>NC_089823.1:138057411-143057411 GCF_035046505.1 Tiliqua scincoides
GTAATTTCATGCAGAATGCAATGAAACAATCCACATTGAAATTTCTGTGTTCTAACAAAAGGTACAGCCAAAAAACCGGTGGGGGCGGGGCGATGGTACATCACCACGCCTACCTGGGGTGTTGCCTTGCCCACTACATGGGGTGACGCACAGGCCTCCCGCACTGGGTGATGCGAATCCTAATGATGCCACTGGGGGTATTTGAGCACTGCATTTCATTTATTAGAACAGTTTGATGTCCATTGTAAACACCCATTTTTAAGCATACTTGAGGGAAACACTTTCTCCTTCCAGCAGGTTTCTCATGGCCTTCACTGAACAAAATGCATTTTTGCTCCCAAATGTTTAGCTCTGCTGATCCACCACTGCATTGACCTACGGAGTATTTCAGCTCCCACTGAGGTCTGCTGATCTCCACAGCTAAAGTTGTGGTCCAAAGTTCAATTTTCCCACACTGAAAATAGGGGCACCCAAAGGCAAAAAGATACCAGAATTCTTCAGAGACTGGAAGCTCCTGCACTGAACCAGGTATATGGGAAGCTGCTGAATGGTTGACTGGAAGCTGCAACCAAGTATGTGGGAAGCAGGATCTCTCAGTGACCTGCTGCCAAGCACCTCTTCTAGAGAAACAGGTAGATTATAATGTCAGCATGACATTCCCAAAAAGAAGGAAGTAGAGGCCTCTGGATGGCTGAAAGGGACTTTCTATGTCCTGAGTAAGATGATAATTTATTTTAACCTGCTATTTTGTCATTGACTGAACCTTTGAGGATGGGAAAGACTAGAGGCATGGGCCGTGGTTGGAGAGGGCCCTGGAAATACCCATCTTTCCAGCGATCAAGATAGGAGGAAAGTACCTGAAGCCAGTACTGCTAGCATCTGCCTTTCCAAGAACATAGTCCTATTCCCCTCCTTCCTGGAACCCTACTTGATGCAGGAGGACATCCCTTGACTACCATCTGACAACCTGGTGGCAAGAAAAGACTCACCAGCCCTGCCAGAACTGACACCAGAAGAACAGGGCACTCCCCCTTTGAGATGCAGAAACTAAAATCTACCCATGGATTGCAGGACTCTGAAGGCTCTTCATTGGCTCCAGACAACTGCCACAACAATATTCTTAGCTGCTGCTTTGAGTTGCCTTGAAACCAGCTTCTGATATCAGCGCCATTGGGAACTAACTAAGGTTCTGATTCCCTACAATAAGTCTGATCCTTAACTCACAGATACCTCTGCAGGGCTCCAGCTGAGCACTGAACATCTTTTCATTTTTTTAAAAAGCTCAAAATTTATTCTTATAAGTTTATATTATATATAATAGAGGTTGTATATTGAATTTTAAATGGCTGGTGTATTGGCAACCTTCAGTCTCGAAAGACTATGGTATCGCGTTCTGAAAGGTAGTTCTGGCACAGCGTCTAGTGTGGCTGAAAAGGCCAATCCGGGAGTGACAATCCCTTCCACACTGGGAGCAAGTGCAGTCTGTCCCTGGTCTGTCTCCCTGGCTATGGGCCTTCCTTCTTTGCCTCTTAGCCTCAGACTGTTGGCAAAGTGTCTCTTCAAACTGGGAAAGGCCATGCTGCACAGCCTGCCTCCAAGCGGGCCGCTCAGAGGCCAGGGTTTCCCACTTGTTGAGGTCCATCCCTAAGGCCTTCAGATCCCTCTTGCAGATGTCCTTGTATCACAGCTGTGGTCTACCTGTAGGGCGCTTTCCTTGCACGAGTTCTCCATAGAGGAGATCCTTTGGGATCCGGCCATCATCCATTCTCACGACATGACCAAGCCAAAGCAGGCGTCTCTGTTTCAGCAGTGAATACATGCTAGGGATTCCAGCACGTTCCAGGACTGTGTTGTTTGGAACTTTGTCCTGCCAGGTGATGCCGAGAATGCGTCGGAGGCAGCGCATGTGGAAAGCACTCAGTTTCCTCTCCTGTTGTGAGAGGAGAGTCCATGACTCGCTGCAGTACAGAAGTGTACTCAGGACGCAAGCTCTGTAGACCTGGATCTTGGTATGTTCCGTCAGCTTCTTGTTGGACCAGACTCTCTTTGTGAGTCTGGAAAACGTGGTAGCTGCTTTACCGATGCGCTTGTTTAGCTCGGTATCGAGAGAAAGAGTGTCGGAGATGGTTGAGCCAAGGAACACAAAGTCATGGACAACCTCCAGTTCATGCTCAGAGATTGTAATGCAGGGAGGTGAGTCCACATCCTGAACCATGACCTGTGTTTTCTTCAGGCTGATTGTCAGTCCAAAATCTTGGCAGGCCTTGCTAAAACGATCCATGAGCTGCTGGAGATCTTTGGCAGAGTGGGTAGTGACAGCTGCATCGTCGGCAAAGAGGAAGTCACGCAGACATTTCAGCTGGACTTTGGATTTTGCTCTCAGTCTGGAGAGGTTGAAGAGCTTTCCGTCTGATCTGGTCCGGAGATAGATGCCTTCTGTTGCAGTTCCAAAGGCCTGCTTCAGCAGGACAGCGAAGAAAATCCCAAACAAGGTTGGTGCAAGAACACAGCCCTGCTTCACTCCGCTTCGGATGTCAAAAGGGTCTGATGTGGAGCCATCGAAGACAACAGTGCCCTTCATGTCCTTGTGGAAAGATCTGATGATGCTGAGGAGCCTGGGTGGACATCCAATCTTGGGGAGAATCTTGAAGAGGCCGTCTCTGCTGACCAGGTCGAAAGCCTTTGTGAGATCTATGAAGGCTATAAAGAGTGGCTGTCGTCGTTCCCTGCATTTCTCCTGCAGTTGTCTAAGGGAGAATACCATATCAGTGGTGGACCTGTTGGCTCGGAATCCACACTGCGATTCTGGATAGACGCTCTCTGCAAGTACCTGGAGCCTCTTTAGTGCAACTCGGGCAAACAGCTTTCCTACGACGCTAAGGAGAGAGATGCCGCGGTAGTTGTTGCAGTCACCCCTGTCACCTTTGTTCTTGTACAGCGTGATGATGTTTGCATCCCTCATGTCTTGAGGTACTCCACCTTCTCTCCAGCAGAGACAGAGGATTTCATGCAGCTCAGTGACGATGATCTCTTTGCAGCATTTTAGGACTTCAGCAGGGATGCTGTCTTTTCCAGGTGCCTTGCCAAAGGCAAGGGAGTCCAGGGCCACGTGAAGTTCTTCTAGGGTTGGTTCACTGTCAAGCTCTTTCAGCACAGGCAGGCACTCAATGTTGTTCAGTGCTTCTTCGGTGACTACATTTTCTCTGGAATATAGCTCAGAGTAGTGCTGCACCCAGCGTTCCATCTGCTGCGCCCGATCCTGGATGACCTCGCCTGTGGCAGACTTCAGAGGGGCAATTTTCCTCTGTGTTGGACCTAGGGCCTGCTTGATACCATCATACATCCCCTTGATGTTGCCCATGTCAGCTGCTATCTGTATCTCGGAACAGAGCTGGAGCCAGTAGTCGTTAGCACATCTCCTGGCAGTCTGTTGGACTTTGCTGCGAGCAGTTCGGAGGACCTGCAGGTTGCGCTCACTGGGACAGGCCTTGTATGCTGCTTGAGCTCTCCTCTTTTCCTCAATGACTGGTGTCAACTCCTCAGAGTGGGCTTCAAACCAGTCTGCCGCCTTGTTGGTCTTCTTGCCGAATATGGACAAGGCGGTGTTGTAAACGGTATTCTTGAAATGTTCCCATCTGTTGGATGCGTTTGCGTCGGCCGGGCCTGGAAGAGATTCCTCAAGCGCTTGTGCAAATTCCTCCACTTTTCTCTGATCCCGGGTCTTGCTGGTATCAATGCGAGGTCTTCCTTCCTTTTTCGTGTGATACAGTCGCTTTGTTTGCAGTTTCACTCTGCTGCACACCAGGGAGTGGTCAGTGTCACAGGCAGCACCATGATAACTGCGTGTGATCTTGATGCTGGGAAGGCTGGAGCGTCTGGTGAGGATCAGGTCGAGCTGGTGCCAGTGCTTTGATCTTGGATGTCTCCAAGAGACTCTATGTTGGGGCTTTGTGTTGAAGAACGTGTTGCTGACACAGAGACCGTGATGACAGCAAAACTCTAGCAGACGTTGGCCATTTTCGTTCATCCTCCCAGTGCCAAACTGACCTAAGCAAGTGGGCCATGAACTGTTATCAGCACCAACTCTAGCATTGAAATCGCCGAGGATGAACAATGGCTCTTTTACAGGGATTTTCTTGACAGTGGTGGCCAGGTCATCATAGAATTTGTCTTTGGCTTCTGCTGGAGACGACAGAGTCGGTGCATATGCACTGATGAGAGTGACAGGTCCTGCTGATGACTGGAGCTGCAGGGACAAAATTCTTTCACTTCCCACAGTAGGTGGGATGATGGATTTCAGCAGGGTATTTCTGACCGCAAAGCCAACGCCATGTTCCCTGGTTTCATTTAGTGGTTTTCCCTGCCAGAAAAATGAGGAATTTCTCTCCTTGACAATTCCGGAATCTGGCAGCCTAGTCTCTTGAAGGGCGACGATGTCCATCTGCAGTCTGCTCAGCTCCATGTCGATGACAGCTGTTTTGTGTGCGTCGTCTATTTCTTGCAGGTCATCAGAGAAGCCAGGTGTCATTGTCCTAACGTTCCAGGTGCCCAGCTTTAGGGCAGTAGTTTTCTGTTTTCTGTTGCATGGTGCAGAGTTGTCGATCCGCTTGTCGGTTTTCACCCTAAACCCCACGCACCCCATGAGGTTAACGGACCGTGGCGAGGCAACACCTTACTGGCTGGGGACTGCCCAGCTTAAGGCGGGCGGTAGCTGCCCAATGAGATGCAATGATCTCTCCCACCGTCAGAAGCAGCCCCTGGCGTCATGCTCTACGCCAATCGAGCAAAGACTTATAACCGGTAAACTGCTGCTTCCCGTGTTGTGCCGACGCCGTATGGCGAAGTTGGAGTGTCCTCTCCAGTGCGCGAAGCCTGGGTAAAGAAGGTATGGAGGATAGGCTGTTACCCATGCAGCAAATCCCCCCTCTCCACGTCGCTGGAATGGTCCAATGGAAAGGCAGAAGCCAATACGGTTGGTTCCAGCGGCGTCGCAGGAGTTGCCAGAACGTGACTGTGTTCAGCCACGAACTGCCTAAGGGACTCCGGCTCCTGATTTTGCCTCGAGGTTGACTCCTGAAGCCTTTTCCACAACTGGATGTAGCCACAAGGCAGTGGAGGTTTGAGGTCAGAGTTTCCTTCTCTTAGATGAGCTGCCTTCCTAGGCTGACGAGTCCCATCTACCCGGTATTAGCATACCGATGACACCCGGTATTCTGAATATGGTTGCACCTGTTTGTAGCTGCGCTTGCTCATGCTCAGTCCTTGTGGCTCGTCTCTCCACTGTGAATTGAATTGCACACTCCTAGTTATGCATTATATGTTGTATGTTATATGTAGAGCCTCTGGTTTAACACAGCAGGCACCTCACAGAAAGATCTGATTAAGGGTTCTACTGGTATGTTGTTTACAGTGCACCTACTCTGATAGTGTTTACAAACAGGTTGTGAAGACCAAAATGGCTGGTGTAACATGTCATGTTCTACCTGGAGTGCAGAGCTGGGCTTTGGAAGATCATCCTGAAGTGGTGGAAGTGATTGATAGCAGGTGGCAAGTTGCAGATAGTGTTACATCAAGATGGAGCCACAAAATATAAGATAGCTGGATCCAAGAACCTGTAACAATAATTACTGTGTGGGTGTTGTGCCCTCTAATGCTGTGTCTGATGCATCACATGTTGCCTGACAAACCTTCTTGTTTCTTTTATTAATGTGTGAAAGATGACATATATTATACACTGGGTGCCATCCCAAGCCAGTAATGTGACTTTAAAGCAAGATTATTAGTAGGAGGCCTTGGGTCCCACAGGCCTCAAGGAAGGCCACGTCAGAATAATCACCCCTATCGGGCTAGCTTGGAGGATGCCTTCTCTCACTCATATTTCAAAAATTCTATAGATCACTGCACCTTGCTGGCACACACATTTGACCAGTGAACTGAAGTCCCAATGCTATCTAACACCAAAGCAGCCATGCCAAAAAAGCACATGTTGCATTCTATGGAGTGGGAGGCAATCAGATAGCCTGCAGGAGGTAAAATTATTTTGTACTTATTTCCTAGTAAGCTGTCCTATCTCCAATGGGTCTCCTCGGCCATAAAACACCTATTTTGGTGGCATCGGTATAAGGAGAGAAAAGGAAAGGGAAGTTTGAAATTGAAGAATTAAGATCTGTGCCACTGCCACAGAATCCACCCCATGCTGCCGCCTCCCACCCCATTTCTTCCCGTCTCCCTATTCAGAAACAACCCCAGTCCTCCTACTCACTCCCCCTCCCCACCCACAGCCAGCCCTCACCACTGACTTACCAGCATCAGGGGCTCTATTGAGGCTGCTGACACATGGCTGGCACCAAAGTTTCCTGCAGCAGCCCAGTTACGCACTAAACAGTGTCACATTTTGTAACACCATTGGTTGGGCTGTGCTGCCAGAATGCTAGTTCCAGCAGCACAGCCCGATGAGAGGATTGGGATGTAAAAGACAATAAATTGCTTTTTACTTTAACCTCCTTGCATTTCTAAATTATCCCCAGTGCAAAAAGATTGTTTGTTGGCTCTCATCTTGCCTCCCTCTTGCTTCCCCATTAAGCTCTGCCACTGGCCATTGCACAGTGTCCCAGCACATGTAATATACCCCCATGTCCACATGTTAATACATCTGAAAACACACCCAGTAACACATGTTTTACTAGTTCATGTTCTATAGAACCTTTGAACTACTTCTGCAGTTGTCCTTCCATGGGCATCAGAACCATGGTTTCCTGTTCAAACCAGGCCTGTATGCTTAGCATATCCTTGGAGCTTTAAACACAATTCCAGCCTAGTTCTGAGCTTTACAGGTGTAAATTGAAATGCATATTCATTCTGCCTCATTTACATGGTGAGTTATTAAAAGACATGATCATTAGGATCTGTGGGATTATATTTAGCCATTCTGCCTTGATGGACTTGTTGAACCCCCAAACGTATCTTGCATGCCCTGGTGTACTCTTTTCTTCAAGCCATCATTGACAAAGCCTTCCTCATGAGTACAAAAAAAGCTTGGTGGTTCTGAATTTCTTGCTAACAGAGAAATGAATATTTATGACAATGCTCACTAAAAGTATATGTCCAAATGTATCTTTCTCATGTGCCCACACTTCCCACAGGTCTACCTTTGTGATGTATTACATTAGCAATTTAGAATGATTTCTTTGATGGTCCCTTCAAGAGGAGACATGTATGACTGATCTTTCTTTTCCCCCCAAGAGAAACATAAGAAAGTTATTTGAATTTGCAATAATGTTGTGCATTGACTTTGATCAGAGCATCAACACATGCATGTCTTTCATTTTTCAAGGAATATGCATATTATTTTCAGGTATTTGAACAACCTGTCAGGTTTGCCTCCTTGAAATGCCCCCCTTGATTCATTGGATTTCCGAGTATTACAGTCTAAAGGTGAAAGACTGGTATCAATGTCTTTGAAATAACGAGCAAAATGGTTAATTCACATGTGAGGTTTTGACAATTTTGAAGTTCACAAGTCTGACAACTACCGCAATCAGATAAAACTTCATATTCGGATGTGGGTCAATTGAATTAGCTAAAATTCAATGGTTTATGAACTTGACTACAATATTGATTTCACCTCTATGAAATACAGCATGGTCTCCTGTTGACGGTTAATATCCTTTAAAGATCTAAGCCTGCAGTTCTGGGTGTAGTATATTAATTCCTTCTGTGGTTAATTTTAGCCTCTGTGTTTACACAGTGGCAGAGCATACGAGGAAGGATTTACACAGAGGAAGTACTCTTTGAATGCTAGCCTTCTCCCCTTCTGTTTGGAAGAGACATCTCAATACCTACACAGACCCAATACATACACAGAACCAAATATCTGTCAGCAAGCCCAGAAAATTGCATTGTGCGGGGGAAGTACTGGCCCAAGGATGTGCATTTTCTGTGGAGATGACTTCTCCCAGGACGATAATTAAACATTAAATTTAAATTGAATGAGTTTCTGAAAACATAATCTGATCCTGTTCAACAATCTTCATCCTATTGGAGGATATGGGAGTACTTTTCTCACAGATGCAAGGAAGGTAGGAGTTGGGAGTCATGGTGAAAGGTATGCATCCATAAGCAGAGCTGAGTGTGCAATGTGATTCTGTGAAAACACTGATAAGCCACATTGGTCCCAGACAACCAGATTCTAACAGCACAAACCTAGCATGTTGATTCAGAAACAAGACCAAGGGCCTTACTTCTCATGGTAACTTCCCAGCGGGGCTTGTTCCCAGGTAAGTGCATGTAGGATTGCAGTGAAAGAATCTCAGCTTTCATTTTCAAACACTATTGTTCTAGCCCTTATGATGGCAAAGAGAAATGCCACACCTTGTTCCCACTGTGCCTCCAAAAGGTGTTCAGATTATTTTTGCAGGTAGCTGTTGGTACCTCAGTCCTTTGGAGAGAGTGGAGGGGATTCCAATGCTTCCTTTGTGGTCACTTTCCCTGGGTCACTCAGTCACACTCTCCTTGGGTTGGCAGGAAGTTCAGCTCAACTTTACCTCTTCTCCAATGGGCTTTTAAAATAAACACATAACATGTCCTCCCCTGTCTGTGGGTGCAAGACCCAGATCAGGCGCTCCCATTGTCATGGCAATTGCTCATCCAAGAGCCCTCCCACTGCTTACACTCCACTAGAGCCACTTCCACCCCTGGGGTCACCTGAGGCAGCATATCCTGTGGTTCTTCCCCAAAACTAGGATGGTCTAATCAGAGGTGTCAAGACTTGATCATCCAACCCAGATACACGTTGAGTCTCTTTATTTGTGAGGGTTCCATTCCCAGAACTCATGTGGATGGCAAAAATCGCATTAAAGCAAATCCATTTAAAAAACAATGTCCCTTTGCTCAGTGATTTAAAAACAGCCTTCCTGACCTTTGTAGTGCATCAAGCAAACAATCAGTCTCTCTCCAGGTGCTTAGAAAGGCTTCACTCAGAGGCAGCAATCCCTCCCTTCATCAGGAATCTAAGGGTGGGGGAAAGAATGGAGGAGGTGATATTCACTGTCATTTAGCATCAGGGGGAAGGGAGGATTCACTTTCTGGAGTGAAGCTGTTCTAAGTGCCTGGAGGGAGAATGATTGATGGATTGTCAGCTGGTTGCCCTCTCTCACATTAACGAGGCTATTGTTAAACAATTTTTTCCTTTAATTTAAAGGGCCCTTCTCATCGCATTGAGATAAAACTGCGGATGAAAAGTCTGTGGTTATACCTGTAATAAGTTTACGAGTATATGGTGTATAAGTATAAACACTTATAAATATTTAAAAAGTATAAATTTATCTTGGTTCCTTTTAGAGCACAATTATACATCTTCCCTTCACAGTATTGTTACTATAAGATCTAAAGATCCACTGAGAGATTTGATGAATTTCCAGAAGTCAAAACAGAAACTGGATATGTATTCCAGGTGATGGGAATACTTTAATCTCCTGCAGAAATCTTTTCCACTCCTCATAAGCTAGGAGTCATAACCAGCAAAAGCTGAATGAGGCTGGCAAAATGATAATAAAAATGCAGAATTTGTTATGCAAAAATAGGACAATTAATACAAAATTCTGTGGTTCACAGGATTGGTATGGTATACAGAATTTGCCTTTTTATTCTACAGAATTTGTTGTTAAATTTTCAATTTATTTTTAGTACATGCACACACCTCTCAGTCTTGCATACTGATGAACTGAACAGAGATGGTATTTCTTGAACTTTGGCCCAATCCTATCCAACTTTCCAGCACTGATGCAGCCGCAATGCAGCCCCGAGGTAAGGGAACAAATGTTCCAATACCTAGAGGAGGCTTCTGTGACTGCCTCCCCACCACATGATGTAGTGCACACCCCATTGGCAAGCTGCACCGGTACTGGAAAATTGGATAGGATTGGGCCCCAAGTTGGCTAAACACCACTGGCTTTCACAGCTCTCAGGAAATTTATCTGGGATCCTTTTAGAGTACAATTATACTGCTTCCCTTCACAGTATTGTTACTATAAGATCTAAAGAACCACTGTGAGATTTGAAAGGGGAAAAAATACTGCTTTGGCTTTAAAAAGCACTGCCTGCTCATTTTGAAGATAACCTGCCTCCAGTATCTCCAGGGTGAACTCTAAGATAGTCTCATGTATATTATGGCCTTGCAGTTGTTGGCATGCACCCACTGTCAATAAGTGACTGAACTCCTGTAATGACATGGAACATTCATGAACATGTCGCATGTAGTTTGGCATTTTGGGAAGTGTGGAGCATGGTCCTAGAAGAGAACATTGTCTGACACTGCCCCAAGCCAGGGATTTTAGACTTCTCAAGTGAGAGATCAAGAATCTACAGCTCCACAAGCATGTGCCCATCACTCCCTTGTAAGAACCTAGAGATACTGGAGTGCATGGCTTTAAGTCAGGCTCTGACCCTTTAAATGCCTACTAGCATTCAGTGAAGAAGTGGGCTTTGGTTGCTCAGCCCTAATTGGGTCCTAAGCTGACTTCAGACCACTGTTTGCTTTACCTGGGAGCTCTTCCAGGTTCTGAAGAATTTGGCCTCTTTCTCCTACAGGATTCCACCTAGTAGAAACTGATAGCTCTCGGAAACCTGCTACCTGCTGGTAGGTGACTTCTTTTCCAACTGCGTGCCACTGAAGGGGCTTAATAATGATATTGCAAGGGGCAGGAGGTCTGGTCTAGAGGGTAGAGCCTCCATTTGCCTGAAGATAAAATCCACAGGTCGCCAGTTCGAGGCCACCGGCACTGTGCGACCTTGAAGCAGCTGACAAGCTGAGCTGAGTTATTCCATCTGCTCTGAGCGTGGGAGGATGGAGGCCAGAATGTGAAACCAGATCAGAAAGAAACATCTAAATGTTGTGGTTCTTGAAAGATAGAACCTTCTTTCAATTGTAAAAATCCCTACGGGGATTTAATTAGCCTGCCTATGTAAACCGCCTTGAATAAAGTCTTGAATAAAGACCAAGAAAGGCGGTATATAAATACCTGTATTGTGTTGTATTGTAATATTCTGAAGTATCTCAGCCCAGCTGGTGCAAGGCAGTGTCAGAACTGGACATGGGTCCTTACAATGGAATTGTTAAAGTGAGAAAATACATTTAAAATTATCTATATCCTGAGTTTTCGAGGTACTTATTGTCAGGCAAAAAAGAATGTTTATTAGGGTGAAAAAATTATATACCACAGTTAATTATACAGGGTGGATTATTTAAACTGGCATGTGTATGCCAGCATCAAGGACGGAAGTACAGAGCTAGTCAAATCTTCTTATCCCTATTATTCTATTTCTCCTGCAAAGATAATTTGGTTTTCCTGAGGTCAACCATCAGAATGTAATTATTGTGCACCAAACATGTTATTCCCAACAGCTTGTTTACTACAGAATGCATCAGCTTTCACTGGTACATGAAATCCTGTATTTTGGCTAAGCAAAGTTATGCACAATATTTATCATGCCATTACCTACATGGTTATAGAATGCTTGATAATAAAAGAGCCTTGGGGGAAATCCAGATACTTACACAGCATACTTAAGTATCTGTCTTAAAAATACCTTTATCTGTATGAAGTGGGAAGGGAAAAGGAATGCTGGGAGCAAAATTCCAACATGATAGTATTTAGTTTCTGCCGTTTCTGCCAGACAGTATTCATCTAATTTCAGTTAGCTGTTGCAAGAAAAAAAAGGGGGGGATTTGAGATCTGTTACTTAAACCTAAAAGAAAGAGCTGGTTCTTTGAGAATTTAATATTATAGAGAATTATGGTATTTAAAGCTGTATACTAGGACAGTGGCCATGCAAGTCCATTGCAACAAAAACAAATCATGTAACACTTTAAAGTGGTCAGTTGACCACTTAATGAATCTGACAAAGTGGGTTCTGGTCCATGCAAACTTATGTCACAATATATTTGTTCAATCTTTAAGGTGCCACAAGTCTTGTTGTTGTCTGGGGAACTTGCAGCTGGTTCACACATGCATGAGCATCATCACTGGATGACCACAAAGTCAAGTTATAACTCATAGGTGTGAATGGGCCAACACAGATCTATCATCACAAACTGAATCACCTATCACTTCAGAATTGCCTATCACCTCACACCACCTGAAATGCAATTATTTTCTCTCAAGCATAAAACAAAGGAGCATAAGCCCCATGTCTGAGGCTGGAGAAACATGCATGCTATTTTACTTTACGTAACAACAAAAACACCCCTCCATTACACATTCAAAGCTGGCATCTTAGGGCTGCCATCCTATACCTACCTATCTTGGCGTAATCCCCATTGAACTGATTAAGCCTTACTTCTGAGTAGATATGCACAGGATTGTGCTCTGGGAAGGTTACCCTTGAACAGTGGTTCCCAAACTGGTGAGTCACGACCACCAGCCTGGGAAACACTTGTTACTGTGCTTAAGGAGCAGGGAGGGGGAGAAGGCAGTGATGTGATCCACCAGGGACAGAGGAGGGTTTTCAACTTCCCCCTGTGCCAGCCCCCAGGGGGTGCAGGGAGCCCCACAGCTGCCTCTGCAGGGCTCCCCAAGTCTTAGAAATATTTAAAATACCGATCAGAAACCACTTCTGGTTTCACAATTTATAATTATAAATTTTTAAAATTTTACTAGGTAGGTGATCTAGGTGGGAAAATGTCAGCAGATGCAGTCACAATCATTACCCATGCACCCCCCCCCCAGCCCAGCCCAACCAGCCTACCATGACCAACTTGTGGAAGTGTGGTTTTATTTTCTTCACAAATTTCGGCCCGGGGGGGAGGGGAATTGTTTGTTTTTACAAAAATGAGAAGTGCAGAAAGCAGTGTTGGTGCTTTTTATTTCATTATCACTGGAAAATCACACTTCTACCCATTGGTTATTATGAACTAAGAGTGCAAGACAGAATGAACACAGCTGTATGAATTGGTCTTTGCTACCAATTTGTTTTGGCATATACTCTCTGTCAAGAGAGAGAGAAAAAATCTTATCCTCTCTTCTCCAAATATTTATCATTTATTCCTGGTCAGACACTGCTCAAAAATTTTTCATAGCTGCAGATAACTCAAGCAGAGTATTGTTTACAGCTGTTTTTGATTCCTTTTGGTTGTGAACTGTGAGTACACCCTGGGCTGGGATGCAGCTAGAATGCAATAGTGGGTTTGGGATGGATAGCCCAAAGCAGGAGCTATTCTCTAGAGGTAGGCTTATAAAGCACAGCGCTATAGGATAAAATGCCTACACATCTCTCTCATGAAGTTCTTCACTCTAACCACATCTTTTGAAATGGCTGGTTCTTTTTCGAATTCGTATTCCTTGGAAATGTGGCCTGAAATTGCTATGTGGTGATTTATTTCTTAGGTGGGGATATGGGCAGCTGAAATGTCTGAGAGCTTTACAGGTTTTTAATCTAAAATTATGCCAGTATGAGAAGGCGGCTAAGTCTTCCAAAGTCTAGGATTTATGGGCATGGTATAAATAGCTGGCAGCTTTTCTGACTCTTTAAAAAAAAAAAAAGGACTGCAGTAGTGATGGTCCTGTGTAGATATTTGTTTTTGCACAGGGTACATCCCCAGATAATTTCTTGTAGCCATCACAGCCTCTGTAAAGATTATTGTTTGCTTATTTATTTAGAATATTTGTCAACCACTTTAAAAAAAAAAAAAGCCACAGTGCAATTTACACAGTTAAAGAAATGAAGGAATGAAGCTCCCAATCTAAAAAAGACATCAGGGATCACCAGAAGCAACAGTCCCTGAAAAGGACGCTGTGCAGGGATGAATAGGACAATTGCTAACTATAACAGACCCACCACTTAAAAGGTGTTTTTTTATGAGCAAGAGAAAATCAATTAGCAGGGGCTACCCATGTGATAGAAGCATATTTCCCTGTAATGCTGTATTCTCCCTATTCCTAAGATCACATACGCTTCGAAAGAAAGAAAGAAAGAAAGAAAGAAAGAAAGAAAGAAAGAAAGAAAGAAAGAAAGAAAGAAAGAAAGAAAGAAAGAAAGAAAGAAAGAAAGAAAGAAAGAAAGAAAGAAAGAGGACTGTGGTTTTAGCAGTAATCTCACAGTCATTCTCCAATATGTTCCCATGACAGTCACTAAACAAATTAGAGAGCTCTTTGCCAAGAATGCTGTTAGCACTACCAGTAGGGGAAGGTAGACCGTGCCAGTAACCATGACATGTGGCTTGAGGGAGACATCTGTATTCTCTGCAACCAGTACATGCTGATCTTCTGTAAAAACTTATCATGTGCACACAGTCACATTTTTTATCCTTGCCCAAGAAATGGAAAACCCTGCAGAACCTCTCCAACAGATGCCACTGACAACAGATGCCACTGCTGCTGAATAGGAGGACCACTGCACCTGGACCTGTGAATGGTCAACTTCCTCCTGGCAAAACCAGAGAAGTACTGACCCAACCACACTTGGCAAAGAGCTGGACCCCCCCCCCCCAGCTCACCTTGCAATATGTCCTTGAGAGCCACGTGGCTGAGCCCACTCAGACTTGCACCACCTAAAGGCCCAATCCTATCCAACTTTCCAGCACTGTTACAGCCATGCCAACGCAGTGTGTGCTGCATTCTGTGGTGCGGGGCAATCACAGAGGCCTCCTCAAGGAAAGGGAATGTTTGTTCCCTTACCTCAGGACTGCATTGCCCTCACCCCAGTGCTGGAAAGTTGGTTAGGATTGCGTCCTAAGTGTTATTGTTTATAGTACAATGGTTCAACTCCATAAGAACAGTAGGGTCTATAATGCTGTTCATTGTTCATTCCAACAATGAAATATTTTATTTTATTTTACCTCTAAGAAAGCCTCCCAGTCACCAATGGGTCTCCTCAGACCTGTGCCAGCCCCTGAGCTGACTCAAGTCCAAGGAGAGAAAGGAGACAAGTGAAGAAAGGGATAGTATGCTGCACTGACTCATTCCACCCTCCCCCCCCACCCCTACTACCTTACCTGGTCTAATGGGTGCAACAAGGTACATTGGCATAACTGTAGTGCGGTTGCACTGCTGTCACCTCTAGCAGCAGCACTCACAAAATGGCTGCCGACAGCGCTGTGTGCTCCATTGGCAGCCATTGTATGACAGCGGACTCTGTTCAGCTGTTGTAAACCTTTCCATGCAAAAGCCCAATCCTAAATAGGATTGTGCTATTAGCTTCCCAATCTCTGGAACATGTGGTGTTTCATTTTTCCCCTATTCACTTCAATTAGAGTATAACTAACCCCAATGAGTTTAAGGGAAACCTCAATTAAAAAAAACAAAACACAACTGCATAAGGCAGGGGGCTAAACAATAAAGCCATTTGTCGAAGTAAAATGCATTGAGCAGGATGTGGTATACATTAGGGGGAATTTTAAATGTTTTTGGAGGTCCTTTTGGGGTCAATTATTTGCTTAAATGCATAGGAAAGCTGAAGTCCATTCAGAGGTGATGACAAGGGTTCCCTTTTAGGGTCATGTCCTGCAAGCAACCTCTTCTCACCCTCTTGGTTCCATGCCAATGTGCTAAACCAAGAGCACCAGAAGCCATCCAAGTTGGTACCTTCAAAGTGCAGTGTCTTTTTTTGTGCCATGACAGAGCAGCTACTGGTATGTGGGCTGCAGGGCAGCTCTGTCCCTGCTCTCAGTGCCTCTCCAGCCGTAGTGTGGATGAACAGGGACAGGTGGATGCAACTGGCAGGGGATCAAGTTATTGGCAGATGCATGCTCCAGAAAAAAGATGTACCCTGGATACCTTCCCCTTCAAAATCACCATGTGAGCATCCGTTTAAAAAGCCAAGAATAGTGGGGGAGAAAACAAACTCATATGATCACCTTTTCCTGATGGGTTTATTTGCAGAACAGATGCCTGGCTCAGTAAGCATAGTTTTAAGATAATTAATGAGAGTGGTAGTATGAGAATATAGCTTGATGGTTGCATTGTTTGAATTAGAAGATACATGAATTGATTTGACATCACTAGAATATGTGAGTTGGAAACCAGTAAAGTGAGATCCTGCTGTGATCAGCAGGTACTTTCATATGTTCCCTTGTTCTTTTAGAAGAATCTGTTTGCAATTACAGCCTGTTTTGCTTGCTAGGTGGAAATATTTTTCTCAGTAGGTTTTGTGATAAAATATCACAGAAAAACAGTATCTTCATTCAATTTTATATATGCCCTCCCCATCCCCAGTGTCATTTCACAGCCTTTTTAAAAATTATTGACACAAGAAATAAAGTGGTTCTAATATACGTACTATATGTATATTCAAAATATTTTCTCTTGTATTTTTCTTATAAGAACACAAAAACAAAAGGGCGGCATATCCTATGCTGAGGCAGAACAAGGATCCATCTAGTCCACCACTTAGGGCACACTCCTAACCAGGTCTACTCAGAAGTAATTCCTATTTTGTTCAATGGGGCTTACTCTCAGGAATGTGTGGTTAGGATTGCAGCCTTAGTAGCCAACAGTGTATATGCTTTTACCAATGATAGTCAATGGGGCTTACTCCTGGGTAAGATTACAGCCTCGGATTGTTGAAAATTTTCCTGCTTGATGATGGCACTTCTGGGCATGACATCACTTCTAGTGGGTCCTCACAGATGAGTGGGTCCTGGTGCTAAAAGTTTGAGAACCACTGGCATGGGGATTTGAACTCAGTTCCCCTTGGCCCAAATTCAATATTCTGGCAACACACAGTCAATTTAGAAAGCTGTATAAAGCAGAGATCAAAATATGCCCTTCCAATTTAAACCCATGAGGAAATGTTGGTTGCATTCTCAGGCACACTTCAATTTGTGTTTGGCAATGGCTGGGCCCAGCAGACCAGTCCAACATCCATATGAACTAGGTCAGCACCACAGAACATGTCCCAGAATAATTTGTGATATGGAGACATGGTGTGGCAAATGCACAGGACCCCTTGGCAGACAATTCAATGGAAAAAGGCTCTCTGAAGGCTGAAAGTTTAAAAACTATTGCACTCGTTCTTACACATAAACCATGTGTGACAAGTAGTTATTTTGCCTGTTTTTTAAAACAATCAGGAAGGGATGTTCTACAGTTTCCATGTGTAATCTTTTTCCATTGCTCAACTGTTTTTACAATGATGGTATATGAAAGCATGGGATGTTTCTGGGACAGGAGAATAACTGAAGGCAGAATGTGTGTGGGGCCTACTGGTTAGCAACGATATTGTCTCCTTTGCACTGCTCGACTCTTTCTACTGATCCTCCTGGGTGGACTGATATTCTCTTCAATGCCACCACCCAAGGCTAAGATGCCAGACAGAAAGAGGCTGCTTCGGGAAAGCCTCTCTCCCACAGTAATTACTCTCCCAGAGTAATCCCTGTCTCCCAGATCTTCTAAATCTGAAGGATCCTGTGATGTCCCTGCCCTCTGGCCAGCTATTCCATGAGAGGAGATTTGCTGAGGTTTGCACTATAAGACTAAGGAAAGGACACAATGAGAGAGCAGCTGAAATAATGCTGATGGGGGTGATTTATTTTGCAGGTATATTCAGTCACATGACAGGGGGAGAAATTCCTTGTCACCAAAATCACTTCTCTCAATCACTTCTCTCTCCCTGATGTTAGCTTCACACAGATGAGGGACTTGCCGGGGCTTTTTCAGAGAGAAGCTTTTTTCTCTTCAGATTTGTTTCTCCAGAAGCAGGGCCACTCCATACCCTTTATGAGCTTCTAGGGGTTTGGGTGGGGGGGCTGGTTTGGGGTATTGACAAGGGTTCTCTCCATCTGGCCCTGCTTCTTCCCTCTGGGGTGATCCCTTGCTTCAATCTGCTTCCCTCTTCCCCAGTGTCCCTTCCAGCTTTCTCCTCCTCCTCCTCCACCACCACCACCACCACCACCATGGTTTGTTTCCCTCTTGCTCCCTTCATTTCACCTTTAGGCTCTGACTAATTCCATCCTATTTTAAAGAAATCCCATGCTCCTCATAAGAACATAAGAACAGCCCCACTGGATCAGGCCATAGGCCCATCTAGTCCAGCTTCCTGTATCTCACAGCGGCCCACCAAAAACCAGGAGGACTCAGGACCCAGTCCTCCTCTGCTCTCAGCCTCATCACCTCCTCCTCCATATTTATCCCCATTTCCTTCCTTCTACCGTGTTTCCCCAATAATAAGACCTATCCCGAAAATAAGCCCTCCCCTTACTGTGTAAGATTCCTCTAAAATAAGCCCTCCCCCGAAAATAAGCCCTATTGAGATTGCTACTGTAGTGAAGGTGATCCCCTGCGCTACACGCTACATTACGGTACCCTCTGTATGCACCGTCCCCCCCCCCGGGTGAAACGCACGCCGCGCTCCGAGCTGCATCCAATCAGAGCTGCAGCAGTGAGCGCGTCATCCTGTTCTTCCCCAGTGATTTGCTTGCTGGCGCCATTGAGAGCAGTGCCGCGGAGGAGAGCTGAGGCAGGACAACATAAAAACCCGGTATGTAAGCGGGAGTGAGGGGGCATGATGGAGGATAAAAGAAGAACTCAGGAGGCATGATGGAGGATAAAAGGGGCATGATGGAGGATAAAAGAAGAACTCAGGAGGCATGATGGAGGATAAAAGAAGAACTCAGGGGGCATGATTTGTTCACATTTACCTGTTTATTAAAATTGCTGTCAATGTTCATTAAAATAAGCCCTCCCCTGAAAATAAGCCTTCTGGTGTTTTTCTGTCCAAAAAAAAATAATAAGACAGTGTCTTATTATCGGGGAAACACGGTACCTCTGGATCTTCATCTCTCCTGTCCTTTGTCTCACTTGCCTCCCTGTTTAAAAACTCCTGCTCCTCACACCTGCACCAATTGCTGAGAGTGTCAGCAGCTGCCAGACCAGCCTGTCCTCACTGTACTTCACAACATCATTGCCAAGTAACACAGAGGAAAACCCTGGCCAGCTGTGATTTCCTACAGTTTTTCCCCTTGCTCTCCCCCTAGAAAACAGTAGCAGAGTGTGACACTCTGGAAAGCATAGCAACCCACCTACTTCTGAGTGAACTTGGGCCAGGCAGAAAAAACAATCAACACACAGAAAGGAGTTTATTAAAGAGCTGAAGGAACAAAGCTATATAGGGGACATGGTACAAAGAGATTGAAGCAATTATAATAATAAATGAACAGGTACAAAAAAAATGGTAGTGTTGGCTGGTGAAAGGTTGGTAAGGACATTAAAATGTAGGTAGCAAATAAAACCAATTCCCTCACGGATGCCCTTGGGTCGACACAAATCCCTTGCGCTGGCCCAATGTTGTCGCGAAAGTGCCATAGAGCACTTTCACGCTGACATAAGTGGAATTAGGCTGGCGAATGGACATACACCAACCTCCCCATGCCAACACAGGCCCAGGACAGAGTGAGTTTGTGTTGGCTGAGCTTGGCTGGTGCAGGGGTCGTGGGAAGGTGGGGGGGGGGGAGGTGGAAGAGAGGCATTTGGGGGCAGGGGCGGCGGCAGGCATTCCCGGGGACAGGCTAGGAGCTGGAGGTGGGGCCAGGATCTGGCACATGCCAAATCCTAACCCTGTTCCCTGATGGTCCAGGGCAGTCATGGGCTGCTTGGATGCATGCCACTGACATAGGTGGCACACATCCAAGTATCCCATTGGGTCAGCTGTGGCTCTCCCCACATAAGGGGAGAAGCCTCCCCTTGCCTCAGGCTGACCCTCAAGCAGTTTGAAACTTGTGCTGGATACAGCACAAGCCCACCAGCCTGCCTGTTCCAGTGCAATACAGGATTGGGCTGCAATGCTGTTAACTGTCCCGGTTCTAGTTACTTATGCTGTTGTAGGGTTTGGCCCATATATCTATGGTCCAGCAAGGCAGATGCGTGAGCCCCTTTCACTAAACAGCAGTTGTTCTCCAGTAAAGATCCTTTTTCATGACTTTATAAAACTATGGGTTGATAGGGTAGGTTCATTTAATTGGATGGTTTGTGATCACCTGGCTACCTTAACCAGACCCTTGAGCTGGTCAAGTGAGCTGGGATGCCTAACTGGCTGTTGCATGCAAATTCCAGCAAAAGGGTTTGCCAAGATCTACAGGTCCAGCTTTATTATACACGGATTTGACTCAACAGGAATGGCCCCTGCAAATGAGAAGGAATGTACTAATCCCTGGAGAAGGGAAAAAATGCACCCCTTTAAAATCACAGTTTAAAAAACTGCTTTTTACTTTTGCAGAGAGACAGTCATACAAGTGATTGCAGGTATAACCTAAGTATCCACAGATTCTTCTGTACCCTTTAAATTAAAGGAAAACAGTCATTTAATAATGCCAGAGAGGGCTGACAATCCATTAATCATTCTCTCTGCAGGCTTCACTCCTCCCTTCCCCCTGAACACATGAAAGAAGGCTAAATGGCAGTGATTATCACCTTCTCCATTCTTTCCCCCTTACTGGGGCTCCTGGTGAAGGGAGGGATTGTTGTCTCCTAGTGAAGCCTAAGATCCTGGAGAGAGACTGATGGGCTCTGTGTGCACTTCAAAAGGTCAGCAAGGCTGTTTTTAAATCACCAGAGCAAAGAGACTTTGTTTTTTAAATTGATTTGCTATAGGTTTTTTGCCATCCATGTGAGTCCTGGGAACAGGAACCTTCCTGAATAATGAGACTCAACCTGTATTCATTGTTTTAGGGAAGCCAGGTGGGGAAGACAAGAAATCCACAGAGGAATTTGTCTGTCCTTCCATGTGGCCTCACTGCAATGGTGTTGAATTCAAAAAGAATTATGGCCACTGCAGCAGGATAGCTCAGCAGTTTTTCAGGAGGCTAAGATGTCACAGAAGCTTCTGAGAGGTTAAAGGAGTCCCCAAATAGGAGGAAATAGAAAAGAAAAAAGGGGAAATCTGGAAGTTTTTCAGCATTATCCCTGGATAATCTTTTCTCTTGTAACATTCCCACAGTGGTGCCATGAAGCTAGCCTTGCTCTGAAAGTCCATATTGATTTTGCACTACTCCTGACATGCAAGCAGATAATCAGATAATCAGGACTGCAGTCACTGGCTTGGGTAGAATGCCAACTCTTAAGAAGCTCCATTGACTTTGCTGAAAGTCAAACTCTTCCTCTGAGGCCCTAACCGTAGCGGACCTGCCCTCATTGTGCTCCAGGGCAGGTCCGCAACATGTTGCCTCCCCCCTCCAGCTCACTGCCACTGCCCCCCAGGAAACTTACTAAGGCTCACAGAGCCTCGCACAACACTCAGTTGTGATAAAGAAACCTTCTGAGGCTTCTCGTGCCATTTTAAACAAGACTTCCAGTTTCCCGACCAAACAGGAAGTATTGCTTAAAACAACAGGGGAAGCCTCAGAAGGCTTCTCACTTGCTGATGAGTACTGCATGGAGCCTTCCCTTCCCCCAGAACAGCTTGGATGGACAGGCGGGGCAGCGTGCTGGGCAGAGGCAGCAGTGGCGGGGGTACAGCAAGCGCAGCGCCCAAGGCATTTGTCCCCCCACCCCAGGTCCACCACTGGGCCCTATGAACATCTGTCTACACTCCACTTTGCCAATAGAGGTGTTTGAAAATGGTATTATTTATTTTAGTCAGAAGTAAGCCCATTGTGTTCAATAAGACTTAGGGCACAATCCAACCCTGCGCTAGAACAGGCAAGCCAAGAGCCTTGTACTGTATCCAATCAGAATAGGGGCCCAAAGCAGCTCAGCCAGAGGTAAGGGGAAAAGTTTCCCTTATGCTGCCTGCCCACCCTCCCCCTGCCCAGGAATGCCTCCTTCCTGTCTCCTTCCTGCCCACCCCAGAGCACATGGGCCCAGCCAGGCCGATTCAAGGCTCTCCGCACAAGCCGCCATGGAAGCTGGATTCAGCCTCTGTGTGCTGTCGTGGCTTACTCCTGAGGCGGCACAAACATGCTTTACGGCACGTTTGCAACCCTCCTGCAAAGGACTTGCACTGGCCTAAGTTCTCCTCAGGATTGTGCCCTTAGGCTATAATCCTATAATACTCACCGGAAACAATCCAGACTTACAGAACAATTCTATGCATGTCAACTAAGAAGTAAGTCTCATTGAGTCTAGTGGAACTTAATCCCAGGAAAATGTGTATAGCATCACAGAGGTACATGAAAATTGCTACTCCATATGCTTTCCCATGTAAAAAAGTTATCCGCATATAGAAAATTATCTCAGGTCATAGAGAAAAGTTTCAATGGAAACTTCTCCCTAACAGGCTGGCTTATGTGTAGTGATTGTCAATCTATGAGGTTCAGACCTACATCTCTCACCATGACCACCTGCAGTCCTGCACAGCTTAATCAGTTGTACCACCTCATCTGCTCTGTGTGTAGTATCTGCTGGAGATGGAAATAGCAGTACAGTGTGAAGGGTATGGCCAGCACTTATAGCCCACCCATACAGGAAGTAACCCTAGAGCCAAAAAAGACACCCTTCTTTAGCCTCGTGTTCCTGCTTCATAAGGAATCCAACTCAGCATGGAATTTCTGATGTCGCTTTCTCCATTATTTGATGTTAAAGGCAGGGGGCTTACTTTGTGGACATGTTTGCTAACCTACAAGCAATTAGAATGTGCAGCCTTGTTTTCTTCCCTTGAACAGATTTAATATGGAATAACAGACATCTGTTGTTATAAAATTTACTACTCACACAGGATGTAATAAAAACAACAAGTGGAACTGCCTGGAAAATATAAGTTATCTCCAATTCTCTTTCTTTCATTTTTTTAAAGCATATCCATTTTCTGTTTTTTCTTGTTGAAGAAGAAACATTTAAAAAAAAAAAATCATATTTATTTCCTGATATTTCTTTGGAAAATATCCATTCTTCCAATGAGATGATCTTTTGAATTTTATAGCAGTAAGCTGGAACATGCAGAAAAGAGGGAACCATGACATAAATCTAAGCAAATGAGGCAATAAAGTGGTTTTGCAGCTAACCTCAGAAGTATTATGTGTTTCTTGCTCAAGTTGTGATGATTTTGACTACACATCCATGTGAGTGCCTGATGCTGAGGGTCAAGCAGCCATGCACCTATTTGCAAAATGGCCTCATGGGAGAGCTCATTCAATTTATAAATAGCAAGCAGGGGAGCTATATGAAACATAGGCAACACTACGGTAGGGAGCCTTGGATTTTTTCCCTCCCTTCAGTTTAGATCCCAATCATACCTCCCCATGCTATGTTTGGTTGAAAAGCTTCAAATGAAAGTCAATGGCCAGTGCTACTTTTTAACTAAAAATAGAGCACAGAAGGGGGCAATGACCTAAGTCAAAACCACAGCAGGAACAATGGACTAAAGCCCCCACTCTGATGACTCCCCTACTTGCTCCCTCCCTACTTTCACGACTCCCCTACTTGCTATTTATAAATAAAATTGCTTCCATTTACCAGCAGCGCTTTTTTTAAAGAAAGTATGTAATATGTACATGAGGGGGGAAAAGTAATAATTTGTAGGGATCCTGTATCAAAGTTAATGACATGTTTATGTCATTCAGTGGTGAAAAGATGACTGAGGCCAAAGTAAGGTGCATTGCAACCCAGTGACATAGCTAATGATTGTGCAGTCCAGTGTCAAGCTCAAAATGATGCCCCCAAGTTACACCATGCCTGGGCTTTTAAAAAAGTGAAAATGGAGGAAAATCTGCCTCTAGCAGCTCATTGCCCATTTGCTCTGCTGCCTCCCCCAAGGCTCCCCCACGTATTAACACCTTATTGGTTCTCTTCTGTATCATAACAGAACAATCAGTCTCATTGGTCAATTTTGAGTTAAGAAAATCCAGTTTTTATTACCTAATGCAGTTGTGTTTTTATTTTCTGGTTATTTGGCTATAACTTTTGATAGAATAGAGTTTTTTTGATGCGGTTTATCTCATTAATAATAATAATAATAATAATAATAATAATAATAATACAGGTATTTATATACTGCCTTTCTTGGTCTTTATTCAAGACTTTATTCAAGGTGGTTTACATAGGCAGGCTATTTAAATCCACGTAGGGATTTTTACAATTGAAAGAAGGTTCTATCTCGCAAGAGCCACAACATTCAGATGTTTCTTTCTTGTTCTGGTCGCACATTCTGGCCTCCATCCTCCCACGCTCAGAGCAGATGGAATAACTCGGCTCAGCTTGTCAGCTGCTTCCAGGTCACACGGTGCCGGTGGCCTCGAACTGGTGACCTTGTGGATGTTATCTTCAGGCAAATGGAAGCTCTACCCTCTAGACCAGACCTCCTGCCTCATTACATTCTGCATTAAATTCCACATCGATTGATTATATAACATCATGATATTATTCAAAAATACCAAGGTTTTCACAATTTTAGCCACTAATGTCAAGCTCAGGTTATTGTTCCCCCTAAAGCTTGCTAACCAGTGCAATTGCTACCCCTGCACCTCCTCAGCTACACCACTGTTGCAACCTTTAAATGAAGTGCTCTGAAAACCAAATGGGATTTGAAGGGGACTCTCTCACTTACCACACTCTTATACCATACAGGAGGAATGGAACATGCACACAGCTGTGGAGTTTTAAGGAAAGCTGGTTAGTAGGAGGAGAGGAGGGGGGGAGACAAAAATTCCTTGGAAGGAGAAGAGGCAGGGCAAAGAGGGAAAAACATAGAGGAAGAAGCGTTGTGGTTAGATTAGGGGCAGAGGCATTCCCAAGGGCATTCCCAGGCAGGGGTAGCAGCAGCATTTACCTTTGGCAATGTTCTGAATGTTTGAGTCATCACATGGGGACCCCAAACCATGCAAAAATAAATTTCCCATAGTTTTCAGTGGGAGAGGGTTGGATCAGGAAGACTTGGGTTCAAAGCCCCACTCAGCTACAGTGTTCACTGGGTGATTTTGGGCCAGTCACTATCTCTCCATTTTGTACAAAGTAGAATAAGCCACGTTTGCTTTTCTAGGTAACTTGGAGCTCAATCCTGACCCAGTGTTGGGCTGGCGCAAGTCCTTTGCGCCGGCCTGGGAGGGTTGCACATGTGCCATAAAGCACATTTGTGCCTTCTTTCGAGGTGGGGAGGCTGGAGCAAGGACATGCACAGGCCTCTCCATGTCGATGTGAGCCCTGGGCTGGGTGAGTTCGCACTAGCCTTTCCAGGCCGGTGCGGGGTCAGGGGGTGCATGGGGAGGGACGGGAAGGAGGCGTTCCAGGGTGGGGGAGAGCGGGCGGGTGGCAGGGAGCAGGACGTGGGGCTAGGGCAGGAGGCTTGTTCTTGGGCAGCCCAGGCTGCTTGGATTTGCGCACCTCTTCAGATGGTGCAGATCCAAGTAGCCCCATTGGGGCTGCTGCGGCTTTCCCCAGGGTAAGGGGAATTATTTCCCTGCCTGTTCCAGTGCAAGTTAGGATTGCACAGTTGGAAGAAGAGTGATTATCAGGATTATGTTCAATGGTAAACAAAAAAGGGTCAAGGTAAGCAATATGGTCCACTTCACCGGTACAATGTAAAATATATTTGCACAGACAAAGCCCCACTGAGAATTCCTACCACTAAGCTGAAGCTACTTGCTTTGATTCATATCCTTTTTTGTGAGTATGAAAACGTGCTTCCCCAAACTCAACAATTCCTGGCATTTCATTGCCAAGACTCTCATGTTGTTTCCATACTACTACTCCCCCTCCTCCTCCCCCTTCTTCACCACTCCCAAAGTTCTCTGCCACATTTACCCATGCTTCATTTAATCCTCTTGGTTGGGCAACATGTGATCATGTCAATGGATGACATCACACTACTCTGCTAGTGATGACATAATGGACACTGTCCAATATAACCAGTTACCACAGTCAATCAGACGAGTAGACAGTGTGGACAAATTACCTGAGAAGGAGAGAGAAAAGCAGAGAAGAAGAAGGAAAATGGGGCTGAGAAACAGCAGCAGCCAGGAGAAAAAAAAAGTACATTGAACAAGGAAACAATGAGAATATTCAGTGAGATGACAATTTTTCGGTAATTTGTTTGGCTCCGTCAAATGTGCTATTTTCAAAGCAAACATTGAAAGCAGAGAGCATTTGGCAAAGCCCTTTGAATAACAGTCCCATGTAGGAGAAAAATAAGTGGTACATCTGCCTTATGCTGGTCATTATGTACATGAATTTAATTCCAAAGCCAATCTGAATGGACTTGAACTGAATCAAACTTTCACAATGTTAAGCTTTACAAACTCAGAAGATTCTTTCTAAAAGTGGAAGTGTTCACATAGCCACTCAGCATAAGAACAAAACACACCATTTTTATGCAGTATGATATTTCCCATAATGCGCTAGGCAGGCTTGTGTGGAATACCTTGGTTGAAAGATGGACAGGGAGCCACAGCTGAGCATGAGCCTTATGCTGTTGACACAGTTTTCACCCCTGAGAGCCATAGGATAACATGTAAAAAAAAAAAGGGAATGACATTCTGTGATGACACACTGAGGCTGCAATCCTATACACTCTTATCTGGGAGTACGCCCCTTTGAACTAACTGGGAATTACTTCTGAGTACACATGCACAAGACTGTGTTGCAACATAGCTGGTCAGTTAAGTGCTGATATGGACTGTGCAGTTATATGAACGTATAATTACACAATGAGGCAACCATGCTTCAGTGAAGACCTGCAGTTTAGAATCCAAACGAATGCAAATTAACGTTTTGAGAGAATAGCCAAAAATAGGCCCCAAAAGAGAAGTTGGTTTTATAAGAAGACACAAATGAAAAGGTGAATAGTTCCAACTTAGCCCTAGAATAGACTGATGGAGATGCTTTCCTGTTTGCATAGAGGGAAGAGAAAACCACAGAAACCAAAGAATTCACTAGATGTTTATATTAAAGCAGCTTGCACAGCAGAAGAAACAAGCAGATTTGCAACTTCCCTTTTCCACCATACATGCGGCTGCAGCAGTCCTGTCAAAGACACTTTCGGCTATATGCTCAGTTCTTCACTTGGTTCGCAGGTAAACTTTCTAGGATGGTAAACCTTGTCATTACGAACAGGATAATTTCTCCTTGACCATGGGTCATGAGCTGGCAGGCAGTCAAGATCTGAAGCAGCCTGGACCTGATCTCAGCCAGTTATATGGTAGCTTTCTTTTACTACAATTGACCCAGACATTTCAGCATTATTATTATTGTTGTTACTTTGCAAAAAGGTCAGGGGAGTTGCATTTGGCAGAGTATCAAAGCATGCTTTTTTATAGGTGTCTCTAGACCAGCTAGCAGGTGATGTGTGCCAAATGCCTTTCTGCATTGCCAGCATCATAAAATATATTGAACTGACTCTGACCCTTCATTTCTATTTCTGTTTCAGCAATGAACTGAACATTAAGATGAGAACCTTCAAGATGAGGTCAGTGGGATGTAAGCCAAACATGCAAATTGTCTTGTCTTAGTTGTTGCCTTCAGTACCTGAGTGACTTCTGTTGAATTGCTGAGAATCTCTGGCCCTCATCAATGTTACAGTTACACTGTAGGGAAGTCCTGCTTCTTCTCTTTTCATATTGCGAAATTCCAGCCACATGGTTCCCCTCTCCTATCAGCCGTAGTGTCTAGGATGTACACACGGGAAAAGAAAAGGCAGATAGAGCAGTGGAAGATTAGACAGCCTGAAGCTATTGAAAAAGTAGGTTGGTCCAAAAAGGACAAATAGATAAGAGACAGAAAGAAGGAAAGAGCTGCAAGCAAGGCAGACACTAATAAAGGCCCCAGAATTAAAGGAAATACAGGTACTGAAGATAGATGGGATGTGGGAAGCAGAGACCTAGTTGATTCACGCATATCTATGCCTGAGACAGCCTGACTCACCTTAGTTCCCCCCATCACTGGGCTGGCCCTATCAGGCACCTGCTTCTTCCCCACACTGGTTGAAACATTGGCCCAGTAAATGTGTGAATGAAGCCTTAGTTAATGCAGCGATACAAAGAAATGTTCAATTTGATTAAGACATGTAGGGCCTCTAAAAGACATGTAAAGTGTAAAGCACACAGACTTCACCTCGGATTCCAAGCGTTAATGTTTTGGTGATAACCACCATCAGTGGCTTCAGGAGTCAGGTCAGAAGGCAGTGCTACCATTGTCCTTGCTCTGTCCTGTCTCCTTCATCTCCTTCTCGAATTTGAAGCAAGGGCAGTGGAAGGAGCATGTGAGCAAGGGACAAAATTGGTATTCTCCCTGTCTGACTCCTACTCAAACTGAAGGAGGATGACAGGGAAAGTGGGAATAGGGGGAGGAGCCTGCAGCCCCACTGCAGCCAACATCATCCCTATTCCTTTCCCCCTTCCTCAAACTTGAAGCAGGGGAAGCAGGGCACAGTTTTTTTTCTTCTTCCTGTTGTAATTCCATCACTACCTCTCCCTCCAAAATGAAGCAGCGATGGAGGCAGTGGGGGCAGCAGGAAGCACTCAGACAGTAGCGGGGAGAAGGAGGCTGTGGGGCTGTCATCCCTTTTCTGTCACTGTGTCCGCCAAACTGAAGCAAAAGAGTCCGAAGGGGAGCACAAGCAGCAATGTCAGGGGAAGCGGAATTTGGAATCATTTCCCTTTGGACCAGACATGGTGTCTGCAGTGAATGCAGCACATAGAAGCCAGTGCACCGTGATCCAACTCATTGGCCCTCCTTACCTCTTTGGAGTAGGGGAAAGGATTACACATATTCAGGACTTCCTGCATACCAACTTCTTCATGCCCCACACCACTCACTATTTTAGAGGTATTGTGGAGGAAAGGAGCAAGCAGTCCTCCACCACCGTGGAACTGTCTGAGCCAGGCTTCATACACATGCCCTGAGCCTCTTAGTTATGCTTTCCATTATCAAGGAGCAATATTCATGGATCTGCTTCATCTATCTCCATGGTTAAATAGCACTTAGCTGCAGCCTAGTGAATGGTCGCCGAACACCTGTTGCAGCAGTATTATTGAAGCGAAGCAGGTGTGGACCTGATCCACCCATTAGGAGCCCTGCAAAAGGCTAAGCTCCCTGAGCCACCTTTAAGTAAATCCAGCTGACCTCTGCATGACCCAAACACAATCCAGCTCAGCTGCAACCAGAAAGGGGAACAGAATGACAAGCGTGGAGAACGATCGTGCATTTTTTTCTCTCCACATGTTCGAAACGACACTTAGAAATTTTCAGTTGAAATGCTTGAAACGCAGCCATCTTAGACTCTTTATGCTTCTTAAAACCAGAAATGATATAAAACACCGAGAAGTACCATATTAACTTAAGCAATGTATTCTTAAGTGCTTTCTAGTCTAGCTAAGCCGTTTCTGCCCAATGTTGCATATACGCAACAAGGTTCAAATGCGTACACCTGTGAGCTGGGCAGAAACTAGTTAATTAGGGTGTGAAAAGTAATATCCAATGAATCTGATTTTGGAGGAGCCCGTTCAGTGGCTGCCCTGAGAATGAGAGCCTCAACAACTGTCAAACACTGCACTGACTTGCTATGCAATGAATTTGATCCAGAAATGTTGAGAACCCAAAAACGCCCTTTTAATTCATTAAGCGTGATTTGTTACAAGCACGGATGGGATCTTGGAACTTCTTTCTGCCTTTGCGTTTGGAAAGCACTAGAACAGAGGTGTCAAACTCGTTTCATATCGAGGGCCAAATGGCATTCATGATACCTGCTGAGGGCCGGAAGTGATGTCGTTAGGGAGGAAGTAATGTCACTGAATAGGTCATAACCAAAAGTAAGCACTTTTTCTCACTTAGAAATTCATTACCTGCAAATGGCAGAAGAGAAAACACGCAAATCTTTAACATATTTCAAGATATAGGGGAGCCCAAGTATCATGTGGGCCGCCCTTTCAACAGTAACACCTCAGCATGGCTCAGCAGCTGAGAGCCTGAGGGCCAGATAAAAAGCTTCTGCAGGCTGCATCTGGCCTTATGTTTGACACCCCTGCACTAGAAGAAAAAGGATCTTCTTGTTTCTTTTTAATGTCTTCTATAAGTTTGCTCTGTGATACGTCATGAGTTCTAGCACCATGAAGATACTGTTATCCAGCATGCAATAGCTAGGGTGATGGACACAACCAAGTACCTGCAACTTGAAAAAGGCAACTCCTAGAGTACAAAAGTTAAATAAGATCACAACCAACCAATGGCACTGGGGGGGTTGGCACCCAGCGCTGAGCTTACCTCACGGAGGTTCAGCATTCTTGAAGTTTGGTGGAGTTGTGATGATGTTGTCATATCGTCATGTCAGTGCCCTGCTTTGGAGCCAATCAGAGGCAATGGCAGATGGGAGGACACTTCACACAGAGAAACATCTGAGTGCTGAGCTCTTCTTGCTACTCTGGCCTTGTCACTGACAACACAGTGAGGGCCAAAATCTTAGGCAATGATTGTGCCACCCCACGGGCCAAGCCGTGCCACCCCCCTAAGATTGTCCCACCTGGGGCAGGTGGCACCAGCCACACTAATCTTGCCACACCACTTCAACCAACTTCATAATGTTGTTTAAGGCTGCGTTTATGTAATTTTCCTTCATGCCAGATAAGCTGTTAGTTAAGGGATAATCACATTGTTTTACATGCTTTTGGGTTTTAAGAAGCATGAATACTTTAAAATGGCTGCTTTTCCACATGTTTTAAGCAACTCAGCTAGACATTTGTGAGGGTACTTTCAGACATTTGAAAAGAGGACAGAAAATTTGTGGCAGCTCCCCAAACTTGTCATTCTGTTTTCCTCTTGGCTGCAGCTTAGCTAGCTTGTTTCCAGGTTAGCGAGAAGACAGCTCAATTTGTTTAAAAGTGGTCTTCAATGACATGATATCAGCTTGAAGACTGGGTATATTATTGGGGTTGGTTTGAAGTGGCTGAAAGTATTCTTTTCATGTTCCCCAGTTCTCAAATACAGATAATTTAGAGGCATCCTTGTACCTGATCCTTTTTTCTTTCTCACTGTTGGCCTGATCTTATGCGGTGCACTACTGGCGCTCAAATCCCATCACCAGCAGTGAGTGTCATAAAAGTTTGATAAGGTACTCTACTGTCAGTGGCAGTGCCAGTGGAGAGGCCAGCACCAGTTGGTGCTGGGCCTCAGTGCTGCAAGGATGCACTGGGCAGTGAGGAAGGAAGGCAGTGCTAGAAAGAATGCTGGGCGGTGATCATCTCTGCGGGGGGGCAGCGAGGCTTTTCAGAGAGGGGGAACGGTGGGGAGGGGGCAGAACTGGAGGGAGGGAGGGTGGGCTGGTGGGTGCATTGGGCCTGGCAGGGGTGTGTGGATGGTGGCAGAGTCTGCTGCCAAATCTGGTGCCCCCTTCTGAGCCACCCAACACAGGCCTCCTCAGTACTGTGCCCACTAAATAGCAGGCACAGATCTGAGGAGACCCAGTGGCACCAGCAGAGCTCCACACAGGGTAGGAGAACTGATGTCCTCTTACTCTGAAGAGACTCCGGCAGCTGCTCTGGCCCCACAGGATATAGTGGCTGCCATTTCAGCACTGCTGTACCAAGAGATGGGCAAATCCAGTGTGGCTTGACTTGAGTCGAATCACGGTTTCCACCCCCTTTAACTTGACTTGAAAATGAGTCCTAACGGGCAGACTTTCTGAATTGCCCAGAGTGTTTTGGGGACTCTAAAAGACTCGAGTCCCAAGTTTTTTCCATTAAAAAGTCAGAAGCCCCTGCCCTGTCTGCCTGCTCAGCCAAAACGAACACTGCCTGGGTGCTGAGAACACACACACGAGAGAGAGAGAGAGAGAGAGAGAGAGAGAGAGAGAGCAGACCAACTGTTACAACATGGGAGTGAGCAATGCTATGAGCACACGAGCTGTGGGTGGCTAATTTCTATCACTCCAGGAACCGCCTCCCCTGGGCTTCCTTCCGCCTCCCCCTACCTCTCCCTGCTTGCAAAAACCCACTTGTCCCTATGGCCAAAACTCCCCTCCACCATCCGTGAGGCTCCTCCTCTCCCCCTCCCTATGTTGCAAGGTTGAGGGATGCAACAACAGAAGAACAACTCGGTACTCAGGAGTGAAGGCTTACAAGCTTTTATTGAATTGCATGCAATTGGCCCACGGGACTCATGTCACAAAGCATGGAGCCCCGCCTGAATGCTGGTCCTTAACCTTTATACCTCTCACAGCTTTTGTCCTCAATCTAGACTTCTCATTCGCTGAAGATTTGACATAATAGATGGGGCTAACTCTTAATAGGCTAAAGATAACCTTAGAGATACCTCATAGGTGAGTTTCAAGTTACAGGTTTCCAAAAAAAAAAAAGGTGAAATTAAACAATTAAACACATTAAATTACAAAGTTTTCAAAAACCAGCAAGGGGTGCTATAATATCATTTTATCCACTAATGGATATATTTATCCAAAATATCCATTTTATCCACTATTCACCCAGTGTTGATCCAGTGCTGAACCTTATTCACATCCATCAATTCAATTAGGTCTTCCTTGACAGGTCTCCTCATTAAAAGAGACCATCATTAAAAGAGATGGCACAATGTACTTTGACTGCTACCATTATCTTTATCTGCATACCTTTTTCTTATGTTAATGTCAACAGTGAACACCCGTGAAGCCTTCCTGCAATGTGAAAGCTTTTGTCTGTTCTTAAGACTTTTCTAAAATCAAGCAAACTTTTAGTTCCTTAAGACTTACTTCTAATGACTACTATGTCCCCATATATGTGGGTTACACTTTAGGGCAAAGACTAATCTGCCTATATGTACCTTTTCCTCTGAAAGCATGGAAGAATAACAATTTTAAAACTATAAGTGAACACAGGCAGACTATCCTTGCTAAGATGTGTATACTTCTGCCAAAATGAGGCCTATCTGCTTCGTTGCCTAGCATCTTTATCTATTTGCATTCCAAGGTGTTTACACCTAAGCAACTTCTGAGAGAATAACAATTTTGCTTTTAAATGAAGTCAAACAGCCTTTTACTGGTCTGGTCTAGAGGGTAGAGCCTCCATTTGCCTGAAGATAACATCCACAAGGTCGCAAGTTCGAGGCCACCGGCACCGTGCGACCTTGGAGCAGCTGACAAGCTGAGCCAAGTTATTCCATCTGCTCTGAGCGTGGGAGGATGGAGGCCAGAATGTGAAACCAGATCAGAAAGAAACATCTGAATGTTGTGGTTCTTGAAAGATAGAACCTTCTTTCAATTGTAAAAATCCCTACAGGGATTTAAATAGCCTGCCTATGTAAACCGCCTTGAATAAAGACCAAGAAAGGCGGTATATAAATACCTGTATTTATTATTATTATTATTATTATTATTATTATTATTATTATTATTATTATTCTGTATGTTTCTATGCTTTAGCAGTGTGGCTTTTAAGCTTTTGCACAAATGGTATGTTACCCAGGTTGCTGTCACCTTCAGTCATATAACACAGCCTTTGAGGCCCCATGCAGCTTCTGTGAAACTTCTGTGAAACTAACCATCAGCTACCAAAATGATTCTTTCAAGCAGCTTTTCTGTTACCATTGTATGTGTTGCTCCAGTGGCCTTTACATGTGGGTTATAATCTGGGATCACCGTGCCTCACCTATCCCAGAGACACAGTCAGGACACATCCTCCAATGGATAGTCCAGGGAACAAGAAGAAGCACCTGCCTCCCCCACGATCTGAACAGGTGCAGCACCCAGCTAGTTACTTCTGCAACTAGTTACTTCTGCAATCCGATACCCTTAAATCCAAACAACCACCAAAAATTAATCATTTCCCTCCACCTCCAGCTCTTGTCTCTGCTTCCTGACTGAACATAACGTACCTTGATGCTGATTGCTGCTGTTCACGCAGATCTGAATGCCCAGCTTCCGGATCACTGCATGAAGTCTTTCAAGCAACGCGGAAGTGGCGCAACATCAGAGTATGCAACAGCACCCCAAGCCGGGTCTGAGCAACTCGAGTTATCTAAATCCATGGCACTCTCCGATTCAGTAGCCCAGGTTCAAGCGTTCGCCTGAGTCTTTGACATTCATGACTCGAGATCTCATGAGTCAGTGAAAAACACATGTTTGCACAACTCTGACATGAGTTCCCATCCCTGACTGTACCTCACAGCTGCAGCAGAGCATAGGATTGGTCTCTCTCTCTCTCTCTCTCTCTCTCTCTGTGTGTGTGTGTGTGTGTGTGTGTGTGAGAGAGAGAGAGAGAGAGAGAGAGAGAGAGAGAGAGAGAGAGAGAGAGAGAGAACATACTGGAGATTTATGGTATTTTGTAATATCTGTTTATCTGCAAATGTGCAGGTTGAGTATCCGGGTAGACAGTGCTAGTCTAATAGCATCAATTCCCCAAAGCAAACAGGATGTCCTTTCTTCCTGCATCTCAGTGGCAAAACTGAATTGTTCAGCCTTTGCTGACCATACTGAAACTAGTATCATCACCTTTCAACCATGTGCCAAGTTGCTAGTAGTCACTGACAATCTAGGACACACACACACAAGCTGCTAGGTCAGACCAGCTCCAGGTGCTTTGACTACTTTGGTACTCCCTCCCTTTCCACCCACTATATAAAAATCAGGGCAAATAAAAAGGAAACACTGGGCTTGGTGCTGCACCACTCATGCACCATCTCTCTGGAGCTCCCCAAGACTCTACATGTGCACCAGCATGGCTCCCAGGAACTCCTTTTAGTAGTGTAAAGGGCTTTGGAGACCAAAAAGTTTGAGAACTGCTGTGTTTATTCTTCTGGTAAAACAATATTTTTTGAAGGTAGATATACAAACCCAAGGTCTAGTTCTCATTGTAATGGTAAGCCTGTGCTTAGATTGTACCACTTAGAGTAGGGTTCACATGTTTGAATATTCCACCATACAAACAAAATCTACATTTAATATTGGGTTTTAGCCTAGACTCCTACCTGACATGCTATACCTCTTTGTCCAGGAAATAGTTTTAAAGAGAAATTATGTGAGCCCCACTCAGTACAGCACAAACACCACAGGGTGATAGTACCTCAGTGAGAACTAAGCCCAAGGTGTGTTGTTTACTGGTGTTTCTGGCCAACAACCATTCCTGAATATGATATAATTTGTTCTGGTAACCATATTCCTTGAAAGTTTCCTTGTTTCTCCAAAGAAACTTAGAGGTTCAGAAGACCGTCCTCTGAGGAGCCCCAAGAGGCAGCTTGTCTCCACTGCAGAGAGAAACGCTGTAAAACTGAATAAAGACAAAGAAACCTTTAATGCTCTTTGGGGAAATAATATGTCTCCAAAGTCTGCATGTGGAAAGAAAAGGCTTAAGAAGAAGCAACCCAATTGGCAGCAGTTGTGAATCCTGGAAAGTTTGTCTCAGCTCCCAGACAAAACTGAATTCCATTCCAAAGCGCTGATTTACGTCTAGGGTGACCAGGGACACAGAAGGATAGCAAAGCTCCTGTAGCTCTAATTGTCGCATATATAAAGAAATGTTGGTTGGTGCAATGAGCCCTGCGGGCAAGTGTAACGTAAGACAGAAGAAGGGTGACCAGATACAATGGAGGACAGAATGCCTATTCCTTTAACTACTGTACAGAAGAGGGAATTTTGGCAGGTGCTGCTTTTTAAACCCTTCCATGTTGAACTGCACCAGTACAGGCACTCTGTCCTCCACTGTATCTGGTCACCCTGGACAGAGGCAAAACTATTAAGTCAGCGGTTCCCAGTCCTACTTGGACTTTTCACACGTAAACCGGTAGTGCGCTCCAATCCCCAAATGGAGCAATTTCAAACATTGGGGAGGCCCGCAGAGAGGGCTGTAGGCCTCCTAGACCCTCCCTGATGCCAGCATGACCCCCCACCCGGGTAAGGGGGAAAGCCCCTGGTGCTTTTGCTCTAGTCTCATGGTGCCGTTATCACTGTACTGCCATCAGAACACCCATTATTGGGCCACTCCCCTTAAGGGGAAATGGCACAGTTTTGATTACCAATGGTGATTGCAACCCACCACTTTGGAAACACCTGCATTAAATGTATGAAGGTCTGTTTTTTCTTACCATCTGATCACTCAATTTATAGCTTAATACATCCCAGAGTAATCTAGCATCGATTAATATCAACTAAATTATCGGTCAAAACTTCAATGGGTTATTTCAAATTCCTATGTAACCTTCAGTCTTCCTCACCTCTGTAGCTCCAGGCCATGAGCCCCTGACCCATTCATTCCTTCTTTTTTTCAATATGCCTTCCCCTCCTAAGGCGCTTTCTCTAGTCTCTTCCCCTCATTAGACCAGACCATTCTGCTTCCTTAGGTCCCTGATTCTTCAACTGACTCTTGGGCTTCAAACAGCTCATACAATGACAAGCTGCCACCCATAGATTTACAATTGTTCCACAAATGGGTGTCATAGGCCCTTCTGACTGCCGTAATATTCTGTTACAACCAAGCAGTTGAGCCAGAGGCTTCATCACCACCCGCTATCTGTCAGAACATTATAATATAGATTTACAGAACCAAGCTAATTTTTCTCTCATTGGAAAAGAACCTTAGGAAATGAATTGACCTAGAAACGTTATATGCCTCATTTTTTTTTTCCTGAGGGGTGACTGGGGAGCACACAGGAAGGATGCACATAAATGCACTCTTCTACAAAAAATGTATACACTTACAACTTTCCACCTCTCCCCTGCTCCAAACAAATTACACACAATTAAAATTAGTAATGAGTGAGCTTCCCCCCTCCCCCCCCCCCCGCACCAGCTCTGCAGCTCACCTTTCAATTAGCTGGGTTTATCCAAAATCAAGAAATCTTGACGAGAACTTACAGGCAACCATGATGAGGTCATAGCAAATAAAATGAGACCATACAAAATAATCATGCCATGATGATAAACAAAAAAAGGGATATCACATGCAACACCGACCATGCAAACCCACCCTTGGAAAGGCTGAACACCCTAATTTTATTGCAGAGACATTTCACAGCAAAATTATCTCATGGGTAATGAAGAAAGATCACACACATCCCGTTTACTCTTTATCAGAACTTAATGCAGGAAGAGTAGTTTTTAAATCACAAATCCTAGGTCGAGAGGCTGGTGCTAAGATGCATATATATCCATATAATGTGCATCTCAAACTATTCATGCATACTTTAAAAAGCAGCCAACAGTGAAGGAAGCAAAAGGAGAGGGAGGCAAATGCAATGAATATTCTGAACTTTGCCTATTTTATCGGGTTCTGTTTGTCATGATTTTACTTGGTGCTCTTCCAAATGGAACTGACGCCATATATTTGGCTTCCCTGTTGACATCTGTGGAATCGGTCGCAGTATCAAATGCAGCCATTGTGGCACTGAAGGAGGCAATTCTCACATGCTGGAAGATCCCAACATCACATCATATTGACTTCCTGTCTTAAACAGCTGCACAGTGATGGCTGGGCCTTGCCAAACAGCTACCATTTCCAAGTTGGAGACAGCTGCATTCTAGCGCACAGTGAAGAACCTCTGTCAGTAAGCAGAGGTACTTTATATTTACGCACCATGCTTATAGTTTCAGTAAAGGACTATAATTGGCTGGAAGAGACATCTTAATTTGAAGAGAGTAATGTACATAATCCAGGGGAACCCATTCAGTTAGAAACACAGAACACTGCTTATAGCAAGGCAGGCCTCAGTATTGTCAACACTGACTGAACAGGCACTCCAAAGATTCAGGCAGGATTATTTTCTATCTATATACCTGAAGATGCCCGCAAATAAACCTAGGGTCTTGTGTAGACAAAGCTGATGCTTTGCCACTGAGCTCCAATTTCTCCCTCTTATAAAAGACTTTAATTAGGTGCTGTGATCTGCATGACCAACTTCACCCTAGGTTGTTGTTGGAAGCATGGGGGTTCCACAAGAGGGTACTTATCAGAGGTGCCTACTACTTAGGAAACAGAGAACTCTATAGCTGTTCTCTTTGTGTGGAAGTAAAGAAGATTGGTGCTCTTCAGCAATGGCTACCTGCCATTGAGGACAAAGCACTGTAGTGTTGGATGATGCTCCAGTGGTTAAGAACATAAGAACAGCCCCACTGGATCAGGCCATAGGCCCATCTAGTCCAGCTTCCTCTATCTCACAGCGGCCCACCAAATGCCCCAGGAAGCACACCAGATAACAAAGAGACCTCATTCTGGTGCCCTCCCTTGCATCTGGCATTCTGACATAGCCCATTTCTAAAATCAGGAGGTTGTACATACACATCATGGCTTGTAACCAGTAATGGATTTTTCCTCCAGAAACTTGTCCAATCCCCTTTTAAAGGCATCCAGGCCAGACACCATCACCACATCCTGTGGCAAGGAGTTCCACAGACCAACCACATGCTGAGTAAATAAATATTTTCTTTTGTCTGTTCTAACTCTCCCAACACTCAATTTCAGTGGATGTCCCCTGGTTCTGGTGTTATGTGAGAGTGTAAAGAGCATCTCTCTATCCACTCTGGGGAAGAGGTAGGGAAGAGGAGGAGTACTTGGGAGAAAAGGAAGAAGAATGTTAAACAATGGGCACACCTCCTACAGGTACCACAGAGGGGAAGTAAGGGGTCATTGGCAACCAGGCAATACACTGCCACCTATAATCCTACAGGTGACACTGCACCCATTTTCCAACAAGTTGCACCAGCACCACCATTTTTTTGTTTGATTTTTAAGAAGAAGAAGAAGAAACCAAGACAAGAGGAGGAATCAAAGTAGCAAAAAAGCGGGGGAGGGAGACAAAAGACAATTGATTTTTAAAATGGGTTATTCTTTTCAGATGGGTACAAAAGTGAATCCTGGATTGGAAAAGGATGAAAATTACTGATGCATGTTCATCTGTGAGAGCCAGGCCATATCCTAAAGGAGCCATACTAAGGGAGTCATATCCAAAACTAGATCCAGAGGATCTCCTACTTATTTTCTGTAACCTGAGCAGGAAGCTGAGATGCGGAAAGCAGAAAGTACTACCCACTGGCTAAGCAGTCCTAAATCTGGACAATCTAGAGGTCTAATTCTCAGGGCCAGCCTTAGGAGCTGTGGGGTCCAATGCAAAACATTTTTGCAAGGATCCCCACAGAGCCCCCCTACTCACCAGGATAACCAGCAGTGGTAAGGCACCCAGCAGCGGCATCACTGCCAACTGCTTCCAGGGGGGCAATTTAAGCCAATTGGACCCGGGGTGAGTGGGAGGCAGAGCTGTCCAGCAGCAATGCTCTGCTTGCCATGCCTCAGCACGGAAGATTCCATGCTGCAGCATCAATTACAGTGCCAGCTGTGACTGCGGGTGCTATGCTCACCACTCCACTGTGGGGGCCCTCCAGGCATGGGGCCCAATTTGGCCAAATTGATCAAACTGCCCTACAGCCAGCCCTGCTTTTACTGTCTGCTTATTACAGTTTTGCAAGCTCACCCCTATTCCCATTTATACCTCAAGTGGCCTCTGAATCCTTTCTGGCTTACTAGGCAGAGCTCCAGTCTCAGACCTCCAGATTTCTGGTTCAGGCTCCAGAGTCCTTCACAGCACTACACTCAGAAATGTGTCAGGCCTTGACAATGACTCATCCTAATTGTTCACTTGATTGGCCTTTATTATTCCTCGCCTTCCTGTACAACTCACACACTGTTCCTTTCCTAAATTGCCTTCTCTTTCTTTCCCCAGTTTCCAAGCCGATAGGGAGCCATTGTACTTGCCACTGTGCAAAGCCTTGCCTCTGAGGAATAGACACTGACCTCATGTTTCTCCCTCCGCTTGTGCAGGAGCTGCACAGAGAAGTGATAAAGCTCACAGTGAGAGCTTAAAAGCTGGGGAGTTTTCATTGTTTGCCTGCAGTATGACTATTTTGCAAAAGGCCAGAGAGAAAGGCAGCCTCCAAAGTGCTCCTCATTAAGGCAGAGAATGTGAAGCAACATACTTCTGGCCTGCTGGGAGAGCCAGTGGGGTCAGGGAGACAGGGGTGGGAGACAATTCTATCCATAAAATGGGAAACAAAACCAAATATGTTATGAGGATTAGTTTCATCAATAGGCAGCTGGAAAACCTTTTCTAATGACCAATTAGGACTGCCTGTGCTGTCACCAAACTCCTATGATAGTGCCACAATCCATTAAAAGAGCATTCATTCATCATTGGGATGACATTATACATTTTTCCTCATTGTGTGTTGCTTATGCACTGACACCTTGGAAGTCAACAACCTGTAGTTCCAGGAAGCAATCACATTCAGTGATATCAACAATGTGAGAAGGAAAATCTTGGCAAAATGCAACTGACAAATATAGTATTATGATAATCCCAAATCATTTTAATCAGGCCAACTGGTTTATAACCTTCAATATTTCACTTTGATGTGTTTATTATATTTGCATTACCAACATAATGGTAATGCAGTTGCCTTTAAAGGCCTAAAAAAAAGAGAACAGGTTGTCTCTAGAGCTACCTACTCCTTCCCATATGAACCAGCCTGGTCCTTAAGGTTAGCTTCTCTCTGTCCCATCTGTATGTAAACTCAGGTGGGTTGGTATGAGAGATAAGGCATTCAAAGTGGTGATGCCATGGCCATGAAACTGCCTTCTGGTAGAGATTCACTGGGCTCCCTTGTTGCCCATCTTTCATTGGATAATAAAATACTTTTTTAGCCAAGCTAGCTTTTAATCAACAAGTACTTTTTAAAGGTTCTCCTCTGTCATTTTCGCTCTGTTGCTTCTTGATGCTATGCTTTATTGTCCTGATGTTCTAATGAGGTTCAATTCATTGTTTATTGCCATTAGTTGAATTATTTTATAATCTACCCCCCACCCCCACCCAAAAGTGGGACATTTATGACAAACAGGCTACCCAGAAAAGCATTTTAACTTTTCTGTGTGGTTAGGCTAAGAAGAGACAGCTGGTCTAAGCAATCCAGGGAGCTTCAACCTGGTTTGCTCACAGCTGAACCCAACATTGCATTATACTGGCCCACATTTAATTGGCCTTTTGATGTACAGAATCCCTCCAGCCACTAAACATTCCCCAGTTCTTCTGTAATTCTTCCGATGTTTCACCTGTGAGGGAACTTTCAAATTCACTTTGAATTTTGCTTTAGGCCAGGGGTGCTCAATAGGTGGATCGCGATCTACCGGTAGATCGCGAAGCAAAATGAGTAGATCGCGGAGTGCCAACCCCCCCCCTTCAGGTGCCTCTGGGAGGAAACGCCGGGAGTAAGGCCCATTGTACTCAATGGGGCTTACTCCCAGGTAAGTGTGGCTAGGATTGCAGCCTCACAGCCTAATCCTAGGCATGTCTACTCAGGAGTAAGTCCTGTTATACTCAGTGGGGCTCAAGGTACACCAACATACATTGTACACATAAATGTTATATGTTATGATGGCGCGAACATTGTAAAAAAAACTCTGGTAGATCTCCGGGCCTTGCTGGGTTTCAAAGTAGCTCTCAAGCCAAAAACGTGTGAGCACCCCTGCTTTAGGCAATATCTGGTGCCAACCAAGGAATGTGCAGACCACCCTATCACTGAATCTATTTTGTTTCCCCTGAAAATTCCTCAGGTATTTTTCTTCTAGAGGAATGTCCACGTTTACGTGGGATCACCTTGGGCTGATTGACATTATTCAAGATTAAATTGCAAGAAAACACTGTCATATAGAACATTTGTTGTGGTGGTGTTCTTTCAAGTACAGTAATACCTCTGATAGCGCCACTTCATTTAGCACTGTTTCAGTACAGCATGTCTCCTCCTAGGTTGATTGACAGCTACTGCAGCCAATGAAAGCAGTATATTCTAGCTTGCTAGTGCCAGTTTCCTACCCTGTCTCTTCTAGCACCTCCTATAGCACTATATCAGAGGGTTTTCAAGGAATAGATCTCCCATATTGTTGGAGGTCTGCTGTACCCTGCAGTAAACATAGGAATGTTATCAACACAGGTCACATGATTCATTCCCTGCTGGGCCCAATTAGAAACATTCTTTGCAGGGCCCCAGGTTCACAGCCTGTAGAATCTTAGAGATACAAGTAAAATTCACTATAGACTTTATATATCTGTGATAGAATTCAGAAGAAAATGAGAATTGTTACTGTTCTTTATAAAACTCACAATGTGGTGGCAGGTGTCCGTTGTAATGTATTGTTATTTGTGTTTGACACAACTAGAGTGTGGAGCCCTGTTAGGCACAGGGTACAATTTGCAGCAATTGGTCCAATAAGCTTAAATTCAGCCCTGTAAACAATGTTGTGCCTTTGACATGCAGAACTAGTACACAGGCCCATTTGATTGCTTATACTAGCTACAGTCACTTGGCTTACTTTGTGCGGCTTTTAACTATAAACAACCAATACTAGGTCGGCCAGGGATATAGGTGCTTCAGAGGTACACCAATGTTATGATCTGCCACAGGAATGAGAAGACTATCCCCACCCCTGCCCTCCCTAAATACTATTTCTTCCCATCTCTTGGAAAGCCTTCCTCTTTTCTACAGTGACTGAAAAAGAACATGCTGAAATGAATTGTCAAGACTACTCTCTCTCTCTCTCTCCAGTTACCATTCCCCCCAGTAAAGAAGATGGTGGCTCCCAGGGTGAAAAGATGGATGCTGGTTGTATGAGCTTGTTTTAGCTTGAGTCTTTGTCACTGAGTGCACAGCTGCCCTGCATTTTAACAGTTAAAAGGCCTGAATGCCTGAGCATAACAGATGGTTTTCATAGAGCTGCTGTATCAAACATCTCCCCTGGCTACTCAAGTCTCCCCATCACGCATGTGTGAGATAACAGCATGCCTTTTCTAGTGAGGCATTTAAAAGATGCAAGTAATGGGGGAGGCATCTGCTCACCAGTCAGGTTCCTCCTAACCTACAGACACATCTATGCCAGTTGTCATAGAGCTTTTCAACTTTTTTTGTTTTCATTGCAAATAACACCTTTTCAAGTACTACCACGGCCACCAGAGATGCCTGCTGTGTGCAGAAGTAGGCAGCTTGCCCCACTGTTGAGACGTCACTCTCCTTACGCAACCTTGCTGTCGGGGTCCCTCTGCACCCCAAGACCCCCGACTTACCAGGGAGGAGGCCCGGGGGGGAGAGTCACAAGGTGAGATGGCCCAGGGGGACCTGGAGGTTCCCTCCTCCTGCCTGGCCAGGCCTTTGCCCAAGAGAAGCGGTGCCTCTCAATGACATCACCGAGAGACGGCACAAGCCGCTGGGGCCAAGAGGCAGGGGAGGAGCCACCCCAAACCGGGTGGCACAGCAACCACCAGAGGACCAAAATCAGGGGAGAGACCAGTCAGCAGGGTTGCCCTATGGCAGGAAGGGAGCCAGGACCCATAGCCAGGATCCCGAGGCAAATCTTTGGGCAAGGGAGACACTGTCAGGTAAGGTCCAGGGCTGGGCCCCTTTAACAGGGAGACATCTTCAACCCTCTCAGCAGGAAGATGATGGGCCAGGGAAGGGAGGCAGTCCCATAAGAGGAGAGAGGCCTGTGATGACAGGCAGAACAGAACTGGAGGCAAGGCAGGAGGCTGTACAGCCAACAGCTCCTGCCCATGGCAGACCAGCCAAGGCAGGGAGAAGGACCAGGGTGCCTTAACCCCCTTCCCCTGACCAAGTCTAGGCCTCTTGCTGGGGTGCCCTGACTGCACACCCCATCACACTTGCCTCTTTTGAAAGGGCCAAGCAGCTGCACAGCCAACTCTTGCCCACTTGTGCACCATTGCTCCAGTTATGTCCCATTCCAGTGGGGCTGGGCCAGGCAGAGCAGTGCCATGTGGTCACTATGGCAGCAGGGCCACGTATCATCTATCATACTGTGAAATATCACCAGTGGTACCAGTAGCAGTGGTTGCAAAGCTCTGGTCTAGCAGGACTAAGACCCAAAGCCCATGATGAGTGAACAAAAGGACAGAGCTATGGAGAAAGTAGGGGACTTGGTTCTCAATAGATGGGGTCATCAATGAGTTTAGTCTCTACTCCACTGATCTCTTAGTTCACCCCTTTTATTCCTCCCATTTGAGTCAATGGTTGCCATGTACTCTTAAGGGAAAAGGCAAGTATTGCACTTGGGGACTCTGGTACAGTAGGAGAGAAACCCTCCCTCCACCTGACCCAGGATGACATAGCCTTCACCCACAACAGTGGTTCCCACAGTGCAGAAGCTGTCTTTCTACACACACAAGTCCTGCCCATCATAACAACAGACATTTTGCTGGTATGCTATATATTCATAAAATCCTCTTCTTTGGGTTTTTGTTTCAGTACAAGGCTATCCAGTAATGCTCTCTGGTTGGGAGGTATGATATTGTCCAGAGGCATTGAGGATGACAAATAGCCGGAACATTCTTCAGTCAGTGAGCCCTTCAGTATGAGAAAAAAACTACAGCCTGTGTGTTCCCAGAAAGGATTCATCACAACTAGGGGGTGCATTTTAGCTGCAGAGATTGAAGTTAGAATTCTCAGATCCTGTAAGCAAGCTACAAAGATTATATATGAAGATGGATTAAATATAAATGATCGCAGACATTGCACAGATGAACTGGTTTGCTTTTTAAAAAAATAAATATCTTCTAACATGCACTGACTTTTGCAGTCACCATACATTGACAATCAAGTGGAGATAATTTGTCTGTCAAGAAGTCTCACTGTAAACCTGTATTCATTGCAGAAATTATTATTATTTCGTGCTGTATGCTGTGAGAAAGATGGCTGCCACGTTACATTTACAGAGTTCAGGAAGTGTTAGAGCTCAGGTTGTCAGGGGGCAGGTCAGGAAGTGGGTAGCATAACTGGAGCAGGGAGGGGTAAAATAGATAAGTTTGAACACAATGATGTTTGAACGCACACCATCTCCATGGTATGTGCTAAAATTTAAAATATTGTCCCCAGGCAATCTATAGACTACAATAATCTTAGTGCTTACAGACAGGGCACTAGGTGCTTTGTGCTAAATAAGTACTGTATACACATTCTGCACCAAATTCTATAACAAGAAAAGTGAACTAGGGCATTCCATGTAACATGAAATTTTACCAGATTGCCCCTACTCTTCCAAGTCCATCTCCACAGCCATAAGGACTAGAAAATTTCCTTTTAAAAAGAAAGATGGGATTCTTCCAAAGTTGAATTCTCTACTCACACTTTGGATTTTTCTTCCTTTCTATGGAACTGAATCATAAGCAAAGACCCATTACAACCAAGAAAACTCAAAGCAGACAGAACAAAGGTTGACATTCTTTCTATACAAACGTATCTGGGAGTAATTCTCATTGAACAGAATGGGGTTTACTGCTGAGTAAACATACATTGCACTGTAAGCAGCATGGATAAGAGGTTTGGGAAAGGAATTAACTGAAGGAAGAGGGCAGGGTGAAAAGAAAAAGAAAAAGGTTGGCTTAGGGATACATGCACAGGATGAAGCACCTCAGACACAGTAACTTCAAGTACAAGCTATAACCCAGCTTGATAGCGGCCATTTCCTGCTTCCTTTTCCAAGGACTGCTGGGAGGACTGAAGCCAGTGGGCGCAGGGAACCTGAAGTGGTGCCATGTCAACCTGCACTACAAGGCAGGCAGAGCCATTGCAAATACATTTGGTAACTTGCACTTCAAAACTTACAAGCTCACCAAAAATAGGATGCACTAATGGCATCTCCACCATTTTCTTTGGTGTGTGTTTTGAGAGAAGGAGAAAAACAAGAGAGGGAAGAAAACAGACAGGCAAGATACCACTGTTCTGTATTGTTCTATAATATAATTTCTCTTTTTTCTCTGAGGAGCTTAGGGCAAGATACCCAAGTCTGAGTAGTCATTGTCCACTGTTCACACAACTAAGCTGGGTGTCAGTGCACTGAATCATGAACTGCCTGGTTATTTATTAATTACATTTCTGTCCTGCCTTTCTTCTCTCATGAAGCTTAAGCCAGATGATCAACCATGCAGGCACTGACCAGACTGAAACCTGCTTACCTTTGGCAAGGTGGCTGCACCATGGACCCTCAGACAATGTCTGACAACCCTGGCTTATGAATCTGCCCAGTTCAAAAGCTGGCCGTTAGAAGCTCATTTTTGGAAGTCCTCCCTTCAGAGTTTGGGTGAGTGGCAACTAAAGACAAAGTGTTTTCTGTGGGTGCAAGTAGAACACTCTCTGGGGATGCGCACCTGCTTTGAGCCTTGTTGAGTTTCATGCACCAGTTTAAAGCAATGTTATTTGTCTATGCTTTTCATAATCATGTTTACGATGATACAGTGTTGCAACTGAATTTCATTACCACATGGTTTTGTGGTAATTTTACTGTTGCTTTCTTGTTGATCATCTGCTGATTTTATTGATATGCTATTGTTTATTGATTGTGCTTTGGTAGTTCCTCATGTTTGGATAATGTTTTATACAGGGAGGGCCGTATCCGCGGATCCCATATCCGCAGATTCACTTATCCATGGACCAGATCCGTGGAGCCTCCCCTTGCATGCCCCTTCCGGAGGAAAGGGGAGTGGAGCTCCTCTCACCTCTGAGCCCAGCAAAGGCTGTGAGCATCCCCAGAACTCCTAATGCCTAATAAGGCATTAAAAATGTCACTTCCATTTTCACGGAGAAACCTTTTCTTAAGGTTCTGTCTGATCCCGGCAGAGGCCGCAGACAGAGGTCCGCAGCCTCTGCTGAGCTTAGACGACTCGCCGGAGGTGAGGGGAGCAGGGTGATCGCCTCTATTTTTACTTTCACTTAACCGTGGAGGGGGGTTCCAGAATGGAACCCCCGTGGATATGGGGGTATGCCTGTATTGTCTGTTTAATTGGAAGCTGCCTTATGTTTTTATTTGTTAAATTTTAATTAAAAAGAGTGGTAAATTTCATAAATTGAATGAATGAATAAATGTTAACTGACAGGTGCTTTGGGAAATTTGTTCAACCACAGTTAAAAGTGCACAATTTAGTGCAAATAGGACCTCTCCTTCCATAGGACGTTACAACTTAAAAAAAAAATAAGTTTAAAAAAAGAACAGATCCACCACCTGGGCATGTTGAGATCACACTAATATTTTGAGGGCAGAGAAAATGAGATTACCCACATCAGAAGTATTTCTTTGAAGGAATGAGACCAGATTCTGCACAACAACTGAGGAGCAACATAACAGTTATAAGATTTTGATTGAGGAAAAGTTAACCCAACAGATGAAACATGACAGGGGTGAAGGAAAATAGTAGAAGTATCTCACAATTTAGTTTCCTTTTATTTATTTTGTAGGCAATATCGCCCTAAGAAAACAATACCACTCCCAATACACACAGAGAGAGAGAGAGAGAGAGAGAGAGAGAGAGAGAGAGGTTAGATACATCTTTGAAAATGTTTTAAATAATAATCAGATTAATGAACTATGAAGAAAGAAGTTTGAAGCTTAATTCCTTTATTTAAAATTATTAGATTTGCTCTATCAGATAAGTTCCTGTCTTTTCTTATAGAGGATGGTTTGAGTTCTAACTGGTGCATTTCTCTGTCTAAAAATTGATGCATATGAAAATGTTTCTTTCACTGATGTTGGGAGGATACTAAAGCCGGACCCTATCCAACTTTTCAACACTGGTGCAGCTGCAGTGCTGCCCCAAGGTAAGGGAACAAATGTTCCCTTACCTTGAGGAGGCCTCTGTGACTGCCTTCCCAACACAGGATGCAGCGCACACCCCATTGGAACGGCTGCACTGGCACTGAAAAATTGAATATGATTGGGCCCAATTCTATTTCAAGCAGCCTAATTGTAAGCTGTGCTGACACAGCCAGGCCTCATGGCCTACGCTAGATCCAGTGCCGCTCAGGAGGCAGCTGGAGGTCTCCTCAGGATAATGGGATATATTTCCCTTACCCCAATTAAGTAAAGCCCAAGCCACCCCATGGGGCTCCTCAAATCCCAAGCCAGCTATATTGCTGGCGCAGAACTGGTAAGCCCCATGTAGGTCTGCCCAGTCCAGGAAGAGGGTTTCAATGGGGTGTGTGCCACTGCTGCTGGCCCCACCCCCTCCAGGTCCTGATCTTCCCCTTGTTCCGTGCCCCCTGCCCAAAAATGCCTCCTCCAACCTGCCCTCCTGCCACCCTCTCCCTGCCCCCATGCCACCCCGGCGTGACATTATCTATGCCAGCTGGTGCTGGGGTCAGATGTGGTGCTGCCGAGCTGGCCCAGACCTTGGTGCTTGCCCAGCCAGCTTACAAGTAGCTACAAACATGCCTTACATGTTTGCAACACTTTGAGCTATTGCAGGGATGGCTGTGCCAGCTCAATCTATTTGTATGACTTTCTTTAAAATATATATATTTAATAAATATTTTAAACAAGCTCCTCTGACCTCTGGAAACTGCTTAGAAACAAGGTTTCTCCTAACATAGGCTACAACAGCATTCTTTTTGCATTGGAGAAATTCCCTGAAGTTCATTTCCAGGGATCCGAACCATCACTTAGCCCTAGAGCAAGTTTTCATACACAGCTTCCAAAGAGCTCTAAATTGGGGGGTGGGAGAGTGGCAGCAGGAGATGTCCAGCAAAAGTTGATAGAGCAAAACTAGTCTAGCTCTTGACAGAAATTGCCCTACTGCTGTTTATACAAGCAAAGTCTACCTGATCTGTAAGGTCCTGCCTCTGTGTCTGTTCAGGACACAAACTGCAGTGAGTGATTAAGAGTGTCCACAGTTACTACCCTGCCCCCTTCCCCAAGAATACAAACAACTCACTGTAATTTTCAAAATATAAGCCAGGATGGAAAGAGAAAATCTTGCCATGTGCATTTTTTCCCCTTTTAGATTTTGTTTTCTTCATTCTGAGGGGAAAGAGGAGCAGTGTTCCAATAACCATGGAGCCAAGCTTCCAGAGTAAATACAGCATTGGACACAGCTACGATATTGGGTAATGTTATTTACAGGCTCTGTTTCAGAACAACCTGATATCAATCATGCGTGGGGTAAGATGATGCGAGTTACTTAATGCAGCCATTTGTCACACTTTCCTTGCAAAGTAAATGACAGCTGGTTAATGCAGAATTCTGAACCTCTAATAAACAAATGAGAATACAGTCAGCTCCTCAAATGTTGATCTTTTTTATTTAACAGAAGATCTACTATGGGGAGAGGAGGAAGCACACACCCAATTAGTAAAGTGATGACTATAAAATCTAGCCTGCATGTAGACTTTATGAGGACAGGATTATACACTGTGTTTAACGCAGGGCTACCACCCAAACTGTCAACCCCGCGTCAGGTTCTCTGCCTCTTTCCCCTGTTACATTAAAGCACATTTCCCTTGTTGTGGCATCATCATTTTACACCTTTCTCCTTGTCTGTAACCAGCTCCAACAGCAGCCACCAATACGGAATGGAGGCATGGAATTTCATGTGACAACATAAAAGAGTGGGGAGAGAAGCGGACACAAAACTGCTGTTTTTAGCAGTAGTACCATGCTGAGTATATTACATAGTTCTTCCTGACAGCACAATCAACAGATCAGTTAGACCCCCACAGAAGTGGATCCCACGTGTATAAGTCTCTCACTTGGTCTCCCATTGCTTGGTTATTTAGTTCATGAAGGCTTTAAAAGAAGTTCCCAGCAGACAATTCACTATGAAAAGTGCAGGTTGGAAGTTTTAAAACCACTGTTTTAGCCAGTATGCCAAAGTCTGGACTTGGAAAATAAATTCATCCCTTCCACTCCAGTTTGAGACATTAAGGGCCCAATCCTATGGGCTGTGGTGCCAGTGCACCACTGGTGCTGCCAATCAGGCTGTCACAAAATCCTGCTGTTAGTGCGTCGGCACTAACAATGCGCCACTGGCGGTGACCCCAGTACCAGTCGCTGCTGGATCTCAGCGCCTGAAGACAGATGTCAAGAGCTCTCGGCAGTGAGTACAGCTACCAGCCAGCAGCAGAGCTTTTTAGGGAGGGGGGAGGGCAGAAAGGAGGCAGAACTGAGCTGGGGGAGGGTGGAGAAGAGGAGGAGCAGGTCTGGGAGGGGGGCAGAGACAGTGGCAGGCTCTACTGCTGCCCCCCCCCCGGGCCAGTAAATCCAACAAGGGTCTCCACAGCGCAGATTCGAGGAGACCCATTGGGGCCACCTAGGTCTTAGGGAATGTTTGTTCCCTTACCCTGAGAAGTCCTGGCACTGCTTCCCTGGCCCCATAGGATACAGCAGTTGCCATTTTGGCACAACTGTAGCCCTGCGCGCTAGAGAAGGATAGGATTAGGCTATCAGGGCCCAGTCCTATCCAGCTTTGCAGTGCCAATGCAGCCACAACGGAGCCTGAAGTGAGGGAACAAAAAATGTTCCCTTGCCTTGAGTAGGTTGCCATGAGTCCCTGCCCCCCCCCACACACACACAGGATGCAGTGCATGCCCCATTGACACAGCTATATCAGTAATGGAAAGTTGGATAGGATTGAGCCCCGAGAAAGGTACATATATAAAGGTGTATATGTTAAGTGTAGGTGAGATGAGCTACTACTGTATATAGCTAGAATGATCTCCTTGCTCAGCAGCCAGTAAGAAGCTATGGAGGAAGGAAGCTCCTCAGTCTGCCCTTTCAAGAGCAATGGTACCACTGTCTGCCAGGTCAGCCAGGAGACTCACAGCATACACACACAGGTATGTACCTTCCAACAGTATTTATTTAATAGGTACCGTCTTTTCACGTAGTGTACCAAATGCTAGTGTTTATGTAATGTGTACTAATCCTGATGTTTACCTGCCAAGTGCAGTCTAGCTGGCAAAATATTGCCCATAGAACACTCTGACAAAAAAAAAAATGTATTACTTTGGTGCCAGCATACTTTCTGGCCTGCATTTGTATGTGTATTAGCTTGTAGTTCAGCTTTCTACATTTTTTTTAAATCAAGAACCCCTGGGAGTGACTCACACATTTGGTTTGTTTGCTACTATACGATGAAACCCACTTTCATGCAAAATAAGCATGCGTTCATTTAGTCTGTCGAAAGTTGACGGGCATATACGGCAGGTCACAGGTTTAGCCTGATTCCAGTGGTGTTCCCTGGTGCCCCTCTTTACTTTTCCCCATAGGAACAAACAGTAACCATTCACTTATAGGATTAAAGCAAAGTGCTGTAATTGAAAACAGTATTGTGATAAGGGCAAAACCTGCTCTCCACCCGTGACAGTGTTAGCGGAGCTGGTTTACACAGCAGGGTTTAGGAGATTTCTGTTAAGGAGATCACTTTAGGCAAGTGGTCATAAAGAAAGGAAATACTGTACTCCATACTTGGGGAGGGCAGGGGGTCCTATGTGCTTGCTATCTAGCTTGAGAAGGAAGGAAGGAAGGAAGGAAGGAAGGAAGGAAGGAAGGAAGGCCTGAGATAAGCAATCTACATGCTTTATTGGGAAATCCTCATCCTCTCCTCATCTGGCTAGCTTATTAGCTGTATTGCCCCTTTCAGATGCAGGATGCTTGCAACATGGTTGTCGGACCTTTCTCCACTTCCAGCAGGAAGGGGTCTCATAAACGTTTAAATAGATCCCTGTATAAAGAATGAACTCACAGAGAATTGCACTGCACACACTGTTCCCAAGGAATGTATAAAATGAAAGCCCCTTGCACCTATTATAATAATGGGTTTAAATAAGCAACATAAAAACCCATTTTTGTCCTGCCCACAGGTGTACATATTTGGTCCCTGTTGCGTATATGCAATGTTGGGCAGAAATGGCTTAAAAGTTTACTGCTAAAACCTGTGCAAAGCTAGCTACATAGTATGTACTGAAATGTGCTACCAGTAAATATTGTTGGCAACCTTCAGTCTTGAGAGACTATGGTATCGCGCTCTGAATGGTGGTTCTGGAACAGCGTCTAGTGTGGCTGAAGAGGCCAATTCAGGAGTGACAATCCCTTCCACACTGGGAGCAAATGTAGTCTGTCCCTGGTCTGTCTCCCTGGCTATGGGCCTTCCTCTTTGCCTCTTTGCCTCGGTCTGTTGGCCAAGTGTCTCTTCAAACTGGGCGAGGCCATGCTGCACAGTCTGCCTCCAAGCGGGCCACTCAGAGGCCAGGGTTTCCCACCTGTTGAGGTCTACTCCTAAGGCCTTCAGATCCCTCTTGCAGATGTCCTTGTATTGCAGCTGTGGTCTACCTGTAGGGCGCTTTCCTTGCACAAGTTCTCCATAGAGGAGATCCTTTGGGATCCGGCCATCATCCATTCTCACAACATGACCAAGCCAATGCAGGCATCTGTGTTTCAGCAGTGCGTACATGCTAGGAATTCCAGCTCATTCCAGGACTGTGTTGTTTGGAACTTTGTCCTGCCAGGTGATGCCGAGGATGCGTCGGAGGCAGCGCATGTGGAAAGCGTTCAGTTTCCTCTCCTGTTGTGAGCGAAGAGTCCATGACTCGCTGCAGTACAGAAGTGTACTCAGGATGCAAGCTCTGTAGACCTGGATCTTGGTATGTTCTGTCAGCTTCTCATTGGACCAGACTCTCTTTGTGAGTCTGGAAAATGTGGTAGCTGCTTTACCGATGTGTTTGTTTAGCTCGGTATCTAGAGAAAGAGTGTTGGAGATCATTGAGCCAAGGTACACAAAGTCATGGACAACCTCCAGTTCATGCGCAGAGATTGTAATGCAGGGAGGTGAGTCCACATCCTGAACCATGACCTGTGTTTTCTTTAGGCTGATCGTCAGTCCAAAATCTTGGCAGGCCTTGCTAAAACGATCCATGAGCTGCTGGAGATCTTTGGCAGAGTGGGTGGTGACAGCTGCATCATCGGCAAAGAGGAAGTCACGCAGACATTTCAGCTGGACTTTGGACTTTGTTCTCAGTCTGGAGAGGTTGAAGAGCTTTCCATCAGATCTGGTCCAGAGATAGATGCCTTCTGTTGCAGTTCCAAAGGCCTGCTTCAGCAGGACAGCGAAGAAAATCCCAAATAAGGTTGGTGCAAGAACACAGCCCTGCTTCACTCCGCTTTGGATGTCAAAGGGGTCTGATGTGTAGCCATCGAAGACAACAGTGCCCTTCATGTCCTTGTGGAAAGATCTGATGATGCTGAGGAGCCTGGGTGGACATCCAATCTTGGGGAGAATCTTGAAGAGGCCATCCCTGCTGACCAGGTCGAAAGCCTTCGTGAGATCTATGAAGGCTATAAAGAGTGGCTGTCGTCGTTCCCTGCATTTCTCCTGCGGTTGTCTAAGGGAGAATACCATATCTGTGGTGGACCTGTTGGCTCGGAATCCGCACTGCGATTCTGGATAGACACTCTCTGCAAGTACCTGGAGCCTCTTTAGTGCAACTCGGGCAAACAGCTTTTCTACAATGCTAAGGAGAGAGATGCCGCAGTAGTTGTTGCAGTTACCCCTGTCGCCTTTGTTCTTGTACAGCGTGATGATATTTGCATCCCTCGTGTCTTGAGGTACTCCACCTTCTCTCCAGCAGAGACAGAGGATTTCATGGAGCTCAGTGACAATGATCTCTTTGCAGCACTTTAGGACTTCAGCAGGGATGCTGTTTTTTCCAGGTGCCTTACCAAAGGCAAGGGAGTCCAGGGCCACGTGAAGTTCTTCTAGGGTTGGTTCACTGTCAAGCTCCTCCAACACAGGCAGGCACTCAATGTTGTTCAGCGCTTCTTCGGAGACTACATTTTCTCTGGAATATAGCTCAGAGTAGTGCTGCACCCAGCGTTCCATCTGCTGCGCCTGATCCTGGATGACCTCGCCTGCGGCAGACTTCAGAGGGGCAATTTTCTTCTGTGTTGGACCTAGGGCCTGCTTGATACCATCATACATCCCCTTGATGTTGCCCGTGTCAGCTGCTATCTGTATCTGGGAACAGAGCTGGAGCCAGTAGTCGTTAGCACATCTCCTCGCAGTCTGCTGGACTTTGCTGCGAGCAGCTTGGAGGACCTGCAGGTTGCGCTCACTGGGACAGGCCTTGTATGCTGCTTGAGCTCTCCTCTTTTCCTCAATGACTGGTGTCAACTCCTCAGAGTGGGTTTCAAACCAGTCTGCCACCTTGTTGGTCTTCTTGCCGAATATGGACAAGGCGGTGTTGTAAACGGCATTCTTGAAATGTTCCCATCTGTTGGATGCGTTTGCGTCGGCTGGGCCTGGAAGAGTTTCCTCAAGCACTCGTGAAAATTCCTCCACTTTTCTCTGATCCCGGGTCTTGCTGGTATCAATGCAAGGTCTTCCCTCCTTCTTCGTGTGATACAGTCGCTTTGTTTGCAGTTTCCCTCTGCTGCACACCAGGGAGTGGTCAGTGTCACAGGCAGCACCCTGATAACTGCGTGTGATCTTAATGCTGGGAAGGCTGGAGCGTCTGGTGAGAATCAGATCGAGCTGGTGCCAGTGCTTTGATCTTGGGTGTCTCCAAGAGACTATGTTGGGGCTTCGTGTTGAAGAATGTGTTGCTGACACAGAGACCATGATGACAGAAAAACTCTAGCAGGCGTTGGCCATTTTCGTTCATCTTCTCAGTGCCGAACTGACCTAAGCAAGTGGGCCACGAACTGTGATCAGCACCAACTCTAGCACTGAAATCGCCAAGGATGGCTATTTTACGGGGATCTTCTTGATAGTGGTGGCCAGGTCATCATAGAATTTGTCTTTGGTTTCTGCTGGAGATGACAGTCGGTGCATAAGCACTGATGAGAGTGACAGGTCCTGCTGATGACTGGAGCTGTAGGGACAAAATTCTTTCACTTCCCACAGTAGGTGGGATGATGGATTCCAGCAGGGTATTTCTGACAGCAAAGCCAACGCCATGTTCCCTGGTTTCGTTTGGTGGTTTTCCCTGCCAGAAAAATGAGAAATTTTTCTGGCAGGGAAAACTACCAGTAAAAGAGAGTAGCATTCTAGTAAAAATCAGAACAATGACACACCCACAGTAGCTGAGAAAGGCTTTCAGGAGATGTGGGGTTATTAAACTTTTCACTTTATCTGCTGAAAGCAATCAATAAAGTTGCCTATTGGATCTCCCTGGACAGAGCATTCCAGAGGGTATGTACAGCTCCAGATGGGGTCACAGCTCACTGGAAGATAGGGCCAGCCCAAATATGAGGCCAACTGAAGTCTTCTTTATGAGCCTCCAACATGAGACCAACCTTAAGCAGCATATTGATGGGGTTGGTTCCCACATCAATCCACCCACTCACTTTTACTACCTTTCCACTACTTTGATTGGAAAACAAAGAGGGAACTGGAACAGAAAACAAAGAGTGGGGTGGAGCAGACTCTCTAAAACCACACCTGAGAGCACCCCCAGCAAGGTAGGTGGTACATCAACAAAGTGGCAATCTTATCTCAAACCCCCATCCTCAGAAGCAGGCATTCAATTCAGGTGACTGCTGGACCAGGCATCTGGATAGGAAGATGGACTCACAATAAGACTATTGTGACTCTTTCTCCTTGTCCCTGCAGATGGGTTGTTGCAGTATCCCAAAGCACAGTGGACAATACTGGAAGAGCGCAACTCCAGTTTCATTCAGCCAGGTTTTGGTGATATCAGCCAAATCAGCCTGCTTATCTGGGTTATGCTCCTGGGTGTAATCAAGTCTTTTTATTGACCAATCTGGGAACAACACCTTTAGCCCACAGGTTACCATCTTCCCCTCAGATGAGATACTGAGATGTCATATCATAGGAAGTTGCACTCCTCTATGGATTGGCAGCAGGAAAAAAAATCACAGTGTGATGTAGTTACATCATGAAGTAAATGTAAATAGCTGTTAAGAGGGAAGAAGGGAGAATGGTGGTATATGCTACAGAACTAAATCCCTATTATGGTGAGGCTTCTGCTGAAACTGAAGTTAACTGGGACACATCCACCAACCTCAAATGGCTTGTTCAACACTGAAAACAGTAGACAGTTTTTCAGAATCAGCCTGTAGCTAGAACTATGAGAGAGAACACCGTCGTCCTCACAACTGTTTGTCTTAAGAATCGGCCCACTAGGCGGTACTAGGCAAACCCAGTTTGGACTCCCTGACTTTCTCTTGTTGATAAATTTCAGCTGAGGAACATGGTGATGTGTGACTTTCTCCCATGCCAGTGTTATGTTGCTCAAGCAGTGGGAATTGGATCTTTGGGGTGGGGAAGGGAGATGAAAGAGAGGCAAAGTGCAGGGTGGACTGCTTTGGATTAGCTTCACAAATTCCATCCCCTCAGCACCCAGCCCTCTGCTCCAACGGACAGTCAGATGAATACATAAATACACTCTAAAGATTTCAGAGTATTTATCAGCTGACTAGCTGTCTGGCTTCCAGAAAAACATTGCCAATGAGGTTTTTTGTTTCATGGCACAGATTTCTGCCCTGCCTTGCATCACATGGAAAAAAACAAACCATGCATAACATATGCCAGTCTTAACAATTTATCAAACCTATCAGTTTTCTTGAAATATCGAATTCTTGTCTGCAATGAAATTCTGTTTACTCAGAACTAAACCCCACTTTGTCCACTGAGGCCTACTCTTAGGCAAATGTGCGTAAGCACAAAGACTTAGTTCCTGATTACGTTACACAAACAAGAAGTTACGTCTGCTGCTCCTTCTTTCAATTCTATCCTCTCATATTTAGCTAGAAAACCTTTGGAAAGGGAACCATTTCTATTGGTTTTACTGTCACTGCCTCTGTCTGCTCTGCCTTTGTATAAGTGTGGTTTTAATTGACAATTCAATTCTGTTTTATTTTGTCTTTTTTATGTTTCATCTGCTGTGAACTGTCACATGTATCTGTGGTTAAAAGGTGATAAATATCAATAAAATAGAAATCACATGTTGCTTCTTTGTTCAACATAGCCCCTACATAGTTAATACCACTGCATTACCAATAGGACAGATGGTGGGAGCTAAAAGTATGCAGAAGAGTTCTATGATAACTGGAAGTTTTCCTTGCATCCATTCCTTTTGCCTCTCTTTCATGCTGGCTGTTTTTTTCATGGATTAGTTTGCATGGATGACTTTTTTCCCCACACCCACATGGACTATTTCATTTCTCTCCCAGAAAATATGGTGTTTGTTTCCATTCTACTGTACATCCCAGCACATTTTAGGGCAGTGATTCTCAACCAGTGCTACGTGTACCACCAGTGATACTTGGGGTGCTATCTGGTGGTACTTGCAGGACCCCGGACACCTGCCCCCCAGCAGTGAGATCAAGAACATGATGCAACAAATAGCAAGAGGAGGCTCGGCTTGGGAAGCAGAGCTCCAAAGCATGCTTTTCCTGAGCATCTTACTGAATGTTTGTCACATTGTATCTGGCCTCCAGAAGTAACTAGTGATGACATCATCGCCAGTTACTTCCAGTGGTACTTCAAATAGGTGAACCATGTGAAGTGGTACATCTGAGCAGAAACCTTGAGAAACACTTTTTTAGGTGGTTCTGGAGCATATTTTAGGGCACACAAACTTGGTTCATACCTGTCACTGGCCAGTTATGTAGCACCTCAACTGGGTGAATGAGAGTATGCCTTAGAATTCATCCAAAACTCCCCTGTAGCTGCACATTGTAGGGGAATGTCAATGGCAATGGGCAAGTTGTCTTTCTGAGATTTCAGACCAATCCTACATAGATCCCCGTGCAGCATTGCAGTGGTGCCGGCACAGCTTCTTCTGCATCCCACAGGGGATTTTTTTGCTGTTGAAGACCTCCTCAGGGTAAGGGGACATGTGTCCCTTTGCCCCAGGGTAAGCCCCAACAGCCACAATGAGTCAACTTGGACCTGTGCCAGCAATATTGCTGCCATAAGTCCTCACTGATAAGTGCAGGCAGATCAGAGCTGGGAAGGAGATCAGCAGGAGAACCCACCCCCTCCCAAACCCAATCCACCCACCATCTCCCCTCCATCACCACCCCACCCTGCCCAGCCACCCCCACCCTGCTCAACCGCCTCTCCACCAACCTCCTATGAAGGCTTACCTATACCGGCAGGCCTTCCAACATTCACTGGCATGCACAGGAAGACTCTGGTCTTCCCACCAGTGTACCAGCAGCTTGCACTGCCACAAAGCACTTTATGGTGCTTTTGTGGCAGCCAGCATAGGTGGAACACATGGTCCACCAGGACTTCATTTAGATAGGATTGGGCCAATTGCCATTACTGACCTTTTCATTGATGAACCACAGATAAACCACCCAGGAACTCCAAGGCTTCCTAGAATACCATTTGAAAAACATTGTAGTGTACTGTGTCTATCTAGGGGGAAAAATGGCAGGTTTTTGCCCTTCCACTTAGCATTTTCAGCTGCCATTCAGCAAGATAATCACCAGCCTGGCTGAATTTAAATATGCTTTCAAACATTAGCCAGATGAGCATGCTGTATTGTCTTTTACCTAATTACCTGTTTAAAGTGCCATATAGCTCAGAGGGAAATAAACAATTACATGATGGTTGGCTATTTTCTTTGCCTGCACGAAAAAATAGAAGTTACTAAGAACATCATATACAGTTAAAAGGAACCCTTTAAAAAATACTGAGAATTTTAAGCTGAAATATAACTAGGGTAGCTTTGAAGCACAGTCAAAACAAAGAATGAAAATGTTTCAAAACAGTATATAGTGTGCAGGTCATGTGTGAAATGTGAGGTCGCTCACCATTCGTCTTTGTGGTCTGCGTTCTAAGCAACCCTTACACCAATGGTTCTTTACGCCCCCACATCCTCTTCTTCTCAGCTAAACCAAGCACTGTCAACTTGGATCTCACGAAACCTTGCCTGATTCAAGATGGTGGTGCCCAGGAGAACAGGTAGTAGGGGCCACCAGGGGCATCCCACGGTGCTCCTGTGAGTGTGCAGCGAAACCCTAAAGCTTTGCAACATACAATTTGAGAACCCCACCTCGCACTGAAATAATTTTGCAGATATTGAAATAAGGCACAAATCAAGAAATTCTTTCCCCAAACTTCATATCAGTAGAAGCTATAGACTACTAGAATCTGGGGAGGGGACCTCCTTTCAAATGATACTGCAGGTATCTTGATTCAGGTACCCGAACTAAAGACTCTGCTAACTAGACTCAAGCACATTGCTCTCTTATAATCCAATACTACCAAATTCCCCCAATGCAGATGCACCAATGGAGTAAGTGCTGCCTTCTAGAGTGGGGGGAGGGCAGTTGTAGAGGTATCCTCAGGGTAGGGAACTGTTGTTCCCTTGCCCTGAGGAAAGCCTCCACTTTCCCTTGCTATTTTGCAGGGGCAGAAGCAAGGACTGGAATAGCAAGGGAAAGAAGGACAGGGATAGGATCCAACTGCACGAGTTCCACTGATCCTACATTATTCCTTCCCTGTTCTGCCTCCCCCCACCCCCTCAGAAACTCCCCCATTCCTCTTTCTCCCACTGCTCACCCCCATCGCCATGCTGGTGGATAGAGTGTCCTCCGCTGGTCAGCACATCCAGCCTCACAAGTGCACTGGCAGCCTCTTTGCACTTGCCTGCTCTGCCGGCAACCCTCCTTCTGGTGGAACGCACCTTCTACTGGTGGCAGGGGGCATAGGACTGGACTGTTATACAAACCCATACACACTTTCCTGAGAATAGATCAACTGAATACAATTGGGCTTCCTTCTGAGCAGACTGGTATGGAATTGGGCTGTTGGGCTATATCACCTGAAAAGGGAGATGCTGACCAGATAACCACTGTGCCCAAGCACCATCAGTGCAGCAGGGTGGTGGGAGATGCTTTGTCTTACCAGTGCCTCGGTTGTTAAGGGATACAAGAGAGCACTGGGTTTTTCTTTCATCTAGCATAATAAGCCAGAACTTGCCCTGTGGCTCAGAGCACGTGCTTTGCATGCAGATGATCCAACATTCAGTGTCTGATATCTGCAGGTACAACTGAGAAGAATTCCCTGCCTGACACCCCAGAGAGCCACTGCCAGCCTGTGTTGATAATACTAGCTTAGAGAGGCCAGCTGTTGGATTCAGTATAAGGTGGCTTCCTCTGCTGCGTCTTAACTATTGCTCTTTACTATTTTCAGAAACACTTCCTTGACAAACACAGGTTTAAGCTCCAGGCTGGCCTAACTTCAGTGGTTTCAGACACACAGTTCTGCCTTCAGAGAAAAAGACAAAACTCTGTGCATCACTGATTTTTTTTTACTTATTATGGGTAGAAATGTGAATAGTTCATAAAGATTATGAGCCAGCAAAAAGGGCATCCACTGCAGCCACTCACAAGACCAAAGAAGCTTGAAGACTGATTTTCTCAGAGGGGCCTTAAGTAGTTAACCAGACCATCATATCAGCCTGCAATTCTTAAAGCCGATTCAGATCTAGGCTCTTTCATTCTACACAGGGAACAGATCTAGATATTTATTTCTGTCCCTTTACTACTTGCAGTGGGTCCATTCAAAAGTACCAATCAGCGCCAAAAATGGGGTATATTATGCATTTTGACCAAACAGTCTGGGCCTTGTAAACACACTTATGCTTTCCACAGTCCAAAATGTCACCCTTCCCACCTCTTCTTTCAGGAAACTTTCGGTTCTTAGCAGGGATGTGCTCAAGTCTATGAGCCTGTGACTCATGAGTCATATACACCTGTCACAATGTGACTCATGAAAAATTGTGAGTTTATAGAGCCCCAAGTCAGAGTCATTTCAAGAAACTAGTTGAGTCAAGAGTCAAGGACTTCCCTGAGCAAAACTTCAGATCCAAAAGAAAAAAATCCTTAAGCCTTTCTCCTCCCCCAACCCCCCAGCCCCCACCTCCTGGAACCAAGCTACCCTCCCAACCATGTCTGCTGCTGCTGCCATCGGTCTGAATGCCAGCTTCCAGATCACCCACGAGGTCTTTTGCCGCAATGCAGAAGCAGTGGAAAAAAGTAAGAACATATACACTAAAGAGAGTCGGGATTAAACTCATTTCAAGTCCTGACTCTTTAAAAAAGAGTTGTGCGTCAGGGTCAGTGACATCCATGACTTGAGTCAAGTTGTCAAAAACAGCGGTTTTGCGCAACTGGAGTGCCCATCATAGCCACATCTATAATTTCTCAGCCTACAAATGAGTCTTGTTTTGTTCCGAGGTAGAAAAGAAGAAGAAAAAAAGACAGACACGTAGATAGTACAATTTTGTATCCCCATTCCATGATATACCTCTGAACACTACTCAGAAAAGCATTTCTTATTGAATTATACTGAAAAGGTCAATAATCATAATATTTTGCATTTATATAGTGTTCAAAACACTTGAGATAATCTTTATAGCATTCATGTAAGTATTTCAATAATTTTTATAGCATTCTTGTAAGAAGATGGCTGGCAACCTTCAGTCTCGAAAGACTATGGTAAGAAGATGCCTCCGTGTTGATCTTGCCACCTGAAATGGCTCCAACGGCAAGGGGGTGGGCAACCTGCAGGGCGTGTTGAGGCACCCTACAAAACTTAGTGCTTTTCCCCCCACCTGGGAATGCTACTGGGAAGAGCAACACCAAGCAAGCTGGATCTGCGCAATTACAGTGGGTTTGGATATTTGTATTCATCCTCACCAGTACGGGGAGCTGTTACTCATACACAGGCAGCTGGGTATTAACAAAGTTTTAATTTGCATGCTTTAAAATAGCATGATTTATAAATTAATACTGAAATTTATGCTGGCAACTTTTGAAATGATGCAGTCAATTAGCTGCTAATTTGTTGACACTGGCAGCTTCCTGGGGGGTGGTCTCCTCTAAAAGCAGAAGATAAAAAAAGACAAAGACAATGTGTTCACAGAGCTGCCCCATAGCTCTTTCTCAGCACTATTACCAGCACTATTGTTTTCCTCATTGCTTAACCATCAGCATCAGAACCCGCTCCCAGTAGCCTCGACCCTCTCCCTATGCCATCTTGGGCAAGCAGAAGTCACCAGTAGTCAGCGTGACTATTGAATGACTTTTCCTCAACAACAAGTTATCTCAGCCTTTTCCCCTGACAAAAAAAACCTGAGCTATTGACATTGGCAGCATAAGAACATAAGAACAGTCCCACTCCCAGAAGCCTCCCTCCAGTCATCAATGTGAGTGTCCACTGACTTTTTCCCTAACCCAGACCAGTTCCATTGTGTTCTGTGGAAAAAGCCATTTTAATTAAAATGTTTTCAATATACGCTCCATTTTCCAGGGATGTTAACTCCCATGTAGATTGAGAGCTGCCTTTAGTTGTTAGTTTAAAGGATTGTTGGTTGCTCTCTCCTACTTTGAATGGACTCTTCATTAACTTCTTGTCCTGTCTTGTTGCTTTCTTCTCTCTCTCTCTCTCTCTCTGTGTGTGTGTGTGTGTGTGTGAATCAGTTCCACTATGAATGACTTGGTTTTTTCACATTTACTCTATGTAGTGTGTAAAGCTTTTGAGATAACGTTGAATAATCTTTATAGTATTCTTATAAGGTAGGTGAATGTTATTCCCATATTACAGATGAAGTCAGAGGCTTGATTTTAAGACCCACTAGTAAGATGGCTGTGACTAAGGGAATATTTGAATCAGAGACTCCACGGGTCCTCACACTAACAGAAAGAAACTCAGAAGATTTCCAATAGTGCCACAATAATATAATGCACTCTGATTCCACTGAGATGTTTCGTTCGATTTAGGGATATATTGGTTTATTTACAAAAGACCAATTTACATTCCCTTTGGGGTTCATTCACAGTTGTGTCTTGCTCCCATTCGGTGGATCCTCAATGGATAATGTAGACACATTTCTCAGGATTTGCCCAGTAATAATTTTATTTTACCACATAATAGTGGTCATTTGGCATTGCTTATCTTGAATACAGCACTCTTCAACCTTTTAACTGAGGCTTTAACTCCTCCAGCCTATGGTGAGGCTCACTCTTAATTTTTTCATCTTTCTCCTTTGCTTGTTCTCACTTATCGCTCCATCCTTCTCACTTCTGGCGCAGCTGGTACAATCCACCTTAGGTACAGCTGCACACCACCAGTTGCATACCAATGTTCCTAATTCTCTATAGCCACTGCTTAGAAGCAAGCTTATAGTTGTGAAGAAGTAATCACAAGAGTACAGGAATAATGTGTACTGTGCGCACATGCCCCCAGCTGGTGTGAACACAGGTGCGTCAGTACAAATGACATTAAATCCTAGCTATTTATGTACAGCTAATCATACCACAGGGATAGAAAATCCATCCTACACAAGGAAGGATATACTGGTCAGGAGCAAGATCCATTATGAATGAATCTTACAATGTGTCAACAGAGCCAACTCAAACAGTAAGCTCAGTCTAAGAGTAATCCAGTTCCTGTTGACACTGGATTTCTTGGATATAAAAAAGATGTCCTCAGTGCATACTTCAGTGCACCTCAGTGCACCAAACCCATTGTGCTGGGATAGGGAACAAATGAGAACAATCCTATGCACTTGATTGGCAATTGAATGAACTGGTTTAAATGCTGCTGGTGGAACCATTTTCAGTTGTGTGGGTAGAAGATCCATACTGCTCTTGGGAGTCTGGTGATCATTAGAAAAGGTATTGAGAACAAAACGGCTAATATTATAATGCCATTGTACAAATCAATGCTAAGGACACACCTGGAGTATTGTGTCCCGTTCTGGTCGCCACATCTCAAAAAAGACATAGTGGATATGGAAAAGGTGCAAAAGAGAGCAACTAAGATGACTACTGGGCTGGGGCACCTTCCTTATGAGGAAAGGCTACGGCATTTGGGCCTCTTCAGCCTAGAAAAGAGGCGCCTGAGGGGGGACATGATTGAGACATACAAAATTATGCATGGGAAGGACAGAGTGGATAGAGAGATGCTCTTTACACTCTCACTTAACACCAGAACCAGGGGACATCCACTGAAATTGAGTGTTGGGAGAGTTAGAACAGAGAAAAGAAAATATTTCTTTACTCAGCGTGTGGTTGGTCTGTGGAACTCCTTGCCACAGGATGTGGTGATGGCGTCTGGCCTGGACGCCTTTAAAAGGGGATTGGACAAGTTTCTGGAGGATAAATCCATTACGGGTTACAAGCCATGATGTGTATGTACAACCTCCTGATTTTAGAAATGGGCTATGTCAGAATGCCAGATGCAAGGGAGGGCACCAGAACGAGGTCTCTTGTTATCTGGTGTGCTCCTGGGGGCATTTGGTGGGCCACTGTGAGATGCAGGAAGCTGGACTAGAAGGGCCTATGCCCTGATCCAGTGGGGCTTTTCTTATGTTCTTATGATTTATTACAAAAACATACATCAGTTTTCAAAGTTAACTGATATTCATACAAAGATAAAGGTTTATTAATAAGGCTATTACTGTTTAGATATCATGCAGCCTGGTGGCCTGGCCACTAGCGCACGTGGTTTTGAACATAAGAACAGCTCTGTAGGAACAGGCTAAATGTCCATCTGGTCCAATGTCCAAGAGAAAGAGGTGAATCTGTGGCAGGCACCCAATGCTGCTGCCATAGCCACAGCTAACTGCTAAAGCCACCAAAAGCTACCAGCACTGTTGGATGCAGCAGCACACTTGTTCAAAGATCTCTTCATCAAAGATGTTCAAAGAGCTCCCAAAGATCTCTAATGTCATTACAATCAAATATTTCAATCTGGGGTGTTTCATCCAAGTATGACCCATTTTAGCAAATTTCCTGGGTTCCTGCTGAATGTCCATGCCAGAAAGATCATGGTATTAACAACAAATTGTGTAGAATGATACAACCACTAGACCAAGTGGTGAACCATGAAGCCCTGCTTCAGCACTCACCCCTGCCATGAACTCGAGTGTTTGCAAAAAGTGTTATTTACCTTCCTCAGATAGTTCATTGTGTTCAGTAAGACTTGGGCTATATTCCAATCTTAGGTCCCAATCCTATGCGGGCCTAGCACTGGCACTGAGCTCCAGGGTTGTGTGCCATAAACATACCATAAAGCATGTTTATGGCACCCTCAGATTAAGCAGCACTGGGTCCACGCCAGTTGGCACTGGACTTCAGCACCAAGCGGAGGGCGCCTTGCTGCCGCTGAAGCTAGGTGAGACCGCTGAGTGGTGGCATCAAGTGGCTTTTGGGGGCAGGGGGAGGCGGAACTCGGTGGAAAGAGGATCGGGCCTAGGTGGGGATGGGACCAGCGGAGGAGGCCTCCACCTGATTCTATGCCCCGTGTCGAGCTTTTCAGCCTGACCCGGAGCTTCTCCAGTCTACTCAAGTAAAATAGCCAGTGCTGACTGGAAGAGACCCTTTGCCTGGCCTGCGCCCTTATTCAGGGGAAGGGGACAAATGAGGAGACTCCAGCAGCTGCTGCAGCGCCCTTGGGATGCAGCGGCAGCCATTCTGGTGCTGCTGCTCTCTTGGTGCCGGGCAGCTTAGGATTTGGCTGTTATTCACCAGAACAAACACCTCTACTTACAAGGTGGCCTTAAGCAAGTCATTATTCTCTCAACCTCAAGTCCCCATCTGCAATATTGAGGTAACAGTACTAAGCTCCAATCCTGTAACATTTTCCTGGGAGTAACCTCATTTAACACAATTGGGCTTAATTATGAATAGGCCCAAGACTGTGCTGCTAGTCTACCTTACAAAGCTGTTGATGTGAAAAAAATGTATGTGAAACCCCTTGAATGCTTTAAGGTACCACGTAAACACATAGAATTGTCATTATTCGTCCAACATCAGAAAGATCTTCAGCAGCCTTTTGCAAATTTAGTTTGAGACTATTTCTCTGGGATGATTAAAAATGCTACTTACAGGATAAGATGAGATATACTGGGAACAAACAAAACTAAAATGCCATCCAGAGCTTTTGCTATGTTCTAAAAATTTATTCTTTTAGTTTAGCTAGACTGTGACACACCTTTCCTTTTACAGAACGTAGGTTCAGTCAGACTTCACTGCACCAGAGTATGGATGCAAAATCTTGTAGTCAGGGACAAGGATGTTCAGAACTTACAGCTCCTGCATTTCATTACTATTCTTTTTAGGCATCTTTGTACCTTTTCTTTGATTACCATAACCAGGGGTGGAACAGCACCTTCATTAGCTTGGGCTTTCAGCGGCATCTGGATGGCCATCCGTAGCAACAGAATGCAGTAAGTAGATGGACATTGCGAAGATCCAGTTAGAAAGTTCCACTTCTCACTCCCAGAATGAGCATGATAGCAAGCCCTGGTCTACTCAGACCTGTGGCATCATTGTGTTTTTCGGATCTGACTCAATTAAAAGTTGGATTCTATAGCTCTTGTACAGCTCTGTGTAGAGCAGTTCGCTCAGTTTCTGATTAATTGTAGTATTCCACATGATTTTAGGCCTAATTTCATATTCATTTTCAAGCTCCACATCAGGGGTAGAGTACTGGAAAGAACCTAAATCTAGCTTGAGTATTAAAGGAAAATGGTCACTCATTCCTAGATCATCAACCAAAAAAATCAATAACATTGACCTTGAGGTGAAGTGGAACCAAGAAATAATCTATAACACTGGAACCAATGGCTGAAGCATAAGTGAATTCACCTGAATTGGGGAAATCTACAGGGTCATTTAACCATATTGTATTAAAATTGACACAGAATCTGGCCAAATAGAGGCCAGCTGCAGTTTTATTATCTTTGGAAAATCTTTCTAAAGAAAATAAATCAAGTAGAGATGAATCAGGATCTAAGTTTGTGGCAGTACTGAGCAACGGCTCTGAATTTCCAACCCTGGCGTTGAAATCCTCAACAATAAGACAATGGCATGAAGGAAATTCCATGTCTAACTCCTTGACAATTTTAGAGAAGGTGCTCCAATTCTGGGATAATAATTGGTTGTTCAAGCCAGGAGGAAGATAAACATTTACAATTATTAATTGGAGATTGTTAAGAATAAGCTTGACTGCATGACATAATTTGCTAGTTGTCTTGGTGACCACCAGTTCTGAATTTAGCTGGGAAGAGACAAAAATTGTCATCCGATAGAACTAATTAAGATATATGAGTTATTAATCTCTAGGGTTTCATCCACTTTAGTCTCCTACACTAGTATACCCTCTGCTAAAGGTGGTACAGGGGAGGGATCCCAAACAGTATCCCCTTGGTTTGATAGGGATTGTATGGATCTCAAAAATCAGATTAGATCCGTTTACCAGCAACACCACTATTCAGGGGATATTCAAATTCCTGATACATATTTTATTCTAAAGAAGCAGCTGAAACAACTGATCCAAGAAAAGCGACATAATTATGCTTCCCGCTTGTGGTATAAACTACTAGCCGCCATAGAACATAAAAATTCTAAGCAATTTTGGGGTATAATCACCAATTCTGCTCAGAAAACTGCACCTCGCTCTCAGATGGTCATCTCCCCACACGAGTGGTGCTGCTTTTTCCCCACCTTATATTGCCAAGAGGGTGAAAGTGGCTTAGCATCTTTTACTTTAAATCCTTCAGCAACCACCCCATGGCCTCCTGTATCCCCTGAAGAAATTATAGAGCTAGTCTCTCAAAGTAAACAAGGGCACCCTGCAATGCTGAATTGAATAAAGTTCTGTATTGGGTCCTGAAGCATCATTTCCTCATGGCTTGCAACTCGCCATACTGACAAATATCCAGCTGCAGCTATCTTGCCAAGTTGTGGTATCATAATGCCATGGAAGGCGGAAGAGTGCCATTATTGGTTTCAATGGATGAAGCATGCCTAACTCTATGCTGGACAGTCTGTTTAAAATGCTGAGATGTTTCCATGACAATATCGAATGGCATCCACTCCCCAAAACTTTTCTTTCAAAATGCTCCACAGAAGATATATTTCAAGTTGGTCATATCCTTTACTTACAGTGTTTATTCAGTTAAAAAAGATCTAAAAGTCATGTTGTTCATATGATCATCAAAATTACCATGTATAAATAGTAATATATTTTAAAAATCAATGGGACTTAAGAACCTGTCATTTACCCGGATCATGCCCCAAGTTTCCAAACCATGAAAAAAATGCAGTGACTTTTTCCGTGATCGGGATGGAGGAACCCAGAAGAGAGAAAGCAAACAAAGCTGTTATATCTGAGAGTCTCTTCTAAATAGGACACTTCTGATAAAAGGGAGCACATATCATGCACAGACAGAAAACAGGAGAGACTGTTTTCCAGAATTCCTTTTGTCTAAATGTTTGTTTTTAAGTGAGTGTGAAATTTTTTGTGTGATCTTGCAAATGACCTCCAAGGCCAGGCTGATATCAATTTCACTGTGACGACAAGGGACCTACTATACCGAAGAGTGGGTGGATACTTTGGGGACTTGCTGGGCTTTGGAGTGGTAGAAGAAACATTATGAAGGTTAGAAGAGAGGTTGCAAAGTTTCTGTTTCTTTAAGAATATTTTCATTGGCCAAAGAAAACAGCATTGTTTTTCCTCCCATTTTTTTTCTTTCCCACAAGATTGCAGCACTCCTAGAACTTTCGATCCAGAAATAATGTTATTAGGTACCTTTCTGAAATTGTGAGCTACGTTTCTACAAATCACTGCAATGGGTTTTAGCACTTCTGCCTTTTGGAAGCCATTTCCAGATCAACCTCTCCAGCCCATAATACCTGAACAATGCAGAGAATTCTGGAACAGTGGTTCTCACACATTTAGCACCAGGACCCACTTTTCAGAATGAGAATCTGTCAGGACCCACCAGAAGTGATGTCATGATCGGAAGTGACATGATCAAGCGTGAGTTTTTTTAACAATCCTAGGCTGCAATCCTACCCACACTTACCCAGGAGTAAATCCTATTTACTATCATTGCTAAAAGAATATGCATAGTAGCCTGTTAAAGGTACAGGTCTGTAACATTTCCCCAAAAGTAGTCACATAGCAAGGTAGCATCAAGCCTAATACATTAAAAATAAAATATTGAAATGAATGGGGACCCACCTGAAATTGGTTCACAACCCATCTAGTGGGTCCCGACCCACAGTCTGAGAAACATTGTTCTGGAGCATATTCTACATGCTTAGTTTACTCAGCAAATGGACCATATTGAACTATAAACAGTTTTTCAGGCTGGGCACCGTGGTCTAGCTTTTTTACCTAATGAACCTAATGAAACAGGCTGGTTTCTGAATACAGAACTAAATACCCGGCCCTGACATTATGTGCTATGGGAATTGTCATGTGGAGAACCAGCACCAGGATGAAATAAGAATACTTTAATACACCACTTATGAAAGCCCAAGTTCTCAAGGCTCAGATAGACTGTTCCTGCTTAGAGTGTTTGTGCCCAATGATTTTCCTCTCTGTGATCTGCAATGTAGTTTACTGGGACAGACAGCAGGGACAGGGCCAATGAGAAGCGGGTAGCATTATTATGCTTGTCTTGGTCTTAGCAAGCTATCCCCTGGGGGCTGGGGGATAAGAATAGGCTCTCAGTTTGGCTGTACTTGTCCTAAGAGGCGACTAAACAGCCACCGGGTAGATGGGACTCGTTAGCCTGGGAAGACAGCTTATCTGAGAGAAGAAAAACTCTGATCCCAAACCTCCACTGCCTTGTGGCTACATCCAGTTATGGAAAAGGCTTCAGGAGTCAACCTCGATGCAAAATCTGGAGTCCCTGAGGCAGTTCATGGCTGAACACAGTCACATTCTGGCAACTCCTGCGATGCCGCTGGAACCAACCATATTGGCTTCTGCCTTTCCATTAGACCATTTCAGCAACGTGCAGAGGGGGGATTTGCAGCATGGGTAACAGTCTATCCTCCATATCTACTTTACCCAGGCTTTGCGCACTGGAGAGGACACTCTGTTCCAGAACCACCATTCAGAGCGCAATACCATAGTCTTCCGAGACTGAAGGATGCCAACATAACATAAGCATGCTTGAAATACAATCTCTTCTTGTTCCACACTGAAAAGATGAATTAAAAACACTAACATTATTTAATAAATGTTGATATGATCTGAACTTTCATTCTCCTTTGTGCCCCATTCAGGTTGTTCTCAGGGTAGATGCCCCTACAAACCCCACCTCCATTTCTTGCACTTTGCTGGTCTGATTCCAAATGAGGAGGTAAACCTGTTCCTGGGTTGTACCACTTCAGACTGTGTTGTGACTGTTCCGTCTCTTCCACATGAGACAAAAACCAAAACAACCTTCTACTATGAAAAGTAGCTGTCAAGGAAAAGGCTTTCTGCACACAGAAAACTAGCATGTCAGGATGGAGCATTCTATCATGTGACCATCCACCTGTAGTACGAGCTGGTATAACCCAAACACAGCCTTACCATTTCAGTGAGAAGTGGGCCTTAGACTTAGGAACTTTTCAATGAGATTTTTCAGTTTCTAGGAAAGCACATGGCTGTGCATGCAGGAAAAAGATTTTCTCCTGCAAGGATTCTTGCTAACAAAGGCACCTTGTAAGCACCAGGTGCAAAAAGCCCAAGATAATTGTCTCTAATTGTGAGCTTCTTGTTAACGCTATAGCTAGCTCAGCCAGAGTTGCTCACAGCATCCTTTCATGTCAATGGGAGTTACATGCATGAATTGCATAGAGAATGGGGCCATTTGCGTTATACTCCCTTGATGCGAGCATTGAGCTCATATGCTGGGAGGTGACTGTTTTTAAACAATATCCAGCATTTGCATGTGTAAAAATGTGGCATTAAGAGTTTTCTTTTCACAAGTTGTTGGAAGTCCAATTAGATTTCTACAGGAGCTGTATCTCCTTGGAGATAATTTTCTATTATCAGAGGAAGATGCAGATGATGAAATATTGGTTTTCATATGCAAATTATCTCACCTTATTATTTAAAAAATAAAAATAAGAAACCATGCCTTTGCAAACCTGGATATTCCATGTAGAAAAGTATGGTGTACACATATTTATTTATTTATTTATTACCTACCCCCAGCCCCTGCCTTTCCATTCAAGACAATCCCCAAAGTATCTTACATAAATAGCATAATACAACAAGACCTGTTCAGTGTTGTGAATATAAGAACTCCAATTAGGTGAAAGCCACCAATAAAAATCAATGTGTCCATAAAAGAGAACACACAAGTGGCAGGTTTACAATATCAGTAATTAGCCAGCTTTCTTGAAAACTTTATGAAATGATGTTTTTAACCCATCTCCAAAGCTAGGAAAGGAGTAGCCGTGTAGTCCTCCATGGATGGGGAGTTCCACAGGGAGAGGGCCACTACCACAAAGCCCCGAAAGCCCCTTGTCTTTCTAACTCCCTGTCTTCTAACCTTAACCTTACCTTTAAATCAACCTTAAATCAAAATTGAAAGTTAGCACCTAAGGGAGGTACATAGGTCTACTCTGAGCAGGAGCAGAGTCCTACTCGTGAGTAAGAGCCTAAGGGTCAGGCATTTAAATCAAAGTTGAAAGTTAGCTGCACCTAAGGTAGCACCTAATCGAAGGAAGGGAGGAGGATAAAGTGGAAAGCAGGTTTTTCTACTTGTTTAAATTAAACCTATACTTAACCCAGGTTAAACTTAATCTAAGTTAGAACATAACCTAAACAGTTCAGTAAATTGGGACACAGGACACAGGATCTAGAGAGCAATAAATAATTAAACAAACCCAAATAAAAACTAGCTTGAGATTACAAAAACAGTCCAGCCTAAGAGAACAGAACTAGGAGGGAAAGAACCTAGGAAGGGCCAATTCCCAACCACCCAGGCATAGTCCATTTTAGAAATTCAGCAATCACCACCTTTAGGAGGTGATAAGGGCCCCATTAGACTAATCCAAGCAGTCCATTCAGGAGCCTGCAGAGTAGGTCACGCCCATCAGCAGCCGTTTGCCTTCCTGAGCTTTTGTAAACTCACCTGGGAAGGCCAGCCCCCTTTCAATCAGGAAGGAAGGAGGGAGGAGGAGCCAGCCAGGAGTATAAAGCTAGGCCGGCCATCGCATGAGGCTCTCTCCAGACGCATGTGGCCTCTGGGAACCAAGAGCCTCGGGAACTAAGTGCCAGGTAAGGCACGAGAGTTTAGCATCTGGGTGAGTTCAGCAGCAGGGCGAGGAAGCCAGGGCCCCATACACACCCCTTCCTCTTCCCTTGAGAAGAGGGCCGCTATCCAGTGTAGGGTTTTTAAAAGGACCCCTAAATAAAACAACAACAACAAAAAAGCTATGCAGTCAGACAGCCAGCAGCAGGGTGGGGGCTATCCAGTGTTCTGCATCGAGTGCCACATGTATGATTATATGCCTCTGGGGCATAAGTCATGGGTGTGTCCTCAGTGCAAGGAGCTCCAGGGTCTCAGGGAACGCGTCCGCTCCCTTGAAGCCTTGGTGGCCGACCTGGAGAAGCGCAGGCAGGCAGAGGAGGACCGTGGGGAGACTTCCGGGGACGATCAGGCTTCGTCCCAACCTCAGGCGTGCAGCTCCTCGGCTGCCCGGGTGGGAAGTCTCAGGACTGGAGGACGTCATCCTGGAGAGGAGGGAAACAATCCCTTAGGGGGGACCCCTTCTCCAGGGGATGGGCCCGTATCCGAACGCACTCAGGATACTCCTCGGTGGGAGGGGGGTCGGGGGCTTCTTGTAGTGGGGGATTCGATTATTAGAAACATAGAGAGGGGGGTTTGCGACGGATGTGAGGACTGCATGGTGACTTGCCTGCCTGGTGCGAAGGTTGCGGACATCACTTCTTGTCTAGACAGGCTAGTAGACAGTGCTGGCAGAGAGGTAGCAGCTGTGGTGCATGTCGGCACCAACGACGTGGGCAAGTGTAGCTGGGAGGTCCTGGAGGCCAAATTTAGGCTTTTAGGCAGGAAGCTAAAAGCCAGGACCTCAAAGGTAGCGTTCTCTGAAGTGGTACCTGTTCCACGCGCAGGGCCAGCTAGGCAGGCGGAGATCAGGGGTCTCAATGCATGGATGAGACGGTGGAGTAGGGAGGAGGGGTTTAGATTCGTTAGGCACTGGGGAACTTTTTGGGACAAGCGGGGCCTGTACAAGAGGGACGGGCTCCACTTGAACCAGAATGGAACCAGACTGCTGGTGCATAACATTAAAAAGGTGGCAGAGCAGCTTTTAAACTGATCCCTGGGGGAAGGCCGACAGGAGCCGAGGGGCATCCGGTTCGGGACTCCTCATCCCTATGGGATGAGGATGGGGAGGTTAGAGAACAACAAGAAAAAGGCAGAGTAGGAGAAGAAATTGGGAAAGGTAGTGTGATGGGATGTGATAGACGGTTTGGCACAATGAGAGGATGCGGGGACAAAGGAGCGAATAAGCAGCGCATCCTGGGGCATTCCGTGTACAAATGCTTTTATGCAAATGCCCGAAGTCTACGAGCAAAGGTGGGAGAACTGGAATGTCTGGTGACAAGGGAAAATATTGACGTAGTGGGCATAACGGAAACCTGGTGGAATGCGGAGAATCAGTGGGATACCACAATCCCGGGCTATAAACTCTACAGGAGGGACAGGCAGGGGCGTGTTGGAGGTGGGGTGGCCGTTTATGTTAAGGAAGGGATAGAATCCAGCAAAGTAGAGATTGAAGGTGGGTCCGACTCCACCGTAGAATCTCTGTGGGTTAAATTACCAGGCTTGTGCAGTGATGTAATACTGGGGGCGTGCTATCGTCCTCCAGACCAGAAATCTGATGGGGACCTTGAAATGAGGAAACAGATCAGGGAGGTGACAAGGAGGGACAGGGTTGTAATCATGGGGGACTTCAATTATCCTCATATTGACTGGGTCAATTTGTGTTCTGGTCACGATAAGGAAACCGGATTTCTTGACGTGCTAAATGACTGTGGCTTAGAGCAGCTAGTCACGGAGCCCACCAGAGGACAGGTGACTCTGGATTTAATATTGTGCGGTACTCAGGACCTGGTTAGAGATGTAAACGTTACTGAGCCATTGGGGAACAGTGATCATGCTGCGATCCGTTTTGACGTGCACGTTGGGGGAAGAATACCAGGCAAATCTCTAACAAAAACCCTTGACTTCCGACGGGCGGACTTCCCTCAAATGAGGAGGCTGGTTAGAAGGAGGTTGAAAGGGAGGGTAAAAAGAGTCCAATCTCTCCAGAGTGCATGGAGGCTGCTTAAAACAACAGTAATAGAGGCCCAGCAGAGGTGCATACCGCAAAGAAAGAAGGGTTCCACTAAATCCAGGAGGGTGCCCGCATGGCTAACCAGCCAAGTTAGAGAGGCTGTGAAGGGCAAGGAAGCTTCCTTCCGTAAATGGAAGTCTTGCCCTAATGAGGAGAATAAAAAGCAACATAAACTGTGGCAAAAGAAATGTAAGAAGGTGATACTGGAGGCCAAGTGAGACTATGAGGAACGCATGACCAGCAACATTAAGGGGAATAATAAACGCTTCTTCAAATATGTTAGAAGCAGGAAACCCGCCAGAGAAGCGGTTGGCCCTCTGGAGGGTGAGGGAGGGAAAGGGGAGATAAAAGGAGACTTAGAGATGGCAGAGAAATTAAATGAGTTCTTTGCATCTGTCTTCATGGCAGAAGACCTCGGGCAGATACCGCTGCCCGAACGGCCCCTCCTGACCAAGGAGTTAAGTCAGATAGAGGTTAAAAGAGAAGATGTTTCAGACCTCATTGATAAATTAAAGATCAATAAGTCACCGGGCCCTGATGGCATCCACCCAAGAGTTATTAAGGAATTGAAGAATCAAGTTGCAGATCTCTTGACTAAGGTATGCAACTTGTCCCTCAAAACGGCCATGGTGCCAGAAGATTGGAGGATAGCAAATGTCACGCCTATTTTTAAAAAGGGAAAGAGGGGGGACCCGGGAAACTATAGGCCGGTCAGCCTAACATCCATACCGGGTAAGATGGTGGAATGCCTCATCAAAGATAGGATCTCAAAACACATAGACAAACAGGCCTTGCTGAGGGAGTAAGTCTTGCCTCACAAACCTTATAGAATTCTTTGAAAAGGTCAACAGGCATGTGGATGCGGGAGAACCCGTGGACATTATATATCTGGACTTTCAGAAGGCGTTCGACACTGTTCCTCACCAAAGGCTACTGAAAAAACTCCACAGTCAGGGAATTAGAGGACAGGTCCTCTCGTGGATTGAGAACTGGTTGGAGGCCAGGAAGCAGAGAGTGGGTGTCAATGGGCAATTTTCACAATGGAGAGAGGTGAAAAGCGGTGTGCCCCAAGGATCTGTCCTGGGACAGGTGCTTTTTAACCTCTTCATAAATGACCTGGAGACAGGGTTGAGCAGTGAAGTGGCTAAGTTTGCAGACGACACCAAACTTTTCCGAGTGGTAAAGACCAGAAGTGATTGTGAGGAGCTCCAGAAGGATCTCTCCAGACTGGCAGAATGGGCAGCAAAATGGCAGATGCGTTTCAATGTCAGTAAGTGTAAAGTCATGCACATTGGGGCAAAAAATCAAAACTTTAGATATAGGCTGATGGGTTCTGAGCTGTCTGTGACAGATCAGGAGAGAGATCTTGGGGTGGTGGTGGACAGGTCGATGAAAGTGTCGACCCAATGTGCGGCGGCAGTGAAGAAGGCCAATTCTATGCTTGGGATCATTAGGAAGGGTATTGAGAACAAAACGGCTAGTATTATAATGCTGTTGTACAAATCTATGGTAAGGCCACACCTGGAGTATTGTGTCCAGTTCTGGTCGCCACATCTCAAAAAAGACATAGTGGAAATGGAAAAGGTGCAAAAGAGAGCGACTAAGATGATTACGGGGCTGGGGCACCTTCCTTATGAGGAAAGGCTAGGGCGTTTGGGCCTCTTCAGCCTAGAAAAGAGACGCCTGAGGGGGGACATGATTGAGACATACAAAATTATGCAGGGGATGGACAGGGTGGATAGGGAGATGCTCTTTACACTCTCACATAATACCAGAACCAGGGGACATCCACTAAAATTGAGTGTTGGGCGGGTTAGGACAGACAAAAGAAAATATTTCTTTACTCAGCGTGTGGTTGGTCTGTGGAACTCCTTGCCACAGGATGTGGTGATGGCGTCTAGCCTAGACGCATTTAAAAGGGGATTGGACAAGTTTCTGGAGGAAAAATCCATTATGGGGTACAAGCCATGATGTGTATGCGCAACCTCCTGATTTTAGAAATGGGTTATGTCATAATGCCAGATGCAAGGGAGGGCACCAGGATGAGGTCTCTTGTTATCTGGTGTGCTCCCTGGGGCATTTGGTGGGCCGCTGTGAGATACAGGAAGCTGGACTAGATGGGCCTATGGCCTGATCCAGTGGGGCTGTTCTTATGTTCTTAAAGGCCCTAAGTCCGCTGTAGGAGAACCAAGAGTGACTTAGAAACAAGTAGGCTGATCCTATGGTTCCTGCTATGTGCTGTTACTCAGTGGGAAAAAGCTTTGTAATGTGAAACAAGAGACAGGGGTTTATGCCCACCCTTGAAAGATGGGGATACGCTATCAGTAATTCAAAGCCTTCTTTTTGGGCGTCCTAGTGGCAACAATACTTAGATGGTAAAGGAAGAGGCAGTGGAACTAGAATTCAAGCCTTTAAATCCAGAGAGGATCACTAAACCATATGGCTTTCGTAGCTGCTGAGGGGCCAATCCTATGATGTGTACACACACGCATGCACGTGCGCACACCTGTTTCATACATAGAATCCAACTATGTGGTCCATTACTGAAAGCACCAGGGAGAGATATAGTTGCAACTTCACATATGAAGAAGCGCCTTCTCACTGGATATTGCAGCAAGTTCAGGTGTCACTTATTGAGGTATCAGTTGTTGTTTGCATGGCACTGAGTGGGGTGTATCATTCTCCCTCAGCAAGGCTTGTTCTTCTGTGTGGTTTAAGATTTTATCTTTAACGAGGCTTTCTACGATCTTACCTGGAACAGACAATAGGCTAACCTGCCTGTAGTTTCCCAGATCCCCTCTCCTAAGGCACAGTCATTCATCCACTGTAGGAGACTGCAGGGGAACTCTGTTTCTGGCCTTTTTTTCTGACCCATGTGCCCTGGGTCTTATCTTGCAAGGAAAAATATGTCCAGCACCATCAATCTCTGAAGAGAGTCCTTGTAGTTGTGTTACCTGTAGGAGGAGCCTTGTTCTTGCAGCCCCAACTGCAGAAGAAAAAATAGAAATTCCTAGTGGGTGTTCGTATCTACCTGATTCAGAATGCTTATAAGGGATTGGAGAACACATACTATTCACCTGCCCTTCCTACTTTGCTGGTAACCTTGGCTGCTTGTTGCTTGTGTAAAGTGCTCATTTTGAAAAACATGCCCTTTCACTAAATTCCCCATCACCAGAGTTCCCATTCATGTGCTCATAGTCCTATAGACATAGGAACAAAATGATGTAGCCCCATCTTGACATATGAGCTGAGTTCCCTTGTTACCACACCTGTGGTGCCATGCTGTACTTGACCTCTGAGTTAGTTGTAAGCTGTCCTCTTAGGTGGCTGGTAGAGGAAGAGGAAGAAAGCTCAAGTAATTCTGCAGTTCTCCATTAACTCCAGTGGGAGTATTTTTACTTGCATCCCTTTATTTGTTGGTATAAGCCAGAAGCAGTGACAGAATCGCCCTCTGAGTGAGCAGAGGTTTTCAACTAAGCTCTGTTCTTTCCCTGACATGTTCCCGACTCTGCCTGGGTTTGCCCCTGGTGGTGTCCCTCAAGAGTAGAAGTTATGCCAGTGGAGTGTTCTGACAGTGAAACTGAATCACTAAGCTGCCATAAACCCACTGCCCGAGTGTAACATTTTGTTCCTCCAGTGCAAAGGGATTTAGTAGTGATGGACAAAGCCTACAGTCTTCAACCAGCTGGTGTAATCTGAGGATAGGATCATTATGCAAGTCTCTCTCTCTCTCTCTCTCTCTCTCTCTCTCTCTCTCTCTCCCCCCAGATCTTGGAGGTTATTCTTTGTTAAGAAGTCAAGAAAACTTCACAGAGGTCAACCAAAAGACTGCTCAACACTCTCGTCATGACTGCAGGCCATACACAATGATTCAAGGTTGCACAGCCAATTCAACGGTCACACAATGCTTCCAATGAACATTCAGCGCAATTTCCGCAGTAGAACCACAATGATAACAGTTTCCAAACTTTTCTCTACCAGCCTATAGTCCTTTATATCTGCATGATATTGGCATTTATTGGCAGGTTTACCAAGCTAGCTATTAGAGGTTGCAAATATTTTCATTGCCCCCCCCCAAAATTAAAAAGAGTGTGTGTGTGTGTGTGTGTGTGTGTGTGTGTGTGTGTGTGTGTGTGTGTGTGTGTGTGTGTGTGAGTTTTATTTCATCAAAACTTCATGATTCAGCTTGGTTGATCCTCTGTTAACAAATGCCAGCAGGGAGTATATTAATAAAGCGTACAGAATGATTCACACATGCACACCCAAAAGCACCAATCCAGAAAATGTTGGTCATGCTTCTCCAGTTGAAATTAGTGAATTGCTGCTGGCTTGCCCTATTGCTTCCACTGGGATTTATGACTTTCTTTGGGTTGGACCTGCAGACTAATATAACTTTACACTTGTCACCACTTCTGACTTCCCACATTCCACCTCACACAGCCGAGTATGTCGATTTCATAGCTAAATCAAGGACAGGTTTTGAGACAAAAAAAACATGGCATTTTCTATGACCCTCAGATAAGTCAGGGGTTAAATTTAGGGGGGTATCTGACCATAATTTTGTCTGATTTTACCCAAGACCAGTTCCTGAAAAATAACCTACCAGTAATTGTTACCTAAGAACTGTACAGTTGTATCAGAATAAGTGCACTGTAAACAACATACCAGTAGCACCATTAATCAAATCCTTCTTTAAGGTGCCTGGTGTGTTAAGCCAAAGGCTTTACATATAACATACAGCACATAACACATAACTGAGAGCGTGCAATTCAATTCACAGCAGAGACAAGCAACAAAGAATGGCCATGAGTAAGCTCAGCTACATATAATGGCAACCCTATTTACTCACAAGTAGACCCCATTACTTTCCATGGGTGTTATTCTTAAGTAATAGTGCACTGAATTGTAGCCTGGAACTTTGTTTCAAACAAAGATTATATCCTGGTGTTTAAAAAACCAGACCTCTGCCAAACATATGCAAAATGGAAGGAGGGTACAGAAGGGTCTGCTAAGAGAACAAGGTTTGTTATAATTAAATGAAAGCCTTGAGTCCTGGCTTACTTTTTTTCTCAGGAGAATAAAAGGTTAACTTTGGCTGCATCTTGCCCTGGAGGAGTTGCTTCGGAGACTAATAGCCCTCTGATTACATCTGTATTGTCATCTTGCTTCTCTGATGCCTGGGACTTGCCTGAACAGACCTGACCTCCAAGTGACCTTGGAGATAATATGAGGAAATGATTTAAGCTTTATTTATTGGCAGAAATTTCTCACCTTATAGATGAGTACCTAAGGTGTGTTTTCAGTCTGCCTCTCATTCCATGAATCCTTTGATAGATCCATATATCCCTTGAGGAATATAGTCTTACTGTACTGGGCTGTTATCCATGAGCTTCCTCTTAATCAAACCCTGTATGAGCCCTTTCACTTGAATGTCACTGATCTTACTCTTTTTATTCATGTGTTTATTTTATAACCATTGTACCTCACCTTTCCCTAAGGAGCTCAAGGCTGTATATTGATGATTATCCCCTCTCCACACCCCTGTGAAGTAGGCTGAGAAATGGTAATTGGTCCAAAGCCACCCAGTGAGTGTTACAGCTGAGCAGGGATTTAGATGCAGTCCAACCAAAGTGAATGCTCACCTCACCTAGTGAAAGAAATGATACTTAAAAGTGCTTCGCTTGGCTGGGCCATATCGCATTGTTAAACCCTCTGAGGGTAGATTGCATTACTGCTGTGTTCCGTACAGTAAATGACTGCTAGTTATTTAATACAAATGTGAAAAATCATCTCAAAAAATCAGCAGCATGAAAGGAAGCAAAGGGTGTGCATTACATATGCTGTGGATAAAGCCAGCAGGAAGCAAAAAGCCAGGGAAATCTAGAGCCATTGTTGTCAGAGAAACATATCCTTGAAATTAAAGGATGTGCAGATACCCTTTGAGAAATTTAACTTCTCTTAGAGAAGCTCATTTGGTTTCCCTTGAAGCCTCTCCTATTTGTCCTGCAGGGGAGGCCTGAAACACTTTTCAAATTCAGCGTTTTGAAGTCTCTAATTTTTAATTCCCCAAGAAGTTCAGGGCTACACCAAAATATGAACTATAAATCCACACAAATAGTCAGGCTCCCACAAACGTGTTTGCCTTCTCTGCTGTGGCCAGGGGAGAACCTCTCTGGCAGTGAAAAATTCCTATCACTAAGGCCGGATGGGAGTTGCAAAAACCAGAAGATGAGGGGGAAGAGAAGTCAGTGTTCTGCAAAAGCCCAGCCAGAGAGAAAGGGAAGTCTCCTCTCTTTTTCTTGCTCCATTCGTGTGTCGCACGCAGGCTGCTTGTTTTCACATCAGCTGTTGCATGAGTCCAAGTCACAGCACAATTATAGTCTCTCTCCTGCTGCCTCAGCACCAGGACAGCAAATCAGCAGGAAACCAGTTTCCAGGTTGTGAGAGTAGGTTTAATGCTGTATGTATTCCTCCTCTCTTTCTGTCACCTTGACGTTGCCAGACAATCCTCATCATCCCCTCCCTACTTCCATTCCAAACGTGCACACCAGAGAAAACAAACAAAAGCAAAGCAAGTGGGTAAAGTGCCTTTATAGAAAGCTAAATTGAATTGCAGAGCAAGATTTTTTTTCTTGGTGGTGGAATTATGAACTTCTCAGTGTTGCTATAGGTGAATTGGACTCTATGCTGCAAAGTTTCCCACCCCATAAAGGGGGGACCCAGATCTTGCACCAACTCCTTCTCTGCTGTTTTCGCAAGGCAGACCTCCAAAGAACCTTGTTGCTTTGACAGAGTTGGCTGGCACAACAACCTAGAGAGGACCTCTTTTGTATTGAGATTGTGCTAACCAGCTTTTTTTAGCCCTGGTGGGGTGCAATAGATTTTTGTTGGAGCATGCTGTGGCAGAAACAAAGACCTGTGCCTGAGTGATAGTAAAAAATGAAGAACCAGCCTGCGGCAAGACAGTTGGGAGAGAGGAAAATCAGTATTTTCATTGTGAAGTGAGACTGGATGAGTGGAAGGAAAAAAAGCTTGAAAAGGGGCTAACTTTTATTGTTCAAGGACTCCAGTTTGTAGAGGCGCATGACCATCTTTTCTATAAGCCCTTCTGCATAACTCGGTGGGGGCCAGTCTGTGCTTGCTCAGAGGAAAGGGAATGGAGAAATTTGATCTTACCTATAAAACCCCTTTCTCAGTGGTTCTGAGGTGGCTCAGTCTACTCACCCTGGAAAGTTCAGTGCAATACAGAGATTATTTTTATGAGGCGGCAGATAATAGTGAGGGTCTCAGGGAAAGAGAAGAACACAGTGGAAGGAAGCAGGGGCCAAGAGAAGGAAAAATAGGACAAAGCCACCTGGGAAGAACTATGGCTACATTCCATACACATTCTCACTTGCATGTCAATAAAATTAACCTTTTCCCCCCTGTTTGAAGTCATAATCAGTCATTTCTGTGCCCAGGGCAGTCCTCAGTTCCATGGCCCCCTCCCTCCAGGAAATGGAAGCTGAATGTATTATGAAGACTTGGAGGCCTTTAGGGTACTGCTGCTGAAATCTCATGTTCTCACTGGTCAGATAGACTGCTTCTGCTTAAAGCTGTTCCACAAAAAGCTGACAACTGCTGTTGGTCAATATCACACATCTCTGATTTTCTTCCACTCACCAGCAATATTCAATAGCCAAGTGTGTTTTTAGTGGGTTAAACTGCAGGCAATAGTGCCACTCTATGCCACGCCTGTGGTCCTCAATAAGCCTCTGAGCAAGCTAATTTCTGGTCTTCTATGTGCCATCTTGAAAACTTGCTTAATTCTATACAGTAATGAAAATAATGCTAAATTATTTTTTAAAGATAGATCCTGGGTTTGCTCTCACTCGGGGACTCAAAGTGGCTTACAACAAAATATTAAAACAATACAAATAATAAATTTAAAAAGAAACAAACCTCAGCAAAACACTTTAGCCAAAGCAAGCAAAATCAAAACAGAGGAGGCAGCAAGTAAATTAAGAGAGCTCAAAAATACCTACTGAAAGAGTCAAGTTTTTAGTCCATTGCAAAAAAAGAAAATTAGGTAGAAGGTTAGGCACACATTCAGACAAAGGGAGTTCCAGAGGGTTGGACCACCACCGAGAAGGCCCTTTCCTGCATTATTGCCAGCCTTGCTTCAGAAGGCCGCAGGAAATGCAAGATACCTTCCCTCCAGGTCTTAAAAATTGGAAAGAGTCACATGGAAGAATGCAGTCTTTCAGGTACCCTGGTACAAATTCATAAAGGGCTAAACCATTTAGCATTATTTTAGTACAGGATGAAATATTACTAGATCTATGCTTCCTGTGTTGTGCCCAGGGAAGATGCTACAGGATGAAATATTACTAGATCTATGTACAGGTTGTGCCCAGGGAAGATGCTCCTCTAGCCCACTTACAGGTCAATCCTATCCACACGTTCCTGGGAGTAAGCCCCACTGACTCTAATGGGACTTACTATTGAGTAGACATGCATTGGATTGGGCTGTTAGTTGCAATACTACTTCTGTGACTGGTCTCATTTCACGAGAGAGAGAGAGAGAGAGAGAGCTGCGTGATGCTCCAGATGTGTTGATGATCACGTCTACAGTACATAAATATGCCCCACTGAAGGTGATGTCATAGCTATTACTCTAAAGCTTGGGCATATGAGGGTGAACTCAGGACAAAGTAAGAGCTTCAATTTGCAAGTTCCTGGGTTTTGTCAGCTTGAGTTACAGTATTTAAGGACTCTCACGCAGAAGTAAAGCATGAGGAAAAAAGAGAACAGGCAGGCAGAAAAAGCGCCACTGGTCATATCACCTCAGGCCGTGATCTTGTCAGCTCTCATAAGTTAAGCAGGGTCAATCCAGGTCAGTTCATGGATGAGAGGATGCCAACCATTCACATTTATTCAACCCCAGACTCAAAGAATACTGTAGCCTTTGCTGCACTGAGCATTAAGCAGCTATAGGGGGATTCACTCTTTGCTCCTGGTTTGGGTGCCAGGGAGTCTGAGCAAGGCAGCCCACTCTAGCTTAGGAGAGGCAGGTGAATCCAGTTAAGCTCCCTCTGTTTTCCATGGGTGCTCCACGCAAAGTGAGTCTGGTGGCACTGTTGGGGTGGTAGGACTTTTGTCAGTCCTGAGGCTCAGATGTGCCTGGTCCAATGCCCAGAGGCACAAAAATCCCCCCAAAAGCTATAGCAGCACTCCAAAACATTAATGCTTTCTCTCGCCTTGGTCAAACTCAAAACTCTCTCTTGCTGAAGTATCTTATCCCATGCTTATACCAATCTGTAAAAACTAGTTTGAACAAGTCATCCAAATGGCTGCCACCTTTAACATCCATTAGCTAGCATCCATTGTTACAGCCCAATGCTAATGCTGCAATCCTATGAATGCTTTCCTGGAAGTAAGTCCTGTTAAACTCAATGGGTCTTACTTCTAAGTAGACATGCATAGGTGTTGTGCTATAAAGGATGTTTTGAGTAATATGACTGCACGACCCATAGCATATTTAAATTACCAAGCTCAAAGGAATTTTCACATGGTTTTACTCACCAGTCAACCAAAAAAAATTACTACCAACATGTGCACAGAAGTGCGTGACCCAGCTCTCTGGTATGTTGAGAAAAGAATACCACCACAGAGCAGGATTGCAAATACAGCAATACTTTGGATAAGGCAAAGGATATGTTCTGCACTGAATGAAACACCACTATTGGGGACATCATTGAAATAGGCAGGTAACAGGTGCTGATTGGTCAAGAATGCACTACTCCAATTGGTTAGAATGGCTGTCAGTCAAGCCAGGACAAGGAGTGCCATAATGAATCAGTGTGAAAGGAAGAGGCATTCCCCAAGTTATGACTGTATAAAGACACTTGCCTGGTCATCTGTGGTGAGTAAAGGTTGCCTCAAGTCAGGCAGGTTTTTGTAAAATGCAAAATAGTGATTTCTCTTTATTCCTTTCAGCCCATCAAAATAATGCAAGTTTATACTTCTGTTTTTCAATTATAGCTGGAACCTTTACTAGTATTTTGAGTTTTTTTAATATGCATAGTTTCTGGAAACGTGATGATTATCCCTTATTATACTGCTTTGAATACTATGTTTTAAAAAGCATAATGCAAAAAGCTTAGCATACTGTTACCCTGTGCATGCTCGATCTCGTCTGATCTCGGAAGCTAAGCAGGGTCAGGCCTGGTTAGTAATTGGATGGGAGACTGCCTGGGAATACTGGGTGCTGTAGGCTTATACCATAGTCTTTCGAGACTGAAGGTTGCCAACCATAACCATAACTGGTGTGTGTGGGGAGGGTGACCAGACCTCCTCTTTTTCTAGGACATGTCCTCTTTTTTAGCTTTGTGTCCTGGAAAAGTACTTAAATCTCCTTTTCTCTATGAACAAGCCACTGCAGGCAGCGCAGAGCCTTCTTGTAATTAAAAAAATTATATGTAATATAGTTTTAATTTTAATAATAATAATATAGTGTTCAAATTAGGGCGCAATCCTAACCCACTTTTCAGCCCCAACATAAGGGCAATGCAGCTCCTAAGAAAGGAAACAAACATTCCCTTACTTTGAGAAGGCCTCCATGAATGCCCCCCAACTGCAGGATGCAGCACACATCCCACTGGCAGAGCTAGGCCAGTGCTGGAAAATGGATTAGGATTTGGGCCTTAACATAAGAACAGCCCCACTGGATCAGGCCATAGGCCCATCTAGTCCAGCTTCCTGTATCTCACCAAATGCCCCAGGGAGCACACCAGATAACAAGAGACCTACATCCTGGTGCCCTCCCTTGCATGTGGCATTCTGACAGATTAACCACATGAAATCAATATACGTGTGTTTCTCACTTATATTTTGTCATGTCCTACATTTTTCTTATACGTCCTACATTTCAGAATGCCTTGTCCTCTTTTGCTGTTACGAGATCTGGTCACCCTATGTGTAGACCAGACAAAAAATTTCTGGATTTATAACTTTTATGGATTGATAAGAGAGTAGGGCAGAGTTAGGGCCACATTAGGGCAGAGTTAGGGCCACATTAGGGCAGAGTTAGGGCCAAATTAAACATGGCAAGAATGATGTGTAGATGCATCTGTAATATCTTGTCTGTATTCTTAATGCTGCTAAAGGGAATTTTGATTGGGTCAATGGAATTGGGAGGGTACCCTTTCCTTCTGCACTGCAGCTCTAAACCAGATTCTCTTTCAAAACTGCTATTTTCAGACTTGTATTATTTTACTCTGCAGTTACTTCTGGAATCTGATGTGTACTGGGAGCATAGTATCAGGGAAAGGCTTAAAAACCCATGAATACATCATGCTCCTCAACCAAACTGGGCAACATCATAATCTGGAATTGATGTCCCAATGCCATCCAACTTTCCAGCACAAATGCAGCCACAATGCAGCCCTGAGGCACTGGCATCACTAGGGTTTGTGTCACCCAGTGCAAGTGGCCAGTATGCCACCTCCATGATGGACCTCCTCCCATGCAATGGGCAGGGAAAAGCCCCGGGCGGTGGGAGTGGTGATGCACCACTGCCCCACCCCACTGGTTTCTTGACTATAACTTTTGACAGACTAGAGATACAGGCTGAGGCTAATTATTCGCGTGGGTTCAGTTCCAAGCACTCACTTGGATGGCAAAAAACGCACTATAGCAAATCAATTTAAAAAACAAAGTTTCTTTGCTCCAGTGATTTAAAAACAGCCTTGCTGACCTTTGTGATGTAAGATAAAAGTCATTAAGAAGACAATCCATCAATCAGTCCTCCTCCAAGAGCTTAGAAAGGAGCTTCACTCAGCCCCCCCTTCACCAATGCAAAGTGATCACCTTTCTTTCACATGCTCAGGGGGAAGGGAGGGGTCCACTGGAGAGAGAAGGATTGATGGATTGTCAGCCAGCTGCCCTCTCTCTCTCTCTCATTAAGGAGGCTATTGTTAAAGGACTGTTCAGTTTTTTAAACTGATTTTAAAGGGGTGCATTTTCCCCCTTCTCCAGGGATCAGCACATTCCTTCTCATTTGCAGGGGCCATTCCTGTTGAGTCAAATCCCTGTATAAACAGGCTGGACCTGTATTTCAGTGTGGTTTGTTTCATTGCATCCTGCATGACATTACACTTTGAATGATATCTAACATGACGGTTTTATTAAAAAATACCAAGATTTTAAAACTTTTGCCCAGTAGTGGTATCACACACACATGCACCCATGCACATCACCCTATGCAGCCCACATCCCCCACACTCCCCAGTGACACCACTGCCTGAGGTAAAGGAACAAATGTTCCCTTACCTTGAGGAGGCTTCCGTGACCAAGCTCCCACTGCAGGATGTAGCACATGCCTCATTGGCATGACTGCATCAGTGCTGAAACACTGAATAGGACTGGGCCTTCACTCACACATCTCCAGTGTCTGGTCTAGTTCAGGATGCCCAGATAAAATGGAGGACAGAGTGCCTATATCTTTAACTACTGGAGGGAATTTTGGCACATGCAGCTCAACATGGAAGGGTTTAAAAAGCTGTACCTGCCAAAATTCCCTCTTCTGTACAATGGTTAGAAGTATAGAGACTCTTTCCTCCATTGTATCTGGTCACCCTGGTGGCTCTTGAAGAAACTAGAGTTCAGTTTGAGCAACAGAGAGATAAACAGCAAGAAAAAACCCATTTTATCAAAATTATGGGTGAACAGAAGGGGGCAATGTTGAGAGGGGGTAGATGTAAGCTACTGAAAAATTTCTATACTGCCATGTATGATTTTGAGACTTTATTAATGTCAAGAGTCTTTCTGTGTTTCCGTGCTACACAATGCCTACCAACCAAGCACAATGAAAACATGAAACAAATATTATGTAGAGTGTGCACACAATCATCATTCTTAATTACTCTGTAATATATGTTTAGCGCCAATAAACATCACAAAGAGTATTAGTTGCCGAGCCTGGCCCTGCAACTGTTTTTCTGACATAATAACTTGGCTGTTTTGGATTTTGAAAAGGGGAAAAGAAAAACATTAAAAGCAGTATGCCTGCATTATTGACTGTGGAATTCAGGATTTCATTAAGCAAATAACACAGCCAATTTGAGTTGAGGGATTGATTTCCAGAGGAGAGAGAGCATCTGGAAGTGACCAGCCGACAGTTCCCATTCCTCCCTCTGTAATAGAAATTGCCAACTGATTCAAATTAGGTTTCTTTGCATTCGCTCCTGGGCTGTGAACTTGGAGCGCAAGTTAATAAGTCTGCAGTAGACAAAAGATGTACATTACCTCCTCACATGCAGCCAGGAAAATACAACTGAAAAATCTGAGACCATTTTGACCACTCTTTACCTACAATGCCCCAAAAAGTGAATGCATACAGTACAACTCTGAAGTGGAGGGATGGCAGCCAGGCTCTTTTAACCTCCCACTTTGCTTTCTGCCTTTAATAGCACTTTCATCTACAGACATTAGCAGGTGATGTTGTTAAAGGCACAAAGGGCCCAATCCTATCCAATTTTCCAGGGCCCGTGCAGTGGTGCCAATGGGGTGTGTGCTGCAACCTTTGGTGGGGTGGCAGTCACAGAGGCCTCCTCAAGGTAAAGGAACATCTGTACATTTACCTCTGGGCTGTATTGCAGCTGCACCAATGCTGGAAAGTTGGATAGGATTGGGCCTTAAAGCTAACTCATTTTATTCTCATCAGTTAGCAACCCTACATGAAGGCTGCCATATTTCATGTAGGTGTGCCATTCTAGCAGCTTTATCGAGGTCTGTGTGTTTGTTCCAATTCCACAGGAGCGCAAACAGAATGTGGGCACAAAGAATCTTAGTTTCCATGTTTAAAAAGTCTGTAGCACTGGTGCAGGGGGGGGCAGGGGGGCAAAGAGCCCAGGGCACCACACCGGCAAGGGCAGTACCACCACCAGCAGCCCCCCCGCCACAACACCATCACAGCCTGCCTTCCAGAGCCCTTCTGAGGGCTGGGGAGGCCTCACACAGCACCTTCTAGCCGTCCAAAAGCCTTCTCAGGCCTCTGGAGGGCCATTAAACATCACTTCCAGTTTTTTGATAAAAACCGGAAGTGATGGATACCACATGAGGTTCCAAACGCAACCGGTAAGTGGGGGGGGGGGCAGCAGTCTCTTGGGGGGTGGCAAACTATAGACCTAGCCCAGGGCAGCACATGGGCCAGGATCACAATTGGTCTGTAGTCTTCATGGCTGCAAAGATTTGACAGAAAGTATGTAGGAGGCTATTCCTAAAATGTTAGAAGTCCAGAAGGACAGCTAAATCATAAGATGTATGTTTGAAGATGTGGCTTCAGTGCTAGCCTTTTTTTTCCTGCTGCATTAAGTAGCTGGTGAAGAATCCACTCAACCACAAACGCACAAGTATCCCTCACCCCAATATTTTTCTAATGGAAAGGAAGAAAGAAAGACTACATAAACAGTCTTGGAGGGCAGGAAAATAACAGACCAAGAAAGATGTAGACAAAAAAGGAAGAAAAAGGAGAGAGAAAAAGACAGAAGAAGCAAGAGAAATGGAAGCAACTTGCCAAAAAAACCCAGAAGTAAGAGAAGATATAATATCCTTTTAGTAGAAGGCTGTGAAGACTGACAGGAAAGAGTATTTGTCTTTATTTTCTTTTTCTTATCTTCCCCTTTTCTCATGTATTGCTTTTTAAAGAAAGAACGTAGTTCCTTATTAAACAGTGGCTCAGATGCACACACACATAATTGCAACTGCCCAAAATGCCTTAACCCTTTTGGTAGCATGTACTGCATGCTACAGGAAGCAGGAACTTATCTGCTTCCTGTGAACGTCGATCAAATCTCTTCAAGCATTCCGCCTGCTGGCAGCCTGCCTACACATCACTATAAGCTTCAATGCTTCAAGTGGTCTGTATAAGGAAGAATATTGTTGCCCCAGTAAGAGTCTAACAACGCAATCCTATCTTGCGCTGGAACAGGCAGGCCAAGGCTCTAGAGTGGGTGGGGAGGATGCGAGGAGGAGGTGGGAAGGAAGCATTCCGGGGCAGGGGGATGGTGGGCGGTAGGCGACCCCAGGAGTGGGCAGGTGGGGAGTGGGATGTGGGACTGAGACCTGGCAATTATGCCGGATCCCAACCCCCATTTCTGGGGAGTTTGGAGCAGCTTCAAGCCATTCCACTGTCCTTGGTCTTGCGCCACCTCAGGAGGTGGCGCAAGTCTGAGGAGACCTATAGGGGCCAGGATGGCTTACCCAGAGGTAAGGGGAAAGTTTCCCCTAACTTCTGGCTGAACCACTTTGCGTCCCTATCCTACACTGGATACAGCGCAAGGATAGGATTGTGTCCTAAGTGCAAGGCTTTTTGACAACTGGGCTTTCATAACATGTAGGTTTGTTTTTTTTAAATTCATGTTGCAAATATTCTCACAGATATGAATAAAAAAAGGGGGAAGTAGCCATTCAAACATCTTTTTTTTCCTGCTATAATCTTAACCTCCCACATTTCAACAAAATGTTTGCTAACATGTTTGATCAAACGCCTGTTCAAGAGAAATATTGCTCTGTTTGGTGCCAACTGGACCACCTATACTTGGGTGTCACTGTAATTATTGTCACGCATTATTGTTGCAAGGGTGTACAGAGCACATAGATCTTTCTTTTAATACAGAGTTGGCCGATTTAATGGAACATTAGTAATGCAGCCAGCACAGAATCTGCTAACAAAACTTTATGTAACTGCTGAATGAATTACACTATACCTCTTGAATGTCTAGCAGCTGGCAAGAGTCCAAACCCTTTTACATCTGAAAAAGGAGCTTGCTTTCTCCTTTTTCTTCCTGCTCCCCCATTAAGGAATCAGAAAACAGAAGCCCTGAACTTGGCAAGCGTCCCATACAGCAAAGTTTTCCAATAGGCAAGGAACGTAATAATAAGTCAAACCTAGAATAACATTGTATGTGATTTTCATTTAGATCTAAACCGTATGTTCTCCACTTTCAATTCTGGGGTAGAAACTAACCATTTCAGTGAGATAGAAATTCTTCCCCCAAAGTATTTGGAAATTGTGTAAATATGCACCATTTTTCAATCCTGTTTTGAGCCATTTTTTGCCCCCTGACTGCTGCAGTTTGATTTGGATCCATTTTTACCCCAATTGCTTCTTCTTCCTCTTTCCTAGATCAGACATATGGGTGATTTTCTCCACCACCATCAATCAGGGACCATGAATGAGAGGACATCAAAATATAGATTTGGCTGTTTTTGTGCCAGTGAGGGCACAAATGAATGAATAAGTGAATGTGAATAAGTGAATAAATATGAATAAAACTATGAATAAGTGAATATGTTCACAAGGAGTGGAAGACATTCAACACTGCTAAAAATGTTCATTTAAAAAACCCATCAGTAGTTTGATCTCTGCTTTAATCAGTTTTACTAGCCTCTTGATGTCTGAACTGATTTTAAAGTTAATATTTTTAATAAGTCAGCGACCCAAGTATGGCATGGAACCCAATCCAAACTTCATCATCACCTTTTGCATTTGCCTAACACCCCAGCTCAATGCGCCTAGGAGAATGCAATTTCTTTTTCCTGCAGAAGTCATTATGACCCATGAGAACAAACAAAGGACGCTGCAAAATGGAAAATGAGCAATAAAGTCAGCTAGACCATGGAATCTGCCACCTGGCAATTTTCCACTAAAGCAGAAAAATCAGGTAAACACGGCCTTGCTTTCCTTTCACCTTGTTATTCAGTATTATTTATCATACAGGTATTAATCTTAGAAGCTTGTTGTACATTAACCATATATGGCTTTAGGAAATTTGCTTACTGTGCTACAAATTGCAACCAACAAATCTCTTGAAAAAGAAAAAAAGTTTGCTTTTTGCTATGTACAAAGATGCTAAAAGAGATCATAGGTGTTGGGGGAGATGCAGGACAGAAAAAGACAGCCGCAGTGGCGTAGCATGGCTTTCGCTGCATCCCGCAGGGAAGTTTTAGTGGCTGGAGGTCTCCTTGGAATAAGGGAACATTTGTTTCCTTACCCCAGGAAAAGCCGGATCTACTCAGACTTGCACCTGCTAAATCGCCAGCACAAGTCCAAGAGGATCCATATTGGCAGATCCGGTCTGGGAAAGGGCACAGGGTATGCATGCACTGCTGCCACCAATCCTGCCCCTCTCTCAATCCGCCAACCCCCACCTCCTCGCAGCCCTCAACCACTCCTCTGCTACCCAGCATGAAGCTTAACCACTCTAGTGTACATTGAGGCCTGCACTGGCATTGATGGGGTGGCACATGTCTTCCCACTGGCACTACGAACTCCTATGCTGTCGCAATGTGGTTTGTGGCATATTTATGACAGCCTTCCTTAGCAGAGCATGTGCTCCGCCTGTACAAATGGATGATTGGGTTGTGCCAATAGCCAGTGCAACTTAAATTAAACCCAAGCAATGCTAAAAGAATTACAATTGCCTAAACCTGCAACTTGAGGAATACTTGAATTACCATCATTAATGGAATTTACTAGTCCTCTCTGATCACTGAGGCTCACAGTCATAGGATACTCATGCATTGACCATGGATTCTAGATTGTGAGATTGGCCAGAAGTGCTTTCCACCACTACTCTTATCAAAAGATCTGCAGCCTTTCCTTGTACATGCTGATTCAGTGATAACCTTAATTCATGTCTTCCTAAGTCTGAGACTATAATCCCACAATGCATACCATGAAAGGAGTTCCTTTGAGGACAGTTTGAAAGCTTTACTCAATGCAAAACAGTGTGATGTGCCTTTTGAAGGAGATGAGTCACAGAGAATACACTGTAACAATAGTGACTGCACTGGCTCTAGCTTGGTTTTGGAACTCAAGGTGTTGATGGTATCATATAAAGACAAATGGTCTTCCCAGCAGTTTGAGAAATCACATCAACCCTTAAGTACCAACCTTTGAGACCTCCGAGGGACAATCTCTTGAGTATATCTTTGGTGTGCCTGAATCAGGTCACTTGCTTGCAAAGTCTCAGATGGATGCTTAGTGGCCATCCATCAACTTTGGAATTTCCTTCTCCTCAAGACTTCCAATGCCTGGCCCAGTACGTTTTCTGAAAGTGCTGAAAGACATATTTACTCAAACTGATTTTTGGTGGTGTTGCTTAGGCAGGGCTAGAGTAGAACATGATTGCCTGCTCAAAGACTTTGCAACTGGACAGACCATCAATCCAATAAATATTCTGGTAGAACTCTTCTCCACTCTTCTTTGCTTTTTTGGGGAAAGAAACGATGATAATGGATTAGGAAATTTCATTAAATCCATTGGTTGTTCTCTTGGGGTACATCAGCTCTAGTAATTGCAAAAGAAGTGAACTAGCATCTAAATGGAAAACAAAAAAAATTCTGTGGAAGATGGTTTTAAATGAATGTGGAGCAAGAGCGGAGCTGAAAGGACGGCACTTTTCATGAATCTTTTCATCAGCATTGAAAGGTGCTTTTGCCAATCCTTTTCAGTGTTGCTGCCAAAAAGAATGAATCTGTCCACCTGTTCAGGAATCATTTTCCTCACTGACATGAGAAAATACACAAATCTGATTGGCTACAACTATCATAACATTGTCATGTTCAGTATGTGATCCCTGATTGCTAGGATCACTTCAGTCTTGCTGTGTTGTCTTTGTAGGAACCATACAACATACCTTTATAGGAACCTTGGGCAGGGGAAAGACAGAAATTGCCACAGGGTAAGCAGGGATGGGAATTCGAGTCAAGTCCAAGTTGCAAAAACACATGTGCTTTTGCTGACTCTTGAGTCAGGTGTGTCACCTGAGTCATTCTGAGGCACTGACTTGAGTCTGAGGCCACTGACTTGGAAATGAGCCCCCACGCATGCAGTCTCGAGTCTATCTGTTTCTGGGTGTGCTTGCTTACTTTTTTGCGGCATGAAAGACCTTGTGGGGCCATCATTCAGACCCGGTGAGCAGCAAGGAAATTCCAGCCAGGAGGCAGGGAAGGGTTAATGCTTTGGTTTTGCATTAAGCAGGAGGTAGGGAGGCAGGAGGGGATGTCTTGTCCATCTCTGAAGGAACCAACGATCATTGGACAAAGGTTTTTTCCTTAGACAAGTCAGGGGAGAAGATGTTGTCGGCAGGGGGGGAGGGAGGTGGTTCCAAGCCATCCAGGAGAAACTCATGGCATGGCTCCAGCAGGCTCATGGAGTGATCAACCACAATGGGACTACTTCTGCAAATGATTGGGTCATACTGGTAAGCCAGCTGCTGCGCATGACCCTCCTCCCTCTTGCTGCTTCTGTCCCCACTCTCATGGGGTGGGGACAGTCTGTCCCACTCCCTCCTGCCTTGTTTATAGATGGGATGGGGACATCAGAGGAGTGTTTAAAGATAACACACACACACACACACACACACACACACACACACACACACACAGCAGCTCCATTTTTTTCTGAGACTTCACAGCTGACATTTTTATGGAAAAGTTTTGGGACTCAAGTCTTCCCAAAATGCTGTGGGTGACTTGGAAAGCCTAGCTGTTAGGATTCATTTTTGAGTCAAGTTAAAGGGGGCAGAGACTCCTGACTTGACTTGAGTCAAGGTGTGTTGGATTTGCCCATCTCTGGGGGTAAGCAAAGGCAGTGGCATAGCTAATGATCCCGTAGCCTGGTGCCAAGCTCAAAATGTTGCCCTGGAAGTGATGTCACAACCCGAAGTGATGTCACACCCAGGCTTTTTAAAAAGTAAAAATTGGGAGGAACCTACCTCCTCCCCCCAGCAACTCACCACCCACTTGCTCTGCTGCCTCCCCCCAGTCAGTGGCATAGGTAAGGCATCTATCTACAACCTGGGGTCAAAGAACATTTTGTAGTCCCCCTTGCATGACAAAATCAAATTTAATTAAATAAATAAAAAGTTATGGGTTCCATGATGTATCATAATAACATCTCATTGGCACTCAGAACAAACAGTCTCATAGGTTGGTTTGGAGTTAAGTAAATCCACTTTTTGTTCCACAAGGCAGTTGTGTTTTCATTTTTGAGTTAATTGGCCATAACTTTTGATAGAAAACAGATAATCCAGTGCAGTTTGTTTCATTGCATTCTGCATTAAATTACCTTTCCAATGATGTATAACATGCTGATATTATTCAGACATACCAAGATTTTCACAATTTTGGTCACTAGTGTCAAGCTCAGTTTGTTGCCCCCCTAAAGCTTGATGCCTGGTTCAGCTGCTACCCCCTGCACCCCCTTAGCTACACCACTGAGTAAAGGGTGTGTTGGGAAGCAAGTGGATAAGTGTGTTTCCTGCCCCCAAACAGAAAGACAAAGGGGCTCAAGGGATAGTTGTCTTTGTCGGGGCTACTTCCATGGCAGAAGGCATCACAAAGACTATAATTCTCAGAAACCCCTTTGCTTGTATTCTGCTCTGGGAAAAAGAGAAAAAAAGCCTTCTGCAACACAGTTTAATCTCAGCAATGAGGAAAGAAGAAAGGATCCCCTCTCAACCTGTTTGCTCATCTCCAGTAGCAAAACAATAAAGGATGGTGTTAGGCAGAGGTGTAACTAAGCTGCCAAAAGCAGGCCTGATATTTAATTGCTAAAGCCACCAGAAGCAGGGAGCATTTAGCCAATTGCACCCTTGTCCTTTCTCCTTCGAGACAACGGTTTCCACTTGCTGTTGCAACATGGACAAAATCTGCTCAATTCCTGACATTGGAGGATCGCTATTTCAGGAGGAACACCAATGTTTGTCTATGCTACTGCACTAGCCTGAGATGTACAAATTGCAAGGTACAAATCTTCCCTTTGCACATGCACACCCCATCATAATGGCAGCCATTTTGCTAGTCCCAAACAAGCAAAGGCAAGAGATGTGCTCTTGCATGTGTTTAATGTTACACTAATTTGCAGCCTCAAATTCTCAATTCCCACTACCACTTGCTTGAAAATGGGGTTGGGTGGGTGGGTGCGGGAAGAAACAGGACTCATGTAATAGAACTGCTAGGCGTTTTCTTCTTGCTTTCCCTTGTAATAGTATGACATCAACATAACCCTTGTCCTTCCTTTTCAGTCTAGACATTGAATGTCACTTGTTATGTTGTGCTTGAATTAAGACTCCAGTATACACAGATGGGCCCTTCACATCCACTCAGAGCACCAGTGATGTCAAATGGAACATCATACAGGCTTATAACCCTCTGCATCTGGGAAATGAAGGCCTTTGCCAAACACACTGTGCCTTGGTTAATGCCTTTATTGATCCGGCTGGAAAATCATCACTGTACAACAAATAAAAACCCTCCTTAACCTTCATATGTTTTTCCTTGGCAGTTCTTCGTGCTTTTCTGGAAACTCTCCCTTTCCCTGATCTTATTTCATTTTAGGTCCAGTTGGACTCACAACAAGTGTTCTGTTCTTTGGCAGAGTTGTTCCTAAGCAATAAGGTAACCTGAAACCCTGCCCCTATTGCTGCTACCTCCCTTGCTTGTCACTGCTGTCTCCTCTCTGCTGTTATCACCTCTAATACCCCCCAAACCTAGAATAACCCAACATTTTTGGTGGATCAAGAGAAAATTAGTACCAAGTATATTAGCAGCCATTCTCATTCTCAGTGGGCCAAAGGAAAGGAGCAAGAAGGTCTGAGTGAGAGAGGGGTTGGTGTAATGAATGCTGATGTCACAAAGGTGACATCACAAAGGTGAAAACTGCTTTTTCATCTGCTGTTTGCATGTCTAGCAACCACAGTGAGTTTCTCCCTAGCATGCTCACTGGAATGGAATAGAGTTGACTGAGAAGCGAACAGAAGAGTAGAAGGGGGCAACAGGGCCCTCAGGTAAAGAAGCAAATGAGATAGCAGACAAGAGGAAACACAGGGAAAGCAGGTTGGAAAAGCAGGTTGCCAGCTATCTGGTAACACATTAGCAGCATTTGACTTATTACTAGAGGCAGTCTAAAACGGTTTTATTTTTTAATGGATAGCGGTGTTATCCTAAAAAGGGGTGCGGGGGGTGAAAGCGTTGTTATAGCAGTGTTGTGTTTTTATTCCAAATTAATACTTTAATCAATTTCAAAGCATTTTTATCAAATGCAATCTGTCATATAGGTGGTATATATGTTTTTATGCCTGTGGCTTTCAGCAGGCATAGCCACAGGAATAAAACACACACACACCCTTTCAAAGAGCACAACTACATAGTCAACTACTTGAACTAAACGTACAGGAGCTATTTAAGATTTGCATACCACTTGTATGAACAACTACAGTGAACCTAATGCTGCCACCTAATGCTGCCAAACACAAACAATTAAGACACTGCCAAATTAAAACATTGAGAAGATAGCAACTTGGACCAACAGAATTGAACATAGCACTGCTATGGAAACAAACTGGTTTTAAAGTGCAGGGGGGGGGGGAAACAACACCAACATAGCAAGGAACTATTAAATGTTTGCTTACTCATGAGTAAATGCAAACATATAGCTCAGTTTCAGTTTCCATAGGGTTCAATATGTTTTATCAGACTCAGGCATCATTTTTTCTAAGAGTGACCCAGAGCAATGTTTATTTCAGGGGCATTATGAGAGAAAAATGATTCCCCAAAGCTGCCAACCACCCAAGTAAGACATCCTACTCAAATCATTGGGGGGGGGAAGCACCTACAAATGAGGAGGTCCAAGCAGAGAGCACCTTGCTGAGAGCTCCCTCAAACCTAGAACCCTGAAAGGAGTCTCCACCACCTCAAGGACACCAAGAGGTGATGATGGTGACCATATTGGTCAGAAGCCACAATTGAAAAGCACAATGGGCTTAGCAGAATGGGCCCCAAGCGCTGCTCCTAAAAGCACATCACTGACTTATGAACCAGTCCTACCTAAATGCACGCACAGTGATGCACCTGCTCCAGCACAGCTTCCACTCCACTTGCAAGTGATTTTTGGCTGCAGGAGGTGTCCTCTGGGTAAGGAGACATTTGTCCCCTTGCCCCAGGGTAAGCCCAAGCAGCTGCAATGGGTCAACTTGAACCTGTGCCAGCTCACACTCTGACACAAGTCTGCGTTGCTCTGTGAAGGCAGCTCAGGCCCAAGAAAGGGTCAGGATTCAGTGTGTGCCATCCCCAGTCCTGCCCCTGGTCCTATCACTGCCCTGTTCCACTCATGCTAGTTACGCCAGCTGGGGCGTGTGTTAGGATTGGGCCATTAAGTGCTTCCAGGATCAAGGTCCCCACTTATGCTTCAGAAAAGGTAGAGGGACTGTGAGACCTGCTAAAAGAAACCTCAATTCCTAACAGGTTGGTAATAGTGTAATACCTGCACTGCCAAACTCCTTGCTATATCTACCTTTGTGAACAATTCTCCTGCCAGTGCAGCAACTGGTACCAGCATTAGTCTTCTCTCCCTTGCTGAACTGCTCTCTCTCTGCTGGTTTGTGCCTCAAAGTGCACTAGCTCAGTGGTTCCTAAACTGGTTGGTAGTGATCCACCAGCCTGGGAAGCAGGGGCCTATGCCACTGGGGACAGGGCTGGGGACCAGGCTGCAGCAGTAACACGATCCCCAGGATCGTGTTACTGCCAGGACAGAAGGGGGAATTTACTTACCAACAAGTAGTGTTGGCGGGGGGGGGGGGTAAGGGGAGCCCCATGGAGCCCTCTGCAGGGCTCCCCAAGCCTCTAATTCACTAAAAATTGCAATCTGAAACCACTTCTGGTTTTCTATTACAAAACTGGAAGTGGTTTCCGATCATGATTTTTAGTGACTCAGAGTCTTGAGGAGCCCTGTGGAGGACTCCATGAGACTCCACACACACACACACACACACACACACACACACACACACACCCGAAGGCCAACACTACCTGCTGGTAAGTATAGCCCCCCTTCTGTCCTGGTAGTGGCACTATCCTGGGGATCTCATTGCTGCTGCAGCCCCACCCCTGCAAAGACTGGTTCCCTCCTCCCATGGAGGACTTTGGGAACCAATGCACTAGCTTCCTAAGCTGACCAGAAAGGGATGTTTGGGGCTGCTGTCAGAACTGGCTCCAGCATCATATTTTCTCTGTAAAGTGAAATGCATCTTGCCTAATGTCTGACATCATTACACGGTCATTTCTTCATCTACACCAGGGGTGCCCAAACCCCGGCCCTGGGGCTACTTGCGGCCCTCGTGGCCTCTCAATGCGGCCCTCAGGGAGCCCCCAGTCTCCAATGAGCCTCTGGCCCTCCAGAGATTTGTTGGAGCCCACTCTGGCGCAACACAACTGATCTCAGCATGAGGGCGACTGTTTGACTTCTCGTGTGAGCTGTGGGATGAGGGCTCCCTCCACTGCTTGCTGTTTCACGTCTGTGATGCAGCAGCAACAGCAAAGGAAAGGCCAACCTTGCATTGTGCAAGGCCTTTTATAGGCCTTGAGCTATCACAAGACCTTCATTCATTCATATAAGTTCATCTTTAATATATTCATTTATGTAAACATATGTAAATTTATTCAAATTTTAAATGTAAATTAATCCCCCCCCCCGCTGACACAGTGTCAAAGAATTGATGTGACCCTCCTGCCAAAAACTTTGGACACCCCTGATCTACACCTATGGACGACAATCAAGTGGAGCAGGAATGGGGAAACAAGTCGGCAACATGAAGGAGGTTGTGTTACAAGAGAAGTACAGGGGATCTTCATATGAAGGTGCCATTTCGGGCACTACCTTCATATTTCCATCCTGGTTAGCTTTCAGCATGGCTACCAACATATAGAAGTCAGCCTAAAGGACAGTAATTCTCATTTGCTTTGTGAAAGTAGCTGATGGTGTGACTGATTGTGACTACTGACTATCTAGCTGCTTTCTTATGTGCAGAGGGCTGGCTGGCCACTCAGGAAATCACAGTTGGAGGGGTGAATGATCAAGTATGCTTCTTAATAGGAGGAAGGCATAAGCGCTTTGTAGACTGTCAAGTCGTGAACCTGGGAGGGGGAGCTGAAGCAGGACTGGAGGTGACCCATCCCCTCCCACCAGGCAGTCAGAGAACAAATACAGCTACTGGCCAACAACTTCTGTGTAAGAAAAGACAGATTTGATATGGGAAAGAAGTGGACATAGAATCAAGAAGCTGGGGGGAGCAAGCCAGGAGCTGCTAGCTGGGGATGAGACCCCTCTAAGCTGCAGAGTCGCACTGCCTGAATTGGAGTCCTGGGCAGCTTCCTTAACAGCACTCCAGAGATTGGTGGTGATATCATCTCCAAGCACTTCTGGAGCTCCCCCCCTCCCCAATGCAGCAAAGGTAGGGCTCTGCGCAGTCTCTGTAATTTTTTACAATGAACACCTGATATAACCTGTTGTTTCAATTAGTGTTCTGCTACCTACCTTCATCCAATGTGCAACCTGTATATTTGTAAAGAGAGCAGATACTACAAAGACATTGTAAACCACTGCTTGTCAACCAGTGATACTAATCTCACTAGTGGTATTTCACAATATGGCAGGTGGTACATGGCTCTACTGCTATAGTGATAACGTGACATTGCCCTTCGCTAGCCTGATCTTACTAGAAGTAGAGATGGCTGGGGTACCATTGGGCAAGATGTAGCCATGCAGTTGCCTGACCCTCCAAAAGACGTAGTTTGAGGAAGAAGGGTACAGAGCAGAGCCCCAAGCGTGGGTCTAACCACCCACATCTTTGAAACAGGGAGTACATGCAGAAACAGATTCAAAAGCCCTGCCATAAGCCAGGGTAGCACAGCATCCCTGGAATGCCTCATTGCTTGGGTAGGTGGAGCAGAAGCACTGAACATTATTTGAAAAGCAGTGGAGTTTAAAGGCTTTCCTTCACCTTTATTCTTTCCTATTGTTTGGGAAACAGTGGATTGAAGCATGTGAAAAGAACTCATTAAACCTGGATAACCAATTGTGATCACTGAGAGTGTCCAGCACCTTCTGTATCACTGGATTTTAGAGCAACATTATAAATAAGTCCATTGTGGTCGGGCATGGCAGTGAGTCAGCAGAAGTAATTCTGCACCTGAATTACTGAGTCTGACACAAAAGTAGGTCAGTCACCTAGGTAGACATTTCAGTGCTTTTATACCTTTGACAGAGAAATCTAAGAATGGTCTATCTTCTTCTAGCCAGATTTCCTTTGTATTCCTTATCTGAGAAGAGCTTCAAATTCAAGGTGGAAATTCCAGAAGAGGCACTGGGCTAGGCCTGGCTGAGGAGAGCCTTCATGTCACGGATGATCAATCATGCCTGCATCCCTTCCATTATGGAGTTGCCCAGGCAAGCAAATCCCTAATTCATGTCATTTTCCCTTTTTTGAGGAAAAGAAATGCACACACTTGGTATCCATGTTGCACATGACATAATCTGCAAGGTGGAAGGGAGGGACACCCACTCATCTCCTTCAAGATGACTCTCATTGCCCAGTCTCATATATAGGCCTTTGTTGCAGCAAAAACAATGGAGTCCTATGGCACCTCTTAAGCCAGGTGCGTGAAACTCGTCTCATACAGAAGGCCAAAGTTAGCATTCATGGTTCCTGCTGAGGGCAGGAAGTGATATCATAAAGCAGATGATGGCCAGAAATAAGCACTTTGTTCTCAAACAGAAACGTATTAACTGTAAATGATAGAAGAGAAAATATGCAAAGTGTGTTCATATTTTCAAGATATGAGAGAGCCCAATTATCAAGCTGAGAGAGCCCAATTATAATGGACATCAGATAAATTGCTTCCAGGGGCTGCATTCAGCCCGCAGACCTTATGCTTGACACCCCTGTCTTAAGCCACATCTACACCACCACAGACCGAAACTGGTTTAATATTGTCATTGCCTCTTCCCATGGAACACATAGCGGGGGGACAGGACTCCTGATTCCTGTCAAAGAATTCTTAGCATACTCATCAAACTTCAGTTCCCAGGACCATTTCTCAAAAGCTATGGCTGTTTAAAAAGTAGTAACTAGGTTACTACTGGGTTTGTAGTGCAGATATGTCAAATTTTTAGGGCATAAAGTGTGAAAAAGTCCATCTCAAGTCTAAGGAACATTCATATTTTATTATGGGGTAGTGGCCTTTTAATTGTGATGGTTGCTTATGTAATAGTTTTAATTTCTAGTAATTCCAATTCCTCCCACTTTTCTTTTTTAATACTTTGTGTGGTGGGATATAAATCTGCCTTTTTCCTGTAAGCATTCTTGCAGGGTTATGAAAATTATCCCAGATGCAGAATATCTATGAGGCATCATGCCAGAATGCTTGCATTCAGCAAAACTGCAGATGTAATGTCTGTAAATAAGGCTGACTCCAAATGTCTAAGCAGCCCATGTGATAGATGCCTTATAAATACTTAAGTGAGGCTGAAATGCCGTTGGTCAGATCACTTCCTACAATATGTAGACCTGAGAAGCATTCCCCAACGCTCCGTAAGAAAAATGCAGCTGCTCCCCAAATTCATATAATTGCCATTTAGTAGAACCATTTAAGACTAGTTCAGTATGGGGAACTCTGGATGACATAACAGCAATGGAGAACCCGTGTGGTATAATGGATGTAGTGAGACCTGAACTAGAGACATGAGTCCAAACCATTGAGGAATTATCTTAAGTGTTGTAGCTTCCCCCTAAAGGATACTGGGAACTGTCATTTGATGAAGTACTGAGACATAACATTCTGTTCTGAGATCTGTTAGAGCTTTCAGAGGCTTTCGATACTATTAACAATGGTATCTTTCTTGGTTGGTTGGCCAAGTTGGGGCTTGGGGGCAGTGGTGTAGTTAGCAAGGGGTGGGGGCAGTTCACTCTAGGTACCAGTCTTGCGTGGGGGTGACACCACAAGTGACCAAAATTGCTAAAATCTCTGTTTCTAGGAATAATTCCATCATGTCACATACCATTCAATGTGTAATTTACAGCAGAATGCAGTTAAAAAACCCAAGTGAAATATCTCCATTCTATCAAAAGTTATGGCCAAAAAACAAGAAAACAAAAATGCATTGAGACCTATGGAAAGTGAAACTAAGCCATATCGTGCATTTACTCATGAGTAAGCAAACTTAGTTTGGAAAGGGCAGGCTAACAGGAATCCAACGACACCAGAATGGTCCCAATCCAATGAACGCAACCCCAAAAAAACACCCAAGAAGGAAGTCCCTCCCTCCAAGCTGATGAATGTACTGAGCCCTATAGAAAGCTAAACTAAGCTGCACGATCGTGCAGGCAGTGAGACCACCAGAATGGTCCCAATCTGATGAACGTGGAGCTCACAAAAGCTCCAGAAGGCAGCTCCCCCCCATAAAAAAGAATAAAACTGAAGCTTGAGCTGGTAGGGTGATTTTTTTCTCTTTTAGACTTATAAAGCTAGGTAGGTCCTGATAGTATTAAGGCTTAAATATAAGAACTTAAATTGAACTGGGCACTGGGCAGGGCTGAAAATCTCACTGATTTTTCTTGTGGAGGCAGGGGTGTTATTGCAGGCAGGCTACAGACAAAATTTACTTGGTGAAACAGGGCTGGCTTCCCCTCATTTATTTGTTTTTTCTTTAATTTAATTATTTATAATTATTTATTTTAATTTGCTTCCAGCCATGACATCTCTTCCGGTGGGTGTCAGACAGATTGAATGGGATTGTCATTCTAAAAAATGGGTCGGTGCTAAAAGTTTGAGAACCACTGCCTTAACTCAAAATGGACCAATAAGACATCCTTGGGGTGGGGCTGACACCCTAGGGACCAAAATTTTGGAAACCATGGCTTTTAGGAATAATACCATCTTGTTATATACTATTTGATGCAGAATTTCATCCATTGCTTGTGGAAAAATATTCACTGCATTTATTTTCTGGTCATTATTATTATTATCCATTTCATCTTGTGACTATTACTATCTCTCTATCTCACAGGGTTGTTGTTAGGGCAAAATAAGGGGAGGAACAATACACACCACCCCGAGCTCCTTAGAGGAGGGAAAAATTAATCAATCAATCAATCCCTATGAGGATGGCAAAAATTTATGGGCCCCAGGTGTCAAATGACCTAGCTACGCCACTGCTTGGGGGCAGTGCATTGCGGTGGTTCCACTCCTTCTTGGCTAATGGTGATGCTGAAGGACACTTGTTCAGAACCTGGCTGTTACACTGTAGGGAGGCCACAGGGTTCTATTCTGTCCCCCATGCTTTTTAACATCTACATGAAACCGCTTGGGGAGACTGAGGGCCAAATCCTATCCAATTTTCTGCTGCAGGTGCAGCTGTGCCAATGGGATGTGCACTGCATCCTGTGGTGGGGAGGCAGTCACAGAGACCTCCTCAAGGTATGGGAACATTTGTTCCCTTACCCTGGTGCTGCATTGTGGCTGCACCAGTGCTGGAAAGTTGGATAGGATTGGGCCCCGAGTCATCTGCTCATTCTGAATGGGGTTGCACTCCCCTGCAGGAACAGCTGCATAGTTTGGAAGTGCTCCTGGACTCACTCTCCTGGAAGGGTGAATTTCACAGCTTCAACTCCTGCACCAACTGTGGCCATAATTCAGTCAATCAGACCTGACTGTGGTGGTCCCTGCTTTAGTGATTTTAAGACTGGATTACTGTAATTCACTCTGTGGGGGGTTGCCCTTGAAAATGGTTTGGAAGCTGCAATTAGTGTAAAATGTGGTTTTGCTAGGTGGTTTGATTCTATTAGACTGCTATTCCAAGCACTAAGGCTGCAATCCTATCCATACTTTCCTGGGAGTAAGTCCCATTGAGCACAATGGGACTTACTTCTGAGTAGATATGCATAGGATTGGGCTGCGAGCTGACTACCCATTCATTTCCAGGCTCAATTCAAAGTGCTAGTATTGTCTTTTAAAGTCCTTCACAGTTTGGGATCAGTTATCTGAGGGACTACCTTCTACCAAACATTCCGACCTGCCCTCTTAGGTCATCTGAGAGGGCTCTACTGCAAGTGTTGGCTCTGTCCCAACTTAGAAGGAAGGTGGCAAGAGGGCAAGCTTTCTCCATAGTGGCACCACGTGTGGAACTCCCTTCTGGAGTCTGACTTAAGAACTACCCCTTCCCCCATGGCTTTTTGGCAAGTGGTCTGAAAGAATTGATTTTTCAACATTAAATTTTAAAAAATACAATTGCAAAACTTGAAGTAATAGGCTGTTGTAACCTTTTGTCCTTTGTTTTGCCTATTGGGCCTAAACAATGGGGTATCTCTAAACAGCGGGCGATTTTTCTACCATATGTACTGCAGTGACTAGGTAAAATGAAGGACAGTGTCAGATGGCACACAAGGAAATAAATTAAACTGATAGTACCATCTGGAAGAGTCTGCATAGAATCATTGCCTTCTATTTACATTACTCATTTTTATAGTCTGAAGCTGCAAGTCTGTACATGCTTTCCTGTGAGTAAGACCCATTTAAGTCAATGGACCTTATGTCTCAGTAGACAAGCATAGGCTTGTGTTCTGGTGGTACATGGCTCCACCGCCATAAGGATAATGCATGTCTACTTAGAAGTAAGACCCAGAGAGTTCAATAGGAATTACTCCCATGAAAGTATGTGTAGGCCTGAAGCCTAAGCCATCTTTCTCAGTTTAAAATTTCTCCGATTGGATGGATTACAGTAAGCAGGTTCTGTACAAAGAGGTCCATGTGTGCACCCAAGTGCTTTGTGATATATAAATAGGGAGATGTAATGGGGATCTTTAACTGTAATGTTGTTCTTCAAACCAGGCCGAGAATCACAGGGCAGCATCCTTGGGCAGTTGCTAAGGCACATACTACTGGTGCCTGACCTGCCTCTGGTAAAGATTACACTCAGCTAGCAGCTGTTGGTTAGATGGTCCCCCTCTCTTGCCTTGCTGGTTGGTGGATGTTGTTGCATAGCATTTCTCTTTTTCAAAATGAAGAGCACAAAGGGGGTGCCTGTTCTGCCAGATTCCCACTCCAAGCCTCACTTAGGGAACTTATGCCTACTCTAAGCTAGTTAGCTCCCCTTTCATTCCCCCAACAATGGCCCCAGTTCTCTACAGCAGCACTGCTAGACTCCACCACCAGGGTAGCTTGCCTGTTTAAACTGCAGGGACCCAGTTCCTAAGGCAGCAGTCCTTCCCAGTATAGGAGCACACTTCAGCTCTCTACAGCCTGGTCGAGCAGTCCATCAATTAGTCACAACATCAGAGTATCCAGGGCAAAGTCAATAAGCCAAGTCACAGTCCAAGGTCAGATTCCAGGTAAGTCAGTCAAATCAGAGTATCCAAGTCAATAAGCCTAGTCAGTCTCCTCTCCTACCTGCACTCCTTCTACAGCTCACCCCCTTCCTGCCTCAGGTGCTCCTTATATCCCTGAGGGCCCTATTGCCTTCCAGTGGCTGCAGCTGTGCAGCACTCTCTGCTGGATGCCCAGGACTTACCCTTAAAGGGGCCACTGCTGACACCACATCTACCTCCTCGCCAGATCTTCCTCGATTCCAATACAGTGCCACATTCCTTGTCAGGATCAAGCCTGTTTAGGCAGCTCCAGTTCAGAAAACTTATATCAAGGCCTCAATTGTGTGTATCTCAAATTCCTGGATAAAGTAGGCTGAGGTAAAAACACATTCATTTTTTTTTCTTTGTTGTATTGGTTGTTCACCTGGAGGACGCTAGCAACAATTTCAATGGTAGAACCACAGAAAAAGCCTGAAGTCTGGGAGTAATAGGACCTCACTATGGAGGGAGGAAGTAAACACTGATTCCTGTAGTGAAGCTCCAGGCAAAGCTAATGGTTCTTTGTGACCCATTATGAAAGACACAAAAGTCTGCAAAACACAATAGACAGAAGTCGGTCCCTTTGGTGGGGAGGCGGGAGTTATCTCCACAGCGCTCTCTCTTCTTTTTTTCTTTAAAGAACTAACAAATACTGACACTAAAAGATAAAATAATTCAATGGGGGGCCCAGGGTATCACAGGGGAATTCTTAACGTTCACATCACACAAACAGCACCTATTTGGGGAAACAGTGGCAGTGGTGCGCCAGCACTCTGCAAATTGATATGCCACCTCAAAAGCTCCAGCATTGATTGAGCACTTCTCTGCTCTCAGTTTTGCTGCTGCCTTCTCTCCAGAGACCATTGCTCCTAGAATGACCCCTTTCGCTTCGCACGTCAAGCAAAGGAAAATCACCTCTTGCTACCCTTCTGGGGACAGATATTGATCTGAGGCCCACTGATACAATTCCACTGAAGTTGGCAGAATTACTCTAGGCCTGTGCCTGAGGGAATTAAGAAGAGAAGCTGCCCCTTGATTGCCTGAACCAAACGGCAGAACAGACCATGGTTGATGCATTAGCTATGCTGCATGCACAGGGCCAGAAACAAGAGGAATTTATGATTATTTACTATCGACACTGGTATTGCAGAACATTGATGGATTTCACCCTCTCCATAGATTTTCCTTAATGGTCACTTCTATGCCAAACATCCTGATGATTCTTCAACATATTAAGAACATAAATATCAACATTTAATTTTCATAAAAGCTTTTTTAAGCCACCATATAGTGCCTCCTCATAACTCAGCTACCACCCTCCCTCTGAAGCAAGTGCTTTCATGCCACTCATATTCAGAATCAGCTTCTACATTTCACGGACAGAATTGCAAAAATGACTTTACGTACAAGTGACAGCACACCCTGTAACCCTAAACACATTTGTTGGTTGGAATCCCATTGATTTCTATGTAATTTACTTCCAAATCAGTTTGATGACTGCACTTCATTGAGTATAACTACACCAGTGACTTGAACTGATTGATAGTCATTCCCTCTGCCCAGAGAACTCTGATTACGGCAGTTCTGTGAGGGAATGCTAAGGATCTCTGAAAGAGAATATTCTCTTAACTACAAGGACTAGCAAGAAGTATCTTCTGGAGAAACTCTAGGCGACTACCCTTTCTCTGCATACACTTCTGCTTTCCTCTTCTTGCTTGTTAAAATGATCTCACACAGCAGAAAGTTGAAGTGGAGGAGGAGGAGAAGGAAAGTAGTGTGCTAATTTGTACACAAAACCTGAGGAGGAGGAGAAGGCATGGGCGTGAGTTTGGGCGAGCCCTGACTGAATGTGTGAACTAGTTTCATTTAAAATCAGTTTCATTTAAAATTAGTTTCATTTAAAATTAAAATGTTTGAGGTACCATGGAAGTTCTCTTTGTGGTATGATGCCTTTGATGCCCCATTCATGCATCATCTGGTACTGCAGTTACCGTGATGAACATGCAAGTCTGCCCAGAGCCTTATTCAGACATAATTAACCTCCACTGTAATGACTGAATGAACCCTCCTGCACATACCAAGTGTACACAAGGAGTTGTCTTTGCATGCATTGGGAAACCTGACAAAGCGAGAGTGGGGGGAAAGCAAGAGAAATGAGGCCAAAGAAGCGTGGCTTAGAAATGGACAAAAGCAAATGAGATGTGACTATGACCTAGTTACATACTTCCCACTGGCCTTACATACCACAAACAACCCTTGTTTTCTGGTACTTGTCCCCGCCCGTCCTTGTTTTGCCTGTGGCAAATGACTTTTTATATTCAGGTTGACACTGAAATTTCAAAGAAGTGAAATTTGAAGTGGGAGTAAATGAGCAGAGTGTACCACTGTAGGAAAGAGCCTTCAGGAATCTGTAATACTGGGGGAAGGGAGATAGGCAATGATCCTTGGTGTGCGAATACTGGTGTAAAAGTGTGTGAGTACTCATTATGGAACACTGTACTTGAGGAGATTCATCAGACCAGAAAAAAAAGGAGGTGGAACCCCAAAGAGCTATGTAAGAAATGTTGTATTTTACTGATTAAAGCTCCGCTAAAACATCTGATGCATTTCAAGAGAATTTTTTCTTAGAGACAAAAGATAAATGATTATATCAAAAGCTGCCTGTGTACACACACACACAGAATTATGACTGAACTCAAAAGACTCCTAACAGATTTCTCCAGCCTTGATGGACCCTGAAAGTGTTTCTTTTCCGCCGATTGTGGTTTTATCTGCTGTTTTATTATTTTAATGACACTGCTGGATATTTATTCTGGGACCCTGTTATTATTGCATTTATTGTTGTTTGTTATTACTGCTATTATTATTGCTTATAACTATTGGAGTCCTTGGCTTTATGTTTGATGTTCTTATTCTGTGAACTGCTTTGTGTAAATTTTAATTTTAAAAAGTAGTATATAATATATTAAATAACAACACTCCTATTTTCCTAGTTGAAAATCATGAAGAGTATATTCTTATGTGTCTGGTGCTTTCTGAAATGAAGTTGCAGCCATGGGGACGTTTCAACCCCTATTTTTCGATTGGAAATAAACAAAAGAAGATCTCGAAAACCAAATAGCCTCATGTAAGCATAACATTTTACAGCACAATTCTAGACATGTATAAGAAGTAAGCTCCATTGAGTTCAGTTCTCCTGATATCTGCAGGGGATACATTCCCATCTCCCCGAATACCAGAAACTACGAATAAGGGCAAACCTTATCTCTGCACCCAATCTCTGTGCCCCTACACCTATACCCTTCATTTAGCTTCCTTACCCTGGTGCCAAGCAAGTACAGTCAGTTCTGTGTATATGTGAATTCATTATCTGCAAATTTGCTTTTCTGTGAGGGGCACAAATGCCACCTACCTCTCATTATCTGCAACTCTGTTCTTGTTATCTGTGAATACTGTGCCAGTGCACTTGGGGTGGGGGGGGGGTGGACAGCACAGCTATGAGCCAGCAGGTGGGGGCAAGAAAGGTTGAGAGAGGAGGAGAAGAGATAGTGGCTTCCTCATTAGCAGAATGTAGCACCAGCATGTGCAGAGGGGGCAGGAGGAGGGTGCCTATGCAGTATATGGCCGATGGGGGAGTGGGTTGTGGTAATCGTGTTCAGCCAATTATACTCATTTTTTAGGAAGTTGTCTGGGTCAATTTTCTGCATCAAATGGTACTGGCCTGTGGAGAGACTTGTCCCACCATCTTGGGCACCATCTCGGGATTCCAGCTGAACCTTCACAATCCTGGCGATGATAAGAGGCCGATGATGAGAGGTCTCTGGAAGGCTACCTGAGGGCTGCTCTGGGGCTGGAGCAAGCCAAGGGAAGGAACCAAGAAACAGGTGGAGGAAGAAGAAGGGTGAAGCAACCCCCCTCCTCACTGCTAAACTCTGAGGCGTCCTTGTTGGGCCAGAAACCTTCAATGAGTCAAGGGATAGCCAGCATGGAGGAGGAAGCATCAGATGTTAGAGATGTTGATGAGCCCTCGCTATCACCCAGCCCCATAGACTTCAAGTGTTAGGTTCAAAGAGTGTATGGTGAAGAGGGTCCCCTAGAACCTAATCCGATATTTCCCACAGGCTCAATGATTCAGTATCTGCTAATTCGGAATCGAACTGACTTCACAGCTTATGTCTTCCTTTTACCAAACACAATAAGCTATCAAGCTTATAGGAAGACAAACAGGTAGGCATTTTGAATGCTAGAAAAGACTAAACAAACATTAGCAGGAAGCTTCCTTCTTCTTAACTTTTTTAGTCTTCTCTAGCATGCCTGCCTGCTTGTCTTCCTAAAATAATAATAATAATAATAATAATAATAATAATAATAATAATAATAATAATAATAATAATAATAAACTTTATTTCTATCCCGCCCTTCTCCCTAAAGGGACCCAGGGCGGCTTACAACTATTAAAAACAGATTAAAACATAATTTAACAAACAGATAAAAACATATTAAAAACACATTAACAGAAACCATAAAAACAGTAGTCAGATAAAAGTCAGAATAAAAAAGAGCATAAAACAGCAGTTCATAGAGGAATCAGGCCTGTAAAAAACAACTAAAAGATGTATAAAAGATGTTAAAAAGGCCATGAAGTCAGAAGGCTTGTTTAAACAGCAGGGTCTTCAGGCCTCGCCGAAAAGTCTCAAGAGAGGGAGCCATTCTCAAGTCAAGGGGAAGGGAGTTCCATAACATTGGTGCCACTACTGAGAAGGCTCTGTTTCTTGCCGCCGCCCCACGTACCTCCTTAGGTGGCAGCACTTGTAAAAAGGCCTTTTCTGATGACCTGAGAGGACGAGCCGGATTGTACGGGAGTAGGCGATCTCTAAGATACCCTGGCCCAGAGCAGTATAGAGCTTTAAAGGTCAAAACCAGCACCTTGAATTGGGCCTGGAAACGAATGGGCAGCCAATGTAGCCCTGGGAGAAGTGGACTGACAGAGTCAAACCGCCTAGCTCCAGTGACCACATGGGCCACCGCATTCTGCACTAATTGCAGTTTCCGAACCGTCTTCAGGGGCAGCCCCACATAAAGCGTGTTACAATAATCTATCCTCGATGTCACCGTAGCATGGATCACCGTGGCCAGGTCTGCACGATCCAAGTATGGCCGCAGCTGGCGCACCAGCCGAAGCTGAGCAAAGGCCCCCCTAGCCACAGCCGCCACCTGGGAATCCAGGAGCAGCTGCGAGTCCAGGTGGACCCCCAAGCTGCGGACCTGCTCCTTCAGAGAGAGTGCAACCCCATTCAGAGCAAGCCGATAATCCAGCACCTGCATCGAGGATTTCTGAACCAGGAGAGCCTCTGTCTTATCTGGATTTAGTTTCAGTTTGTTAGCCCCCATCCAGATCCTCACTGCCTCCAGACAGTGCTCCAGGCCCTCAACTGCCACCCTGGAGTCTGGAGGAAAGGAGAGATAAAGCTAGGTGTCATCAGCATATTGATGACACCCCACTCCAAACCCCCGGATGACCTCTCCCAGCGGTTTCATGTAGATATTAAATAGCATGGGGGACAGAATTGAACCCTGCTGCACCCCGCACCTCAAGGGCCAGGGTGTCGAACAGGCATCCCCCAGCACGACCATCTGGGACCGACCCTCCAAGTAGGAGCGGAACCACCGCAAAACAGTGCCTCCAACTCCCAACTCAGCCAATCAGCCCAGAAGGATACCATGGTCGATGGTATCGAAAGCCGCCGAGAGGTCCAGCAGGACCAACAGGGACGCACTCCCCCTGTCCAGTCCCCAGCGTAGGTCCTCCACCAAGGCGACCAAGGCAGTTTCTGTCCCAAAGCCCGGCCTGAAACCAGATTGAAAAGGATCCAGATAATCCGCTTCATCCAAGACCCTCTGGAGTTGGGCCACCACCACCCGCTCAATTACCTTGCCCAGAAACGGAATGTTGGAGACTGGCCGGTAGTTATCCAACACAGTGGAATCCAGGAAGGGCTTCTTCAGGAGGGGGCGAACAACCGCCTGCTTCAAAGCGAGCGGCAACATCCCCTCTACCAAGGAAGAGTTGACCACCCTCCCCGTCCACTCAGTCAGTCCACCCCGGGCAGCTCTTATCAGCCAAGCTGGGCAAGGGTCAAACAGGCAGGCAGACGGCCTCACACTCCAAAGGAGTCTGTCCACATCCTCAGGCTGTACAAGCTGAAAAGAATCCCACAACACTGGACAAGCAGTTGCCAGGGGGACATCGTCAGACATTGTCAATGTGGCATCCAAGTCGCAACGAATATGAATATGAATATGCAACGAATACGATAAATGCTTGATAGCTTATAGTATTTGGTAAAAGGAAGACACACAGGGCGCAATCCTAACCCCTTATGTCAGTGCTTTCCAGCACTGGCATAGCGGTGCCAATGGGACATGTGCTGCATCCTGCAGTTGGGTGTCACTCCTCAAAGTAAGGGAATGTTTGTTCCCTTACCTCAGAGCTGCATTGCCTTTATGTCAGTGCTGGAAAACACTGACATAAGGGGTTAGGATTGTGCCCATTCTTGCTTGGCACCAGGGTAAGAAAGCTAAATGACAGTAATGGGTGCAGGAGACCAAGGAGAATTGGATTTGTGGATGGGGAGGGGTCACCTGTATATAATTGTGCTGATAGTTTACTTTGAAGCACACCTCAGTCTCAGCAAGTCCTGGAATGTGTTTCCCACAACTCAGCTGGGCTACCTTCTTTTTTTACAGACCCACCCTCTCTGCTTTTAATAGCCATTGACACCCAGAAATTAAGTAGGCAAAGCGGAAAACTGGCCTGCTGAATTTCTGTAGGGCTGAGCAAGGCTTCATGTATTTAAACATAGATATCTCCCAATAGTGAGTGGGGGAAAATCTTATTTTAATAGCAAGAAACATGCAGGAGAAGACTGTAGTACCCTACACTATCCACAACTTGTACCCAGGTTGCTATTAAATCACAAAAGCGCAACCAGTTTAAAAAAAAAAGTTGATATACAGTACCTAGAGAGTTAGGTAGATATGCTGCTTTCTTGCACCAATTCTAAAAGAACTTCCCTAATTACTGGGGGGACGGCACATTAAAAACCACATGAAAATGCTGGAAGGCAGCAATAGCCATGAATATTTCCATTTCTCTATTTTGTTAGCCCCAACCCCAAATACACCAACTGGCCACAGCTGGTTGAGATCATGCCCAAGAAAGAAGTGGCCAAAAGCTATAAAAGATAGTGTAGTGGAAGTCAGTGAGGTTTTTAGCAGGTGGGGTGAACAGATCTGGTTTTCAATAACAGCAGATTCTATGTGCTCATTTGCTAAGCTCCTTGCATTAAGAGTTGCCTTTAGTTTAATTTTTCTTGCATTCAGCGCCAAGATACTGATGACAATTGGAAGGCATAGCCTCTTGACTTTAGCTATGAGGACTAATTTGGAACTCTCATACATGAAAGCTAAACCTCAAAAGGATGCTCACTTGATGGGAGGGGGGACTGCAATGAGGAGTGCATTCTCATGAAATAAGAGATGTACAGCTGCAGTTGCTGGTCTCAATCCAGAGAAGGTTGAAATCAACAGGACTTTAAACTGTGGAGTTTTTTTTAACACTTTCCCCCTTTTCCAAAATTTCCTTCCAGGGAAGTTTATATGTGATTATCTCACTCTATTCTCCCTACAGCTCTGTGGGGTAGATTGGTTGGAGGATGACTGGCCCAAGATCTTCACAGCGAAGTAATCTCAAACTACGGTATATCTCCTTGGTTCAATGCTAGTCCTCATTTCATTGGATTTTTGCATTAATGATTTTCTGGAGCATGGCCTCAAAATGTTTGACTCATGTTGGAAATCTGAGAAACTGTATGGTCCCTAGAGTAGGATTACTCAGTCTGCCAATTCTGCTAATCTGAAGTAGATTTTCCACTTTACCTCTCTCCTGGTGAATGTGCCTGCAGCTTGCTCTCCTCACCATTTTAATTTCAAGCAATGTATGTATGTTTATCCTGATGTCTTCTAAACAATGCTGTTGGCTCCTGGCATGCTTTGCAAAAAACTGAGTTGCTAAATTCTGGCAAAACCTTGGCTGTTCTATGAAAAGCTGCAAAAATGCAGCTATAAAACTGTTTTGCAACATGTGCAGGCTTTATACTGCAAACATATGTCCCAGACAAATTTTGGAGATGGAAGATAATATAAATGTAAGAACAGAGGGAATTAAGCATAACAAAGCAGACCTATAACTCAATGGGTTTTACCACATCTGGTGTTTATATAACCCAAAACTGCTCCCAACCAGGAAGTAGTCTTAAAGTGACAACCTTTTTTATAGACAAATCAATTCCTTATGTGTGTCTTAAGAACATCATTCTTATGTTTTGGTGTGGTGCCTACCTATGCCTTGACATGTCCTCAGGTGGTCCCTGAGACCATTATGTAAATAATTGAAGAAAACATTGTGAGCTGGAGTTTTAAGTTCTTGCCACTTCCTGAAGAGCACTTCCATTTGTGTACTTAAAATTTCAACAGAAAAACAGCTTGCCTCTTCAGCACTGCAAGCAGAGAAAATCTCTTGTTGGTTCTTATATGTGCTTCATTAGATTACAACCATAGAGGACAAAATTCTCCACCTTCAATTCAGAACCCATTTGAACTCTCTCTTACAGGACAGGTGTAACGTAAAAAAAATGTGGTAGTTTGCAAGAATGAGTCAACAACAGTAATTGACTTCAGTACAAAAATGTTTAAGAACCACTGAGTTCAAAAATGGTGGTTACCATCTCATCAAACCATCACAGGTGTATGGGTTGTGTTTCCAACTGAAGTACAGGTTTAGAATGCAGGTAGCCAATTTAGCATGAGACTGTGTACTCAGTACTAGAGCAGTTTCAAGTATGAGGGGGTAGTCTACCCTTAGTTTTTTCTACATTGGCAAAGAGGGGTATTGGAGAAGTAGGCTTGTCTGGACTGGACAGAATGTTCTCCAGATATTAGGAAACAATTTGAACGATAACTAGAGCCCTTTGACAGGCATAGATGCTTGAGTAGTGCCTGACCTGGGCAAACCTGGCAACAACACCTGGCAAATTAGCTATACCTCTGGGCCAAACCATAGTTTGAATTAAAGGTATAGTTTGAACCTGTGTGTGTGTGGCTATATGACAGCTATAAGGGAGGAGATTATTTGGATTAGAAAGGTGCATGGGGAAGTGTATTTAACTGCTGTGCCACACTCCTGAGGAAAATCTCACCCATGAAGTTTCCATTCGCATCCTAGCCCCACATTCTGTACTATGCAAAACAATATACTACTCCCTGCATAGTTGCACCTTTCCATTTTCAAAGGCACCTTACCCTGAGCATCTCTGAGTTTCTGCAAAGTACCGAACATTTAACCTCATTTTTTTTTTCTTTTTCTGAGAGGAGGTTCAAAAAGTAGTGATGATTCTTCTTAGCATGTAGGAGTGCCTGCCCCTTCTGACAGAAAGCAGGGTGCATGTTTGTTTTTAATCACTATAAGGACTTGACTCTTTGAGCAAAAGCTGAGCAATCCATCCCACCCCAAACACACAACTATCTTTATAAAAAAGCAAATATAGGAACTCAGGGCTCAAGACTTAGTCATATTCTGCCACAACGGAGAAAGGTGTGCGATGCTTAACAGCCTTGACAGTGTGTTCCTTGTTCTCCTTGCAACCGAGTATGAGTTTGAAAGCCAATTTTTTTCCCCAGCTATTTGCAAGGTAGTCAGTTTGGGGAGTGTTATTTCTTTTCAGTTATGGCATTAAACTGCATTTGCCATTTTTTTTTAAACCCTCTCTCTTAAAATACTGGCCCCTTTGGGCTGTTACTCCTTGTGGTGTGTACAGTAAGCATCGCGAATGGAGAGATCTCCATCTACTTTATGACTGCATCGTACATTTAATCCCCTTGACTAAATCACTCCTGTATTAAGAGAGTGAGGCTTAGGTTGACCCCTCCTTGTGTAATACACTTTTAAATCTTTCTCTTAATAGAAAAACCACTGCTAACAGTCATTCTGAAGTGACGTTTTTTCTCAAACTGCCTTGATTGCCAATTTAAGGGTTCCCATAGCCCAGTGGTTTTCAAACTCTCATGGAGAGTTTGAGCCACTGTAAGTGCTTGCAGGGGCAGGGGGGAGAGGCAGTGGGGACTGGTGGAAGGCAGCAGCATGATCCCCAGGAAGTGGAGTGCGATCCACTAAAGCAGAAGTGGAGCGCAATTGCTCCGTTTTCACTTTCACTGCTGCGGGAGCCCTGCCAAAGGTCGCACTGGGCTCCCTGCACCCCGGGGAGGCTGCAGGAGGCTTGGGTAAGTGCACCCAAGCCCCTGCAGCCCCCTGAGTGGCGTAATCCTGGGGATCGTGCTGCTACCTCCTCCCTGCCTCCAGGCTGCCCCCAACTCTTAAGGGGGCAGAGGGCAGGGCCCACAACGCCCCAGTTTGAAAAGCCCTGCCATAGCCCATAATAACCTCTAGTACTTAAAAGTTATGTTTTTTTTTAAGTTTTTAAAAGTCATCATTATCTTTTGCCAGGATTTTGCCCCCACATGTTCTGGGATGTAAGGTGGGAATCCTTAAAAGGAAAAACAGCAAACAAGAACTTCAAAAAACCTAGATCAGGGGTGTCAACCATGTTTCATACAATGGGCCGAATTCAATTCACGGTGCCTGCTGTGAGCTAGCTTGTATATACATATACAAATATGTATACATATACAAATATATATTTGTATAACAGTGACAATGGCTAGTAAAGTGGGTAAGCAATATTCATAACCATTGTAACTTATTAAGTGCTGTGTACCAATTCAATATTGTTCATTTGTTAGGCCATATGTCTTAGGGTATGACCCTTACTGAAAACTAAACCATTTTGAAATGATATAAATTAATCAATAATCAAATAATCAATAACCAATAAAAAGCATCACTATCACACTCTGTCTTTTTTTAGCAGTTTTATCAACAAGTTACTGACTTCTACCTATGTTTCAGTGGATGCTCCAAAAAAATAAAACAATGTCCTGCTTTTCCTCAATGTTTTTCACTCCATCATGCAGTGGTAAAATTAAGAAATAGACACAATTAGAAGGCAACATCAGCCAATCCTCTTGCTTTCCTTAGCACATGCCTCCTTGCCACAGAAGTGTGTGCACTACTCTCACTTGTGAAGTCCGGTTCAAGCCAAGACCCGCTGAGGGTGGTTGGCTGTGATGATTTCCGAATGAGAAGATCACCCATCTCTGCACTTATTCCAAAATTCGTCCAGGTATGCAAAGCCATAAAATTGATAAGAGAGTTTACAATGTCATGTTCCTCCAGATTACTTCTCAACAGACAGGCCCTTTGGGGGGAGGGAGAACTGTGTGCTTTAAAATGTGGGTCTCTGGAATTGGTGACACCTTTCCCTATAAATTGACAGTATCTTTTGTTCAAGTGTCTCAATTTCTCCTTATGGATGGCAACTGTTCATAGAGTGCTCAAAAAGAAATGCAGATGAGATTATTTGAGTCAAGTTGTAGTACAAAGTAATAATTTGAGAGAAAGATGAAAATTGTTTTCATTCATAAATAATTTCAAATATATGGTTGAAGGTTAACCTCCATCTGGAACGAAGACACACACACACACATATTTGAGGGCCAAAATCTAGTTGAAGAACACATTTTCTGGTTAACTTTGATTGAGACTCAAAATCACAGTGTTCAGATCCCAAAATTCAGTTGTGAACATCATGCTCTGAAGAGGCATTGGATCAGAAACTGTGACTTTGGTCTGCCTCCAGTGTGTTTGGGACCAAAATCTGAAAACGAAACTGAACCAAGTAAGGGGCAAAAATAGTGTGATATTTTGTCAGACTCAGCTTCTCAGAAGGAAGGGAAGTTTCATTCAGTAAAGCAAGTATTTTCAGTGCTTAGAGCAGGATGCAAATCTGATCTGGAATATTTTTTGGCAATCAGGGTGAATCACCTGATATGATCTGGAACAGGGGTGCCCAAACCCCAGCCCTGGGGCCACTTGCAGCCCTCAAGGCCTCTCAATGCAGCCCTCAGGGAGCCCCCAGTCTTCAATGAGCCTCTGGCCCTCCAGAGATTTGTTGGAGCCCAACACTGGCCCGATGCAACTGCTCTCAGCATGAGGGCAACAGTTTGACCTCTCGCATGAGCTGTGGGATGAGGGCTCCCTCCACTGCTTGTTGTTTCACATCTGTGATGCAGTAGTGGCAGCAAAGGAAAGGCCGGCCTTGCTTTGTGCACGGCCTTTTATGGGCCATGAGCTACTACAAGACCTTCATTCATTCATATAAATTCATCTTTAATATATTCATTTATGTAAACTTATGTTTATTTATTCAAATTCTTAACATGTAAATTAATTTTTTTTTCCCCCAGCCCCCGACACAGTGTCAGAGAGACAGTGTAGCTCTCCTGCCAAAAACTTTGGACACCCCTGATCTGGAATATCAGGAGAAGGATACTTCTTTAGCTGGTCAATCTTCAATGCTGTCCTTTGTCCAGAGTCTACTAATAGACCACAGGGTGAATCTTCACCCAATATTGCTCCAGTAACCAATTCGAGACCTGCTGGGGATCAAGTTATGACCTCTGGCAGATTTCAGTGTTCAAAATATAAGAATGTCTGGTCTTGATGGTAGAGCTGTCATTATGCCCGAAGATATCATCTGAAGGTTGCCTGTTCAAGCCCTGGGAGCAGCAAGACCTTGACAAGCTGAACAGAGCTCTTTTGGGTGAGAGCCAAAGAAGCCAGCTCTGAAGCTCTTTGTCTTTGACTGTGGGAGGAAATGGCAGCCAGAATGTGCCCAGACTGTGAGAAGATCCACCTGGAATGTAGTCAGCTCTTGAAACTTCTCTGTTCATTGTAAAAACTCCTTCAGGTGTTTAGAGAAACCATGTAAACCACCTTGAATAAAGCCAAAGGAGCAATCCAATGGCCAGAAAGGCAATATATAAATACCTGTTGTTGTTGTTGTTGTTAAGCCAAACCACTGCTGAATCTGATTACAAAAACTTTAGCTTGCTCCTTTGCACAGATGACATTGGAGATTCTCACATCCCAAATCCTTGCAATCCAGGAAAATTTTTTCCAAGGTTTCTGCTATTTTGTTCAAGGGATTCTGGAAGAGTGTAAATCAAATGAGTTCTATGAAGTTACACATGGCAAAATCACAATGCCAACAGCTACTTACTGTGAGTGTAACTATTTATCACACCTAGCATGTACTGTGCATTCATCATTTGCAAGCAGCAAATGAATACCTTGACAGATGGAAATTTATATGGTTTCCATGGTTGCATTGATAAATACAATGCTGTTCTCCTGGGAGAAGGAAAACAAATATTTTTTTTTCTGCTCCCAGGAAAATATTCCCATAAATTCCAAGGAATTCAAAACTGGTATTTGCTTACTGAAATTTGAGTAATTTGTTGCCCTTTTAAAACATTCATTGCAACCCTGCAAGCATGGCATGTCAGTGATGCCCTTAAAATAGGCAGGCACACAAGGATCCTATCCATGCACAATGATTAGTGGAATACCTCCACAATATCCCCCACCCTACTACACATGTACAAGATATAATCCCACAACAAGCATTTGGGGGGGGGGATCACAGTGGTAGGTTTTACAGGGTGCCTAAACACACCCTGCAAGCTGCCTCTCCCCCTCATTGTCAGAGTCATTCCGGGCAGTGAGAACAACACAGAGGCATCTCCTCGGCTTTGCTCTGCCGCTTGGAATGGCTTTGACAGCAAGGAGGATGGGCATCTTGCAAGGCACTCTGAGGCATCCTGCAAAACGTAGCACTGTGCCTTCCGCTCTGGCAACACCACTGAATCTGGCAACTGGAAAGGAAAGTGAAATTTAGGCTGACCAAGTAAAAGTGTGTCTTCATGGCAATCCACCCAGCTCCCACGCTGCTGCTTTTGAACCAGCAGTACATGCCTCAATTGTGGTATTTCTGAATATGACAGATAGCACTTGGTGCCGCTGCCATGATGACTTTATGCCACTGCTTTGCCTAACAGGATCCCACTCCCACTGGGTGAGGATAATTGGGACAATAATGCTGCAGCCGCAAGGTGTGACTGTAGCAGTATGGCCCTTTTGAAAGAGGCACAGAGCAGGCAAGGAGGGTGCAGGGTGAAGTTGATATCAGGAGACCCATAGATCATCCTGCAGCCTGATGTAAAAAGTATGTTTAAATACTTTTATTTACTTCTGGAAGGCCCCCTGTGATTGCCTCCCCCAGCATTTGATGCAGCTTGAGCTCCACCAGCACGGCTGCATTGCTTCCAATGGTGAGGGATAAGATTGGGCAGTGAGTTCCTTATTTAATGTAATCTAATCATGCACAGGAAAGATATAATGGAATAGTAATATAGGATTCAAACACATAAGGTCACTGGGCTTCAGATGTCTCTGTAGACCCTATTTGGTTGTCAGTGGACAACCACTCTTTTTATCAGAGTTGTAAAACCACAAACAGGAGTTCTCTCTCTAGGCCTCATTCCTTCCTGTAATTCTTGCAATAGAAAGCCTCTTAAGCTTTCCCACTTTCTCTGATCTTTTTTTTCCCCCCAACTTCCTTTTCTTTACACAAAATTTCTGGCTCGGGGTGAGCTGCCTGTTCTTTCCTGAGAGATTAATTTCCTCAGAGAGATGCATTTAGAAGAAAGAAAAATGGGTTCAAAACAGCAGGACTCAGGAACTCTGCTAAATCAGGTTTTTATGTAGCTCGATAAAAACAATTTTCAGTAGGGCTCAAGGTTTGTCGTTGAATCTTAGCCCAGCTGTCATAAGGGCTCAGCAATCAATATTTTGTTCTGCTAGTCTATTTAGAAGCATCTAAGGGCAGAAATCAAGTCTTGTGGGTCTAATCATTGTACAGTCCTTGAGTAGAAGGCAAACCCATTGGTGAGTACATAAACATAGTTTTACTGTGGAATGAACCAAAAACCCTCCTCCCACCTTCCACTGTACACATATAAGTAGATATTATAGGCCAATATTTTCTTTAATTTATATTTGTGCATAACTTTGACTGCACTATATATTTTCCATGGATTATTTCCATCTACCTCATTCTATAACATCACATTGTTTCTATCAATCATATTGGTTTCCTGAGTCAAGTCTGTAACACTCTAGCATTTCCAAGGAAAAGAACACATAGTGGGCCTATGCAGCTAAAGGGGCAGAGAGTGATGCACAATGGAAACATACTCAGATCTTAATGCAATGGTTCTTATTTTCTGGAAGGTGGGGGAGTAAATGGGCTGCATTCTGAGAAATAATTGATGGTGGTGATCTTGATGCCTGCCTCAGCCACTGCAAGGAGATCCAATGATATCCAGACAAACACTCCAGCCATCCATGGTAATGACACTCATTTCTCAAAATAATCATATTGACCTCAATAATATCAGGCAGTTCTCACAATATACATGTTTTCCTCATATGTCTGCCAGAGATGTGGATTAGTTTTTGGTTTTACACATAACAGTATGAATGAAAAATAAATGACAACTGTTCATTTTGGTTTTCATGCCTGCTGAAACAAACATGTCCAACAAATGGGTAATAAGTGGGCTTCATTTTCAGACTAAATTCATATGCGTTTAGCGTGAAGTTGCAATTCCTGTCTTTGGCAGCTTTACAGATCCTCTGTGCTACTACCTCCTTATGACCACCATCACTTTATTTTGCTCAGTATCCTAGGTACAGCATCAGTCTGAAACATTGCACGTGGAAAGGTGGTAGCCACCAATTGCAGACACCATATTTTTGTGTTTTGATTTCCACCAAAGCAGAAAATGAATCATTGGAGATATGCGCATGGGAGATGACCTGACAGTCATCTCAGTGAGTGTTTTATCAGTGGGAAAACAAAATGTCAGCTGCCACAAAAATATGGCAAAAATAACTTTTAGTGGTCAAATCCAGTGCTTTGAACTATGATTGGAAGCTATCTGGGAGCCAGTACAGCTTTGTAACTGAAGGTATAGCATACTATCATCAGTACATAGTCGCTAAACATGTCAAATGAGAAATCAGAAGAGAGAGGAAAGCATGTCGACAAAATTTGAAATGTGGTTTTAATTTAAAACAGCTGAAAGAGCAAAGCAATGAAAGACAAGCGGGTGAAAGTCAAGGTATTGCTGTTTTCACATGTCCTCTAGTTTTCCTGTGATCTCTCTAAAGGAAGCAGTTTATATAGGCGGCTGGCATGCATCCAGATATTGGCTTGGTGGCCCTAGGGTATTACTTCTGGTGCAGCACTTCCACCACTGTTTTGCTTACTACTCGCTGGGCTATTCTGGCTGCAGGACCACTGGTGTGTTAATGGAGTGGACTTCCAACAACTAGACACAGAAACAATTAGCTACAATGGGAAGAATGATTGCAGAAAATATGGTACACAGTGCTCATTAACAAATAAATATATTACAGATGATTGTGGGATATAATGGCTCAGTCCAAGAATTACTCCTGTAGCAAGCAATTACAATCTTGTATTTTGTTTTGGAAAAGAGTAAAACTGGAAGTGAATGTTAACCAATGTTGGGGCCCCTCCCAGATGCCCTGACCCCCGACTTACCCTGGAGCAGGCACCCATGCCCAGGGTGGGGAGGCTTCCCTGCCCTTGAAGGGGTCAAAGAAGGTTGGCTCACCCCAACCAACCAGAGGGGGCTCGCAGGGCAAACAAGGAACACTGCAGGAAACAAGCCAGGCACAGGAAGGGCCTTTTCTGCCCCACCTGGAGGAAGGGGAGGGGCCAAAGGGGGCGGGCTTACTCCATAAAACAGGGAGGCCAGGGGTGAGAGGCAGTCAGTGTGAAGCAGGGAGCTGTGAGCATAGCAATTCTATGCTTGGGATCATTAGGAAGGGTATTGAGAACAAAACGGCTAGTATTATAATGCCGTTGTACAAATCGATGGTAAGGCCACACCTGGAGTATTGTGTCCAGTTCTGGTCGCCGCATCTCAAAAAAGACATAGTGGAAATGGAAAAGGTGCAAAAGAGAGCGACTAAGCTGATTACGGGGCTGGGGCACCTTCCTTATGAGGAAAGGCTACGGCGTTTGGGCCTCTTCAGCCTAGAAAAGAGACGCTTGAGGGGGGACATGATTGAGACATACAAAATTATGCAGGGGATGGACAGAGTGGATAGGGAGATGCTCTTTACACTCTCACATAATACCAGAACCAGGGGACATCCACTAAAATTGAGTGTTGGGCGGGTTAGGACAGACAAAAGAAAATATTTCTTTACTCAGCGCGTGGTCAGTCTGTGGAACTCCTTGCCACAGGATGTGGTGCTGGCGTCTAGCCTAGACGCCTTTAAAAGGGGATTGGACGAGTTTCTGGAGGAAAAATCCATTATGGGGTACAAGCCATGATGTGTATGCGCAACCTCCTGATTTTAGGAATGAGTTAAGTCAGAATGCCAGATGTAGGGGAGAGCACCAGGACGAGGTCTCTTGTTATCTGGTGTGCTCCCTGGGGCATTTGGTGGGCCACTGTGAGATAGAGGAAGCTGGACTAGATGGGCCTATGGCCTGCTCCAGTGGGGCTGTTCTTATGTTCTTATGTGAGGTAAACAGCTCTTGCTCGTAGGCCAGGTTTGGTAGCTCTGCTAGGGAGGAGGGCAAGGGTGCTGGAACCCCCTCCCCCTTCAGCCAATCTGAGGCCTCCCTGGGGGTGGAACAAGCCTGCTCCAGGCCCCTCCAGGGCAGGGATCCTACATGGTGCTGTGACTCGGATCAGAAAGGAAACTGCAGGAGTGAGACGCCAACTTCTGGGATGGCGCAGAGATGTCTGCCCCAGCTGACCTCACCCAGTTTGGGCAGTGGTTGGCCGAGCACCAAAGCCAGCTTTTGCAGGAGCTGTACCGACAGTCTAGGGCGGACCAAGCCGCCCACCTTCAGAAGATTGAAGATGGGCTGGCTGCAGGCGTTGCTGTCAGGGCCGCCGCCACCTCGGGTCCCGGTGATGCTCCCCAGTTCAGGTCGCTCGGCTCCTCCCAGAGGATGATATAGAAACCTATCTAATAATGTTCGAACTGGCCAGCTGGCCCCAGACCCAATGGACGTTCATCCTCGGCCCATATTTGTCCGGCCCCGCAGACGCTGTCTGGCGGACCACTGCACAAGATGACCTTGCTAATTATACCAAGTTAAAAGAGGCCTTATTGGATCACTATGGGATCTTGGAGGACTCCTTCCACATCCGCTTTAGGGCCATCCGCTATACCCGGGGAGGCCGGCCCAGGGCCATTATAGCCGAATTAGAGGAGGCTGCGCTGCGATGGCTGAAACCAACCACGGTAGAAGGGCACACGATAGTAGAAAAGGTGGTCCTGGACCAAGCCTATCAAGTGATGTCTCCAGACGCCCGGGTTTGGGTTAGCAGACACCATCCTCCAGACCTCCAAATGGCAACCTGACTCTTTGAAAATTTCCTGGATGCCGAGACACCCAAGGTCCGACGAGAACCCCGCCTGGAGAGCAAGCCCTCTGAAGGTAGTAAGAGGGAGGGGCACCCCCAGAGGGGCGAGCTTGTCCGGCCCCGCGAGGCCGCTTCTATGGCATGGCCCCAGAAGCCAGTCCTGGGCCCAAATGGCGGGCTGAAGGTGAGAAGCCATTGGGTACCCTTCCTCCCCCGTACCATACCCCGGGGATGGGATTGACCAGCCGACCCCTCACACCCCTGGAAAGCGCCAGGGGTCCCAGGGAAGATGTGAAGAGGGGGCCCTGCTTCACGTGTGGCCGGATGGGACACTACAGACGAGAATGTCCCTTTATGGAATGCGACCTGTCTTGGGTTGCCATGGGGGAAGGCCGGGCCCGGGCAACCTGGCAACCCCCAATGACAGTGAAAGTCGGCCTAGGCAACCGTGAAGTAACAGCCATACTGGACTCTGGGAGTGCGGTTTCAATGATCTGGGCCCACCTCATACTGGCCGACTGCCCGCCACGCTGCTGGTCAAGTGTGGCATGTCTGCACCGACACACCCAATGCCTCCCGGTGGTGCGCATCACCCTGCAAGTACCAAGGCCAGGCACAAGACATGGACTTGGTACAGACTGAGGAATTGCCATACCCCAACCTCCTGGGGCGGGATGCCCCCTACTTCCAGGAGTTAGTACTCCAAGTCCTGCAACAATGAGGGGAGGCCACGCTGGTCGCCGAGGAAGAGGATCCTGAGGAAGGGCCATTGGGAGAAGTGACCTGGATGCTTACCCTGGATGCCCCCATGACCAGGTTGGTGTCAGACCCTCAATTCCGTCGTGCCCAAGCGGAGGACCCAACCCTGGAAGATCTGAGAGCCAATATGGCTGTGGAGGAGGGGCAGGTAATAGATCCCTACCGAGCTTCCCGCTACCCTCGCATTGAACGGGAAGGTGGCCTCTGATGGCATAGGGTTCCCTCTCAAGGGGGGGTGACCCCAAGAAGCAGTTGGTTCTGCTTCAGGGCTTCAGAATGGTGGTTCTGCGATTTGCGCATGATGCTGACTGGGCCGGGCATCCAGGGTCCCGGAAGACACACTGCCGCGCTTGCCCCGTGTGTCAGAAAGGCAACTCCCAATGCCCCCCTTGGGCACCCCTTTGCCCTTTACCTGTGGTTGATAACCCGTTCGAAAGTATCGCAATGGACTTTATAGGACCCCTACCTAGTACAGCCCGCGGGCACAGGTATGCCTTAGTCGTGATGGACTATGCAACCCGGTACCCTGAGGTAGTGCCCCTGTGCGGAATGCACACTTCGGGGGTTGCGCAGGCCCTGATGCACCTATTTGCGCAAGTGGGTCTGCCAAAGGAGATCTTGACTGACCGAGGCAAACCCTTTACATCAGGGGTTCTGAAAACGCTGTGCCAGACCCTTGTGGTCACCCAGAAGTTCACAGCCATCTACCATCCCCACACAGATGGCCTGGTAGAACAGTTTAATCAGACACTCAAGACCATGATACGCAAGCTCGCATATGACTGGCCCACCCAGTGGGACCTATACTTGGACGCCATCCTCTTTGCCGTCCGGGAGACCCCCCAGGCCTCCACCAGTCTCGCCCCTTTTGACTTGTTGTATGGACGGCGACCCCGAGGACTCCTGGCGGTATTAAGGGAGTGGTGGTCCCCTGTAGGGGCAGGAACGCCCCGGCCAGTGGGCGAATATATGGACCGGTTGCAGGAGACGCTTGAGACAGCCTGGGAGGTGGCCCAAAGGAACCTGGAACACGCACAGGACCAACAGAAGCGATACTACTATCGGTATGCCCATGCACGATCATTCCAACAGGACGACCAGGTCTTGGTTCATGGGTCCCTCTTCCCTGGCCAGCCTGCGGAGCCCTGGAAGGGTCCTTTCCCCATTTCAAGGGTCTTGGGACCGTATACGTACAAGGTCCGCTGTGGGCCCCGCCCATCCAAAGGCGGGTAATCCACGTCAACCAGCTGAAGGCATGGCAGGATCCCGCGCCCGACCCCGAACACGCCTTTGCAGAGCTGCTGGTTGACCCTGAAGAGGAAGACCGAGGATGGGTTACACAGGAACCAGCCTCCCCCGTATGTCCCTCATTCGGAATAACCCTATCTGAAACCCAACTGACCCAACTCAAGTCCCTATTGGCTGCCTTCCCTCAAGGTTTTTCAAACTCACCAGGACAGACCCAGATCATACAGCATGAGATTCCAACTGGGGAAGGCATTGTAGTCCACACTGCATGGCGTCCGCTCCCACGGAATCGGTGGAAGATAGTCGAGAAAGAAGTGGAGGACATGTTGTGCCTTGGAGTGATTGAGTTATCTCGGAGTGAGTGGCAGCCCCATTGTCTTGGTCCCAAAACCGATGGGGCTGTCCGCTTTTGCATCGACTTCAGGGAAGTAAATAAGAGGTCCAGGTTCGATGCCTATCCAATGCCTTGGGCTGACATCCTCCTGGATCAGGTGGGGGAAGCACGGTACCTGTCCACCTTGGACCTAACCAAAGGCTATTGGCAAGTGCCCCTTCGGTTGCAAGACAGGGAGAAAACTGCCTTTGCCACCCCAAGAGGCCTTTTCCACTTTACAGTGATGCCCTTCGGTCTCCATGGGGCCGCCGCCACCTTCCAGCGGCTGGTCGACTGTGTGTTAAGCTCATGTCACACCTTCAGCACAGCTTACATCGATGACATACTGGTGTTTAGCCGGACCTGGGAAGAGCATGTGGAACACCTTTGCCTGGTCCTGGATGCCCTCCGGGGGGCGGGCCTGCGGGCCAACCCTAAGAAGAGTCTCCTGGGCACCACAGCCGTGCGCTTCCTGGGGCATGTGGTTGGGCAGGGAAGGGTGGCACCACAACAGGAGAATGTGGAGGCCTTATGGGCCTTCCCCACCCCTCGCTCCCGAAGACAATTACGACAGTTTCTTGGACTGGCCAGCTATTACAGCCGCTTCATCCCCCACTTCGCCACCCGAGCCAGCCCCTTGACAGATCTCTTACGGGGACCTGCCTGGGCAACCGTCCCGTGGACTCCAGAGGCCCTCCGGGCCTTCCAGGACCTCCGGGGAGCCCTGCTGGAGGACCTGGTGTTGCACAGCCCCAACTTCAGCAGGCCGTTCATTGTCCAGGCTGATGCTTCAGCCACCAGGCTGGGGGCAGTCCTGGCGCAAAGGTACCCAGAAGGGGAAAAACCAGTAGCGTACCTCAGTCGCAAACTCCAGCCGGCAGAGCAACGCTATGCCACGATAGAGCGGGAGGCTCTGGCTGTGAAATGGGCCATCACTACCTGGCAATACTATCTAATGGACAACCCTTTTGTGCTTATCACAGACCATGCACCCCTCCAGTGGATCCACCGTGTTAAAAGACCATAACGACAGAGTGTTGTGGTGGTACCTGGCGTTGCTACCCTTCTCATTCATGATCCAACACCGCACGGGGGCACTCCACCAGAACGCGGATTGCCTTTCCCACCTGTTTGAAGACGGCAACCCTGCGGACCCAACGGTTCTCCCAGGGGGGGTGTCGGGGCCCCTCCCAGATGCCCTGACCCCCGACTTACCCTGGAGCAGGCACCCCATGCCCAGGGTGGGGAGGCTTCCCTGCCCTTGAAGGGGTCAAAGAAGGTTGGTTCACCCCAACCAGCCAGAGGGGGCTGGCAGGGCAAACAAGGAACACTGCAGGAAACAAGCCAGGAACAGGAAGGACCTTTTCTGCCCCACCTGGAGGAAGGGGAGGGGCCAAAGGGGGCGGGCTTGCTCCATAAAACAGGGAGGCCAGGGATGAGAGGCAGTCAGTGTGAAGCAGGGAGCTGTGAGGTAAACAGCTCTTGCTCCTAGGCCAGGTTTGGTAGCTCTGCTAGGGAGGAGGGCAAGGGTGCTGGAACCCCCTCCCCCTTCAGCCAATCTGAGGCCTCCCTGGGGGTGGAACAAGCCTGCTCCAGGCCCCTCCAGGGCAGGGACCCTACAACCAACTCTCTCTCTCACACACACACACACACACACACAGAATTACCTCACTCTAAGAATTATATGTATTATCAATAATTTCCTTTCTCTTTTTTTGCAATCATTACTGTTTTGATCAGTGTAGTGTTAAAAAAATCAAATAATAATCTGGCTACCGCATTTTGAACCAGCTGAAAACACTTTTCAAAGGCAGCACAATGTAAAGCGCATGACAGTATTCCAGCCCAGAAGTATATCACAGTCAGATCTCCCTATTCCAGGAGAGGAATCCATTGATGAAGTAGCCCAGGCTGATAAATGACACTCTTGGGACACTTGAGGTGCCTTCTGAGAATGCAGTAATGAAGTTAGGTTCAGGATTCCCTCCAAATGGCATGGCTATGGGCCATGCAAGAACTTAGGAATAATTTCCATCAAAGGCTTTTGTACATATATCCAAGTCATCCAGTTCACTACCCAGCAGAGGTCACTGAGATGTGGAGACGCTATTAATAATGGAGTGTATCCCATTAAACTTAGTGGGGCAGGCATCTAATTCCAGGATTCACAGTGAAACTGCAAATTCTTACTAGAGAGCAAAGGCAGCCTAGTGGCAGGCAGCCTAATCCTGAGTTGCCTGTTGTGCCAGACTGCTGTGGCGCCAAAACAGCTGCAATGGCATCATATGCGCCGCAGGGCAGCTGCCACCAGCTCCTCAAGGGAAGGAAAATTTCATCCCCTTCTCTCAGGTAAGGCAAGTAGCCCCACAATGGGGCTCCTCAATTCTGTGGCAACTCTTGGGCTGCCATAGAAACAAGAGCCTCTGTGTTGCCCAACATAGAGGCTCTGGATGCGGAGGAGTGGAGCTCCTCTGGTTATGTCTCCGTCCCGCCCCACTCCCTCCCTGACATGCCTCCTCCCCGTCCCGCCTCCCCTTACCCCAGAACGCCTCCCCCCTGCCTCTCCCCACACCCCACCTACCTCTCCACTGCCCAGCAATTCAAGTGACCACGGAGTGGTGGAGCAGTGGTGGTGCACCCAGTGCAGGCCGGTGCTGAGCCAGCACTGGTGCCGGCTCTGAGGGGTGCAAACCTGCTTTAGGGCATGTTTGCAACACTCAGTGCTGGTGGTAGACTGATGCTAAGAGCTCAGGATTGGGCTCTGAGTCGTGAATCAGGATTTCCTTGATTTGAATCTTGCTGCTTCCATAAATTCTCACTAGATGACCTTCAACCAGCCACTCCCTCTCAAACTTAACCACGATATCAAGATAACATTTACTCATCTTAAGGGTTAAGGACAATCTTGAGAATAATATACAGGTCCAGCCTTGTTATACACGGATTTTTTTATGCACAGATTTGACTCAACACGAATGGCCACTGCAAATGAAAAGGAATGTGCTGAAACCTGAAGAAGGCGGAAAATGCATCCCTTTTAAATCACAGTTTAAAAAACTGCTTTTCTTACTGTTGTAGAGAGACAGTTATGCAAGCGATTACAGGTATAACCTAAATACAGGTCCAGCCTATTTATACACGGATTTGACTCAACACAAATGGCCCCTGCAAATGAGAAGGAATGTGCTGATCCCTGGAGAAGGGGAAAATGCACCCCTTTAAAATCAGTTTAAAAACTGAACAGTCCTTTAACAATAGCCTCCTTATTGAGAGAGAGAGAGGGCAGCTGGCTGGCAATCCAGCAATCCTTCTCTCTCCAGTGGCACCCCCTGAGCACTTTTGCATTGGTGAAGGGAGGGGCTGAGTGAAGTGGTTGGAGGAGGACTGATTGATGGATTGTCTTCTTAATGACCATTATCTTAGAGTCAAAAGGTCAGCAAGGCTGTTTTTAAATCACTGGAGCAAAGAAACTTTGTTTTTTAAATTGATTTGCTATAGTGCGTTTTTTGCCATCCATGTGAGTGCTTGGAACGGAACCAACGCGAATAATTAGTCTCAGCCTGTATCCATGAATTTTTCATCCTTGGAAAAATTCATGGATTTTTCTATCACAACGCAATGAGAAGGGCCCTTTAAATTAAAGGAAAACAGTAGTTTAACAATAGCCTCATTAATGCAAGAGAGGGCAACTTCACTCCAAAGCAAGTGACCCTTCCCTTCGCCCTGAGCATGTGAAAGAAAGATAATCACTTTGCTCTGGGTGAAGGGAGGGGTCGCTGGCTGGAGGGAAGCCTTTCTAAGCGCCTGGAGAGAGATTGATTGATGGATTGTCTGCCTAATGACTCTGTTTAACATCCCAAAGGTCAGCAAGGCTGTTTTTAAATCACCTAGCAAAGGGACAATGTTTTTTTTAAATGGATTTGCTTTAAAACAATTTTTGAGTTCTGGGAACAGACCCTCTCGAATAATGAGACTTAACCTGTATTATTTGCATGCTATTAAGAATATATTAGTAAAGCCCTCTTCAGACATTCGGTAAGCTCTGGTGGTTTGCAGTGCCCAGTGTACCAAATTATATATCTGCCCAATGAGAGCATTGCTACAGACAAATACTTTCCATGAAGAGAGGGGATTTGCCAGCACTCTCATAGGAAAGGGGGGAGGGAAAGGAACAGGGCAGAGACTGTGGCAGGGCAGGGGGTCAAGGCCCAGAAGGGGGAGGTATCAGTGGCAGCAGCACTCCTTCCTGGCTTTTATTCACTCTCCCAAGTCTACTCAGACTTGCGCCACCAACAGTTCCCTTACCCATATGAGACCTCTGGGACTGTCCCCCACAGGATGCAGCCCACGCTCTGGTGGTGTGACTGCATCAGTGGAGGAAGGGTTTAGATAGGATTGGACTGTCAAGTTGCAATCACACTCACATGGGTGTAACCCCCATAGGATACAGTGGAATGTACTTCTTAGTAAACATTGATTGCGCTGCCACCTCTAAATGTGCAAAGGATTTGCCTGAAAATTTATTTTGCCTCTGGCACACTAAGTAGCCATCCCGACTGAACTAATCAAGGCAGAAAATTGCATGAATTATTATTATTCTTGCTGAAAAGAAATGTGTCAAAAATGTGTTTTATAAAACTATTTTTTGAAAAATTAGACTCTCTAATTTTTGATAACTGTTTTGACAGAACCCATAGGTAGCTCTCATTTAACTGTGTGTTTTTTTTCCAATGGAGCAAACTGAGATCCTTATGTGGGAAGTGCATCTTTTATTCAAACCGACCTTGTTTAGCACTACACCTGTCAGCTTCCCTTTTACAATCTTCTCATTGTGCCGATTTTCCTTTCCAACCCTGAAAGTGGGCGGCTGTGACTCCCTCGGTGCTCCAATCAGAACGTTGTGCAGTCATATCACCATTAAGTAATGACACCCTCGAGCTGACAGGCTTCCAAAATCCCTTTTTTTGTCTAGCAACTGGTGCAAATCCTCATAATTGATTTGGATTATGGGGCTGGTAATATAGCACTGACTAGCAATTAATGCTAACATTTTAGTCTCATTTTGTGCTGTCAAATACTTTTGACACTTGTTTTATGTGCCCGATTGTCAGGTATGGAGCCGCTTGTCTCATTATATGCTGATGTGCCTCCTCCTCTTCAGATTGCTATTGCAAATGACTACTAAACATGAAGTTTCCATTTCTTTTAACTCTTTTATCACACAGGGGGAGGGCACAAACACAAATGATAGTCCAAAGGGATTTCACAAATCATGTGCCTCTTTTGGAATAGCAGGATTCCCTAAGAGGTACACTGTATTAGCAAAGAGGGTGAACCAGCAATTCCCCCATTGAAATCTCACCTTAGCCAGAAAATTGCTAGTGGCCTCAGGCAAGCCATTCTTCTCTCAATGTCAGCATCCCATCTGTAATACGGCAATACTACTACTGGCCAATCTTACAGAGTACTCTGGTCAACAGCACAGTTGCTGAAGGTCTACCTCAGGGGTGCTCACACTTTTTTGGCTCGAGAGCTACTTTGAAACCCAGCAAGGCCCGGAGATCTACCAGAGTTTTTTTTACAATGTTCGCACCATCATAACATATAACATTTATGTGTACAATGTATGTTGGTGTACCTTGAGCCCCACTGAGTATAACAGGACTTACTCCTGAGTAGACATGCCTAGAATTAGGCTGTGAGGCTGCAATCCTAGCCACACTTACCTGGGAGTAAGCCCCATTGAGTACAATGGGCCTTACTCCCACCTTTTCCTCCCAGAGGCACCTGAAGGGGGGGGGGTCGGCACTCCGCGATCTACTCATTTTGCCTCGCAATCTACCGGTAGATCGTGATCCACCTATTGAGCACCCCTGGTCTACCTTGAAGATAAAGGAAAGTAGTTCAGACCCAAACGGGCTACAATCAAGTTTCATTCCCTCAGACCTCCATATTGGCCCTCTTTCTCTGGGGTTGGCCAGTGGGGAGCTGAATTTGACCCAGGGTCACCACATGCTGGCTACAATTGAAAGGTTTACTAAAATTATGTTTGTAAAGTGTCTTGAACACTCAGAAAGCTGTATATCTGTGTGGCGGTGTTCCTACTTATTCGAATAGTTAGGTTTCCTAGCCTTAAAATCGTATCTGGTGGTGGGCATCCAAGGTCATCTTAAAAGTCTGAAAGGAATTACTACTACTACTACTACTACTACTTTGTATTGGCAACCTTCAGTCTCGAAAGACTATGGTATCGCGCTCTGAAAGGTGGTTCTGGCACAGCGTCTAGTGTGGCTGAAAAGGCCAATCCGGGAGTGACAATCCCTTCCACACCGGGAGCAAGTGCAGTCTGTCCCTGGTCTGTCTCCCTGCTACTACTGCTACTACTACTACTACTACTACTACTATTATTATTATTATTAACAGTATTTATATGCCGATTTTCCACAAAAAGTTCACAAAGTGGTATACAGAGAAAATCAAATAACTAATGGCTCCCTGTCCCAAAAGGGCTCACAATCTAAAAAGATTCAATACCAGCAGATAGTCACTAGAAAAGACACTGCTGGGGTCAGGTGGTATTTGTACCATTCAGAAATGTTGCCTGATGTTGGTGTTGGTGAGCAAATATTGTCCGTTACTGAATACTGACAAACTCTTTAGTATGTCCTACAAGTAGTAGTAGTAGTAGTAGTAGTATAGGATACTGCCATTAGCATAGTGTAGGATACTGCCATTAGCCGCTCTGTGCCCTGTATTTTCAGCTCTGCATTTTCAGTGGCAGTGAGCTAGGTGCTACACGACCCACCTGAAATTAGCTCGCAACCCTTGTAATTTGTCTCATCAATAGTAGAGTATTTAAAAATAAGAAGCAGGAGTAGAGGCTCCTAGGAGCGCAAGAGCTCATTGCATCACCCCCATGATTTACTTCCTCCCATACCAGACCATACAGAATAAATTACAATATCATAAACACAGCCTAAGGGTACAATCCTACCCTGTGCTGGAATAGGCAAGCCAAGAGGCTTGTGCTGTATCCAGCGCAGGATAGGGGCCCAAGGTGGCTCAGCCAGAGGCAAGGGGAAACTTTTCCCCTTAACTCTGGGCAGGGCTTTTTTTCTAATGGAACGCGGGGGGACGGAGTTCCGGCACCTTTTTGCAGGGGCCCCTCCCCTTTGGAGGCATTCCAGGAGGCAGGGAGCAAAATAGAGGCATTTGCTGGGTGGGTGCTGGGGGGTGCAGGGTGGGCGGGCTCCTGGCCCCTGCCTGACCACACAACAACCCCCTCCTGCCCCCATCTCCAAGCTCTCGCCTGAGCCCAGCCCGCCTCCCCTCCCCCCATGCTCTGCTTCCCAGCACAGCTTCCAAGCTGGTGGAGGGTGCGGGGGACACGCACTGATGCCGAGGAGGAGGACGGACAGCCAGCCAGGGAGACGAACTATGGCACCCACAGAACGCCCAAGTACTGGCTTGGCGGAGGAGGAGGGGAAGGAAACTGGCTGGTGCAGCCCCATGCCAATCTGCAGCATAAGCCTAGGCATGTCTACTCAGAAGTATGTCTCATTGTGCTCAATGGGGCTTGCTCCTGGGAAAGGGTGCATAGCCTTGCAGCCTGAGAGCCCAAGCATGTCTACTCAGAAGTAAGTTCCACTGTGTTCAATGGGGCTTACTCCCGGGAAAGTGTCATAGCCTTGCAGCCTGAGTAGACAAGCAGAGGAGGGGCTCTGTGGCTGCAGTCCTCTCCACACTTTCCTGGGAGGAAGCCCCACTGCCTCTAGTGGGACTGACTTTTGAGTAGACAGGCAGAGGAGGGGCTCTGAGGCTGCAGTCCTCTCCACACCTTCCTGGGAGGAAGCCCCACTGCCTCTACTGGGACTGACTTCTGAGGAGACAGCCATAGGCTTTGGCTCTGAGGCTGCAGTCCTCTCCACACTTTCCTGGGAGGAAGCCCCACTGCCTCTAGTGGGGCTGACTTCTGAGTAGACAGGCACAGGAGGGGCTCTGAGGCTGCCATCCTATTCACAGTAAGCCCCATTCACTAAAGTGGACTTCTGAGTAGACATGCATAGGATTGAGCTCTTGGGCTGTAATCCTAGCCACTTTCCTGGGAGTAAGCTCCACTGACTAGAACAAGACTTATTTCAGAGTAGACATACCTAGGATTGGGCTCTTAATCCTGGCAGAGATATATATCTGCACCCGTTTTCACATGCTAAGGGCAGGTGAAAAGGGATTCTACGTGTGTACAACGTGCTGTCCAGCCTTGCCAGAGATCCTCCTCATCCTTCCCCCACAAGCATGCCCTCCACCAGCCAGCATTTGCAGCTCCTCTCCAGCAATGCACAGCAGCTGCTCAGGGCAGCAGAGAACATACAATTGCATGCCAAGCGCCTTCCCAAAGACACAGAATATTCTGATACCTGAATTAAACCATATTTAATCGCTTGTTTGCAAATGTAGCTGTTTCTATGTGCACCTAAGGACAGAAATCCTTTTTTGTTCTTACTCCCACAGTTGTTTAGAGTAATTTTACTAAATGGAACTTTTCAGAATCCATTCACTGCTTCCTCTCCTCGAAGTAGTGCCACACTACATACTACACGCTACAAGTGCACCTGTACAGTATTTTTCCCCATGTGTAGAAAAAATAGCTAGGGGGAAGGGGATGTGGAGATTGACAGCCCAATCCTATGCATGTCTACTCAGAAGTAAGTTCATCTTTAGGGGGGAAGCACATAAAAAATATTTTATTTCTCCAATAAAAATGGTTTATAAATAAATAAATAAATAAATAAATAAATAAAAGATTAACAAGTTGTGAGTTCCTGCACCTTTTTATTTACAAAAAAAGCACTGCCTCTGGGTAAGGTGCCTTTTCCCCATGGTTCTCCTCGGACTTGCGCTACCTCCTGAGGTGGCACAAGTCTGAGGAGAGCGGAGTTGCTTGAAGTTGCTCCAAGCTCCCTGGGAACAGGGGTTGGAATCCAGCATAAGCACTGGATCCCAGCCCCGCCTCCTGCTTCCCGCCTGCCTGCTCCCGGGACCACCCGCCACTCGACCTCCGCACACCCAGGAACGCCTCCCCCTTGCCTCCTCTCCACCCACCCCAGAGGCTTGCGTCGGCTCAGACAAGCTTCAGCAAGGAAGTCAGCGCAGAGGCTTGTGTCAGCCAGTGCAGGCCAGCGCTCCTCTGAGCACTGGCCTGGCTTCCTCCCAAGGAGGCGCAATTATGCCTTATGGCACATTTGCAATTCTCCTGGGCCAGCTCGAGGGACTTGTGCCGACCCATGGGCGCCTTTTGATTGTGCCCTAAATGCAGTGGCATCACTAGGGTTGGTGTCATCCCCCCATTCATTTTCTTTATTTTACTATAGGACAGTACAGGTCACCCAACAAATCAGTCACCAACAAAAAAAAAGTGGCCAACATGAAGACAACTGAATAAAAGTTCTAGTATTACCTCTGATAACATGGAAATGAGAGCTGACTTGTACTATCACCTGATTGGTTCCCTGCTGGGTCATAATAACAAGTCATTGGCTCTAAGAACAATCAGTCTTATTGGTCGGTTTTGAGTTAACCCATTTCTGCCCAGTCCATAGGTGTACGCATTTGATTCCCGTTGCGCAAATGCAACGTTGGCTTAAATAAATCCACAGAAATTGCTTAAAAATCCTCTTTTTATTATATAAGGCAGTTAAGTTTTCCTTTTCTGGTTATTTGTCTGTAATTTTTGACATAATACTGATGTGTCAACACAGTTTACTTGCATTCTGCATTAAAGTATGCATTGAATGATATTCAGTATGATGGTATTAGTTGAAATACCTAGATTTTCACAGTTTTGGTCAGTAGTGGTATCACACACAAACCCCTGAGTGCATCACCCAGTGCAGCCCGCACCCCATACACACTCCTAGTAACACTACCAAGTAGGAGACAGCAGAAGGAGGCAAAGAGGAACCAGGGGACATTGGATGGGGGAAGATTGGTGATCCTTCTGCTCTGAAAAACGTCATAGGGCCATTGTGGGGAGTGAGCACTTATAATTCACCCCAAGTTGCAGGCCATTTATGAGTTGACACCCACTAAGCTTAGCAGTTGCTTTTGCTGCTTCAAGCAAAACAATGCAAGCAACTCGTGATCTATAACCCAAATTACATTTAAAATTGTCCGTAACCCCAGTACCTAGAGGCTAAAACTTCCTCACATGAGCTGTTTCTACAAAATGTGTTTGGATAGTCTTCCTGACTGTTTCCATTGCATCCAATTTGCTTTCTCTTCTAACACAGTATATTTGGGAGCAGCTGTAGTTTAAATCAATGATTTTAGCCTTTTGCAGTGCTTGCAGGATTGTCGTGATGGGCAGGAAAGACCCCTTCATATGAAAGGTGAGTATTTTAGACATCTTCTGTTTTGCTCCTTTGCTTGTTTGTCAACCGCAGCTGCTTGTGTGGTGTCATGGAAAAGATATCTGGCATTATAGTTTCATCAATGTCTTGTTGAAGGAGAGGGAGTGACATGAACAAGTAAATTCTGCACAAACTTTGTAAGGGAGGGGAATTAATGTGTAATGTAATTTTGAAGTCTCTCTAATCTCCTTTCTTTGCATACAAACATTACTGTTTTAGAAAAATTCCAATTCCAGTTACATTATGTTAGACGGGGTGCAATAAAAACTTTATTTCTTGCTATTAAATTACATTTTATTTAAAAAGCAAACACCCCACAAAACATCATTAAAATGGCAGGTGATATGAATGTGCCAAATTTGCCCTGCTCCTTTCCTATGTGTGTAATATGCAAATCGGATTTCTTCCCAACCAGCCTGCTATATATAGTGAGGATATATTGTCGCTTATTACGCCAACACTGTGTCTTCCTTAAAAGCAAGGCTTTTCCCCCAGACAACCTCAAGCCGGCATTTATTAGTTTTATATTCCTTTAATGATTCAAAGTTCCCTCCACTCCAATACCCTTATTTGGTACATAGCATTTTATGAATTTAACAGTTTTTATTAATTTAAGAGGTTTCCATTGAGCAATAAAATGGCTCGGCATGACAACGAAAGTGTCATAAATGAATTGATTTGTCACCTATCAGTGGTGATTTCATTATTGAGGCTATTTCCTTTCAATTATCTGCAGATGGAAAGATGCTGAAATAACATCCCCATTATCAATTGAAAGGGACAGGGAGATGTGAACAGTTTCACACACATACCATTTCTTTTTCCTTCTGATTATTGATGCCTTCCATTAATTTTTATTCCTAGAGGCAGAATTTTCCTGGAGATAAACAAGATATTTTATTCAAATGGGTTTGTGTGAGAGCTGGTCTCCAAGGCAAAAGAGAGATAAGCAATAGAATATTTCCAGCACAGTGGTTTCCTCCACATAATAATAACGCTGCTTGCAGAAAGACAAAACAAAAAACCCAGGCCCCCAATGGGAAGATGTTTGCTTTTCCAAGTAGGAAGATTGATGGGAGGCGGCAATATTCTGGCTCTGAGAAGGAAAAGGTGGTGTTGCCCGTCTTAGAATGCAGTCTAGTCCAGCTGGTGGGTTGTAAGCTGATATAAGATGGGTCACACCAGCAGCATTGTAACCATGTTTTGTCGAGAGAAGAAAGGATGATGGTGGAGAGGAAAAGAGAGAGAACAGGGAAAAGAGCAAATGGAAAGGAAAAGAGCAAATGGAAAATTGTTTTCATGGCCATCGGTTCTGACAAACCTGTACCTAGTCTAGGGGTACATAAGGCCCAGGAGTCGGATGCAGCCTGCAGAAGCTTTTTATCTGACCCTCGGGCTCTCAACTACTGAGTAGTGCTGGGGTGTTACTGCTGAAAGGGTGGCCCGCTCAGTAATTGGGCTTTCCAATACCTTGAAATGTGATCAAGTTTTGCATATTTTCTCTTGTCATTTATAGTTAATGTGTTCCTAAGTGAGTAAAAGTGCTTATTTCTGGTTTTGATCTATTCAAATTACATCACTTCCTGCCTAATGACATCACTTCTGGCCCTCAGTAGGCGTCATAAATTTCATTCTGTCCACTGTATGAATTGAGTTTGACAACGTTGATCTAGTCTTTAGTTCAATCATTAAAGATGCTTCTTCGGTGGGGACTCAAGGCAAAAAAGATATTTCTTTAGTGTGTGTTAATGGATGACTAGCATCTATTTGATGAACCAGCCAGAAGCACGCACTTTGCCATCACCACCACTCTGCCTAGCCTGCCCCAAACAGGTTGTTGTGAGGAGAAATGAAAAACAACCAACCCTGTTTGGCATCTGAGCTCCTTGATGGATACAAAAGTAAGAAATAATAAATCTCTAAACTTGCAAACTGGGTGTAACTGAACACCACTATGGATGTGTTTTACACGTTGGCAGAGAAGAAGACTGAGAAGTAACCACTTGAAGCGTAGAAGAAATGCATAAAGCTCACATAAATTCAAGGTGAATGGCAATTTCAGCTTCTACCTTGAACATTTCATTACCTCACTGACCTCTAATTGCTAATAAAGGTTTATTATATATCTAGCATTAAAATAGCTATCTGGAGTGTGTGCAGAGAACCTTTCCTAATATTAAATTCTCTGACAAGTCATGAGTATCTCCATTAGACAGTATCAGAATGGGAGACTTACTTAGCCCAACTGGGACAGTCCGGGGACTCTTAAAATTTGTGCTCCCCAGAATGCTGACATGGAGACCTCAAAAAGGGCAGCTAGTCCAGCTCCCTGTTCGAGGATGATCTGTCCACTCATCAGTACTTTTCACTGGCCAACCCACTGCACCTAGATCATGGTGGGTTTCAATCAAAGACCTGGCCCACCATGGAATAGCAGATATCTCCAGCAAGTAAACCAAGGCGTATCCTAGAATAGAGGAGAAATATAATCAAAGGTATTCTTCATAACATTTAGCTTGAAATCACTGGCGTTCTCTGCTCTCATATCTGGGAATACTAAGAGACACTTCCATAATTTTCACCTCAAATTGCTTTTAAAAAAAGCTTTCTAACAGATTACAGTATTTACATACTGGTATAGCTCAAAAAAGCAACAAAAACAGCAAACAGGAAAAGATCAGTCATAAGAACATAAGAACAGCCCCACTGGATCAGGCCATAGGCCCATCTGGTCCAGCTTCCTGTATCTCACAGCGGCCCACCAAATGCCCCAGGGAGCACACCAGATAACAAGAGACCTCATCCTGGTGCCCTCCCTTGCATCTGGCATTCTGACATAGCCCATTTCTAAAATCAGGAGGTTGCACATACACATCATGGCTTGTAACCCATAATGGATTTTTCCTCCAGAAACTTGTCCAATCCCTGTTTAAAGGCGTCCAAGCCAGATTCCATCACCACATCCTGTGGCAAGGAGTTCCACAGACCAACCACACGCTGAGTAAAGAAATATCTTTTTTGTCTGTCCTAACTCTCCCAACACTCAATTTTAGTGGATGTCCCCTGGTTCTGGTGTTGTGTGAGAGTGTAAAGAACATCTCCCTATCCACTCTGTCCATCCCCTGCATAATTTTGTATGTCTCAATCATGTCCCCCCTCAGGCACCTCTTTTCTAGGCTGAAGAGGCCCAAATGCCGTAGCCTTTCCTCATAAGGAAGGTGCCCCAGCCCCGTAATCATCTTAGTTGCTCTCTTTTACACCTTTTCCATTTCCACTATATCCTTTTTGAGATGTGACCAGAACTGGACACAATACTCCACGTGTGGCCTTACCATCGATTTGTACAACGGCATTATAATATTAGCTGTTTTGTTCTCAATACCTTTTCTAATGATCCCAAGCATAGAATTGGCCTTCTTCACCTCTACTGCACATTGGGTCGACACTTTCATTGACCTGTCCACCACCACCCCAAGATCTCTCTCCTGATCTGTCACAGACAGCTCAGAACCCATCAGCCTATATGTGAAGTTTTGATTTTTTGCCTCAATGTGCATGACTTTACACTTACTGACATTGAAGCACATCTGCCATTTTGCTGCCCATTCTGCCAGTCTGGAGAGATCCTTCTGGAGCTCCTCACAATCACTTCTGGTCTTTACCACTCGGAAAAGTTTGGTGTTGTCTGCAAACTTAGCCACTTCACTGCTCAACCCTGTCTCCAGGTCATTTATGAAGAGGTTGAAAAGCACCAGTCCCAGGACAGCTCCTTGGGGCACACTGCTTTTCACCTCTCTCCATTGTGGAAATTGCCCATTGACACCCACTCTCTGTTTTCTGGTCTTCAACCAGTTCTCAATCCATGAGAGGACCTGTCCTCTAATTCCCTGACTGTGGAGTTTTTTTAGTAGCCTTTGGTGAGGGACTGTGTCGAACACCTTCTAAAAGTCCAGACATATAATGTCTATGGGTTCTACCGCATCTACATGCTTGTTGACCTTTTCAAAGAATTCTATAAGGTTCGTGAGGCAAGACTTACCCTTACAGAAGCCATGCTGATTCTCCCTCAGCAAGGCCTGTTCGTCTATGTGTTTTGAGATCCTATCTTTGATGAGGCATTCCACCATCTTACCCAGTATAGATGTTAGGCTGACCGGCCTATAGTTTCCCGGGTCCCCCCTCTTTCCCTTTTTAAAGATAGGCGTGACATTTACTATCCTCCAATCTTCTGGCACTGTGGCCGTTTTGAGGGACAAGTTGCATATTTTAGTCAAGAGATCAGCAACTTCATTCTTCAATTCCTTAATAACTCTTGGGTGGATGCCGTCAGGGCCCGTTGACTTATTGATCTTTAATTTATCAATGAGGTCTGAAACATCTTCTCTTTTAACTGACTTAATTCCTCGGTCAGGAGGTCTTCTGCCATGAAGACAGATACAAAGAACTCATTTAATTTCTCTGCCATCTCTATGTCTCCTTATATCTCCCCTTTCCCTCCCTCACCATCCAGAGGGCCAACCGCTTCTCTGGCGGGTTTCCTGCTTCTAACATATTTGAAGAAGCTTTTATTATTCCCCTTAATGCTGTTGGCCATGTGTTCCTCATAGTCTCTCTCGACCTCCCGTATCAACTTCTTACATTTCTTTTGCCACAGTTTATGTTCCTTTTTATTCTCCTCATTAGGGCAAGACTTCCATTTACGGAAGGAAGCTTCCTTGCCCTTTACGGCCTCTCTGATTTGGCTGGTTAGCCATGCGGGCACCCTCCTGAATTTAGTGGAGCACTTCTTTCTTTGTGGTATACACCTCTGCTGGGCCTCTATTACTGTTGTTTTAAGCAGCCTCCATGCACTCTGGAGAGATTGGACTCTTTTTACCTTCCCTTTCAACCTCCTTCTAACCAGCCTCTTCATTTGAGGGAGTTCGCCTGTCGGAAGTCAAGGGTTTTTGTGAGAGATTTGCCCGGTATTCTTCCCCTGATGTGCATGTCGAAACGGATCACAGCATGATCACTGTTCCCCAACAGCTCAGTAACATTGACATCTCTAACCAGGTCCTGAGTACCGCATAATATTAAATCCAGAGTCACCTGTCCTCTGGTGGGCTCCATGACTAGCTGCTCTAAGTCACAGTCATTTAGCATGTCAAGAAATCCGGTTTCCTTTTCGTGACCAGAACACAAATTGACCCAGTCAATATGAGGATAATTGAAGTCCCCCATGATTACAACCCTGTCCCTCCTTGTCACCTCCCTGATCTGTTTCCAAATTTCAAGGTCCCCTTCCGATTTCTGGTCTGGAGGACGATAGTACGTCCCCAGTATTACATTGCTCCACAGGCCTGGTAATTTAACCCACAGAGATTCTACGGTGGAGTCGGACCCACCTTCAATCTCTACTTTGCTGGATTCTATCCCTTCCTTAACATAAACGGCCACCCCACCTCCAACACACCCCTGCCTGTCCCTCCTGTAGAGTTTATAGCCCGGGATTGTGGTATCCCACTGATTCTCCGCATTCTACCAGGTTTCCGTTATGCCCACTATGTCAATGTTTTCCCTTGTCACCAGACATTCCAGTTCTCCCATCTTTGCTCGGAGACTTCGGGCATTTGCATAAAAGCATTTGTACACTAAATGCCCCAGGATGGGCTGCTTATTTGCTCCTTTGTCTCTGCATCCTTTCACTGTGCCAAACCGTCTATCACATCCCATCATGCTACCATTCCCAATTTCTTCTCCTACTCTGCCTTTGTCTTGTTGTTCTCTAACCTCCCCATCCTTGTCCCATAGGGATGAGGAGTCCCGAACCGGATGCCACTCTGCTCCACCACAATATGCTTTCCACAATATGCTTGTCACATAGTGACAATATGTGTTGCCACCACAATATGCTTTCTGTTTAGGTTTCAGGGAAATTTGAAGTTAGATTATCAAACTTAATTATATGGTTCTTGTTTATTAAATGGGGAAAAAATGTTCCCAGGAGCTCAAGGACGTACTGACCAGCTGACCATTATGAGAAAACAGCAGGCTTGTAAAAATGTAATGCCTTGTTATTACTCCCGCAGATCTTAAAGAAACCCTGGCTCAAGTAATAGGAAGTGTCCAAAGTAATGATTGGTGACCTCAAGAGAAATACAGATCGCTGAAAGCATTCAGCCCTAGCCACAGCCTCCTTATACATATGGTTTGCAATTTGGGGGCAGGTGTGCAGAATTAGGAAATTAGTGATATCAACACATTTTGTATAGCAGGGATGTGCAAATCCACCGCAGCTAGACTAGAGTCAAGTCCTGAGTTCCTGTCCCCTTAGACTACCCATGCACAAGTCTTAATGGGCAGCTGTGGTGACTCGTCCAGAGCGTTTTTGGGGCTCAACTTAAGTCTTTTTGATACACATGTCAGGTGCGGTTCAGTGGATAAAACGGAGCTTCTAACAGGTGTGTATGTGTTGGAGTTCTCATTTAATATTCCCCTGATGTCCCCATCTCATCTGTAAACAAGGCAGGAGGAGGTGGGATGAACTGTATGAGAGCAGGGATAGAAGCGGCAAGAGGGAGGAGGTTATGCGCTGCAGCTGGGAGGCTTATTAGTATGACCCAAATCCTTTGCAGTTCAGAAGTAGTTCAATTGCAGTTGCTCATTCAATGAACCTGCTGGAGCCATGCCATGGGTTTCTCCTGGATGGCTAGGAACGACTGCCCCCACCCCACCTTCACCCCTCATGCGTCCAGTCCAAGGAAAAAACCTTTATCTAATGGTTCCTTCAGATATGGACAAGAGAGCCAGCTCTTGCCTCCCCCCTGCCTCCTGCTTGATGCAAAACCAAAACATTAACCCTTCCCTGCCTCCTGGCTGGAACTTACAGGGGCTCAGAGACACAGCTGCAGGGCTACAGCTGCTGTAGAAGTATGTTTTGGTGCAAACAGGATACTTTCCATTCTAGTGTGAGTTTAAATACAATGATGCTAATTTTCTGCAATGATTTTCTATATGTAAAAGATTTTAGAGAGGCTTAGGGGTGCATTTAGTTTTCCATATTACTGCACGTAGCTGCCAAAGCTGCATGGGCAGGGAGACCTGGGCTCTACATTGGAAAGCCCAGGACACTTTTCCAGCTGTCAAAAACATCCACTTGACCTGTTTTGCCCTCTCCCCACCCCTGTTCTGCCCACCCTTGTCACCACCCTCCCCCATTCTGTTTCATTCCCTCCCTCTTTGGAAAGTGGCTCAAAAGAAACTTTGTACCCCCCCCCCCCATAAAATTCCTCTCAGAGGCTCTGCAAGTCAGCACTGGAGTTATTGACACACCTGACTTGAGTGTACAAGAGTGTACAAGAGTCAGCAAAAAACATGTGTTTCTGCGACTCGGACTTAAGGTTCCATCCCTGATATTATGGAATCAATCCAGGGTTGAAGAGTGTCCTGAACACAGCTATCCCAGCTGGAAGTAAATATGACTGTGCTAGAAGTCATGTGAGCACTGAATTGCCAAGAAAGTTCTTATCATTCTGTGTGTGCATATGATGGAATGAAATTGGGGTTACTGTGTGTCCAACCCCAAGTGAAAGTATATCATGAAAAAGCATACCATATAAGTATATCATGAAAAAATACCATCATGAAAAAATACCATTTTTTATACCATAAAAAATGGCCCATTCTGAGGCAATGTTTTAATCATGGTGGCTGTTAAGCTCACTTTTCTTCCTAAACTTGATCAGGCACAGCTGGGTTCTTATAGGTATGGCATTAGCTGCGTTGAACAGATCTGATTTACTCCACTACTATGAAACCCTCCCTACCATTAGTTTATCTGTGATTATGACTCAGCTGTGTGTGTGAACACACTTAAGTACACACAAGCACAAATTTCCATTGTACAAACATTGATGCATTCCTGGTTACCACTGGAAACCCCTTGGCCAAATCCAAGGATTATTACAATATGTAAAGGCAAAGCCCATGCAAAAACTGTGCTTTTCAGGGCAAGGGGGAAGTATGTGTGCTTCCAGCACAGTGAAGATACTATTAAATCACCTCTGTCACTCTTAAAATGTTACATCTGTCTTCACCCTCAGCAGGATGTCAATATAGGGGCTAAGTTTGGCAGGTTCACTGAGGTAACCAGCAATCACCCAGCAATGAATGTATTATGAGAAGCCATAGTGTAGCTGATGCTGGCCTACCAGCCTTGTTTACCATCTCGTTGTCAATTTTCCATTGGCACACTCCACTTTCAGTACGTCTACTGTCCTGTGAGAGACTGCCACTACAAACTACTCCATCAACCAACAGAGAAAGAGAGAGTGTCTACACCATTCATCAGGCATATTTACGCAGCAGCAGGGTATCGTCTTCCTGTGAAAAGTTTCTGCTACATGGTCATTAAATTCTTAAATGCAGTAGCACTCATACAGTAAACAGAAAAAGGTAAGAAGCAGTTGACTTCAAAACTACCACTGAAATTCTGCCCCCCCCCCAAACATATTCACTGGTACTTGTTTGAGAGGCCTTTGCTTACCCTTCTAAAAGTTTGAAAATCAGCATTCATTTCCATTTTGTCCCCATTCATTTTGGCAAATATTGGCATTCTCTGTTTTATTATCAGCAGAGTATTCAAATTTGCCTGCCATTTCCCTCCCATATAGTGCTCTATTGCTGTTCAATGGCAAGAGAGTGCAATCTATTTCAAGTCCCACTGAAATAAATGGGAGCCCATCATTTATGGAGCCATTTTGAACCACATTCTAAACCATTCAGGGAATGAATCCAGTTTTAAAAAACTAGATTGCACTCTTAAGCCTATAAGCTAAACCTGCACAGCAACTAGAGGTGTAGCCTAATTATGCATGGATTTTTCACCCACAGATTCATGGAAATGAGAAGGGCCTTTTAAATTAAAGGAAAAATGTTCCTTTATTCAGCCTCGCTTACCATTATAATGCAGGAGAGGCAGCAGGCAGTCTCAAACTCAAACTCTGAAACTCATCAATCAAACTCTCTCCAGGGGGTTAAAACAGCTTAGTTTCAATTCACTCCAAGGCAAGCAACCCCTGTAGTACATGAAAGAATGTAAAGTGGAAGTGATTATCACCTCCACTTTGCATTCTTTCACATGCTCTAAGGGAAGGGAGGGGTCACTTGCCTTGAAGTGAACTAAAACTAAGCTGATTTCCTGCCTGCTGCTGCTCTCCTGCATTACAGTGGTAATTTTTAAACCACTGAGTAAAGGGAAATTTTTTAAAATTGATTTCATGCAACACAATTTTCTGCTTCCATGGAGGTTCTGGGAACTGAACCCCCACGGATGCCAAGACACAACCTGTATGCTGTCACCATGTACAAGGATCTGACAGCCAACAGATCCAGCTTTGGCCTTCACTATGAATGGGACCCACTCCAGTCTATATTCTGAGGTAGGAAAGCTTCATTCATGGCTAATGGAGGAATTCATTTCTACTTCCACTGTATTACCACAGTGTTTAAATTTGACCATGTAAATCATCCCTCACTTTCCTAAAAGAAGAAAGGAAAAGGTATAGTTGCAAAAACTAGAATAAATTTTTTACATCAGAAAAATCCACTAGGTTTCTGAGGGATGCTCAAACCTGCAGTGCTTTAAAATTATGTTGTTTTTGTTAAAACATATTAAATGAAAACTTAAAATAAGCACCTTAAACAAACCTAGTTTTTAAATAAGCTTATTATGCTTATTTTTTAATTTTTGTATTTCTTTCCTGCTCATGTGATTTCTGAACATTAAGGAAACAATCTCTGAAAACGTGATGATAAACATGACTCCTCTTGAAACACAACATGAGCAAAAGGGGAAAGGTTGCCTTTGTGAAGTCAGAAATTCTTTGGATTCCAACAGAAGCAAACACATTTTTTTAAGTCACATGAGTTGCCTGAAATGCAATGGTGACTTTACTGTTCACCACAGAGGAGAGAAAGGGGAGGAATTTTATACTCCTTGGGTGTATGCAGTGAGCATGTCTTTCCAATGATCCTTTTATAGCTGTAAATCTTCCACAGAGTGGTTTGAAATTCTTTTTAAATGTAAAGGCCGGGTGGTCAGGGTCAGGAAAAAATCTTCCCTCCTCCTTTCCCCAGGCAATTGAATATTTTCAGAGGCCCTGCCCTCCTAGTTACATTTCATGATCTGCCCTTTTAACATCCCTCTCCAGTCAGGAAAAGGATTTTTTTCTTTTCTGAAATGGACAAAAGCTCTTCTAAAAAAGAACTGTATTATTCCATGAGTATAAAGTGGGAAAGAAAGATTTTGTATGAAGAGCCAAAAGAAGCGCGTAAGGAAGACATAAGACTGCCTATATGGAGTTACACTTGTGGTAGTGAAGCCTTTGCCACCAGTTGGTTGAACTGGTATGATGTTGTTGAATGACTAAGAGCATTCCATCTGCTGCAGGTGAATGGACCGCACTCTGAAGGAAATGCTTTTGGAGATTTTAAACAACTGTCAGAGAAATACAAGGAATTTATTTATTGTTTGTACATACATACATACATACATACATACATACATACATACATACATACATACATACATACCCTGGCTTTCATGTGAATTTCAAGGCAGTGTAAATAGGGTTTCCCTACAAAAACAAAAACTGACCAGACCTAGACATGCTTAGCTTATCATGTTGTATCATGTGCCCTCAGTTCATGTCCATGATGGGTATTTGCAACCTCCTAGTTTTAGAAGTACAGTAGTTTATCTCATAAGAACATAAGAACAGCCTCACTGGATCAGGCCATAGGCCCATCTAGTCCAGCTTCCTGTATCTCACAGTGGCCCACCAAATACCCCAGGGAGCACACCAGATAACAAGAGACCTGCATCCTGGTGCCCTTGCATCTGACATAGCCCATTTCTAAAATCACGAGGTTGCACATACACATCATGTCTTGTAACCCGTAATGGATTTTTCCTCAAGAAATTTGTCGAATTCCCTTTTAAAGGCATCTAGACCAGATGCCATCACCACATCCTGTGGCAAGGAGTTCCACAGACCAACCACATGCTGAATGCTGAATCTCAGAATGCCAGGTGCAAGGGAGTGGCAACAGGACACAGGTCTCCTGTTGTCTTGTGTGCTTGCAGAGGCATCTGGTAGGCCACTGTGAGATCCAGGAAGCTAGACTAGCTGGGCTTCTGGCCTGATCCAGTAGGGCTCTTTGTATGTCCTAGGGCGCATGGCCTTTAAGAATTGCAGAGAATGGAAAATTCTTTCAATTGTTGCTTCTACCATCACTACAACATTAGTGATGGTAGAAGTAATTAGTGATGCAATTATATATTGCATGGGCATCCAGTGTTCCAGATTGTGGGGAGAACATCTCCCCATGTACAGGTACATCTCCCCAGGTGCCTGACAAATATCAGGCACAAAGTCTCTCCAGGTACAGTCTGTCAGATGAAACAAATGCTATATGCAGGTAGTGGGGCTTCAGGACCATATCAGGGCTTCAGGACCACGTTGGGGGTTTGCCAGCAAGTGTGCCCTCACTGTCCATACAATTTATCATACCTGAATAGGACTATTGCCTAACCTGGCAATCCAAGAAAGCATAAGGGCAAAGAGTCAGTGGTGTGACATGCTGAATATTGCATTCTGATTGATTTCTCAGCTCCGTCTTATCATGTCTTGTAATATGAAGAGGTAGGTATTCCCCCATGCACATTACTGTGTGTCTAGGAGGACAACTCCTTCCGTCAGCATGCTTCCTCAAGTAGTAAGCCTCATGGAGTTCAAGGAGACTTACTTCCAGGTAAGTGGGTTAGCACTGCAGATTTAAACACTCACTGCCACCAGTGGGGATCTGGAATTTTCCTATTTCTTTGTTTCTGTGTGTGTGTGTCAGTTTCATATTTACAAGGGAGAAACATTTGGGAGTTGAAATGTAGCCAGGGAAGGAGACAGAATTCTGAGCCTTCACAGCTGGCAGAGAGAGGGGGAGTCAAAAGACATGCTGTTTGCTTTTGGGATAACGGATGCTGATTTATAGGCTGTTGCTGCCTACAAGGGGAGAGGGGTATGTCTGCTCCCCTGTACTCAACATGTATACAGAAATATCACAAATTCTCAGTGAGTTGCTCTAGTATTCTGTCCCACAAGGAATTAAGAAAGTGGCCTTGTAGGAAGTTACCCTTTTGAAAATCCCTACTACTCAGGGAGGTAGGAAAGTGTTGATAGAATTAGAGAAGGGGATGGATACAGTGAGGAATGACTGTGAAGTTGGTTGGGGAATGCAGTAGCAGCATCCTCAGAGCAACAGGATCTTTATCAGTTATAGGATAGGATGACTGTAGCAGTCATGTGCAAGTAAGCAGGAGTTTCATATTTATTTTATTTATAAGGTCCAAAAAAAAAAGACATAGTCATAGTTCCAGTTCTTGCACTGGCATGAGGAAAAACAGGATTCTTATGCTGGTCTGGCCCTTTAAAATTTTCCACCTGGGCACATCCTGCCCAAAGGAAGAGACTCCACCCAGAAATGGGAGAGAGGGCAATGGCTGTTGAAACCTCTAGAGGCCCAGCAATTAGCCACAGGCTAGGCCTTGGTTGCTTCTCATTTACTTACTCTTTTGCTTCCCTCCCCCTGTTCCATTGGCTGTCCTTTCCTACCCACTTCCCAGCCATCCTGGGGTTCCACTTGCTGACTCACAGCTGACCTATCCTTGTGGCCAACTGAACCAATGGCACCTTTGTTTGCCTACTTGATTCCATTGTTCCTCCTCCCTTTGTTGGTAAAGGAAAAGGGGGATGGAGCAGAAGAAAAAATGTGGAGGAAAGAAAAGTTGTGGCTAGAGTGTCACACTCTCCTCCTCTTCACACTTTCTCTTCTGCTATGTTCCCCACTTCTTTCCTAATCCAGGGAACAAGAGGCTGGCAGATCACTAATGCTCCTCCCCCCTCCCATTCCCTGGATTGCAAAAGGAGGGGGCGGTGGAGGCACTGTACTCAAGATTCTTCTCTCCTCCACATGTCCTAGTCTGCTCCATCCTTGTTCTCTTCCAACCCAGGGAGTAGGAGAAGTAGAGGCTGGCACATCACCAGGTAAAGGGGGAGCAGTAAGACCAGGAGGTGTTGGGCCAGCCCTGTGGGAGTGGGGTGGAAAAAAACCAAGGTATTTTGTAAGAGAGCAGGGTTAGAGGTGGGGGACAGCAGATATGCCTGCAGCTGCAGCGATGAGAAGGGGAAATTGCCAAGACGGCTGTGCTCCTTCAAGGCAATATCCAAAGGTGAAGTGGCTTACAGTGTTGCTGTACAAGAAAGAGGAGGAGATGCTGGAGGAAGCCAAGGCTGGAGTTTTCCTTTCCTGCTTTCTACCAGAATTTGGGATAAAAACTGTAAATGGTGAGGCTGCGGGGTGAGACTTCCAAACTGAGAATCTGGCAACTGGGACTACAAGATCCTGGAGTTGCCTACATCCGTCTTGCACATAGGTGGGGGAGGGGTGAAGAAGTACACCACACAAGGATCAAAGAGAGAGAAAAAACAACTCTGAGCAAAAGCCAAGTAATAAGGAGAGGCTGTCCCATACATCAGTTTGATGAGGGCCGCTTTGCTGAATGTTCTGAACTGCTTTATGTGCTTTTTAAAAGGTGTGTTTATTTGCTTTTGAGAACTTAACAAAACATGAAACAAAACAAGTGGCAGTTTCCTATCACGCACAAGAAGAAGCATGGCTGATGTGCCAGAGTGACTGTGGCAGCTTCAAATGTGAAGCTGCTAAAGCGGAACACGTGGTCCCGTTAGGATGGCACTGCAGAGGTCTGGGCACATTCTTGTGCAGTGGGGTGGTCCTTTATTTCTGCTGCTGTGACACATGAGTCACAGAGCAAACACTCCATTCACAAAGGGGAAAAAAGGTCCGTGGCACACAAGCTGTCATTGAGGCAGGGTGTAAGCTAGAGCAACAAGCAAAAACAGAGGTGGAGGAACACCCAAGGTGTACTAGAAGCACAGCAACTACTCATTGCATGCCCAGTCAAGTTACATATTTAGAGTAATTTATGAACTTAAGAACTGTCATCCTAAATCAGCTAATAGTGAGAGGAAAAATATCAGGAATATCTCTGCAAACAGCAGTCATGTGCCCCCTCCTCCTCCACAATATGTTGTTCAACTTACCTTAGGTCCTGATATCATGACACTGACCCCAGCCTCATTCCACATCATTGGCCGCCATTGGTGAAGACTGCAGAAAGCCCTGGCTGCCACTGGTGAAGATGGGGGAAAGCTCTGATCAAAGCTGACAAACTCCCTCCTTCACCCATCCACCTACCTACCTGAGAAGCCACTGCTGCCACCACCATGATCTTTCTACTACCCTAGACCTGGCTCTCCTTTCATATAGGGCAGGGGTGTCTAAACTTTTTGGCCGAAGGGCTGCATCAAATATCTGACACAGTGTCGGGGGCCGGGGAAAAAAATGAAATCTAAAATTTAAATAAATACACTAGAGATGGAACTTAGATGAATGACTGAAATGAATGAGTGAATGGGCTCAAATGTCCAGGATTTCTCCAAGCACCAACACAGCCCAAGAAATAAAGCACACACACTTAAATGGACCCCCATTCCCCCACCCCACAAGCACAACTCTGGTTGTGTTTGGTCAACTGGGCCAGAGGCTCTCGGGGATCAGAGACTGGCCGCGGGCCAGATATAGGCTCTCCGCGGGCCGCATCTGGCCCCAGGCCAGGTTTTGGAGACCCCTGATATAGGGCATGGAGAGCAGTAGAGGAAATTCCAGCCATTTAATCCAGATGTATTTGCTATCAGAGGTGTAGCATACATTTACCAGGAGTAGGACTTTTTTAGTGGCACCAAATTTGTGGAATATATATTTATATAGAACAGTGTTTCTCAAACTGTGGGTCAGGACCCACTAGGTCGGTCACGAGCCAATTTCAGATGGGTCCCCATTCATTTCAATATTTTATTTTTAATATATTAGACTTGATGCTACCATGGCGTGTGACTGCATTTGGGGAAGTGTTACAGACCTGTAAGCTACAATGTATATTCTTTTAACAATGATAATAAATGGGACTTACTCCTGGTAAGTGTGGGTAGGATTGCAGCCTAGGATTGTCAAAAAGTTTCCTGCTTGATTTTGTCACTTCCAGTCATGATATCACTTCTGGTGGGTCCTGACAGATTCTCATTCTAAAAAGTGGGTCCCGGTGCTAAATGTGTGAGAACCACTGATATAGAATATAAATGTTTTTAAAATAAGTAAATAAATCTGAGCTATTCAAATTATAAATTGAAACAGAAGGAGTGTGGCGATCCAGAGCATGCCCTCCAACTGCATTACTTCCATCTCTAGCACCTCCCACTGTACAGTTCTATGTGAAATAAATAGGATGAGCAGAGCATTTTTAAAAAATTTCAGCCAGGACACATGGAGGACAAAGGCGAGACTGAGGCTGAAGGTAAAGGGGTGGGCTCCAGATCACCATACCCTGCAGTAATCTGGAGATCCCCAGATCCCTGTGAACTGAAGGGCCGTGTGTTCTCTCTTGGGTGCCCTCCTCTCTTTGCCCACCTGACTGTTTTCCTAAGCTTTCAGCTGGGATGGAAGCAACAGTGGGCGGGGCATATGCACACTAAATTTTTATTGTGTGGGAACATACTAGCAGGGGCAGTAAATCTGCCCCAATTTAGATGGCAGATCTGTTCAGGCAAAACCTGGCTGCAAGCAACTAGAACAGTGGTGTCAAACATAAGGCCCGCTGGCTGAATGTGGCCCCCCAGAAACAATTTCTCCAGCCCCCATTATAATTGGGCTGTCTCATCTCTTGAAAATATGAACAAGATTTGCACATTTTCTCTTTTTGTCACTTGCAGCTAATGAGTTTCCATGTGAGAACAAAGTGCTTATTTCTGGCCATCTTCTGCTTAATGATGTCACTTCCAGGCCTTGGCAGGCACCATGATTACTAACTTTGGCCCTCTGAATGAAACAAGTTTGACATCCCTGAGCTCGAATTTGTGTTTCAGCTGTTTTGGTGATAGCTGGAGAAAATGCAGTAGTTTTGCAGCCTTGCCAGAGAAAGAGGAAAGAAGCTAGAGCCTGCATCCGATCAACAAGCAGTCAGGGGAACTGCAAGGCTATCCTGTCAGTCTGCAGGCAGGGACTGATGCTGCTGCAAGTCTCAAACTACATGAGTGGTCAATTCCATGCAGCCAAGGAAGGAGCATGCAGCAATACTGTAATAGTAATGCTGTTACGTGTGTCAAGTGAAAAGATAGCTATCACTATGCTTTCATTTAGCTAATAGCTAAAGATGTTTCTTTAATAGGTTCCAATAGCTATATTGGGCTTGCTTACATTAGCATTAATGGCCTTCACAACTGATGGCTACTAACTACAGGAATTTGCCGTGGATTCATCTGCTTGTGGGTGCATGGGAAGAGAGATACAGTTTGGGTATTTGGAGGATGACCAGCAAAGGAGACAGTTTTTGCAGCTGAGTAGTGGTCTCCACGGGCATGGAGTTTGCTTTTGGAGAACTAATGGTGTTTTATAGTATCCGAGTGCCTTCCTGTTTATGCTTGTAAATAAGCACATTCTAAAAGCATGTTTGGAGTGCAGTACTCTCCCCTACCAAAAGAGGGACCCTGTAAAATGCCGTCCCTGGAATTTCCCATTGCACAAGGAACATGAAGCATGAAGTGGGGAACATGAAGCAATAATTCCCTCCACTTCTGACTTGATCATTTGCAGGAGATCCATTCCATGGCAGCTCTTCACTGGGCTCATTCAGACACTGAATATTGCTGGTGACTGGGGTAAAATTTGGAGACATGCCTCTAGCCAGCTGCTAGCCAGTAGCAGCCAGCAGTTCCTCCTTTTTGCCCAACAGTTCCCAAGTTAACTCACTGCAGATCTGAAGGAGTCTATTCAAGCAAAGAGAACTTGGAATTTCACCATCGGTACTTCTAGGGGTCCACAGCCATTCTTGCCCCCTTCATTACCAAATGCACCCTGAGGGATAATTTCCATCGTACAATTAAATTTTTAACCTATTACAATCAGGATGTAGCATTGGAAGTTTTCCCTATGTGTAGCATAACTAATGATTGCCACACCACTGTCCTAAATGATGTCAATCACCCTACAGGCTTTAACAGGCATTGAAAACAAAGAAACAAGCAAAAAGTTTTTTGTTAACATTTAAGTCCACGTGCAGATGGGTGCATAGGAGGATATCAGGATCCCACACGTGAGCCTTGATTCCAACCTCCATTTACATTCCCATTTTTGCAGGGCCTAAGCGTGTATTCATGGAGTATACAGATCCCATGTAGGACTCTGTCATGCATTGGCCAGGTCTTTGGTATAATGTAGCCAAATGATCACCATGAGCTGTCTATAGCAGAAGAGCAGTATGTGCGCATTGGGTTTCTTATAGTGCTGAGAACTCTTGAGTAGCAAGAAAATGTGGCCTCCCTGAGTTCAAGAAGAACTCAGTAAAGGTCAAATGTAGAGTCTGTCAACAAAATCTCAAGTTGCTTACTGGAGGTTTTCTGGGGAAGTGTAACTCTTGTAGAGGCTTGGCAGATTCAGAAAGTTTTTTCCCATTCCAGATTTGGCTTCCTGTTCTAGCAGACCACACAAGAATACCAACACTGCTGTTTATTGGGCTTGCCAATTGCAACAAGATGCATTTTGTGTGTACTTCACCCAACCTAGAAATTGTTCTTCTATTTTCTTTCTGCTTCTTCCTGCAAGTTTTCTTTACTTCCCTCCCACCCAAGAAGAATAGTATGGCAAGGAATGGCCAGCCTGGCCCTGGAGAATGAGCAACTCCAGGGAAATTGTTTCCCTCTTCTGTGCCAGAAATAACCCTGCACCTACTCTCAAGTTGCCCTCGGACCATAAGAAAAGAGCACCCTGAGGAAGGACCTGGGTCTTATTTTATGTACAGCACCCATCAGCAGCATTGTGTATCAAATACTGAGAGCACCTATGGAAGAATTTTTGCTCTGAAAATCAAGATAAAATCTTTAGGTTAATTTTTACAGTTGCATTTCCAAGCCTATATTTACCTAGCTCAGTGGTTCACAGTCTTTTTTGAGACCCAATGGCCAAACCAGGGACCCATAATTGTCATTACTTCTGGGTTTCACTGCCTCCGCCAAGCTAATGCAAGTGAAAAAATACAATCGTCCCAAACAAAAACATTGCAAACCTGCCCTGAGGGGTCGCAACTCCCAGGTTGGGGAAACAACCTAGCTCATGCAAAAAATACAATAGATAGGAATTCAGATGATCTGTGTTTTTACTGGTGACTGTCAGACATATGGTGTAGCCTATGCCAGGAGCTCTGCAGGTCTGGCACTGTTTTACTATGCCCTTCATTTCAGGGGTCTCTGGTCTTTGCAGGATGTTCATGCTGGAATGAAAGTGCTAGAAAAGAATCCTTCTGATCCTGAGAAATAGGTGGTCATGGAAAGCCACTCCCATGCTACCACCTATTATTCAGAGGAAGGGTCTGCTGCACCCCTTCAGTGGGGGAAATATTGCTAGGAATATAACTCTATTTCTTCAAACTGTTCCTTTGCCTTGCTTGCCTATTAATTTCCCATTGCCAAGTTACTGCAACATTCTTAGCCTTTTGTGGGTTGCAATTTCCCCACTCAGACCTGGGCACCTGAGAAAGAAACTGGCTACCATATTTAAAGGAACATATTAAATAGGCAGTCATTTGGAAATCAGGTCAGCCTATTTCAGTCAAGGGATTCCACGTTGCTTCCTAGAACTTCTTAGAACAAGAGTTGTGGCAGAGAGGTTAAGAGCCTTGTTCTGAACACTGGTGCATTGACCCAAGAGATTCGGCCTGGTGCAAAGGGTGGAACAGGTCTTGAAAGTCTTGGTTTCTTTTTTGAAACCACTTTAAAAAAAAAAAAAAAAGAGTTCCTAATGCATTTATATAGCAAAGGAGGTTTCCTAACCCAAAAGGGCTCAAAAATCTTTATAACAAAAAACACAAGGGATTGCTTAGCAAACAGCCTCCAGGGGGGTACTATGCTAGGTTGAACTGGAACCATTGCTTTCTCCCTGCTAAATATGTAAGAGAGCCACCATTGTAAAATGGTGCCTCTGCCCAGTTGGCAGGAGGTTAAAAGGGTTGCAACCTTATCTGCCATTTTCAACAAGTTATTTCACCCCTTAGTACCTTATCTGTGAGACCAGATTAACACTAGTAACCTTCCTTTGTATGACACAATACAATATATTGTATTGTTGTTTCATTCATTTAAAATGTTTGGGGGTTTTTGGTTCAGTTGGATGTGCTGCAGGGAAAGAAGATTAGGTTAACAGCTATATTTTTACATGTTTCAAAATAAAGTCTGTCTTTGTATAAAAAGTCAGCATTAAAAAAAATTGCTTAGCTGTTCTACTAGTTGCATAGATGACTGGCCATATCATCTATGGCAGCCATTTTCAATCATTGTGCCCCAGGTGTGCTGCTGGAATTTGGGAGAGGGTCATTTATTAGTAGGGCCATTGGGGATGTGAGGCAACTATTGGCAGCATAGTGTGCCTTGTCAGTTGTCAAAAAACTGATGGTGTGCCTTGACCATTTTAGTGCCTTGCCAGTGTGCCATGAGATGAAAAAGGATGAAAATCACTTATCTATGGCCTTCTACCAGGCCATACATTATATGGGTCATTAAATTCGGTTTTTCTACTCATAAACAACACAACAGAATTTCGTCTTCCTGAGATTGACCACTGTGAGTTTTCTCAAGACATACTAAAATGTGTGAGACTGAAAGCATTCACTTTTGCCAGCCAATTTGTCCTTCATTTATCTGCCCTTGTTCCTTGTGAATCATTCTTATCTGCAATAATTCCTATCGCTAATCACGAGTTTAGTCTAAACATCTTAGGGATAGATAGTTAAATAAGTTGAAGAATACAAACTCAGATTTATCACAGTATTCTGGAAATGTAGGTATGAACACAACCAAGTCTACCACTTAAGGCAGAGGTGTGGAAAACTGTTCCATGACACTCCAGGGTTCTTTGGAAGCTTATCAGGAGTTCCGCACTGAAAAGCTTAGCAGTAGCAAAAACAAGCTGCTGGAAAAGTAGGAAGCCATTTATTAGCTTCCATTGCTGAAATCTCTCTCCCTGAAATTTTGAAACAGTTGAACATGCTGGTCAGTTGCTAAAGTACAACCGCACAATCTACAGTTCATGTTCCACTTTAGGCAATAGTATCCATACTAGGGGTTGCAATGCAAGCGAGGGTCACATGGATGTTCCTGAGAATCAGGGAAGGCCTTAATAATCACAGCATAAGTGGTGTCACAGCCCACCACATTTTGAGTGCTCACTAGTTCAAACACTATCCAAGAGTTTAAGAGTGTAACAATAATAATTATTTATTAACACGTGCCAACTCTATGGGTCACCAGACTGAATCAAAAACTGCATTTAGGGTCACCATCAAAAAATCATGGGAGACACTGACCTAAGGGAAGCGAAAAGGAAAAGAGAAAGAAGGGAATGTTTACTCTCAGTAATCCTCCTTTTGAAAGGGATAGGAACCTATACTAAAGATAACATGGGAAGGGCAATAATAAATAATTCAATCTCTGTTTAATATGAGTGCTGAATTCATAGTCCCTGTTTCAAGACCTGGTTTATGCAGTCAAAAGTCTATATGAATTCTTTTTCTGTCATTGCACGATCCATGTGCTCACCAGAAGTGATTTTTATTTTTAGGCTTGCCATTCTGAAGTCTCTTACAAATGTCCAGAAAGAATGCAATGCACACTTTATAAATTGCATCCTGCTTCTAGATTTTATATCAGATTTCTGTGTTTCATTAAAGATAGCTCCATTTGGCTAGTGCAGACTACTGATGGACATTTTAAGAAAATACCACATACATAACATTTGAGTAATTGCAGATGTGAGAGGCCCAGTTATAGTGAATGGCATTATTTTGTCCTGCACTTCTGCTACTGGTGTTGATATAAGGGACACAGCTTTCATCTGGTCCTGTTATAGTCTGATCTATGTGCTTTTTTCTTGTTTTGTGTGTGTGTGTGTGTGTGTGTGTGTGTGTGAGAGAGAGAGAGAGAGAGACTTCTGTCCATTTATAAAGGGATTGATTTGCTTGGTTGTGGAAAATCCATCTCTCAAGATATATAAATGTGTGTCAGGTAAACAGTGGAAAAACACTGGCCCTGGATCAGGGCTCTCAGCAAGCACCCAGCGCCTCTAGCAACCAATAGGCTTCTCCATTCCTTCAGCAAAACGCTTCATCTCACATCAGCTTTCATGACAAAATATTACTTATGCTAAACTCCTTAATGCAAGATGCCCTTTTAAAGAGGTTGTTTCATTTAATAATGTTCATTGTATTAGCTCCCCCTAAAGTAATCACCGACTTTGATGAGAACATGCTCCGTGTTCCTTTATTTGATCTGGGAATAAAATTAGCACGTCTTTGCTTTGGTATCTGCTCCTTTTGCTGGAATAAATAAACATGAAGCTGTCAGTGTCGGAGAAAAAAAATCCACAGCGCTCCTCTCTTTCTCTACTGTTACACACCTTTGATTTTATGTTAAGAGGATTCTCCTGCAACACAGATGTCCCTTGAAAATACACTAAGCACTAAGAAAGTACACTAAGTGTTTGCTTTCTTCTTCTGCCTGTTTCCCATGTAAGGGAAGGGGAGGGGCAGACTCTGAGTCTCCTGTCCTAGCAGAAGAGTCATCCTTATCAAGATGCTTTTCCTTTCTGCACAATTGGCTATACTGTTGATTGTGACTAATTAGAAGCAGGATTAATAGCCGACACACCCAAAACCAAGAGGATTCTGGCAGTAACACACATGCCCTGCTGTTGCAGCAATTCACAGGCGTTCTCAGTTTGGTTCATTGCTCTTCATTCATGCGCTTGGAATGCAACTGTAATATATTTATGCTCATGTAAATACTGCATTGCCAATGAAGCCACCTTTAGACTGCTGTGTGCAGTCAGTTCTGGTCAGCTCAGCTCATTTGGATATAAATTTGGAACATATGTAGGAAAGTGCAACCGAAATGATCAAGAGATAGAAGCACCTTTCCTGTAAGGCTAAGGAGCAGTGGTGTCACTAGAGTTTGCATCACCCGGCATGGGATGCAAGCGCATCATCCCCATGCAGTGGGTGGGGCAACACCCCAGGTGGTAGGCGTGGTGATGTACCATCACTCCACCCCCACTGGTTTTTTGGCTGTACCTTTTGATAGAACAAAGATAGAACACATTCTGCATGAAGTTATGAATTGATTGATATATAACATGATCGTATTATTCCTCCAAACTGTGATTTTAGTGGTTTTGGTCACTTGTGGTGTCACACACACCCCCAGGGTGTCAGCTTACTAACACCCTGCAGCAGTTCTCAAACTTTTAGCACTGGGACACACTTTTTAGAATGACAATCTGTCCAAGTCCCACCAGAAGTGATGTCATGGTGGAAGTGACATCATCAGGCAAATTAAAATAAATAAGTAAATAATTAAAGTAAAACAAATAATTAAATAAGCAGGCACCAGCCCTGGTCCACCAAGTGAATTTCCTCTGTAACCTGCCTGCAATAACAACCCCCCTCCAAAATCAGTAAGGTTTTCAGCCCTACCCAGTGCCCAGTTCAATTTAAGAACTTCTGTTTAAACCAGATCATTGTCAGGATCCACCTGGCTCTGCAAGTCTCAAAAAAGTTCACATCAGCTGAAGCCTCTGTTTTGATCCTTTTTAGTGGGGGGGGAGGTTGCTTTCTGGAGCATTTGTTGACTAATTTATACACGGATTTTTTATACACGGATTTGACTCAACACAAATGGCCCCTGCAAATGAGAAAGAATGTGCTGATCCCTGGAGAAGGGGAAAAATGCATCCTTTTAAAATAAGTTTTAAAAACTGAACAGTCCTTTAATAACAGCCTCCTTAATGAGAGAGAGAGAGAGAGAGAGAGAGAGAGAGAGGGCAGCAGGCTAACAATCCATCAATCCTTCTCTCTCCTGCAGACCCCTCCCTTCCCCCAGCATGTGAAAGAAAGGTGATCATATTGCATTGGTGAAGGGAGGGGCTGAGGGAAGTGCTGATGGATTGTCTTCTTAATGACTCTTATCTTAGAGTCAAAAGGTCAGCAAGGTTGTTTTTCAATCATTGGAGCAAAGAATCTTTGTTTTTTAAATTGATTTGCTCTAGTGTGTTTTTTTTATACATGTTAGTGCTTGGAACAGAACCCAAGTGAATAATTAGTCTCAACCTGTATAGGTCTATTAAATAAATGCATCCTAAGCAAACAGCAGGATGAGGGCTCTAAATGGGATCACACTGCACAAAGGGGAGGTAATTGTGTCCGTCTGTCCCCATACCATTTTTCCACTCTAGTCCTCCCTGAAGCAGCTGTTTGACCTGAAGTGGTTATTTGCAGAAAAGAGCTGGTGGGCTGGGTGAGTGTTTTTCAGCAGGAAAATGGTGCAAAGGGAAAGACCCACACACTACAGACCTGATGAGGATTCCCCCACTTCCAGCAGCTATATTTTAGTCGATAAGGGCCCCTTTAAGCATACTAATAATGCATTAAGCATATATCCAGGTTGGTCTTGAGGGAGTATACAGACACCCTTGCAAGGAGAGTGAGGCCCATACCAAATGTACTGCTGTTCCATGAGAGTAGTACTATTCCAAACATACAAGTATTCCTATTCCAATATCCCATGAGTCACACCTGTGTGTTTCAATTCACATGGGATTTGCAACCCCACATTCACTGCAGGCCAAGGCTTTCTTCAAGTCAAAAGCTATGCTAGTTCTTCCTCTGGAGCTGCCAATCATCCTTCAAGACACCCTCCCCCTTAGGATGCAACACATACTCTGGTGGCACAGCTGCATCGCCAGGGGAGGGAAAGGATAATATTGGGCTGCCCATCAGCATGGCTCAGCCAATAAAACAATGAATGTGTATGTGTCCCAGGTCTGTGTCTACTGTACATCATTCTTTGCTTGGTGTAGATTCCCAAGGAAGGAACTGGAAATCAAGACCTGTGAAAATAGTTAATAAACTATGAAGGCAGCAGTTTTCAAACTCTAAGGGTTTGAACCACAGTATGTTCTTGCGAAGGTGTGGCGGAAGCAGCGACACGATCCCCAGAATCGCATCGCTGAGGAGGCTGCAGGGATTGGTATGCACTCACCAGACCCTGCAGCAGCCTTCCTGGGGTGCGGGGAGCCCAGCGCCATCTTCTACAGAGCTCCCCAGGTCTTGAAAAGTGAAAGCACAGCGATCACGCTCCACTTCCGGTTTTGCAGAAGTGGAGCGTGATTGCTGCACTTTCACTTTTCAAGACCTGGGGAGCCCTGCAGACCCTCGCACAGGGCTCCCCACAAACCCAGGAGGCTGCTGCAGGAACTGGTGAGTGCATCCCAGTCCCTGCAGCCCCCTTAGCAACGCAATCCTGGGCATCATGTCACTGCCTTCCTCCCGCCCCCTGCCCCTTAAGGGGAAAGTGGCCAGGACTCATAGGCTGGGGCGTCACAACCCCCCAGTTTGAAAAGCCCTGTATTAAGGTATTGCTGCAGGTTGACTGTTCCAGCTTGAAACTGTTCCAGTTGCAACTTACTGTTGGTTGGGATTTGGTTTATTTTGTTCACCTGTTATTTAGATTTGCATAAATAAATGATCAATGTTTTTTAGTTTATGACTTATTTAGTGCCCATTTCACACCCCTGTCTAGACTGTGACCATAGCAACTGATCCTACAACCCGACATGATGGGTGCTTGCTTTCAGTTCCTCATACAATGGCAGAAAGGAAGAAGGCTGAAAATCTATAAGGGATTTTTTTGGCTTTGTTTATTTTTTGTTTTTGGCTGAGATCAGACCGAAACTAGGGAAAGCTAATGCATTCGGAATTACATTAACTAACATGATTTAGCACCAGTTCTTCTGCTGGTGACTACATGTTTCCTCATGTCTCTCTGAGATGCTACATAGACTCCCTCAGGCTGCACTGGGATTTGGCAACCACTCCATATCAGGAAGAAGGTGATTTCAGGACTGGAAAAGGCCTCTGGGGCCAATACATCACCTGACTATGTACTTATGTAATAAATTGTTAGGAAAAGGATAAGCTATCACAACTCCAGCATGGGAAACGGCGGTTGTTCATTCTTCACTATAAGCTCTTACAAGGAAAGCAACAGGGACAGAGTACACATTTCAGATTACCTCTTTCTTACCATGGTGTGGTTAGTGACCCAGCCAGTAGCATAGCTGGGGAGTGGGAATCTAGGGCCGGATGACATGATAACACCCCGTGTCATTGTGTCACACACACACACCCCGCATCTGTGCAAATACTCCCCACACATGTGCGGCCTAGGTCTCAGAAATGGCTCCATTTGGAGCCATACAGAAGCCAGGGCGGGCTAAAGGGGCCTTTTCATGGCGCTTCTGTGTGCTGAAAGGTAAGCACTGTCACTCCCTACAGAGATGGTGAAAAACCACTCTCTGGCCCTGGCCTAACTATACTACTGGGTCTAGACTCCAGCACAGCCTCACGGCTCTCAGGACATTTGATGCCACCAGAGATTGCTAAATAACCCAAATCAGGAGTAGAACCAGGATGCTTTCTCTTCCCAATCTCCCACATGGGAAAACATAAGTTATTTCAGCACAGAAGTTGGTGACTAGAGAAGCTATTCAGAGAGCATAACTGACCAAGTGAACCCCATCTCCTTAATATGCATGTTTGTCTTGGGCAGCACTAGCAATGCAAGTCCATCAGTAATGAGGGGAGATGCCTTGCAAACTGGGTGAAGAGACACTTTTTCAAGTGGTGTTCTTAAATTTAGCAGAGGGAGACCAACTGCCCCTATTCACCCCAGCACAGTGTCTTCTAAGTGGCTGTTCGCTGGTGTTTCTTCTGCATTTTTATAGATTGTGAGCCCTTACAGGACAGGGAGCCATTTTCTCTGTAAGCCACTTCGTGAGCTTTTTTGTAAGCCACATTGCTTACTTCGTATTTGGGCCAGCCATTGCATAGATCTGCCTAGAAAAGTGTACTCACAGTGGCAACACTAGGGGGGTGCAGACTGCGCTGGGCGGTGCATTGGGGGGGTGCACCACTGCTGGCCCAAATTGTGAAAATCTCAGTATTTTTGAATAATACTTCATATTATATATCATTCAAAGTGGAATTTCATGCAGAATGCAATGAAGTAAACTGTATTTAAATATCTGTATTCTATCAAAAGTTATGGCCAAATAACCATAAAATGAAAACACAACTGCCTTATGTGACAAAAAGTGGATTTTCTTAACTCAGAGGCATACATACTGTACAGAGGATTTCAAAAACGGGGGGGGATGCTGAGTGGGGAGCTTGAAGACTGTAATCCTGTGCACACTTTCCTGGGAGTAAGCACAATGGGACTTACTTCTGAGGAGACACGCACAGGACTGTGCTCTAAGCTGGGGAGGACAGGGCAGCTGCACTCAATTGCTTGCTTTTGCCGTGATCATGGGGGGAAACGTGAAGGAAATGGGGCAGTGAGAGGGTGAATGAGCGATGGGGGGGATGCTGAGTGGGGAGTTTGAAGGCTGTAATCCTGTGCAAACTTTCCTGGGAGCAAGCACAATGGGACTTACTTACATAAAGATCCTCCCCTTACTAGGGTGGACGGGATCATAAACTGACATGAAGATCCGTCCCTTACTAGGGTGGACGGGATCATAAACTGACATGAAGATCCGTCCCTTACTAGGGTGAACGGGATCATAAACTGACATGAAGATCCGCCCCTTACTAGGGTGGACGGGATCATAAACTGACATGAAGATCCGTCCCTTACTAGGGTGAACGGGATCATAAACTGACATGAAGATCCGCCCCTTACTAGGGTGAACGGGATCATAAACTGACATGAAGATCCTCCCCTTAAGTCAAAACAAAACAAAACAAAACAAAAATTTGTCTTTCGAAGCATGGGTCATAAAAATTCGTTGTGCGAGTTACCAAACTTCGCAAAACGCTTTCGTTCTGCGAGTTTTTCGCTGCGTGGGGCATTCGTTATGCGAGGTACCACTGTATATTTAAATAAAGAAATAAAATTAATGGGGGTTACACCAACCCTAACGATGCCACTGCATTTAGATTGTGTGTATGATATTGTAATTTATTCTGGCACAGGTCAATCACGAGGGTGACACAATGAGGTTTTGTACCAGGTGACGCAAGACCTAGTGATGCCTTTGCTCACTCAAAAGCAGTTTTCTCATTCACCTCCGGGGGGAGGGGCAAGAAATCCAGTAACCATGGACAAGTAACCTTTCTTCAGAGTTGGAACAAACACATGTAGATTCAAATCAGCTAGCTCACTTAATAGAGTTCCAATTGGTGAAACACCTGCTGGTCTGGTTGGACAATGCTGAGGTGGGAAACCTGAGGACAGCCCTCTGAACCTTCTCTTGGTCATGGCCAAGTGGTTGGATGACCAGTTGAAAGGCAGTCGTCAAACTCAAATTGCTTGCTTGGCTTTGCATTGTTTTACTTGGCTAAGGTGAAACTCTCTGGCATTCCTAATCCGCATCTCAGCCAAGCTTCTGTTGGGGATATACTTACCAAATGTGTCCAAATGGCAGACATGAGCAAATTGACTCAGCCAGCCAGAGTTTTTCCTAGTAAGGCAAAAAGGCATTCACCATATATGGTGAAAAATAAGATCTGTCCTAGTCCATGAATTCCAAACCATTCCATAGAATTCATTTTTTGAATTCTTTTTTTCAATTCATAATTTCATTTTTTAGACTGCAACCCTATCCACACCCTGTCCCATTGACTATAATGAGACATACTTCTGAATAGACATGCATAGGATTGGGCTCTTAGATTACTGGCGCTCCAGCCCCACAGCAGTCCCAAAGCATCCAGGTGGGGAATAATTACTTTAAAAATATGTGTCTAAAAACCAGATTAACATAAAATACTCAAACTCAATCCCAACCATATATAGCTAGTTTAGCTACTCTGGCTTAGAGTTTGGTTGATCTCAACAAGAAAGGAATTCTAAGTTTGGGAGGCAACCACTGAGAATGGTGGCATTTAAAAAAAAACTTGGGAAATCCAATCACAGTTCTCTCATGCTATTTATTTAGTTATAGTATGCTGCCTTTCCATAGACTCCACGTGGTTTAGAGGCAAGCTGACCATATCCCCCCCCCTTTTTTAAACAAGTATTAGTCTATGAAAGAACTCATAGAACCCTCCATTTTTCCAGGAGTTTCTTTTCCAAGTGCAATCACTACCCTGGCTGCACAGCTCTGATGCTTTCCAAGCTTCCACAGGCAGCTCCAAAACATGAAAAACATGCCTCAGGCTGGTACTCAAGATGCTATCCAGTCTTGCTAGCTTACTCCTCCACATTTCTCTGATCTTGTCAGCTGCTTCCAATCACCCATCCAAGGTGAGACTCAAGCTGATCCTACATAGCTTTTTAGGCAAGGTGAAAACCTCCAGACCATGCCTCCTCTTTTGGCTCTCTATCTGGGCAACTTATCACTCAGGAAGACCACCTGTTTTGCCTCTTTGCACTCAGACTTTTGGCTTCCAGTTCACCAGTCTGTCAACTTTCAGCATGTTTTTTGCTGCATTGCCTCTGAAGTGCCTGCTCGGATTGAGCATCTGATAATTAAATAAGACATCAAGTGCTTGAACCTCAATGAGAAAAAATTTTTAAATTGTTTTTAGAAATCAAGAAAGCAGAAACTGGTTGGCTTTTCATGATAAAATATTTAGATCAGGGGTGTCCAAAGTTTTTGGCAGGAGGGCCACATCAGCTCTCTGACACTGTGTCGGGGGCCGGGGGGGGGAAGAATTAATTTACATTTAAAATCTGTATAAATTTACATAAGTTTACATAAATGAATATATTAAAGATGAACTTATATGAATGAATGAAGGTCTTGCAACAGCTCAAGGTCTATAAAAGGCCTTGCACAAAGCAAGGCTGGCCTTTCCTTTGCTGCCACTGCTGCATCACAGATGTGAAAGAGAAGCAGTGGAGGGAGCTCTCATCCCACAGCTCACACAAGAGGTCAAACAGTCACCCTCACGCTGAGAGAATTTGCGTTGGGTCAGTGCGGGCTTCAACAAATTTCCAGAGGGCCAGAGGCTCATTGGAGACTGGGGGCTCCCTGAGGGCCGCATTGAGAGGCCTCGAGGGCTGCAAGTGGCCCCCGGGCCGGGGTTTGGGCACCCCTGATTTAGATGATGGTGATGAAAATCCTGGCCCTAAGACCAACTGCTGAGTTCATTGCTGAGGCAAGATGCAAATCACAGACTTCCTAGGACACAGCTGAATCCCTTAACCCCTATACTATATTAGCTTTGGATATACCCACAATGTCATGGGCCACAGCAAGACCTAACTTCTTGTTTGTTTATTTTAGTAGTTGAACAAATATCATCTTTTCCGTTAGTGTCATGATTGTCATCCTGACAAGTTATGCATAGTCTATTAACAACCCACCATGTAACCTTGTCAAGGGGCAAGTTCAAGGGGTTTATTATAATGACAGAATAACTATGGATTGTATCATTTTAATGCTCATTATTAAAGAAAGAGCTGAAAAACAGGTCACTGATGTTTAATGATCATTGTGGCCCCTATGATAGCCATTTCCATTTTTCAGAGTTAATATGTCAAAATAACACTACATTCAATTTCTACAAAACAAATAGTCCTTTTTTAAAAAGCATACCTGCTGTGGCTGCCCATCAAAGATCCTTCAAACACATATTTTTAAAAGTAAAGCAGTAAAGGATTGTAGCTTTGTACACAGGCAATTTTGCCTGCACAAGTACATATAAACTCCACATTATTATTATTATTATTATTATTATTATTATTATTATTATTATTATTATTATTATTATTATTATTATTATTATTGACAGATCTCTATAAACACGAACATAATTAAGATGTGGTGTTTGGGGTAAAATTAATATGAATCTTTGAAAATGAATAAATTTATTAAAGTATTTCTAACAATTGCGTAACAAACCCACATGACTCACACCGCAGTTTAGAAAAAGATATAACAGTACAATACAGTGTCTCACAATCAAAATTTAAAAACCGTATTAAAACCATACAATCAATCAGCAGAGAGCCATGCGGTGTCTCAAACATAGCCACCAAGCTGCTGTGAGTTGCAACACTCAGTATTTGTTTTACAGGATATTCAGGAAGCATCTGATAGCTTCTCATATGCAGGAACTGGTGTTCTGAAAAAGTGGCAACTTTCCCTAGGATATCTGCAAGCACTCAACAATCACAAACAACCTCACGTCCTGGGCATAGAAAACATCAAAGGAGTCCCAGCTCCCTCTCCTGGCAGAGCACTGCAGTGGTAGTTGAGCGGAGGGTCTGTGTGTGCTGAGAATCCCACCCCAAAGGCCATCAGGAGACCTAGCATTCCAATTCAGTACAGAAACTCCAGAAGCGAACATGCTATTGACTGTGCAGCAGAAGTTCTCTGCTAGAGGCCTATTGGTGTTAATGCCCACATAGCATGACCAGGAGATTAACCCTGGATTAGCAAAGGCAGAATCAGACTGGGGAACATCTGTGACCTAGCTTTGGCTGAATAACTACATATTAACTGAAGCTTCGATAAAACTTTTATTTCGGTGTATTATCTGCTGTTCTTATGGTTGGGGGGAGGGGAGAGTCTGTTTTAGCTTTGAATAGGGTTGCCAACTCTTACTGAAACTCTTACTATTCCTGGATATTTCCCCCACAGCGGGATGGAATGTCATTAAGCCAAGTCTGCCCTATTACTATCTCAAGGATAGTTTTCAGGAGTCACCTGGACATTGATACAGATTCCAGGAGACTCCAGATCAGTCCCGGAGGGTTGGCAACCATAGCTGTGAATACTTTGATTCCCAGACTAGCTTTCGTGCACACTGACCTCTTATCCGGAGGCCTCTTGGCCTTTCCCTCCCCCCCTGACTAATCTTACAAGGAAGATTTTTCCAAGAATCTAACACGCCTTATAGTCCAAAAGTTCACAGATGAAAATGGCTACACTTTAGTGACAACCCTATTTCCCCAAAGATCACTGCCTGAGCCCTCCAGCCTCATTACACATTACTAAAGTCCCTTCTCCACTTGCTTTTTAACGGGTTCTTTTATTCTGCATTAGCCTTTCTCTTGCACTGATTTACAGCAGAGGGTGTTTGTTATTTATATTAAAAACATACCACACTAATTGCAGCATGGGAAATGGCATGTAAATGGTGCCATAATGTTCATGTATGTGGATTTACTTGTATGCATTTGCCCTCCACACAAGATTCATCAATGCTCCATATTTACACACAGATATTCTAGTGCATCAGTGGAATTACATCTATAAAATGATTTTTCCTTAAATGTAGCTATCAAGACAAACTTTATTGAAATCTTATTTCAATTGGATTTGCCACAATTGTATTCGTAAGGATTAAAATTGTATTCAATTGTATTCGTAAGGATTAAAAAATGTTTCCTCAAACATCAAGGAAATGCTGGCGATGTCAAGCAAAAGGTGCAGATATTTTGTCATATTTTTGTTGAAGAAAATGGTTAAGGAGTTTTAGAAAGTGGTATTAAATAAAATATAAAGACACAGAATTACCATTTACATCACAAATTCAGCTGTTCAATGACATAAGAAGCAATGCTCAGAAGCAACACAGACTTCATAGGTCATTTATTGATCACTGCAAACATAATATTTGCAAAACAAGAAACTTTTGTTAGAGAAATGGATTAGGAAGGTCTGGTGCACAATGTTAATGTGGAAAATTACAGCAATTAAACAATTACAGGCAAGTAGGGTAAATGGAGCCACTGTATTCCGGGAACGATGGAAGCTGCTTATCAAATACTGAAATTGGGTTAATTCAAATGAAATTATACAAGTTCAACCATTATGCAGGAGATGCTATAATAAAATATGTTTATTTAAATGCTAATACCCCAACCCAACTAGGTACTCCATGTGATCATCTGCTTGTGACTTCCCAGCTTCCTGAACAATTGGATCCCGTGCATGGGAATTTCCTTCCTACCCAATGGGTGGGGCTTTGCAGTCATGTCCCATTGCAGGAAAAAAAAAATCCAGCTATTGGGAGTGGTAGATTGAATTCCATCCCACTCCATTCCCCTTTCCCCATCAAACAACTGATTTGGTGGGTATAGGTATATAGGAAGGGTTCTGCACGTGACCACTGACATTCCTGGAGGGGAGGCAAAAGGCTAAGGTGTGCAGGCTCATGAAGGCTGGTGTAAAACAGCTCCTCCCCCTTGCCTTCAGAACCAGTTGTGGCTGTGAAAGCTTTGCTCCAGGAATGCCAGTGCATGTGACTCTTAGAATTGGTCATAGAAGATACATCAGATTTTTGTTTGCAGAGGATTTTCCTTTCTAATGAAATGATTCTCATTTGGTTTATTTATTTATTTATTACTAGTTTATGATTCTCAAGACACATCCACGTTGCCCATTCAGATTAACATCTTGAAGATCTTGAAGGAGGGGCTGATGCCCCAAGTAATTCTTGCACTTCATATTAATGAAAACTGGAAAAGGTATCTTCCTCTCAAGGGGGCATTGATTTATCAGGGAAAGTAGCAGAAAATAGGGACTCTCTCTGGTTAAATAGGGTCCAGTGGAGTATGTGTAATTTCTCCCTGTTGTACAACTCCAAAATGCTGCTTCTTCTGAATCTGTCTCCCAAGAATATGTAACATGGGAGGCAAGTTACATGCTTCAGCATTGCCATATGTTCTGGCATCTGCTTTTGATCCTATGTTGTGGAGAGGATCCACATACCTGTCAACATTTTGATCACTGAAGAGGTAGATGAAGTTGCTCACCAGGAAAAGATGAACACTTACTGTCCTCCAAAGAGCTTTCCCATCCATGCTTGAAAGCAAAGACACAGATAGTAGCTTAGTATATTTTACAGGGCTTTCAACCAATTAAAGAATGGTCTGTAAACCCATTTAATTCATTGGTCAAATTTAAGTACATGTGCATATTGGCAAACTCCCCAAAGTATGTGTCTTTTTGAGATGTGAACAGAGGTGTGATAGGATTTGGTTGTTACTGAAGGAACTCTTTAGTAGGAAATGTCATCTTCTATATTGTCTTTTTTATTGTCTATGATAATAATATCCAAGAGTTGAGAGAGAACTCAAACTTAAACTTATGTTTAAGTCTGTTCTCATTTTACAGATTTAAATTCATCCCTCAAGATTAAAATTGGCCCCTACCAGCTAATGAAGCTTTCGTTGGTAGGGCCAATGTAGGTGATTGATCTAATTTAGTAAAGGTCTCTGTCCTGAATATTTAAAAGTTTTATTTACTAATTCAGTGTTTGAAAACTAGCAGATATGACAGTGGAACAGAGGATCCACTGCCATAAATGACTATATGGGCAATGCATGCAGCATACAGCTGGCAGCCATTTTGGAGCCACTGCTGCAAACAGCAGCCCACTAACACCACCACTACCCATGGAAGCACAGGTAAACCAGCATGGGAGGCAGGCAGCGGGAGGAACAGGGCAGAGGAGAGGGAGTTTTTGGGCGGGGAGGGTGGGAGGTGAAATGGGGAAGGGAGAAGTCCTGCAGAAGTGACTTTCACTAGGATACTATCCCCATTCCCTCCCCCCTTCCATCTCTTTTACTCTCCTTGAACTTATACCAACAAAATATCTGGCACAGATCCAAGGAGATCCATTGGGAAAGTGGAGGCTTACCCCAAGGTGAGGGAACATGAAGAGGCATCTGTGACTGCCCCCACTGCAAGATGCAGAGCACCTCATTGGCAGGACTGCATTGGCCCTGGGGGAGTTAGTTAGGATTGGGCTGTAACCTACATCAGATTGCTTTGTGTTAAGGCGGAAGAGCAATATGAAACCTTTTTGTGAAGGATAAATCTTACTGATAGTTAAGCCACATTAAAAAGAAACTTCAGGGTTAGTGGCGGTTTACTGCTGAACATCACAGCACTGGCGTAGCTAGAGGGGGGCGGTGCACTAAGTTTTGCAAGGAGCCTCTCTACAGCGTGCAAGCGGTTCCTCCCCCTCCCCTTGGGAGCCATTCACCCCTCCCCACCCACATGGCTCCCAAGGGGAGGGGGCTGCTTGCACACTGCAGGGAGGTTCCCTGCCAAACTTAGTGCACCGCCCCCCCTAGCTACACCAGTGCATCACAGGTTATTGTGGAATAAATTGTGAAAAGAAAGACTATGTACCATTTGATTTGGATTTTCATAAATATAGAGGTCGCAGAACTTAGCTTTCCTTGTTGCAGAATTTGGATTACCGTGGGGCATAATTTTTTTATTTATATTCTTTGCTTTGTGCAGTTCTTGAGCAATTGCTGCAGTTTGCAAGAGATCAAAGGAAAATTCTATTAACTCCTACTTGAAGAATACCTACATCTTTGGCATTATTCCTAAGCATTATTCCTAAGCTTAGAATAATGGTTTAATTTTCATTCACTTTCTCTTTTTTTCCTTTCAGATTTTTGTGTCCTTGAGGTTTCTTACATTCACTTTTTTTGAAAAAGCTTTTATGGTAGTGATTATGTTCTTGTGCTCACATCATCTTAATGTATTTTGTCCTAAAGTGTGTCTTGGAATTGAAAATTAAACTTTGGGCCAGCGTTATCTCCTGGCAGAAGTCCACTGCAGTCATTTAAGTTGCCGAAACAAGTCATTTGGGCCATTTGCCTTTTTTTTTTTTTAAAGGTAAGTTCACTTTAAATAGCCTTTTCTTTTTTTCAGAACATGGTTTAAAATAATGAATAGGCTGGCACTCATTGCTTTCCCTTTGATTTCACATTAAACTGTCCACATTCAAGCCTGTGCTCTCCATGCATAAAGCACATGAAGAAAAAAATGATGATAGTATTTGATAGTAGCAATCTCCCCTCACAGCAAGCAAGAGGTGCCAGTGACATCACCACAGTCAGAAGAGTTCTCTGTCTCTCTCAGTAGAGCCTTTATTCACTTCTAATCTCTGAAACCTGTCAAGCTACGAAGGATGTAGCCAAGCTATTAGGAAACAGTTTGTGGTGTCAGAATCCAGAAAACACGATTCAGTGAGGATGAAAACACTGAACTGAGGCTTGTCGCTCCCTCACCACAAAACGTCATCTTCCCAAACCTGATTTGGGGCTCAGATTCTTTAGGTTGCTGAAGTAATCGCAGACCAGCTGAGACAGCCACTAATCCGACATTGTTCATGTAAATAGGCCTATTTAATGAAAGAGAGGTCAAGTCTGCACCATTTGTTTGCTGCAGATCAAGTGCCCATTTGAGGCATCAGTAACATGCCTTGGATCCAAGCTCTCCACATCTCATTGGGAACAAAGCTGAGGCTCATAAAGGGAGTAGGGGAGTGACACAAATGTGGTGTAGATGCATCCTGAGTGATGAGAACCAGCATCACACCCTAGAAATCAGGGATAGCTGACTTTTTTTCCCTCCAGGGACCAGCAGTAGCTGGAGTTGGAAAAAGATCTCACATATGGCCAGTTTATATAATAAATACGGCACCATAGAGTGAGAAGGGCTTCACCATTATGGAGTTACCTTCAGGTGTGGCTGGACCAGTCTGTACTGCTACGGGGAGGGGGGGATCAGATGCCCTGTAGGCTGCCTGATCATCAATGGGTCTCCTCAGAGCAACACCAGCTATTTTGCTGGTGTGTGTCCAAGGAGAGGAAGGGGACAGGGCAGGCTAGAAAAATGAGGATAGGGTACTGGTGCATGCTGTTGCCTCTGAGATCCACCCCCCCCACCTGGAAATAACCCTGAACTACCCACAGCCCACCCTCGACTTGCTCCCATTAGCACAGTGGTTTTCAAACTATCAGGGAGAGTTTGAACCGCAGTCACCAGAACTGGAGCGTGATCGCTGCGCTTTCACTTTTCAAGACCTGGAGAGACCTGCAGACCCTTGCGCAGGACTCCCTACACCCCCGGGAGGCTGTGCAGGGATGGTAAGTAAATGCCTGCAGCCCCCTGAGTGATGCAATCCTGGCGATCGCATCGCTGCCTTCCCCCTGCCCCTGTCCCTTAAGGGGAAAGTGGCCAGGGCTCACAGGCTGGGGCATTGCAATGCCCCAGTTTGAAAAGCCCTGTACTAGCACCTTACCTGCTCTCCCACAGGCTGGGTCTGTTGGTGGTGGGTGCATAGAGCTGCCAGACATTATGAGAGTTGATCTAATACACTTGGAAGCAGCATGACATTTAAGGTGCTGCTACAGCCTTTATGACATCTGAAGGCTTGATCTGCTGTCGTAAAGGCCAAATAGGATTCGGTCGTATGGCTACAATCTTATACGCACTTACTGTGAGGAAGTCCCATTGAACACAATAGAAGTTACTTCTAAGAAGACATGAATAGGCTTGCAGTCTGAGACATAACATTAAAATATGAACCCACTCTGAACATGGAATCCCCTAAGAAAGTTGTGAACAAATTGCCTAAGCATTAGCATAGATTATGTTAGAGGTATAGCATAATTGAGCAGGAGGTCTGGTCTAGAGGGTAGATCTGCTGTTATGCCCAAAGATATCATATGAAGGTTGCCTGTTCAAGATCACTGGAAGCCCTGGGAGCAGCAAGGCCTTGACAAGCTGAGCAGAGCTCTTTAGTGTGAGAGCCAAAGAAGCCAACTCTGAAGCTTTTCATCTGTGTGGGAGTAGACGGCAGCCAGTATGTGACCAGACTGTGAGAAGGTCCACCTGGAATGAAGTTCTATCTTTCTAGGATAGAACTTCATTGTTTAAAAAAAACAAAATCCTGAGGTTTAGAGAAAGCCTGCCCGTGTAAACCACCTTGAATAAAGCCAAAGGAGCAATCCAATGACTAGAAAGGCGGTAGATAAATACCTATGATGATGATGATGATTATGATTACCAAATGATGTTACAGACTACCTATCCCCTGAAGGAGATGTCTCTGGATTGACTGGACATCTCTGAAGATTTATTAGAATGGGATCTTCTGCACTGCCTGCTTGGAACGTTGATAGCTAAACCAAATACCTTGAAAACTGAAAGCATTTAGAGCCCAATTCTATCCAAGCCTACTCAGAAGTAAATCCCACTGTAGTCAATGGGGCTTACTTCCAGGAAAGTGTGGATAGGATTGGACTCCCAGTCTCCAATGGGCTTGGAAAGAAACATTATGCATGCCCACTAATTTTATAGGTACCACACAAATATCCAAGGGCCAAAATGGATCCATTTGTGAGTGGCATATCTCTCCATCGATTTTTCCTTCATGTTCTAGCCCTGAATACCCTGAGCAACAGTATACAGAAGACCCAAAAGTTGCTGATTCAAATCCTGCAAGCTGGAAGTACCTTACAGCACAATCCTATGCATATCTACTCAGAACTCCCACTGTGTTCAGTGGGACACACCACACACACACACACACACACACACACACACACACAGGGACCTTCCAGGGACCAGGGACCAGAAGGAGGACATTGCTGGCTAATAGATTTTGACCAGCATCAAAACACTAATGCAAAGCAGCAGCTTGGTTATTCAATTCAGAGCCATGTGTTATCTGGGAAGAGGCATCTGCAAGAGAGGCATTGACTGCATTTGCAATTAGCAGGAAATATTATCATGTATAATCATGTACTATAAGCTACATGATATCTATCCATCTGAAAAACTGAAAGCAGAGTCATATATGTGGTTATTAAATGAGGATACTACCTTTCCTCTAGTCTGTTTAAGGTTTTTCCCTCCATTGACAGTGATTTGAAGATGCTTGTGGAAATGAGCATTGATAGCTGGCAGCTGCTAATATCTATCAGCCAGACTGGGAAATGGGACCAGTATCTGCCTGTGTGTATGGTCTGTGCACTTGTTTTATCTTTGTCCATCATGGCTGATGAAATCTGCCTGGGCAGGACTGAGTGGGCTGGGAGAGTAATAAATGTTTGTCTCAGGGAGGGAGTACTTCCATCCTGCCTTATGGTGGCAGCTGCCCACTCTTTCCTGAAAAAAACCCCTTCCTTCATCCCAGCCATTACCAGCCATTCTCTAAACCAGCAGCCAGCAAGGTGCCTGAGTAGGTAGTAGTTACCCTACTACAGGGATTCCTGAATGAAACTGATTTTCCTTGAGCTATTTCAATCTGGCTTTCAGCCAGGGTTGGGCACAGTAATGGTCTTGATTGCCTTAAGGCCCAATCCTAACTGGATGCTGTGCCATCAGAATTCACATTCCAGCAGCACAGCAGCATTGCTGGCATCGCAAAACGCAGTGCACTATCATGCACAACCGGGCCACCACCTGAAATGGCAAGCAACAGCTACCAAGTGACACCAGCAATGCTGGATGCATTGGCACAGGGAGTGGAGGGCAGAAGAGGACAGGAAGCAGAAAGATTGGGGTAGGGACCAGAACAGAGAAGGGGTGTGTCAAAAGCAGAAAGGGGGGTGGTTAACAGCAACTCTGCCAGTATCCTATCCCCCATCTCAGCATCAATCACTTCCCCAAGTCCACTTGAAGTTGCGCCAGCCAAAGAGTTGGTTCAGGGCTGAGTAGACCTATCAGGGAAGTGGAGGCTTGCCCTGAGAAAAGGGAACAAACTTTCCCTTACCTCAAGGAGTCCTCTGAGACTGCTCCCCCCCCCCCCACTGCAGGATACAGTGCACACTTTGTTGACATGGCTGCATTGGCAGGAGGATTTAATTAGGATTGGGCTGCTAGTTGATGACCTACACTGGGAACTAGATGGGGGAGCAATGGACCTCTTGGTGGCTTCTGATACCATTTATCACAGTATCTTCATGTAACACCTGGCCAGGGTAGGGCTTTAGGACATGTGTTGCGGTAGCTCCAGTCCTTCCTGGGTTCCATTCCTTCCCTCTCAATGACTTTGAGCCTTGAAATAAAGATACTTCCCTATGATGGCATGAGGAGCAATGTTGGTGAAGTGCAGGGGTGGTCAGAGGTAGAGCATGGACCACTGGCCAATTTCCAGGAGACCACTGTGCTGTTTGTTGAGATTCTTAGAAATAAAACTGAATATGGAGGATGGTGTCTCACCTCAGAACCTGGCATGCAAAGCAGAGAAGACGCAGGTGGCTATTTTTATTGTACAAGAGTTGCTCTTCCTTCTGGGCAATAATAAATGGGTACATTATGAAGGAAAAGGATGTCATTTTGTTTCAAATGAAATGCCTGAAGTTTACATAGATGAGGACTCATCTCCGCTGCAACTGTGCCCAGCTCATTTTGTGAGGAAGATGTGCTGCACTTTCACAAATATCTAGCACTACACTCAAATACTGGTTCCTCAGAAAGGTACTTTATCACCTTGACCTGATGTTCCCTGCAGACAGAGTCAGTATTTGCTGAATGTCTCTGTTACCATATAAAAGACCAAAAAAAAAAAAAGTGTTATGAATGGTTTCATTCCTCCCTCCCAAAGAAAAACTGTTTTCAAAAGGAAACCCAAATTTTGACATGTAAGTATGATAGGGCTATCTAAAGTTTCAAGTATCAGGAGTTTCAAGATGGGTTGGTATTTATTTACATACAGCTAAGGAAGACAATGGAAGTCCAAAACTATAGGATTGCTGCTTTCTCACTAGCTCTTCAAACATTCTTAGGAATGCTCGGAGACAAATAGTAGGGTCTCAGTATGTCAGCCAGTGTATCCAGATCCCAGGACTTTGCTTGTTATTGGCAGAGAAGTCCAGGCTGGGGTGGATGACTGCAAGAGAGAGTACTAATGGGGTCAGTGACCTTGGCAGCCTCCCACCCCAGATCTAGATGTTATTTTTAATCTGAGAAAAATTTTTGTCCTCGAATCAGATCCTAGCCCATGATTCTTTCCCCTCAGCGCTGATTTGAGCAGCCTCACTCATTTCTGACTTGAAACATTTTAAACTGCTCACTAGTCTGAAAGTAACATGAAACCCAGTATTTTCCTGGCAGAAACTAAGCAAGAAAAAGAGCCAGGAAACTAGAACTCACTCACTGCCTTTACTAAATTTGCAAATCTATGGGGAGGCCTATTTTTCCAAGCAAGTTTCTAGCACTTAGGGCTAGAAGATATGCACTGAAGATGTGGTTAATGACTGCTGAAATCTTGGAAATCAGAAGGGTAGCTGTATTCAAATTTCTGGTGGTTGGGAATAAGGTTTGAGGTCCTTGGCACAGTTCCTGGCCCAAGATTAGCAATAAGGATAAATTATGCAAAATAAGAAAACAATGCGAAGACTGGCATAATTTAGACCACTTCAGTTTTTCTTTACACAGAATTTGGATTCCCTGGACCCATAATGGTGATGTTCTTTCAGTACAATATACCCATAGTTGAGATGATAAACCCTGCTCCAACCAGGAGCCTTTAGTAATTGCAGAACTGGTATCAACTGATGTTGTTATATATATTTATATATATAAACTCCCTCATTGATATATTCTTTGCACTGAATTGCCAGATTTGACCTGAAGTTTCAGGATTTTAGTTTTTCCAGGAAAAAGAATAAGTTATCAGGGTGAGATGTCCAAAGGGAACGAGTTATCTTCTGCTTGGCTAGATGCCAGTTTTGACTATTATTCCATTCCCACGTCCATCAGGCTTCAGCTAAGCCTCCTGATAGCGCCAAGTTCCACCTCAGCTCCAACAAGCTTCCCATCCTGGATCTGCCAGGCACCACTTTATCTCTCTGTCTCCTCCTCATCTCATGTTCAGAGGCTCCAAAATCCTGAAAATCCTCACTTAGCACCGGGTTTGTGTATGAAATTTCCTGACAGAGATCCACTCTCCACCTTGCAAAGAAGTTGCAGCGTTGAGATGGGCGCATGATACCTCTGGATCATCTAGGGATAACTGATGCGTCCTCTGAGGAGCGTTTCTACAAGTCAAAAGCTGCCTCATTCCAAGGTGAGGCCTGCTGAGTTTTTGTTCCCATTCCATACTTAGCAATTGCGCACATTCACTAGAGGAGCTTCGGTAATTTCCAGCATGGGAAATAACAGAGAAAGAGCCAAACTTATGCATATTTATAAATAGGTGTGATCCCAGCATGCAGTTGCACAACTGCTTAGTTCTTACAAGAGATTTAAAAAATAAAAAGAGGACGGGGAGGATGAAGACCAAGCCATATACCCACACATCTCTAATTGCCAAGAATAATCTGTGTGATTGCAAAGGATGTGCTTCAAGGACAAGAGCAACGTTCAGTAAACAACACAAGCCAGCAGCACACCAGATAGGAATTGAAGGAACAATCCAGCCAAAATGAAGCTCTTTTAAGTCCTACTGATTTTACTGAAAATGAGATAAGCACATCCTTGGCACCTCCACTGAAATCAATGCAATCTAAGTGTTTCCTTTGGCTGCATCCCTCAATGGTAAACAGCTGTGCAAAAAGGACGGGAGTTCTGTTGTATATCAGAGGTTCAGAGAATGACAGTTCTACTACATCACTGGACGAATCTTTCAGGGGTGTTAAATATAAATGTTGGAAGCTCTGGGAATAAACAAAGTTTCGGCAGCGGCTGTATCTGTCTGGCTTTGCAAATGAGAATAAGTAATGGGCTCGTTTTTCAATTAACGGTGAACTGGAGTGTTGCATTTATTAATGAAATATGTGGCCATAAATAGTTATAAATCTCAAATGATTATGTTTCAAGTCCCATAGTATCTATTCTGGCAGATCATTCAATGAGGGAAGTAAATGTTTTGAGAAAGGACAGGCTCCAAAGCGTTTGGCTTTGGCTGATACACCAGAGGGGTTTTAGGGCCATTTCTGAATTGGCCTTTGCGGCTGGGGGGGGGGAACAATCAAGGAGAAGGGGAGGAGGGAGGTCACACAGCGTTCAATCCTATATATGACTACTCATAAGTATGCCCCATTGTGTTCAATGGGACTTTCTCCTAGGAAAGTGTGTATAGGATTGCAGCCACAGAGTCTACTAAGAAGGAAATAGAGCTTGGAAACCAGTTGAAGTAGGAAAACCTGGCCTAAACAAGTCTTGGGCTGTCAATTACTGAAGTTCATATAAAATAGGAAGGAATCGAGGGTTAAATATTTCATTTGTGTCACCACTATCCTGTAGAAGAAAAACTACTCTTTACTGATGAAATGAAACACCTCAAATTATAGCCTCCCCACTTCAGAACACCTCTGCACCACTCTGCCATCAACACCCAGAGTCTTTCCAACTGGAGCAAAGGCCCAGCACCTGCCCACGTTGGCCTCCACGCTAGTGCCTGCCACTGCTCGGCCACCATGAACTGCTTTCCAGAATTTTCGGAACAGCCGTAGCCAGAGCAGCGAGCCGGAGACCAGTGCTGTGGCCTTGGTGGATTGGAACCAAGTGTTTAGGAACTGATAAGACTCCCTGCTCATGTTTGTGCATGTAAAGTCAAAGTAAGACAGTGCCAAATATGCGGGACTGGATCAAACCACACAGATCTCACTTGGTGGATTGGGCTGCCCATGACTACAAAGCTTGTGGCTGAATGAGAGAATTACAGGAACTTCCTTCCAGCAACAAAATTTTGGCACATGTTGGTCTAAAGCCATTATTCATATGTGCCACTGAAGTGAGGATGGTGCCTCTGCACAAAATCACTTCCTAAATGTACCTTCCATCTAATATTATTAACATTAGCCACATTAGCCAAACACGTCTGTTTGGTTTCCTGGGATAAACTCCTATTGCTGCCGAAGAGAGTGGGAATTTTGCCACACGAGCAGGATTTTCCACCCAGAATTTGCAGGGATTATTTAGTTGCCTTGGAAACAAGAATTGCCAACAATTAGATATTGGTTTTAAAAACTGGCACCCACTATGAAAAATGTTTAGGAACTGATAAGACTCCCTGCTCATGTTTGTGCATGTAAAGTAAAAGTAAGACAGTGCCAAATATGCGGGACTGGATCAAACCACATAGATCTCACTTGAATCAAAGTTATGGGATTCTGGATTAAGGATAGGCAACTGGCAGCCCAGAAGCCCCATCTGACTTCTGGAGGCTTCCCATCTGGGCCTCAACATAACCCTCAATCCCACGGAATCTCATTTAATGTTAGCAACTTTCTTCTGCTAGAGCCAAGTCCTATATAGGCAAAGAGCTATACAACTCCCAATGTTCCTGTGTCAACAACAAAGTTCTCAGTTCTCAGTCCACTGATAAAGTCCCAGCAACTCACTTTCTTTACCTGTGTCTTGGCTCTTGAGAAGCTGAGCTGCCTAATAAGCAGAACTGCCAATTGCTTTTTCAGTAGCCCAACTATTTTTGTTTGTTTTGTTTTTGTTTGTTTGCTTGTTTAGGGATGGTTGCCATGGGGGAGGGCAATGTAGAACTTTGCCCCCAGGGTCCCCAACAGCCTGGCACTGGCACCAAGTGGCTCCCCTTTTTGAATAATGTACTCCACATAGATTTTGAGTCCCTGCCATGGTTCACTGATGAACCCTCAGCCTAGAAACTTTTGGTGTTTTTCATTTATGCAATGGGTAAATAAAAATGCCTCCCAAACACTTAAGGCCCAAATCTATCCTGAACTGGTCTGTATGGTGCAGGACTGATGATGCTATGTCTGCTGCATCCTGAGGGTCAGCCAGGCACTAGGCTGGCTGGGAACAGTCAATAAAGAAAAATTTTACTTACTGCCTCAGCCTCTACCTGGTCCCCTATGGGAAACCTCAAAGTTATGCCAGCTCTTTTGCCTGTATAGCCTTGAGAAGCCTTCTGGGGGCATGTAGGCTTGGGGTTCCAGATTCAGCATACTTCGCTGCTGCCAAGATTTGCCACCCTCCTGGCCTGATCCCTACCCTGATCTGCCCCCACTGCTGGCAGAACTCCATCAGCAGCTGATCTACAGGGCACTGTTGGTGCTGTGTGGCCTTCTAGGCCTTGTGAAGCAGCAGCACTCTGCAGACCAGTGGAGAGGCAGCCAAAATGGCATATCTCATGATCTACCAGTCTAAAGCATTGGTAGAAGTTGGCCATTGTTTCCCTGAACTACGTAAAATCCACCACTGGTGGTCCTGCCACTTGACCCTGCTGACTCACAAACTCCATAGAGATCTAGCCCCAATTATCCCACTGGTATCTCCAGAACTCTGCGTACAGACACCAGTCCATGTACCAGAATTTTGTCTTTGAAGAGTTGGCAACCCTTGTCAATAAAGTAGCCCTTGTTATAGCTTCTCTTGCTGGTCACACTAGAGAGGAGAGGGCTAGAGTTCTATTTGCCCTGAATCTTGATTTGTGCAGGAGTGACTCAGAGGACAAAGCCAATGTCTTTCAATCATTGTGCCCTTCAAAATATAGACTCTGTTAAAATGAGTCATCAACCAGGGCTTTAAATTTATTCCCACCAGAATAACCAAGACAACTATCTGGCAAAACAACAATTTAAAAAGGAGTTCTGAATCAAATCTAGGTGGTTTCCATTACTCTAATAGTTGTTTACATATAAATGAAATGCATATGCTCCAATTGTCTGTATTTACTGGAGACATCACTGGACGGTTTTTCCAGAAAATTATTGGTCCCTGGAAAATTGTCCCAATTTTGCCTTTAAGTAGAATGAAGGTATATTTCAAAATAAAGAATTAGTCTGTACAGGTTTCAGCCTATTCCCCCTGGTCTCTAGAAGCTAAATTGGGATAGATGGGGAAAGCATGGATACTTTATTCCATGGTATGTAAATGCTCTTTCTCTTGATACCGAGCTAAACAAGCGCATCGGTAAAGCAGCTACCACGTTTTCCAGACTCACAAAGAGAGTCTGGTCCAACAAGAAGCTGACAGAGCATACCAAGATCCAGGTCTACAGAGCTTGCATCCTGAGTACACTTCTGTACTGCAGCAAGTCATGGACTCTTCGCTCACAACAGGAGAGGAAACTGAACACTTTCCACATGTGCTGCCTCCGATGCACCCTCGGCATCACCTGGCAGGACAACATTCCAAACAACACAGTCCTGGAACGAGCTGGAATCCCTAGCATGTACGCACTGCTGAAACAGAGACGCTTGTGTTGGCTCGGCCATGTTGTGAGAATGGATGATGGCCGGATCCCAAAGGATCTCCTCTATGGAGAACTCGTGCAAGGAAAGTGCCCTACAGGTAGACCACAGCTGCGATACAAGGACATCTGCAAGAGGGATCTGAAGGCCTTAGGAATGGACCTCAACAAGTGGGAAACCCTGGCCTCTGAGCGGCCCGCTTGGAGGCAGGCTGTGCAGCATGGCCTTTCCCAGTTTGAAGAGACACTTGGACAACAATCTGAGGCTAAGAGGCAAAGAAGGAAGGCCCATAGCCAGGGAGACAGACCAGGTACAGACTGCACTTGCTCCCAGTGTGGAAGGGATTGTCACTCCCGAATTGGCCTTTTCAGCCACACTAGACGCTGTTCCAGAACCACCTTTCAGAGCGTGATACCATAGTCTTTCGAGACTGAAGGTTGCCAACAATGAGGTATGTAAATGAATGCAACTCAAGGCAGACCCAAGGTCTTCTGCTGCCTGAAGCAGAAGGCCAATACTTCCCCTCTTACCTGGTGATATGGCAGCCTATGTTCATCCAACACTCTAGCCCACTGCTCTCCTTTCCTCCAAACGTCTGCTTTATCCTCCTCTTCCTTTTCCAATCCAGGGAGGAGGATAAGTGAAGGTGAGCAGGTGAACAGAAATGGGCACCCCCTGCGAGTCTGCTGCCTGAAATGACCACTTCAGTTGGCCTCATGGGTGGGCTGGACCTGATGCAACCACAAATGGTCACAAAATCCCAGTGTACTACTTCCCTGCCAATGCTCCCTAAGTATTTACCAGATAGTGCAGTTCCATTCGGACCTTCTCTCCACACTCACCGCCCCCACCATCTATGAGACCAACTGTGAAGTGGCCACCCCAGGTAGCAAATGGATGAGGGGCACACACTTCTGCTGCCTACTTCCCTCCATTGCTCCTCCTCTTACTTCCTGGGCTGGAAAAGGAAGAGGGGAACAGAGCAGAGGTATGGAGGAGAGGACAGCAGAGCAAGAGTGCTGAAGGAGCAGAAACAGGCACATCATTCGATAAAGGGGGGGGCAGCATTTGGCATGCCACCTCAGGCACGAGGAAGACAGGGACCAGCCCTACCACCACCACCCCATCATCCATATCTTAAGCCAATGGTCTGAAAGGGCCTCCCATGCATGTATAGCTGGACACAAGCAGACTCTTCCAATACGAGAAGTGTTCATTGAGCAAGGTTCTCGGTCATATGAAAGACTGTGGTTCATACTGAACACTCTATTAAGGTTGAAATTCTATCACACTCTCCTGGAACTTAAGTGCCATTGCATTAAATGGGGTTTACTTCTGAGTAGACATGCCTGGGATTGCACTGCCAGTGTTTTTTACTGACCAAGCCCATGCTTGTCCACTCAAAAACCCGACTTAATTCAATGCGGCCTATTCCCAGGTGCTGTGTATACTAGGACTTCAGCCTGAGCCTAAGTATTTTGAAAAAGAAACTGTTACACTTTACTAATGCTTGCTGCTTTAAAAAAAAATGCAGGATATAATGCACAGTAAACAACTGCAACAAACAGAAGGCAGGGAATGTAATGTTAAAAATGGGGAGGCGGAGTGCTCAGGCGGTGCTTCTTGGTGTGAAAAAAGGAATTTGAGAAGACTGTCTCCAATTTCATGCATGGAAAGTTGAAAGTCTGGATACAGCAGACAAAAAAGAACTTTGGGTATATATTCACAGCTACCAACATTTTAGAGAAGAAAGGGACACACTAGGTGTAAGAATAGGGATGATATAAGTACTGTACACAAGCGTTAGGGGTTCAGTCGTAAATTCTTAGTGAAAGACAGAAGGATAATGTAGGCAAACTGGCCTGAAAGTGAATTGGGTTTTGAAATAAAAGGTTTGGCTTAATTTTCTTTCTATTTGGAGATACAATATTGAAAGGACAACCCAGACTTTGAAAGAAAGAAAAAATCAGACACTTTCCTGTAGAATAGATGGTGGTGAGATGAGCATTCCTTCCGAAGAGACATCCGTGGGGAAGTGATATGGATTTAATGTGTTCTGTTTTCTAGTGCTGTGAGTGGGGAGCTCTGGAGCTGATTAGGCGAACGGTGCTTGGAAAAAGCTAAGCCTGAGCCTCCCTCCCACCCTCCTTTCTCATTCTCCCCCTTTCTCTCTGGCTCTTTTTATCCGTCTTCTTTCCCTCCCTTGCCTGAGGGTTCGGTTAGCTTTCTGAATGCACTACTTCCTTTTTCCTGGGCCTGCTTTGATTGCATCTCCTATTACTAAGAGGAGGGGGGCAAGAAGAGGGGGCAGGTGGTGCTGCTTTTTTTTTTTTTTAAACTTTGTGGTCTTTTGGAGAAATGAAAATCATTAATAAAAGAGAACCACTGAGAGTCCACAGTTTGTGTACAAAACCATTCCCTAGCAGCTGACTGCATCTGTTTTTTCTCACCTCTAAAGGGAATCAATATGGCTTTAACTGATTTCCCTGATGTCTACTATTTTTGTGTGGCATGACTGTCACTGCAGTCATTCTATTATAGCCGATCATTTCTACATCCTCTCCCTCTCTCCTGGTCTCGCCTGTTTTCTCTGACACTGGTGCAAACACGTTCAGATTCTCTTACACATTTGCATTCATGTGCCGTTTTTGCTTCTCCTACACCTGCCTTTTCCCTCACTCACAGTCACAAGTGCAAGCGGACATAAAAACTGCCTTGCAGTTTTGACTAATCAGCTGTCTAGCCCAACATTGTATTTCCAGTAGTTTCCAACTAGATTCCCTGGAAAATTCACCAGCAAAGCCTGAAGGCAACAGGGTCTTGTCCCCAGCATCTGATGGGGGGGGAGGGGGGGAAGGTTGAATGATTGTTTAGTTGTTATATTTCATCCTTCCTTCAAGTTGCCCAAGGTGGCATATATTTTCTTGGTTGGCTAGACAGCAGCTTCAGATAGTATGCTGTTTTTCCTGAAGAAGGCAGACTTGGCCACAGTCATTCATACCTTGATAAAATCTAGATAAGGTTACTACTTTTGCGCTAGTCTACAAAGGCATCCTACACTTGGGTACATTGTACCCAATTTGAGGGGGAATGGAAGGATGCCAGTTAGATTCATTCCATGTGCCAATATGCTGTGTAGCCTGGCCCCATTGTCCCTACTTTCAGCACGTGACTTCTGAGGCAAACACTGAACCCAGGGACTGTTTCATCCTGTGGTTTGAGAGAATGGCCACTCAATATTCCAAAAAACAGGGAGAAATATTCAATGCTGGCCTGTGCAGACAAACAGCGATCTTGAGAACAACTGGGGTGTGGCCCTGTAATACATTGGTGCTAGGAAGCATGGCTAGTTGCCACACCTGTGTATAGTGTACATTTGTACACAACTTCTGTTAAAGGCTAATGTGTTCTATGTAAGGATCCCTTTGAGGAGACTGTTCAGAAATCTCAATGGGTTCAAAATGCAGCCATAGAAATATTGACCAAAGTCAGCAGATCAGAGTGCATAACTCCATTGTTGGTTCATTGCTATTAGCTGCTGATTTATTTCAGAACCCAGTTACAAATGCTGGTTCTTAATTTGAAATCCCTCAATGATCTGAGATCAGGAAACCTTAAGGATTACCTCATCCCAGTCTATGATCAACATAGAAGGTCCTACTTTGTGTCCCTCTGTTGGGGGGTGAGGAGAAGAAAGTGATCTGTCTGCTTGAACAATTGGGAGGATTGATTGGTGGCCTTTAGTTCTTCTAGTTCCCTTTAAACTTCTTATGTTTCCATCTACTTGATCTGTATTGACAGAGAAGCATGGCGGCATGGCATGTATGTATCATAATTATACACAGATGACAATGCCCTTTACACACTTTTCTCTGTCTCTGGAGTCTGGTGTCCAAACTCCCAACCCTGGAGACCAAAGGTATAACTCTTTCAGGACCCAGTTCTATCCTTTCCCCATCACTGATGCAGCCATGCCAAAAGTGCTGCTATATCCAGCAGAAGGGATGTGTGTGGATCTGGAGGCTTTGGAGGCAAAAAGGGAATTATTTCCCTCACCCCTCTGTAAGCCTCCCACACTGTAATGGGGTTCCATAGACCTGCACTGTAGCTGCACAGGTCAGAGGAGAAGGATCAAAGAGGCGACTAAAAGAGGGGATAGGATCCAGCATGCACATAACTTCTGGATCTACCCTTCCTGCAGCCTCCCCAACCCCCTTTCCTTCCCCCTCCCCACTCTCACAGCTGCCTTACCACTCCAGTGGATGTGGTGGGAACCAGTGACAGCTGTGGCCACCAAAAGAACACTCCACGCTCTGTCGACAGCCATTTGCAACAGCTCCAGACAACAGCCCAATCCTGGATAGGACTGGGCTGTTATTCACATATGTTCTGGAGGAGAGGCCTGAGCCTGTAGCTCCTTGCTCAGAATATTGCTTTTTCTGTTCACTTCTGATCGGCTCCAGCAAATATTGCAAGCTCTTATGAGACCCACACACCTCACATAGATGCACAGATACAGCTAGGTTTACATAAATATCTTCAAGCATGATCTGTTTTTAATGTCTTTTATATCTATGTATATTTTATGTTTTTAATTGTTTTTTTGTAAGCAGCCTTGAGTGTCCTTCAGTGGATAGAAAGGCGGGATATCAATCTCTAAAATAAGTAAATAAATCTGCAAATTAGCTTCAATGGTAATGGGTCTGCAGTCCAGATTAGCTTTTCCTAGACCCTCGCCCTGTAAAGTGAACCTATTCCACCTTCCCATTATTGGGCATTGGGATGTTTTAGTTGCTGTGCCTCAATGTAGACTGCCCTTCTCTGAGAAGCCCACCTAGCTCCATTATTATCGAACTTCTGGCAAATGGTTAAAATGTGGCTCTTTAGGAAGCCCTTTGGGGTCAGTAAACATTGTCTGCCGTTTTTGTTATTTTGGATAGTTTTATCCAATTGATCACAGTAGCAACAGTGAGAAAATGGGGGAAATAGAGCTATGAATTCACAAAAGGTAATGGAGGCATCAATTTCTGTATGAACATATGGTTCAGTTATGACAAAAGGAAAAAAAAAAACATTAAAATGCATATGTTATACCAGCAATGTCAGGGTAGCATTGTGACATTGTATTTCTTTTGGTTCAACCATTTTTTAAAAAGTGGTTCCTATCATTAAGAATATTTATATACCAGTTTTCAACAACAAAAAATGTGCAGTGTGGTTTAATTGTGATTTAATATTAAAATGAAATTCTAGGAACTGCAAGTATATTTTGGAAGGGGCTTCTGAATTTACAATATTAAGAAACAATAACACAAAGGCCAGCATGAATATGCATTGTTTTTCATTCCCACATCTGCAGAAACATGAAATGTGAAAATTGAAAACACAGAGGTTTGACTCACAGACAACCCCAAATCTGGTAGGTGTATGTGTGAGGAAAGGGGTTGAATTTCAGATTTTACAGGTCTGCCTAAACTTCAGATCTATGTAATACAGATTATCATGTTATGTTATGATTACATTATGCTTGATCAAGTAAGCAAAATGTCTGCCTATGGCCCAAGAAGATAGCAGAATGGATTGGTCAAATGGGACATTATATTAGTAATGCATTTAAATTGCACCATCAGTGTATTTTAAGTTTTGCAGAGTAATGTAAGCAAAATGACAGGTATTTGCCCCTGTTAGCGTATAAACAGCCCCTTTCCTGGGCCCAGCCCACTGCCTGCCTTCCCCTGCCCCAGTTCCACCATCCCCCTCCCCTCCCCAGATCTCCATGCCGCCTGAGTCAGCTGGCATGAACTCACTGGGCCTGGGGCTAGCTCCGGCATGGGGAGGCCGACATGTGTTCTTGCGCCAGGCTTCCAACTCCTAACAGCCCAATCCTATCCAATTTTCCAGTGCTGGTGCTGCTGTGCCTATGGGGTATGCACTGCTTCCTATGTTGTGGGTGCGGTCACAGAGGCCTCCTTAAGATTTGGGAACATTTGTTCCCTTACCCCAGGGCTGCATTGCAGTTGCACCAGTGCTGGAAAGTTGGATAGGATTGGGCTGCCAGTTGTCACAGTACATCTGTGACAGTTAAAACATATTTGCGACATTCCTTGGCCAGTGCAAGGGACTTGTGCCGGCTGATACAGTGCTTGGAATTGTGCTCTAAATGTGATAGCAAAGCAAAAGAAGGGAAGAAGAATGGTAAATGGGGTGGATATACACAAATGCAATTACGTGCTGGAAAGCACTGACATAAGGGGTTAGGATTGCTCCCTAAATCAAGGGTTTCACCAAGCACCAACACACACCACAGAAATAAAGCACACACTCAAATGGACTCCCATTCCTCCACCCCACAAGCAGCTTACTTACATGTACAGAGGTCAATAATTCAGAACCAGCACATCACAGGAAACGCATGTTCAGAGGGCCGTGGAGGTCTTCCCAACTCTCAGAAAGCCTTCCAAGGCTTTCAGAGGGCCCAAAAACATCACTTCTGGTTTTTCAGGAAACCTGAAATGTTTTTAGGCCTTTAGAAGGTGTTCTGAGGGCCGGGAAGGCTGTGTGTGGCCTCCTCGCCCTCAGAGCACCCTCCGAATCCTCCCGCCACATTCAGCTGAGTGGGCCAGAGGCTCATATGGGATCAGAGGCTTGCCACAGGCCAGAGAGAGGCTCGCCAATGGCCGAATCTGGCCCTCGGGTCAGGGTTAGGAGACCCCTGGATTAAATCAAGGGTTCACTGTAATCCTTACAAACAACCTTGTGAAGTGAATATCCCCACATATTGCCAATGAGGTACTGTAAAGGAGTCACTTCCCTAAGGCCACTGAGTGAGTTCATGGAAGATTCAAGATTTGAACCAGGAAAATTCCAATTCACAGCTCGGTCTCTCAGACACTATGCTACACCAGTTCAATGCAAGGGCATGGCAGGGAATGGGAAGCTATCAAAGGAAGACCATCACATGGCTTGAATGATGGGAGAAGTGCATGATTGATGATGAAGAAATACCAAAGAAGGTTTTGAACATCAAGACAGAAAATGTAGTAAACAACTCATGCAGAGTATATATTCTAAACAGGCCAATTTTTTTTTCCTCAGAGGAATAAAGCTGCTATAAGATACTCTTGATGGGATTTTGCTTAACAAATGGTATATTTATTAGATGTGTAAAGTTTTGGGAGTAGGTAATGTGAAAACAATGATACATGCAAAGTACTAAATCAAAATCTGAAATACAGATAGACTTTATTCATGCATACATTTGAACTGGTGCATGCTGGCAGCCAAACATGTGAATTGATCCTACCGAAAACCATTATGATGGAGATGATATAAATGTTATCTTTGGTGTTCCACCAACAATGGCTCATTCATATACTCACCAGCCTCTGTTTAGTGCTGCTGTCATCGTTTGATGAACAGGCATTAATAAACCTGTCCACTTGCCACCCCAGCTTGTACAAGAATCAATCCTGAATCTTTTTTCCCCTATTGATTATATTTTTCTCCCACCTTTCTCCTTGGAGCTAAAGGCACTGTACATGGTTCTTCCCTACACCCATTTTATCCTCCTAACAGCCCGGTGAAGTAGGGTTGTTTGTGAAATAGTAACTGGACTGCCCTGAGATCACCTAATGAGCTTCATGGCTGAGTGGGGATTTGAGGTCAAGTCATTCCAGTCCAGCACTAACCACAACACCACATTGGCTCTCAATGCAAATGGAAAGCACTAGGAAAAAACAGACACCCTTTCTCTAGCATGTACACAGAAGGCACTTGGTTTCTACAATGACAACCAAAGCAAATACAAAATTCCAGCCTTATTCTAAAAGCAGCCAACTTTTGGCTTGGCCTCAGTCCTGCCATTCTTTCCTGCACACATTTGTTTGCCTGCAGGCGAGACTTTTCTCTAATCCTCTGACATCATTCCAAAAATGGTACTCTCTTCTCCGAGCAAGTCAAATCGCCTTCCAAAATATTTTTTCTCAACCAAAAACAGCCTGCTTGCCGTGCCTGTCTGTTAGAATTAACACCCCTATCCTAAACATGTTTAAGTGGAAATCAGACCCATGGATTTTAATGAAGCTCATCACCAAGTGCAGTCTTCAGCAAGCTGTCTTCCTTGAACATTAGCCCCAGTGAAATCAGCAGGCTTTACCTGTGCATAAAGATGATTAGGACCAGATTGGAAGTGGACTTGGGATCACAGCCTATCTACAGTGAAATCTACACCTCTTATGTTATGGGCAGAGCCAGCTGAATGGTCACTGGAATCCCTTTGCTTCTGCTGATTTTCTGCCAGCCACTTCATTGGCTAGAATAGATGGCACATCAGAGTGAAGACAGAAAGGCCTTTACACAGTGGTAATAGCTCACTGCCAACCAGGTGTCTGTAATGTTCTGCCAAGTGGGAAGGAGAATTTTCCCATTCCTCTGCTTCTTCTGGTTTCTCATCAGAGATGCTTCTTCCTACTGCCTGGACCGTTGACAACATCTGAACCTGCATAAATTATGAGAAAAAACAGAGGGCACAATCCAGTGGTTCTCACACATTTGGCACCAGGACCCACTTTTTAGAATGAGAACCTATCAAGACCCACCCGAAGTGATGTCATGACTGGAAGTGACGTCGTCAAGCAGGAAAAATTTTAACCATCCTAGGCTGCAATCCTACCCACACTTATCCAGGAGTAAGTCCCATTGACTATCATTGTTCAAAGAATATACATAGTAGCTTGTTAAAAGTACAGATGTGTAACATTTCCCCAAATGCAGTCACATGCCATGGTGGCATCAAGTCTAATATATTAAAAATAAAATATTGAAATGAATGGGACCCACCTGAAATTGGCTCACTGTGGGTCCCAACCCACAGTTTGAAAAACATTGCAATAGAAGGTTCCACAGTGCAACTCCCATTCATTCTAGTGGGGCTTGTGTAGAAGATTGTTTCTCCTATTGTAGCTCTGATATGTTACATCCCCCAGTTAGCACATGGTGGTGTGGTGGCACCACTCTTGCTGGTGTCTATGGTTCTGGTTCCAAGTTTCCTAGTGTCCTGGGCTTATGCGAGAGCCATCTCATGCTAATGACTGTGGGGCCTCCCCCATCACACAACTGAAATATTAATAAAAATAATTTATGTCATGTGACTGCTTTTTAACTAGCTGCTTTCAAGACTTTAGATCAGGATTATAAAAGACACACATTTATAAATTATTGGCCTGGAGCACACAGGCACCATATACTATGGGGAGCACTTTTCTAGCACTTTAAATTAATTTATTGTTATTCATTCCAGCTGTCTGTGATGTAAACCTTTAGCTATAAATTTGTACCATCATCCAACACGCCATTAAACTAAAGTGGTGCCCGTGCTTCAGCATATAATAAAACATATGAATAAGATTTCTGTGGGGACATTCCCCCCCCCCACCACCACCACCAAACTCTCCTCTTGGTTAATGACACAAGAAAAGTGAGACATAACATAAGTCATTCTGGAGCTGTACATTCATTAAAATATGGTGGGGGAGGGGGAAGAGAGAGAGAGAGAGAGAGAGAGAGAGAGAGAGAGAGAGAGTTTTGGATTTATATGGGAGGTTGAATTTTGACATGTTGTTTTTCTTTGCCAGATTGTTTCAATTCAAAGCCCATCTGAAGCTTTGGCAGAATTCCTTGCAAAATCAGTGACTAATGTAGCCAGAGGCTCTTCAGTGACCTGAACCTTTCAACAAGAGAAATATCTCCAGACCACAGAACTGGAGGACAAGGACAAAGCAGTTTTGCAGCTCTTATCTCCTTTCTAAGACAGCATTCCTGTTCTTCCAAATCACCACAAAGGACGATGACCCCACTATTTTCACTGCATGCCTAAAGACTTTGGGTGCAAGCCAGCTCCACTGCATTCCCTAGAAGCTTTGCCACTTACAGATGAGATGTGGATTGCACTCATTAGCCCTAATTTGGAAGTTAGTCCTGATGTCCAAAGCTGCAGTTCTACGCACACTCAACAGGAGTAGGAGTAGCCCCTTTTGAACACAGTAAGATTTACTTTTGAGTAAGTATGCAGAGCATTGTTTCCCACACTTTTAGCACCGGGACCCACTTTTTAGAATGAGATACTGTCAGGACCCACAGGAATGTCATGTAATGTCATGGCCAGAAGTGAAATCATCAAGCAGGAAAATTTTTAATAATCCTAGGCTGCAATCCTAACAACACATACCCAGGAGTAAGCCCCACTGCTAAAAGCATATACAGAGTAGCCTGTTAAAAGTATAGATCTAGAACATTTCCCCAAATGCAGTCGTATACCATGATAACATTAAGTCTAATATATTAAAAATAAAATATTGAAATGAATGGGGACCAACCTGAAATTAGTTTGTGACCCACCTTGTGGGTCCCGACCCACAGTTTGATAAACATTGATGCAGAGGCTGCAACCCAAAACCTAATCAACCACCCTACATATTAGCAGCATCTCTCACTTGCCTGGATTAAATTTCTGGATTAAAGTCCTTCATCACATTCAGGGACCATTTAGGCACATCTACAGTCTTCCTGGATCTAGATGAAAGGGATAGAACTGGGTATGCCAGCATACTGATAACACTGCACTCAAAATCCCTGAGCAACCTCTCCCAACAGCTTCATATCAATGTTAAGCAGCAAGAGAAACTAGATGGGACCCTGCAGAATCCCACAGGCCGGCAGCCAAGGGGCTGAGCAACAGGTCTCTACTTCTACCTTCACAAACTTGCCTGATGGCCAGACCACTTTAAAACAATGGCTCCCAAGTCCATCCCTGCTAGACAACCCAGAAGGATGCCATGGTCAATGGGATCAGAAGTTGCTTAAAAGCTGAACTGACTGGTGCACTCCCCTGTCCTGTTCCTGGCATAGATCGTCATCCAGAGTGACGTAGGTTATTTCAGGTCCAAAACTGAGCTTGAAACCAGATAATCAGTATTCTCCTGGAAGCCCAAGAATACAGATGGCACCACACACTCAATCACCTTTGCTCAGAAATAGTACATTTCAGACTTGTCCAGTAGCATGATGGTACCCAAAGATGGCTTTTTAAACAGTTAAATAAAAGTTTCTTTCAGAGTAGGTGGAACTTCACCCCTTTGTAGAGAGGCAATTGCCATCTCTACCACCCAGCTCACCCAGACACTTCAATCAGCCAGGATGGGTAGGGGTCAAGCAGGTATATGAATGGCTTAAGAGCTCCAAGCAATCTCTTCGCATCTTCTAGTTGTATTTGTCATCATGTTTGATAAACAGGAATGTATCTCAATTTTAGTTTAGCAGACATTTAATTTTGTGTGTATGTGTTGTTGCTGCAGGATTGTTTTTGATTATGGTTTTAATCAGTGCTTTTTTTGTAAAAGAAAAGGTGCAGGAACTCACAACTTCTTAATCTTTTATTTTATTTATTTATTTATTTATTTAATTAATTAATTAATTAATTAATTAATTTTTAAACCATTTTTTATTGGAGAAATAAAATCTTTTTTTATGTGCTTCCCCCTAAAGATGAACTTACTTCTGAGTAGACATGCATAGGATTGGGCATGTCAATCTCCACATCCCCTTCCCCCTAGCTACTTTTTCTTCACAAGGGGAAAAATACTGTACAGGTGCACTTGTAGCGTGTAGTATGTAGTGTGGCACTACTTCGAGGAGAGGAAGCAGTGAATGGATTCTGGAAAATGGCTTACATGAGTTCCATGTAGTAAAATTACTCTAAGCTACTGTGGGAGTAAGAACAAGAAAGGAATTTTTACACGAGATGGGTCCTTAGATGCACATAGAAACAGCTACATTTGCAAACAAGCGATTAAATATGGTTTAATTCAGGTATCAGAATACTCTGTGTCTTTGGGAAGGCGCTTGGCATGCAATTGTATGTTCTCTGCTGCCCTGAGCAGCCGCTTTGCATTGCTGGAGAGGAGCTGCAAACGCTGGCTGGCGGAGGGCATGCTTGTGGGGGAAGGATGAGGAGGATCTCTGGCAAGGCTGGACAGCACGTTGTACACACGTAGAATCCCTTTTCACCTGCCCTTAGCATGTGAAAACAGGTGCAGATATATATCTCTGCCAGGATTAAGAGCCCAATCCTATGCATGTCTACTCAGAAGTCCACTTTAGTGAATGGGGCTTACTGTGCATAGGATGGCAGCCTCAGGGCCCAATCCTGTGCCTGTCTCCTCAGAAGTCAGTCCCATTAGAGTCAATGGGGCTTCCTCCCAGGAAAGTGTGGAGAGGACTGCAGCCTCAGAACCAAAGCCTATGCCTGTCTCCTCAGAAGTCAGTCCCACTGGGGGCAGTGGGGCTTCCTCCCAGGAAGGTGTGGAGAGGACTGCAGCCTCAGAGCCAAAGCCTATGGCTGTCTCCTCAGAAGTCAGTCCCAGTAGAGGCAATGGGGCTTCCTCCCAGGAAAGTGTGGAGAGGACTGCAGCCTCAGAACCAAAGCCTATGCCTGTCTCCTCAGAAGTCAGTCCCACTGGGGGCAGTGGGGCTTCCTCCCAGGAAGGTGTGGAGAGGACTGCAGCCTCAGAGCCAAAGCCTATGGCTGTCTCCTCAGAAATCAGTCCCAGTAGAGGCAGTGCCAGCACTTACCCAGCTAATGCCTCTGTTTTGCTCCCCCCCCAAATGCCTCCGAAGGGGAGGGGCCCCTGCAAAAAGGTGCCAGAACTCCTTCGTAGTCCGCCGCGTTCCATTAGAAAAAAAGCCCTGGTTTTAATATTGTTTTACAGCACAATTCTTTGTATGCTTACTTGAAAGGAAATCCCACTGAGTTCAATGGGGCATAAATCTCATTAAGGCTGCAATTCTGCATAGATATTCCTAGGAGTAAGTCCCACTGAATGCAACTGAACTTACTTCTGAGTAATTTTTTACTTCTTTCCTAGGAGTAAGTCCCACTGAATGCAACTGAACTTACTTACTGAGTAATTTCTTACTTCTGAGTAACTTCTGAGTAAACAGGATTGCAGTGTAAGTGTGTACACAACTGCAAACTCATTGTCTTACGATGTTGACTCTAAGTGGCCCAAGGGCCCAATTTGGCCAGATAGTGCAAGATATAAATTTGTTTATAATTTTATTTTCTTTGTGCAGCACTTGGCAGAATTCCAAGCATTTAATAAAAACAGCACCAGCGCTGGGATTGCCCGTGTGTAAATGCTGCAGAAATTGCAGGGTTGTAGATTACAACCCTAAAACTGCAATTTATTTATGTTATTACCCGTTGGTTCCATTTCTGTCCCCACTGTATGGCCAACCAGCCAGCCCTCAAGGCATAAAACTTGCCACATGCACAAGGAAACTTTTAAGGGGAGGGGAGGGGAATGCAGCCTCTGCAGGGCTCTCCAAGCAACAGAGAATGTGAAAATACCAATCACAACCCACTTCCGGTTTCGCAATCACAAACTAGAAGTGGGTCATGATCGTTATTTTTTCATTCTCCAAGGCTTGGAGAGCCTGGACCCCCCCAACAGCAGTGCAATCCTGGAGATCACATCGCTGCATTCCCCCCCCCCACACACACACTGCCAAGACTTACCTCAGGAATTTTACTCCTGAGGAGTATGAGAACCCCAGGTACAAGGTGTTTCCAAAGGGAAACATACGATTCTACCTGCTTGCATACTTCCTTAATAAATAATAATAATATAATAATAATATACAGTATTTATATACCGCCTTTCTTGGTCTTTATTCAAGACTTTATTCAAGGCGGTTTACATAGGCAGGCTTATTAAATCCACACAGGGATTTTTCAAATTGAAAGAAGGTTCTTTCTCTCAAGAACCACTACATTCAAGGTGTTACACTCCGATCTGGTTTAACATTCTGGCCTCCATCCTCCCACGCTCCGAGCAGATGGAACAGCTCAGCTGCAGCTTGCCAGCTGCTTCAAGGTCGCATGGTGCCGGTGGCCTCGAACTGGCGACCTTGTGGATGTTAATCTTCAGGCAAATGGAGGCTCTACCCTCTAGAACAGACCTCCTGCTATTGCTTGTCTTTCTACTATATGCTATGATTAATCCTGATGTAACTAATACCTACCTGTATTAGTTTCTCTCTTTCGGCAATTGTACTGAAAATGGCTGTGCCATATCCCTTTGGATTATCTATGGAACTTTGAAACATACCTTGAAACTTTGATTACATTCTTTTGTTGAGGACACATGTAGTTAGCCTGAGGTTGTCGTCCCAAGTATACTTTCTTTGGAGGAAGCTGCACTGAAATCTGTGGGATTGACACCCAAATAAACATGACTGAGCCTGGGCTGCAAGTCCTAAAAATGTGTACATTGTCAGCTTTAGTACCAATTCCTTTTTGACAAAAGAATCTTGCTACAATACCTATTTTTATTTAGAAGATAATTTATATCCCACCCTTCCACCTACAACAACAACAACAGTATTTATATACTGCTTTTCAACCTCCGATACAAACTGGAGGCAGTCGAGTTGAGGTGGATCACAAAGTTCAAACCACAAAAAATAATAAACTAAAATCAAACATTTAAAAAAGCATTTTAAAAACCACACACACGAAAAGGAACATTAAAAACTAATGAGCCACCTTACAAACAAGAAAAAATTAAAAACTCATTGGAAAAGAAGTCTTGGGATGGCAGCAGAACATTGACAAAATGGGGAACAGCCAACAGCCCAATCCAACCTAAATCAACCTGCAGGCTGCCGGCCTGATGCAGCCATGCCAATGCACCCTGCATCCATGGGACAGCTGGAAAGGTCTCCTCAGTTAAGTGAACTTTTATTCACTTACCCCTGAGAAAACCTTCACCACCACCATGGGGCTCCTTGGATCTATGCCTGCTACTTAAGTCTGTAATGGCAACAGAAGGGGCCAAGATATCGGTACAAGGGAGTGACACCAATCCTGCCCCCAGTCTGCCTCATCCCCACCCCCTTCCTCACCTGGGGACTCCCTCCTTCCACCCCCCTCCTGCTCCATTCAGCCTACATGAGACTTACTTTTCCTGGTCTTCTAGCAGGCCTCCTGTGTTGCACCATTTGTGGTTGCCTATGTAAAATGGCAGCCAGTGGAATGCCATGCATGCAGCTGGAAGTCATTTTGCAACAGCAGAAATCTGTTCCACTGTTGTAAACGCCTCTACGTGCAAACTTTTTTAAGACTGCAGTTCTAAACATATTTAGCTGGAGGTAAGCTCCATTAAACAAAATGGGACTTATTCATGAGTAAACATGGATAGGATTGTGCTGTAAAACAATAGCAAGCTGCTGCTGGAAAAGTGCAATCATGACATTCCTTGTGGTAGACTCCAAACACTGGGCTAGCCCAGGACATTTTGATGTCTGAGGTAGATAATTCACACACACACCCTGCCTCCTAATTAACATGGGACATAGTCTATTGAGAAATCCTCCTATGCAATTCTCAGTGACATAAACGAATGCTGTTCAAGAGAACTACCATATATTTGTGTGTAACAATTTCTTAATGGAATATGCCCTGTGGATCAAATCTATTTGTCCTCCAATCTGCCACTTTTAGTGATGCCTGCTTCTTATCTTGCTTTGGGATAGGAACACCTCTGTCAGTACATCCCAAGTATAACCAATCACCAATCTGTTCAACAGGAAGCACATTTCATATGCCAGCTTTACCTTTCCTTCTACCTGATGTCATGCTAGACAAGGGCTTTTCCATTTTTGTTTCCAAGGACCACTTTTGTGCCTCTAGACTGAGATAGCAGTTGTGCATTCATTTGATACCCTCCTCCCACACACTATGGCTACAATCCTATACACACTTTCCTGAGAGTAAGTCCCACTGAACACAACTGGACTTACTTCTGAGTAGACATGCATAGGACTGTGCCCTATGTCTGTTTTGAAGGTCCAGGCAACTACACAGCCATATCTTGCTTACTGGTGGATCACCACAGTACCAGTGGTTGAAAAGTACTGAGATAGGCCAGTCCAGAAATTCAGCAAGCACATTAAAATGCTAGTTAACCCTTTTTTAATCAACTCTGATAAACGTTCATGTCAAGCAACTTCCTCTGGACAAAGGTTTTTGAAGGCATTTGATGAGCCCTGCCATTCTTCCAAACCTTCCTCCAAGGATGGTGACAGAGTCAGGCAATGGACAAGGACCCAATCCCAATAGAGGATCCTCCTGGTCATCTCTGAGCCCTCAGTACTAGCAGCACTGGTAGCACCCAATGTGCTATCGAAGGACAGGTAAGGGGACACCATCCTAGCATGCTGACACTGGCTCCCTCAAATTCAGGGTGGGTGTGCGTTTACTTTGATGAAAAACATCTGTTTATTTTGCAGTGCACCACTCTCATTCTGGAACTCAATTGCCCGGCTGCTTGTACCATGTCTGGCTTGATTGCTTAGTAGCCTCAGCAGAAGATTCTGATGGGGAAAGTAAGGATTGAAAAAAAAGGAATGTACCAAAAGCACGCTTGTATTAAGCATCATCACAGTAAGCAGATCAACAAAAAAAACTAGCATTCCGTATATGTTATTCATCTCCTCAATCAAGAGAGACACCTGAGCCATCCACATCGCTTGACAGGGAGCCTTCACACTGCGATATCGGTATGATTTTCTTATTCTCTTTTCTTGCTAATGCCTGTCCTCCCCTCATTTCTCCATCAAACCTGACTTGAATAAGGATAAGCAGAGAAGTGTACAGGCTACTTCAGCACTTCAACTTTATCAGTTTTCATGGGTGTTGTTTTGCTACTCTTTCCCTGTTTTGTTTTCTTTTCCCTTTTGGGGGGAATCAGTTGTGCTGATAGTGCTTTATACATACTATATATCTGAAATATCTAGGGTTGGCATGTGGCTATGTTACCAGTGCCTATTATATTTCATTTACAGCCCAATCCTACTGCATTAGCATTCCGGCAGTGTAACATGATTTCCAGCTGTCACAAAAGGCAGCATGCTGGAGTGTGCAGGCTCGTCAGTGGCGTAGCTAGGTCATTTGACACCTGGGGCCCATAAATTTTTGTCGCCCCATATGACTTACTTACTTACTTACTTATTTAATTATTAATTAATTAATAATTTATTAATTTATTAATTATTAATTATATTGTTTAATTAATCAATTCACTTTTTATACCACCCTTCTCTAAGCAGCTGAGCGTGGTGTACACGGTTCCTCCCCTTATTTTGTCCTCACAACAACCCTGTGAGGTAGGTGAGACAGAGATAGTAATAGTCATGACGTAATGAATAATAATAATGGCCAGAAAAATAAATGCAGTGAATATTTCCCCACCAGCAATGGATGAAATTCTGCATCAAATGGTATATAACATGATGGTATTATTCCCAAAAGCCACAATTTCCAGAATTTTGGTCACGAGGGTGTCACCGCCCCCCCCCCGATGTTTCATTGGCCTGTTTTGAGTTAAGGCAGTGATTCTCAAACTTTTAACACTGGGACCCACTCTTTAGAATGATAATTTGTTCAGGAATCACTGGAAATGATGTCATGGCTGGAAGTGACATCATCAAGCAAAATAAAATAATTATAAATAATTAAATTAAAGAAAAACAGATAAATAAGGGGAAGCCAGCCCTGTTTCACCAAGTGAATGTTCTCTGTAGCCTGTCTGTAATAACACCCGTCCCCCGTCGTCCCTCCCACAAAGATAAGGCAGTGAGATTTCCAGCCCTCCCCAGTGCCCACCTTACCAGCTCAAGCTTCTGGTTTATTCTTTGGGGGGGGGGGGGTTGCTGCCTGCAATAACACCCCCCCACAAATAAATCAGTGAGATTTTCAGCCCTCCCCAGTGCCCACCTTACCAGCTCAAGCTTCTGGTTTATTCTTTGGGGGGGGGTTGCTGCCTGCAATAACACCCCCCCACAAATAAATCAGTGAGATTTTCAGCCCTCCCCAGTGCCCACCTTACCAGCTCAAGCTTCTGGTTTATTCTTTTTGGGGGGGGTTGCTGCCTGCAATAACACCCCCCACAAATAAATCAGTGAGATTTTCAGCCCTCCCCAGTGCCCACCTTACCAGCTCAAGCCTATGGTTTATTCTTTTTTGGGGGGGCTACCTTCTGGAGCATTTGCTGAGCTCCACTTTCATCAGATTGGGACCATGCAGCTAGTCTTGCATTCCCCTTTGCCTGGCCTGACCACCAGCCAAGGCACGTTTGCTTACTCGTGAGTAAACGCGACCATGTGGCTTACTTTCGCTTTCCATAGGGCTCAATACATTTGTCTGCTTGAAGGGAGGGACTTCCTTCTTGGGTGTTTTTTGGGGGCTGCTTTCATTGGATAGGAACCCTTCTGGTGTCACTGGATTCCTCTCAGCCTGCCCTTTCCGACAAAATATGGCAAGTTCACCTAATCGCGAGTAAACGCGCGATATGGCTCAGTTTCATTTTCCATAGGGTTTCATGCATTTTTTGGTTTCTGGTTTTTTGGCCATAACTTTTGATAGAAAGGAGTTATTTCAATCCGGTTTTTTGCATTGCATTCCGCTGGAAATTCCACATCCAACGGTAAGTGGCACAATGGGGTTACTCCTTCGTGATGTTAGTGATGTTGGGACATTTGTGGTGTTGCACCCCCCAAGGGTGGTACCCGGGGCGGACTGCCCCCCGCTAGCTATGCCACTGGGGCTGGTCATCATCAGAAGTGCAGGCTAGCCATGCTGCAACAGACACTGCCCACCTGCCACTCTAGGTAGGATCGCACAGGGGGTAGGAGGAGGCAGGGAGGAGCATTTTGACTCATCTTTGTATGTCCACTACTGGTGGTGCAGGGGTGTGTTCCCAAGCCCAATCTTTGAAGCACCAAGTCTCCTTGCCCCTCCCTCCACAATTTCAACTTCCACTGGGTATCCATGCAGTCACTTGCAGGCATGGAATTGCATTTCTACATGGGAAAGAAGAATTGTGAGGAATGGGATGCAGACTTTTGGAGCAGGTCCTAAAGGATGGCAGCCACCTGTTGTCGGCAGCTATTGTTGATGCCACTGGAGCAACTGCCTCCTTCCCCATACACCAGCAGCCAATCAGGGACCTAAGGGTTAAGACTCATAATGCACAACAGTACTGTTGTGCAATTGCTTAGGAAACATGCTGCTCCCTGCCCACCCCTGCACTATAATTTTCTAGCAGCAACTGAAGAATCATTCTCCAAAAATGCTCATAATTAGTGGACCAAATACAATTCCCAAGAAGGTTTGCACCTCACTAATGAAAACCACTAATTTGCTGCTTTTCCAACTAAGTAAAAACAAGGTTGGGAGTGCAAAAGGCATCCATGCACAGATGGGCCCAACAAGGTGGGGTAAGAAAGGAACAAGAAGAGGGGGCACTATTCCTCAGAGGAATAGTCTGAGGAAGTAGTGTCAGAGCTACTGGATGCTCCCACACCCCAGGGCCACCCCTGGAAAAGAGAAAAATAATGTATATGATTTGTGGATAGAGAGATGCTCTTTATACTCTCACATAATACCAGAACCAGGTGACATCCACTAAAATTGAGTGTTGGGAGAGTTAGAACAGACAAAAGAAAATATTTCTTTACTCAGCGTGTGATTGGTCTGTGGAACTCATTGCCACAGGATGTGGTGATGCCATCTGGCCTGGACGCCTTTAAAAGGGGATTTGACAAGTTTCTGGAGGAAATATCCATTACAGAATACAAGCCATGATATGTATGTACAACCTCCTGATTTTAGAAATGGGCTATGTCAGAATGTCAGATGCAAGGGAGGGCACCAGGATGAGGTCTCTTGTTATCTGGTGTGCTCCCTGGGGCATTTGGTGGGCCGCTGTGAGATACAGGAGCTGGACTAGATAGGCCTATGGCCTGATCCAGTGGGGCTGTTCTTATGTAACAGGTTGCTATGGAAACCTAGATTTTAGAAGTTAATAGCCTAGAGCAGGGGTTGGCAACCTGCGGCTCTAGAGCCGCATGCGGCTCTTTCAGCTGTCTGCTTCGGCTCCTCCCAGTGAAAGTGGTAAAGGGGTTAACAGGAGGCACCTGTGTTGGGAGGGCAGGCTGCTTCCCTCTGCCCCCTGAGCTCACTGCCCTCCTCTCCCTTCACCCCCACCTGCCCCGCATTGGTTTCCCTTTTCAATTTTGCCGGCTCTGCAGGCTTAAGCTCCCTGTTTTTCCCTTCCCCAACTCTCCAGCAGGCTCAGCCAATCAGCATCCAGCAGGCTCCTGGCTTTTTCTGTTGGAATGGCTCAGGGCCCTTCACTGGCTGACCACCAGCCAATCCTGAGCTGCCTTCCTCCTCAGCCATTGCAAACCCTTGCAGCCCGCCTTTCCTTGAGCAGGTCCCCACTCAGTGCAAGGAGAGGCTTTTCCTCCACAGCAGAGACGACATCCTGTGTGTCTACTCAGTATTAAGCCCCATTACAGCAGATGAAGCTTACTCCCAGGAAAGGGTGCCTGCTCAAGGCCAAGCGCAAGGACGGGTGAGTGGGAGCCCACGCAGGTCTGTTTGAGAGCAAGCCCGGATGTAGTCCCTAGGCTACTCCCAGGAAGGTGTGGAGGGCTGTAGCCTCAGCCTCCTCCTGTGCAGGTCTACTCACAAGTAAGCCCTGCTGTAGTCAGTGAGGCTTCCTCCCAGGAAGGTGTGGAGGGCTGCAGCCTCAGCCCCCTCCTATGCAGGTCTACTCACAAGTAGTCAGTGAGGCTTACTCCCAGGATAGTGTGGAGAGGGTTGCAACCTGAGGGAGGGAGGGCAGGCAGGCAGGGCAGAAGCTGGCCTGTGGCAGCCCGCCCCCTTCTTATCTTCCCCACCTCTGGAGTCTGTGTCCTTTCTTCCTTCCAGCAGGGTGCCTCTGGAAGGCGGGGGGGGGGGGGACTTCTTTAGTATCCATGTAAGATAAGCAGATGTCATAACTGCCATATGTATTGGAATCCTAGAAGATCTGGTGAGGTGTCAGCAGTGGCCCCTTTAAGGGTAAGGCCTGGACATCCAGCAGAGTGTGCTGCACAGCTGCAGCCACTTGAAGGCAATAGGATATAAGGAGCACCTGAGGAAGGGGGTGTGGGTTGTAGAAGGAGTGCAGGTTGGAGGAAGGAGAGGAGACTACTGACTTTGACACTCTGACTGACTTACTTTAGAATCTGATCTTGGACTGTGACTTGGCTTATTGACTTTGGACTCTGCCCTGGATACTCTGACTGACTTTGTGACTAATGGACTGCTGGAGACACTGGAGTTTGAAGTGTGGCTGCTGTGCCCAAGACCTGCTGAGGACCAAGGGGCTGCTGTAGTGGTGGGAGGCTGCTGGCAGGCTAGAGGACCTCTGCAGGTTGAACAGGCAAGCTACCCTGGAGGTGGGGTCCAGCAGGACTACAGGGCAGAACCGGGGTCATTTGTTGAGGGAAAGAAGGAGAGTTCATTTGCTTAAAGTGGGCAGGCAGAGAATGGCCTTGGAATCAGGCAAAACACCATAGAGGACCAGGTGTCTAAAAACACAGGACAAGAATGTATGACAAAACTAACTAAAAGCTACAAGAGGGGGATACATTATAAAAATGGGACCTATAAGAGCATAAAGGTAAAAAAGAAAAACTATATATGAAGTATTATCTTCATTTTAGATGTCAAAAGGGTTTTGTGGCTCCTGAGGTTTTTTTTCCTCTGGAAAACAGGTCCAAATGGTTCTTTTGAGTGTTTAAGGTTGCCGACCCCTGGCCTAGAGAGAAGACATGGCATCTTCCTCCCCAGAACTAGAATCTGACCTTTGTCAGGCTCTGACTGGCCACTTTCCCATCTGCTGAATTGACCAAAATGCCTTGTGCTAACTCTTGAAATCTGATCAGATCTGCACTTTGGGATGCCATCAAATCAGTACTCCTCTGGGCTCTTCCATTCGCCAACTAGTTAAGCTTTCCGTTTCCCTTTCCTGTTCCATTCTATGCTAACCATGTTTGGACTGCCTGCCTAGTTCCTAACAGCATCTTGGCTTCTTGATTCAAAGACTCTGTTGAGGTTCAACTCCCAAGTGTGAAAACAACAATTGGGTACCCCCCCCCCCCAAGACTTGACTTGACCTCACCACTAGTCCTAGACTTGTGCCCAAGCTGACCAGGCTTTTAACACGTTTCAAACCTTGTCCCCCCCCCCCAAATAAAAAAAGAAGTTGGAACAGGACAGAAATAAGAATGGTGAACAGGCATATGTTACTGTTAGTAGTATTCTTAAAATTCACCTTGAGGCCTATTTCTGCAACACACCCTTTCAGATTTGGTGCCAGGAAATGTTAATTACTGCGGTGCAATTTCTTGTTTTCTATGGCGCAATAACGATTAATTTATACTGTTTGGGAAAACACTTTCAACTTATACATTTTTTATTAAAGATCAATAAAAGTAAATCGATGCAGTGTAAAGCATACAGTACCAAAACGGAAAGCCCTTGTTTTATATACTTGCATTGTAATAAAATTTCAGTGTTGATATAGTCAATGTCTCTGCTCTAATGATAGCCCGTCATGCTTCTCTTTATAATCAAGAAAGCAATTAAAAAATGCTGGCTCTTGCACTTACTAAAATAATTAGCAGTTATTTTATTGAGTGCTAACACAATGGGGCAAGACTGATTGGTTCTTATCATATGATCTGAGTAGTCAATAGGAAGTGTTCTTTTTGAACTAGTATATCATGTTTGTTGACATTTTATGTACAGTAAAATGGAAGCTAAAAAAAATTGCCACAAGGTAATGTTTCAGGATGTAACTCTGTAGGTTTTAACCTGAGGACTTGATGGATGTCAGTATATTCAACACCACCAAGTTCTAGCCAAAGGGAAAAACCACAGAAGAGCTAGTCAGACCGGTACAGAAGCCCCTTAACCTCTACTATAGCTAAGGAACAGCATGTGGTCCTACCTTATAACCTATAAAAACTCTTAGGTGAAGCTTGCTCATTAGTCTGAGCAACAAGTATAAGTTGGCACTGCTGCTACTTGTGGTAAGTTTTTTTTGTTTTGTTTCCTGTGTGCCAGATCACATAGCAAAGAATGGCAGTAAACTTGCTACCAGTGGTAGTAAAGCTGCTAAGTTGCCTTGAATTTTCTTTAAGAAAGGTGAGATATTAACCTTTTTATTATTAATTTAAAAATTCATCTATATTAATATTAATAATAATTCATCTAGATTCTACTATGAAACTGGATCTACAGATCATAGCATTCCACAACACAAGAGTCCCATTCAGATACTTCAGCATCCAAGGTAGCCACACATGATTAATGGTGTTCATGCTCACACTGCACTCACGTCTCCTTGCCCTTGCTTCCGTGTTAGTTTTGCTAATTGCATGATGGGGTGGTTCAGATACATTGCTAAACCTATTGAAAGGGGCAGCTCAAACCAACTATCTCCCCTACATGGTTAGTGAAAGCAGGGGCCGGGCTAAGAATACCATTGAAATCCACTGGGCTTGCCACTGGGTAAACTACATAAGACCAAGCTGTTAATGTCAAATAATATTCAGAAAATAATAGATTGTGGCTAGCCTCTTGACTCTTCTGGTCTGCTTTAAGTAGAAGCTAATGATCAACAGTTTGAGCAGAGAACAGGAAAACAGTTAGTGCAGAGGTCAGCAACACTTCCTAGAACCAGCTGTTTTGGTTTAGTTTTTTAATTAGGTTTGGTTCAAATTAATGATGACAGTTTAAAGGGAACTCATTCACCTATTCAGCTTACTTTTCATCTGAAACCAAGTCCTTTCTGTTCAGTCGTATTTAGATCGCAGTTGGGATCTCAGAAGCACACTGATTATCCCAGGTTATATTTTAAGTTCTGTCTTTCTGTTCTGTGGTTTTACTCTGCCCTTTCCTGCCATTTCCAGCAGAGTACTGTAGCTGCTGCCACTGCAATAAGAAACAAAGTGCTATCTAATTGATTTTTAGGAGTGGCTTTAGATTGAGTGTCATTGAAACTGGCAGACCAGGCACAATCACTCCCAGGCCCAGGCCCCAACTAAAGCTATTGCAAATTGCCACTGTTCTTGAGACTTAGCAGAATCAACGGAGTAACATCTGGTGGGGGTCTGGTCTGCCACTGGACAAGCTTGATGATCTGCCTGAAGGCAACATACCAGATTGAAAGTAGTCCTGTTCATGAGACCATCTGTATTTACTGAGCATGCGTTGGGACCCAGGTGAGATCAAGGCAGCAGGCTCTGACCCTGAGCAGCATGTGCTCAGCAGATTGTCAGAATGGATCCTGTGCACACAAGCATGTCCACGTGATAAGAAACCATGCTTGGGGGAATGCATTACATACATTACACCAATGTTTTTAAAATAGTTCAACTGATTATCAGTTCACTCTCAGGCACAATTAATTATTAACGTACATGATACTTTATACAGTGTGAAAAGACAAGCCCCTGATCTGATTGGCCTACAGTCTAGATGCCTGCACAAGGCAAACAACAAACAGAAGGAAGAAGGTGGAGGCAGAAATAAACAGTGGAAGAATATGCAGTTGTTTTAGCTAACTTGCACTTAAAATTAGATATAGCAAGGACCAGAGACAGGCAGCCCAATTCTACCTAAATCCCTGTGTGGCAATGCAGTGGTGCTGGTGTGGCTACTGCTGTATCCTGCAAGGGACTTCTGGCTGCTGGAAGTCTCCTCAGGGTAAGGGGACATCTGCCCCCTTGCCCTGGAGTAAGCCTCAGCAGCTGATATGGGACAATCAGACTTGTGCCAGTGTTATTATGGGCACAAGTCTGCATTATTCTGTGATGGCGGATCAGGCCCAGGAAAGGATTTTGTATCTGCTGCCACCACTGAACTTGCACCCTAGTTACACCAGCAGCCATGGGGGTAGGATTGGCCCATAAGGCATGGTGTCAAAGGTGCTTAAATGTTGCTTCTTTAATTTTAAAATCCAAAAAAGCCTGAGGGATACTATTCAGGGAGCCCCTTATGAGCTCCACACCTTCTGCTGAAATCATCTTATAAATTCCTGCACCATGTGCCATGGCCATCCAAATTGAGACTGGTAGCAATGAAGAGTGGTGCCAGTCTCTGGTGGTGCCCCTTCTGTGCAGCTCTCTCCCAAGGAAAGGTCACCAGGTCCATTCACTTTTACCCTCAAAGAGATAATAAAATATTTTAATTTCAGAAAGCTGTTGGTGAGCTCAGCTGGCAACTTTGATGTTAATTTTGAACTTATTGATGACTTTTAGTTTTTACAGAAAAATCCTATGCATGTCTACTCAGAAGTAAGATCCACTGAGTTCATGTATATGTATAGGATTGTATCCTTAATGTGTTCTGATATTATTCTCCTGGAGGGTCCAGTGCAGAGCTTTGCTGCAAGACCCCAAGCAACCTGGTACTGGTATTAGGAGAGACATGATTTAGCTAAATTAGGGGAAGGGGGCTTGTGTGTCACTACACGCACTGAGTTTATTAGGGATTATGTTTGTCAACTTTTTTTGTTGGCTGGGACTCCATATTACAAAGAACCAACAGTCCTGTGTCAAGTTTCCACTGCACCACCTATTTCAGTTTATCCCAGATCCGGTACTGCTACAAAGCTTTAGTCCCTTGCTACCAGCAGCAGTGAATGGTGTGGAGCAAGGGCAACAAAACAAAACAAAACATTGTAACAACACAAGGATATAGGGTGAATTGAACTGCGCAGGGGGAACTTAATATGGAGCTGTCATTTTCAGCTACAGCCTTATGTTCTCTATAATGTGCAGTATCACCTTGATGTTATATTCATGCAGTAGAATGACGAGAGTATTCCTGAAGGAAAACATATATGTCTGATCAAATTGCAATTTCGCCTTCCATTTCAAAAACATGTTTGAAAAGGAAAGGGCTTCCTGGGGCAGTTAAGACCAGCATCAAGTAATTGCTCAGAAATCAAATAAGGGTGCCCCACATGGCAGAAATATAATGTACAGTGTGGTTGTCTTGTCTGCAATTTCCATTTTGACAACTGAAATTGTTGCATAGGCTAATAAGGAGCTATAATGACCGTTAGACATTAGTGATTTGTTTTCCAACTCTGTATTCAATTAAGATGAAATGACTGGGTACTCATGACGATACTGTGACCATAGCAAGCCCCTTGAATACTCATTTTCTTTCACTTACATAGTAATGGTTGGACTGTTCCTAACCTTTGTGTTTTCCTGACTCATTCTCTACTCAATTAGATACTTTTTCTTTTTTAAGTTGGACAGTTAATAAAATGGAATCAGAAGTCCATTTCGGATTCATTTAAAAGCAAGGGACCAAAACACTCTAAAACAATAATGATGGCAAATATCAACAACCTCAGAGACCATTTGGCCTGTATGCAAGATGAATAGATAAGCCTCAGTGAAATAGCCTCCCCAGTTCCAACAAGCTACGGATTTCACTGTTAAAAAGACTCCACTCCAAAACATTCCCTCCTGGAACTGGTTTCATTCATGCGAAGATAATTAAATGGAACATAAGTAGTGAAGCCTTGTCTGCTTTCAGGGCCCCTGTCCTATAAGCAATGTATGGTATATCAGCCTTTTAAACAAACAAACAAAAAACAGATGCAGTATCAATCCAACACAACTATCCTCATTGAACGATAGCTTATAGAGAACATGCAGCTACTGCTGAAAATGACAACCCCATCTTAAGTTCCCCCTACATTGTTCAACTTCCTGTTATGTCCTCATGTTGTTATTATGTTTGTTTTGCTGTTCCTGCTCCACATCATAGGATACGGATACTTAAATTGATAATTTCTGCATGTTCTTTCTGTGCACTGGAAGTTTCTAACTATAGGTTAAGCTCTATATTAAAAGAAGCTCAACCAGGGAGTCTGCAAATAGGTTACTAAAATGAATCTGTGTCATCTCTTATGAAAAAAAAGTCTTCCGGTGCAATCCTATCCTGCGCTGGAACAGGCAAGCCAAGAGGCTTGCGCTGTATCCAGCATAGGATTGTGGCCATAAGCAGCTCAGCCAAAGGCAAGGGGAAACATTTCCCCTTAACTTTGGATAAGAGCCGCTGGCGCCTATGGGTCTCCTCGGGCTTACGCCACCTCTTGAGGTGGTGCAAGTCCAAAGAGAGCAGAGTGGTTTGAAGCCACTCCGTTCTCCCCAGAAATGGGGGTTGGGATCAGGCATAATTGCCGGATCCCAGCCCTGCCTCCTGCTCCCTGCCCAACCCCGGGGCCACCCACCACCTGCCCTCCCCCTGCCCAGGAACCTACCTTTCTTCTTTGCATTGGCCCAGTTGGGCTGATGCAACTCACAAGGAGGAAGCCGGCGTGGAGGCTTGCATCGGCCTCCCCAGGCCAGCACTTCTTTGAGCGCTGGCCCAGCTTCCTCCTGAGGGAGGAAGGGACTTGCATCAGCCCACAGACGCCTTTGGATTGTGCCCTTCATGTCTCACTTCCTCTACAACATAGCCTGTAATGAAGAGGCTTCCATCTTTAAATAATGATTGTATGAACACAAACATAACAGGCCATATTTGTCTCCAGCAATAATACTGTTATGTAGTCCCCTTTCTTGAGCAGTGAGAGGGGCCACTGGCAGTACTATAGAATTAAGTTTCTTTATGATGAGAGAGCACTGGAACCTTGTGGGTTATGAGTGCATGAGAGAGAAAACTGCTTATTTACACCTAATAAGCTGAGCATGAATGAGTAGGCAGGTACCCAGACAGAACTGTAGACCAGCATCAGTTCCCCCCCAAAGCAAACAGCATTCACTTGCAACCTGCAAGGTGCTTGCAGTCTCAAATTAAGGATCCTAGTGGTAGGACACACCTTACCAGGATGGCTGCAAAGGAACCATTAGCCTGATTTCTACTGTGCTGTAGCACCACCATGGTCAATGGCCAAAGGGTAGCACAGTAGCTTTCAGTAGCATAGTGGCTGCGAACAGAACTCTGGTTTGAATCTCACCTCTGCCATGATTATTCACTAGGTGGCAGTGGCATTGCTAAGAGGGTGCAGGCTGCACTGGGTGACGTGCATGGGGGGAGTGACATCACTACTGGCCAAAATTTTTTAAATCTTAGTATTTTTTAATAATACCATCATGTGATATATCATTTGATGTGAATGTCTTGCAGAATGCAATGAAACAAACTGCATTGAGATATCTCTATTCTATCAAAAGTGATAGCCAAAAAACCAGCAGGAGTGGGGCGAAGGTGCACCCCACACCCACTGCCCAGAGCGCTGCCCCACCCACTGCATGGGAGAAGGTCCATCATGGGGGTGACGTGCTGGCTTCCCGTACTGGGTGACATAAACCCTAGTGATGCCACTGCTAGTTGGTCTTGGATAAGTCACCCAGTCTCAGTCTCAGCTTCCCATTTACAACATTACAACGTGTACCATACAGGGTCATTGTAAGCAATACATCAGGATAATACTGTACATGCAAAGCAGTTTACATGCTCCAAAAGTGTCATACAAATGTGTATTATTGTTATCAGATGACATGCCAAAACCTCAAAACTCAGTCCTCTCTCCTCAGTGCTGCTATTTTACTTCTTTGGCTGTTTTTTTCAACTACACAGACATGCATGATGCAGGGCTTGTTCCCTGCTGGCCAGTAGGTGTGTTTTGGCTGGTAGTAGCCCCAACCTTAACAGATCATTGAAGAAGCATCTTCCAGACTATTGCCCACTGAGGAAACATTAACTAATCAGTAACAAGCAATCAAGTGCACAAAAGATTGCAGTCTGACTTTGCTACTACAATATCCATGGGAGTATTTATGGTGATTGTGTGGCTTCCATATTCCATAGAATATTCCATATTCTCTAGTTACATCATCAAGGAAGGATCATTAGAGCAGACTCATTTGATCAACACTCATTGAGTGTTGGGAGAGTTAGGACAGACAAAAGAAAATATTTCTTTACTCAGCATGTGGTTGGTCTGTGGAACTCATTGCCACAGGATGTGGTGATAGCATCTGGCCTAGATTCCTTTAAAAGGGGATTGGACAAGTTTCTGGAGGAAAAATCCATTATGGGTTACAAGCCATCATGTGTATGTGCAACCTCTTTATTTTAGAAATGGGCTATGTCAGATGCAAGTGAGGGCACCAGGATGCAGGTCTCTTGTTATCTGGTGTGCTCCCTGGGGCCATTGGTGGACCGCTGTGAGATACAGGAAGCTGGACTAGATGGGCCTATGGCCTGATCCAGTGGGGCTGTGCTTATGTTCTTATCAAGGGTTCCAATAGCTATTGTTCTACTTCACTCCGGTTATAGCTCAAGGCACCCATCCTGATTTTACCACAAAAGAGCTTTCAGCTCTAACAACATAAAAATGATCAAGGAAAAGAAGAGGAAAAAATGAGGGGCAATAAATAAAGGAAGGGTGGAAGGAAAAGAAAAATGAAGTGAACCATGTTTGACATTATTCAATCAGCGGCTCCAAAACTGTGTCCAGGACTCACCAGTGGGTCATGGCCCAATTTTTGGTTGGCAGCATAATCTGTCCTGTCAGTTTTGCTATGTGCATCAAGGGTTAAACAAGGTGCTACTTGGAAAGCACAGCTGCTCAATCACCATTATAGCCACTCCCCTTGGCATTTATAAATCAGGCAGCAGCCTCTAGGGCAGTGATTTTCAAACTTTTTCATCTCACTGCACACTGAAAAGGCACAAAAATTGTCAAGGGACATCATTGGTTTTCTGACAATTGACAAGGCACACTGTGCTTTCAGTGGGGGGCTCACATCCCCCAACGACCCTTTTAATAAATTACCCTTCCCCAAGTTCCATCTGCACACCTGCAGACCATTTGCAGCAAACCAATGCGCAATGGCACAGTAGTTGAAAAAGGCTGCTCTAGGGCCTCTAAAAAGCCTGAGGGTCCTGGCCTCTTTCCCCTTAAGGGGCGGGGGCAGCCAGGAGGCAGGGAGGAGCCAGCAGCATGATCCCCAGGATTGCACCGCTCAGGGGGGGCTGCAGGGGCTTGGGTACACTTAGCTGAGCCTCCTGCAGCGGTCCTGGGGTGCAGGGAGCCCTGTGTGAGCACCTGCAGGGCTCCCCAGATCAGGGAAAGTGAGAGTGGAACGATTGCACCCCACTCTGCTAAACCGGAAGTGGGGCACAATCGCTCCACTTTCTCTTCTGACGGGGCTGCAGGGACTGTGGTGCACTCACCAGTCCCTGCAGCAGCCGTCCTGGTATGTAGGGAGCCCTGCGCAAGCACCTGCAGGGCTCCCCAGGTCAGGGAAAGTGAAAGTGAAGCGATCGTATCCCACTTCCAGTTTAGCAGAGTGGGGTACGATCACTCCGCTTTCACTTTCCCTGACCTGGGGAGCCCTGCAGGTGCTCACACAGGGCACCCTGCACCCCAGGACGGCTGCTGCCAGGACTGGTGAGTGCAACCCGGTCCCTGCAGCCCCCTGAGAGTCCCTGCCTTCCCCCTGCCCCCGCTGCCTCCCCGCTGCCCCCGCAAAGACTTTCTGCGGGTTTCAAACTCCAAGTTTGAAAACCACTGGGCTAGGTCATACAATTTTACATACCTTCTATTATTTCTTTTAACCCAGTGGTTCCTAAACTATATGCTAGGGCATACCTGTGTACCACAAGACAAGCAGAAGAGCACTTTGGAAAATTAAGGCTACAACCTATGCAGTTTCTTGGGAGCAAGCCCCAAAGAACATAATGGGACTTACTTTTGAGTAGACCTGCTCAGGATTGGGCTGTAAGCCCTTTGTCAGATACATACAGTCTTCCATGTCTGCTGCAGCAGGTGGACCCAAGACACTGTTGATCCTCCTTCTCCCAGTAAAGGAGCAGTGACATCAGAGAATGAGACTCAGGACAAACCAGGATTCCCTGAGATAGCCCACCCTAGAGCTGACAGGCACAGGTGAATCCCAAAAGTATCACCATTGCCCAGAAAGTGTTTTCATATCCATGAGTCCGGGCTAGGCAAAGGGAAGGGATGAAACCAGAAGGAACAATACTAATAACTGGGGAATCTTGCAGTTGCAAAAGGATGCCTGTTCACCCTAATCTTTTTGAGTATTTGTGAAGCATTTGTGCATTGTGTAAACAAAGTGTGAAGCAAAGTGAAGCATTCTTCCAGTTAGGTTCTAGGAAAACACTGTATTAAGCATAGGCTACCACGATGTACTAGAAAAAATATTTTCTTGCCAGCAGGTAAGGAACAAACCCTGTAACAAGTGAGAGCGGAAATTTGTGGGAAGGAAAGGGAGGCATGAAAGGAAACGAACTCTGAAGGGAGCCATTTCAGGTCTTGTGAAACAGCTTCACAATCCTTTTTTTTCTTTTTTAACACAGCACAGCAGAAGGATGCGTCTCAGTTAAAAATTAAAATAATACTCCAAGTTCAAACTAGGACAAATGTAATCTGCTTTGGAAGTAATAAAGTACACTGGAGTAAATTTTAAAAGGAAATCTAATGGAAGCAAAATCAGCATGTGGACACAGAGATACACAAGCTCTGCTGAACTCTTGTCCAATACAACATTTAAAACTTAAGGGTCTGATAACTATCGGAGTTAAAATATATTTTTTTTTAATTTTATTTTTTCCTATTGGTACTGCACTTCCCTCCCACAGAGCCTCAAAATGGCTTATTACACCAATTAAAAAAAATAAAATACAATAATTTGTGTGTGTGTGTGTGTGTGTGTGTGTGTGTGTGTGTGTGTGTGTGTAAAACAATAATAAAATAGACATCTGCTAACCACTAAGACCCACAAAGGTGGTGGCGGTGGCAGCAGTAGCTGGGGAGGCATATGCTGCAGTTCCATCTCTGCTGCCGTCTGGGGGAGGGGGCGGGGGCACACTTTAGTCTCTCCTTTGTCCTGTGTGCGCGGCAACAGGCTGAACTGTTTCCCCCCCTCCTCCCCCAGCTGGCAGTGCTGCTGGGGCAGTCAGTGAGCTAGCAGCAGCAGCACACTCCATCCCCAACTGCTGCCACCACCCTCTTAACTGCAAGGCCGAGTCTTCTGCGCCGTAAGGAGGAGCGGCAGTGAGTAGCACAGGAGGCGACTGTTGCCCTCCCCTTAAGCTCCTCTCTCCTCCATGTGCCTGCAGCAGCCCAATCAGCATGCGCAGGCATTCGGCTACAGGGTGGGAGGGGCTACAATGCACAGACCTCAATTTGTAGCCCACACAATGTAGCTCCCCCCCACCCTGTAGCCCGGTATGTTTGCTACCCCCTGCACCCCCTTAGCTATGCCACTGTGCACAGCAGTACATGTGACATGTATTCTACATTTTTGAGGGTCTCAGCGCCTGTCCCAGTGTCGACTTTTTAAATGAATGTGTGTATTGTAAGTCACTTGAAAATGCGTATGCATATGCAGACAGCTGCAGTTGAGTCTCTGGCCATCCCATCTTCTAGTGAGGAAGTACACTCAGAACAGTGACTCACTGAAGAACAGTGTGGGAGGGCTCCTCCAAAGGCAAGTAATTCCTACTCTTACGCACTAGCAGTAAACCTTTCAAAGTGTAAGAGTGACATACACCTCAATTTTTTATTTTTAAAGAAGTGTGGCATATCTGCTGGAAACAATCCAAATTCTGAGGAGGACACTCAGAGTTGAGCCCCAACAGAAGACATTCATCCTCTGAGGTTCATGTGGGAGCACACTACACTTGTCAATACAGTGGTCCCAAATGGTTAAGAGCTGAATCAAAAAAACAATTGTGTTTTAGAGGGGCTTTTTAAAGCCTGCTTTGAAAACACTCAGGCTGCAATCCTAATCACACTTTCCTGAGAGTAAGCCCCATTGAACAAAATAGGACTAGCAGACCTGGTTAGGATTGTGCCCTCAGTCATAGCATATCTTGGAAACAAGCCCTCTCCAGGTCATTTTTGTTCAGTGGAGCACCAGAGTCTTTGGCTGATTTATGTGTCCACCATGATTCCAACAGTTGCTTTTTTCCTTCATTCTGTGTCAAGTTCCAGCTTCTGGGAAACTGACTTGTTCAAGAGGGGATGCTGCCATTCATACACAATAGAGTTGCAAGGAGTGGGCCCAAATGATCAAAAGGTATCAACATTTGAAAGGGGGAAAATTGACATTTTGCCATTCAAGCTCCGAATGTGACATTTTACCTATGTCTGAAATATGACAGCTTTACATTGGCATCCCTCAAATATTTTGATTCTGGCAAGCATCAGCTAGGAAATCTTACAAGCTGTCTGTTGTCAAATATTTATTATTACAATTGCATGTCATCTATCAAATCCTGTCAGATTCTACGCCTAATAGAGGGGACAGGATTGCTATAAAATCCTGTATTCAGTGATAAGGAGATTGTGAAGTGTTACCAAGCATGTGTGTGACATGCCTATTTGGGAATGGGTGAGTGCCACCAGGGAAGGTGACCCAGGTCAGATTCATGTCTTTCCAGGGTTGATGTGAAGGAAACATCAGACTCGCAAAAGGCAACATTTTTCTGTGACTCAACCCAAACCCCTGTTCCTTCTCTAGCTCCAGGAAAATTCCATACCTGCTGTACTGCGGCATGCAATCCTATCCAAGCCTGCAAAACAATGTCACTGTCATTGGGGTATCCTGTCCTTGAGGCAAACACTGCTCTTTAGGTCACAAAAGGAGATATCTTTAGCCCCTGCCTCTTCCTCACCAATCCCATTGCCAATTCAACTCAAGTCCTCTGGTAATACATAGTTTCAGGCTCTACAGACAATCGAAAAGGTGCTCACCCAAGACCATCTAAGATTTGGTGCAAAGCAAACAAAACTGACCATCCCCTCAGAACTGGGAATGGTCCACCAACAGCCACTGAGTAACAACAGGTTTACTGGGAAGAGTTCATCCCATAAAAGGTCCCAAGATGGAGTAAATGTTTTTGGCCCATGTTCTGTATGTTCCCAAACCCTATAAAGAGTTTGGACACAGACCCCAAATAGTTTACAATTGCCAGTTTACTCACGCTGGACTTGGGCAACATCACATGGGAGATTTGATTTCCAGGTTTTATAACCAATATGCATAAAACCCACTTTATGCGGGGAGTGGTCATTTGAGGACACCTGGGGTGTTGGAATTTCCTGCTCCTGGATGTCAAGTGGGCTTCAGGAGCCAATGAGCTGGCTCCAAGTAACATTGCTTTACGCACCAATCACTAGGAAGCTGGTTTGGGAAACAGAAGATCCCAGACAAAGGATAATGGTGATTTGCACCTGGATGATGAAGGTATTCGGGATGCTGAGATATCCCAAAGCTCTAAAGTGCTGAGTGACTAGAAAGGTCCTCTTCTTCTTCAGCGCTTGTCCTGTATGGCGGTGGGGTCCAATATCCTTGATCGGAGTCGCCATTTCTCTCAGTCACGGGCTTGGTCCAGGTGTAGATGGGTGATTTTCATGTTGCCATGCAACATGTCAAGCTACCGCTGCTTTGTCATTTGCTGTTGACCTCCAAACAAAGGCCCTTATGCACCAGTGTGTCATCGGTGCACAGAACGTGGCCATACAATCAAAGCCAAACTTCTCTCAACTTGTCAGTGATTGGAGCAATGCCATATCGCTGTCAGGCGTCGTCATTGCAAATGTGCTCAAAGCAGGCAATACCACTAATTCAGCGCAGCAACTTTGTCTCCTTGATACCAAGGCGATGTTCAGTTTCTTTAATCAGCGGCCAACATTCAGCTCTGTAGAGTGCAACCAGCTGGATGACTATCCTATAGATCTTCAGTTTAAGACGGTCACTGATCTTCTTGTCACAAAGGGCTCGCTGGGGTCAGTCATCATGCACTCCGTCTTCTTGATATTGAGGCAGAGGCCAAACAATGCGAGACGGTCGCTCCAAGCTTGCACTTGTTGCCTGAGGTCTGCCTTGTTGTCGGACACAAGAAGAAAATCATCTGCATAGAGGAGTGTCCATGGCGCTGGTTTTTGCAGTTCACAGGTGATGATGTCCATCACTGTGATGAACAGCAGCAGAGAGAATGCCAATCCTTGGTAGATACCGATGGTAATGCGGAAATCTTTCAACGTTCCAGCAACGGTTTGCACACGGCTCTTCGGATCCTTATACAAGAGCTTCACCCATCTAACTAGCTCTTCTGGCACTTCTCGGCTACATGGTGTGTACCAAATGACCATTCAGCACGCAGTCGAACACCTTTTCTAGGTCGATGAAGATAGCCTTTTCAAGGTCAATGAGTGGCTAGAAAGGTCCAAAATAGAGAAAAATAAGGGGAATCAGGGATGTTCATCATAGACACCATGCCAAAGAAAGTGGTGTAAAATAAATGTTTGTAGTATAGACCAGATCATGGAAGAGCTATTTTCTGCAACAGGGTTTTGTCTGTTCATCATTGTGCCATGCGTGCTGATCCCGCCAGCAAATTTGAACCAGCAATAATCAGCACAGAGAGGGGCACATTCCATGTGTGGTTTGTGGGTGTCAGGCATGTGAACTGTATGTCCTGTTGGTTGCAATGGGATAAACTTCTCAAGAAATGAATTTAGATCTGCAGTACCCATGCATTCAGTAGCTTAGAAAAAATGGCCTTCCAAATTCTATTGACAAGAGTGTGAATAGTAGAGCAGGGAGAATGCAGTGCAACATATATTACTATTTAATGGATATTATCCAGTTCCTGCAAATCGTAATGCAGAGTTTTATTGAAGAAAACCATGCTTTTGTGAAGTTAAAGTCTGTAGAAATAGTGACAATTTGGAACATCGAAAATGAAAACACAGAACGTGACAAAAGGAGAGAATCTTTTAGGCTACACCGATCTGTTTCTGTTTTCATTATGCTAAAAGACAGCCAATTTCAGCAAACAATATAGTAGATTTATTCAGCCGCAGAAGAGCTAGCGGTGTGTAGGGACCTTGAAGGGGGTGGAGAAAAGGAAAGCAGAAATGGGAAAAGGCTGATTAAACAAAGCAGTGGGGGAGAACACTCTGGAAGGTTCCAGCATGCAAGTCTGCTGCACTAATGCTTTATGTCACTGCAGAACATTAAACGAGCACTTAAAAAGGTAATTAGCACCTTTTCATTGGACCAGAAATCAAAGGTGTAATTTACCAAAAGTCAGTGAACAATGTAAGAGATCTAATTGAATCATAGTGTATAGCTCAGTTAGGGTGAAAAGTCAAAAGCACATCTTTGGTGAGTTCTGTTATAATAAAACCACTGTCCCCTTAAGTCCACCCTTAAGGCAGCCTGCTCATATTAGAACTAGAAATGCCATCCAGATGCTCATTAAAACAACTGTGATATCCATTACACTTGAGCTTTATCCTATCATTGATTCAATAATTAGCAGTTTTCTATAGTCTACAGTTGAACCCCTAATTTCATGGGAAAAAATTACGTTACCTAACGGTACTTACCACAACACTGAGGCTTAATAACGTTAAGCATCAGCTCTGTTATCTATGCTTTTTGGCTTGCAGAACTTCTTAGAATTCATTTCCAGCTAGATAGCAAGTACATTATGTAGCGCTCTCTCTCCAGTTCTCGTAAATAAAGTATTTCCTTTCCTTATGACCATATGCCTTGGTGATCTTCTTAAGAGAAGTCTTCCAAACCCTGCTGTGCAAATCAGCTACACTAACAATGCTAAGCATACATAGTAAGGAGTTGTTCTGTTATCTGTCCTGTCTTCCTAGGCTTCCTCCCCATATCCCTTTTTAGAGTGCCTCTGTCTCAGCTGGCAGGAACCAATCAGGCATCTACTGTACCAGATTATGGTATCTCAAGGCTAACTAGGCCTGGAGGCAAGGGGTGTGCCTTATATCCCCTGCCTAGAGATCAGCCATTGCCAGGGAGCAGATGCTTTGTCTCCTTCCTCTCCCAGTCCTGCCCTCTCTCCTTTCCATGCCTCTTCTCCTCAAAAGTCCGCATTTGCCCCCTCTTTGCCCCTTTTGGAAAACCTTCCTGCCCTTTTGGGTCTTCCAACTTCCCCCTTGTTTCTGTTTTGTCTTCCTCCTGGCCTTTCCATTCACTTTCTGCCATCCCTGTCTGGCCTTCTTGCCTTTACTGCTCCATTTGAGCCATCCCTCTTTGAGCCTTCTTGCCTTTTTTGGTTTCCCAGCCCTGCTCCTTCTCACTCTCCTCCCTGTTCTTCTCAATCTCTCCATCCCTTTCCCCTGAGATATTCCACCTGTGCGTCCCACCTCCTTAGGGAGGCGTGGCTGGCCTGCAGGGGTGTTGCCAGGCATCTTGGGGGCTGGGCTGGGCTGCTCTGCTGACTTGCTGCTTTTCTGTAGCTGTGAAGGAGGTGGGTGGGGCAGTGTGAGGCCCTGAGGGCTGTGAAACATGCTGGGGGGAGGTGGGAGAGAAGGCTGGCTGGCCAGGCAGAGGTGCCACATCTCAGCATGGAGCTCTCTCCATGTGCAACCTCACCCCAAGGACTACGTTTCCCAGTGTGCCCCTTGCCCTGGGCATCCTGGGATTGGTCAAGGTTGCAAGGTGAGTGTGTGAGTGAGAGTGTGAGCAGCCCCCATCTACTTTGGGGTGAGCTGTAATCTTGCTTGGTGTGGCTGCAATCCTTTCCACACTTTCCTGGGAGTAAGCCCTATTGACTCAAATGGGGCTTACTTCTGAGTAGGCCTACATAGGCGTGGGGTCTGTGTCAGTTTAACCCAGGATCTTCATCTTTCTCTTTTTCCTTCTCCTTCAAAAAAGAAAAAAAGCCGCTCTTGATGGCTTTGTCTCCAAAAATTGATTAAAAATTAAAATCCCCATTCCTTTTTAGCCATTCCCCTTTTTCCTCTTGCCTCCTTTTGGGGGGGGGGGTACTCTGTTGGCTGCTGTTGTGAGACAAAAGGCATAATCCTAGTGAGGTCTACTCAGAAGCAAGTCCTATTGTGTTCAATGGGACTTACTCCCAGGAAAGTGGGGTTAGGATTCCAGCCAAACAGTATCTAGGTCTCAGTTTGCATCAATTTGCAATGAGCAGATACACACAAAACAAAGTCTTCCCCTTCCCCAGCAGGTTCATCACTTCCCCCCTCCCTTTCCAAAACCCTCCAGGTGTGCTGCTAACAAACTCAGGGCACAATCCTAACCAAGTCTACTCAGAAGTAAGTTCTATTTTGTTCAATGGGGCTTACTCTCATTCAATGGGGCTTACTCCTAGGTATTTACATCACAGAGGACCTCTCATGGACTATTAACACCAGCATGTTGATAAAAAAAGGCACAAAAGCAGTTATATTTTCTGAGGAAGCTTGGGAGGTTAAATTTGTCACAGCAGCTGCTTGTGTCTTACTATTGTTGCACCATTGAGAGCGTCCTAACCTATGATATCTTGGTGTGGTACGGAAATTGCTCTGCAGGGGACAAAATTGCTCTGCAGAGAATTATTAAGATCACGCAGGACATCATCAGCCTTCATCTACCAGCTTTGGAGGACATCTATACATCTCGCTGTCTGCAGAAGTCACATAGTATTCTGAGAGACCCCTTCCATCCAGTTCATAAGTTCTTTGAACTGTTGCCTTTGGGTAGACAGTACCAAACTATTAGAGCAGCACCACACGATTCCTGAACAGTTTTTATCCCACAGCCATAATTATGTTGAATAAGGCGATATAGTTGTTACCATGCTCCTGGGCATTATGGTCTGTTATACTGTTTTTATATTATGATGCATGTTGCATAGAATGTGTGGGTGAGTGTGTACAATTCCGATTGTTGGAATTGTAGTATATATTCATGCTTGTATCTCAAAGGTGCATAAATTTCGTTGTGCTGTAGCACAATGACAATAAAGTTACTACTACTACTACTACTCAGGTAAGTGTGGTTAGGATTGTAGCCTCAGAGTGCTGGCAGCCTTGTTTCTAGTGTATAATTATAACACCTTCATCCCCATTTTGGGGGTAACTGAGGTGAGGTGTTGTAATGGGGAGCCATGGCCAAGAATCGGGATGCGCGAGCCGGAAAAGTTCGAGAAACACTGCCTTTCCCTGACCTTATGTTTCTTCCTGCCCCGGTTCTGCCTCCTTCCACTATGGAGGCCAACAGGGCTCCCCTGCCTGAACCTTTGTTCATCAGTGCCTGGCAATATCATAACCAAGCAACTGAAGCAGAGACATCCTGCTTCTTGGTGTTTCAAGCCATAGTGGGACACAGTGGCAATGGAGAGCTCCACAAACCCCATGCCACACAATTTATAATCTGAACTGTGGTCTTCCTAACATGAGTTTATATATTAGGATTGGTGTCCTTGGCTGCCAAATGCAGTCTGTTTCCTATGCACCATCTTGGTTTTGGCTGGTTTTATAACTCTTCTTGAGTGCTATTGGCAAGGTGGAATATAAATCTTTAAAACAAATAAATGGGAAAGTGGGTGGAGCATGGGGATAGTTGAAGACGAGAGATGTTTTTCCTTTCCCCATTGTTCCCTGTGGGCTTACTCCTTCCTACACCAGCTCTGACATTCACATAGTGTTTTTTTCCAGCACTGATGTCATGCCTGTTGTCTGAAGGTGGTTAGGACAGGGCGTACATTGACTCCTCCTTGTTCCTCTCACACCATGCCCCATTCTCATCTTTGTTTAACCTTCTCCACTGGTCAGAGTTGCGCTGACATCCGTGTGTTACTCTAGCATCCGTGGCATAGCCATTGCTGTATACCATCACATTATAGATCATTTGATGTGTAATTTCATGCAGTATGCAATGAAACAAACCATACCAAAATATCTCATGTCGGTAAGTGTAAGGTCATGCACATTGGGGCAAAAAATCAAAACTTTACATATAGGCTGATGGGTTCTGAGCTGTCTGTGACAGATCAGATCTTGGGGTGGTGGTGGACAGCTCAATGAAAGTGTCGACCCAATGTGCGGCGGCAGTAAAGAAGGTCAATTCTATGCTTGGGATCATTAGGAAAGGTATTGAGAACAAAACGGCTAATATTATAATGCCATTGTACAAATCGATGGTAAGGACACACCTGGAGTATTGTGTCCAGTTCTGGTTGCCGCATCTCAAAAAAGACATAGTGGAAATGGAAAAGGTGCAAAAGAGAGTGACTAAGATGGTTACTGGGCTGGGGCACCTTCCTTATGAGGAAAGGCTATGGCGTTTGGGCCTCTTCAGCCTAGAAAAGAGGCACCTCAAGGGGCACATGATTGAGACATACAAAATTATGCAGGGGATGGACAGAGTGGATCGAGAGATGCTCTTTACACTCTCACATAACACCAGAACCAGGGGACATCCACTAAAATTGAGTGTTGGGAGAGTTAGAACAGACAAAAGAAAATATTTCTTTACTCAGCCTGTGATTGGTCTGTGGAACTCATTGCCACAGGATGTGGTGATAGCGTCTGGCCTGGACGCCTTTAAAAGGGGATTGGACAAGTTTCTGGAGGAAAAATCCATTATGGGTTACAAGCCATTATGTGCATGTGCAACCTCCTGATTTTAGAAATGGGTTATGTCAGAATGCCAGATGCAAGGGAGGGCACCAGGATGAGGTCTCTTGTTATCTGGTGTGCTCCCTGGGGCATTTGGTGGGCTGCTGTGGGATACAGGAAGCTGGACTAGATGGGCCTATGGCCTGATCCAGTGGGGATGTTCTTATGTTCTTATCTCCATTCTATGAAAAGTTATAGCCAAAAAACCAGTGGGGGTGGGGTGATGATGTGTTGCCACACCCACTGCATGGGAGGAGGTCCATCATGGGGGTGATGTGCTGGCTTCCTGCACCGGGTGACCCACACCCCTAGTGATGCCACTGAGCACCACATCCATGCAATACAAGAGATCAGTCCAGAGACCAAGTTGATTGCAGGCAATAATCTAAACGACAGAGCCCAACTGAACAAGAGTAGAACAATACCATTGGGAAGCAGCAGGCAGATAAGGAGAGTGTCAATCTGGGAGAACACAACCCAATCCTATGTGTATCTACTCAGAAGTAAGTGCCATTAGTGTCAGTGGGGCTTACTCTCAGGAAAGTGTGGATAGGATTGGGCTGACAGTGGGTAGGCAGGGAGATTAGGAATTAACCAGATGCTGTTGATCTGGCTCATTCTTGCAAATAACTGCCCATGCACATGTTTCCAAATTCCTACAATTTTCCTAAAGATGGAGGAGGCAACATCATTTCACAGAACATCACTTCTCCAGACACTACACTGCTAAGCTCTCATAGGCCACTCTCAAGATTGAGGCCTAATTTATATCATATGAACCAAGCTGCAGAAGATAAACAGGCAAGGACAACTAGGTAGATCCTGGAGAGCCATGCAGATAATGCCAGTCTGGCAGCTGAGGCAAAGAGGAGCTGGGTGAGGAGGAGCCAACAGACTGCCTCAGGGATGGACTCCTGAAGTTTCTCCCCCCCCCCCAAATAGCCATGGGGGGCTGGCTGGTTTGGATCTGGGCTGCAGTGAGGGGGGAAAGTTTGTCTGATATTCTTGTCTGTTGCTCTTCCTACTTGTTCCAAACATCACAGTTTCTGTCCTCTCATACAGACCTCTTAACAATGGATTCCACTGATTTCCTCGGGTTTGAACTCTCAAGTGGAAGCTGGCCCTTTATGCTTGGGCAGAAAATGGTACTTAACTGTAGCCAGCACCTTTGCATCCTTACTCTGATAGCCCTTCTCAGTAAAACTGAAGGATGGGAAAATTCACTCAGCTTCCCTTCCCATGGCTTAGATGTGAAAGAAAGAACTAGGCATTTTTACCACCTTTTTGTGGAGCTCTGTTACCATTTGAAAGCAAGCAAGAAGTTATTTCCAGTCAGGCCATTTTGAGGGCCTGTGGCAGTTGAAGCTGAAAACTGTGCCATGGCTAGCAAATCTGGCAAGCTCTGACACCATGTTGGGTTACTCAGGGCCAGGCCACAAGATGGATGCTGAATGGAGAACAACTAAGAACGCTCTAAAGAGGAAGCACTTATATAATTAAGGGCACTATCCTAACCCCTTATATCAGTACTTTCCAGCACTGGCATAGTGGTGCCAATGGGACGTGTGCTGCATCCTGCAGTTGGGTGTCACTCACTGAGGCCTCCTCAAAGTAAGGGAAGGTTTGTTCCCTTACCTCAGAGCTGCATTGCCCTTATGTCAGTGCTGGAAAGCACTGACATAAGGGGTTAGGATTGCGCCTTAACTGTGGGCCCAATTCTGTCCAATTTTCCAGTGCCGGTGCAGCTGTGCCAACAGGGTATGCACTGCTTCCTGTGTTGGGGAGGCAGTCACAGAGGCCTCCTCAACGTATGGGAACATTTGTTCCCTTACCTCGGGGCTGCATTGCAGCTGCACCAGTGCTGGAAAATTGGATAGGATTGGGCCCTGTATCATTTATGGACATGGCACCACTTACAGATGGAATGGCAACGAAAGCTAAACTTCCCATTATGGTGTACTAACTCTCTCTCTCTCTCTCTCTCTCTCTCTCTCTCTCTCTCACACACACACACACACACACACACACACACACACACACACACAGTGTCCCCAATCCAAATCCTCCCTAAAGTTTTGGGGGCCACAATTTAAGTTGGGGGTTAGCACAAGGAACAAGAGTTTAAAAAACTGCGCCCCCCCCACCATGGGCTTTATTCAAATTGCCCCCTCCTCTGCAGCTGCTTTTTGAGAAAAAGAAAACCAGGTCTGGAGTTGCAATGTCTAATTCAGCCCACAGAAGGACCTATGGATCCCTTGTAGCAAAAGACTTCCTTCCATTGTTTATGGAAAGTGACTGAAATCATTTGAAGGCATTTTGTCCCCAGTTCTTAGAAGATGTCTGTTTCTGATTTTAGAGTCCACAGCTTGAGAGGTATCGGGAATAGTGCAAGCCAGAGCGATGTCATCACCCTGTACTAAACGCAAAGCCAGTTATAAACTGGGCAGGAAAGGGATCAAGGGGAGAGGAAGCCAAGTAGCAGTGGAAGGAGAGACAGCAGCCAAGGCAAGCCTAGAGCTTAAACCTCCTTGGCAGCATTTTGTTCCCTATCAGGAAAAACTGAAGGAAAGGAGCTGACTGTGGAGTCAAAGCAGTCACAGAGGCATTTCGGTAAATTCTTAGCAGGAACTTTTTCTGCAACCTTGCACCTTGCCTGCAATTCTGACTACGAAGGGTCCCTCCTGCATGCAAAAATTTCAGGTTCTATGTGTGGCCAGCTAAAGGGTCAAAAGGGACAAACTTTCACCCAAAAGAGAGAGCAAGATCTCAGCTGATGACAAGTCAGATTGTTTTTCTAAGCAGTAAGCAAGAGTTTCCAGGAGAGTTTTCCAGGGAAGGCAACTGAAAAGAGGCCATTGTGTGTGGCTCACAAGAGAGAGTTGGCCTTTTTTCCTTGAGAAGCAAAAACTCGCCAGACGTTGTGGGCTCAACCAAGTTGAAGTGGTTATATTGAATTCTGCAAACATGGTTCCTTTAATTTTTCAGGAGTGCTTCAAGGTTACAGCAAATCAGCTATCAGGGCTATCAGTCAATCATAAATAAGTGATCATCTAAGCCTGCAGTGAAGACTTGTGTCTGTTCCCCTCCCTCAGCTTAAGAATGCTTCGAAGAGAACTTTCACAGTGGCTTCAAAACCCAGCCATAATGCAAAGAGCACTCATGTAGCTTTATTGGAAGGTTTGTGCACACTTGGTGGCCCAGAATACAGAGCTCACTTACCACTTTAAATTTAGACAGCCCTCCTTTTCAGAATTATGAGATCAGAGAAACTCCTGCGGTGGTCTTATTCTGTTAGATTCTCAGAAGTTGCACTGAAATGTAAAGTCATGAAAAGGCAGCAGTCTTTTTGCTGCCAAGCAAAAAGACTGTACAGACAGGTAGCTGGTTTTCATCGTTCATTGTTGCGAGAGGGAGCAAGGAGGAGCACCTAAAAATAAAGCAAGAAACTCAGCAGTTAAGACAAGATCTACCCAAGTAGGATGCTTTCGCCAAAGTAAGATCAATGTTGCACTGTGTGAAGTATCTCTATTTGTCTATCTGAAATTTCCTTCCAATCAGATTCATTTGATGACCCCGGTGTTCTAATATTGTAGAAGGCGGGGACAAGAATTTCTCTCTATGCATTTTCTCCAGAACATGAATAAAGCCTTAGGCTGCAATCCTAGACATACTTTCTTGTCAGTAAACCCCATTGAACAAAATGGGACTTACTTCTTAGATACGCATGGGCATGCACAGTCAGTAATATCTCCCCTTAACAGACTTTTGTCTAAACTGAAAAGGAAAGTGCTCCAACACCCTGATCATTTTGGTTGCCCTGTTCTGCACTTTTTCCATCTCAACAATGTCCGTTTTGAAATGCATTGACCAAATTGCACATTCCAGATGTGGCATACCATAGATTTATATCAGGGCATTATAATAAGCAGTCTTATTTTCAATCAGGATGATGCCATGTTCATTGTGCATGCAATCCCATGTGCATGAGATCCCATTGAGCATCTCTGAGCCTCTGCAGATTGGTGCCCCCCAAACAATTCTATGTACACCAATTTTTCCTTCTTTACCCCGCCTCTTGAGCAGTGCTCTCAAAACGGCCGCCAATGAAGCATTGTACTCTGTTCAGCAGCCATTTTACAACAGCATAACTCAATTTCGCTGCGGTAAACCCCTCATTACGACAGCTCAATCTGGAATGGGACTGGGCTGTAAGATACCTATCTCCAGAGCAGAACCCCTTTGGCATCATCTTCAACACCCCTAAATCCTGGCAGCCTGCCCAAGCATTTTTATGATTCAACATGGTCCAAAGATCACCTTGTTGTGTCATTTTTTGATCTCTGCTTTGCTGCATGGAACCCCCCAGCACTTTGAGCTTGGCAGACTGTATCCAGGAACAGTAACTGTCATTGCACTTTTGAACTCTTTCGTGTACCTCTTTAACATCCCATTCCTCTATCTCTCCCCCTCCTTCCCTCTCTTAGCTTGGGAACTAAAGTAAAAGACTAAGGGCCAAATCCTATCCGATTTTCCAGGGATGGTACAGCTGTGCCAATGGAGCGTGCACTGCATCCTGTGGTGAGGAGGCAGTCACCTTAAGGTATGGGAATATTTGTTCCTTTACCTCAGAGTTGCATTATGGTTGCACCAGTGCGGGAAAGTTGGTAAGGATTTGGGTCTAAGTCTTCCTTGAATCCTTTCCTGAATGTTGACCCTCTCCTTATTTTCTTGGAGTAAATATACCCTGCAAAACACACAACCATCATAAAATAGGTACATTAATCAATATTTTTATTGTTATTTGGTTGAGAGGTATTTTATGTATTTCATTCTGATAATGTATCTAGTTAGGACTGGGCCAAAAATGTACATTTGATGAGAATGTGAAGCATACATAAATGTAAAGTTGCTTTTCTTAAATGTCAGACTTGAGAGCTAGTGCAGCTTGTAATAATCAAGAGCAGATTTTCTAGTTGCTCAGACCAGCAAACAAACCAAACACAGAAGGTTTTGGGGAGGTTAGAGGTTCAGCCTGTTCTGTTTTGGCTTGTTAGGGTAACAAGACTTCCTTCGCTGTTGTGGTTAGTCCACCAGCAATTCCTTGGCCAGAGCTAGGTGGTGGCACACAGGCCGAATTCCTGCCAGTCATCCACAGAACACTAGTCCAATACCCTACATGCTTTTGACCTTATGTCAGTGTTCTCAGACTTTTAGCACTGGGACCCACTTTTTAGAATGAGAATCTGTCAGGACCCACCGGAAGTGATGTCATGACCGGAGGTGATATCATCAAGCAGGAAGAGTTCTAACAATCTTAGGTTGCAATCCTATCCACACTTACCAAGGAGGAAATTCCATTTACTATCATTGTTAAAAGTAAATACAGAGTAGCCTGTTAAAAATGCAGATCTGTAACATTTCCCCAATGCAGTCACATGCCATTGTAGCAGCAAATTTAATATATTAAAAATAAAATATTGAAATGCATGGGGACCCACCTGAAATTGGCTCCTGACCCACCTAGTGGGTCCCGACCCACAATTTGAGAAACACTGCCATATGTGATAGTAAGGGCACAATCCAGATGCTCCCTTGGGCCGGCGTAAGTCCCTTGCACTGGCCCAGGAGGGTCGCAAATGTGCCGTAAGGCATGTTTGCGCCTCTTTGGGAGTCAGCAAGGCTGGCACGCAGAGGCGCACCAGCCTGCAGAGGCTGACACCAGCCTCTGCACCAACAGAGGGATTGAGCCTTGCATCAGCCCAGCTGGACCAAGGCTCTGGGGTGGGTAGGGAGGAGGTGGGGAGGAGGCAGGAGGGAGGCATTCCTGGTCGGAGGAGGGCAGGCAGTGGGCAGCCCCGGGGGCGGTGGGTGGGGAGCAGGAGGCAGGGCTGGAACCCGGCAATTTTGCCGGATCCCAACCCCCTGTTCCCAGGGAGCTTAGAGCAGCTTGAAGTCGCTCCACTCTCCTCTGACTTGTGCCACCTCAGGAGGTGGCACAGGTCCAAGGAGACCCATTGGGTCCAGGGCGCCTTACCCAGGGGTAAAGGTAAAAGTTTCCCCTTACCTCTGGCTGAGCCAATTCTGACCCCCTTCCTGAGTTGGATACAGCACAAGCCTCTTGGCTTGCCTGTTTCAGCGCAGGGTAGGATTGAGCCCTAATGCTTTGAAAGCATTCTAAACTTGAGATATCGACTGCAATTCAACATACATGTGACAAACACTCAAGTCCTATTCATAAGAAAAGCAGAAATATTCCTTTGAGAAAAGCAGTCATCTGAGGACCCAATTAATCTTTCAGAGCTGTAACCAAAAATATTATACTCAAGGTGCATACCTAAGTAGATAAGGTAAATTGATGGATTAAGAGCATTGACTGGTTGATTACTCAACAAAAGCTTTGGTTGATTAATTAGTTGGAGCAATTTTAATTGGCGAGAGCAAATTTAAATCAGTGTGGTTGTGAAGTAAAGATACATGTTGATTTTTTGCAGCTGTTTTGTTTGTGTGCTGCTATAATAGAATATGAAAAAGAAAATATTAAAGATGGTGTTTCCCTCTAACAATTAGTAGTAGCGTTCTCTTATTAAATTGTAAATGAACTTATAGCTCCTTTATTACCTCAAAAAGGAACTTATATTTAGATTTTGGTAACATGCAGATTTGTTTACGCTTAATTGATTAATCAGTAAAGAGTTGACTAATCAAATAAAACACTTTAATTGGTGTGGCCAAAGTAACGAAAAGCAAACTAATTTCTCTCTGAAAAGGATACTTTCCCACCACTAGCTAGCAAGAAAATATATGCACTGAGATGAAACTACAGGGAATTTTTCCTCCTATTGATTTAAGAGGGAGTGTCCAAATAATGAAACAGTCTTGCAGTGTCATGCATTTCTATACACACAAACTCTTGTAGATCTCAGCATACAAATATCCACAAGAATTATCAGTGGATTAAACCTCCAGTGTGTTTAGTCAGAACCTGGTCTATTAGTTCCTCTATTCTCTTTCAACAGATCTTCTGTTCTCAAAGTGGTGGAAAGTTAATCATTCCCCTATCACCATTGTAATAGAAGAAAATTTAAAAAGCAATAGGTGTCACAAAAGGAGAGTGTGGTTAAGTGAGGATTTGGACCCCCCTCTGTTGTATATTTTCATATATTTGTCTTGTTCATTGCATCTGATTAATCAAAACAGCAGTTGTTTGTCTAGATGTCAAGGAGGGCAGAATATATACTTAAAATCATAAACATAATAAAGGGACACACACACACACACACACACACACACACACACACACTACATTCATTCATTGTGTGTGTGTGTGTGTGTGTGTGTGTGTGTGTGTGTGTGTGTGTACCTTTATTATACTTATGGTTTTAAAATAAATGTATGCCACCTTAGGAACCTTGGTCACTGTCGTATATTTGGTCTCACTCCCAGGGTTTTGGGGTGCTCAGAGTTGTTGGTTCTGAACCCTAGAGCCCTCAAAGATCCCTGTTCGGTAGTACTGCCACCACCCTGTAAGAGCCAGTGCCTCAGTCCAGGGACACCGAGACCCTCTAGGCTTAACTATATCCCTTGTAGGCACTGAGCACTTTCTTTACTTAAAGTCTCAGTCCTCAAGTTTCTAGTCCACAATGAGGATTTTTGGTAGCTTGTTGAACGGCTAGGCAGGATTCTGAACCTTTGTCCCCAACAGACAATGAACCAACATGGTAAAAGGATTTTTACTTAAGTACATAGGGTTACAAAAAGTTACAAAAGGCAGCAAATGCTAGAGGCATAAAAACTTCTAGGAAACGTATCAGCATAAAATAATAAAGCTAACTGGCTATCTCTATTATTTCCTAACGCTCACCTGGGTCAGCTTCTTTTGTAGATCCTCAGTTACCTATGAGGCCACATGGTCCTGGCAGGGCAGGATGTGCACCCATCACCTATCTCACCGAGACCCAAGACAAAGACAAAAGGCCAAAGACACCCCTTTGGGCTTTGTTCTTATACTTCTCATGCCAAGAGGATGGTGTGACTCTCTACCTATTTCAAACTGCCCAATCAGAACTCTTGGGGACAGACTCTTTTCGAAGTGGGGCTGGATGCTAGTCCTCCTAGTTCTCCCCCTCCCCACTGGAGACTCATGGCTGTCTGCTGAGATGCTACACCATCACCTTCCATAGAGTTGTAAATTCCTTTCAGCTAAGATTGCAAGCCCCTTCTGTGTTACTAGGTTACTTTGGTTCTGGCTTTGCAATGCTACTAGGCCTGAACTGCACATATTCATGACAGTCACAAAGGAAGAGGAGGGATAGAAATACTTTAAATAAATAAATAATAACTGTTGCCACTATGGCAAAGCCTCTCATGTTGCTAAAAGGTGAGTTTCTAATGGTGGTGGTATGTGTAGAAGGGCCACACTTGCTAACCTCAGAGAAGAGGACTTTCTATAAAGGGGAAGATAGTCCTTCAGTTACCTTAGTCATAAACTGTTTAGGGCTTTAAAGATAATAAACTGTATCATGAATTGTACCCAAAAATGGACTAACAGCCAGTGTAGTTGACATAACAGTTGCATAGTAGACATTCCACAACAGTGGGATGACTCAGGGTGCAATCCAAACTGCACCTTGGACCTATGCAAGTTGCTTGAGCCGGACTGGGAGGCCCACAAACATGCCGTAAGGCATGTTTGCACCTTCTTACAAGGAAGCTGCATCGGCGCATCCAGATGCACCAACACACAGCAGCATCCCTTCTCAGTCTTGTGTCAGCCCAGCTGGGCCAACACAAGAGGAAAACGTAGGCATGGGGGATGCGAGGAGGGGGTGGGAGGGAGGCATTCCTGGGTGGGGGGAAGTCGGGCTGTGGGCGGCCCTGGGAGTGGGCGGGCAAGGAGTGAGAGGTGGGGCTGGGATCTGGCCGTTATGCCGGATCTTAACCCCTGTTCCCGGGGAGAATGAAGCGACTTCAAGCCGCTCCGCTCTCCTTACACTTGCGCCACCTCCAGAGGTGCCAGAGGTGGCGCAAGTCCAAGGAGACCCATAGGGGCCAGCAGCCCTTACCCAGAGGTAAGGGGAAATGTTTCCCCTTACCTTTGGTTGAGCTGCTTCTGGCCACTTTCCTGCACTGGATACAACGCAAGCCTCCTGGCTTGCCTGTTCCAGTGCAAGATAGGATTGTGCCCTAAGTCAAACAAACACACATCAATCAGCATTCATGCCCCTGCCTTCTCCACCAACTGAAGTTTCAAAATGGTCTTCAAGTTCTCTGGTGTGCTATGATTTGAGGTCTATGATGACTTGGGCTGTTTGTGACCTAGTTGATTGTGACATCAGCAACATTTGGACCAATCCATTTTCCTTTTATCCAACTAAGTTACTAGCTTTGACTCTATGGACTGGAATGTGCCTCAAATAGCCGGAGGAATGTTCAGCACCGGTTAGAACAGAACCAAATATTTGGTCTTAAATGCGGGCCCCTCAAAGTGGGGGGAACATTGAAAGTTCTAGAAGGCAAATTTATATGAGAATGATACAACCAGCAAGAAGGTAGGGGATAATTTGTAATAAAACTCTCATTTGTGTCATGGTTTTCAAGAAAAGTACAGGCAGGTCCTTATTAGGTGTAGTGCAGTGGGAGACAGATTTACAGCACAATCCTATCTTGCACTGGAACAGGCAGGGCAGGAGGCTTGCGCTGTATCCAGCGTGAGATGGGGTGCCAAAGTAGCTCAACCAGATGTAAGGGGAAACTTTACCTTTACCTCCAGGTTTACCTCCAGGTAAGGCACCCTTGCCCCTATCGGTCTCCTTGGACTTGCGCCACCTCCTGAAATGGCACAAGTACAAGGAGAGCGGAGCAGTTTGAAGCCACTCCATGCTGCTCAGGAAACGGGGTTGGTATCTGGCATAACTGCTGGGTCCCAGTCCCACCTCCAGTTCCATCAGATCAGGACCTTTCTGGTGGCCTCACATTTCCCTTTGCCTGACCTGCTCAGGAGCCAAGGCACGTTTGCTTACTCGTGAGTAAATGCGACCGTGTGGCTTAGTTTCGCTTTCCATAGGGCTCAATACGTTTGCCAGCTTGGAGGGAAGGACCTCCTCCTCGGTTGTTTTGGGGAGGCTACATTGATTCAATCATTACCATTCTGGTGTTATTGGATTCCTCTCAGCCTGCTCTTTCTGACAGACTAAGGCAGGTTCACCTACTTGCAAGTAAACGTTCAGTATGGCTCGGTTTCACTTTCCATAGGGCTCCATGCATTTTTTGTTTTCTGGGTTTTTGCCAGTAACGTTTGATAGAATGGAGATATTTCACTCCGGTTTTTTTCATTGCGTTCAGCTGTAAATTCCACATCCAACGGTATATAACATGATAGTATTATTCCTAACCATCGCGATTTTGGAGGGTCACCCCCCCAGTGCACGTCACCCCCCTTGCGCATCACCCAGTGCTGCCCGCACCACCCATACCCCCATAACAATGCCACTGCCTCTGGAGGGGGCACACGCAGGGGGACCCGCAGACTCATTCCACTGATACGGAATCTGCAGATACAAGAGGCCCCCTGTACAAGTGTTGCAAATTAAGGATTCTTCCTCTATACCAGTGATTTTCAACCTTTTTTTCTCATGACACACTTGAGAAGGCACTAAAATTTTCAGGGGGCACCATCAGTTTTTTTGCCAATTAATAAGGCACACTACACTGCCAGCCAAGGATTCACATCCTCCAATGCCCTTCTAATATATGATCCTTCCCCAATATATGATCCTTCCCCAAACTCCCATGGCACACCTGTAGACCATTCACTGCAGCCATGGTACAATGATTGAAAACCGCTGCTCTATATCATGTACACACACAGTCCCGAAATTAACTTGGTGAGGAGAAAGCCAGGCTGGAACTCATCTCCTCAACATGCTAGTTTCTTATCTGTAGGAATTTGTCTTTTGGGAGAGAAGGGATGTGTTCCTCAGTGAAAGCCCCACTTGTAGCCTGAAATAGTACAGCCCAGGCACAAGTTTGCCATCTCAGTGAGAACTACGCTTTCATTCATATGGGAAAGATGAGAACAGGGAGCAAGTACATAACTATTTATCCTGGTGATAAAGAGGGAGGATTTGTGGGAAGCTGAGGCTAAACACCTATCCTAATCTTCTCTACAAACACAACAGTTACACAACATGCACTTCCTCTTGGGATGTGGTCTGCAGATATTTGAAAGCAGGTGGGGTTGGGGAGGCTATGAGGAAAATCAGGTTTCTTTTGCAACTCTTTCATTTTCTGACTCTTGGAAATAAAACATTCAAGTTTGTTTTCTGTCTTTGTTTCTTTCCTTTTTTATTTTTTTATTTTTTGGTCTTCTTAAAAGCAGATGCTGACAGAGAGTCATAATCGAAAGACAGGGCATCTAAATGCCATCTATCTCATGTAACAAGTTTTCCTGCTTTCCTGAAAGGAATAGCAATAGCCTATTGTTGCATGTATTTTCAAATATTGAAGGGTATGTCTGAGAGTTCTGCTGCCAACATTCCTGGCACATGAAGCTTTTGCAGGAAATGCCAGGATCCTGTGTGAAATGAAATTACTGCTAAGTGCCTATATTTAGCTGTCCCAGAGCTCCTTGATTTAAAATGAAGGCATATTCAATTCAGCTTCATTTCCCCCATCCAGTACCTATAGTTGTTTGCATGATATGGATTTAATTTTGATCAAACATGTGAGAATGTACAGTTCTGCTTACACAGTGAGAGATGTCGAAAGAGAGAGAGGCTAAATGAATGGTCACTTGTCTATTGTTGCTCTAACTACATTTTTAAGAGGTATCAGATTAACTAACAGCCCATATCTAATGTGATCTGGTGCAGGACTCCCTGCACCAGCTCTGAGTGTTGCGAAAGTGCCATAAAGCATGTTTGTGGCTACTTGAGAGCTGCAGTACTGATACAAAGACATGTGCCTTCCTGCTGGTGCCAGATCCAGTCCCTGCACTGACCAGCATAGGTAAGTGTGTGCTGGGCAGTGTAGGAGTGGGAGAGGGTTACAGGATGGCAGTGTGGAGATGAGGAGGGGCATTTCTGGGCAGGGGGAAGGCAGAATAGGGGGAGGATCAGGCCCAGGAGGGGGGGTGGATTAGGTGGTGGCAGCACACACTGTAGCCTAACCCCCACTCCTGGGCCAGGCAGCCCTAAATGAACCTTTTGGATATGCACCATCTAAATAGCTGGTGTAGATCTGAGTAGCCTCATAGGACAGACTGAGGCATTACTGAGGTTAAAGGGAAAAATATCCCCTTACCACGAGGTGACCTAACCTGCATTGGATACAGCACAGGCCATGCAGCCAGGCTATATCTCAGGTTAGGATTGAGCTTTAAGTCTGGGAAGAATGACTAAGGTGCTCCAGAGGACCCAGTTCTAGCCTGCTCCACAGTTCCCCATCCCCTTCAAGGCTGAAAGGTATGAGAAAGGTACACGGTGTTGCTGCTGAAAAGCACAGTTCCCATATCATGCATAATGTAGTCCAGTTATGTAAATGTGTGAAATGGCATCATTGCAGGCTGCGTTCCCACTTTATTGGCTGCTCCAGGGTGGTGTCGTGCAAATCGACAATGTAATGTCCTGTTTCTAGAACTACACATTTACACAGAAAGGAGTGGGGATGATGCCAACAAACCATTGGTGGGGAGTGGACAATAGAGGACAATTGCCCTGGATCTCGCACATGGGCTACGTTGGCATTGACCAGTATGCTCAAACTGAGAAGAGAAGAAGGGGAGGCTCAAATGAACATCAGCCCTCTGGGCTTCTCAGAATCTTAAAAAGGTTGCTATTTACAGCAGCAACCCCATTTCATTGTTGTGTCTAGTTCTGCCCCCAAGTGGCCCTATTTATCAGGGACAGTCCCTGTTTTCTGACACTTCTCTCTGGTAAATTGTTCTTTCTGTTTTGTCTCTGTTTTACTTTTTAAAGGAAATGCAGATTCCCCCCCCCCCCCAAAATGTTATTCATGTGGGTTTCTACAGTTACCTTTCTACAGATTTCAGCCCCCTCTCCAGGGTCTCTAATACTTACTTAACTGAGTTTAGGGCAGGTGCATATTGTTACTAGTGCACATACATATTAATGCATATGTGTGAAAACTAAGACACTTGCAGAACAGGACTTGCTGCTTGACATATCACTGGAGGGAGATTCATTTAGAATGGCAGATAAAGTTATAGGACAAATATGTGTTTTGTTCTTTTGATGAAAGATGTGATACAAATACCCTCATTGTCCCTCCATGTCTTATAATAATAATATATATTAATAATACATACAAATACCTTTTTTCTTTCCAGATACTATAGATGTAATTACAACAATTTAATGACTGTGCAGTGCAGTCCCTTGCATATCTACTCAGAAGTAAGTCCTATTGAATTTATTAGAACTTACTCCTAGGTGACAATGCATCGGATTGTGGCCATCACCTCTAATTTAAAAAAATGGAGGGGGGGATGAGGCTGAAGAGGGATAAGGGTAGGTGCACCATAGTTCAGTTGGAGGAAAGGTAGGGAAAGCACTTAGAATGTCAGGAATTGCTAGAGGCTGCTATAGATTAACAGTATTTACCTAAGAATTCAGAAGAACTTTTAGAGGAATATGCCGATACTAAAAATCTTAAGTTCTCTTTCAGTTTCCTCTTGTGTTGGTCATATAAGGCATTTGACTCCTTCTGCAATCCTGATTCTGCAAGCATTTTACTGCAATGGCATTACACTGCCCAACCAAAAGACATTTCTTCTGATGCTTCAGAAGTTACACCTATTCTTGGATATCAGTTTGGATGTGTGGACAAGCAATTGAATCAGCATCTAAAGGTGGGTGTGTTACATCTTCAAAACTAGAGCTGATAGGGCAAAGCTGATGCCATTTTTGAAATCAGTGCCCCAAATATTTCCAAGAATAGTTCTTAAGGCACCAGAATGTGTGTTGGGCAGTGTTATAAATTGCCTAGAGTCCAGAAACAATAGGTAACTATTGCAACTGGACTAGGATTGGAGCCATATGCTCCAGTTGTCAGACCCAGGACAAGAATCTAGCTGCTGCGTTTTGAAATACTTGTAGTCCATCTTAGAAGTAAGCAGGGCATGAATGACTGATGCCAAGTCCATCTTCTCTAGGAAAGGCCACAACTAGCAAATCAGTCAAGGCTGGTAGAATGGATTCTTCGTCACTTGTACTAGTGCATTTAGGTCTGTTTTTCAACTTCGGTTCCATGAGCATCTCTCATGGATGTTTCACAAAGTTTTCAATCTCCCACTTTGGACACATCATATTCTCTCCTATGCCAACTACTCCAGTTAAGTCTCATGACACACCTTGCAAAAACATCAGTCCAAATGTTCCAAAGTTGCCAAGCAATTTTTCACACTGAAAAGTCGATGAACTTCCATATGAATCATGAATCATTTTAATTTTTCATTTGTCCAATTATCATGAATAATATTCCATATTATATTAATTAACTAGCACAAAGTTTACCTTTGAATTTTGTAATTGTTAAATTACTTTTTACCAGTATTCACTTCATGGGGAGAGTAGGGCGAAGGGGTTGGGGTAGTGGTGTAGCTAAGGGAGTGCAGGGGATAGCAATTGCACTGGGCAACAAGCTTTAGAAGGGCAACAAGCTGGGCTTGACACTAGTGGCCAAAATTGTGAAAACCTTGGTATATACAAATAATACTATCATGTTATATATCATTGGAAAGGTAATTTAATGCTGAATGCAATGAAATAAACTGTGCTGGAATGATTGTATTCTATCAAAAGCTATGGCCAATCAATCAGAAAACCTTTTATCTATTTACTTAATAAATTAAGGGAGCAATCCAAAAGCGCCCTTGGGCCGACACAAGTTCCTTGTGCCAGCCCAGGAGGGACACAAACATGCCATGAGGCATGTTTGTGCCTCCTCAAGTCAGGCCAGCGCTCCAAGAAGTGTTGGCCTGTGAAGGCTGACAAAAGCCTGTGCGCCAGCTTCCTCCTCAAGTCTTGTGTCGGCCTGGCTGGGCTGACGCAAGGAGAAAAGGTAGGCAGGGGAGGCGGGAGGGAGGTGTTCTTGGACAGGGGGTGGGCGGGTGATGGGCAGCCCCAGGGTGGGTGAGCAGGGAGTGGGAGGCAGGACTGGGATTTGGCAGTTATGCCGCATCCTAACCCCTGTTCCTGGGAAGAATGGAGTGGCTCCAAGCTCCAAGGATGTCATGAAAAGTTACAAGGTTTTCTCAATAACAACAAATAGGTTGAAAATCACTGATTTAGGATCTATTCTAGACATACCCCATACTACATAATTGCTTCCACAAAGGAAGTACAACCCCATCCAAAACAGTTTTACATCCTCTTTCCAATCACTAGAACCCCAACAGTCTATTGTTCTGTCTTATCTGGATTAAATTTTAGCACATTAAATTTTAGCTAAATTTTAGCTCAGGACTTCATATAGTCCTGAGTTGACACCAGAAACCGATTTATCACTCCTGCTGTCTCTCTGGGGTCAGAATATGGGGAAGAGAGGTAGAGCTGTGTGTTATCAACGTACTGATGAAGTTTTATTCTAAACCTTCAGATGATCTCACTCAGCAGTTCATGGAGATCTAAATCAATGTAAGTTAAATGATTTTTGCACAAGCAGTTATGTTGTTTTTAAGGCACTAATGGCAAAATAATTGATACTTTTCTTTCCAGACAAAAAAAGTACAATTGTTATACTTGGTGCAGAGGATAAAGAACAGGGTGGAATGCAATTATTTCTCCCAGATAGTGAAGTCATTCTTAGTGGGTAATGTGGTTGTGTATGACATGAATACTAACAAAAGTCACAACTCTCCTTCCTGCCACCACACCACCCCTTGCCTACTCCATTCTGTGATGTTTTTTTTAAACAACTGTTTTCCTTATAAAAGGAAAATTATAAAGAAGGAAAAGCACATGAGTAAAGGCAGTTAGGTTCTGATTGCAAAACACAACATCAAGCACAATTGTTTCCAAACATAACAATTTATTTCATGGAGAAAGGAAAACTTCAATATTATCGAATCCACCAGAATGATTATACTGATAATCAATATATCTGAGCCATGTTAAATGACTATTATCATTTTTTTTTGTTTCCCCTCTCCAACTTGATTCTAACTTGATTAGTAAAATTGCATTAATTTGATTACGCTTGTGACTTTACATGCCATTCTGCAGTTAGAGGGGCAACACCAAAGTTTCAGGATTTTGCTATTTCTATCTTCACAGCTATTACATTCGCTGTTAGATTAATATCTCCTATTCTTTCTGAGAAACCACACTTTGGTGATGGCTTTGCATCACAAAGGAAGATTGTATCCTGTGGTGTTCTATGTTATCTTTCATAACTTTTCAGCCCAACACATAGGATATTGCAGAGCAGGGCTCTGCCAGTTCCACCCCCTCCCAGTTTCTCCCCCTGCTGCACCCTTCCCCACCCTGGAATGCCATTCCCTGCTCCAGCAGACTTTACCATTGCCAAGAGTTCTTCCCTTGCTCCAGGTGGTATCTGTCCAGCACTGGGCCCAGCGCCAAGTGGTGCTGGGCTGGTACCTGCACTCCCTGCATAGAGGGTGCCATAAACGTGCTATATGGCATGTTTAAGACACCCAATGAGCTGCTGGAATTTCTGTCTGACCTAGAAAAATCTGGACCATGTTTCTTCTGATAGAACCATGGTGAATGCACAAAATAACATCTGGTGGCAAAATCATTATAGAATTTAAGTGGAATAGACAGGAAGCAAGTGTATATCCAAAACCCAAACATATGATTGCCATAGCCAACATAGAATAATGCATGGTTAAGCCCAGTTGATTTAATCATGCTTACTGGGTTAGTTTGGATAATATCCTGATCACCAACAGGCCCCACATGATAAAGCATATATGTACTCACAATGCACACACATCCCAGCCTCTCTGTTCACTTCTGGAACAGTTTTGGCACTTCCTCTAATTGCATGGCATCCACACTGCTACTCTGTGCATGCTGATAAGCCTCCTTACAAATAGGTATTGAAGAGTGCTTCAACCACGTTGCTCCTTCACACAATTATGGAACATTCCCCAAACTTTTCTGGAGGGGAGAAACTCACACACTTTCTTTATTCCATTGGGCTGGTCAGGCAATTGGAGTATCATTCAAATCAGCCATCTGTGGGTAATACAGACATGCAATACAGTCAGTTCTCATGATCCGCTACAGTTAGGTTCCTGGAAAATGGGGATAGGTTCCAGGGGACCCTCTTCACCATACACTCTATGAATTTTATGAACCTGAATCTTAACTTGAAGTCTGTGGGGCTGAGTGATAACATGGGCTCATCAACATCTCCAATATCTGATGCCTCCTCTGTGCTGGCTGTTCCTTGACTCATTGAAAGTGCTGGCCCAACAGTGAGACCTCAGAGTTCAACAGTAGAGAGGGGGTTGCTTCACCCATCCTCCTCCTCCTCCTCCACATGTCTCTTGGCTTTGTCTCTGTCTTGTCCCAGCTCCAGAGCAGCCCTCAAGTAGCCTTCCAGAGACCCCTCATCATCATCAGTGTTGTGAAGGTTCAGCTGGAGTCCCTGAGATGGTGCCCAAGATGGTGGGACAAGTCTGGAAGCTGACACAAATGTGTCTCCATGGGCCAATACCAATGCCTGCTCAATGCAGAAAACTGACCCAATCCACACAGCATTAGCGGTTAATGAGAACAAAGTCACAGATAAGGAGGGTAGTAGGTAACAATTCTGCCCCTCACAGATAAGCAAACTCACAGATAGCAAATTTGCATTAAATAAGAACTGGGAATTTTTAAAGAGAATTCAGCCATTTCTTGGCCTGCAATACAAGCCTGGCTTTCTCTGGGCTTTGCAAGTTCATGACTATGCTTGTCTATAGTGAAAGTGAAGTGTAATGGAAGGAGTTTTAATGCATGTTCTCTGACCTAAAAACGTGCCTCACAATGCAGAAAATGCATTTTCAAACTCCTTCCCATCACTCTTTAGAATGCATCTCTGTCTTCACCCTTACATTCTAACAAGTCAGACACTAGATCAAGCATAGCTCTTGCCCTCATGCTGCAGGTAGACAGACTGCTCACATTCTTTTCCCTTTTTTTAAAACAACTACATACGTGTTTACTCATGACATGCCCAAGTTTCACTTTATTTGTTTTATATAGAAACCCTTTAAAAACAGTTGCAAAACTGCTCCAGGAATTGGAAAGAAGTGTCCTCTTTGATGGGGAAAGGACTCTAAATAAAGCAGAGGCATGAAGCAGAAGGTCCTTTATCAATTCCTCCCCACCAACCCCTGCTAGTTTGCTGCTAACAATAAAATACAAGCAGAAGCTGTAAAAGTGTTGCAAAGAAAAATGCTTTACTTGCAATTCACAAGCTTGTACAGCTCTGCTAGCTGGACTAGTCCTAGACTTAGAACAGGGAATCCTAGAGCCATTCCTGTAGCATGGGTGTGAGAGACTTCATGGCATGGTGGACCCCATGTGTCTGGTCAGAGCTCATGGAGAGAGGACTTGCATGTTAGAGAGGGAAAACTTGCATGAGGAGAGGGAAAAGAGAGGGAGACAGAAACCAGAGGACAAAGTAAACATCCAAAATAGGTGGATGTGGTAGAGAGAGACTTGCATGAGGAGAGGGAGACAGAAACCAGAGGACAAAGTAAACATCCAAAATAGGTGGACTGAGTCACCTGCCTCTCGAACAATACACTGCCCCCTAATGTCCTAGGTAGCACTGTACCTGCTTTCTAACACCCCTTCTCAACATCACATGTAGAAGTCCACCCATTTCATCTTCGCTAGCAGACTCTGGAAGCAATCTCTTAGTAGTGGCTAAGTCAGGATGTCTACTGTCATGTCTTCTATTGACCAGCAGACCATCTTGATAAACTCTTGTTCATGCAGGTCACGTGCCAAGTGATACTTCACCTCAATGTGTTTGGAATGGCACTATCTTTCTCTGATTGTGCCGGTGTGCTGTAGCAAAATTGGTTGGGTAATTCTGCATCTGTTAGCATGCACCTGACCATTTCTAGAACTAGCCTATTCTTCCTTCCTGTGACACCATTCTGCTCTGATGTGTAACGAACAGAGCATCTAAATGAAAACAGCCTGCTCTTCTTTGAATCTGCTCACCACTGTGGTCAGTTTGCAAAACTTGAGACTTCCTCACTAACATGTCGCTGACAGTTGCCACATACAGTACTGCTTGATCATGTTGTCAGTCTGGCTTTTATCCTAAGCCCACTGTGTTCAGTAAGACTAAGGTTGTAATCTTACACTTCTGTCTGTAGATCCAGGATGGCACTGGTAACTCTGTGCCTATAGGTCAAGGCACTCTTTGTTGTGGTATTCCCAGGGAACTCTGGCTTGTTCACCTGTCAGATCGAACTCATAGACACCTCTGTGTTCTAATGCTTGCACTACTAAGATGTTATTTCTAGTTGTAGAGGATTTCCCATTGCGTATTTCTATTGTATGACATCTTTTGTCTAGTGCAGACACAGTGAGCATACTGCAATCCAGTTCTAGCAGTTCTTTAATACATTGTCCATAGGCATTATGTGTCAGTCAGTTTTCCATGGCCTATGCCATGTATTTCCACACTAGCCCTATTTGGCAAAAAAAAAAAAAATCTTTCCACTGGCATTGTATCCAGTTCTTTTAAAAAAATGTTTTGATGACATGGAGTGACTGGTACAACTTGAATTCACAAGGCAGGCCTCATTTGCTGGCCTGGCACCATTAAGCTTCAGGTTTGTTTGCTCTTTCTGTTTGAAGCAGTGCTCTCTACCATCATGATTTCTGCCTGTTAAATCGTGTGGGTGGTGACCTTCCCCTTATTTCCCTCTCTTGCATAGTTAGGGAAGAGCTGCCTGTGGCTAAGGGGCAGGATCTTTTGTTAGAGTTGCACTGCTTGCTGAAATGGCCTTTATTTCCTCATGAATAGCACATTACTTGCTTCCTATTGTCTTTGTAATGAGGAGCTGCAGATTTCTCTCTGCTTTTAGCCATGTAATTTGATCCACATGGTTGGGGACCTCTGCTCTCTGTACATTCCATTCTAAGAGCTGCAACAGTTTGCCTATAATTGCAATTTTTCTGGACAGACATTACAGATTTAAATGGACTACATTTCACTTAGAGATCCAAGTCAAAGTCCAATCTCTTGATTTTTCTGTGAGCACAAAGTCAGTCAGAGTTAAATTCTCCTTAATAGTGGTCAGTTTGGTTAAATGTGTTTCACAATCTCCTTTTGTTCTAAGTTTAAGACTGCAGAGATCTTTAATCTGATCTCTTAAACCAATTTAAAAAATTTTTTTTTTCATTTAGTGGCCGCATCATTTCTTTTGTGTCATGCACAAAGTGCAAGTTGCTAAGGCTTTGTACAAAAATATTCCTAGCCTTGCATCAGATCTCTTCCATTGTGAAATCTGCTGACCTTATTTGCTTTGCTCATTCTCAGGAAGAGCACCTATTGATCCCTGTTCCTCCAAATCACACCTTCCACTGCTTGAAGGAATGGGAACCCAGCCTTGGTAACTGGTACTAGAACATGCCTCTTTCCTTAGCTCCATGTGCCATGGTCCTTGAGAAATAGTTAGTGCAGTGATTTTCAACCAATGTGCCACAGCACACTGGTGTGCCGCAAATGGTACACAAGTGTGCCATGGGAGTTTGGAGGAGGGTAATTTATTAATAGAGGCATTGGAGAATGTGACACCCCCCCCCCCCTGCAAACAGCATGGTGTGCCTTGTCAATTGCAGAAAAAAAAAATTGATGGTGTGTCTTGACAATTTTACTACCTTGTCAGTACACCATGAGATGAAAAAGGTTGAAAATTGCTGAGTTAGTGTTACCGTGTTTAAAAAAGAAAAACAGACAAGCAAGCAATCAGACATCAGTGCTTCAGTGGTGAAGAGGACAAAAATTGTCTCTTAAATCAAATCAAATTTTTATTACGGTCTCAGACCAGCGAAAAATTGCCTCTTAAGAAACTAGGGTTCTGCACTAGAGTTCTGGGTTCATAACCTGTTGGAAAAAGGGATTTAAATCAAGCGGAGTCATATAGCGGAAGGCCCTTTTTCCAATTGCCTGCACCAACTCATGCTAGTTTGCTGCTAATGGTAAAAGCAGGAGCAGAAGCAGTAAAAAGGATTCAAAGAAAAATACTTTATTAAAATGCTTTATATGCCATTCACAAGCATGTACATCTCTGTTAGCTGTCAGGTCCTAGACATGGAACAGGGAAGTCTAGAGTCCTTCCCTTTGCATGGGTGTGTCATGGCATGGTGGGCTCCTTGTGGCTGGTCAGAGCTCATGAAGAGAGGTCTTGCATGTTAGAGGATCAGAGAGAGGGGGGGGTAGGAAGAAAGCCAGGTAGGGATACCCCTCCCCCATTCAAAAAGGACAAATTAAAGGTCCAAGACAGGTGGTCCCTGGGCAGCCCAATCCTGAGCTCCCAGAGTGTGGGACTGCTGCTGTGCCAAAATAGCTACCGTGGCATCCTGAGTGCAACAGGGCAGCCTGTGGCAGCTCCTCTGGGGAAGGGGACTTTTGTCCCCTTTCCCTCAGTAAGGGAAGTGGCCCCCAATGGGGCTATTCAATTCTGCAGCAGCTCTTGAGCTGGCGCAGAATCAGAGAGTCTCGAGCTGGGCTGCGTGGCCTGTCATGCAGCTCAGGATCTGGTGAAGCCAAACTCCACTGGTCCCACCTTCCTCCCACCCCACTCTCTCTCCCACCACACCTCCCCCCCCCCGCCCTCTCCCTGCCTTGGAACATCCCCATCTCCCCCCACACCCTGCTGTTCAACAACTGTTGCATCTGTCACTACTGGAAGCTGGATTGCAGCCCATGTCTATATGGCAAGAATCCTTTCTGTGTACCATGTGACTGATTAAAAAGAGAAATTTCCCACAAAAGACATTCAGAAAAGAAGGCGATGTTGCAAAAACTTAGAGCACCATCCTATGCTTGTCTTCTCAGAATTGAGTTCTATTGTCTTCATTGGGGCTTACTCTTAGGAAAGTATGCACAGGATTGCATCCTCAGTCACCCATTGAAATGCCTTAGGGCAAAATCCTGAGAGGAACTTGGGCCAACACAAGTCCTTGCACCGGCCCGGGAGTGTTGCAAAAGTACCATAAAGCACTTTTGCGCCACTTTGAGGGGAGACAGATCGGCACAAGGAAGTGCACCGGTTTCCCTATGCTGACACGGGCCCCAGGGATAAGGTGAGTTGAGTGCTTGGCTGACGCAGAGGTCTGGGGGTGTGTGGGGAGGGCGAGAGGGAAGCATTTAGGGGCAGGGAGAGGGTGGGCAGCAGGCATTCCTGGGAGCAGGTGGGTAGGGAGTGGGAGGTGGGGCCAGGATCCTGCAGTTATCCTGTTCCCGGGCAGCCCCTGGCCACTCCATTTTGCTTGGATCTACGCCACCTTGTCAGGTGGCACAGATCCAAGTAGATCCATTGGGGCTGCTGCACCATGACATGGGGTAAGGGGAAAAGTTTCCCTTTGCCTCAGGCTGTGCTGCTTTGGGCCCAAACTTGCGCTGGATGCAGCGCAGGCCCACTGGCCTGCCTGTTTCCAGCACAAGTTGGGATTGCGTCTTGGGATTGCAAGAAATCACAGCTTCAACAATAGCTGGAAAGAAAATGATCTCTTATGTCAGAATACTGATTGCAAAATAATGTACTGTATTAACCAAATATTTCAAGAAAATATTGGTTTTGGTTTGTTAATGGGTCATGACTTTGAAGGTACAAAGAAAGTTCTGAAAGGTAACATTCCTGAATGCAGCAGTGTCACTATTATTCTTCTCCAACAAAGGTGCAGGGATGGATGAATGCAGCCAAGCATAGGACATAACCTTCCTCTTGATAAGACTGGAAAGAAAACAGAAAGCTTCATTTCATGTGAGCAGGCTTGACCCTACTGTGAAACAAAAGTATTTGTGAAACAGGCATAGGCAACCTGTTCAATTAAATACCATGGTATTGTTTATGCCATATTTTTATCATGCCTTTCTCCTCCTTAGGGGACCCATAAATGCCAGTGAAGTGCACTCTTTCCCCATCTCATCACCTTTTTCCAAGTCACACTCATCTCTTCTTCCATTGGTTTCTCTCATGCACCCCTTCTTTCCTCCTATCTTCACATCTTGTTTCAACAACAACAACAGTATTTATATACCGCTTTTCAACAAAAAGTTCACAAAGCGGTTTACAGAGAAAATCAAATATCAAATATCAAATGTCTAATGCCTCCCTGTCCCAAAAGGGCTCACAATCTAAAAAGATGCAACACCAGCAGACTGCCACTAGAACAGACAGTGCTGGGGTGAGGTGGGCCAGTTACTCTCCCCCTGCTAAATAAAAGAGGAGCACCCACTTGAAAAAGTGCCTCTTAACCAATTAGCAGGGGTCGCTAATTGTTTCAAGTCCCTCCTTTTTCTCCCTCTGCTGATTTCACCATTCCCTCATCCCTTCCTTTCTTTCTTTTCAAATAGCTGCTGTTCTCTTTCTGTGCTCATTTTCCTGACTGTCCACTACTTCCTTCCACCTCTTTTCCTAGCACAGCAAAAACCCAGAATTCTGTTTTACTTTTCAGTTGTAGATAGTCACATAAGGTAAGGGCCAAACTACATGCTACTTTAAATGTGTAATTTGTATTTATATACAAATTATTTTGTAATGGTTGTTGAAAAGAATTTGTTTCCTTTCAAAACAGCATTGGGTGGGTGCTCTGTAATTTGGAGAGCAGATGAGTTAATTGTAAATGGAAATGGACATAATTTTAAATGAGTTTTTTCCTTGAAAATACAGTATTGACTCTAAAAAGTAACACCTGTGATGCAAGCGCAGACACCAACATCTGGGAAGTAATTCCTTGTGCTGGCACTTGGAGCATAACATTTGATCCAAATACTATTTGTATCGCATTTTCAATCTTCAAAGCACTTCATATGCAATACCTCAGTAATTCTTACAACCACTTTGAAAGGTAGGTCAGTATTGCCTCCATATCACAGATAGGGCTTATGCCCAGTAAAGTGTGTATAGGATTGCAGACATAGTAAAAAGCGAGATTTCTGTTGTAGATATCGCTATGCTGAACCAGCTCTATACTCTGCTGTTCTGAGCAATAAATTCTCAGAATTGCTTATTAATATCAAACATTCAAAATCCAAGTGACGAAATAAATCTTTGGCAAGGCTTGAGGTTGAACTGGTCAAAATAAAAGCAAACCACTGGGAGACCACTTGGGGAGAAAGAGGAAGTTCAGAAGTGGCAAGAGCATGAATTAGCCCCAGTGGCAGCTGTTGATTTGCAAGAGAAGCAGAAGGGGTTAGTCCAGTGGTTCTCAAGCATTTTAGCCATGTGAACTACTTTTTTAAATGACACTCTGTTGGGACCCACCTAACTGCACCTAAATGCAGGGGATGGACAGAGTAGATAGAGAGACGCTCTTTTCCCTCTCACAAAACACCAGAACCAGGGGACATCCACGAAAGTTGAGTGTTGGGAGAGTTAGAACAGACAGAAGAAAATATTTCTTTACCCAGAGTGTAATTAGTTTGTGGAACTCTTTGCCACAAGAAGTAGTTATGGCATCTTGCCTGGATGCCTTTAAGAGGGGACTGAACAAATTTCTGGAGGAGAAGTTCATTACGGGTTACAAGCCACAGTAGGTATGTGCAAGCTCTTGGTTTTGGAGGCAGGTTGCCTCTGATTGCCAGATGCAGTGGAGGGCACCAGGCCACAGGTTGTGTCTGTTGTCTTGTGAGCTCCCTCAGGCATTTGGTGTGCCACTGTGAGATACCGGAAGCTGGACTAGATGGGCCCTTGGCCTGATCCAGCAGGGTTATTCTTATGTTCTTAACTGTACTAGACAAAAAAAGAGACTGAGAAAGAAATGTTGTTTAATTTAATGTAATTAATTATAATTATAATTATTAATTATAATTATTAATTTTATTTATTAATAGTAATTGTCACAGATGAATTTATCATGATTTTCTCTGGGGCAGTATATGTTCAACCTAAACTAGCTTAAACTCAGTCTATTTCTCATAATGAGGCATGTGTAAAGGGTGCACTCGTTTCTAATTACATTTGATAACAGTATTGACAGCCGCTAGTCTATTTGTTACAAACTGTCTAAATGCTTCCTCACATCAAAACGCAGTTTCACAACAGTGACATATCCATGCATGTTTTAGAAATGTACCGTGAGAAGCACTTAAATTTATAACTATTTTGAATTTACTTAATTAGTGCAAATACATGCAATTATCATGTGTGCCTACAAAATTACTAGCTACAATGATGTCTTAACAATCCTTTGGTAAACTTTGTGGTGGGAGGTGGACTGAACACGTCCATACATAAATAATATTTAAATCTCTCATTCCTTTTCATTGCCAACACAGATTGGTCTCCAAAATAATAAGAATAATCAACCCACATTGTGAGTTTGGTGTCAATCACATTTTTACAATTATCTTTACACATGCTTTACCCTCATCCAATTTGTTAGGGTAAATTTATACCCAAAAGCATCTGTTTAAGAATAACATAGACCAACACACATATTGCTGCCTTAAAATTCCTGGATATATTCCTGAATATATTTGGGTGCTATTCCTGGATATTTCTAGATATATTTGGGTGCTGATTCCAAAGAATTGCATCAGTTTTGCCCTATCACATCTAGTTTTGGTGATACAGCATAGCCTCATCAGTGAATGGTTCAAGCAGCTTCCTCACTGTCTATTGGGAAGTCTCCCAGGGACCTCAGGCAGCAGCGGACCTCCCCAGCCCCGCGCCTGGGGCAAAGGTCCATGTTGGCGCCCTCCTGCAGGCTGTCACCACCCCTGGTACAAAAAGCCACCCCCCCCACCTGAGTCTCACAGAGCCTTTGCAACCTCCACCCGTGCCAGGGAAGCCTCTCTGAGATTCCCCAACACTTTAAACTGGGCATGCTGAAGGGAACACAATGCCACCAGGATGATCCCAATCTAATGAAGGCAGGCCCCAACAAATTCTTGAGAAAGATGTTCCTCCCAAGCTGACAAGGAAACTGCACTGAGCCCTATGGAAAACAAAACTGAGCCACATGGGTGAATTTACTCATAAGCAGGAAACAGTCCTTGGCACTTATCAAAGGCCAGGAAAAATGGAATGCAAAGCCACCAGAATGGTCCCAATCTGATGAACATGGAGCTCAACAAACACTCTTGAAGGTGATCTCCCTCATCATAGTAAAAAGGATAAAAACAAAGACTTGAGCAGCTGGGAAAGTGAAACTTTTTTTTCACCTCATAAAATTAGGTGGTTCCCAAAAGAGTGTTGTTTTAAAACAGGGGTGCCCAAACCCCGGCCCGGGGGCCACTTGTGGCCCTTGGAGGCTCCCAATCAGGCCCTCAGAGAGCCCCCAGTCTCCAATGAGCCTCTCCAGAGACTTACTGGAGCCCGTGTTGGCCCAACGCAACTGCTCTCAGCATGAGGACGACTGTTTGACCTCTCACCTGAGCTGTGGGATGAGGACTCCCTCCACTACTTCCTGTTTCACGTCTGTGATATTGCTGTGGCAGTAAAGGAAAGGCTGTCCTTGCTTTGTGCCAGGCCTTTTATAGGCGTTGAGCTATTCCAAGACCTTCATTCATTCATATAAGTTACATCTCTAATATAGTCATTTATGTAAATTTATTCAAATTTTAACTAGTAAATTAATTCATTCTTTTTCGGCCCCTGACACAGTGTCAGAGAGATGATGTGGCCCTCCTGCCAAAATGTTTGGACACCCCTGTTTTAAAAAGTGGGTCCTGGTGCTAAAATGTTTGGGAGCCACTGCTCTAGGATGAGCCCTTGCCTGCAGTTTGAAGAAGTACAATCCAGACACCAGTTTATCAGATCAGTAAGACTTGGCCTGGTCTCTAGGAAACAAGAATTCCAGAGTTTTGGCAACAGCAAGAACATTTCTGTCAGTTGATCTTGATAGGCTCTGATTATACAATGGAGAGAAGGTAATTTCTGAGGCATTTTGAGCGTCCAAGCCATTAAGAACTTTATAGGTGAAAAACCCAATACATTGAATTGTGCTGTGAAAACAGGGAGCCAACACACATGCTTTTAAGCATCTTCTTAATTTAAGCATCTTCTTAAATTAACAGAAGTGGATCACAACTGTTATACTTTTGTTTTAGCTTCAAGTATTGAAAGAGACCGACACAAACCAAGTGTTCCAAGAATATATTTGTGTTCATCTCCATGGGCCTTCCAAATATTCAATATTAGAGTCATATTAAGATAAAGTCCTCTGCTTATGTGGGTAGTGGGAGAAGGTGTTCACTTTTACTAACAACAGGGGAAAGCATCTCACATTACCAGTTACAGTACTGCCCATGTTTTGGGAGCACAAGAACGAACCTCACTGATCTTATATTGGAATATTTGCTCAAAATCTTATTTCTCCCTGAAAATGTAGAGGAAGTTGGCTTGATATAGCTTCTCTGTCTTAGAAGTTATCCCCTGATGCAGCCCCTAGACCAGGGTGGTCAAACATGCGGCCCATGGGCTGCATTTGGTTTGCAGGACCTATTCTGGTGGCCCTCGGGGTGGCTGCAGCCCCCCATCCCTCCCACTCCAGTGCTGCATGCCTGCCCCACTTAAGATGACAAGCATGAAGATGCTGCGGAGTACCTTTCCTCTCATCAGCTTGAGCGGAGAGGGGCACACTGGCAGCTTTTCAGTCTTCCTGCTTCTCCTTTGGAGAAGGCAGAACTGTGCAGCAGGGAGATCAAAAAGCCCTACTACACCCATCGCTGCCTCTGCGCTTGAGTCCTGAGCCTGCCAAATGACTTCACCACCAATTACTTCCAGGTTGGCCCAGCTAGGTCACGCAAGGGTCATGCACCCACCCACCCCCTGCTGCCAAAAGTTGGACTGCCCTGCTCTAGACACACAAGTAATTTACAATGTCACTCACATGGTGCCAAACGATTGTGTTGATGAAAGACCTCTCTCTGTTGTACCGTTTTTACACCATTTTACCACCATTGTACCATTTTCACAGCTACTTTCCTAAGATTCTGGTGAAATATAAACCAGCTCTTAGTGTCTCCTGACAAAATTTAAGATGACAGCTAGACAGGTCTTACAAGTTAGGTTGCCTCTTTTTTTGTTGGCTTTGCTCCTGTGCCTTAACTGCATGCCTTTCAATGACTTGGAGACAAGTGGTGGGGAACAGATTTGCCTGCTACATTTCTGTGTGTCCAGCTGCTAACAAAGGTACAGAAGCAGGGTCAGAAAGAAAAGTTAAAAGAAACTAGAGCAGTGCCAAAAGCTGGGGGGGGGGGAGCCCACTTGACAGGCACCAGGGTGAGTGCTATTTCTTCAGCAATCACCAGAAGGAACTTTGTTCTTCTAGTGCCTTGGTCTGGGTTTACTTGGATGTTTCTGCCACTCAGGAAGGGCAAGGGGCGGTAAAGACAACAGCCAGGACTGATGCTGTTGGAGTGGCAAAGAAGGACCAAACAATGTTATAGTTCTTAAGACCAGTGCTGTGGTTCTCAATTCTTTTAACCCAGGACCCACTTTTTAGAAGGATAATCTAGTTAGGACCCACCGGAAGTGATGCCATTAATGTGGAAGTCATGTCATGGCCAGAAGTGACATCATCAAGCAGGAAAAGTTTTTAACAATCCTGGGATGCAATCCTATTCACACTTACCCAAGAGTAAGCCCCATTGACTATCATTGTTAAAAGTATATACATTGCAGCCTGTTAAAAGTACAGACCTTCCCAAATGCAATCACATACCATGTTGGCATCAAATCTAATATACTAAAAATAAAATATTGAAATGAATGGGGACCCACCCACCTGAAATTGGCTCATGACCCACCTAGTAGGTCCCGACCCACAGTTTGAGAAACAGTGGACTAGTGGGTGGCAATGAGTCCAAGTATAGACAAGTGTCTGTGGATCAGCAGCCACCTATCAAGAGAAGGGGGCCAGACAAGTTTGATACAACAGTACAGAAGGAGCTTGGTAAGGGCAGGAGGTCTGGTCCAGAGGGTAGAGCCTCCATTTGCCTGAAGATTAACATCCACAAGGTCGCCAGTTCGAGGCCACCGGCACCGTGCGACCTTGAAGCAGCTGGCAAACTGCAGCTGAGCTGTTCCATCTTCTCGGAGCGTGGGAGGATGGAGGCCAGAATGTTAAACCAGATCGGAGTGTAACATCTTGATTGTGGTGGTTCTTGAAAGAGAGAACCTTCTTTCAATTTGTAAAAATCCCTGCGTGGATTTAATAAGCCTGCCTGTGTAAACCGCCTTGAATAAAGTCTTGAATAAAGACCAAGAAAGGCGGTATATAAATACTGTATATTATTATTATATATTAAGCCCACCAGAACACCAACAAGCAGTAATAAGCTAGAAGTGACAGAGGTCACACTTCGGAGATTAACCAGCCAGAGGCTGTGCCATGCTTCATCAGAATAGACATGGGAGTCGCCAGCTCAGGTGAGTTGCTTTATAGCAATGTCTCCCAAACAGTGGGATGGGACCTACTAGTGGGTCGCAAGCCAATTTTTGGTGGGTCGGGAAAAGTTTTTGAAACATTTAAAAAAAAAAAAACTTTGCAAGCACCCTTGCCGGGTTTGCAGAAGAAAATTGTTAGCTGAAATGCTAACCTGTGGTATGAGGTAATCTTCATACCCACAAATTAACATGTCACATTTTCCAGTTTTCTCTAGTAATTGGTGTAGATCACATGTGAACCCAGTTTCAGCCTTTTGTCTGGCCTGAAAGTTCCTAACTGCACTCCATTTCAGCCTTCTGGTTACCCTGGAATGACTGTAAAAGTTTGGAGGAACAGTCCTTGAACTCCATTTCTAGGAAGAGTCTAGCAAAAGGCTACATACACACACAAGATGTAAGGGCTCTAGCAGCCTCAGGAGCACAGGACCATGATGATTATTAGTTATTAATTATTAACTGATTATTAATTAACAATTTATTGATTGTTATTAATAATAATAAAATGATTTCTCTCTAGATCTCTTTATTGGTCTGGTGCAGGGGTGTCCAAAGTTTTTGGCAGGAGGGCCACATAATCTCTCTGACAATGTGTTGGGGGCCGGGGGGGGGGGAAGAATTAATTTACATTTAAAATTTGAATAAATTTACATAAATGAATATATTAAAGATGAACTTATATGAATGAATGAAGGTCTTACAAGAGCTCAAGACCTATAAAAGGTCTTGCACAAAGCAAGGCTGGCCTTTCCTTTGCTGCCTCTGCTGCATCACAGACATGAAACAGCAAGCAGTGGAGGAAGCCCTCATCCCACAACTCACATGAGAGGTCAAACAGTTGCCCTCATGCTGACAGCAGTTGCCAGTGTGGGCTTCAACAAATCTCCAAAGGGCCAGAGGCTCATTGGAGACTGGGGGCTCCCTAAGGGCTGCATTGAGAGGCCTCGAGGGTCGCATGTGGCCCCAGGGCCGGGGTTTGGGCACCCCTGGGCTAGTGGGTCACAAAAGATCGTTGCCTTGAAAAGTGGGTCCCATTGCTAAAAAGTTAAATATTGCTTTATACTGTTTTGCCTCTAACATAGCAATGTCACAGGCATGTTCCTCAGTTTTACCATTAGATGCTGTGAAAATCATACACTGCATGATCAAATTAAGACCAGTGCATTATTTGGTTCCAACTTTTTGTTCTTGGCATTACCTCTAAGCGAGCAGTTTTCAAACTCTCAGGGAGTTTGAAAACTGCTGCAAGTCCTTGTGGGGGCGGGGGGGGGGGAAGGCAGCGGATCCCCAGGATCGCGTCACTTAGGGGGCTGCAGGGGCTTGGGTGCACTTACCAGAGCCTCCTGCAGCCTCCCAGGGGTGCGGGGAGCCCTGTACAACCATCTACGGGGCTCCCTGAATCTGCAAAAGTGAAAGTGGAGCAATTGCGCCCCACTTCCAGTTTAGAGGAAGTAGAGCGCGATCACTCTACTTTCACTTCTAAAGCACCGGGGAGTCCTGCAGATGCTCATGCAGGGCTCCCCGCACCCCCAGGAGGCTGCAGGAGGCTCTGGTAAGTGCACTCAAGCCCCTGGAGCCCCCTGAGCAGTGCGTTCCTGGGGATCACGCCGCTGCCTCCTCCCTGCCTTCTGGCTGCCCCCGCCCCTTAAGGGGAAAGAGGCCAGGGCCCACAGGCTGGGGCATCGTGATGCCCCAGTTGGAAAAGCTCTGCTCTAAGCCTTTATCCTGATACTGTACACAAAGTTAGGCAGGTGATGGTTTCTCTACCATAGAGATAGAACAATGGAGGGTGCACACCTAACCAACTTTCCAGCAGCAAAGTAAGGACAATGCAGTTCCAAAGTAAGGGAACCAACATTCCTTTACCTTGAAGAGGCCTCCTTGACTGCTACCCAACTGCAGGATGCACCACATGCCCCACTGGCACAGCTGAGTCAGTTGGTAGAAAGTTGGTTAGAATTGGGGCTGGAGAAACCTTCAGCCCTTCCTTTCTTCACATCAGGCTGCTGTGAAAGCACAGGGATAGGGCCAGAAAAAGGAGACAGCCCAATATAGAAAATTTAGGTTTGTTTGTTCTAGGTTTCCCTTCCCCCACTTTTATTTTTCCTGGCAGGATTCCTGTGCCTTTAGCAGCTGCATGGCAGGCAGAAATTGAATAGTTAAGGCTTTCTGCCCAGACAGATATGCAATGATGGAAACTGCCTTTTGGGGGGAGGGGGGTATCTGATAAAAGCACACAAGCCCTGCCAGAAAACAAGTGGCAACTCTAGCTTATTCATATTTTTAATAGCTTTTTATCTAACAGTTAATTGAGGATAATGCTTATGGCATAAATGTTACAGGTAGTCCCAGATTCCTTTTATGTAAACTTAATGACAAAATTCAGCAGGAGCAAATGTGGCTGATTGTTCTCGTATTTTGCTTGGCTCTCCAAGTGCTGCTGCATGATGTTTTGGAAAAAGGTTTTTCTGAGAATGAGATGATCCTCCTTCACCACAAGGCCTCTTTAGTCATAATTTACTTCTAGTGTCTGTACTCTTAATCATCGCATGCCAGAATGGGCTGGGCCTGCCTGATTTGGTGTCACATGTGGTGTTTGATTGCATAATTTGGAAGAGATTAAAAGGAAAATTCTGACTATCAAGGTCACTAAAGCTCCCCTAACACTTTTTGCAAGAGCAGGCTTGTTAACAAAGAGTATCTTCAGACTAGGTTAATCAGGTTCTAAAAGCTCTCCTGCAAATATAAAAGGCACATGTCTTTGCTTTCTGTACAAAGCTATTGTTCAGTGTTGTTACATGCTCTCCAACATTTAACAGTTGGGAAGCAGGGCACTCCTGTAACTTCACACCAAGGATTTTTACCCCTCCCCTCCCCACTGCACATTGCTAAGACTACCATGGTTGCTGATCATTTATAGCCATGCTTACTAACTGGATAAGAGAAGTTGTACTGGAAAGAAAAAAGTGCACTGGCATCTTGAACAGTGATTTACCAGGCACAGGCATCAGATATTGTGGCCTGAACTGTCACTGGAGAATAGGGACAGTAGAAATACCTGTTGATGTGATCCATAGTCCTCAGAGGGTGATATCACTTTAACATGGACTAAATTTTACTATGTTCATATACATTGCAATTAAATATCTATTGATTTATGCACCCACACAGACACATCCTGTGTATAACCTTGGACCCTGCTTGCTGCAAACTTTCTGAATACATGCCTGCGTGGATTCCTCCCCCCCCCCTTCAATTATCTCTCTTTCCCCCTCTTTTTCAATGAATGCATTATGTGTTGAGTTATTAACAGTAATGCGGGCCGGGACAATATTTCACCTAGGGCGCAATCCTAACCCCTTATCTCAGTGCTTTGTCAGCAATGGGACATATGCTGCATCCTGCAGTTGGGTCTCACTCACGGAGGCCTCCTCAAAGAAAGGGAACATTTGTTCCCTTACCTTGGAGTTGCATTGCCCTTATGTCAGTGCTGTAAAGCACTGACATAAAGGGTTAGGATTGCTCCCCTAATCTCTTAAGCAGATACTTTTGGTTCTCTGTAAAGTCTTCTCTTTCCTACATGTCTGGGGCCGGAAGAGAATGGTTAAGAGCAGAGATGCAAAAATTGAAGTGCTTGGATTATTTATCACTGCAGCTCAAAAAATTGGTTCTGAGGTCTGGTTGCTAAAGAAGTCAGGAAACAGGTTTCACCGTCTCTCATGTGTACTGCTGTGTGTGAGGTCTGGCCTCATCTTACTTCCTTAGTACCTAATCACAACCAGCAGCTACTTGCTAGAGGTAAGCCTCTCTATGATATCCATGTAGAATTCTGTCCTGGAATTTCTCAAACATTGCCTGGAAGAAAGGCAAGAAGAGACCAGAACAAGAGAAAAATATCTCCTGTCTCTAATGAATTCCAGTCTTCATCTCTCCTTCCTTCCAAGCTAGCTTCTGGAAAACCTGGTTGGCTCCTACATTTTGTAAAAAAATAAATAAAACCAAATTAAATAAATTGCACTCTTAATTAAGAGCCCTGCAACGATTATGATGATGATGAGATTTTCGCACAATCAGGTTTGGTATTATTGACTGGTTTGTTTTATCCAGATTGAGTCCTTCCCAAAGACCTGGGATGTCTGGTTTTTATTCTGTAAATACCAACAAAAATGTAAGCTGTTCTCAGCAACGCTGCCTTTTGCAGTTGATTGATGGTAATTTCTGTAGCCCCGATGCTGTTCAGGTGTTCGTCAAGGTGTTTTGGAAGAACACCGAGGGTGCCAATCACCACTGGGATCACTTTGGTCCTCTTCTGCCACAGCCTTTCAATTTCTATTTGCAAATCTTTGTATTTTGTTGTTTCTTCCCCCGTTCTTTTTCTTCTACTCTACTGGTATTGCTATATTGATAATTTTGACTTGTTAGTCTTTCTTCCCAACTACAGTTATGTCTTCTGTATTGTGCGATAGATGTTTGTCTGTCGGTAGTAGGAAATCCCATAATATTTTGGCATCTTCATTTTCAGCGACTTTTTTAATTTTGTGATCCCACCATTTTTCGGCTGCAGATAGCTTGTATTTTTTACAGATGTTCCAGTGCAGGGGTGTCCAACCTTTTTGGCAGGAGGGCCACATCATCTTTCTGTCACTGTGTCGGGGGCACTGTTTTTTTAATTTTTAAAAATAGAATTAATTCACATTTCAAATTTGAATAAGTTTACATAAATTTACATAAATGAATATATTAGAGATGGAACTTGTATTAATGAATGAAGGTCTTGCAATAGCTCAAAGTCTATAAAAGGCTTTGCAGAAAGCAAGGCTGGCCTTTCCTTCACTGCCACTGCTGCATCACACACGTGAAACAGCAAGCAGTGGAGGGAACCCTCAGCCCGCAGCTCATGCAAGAGGTCGAACCCTTACGCTGAGAGCAGTTGCATTGGGCAAGCATGGACTGCAGCAAGTATCCAGAGGGCCAGAGGCTCATTGGAGATTGGGGACTCCCCGCGGACCAGGTTGGTATAGTAAGTAAACTATACTATACTATAGTTACTACTATACTATATATATATATATATATACACTATAGTATATAGTAGTATACTATACTATACTATACTATACTATACTATACTATAGTAGTATACTATAGTTAGTATAGTAGTTAGTATAGTACTTAGTGTTATCCAGATAGGCAGAATACTGCATCCTAATTGAAATACAGTTCAGTAGTGGAACTGAATATGGAAAAGCTGTAAGTCGGGACTAAGAAATGGGTACTTATGTTCATGGAGAAGGAGAAAGTTTATGAAGACATCTCTTCCCTTAGCCCAGGGGTCTCCAAACCCCGGCCTAGGGGCCAGATGCAGCCTGTGGCCAGCCTCTATCTGGCCCACGGCCAGCCTCTTGTCCCCTGAAAGCCTCTGGCCCACTCAACTGAACACAACCAGAGCTGTGCTCTGGTTCTGTCTGGAGGGTGTTCTGAGGGCCAGAGAGGTTGAATGAATGAGCCTATACATTCATTTATTCACTCATCCAAGTTCCATCTCTAATTTATTTAAATTTTATGTTTAAATTTTTTTCTGGCCCTCAACACCACGCCAGATATTTGATGCGGCCCTCTGGCCAAAAAGTTTGGAGACCCCTACCTTCGTCCATTGAAAACCCAACCAAACTGCCATCAGACACTGTTTTTGTTCATTTACATTTGCTATGTGAAAATGGAAAGAGTTCCAAAGTTTGAAAAACTGTCTTTGGTGCTGGAAGCCAGATTCTGTCATTTGTGATGCAATCAAAAGTACATGAAAAACCAGCATGCCTGCATAGAAGTACAAGGAATGAGACCAGATAACAATGTCCTGACCTAAGTCCAGCAAAAAATATCCTCAAGGATGATTCATGGTGTGATCCTCAGTATGGTTGCTCAGAAATAAGTCCCACTGTGTGCAGTGTAACTTTCTTTCTAGTAAAAGTATTTAGTTTTTCAACCATAGAATAGAGTAGCAAAAGAGAGAGAGCAATGCTCACTTACATTAACAGCTTATGTACTGTTACAGCAAACCCAGCTTTCACTGTAATGAGAATGTCAACAGGCAAACAAGACTGCAGCTGCTTGGAGGGGGTGGTGGGTTGAGGGGAAGCTCTGGTTTAACACACCATTCTTTAGGGAGGAGGATTCCAATCTGTCTTCTGTTATATGAGAGAAATGAGTTTTGCAGATTCAACCAAGTCCCCTTGTGGCTAGACCCACCACAGAGTGCAGCTTGATTTGGCACTGTAGTCTGTCTCTGCTTACTCAAGAGAGGCCTTAGTAGCACTGCACTGGCAAATCATTACTGAGCCACTAGTGCGGTGCACTTGAAGCCTGAATGCTGTCTGGCTAAAGGCAGGCTGCAGACACTGCTATCACTTACCATCTTTCAGATTGCATTGGTTTGCTGAGTTGACCTTTGGTCCTTGTAAAAGCCAGTTGATCTGGCCCAGTGAGGATTCCCCTTGCATGGGAATCTTTGATTGCCTTTGAGTTACTGTGTTGACTCCTAAATCACCTCTTTCCATAAAGGTGTTGTGTCATGGGACACTATTCTGATGGGTCAATCCCTGGCTGTAGGTAAGTATTACCCTTGTGGTTGTGATCTACTACTACTCAATACAGGTGCAGTCCATTTATCCACGGATTTGTCTCAACTGGAATGGGGTGGGGGGAACTGAAAGTCAAACACACCTTTGCCCTGCACTGGCGTCTAGCTCCTTTCCAGGCAGCCCAAAACACTGCAAAAAGGCTCTGCCTCGCCCAGGCAGGGAAATAGCCCTGGAGCAAAGGAACAGTAAGACTGGAGCCCATAAGGCAGCAGAGAGGGGGAAGGGGGGCAGAAAACCTCTGTAGCCAGAACATGTGAAGGTGGAAGTCTCTCTCTCTCTCTCTCTCTCTCTCACACACACACACACACACACACACACACACAGGGGCAGGGGCACTAGTAATAGAGGGGATTACTTTAAAAAACCCAGGGAGTGTTTGCTGAATTTCCCCCCCCCCCCAGATGGTGCAGGCAATCACCGACACAAGCAACCCCCCCCCCCATGGGGCAGGCTCTCCTGCTCCAGCCAACACAAGCCTTCCCAGCAAGCAAGGTATGAGATTTAGGCTACAATCCTCTCCACACTTTCCTGGGAGTAAGCCCCATTGACTACCATGGGGCTTACTTCTGAGTAGAAATGCATAGGACTGGACTCTTAACAGCTCAGCATCCCACCTATGAAAGAATCAAGTCAGCTTGCAACTGAGGGCTGAGTATGGAGGGGAGGGGATTGATAACAGCTGCCTTAGTTTCCTTCCATCCGGAAGTGTCAGGCTGCAGTATATTTGCATAACTCTATGGCATTTAGCACAACTTGTTTTTTGTTAATTGTGCCAAGTCACGGAATGGAACACGGATAAATAGGCTCCACCTGTATATATCTCTGCCAGAAACTAATTTTTAATAGGGATCACATTTTTAATTGAACAAGGGTTGATGACCCTGCAGCATGCGCTATATTCACCATCTACCTTGCAAAGAACTCCAACTTCCCCCCTCAGCATAGGGCAAGACCTTGGGCCCAAGGCCATATTTACATATAATGCTTTGAACTGTAGATCATGGTGAACCCTGTCACTGAGGGCTTTCTCTTTTTAAGGTTACGTGAAGGCAGATAAGCAGACATTTTGGTAGCCTACTTGGTTCAGTTCTAGCATTGCCTCTGGATTTGTGACTTTTTGTCATGAATGAAGTGCTTCACAGCCTTCAGTTTACGAATGATCACTACCAATCCTGCAACTAGGCATTTCTACATCTAGAACAGGCTTCCAGTTACATTACTTGTCTTAAGAGCCAGCACTGGGATGAGCTATGTACCTTTAAGGATACTGCTGCTGAAATTTAAATTTGTCATTTGCTTGTTTAATCTGACCCTACTCAAGCTGCTGATGTGCTGGCAGCTGCTGCTGCGACTACTATTTCGTGTTGCAGTTTTCTAATTTTCTCTTCCTCTGCCAGCACCATTCATTGGCTGAATGCGTTTGACTGTGTTAGGTTCAGAGCTAGCTCCAGATTTGGAGGTACCTAAATAAACTGCCCTCCATAGACCCCCTCCTATCTGGGTGGACCCTGAGTGAGTTGCTCTGCTACCACAATGGCAATGAGCACAGAGATGGTCATAGGTATCAGCCATGAGCTGTTTCTCAGGGTCCAGCAAAGCTGACTCCCTAAGCTCTACGTAGGCTGGAACTATTGGGCCAATGATGGTAGTGTTGCTATGGCTGCCTCACTAAAACTCTCAGCAAGCTGATAGTATCATTTTCATCTGCCATAGTGAAACATGTTTAATTAAGCCATACTGAAAAGAAAGTCTTAATTAACTTATTATTCTTAATAAGAGTAAAATGACCTTTGATGTCCATTGTGCCCAATCCAGATGGTATACAGAGCAGACAACTCTCAGCTCCCTAAACAAGTTGCACTTCTACTGATTACTGCAGTTTGCTCCATGACAGAGATGCAGTAAATATTTAATGGTTCTCATTAAATAGTTATTTATTTAATACAACAGTAAAGATTTCTTATCCAGCTGCTAACCAGGGTTAGCACATAAATAAAAGTAATACTCTGCATTTATATTCCACTTTCGAGAGTTTGGGACACTATAATACTTTATTTTGGCAACCCTTAAGATAACCCTGTAAAGTAGATCAGTATTCACATCTGGCAGAAGCTGGTGTGAGACTGAGAGGACAATAGTTTGCTTACAGCCACCTAGTCAGCCAATGGCTGAGATAAGGTAACAAGTAATGCAAAACTATCACACATACAACTCTATTTGGGGTCTTTTCAAGCCAGAGAGCTTGAAAAGACCCCAAATAGGGTTGTGTGTTTGATAGTCCCCAGTAGAGTCCCCAGTATGATTTGAGGAATTCCTACACATTCCACACAATTCATTCATTTTCAGGAGCAGGAAGTCAGTGTCTTTAGTAAGAGCAAAGGTGTTGAATAGCCAGTAGCTTCTGTTGCCTGTTGCAGTGTCAGTCCCTCTCCCGTTCCTGTGAAATTAATATCTCCACATGCAACCAGTGAGTAACAATGGTACATCTGTTGTGCTGTAACCTAGCCATCTTGAAAGACTCATAAAAGCTAGCATTTAAAGCCAGTTTGAAGAATTTAACCCGTTATTATATAACTTGCATTTCCAATATAAACTTTTCTCTTTGGTCTTTTTCACCTTACTGAAATTGCTGAGTACAGTCCAGCAAAAGTTAACCATGACAGAGGCTACTGCCTTGAGTGCACCTATCTGGGAGTAAATCCCACTGAAGTCTGTGAGAATCACTTCTGAGTATATTTGCTTTTGTTTGTGCTGTTCATCCCCTTCAATCAATAGAATGGGATTTAATAAGCACAGAATCCATACCTTATGGAAGTTACTGCCATAAGTCACAATAAAAAGCACCAGCTTTGATAGTCGAGAAGGACCGGTCATGGAGGATGGTGGCTAGTCTCTGTTTTAGCTAAATGGAATGGTCATATAGAGAGACAACCTAGATCAGCAATTTTCAATCAGTGTGCCGCAAATGGTATGCAGGTGTGCCATGGGAGTTTGGGGGAGGGTCATTTATTAGTAGGGGCACTGGGGAATGTGAGCCTCCCCAGCACCATGGTATGCCTTGTCAATTGCCAAAAATACTGATGGTGTGGCTTGACAATTTTGGCACATTGTCAGTGTGCCATAAGATAAAAAGGTTGGAAATTGCTGCTCAGGACGCTGGAGGAGACAATGGAGGAAGGTCATTGTTTTCATGCCCTCCTTGTGAACATCTAGAGGCATCTAGAGGGCAGGAGGTCTGGTCTAGAGGGTAGAACCTCCGTTTGCCTGAAGATAACATCTGAAGGTTGCCAGTTTGAGGCCACCGGCACTGTGAACAGCGAGACCTTGAAGCAGCTGACAAGCCTAGCTGAGTTATGCTGAGTTATTCCACCTGCTCTTTGACCACTGTCAGCCTGTGTGGGAGGAAAATGAAGGCCAGAATGTGATACCAGATCATAAAAGATCCATCTGAAATGTTGTGGTTCTTGAAAGACAGAACCTTCCTCAACTGTAAAAATCCCTATCGGGATTTAGTATAGCCTGCCCAATAAATACCTGTGTTATTGTTATCTGGATAGCCACTGTTAGAAACAGTATCAATAACCCTTGGTATCTTTTGGGTGACCTCCCCCCAAGTAAATATGCATTCAATTGCAGCTTTACAATCCAGTCCTGAGCTACCTGGAGCACGAGGCTGCAGTGGGGCCGAAAATGGCTGCCACTGCATCCTACACACTCCGGGCAGCCGCTGACGGCTCCTTGGGAGAAGGGGACTTTTGACCCAAAGGTCAGCGGTGAATCAAGAACTCCCATGTTGGGCGGTGAGCCCAACATGGAGGCTGTGGATCCAGTGGAGCTTTGCTGCACAGGTCCCCTTCCCTGCTCCCTCCCCTGGCACGCCTTCTCCCTGCCCTTTCTCTGCCTCCCACCTCCCCAGAATGCCTGCTCCTCGCCCTCTGCCTGCCTCTCCCCTCCCCGGAACACCTTCTCCCTGCCTCCCCCCACGCCTCCACTTACCTCTCCACTGCTCAGCCATCTGTGCAACCGCTGAGTGGCACAGCTCTGGTGGCTGCCCAGCGGTAGTCCAGCACTGGGCTACCACCAGCACTCAGCTAGTGCTAAGGCCCGCAAACATGCCTTATGGCACATTTGTGACAGTGTGTGCCAGTGGTAAGCCAGCATGCACTGTTCAGGATTGGGCCCTTAGTCATGACTAACTGCCAGATTGTGTTCTAGGATACTGCCCAGTTCTCCATCTTTGCAAAACTCTTGAGCCACTCCCTTTAAAGTTGTGACTTGTTAGCAAGTTGATTGTTCAATAAGAAAAGAAAATTAATTGCAAGTTAATCTGCTATTAAGGTGAGATGCTAATGGCATATCATCTGTGTTATAATGAAATGACTGCATGGGTACAATGTCATCATCACTTACTTAAGAAGGCTGGGTTTATTCATCCCATGCTTTAATAATGGACACTGAAAGCAGTGATTTATGGCCCACATTGACTAAACAGTATCCATCTTTTTAATCTCTGGACTGGTGGGTAAAATTATTGGAGTTTATATTCACCTCAAAGGAAGGGCAATGAAGTGTAAAAATAAAACTGAACCATTGTACTTCAGAAAGATCTGGCTGCTGTGATAGTGTTATCCGAGCACACCCAGGGCCTCCTGGATATATTGACAGAGAACTGGATCAGATGTCATTTTATTCATGGATTTCTGGGGCACCGTCACAAGGTGCCCATTTGTAGTTACAAGACCATCCAACTAAATGGGAGAGCTGCAAACCATCAGTTGATGAATTGAATAAGGATACAAACAGGGACTGGCACCTGATTCTGCCACTGTTTGTGCTGCAACCCTCCTAAAAAAAAGACCCAGAAAGAAAAAACAAAAGCAGCCATTTGCCTTGCTCCTTCTCACACAACAAACATAAAGTGTGGATCATGCTGACAACTCCCCAGAGGCATCTCTACCACAGATCTCTACCACCTTGGACAGGGGTGCTTACCTGGAGCCTGGCATTCTAGAAGTTTGGGGGTGACATACTGACATAATGACTTTGCCCCTGACCTTCCAGCTCTTACATTGATTTCAATGCAAAAATTGCCCCCCTTCAGCAATTTTTGAGCTGTTCTGGGCCCAGCCACCATGTACTCATGCAGGTAAGCAGTGAAAACAAGATTGTTGGCAAGAGCACTTGGCAGCTGAGGCCAAAGCGGGCAGAAGATCACCAAAGAGAGGCTTGGGCAGTGCAATGAAGTACTCCCTCAAGCCTCAGACCTGGAGCTGCTGGCCCTCCCCTGGCATATCCCCTGCTTTCTCTTTCATTTAAAGGAACCGCAAGGAAGAAGTAAGATAGCTGGCTGCTTCCCTACCCTTCCTTGTGTGTTCCCTTTAAATTTAAGGAAAGCAGACTGCCACTGCCCAGGACCCCCTCCCCCAAAGCGCAGACAGTACCAGTCTGCTTCCCTACCCATTCAAGTGGCTCCTTCCTTGCTTTAGGTTTAAAGGGACAGCATGACAGTGAGGTGAGTGTGTAGGGAAGCAGATCAACACAGAGCTAACTGTAGCAGACTGGAAGAAGACAGCAGACCCGTACTGAAGCACTCTGAGCCTGCCTCTCCCCCCCCCCCCACTTGATGCAAGTCACACTGTTTGTATCACCAATGAGCTGGCCTTAGTACAAGCTTGTGTGGTGTGTAGCCTCCTCACTGGAATCAGGAAAGCCCATCCCTGCCTACAGCCTTGCCCCCAGGCCATATATTCCAAGGCAGTCCTTTCCACACTTTCCCTATGAGTCTCTTCAAGTTCATTCTCCCTCCAGCTCTGTTCCTTGTTTTCCTGGTTCTGGGGGAGAATGAATTGGGGTTATTAGTGCAGGAGGCACAGAGGATCTTACCTTGGAACAAACTATCTGGCTGGTTGCAATACAAAGCAGCACAGAAACAGCCCAGGGTGAGGAGGATTTACTGATTTCTATTTATTTAAATTATTTTTTTTAATCCTGACTTTCCTAGTTAAAAACCGATGGTGGTGATCTACAATAAAATCAAATGCAATAAAAATACAAAATACTAAGGGATAGTTTTGCAGAATACTGAACATGTAGGTCTAGCATGGTTGCACCATAAAGCTTTAACTGATCAATGGCTGGAGTTAAATTCTCATTGGTGAGGTTGAGATCAGTGGGGCATTTTTAAAGCTGCTTTGGTTCTAATGTGTTGTGGTAATAGGGAAGAGAGTGGGAGAAGCCTAAACTAATGAGTAGATCAGTGCTTCTCAAACTGCGGGTCAGGACCTACTAGGTGGGTCTTGAGCCAATTTCAGGTGGGTCTCCATTCATTTCAATATTTTATTTTTAATTTATTAAACTTGATGCTGCCATGGTATGTGACTTTGTTTGGGGAAATGTTACACATCTGTACTTTTAACAGGCTACTTACTATGTGTATGCTTTTAACAATGATAGTCAATGGGGCTTATTCCTGGGTAAGTGTAGGTAGGATTGCAGCCTATGATTGTTAAAAAAAAAAAATTCCTGCTTGATGATGTCACTTCTGGTCATGACATCACTTTTGGTGGGTCCTGACAGATTTGCATTCTAAAAAGTTGGTACTGGTGTTAAACATTTGAGAACCATTGCTGTAGATCAGGGGTGTCCAAACTTTTTGGCAGGAGGGCCACATCATCTCTCTGACACTATGTTGGGGGTTTGGAAAAAAAGAATTAATTTACATTTTAAATTTGAATAAATTTACATAAATGAATATATTAGAGATGGAACTTGCATTAATGAACGGAGGTCTCACAATAGCTCAAGGCCTTGCGCAAAGCAAGGCCAGTCTTTCTTTTGCTGCCGCTGCTGCTAAAGAGACATGAAACCAGGGCCTAGGAGAGGGGGGTAAAGGGAGTAATTTGTACGCAAGCCCTGGATCCAAAAGGGGGCCCTGGAGCCAGAGGAGGGGGCATTGAGTCTTACAGTTTCCTGAGAGCTCAGCACAGCCAACTTGCCTCTCAAACCTTCCCCACACTCCCCGTGTGCTTTCCATTTAACTAAAAGGAGATAAATGCGGAGGGCAAGCCCTCCACTAAAATGAACACCATGACGAGAAACAATGTGAATTATTTCTCCTTATCTGTATTGTTAATTCTTTCTCATCTGCTTTATAGCATAAGCTAATATGTTCAAATCAAATGTACTTCCGTATCCTCTTCTATTTATTAATTTATTTATCTATATTTATTCCATGTCGTCGTCGTTGTCCCCGTTGCTGCCCTCCCACCTTGTTTACCCTTTGGGAAGGGGCCCCAGAGAAATTTTGTACCCCCTGATAAAATTCCTCTCAAAGGCCCTGCATGAAACAGCAAGCAGTGGAGGGAGCCCGCAGCTCGCACAAGAGGTCAAACAGTTGGCCGTTGTGCTGAGAGTAGTTGCGTTGGGCCAGTGTGGGCTCCAGCAAGTCTCCAGAGGGCCAGAGGCTCATTGGAGACTAGGGGCTCCCCGCAGGCCTGATTGAGGGTCCCCAAGGGCTGCAAACGGCCACCAGGCTGGGATTTGGGCACCCCTGCTGTAGATCGTTAAATTGTAAGGCTGCAACCTTATATGTGCTTAGCTGAGGTTAAACCTCTTTGAATTCAATGGAATTTTCTTCTGAGTAGGCATGCATAAGAGTGTTCCATATTCCTCAGGTATCTCAAAAGAGCACATAATTAAATTTTGTTACTATACTAATTGATTTAAATTTTATCAATTGATTAAAGAAACAGGCAATCAACTATAAAACATGTAATTAGTTGACACCCCAGCAAATTAGCGTTCTAGCATTTAAAATTCCCCAAAGGGTGTAAATACTGACCTGATATGTTAAACTCAATCCTTACTACTACTGATGATAGTACTTAGTATAGTTGTAGAATAGTATAGTTTCCTTAGTAAAAATTAGTCATGCAAATCCTTAATATTAATGTATATAGTGTGTACAGAGCTTCATATAACATACTATGTCAAGAATCATACTTAGGACAGAAAGATCCGAACACAATGGAACTGACTTCTGAATAGATATACCTAGGATTGTGCTGTGACGCAGGAGGGATGGGACTAGTCATCAGTCAGTCCATTCAGTCATAGCTTGTCTACTATTACTGATTGTCTCTTTGAGGAATCCTTGGCAAAATATCTGACCAGAACAGTTTGAAAACCACTATGCCCGGCTATAACAGAAAGTGTGAGAACCACATTGTGGCCTGGATTAATTAATCACAAGTAAGAGTGACTCTAATTCCTGACAAATGTGCCCCATCGGCAAGGTGATTTTTGCTCCCTCTTTCGTGCTAATCAACAAAGCGCTTCATGTAGGCGGCAAAGTGTGGTGGGTAGAGGAAAATATGCACCTACAGTATCAGTTTTGTTTTCAGTCTGAAACTTGTTGCTAAGCACCGTGCTTGTTAAATAATCGCCTTGTAAAGTTATGTTACTGCACAAATGCTTTTAAAATGCTAATATGGTGCACAAGCACAAAACCATTTGCACTTACCATATAAAACAGATTATAGCAGAGGAAAAACTAGCATCTGCCATAGGTGCAAAAGTCCGGTTTTCTGCACACTATTTGTATTGGACAAAATACAGTTCCTTCCTGTGCATGGTGGCAAGAAGTGTATATGGTGGTAATTGGTGACGAGAAGAGAATCCTAGCATGATGACCATTTGCCATAGCTCTGCAGCTGGATCTTTAATCCGCTGGTCAAATGTAGGGCCTGTTTATACAAGCAAGAGGCAAGTCACTAGCAGTTTCTCTGCAGCCTGATCCTTGGGAATCCAAAGGCTGGCTCAGACAAGTTCTTGGGTCTCCCATCTCTAAAGCAAAAGTAGTAGTGGCTTCACAGAGCTACTTTTTTGTTTGTTTGTCTGTTTCTTTTTAGGAGGATTCAAAATGTTGGCAGCATCAACTATGAGCTGCAACAACTCTATTAACTGATTATGTGAGAATAAATTCTTACTAACCCATAAGCTCCAACTAGTTCCTACTTTCTGATGCCCATCCCTGATAAATCAGTGCCCCTGGTTTTGCTTTTGGGACAGCATGTTAAAATTCTGTTGGAATGACAACTCCAGCAACTCACACTTTCAGGTTTAGCTTCCTCCCCCCAAATCTCTAAAAGTTACATTTGTGGGTGCAAGCATCTTGCAATGGATTTAGTGCATGTATCTGCAAATGCAGACACATGAACACTGAGGTGCTATATAATATACACAGGGTGGCTGAACCATGAGGTTGACTGAAATACTCATCTTGAGTGAAGGGCTGGAGGAGGTAGCAAACTGACCAGGGATACCTCCTGCCTGCCATTTCCCCCAGCCCACCACTTGTCTACTGGCACCACTGCCCCATCTTCTTTCACTTGCTTATTATGGAAAGTGGGTGGGGGTGGCTTACCTTCTCCTCTGGTGCCATGGAATAATGGCCATGGAACTGCAAGAGAAGGTAGCAGCAGCTGCACTCCTTTCAGGAGCACCAGCAGGAAGAAGATCTGCTTACCTCTAGAGGTGGGAGAAAATGGTTCTAATTGTTTGCAGATTTCAGTGTTTTCCAAGAGCAGAAAGTAGTGTTATGTGCTTTAATTCAAAATTTGCATCATAATTAATGATCTTTAAAAGTGTACTTGGTAGATGATATAGGTAATATAGTGTCAGCAGATGCAGCCACAGTAATTACCGTACTCATGCACCCCTCCCATTAAATGATAAATAAAAACCAAATAAAACATTTTTTTGCAGATTTTGGGGTTTTTTGTTTTTTACAAAAACAAGAATATGTTTTTATTTCATGATCACTGTTTTCTCCCACCTCTGTTATACCTCTTTGTTTCTTACCTCTTTTCCCATCAGTGCTTCTTCAAAACAAAGATCTATCCCATGACCCCTGCCCCCCCCCCCACTGGCCAGGTCTGAAGACACACTGATGGGAGTGGAGGTAAGGAAGGAGCCATGGCAGTGATGGGGAAAAAATGCAGTGGTGGCACAAATGGGCTGCCTCAAGCAGCCTCTCAGCTTCAGCCTGGACTGAGTAGCCAGGCCACCATTTCACACACTGTTGTGGCTGAGGTGTATTTTGAACTGGTGTCACACACGCATGAGTTTTAATGGGTTTTAAAGAAATGGCGAATGGGGTTATTTCAGAACATACCAATGCAGCATGTGAAATGGATCAATCTGTGCTGCGTGGTAAAGGGAGGGCAGGTTTAGGCAGTGTCCTTGGTATGAGAATTAGCGTGTCAAGGGCAAGTTCCTAGGTTGGTTCACATAAGTCTGCCAGCCCTTCCACATCAGGGAGGAGAAGCATGTGTTGTGTGCACATGTCTCCCACCACCCACCACATGTTTGAGGGTGGTTCTTCCAAACCGCCCTCAAAGCACAACTTAATTTTCAAGTACCTTTAGTGTCATTCAAAATACTCCATGTGACTATGTAGTAGCAAGACTGGGTGCTGGATGGCAGGGAAAATGTGTGTGCACACAGTCCTCCCCCATGTAAAGCAGAGGGGCCAGCAGACAAATGGTCACAATTTGCTCTGTTTTCAATCTGTAAAATGTTGGAGGGTGTGCTCGTTCCAATAGGCTTTCCTGCAGATCTGTGCTGTATGTATAAACTGGGGCTACGTTCTTTTTTCAGCTTCCAGTGCTAGAAGCATAGAGAGCTTTTTTCCTCCTCCCAGCACACTCAGGTCGTGTTTATTTTTCACATTCTAGCATGCTCACCAACCCTAGCAATTTGAATTACAAGCTTGCAGCTAGAAAAGATGGCCACCTCCATACATTTATTTCCACTGGCAGCAACATGGCAGCCTCCATGCATTTCAATGATTTCAATTTCAATGATTCCTCAAGATTGGACACCATTTTGTCATTTTTTAAATGAGCCATGCTAGAAATGTCACTTCCTCCTGTTCATTTTTCAAATAGGAAACAGGAGGAAGTGACATTTCTAGCATACCTGGCTGGTAATACCCTCACCCTAAGGAACTCTCAAATTTGAGGTCTGTGGAAGGGGTGGGCTAAGGTTCTCATACAGAGAATTCTTGACACCCTCATCAAACTACAACTTCTAGGGCTCTTCGGAGGATGCCATGGTGATTAAACTGGTTTAAATCTAGTACTGTATCTCTTGTGTTCACATGCTCTGTTTAAACTCATATCAGCAGATATAACTCTAAGATTGTGATCTTTTTCAGAAAGGGTATAATCTTCTATAGTCAAAATACTATATTATAATATCACGTCTCTTCAACATGTACTGTATTTATAAGCACTTCACCATGAGAGCTGGTGTAGTATGGTGCCTAAGAAGCAAACCAGAAACGCCCTAGGTGGCCTTAAGCAAGCTTCCATTCTCACTCAGCCTCCGCCCTCCTCCCTCTACAAAAGGGGAATGATATCAGTCTAATTTACAGGGCTAGTTTTTTTTCCCAGTTTTCTGAAATTATTTATGTTATCCTATGGGAACCATTTTGAGAAAGTATTTGAAGAGACAGGTGCTATATAAATACCATTTACTCATGGCTTCTATTTATAGCTTTCCTTTTACCAGAGGTTTTCAAAGTACTTTGAAAATAGCTAAAATTGTTGTTGTGTCAATTATCAGTTGTGTCACAGACCAGCAGATGTTTGGACTGGGATTTTTGGGTGCTCACTAGTTCAAACTCTACCCAAGAGTTTGAGAGCTGGTGAGATATCACTATATAATGTTCAATGTCCCTAGTAGCGCATCTTGTTGCAGTTGCTCAGGTGTTATCTTGTGAATGCCTATGGGCACAATCTTAACCAATTTTCCAGCACTAATCTAGCCGCAATGCAGTCCCAAGGTAAGGTAACAAACATGCCCTTACCTTGAGGAGGCTCCCTTGACTGCCTCCCCACTGCAGGATGTGGTGCACACCCCATTGGCACAGCTATGTCAGTGCTGGAAGGCTGATTAGGATTGCATCTTATGGTGGTCAGATACATCTTAAGGGCCTTGGGCAGAAGTTCCCAAAGTGTGCGCTGAATATCCCAGGGTGCTATGGTGTACTTACAGGAGCACAGTGTAGCCTCATCTTTCCAGCTCACCAGGCTGACACTGCTTTAAATCTTGCAAGAATGGCACAAGATCTCACGCTGTTCTCATGAGATTTTGCACAATGTTGGCCTAGCAAGCCAGGAAGAAGAGGCCATGTGGCACCATACAACATCCCTATAAGTGTGAAGGGTACCACAGCCCTGGTGAGTTTGGTAACCACTGGACCTTGGGGATTGCGCCCAGCGCACCAATGACAATAGGCCTGGTGGTTGTTAAAAATGATGGATTGTATATTTATTGCACTTGTGGTAGTAAAACTTCTGACATTGATTGGCTTAGATGGTGCACTAGTACAAATGTTCAGTTGTGTGGAAAGCTCCACAGTTTGAAGTCCAGATGCTGTGAAGGAAGAAAAAGTTGCTTAGTTTAATTGAGATTAGAATCATACACCAGGGCAGGCTGAAGTTTGGGGAAAAGGGAAGCTAAGAGGCAGGGAGACTAGAGGCAAGAAGGCCTGAAGGAAGCATGAGAAGTAGGAAGGGACTGAGGAAGAGGAAATTGAAGAAAAGATAGGAGAGAGATGTTTTCCTGAAGTCCAAAGGTCAGCTCCAGCTCCCCCCAAAGGTTCACCACTGACCAATTATTGCTTCTCCATGTGACTTGATCACTTGCCATCTAAGTGGGTAACTGGCAACAGTGATGATGAGCAACAACTGTCGCCTCACGCTGTCCCTTTCCTTCTGGGTAGTAGTAAGGATTCTCAACCCCTACCATTGCCTAGGGTCGAAGGCAGTAGTGATGGCTGCTGCACCTTGATGTCATCAGCTTGCTTGCCTGCCCACCAGCTCTGGTGAGGGAGTAGATAACGAGGAGGAAGAGGGCCATCTCTACCACCAGGACCAGATCCAGTTTCAGAAAGCCCTCAGCAATGCCTTCCATCGGCCCCTTCCCACATGGGTGGAGCTTGAGAGAGTTGTCCACATGAGTGCTGAGCGCAGAGAGAATCTTGGGAATCAGTAGTGTCTGGAAGCCTTTGGCAATTTCCCAACTATTTAACCCCATGATGCCAACCTTGTCTGTCATTGGTGGCAGTACCAGGAAAAGGAACCATTATAGGGGGCACTCAGAGGATTTTGCTGAGGAGCCTGCAAGCTTTGGAGCCTATCCTGAAGAGGGCTTAGGTCGTGGACTGAGGCAAGGCTAATAGCAGTAAGTGCTTTTTGTTTCTAAAATAAGTTCCCAACATGTAGTATTAGCTGTGTGTTGGCAGTGGGGAAGGGTGACAGATTTGTGGGAAGGCCTGGTAACAGGGAAATCGGAGGAAGTGGGACAAAGCAGAAACTTGCAGAAGTAATGGGTGGTAGAGGTGTGGAGTTGAAGAAAGAAGGAACCAAGCAGACATTAACCAAGGAAGAACCAAGCAGATTGGGACAAAGCTACATGAACAGCCCAGTCCTGACTTTCCAACACTGATGCAGCCATGCCAATGGAGCATGCACTGCATTCTGTAGGGGAGGGGGGCAGTCACCTCAAGGTAAGGGAACCATTCCCTTATCTCAGGGTTGCATTGAGGCTGAAAGTTGGTTAGGATTGGACTGTAAATCTAGTGCCAGGAAGAATGAAGAACCATTAGTAGGGAGTGGGCAGAAGACTGGGGCCCAAATGCACATAGAACTCGAATCTGAACAAGGGAATTTTCATGACTTAATATGCTTATTCTGAACTTTCTAACTAATTATCAAAGGTATTAAAATATAAAAGGGGATTCTGCTTATTGTTAACTTCTGCTGTCCTAGCAGCATTTAAAGCTTATGAGGGCCAATAAGCAATGGGACGGGACTTCACATGTTTGTTTGAAATAACCAGCCAATTATTTGACTGAAGGCTGCTAAACCTTGTTTATTGTAAACAATTACAATTGTTTAATTAAACAATATAGGCTGCAATCCTAACCACACTTTCCTGAGAGTAAGCGCCACTGAACAAAATAGTACTTCTGAGTAGACCTGGTTAGGACTGTGCCCTAATTTAGTAAAAAATCACTTGTTATCCACGCTGAGTTCTTTGGACAGAACAGGCTCTCCAAACTTCAATTAATGTATCCAAACATTTGAAAGGCCTGGGAACTTTTTAAAGTAAGCATGTCATTGTCAAATCAACTATATATTTTTTTAATTAATTGGGCTTTAAATGAGTACCAAAAACCACAGCTCCCTATTCAGACAGTACCATACCCCCACTTAACACTCCAGTTCCTCTGTATTATAAGTGGAAAGAAGGTGGCTCCCCAAAAAAAGCCTCCCTCTTAAAACAACCACAGTAGCTGCCTAGCAGAACTGGCTGGCTAAAGGAAAAGGTGGGGGAAGAGCTGGCAAGAAGCTCCTCTTTTGAGCTCTGGGGCCAGAAAGGGCCAGTGTCCCTTTAAGGAACTGAATCTCAGAGAGCAGAGTCCTGTTTGTGTGAGCGAGGAGGAGCTGCTCTGTGTGTGTGTGTGTGCGCGCGCGCGCGTGTGGCGAAGAGGGAAAGCTGTTGGCACAGGCATTGTTCCCTGACGTCACTCAGCCAGCTCTGCTGCTGCTGCTGCTCTCAAACTTGTCTTTGTTATTCAGAGCTCTCCATCTGACACAGCGGGCTGCCCGCAAAACGTGGAGCCGCGCCACTACACCTGGACCGGAGCCGAGGCAGATTGCAATTAGAGGAGCATGAGACAACTTTCCCCGGCTTTTAAGGAGAGGGAGGAAGGCCTCACTACATGCAGGACGGAGGTTTTTTTGGGAGGGGGAGGGGAGAGGGATGAAGCGCAAGGCATGCACAGTACTTTATCTTGATGTGGAGGTGCAAACAACGCTTTCTTCTCCCAATTACCTTTCAGAAACCGATCCTATGTGTGTTTACTCGGGAAGTAAAGTCCCACTGTGTCCAATGGAACAAAGCTCAATCCTAGGCATGTCTACTCAGAAGTAAGCCGCATTGTGGCCAATGGGGCTTACTCCCAGGAAAGTGTGGATAGGATTGTAAGCCTTAATTCCAGACAAGTGCCTGCAAGCACCTATGAGTAAGCCCTGCTGAACTCCGTAAGGTTTACTTGCGAGTAAACATGAATTACATGAGCTTAGTGAATGGTTTGACAACGTAACATGTGTTCTTTAAAGAGAGCTGAAGTCTGGCAGCACAAAAGTTCCGAGTGTAGCCACCTTCTCCCCCCTCTTCTCCCCCCCTTGTTCTGGCCTTGGGATGCCCAGACTCACAAAAGCAGCGTGGAGGCAGAAAGAGTGGCGCGGGTCTTGGCAATTCAGGATTAGGAAGAAGGAAATCTGAACTCTCCCAGGGTGAGGGTAAATAAGTGGTGGGGCGAGTGGGGGAATAAACACTCACCACCACCACCCTGTAAGGCCGAGTATGTGCGTTGAATCAGCTGTATAGCTGGATCCGGAATGACTTGAGACTGGAAGTACTTTGCATTGGAATTAGTGGGGCTGAATTTCCAAATAATACCATACTAATAATAGGAATTTCAGTATTAGTCACGATGGGTGAGGATCATACACTTTACTGTCAGTATAAAGAGATGTGCAGCCTGTGTTTGCTGGGAAGTCGCGCAGACTTAAGCGGATCTTACTGCCCAGAAAAGATGGTCCTACTTGAGAGTAAACCCCCGGAGTTCAAAGGGGGTTTACAGTGAGTAACAAGGGCTCGGACTACGTGTCAAACCGCATTATGGACTGGGGCCACAATCCTATCAACACTTACCTGCGAGTAAGCTCCTTTAACTATAATGGATTTACTTCTGAGTAGCCCTGTATAGGATTGGGCTCTGGGGCATGGACAGGGTTTTAAAAAAGAAGTATACAAAACAACAGGGATTTTCCTTGCGGGGCGGGGGGAGAGGGAGAGCAGTGAATTCAGAAGGTGATGATGATAATAGGAGGTCGTGCCTGTCGAGTAGGAGCCGGGAGGTGAATGTTGGTGAATGTTGATTAAAGTTTGTTTCTTTGAGGTGAAGGGAGCCAGTCTTATTGGTGACAGGAAGCTAGATCAATGGACCATCTAGCTCGCAGCCTAGTCCTAGGCAGGTCTACTCAGAAGTAAGTGCCATTGTAGTCAATGGGGATTACTCCCAGGTCAGTGTGGCTAGGATTACAGCCTCAGTTGGTTTGATGCCAGCTCTCCAAAGCTTCACAGCCCAATCCTATGCATGTCTGCTCAGAAGTAAGTCCCATTAGATTCAGTGGGACTTGCTCCCAGGAAAGTGTGGATAGGATTGTGCATCTTTCTCTGCCTAGTGAAGGTGCCCGGGATTGAACCTGGGAGCTTTCTGGGTGCAAAGCGGCTGCTTTTCCACTGAGCTACCCTCCCTTCCGGAAGAGGAAGACAAGGACACGAAGGATGCCCGTTTAGATCTGCAAATACGAACGTGATGCAGTCAAAACAACGTTCCTATAGGGGGCAGGGAAATGCCCCTGGAGTAGTTTGAGGGGTCCGCCCAAACACAGAGGGGAACTGCCGAGGCTTTGCTTTCCTTTCCGCCACCCAACACCAGCGAACACGTGTTTTCTTTGGATGCACGAAGATGCCCAGCCTTGCACGGTTACCCGGGCTGCCAGTCCCGCCAGAGCCCAGCCCACCGGTGTAGGCGTTTGATCCCTGTTGCGTCTATGCAACGCTGGGCAGAAACGGCTTATTAACAAGGGGCTTCCTTACTGCCAATCCGATTGTCTGTTCAGCCTGGGCTCGACCACGGTGGGACTTGCTTCTGAGTAAACGCGCGCAGGGACCTGTTAACCGGGGCTGCTCTAAAAACCAAATCAAGGTTCTCTTTCTCCTCCCCCAGCAGCAGCCACAACACAACGAGGAATGGGGAGGAGCCGGCAGGCAGGCCGCCCTTTAAATTGCTGTTCTTCGGTGGCACCATCTAACAAGCCCCCTTGGAACCACCGGGCGGGGACTGTATTAGGCTTCTTAACAGCTCGTCATAAAATATTGATTGCCCTGGAAACATTTCGGGGGGGGAGGTGGGTGCTCACTCCAGGCCAGCACCGTCTTGTTCTTCCCTGTTGTTCTTTTCCTCTTAATGGGGCAACCAGCCGGAATCCCCCCTTCTTCTTAGTTCATTAACTCCTCGCTCTTGTGTGTGCTTTCTATTGATCCGGATCGCACCAGCTTTTCAAGGCAGCCTGTCGCCTGGCTCAGGCAGACCCCCATCTGAACGCATGCTTGGGAGTGAGTGGTAAGCATCCCCCGCTGCAAGGCTGCCTTACTTCCCAGTAAAACGTACACTAGGATCCGGCTCCGAGACCACCCAGGTGTTGGAAAAGGACTCGCGCCAAATAAGAACGGGGGGAGGGGGTAGACAGACAGACAGGGAACGGACCATCAGCCTAATCCTATCCACACTTTCCTGGGAGTAAGCCCCATTGACTATGATAAGATTGATTTCTGAGTAGACATGCATAGGATTGGGCTCCAAGCTGTGTGCAGGGAGACCTTAGCCCAGGATCGGGGGCTGTTAATTTAAAGGCTAGGAAAACAAGGACGATGAGGATGAGAGTCCTTTATCTGGCCTCTTTCCTGATTTCAGCGAGGGCGACTCTAGAGTAGGTCGTGTGTGGGGAGGATCGGGACCTTAAAGCACATATTTCAATTAACGTTGCCTACCGGCAGCCGCCTCGCCATCAGGGCTTTGCTATGGAAAAAGGGAGAGAGAAAAATTCCACAGACGCCCAGTCCCTCCTCCTTCCATCTGGTTTCCCCTCCCCTCGTTTTTTGGCCCGTCCTTCTTTGGGGAAGCTCCGGGCGTTGCACCGGTTTTTGGGACACCCCCGCCTCCCTTTTCCCATTTCTCTGTGCAGGGTGCCCAGCAGCGAGGCGAGCCAATCTCAGTTACATTTTCTGGCGTTACCTATAGCAAAGAAGGAACACCCACAAAGCCGTCCCCTTCCACCACTCTCGCCTTCGATTGTCTGTTTCCTCCTTTGCAGTCCTCAATCTTATTGTTATTTACTCCGAAGAACCCAAGCCTATGCGTGTCTACTCAGAAGTAAGTCCCATTATAGTAAATGGGGCTGACTTTCAAGAAAGTGTGGATAGAATTGCAGCCTTAGACTGCAATCCTAGCCATACTTTCCTGGGAGTAAATCTCATTGAATACAATGGGACTTACTTCTGAGTAGACACGCATAGGATTGGGCTCTTAGTCCCCACCGTGTCCAAGGCTTAGGCTGCAAGCCTGTCCACACTTACCTGGGAGTAAGCCCCATTGACTATAATAGGACTTACTTCTGAGTAGACATGCCTAGGATCGGGCTCTTATTCCGAAACCGTGTGCACAGGGACGGGGGGGGGTGCTACGCGTTTTGTAATCCTCCTTACACACACCTTCCCTTAAACCTCGATGGGATTTACTTCCGAGTAAACAGGAGATCGGGCTGCACGACACGCTTTCCCGCTGCACATGCTTTTCTGTATGCATGTGTTCACGTTAATTAAGGCGACTGTTTTTTTCCCCTAGCAATCCTACAAAGCCCCCAAACACTAATGCGGAAGGAACGTAGCAACACCCCGAATGTTTCAACGTTCTAATCAGTTTCGGGCTTCTGCGTTGATATATGGCTAGAGATACATAGAGAGAAACAATAACCTTAAGTGATCGTGTAAACCGAGAAGCGTCGCCTACTTTAAACGTGCATCAATTTTGCGCACCAGTGAGTGGTGATGAAGGTTTTTCTGTAGCTACAGTAGGAAAAAAAATTACAAAAGGATGTGTGTCTGTGTGTGTGTGTCCCGTTAATTTTTATAAACAATCGGGCAATGGTTTGCGCTCCGCTCAGTTCTCTCTAGACAGGAAGTTCTTTCCTTTGATGAGGGTGGTGGGAGGAGAGGGGGAAAAAAAATCTTGAAAGACAATTATTTACGTTGTTCAACTTGCCTCTGAAAGATTTTAACTTTAGGTGGTCAGAAGGTGGGGTGGAAGGGAAAAGAGGCAGACACACACACACGGGGGGGGGGGTGTGGAGAGAGAGAGAGAAAAGCATCCTTGCAGGAGAGACAGCTCCCTTTCAGATAGGAATCTGGGACAGATTTTGCCAACAGCCAAGAAGCAGGGCCCTTTGGTAATAAAATAGCCAATGTAATTTGACACTTCAACTTGCTCTGCTCTCTGCTAGTTGATTCACTTATTCTCCCACTACCACTGAGCTCCTTTTCACTGTCTGTGAGAGGGGTTTTTTTTTAAAGGCAAGAAATGCGATTTTTTTTTGCAATGAAATTTTAAAAGCCACCTGAACAAGACCTGCAACTCCATTGGAGAGAGGGAATATTTTGCTTTGCCTGCTATCTCCTTATGAATTTTTTCCCCCCTGCTTTGCAAGCCTTTGCTAATTCCCCCCTCCCCAATCTGTAGGTAAGTTTTGTCTCTTCTTATTCCTGTTCATTCATATCTCCTTGTACTTGGAGACTCCGACCGTGGTTGTAGACCCAACGTCAGAGTAAAAACATAATAAGAAAATGCATAGACGATGTCGATGAATATCTATTATGTTTGGTATGATGCGTGGAGGGGGGGAGAGAAATCCTGGAAAATAGTGTGAAGACTTCTTAAAGGGGCAGGTTGTGTTTCTGTGTTGTTTAGCAATGTGGGGGTTCACGAAGCGGGGGGGGGAACGGGGAGATCCTGGGGGAAGCCGGCAAGGGGAGGCTGTACTTAATTTAGCATACTAAGGCTGCAATCCTAACCACATTTTCCTGAGAGTAAGCTCCATTGAACAAAATAGAACTTACTTCTGAGTAGACCTGGTTAGTATTGTGCCCTAAATTGAATATTTTGCTTTTTCATGATTGGGGGGGGGAATCTCAGAGCCTTTGCTTTGGGTCACTTAAAAAATGTACAGCGAGGTGGGAATGTTTGGGGGGGAAGAGTGGGTGCAAGAGAAAGGAAACCTGCACGTTGGAATCGGCAAAGGGTGCTTTTGTGTGCCTGAAGTTTGAAGAGCCGAAACAATGTTGCTACATAGACACACTGTAGGGGGGGGGTTTGAGTGGGAAAGGAGAGGAAATCTTGTGCCATAAAACCAAAGGGGGTTTAAAAATAATCTGGAGAGCTTCTGGCTGGGTTTTTGTTTGTTTGGCTCGTTCTTTTTTTTTCCCTCCTCCCCTGGACGGGTTCTACTTTTGCTAACTGGTTTCTAAAAGGCGATTCCTTTCCGATTCTCCCCTAATCGATCGATCAGGAGGAGGGTTTGAAATGGGGGGGGGCGAGAGAGAAGAGTAGAGAAGATGTAAGGAGGTGGGAGGGAGAGGGGCTGAGCTTGTTTTCCGGGCGTTGGGAAGCCTGACCGAGTGTAAATTCCTTGTGTCTGGATTCTGAAAGCCATTTGGGACTTGGGGCCTCTCTGGCAGGGCAGGAGGGGAAAGCTAGGAGGTTTGCTTTCCTCTCTTTCTCTGTCTCTCCCACCCCTTGTGCATCTGTCCAGGAAGCCGGGGGGGGGGGTGAGTGGAGAGAAAAAGGAGCCCAGCTCCTGCTTTTTTGCTATTGTGGAAGGAGGGGGGGGAGAGAAGAGAAGAGGAGGGAGTCGTTTTCACGGGAGACTAGCTTGGGGTAGCTGGCTGCAATTAAAAAAAATTAAAAGCAAAATGGCAGTTAAAAGGCACTTGAGGAATGTAAACATTAAAAATAGGAGCCATCTGAGTTTAGCCTTTGATTTCTTGCCATGATCTTTGGGGGGAAGGTCTCCTAGGCTGACTTGGATTTAAAAAAAAAAAAAAGTTTCTGCACCCCCTTTCTTTTCCAACCCAGCAAACTTTCGTGCGTGTGAGTGTGTAGTGCGCACGGTTGAAGGTTGTAATTTTGTTGCTAACTTGATTTATTTATTGTGCTTCTGGGAGGGTGACAGAGGATGGGATCTGCTGAAGCGCCTGTTGCCTTCTCCTGCCTCTATCATTACAGGTATCATTAGATGATTGAATATGGAACAGGGAGTGAAGCCACTGACAACAGAAAGATAGGATTTCGTTTTGTTTGTTGGGTCCTCTTTCTTCAGCCTGTGCAGCAGGGAAGTCTAAGCCTGCAGCCACAGAGGGAGTTGAGACAGTAGCCAGTTTTTAAAGTCTCAGCCCCCTGTCATCACTATGATGTGCTTTTCTGCATGCACGCACAAATTTGGGCTCCCTTATTATTTTGCAAACAGCTTGAGGATTCTCTAAGACTAAAAGAATTGTGTGTGTTTCTGCGTTTATGGTACTTCAGCAGGCCTGAGCGATGCTGGGTGTTATGCGCCCCCCCCTGCACTGACATGAGAGTGGAGGATTTAACTTGGCAGGTTGAACAAATGCCCTCTCAAAGGTTTCCAAGAGACAGTAAGACAGCAGGAACAGGGTAGGGGGAGATGAATGCCTGGGTGTAGTGTTAGGGTACTACCTAGCTGGGCTTTCTTTCAAATATGAAATAGCTATTTAAAAATCCTGAAAAGAACTGTTTGCCTCAGCAAGGCGACAGGCTTATAAAATTTGAAAGGGCAAAAGCCTGTTCAAAGCTTTCGCTCTGAGCTCTGGTTGAGTGGGGCCAGAATTTTTTTTTTAAATAATAAATCTTTAGCAACTTTTAGCTCCTCTTCAAGCGAGGATGTGTGACTTGGTGTTGGAAATTGGGTAAGATTAACAATGGAGGCCTCCACAAAAATGTAATTATCACCTTTAGATACTTGGGGTGGGGGGGTTCAAGGGAGGGTTAGAGGGATAATAGAGGCCCTGCTCTTCTATAAAGAGCTCAGAGCTGGACCAAAGCTCAGGAGAGAGCTCAGCCATTGACTTGTAGAGTTGAATTACTGGCTTTCTGTTTCAGTTTCTCCACCTGTAAAATATTGCCTTTTCTCCTAGGGTAATGTTCTTAGGAATGTATTAGAGAAAGGAAATGCTGTGACCTGCCTTGAGCACAAATAAATTAATCAACATAAGTAAATAACACCACCAGGACTACTTGGCTTATGAACTGTTTAAGTTGCATTTAGTTCTGCAGTAACTTTGGCTTATAGTATAGGCTTGTAAATAGTTACTTGGCTATTTGGCCTGTGGTGAGTAAGGATTGTCTGCAGGCAACCCCATCAGGCAAACATTACAAAAGATTCTCTCTCCCTCCCTGTCTTTTTAGACCACAAATGACTAACATAGTCTTGATGGGGCCAGAGGGCTGGTAACTTTTGTCCACATTAGCAATAGTGCTGTGAAGTGTTGATTACTGCAGCTTTAAAAAAATGTTTGCTAGAAGAAAACTTCCTTCTTATTTGAAGTATGAAGTTGTGACTGGGCAGAGACATTTCTGCAGAAGTTTTCCCTCACATGCACACAATCCTTTTGGTTCAGAAGTGATGACACAGGTATGTGTGACAGGTGGACTACTGTAAAATATGGACTAGTAACTTTGGTAGACTTCCTTGCAAGGCTGCTACAGCACTTATTTCTAACTCCAAATTTACCTGCACATATAGCTGAAGAAAGGTTTTGTAAGGGGAGTTTGCTAAACAGCACTCTTCTAAACAGTATTGTCTCCCTTTAGGAGAGAATTGAAATTCCTCTAGCATAGTTTGTTTCTGCTTTCAACTTCTGTCTGTCCATCTTTGTCCCTCCTCCTTTTGATCAAGGCAAATTTACTACAACATCAATCTTCCTTTGGCAGGGCCTGATTCAGGTTTATGAATGCCAGAAGACTAGGGTTGACCTTTTTCTGTTCCAAGTCGAGGATGTTGAAACACCAGCCGTCAAACAAAAGACACATTGAAAGCAAGATCTTGCAATGGAGCACGTGTGATTTTCAGACTGGTTGCATGCATTTGGCTGATGTTGTTTTCCTGAATTATTGAGGCTGGGGGGATCAGGAAGGCAGGCTCTTTAAACAATCCTACCATATCTAGATCTTTTAAAATGACCTACTCATATTGATTAACAAAACATTAAATTTGTTAGTCATTTAAAAAAGAAATTACAGGAGTATGAAATCATGGGTGGAATCATTATTGCAATTTAGAGCATTTGATCCTGCATTTGGGTGCATTGTGCCCCAAAACTTTTAAGACTGTCCCTAGGCATTAATCAATCATGAAGGTGCTACTTTAATTGATTTAACTGTGAAGTGGATCCTTTTGAGAATTCAGCCCTAGAAGTTGGATTATTTACTCAGTTCACCCTCCAGCACCCACAGTTCTGCCAAATCACTGAAGAATTCCAGAAAGCAATCCTAGGAGTGAAACTTAGTTGCTTGACTTGGAGTTTTGTCTTAACCAAAGCAGAAGGTTTAAAAAATGGTTTGGAATTGATTTGGACCGTCACTGAAGGAAACATTTTGCTTTCATTGTATAAAGATCGGTATTATGGTTGTTGAGGACCTGAATGAGATTACATATTTTTTTATACCATTGGTGTAGTCCCTAAAAGTGGCTCTTTAAAAAATCATTAATATAACCACTGATGCAAATAAACATCAGTGAAATGCTTTTCAGAAAGAGAGCAATTTGCTATATAAGCTGTAGAGTGTGTTGCTGTTTGACTGCAGACCTGCATGCTTGCGAGTAAGCACCACTAAATAGCTAGACTTGTTTCTGAATGAAAGATAAAACACCTTCAGATCATTACTTTCAGATGATGCTGTGTTAGCTAATAAGAATGGCATTGAATTTTGACATGTCTAGTTACTAGTCCTCATGGATCTTCTTTGTCTAGCAGAGGCTACTGGGAATTTTTTTTCGTAATAAAGTTCTGTTGCATATGTTTCCACTCAGATCTTTCGCTGTGTAGTGGGTGTTTTTGATCTGATGCCTCTTCCATGTCCAGTAATCTCAAATATTGTGTGACTTTGCCTCCAACCTGCCCTCCCACCGAGTGTTTGAGAGACGGGAAGGGAATTGCATCATGGGACTACTGTTGAACAAGGGAGTACAGGTGTGCAATTTTGGTATGTGCTCCAGATGATGAGGGCAATAGTGCTTTTCTTTTTGCTGATAGTGGCAAAAGATAATGTACTGAAAGAGCCAGGCAATAAGAAGTTATCAGGAGGGTGATTTTTTTGTGGACATATGTCAGTCCTGGAGTAGGGCTGGTTGCACTTATTTATTTTGCTCTGACAACAGAGGCATTGAATTATTCTCAGCCATCAAATTTCACAGTCCAGTATATTTGGTCTGTGCTCCCCAGAATTGGGGTGGGGGAGCTTGTGCCCAAACTATGTTTTGGGAAAGCGTTATTCCTAAATTTAAGTGTCTCTTAGCAGATAAAAAATCATCCTTGGCTGCAGCAGGCACCAGTAAGCCCACAGTACACACACGTTGTTGACTTCGGTGTACGTGACACTGGCAACTTTAACATTATGCCACTGTTTCCACCATGTGACCTAGGTTTCATATCGTAAGGTGTAACATATGAACCTGTATACGAAGCCCAGACTGGATGGATGTGAAGACAAGACTTGAAGGAAAAAACATTTTGGGGCAGAAGTATACCCAACATTTGCAGAAAAACGGTCTTCTCTCTAAAAAGGAGATAGGCTGTTCACTCAATCGCTTCTTAATCTGTATCTGAGCAGCTGCAACTTTGTCCACAATTCTTCCATTTCTAGGATAACTGGAGGGTCAGACTGTCCATTTTAAGAGTTTGGATTGGGTCTGCAACTGGATGCCCCTGGACCATTTTCCTAGCAGTTTGCCTTACTAATGGATAGCTTTGCCTCAAGCCCTGCAAAAGTTTGTTTCTTCATTCAGGTCCCATAAGCAGTATAACTCATTGTTAAGACAAATCAGGTGGCATTTGATGTAGCAGCTCACCTTTTGCAAGCTGTCTGTTTTTAGTGGTTCATTAAGATAAACAACAGATTAGATTTTGCAGATAGAGCAGAACAACAGATTTAAGTATGTTGCCATCTGTTAACGCCCAACAGTAGAAAGTTTCTTTAAAAAAACAAAAAACTTTTAAACTTATGTATTCAACTTTGAACTGGGCAAGTGTTCTGTCCCAATTTGTCCTATCCTGTGGACTACGCCAATTTGTCTAGTCCAAATATCTCAACTCCCTTCTAATGCCCGCTTTTTGGCTAATTAACACACCCCCTTTTCCAAGAAGCACAGCTGTGGTGTGCAAAGGAATAAACACAGAACTTCTTATCTATAGCAATTAACAAGAATTTATTGCTACAAACACATACACTCCCTGCAAGTCCTCTTGTCCAGAGGCTTTCCCTCCCCAAAACTCCACTTAACTCAGTGGGTAGAGGTCTGAAGCCTCCAGTCGAAGTCCAATCCAGTCTCCAAAGCACAGTCCAGTCTTCCCAGTCCAATCTTCTGCAGTAGAGTTCCTCCTCTCCAGCAGTGTGTCTCCTCCAGCAGGGTCCTGGCAGTCCTCTCTTCTATGTCCTCCAGCAGAGTTCTGGCAGTCCCCTTCTCCCAGTGTGGGTCTGTCTGGGTTTCCCTCTGGGTCAGCGTCCGGCTTCTGGCTCTGGGTCAGGGTCCTCCCTCTGGTCAGCGTCCTGCTCCTCGCTCTGGGTCAGGGTCCTGCTCTTGGTCCTGGGTCAGGGTAGCTCTGTCTCCTTCCAAAGCTGCCTTTTATCCTTGGGTGTCTCATGATCCAAATGCAGCTCAGCTGTGAGCTACCTCATTAGCTCCAAATTAGGCTCAGGTGAGCCATCCCTTCAGTCCATGTCCATTCAAAGTCCCATCAAGGCCAGATGAAGCTCAGATGTCCATCCAGGTCTCCATTGGCCTTGATTGATTACAGCTGTGGAGCCAGCCCTGCCCTTCCCAGAGCTGTCAAACAGCTGTCAAAACAGGGAATCGCTGTCAACACCACATCATCCACCTGATGATCTTCTGATCTTCCATTACAGCAAGTGCTAAGACTAAAGTGCCTCCCCTAATCTGATTGGCTTTCCTTTCATCATGGGTCAAAAGATGGGTATGCCTAGGTCAGGAGACTTCGGGGAAAGGACTTCCTAGTGTGAGTGTTTAGACTCGGGAAAAGAGCTTATACAGTATACTCATTCTGCATTTCCAAATGTCCTATGTGACTATCACCTGCCAGTTATGAAATCCATGACAAATCTGCTTCAGTGGGACTGTCAAGATAATTGCATCAATAGAAATCAGTAGAGGTTAATTTCACTTTGGATTTTGTGTGTGTGTTGGAATGTGGTCACAGCTCTTGTGCTATAGGTGGAGGGAAGGATCCGCTATTTCTTTCACCTAGGGCGGGGGGGGGGCAACTGTGGCCTGAGGGCTGGATCCAGCGTCCACACAGATCTATCCACCTGGTGAGCAGACCTTTTGGTTCCATGTGACTGCCATACAATGGCCTCCCTGTTCGGAGGACAGGGACACTCTGGGCAATCTGCCCGGATGTCCTGTTGCGCGGCATTCTGTCGGTGCAACCTTCCAGAGCGTCCCTGCCGTTCAAACAGGGAGGACATCGCATGGCGGCTGCGAGGAAAGCTCAGATGCAGTCTGGACAGGGACTGTATTCCAGGTGTACTGCTCTCAGCAGTTTGAGCAGCACTAACCTAGGGTGTGGACAGCAGAGCTCCTCTACTTTTAACACTTGTGCATAAACAGTTTGTCACAGTGGAGAGACCAGATCCATCCTCAGCCATGAAGCTGAGGCAACCTTGGACCATTGACTATCACTCAGCCTGATAGCTTTGGCAGCAACTGTTACCCTGCATGTGCCCGATCTCGTCTGATCTCAGAAGCTAAGCAAGGTCAGGCCTGGTTAGTACTTGGATGGGAGACCGCCTGAGACTACTGGGTGCTGTAGGCTTATACCATAGTCTTTCGAGACTGAAGGTTGCCAACCATGATAGCTTTGATGCAAGGATAAAATGGGGGATGGCATCATATAGTCTGTTGTGAGCACAGGGGGTGAAGGAAATGATTCTAAGACATAATATGCCTTGCAAAGAGCAATCTACTGGTGCAGTTTGTCATACAGGAATAGAAAACACTGGTGCTTTAACCAATTTAGCTGACTGAAGTGCATCCAGCATTGGTTATCCAAAATGTATTGGTCATATAATGTTGTGATACTGGCATTGTTCAGCCTGCAACAACCACAGTTTTCAGCCAACCCACTCTGACTTCCAGCCTGTATCATCCTGTAGTGACGCAGTCATGTGCACACCAACTGCTGTGCAATGAATACATGCTTGATCAATGCTTGGCACAGTACTGCTGACCCATACCTAGGGTGGCTTCCATTGACATGTCAGAAATTGAAATTGAATCATAGCAGTGCCTGCACGTGGTTGACAGGGCTGGAAGGGAAGTGTGAGAATGCTGGAATCTGCAGCTGCCACTAGTTGATTGGGTCACATGAATGGGTTCTCTGCTGAGGAGCAAGGAATGCAGAGAGAAGTCTGTGGTGACCGTTGTCTGCCTTCCAAATCTTGCTCCTTTTAGTAATAAAGCTACTCCTGCAGAGGCTTGAGGAAGCTTGCCAGACTACTGTGCAGTCTGCAGTTGTGTTTACCATTGCCATCAAGAGAGGGAGAAAAAACAGTAGGTTGAAATGGCAGCAGCTCAGTTTTAGGCTGTGTGTTAAGAAATGCTTCCTCATTTGTAAGAACAGCTGTAAAGAGGTATAAGTGGCACTAATTCTTTAAAGAACGGGGGGGGGGGGAGAATCTGAAGTACAGCAGTATTAAAAAGAAAAAGAAAATGCCCTGTGTGGCCAACAAAGAAAAAAAAGGCAGCATAGTTTCACATTGTCCTAAAAGCAGGATTGAATGCTGTTCAACTTCTAATTAAAAAAAAGTATGAATCTTCTTTTTTATTTTTACAAGTATTCTCTCAAGCAGCTGAAACATAAAATGGAAAATCAGCTGCACATCTGAAAACTAATATAGCCTCTGTGTACCTCCATAGGTATGGCGGTCTAAATAGCAAACAGCAGCACCACAGTCAAATTAAAGCAGAGTGAACAGAAAGATTATTACAAGCTGTTAATGTATGTTAAGCATACAATGCAAATGCAATGCAAAGCATGCAACAAGCATACAAGGATGAGCCTCTCTGGAGAGGAACTGCCACAATTGTAGGGCAACACTCAGATGCCCCTGCTCTGAACTCTACAATATGTTATGTTCCTAATGGGGACCTCTTTGGATGATCTTGTTTCCTATTGTATATGTGTAGGTGTCTTGGAAGTATGGGAATTTGCCTCATTATCAGCTTGCCCCCATGCTGCTCTGTTTACCAGAGAAATGGGAACAAAAAATGTTTCTGGGGAACTGATGTGTCAGTATCTGTCTCATGTAGACTGTTCTACAGGAAAAGTTATGCGTGCATGTTTTTAGTTGTTTAAAAATGGAGATTCTAGTGGTGCAACTGAATCTTTGTTCAAATGAACAGCAGTCAGTTTTACTTATATATTTTTGCTTAAGGGATTTCTGTCCTGCCTTTTGGCCCCAAAGGTGTACCCAAGGCACCTAACAAAAAACTTAAAATACTATATAGTATTTGCAAGCAGTCATAGTTACCAGTCATAGAGGTTATTGTTTCTGATGAGTTTTAATGAACACAATGGGCTTACTTCTGAGTAAGGTCGATAGCACCTTTTTCAAGTACCTTTAGTCCAGCCATTTTCAACCACTGTGCCGCGGCACACTAGTGTGCCGCGGATGGTCTGCAGGTGTGCCTTGGGAGTTTGGTGGATGTTCATTTATTAGTAGGGCCACTGGGGGATGCAAACCCCTGCTGTCAATGTGGTACGCCTTGTCAATTGACGAAAAACTGATGGTGTGCCTTGACAATTGTAGTGCCTTGTCAGTGTGCCATGATATGAAAAAGGTTGAAAATCACTGCTCTAGTCATAGAATAAGCGTTGAAGCTGTTGTCATTTTATCTGTGATAATTTGTAGCAGTTGTCTCTTGTTGTCTGTGACACCTGTATATTTTTATACTTTTGTGGTTTGGAGAATAAAGTTTAAAAAAACTCAGTTCATAAAACTTCAACTTCAACATCTCAAACAAAAGCTGGGAAACTGGAGCAGGGCAATTGAACAATTTAAACATTTGATGAAACAAAATGTTTATTGTGGATGTAATAAGGAGGGAGCTAGGCAGGCCTCAAGAGGCAAGAAGGGGCAAATGCCTGAGGGCACCCAACCCCAAACTCTTCTCATTCCTTTCCAATGCAGACAACAAGATATGGTGAAAACAAAGGAGTTTGTGTAAATGGAATGGGAAAGGCTCTGGCATGCTGGCACTACTGTATTGTAGCATACATCATATTTTCTTTCAGAGTGTGGGAGATTAGTGTGGAAGGGTTAAAGAATTGTGAGTAGCTGTCTGGGAGATAGCTTTCTCTCTGTGTGAGCGTGTACATATGGAGGCACGTATGAAATAGTTATATTTGAAGGCTCCTTACTTTTGCCTGTCTGTTAAGTCTGTGTGGTTGTAATGTCTGCCTAGGAGCAGAGAAACCTTGATTTATATCCCCACTCAGCCATGAAGCTTGTTGGGTAACTTTGAGCCAGCTATTCTCTCTTGGCCTGGCCCAGCTTGCAGGACTGTTGTGAGGAGGAGGGGAGAACTATGAAGACTGCCTTGCACTCCTTGGATGAGGCCCAAACATGTAATTAAAAGGAGTATTATCTATTCCGACTGGCAGTGGTTGTCCAAGTTGTCAGGCATTGGTCTTTCCCAGCCCTATTCTTGTAATGGGAGATGCTAATGCACGAAGTTTCCCAGCGCAGCAAATAGTTGATATCTTGGTTGCCACAGACATAGATCTGGGCTTGGCATGTACCATTTCAGATTGTAGGTAGGCGTTGCTATTAAAGCTTTTGGGTACTACTGCTAGAAAAGATTTTCGAAGTTTGAAAAACAAGAAAAATCTACTTTTTCGGCAGTGAATGAGTGGGACTACTTGAGTAACCTCTGCTGTGCTAGAGTTGATTTTTGTTCTAAACTTACAGAGAGCTTTTTATGTAAGGCATCTTTTCTTCATTGTTGTTTTTTAAAATGGTACTTGCCAACCGAAGTGGTACAGCCCCCCTTGGCTACCTTCGGTTTCTACTTCCACTGTGTGTGTCAGCAAGACCAAAGTCTTCGAATAGGAGGGAGAAGTTTGTAAACAAACTTTGTTTGTTTAGGGATAGGGAACCATTGTGCCCACTAGCAGTGGGATGGGGCAGAGCTAAGAGCCAATGCAACTACTTGTGTTCCACAGAAATGAAGTGGTGTTCCATGGTGTTCTGTGGAAGGTGGCCTACAGTTCAGCCTGCTTATAGCTGGCAACTATGACAGTCTGTCTACATCTGGTGTTTGATATTTGATTTTCTTCTGGCTAAATATTTATGTCCATATCTGGTGGAGAGTTGATTTATAAAACAGATGTCACAATACTGGGACCTCGTTCTGCAGTCCTTTATAGCCTGGCTTGAAACCACATACCACCCATTCTGTGATTTGCGCTCTCCTTGGCATTATCTCCTGTTCAGAGGCAGCATTCAGTTCCTCCTTATTTGGTATCGATTACAAGGTCAGAGACTTTGCTGTTTGCACCAAGCCTGCTGTACTGCGGTAGGATAGCACTGAGGTAGCCTTCCTTCAGCCAGCCAAGATACCTGGTGGGAATTGCAACCAATCTACAAAACTGACTGATGGGCCTGAATGGTGAAGGCTGTGTGTTTTTTCTCTTTCCATTTTCCATGGTGTCTACTACTCTGCAAGAGCTTACTGTAAGATAGGAGCTGAGCACAGATCATACACTGAAATGTTAGCAAGCTTACAGCTGACTGCTTTTAATATATATTTACAAGTTATGGTTTGGAAGCATGCCAGCTGAGGAGCAGTATAATACAATTACACATTAATAAAATACCTCAGTAATGATGTTAAGAGTACCAGCACACAGACTAAGCTCTTCCCTGTAAAATGTCTGAAATATTTGGTTAGCTTCTTAGAGAGAAATCATAAATGAGAAGATTATATATACATGTGGCAAAGTTACTGGGAGTTGCCTGTTGGATGCATACACGCTCAGGGCAATGGTGGCCATTTGGTGGCTATTCTCTCTTAGCCACCAAATGGTGGCTATTCTCTCTTGGCCTGGCCCAGCTTGCAGGACTGTTGTGAGGAGGAGGGGAGAACTATGAAGACTGCCTTGCACTCCTTGGATGAGGCCCAAACATGTAATTAAAAGGAGTATTATCTATTCCGACTGGCAGTGGTTGTCCAAGTTGTCAGGCATTGGTCTTTCCCAGCCCTATTCTTGTAATGGGAGATGCTAATGCACGAAGTTTCCCAGCGCAGCAAATAGTTGATATCTTGGTTGCCACAGACATAGATCTGGGCTTGGCATGTACCATTTCAGATTGTAGGTAGGCGTTGCTATTAAAGCTTTTGGGTACTACTGCTAGAAAAGATTTTCGAAGTTTGAAAAACAAGAAAAATCTACTTTTTCGGCAGTGAATGAGTGGGACTACTTGAGTAACCTCTGCTGTGCTAGAGTTGATTTTTGTTCTAAACTTACAGAGAGCTTTTTATGTAAGGCATCTTTTCTTCATTGTTGTTTTTTAAAATGGTACTTGCCAACCGAAGTGGTACAGCCCCCCTTGGCTACCTTCGGTTTCTACTTCCACTGTGTGTGTCAGCAAGACCAAAGTCTTCGAATAGGAGGGAGAAGTTTGTAAACAAACTTTGTTTGTTTAGGGATAGGGAACCATTGTGCCCACTAGCAGTGGGATGGGGCAGAGCTAAGAGCCAATGCAACTACTTGTGTTCCACAGAAATGAAGTGGTGTTCCATGGTGTTCTGTGGAAGGTGGCCTACAGTTCAGCCTGCTTATAGCTGGCAACTATGACAGTCTGTCTACATCTGGTGTTTGATATTTGATTTTCTTCTGGCTAAATATTTATGTCCATATCTGGTGGAGAGTTGATTTATAAAACAGATGTCACAATACTGGGACCTCGTTCTGCAGTCCTTTATAGCCTGGCTTGAAACCACATACCACCCATTCTGTGATTTGCGCTCTCCTTGGCATTATCTCCTGTTCAGAGGCAGCATTCAGTTCCTCCTTATTTGGTATCGATTACAAGGTCAGAGACTTTGCTGTTTGCACCAAGCCTGCTGTACTGCGGTAGGATAGCACTGAGGTAGCCTTCCTTCAGCCAGCCAAGATACCTGGTGGGAATTGCAACCAATCTACAAAACTGACTGATGGGCCTGAATGGTGAAGGCTGTGTGTTTTTTCTCTTTCCATTTTCCATGGTGTCTACTACTCTGCAAGAGCTTACTGTAAGATAGGAGCTGAGCACAGATCATACACTGAAATGTTAGCAAGCTTACAGCTGACTGCTTTTAATATATATTTACAAGTTATGGTTTGGAAGCATGCCAGCTGAGGAGCAGTATAATACAATTACACATTAATAAAATACCTCAGTAATGATGTTAAGAGTACCAGCACACAGACTAAGCTCTTCCCTGTAAAATGTCTGAAATATTTGGTTAGCTTCTTAGAGAGAAATCATAAATGAGAAGATTATATATACATGTGGCAAAGTTACTGGGAGTTGCCTGTTGGATGCATACACGCTCAGGGCAATGGTGGCCATTTGCATGAGGACACCAAGAATGTACACAAACTAATTCCCATCAACTGGGAATTTTCTGTACCTGGCAATAGGGATAACTGCTAATGGACAGCAGAGAATGGGACTTGATCTGACATGTTTTATGCATTAGAGTTCACATAAATGTTGTACATTGCCCAGGCAATATGCACTGTTCCCAACAAGGAACAGTACACTGTATACACGGACAAGCCCATGCTCTATATGCTTGTAGCACATTACTTGTGCATGCTTCTCTAGCCTTGGTTGAAAATGATGCGTGATAAGCAGGCCATGTGCAAAATCTAGTATTTATCCATTATGGCTGTTTGTGCACGCTCTCCCCTCCTTCATGTGAATATGCGGAATTGCGGGTGTTTCTGCACATTCATCACAACACACGTAACTCTTTGTAAGATAATAGGAGAAACAAACATGCAAACTAGTGTGACAAGAAGGCTGCAGCCCAAGGGCCAACGCGCTGCTCTCACAGCTCTCTGATTTAAATCACATAAAGTGTGAACCTTTCCCATTGTTCTGTCACTATCAGTGTATGAGATCCTTGGTTCTTATTCCCCCGTAAGACTTCTAGCTTGTCAGGCTGCAGACATTAGAAGCCACACCTGGCAGAACACTCCTGATGTAGCAACTCTGTTACCTCCCTTGAACACCCACGGCTTTCCTGCCAATAATGCATTCCTGTCCTTTGGCCCTCTGTTCAGTTCTGCTCAAGTTTAGTGTTCTCCTACGCATTCTCCTCCCTCCTCCTCTCTTCAGGGTCATATTTCTGGCACAGTTGGCCCTATGCAGAAATTACTGTGTGTGATTGACAGGACATGGTTGGGGAGATCTTCTGCAGCTCTGCTGCCACATATACAGCATTTCCCAGTGCAAACACATATTGCACATGTGGGGGGGACTTCATAAGCATGGCTTCCACCACCACATGTTGTTAATCACACAGAATATAATGTCTGCATAGGGCTGTTGTTTCCTGCTCTTCAGACTACTTTGCCACTGTCCTTTTAACCACCCAAACTCTTTGCCATCTTTCTTATTACTCTTCTCTCTTCATGGCATACAGCCCTCCTCTTAAATGCTGTGAGCACCTTCTTGCCTCAGATTCTTCTTGTCTTTGCACCATTCTTAAAACTTCATTCTTCACCTACCCTTCTTTCTGGTTCCTCTCTCTCTTAATCCATGGCCTATTCTGTGTGGTTTCCTCAGCCTCCTTGATTCTAGACTTCCTGCCCCTTGGTTTCCCTGTGTTTCAAGATCTTTTCCTAGTCTTAAATTTGCTTCTGTTTGAGGTTTAATCCCAGCCAGATTTGCCAGTGTTCTCTTCTCTGCACAACCCGACTGCAAAGTGCAATTGACTATTTGAAGCTGTTATATTAGCTGGTGCTCAGATTACAAGTAGGGAGGGTGGTGGGTGGCTCTTTTACCTTTTATTCCAGTCCTCTTCCTGACTATTTCCCCAAGCCTACAGGGAGCCATGATGTGATTAATTTAGGAAGTTGGGGTGGGACTTGATTATTTCCTTAAAGGCTTAGGCTGTCTGTTCTCCCATAATTTGGGCAATGAGATTAACCCATCCAGCCAAGGATTGGAAGCTTTGTTACCACAAGCATAGGATGGTCAGATGTGTGCTCAGTGAAAATGGAAACTCTTTGGCTGTGAAAGATTATTATGTGTAGATTTAAAAAAATAGACTTTTGAAAATGTTTTGTTTGTAAATGCATGGCAACCCCTTTTAAGCATCCTGCAATAGAAATCCATCTTAGTGGTAGTGGGTGTGAGGATAATTAAAGCTATTTTTTTGTTTTGCAGTGATGAGACTTTGTAAAAAGTTGTGCTTAGTTTGAAACCTGATGTGTTGGGACTTGACTTTTCAAGTAGTCTTCAACTGGTGATCTGTGGATTATCTGACAGGGGTTTTTGTCTGAGTGCCAATATTTGGCTCTAGTCAATGGAAAGGAACTGAAGGGAAACCAACCAAGGAAATCTGCTTTCCCAGAGCAGGTCAGGAGATCTTCCCTGACCTGCTGCAAAAGCTTCCAGGTCATACACGCATACTGGTCTGAGCAACAAGATGACCAGCTCTTGCTTCCTGTTTTTCCTCTTCTTTGTCTGTCCTCCCCTGCCCTAGAGCCAGATCTGACAATATGATGTTGGTGTTGTGGAATATGAATAACATCTGAGTGATTGGTTTGTTTGTTTTTGAAATTCTGAGAGATGGATGTTGGCAGACATTTTTATCTTGTGATAATTTTGCAAAATGTTTGGAGTGTGTGTAAAGATGGAATAAGTGCAATCAAATTATGGGAGCTTGTCTTACCTTGAAGATGCACTGTAATTTATGTATGAGAAAGATAAGGTTACTATACAGTTAATAACCAATGTAAAAATAGTATAGCCTAGTTTTTGACAAGCTAGTACTTGATTTCAGAAATATTTAACAAAGGACTAGATGCATGTTGATTGTGAAAGTTAGGATTGCTTTGTGTGAGAAGGGGGAAAAACATTGTGTGTGTGGTGTTGAGTTTTGATCTGTAAGCATTTTTAATATATTTCTTGCACTGTGAAAGTAGAACTAACAGCATTTCTTCTTATCAAAGTCATGTTCCATAATTCACTCATTCTTAAACTGTGGGGTGGCCCCTTCTTACAGGCGGTAGGGCATCTGAAGAGGTGTGTGAAGTTTCAGAGATCGGCAGGATCTTGAGACAGGCAGTCTTTTCCCCAACCATTATCAGAATGGGTTGAATGCCCTATGGTAGGTCATCTTCATTTATCCAGATCAGACTTGTGGGGAGTGACAGGTCCAGCCTATTTATACACGGGTTTGACTCAACACTAATGGCCGCTGCAAATGAGAAGGAATGTGCTGATCCCTGGAGAAGGGAAAAAATGCACCCCTATAAAATCAGTTTAAAAACTGAACAGTCCTTTAACAAAAGCCTCCTTAATATGAGAGAGAGGGGGGGGGGGCAGCTGGCTGACAATCCATCAGTCCTTCTCTCCCCAGCAGACCCCTCCCTTCCCCCTGAGCAATGAAAGAAAGGTGATCACTTTGCATTGGTGAAGGGATGGGCTGAGTGAAGTGCCTTTGTAAGCTCTTGGAGGAGGACTGATTGATGGATTGTCTTCTTAATGACTCTTACCTTACATCACAAAGGTCAGCAAGGCTGTTTTTAAATCATTGGAGCAAAGAAACTTTGTTTTTTTAATTGATTTGCTGTACTGCTTTTTGCCATTCAGGTAAGTGCTTGGAACCCAAGGGAATAACGAGTCTCAACCTGTATATGCATGCTGCTCTATCATCCCAGAGGATGCAGATCTCTTGTTGTCTTGTGTGCTCCCTGGGGCATTTGGTGGGCCGCTGTGAGATACAGGAAGCTGGACTAGATGGGCCAATGGCCTGATCCAGGGGGGCTATTCTTATGTTCTTATCCCAATTTGATTAGTGAAGAAGGGAGCTTTGGAAAAACCATTAGATAATTTCTTCTATTGATCGTTCTCTGTGTGTGATTTGAGGTGCTACATTCCCTTTCTAATGTTAGTGTTGGATTAATATCCCAACCCACAGATTATTATTATGCATCAGGATTTTTACATATTTGCATGTGTAACAAATTATTGATGTTGGATTAGTGGGATCACAAGGTGGAGTAAAATTCAGCAGGGAGAGCAGGTTCAAATATTTTGTTTCTGTTGATTTTGGTATTTGGAGAAATGTGGTATACTGCAATATATTGGGGTTTTGAACAGAAACATTTGGGGTAGGAGTTGCTGTACATTCTATCATAGCTATTATCTATTCCTGCCCCAATACTTATGTCACTCCCTTGTTGCTACAACATGTACACCTTCTACTAATTTCTTATTGCTGAAATTATCTTTTAAATCTTTGAAGTAATTTCAAATTGTAGCAATAGTCACAATGGCTCAGTTCATTGTGTCAAAACAGGATGCTTTTACATGTCTGAATTGACAAACTATAGTTGTAACTGGAAGCTATAACTTCCAGAGGCTACTGCATCTGGGTGAAAGAGGCAGAGTTGAAAAAGACTGGGGTGAAAAATGAAAGTGGAAAACAACTCGTAGTTCACCTGCACACCTGGAAACTCAAACCATGGGTTGGGTTCAAAGCTATTGGTCAGCACAAGCCATGATTTAGCATACTGTCTTAATAGAGCTGTGAGGAAATTCTCTAGGAAGCAATATGATCCCATCCCTGCTTTGGTGGATCAGACCAAAAGTTCATCTAGTCCAGCATCTTGTTTCCAGTGGTGGTAAGCCAGATGCTTACAGGAAGCCCACAAGCAGGACATTATGGGAACAGCTCTACAGTGCGTTTGGTCCCCCAGGAGCTGTTGTTCAAATGTGTAAACTGCCTTGGAACACAGAGCTTGCCTGTTGCTCTTGTGGCTCATGGCCATTGACAGTCGTGTCCTCCTCTATGAATTTGTCTACCATATTTTTCGCTCCATAAGACGCACCTGACCATAAGATGCACCTAGTTTTTAGAGGAGGAAAACAAGGAAAAAAATATTCTGAACCAAATAGTGTAATAAAATATTTAATAAACTATAACAGAATAACATTTGAACCATGTAAAGTGAACAGCAGTCAACAGTGGCATTAAGAACCATTATCACTGTCATTAACAAATGGAGAGACTTAAAGGTTTGAGTACTCTAGTTTTCTGGAAACCCCAAGAACTCATCATCGCTAGAGTCAGAATTTATGAAGCTCACAAAAGCAGGTGCACACAAATAGGGGATCACATTATCTTTCTGCTACAATGATGTTCTGCCAAATCCCAATCCACTGGGCCTTGTGCCCGCTTAAGGCTGATCAGTCCCCCTTGTGCAACTCACCAATGCAGCAAGCAAAAGTGAGTCCAGTTCCAGTCCACAGATGCCAAGTAAATCAGTCCCATCAATCAGAGTTACCAAATCAGAGTCCAGAGCCAATAAGCCAAATTACAGTCCAAGGTCAGTCAAATCCATCAGGGTATCCAAGTCCAGTCACAATCCACAGTCAGATTCCAAATTCAATAAACCCAGTCAGTCTCCTCTCCTACCTCCAACCTGCACTCCTTCAAAACCCACAAACCCTTTCTGCCTCTGGTACTCCTTATATCCCTGAGGGCCCTATTGCCTTCCAGTGACTGCAGCTGTGCAGCACACTCTGCTGGATGCCCAGGCCTTACCCTTAAAGGGGCCACTGCTGACACCACATCTACCTCCTCACCAGATCTTCCTGGATTTTAATTGGGGGGGGGGGGGAAGCAGATCTCTATACAGACCAGTGCAAAAACAGGGGAAAGGTGTGGGGAAGGGAAGATCTCTGTATAGACATCACAGCAAGACCAGTGCAAAACCCCTTGCACACAGAACCAACAGATGGAAGTGGGGGGGGGCAGATCTCCATACATACCAGTGCAAAAGCAGGGGAAAGGTGTGGGGGAGGGAAGATCTCTGTATAGACATCACAGCAAGACCAGTGCAAAACCCCTTGCACACAGAACCAACAGATGGAAGTGGGGGGGGGGCAGATCTCCATACATACCAGTGCAAAAGCAGGGGAAAGGTGTGGGGAAGGGAAGATCTCTGTATAGACATCACAGCAAGACCAGTGCAAAACCCCTTGCACACAGAACCAACAGATGGAAGTGGGGGGGGGGCGCAGATCTCCATACATACCAGTGCAAAAGCAGGGGAAAGGTGTGGAGAAGGGAAGATCTCTGTATAGGCATCACAGCAAGACCAGTGCAAAACCCCTTGCACACAGAACCAACAGATGGAAGTGGGGGGGGGCAGATCTCCATACATACCAGTGCAAAAGCAGGGGAAAGGTGTGGGGAAGGGAAGATCTCTGTATAGACATCACAGCAAGACCAGTGCAAAACCCCTTGCACACAGAACCAACAGATGGAAGTGGGGAGGGGGCGCAGATCTCCATACATACCAGTGCAAAAGCAGGGGAAAGGTGTGGAGAAGGGAAGATCTCTGTATAGGCATCACAGCAAGACCAGTGCAAAACCCCTTGCACACAGAACCAACAGATGGAAGTGGGGGGTGGGCGCAGATCTCCATACATACCAGTGCAAAAGCAGGGGAAAGGTGTGGGGAAGGGAAGATCTCTGTATAGACATTACAGCAAGACCAGTGCAAAACCCCTTGCACACAGAACCAACAGATGGAAGTGGGGGGGGGGGCGAAGATCTCCATACATACCAGTGCAAAAGCAGGGGAAAGGTGTGGGGAAGGGAAGATCTCTGTATAGACATCACAGCAAGACCAGTGCAAAACCCCTTGCACACAGAACCACACAGAACCGTCAGGTGCTCGCTCCCTGGGCTCCCTCCCTAGGCTCCCTCCCTGGGCTCACAAGCCTGCCAGGGGCTCACTCCTAGGGATGCTTGGATGGGAGAGAAGCCTGCAATTGACTCATTTCGCCTGGAGATCGACTGGTAGCTCTCAATCGACATAATGAGCACCCCTGCTCTAGGGGCTTGCTCAGCAAGACTGCCACCCCACCCACGCTTTCCTGGGAGTGAGCCCCAGTGACTCTGAGACTTACTTCTGAGTAGACAGGAGGGCTTGCTCAGCAAGACTGCCATCCCACCCACACTTTCCTGGGAAGGCGAGCAGAGCAGAGCAGGCAGGGGGCGAGGCCGGGGCGGAGTTTTTTTTTGTTTTGTTTTTTAGTATTCGCTCCATAAGACGCACACACTTTCCCCCCCACTTTTTGGGGGGGAAAAAGTGCGTCTTATGGAGTGAAAAATACGGTAATTCTTTTTGAAAGCCATCTAAGCTAGTGGTCATTGCCACATCCTGTGGTAATGAATTCCATAAGTTAAATATGCATTGTGCAAAGAAGCACTTTGTTTTTTGGAACCCCACTGAGAATCTTTTTTTACTGGATGACTTTGAGTTCTAGTATTATAGGAGTAGAAAAATTTTCTATATCTTCATAATTTTCTAAACCTATTAGTCGCATGTATTTTGCTAAGCTGTCAAGGCCCAGACTCTCCTTTTTCCTTTTAAGGGAGGCTGCTTGGTCATTTTATTTGCATTTATCTGTACCTCCTTCAGCCTACGATATCCATCCTGAGATTGAGTAACCACAGCTGTATGCTTGGGCATTATGATATATACTATTTTATATTCAATTGTTTTTCTAATGTTGTATCCATATTACAGGAGGATCCTAAGATTTTTTTCCTTGCATGCTTTCCACAGTTGTGAAAATAAAAATACATTTTTTTATGTATTAGCCCCTGAACCCCTTGGGAGGCAGTTTACATCAAGCAATCAGTAATTCAGTTGAATAGGGAAGTGTACTTGCGTTTTCTAAAGATTTATTCTCTTGGTAAATACCATCACTTTAGACCCCATCAGCATCTGTTTGAACTTGGAATTTTTTAAAATTCCAATTGGCATCACTTTTGCACTTCGTAATTTACTGTAACTTCCTGAATCTCTCCAGAGCAGTGGCGTTACTAGGGTTTGTGTCACCTGGTACCTGAGGCCTGTGCATCACTCTCATGATGGACCTCCTCCCATGCCGTGAGCGGGACAATGCCCCAGGCGGTGGGCATGGTGATGGATCATTGCCCCGCCTCTGCCGCTTTTTGGCTATGACTTTTGATAGAATAGAGATATTTCAACGCGGTTTGTTTCATTGCATTCCACATGAAATTACCCATGAAATGATATATCATATATGGTGGTATTCAAAAATAGCAAAATTAAAAAAAAAATTTTGACCAGTAATAGTGTCACCCCCCCATCTATGCATGTCACCTGGTGTGGGCCACACCCCATACCAATGCCACTGCTCCAGAATGTTTTTGGTTTTTTTTTAAAAAGTGCTACTTTCAATTCCTATTTGAAGCAGTTGATTTTTAGAAGTGAGTTACTGTACACTTTTTTAGTTACCAGATCAAAATTTTCACATTTGAGTTCCTTAGAAACTCTTGTCTAAATGCCATGTGGTCCTGGTAACTTCTAAGATTTGAATTTGTCAAGCAGTGCTAAAGCTTTTACTATCATCACCACTGTGTCTTTGTTCCTCAGACATAGGTGTTGGTATCTATCCGACATCTTGGATAGATGCCATGAACACAGATGTAAATAATTTATTTCAGGCATTTCCCAAACTTCTTTTTTTTTTTTCTGAAGGGAAACTTTTTCCTGAATTAAAACGGGAGGCACATGACATCTTTAAGCCTAAAAAGCTGTATAAACTCTTAGAGAGTGTGTAACAATTATCCACCTTCAGAAGAACTCTTGCTGTGTTTCTATGTGAGTCACTGTACCAGATATGTCTCCTGTCTAAAAGGAGGCAAGCTCAGAGCAGTGACTGTTAATCCCGCTAACTGGTTAAGAGGCACTTTTTGAAGTGGGTGCTCCTCTTTTATTTAGCAGGGGGAGAGTAACTGGCCCACCTCACCCCAGCAGTGTCTTTTCTAGTGGCTGTCTGCTGGTGTTGCATCTTTTTAGATTGTGAGCCCTTTTGGGGCAGGGAGCCATTAGATATTTGATTTTCTCTGTAAACCACTTTGTGAACTTTTTGTTGAAAAGCGGTTTATAAATACTGTTGTTGTTGTTGTTGTTGTGTAGGGATTAAGCAGGCAGTTTCATCTTGAGGGTCGATAATTGTGCTGCATCTCTGCATCAGAAGTAATAAGTTGATCTGATCATCCCCTCCCCTCCAAGCTTTCCATCCAGCTTTCCTTGTAGCCCATGCTCAGTTGAAAACAGGGCTCAAAGACCAGGCAGTGTTTTCAATTTACTCAAACCCCCCCTCCACATTCTCCTTAATTCAGCCTAGTCTCTGAGCTGGTAAACTTGCATCTGAGCTATACTATGACAGAATGCAAATAGGGGGTTCAAATTGTGCATTCTTCTCCAATGGGGAACAAAAGAATCCTGAACATAGAAAATTAGCTTGTTGGGGAGAAATCTTTATTAAAACCCTTTCTCCATGGCATGCTAGTTTTCTACATACAGGGGATATTCTGGTATGGAGGAACACTGCATGTGAGCCTCTACCCGCACTCTGAAGTATTTCAGCCCAGACACAGCTTTAATGGTAATTGGTTGTTGATGTCATATGACTCATAGGTCAGTTGTGACACACACACCATCTCCACAGCTCTGATACCATCATAATCATGAAAATAAGAGATAAAATCCCTTTGGTTAATGCTTGAAACCATGTTTGGTTGTAGAGGTGAGTGTAGGGTGGCCAGCATAATTCTGACCCTGAGCAGTCTTGGAGTATTTGTGGATACCTAATGATTAACTAGCCTGAAAGGTGAGTATTATCAGTTTGAGTTTCCAGATAGTCTTGTAACCATGGCTTTTTAAAATTGGGACTGAGTGACACAGGTATAGGATTGTAAGGACATCGGTCGGGATGTTTGAGTGGGAAAAACCATTTGTCTGATAAAGATCAGCTTGTCTGCTGCCTGCCTTGCTGTTGGTGTCTTGAAATAGTGGACCTTTTCAGCTTTCCCTGAAACATACATTCCGTGCTCTTTAATATTTGATGAATATTTGTGTGTTGTTGAATCACTCTTCTAGTCCAGCTGCCAGGTTGGGAGACCTAGTGCTGTTTTACAGTGGCTAAAAGACCAAGGTCACTGTAATCTTCATCTATAAAAGGGGGTGAGGTAATACTGGCCTACCTCACAGGATTGTTCTGAGGATTGCCATGCTGAAGTATGTGGAGTGATTTCTCTCTAAACTTTATATAAAGTGAAGCAGTAGTGTTTATTATGGTGTATTGCCCCACTAAAGGGCCTGGAAATATTTTAAATCCTCAAATGACGTGAGCCCCTTTGTGCCAGACTCGAGGAGCACCTTCAGTTGTCTGTACTTCCCCATCCTCATATAAACAGAAGTGGTTTTGCTCCATGATCCCTTGCTTGTGGAAGTAGACAATGAGCTTATAAGAATGAGCCATAATTTTTCTTCATCTAGTTACAATATGTCTTGCAGTAGGTTCAGAATAATCTATACTGAGGGTTTGCTAATACTGTATGCAAATATATTTAAAGGGTTAATTTGTTTAAAAGTAGAGGATCAGTTGAACATTCTTTAATTGACAACTCTAAGTCGTTTGGGTGCTTGATATGAGGAGAAAAAGGGGAAATTCATAAATGTGCTTAACCAATTTTTGCTCGGTTCATAGGTGTACACAACTTGTCCCATGTTGGGCAGAAATGCCTTAAAGTCTTGGCCATGGAATGGGCCTATGCAAGGTTTAACAAAGGAGCACCTGCCCAATAGTATTTACTGTAAAGTCCCACCTGATGTTTCTTTTTCTCACTCCCCCCATAAAATATCATCTCTGTACTTTGAAGCATGTTGAAAGGAGCTTTCCCAAGGACTCTCTCAGTTAACATCTATACACAGAGATATCCCAGTGAGAGCCAGTTCATGTAGTGGTTGGAGCAGTGATTTTTCAGTCTTTTTTATCTCATGACGCACTGAGAAGGCACTAAAATTGTCAAGGCATACCATCAGTTTTTTGACAATTGACAAGGCACACCGCATTGTCGGCCAGGGGCTTACCTCCCCCTACTAATACATGACTCTCCCCCAAACATCCATGGCACACCTGCAGACCATTCGCAGCACACCAGTGTGCCATAGCACGCTAGCTGAAAATCACTAGGTTTCAAAATCAATCTAGGTTCAAATTCCTGCTCAGCATGAACCTCACTGGATGATTGTAAGTCTGTCACTACTTCTCTGTCTACCCTTTCACACAGGGTGGTTATAAAGATAAAGGCGCCAGGGAAAGAATCCATGTGCACTGGTCTCCAGAGAGGATGAAAAGAAATAAACAAAAATATGTACTGTATGTATTCCATTGCACTGTTGCCTGTGATGCTAGCTTTGCTTAACCTTATCTCATATGTCTAAAACACTCCTAAAGAGTGGCTTCCCTTTTCTCTTTCTCTTTCATGTTGGGCTTTGCAAAGCAAGGAATGGGCACTGATTTCCTGTTGAAACCTTCTACAGGAGGCCAAAGCTGAATAGGAAGAGCGTCTGCTTTTATACTAACATTGTCACCTAAAATTGGATTCAGTAACATAACTTGGGGGTGGTTGGCTGGTGGTCCCAGCGCCACATCTGCTTGACACCTCAATTGCCGACCCTTTTCAGTAAGCAGCACTGACCAGCTCTAAGCAGGCATCTTGTGCCCTATGGTTGACCTCAACTGCACCATTGCTGAATTAGACCTTGGGAAGAAGTGTTGCTCAGACCCACTTCAGAAAAAATGGCGGGGGCTTGCATCACTGAATGCTTGTTGATTCAGAGAGAGAAAGTGATTGTCTACAGAGAGTGAGAGAGAAACTGAGTCAATTCTAAAATGGCTGCCATTGCTCAGTTGTTAATCTGGTGGCAGCGCAGAAGTCTTGGATAGGCTTCGTGCGGAGGGAGAGAGGAGGAAGTTGAGGAGGAAGGTAAAAAAAGTGAAATAATTGTAGGATTGTAAGATTCTCAGGACAGGGACCAGTACTGATTGTTATATTGCTTTTAGTGTTGTGGGTTGGTGTTTAAGTTGTTTGTAAAAAGACAGAAGACACTGCCTTTTGGGTATTTTGAATAGAGACTAGGAGATCAATTTGTAAATTGCAAATTGCAAAAGTAAAATACCAAAGTATGTATTTTGAACCATTTTTTATCCCCTTCTCTTCATTAGTATTTTTTTTACAACACAATGTAAACTTTGAAACTACATTTAGTAACTTTGGCTTCCTCTTCTTTTCAGTCTGTCATCTGACTTCTGTGTAGTACTCCAGTTTGTGATGATATCATCACTCCACTTGAAACCTAATATGTGTGTTAATTCACTAATGAAGATTGATCTTTTACTGTGATGTGATATGTTTTAAACAAATTCCCCATGATGCTCTAATGAAATTTCAGTGTTTAATGTTTAGAGATCATCTTGTGAGAGGCTCACCACAAAACAGTTTGGCTAGAATAGTTGTTAGCTGTCTTGAGGTTTTAGCCTTTCATTGCTTGCCCATTACAGATTGTGAGCTCCTAGGGGCAAGGACCTGTCTTTTATGGAACTCTCTGAAGTGCCATGTACATTGAAGGCTTTATTGATTTTTCCCTCCCAGCAAGTCCTGTTTCCTTTTGTCTCATGGTTTTATCTGGATTATGTGCCTGAAGGCAGGAACCAATGCTTTTATTCAAGTACAGTGCCTAATATTTTAGGTGCATCTATAAATAATAGATAACAATTTACATTTACTGTGGATTAAAACCACTCAATCGGAGCAAGTAGCATTTTGAAAATTGCCACCATTTTTATTTAATTTTTTTAAAAGGCATACCTCATCTTCCCTTCTCTCAAGAAAAAAGCCCAAGGTGGTTCACAACTATCAAAATAACACTTACAAAAGAAGGTAATGATTGGACGTATTATATTATGCACCCCAAAGACTTTCTTAAGTGGACTATAAAAGTTATTTCATAAAACCTAAGCCGGAGCATGGGTTCCATTTCAGAAGAGTATGGGGGGAAGCAGTCCACTTCCCATGTAGTTTTTGTTTCTCTGCAGTATTAAAAAGTAACCACCCCAAGTGTTTTCAAAATACACTGCTCTTTTGGTGTTGTGATTTGGAATACATCCGAGAGGAACCTTTTGGAATGAGTTTTGTTGTCCATCTGTCCCCCATCAAAACTTGAAATGGTGCCTTAGGCCCCCAACAAGGCCTGGCAGATAGGTCCTATCCATACCTGCAGTTCATGGGTGGCTCCCTTTCTCTTCTCACTCCAGAGGCTTTCCCTTCTTCCCAAGTATCTTTTGCTTTCACCTTGAGGATTTCCTTTTAACCTATTTCTGCCCAACCCACAGGTGTATACAATTGATCCCTGTTGCACAAATGCAGTGTTGGGCAGAAATGGCTTAAGCATCATCCTAATGTCGAGGAGTGGTGTCTATCAATGGACACCACCCATAAGAACATAAGAACAGCCCCACTGGATCAGGCTATAGGCCCATCTAGTCCAGCTTCCTCTATCTCAGTGGCGCACCAAATGCCCCAGGGAGCACACCAGATAACAAGAGACATCATCCTGGTGCCCTCCCTTGCATCTGGCCTTCTGACATAGTCCATTTCTAAAATCAAGAGGTTGCGCATACACATCATGGCTTGTAATCCGTAATGGATTTTTCCTCCAGAAACTTGTCCAATCCCCTTTTAAAGGCGTCCAGGCCAGATGCCGTCACCACATCCTGTGGCAAGGAGTTCCACAGACCAACCACACGCTGAGTAAAGAAATATTTTCTCTTGTCTGTTCTAACTCTTCCAACACTCAATTTTAGTGGATGTCCCCTGGTTCTGTGAAGCCCCCTTCTATGAAGCAAGTGTGAAACTAAGGTCCTCTTGTGTGAATAACCCCTCGGATCTAGTATTTAGGCCTCCAACAGTGCTTTTAGTTGGATTCAGGTCACACATTCAGTTGTAGGTCATTGAGCATTGAGAAGGCAATTGATGATGTGCATGTACCTCAGAAGCCTCTCTGTTTTGAAAATGGATTCACATCGTCTTATGTATGTCACGTTTTCTCACTACCATCTCTTGCCGATGTAACGATTTGTTCTAGTTCCACTTTAATTTGAGATGACTATCCTAAAATGAACAAAGTGTTGTGCAAGATTAACAGCACATTTATTAATCCTTTGACTAGCAGTAAATTAGACTATATCCCCATGCAAAAATAGAATAATATTGTAAATGTGTAGCAACTTGGACTGTCTCACCCATTTAGGCTACCACATTTAAAGTTATGTTTGTTGCAGCTGAAGTTTAAGTTATGCTGCTTTCTGAGCCTAGTGAGACAATTATTTTTCACTGCCATTGTACTGGCAATACTGAAGTTCTCCTACACCAATGTTATTTTAATGCACAGGTTGACAGGTGGCTGCTGTTTTTTGTTTTGTTCGTTGTTGCTGTTGAGCAACTAGAAGGAACCCATGAAACAAGTACATCAATTTGCCTTCTAGCACTATCTTTCTTGACTGCATTATTTAAGATAACTTTGGTGAACTGGGCAACTGGGAGAACTGTCATGTCTCTTTTAGTTGTAGTGATAGTATAAGAACCGAAGTGGTTTGTGTAGAATAAAGACATTCTAGAGCAGGGGTGGGCAAACTTTCAGCTTTAGGGCTCCTGGACCTTTAACAATTGTATAGAAGAGGGAATTTCAGCAGGTGCAGCTTGTCATCTCACACGTGACAAGCTGCACCTGCTGAAATTCCCACCACTACACAATTGTTAAAGGTCCAGGAGCCCTAAAGCTGAAAGTTTGCCTACCCTGTTCTAGGGTATGCTCTGTGGTGGAAAAAGAAACCTAGAGCGGTAGTTTTGTTTTCATAGTTTAGTTGTAACCCTAGTTTTTGGCAGACTTGCCACCTGCCATGTTCAGAGTATAAGAGAGTGCCACAATAGGGTGCACTACAGAAGTGTGTGTAGTTTGCATGTGTCCTGGTTAAGTTTTGCCTCTAGCCTCCAAGCCAGGGAGCAAGCAGCAGTATAACATGGATAAGGCAAGCCCAACTTTGTGCCAAAGCCAGGCGCATGAACTTACCTGCTTTCATCCAGGTATGCCACAGTTCTCCCCTACCCACCACACCCATGTACGTCTTATGGTACCAATGCAATGCTGAAGTTGCATTTCAATGTGAAAATCACTTCTGAATGCCACTCCACCCGGAGCCACTTCCAGAAGCGACCGGAACCTTGTTCCATTTGCATCTGGGAGGCTTTCTGAGGCCCGTGCTACCCCTACGGACTCAGAAGAGCTCTGGTCACTACTGGAACCAGATTCTGGTCTCTTTCAGAGCCCCTATGAGTCAGAACCCCTGGATTTCAGGGAAAGGGTTGGGCTGCCAAAATAAATGTACAGTGGCATTTGATAGAGATATTTAATACACTTTCTATACAGTAGTGCAATTCAAATATTCAAAATGTTTTGAACACACAGCTTTCTTGGTAATCCTTAGAACAGACCTACATGGGAGACCATAATTGTTATCCCCATATGGCAGATACAGGGATGGGCATGCAGGAGCGGAAAGTTGTAGTTTGCTGAAGGCTACCTTGTGAGTTTTGAACTGGGTGCTTCCTGGCTCCTGATGCTGTGCTATGCTTAATGGCTTTCCACATTCGTTGCTGCATGCCACAAGTCCTTCCAACCACTTAATGTTGACTGCCGGTTGGTTTGATTAAAACAGTGTCTCTAGGTGTGTGCTCTAAATACCTTTTTGATACTTCACCTACAAAACCAACTGTGGAATTGCCAGTAGGAGTGACAGCTGCAGGCAATAAATGAGAATAGTAATAGAAGGCTCAGTGCTGGATAGAACATCATAAATCACGAGGAGAGAGCGGTATGTGTGCTTGACAAATCGGCAAGCAGCTGCAAACAGCACTTCCCAGGTAAGAATTATTGCTCTAGCTTTTGATAACTGTACAGAAACCACCGTTCTCGCACATGCGGGTGACTTTATCCACTGCACAACTCATCCTGGCTATGGAATGAAGTGAACTGCAGCTGCTTTTTGGTATCGCTACTACATTATGGACCTTCATTTTAACTCAAGGTGCATTTTAATGGGAGCATTTTCTTTCCATTAGGTGTATCTGCCAAATTTAACCCCCTGCCCTTTCCCTCTGAGAACTTACTTGAGATCATTTTCTAGGAAATGGTTGAGAACAGTTCTCAGAAGTGGGAGAAACATGGATTGTTTTCAACTGCCATATATGTCTGTTTACCCTTTGGATACAAGCACTAGGAGCATCTCTTGAGTGGGACTTCATGAGAATGTCGACGGCTGTGGTTTGGGATCAGCAGTTTAATTTTTTTGGTGTAAATGGAGGGAAGGGGATGCAGTCATGACTAGCAAGAAGTCAAATTGATGCTCCAACTGTATACGTGCCCCCATAATTTTTTCTAATATGAAAAAGGTTTTTTGTTTTTTTGTTTGTTTTTAGTCAGCGATCAAGAAGTGAGAAGGAAATATCAGAATTCAGATTCTAAGCAGGGATGAACGTGGTGCTGCTACTGCCAAGGTGCATGCCTGAGGCACTGCTTCTATTGCAGGTGAAGAGACATTCCTGGGCTTCATTGTAGTCGGCACCATGTGTAGTCTGACTTGCACAATTTCACATTCTGCTCCCGGGCAGTTCAAACTTTCCGCCAAGTAATGCTGACCTCTTTGCCCTGTGTAACTTGCTTTATTTTGCACAGTTTATTCCACAGGGTTTATACCCACATTTATTCTGACTTTCTGCACAATCCTTTCACCTGACACATTATAGCATGTCGCCACATCAACATAGCGCACCCCGCATGCTATGATGGGGGCATGTGCGATCGGACAGCCTGTAAGAGGTAAATAAAAATAATGCCAGTAGGCTGCCCAATAGCCTATGGGTTGTCTCAGTCATTTTGCTGGCGTATGCCTGAGAAAAGAAAAGGAACAGGGAGGTTTCCAAAAGAAGGGATAAGATCTAGCATGCACAGGTGACGCCAAGACCTGCCCCCTGCCCTCCCTGATCCTTCTTGGAATTCCCCCTCTCCACCCACTTGCACCACTAATGTACTGATGACAATGAAGGCTTCTGGAACTGCTGCTGTGTGCACCACTGCCTGTGGCAGCAGTCCAGAAGCTCATGATGGTGGCCTGGCTTTTGTGCTGCTGTAAAGGTTCTTGAGCTGTCGGAATGCTATTTCTGGCAGTGCAAGCCCAAGGGCCTTAGTAAGTCAGGGGAGCCTAAAGGATATGGACGCACTCCCCCCTGCAGAAATCTTGTTCCGTTCCCTCTCCACTGTCACTGAGATTTGGTGGTCATTGCCAATACAACTTTCAATTATATCTTCACAACCATAAGGATCAATTTGCACGTAAAAAACAGAGACTGCTGCTGAATTCTATGCCTTTTCTGTATTCTTGAAGAGTTGAGATGTCCACACAACTCTGTTATATGCCTGCACTTCTGTTACTTGGGAATATGTGAATGAAGAAGGATAGAGGCTCTTGCACTGGGGTGGGAGAGGAGACAAGGAAGGGATAGGCAAAAGGGAAGGGAGCAGTTGGACTACAAAGAAGATTATAAGGGTAGTAGTCAAGTTCTCCTGGGGTTTAAACTACATGTTGCATCAAGCATATCATTGGCTCTTGCTTGGTTTTTGTATTCTAAATAGCAACTGCAGAGTGGGGGGAAGGTTATAAAAGATAACGTGCTTAATGTTGCATGCTGTTAGTCTGCCTCAGAAGTGGCTATTGCAGCCATGTTTAGGGTTGTCACCTATTTTTCACCAATACAGAATTTGGATATGTGTGTCAGTGACTTGGGCGGAAAGCAGCTTATTTTAGCAGCATTTTTCCTGTCTGTGCACAGCCTCCTTGTTGTCACCGCAATGGGACTCTTGCTCGCATTTCTAAGCCTAGCTTTGGATCCTGGAGAAGAGAGGGGAGACATAGCTGGGAACCAAGCAAGGGATCATTTTGTGTTGTATCTTTTCCTGTTGAAGTTCTCTCTTGCTGTCCCTTGGCTTGAGCTCATGCTCACTCTGGGATTCCAGGTTAGAGAGAGAGAGAAAGATGGCCCAAACACTGTCTGAGTTGAGTGTCAACAGAGGGGAAAACATTGCCCAAACCAATTTGCTCCCTTCTCTGGCCTTATTGAGGCCCAGGGCTTCAGGCCCAGCATTGCTTCAGACAATAAGAAGAACCCTGTTGAATTAGATCAGGGCTTCTCTTTCCAGTAGTGGTGAAAGCTGCATGTAGCAAACCTGTAAATCATGCTTGCTGACTTCATGAAATCTTCAGGTGTGTTTTGGGCTTCCTTCTATTTTCTTTGCAGTGTTTCATCAGCTGCCAAAGGGAAAATGCTTTATGTGAAGTAGCCCTACAGGTAAGGGGTTTTGCTCTTTTCTGAAGCATCACTCTCTCATTTGTCCCTTGAAAATGAGAGCAAATTAAGGAAGGATGCTATGGGAAGCACAGTTGCAAACCTGATAGTGTGTCAAGTTATTGGAACTTCATCCCTAGGGTTGTGTGTTTGGCTGGGTCTTATATACATTTTGGAAGACTGCCCTTTATAGTAATGCTGTCTGGATAAGAGTAGGTTGTTATAATTTAAAGAGGGTTTTTGTTCAGGTTGCTGCTTATGTAGTCTTTGTAATACTTGTTCTTTTGTTGTGATGGGTTGGAGTCATTGGGGGAGATTTTTTTTAAGTTGAGTGTTTGGGATGCAAACTTTAAGAACTTGATTATTGACATTTCTCAAATATTGTTCACTTTTGAATGACAAATTCCCAATATATTCTTTTACAAAAGATTCTGGTACCTCTCCTCAGGACTGTTAAGTGGTTTTGGTTATATTTTTAAAGACAAGTAAGATTTTGTATTTAAAATACCTAAATTTCAGGTGCACCTGCGTTGTCTGAAGAAGTAGAAAGAAACTGCTCTTGGCAAATACCTTCATTGAAGTTGTTTCAGAAATGCCTGGTTTGAAAGCAGATTAAATAAAGTCAAATCTCACTATCTTAAATGAGGATGCTATTTTTGTTCTCACAATGTGTCATTAAATCCTCTTTTTACGTATGAAAGATTTTTTTTCCTAATCAGGAGAGTTGCCACTAACATCTGCTATAATATAATTGCTGTAACATTTGGTGGTTTGAGTAAGTAGGTACTGAAAAATAGTAGGTGCTAGAAAACCTCAAGCATGATGTAGAGTAGGGGCCATTCCACAAAGGCAAACTTAGGTTTGACCTTGAGTAAATACTCGGTAGGAACTTGTTTTCAGTCATGGCTCCCTGACCAATGTACTTGGGTCATGCCCATTTTTGCAAGCTTACCTATGTCTCTGCACAACAACACCTCACATTTTAAGTGGCCATTTAAACAACGTATGTGAGGAGGTTCTGTGCATTCACAGTACTGCGGTGAGCAGCATTGTATATCCAGATGCCAAACTGTATGTTCAAAATAAGTAAATTCTACTTACATTGGGTAAATTAGATTTGTGTTGCTCTGTAAAACTGAACTATTAACAACTTCCATCATCAAGATGACCTTGATGGCTGTTGACCTGTTTATAGTCTGCACTGTGGTGGTAGAGACGATGTCTGTTGAAGAAGGTGGGAACAAGTTATTAATGTTGATTCTGTAAATTCAAGTGAAGGAAGCAAGCTCTTGACACCCGATTAAAGTCCTTCATAAATGAAGTGGCCTAAAAAAGATTTTAAATATGACTTTCTGTTTCTTAAAGCTACTTGAGGGCTTCTCTGTGTGCAGTGGCTGCTTGGGTTTAGATTTGTGGTTTAGATTATGAGTCTTTCTGCAGTAGAAGTTTTACCTGGGGCCTGTTCACACATGCAAGGTCATCACTAAATGACTGGGGTGTCTGCCTTGAGCCATGATGGAAGGAATAGTCAGAAGGTACAAGCGGTTGTGCCCTATTTGGGGCACGTGCCTGGTGGCTTGGGACATTAACTTTACTTGGGGGGGGGGAGAGGCTGCAGTGGAACCATGCTCCCCATAGCTATGGTGCAGGCCTGAAAAGCAAAAGGGCTCCCACAAGTGTTTGGCTGGCATTATCAATGGTTGGAATTCCTGGCATGAATTAATGGAGTAGATGCTCCCTGCTCTTATCTGTTGCAAAAGGAAGGGATGATTGGGCAACACGGTTAGTAGCAAATGCACATGTGACAATCCTGAAGGGTTAGAAAGGAGGGGTAGAGACATGAAAGAGAGATGCAGTGTTGATGTGTGGCAGATTCCCCCCTTTGCTTACCTATGTGAGGTGCACTGTCCTTGCTTCCCCTGTTAGGATGGTGAGATAGAGGGGAATCTTCAGGGTGGTGGCAGGAGGTGCAATTTTCTGCTGCTTTCTCATCCCCCATTGCACCTTATATGGTTCTTCCTCTGTAGACTGAGGAAGAACCATATAACTGTATATATATAACCATATAACCATATATAGACTTCCTCTTGTTTGGCGTAGTGTTTTTCCAGTGTCAGGGGAAGGAGCTTAGGATATGGTGTACATCAACTCCTCCTCATTCTTCCTATGGTCCATCTCATTTTACACTCCAGTCTCCTCCCTCATTTTGGTCTCTCTGCCAGTGGAGCTGTGCTAATGTCTGAATGACATTGGCATGGTGTTTTTCTAACATTTCACCAGTGTTCACAATACATCTGTTGGTGGGCGAACTTCTACTCCAGTAGGGCTTGTCATTACATTGGTGTATCACCATCTACATGAGCTCACCTTGAGGATAGGATATGATTAGGTCTTAGGTGATGTATGTGCACTCATGAATTGGCCCTAAGTGTGTCTTGTTTCATATGGTCAGGATTGCATTTGGTTATCTTCAGATGTGAGAAGATATAGTCTAGTAGTATATAGTATGTATGATGCATCAGGAAGTCCTTGGTTTAAATTCACAGTGCTGAGCCAAGGAGGACTCTTGGGGCAAATCACAGTCTTAAGCTTTACCTTTCAGTAGCCTCTCAAAGTAGCTTGCCTCTCAAAGTAAACTAATGTAAAACAGTTTACTGATTGCAAAGTGCTGTAGACGTTTTATAAAATACTGTAAATCTTGATTCAGATCTGTTCTGGATTAACAATCTGCACTAAAATAACTCTGTTCTTGTGTAATCTCCCAGTTTTTTTTTAGGTTGTAATGAATTTTAGGCATCTATTGTACACCTGCTAATGCTATAAGTTAAATGGGTCACGTTCATATCCTGTATGGGAAGTGAATAAAAAGCTTCTCATTATGCAGAGGCTCTCTTTTCTTTAGCCTAGGATTTTTTGCCTTTGATCATAAATTTAAGAGAGATTGGAGCAAATTAAGGGGTGGTTAAGATAATGAACCAACTGGTTATACATATAAAGGTAATTGCCACAAGAGATAACGATGATCTGAATTTAAACAGCTTTTAAATGGGATTAGGCAAATTCATGGATCTATGAGCCATGATGGTGAAATGCAACCTCCAGATTTGGAGGCAACTCTGGGTGTTGTACAACAGGAGATGGTGCACTCTGTCTTGCTTTCCTGGTGAGTTTACTAGGGCTATATGGTTGGCTATGATGTGCTGGATGTGGTGGGCTCTTTGTTTGATCCAGCCAAGGCTGCTCTTATATTAGTCCTAAACTTACATGGTTTTGGTAGTGTTGGAGCAGCTGCAGATGTGCGGGTGTTTCTCCTTTCCCTTTCTTTTCCCTGCTAATGGGGCAAAGAGGCACCTTTTAAAGTTATGTCCACTTCTATTGAGCAGAGGGAGAGCACATGTCCCTTTTCTGGTGGCTGTTGCTGGTGACTCTTGTGTGTCTTTTTTAGATTGTGCTTTTTAGGGTCAGGAAACTATTTATTTAGCTATGTAAACCACTTTGTGAACTGTGTTGTGTTGAAAAGCAATATATAAATATTCTTAATAATAATTTCTCACCTCTTTTGCTTTCTCCCCTATATGACTTTTTCAAGGAGAAGGGCATGTATGTAAAAAGAGATTTTTGAACAGTGATGGAAATATGAATAGCATCTGCTGTTTTCCAGCAGTGGTAAATGCCATGTGGCTTACAGTGAAAAAGCTAGGAGAGCATAAGAGGTGATGGAAAGGGAGAAGAAGGTGCTACTTGTGAGCCGTGCAAAAGCAGAGAGATTAATAGGAGAAGACATGGTATTGGCCAATTGCATGTTCTCCTCACTAGAGCCCAGATCCTTCTGGGATGACTGTCCTTAGAGGAAGGGTCAGGAGCTGTGCAGTAAAGGTTAGTTATGTAGCACAGTGTGGCTGACAGCAATTCAGTGCCGGCAAAGGAGAGCAGCTGGTCCTTTGCCACTGTGCCTTTAAATGCTTTTCACTGCACAGCTATATTTTCTATCGGGACTAGTGTAAAATGGACACTAAGCTCTTGTATAAGTTCCAGGCTAGGGTCTCTTGGATAAGTGATGCCAGCTAGCATGCTGAAAAATAAAGATGCTATAGAATGTGATAGATCAAGTGACTACAGGAGCCTATTATCTGTGGATTTTTTATCTGTGAATTTGGCTCAATGCAGGTCGCCTGGGGGTTCTACGCCTGGAGCCCTCTGAAGACTCATCTGGAACCTTATTCCGGTTGCATCTGGGAGGCTTTCTGAGGCCCACAGAGGCAGTGCGCAGCTGCATGTGGCCTCTATGGGCCTCAGAATGCTGCCTGGAATCTTTTAAATTGAACTTCTGGTTTTGGCAGAGTGGCAATGCGATAAGGGCTCTGGATGCGACTGGAACCTCATTCCAGTCATGTTCTGCAAAGGCACAGCTGTTCTTCCCTGTCTCCACATCTTTTCTTTGCAAATAGAGGGTTATATAATGCTTCTAGGTGCCATATTTATACTGCGTAACTTGTGTATACAGCGTATAATTTATAGAAGAGAGGGCTATCTCCTGTATCCCCAGGGGCCGCCTTAAATGCCTACACACTTGTAGGTGCTAGTTGTGGTGGGGAACAGCCCAACTCCTTCAACACATTTTTTTTTACCTGCACAATTTAACATTTGGCTAGAGGTGGCCACCGAGGTTTAGACTAACTAATGATGTAATCTCTAAATTATAGATAAGGAAACTACTATAGTATAGTAGCGAAGAGGCTGAGCTGTGAGCAGAAAAATCCATGGTTCAAATATCATGTGTGGATAAAAATCACAGGAGTTGTATCTGTGGGCAGATACAGCCCAGTCCCCATAATTGGGCTCACCCAGCACCACCACCAACTGCTCTCAGCTGATGAGCTGCAGTGATGCCTTGGCAGAAGCTCCATCATCACTCCCTATCTTGAAAATATGATCAAGATTTGCATATCTTCTGCCATTTGCAGTCATGTTTACTCAAGTGGTTGTGTTTGGTCGCATTCAGTCAAACCGAGCGGTCGTGTTCAGAGGGTCCAGGTGGCCCAAATCCTCAGATTAGGTATCCCCAGGGGTTCTGGGAGCAGATAACGAGAGCCCTGTATCTTGGTACCATGTTGTTTGTGCACTGTGGTTTTCAGTTTTATGCAGCTCTTGCTGCTTCTTGGAATGGAGTGGCTTGATCGAGGTCTGAAAAGTGAGTTAAAATTGAAAAATGGCTTTTGTTTGTGTTTGTTTTAGCCCCCTCCCCTCAAATTAGTCACTAAAAGAAGGGAGCTGGCAAGTGCAATGGGTTTGCACAATAGTGGGCACATAAAAACTCAGAATATCAGAGACTGCAGACAGTGAGGGGAAATCTGATAGCCTCATGCTCTGTTTGTAAACTCCCTGGAAGCCTATGTCTCTCCACTGTCAGAAATGGGATGTGAGACTAGTTGAACCCTTCGGCTGATCCAGCAGTGCTGCTCTTATGTACAGCTATTACCCAGTTAATAAATCAAATTACTAAAACACATTAATTGTAAGTACCCTGTGGTGTGCATTTTTGTCTACATTTGCTACACAGAGGTTTCTATGAATTTCAGATTTTTTTCTAATGGGCAGCTAAAGCTTAATAGCTTTCTCATTTGCGTTCTCTCTCTCTCTTACGACAAGTACAGCCAAACTGAGGGCCTATTCTTATCCCCAGCCCCCAGGGGACTAAATAGCCACCGGGTAGATGGGACTCGTCAGCCTGGGAAGGCAGCTCATCTGAGAGAAGGAAAACTCTGATCCCAAACCTCCACTGCCTTGTGGCTACATCCAGTTATGGAAAAGGCTTCAGGAGTCAACCTCGAGGCAAAATCCGGAGCCGGAGTCCCTGAAGCAGCTCATGGCTGAACACAGTCACGTTCTGGCAACTCCTGCGACGCAGCTGGAACCAACCGTATTGGCCTCTGCCTTTCCATTGGACCATTTCAGCGACGTGGAGAGGGGGGATTTGCTGCATGGGTAACAGCCTATCCTCCATACCTACTTTACCCAGGCTTCGCGCACTGGAGAGGACACTCTGTTCCAGAACCACCATTCTGTAGAGTCCTCTTATTGGTTTATGCTTTTAGTTGTAAAAAGGGGTGAGGGTTAATTTTATTTATGTTGGTCTCATTTCAAGCTGTCACAGTAAATCTATTTGACTTGTCACTTTGTAAATCATTATACAGGATTAAGCCTTTTACCAGCTTTCAAGAATTGTGCCATCATTTTAAGCACCTTCTTCCCCTCCCCCTTGCTCCAGTTCAAGTGCCCAGTTGTCTTATTACTTCGTCCTTACGATTCCAAAAATATTGTACAAGCTTACGAGGAAATAGTTTGTCTTCAGAATACACCCACTGTTCAGGTGCAGAGACTGCAACAAAGGAGGCTTTACAAGTTAAATAATATTGTGAATGTTTGAGTTGTAGTGTTTTTCCTATTGTTAAGGGAGATTTGGCTCGCATCCCAGGGCTGTAGTTAACTCTGCCAACAATCCTTATTTATCACTACTGGGGAAGTTCGAGTTTTGAAACTGAAGCTCTGCTTTCCCTGCCCTCAGCACAGAACAGTGCTGAAAGTGAGCAGGTACAGTCAGGTACATGATACTGGCACAACATTTAGTGGTGGCAAGGGAGATATTGCCGTAAGCTGTCGGCTTTAAACAAATCGTGGGCTGTGTTCTCCAAACACTCTTGAGAGGTGGGGACTGTGGTTTTGGTTTTTAGGAATTCCAGACAACAGCTCTGGGGTCTTTCTAGAAGCCTACTCTGGATGGAAAGCTCCTTAATCTGAAGTGTATGGAGACAGGCTGAAGCTGCTCAGTGGTGTGCAGAAGCATTCTGTGTGTGCTCAGAGGTACTTTTTCCTACATAATTTGCTTTATTTCTTTCTCTTGTTTTGGTGAAGAAAGGTAATGTCAGAGATAGGGGATGTGGTGGCAAATAGGTATAGCTGAAGGAGGACTGTATAAGACCAGCTAGTAGCTGCAAGAAACAACTTGTACTTGTGCCACTGGTACAAGCCACCAATCACATACAACACATAAAACATCACATAAAAATTAAATTAAAGTTTAATTTGGGTGGGGGAGAAGGTATTTATTATTGTTTGGTCATTGAAATATTTAGAATTCAGCTGTGTTTTGAAGCAATGCTAGTTTTATTTGAAGCAAATTTGAAGAAACGTATGTAGCAGGGCTGGCTTTCCATTTCTATCTTTCTGGTTTTGAAATAATTAAATTTAGCTATGTTTTGGCAAGCTTTGCCTAGACATTGTAGTCTTTCAAAGAAAGGTATCAGTTTTATTTATCGTTATGATGTTGTTTGTGGATGTCACTTTCTAAAGTAACATAAGCAAAAAAGAGAGATCCCTGTCCCGAAGAGATTGCAATTTTAAATTTTGACTGTGGTGAACAGAAGGGAAGAAACTGAGCTGTAGGATAATGGGATGAGAAAGAATAGACAAAGTGTCATGTACTTTGTCTGTGTCGTAGTTGGATTTGATTACTAGGCCTGGGGCAAGAGGTGGATTTTTGAGAAGGATTTGAAGGAAGAGAAAAAAGTGGCAACATGAAGGTGTTCCCTAATAGGAGGAGTGGTATAGGGAAAAAAGGATGGCATTGTTTAAAAAAACAAGAGACTTTCAGGCATCTGGAAAGTGACTGAGTTGGAGAGACAAATGCCTGTGGGCAAGGATATATTATTATTTCATCCAGAATCTTTACAGTATATATCTCTTTTCAACCTTATAGTACAAAATGAGTGGAGCAAGGCCCTATGTAGCATTTAAGGAAAAATAAGAAATTTTGTACTAGATGCAAAAGGTGGCTAGAGAATGTTTAAAATGTTGGTGAAACTTGGGCATTTTAAATCACTGCATGAGCTATATTCTCAAGTTTTATGTGTGCTCACTTTCCAACAACTGACTGAGAGCTGACTTCCTCTTTGCCGACGATGCAGCTATCACTACCCACTCTGCCAAAGATCTCCAGCAGCTCATGGATCGTTTTAGCAAGGCCTGTCAAGATTTTGGACTGACAATCAGCCTGAAGAAAACACAGGTCATGGTTCAGGATGTGGACTTACCTCCCTGCATTACAATCTCTGCGCATGAACTGGAGGTTGTCCATGACTTTGTGTACCTTGGCTGAACGATCTCCGACACTCTTTCTCTCGATACCGAGCTAAACAAACGCATCGGTAAAGCAGCTACCACGTTTTCCAGACTCACAAAGAGAGTCTGGTCCAACAAGAAGCTGACGGAACATACCAAGATCCAGGTCTACAGAGCTTGCGTCCTGAGTACACTTCTGTACTGCAGCGAGTCATGGACTCTTCACTCACAACAGGAGAGGAAACTGAATGCTTTCCACATGCGCTGCCTCCGACGTATTCTCGGCATCACCTGGCAGGACAAAGTTTCAAACAACACAGTCCTGGAACGTGCTGGAATCCCTAGCATGTATGCACTACTGAAACAGAGACGCCTGCGTTGGCTCGGTCATGTCGTGAGAATGGATGATGGCCGGATCCCAAAGGATCTCCTCTATGGAGAACTCGTGCAAGGAAAGCGCCCTACAGGTAGACCACAGCTGCGATATAAGGACATCTGCAAGAGGGATCTGAAGGCCTTAGGAGTGGACCTCAAGAAGTGGGAAACCCTGGCCTCTGAGCGGCCCGCTTAGAGGCAGGCTGTGCAACATGGCCTTTCCCAGTTTGAAGAGACACTTGGCCAACAGTCTGAGGCTAAGAGGCAAAGAAGGAAGGCCCATAGCCAGGGAGACAGGCCAGGGACAGACTGCACTTGCTCCCAGTGTGGAAGGGATTGAAAAGGCCGACTCCCGAATCGGCCTTTTCAGCCACACTAGACGCTGTTCCAGAACCACCTTTCAGAGCGCGATACCATAGTCTTTCGAGACTGAAGGTTGCCAACTAACTTTATGTGTGCTCACTTAAATGCTGCAAAATGTACACCAATTTTGAAAGCATAGTTTCACTTGAATTCTGGGAGCAAAGAGTTAGTGCAAAAATAGTTTAGTTCATAGCTACATTGGGCATTCACCCAAGTGACTTTTAGGCTGCAATCCTAACCATGCTTTCCTGAGAATAAGCCCCATTGAACAAAATAGGACTTACTTCTGAGTAGACCTGGTTAGGATTGTGCCCTTAATCTAGTGATAGCCATGTAGATATAACTTGAGGGACAGCCCTCACTACATACACCAAAAGCTTTAGTGGGTGTTTTAGGGTTCTGAATTGAGAGCTTCAAATGCCTGACATGCTGACTTTATTCATTATTAAAAATTATTGTTTTAATATTATTAAAATAATAATTATTCATTATTATTATTCATTATTAAAAATACATGTGGCACTTTCCATGTATGTGCTGACTTGTCACTGAATGTATCATGTTGTAAATCAATTGAAACCTAGTCTTCAATTCTTGTTTTCACAGTGTGACAGTGAAATTGTTTGGAATGAGATGCTGGTACATGCTGATCTTATACGAAGGGATCTGCTTATGGCTTACTGAAAGAATTAATGTGCCTTTGTTGCTGCCTAATTTACTAAAGTGGGTTTTAGATTTTTATTGCCCCAAAGGAGAAATGGTACTCAAAGTTGCGTATAGAGGAAAGAACTGTGGTGGTCCACTTACGCTCACATTATGGAGAGGGTCTTCTTAGCATCACATTGCATTCCCAGTTGCCTGTCCTAGAATGGGAGACACTCCCCCTTAAATCCTAGACCAGGAGTGCCCAAACCCCGGCCCTGGGGCCACTTGCGGCCCTCGAGGCCTTTCAATGCGGCCCTCAGGGAGCCCCCAGTCTCCAATGAGCCTCTGGCCCTCCAAAGATTTGTTGGAGCCCGCACTGGCCTGACACAACTGCTCTCAGCGTGAGGGCGACTTTTTTACCTCTCGCGTGAGCTGTGGGATGAGGGCTCCCTCCACTGCTTGTTGTTTCACGTCTGTGATGCAGTAGCGGCAGCAAAGGAAAGGCCAGTTTTGCTTTGTGCCAGGTCTTTTATGGGCCTTGAGCTATTGCAAGACCATTCATTCATATAAGTTCATCTTTAATATATACATTTATGTAAACTTATGTAAATTTATTCAAATTTTAAATATAAATTTTCCTGGCCCCTGACACAGTGTCAGAGAGAAGATGTGGCCCTCCTGCTAAAAACTCTGGACACCCCTGTCCTAGACTGAATGTGAGAACATAATCTCAGATGTGGGTCCCTCTAAGTGTGGGTGATGGGTAGAAAAGTTGAGGCGTTTGGTGAATTCCGTTCCCAAGTGGACTGCCTCTTCTCTAGTTTTCTGCTCTGAGCCAGGTCCTACAAGACCTTAAGCAACTGACAGCATGTTGCCTGATGGCCAAAAGTACTTTCAGAGGTCATGGGCAGAAGCTCTTCGCTAGTTGGATCTACTTGATCCATCTAGATTAGAATATCTTGCCATCCAAGGCCTTGGAGAGTAACCTGTTGGACAGCATGATTATTTGCTAAATAGCTTTCTTTTAATTTTAATGGTCTAAATAGGCAGGAGGGATAAAAGAAAGTACTTCTTCACACTATGCGTAATTTGTGGAACTACTGCTCTGATTCCTCTTCATTGCCCACAAAATTTGGCAATGACCACTAGCTTGGATGGCTTCAGAGGAAGATTAGATAAATCCATAGAGGACAAGTCTATCAATGGCCTTTAACCATGATGGTAATATAGAACCTTCAGACATGGAAACTCTTGCTTTTTATACACTGTGGGCTGCTTGAAAGATCTGGTTGGCTACACTGGGAAATAAGTTGATGCTGGTCTGGGTGAATCTTTTGATCTGGTCCAGTAGGGTTTCTCTTGTCTTAAGTACAGGAGAGTGAAAGTTGAAAAGCAGGATTCCTATGCATGAGTTTTAACAACATGGCCACTAGTGCATGTTCAGCATGCATTTTTCTTAGCATGCAACTCTTTTTTTCCTCTCTATGTAGACCTGCTCTCCAAGTTTACTTTAATGTGTTTGTAGTCTTGCACAACTTAAAATTGAATAATAGGAGTGTCACATGGATTTAAATTAATCTACTGATGGGAAGTAGTGCTGAGCACATTTCTTATGTCCTTGTAGAATTCATGTCTTTAGATAATTAGCTGCTTTTCTTAAGAAGCCGTTTGTTTGACATAAGCTGTCATTAATAAGATGTCTTCTGTCTGACATGGTGTCTTCTGCATGTGGTTGTCATGACAGCACTCTGCACTTGCAAACTTTGAGGATGTCTGTCTTTGGACTCTTATTGGCTTAGGAAATATCTCCTAGGTCTCATTTTCCTATACAAGTCACACATTTCCTTCCATTCCCAGGATTCTAATTATTATTGCTATTATAAGTAATAATGGATTATCAGACCGGATTAAGCCTATGTAAACTTTCTTTAATGTATAGTAATTTGTAAAGCTATTTCAAGGATTGGAACAGAATGTAGAACAAATACCCTCATCTTAGTCACTCTTTCAAACTCTTAATTAGCAACAGGGAGCAAATTTTGAAGGATATTGATGCTGTAAAGGGAAGTTTATACCAAAATCTATGAAATTACAGCTGGTGTGGAGAAAAGTTTTTTTTCCTTTCCCCTTTTTATTACTAGAATTTCTGGTGAACCAACGAAATTGATGGGCAGTGGATTCAGGAGATAGAGGAAAAAATGCCACTTCACACAATGTATAATGCAACACATGGAATTTGCAGCCAGCAAAGATGTGGTGATGGCCATGGACTAATTTGGCTTTAAAAGAAGATGAAGATGTTTTATGGATAATAAGGTCTGTCCATAACTATTACCCATGCTAGCTGGTTTGGGAAACTGGGCTAGCTCTGGGAAAATTGAAGGGTAGGGTTGCCAGATAGAGTAGTGAACCAAGTTTGTTGATTGATTTTTTGGCATTCTTCTGAATAGCTATTATAGCTTATTGATAGCTTATTGATTATATAGCTTATTTATTTTGGCATTCTTCTGTAGCGTTCTTCTATAGCTTATTTGAAGGGTTTTTTGGGGGGGGGGCGATAAACAACACTAAAATGTTTTGTAGTTGCAAAATTTCAATGCATATAAAAAGATGCTTCATAGTAACCAGACATCAGGTCTGAAACATGGCAGGAAAGGGCAGGAGAAACATTGCCACTGCTAAAACGGCACTTATTCCTGGCAGCACTTTCTGTGACATACTGTTGTCCGACTTCTTCAATTAGATTGTTGGAGGTTTGGTACTTTGGAGTCCCAAAGTATGCAGGCTGGATTGGATAACCTTCAGTTGCCTTTCAGTCCTGTGTTTCTAGGCTGTTGTCTCAAATTCCTTTGTCTGTGGTGCCCTGTGTGCTTAAATGTGTAATGGAAGGCATCATATGACTGCTTCTTGAGCGAGGTAAAGACCCAATAAATCAAACGTGGGGTGTAGAGAAACTTATCAGATGTTAGCAGGATCTCATGAATATTAAGTACATTTGCAGTTAGACAACCTCTCTCTGATTTCTTTTAAGAAAAATTCAGAGCAATAATGTGACTGGCTACCACTACCCCAGCTGTACAAGCGAGATAAAAGATTTGGCTTTGGGTGATTTTTATCAATTTTCTCACGCTAGTGTTTCTGATAGGACAAGATCCTTTGTTGGAGGAACTCCTGGTGTCTAAGAACTGGCACCTCCAGATTGGACAATGGGCAGTTGTAAGATGCTGAATATCCAGGAGTAGCTGGGATAATTGACTGGCTTGTCACATATATATTCAATATAACATTTGCCCTGGATAATGGTGTTATGAATCTCATTATGACAGATGGGCTCTCGGGACTCATGGTCCTGATCATGTAACTTGAATTAGTTATCATTAAACCTTATTGTGAGCATGGCTGAGTTGTTTGATAAGAATAGTAAATAGGGTTGGAAAACATTCACTGATGCTGGGTGGAGAGGGTGGGGATGTGGATTTTAGATTTGGGGTGCATTATGTTTTCCATGGCAGTGGTTCTCACACATTTAGCACTGGGACTCACTTTTTAGAATGAGAATCTTTCAAGACTCGCCAGAAGTGATGTCGTCATAATAATAATATAGGTATTTCTATACCACCTTTCTAGGTCCTCAGATTTCTCTTCGGACTTTATTCAAGGTGGTTTACATGGGCAGGCAATTTAAATCCCCGTAGGGATTTTTACAATTTGAAAGGTTCTATCTTTCAAGAAACCACAACAATCAGATGTTTCTTTCTTGATCTGGCCACACATTCTGGCCTCCATCCTCCCACACTCAGAGCAGATGGAATAACTAGGCTCAGCTTGTCAGCTGCTTCAAGGTCGCATGGTGCCGGTGGCCTTGAACTGGCGACCTTCGGATGTTATCATCAGGCAAATGGAGGCTCAACCCTCTAGACCAGACCTCCTGCTCCCTCCTGCCCCCAGACCACTGGGACTCACTTTTTAGAATGAGAATCTTTCAAGACTTGCCAGAAGTGAAGTCATGACCGGAAGTGACATCAAACAGGAAAATTTTTAACAATCCTAGGCTGTAATCCTACCCTCACTTACCCAGGATGGCTAGTTTGGCTCACTGCCATCTTGTTTCAAGTTTTCATGTGCCTGTTCTTTTGGCTACAGTCAGTTAGTGGTGATATAGCAGATTAAGTGTTGGGTTTGCATTCTTGATTGATATGAAGGTCACTGAGGGTACAGTCCTAACCAGCTTTCCAGCACTGACATAGCTGTGCCAATGCGACGTGCACTGCATCCTGCAGTGGGGAGGCAGTCAAGTGGGTCTCCTCAAGGTAAGGGCATGTTTGGTACCTTACCTTGGGGCTGCATTGTGGCTAGGTCAGTGCTGGAAAGTTGGTTAGGTTTGTGCCCTGAATAACCTTGGCTTGAATAATAAGTTGCTTAGGATAGTTGTGAGGATAAAATGGGGTAATGTCATATACATAACCTCAAACAAAATACATATTGTATAGTCCTACTGTGGTCATTGGGGCCACTCCAGAATTGTTGAGTATTGCCCCTCTGTGATTTCATATAGGCTGTGTACAAAAGTAGCATTTGTACTATAGCACTTTAGACTGTTCAAGAATTCCACATATATTCTCTCAATAATTATGATAGCAACAATGTAAGGCACACCAATATTACCTTTCCTGTTATTATAGATGGGAGAACTCAGGCTGAGAAGGGAAGTTTATCTGAGATCACTTCACCAGGTGAGTTGGAGTAACATAACAGCCAATGTAGGCACCAGGTTACTGGCAATCCTGGGCCTCCCATAGTACTACCCTATGCTGCCACTGGTCCTGAGGAGTGCAGGAGTTGGCCAAGTCAGATGATCCCACTTATAAGTTCAGGATCTTGGCTAGTGTTTGGCCTGGCTGATGTCTGACATATCAGCCCCTGGGTGGGGCTGTCAGTGGGAACTTTCCCAGTTCAAATCGTGTCTCTGCCATGAACCTATTAGGCCGTCTTGGAAAAGCCACTCCCTCTCAGCCTCAGCTGCAATATGGAGATGATAATAACTACCTTTCTTCCAGGGCTGTTGTAAGGGTTCCATCAAGCTCATGCATACTTCTTACACTCAAAGTGCTATGTAAATGTTAAGTATTATTGTTTGTGGCAGTGGTAAAATTTGAGTCAGGGACTTCCTGATTGCCAGCTCACCCACCTTTTTACACCAGCTCAGAATGTGCACAACCCTACTGGCTGACACAGACATTCCCAATTTGTAACTCCTGAAGGTTGTCTAAAAAAAGAACTGTTAGAATGGGGACTTAATATTCTCACAGTTATATTTCATTGATGAAGGAGGAGGAGACAAGTTAAATTTAACCAAGGAAGGAAAAATCTTCCAAAAATGTCCCTACCTCCTGTGCAAATGGACTATTATTGTGAAAGACAACTACTGCCCATCGTCCCTCTCCTTCCATTCCCATCACACTTGCTACAAAGCCAGCTCTTATTTCAAGCTGTGCAGAGCAACCTCTTACCATTTGTAATTTACACTGGCTTGCTTTTACAAGAAACAAGATCTGTACTTCCTGCTTGACCGATAACAGTGCAGTTTACAACCAAGAAGTTAAGAGCACATCCGTTAAGTCGAACAAACAAGAGATGAAATAGATCCTCTCATCCCACGTTACCTTCAAGAGACCATGATTAGCACTTCCATGGCCAATCAAAAACAAAAAACCCTGCAGCAAAATGATTTATTTGTGTTCTGTTTTAAAACAACACATCACATTTTTCTGTACAAGCAATACTTACATTTCTCTGACACTAATTCCATTAACCTGGGTTTGCAGAAACTGTTGTTCAAATCTATAGCAACAAGCTGCTTAAAAAAAAATGAGGCAAGATACAGATGGCTATCTGTTGTATCCAAAAGCCTCGTCCAAACTATTGCTCATGCCATCGCTCTTTTACCAGGTTTTAAAAAATAAATCCTCCCAAAATGATCTAATTTGAGACATGGTTGGGCAGCATGTTTTCTTTTCGTTTCTCTGTGGCTGGTACAGATGTGATGGACCCAATCTTTGAACTGCATCTCAGTAACTGAGAGCAGGCCTCAGGATCATGCATTCCTGCCCTATAGCAAATTCCACTGTGAGTGTCCCCTATTCCCCTCTAACCACAGTTAAGAAATAGAAAGTATGTTACAGAGGTTGGATTAGTACTGGGGAGATTCACATTTAGATTTCCACTCTGCTGTCAAGCTCATGGGGGTGACCTTGGATGAGCCAGTCTCAGTCGAAACTGTCAGGTGGTAGTTTGAATAAAATGGATGTGAGAGCAACCATGGATGCCACCCTCAGTTTCTTCAAGGAAAGAATGCAACAGTAAATGTGGAAGAACAATAGCTTAAGTGGTAACAGGCAGAAGATCCCAAGGTTCGGTCGCTCAGATCTCTAGAAAAACCCCATCTGAAACCCTAGAGAACTTCTGTTAATACTGCCCTAGATAAACCAAGGGTCCAAGTGGGTATAAGGCAACTTCATAAATAAAGAAGTGCACAATGAGTCTGTGGTTAATGCTTAACCATATTCCCTCTTAACCAAGAGTTACCAGTGAAGCAGAGTATGATAGAAGGGTTTTAGTTAAGTGGGGAATCTGACTAGTGTTCATTGCACTGGATTGTGTTCAGTTCACATACTTTGGCTTGCCAAGTTGGCAAGTTTGCCTGCTGGCTTTCTAATGGTGAGCACTTATATTCCCTTGCAATCTCTCCACAGATCCTCTTCAGACAATGAGTATGTTGTTCTGTGGACCTAGGAAGCAACCCTAATTTTCCACTAAAACAGGGGTCTCCTAACCCCAGCCCGGGGGCCAGATGCGGCCCGCAGCAAGCCTCTTTCCAGCCCGCGGTCAACCTCTTGTCCCCCGAAAGCCTCTGGCCCACTCAACCGAACATGACCAGAACTGTGCTCTGATTGTGCCTGGAGGGTGTTCTGAAGGTCAGAGAGCTTGAGCCAATTCATTCATTTATTCACTCATCTAAGTTCAATTTCTAATTTATTTATTTAAATTTTATATTTAAATTTTTTTTCCGGCCCTCCACATCACGCCAGATATTTGATGTGGCCCTCTGGCCAAAAAGTTTGGAGACCCCTCCACTAAAAGAATCAAAACACCATTGGACAAATGAGAAACGATAGAAAAGTTGGTGCTTATGTTTGCTGACTGGCTAGTACTTTGTACATCTTAAATCCTTCAAATGATGATATATCCAATTATATTTCATTAATTATAGCTGATCATATTTTTGTGTTCCCTCCTCTGCCCTCAAGTTATTAATTCATTGTTCCTCTGACAGGTTATATGGGCTAATAGAAATTGTTGTGGGCAAGAGCAGACTAGTAAAATATTTGTGGGCTAATAACTTTTGTGGACTTATTTGTATAGTTTTCCTAGACACTATTACTTGGAAGCAAGAATGAATCCTTTTCACCCATTCAGGTAAACTGGATGGTTCCTGGGGGGGTCTGAGCCTCTGAATATTGAAGGCGACTTGGCCAAAATGTTTGATTGCCTCTGTTTTAAGTACTCGGTAAAAGCAACTTCTCAGCGACACATCTCTCTTTGGAGTCAAAATGCATGAAAATCAGCATGTTCTCTTTTATTGCACTGCGGAATGTGAGTGAATCAGTGGTGGGCCCATAACTCATGGCCAACGGAGGGGTGTCTGGATGCATCTCTGCTGTCATGTTGAGAAAGGAGGGGTGAAATAAAACAAAGTAACAAATTTTAGCCCTGACATAGTACATGTTGGCTATTTAACTGTTTTGGTTATTGCTAAAAATGGTGGTAGGAGGCCGCCAGAAAATGAAATGCGAGGAACTGTGTATAATAAAATCAATTGGACTGTTTCCCCAGTAATTCTAGAGACTGATGCATCATTAATGTTGGTAATACAGTGGCTGTCAGATCACAAACTTCTCAATAAATGTGCAGCTGGCAGGCTTTGATGGAAATTGGAGGCCAGCGGAGAATGAGATTTAAGGCTTTGATATATGGGGTGTCAGGCATGTGATGAAGATTTTATCAGTTTCTGTCCCTTCTATGTCTCCTGCTCACTACACTTGTGGCCTGCCTTGCCGTTTTCTGTGGGTGGTTGCAGTGCTAACTGAGCTTTTAAAATGGTTGGCGCTGGGAATATCATTTTTAAGGAAGAGCTGCTGTTGTGTTTCCAATTGGCTGCTCAAGTGTTTTTCCCCCCATGCTAAAATGTTTTCATGTCAAAATGAGCAGCAGTGATGTATCGGTATTTAGCAAACACAATTCAGTTAAACTGAGCTGAAGCTACAGCGATATCGCCTGTGTTAGTCAAAACCTGAAACCAAGACTGTAGATACCACAGGAGCATAAAAAAACACACATGTGATAGCGGGCATGGGAATTTTGTTTCCTGCTAATTCTTCCTTCCTTCCCTCCCTCCCTCCCTCCCTCCCTCCCTCTCTTTTTTTAAAAAGCCATTTTCTAGCCATTATGGCTGCAAACATGTGACTATATCTGCTGAAATCTCATGTCAAATAGGGTGCTAAAGAAGAACTCTGCCAATGCATAGGGCAGTGGCTCTCAGGGAGTTTGAGCCCTGCTGCAAGATCTTGCAGGGGAGGGGGGAGACAGTGATGTGATTGCCAGAATCACACTGCTGTTGAGGAGTGCAGGGGCTTTCTTCCACTTACCAGAGGCTAGAGCAGGTTGCTTGGGGTGCAGGGAGTCCTGCACCAGCCTCCGAGGTGTCCCCCAAAGTGCGCAAACTGTCCAAATTATGATAGCGACCCACTCCTGGTTTCGCAACTGAAAACTGGAAGTGGGTGCGACCCACTCCCGGTTTTGCAACTGAAAACTGGAAGTGGGTCACAATCGTTATTTTAAGTGTCTGCGTGCTTTGGGGCTCCCTGCACTCCTGGGAGCCTGCTCCAGCCTCTGGTAAATCTAAGCAAGCCCCTGTGCCCCTTGATATCCATGCAATTCTGGCAATTGCGTCACTGCCTCCCCCTTCCCCGCCCCTTAACGATGCCGAGGCCGGCACTCTCTGGCTTGGGGATCACAGTGCCCCAGTTTGAGAACCACTGGCATAGGGCTTCCCTGCCCTGCCTGGCTCATCCCAGTGACTGCTTAGCTAGGTGTAGAATCTGCAATGAGAAAATTACATTCATACATGACTGTTGGCAGAAATCTATCAAGAAGTCTACCTAAGAAGTCCTTCCATGGACTCTACTGAGATGATGGTTGAACAAGCTAGGATAGTGCTTCACAAACTTAGTGCAGTCACTGTGGCCCATTGTCAAGGCGGTGCCATCTTGAATTGTGCAAGATCTTGTGTGATCTCGCATGATTCAAGATGGTGGCACCTGGGAGAGCCAGTAAGAAGAGGCCATTGTGGGCATCCCATGGTGCCCCTGTGAGTTTGCTGCCTCCGCCTTGTAACTGCAGCACACAGTTTGGGAACCACTGAATTGGGGGCTAAGTAAAGATCAGAATATACTGACAAGTCTTGGATGCCAGTTGTACACTAAGTATGGCAACGTGAGTGTGTTGACAGTACAGTGCAATCCTGGAAGCCATGTTGGTGGGTTTGGCTATGCATTGAAGGGCAAATTGCCTCTGACTTGTTAAGAGATATCTGTGTTACAGAAGAGTATAAGCACCATTTGTTGAAATTGGAAGCAATATTTGTAACGTATGGCCAGGTTTAGCGCTTGCTTGATTATTGTGATGATCAAATGGCAGCCTTTTTGCAAGGTTAGGTGAGAAGGGCGTAAATGGATGGAAAGTGGGATGAATATCTGGAGGTTTAGGGAAAAATAAATAGAGTTGTTTGCTAAGAGCAAATACTGATAAGGCAGGTAGTGTTAGAACACATCTCATTTACAGCCTGGATGGAATACACAGCCAGGTAGACCAGCCTAATCTAGCCCAGAAATGGGCAAATCCAGCATGGCTTGACTTAAGTCATGAGTCTCCGCCCCTTTAACTTGACTTGAAAATGAGTCCTAATGGGTGGACTTTCCAAGTTGCCAAGAGCGTTTTGTGGACTCTAAAAAAAAACCAAGTCTTTTCAGCAAAAAAGTCAGCTGCAGCTCTGTAGAAAAAACGGAGCTGCTGCTGGTGTGTGTGTGTGAGTTCTTTAAACACTCCCCTGATGACCCCACCCATCCCATCAGTAAAGAAAAGCCATGCTGTTTTTCAAGTGAAGGCAGCAGTGCAAAATGCACCAGTCAGTTCCTTCTGTATGATCCCTGGCCACAATGAAACCCCCCTTTCACAACACTGGCACGGGTGGACCTACAGGGAAGGAGGGAGGATGCTCCACCTCTCTCCCTCCCAGAGACACAAAATCAGGACACATCCTCCATCCAATGCATAGTCTGGGGGACAAGAAGCACCTCCCTCCCCCACGTTCTGGACACATGCAGCACTCTGCTAGTTCTGCAATCCGATACCCATAAACCCAAACAAAAAAAAAAATTATTTCCCTCAACCCCAGCCCCTATCTCTGCCTCCTGACTGAACATAATGTACTCTGCTGCTGGTTGCTGCTGCTCACGCAGTTCTGAATACCCAGCTTCTGGATCACCCCACGAGGTCTTTCGAGCAACACTGAAGCGGTGCAACATCAGAGTATGCAAGCAAAACTCCCGAGCCATGTCTGGGTGACTTGAGTCATCCAAATCCCTGGTGCTTTCCGAGTCAGTTTGCCGGAGTCTTTGACACACGTGACTCGGGTTCACACGAATCAGCAAAATCATGTATTTTTGCAACTCTGACTCAAGTCATTTAACTTGAGTTCCCATCCCTGGTCTAGCCTTTCTTGAATCCTTGTTTGGTCATCTCCCCTGTAACAGAATAACAAATTAGGACTTATATTTAATAAATTAAAAAGAAAACAATAAATAGTGAAGTTCTGTATTCAAAGAATGAGTTTATCAGAGCAGAGAAAATCCAGCTAATTTCATAGGTCTTTACTTGTGTCACTGTGGGTAATGGCTTGTATGCATTTTGCAGTCTTCTTCCTCCTGACCTTTGGCGTTCCCATTTCTACTCATAAGTTGCCTGTAGTTACTTTCCTGCTTGGCCTTGTATTGTAAGTTACATGGCTCAACTGGGAAGGAGGAAACTTTGATCTCTGGAAAGTGTCGCTGGACAACTTAAATGAAGGGTGTCTCCCTCACTCTTGCAGGGCTGGAGACCAAGGGGCCCTTGTGCTTCATCTTGGATTATGTCTCGGTTCATTAAAAAGGTGACTGCCACTTGCGTGAGGGTGTTCTTGATGTCAGAAAATATGTGCCAGTAGACAAGTGCCAGTATGTGCCAGTAGTCAATATGCATGCCAGTAGTCAAGCGGAATGTTATCTACCTACTATGTCTCTATTAAGTCTACGTCTACTATGTCTCTGTATCTGAAAATGGGATCCTTGCCAATATAGTGGCTCATTTGAAGCTCTTTGCTGGCTGCTGAGGCAGTTTCCTGGTTGTAGTATCTGTGGCTGGTGGGGGAAAAATGCTGGATTTCAGGTGAATGGCGCTTTTAAAAATTGCATGTTAAAATGTGTGGTGGGTTTTTCCCCCTCCCATCTTAGAATATTAGACTATTGGCCAGTTCTGGCCTTGACAGAAGTAGATTGAGGATTGTTCCCTTTGCTGGGAATTGCTGTCACATTTTAAACTCTGGCTGCTTGTAACATTTCAAGAGGAGTCTTGAAGGTTTTGAAGATGCTCTTCTGAAGGTTTCACAGAACACATACATGCCCAGGCTTCAGAGCAAACCAAACCCACCTGAATGATTGCAGCCATCAGTTGCCTGACAGTGACAGTTGCTAGATTAGATATAAGTACCTTAAACTAAGCCGAGGGGTGTTTTTTTGGGGGGAGAGGGGAGGAAATCACTTTAAAAGTCTGCAAACAGTATAATATTATGTCACCAATGGAAAGCTGAATGTGATGCACTCACTCGGTTCATTGTGGAGGTTATACCAGGTGGCTCTTCCATACTTTTCAAATGGTTGGCAACTCAGCTGAATTGACCTTTTTTGTTTTGTTTTGTTGAATCACAGTCTTGCTCCTTCACATGAGCTTAGAGCAGTTCTTAGTAAGAAATGGAGAGCTAACCTGATATCCTATGAGTGCAAAGGGTTATAGCCTTGTCTGTCGAGAGAGAGATTGCTCAAAGCCTGCCATCTTAAGTGCCAAACTAGATGTTAATCCTGTCATTTGGCCTTGTGTGTTCTGATTTTTTAATGTAAATATTAGTTGTGTGACGCCCCAATCTAGATTGAGACTGTGGCCTGTTTAGAAGGAGCATTAACCCACAAATAGTTAAAACCTGCTGCTGTGCATTGTGAGCCACCTCCAAATCAGGTCCGCACGTACTGTAGTTGCTATTTTCAGTTTGAAAACACATGCGCGTCCAGGGCTGAATGATGTGATTATGTCCCATCTAGTTTGGCCCTCAAAATTTCCAACTGCAGCTGGCAGAGCCTTCTTTCTCTGGCCAGCTCTGCAATCAACCTTGATATAAGTTGCCATAGCCCCACCCCAACCAAGACATGAAGAGGTGATGCTGTTTTCTTTAGGTTCTGGCTTCCCTCTCCTCCCACTAGCTCCCAGTAGGGTTTAATCTGGCTCCCAGCCAGTCGCAGAATCCCTTGAACAAACCAACCTCATTGTGTAAACACTACTCTTCAAAATAAACATGACCAGACAAAAACCATCCCTTCCCTTCTTCCCAGTGAAAACCAGCCCTTGCAGCTTTACTGTATCTGGAGAACTGTGGTGTGGTGGACATCTTGTTCCAGGACCATGCTTATGTTCCCACCAATATTTGCTAAGCAAACAAACAAAAAAATTGTGGTGAAAGAAACTTGAGTTGGATATTCTGGCTTTGACAGAATCCTGTTTAGAAAATTCCGACAGCTATACTGAAAATGCCACACGTTCAGTGAATTCACCACATTTTACCCTGGCCCAGGACATTTTCATTATTGTGTCACATACATCCTTGGGCGTTATTTCAAGATACGCTTCCTTCTTATATTCTAATACTTTGTCCTGACAAGGCTGCATTCTCCCAAGGTTCTTTTAACCCTTTTGCATCAATCCAGAGCATAGTATCTAAAGATAAATGCAAATAGATCTCCATGCTGACCACTGAACCTTCTGTGTCAATGTAGCACTGAATGTGCTTATCAAGGAACATCATGGGGGCACAGTGCAGAGCATTGCCCTGTACCACCAGCAACCTGGCATCACAGTACATTGTAGGTATCCGCACACATTTTTTGCAAAAGAGTTCATTGCTACCACCATTCTATAAATGTGGGCATGCATTTGTGTGCGTGCGTGCGTGCGTGTGTGTGTGTGTGTGTGTGAGAGAGAGAGAGGTTTTAAGAAGTTGTTCTGCTGGAAACTTTAGATTTGGTAGCAAGGAGAACGGAGTCCTGGGCTTGTTTATTTGCTTATTTATTTACAATGTTTATATCCTGCCTTTCCAGAAATTTAAGATGGGTTATGTTGTTCAGTAAAATACAACATAAATTAATATACAAAGTTTTAAAAATTAAAAATGTAACACAAAAATATGCTTAAAAGTCAGTGCAGCAAATAAAAGCAACAATTCTGAAAACACCTAGCTAAAAATATAAGTCAGCAAGAAACATATAAATACAAAATAGAAGCAACAGACCAGATAAAAACAGCCAAAAATATCCCACACTTACCCAATAATTAGTCTAATTAAATTAACTGACTCCTCCTGCAATCTTAAAATAATTCTGTTCACCTCTCATCTGTTCACTTTTTTCTTTGGAAACATAGAACAGGCAGCTGTGTTTGTGAAAGAATTATATAAAGCAAATAAAATAATGTCTTGCTTGAGACCTGACAAATGGTTTGTGTTGGGTGTTTTCCCTGATGCATCTCAGTTAATAGAGTAGTAATTAGCATTCATTTAACAAGCTTTCTGATGGTTTGAAACACTTGACTATATATATTATCTCAGTAACTCATATAATATTAGTAGTAGGTTAGGAAAGTGGGTACTGTATTATCTTCATGTCACAGAGACTGTGAGACTCTTGGCTTGTCTAAGAAGAGTTTTTGGCAAAGAACTTCCTTCTTAATTGTGAATTCCTGATTTATAATAGCTCAGATGTAGATTTCTCTGTAACCGTCACAATTTGTATAATGTGACACAAGAGGTATTTGGCTCCACCCCAAGCCACCATTTGGCATATTTTAAAGCTTCCCACACCTGGCCAAGGCTGCCCGGGAACAGGGTTAGGATCTGGCATAGCAGCTGGATCTTGGTCCCGCCTCCCACTCCTCGTGCACCTGCCCTGGGACCGCCTGCTGCCTGTCCTCTCTCCACCCCAAAATGCCTCCTCCTCACGCCCCCCTCACATTGTCCCTGGTGCCCGCAACAGTGCAGTTAGGCCTGCACAAATCCCTTGCACCGGCCTAACTGCCTCCAGGGTAGCACAAAAGTGCAGTTTTGCAACACCCCTGGGCCGGTGCAAGGGACTTGCACTGGCCTAATTACTAGTTAGGAATGCTCCCAAAGTCTATCAAATCCAAATACATTTATGATGAGGCACATGTGCTGAGCAACTGGATGACCCCAAATGCTGGTTCACACAAAGATCTGTTTGAAATTAAAAATGAAGCCTTGACTAATCTCCTAGGATGAAACGGTAAGTGCTCCTGGTGAGTTTTCTCTGAGGAGGGGTTCCAACTGACAGGTGCCACCCCTGAGAAAGCCCTGCTCTTTCTGTGCATGCATTGCTCCAGTTATTCTCAAGGTGTGGTCAGTAGTTATTTGGGCTGATAAATCATCTGCTCATGTTTGAGTGTAGAAATAGGGGTGTGAATGTGTGTATGGAAAAATTGTGAATGTGTCTGAGAGGTGTGCTGATACAGAACAGAAAAAGAGAAAGTACTGCAAACATAAGAGAGAAAAATTTATCCACAAATTGTCACTGGTTAATATCCTAACAAATCAAACATTATCTGTTTCTTCTCCAAAGAACTCCTATGTGGGGCCCCACATCTGCTTAGTTTCAAAAATAAAACCACGTCACGTAACCTCAGGCTGTTTCCTGGCCTACGTGCTGCTGTTGCTTATGTATCCTGTCTCGTAAAGCTAGGAAACCTGTTTTGGGTCCTGTAGATGTTAGTTGGTATGATTTGCATTGGCTTTACAGAATAGCTTTAGTGCTCTCGCATTTTATCTGTGCTTCTTGATAACGCCAAATTCTCATCCTGTATGAAGTTGAAAAAATTGTCTGTATGGTGCTCCATTGAGCTTTTTGGGGAATATGTTTGTGCCAAGACTGAACTGCCTCCATATCCATCACTGTCTTCTGTAGGCAGAAGGATCTGATGAGGATTATCTGGTGGTGTCAGGTAGAATAGGTGATAACTTTTAGGTAGTCTCTGCTAATCTGCCCCCACAGCTCCGTCTGTTAGAAGTGACAAATTTATATGCCATCAAACATGGCAGCCCCTTAGTTTATTGGAGAAACATGGAGCAAACTGTCATTTAAATTCTTGGAGGTGATGAGTTGCAGATAAAGAAGAAATACAGTCTTCTAGTAAGTGTGCATATATGTGAGTGAAGGAGGGGAGAAAAGAGCACTAGAAGATGTGAAAGAGCACTAAAGTGGGTTTCAATAAATGCACAAACACAGAGCAGATGTGCAACTTTCTGCCCTAAGGAGACTTGCAGAATTATTATTAACAGTATTTTTCTAACGCTTATCAACAAAGAAATTCACAAAACAATTTGCAGAAAAAAAATCAAATAGCTAAATGGTTCCCTGTCCCAAAAGGGCTCATAATCTAAAAATATGCAGAAGAGGCACCAGCAAATGGTCATGAGAAAAATTCTTGTGCTGGGGTGAAAAGGAACAGTTACTCTCCCCCTGCTAAATATAAGAGGAGCACCACATGAAAAATTGCCTCTTTACCCAGTTAGCAGGGAATTAAATCTGGGATTGAAAACTAATCACATATATATCAGATACCAAAATAATACCTTTTGATGTTGTGTGTTACTGTTACTCTGGATACAGTTGCTGCATTGTATTTGTTGCAAAAGGCAGTCATGCAGTCCTCCAAAGAACTTGCACCCTATACAGCAGTGGTTCTCACCCATTTAACACTGGGACCCACTTTTTAGAATGAGAATCAGTCAGGACCTACCAGAAGTGATGTAATGACTGGAAGTGACATCATCAAACAGGAAAATTTTTAACAATCCTAGGCTGCAATCCTGCCCACACTTACCCAAGAGTAAGCCCCATTAACCATCATTGGTAAAAGAATATACATAGTAGCGTGTTGAAAGTATAGGTCTGTAATATTTTCCCAAATGCAGTCACATACCATGGTAGCATCAAGTCAAATATATTAAAAATAAAATATTGAAATGAATGGGAACCCATCTGAAATTGGTTCATGACCCATCTAGTGGGTCCCGACCCATAGTTTGAGAAATCACTGCGTATAGAATATTTGGGAATAGGAAGGGAGCAGCGAGGAGACTACAGATGATGGAGAGTGTTAGGCAAGGATAACAAAGGATGAGAGTGAACTTAATAAATTAATGTCAGGGATTTGAAAGACAATGCAGGGAAATGGCACAGTTACTGGCAGGGGGAGGTCCAGCAAGGAGGAATGGGTGCAGTTCTCTAAGAGAGCAGGAGACCTGCAGCTGACTTTGGCTGGTAGAGTTGGAGTAAAGGTAGAATAGGGAACCTTTTTGTGACTTTTAATGCTGTCAGGATCAAGGCATTTGACATTAGCTTGTACAACCTGAAATATTGTATGCAGATTATAGTAAAAATTAGATATTTGCGCCAGATTTGGAAATGTTGGATTCTAATTCTAGATTAGACTGATGAAACTGATTACTGGTTTCATTTTGTTGTCTGAAATGTGTTTTGAGAACTTGTTGTGCTAATCCCTGACTTTTTTGTCAAAATAAAAATTGTCTAAGCAGATAGTCAAAGACCTTGTGTTGTGATATTAATGTCTGAATGTTCAAATTTGTGTTTTAAAAGTATTAATCAGCACAATGCAACTGAGAATCTGTCCTGTGTGTCCCCAAGCTCATGGGTGACAAGGTATTTTGAAAGATGAGTCACAGGGTGATGTAGGCTGGAAAGTAATGAGTACTGATTGCCTTTTTTGCCCCAGACAGTATTTTCTCAGCTGCCATCCATTTAGAGTGACTTTAATTTTCACCAAAATGAGGAGCTAATAGCACTGGTTTAAGCCAAAGCAGCTGCTGGGCAAATTTCCCTCAAGTATTCCACCAGCTTTCCCTTTTTTTGACCTGCAGCATCCATGTTGTTATGATCTTGGCTACTTACTTCATAGAAGTAAGCCATTCTCCCCTGGGGGCTGGGGGATAAGAATAGGCTCTCAGTTTGGCTGTACTTGTCATAGGAGGTGACTAAACAGCCACCGGGTAGATGGAATTCGTTAGCCTGGGAAGGCAGCTCATCTGAGAGAAGGAATACTCTGATCCCAAACCTCCACTGCCTTGTGGCTACATTCAGTTATGGAAAAGGCTTCAGGAGTCAACCTCAAGGCAAAATCTGGAGCCAGAGTCCCTGAGGCAGTTCGCCGCTGTATACAGTCATGCTCTGGCAACTCCTGTGACGCCGCTGGAACCAACCGTATTGTCTTCTGCCTTTCCATTGGACCATTTCAGCGACGTGGAGAGGGGGGATTTGCTGCATGGGTAACAGTCTATCCTCCATACCTACTTTACCTAGGCTTTGCGCACTGGAGAGGACTTGGTTCCAGAACCATCATTCAGAGCGCGATACCATAGTCTTCCAAGACTAAAGGATGCCAACATGGAACTTCATAGAATCTCTCAGCCATGCCAAATGGTGTCATTTGGCTATTGGGCTATTGCTTTACATGCTTTTGTTCAAGGAAGAAGCAAACCTCTCTTCCTCAGATAAATTATTCCACTTATTTTTCTTCCATTAGAACATAAGAACAGCCCCACTGGATCAGGCCATAGGCCCATCTAGTCCAGCTTCCTGTATCTCACAGCGGCCCACCAAATGCCCCAAATTCCCTCTGCTGTCTGTAGAAGTTGTCATGAGTTAATATGACATTTATCTTTTTCTTTTCTTTTTTGCTCCCTCCTCCCATTGCTTTTCACTTATTAAAAATTATAGCAAAGAGCTGATCCAGATTAGCAAGAAATGGCACATCCGTGAAGTATCTAACATGGTAAAATTAATGTTAACATATCAGATCAGGGCCATTAAGATCCTAAGGTAATTAGAGATTGAATTAGCCTTGAATTGCATCTGATTTCATCTGTTTGAGATGGAAGACAAAGGAATAGTATAATAATAACTGAACAGACCAGGCTTTTTAAGGTCAGGTTTTGCCTGTAGGGGAAAAAGGAGGAGGGGAATGAGGAAGATGAGACTAAGATCTGCTTTGTTTCTTTTTGTTTAAAAAGATTATAAAATGGAGCTTGCTGTTCAGACTCACAGGAAGATTATTCAAGCTCTTGGATAGGGAATCTTAGTTGCTGTGCCATTACAAAATGCAGGTTGGGAATGTGAGATATGACTATTAAGTGGTAGGTTGTGGGGCGCTCTTTGATTGGGGCTGCGTCCAAAAGCCATAACAGAAATCTGAAAGCTCCCTGTCCCAGAAGGGCTCACAATCTAAAAAGATGCAAAAGAACTCCAGCAGACAGCCACTAGAAAAGACACTGTTGAGGTGAAGAGGGCCAGTTACTCTCCCCCTGCTAAATAAAAGAGGAGCACCCACTTGAAAAAGTGCCTCTTACCCAGTTAGCAGGGGTAATTGTCACATTTGTCTTTTGTTCTGAATCATATCATGCTGGTTACAAAAAAGATCCAAGCAAATCTTATTCATTCATTTAAATTTCAATCACTCATTATAAAACTGTTTGTTTTTTTTCAGCCCGCAAAAATGTGTAAAATATACTATGTGGCCCTTGTACTAAAAAGTTTGGAGACCCCTGAGATAGAGCATTACTGGCAAATTGGTGCCATCTCATGAATGACCTATGTGCATATAGCAGCATAGGTTATGACTTTATGGAAAACATCATGGTGGATAATCCCAAGGGGCCAAGGGACTTGAGAGACAGGTCTTAAATTCAGCTGAGCAGAAAAAATGAGATGACTTTGGACATTTTAGCTCCTGTTCATTGACTTCTGAGGGGAGTTTTAAAGGGGGGAGCATCACCATTATCAGCCTATTTCCTTGGAACTGGGAAGATTTCTCTTTCTCGTACTGGCTTAATTGGAAGGCAAAGCATTACTACTTCATTGATGCCATCGTGTAGCCAAATTTGAGGGAAGATGTTTTCTGTGCCAGGAAAGAATGGGGCTTCATTCGTGTTGTGCATCATTTGCACTAAAACTGTCCTCGTTCTGCACCCATGCAGTCAAAATTCTGTGCCAAAAAGCTTAATTCTGTGACCTATATAAATTATGCATTTTGAGCAAACTTGGATAGTGTCGCTCATTTTGCATAATTTGTTCTAACTAACCCTGGAGAGGGGCAAAAAGTGATGTATTGTACTGAAACTCCACTGGAAATCTTTGTTAGCTAACCTTCTGCATTCTAAAAGCCAGATGTAGGCATTTTCAGGAATAAAGACTAGAATCTTGTGTTTTAAAAAATTTAAATAGATGCTCAGTTCTGTGGGCCAAAAACTCCATCCCGTTCTTTTGCTGTCATCCTATGGAATTGCAACCTAGACATAGCATTGAGCATTGGCTATTAATTATTGGTGTTAATGTGGCTGGATTCATGCTGTAGCCCCCTGTGATATTCAGTTAATCTTGGTCATTTCAATGAATTGTTACCCTGTGTGGAAAGAACTTTGAAAAAAAATTTTGTGAGAGCTGCTAATCAACTCTGGGAGATGGGGGCCACACCATGAGACAAAAGAGAAAATAAATGTCTCTATAATATAAAGACTGTAAGTCCATTTATAGCAGCCATTTTCAACCACTGTGCCGTGGCACACTGGTGTGCCGCGGGAACTTGGGGGAAGGTCATTTATTAATAGGGCCAATGGGAGATGTGAGCCCCCACTGGCAGCATGATGTGCCTTGTCAATTGTCAAAAACCTGGTGGTGTGCCTTGACCATTTAGTGCCTTGTCAGTGTGCTGTGAGATGTAAAAGGTTGAAAATCACTGATTTATAGGAATGTCTTACTAAGTCAAAAGCCATGATCTTCCTAATGCAGTAGGCACTGTACTCAAAAAGTGAACGTACAATGTTTTACAAATATAGATCCATGCAAGATTGCACATTATTAAAAACATCCATAAAATACAATGTAAAACTTTTGTTAAATGTGGTTTTACAAATTATTGTTTGCGTCTGAAACTAGGTCAAGTTTGGATTGGCAAACCACAGCTTTGCTTTCACAAGAATAATAAAATTCTCATATATCAGCTGCAAGAATATTTATTTAAAAGATTTGCAGTACTGTATATACCACCTTTTCTATGCTCAAGGCAGTGTAAAATTAAAAACAATAAAAATACAAGTAAAAACATATGAATAAAATAGAAGATTAAGAAGCAATAATTTTTAATGTCAATAAAATTGTTGAAATATGGTTTTCACTTGCTTGCAAATCTACAAATTCCCAACCACATGTGCTTCTATCTGTTAACCTTTTGTAAACAGCACTGAGTTTAAAGAGAGCCTTTATAAGACCTAAGAGGAGGATCCAAGCACCATGTGCAGTGTTCTGCTCATGCATGAGGATGTCTTTCACATTCTCTTTGGGCATCTGTGCCATCTTGCAAAGTTAGGGGGATTGTCAAAGTGGCTCCTCATGAGATATAAAAAGCTTCCCTTCCAGTGCACAAGGAGTGTATGTGTATGGATTCCTAGAAATGACTGAGTCTTTAAGAAAGTGGTCAACAACCTTCTTTGGCATAGGGGCCAGAGGCCATACCTGTGAGCTGCCAGGGCATCCCAACACCACTTCGAGACATTTAACGATGATGTCATTGCATCTCTGCCAAGCCTCTGGGTAGCTGAGCTTCTCATGGAGCTTAGCTTCACATTGAAAGGAACAGTGATGGTGAACAGCACACGGCAGCCCAGCTCACCGAAAAGTGCCACAGCAGTACTGTGCTGAAAAGTACCCCACCCCACCCCACCCCCTCCATTGCCTATTTGCTACACGCCAAACAACCAATGACAGCCACCTGCCCAGCCTTGTGGAGTCCTGGTGCTGCTGCCACCCAGGGAAAAGTGTCGCCTGTCACTCTGCTGTGATTTGAACTCAAAGGCAGTAGGCATACTTTGCATTCAAAGGTTCCCAGAATCAACCTTTGGTGTCTTCAGTCAAATGATCTCCCTTTAGTAGTAGTAGTTCTGGGAAAGTTCATCATACACCACTAGAAATTAATTGAGAAGCATTTAACCTTCCCTACAGGTTCTTTTTCCCTTTATTTATTCCCAAATTGCTCCCATATGGGTCTGCCACGAAATAGTATGGTGTCTTTCACAGAGTTTGAGAGCTAGATCCTTCCTGCCCCAGTACTCTTGCAGGCATCTGCTCTTGCTGTCCAACTGGAGCAGATGAAAACTACATTTTTAAACAATAAGCTTGCAAAAATGTGTTTTTCCTGATCTCACTTGAGTTCTCACAAACATGACCTTTGCTTTTCGTTATACTCTGGGTGAATTCAGACAATTGTTATATCAAACTTTATTGTGGCTTGTTACTGTTCTAACAGAGCTTTTGATAAGTTTTCTAGCTTCCAAACGTACAGAAATAAGCTTTTTTGTTTATATCTGGGTATAAAGAAAGCCAAGTCTTCTATTTTAGTGTATCAGCACTGTGGCCCAAAGCTACCAGCTACAATAACTCTCATAGCTGTCTGACAAAATCTTCAACAGCTTCTTCTGTGTAGCTTGCACCAGGAGCTTTTAGTTCCCCTTTCCAATATCAGCTCTTCAGTCTCCAATGGTACAGTTGCATATACCTTAGCACAGTTACAGTAGCTTTACAGTGGAGTGTGCTGGGCTGTTGGAGGGTTGAAATATTGCCCTGCTCCAAGGCTGTCATGTTTTTGACAAACTACGTTTTTGAAGGTTTCAAGAAATTTGATTAGCTTTGGAGATGGTGATGCTGGATCCTTTTTAGTCCCATAATTCCAAAACTTTGTACCATGAGAGAGAATTGCTAGCAGACTGCAAGAAACTAGTTAATTGGGCTGACAGGAGGCTTAAAGTACCTACCCACAGAAGAGGCTGTTTGTACATCTCTGGAAAGAGGCAATCCCAGAGAAGTGAGATGTAGTTGGCTTATGCTATGGGCTGGTAATTTTTCTATCTTTCTGCATTGGATGTGATAAATGGGAGAATCGTATCACTTCAAATGCACACCTGTCTGGTCACTTCTCCGCCCGAATTGCTGCCTTGCCCTTCTCTTTCCCATCAGCAGGATACCCAGCTCAGTAAACTGTGTAGGGACTCAATGGGCTCTGATATCTTTAGTTGAAAAAGAATATATGGGCAGCCAACGTTTTCCCCTCTGTACTCTTAAAATTAGGTTTGTTTGACTCTGACAGTAAAGCGTACCTAAAGGAGAAGACAAATGTGCCTTACGGTGTCATGCTATGCATGTCTACTCAGAAATAAACACCGTTAAATTGTGTGGGACTTATTCCCAGGAAGTGTGTACAGGAATGCAGTCTTAGTTACCAGACATCTTGGAAATACTTGTCAGTGAAATGGCAGTTTATTTTTTTTTCTTTTAAAGGAAATAATGTTTGGGACTTTTTTTTTTTTTTGTACAAATGAAAACTTGTGGGGGGAAAATAATGGTTTGTGTATTTTGTTGGACTCCTCCCACCCATTTTTTTAAACTATAAATTACATACAATATTTGCATATTAATTTTAATCTATTCATTGCATTTAATTTTTTTTTTGTAACATGTCTCTAAATTGTAAACTGTTTCCCTGGAACATTTGTACTGCTGTTAACTCAGAAAATGTGTAAGCTAGAATGCTGTTAATGTATTTTCTTAGTGTTAATTGGTATCCTCTGATCTATTGTTTTCTGTCTGCTAGTGACTTGACTTCTTTTCCTCCCACCAGGCACAAAATGTTCTTCCTTGCTTACAATTGTTCCTCCTATCTTTCTCTGTTGGTATACATTTTTCCTTCATCCCTGTGATCACCTATCTATCTTATATTACTCTGTTAGTTCTCCCTCCCCCACTCTGAAATTATTCCAGCTTCAGTCTATAGCTGTCCTCTTCCTCTCAAAATCTACACTGGTTGTAAACAGTTAGCTGCATGTTTTGAAACTTAGACTCTGTGAAATCAAATGTCACCCTCTCAACATTCTGTATTTGCAGAGTTTATTTAGAATATTTACCCTAATCTTTTCCCCAGACTTCTCTGCCATCGTTTGTATGTGTGCGTGCCCTACTTTCCTAGCACTATCAAGTTTATTATTCATTTGCACATGTTCAGCAATGCGGACATACACAGTGCATATTGTCAGATAATGTCATCTGTTCCTCTTTTTTCTCTTTTAAGGCTGCAAAATCTTCAGGTTATATTAATCGAATGTCAGTTTGACCTAGTGTGAACTGTAATTATGTGCATTGGCTCAGTGGAAGCAAGCTTTCTGCTCACGCTTAGCCTTCATTCAATAGGCATATATAAGCATGTGTGTGCATCTCCTACATGAATATTGAATGTATGGAGGGGGAGAATGCACACACTGGCCTCATTTCTGATGTCTACGTGTTCATTGTTAGCCAATAAAGAACTCTATGCATGTACCCTCTACGATGTGATTGGGAACTGAGATTTCCCAGAACCCAAAAACTAAAGTGTTGGATCGGATCTTGGAAGTCATATAGCCCAGCCTCCTGCTCAGTGCATCCTCCCTGACATGTGGCCATCCAGCCTCTGCTTGAACATCTCTAATGAGGGAATCCAATGCTGCATGAAGCAGACTGTTCCAGTGCCAGGCAGCTATCACTATTAAGAAATTCCTCCTCACGTCTAGTCTCAATCTACTCCCTGTAGTTTTCAACTCATAGTTTCCAGCCCTCAGGAACCACCGATAGTAAGTTATATTTCTTCTTCTGTGTGTCAGGCTCTTGTATACATGAAGACAGCTATCCTGTCTCCTCTTATTCTTCTTCAGACTAAATTCACCAAGCTCTGTTAACCATCCGTCCTAGGATGTGGTTTCTAGACTCCCCACCAACTTAGTTGCCCTTCTCTGAACCTGCTCCTCATTCAGGTCATTTATACAATGTTGAGCAGCACAGGGCCCAAGACAGGCATTCCACTCAATATCCTTCTCTAGGCTGATATGCTATCATTTAATTGCACTTTTTGGTAACGGTAGTTCAATCAGCTTTGAATCCACCCAACAGTAGTACCATGTAGCCCATATTATACCATTTCATGGGAGACTTTAACAAATGCTTTGATGAAATCCAGATACACAGTGCCCATGACATTCCCACAGTCTACTAGACTAGTCACTCTATCAACGAAGGAGACATGATTTGTCTGGCTTGACTTGTTCTAGACAAATCCATGTTGGCTCCTGGAAATCACCCCATTAGTTTCTCAGTGCTCACAACATTCCACAATAATCTGTTCCAGGATCTTTGCAGGTGTTGACATTGGGCAGACTGGTCTGTAGTTTCCCAGATCTTTTTTCAAAGATAGAGGCAACATTTGCTTGTCTCAAGTCCTCGGCTACCTTACCAGTTCTCAAAAATTATAGACAGTGGCTCTGAGATCAGATTTGCCAGCTCCTTCAGTATCTTGAGACATCATTCTCCTGGGTCCGGGGAGTTACACTCATTCTCTTCTCATTAGTGTATAGACTTTAGAGACCAGGGTAACACAGCCTATTAGCTTCTGCTACTTGAGAGTCTCTTGTCACCCTTTTGCAGGCCTTTCTTCCTTTGTCTCTTGCCTTCTTACTCTCCAGTGCCTGTTTCTGTATTTGGTTCTCTGTAATTTTCTCCTGGGCCCTTTGTCTTTGGTTTAAAGCTCAGCTGATGAGGCTAGCAAGGTTCTTGCTGAATATGTTCCTCTTAGTCCTCATAAGGAGCAACCCATTTCGTGCCAAGAGTCCAGAGGTTGTGGTTCAGGAAACCGAAGCGTTCCCATCGTTGTGCTTTTACACAGGCCTTTAATGATTGTTCTTCATCAGAACCTCTAAGTGTGCATGCAAAACCTACCTGTTTTGTTTTCTGGTTTTGGTTGTATAACATGAACTTTTTTTTTCTTTTTTTACCCTCCTGAAAAATAGATGTTTCTTTCAAATGTTGAGGTATGCCCCCCTGCCTCCCCATTTCCCAGTCAGCAGGGAATGATTCCTGCTAGCTCCTTAAATCTAATGTGCTCTAAATAATAGAGGATTGATACATTCCAGCCACAGGAACGTGCACTGATGGATATACATACTGCCCCCTCCATCACATTCAGGGAAGAAATAAAGAGAATCACTTTGTGAGCATCGCGCACTTGTCTCTATAGTGGGAGAAGGCTGTGGGCCTTTATTCTTATTATAAGGGAACTGTATCACAGTTGGTGCCAAATTGTGTGGTGAGGGAGATGAGAACTTGTAGATAGAATTCCCGTATTCCACAGAAAGAAGAGCTCTTGTGCTGTTTAACAGCTGGGTAGAAAGGAGGTTTTCAAATGCTGAGGTCTTTGTAATTGTTTCAAGACAATGAAATGAATGTAATCACTAGAGCAGTGGTTCCCAAACTGGTGGGTCGCAACCCATCCGGGGAGCAGAAGCAAGGCATTCCCCCTTAAGATCACAGTCTGTTTTGGATATTTTAGCGGACAGATCAACCATTTCAGGGGACTTTGTTCTGTGTCATGTCTTGTTTGCTTTAAAGTATTCTTGCCTACCCTGAGCCCTGCGGATAGAGTTGAATCTAAATATATACATCTAAAGTCAGTCTGTGAGGAGTGTTAATATGGATTTGTTATATTTTTTCTGAACTCTTAAGTCTGTTTAATTAAAGGAAAATGACTTTTGGTGGTGGGGGGAGGAGGGAGTAGCTTATTTTAGTTGGAAGAATTTTGCCTTAAAGGAAAGTGGGCATAGTGGAGAAAGTAGAAGCATTAATTGTGTTCACATTGTTAAAGAGAAGACCTAGGGATGTTTTTGCTCAAGCCGCATTAATTGCAAATGTTTGAGCATAGTGGCACGATAAGACTCCTTTTACATTTAATGTGGAACCAGGCCTTTAGGAGCAATTGCAGGATCATGCCTGCCCCTCTGACTTGTCAATAGACCCTCCTTCCTTTACTTGATGTTGGTGATGTGTGACCATCACTCACCTAGATTGGTTAAACTGAGCATTATCAACTGAGCATTACTGCAACTATTTGTGTACCACTTTGCAAACTTTTTTTGGTTTGTTGAAAGTGGTTTACATAGCATAAATAAGTACATAGTCCTCTGCCCTGGCAGGGCTCACAGTCAAAAAGATACAGAAGGAACATGAGAGAGGCTCCTAGAAGGGACATAGCACTGGGCTCAACAGGGACTGTTGCTTTCCCCCTGCTAAATATAAGAGATCCACCATTTTTAAAGGAGCCACTTTGCTCAGTTAGCATGGTATCTGCCATAACCCACTTTTGAGCACCTGGATTTAATCTGAGTACGTTTAGCAAAGTAGCCAGGTTAATTTTAATGCAGTTTGGTGATGGTCACATATAATGCTGATGTGATATTGGAAGGGGCAGGGCAATGTAAGGTGAGGTCTGGATTGCTGGGGCTTAGAATCCATCACAAAGATCCAGGAGCACTGGGGCAACATTCCCTTGGAAGCAACGCAAGTGGAGAGAAGTTCCAGATGAGGGTGCAAAACCTAAATTGGACTTTTTTCCCAGGGTCATTGTCATAATCAGTTTCTATATTATGCATGCCAACTGCAAGTTCTGTCTAAGAGATTAGCACTGGTCTATTGTGAATAATGAATGGCCACTAATTTAAGGTTGTACACTTTACACGGTTATTGTACCAACCAGGCCTCTTAAGGGTATATGTTAATATAGTGTGCATGGAACAAACACGTTTGTGGGTATGTATCGTACAGGTATATTGCTTGTCAGGGAGCTGGAATTGGCTTATGATTCTCTGCTGGGTATCCACTCAGTGACAAACCTTGAATTTTTTTCTCTGTAAGAAGTAGATGAAATGGCCCTCTGGCTTAAATAAATAAGATGAAACCAATGCAGGTAAGTTTCAGTTGCTATTAATAGTGATATCTAAATGGAACCTCCATGTAGGCAGTATACCTCTGGATACTAGATGCTAAGAATAAACAGGAGATTTAGCAAAGTAACTTTTATTATCTTAGAATCAACCGACATCCATGCATTATACCACATTATACCTTGGTATGCCAACCCAAACAGTACTGTGTTAACCAACCTTAACGTTGTTTTGTGTTTCATTATTTTTCACACATCTCAATTACCAGACTAAAACTCTTTATGAAATTGCATTGTCGGGTTCGATGATGAAAGGTCCAAAGTACAGCTGTTCTCTGGCTAGAAACAATAGCCAGCAGTGTTTGTTAAGGCCCGGTTCCTGGCAGTGCTCTTCTGGCAAACATGCTGTAGGGCAGGTGTGTGTTCAGAAGGATGATTGGTGAGTTCAGAAAACTTGATCATCATACACCCAGTAAAAGATAGAGGAAGCATTATATTTTATACCTGACAATTGTTTACCCAGCAGGGTAAGCACAAAGCTTTGATAAAAATGCAGAAGCCGTAAGAGATGCTACTTGTGAGTGTGCCATTTGGTGCATGGTGCAGTGTTTGGGGCTTGGACTTTGAGACATGCTGGTGCAATCCAGTCTCTGGATGGCCTTAGCCAGGTCTCTTAGCCTAACCTCTGAGAGACTAAATGGCTTCTCTGAGCCTCTCAGAGGAAGGGTGGGATATAAATGGAACCAGTAAATGAACACTTGATGAAAAGAAACTGACCTTGCTTCAGCAGTATACAGTATTTTGAAGTGGGGCAAGCAGGAAACACCCCAAATCCTTTTTATAGAATTGACTGAGAACCCTAAATCTTTGCAGCTTCTTAGCACTGCTACAATTCCTTAATTGCCTTTCAGTATATACGATCTTTTGCATCATTACAAGTAGCAATATCCAACTGATTGGGAATTGCTAATGTCTATTACCAGTTAATGTTTGGGGTTGTTATTACTGCAGTTAAATTTTAGCTAATGTTCCAGAGTGGGCAGTAGCTTTCAAAGTTCTATGGAATTGCCGGTCCAAATGGGCCATGGTTTTTACGTATTTATGTGGTGCTGCCTGTCCTGTTTTCAATATGAGCTGGTTTGTGTATTTTTTTTTAATAAAACAAGATTCTGTCCTGCATTTACATTGTCAGTTGTAAACAAATAACCAGCAAGAATAATTTCTGTGATGCTGTTTTTGCCAAGTTGTTCTGGTGCAGTGGTTTCATTCATTCTTGGGTTGTCTTTGCAACAAATTTCAGTTTGTTTGTTTCCATCTGTATACCCATTGGGACAACTCTTTCAAAGATTTCAGTGCTCTTTAATTCATTTAAAAATCTGCAAAATCTGCAAGTCTTTCTGGTGGTATACTGCCTCCAGCGTGTGCTAATCTTAAAATAGCAACAAATACAAACACAGCAGTGAGCAGATCAGCAGATGCAGACCGAAGATTGTTCAGCCACCAGCTCTCATGAAAGGCCTTTAAGCCCAGTGAACTGGGTAGTGGCCTTGAACAGGGTGCATGACTCCAAAAGAGAGTCATTGAGGGGGCCAGGTGGGCTTTTCATGGGAAGATGGTCCATAAATTTGACAACTGAAGAGAGGCCTTGGTTGCAATCGCCACCATCTATGCCTCAGTTGGCAAATGGACCTGTAGAAAGGCCTCCTCGGATTATCTCAGTGAGTGGACAGACTTTTACAGAGTAAGGTGATCAGTCATTCATGTAGCTATGGGTCAAACCAAATAGGACTTTATTTATTTACAAATTCATATCCCACTTTATCTTCCTAATGGGCATTCAGAGCAGCTCTGTGCATCTACTACTGTGCATCTGCTTGTTCACTTCAAAGTTCATTTTCACTAGGCCTGTAGACCAGTAGATTCATTTTCAGCTTGGGAACAATCTCCATTGGGAAAATGGAGGAGGAGTCTCAGTGAGAAAGGTGGAAGGAAAGCATTTGCTTTCAGTAATTTGAAACCTGCTATGGGGACATGTAACCAACTTTTAACTTGGTCTCATTGGTTTAGATGTCTATATTTCACTGCATGTATTCTGCATCATTGGATATTGTTGGTGGAGGCAAGGGAATATTCATCATGATGTTATCGGGGGCAGTGGATGAATTTTACAAAGTGGGAGAGAACCTCAGATGGAGCTTCTATTTTTGGTAGTAGTCCTGCATATGTGTGTGGGAATACCGTATGCTCACTGGAGGTTAGTTACAGCATCCTATAGAGAGCAAACCCAGGTTTGTTGTCACATAATGTGTGAAATGACTCCTGGTACAGTGTAGTACTCTATAAAGGTACATGTGAATGCAGTCTTGACTGGCTTAATTATTTCAGATAAAAATCTCCTGCTCTGCCTTGTGTCATCTTGAATCCACAAAATTTTAGCTTCCACCAAAAATAAATTCATGCCTCCTGGGTTTCTGTTCTGTGCACAGAGCTATGCGATATCTACCCAGTGAAATGCTCCAGTGGAAACTCCATTAATGATTGATAAAAGCTGAGAGCTGGTTTAATTCTTCCCCCCACCCCTATTTAATGGCTATCAATAATTTAATGCACTTACAGTGTGTTTTTAAGAAATGGTAACCACACTTTTTTACTGGCTGGGATTTAAACAGGCTCAAGGATTTAATTATTGAAATGCTCTTGCGGAAGAACTTGAGGGATCAACACCCATCCCTCCCCCATTAATAGGCATACCAAGAAATATCCAAGGTTTGTGCCATGCAGGTCTTCAAAAAACTGTAAGCACCAGTTCTTTGGGTTTTGTTTGGAAACAAACTGGAAGCCAGTGGAGCTGTTTCAACACTGGTGAAGTATCATCCCAATCCCTAGTCAACTCAGGATAGTTGTTTTGGACTATTTCTCTTCCTGATAGAATCTGATACCTCTTCTTTTGCTGCCGGATGTTTTTGTGTGTATAACCTGTTTAAAAAAATCAATTAATAAATATATCTATTTAAAAATGTAGTTTCTGTACTGCTTATTGCAATTTTTGAACAATCCTTGAAGGCAGTCCCCACGTCCAGCATGTTGCAATAGCCTTTTCAAGAGCTAACTAGAGCATGGATAACTGTGGCTAGGCTCTCTAACCAAGCAGGGCTGCAGCTGACTTGCCAGTCTCAACTGGTAAAAGGCACTTGGTGCCACAGACTGTTAACCTGATCTGTAGTTTACCAAGTGGTTATGTAAATGCCGAGGTAAGCATTTTGCATGCAGACGTCTGTTGAACTTATTCATCAGTGAAGCCTTCATCCATTTCCTTCTTGGTTCTATGCCTATGTGAAATGTACTCGGTCATAAGTACTTATTTGTTTTGAACCATGGTAAGGACGTGCTGAATCTCCCTCTCTGCCCAAGATGTTTTGCTAACTAAAAAAAATGCCTTGGATGTTCTGCAAGAATTTCTATATCTCAAAATGGCTCTGTGAAGAGGAATTAGTGGCAGTTTTGGTCCCAAGGCATACAAACTTAGCCCACTGCATGGACAATTGCTTGATTGATCCTGGATTCCCAACTGGACAGCCAGGGCTGGTGAAAGGGAGGGGATCACACCACAGCTGAGTAAAAACCTGCATTAATGTTTATTATTATTATTAATAGTGGTATCCCAAGCACAGATGTACAGAGTCGCCTAAGAATGTTTGCTGCTAGTCATATCAAAACTCTTCTCACTTTTCTTAAAATTCCTTAGCTGTTTTGCACAAGTAGGAGATACAGTAGCACAGTGTTTCTCAACCAGTGGTACTTGAGGTGGTGTCTGGTGGTACTCGTTGAACCCCTGGACATCTGCTGCCTGGCAGCGAAACCAGGAACATGACATAATAGCAGTAGGAGGCTCAGCTCAGTGGCAGAGCTCCCAGGCATGCTTTTCATGGACTCTTTAAGAGACCTTCTGTCCACACAGAGTCTCTTACTTGTGTTTGTCGCATCACATCTGGCCTCCTAACCCAGAAGTAACTGGTGATGATGTCATCGTCAGTTACGTCTGGTGGTATTTTGAATAGGTGGACCATGTGAAGTAGTATGGTGGAGGACAAACATCAAGAAACGCTGCAGTTTAAAATCCCCCCCCCCATTTTGCTTTAGGTGAAATTTAATATTGGCTCAAACTTTGAGGATAGAAGTAAGGTATTTCTTGCAGGTGGAAGAAGAATTAGGCTGAGATAGCATCACAAGGTACAGGAGTACATTTGTGGTCATGTCAAGGAGGTAATGGTGGTATGAGGAAACGAGTTTTGCTGCCAACCACTGGCTGTGCCCCATCACAAAATGGGTTTGTGCTTGAAGTGCTCTGTGGTTGGATGTTTGTCCACGGGGCTCTGTGAGAAACAGCTGGCACTCATGGGCTGATGACGGCAGGAAATACATTTGTGTGGGAAACATAAGTGCTACTTCTAAAAAGGATGCATGTAGAAAGGGGGCTGTGGCTTTCAGTGAATCACAATCTGAAAGGGAACTTCCCTCTTTTCTTGCTTTATCAGAAAGTCTGGCCTTCAGTAATTTTGTGGCAATAACTAGAAATCACTGTTGGCTTTAAAATGGCAAAACTCTTAAAGAAATGTTTTATGTCTGAGATGAAAGCAATAATATACATTTTTCTACTTCTCCATCGTGATGGCTTGAGTTTCATAAAAACCTTGAACTTCCATTCAAGAATCTGAGATCTATAGAAATGTCAAATATTCTGAAACTCCTGTTAAACAGCAGGAGTTGGCAGCTGAGCAACAACAACAAAAAGACTTTCATGAAACACCTACCTTTGTTATAGGTGGATGCTGCCTTTTACTGTCTGGTTATTGCATGTTGCAGGTATTCCTTTGTAATTCCATCAAAATAAAAGGGATCCTTTAGGTTAAGGCGGAACCTGCCAAGATAGAATACTCCTCCCAAGTTCTTCTGTGGTAGAGGCTCAATTTTTAATCTGAGTTTTAATCTGAGTGGAAGTTTTACTGGAGGGGCACAGTACTGAATAGTATCTTGAATGTGGCTAACGGCCCAGTCCTATCCAACTTTCCAGCACCTGTGCAGCCACAATGGAACAAACATTCCCTTATCTCGAGGAGGCCTCAGTGACTGCCTCCCCACAATGGGGCTTGCCCCATTTGCACATCTGCACCGGCACTTAAAAATTGGATAGGATTGGGCCCTTAGAGTGGGAACCTGAACGTGGGCACAAAATGGGCAATATAGTGTAACATATTGATATATTGTTACTTTTTATTATGGTTGGCAACCTTCAGTCTCAAAAGACTATGGTATAAGCCTACAGTACCCAGTATTCCCAGGCGGTCTCCCATCCAAGTACTAACCAGGCCTGACCCTGCTTAGCTTCCGAGATCAGACAAGATCCAGCATGTCCAGGTAACAGTTTTTATTATAGAACACATGGATGCATAGAACAGGCAATATTTTGCAGATTTTGCTCCTATTTTTTTGTTATACTCACCCAATTTTTTCTCATTACCTGAAATTTAATTAAATTTCCTTACTGTAACTGCAACATTTCCTTCATATGTCTGTCCACTTGTAGATTTTTTTTCTTGGATTAGAAAGGTTGAACTTGTGGTCCATTTTTTGATTTGAATTTGTACTGTCTACTCATTTTGTCTGTACTTCGGTTGCTTCTGATGTCTCTAAAACAAATAAATTGCCCAGATGGCTATCACAGACTGATCTTCAGGTTTGTTATGTCATTACAGCTTATTCCTTGTATCGGAAAGCAAATACAAAAGAAAATAGGCAGTTATGCTGGGAAATATGATCTTCTTGGAAATGTTGAAAGACAATGCTTCTCAGTTATGCAGTTTTTGTAAAAATCTTGATTACTGTTCTAAAGGTACAGTGACCTTTCCTTTGCAACAGCACAGGGACAAATAGAACCCTCATCACTTTCCTCAGTCTTGAAATGTTTGGCTGAGCAATATTGACACACATGTACCAAATGGCCTGTATTAAAATTGATGATCTGTGTGGTACTCTGAAGTGCTCCAGGTTGTGAGTTTGTTTAAAAAAACAAAACAAAAAACTACACTTATATATTCCCCCCCATTTCGACTTGATGATGTTTGAATGTCCATTTTAAACATTTATTCAGCTTTCATCTTCATTGTTTCTTTCCCGTGATACATCTTGTTGCCAACACTACTCCTTCACGTGTACACGTGTGACCTACATGTGTCATGCGCACATACACAAACACCTGAAATTGGGGAAATTAGCAAGGTCAATTCTAGCAGTGTGACAAGGTTTGGGATTATTGACATGGATGAGCAGGGCAACCAATCTCAAAGTGCCTCAGAATCAGGCTAACAGTAACCACAAGACAGAGCTTTTCAAAGAAGATAAAGAGTTTATTAAAGAAATAATCTTTGGGGGGGGGGAGAGAGATCAAAAGGGGGGAATCACCTATCCTAGTCTGCTGGTTTGCTTGAGTGTGAAGTCCTTCTTGAACAGAAAGGCAGGGCTCAAAATTCCCAGGTTCTTCCAAAGTGAAATGCCAGGCTGTGATCCCAAAGGATCTCCTCTATGGAGAACTCGTGCAAGGAAAGCACCCTACAGGTAGACCACCAGCTGCGATACATCTGCAAGAGGGATCTGAAGGCCTTAGGAATGGACCTCAACAGGTGGGAAACCCTGGCCTCTGAGCGGCCTGCTTGGAAGCAGGCTGTGCAGCATGGCCTTTCCCAGTTTGAAGAGACACTTGGCCAACAGTCTGAGGCAAAGAGGCAAAGAAGGAAGGCCAATAGCCAGGGAGACAGATCAGGGACAGACTGCACTTGCTCCCAGTGTGGAAAGGATTGTCACTCCCGAATTGGCCTTTTCAGCCACACTAGATGCTGTTCCAGAACCACCTTTCAGAGCACGATACCATAGTCTTTCGGGACTGAAGGTTGCCAACCACTCCCCCACTGCTTCTGGAGTGAACAAACTCTCCTCTCCTCTGTGTCTTCTCCTGTCTTGTTCTTGTTCTAATCTGCTTCCAGAGCAGGGAAGTTATAGGACTTTTTACAAAGGAATATCTGCAGGACAAAGGAGTTTGTAGAGCTTGACTGATGCAAGGCTTCCTGTCCTTGATTGAGTTTTCTAGGAGATCAGAAAAGAGCTTGATGGCCCATCCAGGAAGTTTCTACTGAACAATAATGTGGCAGGGTGTGTTATCTCAGGTGGAAGGACTTCTTGGCCTAGAGTCTGAAAAGGAACTACCCAGTTGGTCAATTGTAATTCAGTTTAACATTCAGGCAGGACTTGTTTCTTGCTAGGTACCATTTGTCAGACCTCAAGCACCCAGATTTAATCAACCATAGCCTTTCCTTGGGAGCCAGCAAAATATCATCCCTTTTCACTTGAGGGAGGCCTGCTCAACTCTGAAACCAAGATGGAGTCAGTTTAAACTGGACACGTGTTTGGGGAAAGAGGGTGTCTGTAACAATTTGACTTGTTGCACTGCTCCCCCTGTTCTGTTTCTTAGGGTTACCAGGTTAGGTGCTTCTCACAGCCTTATGGCGAAATCCTAACCCCTTATGTTGGTACTGGAACACTGACAGTATGGCAGTGCAGCTCTGAGGTAAAGGAACAAACCTTCCCTTACTTTGAGGAGGCCTCAGTGAGTGACCCCCAACTGCAGGATGCAGCATATGTCCCATTGGCACTGCTATGCTAGTGCTGGAAAGTACTGATATAAGGGGTTAGGATTATGCCCTTAGGTTTCTAAGGGAAGACCTGGAAACACCATTCCCTCTAAGCTGTGTGGCCACACAGCTCTGGCTGGAGCCCCCATGCCGTTTCCATGACGGCTCTCCAGAGCCCGACAATGACATAATCACTGAGCGCTCTGGAGCTGTCACTAAACAGAATTCCACCTAGTCCCAGTAGAAATGGCAGGGAACACTGCCTGGAAGTATTGCAAGGTGGGATGTGGTGATGTCACATGACCACCAGTGGCGGGGAGAGGAGAATCCGATACCAGGGAGGAGCTCTGCAGCATCCCTGGAACTATTTGCCAGAGAAGCAAGGTTGTTTTTGGTTTGGGGGCACATTAGCACCCCCTTTCTGCTATTTGCATTTTCCTTCATTCTTTAGCATTCTCCTTTGTGGGTGTAAACCGCCTTTGTTCCTGCAGTTACTCTCTGTCTTAGTATAGCTGTTTCCGTATGCTTATGTATTCTCACTGTTGCTTTGACATCAGAGTTGGTTCTTTTCAGGCTTATTTTGGAAACATTCCTCCTCCAGCCACAGTTTTATTTTCATTATATATCTTCTTAGGTAACTGGGCTGTGGTAAATGCTTGGTGTCTTTAAACTTTTTCTCCTTACTTTGCTACCTTCACTCTATGTTCCCACCTTACTCTGGTTATGTGAACAGCTTTCCTAACAGTTTGCCGGACTGTTTAATTGATTTCTTCTACCTCTTCTCAGTGGTATATTTTATAAGCTTCCGTCTGCTTCCCTTCACTATTCTGTATCAACATTTTTGTTGGCAGTTTTTTTTCTCCATTGATATATTTCCAAATATTCAGTCTGTTTTAGAAATGTTGCTGAGGCTCCCCCATCTCTCTCTCTCTCTCTCTCTCTCTCACACACACACACACACACACACACACACACACACACACCTTACACCCTTGCAGTGTTTATTAGAGTGTTAGTGCTATCAGCTACAACTGAACTGAAATGGAACACAATTTTTTCCCCAACCTCCTACCTTTTCTTTATATAGTCACCTTTTACAGGGGGTAGTGGATGGTTAGTGGTGGGGTCTGATGTGACGTGAATGTCTTCAAAGTCTAATGCTTTAAAAAAACAAACATGCAATTTTTGTTTTCTTTCACAGAGTATATTAGCGTTCTAAATTGCTGGCTATTCCTTTTCTTCAATCTAGGCATTGCTGTGAACAGAATTCACCCTCCCCCCCCACACACATCGTGCACACATGAGTTTATGCGTTTTGCGCTTATGTGTGGCTTTCTTTTCCCATACTAAGGTTCCTACAGTAACTTTTTGCATTTGAACCCATGGCTAAAATGGGGTCTAGCCATTACTGATTGCCCTTCATCCCTGGTGCAATCTGATCACTGTCTAGCATTTTTTGAAGCTACAACATGAGTCTGCATAAGTCCTCCTGACTCCATTTTGACGCAGTTTTAAAAGGCAGAATGGGGTGGGCATTTTTAACCATACTCGGCTCCCTCCCCATTTTCTTCCCCATCAGGCTTTTCTTACCATCCAGCCTGATGAAAACGTTCTTAAGGACTCAGAAGCTAGCTGCTCTGCTCAAGTTTTTCTGTCATTTTGGTTGGTCCTAATAAAGGTATTACAAGGATGTGACTTTTGGATTTTTTTTTCCTTACAAATCAATGGAACTAGGTACAACATCTGTGGACTTTTAAACTTTAGTTAGTCAACTGCTGGTGCCTTACTTTCTTCCCTTTAACTGAACAATAGTTCCATCTTCATGCCTTTTAATGTTGTATTGTTCCTTTCTTGGTCTAATTTTTTTTTCCTTTTCCTTTTCCCCTTGGAGTGTTGCTTATCTTGAATAACTTTCTTCCTTCAATCTCTAAAATTGTTTTTGGTTCAGTCTGTAACTCTTCTCACAAGACCTACTGTAGTAGTGACGCATTCATTGCACTCTTCAAATTTATACCGCTGTCAGAACCAACTATCACTCACTCCCTTTGCTTGCATTCCACTCAAGCTTTCTTTTCACTCATCCACTGCTATCTGTTGAGGCTGGACAATTTTTCCCAAGTTCATATTTTATGACAAATGAGTTCTTCTTCACCTTCACTACTAAATTGCTGAAAACCTCCATTTCTCTTCATCACCAGTATCCATTTATGCTAGTTCCCTTGCTCCTTTTGGGTTCCTGGCCTGTCTGCACATGGGTCATGCATTTTACTAATAGGAGTGCAAGTTTTCAAGTTGGTAGATGAAAAGCCAGATTCTCGCTCATTCAGAGGCTTGGTGAGGGCAGAAGCCAGGCGAAGTCACACTGTTGCAGTTTCTGGTTGGCCCAGAACAGTACCATATACTCATCGATTGAATAATGTGGGTAGTGGAAGAGGAAATTAGAGATGTGATGCTGGATGTGAGTGCTGAATTGTGGGAGTTTCAGCATCAGTATCTTTGAAAGGTCCACAGTTGTTCCTTAATTTGTCACAGTGTATATATGAGCACGCACGCATGGAAGGTGTAACAGAAGTGGGAACCTTCCCTGGCATAGAAATTATTAGTTTGTAGCACTGAGCCTTTCCAATACTATAATTAGGCCAACTAGGCAGCCACCTAGAGCAGGGGTGCTCACACTTTTTTGGCTCGAGAGCTACTTTGAAACCCAGCAAGGCCCGGAGATCTACCAGAGTTTTTTTTACAATGTTCGCGCCATCATAACATATAACATTCATGTGTACAATGTATGTTGGTGTACCTTGAGCCCCACTGAGTATAACAGGACTTACTCCTGAGTAGACATGCCTAGGATTAGGCTGTGAGGCTGCAATCCTAACCACACTTACCTGGGAGTAAGCCCCATTGAGTACAATGGGCCTTACTCCCAGCGTTTCCTCCCAGAGGCACCTGAGGGGGGGGGGGTCGGCACTCCGCGATCTACTCATTTTGCCTCGCGATCTACCGGTAGATCACAATCTACCTATTGAGCACCCCTGACCTAGAGCATAGACCTCAGAGGGGTACAGTACAGTACTGACCTTTTGAGGGGCTCAGTTTTATACAATTAACTATTTTGGCCCATGTAAAAAATACAACTTGCAATTTATATATTTTTTATTTTATGATAAATACCACAACAGTGCTGTGGAATATAATTAAGTATAAAGTCTTATTTTAAAAAATTTGGGGGGGGGGAGGTTTGCAAGTAATTAGCCTGGCCTAGAGCACAAAATAGCCTGGAAACTACCCTGCATACATCTAGTAGAAACTGAAGACCCAATGGGTTCTGAATTTCAAAGGCAGAATAGGCCTTAGAGACCACACAGAACAGTGTTCTCAGGGATTTGTCACTTCCTCTGAAATTCACTTTCACTGGCAGTGTCTTTTCTTATTTTTTTTTTAAATTTGGGGTGGGCTTACAGTAATACAGTGTGGGTGGAGGTCGGTTTTAGCTAAATCTTTCGATGTTTGACGTATTCTTAAGCATTCTTAAGTATATAAAGCAAAAATGTTGTTTGCTGTTGTAAGTCCACCGAGGGATATAGTGGGTTATAAATCTGAGTAAGGAAATTTTCAGTGCTGCCAAACCCACGTTCAAAAGCACCTGATTTAATTTTGGTTCTCTGGGTCCAAGTGCTGACCAGAAATTACCCTGCTCAGCATGAGATCTAATGAAATCCTGGCTCATGCTGGTTTGGCTGCAGGCTTGTTTTTGCTAATGGTATGGCTTAGGAAAATGATTGGACTAAACCCATTAGAAAAATTGACAGTTGCAGATCTTTGTAGGAGGATTGTGAACACAGCTGTCTTCTCTTCAATTATCACTTAAATTTGATTAGATTGAATGTTTGGATTCTTTTTGTCATGCTCAATGTGCTGTTCTCTAATTTCTGTTTACTTACGTTTGGTATGTGGGGTGCCTGCATGCATAGGTGTGTGTCAAACCAAGCCAAAGCTGTGTTGCAAGCTAGTGAAAATGCACTGAGTGATACTATATAATGCACATGAGTGGAATCCCTGGGGCATTTGGTGGGCTGCTGTGAGATACAGGAAGCTGGACTAGATGGGCCTATGGCCCGATCCAGTGGGGCTGTTCTTAAGATGCGGCTACCGCTATATTCCTGTCAGCTTTGACTTTGCAATACCAGCTACAATAAGTATTGCAGGGCCTAAAGTGTGGATATTTAAATTAAAGCATCCTCATTCTGACCAAGGTATACGCTAACAATGGATAGACTTAACCTGGTTTGTCATTCCTTGGAAACTGAATATCTTCTGAGTGTGTGGGGGTGGGTTGGGGGGAGAGCTAGGGTTCTCTAACAGAGAATTCCGAATACTCTCACTAAACTGTAGTTCCCAGGATTCTTGGGGTGGGGGGAGGGTGACCATGACAGTTGAATTGGTATAAAACTAATAATTATTTGTAGCATAGATATACCCCAATGTGAGTTTAGAACTGGAGTATCACAATGAGCCTGGACTCCTATGCCCTGTTGAAGTCTGACTTCAACCATGAACTCATTAGGTTGGCCTTAGGTTAATTGCTAGTGTCTTGCCCCCACCCCCATCTACAATATTTTCATCATAATAGTGACCTAGTTTTATAGGACATGTTCTAAGGGCTTCTGCGATCATGTATGTGAAATGCTTTCAATACTTGAAACATGCTGCATGAACACTTTATATTCTTCTTCCTCTGTTTGTTCCAGTGTGTGTGTGTGTGTGTGTGTGTGTGTGTGTGTGTTTTCCTGATAGCGGAGAAGCTCATCTTGCAAGTGTTTAGGCACTTCAGATATAACTAGTGCGGCAATTATTAACTGGCTCTGCCACCTAGGTCTCTGTGTAATTATTTTTTTTAAAGGTCAGGGGAGACTTTTCATCATAATGCTGCCTAAAGCATCTTTGAGTTGTCATAATTACAGTGAGAGGAATATACTTGATGTATATCACTGAATGCAGTTTCTCTTCCTTCCTCCCATCTTTATTATGTTAACATTCCAACTCTCTTTATGTATAGTTTGTCAGTAAGTTGCCGCTTTGGCTCAGTGATTCGAGTACTGGATTTGGACTTAAGTTATATTGGTGGAGATGCTCAATTCAGAGTTGCTGGGTGGTCTTGTCAAAACTACTCTGACTTTAGTTCCCCATTGGTAAAATCAGAATGATAATAATTACATTATTTTCAAGAATGTGCTGGGGATCACTAAGATAATGGTTGTAAAATACTCTGCATATAGGGAAAGATATATGTAAATGTTTTACAGTGAGCCCTCAATTTAACTGACTTATGGGGGGAGGAGTATCGGTGTGAAAGGTCTGTAAAATGTAGACACCCCTTTCCCCATTAGTCAGTTTAAACTCCTGCCATAAAAACCTCCTTTCGGACTCTTGGAACAGATTCCTAGATCCAATTCCTCGAGTGCCCTGGTGGTGAGAGCAGCAGTAGCATCAACAGAGCTCTCTGGGGTAGGTAAGCATTGGAGGAGGTTTGGGGGAAGGCTTGCCTCCTTCCAGGACTAAATTGGTGCTGGAGCTGCTGTGTTCACTCTCCTTTTTCCCCTTGAGCAAAGCATTAGAGGAATGGGGATGTTTCTCCATTTCTGAGGATGCTGTAGGAAGGGAGAGTTACTCTGGAAGTGAAACTCGCTGGCACTTCTTGGGGAACTCTCCATTCCTACAGTGGTTTCAGGAATAGAGAAATTGGAGAGAAGAGAGTGGCAGCACCAGCACTGAGAGAATACTGCCCCTGAGCCCCTTCCAACACCTTAGGTTAGGAGTAAACCAGTGGTTCCCAACCTTTGAGACTGTGGACCACTGAGACCAAAGTTGGAATTGTGGATGACCACATGCAACTTCCTACCTCCACACACAAAAAGTACATTTAAATTTGTAATGCAGGTGGTCCTCATTATCCATAGGGGTTCCATTCCCAGAATCCCTACCAATAAGGAAAATAGCAGGTATTTGAAACCTGCTGTTTTCGCCCCCTCCCCCAACCTGAGTGGAGCTGAGATCCAGTCAGCCCAGAGGCTTTTCTGAAGCCTGGAGAGGCTGCGGGTGGACATGCATGGCTTTGGTGGGCTTCAGAAGAGCCTCTGGAGCACAGCTCCCCTCACCTCAGGAGGCTTCAATTTGGCCCACACCACAGACTCAGAGACCCACAGTTGAAAAAATCCACAGTTACCAAACCCATAGATAATGTGGGCTGCTTGTCATTAGAAAGTATTTATTAGAGATTTATTATTTATAGAGATTTGTAGTTTGCTGCTTTTGCTTCCAGCTGCAGGCGGTCCGTTCTCTACTCTCTCTGGTGATCCATGGGGGACTGCTCGCTCAGAGAGATGTTGGAAGTGATCAAAAGCATTTTTTTTTCCTGAGACCTCACAGACCATTTCTCAGGGTCTCGCGGACCACCTGTGGTCCCCAGACTGCAGGATGGGAACTACTGGAGTAAACAGAAGTCTGCAGATATTGGAAGTGGTAGGATATTTCCAAAATCTGTTGAATTTAGGTCTAAGTTGAGGGTTCACTGTATCTCCATTTATTGATTTATTTTACTATGTTAACTGCCTTGTGAACTACTGCTGTTGAAAAATGGTATGTATATATTCTTAATAATAATCATTTAGAAAGGCCATGCTTCAGCTTGCCTCACTCACTCAATGATAGGAATGAACATTACATTTGTTAATGTACTTCTGTAACAAAAAACAAGGTGAAATTTGGCTTTGAACATGCGCACCAGCTTTCATTTTCTCTATAAAAAAGAAATCCAATTCAAGTGTGTGTTAGGTGCTTTTGAGATTGGGATTCTGATAATTTCATTGAGTTTTGTGTTGAGGGATTACTATGCTCTTTCAGTGAACATTTATGAACTACCTTCTTTTTCTTCTTCTTCTTAGGATAGACATTGTGGATGCAGGCATCACTCCCATTTGCCTTTTTTCCCCTTCTCCCTGTTTAAGAGCTCCTGTAGGCTAATTGAAAGTGGCCTCTTCAGAGAATTGAAAGGTAATGATTTTAAGCTTCTGCATGGGACAAGTGTAAAAAATGGGTGAGGTCTGAATTAGTTTGTATGGAATTGTTTATTCTTATATCGTATCTTGGCTCATATTAGATTATCTTTCCTCCCTTAATAGTTGCCTGTTTTTCTTTCCATGTATTAAGTAATAGTTTTAGATACATTTTGTATGGGCATTCCACTTGGCATTTCTACATGGGCAGCATTCCTGTTTGGAAAGCCAGTGTGGATGTCAGCTGTGGCTAAAGAGCATGGGAGCATGTCATAGGGTCATGTGGTATCTCCTCTCCAGCATAAAAATTTCCCTGTTTGCATTTACCGTGGTTAACCATTTACATCAAAAAGGATGTTAACAGCTGTTTATGCTTAGTAGATTCCTTATTAGGAAGAGCTTGCAAACCAACCTCAAATTCTGGTTAAGAGGGAGGCCTGGTTAGCACTAACTACAGTTAACAGCAGTGCTGTTGTGAATCTTAATAGAGAAAAGTCTGAAGAAATCTGTTGAGGAAAAAATGCTCAGTGAACGGAATGTGCAATCCCATGACCTGCTCCCAGTTTTGTAACTGTGGTTAATCTATCACCCAGTATTATGCCTTTAGTGGATGCTGGAAAATCTTTGCTTCAGATTTGCCAGGGAAAAATAATTTTTGTAGGTTTGACACAGGGAAAACAAATTCCTCTATCCTGAAAGATCACCTGATCAAGCTTTGAACTGACCTCATTCCCAGAATTTCTGCTAATAAACCTTTCAGATTCTCACTGAAATAGTTATGAGTTAAAACTGTGGGAAAGCCCAGGATTTTGACTTGTTAGCTAGCAAGGTTGAAGTTGGTTTCAGAATTTTACTTGTTCACTTGAAGTGAGTAGAAATTGTCTCAAGCAAGCATTTGAATGGGAAGAGGATGTGTTATGGCATCTGAGTTCTTACCTTTGTTGCTGTTTGCCCTGAAACTGGAAGCTCTTTGTTTGCTTTTTTTTTTTTTTTGCTATATCTTAGTTGCGTTTGGGAGAATGTCAAAATTTTTCTTGACATAAAGAGGCTAATTGTTACAGTATCTGAGAACTTATCAGTTCCCCATGTTTCTACTGATTAGTTCTTTGCAAGGGTTAATTTACTTCAGCTAAGTATAGCATGTGAGCAATTTGATACTTAGTTCATACCTTTTCCTTTCAAACTTAAAAACCCTGCATTGAAGCTTCTCTGAAAGAAGCTTGTTAATAGCTGCTGGTGTATCAAACACCATTTTCAGTGTTGTGGCTCCTCATACATTACAGTCTTGTTCATTTGTCTCAACTCACCCACTTAAAGTATTTGAATAATCAGAAGCTTAGATAAGTGGGGATGATCATTATATAGGTTTACTGTGAAACAGAGAGCACACAATTAATAGAATAATTAAGTGGTTAGCTGATGGCAGAAATGTGAACCCTTGAAAGATGTATATCTTTCTTCCAGATTTGAGTAACATTAGCAGGGTGAATTCCTCTTATACAGGAAATGTTGGATAAAAACTCACTTTGTCCAATATGAAGTGAACAGTTTAAGCCTAAGCTTAGGTACTTAGTCTACCTTCCATGGAACTTTTATAAGCAGAGAATATCGTGAGTCCTGCCCCACGTCAGCCACGTGTGGAAGTTTCAACCTACTCAGTTTTGTTCCAGTGTACAATCATATTTGTAGCTTGAAGAATGAATGTTCTGTATCTGAATGCCCCCCCCATGCCAACAAGTTAAAACCTTGCTTAAAGATTCATTTGACTGGAAGATTGAAACAGTGGTGGTGCTTTCTTAGATGGATGCCTGAAGCTCTGCAATGAGTTTCGGAGGAGTTATGTCCTGCTAATAGTCAGAAAATGTTGTGTGATGCTCCTCTTCAGACAAGCTTTTGAGATTTGAAACAGTGCTGAAATGTGAATTTGCTAGGTTTTTTATATTTGCAATTTTTCAGTTATGTTTGAGTTTTGGATTTTATTACTTTTTCACATGTATGTTTTAAGCAGACTTTGAACTGCGGGAAACAGTAGAAATGTGTTAAATTAAAACTATCTAAGTAAATAAAGATTGACCTCTATAATCAATCAGATGTTTAGAATTATTTTGCAGAAGAAGCTGACCCTGTAGCCAAAATGCCTTGAGGACAGTGCTGCCCCTTCTTGATCAATGTTATTGCTATGGTTTTTGCAAACTCTCAGGTAAGAGGTGTTCTGAAGCCCTCATAGGTGTTCTGAGGGCCTCTAGAGAGGCAAGATATAAATTTGAGTAAAAGTGAGTAACTGCTACAGATGGAGATCCAAAGTTGCAACTTCATGATGTGAAATTTGGTCCCTTGGATCAATGTCAGTCTCTCATAGCTGCTATTTTGGTCCAGAAACGGAACTATTAATACTCTATCTCTGCCTTGTAAATAGCCACTTGCTTGCCCACTTGTGGTTAGTCAGACCTAGTACTTGATTAGCAGGCAAGGAATTTTTACAAAAGCTGGTTCTCTTCCCCTTTGTCCCATTGGGCATGAATGTATCCCCATGAGTACCTGTCAGTTCCTTTTTTGGTGGAGTGGTCAGGGTCAGGTGAGGCTCTGCCTCCACTGCCTTTAATGACTGTCAGCCCTGCTGGATCAGGCCAAAGGACCAAGTAGTCCAGCTTCCTGTATCTTACAATGGCCCATTAGATGCCTCGGAGAGCACAAGACGACAAGATACCTGCATTCTGTATTGTCTTGCATCTGACATTCTTCATCACAAGTTCTGGACTTTAGCCCTACTTGTTGTTATCATTGCTCTTAGGGCCCTGGTGGCAAGGGAGTGGGCCTGGAACTGGGGGTGGGGTCCAGATAAAGCCAGGGTGGGATGTCCTTGAGAGAGGTGAACTATGAGCCACAGGGGCTGTTGCTTTCATGGCATCTCTATCTGTGGTAGACATCATAGCAGATTTCTGCTCCTCTTCCCTCACCCCACACAGGGGGTCTCCTCAGGATTAAGGTCCAGGTATGACTGGGTCCTGACAGAATGACTGATGGAAGGTGCATGGAAGATGAGGTCATCAAAAATTCTGTGCACTTAATTCTCAAGGTTGACCCACCTATATTTTCTTTGCTGTCCTTCACTTTGCAGCTGTTATGCCCCTAATCCTTTGCAATTCGGCAGTTGCAAACCTATTTCTGTCCTCAAGTGCAGGATGTTTTTAGTTTTCCATTTTGTAAGCAAACTGTGTATATTATGCCTGGCTATCATAGGCAGGTATTTTTTGAAAGAGGTGTTTAACAGAACCAGATGGGAAACCTAGGAGAGCCACTCATATCCAGGCACTTATTCCATAAGGTTCTTCTAAAAATCTAGCCCCTTGTTCTTGGTGATCATTAGGAGGAATTCCATTTTAGCTGTCTGAATGGTCAGGAAGGTACCGTCATTGAAGTGCAACACCTCACAATAAAGGAAGCTATTTATACTTGCGCACTTTAATTATTATGACACTTCTTTCCTACAGAGTAAGAAATATTTAACATCTCAACAAGAATTTGTTGTGTTATCAAGCTGCAAGGAAGCCGGTGACTGTGGATAAATTCTTGTTCCGTTCCCAGTTTATGGTGCAGAGCATGGGGAGAGATAAAGAGTCAGAGGTAGCTCTCTTGTGTGTGCCGTCTCTGTTTTGGAGCAGAGCAGCAGATCTTATGGGCTAGCTCTTCTTTTGGGGAGTGGCCTTTCTGCTTAAAGTTAACAGAAAGAATTGGAAACTAGGAAACCAAATGAATGTGTCTTGCGGAGCCAACTGGATTTCCTTGAAGCTCCTACCATGTAATTATCTGTCTGTCTGCTTTGTTGCCTAGCTCCTTATGCAATAGCATGTGCCAAATGCACAGGACACTAATCTCTCTGCTGAAGAGAGGATGCCCCTCCCTTTCTCACCCTCTTAAAAATAGCACCAGTCACCAAACAGGTCCTCAAAATCCTACCTAAAAGTAGGAATTTCTGCTTCACTTAAATATCTGTACCAATTACTGGTAGCAGCTGACTGTGTGTTTGGGGGGGGGAGGGGAAAGAGTACTAATCTGAAGAAGCAACCTTGAATATCCCCCACCTCTCAGTTCATCCAGACAGGTGTCTCACTTGAGCTGTGTCTAGAATGGGTAACAAGATAGTAAGTTTGCATGTCTGGGCGGATCTGTGTGCCTGGGTGGCAGCCCTTGCAAAAGCGTAGCATCAGCAGTGGAGTTCACTTATAGATCTTGGAGCCTTTCAAGCCTGAGGCTGCTGCAAATCACACAGGCGAGACAACCTTTATTTGAGATTCTGGTGCCTGTTTTGCCAGTTCTTCCAACTACGCCCTTTCACTCCTCTGTTGTTCTGAGAGTGCCACTTGCTTCGAGTATCCATCATCAACACCACCCCCTCTCACACAGTGCCTGTCACTTTGGAAGCAAAATACGACCACCCAAAAATAAGGTAGTGATATGGAGTTTGTAGATGAAAAGAAATGGTTAAGCTCCCCCTTCCCCACAAAAATCCCCAACAAGCCTTTATGAGCTTATAAGACTATCAGGAATTGAGGGTGTCATTGGGGGGGAGGGAAGAAAATTGGAGGGGTGGGGAGACTGCCCTGGTTAGGCTCCTTCAGCTTATCATAAGTATCCTGAGGGGAGGAACTGGGGTCAGAGAGATGCATGTTATTGAGTTTAAAATCCTCTTCCTGCACTATATAGGCAGGCTTTGGTAAGGAGGTAAGGAAAAGACATCTTTGCTTTTCTGCTCTCTTAAAGCCCCTGCTTTTGTATGTAGCACTAAAGGGCTCAGGTTCAGGGCTGATATTATTAAGAATATTTATGTATCACTTTTCAACAGAGTAGTTCACAAAGTGGTCTATATAGAAATAAATAAATGGTCCCCTGACCTCAAAGGGCGCATGCTCTTAAAAGCCACTGGAAAAGACACCATGCTGGGGGGAAGAGGAACAGTTTCTCTCCCCTTCTAAATATAAGAGGACACTATTTTAAAAGGGGCCTCTTTGCCCAGTTAATGGGTTGGATGACGGAGTTGATGGCAGTCTTAACCTTGCGTTCTTTATTGTTATATAGTATATCAGTGGTTCCCAAACCAGGGCTTGGACTCAGATGAAGATTGCATGGATGTTCCTCAGGGTTGTGGGAAGTATTGCTCCCTGTAAGCTGCGCAGCCTTGCACAGTTTCCTTCTTGGCCCTCCAGAGCTTGGCAGTGCTGATGACATCATCACTCTGGAGCATAAGAAGAAGAAGAAGAATGTGTACCAATTCTGTAGGTCGCTGGACTGAGAGAAAAACTGTTATTTAGGGTCACGATAAAAAACAAATTGGGAAACGCTGCCTTGTATCAATGGGAGGAAACTTACCCTAGCATCTCCCCCCCCAATAAGACGCCTAACTGGAGGTTTGGAAATTAACTGGGTCACTTTTATTAAAATAACTGCAGCAGAGTACATGGGGTATGTCATCATTGAACTCCACCCCCCAAGCGTGCGGGGACCTCTGCAGGGGAAATGATCCTAGTCGTCTACCTCCCCTTATTTTATTCAAGGGCAAAACCACCCGACTCGAGACTGCTTTCAGCCTAAGGTTGAGACTGCCTGTCAACATTGCCCCCAAAGGATCAAGGCAGCAGGAAAGCAAAGTTCACAGGATGGACCTTGTCAAGCCTCGTGGATCCAGCCAGGGGGCTGGCCAGCCTGCCTCTTCAAGCCGGTTGGGCATCATAGAGCGGTACTGGTCAACCCCCGGACCTTACTGCCTTGGATGGACACCAAGATGTTCCTACCTACCCTTGCCCTGCCCCCTTCACGCTAAGTGAACGATGAACCAACCTATTTAACAGGGAACACCATCCCGACCCAAACATCAGTCTGGGGTAGGCAAAAAACTGTCAGTGGATGTCAATCTGAATAACAGCAAAAATTCCTACCTGGCCCCGAAAAGCGACCAGCTAATCTTCAGACTGTACAAAGGGCGGGAGGAAGGGATTCCGCAGCTCTCCAGCCTGGCAGTTGGGAAGATGTGCATCCAATTGAGCTTCGTCCCACCCATCGACTGGAGGGGCCAGTGGGAACTTTGTACTCCAGTCTGGCTGGCTGAAGCCAGGCGGTGCAGGGCAATCTGCCTTTATTGCTTAGAGCGCCAAAGGCTTTTCCCACCCTGTGAGCTGCTACAGTATGACCAGGCTCTGTTTCAGACTAGCTTGAGCTCTGAACTAGGAGATTCTTATCAGGGGCTGGGAATGCACTGCTGCATTTTTGTTTTGGATCCCCATTTGGCTTTTATATTTAGGAAAAGACAATTGCCAGTGTTGGTATCAACAGGTTTGTTCCTTGACTTTGATGGAAACATTTAACCAAACAAATTCATGCCTATAATAAGCAAGATGATTGGTGCACTTTCATGAATGGCTGGTGTCCATTTATCTTTTTTTGTGAATAATGAGCCATCTACAAAATACTTTTGTGAAGGGCATATGTTATTTTGTTCGAGGTTTGAGGATGATGTAATCCTGCTGTTAACATTATATTGCTACATAATTTTAATTCTATTAATATTATGTGATTGAGTTTTAAGTGAAATTCCCATTATATTATATTGATTCTCTATCTTTTTAACCATATTAACGTTTTCTGAATGTTCATTTCATACGAAAATTATATGAAAACGCAATTTAATTTAAATTTAATTTTAAAAGAAATATTTATTTAAAGAAATAGACAGTTTCCAATATTGTATTATGTTAGACACCCTCTCTGTCCATTCCTTTTTCACAGAGAGGAAACATATGGTGGAAGGCAGCATGAGAGGATCAGCAAGCCCCATGGTTTTCATACTCTGTAGCCCTCATCCTCTCTCCCTATGGAGATGCTTTCCACACTTACTAGGTATAGGGAGCAAGATCTGCCCCTACTCTTAATGGTATTTCTGATTATACTTATTTTCTAATAATTTGGAGAACAACTTCTGTTCATTCATATGTGGAAAATGTAAAACATGTGGGTTTAGTGAATTATGGATTTGATGCATATATAATTGCTGCACAGATAAAATTATCTGTTGAAAATATGTTTTAGAAATATAGACTGCTTAAGATATGATACCTAATATGTTATGTGATTTTTTTAGAGGAACAAAGTAACGTAGACTTAGAACTTCACACTTGCCACACAACTTTCAATACCTTTTATTTTATTTCTATTTTTCTGAGTTTGTATTTGTTAACTTTTGTTTTAAATAAAAAAAATAAGAAAATGTAAAACATGTACTTTTGGGCACTTGTTATGGTGAGGGCACAGGGCAACCCACCACTCTAAAATTGGATGGCCCAGTTCTCACTGGCAGTGATCTCGTGAGAGACATAGTATAGCTTCATGGACTGAATATGTAGACCTGTGTTGCATAATGAGAATCCCTTGCAACAGACACTCCTTTCCTCCGCACAAACATTATCTCTCGTAGTGACTGGCATTTTGCTAGTAGTTATAAACATGGTTACCATTTGTAGAGCTCAATGCATTCAAAGCCCTTCACGTGTGTCATTTCCTTTGCCCTTAGAACAAATGTGTAAGAGCGCTCTCTGTTAGTTACCCTTTATTGGAGGTGACGGGTTGAGGTGCCAAGTACAATGACTTGTCTAAAGTTACCTAGTGAGTGTGCAGCTGAGGCAAAATTTGACCTGGGGCAAAATTATTTTGGAAAAAGTTTGTTAGGAATGATAAATGCATTGACCTACATTTATTCTCTCTAGGACCAGTGTCCTCAAACCTTTTAGCACTGGGACCCACTTTTTAGAATGACAATCTGTTGGGACCCGCCAGAAATAATGTTATGACCAGAAGTGACATCACCAAGCAGGAAAATTTTTAACAGTCCTATTCACACTTCCCCAGGAGTAAGCCTCAATGACTGTCATTGATAAAAGTATGTACATACGAGCCTGTTAAAAGTACAGATCTATAACATTTCCCTGAATGTGGTCACAAACCATGGTAGCCTCAAGTCTAATATATTAAAAATAAAATATACATTGAAATGAACGGGGCCCCTCTTGAAAGGTGGACTTGTGACCCACCTAGTAGGTCCCAGTCTACAGTTTGAGAAATACTGCTCTAGGAGAAGGACTTGCCAGTAACTCTAAAAAGAACAGTAATCACTTCCTTCAGCTCCCACTGAACTGCTGCAATGCCATTGACTGGTCTGGCAAAGAAATGTCACCTGTGATTTAGGGAGAAGGGGCATTGCAAACATGCAACTTACAGGAGGGGGGTGCGCTGCATTTTGTATATGCTCTTTACTGCCTTGGCTCAAAGTGCTTTAGTTTCCTACTTCCCTTATCCTAGCATCAGAGCATAATTTAAAGTAAAATAAAAATAAATACAATTAGGGGGCAACCAAATATAGTTGTGCATGTGTATACACATGCCGGGGGGGGGGGTGAGTTGCAGAGATAAAGAGAACTGAATTTAGAAGCAACTTCTATTTATTTTTGTTCTGTTTAAAGAATTTATACCCTGCTTTTCTACCACAGTCAGGGGCACTCAAGGCGGCTAAAGGTTTTAGAATAAACCTTACCACATATATAGGCTTACACTCCAGAAATATCTTGTTTAGAATAATGAATTCACTGTGTGTCTTTAAAACACACGCACATGAGAGAGAGACTTGAAGAAAAGTAATTTTTCTTAGCCTTCCTTTATATCTCCGCAATCTCCAAAAGGAAAGGTGATACTACTTCTAGCGCACGTATTTCAGGTATGTGACACACTGGTATGCTAAGCAGTGTCTGTATGAACTTATCTTTTTGTGTAAGAAGCTGTTTGTGTTTCTCTCTTTCTACATAAATCGAGCACGGAGCTCTGAACAGCATTTCAACAGAATATTTACTTAATGTTTTGATTTGTTTTTATTATTATTTAAAGCTTTTGTGATTTGGAGTTGAAGTTTCGAATTCAGCAAGCAATAAGCTGCTTTTAAGGGCACTGCAAATGCCTTCTCAGTGTGCATGGGTGGGTGGGAGGAGAGTGGAGGTTTGAAGGTCTCCATTAGGTATGGAAAGCAATAATTTCCATAGCATTTGCATGGGGATTCTCTAGGAAGTGCAACTGGTAAATATGTTTTTCGTTCAGAATGTGTGCCTAATAGTAATTCCATAAGTATCCCCAAACACTTATCCTTTCTGCATATGGGAAGTACTAAGTAAGTTTTGGGAAGATCCTTGGCATATCCCTTTGCAGTACTCTAGTTATTTTGAAACTCTTCAATGTTGAGAGACTTTACTACCTTCTCAAAGCATGTTTTTGCTTCCTTCCTTTTGAAGTTTCTCAGCAGCCTTGCTTACAGGGCTGAAATAATGTTTGCCTCTTGCTTTAAGCAATGTCAATGTAACATAGAAATGGAGTTTATTGATCTGAAGTGTACCCAAGTGCAAGGTACACACCGTGCTTAGAAGACACCTTCCAGTCAGAATGACTTTAAGATGTACAAGTGTGCATCACTTAACAATGGGGATACTTTCTCTGATCCCTGTCATGTGGTTAGGTCATTGAGTGAGCATTCAGCCCAATCTAGTGCCTGCATTGTGTAAACAGATACTACCTGCCAGACACTAGCTGGCTGCACAGTCTACTGGAGATAGATTGCTTCTTCTTTGCATTAAGAGCCACTTAGGGTGCAATCCTAACCCCTTATGTCAGTGCTTTCCAGCACTCGCATAGTGGTGCCAATGGGACATGTGCTGCATCCTGCAGTTGCATGTCACTCACTGAGGCCTCCTCAAAGTAAGGGAATGTTTGTTCCCTTACCTCAGAGCTGCATTGCCCTTAAGTTAGTGCTGGAAAGCACTGACATAAGAGGTTAGGATTGTGCCCTTAGTTATATAAACAGGCACTCCCACAGCTGCAGGCTATGGGACACCTGACTTTCTCATTGAGAGTCTCTTTGTTGTGTTTTGACCACCATCTTATATGCGGTCCGTCGTTAAGCGGAAGGTTGTTGAGCAACACACACCTGTATTGAAAAAGTCAGTTAATTTGCATATACTATACTTGTGTGTGTGTGTGTGTGCATTCACATGTATATACATCATCGTCTTTCTTAGAAAATGTTAAAACTGTTTCTGGCTCACATTCCATTTTGTACAAACAGCTTTACCTCAGACAACGTCTGACTTAAAGAGCAAACTTAAACTGACTTTAAGAAGCAAACTTAAAGAGACGAAATAGGTGAGGTTCTTTTTCTTTTGCATGCTTTCAGGATTCATCCTTAATTATCACCCAGAGAAGTCTTAGTTGGTTTTCATTCTTGACAGTTTGTGGTAAATATCTTGCTCTGATGGAACCTGAAGTGTGAAAAGCATCACTCCATCTGTTGGGTCTGCATATGTGCTGGAGAAGTATATGTGCTGGAGAAGCTAACCTGTCCGCTTAGAAGAACAAAGGAGAGAGATCAAAGGGTCAGAATAATACGCCCATCATCCATCTCCCCCTCAGCCCCACAGAAAGATCTATTTGTGAGGCAACAACCCTGAGTGCTGGAAGGGAGGAGAAATAATGTCCTTAATTCTACCACTGATGTGTGTTGTCATTTATGTTAAGAGACACCAGCAGTGTGGAACTCAAGAGTCGGCTTCTGAGGTTAGCTGTCTCCTTGCTGTGTGCCTTGCCTGTCATCCCAGAGCTCCTGTGATCAGGAGGTGGGCAGGTTGTAGCTTCCAGAGCATCTCACCATTTCCTTCCTTCACAACTGGACAGTCTGTGATCTTTTTTTGTGTTCCAAGAATTACAACAATTTCCTTATTTAAAAACACTATAGTGAAAGAACATAAAGTACTTGTTTTTTTAGACAACAGCTGAAGAAGTCCCTCTAACTCTGTTGGCTGCCACCCAACAGAATGAAATGAAATGAAACAGGGAAGGGAGATTTTGTTTGGTTTTTGCTTATACTCCACTTTTCCTTTCAGGAAAATTTATGTGGTGCTTGTGTGGGGCTTTCAGTGTCTCTCATCCAGTCACTTACAAAGTCTACACCTGCTGAGCTTTAGCACTGGATGCATCCAGGCCATTCACTGGGATGTCATTTTAATGCTTTGCCTGAGGCATGCAGGTGTATAAGGTCTGCACTATTTAAAGTGTTTGACCTATTAGAAAGCCCTTCAGGTGGCTGGAATGCATTACTTTTTATATATACTACCTGCTTGTTCCTTCCTTGTCCTTAAGCTCTGCTGTAACCCTATCCTCTTAAGAATTAAGCACTATGTCACTTCTAGTGATGCAGTAGACTGAACAATGGATTTGGATGTAGGGAATCCTAAGTTCAAATCCCTACTCTGTAGTGATGCTCCCAGAGTGACTTGGGCAAACTTCTGTCTCTCTTTCTCAGTCTATCCTGTGTTGTAACATTGACTGGAGGATAAAATGGGGGTAGGAGTGCTAGGTGTAGTAGTTAAAAGGCGGGTAACCCAATCCTGAGCTGCCCAGTGTGCGGGGCTGCAGCAGTGCCGAAATTGGCTTCTACTGCATCCAGTGTGCCCCAGGCAGCCACTGCTGCCTCCTCGGGAGAAGGGGACTTTTGTCCCCTTCCCCCGGGTAAGGTGAGTAGCCCCACAACAGGGCTACTCAATTCTACAGTGAACCAAGAGTGGATGTAGTATTTGGAGCCTCCGTGTCAGACAGGCAGCTCGACATGGAGGCTCAGGATCCAGTGGAGAAAAGCTCCACCAGTCCCACCTCCCTCCTGCCCCACTCCTTTACCCCGACATGCCTCCTGCCCACCTCCCCCCATGTCCTCACCTACTTCTCTGCTGTCTGATGATCGGTGCAGTTGCTGAGTGGTGGAACACTGGTGCTCCACTAGCACTAACCCAGGGCTGGCCAGAGCTGGTCTAGCACTGGTGCTCCACTGAGGCTGAGGGCTGCAGATATACCTTACGCACTGCTTAGAATTGGGTCCTGAGTTATGAATCCAGAAGTCCCTACTTCAGAATTTTCTCTTTGCCCTGAACTCTAGGTGACCTTCAGCAAACCACATACTCTTAACCAGCTGCCATCTGTGGATAATTGCACCTGTCTACCTTACATTGTTGCTGAACATGTGAAGCACTTCAAAAATACTAAAGCACGACGTAAATACTAAGTATGATTATAACCTTATGTATTCTGACCCAAAAATTTGGGATACAAATGTGATTTTAAAACCATAGCTTAGGGTATTTTTTCTGGCATTGTATATGTGCCAGTACAGAGGTAATGCTGGCTCCCTCTTAAATAATACTGGAGCCAGCCATAGGAATGAATGCTCCCTCTCCTGTTGGGGATTGGGGTCAAGTTTCTCTCTCCTATCTTAACCATAGTTAAATAATTTTAATAATTGTTAAGATTAATCAGAGTTCCCATTTAACCAGGGTTTGAAGGCATTTGATGCTGGTTAAGTGGGAAACCTGGTTATTAAAATGGGAACCATGGTTGATATTGGTGCTAATATGTTCTGTACCAGAAATTAAAAGAGACAGCAGTACACTCTGTGGTGTTCTTAAAATTATATAGCTATCTGCTTTAAGGAAGCTGGCTTGGGTTATGTCCATCAGAATTGGGTAAGAATGCACCTACTTAGGAAGATTCCCATGGTGCCAAAATATATTTTAGCTTATATCTAGAAGTACAGGAAGGAAAAAGAAGTTACAATGAGATTGTATTGAATACATGTGAAATATTGGAATCTGCACACAGTCATGGATTCCCTTAATTCTACCACTGATGTGCTGTGTCTTTTTTTTTTTTTTAGAGACACCAGCAAAGGTGTCTTTCAGAGAAGCAGTTTGGGTTTTCAGGTGCTCCTGGTCAGCTAGCTGACCAGCGAGGTTTTACTCTTGAAACGATGTATTCAGAAAAATAATTGTTGTATAATACATTATCCACAGTTTGAAATTCATCTCAGCTATGCAGTGTGTGCGAAATGACTGACTGTGCATTACAGCATTAGAGTATGTCTTGGGCTGCTTCTGAATAGGCCATGCATAGGGTTGTGCTGTTGATGCGCATGGATTAGCATTTACAAATATGTGCACTGGAGCAAACTTTTGGAGGAGAGCACTGGAACCGGAGGAACTGCAATTCATGCTAACCAATTTTTTTAAAGTTATCTTCTGAATCTCTCTAATGGGGGGCAGGCACACGTAATTCAGGTTCTGTCTTGTAGTAAATACGGAGCAATGTATGTTTCAACTTTGTATGTAATGCCCTGGCAAGAGTTCATGTGCTCCAGAAGCTCATTAATCTGATACTACTGTACAGGTATTTTTCTTTAAGTCTCAGGCCTGCCTATCTAGGCAGTTTGTTAGGCAAAACACAATCCAGTCTCCAAGACACTGGAGGCTGCCTACCCCCACTACTCTGTAAAGTCCTGGTCAGCCTCATGTTTTTCTTCAAGGCCACCTTGACAGAGGTGGAACAGAACACCCCTGCTCACGATTCCCACAGTAGACTGCCAGCAAGTCCTATTGCCATAGCCACCTTTCCCCCAAAACCGCTTTTTGTGTCTGGGCTGGCAACTGGGGAGTCAACTCTTAAACACTGGGGAGAGACTGGCTTTGGCACCTCCAGTGGTTGAGCTGTGATGTAACGAAATTGTGGCCTATTAGTGGAAGTGACCCTGTTTTTATAGCACGTTTAATCTGATTTAGTATGAGAATTCTCTTCCATCCAAAGGCATGTGGTAGTTTTTTTCTTTCCATTGCTGCTGCTGCTCCTTTGTGTAAAAATAAACCCCGCCCCTTAGAGATTACACACGCAAATACTAATTCAACTCTGTGCGTATTGGGTCTCTTTTTCCTCACCTCCTTTCCCACATTTTGCTTGTGAGCTGTATTAAAATTCATTGATGATACAGACTCTTGACTGCAGAGGGCTTGTACATTTTTAGGTCAGCTGTGGATTATGGCATCTTCTCCCTCATCACCCTAATAGCATTTGCATGCCGTTGTTGCTTGATTTGAAGAAGAGCAAAAAAGGCAGTTGGGGGAGCTTGAAAACCACATCGGTAAGATGCAAGAAGGCTGATAATGAAAAGGGACGATTGAAAGTGTGTGATCCATGGCTCACCAGCATTGTATTAGTAGTATCCCGAAATCAAGAGCTCATTCATTTTAACCAGAGGTTAATTAATCAAACAAGAGCGCATAAAATTATAAGCGGCTTTTAATGAAGTGAAACAGCGTTATTGGCAGTAAGCAAAACACAGACTACTTTTGTCTGCAGCACTTGTGGCTTGGATAGGATTGCAGTCTGCCCTCAGTGTTGCAAGTGTTGGAAGTAATAGGCCTTTTGCTCAGAGATGCATGCCATTGCCTTGAAAAGAAGAGAGAATGGTTCCCAGCTCTTAATTTTGGAATGCATGGTGTTGCAGATGGCTCTGGACACGTGTAGAGATCCATTCTAAATCCACCTAAAGAAATAGTATCCTGAAATGTGCAGGGTACCTTTTGTTTATAGGACACTCCCCCATGTCTACAGGAAGATGGGGTGTGGATCTTTAAGGAATTTAGTAACCGATCCATAGGGAGCCAAGCTAGAAAGTGATGTACCTAAATTGCATTGACTATTTCACACTATTTAATGGGCGGGACCCAAAGTGCATAAACTGGAACTGTTGAATCTACACAACTAAACTGCTATTAACCCAACCCACTAATGTTAACCCTCATAAACCCTGAGAAATGAACATGGGTCTCTGCATTATGCCCAAAGCAGGCCAGGCACATCTGATAGGTGGTTGGGCATCGTCCTGGTCCAAGACCTCACTTGCAATATTGCATCTGTTCTGGGCACTGCATTTTAAGAAGGACGTTGGCAAGATGGAACAAGTTCAGAAGAGGGCAACTAAGATGGCGAGGGGATCTGGAAACTAAACTGTATGCAGAACAATGTAAAGAACTTGGCGTGCTGAGCCTAGAGGAGGCTAAGTGGAGATAGAATCATCATCTTGAAATATCCATTGGGGTGTCATTTGGAAGGAGGAGTAAATAAGTAAGAAGCCTTGCTTCTTGTGGCTTCTGAGGGCAGGACTAGAACCATGGAGTTCTAACAGTGGGAAAGGAGGCTTAGTGTAGTCAAGAGGAAGAATTTTCTGACTGTAAGAATTGTCCATCATAGGAATAATGTTCCTCTTACTGTTCCTTACTTACAGTAGTGAGCTGTCCGTTATTGGAGGTTTTCAAGCAGCATTTGGGCACAGGAATGCTATGGTAATTGCCGATGCTGAGCAGGGGGTTGGACTAGATGACCTCAACTTAGATATCTAAACTCTATGAATTATCATAGCCCAGGTCATCCAACAAAATATCTGGGAAACACTCCTGTCTAAGGTTGCTCCATACATTATTATTTGAATGGAAGCCTGTAACAGAGCTCCATTGTGTATATGCTAAAACCACAGTTTAAGGGCAGGAGGTCTGGTCTAGAGCGTAGAGCCTCCGTCTGCCTGAAGATAACATCCACAAGGTCGCCAGTTCGAGGCCACCGGCACCATGCGCCCTTGAAGCAGCTGACAAGCTGAAGCCGAACTATTCCATCTGCTCTGAGCGTGGGAAGATGGAGGCCAGAATGTGAAGCCAGATCGGAATGAAACACCTGAATGTAGTGGTCTTGAAAGAAAGAACCTTCTTTCAAATTGTAAAAATCCCTATTTAATAAGGGATTTAAATAAAGCCTGCCTATGTAAACCGCCTTGAATAAAGTCTTGAATAAAAAGGCGGTATATAAATACCTGTTGTTGTTGTTGTTTAATTACATGCACTTAAAAAAAATAATTCTCATGTGCACTGTTGAGACATGGGGTAGGAAATCTACACCAGTTATAAGTCTCAATAGCTTATTTTTATAGCCTTCACAACGGTTTCAAAAGAGCACACGTCTTCTAACCTTTATTATTTTAACAGGTGCACAACACAAGTTTCCAAATAGTATTTCTTATACACTTGTATTGTGATGCAACCCAATATTATCATCATATGTACTGCTTTTCAGCAAAAAAGTTCGCAAAGTGGTTTACAGTCAAAATCAAAAATTTTAATGGCTCCCCATCCCAAAAGAGCTCACAATCTAAAAAGATGTAGAACACCAGGAAACAGTCACTAGAAATATTTGGGAAATATTGCACCCCAGACAGTATCATAACGAATTCTTATTATTTGAACTAAGAAAGAATTCCTCCTAACCAAGCATGAGTTGGTCTGGTAAGGGGTTTTTTTCTTTCCGTGATCTTTTTATTTATAGCTTCCTTTTTCAATTAACACAAACCTGCATATCTTATGACTCATCAAGCCGAATGCAGCCCAGCAGCCTCATATTGTGGCCTGGCAGACGATGTTTTTTGCAGTCCCTGCAAAAACCTTCTGCTTTTTGCAGTCCCAGGCAGGCAGCACAAACAGGAGGTTTAGTCAGGCCCTTGTGGACTGTCGCAGTTGGTAGACAAATTGATGCATTTGGGTTGATGGGGCATAAGTTTGGTGGAGACTTGAATTAATGAACGTATCTGTCATGTGAATGCAGTAATGTGTCAGCTTGCCCTTTGCTCCTCCAAGATCTTTGGGAGAGCAGATGCATTGCTGATTCGGACAGCTGCAAACCATCACATGCACTGCAATATAGTGAGAGAGCCTCTAATCCAGAAAACCATGAACTGCAGTCTGTCAAGTCTTTAAACTAGAGCAGTCCCCTTCAAATGATCCCCCCTAACATAAATGGCAGCATTAAACTTGGCATTCTGCAGAGTCTCTGAAGGGTTGTGGTAATTCCCTGAGCATTCTCAGATACAAATGGTTTGCCATGAAAATAATTGAGAAGCTTTGTCCTTGCCTAGGAAAAAAAAAATCATTGTACAGAGTAACCAATGGGCGTCTGTACCCTCTTATGAAAGGCAAATGATATTCTTTGTGGAACTCTGAAATAATTACCCAGTTATTACTGAATTGTCATGCTTTAATGCCAGTCTAGAATAGAGACATTTAAAATTTACTTATGACTTGATTTAAAACAAGGCTTTTAAATGCATGACTCTTAACTATTAATTTGCTCATAAGAGTCCCTTGGTATGCAAGGTCCTTAAAACCCTGCAGGGATAAAGTTAATATAAGTCTATGAACTGTACTACATATCCGATAGACAGAACTGAATTAGTAGTAAGAAACAGGATAGTGGAAATGGGTAGTGTCCCCTTTTCCAATGCTAAGCAGCCTGTAGCTTTTCAAGTACCACTTTCCCAGTTACAAAGGAGTAACCCCCAGACCTCAGCAAGTTCAAGGGTGTAAGAGCCCTTGTCAATTTAAAGAAACGATACTAATAACTTTTTTGCAGGCATGGACACTTAGTACAGTGTAAGGGCTAGTTCGCATCTGTTGGCTTCTCTGTACCTGAGATTATTCTGCATTTGACGACCAGCAGGTGGATATGCAAATAGACTCTTAGAAAAGGCATTGCATTTTATGTGATATGAAGATTCTGTCTGGTGTTGGATGTGTGATCCATATTCATCTGTGCTCTATGCAGATGTTATGGAACTGTGGAGAGTCCATGATTTTGCAATACTTGCGAGTGTGCCCTTGAGCCATGCCCCCACACTTCAGAGGCCCCCTCACTGATCTCCATGCAGTCTGTGAAACACTGTCCCTGAGATCCTCCTCATGATTAGAGATGCTGCATGGAATAGGGAGATACATTTGCAAGTAACTTCCAGGGCAGGGTACTTTATCTTCTAACAATTCCCCTTAAAACACATTCCCACACTCCAGCCACTGGATGCAGACACACACAGACCTCAAGACTATCACCACCCACAACGTGCATCAGGGGAAGTAGGCACTTGCCCGCAAAGCTCCTGCTACTATAAATGTCCTGGTCTTTAAACTGCCACTGGACTCTTTTGGGCTTGTTCAGCTGCTGTTTTGCTCCTGGGGTGCAATCTCACTGAGATTAGAAATGGCATAAAAGAAAAAAGGACAGCTGCTGGAACTGGTATATTCTTTAATACTGTAAATGTTTCCAAGGCATTACAAGGCTATCTTTTTCAAGGGAATATCTTTTAGCTTGTGTCTCCCCTCCTCCCACTTCTTACTGCGTATGGAAGGTAAAAAATGAATTGGGGCAACGATCTCTCAGATATTTCATTGTAGGAACTTGCTGAACTGTGAGAGTTTTCTAACTCTTCTCTGTTCACAGACTACCTGTAGTGCAGGGTGGGTGCTGGAGCGCAAGCCAGTCCAAGGGCAGAATTTCCTATTGTTCCCGTGTATTAGAATCCTTTTGACTAAAATGGTGCCTTCTTTAGCACTTAGTTAGTGCCACAGATAGTATTTGGGGAGGAGGGCAATGGCTTGTATGTACAGTTAAGAAAGCCGTGTGAGTGCGTGCATGCTTCACATGTATTGTTCCGGGTAAAAATCTCTTATCTAGCAAAGTGTTACAAAGGGATTTAATACCAATCCAGGACCTTTGCCATTTGTGTGAGACGGAGTAGGGCTCATTTGCATTCTTCCTTCTATAATAATTACCTAGCAAGGAGTGCCTGTTACCATTAGCTTTGTTCCGTCTGCCAGTGATAATGCCCATCACCAGTCTCCATGCCACCAATTATGGCTGCGGTGCGGGGAGAAGACTGGGGGGAAGGAAGGCCAAAAATCATCCGAAATAAGGTGAAAATTTTTTGAAACCTGGCAAATCGATGTCCTGATAAAGAGTGTGATAATAGGCATTAAACATAACTGCAGAAATACTACGAGTTGAGGCCAATGGGTAATCCATAATATTGATGAAATGCTTGGTTTCAGTACAAGTTTAGAAAAGCCAACACATCATTTTTACTTAGCTTTTAAATCAGTCCAAACCTTCTTTGTCTTCAATGGCTGCATTTCTATTTTTAGAACCTGCATTTTTGAAAAGCTTCGCAATATATATTTTTTTACAATATTGAGGATTGTGGGGTAGGAAAAGTATGCTTATCCATGTAATATAAAGGCCAAATTTGTCCTGAGGGAGGCAACCCTGTTAGTTTGTTTACATGTCTCCCTCATTCATCTGTAAAGTGGAGGTGAATCCAAAAAGGCTGGACAGGTGAGAGGACCCGAGTGCTTACCTGCCTTTTTCCCCAGGCTCCATCGTGGTTGACACTTTTCACTCAGTCCAGCTCTGATACCCAAGTGAGGCAGGCTGTGGAGAAAAGTGCCTGAAGCAACAGAGTGTGGGGGAATATGTGGAGGAATGGTTCAGCCCCTGTGGTACATCTTTTGCTGTACCTACCATCACCTTTTATATGAATGGGGCAGGCACATGAATAAGCAAAAATGGTTGTCCTGACCACATCTAATTTGCATTGTAGTCACAATGGAGGAGAGCAATTGGCACTGGGAGGTATAAAACTACGAATTTGCCAATGATTTGATTACTAGCAGTATTTCTGATATACCATGACAAGCACGGTGAGGGAGAGGAATTTAAGCTAGTACTTCAAAAATGGTTGATTTACAAGTTGTGAAATTTTCAACATGTTTGGTTTAAAAGAAAAAAAATCAGGGACACAAGTTTGTTTTTTTTAATTGGTAGAAAAGGGCAGAAGACCTTTCATGGGTTTCGTATCTTACACTGTATGAACCACACTTTGTTGGCTTTTTTAATACTAGCAATTATTTTACATAAAATTACACATAAAGGCAGATCAGGTGTATACTGTTGCCAAAAATGGGAATGTGGGGAGGACAGTTTACACTCTCATGGCTTGATGGGCATTTTGGTGATGGGACTTTACCTGCAAAATGTCTTTTTGCACAACTTCTGGATTTTTTTGAGAAGGCAGCAGTGGTGGAAGTGACGTCAAAAAAAGAATATCTGTGAGTCTATAAATTTTCTGCAGGCTCCTTCTCTGACTCACTTGGTTGCTCCAAAAAATGGAGATTTCTAGCAACAAGATCTGTAATGAAAAAGCCACTCTCTGAACCTTGAATGATTAATAGAAGAAAATGCTATCATGGGGTCCAGAGTGATCGCTGTTTCCGAATGTCTTATTATTACACATGACTGCAAAGGCACAGCTATTCTTCCCTGTTTCCGCATCTTTTCTTTGCAAATAGAGGGTTATATAATGCTTCTAGGTGCCATATTTATACTGCGTGGCTTGTGTATACAGCATATAATTTATAGGAGAGAGGGCTATCTCCTGTATCCCCAGGGGCCGCCTTAAATGCCTACACACTCGTCGGTGCTAGTTGTGGTGGGAAACAGCCCAACTCCTTCAACACAATTTTTTTTTACCTGCACAATTTAACATTTGGGTAGAGGTGGCCACCGAGGTCTAGACTAACTAATGATGTAATCTCTAAATTATAGATAAGGAAACTACTATAGTGTAGTAGCAAAGAGACTGAGCTGTGAGTGGAAAAGTTCATGGTTCAAATATCATGTGTGGATAAAAATCACAGGAGTTGTGTCTATGGGCAGATACAGCCCAGTCCCCATAATTGGGCTCACCCAGCACCACCACCAACTGCTCTCAGCTGATGAGCTGCAGTGATGCCTTGGCAGAAGCTCCATCATCACTCCCTATCTTGAAAATATGATCAAGATTTGCATATCTTCTGTCATTTGCAGCTGATTGTCTCTTAAGTGAGAAAAATGTGCTTATTTCTGGTCATCACCTGCTTAATGACATCAGCTCCTGCTTAATGACATCATTTCTGGCCCTCAGCAGGTACCATGAATCAGGGATGGGAACTCGAGTGACTCAAGTCAAATGGCAAAAACGTGTTTTTTGCTGATTCATTTACATTCAAGTCACCCATGTTGATGACTTGGGCACTGACTTGAGCCTGAGGTCACTGAACTGGCACTCAGTCCCTAAGCATGCAGACTCAAGTCTGTGTTTGGGCGTGCTTGCTTACTTTTTTTTGCAGCTTGAAAGACCTTGTGGGGCCATCATTCAGACCAGGCAAGCAGCAGGGAAGTTCCAGCCAAGAAGGCATGGAGGGGTTAAGGTTTTGTTTTTGCATCAAGTGGTGGGAGCAGGCTCTCTTGTCCATTTCTGAAGGAACCGATGATCACTGGATGAAGGATGGGTGGTTTGATTCTTTTCTTTGTATGAGGGTAGAGCAGAAGAAGGAGCCTTAGAACTGGCTGGAGAAGCTCAGGGAGGGGGAGGCTGTTTATACCGATCATGCTTTCCAACCAAATGGCTTTGTTGTTACTTGGGAGGAGGAAGCCTCATTGAATGAGTCTTTTCGAGTCTGGCTCTGGGTGACTCAAAGTCTCCCACTTAGGACTCATTTTTGAGTTGAGTCATGGGGGACAAAGACTCATTAGTCAATAAAAGCTGCGCTGGACTTGCCTGTCCCTGCCATGACTACTTTTCTACCCTCTGAATAAACAGAGTTTTATGTCCTTGCTCCTTTCTGCATTATGGGGATAATAGTTTACAGGAACTAGTTTTTGGAGATATTGTACAGATAATGAATGGGAAGTGATGTTCACATTCAAAACATGCTGCTGAACACAAGATCTTTTCTTACAATATATGATGGTGGTGTAGGGCTTGCATATGACCTTTTGAATCACATAGAAGAACTTCATGCCTGATGGAGCAATTTATGTAACTTGGAACTTGTATACTTCTATGCCAACAGTTGCTATTTCAAAAAAATATTTTTCTGTTTTGTATTCTCTGCCGCCAACTAAGCAACAACTGTTTGTGATGAACTGTATATTGTTTATTACTAATTTACCTGCAAACTTCTTTACAGCTTTGTTTGTCCTTGAAGAAAAATGGTTGGCAACCTTCAGTCTCGAAAGACTATGGTATAAGCCTACAGCACCCGGTATTCCCAGGCAGTCTCCCATCCAAGTACTAACCAGGCCTGGCCCTGCTTAGCTTCCGAGATCAGACAAGATCGGGAGATAGTGTTCAGTATAGGGAGATAGTGTTCAGTATAGGGAGATCCTTGAAGAAGATCTTTGACATACAGATGAAGAATTAAGTCAGATGAATTGTCTCTTTTTCCAAGTCTTCTGAGGTCCCTGCAGCACAATTTCACTCCATTTTTTGCATTTAGAGTGTGCAGCAAATCAATAGCATAGAGCAGCAATTTTCAACCTTTTTTATCTCATGGCACACTGATAAGGCACTAATTGTCTAGGCACACAATCAGATTTTTGACAATTGACAAGGCACACCATGCTGCCAGTAGAGAGCTCACATGTCCCACTGGCTCTACTAGTAAATGACCTTCCCTCAAATTCCTATGGCACACCTGTGGACCACTTATGGCACACCAATGTGCCACGTCACAGTGGTTGAAAATGGCTGGCATGAAGCCAGAAAATATAAACATATTTATTTCTAGTCTCTAGCCTCTGGTGGTAGTGCCTGAATATAAGGAAGAATGCTTTCCAGAATGGGATCGCTTTGGCCTGTCTGATGTAGATTTTGATGTACATCAAAAACTTGCATGTTCCACCACCAGTGGAGGACTGCTGAATTAAAGGTATTCTTGCTTTGCCTATTTTGCATACCTTAAAGAATACCACTAATCAGTTTGTTTCAAAACCTACCATGTGGCAAATGGCTCAGGAAAGCAACTTGCTCCATAGCAAAATGGGAATAAAATTATGCAGAGGAATTGCTCATTTAGATCACATAATTGAAAATTCTGCTCCAAAAACAACTCATATGCCACCTGGCAGAATTTTAATTTTTAATTTTAATTTTTTGTGCTGCAGAGCATACATAGCCCTGAGTATAGAGAATGCATATGATATAAATGGTGGTGTAATGGAACTTTCTAGTAGTTTGATATTCTGTGAATTTCTGCTTCCTCCACCTCCCCACACACACTTTTTGTGTTTTTGTTTAGAAGACTATGTGGACATTACAATGGAAGCAGAGCTGGGTTTTATGCACTGTTCCCATTCTGAATCTCCATGTGTTCGGGTGATTGACTGAATAGAGCTTTTGCTCCTATGTAGACTAATATGCGTATGCTCAACTAGGCATGTGGACATTGAGATTAGGAGAAAGTGTGATCCTACTACCAGCCTCCCTCCACTTGTTCATTGTATCATATGCATGGGGTGAAAGTGTGTTTCAAGAAATGCCTAAGTATCACATCATGATTTCGTCCTTTTGCAGAGTTAGTCAGAGAGACAGAGAGAGAGAGAGGCTAAATAAGGATTTACATGGTTAGGTGTTACAGCTTTGCTGCCCTGCTTACCTCCTTAGACTTCTCTCATGGCAAAGATTCTCTCTCCCTCTTCCCCTACTGACCGCATAACCTTAATCTCAATATGCTTCCCTCCTTCCTTACTTTCTTCTATGGCAACTCATGATGTGTGTGCATAATTCATTTTAAGATCTTGGTTTTCAATGCAAATAAAAAAAAATACAAATTTATTTGCATAATTTTATTTCTGTGGGCAGATAGTGGATATGTTGTTGAGGCAGAGGACAGAGAGAGAAATTCAGACTACTTGCGGCTCCAGGTATAATTCTTAAACTGCATGGAATGTTTCGTGTAGACAGGTCTTAGAGTATTAATCTCAGAAGGGAAAACATTTCCAAATGGGTAGAGAAAGATTTTCATATTTGGTATATTGATTTCTTATTTTTAATTTATTTAAAACATTTGTATCACATCCTTCCTCACCTAAAGGGACTATCGTGAAAGGTCATAACATTTAAAATCTGATAGCACATTTTACAATATTCAATTAGAAAAGGAGACAGGACCCATACAACAGCTAAAGAAAAGCTACAACAGAGGATATCGACAGAAAGCCAATCGAAATGTTTTCGCCCTTATTGCCTTTCTGCCTATAGACACGCATGATGATGTGCAACATTAAAAACCAACAATAGAATTACAGTTAATAATAAAATACAGTTAAATGTATCACACTAAAAAGAGAAAAAGAAAAAAAGGACCTGCATATACAGTGTCACAAACGAGGGTGGTGTTAGGAGGCTGCCCGTACTTTGTCACAAATACACCTTTAAAACGATCTAGTTTGCATAAGCCTTTATGAACCTCATTGGCTATTTGCTTTATCTTGTTGTCTTGACAATTAAAAAGTCAACAGTGGGGCCTAAAGACCATGTCTGTACCTCTTTCGTTTCATGGCCCTTTGGCCCTACTGTTGACACATTTATATTTTTTTGCTGTACCCATGTGTAAAGCACGTGTGAAGAACTGCCAGCTGACAACAATTAATGCATCTGATGAAGTAAATTCTAGTCCATAAGAGCCGATGCCGCCATAAATGTTAGTCGTTGAAGCACCACAAAACTCCTTGTAGTGTTTGCTGCAATAGACTAACATGGCTACCCTCTGGTACAAATACATCATCCAACTATAAAAGCTTCGAGTCCCCTGAATGGGGTGGGACAGAATTTTTAAATAATAATAAAAGGAGCCAAAGACTGAACCCATTCTTTTGGGTTGAGAGTATGCACATTTCATGTTCCACAACAATTTTTATCCTGCCTGATGTATAGCTTTGTGTTCACTGGAAAGCCTGCCTACTCCTATCACAGCACAAAATTGATCCAATAAAGGATAGTACCTGGCTCACATCAATTGAAGGCATGATCTGGTGTGTAGAATTTGTTAATGTGCTTTTTCCTCTTAAGCAACCAATCCTGGTTGAGGCCTGGCAGGAGATTGTTTGAGGTAAATTGTGTTGGTAATCTGTTGGTCAGGCACATAACCCAGCTAATGAATTACTGGAAAAATCCTTTGTTTACCTGCTGTCACCATTCCTGGCTGTTAAAGATTTGCTAGAGTAATGCAAGGCTTCTGAAGCTTTGACACAGCCTTTAAGAGCTGAAACATTTCTCCATGTGTAGACTTTCTTAGGCATGTGGGCCGGGTTTTCCTTGTATTTTTCACCAGTTTGGCGTATTAGATTGAAAATGTGCAAACTTGGAGGAAAAAGGAAGTCTGCCATTTGTTTGCAAGCCAGAGTTGGAATATACTAAATCCTCTTGGCAGTCAAAGGCGCAGGGAAGCTGTATTCTATGCACAGGGTAGCACAACTGAAATGGTGCTTGATGTTCAAAGTACGCAATGCTACGACTTTTGAAGCCTTCCCTGACCTATTGATTGGTCTTTTCTAGCATTATTAATTTCTTTTCCAAGCTGTACTCAGATGACTGACTTGAGTGCAAGAAATCCTTTTTCCTGGTTAGTCTAGATGGGTAGCCTTCAAACTTTTGATGTTCTGGGAACTCATTCTTTATAACATTGTTCTCTGTGCCTGTGAGCATTATGGAGGATTCTGGAAACTCCAGAATGTTCTAGCCTGAATGTGCAGTTCACATGGGTTCCAAGCTCTGCTTTTAGGGTCTTGCTGCTGTTCTGTATGAACTGTAAAGTTCCCACAGAATATACCCAGTGTATTCTAGCATAAGCATAAAAGGCACATCGTTTTTCAGAAAAATTTGTCTGCTGTTACTGATCTTGCATTGGTGGAATCACTAGGTCCCCTGGAACACAGTTTAAAAATTGCTGCTCTATTTGATAATCAACAATACTTATTTGGCTATAGGCATCAAGCCTTGGATTGATTTTTTCCAGTTTTGGTTATTTTTCCCCCCTTACAGGACTTTTAAACACTTGAGCCCAAATCCTAACCAACTTTCCTGCACTGACACAGTTGTGCCAATGGGATGTTTGCTGCATCCTGCAGTTGGTTGGCAGTCACAGAGGCCTCTTCAACATAAGGGAATGTTTGTTCCCTTACCTCGGAGCTGCATTGTCCTTACCTCACTGCTGAAAAATTGGTTAGGATTGCACCCTTGTTGGCTCATTTTTGACAAACTGTTCTTTTAGCATTCCTTCTTAACTCTTTAGCCCTGCTTTTTGGAACCTCAGAATTTGTGGTTGCCTGTGGTTACTCAGTGGGCAATAAATACTCTAACAGTAAGGCACTCTGCAGGAGAATAGCAGCACCATTCCCTCCTTCTGGCCAGCAGTTACGGAGAAAAATGGTTCTGACTCATGCGCAGAATGGGAAGTGGATATTTCAGAACACAACACTGGCTCCTGAAAAGGATCCAAAGGTCTTATGCTGGCAAGCCTTGTCTGAAATCGAAGAGTGGAATAAGCTCTCTTGCTGTGTGAACTGTGAAAAGGACCCAGCTACATCTGCTAATCTAGAGATGTTTGTTTCCTTTGGGTAGCCACCAATGTGTAGGTTAGATTGCTTTATGTTGTCTGTTTCAATATATCAGTGTGGAAAAAGGAGTAATGGAGTCTAGATCAAATGCTAGCAGGGGTTGGGAGATGTTCCTCTTGGGACCAATATGAAATATCACTTTGTTGATGTCCCACTTGAGAGTTTCTAAGGTGCCTGTTTCCCTAGCTGCTTCCTAGTAGTTTAGAACTGTGTGTTTCCTCATTTGTACAGCTGTGAATTTGAATGTGAAGTGCAATTTTCAGCCAAGTCCTGGGTTTAATCTTTCTCCTGCAATACTCACCCTCAGGCAGGTTCCAGCTATATTTGCCACATAACAGAGCAAAACAGGACAGTAAAGAGGGTTGGGGGCATGGTGAGAAGCTTGAGTTGAGGCTTTCTCCCCTTCACCATGGTTTGTTGCAACTTGCACGCACGCTCCTCTGCTGCTTTCCCTCACTTCAGGAGCAAGCCAGGCTTCAGAGCTGCATCTGCCTCTAAACAGCCAGTTGGCTCTGACTGTGTGAAATAATAACAGATAAGCATATGCAGAATACTTCTTTAGTGTTCTATGTTTAATTCCTCTACCCACAAATGTAGGCTTAAGGAGTACGGCTACCAGGAGAGAAGGTTCAGTTTTTAGTTGGCTTACAATTCCATCCTTTCTCTGTTCCTAAAAGACTTTGTGCTACCTTTTCTTGTGCAAGTTTCTCATAGACTATCTTGAAGTGAAAAACAGTCAACCACTAAAAAAAAAATCTCCAGCTAGAGGAGGCTTGCAAGGAAGAGTCTGCAGGCACAGCTTGTGTACATATTTGTTGAAAGCTGGTTGGCAAATGCAGTTGCCTTTCAAACATGTTCTTTCACCTATCAACAGAGCACAATTCTCGAGTACTTAATGTTCTGCAGATTGCATAAGCACGACTCTGGAAATATTTGGACAGGCTGTGAGCTCTTGTTTTCCTACTACTTCATTTTGCTACTGCTTTAGGCTGGATCTCGTGAAACGGAGGCCAGAATATTGGTGTTGCGAAACGAATTCCATCTGAAGAGTTATACACGACACTTGAGAGAGAATCTCTTCCATCAGTCTGGTGTGTATCAGACATGTTGTCACTGAGAAGGGTAGCCGCCTTCTAGACATGGCTGGATTGTTGAGTCTTCACCCAGTAAAATATCCAGCACTTTGGACTGGTTTGGCAAGAAGCAAACTTCTACTAAGCTCAAGATCAAACCCATTCCAGAAGACACTGCAAATACCAAGGCTTCAGGGCTTCCTAACATACACTTTAGTTTTATTTTAAAAAAGGGGGGGGGGGAATCAAGCCAATGTGGTCATAGAGAAAATCAGTAGTGTAGTGGTAAAGTTTAAAGTGCACGACCTTCATGACACCCCCCCCCCCAACCAAGCCCTGTTAAGGCTTTATAACAACCAACCAAAATAGGGCACAATCCTGACCCCTTATGTCAGTCAGTGGGACGTGTGCTGCATCCTGCAGTTGAGTGTCACTCACGGAGACCTCCTCAAAGTAAGGGAATGTTTGTTCCCTTATCTCAGAGCTGCACTGCCCTTATGTCAGTGCTGGAAAGCACTGACGTAAGGGGTTAGGATTGTTTCCATAGTGTGTTATCCTCCTGCCACTTATTTCTACTTTGAAACTTACTATACTTGATTTAGAGCCAAATCTTAAGCAATTTTCCAATGCCAGTGTAGCTGTGCCAGTGGGATGTGCACTTCACCTTGTGGGGGGTGCAGCAGTCACAGAGGCCTCCTCAAGGTATGGGAACTTTTGTTCCCTCACTTCAGGGCTGCATTGCGGCTGCACTGGTGCTGGAAAGTTGGATAGGATTGGGCCCTTAGGTTGCAATCTGGTGCACTTACTTGGGAGTAAGGGCCATTTGAATATACTGAGATATACTTCTGAGTAAACAAGCATAGGTTTGCATTTGTTAACAATCTCACCCATGTTGTCCCAAACTCTTGGGTTGCAATAGTTTTAAAACAAATGTATAAAGATTGAAAAAAGGGATTAAAAAAAGCCCAACTAAATATAAAAGTTATATTATAGCATTAATCTCTGCATGTTTATTCAGAAGTGTCACTTCATTCATTTGCTCTGTTAAATTTGCATAAGATTATAACTTTAATATGACATGAAGGCATCCTTGTGAAAGATTATGTCGTAGACAATATCTTATGCCCTCTAGGCAAAATTCTAAGTTTGCCTCCTGTTAAGCCTGATTCTTCTTGGCTAAGGTCATTTGAAAAAGCTTTAAATGCAGCTCTAACCATCTTCCTGGCAGGATACCTTTGTGGGTGCCATATAGTTCACAGCCAGGGTTATGGTCTCAAAAGTGGTGGCATGTTGCAAAACATCATTGAAATTTCAGGACATGGACTCAACATCACAAGTGAGCCCAGTAGGTATGCTCTGAGGGAAAGTTATTTGGTAACTCATTGAACTCTACCCGGGTAGAGACCAACGATGATAAAAATGTGCATCCTACTAGGAGAAAGGAAGACTAGCACTCAGACACACCACTCCTTTTGGGACACCAAGGATTGACCCAGATGCACCTGACATGGCAGATTCAAGTCTAGATGGCAGTCGTCCCCGAATCCTCCTAGAAGAGCCCAGCTCCTATAAGGCCCTAGCAACCAGGGCCCAGTACCCCCTGTGTCTAGTACAAGAGAGGCCAAAGTCAGCATGACATCTCAAGTGTCATGCCCATGGCAAAGGAGGGCTCCTGCAGGCCTTCACGGACAAGTGGGTGGCTTCAGGATTGGACTGGTGGGTCCTCAAGGCTGTGGAGAAGGGGTGCACTCTGGAGCTGCTGTCCAGGGACAAGTTCATGAATTCCAGCAAGGTGTGGAAGGAGGTATATTATCCTCAGCACAGTCTAGCACCTGCTCTAGGTTGGGCCCATTGGAGCCAGTCTGACCCCAAGGGATAGGCTCTGACCATTTTCTCCCTTCTTCGTTGACCCCAAAAAGAACAGGGAAATTAGGGTGATTCTGGACCTAAAATGACTCAACAGTTTGATGAAGAAGCAATGCTTAAAGATGAAGATGCTGGGCTCGATACTGATGGTGATCAAAAGAGGCAACTTCCTTACCTCCATGGACCTACAGGAAGCCAACCTGCACTTCCCAATCACAGGAGGTTCCTCTGCTTTGCCTGTTGCCTATGTGGGAAAACATTTCCAGTGCTGGGCCCTACCATTGAGACTTGTTGACCCTGAGAGACTTCTCCAATGTACTGGTGGCAGTGGTAGCTTGTCTGTGATCGGTTAGGGGTTTCAAAACCCAAGCCCGTGGGCCAATCCTACCCTCAGGATTTTATCTGGTCCCCCAAGGTTCCCCAGCCTCTCAGGGCAAAAAATAACTCGAGTGCACTTCTGGGTATATTCTTTATTTAGCCACTAGAGGTGCTGAACGTAATGCAATCCAATGGAAAGAAATTATTCAGTTCCATTGCTTTATGTTCATCACCTGTAGTGGTTGAATGAGGTATACACCAATGCTGGGGGACCTGGAATATAAAGTTCATTAAACTTAAAACAGAGCAGAAACTGAGACAAAAATGTTTGTGATTTGTGTTGTCGGTTGCTTGATGTTTTTTCAAGATCCATTCCCCCTTCTTCCTGTGTAAATCAATTTTTCCCTCTGCTCCCCCAATCCTTTTTTCAAAATCAGTTCCTCCTGCTTCCTGTGCAAGTCGGTTTTGCCCTCTGCTCCCCTCCTCCTTCCACCCGTACCCACTTATTCTATTAAAAAAATCTGTACTATGTATTTATTTTCTGGTTCTCAACACCATGCCGTATATACGATGCGGCCCTTGTGCCAAAAAGTTTGGAAATAGGTGATGGTCTACTGCTACCTGGATGACCTCCTGATCCGCTCCCACAGCCTGCAGAAGAGGATTTCGGATGTTTGATGAACAGTGGAGTGCCTACAATGGCTCAGATAGGTAGTCAATTTTGGCAAGAGCAACCTTGAGCCCACCCAAACTATAGCATACTGGAGAGGAGGGTAGTTCTGGACACAAGAGCTTTCAGATTCTTCCTCTTAAGGAAGAGGTTCTCTAAAGTAATTGCTCTAATTGTTGGTTCTGAAGGCCTTCCAGTCAGAGGTAGTGGCTGGTCTTATGACCGTAATAAAGTTCTACTACTACTTCCAGTCAGAGGTATTGGTTGTGGCTCAGCCTCTAGAGATGATTACTCTTGCCAGGACTTGATACTGTTGGCAAGATTCTGAGCAAGATCCCTCTTGCTATATCAGAGGGATTGTCAGAAAGAATCACCAGGCATTGTTTTGTTGCAAAAAGGTAAAAATGTTGGATTTTGGCACTTTTTTATTTTTAAAGGGCTTTAAATGTAGACTTCTAAGTATCTGCTGGCATCCACAGTTAATCAAATTTGTGGATCCTGAACCTGCAGATACTGTGGCCTGACTTCACATTTAAGAGTGAAACTGAATTTTAATTTATATTTCAAAATTTGTGCTGGACTTTACTTTCCAACACTATTTTTACTAGACTGCTAACATACATGCGAGCTCCAGTATCCGCAAGTAGTTCCATTCCAGAACACCCTGCAGTTAAGAGAAACCATGGATACCATGGAACACACCCCACCCCTTGGAGAGGAGGGAACTTCACCTCTGGAGGGTCTTCTGAGCCCAGCAGAGGCCACATCCGTCCACCCGCAGCCTCTGCAAGACTTGAAATGACAATTACGTTGAAAAAAGCGACCTGGTTTTTTTGAAAATGTAATCATCATTCTGAGCCTAACAGAGGCTGCAGGCAGATGCACACCCTTTGCCAGGCTCAGAAGACCCTCCAGAGGGGGCGCATGTGCAGGGACCCCGCAGACCCAAAACATGGATAGTGCTGGGGCTCATTATTCAGTTCCATGCTCTAACACAGCAGTCATCACGCCCCATCCTAAACACTTATTTATTCGGTAGCAGGTCATAGGTTCAGGTATGTAGAGTACCGTTAATTGTGTTGCTACTGTTTTGATTTATTTAGTCTAGCATTCCTAGATGGTTTTCAATGTTCTTTCTGGAGAGAGAGAGAGAGAGAGAGAGAGAGAGAGAGAGACTCATTCTTCCTTGCTATAACAAGAAGCTTACTGTCGCACAACAACTGTAGCAATTGCTGTAGCAATGGCAATTGCTGGCAGAGGCTCTCCTAATAGATGCCACGTGTGGTGCATGCATTTTTTCAAATAAAAGAGCAATGCAGGGAAGACAGCAGTGCTTTTGCCCTGTTAAAACTGAAATGAGACCTTCAGCTCATCCAGTTGCAATATGTGCCAAGGCAGTGGAGTCCATCACTTTGCTCTGAGCATCTTCTTCAATTATCCCTTGTAGAAACTGAACCCCATTACACCGCTGAAGCAGTCTTTTGGGCTCTACTAAAAAGGGAATAGAGAGGGGAGAAGTTAGCGGAGAAATGAATAGCATGGTGAGCTTCTTACTTCATTGCTTTCCTATTGTGTGACGTTCTGCAGAGGATGAATCTGAATCTGAATCTGACCTTGATGTTTGGATGCTCACAGCAAGGATGGCAAAGCCAATAAAAATATACTCGCTTGCGAAACTGCACGCAATTTCATTAAGTGATTAAATCTTTTACCTCCACATTGCAAAAGATAGGATGGGAACTCAAAACCTTAATTTCCACTACCCTGGTGGTTTGAGTCTTCTTCACACCTTTTGGTTCTCTGCCGGCCTTGTGGTTGCACTTCAGGTATTTCTCTTCACTGCATTCAGTAGGATGCAAATTAGAACCAAAAACCTGGCTGTGGATGTGTTTCCTTTTTTAATGAGAATCTATTTTGTTAGTATAGTAAGAAAGCTGATCACTTATCTCACTCGTGTGGCAGATCTTGAGGACTTTCCCATTCTCCTTCCTTTCTGTCTTCCGTCGTGTGCTGCTCAATTGTGGTGTTATATTTAAACAAATCAATTTTGTTGCAGAGTTTTCCCCCCCTGTCATAATGATCACTTTTGCAGCACAAATCCCATTGATTTTTTTTTTTCAGAGCCCTGAAAAGGGGGGGGGGGAAGTTGATGAATTGCATTGAGACCTCTGGAGAGACTCATTTTGTGGCTGCTTGGAGGAAGCAGACTCTCAGCCCCTCTTTCCGTTCCTCTGCTCTTGCTGGAACGAGCCTCTGCTCCTGATCGAAGTAAAATGGTACACACAAGGGAATGTGAGCTGTCAGAGAGAGAGAGAGAGAGAGAGAGAGAGAGAGCACAAGTGTGTACAAGAAAGAGGCTGCAGAGTTGAGAAAATATTCCGACTGAGGTCAGCAGTGGCTTGTCAGCCAGGGCATGAACTTGGTTAGACCCAAACCTTTTTACCAAAGAGTACCAAATTCTCAGTGGTAATGGCAGTCGGTACAAAGACCTCCCATGACCGCCCTGACTGTCTGCCCTTAATGTGTACATTCTGTGGACTAGAAGTTGGAATAATTGGTGTTTTATTTGCTGACTTTGATTTTTCTTCCGTAGTTTTAAAACTGGATTTATTTGCCGAGTGCAAGCACTGGGAGTCTGCAGAGTGAAAGGAAAAGTATTGTTATGTGTGTACAGAGCAGGGCTGGTTTTGACCCCTACTCTAACTTTTAGCTTGATCTGGGTGCTAGGCAAATGGACAATTGTAAATTTGCATGTACTTTGCTTTTATCTGGGCACAGAGCAAAATAGACTGCACTTGCATGTATACTTTCAAAAAATGAATGAGCTGCAGTGGGTCCATTGGATGTATGCGTTCATATGCATTTTTTCCTGGGAAGAGGGATCCATAGCTTTCATCAGGCACTCAAAGAGGCATATGAGTATAACAAACAAAAAAGGTTAAGAATCATAATTTATAAAATAAAATATCCCTGAAAAGTTAAATAACTGTGAAATGAATAGTAAAAGATTATTTTTAAAGCACCTTATCCTAAAAGATTAGCTTGGGCAAATGACAACTTCGGACAGGGATGTTTTAGGTTTGCTCAGGTGGTCTCCCCCCTCCATTGTACTTGGGGAAGTGACAGGAGTGGGAATCAGTTGCAAGCCCCCCCCCCACTGCTGTCATCACTAGAGAGAAGTAGATGACCAGACTCAGAAGTCCATGTTTATTTGAATGTGAGGTCCTCTAGTTCCTTGTTTTAAACATGAGCACCAAATTTTGATTGTGACCTGAACAAATCTTGAAAGACAATGGAAGATCTTTCATTCAAGCATGGCATTCCTGATTTAGTTGTTTGACTGGGAAGAGGATTACATGAGCCAAGGTCTTAACCTGAAGTTTTGCCAGGTATAATACTAACAAGCAATGTGGGAGAGTGGAATATATGCTAAACAAGTTTGTTGCCTTGCCTGTTGAAGAGAGTTCTGAATAGTAAAGAGACTGAAGGGGGAGAGGGAGAAAGTGGGAGAAGTTACTTCCATCTCTTAGAGGTGACCTCCCTGCTCGCATGCCAAGCTATTTTGTTGTTCAAAAGCTTTTAAAAAATGTTTAAGTTGGCATTTCTTTTCAGCTGCAATACAACCTCTTCCCTAAACCCGGTTTGGATCATCATTGTGTCAAATGGATTTCTCTGCATACAGTGGGCCTTTTAGCTTGCTTCCTAGGTAAATCTGATTGTAGTCAACATTCTGCCCGCAACTACCCCCTTTCCTTCCTGCTGCTTTCCTTGTCTAAACATCTCAAAATTTAGCACAGTTTCAGTGGGACTGCAGTGTAGAGCCTGACAGGAGTGCTATGCTGCTGTTGGCTGTTGTTTGCTATGTGCCATCAATCATCCTCACAACATGCTTCTTAGCTTCCAGATCTCTGAATTTTTTTAAAATGTATAGCGGACACTGATAATGTGCAATAACCCTTCCTTATCCTGTAATAGAGCATCCTGCTGCTCAGACATGCTTTGGTTAGACTGCAACTGCAGCATACGAGAACCAGGAGTTCTTAAGTATAGCAAGTTGCATTCATAAAATGCATGGACTGTAGCATCCTGGTTCTAGTTACTACTCTACAAAATCATAGTAAGAAAGGGATTTTATTTCTCGAATGTGCTGTGTTCTAGAGCAGGGGTGTCCAAAGTTTTTGGCAGGAGGGCCACATCGTCTCTCTGACACTGTGTGTGTGTGGGGGGGAATTAATTTACATTTAAAATTTGAGTAAATTTACATACGTTTACATAAATGAATATATTAAAGATGAACTTATATGAATGAATGAAGGTCTTGCAATAGCTCAAGGTCTATAAAAGGCCTTGCACAAAGCAAGGCTGGCCTTTCCTTTGCTGCCGCTACTGCATCACAGACGTGAAACAGCAAGCAGTGGAGGGAGCCCTCATTCCACAGCTCACGCGTAAGGTCAAACAGTCGCCCTCATGCTGAGAGCAGTTGTGTCAGGCCAGTGTGGGCTCCAACAAAACTCTGGAGGGCCAGAGGCTCATTGGAGACTGGGGGCTCCCTGAGGGCCACATTGAGAGGCCTCGAGGGCCACAAGTGGCCCCAGGGCCAGGGTTTGGGCACCCCTGCTCTAGAGCAAACACAAGGAGCATAAAAACTTATTGAGAATGTTAGAATTGCTGATCAAAATAATTTTTGCTAGAAGAGAAAGGCAGACCCTCGGCTCGATGATCACGGCTGACAGCAACCTGAGACATGAGACCACTGCACAAGTAAATGCAGCCTGGACAAAGTGGCGCACGATGACCGGTGTCCTTTGCGACAAGAAGATCAGTGACCGTCTCAAGTTGGTGCTACCGGCCGGTCACGTGGCCGGTCGCACTCTATGGAGCTGAATGCTGGCCAGCGACAAGAGAAGCCGAATGTCACCTCGGTGTCATGGAGACAAAGATGCTATGTTGGATCACTGGTATCACTCGTTTGGACTACGTCCGCAACAACGACATCCGGCAGCGATACAGCGTTGCTCCAATTGCTGACAAGTTGAGAGAAGCCCAACTTCAATGGTACAACCACATTCTGCAAGCCAGCAGTGATACGCTGGCACAGAAGGGACTTCAGTTGGAGGTCAATGGCAAATCACCGAAGAGCCGACTGAAGCAGTGCTGGCTTGACATGCTGCACAGTGACATGAAATCACCTGCCTACACCTGGACCAAGCCTGCGATCGAGAGAAATGGTGACTCCAAACCAAAATAGTGGACCCTGCCACCACACAGGACAAATGCTGAAGAAGAAGGAAAAAAAAGAGACAGGGGAAGTGTTCCTGATTCTTCAGGCTTGCCCCTGCCATGAACACTTGCAGAAGGGTCCGTTCTCTTTTTCTGTGAAGGGACACCTAGTTCCCAGACCAGCTGTGCCTCTTGCGAAGAAGCAGGATTTAGCTGAGCTGCGCAGGACTCAGTGTTTGCTAACTGTAGAGAGTTATTTTTCTTCTTTGTTCTCTCACTCCCTCTGAATTCCGACAGAACTGGGGTTCTTCAAAGGTGGTGAAGAATGCTTGATGATGCTCCTCATTACCCTTCTCTAGCTTGTCCATCAGATAGTGGAAAGAGCCAGTGCCTTTGCTAGAATATGGCCATCCAAGCAGCAGAAGTCATGGTGACTGGGCAAAGGCAGAAGTTCCTCTGCCAGCTTGGGAGGCAGAATTCCACTAGTTAAATCACATTACAGGCCATTTTGCAGTTGCTGCAACGGGATGGAAAGGATAAAGGAGGTGCCTCCCTGATTCACCCTGCTCTTCCTCAGAGCTAGTGGGGTAGGATCTGGCAAGTTCTGTAGCAGTGCCGGAGGAGGAGGAGCTGTGGCCTTTTCCAGCAGCTCCTACCATTGACCTCATCTTATTGCCTTTTCCCCAGGGCTGGGTTGGGAGCAGCTGGAGGGAATAGAAACATCACCCACTTCCCTGGCAAGAACCATAGTTCAACTTCTTTTTCTGTTGCAGCACCAGCCACTCAAGTATGGAGGCTGGGGCATTGTTCCTTGGAAAGAAGGGATACCACTCAGAAGGACAAGGCCTCTTGCTAGCATCCTCAAGGTGGAGGGTTTATATATATAAAAAAATGCCATAGGAGATGCTATAGCCCATCTTCACAGATCTCTACCTGGAGGGATGCAAATTATGGCGATGAGTCATGAAATCCGTCTCTATTTCCTAAGCCCGGTCTGATCAAGTGTAAGGTAGACATAGGGTCTATGCAGGGAAGAATAACCCAGGACTATTCACTCCAAAGGCTGTCACCCAGAGTGAAGGGGAACAAGCATAAGGCCATATGATTTGCTCTGTGAGTTTTTCCCTTCCAGATCTGAAGCTCACAAATGGCAACATCTTCCACTGCCTTTTAGGGTGGTGTTTCCTTGGAAAAGGTCTGTTTGGCAGCAGTCTTATCCTTGGTTCACGTCTTCACCAGGCATGAAAAAGAGATGTATTCTTCTCAGCAGAGATGGATTCTGCAAAATGTTCTGATACAGCCCTTTTGAAAAGGGGCCATGGCACACTGGTGTGCCGCAAATGGTCTGTAGGTGTGCCATGCGTGTTTGGGGGAGCGTAATTTATTAGTAGGCAACTGGGGGATATGACACCCCCCCCCACAAACAGCATGGTGTTCCTTATTAATTATCAAGATACTGACGGTATTCCTTGACAATTTTAGTACCTTGTCAGTGTGCCATGAGACAAAAAAGGTTGAAAATCACTATGATGGCATGATTTTCAACTTGTACCTGAAGCCCATTTGGAATCAGCCCTGTTTGACTGTCTCTCAAAGGATCAGGAATGCCCCCTTTCCTCTGCTAGATAAAATGGAATTTCCTTCCCGTAAGTTCCAGTCCTAGGAAGAGGAATGTGGTATTCCATCCATTAGTTGCATCAAGGTTCAGATGACTTGTTCTTCAGAATGAAAGACTGCAGGCAGGGCAATAGGTTAACCCCCCCCCCCCCAGTTCCTGCTGTGAACCTGTTTTAAGGCAAAGATGACAGTTTCAGGTTGCCTTTTCATGTCTGTCTTTTCTAATTGGTGGTTTATTCATTTCTGTTGAAGTTTAGCCCTGTGATATTGAGGACTGTTTGAACAGGTACAATCAGTGACCTCAGCTTTTCCAATTCTGGACTGGGTGCCCCTCCACAGATGAAACGACAATTCAGCTAACTGGCCTTGCCATCAAGTACGCATGGGAGGAACCATCCCAAAGGATCAGGACTGCCATACTTCCCAGAACAGGCATTTGAGTTAAGAAATTTATACCTCCCTCTTCCTCACACCCAAGCCTGGGGGCTTTGATCTGCCATAAAACAAAATGCCTAACTTTTGCATAGGTCTTTTTAAAATGTTGTTGAAACTATATCAAAGCTCAGAGTATGTGTGCACATGTCTGTCCACAATGTGCAACTACATTCCAACATAATACATCAAGGGGAAGTGTACTCCTGCTCAAATAAGAATTTGATTTCCCATTTTTTCACTGTATCCATTTTTCTTGTTGTTCTCCATTACTAATGCCATTGTGACAGCTGTAAACACCAAACACAAGTGACAGGAAAGAGCTGTCTGTGAGAGCTGATGTGGTTTAGTGGATAAATGTTAATTTTAGACCAGGGAGACTTGAGTTTGCCCTCCAATAGGCCGTGAACCTAAATCTCAAACTAGATGACCTAAATCTCAAGCTGTGGTTGAGAACTGCTCATCTGCTTTCATCTTCTATCCTCTCAGTATTCATTTGATAAGTTCATTCTTGTCTCTGTACCATATCAGTCTCTGGAGGTGGAGTGACAACCGTAGCGTATTATTTATCAATTCAGACATTGATCACACCAAATCATTTTTTGGTTCTCATTTGCTAGCCAGTCACAACCTATAGTTTGTCAATCCAGACACCATGCCAAAGCATAGTTAAAGCTTCCTTCACTATGCTTTGGTGTGACCCTGAATAAGTTAGCTAGTTGAGAAGACTCTGTGGGAAAGGCTTCAGGTTCTAATTTTGACTTATAGAGCCCCAAATAGTTAGAGGCTATCACCTTCCCACATCTGCTGAATACAAATGATGAGGTCTTGTCAAAAAATATTGTTGGTGCCTTCTCCTATTCCTAGAAATCTATTTCACCTGGAAATCTTCCAGAGACGAGCAATTTCTGGAGTCTTTTAATCTCTGGGGATAAGTATGAAATTATTTTTAGGTGTATGTATATTTGTCAGCATTCATTGTGCTCATCATCAGCCTTATTAAATACTTTAGACTTTTCTGAGCCTATAGGGTAGACTTGGATATAAATTAAACTGGAAATGAATGAGATTGGAATACAGAAGAGAATTGGTACACAATTGGTACAATTGGTAGGTACACAATAACACTACCAACTTGTCATTAATTTCAGAGTTAGGTAGGCTTGGCAAAAAAAAAAAAGCAGTTTTCCAAAAAAAGACTTTACACAGAGAAGAGAGGAGGCAATATTGCAGGCAAGATGTTTGCAAGTCTCCTTCAATGTATATTTGATCAATATACTGGCCACCAGGAAATGGACCACGCGATGAGATATGTAGCCATAGAAGTGGGGATGTCCAGATGTTAGCTGCCTTGATTATGAATGGCTCCGATTGAGTTATTTGGGACAAGATAAACCAGGCTGCAAGCTGGATTACAGCTGAGAAGGGGGCTACCTGCCTTTCATCATATATATTGAGACCCTTAGGGATTGGCATTTGTTTCAGAAATGTTGGTCAATTTTCATTCAATTTCATTCATTGCATAAGGCAGGGGTGCTCACACTTTTTTGGCTCGAGAGCTACTGTGAAACCCAGCAAGGCCCAGAGATCTACCAGGGGGGAAGGAAGCGTCTGACAGACACCCCCTTTAATGTATGGAGCCCCTGCTGGAGTCTAGTCAGTTTCGTCAGTTTTGTTGCTGCATGCCTGAAGAGCAGCTAAAGTGTCAGTTTCAGTGTCAGTTTAGTGTCAGCTAAATATGTCAGTTTCATCTAGTCACTAGACGAAACTGACATATTAACAGTTTGGAGAGACAGGGCGCCGCGATCTACTCATTTTGCCTCGCGATCTACCGGTAGATCGCGATCCACCTATTGAGCACCCCTGGCATAAGGCATAACAAATGGCTATAGTGCTCAAATGACATGGGATCCATTTAGTTGGTTTGAGCCCCATTCATGTTTGTAACAGGAGCAGTGGTAGGAGGTACCTTGCAGTGCAGCAGAGCAAGAAACTTTTTCTTTAACTATTTTCAAAGTACAAAAGGAGTGCCAGAGCACCTCTTAATGGCTGCCATGTTTTTCTCCCTAAAATGCTCTGGATTACTGCGAGGTCCAGGGCATTGTGGGGAAGAATGAATACTGTGGTAGCTGCCAGAAGGAGCTCTGATACTCCTTTTACCCTTCAAGAATGGTTTAACTAAAGGGGGGGGGAATGCCACTACTCTAGCGAGCTGCATGGTAAGCTGCTGTCCCTTGGTTGTGAAAATGCACGGGGTAACACAGAACACAGACATTTGTCTGAAACAAATGTCATCTTGATGAATGAATGGTGAAACAAAAGGGGTGTTAAACAATGGAAACAAATGTGATAGCAAGTCTGGAGTTGCATGTCTAGAGACCACCAAGGACAGGGAGTAGATTCAACTTCCACAGCAAGTATGGCCTTGAGTGCACACCTTCTTTATTCTCTGGCATATAAGTGGATGGTTGCCATTAGATTGAACATAAAGCATTGTGCATGGGGATAATGTTGCAGCCGGGATAAAACCTGCCCAACACCCCTGAGAGTGGGTGGCCCAGCCCCCACCTATAAGAGGTTCCATAGGTAAGATCTTGGGTGCATAGAACTACATGATGAGAGTCCCTGCAGTATATGGCTCCTCACTCCAGAGTTACCCATTGTAACTGTGGCCATTTCATGAAACAAGACCAGGGTGCAGAAATGATGTTGCCCCCTTTCATACCCATCCTAAAATGTAGCATTTAGCGACTGAATCAGTGTTCAAATTTCATACATTTTTTCCTCCCAGAGAAAGTGTAATGCTGGCGAGGCATCATTGATGCACGAGAACCTTCAGTGTCACTAGCCATGTAAAGAGGCAGAGAACTGCTCCTTGCTGAGGTTAGCGTGCAGCATAAAAGGCAGCTTCACATGTTGGCCTTTTCTCTCCATCTGCTCCAAACAAATTAGATTTGGCAATGAACCCAGCTATCATTGGGAGTGTTAGGTACCAGATCTGTGATTATGCTTCCCAGGCCTGCCCTGGTGTGCAAGAGTGATACCACAGCCAGGCACACAGAGGCTGAATGTGCTCAGTGTGTGAATGGCAGGGGGAGAGAAGAATTGGTATTTCTGCAGTACTTAAAGGTAGTTTTGAGTTTAAAACGATTTATATATGGCAATTAGAAAAATGTTATTATGTATATAGCTGTGGTGCATTGACTCCAAGGAAACAATGCCAGGAAGCTTTGCTGATTTTCAGTATAATTTAAAGCTCTTTTCTCTCTCAAACGTAGCTGATATTTTTTTTCCTGGACTGTCACAAACTACACAAGCAGGAGGTAACATAGACTTATAACTACAATCGCATTATTGCAGAATCTTTTTCTCTGACACACGCATGCATCAAAGCTTAATTTATAAATGGTTATAATCCTAAAGACACAATTTCCGTTCTGCCCCAAATTAGACAAATCTCAATTCCATTGCTCTTTTGTGACGTACTAGATTAGCCAGTGGCATTGACTGAAAAGGCAAGCGAAGATGTTGAAGGTAGATGAGGCAACTGTAAGAGTGAGAAGGTCACAGGGCAAGCAGAGAAGTACAGGATAGCATCACATAGGTCATACCAGCTTGCTCTTAACTCATTTTTAAAAAACTATGTTTAAGAGGCTTGTCTTTGCCTAATATGAAATAATTTAAGTGAAATGGACTCAACTGTTTCATTTGTTTTTATAGATGGAACATTGGAAAACATGGCAGGTTTTATAATTGTTTTACAATGTATTTGGATAAATATAGTGATTATTTGCATTTCTACTTCTTGGATCCTTTGTCTCCATCAGTAAGCAGACCTTGCCTGCTTCAGTTCCTGCCCTCCTGTTACCCAAGATAAATGAAAATACGATATTATTTTCATTTTTCATTTTTCTCACTGAACCCATTAAAATATGTGATCTAAATGGCCTCCTCCTTAGGATTAAGTTTTTTTTTTAAAAGATGTAAACACATATGTAATAGTTAATGTATTCTCCACTGAGGACCTGATCAGAAATTTGTACTGAGCTGGAGGGTGGCAGCTAATTTGCATATTCTAGTTACCATTTTAATTTGCGTAATTATTATTTTGCTTTGGCTGGGAGTGCTGCACTTGACGCTTCTGTATTTTCGCTCTAAAATTGTGTTCTGAAATGCAGGGAAAAGTCATTCAGAGTATGATCTTGAAAAAATCTTAATAGGAGAACTTCTAAAAATCATAAGAGTTGCAAAGCACGATACGTTAGGATTTCTTTGCCTTGTCTTAGTGTTTGTCCAGCTATTTGCAATATTCTCTGTCATACTTGCGAACATAACTCTGCCGCTGCGAGGACTAGAAGTACAGTATTGTTTTTGAAATGAAACTTGATGTCCTTTTGAATTTCAAGAAACCCACATTCCTTGATACTACTTGACCCTTTTCTGCTGCTTTGCAGTGTCGGGCTCTCAGATTTTCCATCATCTTCCTGTTATTCTGAGCAGAAACATTAAGATGACGGCTGGATGAAAAACTGTTATCTTAGCTCCTACAGATTCAGTGCAGTTCCCTACAAAATTATGCTGGAGCACATGGAGGGCAGCAGTGATCAGGCTGGCCTTGAGTATTGGGTAGAGCAGAACTAGAATTGACACTAATCTCAGTATTGCTGTCGAAGGAAACAATCCTTCACCCATAGTTGTACATATATCATTTGATATCATGATATCACTTATAGGTTCTCCGTAGAGGGAGCACTTGCTGTGGCAGCTTCGCACCTCCATTCCTTCTCCCGTGAAGGGTCCCCTAGCCTCCACAGGAGAAGAAACCACCAGTGCTTCCTCCATAACTAGGGCAGAGCCTGAGGGGTAGTCATGCACCCCCCTTGGCATAGCAGCCAGGGTAGGTGCCCCTCAGGCTCCCCTAGTTACGCCTCTGCCTTCATCCAGTTAGCCTTTGGTTCCCAGTAATGGGGAAATGGGTGGCATCAAATAGTGGATTTCCTTGGCTCCAAGTATTTGCATGTTACAGGTAGAAGGTGAACATATGATTTAGTGACACAATGTTTCTTGCTGTACCCAAGGAGAGAAAGGGGAGCAGCGTTGCTGATTTTGGCAGCAGCTCCATGCTTAGTAGCCTGTCTTGTTTGTCCCTAAAATTCCCTCCATATGGAACCAATGAAGGCCACTTCACAAATGGCCCTCAAGTTCCACCACTGTTTGCTGTGGTAGACTTGAAAAGTGTGAAGGGAAGACTCTTGTCCTTAAATGGTTGAACATATGCTGGCCAATCTTGGTGACTTCCTGGTATGCATGTCCTCTGCCTGCTTAATCTTTTTTTTCCCCCTCCACACTTAAAATTTGTGGCAAAAACAGACGGAATCAAGCTGCTGTGTGGTGTAGCTCTAAGGTCTGGTGCAGACATGACAAAGTGGCTTCCTACAAATCAGCATCCTGCATACCTTTTCCCCTCCCCTCTCTGAAACGATTTTCTCCTTCCTTCCGTACTCAAACATGCTCTCTTGTAAGCCAGGTTCCTTCAAAACCACAGTTTGCAAACCAGATTCAAGTCAGTTTTTCAGTACTCATTTTAGAAGAGGACCATGGATTGTGGTGTTGTGCATATAATGTGAAACTAGAGTTCATGATGGGACAGAAGGATGAATTGCTCCATCAAGGGGAGGAGAGAGAGATCAAGAAAGTGGTAGCTTTACCAAGCTTAGAGGGTGTGGTGATGGCAGGCACTGAAGAGATTTTGTTTGGAAAGAGAACTTCTGAGGTCTTTGTTGTTGTTTGAGGGTTTGGGGTAACTGGCATCTCATAGAGTGACAGCTATAAAATTAGATAATCGGTTAATCGCTGGCAAATTAGCCTCATGTCTTTTGCTGAGAACAAATACGGTATTTATGTAAAAGTTGTTAATAGTTTCTGCCTTTTTTAATTGGCAGAAATAAATCCAAAATGCATGATAATTAAGCAGCTGATGAATTCAGTTGTACAATTATGCCTAAAGCTATGCCCCAGCACTTAATGCTGGATGCTCAGAGCAATCAAAAGGAGCCTATTAATATGGTTTATTTATAAAACAAAGTTACAGATGAAGTAACAGTGGCAGATAAACTTCAAGCACAGCAGCTTTAAGTCAGCATACTAAAATGTTAATATATGGTTAGGGGGGCAACTCTTGCTGTGCTGACAACTTTCTTTCAATAAATGGAATTCATAGGTGTCAAAGTTTCTAAAGAGAACAGTAAAATGAACCACACTATAAAATGACTCCAGTGGTGGTCCTGATCACTCTCCTGTTAGGAGACTGACTGGGATGGGATCCCAGTGGTTGCTGCCACCATTTGCAGCTCCACCAACATAATTTTCAGCTGCTGCTCTGGAAGAGAAGGTAAGAACATAAGAACAGCCCCACTGGATCAGGCCATAGGCCCATCTAGTCCAGCTTCCTGTATCTCACAGCGGCCCACCAAATGCCCCAGGGAGCACACCAGATAACAAGAGATCTGCATCCTGGTGCCCTCCCTTGCATCTGGCATTATGACATAACCCATTTCTAAAATCAGGAGGTTGCGCATACACATCATGGCTTGTACCCCATAATGGATTTTTCCTCCAGAAACTTGTCCAATCTCCTTTTAAAGGCGTCCAGGCCAGATGCCATCACCACATCCTGTGGCAAGGAGTTCCACAGACCGACCACACGCTAAGTAAAGAAATATTTTCTTTTGTCTGTTCTGACTCTCCCAACACTCAATTTTAGCGGATGTCCCCTGGTTCTGGTGTTATGTGAGAGTGTAAAGAGCATCTCCCTATCCACTCTGTCCATCCCCTGCATAATTTTGTATGTCTCAATCATGTCCCCCCTCAGGCATCTCTTTTCTAGACTGAAGAGGCCCAAACGCCGTAGCCTTTCCTCATAAGGAAGGTGCCCCAGCCCCGTAATCATCTTAGTCGCTCTCTTTTGCACCTTTTCCATTTCCACTATGTCTTTTTTGAGATGTGGCGACCAGAACTGGACACAATACTCCAGGTGTGGCCTTACCATCGATTTGTACAACGGCATTATAATATTAGCCGTTTTGTTCTCAATACCCTTCCTAATGATCCCAAGCATAGAATTGGCCTTCTTCACTGCCACCGCACATTGGGTCGACACTTTCATCGACCTGTCCACCCCCCCCCAAGATCTCTCTCCTGATCTGTCACAGACAGCTCAGAACCCATCAGCCTATATCTAAAGTTTTGATTTTTTGCCCCAATGTGCATGACTTTACACTTACTGACATTGAAGCGCATCTGCCATTTTGCTGCCCATTCTGCCAGTCTGGAGAGATCCTTCTGGAGCTCCTCACAATCACTTCTGGTCTTTACCACTCGGAAAAGTTTGGTGTCGTCTGCAAACTTTGCAACCTCACTGCTCAACCCTGTCTCCAGGTCATTTAAGACCTGGAGTAAGCCATGTAACATCCCCCCCCCACTCATTTCTTTGGAGAGCAACCAAGAAGAGGATGGAGGCAGGGGCTGGGCAGATAGTGGGCTGGGGGAGCAGCTGGCAAGTATGGCATGTGGGGCCACCCATCCAGGTTGCCCCCTCAGCCCATAGCTCGAAGCTTCCACCACCTGGCCTTATGTGTGAGCTGGCCCTGGATCCTTGAATCTTCAGTAGTGAAGGCAGCAGTAGTACTCAATGTACTATCAGAGGACAGGTGGGATTCCATGGGGGCTTTGTTCTAGGGTCCCCAGCATCGTGGTGCCATAGCTTCTGTCTAGTATGCACAGTGGAACAGCACCCCAAGGGAGGCCTACTTGCCTCCATTGTTTGCTGTGTTTTCATTGGAGAGTGAAAACGTTTTTCTTTTTAGGCAGGATTTGCAGTTTGATCAGATTTTTTATCTTGTAATATGTGCTAGCTTTTAATATTTTGTTTATTGCACACCTTATTGGTATTGTGGTGCTTTGTGTGATTGTGTTGTCAGTGTTATGCTGTGTCAAAAGGCATGATGACTAAGGGCCCAATCCTATCCAACTTCCCAGTACCATTGCAGGTACAATGCAGCCCTGAGGTAAGGGAACAAATGTTCCCTTACCTTGAGGAGGCCTCTGTGACTGCCTGCCCACCACAGGATGCAGTGCATGCCCCAATGGCACAGCTGCACCAGTACTGGCAAATTGGATAAGATTGGGCCCTCAGGCTGCAAACCTAACCACACTTTCCTGAGAGTAAGCCCCACTGAACAAAACAGGACTGACTTCTGAGTAGATCTGGTTAGGATTGTGTCCTAAGAGACTTGAGCTGCGCACCGGGAACTCCCTGGTTCAAACCTCACCGCAGCCAGAACCATCTTGAGAATTTTATGGGAAACTAATTAAGGGCCCAATCCTATCCAACTTTACTGCACCGGAGCAGCTGCAGTGCAGCCCTGAGGCAAGGGAACAAATGTTCTCTTACCTTGTAAAGGCCTCCATAGCTACCCTCCCACCACAGGATGCAGTGCGCATCCCATTGACATGGCTACACTAGGGCTGGAAAGTTGGATATATTTGACCCTAAATAAATAATAATTTAGGAACCTGAAGTCAAGGGGTTAATAGTGCAGCTACTTCTGACAAAGGGGCACCCACCTCAAAAACAAGAACTGAGAATTCAGGGGTCAACGTGGCCAGTTGGACCCCCTGTGGATGTGGATTATTGGCCAGTGCCTCACCTGGTCGAACTCAGATGCCACCCTTGCCCCCTGGCCCACCTGCACCTGAGCCTCAAGAAGCACTGTAGAATTCAGGAGGCCTTTCGCTATATGAACCTGCTGTTTTAGGATCAGAAGTGTAATACTGTGATTTCTAATTTAGTCCTCGGAGCTGACCAAACTTGATCATCTTTAAAGAGACCATGAAGACAAACTGAACAATATGTTAAAAGGGGTGTGTGTGTTATCATCACAACATAGGAAGCATCAAAATTGGAATGTTGATCTTTACTACTCTTCTGTTTGCTGCAACTGTTTTTCTTTTTTCTCTTGGGCAGTCAGAATTTGAAAGAGCAGGGAAAATTGCAGACCTGAGCGTTGCATGATGTATAGGAAAGCAGGAACCATACAAAATGGCTGCCTAGGGCACATAGTCTGGTGGGGACATGACAATTTAACAATTTCCAATGTCCTGGGGTGCACTAGTATAATATAGGGTGCAATTAATGTTATTTCTAAACAATAAAATATTTTAAACAGGAATGCTTCTTGCCTGTGCGTTAGGATATATGTAATATTATGTCAGATAAAAAAAATAGCCCATTGGTGATGAATCTGTTCATTGTAGCCAGGATTGGTTAGGCTGTGGCATCTAGATCAGATTCCCATGGTGAGATATGATGCTGGCATGCGATTGCAAAGATAAAAAGATTTTGGGACAGGAATCAGAAAGTGCTTGATTGGTTTCAGAAAGCTACGATGCAAGTGTTTAATGTATTGCTTAACTAATTGTGACGTGTTGGTTTTCTGACTATTGATTGTATTGGTGGGGCATACTATACCATACTATACCATGCTACCTCTCAGAACACCATACTATACCAGAAGGGCATACTATACCATAATACCTCTCAGAACACCAGAGATCTGTTTTGCGAAGTCAAGTGCTGTGTGAAACAGCAGTATAGAATATAGCAGGACAGCAACTGTTACCCTGCACATGCCCAATCTTGTCTGATCTTGGAAGCTAAGCAGGGTCAGGCCTGGTTAGTACTTGGATGGGAGACCACCTGGGAATACCGGGTGCTGTAGGCTTATACCATAGTCTTTCGAGACTGAAGGTTGCCAACCATGCTATGCTTCTCTTGTTCTCCAGGCTGCTTGGAGCTTACAGGCACACCAACAGCAGTCTTGGGACTTCCCCACCACTTTTCACAACTCCCACATCAAAGTCCTTTGTTTTTTTGTTAGCTTGCCCTGTGTGCAAGCACCCTATGCAGGCTCACAACTTCACAACTGTGGAAGTGATACCCAAGAAAGCTGACCTGATCATGTCTTGTGCGCTCCCCGAGGCATTTGGTGGGCCGCTGTGAGATACAGGAAGCTGGACCAGATGGACCTTTGGCCTGATCCAGCGGGGCTGTTCTTATGTTCTTATGATCAAAACAATGACTGATGAAGAGATGTAGGGGGTGAGTGCCTCTGAGCAGGGCCTCTGAGAGGAATTTTATCAGGGGATGCAAAGTTTCTTTGCAAAGGGAGAGAGGTGAAACAGAGTGGGGGAGGGTGGTGACTGGTGAGCAGGATAGGGGCAGGGAGGGGTGAAGCAGAGGGAAGGGAGGTTAGAGACTGCCGGAAAGTCTTCGGAGCCCAGGTCTGCCCACCCATGTGGCATCAGTAGTGTCCCCAGCATCTCTAGTCATGATAGTTTCCCCAGTATCCTGTGAGGGCAACAAGTTTGAAAAGATAGGAAAATGTCAAATCCCAGGAAATTTCTGGGCCCCCTCCTTCGGCTCCTGGGTGCCTCTTTTGACACTGGGCCCGGGTACAAATTACCCCCTTTACCCCCCCTCTCCTAGGCCCTGCCTCTGAGGATGGCTAATTCTCATTTGTTCATATCTAAAAGTAAGCCCTTCCAGGTACAAAAAGTGTAGCTTGGGAAAAAGTTTGCTGTCTTCCCCCCTTCCCCCCAGAAACACTGGTAGATGATAGGCAGAGCTGTGAGGGGGAACACTGACAGTGATCTAATTTTGGTGGATTGCGGGCCTTTGTTTGAATGATGGATATTTTTATATTGAGGCTTCTTTGCAGAATTTAAATAGAAGACAGGGAGCCAAACCAACAGGTCCAGCTTCTTCCATAAGCAACTTCTCGCCTTGCTATTTAATACTTCCAACCTTGGGCTTTTCATGAAGAAACCTGTTATTTTCCTTGACAACCAAGCATTACAAACATAAAATTTTACTAGTCCTAACAGAGTAGAAATTGGCACTTGCCCATTTTGAGAAGAGTATTAGACTGCAGTACAAAAAAACCCCTTCTGCTGTGTCTGTGTTGTAGATGTTTTCAAACAGCGATGGGCAGACACTTCCTTTCCAATAACTTCAAGAAATAAAACAAGAATGATATTTGGTCATTTCAGTGCCAAGAGGTGTGTGCAAGGAAGTGATGAATAAATATACACATCATATGAAAAGTACTTGAGGTGTTGTCGGGTGGTACTCGCAGGACCCCCAGGCCCCTGCCATCTGGCAGAGAGACCAGCAATGTAGTGTGACAACCAACAGTAAGAGGCTTGACTCGGCAGGCAGAGCTCCAGCACGCACTTTTTACATGCTCAAGAAAGCCCTCCTATATGCCCTGAGGCTCTTACTGGTATTTGGCCTCCCAACGAAGAAATAACTGGTGATAACATCATTGCCGGTTACTTCTGGTGGTGAACCATGCTAAGTGATAAAGTGGAGGAAAGCACTGAGAATCTTTGGCCTAGAACACACATGGTAATGAACTGGTTCAGCTGCTTGTTGCCCTTCCTCACATATTTGCTACATGGCTCCTTCTACATCTGTATAGTTCTGATGCAATTTATGAAGGTTTGCATTGCTTGCTGGTGATCAGTTTGTCCAGAACAATTATTTCAGTTTTCAGCTACCTGATTGTTGACATTTGTTTTATCTCATTTCTTGCCCATCCTTCCTCTGAGGAGTTTAGGGGCAGCATATATGGAATTCTACCACTTTTATCTTCGCAAGAAACCCATGAAAGAGGTTCCTCTGAGACACAGTTCCTCTGGTTCCTCTGAGAGCTCAATGAGCTTTTACAGCTGAGTGAGAATTGGAAACCAGATCTCCCTGGTCCCAATCAGTTTGTCTACTAATTGTCTCCCTGGAAATTGAAGTCGCTGTCACAATGATAATAATAATAATTAAAATATATGCGAACACACTGTTTCATCTCTAACCTTTGTCTTTTAAAATTTCCATTGCAAATAGAATAGCTTTCTGAGTGAGTTAGTGAATGGAGGCAGGATGGTGGATCAATTAAAACCATTCACTTGACCTTGTGATGTCAGTGCATCATACAAATTGGATGGTACCTACAGCAGAGATTGCGAAGGATGTCTGCAGAACACCATTCGGCTCATTAAAAGGAAGAAGAGTGAGAAATGTCCAAAAGAGTCTTTTCAGGAACACAGATTGTTGTTAAATACTTGCTGGTCATTATTCAGTACCCCACGGTAAAATCAACACTGTAAGACAAACTTTAACTGACAGTGACGATAAAAGAGGTTTCATTTTATCTTAGTGGGAATTAGATGGAGAACAAAACAAGCTTATTCTTCCTCAAGACAAGTTGCCTGTCCTACTATGGAGCAAATGTATCATCATTCTGAAATATTCTTTTAAAGAAATCATTTCAGATAACATGGAAAATTAGAAGTCACTTTCCTCCTTTTTATTGTGGTGTTTATTCTCCATCTTGGCAACTTGCAGAAAAACCAAAAGTGGCATTTGTTCTAATTGCTCAGAATTTTGGTAGACTAGGTGAGATGTCACTCATGTTTGCCTGCCTGGACATTTCCACTCTAATCACATTGTGGTAAACTGGTCTGTTCCTGAGAACCGTTAGTACTCTTTTGGTCATTGTTCGCTGCTTCCATACCTCCTCAAAAGAGAGCTATAAAAGAAAACAAACCCGAACCCCCGCTTCCAAACTCAAGTTTTTGTCTGTAATTACACTGGATAACATGGTTGCATTTTATTTGTTGTAAAAATATATACTCTTCATTTAGAAGAATTTCTCTAAAGAGAAATCAAGTAGTTTCAGGAATTTAAATCAGGAAGAAAAACCAGTAAAGACAAATTCAGAAAAATGTTCAGCTCCTGTGATATAGAGATGCCAATCTGAGAATATGTGAAATATTTATGTGTACGTTTGAAAATATAATGTGTTAATGAGATGAATCAGAGTTTGGAAATGTGTGCATTTGATTCTCCAGAATGAGTAAGATTCTTTACTGCATTTGCTGCAACAAGGAAGCAGAGATCATATTGAAAGAGCTAGGCCAGTGGTATTCAAACTGGGGTGTCACGACGCCCCAGCCTGTGGGTCCTGGCCTCTGCCCCCTTAAGGGGCGGGGGCAAACAGGAGACGGGGATGGCAGCAGCGCGATCCACAGGATTTCGCGTTTCAGGGGGGCTGCAGGGGCTTGGGTGCACTTGCCCAAGCCTCCTGCAGCGTCCCAGGGGTGCGGGGAGCCCTGCGCAACCTTCGGCAGGGTTCCTCAGTTCAGGAAAAGTGAAAGCAGAGCGATCGCACCCGCTCCACAAAACCGGAAGCGGAGCATGATCACTCCACTTTCCCTTCTGACAGGGCTGCAGGGACTGGGGTGCACCCTCCAGTCCCTGCAGCAGCCGTCCCTGTGTGCAGGGAGCCCTGCGCGAGCGCCTGCAGGGTGCCCTAGGTCAGGGAAAGGGAGAGTGGGGCAGTCGCACTCCGCTTCCAGTTTTGCGAAGGCAGAGCAGATCACTCCACTCTCCCTTTCCCTGACCTGGAGCGCCCTGCAGGCACTCGTGCAGGGCTCCCCGCACACAGGGACAGCTGCTGCAGGGACTGGTGAGTGCATCCCAGTCCCTGCAGCAGCACATCCCAGTCCCTGCAGCCCCTTGAGTGACATGACCCTGGGGATCGCGTCACTGCCTCCCTCCTGCCCCTGCTGCCTCCCCCCTTCCCCGCAAAGACTTACTGCGGGTTTCAAACTCCTGGAGAGTTTGAAAACAGCAGAGCTAGGCTAATGTTGTCCTCCACTACTGTGTGACTTCACACTCAAATCTGCCTTTTTTATGTAGTTTCTACATGGTGGTTTGTTGGCAGCTCACACACAAGAGAGGTGTGAGTTCATAGCTCCACTTCTGCAAGAAGGAATTATATTAGAAGAATCACAGTCTCTTGACATAGATGGACAAGTCTAAAAATGGAATCAAAAGAACTGTTGGAGAACCTCCTAAATTGTACATAGCAATTAAGTAAATGTTATTGCCGAATAAATCTCTTCTAACTCTAGACTGGTGCTGCTAATAGAAGAGGAACGTTTACCTCCAATGTGACATTTTAACTAGACTATTATGTTTGGATGGTTCAGATTCCAGTTCCGCTATAAAACTGATAGGATGGATTTGGGCAAATCACACTTTCTAATCTTCCTTATAGGATTGTTGTGAGGAGGAAATACTGTTTTGAGCTACTTGAAGGAAATACATTAGTAATATAGTATATTACTAAAAATAAATGCTTTCTGTTTTACTCTTTTTTTTTCTTTGCAGAAAGAATCTGAGGAATTAGCTGTATAAGATCCCTTTGCCATCAAGTGCATCTTGCTGGAAGTATCGGTTGTGGGACTCAAGACAGACTGGAAATTTTTGTTCTTGAATGCTGAACCACCTAAAGGTAAAATTTTTACTTGTGCAATGTGAACTGAGATTCAGAAATACCTGTGTTAGGTTGATCGGTGCGTGTTGGAATTTGTTTTTGAGGAGGAAGGTCAATTGAGATCAGTGCCTTTTTGTGAAAAGTGAAACTTTTAATTTTCCAGAGAAATAACAACAAACACCCATAGTGCGTTTTGGGGAAAGTTAAAAAACACACTTATTTCTAACAGCTGCTATATATTCCCTTTTCAATCTTATAGTACTATATTTAACCATAGCTTTTGTAAATTGTAGGATGGAGTTAACTTTTGATCTGCTTAATTATTGTTTATTCATAGCTGTTTTACAGTGCCAGCTCCACGGTTTTGAGAGAGCCCTGGGAAAGACATCCTCCAGCCAGCTGAATTCCAGCACTGGATACAGCGGGGGCCCTGCAACCCTGATGCACCAGTGCTGGATAGGACTGGGCTGTAAAACATTACATTTTAATCCTTTGAAACGGCACTAGATGAGTCTACAAACATGATCTGATCCTCATCTTTCTCAGCAAGTGTTCTGATCCAAGTCTTCCTCCACAGCACTGGTTCTCTAACTGTCAGTGAGTTCAAGAACCAGGGTAAATCTTTGCGGGGGTGGGTTGGAAAGCAGTGATGTGCATTCCCCAGGGCCATGCTGCTGCAGGGGAAGGGGAGGCTGTTTCTTAACTGTACTTACTTGCTGCCAGAGTCCAGGGGTGCAGGGAGCCCCACGGAGCACTCTGCAGGGCTTCCCACAGCTTGCAGAATGTTAAAAAAAGGATCGCAACCCACATCTTGGTTGCAATTGCTGAACCAGAAGTGGGTTGTGATAGTTTTTTTAAAAAATGTTCTACAAGCTGCGGGGAGCCCTGCAGAGCACTCCACAGGGCTCCCCACACCCCCAGACCCCAGCAGCAAGTAAGTAAAGTTAAAAAACAGCCCCCCTTCCCCTGCAGCTATGCAATCCTGGGGATCTTGTCACTGCTTTCCCCCGCCTTGCCCTTTAAAGGGAAAAGGGCAGGGGTTCTCAGGGGCTGCAACCCACCAGTTTCAAAATCACTACTCTACAGCATTGCCAGTAATAATGGTCTCTGTTCTGTTGTCTCTGTGCACACACTGCATGACTCTCTGAACATTATTATGTGATTTTCTTATTAAGTATTTTGGGCCAATTTTTAGACACTTATCTAATAAAGTTTTTGTTCTGTGCTCCAAGTTTGTGCTTAGACAAATGGGTCTCATTGCCTTCCTGCTTTGCTTGTGAACTTCCAGTGGCATCTGGTTGGGCTAGGGTTAGGCACAGAATGCTGAACCTTGGTCTCTTTCAGCAAGGCGGTTCTGATTTTCCTTACTGTGTCATGGAAAAAGCTGGCAAGAAGACAATGGCTGAACCTCTGTTGCATTTCCTGAGGAAGACAATATAGAGATTCTGTGGCGTGTAAGAGGGGACCCAAATAGTAGCTGGGAGGAGAAAGCTCATAGGCAATGGTATTTCAGGGCCTAATTTTGCTAGGTTCTGAATCTTCGATGGAAGCTGATTTTTGTTTGGAGCTATGCGGTATTCTTCAAGAAGTGCCACGAAAGGGTAAGCAGTGGTGGCCTCTGTGGGTAACATCAAGAACTCTTCATGCTCGGGTGGAGAAGACTGGATAGAAGCCCACCAATGGTTGATAGGTGACCTCCCCCATTCATCTCCCAGTTGCTTTTAAGGTACCTTGAAGCACAAGGAAATGGCTGCTAGACAACTGCCTGCGTGCTTTCTCCAGCTTATCCTTTCTTGGGATATGTTAGACCAACTTTCTGGGGGGGGGGGTCTGCAAAAGAGGTGATTGATGCTAGTTTTTTTTTATGTATCTCTTTTAGCTGATTGAATCAACCGTTAACAACTTTAAGTACCATTGATTGTGGAAACTTGCTTGTATACATTTTCAACCTAATTTTTTGCTCATCTGTAATTTGGTAAGAAGCAGTGCTTCCCATTGGCTAAAACCCATACCAATGAATAATGGCTTAAAGACTATGACCTAGAATGCTTTTATGGTTTTGCAAAAGAAAAACTCACCACCTTTAAAAATACTAAACTTCTTAATAGGGATGCAGTTTTCATAAGATCACTACACAAATGATCGTGGTTGTCTGTTCACAAAAATATGTAACTTCCAATATTAGGGACACCTATGTTTTGCTCTAAATAGATTTTTTTCAAACCTATTTTTGCCCATAGTTTGCCTTGGTCTCTCTGAAAAGAAGAAGATTCCTTTAAAACGAGAGCAGATTGCATGCCTGCTTATTAATATGTTGATATTTAGTAAAGCAAATATTTCATGGTATTTATTTAGTTTGGCTAGGTTTTTCGCTGATGATTTGTAGTAAGCAATTACAGTCAGAATTTTCAAGCTCACATAATTTTCCATCAAGGATCTGTGCTTCGAGGAAGATAAAGATCACATTCCGCAGGAGGAGGGGATTGTGTTTCAATATTTTGAGACATTTGCTGCTTGTTGCATAGGCTGGTGTATATTTTGTTATAGAAATAAACCATTATGCTAAGAAGTGCAACTCAGGGAATCGATTATGGCCTAGAGCAGTGATTTTCAATCTTTTTCATCTCACGGCACACTGTCAAGGTACTAAAATGGTCAAGGCACACCATCAGTATTTTGAAAATTAACAAGGCACACCATGCTGTTCGTAGGGGGATGACATTCCCCAATGACCCTACTAATAAATGACCCTGCCCCAAACTCCCACGGCACACCTGCAGACCATTTTGCGGCACACCAGTGTGCCACAGCACAGTGGTTGAAAATGGCTGGCCTAGAGCCTGTCAGTTGCTGACCTCTAGTGTAGGGAGACTTACTATTCCAAAATTATTTTTTGTTGGCCTACAGAATGTATGAGCTGCTTGCCTGACTCTCTTGATACATTTCACTAGGACTGTGCCACAGAGAAGCCACCTGTCTTGCCTGTTTGTATATAAATGTTTGCCAAGGCTTGAGCACCGCTTTAAAAGCTATCCGTCACGCTTGCTGTGTGTGATCCTCAAATCATCCTGCCTTCTGATATGACCTTTGTGCTTTCAAAAGAGCTGTGTGTGGCTGAATCTTGGCCTTGTGTTACAGATATCTCTCTTTGCCTGAGCATTTCCACTGGCTGGAGAAAGAGGATGCCACCTGGCCCCAAGAGTTGCTGCACGTGAGCAGAGCTCTCTCCTGGATATAAATATATCATGTTATAAAAGGAAGATGACTGAGAGCAACATGCTCTCTGGCGTGTTGATCTTCTTCCTGGAACTGCTAGCGATGATTCCCTTCTCCTGAGATCATCTCTCCAGAGTGATTCTAAGGACAACAACAGTTCCCAGCCAGTTGTGGAAAATCTCACTAGGGGAGGTACAAATGAACCCTAATGGGAATCCCTGTGTTCAGGGTGGGGTGGAGATAGGAGAGCTTGTGCCTACTGATTGTACTCCCCCCCATTTCTTCCTTGATTTGTGCTGCTGCGGCTGCTGTTTACTACTCTATGTAAAAGGAGTTAGTGTGGGATCTGTATTTTAAGAAGTGAATAGAGCAGGGGTGCCCAAACCCCGGCCCGGGGGCCACTTGCGGCCCTTGAGGCCTCTCAATGCAGCCCTCAAGGAGCCCCCAGTCTCCAGTGAGCCTCTGGCCCTCTGGAGATTTGTTGAAGCCCGCACTGGCCCAACGCAACTGCTCTCAGAGTGAGGGCAACTGTTTGACCTCTCGCGTGAGCTGTGGGACGAGGGCTTCCTCCACTGCTTGCTGTTTCACATCTGTGATGCAGCAGCAGCAGCAAAGGAAAGGCCAGCCTTGCTTTGTGCCAGGCCTTTTATAGGCCTTGAGCTATTGCAAGACCCTCATTCATTCATATAAGTTCATTTTTAATATATTCATTTATGTAAACTTATGTAAATTTATTCAAATTTTAAATGTAAATTAATTCTTTCCCCCCCCCGGCCCCCGACACAGTGTCAGAGAGCTGATGTGGCCCTCCTGCCAAAAACTTTGGACACCCCTGGAATAGATGTTTCCTCTTTCACATAATTCTGCAGCACCGAGTGATAGTTGACTCCTACCAGATTTAAAACAGGCTGCAACAATAACAATAATAAACTGTTTATATCATGCTTTCAGCATGCAGAGCACTTTACATGTATTACCTTGACATGGTCCTTACATCAGCTTGCTTGGAAGTGAAGCTGAGAGGGAATGACTTGCCCGAGGCCATCCAGTGAGTTCATGGCTGAAGTAAGATTTGAACCTGGGATGTTCTGATATGCAGCTCAGGCCCAAATCCTAACCAACTTTCCCATACTGACACAGCTGTGCCAATGGGGTGTATACTGTGCTCTTCAGTTTGGTGGCAGTCATGAAGGTCTTCTCAAGGTAATGGAATGTTTGTTCCCTTACCTCGGTGCTGAAGAGTTGGTTAGGATTGCGCCCTCAATCTCTTAGCCACTATGCCACACCTGCACATAGTGCAATTGTAGGTTTTATTGTGGTGTTCAAATATTTTGTATGTCATTCTGAATGCACACTGAGACAGGGTATACCCATGCATTGGCACATTCCCTAGAACAAGTATGTCACCTTTATCAATTGCTATGTATCTGGTATGGCAACGGAATGCCAATGCCTGTCTGCTTTGGTCTGTCATTGTTTCATTTCTGTAATGGTGTCATTCAACAGCTCTTCCTTTCCCAGCTAATGTTAAAGACAGCTCCTGGCAGCCATTGTAAACGGTGACTTTTAAAAACCCTCGCTCTTGCATTCAGCCTGCTCTGTTGTTTAAATATAGATTATTAATGAAATGCCTTTGTATTGCTTTCTCAGTGAATACTTTTTGTACGAAATTAATTTGCGCAATGTCAATTTTGTTTAAATTCAATCAAGTTTTTTAAATTATGTTTTCTCCACATTAATTCCCATTTGATTTGTCATCTTCTGTTAGGTATTTAAGGCTTTGCTAGGTGGTTTTTCTCCTTCATCTGATTGACTTCACCTGAAATTGGAGGCCCTCCTATTATGATGAATTAATTTGGTTTTCATTCAAGCAAGGATTGTTTTTAATAATGATGAATTGCACACAACGTGGTTTGGAGCAACTTGATTCTAACGATGATAATGAGCAAGAAGTGGGGAAAAAAAGCTAACAAATGCTAGATACTGAATCATGCACCACACCATTTTGTTTTGCAAGTACTTGCAGATTGGAATTTTTTAAAATCAAGATTTGTAGATATTTATTTGGCGGTACCCTTGCCCCACTGCAGTTGGGGATTTAAACATATATTGTGGCTTGAGATGGAAGGTGAATGCTGGATTAGGTGTACTGGATTAGATATACAGGGCTTTTTATGTCCTTCTCTTTCAGTTTAATTAACAGCCCCTCTTTAATTAACAGGCTGAATGGCCTTACAAAGGTTTGGACCTGGAGTGTAAGCACCTTCGCTGATGTCAGTGACTGGGGCTTGAAACTAGAGATGGAGAATCATGGGCCAGTTTGTGGATGGAAGTTGTGCATGGGGAGGAATAGCCTGGGGGAAGGAAATATATGATCATGTAGCCAGGAAAGGATGGTGTGGCATTGATCATACTTGGATTTCTGTAATCACAAATCACAAATCACAACGTTTGCTAAGCAATGTTGTGTAAGTATACATGAAAAAATTATGCAACTGCTTTCATTTTAGCTCAAATAAATTTTTTTTGCTTCTAGGGAGTTTTTTTTTTTTTTAAATACCAATGAATAGGTTGCTTAAATATAAGAGCCTGCTTACCTAAACATTCCAATGTTTGTCATTTGTGACTGAAAAGAACAAATTATCATTGTGAAACTGTCTTGCCAGGCAACCTAGAAGCAATTCTTCCTCACCACAAGTGATCAGGTACACATAGCTGTTTACCAGCTTTCTTTGTGGACAACACATTAGAAAGATGCTTTTAAGGAGCCCTGTCAAGCTTGGACCCTTGGGCTATTTTCTAAGGTACCAGAAGAAGAAATTCTTTTTTTGTTCGGCTAGAATAAACCCAGTCACTTTCTTGGGTTGCTACCACTTCTAACTCAAGTAGAGAGAGGTAGACATTCTGCTGTGATACAACCAACATTTTGTTCTTTTAATAGTGGCTGAGCAAATGAATTTAGTCTTGCTGCTCCCCCTCTCTTGCCACTTACCTGCCACAAGAGGGAAACAGATGAGTTTTTAGGCTACAGATTTAAAAAAAACAAAACAGAGCAGCCGAGAAGACCATACAGAACGAATGCCATTAGTGCAAATGGACATCAAGAATGATGCTATTTAGAAAGCTGCACGTGTCACAGTATGCATCTGGCCGTCTGTCATGGTGCTATTTTTGGCTCTTTGGCACAAGTAGTGGTTTCTGGCTGTAGAGAGGGGATGCTTTCTTAAAAATTGGGGGTGGAGTACAGTGTGTGGGGACATGCTTGATCCAGGGGAAAATTCTTTTAACAGATGGCCATTTGTAGCATTAGAATTGCTGGTGGTCATAAATTGCCCCAATCTGTTCCATGCCTGAAGCGAGGAATAAGCTGGTATTTTGTTACACTTATGAGCTGAGTGCTAAATTAGACTGATCCTCAGTTGCTTGCTACTCTACCATGTTTGGATCTATGAGGCCTCTGTTCATTTTGAGGGTTCTGCTTTTGTAAACAGCACTGAATGGTGGGAGCCCTGTGTGCATGCAAGAGTCTTAGAGAAAACAATTGCACTTGGTGGATACTTGGTGACACAATAGAGGAGGATAATGCAAGGTTACTGCTTATGTTGAGGCAGGATACAACAGCTTTGGCACCGACACCATAAGGTAGAGGGCAGTAGCTAAGTGCCCTCCCCTTTTAAGTTTGGTGGAATGTCATTTTATGTAGAGCAGCATTTCTCAACATTTGCCCCTTACTGTACCACTTTGCATAGTCCATCTAATGGAAGTACCACCAGAAGTAACTAGTAATGACATCATTGCCAGTTACTTCTGGGTTGGGCGGCCAGATGTCACATGACAAACACCAATAAGAGGTTCAGGGTGGGCAAGAGAGCTTTTTTGAGCATGTGAAAAGCATACACTGGAGCTCTGCCTGCCGAACTGAGCCTCCTACCACTGCTTGTTGCATTGTGTTGCTGCCAGACACCAGGTGCCCAATGGTCCTGTGTACCAACAGACACCACCTGAGGTACCATCAGTGGTACCGGTATCACTAGAAGAGAATCACTGATGTAGAGGTATGGCTTTCAGATGTCTTTTGTTAATGGCTAAGAACATGCAAGTGGGAGGCCTGTCATTTAAATGTCGATTCAGCTAAGAGCTCACTAGGTTTGGCCTTAGGCGTCTCTCAGCTTACAGCCATCTGTAAAGTGCTTGCCTCTGTGGGGTAATGCTTGCCTCTGTGGCTGTGAAGGACTTTGAGCAATTAGAAAGCACTACACAAATACTTTTATAGTAGTAATATTATTTGACAAGTGTTATTTCTACAACTTATATCAAGCTGGGCCCATAACAGGAGGACTATGTGATTATGCATACAAGTATATTTGACGGAGGTTAAGCTAGGTAGGTTAGACAACACATGCTTGTCCCAGGAAAAAGCTATGAGTGGGATCCTACTAGGGTTGAGAACTCGACTTGAGTCGCAAAAATGCATGATTTTGGGTGACTTGTTGACTCTTGAGTCACATGCATGGAAGTCTCTGAAAAACACTTGACTCAGGGCCTCCCTGACTCGACACTCATCCCCAATTATGCTGACTTAAGTCTGCCTGTGTCTGGCATTCATGTCTACATTCATGCCTACATTCATGCTTTTGACTCTGCTCAAGGAATTGTTTTTGGAAGGGATGACTGGCTAATAGGGGTTCCAGGTTTTGGAGTTGTTGCTGCCTTTTTAGCAGCTCCAAGGGAAGGAGTAAAATCTCAGGGTGAGGAACCACAGCTGAAAGTTGGAACTATTCTGCTTTAGCTGTTATCTCTGCACCCATGTCTATTTGTGCGCAACCCTGAGCCACCAGGCATAGTCACCCATGGCCTGCCAGCTGCATTTCTTTGCCTCGACCAGATCCCATTAGACTTTATCAATGGGTAGTAATATTAGTTGTCTGGGTCAGGTGCTGCGGAGAGTTCAGCCCATCCAGCTGACTCTGTTGCTTGTTAGTACTCACCTTTAGGCAGTGGCAGGGCAACATGCTTGGGTGAGTGAGTTGTTACATTGCTGACTTCTCTCCAGATTTCCTTATCTGCAGATGGGCTTCCTTGGATGCCCCTGTTGTGACACAGGGACCTCTAGAAAATCCATCTACAGTTGTGAAGGGCAGGAGGAGATGGTAGCACAGTGACTTGCTTGTCCAAGCAAGTTGCCCTGGGCTGGGTAGGTGGGCTGAGAGAAGAGCATATCCACCCTGCCCCTCTTTAACACCTTCTGACCAGGGCAGTGCACTTTAAGAAGGTGGTGGGCAAGAGTACCTTAGGGGACTTAGTGCAGGGCTTTGCCTCACAACCCCCCCACAACTGGGCATAAACGTTTTCTCCCATCTAATGTTAAGCTTTGCTCCTTTGTTTAAGGCTTCTCCCTTACATTTGAGGTCTGGAGACCTGGCAACCCAGCTTGCAACATGACTTTTTCAGTTATATTTACTCACAGAAAAGCTATAAAGTGTTATCCCAGGGGTGTCAAACATAGGGCCCACAGGCCAGACACGACTCCTGGAAGCTCTTTTTCCGTCGTCGGCCCCCCCCCAGTGATAATTGGGCCATCTCAGTGCCTCCCCTTCAGCAGTGCTGCTTCTGCTTAGGCTCTGGGAGGGATAGATGGAAAGAGAAGGTGAGGAACGCCATGGAGTAACGGGAAGACCAAGAGGAGTGAGAGAGGGGAGACATAGCCAAGGTGCCAGGAGAGCTCATTTATCACATTGGCTGTCCTTTCAGTAGTACCGCTTCTGCTAAGTGTCACTTTACAGCATCTGAGAGGTGCTTTGCAAAGTTATTCCTCCGCAAAAGCAGTGCTTCTGAAGGGGTGGCCCATGTGATAATTGGGCTCTCTCATTTCTTGAAAATATTATCAAGATTGCCACATTTTGTCTTTGTCATTTGTAGCTAATAAGTTTCTGTATGAGAACAAAGTGCTTATTTCTGGCCATCATCTGCTTAATGACATCACTTCCTGCTTAATGATGTTACTTCCACCCCTTAGCAGGTGCCATGAATGCTACTCTGCCCACTATATGAGTTTGACACCCCCTGTCCCTATCTCTTCTCCTTCTGTTTAAAACCCAGGATAAAAAACAAAAAAGAAATTCAGAGGGGGATAAAAGGCACGGTTGATTTTGTGACACCATATGCCTTCCTACCCTCACTGAAGTAAAAATAACTGTTTTTAGATCATGAATCTAGCTTGTTTGCTAAACTAGTTGGCTGACATCCAGAAGTTAGCAGTTTGAGTAGAATTTATAGGATCATTCAAAGACTGTGAGAAGGAAATAAGTCCAACAGGATTCTTAAAACACAGTCACACAAACAGTGGCGTAGCTGAGGAGGGGTCACAGGTACCACGTGATACCGGGCAACACTGTGGTTCCCTGTCGGGGCTGGCAATGGAGTGCTCCCCCCACCGCACAGTTACTGTGGACTGAGCAATGTTCTGGGTGGCTACCCAAAGTGTGTTTCAGTAACTGTGACTTGAAGTAACTGTGGTGATGTCATCATGTCACTGCAGTTACTTCTGGGGCAACCAGGTGGGGTGGCACCTGGGGGTATAACCTGAGGCGGGGAAAGCCCCAGCTGTGTCACTGCACACAGGAGAAAGCAAGCAGCAAGTCAGTGCCTTTCCTTTTGGTTACGTTTTTTAAAGAAGAGCAGAGTCCCATATCTTGCAATTAAACTTAATCTGGTGCTTTCACCCGCTTTCATGTTTCAGCTCTCACAATTTGCTGCAAGTTTCATGGGGATTATGTAAACAGTTATTAGTATCATGTGATTTTAACTAGCAGAGGAAAATCCTGGAGTGAACCTACTTTCCAAGTGACCTTTATTTTATTTTCTAAGGCTCAGATTAAGTGAGGAAGTATTATAACAAGAGTATTTGCTTTAAAGTAACACCATTTGCAAATCAAAGGGTGACCCACACGAATGCTTGCTTTAGAAGTGGGTGCCTGTGGGTTAATTCAAAACTATGATGGATTCAACAGCTGGTTCAGAGGCTTGCAAAGTAAAATCCATACAAATGAAAGGGAATCAATATATGCATAGAAAGTAAATACTATGTTACAAAGTAAGATTTTCTTTTGCTGCTGGAGTTGAATCTTGTTTCTAGTAGCATCCCAAGTTCCTATAGATATTTTGCAGCCCATCTCTCACAAAAAGGCTTGTTAAATGACATAGGTCCCATAACGATGAGCTTCCTTGACCCCTTCAGCACAGTTAGCTTAGTCATGGGCCTGTCTTCCTATTTCAAAATGCTAGCATTCCAGAAGTGCTGTATTATTTATTTATTTTCCACATTCTTATGCCGCCCTTCCTCCAGAGAGCTCAGGGTGGTGTACGTGGTTCTTTCCCTCCTTCTGTCCTAAAACAACCCTGCAAGTTAGGTGAAGCTGAGAGATGGTGACTGGCCCAAGGTCACCCAGGAAGCTTCGTGTCTGTGTGGGGATTTGAACCTGGATCTTCCAGTTCTAAGTCCAGCACTGAAACCACTATGCCATTCTGGAAAAAGTGGACAAATAGTCATCTTCTTTGTATTGCACTCTCTCAGGAGTGTCCAGCACCCAACCTGCATTTCCTGCTGAATTATTGAATCGGCCTTGGTGGTAATTGTGCATTTCCTGTACATACTTGCTTCTTTCTTCAGGGACTGTGCGGCAGGGGGGCCATTAAACAGGAGCAGCCTGCATCTGGCTTGCAATATCAGCAAACCTCCCTAGTCTGAAAAAATAGCGCGATTGTGAATGACAGCTCAATCCTGATGCAGCCAGGCCACATGGTCTGCACTGCATCTAATGCAGTGCAGGAGGTGACTGGAGGTCTCCTTGGGGTAAGGGATATTTTTCCCCTTATCCCAGGTAAGGCTCTAGCCACCCCATGGGGCTTCTCGGATCCACAATAGCTTTGTAGCTGGCACAAATCTTGGAAGCCCTGTAGGGCTGCCAGGTCCAGGAAGAGGGTTTGGATGCAGCATGTGCTGCTGCCACCAGTCCCACTCTCCTCCTGAGTGAGATCCTCCCTTCATTCCTCCATCCCCCTGCCCAGGATCGCTCCTGCCTCCCAAAATGCTCTCCTACCACCTTACCTGTGCCAGCTGGTGGTGGGACAGGATGCAGAGCATCTGGACCAGTGGAGGTCCTACAGCACACCTGTGACACTCTGAACCAGCGCAGAGATGGCTGTGCCAGCTCAAGCTGGACCTAGGACTGTGTCATGAGTTTATAGGGGACCCCGTATCTGTGGATCCCGTATCCACTGTTTCACTTATCTGCGGTTCCATGGTTGCAGGGCCTCCTGTCCCCTCCCTGTGCACCCTCCTAAGGGTCTTCTGAGCCCCGCAGAGGCTGCATGCTTCCAGCTGTGGCCTTTGTGGGCCTCAGAACAGTTGTTTGGGCCGGGGGGGAAAACAGTATTTCCGGTTTTTTCATAAAACCGGAAGTGACATTTTTATGCTGGGGAAGCCCTCAGTCATCAGTTGGACAATCTGTTTTTGTCTTGCTCTTTTACAATGTATAAAAATAATGTAATAACATTTTATTAATAATTAGCTCTGAGAGCAGTGCAATTAATCTGTAAATAACTCTCTAGTTTTTAAAGGCAGATTCGTTATTGGGTTTGCTCAGATTCCCAAACGCCAAGTTCACTGTTCGAGCTAAATCAAACAATAATAAGAATAATTTGGTGGCCGGTGTCACCTTGTTCATGAACGGGTTTTCCGGGTCAGGGCCTGAGAGTTTCACACATTCTAAAGGAGGAAGGATGCCACTTGTGCCCAGGAGATTGGTATTTCCATCTGACATTGAACATGCTTTTGAGTGTGTGTTTGAGTTTGTTTTCACAGTAATAGCAGGGTGTGGTGGTAAAAGTGTGTGTGAGTGAGACAGTGCGCCAGTTTATTATTGAATTGTATTGCCTCCCTCAAGGGCTTCTTGCTTAATCTTGAGTTCTTTTAAGGTATATCTACACTGTAGACATAAGCTGGTTTAAAAAAAGAAAACATTCCTTCTCCTCAGGGAAACAAACGTAATTTGAAGAGAGGGTCTGGGGACTTCTAACTGAACTCTCAGTCCCGTAACTGAACTGTAAATCTCAGGATTCTTTGGGAGAAGCCATTCAAGCTATAGAAGTGAATAAAATGGATAGACATTTGTCATAGAGCTTATATTCTTCCATGTTTTCTTTAGTGTTTGAGTTTAATCTTATAGTTGCAGTTTCCATGAAGGGTCTTGGAAGAAAGGAAGGAGGTGTCAGTGAGCAAAGGGAAAGGGAGGAAAAGACAGAGAAAGAGGAGAGGGAAGAAAGGAGGAAAGGCATAAGAAAGTATGTGAATAAGGAACCAAGTGTAGATGTTTAAGGGCACAATCCTAACCCACTTTCCAGCACCAACAGAAGGGCAATGCAGCTCTGAGGTAAGGGAACAAACATTCCATTACTTTGAGGCGGCTTCTGTGACTGCCCCCCAACTGCAGGAAGCAGCACACGTCCCATTTGCACCACTGTACCAGTGCTGGAAAGTTGGTTAGGATTTGGGCCTAAATCTTACCTGCTTCATTTTGCCTATTAGAGACTGGTTACAAAAGTATGTTCATTTATTTTGACTTTTGTAGATGCTTTTACCACTTTTCGATTGAAGTCTGCAGTATTGATAAGGTGCAACAGATGTATAATAATGGTTGAAAGTGGTAAGAGCTCAGGTTTCCAGGGTCACCAGTGAACCAATGGAGGAAAGTGGTTCATAGGGACAAGACAAAGCTGATGCTTACCCCCCTCCATCCTTGCAAGGTGATCTAAAGTTTAGCATTATTTGTGCCTACTATTGTATTTTCTTATGTGTGTGTTTGTTAGGATTGATGGAACACACTGACCCATGGAAGGTGGTGCTTGGATAGTGGATAGCATATGACTTTTATCTAAGTCGCGCTCCTGTTTTAGCCTGGGTTCTGGTTTTCAGCTGCCTGATTGTGCAATATTTAGAAAATATGCTCACATCGCTTAAGTTTCCAGCATCAGGATTAGCATTGTGTTTCCAAATCTCTCTCCCTCCCACCCCCCCCAATGACCTGGAAACATGTCTTGTAGTTATATAAGAATAACCTATTAGGAAATGAGGAGGATAGTATTTATCTCTACTTAATAAAGAATATGCCCACATCTCATCCATCTGAAAGCTGTGATTTATGGCCTTTATCTTTCTTGCTAGGATTAAGATGTTTAGCCTGTCATTTGCTTGGTGTATTTAATTTGTTTCATAATGTTAAATAATATTTTTATAGCTGTGCAAATAAAAGGGAGAATCTTCATAAAAATCTGAAATCTGCTTCTCATTGTATGAAAAGTTAAGAACATAAGAACAGTTCCTCCGGATCAGGCCATAAGCTCATCTAGTCCAGCTTCCTATATCTCACAGTAGCCCACCAAATACCCCAGGGAGCACACAAGACAACAAAGAGACCTGCATCCTGATGTCCTCCTTTGCATCTGGCATTCTGATGTAGCCCATTTCTAAAATCAGGAAGCTGTGCATACACATCTTGGCTTGTAACCTGTGATGGACTTTTCCTCCAGAAGTTTGTCCAATCCCCTTTTAAAAACATCTAGGCTAGATCACCACATCCTGTGGCAAGGAGTTCCACAGACTATCTACACACATTAAAGAAATATTTTACACACATTAAAGAAAGAGTAAAGAAATATTTTCTTCTGTCTGTCCTAACTCTCCCAACACTCAATTTTAGTGGGTGTCCCCTGATTCTGGTGTTGTGCGAAAGGGAAAAGAGCATATCTCTAACCACTCTATCCATCCCCTGCATAATTTTGTATGTCTCAATTATGTGCCCCCTCAGGCTCTTTTTTCCTAGGCTGAAGAGCCCCAAAAGCTGTAGCCTTTCCTCATAAGTTTCCTCATAAGTTGCATGACCCGGCTTCATAAAGAGGAGAGCAGTTTTATAGCTGCTTTTAGGTCTCTTTCCAAGAGGTCTCTTGCAAGATCCCTACCAGAAGTCAGTCTCCAAAGGGGGAAAGTACCCATCTGAACATCCATGAGAACTGCTATCAACAGTGTGTTAGAATTTGTGCCCAATAGCAGCTTTCTGTTGGTGATTAAGGTTCTTGGTTCTTTTTCCCAGATTAGCAAATTAAGATTACTGTATTTTGCTGCTGAAAAATAACGTCGCGGCACATTCTTAATCAGGACTGAAAATGTGCAGGGCACCTGGCCACACATGAACATGAGAAAAGTTATGCTGGATTGGATCACAGTTCTTGTTGTTGCTAAGAATAATTAAATACCACTTTTCAACTAGAGTAGTTCACAAAGTCTTTCGAGACTGAAGGTTGCCAACCCTGAGTTCACAAAGTGGTTTGCATAGTAAAACAAATCAGTAAATGGTTCCTTGTCCCTCAAAGGGCTCACAGCCTAAAAAAATACAGAAAGGAAACCAGCAACAGCCACTGGAAAAGACGCCATGCACCTGAAATGCTCCAAAATCTGAAACCTTCAGAGTGCCAAGCTCTGATGTCAGGGAGAGCCCTTACCTGGTCTGCAGAATGGAGCCTCCAGAGGGAACATGCCACGACCTCTGGCCCCTCTGTGAGGGTTGAACCAGCCGCATTCTGCTGTCTTGAAGGATTAGCTCAATGGAGGGCCACAGAAGTCCTTCCTTCAGGACAGGTGGTTGGGGCTGTGGGCAGGGGAGGTAACAAGGGAGGAGGGGACAAGGGCTGATATATAGATGAACATATATGGAAAATTCCAATATTCAAAAATCTGAAACATTTCTGGTCCCCCAAGTATTTCGGATAAGGGATACTCAACCTGTATTGCACTCCTTCGTGCGCCACAGCATTTATGGAGAGAGGAGGCTTTCAATTTTTGTTGTAACTATTCTCCCTCGGATTTACAAAACACCATCTACAAATGTAACTTAAATGAAACATAACCAGAAAGATCAACTAGTAGTGTTTACTGTAGGCTTTTAAAAGTGTGTGTATGTGTATTGATGTGGAAATAACTGCATGCATGTATTGTAGTATCTTGGAGTTATGCTTTAAGATGAACACCTTGCATATAGGCACCCATTCTATGACTATGAAAGCAGTACATCATTTCCATGCTGTGCATTGGTGGGTGTTTTATGGGGAGTCCAAAATTTGCCATATCTTAAATTGCTTCCTAGTCAACTATCTGAGATGGTAGCTTTATTGTGTTTCATAGTAATGACCTCCAGGATTCCTCAATCTGCCTAGGCCTGAATTTCTAATATTGACAAAGGGCTGTGGAAGACTAAACCTGATCTTCCAGGCTCACGGTTTCAGGGTCTCCTGTGACAACCTTGCTCAGGGATTGCTCAACTTGATTGTGAGCCCTACCTGCTTTTGTCTCTGTCTCTGGTCTGATGGCATCTGAAAAAGAAATTTGTCTGTTTACTACTAGAAAGATCCTGGTTTGTTCCTAATAGGGCACAGATAATGCTTCCACTCTGTCACTGAAGGATGAGTCTGTCTTGGAGGGCCTTGGGTGCTTGCTTTGATGGCTTTATTTTTTATATAAGGACTATGTTAGTATTTCCAAAGGTCAGATAGCTTTTGTCCAAGTGTGCTTTCCTGGTCTTAAGAATGATGCCTCCTTAATATGATTCAGCCATCTCCAGAAGCAGCAGCCTGCCGTAAAGATACTCTATTGATCTGTCAATATCACTGTCTTGTCTGCCAAATGAAAGATGGTTTAAACTCATAACCCAGGCCAGCAGCTTTCTTATTGTAAGCCAGACAAAAATGCCATTGATCTTCTCTGCTGAAGTGTTCTTTTCACAGCTTGCCAGCACAAACACACTGTTATCCCTTAGTCAAGGCTAATTAGCTAATAATTTAAGGCAATGGAGACAGCAGTCTTAGTTTAATTCAGTGTTTGGGAAAATAGGCAGGAAGGCTTAAACCACAGAGTAACTCTTCTGCTCAGCTATGATAAAAATGTGTCTCAACTTTTCCACTTCTTGATTTTGATCTTCCTTGGCACTAAAGAACAATGTTCGTGTTAGAGCAGCTAAGTGGGGTTCTCTGTTTAAGCTTTGTAGAGAAGATAGCATGTATCTATCTGCATTTCAAGAGTTCTTGGCTATTAAGTTAACAAGAGCTTTATGATCATTTATTGAATTAAATCAAATATTGGATTAACTTAGCTGTGGAAGCAGAAGAAAACACGACAATAGTCTCAAGTGCTGAGGACACAATCTGGGGTGTGTTTGATAAATAACGGAATGGCACTTGTCATCTGAAATGCCAGCTGTATTGAAAACAACCTAGGTCCAGGTGGCAGGTTCTGGAGTTTGCCCCCATGAATTTGGGGCTGGATTCCTGGGGGGAGGATCTGTTAAACTTTCCCCCACGCTCTCCCATGCACTGTACTACCAGATCCAAGTAGCTCATTGAAGCAACTCAAAGGCACCACTTGCCCTTGCTAACATTCTAGGCCTTTGCATACTATCCCATGGAATAATAATAATAATAATAATAATAATAATAATAATATACAGTATTTATATACCGCCTTTCTTGGTCTTTATTCAAGACTTTATTCAAGGCGGTTTACACAGGCAGGCTTATTAAATCCACGCAGGGATTTTTACAAATTGAAAGAAGGTTCTCTCTTTCAAGAACCACCACATTCAAGATGTTACGCTCCGATCTGGTTTAACATTCTGGCCTCCATCCTCCCACGCTCCGAGCAGATGGAACAGCTCAGCTGCAGCTTGCCAGCTGCTTCAAGGTCGCACGGTGCCGGTGGCCTCGAACTGCCAACCTTGTGGATGTTAATCTTCAGGCAAATGGAGGCTCTACCCTCTAGACCAGACCTCCTGCCCTGGCAAGTGTTTCTTTCCTTCTTCCATTGGGAAGGTGATGGCATCGGCACACCAGACTTCAGTAGACCCAGGCCAATGCTTAGTGTGCCAGCAAGTGATACTGAAATCTGGAGATATTTGAAAAATATGGTACACCTTGTCTTGTTTGCCCACCTCTGTTTTTAAAAAAAACATGCTGTTAATGTCAGGGTTTTGTGGATGGGTGATGGATAGCGATTTGGACTTGGAACCAGGAGACTTTTCAAGTCATGCTTAGCAGTGAAGCTATAAACCAGGTAGCCCTGGACAAGTTACCATCTCTCTTCCTAATGTACCTTGTTGTGAAGCTAAAATTAAATGAACTAATGTGCATCTTGGTGGTTAGGCTAGATAGAAAGGTAATAAATATATGCAATTTATGTTTTGTTTAAGGCAGGGGTAGGCAGTTTTGGCCCTCAGGCCAGATCCAGCCTGCCACCCAAAATTATTTCACCCATGGTTCCACAAAGATATGTCCTCCTGGTTCATGGTGATCCTAGAAAAGAGTTCGTTTGCAATTCTATATGTTTGTTTAGGACTAAGCATCCCAAAGGCAGAAAGCTTCCTTTGAGCATCATTCTCTGTCTGGGCATGTGTGTCTCCTTTTTCTTAGCTCTGTGTCCTAATCTGGAGGTTCATACATTCTTGGCTATTGGAAGTGCATGTATTGAAAGTGCATGTGTTCTTACTATTGATGGAACTGATGTCTGGCCTCTGTGCAGAAGAAGGTTGCCGACCCCTGATTTAAGGTCTGTCTTTGGTGTGTACCCAGGAGGACTAAAAGGAGATTAGCTACCTATTAATACATTTCAGTCACCTGGTTTTTGTAGTCAGTGTGAAAATTGGGTAAAAATGTGGACCCATTCCCCTTTGTACCTACCGTTCTTTGTTTGCAGGGATCAGATGCATGTATATATGCATCTCTATATGAGCCAGGACTGCCTTATTCCCTTCAGAGCTGAAGAAAGCTCTATTTTGTATTTTGGAATTTTCTTTAACCTCTTCAGGGAATAGGGAAGTTCCTGCTTACATAGACTTCTGAGTTCAATTGATTACCCTGCCAGCACACTGGAACTGCTATATGGAGTGAGTGTAGGCCAGGGGTGCTCACACTTTTTTGGCTCGAGAGCTACTTTGAAACCCAGCAAGGCCCGGAGATCTACCAGAGTTTTTTTAACAATGTTCGCACCATCATAACATATAACATTTATGTGTACAATGTATGTTGGTGTACCTTGAGCCCCACTGAGTATAACAGGACTTACTCCTGAGTAGACATGCCTAGGATTAGGCTGTGAGGCTGCAATCCTAGCCACACTTACCTGGGAGTAAGCCCCATTGAGTACAATGGGCGTTTCCTCCCAGAGGCACCTGAAGGGGGGGTCGGCACTCCGCGATCTACTCATTTTGCCTTGCGATCTACCGGTAGATCGCGATCCACCTATTGAGCGCCCCTGGTGTAGGCCATGGGTATTTTTCTGGATTAATGGCTCCAGAATAAAATAGAATGATTTTGTTTTGTGCATCTTGCTCTATAAAAACCCTAGGTTTGTCACTGAAGGGTCCTTTTATAAAAATGCTTTGTTGTTGATGCCTTGTTGAGTGTGTTCCACTTAGATCTGTAAAAACAAGAGAGCATCACAGTGGGATGATGCAATGCATCAAGCTTACTGTCTTTCCCCTCTAATGATCACATAATTATACAGGCATGCCCCAGTATCCGTGGGGGTTCTGTTGCAGAACCCCCTCCCCCGCAGTTGACTGAAATACGCAGTTGACTGGAATCTGTGATACCAGCAAACGCCTCCCCCACCTCTGGAGGCAATGGAAGCTTTGTTCCACTCACCTCTGTTGGATTGTCTGAGCCCAGCAGGGGCTGTGGACGTCCTTCCACAACCTCTGCCGGGCTCAAATTGAGCCCTAGAATGAAAAAAGTCACTTCTGGTTTCACGAAAAACCGGAAGTGACTTTTTAATGCCTTATAAGGGATGGGACCTACAGCCTCTGCTGGGCTCAGACAACTCTCCGGAGGTGTATGCCAGACACATGCATGGGGGGCCCCCCCCGGACCCAATCCACGGATAAATGAATCCATGAATATGCCCCCTCCCGTGCAGTGGTTATACATTAGCATAAATGTATTCTTTGGCCCCATTTTTGTAGCTCAGAATGGCCTACAACAGAAAAAAAAATCCTCTGCTTATCCTGACCCATTGAACACCCACCTGAGTACAAACTCCTTGGATTGCAAATGCTCAAGCTCCAACTTTGTCAGACCTGCAGGGGAAGGAAATTCCAAGACTAGGGAACTCTTTGTCTGATTAGGACAGAGAGGTATCTTTCTTAAACCCACTTTCAGTTAAGCTAAGGGTCTGCTGTTGCAAACCTTTGTGTGATTCCATCACCTGGCACATACCTATTGGGTAGAAATACTGTAATGACATCCTTTGCCGTGACAGTAGAAAGATCTCACAATTGTGTCACCCTCAGCAGGGTCCTTGGAATATGCCATTTGGATAGAGTAACTTGTTTCTTGTGATGTGCTTGTTTTGTGCCCTGTAATGTTTTCTTAAGCATTTCCTTTTAGTTTGTATACATTTTCTTTTATTTTAAGCACACACAGGCTGATGTGGTGTATTGGTGTTTTAAAAATTATAAATAGGAAGTTTAAAAAAAAATCCTTTAAGATTCTCTTCTGACAATTCCCTGTAGCAAATGTATCTAATTTTCAAGACTGCACTCCATCTGTCAGGGTGAGGGGAGGAGTGGGGGAAGTACATTAGTAGTCCACACATGAACAACTTATTAGTTCATTTGGTCTATATGGAGTACAGTGATTCAAGACTGATTTAAAATATTCATCCACAATTACTGGCACAGCACAGTTCAAAGTGCTGCAAATCTGTGTGTTTGACTGAGAATTTAAAGGAAAATTGTTGCAAATCGTATCTGGTGTGTAATTAATGAAACATTTCATTCTTCTATAAATACTTGATGCTTGAATATCTTTTTTTGTTGTTGCTTGTTTGCTTTCGTTTGCTACTTTTTGTGGCCATAAAATGTGTGACATATGTTTGTTTTGATATTATGTGCAATTCATATGGATATAGGACACTTTATCTCTTGGGCATACAGAATCCCTTCCACGAAAATGAAGACTTGTTTATAGAACTTTAAATGTAGGGCCATCATAAGGGAAGTTTCCCTAAGGAACCATCTTAGCACTGAATTAAGTGGTCTGCCTTGTGCCTTGTGTCACTTGTGCGTAGCGCATGTCTCAAGCCATGGTCGCCAAAATCTTTAGGCCCCAAGGCCCTTTTCCACCTTATTAGTTGAGAAGGCCTCAGCTTTGGCATGCTGAGGTCTCTAATGTAATTATGTCTCCCCCAAAGTGTGAGCGGTTGCTAGATTTACATTCCAGCCAACTTGTGTGTGTCTCTAATTTTTTCTTTTTGTGCGGCAAATGTGTGAAGCACATACAGGTTATATATGAAGGCAGGCCTCAGAACCAGTACATATGTTTTGATTGGAGTGGGCTTTAGCTCATAGAAGTTTATGCTACAATTAATCTGCTTTAGATTACTTTTTTGTTTTGTTTGTTTTTGTACAAAAACCTGACATGGCTGCTTGAGTTCTTATGATGACAGTCAATTCTGATAGCCATGGTAATCAGCATGGGGGGGTGGGGGGGAGAATCCCTGCACTTACTATTAAACTTCAAGAGAAGGCTGTGTGCCCATGCTGGAGCTGTCCTCATGTGAGCACATAGTTGCTGATGTAATAGTTATCCCTGCTGATGTCAGCCTATCTAAGCCAGGGAGGCTGTCCCTTTTCCTTCCTCAGTTGTCACATAGTAACTGCTGCTGGTTTCACTAAACAAACTGCCACAGTGGCTGCCATAGGTGGGATTGTCTGCTGAGCTGACCCAAGAGAGTCTGCTCACTTGAGCTGTATAAGGTCCAAGGAGCATACCCACAGAAGGTGAAACATCAGCTTTTGTGAGTGGGACATGCTGGCTTTGCAGAAATGCCTGTTTGTAGGAACTGCCTCTTCTGCAGGCCAGCTCTTCTGATGTTAGTTGTTTGGGTGGCTTGGGTCTAGGTGTTTCGGGGTTGTTTTTTAAAGGTGATCTTTTTAAAAAACAAAACAAAACTGGAAGCAGATATTCCCACATTTTGAAGACTATTTATAATATATTCTGCAATTAATCTGGTGTTTATGCTTGCTTTGCATAATTGATGCAGGCCACAGAATTAAGATGTTCATAGCACAGAATTTGCACTGTTGGTTCAGAATTTTGATCTAATGTAAAATGTATAGCAGTCTAGGTTATAATCTGTTATGTTGTACCCTGGGAAGGGGTACCTGGGCTTGGCTTCTTTAACATGTGCATAACTTTGGAGCAACCTGCTACATTATCCTCAAGGCCCATATATGCTCAAAAAAGCATATATCACCACCTTTGCATTCAGCATAAGCTGATCTTAAAAAAAAAGCCACTGTGGATGGAAAATAAACCCCCTAATGGGCACATGACTCAACCTTAATTATCTTTCTTCACTATTTCTCTTACCTTAGAGAGGCCTGCTGTGACCCTGCTCTAGAGCATCTAATACCCAACTTGCCATCTGTTCAAGTTCCATGTACAAAATGGCAACACAGATACCAAAGAGTTGCATGTTTACTTCAGTGTGTGCTTCAGGGTGCTCTGTGTGCATATCTTCTTCCCAGGTTTTCATAGCTGCTTTTTGCTGCCAGGCTCTCAGCGTTTTGCATGGGAACTAGATAATGATACAAATGAAATTTATCACAAATACTAGATATAAACATACGAAAATGCCTTATGATGAGAAAAGCATTTGTTTTTCCTCTAGATGATAGACCTGTCCGTATTATGTATCAACCCTCAATCTATGCAGTATTAGGAATTCAGTATGCTTGGTACCAATAAAAAAACATCTAGAAAAGGCTTGTAAACTGCACGGACACAGAGCTTTCGTCCCTTACTATTTACGTTCTGTTTACTGTTTCTAAAGCAATTAATTGATGTTTCAGACGTTTCCTGTCTTCCTTACAGAATATTTTCCCATTTGCAGACCATTACAAATTGTAACGTATCTTATAAGTATCCGTGGGGGTTCTGTTCCAGAAGCACCCCCCCATGGATACTGGAAACTGTGGATAAGAAAAAAAAAACAAAAAAATGTGGTTTGCAATCCTCCCTATCACACAAATTACTGTGTCTGCCTGCAACCTCTGAGCTCAAGAGCACTCTCTCTCTCTCTCTGTCCCCTGACATTCCGCTTACAATCCCCATGTGGAAAGTCTCAGTTAGTGAAGTGATGATCCACCTCTTTTTCTTGATGATCAGCCTCTAATTTCCCAGCAATGGGCTCCCCCCCCCTTTTCTTCAACAGATAAGGTGCCACAGGCTTTGCACAGTTTTAGGAAATTAAGCATTGTCCCCCAGGCTTCAGCAACTGCCTGATTTGAACTATTATCAACGTTGTTCCTTTAACTATACCCCCCAGCCCTTAAATATCACACAAGCATGCGCCACAGCCTTGATTCAGCCAATCCCTTCCTCTAAGCCAGGGGTGCTCACACTTTTTTGGCTCGAGAGCTACTTTGAAACCCAGCAAGGCCTGGAGATCTACCAGAGTTTTTTTAACAATGTTCGCACCATCATAACATATAACATTTATGTGTACAATGTATGTTGGTGTCCCAACATACATTGAGCCCCACTGAGTATAACAGGACTTACTCCTGAGTAGACATGCCTAGGATTAGGCTGTGAGGCTGCAATCCTAGCCACACTTACCTGGGAGTAAGCCCCATTGAGTACAATGGGCCTTACTCCCGGCGTTTCCTCCCAGAGGCACCTGAAAGGGGGGGTCGGCACTCCACGATCTACTCATTTTGCCTCGCGATCTACCGGTAGATCGCGATCCACCTATTGAGCACCCCTGCTCTAAGCACTTCCTGGTAGCCTTTGCACATAGTGACACAGGAGACAGCTATCCAGAGGCTGCAGCCAGACTCAGTAATTTGCATGATGGGGGGGGGGGGAATTTGTGAACCACGAAAAAGTGAAACCACGAATACTGGATCTGAGGTTAAGGGGGCATACCTGTACTCCCTCTCTCACATTTTCCTCAGTGAAGCCTGAAGTGGCACCCTGGTGGGCCACCATAAATGGCTAGTGTGCTACATTTGACTTGATAAGTGGTTGTAAAATGTTTGTAGTCCTAACCAGAGAAACCAAACCTGTTTGCCTGAGTTTGAACTAGTAATGTTGGACTTAATAATTCTGAAAATTAAACTCAACATGTGTGGATTTAGCTTTTCGTATTAAGATAAACTTTTTCAAACCAGACATAGCTAATCAATGGGCTATAGAGTTACAGAATGGGTGGATGATGAAGATGATGGATTACTTTGCCCTCTTTCACATGTCTGTTCAGTGTTAAGTCTTATGCCTACACTCATGCCTGCTGCTCTGAGAAAGAGGAACGCCAGTGAAGATTAAAACTCTTAAATTTTGGGCCAGAGTTTGAAACCTGGAAGTCTAGCAAGTTATTTCTCTTCACTCCTTTGATTAGCAACCAGTATAGCGGGGTGGCCATACTGTGGCTTGCGAGGCACTTGTGACTCTTTGGGTGCAATCCTAACCCCTTATGCCAGTGCTTTCCAGCACAGGCATAGCAGTGCCAATGGGGCATGTGTTGCATCCTGCAGTTGGGTGTCACTCATGGAGGCCTCCTCAAAGTCAGGGAATGTTTGTTCCCTTACCTCAGAGTTGCATTGCCCTTATGTCAGTGCTGGAAAGCACTGACATAAGGGGTTAAGATTGCGCCCTTTGACATACAATGTGCAGCTTGTGGAAGTTTATTGTCTGAGCTCTTTTTTGCATCTCAATACAAACAGTAAATAAATGTTTTCAAACTTTATAATTATTTAGCAGGTATAAACTGAGAGTCCACTGGATTTAAAACATAAGTTTAATGTTCATGGTGAGTGAATAGAAATAAGAATTTAAATGCTTCTTAAATATAGCGGCTCTCAAACGCCTGAAAGTTTATCATATTTGGCTCTTGTGTGAAACAGGTTTGGCTACCTCTGCTCTATAGCTTCTTAAGGTGTAGGGGTGAGCTTCTTTACAAAGGAGATTCATGACTTCTTTTTGAGTGCATCTGATATCTATCACAGTGTCTTGGATGTACTGAGGTAGAGAGCTAACTTTGGAATACCAAAAGTTTAGTGATGGTTGTCAGTACAGGGGCATATCCATGGGGCAGCATAGATAGATATAGATAAATGGGGGTCTTCAAGATAAAAATTTAATTTACTTTTTTTTTTAAGTTTCTAATTTGTGCCCTGGTACACAACCTTGGACCCGTTATCATATTGGCCACTCAGACTGGCACTCAGCCTCTTTGTCTCCTGGCTATGGTCTAAGCTACAAGAAACTCATGATAGCCTAATGATGTAGGTTCCAACATGCCTTCCTCTCCTTTTGTGAGGTTTCCTCTCACTCTTTCAAGTATAGTGATCTCACTTCTTGGGGCTAATATCACTGTAATATCACTGTGAAATTGTCATTTCACATATCACTGCAACAGATATCATGGCAAATATTCTGTCCTTCACAATGCGGATGCTCCCTCTGAAAATTCAGGTCAGCATCATAGCATTTTAAGGAAATAAGTTCCCAGGAGTTCATCTTGGGAAGCTTCTGTGGCAAAAAATTTACAAGATAGATGAAAAGTGTGAGGGTGGCTTGCCATATTCTCATAACTTTTGAGTTTTGTCTGGTTTGTGGTTTGAACTAACAGCCTCATTTAGTGGCCCCTTTCCCAAACTGAGAGAGTACAATAAAAATGTATGTTCCAGAATCTACCAAGTTGTTATGTGGTTGTCCATCCGCTGTGCCAGCAGTATAGTATTTTGGCTCAATCTTAATAACCACCAGGGTACCTTGGGTGGTTGGCTACTGCTTTCTGAGTAGTGGCTTGGTGGAGGGGGTAGGGCCTGCAAAACAATAATGCCTCCAAACACAGGGGCATTAAAAGCATATATCTCTGTTTGGGAGATGGTGGGAGGGTCTGTCAGAGAAAAAATGTAAGTAACAATGCTAACAAAGAAAGAGTAAAAAACTGCATACTGCAAAGACTATATGTAGAAGTGGTCTTGTATAAGAAGGGGAAGAACAGATACTGCAGCCTATGCAACAAGTTTGAAGGTTAATGCTTTCTGTAGTTTTTATTTAACCTTTGAGGCTTTACCTCCATGTAATTCTTTTGTACTGCTTTGAGCCGTTTTATGGCAAAAGGTGGAGTAGAAATGTTGTAGTAAATACATGCATTTTCAGTGTGTTTGGTGCTTTTCCAACAACAGTGTGTTGGAAAAACCTTATAGACCATTTCCTGGTCTATATGCTGGTCTAATGCTTCAAAACAGCATTCAGAAGGGCAATTTGGAATGAAAATATGGTGGGGGTGGTACTTAATCCTCTCCCAAACCATAAGAACATAAGAACATAAGAACAGCCCCACTGGATCAGGCCATAGGCCCATCTAGTTCAGCTTCCTGTATCTCACAGCGGCCCACCAAATGCCTAGGGAGCACACCAGATAACAAGAGACCTCATCCTGGTGCCCTCCCCTACATCTGGCATTCTGACTTAACCCATTCCTAAAATCAGGAGGTTGCGCATACTCATCATGGCTTGTACCCCATAATGGATTTTTCCTCCAGAAACTCGTCCAATCCCCTTTTAAAGGCGTCTAGGCTAGACGCCAGCACCACATCCTGTGGCAAGGAGTTCCACAGACCGACCACACGCTGAGTAAAGAAATATTTTCTTTTGTCTGTCCTAACCCGCCCAACATTCAATTTTAGTGGATGTCCCCTGGTTCTGGTATTATGTGAGAGTGTAAAGAGCATCTCCCTATCCACTCTGTCCATCCCCTGCATAATTTTGTATGTCTCAATCATGTCCCCCCTCAAGCGTCTCTTTTCTAGGCTGAAGAGGCCCAAACGCCATAGCCTTTCCTCATAAGGAAGGTGCCCCAGCCCCGTAATCATCTTAGTCGCTCTCTTTTGCACCTTTTCCATTTCCACTATGTCTTTTTTGAGATGCAGCGACCAGAACTGGACACAATACTCCAGGTGTGGCCTTACCATAGATTTGTACAACGGCATTATAATACTAGCCGTTTTGTTCTCAATACCCTTCCTAATGATCCCAAGCATAGAATTGGCCTTCTTCACTGCCGCCGCACATTGGGTCGACACTTTCATCGACCTGTCCACCACCACCCCAAGATCTCTCTCCTGATCTGTCACAGACAGCTCAGAACCCATCAGCCTATATCTAAAGTTTTGATTTTTTGCCCCAATGTGCATGACTTTACACTTACTGACATTGAAGCGCATCTGCCATTTTGCTGCCCATTCTGCCAGTCTGGAGAGATCCTTCTGGAGCTCCTCGCAATCACTTCTGGTCTTTACCACTCGGAAAAGTTTGGTGTTGTCTGCAAACTTAGCCACTTCACTGCTCAACCCTGTCTCCAGGTCATTTATGAAGAGGTTGAAAAGCACTGGTCCCAGGACAGATCCTTGGGGCACACCGCTTTTCACCTCTCTCCATTGTGAAACTTGCCCATTGACACCCACTCTCTGCTTCCTGGCCTCCAACCAGTTCTCAATCCATGAGAGGACCTGTCCTCTAATTCCCTGACTGTGGAGTTTTTTCAGTAGCCTTTGGTGAGGGACCGTGTCAAACGCCTTCTGAAAGTCCAGATATATAATGTCCACGGGTTCTCCCGCATCCACATGCCTGTTGACCTTTTCAAAGAATTCTATAAGGTTCGTGAGGCAAGACTTACCCTTACAGAAGCCATGCTGACTCTCCCTCAGCAAGGCCTGTTCGTCTACAAACCACTTGATTGTATTATTAGCAAAGAAGCAAGAGAGACACCAGTAGAAAAGACACTGCACTGGGGTGAAGAGGGACACTTGCTTTCCCCCAGCCTAATAGCAGAAGCGCACCACTTGAAAAAAGTGCTTCTTTGCCCAGTTAGCAGGGGCCCGCAAAGTTATACTGTATGTGTAATGTGCAAACTAGACTGCCCAGATCTGGGAAACTGGAATATGGCAGCCCTTCTACAGAAGCCCTGCTCCAAGTGTACATCTTTGGTCTGTTTTTACCTTCATTATCCTTTTGGAGTTTCAAACTGTTGTTCTCATGCTTGGGCAAGAGCCTTGCCATATAACAACATATATGGCTCCCCTACTGCTGTGGTATTTTCTGTGCTTTTAGCTGTCTCATTGGGTTGTCAGTTCTTCAGAAATGTTGTCTCTGCAAGGCGACAGCATATTTGTTTGGAAGGGAAGCCCCAGACCGTATCCTAAAGCTTTTCCTTCTGATCCCTGAAAGAATATTCAGGGCTACCAGTCAGGAGACAAACTGCGTCACTTCTTTGATAAATCATTGAGGAGAGCTCTGAATATAAACTGTTGTAATTTGGATATATTCTGTGCTGGGGCTGATGAGTGGAATGCCTTCATCTGGCTAGTCACCCCTTGGATATGAAACACTGTCCCACTTCCTTACGCATGTTCTTTGAAATGTGCTGATGGTGCGATTAATTCTTCAGTCATGGGACGGACGTTTTGAACATCAGCCCTGTACCACCTACCTGGAACTATGGACTTGAGATAGAGAGGGTCTAGGGACAATTTAGCAAATGATGCTATAGCTCCTTAGCCAGTTAGAATTAATTGTTTGCTGGGGGGGGGGGTTCGTACTTTTAGGGCAGTTGTAAATACAGATGTTGTACAAAGAAAATGTTTGTTTATGAATAGGAGTTGTATTATGCTGGTGAGCTGAACCTCAGAGATAATTATGCAAGTTATCCTGTCAGCTACACATAACCTCTCATTCTTAATCAGTTTTTTTTGCTACTAGTACAAGAGTATTGGTGGAGGTTCACAACAGTCTTTCCTAATTACTTTCTGCCATAACCTCAAAATAGGAGATCTAAATGGGAAAAATGTTTTGCAAGTAGTTTCATCATTCTCCCAGTTTCCTTGTGGCCACATGCTTAACATAAGCTTCCTGACCATGTGTTGAAAGCATTTGTGAGCCTAGAGTACACATAGATGTGCTTTGCATCAGCAGGTGATTACAAGTAGAGGTGGTGCCTCAGTATTCGCGAGGGATCCATTCTCTGACTCTCTATTGATCTAGAAAACCATGGATAATGAAATCAGCAGTTTTGGCACCTTTAAACCCTCCAAAGGCAACCAGAGCTGTGCTTCTGTTTTCTTCTGCAGAGGCCACGCATGTCTATATGTGGCCTCTGCAGGCTTCAGAATGGCCCCAGAGTGCAAAAAAAGTGACTTCTGGTTTCCCTCAGGAAACTGGAAATGACTTTTTTTGCCTTTATAAGGCATTCACAAGTCTGGGGAAGCCCTCCTGAGGCTTCCCCGGGCCTCAGAATGCCTTATAGGGTCAGTCACTTGTTTTTAGCTCTGGGGCCATTCTGAAGCCTGCAGAGGCCACAGGCGGATACGTGCAACCTCTGTGGACTTCAGATAACCCTTTGGAGGTGACCGGAATATAACTCTCATCACCTTTGGAGGGTTCAGGTTGGGCCAAGTCTGGCTCAACATGTGTTCGGGGGGGGGGGACCCACGTTGCTCCAAATCCATGGATGGAAAATCTGTGGATAAATAGGCTCGACCTGTAATACTACTGGTGTGAGGTGGAGCAGAGAAAATGGGTTTTTTGAATCTACCTTATTGGTGAGAGCGTCAGAGGCATTTCTTTAACTCACCAAACTTGATTTTCAGGGGAAGGATATTTGGAAAGGTTGACGAGTGAAGCATGGTGCCATCAGAAGATTGGGGATGGTAGTGGTACTTGGAGAGAAAGCAAGTAGAAAAAGTGCAGTTTCATATACTGTATAGTGAATCCAGTATTTGCGTGTGGAGGTCATGTATTATATTGGCGAGACACTGACAAAGGAATTGGATTCTAGAACACAGAAGGTTCTGTTGCTAAGGTGACACCGTCAATAAAAAAAAAAGTCAGTAACATTGTGGTTAGAAGTTAGCCAAGAAGAGAAAGAGAATCCAGGGGCAGGTGGCCAAGTTTGGAAGCCTGGCCTGGAGTTGCAGCTTGGAACCAAGGTCCCAATCCCATATGAGTCTGTATCCCATATGAGTCTCTGAGCATATTTATTCCCACAGTAGCTTAGGTTTTGGAAACCATTTTTTAAATTAGACTATTTTGGTTGCAAGAACGAACAAAATTCAGTATTCTGTATGGTTCCAAATTTTGAGGTTGTAAGATCAAATGTGTATCTTCTATATTTGGAATTCTGAATGAAGGGAGTCGTATTTCCTAACAAATGCCTTGTGTTTCTCTGCAGATTGCTCAGACTGTTCAAAAGTTGCTTTGTAGCCAGTCTTCCTGCACTTCTCTGTTTGTGGTTTAACAGATTAGCCCAGGAAAATCAGGATATGTATATGGGGTTTGGCTGGGTTCACACATAGATGCATATGTTCACTGTAATGGTTGAAATACCCTATGCATATCCCCTGAATTGGATGTATATGTCGCATATGCCTTTAGGAGAATGTCATATGTAAGTATGTGGTTGCAGTTTGAAAAAGAGATGCCTCTGCCTAAGGTACATGTGCTACTATCACAAGTTTTCTGCACATGTATAGTGACTGCTGACCTATTTGAGCAACCAAATAAGTCTAAATAGTATCAGGGTCTATATGTGCATTTTTGAACAGGACGAACAAGGAAAAGCTATCTTGCATGAACAATGGCTTAGGGTCTGTCAAGCAGGGTTGAGGTACTTGAGCCACCAGTTGCACATTCATCTCCATGCCAGGGTCTCTCTCAGTCCCGCTCTCTCTTTTTGCAGGCAACCATCTTGTTTGCTGCTTTCAGCATCTTGGTCTCCTGATTTTTTTTCCATTTCAGACTCGGTCTTCTGTTTCCCCCCCCCCTTTTATTTGTTTAGTTGAAATTGAGATGTATTTAATGTCGAGTTTTGAAAAAGGGTAGTTGAGGATGTGATTGGCTTGTCTGCAGGTAACACTCTCCTGGACTGGAATCCTTCAATCAAACAAGTTTGTCTCTTGGATATTTTTGTCCTCCTTCACACTTTAAAATAACAATTGCCTATAATTGCTATGTGCAAAGTTAAAAGCACCCTCTGTGTTTTGAAGGGTAATAATTTTGGTGTCAAAGTTACGCTTGTAGCATTGCACCAGAGAGAAAGAATTGGAATGGTTAAAAACAAGCATGTCTAATCTTGTCTTAGCGTTTATTCATCTATGAGTGATACTTTCATTTGAAAATTACGATTGAGACTCTCACTTAGGTGGATGGTTAACTACTGTTATGTAGCAATAATCTGCTTAAGGAGACACTGAATGGCTCTTGTCTTTCCCTTGCTTAGCCTTTATCAACCTTGTTTCTGCAGTTTTCTGCTTTCTTTCCTGGTCATCCAGCCACTGCTGACTCTAAAAGCAACAGAAGTTGTCAAACTAGCTGGTGACTCACTTATATCAGCAGCTTTTGCTTTTAAGTGTTAATTTTGAAGGATTCCTCCTGCCTACAGTTTCTTTTGCAGTGAATGCAGGCATTAAAAAAAAAATTGCAGTGACACTAACTTCTGCTCTGAGCAAACAAGCCTCTGGGGTATTCAAGCTGTTCTGCCTAGGAGAGGCCTCATGTGGTAGTTGTGACATAAGCAGAACGTCAATGCCAACCAGTCAGTCAGCTAAACTCAAGCAGGCAGCTGTTGCTGTATATACGTGAATCAAAGGAAAAGAGCATTGGTATTTAGGAAGCTATTTCAGTTAGAAATTGTCAGGGCAAGACCATTGGCCATGTCCTCATCTGTACCTGGAAGATCTTACTTAGCTCAGAGACCTTATGGACAGGGGCTTGAACTGAACTTGACATGCAAATATCTCTGTTGACTATGTCAGGACAGAAGGCCAGGCTCCTGATATTTAAGCCAGGCTAATCCAGATACTTCATGCTGCCTGCCAGTTACGAGGGCTGAAATTGAACACTTATTCCCCTCAGTGCCTGCAGAAAACTGAGGCCAGAGCATCCACTGTCTACATCATTCTTTAGATCAGGGGTGTCCAAAGTTTTTGGCAGGAGGGCCACACCAGCTCTCTGACAATGTGTTAAATTTACATTTAAAATTTGAATAAATTTACATAAGTTTACATATACGAATATGTTGAAGATGAACTTGCTTGAATGAATGGAAGTCTTGCGATAGCTCAAGGCCTATAAAAGACCTTGCATAAAGCAAGACTGGCCTTTCCTTTGCTGCCGCTACTGCATCACAGACGTGAAACAGCAAGCAATGGAGGTAGCCTTCACCCCACAGCTTACGCGAGAAGTCAAACAGTTGCCCTCATGCTGAGTTCAGTTGTGTCGGGCCAGAGTGGCTCCAACAAATCTCCGTAGGGCCAGAGGCTCATTGAAGATTGGGGGCTCCCTGAGGGCCGCATTGAGAGACCTCGAGGGCCACAAGTGGCCCCAGGGCCAGTGTTTGGGCACCCCTGCTTTAGAGTAAGTCCTAGCAGCAAGTGAACAGGTTTCTGGTGCTAAAAGAAGTTTAAGTTCCTTACCCCTTTGCTTTTGTCATTTTTCATAAGAGATTCCAACTCAGCAGTCATAAGGTATCACAGCATCCTCCTTTTAGTTAGTTAATTTCATCTTCCACTGTTCTGGGGGAAAGGACAGGAACAGGGAACTTGACCACTCACACTGGGCTGATGATTAGGTTGGTAGTTTAATGTACACTAGGTTCCTGTGTCAGCCAACTGTGGACTTCTAAGAAACTTTTTTGCTTTGAATGCATTTGTTTCAATTTCAAATATTAAACCGACTCAGGAAGAAGAGGGAGAGAGAGACAGACCAACAGATGTTACTAATGATCCATTGATAATATAGAAAGATTCTCAATTGTAAAGTCAATTTTTCTTTCCTTCATTATAGAACACAATGGCATTTTATAACACCTTATAAAATATCAATGTCTAATTGTCAACGTTCTGACTTGTAGAGTGTTGGTGTATTATAAAAGAGGGCTTAGTTAAAACTGAGTAAAGAATAAGAAATGAAAGCCAGTCAAACATTCTTAGAGGGCATGACAGAAATTCAAATGTAGCACTATGACAGTTTGATAAACCATTCAGAAATGTGAGTCAGGTGGCATCATAACTAGCCCTGACAGAACTCCAGAGTTAGGACTTGTGGTGAATGTTATCAAATGCAGCTGCTTATTAAATGTTCAGTCATTCTCCTGAGTCACAACCCAGTGCGTATTTCAACACTCCAGTAAGATTAATTTCTTGAACCTTTTCTGTTTCTTGGAGGAACAGGCATCTCTGTAGCTGTGGGAAGTGTTTTGAACATTCTCATTCTTTAACGTATCTCTTTCATAACAAATGCAACTGACCTCTTTCCCTCTCTAGGTTTGCTGAGACTGGACTCCAGGGATTTGTGCCTGTTCCACATGAATATCATCTCACTGCTTCAGTTATGAAGGAAATGATGATCAGTTATCAGTGGCATAATCTTTGTGGGATCCAACGAGGCCGGGCAGCCCAGGGCAATGGACAGTATCAAGTAGCAAGCAGGCAGAGAGGAACTATAGTCTCACAGGTGACAAGGAGGAGCTGAATGGCCTTCCTAGATGCACAACCTGTCTGCTCAGACTGAAAACTAGAACAGACCATATGGCTCATTTATGTTAGAAGTAGTTGGCTGTGGTTATTTCATCCTGATCAGTGTCATCTCTGGCTTTGGATGTTCATCCCCAGGGGTTTCTATCTATTGATCAAAAAGGCCTAATTTCCTTGCCCCTACCAGCTGCCTGGTGGCATGGTGTATAAGGAGCTGGTGTTTGACTTGTATCATGGTGTCCAGTAGTACAAAAATGATAATATAATACTCTGTTATGCCACAGGGATACACAATAGCATTTCTTGTATCCCTCTGCAGTGTCTGTATGCTATTCAAGCACAGTCTTTTAGCCACCCTCTTACCTGCTCTCTCATGCGTCGAGTTCGTCAGAGGTGGATGTGTGGAGCTACGAGCAGTTTGCACCACCCACTCCGACGCACTCAGCAGTGGCGTGCCATTTATAGTGCTGCAGAGACATTTGTGACAGCTGAGGTCTGCTGTTTTAAATGCCCAATAGGATTGGGCCATTAATCTGCAAGTTTGAGGTCAACCAGTTGTGTTTGGAATGTATTGTAAACCCACATCATTGTCCAATGTCTGTGGGTTTTGAGTCCTCAAAGGAGGTGAGAGGAAGGATGATTGACAGCTGGAGCAGGAACTAGCATGGCTTTTTCCATGGATAAACATAACTGGAATGAATTTGTGATTGAAAATCTAGTCCTGATTTGATCTGGTCCTTAGAAGAATATTTTTCATGCAGCTTCCTTACAGCTACTGTCCTATGGCACCTTTCAGCTACCACCCAATAGCCATCCTATATGTGATACGTTTGCTGTTGTGAACTTTTCCTTATGCTAATTGGCTGTCTCATGTATGAAGAAAACACCCCAAGTATCTCTGGCTAGAGAAGACAATGTAAAACATAATGTATGACGTCCCCCATTTTAGGCACCATCTTCCACCTTTCTTCCAGATATGATGGCATAGTTTAAGCTCTTAGGCCTGTAAAGGCCATCCTGAGAATAGGAAAGGTTACATTGTGTGCTGCAGTTGTGTGGAGGCTGCAACATTAAGGGAAATGTTGTGAACAAATGCCTAAGTGACCGATCCTGAGCTTCACATGCTGGTTTACCGCCGGTGTGCACTGTCACAAACAGCACTGGAGCTAGCCCAGCCAGTTCCAGTGCTGAGCCCACGTTCTGCCGCCCAGCACTTGCCCAGACCGCCAGGTGGCAGAGAGGTGAGTAGGGGGAGGCAGAGGGAGGTGTTCCAGGGCCGGGGAGGTGGGGGAAGGGCGGGGCGTTGTGGGGGGAGAGGGAACAGGGTGGGGGAGTGGGACCAGCGGAGCTCATCTCCACCAGATCCTGAGCCCCCTGTTGGGCCGTGCAGCCCAACACGGAAGTTCTTGATTCTGCACTTGCTCTGCACTTGATTCAGCCACTGCAGAATTGAGTAGCCCCATTCCAGGGCTACTTCTTGTGCCCGGAAGAAGGGGAACCACAGCAAGCTGCCTGGCATGGATTGAATGCTTCTGTAGTCATTTTGGCGCTGCGACAGCCTCACATATTGGGCAACTCAGAACTGGGCTGTAAGTTAGTACCCGTAGCCCTCTTACAACCAGGATTTCCTCTGATTTCGTGCTGCTGTGCAGAGCTTGCCCAGTGGCACAGCAGTGTCTTCCCAGCAGTTGGTAATGACATCATCATGTCTTCCAGGTCAGCCATGCTCGGAGCTGGGTAGAATGCTGTTTAGAGGTGCATAACCTTGTAATTCAGTACTTATAATTCACATTCTGAATGTAGAATTTCCAGTCAGGTTCTTTTCACTAAATAGAGGCATGATGCTGTGGCAGAATGTGGCACTTCTCAGGCCAGCCTGTATTTGCCAGCTGTTAGTGATAGCACTGGTATAGAGATGGGTACATTCACCCTTGCCTTTCAGTCTTTTTTCCTTAAAGCAGATAGATCATAAGAATTCTGTACCCCTTTAAGAATCTGTTTCATAAAGAAGGATGTTGCAACTAGAGTTGAGGCAAGTTGAGCAGGGTGTGCTGAGAGCCTGGAGAGCAACTAACCTCTGAAGATGTTGCCTTGGGCAAAAGAGATGTGGTGCAGGTGCAGTTGATTATGAGGCAAGGCCAATCTGTAACTTGCTCAGAGTCCCCTGACTGTATGTGCCCATCTGTGCTTTTGGAGCCATACTTAAAATCATGTTGGGTTTTTCATCACCTCCAGGCACCTTTGTAACTTCTTTTCTTTGTTGGATGGCAGGACAAAATTCCCCAAAGGAGTAGTTGGCTGACATGTTTCTCCCCTGCTTTTAAACACAGTATTCATTTCAAGGTTTTGTATCTACAAGTAGAGCCTATTTATCCGCGTTAGTTCCGTTCCATGACTCAGCACGATTAACAAAAAACACGTTGTGCTGAGTCCATAGAGTTAGAGTCCATAGAGCAAATAGGCTGCAGCCTGACACTTCCGGTTGGAAGGAAACTAAGGCAGCTGTTCTCAATTCCCTTCCCTCCCCTCTGTACTTAGTCCTCCTGTTGCCAGCCGTCCTGCTTCTTTCACAGTTGGAATGGTGCTTGCTTGGGAAGCCTCTGTGTCCCAGGCGGCCTCCCAACAGTGCTGCAGGTTCTTCTCCTCCTCCTCCTCTTCGCTGCTGCTGCTCCTGCACTGTTGGCAACCTTCAGCCTCGAAAGACTATGGTATCGCGCTCTGAAAGGTGGTTCTGGAACAGCAATATTATTTGCAGGTATGCAATCCTGGCCCATAAAATTTGCTGCCAGAAGCACAGCCCCTAAAGCACTCCCTTCTCTCTCCATTCTATTAAAATTGCATCCCTATTTCCTTCCTTTATTTAAATCTCTCTCTTACCATTCCCTTTCTCTTAATTTAGGAAGAGATTAGGAAAAGCAGCATGGTGCCTTTTCACTGTCCTTCTGCAGGTCACCCATGGGGTGGAACTGCTAGGTGGGATGCCCTGAGGACTACTCATAAAAAGCCACTTGAAGAAGCTTGCTTCATTCTAGGGTCATCTGTTGCCCTTCTTACTGCTTCACCTAACTGTTGACAGATTACTAGTTTTGGAATATTTGTCTGAGAGCCCCATCACTTAAAAAAACCAAGAATTTTAACCATGAATACAAAAAGGTAGAGAACATATTTATAAACTCTGAAAACACATACCTACATTGCTTTCTGCTTCCAAAACTCAATACATGCAAGCCACTCTGCCAGACATTTTCCTTGATATCATTTCAATTCCTTCAACTTGCAATTTTGCTTCGTTCAGATAACTGATTTCCCCAAAAATGTTAATCCATTCTTTATACTCTTGGAGTCCTCCAATTTTCTGAAAGCAGAAGTTTTTCTGGGTTTCTGTGTTAAAGTTTTGACAGAATTCTCTTATTGGCAGTGATGGGGAAATATAAAACTTCCAATTTCTTGCACTCCTTAATTTAACAGTAGTACAAGAACCTACCTTACTTCAGAAAAGAGCTCAAAAAGAGCACAGCTATCATGCTCCACTAGGATTCCAGCAAGCATTGCCCACTTTTTCAGGCATTTCACAACAATATGGGCTAGAAACTTGATTATTTTAATAAATAAAAGTAGAAATTCTTAGCAACCTGAGTGTTGAGCCTAATGCTACACTTGGTGTTCATTCTGTACCCCTCTCTGCAGTTGCAACATACACTCAGCCATGTTACAGGGCATGGTCACCACCCTACAGGGAGATGGGAAAAGGATTAAGGAGTGCACCTTGTAGTTGTTAAGCAACTACTTCCATCCAGCCTTCCAATAACCAGAAAATTTTACTTACTAACTACTACTTACTTAATGGCATTTTAACCCCACTTTTCTGCCTGAGAGGACCCAAATTGATCAACCAGCTTCAGCCAGCACAAAGCCTAGAAAAATTATTGCTAATTCATTCAGGGTCTGGATAAACCCTGCAAAGATACTGCAAGAGACTGGCTCTTGTCTTGGGTGCTTACAGAGAGAGAAAGAAGCAAGGAGGCAGGGTCTGTTCGCACATGCTAGATCTGGCACTAAGATAACAGGTGGTGTGCCAGGGAAGAGCAGAACTTCAGAGATCTTTCCAAAAATCTGAATATCTAGAGCAGTGTTTCCCAAACTGCGGGTTGGGACCCACCAGTGGATCATGAGCCAATTTTTTGTGGGTCGCAAAAAGTTTTTGAAACAAAAGAACTTTGAAAGCACCCTTGCCTGGTTTGCAGATGAAAATTGTTAGCTGGAATGCTAACCTGTGGTGTGAAGCAATCTTCATCCCCTCAGACTAAAATGACACATTTTCCAATTTTCTATAGTAATTGGCATGCTGTAGATCATGTGCGAACCCAGTTTCAGCCTTTTGTCTGACTTAGAAATCCCTAACTGCACATGTTGCTCTCCAGTTCTGACTTCTGGGTACCCTGGAACGATTAAAAAGGTTTGGGGGAACAGTCCTTGAACTCAGTTTCTAGAGAGAGACTAGCAAATGTCTACATATACACACGTTATGTAGGTTCTCTAGTAGCCTCAGGCACATAAGACCCTTATTATTAATTGATTAATAATATATTTCATTCTAGATCTCTTTTTTTTTTTTGCCTAGTGGATCGCAATAGATTGTTATTTTTAAAAGTGGGTCCCAGTGCTAAAACGTTTAGGAAGCACTGATCTAGAGGCTTACAAGGACATATTTTAAGACACATAAATCATTGCTCTTAGCAGGGTTGCCAGCTTGCAACCCAGAAGTTTGCTCTGCGATTTCAGGACTACCAATGAAGCAGCTGCAACTTCATCACCCCCATCCAGTGACTTAATCCACCATCACCCTTTGCTCTGCTTGCTCTCTAACACCTCTGGAGCCTTGCTTACTACAATAGGCAGAGATTGGTAGAGAAGGTAAGAGAAGGGAACAAAAGGACCAGGGAAAGAATAAGCAGAATGAGAAGTCACAGGTGCTTTGTCTCTTCAGGAGTTTTTTAAAAGTACAGATCAAATCCTAGGGTTGTAACCTGGGAGTCCTGTATCATAGCAGATCTTTCCCTGCAAATCATTTTTTCCTCCTCTTACTTTGTCATCATCGTAATTAGACAGGACAAGGATGTGTGTGTGTGGCCTCCATGCCAGAAAGTGAAGAGCCAGGAAAGTGGTTTGTAAAATACAGGTGCAGCCTATTTATCCACGGATTTTTTATCTTCGGATTTGTCTCAACACGAATAGGGTGGGGTACTGAATGTCACACACACCTTTTGCCTCCTTTGCCCTGTGCTGGCATCTCACTCAGTTTCCGGGCAGCCCAAAACACTGCAAAAAGGCTCAGGCAAGAAATAGCCCTGGAGCCCTGGAAGAGGTTCCCCTTGCAAAGGAACAGTAACATTCCTGGAGCCCCTGAGCCAGCCAAGGCTGAAGAGGGGAAGGGGGGGGCAAGAACCCCTGTAGCCAGAACACGTGCAGTGAAGTCGAGGTGGAGCGCTCGCTCTCTCTCTCTCTCTCTCTCTCACTCACACTCACACAAACACAGGGGCAGGTGCCATAGCAACAGAGGGGATTGCTTTAAAAGAGAAGAGGGGATTGCTTTAAAGAACCCAGGGAGTGTTTGCTGAATCCCCCCCCCCCCCAGATGGTGCAGGCTATCACAAAGCCTTCCCACCAAGCAAAGCATTCAATTTACAGCCCAATTCTCTCCACTTTCCTGGGAGTAAGCCCCATTGACTGGAACGGGGCTTACTTCTGAGTAGAAATGCATAGGGCTGGACTCTTAAAAGATCAGCATCCCACCTGTGAAAGAAGCTGGGCAGCTGGCACTGGAGAGGGCTCAGGAGGGGGAGGCAGGAGAGGGAGGAGAGGAGATTGCTTTAAAAAAACCCAGGGAGTACTTGCTGAATTCCCCCCACCCCCAGATGATGCAGGTTTTGGGGAAGCCTTGGAGAGACAGATGATGGTGAACAGAGAGCCGGACCGCAAGTCCCAGAATGCTCCAGGGCAGAGGAGTTTCCATGATGGTTGTTGGGAGGGTTGCAGGAGCAGCCCGATACTGATACCGAGCTAAACAAACGCATCTCGATATCCGAGCTAAACAAACGCATCGGTAAAGCAGCTACCATGTTTTCCAGACTCACAAAGAGAGTCTGGTCCAACAAGAAGCTGACAGAACATACCAAGATCCAGGTCTACAGAGCTTGCGTCCTGAGTACACTTCTGTACTGCAGCGAGTCATGGACTCTTCGCTCACAACAGGAGAGGAAACTGAACGCTTTCCACATGCGCTGCCTCCGACGCATTCTCGGCATCACCTGGCAGGACAAAGTTCCAAACAACACAGTCCTGGAACGAGCTGGAATCCCTAGCATGTATGCACTGCTGAAACAGACACGCCTGCGTTGGCTCGGTCATGTTGTGAGAATGGATGATGGCCGGATCCCAAAGGATCTCCTCTATGGAGAACTCGTGCAAGGAAAGCACCCTACAGGTAGACCACAGCTGCGATACAAGGACATCTGCAAGAGGGATCTGAAGGCCTTAGGAGTGGTCCTCAACAAGTGGGAAACCCTGGTCTCTGAGCGGCCCGCCTGGAGGCAGGCTGTGCAGCATGGCCTTTCCCAGTTTGAAGAGACACTTGGCCAACAGTCTGAGGCTAAGAGGCAAAGAAGGAAGGCCCATAGCCAGGGAGACAGAGCAGGGACAGACTGCACTTGCTCCCAATGTGGAAGGGATTGTCACTCCCGACTGCATTCAAATGTCATATTCCCAACACAAGCAGCAAGCATTCTCTCCTCTCTTCCTGCCTTAATAGAAGGAAACAAAGTTGCTTTGATGCCCAAGCCACCCAACTGTGACTGTGAGTGAACTCTCCAAAGCAGGATTGCAAACTGTGGTTTGATCTAAATTTGCAAACCTGGCTGGAGAGATTACTCAAGGTGGATTGCCAGTTTGGATGTCTTGGCAAACTGATTTGATGAAGAAATTGAGGGGAAATTATAAGAAGGTGCATGTGGGAGGGTTGGAGGGAGTCCTGAAATATATTGCCTGTTCCCAATCTCCAAACTCTGATTCGGACGATCAAGAAATAAAAGTCTGGATGTGGCCATTGGCTCCTTTCCGGTACATCTTTTAAATACTTTTCTTGTTTTAAAAACACGATTAACTTTATGTACCTGTGTGTGATTTGACCCAGTTCTTCTCTGTATTTGAATCAGTATTTTTGGTTCTTCTCTCTTCCCCACCCCCACCTAGAACTTTGTATTGGTCCCATTACTGTAACTGTATTAGGTCACTGTATCAATTCACCTGCAAACAAAACAGCTTTCTGGGGTCCAGGACCTTGACCTTTCTATGTGGCCGAAGGTGTTCCAGTACACCTTGCTTTGCTGGGCACCCTGATTGATGCAGTCAGCATATGTCAAAAAGTTTTCTTGGTATTCTGTTTGAGAGCATTCTTTCGTGGTCAAAATACCACACCCTCAATTCTATTGCAACATGTCAATCTTGCCTATGATAAATACTGTACTGTACTTCACACTTTTGCAAACAAGGAACAGAAATGAGCAATTCACTTTGCTTCCACTGGCTGTTTCTGTGCTCCCTCTGCTGGATTACGAAGCATCTGCTACTACCCAAAAAGCCTTGTAGCTTGAATGTGTCCTGAATCTATGTAAAGGTTGTATAAGATGCTGTTCATCATGATTACATAGGAACAAAATTGTAGCACATCTTTGCAAAATGTTAAATGTTGCAGGTCATGTGGAAGCTGAGGTGAGCTGAAGCACTTCCTTAGTGACAGTGAGGGTGTTAGATGCTTCATTTGGGCAGTTTAAAATCCACTTGGAGATCTGTGGTGGTTGCAATTATTTTAATACTAAGGGTGGGTAAGGTGCATCACATACAAAGACATGACAGAGCATGTAATCGCTGCTCACTGAATTTGCAGTCCTGTGTGCAAACTTGGAAGAAAGTGGCAATAAACATAGTGCGACTGATGTCTAAGTAAAGATAGACAGGATTGTCCTCTAAGTAACTGGTAAGACAACATTAGTTGGGGTTGGATTATCAAGTCGCAAGAATGGATTGCATAGAGTATGTAAAAAGAGATCTAGAGCAGGAAGCGAGTTTGAAGGAAACGAGAGGAATTCATTCAATAAAGAGAAACCCCTTTCACACATCCAAGATTGAGGATTATTCAAGCATACTAAAATAATATATTTATAGAATTTTTATATCTATATTATATTATATATAGAATATTTATAGATAAGAATAAGCATTTGGGGCTCAATATTTTGCAACCGGCAGTGCAGTGGCTATTCACTGCTGACAGGGATTCGTCCTGTCATGCCATTGCCAGACCCCACCAAATAGTGCAGCTCCAAGTATGTGCTCTTGGAATGAAAAATAATTGGAAGTGCATGATCCACTATGGGATGATTTGGTATAAGATACATATTGAATACTCCAAACCCAAAAGAAGAGAAAACACTCCTCTTAAGACACTAGGGAAGGTTGAATAACAGGTACATACTTATATGAAGCTTTTGTTTCAGTCCATCAGATTAATGCTGGATAGATTGTTGGTCAGGAGCCTCAACTCCTGAGAAGGTTGTCAGTTCATGGCTTGGTAATGTGTAATATGTCTACACCTGTATAACTTTACTTCATCTCTGGGTTGCTGGTCTAGTCACCTGCCCAGAGTTCTCTGTACAGAGTAACAGGCTTGCATACACGTAACAGCATTCCAGAATTTCTGCATGCTCTGTTGTGTAACTGATGGGGAGTTACCCAGAAGGCAGAACAAGAATTGTGTAGGCTGAGAGGGGGTAGTAAGAAGCACTAATCTAGGCGGTCAGATTCTTATGTGTGTGTTCTAAGTGTGATAGCTCCCGAGTTCATATTTTGGGCAAATTCCATTGAAGAGAATACCTTTCGCAAGCTTATCCAGAAGTTTCCAGGTTCAGTCTCTGACATTTCTAATTACAAGTATTTCCGGTCTCTGACATTTCCAGTTACAAGGTGGCAGGGCAGAAGTAGTCATACCTTGGGCTTTCGAAAACTACTATTGGAGTAGACAACACTACCCTCCATGTACCATTGCTGTGACTCTATGAGATAGCTTTAAATGTTCATAGACTACTGGGTTTCATTTTGGGAAGATAGACAAATACTGTCGATAGCATTGCTTACTCCTTACAACTTTTAAAGATTCCAGCAGGCTTCCTGGTCATCTGAAAGTTCATAAGTATTTTTGTGGCGTTCACCCAGTGCAACTCTAAATACCCATCAAAGAGAGCCTGTTAGGATGGCATGCTTGGCTGCTGAAACAGCACGTAGAACACACACTGCCTGCAAATATCCAATTCTCCCCTTCGTAGTATTTCTTAATGACTAAATAGCTTTTCCTAGAAATCACTGCAATGTGCCAGGGTAATCTGTACATGCTGGCTTGCTCTAAATGGGATGGCATTCTGCAGGCTTTTCACTTATTCTGTTATATACACGTTTAATTATCCTGTGTTCTAAAAGAAAGGGGAGCATATTTAGAGGCAAGATCATTTTGAGCTCTGTTGCGTAAGTTGTTTATAGGTGGGCACAGGTACAGAAGAGGGCAACCAAAATGATCAGAGGGCTGGAGCACCTTCCTTGCAAGGAGAAGTTACAACGTTTGAAGCTTTTTGGCTTGAAAAATGGTTTTTATAGAGGACTGAGACATTAATTATGCATAGTGGGGAGGGAGGGAGAGAGAGAGAGATTTTCCTCACTCTCTCACCGTAGTATTCTGCTCATGTAAGTATTCACATATGTAGGTCTCTGTTCGCATTCAAGTTTCTAATCTGGACTGAGTGAGGTTGCTTGCTTTTTTTACCCAGTCACATGTACAACTCACACATTGGAGATGGGTGAACAACCACCCCTGAGACAAATGCTGGTCACGTTGGTTGTGGGTGGGAGGTGCTTACAACACCTTGGCATTATGTTGATGCCGCTACAGCCACTCTTTGGTTGCAGGGAGTGAAGGAAAGATTGAGGACCTTTTACTAGTGAGGTCACAGAAGCAGGCAAAACATCCAAGGGGCTATGAGGATGGTTGGGCCAAAGAATCTGGCAAAGCCAGATATGAAGCATGGTTGAATGAACAATGGCAGTCCACTAAGACTTATGGGAAATGGCTTAATGAGAAGGCTGTAAAGCGAGGTGGCATTCAGCATTCAGTTCCCAGACTTTCTGGCTGGTTTAGCTGAGGAAAGGGGCAGAGAATGAAACCGAGAGCACTACATTGAATAAACCTGACTTTGTGTATGCTTAGGCACACGGAATTCATACATGCTTGATACCTTCCCTGGTTGCTGTATTGATTGGGGATAAATAATTTCAACAGATGAGCCATTTTATGCTGATTTAAGTATTTGATTCTAGTTGGATTCTCACCCCCCCCCCCCGGGAATTACCTATTATTAGAAATAGCTATTTCTAAATTATTATTATTAGAAATTACCTCTTTCTATTAGAAAATGTATTTTTGCATTTCATGAAAAATATACCTTCTTCTGCTATAGATGAGCAGGTTGGCTAATCCTTACATGCAAACAGAGTTAGATCCGAAGAGCAGAAGCTAGGAGTTTTGATAGTCATTGCAATTCATCTATCACTTCTTGCTCTTATACCTCAGAATCTCAGTGAGTTTATCAGATTTACCTCTAGGATCAGATTGATTCTGTGAGAAAATCTGCAGTAATTGCACTTTTATATCTGAAATTCTATAACGTTATGAAATAAAGCTTACCAACTGGGTAAAGTTGCATGAATTTGTCTCAGAATTTGGGCTTTGGTGTGCTCCTTCTTGTTAGGGATAGTAATTTAGAGAATAATGCTTTGTTGAGGAAAATGTGCCAGAGTATGAGGAAAAGGTTTTTCAAAGTGGGATGTCAGCATGGAGGATGCTGATGTGGAAAGAGACTGCTTGTCATGCTGACTGAGTAGATTCTACCTTCCTGACCACCTGTATATTGCCACATGAACAAGTATTTTATCCCCTAATCATGAGGGCCTGACACTTTCTTTAAAAAAAAAAAAACAGATTTAAATATTTAGAATTCTACAGAAGTTATCAGAATTGGTATGTGTGAGTGTATACATTATTAGGTTTTGCTATACTATTGTAAGCATGCAGACATTTAGGACACCTGCTAAATATTGTACCTGGTTTTTATTGCAGGGAAATAGATCTTGTTATGTGAACCTACAAAGGGCCTAGTCATCAGCTGCGGTGAGAAAAGAGGTGCTTGAAGAACACTCAGGTAAGACTTTCATCCATCTTTGAACAGGTGGGCTATGTATGTGTATGAATATAACTGTTAAAGGACTTGGGGGGAGGAACAAAAAGACATACATGTGTGTGCAAACATGCTAGTTTAAAGGGCCATCAGCGTGCCATCTGTTATCTAAAGAGGAAGGAACATATTTTCAAGTTTTGTTCAGGTATGTGCAGGGTGACCAGATGTCATAACCACAAAAGAGGACCAGGCACCCCGAAACGTAGGACATCCAAGGGAAATGTAGGACGTGACAAAATAAAAACTAAAAATACTTGTATGTTGATGTCATGTGGTTAATTTAAATACTATATTACTTATTAAATTTAAAACGATGTTACATATAATTTTATATACAATTTATTAATTTCAAGAAGGCTGTGCTCTGCCTACCCGGATACGTTCACATAGTAAAGGACGGCATTTAAGTTCTTTTCTAGGACATGTCCTGGAAAAAAGAGGACGTCTGGTCACCCTGGCTATGTATGGCTGACCTACTATGACATCACAAAGACCGTGGCCAGGTAGTATTTCTCAGAGCCTAATCCTGTGGTCCGTGCCACGCCTCCACGGCGCAGACCACAGTCGCAAATGTGCCGTAAGGCACGTTTACGGGGCTTACCACTGGGCTCCCGCTGGAGCTGGCTCAGCTCTGGCTGGCACTGAGCCAGTATGCAGCAGGCACCTGCGTTCCGCAGCTCAGCTGTGTCTGTGACTGCCAGGCTGCAGAAAGGGAAATGGGGGCATGTCTGGGGGCGTGGGGGAGGCTTTCCGGGGAGGGGGGAGGCGTGGTTGGGGGCATGGGGGAGGTGTGTCGGGTGGGGGGGAGGTGGATGCGCGGAACCGAGCTCCGCAGGATCCAGGGCGCTTGGGCAGGGCTGCGCACCCTGCACAAGTGCCTTCACTTTAGTGGCGACCAAACAGTCGCAGCTAAAGTGAGTAGTCCCATTGCGGGACTGCTTCCCTTACTCGGGGGAAGGGGACGAATGTCCCCTTCTCCTGAGGGGCCTCCTGCGGTAGTGTGGGAGGCTCTGAATCTGGCTGGAGCCCTTTGAGCCGCAGGGTCCCGCAGCTCTGGGCAGCTCAGGATTGGGCTGCCCATCCTTCTAACAGCTGATAGCTCAGCTTCTTTGAATTCAGAATCAAAGGGTTGCCCAACTCTGTTTTAAATCCTAACAAAGTCTTCTGCGGCATCAAAGTCTATATGTAACCTTTGTATACATAACAGAATTATTGTTACTATCAATTTCCAAGTGGCATCTGTGGGTGCAAGTCTGGTTGATTTCAGGGCCTTTCAAACAGACCTACAGACAATGCATAATGCTAAAAATAAGATAGTGTGTGGATTTCTGTTGCAATCTATGACTTATTTCTTACTCTATAAGCAAAGCTCTGTGGTTTGTTGTTTATGTTCTGGTCTATTCTTTACCTGCTGTTCTGGTCTCTTATTAAACTTTAAGAAAGACAGTCTTCTGTGGTCAAAGCTATTGATTTCTAAGACGAAACGGTATATGCCCAGATCTTAACAGATGCAATTATCAGAAGTGAACGGACTATAACCTCTATTCCAGTTATTGCCTGGACTGGCTATCCTCATGCTGGAGATACAATGCAGTTTATCCCAAATCCACCTACTATCATACAATATTCCTTTTGGCAGACAAAATGGTAAATGGCTAATAAGAAGTAAATGTATGATTGATTCTAACATGTAGGCACACTTTAATCTATATCACAGAATGGTTCCTATGTAAGTTAATTGACTTTTGTCTCCACTGTATTCCATATATGAGAGCTGGTGTAGTGTGACATGGCAGTTAGCGGACTTGGACTGAATAAACTTTTGATCCAAATCATTCCTGATTTATATGGGAGGGGAGGACTCCCAGCAGCTCTCAGTTCCCACCATCTAAGACAATTGCTTCTCCTCTCATGCCAAAAGTCCTGCCAGCCAGCCAAGCATCCTTATCATTCAAGTCCCCTAAGGACTATGGACCACGACCATCTATTTCGTACCTTTTCCCCTTTGCTTATGAATATGGGTATGTCATTATTTAAATGGAATGCATTAGACTGGAGCAAAAATGGTGCATACTCCTTGATGACTGTCAGATTAATAAGAACCATGGGAGAGGCTGATGCTGAGGCAGGCATGCCTTATCAGCCATTGGTGAAACAGTCCCTTTGCCCTACTAAACTTCATCCCTGGCCTAAAAGATGTTTCACTAGTTTGTGTGCAGAGTATTAATGGCATCATGGACTATAGTTAGAACCCAGAAAGACCTGTTAAAGACCTGTGCCTTATGTCTGCCAGCTCAGCCCTAAATACAAAACTAAACCCCCACTTACCCGATCCTTCACTGATAACCTCTACTCTGCTTAGGCTTGGGGAAATTTTCCTCTATGCCCTAAGTGGTTAGCAATTGCCTCTTTCTGCCCTGCCCTGGGGGCAGTCCTTTAGTTTGCTCTCCTAAGAATTCTTAAGTACTCTGATAGAATGACCTCTGTTTTTAATTATTACCTGGACTGATTTTGTTTCATGCAGAATTGTGCTGTTTGCCTGCAATTGTATAACATTCCCTCTGGCAACTTCCAACTACTTACATGAGCAATTGATGATATGTGCCTGTGGTGTAGTTAAATGTTTGATTTTTGGCTGCATACACCCTTCCCTGGGAATAAACTCCATTAAATGCTGTGGGGCTTACTTCTGAGTAGACATGCATGGAATTGTGCTGATTAGATTTGGGAGACTCCTGGGATCATAAGAAACTTTGCTGGATCAAGCCGAAGGTCCATCTAGACCAGCATCCTGTTTCCTACAGTGGCCACCAGTTGCCCCTGGGTAACCCATAAGCAGGAGAGAAAAGCCCATTTCTCTCCTGCCATTGCTGCCCTGTACCTGATATTCAGGAGCTTACTGCTGGTGAATCTGGAGGTAGCACACAATGATCATGTCTTGTAGTCATTGTTAGGACTATCCTTCATGACTTTGTTCAATCCCCTCACAAGATTTAGCAATGGCAATTAGCTTGGATGGCTTTGAGAGAGAGAGAGAGAGAGAGAGAGAGAGAGAGAGAGAGAGAGAGAGCAGAGTTACTTTGTTGAAACATGACTTTCAGCTCAAAGATAGTAATCAGTTAGGTATGGAAATGGTTTTGCCTGTGCATCTGCAAGTTTATTGAAAATTTACTGAAAAGAAATATATTTTAAGCAGTGTTAAGTTTTGGGCTGAAAACACACAATAGTTTTTTCAGATTTGATGGTGACTTGAAAGAGGGATCATAGCCCATGATGCATACATTCATCCCACTCCTTTCTCTTGTAAACAGGTTTGTATGGCTTTCATGTTTCAGAGCTGTTTGAACCATGGTAACAATGGGGTAAAAGAAAGACTGGAAGCACTGCGTTCCTCTTATCCTTTTCAGCCTCCATAAAAACTTGTCTGTCTTCTGCCTTGGTGAACTGAGCAGGCAAGCGAAACCTCCTGTGTCTTGGACCCATCAACAGTTCATTTTTGGCAAGTGTCACTGTAAGCAGCATCCGGTAATCTGATTTGATAGCTGTCATCTTGAGAGCTGCAGTAATGCAAACAAAAGATGATCACTCAAATGAGGTTAGAGTGAAGAGCTGCTTCCCTGAGTCTTGCTGTTGCTATGTGGAATCCCCAAGTCAAATTAGAAGAGCACAGCATTAGTTCTTGTTGCTCCTGGGAGCCTGCAGTTAAGATTCGTGCAAACTTGCACTCTCTCATTTCAAGTCTGAAGCTCCTTCCTTGGGAGACTCTGTAAACGCTAACCCAGGTCTGAGTCACATGGCAGTTTTCACTCTGAATAGCCTTTTCCCCCTCTGTCAGTGTCGTTTGAATCCTGGCATGGTCAAGTGCACTGGAGGTGTGCATCAGTCTGCTGTGCTGCTAGATGCCGGCATGCCCTTGATTAGCTGTGTTGCAAAGCAGCTGTGCCCGTATCGTCACGGACATGACCGGTCAACAAGCTTAGGCAGGGTGAAGCGGGAATGTTTTCACTGCTTGAGAGGCTGAGTGGCAGAGGCTATGTACTCAGTACCAACTCTGTCTTTACCAGCGTAGATAACAGATGGCAGAGATCTGCCTTGTTACAAGTTTGCCTTAAGCAATTCATTTGAGCCAGGGTTTATGAGCTGGGTTAAGACACTTGTTAGAAGAATGAATTCATGGTTGGAGTGAAATTTGAATCCTGGCCTGATCGAGGATGGTCAAAAGGTGACTAAAGCCCTCAGTTCAAATCTCAGCTCTGCTATAAATGCACTGGGTGACTTTAGATCAGCCCCCACTTCCCCTCACTCGCCCTCAGCCCTGCTTCTGCAACAAGGGAATAATAATACAGGCTTCCTCAGGGATGGAATTCTGTTTCCTAAGAGAACAGAAGTGCTCTTTCCCCCTTCAGTTTGCAGGTTCAGCTGTCTCATGACAAAGTTATGGCATTGCACTTACTAGGCTCCTTATTCAAGTCATGGCTGATTTTCTGAGAGCATGTGAGTGGTCTTCTCTTATGACATATGTGTATTGATATGTACAAAATCCCTCATGGATACGATGCTTTGGACATCAGATGCTTTTCATCAAATCACAGACTACCTTAAGCACAGTTCCTTTCAGTGGAGGCTCTTTATCTATCCATGTGAGAATCATCAAGTAACCTGTATGATCAGACCAGTTAAAAGTAAAACCACTTCCTTAATTTTCCTTGCTTATACAAGGAGGTGAAGCACTCTCATAATAATCAGAATGCATATTAGTATTCTGGAACTTATTTATTTGTTAAATTGATATCCTTCTTTCGACGAGTATGCACAAGGTGGCTAATGAAATAAAAGTTTCATAAAGAATTACACTAAATCAAAACAAAATACGTAGCAAATTGAAGGCTAGTCAGTGCAGGCTGAATCTTAGCTCAGGCTTCCTTCCTGTGTATTGATTTAAATTTGTTTCTTTACCATCATTTAATCTATTTTCATGGTGTTAAATTTCCTCTGGGATGATTACAATAATATAACAGGCCAGGTGAGAGTGAATCTTGCTGGTACTATGGGTTAAATAAATGTGAATCTGAGAGAGAGGGAGAGATGGTGCACCATCAGGCCTTATCAGGCCAGGTGAGAGTGAAGCTTGCAGGTACTATGGGTTAAATAAATGTGAATCTGAGAGAGAGAGAGAGAGAGAGAGATGGTGCAGCAGACAGGATATAAGCAGAGGAAGACTTTAGGAGTGTTGCACAGAGTGATTGCACAGTTTCATTAATTAGTTTGGAATTTAAAGTATCTTAAATGTTTACTCCATTAATGACCTGACTGATTCCAAGACTTCGCTGCATGTACAAATTGCACCAATGCAACATTAGACACTGTCATATTACTGGTCACATTTCAGTAGACCTTGCACGGATGAGTCGGGAGATATTTCCCTCTGTGATGCAGGCTGGAATGTAGGGGTAGGAGACCGGGTTCCATATTCAAAGCTGTGAGTAGTATTCAACTTACAAAACTGTGTACCAGATAAAAGTAGGATTCTACATCTAGTGTAAATTATGCAAATTGTTATGATTAGCATACTATCTCTGTTTTTCATAAGTGATTCCATGTTTTAATATTAATTTAGCTATATAGTTAGAAATACAGGCATGCCCCCATATCGTTCTGTTCTGCAACCCCCTGTGGTTAAGTGAAACCACAGATACAAGGGAATACCCCCACCTTCCAGAGACTGAGGGAGCATCCACCCACATGCTCTGCCAGGCTTAGACTTACTCTTAGAGTAAAAAAAAAGTCACTTATGGTTTTTTCCAAAACTGGGTGACTTTTTTTTTTTACTCTTAAGAGGCAGTCTGAGCCTGGCAGAGCTCCCATTGCCTCAAGAGGTGGCATCTGATCCATGGATAAATGAAACTGCAGATACACCTCCACCCCATATACTCTTTTAAAAATGGCAAAGATTCTCAGGAAGCTTAATACCCCAAACATCATAATTTTGCTTGGTTTCTCTGCTCTTTTGTGGATTTGCAGAATATACATAGCTCTGTCTGAAATATGGACCAGCAGAGTATTGAACAAACTGTAGTTTACTTGGCCTTGGTCATGAACATCCCCAGTTCCCATGAACAACCCCTTGAAGTTCTCCCAGCTTCTGTACAACCCTTCTCCCTCCTCTTATTTCTTCCTCTTGTGCATTGTTGACATCCTCATTTGCTTAAACCATGGCTCTCTGTCACTGAAACCAAGAATCATGGTTTGACTCTGTTTCACAAACCAGGTTGTGAAACCAAGATTTAAGTCCTGGATATTTAAATCCAGGCTTGCATGAGTTGCAGAGCCATGATTTAAACAAACCAGGATGTTAACACCAGAGCTTCTGTACTAGGGGTTTATGGAAGGAAGGAGAATGTGGGCTTAGGGAATGTGAAGCTGTGTTCCTGCTCTAAACAAACCTTAGTTTGTTGAATGTATAAATTAACTTCTTGCCCAGTCAAAACATATACAACTTTTTGAAAGCAGGAAAGAGGGCTCCTTTGTCCCCCTAACTATTCTTTATGGCTTGGCAGTGAAAGTGAGTCACATTATGGGGCTTGTGACTGTACAGTAACTGAGACCCAATTGACATGTGACGTCTTCTAGTCATGAAAATACTTATGAATTTCTAGGCTGTCTTTTGCCAGATTAGTCTTCAAAGCAGCTTACAATAAAAATGATGTGGGGATGGTGTTATATACTTGATGTGCTTTTTCACCAACTCGTATGCCACAGATATCCAATTCTAGCAGTAATAAAATTAGTAAAATGGACGAGCATGCAGTTTATGGACGCGCATGATACTGGCATGGTTGTCGAGGCAAAGGGATTGCTCATTGGAAAATGTGAGATGAATTGACCATTTGATGAATCTGCTAAGAGGATAGTAAAACCTGTCACCAACATTCTGCACAGTAACTGCAGGTTCAAGGAGGTCTGGCTGGTTGGTGTCTGAGTTTTATCATGCCCATCACAAATCAGTCCTGACTTGCCATTTTCTGTCAAGGTGCTTTTCCTGTTGAAAATGGTTACCACCAATTAGCGAAATACTAGCCAAAGTCAGAATATGTACAAGATGCTTGGCTGATCATTGGTTATCTCCTTGCTTTCAGGGGAATTAAGGATTGCAGTGTTCTCCCTTGTGCAGTGTGTGATGTATGTTGTTTGGTGGACAGTCAAATGGCTCTGAGGTGTGAATGGGAATTGGTGTTAATGGCTGCTTAAAACCAAAGCACTTGTCCCTCTTAAGCAGGGGAACCTGGGGGTGTTTTCCAGGCAAAGGGGTGCAGGTTTCCCAGAACACAGGCTATTACTCCCCCTCTGTCTTCACATTTGCAATTTTGCTATTTTCCCCACCCGTACTGGCAAAGTGCTTCAGGAAGTGAAGAAAGCAGGTAGATTGTCAGGGTTCTGGGACATTATCATAGAAGAAGACACAACTGTTGCATTCTTATTACTGGTAAATATTTTGGGGAGCAAATGATATAGCATTTATCTTCTTTGCAAAGTTAAGCATCTTAGCTAGACCACCCAATGTGTCTAGAGCTGAGCAAATATCCTCCCAGTGAGTAGCACTATCAACCCTCTCTCGCTGGGAAAAAGTGGCTTTATTAAACCAGCTTGATGATTACATCTGTGATCAGGGCAGAACTGAATAACCAGTTGGCCCCTGAAATCTAAATGCAAAATTGCAACTGCATCGAGGAAATATTTTAGTGGTGGCAACATAATCCTGTTCGCTGCACATTATCTGTGGCGGGTATCTGCTCCTAGAAAAGCTCTGTATGTTATTTAAATGACTCCATCACACTCGGATCATTAGGAGTTATTTTATAGGATTGAGGTTATTTGGCAGAAAGTCAAGGGTGAATTTTATAATGTGTTTACTTTTTCCTCTCCAAATACAGAGATTAGAGGTTTTACAATAACAATTATACCTTCTGCAGTAAAGTATAATTATAATCTCTTTTCTCTGCCTCAGTCCATTATATATCATCTGTGGGCTGCCGTCACTATTAAATACATATCTGAATAATGCTCAGAGGAAGGAGAAAATTGGAAACTCTGAGATGAGGAGTCTGCCATTTCCTCCACTGCTTTGTATACAGAGTTGAAAGAGTTTTCGGACCTGTGCCTTTTTGAGGACAGAGAGAGGTCCGCACATTTTTTGTTCTGTGGAGAGGGATAGAGCTTCAGTGCTCTGCATACCTGTCTTTCCCCATGACTGTAGGAACTGGATGAATTATGCACAGTAGAGAGATTCTTGCAGATTTGACCAGTGTGCATAATTAATGCTGTCACAGAATTTCCCACTGGGGTGTGTGTGTGTGTGTGTGTGTGTGTGTGTGTCTGCACCGAGTGCACACAACCCAGAATGGCAACTGTCAGTCTTTAAAGGTATACCTGGTTAATAGACTTTGCTGCTTTTATTTACGGAGTACATTGGAAGCTACTCAGTAGAGCTATAGATGTGGATTCTGCACGTGGCCACTGCTGCCTGGGTGAAATTTGTTGACTGTGTTGTCAGTTCATGTTAACGTTCCTTTCGGATCAGTGGGTAGCACATTTGCTCGGCTGGCATCAAAGGAAGTTCCTGAGTTTTTATCTGTAAGGTGCTGAGGCAAAAAAGGAGGGGTAGTATTTCTCCAAATGAAGTTCCTAAATAAGTTATGATAATGGTTTTATATAATTTAAGCTCTTTTTCCCTGGACAAAATACAAGACTGATGCTTAGGTAAGAGCGAGTAGGGTTGATGGTGTTGCAGCCTGCAGCCTTTGCATCTGCTGTTGCCTGATACATTGCTTTTATACAAATGAACGTGGTGCTGGGGGAATGCCAGGCAAGCATGATCCAGGCCAGTCCTGTGGCATTTTGAATTGGGCTGATGGCAAGGAAGCCTCAGACCCTTTGCATCTTAGGAAAAACATCAAACGTTGGTTCATCAGTACAATCCCTATGCCCACTCTAGCTAAATGCCTTAGGAGAAGGCTTGCTTTTCTATTGCATATTGGAAAATGTCTGAACGCATCTTGCTTCAGTCAGCAACCTTCAACCTGTAAAGGAGCCACCTCCTGAGAATTTTCTGATTTAAACCAAATCATTAACACCACAAATGGCCTGGAGTCTTCAAGAATCAAGATCATTCTCCAGGTGACTACTGAAAGTCATCTTGGAGAGCTTAGCAGAGCCTCCAAGACCTTCCAATATTAGATCATGTTGGACAAAAAATATCCAGGACTTGCTCACATCAGAGCTGGCAACCCTACTTCATGCCCAGTTGCATTGTTTTCCCCCTCTCTCAATGCTTTTGGTTTCCTTAATTTTTGTAATACCCACCCTGACATAGCGTTTCAATGCAAACTTGAGACCTTTGTGACAGCTTTCTGATTTGGGGCTAATTCTAATAAATGCTTTGAAATAATTGTTATTCATAATATTGATATTGTGATTGTTGTGATATTTTGACAGCTATTGGTCTGTCTGCCTTTATGTCTTAACGTATTTTTATCTACTATTATGCCATTTTTATTAATCTTTTATTTGCTGCTTGATGAGTAAGTTCTAAAAAAAAATATCTGGAAAAGCAGGATATAAATTTGAGCTCTTGTAGTTTTGAATATCTAGGGCTAAGGAACACCTGTGTAGAAATAAATGTTGGGATCTCCTAATCTTCTGTGGGTGGAGAACAGAAGGGTGTGTTGGAAGTAACGCATCAACAACCATAAACCTCTGATACATAAACAAGTGTTGTGACTAGGTATTGTTTGGATTAATTTATACCAGGATTAAACTTAATACTTTCCCAAAGCATGACTTGGTTGTTGATACTGCCATTCATGGTTTGTTTGTCTGTTTCTTTTTTTTGGCAGCAAGAGTGACTCCCTGGCAGCTTTAACAGCAGATAATGATGGTTTAGATCAAGGGTGTCCAAACATTTTGGCAGGAGGGCCACATCATCTCTCTGACACTGTGTGGGGGGCCGGGGGAAAAAAAGAATTAATTTACATTTCAAATTTGAATAAATTTACATAAATGATTTATTAGAAATGGAACTTATATGAATGAATGAATGAAGGTCTTGCAGTAGCTCAAGGCCTATAAAAGGCCTTGCGCAAAGCAAGGGCAGCCTTTCCTTCTCTGCCACTGCTGCATCACAGATGTGAAACAGCAAGTAGTGGAGGGAGCCCTCATCCCACAGCTCAGGTGAGAGGTCAAACAATTGTCCTCACGCTGTTGCACCGGACCAGCATGGGCTCCAGCAAGTCTCTGTAGGACCAGAGACTCATTGGAGACTGGGGGCTCCCTGAGGGCCTGATTGGGAGCCCCCGGGGGCCACAAGTGGTACCCAGGCCAGGTTTGGGCACCCCTGGTTTAGATCAGTGGTTCTCATACATTTCGCACTGGGACCCACTTTTTAGAATGAAAATCTGTCAGGACTGGAAGTGATATCATGAATGGAAGTGACGTCATCAAGCAGGAAAATTTTACAATCCTAGGCTGCAATCTTACCCACACTTACCCAGGAGTAAGTCCCATTTTCTATCATTGGTGAAAGCATATACATAGTAGCTCGTTAAAAGTACAGATCTGTAACATTTCCCCAAATGCAATCACATACCATGTAGCATCAAGTCTAACATATTCAAAATAAAATATTGAAATGAATGGGGACACACCTGAAATTAACTCATGACTCACCAAGTGGGTCCCGACCCACAGTTTTGAGGAAACACTGGTTTATATTGTTGGGGGAAAATAAGTGCCTTTTGAAGGCACATCAGTAACTATGACTCATAAAAAAATGTGGTGTAATCCTATCGAACGAGATAGGAGGAATCTGAAAAAGCTCTGCTCAATAAACTGATACATTCTTCAGGAAATTGATGGTATTTCTAAAGCTGTTTCTTCAGATGACAATCATTGGGTTTAAGCTTGCTTAAAATGAGTGCTCAGCTAGGGCACTGAGAGGGACCAGGTCTACTTAGAATGGTACCTGTTTGGTAGACAGGATCCATGGCTTTATCTTGAAGGGGATTTTGACACCTGACAGAATTGGAGGGGGTGTGTGAAATGGGGACAGAAAAAGAAACCTATTTTGAACTGTGGTTTCTTATGCTTTTAGGTATCATCTGAGTTTTATTTGTACATATCAAGGTTTATACAAAGAGGATTTGACTTTTTATTAAGTAGTCAGCCAGGCTGCATTAAAAAGTGAAGGTGTAAATAAAAGATATGAACCAAAGGGAATGCACAGACTGGAAGCCCCTCTTCTCCATGCTGGAGGTAGGCCTGTCTAGTTCACTGACAATCTTTATAACTTTATTTACCTTTTTTTTAAACCTGCCATTCCCACTACAATGGGACACCCAAGGCATCTTACAATAAAATCATAATAAGTATATTACAACAACAACAACAACACAATATTAGCAGTGTAAAAGCAGCAGTTAAACAGCAGCATAAATACAAGGCAGCACAGATGAAAATGCGGTCAGAAGCAAATGACAGTGTTCAAGGCATCAACATAATCCCCCTCCCACTTTGGGGGGGGAATAGTAAATTTAAAAGGCTTTCAAACCCTGCTGGAAACCATTGGAGAGTGTGTAGATCTAAATTTCAAAGGGAGGGAGTCCCATAGTTGTGGTGCCAGTACTGAGAAGGCCTTACATCTTGCTGGTGCCCTCCTAGTCAACAGCACTACGCATAGGAAAGCCCTCTCAGATTATCTCTGGGGGTGCGGGGGGTGGGACAGGAATATATGGCAAAAGGCAACCCTTTAGACTCCCTGCCCACAAGCTGTGAAGGGTTTTAAAAGTTAAAACCACCACCTTGAATTGTGCCATAATAAAACTCATACCTAGGGATCAGCAATTGGAAGTCCCAGGACGAGGAATGGCTCTCTGAGGATTACCAGTTTATCTACTAGTTGCCAACCCGGAGATAGGTAGGGAGCAATGATTGGGATATGTGTGACCGTCATATATTCTTCATTGAAACGGAGCTTCCTGTAAAACTAGCTGCTGATTAGAGGTAATCTCTTACGATACTTTCAGTCCCAAACTGGCCCCATGTAGTAAAGGACACACACATGCCCTAATGCTCATGACACGCACATGCCCTAGCTCCTTTCCTTGTTTCCATGTGTTTAATTGCCTCCCATGGGATCCAAAGGAACTAAGTAGAAGGGAGGGGCTAGGACATGTGCACTTCATGAGCGGCATGTCCTTGACCACATGGGGTTTGTTCAGGGTTAAAAATATTGTCCAAAGCTATGATTGGAGTGTGTACTGTTTTGCCTGTTCATTTGTTGTTCTTTATGGGTGATTTTGATGAACAACAGAACAGGGCCAATGTTTTGGTAATATAGGAATCCAGAAACCATATGCAAAGGGCAGGTTAGGTGGGAAGGACTGTGCTACAGTCAGATACCATACTGGAAGCAGTGTATGCATGAAACTGAGTCTTCCATGTGATTTCTGCATTTTTATTTTACAGAAAACCCAATGGAAAGAACTCTCTGGAATGATTAAATTTCACTCATTTCAGTTGTTGGGGGAAGAAGCTTTCATTTGATCTCCCACCCCACTTTTTGTGCTTCTTGCACAGCTTATCTTGTTTTTCTTAGTAACCCATTCCATTGTTTGCTTGGGAGATAAATACTTGATAGTGTTTCAGATTATGCAGTCCAGAAGGAAACCAAACAAAGCACTATTTGATAAATAAGATGTAAAATGTTTAAGAGGGTAGTTAAATTATAACAGCAGCAGCCTGCCAGATTTAGATCTGAAGTTCCACTAGTCCTGGCTTCAAAGTATTGCAAACATTTCTCTGCAACTGCGAACCATCGGGTTGGTGATGGGATCTGTAGCTTCTACAGTGCGGCCTCCCACCCTAGTTCTCAGAAATCAGAATATACTGTGGTAGAATATCGAGCTCTGTCATGCAGCATAGGCCTAGCCAAATATGAAACTTGGCAACCTGCGAGACGTCAGAGTCTATACTGAAAGGATGGCCAATAGTGTGGTTTCATGAATCCAGATCCTGTTGATACGGCTCCTCAAGTTGAAATGGGACTAAGCCATAACACAAGGCAAGGCCAAATCAACTGGGGTAATTGCAAGAATGTCTGAGATTCCCCATTTGTTTTTTACAAGACCGAATGATTGTGTTGTGCCATTTTCCTTATAAATTCTTACCAGTATTCTTAACGGGAGCAAAAAGTATATAAAGTATAAAAGCTCCATATATTGTTTACTCCTTTTTGTACAATGCCTGTGCACATAAAAGTTGTATGGGAATAGGCTCTGTATGTGATTCTATATCCCAGATTGTACAGATGCAACGTTGCACAGAAGACTTCAATATATACAGTTGTATGCACATAGGCTCTGTGCACAAAGGAATAATCAATATGTGGAGGTTGGGGGTAGGCCTGCCACTATGTTCCCAGTTTCTCCCTCTGCGTCCCCCCCCATTGTTCCTCTGCTGTTTTAGAACCAGTGAAAAGAGCTTCTGTACTAGCCCTTGGGGGAGAGCAAAGACCAGGTCAGCTGCAGTTCTGTTATAAGCAAGTTGCAAAAATCCTTGCTTGTCATATTCCCCCAACCCCCATCTGTGGACCTTGCCTTGCTTTCCTTTGGTCGATAGGAGCAGCTGCTCTTGCTACCCTATTGTTCTCTCAGTCACAGGGGACTAGACGGGAAAAGGAAAAGCAGGCAGACTTTTTAGCAGCAGTCCACCAGCTGCCACTGTAGCAGAGAACACACACATTTGCAGGCTACTGCCTTTTGTTGCATGTTGTCGTCCGAATTAATAATAATAATAATTGCTCAAAATCAATTAAAACAGTTTAGTTGATTAATCATATACCTTTTAACCAGTTTATTAATGATTACATAAATAGATTTAAATGCACATCCATATTTCCAAAACTTCAATATAGGTGTCTCTTGGAGATACAGAAATAAGATTACCTCTCAATGTTAGAAGGAAAGATTTTTTTCATCCTCTATTAAGCTGAATTTTTATATTTTCCGTCCTCTGTTAAACTGAACTCATCAGAACCAAAATTGTCTTGGAAAATAAACTAGGTTGCCTGAATTTGCAGCCCTACTAATTAATGCTATTCCCTCAGTTATTCAGAAAAACTTTAACTGATTGCTGCATAAAGCTTGCAACTCTAAAAAGAATTTTATTCATAGCTTTTTATGAGTGTTCAGAATGCTTCATCTATGTCTGTACAACAGTCCTGTGAGGTAGATTACCATTATTATCTCATATTACTGATGGAGAGGAATAGGTTGAGTAGTGAATTCTGTAAGGGCATCTAGTGAGTCAATGGCTGATGCTGGCTTTGAACTGAGGATTTCCTGGCTTCTGGGTCATGTTGTTAACCACTACACTGCACTAGCCCCAAAGCTAGAACCCACTAATTTTGCCATTATGAATGAATTTCATATTAGTATCTTTCTCCTCTTCCAGTGTTTTGTCACAGTGAATCTACTTTGGAATCATTAAAACTGAATGCACAATCATACATTTCTGAATGCATTTATATGAAATAGAGCCGTTGGATAATAATAAAAAAGATTGATCTGTGCAGAAACATGGCTGGTTGGTTCTGATTTTCTTTCTGGGAACATTAAGTTTTGTGCAAGCATTTAAACAAAATGCTTTTCTTGCTTTTCTCATAAAATTTATTGTTAGTGAAGATAATTCTACCACTGATGCAACAGAAATAGATTACTCTCTTGAAAAGGCAGAGACTGGTTGGTCACTATTCTTCATTAACAAATCACTGCATTAGAGTTCACAAGCAATGCAGCATGTGTTTGTCCACAGTCATGCCTCATGAGCCTCAAATTGGTGTATTGAATGGATACTTGGAAGTGAATAATTTGTAGAGGTGGAGCAGGCAGGGAATTGATTGCATGAGTCTCTTTTGGCATTCTTATAGAAAATACATTCTTAGGAATTGAGATCCATTTATTGAGATCAATTGACAATCAGAAAATTAGTAGATAGGTCACGAGAGTTAGCAATCAATAGTTTAAACAAAAAGAGTGGTTAAATTAAACAGCGGTATTGGTAAAACATGGCTGATGGTAGTGTCTCTTGGGAGTTACAGTGTATGGTTTTCATACTGTTATGCAGAATTGAAAAACTGCCCATTCTCAAGCAGACGAGAGATAAAAGATCTCTAGGGTGTGCAAACTGACAGTGAAATGTATGTCTTCCAAGTGCCTATGCAGCAGACTGGATGTACAGTACTGGCCTCCTTATAGGCAGGCTTCTTGTACTGAAATATTTCAACCAATGGCAGTCAGTATGTTCTAGTATTTTGTTGTGAGCTGGCTCTGTCTTAACGCTAAATCACACATAAATCAATCCACCAAACCCTACTGCAGCATGTTCTGCAGTACTCACAAAGAGAGTCTGGTCCAACAAGAAGCTGACGGAACATACCAAGATCCAGGTCTACAGAGCTTGCGTCCTGAGTACACTGAGTACACTTCTGTACTGCATCGAGTTCTGAGTACATTTCTGTACTGCACTTCTGTACTGCAGCGAGTCATGGACTCTTCGCTCACAACAGGAGAGGAAACTGAACACTTTCCACATGCGCTGCCTCTGATGCATCCTTGGCATCACCTGGCAGGACAAAGTTCCAAACAACACAGTCCTGGAACGAGCTGGAATCCCTAGCATGTATGCACTGCTGAAACAGACACGCCTGTGTTGGCTCGGTCATGTCGTGAGAATGGATGATGGCCGGATCCCAAAGGATCTCCTCTATGGAGAACTCGTGCAAGGAAAGCGCCCTACAGGTAGACCACAGCTGCGATACAAGGACATCTACAAGAAGGATCTGAAGGCCTTAGAAGTGGACCTCAACAGGTGGGAAACCCTGGCCTCTGAGCAGCCCGCTTGGAGGCAGGCTGTGCAGCATGGCCTTTCCCAGTTTGAAGAGACACTTGGCCAACAGTCTGAGGCAAAGAGGCAAAGAAGGAAGGCCCATAGCCAGGGAGACAGACCAGGGACAGACTGCACTTGCTCCTGATGTGGAAGGGATTGTCACTCCCGAATCGGCCTTTTCAGCCACACTAGATGCTGTTCCAGAACCACCATTCAGAGCGCGATACTATAGTCTTTCGAGACTGAAGGTTGCCAACAATGGAGGTGCACTTGGAGTGAAGCCTGGATTGGGGCATTGGCAGCTCTCTCTGTTTTGTATGTCCATCATTTTGAATTTGGCGCCCTGAAATTGTCAGTTTTCATATTTTTAAATCAAGTTTCTAGCCCAGTTGATTGAAGAGAGAAGCTCGGAAATATCTATTTATAATTTAATAGATTTATGTACTGCTTTTTCGAATTAAATTCTGCACGAAGCAGTACTTAATTCTGCATAAACACATAATGATATGAAATATGTGATAAATATAAAGGAAACAAAAATAGGCAACTCGGCAGTATCTAGTAAGTTTCTGGGAGTTTGGAAACTAAGAAGGCACTGGACAGAACAGCCAGTCTTAATGCTGTGGTGCTGTACATATCCCAATTTGTTTCTCTTGGCCACCGGGCCTGAATTCCTTCAGCAGGCTACAGTAAAGAGAAGTTCTTTGTTGCCAAAGAAAGCAAGGCTGAGGGGCCTGGAAGGAGTCATCAAAGGTGGTTGTCACACCTGTTAGAAGTGTGCGCTGCTCTGTTCACCGAAGGCGAATGAATGGGTGGAGGCTGGTTTACAGGCTGCTGTGTGAACTGCAGATGTAGGGGTGCTCTGCTTCTGATGTTTCAGGGTAGTCAGTAGTTAGAGGCACTGCGTGAATGAATTAGCACCATGTACTGATTTTTGACGTTTTCAGTGAAGCATGGCATTGAGGCCATATCATGTTTAGACGCACAGATGTTTATTTTGTATCGGGCAGCCCAGTTCTGTGGCAGCCTCTGCCAAGCAGAATGAGCACATGCACTGTCACGAATGTACAAGACAAATTGTGCCAGAATGGACGCCCATCCCACCGGCAGACAATTGGGAAATTGATTGAGCTTCTGGTGCTCCACCAACCATACTTGGCGAGTAGGTTACATCTGACTCGGTGGGCCGCAAGCTGTGATGACCTGCTGCAGCTCATACTCTGAGAAGCTGTTCAAATTCCATCTATGTATTACAATTACATACCCTGCCAGTATATATCTCAGCAGATGTGTGATGCAGTGGGAGAGTCTGGCAGTTGTAATTTCTTCCATCCTGTCCCTGCTACTGATGCTGCCCCTCCCTTCTCTGTGCCTGGTTTCTTGTGCCTCTGAAGTGAGCTGTGTCACATGTTGGGAAGCCCAGCACTGGAGATAATGAAATCCTTATTTTACCCATGTGAAGATGGCGCTTTGATGAATAACGAAGCCTTCTTTAATATATACCTATTTCCTGATGATTGATTGTGTTTCTAAAGAGCTGGAGGCATGGGGAGTAAAAAGTGCAAAGCCTGAATAAGAAAAATAAGTTCGAAGCACGCTAGGCTTGTCAGTTCAGATCATGTCACTCCTGGTAGTCCTTAGTAAACGCAACACCAGATCAAGAGACAGAGGATCATCTTTCACTCCACATTGTACTCTTGCAAAAATTGGGGCCATGGTGGCTCAAGCTATTTGTTTGCTGACACAAGCATTATTTCAATATCTAAATGTTTGCTTCATTAATTGTAATTATTCCTAATCCCCTCTTTTGCTTAATAGCCAAAGATTTCTCAGAAGGAGGGGAACCCCCTAAAGTGAATACTTGTGGAATAGTAGCAGTAACTACTAGTAGCAGTAGCAGTAATTGTGGAATTAGTAACTAATTGAATTGGGAGAGGAGGGGGGTGTGCTTCTGCTTCATGTATGGGCAGTCCCCAGGCGGGTTTATAGCAGCACCTAGAGTCATACTAGGAAATGCTTGGCGTCACAGTTCACACTGAACGGCTTCTTGTCTCTTTTCTGCTTTGCTGCTATGTTCCATGAGAGAATTTTTATAGAAAGGCAATAATGCTGGCTCTTCTGCATTGGCAAGCAGAGATACATCTTGTTTTCTGTGAGAAAGGGGGGCAAACTAACTGTGAAAATCAGGATATCCACATGCTCCTGAAGACAGGTAAGCCATTGCCTGGTGGTATATAAATCAAGGTTTTATAAGCAGAAGGCTCTCTGGATTTGGCCCAATATCTCTGGGTCAGGGACCTTGCCTCTGGCCCAGCAGCCTGAATCTCGGAACTGCAAGCCCTTTGTGGAATGGGGGAAGGGGAGGAAAGCTTCCCCTTCACCTATTTCCTTTGTTTTTTGCTGCTTCTGTTGCACTCCATTGTGCCTTTTCTTCCAGGTGAATTTCAGTATAGAAGGCAGTGCTTCACAATGGCAGTTATGGAAGAAAGAAGATGAAGCCCTAGTGTGGTGGCAACAGCAGTTGTGGTGACAATGCCTAAAGGGTATATTGGGGCAGCTGGTGGGCAGCTACAGCATGCCCAGATACCCCCATATTTTGGACTGGACAATGTATGGCAGTGGAACTCACAAAAGCAGCTTCCTCACCTACCTACCCATCAACATCACAGTTTGGACTGGTAGGGAAATGGCAGTGGCAGGAAAGCAGTGGTTTGCACTGCTTTCTTGACCAGCTAGTTGGCAACAGCACCCTGTATTGCAGGCTGTTGGTGTGCAGTGGTATACATGTGCATATCTACCCCATGTTTTTAGACTGCTTGGCTCATGAGGCTAAAGCTGATGAGGCCAGCCTGGCCACATAAGTAGGACGTTAGAGAAACAGAGATTAGGAAGAGGGATTTAAAGAGAAAAGAAGGAAAGGAAGAATGTGTGAAGGTGTGATTAATGGGATGCTTTCACCCCTTATTAAGATTGTCCCATTTTAAACCCAGGCTGTCTGGCTCAGGCCTGTGTGGTTCAATTCTTCCATTATAAATTCTTTACCCTTCTTGTCTCCCTGTCCAGGCTGGAGGGTCTGGTAACACCTGAAAGTCTGTGGGGAAATGGCATCTGGGCTAGTACCTTTTAGAACAATTTCAAGACATTACTTATTTGGCATCACGTTGGACCCAGGTCATGCCTGCCCGTTGGCTGAGTCTTCTTACCCGATAATAGCTTAGGGGAAGTTCTAGAAGTCAGCTAGATTTCTTGCCCTAGGACTAGCCAATGAAAGAGGCTGAAACACAAGCCTGGGTATACTTTAAAAAGGGGGACATGAAAGTAGAGAATTTAAGCTTGTTTTGGGAGAGCAGAGTCAACTGGTCATGGAGACTTGCCCCTCTCTCTGGTGATGGAGGAAATGTTACTTCTTTGTGCTGCTGAATTCGAGTTCTTAGTGGAGGGAATGTGTAGTTAGAAACTGTTTTTGATTTCTTGTTGCCTGATCATGTAGCCTATTTTTCCTGTTTTTGTCTCTGTGTTTCTGTGTTTCTCTGTGTTTCTGTGTTGAAAAAGAATACTGCCTGTCTCGTTAAGACAAGACCAAAGGCTGTTAGTCCTTGTTTCTCTCTGTTAGTCTGCTTGAGCTAATGCTATGCGTTATCTGGGTGTGCGAGCAGAACGCAGCTGGGACAGCCAACATCTCCCTTTCTATCCTCCCACAAAACTGGCTCCAGTGCTGAGGGATTCTTAAGTGAACTGGCTAACCAAGGGTTTGGGGAAGGCTTGAAGTTTGTCTGTCAATTCCTAGCTTTCTTTGCAGCATCTGCTAGGAATCAGGCAGGGATGGAGCAATGGCAGCCAGGTCAGGTTGCTGTGACTTTCTCAGTCTCACCTTGCAGAATCTGAACACAAACGAGAAGTATGATGCCACAGGGACTGTGCTTGCATTGGCACCATGGGGTGGGATGTAAAGAGGAAGGAGGATCACTTCCTTGGGTGATCTTGGTGGTTTTTTTTTGAATTTTCCATAGATTCACTGGATCTGAGGCTTGGCTCAATTTAGGATCTTGACTTGAGCAATCTTTTCTGCATGGATTTGGGTTCTGTATGGCTTCAGTTCTAGCAGCTAGACTCAGTTGTTTGAGTTATGCGCTTGTAGCTCTTATGTTGTGTTTGTGATGCAGCTGGAGTCTGAAGTATATTAAACTGATCATGCTAACCTGATGTAATATACGTATAGTTTATAGGAGGAGAATTGTAAACACATGCAGTAGCTGTACAGTGCAGTATTAACAGAGCCATTTACCCTGGGCTCTGCTCTTTTTACTGCTAAGCTCTGTGGTGCCATTTGTGATGAAATTATGCAGTTTCTGTCACACTGTGAGCACTTAAGATTATTGCGCGAGTGTTGATGAGCTCTTTAAGAGTATCCTCTTAAAGTCAGTGGCATTTTTCTTTTGCAGTCTATTTTAAAGATTTGCAAAAGGTGAGAGAAGGTACCATAGAGATGGAAAACTGGCGAAGGGAATCCCATTGTGAACCCCAGTGGGACTTGCTTTCTGAATAAACCTGCATCAAAGCAAGCTTTAAGTGTCAAAGTAACTAGATAAAACACCCACCCTGAGGTCGTATTTATTTATCCTGCTCTATTTCACTAAATAATAATTTTTGAAAATACTAATGCGACGAATGTATTTCTCTAATCAGAACCTGCATTCATATGTTTCATATATTTCAGACAATGGAAGAAAGAAGCATCTCAACCCGCATATTACTTTAAACCAGTGGTTCTCAAACTGGGGAATTATGATGCCCAACCTGAGGGCCCTGGGCTTTGCCCCCTTAAGGGGCGGGGATGGGAGAAGGCAGTGATGTGATGCCCAGCATCACGCTGCTGTGGAGGGGCGCAGGAGCACACTTCCACTCACCCCCACCTGCAGCAGCTTCCCGGGGGTTGAAGGAACCCAGCACCAGTCTCTGCAAGGCTCTCCATGCACCATGGACCTCTGTAGAACAGTGTGGGGTAATAAAACCTTACATGATTGTTGTAAGGGCTACATCAAATTAATGTGCTTTGCTTACTCAGAAAGTTCTTTAAAAATGCTTATTTTTGTTGTTGTAAGGCAAGTGAAAAGCAAGAGGGTTTCAGATTGTGTTGCTGCTGCATTGTGAGAGCAGCATTCTTGATAGATCCCCAGTTTAAGTAAAATGTCTAAAGATGCTCTCTATGTTTTGAAAGTATTTTTCTAACTTCAGGACCAGGGCATGTTGCTTGTTTAGCAGAAGATGCTGCTATCCCCGTCACTGATATATCATTGTCCCTGTTTTTGCCTTTGGGTGACATCTTGTTAAAACTTAGTTAATCTGAATTGGTAGAATTGTCAGTTTCCAGGATTTAGTCCCCACCCCAGGGTCTCTGGTGGATGCATCTTGTCTTTAGTGAGCATTCATATGAATGCATGTTCCTGAATCCAAAGGCACCATGCAGTGCACAGGTTGCCATGCAGACTTCACATGCTGGCAAGACTCATTTTGAACTGATGGCCATTTATTATAGGGCCATTTTTTTCAGGTATATCTAGCAATAATAATAATAATAATAATAATAATAATAATAATACAGGTATTTCTATACCGCCTTTCTTGGTCCTCAGATTTCTCCTTAGACTTTATTCAAGGCGGTTTACATAGGCAGGCTAATTAAATCCCCGTAGGGATTTTTACAATTAGAAAGAAGGTTTCTATCTTTCAAGAAACCACAACATTCAGGTGTTTCTTTCTTGATCTGGCTGCACATTCTGGCCTCCATCCTCCCACGCTCAGAGCAGATGGAATAACTCCGCTCAGCTTGTCAGCTGCTTCAAGGTCGCACGGTGCCGGTGGCCTCGAACTGGCGACCTTCGGATGTTATCTTCAGGCAAATGGAGGCTCAACCCTCTAGACCAGACCTCCTGCCTAGACCAGACCTCCTACCCTTAAAATTAAAAGAACAAAACACCTTTTAATTTTAAATTGGTGCAGGACAAACTATGGGACAGCCTGTGGAATAGCACTTGCAGTCATGTTTGGGGAGATATCTGTGCACTGATCCTACAGACAGGTTCCTGTTTTCAACTGTGAAATGGTGGAGGGGGGGGGTATGCTTTAGTAATCCAGTGCTATCATCACTTAAATTACTGCCTTTGAATCTTGGATGTTAGCGTTGTGCAGCTATATAACAATTTTTTTAAGGGTCTTAAAACTGTATTTCGCTCATAATTCTGAAAGAGAAAATATTGTAGAATGGGTTTTCTTTTCCTTTTTTCAAAATTTCAAAAATCCCAATTTTTTCCCTATTTTCCCCCCCTTATGTTCCCATATAAAATGTTGTCCAATGTTTACTTAAAATGTTTACTTAAAGGTGCTGTTTTTGTATCAGATTATTTGGGGGGGGGGGAAGAGGTCTATTCAAGAACTGACTACACTTTAATATAAGTTGGCCTGAACTTTCAGATTTTGGGATATTGCTAACCTGGCAACCCCATTTGTTAGCTGGTCTTTCTTGTTGCTCGCCACAGCTCCTTTCTCAAACTTTTCCTTGTCTCAGTTCATCTTTGGGCCATTCTTATCTGAAGGCCCGGCACCAGTGAGTTTGAATATCTGTGGATGCCGAGACCGTGGCTGGAGGGCCTCAGAGGACTTCCCAGACGTGACAGGAAGTGCCATCCAGTCCCTCTGAAGAGGTTAGTAGGCCAGGTGCAACCTCTGGAGGGCCACACGTGCCCCCCAGGTAAGTAATTGTAGCACCATGTGGGGCCTCTGTGGATTCGATTTCCTGCAGATTTCAGTATCCACGGTGTGTGTGTGTGTGTGTGTGTGTGTGTGTGTGTGTGTCTTGGAATTGATTCCTGCTAACACCGAGGACGCACTGTATGTGTCAATAATGATTTGCCAAGCTACTGGAGCAAGGATAATGTTTGGTTACTTAGAAAAAGATTCATAAAATGAATGAAATACATTGTTGTACTACCTAGCTTTCAAAATGTTGCTTCACTCCTGCCAGTTCTTAACTAGATGTAGAACAGGCAAAAAGCAAGTTGTGTTTGATGTCTAGGGTGAAGTCTACCCACTTGGTATGTCCAAGTAAAAATAGAAGGGCAAAACATAGTAAGTAACATTACTATTAATTCAGTAATGGAGCCAATTTAGATCAGATAATTTTGGGGCACAGTGCAACTTGCAAGCGCCTAGTAAAATCCTGGAAATTGTATTGAGACTTTTTTCCCTGCAGTACCACTGCCATTTTTTTAAACAAACCAACATCTCAGAATTTCCAAGAAAAAGTGTGGTGATGGGCATATCTAATGTAGGCATTCTGTATACTTGGGTAACTGAATGAAGGAGATCACTCAAGGCATTGTATTCATTGTCCATTTTATACTTCTTGCGTCTGTCTGTCTGTCTGTCTGTCTGTGTGTGTATGTATGTATGTATGTATGTATGTATGTATGTATGTATGTAGTGGTGTTGAACTTTATTTATGGAAGCTGTTTCAAAAGGAAAGATTTTGTATCTTAGGAATGATAGAATGATTCTTATTGCAAGTTTGAGTTTAGTTTCTGAACTAAGGCCATATACAAAAACATATGATATTTACAGGTCATCAGGGTTTAAAAATAAAAACTGGCCTGAGAGACCAAGGCACAACACACAGCCATGTTTACGCATAGGACTCTGCTTTTGCACAAAAGCTTTCAATATACATGGATAGGTATATGCTTGCATGTTAAGAGAGATTCTGTCAAATATGGTAGTAAGTCATTTGGATAAAAACGACTTCTATGCAATCAGGTAATTCTTTTTATGTGGCTCCAATCCTCAAGACATCCATCCCTGAAAGCTAACCATTTTGTTAAAAGAGGATTAACAAAATGGCTTTTTATGAGGCCACTCTAACCTGTTCTTTGCAGGGGAAATAAAAGTCATAAGACCTCAAGAGTTGAGAGTACCAGGCACATCCTGACTCCTGCTGAGGATAGGAGATGCATTTGCTGAATGTCTGTGTTGTTGAACACCACCCACTGTGTGTATACAGGAAAGTGTGTGGGTGGCAATTTTAAATGGTAAATAAAGCTAGACAGAGGAGAGGAATGGCATTGTCTATGGGGTCTTAGAGGATTTGGCTTCTTTAAAGCTACTGTGAGTAAGATTTTAGAGAAGTATATGCAATATCAGTGTATCCCTTAGCAGTTGATATACTCTCTTAATCATATACATATACAGACATGTGAGCACTGGGCTTTGTGACATGTATGCAACCCTCCTTCTCCCCTGTTGTCATTGCACCCCCAATGCCTTACCTTTTTATAGCCATCTCCACATTTCACTCCTTCTCTTTTTTTGCACTTCGTGATGTCAGGACAGTTCGCCTGCAGGAGAACTGTCAGCAGGAGAAACTGGAGGGGACCTCTCAGATAGATCCACTGGATATAAGAGTGGTAGTTTGAGGGCCTCCATGCAGATCACATTTAACAACATGACCACAGAGTACTAATTCAACAAGGGTGATGGTGTTTTGCTGCAAAACACTTCTCTCTCTCTCTCTCTCTCTCTCTCTCTCTCTCTCTCTCTTCCCTCCTATGGAAAATATGCATATAGTCATTTACAAACCACTTAGCAGGAGTGGACTGCGTACTCACTGAGGTATGGATGAGGTGCCCCACAAATGTTTGTTATTTGGATCCAATATTTTGGTAGAAGGGAACTGTGTAACTTTATTAGGGCAACTGGGAAGAAAAGGAAGGTGTGGTGGCTCTATAGCTGAATGGGACATGCCTGAGAATCTGAGAAAATGACGATATTGCATCTTGCTAATTGTCCACTTTTCACTGTTTCTGCTGATCCCAAAGAACTTGTGGACCCTGAGGGGTGATAGTGCTGTGTGTGTGCTGATTGCTCTGTTCTGACTTATATTGCTGGGTGGGTGGGAAGAGACCCTGACTCTGACTCCCTGACTTTCGCAGATAACCTTCTCATTCAACAGCAGGATAGGGCAGAGTCATGCTCCAAAACAGCAAATCTCTGAACTTGGTACCTTTGCCCTTAGTAGATCCTCCAGCCTGTCTTGTAGATGTGGTGAAACAAGTTCCCAATTCTGTAAAATTATCCATTCAGAAGTAGGATGTCTATGAGCACAGGTTATGCAGATGGGACCAGCACGGTTGACTTGGCCTTGGCTCTCATGAATTATCTTTGGGGGTTCTTTGTGTGGCAATTGTATAGTGGGATATCTGTAACTTTTCTTCAGAGAAAAGCAGTGCATTCAGTAAAACAGGCTCATTGGATTAGTGCTCATTGGATTGGAACAGGCGCATTGGATTGGTGCAGATGTGGCATTGCTGCTGATTGTTGAACCCTGGTTAAGCAGATTGGAGTGGGCTGTAAGGTGGTATGCTTGCTCCTCCATCCTCTCTTTCTGAAGCATGATCCCCTTCTACTAGCAAACTTACCTCTTTGAAAGTGGTTTCAGATCCTGAGTTACATGGGAGCCCCAGATACCGTCTAACCACTGTTAACTTTTATATCAATAGTATGAACAGAGCTGGCTGGTAGAATTATGGTGCAGAAGAGGGGGCCTGATGGAGGGAGCATGTAATAATGGGCATGCATTTGGCAGTGTTTTATCACTACCAGCCCATAGTAATGATAACCCAGCAGTATATTTTGTTTATATAAAGAAACGGTTGGCTTCTTTGCTGTATGTTACTGCTCTGTGTGCTACTGTAAGGTGATGTGGGTTCTGTGATTATTATGAAGTCAGCCAGTTGATCAGCATATGATATCTGTTACATTTGTGGCAATGGTTGTGTTGGGTTTGAGCTGATATCTGAATGCTAGTGTCTGAACTGGAGAGGATTTCCTCAAGGTAATTTTTCATCTTGGCTTGGGTCCACATTGCCCACTGCAACTTGCGATACAGAAGAGCTGCTCACCTATTCCTGTTTTAATCATTGCTCTGATGGAAATGCAACCAATATTGTACCTACTCAGAAAGCCATGCTAATGTGTTCTCCAAGTACGAGAACATTTATCGTATAAATGATAAAGAGCAATCAGGATTGAATTCCGGTGGAAATCTAGCATCTTGATCTCTCTTGCAGGGTTTTACATCAGCAGTGTCTGACAAGTGTTGGTTGATTTCAGTCTTGAGTAGTTTCTTTGACTCCTTTCTTTTTTTTTTTGACCAAAATTTCCATAGTGCACAGGCAGTGGTTCTCGAACTTTTGCGGGCTGCGGCTCCCCTGATCCTTGTGGCCACTGGCCACGGCTCTCCATTACATCACCTCACCTCAGTTACCCCCAAAATTGAGATGAAGGTGTTATAATTATACAATAATAAAATAAGAATATAACAGTAGTTTAATTGGTTTAAAAACTGTAGTTTTATTTCTAACAGCTATTTCTGAACAACCTTAAACAACACACATTTGATTATACACAAGAAGTCCTAATGAGATGGATGTGCCTGTTTTTCTTTGCACAACTCATCAAATTGTGGTGTTATTTTTGAAATTGCCACATGCATTCCCCTTTCAGTGTTCACTTTTGATCTATATTTTGATTTAATGACAGCAACCGCAGAAAAACCAGCTTCACAGAGCTAAGTAGTGACAAATGGGATTAAAATACACAGGGCTCTTGTACTTATCTCTGGGTACTCCTCTTTAATTTTGCACCAAAACTCAGGCAGTGACTGAACCTGAAACCTCATTTTCAGTGTCTTGTCTGTTGATATGTGAATGAATCTTGTCTGTTCCACTTCCTGGTTTGTGAAACGTGGAGGTATCTCAGCACTGAAAGGGACTGTCACCCATTGCATTGGCTCAACTTCATTATCAGGAAAATACTTTTGGAGGTAAATATGCAGTTGGGTCCAATACTGCACAATAACAGTCCTTAGATCCTCCTTTAATACCATCTCATTTTCTTTCAGAAATTGATCCAAAGAAGGGAAACATGTACAGTTGCCGTCACTTATGCTAGTTTTCCAGTGAATCCGTTTCTTCTTCAACCAATCAACTTTATCTGAAAGCTGCAAATTGTTGGTATTGCAGCCTTGCAAGGACTTGTTCATTTAGTTTTTCAAAAATATCACAAAGAACAACCAGTTGTGCTATAAAATCTGGATCAATAAATTTGTCAGCCAAACAGTGTTCCTCCTCATGCAGATATGAGTAGATTTTGTTCCTCAGCTCATACACTCTATGCAGGGAGTTACCAAGAGATAGCCAGCGAGAACTGCTGTAAAACAAGAGGCATAAGTGTTCGGTACCCATGTCTTCATACATCTTTGCAAAAAATCTTGCTTTCACTGGTCTTGTTTTAACAAAATTTACAACTGTAATGATGGTTATCATGATATCATGCAGTTCTCCACTGAGGCTTTCTGCTGCCAGCGCTTCCCTGTGTATTATGCAGTGTGTCCACACTGCATGAGGTGCTTTGGATTGTATTCGAGCTTAGCATCCAGCCATTGAGCGGCCCCCATCTGTACAAATGCCAACACATTTCTCCCGGTCAATCTGATTCTGCACCATAAAATTGTCCACAACATCAAACAAATCTGCACCAGTAGTTCCTCCTTTTATTTCTTTACAGAACAACAAGTCCTCCACAAATTGTTTTTCATTAGCAAACCTAACATAACAAATAAGATGGGTGTCTTTGTTGTTGTCTGTAGCTTCATCCAACTGGAGTGCAAACTCCTTGCCTTTCAAAGTACAGATGAGCTGGTTATTAATGTCTTCAGCCATATCCTCTATCCTCCGGCTTATTGTACTGTCAGATAGAGGCACTTTGAGCAGCTGTTTAGCTGCATCTTCACCAACCATGATTGTAACCATGTCCACAGCAGCAGGCAAAATGAGCTCCTCTACAATAGTGTGGGGTTTCTTGCACTGAGCAACACGGTAGGCCACTTTATAGGAAGACAGAAGTGCATCAACATTAATTTTGACTTTTTTTGTGAAAGTGGACTGTTGTTTGGTTTCTTTAAGCTTCCTTAAAAAAAAAGTCCCTTGGCTTTCCAACCACACTTGGGTGCAGAGTTTCAATATGACGCTTCAGTTTGTTTGGAAACATTGATTCTGTAGCCAAAATTTTTAGACAGATCACACATTGAGGCTGGTCCTCATTCTGAACCTGCGCACATGTGAAGCCATAATCTAGCTAGCTGTCATCATACTTCCTGCTCTTGGCTTTTCGTTTCCCACCTCCTTTTTCCTCAGAAGAACTTTGGACTTCACTTTGCTGAGATGAAGTTGGTGTTAAAAACCTCTTCATCATGTATGTGGAAATTGTTGGAACTTATATGCACTTGTTGAATGTTGTGGAGAGATCCAAACACTGATCCACACGGCTTTGATCTCTCAAAAAAGAAATACAAAAATTGAATTAGATTTAAAAGTAGTGTGCCTGTGCTAAGGAGAAGCAACAGAGAAAGGCTACTGCTGCCTCTGTGATTTGTAAGCTTGTCTTTTCTTAGAAAACTGGATGAGATTGGATTTTTGGCCAAATACAGCAGGTCTCTTCTTATGAACTCGCCCTGGTTAACAGCATGACAACCTCTAATGATCTGACACTGAAACGGTCTGTTTACATTTCTCAGGAAAACAGGAGCATTTGAGATGGAGGTTTTGCAGGGATGGTGCCAAGAATCCCCACACACACATTATTTACTTATTTACTGGGCAAAGAGGATGAAAAGAGTCTTAATAATAATTGTAACTTAGAGACTGGAATTCCTCCTGAAATAGCCTCTAGTCAAGTGTGTGGGTGATGGGTGGGTCCCACATCGCCCAAAAACTCAGGAATAAAAGTGATGAACCTCTCTAGGGGTGCACAAGCTTTTTTGCTTTGCTATGTGCATCCTGTGACATATCAGGTGATACAGCATGACAATATTCAAGCAGAAAACCAAATTTTTTAAATCAGAGCAGAGCCCAAACACAAGCTATAGCTACGCTGAGTTTTACACCCTCATTCACAAGCTGCAATACTGCACACCTTTTATAGATGTTTCGTGGAGGGAGGCTTTGATGAAATACTGGGGCAAGGCAGAGGAAGGGTGACCCTGTATTATCCAGGGAGCAAAGTGATTCTTTCCTTCCTTCACTGTCTTATGATGCAATCCTATCCTCACTTTCCTGGGAGTAAGCCCCTTAGTCTACTAGTTGACATGCATTTGATTGGACATTTAGCCTTGCAAAACAGCGCTGGAAGGGAAGACAGGCAAGTATCCCTGCACTGAGGGACTCCCTATCTTTCTGTGCTATGACTACTGGTATGTGGCTGTGAATGTGACAAACAGCCACAGAAGTGAATTTTAAGACACCTAGAAACAAAAAACCAAGAGAAGTGAAATCTGCAGCCAGCACTCTGAGGACACAATCCTAACCAGGTCTACTCAGAAGTAAGTCTTATTTTGTTCAATGGGGCTTACTCTCAGGAAAGTATGGTTAGGATTGCAGCCTGAGTCTGTTAGCAGCACACCTGGAGGGTTTTGGAAAGGGACATTTTTTCTTTCTTGTAAGGGGGAGTAAGAAGTGATGAAATTTGCTAGGGGAGGGGAAGACTTTTTTTATGTGTATCTGCTAATTGCAAACTGATGCAAACCAAGACCCAGAGACTGTTGTCTGGATTGAGAGGGCGACCCCTGGGTTTCCCTCCCAGTCAGCAGCCAAGCCTGCTCCTTACCATGAGAGAAGCCAGAGAGACCAGAGAGGACCCGTCTGGCAAGCGTGCTCAGACGAGGGACCTTGCTGGCCAGGTCCTCTCCACAGCAGGAGGGGCCCAGCTTGGTCCACTCTGACTTCAGGTTTCTCTCCCTTACAGAGCAGGCTTGTACTCACCAGCCAAGCTTTCTCTGTAGTCCTACTCTACTCCTACAGTAGTCCTACTCTGCACAGCGCTCAGTGCAGTCACTGGCTGAGCCTTCTCCCGACGGGGAGAGAAGCCAAAGTGCATGCAGCGCAGGAGGCTGGAATGGCTGGGCTGGTGACCTCTCTCAGCTGGGGAGGCTCCCCCCACCGTGTTTCGCAGCCCTCCCTGCCTCACACTGCCCCACCCACCTCGTTCACAGCCGCAGAAATGCAGCAGGTAGGGAGGCAGCATGTGCAGCTGAGCTGAGCAGCCACCTCTCTCCCCAGGATGACTCACGACGCCCCTGGAAGCTAGCCACGCCTCCCTACAGAGCCGGGACGCACAGATTGAATACCTCAGTGCACAGGTATTGTATAAATTTACAAAGTAAGAGTGCATAAAGTCGCTTGCTTGTTGAGGCATCGCTGGTCTGTGAGATTTTGAATATGGATTGAGGAGTTGACGGCATTTTCCATAATCAAACACCTTTCCAATGTTACATTTCCAACAGCAACTAAACTAGATTTGTATTTTTAGATGGCATGATTTTTGGATGGCGTGCACAGACTTGCTTCCACTTCCTCGTCCCTTTCTTCTTCTCTTTAGCCTTCTCCTTCTCACCCCAGCAGAAGTGATTGACAGACTTTGGTTTGCTTTGTTGTTTTTGTGTTGTTGTAATGAAAAGAGAAATTAAGAATTTCCTTGCTTGGATTTCAAAAAAACCTTGGATCAAGCCAAGGTTCTCATTGATTGGCATTCCTTGCAAGAATTCCAGGAAGCCTGTAGGCAATAAGTGTTTCAGTAGAAATTGACAAGCGATTCACCAGTAGGAGATAGCAAAGATTTAATTTGCTACTTTGCAGGGATGGGGTCGAGTCCCACAACTAATTTTTAAGTCGGACTTAAATCACATCCATTGAAGATACCGACTCAACTTAGGACTCAAAGCTGGGGACTTGTGACTTGACTTGGGACTCAAGACATTTTTGGTTTGAGTTCCTGTTTGTATAGTGTATTTGTTCTTGCCTTCTTTGAATCGCTGCCAATCAGCTGGATGGCAAGGAGCCAGCACCCAGAATTTGAAATGAGAAAATATAGTGGGAAGGGAAGAAGACAGTGTCCTGTATGAGTAGGAAAAACATGCGTTCAGATGGGTTACCTATATTTAGGCTTGGCTTTAGTAGGGAATGAGGACTAAGAAGTCATGCCTAAGGTTTCACAGGGAACATGGGGTACTGCAGGCTGGTTCACACTGGGCTATGAAGCCTGTTGTAGTGTGAATGGGGTGTGTTAAAAGGGAGGTTACTAAGGATAACCTGGTGTGCTTTCTTACTACTTCTGATTGTCCTACCATGGTAGAGGAGAGAATAGCCACAAATGTGCTTTTTTGACTTCCACCTAAGGGTGCCAGTTCTGGTAGAGATAAGATTGCCAAACATTCTGGTAACTGAGCAGGGACATTAGATTATACTGGGGCTTTGCCTCTAAGCCAGAGGACAAGCCCAGATGTGTAGCCTAGTAGTCTTTTTTTGACCTGCCAGAGTTTGACACTGTCTGTGTTGTCTGCTGGACCTTACTCAAGCTTCACACAGGTGTTGGTAATGTATCATGGTAATATGTAGCTCCCTGGCAAGGCTGTAAAACTCAGACCTGCATCAGGGTTTCTTCTGGGCCAAGAGAATAGTTGGAGGAAGGTGTCAGACAGTGTGCAATTGTTTCACTGTGCCTTACGACAGCCTGCTAACTGTGCTTTACAACAGACTGCCAACTGCCTTGAAGGCACTCCTGTATAGGGAGAGGCATCTAGCTATACAAAGTTTGTGGATGTGGGAAGATACAGGAGGCAGGCAAAGTTGGTGAAACAGAACTTCAGTGTCAAGGAGAGGAGTGTGGTAGCAAGGTGGGTTCAAAACTGTATCTATTCTATAGAAATTGTTTTGTCAGAGGGCAAAAGACTAAGCGGTCTGACTTAGTAGCCAACATGAGTTTCACTAGCCCACCTGCCCATGCAGACCAAAAAGCCAACTTGTTCACTTGTTGGATGGAGGAGAATCTTATTCACAGCTGGCAAGTGGCTAATTATAAACTGGAGGTAAAACCTATCAGAATTTCCTCCAGCTCAGCCTCCTGTTCCTGATTTAAACAAGACCCCAGAGAGTTCACCTGCTTGGAACCTTGAAAAAACCTCGGTTTAGAATTGTGTAAAGCATTAAGTGGACCAGAGGCCATAATCCAGTATTGCACAGCTCTGATGTATAGTCCATTTGTTGCCTCTTACAGAATCCGATCCTTTTGAATTTTTCCCAAGCCGCCTCCTTAGGAGCTGATCTTTATCAGTTTCATTTTGTACAGACCTTTTAAAAACGCAGAGACGATAATGCATCCCAGTGCAAAAACCCAACTTCCCACTAAATCAATGAATGGCAATCTTGATTGCTTTCAGGGCACTGGCTTTGTTACAAGGTTAACTGAAGGCTAAGGGGACAGATCGGATATTGACTTTGGTAACTCCAGTAAGGAAAGTAGAGAGGCAGATACTCTGCATTGTAAATGACTCCTGGTAGTTTGCTGACAATGAATGAATTCTGACCTTTGCTGCAGAAAGGTGCAAATATATTATCCATTCTAATATGTAGGAGGACCTCTTTTGCTCAGCATGAAAGAACTACCACATTAGTTGTAATTGGTACTTTGTTAACAGGACTGGATTAACTATTATGCTAAGTATTCCATAGAGTAGGACTCTGGATAAATTGGGATTCCCACTGCTGCAGAGAACTCGTGACGCATACCTCTGTGTGAAGGATGTGTTTATTTTGCTGACTGTACCGAAGTCCTTTATGGAAGCGATCCTAGCTCAGAACAAGTGGCGATCCCTCCCCACATGGCAGTACATGGTCATATTCTCAGTTATGGAGAAATTTACTGATATCCTATACAGCACTGGGGGCACAATAGCTGTACTTCCTATCTTGAGATAAATTTTCAGTGTGAAATTAGTTGGAACAGGAGAAGAGAGTTAGTATGTGTAGGAGCGTATGGTGTGAGCAATGTATGACTTGCAATAATGACAGTAGGAAGAACCCAGGTGTTCTGTGAGTGAAAGGGTAGAGAGGAACATTTTTGGGGAACACCAACAGACTATTGAATCCTTGGCCATTTTGAGTTTAGTTCTTATAAGAATTCCATAGAAGATTGTTCCGTTCCACAGTCTTCTGTTGCATCATTTTAAAAGGTTTGTAGCAGCAAGTGTTACAGTGATAGTTCCTGTCCTAATGTTCTTCTCTTGTACATTGACTTGTGCTGTGTAGAGCAGTGTTTCTCAAAATGTGCTCCTCGGAGCCCTGGGGTTCCCTGAGACCCCTTCAGGGGCTCCGCAAGCACACCATAGTGGCCATATCTGCTTAGTGGTGTGCCACTTTGCACATAGGCTGGCACTCTGGGGTTCCCCAAGGCTTGGGATCTGAAGGCCTTAGGAGTGGACCTCAACAAGTAGGAAACCCTGGCCTCTGAGCAGCCCACTTGGAGGCAGGCTGTGCTGCATGGCCTTTCCCAGTTTGAGGAGACACTTGGCCAACAGTCTGAGGCAAAGAGGCAAAGAAGGAAGGCCCATAGCCAGGGAAACAGACCAGGGACAGACTGCACTTGCTCCCAGTGTGGAAGGGATTGTCACTCCTGAATCGGCCTTTTCAGCCACACTAGACGCTGTTCCAGAACCACCATTCAGAGCGTGATACCATAGTCTTTCAAGACTGAAGATTGCCAAAGTACGGTTTAAGAGAGTAAAGGGCTCTGGAGACCAAAAAGTTTGAGAACCACTGTGGGTACAATGTTGATTTTACTATCCATCTTGAGCATGAGGCAAGAGATAACAACTTCGCATGGCCTGGTCTGAGGCCCTGTGAGAAAGCCAACTTGCTGAAACTGAATGGGTTTAGATCTGGTCAGTAACTGAATGGGTGGCTGCCTAGGAACCTCATGTATGTGCCCCGATTTCCATGATGGAAGAAATGTGGGATATAAATGCAAAGAAATATGTATTGCATTTTCTTTGGTTATTCTATAGAAATTCTTCAGTGAAGAAAGCAATATATCCTCGAACATGACGATACTTCCAGTTTCTAGGCTGGATTCTGCCTGTAAGAACCCTGTATTTTTTACCCCCATCAGTGAGTGCAATTTGTTCCCTTAAACACATAGTTGAACACATTTGCATTTTAGTTAATCTCTTCTCTCCCACAAGTGTTTTCAGTGGGGGAAAGCTGTTCTTTGTTTTAAATTGCATTGGACAGTTTTCCGTGTGTGTTTGTGTGACACTTTTCCTATTGCTCCCATTAAGCAACTTCAACTTAAATAGGATTTTAATGGTGATCCTGTGGTGTAGGTACGAAAAGATCCAGCAAAGGCACTAAAAGCCACCTTTGTCACTCTCCGCTTGGATACCACAAGAACTTTTTTCCCCTCAAGAAGTCTACTTGAGGCAGTGGGGGTTCAGGCAACTATAAAAGGCTTGCTGTCCCTGCTACATTCTCTGCATTTTCTTTCAGCTCAAGCTGAGAGTTGTTTTTGTTCAGCTGCTACACTGAGAATTTTGGCTAGAGAACAGTTACTGATGTTCTCCACTGAAGACCAGCTTCTTTTCTGCAAGCCACTCAGAAGAATATTTTCTTGATCCCTCCCTTCTTGCCACTGAAGCAAACCTTGAAGAGTAGGGGTATGCATATGTTTAAAACAAATGAATACTTATTAAAAACAAATGACCCTCATTTCTTTCATTTGTTTTTTGCAATGAAAGCTAATGGGGTTTAAAACAAATAAGCTCTGAATGAAAATCCATTTCTTTTTCTTTCATTTTTATAGGTGCTCCCATAAGCCTGGAACAACCTGTCATCCTCCAGCTTGTTTTATTTGAACAGATCTTTGTGGGCCAAATCTTTCTTCCATTTGCTGTCTTGCTTCAGTGGTCCTTTTCTCCCCTATCCCCCAATTCTTTCATCACTGTCAGAGCTTTTGTCCTTGAGTGGTCCTGTTAAAGTCTCATTATCTATTTTTGAGATAATCATTGCAGTTCTGTGGTGAGCCTGGGCCTTCCCCTGAATTCTATAAGATCTACATAGTCCTTGTAGATCTTGAGCAGTTGGTGTATAAACCATGTCAGGTTTTTGGCATTCGGCAGGAGACCCTGATATCTGGGCCTGTTGTGAAGCAATCAGCAAAGCAGCACAGCTGATGCAATCAGCTGCACCTGTTGCAGGTGGGAGTCATGTGACTTGGGGAGAGATGAGTGGTGAGTCACGTAGGCTATGGAGGAATGGTGCAATGCACCACTGGACAGCCAATCAGAGTGGGTCACAAGGCTGTCTTGTGACTATGAGGTCACCCCACTCTGATTGACTGGCCCCAGTATATATGGGGGCAAGCACAGACTCCAGGTGTGAGTTGTTGTAGTTGAGTTTCTGCATGTTGTGCTGCTGGTTTGTGTACTGACTTGGACTGCCTTCTCATGACTGTGACCTGCTGTATCCCTGACTTCTGGACCGTATGACTATCTACTCTTCTGCCTGCTTTTTTACCAATACATGCTTCTGCAACAAACAAGCCTGTGTCTGCTTCTTTGGCTCTGTTTAGGATTGCCTACTTCTTTTGCTGTCTCCCTACGCTCCCGTGCCACTCTGCTATCGGGAAAGCAAGGGCTATCCTCCCCCGCTGACCTGACAATAATAATGCTACTGAACTGACATAATAATAATGCTGACCTGATAATAAACAGGAACCTCTTTCTGCTGTAAAGTTGCAAAGTTTTAAATAGCTGCACAGAATATTACAGAATATTTCCATATTCACCTAACAATTGGCACTGATATAGTTGGCTCAATTACTGAAACAGTCACCTTGCTGGACCTCACATTGTTATGATCCTGTTTGGGCTTCTCTTGCCCTCCTGGCTGTTACTGTTGCTCTTCACTACCATTTTCCTTCTTGATGTCCTCAGCGTCTCTGGCCTCATTTAATCCTGCTGCTGCTTCTGCTCAATCAGATATGCTGTAGTAAGCCATGTGGTTTCTGGATATCTGTGATGTCATGTCAGACATTATGGCATGTCATAATAATATGGTTTGCCAAAGCAAAGCAGATTAAATAGTGGGGGGTGGGGGTGGGAAGGGGTGCCAAGAAGAACCCACTGGAAAAAATACGGATGGGAAAATCAGGAAGCAGTGAATTTTCCCTGTGTCTTATTAACTACATTTCAGCTATGTTGAAAGAGAAAAAGGTTGGAGAGTCTCCATTCTGTAGGGCACCTAGTATTTAGTAATGTTGTTGTCGCCAAGAGACTCAGTGAATGCTAGAAGCATTATGACCTCACTGGTAACATGACCTCTGTTCCTTGTCAATAAGTGGAAGTCATAGCCAACTGGTAATGGCTATTACCTTGAAAGTCTCTTATTTGATAAGATATCTGATAAATTATTATAATTGTTATTATGTGGAATCTAGACTATTAGTTGTAGTAATGGGCAAGCTCCTCCAGGCTTAAATTAGATTGATTTGAATTAAACCGATCCTCCTCTCCTCTCCCCCCTCCCAAATAGGAGAAGTGTAATCTGAACCCAACCCACATTAATTCAGACTTGGTAGTATCCCAATTGTAGTATCTCATTCCTATTCCTCCTCTCCCACCCCCCCTCCTCTGACCTTCAGGGAAAGCTTGAGATTGGCATTCAAATCTGGAGTGGGAATTGTGAACCTGAAAGGCTGTCGTGCAGAATTGAATGTTCAGTCCTTCAATCCTGGTCAAAGCTCACGTCTTCTAAAGGAAAATTATTTTCATGAGAGTGTAAATGCTTGTTTTGGGGGTTTTTCTGTTTTGTTTTTTTTAAAGCTACTTAGGGCACAATCCTACCCTGCACTGGAATAGGCAAGCCAAAATGCTTGCACTGTATCCAGCATAAGATAGAGGCCCAAAGCAGCTCAGCCAGAGGTAAGGGGAAACTTTTCCCCTTACCTCCGGGTAAGGTACACTGGCCCCTATGGGTCTCCTCAGACTTGCACCACCTCCTGAGGTGGTGCAGGTTGGAGGAGAGAAGAGGGGCTTGAAGCTGCTCCAAACTCCCTGGGAATGGGGGTTTGGGATCCGGCATAACTGCCATGTCTTAGACCCGCTTCCCACTCCCCCCCGGAACACCTCCCTTCCACCTCCTCCCCGCACACCCCAGAGCCTTGCGTTGGCCCAGTTGGGCCCACACAAGGTTTGCCATGCAAGCCTCCACGGAGGCTGAATTCAGCCTCCGTGTGTCAGCGCACCGGTGTGCACTGGTGCGGCTTACTCACGAGGAGGCACAAATGTGCTTTATGGCACGTTTGTGACCCTCGGGCACCTCTGGATTGCGCCCTTAGTTTTATAAAGGTGGCTTCTCTTCCTCTATCATTTCATAGAACAACCCCTGCTGCAGTTATTCTGACCTGAATAATATGTGCGTTTATTGGCTTTGATTTTCAAATAAGAGAGCTTCAAGTATGTATTTTATATATTGGGAATGCAACAGCAGTGGATGAGGAATATATAGCATAGCTATGAACTTCTGAAAGGTATTACAAGACTGAATCTCTCCTTTTTGCACTAGTAATTGTCAATCCTTTCTTTGGATTCCTATTGTCTAATCATAATGTTAATTTTGAGGCATAGGATAAGCATAATCCAAATTTCCCATGTAACAGTTATGGCATGAAAAGATTTTTTTTATTTCAATATCTCATTCATCCAAAAGAGTGATCAGTGCAATGAATCTTAACCCTTTTTTGGGTCATGGACCCCTTTGAGAATCTCATGAAAGCTAGGGACCCCCTCCCCAGAAAAATGCATATAAACACATAAAAACAAAATTGTGCGTACAATTTTATTGCATTGGAGATTGATTTCCTGCACACAGATAGAATATAAAAAACAATGTTTACCAAGAATTATGTCTCTTACCATCTCATTTTTTAAAATGCAGGATTTAACGACCACTACTTGGAAAAAAGTATATAAAATTATTACTTATATTTATACAAACATAAATAATGCAAATAAAACAGAGCTAACTTTACTACTACTCAAAAGTAAATTTCAATAGGGAGGCTAATGTTGTTTGGCTTGAATAAGAAATTGAAATTGTGGAATGGTCTTTGACATGGCAATATGTTTTCTTAGACATCTAATCAATTTCAACTTTTTGTTTTCATGGCGATAAGTACTGAAAACCCTGACTCACTAAGGGCACAATCCAAACCTGAGCTAGAGCAGGCAAGCCAGGAGGCTTGTGCTGCATCCAACGCAGGTTCGTTGACTGTAGAGGCTCAGCCAGGGGCAAGGGGAAGCTCTTCCCCTTACCCCTGAGTAAGGGCACCTCGCTCCAATGGGTCTCCTCGGACCTACACCTCTGGAGGTGGTGCAAGTTTGAGGAGAGCGGAGCAACTTGAAGCCGCTCCGTTCTCCGCGGGGATGGGGTCTGGGATCCAGCATAACTGCCGGCTCCCAGCCCCACCCCCGGCTCCCGGCGCACTCACCCCCAGGGCCGCCCATCACTCGCCCTCCCCTGCCCAGAAACACCCCCTCCTGCCTCCTTCCCACCCACACCCACGACACATTGCTGCTTGTGTCGACGTGGGTGTGCTGACACAAGCGGTGGTGAGGAAGCCACCGCAGAGGCTTTTGCTGGCCTCCACATGTCAGCGCATCTACATGGAGGCGCAAACATGCTTTACGGCTTTATGGCGCATTTGCGACCCTCCCGGGAGACTTTTTCCAGCCTATGTGCCTGTTAGGATTGTGCCCAAAGGTATGTAGCAGTAAACAAAATTAGACCTCTCATAGCTCACTTTACCAGACAAGGGTAAACTTGTGTCAAGGAACACCAGAATTCTAAGACTCTTCAAGCTGAATTCATGTTGCTCTGCTTCCTTTGTCCTCAAGTAAATGAGGTCATCTTTGGCAAGGTCTGCATCATTGATGCAATGTTGGGAAGAAAAGGCTGACAAATCCATGTTTTAGTTTTAAGGTAATCTCAGCAGAAGTGACCTCCAAAGAAGTTCTTCAGAGTTCTTCCTGCGGTGAAATTGATAAGGCTTTGTCACTCTCAACTCCAGCCTGCAGTAGCACTTCCCTCCAGTATACGAAAATTGGTATAGTTGTTTTTCTCCAGTGTCTTCTTCCAGAATGGCAGCTTGGCATAAAAGCTTGTCATTTTTCAGCAGTATCCATAATGATGACTACAGGAAGTACTTGAATTGAAATATTTACCTCATTCTTGGGGCCTAAAACATCCGGCAAGTAAGTCATGCCATGAATTCCTCCCTATCAAATTGTTCTAAGAGTGGAATTTCCTTTTATTAAAAAAAAAAAAAAAAGTGAGACTTCTCCCTGAATTTTAATCAAGTGCTTTAGGACTCTTCCTCTGGAAAGCCAGCAAAGTTCTGTGTAGTGGGGGAGAACTTCATATCCTGTTCCTGTTTCTTGACTCAAGACCATAGCTCTTATAAAGTTGACAACTTCCACAGTGGTAGATTTCATTCAGAATTCTTGGCAGAGTCTTTGATGCCAGTGCAGAAAGCAGTGAGTCAAAATAATGTGTGGAGCTTCTTTCTTCACTAAAGTAGACAAACCAGATGCTTTTCCAAGCAATTGCAGGTGCTCTATCTGGGAACAGAGCACTAAGGTTTTTCTTCCAGTCAGAGTTTTGCTTGGCAGTGAAACTTTTCACCATTTCAAAGACATCAATGGCCTTTTGTATTTTCTTTAAAGAGCTCACAAAATAGGAACTCTTTTTTGATTATGTCAGTGTGCTTTATATTTTAGAAGGGAAAAGATTCCCCCCACCACTGACATTATGCTATGAATGACTACTACAGATAGTAATATTTATTCATCATCATCATCATCATCATCATCATCATCATCATCATCATCTGTTTTAAAATTGTATACCCTGCCATTCTCCTTTCTCTTTACAGATCCAGTATAGTTTGCAACATACAAAAATTAAAAAACATACTACATCATAGTAAAACAAACTATCAGCAATCAAATATTCAAAAGAATGAACATGGATCCAATGAAAGACCAGAATGAAAATTCAGCAGCATTTGTAATTGGCAAAAGCCTGCTGAAAAACATGTTCCTACCCAGTGGCATCAAACCAGTAGCAAGGCAGCCTGTCACAATGAACAGAACAAGGAAATTTCATAATGTGCAGTCCTGGCAGAGAACACCTCTGTACGGTTAGAGGTTGATGGGTTACTTTTTTGTGTGCAAGTTAGAAACATTTGTATGTTTATTTGCAGAGGCATTTTTGAGCTTTTAGGCTTCATATAGCTTGTTTTCCTTTCATATAGCTTGTAGTAAAACTTAACTAAAATATGTATTTTTCCTCATTACTGGAAGATAGGAATCAGTGCTGAATTAGAATGCATGAGAATGAGAGAATGAAGTTGCTGTTCCCTCTTGTCTCATTTCTGCGTGTATCTCACACTGTGATTTTAATTCTTAAAGAGACATTACATGCTTGTTAGATTTAAGAGAGTTTTGACTGTACGTGATTAAAATAACCTTTGCAAAAGATGCGGGCACACTCTGTCGATATTTTAAATTCCTCCACTGCTGGGAACAACATAACATAACCCCCATTCTTACAACAGCTTTCTCAAATAGTTGTATTAGAATATGACCCTCTAGTGGAGTCTCTAGCCTACAGCATACTGAGCATAGTGATTAATCCAACCCTGGTTGTCACCCATTCTTAAAGCGACACAATACAGTGTAGAAAAGAAGCTTCTTTAGTGTTTAACATGAAAAACATTAAAAGTGCCTCTTGATACCAAATTGAAAATAAGGCATTATATGTGGAGATCACAGAAGCAGCACTTCATTATTATTCCCATCAGCGGAGGAATCTTCTGTCAAGGCAAAGATATTTACATTTATAATACACAAGGGATACAAGTATCTGTTCTCCTTCAAAGAGAGGAGGGAAGTACAGTGTCATTCTTAATTAAGGCTTATAATGGACCTAAATCTTAATGAGTTGGGGTGGGTTTTTTTGCATGAACTTAACTTACAGTACTACTAACAAATGTGTGAGTCATTTTTTAAAGTGTTTTTGGCAGAAAATGAGCGCAGAAAACTGTTTGTTAGAAGTAGCATCCTCCTGTCTTAACCTCTTGCCCCCCTGCCATGAATTTGTAATTTACAGAACCAATGATGGAGGGAATAATAGTCATAGAATATTAAAAACATGTTCAGATTTGTCTGTTCCAATAATTGTAAGCTTTGAACAGTGTTCCACAAATAACATCTAATCAAGCTTCTCTACTTTTCCCCCTAGCTTATCTTATGTCAGGATGTTAAAAAGCTGTATATAAATATTCAAAATAATATATATCTTTTTGCTTTACTAACTTGCCAAACTTAAAACATCTGTTTTGTCAAATCTTGAGTAAAATTTGCCTTCCTGCCTAGTATAAACAGTTTCCTTGCCACCAGTAAATTAATCCTAAATGTTGTGTTTGTTACATTTACCCTTTTGTAGAAGTCCCATCAGAATAATGTTGTTATTTTCTAATAATGATCTATAAATAGATTTTCTCTGGAAAAAAAAAAAAAATTCCAGTAACGTGCCACTTTTATACACTTTCACCTGGCCACCAAATGTCAATAATCTGCATAATTCCTAATATTCTTTCAGCAAGCAAATGTTTCATCCTTTTGAATTCTGTTCACTTTTTGTGGATTGATTAATTGTCCATTAATTCCAATATTTCATTGATGAGAAACTTTATCACATTTGATTCTCTTGCTTGGTGGTGAAATTAAGGTTGACATCAGCTTTATTGTTGATTAATTTCGTTGTGGGGACACAAACTAGTTCTAATGTGCAGATAATTCTTACATTTTGATCCTAATGGTGTTTTATACATGGTTTCAGGGCATGGTCTAAAGATGCAAGACGCAACAAGCTTGCTGAAACTAAGCAGGGCTAGGTGTGATCAGTGCTTGAATGAGAGATTGCCTAAGAACCTCAAATATGTTGCCTTACGTTCTACGGAAGAAAAGCGTGATATACATTAAATGAATAACGTTCAACTTTTTTCTGTTGGGACAGGTATAAGAACAAAAACTGTCATTAAATATATGTACCTGACTGCTATTGTGAAATTCATTTGCTCTATTATAGCAAATGTTTTTGCGTACATTTGAAATATAAACTTATTAAAGATGATGGGTCTGTATAATTCTATACCTTAAAAATCAATATATAATTTATGCATAACACACTGCGGGGGTTGGGTGGGGGGCTCAGTCTTTCTTAAGTGGAGAGGAGATCATCAGTTCAAAAGAATTGAGAAACAGTGCCCTAAGCAGACTGTGCCAACCTGTCACAGTGTCCAGAGGAGGTGCCTACAGTGAACTCTCCATATCAGAGGGGGGTTGGTTCCGGGACTCCGTGCAGATACCAAAATCCATGGATAAATCATGGTGTGTGTGTGTACATACACAACACTCACATACACACATACAGCTGTGCGATTTCCCTCAGTCTGAACCTTGCAGAGGCTGCGTGTAGATGTGTGCTGCCTCTGGAAGGCTCAGGCAACCCTCTGGAGGGGAGCAGACCATCCCCTTCCCTGTGGAGGGTTCACATTGCGTCAAGCAGGTCCCAATCACTGTTAAGTGGCACGCGTGCGTGTGTGTGTACGTACACACAAGGGAAGTCAGGGAGGACAGGGAAAAGGCAGGTTAGTGCGGGCTGCCTAGGTCTTGTGTCGTCCGTCCCGTTCCCCCGCCCTATCAAGACTCACTGGCTTCCAGCTGGGTTGGAGTGGCCATAATCAACTAGTGTGACTTGCATGTTCTTCTTTTTAGCATTAGCAGGCTCTTAGCAATAGATTGCAGGTTACACTAGGAAGCTGAAATGGTGCAACAGTTAAAGAAATACACAACCCTTCATTGAATTAGCCTTTTGTAATGTAAGTAAATTATCTGGAAACCATTCAAGCACAGCTTTCTGATAAAACAGGTGTTTAAATGGTAATAGTGGTTGGAATTGGAATGGGAGTTGAAACAATAAAGTCATTAGGGTGTTGCGACATGAAATTAAACCATCCCTATTGCTTTGCAATATTATAAACTCGGTAATTCTCCACATACTGTGTGTGTGTGTGTGTGCGTGCGCGCGCGTGCAAATGAAAATTGTGTCACACCCATTTAACAAGAACTTACATTAGGGATTTTAAGTGGTTTGGGTATTTAGCTGCCAAAATACTGGCACAACTAGACTAATATGAGAACTACTAGCTGTTTTGTTGAAAAACTTTGTTATGGTTCAGAAAGTTTTAGAACTCTAGTATATAAACAAGGTCATTCAATTATTTCCTTTGTCTTGTAAGTGTCCTCTCAGAATTGGGCTATTTAATCCGTATGAAGAGCAGGAAAGGATGAATGGGGAAAATACTTAGTTCTGAGTTCGGTTTCTCCATTGAAAGAAGGAAAGTGAAGATGAATCTTATCTTATATCTGTTCTTCACCTGATGCAAGGAATATTTCTTTCTAGTGTAAAAGTTAGGAATGCCTTTGTTCCCAATTCAGGTTCAGTTAAGAGTTGCTACTCTTAAGTGTTTGACCTTGGGGTCTTAGCCTTTATCTCAGAGTCCCTAAAAGAAAGAATACAATTCCAGGGTTAGGAAATATAATCAAAGTGGCAGACTATTTTTCACTTGACTTGAGAGCTTTTGCTGTTCCCTTAGCGCAGTTCTATGAGGATCCACCTGTACAGCACTAGGTTACTCCACTTAGCTCTACCTGTGATTTCCCTAGCTCCGCTCCCTGCATCTCAGGAGTCGTAGCAACCTTAAAAACTAGCTTATGTGCTTGCTTGGTACAGTGAGAGTTTGTTCCCCATGCACACAATGGCCCCATTCAAAGGTAATGGAAAATAAGTTTTCTGCTATGTGAACAAGCAGCTGTGGGCTCTCATGGTTTCCGCCCTTTTTTTAATGTGAAAAAGTGGGAAAGCTTTTCCGTTGCTCTGAAACATTGCTCCGTGTTAATGTATGAACTCGAGTAACAGTGGCTTAGTTCAAACCACAATTAGGGAAAGCAAACTAGGATTGCACTGTGACTTCATATCCTAGTTTTTTGTTCCCTAATTGTGGTTTGAACTAAGCCACAGTTCCCTGAGTTCATACATAATACAGAACCACGGTTAACTTCAAAGTGGGAAGCAAAAGATTTCCCTCTTGTCTACGTGAGGATAGGAGATAGGGTGGGTTAATGTGTAAGACTGCAGTTCTCAGAAGCTTGTTTATGTAGAGCAGTGATTTCAACCTTTTCTGTTTCATGGCACACTGACAAGGTACTAAAATTGTCAAGGCGCACCACCAGTATTTTGACAATTGGCAAGGCACACCATGCTATTAGTGGGGGGCTCACATCCCTATTGGACCTACTAACAAATGATCCTCCCCCAAACTCTCGTGGCACACCTGAAGACCATTTGCGGCACACCAGTGTGCCATGGCACAGTGGTTGAAAATGGCTGATGTAGAGAGTATGAGTAGTTTATGTTGCCTGTTACAAGTGAACTGGACTAATATAATATAGACTTTTAATGTTGCATACAGAGGCCTGTGAATACAAATCATGATTTGTATAATCTTCTCCCCTTTTGAGGGAAGAAGCACATTAATGGAGCATTAGTATCAGACATCAAGTTTTATGTGTAGTGGAAAGGATGTTCACACAATCCATTCTGTGTCCCAAGAATAACTGGACTGTGTAATTTTTTTTTATTTATACACATTTGCATATTTTATCTTTCATAATTCACTTTGTAATGTTGATTTACTTTTCTTAATTCAGTTTTTGCTGTCTCCTGACAGGGGCGAAGAAATGTGCATGGCACTGAAGTTCCACTGCCTCTTCCCCCTCTCCAGCTCCAAAACCCCCAAATCATATTCAGACATTTCTCTGATGCTTTGGCACGTGTTGCCCACATGCTTTTGACCATTTCTTTCAAGGCTACAAACTTGCTTATTTAAAATAAAAGCTGAGATACTCCGGAAGCTGAATTCTGTATCAGAATACAGAATACAGAATTCTGCACTTATTCTGCACTTATCTTGTGCAGATAACTTATTCTGCACTTATCTTGTGCAGATCTTATCCACATTCTGCACTTATCTTGTGTCCCTGTGGAACTGCAGCGTGCACACAGCCGTGTCAAAGATACTGTAATCTTTACTCCTCCATGAGGAATAACTGTATTTTTTCTTCAGGATTCATTGTGAGGTATAGTGCTTACAGTTGTGAGGTGGTAGGGAGGGATGCTAAACGCACACAAATTGACACACAAAATCAATAAACTGAAGGAAAATCAGCCATACTGCATTTGGATGAAATATGTTTATCAGGCCCTAGTTGTAACAGTTGTACAGTTGTTGTATAGTGGTCTCTGTGACTTTGCTGCTTTGATCGAAGCACAACAAAAATTGGAGATAACTGGGGAGGGAGCAGGAACAAGGAAAGGCATGTCAACTAGTACAGCTGCAGATTTTAAAAGAAATCTTTGTAGGAGCTGAAACAGTGCTGTAGGCTGACAGCACAAATGAAGAATGAGAGAGGGTCTGACAGACATGAACATAAGCTGTAGATGTGCAAAAGAACAAGCATGGACCTTGATGTATGGCATCCTTAGATGAGGAAATTGAGTGGCTGTGAATCCAGGACAGATAAAAGGAAGCACTGTTTCATAGAACACATAGATAATTTATTAAATTTACAGCCATGGGATGTAGGGATGGCCACAGATTTAAGCTGTACTTTAAAAAGGTTAGGCAAAAGTTTGGTGGATGGGTTTATCAGCTACTACTAGACTCAATAGCTAAATGTAGAACTTCCAGGTTAAGAGGCAACATTGCTGTGAACGCAGGTGCTGGAATCATACGAGAGGGTGTTGTCTTCATGTCCTCCTTTATCAACTTTCTGGAGGCATCTTGGTGACCATGTATGATATAAGATGCTAGGCTTTATAGTACTATCCTAGGCATGTTTGCTCCGAAGTATATCTCATTTTATTTCTTTAAGGACTTAGCTCAAAGAATGCCAGATAAAGGATTAGAACCAGCAGGGAGCAGATTTTGAGCTATGAAAGCATATTGGTATTCTTGCATAGCTCCTATTCATTTTGATTGGGCTTGCATGGGAAAATTTCCCAGTGGATTGTGTCATGTGTTAATTATAGAGAGACAAGGTGCCATTTGGATTGTCTCCTCAGGCTTCAAGATGCTGTGCACTGGCCCTCTATATGAAAACATGGCTTGCACAATCCAAATTTCACCAACATTTTGCTGTGAAAATGAACAAGTGAAATGCTCCTGGTGAAGTGAAACAAGCTTCATGCCTTACTACAGAGTCTAGCTGGACCCTCAGGCATTTGTCTATATTCAAAGTGAAACAATGATACAGTGCAGGAAATGCGTCAAACTTTGAATGGACCTCAGTTTTCAGTTCAACAGAAATCTTATAATATGGGTGCATTTTTAACATTCCTGAAATGTTAGTAAGAAGATGATGATTCATGACTGTGTAAAGGTAGAGAACAATTTCTGGTGTTCAGTAGCTTCTAATAAGGAGTAACTGTTAGCATTCTGAAGTTAAGGGCCTCTTCTCACATCCTGGCTCTGTATGTCTATATTTACTTTATATATGTAGAGTGTGAAGGTGCAGAAACAGTGTTTGCAAACATGAGATTCATGCAGATACTCTTCTCGGGCAGCCAGGATTGGCTGTGATTTTTTGTTGATTTGGTGGCAAATTCGGGATTTCATTATTGTGTTAGGAACTGCCCTAAGAGTTCAGTCTCACAGATTTTTTTTTTCTCATTGCTTGAAATAAGATTCCACAAAGCACAAGAAAAACTCAAAACTGTGTATACATTCTTTTTCAATTCTTATCTCTTCCTTGGTAAATGCCTAAAATGATGATTGTGACCCTCTCTTTCAACAACTTTATACCCTTAAAACAAACTATTTCTGCCCAACATTGCATATGCACAACAGGGACCAAATGTGTACACCTGTGGGCTGGGCAAAAATGGGTTAATGATGTGAAAGTGACTTTGGTACAGTTCTAAAAAGTGGTTCACATCACAAGATGAGTTTTGGTGCCAAATTTTCTCTGTATTGCTCTCTCAGGTGCATGAATACCAGCAACTGCTGAAGAAAGTAGTGATATTACAGTATGAACTTCCATGGTTGTATTTTTGTACTGATTTCTGGAACTAATGATTTCTTTTGGCAATTTTCATGGTTGAAAAGTAACTTTGGTTTCCCTATTGTCCAAGATACCCTGATTATGAAACATGTGGGGAAAAAATATTTTAATCTCTTTCTTAAAACTCAGAGTATGGTAGTGGATTTAAAATTCTGTTCAGAACTCCTGTAGATGAGATAGTATAAATTATTTTTGTAGCATTTTTTTCTTTTAAAATAGTGATTCCTGCCTGAAGTCTTTGGGAGGGGGCTGGAACAGAAATGTATATTGATCACTATGATTGCTGTGTAGGACTGGCTCGCAACGTTGGAACTTATTTATATTTTGTTCCATCTCAAAGGCCCTGAGCAGTTAGGAACAGGATGAAGTCAGATAAAAGGCACATAGAATGTAAGTGAAAGGAACAAGTCCACTTCTGTGTTCAGGAGTGGACTTCGGCTATTAGAGATACTATTTATTATGCAGATATATTTATTTAGGTCAGTGTTTCTCATACTGTGGGCTGGGATCCATTAGGTGGGTCGCAAACCAATTTCAGGTGGGTCCCCATTCATTTCAATGTTTTATTTTTAGTATATTACACTTGATGCTACCACGGTATGTGACTACATTTGGGGAAATGTTGCAGATCTATACTTTGTACAGGCTACTATGTCAATGCTTTTAACAAAGATAATCAATGGTACTTACTCCTGGGCAAGTGTAGGTAGGATTGCAGCTTAGGACTATTAAAAATGTTTCTGCTTGATGACTTCACCTCTGGTCATGACATCACTTCCTGGTGGGTCCTGACAGATTCTCATTCTAAAAAGTGGGTCCCAGTGCTAAAAGTTTGAGAATCACTGCTTTAGGTGTTACACGGATTTCAGAAAAGTAGGTTTTGTGTTCAGTAAGACTTGTTTTGAGGCTTACCAGTATTTCTTGTGCTCACTAATTAGGGCTATGCAGTTTTAATTTGACCAGTTTGAGGCTCAGGTAGTGCAAATATAGGCAGGTTAAAAACAACTCCGTCTGTGGAGAAAACATGCCTTGCCCATTTATTCATCAATTTTAATAATCATTTGTTACGAACATACTGTGCACCATTTATATTTGATTAAATTTCATTCCTATTTAAGAACTGGGGAAGGAGGAGTGGGTCAAAGAGAAGGTCTGAACTGTCAATTATTGTGTTAATGAAGGCTAAAAATGTCAGCTTAATAGAAAAAGCATAAACAGGCTAGTCGCTGATTTTTTATTTTTAAAAAAGTGAGTACAATTCCCTTTCGTATTCTTTGGAAAAGTCTTTGAAACATAAGAAGCACAATCTCACAGTTGATTAATCTGACCATTGCGATAATTATGGTTAAATGTGGGTGTAACATTCTCTCTCTTAGGTGCACACCATGCTGTAACTGGTACAATCAAGAAAACTTGATTATATTACCCTGTATTCTGTGGAGCTGTTAAGCAGAAGCCTCCTCTCTTTTGCTCTAAAACTCATCTAAATGGAAAACACATTGTCTTCATTATATGCCAGTGTTGAATGAACAGGGTTGCCATAGCAACAGCCATCTGAGGCCTTGCTGATTTCAGGCCAGTGAATGGGGTAGACAAACAACCAAAAAAAAGTACCTTGAAAACCAAAAGGGAACAATTGCTATTCATTCAAGCCGGGTTTAAGATCAGCAAATGTCTTTTAGCAAAAGAGAGAGGTAGATAAGGACATATCAGACATGACCACAGAATAATAACAGAAAATTATAATAATTTTAAAAGTTTTTATCATAGCGATGTAGCATCGGGTTGATGTTTTGTTTTTTTTAAGTGTCCATTTTTCAGCACTTGTAAAATTTTACAACTAAGGTTTGTCAGCACAGGCTATGAGGATCTACAACACTAGAACCTCCTTCTAACCTCAGCAATTGTAAAATATTTTGAACATTTTAAATTTACATAGCCACAGTTACTAGCTGGCACTTATTAATGCCAGCAGGAAAATTATTCTACACTAGCCCCCTTCTCCCAAAAGAAAATTTAATGAAGGAAGATGGGGTAAGCCAGGGGCATGGAAATGCCCTACTTTTCTGACTGTAGCTGTTTTCTCTTGTGTTCCATTTGATTGTGATTAATTCTGGAGAATATTCACCAAATTTACCCTTTTGGCTAGCAGAAATACCAGCTCTTTCACTGAGTTAAATAGACCTAACCTCTTTTCTAGTATGTTGTAAACTTTAAAAATCATACTAGCTGAAATTTATATTTATGCAACAAACATATCTGTAATATGCAGATTCTTTAAGTATATAGTTTGCTAGTTAGCAACAAAGCGAAAATGTAGAATTAACAGTTTCCAACTGCTGGCATTTACGGGTGGTATTAGTAGAGTATGTTAAGCATGTTTCCAGTGATAAAGGAACATTGCTGGTGTCACTAGTCCAATTTAGACTTTTATAGTGCAATCCTAACTTACGCTGCAACAGGCTGACCGATGGTCCTTAAAGGTGCAAACCTAATAACGCGAGTCACTTCATCACATTGCCTCTTAAGAGTCTTTCTTTTCCACTGCTACTTGATAATTGGTGTAGAACAGTGGCTAAGAGCACGAGTTGTAATGAGTAAGCCCTGGGTTCAAGTCTCATCTCAGCCACACACTTACTAGCAGTGCAATCCTAACTTGCACAGGAACAGACAGGCTGGTGGACCTGTGCTGTATCCAGTGCAAGTTTTGGACTGTCTGAGGCTCAGCCCGAGGCAAGGGGAAACTTTTCCCCTTACCCTGGGGAGAGCTGCAGCGAAATGGGTGGTGCAAATCCGAGCCGCCCAGGAATGAGCCAAGATCTGGAATAATTGCAGGATCCTGGCCTCTGCCTCCTGCTCCCCATCCACCCATCCTGGGAACACCCGCCACCTGCCCTCCCCCCACCCCAAAATGCCTTTCTCCTGCTTCTTCCCTGCCCTCCCCGACCAGCCAAGCTCAGCCCACGCAATCTTACTGGGCTCTGGGACTCATGTCGGCATGGGGAGGCCTGTGCGCATCTGTGCACCAGTCTATCTACCCCAAGATTGGTGAGAAAGTGCTTTTTGGCACTTTCGCAACACTCTTCAGCCAGTGCAAGGAACTTGCACCGGACAAAGTGGTGCTCTGGTTTGTGACCTTACTAAGATGGCAGCAGGTTTTGCATCATGGAGAATTTGCAGGGGTTGGGTTCCCTTCTCACTTCTACCATATTTTAGATGGAGTAACTGGGCTGGTTCAGATGATACTGTCTGAATTGTCCCCACTCACACGACTAAGGACAAGCATGTCTCCTTCCCTCCTAGGACCTGTCCTATTCTAATTGCTTGGGGTGGCTCACCTGAACCTTCCCCTCATATGCTGTCTGAATACCAATTTATACTGGTATCTATATTGCATGTGAAGGTGAAATTTGGTTGCTTGATAAATCAACATTTTCCCCCTCCCTTCATGAAATATAACACGGGGCAGGTAGAGTTATAAAGCCTTTGGTGGACAACAATACATAGTATACTAGCTGTGTTTGGCTCAGTGTGTCACAGAATCTTGAAGGAATTGCAAGAAAATAGAAAGCTACTGAAATACTTGAATTGGGTTAGAATTTGGACTGGATTGTTTTGAAAGTGCCTTTGTGAACAAAAATTAGAGACTTTCAGTTTGGGAAATTATCTAAGAGCAGGTATTTGCTGAATGTGTAAACGGCTTGGGTTGAAAGATTAGAAAACTTTGGTACACCCTGTAAATCTGCAGTAGAAATCAGGAAGGGCTTCTCTGGATTGAGACCTATTGCCTGTTTTGACTTAAATAGGTAGGAATGGTTCTGTCATTCATGCCCAGGCCCAGTCCAAGGTGAACAAACCCACAAAGCAGTACCCCAATTTCCCACTCTTCCCTTTTTTCGCTCTTGCACAGCCCGACCAGCCGATGCTATCACTTTACCTACTCAGCAGGACTGTACTGGACATGTTCCACCTGGCCTGTTTGAAAGAAGTGGGCAAGGAGATGATGGTGCGTTCCCAGAGCACTCCTTCCCCCTCCTCACTTCCTCTATCTCTGCTGCCTTCTTCCTCCCCACAAGGCTGTTTCTTTAAAGCAGGTTTGCAGAGCATGCATGGTGGAGAGTGGAACTGGAAACTTGGTCTGTTTTGAAGAAACAGCAAGGTAGGGAAGTTGGAGGTAGTGGAGTAAATCAATCAGGATTGCAGCAGGCAGCTTTATCCTTCAGCCCCACAGCTGCCACAACTGCTTATTTGCAGTAGTGGTGGTAGAGGTTGGTTGCTGCTGCTCTGATTCTCCTCTTAATTGCTTTTAGCAAGTGAGAAGAGGATTAAAGTGCAGGGTAAAGTGGCGGGGTAGATTGCAGGAGGGTGATGGGCTAATGTGGGTTGCAGGGCACCCTTGCCAGTTCACCATCTTCCCCATACGAAGCAGCTACTTTACCTGGTCTCCTGGGTGGGCCAGCCCTGGTAATACCTTTTAAAAGGACACGTGTAACAAGGTCAGAGAAAGATATGAGCATTATGAGGCCACAAGAGTATCTTGGCAATAATCACTTAATTTTGGCAATCTACCTATGTACCTTTCCACAATAATGCTGTGAGTAGCAATCAAAATGTGATTGTGTTCGCTGTTTTACAGTCTGGGCATAACATAATTCAGTAATTGCTCCTTACTCTTATATGCATGCAATAATAGTTGTAACTTGCCTAGCAATTGGACAAAGAGATCCAGAGAGTTCAGAGGCAGGCCAGCATATCAGTCATTAATAGCTTGAGAGAGACAGAGAGAAACATTATGCTTGAGGCCTGTGTCATCTCTTATCTAATGTGCCCACTCTTGACAAGAGGTTATCTAGAGAACTAAACCAGATCCATGCATCCCCCTCTGGAAGGTATCTGAGCAATTCTTTTGAATTTAGGTATTCTTTTTAAAAGAAGAGTGGGGTGGGGGAGGCGTGAGACTCTCCACTTGGTACTGCCTAGGTAAATCAGTCTGTGTGATAATAACATAAACCACTTACTGTGACAGTTGGGGAGTTGGAGACAAGGTGCCTTTGTGAGCAGATCAAGCTCCTCCATAATGATAGGCAAATTGTTATCTTGGGAGACTTGTCTCAAAGATGGAATCTGCCAGGTTTTAATTAGTTTACCTACCATATTTCATATTTCACAGGCTGTATGTATTTGAGGGTGTGTGGGGGTGGGGTGGGATTAGAATTGGTGGACGGCCACTAGTTCCATTGGAGCTCTCTGGCATAAACAGTGATCTGATGCTTAACAGCTTTCTAATTACTGGTAGCTTAACGATAAATGTTGTAGTCATAGAGTTCCTACAAGGACAGACAAAAGTGTAGGCGCATGTCTCTGTTGACCCAATGTAAGTAGACACTGTATAATGTAACTCTTCATTAGGAGCAAAAATAAGGGGGAAAACATTCAGGGTGGTAAGTAACCAAAGCCCTTGATACTTTGGAAAATTTTACTATTGTTCTTTAAATAGCTGTAGTGCATTATCTAAGACAATGTAAGTTGGTCAGTGGTGCACAAGGTGATGTTGACGATCTGCCAGGGCGGGTGTCCAACAGAGGACCCATGTGGATGGACTAACTCCTGAACCCTCAGTAGGAATGGGAGTGGTAGCTGCCCCTGTGTTCAGGGTAATGGCAATGCTCTGGGTCCCCAGCCGCCCCACTACACAAGCCTCCCTACTGCACATTGGCTATAGAAAGTGAGGAAGGATCCCAGGTTCCTGGTGGGAAAATAACTCTGTGTTAGACTTTGGAAAGCCCTGCCAGTTGCAGTTGACATCACTTGACTACATGGTTGGTTTGGCAGCTTCCTATGTTCAGAATATTGTTGTGTACTCCACATATAATATGCAGTACATGTGTATAGATTAAAGCTGTCAATATTTTGCCATAGATGAGTGCACCATCTTGCTTTTTATATATATAAAAAAGAAGAATTAAGGGGCAATTTTAAAAAGCACAAGGATTTCTAAAAGACCCACTATACAAACCCTGAATAGTATAGTTGCTACTGGCTCTGTGGTTGTTCCCAAGCTGGTTGAGGGTCATGTAAAATCCTCTGGCCTGACGATTCTCTGAACAGCATTATCAGTCCACCATGCAAGTAATACCCAGGTTGTGATCAGTAACCTACAGCTATGTTCTGAGACAAGCTAGGGGCCATTAACCTGCCATTGAGGATGAGAGAATTCTAACCAAATTTTCCCTCTGTGTAATTTCAATGACTTTTGACTTTGATTCACATAATGTTATGATCTAACAGTGGATGGATACACAACAGTTTCCCTGTCATTCTTAATCCACAGCAAGCCTTGAAATGTGGAAATTTAATGGGAGATTAAAACCAGTTGTCTAAAAACAATTTTCCATTATATGCAGTGACCTGTCCTGACTCTTTTATTGGCTTGCCCTCTTTCATCTTATAGGTGCATTAATCCATCTCCTTGCTTTGCAAAGACAGTATGATCAATGGTATATAACTACATGTCAGCCGTGCAGCATGACTGCAGCTGCAGATGTGTAGGCTAGTGGAAACCCTAAGATTCTCACAATCACTGCTTGGGCTTTTGTAGCATTGGGTCTCTTGATTGAGTACATAAGAAGGGCTTTGCTGGATCAGACCAAGAATCCATCTAATTTAGCATCCTGTTCCCAACACTGGCCAGCGAGATGCCTCTGTGAACTTTTGATGTTAGGACAGCTACAGTCAGAGATCACAACAGGAAACTGGGTGATATGGAAATGCCGTTTGATAATTCTGCAAGAAGTCCTTTAGTGGGTAAGTTTTGCCTACTGATGGCCATGTTTGGAGTGGGGGAAGAATTTCCCCCTGGTTAGATTGACAGCAATTGGAGGGGACAGTTGTCTGCCCCTGCAGTCTGTGAGGCCCAGTTTATGAATTTAGGTGTAAGGTTCATCTTGGTCTTACTACTTCAGGCTGCAGGTGGATAATTTTCTATTTGAAAATTTGAAGGCTCCCTATAAAGAAATAAAAGGATCTGAAATTCTGATTTTGGATGGACAAGGATACATTGCACTCAAGCGTGCAGTCTCCCACCTGTACCCTAAAGTAGTACAGTCCAGGATGAGTTTATACATTTTATCTCCTCCCTTACCTCCACTTTGTTCTGCTGAAATATATGAAACTACCCTGACTCTTGGCTTATTTATGTGGGTTATTTCAAGTGATTTGTTTTGGATGGCAACATGCCTGCTTTCTAACTGTGACACATTGAATGCTGGATTGCGTTGGCTGAACTGACTGATGAATGATGACCTTGCCTCTTTGGACTGGGTGCTGGTAAACTGGCCTTTATTCAATATACAGTTATATGATCCTAAGGAATGACTGCAAGGAATCAGCCTGTGTGTTTCATGGACTGTGTTACATTTTGGTTAATAGTGTTGCATTTCTAGGGTGTGGATAATTAAGTAAAAGAAACAATGGCTTTGATTGCTCAGTAGTTAGTAATTAGCGCAAAGCTAACAGCCAATATATCTTGGGCTGCCTTGGTGTGAATTGGCGGCCACCTAGGAGTAGCTGTCATTCAAGGACAATGCAAACATGGCAGCCAGTAACTTGATGTCAAATTAAAAAGTCCAAATGTTGGGATATTGAAGGTGAGGCAGGGTTGTGACTTGTCTGTTCCTGAAACCACATTATATGCTTGTGTTTCCCAAGCGAACTGATAAGGAAAATTTGTGTTGAAAGATGTGTAGTTCTGTTCGCTGTTGATTTACAACATGGAAAGTAATCACTACTAACAGGAGACTGTTGTGGCCAGAGCAAAATGTATTAACGGGTATACTTCAGTAGTACTGAGCTCTCCTGATAAGTTTCTAAGGATTCTGTTGTGATGGAGGTAGCTCATATGGGTTTTGTGTTTGGGTACATGCTACATCATTGGCTAGCTATCACCACACTCGGGGAAGATAATGGTGTTGCCATTTTTGCAATCTGTTTTACAAACCATTTATAAAGTGATAATTGATACTTACCTTAATAAATGGCTGATCAATTGTCACAGAGTCCGTAAGGTTAATCAGTTCTCCTATCCCTTGTTTCTGCTATAGGCATATAAGTTTGGTAGTCAGATCCATTTGGGCTAGCTTGACTTGCTTACAGTGTGGCCAACCTACAGCATGCCGTGTGCCACTTTTTAATACATAGCATCTTAGAATGTGTCACTCCACCTGCCTCCAGTGGTGTCCCAGCTGCACACAGGTTGGTGAGGACTCCTCACACTTTGAAAGGGGGTAGGAACTGGCATTGCTTGCCTTGGGTGAAAGCCAGACCTGCTGCACCTCATCCTGCTCCAGTGTGCCAATGTCCCTGTCAGTGACCTGGGTGAAGCCTCCATGCCTGACTGCATGGACCAGCTTGGTGTGAAGGTTGCCTGCATGCTGGGGCTAGTGCAAGCTGGTAGGCCACCAGTCACCCATGCCAAATGCTGATGGGGCCTTTTAGTGCAGCTGGTGTTAGGTGTGATGGGACCAAGTGGGGTGGGATGAAGCATGATAGGAGGAAGTGCAGCAGGTCTGGCCGCCCCTGGAGGAAAGCAGCATCGGTTCCTCCTCTCAACAGTGCAGGATGCCCTGTCCAAGCTGCATGTAGCTCACACCCTGCCAGAGGCTTTGCCCATATTGCCAACAGGGGATCAGCTCTGTTGTGTGTGCCACTTGAAAGGTTGGCCATCCCTAGTTTAGAATGCCTTGCTGGGACAGAAAAGCAAGAAATGTTCTCCCTTACGAAGATATAAAACTCACTAGTCCTAGGTACTAAGTGGGATTCACAGGTCCCTTGAAAGAACAGGCTAAAAGAATTGTCATTAAAAAATAAAAATCATTGTTTGGATCCTGCCTGGATTTTTTAAAAATATCCGATTATCTTTCTTTAACCTATTTGATAGTTTCAGTGCTGCAGTAGTGGAATTCATGCCACAGATCAGCATAGTTTAAACTATTTAATAGCTTTCTGTGTGGTTGGATTTGAACACAGTACTGTCAAATATTTGTATTTTTCTCAGCTGTTACAGAATCATGTTACAAGTTCTGACACTGAAGTAACTTCCTGCACTCATTTTCTCCTGTGTGGAGCAGAGAAATGGTTTTCCTCTTGAAACTTGGAATCAGCATGTTGAGGTGGGAGAAAGGCCATTGTGCAGTATCTGTAACACCCATGTCTGCGGACCTAGCTTCAGTCCCTGGCATCTTCATTCAAAAGATCTCTGGTAATAGGATCAGAAAAGACTTCTGCTTGTAGCCAGGGCCCATGAGAGGGGGGTTCAGGGGGTTACTTGTACCCAGGCCCAGAGTCAAAAAGGGAGGAAGCCCAGAAATTTCCTTGGATCTTACATTTTCAGATCTCATCTGGACTCACTGCCTATGCAGGATGAGCTACTGTGGGTGCATGGCTGCTGCTGTTGCTACCATCGCAAGCTAAATGCACTGGGCTGGGGAATGCATGCATGTTGCTCCTTAGCACAGTGTCAAATCTGGGATGAAACTGACTTGTTACAGTAGCTCTTAGCTTGTGGATCCATTTCCATGGAAGACTGTGTAGGAACTCAGGGTCACTGCTGTGGGACTAGAGCTGATGCAGAAGTAAGTTTTGGGGCACACAGGAGACTTTCCATTCTAGTGTGAGCCTAAATATGATGGTGCTAATTTTTTGCAACAGTTTTCTATATTTAAAAGATTTTAGAGATACTTAGGAATATTTGGTTTTCCGTATTACTGTATCTATCTGCTGACATCTGTAATTCTATGTTATTATCTCTTGCTGTTATGTGGCTCCTGTGTCCTGTCTGCTCTCCTTTATTTAGAACTGACTGACTTCTAGTTTAGGAAAAAAAAAAATCAATATGTTGTAGAGTGGTTGCTATTGTTAAGCATATTTATATATCACTTTTCAACCAAACAAAAAAGTTCACAAGGTGATTTACATAGCTAAATGAAAAAAATGGTCCTTGTCCTGGAAGGGCTTTATAGTCTAATAAAAGATTCAAAAGGAACACCAGCAAACAGCTACTAGAAAAGACACAGTGCTGGGGTGATCAGGGACAGTGACTCTCCTCCTACTAATCATATTAAGAATCACTTGAGAAGGTGCCTCTTTGCCCATTGAGCAGGGTTAGCTCTAGAGTAGGGAGGCAACCCATCCAAGCAGGGAAATTACTTGACACAAGGATGTGGTGCATTGAGGACATCTGAAAGCCATCTATTTAATTCAGCAGACCAGAGATGAGCAACACTGGCATGAGCCAGGAGTCAAAGCTTTTCTGTGCTGGCCAGTGACCAGCATGCTGCGATTCGAGGCTACAGTATGCTTGGATGGAGATGTGACATTGCTCCATCCCTATGAAAAATCCTTCTCTTCATGCGTGCGTGTGTTTTTCCTTCTTCCTTGTGTAGGTCACATCGCAGGCCTGCCTGCTCTGCACAGCCAACCTCGCCACCTTTTTGCTTTTGTAATCAGGCTGCAGATGTGCTTGATGATTGAACAATTTCTGCGCACCGCCGCTCCAGCTCCCAGAGGAGTCCAGCAGGCTCACTTATGCAAGCTGTCATCTCTTCTTTTTTTCAAAGCTTATAGGGTTGTGCCACTGTTGTGGTGGAGGGGGGATTGCATGCATACCGACACCTAATAGACATGTACAGGGGAGGAAAAAAATTAGAAAGCACAGGGCTGCAGAATGGCTTTTGCAGCCCAGCATGACTGCCCTCACTCATTGCTCAAGCCACCAGAAATTAAATAAATCCATTCCCATCCCTCACTGAGACCGCATGCGTACAGGCAGCGGGCAGCACACAAACCTGCCTGCTTGCTCTTGGAGTCCAAAGATGATAGAAAGTCTTCTGGGGATTATTGCCCATTTGTAGAGTGACAATGGAAAAGCGTGTCGCACAAATATCTATTCTCCCTTGCCTGGCATGACAAGTTCTTCCTTTGCTTTGCATCTGGTCACTTTTAAATAGCTGTAAGCCAGCAGCAGTAGCTGCTTGCAGTAAATAAAGCTTTCAAAAAACCAACTTCCTCTCCCCCCTCCCCCTTCAAGTGTTTAATGATTAAAATGAACTTTCACCTGACATTTCCATGTTGCTTGTTTTGTTTTTGAAGTGCCATTTCTAGTAAAGATATGAACCAGTTGTTGCGGATGGGTGTTGAAACCTCTGACAGCCCCTCAAGTTTTCAAAGTGAAAATGGGGTTCAAGTGCATCCTGAAAAACCTTCTTAATTTAAAAGAAGTGTTTCTTAATGTATTAATAACTATTGTGAATAAATGAATGCATCTAATCACCTTTCTCAGGCACAGGATGCATGCACAAATTAGTGCTGTGCTATACAGTCTTGGAACCATTTGTATCTGTCTTCTTTGTGTTTATTTATGATCTTGATCACAGTATAGTACATAGCAACTATAAAACAAAATTATTAAAACATGACTACCTAGCGAATACTGGTAAAGGTCATATTCTTACCTAAGCTGGCTCCTGCTGAAAGAATGGGCACCCGCACTGTCGCAAACGTGGTGTAAAGCACATTGCAGCTGTGCAGAGGCCAGTGCTGCCAGTGGAAAGCCCTTCACTGGCAAACCACCGGGTGCCTGGGAAAGGGTGGAACAGGGGTGGGGAGGAGATGAAACTGGATGGGGCGCAGCTCAGGCCCAGGAGGGGGGCAGTGATGGCAGCAGAGGCTGCAGCTGCATCCTATCCCCCTGAGCCTCAAAGCAGTTGTGCGCCAGCTAGGGAGCTGGCATAGGTCTGAGTAGACCCATGGGACTGCCGAGCAGCAGCACCAACCCTGAGGAGCTATCTGCCCACCTCCCTGGTCCTGTGCAATACAGCAGCCTGGGGATCGCGTTGCTGCCTTTCCCTCTGCCTTTAAAGGGATGGGGGAAGCGTTACACATTCTCAGTTTGAGAACCACTGACCTAGGACACATAAGCTAGGACACATAATTTCCATACATGAACATAAGTTCATGTATGGAAATTAAATATATGATTGTATTTATGTGCAAAAAAACCCCTTTTCACTTTTCGAAAAGTAGCTTTAAAAATATTTTCCAATAAGGAAGAAAGCAACAAGTCTAACTGGACATAATTCTCTTAAAAAAAACAAACAGCTGCACTTATAAGAACATAAGAACAGCCCCACTGGATCAGGCCGTAGGCCCATCTAGTCCAGCTTCCTGTATCTCATAGCGGCCCACCAAATGCCCCAGGGAGCACACCTGATAACAAGAGACCTCGTTCTGGTGCCCTCCCTTGCATCTGGCATTCTGACATAGCCCATTTCTAAAATCAGGAGGTCGCACCTACACATCATGGCTTGTAACCTGTAATGGATTTTTCCTCCAGAAACTTGTCCAATCCCCTTTTAAAGGCGTCCAGGCCAGACGCCATACCCACATCCTGTGGCATTGGTCCACTGAACACCGAATCAGTGCAGCATTACTATCTCTGATATTGTGCTTGAATGGAAAGAAGTTAATATTAGCCTATTTTGCAGGATAGTTGTAAGGAAAAAACATGTAAATTGCAAGCCATTGTTATTGTTTCCACCTATGGGAAACAGTTGTAATATTGCATTGTGTTTGCTTCTAGTTGCTGGGGTGGAGGAGTGTGTGTGCGTGTTAAAGTGTTTGAATGCAACATTGTCAGAGACTGTAAAATCTTATGGCTGAAATTGGCGCACGGTGATAACAGGCCTTCAGAAGGTAGCCTGACATCTTTCCCTGTCTTTTTTGCTTTTGGTAGGAATTTGATATTTGCTAATCACTGGACAAGATTTATTCCACTTCTTTTTTTGCAGTTTTGTTGGGTTGGCCTAGGAAATGTATATTAAACCAGACAAGTTGTCAGGATCTGTGTGGTATTTAGTCTTGACATTAGAACTCATTTGATCAAGCGGCACTTTCCGCCACTCTCCAAAGGCAGGTCTTTTTGAGCACAGCTGTCACGGAGTATGACTGCTACTCCTTAGCTCTCTATTTGCTAGTGCCAGAGGTGTGAAAGATGGCAGCGAATGGGAAGATAGTTAATCAATAACCACAAGGTCAGACAGACAGTGTCAGTTTTAGTGCTCCCTGTTAGGAAGTAGAGGCAGAGGATTTGTAGGGACTTGTAAAGGCTTAAAAGAAACACAAGGCAGTGCTAACTGAGAGGAGACTGGGAGTTTTCTCAGCTTTGGTAGAAAAGGGAGACCTCTGCCGGCTTGTGTGAGGAAGAAGCAGTACTTTCCTGCCTGGGTGACTAGTAAGCAAGGGCATGAATCCTTCAAATCTTCCAAATGGAAATGCGAGGGAGCAAGTTTTTGCATGTATATGGAAATGAATTGGTTCCAATTAGCTCTGAGGTTTTTCCTATCTCCTACCAATATTGCAACACTTAACTCCCATATTACAAATAAGTCTGTGTTTGTATATGTATGAATAGCAAACCAGTGCATGCCTTTTCTTTCAAAATAACACTTTTGGAAACTGATAAACAAATGCTGGCTTGTTAAAAGAACAGAGCCAAATCAAAACCAACCACCATGCTTCTTGCCAGGCCCTGTGGCAGTGTTTGTGCATAGTTAAAGCTTAAAATGATGTTTGGGGAAAACCTCTAATTTACGTTCCAGAGTAGCACATTAAGGGCCCAATCTTATCCAAAGCTAGCACCAGCGGAAAGCATGTTCCACTGGTGCAGGCTGCTGCAAAGCAGCCAGAAAGCACTTTGCAGCAGCACAAGCTGCTGGCAGACAGGCTCCACCTTCCTGCACATGCTGGCAGACATCGGGAGTCCTGCCAGAGCAGGTAAGCCCAGCCACAGGGGTTGGAATGGGATAGAGAGAGCATGGGTGGACTGGTGAGAACATGGGATTGGGCGGATCAGGCCTTGAAGCGTTGTGGATTCTGTGGCGGTGGCATTTGTGGTGACAAATTCCAGAGGATTAATCATTTTGCAGCAAAAACAGCAGTCCTGTGATTCTGGAAAGGTTAACAAATTTATCGTGGAATAGACTTTCATGGCCCTGAGTCTACTTTGAGCTATACTACATGTGACGTCAATTGCATTGTTTGGCTTTAATCTCTGTTTGATTTTGATTAAATTGCAGCAGTGTGTGTGTGTGTGTGTGTGTGTGTGTGTGTGTGTGTTTTAAGGAGGGGCCTCAAATCAGAACTGGATCCATGGCAAGAATGGAAGAAGCTTTAATTCTTTACCTCTGCCATGGTTCCAGTCCAGATTGGGGGAAGTGCAGCTGCTGCTTTCCCCCAGAAGGTAACCTGATGCATGAAATGCTGTTATCATTTCTTGGGGGTGTACACATGTATGTTGTGAACACTTTTGTAAACAGTGGGGCCCAAAGACCATGACGGGGTAGTGGGGAGGTAAGAGGGGGTTAATAGGTCTATGACATTTCTGTCCAAACTCTGACTCTGGTAGAAACGTTTTATCTCCAAGACAAGGAATGGGGGAGTCAGTCAAAAGAAAGGCAATATATTCTACTTGCTCCTGCCAAATACTCTTTACTGATCAGGTTACTGCATTTTAATTTTTTGAAGTATTCAGATTTGTCTTTGCTATAGTTCTACTTTCCATAGGCCTTACTAAACTGTTGGCTGTAGGAATACTATCTTTATCAGTGAAGTGTCAATATAGCATGTTACTTAATTGCATATAAATTAACAAACTGACATATTTGTTATGTATTGAATATAGTGGCATATCCTTATCTTTCAAAGCAATTTGTTAGAGCACCTTTCTGTCTGGAAATGGTCAAGAGTCTCCTGTGAATTTGTAAGACTGAATTGATTTTGATACTGCTTTGAAATGATAAGCTTTTGTCCCACTCTTGTCAGTGTCATGGAATTGATTGCCGTGGTTTGTGAGTAGTGTGGCAATTCAGTGCTATGTAGTAAATTGCAACAGTTTACATTTGCAGTATTTTCTACATTTGTGATTGCGTGTCAATGTAAGTTATAGAATTTTGCAAAATGTGTGTTCTTGGTGGGTTCTGAGGCACTCAGAGTGTCTGTACAAGTTCAGTGAACTTTATGGAAGATCTGTAGTTGAAGAGATATTCCAGAGAAAAGAGTGGAAGGTCTGAGCTTGATTTCTCCTTCTTCTTCAGCAGTGAGTTTAGTCTCTCTCAAACATTTGATTATTGAGGTACATACATTACTCTTATACCTGTTCCCTTACTTTTTGAGTATGTAAGAACAGAAACTCCTTTACAGGAGCTCATCTTTCTTCATGAGTCATCATTCTGAATGCATGACTTCTCTGAGGACAGGTAATTCTGCTAAGTTGTATCAGATGTAATTGAATGATCTAGTTACGCCTGATCAGTGGTGTAGCTAACAAAGGGCGGGGGGTGGTCCGTCCCAGGTACCAGCCTTGGGGGGGGTTGACACCACAAATGACCCATCATCGCTAACATCGCAGAGGTTACGAATAACCCCATCATGCTATATACTGTTGGATGCAGAATTTCCAGCACAGTGCAGTGAAAAAACCAGAGTGAAATATCTCCTTTCCATCAAAGGTTATGGCCAAAAAACCAGAAACAAAAAAAATGCATGTAGCCCTATGGAAACTGAAACAGAGCCGTATCGTGTATTTACTCACGAGTAGGCAAAGTTGCCTTAGTCCATCGAAAAGGGCAGGCTGAGAGAAATCCAACACTAGAATGGTTCCTATCCAATGAAAGCAGCCCCTAAAAACACCCAAGAAGAAAGTCCCTCCCTCCAAGCAGACTAATGTATTGAGCCCTATGGAAAGCGAAAGGAAGCCACACGGTCGCGTTTACTCGCGAGTAGCAAAGGGGAATGCAAGGCTAGCTGCATTATTTGTTTTTCTTTATTTATAATTATTTATTTTATTTTGCTTGATGATGTCACTTCCAGCCATGACATCACTTCCAGTGGGTCCCGGACAGATTAGCATTCTAAAAAGTGGGTCCCAGTGTTAAAAGTTTGAGAACCACTGCCTTAACTCAAAACAGGCCAGTGATACATCCTCGGGGGTGGGGGACACCCTAATGACCAAAATTCTGGAAATCATTGCTTTTAGGAATAATACCATCATGTTGTATACCATTTGATGCAGAATTTCATACATTGCTTGTGGGGAAATATTCACTGCATTTATTTTCTGGCCATTATTATTATTATTATTATTCATTTCATGTCATGACTATTACTATCTCTTAGGCTACAATCCTAACCACACTTTCCTGAGAGTTAGCCCCATTGAACAAAATAGGACTTACTGCTTAGCAGACCTGGTTAGGATTGTGCCCTCAGTCTCATCTACCTCACAGGGTCGTTGTAAGGACAAAATAAGGGGAGGAACAATGTACACCACCCTGACCTGCTTAGAGGAAGGGTGGTATAAAAATGTGAATTATTAATTGATTGATGTTGTATAAGGTGACAAAAATTTATGGGCCCCATGTTTCAAATGATGTAGCTATGCCATTGCTCCTGATAGAGGGATTTGGCAGAGTTATCTGCTTCAGCAGAGGCTGATTGGAAGTAAGTAAGGCTGGAGCAGTGAATTATGTGGAGAAACATGAGGCAGATGGTTTTATAGGCAACTGCATTGTTTAATTTTCATGGCACATCAAAGTGGAATTACAGATTTTAATGAAGTGTTCAGCTCTTGATAGTAAGTAAAATGCCCTTGTTGGTAAGTATCTACGCAGAGGTATGAGAACCTTGTCCAGTGACTTTCTCCTTCAGTAAGTCCCTTTAATCAACACTCTGTACCTGTGAATATTTAGGGGGTAAAATAGTGAAGATAAAAGTTTGGTTTTAACTCAGAAAGAAGTAGGGCACACATGGCCAACTGATCCTCTTCTTTTACAGCATACCTTTTCCTCCAGTCTAAGGCTTGAGTCCCAGAAAGGCTCTGAATTCAACCAAACTGAGCAAAGGTTTTTCTCACTTTAATGGCAGACAACATCAGCATGAGGGCACAATCCTTCAAGCAGGACACCATCATCATGAAGCTCCAATGGCCAGCTGCTATACATCAGGCAGCATCAGCATGAGGGCACAATGCCCAGCCTCTCTCCTTCAGGCAGGCAGCATCAGCCGGAGGGCACAGTGGCCAGCCTCTCTCCTTCAGCCAGGCAGTGTCAGTGTGAGGGAAGTGCTCTCCTAGAGACTTATCCAAGTAAGAGGCTGAACCTTTTCTGGAAGTGCTCCTTCCTTCCTTCCTTCCTTCCTTCCTTCCTTCCTTCCTTCCTTCCTTACCCGAGTACCAATTTTTCTGACTACCAGCTTTGTACCATCACAGGTGGCTGCTGTGCATAAAAGTGGGAGACTTGCTTCACTGTTGACTCTGTAGCGATGAATTGGCTGCTCTGGTTCCTGCTACCTCATGATCACTCCTTTGCACCCTTCTTGCCCAAACCGTGCCTCTTCTGGCCAGGCAACCACACAGCCGCACCTTTCTGGCCCCGCTTCTGACAGAGTTGGGTCAGGCTGATGTAGTCCCTATGGCCAAGTTATAATCTGTCATACTGTGTAATAGCACCAGTGGTACACATACTGCTAATTGAAAATCATAGGATAATTTAAATGTGAGGCATTTTTAATGGATTGCTACCTGTTCCAAATCATAGGGACTGGGTAGAGTGGAAATCTGTTTAAGTAGTAAGAATTGGTTACACCTAGCAGGCCTCAGTAATTCCAGAGGCGCCTAGCTATTTATGCTGCGACTACTACTGTGAACCTGAGTTTCAAGTATGGAACTGAGTTTTCAGTGTTGCCAACTTGAATTATTTCTCTTTATACCAGCCAGATAAACTATTGTGTAATTTTTATTCCTAATCTATCGGTTTTGACGATTACCCCTAAGTACACACATTTTCTTCATGTATGTTCAGCCTCTCTGCTGCTCTGTAGCTCCTTGATTTACTGCCAGCAGGAGTTGCCTGATCATGTTGGCTGACAGCTTGAATGCCTGGTATATCTCACTGTTGAGGAAAATAAGGGAAGTTGTTAGTGCATTTTGCCCAGAGATGGTGATCTATTTAATCTAATTTCTGTATAATGCCACAAAATGGTTAACCAAATTGTTAGAGAAGGGAGACTGAGGAGGGGAAAGGGAGAGGTGGAGGGCCCAATCCTCCAGGGCCACAGTACTGGTCCCTGGCACGATGCCCGGGCAACGGCTGTCGCTAAAGTGCTGTAAAGCATGGGGCAGTGTGGGCAGGCCAAGCCTGGGAGGGGGCAGGGATGGTGGCAGAGGCTGATGCCAGATCCTGTCCCCCCTCTGGGTCTGATCCACCAATATGGGGCTACGTGTTCCTGCACCATCAATTTTGCTGGTGCAGGACTGAGTAGCCCCATAGCAAGCACAAATGCCACCTTGCCCTCAGCAACCTGTTTGCCCTTTTCAGATACAGGGGTGGCTGTTTCGGCAGCACTGTATCATGGTATGGACAGTACCGTTAGGATTGGGCTGTGAGGCACATCACCCACAAAATCAGTTGAACTCTACTTTAATGTCCTATTGTCCACTCCCTTTTACTGACTCTCGTTTCTTTGGGAATTGGGGAGAAAGAATTGGTTGCCTTTCCTAGCTCTTGAAAAGTAGGGGTCAATGGCTTCAGGTCTAATTGGAGTCTCTCCAGAATGTTTGGAGGGATTTGAGGTAAATTTGATATGTACTGAGCATCAGTCTTCCTGATAATACTGGTGGGCTAGGATCTAATGGAGATGGAGTAGGAGTCCCAAAACAAAAAAACGGTTTTTTGATAGGGGGTTGGAGAGAGTTGGAGGGAGTTAATTGGCATGGTTCTTAAGGAGCTTGGTGGATGCTCTTTTCCCTTTGGGGTTATCTCATTGTTAAACCCCTGAAGCAATTGGCACTATGTTTTAAATCTGTTTTGTTTGGGAGGGAGGTGTATCCATTCACTTTGTTTTCTTGAAGCATGTGCTCTACTTTAATATTTCATACAACCCTCTCCCTATGAGCAATTAAAATGCAGATAATGCATTCTAGTATTTAAGATGGATCATTGCTGAAATGGTGTCATGTCTGGGTTAGCTTATCATATGGCTAAATGCCTTTGCTATCTGTTGAAAGATTAAATGTCGTGGCAGCAGAGCTTTCTTTTGAGGGTTCTATAAACAAATACATACATTTTGTGAGTGAACACAATTTTAGTGCAATTTATCAAGCAGTATTTTCAAAAGAGTTCTTGGGCAGCATCTGCCACTGAGAAGCTGCCACTAGCATAAACTAACAATAATGCTTGTATATGAAATGGCCTTTTCTGTTTCATGAAGTACTATAGTCCATTGGCAGGAGTGCTTTATAGAATGAGGAGCTTGAGCTGCCATTGTGAGACCACGTTCAGCAAAGAGAGATTCCTTTCCCTGTGGTGTAATCCATCAGGAGCCATGAAAGAAGTATTATCAGTCAGGAACAGAGACTTCCAGACAACTTATGTGTGTCTGGGTGCTGGGGCCTGGAATTCATCCAGTGACATGGATGCATTCAGGTCTTCATCAGTGACATGGATACATTCAGGTCTTCATCAAGGAGATCACAGGCTCCTTTTTAAGGGCTCAAACAATGATGCAGCAGCCTTATTAGGGGGGCTTATGTAGAAAGGGCTTGGGAGGCGGGAAATAGGTCAGCAGCTAGGGTGGCATCGTAGCGCAGTGGCAGGGTGCATACTTTTTATTTATAAGGTCCAGGTTCAGTCTCTGGTATTTCCAGTCAAAAAATGGGAAGACCTTTTAACTGTCCATGGACAACTGGTACCAGCTGAAGTAGGCAATTCTAGAATAGATGGCCCAATGGTCTAGCAGTGTAAGGCAGCCTCACCTGTTCATACACTGAACAGAGAGCAGGGAAGGTTTGCCATTGGAAGCACAATCAGGCATCTGCAAAAAGATGTGCTCCTTCCTGTGACTGGGAAATACAAAGCTGCAATTGCTGCAGGCCTGAAAGCCCTCTAGTTATAGTCAGGCATATGTGAAAATGCATCTTACAAATGGGTCACCCTAGCACCCTTTAAAACTGCTGACTTCAGCCTGGATAAATCCACATTTCTAAGACTTAGTTCAGCTATCATACCAAACCCTGGTTAAGGAAACTGTACGATGGCGTATTGTGCTGTCTGCTGTTTTGTGATCAGCTTCGAACCAGAATCAACAAATGTGCCTTGAAGTGGGTTTGCAAGCCATACTTAAGGTTATATTTCTTGGGTTTCTAGCCTCTCAACACATATATTTCCTGATGGTTATGCCAACGCTGAGTTGGGGCCACATTAGTTTAGAGATGATAACTGGGTCTTTAAGGCTATCCGTTCTGGTGCATGTAAAAACTGGAGTGGCAGTTGGCAGATGGTAGAAGGAATGCACAGAGGGAAATAACTTGCTAACCCTATTACCTTTTTCTGCTTGCAGATTTCTTTAGCCAAAATCTTAATTCTTTGATTTTTAATTTATTCCAGTAGCCAGAAATCTAAAGTTATGGTAGGCATAGGTGACAGAGGAAATGATGAGCAACGTGTTACCTTTTGAATCACATTTTGTGTAGAAACTTTTTTGTATTTCTTTGTGTAAAAAAGAACCTTTCGTATCCGTTCATGCACAGCAGCAACAAACTTCACAGGATTGTTGTACACTATGTGAATAATGACACTTTGCTGGCATGAACCCCAAGTTCTGGACGCTGCGGGAGGCATTGTGCATTCATTGTCAACTGGCATTCTAGCAGCTGTTTTCACCGCTCCAGTGATAGCAACAAGTCTAATTTCCTTTCCCCAAATTGCCAAAATGGTTGGAGTTGATTGGGAGATCTGGAAGAAGAGGGAGGAAGAGAAGAGGAGGAGGAGTCTGAGAACTAGAGTACATTGTGACATCACAGTTCTGAAACGTCAGCTTTGAAAGACATCACAGCTTTCTGAAACGTTTGACTACTGTAGGGAAAGACACAGAACCAGGCCTAGTACAGGATGTACCTCAGTTTATGTGCCCTTAGGTATTATGTGACTTTGAGATGTCATAGTTATTTGTGAAATGAAGAGGCATTACTTCTCTCTTTTAAGGGGAAAAAGATCTTCACGAAGGATTCAAATTTAACTGTATAACATTCAGAATCTGATACACTGCAGAACTGTCAGAAGTGTTGGACTCCCACCCCCTACTAATGAACTTCCTTCTTCTTTTTATATCTTACAGCTTGAGGGATTTTAATGGCTTTCAGGTAGAATCCAAGTGGAGACAATCAAAATGAATTCTATGGACAGGCACATACAGCAGACCAACGATCGGCTGCAGTGCATAAAACAGGTAAGCCTGAGACTTGTCATTTGAAAAACCAGGCAAGCAAAAGTACCCACAGCACTGAATGTTAGGTTATGCTCTTGTAACGTTTACCAGGACAGTGATATACTGCTACTGCCAAACCAGCAATAATACTTTTGTATAGTGCTTCAGATGTATTATCTTGGTGTAATCCTTACAATGACCCTGTATACCAGGAGTGTCAAACTCTTTTCATACCTAGAGCTGAATAGCATTCATGATGCCTGCTAAGGGCCAGAAATGATGTCATTAGGCAGGAAGTGATGTCATTAAACAGTTCATAACCAAAAATAAACAATTTTACTCACTTAGGAACTCATTAGCTGCAAATGACAGAAGAGAAAATATGCAAATCTTGATCATCTTTCAAGATATTGGAGAGCCCAATTTTCATCTGGACTGCCCTTTTAGCAGTAACACCTCAGCTCTACTTAGCAGCTGAGAGCCTAAGGACCGAATAAAAAGCTTCTGCGGGCCGCATCCGGCTCCCGGGCCTTATGTTTGACATCCCTGCTGTAAGTAGAGCTAGCTGAACTGGATCTAGTACCTGACAGCAGATCTGCTGCTGGGAAAAAAAAAACCCACTCCAAAACCAAAGTTAATTACCATGTTCCATCCCTCATGATCGTTTTAGTCAAAGGAAGTGTGGGTTATATGGGAATTCCCAGCATGCACCACAATTTCTGTTGTTTTAAAGGGACTATAAAGAAGAAACCAGATATGTGGCTACTTCCCCACCTCCTTCCTTTGCTCCGTCCTTGTGCAATCCCTTTAAATTTAAAGAGATCATGCAAGGAAGAAGTGAGGTGACTGAAGTGGATTTTCGCTGCCTGTGTGGTTTTTAGGGATATAGGTAGCAGTTATCTGCTTCCCTGCCTGCTCATCCCATTCCTTTCCCTTTAACTTTAAAGAGACTATATGAGGGCAGGAGTGACATGGGTGGGTAGAAGAAGCAGATGATCAACTTCCTCCTTGTTTTTAGTGAGCAGGAAGCAGATCAATGACGGTCAGTCCATGGTGGACTATATGGAAGTGTTGGTGGTCTCAGAGTGAAGGGCACCCTGAACCTGTTTCTTCTTCTGCTCCTGCCTATAAGGCACGTATTGTTCTTATATTGCAGCTGGCGAACTGAGGCTGTCTAAGCCTGCATAGTAAGTTGAAGGCTGAAGTGAGATGTGAACCAGAGCAGGCCTGATTCACAGCTCTCTTAGCTGCTGCTATATGCTCATAGTAGACAAATGAGGATGAACAACGCTGTTACCTAGCACAGAATTTGGTACGCTTTGTTTGATGGGAACCAGGCTGGGAATGATTCGCCTACACAACCTTCTGAGACCATTGCAAACAATTTGGAAGGGGTTTAACAAAACTCTGAAGAACCACTTTCCATCTCTGGAATCTCCAGAGAGTGACTACCCGTAAACATAGGCAATACTGAACTGGATGGACCAATTGTCCTCCTACATGGATTATCAAAGCTGATTGACTGTAATATGTGTGTGAGCATGCATGGCGGCATAATTTTTCAGGTATGCAAGTAACATAAAGTTTTAGAACTTTTGTCTTAATTTATAGCTCAAAAGTTTGAGTGACCAATAACAGTCTTATTCAAAAGAGGTTTCTCTCAGCCAGAGCTCTACTCACAACGCAAACCAGTTTGTTAGTCTCCTTTCCATTAGCTACCATATGTTTGGTTCATCTCTTTTCGCACCCCTTTCTGTTTTTCTTTGTTCCTGTGTCTTAACCACCCCCCTGAGTCTACTTCTCACCTTCATTAAAAAAAAAAATGTTTAAAATACTTTCCATCCTAAAACAAAGTGTGCAGTTTTGCCTTTAACCACACAAAGAAGGAAGTCCATAAAGGTAAGCATTTCTTTGGCTTCCAGCAGCCTTGCTGGCAGTTGCTAGTGCTCCAGGGAGCCAGCCTGCACTTCCTGCCTCCATCCTGCAAAAATGTATAAATGATCCACTTTAAGGCAGAACACAGATTATCAAGTTACAGCAGAGGGTTAAAGCAGGTTTCTTTTTAGTTTAAGACCTCATTTATACACACCCGCTGCCCCTCCCTCCTTCCCTCCCCTGTTTTCAGACTTTCTTTAAAACTTTAGCTCCCTTCTCCCTCCTAATTAGAGATATATAAACCCACATATTTAGCTTGGCGGTGGGAGAAGAGCGCAAGGGTTGTTTCAACACCAGTAAGAGAAACATTAGAAAGATGAAATTATTTGCTGCCTGAAAAAAGTCTCATAGAAGAATCTGTGAACATCTTCTTATGTGTCCTACTTATAGCCAGGCATACTGGGCTACTCATAGGAAACAAGCTTGGTAAAAATGAGCCTGAAGATCTTTCCAATAGAAGTTCTTGGTTTATTATTGCCGTGTGTATTAGGCACTCAAGAGAAAGTAGGTTGACAGAGTGGTTCTTTGTACATTGGGTTTTCGGAGGGGCACAAAGCAGGGTGGAGGGGTTGCCTTACATAGTGGATTTTAGATGCCTTTGCAGGTGTCGGAATAGGAGATAGGAAGCACTGACTAATGAGGCATGATCCATTGGAACGTTTGCTGCATAAGGCCTCATGGAAATGAACAGGAGTCATAAAAGGGCATGATACTCACTCTCATCAGTGAGATGAAGGTGCACTTTGGATTAGCTGCCTCAGTCACCAGGATGTGCTGCAGTGGCCCAGATAGGCTGCAATTACACCATAATATCTTTTCTTCTTTAATTCACCTCTAATTATCTCTAGCAATTTTTAAGGGCTTGCGGATGCCTCTTTGATACAGCAACAATAGAGATCTCCAATGTACATGCCTACCTAACAGTATATGTGTGTACCTGTGTAGAGCTCTCCCTGACAGTCAAATGAACAGGCAAGTCCTTGCACTGCTTACACAGAGGTCTGTGCAAAGCACTTCAGTGGCAGGATTGTTCGCATTGTCTTTGCTGCACAGATTTATTGGAAAATGAGATGGGGAAATGCTGAAAGTTTAGGAAAACTAGTGATTCTTGGTGCCTCTTTTTTTTAAGGATTTCTTTTAAAAATTCTTCACATTTAAGAGTAAAAGTCTGAGTAAGGCTATTGTAACATATCAACTGTTTACAAATAGGAGAAGTGTAAATTATATCTGAATGATGTGATTTTCACATAATTAAATTGAGGAATTTTGCGGCAACCCTCTAACTTATGGTTGTTACAGATATTGTTCATATGAGTGAACATGGTATTTGCCCTTTAAGGGTGCAATCCTAACCCACTGTCCATCAGCGACATAAGGGCAATGCCATTCCAAGATAAGGGAACAAACATTCCCTTACTTTGAGTAGGCCTCTGTGAGTGCCACCTAACAGCAGGATGCAGCACATGCCCCATTCTATGCCAGTGCTGGAAAGTTGGTTAGGATTTGGACCTAAATTGCATTATTTCCTTTATGAGTTCTTGAAACAGAACATAAGATGTAATCTGTTTCCATGCCATTGGTGGCTTTAGGTATAGAGCAATGTCACTTGTCTGTGCCAGTATCCAACCTTACTGGAAAATAGACATGTGAGAGCTGAAGAGTCAGGTGTTCATTGGGTTGGACTCATCCAAAATATCCTAGCATCTGTCTATTTTTCAGACCTCTTGAACCTCAAATTCTTTATCTCCTTCCCTCTCTGTTGGAATGTGCATCTCCCACAGTAAAGTATGTTCTGGGGAAAGCTGCACTGATAACAGCCAGCCTTCTTGGCTGCTCAAGCCAGTCACAGGCATGCCGATTTGACATTCCAGCCATGGTTGATCCATCCTGTAGGAAGCCCTTTTTGGCTCTGACAGTCAGGAAAGGATGGGCAGCAGGAAGACACTGTCAAGAAAGAAAATCTATCTAAAGTATGCAGTTTGTCAGGCAGTGTTGAGTGACTTTTTACACTTGAGAACTTTCCTGGGTTTATAAAGGCCCCCACCCTATATATGATCTGGTTATCTGTTTATGTTTAGCCATGCAATAAATATAGTATTTTATTTTTCCCTTTGCTATAGCTTCTCATTTTGAAGATACCCAAAGCAAAAATTAGTGTAGCTTATGGGTTCACTGAAAATTAAATGGTATGTCTATAAAGGATCTCCACCTTGCCCTAAGAGGAGGAGAAAGAAAACAGCATGGTCTGGTGAGCTGCCTACCACTCTGCAACACTGGCTACAACCACCTGAAGCTATCTCCTTCTTACCCCCTACCCCCAGCAACTGTTGCCACGGCGTGTGAAGTTGAAGATAAAGAGAATCACTACAAAGGGGTGGTGGTTTTTTTTGGGGGGGGGGGGTGATTTAACAGTAATTTATGGCGTATGCTACAAACAACAAAACTGCTTGGGGTATTTTTGTTTTGTTTTGTTTGTGTTCTCTGCAATGGACCAAGGCAGCTGACCTCTGGAACTCTTACATTATGCTTATATTATGTTGGATAATGAGCAGGTGGAAGGCCATTCAGGGGAGGGGAGTAGCTGAGCCAATGAAGGCTGGCGGGGGGGGGGCCTCTCTGTCTCACTGTTTACATTGCTGGAGGCAGTTAGTGATGGTGGTTGGTTTGTTATCTCTTTTATGAATTTTAGTTAGACTGTATTAAATTTGTTTTCTGTTCTGAGTCCCTTGGATTGGAAAAACTAATGGTCAGAAATTATGACTGAGGATTTAGCTGCCCTTGAAAATGATTATTTGCTGCTGTGTTCCCCCCCCCCCCCCCGTTTTGGCCTGTTGCCAACTGATTTGAATGAAAATATCTTCCTTGAATTCAGTAAACTGTGAAGTTTATCACCCCTCTAACATGTAACTCCTGAACCAGGCTGATGGTCACTGGAGTCATGTTCGGCAGCGTAGCATCCTGAGCCGTATTTGCTTTACCGAGATGCTTGTTCCTAAAGCAATCCTGCACAGTTTGTGATCCACCAAGCCAAGCGTGGCAGCTTGTTACAGGCTTGATAAACCTCCTGTTCTTGCTGCCTGCCTGAAATTGCAGCAATGTGACATTGTGACCACAGTGCACGGATGGTGGGCTGTATTTGACTTGCTGGGGCTCAGATTGTGCTAGCCTGTCTTAAACAATTCTCAAAAAGTAATTCATGTCCTTAGTCTGCTTTGACCACCCTGACGGGTCCAAGTTTTGCTCATTAAAAAATCAGCAACCTCAGTCATGGGTACAAGAGGGAAGCTCCTCAATGATGGAAGAAGCCTTTGTGTAATGCTGTGTGCCAATGTCATTCATTCTGCATGTTTAAATTGCTTTTTTTTAAAGCTATTGGAATTTGCAGGAGCATCTGGTAGGCTCTGAAGGAAAAAAGATAATCCATTATGAACCCTGACATTCCACTTGGAAGAGAGTTTTTCTTTGTTTTGCTAAGGAAGTTGAGCTGTTTCCACTGTGCCCTTTGCAGAGTGGTGGGTGGAACACACATGTTGTTTTTCAACAATACACGGTGGTCTTAGTAGGAAAAACTTGGTCTGTGTGACATAATGGAGCATTTCCTCTTGAGCAGGTTAAAACTGAGCTGCTAGAAATCTTGCCTCATGCTGGCTGCTTTGGGATATTGGTTTCTAACTGACAGAAAAGCTGAGATGACACAGCCGCCTCCCCCACAGAAACTCAAACAATTAAATAGTGCTATTTCATCTGGGGCAAGCAGGGGGTTGGGTGCTTCCTGTTTGGATAAATTGCTTACAGAAAAACGGTGAAGGAGGCATTCTGCTGCTTTTCAGTGACATTTTTTCCCCTCCCTGGTTTGGTTGTCCTGAGATGGCTGATTACAGTGCTGGCTGTGGCATTCTGCTGCTTTTCCTGGAACCTTGAGTTTGGTTTTCAACAGACCATCTCTGGTTTTCTTTCTGACTCTTAGTAAAAAAGAATATGGCTCCAAAGAAGAGAGATGGTAGGGCTTATCAGCAGTATGAAACTTCAAGTGCAAAGCTGTTCCTCCATCCTCCAGAGCAGGTTGAGAATGTGACCGGGGCCATGGGTATGATGCCAACTGACTATTTATACATGAGTTCCCTTGCACAAATAGAAACTGAGGAACAAGAACGCCTGCACACAATCCACATTTTGGAGGAGAGCCTTGGACAGGTAGGCTTCACTGAATGTGTGTTTTGTTTATATACAAGACAGGGTAAGGAGGGTGTGTTAGAAGCAGACTGTAAGCTCTGTCTGTTACTCAGGCAGACCTTATTCTTAGTAGAATCAGTGAGTAGCTTCTGACCTAATGTGGAGAGGAAACATGAGTGACACTTCGGATTTGTCCTATCCAAGGCCACCCACTGTGGAAGCAACAGACTCTGAATGTCTCTAGTTCAAAAGGCTATCCTTCAAACTGAGTTCTGAGTCCATTTGTGGGTGACCCAATCAGAATGCAGAGAGAGCAGAATGCACAATAGCAGGAGATCCTACCTCTTCTGCATATGGATTTGCCATACCTTATTCATTCCCTGTCACCACATTTCTCAAAGCAAACATGTTGAGAAGTGAAGGAGGACGTTAGAAGAACTCAATTTGATCCCTGCAATTCAAGCACTTGAAGGAGCTGCCCTATCTAGAAATGAGATGTATGTTATCACCTTTGAAGTTTACCTTTAATTATTCTTAGGGTTGCAACTAGGGATGCCAGTTTGGGGAAAAGGCAGCAAAGATGCTTCAGTGGTGACGAAGAGACAGAATTCATCTCAAACCTCAACAGTCTGCAAAGTTGCAAAAATGTAGACTAGCAGTGAATTTTAGCAGAATTCATACTGACTGCTTTTATACTTCATAATAACCAGAGAGAGAGAGAGAGAGAGAGAGAGAGAGAGAGACACTGGAATGCAGGAAGGAAGAATGCTACCTGTGTCTCTGACCCTGTAGTTCCTTTATCTGAGGATGGACATTTGACCAGGTTCAGTTGAGTATATGCTCTCCATAGTTACTTTACCTGAATTCTTCTTTCATTATATTCTATCAAATATTTCAATTCTTTAGTTTATTGTTTCCCAACCTCCCCAAGTTGCAACTCCCCAGGGCAACTGGAAACACCCAATTCCCTCTTAAGGGGATTGGTGAAGGGCTGAGATGGTGAAGATGGTGCAGTGGCATTTCTGTGTTTGTGCCACCACTGATTAAAAACGAGTTTTTGTCACCAGTGATATGCAGTGAGATCCTGGCCATGGGAAGGTAACACATATTCACTCTCCCCCCTCCCTCCCCCATTAAGCTCAGTCTATGGAAAATATGCTCCCCCCCCCAATAAATAAATAAATAAAATAAAATAAATAAATAAATAAATAAAGCAAAGCCCAGTGTCTGGAACACAATCTCTCTCCCACCCCCTCAATACATTTTTTTTTTTTTTTTTAAACTCACCTCTTCTTCCCAACTTGGAGCTGGAGAAGACTCAGCACAGGCCTCCTGAAGAAAATGGCAACTCTTGGTGCTTTTTGGGGGGGAAAGCAAGCTTTTTAAAAAAACAAAAAACTTTTTGGGCCTTTTTTATTTTTACTTGCTAGGTCAGGTGAGGTCCTACCTACCCTGGCTGCACGACACTGTCTGTCACTTACTATGGGTCTCTATGGCCATCTAGAGGGTGCTGGGGCCATAGTGATCCCCGATAAGTGATAACCCCTTTCACAATTGTGCCACCGCTAAGCAAAAAAAAAACTTTTGCTTTTTCCAAACTGCTTCTCTCTGCTGCAGCACACAGCCTATTTAAAGCAGTACACACATAAACATGGAGGGAACAAGGAGAGCTGCCAGCTCAATTGCTATGGTGACTTGCAAGGGACGAAATAGGCAGGGATGCCTGTGCAACCAGGGAGAGCTACATTTGTTTGCCCAGTGAGAAAAAAGGACAGCGCTTGTGTCATCAGTCTCTGGGGAAGCAGCAGGAAGACTTGCCTCCAGCAAACTACGCTGGAATCATGGGAGTCTTCCAAGCGAATTTGCTGCTCAAAATGGCAGCTGATCTGAATTACAAATTCAGATTATGTTCCCTCACAAATTACGTTCCCCCCTCCAAGTGTGCACACTAGCACGTGTGCACACACACCCCTGTACGAGAAAGGGAGAGCTGTCATTAGTCTCTATTTCTAACTATAGACGTGTCTAAGTTCTTAAAGCAGATACTGTATTTGTCATCATTTGTCTGTGATATGGAGGAAAAATGCTGATGGGTAGAAAGCAGCTCTCAAGCTCGTTCAAGGTGCTTCCAAATGTCTTTGGTCAGAATCATGGCTGTTTGCCAGCTATTTTCTGCCTTGTCTATTCATTGTGATAATGCTGAACTTGTAACAAGGAAGGGGTTCTAATGTCCAATTTGTCTGTACAGCATCAGTTGTTTTACCTTCTCATTTTATTTCACTTGTATTCTCTGCATACGGGCCTCTTTTGCTTTCTTGCTATTTTTGTTGAATGTACACATCAATTATGTGTACAATGACTGATCACTGAAAGGAGGGTGACATGGAGTGGGGGGAGCCATAATGGTTTGCATTTATGCTTGTATTTGTGTTTGCTTAATAGTTTGCATTAAGACTGAGGCCTGAAGGCATTTTTATTTAGGAAAACCTTTGCGGCCCTATAGTGGCTGCTTTTATGTATTTACTGAATGTTTTTATTGATATATCTCACTGCTGGCTGCTCTGTTTTATATTGTCTGTTTTTAGTGCTTATTTTATATAGTTTTTAAGTTGTATTTTATCATTTCATATATTTTATTGTTGTTAACTGCCTTGGGTGCCCTCTCTGGAGAAAGGCGGATTTCAAATCAAATCAATAAAACAATAAATGGTTGATCTGGAGGCTTCTCAGGTCTGGGTGAGTGTCAGGCAATGGGGTAGGTTTAAACTGGGGAACTGCCTGCATTGTTTTCCTACTTGTGGTAACCAACTGGTGGGTGTGACAGCTGGTTTTGGTTTCTGTTTTTGTGAAGGGTTTATGTTGACTTTTGTGGGTGGCTTTAGATTTTTTTTCAGATAGTGATTAAACGATCTGGCTTAGGGTTCCCAGAAATCCGGTTCCAACACTGAACACTAGATTGTCCTTCCACCTGATATCCGACTTTCTTCCTTTGTCATCACTTTCAAGTAATTTCTGAGTCGCATCTTTTCACTCTGAATTTTCCAGATTGATCCTCTTTTCTCCTTCTAAATGCATCCTGTTTTTATATAGATTCTGAGTTTTCAGACAGGGTCTTTTTATTTTTGTATTAAACCTTGCTATTTTAAATGCTTTATTAAATAAGTGTAATAAATTACAGGAAAATATCTATTGCTCAGAAAGATCCTCTTCTCCTTACAACAAAATCTTGAAGCTCATGTTGTTCTCCCCAAGAAATTCTGTGTCTATAGTGGTTCCTTTGCACATTACTGGAGCAGCATTCCTCTGTGGCGTTTTCTCACAACACTACAGCAACATTTGGACCAATAAAGCTCAGTCTCTGGAACACACTCTCTCTCCCACCCCCTCAATAATTTTTTTTTTTAAACTCACCTCTTCTTCCCAACTTGGAGCTGGAGAGGGCTCAGCACAGGCCTCCTGAAGAAAAGACCAAGGAAGATGGACGAATCATGTATATCCTTCCCACCTGATAACCTTCTGGCGTGGTTGGCCTCACCCACACGGTTCTGGATTCCCAAATGTTACCATGGCAGTATGGAAAGGAACCAGAGGAAGAAGCATCAGTTGCAGCAACATATGAAGGGGCCTCTAGGCAACCATTGATTGACGTAAACACAAACACACTCATTCTGCACCCACATCATTAGTTGTGTTGCTGTTTAGCGGTTCAATTAAAGCAAGAAGCAGACAGATGTAACTGGGCAAAACAAACAGGCAGCTTGAGTCAGCCTTCATAATTTGGCACGACATCCCATAAATAAATGCAGTAACTTGTTTAGCATAGTTAAGTAGTTTGCTACTGGAAGGGCCCTATTTGCATGACATTCCTTTTGAGGAGCAGTTAAGATGTGGCAAATTAGCTCGATGTCTTTGGAACCTGACATGTTTCAAAGAAAAAGAAAAAAACCTCACACCTCCCCTATGCACTATTAAGATTCTGCACTTATTTTCTCCAGCAGTAGCAAACTTAATAGAGAGCTTGTGATGTTATTTTGTTTCCATATTGTTGTTGTCATTCTTGTGTGCCTTGATGAGATAACTTGAACCCTGAATGCTCTTCATTGTGAACCATCGTTGCTCTTGTGTGGAATCTAAAACATGTTGGCATGTGATGATACTTAGAGAAGTGTCTACTGCTGTACATCTGAAACTTCAGTCTAGACTCTAATTGGTTTCTTTGGCTACCTCTATGATGCCCTTAAGATTTCAGTCAGGAGACGTGTGTGGTTTTGGGGAGTTTTCAGAACTCTGTGCACAGGTACTTCTGAATTTGCCTTTTCAGTCCTTTGGGATCCACTGAAATTCTGTATTTTGGAGCAGTCTTCTTTCCCTTGCCCTTAGTCTTGATGTCACTTGAACCATATGTTTATGTAGGTTTTTTCTCCCTATGTACTCCTTCAGCATGCTCACAGTCTCTATGTTCCATGTGCCACCAGATCGTCTGTCTGTTGGGAACAGCACCTCAGCTTCACCCTCCCTTGGTATGCAGCCACTAGCGCCTCCCTGCTCTCTCCTGCTTTAGACCAGCGATTCTCAAACTGTGAGTCCAGTCCAAAATCCACCAGTGAGTTGTGACCCCATTTTTGGTGGTTCTTGATTCTGAGAGGGCAGATTAGGCTATGTGTATCAAGGATTGAGCAAGCTTCTGGAGAGCCCTGCTGCCCAATCTCCATTATAGCCACACCCCTTGGCATTTATAAATCAGGCATCAGACTCTAGGGCCTCTATAAAGTTTGAGAACCACTGCTCTAGCCTTCCATCATTCCCCATAAAAGGAAGCATTAAGATGTTGTTGCCAGGCTCCTGCTTGGAGCTTCTTGCAGGTGCTTCAAATCTACTCTTAAAGTCTTTTGTATTCTATTGTCTTGCTCTGAATTCTGACTCCGCTCGTTGCTTCTTTCTTGGCTATTTATCCTTGATTTCCCCTATTCAAACAAGCCACCCATATCCTGGCATTTTTCCTGGCTGTACCTGTCAATACAGCAAGTAGGATCATACTATATTAAATTTTTGTTTCAAGGGGTTGACTTTTGAAAGAAGAGGCATTTCACTGCTAAGTGCCACAAAGGAGTAATCCGTCCCTTAAGACTATTTTTGTTTGGTTTTTAAAAGTACATAAGAATGACACTGGGATAGCCACTCTGGGTCCTCCTGCAGGGGAGATGCAGGATAGAAATAGGTAATATATTGAAGGAGTGGTGATGTGATGTCACAGGCACTAGCGAGTAGGTGTTGATATATTCACATTCCACGTAGCATTTTCACACACACTGGATTGCACATGCAGAATGGGGAAGTATAGTTATCAGCAACTCAGTTTTGGAATTTGAATAGAATTGTGTTTTACAGTACACCCTTGATATCTGTGGGGGATCAATTCCAAATTACATGGATAATAAAATCCCTGGAGGGGCCCAGTGCAGTGTCCCAGTTACTTATCTGTGGTCTGCACCTGAATCCTTTGGAGGTTGCATGCTGTCTTCCTGAGCCTCTGAACACCTCCTGATGTGACCAGAAATTACTGATCTAAACCAGAAGTGACTTCTGAGGCCTTCCAGCTGCAGCCGTGGATGAGGAAGGCCCTCTGTATTGCTAACAGACAAAATTAAACATGGCTGGCCTTAGGAGCTGAGGGGTCCAATGCAAAACATTTCTGTGGGATTCCAACCCCTACAGGCCTCTCTTACCAGGATGAGCGGCAGTAGTGAGGCAGCCAGCAGTGCTGTCACCACCAACTGCTTCTGGGGGACCAATTTCTAGCCAATTGGACCCAGGGGAGGAAGGGCTGTCCAGTTGCAATGCCCGCCGCGCTCTCCTCGCATCACTTCAGCATGGAAGATTCCATGCTGGAGCATCAGCTGCAAAGCAAGGAGCTGGCTGTGGCTGCAGCTGCTCTGCTTGCCACCCTAGTGTAGGGTCCCTCTAGGTGCCGGGCCCAATTGGTCAAACTGGCCAGCCCTGCCTTTAAAAGTACTTACTGGGAGGCTGTTCTGCAGAAAGATCCTCATAAGTACAGGAAAGCCTTAATAGTAAGTAAATCTAAGAACAGTTTTGAAATTACAATTAAACTAGAATTAGGGATATTCGGTGTTATGACTCATTGTGAAACAGTGACTTAAAAGCAATCCTAATCAACAGTTATGATATAGATTAATTTGTGTTCTATATAGTTACGTAGATTAATTTGCACTGTTTTGAAGAGTCTTCTTATATATTTAAAGAGAGTGTTTATAACTTTATACATTTATAGTACTTTCACTAATTTTTACAACATTCCTGTAAGTTAGACTGGTGATATACTTATTCTCATATTACATATGGGGGCATAATGTTGAGACGGAGAGAATAATAGCTTGCCTATGGCCTCCTACTCAGTCTGATGACTAAGGTGAGTTGTGAAACTGGGACTTCTCTTATTCTGGGCCATTTTGCTGCCCCAGCTAGATATAAAAAATCTGAGATATATTTTTCATTTGTTTTCCTACTATCTGCATGCCTTGCTTTTGTTTAAAAAAACAAAAACCCAGTTTCTGTCAACATAGTAAGCCAGGAGGAACATTAAGAATACAGGAGGGAAGCAGTTCAGCTATGTGTGAAACAAGCATTATTTGTTATAGAGGCATAGAATATTAATTTTCCCGTTGAATAATTTGGAGAAAAAAACATGTGGAATGAGAGGTATTTTAATGCATTTACTTTAAATAATTACCAGGATATCTACGGTAAGTAAATGTTGATGGTGAGAATTACTGATAAACCAGTTTATGTCTTTAGAGTAGATAGGTACTTGTGTATGGTACCACATATATGCCATTTATCTGTCTGTTGCAACATGTGTTTGCATTTTGTGTGTTAGTACCAAAGGAATATATAAGTCTTTGGCTACTGAGGTAAATTCTAAGGCTTTCAGAAAATCTTAGATAGGAAAGTAGATGGAATATAAATGTTAATCATAGTGGTCTCCTCTCAAGGGGTTTAAAAGCGAATTATGTAGAGATTTCAGGGCAAAATCCTTTCCACCTCCTACAGTTCTTGATCATTTTCATGGTAAGGGTACTTTGATGTAAAGGGGTGGAAATTGAACTCCTTAGAACATGGCTGTGATTTGGTCAGTTCCACAGAGAATGAGATAGCAAAGAATGCATTAACTCTGCAGGTTTCCAGCAGGGACAAATTCATTTCTTCCTCCAAGAAGAATTGGAGGAGGAATTATCCAAGGCATAATAGCAGATAACTTCTTTCTGCCAGTGTGATTCTCCTCCTGCGCTCTTCAGTATGTTCACAGTCATGACAGCCTCATTAACATACCTTGACACAATAGCTTCCACTTGTTTCTTTTCAATTGGTTTATTTTTCACTTCTTCTTCACATTTCTGCCCTGCCTTTCTACAAAAAGCTCAGGACAACTTATTTGGGGGTTTCCTTCCCCATTTTATCCTCACAGCAACCCTTTAAAATACATTAATCTGAGAGATAGTGGCCCCACATCCATGTTCACCCAGCAAGCGTCATGCTACACCAGGAATTTAAACCCAGATCTCACCGATCAAAGTCCAGCATGCTATCTACAGGATACATAGGCTAGTAGTAAACAGTGTGCTCAGTGCTCAGAGTCACATTGGATCTATGACAAGAGAGAGTATGCATGCTCAAGAGGGAGGCACAACCATTTTGTATGTTGCAGTTAATATTATTTGTGTGTTGTCATGATCGAAGTGGGAGGTGAACTACAGAGTACATGAACATGAAGTAACTCCTTAACTTTACATAGAAGCACAGAAATAGGAGAGTTGGAAAACATAATGTGGCTTCTTTTCACTTGATCCCTTGTCCCTGATCTTAGAAATACATGTTGGAAGGAAGGATTCCAGCAAGCATGCAAGTCAAACAAGTACTGAAATTTTCAAAACTTCAGTACATTTGGGTCCTTCTTTCAAAGCAAAAATGCTTGTATACAGTCTTGCAGTTGGACAGTGTGCTCCATTATTAGGTATGGATTTTTATGCACATTAGCAAGAGAGAAAATACATATAACCTTTGCTAACTATACCTATACATTATCTGATATTTGAAGAGCATGTATTTACCTCATTGTGTTTAATTTTCTGTTTACTAGCACTTACAGAATCCTGCCAACTTCCACAATGCAGCTACGGAACTTTTGGACTGGTGTGGTGATCCAAGAGCATTCCAAAGGCCCTTTGAACAGAGCCTGATGGGCTGTTTGACGGTATGTCAAGTCTTATCCAGTAAATATTTTTTCTCTGGCTTTTAAAATTATTGCATCCGATCCATAGGTGCCCAAAGTTAACTGGTTTGGGTGTTAGGGAGGAGGTTGTGAATCTATATGCCGTTTTTATTACCCTCTTAATATCCTTGTTTTCCTCTCTCTCTCCACCCCTGGATTTCCTAGTCCTATGAGTGTAGGGTGAGATATCAGTGGAGGATGAAAGATGTTGGCTTTGTGGAATGTGGACAATGCACACCCCATTGGCTCAACTACATCAGTGATGGAAAGTTGGATAGAATTGGGCCCAAAAAGAATCAAGCTTTATAAAGTTCCCATGCCTGATTGCTTGACAGAAATAAATTCTTTTTTGCCATAAATGGCTGTTTACATAACTGCCTTACACCCATCTTACTTACTTTAGGCCCTTAACTCCAAATGGAAATGCCACCTTCTTACCTAAATCTTACCAGGATCTGCAAGATCCACCAAGTCCACTCTTCCAAAAATTTGATGCCTGCCTGCATGTTTCCATGGTGGTAGTTCCACAGTTACGAAACACTTTTCCTCCAAAGGTGTTCAAGAACTTCTGCTAGAAGTCATGCAAACCCTTTTAATTTTGGATTGCTTTTTGTAGCAAGGGTTAAGCAAGTAGGTTTTAAAGAAATAATTTTATAAAAACTCCTATTACATTTATAATTCACTCTCCCTCTTAGGAAAGTTAGGTGGAGCCTACGTAGGAGTGCAGGTGTAGTCTCTGTATCTGCAGGAGATCCATTCCTGAACCACCATATATACTGAAACCCGTGGATAATGAAATCTGTGGGTTCTGACTCACAGGGTCTCTGAACGCGACCAGAACCTTCGGAGCCCTGCAAAGGCAGTGCACAGCCTCTGCGGGCCTCTGAATACCCTCTGGAAGCACTGGAAGGCTGCTCCTTGTTTTTCTGAGAAGTTCTTGGGGTGAAAAAGAAAAAAAAAATGTTTCGCTTTTACCACTGCTGCATGGGCTACTGTATTCTGGGTTCTGTTTTAGCGTATAATTTAAACCAGGGCTTATTAGGGACATGTTTTGGATGGCAGGCATGTATGAAACAATAATAAAATGATTTTGCCTCTGAGTTAATGCAGAGTACAATGCATTTCAGGCATCACTCTTTGATATCTCCTTGGCCCCTATTGCTGAAACACCTGAGTCTCCAGGGTGCTTAGAAATAATAATAATAATAATAATAAAACTTTATTTTTATCCCGCCCTTCTCCCTAACGGGACCCAGGGCGGCTAACAACATATTAAAAACAATAAAATTTAAAAAACATTAATACAGACAGATAAAAACATTTAAAAACACACTACAGGGCCATAAAAACAGTAGTCAGATTAAAAGAGTAAAAGAGCAGATCACCGAGGAAACAAGCCTGTAAAACTAAAAGATGTATAAAAAGTTAAGAAGGCCAGAAATCAGAAGGCTTGTTTAAACAACAGTGTTTTCAGGCCTCGCCGAAAGCTCTCAAGAGAGGGAGCCATTCTCAAGTCAAGGGGAAGGGAGTTCCATAATGTTGGTGCCACTACCGAGAAGGCCCTATTTCTTGCAGCCACCCCCCGGACCTCCTTGGGTGGCGGCACTTGCAAAAAGGCCTTCTCTGATGACCTGAGATGGCGAGCCGGATTGTACGGGAGTAGGTGGTCTCTAAGATATCCTGGCCCAGAGCAGTATAGGGCTTTAAAGGTCAAAACCAGCACCTTGAATTGGGCCCGGAAACGAATGGGCAGCCAATGCAGCCCCCGGAGAAGCGGGCTGACAGAGTCAAACCGCCTGGCTCCGGTGACCACACGGGCCGCTGCATTCTGTACTAATTGTAGTTTCCGAACCGTCTTCAGGGGCAGCCCCACATAGAGCGCGTTACAGTAATCTAACCTCGATGTCACCGTGGCATGGATCACCGTGGCCAGGTCTGCACGATCCAAGTACGGTCGCAGCTGGCGCACCAGCCGAAGCTGAGCAAAGGCCCCCCTAGCCACAGCCGCCACCTGGGAATCCAGGAGCAGCTGCGAATCCAGGAGGACCCCCAAGCTGCGAACCTGCTCCTTCAGAGGGAGTGCAACCCCATTCAGAGCAAGTTGATAATCCAGCACCTGCATCGAGGATTTCTGAACCAGGAGAGCCTCTGTCTTATCCGGATTTAATTTCAGCTTGTTAGCCCCCATCCAGATCCTCACAGCTTCCAGACAGCGCTCCAGGCCCTCAACCGCCACCTTGGAGTCTGGAGGAAAGGAGAGATAGAGCTGGGTGTCATCAGCATATTGATGACACCTCACTCCAAACCCCCGGATGACCTCTCCCAGCGGTTTCATGTAGATATTAAATAGCATGGGGGACAGAATTGAACCCTGCGGCACCCCGCACCTCAAGGGCCAGGGTGTCGAACAGGCATCCCCCAGCACCACCATCTGGGACCGACCCTCCAAGTAGGAGCGAAACCACTGCAAAACAGTGCCTCCAACTCCCAACTCGGCCAATCGGCCCAGAAGGATACCATGGTCGATGGTATCGAAAGCCGCCGAGAGGTCCAGCAGGACCAACAGGGACGCACTCCCCCTGTCCAGTCCCCGGCGTAGGTCATCCACCAAGGCGACCAAGGCAGTTTCCGTCCCAAAGCCCGGTCTGAAACCAGATTGAAAAGGATCCAGATAATCCGCTTCATCCAAGACCCTCTGGAGTTGAGACGCCACTACCCGCTCAGTTACCTTGCCCAGAAACGGGATGTTGGAGACTGGCCGATAGTTATTCAACACAGTGGAATCCAGGGAGGGCTTCTTCAGGAGGGGGCGAACCACTGCCTGCTTCAAGGCGAGCGGCAATGTCCCCTCCATCAAAGAAGAGTTGACCACCCTCCCCGTCCACTCAGCCAGTCCCCCCCGGGCCGCTCTAATCAGCCAAGCTGGGCAAGGGTCAAGCAGGCAGGCAGACGGCCTCACACTCCAAAGGAGTCTGTCCACATCCTCAGGCTGCACAAGCTGAAAAGAATCCCACAATACTGGACAAGCAGTTGCCAAGGGGACATCAACAGACATTGTCAATGTGGCATCCAAGTCGCGACGAATACGATCAATTTTATCTGCAAAGTGTTGGGCAAGCACGTCACAGCGGCTGACCGTGTATTCCTCCTGGTCCACTGGCGGGGCCCGATGGAGGAGGCCCCGCACCACACGGAACAGCTCTGCCGGACGGCTATCAGCAGACGCAATGGTAGCAGAGAAGAACGATCTCTTCGCTGCTACCACCGCCACGGAGTAGGCTCTATAATGAGCTCTACTCCGTGTCCGATCGGATTCATCATGAGTTTTCTGCCACCGTCGCTCTAGACGCCTGCCCTGCCGCTTCATCGTTCGCAGCTCCTCAGTGAACCAAGGAGCTGCTCCGAGTCTGCGGCGTGGCAGAGGTCGCTCCGGAGCAATCTCCGGAGCAGATTTTGTGCTTCAGCTTGTTCACACACCCCAAGGAGCTGGTGGCTGGGCTAGGTAGCAAGAATGGCAGAGGTTGTTATGGCTGTTACGTTTGTGTTGGCATTTCATAGGAAAGCTTTGCGCTTACTTCTGACTCCTCTTGAGATGTTTCTCAGGCACCCTCTCTACAGGCAATGGCTTCTCTCTCTCTCTCTCTCTCTCTCTCTCTCTCTCTCTCTCTCACACACACACACACACACACACACACACACACACACACACACACACACACACACAGAGCACCTCCAGTGAGTGTTAAACCTGTTTTGGATGTGGCATATTTTAGCACCAGGTCCTACTGTTTAAACATAATCTTTAATCTGCTTTTAAAAAGTATGCAAATAATGAAAAATCCATTTTTTACTACTTCATACATCACAGTAGATCTTTGGCAGTTAGTCATTTTGTTAAGTAGCTAACGTATCTATTGGTTGTGTACCCTTTCCCTAAGACTTGGCTACCAGTTTGTGCCATAAAAGAGTTGTCAAAAACCTGATTTCTCTGGTATGTATTGCATACAGTTGTGAATCTTGTATTTCAAGAACAGCTCAAACATCTCTTGGTCACCCTGCAACATGACTAAGAGAGGGGTGGGAATAAGGACAAGTTTTGTTCAACTCATCTTCTTTCATCACTTTTCTCTATAATTATATCTGTTTTACATATAGAAAATGATTAGTTGAAATTTTTCTTAACCACTTCACTTTTGGAAAAAAAAAAAGACTGGATTTACCTTCCTGTGAATTGTTGGGGTATTCTGGGAACCTGAGCTCTGAGAAAAAAAAGAACGAGTGGTAGTATCCCGGCCCTCCCTTTTGAAACTTATTTAAAATAGAATATATGCAACTTAACTCCCTTCTCCACTTGAACAGCTGAGGCATCCCCATTAGCTCATCAGCTCTCAAGTCTAGTTATTTTTTAATTTCTTTGAGTTGCTAAATTATTCTCTCTGCAGCTCATTTTCTTCAAAGTTCCCGATTTGTTAGTTGTCATTAATATTTTTTGTCTGTTGCCAAAAGAAAAACAAAAATACCATCCAATCCACATAACTTTAAATGCAAATATTTCTGCTGACATCCTCAAACTGTATTCATATAATTTCAAGTGCATGCAAGTGCCTGAATACAGAACCATCTGAGTTCGCAATCAGTTGACATTTTTCAGTTACTGAGAAATTAGCAAAATTGAATGGGAAAAAATTCATTCAGATGCCAGCAGGGGGTGTGTGCACTTGTCTCTTTCTGCCAGTTAAGAGTTTCCCTGAGAAGTGCAACCATAATTCAAAGGGAGTTTTATAATAAGCAGTTACAAAACTCTTGATTAGTAGGAGAGTCAGGTTATGAGAGATGTTGTCCTAGTAGTGTGATGAGGGATGAAGAGCGAATCTACTGCAAGATTCCTTGTTGTAGCTTTCTGTCAGAAAAGAGGAAATTGAAGTTTGTTACTTTTCAGCAATGGAGAAAAAAATAGTGGCTGATTTCTTGGTATGGTTTCCTACTTTCAATTCCAGCCTGATTCCCCCCCCCCCCATCTCCTTTCTCTTCTTGTGGATTCTTGGTCTGTACAACAAGCTACTCAGAGATTGCAGCTTGCAAATTCTGCTTGTCCATTCTGAGGTTGCACATTCCTACTTCTCATCTTAGCCCTTACAAGCCTGTCCTCAGTTTCCCTGATCTTGCTAACTCCACTGCTGAAGTTTTTCCCATTCTACTCTGTTTCATTGTATTCTGAACTTGGCCAGCCTTTCAGTCTGCCATAATTTGGTCCTCATGATCCAGACGCTGTAGTTTCCATACCTTTAGGTCCTACCTTGAAAGGATCCCAAACCTAGCACCTTAACCTGGCAACTAATTTTAAATAGCCTTGAGCTGCCATTTGCTTTTCCTTATCTTTAAGATCAGCACTTCTTTCCTGAGTGCAAAAGAATGAGTGCAGTCTATTTTTACAAGAGGGTTTACAAGGCTTCTGGTAGTATAAAGGGCACACTCTTTGGACAACTGCTGCCAATTTTTCCACAAGTGTAATTGAATTAGAATGTGGCACACAGGTCACAAAAAAAACAGTGAATTTCATTACATATAGAAGACTTTGACATTATACCATCTAAGAAGGGTTCAAAAATATAATTTCTCATTGTTAAAGAATTGTGTGATTTTGATGAACTTGACTAGTGTTGAGTAAGCCTACCAATGCTTTTCTCCCTTCCATTCCTAGAAGCAATCATGAAAATTCCTCCCCCCAACTATAATGTCAAGGGAAAGCTCATTGTAAATGCGAAAAATTACTGTTTTTCTCTTAAAATACAAACACTCTGAGTCGTAGGCTGCAGGCTTGATGAGCCAGTGGAAGTACTGCAATGCATCACAGAACAAATCTATATTTGGGGCTCTAAAACTTGTGACTAGCACAGAAAGGTGGGGACATATAGTGCTTGAAGGCCTTTAAGATAGTGGTTAAAAAATTATCCAAAAAGTGACTTCCTTAGCCCACAGAACCATCAATCCACATGCTTAGGACCCCTTCTGACACTACCCGAGTGTTGTGGGGGCTACTGCTCCTGGTGTCTCCTCTGCACTGCTCTTGATGTGACATCAGATGTTCCAGATCACATTGGAGGAAACTTTAGGCTGGCTGACACCTGAGGCAGTGAGTCAAATGCTATGTTAGAACTGCTCAAATCCACCATGCTCCTCTCCACCATTCTTCCTCTTCTGATCTGTCCCCTGAATAGCCCACCACTCAAGTCTCACAGAAATGAACTGCCAGAACAAGAGCTCCTGTTTGTTTCAGTTTCACAGGAAAACTTTCCAATAGAACAGATCTGCCTGCATCTCTCTCTTGCTCTGCCATACTAATGGCTTTTGAATTTGCTAACTGAGGCAGCTTACCTCATGGAATGGTGCACCTTGGCCTGGATTTAGGCTGCAGTAGTGCTTCTGTGTTAAACCTAAAGAAAGATGCTCATTCCTTCACTGCATTGTGATGTCATAGTGCTCTGTAAGGGAAGGGGTTGGTTGAGAGAGATGATGATGTGTTTTTTCTGCATCTCTAAAAGAAGCCCTAACTGGTGGAACAACAAGCTGATCATCAGAAAATGTGCTTTTGGGGTAGTATTATATGTATTTTTTTTTAATGCATTTTGAAACCTCAAAATGAATGTCCTTTGACTTAAGCTTTTTGGTGTGCCAATTTGAACTTCATTCTTATAATGAGATTATGGCTGCAATTCTAACCACACTTACCTGGGTGAAAGTCCCATTGAACTCAATAGGACTTACTTCTGAGTAGACCAAAATAGGTTTGTGCCCCATTATTGTTAAGAATATTTATAGTTGAAGATCTGCTAATTTCTTCAGAGCACTGATGCTATGAAAAGGAAAAAAAAATGAAAAATTTACAGTTACTTCCAGACTGTTATCTCTGTTTTTTTGAAAAATATTCCTAGGTAAATTTCTGTCGAAGCTGCAGTACTGAGGGGGAGACAGTAATTTGGAGGCTAGCTCTCGCAGAACAGAAAGTTTTTTTTTTTTATGGTCCTGATTTCTCAGATTGTGCATTTTCTTCTTACAGTACAATCCTATCTTGTGCTGCAACAGGCAGGCCAGGAGGCCTGCACTGTATCCAGCGCAAGACAGGGACCAGTAGTGGCTCAACTGGAGGTAAGGGGAAACTCTTCCCCTTACCTCCGTGTAAGCCACCGCAGCCCGAATGGGTCTCCTCGGACTTGTGCCACCTCAGGAGGTGGCATAAGTCCAAGGAGAGTGGAGCGATTTTCAGCGGCTCTGCGCTGCTCAGGAATGGGGTTTAGGAGCCGGCATATCTGCTGGATACCAGCCCCACCTCCTGCTCCTCACCTGCCCCCGGGACTGCCCTCCGCCCACCCTCCCCGTGCCCCAGAACGCCTCCCTCCCACCTCCCCCTCACTTCCTCCCTGCCCTCCCCAGACCCTTGTGTCGACCAAGCTCAGTCAACACAAGCCTCTCCATTGTGGTTGGCGCGAGGCTGGATTCAGCCTCTGCCGGCCAGCATGCATCCTTGCACCAGCCCAGTCACCTCTCAAGGAGGGGCAAATGTGCCTTATGGCATGTTTCCAACCCTCTTGGGTTGGTGCAAGGGACTTGCGCCGGCCCAAGGATGCCTTAGGATTGCGCCCTTTGTGATTTTTCTGTCATAACAAAACATAAATCTATAACGTTCAGTAGTAGTGATTGTTTTAAGAAAGTTGTCATTTTATATCAGTCCTGTAAATTGCATCTTGCCTTGCACGCAGAAGCATATCTGGCATGGAGCCTGAAGAGTATATGCCCTGGATACCATGCCAGGAGGAGCACATGACTTCTCCCAGGCTCTATCCAGTCACTTCTGCGAAGATGGGGCACTGGGGGCTTCGCTGCACCCTTCTCAGCTTCTGTAATGGCTCCCAGCCTTCACAGAAGCCAGGAGGAGGCATTCAAAATCCCGCCCTCGGAGAGGATGTTGTGTCATTCTTCAAGAGGATGGGGTCCTGCAGGCTTCGCAACACCTTCTGTGAAGGTTCCCAGCCTTCACAGAAGCTGGGAAGAGGCGCATCCTGCCCTGGGGAGAAACCAGGGCAGTATTGTCACAACATTGTGTGGTGTCGTGATGTCATTGTTTACACCTCTGCTTGCACCCTATGGGAAGTAAGCGTTGCATCCAGGCAGGGGAAGCTTTGCAAAAATGAGCTATTTTTATTACTGTTAGGTCCCAGGTGACTTATATTTTACATGTAATTGGCAATATAGTTTGTTCTGTGGGATAAAATTTTTGTTGACACATCTGCTAGATTGATTTTTAGACTAGTCATGTTATCATGATTTCATTCTCTGTATCTGTTTTACTTAACTGTTTTACTTCTGTAATGTAACTGAGAGCACAATCCTGAGCTTATACTGCTGGAGCTCCACTGGCAGTGAGTGTTGCAAACGTGCTGCAAAGCACGTTTGCGGCCCTCAGCAACAGCCCAGCGTCAGAGGTAGCCCAGCACCAGTCAGCACTGGGCTACCACTGGTGGATCGCCAGTGCTCCACGTGGATCGCCAGGCAGCGGAGAGGTGGGTAGGGTCAAAGAGGCGGCATTCCAGGGTGGGCGGGAAGGCAGGAAGGGGGCTTGCTGGGGGAGGGAGCGAGACAGGACCGGCAGAGCTCTGTTCCGCCAAATCCAGAGCCTCTGTGTCAGGCCACAAGGCCTGACACGGAGGCTCTTGATTCTGTGGCAACTCAAAGGCTACTTCCCTTATCCAAGGGAAGGGGACAAAAGTCCTCTTCCCCTGAGGAGCCAGCAGCAGCTGCCATGTTGTTCACAGGATGCCGTAGCAGCGGTTTCGGCGCTACAACAGTCCTGGCGCAACAGGCAGCTCAAGATTGAACTGTGAGACAAAATCACTGTTCTTTTCTGCTGATTTGTCCTCCGTGAATATATGCCAGGTATGTGCCAGAGTCACTGCACCAAGTGGAATCTCATCACGGGTTTCCAACACCCTGAGTCGATCTTCTTGTGTTAGAGTCGCTAGATCTGACACTAAACAAGCCTGTGGGAAGTGTGACCATTGCAGTGATAGAGGTATTTGCAGTGGTAGCGTAAGCAAGAGAATATTAGTAGTTCCCTTGCAAATGTCTAGAAATGTTCTTTGTTTTCAAATGCAACAGCAACAAACTATCCATCCATCAACCTCGGTATTATTCATGTTGTGATTCTTTATTGTTAATTAGGAAAAGTGGATACTGGAGGGCAGTTTGGATTAATAAGATCCAAGCAATTGTGCTGACTAGTTAATGCAGAAAGGGAACATTTCATTACCATTTATAGGTTTTCACATATCTTGGTTTCCAACTCTGTTCTGTATCATTGTTTTATGGCAAACCAGTGTTGGACACAGATAACTGCACACTAATGTGTGCCCTCTTTAATTAATGAAGGGGCTTTTGTATTAAAGCAAAGGTGACAAAGCCAATTTATTTCCTGAATTGTAAGCTCTTTAGTGTAGGGCATAAGTGAAAATTAGGGTTGGTGTTAAATTATTGAACAATAACACCATCAGAGTAATGTGCTATTGTTCATCTTTAACTTTCTGTTTTAAAGGAATGCTAGTTCAGCTCAGAAATAGTGCATATTTGAATGAAGATCCTCCTGGATTTTGAAGGTTCCATTGGTCAGAGCACAGCTATGAGTTGAAGGACAGGGTCACCCATCACATCAAGGGAGAAGGCTTGCCTAACTGATTAACAATCAGATGTATTCCCCTCTTGCTCACATGTGCTGAATTGACATGCTTTATTCCAAGTACAATAGTTAAATTTTTGAAGAGCTGTTTTGATTTGTTTCTGAATGGCCCTGTTAATACCATGTGAATCATAGGCTCTGTTTGTATGACCATGTCTCTCTACTCAGAAGGGAGTGAGCTCCTTGTCACTCCTCTTATTAACCCACTCCCCAGGAAGAAAGTGGCATGAGACACTTTTTTATGGAACAAAAACAAGTTCATCTGTACCCAAGATCTACCTGAAACTGCTGTCTGTATTGATCTTTCTGACTCACCTCCTTCTGGATACTGAGTGGTAAAGAAGTGCATGTATGGTTCAGTGAGGTCGCTGGACACTTCAGACCTCTGGCCAGTCTCAAATACAGTAAAACATGCAACAACTGTCTCAGTTTAGAGTTTCCTTCTTTGCTTGCTTGCTTACTTTTAAACTTCGGTACTTTATCTTTAGGTGTGGAGAGTATCTCCCTTATGGTAGAAAAACAAAGTTGTGGCTATCAGATTCAGCATACTTGTTCTGAAGAAGCTCTGAAAGACACTATGTTTCAGTGGACAGAGTAGGGCTTGAATCCAAGTTGAACTCTGTATTTAGTCATAGAATTGCTAGATGACACTGGGCAAGGCACAGCATCAAATCATGGTCCCTTAGCTTCACCTCTACAGTCTGTAAATAGGAATAGTAGTGGTCTGCTTCACGAGGTTGTTGTACTCTAACAAAATGGGATGGATGTTGATCCACACTTTTCATTCTGAAATTACTCTCTCTCTCATTTCTAATTTTGCACTAATTTCTCTTCCCCCCCCCCCCACGACACAGCCTTTTGCTTTATGGATGCCACTACAGACAAATTGGTGGGTAAATGGTGGTAGTTTTGTCATAACTCTCAGTTACTGATGACATTTTCTTCTTCTTCTCAGGTTGTTAGCAGAGTGGCAGCGCAGCAGGGCTTTGACCTGGACCTTGGATACAGGCTGCTAGCAGTTTGTGCAGCCAACAGGGACAAGTTCACGCCAAAATCAGCTGGTAGGAAAAGCCCATTTTCTTTATAGCAGTGGCTCTGTGATGGAGAAAATGTTGACACACATTGCAATGTACCTTACTCCTGTCCAGGAAATGAAAAGACTTCTGATATGTACTTTAGTATTAATGAAACAGAAAACCTGACACTAATATCCTTCTCCTCAAACTATGGCATTTATACTCCATGCCAGCAATCTGGTGAATCTCTTTCTAGGGCTGAGGTGGAGGATTTAAGCAACAAATGGAGGCTCTTAATTTCTTTGAGATTTTCCATCTTTTCCATTTCTGAAAATAGAAATACTGCAATATTTTGCTATACAGCACTTTGCAATGCAAAAACAAACTGTGTATTTTTTTTCAGATAAGTGACCGAACCAGGCAGCTACTTTAAAAATGTATTAGATTTTTGACAAATATTCAGGAACTGGAACAGCTAACATGATGTCAGATTGCTTAAGTGTTAAACCAGTTGCTTGAGCGATGTGCAACAATGAATGATTTCTACTTTATACTATCTAGCAAGATGTCTGCACCTTGAATGGGAATCATGATGTGCAATTAAGCCTGTTGCAGAAAGCATGCATGAAAGATTCAACCATGATCTGAACTTGTGTTGTGCAAGCTGCATATCTATTTTTGCAGTTTGCCTCTCAAACATATGATGTTTGTGTGTGGGAAGGTAGAAATATCTACAGAAAAAAAGGGGCAGATTTCTTTTCTGCTGAAGCAATGGTTTTGAACAGAAAAGCTGTACGGCTATGAGGGAAATTTCAAAGAAACCTACAATTGTGTATGTGGTTCTTCTCTGGGCACAGATAATACTGTTTAAGGAGTGTGAACCGTTCCTTGGTATAAGGAACTTTGGGATGTTAAGGATTTTTAGTGAGTTTCTTCACATATAGGCATGTGTACCATGATTGCTTAGATGCCTGTGCTTGCTTAGATCAGTTAGGTCCACTGTCTGCATGACCGTTTTTCTACTTAAAGATAGTCTCAGGATGAAATTACGAATTATGCTGGCAAATGATGGCCCCCAGACACAAGTTTGTTTGTATATAGCAGTGGTTCTCAAAGTCTCTGGGAGTTTGTAAGTGCACCAAAGCCCCTGCAGCCCCCCTGGGTGGCATGATCCTGGGGATCGCGCCACTGTCTCCTGCCTGCCTCCAGGCTACCCCCGCCCCTTAAGGGAGCAGAGGCCAAGGCTCACAGGCTGGGGCGTCGTGACGCCCCAGTTTGAAAAGCCCTGGTATATAGTAATGGGGGTGGTGGCGGCAGCAATGGTGCAGCCCCTTTGCAGTACCCATTTGGGAGAAAAGCAGGTCATAAACTGAAAAAAATAAATACATTTTGCAAGGGAAAATTAGGGGCTGGGGGAATACTTCGTCTTTTCCCCACCCATCAATTCTCCCCTGAAGCCCCTCATCCTCCCTCTCCAGCTGCAGTTATTTCCAACTTTGGAGCCAGTTGAAGAAAAATGAGGAAGAGTGAATTGATGGGTGGGAGAAAGGTTAACCACCTGCTCTTTCTTGCCTGTTCACTCTGTAGCAAATGGTCCCCCACAGCATTAGCATTCTGATGTAAACATTAGGATAGGAAAGGAGAAATGTGAATGCCCTTAATTCTCATGTGCAACATGGGTGTTTGTTATGCTAAGAGTATATAGCTTTTTATTTTATTTATTTATTTATCACATTTTTATACTGCCCTTCCTCCAAAGAGCTCAGGACGGTGTACACAGCTGCTCCCCAACTTTTTTCCTCATAAGAACCCTGTGAGGTAGGTGAGACTGAGAGAAAGTGACTGTCCCAAGGTCACCCAGGAAACTTCATGGCTGAGGGGGGATTTGAACCTGGATCTTCCAGGTCTAAGTCCACCTCCCAAACCACTACACCACCCTGGCTCTTGCCATGGGTGGTATGCCACTTTTTGGCATAAGACATGTTTCTGCACGTTGTGCTTTGGCACTTGATTTCTATATTCAGGAATGTGAATTCTTGTCACTTTTCAGAATTTTATAACACAAGTAGATGAAGTGGAGCTGAACCAAAAACTTGATGAAGCCTTTAGGGTTCATGTCTACAAATGCTTCCCTGGCAAAATTGTTGTTGAAGATTTTGCTAGTTTCTTTTTAAGGGATGAACTTCCTCTTATGAGTCTGTCTTGTTTGGCTCAAATGAGACAACACTTTTGCTATTATCATACATTTGTTTTATCAGTTTCCTCTGTTAGAGTAGCTTGATGCATGTCACAGACCTGCTTGCATTAAGATACAAGTTACTTCTCCCTACAGGTATTTTCATTTGTGGCCAAAATATTATTTAAAAAAAAAAGTTGTAAGATGTCCCATTTGATCACCAAGACACACTTCCTACCTGTGGCCACCTGGGTTCAGTTTATATTCTTAAATCTCTTGTTTTAGATTCAATTGATGCTAAATGGGGGAGGGTATCCAGAGCTATTTTCTGATTTCAGGCATACTTCAATCCTCATTGCTGTCTAGTATTCTCAAAGGATCTTGAACATTTTCCTTTACGTTACTAACTTAGCTGAAGCAGTACTCTTGTTTTTGTGACTATGATCTTGTTATTAAAATCAGTCACTTTGTTATGGTTAGAAGGGTTGGCATTTGCACTTCCTGTACAGCTGTCAGTTGTGAAAGCATTTCCTTAGAGAGTTTGTCTTGTGTGCTGTTACCACATTGCCCTGTATTTAGCATGATGGAACTTCAAAGAACAACAGTGTATAATGGAATTTTGGAGAGTAAATCCATCATTTAGATCAGGGGTGTCCAAACTTTTTGGCAGGGAGACCACATCATCTCTCTGACACTGTGTCGGGGGGGCTAGAGAAAAAGAGAGTTAATTTACATTTCAAATTTGAATAAATTTACATAAATGAATACATTAGAGATGGAACTTATATGACTGAATGACGGTCTTGCAATAGCTCAAGTCTTGTGAAAGGCCTTGCACAAAGCAAGCCGGCCTTTCCTTTGCTGCTGCTGCTGCATCACAGATGTGAAACAGCAAGCAGTGGAGGGAGCCCTTGCTCCACAGCTCACCTGAGAGGTCGAACAGTTGGCCGTCACATTGAGAGCAGTTGCATCAGGCCAGCACGGCTCCAGCAAGTCTCCGTAGGGCCAGAGCTCATTGGAGATTGCGGGCTCTCAGAGGGCCGGATTGGGAAGTCCTTGAGGGTCGCAAGTGGCCCCAGGGCCGGGGTTTGGGCACCCCTGATCTAGATTCCTAGAACTTTCTTGCTGTCTCAGGAGATCTTATGCCGGTTACCACAAAGTGTAATATATTAGAAGTAATAATTTTAAGTAAAACATCACAGTCATAAATAGCATTGATTTGCCATTGGTAAAAATTTCCCTTGGAGATCTCAGAGCCCATTGTAAAGTATAGCACTGTAATTATCAAAAATAATCTAAATACTCATACATTGTGAACCTGCTTCACTGCAACTCCTTTCTTTGCAAGAGCAGTCTGTACATTTTGAAGGGTAAATGAAAGACTCAAAGTGCTTGCCACAAACCATGAAAGCAGAGCTGAGTTTTGAATGAATTGTATTTATTGATCTGTTGGAGTGAAATTAATCCAGACTAACTGATGAGGAAGAAAAGCACAGGTTCAGTATAAACATGCATTCAACGTTTCTTTCCATTTGGGAACTTTTGACAACTTGCAATTTTTTACTTGGCAATTCTTTTTGCTACTATTTACACATAGAGTTCCAGCTGCACTGTATAAGAAGTCATGATTTTCATCAACAAAGCACAACAATTTTTTAAGGCAAGTCAGTGGTGTTATCCTAATATTGCAGATGTGAGACTGGCTGAACCACAAATGCACATGACATCTTTTCCCGTAGCACTTTTTAGTACAGTAAATGGCATTGACTTGCTATGGCTCAGCAGACAGGTCATGGGCTTGTTTGTATTTCCCTTTTTCCTTGGTGCAATCTTAAATTCTTTGAGTTCAATGGTTATACATGAGACTGGGCTATGTGACGAGCTGTACAGGATGATCCTCTCTTCTATGAGGGTTGCTCTGAACATGCCAGATTAGACTGAGTTTGAACCACAAGCCTCCTGCTTTGGGCACTGGTGCCTTTTGTGGTGAGCCACTTGGGTCTACAGAGTGGAAAAAGAAGCTCCTCATTCCAGTATCTCTCCTCCTCCCAGTAGTCCAGTTGTTCTTTCTGACCTGGGCATAAATGTTTCTGATTTGTACATTCCTGTCTTGTTCTGTTCTTTCTCTGTATTTTATGCCAATAAAGGTCTTACTGAACTGAACTGAAATGTTTCTGAGTTAGACCTGGGTCTTCGCTTGGGCCATAGCCAGCCTTTGATTTAGCTCTAGATATATCTGCCTGTAAGCCTTCCTGTTCCTTTTGTATCTCCTAGTTTTTCAGTTTCCCCATCCACTTGCCTTCCCTCCTACCTGCCTTGATCCTTGTTCCAGCCCCGCTTTCCAAGTCCAGACCCAACGTCGCCTATTGTGAATTGAATTAATGCTTCACACCACTCCCATGCTTAATCATGCCTGGACTCAGGCTTCAGCTCTCCATGTGCCAGGTCAGATACTTGTTGGCCAGTGTTGAAACAACATTAAACAGAAGTGGCAACAGAGGTGTCAGTCTCTTGCAGTCAGTCGGCAAGTGTCAGTCTCCTCTGTGTTTTCTGTGAGCCATTGGAAGAGAAAATTCATGCACCTCCCCTGAAGTGAAATAATCTCTGTGGCTGCTTCTGTGTGGCACTTCTTGTTCAGACCCCTAAAGGAATAAGAGCATTGGCTACATCCATCTTTGCTATGCTTTGCTTTCCATTTAGGTTTTTAATTTAGGGGTGTGTGTGTGTGTGTGTGTGTGTGTGTGTGTTAAAGGGAGGGCATAAACTTGAATTCTGTAGCATGGAACCTTCCTCATTATTCTTGGTGGTACTTTGCTCTTGGCAAGAGGACAGACGGGGGCCAGTCAAGGGAACTGACTATACGATGAGATCATGTACAAAGCTTTGTCAGAGAAAGACATTGTTCAATATCTCTGCAGGCAGAGGATGGGAGAGGGGAGAGGGAGGGAGGAGTTGCTTTAGGGCGAAGAATGTGCTAAGAGGCACTACCTTTGCAGATACTGCAACAAATTATTCTTCAGACCACCTGGATAGGTGGCTCAACATGAGGTGTTTGATAGCAGAAACAGCAGAATCATTTTTTACTTCAGCATAGCCCAGACGTCAGCTTAATTTCAACCTTCATTGACTCTGCGTGGCTTTATTCTTTTTATATGCAGTGAAACAAGAGTGCCACTGAATCATCATTCTGAGCATTACTACATAGTATAAAAAACCAGAAGCATCTGATAGCTTGAACTTTATATCATAAAGGTGTTAAGAGGAGAAAAGAGGCTACATTTCTTTGTACTTCATGGCTCACTGTTATTGTCATAAACAAATAGTGCTTTGGGAGCTTTTGTAGCATTTCATATCCGTTATCTCAGTAACATACATGTCCCCTACTATAACAGAGCTAAGTATGAAAAACTGCACCTGTCCTCTTCCCAATTGACTCCCTTTTTTAAATATCTAATTTGTAAGCCCCTTACAAACAGGCAAGGACCTGTTTTTTCACTCAATGTAAAGAGCCATGCACATTGATGGTGCTATAGCAATAGTCTTTTCAACTACAGGTTGAGACTAATTATTCGCATGGGTTCCATTCCAAGCACTCACGTGGATGGCAAAAAACACACCATAGCAAATTTAAAAAACAAAGTTTCTTTGCTCCTGTGATTTAAAAACAACTTTGATGTCCTTATGACTCTAAGATAAGAGTCATTAAGAAGACAATCCATCAACCAGTCCTCCTCCAAGAGCTTAGAAAGCTTCACTCAGCCCCTCCCTTCACCAATGCAAAGCAATCACCTTTCTTTCACATGCTCAGGGGGAAGGGAGGGGCCCGCTGGAGAGAGAAGGATTGCTGGATTGCCAGCCAGCTGCCCTCTCTCTCTCTCTCTCATTAAGGAGGCTATTGTTAAAGGAATGTGCAGTTTTTTAAACTGATTTTAAAGGGGTGCATTTTCCCCTTCTCCAGGGATCAGCACATTCCTCATTCCTTCTCATTTGCAGGGGCCATTCATGTTGAGTCAAATCCGTGTATAAAAAAATCCGCGTATAAATAGGCTGGACCTGTACACTCTCTCTCTCTCTCTCTCTCTCTCTCTCTCTCTCTCTCTCTCTCTCTCTCTCTCTCTCTCTCTGTGTGTGTGTGTGTGTGTGTGTGTGTGTCAGATCAAGGGTTTCGGGGGGGGGCTTCCCACCTCTATTGGCAGATGGTAGGGATTAACCTTCTGCATGCAAAAAGTGTATGTGCTCTACCACTGAGCTGTGGCTCCTTCCTCATCCCATGAGGTAGAATCACCTGATGAGCTTATGGCTGCAATCCTAACCATACTTTCTTGAGAGTAAGCCTCATTGAACAAAATAGGACTTACTTCTGAGTAGACCTGGTTAGGATTGTGCCCTATGGCTGCAAGTAGATTTCAGCTGGAGATCTTCCAGCTCCTGACTTATCACTAGGTGTTCTTACCTACCATACCAGCATTCCATACGTTCACCTTGCTCTTACCCTACTCCATAGAGCAGGGGTGCTCACACTTTTTTGGCTCGAGAGCTACTTTGAAACCCAGCAAGGCCCGGAGATCTACCAGAGTTTTTTTTACAATGTTCGCGCCATCATAACATATAACATTTATGTGTACAATGTATGTTGGTGTACCTTGAGCCCCACTGAGTATAACAGGACTTACTCCTGAGTAGACATGCCTAGGATTAGGCTGTGAGGCTGCAATCCTAGCCACACTTACCTGGGAGTAAGCCCCATTGAGTACAATGGACCTTACTCCCGGCGTTTCCTCCCAGAGGCACCCGAGGGGAGGCGGTCGGCACTCCGCGATCTACTCATTTTGCCTCGCGATCTACCGGTAGATTGCGATCCACCTATTAAGCACCCCGCCATAGAGTTACCTTTTAAAGGACACACAGCACCATTGCATGTCACCTCTGTGTCCTTAAATCCTCTCAAATTTTAATACAGGACACAGGAATTTACATGTGTGAACCATTTTGTGTTTATTAATCTTAAATGTAATGTGGGAATCATACGCTGAACAGCCAAGTGCTGAATTGCTATGAAAATACTCAGATGCTGCAGTTTACCCTGCCCTTTATCACACCATATGAAATGTTGACAGTTACCACTGCATGGGGCCCTAAAATTTAGGGGAGATGAAAAGGAACAGATAATTTATTTATTTATTTATTTTGTCCATCCAGACATTTCCTGCCCTGACAAACACCACCCTTTCTGATGTGAAGGTGAAGATCATGACAGTTTTCCCACTGTCAGTGAGTTTCCTACTTCATGAGTCCTAAAGCTGGTTTTATCATATCACTTTCCCACAAAATCTAGGGGCTGTCACCCATGTAGGAGAAGGCCCACCAGAGGATACTTTGCTGAGGGTCTTCATCCTGCCTGGAACCAGCCCTGTTACAGCTGTCCATAAAAGAAGACTATTCAAGATTCTCCAGGTGTAAGAATGTAATATCAAAGATGGCTCACTGGAGACTAGTTAATTTGCGTTTACATGTAAAGTATGGCCAGGGACTGAATAGAGACATGAATTACGACTTGTACTACTCAGGTCTGCAGCTTGGGGCATGCAACAGCCTTTTGCCAGGACTTTGTGATGTTTGGGACTGGTAATCTACTGTAGGATTTACACAATACATTACATGAATGTATGTACTGTAATTCTTAGTTGACTTTAACACTTTCTTCTTAAAATAGTCCCAGATCATTTTTTTTTGTTTATTCAAGGTGTTTGTTTCCTAAGTTATTTTAAGTACCTGGGGATGCAGCACAAAGAGAAAAATCTTTTTGTGACTAAGTCCCTCAAGATTTTGTGTTTTGTTTTGGTGTATTAATTTTCTAACAAATCCCAGTTTAATATGCTGAAATACACTGGCAGTGAAAACGAAGGGCATATGCACCCTGAAGGCTAGATTCCGACAAGGATGAGATGAAAGAAAATTATCCTGACCAAAATGGCAAATGGATTTAAAATGGAGGCTCACTCCAAATTTGAATGCTGAGGCATGAGCTTGTCTCATTTTTGAAATCTCCCATGTCTGAAGTCTCTGGTCTGTGCTCTGAATGAAATCATTGCAGGTTAAAATTCCCTACTGGAATTGCTTGCAGTTTTGCCATTGAGTTTAAACAGGATAAATGTCTTTTGGAAAAACTGTTGTGGTCGAAGGCATTGAGGCCGAATGCCTGAAAAGTCAGTAATTACTGTTTTAGTCCCGCTCTTTACTTTTGACCTATGATTTGTATCCTTGGCCAAGTATTTGACCTCTTTTTGTCCCTTATCTTTTTCTGTATTAGGAAATCAGCTAACACAGACAATTTTTTTTTATTCTTATATGCATAGATTGGGTCCAGAAAGGGAGGATGGGTTCAGTGGCAGTAATAATATTTTCTCAGAAATAAGTGACAGTGAAAACAATAGGATGAACCCTTTTGGGACAGGGAGCCATTAGTTATTTGATTTTTCTCTGTATACCGCTTTGTAAACTTTTAGTTGAAAAGCGGTATATAAAAACTGATGATGATGATGATGATAATAATGAAGGATTACAGCCTCAGTTACCACTAGAAGATTCAGGAGTATTTCCAGGCATCTACCCAGTAACCACTGTTGCTTTTGTAATGCAGTGACAGAAGAGATGGTGATGCTGACATAAGAACAGCCCCACTGGATCAGGCCATAGGCCCATCTAGTCCAGCTTCCTGTATCTCACAGCGGCCCACCAAATGCCCCAGGGAGCACACCAGATAACAAGAGACCTGCATCCTGGTGCCCTCCCTTGCATCTGGCATTCTGACATAACCCATTTCTAAAATCAGGAGGTTGCGCATACACATCATGGCTTGTACCCCATAATGGATTTTTCCTCCAGAAACTTGTCCAATCCCCTTTTAAAGGCCTCTAGGCTAGACGCCAGCACCACATCCTGTGGCAAGGAGTTCCACAGACCGACCACACGCTGAGTAAAGAAATATTTTCTTTTGTCTGTCCTAACCCGCCCAACACTCAATTTTAGTGGATGTCCCCTGGTTCTGGTATTATGTGAGAGTGTAAAGAGCATCTCCCTATCCACTCTGTCCATCCCCTGCATAATTTTGTATGTCTCAATCATGTCCCCCCTCAGGCGTCTCTTTTCTAGGCTGAAGAGGCCCAAACGCCATAGCCTTTCCTCATAAGGAAGGTGCCCCAGCCCCGTAATCATCTTAGTCGCTCTCTTTTGCACCTTTTCCATTTCCATTTGCACCTTTTCCATTTCCTGACATTTCTGACAGATGGACAAGGCAGGCAGAAGGGTCCCCGGCTGTCCACGTCTGAGCCATTCCAATTCTAAAGAGAGTCCAGACAGGGAAAAGATCAAGAGGAGAAGGAGCTTGAGTACGAGAAGCCAGCAGGCTGAAGGCTGAGAGGGGAGTCGTTGGAAGAGAGACGAAGGCCTGAGGAAACCTCTGGAAGAAAAATTAGGGAGCGAGTAGGTAGAGGGAGGAAAGGTGCCATGACTAGGAGCTGTACAGGTGTGGAAAGCTGAAGTTAACAGATTGATTTGAAATAACTGGCCAGGTTTGCATGCCTTCAGGAATTTGGGAAAGTGAAAGTGCAGATGGTTCTACTCTGCAGAGTACTGTAATGCTTGCTTTTCCCTTGCGCAAAAATATTTGGTAACAACATCATTACCAGAGTATCTTCTGTACTCTCCTACTTAAGACAATGAAACATGAGTGGCCATTCTCCATAGACAGTATGTGAAGAGGAAGAAAGAATTGTTATCTGTAGACTAATGAGAAAACATTTGGATTAAAAATAGTTTCTGAGGAAATAGATATTTAATGCAGGGTGGAAAAATCATATCCTTATAATAAAACCTTAAATGCACTTCTCAATAGCACTGACCAATAAACCTACTACATCTCTTGAAAGCCATGCAGAAATATGACAAGGTGACATGTTTTCCACCAAAAAGCAGCACTTTGCCTCTTTTTTATTATCACAGCTACAGTCATTTCACATCAGAAGGGGCAGGTTTCTTGGGGAATCTTTTCCAAGGTAGGATTGAACATATTTTCAAGTCATTGCCATTAATTTCCTTCAGTTCATCTAAAATCTGGTTTAAAAAACCAGTTGATCTAATGCAAGCCTCACCAATCCTCATGTATCTAATATGTATTGGAACCTGTTTTATTCATTTCAAACTTCATTCTGGAGAGTCTTCAGCATACCAGGCTCTTCCCTGGGGATGTTACCCTGAATATTGAATACATGAGTAAAAAGTGGGACAGTTGGCTTCCTGTATGATGAGCTCTTCTAAATCAAATTTGTCTTATTCACTTCAAACATTGTGGTCTTTCCATCATAGGGAGAAAAATCCCCAACAAATCATATTATTTAACGTGCTTGCCGCAGAAGCATTTTCATTAAGACAAAAAATAAAAAACCCAGCCCATAACAGCTTCTAGGATCTTGGTGTGAAAAATGATTTGCTGCTGGTCTAAAATGAGATAGGTAGATGTAAATTGTTGGGAATTTGTAATGGTTGTTGCCTCCCGCTGGGAAATACTGAACAGGCCTCATGGCCTTGAAATACAAGACAACAATGTGAAAAGAATATTTTTAAAAGACAACTGGGGTTTCTCTGGAATATTGCAATCCAAAAGGTAACTTTCTCCAGATAATAAGCACTCATGAAAACTCCAAAGTTTCCAGAGTGCTATGTATCATCCTGTCAAGCCCAGTTTCAGTTGAATCAGTGTAGCTTCTGTAGGGCCTTGGAGATCACTGGTTTTCCAGAGACCCTTCTGTGACAAGGAAGCAATGGTGGTTCCCATGCAGCATTGATAACTTTGTCAGCTTCTGAAATTGTTGCTCTGTTCCTTGAGTTATTTAGTCCTGAGAGAGATTTAGGGGGGTGGGTTATTCTGGGGTATTTCATTCTGGAAATATGCTGACTAATTTATTTAGCTGTAGCTCAACCATCAGAGATAACATGTATGAGTAGGTGAGTGTCTTGGACCAACAAGGATCAGTGGCATCACTAGGATTCACATCACCCGGTGCGGGAGGACTGCGCGTCACCCCATGCAGTGGGCGGGGCAGCGCCCCAGGTGGTGGGCATGGTGATGTACCATCACCCTGCCTCTACTGGTTTTTTTGGCTGTACCTTTTGTGAGAACACAGATATTTCAATGCGGTTTGTTTTATTGCATTCTGAATGAAATTATGCATTGATTGATGTATAACATGATGGCATTATTCCTCCAAACTCTGATCTTAGCGATTTTGAAAACTTGTAGAGTCGCGAACACACACCCCGTGTCAACTTACTAACATCTTATTGCAGCAGTTCTCAAACTTTTAGCACTGGGACCCACTTTTTAGAAGGAAAATCTGGATCCAGTGGAAGTGATGTCATGGCCAGAAGTGACATCATCAAGCAAATTAAAATAAATAATTATAAATAATTAAATTAAAACAAAATAAATAATTAAATCAGTCCTGTTCCACCAAGTGAATCTATTCAGAAGTAAGTCCCATAGTGGTCAATGGGGCTTACTCTCAGGAAAGTGTGGGTAGGATTGCAGCCTGTGAGCCCAATCCTATGCATGTCTACTCTGAAGTAAGTCCCATAGTGGTCAATGGAGCTTACTCTGTAGCCTGCCTGCAATAACCCCCCCCCCAAAAAAAGAATCGGTGAGATTTCCAGCCCTCCCCAGTGCCCAGTTTAAAGTTCTTCTATTTCAAGCATATCAAGATAAGGACCCACCTGGCTTTGCAAGTGCAAAATAGAAAACTTTCCCCTTACCAGCTGAAGTCTCTTTTTTTTTGTCCTTTTTAGTGGGGGGGGGGGCTGCCTTTTGGAGCATTTGTTGTGCTCCAGTTCCACCGGATCAGGACCCTTCTGGTAGCCTCACATTCCCCTTTGCCTGGCCTGACCAAAAGGCAAGGCATGTCTACCTACTCACGAGTAAACACGACCGTGTGGCTGAGGTTGCCTTCCATAGAGCTCAATAGACTGCAGGAGGGAGGGAGGGACTTCCTTCTCAGGTGTTTTGGAGGCTGCATTCATTGGATCAGGACCATTCTGACATCCTTGGAGTCAGAACTAAGGCAAGTTCCGACGGACTAAGGCAAGTTCACCTACTCATGAGTAAACGCAGCCATGTGGCTTCATTTTGGGCTCAATAGCCGCAGCTGGGAGGGAGGCAGGGACCTCCTCTTTGTGTTTTTGGGGGCTGCATTCATTGGATCGGACACCATTCTGGTGTTGGATTCCTCTCAGCCTGCCCTTTCCAATGGACTATGGCAAGTCCACCTACTCGCGAGTAAATGCGGCTCACTTTCACTTTCTATAGGGCTCCTTGCATTTTTCCTTTCTGGTTTTTGACCATAACTTTTGAAGAAAAGGAGCGATTTCAATTATGTCTTTTGCATTGCACTCCGCTGGACATTCCGCATCGAACGGGTGTATGGCACGATGGGGTAGCTCCTATTGCACGTCCTCCCCCCAGGGCGCGTCACCTGGTGCAGCCCGCACCCCCCTAGCAACGCCCATAGCTAGGATGATGACAAAGCAGTATGATGGAAACTTCCAAAAAGAGATACTTTCACGTTTAAAATGCTGAGCGTGTACCAACTGGATTAAAATCCTTGTATGATGAGATCGGAAAAGAAGGCCACAGTTAGAACTTTTAGGGGTTTTGAGAAACATTAACACCTCCCATAATGCTGCTTCTGTTTAGTGCTGATTTGGTATAGAGCTCTTTGTCCAGGTGTGTTTGACAGCTGTTCTAGCCAATGGGAGCAGTGCATTTTTGGCCAATTAGCTCCCTTTCCGTGGCTATTAGATTGTTGAATTCTGTAGCACTGTCACACACAGAATGTGAGTAGGTATTCCATGTTATGAGAGGTATTATTGTATGTGCAACCATGTTTAATAACTTTTATGTACTGATTTATCTATAGAATAGTTCAGTCCTCCAGAACCAGGATGTTTAGTAAGTGCCAGTACTCCAAAGCATGTGCTGAAGGGTAATGCCAAATGCCACCCATTGGGTATTTACTTGAGAAGGCTGAGAATCAACACTGTACTGGATTTGATGCCTTATACTGATGTACTTAACTACTGTTCCTTCTTGCCTTGTGTCTTGAAAGATGAGATGCTTCTATGGTTTTGATTACTATCTATGTCACCAGCACTCTTTTATTTTATGCCATTCTTTCTACTAAGGTGCAAGGAGTGAAAAAGGCTAGAAACATCTGTTTTTGTTTTAATTAGACCCAACCACTTTGTTTTTAATTAGACCCAAGAATGAGCATCTTGCTGATTCTGTTTTCATCCTGAAATCAACAATAGACTCTCCTAGCTTCTTTTAACATCCAAAGTCCATGCTGTCTCTTCCCCTTGTTTTCTGCATCCTCTGGTTGATCACCTCTTTATCCTTCTTCATACAGACCTAACCTCCAGATTAATGTCATATTCCATGTTCTTTATTTTTGTTTTCATTCCACAGTTAATAAAGCTAGATCTCTTTTGACCTTCTTTTGATGCACCAATTTTGCCCTTGGTGAAACATTGATGGTTCCCTCAGACTCTATTATACCAGCCACCTTTTTCTATGACTCATTTTCAGTCATTCAGTTTTATTAATATGGTCAAAGACTAGTATAGACAGAACACAGCAACATTGCCTGTGTCAAACAAAGTTTAAAAAATTTTTAACACTTAAATACACATCATAGCAGAGACAGAAAAACAGAAAAGGTGACCATTAGAATTTTTTCTCATAACTAATAAAACCCTTGTAGGATTTGCAGCTGGCTGCCAAGAAACTAGCACTCCACCTTGTGGACTGTGGGTTAGCTCCCTTAAGAAGTTCCTTGGCTATCTCGAGCAGGCCTGAGAATTTCCTAACCAGGGGAGTAATAAACTTAGCACGTATCACCTGATAAAATGAGCAGTGAAACAGAGTGTGTTCAATTGTTTCCACCTCACCTGAACCACAGGGGCAAACCCTTTCAGTGATAGGGATTTTTCTTTAGCAACCCTTGACAAATGCTGAGGGGAGAGCTCTCCATCTAACTAAAAAGAAGGCTCTCCTATGCCCTGGAAGCTCAAGAAGCGAGTGATAGGTGGCTGGTGCAGATATATATCTAGTATCCTCCATAGCTAAGAAGCAAATCCTCCATTTGCATATGTTTGTCCATAGCAAACATAGCTAAGTTTGGGGTTCTACAAATATCCACTTGACATTCAATGTCTAACAACCTCTGCTCTATGGTTGCTCTTGCTTGATTTAAATCCATTGCTAGTACAACCTCTGGAGAGAACCCTAGGTGTCTCAGCTTTTGTGGACTGCCTTGAGCCAGGTTGACTGGAAGTTATCACATAAAACTAAAGATGTTAAACCCTGGGTGTTAAAGTTTATGTTGAGCCAGAGAAAAATATGTTAGAGGAAACCTGGCCTCAACTTTTAGCAGGCCGGAATCCAAATGCAGGCTTGCGTTAAAAATGTAGCTGGACACTTAGAATAATGATCTTAAAAATTTAGATTGGACACACTCCAAAGGGGCAAAGCTAGAGGATAGAGGGCCTAAGATTGTCCCATATAAAAGTTGGGACAGAGTTTTTGCTTGATGTAGTTTAATTGCTGCTGGTATACAGTGGCTACCTTTAATATGTAGAAACTTAACTATTGCTCCTGCAGACTTCTGATCTGTCTCAGCAGCATACTCATGGTGAGTTGTTCTGGCTCCAGTGGAGTGCAGCATTACTCCCAGGTATTTGTAAGTAGTCACCAGGTCTATCCTATGGCTATTAATACTCCAAATCCTACTCTTAGGCCTCTTGGCAAAGGATAGAACTTGCGTTTTCTAATAGTTAAGTACCAGCTGATTTTCATCACAGAAAAGGCTAAATTTAGTTAGGGCCCTTCTGATGACTCATTTTCTTTCTCCTGCTCTTTGAATTTTCTTCTGCTCATATTTTTACCTCTTCTGCAAGTTCTGCAATTTCATGTTTGAAGAAACTAGGCTGGAGCAAAATAAGGAGATCTCTCTTCTTGCTTTTAGTGGGGAGAAGATAAATCAGCGTGGGCTGAATTCACAGGAGGCTGAAGGGAAGTGGTGGCAGTGGCGGATGCAGAGTGAAAGGCACCCCAGATCCACCTCCCTTTCCCTCCCCCCTCCACAATCTGCTTTGGATTCAACCCACCTCACCTAATACAGGGCTGGCTTTAAGCCAATTGGACCATTTGCTCCCAATTGGGCCATGTGCCTATGGGGCCCTCGCACTAGGGTAATCTACTCTAGTCTTGTATGCAATTTTATATTAAAATGTGCTTAAATCCATTTGGTCCATTAATTTATATGCACTTTCAATATACCATACACACGCACGCATGCATGCATGCATGCATACATACATACATACATAAAAGTACATGTATGTATACTTTTTCCCCCCTGAAGAGACTCTCAGTGGCTTCCTGGCGCTTGCTGGATACAGTGGTAGCCACTTTCGCACTGCTTCTCCAGTGGGTGCTGGGAAGCTCAGGATTGGGCTGCTAGTTCTTTAAACAAGAAGATTTATATTCATTAGGGTTTCCATGATTCATCTTTTAATATCTCATAAATAAGTAAATGGAGCACTCCCTAGCTTTAGCTCATTAAAAAAAACTGGTAGTAATTTATTTATTTACTTATTTTCCCCAAGAGGGAGATGCAAAGGACAATATGATCTTCTCCTTCCACAAGGAGTCTACACATGGGACCTTCTCTAAGGCTTCCTAAATTAGCTAAGCCTGATTGTTAAGCTTTTAAGCATTGTTCTCTGCTTAAATAACACTGTAAATTTGCCCTGATGTACTAGCCAAGGGATTAAGCAAAGAGGGAACTCTGCAAAATATCAGATTTCTTCCACTTTGTAAAATTCATGCCGGAGGGATTGATGAGCTGCTGGGGAAGCTAATAAAGTTATCAACAGCAATTAATTCAAAAGGGGAAATCAGGTAAGAAAGCTAAATAAATCATGACTTTTATGTTAAAATAACGTGTTTAACATTCTAATCATTTACACACATCTTCTAATCTTTGCCTGGCAGGTGCCTGAGCCTACAAGTGAAATATTCCAGGCTTTCAATAAGGAAAAAGAAAGGAAATGAGATATATATGTCATTATGGGGAGAAGAGGGAATGGTAGAACGTGAGTGTGCGTGTTTAAGGAAGTCAAATAATTACTCTTTACTTATGGTTTTCTGGTTTGAATTCTCCGGAATAGCAGTTGCTTGACAACTTTACCTTCCTGGATGCAACAGATAGACTAATCTTGAGACTTGCTGCTTGTGCAAATAACTGCTTATGATAGAATGGTGCGGACTTCCCACTGTGTTAAGGAAGTTGATAGCTCAGTGGTAGATTTCATGTTTTGTATTCAGAAGGTCTGAGATTTAATCCCTGACACCTTACTTAAGAGACAAATGGCAGGGCTAGGAAGGATCCTACCTAAGACCTAGAGAGCCAATCACAGGCAAAAAAAGAAAAAAGAAAAAAAAAGAAAGAAAAAAAGAACCACTGGGCTAGATGCTTCAGTGGCAAATTCATCAGCAAATGCAATGGGGCTGGTCTGGCATTGTAGGCAGAAATGTTTATTATGGATTTCCTTGTTACCTGTGTAGGTTACTTTAGCAAGAATTATTTTTCCTTATATTCTGCTGCACTCATTATATAATAACCTAAGTGACCTACACTTGGGTCCTGTTGAGTTCAGTGGGAGTTCCTCCAAGGTAAATACAGGTTGAGTTTCTTTATTCGCAAGGGTTCTGTTCCCAGGACTCACATGGATGGCAAAAAACACACTAAAGCAAATTCATTTAAAAAACAATGTCCCTTTGCGAGGAGATTTAAAAACAGCCTTGCTGACCTTATGAAATGCACACAGAGACGATCGGTCTCTCTCCAGGTGCTGAGGCTTCACTAGGAGGCAGCAATCTCTTCCTTCACCAGGAGCCACAGTGAGGGGGAAGAATGGAGAAGGTGATAATCACTGCCACTAAGCCTTCTTTCAGGTGCTCAAGGGGGAAGGGACAAGTGAAGCCAGAGAGAATGACTGATGGATTGTCAGCTGGCTGCCATCTCTCACATTAATGAGGCTATTGTTAAAGACTGTTTTCCTTTAATTTAAAGGGTACTTCTCATCACGTTAAGATAGAAAAATCTGTGGATAATTAGGTTATGCCTGTAATCACTTGCATGACTGTCTCTCTGAGACAATAAAAAGCAGTTTTTTAAACTGTGATTTTAAAGGGGTGCATTTTTCCCCTTCTCCAGGGATCAGCAAATTCCTTCTCATTTGCAGGGGCCATTTGTGTTGAGTCAAATCCGTGTATAAAAATTCTGTGAATAACAAGGTTGGACCTGTATGTTCAAGAGTGTTGCCTAAGTGGCCTTTGGTAAGCTAGTCTGTCTGTGGCTCAGCCCTGCTTCATCTGCAGTATGGGGTAATACTACTAATGTGTCTTCCACAGTTGTTGTGATGATTGATAAGATGCATGTCCTTTGAAGGCGCGTTATATTAATGCTATGTGGGTGATGGTTATGAGTTCTTACTTACCAGTATGAACTTTCCAGTAATTACAATTTGCTCAAGCCAGTAAGAACATAAGAACAGCCCCACTGGATCAGGCCATAGGCCCATCTAGTCCAGCTTCCTGTATCTCACAGCAACCCACCAAATGCCCCAGGGAGCACACCAGATAACAAGAGACCTGTATCCTGGTGCCCTCCCTTGTATCTGGCCTTCTGACATAAAATCATTTCTAAAATCAGGAGGTTGCACATACACATGGCAGACTTTCCAAACAGGTAGCCACATTATAGCGCAATCCTATCTTAGGCTGGAACAGGCAAGCCAGGAGCTTTGCACTGTATCCAGTGCGAGATAGGGTGCCAAAGTGACTCTTCCCCTTACCCCCGGGTAAGCCACTGCAGCCCCTATGGGTTTCCTTGGACTTGTGCCACCTCAGGAGGTGGCACACACGTCCAAGTAGAGTAGAGCAGCTTGAAGCTGCTCTGCGCTGCTCAGAAAACAGGGATTGTGATCTGGCATAACAGCTGGATCCCAGCCCCTCCTCCCATTCCTTGCCTGTCTGCCCTGGGACCACCCTCTGCCTGCTCTCCCCCCGCCCCAGAGCGCCTCCCTCCTGCCTCCTCCCCATCCACCCCAGAGCCTTGTGTCGTCCAATGCAAGGTTCACCCTGCAAGCTGTCACAGAGGCTGGATGCAGCCTTCGTGTGCCAGTGCACCTTCATGCACTGGCGCAGCTTGCTCCCAAGGAGGCGCAAACATGCTTTATGGCACATTTGCAACCCTCCTAGGCTATCTCATGGTTAGGATTGGGCCTTTAATCTGTTTCAGAAAAAGCAACCTAGAGCCTTGTGGTACCTTAAGGGCTAACATATTATCACATAAGCTTTTGTGGGCTACAATCCACTTCATCATATGCATGAAGTTTTATTGTCAGTTGACAGAGGTGAGCATGCATACACTTACCCTTGCTAACTGAGGATAGCATTTAATGAAAAGAGGAAGAGAAAAATGTAATTAGAGAGGCTAAATGGCCGTGAAATGCAAGAGTTGCATAATACGAGAATCTGCCATGGACAAACTATTGCTATTTTAACTAGCAAAATCTTGCTGTGTTCCCCTTTGTTGTAGAGACAGCAGACTCCAAAGGATCAGTTCCGAAGATTCTCTAGGAAAAGACAGTGATCTTTAGTCTGATGGTTTGGTCTGTTTAGGTCTGTAATATAGTCACTGTATGCAGGGCTTCTTCCAATGTGATGATGGGCACTTGCCAAGGCTATCGGACATCCTAATGTCCCAATAGCATCACCATCCCACACTTTGCATGGAGAGTCAAATAAAACTGGAGACAGCATGAGTGAATTCTCTCTGTAGATACTCTGCAGATTCTTTCAGGATCAGGGAGTGTCCAGCCCGAGGGCCCTCAGAATTTTGCAGCTATCTCTGTAGATGCATCCTAAACGTTGAATAAAGCACTTTTATTGGAGCTCATTTTTACCTCTTGTCTGCCTCACAAAAAGCAAAAGCTTCTTCTGACACTTGGCAACTTAGGTTGACTCTCCAATATTGATAGGGAAAAGCCTTTTTTTAAAAATGTGGGTGCAAATATTGACTGCTTTAAAGGCAGCTGTATTTAAATCATCCACATATTTTTAAAGTACCAGGTTTTTTTTCCTTGTACGATTTGGTAGTAGATGACTCACCATTAGGTCTTTCTTATTTTCTTCTTTCTCATGAACTCCATTGCAGGATCTGACATAATTTCAGGCATTTTAATTTTCTTCTGGCTCCATGTGGTTTCAACCAACTTTCTTGTGTGCTGGCTGCAGATGTTCAAAGTCACTTCCTCCCCATTAAACATCTGCTGAGAAATGACAAAACACTGGGTGGCATATGTCTGAAGGACCAATATGGGTACGAGGCTATTTCTTTGGCAGGGGAAGGCACTAGTTGAAATGGAAACTTTTCCTTCTGTCTTGCTGCTAAATGTGCAGACAGTGAGAAATGGCTCCCATTTATTGGACTCTGTGGGGGAGAATGAGTAAAGCGACTTCAACTGCTTTGTCAACAGTATCCTCTTTGACTTTCTCCTGTGTCCTAGTGATGTGACTGTGTTTCCTTTCACAGGGCTAATCAGGCTGGAACTGCACATTACACAGCAAGTCACATTTTCAAACCTTGGACACAATTCCTTTGCTGTAAAACAGCATCAGGAGGGGTGATTTGCAAGGGGAAATAGTGAGTGGGAGAAAAGTGCCGAACTTTCCCTGTCTACCATTTCTTCCTCCTCCCCACTTCCACCCAGATGGAATTCCTTACATTGAGCTGAATTACTTGCATGTTACCTACTGGCATGCACTTTAAGCTCTGCTTTTTGCTCCTGGAGAGAAGGTGGGAAGTTATCAGTGTACTAATATTCCTGTTATGTCCCCTCTGCCCACAGAAAGGAAGCCATGGCAGGGAGGCAATGTGTCATCACATCCATTGGTGGCTACAATCCAAGCATATGGTGGAAGGGCTTTCTCGAGAGTTTTTTTGGGAGACATCTGGTTGGCCACTGTTGGAAACAGGATGCTTGGCTGGATAGATTCTTGATCTAATCTAGCAGGGCTCTCCTCCTGCTTGTGAGGGAAAGCAAGTAGCCACTTCAGCACACAACTATAGCAAGTCCATAATTTCTCTTACTCCTATGGCAGTGGTATTCAAACTGGGGCGTTGCGACGTCCCAGCCTGAAGGCCATGGCCTCTGTCCCCTTAAGGGGTGGGCGTAGGGGGGAAAGCAACGACACAATCCCCAGGATCACATCACTAAGGGGGCTGCAGGGACTGGGATGCACTCACCAGTCCCTGCAGCAGCCTTCCTGAGGTGCGGGGAGCCCTGAACGAGTGTCTGCAGGGCTCCCCAGGCTTCTAAAAGTGAAAGTGGAGCAATTGTGCTCCACTTCTGGTTTTGCGGAAGTGGAACACCATTGCTCCACTTTCACTTCTAGAAGCCTGGGGAGCCCTGCAGATGCTCGGGTAGCGCTCCCCGCACCCCAGAACAGCTGCTGCAGGGATTGGTGAGTGCATCCCAGTCCCTGCAGCCCCGTGAGTGACGTAATCCTGGGGATTGCATCGCTACCTTCCCCCCCCCCGCTGCCTCCATCCCCTCCCCTGCAAGCACTGACTGTGGTTTTCAAACTCCTGTAGAGTTTGAAAAATGCAGTCCTATGGTGAACCATTTTAGTGATTGGATAATCCTAACCAGTGGTGGTGGCATACTATCAGAGGCCGTAAAGCAAAGCCCTGCACTGGGCCTTTATACCACCTTCGGATGATACATTGAGCACCGTGCCCTACCGCCTGTACTGACAGATTAGGAGTTGGGCCAGCCAGATGGATCTGATGGTCATGGCCTCTTGGCCGGTGCTCAGTCTGACTGATCCCTGACACTACCCAAAGCATTGCCAGGCCCTTTTGATCTGTACTCCCACCCTAAATCAGTATTAAAGATTTTACTGATATTGGGGAAAGGAGTAACCTAAGTCAGTGGAAGTTTCCACATAATTACTGAGATAGTTACTGGTGTTTTTAATTGAAGCAGGAGTGCTCTTAAAGCGCATGAGCATTCATACAAATCCCAGTGGAACTAGTCCCTCTCTCTGCTGTGAAATGTTCTGAAATCAGCTAGAGGAAGCATCCCGTGCAAGTGAACATTAAATAGTGATAAGCCCTTATTTGGATCCAATCACCACTAATTCACTGCTACTTTCCAGGGATTAAGTCCTCTAAGTGCTTGTTTGTACTGCTTAATTTCCATCCAGAATTACTCTGCTCATATTTTGTTGAGGAGGGATAATGGAATGATTTTCTTTTAAATCACCTGGGAGGAAGTGACATGGCCACTTATCCCATCACATGGTGGAGCAAGAATTTCTTGGGCTCTCTGGGCAGCTGGACTGTAGAATCTCTCTTGTTAGCAGAAATCTTGTCTGCAGACTGCAGACTGCTAAGACGACAGCTTTTGTTCTGTCTCGCTTTTGCCTGTGGAAAGGAGCCACAGTGCAATCCTTTAAAAACCCAACAGTTCCTCTATCAGGGAGCAACGTATGTAGCCATCACTTGACGATTAACGTGCATACATGCTGGGCATTAATGATTTAATGCACAAGTGCCAGTGCTTCAGAATGTCAAATGTTTGATGCCGGCTTCTCTGTATAGCTGCTGTGTATTTTGGTAGATAAGCTCTTAAGAAGCTTCCTCATTTTTTTGCTCTAAAACTGTAAGATAACAGCATCAGGACCTATCAAGGAATGGATGATTTCTCTGCAAACCACAGTGAAGTGATTTGATACAGCCTTATAATGATATATGTCAAAAGCAATAGTTCTTAGCAGATGATGGGCAAAATCCACTGGAAAGTTCTCCTGCACAAAGTCCTATAGAGAAGGAATGTGTTTGAACTGCTCCCACTCATTTTTGTTGGTTTCAGGCAGGAAAATTTTTTGGTGGATTGTGCCCCATGAGATTTTGCATAATTCAGAGAAGAAATGTGAAGTTGCAGGATTTACCAAAAGGAAACGTTGTTGAAAAGTGTGCTGATATAGTGCTTTAGTTACATACGTAGACATAACCGTATGATTCTGTGTATGTAAGCTCCACTGAGTTCAATAGGACTTAGGGCCCAATCCTGAACAGTGCACTCCGGCTTACCTTGAGCCCTGGCCCACTTTGCCAAACATGACTGGAACTATGCTCTGGTTGCATCTGGAGGGTGTTCTGAGGCCAGAGAGGGCCTAAGTCCTATTGAGGGCCAGCCCTCTGGCCCTCAGGTGAACACCTGGAGGGTGTTCAGAGGGCCAGAGAGGCTCAGAGAGGCTGACTGAATGAGCCCATTCATTCATGTATTCACACATCTAAGTATTCACACATCTAAATATAAATTTTATATTTAAATTTTTTTCCAGCCCTCAAAACTGTGCCAGACATTTGATGCGGCCCTCTGGCCAAAACGTTTGGAGACCCCTGGTATAGAGGTTTACAGTCAGTTGTCTTTCGTGTAGCCCAGTGAGGTAGATCAGTATTTTTATCCATATTGTGAAAGATATGGGGCTGAGGAAATAGTAGCTTGCCTCAGGTGTTCTAGTTTTTCATCATCATCATTGTGTCTAAGGTGACATTTCCATTTGGGATGTTCTCGCTCATAGTTTTATTCATTTTATTTAAAAGATTTATATCCCACCTTTCCAAAGGCTCAAGGTGACTAAGAGAAATTGTTGATACATATTATAATCATAATTATAGAATATAAAATACAAACAATAAAAATATGAATCAATCAATCAATAAAATTCACAACAGCCGACACACAGGAACCCAACACAAGCTCTGATCCCCTTAGCAGCATAAAACAATTATAAATAAGACAGCAGTAAAACTGTGAGGTCAGTGGTCCAGATAAAACAGGAAATCAGCAGCAAGACAGAAATAAAAACCATAAGTGGTAAAATCAAAGCAGCTCACCTCCATCAATACCCTACCCACCCTAACACACAAACTGAAATAAAATGTCTTCAGCTCCCGCTTGACTACCTCTAGTAAGGTATCATACTCCTAGGTGCTCTTAGGTGTTCATACTCCTTGGCACTCTACCATACCAGTGAGGAAAGGAACAGAATTTCGACATTACCACCACGTGTGGGAGGAAGTTTTTTTTGCTTAGGCAGCATATGGAAATGCAAAATAGAAAGATCTTGACTTCCTCTGATCTTTTCCCTGGCCACGATCTCTTGCCCTTTGCTGAATGAAAAAACGGATCCCAGTGAAATATTTTGATATTTTCATTGAAACAATTTTTGATATCATAAAACTGTTAATAGTGCAGTCCTAAGATTTCCTTCACTAGGGCATATGTACTGTACATGGGCCCATGCATATGAGTAGCTGTACCAGTTTAACGTGATGTTTGGTTAGTTGTGGGACAATTGCTTGGGATCAAGTTATAAGATGATTCTGTTCTTATCTGAAGTGTGGAAGCTCCTACTGCATGGCTGCTTCCTGTGACTTTCCAGTAATCTTTGAAGGGAAGATTCTATGGGATGTGTCAATGACACGGTTACTTCCTACACCTGCATCTAAAGGGTGATGACCATGTCATTGCTCGTTGATGAACAGTTTGTATTTTTCCCCAACCCCTAGCATTATTATAGCACAGTACGGAAATACCAATAAAACCTAATACTTTAAAACACATTAAAACAATAAATACAATCCCCAAAGCATAACAATTGCTTACCTTCAAATATAAATATTTGTTTGTTATATTTCTAACTTGCCCTTCCATTTTCTGTTAAAAGACTTGAGACTGTTCATGACATAAAATAAAAATTACTGGAAACCAACACATCATAAAACAAAGAGAAGGCAATTATGCAGCAGGGTTCTTAAAATCACAACAAGAAGTGAAGGCCTTTGCCTAGTGGCGGCAAAGAAGAAGCAATAGGAGGGTGTGGGAAGCAGCTGCATCGCAGTGACTTCCATGCTGTATATGGGTAATGTCTGAATTGTGCCTATTGCTGTGTTTTGAGAATGAATTATCACCGTTCTGTTTGACATTTGAATCCTGAGTTTCAGTTTTGTTGTTAAGGAGTGTTTGTACAGATCTCTGATGTGACGGAACCAGGAAAGGCCACTTCATGCATGGTTTCTTTCAGATGTGTACACCTCAGATATGTTAAGGACTTAGCTAGATTTGTCAGTTGTGGGCTTGTGTGTTTAAGCTAGGAGTCCAGCTTAAAGAGCAAAAGCCCCACATTGGTAAGGGGAACAAAGCGTTTCTCTTCCCACTTCTTTACTTCCCAGAAGCCCCTATAAAAACATTTCTCTTTGATAGGCTCTCCTCTGTTATTAGAACCCAGGATGGGGTAACAGGGCCTGAGAAAAAGGGCAGTGGAGATAGAAGCTATGGGCAGAGGTAAGGTTCTGCCCCCCAGCTTTGTGTCCCTTTTGGACTTTAAACCAGACCCACCCCTGTTTTAGATAATAATGGCAGGCCCACGTTTAACTACCCCAAATGCATGCCAAAAAATTCGAAGTCTGAATGCAACCAAGAGATGTTTGCAAGCACCTCTATGGTGCAGGCAGTCTTCTAACAAGGGGTTGTGATTTGCAGTGGTTCCCTTTGCAGTGTATCCTCACTTCTAGCAAACTCTGTGTAATGTGTGAAAGGACCCTTATTAACCCTGTTTACAACCAGTCAAGTGGAAAATAATTGCAGTTGCACAAACTGTAAGGAAACACATAAGATTCCAAAGGGAGGTAGAAATAAGCCCTAATAGGATAAGTCTGTCATCCACAAAGGTGGTGTTGGCAGGTTTTGTTGATCTTTGGGAATAGATTGGATTAGCAAAAGGGAAACATTTTCTTGGAACCAAAAAAGAAATACAATCAGGAACTGGTACATTAAAACATGCTATATTTTGCACCTGATGGGAAACCTGTGTATTGTGGCCTGCTTGATAGGAAGTGAAGAGTTAAAACCCTCAGATCTTATAAATGGAGGTAAATGCTGACACAAGGTCTTCAGTATTTTTTTTCTTTCTGACAGAACACCCATCTTTAATTTGCTTGTCCCTTTGCCCATATAACATTGTACATCTGCCCTTGAAAACAGCTCTTGCAAGCACGAGTGTAGCCAGGGAAGTCAATTTAGCAGAGGTTCCTGTCTGTGTCCTAGCACTGCAGGCAGACAGCCTGGAGCTTGGAGTTATTATCGGCTAAACAGGAATATGAATAATTACTAGAGAGAGCCTGGGCTAATTGCAGTTTTTAATCTAGTTCTCATAAATCCTAAGATGCATATTTTTTCATGGGGAAAGAACCCCAAAAGTTTAGTGTTTTCCTGGAATCCCAAGGATATATTGTTTTTTTTTATAATATAGAGAGCATTGTTACCGTGCTTGAGTCTTCTATCAATTGTATTTATTTCTGTGGCACATTTGTATTCTACACATCCTTCAGCATTCAGGTGGGCTAACATGAGAAATACAATTTTATCCCATTGAACCCAATTCTTGCCTATCCATGACCAGCATTCCATCTATTACCCCTCATGGCTTTAAGATGATGTATTTTTCCAAAAGGGTGCACCTCTAAGCATATTAGTCCTTCTAGATCACTTTTATATCTAGGCATATCTACTGGAATTACTGCAAATATTTGATCTTGGTTACCATCTCTTGATGGTCACAGAGATCCAACTTTTGCAACAGTTCCAGTAGGTATGGTACCAACGAAAATTATCTAGGAGGTCTAATCAATAAATTCATGAGGTAGGAGGTCAGACAATTGGACTTAGAGCTGGCCATTCCATGAAGTTGCCTGGAATGTTTGTGTGGAGTGACACAGTTGATGAGCCAGTGGACAGATAAGCCCCCAGCCGATCTGACTGCCACCCTCTCCAACTTGCTACCCCACTGGGTACTCTGATCCTCTTTTGACTTGCTCTCTGCAAGTTGAAAGAGGGTCATGGCAATGGCAGCAGCCTTCTCTATGCAGGGCTGCTGGAGAAAGAAGGGGGAAGGGGGGAAAAGCTGCCATGGTTCCAGATCACCACTCGGTGTCCATCCATGCTTCAGCCTACCTGATGCTCTTCTCTTCTCTTAGAAGGGAAGAGTGAAGAAGAGCATTTTTACTGTACTTACCAGGTGTGCAGCTTGCAACATCTCTGCTTCAAGCTGCTTCTGTTTCCAATGATCAGGACTGATGCTTGTTAGGTTCCTAGCATATACCAGTCCTTTTCATTGGAAACAGAAGTAGTGTGGAGGAGGGAAGGCTGGATACTGTAGACTCTTGGTATGTACTGGGAAGGGGAGACAGGTACGCTTGCTTGACCTGTTTGCCTATTCATGCATTTGCTTATCTGCTCTCCCCTTTCAGCCATGAGAGGTATTTTGTGGGGAGATTCAGGTGGCGACATGGATACAGGCAGGGCTGGCCCACCCATGAAGCAATTGAAGTTGTCACATCAGGTAACAGGTTTGTTGGGGGCACTCCTCCCTGCCTACCACGACCTTCTCCTCCCACTCCCTGGATTGAAAGAGGAAGAGGAAATGTGGAGGGGAGGGGAGTGCTGAGTGACATGAGAATAAGAGGAGCAGAGGCTGGCACATTGTCGGGAACAGGAGGCACCAGCTGACACGCCACCTCAGGTGTTGGAGGCTCTTGGGCTGGCCTTGGATGCTGGCCGCTACTGATCATATTTAAGTGCTGACCACATCTTTTCATCATTTGCCATATTGTAAGCTATAAAAACTAAAGTGTGTGTTTGGCATACTAAATAATAAGTGAGGTGACTTATGATGCCTTCCTTGCCATTACCACCCTCAGTGAAGACTGCTTCAGAGTCAAAATATTTGGACATGAATAACCTGCAAATAACGTACATTTGGACTTAAGGTTGCGTGTGGTCTTTAAAGCGATTATTACGAGAGTCTTTTGTTTTCCTAGAACAGTCTCCTTAAGGCAGCAGTGGAAGAACATAAATGTCAAGTTATTTTGTAGAGCTGCTGCTTTGCTCAATAAAGTAACTTTCTCTCTGGTTTCCCACAGAGTTAATATGCCCTTTTTGTTTCTTCCTCATGCTGTTTTTGAAGTGTCTTGTATTTTTAAATCTTGGAAGCAACTCACTGTCTTACTCACTTGGTTTGGCTACTGCTAGGGCTGCTTCATAGGTGGCTTTTTTTCCTGTGTGAAGATAAAAGTCCAGTCATTGTCATGTGTGAAATGCAATGTGAACTTTTATGCTGCATCTTCATGCAAGTGACTCACCAGGCAAGCACAACCCATCAGCCATATGAGTGGCTCACCAGAGGTTCAGATGTCCCACTAGTTCAATGGGACTTTCTCCTACGTGAGTGCGCATAGGATTGCAGCCTTAAATGTAGTAGAGAAGGAAAAATAAAATGAAAATATTACCTTTGCTTACAACAATAAATGCCAGCTTTATCAACCTATAATATGCTTTCTTCAGTATTTCAAAAAGGCACCTCTATTAAGATTTTGGTGATACACAGATTAATCACTAAGAAGACAGATGATTAATCAACTAAATATTTTTTATTCACATGACTGACCTCATGAAAATGTCCAAATGGTTGCTCCCAGTACACTGTGCAAAAAAATAAGAGGGGTTTGCTATCCTACTTGCCTCTTGATTCCTCTGATATTACATGTACCATTTCATATGTACAGAGATAGTATGGGTTATCATAAAGATCCCAGAGCAGCATGGACAGTAATCTCAAAGTATACAGAACTGAGAGAGGAAGAGTGAGGATTGTTTTAGCCACTGACAATGTCACAGTGGGTATATCTCATGGTGGAGCTATGAGCAGGATCAGCCCATCCAGGATTCGAATGAGCCCGTTCGAATCAGGTTGCAGATTCAGGGCTTGAGTGGAGGGGTGCCAAACAGATGCCCAACACCTCCCCCCACTGCAGACAAAGCTGACCTCCTTACTGGCCCCTTCCTCCACACAGTTCTTGGAATCAAAGCATGCAATACAAAGTGTGTTCTCAACATGTCTTTCATTGCATGCTTTGCGTAAGGAGCCCACCTGAAGGAAGGAGCAAGATCCCTGCATTCTGGTCCTTGAATCTCAGCAATTTAGTTCCATCACTGTCCGAACAGGCATTTTTTGAAAGTCCAGTGGGTGAAAGAGCAAGATCTCTTTTTCCTCCATGCGGGCTCTTTAAACAGAGGAGGAAATGCAGAACATGCTGGTAGTAGTCCCAGCTTGTTTCACATATCCTGCATTGATTCAGAAGGAACCAGCTAAAGGGAAGCAGTGGAGCTGGCGTGGAGGCGGTGGGGCTATGTGCTGCTTCAGCTGGCCCTGGCTACAAGCCATGAAAAGGTGATGTTGATCACGGGGGGGGGGGGGGGTCAGACTGCACAGCCAAAGTGTTAGCATATAATCTGTAAAGAGCAAGTGCTTTGTGAGGGCTGAAAAAGCTGTCGTTGCTTCAGCTGACATCAGTAGCAACGGTATGACTTATGGTGTTTGCTTTTTTAATATAGTTCAATGTGCATCTAATAGACAATAAAATGAAGGCTCAAAAATAAATAGCAAGGACTACCAAAGCTACTATTTGTTCATTCCCAGGCTCAACAGGAAAGCATAGTCTCTAACCTACTGCCTAAACAATGAAAGGGGAGAAATCAGGTGGGTCTCTGTAGGTAGGGAGTTGGTTACAAAGTCTGGGTGCTACTAAAGTGCAAATCCCTTTCTCACCAGTGGGGGTACATGGAAGAGGGTCTCGTATGATGGACTCAAGCCCTTTCATGTTAAGATTGACATGATGGTTTTGATTTAAAAAATAAGGTATCATTAATATTTGAAAGGATTTTGTTTGTTTGATATAACATCCGCTATCAGAAAAATTAGGCAAGCCATCAAAAGTGAGATCTTACAGGTTGCAGAACTGAGCTTAGCTGCTGGGCCTCCGCGTTCTGCTGTTCTGTCTTCTGCAAGCTGATCCACCAATACAAACACGCACTCTTCCTTGATATTAAAAGACTTCAGTGGGCCTTTTAAATAGTTATCCCCGTGAGACAACCTTTCCTGTGATGTAATTTGACACACAGCTGTCATTGGGGCTTAAACATAGTAATCTTTGGAAATGATTGGGAATTTGCCCTGGAGGGGGGAAAAACCCTGTTATGATTAATTTCTACCAATGATAAACCACTCCTTGTCCAAAATGCAGCGTGCTATGAAGTATGATTTAATCCATTTAACTACAGTGCCTGATGACTATGACAACTGTGACACAAATGTCATCATAGAAAGTGATATTTCAAGTGGCATGGTGGGATTAGAAACCTGCTGAAGATTTGTCAAAGGAAAAGTAAGTATATAATTTCTAGATAAGTGATTTGTCTACTCTAAACCACTTCTGTTTAAAAAAGGGGGGTGGGAGGGAGAAGGTGTTTTGAAATGAAGCCCTGACCTCTTGCACCGAAGAGTGGCTGTAATGACAGTGTGAGTCAAGGGAAGATCTTTTAATGTAAAATTCTAAAGTGGAAATAGATCAAAATGGGAATTCTGTTCACTGGGTGAAATATTTATCAAGAACACTCAGGGTTTGTTGAAGTGAATGAGACATGCAGAAGGACACAGGGGTTTCAGGAGAGGGAGATGGTGTCATGCTGGTGAACTGTGCCCTAAGTTTTCCTTGTTAGAAATTGGAATTCAATTTGATTTTTTTTTTTTAATTCAGGAGACTATCCAGTTGTGAAAGAGGAGTTATTTCTTTAAGAAGTGTGTGGGGGAGGGACAAGAATCATGCCTTGCTTTACCTTAAACGTGTTGGTTCTGTGGTGTCTGAAGAGTGGAATCCTGTGATTTCCTATGTATGTCCTAAACTAGCCTGCAAGGGCTGAAGAGGGCCTTGAAAAATTAAACCACTATACCTCCCAACACTTTGTCCTCCTTAGAGTGGAGATTCCCATGCAACATTAATTCCCCCTCTCCAGCCAATAAGTGAGCAGAGACAACATCTTGAAGGATGTACTGGCATTTCCTGACGCATACTGCATTATAGACAGCATGTGCAAGGGTATCTCAGAATCACTTTCATTGCTCAGAAACCGTTCCATCTCTGAATCCTGACTGACTAGAAAAAGCGGGAGGGTTGGATGTCAGGAAGAATAATGTTAACTTGGCTATCCTGCTGTTATAAGAAGTACATTTGCTTAACCATTGTTTTGGGAGCAGATCATGAAAAAATATGTGTCTTTTGGAGAGCAGCTTAAAAATATGCCTCCATTTTTGAATCAGCCCTGTGGACACCTGCATGGTCCCTGCAGTCATGTCTCCAAACACCTTTTTAAGAAAATTCACAAAAGCTATAAAGTCAAATAGTATAACAAGGGCCATATCCATTACACGTGATAAATACATGGCAGGGAAGGGTTCACCTATGATCTGGTAACCACTCCGGTTCTCCCTTCAGACTGAAGTTCTCAGGGGTCTGCTTCACCCATGTAGTCACTTCTTGCAGCATATAGTACACATAGGATGAGGGACTCTAAAATACACACTCAGATGATATTTCGAATTTCATATTAACATGAATTCTGTTTAGATCAAAAACTGATGTTATGCTGTGGAATTTTTTTTGAACAAATGCTTTTATTAGAGAACGACATAATGAAACTGCCAATAGCTCCTTTCCAAGAAACACCTTCTAAAATCTTTTAAGAAACAAACCTTTAATTACCAGTTTTCTTTTATTTTTAATTGAAATCAGCAACATAACCCCCAGGAAGCTCCTTGATGGTGAGGCTTGGTGAATTTTGTGAAGGTTGTGCTTTGAGAGGAAGTGGCTTTTTACCACAGGATGCTGTGTCAGGAAAAGGTTGGTTCTTGGTCGGCCACAACTTAAACTGCCACTTTTCCCTCAGAGAAGAGGAAAAGTTACATTGGCTTCCTGTTTATGCACACTGTAATTATTTATACCATTCAGAAAATATTGCTTCTTTTAACTTGAACATACCTTAAAGAAAATCCATCATTATTGTGAGATTTTAAGTACCACATTTAAATCATTTTTGAAATGTAAACATTGTGTAGAAAAAATATTGTTAAAATGACCAGTTCTTTTTAATATGCTATCAAGGCAATTAATTTTAAAACCACCAAAATTTGGACTCAAGAATATTTTATAAAGCCTAACTGGGATCCTGAAAATTGCTGCTCTAAAAGGAGAAATATAGTGCATTTCATAAGTGCTTAGAGCATTTCTCATAAGTTATCTCAATAGTCTTCACCACACCCCTGCAACTTAGGCCAGCATTACTGCCCCCATATTAGTGGTCAGGACACTAAAGGCCCAGGTCTTGGAGAGTGTGTAGTTTGTAGAGCAGGGTTGTCCAAACCCCAGTATGGGTGCCAGATCTGGAGATCAGGTGAGCTGACCTTACCGTTCTGCCGGATCGCTATGTGTAGTCCTCCTCGATCAGAGGACAGGGACACTCTGGGCAATCGCATCTGCCCAGACATCCTGTCGCACAGCCTTCTGGAACACCGGACATAAGACGTGACTGCTCAGAGAATCCCTGCCCCCTGATCGAGGAGGACTACATGCGGCGACCTGGCAGAACGGCAAGATGCAGTCCAGACTGGTACCGCATTTCCATTGCGGAGCGGTGGTGAGTTTGGCCACCACTGCTGTAGAGCATACATACAGTGTGGCTGCAAGATTATGCCTGACACTCCCTGTGCATTCCTCCTTCAAGTTTACCAGATGTACATGCATTAGATATAAGATTGTGCAGAGCATATACTTTGTAACGTCAAGTACGTGTAGGCAAACTATGTAGTGAGATGAGCAAGTGCAATCCTGTTTTCCACACCACAAGTAAGTTCTGCAGAGTTAAATCCTCATCTAAACCAACCCTACAATTATAGTTTGTTTAGGGTCTCCTGGTGAGATTATGGCTGAGATTGAAAGTTTTCCCACTTTATTTTGATTATCTTTTGGTTGATAGTGAATGGAGGAGGGAAAAAAAACTGGAACTTTAAAAGAAATACAATGGGATCTGCATTCCTCCTCCTCTCCTAGGCAAGCACTTTGTTAGGACTGGGAGAGGCATGCAGATCATGTTGCAGATCACTGCCTGTAAACCTGCAGTTAGCTCTTTATAAGAGTGATCCACAGCATGATGCTGAACCCGTTCTTGGCTAGTGCTTTATCTGGAGAAAAGGGAGACATGCAGATTGCACTGAGCATCACCTCCTGTAAATGGCAGTTGCCACTTTTACAAGAAGTTCTTTGCAGCGGGATCCACATCCATTCCCCTCTCTTGGCAAGGTATTTTGCCATGTGGGGGAGAGATTGTGCTGTGCACTGTTTGATACAGAAAAACCTATTTTTTTCTCAAGGGGTGACTTTCCTTTCATCAGGAGCTTTGCCCCCTGGAATAGCAACTTTCATGACAAAAACTTGAACTCCATGAAAATTTGACACAGCATGAATTTGGAGTGGAATTTTTGCAGCACATTGTGTTAACCAATTCAGTGCACTGGCTGTGGGTCTTGTAACCCCTTTTAACCTTCAACAGAACTTGACTCATCACATTCTTAGGGTCTGTTCTTCATTCATCCTTTCCTCATCATTCTTTCATACTTTCTGGACTTGCTGCCCCACACTTGGGTGCCAGGCCTCCTCAACAGCCATTTAATGTTGTTTGGCATCCCTTGCTTGTATCCTGGCTCCTCTTCTTTCTCACCTGCTCATAGCATCTGGTCTCCTGTCCTTTGTTCTCTATCTACTATGCCTGAATATCACAAGATAATTTGGATATGTCATCTGAAAACTCATGCTAACATGCCACATTAATAAGGTGCCTGGGATCATCTAGCATTACGGCTGGACCTGAATTTAGGAATCCATTTCTTAAATATAAATCCGATTTCTTTCTTAAATCTCTTGCATTGGATGCTCTGTAGGCGAGCCACTATTTAGAATTATATCACAGTTAACACGTAGCCTGTGCTTCAAAAAAACTTAAGTTACTTGTTCCCAGGCTTTCAAAATTCTCCACAGAAAAAGCAGAATAGCATGAGCAGTCTAAATTATGCATAGTGAGCAAATTTCCGTACTTTATCTTTTATTTTGTGCAATTCATTCTGTTTTGTTTTAGTAATGGGGAAGGACATAAGAGCTAGGAATTTGCCTTAAAAATAAATGAAGGCTGTGATTCTGAGGAAGCATAATTCTGTGCCCCAATTTCCACTTTGTATTTTGCATTCACGCAGAATCACAGCATTCTCCCTGAAGTCCGACTAGCCTGCCGTCCGTTGGCACCTTCCTACCTTACAATTGGCCAGCATGCTGAATGTTCCCACAAGTCACTTTTAGGTCTGGGGAGGGTGGGGAAATAATGTGAAAAACATGATAACTAGGTCAAAGAGAAGCACAATTACTATGAATTTGGCTGCATAGTAGCAGTACCTTTCTCCGACCTACTTATGTGTTTTCATTTTTTTCTCCATGATATGTTTTCAGACATGTGTGAATGAGGACCAAATAAATAGGTTGTGATTTCTTCCCGTTTGTGTTTTATGCTTAGCTTTGACTACAGAAAGCTGTGTATGAATCCTGAACGCTCCCAAAAGGGTACCTACTAGATGTGATGGTTATAGTCAAATTAAAGCACAGCCCCAAATCCACCCACCCTAGCATAATTTTTAGATGTAGTAATTGATTAAGTGGCAAATTGTTTTGTTCTTTCTCACAATGATTCATGCCAAAATTATGTCAATATGAATATTGTATTCTGGTACAGGTGGGGTGTGTTCAATTCCTTGCCCTTCTTTTTTGTGGGCTGATTACCTTCACGCAGGAAGCCACCAGCGTTGCCACTGCTGCCACCTAAAAAGCAGAATCTTCCTTCTCTGAAGGATTAATTAGCATGACCAGTTTGATGGATTTAGTCAACAGTATTGCTAAATAGGGGATGGGGGGAGACCCCATCCACCAGTGTTTCGCCAAACGAACGCTTGTTTTGACCAGGGACCTTTATTGGTTTGCTAGGCACACTCAGACAAGTGTTGCTTCTGATTAATTGATCAAGGGGGGTTATTTTAACCTCTTGGCTGTGTACCAGAGAGCAAGTCTTTGTCCTAATATTCCTAGTACCACCCCTTCTTGCAAGTTTGAAATGTGAGATGCCTGGATTTTTTCCCCCCCTCTCTTCTCTTTGCTTTCTCTCTCCCTTCTGGCAAAGTGGCTGTGTCTGCTCTTGTGTATCTGTGTGTGTGTGTGTGTGTGTGTGTGTCACTCACACATAAGTGATAGATGGGTTTAATGGGAAAGCAAAGGGATGGACCACTAGAGACAGCAAAAGGAAACCATCAATACCAGTAACATACAGCTGAGGTGAGAATTTTCCTAGTGTTTGATTTTTTTCTTTATTCTCCCCCCCTTTTTCTAGTGGGGGGGTTGTTAAAGGAGCCTCCTTTCCCATTTGCAGCCGCCACACACTCTCTTTAAGCAATGTCATGCAGACGCCACTGTGTGCCCTCTTGCTTGTTTCAGGTCTGTCTGCGTAGACGTGTGAAGTTCTAAAGCTGAACCTGATTCTCTTTTTATTGTCTCTGGAGGGTTGTCGCTGGGAGCACAAATAGCCTGTTGGCAAGTACGGCATGAGCCCATTAGCAAGACTCCATCTGTGATTGGTTTTGCCTGGAAACCGGGAGACAAGCAATGAATAATTGATGTGTGTTGTGCAGTAGCTGGACAGGCAAAGAAAAAAAGAGAGAGAGCGAGAGAGCGCAGGATGCCCTCAGAGGGGGGAGAAAGAACAAGCTTGAAAATAGCTACTGGCTGCCTTGTGTTGAGATTAAGGTAGCCCTGGCTTTCTTTGTTCTGCACTACATGGTTTCTGCCTAGGAGTGTTTTCAGATATATGTGGCCTTTTTTCCCCCCTCCTTGCAAGAGAACTGAGGGGGAGAAATATCCCCCCTCTCAAGGTGGGGGAGCAGAAGACGGCTAGTTTTGAATGAAATGTAACTTGTGGGTAAGTTGGCTTCTTTGGAGGGGGGGAAAGTGTGTGTGTGTGTGTGTTCAAGCCAGCTTCCAAGGGTGTGTGTGTGTATGCGTGCCTGCGCGTGCGTGAAGGAGAGAGAGCATTGTGGGTAGAAGCGTGTTGTCAGATGGCAAAGGCAGCACAAGGGAATGAAAGACTTCACTAGCAAGCTGGGGCATGCTTGTGTGTAGTTTCTGCTTATTACGTTGCCATTTTGGTTAAAATATTCTGACTAGTGTTTTGTTTTTGATTTTTTTTTTTAACCAAAGCCCTTCTTATCTTGGGATGATTATTTTAAGGGGAGAAATCCTGTTCTCTATAACCAGGTATTTGACAAGATGTTTTTGTTTGTTTATTTTGCCAGTAACCATGGTGAACAGAATGCATGAAAGGCAACAGTGGCCTTTTGCCATGTCTGCACTGTCCAAAATTTCTGAAGCTAACCCCCAAAGCTGTTAACGAATTAGCCACTGTCATTGTGCTCAAGTGATTTCATGTTAATTGCATTTATTTTTTTTGAAATTAAATCTCTCTGTACGTAACTTTTGGCAAACGCACTCCAGTGAAAAATCTTTTAAGGGTGCTGCACTTTTAGCAGTGGTGTCAATAACTGTCTTGTTACTCTGGACTGGGAATTTTTCTCCTAGTTGAGTGTGTGATTCTTAATGGTGGATATATTGTTGATCTATTTGGAATGTGTATATTTAAAGACTATTTACTGAACATAAACTTGCCATCTGTGGAAGCTGGGAAAGTTTGGGTGGTTCCAAGATAACTATTTTTTCATATGTTTTAAATATTGAGTGAATTGAAATGAAGGGTGGTTCATGGCAGACTAAATAAATTAGCAATTGCTAAATAGACCAGGAATCTGACATTGCGGAGATGCAATTGCAGCTAAGCAAGTAGCGTAAAAGGTTGCAACATGTTGCTAAGGATAGTCCTGCCAGTGTTTTAGCCTGAACACCTGAATGATGTCACCATGGTTAACTGAGGTGTAGTTTGAGCCCAGGCAGCATCTATCAATTTACTGAATGAAGTAGGTGTGGTATGCAATAGATGGCTTGATTAGTGGGTTTCTGTAGCAGAGTAAAACATTGTTTTGCCAAACTGCTTGGGGGCCTGATTCTTTTCCCTAGTGGAGTTTGTTCCAGAGCTTTCAGGGAGGTCAAGCAATTAGCAGCATCTGATCCATAGTTGAACTGAGGCCAGTCGGGGCCTGATCCAAAACCTATTGCCTTTTAATGGTTGTTGGCTGTGTCCGTCATTTAGTTTGGCTTTGAGATTTCAGACATAAGAAATTAGCAAGGATTCTTGCATTTGAACAGGTGCCAGAATGAAGAATCTGTAGAAATGTGGTATTTCCTGTGTGAGAGAAAAATGGTAAAAATAGTAAGTCTTCCCCCTTCCCCTCAGTTTAGATTTAAGAAGCCAGTCAGTGCTCAGTTTAGATTTAAGAAGCCAGTCAGTGGTCAGTTGCCCCTCTTGATATTGCAGGTTTCCTATACTCCTCATACCCTCTTTCTGAAGGAATAAGAGCCAGGGAAGGCAATCCAAGTGGATGGATCTCGATCACAGCTCTGTGTGTGATCTCACCAACCACTTTTCTGGAGTCAGAAAAGAATTTTAACCATGTTCTGTTACTGTTTTATTTTTTCCATTTTTACCTCCTCCTGCAGCATGTGATTGTTCCATTGAAATGCCTGTTTTCCATCGATCCTCTAAATATTTCTTTCATGGGGCAACTTGTTTGCTTTTGCTCCTTGTTTGGTTGTAACATGTGACAAACTGGATGAGGCAGGGCAATTTGTAAAGGGAATTTTGGGGTGATATGTGCGTGAGTTGGGTCAGGAAAGATTTTACTGTCAGGGAAAGATTCAACTGGATGATCTTCTGTGAAACCAGAAGTGACGTTTTTAATTTCTCATTGTGTATTAGGAGGCCCGGGGAAGCCCTCATCTTCAGAGGGGGTGTGCAGGGGGGGGCACGGACCCAATCTGCAGATAACTGAATCTGGGGATATTGGGGGGGGGGGTTTCCCTGTATGTTGGATATATTTGTATATACAGGTATTTCTTTCCTACCCATATTCTGAGGGTTGTTTAATTAAGATCTGATATACATTTTTAAAATATATGACAAGTCTCAGCACCTGTTCAGGCTTTGTTTACCAGAAAGGAATCTCAGCCTGGTAAGGATGTCAGGTGCTTACATGTTCCTTCCTCACCGTGGGTTAATAGTAACGTCTGATCACTACATTGAACACAGCACCACAGCACTTACTGCATTTAACAGAACAACCCCCCCACCCCCCCAAAAACACCCATTATATAGTGGGATGAATGGGGAGTTGGAAGGATATTGTGCTTAAATAAATGTGATGCAACCTGGATCAGATGATACCTTCTCTTTGTGATGGTGGTGTGGAACAGTGAGAGCCCAAGTCTTCTATACGGCTGAATGTTCACCCTTAGTAGGTGACTTCTAAACAAGATTACCAGAACGCATTTTCATTTGGAGCAGTTCCTTCTCCCCCCAAGACATGTGTCTCCCCAAGACATGTGTCCTACTTAGCAAATCTGATAATTATCATGTCTAGGAAAATGACATTCTGCAGAGATTTTGGGTTCCTCCCCCTTGAATGTGTTCCATGTATCAAAGTGCCATAAATGGAAGAGGTTACCTCCCCCCCCTCACTATCCTCTTCTTGCTCCCTCTCCAAAGAGAATAAGCAAGAAGGAGCTCCAGCAGCAGCAGGGTGGACTGGCTTGAACAATCACCAGTCACACGAGGGTTTGGAATACCTTCCACTAGTTTGCCACCTCCCCCAGTCCACTGCTTGAAGCAGCCACTTCATCCCATCTCATGGGTGGGCCAGCCTTCTTCACAAACCTGCATTAGACTGAATTGTGGCAGCCAATCCAATTAGGCAATCACTGTTCAATTTGTTATTGAAAACTGTTACTGAAAATCAGAATATTTTTGATCTATCAACAAATATAATGTTTAACAAAGAACAAATCACTTAACCAGGAATAAAAGTCTTTTTGTGTTTCTCTTTCAATCACTCAGATGCTAGACCAAGTCACACATATCCCTACAGCAATCCCAGGCTTTCCTTCAGAGGTACTCTTGACAAAATTGCAGCCAGTCCCCCTTCTCAAGCCAGTTTATATGATATGCATGCTTTTCAAACACCTGATGTCACATTATTTTGTAGGTGCATAATTAAAACATTCATAGGTGTATACTTCAAAAAGTAATGTGTAAAACATCCCTAAGCTAATGACAAACACACCAGCATGTTAACATCTCATCTCTCATTGTAATAGCTTTTTTGCCTTCACCCTGGCATCAGCATTGGTCAGAATTCGAAGAAATGCATTTTTGAACATTCTTACTATCCTGCATTATATTTTTTCTGCTTCTAGAGAATTTTTCTCTTTAATTCCCCCCTCCCCCAGTGTAGCAGCAAACGTAATACCTTTGCACTTTTCCTGCACTTTAGCAGTTCTTGAGAGGATGACAGAGACCAACTTAAGGATCTTTCTAGCTATGGAAACAGAAAATGATAATAAATACAAATGATTTTCCTCAATCCAGTTGTCAGGCTACTCCTGAGGCTGTTGAGGACATACATATGTGCGTCATATGGGGGTACACTATGTGTCTCTTTCCAAGCAAAAATACCTGTGTCACAAAACTTGGAGAAGCAGTCTGACATGCCTCTTTTCTGAGAAAAGTGATGTGCTCAGTGCCCTCTCAGATTCAGTGCAGATGCAGTCTTTAGGTAACGTAACATTCAAAAGTTGGAAAGTCATTGCCTTATTCCCCTCCCAGAAAGACAATTCACACACTCCAATCTGTCACACAAAAGTTCACACAGTTCATATATCATGGGTGTTCAAAACCAATTTATCTGTTGTATTTTTTTTAATGGTGCATCTAAGATGGTTTATGTGCACTCAGAACTCAAGAGTATGACTGCAACAATGTGTGTTGTTTGCAAACATGTGTATCCTACAAGTACACCCATCAGGGAGCTAAAACTAGCCGTGGCTCCCTGTCAAGTATAATTTCAGTAATGAACTTGAATGTCATGCAGTGTTATGTGTGGAATGAGCCTGTATTGCTTGTGAGAGGCAGAAGCAGATTCAGTTATAGTTCTGATAAGAAACCAGAAGTACCAGTGTTCATGCTTCCAGCAAGGACACTGGATAAATGTGTTTGAGTTCTGTCTGCCTTAGTGGATAGCCTCACTCAAAAGGCACCACCGGAAAATGGACTCTGAGCTCTGAGAGCCTGCTGCCACAACCTGCAAGGGGAGCTAGAGATACTCTCTTCCTCAACCAGTTCCAAGGATAACGTTTATACCTGGTGCTTCATTGTCCCTGCCAGTGCCAATGGGGTAGATACTGGTTGCTGGCAGTGTAGCCAATCAGCAGCTCCCCCAGATGGCTACAGTAGAAATTATTTGCGTGCACTGTTGTGTAGAAAACTCCTGTTCAGAAAGATAATATTTGCAAATAAAACAATAATGCTGACAAAAGACTTATCATGTATTCTGTGCGTAGAGAGACCACCGGAAATGTTGCATGATCAATATCTCTTACTCCAGCAGAACAATCTATTTCTTAAAGGAACAGGCAAGAATAGCATTAATTTATCTATGAATTTAATAGATAAATAGGCTATGAAATTAATATCATCCATATGGTACTTGAATGGGTTGCTTGGATGATGATCAATGAGACCTGCCCTTGTTAGATCTAGACACCGTTTCTTCTCTTACTTCTAAGCATAATGGCTCTGTAGGTCATGCTGGAAAGGGCTTGAACAAGCCAAGAGAGACCTGCCAATATAAATAAATGTTGGGGGAGGGAGGGGGGACTGGCCCAGTATCAAAGCTTTTTGAATTAGCTGAACAAGCCCTTGAGCCAGAAAATTCATGTAACCTTAAGAGTTGGTTGGGCTCTCATGAAATGAAAGTGTTCTAGAACTATAAGAGGTACACAAATGTGCCATAAAAATAATAGAGTGATTACTGTTAAGTTGTGGTGAGAAAAGTACCTCATTCATCATCTGTGTGAGAGCAGCCAAGTGGTCTGGCATTTACCTAGGATCTTTTGACGACTAAATCCACTGCACTGTATTTTTCACAAGTTTAATCAGGAATGTAAGTTTTATCTTATTGAATCAGATTAAGATCCATCTACTAACACTCTATTTTCAACAGCAGTCACCCAGATGCCTCTGGAAAAGCACAAGCTGGTTATGGTGGTGGTTAGTCTCCCATCCTTTGTAATTCAGCCCCAGCAACAAGTATTTACAATTTATAGCAGGAGATGAATGAGAACTACTCCTGTGTTATAAAGATGTGTCCCTCATGTTTTATTTTAGGAAGATGTCCTGTTCTAGTCCTCCTCTGGTGTCAGTGTTAGTCTCGTGCTTGGACTGCATGCAGAGGTCTCCACATACTCACCTGAGGAATAGGTTGTTGGTGCTCAAGGCAAAGGGGAGCCCAGAAATGCTCGGTTTTTGAGAAATACGCATTGAAGTTAATAGATCATCTCAACTTTATAAAAATGAAGACACTGTGGTGTATTTGATTTAGAAATTTGCTTCATGGGTGCATAGTGTAATATGGGGTGTTAATAAGAATTCCAGATGTATAATGTTTGGCATCACTTTCTGTTAAAACTCAAATATATGTGATCAGAGACCACTTATCTCATCACTGTCTTTTCATTCTCTTAGCGTACAGTACATGTATTTAGGTAGGTTGGCAGAGCGTTCGCTCTTCCTGATCATATTTGAAGATGAGCTTGCACTCTTGGGGCATCTGTGAGAACAGAACATCATTATCAAGACCATGTGAATATCTGTTTGAGAGACTGCACGTAGACCATTAATTACACTTCCTCTTTGTATGTTATGTCGCTGATCTTCAGATGTACATCAGATCAGATGTAGCAAATCTTCAGATCAGACACGACCTAAGATGTTTTGGTGCTTATGACCAAAAATGCAAATGGCATTCCCATAGTAGTAAAAAGTATGCTAATTAATGATTTCCTTTTAAAGGCACCCCAAAATCTGCCCCTGCTGATAGGCCACCTTGCCTAATGATAGGGCTGGCCCTCTTGTAGATACTGGTACAAAGACCATTTCATATGCTACACAGAAGGAAACCTGGATTTGCCAGTGAGCCTATATTCAACCGGAGCGGCAGCCAGCAGCTCATTGATTAGTGTAACTGCATGATATATACAGGTACAGCCTATTTATCCGCGTTAGTTCTGTTCCGTGACTCAGCATGATTAACAAAAAATGTGTTGTGCTAAATCCCATAGAGTTACGCAAATACACTGCAGCCTGACTTTTCTGGATGGAAGGAAACTAAGGCAGCTGTTCTCAATCCCCCCCTTCCTTCCCCTTTCACAGGTGGGATCCTGAGCTTGCTTGGGAGTCCTCTGTGTCCCAGGCAGCCTCCCAACAGCACTACAGGTTCTCCTCCTCCTCTTTGCTGCTGCCGCTCCTGCAGCTCTCCCTGGCTGCAGCCACCATGGAAACTCCTCTGACCCAGAGCATTCTGGGACTTGTAGTCCAGCTCTCTGCTCACCCTCACCTGTTTCTCCAAGGCTCGGCAAACACTTCCGGGGTTTCTTAAAGCAATCCCCTCTGTTGCTACTGCACCTGTGTGTGTGTGGGAGAGAGAGAGAGAGCTCTACCTCACTGTACATGTTCTGGCTACAGAGGTTTTTGGTCTCCCCTTCCCCTCTTCAGCCTCAGCTGGCTCAGGGGCTCCAGGAATGTTACTGTTCCTTTTGCAGTGTTTTGGGCTGCCTGGAAATGGATCAAGATGCCAGCTCAGGGCATAGGTGTGTGTGACTTTCAGTACCCCCACTCCATTCTGTTGAGACAAATCTGCAGATAAAAAATCTGTGGATAAATAGGCTGCACCTGTATTTGTCCAAGTATGTGTGCATCTCATTTCTGCTTTTGGATGTACACTTAAAACATCTTAGGTGTATATCTGAAAACAAAATGCAGTCTATGAAGTGGCCCTTAATTTTCATGGCTCTAACATTTAACATTCAAAAAGACAGACACGATATCATTACAAACCAGCCCTAAATATTTAGGCCAGTATGCAAAGAGCCATGTGGGCACATGAAAGGGCTTTGGACTAGTACTTAAACAGCAGCTCCCACAACTGGAATTCTAAAAACAGTTCATGATGTGGAGTAGAGGTCTACTGTCCAAAGATAAGAAAGTTAAAAATACTAGTACTAGAGTAACCATGCTGCTCACAAACCCTTGGGAATCTTTCGGCTGCAATTTGGATCTCAATCATTTGTTTTAAGTTACAGTTTTAAGGAGTGTATTTGAGCTCTGCTACCATACTTTCTCTTATCCAGAGCTTAAGGAATTTCAGCCTGGTTTAAGTCTGGCTTGTCATATCACCAAGATTTCCAGGAAGAGACTGCAATGATTTAGTTATTCATGCAGACTCCACTGGATTATGGAGTCTTGATATAGCTTGATCTGTCAGCAGAATTTGAATCTATTGACCATGGAACATTATTTCAGTGCCTGGGCACCCTGTCAGTCTCCAAGGCCCTGTTAATGGAGTTTACTCCTGATATATTTCTGCTTCCACATTTTGTTGCTGTCAATAGTTCTGTCTTTGATCCTTTCCCTACACAAGGTTCTGTAGGGGAGGGGGTACTTCAGACTGCATTCAATTTAGTGCATACAATGATACACAAAATAAACATCAGAACCATAATTGGGTTTTATGGCTAGCTCCAGATCCATAAGTCTATAAAGCAGTGGTTCCAAAACTTCTTAGCACTGGGACCCACTTTTTAAAATGGCATTCTGTCGGGAGCCGCCTAGGTTTACGAGACTTTAAAAAAATATAGAAAAAAAATCTTTTTTATTTATTTACACAAATAATAACCAGAAAAAAAGATGCTCCAATATCTATCTCCCTATATTTACAAATGCTTATAAACTACAAGAACAGTTTGGAGGGCGGTTAGCTGCTATCTGATTTTTGCCTGCTGCTAAATGTCAGAGTGTTTGGCAGCTTTTGCTGCTTGTTACTGGAAGCGCCATTTAGGATGAACAGAACAGGGAGAGTTGCTCTAACTCTGTGTTTCAGGCCACATGTGATTCTTCTTCTAGAGTGTGTACGTCTCTGACCAGCTTGCTTGTTATGTGGCTGAGGCCCAGTTCAGATACTTGGATCAGAGATAATGTCCATTGCATGATAGGAACTAGAACCAAACCCTAAGAATAGGTGCACCCCATGCAGTGATCCCTTGAGAGATCCAGGTGATCACATCTACAAACATATATGCCTGTCAAAATCTCAACTCCTTTTGATCAAAATGATTGCTTGCCCTCTACTGAGAACATCGCCATGACAATTTTGAGGTATAAAATGCCCTTACAATGCTATGCAGTTTTATCTTGAATGTAGCCAACAATGTGCCTTTAAAACTTTATTTGAATTCCTCCCTGCAATTTGAATGGTGCCCCTGCTTCTGGGTATTTACACATCTTCCTTTTGCAAGTTCTGTTTGCAGAACAGAATCTGCAGAAATTTTTAAATTCCTATTTTTAAATCTTCAGGAATAAACAAACTCAGCAGTTGTCTTTGGAGAAGCTTCAAAACTATTCAGTCAAACCATTGACCATGTTTGGAGGTTTGTTAGTTTTATTTTAATGAACTGTTCAGATAAAGGGGTATTCTGTTCAAACTGAAGAGTTATAAAATTAAAAATTTGCAGATTGGCCAAATAACACAGAGCACCAGATAGCCTAAGTTAAAAACCCATGCTTTCATTTCTCTTATTCCAGTCAATGAAACCAAAAGGGACAGTTTGACTGAATCATTTCCAAAGTGGGTGGACAGTTTAGGACATTTGTAACCCAACCAGTTATTTCCATCAACAGCACCATGATACAGACTGCACGCCAAATGCTACATGACTATTGGCTTCATCAGGTAGCAAAAGGATATCTTTGTGGCATCTACAGAATGGTAACAAAGCATGAGTAAATTGATTATGTTCTATATTGGGGGTTGCAAGTAGCATTGACCAACAGCCCAATCCTGAGCTCTCATGGCTATGGCAGCACCGAAAATGGCTACTGCCACATCCTGCGCACCAACAGCAGCCACGGGCGGCACCTCGGGAAGTAGCCCCGCAATGGGGCTACTTGATTCACTGCCGACCAAAAGGTCAGCAGTGAAGTAAGAGCGTTCATGTCAGGCGCCGAGCCCCACACGAATGCGTAGGATCTGGTGGAGTGGAGCTCCACCGGTTCCGCCTCCCTTCTTCCCTCCCCACTCCCTTCCCCCCGGCATGTCTCCCACCCATGCTCTCCCCGCCTCCCCATCATGCCTCCTCCTTGTCCTCTCCCTGCCCTCTGTTCGCCTCCCCTCTCCCGGGATTGCCTCCTCCCCACCTCCACCCACGCCCCTGCTTTCATCTCTGTGGCTTGGCGGTCCATGTGACTACTGAGCAGTGGAGGCCAGGCACCTGCCTGACGCTGCCTGAGCATGGGCGCTCGCCCGGCTTTAGGCCTCGCAATGAGCAGTAAGCTGGCGTGTCAAGCCCAGGATTGGGCTCTAAGATTGGGTTCTAATCCTATGAATGCTTACACAGAAGTACCACTAAATTCAGGGGGCTTACTTCCTTGTAACTGTGCTTAGGATTGCAGCTTAAGATGTGCATATTTAATAGAAATTCTAGAATTATAATGTTAGAATTGCAACAAAGGGCTGGTTTACACTTAAAATTTTTTTTCACACTTGAAAATATAAGGTTTCAACAGCCAGTGAGGACAGCTTGGTTGTAGCTGGAGACCAGTCAGTGCAAGTGTACTGAAACTAGAGAGCTGAGGCTCCCTGTTTATTTTCAGTGGCTTTGTCACTGTGCAATATGTGTGAAGACCTATGCCTTCTACAAACCCATTGCTCTGGTAACAGGTTTTGAAATTTTCAGTGAGTTGAGACAAAGAGGGAAAAGCTACCTGATTTTAATGATGTCTCAATAAAACTTCTGAAGACAGTTTTTTTAGTTGATCACTCTTTGGCAAGATAGAAAGGGATGTTTGAATTGTACACATAAAGTAGTGAATTGCTTTGATGAATAAAGATTAAATACTGAAAGTTTGATTTATGCAAAAGTATTTGCTATGGTTGTTTTCTTTGGCCATAGAAAGACACAATTGCAGTGCAGTCATGTCCATTGGATCTTGGGCTTTTTTGCACTTCCCTGACTTCTTGCATGGCAGTCACCAATGCACATTTTTATTGTGCTCAGAACTTTTTGTGCATAGTGCCATCTGTGCACTGTAGCCAATGATGGGGAGAAATTGTTAAATTATCTTCTCTAGTTTGAGAAAAATAACTGAAATTGGAACCAAGAGAATGATTGTTCCCTTCAAAAACAGGATAGGAGGGTCATTATGTCAGTGACCTAAAGAGATAATGATTGGCAGAACATGTAGATCATAACTTTCCCAAAGGGAAAATTGCAGGATCTTGTATAACTAAAGCTGTGGGCCAGGAATATTTTGGGATGCAGGGCGGTATGACAGCCTAATTAGAGCCGGGACCAGGCACCAAACCTGTCATAATAGGCCCAATAAGGAGGTGGAAATGACATACAGTGTCACATGGGTAACTTGTTTCTCACTTTATTTAATGTAGTTTTCTGGGCGTGGTTCTTTGAGAAACAGGATGGGAAACTAGAGTGAACATTTGTGTCCAAACTGAATCAATTGGCTTGTGTAATTCACTTACTACTGTAGAAATAAAGCCTCCAAACCCTTTTAAAAGGTCTGTGACTGTTTGGCATTGCGTCAGTGAAAAGAATCTGAAAAGCTTTCCAACACCAACAGCTGTAGCAACTAGTGCAGTAAGAAATGCAGTAATAATAGTAAATAAAACAAAGACTTTGTAATCTTTTTATTTCTCAGTGTTTGGAGGCAAGATAATACAGTATCAGTCATGGCTTGTAATGTTTAATTTCCTGGGGCAACGTGCTACTACAGCTGAGTGACAGCTATCCTTTGGCTTTCTTTAACACCCTCCTTGCTTTCAACAGACATATTGCCTACAAATGGTTTGGTGATCACGTTGTCTGTTTAATGCTACATCTGTAGTTAGACATGGTGGTTATACAATGGAGATTAGGCAATAGATTAGATCAGCGGTTAAGAGCGAACATTGCCTAGTTAGTGATGCACAAGAGAAAAAAATACTGGAAGAAAACAAATTAGTCTCTATAATTACGCAAGATAAGGATTTATTTGCTTCACAGTGTTGTTCAGCGATAGATGCTGCATAGTTGCAGAGTTTATGTGAACTATTGCTACCAAGCAACAGAGGCTAATGACAGGCTATGGACTAATTGTGGTTGTTCACAGGGATCTGATTTAAATGTATTTCATTAATATGAGCGCCATTAGTTGCTTTCTCATTCTGCTTGACAGAAGATACACATCTTCTAGTGTGCCTCTAGTGTGTCCTCTAGTGTGTCCCAAACAGATCAATAGGAACCCCAACAGAAAAACAGTTGAAAGTGGGGGGGGGAGGGTTTGCTGAACCCCTAGAAATATTATCAGTAAAAATTATATTAATGGAATACTGTGAATTGAAATTCAAATAAAAAGTTCACATTATCAAGTAAAAATTCTACCCATTAATGACCTACCACAAGCTCACTGAAGTCAACCCCTGAGCAAATTTATTTATTCATTCATTTATTCACTTACTTACTGAAGAACTTGGTTTGTAATCTGACTTTTTCCATGAAGGGCATCCAAGGCGGCTAACAACAAATACATAAAATACAAAAAATGATAAAATACGACTGAAAACTATATATGAAATGTTCTAGCCATTTTCAGTCACTGTGCTGTGGCACGCTGGTGTGCCTCGGATCGTCCGCAGGTGTACCTCATGGAGTTTGGGGAGGGTCATTTATTAGTATGGTCATTTGGGGATTTATGTCCCCAACCAGCAGCATGGTGTGCCTTGTCAATTGTCAAAATACTAATGGTGTGCCTTGGCAATTCTAGCACCATGTCAGTGTGCTATGAGATGAAAAAGGTTGAAAATCACTGAAATAGACAATAAAACAGACAATATAAAACAAAGCATCCAACAGTAAGAAATATCAAGAAAAGACATTAAATAAATTCTTAAAAGCAGCCATTATAGGGCCTTGAAGGCTTTCCTAAATAAAAATGTCTTCAGGCCTCACTGGAAGTTTAACAAAGAAAAAGCGGTTCTCAGCTCAAAATGGAGGGAATTCCATAACACAGGCGCCACCACTGAGAAGGCCCTGTTTCTGGCTGCTATCCCCCCAACCTCTCTCAATAGCAGCACAACCAACAGAGCCCCCTCCAATGACCTACTGGATAGTATGGGAGAAGTTCGCTGCTCCCAAGCCATTTAGGGTTTTAAAGGTCCTTTCAGAAAGGTGGGTGAAATTTTCAGTGAATTTGCTAGCATTTTATACCTTCATAAATTTTTTTAACACCTCTCCTTAGCTTTCAGGATGAGACAGGCTCTTCATTTAAATAGTACATTAGAAAAATAACACAATAAATGGTGGGAAGAGGCAGAGGCCCAGCAAGGCACTGTGCCCCTTGCCCTAACCAAGTGCAGGCCAGGGAGAGTACAGAATAGACAGAGGTCCACTGCCTGTTTGTTCTCTTAGAGCAGGGTTCTCCAAACCCCGGCCCAGATGCGACCTGCAGCAAGACTCTTTCCAGCCCGCGGCCAACCTCTTTTCCCCTGAAAGCCTCTGGCCCACTCAACTGAACATGACCAGAACTGTGCTCCGATTGTGTCTGTAGGGTGTTCTGAGGGCCAGAGAGGTTGAATGAATGAGCCCATTCATTCATTTATTCACTCATCTAAGCTCCATCTCTCATTTATTTATTTAAATTTTATATTTAAATATTTTTTTCGGCCCTGAACACCATGCCAGATATTTGATGAGGACCTCTGGCCAAAAAGTTTGGAGACCCCTGTCTTAGAGAGACCAATTTCAGGACCATGGTCTGACACCAAACAAGGATACTTTCAGCTTTGTCTGTCCTTGCGCCAGTCAGTTCCAAGTGCAGAGGCTCAGCGGGGTTGGATGTTCATCCAAGAGTGGTATTTTAAGAACTTCCTGAAATGCCTCTTGGGCAACTCATTCTTCAATTACTCCTTTGCACAGGCCTCCTATAGATACTAATAGCCACTTTCAACCTCTGACAGAAGGGGTCTATTATGGGCGGTGCAAAGTTGCATACTGCACATCAGGTCCAGCAGGGGGAAGGAGACTGCATGTATTTGTAGAGCTGAAGGGAGGAGAGATTACGGGAAAGGAGACAGCTTAGTAGGGAAGCCCTTTGAGAGACATTTTGCGCTCCAGAAAAGAACCCTTCCAGTTCCTTCCATTCTACAGAAATGCTATAGCCCTTCCTAGTCAGCTGTAATCCTCCTCCTCTTCCCCTTCTTTCTTCCTGCTTGCCACCTTTTGATTACCAAAGGCAAATTTGGCATGCAGTAACAAGCTATGTGCTTCCTGTCCTACCTTGCCCTGTCATTCCTATCAACCCTCAAATTGTCAACATTCCCATGGTCTGAACTGTCAAAATATTCTGTCAGTGGAAAAACAACTCAAAAAGGTCTCCAGGACCTGGTCACTAAAGAATAGGTAGCATACAGATAAAAGGGAAATCATGCCTGTCTGGGACCTCTACTAAAGAAGTTGGAAATCTAGTTATCTACTGTACAGGCTTGCCCTTGAGCTCATTTCTGTACCCCCCCCCCCCGGATTTATTCTTCTTTGAACATATGAGATTATTAAGTAAATGAGTTGAGGAAGTGTAGATATATTTTGTAAATGTATATGCAGAATTGTGCAGAATTTCCTCCATATCCCTCCTCCTCCCCACAGCTTCCCATACAGCATTTTACAGGATCAGGGATCCTGATCTTCAGGAACAGAGTTCTGCAGAAGTATAGCTTTTGGGCAAACATATGGTGATGAAACTGGAGAATGTAAGAAATACCCACTGTACAAGCAGAGTTCCACCTGTGGTTCTCTGAATCTAAACTATGGATTTTACAAAATATATCTGGAATACCCACAACACAGATTAGTCATTCTTTAATTGCCATGGAATCTCTGTCTGCTTTAATATGCTGGGATTTACTAAATAATTTGTTGACTTGTTTCATTTGTATTCGACTGGGAACATTCACCAATTAAGTTTATGGTTGTGCCAAAGCCACCTTTGTTGGACTCTTTGTTGGAGTTTTTTGATCAGGCTTTGTTGGAGTTTTTTGTTATTCAAACCCTTTGATTCCTCCCTCCCCCGCATAAATGTGTGCATTACAGATGGAAGTTCTTGTATCTTGTAGATGCAAAAGGTGTTCTAGGAAAGCACCAAGGCATGCTTCAAATCCTTGTGGAAATGCCAGTTTTAGATGCCAGTGAAACAAAATGCACAGGAGGATAAAAAGGCCTTAATGCTTGCTCTTGGCATTGCACAGCTTGAAATGTTTTACAGGCTTGCATCTATTTAACCTTTAATGTTTTTTGTCAACATTTATCATGTCCTCCCGACCTGCAGTTAGTAAAACATGCCCTTGCGGGCTGCCAGATACAGTAATCAAATTAGGGTTTAAAATAATCAGACCTGTCAAAGGGACTTATAATGCCTGTGTAAGATCATTAAGCGGTTTCATACCTTTATGTGATTCTTACCTAGTTATAGCTTTTCTGTACCTCTTGCTAAAATTTTCCCAGACTGTCTGTGGAGCAGATGGGAGAGAGACATTTGCTTATTCCTCTCCTTTACTTTTTGCAGACCCACAGTATACATGATGAAATATTTTATAAGAAGACATTTTATGCATCTTGCTCAAGTACATTTGTGCAGGCAAATATATACAGATGTACCGTTGTATCTGGAGGGATGCATTCATGGGGATGCATTTCCCACAGATACAGAAACCACAGATATGGGGAACCCTATCCCTACACCCATTTGTTTTGAGTCTTACTGCTAGTGCCAAGGTTGATTGTGCCTTACTTTTACTAAGTAAAAGTCAGTAAAAGTAAAAGGCAGGAGGTCTGGTCTAGAGGGTAGAGCCTCCGTCTGCCTGAAGATAACATCCACAAGGTCGCCGGTTCGAGGCCACCGGCACCGTGCAACCTTGGAGCAGCTGACAAGCTGAAGCCGAGCAATTCCGTCTGCTCTGAGTGTGGGAGGATGGAGGCCAGAATGTGAAGCCAGATCGGAATGAAACACCTTGAATGTAGTCGTTCTTGAAAGAAAGAACCTTCTTTGAAAATGTAAAAATCCCTATTTAATAAGGGATTTAATAAAGCCTGCCTATGTAAACCGCCTTGAATAAAGACCAAGAAAGGCGGTATATAAATACCTGTTTATTATTATTATTACTAGTCACTGTAAACATGAAGCTTACAGTCAGACAAGCAAGCAGGAAGCTCCTGCTCCCTGTTAACTTTCTCTGATCATCCCCTCTTCTTCCTGCTAGTACCCAAGATCCCATAGGATGTGGGGCAGTTAAATTGTCACTGAGAAGCAGTAATTATGAGTCTTAGAGAGGCTTTGAATATTATAGTGATGTAATGGGTCCAGGAGGTGTTTATGCCTCACATTTCATCTTCTTCTGCATCTCCAATTGTGTGGAATTGATATTTTGCATCTCCCTTACATCAGGAACCTATACATTTTGCATGATGTAGCAGAGTCGGAAGCACAAATCACTTTTGTTTCCTGTTCTGGTTGCATGACTGTAATGTCCAGAGCTGCTCTCAGTGAACAGCTATGATCATTTTAGGATCAGATATGCTGTTTACCAGATGTCACCCCTTCATGCAATGTTGCCACGCAGCTAGAATTTTGCTCACAAGACCAAACCACAAGTGGCTGAAAACCTGAAAACCATACCAGCTAAGCTGCTCCTACTCCGAGTATGCATGCATTCTAAACCTTCATGTGGAGCAACAGCTGTATTTTGTAGTGTAGTGCTTATAGTTCTTCTGTGAATGCAAACCAGTGCACCCTGTGTTATTCATTGGAGTGTATCCTATTAATAAAGTGGATTATGGTGGTACCATTTTAGTACAATTTATGTACAGTAGTACATAAAAGTACCATTTTATAACATGAGTTCAGCAAGAAGAATTTCATGTGCATGTGTGAGTCCCCTAAGCACAATCTAGGAGACCCAACCAGCCAGTCCAGAGCAGAGCAAGACCCTCTCCCACTCCATTTGTGGAACTTTATGCTCTCACATTCCAGGCCACCATTTAGGCAGCAGCTCCCAAAGCACACTCTGGTGATCTCTGGACAACTCAGGAACGGTCACCATCACCAGAAAAGAGACTTGGTACATATGCAGGCATACTCCGCCTGAGATGCCAGAATTTTTGTATTCTAAAGGTAGCAATCCTGTATATAGGGTGGCTGCCCTGTCCATATTTACAAGCTTCATTTGTGCTGCCACTTTCCACAACAGGACAAATACAGCTTATCCCCACAAGCTGTTGTTAATGGTTCCTTTTAGTGTCTTGCTGTGTATAGCTACCTGCCTTATGGCATTATTTTTGCCATTATCTGGGAATCTCTCTTTAGTTATATCATAAGCCATGTTAGTTCACGGCTAAGCTTTGAATAGTCTGAAATATTGCAAGGAGATAAACATCTACAGATCCTCTTTATGTAATCATTTCATGACAGTGGAGTTTCCTGACCTTTTGAAAACATTAGAGGGCATCACACTCCTTGCTCTTTGCAGCTTATCTCTAAGATGCCTCCCAAGCAGAGCCCCCCACACACACAGGAGAGAGAGAGACTGTATAGAATAGGATTGAAAAATCCACCAAAATGCCTCAGAACATGTCCTGGTGTAAGAATATTTTGCTGGTGACTACAGATGACTTATTGAGACATTGCAAGAAGAGCAAAAAGTGTTCCTTTGGCAGCTAGTTAGATGAGCCCTGTGCAATACTGTCTGTGATGATATTCATTCATAGAGCTCCTTCAGTGTATGTGACACTTCACGGTGTCTCATAAGCTGAAGACAGAAGCCTGCTCTGAGCAATTTATAATCTCATGGGGGGGGGGGGGTCAAAATTAGCACAGAGGAGAACATTAGAAGAGCTCTGTTGGATTGGACCATAAGTCCATGTTAGCCCAGTCTGTTTCCACTAGTGGCCAACCAGATGCCCTGGGAAACTCACAAGCACAGCATGTAGGTGATGGTGGCCTTTTCTGTTGTTTGTATGCAGCGTCTTGGGTGGCAGGAGTAAATGTGGTTGCTTATACGTAAGCATCTTTTCCATTGGGGGGTCTGGGAGTTCTAATGGTTAAAGGTGTTCTGTTAAGATGGCATTTAGAACTACAGGTATAACCCAGTTATCCACAGATTTTTCACCCAGGGTTTTATCTCAATGCAATGAGAAGGACCCTTTAAATTAAAGGAAAGAAGTTGTTTAACAATAATCTCATTAATTTGAGAGAGGGCGGCCGGCTGACAATCCCTCAGTCATTCTCTCGCCAGACACTTAGAACAGCTTCACTCCAAGGCAAGTGATTCCTCCCTTCTCCCTGAGCATATGAAAGAAAGATACAATAATCACTTTGCATTCTTTCCCAGCTCTGAGCTCTGGGTGAAGGGATCTGTCACTGGCTCTGAGTGATGCCTTTCTAAGCACCTGGAGAAAGACTGATTGATGTATTGTCTGTCTAATGACTCTGTCTTGCATCACAAAGGTCAGCAAGGCTGTTTTTAAATTGCCTCACAAAGGGACATTGTTTTTTAAGTGGATTTGCTTTAATGTGATTTTTGCCATCCACTTGAGTTCTGGGAACGGAACTCAACCTGTAAAGTGTAAAAGTATCATTTGTATTTCAGCAAAATGTTCTTCCAAGTATATTTTGTATGTAGCCCTAAAGCATCTGTGGTAATTATCTGCAGTATTTTTGTTGTTGTTGTTTTGCATATTACAGTGGAAGCTGAAACCATGTTCAGACAATGACTTTTTGAGACAATGTTGCCATGCTGCTATTGCCCAAGGTACACTTTTTTTGTGCCCCACCATGTTATCTGGCCAGCCACTTGGGAAGAATTTGGATTCTGGACTGTATCACTTCAGACTGTTTATTTGTTGAACACTTCATCATGTAAACAGGAACAAACCCTCTCCCTGCCCAGGGTAAGCTAGCACATCATGAAGCTGTCTTATACACCAAGTCAGACCATTGGTTCATCTAGCTCAGTATTCGGACAAGTTTTTTTCCCAGCCCTACCTGCTGACTAGTTCAATGTATTTGCCCTGCCACTGAACTATAGCTCCATTCCCTTTGTTGGGATTTATTATATTCATGAATATTAAATGTTATATTCATATAGCAACCGTGCTTTTCAATAACTATATGAAACCACTAGGGGACATCATCCAGGAATTTGGAATTGAGGGTCACCATGCTCTATCTCTGCTAACTAATTCCAGGAAAGCTGTTGAAGTCTTGGAGTGTTATCTGGAATCAGTCAAGGTCTGGCAGAGGACCAATAAATTGAAATTAAATCTGGACAAGACGGGGTTCCTATTGGTCAGGAACTCCTCAGTGCAAGTACTGAATCGTAAACCTGTTCTAAATGGGGTAACACTCCCTCTGTAGGGACGATTGTGCAGCCTAGATGTGCTTCTGGATTCAGAGCTCCACCTGGAGGGTCAGGTGGAGACTGTGGCCAGGGGTGCGTTAGCCCAGTTTATGTTTTTATGAGCATTTTGTGAGTGGCCTTGGCAAGGGAAAGGCAGAGTAGAAAATTTTTAAATAGATAGCATCTGATTCTCAGGACCAGTAGCAAGAAAGAGTATCTGGTACAGCCTTCTGCCTGATATTAGTATACTACAGGTAGGGGAGTCTGAGGGAAGTATTGTTTTCACATGAGAGAGCATTCAGAAAACTATGACCACCAACCTCTAATCTGAAGTGAAACAATCCAGGATTCTCCCATCTCATTTCACATAAACTTAGAAAGGCTCTAATGTACTGGATTAGACTCTGAAGTAAAGAGAGTACTGTATATTAAAATTTCTTTTTAGCTAGGTCATTTCAGGTATCTTGGGAATGGGTGAGTTCTTGTTGCTCAGGAAGTTGCCAGGACCTGGGAATCAGGAGGTGCACAGGAGTGATAGATTAAGTTGGAGACAGTTTTGAGTATCATACTGTATCTCATTTTGCTGCTGGAACCACCCATAGTTTCTTGACAGTGTTTTTGCTCCAATTCTGCTGTACTTAGCAACTTAGGGGACAATCCTACTCAGAACTAAGTCCTATTTTGTTCGATGGGGCTTACTCTCAGGAAAGTGTGGTTAGGATTGCAGCCTTAGAATCACGTAAGAAGTTCACATAACTTCAGCCTGATTTACAGTGCATTTCTTACTTTCCTTTAATCTCCTTTCTTCTTTCAATTCTGTTGCATCGTGTGTTTAGGAGACCATGAAATTGTCAATAGTCAAGGCTGAAGTGTAAAGGTGTTTCTCAGTCTCCATTGAAGAGGTCTTTTAAAAGGTATTGAAGGAGTCATTGGGAAAGGTTCACTTTGACAACACATAAACATCATTTAGAGTAGGCCTGCACAATTTTTAACTCACCAAGACAGGCACAGCCCACAAACCATGCACAATGGCCTGTCAAAGGCTGGATAATCCAACTGTGACTACAAAAGAAGAGTGTGGTCAAGCACCTGGCAGACCACAAATTGCTGTGGCTGGACTGCATTTGGCAAGGCCACAAGTTGTCTAGGCCTGCGGTGGATGCAGAGAAACGAAGTTGTGCAAAAACTAACAGGCGTGAAAGGGGACCGTGTTCTTTAAAAGTGTCAACCTGACTCATTATGCGTCTGCCATCAGTTAATAAAGTCAATATTAATTTGGTCTTTTACTCCAGCTGGTTGTTTAATTGCATTTTCTAAAACATTTGGAATATCTCTTTAGAGACAAACAAGTCTGTTTGCCTCTTTGTTCCTCTGTTTGGCTTGTGTAATAATTTAGAGAAGGTTCCCCCCCCCTTTTGCTTCTCTATCTTCTAATGGTGAGTAAATATCAGATTTTAATCTAATGGAAAATACATGAAGTAGAACTCTTTTTCTCTTTTTTGGAGGTCCAATTAAGCTTGATCACTCACTGCTTCTAGAGCTTTTTCATCTCTTCCCAGCATTTCATGTTTAGCCTGTTTTTAATACCTCGTTAATCCCAGCCACAGTTTCCTATTGACAATTTATTTAAGTAAATCCAAGCTATAAAATGCTGATTTAGTGATTGACTAGCCCTGCTGAAAAAAGGTAGTCATTAGATATTCTGACATGGTCTCTGTCTTTAAGAGTAGATGACTTTATCTGGAGGAAGGCCTCCTCTAACAAGTGAAGTTCTTTTTGAGCCACACTTCTTTTCAGAATCAGTGACATAACACTGTGTGTACAAAGCACCCAAAAGGTGATGAATAGACATGTGATTTTGCAGTGATAACAAAACAAAAACACATAAAACTGTTTTCTGCACTTTTCATTTTTGTTTTAAAAAATCTGCAAAAAATAAAGCCATTTTCTAATACCTAATTTACTGTGTAATGACTATGGCTGCATATGCTGATGCTATACTGCCTATATTACTTACCTAGTACAGTTTTAGAGCTAGTATAATTTATAAAAAATGTGCCCTTGAAATCAAAATACCTCTTTCTGCACTTTTTTACTTGGAGAAAAACAATTCTGTGAAAAAATAAAAACATTTAAGATCACCACTAGCTATAGAATAAGAACTGCATGGGGATTACCATTCAGATTTTTCTTGTGATAGGCTCTTCACAAACAGGTGTATTTATTGGTATTGGAGTATCAGAGCCATGGATGAATGTGCATGACACCTGATCTGAGTAGGGTCCAGGAGGTGGGGGTTTGACCCAGAGCTTCAGCTGAAACATGAAATGCCACAGGCAGAAGGTGCTACTTTCATGTCTTCGCAAGTGCAAAAAACCAGGTTTCTGGCACAGATACCAGGTCAGGCCAGCGTAGAGGCTTTGTACTGGCTGTCAACTTCAGGTACCGATAGTGTACATCCCTGTCCCATTCTACTCCTGAAGTAGGCTTTGAAGCTTGAGAGCTCTCAGTCACAAGGAAACTTCTTTGGCTAGATTCCAGCCCCAGGCCATGGGATTTCCTGACAGTATTCAGACATGTGATTGCCTGAATTTGGAACTAGTACAATCCCAAGAATATTGTACCTTAGGCTTTTTCTTGAATCAGGTTTCAGTTGTCTGCAATTGCACTCAGGCTGGGGGGATGGGAAAGGACAGGCTGTAAATTATGTAGTCTCCTATAAAACCATTTAGGGCTTGATAAGACACAAACTGCCCGCAAGGTTTGTACATGAAAGGTAGTAGGAAGTCGGTTCTGACTTTGAATTGCATGTGTATATGCTGTGCTTTCAAATATACTCTCATTAGGAAATAAACAATCTCCTATACGTAAGTGTAGCAGCCACATGATCTTCAAAGGCAGCCCTACTCACAAAGAATTACAGTAGTCAAGTCCTAAGAATACAAGGACATGTCTGTAAGTTGTATAGTCTGAAGCCAAGTGAAAATGTAGTAATTTCTTGCATGATGGAGTTTGTGAAAAATGCCTCTAGCTCCACTGCAGCCTTATTATCCATTTGCCACAGTGGGTCTGGGAACAACCTGAAACTGTGAATTTCACTGACTTCTGGACAACAGTCTTCATTATGGGCAGGTGTTCAGATCACAATCTTTGATAACAATCATAATTGCTATCTCTTCTGGCTGCAGTCTGATTAAATCTGTCAATATGTCATAAGACTTGCTGTGGACAATTCCTATTCTTTTGCATCTTTTTAGATTGTGAGCCCTTTGGGGACAGGGAGCCATTAGTTGTTTGTTTGATTTGTCTGTAAACTGCTTTGTGAACTTTCCACTGAAAAGCCATATATAAATACTGTTAATAATAATAATAATAATTGCCGCAGGTTAGCTCGTCATGACAATAGTCAACATTTCATAGCTGGATCTTGCTTTTCCACCCCAACCTCCTGCAACAGGGAGCGCGCGCTCTCTCTCTCTCTCTCTCTCTCTCTCTCTCTCTCTTTACTGTTCATGGTTTTTTTTCCCCCCCTCTCTTCTCTCCCTCTCTTGAGCCTGCCCTTAAATATTCTTAGAGGGGAAAAAGGAAAAGGGAAACAGGAAAAAAAGTAATGCATGGAGGCAGGAGCCAAATTATAGATCAAGACTCATCAGCTGTTCTTGAGTATCAATTGCCTGAATACTAATTCAAGTTTATGTAAATTACCTTATTTTTATAATGTCATGTGATTATGAGACAGGACACTTTCCTTCATTTCCTTCCAAGCATGTGAAATATGAAAATGAAGTTGGTTGATATATTTGGCTGAAAATTCATGCAGTGAACATTTTGCAGGCACAATAGTAAAAAAAAGTATCCTTTTAAAACTATGATTTTTGTAATAATTGGTAAAATGTGTCGACTTTTACTTTTTGTTACCTCAGTTTACAGTGGCGTGTTAAGACATGTCATGCTGCACACAGGATAAAACTGAGGTGCCAAGTTTTCCATTTTCTTACTGTTTGAAAATTTAATTTTTCCCAATGTTATACCTCAATGTTGCACCCAGTGGTGGTTTAAGAATAATTTTGTTTGTTACCAGTGACTGCTATTCTTGTTTTTAAAAAAAAATAAAAATGACTTAGAAAACAAAGGTATTATAAGCACCAGAGGCGTCACTAGGGTTCACGTCACCCAGTGCAGGATGCCAGCGCGTCACCCCCCCATGCAATGGGTGGGGCAACACCCTGGGTGGTGGGCGTGGTGATGTACCATCACTCTGCCCCCACTGGTTTTTTGGCTGTACCTTTTGATAGAACAAAGATAGAACACATTCTGCATGAAATTACGCACTGATTGATATATAACATGCTGGTATTATTCCTCCAAACTGTGATTTTAGTGATTTTGGTCACCAGTGGTGTCACACATCCCCTCCCAGGGTGTCAACTTACTAACACCTTATTGCAGCAGTTCTCAAACTTTTAGCACTGGGAACCCACTTTTTAGAATGACAATAAATCCAAGACCCACCAGAAGTGATGTCATGGTGGAAGTGACATCATCAGGCAAATTAAAATAAGTATAAATAATTAAAGTAAAACAAATAATTAAATAATCTGAACCCAGCCCTGTTCCACCAAGTGAATTTCCTCTGTAGCCTGCCTGCAATAACACCCCCTCCTCCAAAACCAGCAAGGTTTTCAGCCCTATCCAGTGCCCAGTTCAATTTAAGAACTTCTGTTTAAACCAGATCACTGTCAGGATCCATTTGGCTTTGCAAGTCTCAAAAAGGTTCACCATATCAGCTGAAGCCTCTGTTTTGATCCTTTTTAGTGGGGGGGGGGGGAGGCTGCCTTCTGGAGCACTTGTTTAGTTCCAGGTGCATAGGATCAGGGCCATTCTGGTAGCCTTGCACTCTCCTTCACCTGATCTTTCACACCAGCCAAGGCACGTTTGCTTACTTGCAAGTAAACGTGACCTAGAGGCTTCGTTTCTCTTTCCATAGGGCTCAATACATTTATCTGCTTGGAGGGAGGGACTTCCTTCTCAGGTGTTTTTGGGAGCTACATTCTTTGGATCAGGGCCATTCTGGTGTCATTGGATTCCTACCAGCCTGCCCTTTCTGACAGACTAAGGCAGGTTCACCTATTCACCTACTTGCGAGTAAACGCGTGATACGGCTCACTTTCACTTTTCATAGGGATCCATGCATTTTTTGTTCTCCAATTTTTTGGCCATAACTTTTGAAGGAAAGGAGCTATTTCACTCTGGTTTTTTGCATTGTGTTCAGCTCGAAATTCCACATCCAGCGGAATATAACATGATGGGGTTACTCCTAACCACCGTGATTTTAGCATGTCACCCCCGTGTGCGTCACTCAGTGCGGCCCGCACCCCCCACACTCCCCTAGCGACGCCACTGATAAGCACCAATCATAAACACACAGCATTGCTGTACAATTACAGCCTGGAAGCATCAGCCAAAGATATAATCATGTAGACAAGAAAAATACAGCAATAAATCTCAGAACAATTGTTACAATTTACTGTGGAATTACATACCAAATTCATCCAAGATGTGTCAAAACGTTAGAAGAGGTAGGGCAGGTGACTTCAAAACCTGCACTTAAGAAGGTGTTTTCCTCTTTCCCCCCAGTTAGGGAAGTACTGTCGTGTTTTTTTTAAGTGTCAGAAATGATTTTCTTGGAATTGCTTGCCAAAGACAGCTAATCTATATTATTTTGACCGATTACGTGGTTCTTGGATATGGAGCTGTTCGATCTTGTGACTGCCATGCTTTATTCTATCTTAAACACAAATTGTGCTACCTTGTGATCTAGGAAGAACTCATTCTAGCAACTGCAGACTAAACTTTATTTTCTTATTTGCATTATGACAAAGGAAATGACTGAGAGAACATCGAGTTTTTTTCAGGGAAAGTTTTCTATCTCAGCACAAGAGTAATCACATTTCTAAATGGGCTGTCTTTGACATGAGTATCATCACTGTAAGGGAATACTTAATAAATCTGCCATTTATTTATTTTAGAATGACGGACTTACTAGAGTAACTATGTAAAGACTGTGCAAATGTATGTAAAATCCTAATGTAATTGGTTATTTTCCGCTCTGTTCTTTGGAAGGAAATTATTCAATATCTCTCTTCTGTACAGAGACTATGATTATCACCCTGAGGGCTGCTTCTCATGCTAGTATTCAGTAATGGTTGTGCTTTCAGGAGCAACACCCTTGCCAACACTTGGAAATTCAGAAGTCTAAGAAACAGGTGCATACACTATACGTGCATGGTGTGTAGTGACTTGCATTTGTGAAGCCATCACGGGGTTCTACACTTGAACTAGCCAGTTAGCACTGCAAGTGTGGATCCAAATGTTGTTTTTTGCATTATCTATCTAAATTCTTGTTAGCTCACAACAGTGTCAAAGGGTCCACAGTCCTGTCCTCCCCCCCCCACCATTGCAGCCACAAGGAAGCTTGTGCTGTATCCTGCAAAGGGTGTGTGTGTGCCATGATGCGACAGGAGAGGGAAGTAAGGCAAAGTTCTACTTACTGTATTCTGTCATGCCATGGTCTCCTATGGGTTTCCTTGAACTTTGGCTGACTCAAGTACAAGTAGACAAAGTCACCTGCACTGAGTGCTACCCCCTCCTGTTTCTGTCATGCTGCCAGCCCTCTCCATTCCACCTAATTCCATCCTCCACTCTTCCCCCCCACTCTTCCCCCCCCATCAGTCAGTGGACACTCCTGAGTTGACGGGCACTGCTGTCACCTGCTGGGTCTCCACAGTCTTTCCATCGACAGCCAGAAGTACACAGTCTCGTGTCCTGTTGGCAGACCATTTACAATGGCCGTTTGGGCTTTGCAGTAGTGAAACCTGCCTTTTTTTTTTTTTTACCAGTTTCTCTAAATTTTTTACCTGAATGGCCCAAAAACAAAATTTTAAAGAATCTACCAACAGAGCATCATGTTGAATTAATTCATAATTACTTTTTTAAAAACCTTGCATGTAGAAAATTAGTATGTCAGGGAGAAGGTTAGGCTAGAATCCTTCACTCTGTAGAGGTAGACTTTTTTATATGGAGCATTCGGTTGTGTGATATTGCCACAACTATGGCTTCCTGTTAGCTGGGCACTTTTCTCCCAAGCTGGTTGCATTTTGGAAGAACTAAAACAAAACAGGATGGCACCTAAGCATTAAGACCATAAGAATTGCCCTGTTGGATCAAACCAAGAGCCCATCTAGTTCAGCTTTCTATATCTCATAGGAACACACAAGACAACCGTGTTGCCACTCCCTTTCATCTGGTATTCAGTCATAGGTTACCTCTAAGAAGCAGAGCTTGCATACAGTCATCATAACCTGTGATGGACTTTTCCACTATAAATCCTTTCAATCCCCTTTCAGAGTCATCCAGGCCTGTTGCCATCTCATCATGTGGCAAGGAGTTCCACAGATTAATTAAGCATTCAATACTTATGTGTTTGGAAGGTCAGAATATTCTATTCCAAAAATTAACCATCTTCAGTCTGCTGAAATTTGAGAGACCTGAATGCACCTGAAGGCAGACAGTTATTGTCATAAACTTACATAGGCAAAATGATTTGATGCATCATCAAATGCATATCATTCAACACCTTTGTTCCCCCAAAGTGAATTAAGAAGAATGAATAATTCAAAGAATGAATAACAGACCAATAGAATGGAGAGTTTTGGGACTCTGTAGACTCTTGCACAAGTATGAAGGTCCCACAAAAGTTAGTGATTTTTTTTATTCCTGCACTATTGGCATTTTGCTCACTAAAATATGACATTTCTCTTTTTAGTTCTGCTAAGTTCTTTAACTTTGAACAGCATAGGTTTGGCTGGTTCATTCTTCTATAATGTGACTGCATGAACATGAAAGGCCAATTTACCTTTTTATAAAATGATTTTATGCCTCATTATAGCCTCATTCTTCCAGTCTCTGAATTAAATAGCCCCATTCTTTTTGTTCTGTCCTCTTTGAAAGCCTCTAATGATTTTTTTCCTCTGCCAAAATTATTTTAAATATCTTTCTTTTGGTTTAGGAACAGATCACCTAAAGTGAACTTGATATTCAAAATAAGATGCACATGCTACATGCCATTATTTTCATTCTCTTGAATGCTGGTCATGTATTTTTTCATTTGGCAATCCTTGGTGGCATTTACTGTTGCAGATTATCTGGATCTAAAATAATATATGTACACCATTCAGTTTATCCTTTATACTATCTGGAATATTTCTTTTCTGTGTTCATTTGCCCATCCATTTAAGCATTAAAGTGTAGTGTTGAGCTCTAGTTAAACTGGTCACATTAATCCAAAAATAAAATCCAGGTTTGGAACCTTGTATCAAATCCAAAATGATAAAGCATAGTGCAACATTATTATAAGGAAGCAAAGCTAGCCTAGATGTTGCTTCGACCACAGAGATCTACACCCCTGTGATGAGTCTCTTCCCCCTCCATCTCCCCAACTCTGTTATGAACCAGAACCTGATCTGTGTTGGTGGTAGTCGTTAAAAGGGAAGCAATTTGTCAAGTGGTCTGGCTCGTGCAGTGATGCACGCTTTACAGTACACCTGGTGGATGGAAATCTCACCAGCAGGATATAGATCCCTGTAGCTAAGTTTACAGAGGGATCAAGTCAGGCGAATAGGCAGGCTATGAAGGAGATGGAGGAAGTTACCAGGTAAAAAATTTAAGTGGCAGAGAGGGGCAAAGTGACAGTCAGTGAAGAAACAGGTGAACTTTCTGTGCGCAAAAAATGGCTGACGAAGGCAAATTGTTGTATGGGGTTGTGGGAGTTTAGTAATCTGTCAGAAAAGGGCTTTCATTTGCAGATGGCTATGCAGGGAAATAAGATGAAAACACAGGATTTGAACCTGCTCGTCTGAATTCTGTGCTGTAAGCAAACGTGCCTTGGCTGGTGGTGAGGCCAGGCAATGGGGAATGTGAAGCCACCAGAAAGGTCCTGATCTGATGAAACTGGAGCTCAACAAATGCTCCAGAAGGCAGCCTCCCCCGCCCCACCAAAAACCAATGGGGGTGGAGTGATAGTACATCACCACGCCAACCACCTGGGGTGTTGCCCCACTCACTGCATGGGGGGTGACACGCTGGCTGTATTGGGTGACGTCACTGCACACTGTCCTGTATCGGGTGACATCACTGCACAGAATGCCAATTTATTGTCTGTATCTTTTGTTTTGATTGCTGTTTTGGTCTTGGAAGATATTGAACAGCAGTGTACGTTGACCAGTTGCTGTCAGTGCTATGTCAAATCCAAGTTGCCCCTTCCATTCTGTGCAGACCTAGCAGAGGTCTGCCTGTTGGTTTCTGGAATGAAATCTCAGTTTGTTACAGGCGAGGTGATGCCACTTTAAATTAAATACAGTATAGCCCAGGTCGTTGGTTACTTTTCAGAGAGAAGGCAACTTCTCTCTGGGAAGAACCTAGTAAACAGGGTCAGAGGTAAGAGTACCAGGTCTGGCTTTTCAGATACTTTCTTGCAGGAATACCCCCGGAGCAGGTTTATCTGCTGAACTTCCATTTTCTGTATATTTGGCTTGTGGCCAAGTCCTCATTTTCTGGATATGTAAACTAGGGATGAGAAATTGCCACAGGAAATCCCATCCGCCCTCCATCGCTTGCATTTCACTATTTTTTAAGAGTAACAGCAGGTGTTTTATTGTCTCATACTGCTAACTTTAAAAAGAAGCCTTCCATTTTGTTTGAAAAGAGACTTCTGTAGTGTTAAATGTTAGCCTGGATCAAATTAATGATCTTCAGTAACAGAAAGCACAGTCATTGGAATCATCAGTCTCCTCTTCTGGCCTTGACAAACAAATCCCTGAGTGCTGCAGCATTTCTACTCATCTAAGATATTGGAGCTGTTTTCCTAATTGTGTTATTACTTTAATGTGTCTTACATATGCTAATCAATAGCATCCTGTCAAATTGAATGTTGAAGCAAATCTTGTAATGAGCTCCTCCTACAATGCTCAGATAAGCCTTCTTAAATGCTAACAAATAAGAATCATTCCACAGCGAGCGCCTTAAGCCATTGCACTCTCCTAGGCCATATTCTCAAATTAAAATTCTTATTCCAGAGAGAACCAAATTTGTTGTTCCACAAATTATGCTTGAAATTTTTTTCATCTTCAAAAAGAAGCAGCGGGAAGAGGTTGGAGATGAAAAGTGGCAAGGAAGACAAGGAAATGACATGTTTACCACCAAGCATCTTGTTTCTCCCCATGACCCCCTGTGTGAACACATTCTGATAGACATGCTTTCCTTGTGGTTGGTCTGATGTTGATTGGTTACAAGCTAGAAAGCCAGGGTCATTTGTGTGATATGCTGTGTGTACATTGTTAGGAGAATTGCATATGTTGAAGCCTTTACACAGACCCTGTTTATGTGTTGGAGCAACCAAGGAGATCAAGGTACATGTAAAGGGCAGAATTAGGTGTTTGGTAGCTAATTTGGATTTCCTTCCCCCGCCCACTGCTTTTTCTTCTGTCCCCCCTCCCCTGGCTGTGTTTCCTAATTGCTGGGTAAAGCACATCTGGGAACATGGGCAAGTGGGAAAAAATGGCTGGAGAGGGTTGCAGAGCAAACGTGCCACCTCTTGCCTCCTAGGAACCATATATTTAACAGCAAATGGGGAGCTAGGAATCCGGCTTTTCTTCCAAACATATAGTAGTTCCACTCTTAGTATTCTCTTTTTGCGCCTGCTTGATTACTTCATCCCTGGGATTCTACCCAGTGGAAGATTGAGTGCAAACCAGCCTTGAGAAGGTAAAGCGTGTACTGGGAGAGCTTACATTTATTTGAACCTAGAATCTCTTTATTTTACTTGTTTTCTTTGAAGGGAATCTGTCAGCAAGGTGTACCAGCAGTTACTCCTAGTTTGGAATGCTTACAGGGCACTTTTGGTTTCCAAACAACTCTGGATTTAGAATCCGTTGATGAAATCCTTAATCTGTTGAAGTAATGATGTGTTTTGCCTGTGCCCCACCTTCGTCCTCTATTTTTCATCATGTCTGATTGGTATGGGAATAGCCCTTCAAGTGGAACCCAAGAAGCACTATATTTCTTGCATTGTGACAAAACACAAAGCAGGCTTGCACTCGCTGTTCTTGCTAGTCATCTTTTGCAGATTTTTGTCTACCGTACTATTCTTTCTCGCATGCACACACACACCCATCCTCCTTCTTACATTTGTTGACTCTTAGGTATAATAATTATCTAAGATCTTGTACAGTACTTGGCTTAGTTGCATCTGCTCTGCCTCCCAATTAGGTGTGCTCCGAAACTTTGGCATGCATGCAGTGCTTGCTGCCAACAGCCTGTCTGTTTTTAAATATTCAGCCCGGCTAATTTGGGCACTGTGTGTACCACATTAACTGTTGCTGAGTTCCAAATTACTAGTACCAGCTACCACACAACGCTGCCTACAAGTATGGCACCAATTACCATCTTTTCTTTCTTAAAATGAGTAATGTGCATCTCTGTTGCTTGGCTTTTATCATTTGGGGTATGTTGATGTTTTGGGGACAACTATTGATGGCTTGTAGAGCATATTGACGGCTGTATGCATAAGATCCTGGTTTCAGTCTTTGGCATCTCCAGTTTAGAGGGGATTTTGTGTAGTGAAAACAGGAAAGACCTTGACCTTGGATCTTGGAGCGATGCTTCGTAACAGAATAGATAATATAGGACTAGATGGACTAATGATGTGACAGCTTCAAATATTTGTTCATGATTTATTTATTCACTTTGTATCTTGCCTTTCTGCCCAGTTGGCACTCCAGCTGTGCAAAAACTTTTACAGCAGTTTAAAACAAAATAAACAATTAATTAAATGTAATTAGTCAGTGAAAGCAGTAATTCAGCAGTACAAATACTTATGTCATATTCAGGCACTATTTGGATAAGAAGCCATATAGGAAGCTGTGATGGAAGAAAGGTAGTTTGGCGAGACAAGGTGGGGGCACAGCACATAGCTGTTGACAATGGTCCTGTCTCCCTAGCCCTCTTCTTCCTTTAATGGTCCTACTGGGGTTAATAGGGAATAGGTGCTATTCTGCTGCTAGGAAACCCAGTCACAAGGATGACATTTTGGAAATGCCCTAGAATTGAATGGGTCACCCTTGAAACCAGACAGTAGCAAAATTTAGGGATTTCTACCAGATTTCTACCAATCTACTGGGCAACCCAGTTTCTAGTGGACAGAGCCCAGGCAGGTCATAAGTAAGAAACGCACAGAGCTGAAGGCTCACTAGTAAGCCTAGCCAACATTTGTGGACCCCTGGTGACAAGACTCCCCCATATTTGAACTGTGTTGTAGGTTTTAAGTGAGCCAAGTACCTCTGCTCAGCCCTGGGGAAGGGACAGTGACCAACAGTTTGACCAAAGGTGTCAAAATAGATGAGGTGTGCTATGGGCAGGAGGTCTGGACTGGAGGGTAGAGCCTCTGTTTGCCTGAAGATAACATCTGAAGGTCACCAGTTCGAGGCCACCGGCACCGTGCGACCTTGAAGCAGCTGACAAGCTGAGCCTAGTTATTCCATCTGCTCTGAGCGTGGGAGGATGGAGGCCAGAATGTTGCGACCAGATCAGAAAGAAACATCTGAATGTTGTGGTTTCTTGAAAGATAGAACCTTCTTTCTAATTGTAAAAATTCCTACGGGGATTTAATTAGCCTGCCTATGTAAACCACCTTGAATAAAGTCCGAGGAGAAATCTGACGACCAAGAAAGGCGGTATAGAAATACCTGTATTATTATTCTTGTTGGCATCCTTCAGTCTCGGAAGACTATGGTGTCACGCTCTGAATGGTGGATCTGGAACAGAGTGTCCTCTCCAGTGCGCAAAGCCTGGGTAAAATAGGTATGGAGGATAGGCTGTTACCCATGCAGCAAATCCCCCCTCTCCACGTCGCTGAAATGGTCCAATGGAAAGGCAGAAGCCAATATGGTTGGTTCCAGCGGCGTCGCAGGAGTTACCAGAACGTGACTGTGTTCAGCCATGAACTGCCTCAGGGACTCCGGCTCCGGATTTTGCCTTGAGGTGGACTCCTGAAGCCTTTTCCATAACTGGATGTAGTCACAAGGCAGTGGAGGTTTGGGATCAGAGTTTTCCTTCTCTCAGATGAGCTGCCTTCCCAGGCTGACGAGTCCCATCTACCCGGTGGCTGTTTAGTCGCCTCTTACGACAAGTACAGCCAAACTGAGGGCCTATTCTTATCCCCAGCCCCCAGGGGAATGTATTATTATTATTATTATTATTATTATTATTATTATTATTATTATTATTATTATTATTATGGCAGTAACGAGGGTACAAAGCCTTTGTTTTTCCTTCATACATTTTTTCCTAATAATGGAGCATGACAGATTATGAATCTGTATTCGTGCATTATTGGGTTGAAAGGCACCTTCCTTAGACAGTTTGGTCTTAGTTCATTGTTCCTTAGCTCTTCGAGCTTGTAATAATGTCCATGTTGTTCCTTAGCTCTTCGAGCTTGTAATAATGTCCATGTTTTGCTGATTCTTGCTTCAGAACAGAGGGGGACAGAGAGAGGGAATCTTTCAGTTAAATACAAGATAGCCAAACTACCAATGTGGCTTCATTTGTGCATTTTTTTTTCCTCTCTTCACTAGATTCACTATCCTTCCTCTCTCTACATTTGTATATTTCTTATTTCCAATGATTGAGATGCCATGTCAATTAGAGGGGAGAGAGGGTTAACAGAGCTACCCAAGGAATCGATTCTTATCTTCCTTTCTGTACTGGCTGTGTGTGAAGCAGTGCATGATGAGATTTTACACGATACCCAGTTAATGCTCTAGTCAGCAGCTTCTAAGAGAAGACGTCAGGGATAAATATGCTTCTCTGCAACGTATGCAGTATCAGCGGTCTCCAGCTTAACCTGCAATACTTCCGCAGCCAAGATTGTAACATTTATTTGGGTTTCTGAATGACTGCTCAAACATTGCTTTTACCAGCATCAAGATCCTTCAAGCTGTTTAAAATAGAAACTTGTAGTTTTACCTTTTAGCATTAATATGATCATCTTATTCAGTGGTGGTGGTGTTGCTGCATACAGTTATTTTGAAACTCAGGTGGTTTAATCAGATTTATTCCTCTGTGTACCAGTGTTTGAACTGGCAACCTACAGCTGTAGATAGATGAAAAGGAGGAACACATATTACTGTAAACACTGAGGTGGAGAAGAACCTTCCTTTCCAGCTCTGGCATCTCCCACATCTGAAAGAGAGAGGCCAGCTGAGGATCCTGATCAATGAGACCATCACCAGTGTGGCATAGAATGGCATCTCTGAACTGAATGAGAAATCTGAGGCTAATACTACTTCCCTCTTTTTAAAAACTAGATATAATGAGTGAATTGTCTGATCCTGGACTTAGAGAAGGCTTGGTGGTACAGGACACGAGTGGAAAAGGAAGTGCCTCCTCTATCCCAAGTTAGAGGGGGGGGTGGCTTGGGGACAAGCCTTCTCTGTAGTGGTGCCACAACTTTGGAATTCCCTTCCAGGGAAATTGGGAACTACTCCTTCCCTCATGGCTTTTGGGTGAGGGATCAAAACATACCTGTTTCGTCTGACGTTTGGGTGATAGGTGGCTGTTTGCTATCTGTGCCTCCGGAATAGTGCTGTGCCTTGACTGCTTCACTGAACTAATTTGTTTCTCCGCAGTGGGTTGATGATGTGTGTTGGGTTTTTTTCTTTTTTTTTTAATGTTATGTTTTAGTGTTTAACTGTTAAAACTAATGTTTTAATGGTTTGTTATGGTGAGTGTGTGTGTGTGTGTTTTCCTTTCTTTTCCTCCCTTATTGTTGTGATACATTATACATTTATTATGAAACTCTGTAAGCCGCCCTGGGCATTTACTTCAGCATGGGAAAGGCAGGATATAATTTTTTCAAACAAAAACAATCAAATAAATTGGAAAGATTTATCAAATCAAATAAAAGGAAAGATTACTATTTTTAGTTTTGTTTGCCAAGCCTGAAGAGAGGTTTGCTGATGTCAGAAGTTGGAGGCTTGACTTTCTCAGAAAATAAGACTGTCAATGATATTACCTCCCCCATCTTGGGCTGTTTTGCCCCTGAATTAAAGATGTTATTTTGGCCCTGCTGTACTTCCATAATCGAAAACCAAAGGATGTTTTTAAAATGATTGAAATATACAGTGTGTTTATTGACTACTTCCCAGACTATGCATATAAAAGCCATGGTTTTTTCCTCCTTCTCCCTTATGTCACCCAGTCTGTTTTTATGGCTACAATAAATATGAGTAATCCACTGAAGACAGAGAGCAAATTTCCAAATCCGAGTGTCTGCTGTTGAGCTCTTAAATCCATATTGACACTTAAGGAAAATTGGTCTGAGGTTTAAAGGTTCTGAGCACCTGTCGTTCACTTTCTTCAAGCACGGCAGGGGTTCTGGCTGTTTGGTATCTCTTGAAAATAAATCTAACAGTGCTTTATTTATGGGGCTAAATATATGTTTTACAATCTAATTTTGGACTTCAAATTCTGTCTGAAAATAGCCATTAAGTAGCTAACAGGCTGAGAGGCAAATTCAGCAATAGTAGTGGTAGTAGGGGAGGGAACTAGGATCCAAAGGAAGCTATTCTACTTCTGACCTCTTGGGTGAGGGACTAAAGAGGAAGAAGGCCAGCCAAACATTCCACAACCTAAAGGTCCACCTAGATGGGTCATTGGAGAGCCATGATTGGATCTTCTTTCTTAACTCATTTTTGTATGACAAATTGACAGCTTTGTCAAACACAAGGAGACTAGGAAGAGAAATAAGCGCAAAGACTAATATACTTGGTTGAAATAAATTTCCTCAGACCACTACAGCTTTGGGAGGATTGTACTGCAGTGTTGTGCAAAATAGCCTTCTCTTGTAGTAATGTGAAAGGTGATCATCTTATCATGAGATATAGAAGTCAGGGCTGTTTGCATGGCAAGAATTGCAGCATCCTGACATGTGTACACATCCTTTGCATCAGTGTACAGATCTTTGAAAACACTTATTTGTGTCCCTTATGCTATTTTTTTTTAGTACAACATACTGTCAATGTGAAGAGAACATTTGTTTTGTGAAAGGGTCTGACACGCACTAGGTTTCAGGACATTACAGAATGGCAGGATGGGCTATTGAATAGCCTACCATTTGTGTCTTAGCCCAGGAATCCATTTCTTGTGTCTTTCCACAATGCAATTCTTCACGTTGATCTTTTTGTGGGATTGTTTCAGATAGCACTGTATGGTGGAAAAATACATAAAAGCAGTGCTGTATGTGAATTGACACAAAGCAGTCAGTCTGTTTGAAAGGGTATGATTGTGTAGTTTGAAATATATGTGTCTGATTGCAGCTGCAATCATGTGCATACTTAACCTATAAGTCCCATTAAACTCCATAGGACTTCCTCCTGAGTAGACATGCAGTTATACGTGCTCTCCCTTGATTTGGTTTCTATTATTACATTTAAAATGTTAAGATTATTCCATGTCCGAGGCAGTGCCCTTTTTACCAAACCACACTGTTTTCTCTTGGAATTTTTTTATAAACAAGATTTGAGCTTCCACAGGGTTGCAACAAGCCACACTGAACAGTTTTGACAACATCTTTCCCTTAATAAACTACACCGTGCATATCTGTGATGTGTGTCAGTTTTAATACTTAAAAATAATTTATTAGTTTATTTTGCGTATAGCCCTGCAAGAATTAGCACTGGATGACATTTCTTGTTGTGAATGAAAATCTTACAGTGACTTGGGGTTCCATGGGAGGTGCATTTATCACAACCAAACCCTTGTATCTTTTTAAAAAAGATTTCCTGAAGCAGTCAAGAAGCAAATACTATAGTGCTGTGTTGCCTGTTGAACTCTTGCTGCAGCTTAACTGCAGCAAGAAGTCGTAATCCTATTGTGCTTTTCCTGCTGTCTCCTGGGAATCAGACAGCATTGAAATGACTGAGCTGTTGTCCTGCCCCTTCCTCACCTGCCTTTGTAACTGTAAATATAGTGTCTGCGTATAAATAACAGTTTCCTACACCTTGAAGCACGTTTCTTAACAAGAGGAGGTGATTTACTGAGGTGATAAACTGTAACTAATACAAGGGTATCATAATGGTTAAATAGATTAGCACCATGAGCCTCTGTATTTCGCTTTCCGGGGAGTCCGTTTCTTCATTTAGTCTCTTGTAGCTGCTTACCCACAGCATTTTGCAACTCGGCGGGCTGTGTCTGATGGTTGCAGAATCGACAGTGGCATGTGTTGCATTGCCTAGGTGTGCATTAGCAAACCTAATGGTTAGCATTGATCACCGAACCCCTTTGCCTTTCATCTGAGGTCGTGCCCCCACCTGCAAAGAGGTATTGTGGTCTCAGTTCATTATGGATTCTCCCAATTAGATTCTGTGAAATGCCCATTGCTTTCTTTTAAAAACCTAAACTAGCATGAAAACAGTTGCAAATACCTAGTATTTTCAAAGCTAAGCATACTTTCTGGGGGAGCCACCCTGTTGTTGCAAACATCTGTAAAAATAAGACTTGCCAACCTGAGTCAGTAGATTAATCAAGTCCATCTTTAGTTGGTTAATTGGTAATTGGTAATTTAGTTGGTTAATAGGGGTGAATTTTAATCGGTGAGGGCAAATTTTCATTTGTGGGACTGTGATTTAAAGGCATGATTTTTTTCTTCTTCACACTGTTCTGGTTCAGGTGGGTTACTGTGATTGGAAATTTAAAATGGCAAAGTATTGTATAAGTTAAATTGTAGGTTAACATATGTTCCCTTGAATATCTCAAAAAGACACCTCTGCTGAGGTGCTTGGTGATTATGTAAATGTGTTTATTTTGAATATTAACATGTAAAATTCTTTTTAAAAAAGAATTTCAGCAACTAAATTCTTCAGTAAGTATAACACTAAAAAAAAAAAAACTTAGTGTATTGGAAGTATAATACAAACACCTGTCTCACAGAGGAGGCATACAAGCTGTGAAGCATTTGCTGGAAATTTGCCTTACGCTTGTCTTTTTTCCCCTCTGTGAAAAATAGATGCAAGTATTATAATTCAGACATCATCTCTTCTTAGACACAAGTGGGAGTGTTCCCAAGGACAAGAGGATGCAAAACCTCTCACCAGATTTGTGTCTGCTGACCTATCAAGGTTCCCATGTTAGTTTGGAATCTTTATTGGCTGTTCCTTATAAAAGCTGGTACTGTGGGGCTTTTATTAGCTTGATGTCTTTTATACAGTTATATCAATTTGTGTTTATATAGCAAATTATAAACACTAAGCACTGAAAACATCCTGTATGCATTACCTCAGGAATCCTTACAAGATAGGCCAGTATTATATCTAGTATATGGGAGAGAGGGTGAAGCTGGAAGAATGCTTATCCAAAGCAATTTGGTGAGCAGCTTTTACTAATTATGGTATGGTCTTTAAGCCAGGGGAATTACAAGTTGAAATGTTTCCCCTTATATTAAAAAGTGTTTGCATGTAGTAAACTAATCCATAAGTGAGAAGGGTCATAGCCTAGCCTTCTCTCTGAATTGCTAGTTTTCTACTTGCAGGGAATTTATTTAAATGCAATTTATCTTCCATACCTTTTCATTCTGAATGGCACAGAAGTTGAATAGTCCAGTAAAATCTGTGCCATCTGATTCTCCTGTCTGTGTATCTAGTCTAGACGAAATGCTGGGTTCCTTCCCATGTGATTTGAGGATTATATCTGTTTAGGCACAAAACAAATTAGGAAATGAAATCTCTCCCCTCTTAACTGAGGTTTTCATCCTTTTAACAAACAGACCTCAGGCTACAATATGGTTGGTTGTATTGTGATTCGTTCACAAACCTTTCACTTCTTCCTGAAGCAAAATTTAAAATGGTGGCCTTTCATGAAACTTGAACATATGTCCAGAACCAGTTAGCGTTCCAAGTTTCAGCACATCATGAGTTTTGTCAAGTGAAGAAAAATTGGTCATATCTTATAAGTTATTGGTCAGCCAACCTTGTAAGTTATTCTTCATGTGAATACTTTAAAGCTGTCAACCCTTCAACTTAGATGTTGTGATGTACAGGGAAGCCTTTGACTGAAACATGGAGGAGAGAAAGCGTCTTTTACTGCTTCAGTTTAAAATGCAACTTCCTTCATTTGGGTTATGGAAATGGTTATGTTCTTAACGTTTCATTCTCAGATGGCAAAAGCAGTGCAGCGTAGAAATATGGCTGAAATCCATTCATTAAACTGCAGCAGATAGTGGTGCTGAAAGGGTCCATCTGTAAAGTCTGTGCTCCTGTTTTACAAGGATTGTTGGGGGAGGGAGGGGAAAAAAGCGCAGCTGCTTGGCTGCTCTGTGTAAGAAGGAGAGACTGACTGTTGGCACCATCTGTGGCTGTCCTTTGTGCTTGCTGCTTTATCTGTTCATTATAGTGTGATTCTGAGTTTCTCGTGCTTTGAGTTTCAATGAGTTGAGATGTGCCTAAATACAGCCGAGGCCTAAAAAACGGCAGCTAAGCATGCTGATGATGAATAGCATAATCTGTAAATTAATGTTCAGTTTGTTGTGTCTTACTTGAATGGGCATGGAATGGTCATATTTCTAGAAATCCAGCTGTACCAGATGAGTCTATCCATGCCCTATATTCAGTTTTCTTGTGACATGTGCAAACTGGTACAGTTAAGGCAAGCTTTGCAGTACTTCAGCCAGCTAATGGCCTGGAAACACTAAAGTTTTGTCCCTGCCATTCTTTGGTGGCAATGGAAGACAATAGGACTTGCTTTTACAAGTACAAATAAAAGTAGACGGCAGAATCAGTTAGTAGGTGAGAAATACGAGTGCTCCTATGAAATACTCACATGTGTTCTGAAATATAGGTGGTGGTGAGATGCCTCCTTGACTCTCTATAACTGGTATACCTGCATGTAGAGGCTTTCACAGTGGTGATTGCCACCATTGCCATGACAAGTGAGTTGGTGCCCTCCGGCAGGTTTAGTAAGCAAGCTTTGGTCACATTCAGTGGAAGCACCATGAACATCTCTGCTAAACGCAGCCAAGCCCAGTACTTTCCTCTCGTACTACAAAATGGGGTTGTCCCAGTTGCACTTGGTGCAGGTGCCCTGGCTGAGGATGGCCAGGCAGCTGGACCTTGTGCTTTTCTTTTTTGTGCCAGAGCAGGAGAGGGGGGTACCGTAGGAGGGGATGGCATGGCCAAGTGGGACCCAGCAGCCACACCTCACACTTCCTTTCCTGCTCTAGAACAGAGCAGAGGGAAGCATGGGGTGAGGAGACTGCTTTGTGGAGGCAACCACAATTGTGGCTTGGTGATCAAATCTAGCTCCTGTTGTGGGTTGTCATAATCACGGTGCACTACCCAAGTCTTTGTTGGCTGGTCTGTCTCTGTTTGAGATAGACCAGTCAACAAAGACTCAGATAGTGTCACCGTGATTATGACACCCTAACTCTGGTATGCCATCCCTAGAGAGGTGTACCTTGTCTCATCTTTAATGAGTATCAGAAAAATGGTGAAACCTGTTCAGTCAGAATTTGGAAGAGCTGCTTCTGCTGCTGATATTAAATTTGGGGTTTTTAAAATTTTTGACATTATCTTTTTGTGTGTATTTAATGCTTTGTACATTGCACTGGATGCTCAAGGAAAATGAAAGAGTAATTTATGACTTCAGAAAAAACAAAAACAGTACCATGAGTAAGATAAGTGGTGGTTGCTGCAGGTGACAGATGATGGACACCATTAAGGGCAGCAAGTTGGAAGCAGGCAGGTCTTGAACAGTGGGCACAACTCCCATTTCTTTCACAGGCTTGTGCAGTCCTATTGATTGTACTCTATATTGACTAGTGTGTGGAGGGCTACCTTTGCAGGGTTTTTTTTTTCTCACCTTGATCAATGTTGACCATGCTATGCTGTGTCACATTTCATATTTAGAAAATGTACAGATTAAGATAGTTGCTTCCATGGATGTTTTGCAATCCCACCAGTAAAAGTGGCCCTTACCTTATTTTCCCTCCAAAAAAACTGAAACACTCCCCAACAGACATTGTTCAGCTTTTGCCATTCCCTGCCTTCCTGCGCCTCTCTCCCCCCCCCCCCGCCCACTGAGCAACTTGCCAGCATTCACTGGCAGATCTGTGTCCTAGACTCATTAGACTGCTTCCTCTTTTTATCTATTTGTCAAGAGCATCATATGCTCTCGAAGGAGGGGAGCTGCTCAATCCTTGCATCAAAGCTGCACTTAAGATGGATGGTTTCTATTCGACACCAGCACCATTGTAATTGCATTCAGTTTGTGTGGAGGTGCTCTGCATCCACTATTATTTCAACACCGGCTGCATTTACAGTTTGCCGGAACACTTTGTTCACCCCTCCCTTTTTTCCTCAGAACTCAAGTGGCCACAGTGTAATGTTAGGCAGTGATTTTTATCTCCAGGCAACATAAAAGAGAGGAGAGGGAGGGAGGGTGACTACCCTTTGTTGCTGGCAGATTCGTAATGATATGCCAGGGATAAAAGGTGAGCACAATTTGATCAAATGCTTGTTGACAGATTTCTTGGCTAATAGAGAAAGCAGCTCACGGTAGTACTCTGTGCTTAGAGCATCTTAGCCCAGAGCATAACAGGAATATTGTCTTTAAGGCAGATTGCTAGCAAATCTAGAATGACTATATCAGTTCCCTTATATTAGGAGTATTCACTTCCCTTACTACAGAAATACTTAAAATGCCATGTTCTAAAGTGAACCTCTTCCCTGACAGTGCCATTCAGAAATATAAGTATTATATCTTAACGCAGCAATTTTCAACATTTTTCATCTCATGGCACACTGATAAGGTGCTAAAATTGTCAAGGCACAACATCAGTTTTTTGACAATTGAAAAGGCACACTGTGCTGCTGTGGGGGGCTCATATTTCTCAATGGCCCTGCTAATAAATAACCCTGTCCCAAACTCCTGTGGCACACCTGCAAACCATTCGTGGCGCACCAGTGTGCCAGAGCACACTGGCTGAAAATTGCTGTCTTAACGATAGTCGTTTGGGCAAAACCTGCCCCTCTGAATGATACTGCCTGGCCCCTGAACTTCCAGCTAGGGGCAAAAGAGAGCTCTGGAGGGGTGGAATCTGAGGCAAAAGGGACTGCTTGCAAATGACTTTGGGAAGTTTAAGTCTTTTCAGTCTGACTCCTTTCTCAACCTTACCCATCAGGAAATCTATTGGTTGAGCTGAAAGGGAGTGTTTTTGCTGCTTTAAAAAAAATGCACCCCTTTGGGCAATTTTTCCAGGTGAGGAGGGCTGCAAATGGAGGCAGCAGTGCTGACATGCTCCTCCACTCTCCAGGCACTCATTTACAGTGGGCCAGTTCAGTTCAGACAATATAGTGCATGCCAGTGCCTCACGTGCAGTTAGAGACCTGTATAAGCATGTTCAGGCATGTCTTTCTGGTATGACAGATGCAAAAAAAAAAAAAAACATTCATGCCATCAGAAGTACTTGAAAGGCAGACTAGGAGAAGGACTGGGGTGAGCTTGTGAACATCCCTAGTTGTGTGTACGGGGCCCAGCTCAAACAGTATTGTCTGAACAGGCCCAATGAGAAAAAACTTCTTGCCTTCAGCCTGAAATGACTTACAGCCCAATGTGAGTCACACATTCTGTCAGCAAGCTCAATGAGGCCACCAGCATAATGGCCAAAGAAGAGGCCTCTACCTGTGCTGGTGGGGGCAGGGGGAGTGAGAGGCAAAAGAGGGCAGTCACCAGCAGCGCTTGCGTGCATCCTATGGTCCTCCTCTCTCTGTTGCTCACCTCAGTTTTGTGCCAGCGAAATGGCTGACGCACTAGGAGACCCATTGGAGAAGCAGAGGCTTTCCCCAGGATAAGAGTATGAAAGTTCCTTTATCTTGAGGAGACCTCCATGACTACCCCCTCACCATAAGATGCAGCGTGTGCTCCATTGGCGCAGCTGCATTGGCAGGGGGTTTCAATAAGATTGACCTCTAAGATACATTAAACAAGCCTGTGCACTCTATATTTCTCTGTGAAAGCACAAAGTATGATAGCTTTTCATGTACAAGACATTTCTCAGTCTCTTAATACTGGACAAAAGCTCAGAAGTCCTCACTTTCTTTTCTGCTTCACTCCTTTCTTCCTTTTCATATCCAGAGGGCATGGGGAAAGGAAGAGGATAAACAGATAGTAGAGATGGGTGGTGGGTGATGGCAGTACCCTTCCCCCTCATTAATCCAACACCTGAGGTGACCACCTCATGTACGGGATAGCCCTGTTCTATGGTTACTTTAAAGGTGACAACCTTATAACAGTTTCAGTGACTTTTTCTTGTTTCCTTCCGCAAGTGCTATAACAATCCAAAATTTTTGAAAAACTGCATATTTTAACCCATTTTTGCCTGACCCACAGGTTTACACATTTGGTCCCTGTTGCGTGTGTGCAACATTGAGCAGAAATGACTTAAAACACAGTCACTGTATGTATAATGAGTAGTCAGTAACTAGTTTGTTTACAGATTTATATCCTGCTTTATCTCCAAGTGGGCATTCAAAGTGGCTCACAGAGTTTCACAGGAGGAACACCCTTAAAGATGGCCCTTTCCTATTCTCCCGCCCCCATCATGTGGAAACCCAGCAAGTCCTGTTGTCACAGCCATCACTTGCTTCACATACCTTTTAGCTCTGAATTGATAATAAGGGGAGACTAGCTAGTAATTCACAGGTGGATGGTTTTGGCCATCTGGCCTCCATGTGCTAATCTGAATGTGCAGTGGTGGTCTATGTGCCTGAACATAATGTTATTAGACTCTTAATTTGTATTTTTAAGCAAAGCTACACAGTGTAGTTAATTCAGTTTCTTGGGCATTTGCTCCGCTTTTAACTTTGCAACTTTCGTCCTTTTGTTTTTCCTGTTTTTATGTAGCTATATTTTGTTTCCTCCTCCAATGATGTTTTATTCTGTTTTGTTTCCAGCACTGCTCTCATCCTGGTGTGAAGAGCTGGGACGGCTCTTGCTGCTGCGCCACCAGAAAAGCCGGCAAAACGACCCCCCTGGGAAACTACCCATGCAGCCACCCATGAACTCCATGAGCTCCATGAAACCCTCCCTTTCACATAGGTGAGTCATGTGCAAACATTTTCTCCTGCAAGAAAACATACAACATTTATTTCCATGAAAGATGGTGTAGTTGAAATGCTTGCTACTGAGATAGTAGGATGGATAAATGCATTTCCTCCATTGAAGAAATCTGTAGACATTCAGGTGTCTTTGGTAACTTGACGATAATTCTGTTGTGTTTGCACCAGAGACAGGTGTTGTGTAAAAATGTAAATCTAAATCACTCTCTGTGAATTCAGCAATTCTGACTTCCTCTTACAAGATAAATTACTTCCTATAATTCCTATCTGTATGACATTTATTGATGTATTAAGATTTAGCCAGACATGCATGGTAATAGAAAGGGGTTCAGAAAGTGGGTTCAGGCCTGCATTTTTCATGCTCTTTCCGTTTCCCACCAGTCACACTTTTGGCTATGGGAGAGAGCAGAGACCAGACTACTTGTGGTGTGGAAAAAGGGGGTAATGACCCTAGGAGGGCCCCAGGCAGTTTGGAGACTGGGCAGTTTGATGTACCAGAAGGCCTCACACAACCTATGCTGTTGGCTGCTGAAGGGCAAGCACCACCAAAAAGCAAGAAATGCCCCTCAGGATGGGAGCAGAAGCAGAGGTAGATTCAGAATTAGGGTAATAGTTATATAGCAGGGGTGCTCAAACTTTCAACTTTAGGGATCCTGGACCTTTAAAATTGTGTAGGAGAGAGAATTTCAGCAGGTGCAGCTTGTCATCTGTAGGATGGCAAGTTGCACCTGCTGAAATTCTCTCTTCTATACACTTGTTAAAGGTCCAGCATCCCTAAAGTTGAAAGTTTGAGCACCCCTGTTATATAGCATTGTAGGCTCCCACTTGGCATCCATTATGCAAAACAGCTGGTCGTTTGATCACTATACCCACTAACACCTCTGTCTCCCTTTCTCTTACATCGCTTGTTCTCGTTCTCTCCAGCAGGGCTCCCGCCACATCTCCATTTCCAGAATGTATTTTCAGGGTCCTTGCACCCACCTGTTTCCCCCATTCATCCACAATCCCTCTCTGTACCTAATCCTATACTTTGCATAAAGCAGTGTGGCCACATCTTAAAGCAGGAAGGGATCCTCTTGGCAACACCATAATATAATGCACATTGTCAGAAAAGGCACTTAACCAGAACGATAACATTTTTCTCCCACTGTGGAAGTTTGTTACTGTCTGTAATCTACCTTTGTAACAGTTGTAAGCGAAAAATCAGTGTTGTGACCTTTTTCTGCTGTCTAGTCAAACAATATCTGGATTTTCCCCCCTCTTTTATTCCCTTTCCTATCTGGTTTAATTTCTAAATAAACAATGACATAGCAGAGTTCAAGGGGCATCTTTACTGCATGATTTCATCATGAAGGGTGTTTACCCTTGCGAGATGTAACGTCATTCCATCTGAGCAGTTATTTCGCAGATATAGAGGTATCCCAGTTGCAGATAGGGTTTGTCCATTCAGGCAGAGAAATATTGAAACACTCCCTCACATATTATTACACTGTCCGATATATCAGGATCTTCACATAAGTTACTTATCACCAATCTTGGCCGCTTTCTTGGGTCAGAGTGACCAGAATAAAATTGCCTGCATACTCAGTGGGGCAAATGAAGAGCTTTCTGGGGGGTAGCTAAATATATAAATATGATAAACAAGAGACGTATCTGTATGATGGTCACAAATGGTTGAGCCAATGTAGTTAGATCTGGTTGGTTCCGGCTGGAGGTGAACTGTCTGATTCGTGCATCCCTCCATCCAGTCTTTTGTTTTACACTGTTTGTATTTTAAATATGCCAATAAAGTTTTTTTAAACTTGAACTACTGCATGATTTCACGCATCCAAAAGATGTTTCAAGAAAGACATGGGTGACCAGAGTGGGGACATGGAACCCTTTTTTGTTATAATTTGTGATACAGTCCCAAGACAAATAAGACATGGAGAAATAGCCAGAGGAGGAAAACAGGGATAGAGCAGGGTGTTACATGAGCATAAATGATGATAAATATGCCACAGATATTGAAGAGGCTGCATATATGGCAGAAGAACACTGGGATGTGAACTAAATCAAGGGGAAATGAGACTCTTATATTCTGTCAATGTAAGCAATGATTGTGTTAAATAACTCACCAGTATTACCTTTTCCTAAAGGACTTTTAAATAAACAGATCCTTCAATTCTAAAAATTATATACTATTTAGTACTCTGAAAACATCAATATGTTTTCTGAAATTTGGTGCATGGCGACATTCACATGTGAATGTTGAAGATTTTAGGCAAGTTCTATGAATGTCTGAAAACTCAGAGATACATCAGCACATGCTGACAGTTTCACAGTTGTCCTGACAGCATTCACTGGTGTGTGTCTGAACTGTGGGGAAATAGATCTGTATTTCTGGATATTCACAAAATTGATTGGGCATTGTCAACATTCAGAAAATTATGGAAATTCGGGATGAACTAGATGTCCAGGAAGAGCCTGCATATTGGCAAGATTCAGGCTGTTGGATGCTCCCAGGGACTAGATGTGGAAACTCTCACTGTGGAATATGCACAAACAGTGCACAACACCATACTCCTGGCCACATAGTGCTAGCCTGGTGCAGCAGTGATCCAACAGGGGAGAAGATGAGATATTCTAGTTTCCGTGGGGTAACCTTGCATATTCTTCTCTGTGTATGCAGCCAGTAAGATTGCATTCTTAGGTCCTTGATCAACGTTTAACTATAAATAGTAAAGTTCAGAAATAGTAGTACAGTAAAATTTCAGATAAAAACAGTACAGTGAACATGTGGTTTCTAAGATGTATTATAACAGCATACCCTTCGTTAAGGTTCAAATTATATGTTGCAGATCAGTTATCATTACTCTAATTGTCAAAAGAAACAAATGCATAATATTCTGAAAACTACCCCTGAAGTGTTTGATAGTTCTGTTTGTCACAGTTTTAAGTATTGGAGACAACTGCTTAGAAGACAAAAATTTTACTAGCCTTGGAGTTCATTATTGAATTTACAAAGAAGTCTTATTAAGTCCTTGGGATTATAGATAGGTAGAACCCTCAAATCACTGTTTAAACTGAATAAACAGTGGCTGGTGAGGAAAGTTGAACAAGGGGTAACAGATCTGAAAACATAGAGATGCATGTGCTGTAGCCCCCACAGACGTATTAAGTGTACTGAATTGTGACATGTATGTTTCCGTATTTGTTTGACAAAGTGAAATTATTCCAGAGGTTGAGAAAGAAAGCTTCTGAGTTTATACTTCGCTTCTATTTAGCACATTTGAACTACATTTGGTTCAAATATACAGGTGGAACCTTGGTATCCACTGTTTTGACTCACCACTGATACCAATCGTAGTGATATATGGTGTTATGTGGTGTTAGTTGTGAAATGATAGCATTTAAAAGTCCACCTTTAAATGCTTTGTAGCAAGGAAAAAAGCACCAAAATCCAATTTCCTACCTTTGTGCTGCTAAATAATTATAATTTCATTCCACTAGATTTCATTATTCACCATATCAAGTGGTTGAATGCGGTATAGCATCTATACCAATGCATTCTGGGGCAATAAATGGAGGAGCAAGAAACCTATTAAAGCTATTTTTATACTGATTTGGTATCCACTGTTTTTTTTTGTTTTTTAATCCACTAGGGGTTCCAGAATGGAACTCCAGTGGCTAACGAGACACAACCTGTATAGCATACTTAACTTCACATGTAACTAAGTAGTCCAAACAGCAACCTTAAAGGTATGCCAGACAGACTGAAGATCTAATTCTTAAGGTGTGGTAGCTAGACTAAAACCTTCTGGAAAATGTGTGGCTAAGGCAGTGAGGTCCCAGCTCTTAGGTTCATGCTCTTAGCCCCTACATCAGGGGTGCTCACACTTTTTTGGCTCGAGAGCTACTTTGAAACCCAGCAAGGCCCGGAGATCTACCAGAGTTTTTTTTACAATGTTCGCGCCATCATAACATATAACATTTATGTGTTCAATGTATGTTGGTGTACCTTGAGCCCCACTGAGTATAACAGGACTGCGTAGACATGCCTAGGATTAGGCTGTGAGGCTGCAATCCTAGCCACACTTACCTGGGAGTAAGCCCCATTGAGTACAATGGGCCTTACTCCCGGCGTTTCCTCCCAGAGGCACCTGAAGGGGGGGTCGGCACTCCGCGATCTACTCATTTTGCCTCGCGATCTACCGGTAGATCGCGATCCACCTATTGAGCACCCCTGCCCTACATTCACCAGCTTTCCATGTTTCTGTGGGGAGTAGGGGGGTCGTGATGAAAGAAGAGATTCTGAAAAAATGCATTTGAAGAAAGGATGGTCTTGTTTTATAATATTTGAGAAATAATGTGGAATGAATTGGTAGCAAATGGTTACAATGTATTGTTTTGATGAAGTTCAGGTTTTCATAATTGTCAGTTGAACAAGGTAGATGGTACTTTCATGAGAAACTAAGTCCTAATTGAAAGAGGAACAGTTTAAAAGCTTCTGTAGTCATTTGGAGTGGTTCTTTTCTCTTTCATGCTCTGTACACTTATTAAGGTGCTTGTTGCAGCTTGTATAGCACATGGTAATGCTTTGCAGTGTCAATAACAATGTCTGCAAACACAAGGCTGCTCTTTGCAGCATTTTATGTTATCACAAGTTGGGGTTTTTTGCTCTTTTTTATCTTCTATCATCCCAGTTTCACCCTCAGTATTAATTAAATGGCAGTTTCTTTACAGGCTGTGACTATAGAAGAATGTTTTCTTAGAACAATCAAAACTGATTAAAATAAAGAGATGAAGCTTAAAATAAAGATACAAGTGATTTGATTCCAGAGGTTTGATAAAATTAAACAGAAGATCAAATTAACTAGTAATTTAATTAGGTAGATGGCACTTTATTATTCATTAGCTTTATTTGACACCTAAGCAGTTGTTCTGAAATCACACTTGGGTGTCCTTTACAAGGTTTGAGAGTAGCAAGGGAATTTTGCTCTCCGCCCCCCCTTTTTTGCACCAAAGAACCCTAAACATCATGAATTCAGTTGGTTCACAGCCAGAATGTAATCTGCATTAATGATTCTAGGAAGAATCATAACATAAAAAACAGTTGTGACCACAGTCATCAGACAATTTCGCAATTTATAAGCTCAATTCACCTGACATATATGACCACAATATGTAAAATCTTACCAAAGATCCTGTTTATATTTGTGGTTTGTTCACAGGCCTCTTGCTGTATTTATTTTCATTTTCAATTTAAAAGATTTCACCATAAAGTATAATTAATGGAAAACAAAAATACTGTATGGGTTTCCATTGGTATTTCTTTACAGTCATGATTTACGTCATTAATAAAATGATACCACTTGCCCATAAGTAGAGGTTCTTTTTTGTTAATAACACAAAACACCTCATTTTGGTGTTTATGGTATTTTCCAGAAATTAAAATAGATTACTTTTCCAGTTAGGAATAATATAGTGGCTATATCTGCTAACATTATATCACCTATTTAGAACACTTTTGAAGCATTTAAAATTAATAAGAATGATAATTTGGAATAAAAACACATCACGGGTTTCTGCCTTTTTCATCATGAAATATGTGACAAAATAAAACAATTTTTAAGTACCCCTCCCTATCCATAAAGCCCTAAAGATCCATATCCTATGCTTCCTTTTCATATAATTTCAGCTGGGTTCTCTAGCAATATTCAATTTTTTTTAACTATTCCGAAGTAGAAGGAATTACTAAAGTTTGCAATATTCAACATGTCACAATAGAGTGGAGTCTTCATTTCTATTTTACTAGGTTTAATGAGTTGCTGCTTTTCAGTTCTGGACCTGCTTATGTGTATCTGAAGTGACAAGACTACTATGTCCCGACTAACTTCAACAAGTCTTTTAAAAAATGTTTATTTGTGTGTGTGTGTGTGTGTGTGTGTGTGTGTGTGTGTGTGTGTGTGTGTGTGTGAGAGAGAGAGAGAGAGAGAGAGAGAGAGAGAGAGAGAGAGAGAGAGATACATATATACACAGGGTGAACCAAAAGTAGGTGGACAGTAAATAAATACAATATAATATAACACATAGTTATAATGAACACCATCATTATAGTATAACCCTAACACAAACCCTATTCCACCTACTGTCCACCTACTTTTTGTTCACCCTGGAGAGAGAGAGAGAGCGAGAGAGAGAGAGAGCTTTATTGGCATTAATTCATGTTCCAGCTTATGAGTCATCGAAGTAAAACAAGATGTAAAATAAAAAGAAATAAAAATAAAATAAAAGTCACACAAATTTTAACGTTAAAATAAACTTTACACTCATCTCTTTCCATACTTTTCTACAACTGACAAAAGGAAATTAGCAGTGCCCTGCAACACAACACATCTACTGGGCCATCATTTGTTAAGTAAACAAGTTTCATCAGCTCTGGGAGCCCATAGGTGGCCAACTGGTGACTTCTGAGCTAAATTTAGCCTGCAACATAGTTTTATATGGACCTTAGAAGCCCTGCAAAATTTTAATCATAGTGGGGTTTAAAATATTTTGGCAAAATTTCATTCATAGGAGAAGAACAAAATTTTCCCTTCTGTTTTGAAAATCTAGAACCATTTTGTACTTTTGAATGAGAGAGAGAGAGATTCCTGGCAGACACTACATGTGCTCCTATACTTCCAGAATTCCTCTCTGAATGTTGCCTCCACATGTGTGTACATGCATGCATCCCCCATGAATGAGGGGGAGGGTGGGCAGTCAAATGAACGGCCATACTCTCTTCCTTTTACTTACGATGAGTGTGATGGGCAGCCTCCTTGGATGGTATCACCCTTGTGTCCAGTACAGGAAGCATTGTCCTCTTTCTCTCAGGTTTGTGACATCAACACATAGCCAAGGCTGGAAAGCACTGACATAAGGGCAATGCAGCTCTTCATGAGGGAGATAACAGTTACAATGTCCCTTGTAAGGCCCAGCATAGCCTTACCTGCAGCACGTCTCATTGGCACTGCTTTGCCAACGCTGGAAAGCACTAACATAAGGGATTAGGATTGCACCCTAAATCTGATTGGCTACATAGCGTTATGGTGTCATAATGATTCTTGGTTGCCTAGGATCACTTGAGAGGGGATGAAACAGAAGAAAGTGGTAATGAAACAGGAAAACAAGGGGGAATCCTTGTGAAGTGGCTGCTGGATATGCATGCTCTTGTAATTAAAGTTTATGTTCAGACAAACTGAAGTGATGCCTTAAACAGAACCAAACATATGCCCTGCTGATGTTTACCAAAAGCACATGACATCAAAGTAGAAATGGAAAAACACATTTTAAAGTTAATTGGAAGAAATTCATAGCTCTTCTAAGTACTCTAAACAAGGTTACTTTGTTTCCTTGCAAAAAAAAAAGTTTGCAATGCTTTTTGCTTGTTTTTTGTCCTAGCTTATAGCACACACAGCAGTGAGCCATGCTGCTGAGTAATAATAATAATAATCTTTATTTATATCCCGCCCTTCTCCCTAAAGGGACCCAGGGTGGCTGAGTAAGGTTCCCCCCGTGCATTAACCATGTTTATTCTATGTAAACCACTTTGAAACTTTCTGTTAAAGAGCACAATATAGATATAAATTTAAGTAAATTACAATATGTGATAGTTCCTCTATATTGTCTAGCTGTTGCTCAGAATGTGGCTTTTAAAGTGTTGGCTTTGTCAAGGCTGGGAGATCAACTTTTTGAACAATGTCATTCTCAATTGAAAGGATAGCAAATAATGTGAGCCTCTAAACTGCTGTAGTAGATCATAAGTAGTTCTAATGAGCCTCTGCTTTGAGAAGTTTTCCTCATCACTGTAACTGGAAGCATAAGGAGAATTTGTAGTGCTACCTAAACATTTGGAAAGATGTCACTCATTTTGGTATCATACATGTTCAGCACAGTGTCTCATGGTGAGCCTTTTCCAGGTGATAGGATAACATGGCCCAGCTTTACAAAGAAATCTGTATTGTAAGCATTGCAGTGGTCACCATCAGTGAGGGCTCTGCATAGATCCATACAGTGTGTGGAAAGCAGCTCATGTGGTAGCTTTTCAAGGTTGTACAAGAATGCCTGTATTTTCCTGTAACACAAAGCTGCTTTAATCACCTTCAATTCTAAAAGAAATGGAGGCTGTAAAAGTGCAGCTCTCGTGTTTGGAGATTTCTCTGGAACTATTGCACCCCTCAGCATGAGGGTGACTCTCATAGTTAAACTGTCTCGTTTTATGGTGTTTATGTGGGTGCTTCTTAAAAGTGGCACAAGTATCAAGGGCTTTCGCAAGCATTTTCCCTGTGTGATGTGATAAACCAGGTGTGTCAAACATAAGACCCATGGGCTGGATTCGGCCCCAGAAACAATTTATCCGACCCCCCTTATAATTGGGCTCTCCCAGCATGTTAATTGGGCTCTTTCTTATCTTGAAAATCTGAACAAAATTTGCACATTTTCTCTTCTGTCATTTGCAGCTAATGAGTTTTTAAGTGAGAATAAAGTGCTTATTTCTGACCATCATCTGCTTAATGTTGTCACTTTCTGCTTAATGAGGTCACTTCTGACCCTCAGCAGGTGCCATGAATAACTGTGGCCCTCTGTATGAAAGGAGTTTGACACCCCTGTGATGAACTTTACAGAGTGCCTCTCTTCATGAGGGAGATAACAGTTACAGTGTCCATTGTGAGGCCCAGCATAGCCTTACCTGCAATATTCAGACATAGAAAGTAGCCCAGTAGTGTTTGAAATGATCAGCTCAGCATACTATATGAATGTCTAACTTTTTTTATCTTCACTGGAGAAAAACCTTACATTGAAACAGGATGTATTGAAAAGATACCAGGTATTGGAAGGAGGAGGGTAAAATTAATATTCTACATCCACCAAGCTTTTCAAAGTCTTAAAAAGCCCTGCTGCTAGGTTTTGCAGTTTTGCACAAGCTGCATAACTTTTTTGAGGGGAGGGGGCACCAAAGACACTCTCCAAATGCAGCTTATCTTGCAGGATTGTTGTGAGTGTAAAATGAGATTGTCCCCACATACACCATCCTAGAAGGTAGGTAGAATATGCATTGATGAATATGTAAATAAATAGAAGTAGATATGGGCTAATGAATAAACACTGGGAAAGCACTGGTTCCAATAAATTGCCATTCAGTAAACCTGTATTACCCATATATACATTTATATAGCTGCACATTAGTAAGCTGTCATAATTCATTGAAAGTAAATTCATCAGCATGGCCTAGCAAGTGTGGGTGCTATGTGGGTGCTTTATTAATTTAAAAGATTTCATATTCTGCTCTCCCACTTGCATAGAGACCACTAGGCCACCCCCAGGATGTATATGTGTGTATACTTATAAAGACAAACATGATAAATCGTGTATTTTAAAGGAAGCTGTTTCTGCCACCTTTGGGCATGTACTTTAGCTTGATTTGTTGTCTTACGAAATACAAGTCCATCAAGTCCTTCATTCAGGCTCTCTGCTATACCTCCTCTGATTTACTATTCCTTCAGCGCGCTCTCTCTCTCTTTCTCTCTCTCTCTCTCTCTCTGTGTGTGTGTGTCATTGAGGTTTAAAAAAAAAAAGCCAGAAGTGGAATCTGTTTCAGTAGCTCCTTCCCTGATTGTTGTAGCAATTGCTGACCTCCAGGCACTATGAATAAACAGCAAAGCTGGGAACAAAAGGATTCTTCTGGCTGCCATTATCTCACATTAACATAGAGAGGCACTGCGGTGTGAACAATGCAATTCCAATTCACCGATAATCAGCGAGTTCCTGGGCGTTTGGATTACCAAGGCAACAGGCAATGGTAGAATACTGGGTGGGTTTTTTTGTAATGATTATTATCATTATCATTATTATTATTGAAGGATCAGTAGGATGTGGAGTCTTAGGTATATTGGTAAGCGCAGATAAAATTAATGCCTTGTTACTTAACTGGGGGTAAACTGGGGAAAAAATGTTTCAAATGGTTTAAATAAATCATGGATGAAACAGGTCTGGCTGATGCTGTGAAACGCAAAAAAGATGAAATTACTTGTGTCAAGATGCAAATGAATGCAAGGCATTTTCAGCATCTTTGAAACACAGGTAACAGGTGGAATTAATAAGCAGGTGAATTTTGTGACTATATATGACTATAAGGCTGTAACTGTATATTTTTTTGCGTAGTTTGCTTATGTATTAGTCAGAATTGAGAGCGATATTGGAATCTCTTGTGGGAAGAGGGTTGTTAATGGGATGGATGTATCCATCCCATAATTTGAGATGCTAATAATAAATAGCCTCATCTTAAGGGGCTGGAGTGTATTTTCAGTAACAGCTCCCCTCCATTCCTACATAGTTTTGTTGTCCTAGCACACTGTGTATGGATGTGCATGCATAGTTCTCATGGGCACATGGGGCATAAGATTAGTCTCAACTGTGTGTTCTCACTAGGACCCAAAGAGCCACTTTAGGATTTGCGCATATCCAATGAAAATATGACTTCCCTCTTCTTGAAAGAATAGATACCTGTGCCATGTCACAAACTGCTTTTAAAAATCTCCTCTTTTTTCAAAAATGGTGGTATGAATTGTTGCTATTTATGAAACTCAAGCCCTTCAGTGCCCAGAATTAATTTTTTAAATTCTTTGGATCTCAACTGCTTTGTTTGTAAATTCAGAACCATCTGAATTGAATTTATAAATAAAACCTTGATCTGACTGGTAACCTAAAGAGGGTCAGATTCTGATATCAAGATGCAGGATAGAGAGGATCTTATTCCATGAGTAGCATCATTGAAACAAACACGATTTAAGTTCGATGGAGGAGTTTGCAAGCATGTCAGGCCAATAAATCAAACCAAATACTGTGGTTCACCAAATGCTATGGTTGGGCTTCATAGGCCTTACCTGAATTCACCAAATTTAAATGCCACGAATGTAAAATTTTGAACATAGCTTTGTACAATGGATAAAGTATTGAATGTGTTTAGCTGTTGCAGGAAAAACAAGAAAGCGCCTTTAAGTATCTTAAAAACTAGCAAACTTGTCACATAAGTTTTTGTGAACTAGAGTCCACTTCATCGGCTATAGTAGGCTTGTTCCCCAGTTGACAGTACCCATGAACATGAGTGTAGAGAGAGGAAAATATAAACAGTGGGGCCAAGTGATAGGAACCCTATGAACAAAAAATCCACTACTGAGACCATTGATCCATCTAGCTTGTCACTGTTGACTTACAAGAGTTCTTCAGAGCATCAAGCAGGGGTCTTTCTCAGCCCTACCTGAATAATATCAGGGATTGAACTTGGGATCTTCTTCGTCATCCATCATCGAGCTATGGCCTCTCTCAAACCAAGAATCAAATCCTTACTCAATCTTGATGTATTATTTTTATTTTGCCCTTCCTCTAAGAAACTCAAGGTGGTATATATGGTCGTTTGTTCTCCTAGGAGTGCTGGCAAGTTGTGCAGGCAGAGAAAGATTGGTCTATGATCACCCAATGAACTGTATGGATGACCTGGAATTTGAACACAGATTTTTCCATATCTGACACTGTTCCAATTCTGCCACACTGACTGTCCACTAACATAGCATGTTAAGAGTTGACAGCAGTATCACCTATCCACTGAGAGATGGTATAAAATAATTATAAAGTATCTTGGTCATAACCGGAATAGTACTTCCATTCTGTTGCATTGTTTGGTCTGGTGCTGACCACTTGCATGTGTCCATTCATTAGTGCTATTACATATTGCATCAGAACTCTCTTACTCTGCCTCCAACTGAGTCCAAACAGGCTTGCTTGCCCTCCAGGGTATTATGAAGAGTCTTAATTACCATCATATTGTTCAACAGGAACAATATTGTGGGCAGCATTCCTATTCAATTTGGAGAGGCTACATATTCATTCTGTCAGCCAGCCATTTTTTCAGGCTGAACTAACAGGTTCATAAATTTTTCTTCATAGTTTTCAACACCTTAAATTGGTTTTTAATTTTGTCTAGGGGCAAGCAAGACTTGCATTGCTCCCTCTGCAGTAGTTTGCCTGGAATGCAACGTTCCTGTGGACAGTCTGGGAAAATAAGTTAAAGGCTGGTTTTCCCCAGACTGCTTTGATTAATTCCAGGAATGTTGCCTCAAAGTGAGATGCTGAACCAGGGCTTTGAATCAAACACAGATCTTGCAGGAAAGCTACCTTTAGTAGCCAAACATACCTCATAAATACTTTGGGAGACAATATCCAAGACCTTTAAAGAAAGTTCCCAGGAAATGGGAATTATTAGAAGCATCTAGTTCCATTCTGGGTGGCCAAATGCAATGGAACAGTGCTTTTCAAGCATTCTCATTCAGAGAACAGTTTCCCTGTTAACCTGTCTCCTGAGGAACCTCTTGCATTTGTGGTAGGAGCCCTGTATGTCACAGAAGATTGGGGGGCATATTCTAGAACGCATATTCTAGAGGATTCAATGGGGCAGCTTATCTCCTCCTCAAGCACCACTGCCAAAAATCAAAGTAGTGGCACTAGAGGAGTTGATAACGGTTGCTATGATCCTGTTCCCATCAGAAAAAGGATCACCGCCTCCTTGTCTCCTCCATCACCTGATGCTTCTTCAGAACAGGCTGGGTGTGGAAAATCACAGCAGCAGAAGAGGAACCTCTTCCATTCAAGATCCTCCTCTTCCAAGCAGTTTTGAAGAAGCCTGGGTGGGAGACGGGATGAAAATACAAAATGTGGCAGAATCTGGACTTCATATTCCCACTTCAGGTACTAATTCAGCTTTGGTTGACTTAGGGCACAATCCTAACCTTTCGATATTGTTCAACAGGAACAATATTGTGGGCAGCATTCCTATTCAATTTGGAGAGGCTGCATATTCATTCTGTCAGCCAGCCATTTTTTCAGGCTGAACTAAAAGGTTCATCAATTTTTCTTCATAGTTTTCAACACCTTAAATTGATTTTTATTTTATCAAGACTTGCATTGCTCCCTCTGCAGTAGTTTGCCTACCAGCGTTTGCACACATTTGTGCCTCCTCGAGGGGAAGCCAGGCCGGCGTTCTGAGAAGCCGGCCTCTGCGCTGGCTTCCCCTCAGCTGCTTGTGTCGGCCTGCCTGCGCCAACACAAGGGGAAAAGGTAGGCATGGGGGGGCGGGGAGGAGGACGGAGGGAGGTGTTCCTGGGTGGGGGGAGGGAGGGCGATGGGCGGCCCCAGGGGCGGGCGGGCAAGAAGAGGGAGGCGGGGCTGGGATCTGGCAGTCAGGAGGTGGCGCAAGTCCAAGGAGACCCATTGTGGTCAGCAGCCCTTACCTGGGGTAAGGGGAAAAGTTTCCCCTTGCTGCTGGCTAAGCCGCTGCTGGCCACAATTCTGCGCTAGATACAGCGCAATCCTCCTGGCTTGCCTGTTCCAGCGCAAGTTAGGATTGCGCCCTTACTTTCACATGAGCAAGGCACCCTATGTACTGCAGTGGTTCAAGGTGGAGACACTCTACAGCAGCTCCCGTACTGCTAAGGAGTTCTAAATGTATTCCTTTGCAATAGGATGCTCTACTGGGTGTTCTAGAACTTCTCATAATTCTAACTGTAGATGTGCTTTCTAAACTGAATACCATGGAAATAATGCTTACCAAAGAGTTAACAGTAAGTTTTATTGTCAAGGCTGCTTCATCCAATGCTTTTCATACACATCCAAGCAATTTTAGGTGTATATTTGAAAATGTTGCATTATGTAGATTCACTCATCAGAGAGCAAGGATTCCCTGTGACTTCCTGGCCGCATACATGTGGAGGCAATTCTGAGTTTCATGCTGAGTAGTATGCTAAAATACCCCTCAGCTGAACTCAGTAAATTATACTGAGGATGTGAAGATGACGTTTTGATAATAAATGTTCTGCGAGTTTCAGGTTCACCAGATCCTTTGCTGCACGTAGATATTTGAAACAAAACTTAAAAATTCAGGCTTGACAGCTTCGTGTATGGTTGCTTGAGAATGAAGGAGAGACCACGGGGTAAATCACATTGTTAATATGTTTATCTTACCCTTCCACTAAAGAACTCAGGACAGGAAGCATGTTTCCTTCCTCCCCCACCCTACAGAACAACTCTGTGAGAAACGAGGCTAAGAAACTATGACTGGTCCAAAGCCACCCATTGAGTGTCATGGTTTAGCATGGATTTGAACCCATGACTCTCGGATCATAGTCTGATGCTCACCAATGCACCACACCAGCTTTCCTCAGTGTTAACTGATTGACAATTAGTTTTAGCTTTTCCTGACAGAAAATGAGTTTTGGATAGAGATTTTTTTTTAGGAACAGCATTTTAAAGAATGGTTAAAGGCTATACCAAGCAGTTCAGACTGTTTGAGTTGGTGCATTCACATTCACACCAGTTTTGGATTTTTATGGTACACCCTCTTTGGCCATATCTCATATTATCATGCATCTTTGTTCATGTACAACTCCACCCTAATGCTCCCTTCGTTTTCCCACCTGCCTCTGACCTCCTTTCCTGGTTTTGTCTCCTTCCCCTAACTCAATGGTTCTCGAACTTTTCCGGCACACGGCTCCCCGATCCTCGTGGCCATTGGCCACAGCTCCCCATTACATCACCTCGCCTCAGTTACCCCCAAAATGGGGGTGAAGGTGTTATAATTATACACTAGAAACAAAAGAACAGCTGCCAGCACTCTGAGGCTGCAATCCTAACCACGCTTACCTGAGAGTAAGCCCCATTGAACAAAATAGGACTTACTTCTGAGTAGACCTGGTTAGGATTGTGCCCTGAGTTTGTTAGCAGCACACCTGGAGGGTTTTGGAAAGGGAGGGAAGGAGAGAAGTGATGAATTTGCTGGGGGAGGGGAAGACTTTGTTTTGTGTGTATCTGCTAATTGCAAACTGATGCAAACTGAGACCTAGAGACTGTTTGTCTGGAATCCTAACCCCACTTTCCTGGGAGTAAGTCCCATTGAACACAATAGGATTTACTTCTGAGTAGATCTAGCTAGGATTGTGCCTTTTGTCTGAATAGCAGCCAATGTGGGAAGTACCCCCCCCCCAAAGGAGGCACAGGAGGAAAAAGGGGGATGGCTGAAAAGGAATGGGGATTTTTATTTTTTAATCAATTTGTGGAGACAAAGCTTGACTGATCAAGAGCGGCTTTTTTTCTTTTTTGAAGGGGGAGGAAAAGGAGAAAGGTGAAGATCCTTGGTTAAGCTGTCACAGACCCCAAGCCTATGTAGTTCTACTCAGAAGTAAGTCCCATTTGAGTCAATGGGGTTTACTCCCAGGAAAGTGTGGATAGGATTGCAGCCACACAGGACAAGATTACAACTCACCCCCAGAACAGATGGGGGCATGCTCACACACATACACCCCAACATGCAGATGCCACCCCTATTCCCCCCAAGCAAAATGGAGGCATGCAGGCTGTGGCATTTGGACACCCACCCCCTCACTAAGAGCAGGCTGGGCTCCCTCCTTCCTAAGCAGAGGAAAGCGCTGAGCTGTTCTCTCTAGGTCAGGCTTCTCTCCCAGTTTGAAGCCTGCCAGGAGCGGGCCCTGTGCTGATGAGATGCAGCACCTCTGCAGCTGCCCAGCCAGCCTTCTCTCCCACCTTCCCCCACCATGTTTCGCACTCCCTCCCCACCTCACACTGCCCCACCCACCTCGTTCACAGCCGCAGAAAAGCAGCAAGTAGGGAGGCAGCACGTGCAGCTGAGCAGCTGTGGCCACCTCTCTCCCCAAGATGCCTCACGAAGACCCTAGGGGCTAGCCACGCCTCCCTAGGGAGCCCAGATTGAATACCTCAGCCCTTACTACTCACCTTGTTCTTCTCTGAGCCAGTGCTCATCCTGGGGGTAGAGCAGAAAGTCTTGCATGCAGAAAGTCCCAGATCCAATCCCTGGGTTCTCCAGCTCCAGGATGTCAAGTAGTCTGACTGGGAACATCTCCACTTGAGACCTTGGAAAATGACTACCAGAGTGAACAGTGTTGAGCTGTATGGACTAATGGTCTGACTCAACCTAAGGCAGTTTCCTATCAACTAATCTCCTACAAGCACTCCAACTCCTCTGTGACATACACAGTTTCTTTCTTTACTCATGAGAGAGACTTGCATTGCCTCCAGTCTTTCTGGACACCCCATGCAGGTTGAGCATGTTGGCATAAAAGGCCCATTACGCTATTGCGCACTTCATCATTTGCCTAATTAAGTCAATGTCTAGCACCAGCTATGAGTTGCACCTTCAGAGTTATGAGTTCATGTTATCCTGTACTCATCAATAATTTTACTATCTGTATTACTGGTTTCTGTGTCACAGCTGATACTTGGTTAATGTCCAGCATTGTGATCTAAACTGAGAGATGAATTGTGTTTTTAATAGAGGCACAGAGTTCTTTCACAATTTCAGGTTTGTTATGCATGAATTCACATCCATAGTTTGCAGTTTGCAACAAATCCAATATTATTTTAAAGCTTTTAGTGAGAGCAGAAGTCCAGGTTATGGGCAACACTGGTATGCCACCAAAAATCAGAATCTCTGCATCATATTTTCCCTGTTTAGCCCCAGAACAAGTAGGAAACACCACCTGTGTTATTGTGTTTCTGCACTCACCTCATCCAGTGGTATCTGGTTAGCCATCTTTGGAAACAGAATGCTGGATGGGCCTTTGACTTGATCCAGCAGGGGCTTTACTTATGTTCTTATCATTGGGTGTTATTAGTAAGAACAAAGAGATGTAGAGGTATGGGGTAAGTGACCCATTATGTTTCGGGGAGAACTCCACATGAGATTAATGTTTTCAACAGCATCCCTGTGTCCCATGTATTGTGTAGGTTCCTCATTCAGCCATCTCAGGATTTTACCCTATTTTCATGCAACAATTACTATGTAAAAAAGTATTAGCAATTTTCATACTTTTAATATTTGATGGTGTGTTTACATTTACCTTTGGTGGTTTATGACAACAGCTTTTCATTAAATACTGCCATTTTTTCCATTTAAATATAAGAGCACATTGTAGCATGAGTCATATAAAGTGGGTTTGAAGAGAGGAAAGTCTGAGTTTGCATGTGTTTGAGGACAGCTGGGGTTTGTACGTATCTGTCTGTTGTCTTGAGGGAGCTATAAGTGTTACTTAGCCTGAGAAGTAGACAGCAGAATTGTGAGGACCAGAAACCAAATGCAAAGTAGGGTAATCAATGTGCATTGTTAGGGCTTTCAATTTTTATTCTGGACCTACACTTTCCCTTCTAATTCATAGGTGCATATGTGACGGCTGCCATCTTGACAGACCCCAGAGATTGAAACGGGGACCTCCAGAGCTGAAAGCGTGAGTCTCTACAGCTTGCGCTAAAGAGCCAGGCTCTGAAATAGGCTGTAAAAGACTCCCTTGTCCTCTGTGGATCAACCATAGAGAGAGAGATAGACAGTCTGTAGCAATAAATTCACCTTTAACCAGAAGCCTCCAGGTTCATTCCCTGCCTTTAGCATATCAGGAATAATCTCTGTAGTGGTCCGTGCTTTCATCCACTTGAGGCCTATTCCTGACAACAAATCCCTGCCCCATGTTTCAGTGCTGGGGAAACTTGCAGAAAGTTGCCTTCACTCCTTCACTTGTATTCTTCAAGAGACAGTGAAAAGAGAGTTGGGGCAAAAGAGTGGACAGTGCCACAGCACAAATCTGCAACTTGAGTTAAGGGAAATGGCAAAGGGGAGATATTCCAAGGTTAATAATAGGGAGCAATTGCGTTATATTTCAAGCTGGGCAAAAATGGTATAGGGACATTTTAGGTGGGGTGAGGTAGTTAATAGTTTAGACCAGGGGTGCCCAAACCCTGGCCCAGGGGCCACTTGCGGCCCTCAGAGACTTTCAGTCCAGCCCACGGGGAGCCCCCAGTCTCCAATGAGACTTTGGCCCTCCGGAGTCTTGCTGGAGCCCGCGCTGGCCCGACAGAACTGCTCTCAGCATGAGGACAACTGTTTGACCTCTCGCATGAGCTGTGGGACGAGGGCTCCCTCTACTGCTTGCTGTTTCACATCTGTGATGCAGCAGCAGCAGCAGCAAAGGAAAGGCCGACCTTGCTTTGTGCAAGGCCTTTTATAGTCCTTGGTGCTATTGCAAGACCTTCTTTCATTCATATAAGTTCCATGTCTAATATACTCATTTATGTAAATTTATTCAAATTTTAAATGTAAATTAATTCTTTTTTCCCCCGGCCCCCAACACGTTGTCAGAGAGATGATGTGGCCTTCCTGCCAAAAAGTTTGGACACTCCTGTTTTAGACTGTTCTTAGTGCCCAATCACTAAGCCTCAGGGTGGGAAGAAACTTTTTTTTTTTGCCTCATTCATCCTTGCACGATAGAGAGGACAATCTGTTATTTGCAGATTTGCTGACCTTAAGAGAGGAAGATGTCTTCTAGAACTACCCAGTGAGCCCAAGGCTCTGAACCCATCCACTGGGTTCCTCTTCCTCGGCCACTGGAGTTTTCTTAGTGCATTTTTGAAAGTGTCAGGAGGTGTGCTGCCTGCCTGCAATGTACCTTATTAGTATAAGCCCAGCAAACAGTTTTTAGGTGTGCTATTAACTAATGGTTTGAGGAACAAAGCCACAGCAAATGTGAGCATTGTGAGGAGGAGCTGTAGACGGAGTCTGGGAAGGCAACACTGTCTTTAAGCTTGTAGATGTTGGTATGTGCTATAAATGGATTGGGAAATCCAGGTTACGGAACCACTAAGAGACTTGGGTCAGACCTATATGCTCTGTTAAATTGCATTTCCAAACCCGTGGCTGCCACTTTGCTATGAAGTAGTGTTGGGAGGGGACGATTTTCAGGGAAGAAACAATGGGTGGGAGAAGAAGTGCTTCTCCTTTCCTCGTGCAAGTTTTTGATGGTTAGTTCCCCAGCCAAGAATCTAGAGGGCTCGATAGAACAGTTGGGGGAAGTTGCAGGGGAAAGTAGCAGGCAGGGGAAGGGGTAAGCACCTCATCTGCTTGGCACTTTTCCCCTGCAAATCATTCCCTTCAGACACCACTTCGCAGGAGAGAAGTGGGAACTGGAGTTGGGAAAATGGGAGTTGACTGTATAATATGTGATTCTGACCAAAGAGGGAAAGTAATGACCCAGTGGACCCAAGCTTCATTTTTTTTTAATCTTACACTTCCTTTCCCTGTTTGATTTTTTCCCCATGTTTTACTCCACTGTTGATAGAGGGATTTGCTTTTTATGTTTCATAACATCACATTGTGCTATGAAGTTGGCATCCTGATTCTCAGCACATTTACTAGGGAATAAGTCTCTGTGTTCACAGTGGAACCTGTTTCCACATTGTGTGCTGACAATCGCGTCAAGAACATAGTTTTTCCTAAATGTAGCTTAGTCAGAGAAAAAGAGGATGTTAGTTAAGATAGACAGATCATGTAGCATTTCTAGATTTTGTTACACATGACAGATGCATTATAACTAGGCTTAGTTGTGTGTCCCTGGATGCAATTGTCTTCATCCTTTAGCCCCACAGTGTTACATGGGACCCACTTCTAATTTTTAACCGTATATGTCCATCTCTCTCGCTAGTTTTCCTGTCTTTCTTTTTTTTTAAATATTCCCCAACAGCATCAGCAAGAATCCCCTGACAAATAGTACCACTAGTGCAACTCATTTAAATTAGGGCACCCAGTATCAACCAACTGATTGAAGGTAAATATTTATGTAGACTGAAATATCCACAGACATTGTAAGACATTGCCTTCCTAAGGAAACCTAGAACCTCCCCCATTCTTGTTCATAAATATCTAGTCAACCTATTTTAAGACAAATCATTTGGGAGGAAGCCCCCAAAGCACCCTTTGAATTTTGGTTACCGTTGCATCCCAGTGAGCAGCACTCTAGTCATTTTCAGCATCTGTTTTAAAGAGATGCTCTCAAAGTCAAAACATTCTAGTTTATTTATGTCTCATAGCTACAAGCACAAATGTTTCAAATTCAGTTTATTTTTGCCATTTGTATTGCTACTTATTATGATTTTGTACATCAATCACTTTCAACAGGTGAGACCTATTGGGTCTGTTTTGATTGTGAATTGTTGTCTCTGGGCCCCCATGTTTGGATAATGAAAACACCACTGCAAGTTTTTAATTGTCAGCCCCCCATTTCTGAACTTCAGAATATGCAATTCTTTTCTAGCATAGGGTCATTTCCATTATATGTGTGCCCTACCTTTGTCTCTAATGAATTGAGCATCCCTCAAATGCTCAAGCACTTAAAAAGCATAGTACCAAAACTTACAGTGCAATTCTATGCATGTCCACTCCACTACATTCAGTGGAGCTTACTCCCAGGAAAGTATATACAGAATTGCATCTTAAGTCAAGTCAGTTATTGCAACAAAAATATATTGACTTTGCTCCAGCACCAAATGTCCATATTTTTATTTATTTATTACATTTGTATTTGTCCTTTGTAAAATATTGTTTGATGGAAGAGCGTTGGCATGTTCAACATTTTACCTTTGCATGCCTATATTGGTGACTTGCACCTGTTCTTCGAAAAGAAAGGTGATATGTATGTTGTCAGTTAATACAGGCACACAAGACAAAAAGAACAATCTAGTTTTGAAAACAAATAATATGTTTACAAATGAATTGAAACAGAGTGATTATGGGCATGATCCACTTGCATTTCAGGTGCAGCAGCCACACAGAGGATTCCAATAGGCTTAATAAACCCTGTTTCCCCCTCCCTTCCGATATGCACACAAGAGAGTATGGTGGGACATTAGGAGAAATGAGAAGTCTGAGTGTGCCTCCCATATCACCCATCCAGCCCTCTTCAGTATCCAATATGGAAGGAAGATATGGGAAGGATACACATGTTTCTCATTTGACCCTGAGATACCATCATACTGACATTGCACATGCCCATCTTGGCAGGGCTGTTTGTGGACAGAACAACTTGGTTGTGTTCTATAGGAATCCTCTGCACATGGAGGCTTTTCTTGTGGTATGAGTGGATCATGCATCTTATTTGTAGATTTTTCTACCAAGTGTGGCCATTATAATTGAAGGTCATATATGTATTTTGGATATATATATGTGTGTGTTTTAGCCTCTTATTGAAGTGAGTTATAAAGCAAAAAGACAGACCAGGTTGCATGTATTTATATGCAGGAACATAATTTACAGGGGAAAACAATCCTAGTTTGTATGTTTCAGATGATTTAGGATTTTATTACATCCGGATTTTTATTTCTAACATTCATGTCAGCATTTATATGGCGCTTTTTGAGTATCAGAGCGCTTTACATGCACCATCTCAGTATCCAGTACTTTCTACAGCCCTGTAAGCCAGGACAGTGGTGTTATCTCCAGACTGCAGATGGAAGGGGGGCACCTGAGGCTGAGAGAGAGGGGCACCTCCTAAATAATTTGTAGAGGCAGGTTTTGCTTCAGGACATCCTGGTTTATGGTTAAATCTTAGTTACTACACTAGCCGTCATATAGAACACCCCTTTGCTAATAATATTTTGGTTGTACTGCTTATGCAGTGTGTGAGAGCTAAACCGTATGTTGCACTAAGCACATCATTGGCCCTTGTATGCTTTATTTTGTCTCTTAAATATCAGGCAGTGGCAGTTTTACTTCCAGGGCAAGTAGTAGTCATGGTCTGGATTGAGGCTGAGTCACAGGGTGAAATTCTCTCTTCTCCTGTGCACTGGTCCTGATCCTTATCTCCCCTTTTCCCCATGTTAAACCACTTGGTAATTGCTGTTGCCTTAAAGGCTCTACCGGCACTGTTGTGAGCCAGAGCAAGCATTCAGGGCTGGAGTCTAGACCTGGGTCAAGAAAGCTAGAGCCATGAATACCCAAGAGTTTAAAAACAGATGACATTGGCAAAATACCTCTATCCAGTAATCCACTTTGTTAAAAATCCACTTCCAAGAATTCATTGCCATTTGCAACTTCTGCAGGTAGTATAGTTTCAAAAGTGAAACTCTTCATGCTTCAGCTAATTTCATTGCCATTCACCTCCATAATCATTGCCATATGCATTTGTGCTTCACTGACAAATGTATTTCTTTTTTTCGCTGATGCAAAGGCAATTGCTCTCCTTACAACTAAACAGAAACTATTAACTTTGTAAATGTTATCACTATCAGGCAGTTTACCAAGCCACAGTGTTGGGGGGAGGGGGTGCTGAATCCACTCAAAAATTAAAAGATTGCTGTTCCCATCCAGCTTGAGCACTCATTTAAATGATACAAAGTTTGACTTTTATTTCCTATATGTGTGTGTTTTTGTTTTGTTTTTTTCCTTTCTACAGTGATGGGTCTTTTCCTTATGATTCTGTTCCTTGGCAGCAAAACACCAACCAACCACCAGGCTCTCTATCGGTGGTCACTACAGTATGGGGTGTGACCAATACCTCCCAGAGCCAGGTAAGTATAAATTTTGTGGCTCTGTCTACTTGATAGACCTTTTTCATGACAGACTTGGTAAGTGTAACAGAGCGCTTTTCCAAAGCGAGACAGGACAAGGTGTGAAAAACAGAAGAGAAACAAGAAACAAATAAGGTTGCTTCAAATGTTCTTTCATGTTGATACTTGTCTCAATATTCACATGAATTTCGCCTTCCCAAACATTCATCTCAATGAATATTTGTATTGTTTAGATGCATATGTCTCCCTGGCTGTTGCTATTGCTTTCCAGCACCATCCTCTTTGCTCTCAGTTCTCAACCTTATTTGTCCACATTGCATTGCATTTGCTAGTCTCTGATTATCCACATAATTTTTAACAAGACATCGTTACCCAAAATTGTGTCTCAGTGTAGCAAATCACATGAAATGGGAGTGTGGGCAAATGAAGCAAAGGATAGCAAGAGCAAAGGAGAGAAGAAGATTGCCAAGATGATCAGTATGAGATCATCGTGAATAAGTTTACAAGTGCCCAAAATTGACCTGTTTCATTTTTCGCAAACTTGAGATGAGACAAGTAATTTCATGTGAGCCTTTGATACAACCTGCTAGGACTTTTGTGCATTTTCCATTGAAATGAAGCAGAAGTGCACAAGAGCAATTGTTTAAATGAGATTTATGTGGAGGAAGTCCTGTTGGATTGTGATCATCTGTCAGAAATATAGAAAAAATAGACTGGGATTCAGTAAGTTTCCCTAAATCGCTTTCCTGTTACTTTGGAATTGACATCCATCTTTTGCCTTTATAGTTTTAAAGAGACTGAGGAATGAGCATCAGTTTCACTCATACCCATTCATATATATTCAGACAGTCTTTGCTAAGTATGTAGCCCAGTTATTTTTCCCCCAGCATTGGTAACAGTAGTACAGGCCAGTCTGCTATGAATACCAGCATTTTAAAGCAGTATACTTGTCAGCACAAGATGGCTGGCTAAAGTGATCCCAGCCCAGAGTTGAAAGATGCATCACACTGCTCCCTGTGGCATTTCAGAGGACACTGGGCACAAGTGTCAAATCAGATGCAGCTTCTTTGGGGTCAACTGTGCATGAGCCAAGAGTTTAACCCCAGCACCTTCTGTCATATTATAAGAGACCCCTTACCACACTTACCGCAGCCACTATGGGGGGCAGCAGATGTTAAAACTGATTGTGTACAATTATTCATTGTGTACAATTATTCATTTTTGACTTCTCTTCTACAATGTCTGCCTCCACAAACCCCAAGGGCTTCTGCAATGGCTTCCAACATTAAAACAATGTGAATCATAGTTTAAAAACATTGGCTAAGTGGGTGCTTGGGATAAGAAGGCTTTGGGTCAGGAATATGAGTATATGAAGCTCGGTTATACAGAGTCAAACATTGGTTTCTGTAGCCTGGTATTGTCCACTCTGTCCAACAGCACCTTTCCCAAGACTTCAAACTTTCCTGCCTGCTACCTAAGATCCTTTAACTGGACTTGCCAGGGATTGAACTTATAGCTTTCTGAATACAAAGAAGCTTTGCCCTCTGTAATGGAATGGGTACACCTACCAGGGTTGCCAGCAGCCTAAAACTTGTCAGACCTCTTCTTCCAAGCCTCATAGTTCAATTGCTTCCATTTTAACATAACTGCCAATACCTTACCAATACAAATACGTTCCAGACAAAGGTGTACCACTTTATCTCCTGTTTGTGAGAGTAAGATCATTGTGTACTAGTTAACAGGGCTTGTTGCCTGCAGGCAGGATTTTTTCAGTAGTAATTGTTCACATTTCTGGAGGCCAAATTTGATTGAAAGTGATGAATTGGGGATATTAGAGCTGCCAAATAGTCAGTGAGTCATTTTCTCCAGAGAGAGGCATTGAGGCTCCTGCCTATGTGAAATCTGCATCCTTCTACCTGAAACCTTGTATCTTGAAATCAGGTGTATATCCTGGCCTGTGAATTTGTGAAATGAAGAATACTGCATTTTACATATGCTCAGGCATTCTTTTTATTTAGCTGCACTTCCTTAACTCTACTCTGATAACCCCTAGCTCAAATTCAACCATGCTTATAACCTTATTTGTTGAAAAACGTGAATTCTTATAGAAAAGGTTATTTTCCTGGTCCAGAATATCATAACTTTATGTAATGTCATGAATGCCCTCTGTCTCTGAACTCAGGCCCCAATCCTATCCAGTTTTCCAGTGCTGCTGTGCCAATGGGGTATGCACTGCATCCTATGTTGGGGAGGCCTCCTCAAGGTATGGGAATGTTTGTTCCCTAACCTTGGGACCACATTGCGGCTGCACCGGTGTTGAAAAGTTGGATAGGATTGGGCCCACAGTCTCCAGACCTGTAATCCAAACACCAAATTGGTTCTTTTTTTTGTTTTTGAAACTCAACTGGGATGTGTGTGCAATGCCTTATTGTGATTTGTAAGAAGATGGGGTGCTTTCCACTGTGGTATTCTCTGGTGCAGTTTTTCTGCCTACAGCAAAGTGGAGCAGCTTCTTAAAGCCACATCCGTTCCCATGTAAAGTAATGTATCTGAAAGTCTTTTCCTCCTCTCTCTCAATCAGGTACTGGGAAATCCCATGGCAAATGCTAACAACCCTATGAACCCAGCAGGAAATCCCATGGCTTCTGGGATGACTACCAGCAATCCCGGCATGAATTCACCTCAGTTTGCTGGGCAGCAGCAGCAGTTCTCCTCTAAGGCTGGCTCAAATCAGCCATACATACAGCAGGGCATGTATGGAAGGCCCAACTACCCAGGGAGTGGAGGCTTTGGAGGAAGGTAAGTCTGGTTGGTTTGTGGTATAAAAATGGCATGTTGTCCAGTTGAGCCTCCTAAGCAGCAAATAGATGTGTTTTTGGGAACACAGGCTGAAAGGACAAGAACATAACATAAGAACATAATAACAGCCCCATTGGATCAGGCCATAGGCCCATCTAGTCCAGCTTCCTGTATCTCATAGCGGCCTACCAAATGCCCCAGGGAGCACACCAGATAACAAGAGACCTCATCCTGGTGCCCTCCCTTGCATCTGGCCTTCTGACATAGCCCATTTCTAAAATCAGGAGGTTGCGCATACACATCATGGCTTGTACCCCGTAATGGATTTTTGGCTTGCACATTTCTGAAACTTATGACAGACATGCACATAAGAACTGCCCTGCTGAATCCAGACCGTCTAGTCTGGTATTATCTTTCTAACCTGTGGCCAGTCCAGTGCACTTGGGCATGATGGTAATGGCATTCTCTTGTTGCCTCTTTCTAGCATTCCAGATGTCATGATATACTGCCTTATGGAGGTTCCATTTAGTTGTCCCCGCTAATAACCATTGACAGAATTATTTTCCGTGAATTTGTCTGATCCCTCCTTAAAGTCAACTAAGCTAATGTCCTTCACAATATCTTGTGTAGTGAATTCCATGTACATGCTAATACATGTAGAGGCAGTTAAAGAAGGTGGGTAGATGTGCAATGGAGTGTTCTGGGTTCTTTTTAATACCGGAACAGAGGTTATAATTTGACTGGGCCTTACAGGATGGCATAATGGATAACATTGTACAAAGCCCAGGAGATTAACCATGCCTAGTAAAATTACGTAATTGCTTTTAAAAAAAAAGAAGCCTAGATTTAAAGGGAAATTAATCACAGTAGCAGGAAATGATTTGCAAATGACTTAGGTCAATCAATTAGGTCTAATAAACACCTAAAATAAAGTTTTAATTAACACTGAAATTGTGACACAAACCGAAGGCTTAGTAATGATTAACATTTTGCTAAGCTAGTACGCAAAGGAAATTGATAGATCAAAGTGTTAACGCTTTGCGTGGGAAAATGAACCTTTAATGTTACTACTGAATTCAAGGCCTGACTTAGTCTGACCAACATTGTGCTTGCTGTAGAGTGGGTTGTGCCATCACAGAAAATTTAAATAATTTCACAAGTTGAATTTGCACATCAGAATACAGGCCTACCCCCCAGTATCTGCAAGGGTTCCATTCTGTGGTTACTGGAATCCAAATTCAGATGCCTTTAAAAACAAAAAAGTGCACAAATATTGAGATTTCTGCCTTTTCAAGGCCAAACCACACTATTTCCCAGCCTATAAAGCTATTTTTAGCACTGAACGACTGATTTCTGGATCACACGGAGGTTCCTTTCTTCTCCCAGGTTCACCCAAGAATGCACTGGTTGGTCCCCCTCTGTGCAATCTTGCCACAACTTTGTGAAAGCTTTTTTGTTTACACAAGCAGTTGGTTGAACAACTCTTCCTCTGTTGTTGATATAGTGTGCCTTTTTATTATACAGGTGTAGCCTTATTATCTACGGATTTTTCACCCACGGATTTATCTCAATGTGATGAGAAGGGCCCTTTCAATTAAAGGAAAAAAGTTGTTTAACAGTAGCTCATTAATGTGAGAGAGGGCAGTCAGCTGACAATCCATCAATCATTTTCTCTCCAGGCACTTAGAACAGCTTCATTCCAAGGCAAGCAACCCCTTCCTTCCCCCTGAGCACATGAAAGAAAGATAATGACTTTGCATTTTTCCCAGCGCTGCGCTCTGGGTGAAGAAAAGGGTCGCTGGCTCAGAGTGCAGCCTTTCTAAGGACCTGGAGAGAGACTGATTGATGAATTGTCTGTCTGATGACTCTGTCTTACATCTCAAAGGTCAGCAAGGCTGCTTTTAAATCACCTAGCAAAGGGACATTGTTTTTTAAATGGATTTGCTTTAATGCAGTTTTTGCCATCCACCTAAGTTCTGGGAACGGAGCCCTTGCAAATAATGACTCAACGCATATATGATTTCTTTTTTTATTATAATTGATAAATTTTTTTTATAAATTTATTTGAACCCTTGCAGACCTGTATTTTGATGTGCAAAATATTTGGGGGGCAGACCTGTATTTTGATGTGCAAATTCAACTTGTGAATTTATTGATATATTTATTTATTTTTCAATTCATGTCTCAATTCTCACTTTTATTTTGACATTTTTATTCTCTAATTTTTTTTTTAAATTTCATGTCCCTTCCTTGCATCCTAGCTATCCTGGAGGCCCCAATAATCCTGCAGGAATGGGAATGCCGCCCCACACCAGGCCACCTGCCGATTTCACTCAACCAGCTGCTGCAGCGGCAGCAGCTGCAGTTGCGGCAGCAGCAGCTACAGCCACAGCTACAGCCACAGCAACAGTTGCAGCCCTTCAGGAAACACAGAACAAGGAAATGAACCAGTATGGACCGGTAAGTCAGCCAGTCTAGTCCCATTACTTGTCTACTTTTCTCTATTTATGGTATGCTTTGTATAAATAGTGGCTGTAATAACAAAGTCAACCTCATTTTTGGAAGGCACTGCATAATGAAGAAGCAGGTAACAGGTAAACAGGCCAGAAAATTGTGGTTAAATTCTCTTCTGAGTATATATCTATTTAATGATGGTGCTGCTGCTGTCTGGGGGAATTTTAGGTCAGGTTCTTTCTTTGGAAAGCTGGACTTTGAGGGTCTGTTTATTGGGACTGTTTAAAACCGTTTAGAATAGGAAGACAGACAACCTTTGGTGCATTTTGTAGAGTTGGTATTATGTTTGGGGACTGGGCATATGAGGGCATAGGTTGGTGCACTAATATGCATATTGCTAGACAAGGTTCTTTCTTTCTGAAATATTGTAATCATATCTCTGCCAGTAGGTGCTCATGGTCATGTAAAGTCAGTGACAACCAAAAGACAAATAAGAAATTAAAAAACACGGTAAAAGATTAAGGGCCCGATCCAGAGCCCTGTGTGCCAGCTTACCGCTGGCGCACACTGTCACAAGCGTACCATAAGGCAGGTCAGCAAACTCTACCATGGGTCCAGCACCAGAGCTAGCCCAGCACAAGTCCGTGCTGGGCTAGCTCTGGCGCTGGGCCGACGTTCCACCGCCCAGCAGCTCACCCGAAGTGCCAGGCAGTGGAGAGGTGAGTGGAGGTATGGGGGGAGTCTTCCAGGGTGTGGGGAGGTGCAGGGAGTGTGGGCGGAGGACAGGGATGAAGCATGGTGGAGGAGGGAGTGGAGTGGGAGGGGTGCAGGACTGGTGGAGCTGAGCTCCACCACATCCTAAGCCCTGTGTCGTGCCTCATGGCCTGACACGGGACTTCTTGATTCTGCACCAGCTCAAGAGTTGTTGCAGAATCGAGCAGCCCCAGTGCAGGGCTACTTCCCTTCACCAATGCAAAGTGATCACCCTCCTTTCACATGCTGGGGGGAAGGGAGCGGTCGCCTGGAGAGAGAAGGACTGATGGATTGTGAGCTAGCTGCCCCCTCTCTCTCATTAACTATTGAGGCTATTGTTAAAGACATTCCAGTTTTTTAAATTGTGATTTTAAAGGGGTGCATTTTTCCCCTTCTCCAGGGATCAGCACATTCCTTCTCATTTGCAGTGGCCATTCGAGTTGAGTCAAATCCGTGTATAAAAAATCCATATATAACAAGGCTGGACCTGTATTTAGTTTTACAGTAAACATTTTCAGTTGTTCAAAGGCATTCATTATCTGTTTTGAACTGTCCAGTAAGGTAGGCCAGAACTATTATCCCCATATTGCAAATGGCAGAATTGCCAAATACCATCTCATAAAATCAAAGACATTCCAGCTCACACTCTTAGCCATAGTGACACACTAGTTTTACTTGATGAAGGCCCATATCAAACATGCAAAAACCCACATGAAAATGGACATTTCTCACGGAATAAGTGCATGTTTAAATATTTATGTTGAAATAAAAAGTGCATGTCCTTTTCTATGAAACATTTTTACCACAGAATATCCAGGTACCTCTTTCCCACTTTTTCATTTCTTAATCCCTGAGTTCGGAGTCTTCAGTGCAGATTTTTGAAAATATGGTTGCAAAATCCATGTGAGTTTTGATTTCTGTGAGTTTGAGAAGTGATATGGTGCTCTAGATCAGGGGTCTCCAAACCCCGGGCCAGGGGCCAGATGCGGCCCACAGCAAGCCTCTTTCTGGCCCACGGCCAACCTCTTGTCCCTGAAAGCCTCTGGCCCACTCAAAGGAATGCGAACAGAACTGTGCTCTGATTGTGTCTGGAGGATGTTCTGAGGGCCAGAGAGGTTGAATGAATGAGCCCATTCATTCATTTATTCACTCATCTAAGTTCCATCTCTATTTAAATTTTTTTTCTGGCCCTCCACACCACACCAGATATTTGATGCGGCCCTCTGGCCAAAAAATTTGGAGACCCCTGCTCTAGATTATCCCCCAGGGGAGCCCTTCTTTGCCACAGCTCCTCCTCTCCTTGTTTTTTAAGGGCAACAGTCTCCTTCCCCTTGCTTGTGTTGAGGAGAGAAAGCACAAAATTGGAGATAGTTTGAACTATTTCTCTGAGAATAACATTGCATTGACCCATGACAGAAAAGATATTCCTGCTACTCACGCTATTCCTCTCAGCCATGGGGGGCAGGGCTTCCTCATCTTCTGAGGAAATCCTTCATGGAGTCAGAAGGAATTAAGAACCTTCATAGATATTTGGTGGGAAGAGGTGGTCCAGGGAGCTCTCACCAAAAACTACAGAAATCTGGAGCAGTTTCTCTACATTTCAGAGAAGCTCAACATGGGCTACTAGAAGGACCTTGACGCATACAGAAGCAAAGTCAAGGAACTGAGGAAGTACAAACTTGTCAGGGAGGGCAATAGTTGCTTTGGGTGCTCCAGGACAACCATGCCCTTCCTTGACATCCGTGTTTCTCTGTGTGTGCTGTGGGGTGGTCATATCCCACATGAGTGGCTCAGGGGTGATCCAGCAGGGGAGGTGCAGTGCCACACTAAGGGATGCAGGGGAAGAAGTGGGTGCCAAGGAAGAAGTGGTCCTCCTCAACCTGGTTCCCGTCGACCCAGAGGAGTCTTCCTCCCTACAGCCAGAACCTTCAGCATCAGATGAGTCCTCCCAAGCCTTGGATGATGCAGGCATCCTGCTGCTTTTTGACAATCCTTTGCAACAGGCTCCGAACATACAGGTAATTACACCCTAACCCCTGTGGAAAATGCTTTGGGAAGTGGGGAGGACAGCCAGTTGGTGGTGGTGGAGGGGGGGTGTCTTTTAGCCATCAGACCATTAAAATCCAATGCTTTGGAAAGTGGGGAGGGAAGCTGTCAAGAGCAGGAAGCGCATGAGGGCCTTTCCCACCCTTAGCGCTGTGATTGCGGTAAGGATCAGGCAGGCATGGCACACTGCACTATTCAAAATGGTGTTCTCTTTTGCAGAAGTCAAGCAATGGAAAAGTCAGATGATTGTGGGGGCAAGGATGGGGTATCCAAGGAACAGACAGAAGCAGCAGCATCTAAAGTTCTCCCAGGAGCTCTTGCAGATGAACTGGGAAATGAGCGAATAGCATCATGGAAACCCTAAACTACCTCTAAGACAGAGATTTCCAAGAGTGGAATATAAGTTTGGAGAGGGCAGCAGCCAGCCAGGAGTGAGCCCTGGATAATAAGACCACTAAGCTTGAGCCCTTGATGAAGCCAAGATCCCAGGACATAAGGATGCTGGTTGGGGCTGTTGAAGATGCTCAGCACTTAAAGAGTACCTTCACAGAAAGGCAGGCCACTCTGATGGAGGCTTTCCTATCCAGGCTTGCTCCTCTGCAAGACAGGGGGGTGGGGGAGAAGTACAAGGAGGTCGCATCACTGAAGGGCTGCATGACCCCCCCTTCTGAGAACCCATTTATTTCATGTGTTTATGTAATTAACTGCTTCTGTATTTGAATGTAGCAACTGCATCATTTAAAACTGTTTTTGGAATATTTGACAGGTAACATGGCACAACTGTTTCAGAAATAAAATCCTTCTTTATGTTTAAAAAAAAATTATCTCTGTTTGAACTACCAGTTACTCCAGCTCCTGACTTCTGAAGTAGCCATAGAAAGTGGAGAGATTGTATGCCTGAAGGTGGAATAGTGTGACTGATGCAGCCTTATGTTCTGTGCCATCATCCTCCACCACAATAATTGTAGCTTTAAGAATTGTTCCAAGTTGATCCAGGAATGTGCAAAGCACTGTGTGATTAGACAGGATGATCCAGTGCAAGAACATCCCCAGGCATTCCATTACAGAATCAACAGATAGCATGTGGATCTAGCTCAGCGGTTTTCAACTGCTATCCGTGGGGCCAGAGGACATAGGCAGCAGGTAGCAGTCCCGCCTGGGAAAAGCAACTGCTTTGACCCTCACGTGGCAGCAGCAAAAAAGGAGCAGGTGAGGCTGCTTTGCATCTCCTGCTGCTAAGCAAGAGGAAGGCTGCAACCCTATCATCATTTACCTGGAAATAAGTCCCGATCGTGGGTCTTACTTCCGAGTAGAGACACCTAGGATTGGGTATCAAGTCTCTTGTCCGCCCTAGGTGCTGAATGAGCAACCAGAAAAACCTGGAGGAGGTCTGGGCGGAGTGAGAATGAGGGAGCCAGGGACAGGGAAGCATGTAGGAAGCAATCAAGTCTGCTGAGGCCACCAGCCCAAGAATGGGCTGGCTGAGGGTCCTTCTCTTTTCCTTGCCACAGTTGCCTGCAGCTCCCCAAAGGGATCCTCCCTGCCTTTCCTTTGCCTTTCAGAGGAGGGGTGTTGGGCCACAATCCTAGCCACACTTTCCTGGGAGTAAGCCCCATTGACTATAATGGGAATTCTGAGTAGACATGCCTGGGCTGGGCTGGGCTGGGCTCTCAAGTTCCTCTCCTAGCCCCACTTTCCTGGGAGTAAGCCCCATTGTCTATAATGGGACTTCTGAGTAGACGTGCCTAGGATTGGGCTTTTGGTAACACTTTTTCCTGAAATACAGGAGCAGGCAATTGGCGGGGGGGGGGGGGGGGAGAGAGAGAGAGAATGTGAGGTAAGTGATTCTGGACCTTTGGAAGGTGCAAAGGAGTGAGGGGAGGAACAGTAGGAGAGGTGCTAACTGCAGTTATGAGATGAGGGGGGAATGTGCCTGTGGGAGGGGGTGGGGTGGGGGAGTGGAGGAGAGAGAAGTGCCAATTGCCTGCTCCTGTATTTGAGAAAAAAGAGTGCAACCAAAAACCCAATCCTAGGCATGTCTACCCCCAATGTCCCCCCCTAGTCTTTGGCTGTAATCCTAACCACACTTTCCTGAGAGTAAGCCCCATTGAACAAAATAGAACTTACTTCTGAGTAGACCTGGTTAGGATTGTGCCCTTTGTCATGTAATGATTTAATTGTATTACTTATATTAATTAAAAATTAATTGTAATGTAATAATTTAATGTAAGTAAAAAACTGAGCGTGTGCCTTGACAATTTTAGTTCCTTGACAGTGTGCTGTGAGCTGAAAAAAGTTGAAAATGGCTGATCTAGCTTCCGGAGGGAAACTTTTAGAAAGAGGAGAGGAAAGGGGAGAGCAGGAGAATACCTTAGAAGGGGCTGAACAAGGAGGCATGTGCCCTGGGGGGGGGGTGCAGCTTGTTTTTCTCATGCTCAGAACATATTCAAGTAAAGTTGGTACATGTGGAATGTGTGGGGTTTTTTTTGCCACACTGCCTTTGGCCATGTCCCTCATTGAGAAGCTCCCTGCCTCACACTGGTTGCAGTCCCCCAAACTTAATGTGCGGGGTGGGAAGTGAAGGCTTAACCAACCTCCATTGATTTCAGATGAATTGTGCACAGTGACTGATTTGTCTTGCGTGGATACTCAGTCTTAATTCTGGGGGGAATCTTCCTTCTCAGAATAAGTGGGCAGCCTGTGTTTTCAAAAGGGATTTTCTTGCAGAGGAACTGTATAACACGGGGGGGGGGGGAGCTCTCCTGTGAAAGCTGGAGTGGGGAATTGCATGATATGCCAGAACCAGGAAGTTCTTTTCTCTCAGAAGAGCAAACCCTTGGGGGAAACTTCTATCCCTTTCAGTGGGCAAGTGCTGCTGGAATTCCTGCAAAGCAGGAAGTCTGCTGAAGGATGATTGGTGGGGCCAGAGGAGGGCTGAGCATGGCTTTTCCGGTGAATGAACCCCAGATTCCGATGAACGCAAATCCCACATGAGTGGAAATACATCATTTCCAACAGTATAGCTGCATGTTTGGTCTGGGCCTTAATTATTTTCCACCCAACCTTCTCCTTACCTTGATTAATTTAAAGCTGATAAAGTAAAACTTCTGAGCCTCTTTCAACCTGTGAAGTCATTGTTTTTGAGCCAAAGCTCAATCCTAGCAATACTTCTTATTAGCGCTATTATTGTACAAGGCATTCTGCATTAGACACCAGTTTTTCTGGTTATGCATTCGAGATCTACTGCTGGTTATGCAATGAGATCTACTGCTGACTCTGTGTTTGTGCATGCACCTGTATGGATCACACTAGTTAGTTGCTAACACTCTCTTTAAAATATCCTGCTGCCTATACTCTGCAGGCAAATTTGTGGTTCAAAGCAATCACACTGTAGCGTATGTACGCTGTATACTCATACTGTAGCAGTCATACTGTATCTTCTTTATGTGTGATGTTCAGTTTGTCATGCTTCTTTCCATCCTAGAGCAAGCTGGCCAGAACCTCTTACAAATTTTGTATATCAATTTAGTGCTCATGTTCACCTGGCCTTGCTTTTAGCAATAGTCCTAGTAATGACTTTAAAAAGAGTACTTTCAATGTGAATAACTGCCTTGGGCAAAGAGAGTCTGTGCTAATTCAGGAGATACATTTTTATGTCAGTACGCCATAAACTCAACACCCGGACTCCTGGTGAAGAAGACTATCTACAACTTTTAGGGGGATCCCATCTGCTGTTTATTTCCTTGCTCCACACTGTTTCCATTATTCTGTGTTGATACCATGAAAGGAGGCCAGCTTGGAAAAAAAACCTCCAAAAAGGAGCAAAAGAAATGCAGAATTGAGGGAAGGACTAATCAGAGAGGAAGTGTTGGGGGAAGACGATCACAATTGTTTAAGGTTAGGTGTGCTGAATATTCCGGAGGGAGGGAGAGAGGAGAAAGCAGAACTAGAGCAAAGCTACCTTGGAGAAGGGTTATAAATTACGCAGTGTATCTCAAAATTGTTTATGTTGAATTTTTAATGTTTCTTATACAATTCCAAGGCGCAGATTCCAATAGGAATCTTAGGTGTGTTTTTTTTAATTATATCATTAAAACATTTTTGGTAATCTTAAATTTTGTGTTCATGACTATCTTATTGCCTAATGCATTGTGATATGCATCGTATCATAAACTTTATAACATAAATTGTAGCAAAACTTTTGGTTCTATGTGAAATAGTGGCATTTTTGAAATCCTCACATCAAAATTAATAAACATCAAAATGTTCAAAAATGAGAGGGGGGACTCTCACAGACGAGTGAGTTCAGACATTTGAAAATGCGACATATCTCTGATCCGATCAACTTGGCTCCCCCTCCCATTTTAAATGCATGTCGCATTTTATTCTTTTTTTTCTTCTGTTGAAGGTTTGTTCCTCTTTCCAGATGGGTCCAACTCAGGCTTACAACAGCCAGTTCATGAACCAACCTGGCCCTCGTGGCCCCGCTTCTATGCCAGGCAGCATGAACCCTGCAACCATGGGAGCAGGCATGACACCTTCCAATATGAGTGGGCCACCTATGGGCATGAACCAACCCAGGCCGCCTGGAATGAATCCCTTCAACCATGGGCAAAGGATGCCACAGCAAGCCTACCCTGGCCCACGTCCTCAGTCTTTGCCTATGCAGGGCATGAAGAGACCATATCCAGGAGAGGTGAGTGACTGCTGAGTCTGTTTTTTTGCAAACTACTTATGTATCTATTCAATTAATGCCCCACATTTCTCCCTAGTGGGCACCCAAAGCAGCTTACAAAACGTAAAGCAGTATACTATTGCAAATTACTATGTAGACTATGTATTTTGTAATGTGAATGATTGCCAATCTGGAGAGAGCCAATGCATGGTTTATGCCGCCATTCTACTTCTCAAATACAATACGTAGAAAGGAAGCTGGCTTTGTTCTATTTTGCATGCAACTCTGCTTAGTAGTCCTTTAAGACGAGAACAAGAAGCTTGAACAACTGGATCCTATCCTATGAGCCAGTGGTTCTCAACCTTTTAGCACCAGGACCCACTTTTTAGAATAAGAATCTGTCAGGGCCCTACTCACACTTACCCAGGAGTAAGTCCCATTTACTATTATTATTAAAAGCATATACATAGTAGCCTGTTAAAAGTACAGATGTGTAACAAGTGTAACATTTCCCCAAATGCAGTCACATACCATGGTAACATCAAATCTAATATATTAAAAATAAAATATTGAAATGAATGGGGATCCACCTGAAATTGGCTGATGATCCACCTAGTGGGTTCTGACCCACAGTTTGAGAAACACTGGTTTAAATTTTAAATTGTCATGCTAATGTTTGAAAGCATCAGCTGAAATAATACAATTTTTTGTGACTGTTTTTATTTGAAGCTAATGTGAAATGTGTAGAGCAGAGGTTCTCAAACTTTGAGGGAGCTTTACTCCCTCAGTAAGTTCTTGCGAGGGAGGGGCTAGGGCAGTGAGTTCTTAACAGAGCAAGGGGGGGTGCTTTGCACTTACTTTTGGAAGGCAGGGCTGCAGCAGGCTACAGGAGGTGCGGGGAGCCCTGCACAGTGCTCCCTGAGGCTTGGAACATTCGCTAAAAGTGGGCGCAAAGCACCTCCTGCAAAACGTCCCTTAAAGGGACGGGGGAAGCACTGGTGGGTCGCAACCCACCAGTTTGAGAACCACTGGTGCAGAGTACATGTGAAGACACATAAAATTACTAATCTTTTTTTGCCTCCTTTGCAAAATAGCCTAATTATGGAAACCAGCAGTATGGACCAAATAGTCAGTTTCCATCCCAGCCTGGTCAATATCCAGCTCCCAACCCTCCAAGACCCCTTACATCTCCCACCTATCCTGGACAAAGGATGCCAAACCAGCAAAACACAGGGCAATATCCTCCTCCGGCAGTCAACATGGGACAGTATTACAAGGTGAGAACCGTCCTTTATCGATTTCCATTCCTTAAGCCAGGTTAACTAATCAAAATTTGTATCGCCCTGTCTGAAGATTTTAAACATGTACAAGCTATCTATTAAAAATTGAACTAAAACTCTAACATATAGTAAACCCCACTAGCAACCCAATCCTAACTAAATTCCCATGCAGTGATGCAGTGGTGCTGATGCAGGATCTGCATCCCATGGAGGAATTTCAGCAGCTGAAGGTCTACTTGGGGTTTGGGGACATTTGTCTCCTTGCCGCATGGTAAGCCCCAGCAGTTACAATGGGTCAACACGAACTTGCACAAGCTTCAGCACTGGTGCAATTCTGAGCTGATCCATGCAGATGGATTGGGCCAGGGAAGGGTGATAGGATATGACATGCACCGCACTGTCAATCCTGCACCCATCGGGTCCAATCCTCCCACCCATTTCTCCCATTGCTGCCTTTCCGCACCCCATTTCACCCCTTCCCCTGTGCTGGACTTACCTGGTTCTGGCAGGCATTCTTTTCTCCACCAGTGCACCAGCTAGTAAAGCTGTTGGAAAGTGCTTTTGCAATAGCACACACCAGTGGAATACATGCTCTGCTGGTGCTATGGATGCATAGGACTGGGCTGTTGAAGCTCCCTTGCAATTTGCATGATAATTTATTGTGAAACACTAACTGTATATTGTCCAGAAATCATTGGGGCATGAAAAATGTAGTGATAAGCTGTAAAACTATAGCTATCTAATTTTTTTAATGTGTTTATAATGATGATAAAAATAGTAAGATGTCTACCCAGGGGAATGTATGATAGTCATGATTCAAAAATCCACCAATCCAATGATGTTGAGTCATATGTGGATGAAAGCAAGTTCCCCACTTACATTTCTGTGTAAAGTAGTACTGTACCTCCAAATCCTCCAGCTCTGGTGCTGCTACAGTTATCGTAAATACGTAGATAGGTTATCACATATAGGTCTCTCCTCTGTTTTTGTCTTCCCATCCGCTATTATAAAAAGACTAGTGTGTTGTTTCTGCCTCTCGGTCATGTTCTAGAGCAGGGGTGTCAAACATAAGGCCCGGGGGCCGGATGTGGCCCGGATAAGCTTTTTATCTGGCCCTCGGGCTTTCAGCTGCTAGGCAATGCTGAGGTCTCACTGCTGAAAGGTGGCCTGCATGATAATTGGGCTCCCCCATATCTTGAAATATGATCAAGATTCGTGCATCTTCTCTTCTGTTATTTGCAGCTAATGAATTCCTATACAAGAACAGAGTGCTTATGACTGCTTTTGACCTGTTTAATGACATCACTCCCTGACAAATGACATCATCACTTCCTGCCCTCAGCAGACATCATGAATGATATTTGACCCGCTGTATGAAATGAGTTGGACACCCCTATTCTAGAGTGACCGAGAAACAGAGCCCCCTCTAGGCATGTGCACATTACCTATAGTGCCCCCCTCGGTAGCCTTGTCTAATGCACAGCTTGCAAGGACAGATAAAAGGCCTGTGCCCAGTTTGCTCTGCACAGAATTGTCATGGCAGAATTGCTCTTGAGAAGGCTATACGAGGCTCTGCTGTCATCCCCCTCTGGGAATGGTTAAGAAGGGAGGCCACTTGCCTAGTTTTAGCTACAGCAGCTTTTATCCAAACTAATGGGAGATTATTTAGTTTTAAACAATCACTGAACAAGAATTTCACTGAGAGACTATTCACATCAGAACTAGATGCTGTAGGGAGCAGGAGCCAATCACAAAAAATGGCAGACCGCTATCAAGTTCTCCCCCTCTGTTCTGTAGTATATAATATATACCTTGACCCCAGTACACTATGCTTCTCTACCATTGCTCCCCATCACTGGATTGGTGCGGTTGGGGAAAACTCAGTTCAGTGATGTCAAAACACTTGCTACATGTTACAGAGTCAGAGGGAGAGCGCATGACACATAGCTACAGTTTTGGGCAGCGGCCCTCGGTTCTTTCTCTTTCATTTCTTAGCTGTTTGATTTACATGGTTTGTGTATTTACAAAGATAATCTGAGCTATGGCTTTCTCAACTTGAAAAGAGTTGTGAGGAAGTCCTCATTTTCTCAAATAGATCTCCCTACATTAAACTGGAACACCTTGTGACCCGCCAAGCTAAGCGGAACCCATTAACAATATATTATGGCCTTTCAGGTGCAAAGTTTATGAAGTCCCAAGTGGGCTGCCATAATTGTTTGTGTTTGGCTTGGTATATCACAAGCTGTGCAGACCTACCCTACATCATTTCTGTTAGTCTGTTAATGCTTCTCAGCACTATTCACATCATCTGGAGTTTTAGCACACATTCTGCAGTGGCAGGGCATTGCAATAATTTGTTTTTTCTTTTCTTTTTTTTTCTTTTGCATTGCAATTACCATTTTACAGCCATCAAGGCCTGTTCCTGTGGCAAATTACCCTCACTCACCTGTTCCAGGAAACCCCACGCCACCTATGACTCCGGGGAGCAATATTCCTCCATACTTGTCCCCTAATCAGGACGTCAAACCACCATTCCCACCTGACATTAAGCCAAATATCAATACTTTACCACCACCTCCAAGTGAGTAGCAAGTGAAGCAACCTTGAAGTCCTTTTCTGATCCTGCTTTCTGCTCTTTGCAAATTGCACATCACAGAAATTGTGCTTAAGCCATTTCTGCCCAACATTGCGTATGTGCAACAGGGACCAAATGTGTACACATGTGGACCAGGCAAAAATGGGTTCATAAATACCAGCCTGACTGGTGATTTCTAGACAGAAACGTTGATTGTGAATTGACACTTGATGTGACCGTCATCTTTTCAAAAAGTATACAAATTGGGTAAATTGAGAAATGCTGCAATCCTAGATGTACTTATCTGGAAGCAAGTCTCATTGAAATCCATGAAACTTATTTCTGGGTAAAAAGTAGTTAGGATCAAGCTGAAACTGTGTATTATAAGAGGGAAAAGATACCCACAATATATGGTGTTAAGAAAGGAAGATTCTTCTAAATATATTCATTTGCTTTCTTTAACTGGAACACGAGGACCTCTTCAGACAAAATTTGTGCTTCCAGGGAGTCATCAGGAATGGGTCAGGCTCATAAGCACTCTTTCCTGCTCCTCCATACCCTTTCCCCACTTCCCTTATCACAAGAAGAAATATTTAATAAATTTATACCCTACCTTTCCCCCATACAGTGGGCCCCCAATAAACTTAGGGCCCCCTTTGGAAGATTCCATTGAAGGCAGGATCTCCCTTGACCTTTGGTAATGGAGCACACCAAATCACTGTGAAATCTTGATTGTTCACTTCTGCAGCTCAGGAGAGGATATGGGTGTGTGCAAGCCTAAAGCCCGTTCCTGGGAAAACCCTGCAGGGAATGTAACATACAAATATTAACACTCATATATAATTGTAATTTGTGTGCTTGAGGCATTTTCTACTTGGGATTTTGACTTATAACAATGTTATATGTTCTAGTCAAGGCCAAAGCTATTGATTGCTATAGCAAGAGAGTTTAAAAGGTAATAAAATTTACAATGGCTTCTCTACTGAGTTCTATGCAGACGTTTTCTAAATGTTATTCAGAAGTGCTCCACAAGTTGATGTCTATTCCTTTTAGTGTCAGTCCTCCTCACAGATCTATTTGCCTATACCATTTTAAGAGGGAGCCTGAGTTCATAGTGTTGAGTAATGAACTCATAGCCTGAGTTCATTACTTGTTGTAATGTTTATGATCTATAAAGTAGGCAATGAACAATAAACTATACAATTTACAAAATAATAGAGAATACTTTCTGCAGCTTAGCTTTTGTTTGTATAAGCTCTTGAAAGCCATAAGCAATATGCATCTAGAAAGCTGAAAGCTGAAGCTTATTGATACTCTTTTATGCCTCCAGTATCTTCTGTGTTTTCTTTGCACATTACATTCCTAGGTGTATACTTAAGGGCCCACTCCTATCCAACTTTGCCGAGCCAATGCAGCCATAATGCAACCCTGAGGTAAGGGAATAAATGTTCCTTTACCTTGAGAAGGCCTTCCATGACTGCCCGTACCACCACAGGATGGAGCACATGCCCTATTGGCACAGGTGCATCAGTGCAGGAAAGTTGTATAGGATTGGGCCCTAAGATAGTTTACATTTAGGTCTAAAAGTAATGTATGAATGTGCAAACACTTGTATCAAATAAATATGGTCAATTGGGAATTATAAATGGTGGCAGAGACCTGTTGAGTGTTCAAATCCAGATTTGCCTTCTGTGATGTGTAATTATCCTGTGAGATATGTATGTTTTATGAAAGGGAAGCACATTTCTTGTTGAACAACAGAAATCCCACTCAACAAACTTAAATTATAAGATTGATTGGATAAGGGGGGCTCTATTAATACCAGGAATATGAAAAAGGATGTAGACAAAAATATTTGTTGTTAGAGATGGCGCACCATAAAACTGATCATAACAGAATGTTGGAGGTTTTGAAGAGTAGATCAGGCCAAAAAAGTGTCATTCTTGGTCATTCACTGAACACAAGAATCGTTGCTTTCTTTCTGTTGCTTACACATGCAAAAGTAATTCTGATTTCACTTCCTGGCAGACCAACCACTAAAATTCCATGTTTTTCTAACCACATGGAGGTTGGGCTCCCTTAGTGGCCAGCAGCTTGCCATCAATACCCACAAGCCATACCAGAAGCACCTGGAGAAAGTTGCTAGATCGGTATGGCAAACCACTCTGTGTAAACAGCAGCAAAAAAGTGGCAATCGCATTGTGGCTTTCATGTATCAATCAAGCTGTAGTTGAACTACAAACAGGAGTGAACATAAGAACATCCCCACTGGATCAGGCCACAGGCCCATCTAGTCCAGCTTCCTGTATCTCACAGCGGCCCACCAAATGCCCCAGGGAGCACCCCAGATAACAAGAGATCTCATCCTGGTGCCCTCCCTTGCATCTGGCATTCTGACATAACCCATTTCTAAAATCAGGAGGTTGCGCATACACATCATGGCTTGTACCCCATAATGAATTTTTCCTCCAGAAACTTGTCCAATCCCCTTTTAAAGGCATCTAGGCTAGACGCCAGCACCACATCCTGTGGCAAGGAGTTCCACAGACCGACCACACGCTGAGTAAAGAAATATTTTCTTTTGTCTGTCCTAACCCGCCCAACACTCAATTTTAGTGGATGTCCCCTGGTTCTGGTATTATGTGAGAGTGTAAAGAGCATCTCCCTATCCACTCTGTCCATCCCCTGCATAATTTTGTATGTCTCAATCATGTCCCCCCTCAGGCGTCTCTTTTCTAGGCTGAAGAGGCCCAAACGCCTTAGCCTTTCCTCATAAGGAAGGTGCCCCAGCCCCGTAATCATCTTAGTCGCTCTCTTTTGCACCTTTTCCATTTCCACTATGTCTTTTTTGAGATGTGGCGACCAGAACTGGACACAATACTCCAGGTGTGGCCTTACCATCGATTTGTACAACAGCATTATAATATTAGCTGTTTTGTTCTCAATACCCTTCCTAATGATCCCAAGCATAGAATTGGCCTTCTTCACTGCCGCCGCACATTGGGTCGACACTTTCATCGACCTGTCCACCACCACCCCAAGATCTCTCTCCTGATCTGTCACAGACAGCTCAGAACCCATCAGTGGGCAATATGTTAAGCACTGATAACATCAGAAATATTTATTACTGCATAATCACACAAACTTCCATCAAGACCATCATAGAATGACCTTGGGCTCATCACAATTTCTCAGATGCTGAACCTACCTCACAGGGTTGTTTTGAGGATAAAATTGGACAGGGAAAGGGAATCATAAGCAGCATCCTGAACTTTTTGGATGAAGGGTGAGAAAAAAAATATAATACATAAATTTTCAAATAAATTCAGGATATTTTATGTTATAAATTACATTCCCTTTAGCTGTTATGGTATAGGCACTGTGAGAGGAGTGGAAAAGAGGCAGGGAGAATGGATCTGAGCCCAAGACCTACTCCTGATCTCTCTGCATGTGAGGGTAGGAAAGAGTAATGTCAGACCAGGCCACATTTTTGGTCAGATCAACCCAGCAAAATTGAACCATGTATTGTTGTCCAGTATAATGTATGCATTGTTATCACACTGCAGATGCTAAAGGGAAAGTTCACACTTTCTCTCCCTCTTCAATCTCAGCCAACCATAATGATGAACTGCGCCTGACGTTCCCTGTGAGAGATGGAGTTGTATTAGAGCCCTTTCGGCTGGAGCACAACTTAGCAGTCAGCAACCACGTCTTTCACTTACGGCCCACTGTCCATCAGACGCTAATGTGGAGGTAGGTTTATGAAGCATAATGGGGAAACCTTCTGATGTTGAAAGTGTGGCAAGCAAGATGGAGGAACATATTTAGCCTTTGCAAGGATGGTCACGTTTAGAAACCCATGCTATAATTGATTCAGTTGTTCAGAAGTATGTGTATGAGCCCTTCCCAATTGTAACAATCATGTCCTTCAAAATACTTCCATCCATTAGTAACAATAAGAGAAACAATAGAGCAAAATATATTTCTTAAACAGAAGACTTACTGTTACAGTTGCATTAGTGTTAGTATTAGTTTCACCTTGTAATCCACCTCTTGGCAGTTGTTCCTACGAATGGGTCTTCTCTTGTGAGAGGCATAAAAATTAAGACTTGATGTTGATTTTGGTTATATCCCCTTTGGCTGTACTTACAGAGAGAAACCATCTCCTTGGCCTATGCAGGCCATCAAAGTAGAGCAAAACACAATAAAAACAATTTGTACAGTATTAAGATAAAGACCATAACATTAATAAATGATTAAAAATATTATCAACAATCACTAAAACCATATCGGCGGCACAGTTATTCAAATGTGCGACCCAGGAGTCCAAATGCCATTGTAGAGGGCATCTTGAAAGCATGTCTGCATTTTATACATTGGCATTTCCCACAGCAAACATGTACAATACAGGAGGAGTTCCTTAAACACCTGCTTGCACACATTAAGAAGCCCAGGCAGGGCTCACAGATGTATGTACATGATTGAGAAGGGTGCCAGCTTCTTGCAGTCTCAATGTTTAGACTTTATGTATCTAAAATATAAGTAGTAGGAATTTTTTGGCTTCGCTCTTGCTACACCATTAGAGTATTGTTTATGTATTTTATGTTTATTATAGTTAAATAAAAAAGAGGGGGAAAATAAAAAAACAAAACTAAAAAACCAAACACCTGAGAAAATAGGAAGATCCCAATGAAATGGGGAAAATAAGATGAGTCTGGGGACAGAAACTGTGAGCATAGATGTTGTCTCCTTGTGAACCATCCTAAGACTGTTCTGTAATAACACACCAGCTGTCATGGGGCAAGGGATACAATGAAATGAAATTATAGTCCAACACAGTCATGATCTGTTACATTTCTGGGGGCCACAGGCAAACTTTCCTTATTTTACGTATACCTTTCTGCGACGTTTGTGGAATAGTTGAGCCATTGAGGATGCCACTGAGTGATAGATGCTGACAGTTTCTACATATATACAATCACTGCATGGCTGGTATCCATTTGGAATTTGCTGTTGTGAAGTTTCCAGAATACTTTTGGTTCTCCTGGCCGCACACCTTGGAACTGTGGCTTTTATTATGCCTGCTTAAACGTCTCACCTGGAGAACCAATCGCATGGTAGGGCCTAATGGCAGAGTGAGAAGGAGGGTTTGAATGCACAACCATCACTGTGTGGCAACCAAGAGGGAAAGAATTGCCCTTTTCCTTACAGGAGTGGGGGCATCCGTTGATGGATACAGGAGTGGAATCAGATTCCATTGGAGCTAGCAGCACCTAGCATGAACCAATTAAATAGCACAGGCCAACACACATTTTGCTTCCTTAAATATTACACCAATTCCTGGGTATATTTGGGGTGCCGATTCAAAAGATGGCATCCGTTTTGCCCTATCACGTCTAGTTTTGGAGACACGGCATAGCCTCTTTAGTGAATGGTTCCAGCAGCTTCCTCGTGAGGAAGCCTACACCAAGGCTTTTTCATGAGGAAGCTGCTTGAACTGTTCACTAATGAGGCTATACTAGATCTCCAAAACTAGACGTGATAGGGCAAAACGGATGCCATTTTTTGAATCGGCACCCCAAATTCATATCAAACCACCATAAAGTTTGGGAAAAACATTTTTGACCCTCAATTTTGTAGGCTTGTGTAATTAGTCCGTGGTCCTCCTATAGTCCTTTTCATGTATATGAGGTGAAGAAGCTGATCTGTGTTAGTTGTGGGCTATTTGGTGTGGATCCCAACAGTGCAGACATAATGTGGCCCATCCATTGCTCATTATTAAGGAACAGACAGTGCATCCTTCCCCTACTCACCCTGGTGCAGATTTTCCCCTCCCTTCTAACCTCCACTGACTTCTTAATCATTGTAAAAAGTTGTGTCATTGATGACCTTAACCATGGTTAATGTTATTGTATGATCCCATGCCCTATACCTATTCCCTTAGACACAGTTAAAAAGCATGCCTCATCATTTTGTGTGTGCCAAATTGGTGATAGGAGAATATAATTATGTGAATTAGCCTGAAATATTGTGGCATCTGATTTGAAGCCTCAGTGGGTTCATTGTGAACCCTTTGTCTCCTTTAACTTGAAATGAATGACTGTTTTCAGTGGGTCATGTCCAAGAGTTAATGCCCTAAATTTGAGGTCCTTAGAGCTGACTTGCCTTTCATTATCTTGGAGTAACCACAGAAGAGGGAGTTTGTGTAGTTATTTGCTGACTCTTATTAATAAGTAATCACCACTGGGATTGTGCAGGCTTGTTCTGTAGATTTATAGAGCTGCACTGAGGTGTGGGGCTGTTTCTTAATGCTTGCAGCTTAAAGCAAAACAGCTTAGAACACTAAAGCTATGGACTTATATTTAAAATTATTTTAAATACCTTAACATAATGTACACTCAAGAATTTTCCTTCAAATGTATTTATAGGTGCAGTGTTTATACTATGAAAACAGCATTATTTCTTCCCTTTTAAATGTATTTTGCTGTTCAGAAGTAAAATTTAGTAGATCTAAGATTTAGTAGAAGTAGAAAACAGAGACCCTATTCAGACATAATGTTTTAATCATAGTTTATTTTCCTTAATTATGATTAAGCATTATATTGGAATATGTAAACCATGGTTGCCTGCAAACAAGGATATGAATCCATGTTTGAAGAGGATTTGTGAACAGTGGTTTATGTTTCCCATTAAGAATTACATGAGCATTTAACAACCATGATTAACAGTGCAATTCTATGCATTACTTAGAAGGAAGTCCCATAGGATTGCAGCATCATGAGGCAGTTTCCTCCCCTGTCTAGCCTCTCTAGTTGCAAGTTTACAAGCTGGTCTTGCTGGAGTCTCCCTCAAAATCCCTCTGGAGGAGGGCTTTTGCAGTTAAATCAGGGGCTCAACAGTTAAATCAGGGGCAGGCTGACTTCAGTCTTGCATGGTCTACTTTATTAAAATTAGAATTCCAGTAGTCCACTGCTGTGTGTTAAATTAATAAACAGGAATACATACTCAGAAGCTTTTAACAGGTAAGACGTAACTAATCTGTGTTAAGTGATCCTGAACATAGCCGCTTGCTTAAGAAGACAAGAAGTGCCTTTTTGGATTATGGTGTACCTACTTGATCATTTTTTGCAACAGTTCCAGTAACTATCAGGCAATAAGTGATCCACCTGAAATTAGTCAGTGGACTGTGACCTACCTTCTGGTCATCCCTAAGCTAAACTATGCTCTAATTATCTTACCTAAGTTGGCACCAAAACCATGGTAAGTGCGGTTGTTAGTCCTTTTGTCTGTACCAATAATCATTTGCTAAGTAACTGCTTGGTAAGTGTCAGTTTGTGCTGTCTTGCCAAGTAGTGAGAAGAACTTTACTCAGCATCTGCTCAGTGTAGAGCTGATAGAGCCAAATGACATGAAATCATTTTTTCCTGTCAACCTATCTTGAATTACAGTGTCTGTAAAAGCCCATCTTCATACACAGCCACTTACAGTCATTCTGACGTCTAAGCACATAGTGAACATGTGCACGCATCTGGTTGACAGGCAGTGTGGCTCCAGCTGTGTTGACAAGAAAAAGAATCAGTCACTTTTGGGAAAGAAAAGGTTTCACAGAATCAGCTTGCAGTCTGGGAACTAATGAACGCACACAATCAGGTATCTAGCAAAAAATCAGGCAGGGATGCTTCTTCAAGAGGTCTCTACTTTTGGGATTTGTTTGTAAAGCCTTCCAGGTAACAAAGACATATTTTTAAATATATACCGTAGATACTCGCCTATAGTACCTGAAATTTTTGCCAGGTAATCAAGCTCCAAATATCACTTTGCCTTATCTTCAGGTCAATCAGAGGACAGAGCCTTTCAACTCTGAACAGTTTGGTTTCTCCACTCAGCTCAGGCAGGCACCTCCTTAGTTGCTATAATAATTTTCCTGGGACATTCCAGCCAAAGTTAACCTTTTATTCTCCTTCCTTCTGCTGCAGCCTGGTTCTGCTTTGCAAATGCTTGCAAAGCAGGTCTGTTTTTTGAAACACCAGGATGGGACCCTCCTTCCCTGGCTACAATTCAGTGCACCATTAATAACACCCATGGAAAGCAGTGGGTCTACTTCTGAGTAAAAAGAGTTGCAAATATCTCATCTCTCTGCTGTGAATTGAATTGCACACTCTCAGTTATGTGTTATGGGTTGTATGTTGCATGTAGGCTTCTGGCTTAACAGACTAGACACCCTAAAGGTGAATTTGATTCATGGTTCTCCTCATGTCCACCTTAAAGGGGGATTTGATTCACGATTCTCCTGCAGTGGTTCCCAACCTTTTTTACTTGCATATCCCTTGGCAGCCCATTTCCATAAATTGTACCCTTCATATTAGCAAAATGTTTGTAATAATATAAGCCCTCATCTCCTCTCAGACTTCATGTATTCATCATATACTTTCTCTTTTTATCTGTTTGAGGAACAGAAGACTCTGCCTTTGCACCAGAAGTGTGCTGAGAAATTCTGGGTGATTGATCACTTTCCATATTATGTTTCAGCTTTTTGACTGTGCTGGTTTTCAATCACTGGTTCATAGATGAATTGATGACCAAAAACTAGCTATTGGTGGGGCTTTCACAGCCAACTAGCTACCTCCCTTCCTGTCTTGCTGGTCCTTGCAAGGCATTCTGGAACACGGCCTGCCTTTTTCTGCCATTCTTTTTCAAGTACCCCTAAAGGTCCTGTTGAGTGTCCTTGGGAGTACGTGAATACCAGGTTGGGAACCACTGTTTTACTGGTTTGTAGTTTACAGTGCACTTACTCTGATAGTGTTTACAAAAAGGTGGTGAAGACCAGAATTTAAAAAGAATAAAAATGTATCTTATGATCTTTTACTATGTTTTCAATAAATTAGAGACTACAGTTCTTAGGTAACAATTAGTAGTAGGTTATTTTTCAGAATCTGGCCTGGGGTAAAATAAGACAAAACTATAGTCAGACACCCCCTAAGTTTAACCCCCGACTTATCCAAGGGTCATAGAAAATTCCATGAATGTTGACTCAAAACCTGCCCTTGACTTATTTGCGGGGTTGACTTGCAGGCGAGTGTCCGCGGTAAATCCATATTTGCTTCTTCCTGTGGAAGGAGCTGTTTCATGCACAGATGGTCTCAGGACACAGTTTGAAGATACATTAAGTGTCAGCCACTTTGCTAAGGTTGAGCAGATCTATTTCGGGTCAGTGACTGGACAGGTGACTGCCTGGGAACCCCAAGTACCCAACCCTGTGATGGAAGCCATGTGGCATAAAAATGTAGTAAAATGCAAAAAAATAAAGAAATTGTTCATGGCATTGTGAGTTCATAGGAACCTCTAATATATTTGTAATGGCATCGCAAACATTGCACTGCAAACCCAAACTTTCCAGTTTCTAAAACCTTCCTTACTTCATCTTTCCCTATCTCTTCTAAGTCATAACAACACCTCGGAAGCCTGTAGCAGACTGATATTATTACTACCTTCGCAACTTTCCAGCTATCTGAGAACTTTTATTGCCTCCCATTCTTGTTGTTGTAAATGGCCTTCAAAAACCAGCTTTGTATCATGTATTTGTTTGTGGTACAATTTAGAACTGAATTACTGTATGTTGCACAAAGTGAAGTTAAGGCATGGGAAAAATGTCTTTGCAATTATCAAAACAAAGATGTTTACCCTAGTTGTTGCTTCTGCCAATCAAATCTGTGCCTTGTATGACAGGTCAGACTTGGAGCTACAGTTCAAGTGTTACCACCATGAAGACAGACAGATGAACACCAACTGGCCTGCGTCAGTCCAAGTCAGCGTCAATGCAACTCCGCTTACCATTGAACGTGGTGACAACAAGACGTCACATAAACCCCTGCACCTAAAACATGTCTGCCAGCCAGGAAGAAATACAATTCAAATTACCGTCACAGCATGCTGTTGTGTAAGTACATTGCACCTGCTGTGGCTGCTGACTCTGTGGGTTCACTCAGTAAAAAGAAAGAAGTATCTTAATCTGACAGAGTGTTCCACCAGACTGGAACTCCCGGTCTCCATTTTATTGGACTATAACCTTTCTGACATATTGTAGGCAATGCCCACACTCAATGCCCTGTTGTAACTTTTGAGCTTCGACATGTAACATATTCCCTACTCTGTGGCATAAAAATAAATAAATAGGGATTTGATTATCTTCTTTTAGTTCCTTTTGTTTAATCTTCGTATGTTTCTGGCTGCATAATTTGTATTTTTAGCCATGCATAGCAGTATATATTCACTATTCACGAATAACATGTGTCCTTTAGACACTGTTCCCTGTTCCTACGCTCTATTGGCTGTTCTTTTGTGGCTTCTGAAGACCAAAAGTCTTCACTAATTTATTTTGTATGTTCTGGAATCTGTAAATCATAACAGTACTGACTCCCACTGTTCCTAGGATCTCAGTGTCTGTGATTCTAAGGTGCTCGTCCTTCCCAACCTGCTGTCAGTCCATTGCCACATCCACATGGTTTTCCTGTGTATGTACAGAGAAGTTTGGAAAGATGCGAATCAATATTTTTTATCCATCATGAATATCTACTTCTGAGTTATTTATGCTGTACAAAGAGTTGAATTACCCTGTCAGCTAACCAAATTCAACTGGAAATCATGAATTAATTATATAATTAATGATTTTACATGACTTGATGTAGACTGCCAGTTTGTCTAGTTGTCAGTCCACCCCAGTCAAATTGGATACAAAATATTTAGCTCTTTTTCACTAGTGAGAATATTCAAACTGAAGTTTTGAGCATTAGCTAAATTAATTGGCTGTTTGGGCAATTGTACATCTTACATAGCAACAAGTTTGGATTTGCCACTGTGCCCTTACTTCAGGAAGCTGCATTCAGTTCAGGTTCTCTGATAAGTGTACTTGAATGACAATATGTTTTCAAACTCCTGTTTTGATGTTGCTTTCACCCATTTCATTTCATTTTAAGGTGTACACTCAACTAGAGTGTGTTATATGATTAGGATCTTGCCCTGCTGTTCTCCCAGCTTGTCTGCTTTTAAGAGCAAGGCAGAGACAAACTATAGGCTAGATCTAGAAACAGCTGTTTTGACAGCAGCTGTATTTAGTCTGAATTTGGAAAATAGAAGTAATCCAGCCAAACAACTTCCAAATATTGTGGATTGCCCATGCAATTCCCAAGAAACATGTACTACTGTGATATAGGTGAATGGGCAAACTTCCAAATATTTTGAATAATCACAAATTGATAACAAATGATTGTGGCATTTCTGTGTATATCTCTAAGAAACTGTACAACTTCAGTGCAACAAAATCTGTTGAAAAAGAAGACATATTTTCAGTCTAGGGTTCTTCAGGCTGCCCAGTTCACAACTACGAAGTTCTCTCCTAGTGAAAGCAGAAAAGTATTGTCAGAGACTCATGATGGTTCCAGTAAACTTGGTCAACTTTATTCAAAGCATTATGTTGCAGAGGAAACAGTTGCCCATGTTTCTGGCATCCATTTACATCCTGGTTTAGGATACAGGTGGACCTCAGTATCCATCCCCTATGGATACAGAAACCTGTGGATAAACACATCTGCAGGTTGGTCCAATATTACCTCCAGACACAACTGGAGATGTTCTCTGGTCACATCTGGAGGTGTTCTGAGGCCCGCAGAGGCCGCACATAGCCTTAGCGGGCCTCTGAAAGGCCTCTGTTGGTGCCAGAAAGGCACTTCTGGTTTTCGTAAAAACTGGATGTGCCTTTTCGGCACCTCTGGAGGCTTTCTGAGGCCCACAGAGGCTGCTCATGACCTCTGTGTGCCTTAGAAAGCCTCCTGGACACAACTGGAGAACACCTCCGGTCATGTCCGGAAGCTCAGGTCCTGCTCTTCCACTGCGCGTTTGGAATCCATGGTGTGTTATATCTGTGGGTACCAAATTCGTGGATAGGTGGGATGAATATGTATGTGAATCATCTTTTGGATTACATATTAAAACTATATGTATGAGCTTATAGTAAATAATCAAAGAACAATCACTCGCAAAAGTTATTGAGCAAGAAACCTGAACAATGCTGCCTAAAGATCAGTACCTTTGCATACTAACTCAAGAATGGAATGAAAAAGTCTTCAGTGAGTTAACTAGTTGAAAATCTAGTTATGAGAAACTGTCTAATTTCTCATTTTCTTTTGATGAGTATTTCTTTGATCAGTGCAGATGTATCCTGCGTAAATGAGTGAACATTCTTTTTTTTCCTCCCCCCCCCCAGTCACACTTGTTCGTACTACAATTAGTACACCGGCCATCAGTGCGTTCTGTACTTCAGGGCTTACTAAAGAAACGACTCCTTCCAGCTGAACACTGTATCACTAAAAGTAAGTAGAGTAATATGAGCAACTTTTTGTGGGAATGCGCATATAATGAGCTAAATGCAGGGCATAAACCCAGTGGTGTCCTGGCAGTTATTGAACACAGCAGTATATTAAGCAACATTGAGATGATACCTGGTATTTATTTCATTCTCAGACATCTGTGCTATTGTTTCTTGCAGTCAAGAGGAATTTTAGCAGTGTGGCAGCCTCCTCTGGCAATGCAACTCTCAATGGTGAGGATGGAGTGGAGCAGACAGCTATTAAAGTATCTCTGAAGTGTCCAATCACATTCCGGCGGATCCAGCTTCCAGCAAGAGGCCATGATTGCAAACATGTACAGGTGAGTACGATCTTGTGTCTCAGGAATGCAGACTTGCATACTTTGTGAAGTACCATGCTAAAGACAGTCCACAGCTCTGCGTTGTGGTCTGCCAGGTTCTTGATAACAATCCCTGTTTGGCAGTCACAAGCAGGCAATGAAGAACAGATTGCCACACATCAGGATCAAAATGTAATTTGGGATTCAGGTTTTGCAGACAAAGTATGGTGTGTGCAAATCATAACTTTGGACAAACTATGGTTTGCCACTCACCAGAAGTGAAAATTTTTAATCTCTTCCCCTTGCATTTGGGGGAAGGGGGAGGGAGGAACACACCTACTTGTGCTCATAATGGCAAACCATTTGTTCTCCTGCTGTGACTTTTTTCTAGTCTCTTGCTTTAGAGCCCAATTAATTATTTTGTGTTATATACACTTTCTACCACAAATTAAAAAAGTGAAAAAATTTGAACATTTGTAGGAAATTGTATCCCAGTTGCTTTATTCTAAATTTCTTTACTTCACCTCTCTGCATCCCTTTGTGCAACAGCTCATGCATGCAGAGAGACAAAATTTCTGGAAATTTTGAAGTTGTGGGAAAAACTTTTTTTCCTTTTTTCAGGAAAATAAAAACAGAAATTGTGTGGAAAATTGAAATATATGTACTACAGTATTTGTTTTCTTGTCCATCTGAACTTACTTTACTACTTTAAAAACAAAAAATTTATAACTTGATATGTAAAACTGTGCTTGTTTTGAACATAGGGTGAAAATATATTTGAACAAATGTTTTCTATGTGTTCCAGTGCTTCCCAAACTTTTTAGCACTGGGACCTGCTTTTTAAAATGGCTATCTATCGTGACCCACTAGAAAAATATTCTTATTAATAATACATTATGAATTGTTAATAATTTTAATAAAATTACTTATTATTAGTTAATAATAATTGGGGTCTTATGCTACTGAAGCTGCTAGAAACCTTACATATAGTATGTGTGTGTAGATATTTGCTAGGTTCTCCCTAGAAATGGCATTCAAGGACAGTTTCCCCAAACCTTTACAGTCATTCCAGGGTACACAAAAGGCAAGATGTTGAGGTAGGGACTACCAGGCCAGAGAAAAGGCTGAAACTGAGTTCACACATGATCTACTGCATGCCAATTACTATAGAAAATTAGAAAATGTGTCATGTTTATTTGGGGGTATGAAGTTTACCATAGATTAGCATTCTAGCTAATGATTTTCTTCTGTAAATTGGGCAAGAGTGCTTGTGAAGGGTTTTTTAATTATAATTTTTCAAAAAATGTTTAAGACCCACCAGAAATTGGCTCACAACCCGCTGGTGAGTCCCAGCACACAGTTTGGGGAACACTGTATTAAACTATTATTTTTGTTCTTTACAGAATTAACCACAAACCACTTTCCTTCCTTTAATACATTCAGTTGAAACATTCCTCTTTAAAAAAAAAAATCCATAGCAAGGGAAAGATATTTTCCGTTTATTTTTCCCTGTAGTTTGGCTATAGAATTGTTTATCTGTTTTAGTTAATACCATTATTGTTGTGTGTGTTTTTTCCCTGTTCTGTAGTGCTTTGATCTGGAATCCTACTTGCAGCTGAACTGTGAACGAGGGACATGGAGGTGTCCTGTATGCAAGTGAGTGCACTATGAGATATTTTAAAACAGTTTTAAACAGAACCAGTAGAGCTTGATTTTTTAATAAACAATAAACCAAAACTGCAATTATTTGCTTTAGGAAGGAGTAAGTGATTACCAGATAAGATTCAGGGAGATGTCACAAACAGTATGAGAGTGTTCACGATGTACGTTTCTAATGTGTAGTAGAAGGAGATTACCTAAACATTTAAAGAGCAAAAGGCTGATAATGTGAAAGAGGCTTTTCTTAGCAAGTCCTAATCAGTAAGGAATGGCTGTAAAATATTGATAATGCAAAAGTGTAAGAAGATCCAAGAGAAATCAGACCTGTGTACAAATTCCACCTCTCATTGCTCTACCTGCAATAGGAAATGTATGAAGGATGGCATAGTGAGATATAAAATTATCACCAACTGAGTAGTACTTGTATTGCAGTTGGGTTCCAGGAGTAGAACCCAACTGCAAGTTCTTAGAAACTTATTAGGGAGATTTCATTAATGGGTGTCTGCCCATTGCAATTATCATTCCCTGCATACATAGCTGCCAGGTAGCATTGGGTTGGGTTCAACAGCACACTCGCAGTTCACACTGATTGACAGTGAGACCCAACAGCCCTGGCCAGTTCCCTATGTAAACTGTGCCCCACTGAATATTCCTCAGGAGTTTCATGTTCCCCACTGAATATTCCTCAGGCAGCTATGTTGAAATGGAAAGATTATCTCAAGACAGAAAAATTTGACAGCCACAGACAAAGCCTAAACACTCAAACCCTGTCTAGATGGTTTTCGAACCCTAAGTATAAAGTACTGTACAACAGTAGAATCCCGTTCCTCAGACTTTCAGCTCTTTCCTTCTGCTGTATTCTTCAAATGCAGCACATGAAAATGCACATACATTGCAATAGCTACCATATAGAAATGGGTGTCTGGACACCATAATGTCTTAATGTCAGTGTTACCCTGCACATGCCTGATCTTGTCTGATCTCAGAAGCTAAGCAGGGTCAGGCCTGGTTAGTACTTGGATGGGAGACCGCCTGGGAATACCGGGTGCTGTAGGCTTATACCATAGTCTTTCGAGACTGAAGTTTGCCAACCAGAGTCCCTTAACGCAGCCGCTTTGGTTGCTTGAAAGCATTCTGAAAGGTGGAACGCAGTAAGAAGGTTATGCAAGACAGTGCCTGAGAGCTTTGTGAAGGGAGGAACATCATATCTGTGTCCTTAAAATCAGGATGCAAGTTAAAACTCACAGTCTGATCCAACGCAACTCCCCATGTGGCAATGGCAATGCCAATATGGCGCCCATCCCCATAGAGACCTCTTCAGGGTAAGGGAAGAGGTTGTTCCCTTGCCCCAGCATAAGTCCTTGCCAGCCCACAGGGTCTACTTGGACCTGCACCAGCTATATTGTTAGTGCCTCATAGACCTGGGTCAGGTTATCAAGGCTGGGAAGGAGGTTAGGATTTTGGTGTGCAGTGCTGCCACCGATATCACCCCTTCCCGGTCTCTATCTACCCTTCTCCCTGCCCCCATCACCACCCCATTCCTCCCCCACCCTGTTCCACTCACCTCTGCCTCCCTTCCACCCCCTGAACTGCTAACTTACTGGTACTAATGGGCATCCTGTAGCCACTGGTGCACGAAGCCGGCCACTCACATTTTTGACAAAAACTGCTGGAAACTACCTTATAGAAGCTAGGGGTCCCTGTTTGTCCAAGAGCAACATTTTAAGCAAGTATCATCCAGGTGCTATATCTACATAGCAAGGAGGCCATGCACTAGCCCGGTGCTCAGTTATGGCAGCCTATGTGTGAACGCTGTCAGCAGATGAAAGGAAACATTAGTACATTCTGCCTGCATTTGTTCACATCCCCCCCACCCCCAGTCTAAATTCACATTGTAAGTAAGTTGGGGCAGAGACATGGCTTCACCTAGCTACTCTGCAAAAATTCATCCTCATGTCTTGCACTATTTAAGTAACTAAATGCATGTGCCCTCTTCTCTTCTAGTAAAACAGCTCTGCTAGAGGGCCTGGAGGTTGACCAGTATATGTGGGGCATTCTGAATGCTATACAAAAGTAAGTGCAGTTTATAAGTGCAATCTCTTTGCTATTTATTGGTGATCTAATCTTCTACATGTGAAGTAGTCTGTGGGCATTGGTTGTATGGGTGTTCTTTTAGTTTTAGGTGGTTAAGCTGTCGATTACTAGCATTTAGGGAGACACATAAAGTGGTTCAAAGAAATATTATAGGGTTAGTGGCCACTTCTAATCCAAATTCATGAGTTATATAGTGAAACTGGTTAGCAGGAGTTTTAGAACAGACAAAAGGAAGTACTACTTCATACAGCTTATAATTAATCCATGGAAATCATTGCCACAGGATGTGGCGATGACCACTAGTTTTGGGTAGCTTTAAAAGGAAATTGGACAAATCTGTGGAGAACAGATCTATCAGTGGCCGTTATGGGAAACAGGATGTTGGACAACATGGGCCTTTGGCCTGATCCAGCAGAGCTCTTTTTAAATTATACTTGTAGCACTTTGATGGCTATTTTGTGGTGGTAGTAAAGTGAGTCTTAGCCCTTAGAAGCATAATCCAACACGAACTCTTGATGACAGTCCTGTCAAAGGGCCAAGGAGCAAGCAGATGAGCAGATTAAAGTATCTGTTCTGAAAAGGGTCTGTAAAGAAGGCTGAGCCTCTAGGACATGTCCGTGTTTCATAATGTAAACCCTTTAAGTAAAGCTTTAAAGCAAATATGTTGGTGGGTGGGGGGTGGCTTAATAATGGTAGTTTCTGATGACAGCATGTTGTATTGGGGCAAGTTACATTGTGGAACAACTTGTGTTTTACAGCTCTGAGTTTGAGGAAGTCACAATCGACCCAACGTGCAGCTGGAGGCCTGTCCCAATCAAATCAGACATTCACATCAAAGATGATCCAGATGGCATTCCTTCCAAAAGGTTTAAAACCATGAGTCCCAGCCAGATGATTATGCCCAATGTGATGGAAATGATTGCTGCCTTGGGTCCAGGCCCGTCACCTTATCCGTCAATCCCTCCCCCACCTGGGGGCACCAATTCCAATGAATACAGTAACCAAGGTGAATTTAAATGATGTGTATGTGTGGGCACTCTTCCTCTTTGAACAGATAACAGGTGTCTTTTGCTCTCCCAGGCTGGTAGAGCTTTCACCAGTGGAATAGTGGCAGGACTTAAGTTTATTTACAGTGCTTCTGTTCTTCCCCATTAAATGTCCTGCCTGAGGACAGATAGGCAGAGCTGGTAGACTCTCTGGGTCTGCCTTATCAGGGAGATTCAGGATCAGTATTATTATTCAGAATAGTTATATACTGTCTTTCAACTCACCAAGCAAAAGAACAAAAATGGTTCCCTCTCCCAAAATGGCTCACCAGAGCTTGCCCACCCATTAGGCCAGGTAAACCAGCTGTTTTGAGCGGTGGGCTGGAGAAGGTGGCAGATTGGTAGGGGTCCCCTATACCCTATGCCTGTCCACCACTTCCCCCAACCCACTATCCAGCCAGCTGTTTCACAGTGGAGTGAGAGGACTGAGGATGGGAACAGCAGCAGCAACTCATCTCTTCTTCCAGCACTGCTGCCACAAGCATGAAGTCACAGCAGCAGGGCTAGAGGAAAGAGCAAGAGGCTGCAGTGATCCTGATCTAAGTGCTCTAGAAGCGCTCATGTCTCTGCTGCTGCCATTTTCTCCCCTGTTCTTCTTCAAAACAGGCTGGGCGGACAAGGCTGTGGAGGCAAGCTAAGGGCATGTGTGTGCTGATATGCACAAACAAAAAAGGGGGACAGAAATTATGGATGCCATTTCACCTTCTGGGGTCACACTCTAAAAAAATGCACAAGACACACACCAGTAATCGCCATTGGAAAAGATGGTGTGCTGTGATGAATAGGGGTAGTTGCTCTTCTCCTGCTAAATATGAGAGACACACCACTTTGAAAGGTGCCTTTTTATCCAGCTAGCAGTGGATTTACAGGTGGTGGCGCCAATCCTAAAGGCGATGTCGCCGCTGGGTGCAGCGGTGCCAAAGTGGCTACCACTGTATCCTGCAGCAGCCACCAGTGGTCTCCTCAAGGGAAGGAGACTTCATTTCTTTTTTATTATTACTTGTGCCCCCAAGGAAAGGCATCCTAGAGTAATGTATAAATCAACAAGTTTTACATCAGTGGTTTAAACCGAACTGTTAACATTGACATTTCAGCCTTCTGCAATGGAACTTGTCAACAATGGTGTTATTTTTGGAAGCACAAGACCTGCCCAGAGCTCCCCAATCTTAAATTGTTGAGGAGAGGAGAATAAGGCCTGCAAAGCTCTGTGAGACATGCAGCCTCATTTTGTGCACATTTACTTGGAAGTCAGTTCCTCTGAGTTCAACAAGCATGCTGAGGATTGTAACCTTAGTCGGTTTGCAGATTAGCAAAGTGAGAATTAGCATAGCTCTGCTGTATTTACATGGCAGATCAAAGTCTCAGCTTCCCTGAGAAATAGTCTTACACAGCTAATGACTTCTGTTCCCCTGAGATTAAACTTCTCCTCAAAAGGAGCTTGTGCCGGAAAGCAAATGCTTCAAGACCCATCAAACTCTCAGCTTGGCTCGAATGTTGTAAAGCTGCCGCTCTTCAGTTGACAAAACTGTATCCCCTCTGGGCAAGCTCCAAAGCCACTCTATTATTTTAAAGCTCAGCATGATCCCGTTCAGTGGTTTATGTGAAATAGCAGTTTTAGTTCTCTTCCTAGTTCACATCATTTAAACTGCAAAGGCTGGCACATTGCAGTTAGGGACTTATCGGAGATGTTCAGGAAGTGATGGAAATGAAAAAAAGTCAAGAATACCAGCCTTCACAACAGGATTAGGGCCTATTGACCAGGGCAGAAGTGGTAATAGAGGAAATTTGCAATTGCTGAATATACCCTAATACACTTAGGGCACAATCCTAACCAGGTCTACTCAGAAGTAAGTCCTATTTTGTTCAATGGGGCTTACTCTCAGGAAAGTGTGGTTAGGATTGCAGCCTTAGAGGACTTGCCTGAAAACAGATGGAGGTGAAGTGGAGACTTTCAAATTGCTTTTATTTTAAATATAAACACTCAAAAGTCAGAGAATTTCCTACTGTTGTCTCCCATCTGTACTATTGAGAAGTAAAGGGGTGGAGCACAAAACAGCACAGATGGCTGGATGGAAATGCAGGTTTTTTTGCTCTGCCAAAACTCTCTTTCCTAAAAGTGAATATGGCAGGAAGCTAGAAAATTAGACTGTACAAGTAGAGCCTAGCTGCTGCCAGGCTGTGTTGCTAATACTAACCTAGATAGGCCATTGGTATGATTTAGCAAATGCCAGCTTCCTGCGATTCTAGGATCAAGTGCAAATCTAAGAATCATTTAGAACATATCACAAATTCAAAGCTATCACATAGGTCTTGAAGTTTTAAGCATATCTGTTAAAACAAAATGACTGCCATATAGTCGTTTTAATATTACAAATGCAGGATTGTATAATAAGACATAAAACAGCAAATTTATGCAGACGTATATTCAGGAAAGTTGCATAGAAACAACACCTTCCCTTTTGTTTGATGAGGCAACAGCAGTACCCAATCAGGGGCACTAGGGGGAGCACAATGTGAAGGCTGTGTTGCTGGCAAGTTTTGCCTTCTGTTCATTCTGTGGGCAGACTAAGTCCTAGCAAATTTTTCCCTCCAGAGGAAAATCATGCCACCATTCAAACACTCATTTCTACATTTTCTGTTGCATGTTTTCATCCTTAGTTTTCTCAGTTGGTGTTTTGACTTCAGTTTTTCATTTTCATCTGGTCTCTGCCGCTCTCCATTTGTGCGAGTTCACTCTTTTCTAGTGCTTTCCCTTCCCTAGTATTAAAGTTATACCAGAGGGTGTTTATTAGCGTTTGGTAAATAATGTAGGGTTTATAGAGGAACTGGATAAATATAGACTATCATGTGTATAAGAATATTGCATTGATAGCTTTGTATAGATTTATAGATTTTATGGTTAAGTATATTTAAATAGATTTGTTGAGATTCAGTGGGATTATATGGATAGATTAGGAAACTGGATTTGTTGATTTGTGCTACATGTGATTTTTATGTAGAATTATGTCACACACTGTGTCACTGGCTTAATGAGGAAATGTGCATGAAGCACCACTGCCTCTAAGACAATCAAGATAGGGTGGGAAGATCATCCTCAGACAGGGCTTGGGGATGTGGTTGAATGGTCTGGATGATTTGGAAAATGCTCCCCACTGCCGCCACCACTAGTTAAGAGAGCTTTCTTCAAGTAGAGCGTGCAGGGGAGGTTTTTTTGTTTTTGCTTTTGCTGTAATTCTAGGTTTTGGGGAGCACTACTCTTTTCTAGTGATGGCACAAGGAGGGGAGGGAAAGGGAGAAAAAATGTAGCAGATGTTTCTTGATCTTGCTAATGGAATCATTTATACCAGCGGTGGCGGTGGTGCTGGTCTTTCACCCCTTCTATTGGACAAGCTTCTGCTGAACAGGCTTAAATGGGAATTTGGGTATATCTCCCTTGTCCTCAGCAACCATCTCAATCTCATCATTACCCCTTCATCTCCTTTAGGAAGCAGAGCACACGTCCCTCTGCGGGGGAAGCAGCAGCATGGGCTTCCCTTCAAAAAATAGTTTTGGGAGTGAGGAGAATTTGATGGGTTCTCCCTCCCCACTTACTCCCCATTCAGCACCCTTCAGGAGTAAGAGTAACAGCAGTACCTCTCAGGTAGATGGGAGTACTTCAGGATTCTGGACTGTGGAACCATTTTCACCAGCTTGAGTATGCAGGAGGCAGATGGCCTCCTTATTGGGGGGGGGGAAGTCTGTGTGAAGTGGAAGAACCTAGCATATCTCATCAGCGCTGGACTAACGTCCCACCTGGATATCCAAGTAGAAGCCTTTAATATCTTGGGTGCGTGCTCTTCTTCTTGCCTTCTCCTTTTCTTCTTGCCTGCTGCTTTTCTGCCCATGTGAATCTTTCCCATTTCATTGAGACCCTGATGGCCATTGCACTTGCATATGGCTACTGTTTCCCTCAGCGACAGAGTCACAACTCTCACACTCCTGCCACTCCCTGCATCAGTATAAGAGACTGACTATTGTGACGTCATGCTTATGCTGCATGCCTTAAGAAGAGAGACTGGCCATTGTGACCTCATACTGCTTGCCAGATGACTGACTGACCCATGTGCTCTCAATCTAACACTGCTCATCTGAAGGAGAGAGAAACCAGCAAATGAAAGAGAGACACCACCTTCCTTTAGTAAAGAAGTTCCCAAAATATGAAGGATCCTCACTTGAACGAAAACCAAAACAAATAGTAGTGAGGGCTGAGCAAACTGTGTTGCCTCACTGTGTTGAATTCTTTGGCCAAAACTCCAAAAAATGAGCAGTGTAATTAGTTAAAATGCATTTTAGAAAGGAAGACTGCTATTGGAGTCTAGACCTGTTAATGGGATGCAGTAAATAGTCATTAATGTTCAGTTTTCCAAATAGTTGCATGAATGTTGTTCAGTTTTTCTAGAAATTAGGAACACAGTGGCCAGGCTTGAGCCAAGCGTTGCTGCAGCTTCCCCATTCATCTTAACAGGCACTTTGCATTCATACCCAAAAACGGATGTCAGAATAAATTTTGTGCTATGAGCAGGTGGCTCATAATAAGAGCTCCCATTATTGCAATTTTCAAGCAGTGGAGATTTTTGTTTTTGTAAGGGTGAAGCACCAAGCACCCTTTTAAAATAACTTTTCCTTTCTCTTTTCTTTGCTGTCTAGGTAACAGTTACCAAGGTCACAGCAATTTTGATTTCCCTCACGGAAATCCTGGTGGAACTTCTATGAATGACTTCATGCATGCGCCCCAGCTGTCGCACCCTCCAGACATGCCCAGTAGCATTGCCGCTCTTGACAAACCCCTCAGTCACCCCATGCAGGATTCTGTAAGTAACAACATGTCTCCGTTTCTTCCTTATAAACACGCACATGCATGTGTGTTTACGCATATATGTGTATGTTGACAATCTTCAGATTAGCTAACAATGATTTGTACTTTGTCTTTACCACAATGACCTTGCTGATTTCGCAAGGAGGGATATATTCTAATACAGGGGTGCCCAAACCCCTTGCGGTCCTCAGGGACTCCCAGTCAGGCCCTCAGGAAGCCCCCAGTCTCCAATGAACCTCTGGCCCTCCAGAGACTTGCTGGAGCCCATACTGGTCCAATGCAACTGTTATCAGCATGAGGACGACTGTTCAACCTCTCACCTGAGCTGTGGGACGAGGGCTTCCTCCACTACTTTCTGTTTCACATCTGTGATGCAGCAGTGAAGGAAAGGCTGGCCTTGCTATGTGCAAGGCCTTTTATAGGCCTTGAACTACTGCAAGACCTTCATTCATTCATATCAGTTCCATCTCTAATAAATTCATTTATGTAAATTTATTCAAATTTTAAATGTAAATTAATTCTTTTTTCCCCGGCCCCCGACATAGTGTCAGAGAGATAATGTGGCCCTCCTGCCAAAATGTTTGGACATCCCTGTTCTAATATGTAATATATACAGGTGGGCCTCCATATCCATAGACTCTGTATCCACAGTTTCAGTTATCCGCAGTTAACTTCTGCTTCCTGTTTAGAGTTAGAGTTAGTTTAATGAAGTATTCAGGCTGCCAGCAGCCTGATTTCATTGCGCTGTAGACTTAAGTACTTTCAGTGATTTAAGCAAGATACACGTTATCCCCAATAAGTTTTTAAACAATGTTACTGTGCGTGGGGGGGGGGAACACCATTTAAACATTTGTCCCCCATATCCATAGTTTCTGTATCCGCAGAGAGTCTGGAACGGATCCCCCACATATATGGGGGCATCCCTGAATATTACACACAAGCCTTTGAATGTGGCTGTTAGATCCACCTTCTGTCAAGTCAGGGGCAAAGTGAGGGCAAAGACAAGGTAAGGTAGACATGAGGGGTAAGCCAAGCCTAAGGAAGGGATTTAGAAGTAAGCAGAAGCAGCTGAGTCAGTTTGTTGTTCACATCACAGACCACATCTGTTAGGGATGCTTTTATAGAAGTTGAACTTTATCACATGACTAGTCTGGCCATTTCTACACAAGAGGCTTCCTTATTCCTTCAGTGGTTATTGTTGTTGTTCTCACCTTTGATCAGAGTTTTCTGTTGCTACAGCTGAATCTCCCCATGGTGTACCTCACACTCTGGGTTCAAGTCCTGCTGGTGGCATCTCACTGTGATATATTTTGATTGCTCAGGCCTACCCACATTTTGTTGTCTTAAAAGTTAGATCTATTCTTGGGTATATTGGGGGTGATGAATTCAAAAGTGACCTTCCTCACAAGGAAGCTATTTGAATTGGCATATAAGGTGGCTATGCACCCCAAAAATATCTTAAATTCGTTCAAACATCCTTGGCAACTGAAAAAGGTGTTTTTTTGTTTTTTAATAGGCCTGTATTTTCAATATTGGGGAGAAGGGAAAAGCAATAGAATCAAGTGGTTCTTGCCACTTGATAGCCAACAGAAATTGCTATGTCTTGCAATTAACCAAGCAATCAAACTGCCTGTGTTCTTCAATTGACCATGCTGTTGCTAGAGAGGGAGGGGGAAGGCAAGCAAGGTAGATGGGGTGTCCCTTTCATAAAGCCAAAGGGGAAGAAGCAGTTCACAGGGAGGGGTAATGTTACTGTGTAATGTCACCAGAGGTGCTGAGCAAGCAGAAGCCAGGAGAGTCGACGCTTTAAGGGTTGAGATCATTAAGAAGTTTGGCCCTGTGGGATCAAGCCAAATACTGTTAATGGGTAGGCTAGGAGTGTGCAAGGGCACCAAATATTTCTGCTTCCCTGGAAGGGCAGTGGCATGGTTTAAACTCAAGACAATTGGCTAGGTTGTGGAGGTTTGCTGGAGGTACCTTATGCAGCACAGACTTACACAAGCACTGGGGAAACAACTCTAGTTCAGAGTCAAGCAAGAATTCACAGTGGGGCTCTCAAATCAAGGTAATTATGGTTTCTTTAGAAGTGAGAGGACTCCTGATTGGCTCAGGGGATCTTGCCCACCCCTTCAAAATATAGAATTTTAGGCTCACAATTTTGTTTTGAGAACCTGTTTTTGAGAACATTTTGAGCTCCTCATTGGATGAACTTGTTTACCAGCTCTTGAAAGAGAAAGAGAACAAGAGATGTAGATTGAAGGAACCCACACATGACTAGAGAGTTCATAATCATCCCTGCAGACATGACTTGAACAAATATGTGGCAATACTGGGTTTCAGACTGAATGGAGACATTTCTGAAACCAGAGTCCTTTGTCTAGGTGGACCTAAATAAATGCTATAGCAGATGCCCCAGTGTTCCTGCTATGCATGTTGACAGAACCTGGGGGTTGTGCCAGGAGAGGGCAGGACAGATTGTCTATATTATCTTTAGGCTTTAAGATAACCTTCCAGGACATAGGGAGGTGGAGGTTTTCCATTATCTGAGGAGGTGTCTGCCTCAGAGAAGCACACAAAAGGCAACCCAGTGGGTCTTGAAGGAGCTGGTAGCAACTCTGATGAAGAAAGTTATTATTATTATTATTAACAACAACTTTATTTTTACCTGGAGGGACCCAAGGCGGAAAGTTAGTAATGTTAAGTGATTGGGTGCTGTCTGTGGTTCAAGATAACACATACCTGTCTCAAGAAGATCTATTTACCTCTGAAAAGAGGTCTTTCCTCATGAGCCCTACCCCTTGCTTACATTTCCTTCTCTCTCATCTCATTGTTGCCCCATTCACTGGTACACATACGAAGGGGGAACAGGGTACTTATCATGCTGCTTGATAAGAGGGCTTGACCCCATGCATCTTCCTTCAACTCAGCAGTAGCCATACAGTAGGATTAGTTGTCAGTCCAGATTCTACATGTTACAGCCCCCCCAAAATTGGCAACTATTATACAGTGTTTAGCCTTAGACCTGGGTGTGGGGGTTTGGGCAACCTTTATGCTCCTTTGAAAGCAAAACGGAGGGATTAAATATGTTTCAGAGGTCTATGGGTCTCTCAAATATGATGCAGCATTGGACTTCCATATGGGATTTAGATCCCATATGATCTAAATCACCCCAGAAAATGACCAGATTGGATCTGAGTCACAAGCCACCTTTTTGTTGGAGAGATTGTTACCTGTTGGTTAGAGTCCAAACAGTTGATTCACAAAAACCACTGCTTGGGTGTTTCCCATCAGTGGTGAACTGTTTGTTACCATGCATGGAATGTCAAGAGCAGGGAGGTACATTGGTGTATACACTTGTGTGCTGCTCAATAAACCAGTTTCAGCCTGCCATTGAAAGTGGTCTTTTTGCCACCTTTCTCACTTGCTGGAAGAAGAGTCCAAGGTCCAGTCTCTGGACTTTTCAATTTGGGCTTCAGTAGCTGAGTGCACTCATTTTGAAAGGCAATAACTGATCAAGCAGCTCTTAGAGAAAGAAGAGAGTGGGAAGAATGAACTCCGCCCAAGGAAATAAAATAGATATCCAGACGGGGGGTGACCTGGGAATATAAAAAAGGTTATGTGACTATATAAACTACTGTCACTTATAAGCAAATTAAAATAATTCTAACACATATATTTGTAAGTGAATAAGTCTACTGTTCCATAAGACATGTGTATGTTTTCTGTTGCTTTGCATTGTTCTGCTTATGATATGGATTTTGTTTCTGTATGTCAGCTAACAGCCCAATCCTGTCACCACCATTGGCTACTATGTAGCCACACCAATGGGGCATGGACAGCATTCAGCTGGGGGGGCAGATCAGGAGGCCTGGGAAAAGTAAAGAAAAATTATTATTATTATTATTATTATTATTATTATTATTATTATTATTATTATTATTATTATTATTATTATTTACATACTGCTTTTCAACAAAAAGTTCACAAAGCGGTTTACAGAGAAAAATCAATATTCCCCTTACCTCTCCATAGGCCTCCTGGTGACCTGTGGGTCTCCTTGGCTATATTGCATCATCTATATTGCTGGCATAAGTTTGAGGAGTGAAAGGGAGAGGGACAGGTTCAAAAAGAGGGGATAGGATCCTGGTCCATGCTGGTACTATCAGGATCCACCCCCTCTCCCCCAGGGCAGCCCCTGTCCTGCCTACAGTGAAATTCCCCCAATCCTCCCCCTTCCCATCCCTACTGCCAAATGACTGATAGCAGCAGAACCTCTGGGAGCCATTGCTGCATGAGCCACACCTCTGCCCATTTGCAGCAGTGGCCTGGAAATAAGTGACGGCGGCTCAGCTGTCACGCTACTGCAAGGGGTCTTGTGCTGCCTGAACATAAGTTCCAGCAGTGCAAGGCCTGAATAGGACTGGGTTGTGAATGTTGGAGACATTTTATATTTAAAATAGTCATGCGTTTAATTTTTCTCATGGTGTTGACGTCCCTATGCAAGACTTTCTCTGGCACAAAAGAACTGCCCGTACAAGAGGAGGAAACAAATGTGTCTGCTTTGCTAAGATGTGGAGAGAACAGCACAACATTTATTTGTATTTTATACATGCATGCTTGTGTGTGCGTGTGGGCGTGCTCTTGTTCCTGTGGAGATATTTGGAGTGACTTTTGTTTTTTTGAGAAATATAAGAAATGCCAATTGTCAGCTCTTAGGTTTTTTATTGGTTTACCCTGAATGTGGTATGGGAACTTCTCTGCAATTAACCAAGAGCTGCTGTTCTGAAAAAGTGCCCTTTTTTGTCCAAGGGATGTTATTAAACCAGAACTGCAAGAGACCTGAATTTTTTGTCCACCCAAAACAAGTGCAAGAAGCAGTTCTCTTCTCAGATAATTGAGATTTGTGTAGTGAAGCTACCAAGTATTGCCATCTTTTCAGCACACATGGCAGTTTCAGAGCAGGGGGCCTGGTAAGCGGAATCTTGACCTCTCCATTAAACTGAACCTCTGCCCTTTATCATATGCATTTTCAAAAATTATTATTGTCTCTTTTGTACATTCTGGGGACTCAAAAATCCAGTTGGTTGAATTCTGTGTGTGATTTTTCCCTGATGGGAGATGACCAATTTTGCAATACGGGTTTCACATTTATGATGGCTTTTGAAATAATTTACGGTGCGGCTTAATTTTTCCCCCCTCCCATCTCTGAACTCTGTACCTTGTAGCCTCACTTTTCCTTTCCTGCTTCTTTCCTCCTCCGCAGATCCCTCATCCTGGCAGCACTGATCAGTCCCATAGTTCCATGCAGCAAGGTTTGCACGTACCTCATCCCAGCAGCCAGTCAGGGCAGCCATTACATCACAGCAGTCCTCCTACCCAGCAGTCCCGGCAGCCACCACAGGCAGCTTCTAGCAACCATCCACACAATGACCTGGCCTTTAACCCTTCCTCAGCCTTAGAAGGTCAGGCTGGTGGGCAGGGAGCATCTGACATGCCGGAGCCATCGCTGGATGTAAGTTTGTCTCATTCTCTCATCTGCTTGCTTTAGACTGTGCTTTGAGTTTCTGAAGGGATGGAAAAAAGAGGGGAACAGTAAAAAGGCTTCCATACATATGCTCTCATTTTTTTGCATCCTTACTTGCATTCAGTCATTGAAACTGACAAGGCAGATGCTGGCCTTGCTGAAAAAGCTTTTCTGTTTTAAACAGTTCCATCTTGCACAAGTGATATCACGTTCCTGTCATGGTGGGCAACGTGGAGGAGAATCTAGAAGACAAGCCGTTCTCATGAGACATGGGCTGCTTAAGTGTTTTGATCCGTGTACCATTAGTGGATATGGATACCACACCATCATTGTTTCCGACACTTCACAAAGTAATGTGCACAAAAATAGAAAGCATGCAGTCTAAATTTTGAAGAGGGGGAAGTGACAAGAAATGGAGAAGCAGTGCTTGAATAGAGGAAGAAAAGGAAGTTGAGGGGGCTTTTAAGATCCTTTTTTTAAAAGGCAAAAAAAACACTAACCTACTTCTGAAGAATTTTATAGGTCCTCAAGTCATGGAGAGACACTGGGGCAGAGGTTTGACATATATGAAAATGCATGTCCATTCTCTGCTTCCTCCTCATTCTCTCTCTTTCAGTAAAGTCCAGGGACAGAACACAAAGGGACAGCAGTTTTGACCTCTTAATGTCTGCATGCCAGACAAATGTAACTTCTATGTGAGAAGCTCCTTCTGCAGGCAGACTAAGGGGCAATCCTATCTTGTGCTGGAACAGACAAGCCAGGAGGCTTGTGCTGTATCCAGTGCAGGATAGGTGCCCAAAGTGGCTCAGCCAGAAGTAAGGGGAAACGTTTCCCCTTACCTCTGGGTAAGCCACCCTGGCCCCTATAGGTCTCCTGAGTTGCGCCGCCTCCTGAGTTGGCACAAGTCCAAGGAGAGCGGAGCAGCTTGAAGCTGCTCTGAGCTCCCCAGGAAGCTTGGATTCAGGCTGGATTCAGCCTCCATGTGCGAGCACACATCCATGCGCCAGTGCGGCTTGCTTGTAAGGAGGCGCAAATGTGCTTTACGGCATGTTTGCGACCCTCCGAGGATGGCGCAAGGGACTTGTGCCAGCCTAATGTGCAGTTAGGATTGTGCTGTAAAGTAGCTAATATATGTCACCTGTTTTGCTATTCAGTTAAAGTCATGAAATACAAGGAGGTCATATCCGCGAATTCCATATCTGCAGATTCACTTATCCATGGATTGGGTCCACAGGCCCCCCCCACCTGCGCGTCCCCAATGTGTACCCCCTTCAGAAGTGAGGTGTGCAGAGCTCCCCTTGCCCCCAGAGAGTGGGGGTAGGCATTCCTTCATGTCCACAGATTCCAGAACAGAACCCCCACAGATACGGGGGCATGCCTGTACTTGTTTTTCCTGGGACAACTATTTTTTTTTTTTGAAAGGTAGAGCATCTGAATGCTGAGACCCTTCTTCCAAACACGTATGCATTTTGAATAAGATATGTGCACAGTTGAAATGTTTGGTTATTTCTTTTGTCGTCGTGTAACTGAGTGGAAGCAGACATTTGTGGATTTCATTTTAAATGGGCTTCCTTTCAGAATGAGAACATGAAACTGAATATAAATACCTGTTCTTCTTGAAGGAAGTTATGCCAGTTAGCAAACAAGGAAACTGTTTTATTCTTCCACAGATAATGTAGAAAGCAATAAACAACCAGGGTGGGGGTGACCAAAAAGAGATGAGGAATTTTGCAGGAAAGGTGCTGTAAAATGTGAACAGAAAAATCCTCAAGTTTGGAAGTGTTCCTGGATCTGGTCTTACTTCTGAATGTCCAGGTGTTGACCATGACCCGGAGAAGACAGATCAAGTCAGTGTTACACATGCCTTAGTCATATCTAAGGAGGCAGTCGCAGAGGGATCCTCATAGTAAGCCTCCACTGCCCAAATGTGTTTCCTTGGATCTGTGCCAGCCATGGATCTGTGCCAGAGAGAAGGGGAGAAGGGAGAGAAGGGGAGAGGGAACAGGGATACAATCTTGGCACACACTGGTGCAGCTGGGATCCACCCCTTCCCTCCCCTCTTCTGCTCCTACCCATACCCCCTACCTGCCCAGCCCCCCTTCCACCACTAATCCCCCACGGCAGCAGTGGAACCTCTGCTGTGCCTCTTTTTTGGATTGGTCTGTGGATTAGACCAGGGGTGCACAAACTTTTTGGCAGGAGGGCCACATCATCTCTCTGACACTGTGTCAGGGGCCGGGGGAAAAAAGAATTAATTTACATCAAATTTGCATAAATTTACATAAATGAATATATTGGAGGTGGAACTTATATGAATAAATGAAGGTCTTGCACGAGACCTATAAAAGGCCTTGCACAAAGCAAGACCGGCCTTTCCTTTGCTGCTGCTGCATCACAGACATGAAACAGCAAGCAGTGGAGGGAGCTCTCATCCCACAGCTCATGCGAGTGGTCGAACAGCCTGAGAGCAGTTGTGTCAGGCCACTGTGGGCTCCAGCAAGTCTCTGGAGGGCCAGAGGCTCATTGGAGACTGAGGGCTTCCTGTGGGCCGGGTTGGGAGACCTCAAGGGCTGCAAGTGGCCCCCAGGCCGGGGTTTGGACACCCCTTGCATATGACTACCCTTGAAGAGCATTTGGAAATTTCAGTATGGATCCTGACTAGGGTCTGTGCTAGAGAGCATGTAATTCCCATTTTTGTCATCTATATCTATTTAAAATTGATGCCAGGCTCATTTTGAGGTGTTAATTCTGATCTTTGAAAACTTTAATGACTTGGAACCAGAATATTTCAAGGCCCATCTCTCCCCACATGTATTTGCCCACCCACTCTGCTCAGCATCCAAGGCCCTGCTTCTTCTGGGGCTTTTGCTTCTCTCCTTCTGAAGGCTTTTGGAAGAGACATGCAACAGGGTCTTCTCAGGTGCAGCACCCCGATTATGAAGCTTCTACCCCTTTGAGACTGATTTGGCCCCCTCATTGTTAGTCTTCCAGTGTCTGGTTAAGGATTTTTTGTTCAAACAGACATTTCAGTTAAGTAAGCATCCAAAATTGATTTTTCTCTCATGCTTTCAGTTTCTGATTGCTGCTGTTTAGATTGATTTTATTTTTAGTATGTATTTAGACTTAGTATTTTTTTGATAATTTTATTGATTTATTGTATTTAACATTATATGAGCTGCCTTGAGGTTCTTTCAGGGATGGAAAGGTGGGATAAAATTCCCACATAAATTTAAATAAATAACATTTCAGGCAAAACTGAGGCATTAATTCTTTGTTCAGTTGGCTACAGCTTCTCATCATAAGGAGACTATACACCTTTGTAGCAAAATGTGTGATTGTTCACGTATGGCAATCTGTATGTAGTTTTCGCACTTTGTCCTAGGAAATCCCAACTATCCAAGACAGTCCACAGCATGGTTGACAATAAATGATGATGGTTCATCAGCCAGGAAATAAATTTCTGCCTCTAGAACAGCATTTAGAGAATATTCTACGTGCTGTCTGCTTGTGTAATTGTGTTTGCTGTGATATGACATGTGCAATAGGAAAGTGTGCACAATATTTTGATACTGCTGTACCATACTATTTTGACTTTATAACATATAGTTGACGATATTTTGTTACCCTGCACATCTCTGATCTTGTCTGATCTTGGAAGCTAAGCAGGGTCAGGCCGGGTTAGTACTTGGATGGGAGACCGCTTGGGAATACTGGGTGCTGTAGGCTTATACCATAGTCTTTCGAGACTGAAGGTTGCCAACCATTTTGGCATGACATAGCCTCAAAGCCAGAATATCCGTAGAGCTGAAAATGGATGTGCAGAAGCCATGCATGGTGAATCTGTTACTAAGCAGTACCATTTCAGACTGGGGATGTGGAACTGAATGCTTGAAAGCTGCTCTACAGAAAAAGTTGCTTCTGCATACAAAGCTAACATGTTCAGGGAGAAAGGTCTAGGCTAGCCTTTTCCTTGATGTTCTACTTTTGTATAAAATAGGGAGTTTTTTTTTTTAGGGCCCAAGGCTACTCATCTGTGTTAGTTCCTTATCCTTCCTGCTTTATAAGGATTCCTGCTTTAGCATGAAGCTAAATATTTCCATGTGGCAGATCTCAGTGTAGGAGCAAAAACATAATAACCAGGGTGGAGAATCTCCATATATAATCAGATTGGCTGTAACTATTAGGCAGCCCTTTCTCTACTCATCAAGAGAATTTTCAGGTTGGAGTTTCAGGTAGGAGCATTTTTGGAGTTGTATTTTCTCACACATGGGGGTGGGGGGGCCTTAAGCCTGCCAACTGCCAGCTGCTTCACCACAATTATTTTACTATCTTCAAATCTCCTTTCTTTATGTTACAGCTGCTTCCAGAACTCACAAACCCAGATGACCTACTTTCGTACCTGGATCCTCCTGACTTACCAAGCAATAGCAATGATGACCTTCTCTCACTCTTTGAGAACAACTGAAGCCTTCTGTGTTTTGTTCCCCAACACCTCCCACTTGTTTGACACATCTGTAGCTTCACAGTGAGAAATCCCAGACCATCCTTTTCCATGACAAATTCACAACTTGAGCAAATGGTGCACACTCCCTACTTTCTTCATCTCAGAACTGCTTGAGTCAAGCTTTGATAATTGTAGTGGGGACAAGCAAGAGGCTAAGATGGTGACCTCATAGACTGCCCCTCTGCATCACAGACCATTTGTGCAGCTATGGAAAACCTCACTCATTTTTTCTGCAGAGAGATAGAGAATGAGTTTTGGGATATGCATATTGAGAAGTATCCCGGTAGAAACCAGTCTTGGCAAGGGAAGAAAAGGCAAAGGAACTTTTCTAAATGACTAGTTTCAGAATGTCTTTCCAACTCATGTTCTTCCGTGGGTTTTGTTTTTTTACCTTATACTGTAGTGTCTGTTCCACTGTGTCCCTTTCCTTTCCCTAGTCTGTACGTTCGTGTCAGATGGAATAAGATCCACGTTTATTTGGCAATGCATTCAGACTAGCCAAACAAGCTCGAACCATAAAACACACCAAAAAGCACAAAAAATTCAATAAAGATGTCACAAAGTAGGATAAAAATACAAAATGCATCAAAGGGGAGGCATTTGTTGTTTAGACAGTGGTTTCTCCATGGTGGAAGAGTCCTGTGAATCTCCATGCTGTAGCAAGAGTGTTTTTCTCATTGTAGCAATTTTAAAAAAATACCATGAGCAAGGTAGTTCCTCTGCTCTCACACATAGGCACCTTGTTTTCTTCAGTCCTTCTCCTCCCCCCCCTTTTTTCTTTTTTATGGGATTTGGTTGTGAATTATCACCTTTCCTGCTAAACAGAACGTGGTTTCAGGGGGAGAGAACCATATTCTCATATGAAGTGGAAAAAGATAAAGATAAAATGCTGATGTCATCATGAGCGTTGCATTTTCTTAACCAGTTTCTTAAACCATTGCTCAGTTCCTAATAGGTAAAGGTGCAAAAAAAAGAAGCTCACTTTAAAATGAGGAACAATCCCTCTCCGTATTGTTTTAAATAATTGGCTTGAAATTGGTATTTGCAGTAGGAGAAACACCTTGTTCGCCTCCTCATAGTTTATATTTTCCAGATTGTGATATGTGATTCAGCCTTTTCATGTTCTTTTTCTACTTTGTTGGATTCTTTAGCTGCCAGGACCTTTTGAGAAAAAATATTTTCCAAGGACAAATAGGCATGAGATTTTTTTTAAAAAAGTCACTTTGGTACAACTGTACTGCAGACTCTCGTGCCACAATGCTTCCGTAGTGTTTGTGCTTCTCATGTGGTTGCCTCCTTCCTGCATGAGCTTCCAGTTGCTTCTGGGCCCATTTCTGTGCTGTTTGTCGTTCTCTCTTTCTAAATTATGTATTTTATATCTGTGTTTGACGTGCATGTGTGCCAACTCTGCCCTCGTGGGCCAACATTTCATCTTCTGCCCACAGTGTACAGCTACTGCATTATTTTGTGAATAAAGATTGCTTCCTTCCTTCCCCCCTCCAGAATCAAATACCCCATATTTGATTTCAGTGGTAGGCTTTTAACTTCATGCCCAATGGAACTCTTGCTTGTTGGTTTCAATGTGTACCCTTCACCTGCCTTGCCTCTGTGAATGGCATGACATGTGCATTCCATTCTGAATCTGCTCTCTTCACCAAAGTCATGCTTGTAAATTCTTTGCGCATTTGTTTTTTAGCATCTACCACCACTGCTGTATATGCATCTTGTGTTTTTTTATTGTTTATATATACATACATGCATACGTGTGCATGTGTATATTCGTGCGCTAGTCCACAGCACCTTGCTGTAGATATTACAGGAAATGGCAGTTTTAGTTCTTCTTTTTCAGTAGGAGTATTGACTTTGTAAAACATTTTATGTAGAGATCTTCCTACATTTACTTTCTCCCCACCCATGCCTTTACTGAGTTTTTTTTAAATTTCCAAAAGAAGTGCTGTTCATTATGCAATATCAGTTATTTTAAGAATTTCTATTGTAAATAGTTTTTGTGAATATTTTAGTATTGTCTTTGATTATAATATTCAACATTTCATGATCTGGTTATACACGTGTTTTAAAATGCATAGTCCAGGTGGGGAAAAGTGGGGGGTCTTAAAATTTTTTTTTAAAAGGGTTCTTAGACTAAGGGATTTTTTTTTTTCCTTTTGATAAATTAGCCCCTGTCCATTTCTCAAGCAAATGTCCAGTGTCCTGAACTTCCCTGCAATGAAATTGAGCTAGGAAGGGTGACTATGGTATGAAAACCATCCTGGGATTCTGTTCTGTAGACTGACAAAGAAGTTATTTCTAATGCTCTCATTTATAACCTTCTAAAATGATGCTGTTTTACAGATAGGAGAGGGGAAAGCAATATAGAATATACTTATCTTATATGCACTGCAAAGAATATCTTATATTGGACACTGGGTTTTAATATTGTAAGACAACTGTGGTGGGATACCACTGATACTGAAGTCTAGAGCTTTGTTGCGTTCAAAATGCATTTTTTTTTTTACTGTAGTAGCTTCCCTCTGCATTTGCTTCATCCATTTACATAAACATTGAAGTCACTGTATGAGCAACTAAGGGTAAGCTGACTTTATGTTGGCCCATTATTCCTATTTGTTTTAAGTCAGACTTGCACAACTTGTGGCCCCAAAATTGAACATGGCCCATCAGTTATAGCCATGTATGTCAGAGCCTGGTAAACCTGTATTTGCTGCCTGCTTTACACTACAAATAGAGTGTTGAGCACCTGGCAGATCCCAAATACATGACTGGGGGGGGGGGGGTAACATTCAGGGGATTGGACAGGTTTCTGGAGGAAAAATCCATTATGGGTTACAAGTCATGATGTGTATGTGCAACCTCCTGATTTTAGAAATGGGCTATGTTAGAATGCCAGTGCAAGGGAGGGCACCAGAATGCAGGTCTCTTGTTATCTGGTGTGCTCCCTGGGGCATTTGGTGGGCTGCTATGAGATACAGGAAGCTGGACTAGACGGGCCTATGGCCTGATCCAGTGGGGCTGTTCTTATGTTCAGTTGTGTATGCCTGTTTTAAGCTATATACTGTATCTTGTCTGTCCATATTCTATCATTGATTTTATAAAATTGTTCCTCTTTTATCTAAACCAGTTACTTGTAATATTTGTTTCTGTTTAACTGGAACCGAACCATTTAAAGCCAGATGTGTTGAGGACTCGTGCTTTGCTGATGGCAATCTAAATGCATCCTATTCAAAACAAAACAAAAAAACCCTTTTGAAGAGACATCAATGGAGGTCATCCTTGGGACTAATTAACTATGTTTAATATCCTTTCCATCATTTGAAGATATCTTTTCTCTAATTTCAGAATTAAATGTGCATTTTTGACAACTGTAGTTTTTATGTATACTGACAAGATCTATGGAAAGGGGACGCAATATGACCGAACACAAGGGCTATCTGAGCTGGGTTTGTGACAGGTGATAGCAACTGCTGTTACCCAGCCATGCAACTTGCTCTATGTTTTATCAAAGGGGCATCTCTATGAATCGGTCTAGAATGCCCCTTCCCCAGCCACACATAAGCAATTACTTATCAGCATACTTAAATTACCAGAACTTTTCAGGATAGAGTAGAAAAAATGAAAGAGATTATTTTTAATCTGCTCACTGCCATCATGTTGGAATCTGATGAAAATCTACCAAATAATTTAATGAGTTATTTTGTGTTGGAAGGCAAAATGATATCCCCAAAGTATTTTTTATTCCTTATTTCAGGGGCATTTGATTTAAGGTTTTTTTAAATTGTTCCCTCCAGACATCCCCCCCTGGAAAAGAACCCAGAGAGATTTATAGTTCTACTGCCAAGACATACTATTATTATAATTAGGATTATTATTATTATAGGGCGATGAAAACACACTAATGCCTGCAGTGGAGACTCCAGGGACATCTGTACATATGTAAATGGCAAATAGAGACATGTTAAGAGAAATGCATTCATTTTCCTTGGAATGTGCATTGTTTTTATTTTGCAGGAAAAAAAAATAAAGCTTGAAAATCCATCTTATGTGGAAAATGAATCCTGTCTGTTAGCGTTTGTGAAGTCTCCACATTTGTTTCACTTCTTGTAATATACTCTGGATCCTTTGTGAAAGAACTTTTGTTGCATTTTTTTGTTTTACCTTCATGTAATAATTAGCTTATGTGTACTAGTCTTATCACCTGTGTATTTTTAGGGTGCTACAAAAATAATGAAGAAAATAAAGGGGATTAAATAAAATAAAAAGGATTGTAACCAAATTCATACTTTGTACAATTTTTTGATATTGTGATCAGAGGAGAATTTAAAAAGTACAATCTGAAGTAACATGCAAAAATGGCCATTGTCTTTGTTTGTACATTGTATGTACAGTACAATGCAATCATTTCATATTTTAAAACTGGTCAGAAAAAATAATTGTGATTTTTAGTCTTGCAAAACTGTATGTAGTTAGATGATGTGACAACCTAATATTTATCTAATAAATATGTATTCAAATGAAACCTGTATATTAGGTGTTCATGTGGTTATTTTGTATTTAAAAAGTCAGATTGACTATTACTAGACATTTATATACTTTCTTGTAACACTGAAAGTATTCTCATTTTTGCTCATGTTATTTTTTTTCCTAAATAAATTTGGAAAATTACAGATGGACTAATGGGCAGCTGTTTGTAACTCTGAAGTTTCTACTTATTGTAAAGAAGTGTTGAAAGGTCCGGGAATTAGTACACTATCTGGAATTTATAGTACATCTTGGAACCTGAAGAAAATCACATTCAATCAGGGAAATGCCTAATATGGACAATATCTGATTATTATGTACCAACAACCCAATCTTATCCCCAGCGACCTCTGAATACTGCAACCCTGCAGAAGACACCAGAGGTCTCCTTGGGGAAAGGGAACATTTGTCCCTCCCCCAAGTAAGGGCACAAGCCCCACAATGGGGCTACTTGAGTCTGCGCCAGCTGTTTTACTGGCGCAGACTGGAGAACCACAGTGTCAGGCTTCACAGCCTGACATGGAGGTTACAATCTGGCACAGCAGGGCTCTTGGGTTAGTCATTCTCCCGCCCCATCCACCCCTGACCTTGGAATGTTTCCACCTGCTCCGAAGACCTACACCACCATTAGTGGTGCAACTTGCCCCTGGGTGCTTCCACAGTATGCCCACTTGACACTGAAGCCCAGCGCCAGCAGCCCCTCTTCCCCACATGCTGCAGATGTGCCTTATGGCACGTTTGTGACACCCAGTGCTGGGTGCTAAATCTCCGTATATGAATTCGTATTAATATCCCAGTTTTCCCTTACTCCTACAGGGGAGTACTGTAAGTTGTTGCAGGGCGAGGGGAAGGCAGCAACGTGATCCCCAGGATCACTGGGCACTGCTTCTGGGGATAGGAAGGGGGTTTTCTACTTACTTGCAGCCAGTACTTCAATCCTGGGGGCAAACTGGCAATCCCACAGGCAATCCTGTGCCTACAAAATTGTGTACAAAAGATGAAAGGGGCAGTTCCAGTTTTTGTGATGAAACCTGTACAGGCATGTATGCTAGTGCATCAGGGGCTTGATAATCTGTTTTGGCTGCCTGCTTGGGACAGCAAAAATGTTTTGTAGTATGTGTGTGTTTTGTTTTGTTAGACTTCTTCCACTCTACCATTCAAGTCTGGGCTACATTCAACATGGCGGGAAACACGTTCTATAGGTTTGTCTTTCAAGCTACCTGCAAATGCTGCAGAAGAATAGTTGCAATGGCATGTATTTCACATACCAGTATTTAAGGCAAAAACAAAACAAAAAAAACAGAGAAGCCACAATCCAACGCAGAGCTGTGTATGCTTTCTTCTATGTTAGGGCATGGGCAGTGTGATCAGCTGAATGTGCATGTCAACAAGAAAATAGACATGATGGTACACAAGCTCTCTTTCTCACCTGTCATTTTCACATACAGGTTGTGTCTCGTTATCCGCTAGATTTCTGTTCCAGAAGCCCTAGTGGATAAAAAAAATCTGTGGATAAAAAAACAGTGGAAAAATAGATTTAAAGACCCACATCCAGGTTTCTTGCCCCCCATGGTCCTAATAAGGTCATGTCTCGACATTCACAGGGGTTTGATTCTGGAACTCCCTGCTGATACCATAAAATGTGTTACATAAAAGCAATATTTAAAAAACTAAAAAACCCTTTAAAATTGTGGTTTAAAAACAACTTTTCTTACTGTTGTAGAGAGGCAGTCAGCAATTAGAAATGCAAAGGACCACTTGCCTTTGCTGGCTCAACTGAAGAATGGAATGATCACTTACATGACTGTCTCTCCTCAACAGTAAGAAAAACAGCTTTTTTAAAAAACTGTGATCCAGGGATCAGCACATTCCTTCTCTCTCTCTTTTTTTTTTTTTAAATGCTTTATTTATTTATTACAGATACAGGTAAGGAAAATTGGATAGAATTAGGGCTAGGACTACATAGGTTACACACGAGGGTGGTGGCCATCGATTACAACAAACATTAATCCAAACAAAATTAATAATCAATACAAAAATTATCATATTCTTTAACCCAACTGGTTAATACTTTAACATTCCATATTTTTCCTCTAACTTTATCTATCCCATCATAAAAAAACTTCAAACTTTTACTTATACACTCTTCTTACCACTAAACTAGTCTCTAAAATAAAATCTTTCTTATCTGATTCTTAATTTCTAATATGACATCTAAAAAAGAAGTCTCCGATTACCATGGTATTACCTCCTTCAATATCTCTTATAACATGTTATACATCATTTTCCATAACTATACAATCAAAAAAGGCTTCAAATTTTTACTTATAGACTCTTCTTACCACTAAACTAACCTCTAAAATGCAATCTCTTATCTGATTCTTAATTTCTAATATCACATCTAAAAACAAATATCTCCAATTATAATAATATTATACTTCGCTTATCCACCACATATTTATTAACCCAAAATACAGATTTAATATTTTCTCCAAAATAAATTGACATCTATAATTTTTTATTTACCTTCTTTTTTATAAAATAACCCTTTTATTTGTCTTAATACCACTATATTTTACACAATACTTATATTCCAAAATTGCAATTCCATCTAATTTGTTTCATATATTTACCACTTTAATTTTCACGATACTTATATTCCAAATTCCCTTTTCATCTACTTTAGTTTAATCTAATTAATAAAATATTTATCTTAATACCACTTAATTTCCGCAATATTTATATTTCAAATTTTCATTTGCATCTATTTTAGCCCTTAGCTAATTTCAGTAGGCTTAGTCTTACTCTGTCTCTTTTTGGGCTATTAAGAAACTAAATCCATTTAACTCATTGGACTGACATCAGAATAAATATGCTTAGGAGAATCATTCAGCATATGTTCAAAAGAAGATATCCTAGGCATTTCATTGGTTTTTTGTTGCTGCATTTTTAGTTTTCAGTTTGGTTTATTCTTACAGCTGCAGTTCCTGAACTCTGTGGATCCAACAATTTTAAGGAACCAAAGAAGACCCAAAACGTATTTCTATTTTGCATTTATTAGAATATAGTTACTTTTGTACAACCTCATCAGGTGTGTGGAGTGACTATGATAGAGGAATGATTCATGACATGTGAATGCTTGAGGCTCAGAATATAACATCTTGCTCATCAGTTGTTCCAGAACATCAAGGATTAATCGACCTGTAATGAATACCAGAAGAACTGGTTAAGACATTGTGTATCCAGGTAATCAGCACGTGCAATGTTGTTAATATGTCTGACATACAAATTGCTCACTACTGTGCTAGTACTATAGAGTCAAATCATGAGTGTTGGGGGGGGGGGTGACAGGTAATATTAAACCAGCAGAAATGACATGATACAGTCCATCAGTGTCTTGTTACCACCATTTCTGTGAAAGGTTGGTTAAAAGGTTAAAGATTGGTGCAAGTAGGTCTATCTCGAAGAAAATGGATGGCATAGAGCAGGGGTGCTCAATAGGTGGATCGCGATCTACCGGTAGATCGCGAGGCAAAATGAGTAGATCGTGGAGTGCCGACCCCCCCTCCTTCAGGTGCCTCTGGGAGGAAACGCCAGGAGTAAGGCCCATTGTACTCAATGGGGCTTACTCCCAGGTAAGTGGGGCTAGGATTGCAGCCTCACAGCCTAATCCTAGGCATGTCTAGTCAGGAGTAAGTCCTGTTATACTCAGTGGGGCTCAAGGTACACCAACATACATTGTACACATAAATGTTATATGTTATGATGGCGCGAACATTGTAAAAAAAACTCTGGTTGATCTCCGGGCCTTGCTGGGTTTCAAAGTAGCTCTCGAGCCAAAAAAGTGTGAGCGCCCCTGGCATAGAGGCTCAGTAACACATAACTTGAGCCCTACTTGAGTTTGGTGAAGTTCCAAACCAGTTATAGGTATTCGCTTGTTAGCCTCACTCATTTCAATTAGTCAGGCGCCCTTGTGCCTTTGCCCAGAAATTCAAAAAGTGAACCATTCAGCATTACAACTTTTGTGTCAGGGGACATGTCTGCTGAAATTCTGCCTGTTACGTAAGTGTCACATAGCATTTGTGTCACAGGCCTTGCTAGGAAAAACGTAGCAACCCGGCTTCTTTACATAGCTATGAACTTGCATGTAACATGGTGGGTTTGAGTTTTTTTTCTTCTCTCTCTCTCTCTCTCGCTCTCTTGCTGAATAAAGACCTCTACATCCAACAATCTCTGAACAACTCTTCTAGTGCCAGCCTAAGGCATTTTGCTGACTGAAAGTGGAGGTGCTTCGGGTGCCCATTTGGGAGAAAAGTGGGGCATAAATTTGAATAAATAAAAAGCAACCCTTCCCCTCTTCTTTTTTATTTTATTAACAATACATATGCCCCAATGTCCATCCTTTCTTTTCAGATCTCTCTTTTGAACAAGAAAGGAAGAATGGAAAGCAGCAAACTGCCATTTTGCCTTTCTTTCTTTGCAGGCCATCCATGAGGAAAGTCGAGTTTGATGCTACCCTGAGAACTTGCTCACAAGCTGTTGTCTGAAGTAAATGGCTTCACAGTAGGGCTGGCCCTGCATACTTCAGAGACCATGGTTGGCTGGGAATCACAATGGAAATACCTTGTGGTACTCACAAAAGTCAGTCCTAAAATTTCATAAGTTATGATGCTGGTTGCATTGTGGATGCTGAAAGAATGACAACATCCAAAGAAAATCACAATGCAAATCATAGATGTGTAGCAATCACATGGGAGGTGAGGGGTTTTCCCAGGAAACTGTGGGATTGGTATGAAAATTGGTTACCCTGAACATTCTGTTCTATGGTGATAAAGGCTCTTCTGAAAACTTTCTTACACTTATTATGGAAGAAAATTGTTCATATATTGATAATTTGGAATATAAGAGGAAAAACTTGGTACAGTTAGGACAAAATTTCAGAAGTTTTGTTTTTTTTCTCCATAGTCATAGTTATGGTAAAGAATGGCTAATTAGCCTTGTGTCTCAAAAGTAAGTTATGAGGCAATATCTTTCTGAGGAGTCACAGGTGTCCACTTGATTTACCTCAGCCAATAGCTGGGACGTTCTTGTTCTTTCATATGCGGTGTATTGGGAACAGCCCAGTACTAGACTTTCCAGTAACATAGCTGACAGGTTCACAGTCACCAATGAATGGGAAACAATTACATAAGCAGCTCCAATACTTCTTTTCAGAAGCGCCACCCCAGAAATTCCAGTATTAAGAGGTAAATTCATCCCTACCTCTCTACCCACAAGGCAGAAAAATCTTTTCCACTTCAGTCTATTAGCCCATCACAGTGTCAATTATCTGTTTAATCTGCTGTTGTGCTGGTGTGTTAAGATGGCAAAACGTGAAAGAATATTTGAAGCAGTCAACTGCAAATTGTATTTCCTTATTTTGCAGTTGTGTGTTTTTAAACCATCTTTCACATTTTGATTTGCAACTGTGTGATAAGAGGCCAGGCGTGCACGTGGGCAGGGTTTTGCATGCGGAGTCAAAGAACCCTGTATTCTTTGAATGCCTCCAAGTCTTTCTGAATAAACCTGGCACATTCTAACTATTTAAAGGTAAGAAGAGAGGCGCATGACTGCACCTCCTACAGTCTGAAGGACCACTATTGAAAAAGCCGTGTTCTACAATTGCCACCTGATCTTTTTGAGAGTACAGCCAGACAACCAATTCACTTTGGCTTCACACAACAACCTAAAACCTGATTTTAGGACTATGACCCTATTCAGTTGGTGCTTTGCCCTGCAAGCAAGATGGATAGTGGGTCTGACATCGGCACATCCCCTCCCTCACCACGGGTCATAGGTAACTTGTGAATTGGGAGGTCTTGTGCTCAGATAAAGGTGTGAGTTTTGTTTTTGTTTTTACAAGAGAGACTAAGGACCATAAAGACACAAGAAGAGCTCTGCTGGATCAAGCCCAGGGACCAGCTTCCTGTATCTCACAGTGGCCAAGCAGATGCCTCAGGGAGCCCACAAGATATCTGCATCTCACTGCCACTCCCCTGCATCTGGCATTCTATTTACCTTTACACCCCCCAATGAAGACACCGGGCTACAGTTGGGTTTAACTTGTGCCACTTTATTAAACACAGAGACAATTTTTAATGCATGAAACCTACTGAACACACCTTCCCTCCCTTGCCAGTCTGGGGTAGGTGAAAAAACTGCCATTCATGGCCAATTCGGACAACAGAAAAAATTCCTACTTGGTCCTCATGATGAGCAACCAGCTAATCTCAGACTGTACATACCCATTATGGCTGGTAACCTGTGATGGAGTTTTCCTCCAGCAATCTGTCCAATCCCCTTTGAAAGGCATCTAGGCCAAATGTCATCACTACATCCTGCGGCAAGGGGTTCCACAGACTAATTACATGCTGGGTACAGAAATATTTTCTTTTGTTTGTTCTAACTCTCTTGACACTCAATTTTAGTCTCCTAGTCCTGGTGTTGTATGAGAGAGAAAAGAGCATCCCTCTATCCATCCCCTGCATAATTTTCTAAGTCTCAATCATGCCCCCCTCAGGCACCTCTTTTCTAGACTGAAGAGCCTCAAACGCTGCAGCCTTTCCTCATAAGGGAGGTGCCCCAGAGCAGTAATCATTTTGGCCACTCTCTTCTGCACCAGTGTCATAGTATAATAATCCCAGGCGTGGTGTAGGCAGTGGTGAAGCCTTAGCATTCCACACCACATGCTCCGCTTTCATTTGCCCAATCTTTGTAGTGAGTCGTGCCAGGTAACTGCTACTGCTGCACATCACCCCAGAAGGCTCTGCACCCTGATTTCCAGGAGGAAGTGGCTACTGGGTGCTACTCACTGCAAATATTGGGAGAAAAAAAGGTGGTTGCAGTGTGGAATTGTAACTAATGCACTGCTCATGGGATTATTGGGCAGCAGATAATATCTAGAACACAGAGAGTGTATGAATTGTCCAGGAAACTGGAGTTCAAGAACCAGGAAACGTGTGTTCTCTCAGGAACCTCACATCCCAGAGTTCCTGCTGGCATTTCCTTTAACCAAGGAAGAGGGAGCAAGCAAAGTGTGGCAAATAACTGGCAGCAGGAGGGAGGGCGAAGAACCACAAATAATCAAGGATTTTGCAATCCAGCAGGGACAATGCTGCTGATAAAAATTTACAGGCACCAGAATGTGAATGAGTCAGGCCTCTGGATTCCAGGATGCCTTAAGAAAGGACAGCAGGTGCCAGGGGCAAGAACAGTGTGTGAAGAACCTGAGTCATTCATGGGTAGTGAATATACCTACACACTATACTGTACAGCGATGTCTGGCTAGGAATACAAATCAGACAGTCAGAAATGGAAGCAGCTTTTAAATTTTTTTTAAGGGGGAACTATAGACTATGTAAACCATATTATACGTTTGGAAGTTAGTCACTGAAGTTCTTCATTATTTAAAACAGCTAAATTTCTCACCATAGCAGCATTTGTTTGTTTGTGGTGTTAAGCAGATGAAACATGTTTTATCTTGAAAAAAACTGATTAAGAAATGAGCTCAAAATATTTTTCCCTGCAGTGTGTCTGTTTCATCAGCTATAAAGCATCACATATTGTCAACATTGTGGATTAGGAATATAAATACATAATATTATAGTCATATGTATTATTTGTAGACTGAATTTCCTTGAATGCAGCTTTGCAAATCTAAAGCTAAAATAAGGTTCCTTTTGGTTTGTCACATAAGCCAGGATTCTATGTGGCTGCAAGAAAATAATTCCATGTGCAGGGCTGCTAACTCATCAGGATTGACCTTGGAGAGGCCTGATCCCTAACCGAGATAATCCAGTCACTTGTGACAAAACCTTGGCCTGGGCTTTGCATTGAAAAATAATTAGATGATGCAGTTTGCCTCTCAAATATTCACTTACATAGGCTTTATTCAAACATAAATTATGTACAAGGTATTTGGGCATGTTGATGGTACTCCAGGGACCTTGTGAACAACAGCTGGGGATGAGAATGCAAATTGGATAAGTAATTTGATTGGCTAAATGGCTGTGGATGAAACTGTATACAATGACCTCTTGGGGACTTTTGTGTGTGAAGTCAATAGAGGGAATGAACAGAGTTCTTTACATAAGACATTTGAAACCAGTGCTGGAGAGCACTGGGACTGTACAGATATGAGTTTGGGTTGTCTTGATTCCTGTAAATGCACAACCAACGAGTGGACAGGAGCTTTAACAAATGAATAGTCTTGTTCTTTGATGGTAATCTCTCTTTGGAATGTAATATCCCCAAATGTCACTCCCTCCAACTAGTAGAAGGATGATGGAGAAACGATTTGGAGTCAGTTTTGAATTGAGAAAGAGACAAGAAGTGGCAGCAGATTCAGGGTGAAAGACACCTTGAGCCTTTTTGCCATTCCCTACAACCCACTGCTCAATGCTAGCAGCATTGCTAACTTCAGGGGCAGTGCAACCTTAGGCACCACCTGAAGTAGATGACACTGACATTCTAAGGGAAAAAAGGCCCCTTGCCCCCTCTGCAGTTTCCTCAGATTCAGATGTGGGGGGATTTTTGCTTTTATTTAAAGGAACCATGTAAACAAAGGAACTAATTCATTGACATCTCTGGTCTCCAACATGGGGTCCGTGGAGGTGCACAAGACTCTGAGAGATGGTCCATGGGGGTCTCAAAAAAAAAAAACACCCACTATTCATCACTTCCACCATTTGGCTGAGTACTACCCATCGGAGAGGGCAGAAAACAGACAGCCCACAGTCACAGCCAGTACTGAAGTGTCAGCTTTGGCTGTGGGTGGTCCAATCTGGTAGTCCATGGGGGAGTGCTCACTTAGAAGACACTTTCCCACAGAACACCAGAGAGGGCAGAGAATGAACCACCCACAGCCAGAGCTGGCAACAAAAACAGCAACCTGCAAATCTTCTTTATAAATAATACATCCAATAAATCTCAAATTTGTAATGGAGAAGATTTATTAAATTATATATTTTTTTTGTCAGGTGGTGGTGGTTGCATGTGGCACATGACTATTCCAATTTTTACCTCAGTGGTCCATGGGTTCCTAAAGGTTGGGAAACACGGTTTCACATGGTCCCTGTAAATGAAACCAGAAGCCCCATAAAAACAGGTTTGAGGAAATTGTGAGAGCATGGTAAGGAGGTTGATAATCCAGTTCTTGCTCAAGTAAGCAAGAAACCCATGTGGCTTGTGTCTGCAGTAGGTGGGAGGAAGGCAGCAACGCCCAATTCTGCCACTACCATTCCACCTGCAGTCTGCCACTGATGGGACTCACATCAGGTTGTCTCATTGTTTGGCTCCCCTAGCTGACTTCATGGCACAATAGCACCACAGATCTCCACTTCTTCCTCATCCAAAAAATAATTAAACCTTGTAGTGTGGCCTTTAAATCAGGGGTGTCAAAAGTAAGGCCCAGGGGCTGGATGCAGCCTGTGGAAGCTTTTTATCCGGCCCTCCGGCTCTCAGCTGCTGAGCAGTGCTGAGGCGTTACTGCTGAAAGGGTGGCCCACATGAAAATTGGGTCTTCCATATCTTGAAATATGATAAAGATCTGTGTATTTTCTCTTCTGTCATTTGCAGCTAATGAGTTCCTAAGTGAGAAAAAAATATTTATTTTTGGTTACGACTTGTTTAATGACATCATTTCCTGCCTAATGACATCACTTCTGGCCCTCAGCACGCACCATGAATGCTGTTCAGCCCTTGATATGAAATGAGTTTGACACCCTTGCTCTAAATCTTCTTATTACTTGGGGAAATGGAGAGTCCGTAATTGTATCTTGAGACCAGCTGTTTGTTATTTATTCATTAATAATATTTATAGACCACTTTTCAAGAAAAAGCAGTTCACAAAGGTGTTAACTTAGCAAACTAACAACTTAGTCCTGAGCTGCCCATTGCGCTGGGACTGCCACAGCGCCAAAACGGCTGCTGCGGCATTTTATGCGCAACAGGGCAGCTGCCAGCAGCTCCTCGGGGAAAGGAAACTTTTGTCCCCGTCCCCGGGTAAGGCAAGTAGCTCTGCAATGAAGCCCTTGGGCTTCCTCTGTGTCAGGCCTCTGTGTCAGGCCCGCAGCCCAACATGGAGGCTCTGGATACAGTGCAGCAGAGCTCCACTGGTCCTGCCACCCTCCCGCCCTGCTCCCTCCCCCAGCACATGTTCTCCTTGCCCTCTCCCCACCTCTCCCCACTCTGAAACACCTCCTCCCCACACACCTCCATTTACCTCTCCACTGCCCAGTGGTCTACATGACCACTGAGCATCGGAGCACCAGTTTTCTGCTGGTGCTGGGCTAGCTCTGGCACTGGGCCAGTGCTGAGGGCTGCAAACGTGCTTTATGCACGTTTGCGGCACTCAGTGCCAGCAGAAGCCTAGTGGTAAGAGCTCAGAATTGGGCTCTGAATCAATAAATGTTTCCACACCTTTGTCAATAGGGTTAGTTTGTCTCACATTTTGCTACTTCAAGCTTAAAAACAGTACAGTAGAACCTCCAAAGTTGACCACCTCTCTATATTGACCACCTCCTTAAATTGACCTAATTTTCACAGTATGGACAAAAACCGCATATACACTATGGGATATCAACCTCTCTATATTGACCACTTAGACCAGGGGTGTCCAAAGTTTTTGGCAGGAAGGCCACATCATCTGTCTGACACTGTGTCGGGGGCCGGGGAAAAATTTTACATTTAAAATTTGAATAAATTTACATAAGTTTACATAAATGAATATATTAAAGATGAACTTATATGAATGAATGAATGAAGATCTTGCAATAACTCAAGACCTATAAAAGGCCTTGCACAAAGCAAGGTTGGCCTTTCCTTGCTGCTGCATCACTGATGTGAAATAGCAAGCAGTGGAGGAAGCCCTCATTCCACAGCTCACACAAGAGGTCAAACAGTCGCCCTCATGCTGAGAGCAGTTGCGTCGGGCCAGTGTGGGCACCAACAAGTCTCTGGAGGGCCAGAGGCTCATTGGAGACTGGGGGCTCCCTGAGGGCCGCATTGAGAGGCCTCGAGAGCCGCATGTGGCCCCAGGGCCGGGGTTTGGGCACCCCCGACTTAGAACATTGCACAAAGTATTAATTTACCCTCCGTAAGTTGCCCACTGAACGTGATACTGTGGGCCTGTGTTTTGTCTGGTTTGTCCCATCTTGGAAAAGCAACAAGCCACGCAACAATCCCTCCCCTATGCCTGCTATCGCGTGTGCGAAAGGGTTTTTATAGGTGGGCACACTGCACATAGCCGACAGACCTGCGCCTGCTGATAATTGTACCTGGACATATACCAAGTTGTGAGGGACATGAGGTTGCTTGTGCATAGTGAAGCCACTGTCCTTTCACTTTGGTTCCTATCACCAGTGCATTACTTTACACTTATATTGAAACACAACTTCTATTTTGCTGCCTTTTCTCCCAGTTTGGAGAGATTCTTCTGGAGCATTTCACAATACCTTCTGGTCTTCACCACTCAGAAAAGTTTAGTGTCATCCACAAATTTGTCCACCTCCCTGCTTATCCCTGTTTCCAGGTCATTTATGAAGATGTTGAAAAGCGCCAGTCCCAGGACAGATCCTTGAGGCACTCCACTTTCCACCTCTCTCCACTTTTTTGGTCAATTGCCCATTGACACCCACTTTTTCCTGGTCCTCAACCAGTTCCCAATCCATGAGAGGACCTATCCTCTTATTCCCTGACTGTGGAGTTTTCTCAACAGCTTTTAGTGAGGGACTATATCAAATACCTTCTGGCATTTAGTGAATCTGAGGAGACCCAATGGAGGCCAGGCAGCCTAAGTAAAAAAGTGTTGGTTTTTTTAGCTGTTGGGGCTATGTAACATGCTACATGCTATGGGCTGGCAAGGGATAGCATTGGTCTGCCTGTCTGCTATGAAACCAAGTATTTTTTTTAACTTACAATTTTTTTTAAGCTAATGAATTTTCAGGGGTTTTTTAAAACACAGATTGTGGGCTGTTTATTCTCTGTCTCTTGATATAGACATAGATGATATAAATAGTAAGCATCACAAGGGGATCAATTCTCATTGTTATTTGCAATAAAACTTTTTAAAAATACAATCTAAATAATAACTTGGCCTTGCATTTGTTGTCCTGGGAGCTAAACATGATAATATTTAAATGCCTTTTTCCTGTATGTTGACCACCTCCCTATGTTGACCAATTCCTCCAGTCCCTTGGGTGGTCAACTTAGAAGTTCTACTGTGGTTGTGAAGTCCTTGCTCACCATGCACATTCTCCTGTCATCTTGAGTGACATCAATCAGTTGATTAGACAACATGGCAGATGTGGAGAGTGAGCAGACAGGCTGCAACAGCTCCATAACTGGGAAAGACAATCTATCTGGCTCCTTCGAGGTGGAGCCGCATTGCCACATTTCAACAGAGACTGGCTGGCAGGCCTTACCACTCTGTTTACAAATGAATCCTTGTTGCACATGTTTGTGTTTAAAATTTGCAGGCAGAGGTTTATGTCCATTGGCTGACAGTTGACAAAAATACATTCTTAGAAAGATGCTAAACCCTTGTGCTACTGAGTTTCTGGAATGCCAGTCCCTAAACTTTACCACCCAACTTTTCCAACAAAGGGAAAACACATCTCTTCACTTATTTTTGGGCTGATCCCTTAAATATGTACTTAACATACAAATACTGTACATAAGGGCGCAATCCTAACCCTTTATGTCAGTGCTTTCCAGCACTGACATAAGGGCAGTGCAGCTCTGAGGTAAGGGAACAAACATTCCCTTACTTTGAGGAGGCCTCTGTGAGTGACACCCAACTGCAGGATGCAACACACGTCTCATTGGCACCACTATGCCAGTGCTGGAAAGCCCTGACATAAAGGGTTAGGATTGTGCCCTAAGTTGATATCAGAAGTGGCCCTAAATCTCAAGCATCATACTGGAACCTAAGGTTTTTAAAAAAAGATTTTTACTAACCAGAAACAAACTTTCAATTACATATTACTATAACATTGTTCACAAAGATAGAATGTAATACGGCATTGCTAAATAGCCCATTTATAAATCATTACTTGGGTAAGAAGGATCATGAAAGAATTTCACACCTTGTGAAGTGCCCTGGAAATGTATGACGTCACAACCAGTTCTGTCACAAGCAGACAGGTCTGACTGTTTCACTGCTTTCTATTTATAAACAATGATTCACAGTAAATAATTACCTGTTTCAGTTCTTAGATATGTTGAAGGCTACAACCACCCACCACGCAATGATTAGAAACTCTTTGCCTTTTTTGTGCTTCTTTACGCTAATATAACACATATGATAATTAAAGGTTGTTTGTCCCATTTCCCTAGAACATACTTAACATTAACAATAAACATTGTAAAGATTTAAGGGCCCAATCCATAGCAGTGCATGCTGGTTCAATGGCAGCGCGCACTGTCGCAAAGGTGCCTTAAGGCATGTTTGAGGGCACTTTTGCCAGCCCAGCACCAGAGCTGGCCCAGCATGAGCCCACACTGGACAGCCATCAGTTGGAGGCTGGCAGTCCACTGCTTGGAGTGCTGGGCAGCAGAGAGGGAAGTCGGGGGGGGGGAGGCAGGGAATCAGGGAGGAGGTGTTCCGGGGTGCACTGAGGGTGGGGAGAAGGTGTGGAGGGGAAGGGAGCAGGGCAGGAGGGGGGCGGGACCGGAAGAGCTCAGCTTCACCAAATCCAGAGCTCTGTGTTGGGCCTTGCAGCCCAGCACAAGGCACCCTACCCTGCACCGTCTAAATAGCTGCCGCAAAGTCGAGTAGCCCCATTGCGGGGCTGCTTCCCTTACCTGGAGGAAGAGGACGAATGTTCCTTTTCCCGAGGAGGCATCGGGAGCTGCTAGCAGCTGCCTGGCACGCTCAGGATGCTGTGGTAGCCATTTTGGCACCAGGGCAGCCCCACATGCCAGGCAGCTCACGATTGGGCTGTCCTCCCATTTCTGCCCACCCCATAGGTGTACACATTTGATCCCTGTTGCATATATGCAACATTAGGCAGATATGGCTTTAACAAAATACATTAGGACCCAATCCTATCCAACTTTCCTGCACCAGTGCAGCTGCAGTGCAACCCCTAGGCAAAGGAACAAACGTTCCCTTAATTTGTGGAGGTTTCCATAACTATCCTCCCACCCCAGGATGCAGCGCACACCCCATTGGCAGGGCTACACCAGGGCTGGAAAGTTGGATAGGATTTGGTCCTTACACTGCTAACTAGGTGGAGACACACTTTCAAATTGTGGTCCTCTTATACTTAGGGGGGAGAGGATAAAACTGTCCCACTTCATCACAGGACAATGTGTCTTCTAGTGGCTGTTGCTGGAGTTCTTCTGGCTCTTTTCAGATTGTGATCCCTTTTAGGACAAAAAGTCATTTAATTATTTGATTTTGGGCGCAATCCTATCCTGCACTGGAGCAGGCAAGCCAGGAGGTTTGTGCTGTATCCAGCGCAGGATAGTGGCCATAAGCAGCTCAGGCAGAGGTAAGAGGAAACATTTCCACTTACCTCTGAGTAAGGGCTACTGGCCCCTATGTGTCTCCTTGGACTTGCATCACCTCTTGAGGTGGCACAAGTCCAAGGAGAGCTGAGTGGCTTGAAGCCACTCCATTCTCCCTAGGAACGGGGGTTGGGATCCAGCATAACTGCTGGATCTCAGCCCCACCTCCCACTCCCTGCCCACCCCTGGCGCTGCCCACCTTCCACCTTCCCCCTGCAAAGGAACACCTCCCCCCGCCTCCTCCCTGCCTACCTTTTCTGCTTGCGTCGGCCCAGGCAAGCATCCAAGAGGAAGCTGGCACGGAGGCTTATGTTAGCCTCGGCAGGTCGGTGCTTCTTGGAGCGCCGGCCCCGCTTCCTCTTGAGGAGGCTTCCTGGGCCGGCACAAGGGACTTGCGCCGGCCCATTCCTGGGTCGGGATTGTGCCCTTTGTCAACTGCTTTGTGAACTTTTTTTCTGAAAAGCAATATATAAATCTGTCCAAACCCTGCTCTAGAAATCTCTGCAGGCAACAGGACCTATGGGTAAAGTAGTGTCTTTTCAAAAGTTAAACACAGAAGCATGGATGTCTCTCAGGCCACAATCCTATGCATACTTTTTTGGGAGCAAGTCCTATTGAACACAGTGAACACCCTGACTTTTCTCTCCAAAGCCAGGCGCTTTGCAAGGTGTAAACATTCATAGGATTGTGCTGTCAGGCTATGTATTTTCTGAAAATTATTGTGGAAAAATGTTTCATATTTCACAAAACCTTTGTCTGTGGCATTTTAAAAAAAGTTAATGTATGTTACTACCCAAAACATAAAGGTCAAATGACTGGAGTAAAGAGCTAAATAAGACATGACATTAAACATCATAATCTTGTTCAGAGAGTTTTTTTTCTTTTAAAATTGCATCCACCAAGCAGCAAATCTGGATTGGGACCACAGTACAAGAGTAGAGGGCATTGGGCAACCCAGTTCTGAGCTTCCCAGCATCCAGGGCTGCAGTGGCACCGAAATGGCTACTGCTGTATCCCATGGGGCTGGGAGGCTTTGAGCGGGCACGGATTTGAGGAAACCCGTGTTGGGTCTCCTGGGCTGGGAGGGGGGATAGGATATGGCTGCAGGGCCTGCTGCCATCTCTGCCCCTTCTGCCCCACTCCCTCCCCCCACCATGCCTTTCCCCCGCCTCCCACCCTAGAACACCTCCCTTCCGGCCCAACTTACTGTTCCGCCGGCCCAGTGCAGGCTTGTGCTGAGCCAGCTCCGGCACTAGGCCGGTGCTGATTGTCGCAGTCCTAGTGCCTTACAGAAGTGCGGTGGGCTGATGTGAGCCCTTCAGGATCGGGCTCTGAGCCTTTAATTCTGCAACATTTTCTCATCAAAGCAGCTACCTGCCCCAAAAAGTGCCACTGCAACAAAATGGGATGGGGGGCATATAGCTACTTCAGAGGGAACTTTTGACAGCAAAATGACAGAAAATTAAAGATTTAAAACCCCTTTCTCATGTTCTGAGGTCCCACACCAAATCGACCATGCCTCCCTCCTCTCATATCTTCTATTAAAAACAAAAAATGTATGTGTTTAATGTCATGTTTAGTTTGGCTTGAGGTGTGTCTATCACGTTCTGTCAGTTCTGGGCCCAACTCTGAGACTGGAGAAGGATGATTGAGGCCAGTTAGGGACATTATTAGGAACAGAGTCAATCCCCCTCAGCCTAAGCCCATACAGTGTTTGATGCAGACACTGCCACACAGTCCAGCATTCTGTCCCACACTAAAGAAGCAAAGGGGCAACATTTGGGTTGCAGTTCTACAGACACATTCCTGGGAGTAACCCCTGTGGGCCTGACTTCTGAAGAGTAGGGATGAGTGGGAGGGGGGTAGGTGAGGCAGAGCCTCCCCACTGCAGTACTTCAAAAAGCTCCGCTGCTGTGTGAGGCACCTAAGCACCTACAACCCATGTGCTTTGGGCGCCTCACATAGCAGCAGCACTTTTTAAAGAACTCCTGTGGGGGGGCACTGCCTTACCTGCTTCCCCCACCACACGTCCCTGCTAAAGAGTGACTTCGGGGGCCTCACCCCCCCACACACATCCCTACTGAAGAGTGACTCCAGTGGGGAGGCTCCGCTTCACCTGATCAACTGCCCCCCCCACATCCCTACTGAAGAGTGACTCCAGTGGGGAGGCTCTGCTTCACCTGATCACCTGCCCTCCCCACCACACATCTCTACTGAAGAGTGACTCCAGTGGGGAGGCTCTGCCTCACCTGATCACCTGCCCCCCCCCACCCACCACACATCTTGCTGAAGAGTGACTCCAGTGGGGAGGCTCTGCCTCACCTGATCACCTGCCCCCCCCCACCCACCACACGTCCTGCTGAAGAGGGACTCCAGTGGGGAGGCTCTGCCTCACCTGATCACCTGCCCCCCCACCCACCACACGTCCCTGCTGAAGAGTGACTCCAGTGGGGAGGCTCTGCCTCACCTGATCACCTGCCCCCCCACCCGTCCCTGCTGAAGAGTGACTAGACATGCCTAGGCTGGGCTGGCTGCGTAGCTGGAGGCACAGAGGACTCGCTGCCGCCCTGACGTCACCCGCACGCGGCCTGCTGCCCTCTGCCGCCTGCAGGGGCATTGCAAGCAGGGAGCTCTTAAAAGGGGAGCTCGGAGGCGGCTGTGCAGTTGGAGGCCGGCGCGTGTGTGTGTCCCAGCGGAGCCCACTGGAGTTCTCCCTCCGAACCTTGGAACGCGGCTCTGCTCTGCTCTGCTCGCCGCCCGGAATGTTGGCGCTGACCTCCTCGGCGCGCCGCTCGCTGCTGCTGCTCCTCTCGCAGCCCCAGCAGTGCCGGCCCGCCGCCGCCGCCTGCGCGGGGGAGCTGGTGCTGCCGCCGCCGCTCTCCTGGGAGCGCCGAGCCTGCAGCAGCCAGAGCGGCCAGAGGCGGGACGACGAGGAGGACAACCCCGTGGTGTACCTGGACGTGGGCGCGGACAATCAGCCCCTGGGCCGGGTCGTGCTGGAGGTACGCCTTGCTTCCCCCCGGGCAGAGGGGGCGTCCCTCCCCAGTGCCCGAGGTGCCCTTGCGACGGGGCCTCTCGCCACGCGGGCGCCTGCCTGGCTTGGGCGTCCCGGAGCTTGGGAGCTGGTCCGGCTGTGTGGACTGCTGTGCTGCTTGAGGTGGTGCCTGGTGGTCCTCGTGGGACTCCTGCCGCCTGGCAGTGAGACCCGGAACAAGAAGCGGTTGGAGGCTCCATTCAGCAGGCAGAACTCCAAAGCGTGCTTGAAAAAACCCTCCAGCCTCTTACTGGTGTTTTTTGCATCACATCTGGTCTCCCAACCGAAGGAACTGGTGATGATATCCTGGCCAGTTACTTCCGGTGGTACGTTGAAGAGGTGGACCATGTCAAGTGGTACAGCAAACACTGAGAAACGCTGGCTAAGTGCCTGGGCAAGGTTGGCTTGTGTTGCATCCTTCTCTTCTTTCCCCTCCCCCCTCCATGTAACAGCAACAGGTTACAAGCACAGGACATCCTGCCAGGTATGGTGGTGGGAGGGAGTGGGAAAGTAACTCAACAACCCCAGGAACATCTGGTCTACTGCAGTGGTCTTCAATCTTTTTTGTGCCATGTCACCAAGTATGCAACCACCATTGATCCCTGCCTCCCCTCCTAGTACTCTGTCTGCCCACTCCCCTCCCCCTTTATGCCCTCCCAGCACTGTTCACTGTAAACAGATATTCTTATTGGAGAGAGCAGGAAAAGTTACTGTAGAGCTTGGAACTAATGGAAGCTGCTTTAGCACGATTGCTAAGAACCTGAGCAGTACTGGGATGCAAGGTGTCCTCAGATACCAGATATCTCCTGTTATCTATTGTGGTACATGAGATGTATCCCCCTTTACCTAGTGGTGCTATAGTCCAGTGGTCCCCAACCTTTTTCATTCCTGTAAGTTGCCATGACCCCACAACTAAGGCTTTGTGACCCCATTGTGTTCTGACCCCAAGGTTGAACACTGGTCTACTCTTATACATGAGGAAGGTGGTTTAAAAAGTGACAAGTGACATTTATCCCCTTTTCCAATGGCTGTTTAGGTGAGAAGTAGTCTCGATCCTTGTTAGTGGTTGAATTAGACTAGTAACTTGTTGGAATCAAAGGACATGACCTTGAATTTGTATCCCTGCAACAAAGGAGCTTTGTAGTGGCACTTGTGAGTGCTTGGGTTATTGCCCTCAGCAAGCTTACTTGGGGTAAGTTCAGTAGCTTTCTGTTAACATCAAAGTAAAAGAATGTTTGCCACTGCTTTGTAACTTTTAAGAGATATTGAGTAACAAGAGCTGGATTATGTCACCCTCCCCCACTTAGCTAATCAATATAGCAGTTCCACTCATATTTGGATTTTATCCCATTCAATTCAGTATGCCTGCTGCAAATTGAGAAACTAAAATAGGTTGCCACATTCCAAGATAAAGGCTAAATGCTCTAGTGCTGGCTCAGCAAAACTTTCACAATCAAGAAAGTTTGACACTGTTTCATGGTGGCAGAAACAGGGAACTTCCCTAGGGAGAGGAAGGGAGGAAACTGCATAATATTGGGCAGCTACAGAAAACCTTCTACATGTTCCTTTTCATAATGAAAATTATAACTTTTATTTAGAATTAGGTTAATTTCCTGGAAAGCTTGTCTTGATTTTCTGAAAATAATTGGTGTTCTTTGTTAAATAACCGTAATTTGAAATAATTTAGAGAGTGTGACAGTTAAAGAAGTTTATTCATTGACAGACTAGATGAAATTTCTTGAGTGTTGCTTGGCTCTCTTGTGCATTTCTTGGAGTTGTCCTGATGTGACTTCTTCTTTAAATACCTGTGTCATCGCTACAGTTCCTTAATGTTGATTTTTTTTTTGCTCAAATGGATCTTTATCAAGTTTTTTTGATGTAACATGGATCCTTTCTGCTTTATCCTCACAAATAAGTTAGATAAGACTGAGAGATAGCAACTGGTCCACTATCGGTGAATATTGTGGCTGAGTAGGGATTTGAACACTAGTCTCCTGGGTCTGAGTCCAGTGCTGTGTTTACTACACCGTAATGGTTTGTGTACCTGCAGCTGTATATTTCTAGAGTGAACATCATAATGTTTCTAGGGGAAATGCATATCTGTGGGCATGAGCTTAGTGTACTCAGTGGATGCAGTTGGGTGAGAATTGTTGTTTTTACAGCAGGTCAGCAGATGTCAGTCTCTTCTTCATACTCTTTGCCATGGGAATGCAAAATAGGCATCTATGAATGCCTCTCTTGTCTTGTGTGGAGCATCTCTGAGTGCAGAATTTGGAAAATGTCCTGATAGTCTTAACTATGCAGATTGACCGATGCAAGTGAAAGAAACTGAGTAAGAGTGTGTGGAAAACTCTGTGATACCACTGTGAAAGGGAGAAGAAAAAAATAGGAAAATAACATGATAGATTGACTTGTATCTAGTTCTAAGGTCCAGTTTTGTATAGGATGCTATGTTGGATAAAATGGTTGTGGAAGATGCCCTTGAAATATACTCTAGGAAGTAAGGGCTGTTTTCAAGTAAGTTGATTAGTTAGGAAGGGGAGCTTTTAGGAGCTGGTATCTGTTTTTCAGGATGTTTCTGCCCCTAAATGTACTTGCCTAATAGGTGTAGGCAAAAGTGGGCATGTGTAACCCAGTTGCATGTCTGAAAAGCTCACACTTGTGGAATAACTCTAGTAGTCTCATAAGTCTCTAGTTGTATGGTATCAGAATTAGTTATCCTTTCAATTTCCATGTGTTGTCTTGGGAGATTATCCTAAACACTAGCCAAATCATTCATATAGCATTGTCTTTGGGGAAAGTTACATTCTTATATAGTCTCTGCAAATGAAGGTACTTGAAGGATAAGGTCAGAAAGCAATGAGGGTTAAGTTTATTCTTAATTGATTCAATGGATTTGTTGGCAGAGTCCTTGCCCCTAGTACTCTGTCACAAAGGTTGAGATCCCTGAGGGTTAACCCACTGGAACTGACAAGACACAAGCTGAACAGTAAAAAAATTTACTGAGAGTTAAAATAAGTCTCATGAAACAATAGTTATAGTGTGGAAACCCTAAACATACCTTGAAATAGCAATATTGAACATTGATTGAGCAACATAATCTCATAGAGCAGTGTTTCTCAAACTGTGGGTTGGGACCCACTAGGTGGGTCGCAAGCCCATTTCACATGGGTCCCCATTCATTTCAATGTTTTTAAATATATTAAACTTGATGCTATTATGGAATATGACTGCATTTGAGGAAATGTTACTGATCTGTACTTTTAACAGGCTAGTGTGTATATGCTTTTAACAATGATAGTCAGTGGGGCAACACTGGATAGGATTGCAGCCTTTGATTGTCAAAAAAAGTTCTGCTTGATGACATCGCTTCTGGTGGGTCCCAACAGATTGTCATTCTAAAACAGCCATTTTCAACCACTGTGCCGTGGCATACTAGTGTGCCGTGAATGGTACCCAGGTGTGCCACAGGAATTTGGGAGAGGGTCATTTATCAATAGGACCATTGGGGGATGTGATCCCCCATTGATAGCATAGTGTGCCTTGTCAGTTGTCAAAAAGCTAATGGTGTGCCTTGACCATTTTAGTGCCCTGCCAGTGTGCCGCTAGATGAAAAGGGTTGAAAATCACTGTTCTAAAAACTGGGTCCCAGTGCTAAAAAGTTTGAGAACCACTGTATAAAGTTTTGCAGCTGGAACAAAACCCTCAGCCCAACCCCTCAGTTTCAGCTGCTCTATCTCTCTTCTGAACCTTAAGGCTGTCCAGGAACAGACAGTTGGACCTGACAGTTCTAACAACTGCACTTTGGTTCTCTGCCCAGAAGATTAAACTTAACCTTTTCATAACACGCATAGCTAGCTCATAACCTTTTCCTGCCATAGCTTCTTCAAAGAGAACTGTCCATTTACAGTGAAGGTTAAAGTACTGCAATTCCACTTTGTAACACTTCTCTGCCTTTTGGGAGGCAACTGAGGATTTACTAACTGCTGTGTATGTAGATGTGTTACGAACAAAACCCCTTTTTCTCTTAGTTCCTCCCCTTCTTGGTTAGTTTCTGTACAGAAATACCAGGTGTTCCTGTGGGCTGCTCATATTACACCCTGAAATTTCTGTGGATAAGCTGGAGATTATATAAAGCAGTGCTTCTCAAACTGTGGGTCGGGACCCACTAGGTAGGTCACAAGCCAATTTCATGCGGGTCCCCATTCATTTCAATATTTTATTTTTAATATATTATACTTGATGCTACCATGGTATGTGACTGCATTTGGAGAAATGTTACAGAGCTGTACTTCTAACAGGCTACTATGTACATTCTCTGAACAATGATAGTCAATGAAACTTACTCCTGGGTAAGTGTGGTTAGGATTGCAGCCTAGGATTGTTAAAAATTTTCCTGCTTGATGATGTAACTTCTGGTCATGACATCACTTCTGGTGGGTCCTGAGAGATTCTCATTCTAAAAAGTGGGTAATGAGAAGACAGAGAGGGGGAAAAACAAACTGGGATGGATAAGAGCACATTCAGGCAGTGTTCAGCTTGGCAGTTTCATGGATAAACACAAAATGGCTTTTCCCCCCTTCAGTGCAAGAATTGGGGTTTGAGGAGAATTAAAGGCATGTTCTAATTCTGAATAGTGACATTGTTGTGAACTAACCTTCCTTCCTTTCTCATAGTGCTTGAGTCTTAATATCCAGAAATAATTTTTTACGGAAGATGTGGTCAGTGCACAAAGAGCATGGATGCTGAGTAGGTTTTCAGTCAATAATGGGAAGCCACAGCCTCTGGAAATTTTGGATGGGCTTCACTGTCAGTGATCTCCTCAAGAAGAACATACCCCTCTTTTCTCTTGAGGTTCTGGTTTGGGAGCAGACTCTGCATTTCATCCCCACTCCTCACTGAGGAAAGAATGTTTGCAGTTAAATGCACACAAGCTAATCGTGGGAGTGTAAGCAGTTTCATTTTGTAAAAGGGTGTTTCTGTACACGCTGTAGTTTAAATGAAACTTTTATAAGCTATAGAATTGGACTTGGAAAGTTTTTGGTTAATGTTCTGAACTTGCGTAACTTCTAAAACTTAGAAGGACATATTCATACTCTACATCTTTATGGCTTGCTCAAATAAAAAAGAATGTGATGAACAGCTGTTGGGGTGCATGAGTGTTATACATGTACACAGGTTAGTGAGCTAAGATGGCTTGCTGTTCCCTGTAAGTGTAAGTAATCCCACTGTGAAAAATGGCCCTTGATTCTTATAACTCTTTATCTTAGACACTTGGGTCTATCTTACCTGCCAAGTCAGTACAATTGGGAGAGATAGTTCAGACCTGTGTAGGAATTCAGTACACCTAATGATAGGTACTTCTGAAGTACTTCAGTCATACCTGGGGAAATTAGCAAGATATAAAACTGTGTTTAAAGTCCATTTTGTATTTCAGGATTCATATTTTTAAATATACAAGAAACCTCATAGTTTACTTTATAAGAGGTAGTCTCAATTAGACCAAAGTATTCTCACTGAAAGGCTGAGCGGGGGTCTAAGAGTTTACAGGCTGACCAAGTGGTACTGAAATTTTTCTGGCCAGTGGCTCCCTTGACCCCCCCCCCCCGTGGCTGTTGGCCATGACTCCCCATCATGTTCCTGAGGGCTGGAAGTGACATCAATAAACAGGAAGTGGCCAGAAATATTAACTATATTAATATTAATTATATTAATCATATCATTAATTAAATGCAGATCTTAAAAATATATTAATACAAAGCAATATACATGCTTTATAAATGATTACTGTTGGAGACAGGATGCTGGAGTAGGTAGATTTTTGTCTGGTCCAGGAAGGCTAATTTTTTAATTTTGTAAGCATACCAATAGAATTATTTCATCAAATGAACTTTGTGAACAACCAGTCTGACCAACATTACACACACACACACACACACACACACACACACCCCTGTGGACCCTAATCTAACTAGTCATTTCTCCCATTCTCCTTGGATAGGATTGAACCCTTTGTTAACTTAATTTAATTTTTCCAACAGCTGGTGGGGAAAACAAAAATAGACCATGAAAATATATCAGAGCTGATAAGGGTTTGGTTAGGAAGCTGATTTGTCTCCTATACTAGGAGATGCACAGCCCAATCCTACACATGCCTACTCAGAAGTAAGTCCCTTTAGAGTCAATGGGGCTTCCTCCCAGGAAAGTGTGGATAGGATTGGGCTGGCAATCACTTCATCAATGGCTGATAAGTATTCCCTTCAAATAGAAAGATTTATCACTTTAAAAATACAGCCTTTCCTCTTCAAACAACAAGATTAATGAATCACTTTCAAAACAGTCCCCTTTTTCTGCTCCTGGCCAAGTAAAGTCTGTGCTTGTCTCTCCCCTCCCCCTTTGCCAACTGCATGGAAGCAACTGCATGGAGGGGGAGGAAAGCAGGAAGGTTTTGAGATTGAAAGGGGGGAGTGGAAGAGGGAGGGGGTTGAAAAGAGAGATTTCACTTTGATGAGAAGTGATCCCAGGCTGGGAACTGGGAACCAACCAGACAAGGATCAAGGAGAGCTTTGCAAACAACATGCAGCGAACACAGAAGGCAGCAGCCTCAGAGTGGAGGAAGAAGAGGGTGGGGCGGCAGCAGCCACTCTCACAGCTGAGCAAATCCCATTTCTTCTGCTTTAAAAAAAAAAGTGCAGAAGATGGGCTTGTATTCTGCCCAGGGGTGTGACTGTATTGCTGCCAGAGGACATCCTGCGCCTCCCCTTTGAGTTCCTGGTGCCTCCCTAAAGAGCCGTGCCTCAGTTTGAACACTGGTCTGACCTATTATGATTTGACAGTAACCTTTGTACAAGTTTTATTATGCAGATCTCCCTTGAAATTTTTATGCCTCTTTGCACTGTGTTTTTTTATGAAGATGAGTGACCTCATATTTAATGTTAACTTATAATGTGTCCTCTCTCTTTTGTTTTTTCTTCTAATAGCTGAAAGCTGATGTTGTGCCAAAGACTGCAGGTAAGACAATGATGTTTTTGCCAGTACTTAATTGGATTTTTAAAAGTTTGCTTCAGTGGCCTTGGCAAGAAAATGAAGCAAAATTGAAATATTTCAAAAAAGCAAAAACAAATGTCTTCGGTTACAGTTGGCTCTTGTGTTGTAAGATAATGGTATAGGGGAGAACAACTTCCTTCTGTTTATCTTTCATTTGTAGCACAGTCCTTGTTCAGGTTTTTATGTTACAATATGGGTAAACTATGTTACAACTAAAGATGATTACTGGGCTGGGGTACCTTCCTTATGAGGAAAGGCTACGGCGTTTGGGCCTCTTCAGCCTAGAAAAAAGGCGCCTGAGGGGAGACATGATTGAGACATACAAAGTTCTGCACAGGAAGGATAGAGTGGATAGAGAGACACTCTTTACACTCTCGCATAACACCAGAACCAGGAGACATCCACTAAAATTGAGTGTTGGGAGAGTTAGGACAGACAAAGGAAAATATTTCTTTACTCAGCGTGTGGTTGGTCTGTGGAACTCCTTGCCGCAGGATGTGGTGCTGGCATCTGGCCTGGATGCCTTTAAAAGGGGATTGGACAAATTTCTGGAGGAAAAAGCCATTATGGGTTACAAGCCATGATATGTATGTGCAACCTCCTGATTTTAGAAATGGGCTATGTCAGAAAACCAGATGCAAGGCAGGGCACCAGGATGCAGGTCTCTTGTTATCTGGTGTGCTCCCTGGGGCATTTGGTGGGCCACTGTGAGATACAGGAAACTGGACTAAATGGGCCTTTGGCCTGATCCAGCGGGGCTGTTCTTATGTTCATAAGTTAATTTTCCAAGCAATGAATATCATGTCAAGCAAATGAAAATAATTTCTTTGTAGACTTGATCTTTTCACGTCAGTAATGCTGCTGATGTGTTTGTATGAATCGCAAGTTGTTGCCATCTTTCAGTTTTCCAGGTTCTGCACACTAGTTGGAGAGCATATACTTCTTATTGATTTGGAAACCTCATTTTGTAGAAACTCATGATGAGATTAAGGGATAATCTAGATATGTGTGTGCCCAACTAGAACCATTACTTTCTCTCAAAAATAACTGTTGGATGGTAAAGTTGGGAGGAATCCTGGTTGGAAGTAGGCCACATGGCAGGGGAAAGTTCATCTTACCTGCATACTGTCTTCATTTGGAAAATTACCCCTAAAGCTGCCATTTATTTCCAGAGTGGTGATGTGAGGAAACTGCTGCTTCAGAGGGGTGACTTTCTGATTAAAATGGCATGTAGGGAAAGAATGGACATTTCCCCTCCCCCTGCCTGGCACATATTGGTCAGAAAAGAGGCACTTCTTGTTTGCTCAAGCATTTGTGCTCAGGACCAAACTAGATTTGAAATCCGTTTCAAGTCATCTTGCATGGGTGAGACAAGAGCAGCCATATGAATCTGGACTCTTCTGCATTATGTCTGTGTCAGCCACTTAACTATTGCTGATTTGCGTCTGTAGAAAAATACCTTAAGAGAAAATACTTATGTACACATTGGCTGAAGTCCAGCATCTTAAGTTGTATACTTGAAACCCAATTTATATGAGATTTTATTATTCTGTGAGAAGTTTTCTACATGTACAGTGGACATGCCTGTATGCATGCAGAATTTTCCTTTTTGGAGAAGGAAAAACATAAACTCTAAGTCATGACTGCCAGATTTATTTTTTATACTATTTACTAAATTACTACCCTGTTTTATCTCCCCAAAGCGGTGGCTGTTATCTGTTGTTGTTTACACCATGTAGCAAGTATTGATTACAAGAAATTGTTTAGAAGCAAGTGAAAACTTGCCAAAGGGTAATCACAGATTACCTCTAGAGCTGAAGTATTCAATCTGTTCGTCCTGCCTCCCTAGGGAGGCGTGGCTAGCCAATAGGGTTGTCCTGAGGCATCTGGGGAGAGAAGTGGCTGCAGCTGATTCTGCAGAGCTCTGCTCTGCTCAGCTGCACCTGCTGCCTGCTGACTTGCTGCTTTTCTTCAGCTGTGAAAGAGGTGGGTGGGGCAGTGTGGGGCTGTGAAACATGCTGGTTGGAAGTGGCTGGCTGGGCATCGGCAGAGGTGGATCTCATCATGGAGCTCTCTCCATGTGCAACCTTGTCCCAGGGACTACATTTCCCAGTGTGCCCCTTGCCCTGGGCATCCTGGGATTAGTCAAGGCTGGAGGAGAGGAGAAGAGTGCAGAGGTGCTGCATCTCATCAGCACAGGGTATGCTCCTGACAGGCTTCAAACTGGGAGGGAAGAGCAAGCTCAGCAAAGGAGGGAGCCAGCCTGCTCTTAGTGGGGGGTGTCCAAATGCCCCAGCCTGCATCCCTCAGTCTTGCCTGGGGGAACAGGGGTGGCATCTGCATGCTGTGTGTGTGTGTGTGTGAACAGCTCCCATCTACTTTGGGGTGAGTTGTAATCTTGCTGGGTGTGGCTGCAGTCCTTTCCACACTTTCCTGGGAGTAAGCCCCATTGACTCAAATGGGGCTTACTTCTGAGTAGACCTACATAGGCATGGGATCTGTGTCAGCTTAACCCAGGATCCTCACCTTTCTTTTTCCTCCCCCTCCAAAAAAGAGAAAAAAGCCACTCTTGATGGCTTTGTCTCCAAAAATTAATTAAAAATAAAAATCCCCATTCCTTTTTAGCCATTCCCCTTTTTCCCCCTGCCTCCTTTTGGGAGGGGGTATTCTGTTGGTTGCTATTGTAAAACAAAAGGCACAATCCTAACCAGGTCTACTCAGAAGTAAGTCCTATTTTGTTCAATGGGGCTTACTCTCAGGTAAGTGTGGTTAGGATTGCAGCCTCAGAGTGCTGGCAGCCTTGTTTCTAGTGTATAATTATAACACTTTCATCCCCATTTTGGGGTAACTGAGGTGAGGTGTTGTAATGGGGAGCCGTGGCCAATGGCCACAAGGATCAGGGCAGGTGCGAGCCAGAAAAGTTCAAGAACCAGTGCTCTATAGAGTTATGTAGGCACCATTTGGCAAAGTTACACCAGGACAAATTGTGAAAATGTATACTCCAGGATTCAGAGAACCTCAGTTGTTTTTATAAGTGCATTGGAATTGTGCTCATGTTTTACTGCTGATTGTAGCCCTTCATGCTGCATGGGATGCAACTCCTGAGTAGAGACAGCTGACACAGAATAGCTTCTCAGGGGAGAAAAGGTGCTACAGTTGTATAGATTACTGCACAAACTGAATGACAATGGAAAGGTAGCTTGTTGGGGAGAAGATTAGGCTACAACCCATCTGTACAGGCCAGCCTGTTATGGGCATTCAGTCATGTGAGCTCTCACATGCAATATGAAATAAACATGTGCTTGGGCTGTACTGTCATCAGTAAGAATGAGATCAAAGTTTTCTTTTAAGTTAGTGAAAAGGGTGTTCACAGAGGTGATCACAGATGCTTTATGTTGTGTATACACAAAGTATTGGTAGATAAATGCACAAATATACCTATTCTAGGTATAACTCTTTTAGATTTAAGGAGAAAGAAACTTATTTTGGGTAATGCCTTGAAACATGCACTGTTGCATGCATTAAAAAAATTGCTTATATACTATTTGGAATGTTAAATGCTTTGTGTGGTTTTTCTGTTAGTGTATAACAAAGTCACCTTTCTTTTTCAATTAACCCAGAAAATTTTAGAGCTCTCTGCACTGGAGAAAAGGGATTTGGATACAAAGGATCCACCTTCCATAGAGTGATTCCTTCTTTCATGTGCCAGGTAATAAAAACCAAATGTTTCTACTCAGTTTCTTGAGAAGTAGCTAGAATAACTGCTTTGTAATTAGATGAATGGGGCATCTGAAAAACACTTCCATTAGTGAATGCTTGTGTGACTGGAGTTGGAGAATGAAAGTTCTTTTTGGTCTAATGTTTTTGGCAAATCTGTGAACTGTCAAACATAGAAATTAAAATCATTTTTATATATTTACCACATCACCCCCGAAACTTGAAGTTTGCTGCTACAAAAATATTGATAAAGTTGTTTCTTTGAACGTTGTTTAGCAAGTAAATAGTTGACTGTGTAGTATGAATAAATACCTAAAGCTGCCTAGCTTGCTTTGAGAAACTTTGTATAAAACCATCTGAGCTCTTGTGAAGTTGAAGTTTTTAAAGCCCTGTTGAAACATGTACATCTCTCTGAATGGGCTTCAGTCAGGAAGAAGGATTTTGAGTGTTTGTGTGGAATTTTAATTAGCTTTGACTAATAGGAGGCAGTCAATGGTATCTTTTCTTTCTTGCTCTTTTAGTGTAATCCTTGTTAAGATGTATCCTATTGATAAGAATAGATATCTATTTCAAAGAAAAACGTTGCAAGCCTGACTACAAAACACCTAAGCCCATCCCCCCAAATAGTTTTTGCTGTTAAAACCGGCCAAGTCACTGAAATGCTGGACTTGAAGTGTGTGTGAGTTACAGTTCCTTCTAATATGGATTCTGACTCGTTCCAAATTGTTGTTGGTAAGATATGTGGGATTTTATTTTCAAAAGTGAGGAAATCTTAGGAAAGATTACAGAGGGAGCCGTTTTGGTTGTCCTTTGGGGAGATAATGCAGGCTAGAAATTTAGTAAATAAATAAGGGTCCAATCCTATTCAATTTTCCAGTGCTGGTGCACTTGTGCCAGTTGGATTTGCACTGCATCCTGTGGTGGAGAGGCAGTCACAGGTGCCCTCTTAAGGTATGGGAATGTGTTCCCTTACGACTGGACTGCACCATGGCCACACCAGAGTTACAAAATTGGATAGGATTGGGCCCTAAATCAGTTTAATCTGCACAGCTGCTTTGCTGTGGACTGGGTGACTGTGGGCTGCCTTCTTATGGAAGCTGCATTTCAACAGTGCATGGAATTAAATGGCTTTAAATGTATATGAGAGGAAAGACCCTGTTAAAATTATAAAGGTCAAGAGATGCATGCAGAGAACAACATTTCAGGTTCACAAAAATTGGTAACTAATGAGTGTTGATGGGAAAAGGAAGGAGTAGATCTGGCATACAATTGCATTCCTATTTATCGTGTTGAAGTGAGACAGAAGGCTTTGTATTAGATGCTCCATTAAAGACTTCCATTCTACACATCAGTGATAATTTCAGCATAATTGTTCACTCATGCCTCACTTCTCCTCTGTTGGAAGGCGGTATATTCATACTTTGTGACAGAAGAGCCCTGTGGCTCTTATATTTGTGATTGTTAGGCTCTCTAAACTTACACCCTGACTTTGGAGTAAGCGCTGTTTAAGTCTGTCTGAGTACTGTCATGTTCATCTTCTAAAACTGTAGGAAAATACCTGTCATGCCACAGCTAAGGCATGAGGTCAACATGATGTGGCTAATTAGTATAATTAGAAGTACCACCCTTCAATGATTTTTAACCAAGGCTGATCATGCTTCCTGGCTTGCTCAGGTATAACAAAGGTATTATGTAACTTACTACTCTCCAGTCCCCTCAGGCATAACCCACATCCTCTGCTTAGCATGTTTTTACCATATGAAAGTGTCCTCTTTTTCCATAAAGGGCAATCTCGAGCAACCAACACATGATGGCAATTTCAGATCACCTTACTGTTGCATAATGGCTGCTAGATAAGTTGCATCAGACTGATTGGAGTCAGTGGGACTGACTTCCACCTAAATTTGAATAGAGCTCAGTTTAAAGAAATGAGATGCAGTGCACCCAAAAGCATTGGCTGTAAAAATGTACCCTAAATAATGCTTCTTCTATCTGCTATGGGGGAGGAATGATTTTTTCAGTGTAGAATTTCAGATTTGCCAAGAGTTTTTATTGTCATGTGACGCTTGAAAGATCTTGTAAACATTTTACTGTATAATATTGTAAAATGATCATTAAAACAACCACCTAGACTTACCTGCTCTCTTGTAACAGACTACTTTTGATATACAGTGGATCTGTATTCATTCTTGAAACTCCCACGGATAAGGAAAACCGCAGGTATTCACATTCACTGTTTTCAGGGCCCCCGTCCTCCTGTTGGGTCTGGAGGGTCTTCTGAGGCTTGCAGAGGCAGTCCGTGGGGTTTATGCCTTATAAGGCATAAAAATGTCACTTCCTGTTTCCCGAGGGAAACTGGAAGTAGAATTTGTTTGGCCAAAACAGTTATTCTGAGGTCCGCAGAGGCAGCAGGTAGTCATGTGCTGCCCCTGCTGGCCTCAGAAGACCCTTTGGACCCAACTGGAGCTCAGCTCCCCTCAACTCTAGAGGGTTCAGGTCTGCCCACCCGTGGGTTTAGAGGGACCTGCGAATAAAGGAATCTGTGGGTTCCGAATTTGCACTTAATGCAGGCCGACCTGTACTCTTTCCCATGAAGGTTTTTCAGACTGGGGTAGTTTTCAAATTGTCTGTAATCTGAATAAAACCACCAATGATAACACTAGTGATACCAGATTCTTCTTAAATATTACAAAGAACCTGGGGCTACTAACAAAACTTAGCCTTCTCACATCTAGTTCTCCTCCTTGTCTTGTGTAATGAAACTCCTTGTGTGATATCATGCTGTAAGTGATCTCACCCCCACCAGCAGCCAGTATTGTGGGGCAGAAGAAACGCATGTTATGATGACATGTCACATGCTATAGTTAACTAAGCATTACAGAGAAGTAAACAAAGAATGTTGACATGTCACATAGATGATGCAGCTTTTTAGTTAAACCCCAAGTGAATATTCAAATTTGAAATAAGAGCAGAGTAATACTTGCATAACAGGTTTCCTGTCTGTTTTCTTTTCCTAAGATGATTAGTAAGACTGTAACTCACTGGAGAGTCTGGCAGACTACACAAAGAAATTACCATCAGTTTTAGGCATTTTTAAATAATTGCCAGTGAGGTAGACAAAATGTTAATTGTGTGATAAATATTGACCACACTTTAATAGCAGAAATAAAAACATATTTATTAGCCATGTATATTTTTGGAATTCCTCATCTGTCCAGGATTTTTGCTAGAAAGTTCTGAGGGACATTGGAGTCATATGGTTTTTTGTGTCAGGGTAGTTACCATTGAAAAGCAAATGTCTGAGTTTCCTTGCAGTAAAACACAGCAGCAATAGGGGAAGGATTCCTGCTTCTGAACTAATTGCAGGAAAGACCAACCATTTCAGCACCCGTATGCTTTTCATAGTTGATAGTGTCACATGCACATTTTTGCCGTTTAATCGTGGTGTCCAAGTCCACACAAATGTCATGCCTGATTGGGGGTTTATATCCTGTCTAAGTCAAGACTATATTTGCTATGCCACACTGGTAGTTTGGTTTTTTTTTGTACTTTCCCAAACTACTCAGTGCTTCACAGACATTATCTTAGTAGCCTTGCAGGAGTCCTGCGATGTAGGGAACTATTATTTTTTCCTCATATTCCAAATGAGAGACAGAATAGTGACTTGTTTAAGACTATCTAGCAAGTTTATGATTTAGCTGAGTTTGAAACCATTGGTCCATCACTCATCCTCCTTACTAGTAAATTCTTGCACTTAGTTTGTGTGAAAAATAAGGGTTTTAAACAAAAACGTTTGTTACCTGATGGCTCATTGTATTTCTTCTAGGGTGGAGACTTTACTAATCACAATGGCACAGGAGGCAAATCTATATATGGCAGTCGATTTCCTGATGAAAATTTCATCCTTAAACATGTTGGACCAGGTAGGCACATATCTCTTTCTGCTGCTCTTGTTTTTGACCATATGGCATTTATTAAAACATCAGAGGTAGGGAAGGTCTCATTTTGAATAAGTTTGAAAATCAACTGGTATTGAGCATACATAAATTTACAGATTAGAAGGCCAATTCCTGAGAATGAACATATTGCTGATTCGGAGGCTGGCACTGATGTCTACTTATTTTCCTAGTCTTGCTCCCATGTCTTGAACAGCAGTCTGACACATGGGAATAGGCTAGTGTTTAAAAAGACTGCTGCTCTTTAGGTTAGGAAGATCATACTGCATTCTTTTTCAGTATGGTGCATAATCTACTAATTCTTAAAACGGCTGGTTCTCAGGAGTGAGAGAGATTGCTTCCTGTTGCTAGAAACCAAGCAAATGGCTGTTTGCATTAAATTTTGAGCCAACTTCAATATATCTCTATTGAACTGAGTGAAATTGCTTAGAAAAGGTTCTAGAAGATTATTCAGAAATAGCATGTGTTTGCATTGGTATTTCATGTATTCCATGACAGACTTCTGATCTGAGCATTAAATAAGTATAATTTAAAAGATTTGAAATCTGGTCATTTTGAAACAGTTTTGTATTAGTTGGGTGGAATAACTGTACTCGTCTCATGGAAACAAAAACTCTGAGTCTCCCCTTACGCATTAATGAAGGGGAAAGGTGACATGTGGAAAAACTGTCCAGAACAATATACTGTACTCCTTTTGTCTTTGGATTTATCCTCTCCAAACGTTTTTGAGGTTAAATTGGGTTTAAGTTGCGTAACTTTGTTTTTTTTATGCAATTCAACATGGCCCTCTAAATTTTTTCCAGGGTATGTAGGGTGGTGATGGTGTCTCTTGCCAAGTAGAACTTGGGGGATAGAACAAATTGGTCTTTCCTGTAGAAGTTTCTAATAGATATGAGCTAATGCAAAATTGTTCCAGCTGCAGTATTAGAACATTTAGCACTTGTGTGGAATAGGATATCTTAATGATTGCTACTTCCCCCATTCTAAATAGAGATTAAAAAGCAGAAAGTTTGCGCCATCCAAAACTTCTTGAATTAGTGCTTGCTTTTGTATGGTAGAGATAAATTGCTGTCTTCTTACTGTTGCAGGTGTTCTCTCAATGGCCAATGCTGGATCTAATACCAACGGATCTCAGTTTTTCATCTGCACAGCCAAAACTGATTGGTAAGCATTCTGGGACCAACATACATAAGGTTCTTTGTAATGAGGCTTTCTTAACACATGATAAATTGTCCAGGTTGTGTTCCTTGTTGGGAGCAAAGGAGAAGGAAATAAAACTATGCAGGTCGCAAAAATGACCTCAATGTATTCCATACACGTTTTGTAACTTGAGCTATTGCGCTAGCTCTGGCTCTTCTGTTTCTTCTAGAAGAGGAATGTCAAACTCCTTTCATACAGAGAACTGAAGCTAGCTTTCATGGTACCTGCTGAGGGCCAGAAGTGACATCATTAAGCAGAAAGTGACATCGTTAAGCAGATAATGGTCAGAAATAAGCAGTTCTCACATAAAAAGTCATTAGCTGCAATTGACAAGAAGAGAAAATGTGCAAATCTTGTTCATATTTTCAAGGTATGAGAGAGCCCAGTTATAATGGGAGCTGGATAAATTGCTTCCGGGGAGCCGAATTCAGCCTGCAGGTCTTAAGTTTGACACCTCTGTTCTAGAAGGTAGCAGTGCTCTTCCTCTAGAATGCATCCTGTTGGTTCCAGCTCTCATAGTACATTGAATAAAACAGGATTAAGATCTCTTTGACATAGAATTTCTGAACCCTTATACCCTTGGTGAAAAGCACTCCTGTTTCAGCTATGGGTTTTTTGGGTGGTAGTTTCACATGGTTACCCAGTTAGAATGAAGGCAAATTGAAGTCTTCACTTTCAATTTGCCTTGTGATGCTTACCATGCAGCCAGTGAGACTTGCCTGTAGGACATCAACATGATCCTTATTTGGCTAGGATCATCTTGTCAGGAAGGGAGAGGTATAGAAGCTGCAGTTCTGGGGAAAAAAGCAAATGCTAGAAGGCTATAAACAGTGAGAGAAGGATAGAATGGGAGCATTTCAGATAACATTTTGTTCTTGGTTTTCCCTCTGCAGGCATAAGGAGGCTTTGGGGCGGGGGGGGGGATTATAACAAGACCCAATACTGAGGGGAAGCCAGTATATTATAGAACAATACCTTAGTGGGCAGGAAAGGCAAGCAAGGCTACACTATTCACAAGCCTCAATATTGTTGCTTAATCTTACTCAGACAAGGATAAGATGCTGTTCTCTCCACATAAAAGGAGAAAAATTGGCTGCATTTGTATGACATGCACTATGTTTAAGTGTTCAAAACCTGCATCTTGAGAGCTCTGTCTGGTGAATCAACACGTTGTGCAATCAGCAGACTGCTGGAGGGCTAGCATGATGTGGACAAACCCATCCCATAACTAGGAAAAGAATTGCATACTGATGCTTGGCACATGTCTCATTTTGACACTTGACTGTTTAATGTTGAGACCAAATGTCTTCCAGCACATGATGGGTCTTGTATTTGGTCTGCTCATTTAAGGGCTTAGTCAAATACTTAGGAACTTTAGATCAGATCTTTGCCTGCAGCTAGTCTTTAACGTCTTAACATATGAATATTCTGCTGAGGTGGAGCGTCTTTTTATCCATCTTCCCCTTACAGTCAACTTCCTTAACTCACTTTCTAGGGTTCATCTGTCTTGTTAAAAAGTCTGTGCTGTCTCAGCTACTGTTTTCAGATTTAAACTTTAGGAAAGCATTGTGTTACCTCTGCCTAGAGCAGTATTTTCAGGAAAAAAATTTTCTCTGTACCCTCCTGAAAGTTAAGGTTACATCAGGTAGTTCTAAAAAGCTTTGTTAACATTGGGTTCAATAGGCAAATGATATGAATCACCTCCTACAGTGTGTTAGGGAGGTGGGAATCCATTATTGGAATGAAAGCAACTCTTATAGTACTGTACCCAAAAGCGAACATGGAGGATAGATCTGTCAATGACATTTTAACCATGATGGCTAAATGAACCAGCCTGTTCAGGAGCAGTGTTCCTCAATATTGGGTACTCTGCCATTTTTCCCTGCTGCTTGTGAGCTTTCTAGGTATCGACAAGTTCTGGAAATGGAATGCTGGATTAGAATTGGTGTGATCTAGCCTGGTTGTTCTTATGGAGTGGTAGGGCTTGTATAAAATTTTCCAAGGAGTGAAATAAGGTTTGGTAGGTTGAAAGTTTGTCCATATCATTCTGCCTGTCCTTCCCAATGGCCTGAAAGGAAAGAAGGGGAAAAATGACGCAGTAGCAGCGCATGTTTGTCAGTCACCTGGCAGGACAAGTAAAGGTGGAAGAGAAATAGTCTTTTGCTGGATTTTGTTAATAGGAGCATGGGCTTTTGAACCCGTGTTACGGGTTCCAGTTCTTGACAAGTTTAAAACCTATAGTATCTTCATGCCAAAATCTTGATCGACAAAATCTTATATACTGACTCACTTCAGATATTGTACAAACCATATTTTGAACTTTAAAGGCAGGTCATGCTTAGAATAATTTCTCTGCTCAGTACTCCAATATGTAAGTACAGGGGCCCCCAGAGGCATAATGGCTGTAGCTATATTTTATCAATTCAGATATCATTCTGACCCATTGTGCAAGCCTATCTTAAATTCTGGTTTCTGATTCTGGCTTGCTGGTTGTATAGACATGCTGTCTGAAATGACATAGTTAAATTTCTATAACCATGGTTTTAGTGTGAAGTCTGAATTGAGCTGTTCTCTTATGGAACCAATCGTACAATCGTACAATTGTAGAACAGCTTTTTTTGTCCCAATAAGGAGGAAACTGTCCTGTCTTCAAGGTGAATCATTTTCCTATATCCTTCACTTCCTACTGCAAGTGCAAAACTAGATTTTCAATTTTCTATAATGCTACTTCATACATGTTTTGTTTGTATTGCAGGCTGGATGGAAAGCATGTTGTGTTTGGCCATGTGAAGGAAGGAATGGATGTTGTGAAAAAAATTGAGAGCTTTGGCTCCAAGAGCGGAAAACCTTCAAAGAAGATAATCATTACTGATTGTGGCCAATTGTCATAATTGAAGATGCACCCACCTCCCTAGAGAATGTATGATGCAGAAGGAAATCTGTGGAAATAATTACTTGTTCATTTCTCATCTGGATTTGAACTTCAAGAGAACCCAACTTTGCTGAGCCATGTTCAGAAACAATGAACTGTGTGAAGATTTCCAATTTCAAATATTTGTTTGATAAACTGAAAGTATGTGAACTTAGCTGTACTACTTTTTGTCTGTTTTTTGAAAACTGAAGGTTCGAGAAAATCCAAGAACAAAGGCTGCTAGTGAACTTATTCTTTTGTGTTAACCTTTCAGTTATTTAATATAATCTTGTCGCCTGGCTGTACTTGAATTTTCCCATTTCAAGTGAATGTATTAACTGCTGTTTAGTATTTGACAAATCTACCCCTGTGGATGGATATGTCAAACATAAGTAGCTTATTGATTAAATTCTGAGATTCTGTTCAGATGAGCAGTCAAGAGAATGGATAACAGTTGTCTCTTTTTGGTGCATTCTGTTTGGGTTTCAAGCCTGCTACCAATTGACAAATCATCTTAGTTGTGCTGTCTAATATCTTTACAACCATCAGAGCTAAGGATTTTCATTCTGCAAGAATATATCGGTTCAAGCTACATACATGGACTTGGGCTGCAATCCTAAATACTGTATGCTTACTAGGGAGTAATCCCTATTGAACACACTGGGACATACTTCTGAGTAAACCTGTATAGGATTATGAATTTCCTACAACTTTTGATATCTTTCTGTCCTTATTAAAAGGACAAAAGGTTTGATGATCCAGTTGATTCAATAAAAATTGAATCAAGTTTTCAATAATAAAATTGAATTTTTATATTGAATTGATTCAATAAAATGATTCGGTTGCTTAAAATGTATGTTGTATTAGGACTTAACCTGGGAACATGCTACCAGACTTGTAGGAACCTCTATTTTTTGTGAAAAAAGTAGAAATGAGCCAAGTCTACTCAACTGTGAATTGTTGAATCCAACATGGAAAAGGGCTCTCATTACATGGTATGTTTCTGTTTAGCCCCTCCCTATGTGGATCCACTGTGAAGACAATTAAGCTGAATGACCTACTTGCATTGGCTTTTGCTTTTAATACAATTGTGGCTTATCTTAGGGCTGAAACTAGGTTGTATTTCCTTGGGGACCAAATCCTATGCAACTTTCCAGTGCTGATGCAGTCATGATGCAGTCCCCAGGTAAGAGAACAAACATTCCGTTACCTTGAGGAGGTCTCTGTGACTGCCATCTCACCACAGGATGCAGTACATGGCCTGTTGGCACAGCTGTATCTGGGCTGGAAAGTTGCATAGGATTGGGCCCCAGGTGCATTGCATGTATTGCCATCAATCATGTTATAACCAGTAAGTGGTGAGGCTATTAGGCATAGAAATTCTGTAAGGAAAAGATGAAGTTTGGACAGTTCCCAACCCCTGAACTTGCCTCACTCTTGGCTGTCTTATGCAAATTTTAAAGCTGAAAATCTAAAGCTAAAATCAAAAAGAAATGTTGAACAATTGAGATCCCCAGTTCATGTGGGTATGTCTATGTTGCACATATGTATTTAATAGCAGCTTAACTCTCATGGCCCCTTCTTTTCCCTGCCCCAGTAAATCTCGGAATTGTAGGGTGTTGGAAATTGGAGATAATTAGTTCTGTGAGGATAGTTAATTATAGTTCTCTGTGGTAAGAGGGAGTGACTGTTAAAGCAGTTTGTGATGTAGTATCTTCTGGTTTCAAGATAAGTGACCCACATAATTGATAGCTGTGTCACTACCTCAGAAATGTAGCAATATGTTCAGGATATGCTGCACGTCCGCAGCAATCAGAAGTACTGCAAGGAGGTACAGTCAAAACAACAACTTCAGATTCTTTGTGCTTGCAAAGGAGGGTTGGGGATGACAATCTAAATTGTTAATGCCTGAAATAGCCTTGAATCTTGTTGAAACAAGCTAAAAGGATAAAGTCAGATTAGGCTGTAAAGCTTGCAGTTGTGAATTGTGCATTTTTCTGTAAAAGAAAAAATTAACCTGGAAACTTGAGTACCTTTATCTTGGTCACAACAGAACTATCTTTTAAATACCAAGGGATCTACTAGGACAGTGGTTCTCAAACTGGTGGGTCATGACCCACCACTTTGTGTAAAGGGTCCCCTGTCCCTTTAAGGGGCAGGGGAGGAGGCAAGGGCTGTGATGCTATCCCAGCCTATTCACTAATGGGTGGAAGGGGTTGCTTTTACTTACAGGTGACAGCATGATGTTGCAGGGACTGCGGGGAGCCCTGTGCAGCTCTCCACAGGAATCCCTGTTTAGAGGTGCAAAGCACTTCCTTGTTGCAAACACAGAGGAAGTGCTTTGCACCTGCTTTTATCAACATTCTAAACATTGGGGAGCCCTGCAGAGGCCTCCCCGGGGCTTCCCACACCTACTGCAATGTCCTGTAGCCATCTGTAAGTAAAAGCATCCCACTTCCACTCCTGTTAGTGACACAATCCTGAGGATCACATCACTGCCCTCACTTCCTTCCCTGCAAAGACTTACTCTGGGAGTAAAACTGTCAAGAAGTTTAAAAACCACTGTACTAGGAGATATACCTTAGTGACTATGGATTTAAAATATCAAGGGCCTTTGACATGAGAGTTTATTTCTGTACCATGTAACATCACTGTAGTTTTCAAATGTATTTTGCACTAGATCCATGCACATAAAAGGTTAAACACAACTTACAAAAGAATTGTATCTCTGTAGTCAATTGTTCTTGTGTTCTTTTGAAGGGTTTGAAATAATTCAGTATAACTTGTTTGGCTTATGTTTGGAATCAATAATAAATGGTATTTTTGTTACATGTTCTTTGATAATGTAAAATGATTAAATTACCTTTTGTAAGAATTGGCAGTCTGTTTCTTTCCTGGTTTAAAGCCTTGTGTAGAATAGAAGTTCCTCTGTAAGATTTATTATGGCTGTATTTTTGTCAATGAAAATGGCATCTTTTGCATGGAGGTCTAGAGCAGGGGGTGTCCAAATTATTTGGCAGGAGAGCCACATCTCTCTGTGTAAGGGGCTCAGGGAAAAAAGAATTAATTTACATTTAAAATTTGAATAAATTTACATAAATATATTAGATGGAACTTTACATATGTGAAACAGCAAGCAATGGAGGGAGTCCTCGGCCTGCAGCTCGTGTGAGGTCAAACAGTTGGCCCTTGTGCTGAGAGTAGTCACTTTGGGCCAGTGTGGACTCCAGTAAGTCTCTGGAGGGCCAGAGGCTCATTGGAGACTGGGGGCTCCCTGCGGGCCAGATTGGGGGTCCCCAAGGGCTACAAGGCGCCTTGGCCCAGGGCTTGGGCACCCCTGGTCTAAAGTAATATGAAGTCCAAACAGTCTTTGGTTTCAGAACTGACATTTTAAAAGATGATTTAAAGCTTCACAAAATGGAAATGAAGAAAAAGCAAGGAAAGTATGCATCCACTTGCACACCATAGATTTATATCGGCTTCAAAAATAGGCCTTTGACTTGGGACTTGGAATCTCAGGCTAAAATATTCCTGTCTGGCTTGGATTTACCAGTAGCTATGACTGAAATTCTAGTTTAGTTCCACTTCAGACCAATAAAGGTTCAGTAATTAGTTCAGCATACCCCCACAACCAGTTTAGTTCATGTGCATTCAGGAAGTATGGAAATTCATACAAATTGCAATGCAGCCTGAGCTGATAGGCACTATAAAGCACACATGAAAGAAAAATCAGCATTCAGGCTGTAGCACGTTAAATGTTACATATTAAATACAAAAACAGGGAGTCCCATGATAGTTTAAGGACTAGCAATTTCACTGTGGCACAAACTTTTGCAGATTAGAGCATTCTTTTTAATGAAGAAAAACTGTAAAATGCAAAGGGTAGCATTTTGGTTTTTCTAGGAATAATACAAGGTAAGAATGTAATAGCAGCCACAGGTGGTATTAGTATGTTTTTGTTGTCCAACATAAACCACTCTGCTTCCTACCCCTTTAAGAGTCCAGATAAGCTCACATTTTTGCATTCATGTGTTTCTGGTTTAAGACAAGGTATATAGTTTTTTTTAGTTACACCTATATTTGAACTCACAGACACCATACCCCTTGGCACTACATGTAGGATATATTTTCTGATTCTCTAGCAAATGGCTGTGACAGCTGAACCATTTTCAGTCTACATGATGTTACAAAAGCTCCAGTCAGTCATTCTGAGCATGCTAATGAGCAAGCACAGCCCCATGGAATTTTGAGTGGCCTAGGAGGGAGGAAATGAAGACCACATGAAGGACTTTTAGAGGGAAATGGAAGCTGGATCATAGAGATGATGGGGAGAGACTGAATTGCAGAAAACAGCTGGTTCTGTTCTGACATGCAGAATTGAAACAACCTGCCAAAACCTTGGCTGCAGGCCCTTTAGCATTAGGAATACAGTTCTTTGATTAATTACAAGGAAAGCATTGCTGATTCTCTTCTTTCATTTTTGCCATTTAGAGCTGTGATTTTCAACCTCTTCCATCTTACACTGACAAGGCACTAAAATAGTCAAGGCGCACCACCAGGTTTTTGAAAATTGAAATGGCACACCATGCTGGCAGTGGGGGCTCACATCTCCCATTGGCCCTATTAATAAATGACCTCCCCCCCAAATTCCTGTGGCACACCAGTGTTCCACGGCACAGTGGTTGAAAATGGCTGATTTAGAGAATAGGATGCTGTGTCATCACAAAGTACCAGGTATGTTTTCAGAGTCTCCTTAATCATTCCCTAGATCTTCTGTACTGTAATGGTCCTAATCCTGCAACTGCTTGTACAGTCTAATAGACTCCCTAATACAATTTTTGGGTTGTGATCCTAGAGTTAGGCTGTTTGTGAAGGTCATAGGTGCCATCTTTCAAAGGTGGTGTTTACCCAATGATCTGCCAATAAGTGTTGGGGGGTATGCATGCATTCTGACAGAACTAGGCCCAAACAATGGATGTGTTTTTAATTCTCTGCACCAATAGATATCGTGGACAGAACTCTAAAACGGAAAGAAAGTGAGACCATTGTTGCTTAGTGAAGTTTAAATGCTTCCTCAACAGGCCTGTTGGTCTCTTACAGGGAATTGGCTCCTGAAGTGGATTCTCTACAGGACAGCCTCCTGAAAGCCCATAGTGGACTTTCCAGTCAAGAGCCCTAGGCATTTGAAGATCAACCATGCCCATAAGAATATGAACAGCCTCATCTTGTGAGCCACATTGGAAGGATGACTTGTGTACTGCAGCTTCAGCATTATAATTCCAATGTGAGAACATACAACTGACCTAGTACTACATATTAGGAATCAGCCGAAGCTCCATCACTGGTGCAGGTGGGCTACAATACTGGATCCCACAGCATAGCACCTTAATAGCCATTCAGAATGACACCAGAGCTGACTTGGTGGAACACCCAAGTATTCTATTAAAAAATGAGGTGTTATAGCACCAGCATGTTTTATTGGATGGTAGTTTTGCACTGTGCAGGAAAGAGGTTTTCGCTAATGATTTGGCCAGTTAGAAACCCTTCAGACACTTAATCTCTAGCCAGAAATGCTAGAAGCATTTATTTTAGACAGTGTTAAAAATGTAGATAATCCATTTTGGAATGTGGATATCTTTAACCCATTTTTGCCCAGCCCACAGGTGTACACACTTGGTCCCTGTTGTGTATATGCAATGTTGGGCAGAAATGACTTCATCTGATGAAACCTAAAATGCCTGTTTACTTAGGAGTAAGTACCATTATACGCAATTGGGCTTACTCCCAGAGATGTGTTCATAGGATTGCAGTCTTCATCACTCATTCATTTTTTGTCTCTTTCAGATCCCCAGTGAGATAATTGTTTCATAACTTTTATTCTGCTTCCTGCCTAGCCCAAATTTGCATTTTTATCTGGGCAATAGCCTTGAGAGGAAATGCCTAGACTGGTTTTTTTGTACCCACAAAACTAATACAGTGCTCTAATAGGGCTTTAAACATTGTGCCTTTCCTTCCTGCCCGCTTCCTTAGGCAGGTATTATTCATATGAGATAAGGCTGGTGCTATCCAGAAATGTTCCTGTGAATTTGGGTGTGTATTAATTTTTGAATGGCCTCGGGCAAAGTTTCTCAAGCTTGATGTTACTGGAACTCCTGAAAAATAATATATATAAATTTGCACAGCCCCCTTTACCCTATTACAGCTAGCCATGGCACACACCTGGAAACACCCCCCCCCCCCCCGCGGAATAAGACAATATCAGTATCACTAACAGTTACTTGCTTTGGCTTTCTGGGGTTTCAGTCAGGGGTTTTTCCCAGCTTTACCTGGGGATTCCAGAGATCAAACCTAGTTCTTCAGAACTTTGGGACCCCCTTACAAGCTGCTGTGATCCCCTTGGGCCCCAAAGCTTGGGGCTTAAGTCATTTCTGCCCAACATTACCTATATGCAACAGGGATCAAAAATGGGCTGGGCAGAAATGGGTTAACATCAAGCCTCTGTTATGTTAAAGCATGGTTACAGACCATGTGACTGATTCTAGCTTTAAATTCTTGAAGATGGTTTATTATAGTACTTGGATAATGGTAACTTTTTTTTTTTAATCTTGCCTTCGTTTTCAGTGTAGAACTAGAAAAGTAACTAGCTACCGTAAAAGTGAACATTCTGTGGGCTGATATTTTTTTAAATGCTAAGATTTGTAGGCATCTCTGTTTTGTTTACTATTTGCATATTTGCCCATAAGTATCCCAACAGATTGTGCCGGCAGTCCCTGACTTAAGGATGTCAGATACCCCAGTTTACAGACACTAATGCACAGGCGTGGACTATCTAGTCTTGTGCTCTCATGTCTACAAGATGGTGCTGTTCTGACAATGTTAAGTCCAACTTCTGGACAAACTACGTACTCTGTGTTTGTTTTCATTTTAAAGGCTGTTTTCTTGCAAGGTTAACAATGGCCAAAGGAGTGAAAGTTGTGGGTGAACTGTCTGCAGGACCTCTGAGAAGAATTTTATCAGGGTGTACAAAGTTTCTTTTGGGCCCCTTCCCAAAGGGGTGGTGACAAGGGTGGACAGATCAGGGGTGGAATGGGGACAAAATAGGGTATGGGGGAAATGATAACAGCCACAAAAGAATTTGGAGTATTTGGAACCCTGGTCTACTGGGCTTCCCAATGCAGAGCCCAAGTCTACCTGCCCATACGGTGTTGGCAGCTAGATACAGTAATATGGAAAGACAAATGTACTTCTAAGTCTCTCCAAAATCTTTTAAATATATAGAATCATTGCAGAAAATGAGCATCATTGTATTTAGGTTCACACTAGAATCGAAAGTGCCCTGTTTGCACCAAAATGTTCTTCTGCAGCAGCTGTAGCCCCACAGCTCCTATAAACTCCTTCATGGCAAGCGGATTTAGACACCAAAGAGCTACTGTAGCAGGCCAGTTCCCTCCCAGAGTTGATGCTGTGTGTCATGTATGCATTCCTCAGCCCAACACATATGGCTTTTGGTAGCGGTAGCTGCCGTGCACCTAGCATCCCATGTGGGCAGCAAGTCCACGTGAAATAGGAAAATATAAGATCCCAGCCAAGAAATTTCTGGGGCCCCTTCTTTGGCTCTTGGGCCTCCCTCTTATCCTGGGCCCAGTACAAATAACCCCTTTAGCTCCCTCTCACGAGTCCTGGCTGTTTATAATTAATAGACTGGCTTAAGCAGAATTGCACTCGCAGTTTGTTACCAGGTTAGAGCTTGATAATTTAAAATAGCTTAAATCAGTGGTTCCCAAACTGTGGGTTGGGAACCACTGGTGCGTTGCCGAAGGGCAATGGAAAGATTAGATGACTAATTGCCTCAAGCACTGAGGCTATTCAAAAATCAAATACTGCTGCTGCTAATTACCCTGCAAAGAGCTCAGCTCCTGCAGTTTACAAGATAGTTGCTAACTGCCCTGCAGTTTGCAAGCATGTGTAAATATAGGGAGATAAATTTTTTAGAGTCTTTTCCTGGTTATTATTACTTGTAAATAAACAAACAAACATGTCTTTCTAAATATCCTTTTTAAAGTCTGGTAAACAGGCATACTAGGATATGCCACTGCACTCAGGGTCATTGGAGACAGAACCTTAGATATCTGTATTGGAATTGTGGAAGATATGGTGAGGAGATAGGATGTGGTGTCTGCAGTGGTCCTTTGCAGTGGTGAATCTGGGAAACAAGGGGTTAAGACCTGGGCTTTCAGCAGAGGGTGTGCTGCACAGCTGCAGGCACTAGAGGCATTCAGGCTATTGCAGGATATAAGGAGCGCTTGGGGGCAAAAAGATTTTGTGGGTTGTAGTTGGAGAAAGACTGGCTGGCTAAAATGGACTGATTTCTTGGATAACTGACCTGTTAACTAATGGACTGACTCATAGGTCAGCTTGTTGGATTGATTCTCTGGCTAATGATTTACTGGACTTTTGGACTGATTAACTGGCAACTTAACCAATGGACTGGTGGATGTATGATGAACTGGTGGACTGACATGGATTAACTAATGGACTACCCAACTGCCTGAACTGAGATTACTAGGCGGTGGAGTGCTATTGCACCTGAAGGACTGCAGCCTCAGGAACTAGGAGGAAGGACCCTGCACACCCACAGGCAAGCTACCTTTTTTACCAGTGCTGGGATACAGTGGTAGTGTTTGCTAGAGCTGGCTATAGTTAAATTGGGGGAATTAATTGGCCAAAGTGGGTATAGGTTCTCTAGGCCAAGTTTATAGCAGGAACTTGGCAAGACAATATCAAGTGTCAGGAATTGTTTAGCATGACCAACACATGTTTCCTCCTGTTTTTTCATTTACCTATTAGCTATCCAGAGATGGTACCTTATTTACACCAATTATATAAACCACAGACAAGGAAAGCCTTTATGTTAGCAAGGTGCAATACCATCCCTTCAGCCCTGCTGATAGGCCAAGTGGTATATTTCAATATACTCTGTCCCTGTAGAATGAAAAATGTGGACAAGCTTGAACAAGTGGTTCTGTCTTGCCTTCTATATCCAGCCCCTTGTCAGAAGCATCTGGATTCCATGCTTACAAACTTCAGGGGATGGGCTGATGTGGCCACTCTCCATGCTCTCCTATCATTAAAGGAGGGCAAGAAACTTGAGGATGTAGCCTTGTTTATTCTTAACAGTGCTGACCTTTACAGACATGGCTTTCAAAATATAATTATGCTGAGTGTGCTGCAGATGAGTAGCCTGGGAACACTTGTATTTCTGTATAAATTGTTATTGTACAATTGTTAGATATACTAGTATGTTTTTGTTTCAATGTGTATTCTTGGTTAGGGTTTGCCAGTGTTTCATGCCAATAAAGGTTCCGTACATACAAGTCTGATATACCTAGGTGGGTCCCGATAGTGTCATTTAAAAAAGTGGGTCCTGGTGCAACAAAGTTTGGGAACCACTGGCTTAAATGAATTCATGTTCAGGTAGTGTTTGCCACTTCAGGATCTGGGCTGCCAAGGATCCTACCGTCTTTGAGGTGTGTTTCACCAGTAGGTGGCACCAGAGGATCAGCTGCTGTTTGAATGGAAGGCAAATGTCTGATACATTTCCAGACTTACTTGGTAGCTTCCTCTCCAGTGTGCTCCTGCTGAGTATGTGTGCCCTTTCTATATGGCAGTGGTTCTCACATGTTTAGCAACAGAATCCACTTCTTAGAATGAGAATCTGTCATTCCCACTGGAAGTGATGCCATGACTAGAAGTTACATCATCAAGCAGGAACATTTTTAACAATCCTAGGCTGCAATCCTATCCACACTCTCCTGGGAGTAAGTTCCATTTGCTACAGCAGGATGTACTTCTGAGTAGACATGCATAGGTTTGGGTTCTTACTTTGCTCACTGTAATGCTAGGGTTCTCCAAACTTATCTGGCACAGTGCTGAAGGCTGGAAAAAAATTTAAATATAAAATTTAAATAAATATATTAGAGATGGAACTTGGATGAATGAATGAATGAGTGGGCTCATTCACTCAGCCTCTCCGGCTCTCAGAACACCCTCCAGATGCAATCAGAGCACAGCTCTGGTCAGCTCTGGTCAGTTGAGTGGGCCAGAGGCTTTCAGGGGACAAGAGGCTGGCCGAAGGCTGGATAGAGGCTCGCTGTGGGCTGCATCTGGCCCCCGGGGTGGGGTTTAGGGACCCCTGCTCTAAAGCTGCAATCCTATCCACACTTTTTTGGGAGTAAGTCCTATTGGATACAGCAGGACTTACTACTGAGTAGACATGCATAGGATTGGGGTCTTTGCTCACAATTCAGTTCAGTAAGACCTTTATTGGCATAAAATTGCTCACTGTAATGCCAGGGGAAGGAGCCTAGCTCTAAGGCTGCAATCCTATCCACACTTTCCTGGGGGTAAGTCTCATTGGACACAGTAGGACTTACTTCTGAGTAGACCTGCCCAGGATTGTGCCCCAAGGTATATCTACACTACAGGTTTTTAACGAGTTTATTGCTGTTTAGGAATCTGTTGTTGAGGATGCTGGGATGGGAAGGATTTAATTTAATTTGGATTAGAATTTTAAGTGGTTCTACAGGAAGGCTTGTGGCTAGTCAAGTGATAGATGTTTGGAATCTGATGTCATAATCACTCTAAATGTAGGGGGAGCGTGAGTATGCACATGAGAGGCAGTCATTCTTCTGGTTGTGATGCTTTTACCAGCACTTGCACTTCATCAGGGGAGGGGACACTACTGCCCATCTCCATGCCCTGGAGAGTTTCACCTGCTCGGTGTCTGCAAGCAAAGGAAGTGGTTTTTATTTGTGGGGTGGGAAGGATTCCTTCCATCCTGTCCTTGTGATGTGTTCACCCTGAATATTGAGTTAAAGAACTGCACTTTAGGAAAAGAAAGATCAACCATTCATTAACCAGACTTGAATACTTGACATGGGGCACTGCAAGAAGTCCAGTCATGAATTGCTTGCTTGTGGGTTGACCTGGATGTAGTAATACATGCAGACACGGAATCTCAAGATCCAGTTACAAAGTTTTAAACCAAGCGTTCCCTCCAAGTCAAACTCATTCTAACCCTATTTTACATGCCTCTCAAATGTTTTGGTTTCATCACGCAGCCTACATGTGCCTACTGCCCCTACTGAAATCAGTGGGTTTACTGGCTGAGTCCCGGATAAGCATGCTTAAGACTGCCTTGGGGAAAAATTAACCTGCTCATTTTCTGTGTAATGAGATCCAGAACTGGTAAATGCACCAAAGCAGGGCCAGTGAAGTGGTGGGAGTCTTAAAAAGAGTAGCTCATTTGGGGATAGATTTTTGTCTCCTGATCCTTCATATATGTGCAAACGTGTGCTCAGCCATTACTTGTTAGGCCCAGTCCCTATTTCTGGGCCTGGTATTTCTGGTGCATTGCCCCTATTTTGTCTATAGATGTGTGGATGCCCTTTAAAAATATTATTGGGAATTGCTACGAGCTTCCATTCTTTAGGTTTTTGCTGAGAGCAGTGATTTTCAGACTTTGTCTCGCGCACACTGACAAGGTATTAAAATGGTCAAGGCATTTCATCAGTCTTTTGACAATTGACAAGGCACACCATGCTGTTGGTGGAGGGCTCACATCCCCAATGGCGCTACTAATAAATGACCGTCCCTCCCACAAACTCCTGCAGCACACCTGCAGACCATTCGTGGCACACCAGTGTGCCATGGCACAGTGGTTGAAAATGGCTGCTCTAGATGTTAAAACACTTCATGGGGCTGGGCGCCTCTCAATTAGTGCACAAGCATGTAAACATATACCCAGTGTGAGTACATTGCTTCCCTTCCATTCCTTTCCCCCAATAACTAGCTACCCACATAGTAAATGTTATTGATTGTTCTGAGTTGTTGCTATTCTAAGTATTGCACAACTTTTCTATTAAATGTTCTTAAGTTTCTGCAAGTAAACAGTTTCATTGGTTTTACTACCACACTCTGCTTCTAAGGTCAGTTCAGGGTGGGCTGTTTTGTAGTAACATAATATGCAAGTCTAAAAGAACCTTCAGCAATATACAGCAGTGAAGAGTCCAGCTCAGTGTTTGGAATCTGTTGAGCTATACCTGTTGAGTGTTTTTTAATTAAACATTTGAAACCTTATCTGAGCTTCTGTGGAACAGAACCAATGACCAATTTTTTTAGTCAGGAGCTACTCTGTTAACATCAGGAGGTAAAAGTTGATAGGAACATGTTAGTAACTACAGAAAATGGATTTTGCACTTGTTCTACTGGGCCTGCAGAATTCTAAGATGGAAACATGTAAATTATAAAGGCCCTCGTTTTCCTCATGGAGACACTTGAAGTTTTCATGAAGAAGAATGGTGGAATTTGTCTTGCCATGAGTGATGGTGAAGAGACATGCCGATGATACACGAATTCTTCGTAGATTTAATTTTTAAATGAACTACCTGTATCTTATTTTTCAATTACAGAACCAAAGGAAAGGGTTTCTTCCAGCTTAGTTAATGTAGAACAGTACTGTACAAATTTGAAACGAGAGGTAGGGAGTAGGAAGAGAGATGCTCAAATGATGGGACAAAGTTAGGGGGTCTTAATAAGATCCACAGGCTCCTCCTGCTGGCTCCCTCTAGTATTAGGCAAATCATGCCCCTCCCTATAGCCTTCTAAAATCAGTTCTGGATAAGGAAGCTGTTGAAAACGTCCCTCCTGCACTTAGAGAGTTGCTGAAGGGAAGGGATCACAACAGAAAAAGTAAGGGGGGAAAATAACATAAGAGGACATTAGAATGGGTAAGTAAGGGTGCAGTCCAAGCCCTGAAATAGTTGCTGTGTGGTAATCTGTTTAGTTCAGTTTCAATATTTAACAAATAATTTTAAAACATTAAGATTTAGAGGCTATAATGCTCAAGTAGCAGGTATTGAACAACCCACGCATACTTTCAAATGTGCATGCAAAGCTTGAGCACTGTTATTAAGCCTGACATGAATTCGCAGTGAAGAAAAACAATAGCAGTCACCCTCTTCGTTCTCTGTTTATAAGATCATAGTTCTTTCTGAAGTATGACAGCAAGGATAAGATGCGATATGTTTGGTCTGCAGATTTAAAAAAAATTATCATATCAAAAAGCCCATTTCCACCACACTGGTCTCTGCACCAAAATGTGAAATTTCCTGTAAGGAGAGTGACTGACGGGAGGTGGGGAGGAACCGAAATAAGGCAAGAGCAAGTTATCCAGTTACTTAATGCCTCTGTAGTGCTATTTAAAAATGAAAATGCCTTGGTGGAAAAAGAGATACTGCTATTTTTGACTGTTAAAACTAAAATATGCATGTCCAATAAAATGAACACTCAATACGCCTTAAAGATATGTCACTGAATGAAGTTGGGATGAACAGAAATAGATAGTGGGGAGACAGAACGCTGTCACAATTTTTATTTTCACTTCTTTCCTTCATGAAATGCTCCCAATAGGGAAAAGTGTGCAAGGAGATGCAACAGCTGCTGAAAAGGCTCAGTGGATCCCCTACTTAGTAACTTTTCTATGAACATTTTATTCCATTTTGACAGGTGGCCTGACAAAAAAAGCAGTTTTGATATATCCCAAAGTAGAACCTTTCCAGACCTCCTCTGCCAAGCGGCAACCCCAAATCAAATACATTTGGTTTAAAAGTTTGTTGGCTTAAAAACCCAGTGGGAAAATGACAAAATTAGCAATGTCTTTATGTGCAGGAACAAGAATCAGTCAAAGGAATAACGCTTAATTGGTGAACATTGTAAGAATGATTGCCAAATTACATTGAAGTTGTCTGGCAGGAGGGGGCGGGGCCTGAGGTGGCTGTGTTTTTCTGAGCTTCTGGAAAGCTCTTGGAAAACACGCTATTTCTTCCCAGAATCGTGGGTCTGATGAGATCCGAGGATCAGTGGCCAGGAAAGGCCTTGATCCTACAGATGGTGTACGGTTTTGGAGAAGAAGGGTCCAGCCAGGGACTGTTTTTCTTTTTTTCCAAGGGAACCCAGCCATCGATGTCGGTGATGGTGAGGATTCAATGTTGAAATTAAGCCGAAGGCTCCAAGCAGGGAAGGAAGCTGAAAGAAGCAAGTGAGTGTTGTTCCGTTCAGTGTATCTGGCATTAATTGACTGCCTGATTAAGCTTTTGCCCAAGAGAAGGAGGGGCACGCTTTCCCCCTCCTGGGAGGAGAGGAAGGAAGGGGAGGCTTTCTCTGCGTATTTGTTTGTTGATGTGAGAAGAAGCTTTGGAGGAGATCTGCCAAACTTGTTATGGAAATATGAGTGCATAACTCTAGCTTAATAAATCTAAAATTTGTTGGATTACAAATTAACCATCTTGGAATACCATTATTGTTGTGAAGTGTTCAGTTTCATTTTCCTGTGGAGAGCTTGTGGAGGGCCTGTGGAGAGCGGCTGGAGACCTGCATTTTTTTTGTTTTACAAAAGTGGTTGATTTACATTGCTTTGATTATCTCCTGGAAAGGAGTGCAGTTGACATAGAAACAAATATAAATAACAGAAATAAGATATAAACAGAAATAAGAACATCAGGGACATCTAGTGGACGAAAAAAGATACTACAAGGACAAGAATGGAACGACAAGTGAAGTAAGAAGATATAAGAAGGAAGAAAAAGGATGACAGGAAAAGGAGCGAAAGTTTGGAGCTCTTCTGGCCCGGAGTCCAGCTTGGGAAAACTAACACAAGAGGAACCGAAAGAGAAAGAATGGAAGCAGACAATACAAGACAATATAGAGAAATTAGTTGTGGTGGGACAGCAACAAACAAATCAATATCTGCGGGTTCAAGCTAGTTTGGATGCGTTAACTACGCAACTAAATGATCTTAGTATGCAACTCAAAGATGTTATATCTGAATCACATGAGAAAAAACAAAGGATTATGAAAAAAGTATTGGAAATGGGAAAGCAACAAGCAAATCGATATTTACAAATCCAAATTAGCCTGGAAATCTTAATTCAACAGACAAATGAGTCTAATACGCAACAAACAGGAGAGGATCAACAAAAGAGCAAAGAAATGGAAGATAATCCAAAACACTGGAGACAGGGCAAAACAAACAATTGGAAGAGGCAGTTTCAACGGAGATAGCTTGGGAGATAAAGACTCAAAAGTCACCAGACCAGAAAGGAGAAGAAAAGCTTTGACTAATTGTTGCAGATTGGATTGATCAAGTGAAGGAAGAAGAAATACTTCAGCCAACTGACATAGATCGGAATGATCAAGTGAAGGAGATGACTCATCAAGATGTTGATTTAGCAAGAAGGGCGAGTACATTAAACTGATCTGTTAAGAGGAATTCATGTGAAATTTATTAGAAAAAAAAGATGGAAAGTTAAAGTCTAGAGAAGAGAAGAGATTTGGCAGACCTGTGGATATTTAGGTTGGAGACAAGGGAATAGATAAAAAGGAAGACAGTAATGTGTGAATTTTGTATGTTAGAAATTAAAGTTTATTAGATGTCAATGAGAATTTATATAGGCTTTATAGGTGATATGTAATATGTATAAAAATTTTAGTTAACTTGATATTGATAGATGTTAGAATTTTAGAGGATAATTTTAGGTGATATTGTTTTGGATGTTTACATATATGTTTATGTATTTAGTCATGATGATATATTTTTGGATGTTATAGAAAAATGAGATGTAATTCGGATATTAAAAGTTAGAATTTAATATGTTAGATATTGGATTATGATATTAATTCTTGTGAGGATTTTATATGCTAGATATTGGAAAGACACGAAGATCCCAATGAAAGATGAATTACGTAATAGAGAAAATAATGAATGTGGTGGAAATGGACAGATTTTTAGAGAGCTTGGAGCAATAGTGAAACCAGTATAGATTGAGTAATGAAAATGATTTTATGCTTGGCTGAAAATAAAGTTGTAGAAGTACAAGATAGGGTATTTAGATGAATGTATTGTATATATGATATGATAAATATATGATATTAAGAGGCTAACGTAGAAGAGGAACTAGATTAGGAAATATGTAATGATTTATTAGTTATAGTGATGTATGACATCTTGCACCCTCAAGTACTGTGTTTATGTATTGTATGTATTGTATTATGTGTTATGTGTGTTTTTGTTTTTGGAAAAATTAAAAAAAATAATTAAAAAAGTTGTCTGAATTATTTTTTCCTATTGTACATTAGTTCTTTAACAGACAAACCTAGAAGGTTTACAATCCAGTTTTTAGTTATAGGTGAGGATTGTGACTTTCAAAACTGTAATACAATTCATTTTGCTACTAGGATTGCTCCTATAATCTACAGTATAGCCAACTTTAGAAGTGCAGCACAGATCACCCAGATGTATCCCTGAATGAGGTGAGTGAGAGCCCAATCCTGAGCTCACGCCGCTGCCAGCGGTGTTCTGCCAGCGGTGAGTTCGCAAACATGTTGTAAAGCATGTTCGTGACCCTCAGTGCCAGTGGATCAGTGGTGCTCCAGTGCTCAAGGCAGTGGAGAGGTAGGTGGGGGCATGGGGGAGACATTCTGGGGTGGGCTGGGAGGAGGGGGTGCAGGCAGGACTGGAGGAGCTCTGCTCCTCCACATCCAGAGCCTCTGTCAGGCCAGTGGCCTGACATGAACGCTCTTGATTTTGTGCCAGCCCAAGAACTGTCGCAGAATTGAGTAGCTCTATGGCGGGGCTGCTTGCCTTACCCAGGAAAAGGGGACGGAAGTCCTCTTCTCCCAAGGAGTCGCCGGCAGCTGCCCTGTCGCACACAGGATGCTGCAGAAGCCGTTTTGGCGCAGTGGCAGTCCTGGTGCAACGGGCAGCTCAGGCTTGGGCTGTGAGGTTGAAGTCATTTATAGCTTACTCGGAAATAACAGTCTGATCCTATCAGGCTGCCACACTGCTGGAACCGGTGCCAGCTGCTGAAACGCAACCATAAGGTGCTGGGTGCCAGCACAGGAGCTTTCCCTTGTGTACTGGTGGACCTCACAAGGCCCACAGGAAAATGTAAGTCCAGCACAGAAGGGGGGGGCAGGGTGGAATGGGGCGGGTTCAGCAGTGGCAGTGTATGCCAAATCCAAACCCCTTTTCCAGTCGGGAGCCATCTGCACACATCAGCTTGGATTTGCCCCAGCTATAGAGCCGTCACAGGTCTGATCTGACCCATAGCAGATGCTGGGGCTTACCCCAGTGCAAGTGGACAAATGTTCCCTTACCCAAGAAGACCTCCAGCGGACAGAAGTTCCCCACAGGATACAGTGGAGGCTGCGCTGCTGCAGCATCGCCAGACAGGGAGTTGGGTAGGATTGGGCTGTATGTTTCATTTAACCCAATGGGGCCAGCTTCTGAGAAGATGAACAGAGGATTGTGCTGTGAATGAGAGTGGCAATTTCAAAGACAAGACTTGAGTGGCTTGTATCACTGGTATCTTTTCTAAAAGTTCAAGTGACAGGGCATTTCCCTCTTTGTTGCTGTCATCTCATTCTCAGTAATGAAGTTTCAACTGCCCTAGAGAGCGGATGCATTCACCACCACTGAGCTCTGTGTCCTGTGTTTGTGACACACAGTGCTAGAGGCCAAGGTGGGTCATGGCTTCAATAAGTGTGAGAACCACTGCATTACTTCATTTATCTTTTCTTTGAGGAACCGTAGATAAGGCACTTCAGCACACTGTTCCTAAACAAGGATCAACTTTCCTCGTAGTTCTTTTTCCCCCACATCAGAACTCTCTGCAGTTCTGGCATATTAGCTGTTCAGACATCTTTTTACTGGAGTGCATGGCTAGTGAAAAGGGTACAGAACCGTGCACCATGATGAGATGTTAAATGCAGGCCTGACAATTCCCCTAAAGGCTTTTGTAACAAATACTTCACACGTTGTCCTCTCCCAGTGGAAGATGCAGTCGTGTTTGCCTAGAATGGCCTGTCTCCCTTTACAAACAGTTCAGTGTGCAAGATAGCATATCAAGCTGGGAGAAGACATGCACCTGTTTGGCACCAATTTCCCTCCTCCGGCACTAGAGTACAGAATGTCCACATTTCAGCTTTGTGTTCAGAGAGCAGATGCAACATCTCAGTCAGTTGTGACCCTGAAGATGTGGATCCACGCCACTGCTGCTATTGCTAAATATTGCAGAACCCATTTCTTTAAAAACCTTATTTTTATTAATACCATTTATAACAATTCCTTTGGGTGTTTTTTTTAGTAAAACAGCACATTTTAGAAAAAAAATGTTATGAATAATATCTTTGAGGTGCAAGCTATAATTGGTTTTGAGGGAGATTGCAGTATTCTCAGATTTTTTTTAGTAACCCTAAACCAGTGATTCTCAAACTGATGGGTCATGACCCACCACTTCATGTAACGCTTCCCCTGTCCCATTAAGGGGTGGGGGAAGGGAGGCAGTGAAGCAATCCCCAGGATCGCATTGCTAAGGGGGGGGGGTGCTTTGCACTTACTTTCAGAAGGCAGGGCTGCAGCAGGCTACAAAAGGGAGGTACGAGGAGCCCTGCGCAGCCCTGCACAGTGCTCCCCGGGGCTTGGAACTTTCACTTAAAGTGGGTGCAAAGCAGTTCCATTTTGCAGGAGGTACTTTGCGCCCGCTTTTAGGGAACGTGGTTTTAGAAGGAGGCTATTTTGGAATACCAGATACAAGGGGGGTGCACCAGGATGGAGGTCTCTTGTGTGCTTCTTGAGGCTTCTGGTGGGCCACTGTGAGATACAGGAAGCTGGACTAGATGGGCCTTTGGCCTGATCCAGCAGGCCTTTTCTTGTGTTCTTATATGCTTATCCTGGCAATGCCATGCTGTGCAACGAGGATCATATGCCAAGCCAGTCCTGATAAAGCAGCACTGGTGCAGGCCTTTCTAATAACATTCTTGGTATCCATGGAAACATCAACATAGTGTCAGTGTATCATCAGTGTGATGTCAGTGCATCATCAACACATCTCATTGTGACATCAGTGCACCAGTGACATCTGTTGGTATAATTCCATATACCATGGCAGCAGAGAATATCAGTCTCATGATCACTGAGGAGTGTGCCAACCTCAGATCCCAAGAAGTCACAGGATGTTGCTGATCCTGGGAGCAGGAAGACCCTACCCCTTTCAGATTCCCACTCCGAGGCCAGCTGAGGTAAGAAACAGTTAAGAGTGGGAAGAAGGGATCCCTATATGCTGGAAATGACAGTGCATAGCTGTAGTAGGAAAGGAAGAGTCTTGTGATTGTCCATTGAAGGAGGCAGGGGTTTCACCACAGTAGTAACAGTAATCCTGGAAGTGGAAGAAGCAACATTTTCCAGGTCAATAAAAAAGATGCATGCTGGGCCAGAAAGCACAGATTCCTCACTTCAGTACTGCCAATTTCAGAGAAGACATCTAGACTGCACACAAAAAATGACCAGCAGTGCTTGGGTGGTACTGGAAGGTGGACCTATCTGAGAAAGTGCCAGGTGTTATGACCTCCCAGGACCCAACCAACTACGTTCTGCCCCATCAGTGGCTGGCAGGCACTCAACTGCTCAGCTGCTGTAAGTCATGCATCAGCCAACAGAATTCTCCCAGGAGCCCTCTAGAGTGGTGAATGCATGTGCCATTGCCATGAACCAGGCCCTGCTCTAGGCCTCAATGCACCCTGATGACAGTTCCTGAACAGTGCATTTATTATGCAAAAAACTAGATCATATAGGGAAAAAGCCCTCATTCAAAATCTCAGGATGAACAAAATTATCTCTATTTGCCAGCAGAGAGCAGTAAAGAATTCCTTGTTGCCCTGTGACATAATAATTTATTCCTTGATTGTTGGCTTGCATTCATAGAGCTGTCTGGTGTATGGAGTGGTGACTGAAGAATTAAACTGCATTTTAGGGGCAACGAATTTTGATCAGCATTGAGAAAGAAGAAGAGCATCATTAAGGTTTTCTGCCAATGTCTGTGTCTCAGCAGAGACTGTGGGGAGGGGGTGGGCGCTACTAATCTCCTGGTGTGCAGGTAGCCATGACTGGTGCCAAAGTTTGGCAAATTTGGACACTTGCAAAGGATCCAGTATTTGAGAGCCAGTATCTAAACCTTGGCTTTTACCGGGCACAACCATGTCAGGACCAGTATGTAGTAGTATAGTGGGGACACTGCAAAGCTGACCCTGCATTCTTCTGAACAATGTGCCTGCCACCCTCTTTCTCCTTCTCTGAAGGCTCACAGCCACTGCTGCCTTCTCTTCCAGGGAGAGCCAGAAGTGACATAATGAAGTCATGCTAGCACATGATGTTGCTTCTGGGTTTTACCTGGTAACTCTGCCCCAGGTTTCCAGGGGCATTACTACACCGCTTGGCATTGTGCACCAACGTTTACTTGTTTAAGCTCTGTACCAACCAACTGCAAGTTCCACAGTCACTGTGATCACACAAAAGATTCTAAGGAATTTCTCAGCTCTTGCACCCTACTATTCTTCACATCTTACCAGCTGTGCCTTTGGAGCCATGCTAGGTCAAATTCCCTAAGGCCCCCCCCCCCAAGCTGGACCAACCCTTTTCCTATTGCCACATATATATGCAGCTATGGGTTAAACCAGGGGTCTCCAAACTTTTAGGTCAGAGGGCCACATCAGATATCTGATGTTATTCACGAGGGTTCTGTTCCTAGAATCCAGGCAAATACCAAATTTTGTGTAAAACTAAGTCACACAAAACTCACTCTCCACCAAGCTCTGAACACAACTGTTCGCGAATAAAGAGGCTCCACCTGTATTCATGAGCAGGTTTGCAATCCTGGCTTTTTAGGCAATCCATGGTTTGATTAAAACATAGTTGCTAGCTATGGATGCAGCAACAAACTATGATTTGATTAAACCAAAATATGACCCATTAAGCTATATTGTAGAGTGAGGAGGGAGCCTGCAAACCCAAGGTTCTTTTCCAGTCTCAGTGCAGCTGTTGTGTTGGAGAATGTGTGGTCCAAACCCAGCATTTGCCAAGATAATGGGAATGTGGATGGGGGGACAATTACAGGGGAGGACCAGTTGGTGAAGGGAAGATAGATTGTGCATAACCCCTGTGCATAAAGATAGTGCATAACCCTGTCCATGCCTGCAGATCCCCTCCTCCACATGCTTCTGCCCAAAGTTTGTTTCACCCATGTCTGGCTCACTTTCAGTCCCAGAACCTGGCTGGGAGGACAGCGGAATTAAAATTGCTGATATTGGGGAGAGGAGGCATTAGCAAGGAAGAATAAGGAAGAAGCGTTAGGCAGGGGAAGGGTTAAGTATTCCCACCCTGCCCACCAATTCTCTCCCAGCTTCTTCACTAGGATTATAAGCGAATATGGAGAGGAAACTCCATGTTTCCCTTGTTGCAGTATCTAGTTTGGCCCTCTGCCTGCAGCTGTCTTTTGCTGGTCATGCCACCTCTTTCCTGTCTCCTGCTCCTGTCTCCTGCTCCTATCTAAAACATGTTTTCTTTTTCCTGAATTCACATGGTTATATGTTCCAAGTTTGGCTCTGTTGGAGTAACTTGAGATCTGCTTTTTGGAAGCCTAATTGGGAACTCTTTGTCTGTCACTCTCCAAAATCAGCCCTCTTTCCCATCATTATTTTAAAGATAACCTCTCACAAATGCTGCACTGTGCTATTCGTTTTCTTGAAGCCGCAGCTGCAGAAGCTGTTTTTGGGACCACTAACTCCTTGGAACATAGAAATAACATTGGGAGTGTCTCTGAAGAGGTGCAAACTACCTTTCTTCAAGCAAATAATACCTTCTGAGACTATGCGCATTTGAGCACCAGAGTGAAGTGTTTCCGTAGGTCAAGACCTGGTTCATATCATATTATTGTTCCTTCTCCAAGCATTTTGAAATTGTGATGCTTCTGAGCAGTGGAAAATAGTGTTCATGCATGCAAACACAGTCGTAACAGGACACTGCAGAACAAAACAAGATGTTTCCTTTAATTGGAATGATTACCTCATTCCTGGTGACAAACAGGGGGATTGTATAACTTTTTCTTTTTCGAGTGCAAAAATTCATGGACATTGATTTGGTCTTGTTCAGAAGATGTTTTTCTTTTTGAATTCTCTGTGTCTGATTAGAACACTGATTTCATATGATATGAAGTCTATTTTGGTTGTGTATACTGTACAGTCTGAAATATCTTTTTTAAAAATATGCAACAAGAAGTTTCCAAGAATAGTGATAATGATACAAATGTGTAAGAGTAAAAATGAAGGTTGTTTGCAGGAAAGGCATGATAGGAATTTGTTAAATAGAAAAATAATGTACGATTGAATGTAAAATGCACATATATGCTGATGTGTTTGCATGGGTAGTCCTGAATCTTCGTTGGATCTGGAAATAAGCAGCTTTGCTTGCTGGTGTAAAGCTAGGGGATGGTGGTAGAAGTACAGTAGAACCTCTTTAAGTTGACCACCCAAGGGACTGGAGGAATTGGTCAACATAGGAAGGTGGTCAACATCTGGAAAAAAAAAGGCATTTAAATATTATCATGTTTAGCTCCCAGGACAACAAATGCAAGGCCAAATTATTATTTAGATTGGATTTTTTAAAAGTTTTATTGCAAATATCAATGAGAATTGATCCTCTTGGGATGCTTACTATTTATATCATCTATATCGATATCAAGAGACAGAGAATAAACAGCTGACAATCTGTGTTTCAAAAAGCCCTGAAAATTCATAAGCTTAAAAAAAATTGTAAGTTAAAAAAAAATACTTGGTTTCATAGCAGACAGGCAGACCAGTGCTATCCCTTGCCAGCCCATAGCATGTAGCATGTTACATAGCCCCAACAGCTAAAAAAACAAAACAAAACACTTTTTTACTTAGGCTGCCTGGCCTCCACTGGTTCACTAAATGCCAGAAGGTATTTGATACGGTCCCTCACTAAAAGCTGTTGAGAAAACTCCACAGTCAGGGAATAAGAGGACAGGTCCTCTCATGGATTGGGAACTGGTTGAGGACCAGGAAACAGAGAGTGGGTGTCAATGGGCAATTGACCAAAAAAGTGGAGAGAGGTGGAAAGTGGAGTGCCTCAAGGATCTGTCCTGGGACTGGTGCTTTTCAACATCTTCATAAATGACCTGGATAAGCAGGGAGATGGACAAGTTTGTGGATGACACTAAACTTTTCTGAGTGGTGAAGACTGGAAGGGATTATGAAGTGCTCCAGAAGGATCTCTCCAAATCGGGAGAATAGACAACAAAATAGCAGTTGTGTTTCAATATAAGTGTAAAGTAATGCACTGGTGATGGGAACCAAAGTGAAAGGACTATGGCTTGTCTATGCACAAGCAACCTCATGTCCCTCACAACTTGGTACATGTCCAGGTACAATTGGCAGCCGGCGCAGGTCTGTCAGCTATGTGCAGTGTACCCACCTATAAAAACCCTTTCACACGTGCACTAGCAGGTGTAGGGGAGGGATTGTTGTGTGGCTTGTTACTTTTCCAAGATGGGACAAACCAGAAAAAACAGGCCCACAGTGTCACGTTCAGTGGGCAACTTACAGAGGGTAAATTAATACTCTGTGCAATGGTCGAAGTGGTCAAGATACAACTTATGGAGGTGGTCAATATAGAGAGGTTGGTCTCCCATAGTGTATATGCAGTGTTTGTCCATACTGTGAAAATTAGGTCAACTTAAGGAGGTGGTCATTATAGAGAGGTGGTCAACTTTGGAGGTTCTACTGTATTGGGATGGTACATTTTCAGAGTAGTGGGAGCCAGTAATGAGATACAATATAGTGGATATAACAAAGGGGTTAGGGAGAAAAATGAGGCAGAGATTTTGAGGCAGGAAAATATTAGGAGAGGAACCAGACATTAGGGGCAAGTGTTTTGCATTGTATGTGTGAACACCGTTAGAACTATTGGATTACTCATGTACACTTTTCTCTCACAAGCCTATTAGCAGCAATGATTAGAACATTTCTGACTGAGCAGTGCAAGTGTGTCCCTAGCCTTAGAGCAGGGGTGTCCAAACTTTTTGGCAGGAGGGCCACATATCTCTGACACTCTGTTGGAGACCAGGAAAAAAAAGAATTAATTTACATTTCAAATTCAAATAAATGTACATAAACGAATGTGATGGAACTTATATGAATGAATAAGAGTCTTGCAATAGCTAAAGGCCTTGCACAAAGCAAGGCCAGCCTTTCCTTTGCTGCTGCTGCTGCATCGCAGACATGAAACAGCAAGCAGTGCAGGGAGCCCTCATCCCACAGCTCACAGGAGAGGTCGAACAGTTGCCTCACAGTGAGAGCAGTTGTGGGCCAGTGTGGGCTTCAGCAAGTCTTTGGAGGACCAGAGGCTCATTGGGGGCTCTCTGCAGACTGGCTTGGGAGTCCCCAAGGGTCACAAGTGGCCCCTGGGCTGGGCTTTGGGTACCTCTGCCTTAGAGTGATGATCAGGCATCCTTTTCAAGATAGACCACCAAGATACATAATCTACATTAATTTAGTAAGGGGTGGGAGGGATTGCCTGCTGTTATTTGTGGGATGAGGAAAATGGGAGAGAGACTTGCATTTCTAACCTGTCTTTCTCTATCATTGCCTGACTCAAGGGAGATTACAACAAATTCAGAACACCATCAGCTTTCCTAAAACCAGTTAACTAAAAATGTCTTTAATTTGCACTGAGTTCTTTGACAGTTTCCAAAACCTGGCAAGAAGGAAGCCATCTGCATCTTCAGGATGGGAGTTTTACTTGTGGCCACCAATAAAATGGCACTAGGAACCAAAGTGTTCTGGCTGAGTGGATTCATGGAGGAAAAGAATTCTTAGGAACACTAGCAAAGAACCTAGGAGAGCTGGCATGTTTAGTTGTAATCATGGACAGAAGAAAAAAACACGAGAAAATAAGAAACAGATTGTTGAAAGCATCGCACACAGTGTTTGTTCCACATTTCAGCATCTTGTCACATTATTTTGCATTTTTTATATTGGTTTTTTTAAATGTTTAATAAGCCACTTTGGAAATCTCTGTGCCAGAAAAGCAGACTATAAATGGTAGAAAAAGTACATCAATGTTATAAAGTTGCCAGCAGCCATTATTAATATGATATTGGCAACACTTCCTCCAAAGGTAAGGGTTGTGCGTGGAAAGTTCATGTATATTTCACCACAAAAGAGCAGTAGTGCACAACTTCCATAGAATTTCTTCTAATTTAAACAAAAGTTTACAAAATTATACATCTTGGCACAGCTGCCCCCAGCCCCTTCCTTCTAAGTATATACATTTATAACTGCAGCCCAAGCTGGAGGCAAGATAGCTTTCTTGCTTAATGTAATCAAGGTTAGACTGAGCAAAGGGTGAGCTGGGTCTGTGGCTTAATTATCTCATTTCCAGTTAATATCATTAAGAAGATATTGATTCCTTATCCAGGCACACTTGTCTGCCAGACTTTGGAGGGGATGAGTGACAGGAGGGTACACACAGAAGTGGTGGAGTTGGAGAAAAGAAAAATCAAACAATTAAACAAGACAAAAACACACACTTATCAGGATAACAAATGACATCACTATGAAAGGAACAATTTGGGGCCCTTCTAAGAGATGGAGTCAGCAGTGGCATGCTGTGGCAATATTATTCTAACCCAGTTGACTCCCTGATATGAAACTAAGGCTACTTTTTTAGGGGCCTGTGTTCTAAAGAATAACATGAACCAAGTTTACGTTAACTGCAGGTTATTAGCAGCCAGTGAATGGAGGGGGGAAAAAAGAGAAGAAGCTGTGCTTCAAACTGTGGGAACAAAGATGAGATTTTAGAGTTTTAGTAAGCCAGCTACAGACTGGTGTTCCAGTTCCTGGGAAAAAGAAGGAATGGTCTGGGCTTGCAAGCAGCTGATTCTGAGTTGGGTTAAGCAATATGTTGGTGGTAGATATGTCTTTAAAAAAAAAAAATCCTTGCAGAAGTGGTGTGCTTGGAAGAGGAGTATAATGTGGAACTTCCACTGAGTTCAGTGGGATTTACTCCCAAGCAGCAGCCCACAGGGTTACTGAGTAAATCTTGTACATGTCTACTCAAAAGTGAGCCCCATTGTGTTCAGTGAAACTTACTCTCAGGTAAGCATGTATAGGGTTGCAGCCTTGTAGCCCTTATCTCACCTTATGTCAGGTCTTCAGAATTACCTAAATCTGAATGTATTAAAATTAGGGATGGTCACACAATGATCTGTAGATCCAGCCTCTAAAGCGACTTTATCTGGTTCCTAGGAATACAGAAGTTAGCCATTACTGCATTCAAGGCTAAGCCACATTGCTGGATCTTCTGAAGTTTTTGTTGTCATTTTAATGCAGCTGGAATGGGATCAAATTTTATTTAATCAGTGCAGTAGTACTAGGGGAGGGGGGTGTTTAATCCTTGTCCCTAGCCATTTTCCCATCTAAATTCCTCTCCCTGCTACTACTGATAACCCCCAGGGGGAAAATACAGGTACCTGGGAAGAGGTACTTTTGTGGGGGATGAACTAGGGATTGCTAACACAACCTCCCACCAACATACCATTCCAAAAGTTCTTTAGGGGAGGCATTACAGTAAAATAGAACAGCCAAAATCTGTCAGCCTACCCTGTTTTACAGGTTTTTGCAAAATTGGATAAGCGATCAAAATTCGATAACTCCAAGTGTGGCAACATTAATTCCTTGGAAGGGATATAAATGTGTGCAGGTGAACATGTTTGTAGTAGTATGCCTCTGCACTTGAAGCTTAGTGAGTCCTGCCCCAACAGAGCTACACAGTGATTAGTTTCTTGTGATCCAGAGAAATAAAACACAAGCGCATGGAATGTGAAACATGTTCTTGTCAAGTGAGAGTTTTTAACAATGAGAAGGCTCCAGGCTTTTGTTGTCTCTGTTGGTTATCTCCTGTCACCAACTGTCCAGACTGCTTGTCTCCAAATATTGTTAAGGTCAACAGGAAATCTGTCCTGTCCTGGAAGAATTATTATTTCCATCCCACTTGGACAGGTCTACAGATATTAAGCAACTTTTCTGTCATGGCACAATTAGTTGATAAAACCTTCCCCATTCCAGGAAATGTTGAAAGTGAGCAGGTAGGGTTAAGTGTGGCAAACTAGGATAAGATTTAGAGGTGGAATAGAAGTACAAAACATTATATTGTGAGCCCTTTGGGGACAGGGAATCATTTATTGATTAATTATGCACTTTGTGTGCAGTCCTAACCTGCGCTGGAACAGACAGGCCAACTGGCCTGTGCTGTATCCAGCACAGGTTTAGTGCAGCCTGGGGTACAACTCAGAGTATGTGGACTGTAGCTCCCATACTCTGAGCAACACCATAGACCAGGGGTCTCCAAACCCCAGCCGTGGGGCCACTTGCAGCCCTCAAGGCCTCTCAATGCAGCTGTCAGGGAGCCCTCAGTCTCCAATGAGCCTCTGGACCTCTGCAGATTTGTTAGAGCCCACACTGGCCCGACTGCTCTCAGCTTGAGGGTGACTGTTTGACCTCTCGTGTTAGCTGTGGGATGAGAGCTCCCTCCACTGCTTGCTGTGCTTGCTGTTTCATGTCTGTGATGCAGTAGTGGCAACAAAGGAAAGGCCAGCCTTGCTTTGTGTAAGGCCTTTTATAGGCCATGAGCTATTGCAAGACCTTCATTCATTCATATATATATATTGGCAACCTTCAGTCTCGAAAGACTATGGTATCGCGCTCTGAAAGGTGGTTCTGGCACAGCGTCTAGTGTGGCTGAAAAGGCCAATCCGGGAGTGACAATCCCTTCCACACCGGGAGCAAGTGCAGTCTGCCCCTGGTCTGTCTCCCTGGCTATGGGCCTTCCTTCTTTGCCTCTTAGCCTCAGACTGTTGGCAAAGTGTCTCTTCAAACTGGGAAAGGCCATGCTGCACAGCCTGCCTCCAAGTGGGCCGCTCAGAGGCCAGGGTTTCCCACTTGTTGAGGTCCATCCCTAAGGCCTTCAGATCCCTCTTGCAGATGTCCTTGTATCGCAGCTGTGGTCTACCTGTAGGGCGCTTTCCTTGCACGAGTTCTCCATAGAGGAGATCCTTTGGGATCCGGCCATCATCCATTCTCACGACATGACCAAGCCAACGCAGGCGTCTCTGTTTCAGCAGTGAATACATGCTAGGGATTTCAGCACGTTCCAGGACTGTGTTGTTTGGAACTTTGTCCTGCCAGGTGATGCCAAGGATGCGTCGGAGGCAGCGCATGTGGAAAGCGCTCAGTTTCCTCTCCTGTTGTGAGCGAAGAGTCCATGACTCGCTGCAGTACAGAAGTGTACTCAGGACGCAAGCTCTGTAGACCTGGATCTTGGTATGTTCCGTCAGCTTCTTGTTGGACCAGACTCTCTTTGTGAGTCTGGAAAACGTGGTAGCTGCTTTACCGATGCGCTTGTTTAGCTCGGTATCGAGAGAATGAGTGTCGGAGATTGTTGAGCCAAGGTACACAAAGTCATGGACAACCTCCAGTTCATGCTCAGAGATTGTAATGCAGGGAGGTGAGTCCACATCCTGAACCATGACCTGTGTTTTCTTCAGGCTGATTGTCAGTCCAAAATCTTGGCAGGCCTTGCTAAAACGATCCATGAGCTGCTGGAGATCTTTGGCAGAGTGGGTAGTGACAGCTGCATCGTCGGCAAAGAGGAAGTCACACAGACATTTCAGCTGGACTTTGGATTTTGCTCTCAGTCTGGAGAGGTTGAAGAGCTTTCCGTCTGATCTGGTCCGGAGATAGATGCCTTCTGTTGCAGTTCCAAAGGCCTGCTTCAGCAGGACAGCGAAGAAAATCCCAAACAAGGTTGGTGCAAGAACACAGCCCTGCTTCACTCCGCTTCGGATGTCAAAAGGGTCTGATGTGGAGCCATCGAAGACAACAGTGCCCTTCATGTCCTTGTGGAAAGATCTGATGATGCTGAGGAGCCTGGGTGGACATCCAATCTTGGGGAGAATCTTGAAGAGGCCGTCTCTGCTGACCAGGTCGAAAGCCTTTGTGAGATCTATGAAGGCTATAAAGAGTGGCTGTCGTTGTTCCCTGCATTTCTCCTGCAGTTGTCTAAGTTCATTCATATAAGTTCATCTTTAATATATTGATTTATGTAAACTTATGTAAATTTATTCAAATTTTAAATGTAAATTAATTCTCCCCCCCCCCAGTGTCAGACAGTGTGGCCCTTCTGCCAAAAACTTTTGACACCCCTGCCATAGACTTAACCCTTTGGGGCTATTCAGGGAGAAGGAGAGATTGGAATAGGGCTTAGGTATTCAATCTGTGTGTCCCGCCTCCTTAGGGAGGCGTGGCTAGCCTCCAGGGATGTCACCAGGCATGGGGGGGAGCCTGGGCTGGGCTGCTCTGCTGCATGTGCAGCCTGCTGACTTCTGCAGCTGTGAATGAGGTGGGTGGGGCAGTGTGAAACATGGTGGGGGTGGGGGGAGAGTAGGCTGGCTGGGCAGGCAGAGGTGCTGCATTTCAGCATGGCGCAATCTCCATGTGCAACCTTGCCCCAAGGACTACATTTCCCAGTGTGCCCCTCGCCCTGGGCATCCTGGGATTGGTCAAGGCTGGAGGAGAGAAGAGTTCAGAGGTGCTGCATCTCATCAGCACAGGGGCACTCCTGGCAGGCTTCAAAGTAGGAGGGAAGAGTAAGTCCTCCACTTGGGGAGCCCAGCCTGCTCTTAGTGTCCAAATGCCCCAGCCTGCATCCCTCCATCTTGCCTGGGGGAACAGGGGTGGCATCTCTATGGTGTGTGTGTGTGTGAGCAGCCCCATCTACTTTGGGGTGAGTTGTCATCTTGCTGGGTGTGGCTGCAATCCTTTCCACACATTCCTGGGAGTTAGCCCCATTGACTCAAATGGGGTTTAATTCTGAGTAGACCTACATAGGTGTGGGATCTGTGTCAGTTTAACCCAGGATCTTCACCTTTCTCTTTTTCCTCCCTCTCCAAAAAAGAGAAAAAAGCCACTCTTGATGGCTTTGTCTCCAAAAATTGATTAAAAATTAAAAACCCCATTCCTTTTTAGCCATTCCCCTTTTTCCTCCTGCCTCCTTTGGGGAGGGGGGGTACTCTGTTGGCTGCTATTGTGAGACAAAAGGCACAATCCTAACCAGGTCTACTCAGAAGTAAATCCTATTTTGTTCAATGGTGCTTACTCTCAGGTAAGCATGGTTAGGACTGCAGTCTCAGAGTGCTGGCAGCCTTGTTTCTAGTGTATAATTATAACACCTTCATCCCCATTTTGGGGGTAACTGAGGTGAGGTGTTGTAAGGGGGAAGCTGTGGCCAATGGCTACAAGGATCAGGGGAGGCATGAGCTGGAAAAGTTCGAGAACCACTGGAATAGGGCATACGAAGGACCTTTCCAGAGACAGGTACCTTGAACTGTGCTCTATTCCAGTCTAGAAAGTTTTTCCCAAAACAGATGCTACAAGATTATTTTTGGTGCTACAAGATTATTTGTTGATGGTGGTGCAACATACTGACCCGGCCACCTCTCTGGACATTCAGAGTGGAGTTGTGAGAAAGGACAGTAACAACAGCAGGTTATTTACATTCAGCCCAACTGAGGTCCACCTGAGTTTCAACCCTTTTCAAGTCACGGCACACAGGCAAGGCACTAAAATGTTCAAGGCACATCATCAGTTCTTTGACAATTGACAAGGCACACTGTGCTGCCAGTGGGGGGCTCACATCCCCAACGGCCCTACTAATAAATGACCCTCTTTTAAATTTCCATGGCACACCTGGGGACCATTCACAGCACGCCAATGTGCCATGGCACAGTGGTTGACAATGACTGCCCTATACAATGGAAGGGGGGGCAGTTAAAGCGCAGCATGTATGAGAGTTGGTGAATCCTCCTCACTTTGTGCTTCTTCTACCTGAACAAGCTATTTCTCTCTTGGCAAGGATTACTCCTGGTCTTTAACAGCCTTGCTGGAAGGCTCTTAAAAATTGGTTTTAGGGAGGAAAGTAGACTGGGGAAGTTACAACTAGTGGTATACTTTAAACCCCCCTTCTTTCACAACATTATAGGGATTCATTGGTAGATCCAACTCTTTCTCTGCCATGACTACTTTGATCTTGGCAGTCTATAAGTCTGAATCTACAGGAGACATGGGACTCATGGCTCAATGAGCAGTTTGGTGACATATGGTGCTTTCTGGCTGTCGCAAAAGGCAATGTGCCAGAGCACACAACCTGGTTACCACTGCAAACAGTGAGTGGCTCAGCTTGGACTCCATGTTGAGTGTGATTGTTGATATTCCTGAGGTCCCTGCTTGCTTTGTTTTCAGGGATTTGTTTCAGTTTATTCAACCTCAGGATGTGGATAAGTTGCTTGGAAGTGTGAATCTGAACACATTGCCTTTGGACTCTTGCCATCTTGTCTTGCAAAGGGAGGTCTGGCCGTATGGGTGTCAGAAGTGGTGAACACCTCGTTGAGCGAGAATGGTTTAAAGGGGGCTACTTTTAGACAATGATTTAAAACACCTATCCGCGTTCTGGCTTAACCCTTGTTTTAAGACCTGTTTTTAGGATGTGATTTTATCTTTGTAAGTTCCTTTGATGGCCCTGTGAATTCTAAAACAACAAACATTCATCTTGATCCTACCCTCCTCTTTTTTGTTAAATATATCCTATCCTTTTATTTGTAAGTCATATGAAATGATTAGAATTATAAAGGAAGCGAGGTTAGTTTAGTTTGGGAGCTACATTATCACTTTTATTATTGCTTAAGTAAGTGTTTCTTAACCTTTTGGGGGGGGGGTCATGAACCCCTTGGAGAATCTGATGAATGATATGGACTCCCTCCCCAGAAAAATACACATAAACACATGCACACAACATTGTAATATCTAAGAAGGTTGGAAGGCCACTCTAATTGAATGCGGCAGAAGAAGCAAGTCTGGAAGCAGAAAACCATGACCTGCACCTATCTAGGTACCTGCACCTACTTCCATCATTCATCCCAGGCCTTAGTTCTTGAGTTTTATGCTGAATCCAACATAAATTGATTCCCGTACGGAGTAAAGTAGATTTTATCTAGGAAGCAAACACTCTTATTACTTATTTAGTAGTTTAATGGTCAGAAATAGAAACCAAACCAGGGATGCTCAGCATGTATTCCCACTATTGAACAGTTGACATTTGTCAGCTCTTTCTTCTAAGTGGTGAGTGAAAGAGACCACTGCTTTCCTTTATCCGGCAATATAGGAAATAGTTGTGGTAACAGCACAGTAAATGTTGTCAAACATTGGTTTATTCTGTCAATGTAGCTTTACCAAAGCCACAAAAGTAGGCCATTTTGTAGCTGATGAAGGAATAAGCCATTGGCAGTTAACAGGGAGCAGGAAGTCAGCTGAGTAATTTTAGAACCACTTGAATACCAGGCACTTAATTCTTGCCTGTTACATGCAGTGCTCATATACAAATGAGTAGAGACGTTCCGCACAAAGCTTCTATTATATGAGATGCAATAAGAGTGAGCAAATGAAGGACAGTAACTCTTTGTGGCTGGTGTGAGAGATGCTCCAAGCCATGTGTGATCACTATATATGCCTGCTTTTGATCACTGTGCAATAATGGTGCAGAACATAAGCTCTCAGGCCATTGCAGTGCAATCTAAAATCTAAATGTACATTAGATTAGAATGTATTATTAGAATCTAAATGTATGTAATGCATATGTGTTACCATTGTTATTACAGAAACAGAATTGAAAATATGCTGCACAAACTATTAAAAGATTGCAAATATGGAAATATTAAGCATATAAAATGTATTGTTTTGAAGTTCTCATAATTTCTGTGTCCTCTTCATCTGAGGACTTTTGATGAGGTTATTCAACCTCAGTTTTGAGGATCACATGTAATGATTTTGTACAGTTTTCCCACTGATTGTATCTTGGGTCCCACCACAGTCGGGTACACAATTTGATGAATAAGAACATAAGAAGAGCCTCACTGGATCAGGCCAAAGGCCCATCTAGTCCAGTTTCCTGTATCTCACAATGGCCCACCTGATACCTCAGAGAGCATACAAGAGACCTGAATCCTATAGCCACTTCCTTGCACCTGGCATTCTGAGGTAGCCTATTTCTAAAACCAGGCGATTGCACATACCCATCATGACTTGAAAACAGATCCTGTGGCAGCTGATAAATAAAAAACCAACAGAAACTATGCTGCTGCTAACTAGGACCAGAATTCAGAGCTAACCTTCTTGCTCAGAACTTCTTGCAGAATGCCCTATGAACTTTCTGAGGCACAGGAGCACATTTCTGATGCACATTAAGGTCTGGTGACAGCTCAGCCATGGATGTTGTATGGAAATAGATTATTGGACTAGTATCCTGTTTAAAAAGTATTAGGCAATAAAGATGTTATTAAAGCTATCCTGCACATATAAATGGATGTTCAGTAACTGAGGGTGGAATCCTAACCCACTTTTCAGCACTGGCATAGCTGTGCCAGTGGGGCATGTGCTGCATCCTGCAGTTGGGGGGCAATCATGGAGGCCCCCTCAAGGTAAGGCAATGTTTGTTCCCTTACCTCGGAGTCGCATTGTCCTTATGTCAGTGCTGGAAAGTTAGTTAGGATTGTGGACTGAGGACCCAATCCTATCCAACTTTCCAGCACTGGTGCAACCTCAATGCAGCCCCAAGGCAAGGGAACAAATGTTCACATATCTTGAGGAGGCCTCTGTGTACCTTCCCCACCACTGGATGTAGTGCATGCCCCATGGGCACAGTTGCACTGACACTGGAAAAGTGGATAGGATTGGGCTTTGAGAGGCCAATCCTATTCTGCACCCCCACCCCACTGGTGCAGCCACGCTGCAAATAGGCATGCTGTATCCAGCAGGGGAGTGGATCAGGAGGTTTTGGAGGGGAAAGGGGAAGCATATTTCCTTACTTCTCTGTAAGTCACCCACTTTGCAGTGGTCTCTCCTTGGACCTGTGTAAGCTCTGTAGCTGCCAACAGAGCGCTGTGCGCTTGATTCGTGACCAATTTATGACAGCAGTACAGGGGGGACGTGGATCCTGTGTTGGTGGTTTCAGTTAATTGCAGATTGGGTCCGTGGGAGCTTTGCTCCCTTTGCCTCCAGAGGGTCTTCTAAGCCTAGCAGAGGCCGCACATATCCACCCATGGCCTCTGCCAGGCTCAGAATGACAGTCGTTCTCAGAACAGTCAGGCTCAGAATGACTAACGCTACTTTGGTTTTCGGCTTTAAAAGGTATTAGGAGGGCCGGGGAAAGGCATAAAAACGTAACTTCGATTTTCGACTGAAAACTGGGAAGTAGCATTTTTCAGCCTCTAGCAGTCATTTTGAGCCTGGAAGAGGCTCAGACGTGCGCAGAGGGCAGACGTGTGCAGCTTTCTGCTGGGTTCAGAAGACCCTTCCCTCGCCTCCAGAGGGTGGGGGGCGCTCCTTGGTTTCTGTGGTTTCTCAGCTGCAGGAGGTTCCATAGCAGAACCCCTATGGATATTGGAGGGGAACTGTACTCTGTTCCGGTGTCGTAAATGCCTCTTTGTGACAGCCCGATCTGCAATAGGATTGGGCTACCCACTGCCTAAGCAGGTGAACATTCTTGTTTCAATTCCACAACGCACCAGTAAGTCAGGAAATGAATGTGCATCTTGTACTCAAATTGCACTGCAGATCTTTAGTCACTGGAATATAAACGTATACACATTAAGTAAAACAGAAAGCCACTTTTAGAACTGTAGTTCTGGTAGCCTTGTAAAGACCATCCAGATCACATGTGGGTTGTTTGTTATGCATAGGCTATACATGATTCCCCATAATTTCACAGCTCCCCCCCCCCCCCCGAAGTCTGTGAACTCTTAATAGGGTTCTAAGAATAGGAGACCATTTTAATTATAAAGGAAAAGTAACTTTATAGCCCTCATGGTTGCAGAAAGAATCTTGAATACATGACAACAAATTCCAATGTAGTTTTCAACACTGAAAAGCTTCTCCCTTCTACTTTAGATCAGCATACATGCATAAAAGAACTTTTAGGCTTAACAGCTGTCTAATACAGGTGGTACTTTGTAATCCACAAGGGTCCAATTCCCAGACCCCTTGCGGATACCAAATTCCAAGTGAAATCAAATCACATGGACTTTGGGCACCACTGAGCTCCGAATGCAACCAGAACCTTGCTCCAGTTGTGTGTGGAGCTGTTCCGAGGCCCGTGGAGGTCATGTACAGCCTTTATGGGCCTCAGCATGGCCTCTGGAGGTCCTAGAAGGGCACTTCCAGTTTACAGGGGTCGGGAGACCCACATTGAGCCAAATCCGTAGATCCAAAATCCGTGGATAAGAAGGCTCAACCTGTACTTAGAAAGCTTCTAATTAAGATTGCAAACTTTCCAGGACAGGCCTGGAGTCTCCAGGAGTCAGTACTAATCTCCAACTGACTACTGAAAGCAATCCTGGAGATTTTAACAAGATCTCCAGCAATTTCCAGCATTACATCAGGTTGGACAAAAATCTGCAGATTTTTTTCTCCAAATCTTTCAGAGTTGACAGCCCTACTTCTCATGCAATTATAGTTCTTAAGAGAAATGAAGGGGGTATTTAGCATCTTTTAAAGGCTTTTCTAATTAATTGGCCTTCAGCTGCTGGGCCCATGGCCTACCACTGGTGGATGGTAACTTCATCTAACCTAGATTGGACCAGCAGCAAGACAAATTTTTTTAATGTACGTAACTACTGCAGTATAGAGTCACTGAGATGTGGCCCAGTATTCTCTGTGGTGGTGGCTATTTTATTTTATTACACTGTAATGATTCTGGTATTACACCCAGACCTGGAAAATCCAAATTCAAATCCCCACTCAACCATGAAGCTTCCCAGGTGACCTTGGGTCAATCACAATCTCTCAGCCTAGCCTACCTCATACAGTTTTTGCGAAGACAAAAGGGAGGGAAGGAACCATATACACCACCCTGAGCTCCTTGAAGGAAGGGCTGCTTAAAAATGTAAAAAAAAATCCTGCCTTTCCCTTTAGGGCTGTGGTTTCCAAATTGTGTTTTGCAATACCCTGGGGTGTCACAAAGCATTTCCTGGGGAGCCATGGGCTGCCAGTCAGCTGTGAGACCATGCAGGACACTGCAAAGACCTTTGAGAAGGCTCCAGCAGGCCTTCTGAAGCACAGGGAGGTTGTATTCTAAAGACTGGGAACCGCTGCCATAGGGACTCAACACATTAGTAGAGGTTACTGGGGTGCCAGTGGTCTCATCAATACATCCTGTCCTAGATGCAAAGAGATAGATGAAACAGAATAGTGCTAAAACAAAACAGGAGACAAAGAAGAATGAAGGCAAGAAATCATACATAAGGTACATAAAGCTTTGATGCTAGTTAAAAGTCTGGAAAATTTGAAAGCCGCTATGAAACATCCGTATAGTTTTCACTAAAGTAGGGTCCTCTGACTACGTTGTACCATTTTTTGAATGTAGGTGACGGCTCGTTAGATTAGCAGTGTGTGGGGGATCAGCACTGAGCCAGATCTGCAGATATAAAATCCATGGATAAACAGGCTCCACCTGTATTTTGTTTGCTTGCTTGATGGAACACTCAGCCATGTGTTATGTGTAAAAAAGTTGACTGAGGAGGACCTGAGGGAAAACTGCTGCAAGAGAGGAGGCTGCAGTACCCGTGGAGGGAAGATAGAGGCTGCTGCGTGCAGAGGCCTATAAAAGGGGCTGCACAAGACTGGGCTTGGATTAGACCACCAGGGAAGCCTTGCTGAGAGGAGCTTCAAGACCGAGCTGGGAGAGATCATGCTGCTGAGAGCTGAAACCTGAGCTGTGGAGAGAGTTGCAGCAAGGAGCCCCTGGAAGAGCCACACAGAGAACCAGGGAGCAATCACCCAGCCCCTTTGCCTCAAGTCCTGCTGCCTCCTGCCTGCATAGTGCCTGCCTGCCTCAGGTCCTCAGGGAATTTGGAACTAGGCTGTGTTTTTATTTGGTTAAGGTTCCATTCCAAACAATAAAGGCCTTAAACCTTTCACTGGTGTCAGTAGTCTCTTTGGTCCTGCGTAACACATGTGAGCTGTTGCCTGCAATCCTCTGTCTGGGCTTTACTACATATTTCAGCTTCTGCTTAGTTCTCATTCACACCCCTCCTTGAAGCAAGCGTGTGTCTGCAGCAGCTCATTGTCTCACGACTAGCTCTCAAATAGTTAGTATGGCCTGTTATCTCACCTTGCATCCTATCACTGATCAGTTCCTTCCTGTGAAGTTGCTCTTTGCATAAATACTGATCTTTGACAGAAAATCTGGAGCCCACAGGCCCATGAGAGAGACAGCGGTGGTGGTGGCACCACTAGGGTATAAGCGTAAATGGATGATCGTAGTTTACCTTGTAGACACCTTTCATAACTATACCTATTTGTGAGTGAGAAGAATTGGGGGGGGGGGAACGACTCAAAATGATTGAGAAAGTAAGAGAAGGGAAACAGGAAGTGAGTGGGGATTGGGAGCTGCTGATAAAAGGCAGATGGTGGGGAAGGCTGAGAAGGAATGCCTCCCAGGTTTGCCACATCAGCACCAGAGACAGAAACAAAACCAAAGGTGTCTTACTGACCTCCTTCACTCCGTCTGACACCATGGGAGCCATTGTGGGAATCAGGGAGCGGGATTAGGGCTGCCAGCCTCTCCCCAACACTTTCTGTGCTATTTCTCATATGTTCTGTATAAAAATCCTCCAGAGTCCCTCTTCTTAGCCTCTCTCTAGCTAGTGGCCTCTGCTCTGAGGTTTTTTGTTTGCTTGTTTGTTTTGTTTTAAAGTTTAGACATGGTTGGATGCACAAATATCTGTTCACATACTCAGTGCTAGGTTTTACAAAAGAAAACATGAGCCAGGCCAAAAGGGCAGACCGCAGACCCTTGAGTCAGCCACACTTATGCACAGGAACCATTCAGAATAGCATTACAACAAGAATACATAATAATTGAAACATTAAGAACTGGAGTAAGGTAATGTCAAGGCAGAGATGTTAAATTTCACTCTGCTCTCTGGGATTCTGGGCTGCATTTTGCTATGAAAGTGTACCGAGTAAAAAACAGGAGGAAAGTGATTAGTATGCTCTGTTTTGTTTTTATTTTGCTAAATTCACTGTATAAATATCTCCACATGTACCTACTGACAGCTAAATATTATCTGATCCTGGCTGGTATTTTACTTTCCTGTAATGGGCAAAGATAAGAGGTAGCAAATTCAGATTCAACAGGTTCTTAATTTAATTTCAAGCCCTTATTTTACCTGCATAATTGGCTTCAGGCACATATTTTTCCAGTATATTTTGGCCCACATAACAATGTTGCAAAACTTGAAATGTAGTTTTATATTTATAAAGCGAAAACATCATTAACACTGAGGTGGTATTAAACTGATGCATTTCGGGTGCAATCCTAACCCACTTTCCAGCACTGGCATAGCTGTGCTAGTGGGGCATGTGCTACATCCTGCAGTTGGGGGGCAGTCATGGAGGCCTCCTCAAGGTATGGCAATGTTTGTTCCCTTACCTCGAAGTTGCATTACACTTATGTCAGTGCTGGAAAATGGGTTAGGATTGCGCCCTTAATTATTTAACTTTATAGCTCATGTTTTATCAGAAATTTAATGGGTACGAGTGTTACACAATACAGTAGATTGGTGTTTTTCAAACTGTGCGTTGAGACCCACTAGGTGGGTTGCAAGCCAATTTCAGGTGGGTCCCCATTCATTTCAATGTGTATTTTATTTTTAATATATTAGACTTGATGCTACCATGATGTGTGACTGTTTTGGGGGCGGGGATGTTACTGATAGTACTTTTAACAGGCTACAGTGTATGTGTTTTTAATATGATAGTCAATGGGACTTACTCCCAGTTAAATATAGATAGACTTTCAGTCTTTGGGAAGTTTGGGAATTTTTTTTTATTGGGTCAGTTGGGTCAGCAACTGCTTGGGAGGGTTTAGGAGGGTGGTTCTTTATTTTAAATAAATGTTTAAACTTATTGTAAACATTTAATTTACTTACTTAATTCATTGGTTTTGTCATATGGGGCTGCTAAAAATTTCCCTGCTTGATGATGTCACTTCCAGCTATGCCATCACTTCCAGTGGGTCCCAACAGATTGTCATTCTAAAAAAGAGGGTCCTGGTGTAAAAAGTTTGAGAACCACTGCAGTAGATCAAAATTTCACTCATGTCTGATTCATGTCTGTCTCCCTTTTTCACAGACATACTGCTTTGTTTGAAGATTCATATCATGTGTGTGGAGGAAGGGGAATAAAAAGAGAGACATACTAGAACTCAGGCCCTTCGAATTAAATTTTGATCCTTTGTAGAAGGCAACTGCCCCTTAGCAATCAATCACCCCTTCTTTTCAATTCCCAAGCTCATTCAACAGTGGGTGCTACAAATAAATTCCATAGAGACAGATGCAGCATAAACGTAACAGTTTATTAGGCCAACAAATTGCTTACCTGCTCGCTTACTTTGTTTTCAATAAATGCAGAGACAGTAGAAGCCCTTTAGAAGCATGATATGCATCTAGGATAGACCACAAGTGGCTTCTGGTAGCCACCCAACCCTAGATAACCAACTGGCCACAGAGAACCTCATGCCTGACAGCATGATATCCACTACCAGCAGAGCAGGAGCAGGTCCAGAGCCCATGATCTTCTCTAGCACAGTTGGCTTCAACCTTTTTTGTGCCTTAACTCCAGTAAATAAATAAAGCATGAGATTGGAGATACACTGCTGGTGCTGCTCCCCTCCCAGGACCAGATCTACCCACCTCCCCACCCCCGTTGCTCTTTTCCCCTACCTCTTATGTCTTCACAACAACCCTGTGAGGTAACATTCTGAGCAGGACCATCCTTAAGAGATGCAGGGCAAGGCAGCAAGGAGTGTGCAGGATTATATCAAGAACTCAGTTTTGATAAGGCAGTACAATTATTGGATTGGGTCCAAGCCTTCTCTTGCACAGGCTTTGAAAAGTTGCGGTGACACCCCCCCCCCCAATGAAGCTTAAGAACATAAGAACAACCCCACTGGATCAGGCCATAGGCCCATCTAGTCCAGCTTCCTGTATCTCACAGCAGCCCACCAAATGCCCCAGCGAGCACACCAGATAACAAGAGACCTGCATCCTGGTGCCTCCCTTGCATCTAACATAGCCCATTTCTAAAATCAGGAGGTTGCACATACCCATCATGGCTTGTAATCCGTAATGAATTTTTCTTCCAGAAACTTGTCCAATCCCCTTTTAAAGATGCCGTCATCCAGGCCAGATGCCGTCACCACATCCTACGGCAAGGAGTTCCACAGACCAACCACACGCTGAGTAAAGAAATATTTTCTTTTGTCTGTCCTAACTCTCCCAACACTCAATTTTAGTGGATGTCCCCTGGTTCTGGTGTTACGTGAGAGTGTAAAGAGCATCTCTCTATCCACTCTGTCCATCCCCTGCATAATTTTGTATGTCTCAATCATGTCCCCCCTCAGGCATCTCTTTTCTAGGCTGAAGAGGCCCAAATGCCATAGCCTTTCCTCATAAGGAAGTTGCCCCAGCCCCGTAATCATCTTAGTCGCTCTCTTTTGCACCTTTTCCATTTCCACTATATCCTTTTTGAGATGTGGTGACCAGAACTGGACACAATACTCCAGGTGTGGCCTTACCATCGATTTGTACAACAGCATTATAATATTAGCTGTTTTGTTCTCAATACCTTTTCTAATGATCCCAAGCATAGAATTGGCCTTCTTCACTGCCACCGCACATTAGGTGGACACTTTCGACTTGTCCACCACAACCCCAAGATCTCTCTCCTGATCTGTCACAGACAGCTCAGAACCCATTAGCCTATATGTGAAGTTTTGATTTTTTGCCCCAGTGTGCATGACTTTACACTTACTTACATGAAATGCATCTGCCATTTTGCTGCTCATTCTGCCAGTTTGGAGAGATCCTTCTGGAGCTCCTCACAATCACGTCTGGTCTTCACCACTCGGAAAAGTTTGGTGTCGTCTGCAAACTTAGCCACCTCACTGCTCACCCCTGTCTCCAGGTCATTTATGAAGAGGTTGAAAGGCACCGGTCCCAGGACAGATCCTTGGGGTACACTGCATTTCACCTCTCTCTATTGTGAAAATTGCCCATTGACACCCACTCTCTGTTTCCTGGTCTTCAACCAGGTCTCAGTCCAGGAGAAGACCTGCCCTCTAATTCCCTGACTGGAGTTTTTTCAGTAGCCTTTGGTGAGGGACAGTGTCGAACGCCTTCTGAAAGTCCAGATATATAATGTCCACTGGTTCTCCCACATCCACATGCCTGTTGACCTTTTCAAAGAATTCTAAAAGGTTTGTGAGGCAAGACTTACCCTTACAGAAGTCATGCTGATTCTCCCTCAGCAAGGCTTGTTTGTCTATGTGTTTTGAGATTCTATCTTTGATGAGGCATTCCACCATCTTACCTGGTATAGATGTTAGGCTAACCGGCCTATAGTTTCCCGGGTCCCCCCTCTTTCCCTTTTTAAAGATCGGCGTGACATTTACAATCCTCCAATCCTCTGGCACCGTGGCCGTTTTGAGGGACAAGTTGCATATTTTAGTCAAGAGATCTGCAACTTCATTCTTCAATTCCTTAATAACTCTTGGGTGGATGCCATCAGGGCCCAGTGACTTATTGATCTTTAATTTATCAATGAGGTCTGAAACATCTCTTTTAACCTCTATCTGACTTAATTCCTTCTTCACAACCCCATTGGGGTCAGGACCCACAAGTTGAAGAACACTGTTCTAGCAGTGCTAAAACTGAGAGACCCCCCAAAATAGAAGGGAAAACAGAAGTGAAAATCCCATAAGTGTTCCAACTGTGGGAGGTCTTGCAGATGGCTCCAGGACAAGTCAGAAAGCAGAGATCTTTCCCAAGCACTAATTAAAGATTTACTGGCACCCTAGTGTGCACTTGACAGGCTTATCAGATTGGACTCTCAACCTTAGTACCATGGATGTGAGCCCTGCCTTCTCCCCACGGGAACCAGATACAATGGAGAACTAAGTGCCTACAGCTCTAACCATTGTATAGAACAGGGGTGCCCAAACCTTGGCCCAGGGGCCACGTGCGGTCCTCAGGGGCTCCCAATGCGGCCCTTCGGGAGCCCCCAATCTCCAGTGAGCCTCTGGCCCTCCAAACTTGCTGGAGCCCATGCTAGCCTGATGCAATTGCTCTCAGCATGAGGATGACTGTTTGACCTCTTACCTGAGCTGTGGGACAAGGGCTCCTTCCACTACTTGCTGTTTCACCTCTGTGATGCAGCAGTGGCAGCGTAGGAAAGGCTGGCCTTACTTTGTGCAAGGCCTTTTATAGGCCTTGAGCTACTGCAAGACCCTCACTCATTCATATAAGTTCCATCTCTAATAAATTCATTTATGTAAATTTATTCAATTTTTAAATGTAAGTTAATCCCTTTTTTCTCGGCCCCTGACACATTGTCAGAGAGATGATGTGGCCCTCCTGCCAAAATGTTTGGACACCCCTGGTATAGAAGACATTTGGGCAGGTGCAGCTTTTTAAACCCTTCCACATTGAGCTGCACCTGACAAAATGTCATCTTGCCTCTTCTATACAATGGTTAACCTATGTTCCTGGCCCACAGTTGTACACATTTGGTCCCTGTGTTGGGCATAAATGGCTTAAAGCTATAGGCACTCTGTCTTCAATTGTATCTTGTCACCCTGTCTCTCCAAGAGGGGGTTTGAGTCTTGGAGTAAAGGATTGCTAAGCATCTGGACATGGAGGAGGCCACATTTAACTACTTCAGTCACTCTCCAAGTGCCTAGCTTTCCACAAAAGTGAGAAAACACATATTGATGGTGCCAGCCCAATCCTATCAACTCCCCCCCCCATGAACCCGGGCCACTTGAGTGCATTCTGCATCCTGTGGGGGGGGGGGGAGCAGTCACGGAGCTCTCTGGTTAAGGAAACATTTGTTCTCTTGCTTGGGGGTAAGCCTCCACCTTCCAAATGGGTCTACTTGGACTTGTACCAGCAATTTAGCTGGCGCAAGTCTGAGTGGATCCAGGAAGGTATATCAAGGCTGGGAAGGGGGATAGATTCCTATTTAAACAAAATTTATTTCATGTAGTAAATATGAATGTTCTTAATTTCTCTTATAAGAATATAAGCCCTAATAGGGTATTTTAAAGTTAGTCCACATTGAAAAAGCTGTCTGAAAACTCGTATATCAAGAGAAACGAAAGCAAGCTAAATCAAAACAAGCCACTTCAAATGAAATATGTGTGCTGAGTTGTGTGCCAATTAAATCTTAAGTGAAATGATTGTCTAATGTGAACTCGTGCTTCTAGAAACCTTCAAAAAGAATCCACAGATGTTTGTGTTGGAATAAACATCTCAGGAAAATCACATGTAAGCGGTCATCCAGGTCCATTAAACTGAAGGAGAGGCTTTCCATTCAAATTAGTGAGAGCTGGATTCTTATCCTTAGGCTTACATTTGACTGACCCAGAAACTGGTCTATGGAATTATTGTCTGATTTGTTTACAAACCTAACTTCCAAGAATTTTGTAATTAAAAGTTCACGTGTACTGTTTATAAACATTTTATTTTTGATGAACCTTTAGTACCAGGGCCAACCTATCTATTGCGTAAATTTGTCATATTACGTTGAGGCTGGCCAGATATTTGAAATCACAGCTTTAACTCCTTTTGCTTTCTGGTTGTTTCAGTGCCTGCCATTGTACAAAGTTTCGGGTTTGCATGTGAGGAGATTAAATGTACAGTCGTTCTCCATGTGGCCTAGCCACACATGTTGCCAGAACAGATCATGAAGATCTGAGATCATGAAATTGGAACCAGAGGCCTAAGGTTGGCTTTTCATTGTTTTTTAAATTCTAGGTAACAGGCAGTAGCGATCAACAAAAAGACAGGCCTTTTGTAACTAACCACAACATAGAGTAGTGGTTCCAACCTGGGGGTCTCAACCCCCCAGGGCAATGGGAACCACAGTTTTCCCCGTTAAGGGGAGTGGCGAGTCAGTGATGACAGCACTTCCAGGTTTGCACCACTACAGCCACCAACAGAGGGGGGAAAAAAGCTGTTCTAGGGCTTACTTGTATGTGGTGATGACTGGAAATACCACAAAACCTCAGTTCTTCTTGCTGCTGCCGCCAGGTAAGTCCCATAACAGCTTTTTTTCTTAGTTGGCAGCACGAACTCAGAGTTGTTGTCACCACCGTCACAGCCAAAGGTGCACTATGCACATTCACTAGTTCCCTTTGAGTAAAGGTTGGGAACCAATGACATAGGCCATCGCCTAGAATTACTAGGTTGGACTTGAAAATGGCTGAGGGAAGGCCTAGGTCTTACTTCTGTGTACAATTCGGTTACTTATATTAATGTGGCAGGCTCCTGTTGGAATTCCTTGTACTCGGTAATCTGAATTTCAGATGTTAAAAAAAGTCAGCCTTCGGTGGTTTGAATCAGGAGGGGGATTTTATTTGACTTCAACATTTTGTGTATGCAAGAAGACTATTAAGACCGAACAGCAAGAATAGAAACAGACAGGTATACGCTTCCATCTAGGGCAGGGGTCTCCAAACCCCGGCCTGGGGGCCAGATGCGGCCCATGATAAGCCTCTACCTGGCCCACAGCCAGACTCTTTTCCCCTGAAAGCCTCTGGCCCACTCAACTGTACATGACCAGAGCTGTGCTCTTTTTGTGTCTGGAGGATGTTCTGAGAGCCAGAGAGGTTGAATGAATGAGCCCATTCATTCATTTATTCACTCATCTAAGTTCCATCTCTCATTTATTTATTTAAATTTTATATTTAAAATTTTTTTCCAGCCCTCAATACCGCGCCAGATATTTGATGCGGCCCTCTGGCCAAAAAGTTTGGAGACCCCTGATCTAGGGAATGAGGCATATTTATGGGACAGTTGAAGAGTGAGTGTCTGAATGTAAGATTTTTTCCTGTTTGTGAGGCTTCCCTGCAGGGGGAGTGGAGGTGGCCGGCCTGCACGGCCTTTCCGAGGGGGACCCCCTCGTGGAGACCTCAGACTAGTTCACCAGAAGCAAAGGGGGGGTTGTGTCACTCAGCTCCCCCTTTTTGGGTTGGCAGCTTTTGCCTGGGTCAGGAGCAGGGACTGCTGTCAGCACATCCTCCTGCCTGCTCTCCCAACTGCCTTGTCATCCCTGGACTCCTGGTTTATGTAGGGCAGGCCCCTCCTCTTCCCTCACAGGGGTGGCACAAAAAGGGTGTGTCTCTGGGACTGCCTTCCCCTGGGACTACCACAGCTCCTCCTCTTCCTTTCTGTGTCTCCCTCCCACCGACTCTCACCTCTTCTCACTGGGAGCTGCCAGGGTTGGTCCTGAAATGTCTGGGGAGGCTGCTGCCTCTGCTCTGGTCTCTACCTCTGGGGGCTGGGCTGGGCTGGCCCTGCCCACCTGGGTCCTAAAGCTCTGCAGACGACGTCGGGAGGTCCAGTGGCAGGCTCCCGATGTCATAGCGAGGTGCCCTGCCCGGCAAGGCAGGTCCCGGCTGGCTGGGTGGGGGAACGCTCCCCTTCTCCCTTGAGACGGGGGAGGGGCAGCTACCCGGCAGCCAAACAGCCTGCGTTCTGTCTCCCTCCTCCATGGCAGAGGGGGGAACAGGGGTTTTGGCGTGTGGGGTTCCTCCACTGCGCTTTGCTGCCCACAGGAGTGCCCAGGCAGTGTATGGGGAGGTGGCCCCATGTTCCACCAGCTTCCTCCCTGATCCTCTGGCCCAGAAGTCTTCTCCCTGGGTACGTTGGGGACCTGTGGGAGGAGGGGAACCCCAACACTGTTTTAGAAAACATGAACAGGAAAAGGAGTTAACTCCAATTGCACATAGAATCTGTATTTAATTTGCTTTTAAAAAATGCTCTTTGATTATGAAGGGCATGTTCATCCTGATCTCAGCTGTGGTGAAAATTTCTGAAAATTTCTGCCAGCCTTATCTGCCTTCATTCCCACCCCAACAGTACTATATGCTCATGTAGTTCATGTATACTGTCACCAGTCACCAAGTACACTATGCCTTGAACCTTGTTAACCTATGAAACTACCTACTGCCTGCACGGTTGAACTTCAAAAGCCTGCAAAACCTGCTTGATGGGGGAACAAAATAACAGTGGGACAAAATAAATCAACAATACCTCAATTCATGCAACTTTCAATTCTCTTAAACTTATAGTCTGCAATATGTACTATTACAGCAATTTATTGCGAGCTGTCTGTAGCTGCATGTTCCACAACTCAAATGTCACTTGAGCCAGTATCATATCTTAAATTGTGCCTGGTTTTATTATTGTCTATTGGAGTTTTTAAGATTTATGAAAGCTGAGTCCTGTTAGATTTAGGGACAGAAATAGCTTTGGACCATCCTTCTGGCTCGCTGATATTTTTGTATAATATTTTGCCTTAAACCAAAAAGTGCAGAGGAAAATGGAAAATAGCTTTTGGATGGAGGCAGAGGAATGGAACAGAAGAAGAGGGAACTCCAGTTTGTCCAAGGAGATCAGTTTAAGTTTGGGTTAAGTTCTTTCTTATTATTCTTTTAACATCAACCATCCTTAGAAAATTACTTTCTCTAAACCAAGGGCAGGCATTTTGTTCAGCTCTGAGGACCACCAGGAAAAACAGAATAGATGAACCTTGTCAGCCTCTGCTGTATATATTATTGCAGCTTCTAACTAGCATTCATATATCTTCTTCATGCTGCTTGTAGATGCCAAATTATATTAGCTTTTTATTCCAAAAATGGTGTTCTCAAACATGAAAATGTTGACCTAGCTCTGCAAATACTGTACTGTGATACTGTTCCTAGGGTCTCTGAAGTTTGAACTGTGAACTTTATTTATTTATTTATTTATTTATTTATTTATTTATTTATTTATTTATTTATTTTCAAAATTTATATCCCACAATTAAAAACATAAAATATACATAAAAGACATTAAAAACAATAAAACACAATAAAAACCTGGATCCCAAATTAAAATACATTCAAAAAGTGCCATGTCCCCTGGTGTCAGCATAAAAGGCCTCCCTAAATAAAAAGATTTTAAGCCCCCGCTGAGAACTGGAGTTCTCAATTCCAGGGTTAGGGAGTTCCACAGATGGGTACTTTGGGACTGAAACCCAGCCTAGGGAGCTACCATGGATTCTATATGCTGATACCTCAAAGCCCTCTGCAGGCATAGGAGTGGTATACAACACTGGCCCCTGCAATTGGCAAGCAACACTGTATAAAGCCTGGGAATTGGCCAGGCCTAGAATAAAAGCTAGGAGCCTAACATTTACCCTTCCCTGGTCATCAGAGTAGTATCTTCTGTTTCTTGTCCTTTAGCCAGCAGTTTGGTTCTTACTTTGGCTTCTAGCACAGATTTCAAGGACCCAAAGCAGAACTTGCACTCCAGGTCTGGATTCAGTAAGCTGCCCTCAATCCCAGCACAAGCAAGATGTAAGAAGCACTCAAAGGAACAAACCAGAGTACACCATTCTTTCTTTTTGCAATATTTTAATACAGCATTAAACTGCTATAGTACTAAAGGCAAGCCATATACTATTTGGCAAATAAGGCACATGTCGGAATGCCATTTTATGGACAATCCACAACAGAGGTTTGACAGCCCTTTAAACAACCCAGTTGAGCAAAGTGTCATCTTGGTGGTTGAGATAAGCCTGCCACCTCTGAGGCCTATGTCCATAGAAATGTGTGTGTGTGTTTTTTTAAGCTGTACAAGTTAATTACCAGTTACAGAAGAGAAAAATTATACAACTGAAACTGAAAAGAAGTCAGTGAGTACAGCTAGGTTTTTGTTTAAGTTCATAAGTAATTAAACTAATCTAAATCTGCAGAAATTAATATAACTGGGTTAGTTTTATACAATGTAGTGATTGCTGCTCTAAATAACCCTCTTAAGGGAAATGTGAGTTCAGTACAGGATTGAACAGACCTCCCATTTTAGCATGGTTTCAAAAGCAAACAAACAATTGTAATATAATGGAGCTATGAAACCATATAGCATAAAATGCATATAATACGTGCACATGCATATCGTATCATGCTATGAATTCTAAATAACAATAAACACAAAATGCCTACATCAATCTAACCCTCTCTTTCTTTGTTATGGCCACTGATTGACAGTATTGTTTAAATGCTAGTATTGCATTGTGAATCTCACAGTGTGGTGTTTTTGCAAATTGCGCTGAGCATCACCTTATAAAATGATGCCCTTTTCACCCGCCCTTAGAGATAGTGTAACGAAAAAAAACAACACACCCATTGATGTTGCAGAGTTTTTGAAAACAAAATAGCAACATTTTGGGTCATTTCACACATTACAAAGCAACAAATCTGAGTTCCAAATGAGTGTATGCTCAAAAAGCAGCTGTAGCCAATTCAGCTTTCTGACAAGTGAACCCAAATCATTCCTGTATGTTCAAACACTTGTCACATTCACTCTATGTTTTTAGGCATAGCATAAGGCTGGAATCCTATATACACCTTCTTGAGATTAAGTTCCACTGAATACAGTGGGACTTACTTCTGAGTAGATATGCATAGGACAGTACTATAGAAAAGATAGGTGTACACCTAAAAATGTAATGGTGTGAAGAGGCCCTGGAGCACTTACACTTCAATTTGCATTAGAGAATCTGCTATGTCACTAGAATGCTGTGCTGGCATAGCAGTAGTTGTATAGCCCTATTGTAAGCAGGACTGGGCTATTAGTGTGTCTTTCACAAGTTCATAAAGTGATAGTGTAATATTTGACTCTCAACAAATCGGTCATAGCTTTTCTAAAAAGACAATACTTTCCAAAATACACATATAAATAAACTGAATACACATATTAATATAAGATCTAAACACCTGAATAATATACTGGTTACTTAATACTGATATTTTCATCCAACGGAAAAACAACAACAATATGGCTTAAAGAATTGCAAGGGTTTTTTTTCTTCTTGTCAGAATTATGTACCAACTTTCATATAATATTCTATGTAGACAATATTTCCTTCTTAATGTAGTTCTGTTGCATACTTTATACAGACAAAAGCATTGTAAAAAAAAAGAAAAAAAGAAAAGCAAATTCCTTCCATAAATATTTTCTTGAGGATACACCCTTAATTTTGTATAATACTTAAGAAAACTCTTAGCTCTGTTAGTATTTTAGTAGAGAACCAAGGCCACCCTTAAAAGCTTCAGAGTTGTAAAAACACTTAAAAAAAACCAAAACAGAACAAACAATCGTTTTTTCAAAGGCCCTCAAATATATACAAAAAAGGTTATTGCAAAGAGTTTCCAGATAACAATTCAGTATTACAAAGAAATATTTGTAACCATTCAAAAATTTTAAACATCTAAAAAGATTTTCCAAAATACACACACGGTATTAAAAAAACAAAAACAGAAAGAAACTCTATGTCAAGTATACTCAAGATAAATACACATCTGCAAGTAAAACTGAAATATTTTGTAACGGGGTAAACATTAATATCAATTGACTACATCTATTAACTGCACACGATTGTCCCTTTGATATTCATCCTAAGAAAAAACAAATCTTCATTTGTATAGCTACGATTTCAGTCGGCTTACTGAGTGCTTCTGCCATTCAACAATATTTCCAGAGGCAGTGGTTTTTCTAGACATAAAACAGGTAGGCACTGAAATCCTGGCTGAGCATAGAATATACTGTCTTAAAGAATGACGCAGTGTGGATCATTCCATTAAGTTTGAATTAGAACCTGATGTCTGTTTGCTTAACTTTTCACAGAATTTGCAATGGGGATGACTTAGCACTTGCAATACTCCAAAGCTTTTATAGAGATATTCAGCTTAACTCAAGAATCTGTTGGGCATGATCCAGCAAATGGAAAAGAGTGTTAAGATCTGTCAATCTCAGCAGATAGAGAATACTGCCTTATACAGAATCAGAACACTGTTCTATAAAAACCTCTGACTGGCAGTCCCTCTCCAAAGTCTCAGGCAGAGACGTTTCCTAGTCCTGCTGCCTGAGAACGCTCTTTAAAGTGGGGGAATCTCCATGATTTATCCTAGAATCTTGTATATACAACCCATACGTACTGACCTGTTCCTTGGCCACTGAAATCTATAGATTACAGAAGTGCTTCATTTTGACTGGATTATGCTCAATAGCAATAGCTTCTCTAGTATAACTGATTTGGAAGCGATGTAACATCACAATTCTAAAGGCATTCATTAGAAATCACATTTTCATTTCAGTGGAACTTCCAAGTAAGTAGAATTAGGCTCAAAGATTTAATACAAATGGAGATTACAAGGGAGCAGTAGGTGGTAGGCGAAAAATGCAATTTGGTACACACTTTCTGGGAGTAGGGCTAGTAGGACTTACTGATGAGTAGATTTGCACAGGATTGCCCTATAACTTCTGTACCATGTAAAACACATAACATTTTTCCTGGGTGGATATTTTTAAGAACAAACCATATATATATATACCATTATACATGAAGTGCAGCATGAGAGTTTATTTTGTCATGGGCATAGTGTTGGGAAGCCAATGCCCCCTGTACACATACACAGGTACAGGTAATATTGGCACTGATAACACATGGCTGTGGGAATCGTTAATGAGAACCACGGTTACCAATTCACATCTAATGGGCAGAGTTCAGAAGGCTGCATATGGGCTTTCATGCATGGACCAAGAGGTTTGTAGGGGGCAGGAGACTCCATGGGGCAGCCCTTTGTACCACTGGAAAGTCACTTCTGGCTTTCTGAAAGTCACTTCTGACTTTCCATTCCTGGACCCTCCCAGGGTGGTATCCAACACAAGGTGTTGCAATCAGAATTAAAAATTGGGAAAGTCTCTGTGTTCATGCATAGAAGCATGCTGATGGGGCTCTTTGGGTACGGGCCTGTGTATTACTGTATATCAGCCTATAGGAAGGACTGTCTCATGCAAACTGAAATGTGCAAACTGCCCCCCCCCCACCTTGGACCCATCATAAAATGACTTCCAGATTTTCTAGCTGTCTTCCTTCCAAAGCATATTTTGTTTACATTCTCTGCGTATGATATAACAGCACTACATTTGTCCTCAAAAGGTATGGTATTTTTTTAAAGAGACAGATGAATTGCTACATGCGTTATTTTACAGGAGAACATATGAATCCTTTCCCTCGGCTATAATCTTTGCTAGTTAATATTGCTTCACTTTCCCACCTAGATTTGTAGTAGTGAAGAAATTACAGCTAATGGTTTCTGTAAGTGCTGAAGGAAAGATATTCTGGACAGTTTAGCATATGGCTTTCTTGAAATCATATTCTCTACATTATTCACTTCCTCCCATGAATTAACATTTAAGTTCAAGTTTTCAAAAGCCACCATTTATCTTTGTATGCCCAAGATAACAATTATGCTATTGTTTACATAGTCACTATCCAGCAATGAAATGGAAGATGAGTTAAAAGTCCCTAATTATCCAGGGTCCCTCTTCATTACTCTCCTTGTTTCTTTCTGCCTCTGATTCAAACCCATGGTCATGTAAACAAAGCAGAGAAAGAATTTTAGGATGCTTATCCTAGGATAATTGCTCATGTAAACAAGATCTGACATAGAAATCTTACCTTCAGCAACCAAGAGGTGATAGAGGATGTGTGGGGTGCTGCAGCCAGCACTTACAAATGCATCATTGCAGAGTGGACAGTCGTCCCTGCTGAAATCAACACCAGAGTGATGGTCTATTCAGCAGTCATGTCCATGCAGAGTGTGTGCTGTAGCACATGTGCACCATTTCCTCTATGACCTTCTGGCACATGCCATTAAGAATGGGAATTCCTCCCTCCTTTATCACTGTGCAGTGGCAGGTGGTGGTTTCACTTAGCAAACTACCTCACTGGTTCTCACTGATCCTTCACAATACGCTATGAGGTAGGTGTGGTGACTAATGTTATACCCACTTTATTGAGTAGAGACATTTCATAACTTGCCCAGATTAATACAGTTATCAGCAGGGTCAGGACAGAGTGAACAGATACAATGGAGGACAGAGTGCCTATACCTTTAATCAATGTATAGAAGATGGCATTTTAGCAGGTGCAACTCAACATGGAAGGGTTTTAAAAGCTGCACCTGACAAAATTCCCTCTTCTATACAATGGTTAAAGGTATAGGTGTTGTGCCTCATTGTATCAGGTCACCCTGGATCTGGGACAGAACCCAAAAGTCTTGAGCTTCCCCAGACCTCCCTATGCCTTATAAAGCACTAAAAAAAGTCACTTCCAGTTTTGACAAAAAACTGGAAGTTGCGTTTTTTCACTAGATACAGTCATTCTGAGCCTGGCAGAGATCTTGGGCAGATGCTTGCAGCCACTGCTGGGCTCAGAAAACCCTCCGGGGGGGCCACGTGGGGGACCCCGCAGAACCAAACCACAGTTAACTAGAACTGTGGATACAGGATCCATGGAAACGGGGACCCCCCTGTATTGCAAATTTTCAGCTTGCTGTGCATAGTATGGCATCATTCCGAGGCAATTTTGCACAAGATAATTTTACACCATTATTCCATTTTGTCAGGAATCTTTGAATTTAAACATCCTCACTAGATTTGTGATTACACAAAACTGCAAAGCTCCTGCAATTCTGTACAGGAACAAACGGTATTTGGAGAGCTCCAATCACTTCTTTATCTGTGCTTCTAAAGAAATACTTAATGCAGATTAAAAATTGCTCCGTATGTACTACTATACAAAGCAATTCCAGTAATACATTTGCTTCTGTATAACAAGGTTTCAACATTCTATTATTTCTTAAAGTTGGTGCAACCAATATTACGTTTTTCTCTGAATTATACAGTGATGCTTTTGGAAGGCAGAAAAATTCCTGTGTAATTCCAATGGCTACCCGGATGCATCTTTTGATCTTCTATAGGTTATTACAGTTGAAAACAGAACATGTCAGCTGTTTCCTGAAAGTGGCATAGGATATAGAATTAATAATTAAGGCTAATGTGCTTTATCAGTTAAGGCTTGGGGCAAGATTCCTCAGTTATTCACAGTAAATTCACCTCTGCCCATTCTGGTCCTAAATATTTCTACTAGCATATCTTGCTGCAGTGACGGAATAATGGCAGCCCTGCAGTGTCATGTGGCATAGTTTGTGACATCAAACTGGTGTAATAATTGGGTGCCTGCTGTATCCTAAGTAGTCGTGATATGTTACAGGAAGTCTTGTGATCAAACTTTGGTCTAACGTACAAGGGGGTGGCCAAATAGAAGTGTGCAAGCAGTGAAGAAAGTGAGTAAATTTCATTCCCATCCTTAAAAATAGCTTGTATAATGTTTTTTTTCTTCTTCTGACACTCTCTAAGTGCAAGGCGAATTCAGAAGCTTTGGGTCCCATACAGAGGCCACCAAGATATCTAGGCCACTGCCTTTCCAGTGGGTCTGACCCAATCACATGGAGATTCTCTATGCAGGACTACAAAACAATAGTGACTGATGATGCTGAGTCAAGACAGTCCCTGCTGTTCATATGGTTCCACCATACAAAGGCAATTTTTAGGGGTGTTACATATGACATGTCTTTTAGTAATGAATATAGGTAATGTTTTCCCCTAGAGCTCCATCGTGTTTAGTCAGTAAACTGTATCTGTCCATTTCTGCTCTCTTGTCATTACTGTCTGAAAGATGTCGATCAAGGACAATTCAAATACAAGTTTTGTATTAAGGCAATCATTTTGTTTAGGAGCTACTGTTACAGATGAGGGAAATCCCTAGGATCTATTGTTCAGGGAGCAATAAAGTATTCATGCACAAGTGAAGAGTGTATACTCACTTTCCCCAGTTAATATATATGGGGGAGGAACTGTGGAGCTGCTAGAAGCCTAGCATACTCATTAGAGAAGTCCCATCTCCTTGCAAGAAAATGTATAGTATCTCTGCTGCAGAAGATACAAAGAACCAAACTGTGCAGGAGAATATGTGATTGAGACTGATGAAAGCAGAGAAGCAGGGGATTGGACAGCTTGCTAATAAGATGGGGACAACAAAGTAGCATTTGTCCTGTTGGCTCTCTGAACAATGTTGGTTCCATGGCTCAACAATGATAGGAATTTTGACTGTTTCTTGCATAGCAAGTACATAGAGAAAAGAGAAACGCAAGGCTAATTGTGACAAGGGGATAGTGTTAGGTGAAAACAGCCTGCACAAATGCATGTATCCTAAAAGTGCTTGCTTGGAAGAAGGCCTGCAGGTTTCAGGGGCACTTACTTCCAAATAAACATGCTTAGGATTGCTGCCTAAGAAAGAATTCCTGATCGATGGTGACCCTTCTTGTTCCACCATTCCATTTCCGTGCAAACCACCACTCCCTCAAACAATTATTCACTTGTTCTTTTTAACCCTCACGTTCTAATACTCTGAAGTCCATCAAAAGTCTCACCTGACTGCTTAGAAAGCAAGCAACCTTATGGAACTTTCAGACCAATGCTGAAGTCAAGAAAATGAACACTTCCCCCCTTCGTTAACTCTGTGTCTAGCTAAGCCCTCCTTCATTTAACAACCCAACCATTTGATCAAATGACTGCAGAAGTTATTAATATCATCCATTTATATCTCCATGACAATATATACCTCTCTGGACAAACAATACCGTGATTTGTTTCACCTGGGCAGGATCCTGGAACTGTGTAAACAATCAACAGAAACCACATTAGTGATTCCATCATGAACGTGATGGGCCCAGTTTAGCAAGAACGACTACTGCACAGTCCCCATTCCCTTCAGTGTGACTTGGGCAAAGTGTTGTTCGTTCAAGCCTTGTGGATAAGAATGGAGAATGTACTGCAGCAGTGCTTGTTGGTCTGTGCCCTACATCAGTATCTTCTGTTTCATATTTAAAAACACACCATAGTCCTATAAATACAACTTGCATGTATGCACATACACAGGAAAAGGGTTACATTCTATTAAAGGTAAGGCATATTATTAGTTTACTGATAGGCAATATTGGCGACGGTTCTTATCTGACATTTTTCTCCCCCTTTCTTTCTTTTGACTATTGTCTGCTGCCAGAGGACCTCAAAAGGTAACAGCAGAGGTGATCCCTGTAGGTTTATTGCACACGGCGGCAGTAGTAGCCCAACACTTTGCATTTCTCACACAGATGCTGAGGGTGTTCTTTACTCTGATCAGAAACATCCAGGCCATCAGGCTTTTCCAGGGGTCTCTGTATAGGAAAAAAAAGCATAAGCATTACACATACCTATATACAGTAATTGCTTGCAGCTCTTTTTGTATGCATTTGAATCCAAGATAATATACAACCTTATTTTGACATTTTCGGCCCCTACTCTTGGAGCAATTTCACCAAGGGTTCTCTGTTGATTAATCACCAGATTGCTACTCCTTAGAGCTAAACTACACGGCACAACAAATGTACAGCTTTGGCCTTCTTCTTGCGTGTGTGTGTGTGTGTGTGTGTGTGTGTGTGTGTGTTAAACAGCACATACAGTGTTCACTTTGAATATGTGTTCATCTTGCTAAGGGGTGTCCAAACTTTTTGGCAGGAGGGCCAGATCATCTCTCTGACACTGTCGGGGGCCGGGAAAAAATTAATTTACATTCAAATTAGCATAAATTTACATAAACGACTATATTAGAGATAGAACTTATATGAATAAATAAAGTTATTTCAGTAGCTCAAGGCCTATAAAAGGCCTTGCACAAAGCAAGGCCAGCCTTTCCTTTGCTGCCACTGCTGCTTCACAAGTGTGAAACAACAAGCAGTGGAGGGAACCGTCATCCCGCAGCTCACACGAGAGGCCGAACAGTCACCCTCACACTGAGAGCAGTTGCGTCGGGCCAGCATGGGCTCCAGCAAGTCTCTGGAGGGCTAGAGGCTCATTGGAGACTGGGGTTCCTTGTGGGCCGGATTGGGAATCCCTGCGGGCTGCAAATGGCTCCCAGGCTGGGGTTTGGGTACCCCTGATCTTGCTTATGAAAACAGTGATCCCTAATGAGCATGAGATAACTTTCACTCAAGGGCTTCTGCACCAAGAACCCAGAACAAGTAATTCTAGAGTTGAAATGGGTTTCTCCAGATGGCAAGGGCACCCATGTGTGGATATTGTCTTTTTTTCCTGTCTCCTCCCCCCTCCTGTACCTGTCCCTGCTTTCTCAAGGGTATTGGATAGCCTTTCAGTGTTCTGTACAGATGGGAGACGGCCAGGATAAATAACTTCAGCAAAGGACAGAAGAGTACAAAGACCACATAAGAACATGAGTGCAGACATTTGTATGGGAACATATCTGGCACTAGTCCTTCATGTTAAGGATTGTGCGACCATACTCATAGGCTTGCAACCAAACTTATTACCAGGCTTTGGGTGCAATAATCCATACAGATAATAAAATTCATCTTTTCTTGGAGGAGAATATGGGTTATCTTGGTGCAAAATTTTGATATATATATATATAACACAGAGTACACATGACCTTAGTTATGGGAAAGTGAGAGATGGTCAAATCCAAAAATCTTCCTACTGCCGCAATGTATGTGTAAAGCTGCCAAACCTCTAAGGAAATAGAGTCCATGCAGATACAGTACTGCTAAGTCACTTTCAGATTCAGAGAGTCAGAGCTTGTGGGCGCAATCCTAACCCCTTATGTCAGTGCGTTCCAGCACTGGCATAGCAGTGCCAATGGGACATGTGCTGCATCCTGCAGTTGGGTGTCATTCACGGAGGTCTCCTCAAAGTAAGGGAATGTTTGTTCCCTTACCTCAGAGCTGCATTGCCCTTATGTCAGTGCTGGAAAGCACTGACATAAGGGGTTAGGATTGCGCCCTTTCTCTTTGCAAAAAGAGTTACATTCACAGAAAAGCTCTTTCCACAAATGTAATGTTGCTTCCATGAACAAAAAAACTCTGCTCCACAAGCACAGCCGTAGGTTGGGATTCCAGCCACATCCCTTTGGCAGGCCCCAAATATTTTGTCATGCACATGGCTTTGCAGTGAAAACAGTTAGCTAAATGAATTGAATGCATTTTTTTCTGGCAAATGTTAGGCCTAACAAACTTTATTTTAGCACTATTACCAGATGACCTTTTATGAAAATCATACATTGTTTCCATGATGTTATACAGCATAATATACGCTTCCTGCCCACCCCAGCCCACTGCCTGAAAAAAAGTTTTCAACTGGTCTCATGGCAGAGCCAGCCCTGGAATTAGCATTCAATACATGATTCCTCCAGTGTGCATCATCCTGAATACTGTAAATATATTTTAACTAAGTAGTTAAATATCTGAACTACAACTCTAAAAATTATATTCATTAGAGAGTATACATTGTTTTCCCAGAGCCACAATCATTCAGTATCCAGTTGGTTGGCTTTTAATTAATTCTCAAAATGATGACCAGAATGACTGAGCATCACCTAATATAAGGGCTTTCCTTGAAGTCAAGCACCGCATTGTTCTAAATAGACCCATTGGTGATAGAGAGGCTTATGTAGGGTTAAGGGAAAAAATTTCCCAAACACCACCACCATAGCACAGCACCACCCATTTTCAAATGGCTGCATGCTATGGCTGGGAAATGGATAGGATAGAACTTTTACACAACTTGATAAACAACTTTACTTCCACTGATGATTTAATTTAAAAAACATTTGATCTTTAAAGATAATGTTTTTGAAAGAAAGTTCCCTTTCATTATTTGCTTCTGCTTTAACAATAGGTTTTATCCTGACAACTGTCACCTTTTGAATGGGTGATGAAGGGACCAATCCTATCCAATTTTCCAGCACTGGTGCAACCACAATGCAGCCCCCAAGGTAAGGGAACAAATGTTCCCATACTTTAAGGAGGCCTCTATGACTGCCACCCCACCACAGGACACAGAGCAAGCCCCACTGGCACAGCTGCACCAGCATGGGAAAATTGGATAGGATTGAGCTCAAAGGCTGCAATCCTAACCACACTTTCCTCCGAGTAAACCCCATTGAACAAAATAAAACTTACTTCTGAGTAGACCTGGTTAGGCTTGTGCCCTATATTTAATTTCCTGTGTCTGTCAAACAGCTTTCTGAGAGCTTTTGGAATCTGTTGTTATATAATCTAATTATTACATTTTTTGTCTAGTCCCTGGTAACAAGACTGAGGTCAAAATATCATTCTATATTCCCCCCTCGTATAATTTTTTCTATTAATTTGTATTGGTTTTTAACTTTTCCCCATTTTTTTTTTTGCAAAAAATTGGTAGAGAATATAACAAAATGAAGACCCTATTCCAGATTTAATGGATCCAACATGTTGTTTTCCTTCTACTCTTTCCAGAATACCACACAAGGATATATTATTCTATACAACCGTATTTGCTCCTGAAGTTTAGCATACAACTGCTCCCCCTTTTAAAGTCATTTTACCCAACTTTATCTGCTCGTCTGATGGCTCTTTCTGAATAGCCTTATCTTTTTTCCCCTGATAAGTCTATTTTATTGTTTGTCAGGCATCCTTTCCTCAATTTTCATCTGCTATTGCATTTTTTTTAATAAGTGCAAACCTTTCTAGTTAAGATATAATATATCTGTTCCAACATTATTCTTGGCATTGTTTCTTCACCATGTTCAGTTTATTTAGAATACAAATCTATTTGGAGAATGACTTGCCATTTTAACTGGCAAAATGATATCGAGTTGTCAGATCTTTTTCCCTCTGTGCCTCTAATTGTTGATAATATCACAGATCATCAGAACCTGATAAAGAGCTTACCATGCAAACAGTAAAAAACCAGTCCATATTGGGAAAAGAGATGTTAAAAAACAAAAGTGGAAAGAGAGAGATTGATGAAGACCAGGAGAAAAGAGAAAAGGTGGCTTGTGATGGAGAGAAGATTGCAGAGGCAGTTTGGAAGGCTGCCTGTGGTGTAAAAATCGCAAATCTCTCTCTCATAGATTCATATAGTGAAGTGAACTGCTGCCAGACCAATCCATAGACTTCTGGAGTATCATAGCTATTATATGCAATCATTTCTTTAATGCCCCCCTGAGCAACATGGGCCCTTTTCATTTTTTTTAATTCTAAATTTATGATTGTGATCTTGGCTGCAGTACTTAAACATTCTTGTTCTGGTGGAGCAAGAATATTTCAGATTGCAGCCTTCCTGCTGTTTTCTTACAAACCTTCCCTGCAGCAGATTTCAAATCTTTACTAGAGATAAAACTATTTTAAAAAAGATATAATCCAGAGATGGAATCAGCTATTTATTTCCCAGGCACTCCAGATGTCTATCATGAAACAAAAGTGCTGTATGAAATTACACATCATGTAAGAGAGATGGAAACAAACCACAAAAAAACAGCCCTAAGGAGAAAAGGAAAGATCTACTATTTTTTAAAAATTTAAGTAGAAATATTACCCTACCTACTCTTATACTTGAACACTTGCATTGCTGTGCTTATTGAACTGAAAAGCTAAATTAATGAAAGACTGTTGCAAAATGTACTCATGGTTTATTTCTCTCCCTGCCAATGCCAAACTGTTTGCAGAGAAAATTTGTTCCAAGGACCAGATCCTGTGAATTCTATTTAGGTTTATGTGATTTTCTCCTTCTTCCCACTGACTCAAAATATGAGTCCAGCTGCTTTGGACAAAATGGCCTCTGGGATGCCATGCAAGATGGTAGAGGACCTTGCCCACTCTCTAATAGAGCAAACAAGGGACCCTGGCACATGACAGATGTGCCACTCAAAGGTACCTGGGGAGAAGGTGTTACGATCTGAACCAAGAGAGAAATACTGTTATTGTGTTGTATTGCATAAACCAGCTGAAAACAAATTCACACAAAAATTTTGGAATAATTTTTTCCTGGAAGTAGAGCAAAGGATATTGGGGAAAGCCAAGAGTTTCTTGGACTACTGTCAGAAACAATATCTTCCCCTGGAAGATTCCCCATGCATTGGTTGATTTCAGTGTTATTGGCCTGTAAGTCATTTTGATTTCAGAAATGTTTTTGTCAGCAGCATTTTATGACATACTTGCATGGGAGAGATGTTACAAACACAGGAAACCAGGTTGCTCTGAGCCAGCTGGAGGTTGCAAAGCAGTGCTTGAGCTGCTTACTTCTGGGAAGAAGTAGCCGAAGGCCCAAGGTCCAGAAACAACTCTACGAAGCACCTGCTTATCCAGTATTTCACCACAGCATCACTAGCAAGTAAACTTGCATGTTGTGAGGGTGTGACCATGAACTAGAGCAGTAGTTGTGAAACTTGCTGCCTTCATGGACCCTTTTGATAGAACCACTGCGCATTGCAGAGGATTCTAATGCACATTCAGTTCATGAGAACTGGGCCTTGCTGTTTTTCCATGTGAATCAAGGACCAAACCATAATGATGGCAGATCTATGTGTTTGAACCCAGTTCTGACCAAATAATATAGAAAGTGGAGGGGAGGTGTCCTGATTTTGGAGACTATAGAGTGGTGGACTGAGGATAGGAAGAAGGTCTAGCACTCCTCACAGGGACTGCAGGGCTGGTGTTAGTGGTTGGCATGCTCGGGGATCTGCTAAGGTCTAATTAAAAACAATAACTCAGCTGGAAGCCTCTTGCATGAAAATGCCCAAAGTAAGGCAGGGATTTGGCTCAGACTTGATTCCTAAGTCAATGAAGTATAAAGCGTCAGAGCACTGGACGAATCGGAGTCATCCCACTTCAAATCCTTGTTCCCTACGAAGCTTACTTGATGACTGAATCAGTCACATTTCCCTGCCTAACCCATCTCACGAGGCTGTTCTGAAAATAAAAAGAGTGAAAGGAGCCATGTACACCGTGAACGCCTTGAAGGAAGAGTGGTACACAATTAAATATATATAAATTTTTTATATATTTGTATTTAATTTTAAATTATTTAGGGCGCAATCCTAACCCACTTTCCAACACTGAAATAAGGGCAATGCAGCTCCGAGGTAAGGAAACAAACATTCCCTTACCTTGAAGAGGCCTCCGTGAGTGTCCCCCAACTGCAGGATGCAGCACATGTGCCATTGGCACAGCTATGCCAGTGCTGGAAAGTGGGTTAGGATTTGGGCCTTATTTAGTTAACAAATTAAGAATAAATAATACACTTTGAGGCTAGGCCAGGTCTTTGCAGATGCCTGATCTTGTCTGCTCTCAGAAGCTAAGCAGGGTCAGGCCTGATTAGTACCTGGATGGGAGACCGCCTGGGAATACCGGGTGCTGTAGGCTTATACCATAGTCTTTTGAGACTGAAAGTTGCCAACCAATATACTTTCATTTCATGCATAGACTATTTTCCTGCGTGCTTCTCGAAGACAAAACTGGCCATGTTAACCGGCCTTTTGGAAGAAGATTTTGTTAATGAGAGAATTGCCTTTTGGGTGACTTGTCTCAAATTTTGTGAAGAATTTATTTCCAAAAGTATTTCCATTGTGAGGGACAATCAAATGTGTCTGTTCTGCTGCTCCCCCCCCCCCGCCTGCCAAGAAAGTGGTATCTAGCAAAGCAAATCAGCTACCAGCTGGCTGAGTCTGCACCCAGTTCTGCAGCTGTCATCACAGAGACATGGGTGAAAGCCAAAAAAAAATTTTTTTTTCCCAAGCAACTTGACAAGAGGCCAACCAGGAAGCAGCCACAGAACATTGATGCTTCTCCTAGAGGAGGGAGAAGGAAAGGGGAAAAAAAAAGACCATTCAGGGGTTGGCATCTGGGTGGTGATGCTGCCAAGAATGCCAAGGAAATTGATACATGTGCCAGCTCAACTGCAGACCCACAGTGATGTCAAGCGAAAAGGGCAACAAACAACTATTTGGAACAAAAGCCTTCTGGAAAGGAGACACCTTGTTTCAGTTAAGAGCCCCACAGAAAAAACACAGTGAAAAACTCTGTGTTCGAGGTCAAATAGAAACTCCCTCAAGCCATGAGAGCGGTGGGCTCTGTTAATTTGTGGAATTTTAGCTGTGGTCTTGGATACAACCTAGGAAGGTTGGGCTGCATAGAACTGAGTAAACGTGTACAGGAAAAAACAGGCAGTGAATCTATTGCTATATACCATGAGTGAAAGGGACACTATTAATTAGCACACATGCATTTGCATGCCGTGAACACAGTTCTCCACTTGATTAATGGATCAGTTGCCAAACCTTGACAGATTCAACACATTGCACTTATTCCAAAATAATTTGAGTCATGTCTTGAAAAATCTGGTGTTATTTCCTTGGAAATAATGAGTCTTCAAGTGGAAAATATCAAAATGCATGTATACAACTTTTTTTTTTTTGCTGGTTTTGGCTCAAGATTTTGTCCTCACATTTTCAAAATTCTACCACTATGAGGGAAATAAACATAAATGAAGGGAGTGCTGAGATTCTCCAGATTTCAGAAAACATCACTTGGGGTGATGTTGAGGACACGCTTGGAGCTAGTCTTACTATGAAACAAGGTGAAGCAATTGCTTCAGGTGGCTGTGACCACAGAGGGAGAGATGCCATTTGCAAAAAATGGCTAAGGCCAGCACTGGGCATCCTGTTGGATGTATGTAGATTGTTCCTTATGAAATGCGTATCTTTAGCTGATTTGGGGCAAATCAGGCCTGTAATGCCTGTGTATGTACCACCTAGGCTGTGACATAAATTGCGATCTAGAAGAGTCCAGAGGCCTAGTAAAGGAAAATAATTAAAAAAGACTTGGAGAAATTGGGTGCCATCAGGCAAGCTGAGCTGAGAGTCCAATCCTATCCCGCCACTGGTGCAGCCGTGCCAAAAACAGGCATGCAGTATCCAGTGGGGGTGGGAGGGGAGCAGATCAGGAAACTTCAGCAGGGAAAGGAGATTTAAATCCTCTTACCTCTCCATAAAGCTCCCAACCCACAATGGATCTCCTCAGACCAGCGCTAGCAATTTCATGTGATTTCAGTAGCACAGGTCTGAGCAAAAAGGGGTGGGGAGGCAGCAAAAATGGTTGGGGGAGGAGCCGGATGCACCCTCACCACCAGATCCACCCCTCCCTAATCCTTCCTACCTTTAATGCCCCTCTCCCCACCTGGTTTCACCCCTTCCCCATCCCTGTTCCGCCTTCCCCCTGCTGCTTCCCATCTCTCCTGCTGTCTTACCTGCCCCAGTGGGCGGCAGCAGAGCCATGTTCTGCTGCTGGCCAGGACCCATAGGACTGAGCCGTGAACCATGTAATTAGAGCAGTGCCACACTTGATGGATCGTACTATTTCAGATCACAGATATGGATAACATATTCAGTGGCATTGCTAGTGGAGTGCGGGGATTAAAGCCACACCAGGAGACGCACATGGGGGAGGATGACACCACTACTTGTCAAAATTTTAAACATCTTGGTATTTTTGAATAATACCATCATGTTATAGATCAATCGATGTGTAATTTCATGCAGAATGCAATGAAATAAACCGTGTTGAAATATCTCTAGTCTATCAAAGGTATAGCCCCAAAACCAGAAAGGGCAGAGCAATGGTAAATCACCACTGCCCTGCCCACTGCATGGGATAAGTTCCATCACAGGGGTGATGCCCTGGCCTCCCACACCAGGTGATGCAAACCCTAGTGATGCCACTGAACATATTTGAGTTTTTCTTCATGTGGAAAAACTAGTAAAGGAAGGATTGAGGGAAACCTATTTTTTATGTTCAATCTAGGTTGCCCAGACATGATCCCGGAGGCCACAGCATACAAAAGTCACCATTTCTAGAAACATTTCTAAAACATAAAAGCATAAAGACATAAAATATCAGATGATAAAAATTCTGGCAGAGGAAAGGTGGGGTATAAATTGCTTAAATAAATGAGTTCCCTCCAAATATTCCCACCTATCAAATATCTCCCCACTCTAACCACCACCCAAAGCTGTTTGAAATTTAAAAAATGGCCTCAGACCTCCTCAGAAAGTGTCCACAAAGGGGGCCAATCATAATTTGCCTGGAGGGAATGCTATAGTTGGGGGGGGGGGTCAACACTAAGAAGGCCCTTCCTCTCACCGCAGCTCCCCTTGCTTCAGTCAAGGGGTATACAAAGGGGGGGGGTATACATTCTCCTTCCCTCCACATCTCTTCTTCCTCTCCTTTCCCCTTTTCCAATCCAGGGAGTGGAAGGAGAAATAGTGTGGGCAAGTAATTTGCCCGAGATGGGTGTCCCCCATCAGTCTGTTGTCTGAGGCTACTGCTTCAGTTGAACGCACAGATGGGCCAGCCCTGCAAAAAGTTAACTAATCATATTCTTAATCTAGGAAACAAGTCATTAATCACAATGGTGTGCTTTAACTCTGTGTTCTAGGCCCTTTCCCTGAACCCCAGTAATTTTGGAGAACGACACAAGGAATTTCTTTCCCATTGCTTCTATTATCACTGCCAAGCACAAGGAGCAGAGACTGTGCCTTGGAATGGATTCTGGATTTTTGGCACAGTGTCATCAATTGCTAGTCACACAGGACCAGTCTCATTTGCAATGGATCGGTTTTCAGTTTGACCTACTTTAAATTAACCTGAAAGCTTCGTCTGATTGCTGAAATGTTTTCTGTGGCTAGGGGAGGTCTTTGCCTTGCTCTTCCAACTGACCTCTTTACTTTTTCTGCCTCACATGCTTTCTAAAGGCACTGTTTTTCTATTAAGACTCTTCTACCGTCTATCTTCCGGATTCCTTGTAAGCCAACTGCCCTCTACAGGGACTTAACTACAACTGAATCAAGTGTAACTCTTTTGGGAAATTGGTAAAATACCTCCCACATTTTCTGTCCACTAATGAATTCTTCACTGTTACACATTTCTGGTCATAATTAAAAAAAAAAAAATCTGAGCATCCGCACGGATTAGTTCAATGACCATCAGTCAAATCCCCCAACCCAACAAGTGTGCAGCTAGTGTGAGTATGTATCATAATGCTCATCTAGTCTCCACTTAACCTAATGAATGCATCTGATGGGAGCTTCTGTTCTCCTGATTGCACACAACAAAACATGGATAGGGGTTAGATCAAAGCTAAAAAATATAGCATTACCTTATGACTACAGCTATATTTGCAGTTGCTTATCACTCAAAGCTGTTCAGCATTGGTTATGTTGATCCTAATTGACTTGCTTCCCATAATATAGCCAGGAATAGTCTCTTGTTTGAGTGGGAATGGGGCAAAACATGGGTAATTGGAAAGGGCAGGGTATCGGCTAAGCCAGTGGTTCTCAAACTCTTAAGAGGCCCTGAGTGTTGGCAACCTTCAGTCTCGAAAGACTATGGTATGGTGGTTCTGGCACAGCATCTAGTGTGATTGAAAAGGCCGATTTGGGAGTGACAATCCCTTCCACACTGGTAGCAAGTATAGCGTGCCCCTGGTCTGTCTCCCTGGCTATGGGCCTTCCTTCTTTGCCTCTTTGCCTCAGTCTGTTGGCAAAGTGTTTCTTCAAACTGGAAAAGGCCATGCTGCACAGCCTGCTTCCAAGCAGAACGCTCAGAGGCCAAGGTTTCCCATCTGTTGAGGTTCATTCCTAAGGCTTTCAGATCCCTCTTGCAGATATCCTAGTAGTGCAGTTGTGGTCTACCCGTAGGGCGCTTTCCCTGCACGAGTTCTCCACAGAGGAGATCCTTTGGGTTCCAACCATCGCCCATCCTCACAACATGCCCAAGCCAATGCAGGCATCTCTGTTTCAGCAGTGTATACACGCTGGGGATTCCAGCTCGTTCCAGGACTGTGTTGTTTGGAACTTTGTCCTGCCAGCTGATATCGAAGATGCGTCAGAGGCAGCGCATGTGGAAAGCGTTCAGCTTCTCCTGTTGTGAGCGAAGAGTCCATGACTTGCTGCAGTACAGAAGTGTACTCAAGACACAAGCTCTGTAGACCTGGATCTTGGTATGTTCCATCAGCTTCTTGTTGGACCAGACTGTGAGTCTGGTCCAACAAGAAGCTGATGGAACATACTAAGACACAATCTTTGTGGGTCTGGAAAATGTGGTAGCTGCTTTACCGATGCGTTTGTTTAGCTTGGTATCCAGAGAAAGAGTGTCGGAGATCACTGAGCCAAGGTACACAAAGTCACGGACAACCTCCAGCTCATGTGCAGAGATTGCAATGCAGGGAGGTGAGTCCACATCCTGAACCATGACCTGTGTTTTCTTCAGGCTGATTGTCAGTCCAAAGTCTTGGCAGGCCTTGCTAAAACAGTTCATGAGCTGCTGGAGATCTTTGGCAGAGTGGGCAGTGACAGCTGCATCGTTGGCAAAGAGGAAGTCACGCAGACATTTCAGCTGGACTTTGGACTTTGCTAAGAGGTCCTAGAGCAGCAATTTTCAACATTTTTCATTTCATGGCACACTTGACAAGGCAGTAAAATTGTCAAGGCACACCACCTTTTTTTTTACTATTGACAAGGCACACCGCATTGCACGTCAGGGGCTCACATTCCGCAATGGTCCTATTAATAAATGACACCCCCCCAAAAAAATCCTGTGGCATGCCTGCTGATCATTTGTGGCACACCAATGTGCCATGGCACACTGGTTGAAAATTGATGCCCTAGAGGCTGTGGCCTAATTTGTAAATGCCAAGGGGTGTAACTATAATGTTGTTTGGACAGCAAGGCTGTTTGGACTCCCAAGTAGCAGCTTGTTTAATCCTTGATGCACACAGCCTAATCTGCCCTGTCAGTTTCACAGTCCAACAAAAATTGAGTCAACACACTGGTGGGTCCTGGACCCACAGTTTGGGAACCGCTGGGCTAAGCAATAGTATAGGGCAGGGGTGTCAAACTCGTTCATACAGAGGGCCGAAGTTAGCATTCAGGGCTCTAGCTGAGGGCCGGAAGTGACATCATTAAGCAGAAAGTGACATCATTAAGCAGCTAATGGCCAGAAATCAGACCCTGTTCTCATATAGAAACGCATTAACTGCAAACTACAGAAGAGAAAGTACGTAAATCCTGATCATATTTCAAGATTTGGGAAAGTCCAGTTTTCATGTGGGCTGCCATTTCAGCTGTAACACCTCAGCAGCTGAGAGCTTGAGGGCCGGATAAAAAGCTTCTGGGGGCCACATCCGGCCCCTGGGCCTTATGTTTGACACCCCTGGTATAGGGTTATGTGGGCTAGATTAATGAAGCACAAGGACACCTTGAGCCACATGGGGAGTCTCATGCATGGGATTTGGTGTATTTAAATTAACATTTAGTTTGGTCCTAAATTAATCCCAATATCAGATCAGTAAAATGTTTTTTACAAGCATACAAGGATTAAAGTATAAAAACTATTTACTGTAAAACAAGTGGTTTAGAAATTCTTTCGACATTCTCGACAAGAAAGACATGACAGGTGAAGAAGTTCTTTTCAGAAATTTTGCAATTACTCTGAGTGTTTTTTTCAAAATTACTACAGCACTTGTGGAAGGAAGTTTTACCAGAGTACAAAATTTGCAAAAATCTTGCAAACAGTCTTACCAGTAGTCTTCAGTCTTGTAACGTCACAGCCTGACCATTCCAGACTGCAGATTGGCTCAACAGTTCACTTCTCTTTCAATTAGCTATTCAAAGGTGCCTCTGCATCAGCCCTACCTGCTTGTGAGGATAGACGTTGATGTGGCACTTGATACATTCTTGCCCCATGTTGGCCCAGGAATTTCCGCTCATCCATTTTCTCTTACATTTTGGACATTTGTATTCACCAAAACAGCGTTTTTTCCCTTGGTATGGTGTCAGGCCTTCTCCTTTTGGACGTGCCTAAAATATGAATCGGGGAAAGTAAAAGCATTAATCCCAATGTAAGTGCACAACAAAAACTGTGCAACTGGTCCCACATAACCTAAGGGGAGCTGTGCTTTTTGAATGGAGTGCTGTTCCCATTCTCCCATTACATGGCAAACCACTAGGTCTTCTCAAGCATTTGATATCATTTAAAGTAGCTCTTTGGATCCTGACCAGCATGTTTCACATAGGAAGATTGCATTACTTATTCCTGTAATTTTATTAACAATAACTCAGACTAACACACATTTTGCTTTCTTACACCAATTCCAGGGTATATTTGAGGTGCCGATTCCAAAAATGGCATCCGTTTTGCCCTATCAAGTCTAGTTTTGGAGACACAACACAGCCTCTTTAGTGAATGGTTCAAGCAGCTTCCTCATGAGGAAGCCTACACCATGGCTTCCTCCTGAGGAAGCTGCTTGAACCATTCACTAATGAGGCTGTACTAGATCTCCAAAACTAGACGTGATAGGGCAAAACGGATGCCATTTTTGGAATCGGCACCCCAAATTCATATCAAACCACCATAAAGTTTGGGAAAAACTTTTCAGACCCTCAATTTTGTAGGCCTGTGTAATAAGCATCTGGATAACACTTTTGAGTATTTTTAGAGTGCTTCACATTTGTTATTGACTTACTAAATTTATATACCACCATTCTGCCAAACTGCTGAGCCCTGTCGCAATCATTACAATATTACTGTTCTCATGTTGCAGATTGGGGAACTGAGGTTGACAGAAAGAGCTTTGCCTAAGGCCACCTGGTGAGTTCATGGCAAAGAAATGGCCCAATCCTATGCCTACTCAACACCTGCATACTGTACATTGTGCTGGCATAGGCTGCTTTATGCCAGTTGCAAAGCAACCTCTGTCAGCATGTGCTGTCAGGCCACTGGCGGGGAGGCTGGAGTGTCCTCTCACATGCCGTTGGATGGCTGAATGGGGTGGTGATGGAGTGGGGAGGAGGGCAGATCAGGCCTGAGAGAGGGGTGGGTTTTGTGGTAGCAATGCATGCTAAATCCTGACCCCCTTCTTGGGCCTGAACACCTTACTGGGTCAATGCAGACTTGGGGCAGTGATCAAGCTGGTTCAGGTCTGAGATGGCCCATGGCAGTGGCTGGGAGTGACCCTGGTGCAAGGGGACTAATATTCCATGAGCAGGCCTCTAGTGGCTAAAAATTCCCTGCAGGATACAGAGAAGCTATGCCACTGCATCGCTGCATGAGGATTTAATTAGGATTGGGCTGTTAGACAAGGGTCTTTCAGATTCCTTCATAATGCAGTCTCTTACATCACAATCCTACATATTTACCCAAAAGTAAGTGCCAATTTGTTCAATGGTGCTTGCTTGCAGATAGGTGCCTTTAGGATTGTATATTGCAATAAAAAATAAAAACAGGAAATTCAAGACTGGAGCCTCATGCACTGCTCTTGGCGGGGGAATGCCACCTACAAGTACCCCTCTTATCACTATAGCCTCTTTCGGTACAATTCTGTTTTGTTTTCACATATAGTGGTGTTAGTAAGTACACACAGAAATGCCTGCTCTCATGAGAACTGTTGAGGCCCATATGGTTTCTGTTTTATGTGTTGTCAGTCTGTTATTCAGCTCCTGGAAATTGTGAATCATGGCCCTTTGTGGGGCTGACTGTGTGATGATCCATTATGTTATTGTATTTTGAGGTTGCTTAACAATCCCTGAAGAAATTCTAACTGTCGTAGTGGTTCTTAACTGTTTTGAGCATTACTTTTCCTGGTAAGGAATATGTTTACATAATAAAATAACATTTTGGCAGTATGAATACAAACAGTGTCTCATACCGATACCCCATTATAGAGGGTGTAGATGATGCTCTTCTCTCTCATTTGCAAGGCACTCTGGGGTTTTCAAGTTACACAACTGAATAGAATCTGGCATTGCAGATTTTAGGGAAAACATAAATTAATGCACTGCTGGGTATAACATGCATACATAAGAGAATGCAACTATCATTATAACTAATGTACTAATCTGATGTGAGAATCCACATGAATTTATGAAGTTGCCTTATACAATGAATCAGACCATCTAGCTTGATCAGTATTGTCTATACCCGAATTGGCCTTTTCAGCCACACTAGACGCTGTTCCAGAACTACCTTTCAGAGCGCGATACCATAGTCTTTCGAGACTGAAGGTTGCCAACACACTGGTTCCCAACTTGTGCTCCATGGACCAAAGGTGGTCTGTGAGATCTCAGGAAAAAAAATTACCTTTGATCACTTCCATCATCTTGTTGAGCCGACCATCCACATACCACCAAAGAGGGTGGAGAACAGATTGTCTGTAGCCAGCACTGAAGTTCTGGCTGCAGGCAGTCCATTCTCTGCCCTCTCTAGTAGTCCGTGGGGAAGCGCTCACTTGAGAGATGCTTCCCCATGGACCACCAGAGAGGGTGGAGACATTGAACTCTTGGCAGTCTGTGCTCTATCCTCTTTGGTGGTCTTGGAAGGTGGAAGACAGACCACCCACAGCCCGTACTGCATGTGTTCCACAACATTCCAATTTTTGCCTCAGTGGTCCGTGGGCTCCTAAAGGTTGGAAACCAATGGTCTGCGCTGTGGCAGTGGCTGTTCAGAGTTTCAGATGGGGATCTTTCCAACTCCGACTTGGAGAAACCAGGAATTGTATCTGGACTTTCTGCATGCAACCATGTGCTCCACTACTGAACCATGGCCCATCCCCACAGAATACAGCGAATGGAATAGACTAACAGCCATACCAGTGAGAACGTCAGAAAAGTACATTGCAAGATGTGGCTGTGTGCAGGTATTGAGGCACATAATTCTAGCACTACAAGCAGATCCCTGGTTAAAGATGTTCATACTTGTGTTAGGATGCTGCTTCTTCGACTCTCCCTTGCCCCCCAACTTCCTTCAAACTGCCCCCTCTTTAGATAGTAAACATCACATTTACTTACTTTATAATTATTATTACTGGAAATAATAACCATCTACTCTGTTTTGTAATGATGCTGTCCTAATGCCAATGTTTTGGGCAAGAGGTTTTTTTAATTGCTGCTGAACTGGCCTTCGATCCTAATGGATTTGAGATAGTTAAATTAAAGTTCAGGCCACTTGGCTCCTTGGCAATCTGTTGATTCAGCTGACGTGTCAGCTAGTGTTGGGGGTCAATACCGGTAAAAAGCCTTGGCTCAGTGTGTTCAAACTCAGTCCAAATCACAAAATGATATTTTGCTAGAATCTGCGTGTGGAAATTGAGCTCCTGGCCACAGATGTGTTGGCAAATACCCCATTCTCTGATAATAACTGACCCTGATTCCAGATAAGATTCGTGCATAGGCAGAACTGTTTCTAAAATTATCATACACTTTGTCTATTATTGGATGCCTGCAGGAAATAAATGTCTTTCTCCAAAGGCTTCTGGCACCCACTGCAATCCATGCAAATCCTCTTTATTACCGGTTCATATAACAACCATTATGTTCTGGTGTATGGATTTATGAGGTTCTCAGAAGAAAGTGAAGTTTTCAAGAACTGAGTGGGTTAATAACTTCATGAAAATCTCTGTTTTACTCTGGGAACATGTACAGTATCTGGGTGTAGAGGTCCAAATAGCTCTTGGTTGTTAAAATTGGGTAGAAGGAAAAACAGGTGTTTGGCAAGAAAACCTGAACTTGGCAGGAACCTGAGATCCCATGGCCGATGGTGACAGCTCATACTGTGCTATGCATATGTGAGAACTTCAGAAAAGTACATTCCATGTATATGGTGCTGCTAAAGCAGACAAAGAAATACGATGAGGATTGTTCTGTGAAGGGATAACAAAGTCATTGGTGCAATGCTTCCCGAAGTTTTAAGCACTGGAACCCACTTTTTAAATTGACACTCTATTTCCAATGGTGACCTGCCAGTGTTGGATTAGGCTGTTACAGTTCTATATGTGTCTAGTCAGAAGTCCAACCTGCAAGTTGGACTTACACTCAGGTAAGTATTATAGAGTTGCAGCCTAAAATTGGTTCAAATCTTAAAAGTTGATTGGGCCAGGTTACCCTGCCCCCCACCCGTTTCAGGTTGAATGAGAAGTGAGGAAATTCAGGCTGTATGAAAATATGAATTCTGTTTGTATGGTACCTAGTTAAGTACATAGTCTAGTTAAGACTATAGGGCTGACTTGTACAGGACAGCCCTCAGTATCCCATTGATCCCATTCCCGGAACCCCCATGGATGCCAAGATTCATGGATGATTGAATCTGCAGATTTCAGGGGGCCCAAGCCTTCTGAACCTGACCAGAGCCCTACTCTGGTTGGGTCTGGAGGACCTTCTGAAGGCTGGGGAAATGCTGCCTCCCCAACACTCAGAAGGCCTTCAGAGATCCAAAAAGCACAACCTCCACCCTCAGATGGCCCTCCTGACCCAACCAGAGCACAGTTCTGGTCAGGTTGAGAGGGCAACAGGTGGTCCACCCTGCCCATCCGGAAGCCATGAATATTCAAATCTACTGTTACCAAACCCAAGGACACCAAAGGCCCATCCCCACAGTATTGTCTTATGCAAGCAAAATTTACATTGTCTTTTCATTTCTTTCCTACCAATTCCTGTATTTTTGGGATGTTTGCAGAAACTCAAGGTGTTGGACCTCTCATGATGTGGCTTGGATGAACTGCCCCTAGTAACCTGAGCTGTCTGTTAAAATTCAAGTTGCATTGTCCATGGAGAGAGGAGCTCCTTCCTTGCAACTTCCTTCTCATTTTAGTTTACTTAAAATCACTCTGCCTTACTTAATGTCAACCAAATTATTCTGCTGAGCAAGCAGTGAGCATGAAGTGTTGCTGCACATAGACTCCTCCTCACCTTTTCTGAAGCCAAGGAAGGGTGGTTAGTATAAACTGTGCTGCTGCTGCTGCACTGAATGACCTACTGCTTTTTCATGGCTCAGCTCCTTCTTCTCTTGGGAATAATTGGGTGACAATTGCAACTTTATTGTGGTTTTACTAGCCGGATGAGATGTCCCTCAACACTAATAAATGTGTTGCAACATCATACATGTTTTTGGAATCAGTCTCTTAGCCAACCATTCCTTCTATTAAGCAATAAATATTGGATGTGAATGTTGAAGGAAAGGAACCAACAGTAGCATCCCAAATACGATACTTCTGGTTTAATCGTGCTTGCAACTTTCACTATTTAGAAGCCGTGGGGAGTCTTGCAAGCGCTCCGTGGAACTCCCCATACCCCCCGGACCCTGAGAGCATTTATGTTTAGTTTAAAAATAGTCCCCCTTTCCCCACAGGGGCACGATCTTGGGGATCACTTCACTGCTTTCCCCCTGCTCCCGCCCCTTAAAGGGAACAGGGCATCATTACATGAGCTGGTGGGTCGCAACCCACCAGTTTGAGTACCACTGGCCTATAGCATACATAAATTGCCTAAACTTGCGTGAATGGACAGGCACAAGGTGAAAAAGGCTACAGCAGTATACGTGAATTTTTTAAAAAAATAATCAGCCTGTGATTGATTAAATCTGTGGATGTGACTGCAGATAAGGTGGGCCACTTTATCTTTAAGTTTCTCTACTGCAGTTTCTCCAAGAAAGTCTTCTTTTTAATTTTTTTAAAATTCTGCTTATCCTCCAAAGAGCTTTGCCTGACTTATGTTGTGTGGTCTGCTTCTTTCATTACATGCAACACCTTTTAAAGCCAGATAAAATGTAGGGTCTTGGGCCTAAATCCCTCCCCCAGTCGCAAATTTTGTGGGTGCACATTGATAAGTCTATTTTTCAGTCTTGGTTTCCCAGTGTGTAAAATGGAAGTAGTGATGATGCTAGTGACAGGATCATTAAGAGGACAGGTAATAAACAATTCTGTTAAAAGGCACTATAGTAGCCCATTCCTTCAACCTTTGAGATTTATTTTGTAACCCAGCCAAGTTGCTTCCACTGGGTCAAGTAAGATAGCATTTAGATGTGGAGCAACAAAATTTTAGAGACCAACACCCCAATCCTAGGTATGTCTACTCAGATGTACCATAGATACATGAGCCAATCTCACAAATAAGTCAAGGGCAAGTTTTGAGTCAACAAGTTGGTTTTTTTTTTTTTTAAACTTAAGGGGGTGTCTGACTATAATTATGTCTGATTTTATCCAAGGCCAGATCCTGAAAAACAACCTAGCAGTAATTGTTACCTAAGAACTGTACAGTCTCAAATTTATTAAAAATTTAGTAAAAGATCATAAGGTAAAATTTTTATTCATTAACTTTTTAAATTCTGGCCTTCACAGCCTTTTTGTAAACACTGTCACAGTAATTGCCTGTAAACAACATACCAGTAGAACCATTAATCAAATCCTTCTTTAGGGTGCCTGGTTTGTTAAACCACATATAATACACAACATATAATACATAACTGAGAGTGTGCAATTCAATTCACAGCAGAGAGATAAGCAACAAGGAATGAGCATGATTAAGTGCAGCTACACATAGTTGCAACCTGATTTACTCAGAAGAAGACCCACTGCTTTCCATGGGTGTTATTCTTAAGTAATGGCGCACTGAATTGTAGCCTGGGACTTTGTTTCAGATGGAAATGAGGATTGCAAACTGGTGTTTCAAAAACCAAACCTCTGCCAAACATTTGCAAAATGGTGCAGAAGGGTTGGGCGTGATCCTGCCAATGAGATTTGCTTGCTTGATTTAAATGGAAGCCTTGATCCCTGGCGTACATTTTTCTCTGGAGGAAGGAATGAAAGGGTTAACTTTGGCTGCAGCTTGCAGAGGCTAAAGTTCTGGTTGCCCTGGAGAGAAATAGCCCTCTAATTATATCTGCATTGTCCTCTTGCTCTCCCTTGCCTGTCTGAATAGCCCTGAGTGACCCTGCAGGTAAAGCAAGGAGATGATTTATACTTGATTTATTGGCAAAAATTTCTCAAGTTACAGGCATGTGTCTATGGTAAGTCTCTTTATAGTCAATGGGGCTTACTCCCAGATAACTATGCATAGGATTGCAGCCTATGCCAATTAAACCACCAGTTTTGAAAAAAAAAAAAAAAATTAATGAAAAGATATTTGCAACGTAAGTCTGGAACAAGTTTTGCAATAACCCCCCAAAAGTTGAAGAATAAAAATAATAGAAAAAAGGCATCCAGTTCAAAAGCACAACCATTTTTCCCCAGCTCATTTGAATTCTATTAATTAGTTTATCTCCTTGCTTTTCTCCTGTAACCTCTCCCGAACGCTCTCTGCTGGCCCTTTCTTTTCTCTCTAGCCTACTATTTTCACTCTGGCTTATTCTGGTTTATATAAATTTAACATTAAGGCCCATTCCCAGATTTTGACCAATCAGAAGAACAGTAACAAAATTCAATTCTCTGGACCCTTTTGTTTCTGTTTGACCATAGCCCCAGTTTCCCACTTTCCAGGCTAACTTAAAAACAAAAACAAAACCTCTTTTTGGGCGCTGAACTCAGAATGACTCTTTGGGGCTGAAATTTGCTATCTCCAATACTTAAGGAAAGAAACAATTTTACAGCAGTGTAATACAACCAAACAGAAAATAGCAGAAACATTTTCATTCCTTCATTAGGAGTAACCACACAGTGCTTGAATTATAGGTGGCCAGAAGGGTCTTGGTCCCTTGATCATTTGTGATGGCTCTCCTCGCAACTGCATAGGAGGACTATAGGGGGCTGGAATTTGTCTAAACTTGAGGAAAGTCAGATAGTGGGGTTTGTGGATTTCATTAAGGGTCCCCCTTCAGTGAAGCAGTAGTGACTGTACAGATTATTCCAAGTCTGGTGGCATCACAATGGCATAGAGTTCTCTGTGGAGACGTTATAGCGATTAGAACACTACCAGCTTTCATACTCCTTCTTGTTTCTTAGTTAAGAAAAGTACAGATTAAATCCATAGATGGGAATGAAATTTAGCAGTTGTTTTAGTGTTTGCCCCTCCAAGCATACTTACTTTGTTTCTAGTCTACTTAGTAGAAGAGTGTGAAAATGGTAAATGTGAAAATATTGTTATGTAGCGCGAATTTTGCTCTATAAAACAAAATAAAATGATTTTGGCAAATAACCCAAAATAACCCCACTTTTACCCTTTTTCCGAGCTGACTTGCTGTTTCTGGTTTCATTTTTCTCCCCAAAATACGTGGTAGAACCTCTCCCAGAGCTCCAAAAGCTGGCACCGTTGTCCTGATCTGCAGGTTGACGCAGGATGCATCAGCTTCCTGTGGAAGGTCTCCAGTAGTGGGCACGGCCCAGAAACCTCTTATCAATTCCAGGAGGCCACACTACAGGGATGGCTGGTTGTAAATAATCCTGTAAATAATGCTGCTGTACTTGCAGTCAAAGGACAGATGGTGAAAGTTGGGAGCGAAATGTTCAGAGACACTTTGGTAGTATTAATCTTCAGAGGCAAGGGCTTAAGGTAACCTTTAACTTTGCTGAGCTGCAAGTGTGTGTTTCTTGTGCTGTGGAGCTGTTGTCCTCTGCATGCTGGGTGTTTTTTTTCCTATTTTTCATGCCCACCTTGTATTGAAGCAGCTGTTGTTTGTATTCTTTTGTTTGTATTTTTTTTCCGTGCTGCCTGCAACACCCTTTGCAATGCACTTGAGTTTTACTGAGCTGGTCTCTTGCTTTTATTTGATGTACAGTTTTATTTGTTAATGTGAAGGCATGCCCGAGTTTCTGTGGGGGTTCCATTCCAGAACCCCCTCAGTAGAGGCCGTGCAGGTCCATCTGTGGCCCCTGCCGGGATGAGACTGAGTCTTACAGTAAAATAAATAAGAGTTCCAGTTTTTCTTTAAAACCAGAAGTGATGGTTTTAATGCCCTGTTTTTATGGAAACCATTTTTTTTTAAACTATAAGGCTAAGTCTAAGCCTGACAGAGTCTGTGGATGGACCTGTGTGGCCTCTACTGGGCTCAGAGTACCATCGCTCCCCTCACCTCTGGAAAGGCCCATGGACCCAATCCACAGATAAGTGAATCCATGGATATGGGATTCCCATCGCTGCCAGCTCGCTTTATCCCCTGGGGGCTGGGGATAAGAATAGGCCCTCAGTTTGGCTGTACTTGTCGTAAGAGGCGACTAAACAGCCACCAGGTAGATGGGACTCATCAGCCTGGGAAGGCAGCTCATCTGAGAGAAGGAAAACTCTGATCCCAAACCTCCACTGCCTTGTGGCTACATCCAGTTATGGAAAAGGCTTCAGGAGTCAACCTCGAGGCAAAATCCGGAGCCGGAGTCCCTGAGGCAGTTCATGGCTGAACACAGTCACGTTCTGGCAACTCCTGCGACGCCGCTGGAACCAAGCGTATTGGCCTCTGCCTTTCCATTGGACCATTTCAGCGACGTGGAGAGGGGGGATTTGCTGCATGGGTAACAGCCTATCCTCCATACCTACTTTACCCAGGCTTCGCGCACTGGAGAGGACACTCTGTTCCAGAACCACCATTCAGAGCGTGACACCATAGTCTTCCGAGACTGAAGGATGCCAACAAGGATAAAGGATTCACGGATATGCTCCCACCATATTTGCAGTGCACTTGTATGAGTCCTGCATTGAAGCACTTGATTGTATTCTTTTCTGTGATGCCTACAACAAATGCACTTGTAGGAGCTGAAATTCACTGAAAATTCAGGAAATGCTGTTCTCTACTTTTACTTCTCCAGATTGAGAGCCCAATCCTGAGCTTGACGCACCAGTTTACTGAATACTTTAACAGCAAGTAAAGTCATTTTTAAAATGCTAACTTGGAATAAAAACACATAACTCCACCTTTTGCCTTTTTTGATTTTTTTTTAAATCACCAAAATCAGTGAAAAAATAACCCAATTTTCACACACCTCTACGGTGTGTGAGAAAATCAACCGTTCCAGACTTTGTTGAATTCTGCTTTCTCTGATCAGCTTAGGGCTGCAGGGAAATGAAAGATGGTCTTCCCATGTTATCCATGGCAGTCTCAGCTTGACCACCATAACTTCAGCTTGGCCACAGGGTCCTTCTTTGTGAATCATAGCACAGGAGATGCCAGGGATATCAAAGCATCCACATCTCCACAACCCACCTTTCCTCTTTTCTGCCAAAACCACATTTTGGCCATAATGCGATTTCTGAAGACTGTAATATTTTTTCTTTCTTTCCCTCTTGGTCAGTGGCCAACTGGGACTTTTTTGGTTCAACAGTCGCACGGGAGCCCTTGCCAAATTACTTGGCACTGATCAACATCATTAAAGATCTTTTTGCTTCCTTGGACAATTCTACTCAGAATATCCATTTGCAGAGTCTCAGTTATGTCTAACCATGAGACTGGTCTTGTTAAAAAAGGAACATGCATCAGCATTCCCTCAAATGCAAATTGACCATCCTGGGTATATCTTCTCTTCCTGAAAGCTCCAGGGATCAAGCAGAGTATTAGATTTCCAAACAGTGTGGAACATACAATCATAAAGCCAGCAAGTTGCTGGGTGTGCCCTTCACAGAACTCTGCATCCATGGGAATGCTTCAGTCGTAAACTCTTATCCCTCTAACAGAATAAAAACAATAAACCAGTCATTTGAACTGCTGAATAATTCCTCAGTCAGCCAATATTTTTTGGGCTACCTTATCATGAACTGTGACAGTTGGCCATGTCATGAAACCCTTGAATTTGGCCATCAAATGATGGTGGAGATTTAAGTACTAAACTCTTCAAATCTTTTATTGTTTTCCTCAAGCTGGAATTACATATTATGGCTGATTCATCATCACCATCAAAAGCAATGGTTCATGTCCCCCTGTTTTCTTCCTGTAATGTTTAGTAAAGCAAAATGCATTGCATCATTATCTTGTGAATTTCCCACACCTGCTCAGCTTCACTGGATACCGCTTGCAGTGGTAACTCTTAAGCTGCAATCCTATCTGCACTTACCTAGAAATAAACCTCATTGAACTTAGTGGAGCTGATTTCTAAGTACACATGTATAGGATTGCAGGGTTAATGTCACATCATGCAATTTTATTGATTTTTATTTTTCACATTTTTATACCACCCATCCAATGAGCTCAGGATGGTCTACAAAGTTTTTTTCCTCCTTTTGTCCTCACAACAACCCTGTGAGGTAAATGAAGTTGAGGGATAGTGACTGGCCCAAGGTCACCCAGGAAACTCATAGCTAAGCAAGGATTTGAACCTGGATCTTCCAGGTCCAACTTCAGAACCTCTATACCATTTGCGTTAATAAATATTATGGGGGGGGGGAGAAGAATGAGATTCTGACAAGAGCTACATGGTGGCTACCTAATTAAGAGCCCAATTCTGTTCTCTCCCCCCCCCCCCCGCTAATACAGCAGGCTACCGCTGCATCCTATAGGGAGGCAGTGGTGGAGTTCTCCTCTAGGAATAAGCCTCCATTGCATGGAGGGTCAACTTAGACATACTGGCGCAAGTCTGTATGAACCCCTGCCATGGAATTAGGATTCAGCAGCTACTGCTGCCACTCCCTTCCCTAACCTGATCCAACCCCTGCCCAGTCACCTCCCCATTCCGCCCTCCCCCACCTGTTTTGCCCTTCCCCCGACCTGTCCCACCTCTCCTGCTATCCTACCTGCCTCAGCATGTCTTTGTAGATCTATTGGTGCATGGAAAAGGCACCCACTGGTGCCTGGCAGTGTGCACCTCTGTGCGCTGCCAGAGTCTAGGCAGTCTACACTGATGAAACACTTGTTCCACCAGCAAGGCAGCCCAATAGGATTGGTCCATAAATATAATTCATACCATGAAGAAAAGATTCATTATAAACTACTATATTAAAATAGTATTAAAGTATTAAAAAGTTATTCAAGTGGACTTTAAACAGTTGCTGAAATAGGTTTCACCTGCCACCAAAATTCTGTTGTAGCCCTGCGGGTCTTCCTGGAAAGGATTTTCTACAACTATGTCACCACAGCAGAGAAGGCTCTGCCTGGAACACTCAATCATTTAAACCAAGGGTGTCCAAAGTTTTTCGCAGGAGGGCCACATCAGCTCTCTGACACTGTGTCGGGGGCCTGGGGGAAAAAAGACTTAATTTACGTAAGTTTACATAAATGAATATATTAAAGATGAACTTATATGAATGAATGAAGGTCTTGCAATAACTCAAGACCTATAAAAGGCCTTGCACAAAACAAGGCTAGCCTTTTCTTTGCTGCCGCTACTGCACCATAGATGTGAAACAGCAAGCAATGGAGGAAGCCCTCATCCCTATTGGGTTGGTGGTCAAACAGTCACCCTCATACTGAAAGCAGTTGCGTTGGGCCAGTGTGGGCTCCAACAAATCTCCAGAGGGCCAGAAACTCATTGGAGACTGGGGGCTCCCTGAGGGCTGCATTGAGAGTCCTTGAGGGCTGCAAGTGGCCCCAGGGCCAGGGTTTGGGCACCCCTGATTTAAACTGTTGAAAGGAATTCCCCAGATGTTCTTAGCTGATTGGAGAATAGAAAACGAAGTTCCTTCAGAGACACTGGGCTGCAAACGGTTGGTACCAGGAATCCCATTAGGATTTAGATTTATTTTATCGCCGTCCACTGCAGTTTGAAAATATCGGCCCCAAAGCTAGCAGTTTCAACAGAAAAAAGAGGCTTTGATTGATATGATGATGACCCAATGGCATAATTTGGCAACATACATCAGGAACTGCTTACATATGTTTCCAGATGTTGATTAAAGACATCTTGCATGAGATGAAATGATCAAAATTCTATAAATCTAAAGAGCTGAGTTGGCAAATGCCGTCGTATCCAAATAAAGCCCAGCTCTACAAATCTTGCAAAACTGTTGGCTGTAATATTTTGGTTTTGGAATGTTAGCAACATAATGTATAATTGAGCTGTTCATTAGAACCACTTCGGGATGAAAGACAGACAAGCTGAAAGTAGGCCAGCAGAGTTGTCAAATGTGGTGTTCCTTGTCTCAGATAACTTAGAACTAACTATCAATAGACTACTTGGCAGTAAACAAGAAACCAATCTATCATATTTTCATGGAAAAAGTTAGATACACTGTTTCGTTATGTGCAGGATGGAGGTAGTACACCCTGCACTTCTTCTCCCACAGGACCCTTTCTGGCCCATCCCAACTGGTTGCCACAGGGAGATTCCATAGGGAGATTCTTCCTCTGCCCTCCATTTGCCACTTATAAGCAGCCCTCCAAGCCATGTCTACTCCTGAATAGGACCTCACTTAAGATAGGCACTGGCATCTGCCCAGGCCCCTGTTCCCAAGCAGACTATAATCACAGCTCCAGGCTGGGGGAGTGCTTTGAAATGTAGTGCCTCTTGTCTCACGCTCCTTCCAACCTGCCAGAAACACCTACCTGCTACCACCACTGTGATCTCATTGTTATTTCATCCATGGTTCACCTGAATCCAGGCACCTGAGCTTAGGGCAGTGAATGTCATAGCATATTTGATGCTATGAATAAGTCTCTCCTCCCCCCTCCCCCCCCCCAAAAAAAAACACAACACATTTCCAAACAGTAACAGCAGACCTCTGGGTAAAAAAAGTGGTTACTTGTGCAAGATGTTGCACAATTAAGCCAGTTGCCCAGAATGGGAAAGGATGCTCAATGGTCTTCTGTGCAATTGCACATCACCGCATGCCATTCATCAGCACTTTGATGGAAAACAATAGTACATATTTACTATTAGTACTTTCATGGACAACAGGAATAAGAAAGTGAAGGCTCTAAGTCAGGGGTGCCCAAACCCCGGCCCGGGGGCCACTTGCGGCCCTCGAGGCCTCTCAATGCGGCCCTCAGAGAGCCCCCAGTCTCCAATGAGCTTCTGGCCCTTTGGAGATTTGTTGAAGCCCACACTGGCCCAACGCAACTTCTCTCAGCGTGAGGGCGACTGTTTGACCTCTCATGTGAGCTGTGGGATGAGAGCTCCCTCCACTGCTTGCTTTTTCACATCTGTGATGCAGCAGCAGCAGCAAAGGCCAGCCTTGCTTTGTGCAAGGCCTTTTATAGGCCTTGAACTATTGCAAGATCTTCATTCGTTCATATAAGTTCATCTTTAATATATTCATTTATGTAAGCTTATGTAAATTTATTCAAATTTTAAATGTAAATTAATTCTTTTTTCCCCCTGGCCCCTGACACAGTGTCAGAGAGCTGATGTGGCCCTCCTGCCAAAAACTTTGGACACCCCTGCTCTAAGTGAACGCTGGTCAGTGCCCTGAATGGGAAGCTTTGCTCACTTTGGTTAGGATGTGAACTAACATCAAACTCACTGTTCGAATAACCCTATGCTTGTGAAAATGACTTCTCTCTCTTTCAGAAAAAATGTCTCAAACATGTACTATCATGTTTTTCACAAGGTGCAAAGATCTGTGGAATACCCACACAACAATAAGAACAGTCTCACACAGTGTGTAAACATAAGCCCCGCTAGAGCAAGTGAAGGACTAGCCTAAGATAAAAGAAGACATATAACATAAGAAAAGCCCTGCTGGATCAGGCCGAATCTATTTCCCACCATGACCCACTGCCTGCCTCTGCATCCACAAAGCAAACAGTATTTCTCTTTCAGTCTTTCACCATCATTCCCATGGAACTGGTATTCAGAGACATACTGCTGCTGACAAGGGTGGAGTGCACCTCTGCACTGCCTGAATCTGTCACCCACTGACACCTCTGCTCAGGCTAGCAAGGCAGAAGAGGATCAGAGTGCCCAGTGGTGGACTGGAGAGTGTGACAGATATGCTAGAGCAGGGGTGTCCAAACATTTTGGCAGGAGGGCCACATCATCTCTCTTACACTGTGTCGGGGGCCAGGGGAAAAAAGAATTAATTTACATTTCAAATTTGAATAAATTTACATAAATGAATATATTAGAGATGGAACTTATATGAATGAATGAAGGTCTTGCAATAGCTCAAGGCCTATAAAAGGCCTTTCACAAAGCAAGGTCAGCCTTTCCTTTGCTGCTGCTGCTGCATCGCAGATGTGAAACAGCAAGCAGTGGAGGGAGCCCTCATCCCACAGCTCACGCGAGAGGTTGAACAGTTGGCTGTCACGCTGAGAGTAGTTGCATCAGGCTAGCGTGGGCTCCAGCAAGTCTCTGGAGGGCCAGAGGCTGATTGGAGACTGGAGCCTTCCGGAGGACCGGATTGGGACCCCTCGAGGGCCGCACATAGCCCCAGGGCCAGGGTTTGGGCACCCCTGTGCTAGAGGCTCATCCATTCACCACTTTTCTAAGTGTACCACTCCATGCAAATGCAAGGGAGGGCACCAGGATGCAGGCCTCTTGTTATCTGGTGTGCTCCTTGGGGCATTTGGTGGGCCGCTGTGAGATACAGGAAGCTGAACTAGATGGGCCTATGGCCTGATCCAGCGGCGCTGTTCTTATGTCCTTATATGCTTTAGGTGGCCTCGTGGTTGGGCTGCCCCAGGCTGCTGAACCTGGAAGTACCAGTGCCACAGCACAAAACCATCTTAACTAGTAGCCATTAATAGACCTGTTCTGAGTGTGCCACATGTCCCCAGATGTTTGCCCCATGATCCCTTGCAAGTTTTTTCCCCCCACTATCTGAGATCAGTAAGAGGCATTTATAAAATATCCAAACTGAATCTCAGACTGGTTTACCAGTCCTTCTTCTGGAGCAAGGCAGATGATCTATATTATAATTATTCTTATTCAAAATGATTTGTTTCTGGTTTAATCTTTCTATTGACTATAGGCTTGAGGATTGCTTTTCTTTCAGAGCTGGAATCACTTTAGAACACTTTTTGAAGTAGTTTATCTTTTCAAAACAGTTATTGGGAAGCAAAAGAAAACAAAGACAACGTGATAAGAAATGTAGATGGATGTGAGTGTAGCAAATGCTACTGAGAACTGCCTGCCTTAAAAGGAAAGTCTCCTCCTCCTGTCAGCCAAACACTAGCTGTGGAGTGGCAGCCAGGATAGATTTAGAGGCAGTGTAATTTGTGGTTTAATTTTACATGTTGGTAAATTGTGACCTAAATGGAATTGGTGGAAAATAAGGCAATTTACACACCACGTAAGTTGAATCAGCTGGAGCGGCTTCTTATCCAACTGCAGAAATCCCACTGATTATAGCCAAACAATCTCAGCAAAACACAAGATAGTGGGTCAAACTGGATGTGACATTAAATGTTTCTAGCTTGTAGCTTATTAGCATTTTAAAGAAGCAGCTGTGCAGAAGCTGTATCCGGACTGGGGTACAGAAATCAATGGCGTTGACTTCTATGCCATTTTCCTGCCAAAAATTCCCCACAAAGGTGCTATTGGCCCCTCAAGGTACAATTTGCTACAGTGGCATCTTTGAGTGTCCAAATCGGCAATTTGCAGAATTTTCAGGAGAAAAATGGTACAGAACACCCACTGCCTCTGCACCATAGTCCTGGCATAGTTGCTATTTTAATGTGAAAAGAAGGTCCAAACAATACAACAATTCATTTAATGTCACATCTAGTTTGGCCCAATGACAACAACCTATCAAACATCTATCCCATCTTCACCACTCCCATTTCAGAGAAGGCCCAACCTTAAAGGTCTTCTTGTTAAAAGGCAAAACTGCTCCCTCTTGTGGATTTCTTCCTGTCTTCCAACATTATGGCAGGAACTTCCAAACCAGAGCACATCCATGAAAACTTGATGTACTGGTATGGTGATGCTAAGGAGCATATTCAGGGCTGTAGGTACTCAAAAGGTGGTTGGCAACCTTGAGTCTCGAAAGACTATGGTATAAACCTACAGCACCCGGTATTCCCAGGCAGTCTCCCATCCAAGTACGACCCAGGCCTGCTTAGCTTCCGAGATCAGACAAGATCAGACATGTGCAGGGTAATCAAAAGATCAAATAACTAAATGCTGTGCCAAGAAAAGCTGAATGTTGCAATGTACAGAAATTATGCAAATTGAGCAGAATGCCATCATTCCTCTTTTCCTGAATTTTTGGCTTAATTTATTCTGGATTTACTAGTTCCAAAGGAGGGGGAAAGAGCCATGCAGGGCGCTGAAGCACCTCTCCCACTAGAAATCTTATTCAAACCAGCCTGCTTGTGGTTTTCAAGATATCTTATATAGTTTTGTGTTTAGAGACTGATATGGATATGTATGTGCATGTTAATTGTTTTGAATTTAGCTTAAGGGCTAGAAACTTATTTTTAAAATTAAAGCTGAGATTCTCAGGAAGCTGAATTGTGTACTCAGGATCAGATAATTTTTCTTGTGCTCCTGCAGAATCACAGCACATTGCTGAGCATGTTAGAAAACCCATGTGTGCTGTGCTGGTTTAGCAACGTAGAAGAGTTACCATTTCCAGCTGGATCTGGTCTTCAGGTTGCAGCTGCTGAGAAACAGAGAAAGGAAATGGAGACCAGATGAACCATCTCCCCATGCCTTCTTCTTTTTTTTCCTTCTTTCTAAGATGATACATGAAAATACCAATTGAAGCGGTCAGTCTGTTTCAAATTATAGACCTTTTTTTTTAACTTAAAAAAGAAAATGCGTGCCGTGAACGGCCCAAGAATGAACCATAATTTGGCCTGCCCCCAGCAGACTGAGAGGCAAAACACACACACACACACACACACACACACACACACACACACACACACACACACACACACACAACATGCACAAATACACATTCAGAAGCCTCATGTGATGTATTGGTTGTTGGACTGTACAGCTTCAGACTGCAAGTCTGAAGCAGGCTTTGTGTGTATGTGAAATGTCTAAATGCTGTCCCATATAAAACAGCTTTCTGTACATTCATGTCAATGAAAATGCTAGCCAAAACATACTAATGTTGTATTCACAGGAGATGTCATTTAGGGCAGAAGTTCCCACCCTGTGGTCTGCGGGAGCACAGGAGGTGGTCCGCAAGCCAGCTGGGCCCAGCAGTTGGCAGACAAGCAGAACACCATGTGCTCATCACTTTGCCAGTTTTTCTTGAGTCTTCCCACCTTCCCTTGGCTACAATTGGGGCAATCCGGCAGTCATTGGCAATGGCGCGAAAACATCATTGCACTATCACCATGATCTCCTGCAGCGGTGCACTCACTGGTCCACACTGGACCCAAGTGCAGGCACGGTGGTCCACAGTTGCCTGAAGATAGGGAAATGCTGATTTAGGGGAAGATGCTTGGCCTCCACTCCTCTACAATAGCAGTTGTTGTTCTTGTGAGTGTGTGTGTGTGTATCGTGATTACTAGGGATGTGCAAAATTTATCCCTTTATTTTCTAGGTATTTTCATCTTCCACATAATGGTAGTGAAATGTTTGGGAGACTGCAAAAGCAGATAAGCAAGGTTTGCATGTTGTGAATATTCCCATCTTCTTCACCCAACTGAGAAGACCCTGGTTGTACAATGTGGAGCTGGCTCATCTTTGGTAGCCCATGCAGCTTCACAATCGTGACCTTTGTAAGGGGAGAGTTACATGTACATTCAAATGTCTGCTTTTCAGTCAAATAATTATCTAATTTTTTTGTTTTGTTTTACAAATGATCTTGAAGAGGACAAGTAAAATAGCCCAAAACAGTAGCAGGAGGGATGGGGAACTTCCTAATCTGATTGTGTGTTCCTGCCTATATGCTATTTATAGTTTGATTTAAAAAAAAAAAGCTTCTGCTGAAAGTCAACAGAAGTTGTTTGAAAACTATTAATAGTGTGTGAACAGGATGCATGATCAGACTAGAAACTACAGCAGGGGTTGATAGCTAGCTAGCTAGTCCCTTTACTGGGGCAAAAGTAATTTGCATGCATGCGTGAATATATCCCAAACTGCTTGTCCACTGGGAAAGCTTAACTTGGAGTGTGGATTGACATCAGCACTTTGGCTGATGGCTGGCTCTGTTAGAAGAAAGGATCTGGAGGAAAACACTGGAACTCAAATTTGCTCCATCCTATCAATTGGTCACATTCATCCACCGGACTGTGGCTAAGGGGAGGTCTCAGGGGTGAATGTAAGTTTCCCATTGTTGGAGTAACTATGGAGTAAGATGTAGAGAAGCCAGAATCTTGATCTCCTAAAATCCCATACAAGAGGAGGGCTGGGTTGAGGATTGCCCATTTTGTTCCAGCCATTGCAGAGACACCTGTACATTGCTGCCGTGTAACTCCAGGCACGGGAGATGAACAAGGGAACTGCAACTAAGAACAGAAGACTTACTAGGGGTAAGTCTAGATTGCCTGGGTTAGGAATTTATTTTATTCGCCTTTCATGTCAAGATCCAGTTTTGTCTTTTGTCAAGATTCATTTTCTTCTAAATTCAAGAGCCTGCTATTGAACAGTTGATCCTTTCCAATTTCACTTTTTAATAAACTACTTTTATTTTTGAAACTTCTCCACCTTGTTTCAGTCAGACCATAGCAGAGCTATTTACCCTTGCTCTCTTGCAGATTCTCATGGCCAATGCCATAAAATCATGTATGTAGATATAGGTGCGAAGAAGCTGTGCTTAACCCAGTGATTTGGCTCCCAGCCTATAGCAAATAACTTCTCCATACTGATGAAACTCCACTAATTGGGTTCTTTTCCTGATGGAAGGAAAGGCAAAGAAATGTGCCCCACTTTTGGTTTTTATTTCCTCATGGCAGCAATTTCCACTTCTGGGGCGATGTCTGGGTGCCATATTATTAACAGTATTTATATACCGCTTTTCAACTAAAAGTTCACAAAGCGGTTTACAGAGAAAAATCAAATAACTAATAGCTCCCTGTCCCAAAAGGGCTCACAATCTAAAAAGATGCAAAAAGAACACCAGCAGACAGCCACTAGAAAAGACACTGCTGGGGTGAGGTGGGCCAGTTACTCTCCCCCTGCTAAAAAGAGGAGCACCCACTTGAAAAAGTGCCTCTTACCCAATTAGCAGTGGTGCCATATTTGTCACTTAAATGAAGCAACTTAAATGTTCATAGGAAGATCCGGTGCATGAGCAATATGCCTTGTTTCCTCTTTCATCCCTGTGCAATGGACTGCAGTGGTCCCAGCAGACCACAATCACAGGTCTCATAGCTGTTGCATATCACATACTCAAATGAGATCATAAATTAAACACTGCCACTATTTTTCCCCCCATGAATCTCAGAATTATATTTGCAAACTTCCTGTTGTTTGGGGCACATTCACAATAGCAAGTATGGGTTTTTTTTTTTTTATTTCAGCAGTGGATATATAGATTTGCTTTATCCCTGGAAGGTTCTGTCTAAATGTGACCTTGTTCCAAGCTGCCTAACATACTTGATCACCCCCAGCACTGTAAGAAGACAGGTGTAGCATTGGGGATAAGGTTTGTTTGATAGCCATTGTCTACAGCAGGTGTTAATGTGGCTCAACTGTCTTCTGTCTGTGTACTCCCTTCACTCTCATGATTCTTTTACAATTAGAGATGCCAGGACCTGTGCCTGGGACCTCTGGTGTGCAAAGCATGTGCTCTTCCACTACATCATGGGCCCTCTCCCATGCTGAAATGTGGGACAGAAGTGCTGTTATTAACCTGAAGGCACTCTGCAGTCATTGCAGGCAATCCAAGACTCCAACTAAAGAGAAAAACATTGGGAATTAGCAACTCGATGACTGCAGACTGGGAGGACGATGGAAGGAGTGGCACTGCATAGTTCTGAAGTGAGGAAATACACATCAGATTGGGGTGGTCACTCCAGTTGACTCATTCTTGGATGTTTGCTGTCGACAGCATGTTTTGTTGGGGATAGAGAAGGACAGTTCTCCAATATGTATGTCTTGTACAAGCACTGAATTCCTTTAGTCCACTTAGGATCAAACTATGTTATGGGAAACACATGCTTAGTTCTCCTATGGCAGTTAATAAACAGCAGTCAGATCAAGCCCCTGTGGGTCAAGACTGTGGCAGAAGAGGGCTTTAGCTGTACCTAAAACCATGGTCCCCATCTAGGTCTTCTCTCATGGCTATTTGTCAAGGAGAAAAAGTGCTCATTGTAGTGAATGGGAGCTCTTTTTCCTTGATAAATACCAACCATGGGGAGGCAGGGAGGCCTATCGGGCTGTTTACTGTAAAAACAAGCGCTAAAGTACTTCCTGTAAAATATAGTTTGACCCATCATGTAGTAAAGTTCTAAAGGCAAAAGAATTCTTACTTTGTCCCAGTGAAATTTTGTCCTCCACACTTCCTTTTCCACTGCATCCCGCTATTTCTTTTCCAAACCAGGGAGTAAGAAGAGGAGTAGAAGAGACAAGTGGGCAGGCAGAGATGGAAGTCAGCCTCATGGATGGGTTGCTCCTTACCATCACTTCCAATCACTCATCCACTTCTTACCATCACTTCCACTTCCTCTGCTGTGGTTGGAGGGACTACAAGGAGGGAGTGAAGTGTTATAACTTGGAACTATGCCTGCAAACAAGAGAACTTTGAAGAATGTAACATTGAGGTCTGATCCTACTCCCCATCACCACCACTAAAATTACCTGAAACATATAGACACACTTTATAGTTGTTGTAAATGGCCTTCTAGCAGTGCATGCAGCCACTGCCAGTGAGGCCGTGGAGACCCGATGGACAATGGGGGCAGACAAGAGATCCAACTGACTCAAGTAGGTTCCTGCAGGGCAGAACAAGGCAGGGAGTGGAACTGGGCAGGAGGGTGGTGGAATGGGGGGTGGCGGAGGTTCTGACAGAGGCAGGAGGATGTGGCACTCGGCTTCTATGACTTGCACCAGAAGCTACCCCCTCCAAAAGCAGCTGCACACCCCCTTTGTTTCCTCAGACACACACCATATTTTTCCTTTCCTCTCTCAAGCCTCCTGATCAGCCTCCCCCATAGCATACAGCACAGTCCATTTTGGTGTGGCTGAATGCTACGGCAGAGAAAATGATAGGATTGGGCTGTTAATTTGTCAATATATTATTTAATTGTTGCCTATTTTGTGTCATTCTCCAGGCTGTGTCTAGGGGTGGCACAGAACAGGAGTTCCGCAGCCTTAAGTGGCCCATAGGATTGGGCCAGAAGTCAATTATGTTGTCTTTCACTCATCAAAAGCGAAAACATTCACAACCATATGTAAAATGCTCTGACCTAGCTCAGTTCAGAAATTATGCCAGACCAGTTACAGTGTTTATTCCACCTTCTGAGGCTCGGGCATCAAGAAGGCAGGAATGTATTGGAATCGCGGAAGATCTGGTGAGGAGGTAGATGTGGTGTCAGCAGTGGCCCCTTTAAGGGTAAGGCCTGGGCATCCAGCAGAGTGTGCTGCACAGCTGCAGCCACTTGAAGGCAATAGGGCCCTCAGGGATATAAGGAGCACCTGAGGCAGGAAGGGTTTGTGGGTTGTAGAAGGAGTGCAGGTAGGAGAGGAGGCTGTCTTTGGACTTTGATACTCTGACTGATTACCTGGAATCTGAGCTTGGACTGTGACTCGGCTTATTGGCTCTGGACTCTGATTTGGCAACTCTAACTGATTGGATTGACTTACTTGGAATCTGTGGACTGGGACTGGACTCTGACTTTTGCTTACTGCACTTGTGAGTTTAACAAGGGAAACTAATCAGCCTTAAGCGGGCACAAGGCCCAGTGGGGAGAAGCTGTCGCAAGAGAGAATGAACTTATGAAAGTGAGTGATGGGAAGACAGAAAATGAAAGCAGACAAGCAGTTCTAAGCCATGGTTTGCTTCTTGCATGTTTAGAGCCTCAAGCCATGTTTGGGCTCTACACTCTGGTTAGTGCAAGCCACAGCCTGGCATTAGGGGTGGCATTAGAGATTGGCTAGGTTGGGTACTGGTTGAGGGCTGACACACATTAGAGGGCTCACTTGACTTGGCTGATCTTTGAGCTGTCAGTACCAGTGATAGTGTCAAACTGCACCTTCAGGGAGCGAGTAAAGAGTGCCCTGGAGACCCAGTGCAAGGCTTTGCCCCAGGGTCCTTTGTGCCAGCATTGTTTGGCATGATGAATAAATTGAACTAATATATGGAAACTTCTTTCTGGTCACCATTACACAAGTATATCCCAAAACTTTTCCCAATACTTCTAGAATTCTTTAAAAAAAAATGCCAGATCTTGAAAGGAAATGAGCACATGCATGCCATCCAAATGTATGTACAGTATGGAAGTATATCTGGATGAGTCCCAAGTTTCTCTACAGTTATGGGCTACAGCTGCTGGCCTGCAGTTAATGCTATGAATTATCTCTCCTATATATTCATTATTAAATTAATTTTTTTAAATGTACCAAGATCTGTAATATATTGCTTTTGAAAACCCTTTTCAAAACAAACCTTTATGTTGGTAAGGGGTATAATGTATTTGCCTTGCATCTGAAAATTATTACAGTCCAGGAACAGCACATTGAAACATAATATAGCAAGACCATATTGAATGGCTATTAATAAATTGCCCAAGTTTTGTGAGCCAGTACCCAATGCATTAGTCGCTAACGCACCATCCAAAGAACCACACTTAGTGTTCTGTAATCTACTGTCTCCCCCCCCCCCATCCTGCTGTAGTCCCTTGTGCATTCTCAAAAGCTGCTCCTGGTATTTGGGGTAACCCCCCAATGACGTGAGGAAAGAAAAGTGGCAGAAATTGGTGACCTCTCCCTTCAAGTGGAAGTGTCTTCCACTCTCTCACAGAACATTTCAGGTCTAAATCATGGAATCAATCAGAAGTTTTACTTGTACCTAGTTTTCAGGTAGAGTACGCCTCTCTTATAGCCTCGCTGCAACATCAGCCCCTGCAGTGAATTCACAAAAAGAAGACTCTAAATTGATAGGGTTGGATTTAAATATTAGGAGGCTGGCCTTCTGTCCTTTCATGATCAGCCCAGACTCTGTGTCCCAGTTTAGACTACCTGATTGTAATGAGCTTGGGTTGGAGAAAATATAACAAGTCTAGATTCAAGTATAACTACCCAGGACCCTAATAAGTTTGTCCCCTGTCAATAGGCAGACTTGTTATCTATATGTTTGTATAAACAAGAAAGTAGTACAATATTTTTTAAAGTTGCTGTTTAACATGGTAGAAGGCACTGTGAGCAAACTATGCTTTTATGGAATTCAATGATTGATACACACTGTTAAAACATTTGGAAACCTTTCACTTGCTTGAGGAGCTGAGTTGGTTTTTTATGCCTGCAAAATCCCTCCCTCCCTACCATATTTTTAAGGGTTGGCTTATATTTTTTTCACACTTGGAGAGCTATCACTGGTAGTTTGGTATCTGTTATTCTTTGGCAAACCGCATGCCAGTTATGTCACATACAAAGATGCTTGCGGACCTGTTGTTGCCTTCCATTTTATTATAGTGAGGTGCCAATGGTCTCAAACTGGGAGTAGGACCAAAGCATCTTATTGTCTGTTCCACTTGGTTAGATTCGATTTAGAGACCTTGATTGGCATTGATTCATGTTCCAACAAATGAGTCATCAAAGTAAAACAAGATGGAAAATAAAAAGAGGTAAAGAATTAAAAATAAAATAAAAATAAAACAAAGGACACTGCAGCAACTGTTACCGTGCACATGCCCGATCTCATCTGATCTCAGAAGCTAAGCAGGGTCAGGCCTGGTTAGTACTTGGATGGGAGACCGCCTGGGAATACCGGGTGCTGTAGGCTTATTCCATAGTCTTTTGAGACTGAAGGTTGCCAACCATTCACACAGATTTTGAGGTTAAAATGCAAACAGACCATACAAATAAACATTACACCAATCTCTTTCCATACTTTTCTACAACTAACAAAAGGAAATTAGCAGTGCCCTGCAACACATGGTGAGAGCTTGGTTAGAGCTACAGGTGTCAGATGATACAACTGGGCTAGTGAAGGTCTGCCTACAGCCTAACCCTAACTAAGTTCTCACACAGTGTTGCAAGCAGCACCAGCATGCACTATGCTGTCTCCCATGGGGAAATTTTGGTTGCTGGAGGTCTCCTGAGGTTAAGGGGACATTTGCCCCAGCAGCTGCAATAGGCTATATCACTGGAGCAACTCCAAGCTGATCTATGCAGGCAGGTCACTCCCGGGAAGAGGGTTAGGACAGCCGACAGCGGTGCATGTTGGTGCCGCTGATCCTGCCCCCTGCTGGGCTCAATCTGCCCACCCCTGCCCTATCTCCTCCCTGTTCCGTTCCTCCTTGCTCTCTCCCAACTCTGCACCAGGCATACCTGGTATGATTTGCGTCCCTGTGACCAAGACTCCAGACTTCCTACCGGCACACCTGCTGATAGTGCTGCCACAAAAGTACTTTACACCACTTTTGCAACAGGGTGCGCCAGTGCAATGTGTGTTTTGAAAGTGCATTAAGATTGGACCACTAGTCTTATAAAGCTTTTAGCTCTTCTGTCACACAGGCACTGCCATTCCTCTCCTACAGGGGTTCTACCTCCTCGGAAGCTGCTTGCTTCCAGACCGCTATCCTGGACTATGATCTACTGAAGCAATCCACACTGCCAAGCTGACACTCAACTCCTGTCAACTCAAGGAATTAAAATGGAACCACGCATGCTAATTCAGCTCTTAAAACAGAAAACAATCATGTGACTGTGAAGATGCTTGATCCTCTAAGCAGAACATGTTATTCCTGACAAGAGAGTGGGCCACTGAGAACATTCAACACAGGTGACATTTCTCTTAATGTCAGCAGGGTATCAGAAACAGGCCTGTTGTACATGAGAAAGTAATGCAGAGCCCAGCTGAAAGCTATAAAGCCATTACATTACAAAAGCAAAGCAAAATATATCTGGGACAGGACTGATGAAGGAAACAGTTGGGGGGGATGAAAAGATATGCTTGCCCTCCTGTTTCTTTTTCTTTTTTCTTAACTTTCCCCTTTTAATTCTTCAGTTATTTAATTCTTCTTAATCATCTCAGAGTCACAAATAAAGGCCAGATGCTTCCCTAGTATTGCTCTGCTGTCTTTGTGTAGTTGTTAGAGTGTTAATTTGCTCCCTAAGTATTTGTGAATCACTTTCCCATTTGAAATGAATCTCTGTATATGACAATTGTTTACCATCTGATTGGAATTCAGTGTTTCAATATGCAGAATAATGGATATATTCAGTCTATTCTGATTAGAATGCTCTGCCACCTCATTCAGGGATAACTGCAGTCTGCTGGCAACATAGGCAGTGAGGCCCTTAGGAAAATGGCATAAGGCAAATGAGAGATGTGATTGTTAGGAGGGAACTGGGCTGCCCTTCAGAAGTTCTGGAAAACCAACTTTGGGCACAATCCTGGCCAGGTCTACTCAGAAGTAAGTCCTATTGTGTTCAATGGAACTTACTCCCAAGAAAGCAAGGTTAGGATTGCAGCCTTAATTTCTGGTTCAGTCCAAAATCTCTTTAGGTGTAGTATTAAAAGGATCCAATGAGTCACTCAATCCAGAGGCACAGAATATCCTGCCCATCAGATGCAGGTCAAAGACCAGTCCAGACTTTTCTTGACAACTTCAAAAGAAAAGATAATCTCAGTTCTGCAGAGTTAGCAATGCAGTTGTCCACTCATTTTTTCAAAAGGTCCACACAGCTCTACAGCAGAAATGGAGCAGACTCCACTCTGTAAATTGCCTGGATTGGAGACCACCTGACAACCATATGTAAGAACCATATGTAAGTTGCTCTGAGATCTCTGGAGGGCAGGGTGCAGCATAATCAACAAATAAGGACCAAATCTTATATGGGTAGGCTGCCATCAGAGGTAGTGTTCTGACAGTAGAACATAGTTTCCAGCATTATGCTCTTCAGGAGCGCATGGCTGCTACGTGTCAAATAAATTTGGGAATCACTGGCGTATGTTATCTTAACAGTTTTAATTTTTTGCAGATTATCCTTAGCACTAAGTTTATTTTCTTGGCTATGTGTTTTCAAGCACTGATTAAATTTTTAAGTGCATGTTTTAGTGTGAGGGGCTGCTGAATCGACAGTTAAGTCTCTGCCTCGTATATTCGTGTCAAAATAAAGCACAGCTTTATGCGTGTGAAAAATAAAGCAAACACACACAAGCCCTGTTACACTTCTGGACACTCTTGCTGCTGGGGCATTCCACGTTTCTTGGGTTTGCACTCATTTGCAAGTGCAGCTGTCTCATTACTACACACTTTACATCGCTTTAAAAAAAAATGAAAGGACTCAGAATGAAACTGTCAAAGTAACAGGTGTGCTCTGAAGTGAGAAACTTGGCCACAGACAATGCGCCAAGTATTTACAGGTGTGAGCACACATACATCAGGACTTGTGTTTGGCTCCCTCCAAGTCCTTCAAGGGCCTCCTTGTCCCAGCAGAGTTTCATCATGCTACCTCCCTTTCTTCACCATTTCCCAGCCAGCACTAACTTGAATAATTCCCCACTCTACCCCCTTTGACCCACAATGCCACACAGAATGTCATCCATTATTCTGTGCCACTGGCCTTTGTCAAGTTGACAGGAACAAAGAGAGCATTCATTTAACCAGAAGGCAGAGAGGTGTGTGCACGTGCGTGTGAAAGAGAGTTTTATCAACATTTGAACTCCAAAGGAGCTGCCTTTTGTCTTGGAAACTTGTCTGGATTAGAGACAGCACAGTGTTCCAGGTGATGCCAAGGAAATCTCAGGTTTAATTCCTTAGTGTTTCCTGGGCCAAGAGCCAAACTACCATTCAGGATAGTGCTGCTCAGGTACTACCCTGGATGCAGATTTGGCTGGTCCCTTATCCCTTATGTTTGGAGTGTTCCAAACATTTCATACCACACTAGCTCTGTATTATTATTAACTTGGTATTATAATTCCCATATTACAATAGTGAGTGAGTTGCCTAAAGGCTGAACTACACGTTGAGCTCTATGTGGGGTTGCTAATATAAACAATAGCTGACTGCTTGGTCTCTGCCTCTTGCCCACAGTGTATCAGAACACTACACATGATGCCACTGAGTTGTGCACTCCCCCTGCTTCACATTAGTTGACACTGGTAGGAAGAAATATGATGACGTCACCAAAGCTTAGGGATTGCTTCCCCAGAAAGGCTTGTCTGACTCCTTCTTTGTCTTTTTTTTTTTTAAACAGAAACTGAGAACTTTCAGAATTTAAACTGGCCTTTTAAAAATATGTCAGTTCATCAAATTATAAATGGTTTTTATCTGCTGTTTTTAGTAATTTCATATTGTATTTATATTATTTTATTTTCGCCTGGAGTTTTTTTGGACTGATTTGTTAGCTCTCTTTGGCTGACATATGTCCAGAAAGTCAGAATACAAATCTATATACCATAATTAATAACAGTAATAATAATAATAATATTAGGTAGAGTTCAAACTAGTGGGCACTCAAAAATTCCAGTCCAAGCATCTGGTGGGCTGTGACACCTATGATCATGATGATGATACCATGTAGCCCTGTTCTCTTTCATGACCAACACAGCATCCTAATGAATTCCTCAGGCATTTTGGTTCATCATTTTTTGGCAGGGATGTGAGGAAGAAGCAAAACTTAATTAGAACTGCTGATGAACTATTGAAACTGCACCTTACATGGCAGTTAGAGAATGGAAAGAAAGTGGCTTGCAGCTTAAGTTCATGGAGGAAGTCTCCTCTCCAGCTAACTCATTTGTTGGTTCAATCTAATATCTCCCAGTCCCTTCCTTCAAGAAAAAAAAGCTATAAAAATGTATGCAAAATCCACATCACACTTCATTTAGAAGAGGAACATGCTCCAGCTGTTGTCAGATGTTAGCCAACAACACAGATGAGATCATGGCCAACCAATGTCAGTGGGAACTTTGCCATCAACTTTTGTGGAGCAAGAGTTTCATTGTCAGTTTAGTACACACATTTGTCCTTACATACATACATACATACATACATACACACGCACACAGAACACCAGTGGCCTGTCTTCTCCACACTTACAAGCAACGCTGTTCTCTACTAATTTAATTCTTCACATGAATCATTCTGCTGATAAGTCATTTAGAATTGCCAATATTATTATTAGCACTAGACATCCACATCTATCATATGTTTATGTGAACATCTACACTCAGTCTCTGTCTGGATCCTTTTAAGAGCAAAACTGGCCACTATTGTATATTATTCATAAGAAATATGAGTTGCTTGTCTGTTCAAAGGCAAATCAAATGATGTACAACATTTTAAACGCAATATGATTTGTCTTACATGAAAATACTAAAACCCACATTTTAAAAAATTACAGATGTAACGGGAACAGCAATGACATAAATATAACATTAAAATGTGCACGAAACCAAGCCATAAAAGTACAATCTGTGTATATATATTTTTTACAAAATGCCAAAGTAAAAAACAGACCGCAAGCTAGGAGAATAAAATCAGGATTGTTTCATATATGTAGGCCAAAGGACCCCATTCTTCCCAATGTGTGAGGGTAGAGGTTCCCAAACTGGGGCATCACAATGCTCCAGGCAGGGAAGCTCTGTTACTGCCCCCTTAAGGGTGAGACAACAGTGACGGCAGCAACACAATTGCCAAGATCACACTACTGCTGGGGGCAAAGGATTTTTAAACTTACATAGGGGTTGCTATGGCTCTCTGAACGGTCCAGGGAGCCTATGATTCCTTCTGCTGGCCTCCCCATGCCTCCAAAGTGCTGTAAATAGCAAAAATAAAAAATTAAAGCTTCCAGTTCTGCAATGAAAACCAGAAGTGTTTTGTTGTTGTTTTTTTGCTTTCTACCACACTTTTGGAGGTGTGAGAAGACTTGCAAAGGGGGGGGGCTCCTTAGACCCTCTGGAGAGCCATAGTGACTCCCAGGTAAGTTTTAAAAGCCTCTTTCCTCCAGCTGCAGTGTGACTGTGGTGATCACACCACTGCCTTGGCCCCTCCCCCAGTTTCCAGTTTTCCAGAGATTGTGAACTGCTGGGTGAGGGGGTTTGGAAGCCCTCTTCCCATTGGGGTCAGTCTCTGTTTTTCCACCTAGTGGAGGTCTAAGGAGGTATCTCTTGGGGTTGCCAGACTTCCATTTCTTCCCCTGCTTTCCTTGCCTCCTGCTTCTTTTCCTTTCCTCTTTCTCTTGTTTCTCTTTCCTTCTCCTGGGGCTTTTTCTCCCACCTCCTCATTCCCTGTCACCCTCTCCTGGGTCTCTCCCCTCTCTTTGGTCTGGCCCCTTTTCACTGTTCTCCTTGCTGTCTGTTTTGTCTCTGCCTCCTTTCTATGCACTCTTCTTCACTCCTCTACCCTCCTACCTCAGTAAGACTACCATTTGTAAGACTATCTCAGGTAGTCACCCTGGATCCCTGCCTCTGTCATCTCCTCCACCTGCCTCCATCACTATTCCTCACCCCTCTCAATCCTTGGATCCAAAAAAGGAAGAGGGGGAATGGAGCAGAAGAGAAAGTGTGGATGAGAGAAGAGTGGTTGGACTATGATGGAACCTTTCTTCATACTCCCTCTTACATAGTTTCCCTTTTCCTTTTCAAATCCCAGGAATGGGAGGAGGAGGAGGTGGTGATGGTTGATGTGCCACTGAGTAATGGGGAGTAGTATTTGGTGGACCACCTCAGGCTCCAAGAAGTCTTAGTCCTGACCAAACCAAGATCAGAACTCTAGGCAATGATCATAAGGGTGTGACTTCCATTTTCCAAGACAGGTGAGCAGGCAGAGAGGCAGGCCTGTGAGAGTTCTAGGAAATAAGGAGAAGTAGACAGCTGGACAAACAAGGGCAATCCTTAGGCTTCTAACCAACCATCAGAAAGCCTGGGACTTCTGATGCAAAGCCTACCTGGAATTTCCTAGGAGATTTGCTAAATAATCTCAGCAATCAATTAGACTGTAATGCAGTGGTTTTCAAACTCTCGGGGAGAGTTTGAGCCACTCTAAGTTCTTGCAGCAGTGGGGGGAGCACCACTCAGAGGGCTGCAGGGGCTTACCCAAGCTTCCCAGGGTTCACATCTCCCAGCTGTGCAACCTTCTGCAATGAAAAGCCTGTCTGAAAAGCCCTGCTGTAATGGATCAGCAAAATACAAGTGGAATCACTATAGCAAACCCAGAGAGAGAGAGAATTTATTCTAACATGCATTTTGCCCAATTGTGTACAACTGCAGGATTTGAAATTCCATTTATGAATTTTTTTTGGCACGGAAATGGCAAAAATTCATCTCAGAAGCTTGTTGAGTTGATTCTTCTCAATGACAGCCCAATCCTATGCATGTCTACTCAGAAGTAAGTCTTATTAACATCAAGGGGTTTTGCTCCCAGGCAAGTGTGGATAGGATTGGGCTATCAAACCGTTTACCATAGAAGGGATCTAGAATTGAATTTCCTCACTGTCAGGTTGACCTTTGAGCTAAACCCAAGATTGAAGAGCTGGGAAAAGAAACTGGTTTTCGTTCACATAGCCTGCAAAGAATATACACAAACATACAATTCTACCTATTGTAAGCTTTCTCTACAAGAAGTGTTGTATTGACCTTGAATCATAATGACAATCCTGATGTCTGATTCACCTCAATTCAGCATTGCTTCCTTACAGGAAACCCAAGTTCTGGTTCTTTCCACCAGGACTTTGGATTATTTGATTTCCTGAAATGTTATTTACCTTGTGACTATTTTTTTGAGATTCACCCTCCACCCTCTTAAATCACCCCAGATCTCCCTCAGCCTTTCTTAGCTAGGATCACCATCATCTGCTGAGCTGACAACATCCTCCTTAGGCTCAGCACAGGGTGATGAGGTCAGGCCTACAGTGGTCAGGCTGCTGTTTGCTACAAGAGCTACTTATGGCCTGGATGGTGGTCAGGTAGGGTGGCAGAACTCATAATACCTAAAAATGTCACTGCCCCGTAACACCCACCCCTGCCTCTGGGTTCCCAGTCAGCAGGCCTGCAGTGTGCACTGTTGGAGGCTGCTTGCTGATTGCCATAAAGCGGCCTCCACTGGCACAATGCTAATTATGCAGGTAAGGGGGGGGGATAGGATTGGGCTCTAAAATATCCTTGATGAGCTGAGCAAAGTTGGGTAGTATTTTGTATAATTGCTTGTTTGTTTATAACATCATTTGCAAACACTGATACTGGGAGCACTCTAAGAACTATTTTTTTAAATTTCTTTAGTATGTAAAAGATGTATATGTGGGTGTATATCCATGTATCTAGTTACTCTGTCCTTTAAAAAGAACAAGAGTGCAATTTCACTAACTAGTGAAATTGACTAGATCAGAAGCTGCTTGCTAGTTGATCTAATCAATTTCATGTGTCTCCTGTATGCTAGTGTTGCTAGTATTTAGGAAAACCAATTGAGCTGACTTTACTTTGGGGCAGATGCCATTTTTAACTTTGCAATGGAGAGGAAATGCTAAGAGCATGCAAGAGGTTAAAAATAAAAACGAATGACTGGCTTTTTCAAACAGCTGTGTTTCATTGTGAAAGGGTCATGTGGTGCCAAGCCAAACAGAAAATAGGAAGGCACACAGATTTGTTAGTTTGAAGTAATTGACCACATGGTGTCCAATGGTTTGTGTTCTCATGTTTTCTGGAGTGGAGTCCCACGAGAGCTGAGGTAGGGGTTCCAATTCCTAGCACTCTATTGTTTATACTGATGGTTTCCAGATGCTGGAGATGACTACAGTGAAATCCCTGGCCACATGCCAAAGAATGGGGAAGACGAAAGGAAAATGGAGAGCTTTCTTTTCCTCCAATTTCTGTATTAAAAAAAATTACATTTCTGTTGGAAAAAAGATCTCTTCAATTTATCGAACTTGCTCAAACACATCTTCTATCCTAAGCAACATCAAACTATCAGAGTATTGCCATTAAATAGATATGAAAAACATAGAAAAATGTCTACATGCTTTATCAGACCAGCAGAAAATATTTTTCAGTGCACATCATGTGCAAGTGTTCATAGCAAAAAACTAAATCTGTTGCATTTATGTCTCCAGGCTTGGTGGTCATCCTGTAGCTGGTCTGTGCATAAAGTAGACCTCACTTTTGCCCCAGAATATAGCACTATACCATTGAAGCACATCCATTAGTAAGCACCAGGAGCTTATTTCATGAATAGAAACTTTATACATTAACAAGACCAGTATCTCCAAAGAGCTTATAGTATAAATATTAACAGCAAGGGAGATAGTGGGGAAGGGGAACAAAAGACAGACAAGCATAACAAATAGCAATTGGAGGGACAGGGGAAACTAGGGTAGAATGTGAGAACATGCTATTATATATACTTTTATTATATACATATATACTTGGGTTTCTTTGTTGACATTGGGGATAGGATTTAAGGGGTTAAGCCAAACAGTTTGTTGAATCAACGGGAACTAAGGAGAATCTAGTATGTGCTGATTGTGGGCTTATGTGAGTTCAACAAGTGTCAACAGTCTGAGTTGTGTGCCTCATATTAGCCCACAATTGGTAGACATGTCGAGCCTTTCCTGGGACATATTTCCATGTGGATCTCCCTTTAAAAAGTCACCTTGCAATGGAGAATGTGTCAAGTCTGGAAGCAAAGTGGGAGCAGTCTGAGAGCAACTTGGCTGTCACTCAAGCAAAGAGATGCTCAGATAGTGGAACCAGGGCAAAGGGCAAGACTGAGTGAGCCCTGAATTGAAAAATGCAATGCTGCCCTCTGACCATCTGCACTGATGGTGCTTAAGCACTGCAGAGAGTCGGCAAGCAGCTTCCTCTTCTTCTGGCAAGCTGCTGGAATAACAGAGAATGTAAGGCGCTTGGTTCTGGTTGCTGGAGTCCTGAGGTTGAGATCCCAGTTGCCTTACAACATGGTAATGTGAGTCTGCCATCATAAAACTATCTTGACTAATTGGATCTGGTCACAGTCAGCCCATCCTTTCAAATCCAACCATAACCGTACTTGGTATGGAGAGGCTAGCTGGCCCTGCTCCATGAATTTTATACCCTACCCATCAAAATGACACATCTCAGAAACAAGAAATTAAGTTTTAGAGTGAAAGAAAACTTTCTGCTTTGATCTTCCTGCTTAACCCAATACTAGGTGCTCATTGACTTTACAGGAAAATCAAGCCGGAAACCAGGCCATAACTGTTGCTTTAATTAACACACGCCTAAGTCTGTTTAAACATTTAACTTCTCTCATCTGCAAACATGACCGCAGATAGACACATGGCCCCACAGGAACACTGCAGTGGGTTCAAAGTATCTGAAATGCTTTCCTCCCTCCATCACTAATGTTTTCTTCAACATTGACAATGCTCATTACATAGGCTTATGTGAGCTTTGATGTGCATGAGAGATAAGCAGACCAAGTACAGAAAATATAGTAGAAAAAGATGGTGTAAATGGGAGTATTGTGAAATCCCAACAGGTTATAGGAAGATGAAGTGCAAGACGCAAGGCAGATCCTTCTTTTGCTATTCAGGACTTGTTGAGGATGAAGGCAAGAACAAAGTTTTACAGAAGTGATTTTTCAACATTTTTCATCTCATGGCACACTGAGTTGTTGCTAAAATTGTCAAGACACACCATCAGTTTTTTGACAATTGACAAGGCACACCACACTAACAGCTGGGGGCTCACATCCCCAATGGACCTACTAACATATGATGCAAAAATGACACCAGGCAAGACCCAAAGAAGGCTCTTATGGTGGGGCAAAAGCACCTCATGGCCCATACACACAGCCTGTGTAACCTGCATTTGGGAATTCTAAGTCACAGAACAAAAGTTTATCCATGCAGGTGACAGGAAAGAGTATGCCAAAGAAAGCAAGGCCTTGCACTATAAACTTTTCACTGCTAACTTAAGGGCTAATGTTTGTTAGGCAAATATGCATTGTAATAGTGAGTTGAACTATGATGACCTAAGGGCACAATCCTAACCAACTTTCCAGCACTGACATAGCTGTGTCAGTGTGGCATGCACTGCATCCTGCAGTGGGGGCGGGGAGCTGAGCTAACAGCCAATTCAGGTTTATGTCAGTGCATGGCAGCAGGATCGTGTACAGGTGCAGGCCACTTAACAACAGGGGTACCTTCTCCGATCCCTGTTGTTATGCAATTAAGTCATTAAGCAAACATTCAGCGCCATCTAGTGCCTTTGTTGTGTAAACAGACACTCCCTGCCAGACACTAGCTGGCTGCACAGGCTACTGGAGACAGATTGCCTCTTCTTTGCATTAAGGGCCTCTCTGTTGTGCAGACAGACACTCTGCTACAGGCTATGGGAGACCTGACTGCCTCATTTAGAGCCTCTTTGTTGTGCTTTGACTACTGTGGTATATGTGATCCTCATTAAGTGAACAGTTGTTAAGCAGCGCGTGCCTGTATTTTGGTACCTTGTCACATCATAAGGCTCATGGAAACTGGCTTGGCCTGGGATTTTTCCCATTGAGAATGTTAAGAGAAAGTGTGAGAATTGATTGATTTCATGGAAGGGGGATGTCTTTGGAAAAAAAAATACACTGAAGTTTTGGACACTGGCTGAGGTGGGTGTGTGGAAGGCATTTCCTAGGTTGTTCACCTGCAAAAGTTACTTTGAGTTTGAACTTAAGTAAACGGCATGATTTGGATCTGGTAGTGTTTGCCACCTTAATGTTAATCATCTAAAATGAGTCACAGTCCAGGTTTAGGGGAAACCTTGGCAACATATCAATCCCTTGATGCTTTCAACAGCTGCCAAAATAAACAAAGTTTGAATTCAGAACTGCACTTTAGTTTTCCTTACTATAAAACGTCTCTGCAGTTGGCAAATAGTTAACTTCAATATTTCATTTTTGCTACTTATTTTTTCCCCTGCTCAGTACAAAATACAGAATACTTGAAAGTGGTTCCTTGTTTCTTCACATGCTGGCTTGTTATAATGGATGAAATTTTATACTAAATGCTTCTGAAATTCAAGATATGGAAGAGGATGTGGGGCCCCCGAAATGATGTACTTTATAATCAACTTGATAGTGGGTATTATTCTGTATCCCCCTAAAAGGATTTCATACCGAAGAGGTGTCTTTACAGCCTTTACAAGAAATTCGTTTTGCTTCTCCAAATAATGTTTTGAATCAACTTTTCTGCTTAAATTAACTTTTTTAAAAAAAGAATGTTTGGAACTCTCCAAATAAATTTCAGTATAATTTTCAAAAACCTTTTGGTTCAAACCTTTTGGCTCAAAAACCCTCCCTCAACATTCCAAATTAACCTCAACGATTTGCTTTAGATGAAATTCAGTTATCCCAGTTCTAAACTATTTTGTCCACTGCAAAGAAAAGTCTTCACCAGAGACAGATTCCCAACAGAACATCTGGTGCTGTTGAGGGAGTATATGATATCCACAGTACAGCTTGATTTAGGCCCACCCCAACTCCAAAATTCACTAGTCCTACTAAAAAAAAAAATTGTTCCTTTCAAAATTCTTATGGAATTTTTATGGAAATATAAGGAATCCTGAAATTTTCTTTTAGTCCAAGTTTGGTATCTCTAATTGTTCTCTTTCTTCTGGGCAGCCCAATCCTAGCTTTCTGATTTTCAGACTGGGATCTTTCCCAGCCCTAGCTGCCAAGGATTGAACCTTGGAGGGACCTTCTCCATGCTGCCCTTTCCTGGGATGCCAAAAATTGATGAAGTGTTTTTGATGGTGACAAGCACCTTGCATATCACCAGAGACAGCTGATGGGCTGTTTGGCTTGATGGGCTACAAGTTGTATAGGCCTGGTCCACTGATATGAGAATTGCATCTTGCTAAAAAAAACCAAACAAACAGGGCCATGGCTCAGGAACACCGCTGTGAGTGTCTCAGAATAGGTCTCAGAATGTGATACTGGCTCCATGGTTCAGTTTCCTAACAACCTCCACTCTCATTATTAAAAAAAAAAAAAAAAGATTTCCATCTGCCAGAAGGTGGTGCTTCAGTGCATTATAGAGCTCATTGCTTCACCTACAACTAGCAAAAGAATGGGTGCAAAAGTAGTCAGCATAAGTTATATAAAATGAGAGAAATCTGCATGATTTACACACATGCTTAACCAGGGGGCTACGGCCCCTGTCCATGAGGTCTCTTGCCTCATTTGCATACTGGATGCTTTTTGTTTTTGGCAGGCCTGCATTGTACCAGTGACCTGCCAGGGGCTTGACATCCCTCTGTGGTGCCTGCCTGGGGCGGCAAGTACACAACGGAGGTTTGACATGTCTCTGGCAGGAGGCCATACGTAGCTGGTGGGCTGTGTTTGGCTTGGTGGGTCACAAGTCATCCAAGCCTGCCATTTAGGATGCTTTGTGCAGATGTTATAAAGGGAGGTAGTTTATCTCTGGTATGGCCAGGAATAGGGCGGATTGCTTTTTGCCTTGGCCTATGACTCCAGTCTGCTGGAGACATCCCTGACAGCAAACAGCTGCTTCTTCTCGGCTCCAACACCCAGCACTAAGCAGGGGGAAGCTTCTGACCGCAAATCCTGGCTTTGAGTGTGATTCAAAGAAAAATTCCCTGAGCGACAGCTATAGAAGGAAAAGGAAGAACAGAGGATGCTTCTATTTGCTGCATCCTGCCCCAGGGTTTTGTTTTGTTTTTTAAACCCGAACAAACAGAAAAACAAGCAAAATTATATCCTGGGTTTTGTTAGCTGCAATCTTCTGCTTTGCTTGACCCTGCTCCTCTCAGCTGCCTGTAGAAAATGAGATGTTGTCTTTCTCTCCATCTAGGTCTGAGAATTGTTTCCTGTCTGGTATTTATGGCCAGTGGGGGCAGATCTCAGTGGGATGCATCAAGTTGAACTGCAGTACAACAGCAAAGTGAGTGGGATGCGTCTGTTTTGGAGAAGTGTAGTTGACTTGGGGGCCTACTAAGGTCATTTCAAAGTGTGCCATAGGCTTTGCAGGCTGTGGCCTAACAACCAGACACAGCCCATCAGCTGTGTCCTGTGACCGGCCAGGTTTCACAAAAACTCTGTTTCTGCTGTCCCAGCCAGCAGGCAGCACTAATTGCAAATGTGGCTGATGGGAGATATTTGGTTAGATCACAAGTCATGCAGACTTGCAATAGTTTGCTATCCAGTCTGTTTGTAATGCTGCCTTGGCAGGAGTAGGGGAGAAATTACTGTGGTTGCTGTTGCCCTCTTCTTTAACAAGAGTTTGGATGTGTGCTCTTCTCAGGAGTGATCAGGCTAGGAATGGATTGATCACTTTGTTTTTGTTTGATCAAAACTTTGCACAGTTTGCTTTGATTTCTGTTCTGCTCTCTTCCAGTAAACACCCCCAGAAATATTTTTTCCCTACCAATGGGAAAAAAATCCATATTCAAATCCATAAGTTTTCAAATAATTTTCACGTCTTTTCCATCCAAACAACTGGTGCAATAATGGAATGCACATTTCAATATGTGTTTTTCTTAGCAGAATATATAGAATCTATCATAAATTTAGGCAAGAGAAGAATTCCTTAACACCCATTGCTCAGCCTGCAAAGACTGGACAGCCTGCAAAGACTGGATTGGTAGGGAGCTGAAATGGATCAATCTGTAGATACAGTCTGGAGAAGCAACACACTGGTCTCACCTCATTAGCCAGACCAATTAAAGTTGACTATTAAACCAGTTTAAGCCTGTGATAGAGGTGTTTAAAAAGACTGTTATTTATTTTACTCAGAAGTAAGCCCACTGTGTTCAGTAAGACTGGGGGCACTATCCTAGGCATGTCTACTCAGAAGTAAGTCCTATGATGTTCAACAGGACTTACTCCTAGGAAAGTGTGCATAGGCTTGTAGCCTTAGGCTGTGATCCTATTTTACTCATCAGAAACAAAAAACCTCTAGATGCAGATATACCCGGATTCATCAAGCCAGTGCTTGGATTCAAGTTATCCAAATGAGCAAGCACTCTCATATGATCATGTTGCTGGGCTGTAACACTTTGGATTGCTCAAAGAGCATCAAGTGCTCCCATGTATTCAACAAACTACTTTTATGTTTTTTAAAAAAACCCAACAACAACAAATAGCACATCAGAAAAATTTCAGACTTTGCCTATTCCTTGACATGCCAGCTTGTATGTGTAGCTTGTACGTGTAAGGATTTGTTTTAAAATGGAGGAACACTAAAATGTCAGTGTCCTGTCCTGTCCCCCGGCTATCTGAAGTCCAACATCAGATATATCATTGTGAAGCTGCTGATTGCGCAGTTCCAACCCTTAAAGGTCATATTGCAGGCCCCATAGCAAAATCATAGCTCTGCAGGTTCCCAGAACCCCTGGGTACCATAAACTATAGCTGCCTTATTTTTCACATAGTGAAAGAGGAAAACATTTTTATCTTGAATTCTTTTTTTTTTTTAACTCCATTCTATCTGTGTGGGCTGGAAGTGATGGTGTGATTTTTCTTTTTCCTTTTAAACTTTTCCCGAACACTTGCTCTGTTTTTGATCAAACAAGAGAGAAAGGAGTCTGAGCTGAATAGGCCTCTGTTTCTGTTCCTCAAGATGGTTTCTCATCTTGCTGTACAAGTATGTGTGGAAGCATTAAAGAAAAGACAGCTGCACCAGAAAACCCCAGTAACCCTCAAAGCTTCCTGTCTCTTTCTTCCCTGTGCAAGCATGTCGGGAGGTGGGAGCTCCCCAGACAAATGCACATCTATGTTCCCATTTAGTTAAGAAGAGAACTCAGCTGCCAAGTTTTGCAAGAATGCCACAGAGAGGCAGAGATAAACAGTGCTGGGAACTTCACAGCGGATGATCCTGTTTTTTCTGTTCCGTGGCTAGGTCTTCAGGGACAAATGGGCTTGAGTGGCAGAGAAAAAGCCCTTCACGGGGTCAATGATTTTGTTTTGAGAGAGATTCAGAAATGTATGCAAATCTAATCAGAGTTGGCCTGAATTGTAGGGGTAAAATCTTATTTGTCCCATTCCAACCATGGACTTAAAGTGCCAAACTACTTGTTATGTTAAGCCTGAAATCAAGAGATGAACTTAAAATTTGAGGTGTCTGTTTTTGTTTTGTTTTTACAAATAGCAGCTGCAGGAGGGCAGGCAGTATAAAGCCTTTGGATAAGACAGACCAGAAACAAATACTAGAAATCAGGTCTTCTGCTCCAGCTTGGTCAATAGAACAGGACTTTCTGCTTACTGCACTTCGGGCTCCAGTTTCTGGGTCAAGCCACTGACTGTGGTGACCCTGAGCTGGAAAACAGCCTTCAGATTTAAGTTCGGTGTAGCATCAGAGGTGAAAATCTCTGATTTTTTCCTGTGTTAGCTCTGCCTACCTCTCCCCCTCCCCCCAGTTTCTAGATGTCTCAAAGCCCAATCCTATCCACCATATTTTTGACAACCACTGTTGCTCCCCACCTTTTTCTCCTTTTACCAGCTGATCAATGCCTTGCTTTCATCCCTTGCCTTTTTGTATCAATTGTTTTGATTCCTCAGCCTTTTATAAAACTTCTCATATTTTCACCGTTTTACCTGAGATGTCCTTGAAAAGCATTTGTGAAAACTTTTACACCCTGATACCACTGGCAATCCTGGCTCCTGTACTGCTGGGGTCTAGGACCGCAGGTTACCACCCCCCTGCTGAGTGCTGCCCCACACCATCTGGGGGACATCACAGGGCCAGGGAGGCCATGTGTGGTCTCCCAGGCCCTCCAAAGGCCACTGGAGGCCTCTGGGAGGCCCAAAAAGGCCTAAAATAGCCCCCCATCCAGGGGGCTCCCCACTTCTAGTTTTCAGCCAAAAACTGGAAGTCAGGTTTAAAGGCCCTTCGGAGGCTTCAGAAGGCCTTTAGAGAGCTGGGAAGGCCACAGGTTGTCTCCTTGGCTCTCTGAAGGCCCCTGGATGGGGGCAGGAGCGGGGTGGGGGGCAAGGAAAGTGGTGCTGCCCCTGGAGATGTTGCACCTTGCGGCATTTGCCACCCTTGCCCTCCTAGGAACACCACTGCCTGATGCAGCAACAGAGATCCATGCATGAACATACTCACATACCCATAGCCCCCCTGTACATTGCATAAGTGATCTCCATCTGTAGCAGAATGCTCAGTTGTGTGGCACTAAACCAGTTGAGTGTTTTATGTAATTATATGATATAAACCTACTGGAGACTAGAGATGGATCTGGGCCAGTGCGCACTACAGGGGAGGGATTGTTCTGCAGGCTGCTGCTGTGACAAAGGCAGTTGCCGATACAGCCTTGCTAGTACTTTCCCTACTGAGGTACTGTGGAGTTGGGACATTTGAGGGACTTTCTCCCATGCAAAAGACTAAACATTTATTTTATTAATTATTTAAAATATTTATATCCCACCTTTCCTATACCAGAGCAAATGCTCAAGGCGGCTTACAATTCAAGAACTAAAAATATGCAATATACAAAACAATAAATAAAAAATCATAACAACAACAACAAAATTGGAGGAGGGCAACTATTTATGACCAAAGCACTGCTATAGAGACACAAGGGACAGGAACTAACATTCTCCAAAGAAAACCTTCTTTTCCCTTGCTCTCCACATTTTGACAGTAGTACCTCCACTACTTAAACATTGGCAGCACCGTGATTCAAGAGGGGAAAAAGCAAACGGACATACTCGCAAACATGTGAAATATGTTTGGGTACATTTTGAATCTTATGTGACTAGTAATGCCTAGCATTCCTTTCCAAGATCCTTGGGAGAGCGTTCACCGAGCATGGCTGCCGTGCAACCTCCACTTGTTTCATAAGGATTGATGCAGAATCTGGTATGTTGAGGTTTTAAGACTGATGCTTGAAGACAGAATGTATGGGATATTCTGTCAAAAGGTGCAATGAGCCACTAGTTTAGAGGACTTTTAAAATGGGTTAAGCAAATTCCATAAAGATAGGGATGCTTGCCAGGTAGCTCAGTGGAACCAATCAGGTACAGACACGGCATCTACATAGGAGCTGCTGGGTGCAAATAAATCAAGGATAACCATGACCTACTCAGGAGCAACCTGAGGCATCTGTTTGGCTGCTGGAAGGAACCAAATGCTGGAGTAGATTAATTTTGGAGTGATCTGGCACGGATGTTTTTATGTTCACAAGGAAATGGGAAGATGGGTGATACAAGCACTTTGGGGAAAGGGATGGGACATGAATGCAATAAATAATATCAGGGGTGTGCCGTGCCCTCCCCCTCCCAGACAAATTCAGCTAGTCTAATTGAAACCACTTTAGCTTTCCCAAAAAATTCCCCATGTGTTTCTGCCTGGGAAGGAGCCTCCAAATTTGACTTACAGTTTAGCTTTAGGCAAATTTCAATAGCATCTTTAATAAAGATGGATGGGGACTGGGGAGAAGCTTCATAAACTAGTTTATCTGAAACAACTGTGCCATTGCCTGACATGCACAGTTCTATTTTTCATCCATCTCCAAGAACTCGTAGAGTCATTTACTGGAAATCCAGCCTGGAAGTGCACTGCTTGTGCAATAACTTGAGTTAAGGAGAACATCTCAGGGGATAAGTATTACCAAACAATGTGACGTTGAGGAATAGGAAGAGAACCCAAACAAAATAGGACTCTCTGAAGTCTCTCTGGCTAAATATTTATATCAGAGTAAATTTTTAAAATGGAACTTTTGTCCCACAAACAGCTCAGGGAAATCCTATCGGTTCAGCTCGGCTCCACTTACTGGTGTGGGAATTTATATCTGAACAAACAGATGTGAGTGTTTTAAGCCTGCGGGGACAATAAAGTGGGCTGGAAGGCTCTTAATGGTTCAGAAATTCCATCTGTTAACAAGGAATGTTGGCCAACTTCTCATGGTGACAGGCCAAGCGATGCTGTATAGTTTTGGGTACCCAATAGTGGGCCAAACCAACGAAAGTGCCAGTGAGCATAATTGTTGGGAGCCTGCAGGAATTTCACTGTATTTACCCAGGTGGTTCCCTAATGAAAACACGCCATTTAATTCTTCAATCATATTCCAGCTGGCATTGCAGGGATCAGAATTCCTTTTACACAAGGATGCAATTGCCTTGCATGAACTTGAACAAAAAGATGCTCCCAGTTTGGATTCGTGGGCCTGGAAACCAGAACTAGCAATCTATTCCTAATTCTGCCAAAAATACATGCTGCTGTTGGACACTTATCTTACATAATAATGTCCTGCACATCTGGGAGCCTGTCTGTCCACCTCCTTTCTGAACCTCTTTTGCTGGCATGAACAGGTACCTTCTTAGAACAGAGGAATTTGGGGACTCTGCAACATTTCACTTGAGAGATGTCCTCCCCCAAATGCTCACTGCCACTAGAAACCACACAGGGGAATATAATTTATTCTCCCTGTTTATAGCAGGCATCAGTGCCTTTTTTAAAAATTTCAGTAGGCATTGCACCAGTCTTCATGTGCATCTTATGTCTACAGGATTCTACGAGCAACAAACAAAAGGATTCTCGTAGCAACAAACATACTAACTGAAAAAATGGTTAGACGCTGCAGTACTTAGCATCCTTGGAAGTGATGGGTTGTCTTTCACAAGTGCTGGAAAAGGATGGCGAAATGGTCAAAAATGGTAACCCGTCCCCTCTTGCACTAGTGGGAGGCAGTGCTTACACAATACCGTGTTCAGATCCAGTCCAATGAGTCGAAGATAAATGTGGGCATACAAATGTAAGCACCACCAAGCAAAGCTACTATCTTGAAACATAACTGAGCTCAGGATTTAGGGCATACAACTGCATACCATTAACCACTGCTAAACTATTTTGATGCTATGAAAAAGTAGCATTTTTAAAATCCTTGCCCCAAAATTAATAAACAGCAACATGTTCAGATAAACATAAAATTGTTCAAATTTTGTTACACGGTGTAATGAGGTGCTACCTTCTGTAGCAACTGCAAAAGAAACATAATATTTGGATAGCTTTTAGGTGAAGTGTTCATATTTCCAAGATGAATATATTTGAAGGATACTCTTGTTTCCTGAATAACTCTCCCTTTTAAACTTTAGCAAACTACCGTTGGTATCTTTATTTAATGAAGAAACATGGAACCAATTGTCTCTGTATGTGCCTGTCTGCAGATTGTTATAGAACAGCTGGCCTAACAGTGGGTTGGCTGTGCACCAGGCATATTCCAACCTTTTTTTAAAAAAAAAAGAAGCATAGAAACCAATCCTGTGCAGAGTTAGGTAGATCTAAGCCTGCAGAAATCAGTGGGCTTAGGTGTTACAAATTATGCATAGTCTGAAGCTGCAAGTCTTAGACTTGCTCACCCTAATTCTAAACAAAAGATCCACAAAAATAGCAAGCTTTTCTTTTCTTTCAAGGTGTGAAATTATAATATGCAAATCTGTATAACAGCCCCCCCGCCCCATTACTAAGAAAGAGTTGACCACTAAAACAAAGGCAAGAATGAAAATGACATAATTTTATGATCTATTTGGGGCTTGGATCTAAATCCCTAAAACATGTTTACAAAGCAGCTTCTCTGGAGATTTGGCTCAAATCACCCCTGCCACTATCACCATCCACAACTGCTACCCCTACTGTTCTCCACCATTGCCACAATATGTAGATTATTATGTTAAAAATGACCACATGGCCATTGTGGTGGAAAAGCAACGGTGGAGTTGGAGGGGAGTCAGTGTCAGACAAACCTGGGCAGTGGACAGGAAAGAGCAACTTCCACTCCCACAATTCACCTTGGGTGAAAACCAAATCCTAGGCCTCAGAAACAGCTCTGAATTGGACCAAAAGGGAAACAATGACAAAAATATTACTAATGAAGAATCTTTGACCTAGCAGATACAAGAAGAGCCCCTCTTGTTCTATAGCCATTTCTATAGCCTCATTGCACTGCAAGTCTTCAATAGCTTCTTTGGCTAGAAGCAGAATTGTAAGTTTCTTTGGAACTTATGGTCAAATATGCTTTTGTGACCTGGTAGGGAAAATCTTAGTTGTTTCTATAAAATAGGCTTCTGGTAGCCTGGCACTCATCTTGGAATGGTCTGGTTATCCCCTAATAAGCACTGATCCATTACAATGACTAGGTAGCATACTTAGAACTGACAGTATTGTTTCTGCCTCCTAGTTCTATCGATAGAGGACCAAATCTTTAAGTTTCCACTGTGTTGACTCAAAAGAAGTGGTGGTCAAGGGTTGTGTGCACAAACAAATATACACCACATGTGGCATTGCACCAGCAAAGTCCCACACGTCTCACATTATACAAGCACTTCCATTCCAGCATATACATGAAAGCTGATGAAGAAATTGCAGGGAAGGCACCAGCACTAAACATATCCAAACCTGCCTTAGGGGAGAACATTCTTCTAGCAGAAAGAGATGGAAAGGAGCTACTACAGCTCTAACTGTAGTAATACACCCTGAGCTTCCTTAAGCTCTTGTTTGTAGTGTAAAGTCTTTGAGGGGCTATTAACACTGTCTCCTCTTCTTTCCTTGAATTGCAAAGTGAAATTCACTCAGACTAAAAGGGGCGAGGCCGCTGTTCTGTTACATAAAGTATAACGTATAGTCATCATGAATGAATCTAATTTTATTGTAGCGTTACTGTGAAATAAACCAATTCTGCAGTCTGACAAAACAAGCTACTGTTGACACCTACATAACTGTGGATTATGTTGAGCAAGGCAGAATGAACCTATTGGTTATGGAGTGGGGAAATTCTTCTAGAATTGGACACTGAATTATTTGTTATGAAGCAATTCCTGCACCCCTCCCGCCAACTCTGTGGAGTGATTGCCTCTCCTTCCACACAGCTGACTCATCCAGTTAACCCCAACAAGTTGGCAATGTTTAACGCAATGGAAGCGGCTTCAAATGAGTTGCTACTCAGTAAAGAAAAGGCTATATACAAGCTTTAGGAAAACATAACTTTCTGCTGTTAAGATAGCAAGCACAATGCAGTGGTTTAGAATGCTGAATTTGGACAAGGAAAAGCTGAAATTCTGCTCCTAGGGAACAACGTCGGTAGTCCCCTACAAAACGACAGGCCAGATTCAGAACCAGCACGCAGAGGGGTGCACACCTCAAAGACAAATATCCTGTAATTGTAACCACCAGCCTCTCTTTCATGACTTAAGAGTTTCTGACCCCAGTTCTCTGTCCACAACAATGGAAAAGCATCATACAGCTAACAAGCTTCTTAGCGAAGTCAGGCAACACACTAAGGCAGTGGTATTCAAACTGGGGCATCGCGATGCCCCAGCTTATGGGTCCTGGCCTCTGCCCCCTTAAGGGGCGGGGGCAGCCAGGAGACAGGGGGAAGGCAGTGGTGCGATCTTCAGGATCGCACCGCTCAGGGGAGCTGCAGGGGCTTGGGTGCACTTGCCCAAGCCTCCTGCAGCCTCCCGGGGGTGCGGGGAGCTCTGCGCAACCTTCGGCAGGGCTCCCTAGGTCAGAAAAAGTGAAAGCGGAGCGATCGCGCCCCGCTCCGCAAAACAGGAAGCGGAGCACAATTGCTCCGCTTTCCCTTCTGATGGGGCTGCAGGGACTGGGGTGCACCCTCTAGTCCCTGAAGCAGCTGTCCCTGTGTGCGGGGAGCCCTGCGCGAGCACCTGCAGGGCGCCCCAGGTCAGGGAAAGGGAGAGATGGCTGCTGCAGGAACTGGAGGGTGCACCCCAGTCCCTGTAGCCCCCTGAGCGATGTGATCCTGGGGATCACGTCGCTGCCTTCCCCCTGCCCCTGCTGCCTTCCCCCCGCCCCCGCAAAGACTTACTGAGGGTTTCAAACTCCCGGAGAGTTTGAAAACCGCAGCCCTATGCTTATAGCTGGCGAGCATGAAGAAACCACAATAATGCAACATATCTATGAATAAGTCTGATACGTTATAATTAGGGGTCCTTGTCATACGATTAATAAAAGTACTACCCTCTAACTTGCTAGCTGACAGTGTGAAACATAACTCAACCCAGTGTCTAGCTAGCTAGAGTTTGTGATTTAAGTCAACGAGATGTGGTCTCTACAATACAGTGTGAAGAAAAGGAAAAAGCCAAGGAATTACTCCAAATGCAGGGCAACATTTGATCTGGAAAACCTAGGCCAATCTTGTTTCCCAGATGCATGCATAAGGATGAATTAATAGCCAAGGGCATATATACACACATATTTGAGTTCCTCACTTTATGAATTTACAGACAATGTAACCTCAGTGTTATTTTTGGCAAAGGTAATAATACAGTTAGGGGAACTCTAGTTAATCCTACATAATGCAATATATGCAAAAATATTTCTAATCATTATTAAAAATATTTATAGACTGCTTTTCAAGTAAAAAAAGGTCACAAAAAGTTCTACACAGCAAAATAAATTAAAAAAATTGTTCCCTGTCCCAGGGGACTCGCAAACTTAAAAAAAGAAAAATTAAAAAGATCCAAAGGAGACACCAGCAAAGAACTACTGAAAATGATGTAATGCTAGCATGAATTGGGACACTTGGAGCCCCAATCTTATGGGCCGGCCCTAGGTGTCGCAAACATGCCGTAAAGCACATTTGCAGCACCCGGCAAAGAAGGAACACTTGCACTGGGCCTCAGTGCAAGAGGATGCCAGTGAGAAACTGTTGACGGTAAGTAGCACTACCAGGCAGCAGTGTGACTTTTCAGGGTGGGGGGCATTCTGGGACAGGGGGAGTGTGGGGAAAGGGCGGAACGAGGGAGGGACTGGCCTGGGTGAGGAGTGGGGATCCTATGCCCCTCATTGGGCTGCAAAGTCCGATATGGAGCTTTTCGAATCTGCGCCCACAAAATAGCTGGTGCAGATTCAAGTAGCCCCATTGCAGGGGCCAGGGCTTTACTCAAGGTAAGGGAACAAACGTTCCCTTCCCACAAGGAGACGTCCAGAGGCCTCCCTGGCCCCACTGGATACAGCAGTAGTCATTTCAGTGTCGCTGAACCTGGCACTGCCGGGGAGTATAGAACTGGACTGTTGATGCCCTACTGCAAAATGTAAGAAAACCTCCACTTAAAAGGTGCATCTTAGTCCCATTAGCAGATATTATAGGTAGGACTAAAATGGAACAGTCTGTAGTAAAAGAAAAAAAATAACACCTGGTGGAGCTCTGAAAATTGCTGAAAGTTTCACATACATTTCAATATATCCGTATAGGAAATTTGCAACCTGCAGAGCTGCTAAAACATTTTCATGCATGTATTTTATTTTATGTGTGGTACCTCATATGTGGCTGCATTCACATATTTTTCATATTTTAATCCCACATTGTTTTCTAGACATATTAAAGATATGTGATGCAACTATTTAATGTGCTGAAAACCCAAAGAAATCAAAGGGGTTGAGCATCCTTAAATGTGTACTGTATTGCACAGTTAGTAACGCTGGTCCACAAAAGTCTTTGCAACAAGTAAACCATATGCACGGCAGTCCAAACATATATTTTTCAAATCTCATAATTTCATGCACAAAAATGAGTTTAGCAATTCTGCTATGTCGGTATCCCAGAAGCGCATCATGTCTTGCAGCAATTGCTCTGTTCAGGATGGACTCAAGAGGTGGCTCAGTTCTAAACAAATTGTTCGTACAGCAAGTACGAGGGAAGGACATTCTTCGTAATTCCCTATCATGAGGCTCGCAACACTCATTTTATGTATTCTGACTTAGCTGCATGGAAGAAAAGCACTGAGGAAACAAACGTTCAATTCTTATGGAGCAGATGTTTATGTACAAGTGTGCACTGGCCTCTTAATCACTCTCAATTTTTCCTCCAGAGTTTATTAATATAGATTCCACTATGTAAAACAACATCCCAGCTGTGAAACCTGAGGAAATGATGCAATAAGCTTCATCTCCAGCCTCATTTACAGTTGCAGAGGGATTGTAAACAGTGTATCCTAGCTAAGAGGGCAGGTTGAGATCCAGAAATAATATCAGAATGGCTCGCCATCCTTCCTCCTTCTCCCTCCTATCTATATGAACCACACACGCACACGTCTGTGTTTTTTTTACATTCAAGCTGACATTGCTGATGTGCAATGCATTTGAAGAGAAGCTATTATAGGCTGCTGAGATGCCAGTGTTATGAGCAGAACATATATCCTTCCAGACATTCTCAAGGGCCCTGTGTGTGGATGTGTTTACATGGAAACTGTGAGCCCTACTAGAAAACAACATTAGGGAGGGAATGTTTCTGTCCACCTGCTACAATATGATATAATCTCGGACACTAGGTTACACTCCCAAAATAGCTTAACTCCTTGAGCGTCAAACTAGAATGGGAAAGATTATGTGTAGCAGCCAATCAGAGTTGCCATGAAACTTTTGCCTGAATCAAATTTTGAAACTTATTTGGAAGTTTCTTCTCAGGCACATCATCTGAGGCATTTCAAGTGAAGACAGAAGAGATTCAAGAAGGTTACACTAGCAAAATTTCTCAGGGGGATTCCACATGTCCCAAGGACACTGACCACCTGGCTTAGCCCAAAGCAAAATTGAAAGTCAATTTGAAGTTTTGCCCTCCGTGGAAACAAATGAGGAAACAAGGAAGTATCAATATCACTAATTGCCCAATCCTACCTAAATTGGTACATGGTGATGCACCAGTGCAGCTTCTGCTTCATCCCGCAGGGGATTTTTTGACTGTTGGAGGTCTCCTCAGGGTAAGAGGACATTTGTCTTCTTGCCCTGGCGTAAGCCCCGATAGTTGCTATGGGTTAATTAGGACTTGAACCAGCTCAATCGCTGGTGCAAGTCCACATTGATCCATGAAAGCAGATCAGGCCCAGGAAGGGGCTCTGGATTTGGTGTGCACCACTGCTGCTGATCCCACTCCCCACCTGAATCTGAGCCACCCTCCTCCTCATCCTGTCACCACCCAACTTAAAAAAGAAAGAAAGAAGAAGCACTAATTTGCCATGCCTTGTTTGACCCTCAGTCATTCCTGTCTTGTCTTTCAAAAACGTGTTCCTGAAGGGAAAAGGGGCTTATGGGGATAGCAAAGAGCAACAGCAACGCCGTTCTGAATGAGTAAATAATCTAACAAGTGTAAATTGTTTTGCAGAAATATAATGCACAATATTTTTCAGTACCTGCTTTGAAAACAAAAGTTAGTATGTGTGTTTAGAGAGGCTGGTCATTAGCAGAAGTGTTTGAACACAGCATTATTTATTTTACACAGAAGTAAGCCCATTGTGTTTGGTAAGACTTTGGCTGTGATCCTGTCTTACTCATCAGAAACAAGCACCTCTAACCATTAGGCTTTACTAACATATACTTTAGCCCAGCTCCAGATATAATAATTCAAATCATGTGACTTAATAGCTCTCATTAAACTTTGGTTCCCTAGCTTTGTCTCACTGATGTAATAACTGGATGGATTGTTCAGGCCTCCTGATTGCCCCCTCCCACATCCTAGCATGTAGTACATGCCTCCACGGTGTGCCTGCATGTTACATCATAATGGAGAATAGGGTTGAGCTGTTAGACCACACTGAAGAGGATGGCAGTGCTGTTCTGTTCATTTTCAAAGTTGCATCTTCTAAACTCCCAAAAGAAACACAATGTTGCCCTGGGGAAAACATGAGAGAACAGTGGTGTGCTGAGGACACAGTGAAGAAGCTCCACAAAAGGTGAGCAACATAAGTGTGACCATTCCAGGGTAAACACCTAGTCTAGAAGCAGCTCTAAAGTAACTCTTTTCACCACTGCCACATACATTTAGATTTGCTCATTAAGGTACTGAGGAATCTCTCTCTGTTTCTCTCTCTGTCCAGCAACAAAACCTCAGCCTGGGCCAGTTTGAAATCAGCCAGACCACAACACAAAACATTCATATAACATGAAGAGGGAAAGCTAAAGTGAAGCAGGAGGCTGGTGCTTTGCCGTACAGGAATGTGAAGGACCATTTATCTGTTTTATAAGGGCTGTTGTGGCCACTGCCAGAAATGCTTGTTTGTTCCAGGATGTCAGCCTTTTGGGGGAGCCTTCAGCAGATACTTCCTCAGCCATTTATGACACAGCTGCTCTGTGAAAGATGACCAAATATTTTGAACAATTAAAAGCTAGCATTTTTTTAGGGTCCACCTGGGAGACAGTCTCCACCCTGTTTAAACCCAATAAATCATTCTTGTCTCCCCTCATTATAGGCTATGTCCACTGGGACCCTCTCCTGTGCAAACCCCACTGAAGTGAGGGGGGATTGCACAATGGCACATTTGCACTTGAGCATATTTTAATTGAGCCTACAGAGAAGTTTCCAGCCAACTATGTTCAGTGTTGCTCTCTATGTACAGTATATATTTAAAAAAACACAAGAAATTCGACCTCACAGTGGAAAACATACCAAATTGATTTTTGGTGGCCTGTGATGATACAGAACTGATTAGATTCACATGAAAGGTGTGCATTGGTGAATGTGAAAGAAGATAATGTCTGAGCCAAAGAAAGCACCGTTAGAATTTTTTAAAAGAAAAGAAAACCAAGGGCAGTTCTCATGGCCCATGGGACATGAGGCAGCATATTGCTAAAAAACGTCACAGGACATTTTAAAGACATTCCTGCAGTCAGGCCAGCAAAACGCACTGGACAATTTGTGAAAATGCAAAATGAGGAATACAGGGCAAATTTCCAGAAACATTAAAAAACCATGGAAGCACTTTTAGAGTTTCCTCTTATGAGAACAAAATGTAAGACTTACACATTTACTCATCCTAACTGATCAAGAGAGCTGGTATAGTGGCTACAGAACAACTTCTGTGGTTCAGCTCTTACCTCTTCTATAAACTCACAGGCTGTGCAATCCTAACTTGTGCAGGGATGGGAAGGCCGGCTGGCCTGCCCTATATGCAGCGCAAGTTTGGGGCTGAAAGTGGCTCAGCATGGAGGGAATCGCATCCCCTTACCCCAGGGAGAGCCACAGCAGCCCCGATGGGGCTCTTGGATTTGTGCCTTCTAAAGAGGTGGCGCATTTTCAAGCAGCCCAGAGCTGCGCCAGGCTGCTAGGGAACGGAGTCAGGATCTAGCACAAGTACCGGATCTTTGCCCCCCTGCCACCTGCTCATGGACCTGTCCACTGGCCACCCTCCCCTGCCCTGAAATGCCTCCCTCCTGCCCTCCACCAGCCTCCTCAAACCCTTGCGCCAGCTAAGCTTGGCCAGCACAAACTTACCCTGTTGCGTTTGCAACACTCCCAGACCAGCGCAAGGGACTTGCGCCAGCCCAGCATAACCTTAGGATTGCTCTCTAAATGGCTTCAGACAAGGCACTCTATCTCATTATCTCTGCTATAACATGAGCATATTCATACAGACATCCCAATCTATGCAACTCCCCACAGTTGATGGATCCCACAGGGGGGTTTGAGGCACTGAAGAAGGGAACTCCTTGGTATAAAAGAACATTTGTTCCCTTGCACTGGGATAAATCCACGACAGCTTGTTAGGTCTACTCAGACCTGTGTCAGTGATTTTACTGGTGCAAGTCTGCATGGTCCCGAGTCAGGGGACTGAGGTTGGGAGGGGCAATAGGATATTGGTGGCACCAATACCACCCTCTTCCCAGCCTTGGTTCATGCTCCTCCTTGCCCCATCTCCTCTATGTTCCTTCCCCTCTTCACCTCCCTCCCACCCCCTACTCTGACTTACTGGCGCCGGTTGGCATCCTCCAGCCACTTGTATGCAAATCCAGCCACTCACCACTTATGGCGGCAGCCATGCCGCACTGAATAGTGTGTTGCATTTTGCAACACCAATAAAGGGCCTTATATTGCTGGAACAAGCATTCTGGCACCACAAAGCTAATTTGGGATTGGGCTGTGACTTGCCTTACAACAGTGGTTCTCAAGCTTTTAGCACCGGGACCCACTTGTTAGAATGAGAATCTGTCAGGACCCACCAGAAGTGATGTCATGACTGGAAGTGACATCATCAACATGAAGAGTTTTAACAATCCTAGGCTGCAATCCTACCCACACTTACCCAGGAATGACCCATTTACAATCATTGTTAAAAACATATACATAGTAGCCTGCTACTTCCCCTGGGGGCTGGGGGATAAGAATAGGCCCTCAGTTTGGCTGTACTTGTCGTAAGAGGCGACTAAACAGCCACCGGGTAGATGGGACTCGTCAGCCTGGGAAGGCAGCTCATCTGAGAGAAGGAAAACTCTGATCCCAAACCTCCACTGCCTTGTGGCTACATCCAGTTATGGAAAAGGCTTTAGGAGTCAACCTCGAGGCAAAATCCGGAGCCGGAGTCCCTGAGGCAGTTCATGGCTGAACACAGTCACGTTCTGGCAACTCCTGCGACGCCGCTGGAACCAAGCGTATTGGCCTCTGCCTTTCCATTGGACCATTTCAGCGACGTGGAGAGGGGGGATTTGCTGCATGGGTAACAGCCTATCCTCCATACCTACTTTACCCAGGCTTCACGCACTGGAGAGGACACTCTGTTCCAGAACCACCATTCAGAGCGTGACACCATAGTCTTGCGAGACTGAAGGATGCCAACAAGAGTAGCCTGCTAAAACTACAGATCTATAACATTTCCCCAAATGCAGTCACATACCTTGGTAGCATTAAGTCTAATAGATTAAAATAAAATATTGAAATGAAAGGGGACCCACATGAAATTGCCCTGCGACCCACCTAGTGGGTCCTGACCCACAGTTTAAGAAACACTGCCTTATGAGGTTGTTGTAATTTAGTGAATGCACACTCAGAAAGTTTTAAACCAATGCAAGGTAGTAGTATTATTAATGACCTAAAGTAGCACCCAGCAGAAAATTTGGGAAGGAAATTGGGGAGGTTCTGGGGTGCAAAGTCCCCTCTCCTGGTGAAATTCATAATGTGGTGTGCATCTCCAAACTGTGCAGCAACATGGAGAAGATACCCTGACCCTGTGGTGAGACACTGCAAACAGCTTGTTATGCAGAGACAGCTGCCAGGAGGAGGAGACATTTAAAAAGGCCTCCGCATGGAGACTTTTTTTTTTTTTTTTTTGCCATGGATGCAAGTCTCTGGCTGCTAAATACATTATAATGCAGGAGTTGGAACTAATAAGGGTGAAAAGCCTTCTATTATGTGGGTGGTGGTGGGGAACGGACACAAAATCCTGGTTCTTGGAACTGGCTTGGGTCCAAGGTTTCATGTGTGGGTGGGTGAGACTTGGAAGACTTTCCCCGAGCATGTCTTGCAAAGAGTCTGCAGTTCATAAACATGCAGTTCCAGCTCAGAGGTCTGATTCACTCATGTTTAGAGACTTGCTCACTTAGACTATTGGGGAGAATGTAAAGGGAAGGGGCCCTTCTCCCTGGCTTCACTTCTCCAGCCACTTTGGATGAACTAAACAACAGGGGCACTGAGTAATAAGAATGCCTGCTGGCCCCCACATATCCCCATGTAATTTGAGCATGCAATCAAAGCAAAATGCCCTTATATGGAGGGATCCGTTCTTCACAGTGTGAATGTGTGCAGTTTCCTTTATCTGGGAAATGTCAGCCTTAAAAAAAAATACAACTACACTGCTCAAACACAGACACATACCCCACACTGAGGCTGGAGACAGCCTAGTTCCCCCCCCCCTTTCTGAGAACTGGAAGTTGCACGATAGAGGCACTGTTGTCTGCAGCAAACGTGGTCTTTCCACTGGTTGGCAACCTTCAGTCTCCAAAGACTATGGCATAAGCCTACAGCTCCAGGTATTCCTAGGCAGTCTCCCATCCAAGTACTAACCAGGCCTGACCCTGCTTAGCTTCCCAGATCAGATGAGATCGGGCATATGCAGGGTAACAGTCTTTCCACTGTCGTTTCTCTTTACAGTTCTTCATAAGGCTTCAAAACCTCTTTGACCAAAGACGATAGTGGGACAAAATGTGAGTGTGTGTGTGTGTGTGTGTGTAAATGGAACAGTTTAAGAGCTGCTTGCTGCCTCCAACCTAAATTTGTTATTGGAAGGGCACAATCCTAACCCCTTATGTCAGTGCTTTCCAGCACTGGCATAGCGGTGCCAATGGGACATGTTGCAGTTGGGTGTCACTCACGGAGGCCCCCTCAAAGAAAGGTAATGTTTGTTCCCTGACGTCAGAGCTGCGCTGCTCTTATGTCAGTGCTGGAAAGCACTGACATAAGGGGTTAGGATTGCACCTGAAGTGAATCTGGAGGATACTCTTGCAACAAAAAGCTCTGTCATTCATTTTATGTAACCAAAGCACAACAGGAGACCCTTATTCCATAGTCATACTCAACACCAGGGTTAATCTGGCTCCACCCACAGGGTAACTATGGGTGTCTGCATCCATAGGGTCTGGTACATTTTGGGATGGGAACATGGAGATGCAGACTGCGCTAAGTGCTTAGTCTATGCAGCCTCCGCAAAGCTCCCAGGGCAGACATAACTCAGCACTGCTGAAATTTGTAAAGCTAAAAGTTAGCTTGTGAGAGTTGTTTACTTTGAGGAAAGGGTGGAGGAAGGATGGCAGGATGGAGAGTAACCTTGCACATTTGTATTGCCAGCTGCTTGACACCCCAGCACAGGGGGCTGGCATTTTAAAACTGATTTATGCAGCTGCACGATGGGGTCCAGTTTCAGGCCATATGAGCTGCAGGAGCAGGTGAGAGACCCTGGGGCAAGGAATGCAGACTTCAGAACAAAAAGGGCAAGAGAAATCAGTACTCTTTTTCCAGATTGGGAAAGCGACTAACAAGACAGTGCTTTGCAGGCTTAGCTTGTCTCTCTGTCTTGCAATGGCACTAAGAGTGCTTAGAAAAGCACCTGCACGTTGATGAGAGTGGAGGGATGTTGTAAAGTAACATGAAACTTTCGTTAAAATGGCAGCAGCGTATACCCAAAAAGCAACGAAAATACACATGTAAAGGCAACTAAGTAGGCATCTGCTATGTTTGATAATGAGATAGGAGACTGCTGGCTTTTTAGCTACATACTTCAGCCTTTTCTAGATTTGTTGGGCCTGTCCTTTCTTTGCTGGTTAAAATTTGATGTCTTGATATAGAAGGTCATTTTCAATTCTGGGGCCAGCTTCAGCAGCTCAACCAAGCCTCTTTCTTTTCACCCACCCTCCAATGTCACCCAAACGACATTGGCAGCCCAACCCTAGTTGGGCCTTGTGCCACTGGAATGCTTGTTCCAGTGGCCTAAGGTCCTTTATGGTGGTCACAAAATGTGACAAGCCATTCAGTGCAACCGAATGGAGGGAGATGGTGAGGGGGTGGAAGGGGGAGGGAAGGGGGAGAAGATGAGTTGGAGGCAAGACAGACTGGGGCTGAGAAGAAGACAGCATTGGCAGCAGCAGCACACACCAATAACTAATCCTGTTCCTAGCCTCGATTCTCCAACCTGGGTCCACACAGGCTTGCACCAGCTATAGAACTTGGTCCAAGTAGACCCAGTGGGCCAGCACAAGCTTATCCTGGGGCACAAATGTTCTTTTACCCTGAGGAGGCCTCTAGAGGCTGAAATTCTCCTACAGGATTCAGTGGATACCACAATGGCACAGCTGCATTGCCACCCAGGGTGTTGCACTGGATTGGGTTGTGGGTTGTTGGGGCGAGGGGTCAAAAGATGGCACTGTTTCCTCAGTCCTGAACTTGGTATCTTGTCTTCCACTACAAGTTGCCATTCATCTTTTGGAGAAGTAAAGCACAGTCCTTGTGGATGTCATTGCAGTGAGAACAAAACTTACCCTTCCCTTTGACAGTGGGTGACCCAGCCCTCACTATGGAATCCTGTCCACTATAGCCAGAATTCCACAGTGGACTGTATCCTCCAGGGTTTTTGCAATACAGTACAAGCTCTCCCTGTAGTCATAATGATGGTTGTTAAAATGAATTAGATGTGGATAATTTCTGGCTATATTACAGTTCAGGAGTTTGTTGACTTCAGCTTGCTGGTTTATGATTGCAGCTCATACCTACTAAGTTTGGTGATGATTGCAGCACCAAGTGATGGCTTGCATAGGTCAGTGAGGCATCACAAATGTAATAGTATAGACATAGCTTTCTTACTGGCTCACATTTCCACAAGCAAAGTGCTTTTCAATTGATTCAGTCCATAAATTGAATAGTGAGAGAAGACTTATCTTTTGGGAAGTCGTGCTGGGCGGGGAAGTCGTGCTGGGCGGGGGGGCCCAAGCTAAGGCTTGTTTTCCTATAATTCTAGCTTTTTACCCATTAAACTAGAAGAGAGTTGAAGAGGGCAAATCTGTTATTGTCTGGATCTCCTCTTGAATCCTTTTTAAAACTAGTGTTAACATGGCAATGAAACATCTGGAAGGAGACCAGTTGAAGTTGCTGAAAAACATGTGGCAATCCAAAAGGTGCTGTATATTTTGATTTCAAAAAGCTTGACAAAGTTGCCCATCAAAGCCTCCTGAGGAAACTTGGCAGTCATGGGTAAAAGAGGACAGATTATATAGTGGTAACAAGTACAAACAGGAAGCTGAAGATAGGGCTAAATGGATAATAAAAGAAAATGTGGGATCTTTGACAGATCTGCATTATCCTATTATCTTCTGCCATTGAACAATAATAAGCTTCCCAGGAGCGTCTGGCTGGCTACTGTTGGAGACAGAATACTGAGCTACAGAGATCTTTGGTCTACTTTAACACAACCTTATATATTTCCTTACATTGGCATGATTTTGGCTCAGTGATTCAGAAACAACAATCAGTTTTGAAACCAGACTGCACTATTTTGACTTTGTGTCAGGTTTCACAGCCAATTCTGGACTAAGTATCACTCTGCTCTGATAACTTTTTCCAAATTCAATGAAAATTATGCCAGGAAAGAAGGGGGGGGGGAAGACAATACATTTATTGAAAATGTTGAATTTAATTATTTTGGCAGAAGGATTGCTTATTCTGAATCACCAAGTAAGAGAGCTGTCAGACTGTACATTACTTTCAAAAAGAGATGGCCACTGCTATTTTGATGTATCCAAAATAAATACAAAGAGGCAATTTCTGGCCATTTAAAAAAAAATCACTAAATGCCAACTGTTATGTTACTAAGAGGAGTTTCTGTGTTTATTAACAAAATGTGTGCGCTTTCTCTGTTTTTAATTAAATTTCTAAGAAAATAGGCATTGACGTTGGTAATGAACTAAAAGTGCTCTTATTACAAAAGGATGTGTTTGGACCATTTTTTACACTTCTCGGTGCTATTATGACCGAAACAACCTCCCTTTGGGGTTAATCAATTACAATATGTGACTCAACACTTACCTCAGATGCTGATAAGTGTTGAGTCACATATTGTAATTGATTAACAAATTAAAATTTTGAAGTAATGGGACTCATGACAAGGGCCTTTTCAGGCAGCAGGGTTCTTCTCTGTAATCGTAACAGCCTTTTCTATTAGCGCTTTCCTACCAAGAGCTTTGCTTAGGGATGTCCCTAAGGGGACAAGGCTAGCTGGTTTACCAGGCCATAGTACTGCTACTGCTGCTGCGGAAGGGAAAGAGCTGAGCCAGTCTCACAATTAGGCAGAATGAAGCAGTCTGCGTCAGGTGGTGGATTTTGAAGTAGCAATGAGTATGGAAGCTGTCAATTATTTTGTTTACTGTTCTTTATTCATTTTTGGCCCAGCCATAGTGAGGGCCTGCACTGGCAGAACGTGGGTTCCACCAGCACACTCTGCTGCAAAAGTACCGTAAAGTTATTTGCGGCAGCGCAGAGCATGCCCTGTGCTGGAGCCTTCCCGCTGGTGCAGGGGAGAAAAGGAGACTCCCCAGAGCAAGTATGTCCAGCATGGGGGGGGGGAGGAGAGAGGACAGGGGGATAGGACAGGGGGGCAATTAGTGCTGAACGCAGCAGCCTGTGTGCTTGGGGCAGAGGTTTGACTCTGTTGGGCCGCAGCTCCGGTGACTGCACTGGATGCCCATTCATTTCCAGGCCCAATTCAAGGTGCTGGTTTTGACCTTTAAAGCCCTATATGGCTTGGGGCCAGGAAATCCGAAAACCCGCCTTCTTCCATATAATCTAGTTCATCCTCTCTGGTGAGGGTGCCGCCACCTATGGAGGTGGGAGGTATGGTGGCAAGGAGTAGGGCCTTCTCCATTGTGGCATCTACTTTATAGAATTCCCTCCCTCTTAGTTTAAGAACCATTCCCTCCTGGAGGCAGTAGAACCTAAAAACTTTTCTTTTTACACTTGCCTTCTGAGTTTTAAACTTTTAGTACAGATATTTAAGGTTTTATGCTGATTGTTTTTTACGGGCTGCATTCTTTTTTATTGCTGGTTTTATTGCTCATTTTTAATGATATTTTTAGGCTGTATATTGCTCTTAGGTAATTTTAATGCTTATATTTTTATATTTCTATGACCTGTTGTAAGCCGCTTTGAATGCCTACCTAGACGCTAAAGTGGAATGTAAATACATACATACATACATACATACATACATACATACATACATACATACATACGTACAAGGCAGGGATGGGGCAGAATGGGGAGGAGAAAGGGTAATGTAGGTAGATCAGGCCCAGGTGTAGGTGGGATCAGTGGCGCCAGCGTGGGATACTGTATAGCCCATGCTGGCACTGCTGCATCACCATTCATGGATTTAGTTTGGATTGGGCGGCTTTCTTCCTTTCAGTGGATAGTCCCAGGGTGAATAACAAGAGTTTAAAGGCACAAACATACTTCACAATAAAACAAAGTCAACATTAAAAAAACAACACATAAGCAGGGACTGATAAAGAGACAATATTCCAGCATCAGGAAACACAGGAATAGCTCAACTTTCCAGGTCAAAAACTTAGTGGAAGAGGTGCCCCCACGGACTTTTTAGAAGCAGTGAGAGACTGGGCCTCCTAAACACTGCATTGAAGAAGGATTGCACTTCACCCATAACTGCAAGGGCAGGTTCACACCCCCTCAAATTGTGTCCCAGGCAGCAGCCTGCTGATTCTTGCATAGATTGAGCTTGGGTTCTGTCTCTTGGTCATACTGGAGGATGAAAGAATCTTGGGAACTGGCTTTTACATATGCTTTTACCACCAGGGCACGTATTTGAATTTTCTAACTCAGCCACCAAAATGCCGAGAGCTGTCATGATAGAGGAGAGGAATAACCCTGCTAACAGGGTAAAGAGGCACTTTTCCAAGTGGTACTCATCTGAAATTCAGCAGGGGAAGAGTAAATATCCCTCTGCATCTCAGGACAATGTCTTTTCTAGTCTTTGTTTGCTCTTGGTTCTTCTGCATCTTTTCAGATAGCCCTGGTGTGCCGCGAATGGTTCGCAAGTGTGCCAGAGGAATTTGAGGGAAGGTCATTTATTAGTAGGGCCACTGGGGGATGTGAGCCTCCCACCAGCAGCATGGTGTGCCTTGTCAATTGTCAAAAAACCGATGCTGTGCCTTGACAATTTTAGCACCTTATCAGTGTGCAGTGAGATGAGAAAGGTTGAAAATCACTGATCTAGGGGTTGATTGCATCACCAAGTGATAACATACATGTATAAATAGCCTAACCCAGATCAAATGTTCCCAACTGGCCTATGTGTGTTGACATTGTCCCACATATGCAGTAATGGAGAGAATGAAAGCGCCATCTCATTTTCTTGTTTGTCATCATTCCTCTTACTAATAAGGAGGCCAGAATGCTTCATGCAAAATTCAGTGACCCGGTCACAGAAATTCTGGCTTCCCAGCAAGTGAATGAAGGGGCAACTTTTGTCTTTAACAGCAAAAGCAGCAAACAAATGAAGGCCAGAAGAGAGAAGAAATGAATTCCAGTGTGGGCTGATGTGCTAGCGCACAGCATTTTACACAATCAAAGCACTGTATAAGGAAACAAAGATATTGGCTAGAGGAAGCCTTTTGTAAGTGATAGTTTAAAAATGTTTGTGCTGAACAAGAAGAGCCATACCAAGGAGGAGATCCAAAATGTGGCATATATGAGCACCCCTACTAAGCAAAAGAGAAGGAACTGCTTCCTGGCACCCCATATTCATCTTGGAGAGAATATAGTCAGCAAAGTACAGAGCTGGCCATCTCTCCATGTTTTTCTATAGCTCGGTAATCAAAGATGCTTGGTGAAAGGACACCGATACAAAGTCAGCTGACACTCCTAGAACTGCAGTGGCAGTCAGGCCCTTCAGCCACGTCAGAACTAAAAAGACAGCCTGTTGGGGGACAGGACTGGGCTAAAAGGCTGTTAGGCCTCGCAGTAGCTCAGGGAAGTGAGAAGTAGAAAACATCAAGCAATAATTGTATAGGGAACGTCATATTCTAGCCGAATCCCAGAGCCAAATGACCACAGGCATAAATTTTTCACTGATGAATACTCCCATTCCGAGAAACACAGGAAGTCTCACAGCAAGAGCTTCCATGATTAATTTCTAGATATCGTCTACATGAGGCATTGAAACACAGCACATCTGTTTTAAGAGCAAGACCTTCTACTACTTTGGGCTTACCCTCTCTGCATCTTGGCTCACAGGGCCAAACTAGACATATTACATGAGCGTTTCAAGACTTGGAGCCCAATCCTTAGCTCGGTGCTCCGGCTGTCCGCCGAAGTGCACTGTCGCAAACATGCAATGCTTAGCACTGGGCTAGCGTCCGTGCTAGCCCAGTACTAGCCCAGGGCGCCGGGCGGGCGCCCATCCTCCGCTGCTCGGCGGCCTCATGGAGCACCGAACTGTGGCAAGGTAAGCAGGTATGGGGAGGGGAAGGGAGGGGGCAGGGAGGAGGTGTTCCGGGGAGGGGAGAGGCAGGCGGAGGGCGGAGAGAGGGCGAGGAGGAGGTGTGACGGGGAGGCAGGAGGTAGAGAAAGGGCGGGCAGGAGGCGTGCCAGGGGAGGGAGGGAGCAGGTCCCATGGAGCTCCGTTCCACCAGAACCAAGGCGTTCATGTGGGGCTTGGCACCCTACACGAACGCCTTTACCTTACTGCCAACCTTTTAGTTGGCAGTAAAGTGAGTAGCCCCATTGTGGGACTGCATCCCTTACCTGGGAGAAGGGGATGAAAGTCCCCTTCTCCTGAGGTGCCACCCGCCTCTGCAGCCACGCACCCCGGACAGCTCAGGATTGGGCTGCCCAACACTTCTCGTCTCTCTACATTTCAAAAATTTAATAACAACACAGGCCTACAAAATTGAGGGTCAGAAAAGTTTTTCCCAAACTTTATGGTGGTTTGATATGAATTTGGGGTGCCAGTTCAAAAAATGGCATCCGTTTTGTCCTGTCATGTCTAGTTTTGGAGATATAGTACAGCGTCATTAGTGAACGGTTCAAGCAGCTTCCTCATGAGAAAACCATGGTGTAGGCTTCCTCATGAGGAAGCTGCTTGAACCATTCACTAAAGAGGCTATGCTGTTTCTCCTAAACTAGATAGGGTAAAACGGATGCCATTTTTGGAATCAGCACCCCAAATATAGCCAGGAATTGGCGTAAGGTTTACGGAAGCAAAATGTGTTTTGGCCTGTGTAATTAAACATAATAGATATCAATAAAAATGCAGCTGTGGGGGTTTGAATTGGGGCTATAGTGCAGGGAGAGGTGGTTTAGGGCCCAATCCGATCCAATTCTCCAGTGCCGGTGCGGCTGTGCCACTGAGGTATGCACTACTTCCTGTGATGGGAAGGCAGTCACAGAGGCCTCTTCAAGGTATGGGAACATTTGTTCCCATACCTTGGGGCTGCATTGCGGCTGCACCAGTGCTGGAAAACTGGATAGGATTGGGCTCTTAATCCTTTACCACCCCACCAATTCTCCAAATAAATTAACTCTTCTCTTGTCGAAGTTTCTCCTAGACCTGGATGAGAAAATGTGCAGGCACAAAAACATAAGTTGGGGCACTGGCACAGGGTGAAGCCCCTCCCCCCCATATTGGGCCTGTCGCCCACAACTACTTTTTGAAAAGGAGAAAAAGACATGGTGAGTTCCAGTTAAATGCCTTGTTTAGCCCACAGTGTGGTCGATACATTTTTAAACCACATGCTTGTTGTTTATCAGAGGGGTAGTTATGTAATTATCAGCGTAATCAAGTGATCTAGTCTGTCCTGTCCTGGATACAGGTTGAATGTCTGAATGCTCCCTCTCTTACAATGAGAAAAATAATCCTACATATAGAAAACTAGCATATTAAAAAAAAAAATGGGAAGGCTAGTTTTCTGCAGCAACTGTTACCCTGCACATGCCTGATCTCGTCTGATCTCAGAAGCTAAGCAGGGTCAGGCCTGGTTAGTACTTAGATGGGAGACCGCTTGGGAATACCGGGTGCTGTAGGCTTATACCATAGTCTTTCGAGACTGAAGGTTGCCAACCACTTTAGTTTTCTGTATACAGGGAGGATTATTTAAATTTTTATTCTGCACATGGGATGGCTCAGGGTGAAGGTTGTTAAGTCACAGGCAACAAGAGGAGCCTGAATCTTGAACCACTAGTGTCCTCAGTGGTTTTCTATACTCTGAAAACAGTCTGGGCTGGCCCATCCATGAGGCCAAATGAAGCAGTCACCTCAGGAAGCAGACTGCTGGTGCGGGTGGGGACCACCTCTGTCCTCCTGCTTGCCTCCCCTGCTACACCTCCTCCTCCCTGGACTGGAAAGGGAAGAAGGGACAGAGAGGAAGAGCAAATGTTGGGAAGGGAAATGCTGAGCGAGGTCATTGGAGAGTGGGAGGAGCAGGGGCTGGCACACCATCAGATGGGGAAGCAACATCTGGCATTCTTCCATAGGTGCCAGAAAGACATGAACTGGCCCTGAAAACAATCAAGTGACTGTCTTTCCCCACCCCACACAATCATGCAGGCTGGGAAGTGGGGAATATTGGAATGCAGCTTGAGCTGGATTCCACATTAAAGATCATCTTCTGCATTCCATAGTGTGATCATAGCTATGTATTTTCCAGAACCCCCCTTTTTTATAGCTTTTCCTTGCACAAGCAGTGAATGTTAGGACAACTCATAGTTTTTTTTTTGTTTTTTTTTAAGAAGATCTGTTTCTTTTGCTGCAATTCTGTAGAAGTGCAGAAAAACTGCTGATTATTATAAAGCGTTCAGAATTCAACTTCCTTTATTTTATTTTATGTTTTAAAACACGTTTCTAGCCTTTCTGGTTGCAAAAACATGCTTGAAAGAATAAATTTTTGACGAAATGACAGAATCTATAGAGGCGCAGGCCTAAGATTTTTTTGGTAGCTTCAATACCCTTGCCTCTTTCTTGACCAGCAAGAACAAAATAAATTATGCAGAACACGTAGGGCTCCACAGCTCGAGAGGCCCAATCAGCACTCCCTCCCCAGTTCTGCCTCCTCTCCACCTTCCCCTGGCCACTCCACAAGACCGTCTTCTCGGCGCTGAGGCTCAATGCTGATTGGTGCGGGCCTCAGTGCTGGCACAGCATCCTCCCTGCTGGTGCCAGAGTGCCTCATAGCACTTTTGCCATAGCATTTGCCAGGGCAGTGCACCGGCTGCTGGTGCTGTCCCAGTTTAGGATTGGGCTCTTAGTGACTAAAAACCCCTTTGTTCAACTGAAAAGATATCCCAATAAATCAGGTAGTATATTTTATATACACACACTCATACAATTGTATCTACAGTTTATCTCCTTAATATCTTTAATATCTAGCTGATATATTTAAGTGGCATATTCCCTTCTTTCTCAAAAATGAAATAATGCCTCTTAATATATAATCTAAACTTAAATGTTATCATTTACACTTACAAAACAACAAATCCTACATAAAACACATAATAGTAATTATACAAAAGTCCACTGGCTTCCAGTTCACCCAGCTCAACACCCCTGAATCAGGCAGGCCCAAAACTTATCAGGGTATAAGGGTCTTGCACTACCTTCCTGAAAGCAGCCAAAGAATTGCAACTTGGATGTTAGGGGGGCATGTCATTTCATAGCATCAAGAGCACCTCTCTCAGGGCCAGCTTCTCTAGCAATTGAGACACTCCTTGTACTGACAGAATTCAAAGCTGGACCTGATCTGTTGAGGACGATGGGTGTGGAGGGTGACATCAAACAGTCATCTTTCAATTGAGTGCTCAAGGCAATGCATAATAATAATTACACCAACTTCATAATTAAAAAGAAACAGAGCAATTAAAATAACAAAAACAAAAAGCAACAGTTACAATTTCACTATTAAAACTGGAATTAGCTCAAAACAAAACACAAAGTTGAGGATCACCAACTTTTCTTTTTAACTAGCCTCTGTGACTTTAACAGAAACTTAACCCGTAGACTTTGATACTGCTTACAGTGCTTTCATGCTATGAAAAGCTTCACCTGTTAAGTTTTGCAGATCAAGCTGCTGTTAAAGACACTGCTGCAGACTGCTGGGGGGGGGCGGGCTGTCAGCTGGCAACCCTAGAGGCAGAGCAAGATAAGGCTCCTGTGCTTTTAAAGGGTGTGCAATAAAAAGAACACGAGCAGTGTGGTGCAGCTTCTATGAGACTATATAAATGTTTGGGGACCGGTGGCCTTAGTTTTCAATGTTCAGGTTTGTAACAGCTGCAGTATTTTGGGTTCCTTTTTGTGTGTTGCAATTTACCCTATCTGGAGAAGAAAAAGAAGTATGACTGTACTGATTTTTAGTAAAGAGGAAGAAAGCAGACTGAGGAGGGGTCTCCAGGGTTTCCTGTAGTAGGACTGTGTAGTTGTTGTTGCTGTGGATTTAAAAGTTTGTTTCCCTGCTTGATTTACAGTTCAAAATGAAGAACTAAAGATTTTTATTTTCTAAATTATTGGCCATGAGTAAGGATGCAGCAGTTTTGATTTAAGTGAATACTGTATTATAGTTCTGCCAGTGTGTATAACGATCCTGAGTTCTCTGATTCTATCCCATTTATTTTCATTGGGAAATGAAGAACTTTAGCAGCTGGGTGTGCATATTCTTAGGTTTAGAAAATGGTGGTGTGTGTGCGCGCATTCACATCCCACTGAAGTAATGGCCAGGCTCCTTATTAGCATGAACAAATGCTGCTCTGATTTATGGCTTCGGTTCCAAGGAGCGAGTTTTCATAAGCCTCTGAAGCTACAGAACCAACAACTCTACAGAAATAGGGGGACAGGTTTCATTTGCCCATAGCTGTGATCCCACCTTGGCTAGCCTCTGACCAGGATCTGTCACCCTACATGGCAAAATGTACCAACCAACATTTCCTCTTCAATCCAACTGTTAGTGGTGCAAGAACCCATGTCTCTTGGCATTTGGTCACCCCAGGTAGCAGTAGGTACGCTGATAACTAAGGAAGACCAATGAGTATAGTTTATAAGATAGCTTGTTGCTGTTTACACCCACTGCTTCTGTTGTCACTTTCCAAGAAGAAAGGTGATCCTTAAAGGCCTAGAAATATCCACACATTCATTCACACCAGTAAAAGGACACTTGATAGCTTCCAAGGACATTTCTCTCTCCAAGACCGATGCTGTTAGGTCCCTTCTTTGTGAATGTGTTTCTGGATATGGCAGCCTCATTAGATTCACATCCTGCTGTGCAGCAAGCACCTTTTCAGTTTGCCCTGCTAGTTTATAAAATAGTATTTTTTGGTAAATCATGAACCTCCAACTAGATACTCGTAATTCCCACATGCCTTTGAATTTTGTGAAGTTACAAAAGCACAGAGGTAAGTCTTTGAATATCTGAACAATTTGAAAGGGGGGGGGGGGACAGAGCAGAGGAAGGATGAGCTATTGGGGAGGGGAAGGGAATTCATTTTAATTTAAATTAGCTATGCAAATACGGCCCCCAAATTTACCTTATATTAATTGTTGTCATCTGTCTAAAAAAAAATAAACCCAATGTCTGTACGGTTTCCATGAGTTTTACTTGCTATAAGTGACCAGGCTCTTTTCTTTTAACAGTCCAACATGGCTTCTAAGTTGACTACATTGGAGAACAGGATTTTTCTGAAGTACTCATGCTCGCAAGCTCAGTAAGTATCCACCTGGTCTGCTGCAGAAGTTCACAAACTATGGCAGTAATTCCTTTTGAGATTGCTGATGCCATGCATGCGCATTCCAGTTTAACCTCTGGAAAACAGGATTTGCCTATTGTTACATCACTGCATGAGTCACTACTCTGAATTTGCCTGTTAGGATGATTGCCCAGAACAGTGACTCATGCAGAAACACAGAGGTGATCTCCTGTGGGGATGGGTTATTCTTATTCTGACACATTTTAAAAGCAAACATTTTGGGCTGTAAGAGCACAGTGTGCAGGCACTTCACCCCCAAAAAGTATGCCTCAGCTATCAGTAGTTTGGGAAATAACTAGGGATCGTACCTCTCCAAGAGGTCGTTTGAGTTCTCCTTCCATCTTTGGTGTGTTTACAGAACTCCTGCACGCACGCATGCTTTTAATTGGCAAGCACAAGGCCCCCATTTTACCTCAATTTTGTAAAGTGAGAGATGCCAAGGTAGATTTAGCAGCAGCCTATTTTTACCAGCTGAGAAACAGCCACATGCAGGGAAGAAAAATAAATAAATTCCAGACCAAATGAAAATTTCAACAGCATGAGATGTCTGGCTATCACCTGCCTGCAGGGTGCGGCTCAAAAGTAATGCAGAGGCCTGCGGCTCAGGCACATGCACAGGCCCAAGTCAGTCTGGTTAGCTCTGTGGGAGTTGGGCTGGCATATATTTAGGCATACTTGAATCCACTTATCTGTAGACTGTACTATTTCAAAAGAAAGACCAAATATCTGTGGCAAACCAGTGATAACACACACACACAGGGCAGTAGCTGGAAAATCCCCTGAAAGGGGTGAGGAGCAGGTATGCTGGCATGAATGATGCAAATTGTCACTGGTGGGCCAGATAAGAAGATAATCAGAAATACAGTCATCAAGCGGTGCTTGACTCAATCTGAACCCTCCTCGGGGAAGGGGATGCTCCAATCCCCTCCCCTCCGCATTGTCTGAGCCTCCCAGAGGCAGCACACATTCGAGTGCTGCCTCTGCAAGGCTCAGACTGGGGTAAATCATGGCCCTTGTGCGACTTCTGGTTTCATGGAGGAAACCAGTCTGAGTTTCAGTCAGCAATTGGACAAGTGCTGCCTCTGGGAGGCTCAGACAACCCTCTGGAATTCCCCTCGCATTCAGAGGCTGGGGGTGTGCGTCCCCCTGGTAAGCTGGTAGGTCACTGGTAGGTGATTTTGACTAGAGACGAGTAAATGTTTTTAGGACAGCTGAAGGTGGTATGGTGGAAGCATAGGTGCCTGTGGTGTACTCCAGGGTTGACAAGTTTTGATTTAAAAAATATTGCACTCCAGTGCCGGGTATCTAGCAAATCAGGGTGGAGCCTGGAGGAATCTAGCAGGTCAGAGTGGAGCCTGAGCATAATATAATAGATGACGGGTGGAATCTGGCAGAATTTAGGTTTTACTAGTTTTTCAACTTCCTATAGTGCTTACCTGACAGAACACAGGTGCACTTGTTAGTCTGGTAAATCACTAGCTGGCCGGCAACCACAGGGTCCACAGAAATATTTTTTGTCCCAGAGGAGGAGGAGTGAGCATTGGAGCCTGGGTTCACTCCAGGCTTGTGCCCTTAACAGCACACCACCTTGGGGTTGCATCTAAACCATCCCATGGGCTTCCAGTTAGTTTTGAGGCCCAATTCAAATTTCAGGCGGTAAACTTTGGGAGCATGAAATTGGCCAAGTTTTCCATATCTTAGGGAGTCTCCTGTATGAAACCTCTTTCTGAAGTCAGGTGGGATAGACTTGCTCTGGATCCCTTCCATCTACACAAGGAAGATTCCCTGGGGTATGGAGAAGGTCGTTGTGCTACAGTTTAGAATTACTGGTACCTCCTGGAGGGAGTGCCCTACCAGGACACTTTCTTGTACAGGCAAATGAAAACTGCTTGTTCTTAAAAGCCTTCTCCTCTTGCTCCTGCCTTCTGTTTTTTATTTATTGATGGTTGGCAACCTTCAGTCTCGAAAGACTATGGTATAAGCCTACAGCACCCGGTATTCCCAGGCAGTCTCCCATCCAAGTACTAACCAGGCCTGACCCTGCTTAGCTTCTGAGATCAGACGAGATTGGGCATGAGCAGGGTTCATTGTTATTATTTATTACCATAATATATAATTTTATAAATCTTAACAAAGCTTAACAAAGCTTTTATAAAGCTTAAACAAATCAATGTAAAAAATTAAAATGAACATGGCCCTGCTCATTGGGCACATACTCGAACAGGCAGTAAGAGTTTTCATTTAATAGCTGCTGTTCATATTCATTTGCTACTATGACTATGTTTTTGGAAGAAATGTGAAAGATAGTCTAGCAGTAAATCCTAAAACGAACAAGTCTTCACCGAGGAACTGTTTTAACTCACTCTCTTCTGGCACTGCGCTGGCTGGGTGGAATTAGTTGTGAATGCTTGGCCAGAGATATTCCTTTCCACCCACACAGCAAAGATTTAGAACTTTCCTTATGGTTCCAATGAGGTTTCCACATACCTAAAGGAGGACAAATGATTTGTTAAAAACCTAAGCATGTAAATAAGAGCTGGGAATGGGCAAAACGGTAACATGAACTGTAAAGCCCACAAGTGAAGATCAAAGATGTTGGTAGAAGTTTCTTTTCCCCACATAATTTTGTTTCTCCAGGTTGGAGACAGAAACAGAGAGCAGGAAAAATTCCAAAATATCATGGGAAAGGCTGCTCTGGTCTCTCTGTGGGTTTTTTTTTTTTTTGCAAAAAATGGTTGGCCTGGCTAGAAGTGCTAATACCTTGCGAAAGGACCTGCTTGCTCCCCTCTGCTTTTCAGCCCAGTTTGGCAGGCCCAAGAAGGTCACATAAGGTTCAAAAGAGAAAGTTTGGAGCCTGTACTGTCTTTAAATATGTAGCAGTTCATGAACCTCTGTATCATTCACTGTAATAGCATCTTACGGTAATTATCATGTCGAGGCTCATCAAAAGGGGCAATTTCCCCCCTTTGTCTCAGGCATATGCTTTGCCGTTCCTTGAAGACCACACGCACAAAAAACCTTCTGTGCCTTTTTGTTGTTGCAGCACTAAATTCCAGATGAAACTGGATGCCTGTGGCCAACATTTTGGCTGAGTGCTTCAAATCAATATGAGCAGGTCAGCCTTCCTTCTCTCTGCAGCTCCTGGCCATGTGCTGCTCATGTCCTGTTTTCTTCCTCTCTCAAACTCCTCCTTCTAGTCTTCTCTTTCTCCACCTTCTGGACTACTCCCAACATTCCTTTCCTAGGCCCTGTTTCTTCTTATTCCTTTTAGCCATAAAGAGGTTAGTGCCAGAGCCAGATTGGTGGGAACCCTGGGACTTGCACTGAAACCCGCCATGGTATCCCTCACTTAACCCCTGGTGCTGCACTGGGTACAACTGCTATCATTAGTGCAGCAGGCTTAGGAATGAGAGGGCCTTCTGCTGGGTATAGGCCTGGACCCTTGCCCAGTGCCCAACCTGGCCAAACCCTGCTGCCACCCCCACTACCAACAACCAGCAACTGCTAGGAATAGAGTAACTCAGTGAATAGCAAACATTTTGCTTGACAATGCCAGTGGAGAGCTACAGTGGCATTGTGGGCATGTAATGTGAAGGGTTGTATGCGCATCAAACTTCTATGCGTTCCAGAAAAGTACTTATAGTACTGGGTGCAGAATTCAGATTCTCGATAACACAGCTTTCTTTCTTTCAAAGAGAAACAAAATATTGAAATTGTATGGAAAATTCCACAGCAACTGTTACCCTGCACATGCCCAATCTTGTCTGATCTCGGAAGCTAAGCAGGGTCAGCCCTGGTTAGTACTTGGATGGGAGACCGCCTAGGAATACCAGGTGCTGTAGGCTTATACCATAGTCTTTCGAGACTGAAGGTTGCCAACCAACCAACCATGGAAAATTCCATTGTGAAATCTCATGAACTAGAGGAGTAGTTAAATAAGGTTTCCAGTGATCAGAAGTACTGTTTTGATGGCCAGCATAGGCCTCAGCCTACTATGCCCAGCATAAATAGAATAAATTATGCAAAATAGTAATCACTGCAGAAGAAACTGAAGGAACATATGGTACACCATTCCTTAATTTGCCTAATCCATACAGATAATAAAATTCATCTTTTCTTGGAGGAGAATATGGGTTATCTTGGTGCAAAATTTTGATATATGTAACCTGAGTACACATGGCCTTAGTTATGGGAAAGTGTGAGATGGTCAAATCCAAAAATCTTCCTACCACCGCAATGTATGTGTAAAGCTACCAAACCTCTAAGGAAATAAAGTCCAATGCAGATACAGTACTACTAAGTCACTTTCAGATTCAGAGAGTCAGAGTTTGTGGGTGAAATCCTAACCCCTTATGTCAGTGCTTTCCAGCACTGGCACAGCGGTGCCAATGGGACGTGTGCTGCATCCTGCAATTGGGTGTCATTCACAGAGGCCTCCTCAAAGTAAGGAAATGCTTGTTCCCTTACCTCAAAGCTGCATTGCCCTTATGTCCGTGCTGGAAAGCACGGACATAAAGGATTAGGATTGTGCCCTGTGACATGCAAATCTCCTGCATTACACGCTCAGCACTGATAAGGTAACTAGCAGGAGTTCTTGCTTGTCAAACAGCATCCTTCTATCTCCTTCTCCAGAGCTGCAGATTTGCACAGCGGCGTCTCTATTTCAATTATTTCAAATACCATGATGATAAACAAGTACACCATAGCTTGCATTTTATGGAGTGAGCTACAGCCTATGAAAGCTTATGTGACAATAAGCTGGTTAGTTTTTGAGCTACCACAAGAATCTCTGTTGTAATTTAGAAAGATATCATAATTCCCATTATTAGAAGCTCCCTCAAGCCAGCAAACAAGGATCACCATCTGAAATGCACAAAGCATAGAACTCATGTGTGTCTCTGTATGTGTGTATGTATATGAACTTGTAGCCAATAGCAACAAAGAAGACTGAAATTCCAGAGGCACTTCCATTTACTGAAGAGGTTAATATGGCTTTTGGAAACATATTGCACTCCTTGGGGAGAATGTGAAGGACACTTTATCCCTTAAAGGTAAATGGGTAGAATCAAGAACTATACATCTGTCTGTGCTAAAAGGTTGCCTCATGTATGGTCTGCTAATCAAAACAGACATAACGTAATTCTAGGGGCTCTACATAGAAAGCCCACCATGGTTAAAATCTGCTTGCAACCTCGGCAGGCAGCTAAAATGGAACAACAGATAGCATCTTAATTTCATTCAGCAGCATGTAATAATATCTTAGTATGATAAAATCCAACACTGAATTAAAGCATGGTTGGTCAACCTGTGGCAGAGGCAGTGGCATGCTTGGATAAGAAGTAGGTTGACCTACAGGGTGTGGTTAAGCCACAGTGTCAGGCACATAGCAGGCCTGCCTGTTCCCTGGCAAAGCTACCCAAGCCATATGTTTGGAAATGCACATCCAAGTGGCACAGTTCCATGCTCTGAACTCGGTTAGTAGGAAACTTGTCAAAAGGAGTAGCCACCACCAAATTAAGCAATAGCAGGGTGACGTTAGATTGGAAACCGAGGAACTTGGATTGCATGCGTGTGCATGTTCTCCACCAGAAAAATTTAGCAGCTAAGTGTATACCTCCCAAATTCCGTCTTCATGGAAATGTTTGCAAATAAAGTGCATTTGCAGACCTTGCTTTCATTTGCATAATTTATTCTGCATCAGCAGTTGTGGGTTTATTTTCCAAGCAAGGAATAATTATAGAAGAAAAGGAAGCAAGGTCCAGAGCATAGAGTATTGGGATGAGATGGTCGGAAGGATCATATTACAGCCTTGGGAGCAAAGTAGTGAAGTTCTGTGGCCAGGTGATCAGTATCAGCCTGATTTCTCAGGTTTGGCAACCTTAATTAAGCATGACCAAAAAATTGTTAGCTCCCTTTGTGTTCTGTCTAAGGAAGTGTTATGTGCAAAGCACAGAAGGTGAACTGATAAATGTTACTTCACCTATTTTCCACACAAATTCTCTGGACAAATCATGGCGATTATAGTTTATCTGCAGTTCTTTGCAGGCAGATAAGAGGCTCAATCTCAGTTATTTAACTAGAGCAAAAGGAAGTTGTGGGACTGCTGGATCAGCAAACTATATTGAAAACTACATCCCCTTTATATAACTCACCACATCTGGCAGGAAACCCCTCTCTTTTACTCGTAGCTTTTGATTTCCGTTTTAAGAAGTGGAGTCAAAGCGTGGGTGTGGGTATCTCTCCTACCCCACTCCCTTTCTGGCTTTCATCCCCACTTGGTGCACCACCACCCCTCCTTCCCCTACTTCTTCCTAGGGTGTCACCTACTTTCTTAATTTAGATTGTAACTACTTAGTTATCTTGGAAATATAAACAGAGCTGGGCTGCACAATGGTGCGGGTAGAATCAAACTGCTGATGTGATATGACTGCTGTAGCTTTCGTTTATTTTAGATATGGTAAGCCTGAATTCTAGCAGTTATAAGCATGCCAGATTTATTTTTTAAAATATACTGTACTGTAAAAACCAGGGTTTTTTTTTTAGGAGTTACATTTTTTCCTCTTAGACACATTAAAGCAATATTCATTTCAGTTCAAGTCTTGATGTTTAGCACAGCAAAATAAGGAGCAATGTCATTCAATGTACAAGTGTAGGGCTAGATTGAGCAGCATGCTAAAACACAATGGTGTAATTATCTTGATGTTCACTATGTAGTGAGGAAATCTATTGTGATTCCTGATTCTCAAAACAACTTGATAGCAGAGAAATTTTTTTTAAGTGCTCCATCACCTGATATGTTTAAAATCTAATTAGCCTATCCAAGTTGGCAGGTAGAATTGTGTACCCCTGTATCACTCACTTAAGGTGAAGGAGAGACAGAGAGAGACTCAAAACTGCTGTTTAACATCATAATATGTCAAGATGCAGTGTTGGAAGAGGCAAACTGAGGTTTACTGAGATTAACAGCACAATCCTATGCATGTCTTTTCAGAAACAATTTCCATTGGATTCAGTGGGACTTCCTCCTAGAAAAGTGCATATAGAGTTGCAACCTAAATGTACACCATATACCTGAATTAGTTTTATTGAGTTTACTTTAGAATAGGTCAAGAGGTCAGGGCTTCAGTGTCAGGAGGGTGATAGGAATTCTATCTAGTGGCTTCAGTTCCCCATCTGTCAAATGCACCAGAGGGACTGACTCCCTCGGAGCATAAGAACATAAGAACATAAGAACAGCCCCACTGGATCAGGCCATAGGCCCATCTAGTCCAGCTTCCTGTATCTCACAGCAGCCCACCAAATGCCCCAGGGAGCACACCAGATAGCAAGAGACCTCATCCTGGTGCTCTCCCCTACATCTGGCATTCTGACTTAACCCATTCCTAAAATCAGGAGGTTGCGCATACACATCATGGCTTGTACCCCATAATGGATTTTTCCTCCAGAAACTCGTCCAATCCCCTTTTAAAGGCGTCTAGGCTAGACGCCAGCACCACATCCTGTGGCAAGGAGTTCCACAGACCGACCACGCGCTGAGTAAAGAAATATTTTCTTTTGTCTGTCCTAACCCGCCCAACACTCAATTTTAGTGGATGTCCCCTGGTTCTGGTATTATGTGAGAGTGTAAAGAGCATCTCCCTATCCACTCTGTCCATCCCCTGCATAATTTTGTATGTCTCAATCATGTCCCCCCTCAAGCGTCTCTTTTCTAGGCTGAAGAGGCCCAAACGCCGTAGCCTTTCCTCATAAGGAAGGTGCCCCAGCCCCGTAATCATCTTAGTCGCTCTCTTTTGCACCTTTTCCATTTCCACTATGTCTTTTTTGAGATGCGGCAACCAGAACTGGACACAATACTCTAGGTGTTGCCTTACCATCGATTTGTACAACGGCATTATAATATTAGCCATTTTGTTCTCAATACCTTTTCTAATGATCCCAAGCATAGAATTGGCCTTCTTCACTGCTGCCGCACATTGGGTCGACACTTTCATCGACCTGTCCACCACCACCCCAAGATCTCTCTCCTGATCTGTCACAGACAGCTCAGAACCCATCAGCCTATATCGAAAGTTTTGATTTTTTGCCCCAATGTGCATGACTTTACACTTACTGACATTGAAGCGCATCTGCCATTTGCTGCCCATTCTGCCAGTCTGGAGAGATCCTTCTGGAGCTCCTCACAATCACAAGCAGTTAAGAGCAGCCTGAGGAAGGACTGAAACTGAGGAAGAACTGAGGAAGGACTGAACCAGAAGGACTGAAACTTCTATAAGCACTTACTTTTGAACACTATATGCATATACAAATCTAAAGCTAACCCTTTGGCATGAGTAAAGAAGAGATTTTGTAATCCAAAGGTTACAGTGAATGAAAAATGTAACACTGAGAACGTTTGAAAGAGGCATAAGAACCGCTATACTGGATCAGAACAGGCTCAATCTCGTCTTTCCATTCCGGAAGTGGCTAGCCAGAGGCAGCTGGGAAGCACACAGCAGGGGGCATGAAGGCAATTGTCTTCAAAAACTTCTATGGGGGAGAAAAATTAAGTACAGTGCAGTAGTTTTGAACCTAAATTGTAGCCCCAAGAAAACACTGCATTTTTTTCAGAAAGTCATTAACAGTGAAACTTTTCAGTCATAATTTACCAAATGTTAAAATATTGGCTTGATTCATTACTGTATTGCAGCCCAGAATAAAAAGACTTAAATTTCAAGCTCTCAGAATCTAAGCACACCGATTCAATTAACATCCAAGCCATTCAGCTGTGGAGCAGAGGAATCATCTTTTGTTTATTTCCTTATGGGAAAACTCATATTCAGTTGTAACAAAAATAAAGCACAATCTGGTCCTATTTAGTAATTTGGTTACTTGAGGAAAGACCTGTCAGTCTGTTCACCAAGTGCCTGCCACTCCTAATTTGTGTAAAGCAAAAATGGCTACTAGATAGAAAGGGTAGGCAGCAGTTTCTTTTAAAAGGGACAAGACTTCATTAAAAGCTCTCTTGTCAGTCAAGAGTCAGTCAAAAAGGTTGCTTTCTGGAATCCTGTGGGGATCATAACGCTCTTGCTGGTGACCAGCATGTTTTTGATCTGTCTTTCAGATTATGTGCATGTATTCAGGTTATGTGCGTGTGTGTGTGTAAAAATATTACAGTGTATTTTAAAACTCTCTCTCTCTCTCTCATACTCACACACACACACACACACACACACACACACACACCCCCGAACCATTCCAGTTCTGTGCCTTATACAAATTATGTGTATCATACAGAATGAATAATCTAGATTTATTGATTGGAATGTTGCTCTGACACTATGAAACAATAGTGCAATCCCATCTGCTCATGTAATTTGCACAGTGTAAACTTTATTGATTAAAACGTCTTGTATGAACTAACAGTCCCACATGTTTCAGAGAGCGCTATCAGTGCTCTTGGGACCCTTAAGATCTGCCGTTGGACATGGCGATGGTAGTGCCATTTTTGTGCCAGGTAAAATCTGGAAAGGCTTGTAAAGAAGGCATTCTAAGTGGGGGCTTGAAACTGTAGTATTCATTTCCAAAAGAGGCCCACCAGCATCTTACCTTTCAGACCTTTGTTAACATTTCCATTTAGCCTTTGAAGATTAGGTAAAATGTTAGGAAATCTTATCCCCGGCGGTGTTGCCAGGTGTAGCGGCACCTAAATAGTATCTGCTGTATTCAGCGACCCCACCTGCGCCACTGGAGGTCTCCTTGGGGGAAGGGGACTTATGTCCCAGACCTCGCAATGGGGTTTCTCAAGTCTGTGCCAGCTATTTTGCCAGTGAACACAAGAGAACCTCCATGTCGGGCTTTGCACAGAGGATAGGATCCAGTGGAGCAGGGCTCTGCTGGTCCCACCTCCCTCCCAGGCTGGTTCCCACCCTGCCTTCCCCCGGAACTTCCCCCACCCCGTAAATCTGCACTACCATTCAATGGGCAAATCTGTTGTTGCCGTGGAATCATCAGTGCAGTGCTGAGGCCCAGCGATGGTGACCTCTCCTCTCCAGCACGTTTGTAATACCCAGCGCTGGCGCTCGAGCTTGGTGCTGGCACTGGAGGCCCATAGGATTGGGCCCTAAATAGGTAGCTATTCAAATTGCATTGTCTTTTATTTTTATGGTGTTATTTCTGAACATACTGTGAAATTCATGTTGGTATCCATTATCATTGTTTATTCTACATTATATACAAATGTCTCTTAAATTAAAAAAAAAACAGAATAAATGTGCACTAAAATAAGAACAATTTTGCTTAAATAAAGTCTATTAGAATTTTCCTGCCTATTTGATCTCTGCATAGTTCTGTACAAGAAACAAGTGCCACAGACACAGTTCTTAAAGTGCCATAGTATTTAAAAGAAAAAAAAGGGAAGCATGATTCAAAAGTCACTAATGAAACCAGCCCCTGAAACTGAGTTTGAAGACAGATGCAACACTTTAAGAGAAGTGGAGGTGATTTAATAGTGAAGAAAAAAGAGGACAGCACCAAGAACAGGAAGAAGAAAATGAAGACGCGAAGCCTCAAATAGTGCTCAGAACAGGAAATTTATTTGGAAGGGATCTAAAAATGGCCATTGCATTTGAATGTTTGCCTTTGGGGGGCGGGCAGGGTGAGAAAAAAGTGTGCTGATTGTAAGAGATTCCACTACTTGTGAAAGCTCAGAAAACATCATGCAAACACCCACCCATGTGCGATTTATTTGCTGGAGCAGGAACTGTACCCACAGATCAGCTGTTATTATACATCTCTGCTGATATCTGCAACATTACACATCTGGAGAAGTGGCATAAAATATGATCCCAGTTGCAGGACAGTGAATGTATTGATGGGGATGTCATTTCCTATCTTTTTACAATGCAGGTGTCTGCCGTTTAACAACTGATCACTTAACAACAGACCGCCTATATGATGGTGGTCAAAGCACAATAAAGATGCTCTTAATGAGGCAATCACATCTCCCATAGCCTGCAACAGAGTGTCTGTTTACACAACAGAGAGTCTCTTAATGCAAAGAAGAGGCAGTCTACTCCAGTAACCTGTGCAGCCAGCTAGTGTCTGGCAGGGAGTGTCTCTTTACACAACAAAGGCAATAGATTTGACTGTTCACTTAATGACCTAATTGAATAACAATGGGGATGGGAGGGCATATCCCCATCAAGTGGTGCACACCTGTATTTGTGGGAATGCACATCCCCATTCACTGTCTTGGCCAACATGTTTCACACAAAACTAAGCAGTTCCAACTTGTTTCCAATAACAAATGGGTCTGACTTTTATTTTGAATCTGTCTGGCGGCTCCAGATCTCAGAAGTCTGTCAACGAGTGAGCCCAACCAGTAATGCCCATTTACAGTATATGCTTTCTTCTATATGACTGGAATGACTCCCACAACTGCAAAAGAAGATGAGGCTGAATTGGCTATTGGAGATAGTAGACATTCCAAGAGGGAAAACTGTTAAGGAAGAAAAACAACGTATATCACTGTAACAGAGAGTTATGGGAGCCAGGTCTGCTCCCATAAGAGAATATTCCTCACAGGTAGGGTTACACAAACAGATCATGGGATAAAACTGTTCCTGCACTGTACTATTTCAGATTACAAGTGGATGATATCACAATTGAATGCACCCCCATGTAAAAGTTCTCTATGCACAGAAAACCAGCCCATCTGGGATAAAGTTACCTAGAAGTCTTCCCTTTTACATGTAAGTGTTCCATGGAAAGCAGTTTTTGTTTTACGTTTTACAGCAGGAAGCATTTAAACGTGCAATCGCCCAACTTGCCATCTAAAACAGTACAATCCAGGACATGATTCCCCCCCCCCCAGTAGACTCTGGAATCCCCCATACAAATACACCACTGGGCAATTGTCCTTTGGGTAATATGCTGCTTTGCTTTGAATGACATTTATGAATGAGGAATTCTGGAGGCCAAGTAGATAGCCATGAAAGAAAATGACTCCTTGAAGTGAAGAATCCTGCTAGTCAGACAGGATGAAGACAAGGGGCTTTGGAATTTGACTTGATTAAACAGCATAGGTTTCTTCTGCCTTTTTGAAAACAATGGTTCATTCTGTTATACAGATGTGTATATAAGAGCAGAGACAGAATGGAGGCAAAGGGAAAGCCTTTGGCAGTATTTTTGTATCAGATTGGTGTTTTTCTTCCTCACTTACAGTGCCAGCAGGCAAAACCCACTTAAAGGCCAATACGGCCAATGCAAGAAAGTCAATGGCATTTTTTTCCATGGTTTAAATGAGAGTTGGATATGCCCCATGTTGAGGTAACATTCAAGGAATGCAAACGCAGAGCTCCTGGCTGGCTGGCTGGCTGGCTTTAGCTCTTGTATCACTTACACCAGATGGGAGACGTCAACAGGCAGCTGCATTCTCTCACCAACACCATCTCTCACACCATACACCCAACTCGCTCCTCAAACTCTATTCACAGGGGTTGCTGATTTTGGCCCATCCTCAAAGTCAAATGCATTATGGATGGTCATGGAAAAAAAATATGAAGGCATGTACAGAGAAGACCCTCAAAAAATTCATGATATATGTATATGGGGGAGACAAGAAAGTAGTGAAACCTGAAGACACAAACTCTTAAAATAAAGAAGTCCTAAGAATTTAAAAGCCTTCCACATTTTCTTTATAGATTTCCTTAGGACAGTGGTTCTCAAATTTTTTAGCACTGGGACGCAGTTTTTAGAATAACCATCTGTCTTCACCCACTGGAAGTGATATGAACCTGGAAGTGATGTCATGGCTGGAAGTGACATCATCCATTTAGGTTTCAAACCTAAGCCAAGATCAGTCAAAGGTCTCATTACACTGTGCACTTGTGCTGTTATTTTGCATAGCTCAGAATTCAGATGTTCCAACTTGAAAGTCAAAGGATCTTGGATCTTCCTCTAACCATGCAGCCTTCCCCCCTTTCTTTCCAGCATCTCATCTTCCCACCTATTCAGAGCAAAGCACCATGCCTCTCTCCCACTGGGAGTTCACCCTGACCAGCAGCTCTATACCCTCTATTTCATCTTTTTATTTTTAAAGGTGGCTGAGGTAGGTGCTATGCGACCCACCTGAAATTGGTTTGTAACTCACCCACAGTTTGTGGAATGTTGCCCTAGGAATTACAGTAGAGACCCAGCATTCTAGGTGTAACATGGGGCACTAGACTAGAGTGACCAGACTAGTGACTAGAGCCACAGAGAAATGTGTGACAGAAAGTGCACTGATTTACTCAGAGATCCTAGAAATATGTAGAAAATATACTGACATTCAGATATAGACAATGGGGTAATTCCAGAAATTCAGCAGAATTGGGGTGGGTCATTTTCAGTGGCCTCTGGACTTAAAATCAAAACAGACAGTTAATTGACTTTGGGTGCAATCCTAACCCCTTATGTCAGTGCTTCCCAGCACTGGCATAGCAGTGCCAATGGGACACGTGCTGCCAATGGGACATGACACCTGCAGCTGGGTGTCACTCACGGAGGCAAAGTAAGGGAATGTTTGTTTCCTTACCTCAGAGCTGCATTGCCCTTATGTTAGTGCTGGAAAGCACTGACATAAGGGGTTAGGATTGCGCCCTTCATGTTCTTGCTTAGGACTGCACCAAATATTTTCCCCTTTTGATTTTTGAGTCAAAACTAATTAATTTGGTGAAATGGAAGTTTCTCCAGAAAAATACTCAAGATTGAATATTTGCTTTTAGCAACCATGTTCAGCACCAGCGTTTCCCCAGCTGCTGCTTCTTTGATGCCATTTTTTACTCCCTGTCACTACTTCTTCCTTTCCGAATTAGTCAGATGCCTGACCACATGGAACCTGGAAATTTGGTAATGAATGGGTCAGCGTCATGATGCTACACGGCAATTCAGATTTGGCTGTGTGGTGAGAGCAGTGAGGATAATGTACATAAACAAGCAAATGTTTTTGCAAAGACTGCTTCCACAGGAGGTCTTTTTTGTCAGTATCAAAAATGTACACTGAAAACAGTGAGGGTCACTCCTTTATGCAGTCTTAAAATCATGTGTCCATACATAATTAGGCAACACTGCAGCAGATGTGTGGGAGAGATATGCTTGATTATGCTCTCCCCACAGTTGGACTGGACTGGTCACAATATCATCTACACCAGCCCCGAGCTGTTTAGCTCAGTCATTTTTGCTATACAGTATTTCACCCAGTCATCATTTACAGTATTCCCTTCAGTGCCAGTTTTAGACTTTTTGTAGTGTACGCTACTGTTGACAAGTCTTCTTTCCTTTGGAAACTTATCAACAAAATAGGAAATCGCTTTGTGGGTAGGAACCCCCATACTCCATCCTTTTCCTCTCCCCTTCAGGGAATTGTGGTTGGAGACACCTTGCTTTGCTTTCAGTGTTTACCTCCTTCACCTCCCGGAGCAACTTCAGCACTTATTTACTGTAGGGATTCTAAAGTTTCAGCTGTTCTGGGAATCTCCTCTGGTTGTCCTTCTCCTCCTTTTCAATTCTCCAAGAAATCTGAAGCACCAGATGGGTGGGAGTGCTTATTGGGCTTGGGGTGGGGGTGGTACCTGACATCTGGTTCCCATTACCGTCTAGTGCATGCTGAATCAGGAATGGAAACTCAGGCTGGAGTAGAAGAGCATTTTGAATTTTTTTTTCAGCACCATAAAGAAACTCTTTGGCTCTCCAGTAGCCTGTCAAGGAAATGTTAAGACTCAACTGACCATTTTCAGCTTGTATGCATATCTTTTCGTGGACTGAAAATAACTCTGCTTCACATTGTTAAGGATTAGAAGGTGTTGTATGGGGAACAGATCCGTTTCTAAACAATTTTTCAAAGTTACAAAATTGTGTGGGCAGGGCCAGGAGGCGTTACCCTGTTCATCACCAATTAGGGGCGCCATCCTAACCAACTGAGTTAAGCTCAATGCAACTCCGAGAACAAACATTGCCTTACTTTGAGGAGGCCTCCATGACTGCCTCCCCAACTGCAGGATGCAGCACATGCCCCACTGGCACAGCTATGCCAGTGCTGGAAAGTTGGTTAGGATTGCGCCCTATGCCACTCACAATGGCATCTGACATGCAAACTGGTAGAACAATGGTGTTTTTCCAGCTAGGAAGGGCATATCTACATTGCAAAATTATGTCAGTTTTCTATCATTTTAACTATCATGAAGTTGCCTAAAGGATCTGGGAATTGTAGTTCAGCAAGGGTTTTGAGAATTCTGTAGTGCCTTGCAGTTCCCTTGGGAGTCAGAATGACCTGTAACCCAGTTTTAGATTGTGATCCAGATATGACCCAAACAATTCCAGTTTATCTATTAGGAAAACAGAATATCATCACAACGGATGCCCTGTCTTGAGTGAAGACATCTGGATCCCCCCAGCAAATTAGTACAAATTGCTTGTTTTTATGTAGTATAAACAGTATACTAGTATAAACACCAGATTTGTTCTGTTTTAATTGACATGGCTTCCCCAAAAGAATCCTGGAAATTGTAGCTTGGTGAAGTGCTGAAAATTATTTGTCAGAGTTGCCTAGTTCTCCTTTGCAGAATGACCATGTTCAGCCTTTTCTGGAAAGAGGGCCTGGTTATTAAGCCAGCTACCTCTGTAGCACAGATATGCCCTAATCAGGCATGTCAAACATATGGCCCATGGAGTTCCCCCCGCCTTCTCCAAATGCAACCAGAGTTGTGCTCTGGTCATGTCTGGAGGATGTTTTAAGGCCATGTGCAACCTCACCAGCTGAGGCCCTAGAGGCCCTTAAAACATCACTTCTGGTTTTTCTGACAAACCAGAAGTGACATTTTAAGACTTTATAAGGCCTTCTGATGCCCAGAGAGCTCCAGTCGCATTTGGAGGAGGCAGGAGTAGCCATCAGACAGTCCTCAGACCACCAGCTCTTAGCCAGGTGCCAAGAATAACATGTGGCCTCTGGGCTAAGGTGAGTTTGACACTCCTGCCTTAAATCATGCTGCCTAAGCTGTAAGCAGTGGAGTGAGTTGTCCCCCAGTACTGCTGGTTCCCCAAACTTTACATGCATTACAGCTAAAATCAGTGAGGTTTCCTGGCAGGTGTTGAGGAGTTAAGGTTTGTCAGGCAGACAGTCTGAAAGAGCTTGGCATGGTTTATGAGTGAAGGGGTACCAAAAGGGGTGTCTTGTTTAGCCCTTAAAAAAAGTGTGTCACACTTGCTGTATTTGAATGACAAGACTTGCACATGGCACTCAGAAGTATCACAGTATCTACGGTAGGGTTGCAAGGCTATGCAGGACAAAGGCTTTGGCAACCAAGTTTGAACACATTGATTTTTTTTTTCTGTTGCCTGGCCTCTCTCTGTCAACCACACTGTACCTACCATCACTATTAATCTATCTTTGTCCAAACCAATCATGAAAATCTTTTAGAAATATTTTAGAAAAAAAACACAAGACTCCACAAGAGACAACCTGATACCCTAACAGCATTTCTATCGCACATTTATAGTGCTATCCTAGACATGTCTACTCAGGAATAAATCCCATTGTGTTCAGTGGGACTTACTCCCAGGAAAGCGTGCATAGGATAGCAGCCCGATCCTATCCAAAAGTGTCCGCTAGTGGAACACACATTCTGCCAGCAGAAACGTCAGGATCCAGATGATTGTACCTGGATCTGGCATGCATCCTGCAAAGTCACTGCCCTTACCAGTGCTGCTGGTGAGCGCAATGGTAGTGGCAACTGTGCAAGGCCACCAGCACAATTGTTAGCTGGCACGTGTGTGGGCCAGCAGCAAGACCACCACCTGCTGGCCTCAGGTGAGTAGGCCGTAGGGGTGGGTGATAAGAGAGATGGGTCAGGAGGGAGAGGATGCTTCTGGGAGGGGGCGGGGAGAGAAGCAGAACAGGGTAGGAGGTAGTGGGATCAGCAGCACTCACATGCAGCTATATCCTCCCCCCCTTCCCTCTCCCTTACTCAGTTACGTGTCAGCAAAATATCTGGCACAGCACAGAGAAGATCCACAGCTTCCCCCTAGGGCAGGGGTGTCCAAACATTTTGGGAGGAGGGTCACATCATCTCTCTCACACTGTGTTGGGGGCCGGGGGAAAAATAATTAATTTACATTTAAAATTTCAATAAATTTACATAAACGAATTTATTATAGATGGAACTTATATGAATGAATGAAGGTCATGCAGTAGCTCAAGGCCTATAAAAGACCTTGCACAAGGCAGCCTTTCCTGCACTGTCACTGCTGCATCACAGATGTGAAACAGCAAGTAGCGGAGGGAGCCCTCGTCCCACAGCTCAGGTGATAGGTTGAACAGTTGTCCTCATGCTGAGAGCAGTTGCATCGGGCCAGCACAGACTCCAGCAAGTCTCCGGAGGGCCAGAGTCTCATTGGAGACTGGGGGCTCCCCGCGGGCCAGATTGGGTGTCCCCGAGGGCCACAAGTGGCCCCCGGACTGGGGTTTGGGCACCCCTGCCCTAGGCTAAGGGAATGCCCCCCCCAGCAGAGGATACAGCATCTTGTGCCTCCTTGGTGCATGTGCATCAGTGGGGGCGATTTGGATAGGATTGGGCTGTAAAAGTGCTAAGAGCTTTTTACATACAGTAGCTCAGTATTCTTTGCAATATTTTTGCCAGTATAATTACTGCCATGCTGCAGACAGAACACTGAGCCTGACAGCAACTTGAATGTATGGCAAAGGTGACAGCTGAACCATGGACTTCCTTGATTGCTCAGTTGCTTAGCCATTGTATCCCAGGAGTTCTCAGAATTTTGCAATACTAAAAAATACACAGCAGTAAATCTGTGGTCTTTTGCTTCTTTCCTAGCAAGGGATTAAGCCAAGTCTAAACATGTAATTAATTGAAACAGACACAGTTATGATTATTATTTTTTGAAAGCTGGTGTGCTGGTTCACACATGCATGTACATCATTTCATAGGAAGTAACACCAAGTGAGCAGCATTTTAGAAAGTCAGGAAGTTAAGTAATGTGCTTGTAATGTGAGATACTGAAGCACTGAACATCTTAATATTAATAACATTGCTTCTACTGCTGTTACGTTTAACAAGTATTATACTCATCATATACATAAAAACATCTATAGCTTATTTGGTGTGCCAGGCAGATAAGTAAACATATTCAAAAATATAAACATTTTCAAACATATAAATAAAGAGTTATTAGGGTCCCTTGTTATATAATTAATTCCTAACCTCATGGTATGTCTTTAATTTATAACTTGCTTTCCTCGGCTGGCACTCAAAGCAGACACAATAAAAACATACAATCAAAACAAGCACATAAACCGCACTAGGACAACAATTATAAAATTTCAATCATAAAATATCTAAAAAGCCAGAAGCAAGCCATTGTAATACCATGGCTCAAGAACAATAGAGAAGTACAATGATTTTGTTACACGATAAAGTGCCCCTCAAGATATCTAACAGGAAATCTAAAAGGACTTATTTGTTGGAGCAGCAACTGTTACCCTGCACATGCCCGATCTCGTCTGATCTCAGAAGCTAAGCAGGGTCAGGCCTGGTTAGAACTTGGAGGGGAGACTGCCTGGGAATACCGGGTGCTGTAGGCTTATACCATAGTCTTTCGCGACTGAAGGTTGCCAACCAACCATTTGTTTGTTGGAATTCATTTCATTGCCATGCCACCTTTTCTCCGTGAATTTCAAGGTGGTTACATAGGTTTCCCTATGCAGTCTCTCATCCAAGTGCCGATGACGACCCCAAGAACTGCTTTTCTGACTCTGCCCATCCTCTCAACCAGCCTGCAAAACTCATCTTAAGGCCCAATCCTATTGGGGCAGGGTGGCAGCAGAACTTGCATTCCCCTGACACCGACAGCTGCAAAGCCAACAGTGCCAGCTGTAAAAGGTGCTCCAGCAGCATGCAAACTCGTGCACTGATGGGAGTGCCAGCAAGAAGGCCAGAGCCTTCCTGCATGCTCCAGAGCAGGCAGTAGACATTGATAGAGATAAGATGGTGGGGAGAAGGGACAGGGTGGTGGGAGGGCAGAATGAGGCAGCAATGAGCAAAGGAGGGACGGATTGGGTCAAGGAAGGGGGTGGGTTTGGCAGCAGCAGCAGCTGAATCCTAACATCCTTCCTGGATCTGATCCCATGGTGTGGGTACATTTGGAGCCAAGTCATCATGTTCTCTCATGCAGGTCCAATTGTTCCTTTACCCAGAGGAGATCTCCACAGTTGCCCCCTGAAGAATGCAGTGGTAGCCATTTCAACGCCACTGCATTGGTGGGAGGGGAAAAATAGGATTGGGCTGTTAATCAGACAAGTGGTCTGTGGGACTGCTTTCAAGAGCCTCCCTGGACACATTCAAGTAACTATAGATTAAATTGGCAACAATAATAAAGGATGAGTCTAGCCTGAGCATTTGATCAAATCACTGAACATTCACACACAGAAGAGTAATTTGAGCTAGGAATGCCACAAGAATCCAAGCGGTTCCATTTCTTATGTATATTACTGTTGTTCTGCTGGACTGGACAAGGATTCTGAATCCACCTTCTGCCTAGTTCCACCTAAATTTCATTTCCACTGGGAAGAAACACTAGCCCTGGATGTACAAATGCTTGCAGAGGCTTTCTGTGAAAGCAAGGGATGGTAACAGCATTTAGGATGCAATCCTAACCAGCTTTCCAGCAATGGCATAGTGGGTACCAAAGTGGTGTGCACTGCATCCTGCAGTGGGGAGGCAGTCAAGGAGGCCTTTTCAAGGTAAGGGCATGTTTGTCACCTTACCTTGGGGCTACATTGCAGCTAGGTCAGTGCTGGAATGTTAGTTAGGATGGTGCTCTAAGATGCTCATTTAGACAGGCATCCAATTTGCACTCACAGTTAAGAACATAAGAAGAGCCCCGCTGGATGAGGCCAAAGGCCCATCTAGTCCAGCTTCCTGTATCTCACAGTAGCCCACCAAATGCTTCAGGGAGCACACAAGACAACAGACACAACCTGCGCCCTGGTGCTCTCCCCTGCATCTGGCAATCAGAGGCAGCCTGCCTCTAAAACCAAGAGCTTGTACATACCTACTATGACTTGTAACCCGTAATGAACTTTTCCTCCAGAAATTTGTCCAATCCCCTCTTAAAGGCATCTAGACAACATGCATTTTAAAGTTCCTAAAAGCAAGGATATTTTAGATTCCCTGCAAAATGTTATATGGATACTCAAGACCAGTGGGGGAAAATAGGGATACATTTCACACAATCCTAGCTTGGACACTTTCACCCATAACAGTTAGGGTTAAGCAACTCGATGACAAGGCAACCAGCAACCAATTATTACCCCACTTGCCCTATATGAGTACTGATGAGCAAGGAGTTATACTGCAAATGCCTATCTTCAAGACTATTCAACATAATATGAGTGTTCCCATTTAGTTCTCACCTATCCCCAGAAGACACATTCTATAGGTAATATACAGAATGCCTAGTGGCAACCAAGGTCTCTGAGTGTACGTTGTGGCAGATGAATCATGCAAGTAGGGTTGGCTTGACTATAAATACTCATAAGTGAGCCCCAGTTCACACAAAAACATTCAAGGTATGGTGGTACGAGTGAGTGCAATCTACATGGCTCCCTTTCACGACTCAGCCCTTACAATACGAAGGGGCAACTGGCCAACTGCAGCGATGCACATTCAAAAAGGGAAGGTTCTGGAGCTACAGAGTGACCACTTCCATCCTGACCTAGAAAGTTTCATTTGTGTAGATGAGAAAATGACAGTATGTTCTCAGCAGGGCGGCCCTTGAAGGTGCAATCGGTGGAAAATGCCTTCCCTTTGACAGGAATAAAGTCTGATTCAAAACGATGTAACTGAAGTTGAATGTGGGCTCAAGCTGTTCCACAACTGCAAAGGGAAATGGCCTCAGTGAGAGACAACAGAGGTTGCTTCACCAAGTCCCCTTAGATCTACTGGTCCTAGGCTGTACAGTCTTGAACTTGAACCTTCTCTTTCTCAACTAGCTCTGTCTTTAGATGAAATCTCCAGAGTCAACCCAGCATTTTCTACTGACAGCTTTCCAGGACAGCAGCTCTTCACAGTCTCCGGAAGAGGTCTTTCCCAGGCCAGCTACATGAGATCCATTCATTGGCAGTCCAGGGGCTGAACCTGGAGCCATCTGCATTCAAAGTGTGTAATCTATCACTCACTATCACAGGTAACCCGTCTTCATCCACCCCACACAGACCTAACCTGGTCACTGCAGAAGCTAATAAAAAAAAAAAATCTTCTGTCTTCCCAACAGTTAGCATTTCAGGCCAAGGATTTTTGCAACACTGACTCTGTCCAAGTGCTTATGCTTCCTCACAGTGTTTTCTGCTTTACTTGACTGCTTTAAACAAAGTGTTCCATTCAGTTACCACCAGTGAAAGGGTATGGCATTTTGCTAAAGCCGTATCATTGATAACACTTGGAAATATCTAACGTGATCTTAAAAATAAAATAAAAAATGCAAAGCAGCTGCATTAAATGTTTTTATAGGTCTCTCACTGGGGGTAATAGATTTTTTTTTTTTAATGTTACTTTCTCATCATCACCATTCAGTCAAAGGGCAGCTAAAGCCAGCAAACTTGTCAAGAGGATTATTCTGAAATCTTGCACTACAGTTCTTCTACAAGGAAGGTAATTAACCTCTTTCTTAACAAACAGTGCTGTGACCATATTGTCATGTGACTTATAGTCCTTACCTGTGGGCAGTCCTTGATGTAATGTCCCTTGTTAAAGCAGAGGTGACACAGATAGTTGGGAGGTGGTCTCTTGCTGGGCTTTCTGGCTTCTGATGAGAGGGATATGTCTGAGAAGTGTTCAGTGAGGGAACTCAAGCCATCCACTATATTATTAAGGGAGCCATAGGGAGAGGCACTCTTATATAAACTGCTGCTCAGTGCCTGTCAAAGAGAAAAGATGAAACATGGTGATTTTCTTTTCTGGTTATCGCTCTTGATTTCAGTGGGAATTTAAGCAAGAGTCACCACAGAAATTAAGAAACCCTTACAAAAATTTTGCATTTACAACCAGACACTGCAAAGGAAAAATATCAAATCAATCTATGTTAAATTCCTTCATGACATTTTCTATCTCAGTAGTCATTAACCAATGTGTCAGGACTCAGCAGTGGGTCACAACCTGATCTCAGGTGGGTCAGTTGTGTTGAGGCTACCACAATTTGCATAGGAGCTGGACTGAGGGTCCTAGATGAGGTAAATCCCACTGGAGTTTTTGGCTTTAGAGCAGGGGTGTCAAATTCATTTCATACGGAGGGCCACATAGCATTCATGATGCCTGCTGAGGGCTGGAAGTGATGTCATTAGACAAGAAGTGATCTCATTAAACAGGTCATAACCAAACCATAACCATAAACCATAACCAACAGGTCATAACCAAAAATAAACAATTTTTAAAATATTAAATAAACAAATAAACAATAAACAATGCGCAAATAAACAATGCGCATAACATTAAAAAGGTGGCAGAGCAGCTTTTAAACTGATCCCTGGGGGAAGGCCGACAGGAGCCGAGGGGCATCCGGTTCGGGACTCCTCATCCCTATGGGATGAGGATGGGGAGGTTAGAGAACAACAAGACAAAGGCAGGGTAGGAGAAGAAATTGGGAAAGGTAGGGAGATGGGATGTGATAGACGGTTTGGCACAATGAGAGGATGCGGGGACAAAGGAGCGAATAAGCAGCCCATCCTGGGGCATTCCGTGTATAAATGCTTTTATGCGAATGCCCGAAGTCTACGAGCAAAGGTGGGAGAACTGGAATGTCTGGTGACAAGGGAAAATATTGACATAGTGGGCATAACGGAAACCTGGTGGAATGCGGAGAATCAGTGGGATACCGCAATCCCGGGCTATAAACTCTACAGGAGGGACAGGCAGGGGCGTGTTGGAGGTGGGGTGGCCCTTTATGTTAAGGAAGGGATAGAATCCAGCAAAGTAGAGATTGAAGGTGGGTCCGACTCCACCGTAGAATCTCTGTGGGTTAAATTACCAGGCTTGTGCAGCGATGTAATACTGGGTGTGTGCTATCGTCCTCCAGACCAGAAATCTGATGGGGACCTTGAAATGAGGAAACAGATCAGGGAGGTGACAAGGAAGGACAGGGTTGTAATCATGGGGGACTTCAATTATCCTCATATTGACTGGGTCAATTTGTGTTCTGGTCACGATAAGGAAACCGGATTTCTTGACGTGCTAAATGACTGTGGCTTAGATCAGCTAGTCACGGAGCCCACTAGAGGACAGGTGACTCTGGATTCAATTTTGTGCGGTACGCAGGACCTGGTTAGAGATGTAAATGTTACTGAGCCATTGGGGAACAGTGATCATGCTGCGATCCGTTTTGATGTGCACGTTGGGGGAAGAATACCAGGCAAATCTCTAACAAAAACCCTTGACTTCCGACGGGCGGACTTCCCTCAAATGAGGAGGCTGGTTAGAAGGAGGTTGAAAGAGAGGGTAAAAAGAGTCCAGTCTCTCCAGAGTGCATGGAGGCTGCTTAAAACAACAGTAATAGAGGCCCAGCAGAGGTGTATACCGCAAAGAAAGAAGGGTTCCACTAAATCCAGGAGAGTGCCCGCATGGCTAACCAGCCAAGTTAGAGAGGCTGTGAAGGGCAAGGAAGCTTCCTTCCATAAATGGAAGTCTTGCCCTAATGAAGAGAATAAAAAGGAACATAAACTGTGGCAAAAGAAATGTAAGAAGGTGATAGGGGAGGCCAAGCGAGACTATGAGGAACGCATGGCCAGCAACATTAAGGGGAATAATAAAAGCTTCTTCAAATATGTTAGAAGCAGGAAACCCGCCAGAGAAGCGGTTGGCCCTCTGGATGGTGAGGGAGGGAAAGGGGAGATAAAAGGAGACTTAGAGATGGCAGAGAAATTAAATGAGTTCTTTGCATCTGTCTTCACGGCAGAAGACCTCGGGCAGATACCGCTGCCCGAACGGCCCCTCCTGACCGAGGAGTTAAGTCAGATAGAGGTTAAAAGAGAAGATGTTTCAGACCTCATTGATAAATGAAAGATCAATAAGTCACCGGGCCCTGATGGCATACACCCAAGGGTTATTAAGGAATTGAAGAATGAAGTTGCAGATCTCTTGACTAAGGTATGCAACTTGTCCCTCAAAACGGCCACGGTGCCAGAAGATTGGAGGATAGCAAATGTCACGCCTATTTTTAAAAAGGGAAAGAGGGGGGACCCGGGAAACTATAGGCCGGTCAGCCTAACATCTATACCGGGTAAGATGGTGGAATGCCTCATCAAAGATAGGATCTCAAAACACATAGACGAACAGGCCTTGCTGAGGGAGAGTCAGCATGGCTTCTGTAAGGGTAAGTCTTGCCTCACCAACCTTATAGAATTCTTTGAAAAGGTCAACAGGCATGTGGATGCGGGAGAACCCGTGGACATTATATATCTGGACTTTCAGAAGGCGTTTGACACGGTCCCTCACCAAAGGCTACTGAAAAAACTCCACAGTCAGGGAATTAGAGGACAGGTCCTCTCGTGGATTGAGAACTGGTTGGAGGCCAGGAAGCAGAGAGTGGGTGTCAATGGGCAATTTTCACAATGGAGAGAGGTGAAAAGCGGTGTGCCCCAAGGATCTGTCCTGGGACCGGTGCTTTTCAACCTCTTCATAAATGACCTGGAGACAGGGTTGAGCAGTGAAGTGGCTAAGTTTGCAGACGACACCAAACTTTTCCGAGTGGTAAAGACCAGAAGTGATTGTGAGGAGCTCCAGAAGGATCTCTCCAGACTGGCAGAATGGGCAGCAAAATGGCAGATGCGCTTCAATGTCAGTAAGTGTAAAGTCATGCACATTGGGGCAAAAAATCAAAACTTTAGATATAGGCTGATGGGTTCTGAACTGTCTGTGACAGATCAGGAGAGAGATCTTGGGGTGGTGGTGGACAGGTCGATGAAAGTGTCGACCCAATGTGCGGTGGCAGTGAAGAAGGCCAATTCTATGCTTGGGATCATTAGGAAGGGTATTGAGAACAAAACGGTTAGTATTATAATGCCGTTGTACAAATCTATGGTAAGGCCACACCTGGAGTATTGTGTCCAGTTCTGGTCGCCGCATCTCAAAAAAGACATAGTGGAAATGGAAAAGGTGCAAAAGAGAGCGACTAAGATGATTACGGGGCTGGGGCACCTTCCTTATGAGGAAAGGCTAGGGCGTTTGGGCCTCTTCAGCCTAGAAAAGAGATGCTTGAGGGGGGACATGATTGAGACATACAAAATTATGCAGGGGATGGACAGAGTGGATAGGGAGATGCTCTTTACACTCTCACATAATACCAGAACCAGGGGACATCCACTAAAATTGAGTGTTGGGCGGGTTAGGACAGACAAAAGAAAATATTTCTTTACTCAGCGCGTGGTCGGTCTGTGGAATTCCTTGCCACAGGATGTGGTGCTGGCGTCTAGCCTAGACGCCTTTAAAAGGGGATTGGATGAGTTTCTGGAGGAAAAATCCATTATGGGGTACAAGCCATGATGTGTATGCGCAACCTCCTGATTTTAGGAATGGGTTAAGTCAGAATGCCAGATGTAGGGGAGAGCACCAGGATGAGGTCTCTTGTTATCTGGTGTGCTCCCTGGGGCATTTGGTGGGCCGCTGTGAGATACAGGAAGCTGGACTAGATGGGCCTATGGCCTGATCCAGTGGGGCTGTTCTTATGTTCTTATGTTCTTATGTTTTCTCACTTAGGAACTCATTAGCTGCAAATGACAGAAGAGAAAATACGCATATCATATCTTGATCAAGATTAAGATCAAATCTTGATCTTAAACTGATCCCTGAGGGAAGGCCAACAGGAACCAAGGGGCATCCGGTTCGGGACTCCTCATCCCTATGGAACGAGGATGGGGAGGTTCGAGAACAACAAGGTAAAGGCAGAGTTGGAGAAGAAATTGGGAATGGTAGCATGATGGGATGTGATAGACGGTTTGGCACAATAAGAGGATTCAGGGATAAAGGAGCGAATAAGCAGCCCATCCTGGGGCATTCCATGTACAAATGCTTTTATGCAAATGCCCGAAGTCTCCGAGCAAAGATGGGAGAATTGGAACAAGGGAAAACATTGACATAGTGGGCATAACGGAAACCTGGTGGAATGTGGAGAATCAGTGGGATACCGCAATCCCGGGCTATAAACTCTACAGGAGGGACAGGGAGGGGCGTGTTGGAGGTGGGGTAGCCATTTATGTTAAAGAAGGAATAGAATCCAGCAAAGTAGAGATTGAAGGTGGGTCTGACTCCTCCGTAGAATCTCTGTGGGTTAAATTACCAGGCCTGAGGAGCGATGTAATACTGGGGGCGTACTATCGTCCTCCAAACCAGAAATCGGAAGGGGACCTTGAAATGAGGAAACTGATCAGGGAGGAGACAAGGAGGGACAGGGTTGTAATCATGGGGGACTTCAATTATCCTTATATTGACTGGGTCAATTTGTGTTCTGGGCACGAAAAGGAGACTGGATTCCTTGACATGCTAAATAACTGTGCCTTAGAGCAGCTAGTCATGGAGCCCACCAGAGGACAGGTGACTCTGGATTTAATATTGTGCGGTACGCAGGACCTGGTTAGAGATGTCAATGTTACTGAGCCATTGGGGAACAGTGATCATGCTGCAATCTGTTTCAACATGCACGTCGGGGGAAGAATACCGCGCAAATCTCTCACAAAAACCCTTGACTTCCGATGAGCGGACTTCCCTCAAATGAGGAGGCTGGTTAGAAGGAGGTTGAAAGGGAAGGTAAAAAGAGTCCAGTCTCTACAGAGAGCATGGAGGTTGCTCAAATCAACAATAATAGAGGCCCAGCGGAAGTGTATACCGCAAAGGAAGAAGGGTTCCACTAAGTCCAGGAGGGTGCCTGCATGGCTAACCAGCCAAGTTAGAGAGGCCGTAAAGGGCAAGGAAGCTTCCTTCCGTAAACGGAAGTCTTGCCCTACTGAGGAGAATAAAAAGGAACATAAACTGTGGCAAAAGAAATGTAAGAAGGTGATACTGGAGGCCAAGAGAGACTATGAGGAACACATGGCCAGAAGCATTAAGGGGAATAATAAAAGCTTCTTCAAATATGTTAGAAGCAGGAAACCCGCCAGAGAAGCGGTTGGCCCTCTGGATGGTAAGGGAGGGAAAAGGGAGATAAAAGGAGACTTAGAGATGGCAGAGAAATTAAATGAGTTCTTTGCATCTATCTTCACGGCAGAAGAACTCGGGCAGATACCGCTGCCCGAACGGCCCCTCCTGACCAAGGAATTAAGTCAGATAGAGGTTAAAAGAGAAAATGTTTCAGACCTCATTGATAAATTAAAGATCAATAAGTCACTGGGCCCTGATGGCATCCACCCAAGCGTTATTAAGGAATTGAAGAATGAAGTTGCTGATCTCTTGACTAAAATATGCAACTTGTTCCTCAAAATGCCAGAGGATTGGAGGATAGCAAATGTCACGCCGACATTGCAGGGGCAGCAGGCCCAAGGCAGTATCAGGAGGTATTCCAGGTCATGCCACCACTGGATGCCTGTCTGACTTCTTCCCTTTGAGTGACAGATTCCCATGCCCTCTCACAACTGCTTTTCAAGTTTGCCTCAAAGTTTGGGAAAAAAATTGAGGTATGGCATCTATCGATTTTCCAGTGCTGGTGCTGCTGTGCCCATGAGCATGCACGGCTTCCTGTGTTGGGGGTGCAGTCACAGAGGCCTCCTTAAGGTTTGGGAACATTTGTTCCCTTACTCTGGGGCTGCATTGCAGTTGCAGCGGTGCTGGAAAGTTGGATAGGATTGGGCTGCGAGGCTCTGTCTTATAAAAAGAAACACTCAGAGTCCACTGAATATTCCCAATATTCCCAATGTCATGTCTGTTATGGAGCAATGAGTAATATTGTAACTGTTGGATTTCTGGTTGTCACCTAGCCATTAAAGGTGTCAGGGGGGAAAAAAATGACAAACTTCCTGCATGTCACTCTGAATCTCCTGCCTCTGCCCCATCTCCCCATCATTTTTGCTATGTTTTTCCCTCTTCAGAGACTGCATGCCTTTGACACAACCTTAAAACATAGTTGAGCTGCCAGGCTAGCCCCATCTCTTTCCATACGGTGAGTATGGATATACTACTGCAGACAGCCCATAGCAGCACAATGTTACTCATCAGCAGTAACAGCACCAAAGGTAAAGACCCCCAGTCTGGAGAAAATCTATGTTATGCCACCATCTAAATTTGGGGAGGGCTCAATTGTTTGTTTCTTTGACAAAGGGAGGGTTCTTATGGCCAAGTTTAAGAACTCTTGTGGCAGAGGTCCTTTGGCTGCAAGTCTCAGGAGAATTAGCACTCAGCAGATCAATGCTTTAGCTCAAGCAACAAAGAAAAACAACCCAACCATTGTTCATGCAGCTCAGACATACAACCAATAAGGGGTTACTTTCGGAGGTTATAGCTTCCCACAACCATTGTGTGGTTAGAACTTTGATGGAAAATGTCAAAAGGGAAGGCCCCAAACATAAGAGAACATTCCTGGCATCCAAGACAATTCAAAAGGGACACTTTTAAAACCCGGAAAAAGAAAGAACAAGAAAAATCCAAAAGTAATTGTTCATTTGTGACTGGTTAAAGAGGCCCTAAACACAGTGTTCTGGATTTTATAGTCAAGTGGTAACAAGGAGATCTCAGATCTACATCTGTCTTAGATTTTTCTCTGGAAAACCTGCTGCGATTTAACTGTTCCCTGACGAATGCCCCCTTGTTGTCTTTCACCTCCTTGGGATCGCTGCTCACTTGAGTGCAAAGGTCAGCACCAGCAAAAAACGGGGCTGTGCCAATCCGAAGCTTCCAACCACAGCAGGAAACTCATAATCACTTGGATGGAATTAATCTTCCTAATAGTGGGAGCAAGTTTTTTCTTCCTACTGCACTTTAGTGGTGACTTGGACGTTAGTAGGAGAGTGGACAGCCTTTGAAAGTACAAAAAAGAAAACTAAAAAGTGCTTTGCCATGTAGAACACTGTGGAGACTGTTCCCTGTAGTCCTGAATGGGATACTCTCAAGCCAATCAATTTTTGGGGGGATGGGACCCAAGGTCCCATCTTGTGACCCAAGTTCCTCAAATGTGTCACAAGGCCCATCTATAAAATATATCATTCAACAATGGGAGGAGGACCTGAATCTCTGACATGAATCTTTTCTTCTGTTCTTTTCTTCTTCTTCTTCTTTTTCTTCCGTAATTTTTCTTCACATTCTGTGCCACCTCTGACAACTTCTCACCCTTCCCTAATGAGTCCCCTCCCCCTCACAGCTGAGAAATTTCACAATTTGTCTGACAAAGCTGCTCATGTATTAAGGAAAAGAGTTGGGTTACTAGAGGCTTACTTTCCTAAGCAGGCACAAGCAAAGCATAAAGGAAGCCCAAGCAATTTACTATTCTGTCCTCAGTTTTATGTGTGGGTTTGGCAGAGTTACAATCAGCAAGCCTGTTTTCTCACACAAGTGGCATCTTGACTGTTAAACAGTGGATCCACAGTAGGTCACAACCGAACATGTTTTTCATAGGTTGCTTTTCCATTTTCAATTTTTTGGGTTGATGTTCTTGAAGTTATCTGCCTGAGAGCAAAACACCACCAGCTCAGCCATGACCTCTTGCATTGTCTTTGTTTACTTTTGGGGAACATTCAGAAAAAAATGTTTTTCTTCTTTGAACATGTTTATTGCTTTAATTTTCTTTAACAAATGTATACAATATAAAAAACAGTGACAAAAGGCCCACAGTGTCAGAATTTAAGAAATCTTGCCTGACAACAACAAACTTTTTTTTTTCCAGGTCTGTCAATGTGAGAAATAAAGAAGCTAAGATTAAATGAGTTTGTGAAATGAATCTGAGTTACATTAATCCTAGAGACCCTGATGAGGCTTTGTGCACAGCTGAGATAATAGGGACTGCTCACATGGAAATAGTTGGATAGCACACAGGGGAGCCAGCTATTCTTAACTGACCTGGCATCAAGTAATTTTATATCCCATATAAAATACAGATGATCTTATCAAGAAGGTCTGGTTGTTAAGAAATTTGGTTACACGTCATCTCCCAAAATTGCAGCCACAATCTGAATCTTATTGTTTGCATTCTTTTGGCCCACCCTGTGTAATGGGCAGCCCAATCCTAAACTGCTCTTGTACAGCCAGGCCACAGCAGCCTCCATTGTATCCAATACAGGTTGCAAAGCTGCTGGAGGTCAACTCAGGGTAAGTGGATATTTTTCCCCTTACCCTGTGTCGAGCCTCAGCCTGCCATATGGGGCTATTCAGATCTGCACCAGCTATTTAGCCAGTGCAAATCTGATCAGCCCATGTAAGGCTGCAAGGCCTGGGAGAGGGGGTTAGGATCCAGTGCATGCTGCCGCTGCTGATCTCACGCCTTCCTGGGCACAATCCTCCCCCATTCTGCCCCCCTACATATAAACACCCCCTCCCCAACCCCAGAATGCTCTCCTGCCACCCTCTCTCACACCCTGCACCACCTGGCACAACCTTACCCTGGGCAGTTAGTGCAGGGGTGGATCTGGCCCTCCCAAGCCTGCGTGGGCCTCCATGCAAGCCCAGCTGCCTCCTGAGTTTGCGCAAATGTGCATTATGGCACATTTGCTACACTCAGGAACTGGCGCAGGGGGTCTATAAAGGCTCAAATCCACCTTTGGATTGCACCCTTTGCATGCATGTTCTAATACCTGGCCCCATTTAAGTTACCCACACTTGGTTGGTTGGCAACCTTCAGTCTCGAAAGACTATGGTATAGCCCTACAGCACCTGGTATTCCCAGGCAGTCTCCCATCCAAGTACTAACCAGGCCTGATACTGCTTAGCTTCCGAGATCGGGCACGTGCAGTAAATGGATTGTTCCTTGCTGCTCCATATTCGAGACTGCTGCTGTTCATTCTTTGACACTTCACAGCCTGCTCCAGGCTTATGTGACCTCACACCGGAGTACCACAATTCTAAACAATAATGTTGAACAAAATTTAAATGTTGCCTAAACCTTACCTGTGCCATTTATTATCAGGTAGTGAAATGCTCATACTTAATATGGGTGGAGTGTGCATGAAAGGAGAGTTTGTAGATTACAAGTACCCTGAAGCACTTAATAGCACATGCTATTAATAGCACCTGCACATGCGCAATGTCTTGGTGTCCCTCTCGCTGAAAACCAGGCCATCCACTGTCATGGTGGAGGCAGTTCCCAAATATAGCACCCCTTTATCATTGAACAGCAGTTATAAATTTCTATGGGAGAAAATAAAGGCGTGGGCTTGAGGGCATCACTGGGGTGGCATGTAAGACTCAAATGCTTGTTGCAAGGGTCAGATTTACCCTTAAGCAAGCAGGGCCGCTGAGAGTTGGCCCAGGACAAGATGCCCGATTGGGCCCACCTTCCTATATTTGTAACAAATGTGTTTTGTACTGTATGGTTTTGTACTGTATAGGCCCCTCACCAGCCTGAAAGCATGGTGAAGCAGTGATCTTCTAGACAGTTCTTGGGGAAAGGGGACATTAGGAGGTTCTTTTCCATGTGAAGGGCTGTAAGTTCCCCAAACACACTCTATTACCATCCCTCTCACCTTTCCAACACAGAAGGCAGATGATTAAAAAGACTCACAGATGTTAGAGACATCTCAGTATAACAATTCAAGGGCAAAAATGTATGTGAAGAGTAAAAACTATTTAGATACTAAAAAGCAAGGCAAAATTCCTGCATGCTGTGTTAACTCTGAGCCTGTTTGACAGGTGAAAAACACTCAGCTGGTAACTGTGCGAATATTTAATTAATGTATAACATTTCCAATTTTAATGCTGGGCATCACTGGAAGAAAATAGCCTGCAGAGTAATCAGGCAATATCTTCTTGCACTGAATCAAAGGACACAGGCAAAAGGTGGAAAAAAAGGATTCCCAACTCACTATGGATAGGTCTCTTGTCTTCACGGCTGCAGTTAATACTCGATTTTGTTTCGCTGAACCACTCGCTGCTTAGTTTGGGCCAGTTTATACAAACAGCAGAATCAAGTGGTAAAACTTTTCCTAGAGATACAGGCTGAGGATTGCATGTTTCAATGCTCCCCCATGTAAAAATATTCATGCATGCTAAGAAAGCATCCAAGAATTCACTCTAGTTTCACTGGCATGCTGTTTTTCTTCATGCAGAGAGCTGGTTTTATGGGGGAGCGCTCCAATCTACAACTCTCCCATCCTCCTGCAGCCTGACCTAAAGCCATATAAAACAAAAATTTTACCATTTGATTTTGTGGTTTGTTATCTTGCCCTTCACCGGAGACTACACAGGCATCTGTACCAAGCTTGCCAGTTCTGGTGACTGCATCCTTGGACATTTTCCTGCTGCCCTTCAGATGAACCTACCTCCTGTCTCTTCCTGCTGCTGGACTGGGCTTTGCCTACTTCCTTCCCCTATCCCAAAAAACTTCTCTCCTGGATGTTGGATTCTGATTAGTGCACTGGAAAATAATCATGGAATCAGCTTCTTCCTCTGACCTAGGTGCTACCTTCCTGTAAAGAAAAACTGGCAAGCCTGATGACACTTTTAACCAGCCCACAACAGAGCTGGAAACACAGTCATTACACTCCTTTCTGCTGATGAGTAAGTTCTCCTGGAATGGTGGGTTGGAGAGGAAGAGACATATACTCATTAGGAAGTACTGTGTAGCTGCTTTCAGGATTGTACCCTTGGTGACTGAAGAAGCCTCAGTCATCTGCAGTTGCCTTCTGTGATTCATGGAGATTCCACTGGAATGAACATGCTTGGAGTTAAATTATAAAGGGGAAATAACCCTGGCAACAAATGGCCAAGAGAAAAATGAAAGTGCTATGAATGTCAAAACCACCACTGGAGTCTTCCAAAAATCTTTCCCCACCTCTAGGAACTGTTTTCACTCACACACTCCTATGCACACATGTGCCTGTATGCACGCACACAACATAGAAAAACATTTTCTGGATTTTCAACACTGTGTTTCAACAGAGGAAGCTCAGTCCACAGTTATGGAAACCTTAAGCACTATGGAAAGTTAAATGTAGTGCAGCGGACAGAATTTGGACCTGGACCAGAGAGACCAGGGTTCAAATCCCACTGCAGCCAGCTCACTAGGGCTGAATTCAGATATAATATCCCTAGCCTACTACCGAGTGTTTAAGAGATTGGCAGCGTTCCAATCTCAATACTAAACATGGTTAGTGGAAACCAGAGTTTGTAAACCCACTTCTAACCATGGCTGCAAAACTCCGATTTGAAATGGACCATGGCTGAACATGGACATCTCAGCAAATATAAAGATGGACCATGTTTAATTCCCAAAAGGGAAAATAAGGGGAAATTTCAGGCCTGGTTAGTACTTGGATGGGAGACCGCCTGGGAATACCGGGTGCTGTAGGCTTATACCATAGTCTTTCGAGACTGAAGGTTGCCAACCATTTCTGTGTGTATGGGGAGAAGGGGGGATAGTGAAGGAGCATGTGTACCCACAAAGCTCACTCAGTCTTCAGTGCTTCAAGCGTTTATCGAGGATAGCTTCAATTTTCTGGTACCTTTCCTATGGTAAAACGTGGTCCCTGCTTTACTTTTTTTGAGGAGATGATGAAAATGCCATTCTAAAATGTTAGCATGCAGAGAAGTTTGTTGTTCAGATTCTCTGACAAGCTGGAGTCACTTACAAGCTGCTCCCAGACACTCACAGGTTCCTTCACCCACTGCCTGGTTTTCACTAAACTCAGGGCCCAATCCAGCGCCAATGCTCCAAGGCAAGGGAACAAATGGGGGGAGGCCTTGTGGAGGCCTCCATAACTACCTTCCCACCACAGGATGCAGCATGTAGGATTGGGTCCCTTTGGAACAACTACAGCAGGGCTAGAAAGTTGGATAGGATTTGGCCCATAGTTAGCTATATCCAAATTGGCAAACAAAGGTTCGTGCTAATCGCGAGCCTAAGCCATGGTTTGCAATCCCACTTCAAATTAGTATCAAATTCTGCTTTGGAAGCAAGATTCTAATGATAATTAGACAATTTGGACATGATCACAATATATGATTAAGATTGAAACCAGATGTGAAGATGAGAACCAAAGAAGGGAGCACAGGAGCCAATAGGGACAGTGCAGATCTTCCAGCCCAGTTTGGTGTTATGTCTGAATTGAGCCATACTCTTATTCTGACATACCTTAGAGGAAAAGCGATGCATTTTGACCCTGGCGCACACACCCTTGTAAATGAAACAAAATGTTCACTTCTTTTCTTCCACCACCCTGCATAGCTTATTCAGAGAGTTAATGTTGCTGAAAATAACTCAGTCGCAGTTATTCTATAAGTACAACCAGTTTCACTATATGATTGAATATTCTCTTAATCCCCCTTAAGAGTTTAAAAAGAAAGAAAGACAATACTTTGGTCAACTTACAGGCAGCCCAATCCTAAGGTTCCCGGCGTCCACGGGAACAGCAGTGCCAAAGTGGCTACCGCTGTGTCCAGCAACCGCTGTGAAGCCACTGGGAGTCTTCTTGAGAGAAGGGGACAAAAGTCACCTTCCCCTGGGGAAAGCTCCAAGCCCCACAATGGGGTTTCTCAAGTCTGTGTCAGCTATTTTGCTGGTGTAGACTTGAGAGGCACCGTGTTGGGCTTTTCAGGCTGACGTGCAGTTCAGGATACGGTGAAGCAGAGCTAGGGCTCAGAGCTGGGAGCATTTAGAATTGGGCCCCAAGACAGCCAGTGCTGGATAAACTCTTGCAAAGTAACTATAACATTTAGTAGGACCTGTCCTGTGAATGGCAGGACACATTGCAACATACCTGGCAAGCACATGAATGATTTGGCTGGGGTGGGTTCTCAATACTTCTGTGTCCAGCATCAGTCCCCTGCTCCCGTGCCCTTATCACGCCTCCCATTTTATTTATTTATTTATTTATTTATTTATTTATTTATTTATTTATTTAAATTCTCCATCACCTTTCCCTACAAAGAGGCTCAATACAGGTCCAACCTTGTTATACATGGATGTGACGCAACACAAATGGCCACTGCAAATGATAAGGAATGTGCTGATCCCTGGAGAAGGGGAAAAATGCATCTCTTTAAAAATCACACTTTAAAAACCTGCTTTTCTTACTGTTGTAGAGAGACAGACATGCAAGTGATCGTTCCATTCTTCAGCTGAGCCAGGCAGAGGCAAGGGGTCCTTTGCATTTCTAATTGCTGATTGCCTCTCTACAACAGTAAGAAAAGCTGTTTTTAAATCAGTTCAGTTCAGTAAGACCTTTATTGGCATAAAATACAGAGAAAGAACAGAACAAGACAGGAATGTACAAAGACAACACAACATAAGCAAAAACATCAGTCACTGCCCAGAGTCCCAGGGCTCTGCCTGGCTATTACCCCAGATAAAAAGGAAGCAACATTATCCAGAATCTCAGGATCAGGAGTGGAAAGGAGAGACTGAAGCATGGTTGAATCCTCCCAGCCCTGCATCCTAGCTAGCAATGGACCTAGAAATTTCTTGCGTGACACAACATGTAGCGGGCAATAAAAAAAGGTATGCATTAAAGTCTCAACGCAGTCCCTACCACACTTGCATTTCCTCTCTAAGTAGGGGATACCGCTGAACCTGCCCGTTAACAAGGCTGATGGAAGAGCGTTACACCTTGCCAGTGTAAACGCTCTCCGGGCCTGTGGGCACACCAGGTGGTAAAAGAAGGAGGCCGGTTTCCCAAAACTGACTGGAATGTGAAGATGGAGTGGAGAACATGTGGTTCTGGCGGCACTAAACAGCTCTTGTTGTTCAATATCTAGAATTCTTCCTTTGACAATTCTGTAAGCTACATCACAACCAATCATACCTAACTCTTCAATGTCCAGCCCTATTGACTTAATTTTAGTTAGAAGATCAGTGATCTCAATAGGCAGGACTGGATCCGATAATAATTGTTGCATTAGATCAGAAGAGGTGGTGTTAAATAAAATCCTAAACCAAAATTTCAAAAGTCTTAACCATACAGTAGTCCTTAGTCGCATTAACCCCACCTCGAGACACAGGACCGAGTAGGGGTTTTTAAATCACAATTGTAAAGGGATGCATTTTTTAATTTTTTTTAAACTGCTTTTATTCAACACATTTTATGGTATCAGCAGGGAGTCTCAGAATCAAACTCCTTATTTCATTAGGAGCAATGGAGGGACAAGAAACCTGAAGTGGTTCTTTAAATCTATTTTTCCACTGTTTTTTACCCACAATTTTTTTTTATCCACTAGGGCAGGGGTTCTCAAACTAGGGTGTCGCAGTATCTCAGCCACAGGGCTTTGGACTCTGCGCCCTTAAGGGGCAGAATCATGTCTCTAAGGGGGGAACAGGGACTGGCATGTACTTACCAGTCCGTGCAGCAGCCTCCTGGGGGTGCTCTACAGGGCTCCTCTACAGGGCTCTACAGGACCTCTGCAGGGCTCCCTGAAGCTTAAAAATTGAAAGTGGAGCAATTGCGGTGGGGCATGATCACTTTCACTTTTTAAGCTTAGGGGAGCCCTGCGGAGGGTCGTGCAGGGCTCCCCACACCCCTGGGAGGCTGCTTCAGGGACTGGTAAGTAAATGCCAGTCCCTGCACCCCTCTTAGTAATGCAATCCTGGGGATCGTGTCACTGCCTCCCCCCCCCCGCCCCCTCAAGAACTTAAGAGTGGCTCAAACTCTGGGAGAGTTTGAGAATTGCTGCACTAGGGATATCCAGGCAGATAACGAGGGATGACCTGTACTATTACAAAACACTAGCAAGTGTAATGAAAAGATGTTCTACCTAGCAACTACTATTCTCTAACATAAAACTTTAAATGAAGTAGTGACAAACAGTTAAAACTGTCTTTAATTTTAGTTAACTAAAATTTCACTAAAATTACTTAAAAGTGTAAACCACTTCAATTGTCTTGCTGTTGTGATAGATTGCCCAAACATACTTGTTTAAACAATCCAAATCATTATTCTTATTTAAAAATCATAACCAATGACAGCTATTTAAACACAAAAAAAGGCATTTATTTCATTTTAAAAATGGTTTTAGAGAGTGGAGGGGTGTTGGTGAGTGGAAATGCCTTCAAACATTTTGCATTATGCTCTTGCATGTTTATAAAAATGGTCAAATAGTTTTATCTTTCTGTGCCAATTTTTAGCATAGCATACAGTTTTATGGCCAAAATTATAAGCCCCTCTGAAACTAAGGGGTTTCAATGGAAAGTATGACATCACCTGGACTTTAAACCAGGATAATAAAAGTAGGGTATGTTAACTGCTGCAGCCAAAAAATTTTCCTTTGGGAAGGGAGGAGGTATGGATTCCAGTTTCAACCAGCATTGGAAATACAAGACTAAGAACCAACAAGAATTAGTTTAGAGGTCATCTAATATCCCAACACTACATCAACAAATACGTTTTGGACTGGGTGGAGCAACATCATACAACATTAGGGCTATACCCCAAGCTATGGAGTTCCACTAGTTTTGCAAATTACCTAGAAAGTATAGTATGTTAGTACCCTTGTTGCCAAGTTGCATCACTGCATTATTCGACAAAGATATCATACAGTACAGAACATGTGAAGATGAGATCTTTCCAGTGGAGTCACTATGGTTTGCATCACCCAGCACGGGAGGCTAGGGTCTCACCCCTATGTTGGACCTCCTCCCATGCAGTTGGCAGGGCAACACCCCAGGCAATGGCCATGGTGATGTACCATTGCCTTGGCCCTGCTGGGGTTTTTTTTTTTTTGGCTATAACCTTTGATAGAATAGAGATATTTTCATGCAGTTTGTTTCATTTCATTCTGCATGAAATTGCACATTGAATGATATAACATGATGGTATTATTCAAAAATACCAAGTTTTAAAAGATTTTGGTGAGTAGTGGTGTCACACACACACAACCCTGTATGTGTCATCCAGCGCAGTCTGCACCACCCTAGCAATGACACTGGGTCTTTCCCACTGGAAATCTCTTCCCCAGGATGTCCACAAGGGTGGACATTTTCCGGAAGTGAGTCGGAACTCTCCTGTTTTGATACTGGGAATTACCAAATGCTCAGTATGTAGTATGAGGTTGAAATGCTTCTGCATAACTGCAGGATGCTTTTCTAAAATAAAGGACATTAGCAATCTTTGTGGTCTCTGGAGCTGCTTCCATTTTGGCTCTCTGTCCCCCTTTTGGTGCTTACGTATGGGTTGCAGAGTAAATAGCGGGCTTATGGAATCAACTTAGGAAATATCATCTGGGGTTTCGGGAGGCCAAAATGCTGAGGTGTGTCAAAAGAGGAAGAGAAACAAGGTGGTGTGTTGCCTAGAACATTCAGGGAACAAGAAGAGAAAGTGTAGATAAGCTTGGCTGTTCTAGCGAGAGAGACTTGCAGCCCAATCCTATCTAACTTTCCAGTGCCAATGCAGCCATGCCAATGGGGCATGTGCTACATCCTGCAGCGGAAGGTTAGTCACACAGGCCTCCTCAGGGCTGTACTGCAGCTGCATCAGTGCTGGAAAGTTGGTTAGGATTGGGCTGACAATGTTTTATGGGTTGTTGAGACTCACATAGCGTCGGTGAGAATGCCTAAACTCATAGAAGGTGTATGGAAACTTCAGGAAAAAAGAAGAACCCAAACCAAATGTGTAGGGAAGCTGAAATGAAGGAGACCAGTTAATGAGACACAGCCTTACAGGAACGTTCTAATTCTCATCCAGAGCTCTAAAGGGAGCTTTTTTCATCTGCTGAATGCAAAACAACCAGCTACTTATATGAAGAGGAGCCCTACACATGAGCAGTATACTAGGGACAAGAGTGGCCATTCACCATGCAAAAAACATTTTATGCATGCTCCCCCCCCACACACACACACAGACTTCCCATTCCTTATCACTGAACTGCTTGTAGATGAGATCTCCCAGCGTTACAGGCTAGTAACCTCCCTGACCTTTTTCAAAAGGGAGGTGCACACGTTAAAAACAGTTTGGCCCAACCATTTAAGTTGGCCTCTGTTTTCAAGCATAAAAATAACTACATAATGGCATGGGTGTTTGCCAGAGCAGCCAACACTGTGACGTTAGTGAAGGTGTGCAGGGACACAGAAAAGGAGTAAATACATTGTAAGTCCAGTACATTCATATTTGTCATCAGATTCTGCTCCGAGTCTAGGCATCCTGCAGGAGCACGCTGACCTATGGTTTGGAAAAAAAAAAAAAGGCAGAGGGAGAAAAAAAGCAGGGGCCAGTTTTCCTTTCATTTGCTGGGCCTTGAAATACTCCAAGTGAAAGAAAAAGAGCAGACATGAAGAAGCACTTCTTTTTGAAGAGAGACACACTTAAGAATGCTGTTTTGCCTCCTGCCGAGCTCCTCTGTGATTAAACGTTTGGCTATGCAACTTTCATGGCAATTCCATTTTAAGTTGCAGATGTGAAACCATTTTGTTTATATATTGCTGCAGTTCAGTCCAGCATGCTTGGCAGATGCAATAGCCAGAAGTTAAAAGAGATCAGGCTTGGAGGTCACTGTAGTGACATACATGGGCATTTGGCCTCATAGGTAGCCTTGGGGCTAAAAGATCTACAAGAGTAACTGACCCAGGTGAGAGATAGGTATTAATAGAGATAATCAGCGAGCTTTATTATTTTTTTGCTGATATGTTTCCTAGATGTTTATGTCTCTAACATTTGCTGCCTTATGTACTTAATAAACTAAAATCTCTTTTACCAAGTTGTTTCATTGTCTGTTTGGGACAAAGGTTCAGAATCCTGCCTAGCCGTTCAGCAAGCTACCAAGTGCTCATTGATGTCTAGTAACTTGAGGACTGCAGCTTTAATTGGAGAAAGAGCTGGGTGCCTGCAAGGGATAGAGTTACGCCTAGAGGGTCTCAGTGTCCCTGGACTGAGGCACTGGCACACACAGGGTGGTGGCAGTACTACTGAACAGGGGGCCCTTGAGGGCTTTAGGGTTTGAGAACTAAGAACTCTGAGCACCCCAAATCCCCCTTAAGTTTGCGACATGGTGTGTATCTGTAGTGACATAGGAAGTAGGAGGAATGCATGATCTGCCCAGCAAACACCAGAGGGGTGTCTCTGGAGTAAATATATCCATATGCAGAGAAACAGGGAGAACCCGAAAGTTGTTTGTGTTTCCAAAGATGTGATCCAGAATTTTACAAATCATGCTTTCATGAATGCATTTGCGGCATCTCTTTGCAATTATCCGTGGTACTGTCTGAATGAGCCAGGTCAGGTCTGATTACTTGAATAATCACTGAAAGTTATTTTAAAATAAACAGATAAATAAATTAGGTCTAATTTTCAAGTGAGGTTTATGAATTCTTGGAAGGGGAGTTTATTTTCTACCATAATATCTGTCAGAGGAATAGGCTCACTGCTCAATTAAATGGAAATTAATTGGTCTTTAGAAAAAAACAACAAAAAACATCTCCTCCTAATTCATACCTTGTGGAGACTAACAAAAACCACTTCAGCCAAACTGTGGCTCCATGCAGTGGCTGTAATGCATGTAATCAACTCACCATGTAGACTGGCACTCTCAGATGGAGCATCTCCAGACTCATGAAAATAGAATTGCCAACCAACCAGTCTTCTACTAGTCCAGCCAACCACTATCTGTCAAATACCCAGTACTTGTGTTTGAGAAGCAAGTAGACTTTGGATCTTGCCAGACTCTACCTAGAAGACAACATGGCCTACTTTTGACACATGGGCTCCACTCATAATGCAGCAGTGCCAACCTTGGTTCCACTCTACAGAACAGATTCTGGTCCCCTGGTTCTACATGTCCACCCAACCTACCGCTGCTCTCTGGCCTCAACTAGCAGACCAGCATTTTTGAAAAAACAAACAAACAAACAGACAACCTGCCACAATGTGGGCACCTTCCTTACAAGGAAAGGCTAGGGCGTCTGGGGCTCTTCAGCTGAGAAAAAAGGTGCCTGAGGGGGACATGATTGAGACATACAAAATTATGCACGGGAAGGATAGAGAGATGCCCTTTATACTCTCACATAACACCAGAACCAGAGGACACCAGCTAAAATTAAGTGTTGGGAGGGTTAGGACAGACAAAAGAAAATATTTCTTTACTCAGCATGTGGTTGGTCTGTGGAACTCCTTGCCACAGCATGTGGTGATGGCATCTGGCCTAGATGAATTTCAAAGGGGATTGGACAAATTTCTGGAGGAAAAATCCATTATGGGTTACAAGCTATGATGAGTAGGTGCAACCTCCTGATTTTAGAAATGGACTATGTCAGATGCAAGCGAGGGCACCAGGCTGCAGGTCTCTTGTTATCTGGTGTGCTTCCTGAGGTATTTGGTGGGCCACTGTGAGATACAGAAAGCTGAACTAGATGGGGCTTTGGCCTGATCCAGCGGGGCTGTTCTTATGTTAATGTGAAGAATATACAGGACTGCTACGGAGTGTTTGAATGTGGTAGTGGGAAGATCAATCTACACACCAAGATGCTTATATACTGCAACTGCAAGACACTCCACCAAATGAAAGTGCTTCCCTGCAACTTTCATGTGGCTGCTGTAATGTGTCAAAGCCTTAGGCCAGCAGTTTTCAAACTCTCAGAGAGTTTGAAAACCGCTGTAAGTCCTGGGGGAGGGAGGCAGCGGGGGCTGGCGGAAGGCAGAAGGCGCGATGTCCAGGATCGCACTGCTCAGGGGGCTGCAGGGGCTTGACTGCACGTACCTGAGTCTCCTGCAGCCTCCCAGGGGTGCGGGAAGCCCTGTGTGACCTCTTCCTGCAGGGCTCCCCATAGCTTCAGAAGTGAAAGTGGAGCAACTGTGGAAGTGGTTTAGCAGAAGCAGAGCGTGATTGCTCCACTTTCACTTCTGAAGCTGTGGGGAGCCCCGCAGAAGGTCACACAGGGTTCCCTGCACCCCTGGGAAGCTGCAGGAGGCTCAGGTACGTGCAGCCAAGCCCCTGCAGCCCCCTGGGCGGCGCAATCCTGGGGATCGTGCCCCTGCCTCCTCCCTGCCTCCTGGCTGCCCCCACCCCTTAAGGGGGCAGAGGCCAGGGCCCACAGGCTGGGGCATCACGATGCCCCAGTCTGAAAAGCCCTGCCTTAGGCTGAAATCCTGTACACACTTTCCTGGGAGTGAGCCCCACTGAACACAGTGGGACTTACTTTGGAGTAGACATGCCTAAGATAGTGCTGCTAAAAATTGCCCAGTCACCCTTAAAGAGTGATGGGGAGATGTTTCACTAGTCTAGATGTTATATTTTGTTGTTCTTTGTATGTTGCAAGGCATTTTAAGGATCTATTTCAGCCTAGAAGGTGGGGCATAAAGTCATCTATTAGTATTAATCTGGCAAACAGATAATTTGCCAGAAAATATCTGACAAAAATTATCTAGCAAAAATGTTTTATCTGGCGAACAGATAAACATCTGTTGCATAACATCAGATTTAACAGGAGTGGAAAAGAAAATTGTTTGAATTATAGATGTGGCAACATCTGCAGATATGTGAATTGAAGACAAAGAACATGAAAAGTAGCTGAGTACAACAGAGGCCTCACTAGGGTTTGCATCCCTTCGTGGGAGAGCTCATTGCGTCATCCCCAAGATAGACCTTCTCTCATACCAGACCATACAGAATAAATTAAAATATCATACACACAGCCTCAATGCATCACTGCATTACCTTTAACCCCTATTAGCTTTATTTATGTATTTATTTTAATACATACTAGCACAGGTCACCCAGCAAACCAGTAACCAACAAAAAACCAGTGGCCAACTTGATGACACTCATACTACTGAATAAGAATTCTAGTATTAGCTCTGATACACGGAAATGAGAGCTGACTTGTATTAACACCTGATTAGTTCCCTGCTGTGTGTGTCATAATAACACCTCACTGGTTCTTGGAACAATCAGTCTCACTGATCAGTTTTGAGTTAATGAAATCCACTTTTTGTTATACGAGGCAGTTGTGTTTTCCTTTTCTGGTTATTTGGCCATAACATTTGATAGAATGCAGACATTTCAACACAGTTCGTTTCATTGCATTCTGCATTATATTGTGCATGAATTGATATATAACATGATGGTGTTATTTGTAAATACCCAAGTTTTTACAATTTTGGCCAGTTGTGGTGTCCTGTGCCTGTGGTGACTGCTTGGAAAAACACCTGTAGGTTGGTATAAATGAAATTCCTAGGCATGAGCTGCAAACCTGGAACCTCTACCTGGAACTGCCTATATTCTACATAAATACCTCTTAACATCGTAGGCCCTTGGGAAGGACGATATTTAGAAAACAGTCATCACTAGGTGGGCTGTGATTAACAGCAATAATAAAATTATTTATTGCTAAATGTCTTTCCTCCTTCCCCAGAACATTCTTCTGCTGATCTTTGCAGATATACAGTGTGCATCAGCAAGCAAAAATGAAGTGACAGTCTGGAACTGGACAGGGGGGAATCCAGCCATCTACTTGAAATGGGCGGGAGGTCTTCCTAGTCAGTACCAGGTGCTGCAGTGTGCCTGTAAGTGGCCCCTCCCACTCGCCATCAGAGCCATTGGGGCAGTGATGGCAAGTGGGAGGGGCCACTGTAGTGCCTGCTGTACTTCCCGCACCACGCCCCCCCCCGACTATGCTATGGTTCCCAGCCAATGGATTTACTCTGAGAAAGCCTGTTGATGGAGCCCCTTGGTGTTGAACCAACCCAGTGGAAAATGCTCCAGCCAGTTTCCTCAAGTGGCAGGCTGGAGCACTCCCTGCCAGTAAAACTAGTCATGAATAAGCTGTAATGTTTACACATTAAGAAAGACTACGGCTGTAGGAGGATGCCAGCCTACTGTTGGAGACACTAGATTGGGGTCTGTCCCAGTCACCAGGTCTGCGATTTATCATTTTAAATGAAGGTCTTGAGATCAAACTACTGATTATGTGGGAGATCTGTGACTGATCTCCTGACTTTTTTCGTCTTTTTACTATAATGCAGTAATCACTGCATTAGAGGAGCTGCCAATTTGTTCAGAGTACTGGGAACAGGTTAACCCCTCCCCTGTGCACCATTTTCCTGATCAAAATCATACAATATATGAAACTGTTATTTGCCCGTGGGGGAAGAGGAAGGATGGGAATTGCAGGTACCTGAAAAATATGCAGAATGAAAATAAGAAAACAGCCTAGTGGGAAAGGGTTAAACACACACACACACACAAGGTTGGCAACCTTCAGTCTCGAAAGACTATGGTAGAAGCCTACAGCACCCAGTATTCCCAGGCAGTGTCCCATCCAAGTACTAACCAGGCCTGACCCTGCTTAGCTTCCAAGATCAGACAAGATTGAGCATGGAGCTGCATATCAGTTTGTTTTTTTTTAAAGTCAAGTGCTCAATCATGGATGTCCTGCACAGCATGTAGTTTGGACCTTGCTTTTTCATAGTAAAATCTGATACTGCATCATGAATTCTTCACTCCACACAAAGACATGGGGTGAATCTCATGAGATAATAGAACAATCTGATTGATACTACTAGTCCTCATTCATTTTAAGTACTCATTTTTCTTCAACACTATGAGAAATAAATCCAACACCAAACTGAAGTGGGGATGAGCCTGGTAAACAAGCTGTAAAATCAAGTGCACAAATGAAATCCAGGTGGAGCCTGCTGATGTCAATGTGGGTCCCCCAGATCCACGTGGTGCCAGACTTGGCCCCACCTGAACCCTTCGAAGGTGACTGGCACTGTGCTGCAGTTGTCTCCAGAGGGCTTTCTGAAGACTGCAGAGGCCACATGCATCCAGGCCTCTGCAGGCTTCAGAACGGCCCTTACAGCAAAAACATAAAAGCTACTTCTGGGGGTGCAAGGGGGCTGGAGGGGGTAGAGATGGCGGCAGGTTCTGCTGCCATATCCTGACCCTCCCCCCCTGGCCTGGGAGACCTGACACGGGTCTCCTCAATTCTGTGCCTGCTCAATAGTGGATCAATAGATCCAAAGAGACCCACTGGGGCTGGATCAACAGACCCAAAGAGACCCACTGGGGCTGCCTGGGTCTTACACCTGGTGCTGCTTCCCAGCCCTGCTGGATGCAGTGGTGGACATTTCAGCGCTGCTGCAGTTTGGGTGCTGGGAAGCATCGGACTGGGCTGTAAGTGACATTAGTACCATGTTAACAGAGGAAATGAATCACTTGACTTTGAATCTCCTGTCCGTCCTGGTGCAACATTAAGTTTCCTTTCATAGCTGAAACCCCCTTTTAACATCAATGGTATATGCTCAGTTTTACTACTATAGTAAAGAATATTTGCACAGAACTGAGAATTTTGGATAGTTCATCTTAGGGACACAACTCCTGTTTTTAATCAAAGCATCTGAATGATTTAAAATTCCTTCCTTGCACAGTAATGCCAAAATTACTACAGCTTGACAGGTGAGGCAAAAGTTTATAAGGGATGCAATGAGGAGGAGGCAAAGGGGCTTGTGGCCAAAAGTAGTCATACACAGCTTAATGGTGCCAAACTTAGGTTTTCAGGGTTTTTTTTTACTTGACTCAGAAACGGGAACATTAATGTCAGATTGGTGCTCTTATTCAGACCAGTGAAAAGTCCATCTTTATAGAGAAGATGAAGACACTTGAGGCTCATATCATATCTTGGAGCACCAAGATGTATTGTGCCTCCTGTATTGTGTTGTACAGGATTTCTGGCAACAGAGGCCAGGCTGACCAATGTCTGCAGCAGTGGCAGGTTTGCACCACTCCAATGTTATCCCCAAATAAGCATTATGCTTCTCCCATGACAGTGAATGGCTGCCATGGAAGTGGTGTGACAAGGCATGGTTGCACATGAGCCATGGTCCTTTTTCTCCTGCAGTTTATTGTAAAGTGGTAGGGTGGGAACAGGGTCCTCAAAGCCTGGCATTTTACAGAATCCACAGAGAAAGTGGTGGTAGGGGAAGTATTGGGGAACAGGGAGGAGTGGCACTTATGGGTGCAGTCACTCTGGAAAGGGGGGTTGGAACTGGAGGGCTGGCAGATCATCATGGGTCACCCAGTTGCGAAGCTGTGCTGTAAAATACTATGACTGTCAGCTCATTCCTAACCCCCCACCAGCCCCAGCATGCAGTGCCACTACTGGAGTGCACACTGCATGCTATGAAGATGGCCCACAGAGGTAAGTAAATCTTTTTCTTACTTACCTGCCCATAGGCCTCCTAGCCCCCACAAGGTCTCCTCAGACCTTCGCCATGGGACTCAAGGGGTATTTCAGGGCAGAAAAGGGGGGGATAAGATCTCAGCATGAGCCACTGCCTCTGTCCCTCACTCACCACCTGCCCAGCCCATTCCCTGCCCCAAACCGCCCCTGCTGCTAACCTACTTGCTTTAGAAGGGCATCTGGGAGCTGCTGCCATGCACACATGGTCTCTTTACATTTGTACCAGGAGTCCCAAAGTACACAATTACAGCTCAGCTTTCACACCAGCATCTCAGGGCTTCATGGTGGTGGATCGTGAGACCCACCACTGCAAGGCCCCCATAGGATTGAACTGCAAGAAGATCCTACTGGAATATGCAAAAATGTTTTATCAGACTGTCTCTTTCTCTAAAGTTTTGTACTGTACTCTGAGTAGTAGATTTGGCAAGCTACTCACCAGAGGCCAGTGGCCGATGGTGAGGTGAGGTTAAAGAAACAATGAGGCAAAGGAAAAGAGGCCCAAACAGATTGCTTTCTGCTCTCATGGGCCACAATCCAGTGAATCCCTGGTGGGTGTGCACCAAGAGTTCACAGAATTTTTAAAAAGAATTTTGCCTGAGCAGCCTTTCAATCTTGCCAACAATTTTTAAGCTTCCCTGTGGATTATCAATGGCAAGTTAGCTAGAGTGAGAATAGGAAGGAAAGAAATGCACTGTCCCAAAAGTATCCTAATGCCTCACTGGACTGACGCCTAACTTCATGGGTAGACAGTGCTCTAGAACAGCTCTCATTCATTTCAGCAGAACTTGCACCAGAGAACATCACTGTGTGTCTGGTATTCCTCCCTACCCCCCAAGTTCTGTCTCCTATTTTTCCACATAATTTCCAGCTCTGTCTCTGCTGCTCAGTTGAGTGATGCCGGCAATCTCACGGCCCAATCCTGAACAGTGCATGCCAGCTCACTGCCAGTGCACATGTTGCAAATGTGGCGTAAGGCACATTTGTGAGCCCTTACCGTGGCTCCAGTGCGGAGTTAGCCCAGCACAAGCACACTCTGGGCCAGCTCTGGCACTGGCCCCGTGTTCTGCCACCCAGCAGTCACCCAGATCGCCGGGCAGAGGAGAAGTGAGTGGGAGTGTGGAGGGAGGCATTCCGGGGGTAGGGGGAGGCAGGCAGAGGGCAGGGAGGAGACATGGCAGGAGAAGGGAGGGAATGGTGGAGCACTGCTCCACCAGATCCTGTGCCCTGGTTCGGGCCATGCGGCCTGACACAAGACTCTTCGATTCTGTGCCAACTCGAGAGCTGCCACATAATCAAGTAGCCCCATTGCAGGGCTATTTCCCTTACTCAGGGGAAGAGGATGAAAGTGCACCTTTTCCTGAGTAGGCGGCAGCAGTTGACTGGGGTGCGTTGAACGCTGCAGCTGCCATTTTAGTGCTGCAGCAGCCCCGCGCTCAAGGCAGCTCAGGATTGGGCTGTAAGGCAGCAAATGTTGGAGTCAAACTAGTCAATCACTTCGCTTAATCCAAATTTACCAACATGGTGGGACCAGATTTGTATTTTCTGCATCAGGCACTAAAAAGCATCGGACCATCTTCTATCTGTATCTCAGCTGATACTGAACTGATTGATATCAATTACAGTATGTTCAAGTCTGAGTTTAATAAATACCTTACTGATGTCCTAGGATCCATTCCATACTACAGTAATATCTTGTTATTTACATACCTTTGGACAGAGCTGCTTTTGTTTTAAAAAATTTTTTTTATAGAAAAGAACATTTATTCATTTTGATTTGCTCTCCAAACTGATCTTCTTGCTTTTTTTTTTTTAATTGCACAATAGACTTTTGTGCCTCAAACAGCTGTATTCATCAAGGTTTTTTCAGAAGGCAGCGATTGTCATAGGGGAAGTCCAAAGGACAAAAAATATTGGTTAAACACAAGAGCATTTTGTGAATGCTGGTGCTTTTTGCTTTTAGTTCTCCTGTCCAGTTTCTTTGGTCAGCATGCAAGTCACATCCACAGGCACTACCATGCAGTCCTGCAAATCCCATTTAACAGCAACTCTTCAGAGGCTGCCTGCTCCCCCCCACCCCCCACAACAATCCCTCTTTCTTGCAGTGTCTTTCACTTGCACAGCAACCTGTTTCAAGCTTGCTAATTTTAATCCCTCAACCTGTTGCTATTTTTTGCTCCTCGTTCAGTCAGTTTCCAAATATTGTACCTCGCGATGTGTCAGTCATAGTCACTCTTCATACTCAGGCCAAGCCAGCACTGGACAAAATTGGAAGGCTCAAAAAAAATACCAGGCAAAGCAACAACACACTAAAAAAAAAAAAAAAAAAAAAGAACAGCCACAGTCCAGTTCATCTGTGGAGGAAGTGCTCTGAATGGCAAAGTCCATGGAGCTTGAAAAATGCATAGTGCTACTCCCACGATCAGCAATTTCCCACATTCTGAAAGGGGGGGGGGCAGGAAGATCGCACGCACACACTATTCCTTGTTCCAGACCAGGGGAGGGAGCCATAGCTTGGTGGCAGAGCATGTGCTTTGCATACAGAAGATGCCAGGTTCAATCCCCAGTCTCACCCGTTTAACAGGATCTCAGGTAGCAAGGCTGAGAAAGTCCCTTCTTTGCCTATGGCTTTGAAAAGCTTCTGCCAGTCAGCATAACTACTGCCTTGGGTAGACCAATGAGATCTAACTCCATTAAAAGTTGCACACTAATTTATTTTCTACACATATGTTACCAGTCGTGATTTCATGCCAATACTAATACAATACTAATTATGGGGAGAGGCCACAGATGAGGAGATCTGCTTTGCATGCAGAAGGGTCCCTGGATCAATCTGTGGCGTCAGAGTCAGTTTTTGTCATTGGACAACTGCTGAGGAGTCAGGGCCCCCAGAAGAGCACACTGCTTATCTCTGAGACCTTTGTCTGGTGGTGACGGTGGTGGTGGCGGTGGTGGATAAACAACACTGCCTTGGCCAAGAGAGTTACCTCATTGTTTCCGGTCACCCATCCCACCACCCAGAAGAGGCTCTTCACAGACCTTGGGGCAATTCAAGGTAGAAGGGGTCTATGAACAGAAGTTTGATGAAAGCTCCTGAAAGCTGGAAATGGATGACCAGGTCCATCAACACCATTGCTTGTGAGTGTTCTCCTAGCCATGGAGCTGAGCTAGCAACACAAATGCCTTCTGAAGCCACTATATTAAAGGGTGCCAAAGAAATATTCTGTGGTATGAATGCCAACATAGGCAAATGAAAGTATTTCACTTGTGGGAGTTCAGCCAGCTGCCACTCCCTAGCCCAATATGCAGCCCTGTCCTGGGGAGTTCCATAGCTGCTAGCTTGGTCCATTTTGAGAGCCAGGGCCCACCCATGTAATCAGCACTATGACATCACTGTGCAGCGTGGATGGGATGCTTTCCCAGCAAGCTTGCTTATTCTGTCTGGTGTCATCATCACATTCCACATGTGGGCAGGCGTTGTGCTAAAAATGGACAGGGTCAATAGCGAAAGAACACCTTGGGCCAGAGGCACCTGTTTGTGGTGGGGGAAGGGATGCCAGTTGTAGGAATGGCTGAGGCGTCTTGCAAATCATCTTTGGAGAAGATTTTTTCCTCTTTTTAGTTTGATGGGGAAGATAAACCCATGGCCTAGCTCAGCCAGCGGTAACGTCTTTGCAAACTGCTTCATGAGCTGAAGCTATTCCCACAGAGTTGCAGGGTTGTCCCATTTCCAACTTTCACATTTGCTACAGATCTGGCCCACCCATCTGATGTCATTTTAAATGTTATCCTGAAATGGTAATGGGAATAAAATAACATTACAGCCAAATACCTCCCCTCCCCATCACCAATCAATCAAATTTTCTCAAATGGGTTTTTTCCTTGACGTTCAGGCATGCTGGGACTCTTCTCAGTTAAAAAGCAGTAAGTAAATTTATTTGCATTTATATCATACTTTACTTGATCTCAGTAATCCTTGCCATAACGGTATAACACCAGCCAGTATTTATAATCCCCATATTGCAGCTGAGGGGTGGGAATCTCAGAGAGAAGCTTGCCTGATGTTACTAGTTAGTTCATGGCAAGGGCAAGACTTGAAGGCAAATGCCTATTGCAAATGCTTACAGTCCAATCCTATGTACATTTACTAAACAATAAATCACACTGTGTTCAATGGGGTATACTCTCAAGTAGAGCCAGCAGGAGAAGTTATTTCTTCTCAAACAGCCAAATGTTCACTATATAATCCAGTGGTTCTCAAACTTTTCTGGCCCACGGCTCCCCTGATCCTTGTAGCCATTGGCCACGGCTCCCCATTACATCACCTCACCTCAGTTACCCCCAAAATGGGGATGAAGGTGTTATAATTATACACTAGAAACAAAAAACAGCTGCCAGCACTCTGAGGCTGCAATCCTAACCACACTTACCTGAGAGTAAGCCCCATTGAACAAAATAGGACTTACTTCTAAGTAGACCTGGTTAGGATTGTCCCGAGTTTGTTAGCAGCACACCTGGAGGGTTTTGGAAAGGGGGGGGAAGAAGTGATGAATTTGCTGGGGGAGGGGATGATTTTGTTTTGTATGTATCTGCTAATTGCAAACTGATGTGAAACTGAGATCCAGAGACTGTTTGGCTGCAATCCTAACCTCACTTTCCTGGGAGTAAGTCCCATTGAACACAATAGGACTTACTTCTGAGTAGACCTAGCTAGGATTGTGCCTTTGTCCTATAATAGCAACCAACATGGGAAGTGCCCCCCCTCCAAAAGGAGGCAGGAGGAAAAAGGGGGATGGCGGAAAAGGAATGGGGATTTTTATTTTTTAATCCATTTTTGGAGACAAAGTTTGACTGATCAAGAGCGGCTTTTTTCCTTTTTTGGAGGGGGAGGAAAAAGAAAGGTGAAGATCCTTGGTTAAGCTGACACAGACCCCCAAGCCTATGTAGGTCTACTCAGAAGTAAGCCCCATTTGAGTCAATGGGGCTTACTCCCAGGAAACTGTGGCTAGGATTGCAGCCACACAGAGCAAGATTACAAGTCACCCCCAAAGTAGATGGGGCATGCTCATACATATACACCACAACATGCAGATGCCATCCCTATTCCCCCACAGGCAAGATGGAGGAATGCAGGCTGTGGCATTTGGACCCCCCCACCCCAGAGCAGGTTGGGCTCCTTTCTTCCCAAGTGGAGGAAAGTGCCCTCCCAATTTGAAGCCTGCCAGGATCATGCCCTGTGCTGATGAGATGCAGTACCTCCGCCACTGCCCAGCCAGCCTTCTCTCCCACCTCCCGCCACCATGTTTCACACTCCCTCCCCACCTATACTGCCCCACCCACCTCATTCACAGCAGATAACAACTGCAGATAATGCACAGGCAGGTAGAATATAGTAAAGACAGTAATAGCAAATAAAATAAAATCACATACACAGTGTATTCCTGAGCTACCAAGGCAATCTAGGAGATATGGTTACTTTCATTTATCCTTCTGCAAAGTTAAATGAAATAAACCACAATTCTATGAACACTGTGACTGCTTAAATTCTAATGGATTCAATAACTGCATTCATATATACTGCCAAACCATGTATATAAATGAGCTTGCAGGAGCTCAGACTTGAGGGCTCTCTCCTCCCTCTCTCTTCTGACCCAGTAATTCCCGACCATCTGATTCTGGTTTGCGACAAACCAGATTGCTATCAAATAATGTTATATATATATATATATATATATATATATATATATATATATATATATATATATATATATATATATATATATAGTAATAATATATTACAATATATTATAATATTATATTATATAATTATATTATATATATTATAATATTATATTATACAATTTATTATAATTATATTTATTTATAAATAAATTATAATATTTATTATAATTATAATATTATATTATAAAATTATATTATATTGTATTGTATATTATATTGTATATTGTATATTATATTATATTGTATAATATATTATATAATGTAATACACACACACACACACACACACACACACACACAGAGTTTGATCAACAGGATGTTTGGTGCAACTCAGGAACGGGTGGCAGAGAATCTCTGCACACAATAGGGCGGAGGCAGACCAGAGCGCCTCCAGGTTCACTCATTTAACACCAAATCATGGTGACATCTAAATTCAAAGGGTCAATTTAGACATCATGCCAAACCATGGTTAAGGAAGCTTGATTATTACTTGGTGTGTAGTCTGAACTGACAGGTCATCATCTCGACCATTGCTCTGCCTCCAGTGGCCATTACAGATAGCAGTGCCAAGGAGATGGAAAATGCAAGCAGACAGGGAGCTCTAAATCATAGTTTGCTGAGCCTATAAAAATCAAAAGCAGCTTTAAACCATGGTTTGCCTATTGTATGTTCAGAATCTCAAGCCATGGTTTTGTGTGGTGTCCGAATTGAGCTATGAGATCTAAGCAGCCTAGAATTACAGCCATTCTTTCAACAACTTATCTATGATTTTTAGGTTCTGTTTTGAACTTTGTTAAAAGGGTTGCATCCAAAACCTTTAGAAGCTCATGAAGACCAGAACCTTCTGTAAGATGCTTGTGGTTGAATTATTACAATACATCTTACAATACATCTTACAATACATCTGAACACAGAATGCCAGATGCATTCAATGTCAACAATGTCAGAATGCCAGATGCAAGGGAGGGCACCAGGATGAGGTCTCTTGTTATCTGGTGTGCTCCCTGGGGCATTTGGTGGGCCGCTGTGAGATACAGGAAGCTGGACTAGGTGGGCCTATGGCCTGATCCAGTGGGGCTGTTCTTATGTTCTTATGTTCTTACCTTTATTTATTTATATCCTGCTTTCCAACCCTCACGGGGGGGGGGGGTGTGACACGCCCTGGGGGGAGGTCACGCTAACATCGTGGGGTTAGGAGCTACTGCATCATGCCACACACCATTGGATGTGGAATGTCCAGCGGAGTGCAGTGCGAAAAATAAAAATGAAATCACTCCTTTCATTCAAAAGTTATGGCCAAAAAACCAGAAGGAAAAAATGCGTTTACTCGGAAGTAGGCGTACTTGCCATTGTCGGAAAGGGCAGGCTGAGAGGAATCCAACAACACCATAATGGTCCCGATCCAATGAGTGCAGCCCCCCCAAAACACCCTAGAAGCTCCCCCCAGCTGCAGGTCTGAGCCTGAGCCCAAAACGAAGCCACATGACTGCGTTTACTTGCGAGTAGGCGGACTTGCCTTAGTTGAGGCAGGCTGAGAGGCTCCAAGGACGTCAGAATGGTCCTCATCCAACGAGTGCAGCCCCCAAAAACACATGAGAAGGAGGTTCCTCCCTCCCAGTCTATGGGAGCCCTATGGAAAGCAAAGCAGCCTCATATCACATTTACTCATGAGTAGGCAGATGTGCCTTGGCTGGTGGTCAGGCCAGGCAAAGGGGATTGTGAGGGCACCAGAAGGGTCCTGATCTGATGGAGCTGGAGTGCAACAGAAGGCAGCCTCCCCCCCCCCCCCAAACAAGAACAAAAAAGAGGCTTGAATGGTAAGGGGAAAGTTTTCTGTTTTGCACTTGCAGAGCCAGGTGGGTCTTTATCTGGATATGCCTGAAATGGAAGAACTTTAAACTGGGCACTGGGAGGGCAGGAAATCTCACTGATTCTTTTTGGGGGGGTTGTTATTGCAGGCAGACTACAGAGTAAGCTCCATTGACCACTATGGGACTCACTTCTGAGTAGATTCACTTGGTGGAACAGGACTGGCTCCCCCTTATTTAAATATATTATTTTAATTTAATTATTTATAATTATTTGTTTTAATTTGCTTGATGATGTCACTTCCAATGGGTCCTGGACAGATTGTCATTCTAAAAAGTGGGATCCAATCCTAAAAGTTTTGAGAACTGCTGCAATAAGGTGCTAGTAAGTTGACGTGTGTGTGTGTGAGAGAGAGAGGGGGGGGGGAGAGAGAGAGACTCTACAAGTTTTCAAAATCACTAAAATCAGAATTTGGAGGAATAATACCATCATGTTATATATCAATCAATGTGTAATTTCATGCAGAATGCAATGAAACAAACCACATTGAAATACCTGTGTTCTAACAAAAGGTGCAGCCAAAAATACCGGTGGGGGTGGGGTGATGGTACATCACCAAGCCCACCTGGGGCGCTGTCCCACCCACTGCATGGGGTGATGTGCAGGCCTCCCGCACCGGGTGACGTGAATCCTATTGACGCCACTGGCTCACATGATAACAATATTTGACAGTACAATAACAAATCAATAAAACAAGTTTAAAAAAAAATCAAAAACAAAGCAGCACATAAAATAATAATCTATATCTAACCAACAAAACAGGGGCAAAATCAATCCCCTTAGGAGGCAGAAAAGCAGAAGAAAACCAAAGATTTGGCAGAAGATAAATGTTTTCACCCCAGCAGGGATGGAGCTGTTCTAAGCTTAATTGGGAGCAGTGGCTTCTCTAGGGTTTGTGTCACCTGGTGCAGGAGGCCAGTACATCATCCCTATGATGGGCTTCCTCCCATGAAGTGGATGGGGCAACACCCCAGGTGGTGGGCATGATGTTGCACCATTGCCCTGTCCCACTGTTGTTTTTTTTACTATACCTTTTGATAGAACAGAGATATTTCATTGCAATTTGTTTCACTGCATCCTGCATGAAATTCCACATTGAATGATATACAACATGATGGCATTATTTGAAAATATCAAGATTTTAAACATTTTGACAAGTCGTGATGTCACCCACCTGTGCATGTCACCCAGTGTGGCCTGCACCCCCCTAGCAATGCCACTGATTGGGACTGAGTTTCACATACCACCTGCCATAAAGGAAAAGGCCCTGTCATGAGTCACCCCAGACAACAATTCTCACAACAGGGAAATCCAATATGACCTCATGGGACAGGCACTCAGATAGGGAGAGATGGTCTGTAGTGATAATTTTCTCCCTTGCTTTTGATATGAAAACCTAAGGCAGTGGTTCCCAAACTGTGTGTCAGGACCCACTGGTGGGTTGTGACATGATGTGTTTTTTTGTCAAAGGGTGATAGAAAACTCAGATAACTGCCTCAAGAAGTTGGCTGAAGCTGTTTCTCGGTGTAGGAGGCAACATGGCCAGAATGAAGACCAGACAGAAAAAGATCCACCTAGAAAGTAGTGTGTTCTTGAAAGACAGAACTTCTTTATTTATTGTTAAAAACAAACAAACAAAAAAAAACAACTTTCAGGGGTTTAGAGAAACCCTGCCCATGTAAACCACCTTGAATAAAGTCAAAGGAACAATTCAATGGCCAGAAAGATGGTATATAAATACCAGTAATATTATCAGTATTATTAACATACTCTGGATCTATTCAGGATACAATCTTGTATACACTTGAAAGTTACTCCCATTGAAATCAAAGGGGCCTGCTTTCAAATACATATGATAGGATGTGAAACAGGGAGTGTGAGGGTAAACAGAGAAATCTTCCATAAGAGGAAGCAAAAAGTGGTGGAGAAAGAAGAAAGCAGGAAGAAAATCCTTGACTAGAAAGCATTTCCAAATGTAGCCTGTCCCTAGGAGATATGTCCACAGATGCATGCAGGCATTTGATGAGCTTTTATTTGCACTGCAAGGGAAAAAATAGCACTACTGTTTTTGGTATGAAATTTATTCTAAAGACAGTGAGACTTCACACCAACTGTATTGGAGGAGGGTTGCACTAGAAGAATCTCCACCGTAATAAGCAGCTGCAAGACACATGACTTAAAAGAGGAACACCAAAAAATATCCAAACTGGGATCAACGCGTATACAGTTCCTTTTCTGAAAGTGGCATGACTCTAAATTGCCATTTTTAAAACAGGTAATGGAATTACAGTGATGAGCATTCCGAAGTACTCAAATCAAGTTCCTGGACTGGCAGTAATAGGCTAGTTAAACAATTTGCACTGGAGAATAAGCATTTAGGGTGGCTGCAACAGCCATCAGGCTAGTGTGATATACCAATCTGTACTGCTGAACTGGCAATGCAAACTCCTACCATCAAACACTACCACTGCAGTCTTGTAAGTAAATCCACAAAATTTAGTAGCACACAAAAAGATTGCTAATCTGTCTGCTCCCACATGCCTATATTAGTCAACTCAACAACCTTTAATGGCATAATCTATATTAGTCACTTGTTGCCCAAAGTTTTTTTTAAACTCACTATTGTAAAGCATCTTTGCCTAATCAGCTGAAATTCACTCTTATACATCTTGAGAAATTTACAAGCCTGCACTATTGATTGGCACCAATATGCCAATAAAAACCACTGTCAACTGATATCACAGCGATGTCAAGCACCCAATTCTTGGACCGGATTGCGTTTGACAGATGGGGCGGCATGATAGAGGTGTCACAGATTGATGCATAATTAGAGCATCTCTAAATGCATTCTGGTTACATAAGCAGAAGCATCATTTCATGGGGCAAAAAGTATGGGCTGTGCAGAGAGCAGATTCACAGCAAGGTTCAAAGGTCAGCCTTTGAATATACTGTATTCATTCTGAGTGGCCCGCTTGGAGGCAGGCTGTGCAGCATTGGAAGGCTCTTCCAGTTTGAAGAGACACTTGGCCAACAGACTGAGGCAAAGAGGCAAAGAAGGAAGGCCCATAGCCAGGGAGACACACCAGGGACACACTATGCTTGCTCCCAGTGTGGAAGGGATTGTCACTCCCGAATTGGCCTTTTCAGCCACACTAGACACTGTTCCAGAACCACCATTCAGAGCGCGATACCATAGTCTTTCGAGACTGAAGGTTGCCAACTATAACTATAATTCATTATTATAAGCAAAAAATTAAAAAAAGCAGTGTAACAAAACGGCTGTTTTCTTTTTTATCTCACATTAATTATAGTAAGGTTCTCCACATAGTCGTGCTTTTTTCATTTTCTGAACCAATGAGATTTATGCCTTCAGCATGCATCCCTAGTAGACAGGCCCATTTAACTGTTTATGGCAGTGATTTTCAATCTTTTTCATCTCAAGGGACACTGACAAGATGCTAATGTTGTCAAAGCACACAATCACTTTTTTGACAATTGACAAGGCACACCACATGGCAGGTGGGGGGCTCACATCCCCCAATGGCCCTACTAACAAATGACCCCCCAAATCCTGCAGCACACCTGTGGGTCATTTGTGGCACACCAATGTGCCACGGCACACTGGTTGAAAATTGCTGGTTTATAGTAATAGTCATTCAGTATATAAAGCCAGCGAGATGTCCAGAAATATAGCTGTCCTGAAGAATAATCATGTAGTCTGACCCTCCTTCATGGTGTCCCTGGCACAATGCTATGTAATGGGGCAAAAGTTGCCATAACTCTTGCAAGTCACTCTACATACCATCACAGTTGTGCATGTCCAAAAGGCAACTAAATCTATATGCTTTGACTTAACCAATTTGCAGATCTTGCTATAAGGGTGCACAATGTGAATAGCTATGGTGTAACTTTCTTTGTTTGCTTGGTGTTCATAAGTACACTGCAAAATATAAAACAATCCTCTTTTACCTCCGGTTTCAAACTCCTTCCCCTACTGATTTCCCAAAAAAGTACATCAAAGTTCTTTATTTGTGAAAGACTCACAGCCCAATCCTGAGCTGCCCAGGACACAGGACTGCAGCAGCGCCAAAAATGTCTGCCGCTGCATCTTGTCCACTCTCGGAAGCCATCGACAGCTCTTCTGGAAAAGGGGACTTTTGTCCCCTTCCCCCAGGTAAAGCAAGTAGCCCCGCAATGGGGCTACTCGATTCTCTGCCAACCAAATGGTCGGCAGAGAATCAAGAGCCTCCATATCAGGCAGTGAGCCTGACACAGAGGTTCTGGATTGAGTGAAGCTCCACCAGTCCTGCCACCCTCCCTCCCTGCCCCCACTTACCTCAGTGCTGCTTGGCGGTCTGCACGACTGTTGAGCGATGGCGCTCCGGCAGCCACCCAGCGCTAGCCCAGCACCAACCAACGCTGGGCTACCACCAGTGCTCGCCCAGCAGTAGGCCCACAAGCGTGCCTTACAGCACGTTTGCAACAGTGCATGCCAGCGGTAAGCCAGCACGCACTGTTCAGGACTGGGCAGTCATACTAATAACTGCTTTACTAAATAAGATCCACTGCAGATACAAGTGATACATGAGAGAGCTTCTGGGCCACCTACTCCATGATTTGTACATTCTTTTAAGTGTACTTGCACCAGGTTTTTAAAGGTAATTGATAGTCATGTGGGATCATGGATTTCCAATCAAAACTGTGATATTTGTGTCAGCCATGAACAGAAATGATTTACCTGAAATGCATGTTTAGTCCTCCATCCTCCACGTTTGTTTTTTTCTCCTTAGAGTTGCACACATTTGGGAGCAGGCTTTTTCAAAACTTGGAGGTGCCTCTTTGATCACAGTTTACAGGGAAAAGGGCAGAAGAAAAAGTACAGTGGAGGAAGGGAGCCCTAATTCTGAACTGCACTGATGTTGTACCTTAGTGGAAATTTGAAAAGAGAGGAGGAAAGAATATTTCACATTCAGCAAAGGGATCACAATAACAGAAGCTTTCCTGGCACTGGCTTTGCCTTCCTGAGGATATCCCCCACACCTCCCACACAAAGTGTCTTTTCCCATAAAGAAAATGTATATGCAGTAACGGCAGATGGGCATCTCCTTTTCTTCCATGTTTGTGATAATGTACCTGGAAATCTACTCAATAACCGTGTCCTTCTCTCTCACCTTCCTCCAGTGGCATAGCTAATGAAAGTGTAGCCTGGTGCCAAGCGCTAAATGATGCCCTAGAAATTATGTCACACCCAGACTTTTAAAAAAGTGAAAAATGGGGCAATGGCATAGCTAAAGCATCTGCTACCCGGGGTCAAGGAAGATTTAGCAGCCCCCGCTCCATGATAAAATAAAATTTAATTTATTAGATAAATAAATAGTTTTGGTCATAACTTTTGATAGAATACAGATATTTCAATGTGGTTTGTTTCATTGCATTCTGCATTAAATTACCTTTCCAATGATAGATAACATGATGATATTATTCATACATACCAAAGTTTTCACAACTTTGGCCACCAGTGTCAAGTTCAGCTCGTTTCTCCCCCTCCCAGAGTTTGTAGCCTAGTACAATTGTTACCCCCTACACCTCCTTAGCTACACCACTGTCTTCCTCCATGTCCCCTAATCCCCAAGTACTGTTATGATTTTTGTTTGCTTTCTTGTAAATGGTCATGTGTATGCTTCAGTGCATAGACACACTGGAAGTTTAAAGAAGCAAGAAACTGACACAGCACTTGAGAGATGAATTTGACGCAAGTCCTTGCCTTGCTGGGGCAGAGGGGGCAAGTGGACAGGTAATGCAGAAAGGTGAAGTTGCATGTGACACTGGCCATTCTAGTCCAGCATCCAGGCTAGGCAAGTGGGGAAGTGTTTGCTAGCTGTATGGACTCTTAAACCAGAAAAGGTTTAACTTGTAAATTCTGGCAGTGAACATTAATTTAAGCAGGAGAAGATTCCCAAGGGTCAACTTAAGTGTTTAAAAGTCTGCGTGCAATTTCAGGCCAAGTCTAAAAAAACTACTTGAGAACTTTGAGCACAATCCGAACCAAATTTCCAGCACTGGCATAGCTGTGCCAGTGGGGCATGTGCTGCATCCTACAGTTGGGGGGGGCAGTCATAAATAAATAAATGTTAGGCAATGTTTGTTCCTTTATGGCAGAGTTGCATTGCACTTATGTCGGTGCTGGAAAGTGGGTTAGGATTGCACCCTTTGTTATTCTTTGCTATTCTTATTTTGAATACAGTTCCAGCAGTGTCCAGTACATGACAATGCACAGAAGTACTTAAGGAAAGACAATCTTCTGGTTCCAAAGTATTTGCTATGTAAATGTGCTGTGTGTACATGTACTCTGCATGTGTGTGAGTGTGTGTGTGTGTGAGAGAGAGAGAACTCATGTGGGCAAGTATGCATGGGGAGAAAAACAGAGAGAAGAAAGAAGGTAGGGACATTAAAAACTTTTCAGATTTTATGGAAAATCCTTAGTAGTCCTTTAGGCTGCTGGTCTACCATACTGGAGAGAGTCCTGCACTGTCAGTTTAATCCTGTTTATTTTTAAAGTGATTGCACTGAACTCCATTACTGATTTGAAACTGTAAAAGTTTTTCTCATGTCTTCACTGCTCCCAAGATAAATTATGTGCCAATATTTATTTGGCTGAATTTGGGGATATAGCTAAGCAACTCAGCCAGCGTCACTCTGATTAGCTGAAGTAATCATTTACCACAATGTCAACAAGAACTGAGCCCCCAACGCACTCCCAAAAGTGTGCGCCAGGAGGAAGGATGGTCTCCAGATGCAAACTGCAGCTGTACTCCAGTCCCCCTGTAGCTACCAAAGCAATCCCCCCTAACTAAAAAAAAATACTTTCACACATCTAAATAGGAAACTGAAATCCAGTTTGTTACAACGTGGGGGCACATTCCAATAGGGATACATTGTTCAGATTGCGTCATCATTTATAACAGTGACATCACAAAGCAAGATGTTAAATACAATTCTCTCCCAAAGTTTCTCTGGGGGCACACTGGAAACCGAGGCAAAGCAGTAGGGGGTTGAACATCCTGCAGGATTACAGGGAAGATCTCTTTTGCACAGAAACGTCTCTGCAGAGACCCACCCACCCAGCCAGCTAGCTAGCCAGGCAGCCACCCACCCAACCCTTTTGCATAAATCTTCTAACTCAATTCCAAAGTGCTGCTCTTTTAAGCAAACGATTCAACAGGAATGAGATCAAAACCATCTTGAGGATGAAAAACTATGGGAGGAAAGGGGGGGAACCCTGGAAAAGCATCATGGCGGTTAGCTGAACTGGGCAAAAGTTTTCCAAGTGAACTTTCTGCAGACTTGCTCTCTCTCTTTCTCTCTTTTCCTGCAGGCGACGATCGCTGGGCTTTTCCGTTCCCCTGGCACGACTGAGCAATGGATAGCCCTCTCAGTTGCACTTCACAGGTCAAAATCTGCCAGTGGAAGGTGGCATATCTGCCAATCTGAGGGGAGGGGAAGGGGGGGCTCAACTGGGTGGTAGATTAGAAGAAGTTCTACAGGCTATGCCCAGTGGACGCAACAGGCAGGGGTGACGTATTAATGATGCTGATGATGCAAAACAAGGCACTCACCTCGTTCCTCTGGAGCTGGAAGAAGCTGCTGAGATAGCTGGAGTTGAGGGACGAGCCCAGCTCGGTGGTGTTCTTGCTGGGGTAGTTCAGCTCCGGGTGTTGGGAGGAGGAAGGCTCCGGTCGGAAGGCATCAAAGGCGCTGGCCTGGTGCGTGTCTTGCAAGGAGAGATAGACCCAGTTGAGAAGCTGGGCAGGCTGGTAGACGGAGGCAGCGCTGGTGTCGATGGCTGACAACAGGCTCATCCTTGCCCCCGCAAAGCTGCCCGCTGGGTTTGGTTCCCCCCTCCCTCCTCCTCCTCGGAAAGTGCCTCTCGAGCAGGGGATCGACTTTCCCCCAGCCTGTTTGGGGGCTGTTTTCCTACCCCACCGCTTTCTCGTGGGCCCCTGCAAGAGGGAGGGGGGTTCCTCGGCTTCCTAAGCCTGGCCAGCCCTGAAAACCTTTCTCTTGCTCCCTTTCCTAAGGCGCCCTGAGCCCTCCCAGCTCCAGCAGACCGTCCACCCCCAGCATAGCTGCTGATCTGCTGCTACTGTAGCAAAGTTAGTAGGAAACTTTCTTTGGCTTCTCACTCCCCCCTCCCTCTCCTCTCCTCTCCTCTCGCGCTCTCTCTCCCCTTTGGTGGCTGATCCGCTATCTGTCTTTATTCTCACTCCCTTATTCTCGCCTTTGGAAGGCGGCGCTCATTTGGTTATTCAGCAGCCACAGCCCCAGTCCCTTGCAAATGTAGCACCGAGGGAGGGAGAAGCAGAAGCCCATTGGCTCCCGAAAGTTCCCTGCAGCTACCCACTTTGCATATGAATGAAGTTGTGGGCCAATCGCAAGAAGGGCCCCTCCCCGTCTCCCTTTTCCCCGTGGCGAGTGCAGAACACAGTCACCGCCTCTGTTAGCAACAGGGCGCGCTGAGTTTAGTACGTGTCTGGAGTGGCGAGGACATCGAAGAGCTTCTTGGTGGGTCACACCACAGTGCAGCATCCTGTTTCCTGCAGTGGCCAAACTGATGCCTTTGGGGAACCGTCAGGCATACCTTCCACACTCACTTCCTTCATGGCTAGACTATTGTTTTTTGTGGCTGATCCAGGGCCCAGTCCTATCCAACTTTCCAGCACTGGTGCAGCTACAATGCAGCCCCAAGGTAAAGGAACAAATGTTCCCAACCCTTAAGGAAGCCCCTGTGACTGCCTCCCCACCACAGGATGCAGTTGCATGCCCCATTGGCACAGCTGTACCAGCTCTGGAAAATTGGATAGGATCAGGCCCTTACTCCCAGGACCTAGAGTCCAATCCTGAGCTCAGTGTTCTGGTTTTCCGCCGGAGCACATTGTTGCAAACGTGCCATAAGGCACGTCTGTGACGCTTACTGCCGGGCCAGCACCCTTGCTAGCTGGTCTAGTGCCAGGCGGGTGCCCATCCTCTGCTGTCTCGGCACGGTAAGCGGGGGTGAGGAAGGGGCATTCCGGGAAGGCGGAGAAAGGGTGGGAGGGAGGGTCCCATGGAGCTCCGCCCCAACGGATCCAAGGTGTTCGCGTGGGGCTCGGCACCCTACACAAACACCTTTACCATACCGTAAATTGAGTAGCCCCATTGCGGGGTTGCTTCCCTTACTTGGGAGAAAGGACAAAAGTCCCCTCCTCCTGAGGTGCCACCCATGGCAGGCTGAGGCACACAGGATGCAGCGGGAGCCATTCTCGGCATCACTGCAGCCTTGTGCCCTGGGCAGCTCAGGATTGGGTTGCCCCTCCATAGGATTTCAGCCTGGGGGCCCAATCCTATCTAATTATCTGGTGTGCTCCCTGGGGCATTTGGTGGGCCGCTGTGAGATACAGGAAGCTGGACTAGATGGGCCTATGGCCTGATCCAGTGGGGCTGTTCTTATGTTCTTATGTTCTTAATTTTCCAGTGGTGTTGTAGCTGTGCCACTGGGGCATGCACTGCATCCTGTGGTGGGGAGGCAATCACAGAGGTCTCCTTAAGGTATGGGAACATTTGTTTCCTTATCTTGGGGGGATATTGTGGCTACACCGGTGCTGGAAAATTGGATAGGTTTGGGCCCTAAGGGTGCAATCCTAACCCACTTTCCAGCACCGACATAAGTGTAATGCAACTTTGATGTAAGGAAACAAACATTGTCCTACCTGGAGGAGCCCTCTGTGACTTTTCCCCCAACTGTAGGTTGCAGCACCTGCCCCACTGGCACAGCTATACCAGTGCTGGAAAGATGGTTAGGATTGTGCCCTAAGTCCTTCTGACTATAATGGAACTTGTTTCTGAGTAGACATGCATAGAATTGGGCTCTTACACTTTTTTCTCCCAGGGCCAAACTAGACACGATCAACTAGCTGTGTGAATGTATCTCTCATTAATCTGTGTTTTTTTCACATGGGGGGAGGACACACTGTGTTGCAGATGCCATTTTTCCCATGCTATTTCCCAGATAAAAAGCTCCTCTCCTGTAACTAGGCTGTGTTTGCCCCTGTGGGAAAAATTATTATTCTTACTATGGCAGATAGATTCTCAGAGAAGCAGTTTTCATCAGGAAAATGGTGCTGGGGCAGGGAGAGGGGCTGTAATAGACCTTGGGCTGCATTGCAAGACCCTCCACCGTGGCTGCTATTCGAAAGCAGTTTTAAAAGCATCTTCAGTGTACTGCCTCTGATTTGAGATGTTTCAGACCCCATTGATTAAAGATCAATAAGTCACTGGGCCCTGATGGCATCCACCCAAGAGTTATTAAGGAACTGAAGAATGAAGTTGCTGATCTCTTGACTAAGATATGCAACTTGTCCCTCAAAACGGCCACGGTGCCAGAGGATTGGAGGATAGCAAATGTCACGCCAATCTTTAAAAATGGAAAGAGGGGGGACCCGGGAAACTATAGGCCGGTCAGCCTAACATCTATACCGGGTAAGATGGTGGAATGCCTCATCAAAGATAGGATCTCAAAACACATAGATGAACAGGCCTTGCTGAGGGAGAATCAGCATGGCTTCTGTAAGGGTACGTCTTGCCTCACAAACCTTTTAGAATTCTTTGAAAAGGTCAACAGGCATGTGGATGCGGGAGAACCCGTGGACATTATATATCTGGACTTTCAGAAGGCGTTTGACACGGTCCCTCACCAAAGGCTATTAAAAAAACTCCACAGGGAATTAGAGGACAGGTCCTCTCATGGATTGAGACCTGGTTGAAGACCAGGAAACAGAGAGTGGGTGTCAATGGGCAATTTTCACAATGGAGAGAGGTGAAAAGCGGTGTGCCCCAAGGATCTGTCCTGCAACCAGTGCTTTTCAACCTCTTCATAAATGCTTGGAGACAGGGTTGAGCAGTGAGGTGGCAAAGTTTGCGGACGACACCAAACTTTTCCGAGTGGTGAAGACCACTCGTGAGGAGGTCCAGAAGGATCTCTCCAAACTGGCAGAATGGGCAGCAAAATGGCAGATGCGCTTCAATGTCAGTAAGTGTAAAGTCATGCACATTGGGGCAAAAAATCAAAACTTTAGATATAGGCTGATGGGTTCTGAGCTGTCTGTGACAGATCAGGAGAGAGATCTTGGGGTGGTGGTGGACAAGTCGATGAAAGTGTCGACCCAATGTGCGGCGGCAGTGAAGAAGGCCAATTCTATGCTTGGGATCATTAGAAAAGGTATTGAGAACAAAATGGCTAATATTATAATGCCGTTGTACAAATCGATGGTAAGGCAACACCTAGAGTATTGTGTCCAGTTTTGGTTGCCGCATCTCAAAAAAGACATAGTGGAAATGGAAAAGGTGCAAAAGAGAGCGACTAAGATGATTACGGGGCTGGGGCACCTTCCTTATGAGGAAAGGCTATGGCTTTTGGGCCTCTTCAGCCTAGAAAAGAGACGCCTGAGGGGGGACATGATTGAGACATACAAAATTATGCAGGGGATGGACAGAGTGGATAGAGAGATGCTCTTTACACTCCCACATAACACTAGAACCAGGGAAGATCCACTAAAATTGAGTGTTGGGAGAGTTAGGACAGACAAAAGAAAATGTTTCTTTACTCAGCATGTGGTTGGTCTGTGGAACTCCTTGCCACAGGATGTGGTGATGGCATCTGGCCTGGACGTCTTTAAAAGGGGATTGGACAAGTTTCTGGAGGATAAATCCATTACGGGTTACAAGCCATGATGTGTATGTGAACCTCCTGATTTTAGAAATGGGCTATGTCAGAATGTCAGATGCAAGGGAGGGCACCAGGATGAGGTCTCTTGTTATCTGGTATGCTCCCTGGGGCATTTGGTGGGCTGCTGTGAGATACAGGAAGCTGGACGAGATGGGCCTATGGCCTGATCCAGTGGGGCTGTTCTTATGTTCTTATGACCATTGCTGACCTTTTAGGTAATTGGCTTCATTTCTGATATCTTTCATCTCCAGCGCGACATCAAACCATGACTGGCTAATCTGTGGCAGGATTCTGTCCTGGGGAACATTGGTACTGGTTAGAGCAGGGTACTGTCAAATATAAGGCCTGTGGGCCAAATGCGGCCCCCCCAGAAACAATTTTAATAATAATAATAATAGTAATAATACAGGTATTTATATACCGCCTTTCTTGGTCTTTATTCAAGACTTTATTCAAGGTGGTTTACATAGGCAGGCTTATTAAATCCCCGTAGGGATTTTTACAATTTGAAAGAATGTTCTATCTTACAAGAACCACAACATTCAGGTGTTACTTTCTTGATCTGGCTTCACATTCTGGCCTCCATCCCCCCACGCTCAGAGCAGATGGAATAACTTGGCTCAGCTTGTCAGCTGCTTCAAGGTCACACGGTGCCCGGTGGCCTCGAACTGGCGACCTTCGATGTTATCTTCAGGCAAATGGAGGCTCTACCCTCTAGACCAGACCTCCTGCCCAATTTATCCAGCCCCCATTATAATTGGACTCTCACAGCTTGATAATTGAGTTCTGTCATATCTTGAACATATGAACATTTTTGCACATGAAGATTTACACATTTACTCTTCTGTTATTTGCAGCTATGAGTTTCTACGTGAGAACAAAGTCCTTATTTCTGACCTTCATCTGCTTAATGATGTCACTTTCTGCTTAATGATGTCACTTCCAGCCCTCAGCAGGAACCATGAATGCTAACTTCAGCCTTCTGTATGCAATGAGTTTGACATACCTGGGCTAGAGTATCAGGCAAGGACATCGGGTTCACTCCTGCATTTCCTGGCTCCTGCTGCTGCCCTCTTTCTGGCTTAGTAAACTAGAGGCAAAACCACACATGGGCTTGTGGGGCTCCATATGTTCTGAAGCACATTAAAGTGGTGCTCTCTCTCACACACAGTTTGGGCTTGTCTTAGATCGTTTGCCAAAAAGGCCAGCTAATGATGTTTTATCCTTGGCTTGTCAAAGAAAGCAAGAGAAATTTAGCATTAGCTCAAACCAAGCACGGGTATTGGAATGTGAGCCACTAATACAGGATAAGGGAAATGGATAGAAGGGCAATATAAAAAGTGGGCAGCCATGATGAGGTGACAGCTGTCCCACAACACCTGTACAGGCATCACTTTTGTTCTTAGTTTGCTTTTATACTATTATGCAGCTTGAAGCACTCTAGAGCCCAAAGGCGAGTTGTAAGTGAAAGATGTCACCTCTTCCACAAGCTTCCTGTGGCTTTTGGTTGCAATCCTATACACACTTACCAGGGAATAATTGCATGGATTTATGGTACTTACTTCTGAGCAGACCTGCCTAGGATTGTGCTGAAAGTAAGCAAATAAATTATTATTAAGAATATTTATGTGCTGCTTTACAACAAAAAGTTCATAAAGTAATTTACAGTCAGTTCTCTATCTGCGAATCCACTTATCTGCGAGGGGCAGAATTGCCACCTATGCTCATTATCTGCGACTCTGTTCTCATTATTCGCTAATACTGTCTGGATCAGTTAACTGGGTCAGTTAATCTGAAAACTGGGTCAGTTTTCAGCATCAAACGGGCTTTGGTATTGGCCTGTGGAGAATCATTGAACATATTTGTGTCCACTTCCAGACTTGCCACACCATCTTTGGACACCATCTCAGGGACTCAGCTGAACCTTCACAACCCTGGTGATGATGAGGTCTCTGTGGGCCCAATCCTATCCAATTTTCCAGTGCCAGTATAGCTGTGCCAATGGGGAAGGCACTGTGTCCTGTGGGGGGGAGGCAATCTCAGAAGCCTGCTTAAGGTATGGGAACATTTGTTCCCTTACCTCGGGACTGCATTGCAACTGCACTGGTGCTGGAAAGTTAGATAAGATTGGGTCCTGTAAGGCTACCTGAGAACTGCTCTGGGGCTGAGGCAAGCCCAGGGAAGGAGCCAAGAGACGTGAAGGAGGAGGATGGGTGAAGCAACCCCCTCCCCACTGCTGAACTCTGAGGCCTCGTTGTTGGGCTGGCAAACTTCACTGAGTTGAGAGGTAGCCAGCACAAAGAAATTGCCATCGCCAGCATAGAGGATGAAGCATCAGATGATGGAGATATTGATGAGCCATTACCCAGCCTCATAGACTTCAAGTTGATTCAGGTTCATAAAGTTCATATACCTGTGGTTCCCTGACAATGAGAATCTGTCAGGACCCACCAGAAGTGATGTCATGACCAGAAGTTACATCATCAAGCGGGAAAATTTTTTAATAATCCTAGGCTGCAATCCTACCCAGGATTAAGTTGCATTTACAGTCATTGTTAAAAGAATATACATAGTAGCTTGTTAAAAGTACAGGTCTGTAACATTTCCCCAAGTGCAGTCACATACCATGGTAGCATCAAGTTTAATAGATTAAAAATAAAATATTGAAATGAATGAGGACCCACCTGAAATTGGTTTGTGACCCACCTAGTGGGTCCTGACCCACAGTTAGAGAAACACTGTCATAGAGTATATGGTGAAGAGGGCCCCTTGGACCCTACCCCCCTTTTCCCCTTAGGCACCCTAGTGGGATAGCTGTACTGACTCTCTCTCTCTCTCTCTCTCTCTCTCACACACACACACACACACACACACACACACGTGTGTGGGCTACATGGGCTATGTGTGTGTGTGTGTAGCCCATGTAGCCAAAATCCAGCCCAACTTCTGCTATCTGCTTCATGCCCCAGAGGTGTTCAAGCTCCCCTGGAGCTCCTGAGGGCTGCTGTTCCAGCAGAGAGGACAAATCCCAATCAACTCAGCTGGAGAGGTTGAAGTGTGAACTTGTGTTAGTGCTGGGAGAGAGTCTTCTGGCCAATTGTGTTGGGGGGGGGGGTGTCATTGTGCTGTATCAGTGTTGCATCAGGCTACAGATATGATGATGTCATCTGAATGAAACTTATTCAGTTCCCTGCACCAGTTTTATGAGCTTCAGTTTCAGTGACAGCAAAGGGCCACTTTATACACTGAAAGCTTGCTGATTACTTTGTAATATTTTCATTGGTCCTAATTGGTCTTTTGGTTTTAGTGTAATTAATAGATCAACAGTGCCACCTATAATTCCCCCCCTTTTTAAAACAGATACACTCACCTTTTTTGTCATTGTTTATCTAAAAGTATGAAATATGAGTGTAACAAATAGTTCTTTGGACATATTTATTTCTTTATTTATGTATTTGAGAAATTTATATCCTATCTTTCCCATGTCGAGGCAAATGACGAAGGCGGTTTATGCAGCTCTAAATTAAGTCCAAAGTAATATAACAGGTTAGAAGAAAGGACATCAAAAGAAATGGTTAAAAAAAACATTAATTTTAACATTAAACAGTGAAACATAAAACAATGCAAGACTACGTATCATTGAGCCATTGGGGGAACAAATAAGTCCAGGGAAGCAGTCAAGTCACAGCAGTGTTTCAGAGGTGCAGAAGGCCAATATCTACTTTTCAACCAAATACCAGATGAAACAGATATGTTTTGAGCCCTCTCCAAAAAGCCATGAGAGAGGGAGTACTTCCCTGGAAGGGAATTCCACAGTTGTGGTGCCCCTACAGATAAGTCTTGCCCCTGAGCTGCACAGGCAGCACTTGTAGAAGAGCCCCCTTAGATGACCTAAGAATGTATGGAAGGAGGCCGTCTTTCAGATAGCCTGGACCCAAATCATGGAGAGCCTTAAAGGGTAGAACTAGCACCTGGAATTGGGACTGGATGCAAGTGGGCAGCCATTGTAGCTGCTGAAGTAGTGGTCCAGCAAAGTCATATCATCTAGCCCCATTACCACCTGAGCCACCGCATTCTGCACTAATTGCGGTTTCCGAACTGTTTTAGAGGATAACTCCTTACTAAAGTATGGATCACCATGGCCAGGTCCTAATGACTTGAGCATGGTCTCAGTTGGCACAGCAGCCCTAGCTGGGTGAATACATTTATAGCAATTGCTACCACTAGGTTCTCCAGAGGGAGCTGAGAGTTCAGGAGAACTCCCAAGCTGTGCACCCACTCTTGCAGGAGGAGTGCAACTCTGTTCAAAGTGGGTAGAACAGATGATTCAGTACGTGAATTGAGGATTTCCTAACCAGGAGGTCAGGATTTCCAGGAGGACCTCTGTCTTTTCAGGATTCAGTTTTAAGCTATTGGCTTTCATCCAGTCCCCAGAAGCATCCAGACAGTGCCCCAGGACTTCCACAACTTCCTTGGAGCTGGATGGCAAGGAGAAATAGAGTTGGGTGTCATCAGCATATTGGTGACACCCCATTTCAAATCCCCAGATGATCTCCCCCAGTGATTTCATGTACATGTTAAAAAGCATGGGGGATAGGATAGAATCCTGTGGCACCTCAAACTGTCGGGGCCAGGGTGCCAAACAAATGTCTCCCAGCATCACCATCTGGGACCTGTCAGACAAGGAGTGGAATCATCATAGAGCAGTGCCCCCAAGCCCCACTTTGGCCAGTTAACCCAGGAGAATACCATGGTAGATGGTGTCAAAGGCTGCTGAAAGGTCCAGCAGGAACAGCAGGGTTGTTGGAAGGGGTTCAGATAATCCTTCTCATCTAGGAACACCTGGAGCTGGCAGGAACCTCTGCTACCACTCGTTCAATCATCTTCCCTAAGAAAGGAAGATACAGGTACATGTGTCAGAAGCTGGAATTCACTGTGGTTCCACTACATATTTACAGTGGCAAACTTGGATGTATTCCTATGTAGTATATGTAAAATGGTCTAAACATGAGTATGAACTTATGGACCAGAAGAAGGAAAAGCCTGTGTCTACCCTATTTACTTATCTACGTCTACCCTATTTACCTATCTCCCTGCTGAATTTTTAACATCACTAACTGTGCAAATCCCCCTTTTTTAAATTTCTGGAGAAGGTTTTTGCAGACTCATGTGCAAAATGGAAATACTAAATCTTGAAATGCTTTTAGTCTTTTTTCACCATTCTTACAGATTTAATGTGTTCACCCATGATATGACACGACAGATTTGACACAAACAGATGCGCTTTGGGTCTGTTTCTTGTCAGAGCTTGGAGATTCAGAACTTACAAAATGTTTGTCAGCAACACAAATTTGTAAGAGTTTGTGCCAAAAGTCTGTTCTATCCCCGAAAAGAGAAGAAAGGAGTATGTATGATGGTAAGATTTGATATCTCCCTTTTAGACTTTTATAGATAGAGTGGGACATAATTTTTTCAGAGCCAAAATTTAGGGGAAAGAAACCATAATTCATGTGTTTGAGATTATAGACTGGTTGGTATATATGCTAGGGTTAGGCAAATGAAAAATTTAACCCTTCCCCAGCATGAGCAACAACAGAGGCTTGCAGCCCAATCTTATACCCACCCCAGCTCTAATGTAGCTGCACCAAAAATGTTCCTAAGAGGGGATGATGGAATAGCTTGCAGGAAGTAAGTGTAAACATTTTACATGCACTTCCTGGTAGGCTACCCAATCATCAATAGGTCTCCTCAGACATGCACCATCTATTTTGTTGGCGTATGTCAGAGGAGAGAAAAGGGGTGTCAAGATAAGATCCAGTGTGCACCACTGCCACCAGATCCACCCCTCCTGTTTCCTCCCCACTCCTGGTTCCTCCCCCTTCCCTGCCCAGAAATGCCCCTGGTCCTCCCACTCCCTCCCACTCCCTCCCTTCCCACTGCCTGTCTCCACCACTGACTTTCCAGCACTGGATGCTCTAAGAGACTGCTGCCATGTGACCGGCACCACTCACCATTTCTGGCAACAGCCTAGTCATGCGCTATAGAGCATTGCATTTTGTGATGCCATAAGTTGGACTGTGCTGTCAGAACACATGTTCCAGCAGGTCATCCTGATGATAGGACTGGGCTACTAGTTCCACACAGCAGTCTTTTCCTTATGTACTTTGGAAGTGAGCTGCTGAGAGAAACATTAAGTGGAGAACTGTGGCAGAATCCTAGTTACTATTTACACTGGGGTGGGGTTAAAGAATGCTTTGCTTGCATTGGGTTCAGGTAGGTATAGGAAAAGCCAAAGTTGTCAGCTCTTCAGTCTTTGCTCAGTTCAAAATGTAGCCACTGCTAAAATTGTCAGCATGGGATATATACCAAATACAGTAACCTCCAGATTGACTTTTACATTCTGCGGTGTAACTTGCAAACAAGAGCTTTAGGTTCCAATCCTATCCAACTTTCCAGTGCTGGTGTAGCCACAATGCAGCCCTTAGGTAAAGGAACAAATGTTCCAAACCTTTGAGGAGAACTCTGTGACTGCCTCCCCACCATAGGATGCAGTGCATGCCCCAATGGCCTGGCTGTACCAACACAGGAAAATTGGATAGGGTTGGGCCCTAAGGGTGCAATCCTAACCAACTTTTCAGCACAGACTTAGCTGCAATGAAGCCCCCAAGGTAAGGTAACAAACATGCCCTTAGTTTCAGGAGGCAGGATGCAGTGCACAGCACAGCTATGTCAGTGCTGGAAAGTTGGTTAGGATTGTGCCCTTAGTCAGTGTTTCTCAAACTGTGGGTCAAGACCCACCAGTGGGTCAAGAGCCAATTTTTGGTGGGTTGTGAAAAGTTTTTGAAACATTGAAAAAGAAAACTTTGCAAGTACCCTTGCCTGGTTTGCAGCAGAAAATCATTAGGTGGTATGAAGTAATTGTCATACCTCCAAATTAAAATGCAACATTTTCCCATTTTCTTTAGTAATTGGCATGTGTCGATCATGTGTGAACCCAGTTTCAGCTTTTGGTCTGGCCTGAAAGTCCCTAATTGCACATCTTGCTCTAATTCAGCCTTCTGGGTACCCTGGGATGACTGTAAAGGTTTGTGGGAACAGTCCTTGAACTCCATTTCTAGGAAGAGTCTAGCAAATGTCTACACAAACATACTGTATGTGAGGTCTCTAGTAACCTTGGGAGCATAGGACCCTGATTATTATTTATTAATAATTTATTAATTGTTATAAATAATGATTTATTTCTAGATCTCTTTTCTGTCTAGTGAGTAATGATAGATTGCCATCTTTAAAAGTGAGTTCCAGTGCTAAAAAGTTTGGGAAGCACTGCCAAGTCCTGATGAGCTCCCATATCCCATAACATTTTGACCAGGTAGAGTTCTCTAGATACTGTAATTCATCTTGCACGTTCAATCTAAACATTGCCTTGCTGGATCAAACCAAGGTCCATTTAGCCCAGCATTCTGTTTCCAGTTGGGACTGTTTCCAGAAGCAGGGTATGGTCTTCCCCTGTTGTTTATTCCCAGCATCTGATATTCAAAGACACACTCCTCTATTCATGGACTTCCATTTAGCTATCATAACCCATAGCTATGAATTTGTCGAATCCCCTTTAAAATTCATCTAAGCAGATGGTCATCATCACCAGATCTTGTAGCAGTGAATTCCATAAGTTAATTCTTTTTTTTAATTGGAAGCACTTCTTTTTTCCAACTCTCTCAAACAGTTAGATTAATTGAATGAACTGTCCCTGCCTCTCCACAACTTATAGTATTGAGAGAGAGAGAGAGAGAGAGAGAGAGAGAGAGAGTTCCCTCTCTCCATATAATTTTATGAACCTCAATCAGTGTTGTGTTCTCCTTGGTCATCTTAGGTTAAGTCCCAAAAGCCTCCAACACCTCAGCTTTTCCTTGTATGGAAGATGTTCAGCAACCCCCTGGTCATTTTCTTCTAGCTGCAGGTCAGCCTTTGTGGAATGGGGCAACAAGAACTACACACAGTTTATCAGGATCATAAAATTATTTAGCACTTACAATTATATGTGAACACATACTGTTTCCACAAGATTTCACCCAACCTCTAGTGGGACGGATTTAGACATACCTTTGGAAGCAAAAATTCCCACAGTTTTGTTTCTGCTTGGATTGTTACAAGCTTAAGTAACACTCTATCATCTTGTTCCTGCAGTAAAACACTGTGTTATTTAAGGGGCACTTTGAAAAGATTTCCAAGTTTCTTTCTTTTCTTGGTCTTCTGCATAATTTCAGAACCTTTGCTTTGGTACGAGAGATGCATTTAATGGCTTGCATGGGAAAAGAGTCAAGAAAATACTCTTCAGAGAAAACAAAGCTACATATATTTGGGGGGGGGGGGAATGCAGGCCTGAGAATCCACTATAGGAAATACTATTAAGCTATCAGCTATAAACTCAGAAGATGGATGGATGTGTTTCCCATATGTGAGCAGGTTGTTAACTGCCTGCCTATCTGGTTACAGTATTTTACATTGGAGACTGGAAGCCTAAGAGGGTTGGAGCAAAACATGGTGGAGCTTGTAAGAACAGTATACTGCGGAGTACCACACTGCCAAACTTTGGAGACACTATGAATATGCTTGCAATAAAAGGAAGGCAGTCCTGCTGGTAAGGGTCTCCAAGAGGAAACCTCAGCTCTAAGGATCATATATTTTCGTAAAGGTAAAAATGGCTAGATTTATTATCATCTCTACAATAAACAGTGCCGCATTGTAGCACCTTCTGAGGCAGGTCCCAGAAGGTGGTGCTGGGTGACTGCTACTCCATCCCATGGCCTTTAGTGGATGGAATGCTGAGTGCTGCAAGGTTCTATCTTGTTTATCATCTACATGAAACTGCTGGAGGAGGAGAGCTGGGGAGATTTGGACTAGAAAGAGAGTGTCACCAGTATGTAGATGACCCCCAGTTTCATCTCTTGCTCCCATCTGGTCCTGGGGAGGTACTTGGAGGTACTAGTGTTTCTCTAACTGTGGGTCAGGACCAACTAGGTGGGTCACAAACCAATTTCAGGTGGTTCCCCATTCATTTCAATATTTAGTTTTTATTATATATATTAGACTTGATGCTACTATGGTTTGTGACTACATTTGGGGAAATTACAGATCTGTACTTTTAACAGGTTACTATGTATATGCTTTTAACAATGATAGTAAATAGGATTTACTCCTGGGTAAATGTGGATAGGATCGCAGTTGAGGATTGTTAAAAATTTTCCTGCTTGATGACCTCACTTCCAGTCATGACATCACTTCCGATGGGTCCTGACAGATTCTAATTCTAAAAAGTGTGTCCTGGTGCTAAACATTTGAGAACCACTGCTATACTAGCATCTGATATAAGTTTTGGATTGGATGAAGGTGAACAAACCAGAGCTTAATTGGGACAAGATAGAGACATTTAACAAGATACTGTTATCTGAGAGTTTCAGTGACCTAGCAGTAGAGTTACAACATACAGTCTTTTATGGATAATTAGAATAACCTTGCAAAAGGTATGCCTGGTGCCATCACTGCTTGCCTGTTTCAAACAGGCATGCTGTAACCAACAAGGAGGAGACATTCCTTACACCTCTGTAAGTCTCCCACTCCGCAATGGGTCTCCGCAGACCTATGCTAGCGATTTTGCTTGCATGAGGAAAGAGAGCGGGGAGGCTACAGGAAAGGGGGATAGGATTTGATTTTTGCCATCGCTGCTGGATTCACCCCCTCCTGCAGCCTTACCCCATTACGTCCCCTCCTGACCCAGTTTCATCCCCCTCTGCCTCCATTCTGCCCTCCCCCCACTGCCTTGCCAACTGGCTTACCTGCTCAGGTAGGTGGTGGGACAGCAGACAATGCACATGGGAAGGCTCTGGCCTTCCTGTACTGCCAGAAAGCACTTTACTATGTTTTCTGTTTCAGTAGCCAGCGCTGACGGAATGCTCAGATAGGATGGGGCTGTCAGTCTTCTATACTGGAAGTATCAAAGGGAAGAGAATCATTATTTCCACATGTGTTGGGATTTGCCCAGTAGCAAAGAAATTCTGGAATAAAATTTATGAAGCCATTGATTTATCTATTTACCCATTTGGCAATTTTTGTGCTGCCTTTTCTCTTAGAGAATGTTCAAGGCACTTTACAATCGATTGCAGTTGCTGACAGTGCAATGCTATGTATGTCTACTCAGAAATAAATTCCATTTTCAATGGAAAATGGAAAAATCCCACTTTCATGTGAACAGGTTTATAATCAAAGATTGAAGCCTTATAGCCCAATCCTGCGCTCCCAGAACCAAAGGCTGCAGCGGTGCTGAAAATGGCTGCCACTGCATCCTGCATGCTCTGCAGGCTGCGCTGGCAGTTCCTTGGGAGAACAGGACTTTCGTTCCCTTCCCCTGGGTAAGTCAAGTAGCCCCATAATGGGGCTACTCAATTCTACATCGACCCAGGGGTCGGCGTAAAATTTTGAGCCTCCGGGTTGGGTCAGCAACCAGAAACAGAGGCTCAGGTCCCACTTCCCTCCTGCCCTGCTCCCTGCCCTGGCACACCTCTTCCCCGCCCTCTCCCCACCCTCCGTCCAGCTCCCTCTCCCCGGAACACCTCCTCCCCACCTCCCCCCATGCCCTAACCTATCTCTTCGCTGCCCAGCATTCTGTGCGACCCCAGAGCAGCGGAACTCTGGTGTTTGCCTGGTGCTAGCCCAGTGCTGGCCAGCACTGGGCTAGCACCAGCACTCCACCGGTGCTAGAGCCCGCAAACGTGCCTTATGGCATGTTTGCGACAGTGTGTACTGGTGGTGAGCCAGCACACACTGTATAAGAGTGGGTGCACAGATCCTTTATTGTCTATGCAAATTTCTACACAGTACATACCAACAGATTACAATTAGGATTATCAGTTTCCAGAATAAGTTATACAAAACATTTGAGATTAATGTCTGTTCCATCAATAGCCATAGGGCATGATGAATCATATGACTGCACCATCATGGACAACAATGTCATAGAGTGAAACAAGGAAAACTGGAATATATCTGATTTTTTCAAAGCCAAACACCTTTTATTAATTATTGACAAAATATTGCTTGGACATCATCATCATTATATACATAGTAGTGTTGTCCAAAAATATATGCAGATATTGAATGGCACATTGCATTATTATTAACAGTATTTATTAACAGTATTTATATACCGCTTTTCAACTAAAAGTTCACAAAGCGGTTTACAGAGAAAAATCAAATAATCAAATTGCATATAATCATTATAAATTTTACAAAAATAAAAAGAATATACAGTATAGGAAATCATTGTGTACTGCCTCTTTCAGAATCAAACCTAGAAGGCCGCAGAATGAGAAGGCCATTGAGAATCAATTTCAATTTTTAGCAAAAGCCTGTGTGAGTGATTGGTTCATTTGGTTTTGTATACAATTTTTAGCAAAAGCCTGTGTGAGTGGTTGGTTCATTTGGTTTTGTATTCATTTGGTTTTGTATACTGGGCTTTTCCAGTGAGCTGTATGCAATTAATATAATATTATAAGATTAAAAGTAAGACAGTATTGTTCATAGCAAGTTTATAAGTACATTAATACATGTGTGATCAGAAGAGGGCTGGTGTGTGGTGTTGTTCTCACATATCCAACAAAAATGAGAAAGGTCTATGATGATTCATCCATCCTAATCAATCTGTCAGACTTGGGCTGCATGGTTCCTGCAAAAATTGTTGAACGTCAAGCTGCGAGGAGGGATGTGCTCAATCATCCAGGAATCTCTGCACAAATTCTGCCACAACTTACATTCCTGGCAGTCTCACAAAATTGCTTAGACATCTGACATCAAACTATACAGAGACTACAGAGTATCATGTTCCAGGGCTGCCCCACATGCCTGTCATAAATACGTCTGTGTATCACTTTACGACTGCAATGAGAGACTGTGACAGGGGATATAAATAGTGCTTTACAAGCCCCTGCCCCCAGGGTTTGGGGCTCATGTGGATTTTGCAGACCTTAATACAGCCCTTGACCCTCTTCAGCTGACCCACTAGTTCCAGTAATTTGCCTGGAGCAGCATAATAATTTTGCCTTGCTTGGTTGACAATCTCAATACACAGTGAGGATGGAGGAGGTGAGGCAAAACAGGGGCAAGGTAAGGTGGCTGTGGAGGTGATTGTGGGTGCCACCTGTGTCCATCTCTACCTTATGGATGGATTGACCCTGCTACTAGCTATTCCCTTTTCAGTAGGGCTGTGAACGAGGAAGGAGGCAGGGAAGGCAACAAGGGAGTTAACAATGTCAAGAAACATTCTATACACAGTGACATTCCGTCACTTGTTGCTGGTTTTACTATATTATACACAATTTTGAGATAGGGTAAAATTGACATAGGCAATGACCTCTTTGTTCAGCTCAGTACAAGTCTCAGAAGGGAATACATTTCACAATAGCCCTTTTCTAGCAGGGGAGATTCATGAACATAGCCTATGTATGTGCAGAAATGTAAATGTGCAATGGAATGCCCTTATCTATCTATCTATCTATCTATCTATCTATCTATCTATCTATCTATCTATCTATCTATCTATCTATCTATCTATCTATCTATCTATCTATCTTATACTGCCTTTCTCATAGACTCAAGGCAGTTTACATAGGGAGGCTGATCATAATGCCCTCTTTTTTCAAATGTGAATTTTAAAGTAGTATTCTACTACAGTCCACATGGAACTTAATTGATGTATCTGATATGCATCCCCATCTTGGGATATTAGCTGCATGCAACCAAGTGTGACCAGAGTACAGCTGGTCTATGTTATTTTCCATGTGTTTTTCAGTGCAGCCATTCTGAATGTCTTAGGCTCCATGTACAGTCAGGGCTGGCTCTAACTAGACTACTTATGGTCTGCACTGAAATGCTGTATTTAGCAACCTGTATGAATAAAGCAAATTATTATACAGTTGTTCATGCAGCTGCATAACTTACTTGGCTTAAAAAAAAATATTTTGCCTCATTCATTTTTTTTTTTTGTTCCTTATCATAGAATGGGGCAAGAAACTAAGCAGGATATCATGAGCCCACCCCCAAATATTGAAAACCTGATTCAGGCTGCAATCCTAAACACACTTACCTGGGAGTAAGCCCCAATGAACGCAATGGGATTTATTTCTGAGTAGACATGCATAGGCTTGCATTGTCAGCCATTCCCCTGTCTCTGAAGTTTTCAATGGACATTTCTCATACAGAATCTGACTTTTCAGATCCCAGTACTGGTTACCTGATGATATCACTCGACAGATTAGTAAAATGTTAACTGATTTGCAACTCTAGTTTCTGTCATTCCTGGCACCTTCCCCGAGTATCCTGCTCCTTCTTATGCTCCAGCTTTGTCAAAGCTGGGACTGGACCATTTGGAGTGACTGTTTTGCAGAAACTCTGAAGAATTCCATACAAGCTTGTGGTTTACATTCACATTGTGCTTACACTTGCTTTTTAATTTTCTTTTAAAGTGACATTCCTACAAGAATGAAAAATAGCCACTTTAAAGTTGAAACTAGGTTGCCTTTTGGACCCAGCCAGCTGCCTTCATCTGTAAATTCAAACTCTTTCCATGTTTATATCGCGGATGTTAGAAGAGATCAAAAACAATACATTTGTTCCCCTTCCAGTGGATGGAGTGAATTGTGGTGTTTAAGTCAAAATCACCCTCTAGCGCCAAGATGTTTGGAATGAATGCCATTAAGTTGAAGGTAACAAAAACCAAAACTTTTAAACAGTGGCCAGAGAGCTTTAAAATCATTTGGAGTTTGCACGGCCAGGTATGTGCCAGTGGTTTTCAAGTGTCTGTCCAAACCTTGCTGTTCCAAGTCTATACTAATTTAGCATTAGCTTAAACTTTGAAACATATTTTCAATGAAAACCGCTGCGCACAGGCCAACTGTTGATACAGGCTGGATTTCAAGGACTGTTATCTTTGTGAAACACTTTGATAGAAAAAATTCTCCACTATGTGTATAATCCAATGCTTGAAATTGATACTGCACATACGTGCATGAGTATATGTATGCACATTAATAACCAATCCTTTTTTGTCTATCCATATTTTATTGAGATGTAGTAGTCGACAGATGTAGTAGACAGAAAAAGAGAGAGAGAAAGGAGTATTCCAGAGTAAGAACCATGGGGAAAAAGAGCACCCCATATTGAAAAATATAGTTAATCATTAAATTACTATTTAATCTTAAGCATAAAATGGTCCTTGAACAGTGCCAGTAATCAGTACTGGATAATGAAGAAGATGGCTTCAATGTTGAGTTGTTGCTTTAGAAATTGTTCCTGTTTCAAGTGTTGGGAAAAGTTCAGGATTTGTCAATCTTCTATGCTAGGAGTATCAAACATAAGGCCCGAAGGCCACTTGCGGCCCACAAAGGATCATGTGATATTTGGTCTCTCCCATATCTTGAAAATATGATCAGTATTTGCACATTTTCTCTTTTGTCATTTGCAACTAATGAGTTTTTATATGACAGCAAAGTGCTTATTTCTGGCCATCATCTGCTTAATGATACTACGTCCAGATTAATGATGTCACTTCCAGCCCTCAGTAGACTCCGTGAACGCTATTCGGTCTGCTATATGAAATGATTTTAACACTCCTGTGCTACATATTGGAAACTTATTGCTTACAAAATGCAAACAAAATAAGAAGCTGAATGTCATAGTAACAGCAAATCAACACAACTCTAACTACTTGCAAACTTTGTCCCAAAGATACATTTTTTATGTGTCTAAAACCACAATAGCCCCTCCCTTTTCAGTTGCTGTTATGGTAAGGCCAGTTTCTTTTTCATTGTTCAAAAATGTCCCAGGCAACTTTTGTTTAACCAAATTATTTGGAGTCCATGCTGTTCCCCTCCCTTTGCTTACCAAAAGCATAGCTCACAGCCTTCCTGCTCTGAGCAGCTTGTTTCCAATGAACAGAAGTAGCGCATGCTGGGTTCCCAGTGTGCACCAGTTATGTTCATTTGAAACAGAAGCAGTGCAAAGAAGAGGTGCTGCTGTTGGCAAGTATAGGGAAGGGGGGGCCTCTGGGGGGTGTTTGCTCAGCACCTTGGCCATTGAGGTGTGGGGTGCAGCAAGATTTGATTCTATCCCTCATCATGTTTAGCATCTATATGATGCTGCTGGGAAAGGTCATCAGAAGATTTGGGGTAGGGAGCCATCAATATACTGATGACTCCCAGCGCTTTCTCTCCTTTCCACCTGATTCCAAGGGGCCAATCAAGGTCCTTGATTGTTGACTGGAGGCAGTTGGGTAAACAAGCTGAAATTAAATTCGAATACAGCAGAGGTTCTCCTGATCTGGAAGTCCACGATGAAGGTACTGAACTATCATCCTGCTCTGAATGGGGCTGTACTCTCTCTGAAGGACAAGTCCTCAGCTTAGGGGTTCTCCTGGATGCGCAGCTACCATTAAACTTGCTGCTGTTGGTGGAGGTGAGGGGAAAGGCAGCAAGGAACAAAGACCTCTCAGTGGTGGCATTCCAGTTGTAGAACTCCCGTGGAATTAAGAATAGCTCCCTCCTTGGAAACCTTTGGGCAGGACCTTAAGACTTTTTTTTATTCAGGATGGCATTTGATTGCTGACATGATGGAATGGCATTTTAATCAAATGTAATTTTAATTGTTTTATGTGGTCAATTGGGGTTTGCCTTGTTCTTATCATTTTAATTGTTTTTAATTTTTGTTTTTGTTTTAATTGTTATAATTGTTTTTTTAAAAATTTTTATTATTATGGTTACTGCCTTGCTTCATTTTAATTGTTTTTAATATTTTATTGTTGTTGTTTTTAATTCTGTAAGCTGCCATGATTGCCTTTACTGGGAGAAGGCAGGGTATACATTCTTTTTAAATAAATAAAAGGGAAAAGAGTGGTTGAGAAGTGATTTGGAGCTGTGGCACATTTTTTCCCCCTTTCTCCCTCCAGCAGCAGTTCACTGTCACAGTTCCCACCCACTCACTCCTCTGTTTGCCTCCTATCCACTTGATTGCCCACCCACCTTCCTATCACGTCCATGGGGGGCACAGTGTGTGCAGAGTTAGCATTTGGGTGATTCAGGTGCTACAGGGCACTGGCCTCAACTGGTAATACTCTTCTTGTGAATATTCAGATCAACTCCCATGCAGAAGACATTGTATTTGGGGGTGGAACAAAACAAGACACCTTTCTTCAATCGATGAATTTCATCTCCCGTGAGTTCACAAGAAAACAACCAATCCTTGTGTCGAGATGGCTACAGCCTTTGATACTTCTCAGTTTGAATGTCCCTCTGACTGAACCTACTTCCTAGAAAATCTCCATTATTTCTGTCATGTGGATGTAGGATAGATTCCAAGTACATGTGATTATATTTGTGTGTGTGTGTGTGTGTGTGTGAGAGAGAGAGAGAGAGAGAGAGAGAGTATAGCAGCAACTGTCACCGTGCAGATGCCTGATCTTGTCTGATATTGGAAGCTAAGCAGGGTCAGGCCTGGTTAGTGCTTGAATGGGAGACCGCTTGGGAATACCGGGTGCTGTAGGTTTATACCATAGTCTTTCGGGACTGAAGGTTGCCATTTGTGAAATATTTAGCTTTAAAAACTCATCTGCACACTTTCTGGGTGTACATATTGCTCTAGAATCCAGCTCTTTTTTATGTTTAAGGTCAGTATTACATACCTCCACATGTGTTTTGACAACCTTTTTGTCTAGCTAAGGGATTATTTCGGTGGGTTTATTCTAGAGATTGCAGTTACAGGAAAATTAAAGCCACTAACTACTCCAATCTCTTATTACTAGGAGGGTTTTCATCTTCTGGAACAAAAGATGTACAAATCGATTGACTGCAATACAAACCACAACTCATTCCACTGCCTGCTGCAAAGACTTGCTATTGGCTCTCTGTGAGAGGTCATTGGAAGCATAGGTGAACATAGGCTTTGGGAGCTTTCATCCTGAGCTTTACTCTCTTCATGATCAAAAATTAATTTGATTTTTGTCCATGTGATGACCCAAGACAGGGATTCTCAAGATATAGACTGATTGAGCTTCCCATTCAATTAACCTGTAGGACATTTATCTTTTTGATATTCAGAAAAAAATGAATGCATATAAGCCATAAATCATTTCTTCTGAATATTAGCAGATAATTATTCCGCCTGTTTAATTGAACATGAAATTGATTTTTAGAGATGATATGTTGACGCTTTATTTGTATGCTACGTTTTGGATATAACTTTTATAAAGGGTCATTCATGCAGCATCACATTCTTGGGTGATCCTGTAACTTCAGACTGTAGCGATGGCTGGACTGCAGCAGTTATTTATACAAGTTTCATCACAGCAAGTTATCAAAATAGCATGACTTAGGCGCAATCCTAACTTCATGTTAGGCTGGCACAAATCCCTTATGCCAGCCTAGGAGGGTCGCAAACATACCTCAGGAGGAAGCTGTGCCAGTGCACAGAGGTGCATTAGAGCACGGAGGCTGCATCCCCCGCGTAAGTTGCGTTGGCTGACTTTGACCGATGCAAGTGTCTGGGGAGGGCGGAGAGGAGGCGGGGAGAAAGCAGAAGGGAGGCAGGGCTGGAAGGCGTTCTGGGGCAGGAGGAGGGTGGGCGGAGGTGGGGAGTGGGAGACAGGGCTGGGATCTGGCTGTTATGCTGGATCCCAACCCCCATTGCTGAGCAGCACGGAGCAGCTGCAAGTCACTCCACTCTCCTTGAATTTGTGCCATCTCCTGAAGTGGTGCAAGTCCATGGAGACCCATAGAGGCTGTGGTGACTTACCCAGGGGTAAGGGAAAGAGTTTCTCCTTACATCTGGCTAAGCCACTTTGGTGTCCTATCTCGTGCTGGATACAGCACAAGCCTCCTGATTTGCCTGTTACAGCACAAGATAGGATTGCGCTTTTAGAGCAAGAGGCTATGCCTAGTCCTTGTGAATAGTTCCCTTTAACTCAAAAGTGGGCACATTCTAGATTGAACAGAAAATTTGGCAGCAAATCTAGATTGCCCCTTCTCTGATGCAAATTGTTCTCATCTCCTGCCACTTTGCAGTTGTCCAGTAGCAACCCAGGTCTGCTGCTAAAAGGATGAATCAGCATTCTCAGACAGAAGAACTTCGTCCAGTAAAAAGCATTGCTTTATCTAAGAAATGTGATAACCAATAATGACAAAAAATGGCAATTCTCAGAAACCAGTGAGAGATTGTTTCAGTGTTCTGGGATACTCTGGTGTTAATCTCTAAGAGCCCAATCCTGGGCTCGACGCACCAGCTTACTGCCAGCACGCACTGCCTAGTGCCGGGCCAGTGCATGTGTTAGCCCAATGCCAGCTGGCACTGGGCTAGTGCCAAGTGGGTGCTCGGCCTCCACCACTTGACTGTCGCACAGACCTCTGAGCCGTGTAAGGTAAGTGGGGTTGGGGGGAGGCAGGGAGGAGGTATTCCGGGGAGGGGGGAGATGGGTGGAACGTGGGGAGAGGGCGGGCAGGAGGCGTGCCAGGGGAGGGTGGTAGGACCGGTAGAGCTCCACCCACCGGATCCTACGCATTTGTGTGGGGCTTGGAGCCCGAAACAAATGCTCTTACTTCACCGCTGACCTTTTGGTCAGCAGTGAATCGAGTAGCCCCATTGTGGGGTTACTCCCATTACACAGGAGAAGGGGAGATTCATCCTCTTCTCCAGAGATGCTGTCTGTGGCTGTCGTTGGTGTGCAGGATGTGGCGGTATCCATTTTCGGTGCCGCCACAGCTGTGCACCACAGCAGCTCAGGACTGGGCTGTCTGTCATCATCACTGAAAACAAAAACAACTTTGAAATGAGACTCCAGTGTGAAATTGTTAAACTAGAATGTGTGATCAGCCAATCTGATATATTCAGTTCAATATAACTGAGATTTGGAGGTGTCTTCACCACAGAAAGTAATTGCCTCTCTAGGTATTGGGTGTTTGATAATGATTTGTTAAAGAAAATTAGTCAATTTATGTGCAAAGCATTTTCCCATGAATGAGAAGGGCTCACAATCGAAAGGGCTCACCATCTAAAACTGACACAAAGAATAGAAGAAGGGCAGGAAAGGGAAGGCAGAAAAAACTGGGGAAGGATATATGATTATTTCATTTACATTTACTCAGGCTTGATTACAGCAGAGCAGAGAGCCCTGTGCCATGGGAACTCGGCCACAAGTTTGGGGTTTTGAGAAAAGATTTCAAGGAATAAGAAAGCAGTGCTAGTTCCATATTCTCAGGAGTCCTTCAGCAAAGTCCTATGCCAGGCCCCCTCTTGGTGCTTGTGTGAATGCACCTGTGTGCCCACAAACACTCCCCCCTTGGGCAGTTTGGATGCTTGTCCCTCAGCACCACCTGGACATTGAGAGAGGCACATCCAGAGACTGCGTCCTTCATTGCTGACTCAAAAGCTGAGAAAGGAGCACCTCTGGGCAGTCCCCCTCCCCAGTGCCCTGAAAAGGTGCTACCGCAGGTCACTCCCCTTTCTTTTGGGGGCACTGATTTCTGGAGACATCCTTCCATGTTGGTGGCACTGAGGGAGGAACATCCAATGGACTCTGCTCTTCCCTTCTATAAATGGGACCCTTCAGAAGGACCATTTCATCCTTGCAGGGCCCCTGAGAAAGCCCAATTGCAATGAGGAACCTGAGAGAAGGCGATGACAACCCCAGTCACTCAGCTGAGTAATGCACTCAAGGGCTTCCGAGATCAGTCCGTTGGGCCCCTGGGCACCACTAGGCTTTTAGACAGTGCTCAACCTGGCTAATTTGATGCCAAACCTGAGTGTTAATACTTATGAATCAACATTTTATCACCGTTGACTGCCATTGTGAATGGGCCATTCTATTCTTGTATACTTTGAACTTTCCATAGAAATGTAACTGGCATTCTGCTATCTTTTGCAGTTTGTAGCCTCTGGGTTCAACTGTTTACAGACTGGTTTGCATCTGACAAAGTGAATTCTAGTCCACAAAAATGCATATCACAAAAAAGTTTGTATTGTTAGTTTTAAAGCTCTTTTAGATTTTTTTTATTATAACTTGGTTGCCGTTAACGAACTTGCATCTCTTACCTCTGTATATTCAGAAGTGAGAAGTACAACTGGTTTGTGATAGGAGGAACAAACCCCTAAATGAGGAAAAGGGGAGAAGCAGTATGTGAACGGGTCTGTGTGAAGATAGGAAAGTAAAAGCATATTCATCTTAGGGGTGACTGGAGCCCTGGAAAGCCAGGATTTTATGACTTGCTTTGACGTGAAACCAGGGTTGCAAATTACATCTCAGTCAAATACAAAACAAAAATTATATTGCTTAGTAGTGATTGTGGATTGCACCCCAAGCAAATGAGGTATTGGTTTTTGCTGGACCAGTTTGTGTTGGGAATGCATGCATGAAAATGTCTGAACTTTATAGGAAAGTGTGGGAAATTGTCACAGTTAAATCATATGAAGAAACTAGGGCTGCAAGCACATGCACAGTTTTGAGAACATATCCTGTTGAACTGAGTGGCACGTCCTTCTGAGAAAACATATATGGGGATTCAGCTGCATATCTGACTGTGATCCTAACAGAAGCCTGAAGCATTCTCAGAGATGATCATTTGTTTGTGAACAAAAAGCTCTCCATCCTACCTTGCTAGTTTTTAATTCTTGTCTTTGATGCTTGGAAGGGGAAACTCATGTCATTTATCACACTGTAGAAGGTGCAGTTGCCTCTGTGTGATGCTCTCATCTTTCAAAAGAGGGAAAGCAAATGGCCATGTTTATTTATTCAGCACTAACCAAAGTGACATGCCCATTCCTCTCTCATCAGTTTGTTCTCCAGCGCAAATCCTTCCCTCCTCTGGGTCTCCTGAAGGCTTCTGAAATTGCTTGTACCTGTCTTTGCACAAGGAGGTAACTGAATCATTGTTCTCATTAAGCAGCAGCTAAGACCCAACTTACTGGGTCTTAAGGCCCAACCCTATTCAGATACTGTGCCAACAATGCATGAATGCTGGCACATCAATCAAATCCTAAGCCCATCCTGGGCAATGCCATGCCATCAGTGCACTGATGCTGGTGCAATAAGGGCCACATGACGAGCTTGTCCTGCCAAAGCAATACTGGCACAGCCCTTCCCAGTAACACCCTGAGTGACCATGTCATCACTGTGAAACTGGTGCATCATCTGTGTGAGGTCTATGTGTCATGGATGTGATGTTCAAGGAACCAATCATCACATCCAATCAACCCCAACATTGGTGGAAGAGAGGTGCTATTAGGCGGGCAGGGGCATGGCCAATCTTTGGCCAGTGCTGGGGGAACATCCCCTACCAACCACTGGGAATGAATACTGCAGCAACAGGCACCACTGCCAACCATGGGAAGATGTCCCAAGGCACCCCCCCCACACACACATCAACATGACACAAGGATGCCACGACACTCTTATTCCCAAAAAGAGCTACAGTAGTGGCAGCAGTAAAAGGGGCATTCACAAAGACCTGTTAGGAACCCCTGTACCCAGGGTTCGAGCCTCCTTGTCCCACCCACATAACACACACATTCAAGGAATAACTTTAGGAGCAGAGCAGAAAGATAACTCTCTTGGAAGAGGGCAACCATGTGAAACACACAACTCTTTCCATGGAAAGGATTCGTCCATGTGGGGACATCCACCAGCTGGAAGGAGCCCTTATGTCAGAAGAGGAACTGGAACGAGTCATTAGAGAAACCTCCGCAACATTCAGGCAAAGCAGTGTGTTGGTAGATCATTGCACAAAGATGGGTTCAAGCCCAGCTAAGGACTTGTCTTAACCGAAAAGGCACTCATGTTTCATATGACTGTCCAGAAATACCCATGGCAGGGGCAAAAAAAAGAGGAGGAGGTAGGTCTAGATTCCACACCATCTAATCTAGATAGCTGCTTTCTAACCAGGCAGCCACAGCAAGAGACAGCAAATAGCACTTCATCTGGCATTTAAAAACTTGCATCAATGCAACAGGCACACAAGGCTTGGAGGCTGTAGCACATGGACCTATCACTAACACCTGCTGGCATGGCTGTCAGTATGCTGCCTTTCCTGCTGTTGTTCTCCATGAACTAAGACAGTAGAGAACAAGGGGCTCCCCAATCACTAAGGTGTGTCCTGCCCTTGGAGCTCAAGAAATCACAGAGTGAGGATGCTGCAGGGAGAGAACAAAAAGGCCCCTCTTCCTTGAGATTCCCACCAGCTGAGTCAGAGGCCTGAGTGGAGGATGCCCTTTCAATTGGGATCAGAGTGGTGGTGGAAGGTTAACTCTTTCTCTGCATGATACGTTCTAGATTGAAATCCCGTCCTTTAGCAGGGCACATAGCAAAAGATGATTTCAATCAGAGATACAACAGAGGAGTAAAAGGTGAATTCTATCCCCCAACACCAGGGAGCCAATCCAAATCACCCCTTCTCCTGCAGTTGCTATTAACATTTCAACAAACTGTCCAGAGATGTCCCACATCACATGACTCTTAGTTTGGCCCTTAGTTGTTCAAGTAGAAGACTGAACTGTAGTTGCAAGAATTCACACCAAAGTCATACATCAACATGTATTTAAGTCAGGTGGTACCAATCAACTTCTACCCTTGTCTATTTTGGTCTCTTGTCCTCCTTTCTTTTTCCTAGAGAACTTGGTACATACATACATATACTCTGAGCAATCTGAAATATTTCAGTTACTGAAGCATCTTGATTAAAACGATACCATGAAAAGCATGTTTCTGCTGGGTTGAAGAAGGGCTGCCTTGTTTCCTGGAGAGATATGATAAATCTTATGTCACACCATCTCAAAGCACAATGAGTTACAGGGAAGGCAGGGAACAACGATCCATTGACAGCCACCACACTTCTGAACTATGTCTTTTCAGTCTCTAGCTACAAGACAAAGAATGATGCCATCCATCATTCACATGGCATGGCTTAGCAGTCTGGAGAACAGAAGTATCTTCTATATCTATACCCACTCCTCCACTAACTTTCTGTGTGACCCTGGTCATGCCGCTTTGCTTTTATATGTATGTGCAACAGTAGTGCAGTACAAAGGGCAATTCCAGATATGTAGCTGGCCATTGCTTTTCCACTTGCAGTTGCATGCAGAATTGCAGCGTTCTTTCACTCAGCAATAGAAATGGCAGTACTGACCCTTTCCCTGTAACCTCTTCCATTGAGATATGTTGTATCAGGATACGCACCTCTCAATAAAAATGTATGGCTTTTATGGTGGGTTCACATGTGCTGCAGTCAACAAGTGAGAGGAATATGCCTCACATGATGATTTGCATGTGGAATGGGCTGTCACACAATCACCACAGATAGATTCATTTCACCCAATGTCAATTTAAACACACTACTTTCCAATCTGATCACACTCAGTTGAGATTGTTGAGTGATGGAAGATCAGTGTAGGAGCCAGCTCATATTTGGCCTTTTAAAAAAAGTCCTCCATGATATGCTCTCTATTTTTTTGTCGTTTTAGCATAAACATTAATGTTAACATTTAATATAAATGACCGAGGGGGAACTCACAACAATTACACCTGAGGTTTATGGCTCATTTCACTAAATGATCCTCTCCACAAAAAGTTCCCTTCTCTTAGAAAACTAGAAACCATGGAGAAATGTTCTAGGCCAGTGTTTCTCACAACTGTTGGCCACTAGGTGGCTCACGAGCCAATTTCAGGTGGGTCCCCATTCATATACTGTGTATTTTATTTTTAATATATTAGAGTTGATGCTACCATGGCATGTCACTGCATTTGGGGAAATGTTACAGATCTGTACTTTTAACAGAGTCACAGCCCAATCTTATGCATGTCTACTCAGAAGTAAGTCCCATTAGAGTCAATGGGGCTTACTCCCAGGAAACTGGGGATAGGATTGGGCTGTAAGGCTGCAATCCTAAACACGCTTTCCTGAGAGTAAGCCCCATTGAACAAAATAGGACTTACTTCTGAGTAGACCTGATTAGGATTGTGCCCTAATATGTATACTCTTTTATGAATGATAGTCAATGGGCAGTGGTATTCAAACTGGGGCGTTGCGATGCCCCAGCCTGAGGGTCCTGGTTCCTTTCCCCTTAAGAGGCGGGGCAGCCAGGAGGCAGGGAGGAGGCAGCGGCATGATCCTGGGGAGTGCTCCGAAGCGGAGCCCCACTCTCCCCACTCTCGCTTTCCCTGACCCGAGGAGCCCTGCAGGTGCTCGCGCCCGGCTCCCTGCAGCCAGGTGCACCCCAGTCCCTGCAGCCTGGTCAAAAGGGGAAGTGGAGCGATCGCGCACTGCTTCCAGTTTAGCAGAGTGGGGCGCGATCGCTCCGCTGTCACCTTCCCTGACCCGGGGAGCCCTGCCAAAGGTCGCGCAGGGCTCCCTGTACCCCTGGGGGGCTGCAGGGTGCTTGGGCAAGTGCACGAAGCCCCTGCAACCCCCTGAGCAGCGCGATTCTGGGGATCGCGCCACTGCCTCCCCCCCGCCCCCACAAAGACTTACTGCGGGATTCAAACTCCCTGCAAGTTTGAAAACCGCAGGTCAATGGGACTTACTCCCAGGTAAGTGTGGATTAGATTGCAGCCTTTGGAATGTTTGGGGGATGTTTTTTAAACAAATCAGAAATTGCTTGGGAAAATTAAGAGAGTTCTTTGTTTTAAATAAATTTTTAAACTTATTCTTATTGTAAACTTTTAATTACTTACTTACTCAATTGATTTGTTTTGATTTTGTTGTATGAGTTAAAAATTTTCCTGCTTGATGATGTTACTTCCAGCCATGACATCACTTCCAGGTTAATAACATCACTTCCGGTGGGTTCCATCCATTTGTGATTCAAAAAAGTGGGTGCTAAAATGTTTGAGAACCACTGTTATAGGATTTTCTTTTGTGTGATAGCAATCTACGTTCAAGGAATTTTTTCGTATGATACACCACTCAACCATGTGAGCCTCTACTTGCAGTTTGATGAGCTCAGAGGTGTAGCTAGGTCATATGACACCCGGGGCCCATAAATTTTTGTCACCCCATATGACTTAATTAATTATTAATTATATTGTTTAATTAATTAATTCACTTTTTATACCACCCTTCCTCTAAGCAGCTCAGGGTGGTGTACATGGTTCCTCCCCTTATTTTGTCTTCACAACAACCCTGTGAGGTAGGTGAGACAGATAGTAATAGTCATGACATGGAATGAATAATGGCCAGAAAAATAAATGCAATGAATATTTCCCCACAAGCGATGGATGAAATTCTGCAGCAAATGGTATATATTATATAACATGATGGTATTATTCCTAAAAGTCACGATTTCCAGAATTTTGGTCACTAGGTTGTCACACCCCCCCCCCCAGATGTCTCATTGGCTTGTTTTGAGTTAAGGCAGTGGTTCTCAAACTTTTCACACTAGGACCCACTTTTTAGAATGACAATCTGCCCAGGACCCACCGGAAGTGATGTCATGGCTGGAAGTGACATCATCAAGCAAAATAAAATAATTATAAATAATTAAAGAAAAACAGGTAATAAGGGGAAGTCAGCCCTCTTTCACCAAGTGAATTCTCTCTGTAGCCTGCCTGCAGTAACACCCCTCACACACAGAGAGAGAAAGCAGTGAGATTTTCAGCCCTCTCCAGTGCCCACCCTACCAGCTCAAGCCTCTGGTTTATTTTTGGAGGGGGGGGGCTGCCTTCTGGAGCATTTGTTGAGCTCCACTTTCGCTTACTTTCGCTTTCCATAGGGCTCAATGCATTCGTCTGCTTGGAGGGAGGGACTTCCTTCTTGGGTGTTTTTGGGGGGCTGCTTTCATTGGATAGGAACCATTCTGGTATCACTGGATTCCTCTCAGCCTGCCCTTTCCAATGAACTATGGGAAGTTCACTTACTCATGAGTAAACGCACGATATGGCTCAGTTTCATTTTCCATAATGTTCAATGCATTTTTTTGTTTCCGGTTTTTTGGCCATTACCTTTGTTGGAAAGGAGATATTTCAATCCGGTTTTTTGCACTGCATTCTGCCAGAAATTCCACATCCAACGGCATGATGGCACGATGGGGTTACTCCAAACCTCCGCGATGGTAGCGATGTTGCGGCATTTGTGGTGTTACACACCCCCCCAAGGGTGGTACCCGGGGCGGACCGCCCCCCGCCCCCGCTAGCTACGCCACTGGATGAGTACAGCCAAGGCAGAGGCTGATCACCTCAATGAGAGGTACATAACAAAGGTGAGGGAAGGGAAGAGTCTATCATCAAGCTACTGGACAAGGTGGAAGTATACTCAGTAGCTACATTTTTGAAATTCACATAGCATAGCACATCTATAGAGTGCCAGTTGTGGGAAAGCTGAATATGCTGTCTTTGAGAGAGAGCAGTATCACACATGTTGGTAGGTGTGTCCTAAACAAAGGAGCTAGTTTACAGTTATTTTTGATGTAGCTACTGGGTTATGCTTACTTGGAAGCAAGCTGCACTGAAATCAGTGGAATATACTTCCAAATAGGCATGTTTAGGAACAGAGAACCCAGAAGAGAGATTGCAAAGCTTGTGTCCAAATTTATACGAGGCAGGGTGTGATGATGGGGCACCACTCCAGAAATTCATTGGGCTTAAGTAACATCCCTCTGGAATCAATTAAGAGCCCAATCCTATTTAACTTTTCAGTGTCAATACAGCTGCAAAGCAGCCCTGAGGCAAGAGAGTGAATGTTTCCTTACCTTGAGGCCTCTGTGACTATTCTTCCACTATAGGATGCAGTGCACACCTCCTTAGCACTGCTGCGTTTGTGCTGGAAGATTGTATAGGATTGGCCCCTAAAGGTGCAATCCTAACTACTAGTTAGGCCATTGCAAGTCCCTTGAACCAGCCCAGGAGGGTCGCAAATGTGCCATAAAGCACGTTTGCGCCTCCTTGTGTGTTGGCTGGGCCAGCACAGGGATGCGGCCAGCCACGGAGGCCACATCCAGTCTCCACGCCGACGTGGAGAGAAAGGCTGCACCGGCCGAGTTTGGCCAACACAGGGGACTGGGGAGGTTGGGGAGGAGGTGTCCAGGGCAGGTGGTGGGTGTTCCAGGGGGCGGGTGGACGGGGAGTGGAAAGCAGAGCTGGGACCCAGATCCCAACCCCATTCCCTGAGCAGTGTTGAGTGGCTCCAAGCCTTTCCATTCTCATCAGAGTTGCGCCACCTCCTGAGGAGGCGCAGGAGGAGACCCATTTGGACTGTGGTGGCTTACCCAAGGGTAAGGGGAAAAGAGTTTCCCCTTGCCTCCAACTGAGCTGATTCTGGCCCCAATGTTGTGCTGGATACAGCACAGGCCTCCCGGCCTGCCTGTTCCAGTGCAAGATAGGATTGTGCTGCACGTCAACAAGACTTCAATGGGAAAACTAAGGGGCATACGATGGGTCAAGAAATTCATCCCATTGATTCCGGCGAGGCCTAAAAGTTTATTATAGGCTAATATTTGAGTTGAGGTTGACTCACTCTACAGTGTTCATACTAAAAAAAATTGCACGTGCTTCATCCACAACCATACCACCTTAAGAGGACAGACTGGGTTTAATACAGGACCATGCCTGGTATCTCTCTCTCTCTCTCTCTCTCTCTCTCTCTCTCTCTCTCTCTCTCTCTCTCTCTCTCTTGTTTTTTTCATCAAGGTCTGCAGAAGACTTCTATATTACTCAAAGGTTGACATGCCACATTGTGAATCTTGTCTCTGGGTAGGTATTTGTGTTCAAACAGTACTGATTGCACTGAGCATTTCTTCACGCAATACTGGAAGGTACAAACATGTGATGAGTACCAGGCTGTGTGAACCAGGCTGATCTGACCTAGAACTCTCTTGTTGCTTTTTCCCTGCTTCTTTTGACAGTTGTTTCCAGTTCCTATAATAGCTGTATACTAAATAAGACAATTTTCCATTTGATTCACTATTTCAGGTTGTTTCTCACTGTGATCTGTGAAGACGGCAGAAAGGCAAAAATCTCATCTAGAGTGGCTTCAGTAAGTCTTTCAGCCTTCTTTGCTAAAACCATTAAACACATTCCTTAGTCTCACACATTGTGCTTGCTTACAGCATCGCCCCCGTTTCATCCCCTTGGTCTTTCAATTCCAGTCTTTTTCTTGGCAGACCATTAAAGCAATTGGGGTGGTGACGCACTGACCCCTCTGCTTTTGCTATATGCTTTCATTTAGGCTAAGGGTACGTTAGCCGTGACAGGCTATATATGGTGGGGAGAGAAGGTTGATAGACCATGCAGATAGAGAGGAATGCCTGTGTCCATTTCATCAGGAGGTAAATCACCAGTCAGCAGGAGAAAGGAAGGAGGAGGTGGGTTCTGTGTTTAGGACTAAGTGAGGATAGCATTGCCCCATTCCTAACAGTTTGTCTCTATTTAAAATGAATTAATCAAATATTCAGAATGGCCTTTTCTAGCTACTGCTCCTAGCACATTGGCGCATGGCGGGGGGGGGGGGGGAGTTCTGTCTCAGGTGAAAGGGTAGACATCTGATTGTTTTTCGTTCCCTCTTAGCTTTCTGATCCTATTTAAGATCCTATTTATTTCTGATCCAGTTTAAGAAGAGGTAATGAATAGAATGTTTGGCATTATGGGAAAGACTTATACAAAATTGTAGGTAGCCGTGGAGATCCATTAAAAAAATATCTAAACACCATAGTTTGGTAATACCTTTATTAGAAAAAAACCAAAATGACACAAAGCTGTGAGTGATAGCCCCTTTCCAAATTCTCCAGGTGCTTCATAAGGCAGCAAAGCAAAAAAAACGGGAGGAGGGAACTAGGCATAGTGGCAGAGCCTTAAACATTGATAAGTTTCTCAAGATGGAGTGAAGAAGCAACAAAATGTGGATTCCAATTATACATGTTGTTAAAAGCATTAATAGCTCAGTCATGTCGTGAGAATGGATGATGGCCAGATCCCAAAGGATCTCCTCTATGGAGAACTCGTGCAAGGAAAGCGCCCTACAGGTAGACCACAGCTGCGATACAAGGACATCTGCAAGAGGGATCTGAAGGCCTTAGGAGTGGACCTCAACAAGTGAGAAACCCTGGCCTCTGAGCAGCCCGCTTAGAGGCAGGCTGTGCAGCATGGCCTTTCCCAGTTCGAAGAGACACTTGGCCAACAGTCTGAGGCGAAGAGGCAAAGAAGGAAGGCCCATAGCCAGGGAGCCAGACCAGGGACAGACTGCACTTGCTCCCAGTATGGAAGGGATTGTCATTCCCGAATTGGCCTTTTCAGCCACACTAGACGCTGTTCCAGAACCACCATTCAGAGCGCGATACCATAGCCTTTCGAGACTGAAGGTTGCCAACATACATACAGCCTTGGCAGGCTTCATTTTTCTTTCATCAATAGCAGTCTGATCAGGGGGCCCTGAACAGTAGCATTCCCAGAGGCAGCCAAAGCACTAACTTTTGCAGGGCGCCTCAACGTGATGTGGAAGCTGCCCCTTCCCCTTGCTGTCAGAGCCATTCTGGGCAGTGAGAGCAACACGGAGAAGATGCCTCTGTGTTGCTCTCACCGTCCAAAATGGCTCCAACAGCAAGGGGGAGGGGCAGCTTCCATGGCATATTGAGGTGCCCTGCAAAACTTAGTGCTTCCCCCCCTCCAGAAACACTACTGCATAAGAATATAAGAATTCCACTGGATCAAGCCAAAGGCCCATCTAGTCCAGCTGCCTCCATCTCACAGTGGTCCCCCAGATGCCTCAAGGAGCACACAAGACCACAAGATACTTGCACCTTGCTGCCACTCCCCTGCATCTGGCATTCTGAGGTAGTCCAATCTCAAGGTAGTCCTGAAGACAGAGCAGTTTCAGGGGTTGGTTAGGCTGAGCACTGACTGAGGGACCAACCAGGGACACCATGGAGGACTAGGAGTTTGTTCCAGGGCCTCCAGCATGGCACTGCTTGTAGTTTGGGGCCACAGTGGGTGGGAGTAAGGAGGCTTTTATAGGGACTACAGGGTCAAAGAAACAATATTGGCTATTCCCTCATTTTTAGAAAATGTGAAAATCTAGTAGTCATTCAGGTCTGTCACCAGCACTAATTGAGCTGCACAGAGAACTTGTTAGGCAGAAAATGGAATAAACAGAAACCTACCAACCTTTAAATAAATATATAGATTTATATACTCCATCTTTCTGCCTATGTGCTCAGGGTAGCACACATGATCCCAGATCTGTGTACAATACAGAGTCATTTAAAGGAGTGTCATAATCATTCTTCCAGTGAGGAATTCCATGATCCTGGCAACTGAGAAAGTGGCTTTTTGTCCGAATCTGCAAAAAAAGATTATTTTTATTGTTGTTAAAACAGCTTAAAAGTTCAGCCTCTTTTCTGATTGCAGTTCACTTCTGGGGTTATAGAATAGGCTGATATTGTGCTGATACTACTCTCAGCTTTTAACAGGACTTTCCCTGGTGCTTCATTTCCCGGGCTGCATATCATGTTTCCAAACAAGGCCTTTTGTGAAACTCTTATCTATGGAGGAGATCAACTATGTGAGTGGGCCAGGGTAGAGACAGACAATTAAGCACATTGAAAAAGACAAACCATATTAAAGTGGCAATCATATGCTCACTTACTTGCGAGTAAGCCCCATTGAACTCAGGAAGATGTATTTCTGAGTAAACATGCAGAGGATCAGGTTGTTTTCTTTCCCCCTTCCTTAATTTTGGGAGGTAGCTCCGGAAACTTCCATTTCCCTTTTGCTCATTTCCATCAAAACATTCTATGACACATTTTCCTGAAAGGCTATAACTATAAGTTGTATAAATGGCATCAGAGTTATTGAAATAATGCATTCTTTATAGTTGCTTGTGTGTAATTGCCTCCTGTAAGGACCCTCTCACTTCTACGATCTGAAATACCACTTTCCACGGCTGTTTTTCCTTTCCAAGAATTCTGATTTTTTTAAAAGATTAAAAACAGGGCTCCTTAATTCTCTCATTTTGTTTAATTACAGGCAAGACTCTTAATTTGATGCAGATGGTCAGGGAATGCCTCTTCACGCTGCCATTACTTGGCCTGCATTAGGTTCAGTGATAAGCTTCAAAAAGCTGTAAAGGAAAACAAAATACAGCCACAGAAAATCTAATCTCTGGCCTTTACAATAATAGATTGAAACTGCAAGGAACACTGAGAGATAACAAATGGAAAACATTTCCTTAAATTTAATACTGTACAAAGATAAGATACAGATGGTGAATAGAGAGGAGGCAGTACTGTTACTCTCTTCAACAAGGAGATGATTGGGGGGACGGGCACAGAGGATTGCAGCTGTTGTTGTAGAGTGACGAATTTCCCAGTGCAACCATTGAGATTAAGGCGGCTCCTTTGTCATGTTTCATTTCTACATTTACCTCTGAAAATATGTATCTCGAAACTTGTCTTCATATATGTGATGATCCCTCTCCCTCATTTTCTGCCAATTCCTCTGAGTTTTTGAACACTTTTAACACGCCAGAAACTCCTGTGCAGGTTCAGCTCCCTAAGAAGCTCCTGGGGCATCATTGGCAAACTGTCTTTGGGCCCAATTCTGAACAGTGTGCACTGACTTACCACTGGCACGCACTGTCACAAACGTGCTGTAAGGCACATTTGTGGGCCCTAGCACCGGGCGAGTGCTGGTGGTAGCCCAGTGCTGGCTAGTGCTAGGCTACTGCTGGAACCAGTGGAGGCCACTGGAACTCTGCCGCTCAGCGGTCACGCAGATCGCTAGCAGTGGAGAGGTAGGTGGGGAGGAGGCATTCTGCAGGAAGGGAGGGAGGGAGGTGGGACCAGTGGAGCCTTGCTCCACCGAATCCAGAGCCTCCATGTCAGGCTCGCCGTCTGACACGGAGGTTCTTGATTCACTGTCGACCTTTGGGTTGGTGGTGAATCAAGTAGCCCCATTGCAGGGCTACTCTTTTTACCAGGAGGAAGGGGACAAAAGTCCCCTTCTCCTGAGGAGCCAGCAATGGCTGCCCGGAGTGGACAGGATGCAGCAGCAGCCATTTTCGGCACCGCTGCAGCCCTGCACCCCGGGCAGCTCAGGATTGGGTTTGTCCCTTGCTTGGAAACTCCATTATTCCCCAAACATGTGTTAGATGTGCATTCAGCTCTTTTCCTGTTTGGAATGGCTAATTGATCCCCCAACCTCCAGGACTGGCATGAGCTTAGCAATTGGGCAGCCAAACATGTTCACTGACATCAAGAGGGGTGGTGGGATGGAGTGACCAGGTGGGCTCCAATCAGGTAACTTGATGACATCATAAAAGTTATATATTTTCCAGCCCACGGTAAAAGTTGACTGATCTCTGCCAGTCATCTGAGTGACCCATTTGTTGAGAGCTCAGAGAAGAGCATCCACCCACCCACTTGCTCACCTGCAAGGCCTGGGGATTCCTTGAGCAATGTAAGTAAGCTAAAGCTAGGGGCCATCTAGCTAAATCACCTTAAGAGACTTTTGTTGCTTTGTCTGCTAAGTTTTATCTTACTTTATTTAGTCAGTGTGCAAACTTCCTAGGGTGTAAGGTAGCAGCTATTGCTGGGGAGGGGAGTTGTGGGGAAGAGTTTTGAGTTGCATCCCATCTTCATCTGCTATTAGTGGTTACTGCATCAATTTGGCAAAAACCTTTCTTTGTCTTCAGGCATTGCCCATCAGCTTGCTTGTACCATTACCACATTTTGTTAATTCCTTTCAATTTTGGACTTTTAATAGTTACATTTATACACTTGGTCTGCTTGGTCCATGTTCATGGGTAATTCAGTGGATTGTCACATCTTTTCACTCTGCAGACACGACTGTGGGTTTGATTTTTATTAACCACTGCTAGAGTTCTGCGCCTTCCTGGGAGTGGGGACTTTTTGCAGATGGCCATCCTGTGTCTGCTATCTGTAGCATGGGATGGTGAATGCAATCTACCAAGGTTGTTTCTCTGTTCAGCTGCTGTTCAGAGAAGGCAGGAAGGGACTGATGCATGCCAATCACTAGTCACTACTCCCCTTGGAGGAGGGGCCGGCTTTCTCCTGGGAGTCACTTTCCTTGATGATATATTTCCCATTGTGGAACTGCTCAGGGCTAGAAATAGTCATCATAGAAATTGTCACCCTTACCCCAGAGGTGCCCACCACTGCTGATGCTGGCCTACTGTGCCAACATTGTTCCTGTTGCTGCCTCCTTGCTGCAGCCAGTAAGCCAGCCAAGTGGACCTCCCATGTGAGTGGTCCCTGGCTAATTAGGCAGTGGCAAGCAACAACTATTATGGTGGTAGTTTTCTCAACACCTCTGCAACTAGAGGCGCATATGCTTTTTGAACTGGTTTCCCTTCCTCACAATGCCCAGCCCCTTAGCATAATTTCAGAGTGACATAAGGGGCTGAGCATTGTTTGCTGCTCACTGCCACCCAGGCAACAACTCCCCCTCCCCATTATCAAGCAGTAGTGGACAGTGGTATCTACAAACAACAGCAATGGTGACAACAGAGGCTCTTTCGTCACCTCTGCAGAAGGAGGCACGCATGCCACTGAAATTAATCACACGTTTGGGAACACCTAGCAGCTATGTGAGATTTTGAGTGGGAAAATGTGTGAAGGTAAAGGGTTAAACAGCTCGTACCTGTGCAAATGAAGTCCCAGCCCAGATTGGGCCCTTGTGTGGAAGGCATTTTAACTTTAAAGTAAACCTTACAGGATAGTGCATTTCATGTTTCATCTGGTTTGGTCCTACAGGAAGTGGGACAAAGTAGACAGTGGCTTGAAAGCAGGGACCTGAGGGAAAACATGGAGAGAGAAAAATAAGAAATGAGTAGCTAAGAAGACTTTCTCAAACCTGATAGGAGAATTCTGCCCCCCCATGTGTCTTTTTACTGCCACTTCAGCAGTGTGACCTGGCAACAAGGGAAAGATATGGGCCAGTGGGGCTCAATCTCACCCCTTGATTTGAACAGCCAGTTCCTACATGCGATATCCATAGGTCCTTGGAAGGAGAGTTGGAGGCAAATCTAATACATGTGTGAAAAGGTGATAGAGAGGAGTGCTTATGACTCCTCTGGCTGACTTGGAAAGAGGGGCAGAGGCGCACTCCCCCACATGGGGGCTGTGCGGTTGTCCTCTGCACTTCAGAAGCCTCACTGCTGTTGCTTCCTGTGGCATGGTGGGCCTACAATCAGCTCCTCCTATTCACCAGGGAAGATGGGCAACTGTGTGCACGAGAGGCCTGCTCACCTTCTCCTGCCATCTGGCTGTAAGCCTCAGTGTGGTGTGAGTGTGCTCACCCTCTTCACACAGTAGTTTAAATAGACCCTGAGCCACCTCAGTGGCTGAAGGAGTCCTCCCATCCCAAGCAGCCCCAGCCCTCCCTAACAGAGGGGGGAGAGAGAGAAAAAAAGGGAAACAAAGAGGAGAATACAGGCAGAAAAACACAGAGCTGGGAGCTCAGTGAGAGCATGGCCATGTTTCTAGATAGACAGGACTGGTCTGAGAGTGGGATGCGTTCCCACAAGGAAGAGACTTTTGATCCTGCCTCCTGGTACAGGGAGTGGCATCCCTGCAGGGTCAGGGGTACCTTCTTCCTCTACCAGAGAAAGTCAATTTTACTGTACAATAAAAGCAATGTAGGCCTTCAGTTTACTCTAGACTGGGACCATGGCATAGAGGGAACAGGTGGTTGACCCTTAGCTCTGTGCTGTTTTCTTATCAAAGACCTCCCGTACTCTGGCCCACTGAAACGAATGGCACTGGGAGGGAGGGCGCTATAACAGCATCACAGGGGATTTTCAGAGGGTGAAATCCAAAGTAGAGGGCTAAAGGAAAAAATGGCTAATATCTCCCAAGCACGGCCCTGATCCAAATCAGAACCCCACACAGCTATTTTAGAATAAAAATGTCTCTAATAATACGTTTAAAATCTGTCTAGTTTGGTCCACAGTATCAGACTCTTCCATCTTATACCAGGGAACTATTCTCTCAGTATCACCAAACATTGGCTGGTACAGAAACAAAGAAAATGTGCACAGGATGCTGTTATGTGGGGCGGGAACAGATGGCACAAAGAGAATGTACAGTGTACGATGTGAGCCAAAACCTGGAGAATATATCTGGGATCTCCTGAAGCAGCCTCTGGAAGAAATTGTACTTGATCCCAGTTTGCAAAGCAGGAAAGATAATCTTATGTGTATACAGGATACCCTTTGCTCTACTTTGCTGTTGCAGTTGGAATCCACTGCTAGCCAAATAATAATTATCTTCAGCCGCTCTAAATAACAGGTCCCTTTACCCCCTCTATTGGCCCTTGTCAGTACTTCAGTGTTTCAGTTATAATGAAGAGCCTAAAGGCCCAATCCTATCCTAGTCCAGCATATTTTATATGCCAACATAACACCAAGTATGCCAGTGCAACAACAGCCCTGCCAACATAGAAGGCCCTCTGCAACAGCTGCACCATGCATGCCAGCATAATGGCAAGGAAAATGCCACACTCTCATAACTCTGTCACAGCCTGGATGCCAGCGCAACGCTGCTGGTGGAGAAGCCAGAACAAGAAAGAGAGCAGGCACCTGGGGACATGGGAGGGACCTGGCTGTGAGGTGGGAGGGATGAGAAGGAGACAATGGGCGCCAGATCCTAACCCCCCTCAGATGACCAATGAATCCCCAGTGCCAGGAGAACATTACGCCAGATCTGGTGTAAGTTGGTGGAACCACAGTGGGAACTGTGGGGAAGAAGCAAACAGGAGAAAAGCACGATACCTCTCACCCCACCACTGGCATACCTGGGGATCGGGGGGGCAAATACCCCAGGGTGCCACCCGGGGCTGCTACTGTGACATCCTCCCCCATCACCTGTTTTTTTAACAGGCCTTGAAACTGTGGAGGCTGCCCACGGCCTCCCTGGCTCCCAGAAGTCCTTCTGAGGCCTCCAGAGGGTCTTCTGAAGCTTCCTAAAGATCTAAAAATGTCACTTCTGGTTTTCTGAGACCTCATGAAGGCCTAAAAACCTCACTTCCAGGAGTCTCCATATGCAAACACCCAACCTGAATCATCACCTCACCACCCCAATAGGGGAAGGAAAATGCACCCCATACAGGTACGCAAAGTAGGGGGAGGGAATCTCAGGCCACAATACACTGAAGCCAGAGCCCCATCCCCATCTCATATCCCTCTGGCAAAGACCCTTCAGCATTGCCTAAGGGGTCCTCACCACAAACACAGTGGTCATGATTTCTCTATCTATGCCTAATAAAGGTTCATTCATTCATTCATTCACAGTGGTCCACAACCAAAAGCAGGGAGCACCTGCCCTGTTGGAAATGCCTGGGACACCCATCATTGCACATGCTGGTCAAACAGTCATCTGAACTCTTCTTACTTTGCAGGACTGCAGCTGTTCCACAGGGCACTTGGCAGTGGCTCTTCACAGAGGGTCACTGCAGCCCCCTGGAACTGAAAGGTAAGAATTCAAGCTACATCTCGCACCCCACAAGACCCCTACATGCATACCCTGGAAGCACCACTCTCCTTTCTCAAACACCAAGCATGCACCCCAAGCCAGGGAACAGGTGTGACCAATGTGGTTGTCTATGCCTTGTTACTCTCTCTGTGTTTCTCCTTGCTCTCAGCAGTCAGCTGTCCCAGAGGTTAGGACATTGTGCATAGCCCAAGGGAAGCCTACAGCCTGCCTCCTCAGTGACCAGTGGGAGCCCAGCTGACATCTGGTGAGTTTGCTGAACTACTCCTTCCAGTCAGGTCTCAGGGCTTTTACATCAAAATCCAGCAAGGTAATCTGGGAAACTTTGGGAGGAGGGACAAATTTTGAGCATCAAACTAACAGAATATGAATCAATACACTAGACCTGCAAGAAATATGACTGTTCGTAGTCTTCAGCCACCAGCACAAACATAAAGAAGGGTAGTTGAAATCTTTTGTCATTAGGGAGGTTAAATGGATGTTGTTGGGATTTTTACCCCCCAAGAAAGTTATTGTGAAACTCTGCTTCCTGTTTTAAGTTTTTTTTTCCCCTCAGGATAATGTAGAAGTCTTAATAGGTGGCTGTTTTATGGTTTTGTTGTTTTTCTTCTTGTGATTCTGAGTTCTATGTCTGGGTGTTGTATAAATCCAGTAGAGTAACAAGGGTGGGCCATTATTGCCCTGGGCACAACCACACCAGCGGTGCAAAATGTGCGTCAAAGCTTATGTAATAAACTGACCACTACTAAAATATTGTTAAATTATGTAATATTTTCCCCCAGCATTGACTAATTAAGCATGTTCTCAAATGGCATGCCAAAAACAAGATCTCCTCTTGCTCAACAACTTGGTGAGAGTAGCAATCCAACCAGAGAGGAATCGAAACTTGGCAATGTACAACTAGGGGCACTGAGGTGGTGGACACTGTGAAGGGGCTGACTGCAGGTTTGGGCTCCTGCCTTCTGCTCATTCTGGGTGCAGATGAGTGCTTGCCAGATTTTTCCCTCCGGTATTTGCTTTCCAAATCATGCCCCATTCAACCACAAGTCCGTTTTACATTTTGTCTCTGACCAGGATCACTGAGAGCTGACATTGGACCTGGGACAAGATGCCTGATTGCCTCCTCTTCTAATAAATAAATTTGGTTTCATCAGATATGGGAAGTAGGATTCAGCCCTCAGTTGACTAAGGGCCCAATCCTATCCAACTTTCCAGCACTGGTGCAGCCGCAATGCAGCCCCGATATAAGGGAACAAATGTTTCCATACCTCGAGCAGGCCTCTGTGACTGCCTTCCCACCACAGGATGCAGTGCACGCCCCATTGGCACAGCTGCACCAGCACTGGAAAATTGCATAGGACTGGGCTCTAAGAGCCCAATCCTGAGCTCTGTGTGCCAGCTTACCGAAGGCGCACACTGTTGCAAGCATGCCGTAAGGCATGTTTGCGGGGCTTAGCGCCACCCCAGCACCAGAGCTAGCCCAGTGTGAGCTAGCACTGGTGGAAAGCCGGTGCTCCGCTGCTTGATAGTTGCTCGAACCATGGGGCAGCGGAAAGGTAGGTGAAGAGGTGTGCGGGGAGGAGGTGTTCTGGAGCGGAGGGAGGTGGGGGGAAGGCGGTGAGGAGGGGATGAGGTGTGCCAGGGAAGGAGCAGGGTGGGAGGACCAGTGGAGCTGAGCTCCACCAAATCCTGAGCTCTGTGTTGGGCTGTGTGACCTGAGCTGTGGGCTGTGATTCCAGAGCTGCCGCAGAATCGAGTAACCACATTGCAGGGCTACTTTCTTTACCTAAGGGGAGGGAACGAATGTCTCCTTCCCCCTGAGGAGCTGTTGGCAGCTGTCCAGTTGTGGTTAGGATGCTGCGGCAGCCATTTTTGGTGCTGCATCAGCCCCATCCTCCGGGTAGTTCAGGATTGGGCTGCCCAGCTACAATCCTATGCACAATTACATGGGGGTAAGGCTCAGTGGTGCTCACTTTGGAGTAGACATGCATTGGATTAAATTGCATGGAAACAAAGAAATTTCTTTCTGCTTGTGATAATTCTAATTTAAATAGTATAAAATCTGACTGTCACTGTAAGGCAAATAGATAATCTTTTAGAACAATTTTCACATGAAGAACTGGCAACCCAGTTTTCTTTCCTCCAGGCTCACAGAGATCTTCTCATTCCTCAATGATTGTGGCATGGACTGTATCCAATATTCCTTTTAGCTTAAAATGCAGTTTCTCAAAGAAACAGGAAAAAGCAGCCCCTGGGAATTTGACTATTGATGCAGTTGCTATACATTTTTTATTGTGTAAATGAGAAGGTCAAAGGATCAAAGAACCTATTCGCATTCATGCAGCTTGTGGCACCTTGTTTAACTTTCAGCCTAGTCCTAGGCAGACTCAGATTCAGAAGTAAGTCACATTATAGTCAATAGGGCTTACTCCCAGGCAAGTGTGCATAGGTTTGCAAACTAGGTTTCTTTCTGGACAATCAACATTATTCCATGCACAGCTGTATTAGGAAATCTGACCCACGAAGCTACAGAGGATGAAGGCAGCCAAGAATGAGGGTGGGCCAAAAGCTTTCTCATATATGATAATTGAGCCAAAAGTAGCCTCCGGAAAAATTTTAGGGTTATGTCACTATAGGCAGCAAAGAGAAAACAAGAATTCTGCCTTACAGAAGCCTGAAGAACCAAATACATACACTTTCAACTATTTGAGACAGTTCCTGTTTTCTGATATATGTCCCTGATAAATCACTTTATTGTTGAGGAAGTTTTGGAGGTATCTTTTAAACATTTTCATAGCGTGCCAGTCTTGGGGTTTGAGGACCAAATCCTATCCAAATTTCCAGCGCTGGTGCAGCCATGCCAATGGGGCATGCACTGCATCCTGTGGTAGGAGGGCAGCCACAGAGGCCTCCTCCAGGTAAGGGAATGTGTGTTCCCTTTCTTCGGAGCTGCACCAGCCTGAAAAGTTGGATAGGATTAGGCCCTGGGTTTCTTCCCCAGGATCTCAGCACTGGATCTCAGCACTGATGCTCTAAGAACACTAACAGCCCAATCCTATGCATGTTTACTAATAAGTAAATTCCATTGTGTTCAATGGGACTTGCTCCCAGGTCAATGTGCATTGGATTGCAGCCTATAGTATCAAATATCAACACTGAAATGTCACATGTTGCAGCAGGCAAGGTTTATTTTGAACTTTTAGTAATGTTCTTGGACAGTGATTTTCCTAGTATATCTGTAAAGCAGTGGTTCTCAAACATTTCTGGATCACGCTTCCCCTGATCCTTGTAGCCATTGGCCACGGCTCCCCATTACAACACCTCACCTCAGTTACCCCCAAAATGGGGGTGAAGGTGTTATAATTATACACTAGAAGCAAGGCTGCCAGCACTCTGAGGCTGCAATCCTAACCATGCTTACCTGAGAGTAAGCCCCATTGAACAAAATAGGACTTACTTCTGAGTAGACCTGGTTAGGATTGTGCCCCGAGTTTGTTAGCAGCGCACCTGGAGGGTTTTGGAAAGGGAGGGAGGGAGAGAAGTGATGAATTTGCTGGGGGAGGGGAAGACTTTGTTTTGTGTGTATCTGCTAATTGCAAACTGATGCAAACTGAGACCTAGAGACTGTTTGTCTGGAATCCTAACCCCACTTTCCTGGGAGTAAGTCCCATTGAACACAATAGGACTTACTTCTGAGTAGACCTCACTAGGATTATGCCTTTTGTCTCACAATAGCAGCCAACAGAGTACCCCCCCCCCCCCAAAAAAAAGGAGGCAGGAGGAAAAAGGGGAATGGCTAAAAAGGAATGGGGATTTTTATTTTTAATCCATTTTTGGAGACAAAGCCATCAAGAGTGGCTTTTTTCTCTTTTTTGGAGGGGGAGGAAAAAGAGAAAGGTGAAGATGCTGGGTTAAGCTGACACAGACCCCATGCCTATGTAGGTCTACTCAGAAGTAAGCCCCATTTGAGTCAATGGGGCTTACTCCCAGGAAAGCATGGAAAGGATTGCAGCCACACCCAGCAAGATTACAACTCACCCCTAAGTAGATGGGGGCTGTTCTCACACACACACACACACACACCATGCAGATGCCACCCCTGTTCCCCCAGGCAAGACAGAGGGATGCAGGCTGGGGCATTTCAACACCTTCCCACTAGCAGCAGGCTGGCTCCTTCCTTCCTAAGCAACCTTGACCAATCCCAGGATGAGGGGAATGTAGTCCTTGGGGTGAGGTTGCACATGGAGAGAGCTCCTTGCTGAGATGCGGCACCCTCTGCATGCCTTGGCAGCCTTCTCTCCCACCTCCCCCCAGCATGTTTCACAGCCCTCCCAGCCTGAGGCTGCCCCACCCACCTCCTTCACAGCTGCAGAAAAGCAGCCCAGCCCCTCTCCCGAGATGCCTGGGGACACCCCTGGAGGCTATTCATGCCTCCCTAAGGAGGCAGGACGCACAGATTGAATACCTCAGCTGTAACGTATGAGGAAATGAGTATGGCTTTGTTATTTAAACCATATGACCAAATCCAGGCTGATTCTTTCCTGGGTGACTATATACAAGCCGTCCGTGCATTGATATTCCCAATCAGCTCCCCCCACCCAAATACCACCTTTCTAGATAATAAGCATGAGTTGCTGCTAATCTGAAAGTGCAATGAGTTCTAGTGGGAAATCAATCATTTGTAAGGTTTCAAATAATGACTAATACAGCACTAGAAAATATCCTTCAGAAGTGTGTCGTAGTATCTAATAGGTGGGGAGGTGCTCAGGCAGTTGTCCTTGCTGTGTGGGGTCTCTGCTTTCACCTTTGAAATGAAGGAGAGCATGCCAGACATCTCCCTCATCCATTTTCCTATACAGAATGTGTCTCTGTATGTGCATGCGTGTGGTGTGCCCATGTATGCTGGGGTGAGAGTGAGTGAGTGGGTGGGAACATAACACATGAAGCATCTTTAATACAGTTATAAATGTAGAAATTCTTGTTTGATTTCTGGTGTAATTTAGGGGGAGCTTGCCATCTGGACTCTAGTCACTGAGGAATTGAAAATGATTCATTCAACCTTCAAAGGGCTGGAAATATCTACAAAGAACAAACTCTCCCGCAAAGTAAGCAGCAATTCAAACTAATGTGTCTTCTTTATACATCAGAAAGTCATTTGTGATGTCACACATAAAAGCATTCTGAGATTACCGGAGCCCCGGGTTCCAAAGCAAACAGCTGGCATGGGTTTCCACTTGAAATGAATGTGGATATGCATCAGAAAGTTTTTTTTTGTGATGAAAATCCTGGATTTTCCCATATTTTCTATCTATATGAACTTTTCTATCCCCTGAAGAGGCTTCTGTGAACACGAGTGCTACTTGCAGGGAAAATATCCAGTAAGCCACATTAGTTTTTATTTTCAGCTTGACTTTACCCGCTATGCCAACATTTTGCCCAAAACTTCTCACCTCAAAAGTGTTTTGTTCCCATTTTTATTCCTCTTCATGTTTTAGGCTGCAATCCCATACACGCTTACCTAAGAATAACTCAATGGGGCTTACTTCTGAGTAGACATGTAGAGGATTGTGCTGTCAGTGTACAGTATTTTCTACCTCTTTTAATATACCATCTTTATTTAATGTTTAGCAGTCTTAGGTCAAACTGGATCCCTCCCAAGTGACCAATCTTCCCAGATTGTCCACTTTCCACTACTGTTTAGTTTTAAAAGGACCCTTGGATTTTGGGACTCTCTGTTAGCCAGCCTCCTTCTTCTGGAACACCCTAGCTTTGGGTGGTGGCAGCAAATACCATCCCAGTTTAATCTTGATTCAAAAGGGTGAAATGGGGCAGGGGGGTGTACCAGGCTGCTGGATGCTAAGCTCTTGCTTCTCCATCATCTCTTACAGCTTTGCAATAGTTACATAATATCTGAAGTTTAGAAGAACTTGTAAGTGCAACAGTGTATGTACCATCCTTCCTGAACCTTATGGGTACACTTGCCAGAACTTCATGACCATCCAGGGCTCCATGGTATGCGCCCACAATATGTTACAGTCACTCTCCTTCATACTTATAGTGTTCACCATGGCAAGCAGCAACAGGATTAAAAAAAAAAATTGGGGTGAGTAAACCCGCCTTGATTCATATTGTGACTGCATTTATTCCGGGGAACACAATCTGCTGTAATTAAGTGAACAACTCTTGTGTGCTTCAAAGAGGCCGGAATGTCTGTTATTACTTCACAGGATTATGTGCGCTAATGACTTTTTTGTATTCATTCCACAAACTTTAATCTTTTCTTGTTATTGCTATATTGCACTTATTGGCAGACATGTAACAGAAAGTTGGGAATTTCTTCATAGACAAGCAGCAATTTCTACCATATCCTAGTAGGTGAAGGGCTCCCTCTGTTGGGAAACTTCTTTATTGAAACAAATTTAATCTCTGCTGTATCATGCTATCCTTATATACTTTCACTTTGTAGTAGTAGGTAAATAATTCTCAGTTGGCCAGTTCATGTTTTAATGATTGAGATCATGGAAGACTTAAAGAGCCATCTCAGGCCTTAACCAAAGTTCAGCTATTCTGTGGGAAAATACATCTGTGAGTTTCAACTCACATGGGATTTGCCACATGTTCCCTGCAATCTACGGCTGTCTTTGTGGCAAAAGTTCAGTTGCTGCCAATCATCCTTCAGATTTCCTGTGCCTGGATATATACTAGCAGTACTTCTCAGTTGAAAGGGGAGAGGGATTTGCTCTTCTAAGGGCAGGAAACATCCTGCTCTTGCCAGTGACAACAGGTTCATGGGCTGTTTGTTTTCTGTGCCAGTGTGCACAGAGCTTACCCACTCACCTGGGCCCAAGTTGTGGCTACTCCTTGGGGCTTCTGAACAAGCAAGCAAAGGAATGTGCCATAAAACAGGCGCTGTCCCACCCCACACTCAGGCAAGCAGACAAGGATATTTCAATGTCATCCTCCTTCTGTGCCTCACATTTGTTCGTCCCCTGCCACTACACAACTTGGGCTGCAATTCTTTACACACTTTCCTGCAAGTAAGCCCCATTGAACATAGGGCCCAATCCCATCCAACTTTCCAGTGTCAGTGGAGTAGTAATGCAGTCATAATGCAGCCTTGAAGTAAGGGAACAGACATTGACTCACCTTAAGGATGCCTCTGTGACTACCTCCCCCCCCCATACAGTGCTCACCCCATTGGCATGGCTGCACCAGTGCTGGATAGTTGGATAGGATTGGGCTGTTAGTTCTGAGTAGGAATTCACTGGCTGATCATGATAGGATGGTCTTATTGATGAGAACCATACTCCACTGGTTGGAATGTGAAGGGAGGAGATCAAAGGAGAGGGAGGGGAAGAAAGCTAAGAGTGAATGGAGAACGGCAGGTGGGAAAGTATCTTCTCCAGGCTGGGCTGCCACACTATTCACACTGTCCTGGGAATAAGCCCCATTGTATTCAATGTGGCTTACTTTGGAGCAGGCATATATAGGTTTGTGTCAGAGGAACCTTTCCTGCTTCTGCTCACCCCCCAGCCTCTTTTTCTATCTGCCCCCTTCTTTTTAAATCCCCCCCCTTCTTTTTAAATTGAGGGAAGGAGGTAGGAGTTGCTTTTTATCTGGTCGAGAGAGTTAGAGAGAACTGTTTGGTCTGATGAAGCTTCAACTCAGTGATGTACAAAGAGGCCAGGGGGGCAGAGTAAGACCATGCCATTGATCATCAAGATGTTTCTGTGATAATTGTCTAAAAAGTGCTTGCTGAAATTTTAGATGATCAAAGGACTTCTTTATTAGGAGCATTTGAGGAGCAGTCTTTTGTACTTAGCCAGTCAAATTCTGATAATACTGTGTCAAGGTATGAATTTTATGTTTGCCAGTAGTGAAATATCTTGCTGGGTGAAAGGATACCTCAGTCTCACCTTAAATTCAAGTTTATTTTTATTTTTTCTCCCCCCCCCTCCAGTTTTAGATATCTTCTTTATTTTTCCACCTTAAACTATATTTTGACCATAGTATGCCAGTGTGTGTTTACACAGACATCACATAAAATAGCTTATGAGATGTGCTTTTTTAATAAATCAAAATGTTATAGGTAATAAAAAGTGTATCAGATAAAAATTTTTTCTTAGGGCACAATCTTAACTGCTTATGTCAGTATTTTCCAGCACTGGCATAGTGGTGCCAATGGGACATGTGTTGCATCCTGCAGTTGAGTATCACTCACAGAGGCCTCCTCAAAGTAAGGGATTGTTTGATCCTTTACCTTGGAGATGCACTGCCCTCCGGCTGAAATGCACTGACAATAAGGGGTTAGGATTGTGCCCTTAATTTATTAGGAATTGTTACAATAAGTTGCTCCTATAGTATGATGTGCAGTTTGCTGGTGAAAATATTCCGGTAAGGATTCCGCAGCAAAAAAATTTCAAGCAGGTTTTTGCCACAGCTGATGTGCAGCATATTTTAGTACACTTAAATTTCTCCTAGCTGTCACAAGAGGGCACCCTGGAACTTCAGAGTACAGTAGCAGCTTTCAAACTGCCTACCCTCAGTGAAAGCTTTCCATGCTGATTTATCTGCTATGGACTCTCCAGTGTTGCAAACTACTCTGAAGCACATTCAAGGCATCCTCTTAAAAGCTTGACAGGCTTCACCATTACCCAACATAAAGCATAGAGTGCATGCTAGAGACTATGCCCAACGCTTTCCTCTTGCACAGTGTGGTGCTGGCTTAGGCAAATTATCATCACTTAGCAGGGATGGGTGACTTGACTTGTAAGACTTGAGTCGCCAGGCAGGTGTTTTCCCAGACTTGAGTTACAAGTGTTTTGAAACTGGAAGCGACTCAGGACTCGGTTTCATAAGGAACTGATTGGTGCTTTCTGCACTGCTGCACTCACTTGAAGAACAGCAGAGCTTTTGTTTACAGATGGGATGGAGACATCAGGGGATTCCAACACACACACACACCGACAGTAGCTCCAATTTTTCTGCACAGCTGCACCTGATTCATTTATTGAAAAGGCTCAGACTCGACTCAAACAGGGTCCCCAAAAGGCTCTGCAAGTCACAAAAGCTTCCCATTAAGACCCATGCATGAGTCACAATAAAGGGGGTGGGAACTCAGAACTCAACTTGAGTCTCACCATGGTGAATCAGCACATCCCTGTCACTTAGCCTTCACCTCCTCCTTGCAATGCAGGAGTAATAATGTCAACCTACCTTTAGGAATACTGTAAAGACTATTAAGTAAATGTATGCAAAGTATTTCAAGCGCCGTATAAATGCTAAGTAATATCTGTTAAAGAAATAACACTAAGCAAGCTTGCATCTAAGGCACTATGAGAATTAGCATACCTGAAATTGTCATAATGAATATTGCTATAATATTTTTATGGCAATGGTTTTGGTTCTTTTCTCTCAAGGGCAGTCTTGCTAAAGTTGTAATCCTTTGATTAATCATCACCATTCAGGCTGAGCAAGAAACCTTTAGTCTTACTTCCATTGCAAGCTGCTGGAAATGTATCTGGAATTTACAGTGTTTTCCTGACAGTCACGCCCCCTGTGCAAAAGCAGGTGTGGAGACCAAAGATGTGTGGTTTGGTCTTGGCAAAGGGTCTGAATGATCAGTTTCATCCCATTTATCCCCCAGGCCAGGGCCTAGGAGAGGGGGGTAAAGGGGGTAATTTGTACCTGGGCACAGGGTCAAAAGGGGGGCCATGGAACCAAAGGAGGGGGCCCAGAAATTCCCTGGGATCTTATGTTTTCCTATCTACTCAGACTTGTTGCCTGCACAGGATGCTGGGGACACTGCCATGACTGGGGTTGCTGGGAACACTACTGATGCCACATGGGTTGGTAGACCTGGGCTCCAAAGACTTTTCCAGCTGTCTCTACCTCCCCCTGCCCTTTCACCCCTCCCTGCCCCTATTCTGCTTGCCCGTCACCACCCTGTCCCGCTCAGTTTCACCCCTCCCTCTTTGCAAAGGAGCCCAAAAGAAACTTTGTACCCCTTGATAAAATTCTTCTCAGAGGCCCTGCTCCACTCTCTGGTGGTCTGTGGTGAGAAGTGATCACTTGTCGAGATACTGGAAGTGACTGAAGACGATCTTTTTTTAATTTTATTCTGAGACCTTGTGGACCTCTTCTCAGGGTCTCATGGACCACCTATAGTCCAAGGACCACAGGTTGAAAACCAGTGATCTACTATCTGTCAGGTGCCTGGGCCACACTGACAGGCATCCATGGCACTTTACCAATTATATATTAATTTGAACTACTAGTCTGGTCACAGCATTCAGGCATTTTACTTTTTGCAGCATTGTGGCACCAGATAACCATACAGAACTGCTGTTCTGATGTCCATAATCTATACCTTCATAACTTTTAGATTGCTGTCATAAGCAATATGTGGGGCTGCCTCTGAAACCAGTTTGAAAACCTTAGTTGGTTCAAAATGCAGCAGCCAGAATATTAATTGGTACAAGCCAGAGGGACTATAGGTGCAATCCTAACCAACTTTCCAGCACTGGCATAGCTGTGCCAGTGGGGGATGTGCTGCACCCTGCAGTTGGGGGGCAGTCATGGGGGCCTCCTCAAGATAAGGCAATGTTTGTTCCCTTACCTTGAAGTTGCATTACCCTTACATCAGTGCTGGAAAGTGGGTTAAGATTGTGGCCTATATCATATATCACATCACAGAAGAACTGCTGTTTAAACCTTGCGGTAATCATTATTTTTAATTGATATAGGAAATTGTATTGGGTTTTTTTCAGTTTTTTAGAATTTATGTGAAGCACTCAGAGAAGTATGGTTATATAATAATAGTACATAAGTTTAATATACTGTATGGTATCCCAAATAATGTGCAAACAAGCTATCTCCTTTTTTCCATAACCATTTCTACTATAAGGAAGCAAAGTTCTTGACTGAACTTATGTGTCATACCAGTTTCTCCACACCAGGAAATTTGTTGTGGAAATTGGTATGGAAATACGCTACCATTTCAGTATGACACATAGTCACGTAGACATTATTGCCACATCATTAGCACTGCTGCCTTTGGTACAATTTTGTGTTTATAAATAGAAGCCAGTTAAAGGAAGTGGTGGTTTTCTCAGCATGGTTATTTCAACCTCTCTTTCCATTTTATTAGAAAGAGAAGTTCAGTTGCTATTCTCTTCGTGACATATAACAGGGACACTCATTCATTTTTTTCCCTGTTGACTTTTCAGTTCACTTTTAAAAGTGCCAGTTACGTCCCTAATGGGGAGTGTCTGTGGGAAATACCCACACAGTTGGCCATGCCCCCTTACAGTACAGTAGTTGCATTCACATTCGGCTCCTCAGTGTGCCATGCAAATATAGGGCAGCTTACACTGAACTGCTTTTAAAGCTCAGCCATCCCAGCTTGCTTCCCATTTCTTCATACACATTTAACCCATTTTTGCCGGCCCACAGGTGTACACATTCGGTCCCTGTTGGATATATGCAACATTATGCAGAAATGGCTTAAAGATGCTTTTAGGACCCTCTCTTATGCTAATGAAGCAAGAGTTTTGGTTCAATAAGAGGAGCAACTTGCTTAATCTTGACCGAAAGATTCATATTTATAAGACTAATGATACTTTCTCTTTGTCCATCTGCTTTTGCAAGATTATCCCCATTGTGCAGATGGAGGGCTGAGGCCTGGAGGAAAAATATCTTACAATAAAACCATCTAGTGCAGGGGTGTCAAACATAAGGCCCAGGGGCCAGATGCGGCCCCTGGAAGCTTTGTATCTGGCCCTCAGGCTCTCAGCTGCTGAGCAGTGCTGAGGTATTACTTCTGAAACAGCAGCCCACATGAAAATTGTTTCCCATATATTGAAATACAATCAAGTTTTGCATACTTTCTCTTCTGCCATTTGCAGTTAATAAGCTTCTATATCAGGGGTGTCCAAAGTTTTTGGCAGGAGGGCCACATCGTCTCTCTGATGCTATGTTGGGGGCTGGCAAAAAAAAAGAATTAATTTACATTTAAAATTTGAATAAATTTACATAAGTTTACATAAATGAATATATTAAAGATGAACATATATGAATGAATGAAGGTCTTGCAATAGCTCAAGGCCTATAAAAGGCCTTGCACAAAGCAAGTCTGGCCTTTCCTTTGCTGCCGCTATTGCATCACAGACATGAAACAACAAGCAGTGGAGGGAGCCCTCATCCCACAGCTCATGTGAGAGGTCAAACAGTCGCCCTCATGCTGAGAGCAGTTGCGTTGGGCCAGTGCGGGCTCCAACAAATACTCGGAGGGCCAGAGGCTCATTGGAGACTGGGGGCTCCCTGAGGGCCACATTGAGAGGCCTCAAGGGCCGCAAGTGGCTCCAGGGCCGGGGTTTGGGCACCCCTGTTCTATATGATAACAAAGTGCTGATTTCTGGCCATCAGCTGCTTAATGATGTTATTTTCTGCTTAATGACAACACTTCTGGCCCTCAGCAGGCACAGTGAATGCTAATTTCGGCATCTGTATGAAACAAGTTTGACACCCCTGATCTAGTGGCTGTGATCCAAGTAGGAAATTTTCCTGGCTCACCCTCTTATAGTTACTCTTCTACACCCCCCCCCCCAATAAGGCTGCCACCTTTTATCCTAGCAACTTATGGGCAGCCCAGCCCATCAATGGCACATCAGGGGGCTTATTGCAACCACATTGCAAGTGTAGTAACATTGGGTTGTTTTTGTTTTTTTAATGGAGTCAGAAAAGGGACAGTTAATGCCTAATGGTCACTATGTCCTAATACACAGTATTTTCAGTTTCCAGAGTCGGGATGACAAAATAATACCACTATACATTTTATTTCTACAACTTATAGTGCAATCCTATGCATATCTATTAAATAAGCCCCACTGAGTAAGCCCCATCGGACTTACTCCTAGGTAAGTGTGTATAAGATTTAGGGCGCAGTCCTAACCAACTTTCCAGCACTGGCATAGCTGTGCCAGTGGGGCGTGTGCTGCATCCTGCAGTTGGGGGGGGCAGTCATGGAGGCCCCCTCAAGGTAAGGCAATGTTTGTTCCCTTACCTTGGAGTTGCATTGCCCTTATGTCAGTGCTGGAAAGTAGGTTAGGATTGCAGCCTTACTTATTTTAAAAGATGTATATATTGTACTGCTTTTTTTAAACTTCAGAGTGGTTTGCTTTGAGCTTTAGGACTGCAAACTACCGACTTTGAGCTTTGGGATTGCAGCCTTAGGGCCCAATCCTATCCAATTTTCCAGGGCCAGTTCAGTGGTGCCAGTGGGGCGTGTGCTATATCCTTTGGTGGGGAGGCAATCACTGAGGCCTCTTCAAGTTAAGGAAACATTTGGTTCCTTACATTGCGGCTACATTGTGGCTGCACCTGTACTGGAAATTTGGATAGGATTGGGTCTCTAGGCTGCAATCCTAACCACACTTTCCTGAGAGTAAACCCCATTGAACAAAATAGGACTTACTTCTGAGTAGACCTGGTTAGGATTGTGCCCTTGGGCACTTACTGGGGAGTAGTGCTTATGAATCAGTGAGTTTACTTCTGAGTAGAAATGCCTTGCATGGTCACTCACATTAGTTTTTTTGTTTTCAGTGTATTTGCTGTTGCCCACTAAAGCTCCTTTAAAAAACAAAAAACACTGTTTTGAAACTGAAGGTACAACATTGATGGAAATGTCTCCATCATAGAAAATACAAATCCCCCTGTTGGCTTATCCCTGAGATTCTAAATGCAGCCCAGATATGTGGGTCTTAAAAGTGCTTTTCAAAAGCAATCAGACTTTGGTGAGTTGGGGGGGGGGGAGTGAATGTCACATTGAGGGGCAGCCACTGCAAATAGGCAGAAATTCCACAGGATGCAGCTTTGCCAGCACAGAAGTGTGATACTGGGCCTTAACTTGTGGAATTTCTGACTTTTATAGAGGTATTAAGACTGCAATGCTGTGCATATTGATCTGGCTGTGAATCCCACTGACAAAGGAGAAAGTCGGACACAAACCTGCCTATAACTGGCTGCTCAGGTAGAGGCACGGTGATCAGATGGCCTCTTTTTCCAGAACATGTCCTCTTTTTTTTAGCTTCCTGTGCTAGAACAAGACTTAAATGTCTTCCTTTTCCCTGTAAGCAGAACGCTGCAGGCAGCACATAGTCTCCTTGCAATGAATACATTATACATAATAGAGTTTTAAATTTAGTAATAAGTAATATAGTGGTTAAATTAATCACATAAATTCCATATGAGTGTGTTGAGTTTTTTCCCCCATGTCCAACATTTTTCTTGGATGTCCTACATTTCGGAATGCCTGTTCCTCCTTTGTGGTTATGACATCTGGTGGCAGAGGAGTTGTACCAGGAATGAAAACACACACGCACCCTCTAGTGTTTCAGAACTTTTGTGAAAGTCAGGATTGTCCAGGAGTCTTGAATCACATCCCTGGGTTTGTCCCAACTGGAGTACCTTCGTCCCTGAGCTAAAAATAGACATCAGCATCATCATGCGTGACACCCACAGAACAGGAGGAGGGCTGCTTCGCAGGTCGAGAAGCGCAGGCTCAGCCCACCAGCCGACCTGGCTGTCAGCACGAAACCTGACGCTCTTCTCCGCCTCCCAAACCCGGGGGGAGGACCCTAGGAGGAGGAGGAAGAAGAAGGGCGAGCCCAGCTCCTCCTCCTCTTGCTGCGCGCCCGTTTCCTCGGAAGGGAGCAGTCGGAGGGAAGCTTGCGGTGCCCGGGGTCCCCCTGCGTTTCTCCCAAGGTAAGAGTCCTGGGTGCTGCTGGGGAAAGGCACCCTCGCCTCCCTGTGGGCTGACCGCTGTCGGAAACGGATTGCTCAGCCAGATGGACTTTGGGTCCAGCTCAGCAAGTCACTTCCAGCTCTAGGCAGGTTGGCTCAGCCCCCACCCTAAGAGGCTGGACTCTTAGGAACACGTCCCGCTGCCAGGAAAGCTTGCAGGCAGCCCTCCGCTCCAGCGCCCACGGGGTCCCCGGGTCGAGCAGGCAGCTTGATCCTAGGCAGGACTCGTTAATATGGAGGGCTCCCTCCCTGCTCAAATGCAAGCAAACAAGGCTTGCCTAAGGGAAGTGAGAGCTGTCCGTCAAGGGCGTGGTCCTGGACTGGCTGGGGAGAAGAGGAAAGGAGGCAGCCCACATGCAGCTCTTGCCCAAGCAAGCCGCCTCTGTTTGGCAGTTTCTATAGGGACAAGAAACATCCATAGGGTGCTTTCTCCTAAGTGCTGAAAACACTCAGGATGCCTTTACTAATCCACTGCGTTCACTGCTGTTGTTTTGTTTTTTGACATGTTTGTTAGCTGCTTTTCTCCCTTTCTCACCTCTGGTTTGCAGGCTTCTTGGGGCAGGGACCTGCTTTCCATGTGCATTGTGTGGGCATGGGGCAGGTGCTTTGCTGTAGCATCGTGAACAGTGTAAAGCGCCGTGTGTGCTGATGGGACTAAACTGGTGTTTCTCAACCAGTGGTACTGGTACCACCAGCGGTACGTGAGGTGATGCCTGGTGGTACTTTGCAGGACTCCTGCTGCCCAGGACCAGGTATGTGATGCAATAAAGAGCAGTAGGAGGCTTGGTTCGGCAGGCAGAGCTCCAAAGCATGCTTCACCACGCTCGAAAAAGCTCTCCTGTCCGCCCTGAGCCTCTTACTGGTGTTTGTCACATCGTATCTGGCCTCCCAACCTAGAGGAAACTGGCAATGATGTCATCACCAGTTACTTCTGGTGGTACTTCCAATAGATGACCTTGTGAAGTAGTATGGAGGAGGACAAGCCTTGAAAAACACTGCACAAGACCAATAATTTCAGCTGGATCTTGATGAAGGTGATGCAGTAATATTGTAATTTATATATTTTTTTTATTTTGAGTGTTCAGAATGCTTCACACACACATGACTTCAGTAACCTTACAACAGCATGGTAAAGAAAACTGGCATTATTAGCCTCCCATGATGGATTTGGGATAGAGAAAGTGTTTGGAGGATTATTGCTTCCCCAACTTGTGACTGGTCTTGGCAGTGGGATCTTCCAGCTTCTTAACCTGTACCTGTTACTAACTACATTCATTTATGGCCCTTTATGCCCCCTTTCTTGCCTTTCCACAATTCCCCCCACCCCCCAACAGCTGACCTGTGAGTGAGTCCTGATGTGGTACTCCAGGACAGGACTGCCCAGGTAGAGATCAAGCTGTGCTTGGTGGCCCAGGTAGTGCAAGCCTTGTTCTGCCTCAGTGAAAGACCAAATGCTGAACTGGATGGACTTGTGGACTGATATAACCAAGTGATACTGAAAATTAATGTACTGTAACATGTTGTTCTTGTGTTTCTCTGAGGCAGCCAGGTTAAAGCACCATGATCAGTCTGATTAGGTTCACTGCCTGAATTTTATTGTGGTTTCAAGAAATAAAAGATGTGATAGCTGGGCTTGTGTTTTAATGGTAGAGGGAGTAGAGGAGCACCAGGACCAAGTCACTTAAATGACTTCTATAGGCCTCCTAATTTTTCCATATGGCTGAACTATAATTTTTGTTAAGCCCATTACTATAACCTTCTAAAGACATTGTGCAACTCTGAAAAGTCTTCACAGTTTCACCATGCCTTTGGGAAGGCCAGTGAGCCCAGCTGCCACCATGCCTATACTGTTTGTATATGTTGCTGTGTGCCTGGGGAGGTAGAGCAGGGAGATAGTGCTAGCAAGCTCCACCCTCTGCCAGTGATGTGCTCGTTGAGCTCCACCCTCCCCATGATCAGCTTTTGTTGCTGCAGGCAAATGCTGTTGACATGTTGTTTGACAACATGGTGGGCAGTTTGCAGCAGGAGTAGCATGTTACAGACCCACTCTAACCATGGATGCTACCCACAGAGAACAACTGAACAGGGCTTATGAGATGCACTGCACAAGAAAGTGAATTGGAAGTGAATCCTAAACATGTCTATGCAAAGGTAAGCTCCACTAAGTTCAGTGGTACATTCTTGTGTGCGTAGGGAACAGAAGTTCCAGTCCTATCTAAGCAAATGGAAAGCACCCACAGCCTCAGTAAAGTAAAACAAACAGAACAACTGTTGGAAAATTTCTCTTGCATCATGGCTGGTTTGGGCCTTAGTTCAGAAGTTTGAAAATTTTCAGCAACATTGCATTAACAAGAGGACCATAGGCACTAGATCCCATGGTTTTCAGTAGGGGAAACAAAGCAGATTGCCAGTGTTTAATACTGTGATGATAAACCTGCAAGTTTGCATTGCCTGTTAAAACTTTATAAGACAGGGGGGAAGGCCAACAGTGGACTTCACAGCACTTGGCTCCTTTTCTATAACACTCTTCACACTTTATCCCCCATGTGTTTCTGTCCAGGTGAGTGGGGGAGGGCAGGATGAGTGTGCCAGTAAACCTTGTCCCAGTGATAATGTCTCCACCAAATCCTTGCCGGTGACAAGCATATCAGGCCCCTCACCCTGTGAGCATTGCTTGTTTGGATGGCACTTTCCAGGGTGGCTGTCACAGAGAGGATCTCCTCTTGTTATCAGCTTATGTCACTGCAGAGAAATGCTAATAACGGGGGTGGAGTGGGGGAGAGACAGTGCGTGCATTTGGGTGGGACTTGTGGGCATGATTGTCCTGCCCCCACACATACAGGAACACATGGGGAATACTGGGTGAAGAGCACAATGTAAGTAGCAGAAACTACTACATTATGCCAGACAGGCAGCTGTAGGAACCACTGCAGGGTAGTTTTAAATCACCAAAAGCCTTGATTTAAACCAGGGGTCTCCAAACCCTGGCCTGGGGGGCCAGATGCAGCCCGCGGAGACCCTCTATCTGGCCTGCAGCCAGCCTCTGATCCCCTGAGAGCCTCTGGTCCAGTTGACCAAACACAACCAGAGTTGTGCTTGTGGGGTGGGGGAATGGGGGTCCATTTAAGTGTGTGTGCTTTATTTCTTGGGTTGGTGTTGGTGCTTGGGGAAATCCTGGACATTTGAGCCCATTCATTCATTTCAGTCATTCATCTAAGTTGCATCTCTAATATATTTATTTAAATTTTATATGTAATTTTTTTTCCGGCCCTTGACACAATGCCAGGTATTTGATGCGGCCCTTTGACCAAAAAGTTCAGAGACCCCTGATTTAAATCGTTGGTTTAAATCAATTTTTTACACATTAGATACTTGCTAAAAGTTGAAATTCATACTAATCGGTTGCTGTAGCCACAAAGACACATTCCTTCTAATGTCACTTCCTTGCCAAGCAGGCCTTCCATCTTTTCGTTGCATTTGTCATCTTTTCCCCAGAGAAGTAATATTGCCAAACAGGGTCTCTTTTGCAACCTGCTGCCATGACAGGTTTCTCCAGCCAGCTGCTGGTTGGAATTGGTGCTTGAAGGTGCTGCTTCTCTCCATTGTTCTCTTCTGTTTTAGTTCCCTGCTTCTGCTTTAACATCAAGCAGTTGGCTTAACTCTACCCCACCCTGTCATGGGTCAATGGATGACAGGTGTGGTGATTTGCTAGCCCCACCCCCTTCCCCCTGTCAAGCCATAATATATGTACATGTATATGTACACTATGTGATGATTAACAAAGGTGATTTCCTTCAGGTCTTTCTTTGAAAATGAAAGCAGTATTTAGTTTTAAAAGAGAAAATGTTTGTAAATTCAAATTTCCTTTTACATCAGAGTATTTTAAAAAGAGGAACTTGCCTCATAATCCTATGCAAGTTTACTCAGAAGTAAATTCCACTCTTTTCAATGGAGCTTATTCCCTGGAAAGTGTGCCTAGATTTGTAGCCTAATTATAGCTGAAACGTTAAAAAAGAATCTGGTTTTTAAAAGCTGGTTTTATTATCTCCTCTGCAAGTGTGCCTATTTGTAAAATGTGTATAGAATGCAGAATTTGGATTAAGTTGGTATAGATTTTTGTGAAAGTACAACTCCATGAAATCCTAGATTTTCAGCCTAATCCTGTCCACACTTTCCTGGGAGTAAGCCCCATTGACTCTGATGGGACTTACTTCTGAGTAGACATGCATAGGCTCAGGCGGTCAGTGTTCCAAGCATTTTAAAGAGCTTTGCACAATTAAAAGTGCTTTATTATTATTATTATTATTTATAAAGTACCTCAAAAACTAGGCACGGCACAATAATATATATTTCAAACTATACAGTAGCAGCTTGCAATTGCAGTATGAAACTTTTTCCCTTAAGCCGAGTTATTTCCCAAATATAGAGTGTGTGTTTTCCTTTCTGTATACAAAACTGTAACAAAGAAATTTCCTGCCCATATTGCCTTTTGTTAACTGTTAATAATATTGTTATTTCGGTTGCCTTGTTTCTGACTTTTTCAGCGGAATCTAGTTTTAGGGCAGTTGTAAATCTCCTAATGCTACTTACTGCATACCTCCTGGCAGCTGCTGGATTATTTTTGGAAGTTTGAATATGCATGCTTTGGTGGCAGAATTATTTCACAGAGAGCTAGTGTAGTGATTAGCACCAAGACTAGTCTTTGGGAGGGAAACACAATAACTTCCTTGTAATTCAAAAGGGGTGTGTGTTTGCAGAGGAGAATTTATAGGTAGGAGTGGGGTGGTTAACCCTCCGCCTGCTTGCTGAGTTCCCCCCAAATTCCTACTCTCCCGCCCCCCTTTGTGCCTGTCCTATTCACTTATAAAACTAAGGGGGGGACGACATGTGCAGTTTTTACACAAAAGGTTCAGGTAGGTGACGGGAGATGAGACTGCCTTTACTTCATCCTTCTCCATCACTGTAGGAGCTCCCGGCAGCCCCCATGCCTCAGAATGTCTACAAATTGCAATTGGAATCCACTTCTGGGTTGCAATTTTGAAACTGGAAGTGGATTCCTATCAATATTTTTAAATATTCTGAGACTTGGGGAGCCTGGGGCTCCGCACACCCCGTGGAGGCCAGTGCTGTCAGAGGTGAGTACAAAAAGCCCCTTTGTCCCCAGCAGCAGCACAATCGCGTTGCCACCATTCCCCACCCTGCCCCTTAAAGGGGCAGAGACAGGGCTTCCCAGGCTGGTGGGTTGTGACCCATCGGTTTAAGAACCCTTGCCTTACCTGATGCATGAACAAGGCATGCATGTGAAAAACAAATATGACTGCTCCTATGATGGCAAGGAGAGCAGATTCCTGAAATTTAGGACCTTGGTTTTGACCTGATAGGAAGCCAGTGTGGACTCCACAGGATTTTGGCTTTGGGAGCAATAAAATGCATAATCCTGGCTCAACTGTGAGTTGCTTTAGAGTAATTCCAATATCTTGGCTTTAGTTCCTCATCTCTAGGCTAGGAGACAGAAGTGTAAAACAGGGCAGTATTGAAACTAAATTAAGTATAACAGGGTACTTCTTAAAGCATTTCATAAAGATAGACTGTAATAAAAATTAATAGTGAGTGTGTGTATAAATACACATAAATATACCTTTGTTTTAGTGAATAGTTCAAAGATAGAAATATGTGTGTTTGAATGGAAAGGACTTGGGCCATTTGCCAGATTTGTATCCCATGTTTCACCCAAGGAGCATTGGGGAGCATACATGAGGGCAGTTTATTCTTAAACCAACCCTGTAAGGTGGGCTGGGCTGCAAGAGTGACACAAGGTCACTAGTGGTCTTTGTGGTTCCAACTAGATCAATTTATCTGGTGATATAATGTATAAATATAAACCTGTCCTGATCTTCAGCTGGGGCCTAGCTCTTTTTGGTTGGTTTCCTATGTCACTTTGGTTGCCAGTGACATAGGAAAGGGTCTTTTTTGAGGCAGCACCAAGGTTTTGAAATGTACCTTCCCCTGGGATTGCATGGGCTCGATGTTGCAGACCTGCTGTGGGCCATAGAACTCTTTTTTTATTTCATTGGGTGTTTGACTTGAGCTGAACGATCTGGCTGACTCCTCCATTGTGTTACATGATTTGATTTTGCTATTTGTTTGTGTGTGTGTTTTAGTTATTTTGGCTTATTGCTATTTAATGCTATTTTCAACAATAAACTACTTTGAAGGCCCCTATTGGGTGGAAGCGCGGCCTAAAATGAATACAACTAAATAAATACTAGGCCCAATCCAGCAAGAAGTTCTCTTGCAGAAGACTTATTGGAAATGAAGGGAACTGCAAGAACAGTAGCTTATACTGGAGAGAACCCTCTGCTGGACTAGGTCCATTGTAAATGTATTTGATATTATTATTATTATTAACAGTATTTATACACCACTTTTCAACTAAAAGTTCACAAAGCGGTTTACAGAGAAAAATCAAATAACTAAATGGCTAATACTAAAGTATTTATTTACTTATTTGAAATTAATAGAGCAGAGGAGTGTATCTGTGATCTCAAAAGCATGCGTGGCAGATTTGTATGATGGTGTATTCGGGGTTTTTTTTTTAGACTTCCTAATGGTCTCCTTGGCAAGATTGGGAAGAAAAATGTGTTCATCAAGTGCAGCTGGGTTTCATTGTTCTCTCTTCCTCATTAACTCAGGTGCATTTCCTAGTGCATGACAACCTTAAGCAATAAGTAGCAGTTTCTTCTTGCATAATAAATTGCTTCTTATGACATTGAACCTAGCCTTCATAGAAACTGACAGTCCTCCCTGTGACCAAATGCAGCCCCCTGTATTTGCATTGTGACCTGCCAGGTGCTTGACAACTCCTCTGGTTTAGCGGTCTCAGGTGGGAAACAGAGAGAGATCTATCATGTCCTGATGTGTGGACTGTGTACTGCTTAGTGGCTGACAAGTTGTATTAGTTTGCTCTACAGGGGTTCCCAAACTGGTGAGTCACAACCTGATTTTTGGTGGGTCCCCAAAAGGTGATGGAAAGATAAGATAACTAACTGCCTCAAGCCCCAAGGCTATTAAAAAACTAGATACTGTAGCTACTATTACCCTGCAAAGAACTCAGCTCCTGCAGTTCGCAAGCTCCTGCAGTTTGCATATGTAAATATAGGGAGATAAATGTTTGAGGGTCTTTTTCTGGTTAGTAAAGATAAATAAATAATAAATAAAAATGTTATTTCTTTCTAGATCTCCTTTTTAAAAAGTCTGGTAAGCCTAGCTTGGTCCCGATAATGTGTCATTTTAAAAAGTGAGTCCTGGTGCTAAAATGTTTGCTAAAATGCTCTAATAGGATGTGAAAAATGCCTTGACTTGTAATGTCATGCTCCTGCAGCATCCATTTTAAACTGTCAATGGATATCTTTCTCATCTCTTTCACACATTAGCTTTTTTTGTCTTGGAAAAACTGGCAAGAGAGGAGAAACTTTGTGCGCTTCAACTCCCTTCTCCTTCTTTTCCCTCTAATGTTGCCATGGGTGGGGCATACTTCCTTGTACATTAGAGCCTAAAGCACTGTTTCTCCTTCTGTCATTATTATTGCTTCTTATGACATCACCACAGACCTGCATGGAAAATGTAACAACCCAGCACTGTAACTCCCTTCCAGTTGATACTGTCCTGCTTTTTAAAAGAGGGCAATCGCAGCAGGAATTGACCAGGGAGAGCCTTCACTAGTCTTCTCACAGACTATATCATGTTTAGTGTTGAGCGTCATGTTGAGTGTCATGGAACAGGTTTCTGAAGACATTGTAACAGAGCCTGGCAGTCCTAACAAATTTTAGTCAAGATATGATAGTTTGTGCATGGCTTTGGCTTGGGAGAAGCCAAAATAATTTCGAAAGTTGTAAGAGTTGGATCCCCTCTCTTTTTGGTTTTTGTATGCAAAACATGAGTTTATGATGATCTCCATAATTTTGACTCTGTTGTGATGGTGCTAATGTTATAACTGAGTTGGCATCTATGAGGATGCCGGTTTGGTGGTGGTGGGGGAACGAACCAAAAACAAATCTGGTTCTCAGTCTGCTTCTTGGATAATAGTGCAGGTCCAGGAATGCAAAAGTTGGCCTTCCCTGGGTTAGATAAAATAAAGTTTACAACAGTCTTCATATGTTGTACTGTCAGCATACCTTGTCCCATTGATTTGTCTGCTAATGTTCACATTGTAGAAGATTCTGGGAAGTATTTTAGAGTTTACTCTGGCTTGGTTTGGCCATCGTGATTGTGCCTTGGGCTCATGGCCTTGCATAGATTATTTCATTTGGACAATGCCACAAATACAGTTTGCCTGAACCAGGAAGTGAAAGACTTGAAGCACACTGGATGGGAGGAACATAAGAACAGCGCCACTGGATCAGGCCATAGGCCCATCTAGTCCAGCTTCCTGTATCTCACAGCGGCACACCAAATGCCCCAGGGAGCACACCAGATAACAAGAGACCTCATCCTGGTGCCCTCCCTTGCATCTGGCATTCTGACATAACCCATTTCTAAAATCAGGAGGTTGCGCATACACATCATGGCTTGTAACCCCATAATGGATTTTTCCTCCAGAAACTTGTCCAATCCCCTTTTAAAGGTGTCTAGGCTAGACGCCAGCACCACATCCTGTGGCAAGGAGTTCCACAGACTGACCACACGCTGAGTAAAGAAATATTTTCTTTTGTCTGTCCTAACCCGCCCAACACTCAATTTTAGTGGATGTCCCCTGGTTCTGGTATTATGTGAGAGTGTAAAAAGCATCTCCCTATCCACTCTGTCCATCCCCTGCATAATTTTGTATGTCTCAATCATCCCCCCTCAGGCATCTCTTTTCTAGGCTGAAGAGGCCCAAACGCCCTAGCCTTTCCTCATAAGGAAGGTGCCCCAGCCCCGTAATCATCTTAGTCGCTCTCTTTTGCACCTTTTCCATTTCCACTATGTCTTTTTTGAGATGCGGCGACCAGAACTGGACACAATACTCCAGGTGTGGCCTTACCATAGATTTGTACAACGGCATTATAATACTAGCCGTTTTGTTCTCAATACCCTTCCTAATGATCCCAAGCATAGCATTGGCCTTCTTCACTGCCGCTGCACATTGGGTCAACACTTTCATCGACCTGTCCACCACCACCCTAAGATCTCTCTCCTGATCTGTCACAGACAGCTCAGAACCCATCAGCCTATATGTGAAGTTTTGATTTTTTGCCCCAATGTGCATGACTTTACACTTACTGACATTGAAGCGCATCTGCCATTTTGCTGCCCATTCTGCTGGTCTGGAGAGATCCTTCTGGAGCTCCTCACAATCACTTCTGGTCTTCACCATTCGGAAAAGTTTGGTGTCGTCTGCAAACCTAGCCACTTCACTGCTCAACCCTGTCTCCAGGTCATTTATGAAGAGGTTGAAAAGCACTGGTTGCAGGACAGATCCTTGGGGCACACCGCTTTTCACCTCTCTCCATTGTGAAAATTGCCCATTGACACCCACTCTCTGCTTCCTGGCCTCCAACCAGTTCTCAATCCATGAGAGGACCTGTCCTCTAATTCCCTGACTGTGGAGTTTTTTCAGTAGCCTTTGGTGAGGGACCGTGTCAAACGCCTTCTGAAAGTCCAGATATATAATGTCCACGGGTTCTCCCACATCCACATGCCTGTTGACCTTTTCAAAGAATTCTATAAGGTTCGTGAGGTAAGACTTACCCTTACAGAAGCCATGCTGACTCTACCTCAGCAAGGCCTGTTCATCTATGTGTTTTGAGATCCTATCTTTGATGAGTGTACAGCTCTGTTTACACAGGGTGCTGGCCAGTCTTCTTGGGCTTCATTGTCTCCCTGGTGGTGACTGAAAATGCCCCATAAAACACCATACTGTTTGTAACTGTCTGGATTGTGGGCACAAAACACAGGTATGCTAAAAAGTGGTCTTGTGTTTCCCTGTAACACAGTTTAAAAATCCTTGTTTGGAGTGAAGATCTGTGGGCTAACCAACATTTGTTTTTGACTGTGGGTATAACAGGTTCCTTTAGGAGGGACATTTTGGAAGAGCGAATGTTATGCCACTTCACAAGCTATGACCGCTACAAACTACCTGCACTGTGAACGCCCATGAGCAGTATGGATTTTACTAAAGAGAGAGCTGATTTAATTCCTATCTATCCATTCTCCTAAAGGAACCTGTTATACTCATAGTCAAAAAAAAATGTTGATTTGTTTTTGACTATGGGTATAACAGTTTCCTTTAGTAGGGACATTTTGGAAGAGCTAATGCTATGCCACTTCACAAGCTATGGCAGCTACTAACTACCTGTACTGTGAACACCTGTGAGCAGTATGAATTTTAATAAAGAAAGAGCTGTTTTCATTCATATCTAACCATTCCTTCAAGGAGCTCTGGGTGTGTATTGCACCCGTTTCTCTCCATTTTAGTATTGTAACAAACTTGTGAGGATTATGTAAGAGAAAGTGAATGTCCATCCAAGGCTGAGGAGGAATTTGCACCCAGGTCCAGGTCTGACATCCTAGCCAGTACACCATGGTGACTTCCATGTGCCCCATACACACTGATATAGTGCCAGTTGATATAATGCCGTACACGCTGATATAATTCCAGTGCCCCATATAAACTGATATAATGAAAAACAAAATTAATAGACATTTCTAAAGCTGAATTCTTAAATGTATTTAGTCCACAAGAGTCTTTTGTGCAATCAGCAAGAATGAGGCTTGCATGAAACAGTGTAATTCAGAGCTTTTAAAGCTACAGCTGTGTTGAAAGAGGGGTGTTAACCAAAATACAGACTTACATGTACCAGATGTGACTTCAGATGCCAGCTTTGTTTTTTGTTTTTAAAGGCAAGGTAGCAGTAGAAAAATAGCTTTCTATATGAGGCATTTTGGCTGTGTCATAATATTTTCCTCCATAAAGTTGCAGAATGATTAAACGTGTACTTCTACAGCAGCTGCAGGCAGGCTTCAAAACTTGCAGAATCTACTTTTTTTTTTGTTAGAACTAGTGCTGGCAAGTTCTAACCAAAAAACGACCTGGTTGGTGGGTACCCTGGGGTAAAGCCTTGCACTGGACTACACATGGTGACCTCCATCCACTCCCTGAGGACATCTTAGGAGCTTTCACTGTCACCTGTAGTGAGGAATTAGCACAAGGGCAGCTTAATTTTTTAAAATGTTTTTTAATTTTTTTAAATTTGTAGTTTTACTTTTTTTTGGGAAGTCAGAAACTCTTGCTCTTTTGCTCCAAATTACCCAGAGATTGACCAATGGAGCCCAATGCACCTTTTGCTGCCCCTGCTCTAGAGCTGCATATTTGTACCTTAAATTCTGTATCTCCCCTTGCCCCAAAAGATATTTCTTTATGGGTTGAACTTGTAGCACTACCTGGCATGAAATTGGGTAATCCTCTTGAAAACTACACAGGGGAGTTCTGTTTGAGGCACAAACACAGTGGTTGTATTATTGCCACCAGGTCAAAAATATTCCAAGCTGCTGGAAGCAAAAGTGTTTACAAGGCCTCTATTTAGAGTAGCCTTCAGGGAAAGGCCCTATTTATTCTGTAACAAGAGAGTTCTGTCATATAAAATATGAAACTTTCTGCAGCCTTTAGGTAAATTGCCTGTACAATTTAAAGAATTTCCCCTGTCTGTGCATTTGCTGGAATCCTGTGATTCATCCTTTATATTTTTACTTATGTACATTAATCACCTATATTTATTTTTTTGTTTGGGGCAGAATGTTTCCTTTTTCATAATTATCAAAATGATGGTAACGATAAAATAATTTGGTTTTTGGGACAGAGTTTTGGGCCAGCATGTATACTGTACTGGTACTGCTTTCAAAAGGACAATGAGTAGCATGTTAGATCCGCCTTGCTGCTAGAGAGATAGCAGCATAACAAAGTATAAATTTAAATTCAGATTGCATTCTTGGGCAAGGTTGAGTGAAGGGAGGAGCCTCAGTGCAACCAGGGAGAGACTGCCTGCAACCTTCTAAATGCAGTGGTTTCAATTTGGGAGGGTAGGCAAAGCTCTTTTCGACTGTTTTATTTTCTCACTTTGTAAGAGTATGTCCTCCAGTATCTGCGGAACTGTGGATAACTGAAATCTCAGGTGCCAGATCTGTGGATACTGGAGTATGCCTGTTTACGATTGGGCTGTTAGACTATCATTCTGCTACTCTGACAGTCACCACCACCCCACTCTCACTTTGGGCTCTTCATGAAGGCCTCTCCATGAAGGCTCTGTGCTTTTAGATGTAATTTTTTTTCTTTGTTGGCTGTATATAAAGCATTAGCAGCGGCTGGCCCATAAAATATCCCATCCTGGAAGGCAAAGAGCAAAAGGAAATGCTAATCAAAACGTCTTATCAGAATAGTTATCTCTCATGACAGGAAAAGTGTTGTAAAGCAAAGGTCAAAACTACAGGGAAAAGAAACACTGTACTTCCTTTGTCAGTCATGAGTTGAGAAACCATTGTACAGTAATTAATTGTTACAAATGTCAGAAAAGCCAAGCCTCCCCTCTCACTTTTTAGTTGCTGGTGAGAAACAGCAGCATCTGTACCTTGCCAGCACTTAAACACATGGCCATCACAATGTCCTGTGGCAAGGAGAAACCAAGCTTCTGCCTCTAGATTTTGTACTGAGAAGCTTTATAGGCAGAGCCATCCCTTGGGTAGTTGCCCTGGGCCCTGCACATTCCTGACCAATATAGGGCCATAATGGAGGGGGCACCCCTTTGGTTGAGTTGCCCCAGGCCCACACCCAGCCTGGACCCTTCTAGGGACAGCTCTGTAATAGGTTTTTATTTTTATTTTAGAAAAAAAAGTTTTTTTAATGCACTTCACTGATATCAATGCCTTTGTTATTTGTTTTCGTTTTGTAGAATTAGGAAAAAAAATTATATCCCACCATACGGCAATAAAGATGAAAACTGTTGGTACTGTGTGGCAAGCTGCTTCTTGTGAATGGCTTGCAGAGTGAAGCAACATCTTCAAAAGGCCCCTAGGAACACTGAGGAACGTGCAGATGGGATGTTCATGTAATCTGTCAGGAACTGAAGGTCCCAGGGCCAGTTCTCTTCCCCTAAGGTGTATCAGCTGCCACACTCCCAATTGTACAGAAGGAGTGCAAATGGGGCTTCCTGGCATTCTTCTTTGTGGGAGTGGGGCCCTGCCTTACCATCTGCACTCTCCTCTTTAAAGTGGCCTTCTTTTGAAACTTGTTAGCTAGTGGATTGCATGCTTGCTTCAGTTTTATGTCCATGCAGATCAGTAGTTCATCCAAGAGTCTGTGGGTGGAGATACCAGGCTGGGTATAATAAAATGTGATTATATCGCATTAAGTCTAGGACAGGGATGTCATGGGCCCACAGGCCGATTGTGTCCCTGGAAGCAATTTATCTGTCCCCTATTACAATTGGGCTCTCCCTGCATGATAATTGGCCATCTGTCAATAATTGGGCTCTGTCATATCTTGAAATTATGAACAAGATTTGCATATTTTTCTCTTGTGTCATTTGCAGCGACTGAGTTTCTACGTGAGAACAAAGTGCTTGTTTCTGGCCATCATCTGCTTAATGATGTCACTTTCTGCAGCATGAATGCTAACTTCGGCCTTCTTAACGAGTTTGACACCCTTGGTCTAGGGCTGGGATCCGCGACCTCTGTTTTTAGAGCCGCATGCGGCTCTTTCAGCCATCTGCTCTGGCTCCTGCAGGCTGGGATTTAAAGGGGCAGGACGGGCGGCTGCTGCTCTGGCTCCTGCAGGCTGGGATTTAAAGGGGCAGGACGGGCGGCTGCTGCTTTCCCCTTGGGCGGAGGGGGAGATTGTTTTGTGCAGGATGGGCTGCTGCTGCTTTCCCCTTGGGGGGAGCAGGAGATTGTTTTGTGCTGCGGGGGAGGGAAAGGGGGGCTTGGCCGCTCCTGCCTGGGAAGATGGTGTGCTGGGGCTTCGCCTGCTCCCGTAATGCGCTGTGCACCCTCTACGTCGTGTATATGGTGAGTGTGGCTGACAGCAACCAGGCTCCCCTCCTGGCTTCCTGCCACCCTGAGTGTGGCTGGCAAGGGGTGGGGGCGCCAGGCGGGTGGGCTTCCAGTGGGGGGTCGGTGGGGGTGCAGAGGCAGGAGGGGGAGCCCAGGCAGGGCTGCCTGGGTGGGGGGAGGCAGGGGCAGCTCCCAGGAGAGGGCAGAAGGCGCCTGCAGTCCCCTTGTGGGCATCTCCTGTGCACACAGCTGTGGGGTGGGGCTTGGCACAGTGAGGCAATGGGGATGACCTCACTTTTGTCTTGTAGGGCAGTAGGTGAGGCAGAGCAGTGGGAGAGGGGGGGAGTGTTGATTTTGCAAGGGTGGGTGGGTGGGGAAGATGGAGGCTGTGGAAGGGCTGCCTGTGTAACTCCATCTTTACCTTGCTTTTCTGGGGTGCCATGGGGAGCAGGAGGGCAGAGATGGGGCTGTGGGAGCCTTAGAAAGGGGTGCTCTTTCAGGAGCAAGAAAGATGGGGGTTGACCTGGGGAAAATAAAGAGTGCTAAATTCAAGGGTGCTGTCTTAGCATGCACCGTCCCAGTGTGTGCCCAGGGTGACCAGAGGTCATCTTTTTCCAGGACATGTTCTATTTTTTAGTCCCATGTCTTGGAAAAGAACTTAAATGTCCTGCTTTTCCCTGTGAGCAGGCAACGCATCCCCTCTTGTAATTAATAAATTATATGTAATACAGTTTTAAATTCAATAATAAGTAATTTTAAATTAGGCACATGAGATCAATAATACAATATATAATAAATATATAATTATATATTGATCAATATAGATGAGTGTTTTTAGCTTTTATTTTGTGGTCCTACATTTTTCTTCAATATCCTACATTTTGGGGTGACTTGTCCTCTTTTATTGTTATGACATCTGGTCACCCTGTGTGTGCCTCAGAGTGCCGTCTCAGGGCCCAATCCTATCCAATTTTCCAGTGTCGGTGCAGCCTTCTAATGGGGCATGCACTGCATCTTGTAGGGGAGTCAGTCACAGAGGCCTCCTCAGTTATGGGAACATTTGTTTCCTTACGTCTGGGCTGCATCATTGCTGGAAAGTTCGATAGGATTGGGCCCTCAGTCAAGATATATCTATCTTGACAATAAGTATATTGTCTGGTTAGTACAGGAAGGGGAGCTTGCAGCAGATCATAAAGGTAAAAAAAAACTATATATGCAGTGATCTTCAGTTTAGATGTCAAAAGGGTTTTGTGGCTCCCGAAGTTTTCTTTTCTCCGGAAAACGGGTCCAAATGGCTCTTTGAATGTTTAAGGTTGCCGACCCCTGGTCTAGGGCCTCTTTTGAGGGCTTTATCTTTTGACTTGTATCTTGCTAGTTTATTTCATAGTAGTGGTATGTCAATTATTGGCAAATCAAGACTAACTAGAAAGGCTTTTCTGGCCAATTAGTTCTTCTGTTGATAACATAGATGCCTGTATTGGCTCGGTCATGTTGTGAGAATGGATGATGGCCGGATCCCAAAGGATCTCCTCTATGGAGAACTTGTGCAAGGAAAGCGCCCTACAGGTAGACTACAGCTGCAATACAAGGACATCTGCAAAAGGGATCTGAAGGCCTTAGGAGTGGACCTCAACAGGTGGGAAACCCTGGCCTCTGAGCGGCCCGCTTGGAGGCAGGCTGTGCAGCATGGCCTTTCCCAGTTTGAAGAGACACTTGGCCAACAGTCTGAAGCAAAGAGGCAAAGAAGGAAGGCCCATAGCCATGGAGACAGACCAGGGAAAGACTGCACTTGCTCCCAGTGTGGAAGGGATTGTCACTCCCGGATTGGCCTTTTCAGCCACACTAGACACTGTTCCAGAACCACCATTCAGAGCGCGATACCATAGTCTCTCGAGACTGAAGGTTGCCAACATGAACATAGAGAAAGAAGTTGCTGATGCTTGTGAAGTAGCAATTCTATAAGTGTCCAGAAGTTTCCTGCTGTTTCTGTAGGTGGAACCACTTGCCATCCAAGTTCTGCATGATGATGGACATAACTTTCTCACTCTGCTATGACATTTGAGTGTTCATACATGTGCGCAGTGATTGGATTGATACAACCAAATGGCTTTGATAGGCTTTGATATTCTTTCTCCTCACATCCACTGTCCTGTTTTTAGACTGTTGAAAGGCCAGTTTTAGCATAAGGTGTGTGTTGATTGATTATGACAAAGTGTCTTCTCCCATTTCAATCAGTTTTTTAAAAGAAGCACATTGTTGCTTATTGGGTGCACCTGCCAGCAACATAGGCTTGAGGGAGGCAGATGACGGATGTACCTGTGCTACCTCTTTTCGCATTGGTTGCATCCACATTAACTGTTTTCTCCAGAAGGACCTTATGGGTCCAGTTTTTATGGAGATTCCAGATAACAACTGTAGTGTTCTTATGTTGTCCACACTGACAGTGTTGTACAATTGCAGTAATACTGTATAAACAAAATAATGAGCAGACATTTCTCAATATTCAGTGAAAATAACAAACGATAGGGTCGGTTGTAATTGGGAAGTTCCAGGAAATGACTGATTTGCAATGCAATCCTATACATGTTTACTCAGAAGTAGGTCCCATTGTGTTCAATGGAATTTACTCTCAGGTAAGTGTGTATAGGATTGCAGCCTAAATGAGTCAGTAACAGGGAGAAGTCTGGCCTTTGCTAACAGAACATACTGCTGAATAAACGAAAATTAGGATTTTGCCCGTAGGGGAGATTATTACTGGAATATTAGGTAGAATATAGTGTTGTGTTAAATGCTATATGGAAAAAAGTTGTGGAATGGAAAACTTTTAAATTAAGAGCTATTAATTCTGGTTGTTATACAGTCATGAAGGTGCCTGTACATTTAAGTTGAGGCTGTTTTTGTTTCTTGCATTCTATCATGATAAAAGAAGAAAATTCTATTGATCATAACATTTAAAGCACTTTTTCTTAACTATGAAATTTGACACAGTTAACTGGCATCAGGATTATCAGATGTTTTCAGGAAGCGGATAGAAGCATGGAAAATGCTGACCTTTTAATATAGGTGGTGATCTCTGGCCCAATCCTATCCAATTTTCCAGTGCCGTCACGGAAGCCTCCTCAAGGTATGGGAACATTTGTTTCCTTGCCTCGGGCTTGCATTGCGGCTGCACTGGTACTGGAAAGTTGGATAGGATTGGGCCTTTAGTCTATGCAGGACCTAAGTGTGACTAGTGTCATTCCTTCCCACACTCCTTTTTGAGTTTGTTTGTTTTCTTACTCTCTTACTTACACTATTATTGGCAAATAGTGAGTTATAACTTATCTTTAAAAAATGAAACATGGAAAACCTTCCAGTGGTTGCTGTAATTTCACAGTTTGTTGCTGTATTAAGTTTAAGAATGTGTCATTTTTCAAATGGTAAAACAGGCATTCCTTAACAAGCAAAAACCAAACTCTTGTGGTGTCTTAAAGATAACAGCTTTAGTGTGCATGAAAATTAAAAAAGGAAATGACTGAAAAAGTCATGAACAGTTAGAGGCAGCACAAAAATGCGTTGATCTTTAAGGTGCCAGAAGACTCCTTCTAACTAGAGCATTCCTCCCTAAGAGCCCAATCCTGTGCTTGGTTGCACAGCTTTGTGCGCTGAGCACTGTCAAATGTGCCATATGGCATGTTGCGAGCCTCTCCACTGGGCTCCCGCCCATGCTAGACCACTGCCGGCTGGTACTGGGCTAGCGCAGGGCGTTTTCCCAGCCTCTGCGACTCGGTGGTCTCAAGGTAAGTGGGGGCGGGAACGGGGGTAGGGAGGAGCCGTTCAGGGAGGAGAGAGGCCGGTGTTGGGCAGACAGAGGACGGGGGGGGGAGGAGTGACGTGGAGTCCTGACAAGGCGAGGGGGTTGGGCTGGAGGCGTGCTTGGGGGAGGGAGGGAGGCGGGTCCTTGGAGCTCTGCTCCACAGGATCAAAGGCACTCACGGAGGGCTTGGCGCTCTACACGAGCACCTTTATCTCGCGCCCATTTTGGGTCTGCTTACCTTACCCGGGGAAGGGGACGAAAGTCCCCTTCTCCCGAGGTGCCTCCCGTGGTAGCCTGAGGCGCACAGGATCTGGCAGCAGCCATTCCCGGTGCTGCCGAGCCTGGGCACCCCGGGCAGCTCAGGATTGGGCTGCCCGGAGGTGTAGTCTGTTGAGTAAGGCACTGAGGGATCAACATCAGAAACTAGTTATAACAGCACCAATTCCAGTTCCAGGCATTTTAAATATCATGCAGAATGATGGAACTCGGACAGTGTAATGTCTGTGACCCCACTGACCAAATGCAGCTCTCCATCCTCGCATTGTGGTCTGCTATGAGCCCTTGCTTGGCTTATTTGATGTTTCTTTCTTTATAATTAAGACCTCCTAATTGTCAAGGGAGGAATTAATCTGTCTCCTTGGCAAGACTGGGAATAAAAGTGTATTAACTAGATCCAACTTGATTTCATTGTCCGTTCTTCCTGATTAACCCATTTCTGCCTGGACCAAAGGTGTACACATTCGATCCCTGTTGCATATATGCAATGTTGGACAGAATGGCTTAAATCAGGCGCATGTTTCCTTGTGCATTTCCACAAGCAGCAATAAGTAGCAATTTCTCCGTTCCTATAGGAGCAGGAGTTCTCAATGTGTTTGTCACGACTCCTGGGGATTGGAAGCAGCTTGGAAGTTCTGAGTTCAATCCCTGGAGTCTCAGGGTAGGGCTCTGGAAAACTGAAAGCCCAGGAAGTATAGATAGATCAATTGTCTTACACGAGAGTGCTTTCCAATCCTTTTAGCACCGTGACCAACTTCGTCATTTGCAGCAGCCAGGTAGTGCCTCAAAATGCCTTGCAGTGTCACAGCTGGTGCTGGCCTACAACTTTTTCATGGCCCACCAAAAATCAACTCACGACCCACTGGTGTCATGACCCACAGCTTGGGGACCACTGCTCTAGGGATTCTCAAAGTATGGGTTGTGATTAACTGTAATAGGGAGGAGGGTCACATAAAAGTATGTATTTTTCAAGAGTTCCAGTAACATAAAGTTTGAGAACTCCTGTCTAACAGTCATAAATTGCTTCTTCTTATTGGTCGTTATAGAAATTAACTGCCCAACGCTCTAACTCCCTGTAACCATCCTTGCATTCTGACCTGCTGGATGCTTGCAGTAAGGAAGCTAAGAGAGATCTGTCAAGCCCTGATGTGTGGACTGTGCTCATCCTAGTGGTTCACAAGTTGTACTAGTTTGCTTTTATAGGATGGACTTTTTATAGGACTTCTGCTTTTTATATATTGCTTTTTATATATTGCTTTTATAGGACTTTTAATGTCAATCTCCTGCAGCATCTATTTTAAACAGTCGGTTGACATTTTTACCTCTCATAAGTTAGCTTTTTCTAATCTGGGAAAAACTGGCAAGGGAGGAGGAAATTTGTGTGTTTCAACTCCCTTTTCCTTCTTTTCCCTCTAACATTGTCATGGGGAGGAATTACCCATCTTTACAACTGGAAATTCCACTGCAATGTCCTGTTGATGTGGATGGGTTTCCCCCCCCCTTTTTTCCGCTCATTGCTTCATTCCAATTTATAGGAGGTTGCCAGTGAACTGGTGGGTACTTTCCAGGGCTGCATAACTTGTGACTCATCAGTGCAATTGTATCCCACCTGCCCTGATGGACTAGTAAACCCCCCTGTTTTTACTGCTTTACTGGTACTGCAGAAACGGGGATTGTCCAACTGGTCCTGGCACAACACAGGTAATGGCTGATGGGCTGTGCTTGGCTTGGCGGGTCACAGTGGCGTAAGTAGGCTGGGGTGGCCCATCCCTCCTGCAGCACTCCAGAGGTTTGCTGGTCTTTCTGCTTGAAGGGGTGCGCAGCACTCACCGCCCGAGTGTTTAGAGTGGCAGGTGAAGCATTGAAAGGCCCATCCGCCCGTACCTTTGTTTGGCTCCAGATTAGAGCCATTCCAGAGGTGGGGGTGTCTAAATGGCATAGGGGTTACGTCAATGCACCCTGGGTGCCAGCCAGCCACACAGCATTGCTGGTGGGTCACAAATTGTTCAGGCTTGGTGTAAGTAAAATCTGATCAGTGCTGGGGGAGGGAAGAATGACATGTTCAAATCAGCTGCATTCTTTAATAATAATAATAATAATTAATAACAGGTATTTATATACCGCCTTTCTTGGTCTTTATTCAAGACTTTATTCAAGGCGGTTTACATAGGCAGGCTTATTTAAATCCCTTATTAAATAGGGATTTTTACAATTGAAAGAAGGTTCTTTCTTTCAAGAACCACTACATTCAGGTGTTTCATTCCGATCTGGCTTCACATTCTGGCCTCCATCCTCCCACGCTCAGAGCAGATGGAATAGCTTGGCTTCAGCTTGTCAGCTGCTTCAAGGTTGCACGTTGCCGGTGGCCTCGAACTGGCGACCTTGTGGATGTTATCTTCAGGCAGACGGAGGCTCTACCCTCTAGACCAGACCTCCTGCCTGGTCTGTACCACATCCTTTAGGTCTGTACCACATCCCAGGGTCAATGGTAGATGATTGCAAATCCTGGTTATGGGGCAGTGTTGGTTAGTGCTAACTGTAGTACAGTTCTAACATGCAAGGTTACATCTTGGGTAATGAAAAATGTGAAAGGGAGAGGGGGATTTGCATGCAAAGTGGGAGAGAGAGTGTTTGAGCCTGCAGCAGGCTGCTTATCATAACCATAGTTAGGGTTATGTTGTATCCACATCACTCCACCATAGCAATCCCTGAGCTTTTAGACTAAGACCAGATAACATTCTGAAATAAATTTTGCAGCTGGGTTCAAAATAGTTGTTTGATCCTTCCCATCATCTTTCTCTAAATACCATTATGGATCAATTTGAATTTTCTGCTAAGTCCACTGATGTTATGCATGTGTAACTTCTGACTTGTGGTGTACAGTCCTACAATGTTTGTATAGTTCCTGGAGCCAATGAAGGGTTGGAAAGTTGACATAACAGAAGACTTTGGTTTTACTCTGTTAGCCAAATGAATTCCACGATCAGGTAGGCAGCTATATCAACAACGCTTCCACCCGCTGAGTCCCAGCACAGTTCTTCTCTTGTGTCCCTCAAGTACCTAGTTACTAACACTCAGCAGCTAGTAGGAATGAATAAGCGTATTATAGCAATTGGCATGTAACCTGAAATAAAACGGTGTTAACAGTTTTAGAGCTGGAAGAACCTAAGTATAGCAAGACAAACGAGCGCCCTTTGATTTGCTTGCATTATGAATAGAGCAGATGTGGTGAGTGTGCTGTCTCCGTTTCCTGGTGTGTAGGAAAGGTAACATTAGATTCCTACAATGTGTTTTTCTAGTAGGCGGTGTCTGACGAAAATGTGCACAAATTCTTGTTGCTCCAGTTTGTAGTCTGGTGTGGCCCAAAGCAGAAGTGTCTTTACTTTTTTCCTAGGGAAAGGTGAACTGTTTTAAGGCTATGAGATCTAATAATCTGATTTTGTATGGAATCAACCATCCTTGAAGAATGATTAACTACAGAAGAAACAGGAAGGTTGTTCCAAGTATTTTATCTTGATGTGATCATTCAATGCTGTTTACATGGGCAGGTGAAAACATAACCCATGCATGCAACAAGCATGTACATCTTAACTATTAATTGTACTTGCTTTTATTATTCAAATCCACATATCATTCTTTTCTCTCTCCTGGAGGAAAACAAAAAGTGGCTTCCAATTGATCATAAATGCATTCACTGCTTGTAAAGTCGTCAATTTGTCCATTTTGTAAGGCAGTGCTCTTGAAGTTCCTCAGTCTTAAAAACTTCTGTATCTGGAAGTAAGGATTACTTTTTACATTACTATTGAAAGATACAAGCTGCATACTTAGGAAGGCTCAGGGCCAGTTCAGATAATAAGTCCAAGCTAGTCCCCACAGGGTTACAGATGTTCTTGTATACAGTATGTTCTGGTCGCCCTTCAGATGTGCAGTCTGGGTGTGGACAATGGTGTGAGGTGCTCCAAGCCTTCCCCTCACATGTTATCTAAACAATATTTAGACTTAGACCAGAGAAGCATGGGTTCAAATCTCCATAGGCACAAAGCTTACTGGGTGACTTTGGGCTAGTTGCTGTCTCATACCCTAGCCTACCTCACAGGGTTGTTGTGATGATAATGGGAGAGTGCATGTACTCATAAACCTAACCTTGTTGGAGCAGGGGTGAGATAATGTAATAAATAATGGTGTTGAGGATCAAAGACGGCCTGCGATTTCATTTCATGTTTTTAAAAAGCTGCAGTACATTAAATGCAATAACAAGAAATCTCTCTTTTGTTTCAGTTCTGCAGAATGAGTTACCCAGGTTATCCTCCTGCTGGTGGGTATCCACCTGCTGCTCCAGGTAAACTTACTGCCTTTCACTTAGGATTAGAGATCTGAGTAGAGATGGATGCAAAAGTTATGCTCCCTGATATCTCCAGTTTAAGGAATTTCAGGTACCAGGAAAGACAGATTTCACCTTCCAGGGACCTTGGAGGTGATGCAGACTAGATTGCACTAGGCTATATGGGAAAGCAATTTCATATATGTTCATATGCAGAAAATATGATGATGCTGGTATTGGCATATTCTGTCATGTTCTATGGTTTCGCTTGGAATGACTGTACAGTATGTACATAAACCATTTCTTTATCAGTTTGGCCTTGAATCTAGTCATCTTCCTTTACTTGGCATCACTCAGTATTAAAGGAGCAATGCTCAACTTTTCTGTGATGCAGGCTTCCACAACTTCAGTTGCCATCCTTGCTGTGGTGAGATAACTGGTCTCCTCTGGCAAGGATGCTGAGCAAGCTTTGTTTGCATTCAGTGGAGGCATCCTGGATGCCTCTGGTGAGCAGAGTTAAGACCCACGCTTCCTCTCCTGCTCCATAAGAGGAGTGGGAAGCATGGAGAAGGGGATTATCCTGGCTTAGGTCATGCTTGATGCAGGCAGCTTTGATGCCTCTGCCAGGCATGGCCAGGCAGCCAAACACCACACTTTTTTCTCCCGCTTTAGAGCAGGAGAGGGAAGCCCAGGATGGGGACCAGGGGCTGCTTTGTAGAAGAAGCCACAATATGAACTAGGTGAGCAAAGCCTGCAAGCAACTGTGAGATACTGACTGTGCGATGTTCTACACTGCCCCGTCTCCCTTGTGCCATCAAGGCAGCAGAGCTCCAGCCAACCTCAGGCGTACCTGAAAAGTGGACAATATAGTAAAACTCAGTTCTTTTGACTGGCTAGAGTACTTGCAACAGACCTTAGCCAAAGATAGCCAGATCTTTGCTGTATATTGAGCCTTGTGGGCAGGAGTTATTGTAACCACTGTAACCAGTCACAGCAGTGTTGGTTCCTGTTGTAAATTGTTTGGACTCCATGTGTGTCTGAGATCTGCCGAGATGGGGTGGCGGGGGGGCTAGGCCGATGTCAGAGAAGCAAAGCAGGTTATATGGTGGTGGGCAACCTTCAGTCTCGAAAGACTATGGTATAAGCCTACTGCACCCAGTATTCCCAGGCGGTCTCCCATCCAGGTATTAACCAGGCCTGACCCTGCTTAGCTTCCGAGATGAGACGAGATCGGGCATATGCAGGATAACAGTTGCTAGGTTATATGGAGGAGGGTGTATTGCACTCATAGTACAATAAATATGCAGTTAGCCATATTACTGTCAACATGAGGAAAGTGGCTACACAAGTGGCGCAGCATTTATTACTTGTGATATGAATGTTGACAAATGATGTGCTTGTGCATGTGTACACATCCTTCATCACCTTTTCTGCCTCTGGAGGTGTGCCCATTGGGTAAAATGGGAGCTAGATCTTGCCTACTCAAGAGACTTGGTTCTTTTTTCCTCCATCACTCCTGGACCTTATATAAAAATTCTTGATATGGATAAATGGGGATGGTCTTAATCTGTGCATAATATACAGATACTTGAAAATCTGTGTAGTGAAAATACGAGAGGTACTTATAGAGAGGTATTTAAAATACCTCTCGTACTTATAGAGAGGTATTTAAAAAAACTTACGGAGAAAGCGTTTATAAGTAATGTATTCTATTTGATGACCACTTGTTGGCCTTTGAAATGTGTCTGTGATTTTAGCATAGCTACTAATGAGCCTGCTGATTCTGTTGGAACATCTACTGCTCCAGATGGTGCATCCATGATGGGGTGACTGTGTTGAAGATAAAACCAGATCTGAGGAACAGCTGGAACAAAAACAGCTCAGGATAGGAATTAGGGATGGAACTGCTGCATCGAGGGCTGTCAAAATAGCTGTTTTTTGCCAGCTCACTGTTTTTAATTAATTAAAATAGATATTTGCAATAGAAATCCAACTTGTAAGTTGAAATCCAGCTGTTCTGTCTATAGAAACTGTCTTTAACGTTATTATTGCAGGCAGCAATCCCTGGGGTGCTCCTGGCTATCCTGCAAATCCTCCACCTCCAATTGGGCTGGAAAATGTTGGGAACTATGCTAACCAGTTTAATACAGACTACATGGCTGGCATGGTGAGTAATTTCATTTTATATAGGTAGTTCCTTGGTATCCACTGATCTGACTCACTGCTGACACCATGGTCCACCTTTAAATGCCTTGTAAAAAGGAAAAAAAGCACCAAAATCCAATTTCATACCTTCGCGCTATTAAATAATTATAATTCCATTAGATTCCATTATTCACCCCATCTAGTGGCTGAATGCGGTACAGCGTCTACACCAATGCATTCTGGGGCGGCAATGGAACCTGAAAGTGGGTCTTTAAAGTTATTTTGCCACTGATTTGGTATCCACTGATTTTTTTTTTTAATTCATTGGGGGTTCTGGAACGGAACCCCAGTGGATAATGAGGCACGGCCTGTACGTAATAGATCTCACCATTTCCACTGAGGTTGGTTGCAGACTCTTATGGTCTGTGTTTTTCCTTCTGTTTTTGTCTGTGAAGTGTGTTGTTGTTGTTGTTCCTTATGTCTCATGAAGGACCATGGCTCAGTGGCAGAGCATGTGTTTTGCACGCAGAAGGTCCCAAGTTCAATTACTGGCATCTGCAGATAGGACTGGAAAAATATTTCTCTCTGAAACCCTGGAGAGCTGCCACCAATCAGAATAAGCATTAAAGAGCCACATGAAGGAACGGTCTCTTGGTTCTTGTAAGAGGAAGATTTCCAACAAAAACAATGTGATTTCCAACAAAAACAAAACATATGCCTTTCTCTCCTGCTTGTGGGCTTCCCAGAGGCAACTCCACTGTGGGGAGCAGGATGCTGGACTAGATGATGTTTCACTGCTAATCCAGCAGGGCTCTCCTTGTGTTATCCCAGTTGGTTGAAAAATATGATTCTGTTTTCTATTTGGAATAATGTGGAGGTATGCATGGACAAAAATAGCGTAGTGGAGGTGGTTGTGCTGTCAACCAAGTAGTTCCCAGTCCAGATTTTACTTCTACCATGAATTCACTAGGTGACCAAAGGAAAACAGCCCTCTCCATCCTAAACCTACCACCACCCTTACATTTGTGAGATGATAATACTGACCCGCTTTACAAGGTTGTTGAAAGGGTGGCTGATGCAAAATATGCGAAGTGCTCTGAACACTATAGAAAGCACTTTATCAATGCTTTGTATTATTACTTGATACGTATTTGCTCATATCATGCAATCTGTCTACCACTGCAGGCTTCCAACATGTCAGGAACATTTGGTAGTGCCAACGTGCCACAGGGCATGTATCCTCCAGCCCCTGGTGGCTATCCCCCTGTCCCACCAGGAGGCTTTGGGCAACCTCCACAAGGACAGCAATCATCTTATGGAATGTACCCACCACCTCCAGGAGGAAACCCACCATCAGGAATGCCAGCTTACCCAGGATATCCAGGTGGCCCCATGCCAGCGCCTGGACAGCAGCCCCAGCCAGTGCCATATCCTGGGCAACAGCCCATGCCACCACCAGGGCAGCAGCCTATGCCAAGTTATCCTCCTGGCCCAGCTGTTAATCCTTCAGTGCCATCCTATCCAGGACCTACAATGCCCACAATTACACCTGGAGTGGTAAGAGACCCCTATTTGCATTACTGCTTGTGTTTTTATTATTCCAATTGGAAATAGAGCAAAATCCAGGTGTTTGATAATATGCATTGAGTCTGAGAACTCCAGCTGGGGCTGCTCAAGCCCTGTGGCTGACAGTAACGGCTGCTTTGAGCAGCAAGTTGGGAGAATGGTGAACTGGTGAGGGACATATCTGGGGGAGTTGCAGGGAAAGGTGACAGGCAGGGGGACAGGTCAGCACCACTCCCTTGTTGACTGCTTGGTGCTTGTGTGCACAAGCATACAGGTTGAGCCCTCCACCTGCCACTTTGCAGTAGTTCAGCCCCCAGCCCCTTTTTCTGCTGCCAAGCAGATGGTTCTGCCCACAGTGATATGATTGTGAATCAAGGACAAGTGGTTATTTTTGCTTTGAACCAGACGTGTGAGCAAACTTCTCACCTTTACCATATCTTCAGGCTATGGGAACTTCTCAGTGAAACACTAAACGGACATGTTTCAACACGTAATTCTGTTTCCTCTATTTCATTAAAAGTTTATTTAACCAAGTAGCATCACTAAGAAAGATGAGAGTTTTTATGACTCTAAAAAGTAAAACTTTATTCGTCCTCCTTTTTTGTATGTTGCCAGAATGTTTAGTGATTCTAGGTTGTCTTTTCCAAAAGTCATAGAATGAAAAACTTTTATTGCATTTTTTTTCTTGATGCAACGTAGAGTGGCAATCGAGGCACAGTCCGTGATGCTCCAGGATTTGATGCCCTTAGAGATGCAGAAGTCTTGAGGAAAGCCATGAAAGGATTCGGTGAGTGGTGGAGAAACACTTTTTGTTTCTGTCTTGGGGCAACCATCCTCTCTCCCATCACTCTCGTTTTCTTACAGATCCAGGTCTGGCTTGCACTTTGCTTCAAATAAATGTTATAAAGTATGGCAGGTTGGGTTTGTGTCTGTAGGTAACTTAAGCCATTTCTGCCCAATGTTGCATATATGTGTGCTGAATGTTGGGTGGTAGTCACGGAGGCCTCCTCAAAATAAGGGAATGTTTCTTCCCTTACCTCTGAGCTGCATTGCTCTTATATCGGTACTGGAAAGTGGGTTAGGATTGCGTCCTTATTCTCTTAAGCATCCCTGTAAATTCATTCACAAAGCTACGCCTTACTCTCTAGAACCTGTGCGAGATTTTAATTCTGGCCAACTGTCCAACTTTCTCTTAACTTTCTCTTAAATTGGTTTTTTGACCAATTGGAATGCTGTTGAATGTTCCCTGGTACCACACGAAGTCAGTCAATCAGTGTCAAAAGCTTATATCTGCTGTATGTCTAAAACATAATGAATGCATGAGGATATTTTTTTGGATGCTTATGCCATTGAAAGCAAAGCAATGTAATAGTTTATTAATATATAACTATGTTAACAGCTATTATTTGTTCTTTGATGAACGGTTACAGTTTAGCTGAACCCCTGGATTAGCTTCTGCTGAAGTTGGCTAGAACAGAAGTACTTTGAGAATGGCTATATTAATTGTTTGATATTCTTACATGCAGGAACTGATGAACAGGCAATAATTGACTGTCTTGGAAGTCGTTCTAACAAACAAAGGCAGCAGATTATGCTCTCATTCAAAACAGCTTATGGAAAGGCAAGTCCTAAAAGAACTGTAATGGCAAACAAACACGCGCTCTCTCTCTCTCTCTCTCTCTCTCTCAATGTTGGTGCTGCTGTGATCCCCCAAATAAGAAATATATAAATAAGTTTGGTAACATCTAGAACTCTTCAGCAGAAGAGTTTCATATAACTTGTTTTCTTTTTCATTATTATTATTTTATTATTTAAGAATCATTATCCATAAAATTTGCTTTCGTATTGTAATTTATCCCCAACAAATACAGTCTAAAGTCCATGTTATTTCAAATGTTCATCCTGCTACCCTTGCCTTGCTTTTCCCTCCTTTTGTTGGCTTCCTATCCCTTCCCCCTTGAAATGTTAGATTGTCAATAATTTTGAACCTGTCATTTTCTTCCTCGTGCTAGTCCAGAAAGTGCTATCGACATTGATGGTACCATGTGAACAAATATTTATGATATGCGCTTGTTTTATAAATATTATTGTTATTATTAACTTTATTTATATCCCGCCTTACTCCCCACAGGGACCCAAGGCTCCTTACTCCCCAGAGGGACCCAATAAATAAAGTATACAATAATAAATGATCCTAATGCCTGTGGAACTATCTTCATGCTGAGGTTTTGCCAGCTATGTGTTTCAGGAAAGGGTGTTTCAGGGCCCAGTCCTATCCGACTTTCCAGCTCCGATGCAGCTGCAATGCAGGCCTGAGGTAAAGTTCCCTTACCTTGAGGAGGCCTCCATGATTGCCCCTCTCACTGCAGGATGCAGTGCACACCCCATTGGCATGGCTGCATCAGTGCTGGAAAATTGGATAGGATTGGGCCCTCAGACCATTAGTACACTTTGACCAGGAAGATTTGTCATAAATTTATGCGAATCTTGAACTTTCTTTTACTAGCTGTATCACAGCTACAATGCTTTAAAAAAATTTTTTTTTCAAACTAGGATTTGATCAAGGACTTGAAGTCTGAGCTCTCGGGCAACTTTGAGAAGACTATCTTGGCAATGATGAAGACGCCTGTCCTGTTTGACGTCCATGAAATAAAAGAGTCTATCAAGGTTTGTATGTATGACTAAACAAAACCTACAATTGTAGTTGGTATTTGCACAGCCTCTTTGAACCTCTATGTGGTGCCATCTCTCTGTTCTTCCTTCAAACCCTTCTTATATATTTTTTTCTTTGCAGATTAAATGCAGGTATGAATAGTGACTATAAACATATTTATTTGAAATGAAGCCCAAGTATGCATAATTGGATTGGTTTGCATTCACCTCTTACTACCCTGTCCTCCCTTGCCCTGGCATCACGTATAAATTTGTTGCATCTTTTTTGGGGCATGGGTTTTTAGTTATTTCACTATGTGAAGCACCATAATTGTGCAAGATCAGGCTTGAAGAGGTAGAGTAATTGGAGTCCAGGGCATTTGCAGGTTGTGTTAATTGCCGAAATTGGGAGCTCTAGTAATGCTGCAGTGTTTTTTGATCTTGCTGTCTGAACCTGTGGTGTGCTTCAGTTTATGCTGGTCTCTTCCAATCCATTGGTATCACATTGGTTGGTACAATTCATCTACTTTATTTATTTGATGTTGTTATGTATAACATTTTATAAGCCTCTTTTTCATATACCTAGTGACTTACCTGAGATTATAAAAAGAACCCAACTTTGGTTAATAATCACATTTGTCCATGCAGTCCCTTTTTAGTCAGTCAAAATGCTTTTCAATTGATTGACTAATTAATCAGTGAAACATTGCAAACTTAGTAAGGATTCATCTTTTCCCGTTATACCCTGAAAAAGATTTGCATCAGTTACCTAAGAGCTCTCATAGCTTCAAAGGAGGGCAAAGACCAAACAAACTGCACCTACTTAGTAATGCGGGGATAAAATTGTTTTCCCTTTTTTAGGGTGCTGGCACTGATGAAGCCTGCCTGATCGAAATCCTGGCATCTCGCAGCAATGAGCACATTCGGGAAATCAGTAGGGCCTACAAAACAGGTGAGTTTTGCTGCCTCAGAAGCTTTTGCTGTTCTCAGCCATGACTTAAAAACTATCAGCTTATGCTCAGTGATGCAAATTGCTTCTTTAAATGGATCATAACCACCAATGTTGATGATTGCTGAATGACTACACTGACAAGAATGTAGTTTTACATCCATCCTGAGCATGCTGGTGTGTTGGGTCGTACTTTCAAAACAAAAGTGAGAATTTGATAGGGAAGGGTTGATGGCAACCACAAATCTTAGCTGCCTAGTAAGCAAAGCCAGAACTTAAAAACTCCAGCGTGCTAACATTTTTCAGTGTCAGGGTTTGTGCATTCTCCCTTTCTTTTTGCCAGTGTTTCTACTCCCTCCTAAAAACCCACATGCTTGTGCATGCAAATAATGCATCATTTTATACATTAGTTTCTGTACTCGGATTCTCTCTGGTCACACTTTTCTCCCCCCCCCCCCCCGCCATCGAGAGGCCAATCATTTCTCCTTTTGTGTATAATTTACAGAATTTAAGAAAACTCTGGAAGAAGCCATTAGAAGTGACACATCTGGACACTTCCAGAGGCTTTTAATCTCACTTGCTCAGGTACGTGTAGGCTTGTCTGGCTCCATAGTTCTTACCCTCTCTTTAGAAAACAGTGTGTTGTGTTAGCAGATGGATTCCTCAGAAGTTGGGTCTCACAAGGAGATGGCCATTTTATGTAGGACCTCTGTTGTATGGACACTGATGTTTTTTCACTCTTCTGCTGAATGTCACAAGGGAACCATCACAAAAATGTTTGCACATTGACATCTGCCTGGCCATAATGGGAAACAGAATGTTGGACTAGATGGCCCTTGGCCTGATTCAGCAAAAATCAAACTCTGAATCATGGCAGGACTACATCTCATATTTTTAAAGGAAATTGAAACTGACAAGAGGTGTCCTCCAGATTTCCTTCCAATCCACAACATCTCTCTTGTCTGTTTTCTCCCACTGTGGATAAGAACATAAGAAAAGCCCCACTGGATCAGGCCATAGGCCCATCTAGTCCAGCTTCCTGTATCTCACAGCGGCACACCAAATGCCCCAGGGAGCACACCAGATAACAAGAGACCTCATCCTGGTGCCCTCCCTTGCATCTGGCATTCTGACATAACCCATTTCTAAAATCAGGAGGTTGCGCATTATGGCTTGTACCCCATAATGGATTTTTCCTCCAGAAACTTGTCCAATCCCCTTTTAAAGGCGTCTAGACCAGACACCAGCACCACACGCCAGCACCACATCCTGTGGCAAGGAGTTCCACAGACTGACCACACACCGAGTAAAGAAATATTTTCTTTTGTCTGTCCTAACCCGCCCAACAATTTTAGTGGATGTCCCCTGGTTGTGGTATTATGTGAGAGTGTAAAGAGCATCTCCCTATCCACTCTGTCCATCCCCTGCATAATTTTGTATGTCTCAATCGTGTCCCCCCTCAGGCGTCTCTTTTCTAGGCTGAAGAGGCCCAAACGCCATAGCCTTTCCTCATAAGGAAGGTGCCCCAACCCCGTAATCTTCTTAGTCGCTCTCTTTTGCACCTTTTCCATTTCCACTATGTCTTTTTTGAGATGCGGCGACCAGAACTGGACACAATACTCCAGGTGTGGCCTTACCATCGATTTGTACAACGGCATTATAATACTAGCCGTTTTGTTCTCAAAACCCTTCCTAATGATCCCAAGCATAGAATTGGCCTTCTTCACTGCCGCCGCACATTGGGTCGACACTTTCATCGACCTGTCCACCACCGCCCCCAAGATCTCTCTCCTGATCTGTCACAGACAGCTCAGAACCCATCAGCCTATATCTAAAGTTTTGATTTTTTGCCCCAATGTGCATGACTTTACACTTACTGACATTGAAGCGCATCTGCCATTTTGCTGCCCATTCTGCCAGTCTGGAGAGATCCTTCTGGAGCTCCTCACAATCACTTCTGGTCTTCACCATTCGGAAAAGTTTGGTGTCGTCTGCAAACTTAGCCACTTCACTGCTCAACCCTGTCTCCAGGTAATTTATGAAGAGGTTGAAAAGCACCGGTCCCAGGACAGATCCTTGGGGCACACCGCTTTTCACCTCTCTCCATTGTGAAAATTGCCCATTGACACCCACTCTCTGCTTCCTGGCCTCCAACCAGTTCTCAATCCATGAGAGGACCTGTCCTCTAATTCCCTGACTGTGGAGTTTTTTCAGTAGCCTTTGGTGAGGGACCGTGTCAAACGCCTTCTGAAAGTCCAGATATATAATGTCCACAGGTTCTCCCACATCCACATGCCTGTTGACCTTTTCAAAGAATAGCCTTCATGCTAGCCTGTTCCTCTTCCCTAGAGTCTTGGGAGTCTTTGACTACTGTGTCTTGCTTTCTTGTGCTAAGGTACATAGCTGACTTTATATCATATATAACAAACATTGAGAATATGTTGGATTAGGCCTGGGAAGACCTAGATTCAAATTCCCACTCACCCATGAAGCTCATTGGGTGACTGGATGAGTGTGAGGCTACCCTACAGGGAGGGAAAGCCATGTATGCTGCCCTGTGTTCAATGATTTAATGGCCTTGATTTAACAGACTTTGGAAAGGGCATGTTCTCTTCAATTAAAAGCTAGTTGTATGTGAGGTGAAGCTAGGATTCAAATTTCAAATGGAGAATTAAGAATTATTGAACCACCCTTCATTCTTATATTTCAGTTTTCAAAACATGTTATTCCATTATAGCATGCCTCATGTTTTCCTCTCCTCTTTGTGAAAAGAAACATAGGGGTTTTTTGAAACACAACAGCAAACAAATAAGCAGAATGACAAATAGGCAATTTAAGGAAATTGCCCCATTTGCTTGACCAACAACCTCATTAACTTACCATAGTTGAAATAGCTATTTGGCAGTGCTGTGTGTTGATTTGATTTGAGTCTGTTGTAATTCTTTCAGGGAAACAGAGATGAAAGCACCAATGTAAACATGGCAGTTGTCCAAAGTGATGTTCAGGTAAGTATAAGAGGTCCCAGGGAAGTACATGAGAAACTAACTTTTAAAAGATCAACACAGTCAAATGGTTCTCAATGGGTTCTCAGTTCCTTCCCCTGCCCTCCCAAAAAAAACCTTTGCAGTGATTCTATTTCCTTTAAATACTTATTCCTTTAATGAAAAGGGAATCTAAAGCAACTATTAATTTTGACACTGTATAGTTTTATTTTACCAGATTGTCTTACAATCTAATTTTTGAGGCAGACTTCTCATCAATTTCACCAGAAATAGTTTACACTGATGGGGAAGTACATTATCGCCTCCTCACTTTTTTTAAGAGGGGGGAATTTGGCTTTTCTCCAGATTTCAAATCTCACAGAAGATACCATGTTCTGACAGTTGTTTGTTTTTCAAACTGACAGTTTAATAAATAATAATACTGTAATTGAGTGTTTCTGAATAGCATTGTACAATTCACTGGTGGCATCAACTGGGGAGGCAAATGATTGGGGGTACAAGACTGTGCAGTCAGGATGAGACTGCACTATGAAGGAAAACATCTGGAGAAGTGGAGGGTTCTATGAGTATCTCTCATGGAATAACACTTATAAAAACCCCACTTGAAAAATGGGGTTTATGGTCTGCCTGCCTATGTAAACCGCCTTGAGTTGATGAGAAATGCAGGATATAAATACAGTAATAAAATAAGTGAATAAAAATAAGACTGAGATTTCAATATGCAGTTCACAAGTATGGTAGTGACAGGCTTGAAACGTGGTGAAAATGTTTGTGTGCAACAGAAACCCAATCAGGACAGTGTTAATGCCATATCCTCAGGTGGCAGTGCTCTCAGAAAAAAAGTTTCTGGGCAGACCTAATAGCTGCTGCTTCAGTTGGCCTTCTCTGCCAGGTAACCATGAATTGGTCTTGCAGTCAGTGAGATACAGCTACGTGATGGTGTCATTGAAGGCGAAGATGGCTCCATGTCGACTCCCCATCAAGTCCCCATTTCCCCATTGATGTTTGGCCCAACTTCCCATGTCATTATGCTTCTGTTGTTGAGTAGCATCCTGGAATATCTTGCAACATCCTTGAGCAGGGGTGCCCAAACCCCGGCCCGGGGGCCACTTGCGGCCCTCAAGGCCTCTCTATGTGGCCCTCAGGGAGCCCCTAGCTTCCAATGAGCCTCTGGCCCTCCAGAGATTTGTTGGAGCCCACACTGGCCCGACGCAACTGCTCTCAGCGTGAGGGCAACTGTTTGGCCTCTCAAGTGAGCTGTGGGATGAGGGCTCCTTCCATTGCTTGTTGTTTCATGTCTGTGATGCAGTAGCAGCAGGAAAGGAAAGGCCAGCCTTGCTTTGTGCAAGGCCTTTTATAGGCCTTGAACTACTGCAAGACCTTCATTCATTCATATAAGTTCATCTTTAATATATTCATTTATGTAAATTTATTCAAATTTGAAATGTAAATTAATTCGGCCCCCAACACGGTGTCAGAGAGATGATGTGGCCCTCCTGCCAAAAACTTTGGACACCCCTGTCCTTGAGGAACAGGAAGAGGGGAGGCTGACTGAGACTCGTGAAGTGGTATAGGTGAACAAAGAGATGTGTATGATAAGTCATAGGCCCAAAGTATTCAGACCATTGAAGATTTAGCAACTGAGAAGAAGATGAGTTTGTCCAGAGAATCCAGAGATAAAATTCTGAAAGCTGCTAGTCTGGACTATTTGGATAACAAGTGCCTATGGCTATTTTTTAGGCTCTGTATGCCGCTGGAGAGAATCGACTTGGGACTGATGAATCTAAGTTCAATGCAATTCTCTGTGCCAGAAGTAGAGCTCACCTGAGAGCAGGTAATTTCTGTGCAAGCCTATGTATGTGTATTCAGAAGTAAATCCCACTGTGTTCAGTGGGGCTTTCTCCCAGGAAAGTGTGGATAGAATTGCAGCCTGTGTCTGTAATTACATAATAATAATAATAATAATAATAATAATAATAATAATAATAATAAAAAACTTTATTTCTATCCCGCCCTTCTCCCCAAAGGGACCCAGGGTGGCTAACAACATATAAAACAGATTAAAACATAATTTCACAAACAGATAAAAACACATTAAAAAACACATTAGCAGAACCCATAAAAACAGTAGTCAGATAAAAGTCAGAATAAAAGAGCATAAAACAGCAGTACTTAGAGGAATCAAGCCTGTAAAAAGCAACTAAAAGATGTATAAAAGATGTTAAAAAGGCCATGAAGTCAGAAGGCTTGATTAAACAACAAGGTCTTCAGGCCTCGCCGAAAAGTCTCCAGAGAGGGAGCCATTCTCAAGTCAAGGGGAAGGGAGTTCCACAACGTTGGTGCCACTACTGAGAAGGCCCTATTTCTTGCCGCCGCCCCACGTACCTCCTTAGGCAGCGGCACTTGTAAAAAGGCCTTCTCTGATTACCTGAGAGGACGAGCCGGATTGTATGGGAGTAGGCGATATCTAAGATAGCCTGGCCCAGAGCACTATAGGGCTTTAAAGGTCAAAACCAGCACCTTGAATTGGGCCTGGAAGCGAATGGGCAGCCAATGTAGCCCCCGGAGAAGCGGGCTGACAGAGTCAAACCGCCTAGCTCCAGTGACCACACGGGCCGCCGCATTCTGCACTAATTGCAGTTTCCGAACCGTCTTCAGGAGCAGCCCCACATAAAGCGCGTTACAATAATCTAACCTTGATGTCACCGTAGCATGGATCACCATGGCCAGGTCTGCACGATCCAAGTACGGACGCAGCTGGCGCACCAGCCAAAGTTGAGCGAAGGCCCCCCTAGCCACAGCCGCCACCTGGGAATCCAGGAGCAGCTGCGAGTCCAGGTGGACCCCCAAGCTGCGGACCTGTTCCTTCAGAGGGAGTGCAACCCCATTCAGAGCAAGCCGATAATCCAGCACCTGCATCGAGGATTTCCGAACCAGGAGAGCCTCTGTCTTGTCTGGATTTAATTTCAGCTTGTTAGCCCCCATCCAGATCCTCACTGCTTCCAGACAGCGCTCCAGGCCCTCAACCGCCACCCTGGAGTCTGGAGGAAAGGAGAGATAAAGCTGGGTGTCATCAGCGTATTGATGACACCCCACTCCAAACCCCTGGATGACCTCTCCCAGTGGTTTCATGTAGATATTAAATAGCATGGGGGACAGAATTGAACCCTGCGGCACCCCGCACTTCAAGGGCCAGGGTGTCGAACAGGCATCCCCCAGCACGACCATCTGGGACCGACCTTCCAAGTAGGAGCGGAACCACCGCAAAACAGTGCCTCCAACTCCCAGCTCGGCCAATCGGCCCAGAAGGATACCATGGTCGATGGTATCGAAAGCCACCAAGAGGTCCAGCAGGACCAACAGGGACGCACTCCCCCTGTCCAGTCCCCGGCGTAGGTCATCCACCAAGGCGACCAAGGCAGTTTCTGTCCCAAAGCCTGGCCTGAAACCAGATTGAAGAGGATCCAGATAGTCCGCTTCATCCAAGACCCTCTGGAGTTGGGCCGCCGCCACCTGCTCAATTACCTTGCCCAGAAACGGGATGTTGGAGACTGGCCGATAGTTGTTCAACACAGTGGAATCCAGGGAGGGCTTCTTCAGGAGGGGGAACCACCGCCCGCTTCAAAGCAGGTGGCAACGTCCCCTCCCCCAAAGAAGAGTTGACCACCCTCCCTGTCCACTCAGCCAGTCCACCCCAGGCAGCTCTTATCAGCCAAGCTGGGCAAGGGTCAAACAGGCAGGCAGACGGCCTCACACTCCAAAGGAGTCTGTCCACATCCTCAGGCTGCACAAGCTGAAAAGAATCCCACAACACTGGACAAGCAGTTGCCAGGGGGACATCATCAGACATTGTCAATGTGGCATCCAAGTCGTAACGAATGCGATCGATTTTATCTGCAAAATGTTGCGCAAACACGTCACAGCGGCTGACCGTGTATTCCTCCTGGTCCACTGGCGGGGCCTGATGGAGGAGGCCCCGCACCACACGGAACAGCTCTGCCGGACGGCTATCAGCAGACACAATGGTAGCAGAGAAGAATGATTTCTTCGCTGCTACCACCGCCACGGAGTAGGCTCTATAATGAGCTCTACTCCGTGTCCGATCGGATTCATCACGAGTTTTCTGCCACCGTTGCTCTAGACGCCTGCCCTGCCGCTTCATCATTCGCAGCTCCTCAGTAAACCAAGGAGCCGCTCCGAGTCTGCAACGTGGCAGAGGTCGCTCCGGAGCAATCTCATCCACTGCCCTGGACATTTCCCTGTTCCAGAGGTCAACCAGGGCCTCAGAAGAGGTGCCAGTCTCGGCAGTGGGAAAATCCCCCAGAGCCCTCAGGAAACCTTCAGGATCCATTAGCCTCCGGGGGCGGACCATAGAAAACAGTCCCCCCCCCTCTGCGGAGGTAGGAAGTCGCAACCAGCCTAAACCTTACCAGGAAGTGATCTGTACCTGCAATAAAAAGAGACCTTTTTGGTGACTGTAAAATAAGGTTGTAACAGAGCAAGAAGCTTCACCTGCTATCTACTTCCAATTATTCTAAATAAGCCATGCATGCTTCCAGAATGCGATGCCATAAAGCATGCTCTGCCACCAGATTACTAGTTCCAGCAGGAGACCCACTGCATAGGACTGGGCTGTTAATCAGATAAAAAAGGAAGCCTTTTAATATTCTTCATAGTTTCTTTAAAGAGGATGGGCTGGCCCAAGAAATTATCTGACCAAGTAGGATTGCCAAATGCTGGGAGCGAAAAAAAACTTCTGTGCCTTTAAGACCCTGATCAGACACTGCTTTTGTCAGAGGGCTATTTAGAGAAGAGAGTGGGGAATAGTGGGCCAATGTCCCCACCATCCAAGGTGGTCTGCTGGCAAGCCCCATAGCTGTTAGTTCCTTCACATTAATCTCTTCTTGGTTGGAAACTAGCATATTCAATTATCATTTAAATGTACATATATTCTTTCACTGAAATACACAGGGCAGAGTACAAAATAAAAGCAACCATGCTTCTTAAGGGGTCAGAAAATAGGTCATCAGGCATCAGTTGCTGCCTCTTTAAGATCTTTGTAACAGAGAACTTTGGCGTTTTTGTACCATATAATTGTAGTCACAGAGAAAACTGTACTTGCCCAGCATAGATGTCTCCATTGTGCAAGACGTAACAGGGTGGAGATTGCCAGCTTTTCTAGTGCCAACATCTGCTAGTGTCTTTATTGATTATTCTTTTTCTCTCTCTCCACAGTTTTCAGTGAGTACCAGCGAATGTGTAACCGTGACATTGAGAAGAGCATAGCCAGAGAGATGTCTGGGGACCTTGAACACGGGATGCTGGCAGTAGGTGGGTACATCTCTTCAAACAGTCATAGCATTTTATGGTGGAGTTTGTTTGGAAGTCCTTTGCTAAAAATTCACACATACCTTTTTGTCCTGGAATGCGCTGTCTCTGGAAAAAATAGTTCTGCAATTTTCCAGCAAGTCAGGGATTAAGTTCCCTTATTAACCCATTTTTGCCCAGCCCTCAGGTGTACACATTTGGTCCCTGTTACATGCATGCAATGTAGGGCAGAAATGGCTTAAATGGATCAGAGGAAAACAATACTAGGCACAACAGCTCTAATCATATTCTCTGTTTTTCATTCCTATTATTATTAACAGTATTTATATACCTCTTTTCAACATTTCTACCTTTCTGTAAAGGGAAATATCCAATAACACAGTTTCACAGATCATATTTGGGGGGGGGGGTCCTCATATCCACAGATCCCATATCTGCAGATTCACTTATTCGCAGTTGGGTCCACCCCCGTGAGCATGCATAACCCCACGTGTACCCCCTCCGGAAGTGAGGGGAGCTCACTTTTTTAATACCTTAGAAGTCCCCGTGAGCTCCCCTCACTTCCGGAGAGGGTGTACCTGGGGTTAAGAAAACTTCCGGTTTCTCTGTGATACAGGAAGTCACATGTTTTGATCTTCAGAGCTCAGTCTGAGCTTGGCAGAGGCCGGGAATGGACAGCCTCTGTTAAGTTCAGAGGATGCTCCGGAGGTGGGGGTGACCCCCTGGGACTGCAGGGATGGGCATTCGCCCATATCCATGGTTTTAGCTATCTGCAGGGGGTTCCAGAATGGAACCCCTGTGGATAAGAGGGCATACTTGTACACATGAGTACCTGCAAATGAATCTTCCTTTGATTATCAGTAAACAGGATCTAGAAGTTTCATTTCTAGGCGTTCATATCTATCAGGATTTTTACATCATTATCTATTTGGATTTATAAGCTGAGTATGTATTATGTATGCATATGTTGTCTATTGATCTGTAAAATGGCTTTTACTCCTTTTGCACCCTGGTCTTTTTGGCTTCATTAAAACCTCCAGAATTGTATGTATTGTAACCGTACGTTATTCTTTTGCAGTGTGGGTGGCTATATTCATTTCTTTGCATTAGCTGGTCTTGCTGTGAAATGTGTGCCTTGTTCATGAACATGATCAATGCTTTGCTATTAAAGGGGAGCGTTCCTCATCTAAGGGTACACTAAACATTTGCATTGATTTTTTCCCCCCATTTCCATGAAATGCCCAAGCTAAAGGAAAATGTCTCGATATTTCTTTGGATTGCATGACTGTGTGCTTACCATTTGTAAGATAGATTTACTGTATTTATTTTTGGTTTGGAATGGGGTATGTGTTTGGTGTGTGTTTTCCGGTGTTATTCATTGGCCCATAGGAGAGTTAAGAAAAGCAGTTGGAGACAATGTAGACAATGTAGTTTTGATGATCTCTGTTTTGGTGGGATATTTTTGTGCTTTGCACATTTTTCTGAAAAGTTGGTTTTGTTTTTTTTACTTTTGTTTCCATTTAATCAAGAGACAAACAATACGTTGTTTTTTTTCTGGGAGTAGGGGGGTTGGATAGAGACTGCTGAAGTTAGTACGATAGAGCCATCACTCCTCATCATGTGTGCAGTTATTTCCTTTATCCGACTTGCATCTCTGATTAAACAGATTTTTGAAGCACTATAGAGACCTGCAAATCTTGTTGACCAGAGAGCATCATAAGACAGGAATGTGAATACATAGTATGCATGTGTCATTCCACCTTCAGCTCTTGCAAAACCTATTGTCAAGTCTTAAGCTTTGGTCATTTATGTGATGTGGGATATGATGAATTTTATATAAAAACATCAGATTCTTTCCTTGGAACAAATTATCCAAATGTCAGCACACTGAATAATTCTGCATGTGAGCATTTGTGGGATAGAGGCTCTGAGGGATTGATTCATTGACCATATAGAAAGCCAAAACTGTGTTCTTGTCACTTTATGTCCAGAGAATCAAAACTGGAGCCAGTCTCTTTGTTTTGCTGTAGTGTTTCATCAAACAGCAAGAATACTTTGTATGCTGTTCCAAACCTCCCAACCCTCCATCTTGCTGTCCTCATTCAGCCTGAGGGCTGTCTTAGGGAGCAAGTGAGAACAGCCACAGCCCTCCGCAGCCTTGCGCCCCGGGGCAAAGCTCCGCGATGATGCCCCCCACAGGCTATCGCTGCCCCCCCGTGCAGAAATCCGCCCTCCATTCACCAAAGTCTCATGGAGCCTTGCATGACCTCCACCCAAGTAAGGAAAGCATCTGGGAGGTTCCCTGATGCTATAAACTGTGCTTCTGGTTTTCTGGAAGCACAGTTTCCACCCCCATCGGGAGCCTCAGAGAGGCTTCCACAGGGTCCTAGTGGCCGGAGCCTGGGACTTTTGCCCTGTCCCAGTCTATGGCAGGTACGCAACTGGGTGAGAAGGGGGGCAGGGCAGAGCAGCATAGCAGCTAACAGCACAATCTACTGTTACAATCTACCATACATATCTACACAGAAGTAAGTCCCATTGTGTTCAGTGGGGCTTGCTCCCAGAAGAAGGGGTATAGGATTGCAACTTATGAGACTGAACTGTCAGTCAAGAAGTCCCTCATTCATGTATCATCTCTTTAGGCAGGCCACACTTTTGTCAGATCTCTCTCCCACATTGCAGGGAGAATAATATTACTACCAACTGACTTTAATAGTTGTTTTAAGACTCACAAGGTAATGTATATGAAGTGCTTTGAACATTCAGAAGTGTAATATAAATGATTATCTTGAAGTATATGCCCTCTCCGCTTAAAAGACTACACTGTTGCAGCACAAGGTTATTAGAAGAGTATAGTATAATAGAAAATGCATTTTGTGCATTGATCAAAACACTATCAGAAATTCTCAGTTTGTGCAAACATAATGGATGGTTTATTTTTAGCAATCAATAACCTTTCATCTCAAATTCCTTTGCAGTTAAATGTCTGAAGAATACACCCGCTTTCTTCGCAGAGAGGCTGTGCAAGGCCATGAAGGTAAGTAACTTAAAATTGCCTTGGCTTCTCTGCAGTCATGTGCTCAGATATTCAAGTGGCTTCGCCCCCTAAGGAGGGAAAAAGCTTGTTGGTTTGCTGCTCTGTCAGGATGTAGATCTGAGCAAGGATGATAGGTTTTTCAGGATCAAGCTACATGTTGCATATGAATATCTATACAGGAATGCACCGCATAATGACATTCTGGCCAACAACGGAGTGCATATATGACAGCGGTTCCATAAGGTTATAATGAAGGTTTGTACGGAGCAATAGGCTGTACCAGAGTGTTCCACTAGGTGGTGATGTGGACTAAGAATCTTCACACATCATCATCTAACCGTGTGTTCTTCAGAACATATCCCTGTTGTTAAGTGACATATACCTGTATCCATATCCACAGAGCTTTTTTTTAGCTTGAAAAGCCACTTCTGGTTGCAAAAAGAGAAGCAGTGGGGGGAGGGGGGAGGGCATTTAACCTTTTGCCATTGATCCACTCAAATTACTCCCAGCAGCTTCCTCCACTTTAAGCTTTCAAAATCATGTTTGTATTTTAAATTCTGGTAGCAAACTAAACTAGCAGACAGGGAAGTGTTAAGTGTCTCCTCTCTCCGTCTCCACTTCTCCTTTCTCAAAGCTTAGAGCAGTTTTCAAGCTAAAAAATCACTGTCAGGTTCCTGTTTGACATGTTTGCATGTAAAACTTAATGTTTCACTTTCAGTCTAGTGACGAGTTCATTCGTATAAAGCCTCAGGTTTATCTGAGAGAACAGTGAATGTGATTCATTTAGGGTGAATGCAGATTCATGTTCTGGACCAATTGTGTATTCTTCACAGGGAGCAGGAACCAAAGACAGGACTCTCATCCGGATCATGGTATCACGCAGTGAGGTTGATCTACTGGACATACGGCAGGAATACAAGAGGATGTATGGCAGATCTCTCTACACGGACATTACGGTAAAATGAGGAGGGACTCCCAGTCTGTCCTTGCCCACCAGTTTAGGGTCAAACTGGATGTGCATGCAAAACACATGCTTTTGACCCATGGTTTTCTCCTTTGTTTTAAAACCAAGAGTCGGGGGTGTGAAAAGCAGTGTGTGTGTGTGTGGGGCAGGGAGAATGGAGAGCTTTGTGAATAAATTAGCATAGCATTGTGGCTGAGAGACTGAGCAGTGTCCTAGGAAGTGTCTTCTTCAAATCTTCCCAGTGTTCCACCATCCTGTGTACACTTTACCTTGATGTAAATCCTGCTAAACTCCACCAGTCTTACTTTTGAGTAAGCAAGTTTAGGCTCACACCACATGTGGCTTTAAGGTAGCTATTTACCATCACCACTCATGCCCAGGCTGCTAGGGTTAATAGTCACTTACTTTGCGGGATAACCCAAGGATTACTATGATAAAATATTTGGGGGGGGGGAGCAGGATACAAATATAGATTAAATAAATATATTATCCCCATATTGCAAATGAGGAGGGTGGTGGCTGAGAGTGAAGGAGTGAGTGCCCGGCTAAGGCTAGCGACAGGTGGGGCCTCTTTATCGACTGATAACCATTTGCGAATTTGCCTCACTGCAGAAGCCGAACCCCCAGATTACCCCCCTGCAGACATCCCAGATGTGACTGAAACAAGGTTCCAGTCACATCTGGGAGGTTCTCTAAGTTTTGGAGAGGCCGTGTACCACTGCATACGTCCTCTCCGAGGCTCAGAATGCCACTCGAAGCCTTTTTTTTAATGGCTTCTGGTTTTTGCCGAAGTTCCAACATTCAGAACAGCTCTGGACATGAAGGTGGGAACCATAGATTTCGTTATCCGCGGTTTTCTGTATCTGTGGCGGGTCCAGGAATGGAACCTCCACTGATAAAGAGGCTTAATTCAACAGAGATTCAGTTTTAACTGAGGCAGGCTATTTGCCACTGTGCTGTGAACATATTCAATTTATGATAAGCATGTAGTACAGGTGAGTGGAAGATAAATCATGGTCAACTAGCTGCACCACAGACCAACCTCTAGTAGGATTTTTGTTTGCTGGTTCCTGGGATATGTGCAAAGAAAAAGTACTTATTTCTGGTTATGACCTGTTTAATGACATTACTTCCTGCTTAATGACATCATCTCCAGCCCTCAGCAGGCATCATGAATGCTATTTGGCCTGCTGTATGAAACGTGTTTGACACTTCTGGACTAGGTTGTCCCCTGGTCCGATCCAGCAAAAATGGGGACAAGAATCCATCAAGTTAGTTATGACTTGAACTATTAAGAGATCCTGAGTATACATTGTTGGTTTGTAGAAAACACATTAGAAGGTCACTGGGATTTTGGGGGCAGGAGGGAGCAAAGTAGACAGTGCAAAACTAAAGTCATGCCACCTTTGCTTTAAATCGTGAACAAAATGCAAGTGGTGTTGAGGCAGCTCAGGTTGCTCTTATTTTAGCTGCTTGGTACCTGCTGTTTTTCATGTAGACTTTTTGTCACATGAAATGGTGGCGAAATAGCAGCACATTTGAGCGCAAGGAAAAAATCTGCCTCCAAATCCTGTCTGAGATTCCTTTGTTGGCCTCTGTCATGAAAGTAACTGCTCTAGATCACATTTGTTCTTGGTGTGCTGTTCACATTTCTAATTTTTGGGGATTGGCTTTTATTACCAGGGCGACACTTCAGGAGACTACCGGAAGATCCTGCTCAAACTGTGTGGTGGAAATGATTAAGTGGAGCTTCCTGAGGTTTCCTGTTTGTTTGACAATATCAGCTGACATCATAGTACCATTTCACATGGTGTCAACACTCCGAACATGCAAAGGATTCTTCCTCTGCAGTGCCATGTTTTGATACAGTTCTTTGGTATAGTCCATTCTCTAAGAGCATATATTAAAAACAGAAAGAAATCCTGCTATAGTAGAAGCTGCACTGGATAGATTTAGATCACAAACAGGTGTTTGCACCTATTGCGGATGAAAAAATCCTCTGTACAAAAGACGATTGCATTGCATGAATAGTCTCTGTTTTGAAAACTTCTTGCCCTTTTGGTGTGCAAAATTATTCTAGAGAGCTTAGTTTTGAAAACTATAAAAGATTTTTGTATGCGCAAATGCATGGCAGGTTTTGCATTTTTGTAATTTGTGTGCCTGAATCAAAAACCATTTGTTCTGAAGAACGGTTGGGTGGATTCTCATTACGGTCTAAGGAGAAATTTCAACCTAACTGGAGTCTCTACTCGTGTGCTTCTTACATCAATAAGGAATAACAAGTGAACCAGGCTTTCCCATGTTTCTTTGCACATTGGATTGCCATGACCTTGCAATCTACCCCCAGGTTAAATGAGACAAATTGCAAATAGGGGAGTTCCTGCAATCAAATAATTGATTTTCTTGTTGCTTTCTTGGTAGAAGGAGGTTGAGATTTTCTCTGGTAAGCATTGCTCATATGAAGGCCTCAGTTTGCTTGGTACATATTCAAGCCACCAAACCCTGCAAGGTTCATTCATTTCAATGGAGCGTGTGCAGGAGCTTAAAAATTGTGCATATTTCAACAGAAAGAGGACATGATTCAGCCAAAGTTAAGTCCTCTGTAAGGCTCCCATCAGTGAGAGAGAGAGTTCAGCAGATGGTTAAATATGTTTTGACTGGCTCATGCTCGACAACTTATGTTTGTGTGTCTGTTAAAAGAATGCAGTGTCCGGTAATGCCAAAGCTTTCACTTTTTCAATTGTGCCTTAAAATCAAATATATGTATCCTTTTAGAAAACCAAAATCAGATTTGTATAAATAAAGCAATCTATCTTTTAAGCTTCCTGGAGCAGCTTTCTCATTTGTGTCACATGTACATTCTTATCTGATAGGACAACTTAAACAACTCTGAGCTGCTTCCTTGGAGTTACTCAGCTCAAATCATTTAAAATTCCTCCAGCAAATGGACCTCATCTCAGCTAAATCAGACTGATGAATCACCATTTGTAGAGAGCTTCTCTGGATTAGGCAGCTGGCTAAACACATATTGCAGGAGAGGGTTCTGCCTTGCATGGCAACAATAAAGTAGAGGCATACATGTGGATGTGTAGACATGTAAATCATTTCACTGCTCTGCTTACAGTGTTTGCTGGACTCCAGCAGAGGGGCTGAGTACAAAAGCACGAGAATAGAACCTTAGAAAAAGACATCACCAGACTACTTTGTCCTGTATTCCACTTCCAGTGTTAGCCAGTTCTAGACATTTCAGAACATTTGGCCAACCTTAGAAACTGTGCTACAAGTCAAGTCTGCGAGGATAAGACTACTGCTACAGTGTGTGCTTCCATGCATCCTCCCCAAATGTTTAGGCATGACTTTTGAGTTTTGACTGGAGGGCACTGCCACATAAGAGCCCTGCTGGATCTAACCAGAAGTTCATCTAGTCCAGCATTCTGTTTCCAGTAGGTGCACCTGAGAATCTCACAAGCAGAAATGCGGGGCCTGACTTTAAATGCACGTCCACGCTGCAGCTACTTTTGCATAGTATCTAGCATAGCCATCACTGAAAATATGGGAAGATGGGATGCTTGTGCCAAGGTAATAATTGGCTTTTCTTTCTGATTCACTTTACTATTGAAAAATAACTGAAATAACCCAACATATAGTGCATTCTCAGGAAAGCAGCAGGCTCTGGTGTCTGCTTTCCTGAAAACTATTTTCATAATTGTACCCCTCATATTAGCAAAATGTTTCTAATTAATAGAATTGCTGTTGTTCAAATTTATGTTTTCTAACTATTGAGCCATACCTGATAATGCACAAACTGATGACCAAAACATACCAGTTGGTAGTGCTTTCACAGCCAGCTAGCTGTCTTTCTTCCTCCCTTGCTGGCTCCACAAGGCATTCTAATACAGACCTGCCTTTTCCTGCCATTATTCAATTCTTTTTCCAGCACCCCTAAAGGTCATGGCAAGTACCCCTGGGGCTACATGTACCCCAGGTTGGGAACCACTGTTCTAGAAGATGGTTGTTCTTGTAAGTAGAATGATGCATATTATGTGTTTTGCTCCCATTCTAATTAATACATTTATAATATGTATTATATGAGCAATATCTGGGATATATGAGCAATATCTGTTTATATCTGTTTATATCTCATATAAAATATCTGTTTATATCAGCAATATCTGGGAATCAGTGGACCAAGAGGTGCTAACATGAGCCAAGAAAGAGTATTTATTCCAGCTGCAGAGAGTATTGTATGTCTCTTAAAAAGGAAGGACTTTGTATCGTTTCTGAAAGTTCCTTTTCCTATTGCCTCATTCAAAAGCCATTGGGGCTGCTGGGACTGATACCCCTCCACAGGGCTTAGGTTTCTTTTAAGCCAGAGCAAATGCCTTTTAAGTCTCCACGAAGCCATGAAGTTTCTTCCTGAGTTAGTTCACAGTGGTTTTCTTTTTAATGAGATAATTGAATTTGACTAAATGCAGAACTTGCCATGGAACATTGTCCATTCCAAAACTAAATACACCATTTGGGTTTAAAAGCTTATGAAACAACAAACTGCCATTTGGATGAATGACTCAGGTGATTGATATGTTTACATCCTGTGCTTTTCTCTTTCTTCAGAAGATCAGTTGGGCTCTAGAAGGGGGGGGGGGAGAGAAAGAAGAAGGTTGTAGTGACCCTCCATCAAACCAGTGGTTCTATACTCGAGGACTGTATTATCACTGATAAAATTGACAATGTAGCCCAGGTACATTGAGCACATCCTTCAGCCTCATGATACAAAGTATTGGAACTACCCTGAAAAGTAAGTGTACAAAAGCAAGCATTTTTTCCCCAATGAACACTGAATACAGTACAATACGTACTGAACACTCACTGAACTAGAAAAAAATGGGATTTTGGAGCAATATTTGAGGATCAATCAGTTTCTAGGTGCTAAGAGCTAAACTGCCAACTGTAGACTTAGATAATGGGTAATGTTCAATCCCTATAATTATTGTTTATATTATGGCACATACATTTCAACATCTGTATTTCACCTTTCTTCTTTCAGAGAAGGCAGCATACATGGGGCTCTCACAGCACAATTCAATGCATGTTTGATCCAGATACACACTCACAGTGTAAGTTCCACTATGTTCAATGGGGCTTACTTCCAGTGAAGTGTGTATAGGATTGCAGTGCCATCCAAGTATTGTTGGGTATCTGTGGGGAATATGTTCCTGGCCTCCACTCATGGCCCATTACCTTTGTTTATCTGGATTATATTATATCCCCTCCCCCCCAGTGACAAGGTGTCTTGCATGAACAAACACTATAAGCAAAAAGCTTATAGTCAGGCAAGCAGCTTGCAACCTGGAAGGAAGACTGAAAGTGAACAGGAAGCAAGAAGTGAAAGCTCTCTTTTAGTCTCCCTTCTAAGCTGCAGGCTGCTTGCCTGCTTGTTTGGCTATAAGCTTTTTGCTTATAGCATTTCTTCATGCAAGACACCATACCACTTCAGGGGAATTTAATCCACATAAACAAAGATAATGTGGCAGGGGGGATGCGGGGATAAATGGTTCTGCTGATACTGTCAAGGTTTGTGCCCAGTCCCTTGGCTGGGAGTTGCTGGAGGATACCCCTGGGTTTGACACAGGAGGCCTGTGTAAAGTTTGGACCCAGCAGAGGCAGCAAAAGCCTGCTACAGGCAAGGAGTGCTGAGTCACTCTGCAGGCAATCAACTAGCACAGGTGGAAATGGGTGGGGCTGATTAGCCCAAGCCTGCCCTGAAACAGGCACCCATTGGCCAGCCTTTGTATAAAGCCAAGGCAGCCACTGCTGGACCAAGGGGGTTGTTGAATGGATAGCTGCGGAGCACTTTGTTACTGTGCTCTAAATATTGTGACAGTGAGTAGCTCTGGGTTCCCTGCGTGGGACCAATGCTGAATGCCTGTACTGAACTGCACTGTATCTGATGTAAATACACCTTTGGTGAAGGGCCCTGCTGTCTGTGCTGTGTTTCTGTCCTCGAAGCCAGCTTTCCAGTACGCCTGCTGCACTCACTCCCCGGGAACTGTGCCAAGCTGTGAGACCTTGGGCCGTGGGAGTAAGCTGTCTGCGTTTACCAGATGCCAACAGATACCAGATCTGCAGATTCCGGGGGACACTGGCACTGTCTTTAGCTTTAGCAACGTGACTGAATCATGCTCTGGGACCCTGTACGGTTGACACATACCTTCAAAAATATCCACAAGTGGAGTTCCAGGAGGAAGAGGGACATTCCAGGCTGTTTCACTGATGTCATTGAGTAATGACTTGACTTCAGAGTCCAAGTAGTCGACAGTTTTTTCTACCTGCTAAAGAAGAAAGGAGGGAAAATTTGGGGTCACCGATCTACATTAATAGGCATCCTCTGGGTTGTATCAGCGGGAACAGAGAATACAGTGGTGCCTCGCATAGCGAAATTAATTTGTTCCGCAAGTCCTTTTGTTATGCAAGTTTTTCGTTTTGCAAAGCGTGTTTTCCCATAGGAATGCATTGAAATTTAATTAATGCGTTCCTAAGGGCAAGAAAAGTCAGAACAAAGTCAAATTTGGTTTACAAAGTGTTTATTAAGTGCTCTTTAAAGGCATACATACTGTACAGAGGATTTCAAAAGGGGGGGATGCTGAGTGGGGAGCTTGAAGGCTGTAATCCTGTGCACACTTTCCTGGGAGCAAGCACAATGGGACCTACTTCTGAGGAGACACGCACAGGATTGTGCTCTAAGCTGGGGAGGACAGAGCAGCTGCACTCAATTGCTTGCTTTTGCCGTGATCAGGGGGGGAAACGTGAAGGAAATGGGGCAGTGAGAGGGTGAATGAGCGATGGGGGGATGCTGAGTGGGGAGTTTGAAGGCTGTAATCCTGTGCACACTTTCCTGGGAGCAAGCACAATGGGACTTACTTACATAAACTGACATGAAGATCCTCCCCTTACTAGGGTGAAAGGGATCATAAACTGACATGAAGATCCGCCCCTTACTAGGGTGGACGGGATCAGGCTTGGGGGGGGAGGCTGCCATCGCTGGGGTTGCTGGGAGGGGCTTACATTCAGATGCTGGATAAGGTGAGTGAAGGCACCCCTCCCCTGCTGTGTGAGTGTGGGGGGGGGGGCAGAGCATCTGTGTGTGTAAGAGAAGGGGGCAGCCTGTGTGTGTGAGAGAGGGGGAAAAGTGTTTGTGTTACAGAGAAGTTGTGATGCTCCAGGCTTGGGGTGGGGGGAAAGAGAGGCTGCAATGCTCCAGGCTTGGGGGGAGAGAGGGCTGTGATGTTCCAGGCGTGCGGGGGGGGGGGGCACAAAAATGGGCGGGAGCAAGAACGTGCAACCCCTGACAGACACACAGGAGCCTGGCCCTGTGAGTGAGTGAGTGAGGAGTGGTGAAGAGAGCATAAGTGTGTGTGTGTGAGAGGGAGGGAGGGATGCTGACTGACCCGCTGCTGCTCGAGGAAACCCCAAGAACTCATCATCTTTCCTTAGGGTGAACTGCATAAACTGGCATGAAGATTCCCCCCCTTAAAACAAACCAAAAAAAAATTTGTCTTGCGAAGCACGGGTCATAAAAATTTGTTGTGTGAGTCACCAAAAATCACAAAACGCTTTCGTTCTGCGAGTTTTTCAGTGCACGAGGCATTCGTTATGTGAGGTACCACTGTACTACATATGGTCCCATCTGTGCTGTGACTGCCAAAGACTAGTGATCCACACTGACCCAACTTTCTTCAACTGTGCTTGTGCTGCATCTGAACCCTCGCACTCAGCATCTAAGCAACTTGGTGGCCTCAGTATCACTGAGGTGAGCAACAAGTGTGGCGGGGGGGGGGGGAGTTCACACAACAAAATGCTTCTCTGTGCAGAAAATCTCTCTAGGAAAGCAGCATGACAGGATAAAGATTCCAGCCTACTTAAACCATGTTTGTTCGAATGTGTAGGCCTCTTTTTTGCATACGTGAGAAGCAGCGCGGGGCAAAAGGTTAAATTCCTGTCCTCTGTGCCACAATCCTGGCCACCTACTGCCTCAACTGCAGCTCACAGCTGCTATTTATATTAGAAAAATGAAGTATTTAATGTAAGTGTAGTTTAGCCCTGAAAACTAGGCTGCTGGGACTGCACTGCTTTGAGGTAAGCATAGATTAAAGGGGGCATTTTTTGACAATTTCTCTGTGCTTTGGGACACACTTCTCAGAAGCAAGCACAATTGTGCTGTTTGCAAATTGTGATTATTTTTTCTGATTCATGACTTCCCCAGATTCACTTTCATGGTGTTTGGAGAACCAGGTGGTGTTTTACCCTCTGCCATTCCTTCAAGTTTGAACCAATAACTCTGCAAAGGGTGAGGAAAGCTCTGCTTCTTGGATGATCTGGGGCAAGTAGAGGAACAAATGCACACAGTTCAAGGATTAGAATTTGTTGTGTTTTGCTGCGCTCTGGTGGTCAAGACTGAAAACCAGGATGAGTGCCTATTTCTTTTCCTTTCTGTAAATTCACACACCCAAGTAAAATACAATCATGCTTTGTGTGAGGAGTGTGTGGACGTATAATCAGGACAAGAATGCTACAGTCACGACGGGCATTGCCACTAATAGCAAGCAATCCTTGCACAGACATAGCTTTAGACAAGTAGAGTATTGTAGAGACTCAACACGATTGATTCACGTTTACCCTGCTCTTCTTCTAAGGAGCTCAAGGCCATGTACATGGTTCCCCCCCCCACTTCTTTCTCACAAATGCCCTATGAGATAGACTAGTCTGATATATGATCAGGGCCAGCCTAAGGTTACAACCCAGTGTCTAAAGCACTTGTGGGCTTCTGGCCCCACTGGGTTCTTGGATGGTATCTCCCTGCCATACCTCTTGGACGTTATCTAAGCGCTTATGAATTGCATTGTGGTCATCACACCAGGCATTCCTCTCTGTGGTTCCTTGGGAGTCGGTGACTGGATCTGCAGCAACTGCAGGGGAACAAGCAGCAATGTCAAACATTTTAAGTGGTGTTTGTTTTGTTTGTTTTGATAATCCACACCAGTGGTATTTGGGTTATGCAAGAATTACTACTTCAACAACCTTTAATGGCATCACACATAATAAATATACAAACATAAATATAAAACCACAAATAAAGGTACACAGGAACAAAACCATAAGAAAATTGCTCGCTCTAATACATCAGTCAGGGCTGCCTTAAACTGTTAGAAATGAAAACTTTTGCAAGAAACTTGGCAACAAGAATCGTAGTTTCTTGCGAAAAGTCATATAAAAGAAACGCTGCGAGAAGGTTGGGGGGGACCAGAATAACTAGAAAGAACGGGGCCCAGAATAGAGCAGTGAAGCTTACTAAACACAGGACAAACACAAAAAAAATGGGTGACAGAATCAGGCTGTATGCCACAATGATTGCAACGCCTTTGGTCAAAAGGTACCCGAGTATATCAACCATTCAGCACTGCAGAGGGGAAAATGTTTAGCCGGGCTAGCATGAAAGCCCTCCTCTCGAGGGGATTCGTAAGAAACTGAAAATAAGAATAGCCATTGGCAAAAGAGGGGAAAATTCCATAGTAAATGGGGGAGCACACCCGGATAGTGAGAGGATAGCCATAGATGTTCAGATTCCCAGAGTCTTTCGTAAATGAGGGATAGCGCCTGATTAAAATTACAATTAAAAAGAGAGTCTAAAAGAATGCCTATAGAGGCTAATTTAGATATACAATGCTCAGACCAGGAGGATTGAAAAGGGTCTTTAAAAAAATGAACAAGAAGGGAATCAGGGTCAGTCTTGAAGAAAAGATGTAACCAGAATTTAAAAGTAGATTTCCAAGCCAATGTTGAAGGGAGATGTGCACCCAGCTCAAGGGACAAAGTAGACAGTTCAATATAGTTGGGGTTATGCAAGAATTACTAGAACAGAGTCAAACCTTTCCCCCTCCTGGCTGATAGGAGAGAGATTTAAACACTACAAAATTCCCAACATACAGTCTGACCTTCTAGGCTTACAGCAGCCCTCACTGAAAGAAGATGTATGAAAATAAAATGCCACATTAGGCAAGGTGATGCAGGTTGCATTGCTGGCAGATTGTGGGGAAGGGGGACAAGAGGATGGTGTATTTGGGATGTCCTTCAACCCACTTCTGCGGTGGCCACCATCTTCCTCTAGCCTGCCATGGATGCAACCTGCATTGATCTGCCTTCCATGATCTTCTAAAAGTGAGCAGAATGTGGATCCCCTTGCTCCAGGCATGATTTCTTCAAACACAGAGCCAATTCTAAAACATTTCTCCACACCAGAAGGAAAAAAAAATCATCTGACAAATTACTGGGTATCGACAGAGGACAGAGCCATAATAAAAATGTCACTGGTTCTGTCCTCTATTTATACCCAGAAATTTGACAGGTGATTTTTTTCTCTGGTGTGGAAAAAATGCTTTGCCTACTCACATTGTATGTTAGCAGCCTGTTGCTAAGGCACAGGTCTTCGACAAATATAAAAGGAGCAACAACCTTTAACTCTGCATATGTTGTTGGAGGAACTTACCAAGAAAGAGATCATGAAAATGATGGCCCAATGCCTGTCCACTGTGAAAGAGTCAAATTCCATGCTAAGGATGTTTAGAAAAGGGACGGAGAATAAAACTGACCATATCATAATAAAGTACCATTATACTATATTGCAGCCATACTTCAAAAATTCTGTATAGTTTCAATCTCTCCACATCGAAAAGTAGATTGCCAGGCTGGAAAGGAACAAGAAAGAACAACCAAGGCTGGAATCCTATACATACTTTCCTTGGAGTAAACCCCACTGAACACAACAGGACTTACTTCTGAGTAGACATGCATAAGATTGTGCCCTAAAATGATTAGGGGAATGAAAAGATTAAAGCACTTGGGGCTTTTAGTTTATATCAGAGTCAAATATTGTTGTGTGTTACCTAAGAAACACATATCCTTCTGCCATTGGCCAAACCAGTCTGATGGCACAATGTATCATGGTCATTCTAGCATGAAGCAGTTAAAATTATTTGTGGACCATTCAAGTAGCTTGACCAACAGCAGGCAGCAACTCAAGCAGACCATGAGGCTGAAGTGAGAGAGGTTAGTGGGATTGTGCAGGAAAGTGCGATTATGCAGGAAAAAATAATCACACAGGGCCCAGGGAAGAAAGGCATGCCCATGGTTGGAAAGAGGCTGGAGAAGTATGGCGCTGGGAATGGACTAGGAGAGGGCAAGGAAGCATCTGAATGTCATAGGAGGTAATTGGCCAAATTCCTTTTGTGTTCCATTTACTGAATATTTACACTCAAGAGAGGAGCGGCTTGCTCCACAAACCAGTCAGACATGGCATCAGATATTTGGCACTTGAGTCAGAACATCCATTTCTGGTCAAAAATATTTTGTGAATTAGTAAAAATATGTAAGTAGTTAGACAATTACACAGGCCCACACACATTTTGCTTCCTTAAACGTTACACCAATTCCTGGGTATATATGGGGTGCCGATTCAAAAAATGGCATCTGTTTTGCCCTATCATGCCTAGTTTTGGAGATATAGTACAGCCTCATTAGTGAATGGTTTCAAGCAGCTTCCTCAAGAGGAGGCCATGGTGTAGGCTTCCTCATGAGGAAGCTGCTTGAACCATTCACTAAAGAGACTATGCTATATCTCCAAAACTAGACATGATAGGGCAAAACGGACGCCATTTTTTGAATCGGTACCCCAAATTCATATCAAACCACCATAAAGTTTGAGAAAAACTTTTCTGACCCTCAATATTGTAGGCCTGTGTTACTAGCCTTCTAATAGTGCCCGGCCCAGAATCTGCCCTCTTGAGACTGGCTGCTTCACCCTACTAAACAGCCAGAGCTAACCAAAGCCTGTCTCAGCTAAAATACTGAGTTCAATCAGGTTGACTCCTTCATAAGTGGGTTCTAGTTTCATTTATTTATTGCCTGCTTGCTTTTGTCCTTAGCATTGTTTTGCTGTGAAGGAAATTGTCTTCTCATAAAGGCAAACCAAGCTCTCTTTCAAGTCTTCCCAGGAAGGATAAACAAGATGTATTCTGAGAGTAAAAAAAGGCCATCTCTGCATGTTTGGCCACTCATCAAACCCAAAAGAGTCTGTAACAGAGCTCTGATCCATTTCAGAATAATGAGTGTGTAAGCCAAAACTATGTGGAATTTGTGAGTCTCACTGTGCTGAAAGTAGATAAGATGCTTAACCACCTTTGGAAAATGTCTTGCAGTTTGACAAGAAGAGCCCCCCATATCCTACTATGTTGTATCCACTATTCAGATCTAAGGAGCCGTTATTAACTCCCTCTTCTAATGTCACTTAATGGATCTGAAATGAACATAGTCAGACAATTACTAACTGGCAGGAATGAGGCTGTATCAATTAATATAGCTAAATTTCCTTACCATGTTTATATAAAAATTGTCTCCGGAAGCTGAGCTTAATCAATGTATGATGTAGATAATTTTCTTGGACCATTATTTGGGTTTCTTTCCACATATGCCACTAAAGGTTTTGAAATTGAAATTGAATTGATAAGAGCAGCAACATTCAGTGATATACTCCCTGAACACATATGAAAAAGACTATGAAAAAGTCACAGGACACTTTAAAAATGTTGCTAGTGTAAGAGTATTTCGACTGCTCACACTAATAGTTTTATGGCTTGATATGACAAATTTTACCATGTTGCTCCTTGAGGTCTGTAGACTCAGTAGCTTTCATGTGAAATACCTTTTAGGAATAGGATGCGGTGTGCACCAGCTCTGTTGATCCACCCCCCCCGCCCGACCCAACCCACCCCTGCACCAGTTTTACTTGCTCTGCCAGGTGTCCTTCTCCCTATCGGTATGCATAGGAAGGCTGTGTCCTTCCCCCCGGCATGTGCGGCATGTGCACTGTTGCAAAGCACTTTATGGTGCTTTAGCAGAAACATGAAAGGCCTGGCTTTTTTGGCAGAATGTGTGTCTGCCAGTATGCCTTAAGTTAGGATTGAGGTCTTAGTGTACACTGCTTGGTGAATAAAAGAAGGAAGGACTTGATTTCACTGCACTTGTTCCCTATTCAGCAGATACACATATTCCAAGCCAAGTGGATCTCAATGTGTGTAGGAGATGATAACATCTCAGCTAACCACTAAACCTGTTCTTCTCTGCTGGAAACCTCACCAGCTCAGCAGAAAAAAGAACTGGAACTGATGCAGGGCATTTTTCTCTTGGTGTACAGGCTTCCCCCCCAACAGTGTAATCCATAGAAAATGTATCACTTTTAAGCATGCTTTGGCTTTTAAGGTGTTTTAGTTCCCCTCACAGAGGATTTTAAAAACAACTATAATAATTATCACGTTGACATCTTTGTACTTAGTCATCCACCTGTGTGTTTATTTAACAGGTGGAGCTCTTCTTGCCACTTGATCTCTGTTCTCCAGTGTTTCTGTGTACCAGGTTGCTGCTGTAAAGACACAGGAGCCGGGCCGGTACATGGTGGAGTATCCTCAATACCCTAGAGCAGCGATTTTCAACCTTTTTCATCTCATGGCACACTGACAAGGCCACTAAAATTGTCAAGGTACACCATCAGGTTTTTTAGAATCAATAAGGCACACCATGCTGCCAGTGGGGGGCTCACATCCCCATTGGCCCTACTAATAAATGACTTCCCCCCAAATTCCAGTGGCACACCCGTGAACCACTTGCGGCACACCAGTGTGCCACGGCACAGTGGTTGAAAATGGCTGCCCTGGAGAGTATCATTTTCTCCTGGGTCTTTATAACTGGGCAAAGCTGGATTTTCTGTCTCAATTCTGTGACTGAGTGTGGGCTACTCAAATTTGTGGAGTGTCTTTCATCAAAGCAAAACAAAGAGTTTTATCAGTGGATTGTAGCCTAAGATGGAGAGCTGACATCTAGTAAGAGACTTGTAATTTGGGTTGAGGAAATTTGTACTGCTGAGGTCATTCTTTCTAACAGAGACTATTTCTCACACAAAGCCTACAGTATTTTGATTAATGCAGAAACAATTCATTTCCTTAAACAAGTAACCATAAAGCTGTCAGTTTCAAACTAGGTTCCAAGGAACCCTTAGAAGTTTCTCAGGAATTTTCTCAATGAGAAAGTCAGTGATGTTGTCCTAATTTCCCTGTCACAGCTTGCCAAGTACTATTGATCTTCCTCTTTCATTGTGAGGCTAAACACAAGACCCACTGAGCCGAGGTATTTTATTCCATGAAGTTTTGTTTACTTGACCATTTCCCCTCCATCCACAAAATGACGGGTAAGTCAAGATCTCACTTGGCTTAATTCTGTGATTGCTTTGATAGACTCTTTCATGCTTAGAGAAAAGATAAGTGTGTGTGTAGTGACAATAAATATTTTTGAGATCTGTTTTCCTTGCTCTTGTTGTTAAGGACCTCTACCATATGGCAGTAATACAGTATTTAGCATTTATCATGCTTTAAAGTGTTGAAATCATTCACATTCACTAGATTGCTGTGATCCTTATAGAAAAAAAACAACCTCTTGTAAGGTAGGTTAGTATTACCTAGAGCCAAGATGGTGTAGTGGTTTGGGTATTGGGTCCAGGTTCAAATCCTCACTCAGCCATGAAGATTCCTGGGTGACTTTGGGACAGTCACTCTCTCTCAGCCTCACTTACCTCACAGGACTGTTGTGAGGATAAAAGGAGGGAAGGAAGTATGTACACCACACTGAGCTCCTTGGAGGAGCTGTGGTCCAGAGGAAGAGCTAAATACTACCTGTTGCCAAGCTAAGCAGGTGCAACGTGGGTCATTTGTGGAGGAGAGATCAGGAAAGTCACTGATGAGCTGTCATGACCCTAGGCGGGAGAGAAGAGTCACTGTTGAGTTGTTGCGTGCTGCGGTGGGAGAGCGGTTGGAATGTTGAGTGTCCGCAACAAGAAGGATAACAGCTGGAAAATCTCCTGCTGCTATGATTTGTGTGGTTTGCCTGCATGTTCCTGTAGCTAAGAGGAAGATTACAGCATTGAGGGATAACAGCTGGAGTTTGAAGGGTTCTATATACATAGAACAACATTGTAAAGACCCTATTGGATCTAGGAAGACTGCCTATGTAAACTACCTTGTGCAATATCTGAAAGGGTATTCTGAGGAGAAGGAAAGGCAGTGTCTGCAAGGGATCAGTTCTCAGACCCCCCACAGATAATGAAATCTGTGGTTTCGGCACCTTTAAACCCTCTGAAGGTGACCAGAGCTGTGCTCACAGTGTGTTTTCTGAAGCCCTCAGAGGCCGCGCATGTTCACCAGTGGCCTCTGTGGGTTTCAGAATGGTTCTGGAGTGCAAAAAACTCAGGAAATTGGACCTGACATTTTTGCCCTTATAAGGCATTCTGGGGTCCAGGGAAACGCTCCAGGGGCTTCCTCGGGCCTCAGCCTTATAAGGGCAAAAATGTCACTTCTGGTTTCTCAAGGGAAACCAGATGTCCCTTTTTTGTGCTCTGGAGCCATTCTGAAGCCTGCAGACGCCATGGACAGATCTTGTGGCCTCTGTGGACTTCAGAAAACCATCCAGAGGCAACCAGAGCACAACTCCCGTCACCTTTGGAGAGTTCAAGTTGGGCCAATTCTGGCTCAGTGTGGATCCCCCAGACTTGCATTGAACCAGATCTGTGGATAAATAAGCTCAATCTGTATAGAAGTACAGGTGTGCCCTCCTGTATCCACAGGGATTCCATTCCGGAACCTCCCGCATTTAAGTGTACCATGGATACATGGGAACATCCCCCCACACCCTCCAGAAGCAGGGGGAGCTCAGCTCCATAGGGTCTTCTGAGCCCCAGAGGATTCCCCCAGGCCTTTTAAAGGCATAAAAAGTCACTTCTGGTTTTCAGCCAAAAATCGGCAATGACTTTTTTTGGTCTATAATCAACGTTCTGAGCCCAGCCTAGGCCGCACATAGACACATGCAGCCTCTGCTGGGCTCAGAAGATCCTCCAGAGGCAAGGAGAGCAGAACTCCCCTCACCTCTGGAGGGGCCACTTGGGGGGGGCACACGGGAGTGGGCACAGACCCTGTCCATGGATAAGTGAAACTGTGGATATGGGGGCCTCCCTGTACATTGATAAATAATAAAAATGCAATAAATAAATAATCCCTATACTGGAGTAATCAAGGCTCAGGTGACTTCTTTCGAGGTTAAGGTTAGGGTTGTTCTTTTTCCTCTTCAGAATTCCCACAACTATCAAACAAAGCATTTAACATTTTCATAGTAATACTTAGTATTCAGATGTGCCTTCTCCAGATTCATCAAGGGGTTGGGCACATGCAAAAGTGGGCTACAGCATGCCCTTCCTAGCTTAAGGTGTGCAGTTCGCCTGCCATGGTTAGATACTGTGACACTGTGATCAACTGTTTAGGATTTGAAACCTGGATTTAGCTGTAAACTCAGCTTATAAAGTTAGCACAAAAAGGACATATACTGAACAAGGAAGAAGAAACTTCTCAAATAATATGCTTAAGTCCTAATACGTTTTCAGCAAATGCTGTTCATTGAGGCAAAATTGTCCAAGAGTAGTAGAAAATAGTTTTGCTAGAATTCACATGCTTGAAGGATAAAGTCTGTTGTTTAAGATTCGGCTAATGAAAAGACTTTGCTCAAAGCATCTCTCCAAGCCTCTCTAATATTAGTCTGTTCTATTTTTAAGCCTTTTCTGTTCAACACTGCATGTATGCAACAGGGATCAAATGTGTAGGCTAGGCAGAGTTAAAGTTTTTCTCTGCACTTGATTTGCTATCATTGTGACTGGGTTTAGTTCTCCATGCTGATCAGAGTTATTCAGAGTAATTGAATTACTCCAGTTGCTGAATATGTTTAGAACTGGATAGATACCACAGTGTGTTTTCCTGAAAGCTTCAAGTTTATATACATTTCCTCAATCCTTACAACAGTAGCCCTGTAAGGTAGGCATGTTTCATTCCTATTCTCATATTGCAGATTTAGGGTTGAAGAGAGAGGAAAGTTGTTTGCCTAGGGCCACCAAGTTGGTGAAAATGGAAATGGGAACCTTCCTCTTTCGTACCTTACTCTGTTTACACTTAACATATTGCTACACTTTTAAGCAATGTGTAGTTTAAAAGAGCTAATCTACAGCTAATCCATTAGAGCAGTGGTTCTCAAACTTTTTAGAATGCCAATCTGTCCAGGACCCACTAGAAGTGATGTCATCAACCTGGTAGTGATGTCATGGCCAAAAATGTCATCAACAGGCAGGAAAATTAACACCCCCATATGACAAAATCAAATTGAAGTAAATCAAAAGTTTATGATAAGTACAAAAATTTAAGTATAAAGCATAAAAATTAAAAATTTATTTAAAATAAAGAACCCTCCTAACTGTCCCAGATCCTGAGGTCCGCGGCACAGCTCTGCACAATGGACCTCAGTCGCAAACATGCCCTAAGGCACGTTTGCGGGGCTTACCGCTGGGCTCCCGCGGAGCTAGCCCAGCTCTGGCTGACGCTGAGCTAGCACGCAGCGGGTTCCCAGGTTCTGTGACTCGGCGGTCTCCCGGACCACCGGGCTGCGGAACAGGAGATGGGGGCGTGGTCAGGGGTGTGGGGAAGGCGTTAAGGGGAGGGGGAGGCATGGCTGGGGGGCATGGGGGAGGTGTGTTGGGGGGGAGAGGGAGAGGTGGGTTTGCGGAGCCGAGCTCCGCAGGATCCAAGGCGCTCGGCCAGGCCTTTATTTTAGTGGTGACCAAAAGGTCACCGCTAAAGTGAGTAGCCCCATTGCGGGGCTGCTTCCCTTACTTGGGGGAAGGGGACGAATGTCCCCTTCTCCCAAGGAGCCTCCTGCAGTAGCGCAGGAGGCTCAGGATCCGGCGGGAGCCCTCCGTGGAGCTGCCGGGTCCTGTAGCTCCAGGCAGCTCAGGATTGGGCTGCCAAGCAGTTGCTGATATATTTGAAAAAAATTCCTGAAACATCCCAAAGGTTGCAATCCTATCCACACTTACCCAGGAGTAAGCCCCATCGGCTACTTGTGTTAAAAGCATATACACAGTAGCGGTTAAATGTACAGATCTGTAACATTTCCCCAAATACAGTCACATACCATAGTACGATCAAGACTAATATATTAAAAATAAAATACACATTGAAATGAATGGGGAAATTGCTTGTGACCCACCCAGTGAGTCCCCACCCACAGTTTGAGAAACAATGCATTAGAGGCAAGTGAGAATGTAACTGTGGGTACCTACAGCCTATCTTTAGTGACTGTAGAAAAATAAGAATCATCTTTCTGCATCTGTTTACATAGAAATCATTTCAGAAAAAATGCAGTTGAAGCATTATGTGTGCATAATTCCTCAGTATGTCTACTGAAGATAAGATGAGAAGACAATGTAAGGGGGGAAATGTGGAAAGTGGAAAGCACAGCAGAAACATGAATGCCTACTTCATGCTCAAAAATAAATCTGCAGACTGGGGACACGATTCAACCACAGTGACACATTTTTGTGCCTTATTCATTTCAGTCAGAAGAGCGAAGCACTTACTGAAGTCTTTTGAGCTTTTTGAAGCTATTAAAATACACATAACCTTCCAGGCTATTAAAGTTCTTTCACCAATAAATTAAATGGAATTTACTCCTACATCAGTGTGCCGAGAACTGCAGCCTTCACAGATCTTAGTTCAGGCTGGATTGCACCCTTACTTGGTGATGGCATTATCTGACACAAGACCATCTTTTAAAAAAACAAAATCCACTCACAAACATTCAAAGCTTTCCCCCAAACCCTTTGCCAAGTTGTTCACAGTACAGATAAAACTCCCAGTAATGAGAAATAGAGACTCATTAACCGAGAAGAAAACCTTCTCCATTATCAGTCCCTTTGAACACTGAAGTTTCTATCTCCTTCAGAATCTGTTTATTTTTTTTACAAGGTCACTTTAGTTGGATGCTGTTAAGGGAAACCATAGCTGAATTTCCCAGAAGTGAATAGCCCTCCAACCAGCATGCCACCTTGTTGACTGCTCTGACACTCGACAAAAGCTTAAGTACAGCAGATTTCTGAGAGTAATTTTCAATAGCTCTACAAAACATACTCACAATTTAAATACAGCTCATGCTTATATAGCACTCTGCCACTTTGACCTTCAAAAATAACTCATTGGCTTTTCCAGCCCCAAAGCAAATGCATTCCACATTCTCATTTTTTTTTCCTTCTTCAGATTTTAACTTTCCGCTTAGAAGTAAATGCTCCTGCAGGCTTTGAAACACTTACCCAGATCTTGCCTATTCATAACGCAAATAAAAAGCAGAGCCCAAAGACAAAGCATGGCTTCAGAGTCTTGGTCTGGAGGAGTCTCTCCTGGTCCACAGAAGAATATAAATGAACACTCTCTTCCCAGTTTATGCAATTTGCCAATCCACACCGTTCTACAGAGGGCCAGCCAGAGAATTGGGAGGAAACAGTCTCTGATTCAGCCAAGTTTCTTAGGCAGCCGTCTCCATCCTTCCTTTTCTCCACCCCAAACCATGCTTCAGACTCTGCATAGGGTCCACTTAGCCATGCAAGCCCATTCTAGGACAAATCTTCAACATGTAAAAAAAATACCTATTTATTTATACAGAGTATGAATGGAATGTGCTGAAAGAGCTTTACCCCTGAATACACCCGAATGAGTAAATTCAGGGAGGAGCTGCCTTGGATTTCAGTGTGTGCAGTTTTGTGAGTTTTTGTAAAGGAGACAAAATCATAGCATATATACATACAACATGCTCATTGCTTAACATAATCAGGCACACTCTTTTTCCTTACTATAGTTTTTGGTTTTTAATTCTGTCCTATCTTGAGCGCTCAGTGCAGATACAGTATTTGTAATATTTTATATAGTGAAACAAACTTAAGATTCACAGCAGAAACTTAAATAGGTTGATCAGTTATTTGTTCCACTTGTATTCGACCCATTCCTGAAAGTAATCTCCGAGCAGCACACATGGCAAATCGTATCCTGCATTTTAACTGACAACAATACAGTTGCCTAAAAATAAAATGGTGACAGTACTGTTTTATTTTCATACCCTAATTCAATACGTAATAAGCAGGGCCAGCCCTACTATGTAGCCAGGTAAAATGACACAGAATTTCAGGGATGGGCAAGTTTGGAGCTGTTGCCCCCCCATATGTTCACCTGACCTGCAGCTAGCAGCACCACAGATCCGTAAGCAACACAGAAGAAATCTGCTGTTGGCCCTCACCCAGCAACCAAATAGTCAGGTAACAGGGCAGTGGAGGAGTGTGCATGTTCATAGTGGAGAATGGAGGCAGCATTTCACACCCTGTTTCAGGCACCAAAATCTCTTTGGTCACTTCTGATAATCATCAAGCATGCCATAAAGTAGCAAAAGACATAATCCATTGAAGCAGAAGCTACCATTTAGGGCCCAATCCTATCCAACTTTCCAGAGCTGATGCAGCCACAGTACAGATCCAAGATACGGAAACAAACATTCCCTTACCTTGTAGAGGCCTCCATCTCCATGACTCCCCCTCCCTCCACTTCAGGATGCAGCTTATGCCCCATTGGCATAGGTGCATTGGCACTGGAAAGTTTGATAGGATTGTACCCTAAAACCTCTAGAGCAGGGGTGCCCAAACCCCGGCCCTGGAGCCACTTGTGGCCCTTGAGGCCTCTCAATGCAGCCCTCAGGGAGCCCCCAGACTCCAATGAGCCACTGGCCCTCTGGAGATTTGTTGGAGCCCACATTGGCCCGATGCAACTGCTCTCAGCGTGAGGGAGACTGTTTGACCTCTCGCGTGAGCTGTGGGACGAGGGCTCCCTCCACTGCTTGTTGTTTCACGTCTGTGATGCAGTAGCAGCAGCAAAGGACAGGCCAGCCTTGCTTTGTGCAAGGCCTTTTATAGGCCTTGAGCTATTGCAAGACCTTCATTCATTCATATAAGTTCATCTTTAATATATTCATTTATGTACTTATGTAAATGTATTCAAATTTTAAATGTAAATTAATTCTCTCCCCCCCCCCACACACACACAGTGTCTGAGAGACAATGTGGCCCTCCTGCCAAAAACTTTGGACACCCCTGCTCTAGAGAAACAGTACTCTCAATCTCAGCTGATCTGTGAAGATACTAAATACCATGGGGGATTAAGCAGACTTCCCCACAGTTGCCATGAGCTTGAAGAATAAGCTCCCTCCCCCCACTTCCCTCTCTGGAATCTACTTGCAAGTTAGAAATAGAACCAATTCAGGGCCCAATCCTATCCAACTTTCAAGCACTGGTGCAGCCGCAATGCAGCCCTGAGGTAAGGGAGCAAATGTTATTGTACCTTGAGGAGGCCTCTGTCACTGCCTCCCCACCACAGGATGCAGTGTACATCCCGTTGGCATAGCTGCACTGGCAGTGGAAAATTCGATAGGATTTGGCCCTCAGTATGGTACCTCCAGTTTCCAATTCCTGCTGCAGCTGGTTCTGAATGATACCATACTTCTTGATGGTGAACACCTTTGAGAGGCCCAGGAGTAGCCAGGGGGTTACAAGCCTGCCTGCCTCCAGGTGAAGATCATCCACCAGGACAGCCAATGTAATTTCAGTTCCAAATTCCAGCTGCAGCTATCCTCAGCCCCACCACTGCAAAGAGAGACTGATGTGCATCACTGTGCTGGAGAAGGTGAACCCACATTCTTCAGATAAGAAACTTTTTTCCCAAATTATATTATTCCTCCTTGACAGATTCCTTTTATGTACATGACAGGTTCTTCTATGTGGTGATACTACGGAAGCATTTGGGTGTACAAGCTCCCACCTGTGGTCTGAAGCGGTATAGTTCAACCGCCGATGTAGCTGTCTCCCTTAGGCTGTAACTTGCTTCCTAAAAATCAGTGCTTTATACATTCTGTGTTAAAAAGGAGAATGTCTGGTTTGTAGGAATGGCTTTTAGAGGGCTGATCATATCACAACAATAGTTCATAAACCCTATGTTGCAACTTGCTCATATATGTTTATAGGAGATCACATCCATTTGCATGTGAATTATGTGCATGTGTTTTTGTGGACAAAGTTATGAGGACAGAGCCCCTCAAAATTCCTGAGTACACATCATGTGTATTGCTATGCATGGGTTGAACATAATACGTGAATAGGACTAAACACCTATTGACCTTGGAGGGAACTGACGCTTGTCATTATAAAGGAATGGGTGGAGTATGTAGGGCTGGTTAGTGGTAATATGTTACAGTTGTCTCTGTCATTTTGTTTATGCTGGTTTTTGGATGATGCTTTGGCAACCATGATGCTCTGTAGTAAGCAATGCCAAATGCAGGAAATCCAACAAGTTAAGGTTTATTACTCGCTTGATCCTTCTGGGTTTGGCATTACATACTCGAGAACACGCATTTGCCAAAAACCTGGTCCAAATTTTGCTTGTGTGGCTTTAACAGCCGCATGCCAGGGAAATGTTTGGCTGGTGAGGTTTGTTCAACTTCTCCTGGCTATGCCACAGCTAAAAGCAGAGTGGCAGCACACCTCCAGGTCGGGCTCAGCCTTTACAGTCTGTCTCTGAAATAACTGTGCATCAATTTATGTTTGCATAAACACTCACTTCCCATAGACAGGATTCACATTTTAAAATGGTAATGGTCAAACACAAACAAGGCGTTTAAAGAGGAGCTCCAAATATATTTCGAATGGACAATAATACCACAGATTTTTGGCACACTGATCTTCTGGACAGAGGAGAAAAAACATTCCTTTGTATCTTTAGCCCAAATATGGTCTAATCTGAAAAATGAGTGAAATCATGTGAATAAAAGGTCTGAGCAAACTACAGCACTCAATGATTCCAAGACGCTGGCAGCTGTGAGGAAATGCTATCAAGATAGCCAGTGGATTTTTCTAGCAGGGAAATGTTGAGAGTGAGCATGTGTGGCCGCTAGGCAACTGTCACACATTTCAGACATCTGCATAACAAAAACAATTTTTTTTTTTTTTTGGTTAAGGGAAGAAACACTGGAAAAGTTTGTTCTTCAGTTGCAAGGAGGGGGTGTAAGTACAAACTGACAGGTTATACACAGATAACAGGCCTTGGCAGAGGCACTAATGCATGCTTGCAAAGGGGGAATAAAACCAGTCAGAGGGCTCCTGCGACTTTCAGAGTCGTGAAGAAGATGGGATTTTGTCAGGCCAGTTTCTCATGCCTGAATCATATCACTTGGCACCCAAGTCATACTCCCTGTCCTACTTTTGCTACACAGGTACCTGTCAGGGAAGAAAGAGTGCTGATGGAGGGAGAGGCAGAAGGATCATATATATGCTAGAAGTTGCACATAGGTGATGAGAACAGTGCCCTACCTCTGAGTGGGGGAGACAACTGCCATGGAAGTTGAAGCTGATGTTCAGCATCTAAGACACAAACGATGCACTACAGACCTCATCTGGCCCACCAACACATTCTGACTGCCTCACTGAACCAAGTGGGATTACAGTTACAGGCGTCCGCCGCTTCACAGCCTTCTACTTAACAACAGACTGCATATATTGTGGTGGTCAAAGCACAAGAAAGAGGCTCTTAATGAGGCTGTCACTTCTCCCATAGCCTGCAGCAGAGTGTCTATTTACACAACAAAGGGATCCTTAATGCAAAGAAGAGGTCATCTATCCCCAGTAGCCTGTACAGCCAGCTAGTTTATGGCAGGGAGTGTCTGTTTACACAACAAAGGCACTAGATTGGGCTGAATGTTCACTTAACAACCTAATCGCATAACAACAGAGATTGGCGAACGTATCCCCATCATTAAGTGGCGCACATCTGTATATGCAACCCTCCCATTCCTTTCTCTTCTTTCCCCACTCACTGCCATGCACCTTCTTCCTCTTTTTGGATGAAGTGGCTGCTGGGCTGGGCTGCTCTTGCTGACAGCTGGCTGAGGAAGGGATAGCAAGCAGCCCCACATTCTTAGAGTTATGTACAAAATGTATTATATTGGCAACCTTCAGTCTCGAAAGACTATGGTATCGCGCTCTGAAAGGTGGTTCTGGCACAGCGTCTAGTGTGGCTGAAAAGGCCAATCCGGGAGTGACAATCCCTTCCACACCAGGAGCAAGTGCAGTCTGTCCCTGGTCTGTCTCCCTGGCTATGGGCCTTCCTTCTTTGCCTCTTAGCCTCAGACTGTTGGCAAAGTGTCTCTTCAAACTGGGAAAGGCCATGCTGCACAGCCTGCCTCCAAGCGGGCCGCTCAGAGGCCAGGGTTTCCCACTTGTTGAGGTCCATCCCTAAGGCCTTCAGATCCCTCTTGCAGATGTCCTTGTATTGCAGCTGTGGTCTACCTGTAGGGCGCTTTCCTTGCACGAGTTCTCCATAGAGGAGATCCTTTGGGATCCGGCCATCATCCATTCTCACGACATGACCAAGCCAACGCAGGCGTCTCTGTTTCAGCAGTGAATACATGCTAGGGATTCCAGCACGTTCCAGGACTGTGTTGTTTGGAACTTTGTCCTGCCAGGTGATGCCGAGGATGCGTTGGAGGCAGCGCATGTGGAAAGCGCTCAGTTTCCTCTCCTGTTGTGAGCGAAGAGTCCATGACTCGCTGCAGTACAGAAGTGTACTCAGGACGCAAGCTCTGTAGACCTGGATCTTGGTATGTTCCGTCAGCTTCTTGTTGGACCAGACTCTCTTTGTGAGTCTGGAAAACGTGGTAGCTGCTTTACCGATGCGCTTGTTTAGCTCGGTATCGAGAGAATGAGTGTCGGAGATCGTTGAGCCAAGGTACACAAAGTCATGGACAACCTCCAGTTCATGCTCAGAGATTGTAATGCAGGGAGGTGAGTCCACATCCTGAACCATGACATGTGTTTTCTTCAGGCTGATTGTCAGTCCAAAATCTTGGCAGGCCTTGCTAAAACGATCCATGAGCTGCTGGAGATCTTTGGCAGAGTGGGTAGTGACAGCTGCATCGTCGGCAAAGAGGAAGTCACGCAGACATTTCAGCTGGACTTTGGATTTTGCTCTCAGTCTGGAGAGATTGAAGAGCTTTCCGTCTGATCTGGTCCGGAGATAGATGCCTTCTGTTGCAGTTCCAAAGGCCTGCTTCAGCAGGACAGCGAAGAAAATCCCAAACAAGGTTGGTGCAAGAACACAGCCCTGCTTCACTCCGCTTCGGATGTCAAAAGGGTCTGATGTGGAGCCATCGAAGACAACAGTGCCCTTCATGTCCTTGTGGAAAGATCTGATGATGCTGAGGAGCCTGGGTGGACATCCAATCTTGGGGAGAATCTTGAAGAGGCCGTCTCTGCTGACCAGGTCGAAAGCCTTTGTGAGATCTATGAAGGCTATAAAGAGTGGCTGTCATTGTTCCCTGCATTTCTCCTGCAGTTGTCTAAGGGAGAATACCATATCAGTGGTGGACCTGTTGGCTCGGAATCCACACTGCGATTCTGGATAGACGCTCTCTGCAAGTACCTGGAGCCTCTTTAGTACAACTCGGGCAAACAGCTTTCCTACAACGCTAAGGAGAGAGATGCCGCGGTAGTTGTTGCAGTCACCCCTGTCACCTTTGTTCTTGTACAGCGTGATGATGTTTGCATCCCTCATGTCTTGAGGTACTCCACCTTCTCTCCAGCAGAGACAGAGGATTTCATGCAGCTCAGTGACGATGATCTCTTTGCAGCATTTTAGGACTTCAGCAGGGATGCTGTCTTTTCCAGGTGCCTTGCCAAAGGCAAGGGAGTCCAGGGCCACGTGAAGTTCTTCTAGGGTTGGTTCACTGTCAAGCTCTTCCAGCACAGGCAGGCACTCAATGTTGTTCAGTGCTTCTTCGGTGACTACATTTTCTCTGGAATATAGCTCAGAGTAGTGCTGCACCCAGCGTTCCATCTGCTGCGCCCGATCCTGGATGACCTCGCCTGTGGCAGACTTCAGAGGGGCAATTTTCTTCTGTGTTGGACCTAGGGCCTGCTTGATACCATCATACATCCCCTTGATGTTGCCCGTGTCAGCTGCTATCTGTATCTCAGAACAGAGCTGGAGCCAGTAGTCGTTAGCACATCTCCTGGCAGTCTGTTGGACTTTGCTGCGAGCAGTTCGGAGGACCTGCAGGTTGCGCTCACTGGGACAGGCCTTGTATGCTGCTTGAGCTCTCCTCTTTTCCTCAATGACTGGTGTCAACTCCTCAGAGTGGGCTTCAAACCAGTCTGCCGCCTTGTTGGTCTTCTTGCCGAATATGGACAAGGCGGTGTTGTAAACGGTATTCTTGAAATGTTCCCATCTGTTGGATGCGTTTGCGTCGGCCGGGCCTGGAAGAGATTCCTCAAGCGCTTGTGCAAATTCCTCCACTTTTCTCTGATCCCGGGTCTTGCTGGTATCAATGCGAGGTCTTCCTTCCTTTTTCGTGTGATACAGTCGCTTTGTTTGCAGTTTCACTCTGCTGCACACAAGGGAGTGGTCAGTGTCGCAGGCAGCACCATGATAACTGTGTGTGATCTTGATGCTGGGAAGGCTGGAGCGTCTGGTGAGGATCAGGTCGAGCTGGTGCCAGTGCTTTGATCTTGGATGTCTCCAAGAGACTCTATGTTGGGGCTTTGTGTTGAAGAACGTGTTGCTGACACAGAGACCGTGATGACAGCAAAACTCTAGCAGGCGTTGGCCATTTTCGTTCATCCTCCCAGTGCCAAACTGACCTAAGCAAGTGGGCCATGAACTGTTATCAGCACCAACTCTAGCATTGAAATCGCCGAGGATGAACAATGGCTCTTTTACAGGGATTTTCTTGACAGTGGTGGCCAGGTCATCATAGAATTTGTCTTTGGCTTCTGCTGGAGACGACAGAGTCGGTGCATAAGCACTGATGAGAGTGATAGGTCCTGCTGATGACTGGAGCTGCAGGGACAAAATTCTTTCACTTCCCACAGTAGGTGGGATGATGGATTTCAGCAGGGTATTTCTGACCGCAAAGCCAACGCCATGTTCCCTGGTTTCGTTTGGTGGTTTTCCCTGCCAGAAAAATGAGAAATTTCTCTCCTTGACAGATCCGGAATCTGGCAGCCTAGTCTCTTGAAGGGCGACGATGTCCATCTGCAGTCTGCTCAGCTCCATGTCGATGACAGCTGTTTTGCGTGCGTCGTCTATTTCTTGCAGGTCATCAGAGAAGCCAGGTGTCATTGTCCTAACGTTCCAGGTGCCCAGCTTTAGGGCAGTAGTTTTCTGTTTTCTGTTGCATGGTGCAGAGTTGTCGATCCGCTTGTCGGTTTTCACCCTAAACCCCACGCACCCCATGAGGTTAACGGACCGTGGCGAGGCAACACCTTACTGGCTGGGGACTGCCCAGCTTAAGGCGGGCGGTAGCTGCCCAATGAGATGCAATGATCTCTCCCACCGTCGGAAGCAGCCCCTGGCGTCATGCTCTACGCCAATTGAGCAAAGACTTATAACCGGTAAACTGCTGCTTCCCGTGTTGTGCCGACGCCGTATGGCGAAGTTGGAGTGTCCTCTCCAGTGCGCGAAGCCTGGGTAAAGAAGGTATGGAGGATAGGCTGTTACCCATGCAGCAAATCCCCCCTCTCCACGTCGCTGGAATGGTCCAATGGAAAGGCAGAAGCCAATACGGTTGGTTCCAGCGGCGTCGCAGGAGTTGCCAGAACGTGACTGTGTTCAGCCATGAACTGCCTAAGGGACTCCGGCTCCTGATTTTGCCTCGAGGTTGACTCCTGAAGCCTTTTCCAGAACTGGATGTAGCCACAAGGCAGTGGAGGTTTGAGGTCAGAGTTTCCTTCTCTTAGATGAGCTGCCTTCCTAGGCTGACGAGTCCCATCTACCCGGTAATATATACAAAATGTATATATTACTGTATATCATTTACCCATCCCAGCCCATCCTAACAGCAAGACTGAGTGATGTGGCCGGGCAGCTGAAAGTTTGGGGAGCCTTGACCAGAGGTCGTCAGATGCAAAGGAGGGTAGGGATCCTGCGTTTTTAAAGGTAGTGTAGAAAAGGGATTTTCTTTTAATTTCCTAACCCTGCAATGACAAACTGCACCTACAAAATATCTACTTTACTATAATTTAAGGCACAGGAACCCTGTCCTCTTTTGGATATGGTCTGCTTTGTGTGTATGCCGCTGGAGTACAAAAAGTACAGAATATGGCAGTGGTTGTCAGGCCTAGCTTCCTGTGGTCTTCAACTTTCTTTTTTGAGTCAGGTTTCTAGCCTTTATAACTTGTGGTCATGGAATCTCAGACTTGGCACATGGGACACATGTCCTGCTAGACTAACTGGTGGAATGGTGTTGCATGATTCTTAAAAACAAAACAGCTGGATTTATAATATTATGTTTCTGAGAACCAATCGCCTGCATAATGGTGCATATAACTTCTTGATGGGAATCATGTGTCACTAAGGGGAAAGTGGTTGCAGGCGGGAGAGACCAAGTATTATACTGTATCTGGGAGAATTCAAGTGCAGTACAGCTTGGATGGTGCTGGAAAGTCCTGCCAGCTGTGAGCAAATTGGTCTTTTTGATGCCAGCGTGTTATCCTGGATATTGTTTGCTGAAACCAAACAAGGATATGATAGTTTAAGTTTGTGCTGCAGAAGGTCATGCTTGTTTGAGCAAATCAAGAACCCTAGATATTTGCCAATAAATAAAAAAAATTGAGCCTGAAAGGCTGGGTCACTTATACATGGGTCAATACAGTGAATAAAGCAGAAGCCTCTAGGACAGTGTTTCTCAAACTGTGCGTCGGGACCCACGAGGTGGGTCGCAAGCCATTTTCAAGTGGGTCCCCATTCATTTCAATATTTTATTTTTAATATATTAGATTTGATGCTACCTTGGTATGTGACTGTATTTGGGCTGTGCTTTTAACAGGCTACTGTGTATATACTTTTAACAATGATAGTAAATGGGACTTACTCCTGGGTATGTGTGGGTAGGATTGCAGCCTAGGATTGTTAAAAATTTTCCTGCTTGTCCTGATGTCACTTCTGGCCATGACATCACTTCAGGTGGGTCCTGACAGATTCTCATTCTAAAAAGTGGGTCTCTGTGCTAAACGTCTGAGAACCACTGCTCTAGGAGAAGATTAGCAGCTGTCTGGTGAGGTGGGGGGATAAGACTAGGCTGAGAAACAGGACATGGGTGAAGGAAAAAGGAGAATTTTTGCTAGTAATTATGGTATTCAGAGGCAACCATTTTAGCTTCTTCTCCAAACAGGAAAAGAAGTGAAGGCACTTATGGAAATTCTAGTCTGTATGAGCGTTGCTGCTATGGAAGTGCAGCACTTACTCCTCACAAAGCCTCCTCACAACTCCCTCAAGCCCCTTCAACTCCCTTCCAGTTTGGAGAAGAAGAGGAAATGCCTCCTTTTTTTCTTTTTGCTGCTGCCTCAGAACATTCCTGGGAAGTCACTTTCAAAGCATTTCACAGCCCTCTCAGTTTAGGGGTCTAGTTTTTAAAACACCAGGATGTGATCCTCTTTTCCATCTGAAACAAAGTCCCAGGCTACAATTCAGTGCCCCATGACAAGAATAACACCCACGGGAAGCAATGGGTCTACTTCTGAGTAAATAGTGTTGCAACTATGTGCAGTTGCACTTGCTCACAGTCATTCCTTGTTGCTTGTCTCTCTGCTGTAAACTGAATTGCACGCTCCCAGTTATGTGTTATATGTTGTTTGTTATACGTAGAGTCTCTGGCACCTTATAGAAGGATTTGATTAATGGTTCTGCTGGTATGTTGTTTTCAGGCACTTACTCTGATAGTGTTTACAAAAAGTTTCTGCAGACCAGAATTTAAAAAGTTAAAGAATAAAGAAGTATCTTAAGATCTTTTACTATGTTTTTTAATAAATTAGAGACTGTACAGTTCTTAGGTAACAATTACTGGTAGGTTATTTTTCAGGATCTGGCCTTGGGTAAAATCAAGCAAAACTATAGTCAGACACCCCCCTAAGTTTAACCCCCAACTTATCTGAGGGTCATAGAAAATTACATGATTTTTTGGGCTCAAGCCCTGCCCTCGACTTATCTGTGAGATCAGCTTGCCGGTGAGTGTCTGTGGCAATACTTTGCAAAGGCAGAAAATTGTGTATAGATGTACTTCTGCAGAGAGTTTAGTGCAGTTGCACGCTCCCAACTTTGGCATGCTCCCAACTTTGGAGACTGTGTGACACAAATGCCTGCTTCCTGCTGTGAAATTGTGCCCCATCTGCTTCACAACACTGAATACTGAAGCAGATTTGGAGGTGTCCCCTGTCTGGTGGAGAATAACTATGCTTCATGAAACAGCTGCTGGCTCACTTCTAGTTTAAATAGTTCCTGTGGAAGGCTGCCTGTACCACTACAGAGAAAAGTACATCTGTGCCAAGAAGAGTGAACGTACATTCAGACGGCGTCTGCTATCACACAACATGTTGGTCTGTGCCCAAACTCAGCTCCAAGAGCAATACAATGTAGGTCCATATGTATTTGCATTTCTGGGCTGCTTTTTGCTTCCAAGTTGATCAAATGCGAAAGCCAAGATACAGTTATAACCATTGGTCAAGGCCATAAAGTCCATTGGAAGCAGAGCCAGGAATGGAACAGATTCAAACTCTTCCTCTTATAAAACATAGTTCATTACTATGTACAATCAGTGTAAGAAGTGCTTTGCAGAGTAACAGAAGACTGCAACTTACAGTCTGAATTTTGACAACAGTGGGAGCAGGAAACAACAAGGGAAAAGGAGAGTAATAAAGAATGGTGGGGGAATGGGAAACATAGCAGGAATGAACAGAGCAAATTCATTAACTCCTTATGGTTGGTTTCATACTTATCTGTAATGCAGGCTGCTATCCTGACAGGGGCAGTCCAGCCATTAGGTAAAGTGGTGTGAGGCTTATGGCAAACACAGGATGCCCTACACCCTGTATCTGCTGCCACTGTCTCCTTCTGGTCCACTGCAGATGTGAACCACTGAGCTGTTTTCTGCCTGCTATAAGGAAGCAGAAAGTGGATCATCCCCCTCCTTCCCATGTTCCTTACATGGTTTCTTCCAATGTGGAAGCATGGAACTTTCTGGTATGATTTACAGGGACTGTGTGAACAAAGGGGCTCCTTCTTTTGTGTGAGCCCTTTAAATAAGGCAGGAAGTCCTGCACTTGCACTTTTGATGAAACCGTGCAGGCGCATGGGCACAAGGTAGCAGCAGGGGACCCAAGATGGCATGACATGGCATTCATTCTAGGTCACACCAGCACAGATCCTATGTATTTTTATTTGAGAATGAATCCTGTTGAGAAAACATGCATAGGATTGGGCTGCCAAGTGATCAATGGGGGGGCCAAACTATGAGGAACACATGAATTTGGCCTTTCATTTAAAAACAGCAGAGGAGTGCATGTGAAACACTGTGACATTTTGGCAAGTGGTAGAAGGGCTTTAGCACTTGGTCCCTGCCATGGTTCTTATCTCAATTGTGTTCCCCTGCATGCTATTTCCAGGGTTTTTGTTTGTTTGTTTTTTAAAAGCTTCAATTGAAAGCCAATTCAACGGAAGCAGAGAACACAAATAGAAATTCATTCAACCATTTGGGTACCTGTGTGCATTTAATATAAATTAGAAAAACTGTTCACTGACAACAATCTCAGTCCATCTAACAGTACACGTGCAGAGCAGAGCAGATGTACAACCAGCTTTGGTGGGGAAGGAGGAAAGTGTTTTTTGTGTTTGTTTTTTGATTTAAAAAAACTCATCTATATTTACAAGAAATGCTCTGGAGCTTCTCCTTCAGTCCTCCCAGCAGTTAGTTATATCTGATGACTGCACAATCTATACATTAACTGTAAACTCAGGAGGTTGAGCACCTGTTGGATTGCAGGCGCAATGAGGCCAACCACAGCCAGGGAAGTGGTTCCTAAATAGTCAGGGTACTGCCCAGGCATATAGAGGTAATGCAGCCATTCTGTCAGCATGACCAGCTAGTCAAACATTTTCAAACTGTTTTCCATAGAACTCTGGGGTTTCTTGGAAACTTCTGCATGACAGCATCAGTAACAGTGGACAAGTTTCTCTGCAAGGCAGCTTGCCCACCATTTCTGAGCTACCTTTTGTAGTTTACAGTTGTGGAGAGCGGTTGGTGTGTTCTTTTAAGTCATGTTCTTAATTCACATGAAATGAATTAAGTGATACTCAGTTGAACTTCATGTCTCCCAGAATCCTCAACAATGTGCCAGGGTTCTATAGTGTATGTCCAAGTGGTCCTCAACAGAGTGCTCAAGGATCCTTAAGGCATATAGTTTGAAAACCACTAGATTATCACATGTTTAGGATAGTCAGATGCACAGTGGAATGGAGCTTCTGTACTTTTAGTAGTGAGGTAGAAGAGAGAATGTCACCAAATGCAGTTTATGATGCAGAGATGAGAAGTACTGAACCACTAAAATAACCAATGCAAAAAAACTTTGCCATTTAGACATCATGTGAAAAATACTTCTCATTCACAGGGGTGCCATAGTTGAAACGATGCTGCTTTCATTAAGTCATAGCTTTAAATCTGCCAAGTTTTAAAGAAACTTATGAAGTTACAATCATGTTGCATATTTTATTATGTTCTCACAGACTCAGCTTAGAAAGATAAAACCCTATGAAGACAGGAAAACAAATGAATTCAGCATTAGATGCCAAAACATACAGAAACTGTAATGCCAATTCATAATATAATACAATATTTTCTACAAAATGTTATCAGGCTTTCTACTCAGACAAGATGGTTCATGGAACTAAAACATGTGTTAAAGATGTAAAGAATATTTACCATATTAGAATTCAGAAAAATTCTTGCTTCAGAAGAAACCAAATCATGTAGGGTCTTGACCTTGTAGTCCCATTCTTTGACCTATAACCAGAGCCAGTTGACCACATAATTTTCATCTGTGGCTTTGCCCTCCCCCTTTTAAAGCAGCAGGTATGAAATAATATCTGATAAAGCAAGGTGATTGAAAAAGATGGAATATCTTTTCCTCACCAGTGTGACCTGGTCCCATGCACTTGAAATTAAAGAGCAAGGCTTCCTTTCAAAATAGATCAGATCAGAGGGCCACCATGTAAATTTGAGCTCCAGCACCTCTTTTTAAACATTAATCATTATTCCACTGCTCCTGACAGCATTCTGAGAACGTACTTCAAACATGTTTGAATAAAGTTATTGTTTTGCTTTTAACTTTAAAGCTTACACCTTGGAGTAGGACTCTTTGACCTGCATTAAACTTTATGCTAATTCCAGATCTGGCATCTGCAGTCATGTGTCAAATGCTACCTGCCCCCTTTCCTGGAGATGTGCCAGCCTCTGCTCCTTCCACTCCCTGAAGTTGAAAAGGAAGAAGGGGGGTGGAGAGAGTGAGAGCAGAGTGAGAGTGGAGGTGAGCAAGTGAATGCAGGTGGTTAACCTACTAATCTCTTGTCTGAAGAGACTACCTCATTCAGCCTCCTGGATGGGATGGCAATGACTGAAGGTGTACAAGCAGCCCCTCTCGGGAGGAAAGGTTGACTTGTGACAAGCAGCTCAAAAACAGGCAAGCAGCCAAGCAATTGGTGTTTGTTTTTCCTGGCTGACTGGTAAATTGAATCCAGGCAAGCTTTCATTATCTCTTGAGTCCAGGTGAGGTGAACCAAAACATGCAGGGAGAGTGAGTGAATGAGAGAGAGAGAGAGAGAGAGAGACTGTGTGTGCACATTCTGAGCTGAGCTGACCATGCAAATTACTGTACATTTAAACCCAGCATGAACTGTGATTCTCACCTAAGTTGATCTAATCAGGCACAGTAGGGGGGTGGGCACGGGGCTCCCATTCAATGGGAGTCTGTAACAAGGTAAGGGACTTTAAATTTTTAAGCTTAACCTCAAGGCTGCTTATGCTGATTTGAAAGCCAAGTAGTTTAGTATTTCACGTTGACAAGCCTGAGAGATTGCATACCACAATTCATTCTCAGTGGTTAGATACTTCTCAGCAACATCCACTCAGAAATGAAATATTTTTGAGCACTTGAACAATGAGGAATGCTGCCTATCTCTTGCATGAGATAAAGGCTTTGCTTGTTCTGGGAAGTCATAATGTCAGACCTTTCCAGGGACAAGTAGTAACCCTCACCTTCACTAAGAGAAAATGACTCCACTGAGTCATTGTGTTTGCATCAGCTGGAAGCAGATGGTCATTATTTTTAAGACAGCTTAACCCAGGGGTGCCAAACCCATTTCATACAGAGGGCCGAAGTTAGCATTCAGGGCACCTGTTGAGGACCGGAAGTGATGTCATTAAGCAGAAAGTGACATCATTAAGCAGCTGATGGCCAGAAATCAGTACCTTGCTCTCATATAGAAGTTCATTAACTGCAAATGACAGAAGAGAAAATACACAAATCTTGATCATATTTCAAGATACGGGCTTTTTTTGTTTTTCTCCTAGCTAGTTATTCTGTCTGGACCTCCAACACTACCTGCTGTTCCTGTCTAAAATCCACCATCTTCTTCATGGAAACCCCTGCTAACTGGTTAAGAGGCACTTTTTCAAGTGGGTGCTCCTCTTTTATTTAGCAGGGGGAGAGTAACTGGCCCACCTCACCCCAGCAGTGTCTTTTCTAGTGGCTGTCTGCTGGTGTTGCATCTTTTTAGATTGTGAGCCCTTTTGGGACAGGGAGCCATTAGATATTTGATTTTCTCTGTAAACCGCTTTGTGAACTTTTTGTTGAAAAGCGGTTTATAAATACTGTTGTTGTTGTTGATTGGATTGAATGTTCCCTTGGATTTTTGACTTTGTGCCTCTCCCCTTTGGAAAAATCTCTGCCTGCTGTGCTGCTCCAGTATTGAATCATGGCCTCTGATGTGGCTTAACCTTTTACCCTTTGTCTGGTTTCTCTGGACCCTAATCCTGCTGATACAGATCCTTTCAAGGCCTCATTCGCACTGACTTTTAACACGGTCCATAGATTCACAATCCAAAAGTCAAATATGGTTTTTGCAAGTGGTACTACACTACTTAAAGTGGGGGATGGGTTGAGGGCCTGAAACATTTTTCCCCTCTGTCAAAAGCTTAGGTAACAATGGAACATTCATTTATTCTTGTCAAAGCATCAGATAGCAAAGCCACACATGAAAACTTATCAGGATCAAGCTCAAAATAACTGTCATCTTCTGCATGTGTATCTGTCAACACACCTCTACATTCCCTGTGAAGTGCAGAATTCAAGGTAAGGACCAGTGATACTATGGGGATTATTTACAGCTAATTCATATGTTTGTTGATGTGCTGAAATGGGTTCAAGTGAGTGGCCTATTCGTTTTCACATTGAAACAACAGGAGAGGGGACTGAGTTTAGTGTGGTAGAGATGGATTACAATACTGGGCTCAGGATAGGGGAGAGCTGAAATCAAATTTCTGCTCAGTTATGAAGGGATTTAGGAGACACCAGACCAGCTGCAAACTCTCAGCCTAGTCTCTTTCACAAAGATAATATGGGACAACCTCATAAAGATAGTTATAAATTACGCAGTACAGTATTTTCAAATGTTTAGGGGAAAAACTTCAGAGTTTGAGCTTGCTGAAAAAGCAGCTCCTAAGAGGTTTCTAGATAGCAGAAGTAGCTTCCCAACATCTTCAGCTGCTGGACAGACGTTCGTTTGGGACAGGAACTGTTTACATGCACACTTGCTTACCATTTGTACATTTTGTAAACAAGCCATTTATTCCAAGAAGCACCGAAAGTCCATTATTCTTGCCCTAAAAGGAGACTCTGAGTACAAGCCTATGCATGTCTACTCAGTCCCATGGTATTCAATGGGACTTCCTCCCAAGAACGTTGTATAGGATTGTAGCCTGAACCTCTAATGCTCTTAGAACCTCCTACCACTCTGGGAATATGAATGAATGTGAATTAGTTGTTATCCAACAACACAGTGTTATCCAGCACAGCTGTTGGACAGTTTGCACAAGTAGATGCATGGAAGTGGTTTTTGGACAGCAATACATTTTTCACCAGGGCAATATGATGCTGACCAATTACTGTGTTAGTAAAAAGGGAAGGATGCTGCATTTCCTGAGAAGAGATATAGTGAAGAGGACAGTGGGAAAGTCCAGATTCATTCTCTAGTAACAGATAAGGGGATTGAATGGGATTACCATGGGGAAAGGGTCAGGGTTAGGGAAGTATTATGCTAGGTTAAACAAAATCTGCCCAAAAGAACCCAAAGAAAACTCATTTGTACCCCATGAGGAAAAATCGTAGTATATATGACCATATGTGATAATGTACGGTTTTTCAAGCATGAGGAAGGTTGTGTCTAGGCAATAAAAGGCAAGGAGAACTGGATAAGAGGATTTCCCAACAGCAAGGGAGGTTGACAAGCAAACGAAAAGGCAAAGGCAGCCAGTATAATAATAGCCCCTTTAACGGTTTATCTGCCATTAAGGAGATAAACAGCTCTGCATATGACCATAGTTAATTTTAAACTGAGGATGGCAACTCAGCGCCTTCCAGACACAGCTCAGTCAGCGTCATCCAAATTAAACTTTATTGTCAAAGTTTTTTTTAAAAAAAAAACATTATCATGAAGCCCTCATCTCCCAGGAGAGTCTCAGAGCAGAATTTCTCCTTTGGAAAACATGACCTGGAGTAATGTTCAAGACAAACTGGGCATGCCTCTTCACTCACCAACATTTCGTTTTTGAAAATTTTTATACCGCCATTCCTCCAAGGAGCTCAGGATGATGAACATACTAAAGGATTATAAAGACTTTACATGTTCAGTGCTGAAGTGAATGTTGGGAGAATACAAAGCACCACAGGCCCCATTTCAGTTCTCGTTGTAGGTGGTTTATCAGCAACTGCTACCCTGCACATGCCCGATCTCATCTGATCTGGGAAGCTAAGCAGGGTCAGGCCTGTTTAGTACTTGGATGGGAGACCGCCTGGGAATACTGGGTGCTGTAGGCTTATACCATAGTCTTTCGAGACTGAAGGTTGCCAACCATGGTTTATCATATGCAGCAGCCTGTGGAGACATCCAAGAGATCACAGATTTTGTCACTCAACTGCACTTAACTGTGGCAAAATCCTCCTTAGCCCCTGGCAGGATGATGTGATATGGTCAGCTGTCTGGATTCATTGTTTGCTGACCAGCTGTGTTAAAGAACCATGCCAGATGCTGACCTCCTTTCTCTTCCCCCCCCCCCTCTTCACATACACACTTCTCACTCACTTGATATCAGACAGGTCCTCTGAGACAGACAGGGCCTCTGAGAGCTGGCATTGGGTCTGGGGCAAGATGCTTCATCAAGTCCTCCCTTTCTAAGTTTTCCTACAAACCAGAAGTTACTACATTTTTAAACAAGTTTTTAATTTAGAGTTTTAATTTTATATTTAATATGTCATCTAACAACTGACATACTGGTCTTCCCTAGGAGTACCACCAATGGTACTTGAGATGGTGTCTGGTGGTACTCGCTGAACCCCTGGATCCCTGCTGCCTGGCAGCGAGACCAGGAACGTGACATGACAAACTGTGTTAGGAGGCTCAGCTTGGTGGGCAGAGCTTCAAACCATGCTTTTCCATGCTCGAAAAAGCCCTCCTGTTCACCCTGAGCCTCTTACTTGTGTTTGTGTTGCATCTGGCCTCCCAATCCAGAAGTAATTGGGAGGCAGTGATGTCATCGCCATTTACTTCTGGTGGTACTTCAAATAGGTGGATGTGATGGAGGTGACGAGGTTCGCCTGGGCAGTGAGCAACTGACCACCTGGCTCCACTCACCCCAGAGGGGATGATTATTCCCCTCGTGTGTCCACTCACAACCATGAGTGCCTAGCAGTTCTGCCAAAGTTCCTGCTTTATCAACCGAATTCTGTGAGCAGCCTTCCCGCACCCAGTCAGCAACACAGGCAACCGATTAGGGCAGCGTTTTTGGTGGGGCAATAAGTCTTGCTGGGGGTGGGGGAAGGTTTTGCGGAGGTGCTGCTATAGCTCCACTTTCACTTTTTGAAGGCTGGGGAGCCCTGCAGATGCTCGCACATGGCTTCCCACACCCTGGGACGGCTGCTGCAGGGACTGGTGAGTGCTTCCCAGTATCTGCAGCCCCATTAGAGATGCGCTCCTGGGGATCGTATCGCTGCCTCCTCGCTGCCCCGCCCCTTAAGGGGACAGAGGCCAGGGCCTTCAGGCTGGGGTGTCACAACACCCCAGTTTGAAAACCACTGTGTTAGTGGGTAAAATATATTAATTTTATGAAGAAATTAATACATCAAGAGCGGTGTCACTCTCTGCCAAGGCAGTGATCTATCCAAGGACACATCTGGGAAACAATAAGTATCACTGCAGCTGAAAACATAACAAAGCTACCTGGTATTATTCTAATTACCTTCTACCCTACCGTACCAAGGTCTTACATGGTCTGGTCTGATGTCTGAGAGATAGGGGCTTCAGCGGATTCAGCCCAATGCAGCAGTGTCCCATACTAAGAACTCACTGGTTTTTATAGCTATTTCCCTTTTGATCCCATCAATCCGTGTTCTTGCTAAATTTGCTGACTCATGCCCCCACTGCCCCACACCCTATCATACCCCCGACATGTTCCATGCAGAGCTAGCAGACTCTCCCCAGATTGGATGTACCTGGGAGCATAATTAGCACTCAGTTGTTATCTCCTTCTCAAGGCCAGAATGCCTTCGCTAATTACAGAAACCAGAACTTTTACTTAGCCGTAAAGCTATTACAATAACATAAGCAAAGATACAACACTGTTATGTCACAGAACGATACATTTTCCTGATGTTAAAACTCAAAACATTCGTATAGTTAATTCCATTTTCACAATATTTATAATTCATACACTCTTCATAATAATCTAAAATAAATGTTTACTTCGCCAATTATAGCCCCTCATCCTCATCACAGTGGACCATGTGAAGTAGTATGGCGGAGGACAAACCTTGAGAAATACTGCCCTAGGCGGTCTGAAAGACTATACTCTCCCATACAAGCCTGTTTGAAGGCCTTCTCTCATCCTCCTTACTTTGAGTAGTACAAGACTTTGAGTAGTGCAGCTGCATTTCTTTTCTTCTGCCTCAGCAAAGTCCTCTTCATTTGCTTTTTCTTTTCCTAATAATGCAGGAGCACCCAAGGACTGGCTTTCACTATCTCCCTCATTTCTATGAAATGATTTTGAAACAAAGCCCAGCTGAAATAAACTTGCCTGGCCTTTTTTTGATGTTTCCTTTTTTTCCTCTTTTTTCTTTTCTGTGCTCTAGACTAGTGTTTCTCACACTGTGGGTCCACTAGGTGGGTCACGAGCCAGTTTCAGGTGGGTCCTCATTCATTTTAATATTTTAGTTTTAATATATTAGACTTGATGCTACCATGCTATGTGACCAAGCTACTATATATATACTATATACAGTATATATATAGTATATATATACAGGAACCCTGTATTTGTTCACCTTCAGACAATGCCAAAACTCATGGAGACTCGATCCAGTGCCATTTGTTCTAGACACACACGAAACTGGAGGGGTGGAGGTGACTATTGGGGGCCTAGGGATTCTGTGAATTGAATTGGGTGACCTTCTGCTGAGGCTTTGTAGTTCTGGTCTGAAGGGGTTTGAATGCCCATGTTTGAATTGTACTAGTATATGTTGATGCTTATGGAGAAGAACTGAGCTGCATTTCCCCTACAGTTTTAATCCACTTTCAATGCACTTCTATTCCCCCAGAATGCTTTCAGGTAATAGAGGTGCATTGAAAATGGACTTACGGGCACAATCCTAACCAACTTTCCAGCACCAAGGTAAGTGCAATGCAGCTCTGAGATAAGGGAACAAACATTGCCTTACCTTGAGGAGGACTCTGTGACTGCCCTCCAACTGCAGGATGCAGCACATGCCCCAGTGGCACAGCTATGCCAGTGCTGGAAAGTTGGTTAGGATTGCACCCTAAAACTTTAGTGGAGACATAGCCCTGGATAGGCTGAGATACCCACATTTATTTTGTACTTTAAGTTTGTTTTGCCATGACCCAGGCTCGCTGGAAGATTTTGCCCCCCCCACCCCCTTCTCCTCAGGCCTGGTGATAGAACCCCTGGTCAGTCACTGCTTCTGAGCCACCACTGCATAAAGGGACTCAGGTTCTAGACAAGCATAGCTTCCCTTGTGCTTTCTCACAATAATTTTTGACAGGGTCAGGAGCTCCTTTGGTGCCCAGGAGTCCTGGCAATTTTGACCCATACCAGTCCTTTGCCAATTCCTGCATACTGTAGTGCAGGAAGAAAGCTATTGTGCAGGCAGATCAACAATGTGCATCCTCAAACACCAGTGAGCAAAAATTGTTGTAAAATCCTCGAACCATTCTTTTTGTTAGTTCTTTTCTGGAAACAAACACTTTGCCAACTTCACAACAAACCAGGAGAGTGTTTCTGAAGCTCAGCAGTAGGCGTCTAAAGCTTTCAACATACAGCTAAGTGAACACCAACAAAGTATAATCCAAGCCCTGACTGAAATTGACAGGGACAGGTTGGTCTGCGCAAAATAATCGCTTTAAATAGCTGCAGCCAATCCTCAAAGTCATTTCTTTGCCCCGTCTTGAGTGGGAGGACGGCTTCCAGCAGCCTAGCCACCAGGCACGCTTCCTGTAGCTTGTTCACTTCCCTTCCTGGAAGTTTTGGAAAGGCAAGTTTTGCCCGTGGCCTGGGAATCTCACCGTTTCAGTAACAACCAAGGAATTTGCTATGAATCTTGTTGCACAATTTCTCTACTCCAGGGCTTTAAAGAACCGAACTCCCAGAGAGCGCTTCAGAGAAGAGGAAGAATACGATCCTTTCTGGCCAAGGTTGGAGAATGTTGCCATGTGACGTAGACCTAGAGTGTTCGTTTCTCCCCCTTAGGAACTATGGACCGCCCTAGGGCTCTACCCGGGCCCAGACCTTTGGCTATCACTTCCCCTGGATCCTTCCTGCCTCCTTACGGTGCAGTAGTTGGAATTTTGCTTCACCTCTTTGTTTATTTCGTTGCTGTGTTTTATAGGTAATCATCATCATCATCATGTGTTCTATCTTTTCTGCAGTAATGACAGTGAGCATGTTTATTTTCAGGGAGTGGTCAAAATTCATTCCTTCTTGAAATAAATATGCTAATATTCATGGCACTTTCTCAGAAATAAAACCTGTTGTCAAAAGGAAAAAAAAATTCTCTGTTCTAGATTAGATCAGGAATTTGTTGTAAAATGTCTTTAATTTGAGTCTTTTTACATCTCACTTTAAAAGTCTTGCTGGGAACAGACTGAAAATGGTGAATGTATATTAATATTGGTGAACTTAATATTAGAAAATGGCAGACTTCTCATGGTTTGGCTTCCATTTTACATGCATTTCTCTGAAATTATTGTTACAGACACCTTAGTTTGACTGGTGATTATGGACTGTGCTTAAACCTAATTGTATTACAGCAGTGTCCAAAGTCATCAGGGGAGATTAAGGAGCTGTTGTAGAAGCTTCAAGGCATTTCTTTGCCTCTCAGATTTTAAGTTCAAAGGTCAAATCAAGTGGTTAGGCTAATGTATGGATATCTGCGGAAACACAACCTTGAGCCCCAGCCTCCCTAATAGTGTAGATGTAGCTGGCTGCCATGTAATTGAGATGCTCTCATGTAAACCCTTCAAATTGCCTTTATATATTTGTATTGGCAACCTTCAGTCTCGAAAGACTATGGTATCGCGCTCTGAAAGGTGGTTCTGGCACAGCGTCTAGTGTGGCTGAAAAGGCCAATCCGGGAGTGACAATCCCTTCCACACCGGGAGCAAGTGCAGTCTGTCCCTGGTCTGTCTCCCTGGCTATGGGCCTTCCTTCTTTGCCTCTTAGCCTCAGACTGTTGGCAAAGTGTCTCTTCAAACTGGGAAAGGCCATGCTGCACAGCCTGCCTCCAAGCGGGCCGCTCAGAGGCCAGGGTTTCCCACTTGTTGAGGTCCATCCCTAAGGCCTTCAGATCCCTCTTGCAGATGTCCTTGTATCGCAGCTGTGGTCTACCTGTAGGGCGCTTTCCTTGCACGAGTTCTCCATAGAGGAGATCCTTTGGGATCCGGCCATCATCCATTCTCACGACATGACCAAGCCAACGCAGGCGTCTCTGTTTCAGCAGTGAATACATGCTAGGGATTCCAGCACGTTCCAGGACTGTGTTGTTTGGAACTTTGTCCTGCCAGGTGATGCCGAGGATGCGTCGGAGGCAGCGCATGTGGAAAGCGCTCAGTTTCCTCTCCTGTTGTGGGCGAAGAGTCCATGACTCGCTGCAGTACAGAAGTGTACTCAGGACGCAAGCTCTGTAGACCTGGATCTTGGTATGTTCCGTCAGCTTCTTGTTGGACCAGACTCTCTTTGTGAGTCTGGAAAACGTGGTAGCTGCTTTACCGATGCGCCTGTTTAGCTCGGCATCGAGAGAATGAGTGTCGGAGATCGTTGAGCCAAGGTACACAAAGTCATGGACAACCTCCAGTTCATGCTCAGAGATTGTAATGCAGGGAGGTGAGTCCACATCCTGAACCATGACCTGTGTTTTCTTCAGGCTGATTGTCAGTCCAAAATCTTGGCAGGCCTTGCTAAAACGATCCATGAGCTGCTGGAGATCTTTGGCAGAGTGGGTAGTGACAGCTGCATCGTCGGCAAAGAGGAAGTCACGCAGACATTTCAGCTGGACTTTGGATTTTGCTCTCAGTCTGGAGAGGTTGAAGAGCTTTCCGTCTGATCTGGTCCGGAGATAGATGCCTTCTGTTGCAGTTCCAAAGGCCTGCTTCAGCAGGACAGCGAAGAAAATCCCAAACAAGGTTGGTGCAAGAACACAGCCCTGCTTCACTCCGCTTCGGATGTCAAAAGGGTCTGATGTGGAGCCATCGAAGACAACAGTGCCCTTCATGTCCTTGTGGAAGGATCTGATGATGCTGAGGAGCCTGGGTGGACATCCAATCTTGGGGAGAATCTTGAAGAGGCCGTCTCTGCTGACCAGGTCGAAAGCCTTTGTGAGATCTATGAAGGCTATAAAGAGTGGCTGTCGTTGTTCCCTGCATTTCTCCTGCAGTTGTCTAAGGGAGAATACCATATCAGTGGTGGACCTGTTGGCTCGGAATCCACACTGCGATTCTGGATAGACGCTCTCTGCAAGTACCTGGAGCCTCTTTAGTACAACTCGGGCAAACAGCTTTCCTACAACGCTAAGGAGAGAGATGCCGCGGTAGTTGTTGCAGTCACCCCTGTCACCTTTGTTCTTGTACAGCGTGATGATGTTTGCATCCCTCATGTCTTGAGGTACTCCACCTTCTCTCCAGCAGAGACAGAGGATTTCATGCAGCTCAGTGACGATGATCTCTTTGCAGCATTTTAGGACTTCAGCAGGGATGCTGTCTTTTCCAGGTGCCTTGCCAAAGGCAAGGGAGTCCAGGGCCACGTGAAGTTCTTCTAGGGTTGGTTCACTGTCAAGCTCTTCCAGCACAGGCAGGCACTCAATGTTGTTCAGTGCTTCTTCGGTGACTACATTTTCTCTGGAATATAGCTCAGAGTAGTGCTGCACCCAGCGTTCCATCTGCTGCGCCCGATCCTGGATGACCTCGCCTGTGGCAGACTTCAGAGGGGCAATTTTCTTCTGTGTTGGACCTAGGGCCTGCTTGATACCATCATACATCCCCTTGATGTTGCCCGTGTCAGCTGCTATCTGTATCTCGGAACAGAGCTGGAGCCAGTAGTCGTTAGCACATCTCCTGGCAGTCTGTTGGACTTTGCTGCGAGCAGTTCGGAGGACCTGCAGGTTGCGCTCACTGGGACAGACCTTGTATGCTGCTTGAGCTCTCCTCTTTTCCTCAATGACTGGTGTCAACTCCTCAGAGTGGGCTTCAAACCAGTCTGCCGCCTTGTTGGTCTTCTTGCCGAATATGGACAAGGCGGTGTTGTAAACGGTATTCTGCCATGTAATTGAGATGCTCTCATGTAAACCCTTCAAATTGCCTTTATATAATGCCTTATATATAATTAGACTAGAGTAGTGGTTCCCAAACTGTGCGGTACAGTGTCCCAGGGCACCGCAGCACACTGACAGGGACGCCACAGGACCGATTCTTCGTAGCTCACCAGGCCAAGATTGTGCAAGCCAGGAAGAAGAAGCTGCGCTGCACCCCTGTGAGTGTGAAGGGCGTGGTGAGTTTGGGAACCTCTGGACTAGGGCAGGATAGCCAATTGACAGTCTCCAGGTCAGATCCAGCCTGAAGCAATTTTATCTGGCCCCTGTTTGCAGTACTACCAATTTTTAGTTAAGGTATAGTTTAAAAAAATGTTTGCCAAGTTCCACTCACTAAAAGAAGTTGTAATAAATAAGAGTTATTTACACTTTAATGTAACATCTCTCTTTGGGATTTTGCATGCCATACTTCATGATGCCTGAGTATGTGCGACGTAAGTGTGAAGCCATTACAGCTAGATGGCACCTCCATTATTATAGAGCTTGACCTCTTGTGAAGGGGGCAGTTTGTGCATCAAACTGCACTCATGGCCTCTAAACTACTGTCTGGAGAACAGAATGGTCTCCAAGCAGTAGTGCAGCTAGAGGGGGACAAAATGGTAAGAACTGCAAGGGCCACAATCTGCTGTGTTGAGGCACGGTGACCCCAGATTGTAACCCACATGTAAAGGCCACTGGAGCAACTCATAAGCATAGTGAAAAAAAGGCTGCCTGGTGTTTAGAAAGAATCATTTTGCAAGTCTGAAGCACAGAGAATAGTAAAAGCTGCTTGATTTTATTAAAGGCAAAAAGCTGACTGAGGCTGGAACTTTGGGACCTCAAAGGCTGTGTTATACACTTTGGAATTTAGTTTAGATAACAGCATTAGGTGATGGCTGGAGATGTGAGCCTTGGCAGAAGTTAAACACACCTGTGTCCCCCGGAAAAACTCTGTAACTAAACTTTTATGCTGTTAGAGCAAAAGCATACATATGGAGACCAAGTAACTTTTGATACCAAACCAAAGTATGTACCCAAAGTAAAAGGTCACAATAGTTATATAGAATTAAGACATAGAAGTCAAATTGTTTGATTTTAGTGAAACTGTTAAAGGAAGTTTAAAGGTCTTTGCTTCGCAGAGGTTTGCAGAGGGCCCCACAGTGTTTTACTAAAACCAGGAGAAGAAATGCAGAAGAGATAAGATAGGTGGCTCAAGCAAGGCCATCCTAATTAGGATGAATCTGAAGGGGATGTATGCCAAGAAATGGGTCTGAAGTTCTGCCAAAAATGAGGTCTTCACACCTGTGTTTAAGTGTTTTTGTGTTCTCTTTTAATGAGGCTAGTGAGAGGACTTGTCAATTAATTTCTAATTGGAATGATAAATGTGAGTAAGGGTCAGCACTGGATAAAATGATATTATAGCACTCCCTGCTGGTTCTTGAAAACTTTGTAATTCAATATGTTTAGTTGTTTAATTTTACCTTTTATGGGACCTGTAACCTGAAACAAGCCTATCAGGGGTCTCTAAAGTTATCTATAGCATTGTTCCATCTTGTTTAGTACTGTCAACACAGTACTGTCAACACAGACTTACAGTATCTCTCCAAGGTTTTAGACAGGACTTTTTTTCTGCCCTACCTTGAGATGCTGGAACCTCCTGAAGGTAAAGCAGGAGAAGCTTGCCTACTTAGCATCTGCTCTTGAATCCAGATCATTTATTTTGTGTTGCATTTCCCAGTCACCTGTGAGTCCCCCAAGAATTGTGCTGCTTTGTTTTCATGTAAAAAGATAAATAAAACAAGGAAGCCAGCTAGAGATGTTGGATGCTCTCACCCTCTCCACGTCGCTGGAATGGTCCAATGGAAAGGCAGAAGCCGATACGGTTGGTTCCAGCGGCGTCGCAGGAGTTGCCAGAACATGACTGTGTTCAGCCATGAACTGCCTAAGGGACTCCGGCTCCTGATTTTGCCTCGAGGTTGACTCCTGAAGCCTTTTCCAGAACTGGATGTAGCCACAAGGCAGTGGAGGTTTGAGGTCAGAGTTTCCTTCTCTTAGATGAGCTGCCTTCCTAGGCTGACGAGTCCCATCTACCCGGTGGCTGTTTAGTCGCCTCTTACGACAAGTACAGCCAAACTGAGGGCCTATTCTTAGCCCCCAGCCCCCAGCTCTCACCCTGGGTTGCTCTTATCCTGGGAGAGCCAGGGTGGTGTAGTGGTTTGGGATGTGGACTTAGACCTGGAAGATCCAGGTTTGAATCCCACCTCAACCAAGAAGCTTCCTGGGTGACCTTGGGCCAGTCACTTTCTCTTAGCTTCACCTACCTCACAGGGTTGTTGTGAGGACAAAAGGAGGGGAACAGCTGTGTACACTGCCCTGAGCTCCTTGGAGGAAAGGTGGTATAAAAATGTGAAAAATAAAATAAATAAATAAGTGTTATTCTACAGAAGAGCATGTACTGGCACCATCTCATTACTATCTATTTTTGTATGTTTGCACTTTATATTCCTGCTTTTCTCTTTCAAAAAAAACACCTCTTGGTTTTGGAAAGAAAATAACAGGGTCTGTCCTCTCTCTCCCTCTCTCCTACCATTGTTAAAGTAGGTTGGCTGCTCTGCATTCTACCCTGGGAGGGGAAATATTTTAGTTTCCATGATGGGTTTTTATTTAAACTTTTTTGTTACCCTTTAGAACATATCCATATGACTTTTCTGTGTTTTTCCCCCAGCTCTGCAAAGAAGCTATTCACAAAAAAGTAGGTTTTTAAATCACATTGCATGCTTTACTAATCCCACTAAAGCTGAAATGGGAAAATGTAAGCATTCAGCCAAGCCTCATAGTTATATATTTAAGACATCTGCTTGAATTTCAAATGCAAATTTTTAAAATCTGCTGCCATTTCTTTTTTTTTTACAAAAAACAATAAACCCTCATTGTGTGCAGAAAGCACAACTCAGTCCTCATTTCAGCATATGGAATTAATATACGAATGGAAATGATTAAATAAAAGTGACCTGAGCATCTGTGATAAGGCACAGAACTGCATCCAATCTATTTTTCTAATCTACAGGGATGATAAAATATCTTCCATTATTTCAGACCTTAGTTTGAACACGATCACGTGTCTCCGGGTAAGTCCTCAGACAGTCAAGTCACTGGGGCTGTTGCGTAGCTCTTTGGGCTTCTCCAAGGCAGGGACTGTAATCCAGTAGGGACTTTGCACTAGGCAGGAGTACTTGTCTACCTGGTCGTGCCCAGCCACAATAGCCCAATCCTACCTAACTCCCCTAACAAATTGGGATAGTAATATTGTTGGAAATACCTGTTGCAGGCAATGTGAATGTAATGATGTTCCCTTACTGAAATTTATAATTGTTTAGACATGATCCCTTATGGGAATAGCAGTTGTTTTAATGCAGTTTCACTTTCTTGTTGTTGTTGTTATTAGTTATGTCCAAGCAGGAGCCAGGAGAAGCCTTGCTCTGGTTATAATAAAATTTCCAAATCCTTTTATATTTATGAATTTATTGCAGGAATCCTGGCATGCGGGGAGTGCACGGCTTTAACTCTTTATTCTTGTTAGGGTCGTGATCAGGATTGTGCCCCTGCACACAGTGGCTGCTATTTGCCCCAGGAGAAAATCTCCCATTTAAGCAACTGCTTGAATTGTTCTTATTGAATTCGGTGGGGCTCAAAAGTGCTCAGATGGACTGTGTCCCTAACTTTTAGAGTGACTGTTGCACAGATTCAATTCTAAAGTGTTGCAAAATGCCCTGGGTTGTTAAATAAAATGAGAAGAAGCCATAGCACCATGTACACCTCCGTGGAAGTAACCTATTGACCTTAGTGGGACTGCTGAGTAAGCATAGTAGTTTGAGGAGTAGTGCTTACGAAGCCTAATCTGCTACTGGAATTACTTTATACAGACATCTGCTATTGTGGTTATTTTCTGCAGTGACAGAATGCTTCATTTAGGTCATAATTTGGTCTTTGGAACTGGTGAAACTAAAGTCCAACTAGATGTGAGCCTAACAGTGCAGTGTCATGGAAGATTGATTAATTTTATTTTAACAACAAGAGAGGGGTTGTGAACAATGGCAAAATAATGGGGAGGAATGGGGGGGCTTTAGTACTTTGACTCAGCTGTGGTTTTGAATCCAATAGCAACTACCACCACCCCATGCTATTTTTTTGTAGGGGGAAAAAAAAACTGTTGGCTTGCAACCAAAAGTTTTCCCACCAAAAAATACACATGGGCTTATAGTCAGGATCAAAACTGCAGTAAGGGCAAAGTACTACAGGCCAGGGGATTTAGCGTGCAACTATACTACAACCTTGTTTGATCCTAATTCCCTCTTTCTAGAAACCTTGGGAGCTGTGATATTTGAAGGTGGGCAGGGGAAGGATTCACCTCCTGCACACTGCTTCTTTGCTATATGACATGCTATGACAGGGCCCTGACTTGCCCTGAAAAGTCAAAGAGCAGTTTGGCTTTGAAGTTATAAGTCTGAGACACAACAACATGTTCTGCTTCAGGTCTAGCCTCCAAACATGAGCTTTCTGGCGCTTCCGTCTCAATGGAAGCCAAGCAACCTAATCCATACGCCTTCTATGAAACTGATAGAGCTTCTCTTGGTAGTGCTTTCTGAATGTGCTGCTCACTGCAATGGTTAGCCTCTCCACCCCTACGCCACCACGTGCACTGTTTTGCTTTGCTATACTGCACTGATTCCTTCATCTGATCCTGAGCTCAACTGCCTTTTGCAACCAAAACGGCTGTAGCTTCCTCACTGCATGTGTGCATTGTGTGTTGTGACATGCCATTGAGCACACATACGAAGAACCCAAGTGAACTAAGAGCATGGGGTGTGCGTCCCTCTCAAAGCTCAGGTGCTGTGTTCACTCAGTTGGTGTTTCACAACACAGTTCCTTCTGTCTCATTCTTTTCTCCTTAGGATTGAAAGTAACGTGCGAAAAACAGATGTCCCATCATACTGCGAGCGTCATTGCTGTAAGGATGGGCCAATAAGAAATGGCCATATTGGGCAGCGACCACTGCCCATCAATCCCGAGAGACTGAAAGACTTTGGAGAAGAAGACTATCTAAATGGAGGAGTGAATATATGGGAAATGAAGATAATTAGCCACAACGAAGAACTGCTAAGAGACTCTGCCATCCGCCCAGATAGGCTTATCCAACCGGCCTTCAATAAATTTATTAGATTTGAAGATATCAGTGCAGCAGCTTTCAAAATCCAATGTGGAGTCCAGAAAACACCCTGTATGGTATGATATTTTTTTTTGCAGTACTCAAAGCCACTCTGGGCTGTCTATTTGTTTCTCCCAGTTCAAGGTGCTGGTATTGACCTTTAAAGCCCTTCATGGTCTGGGTCCAGGTTATCTGAGGGACCAGCTTCTCCTGTACATTCTGACCCACCTGCTTTGGTCATCTGAGGGGGGTCTCCAGCAAGTGCCGCCTCTGTCCCAAGTTAGAGAGATGGCAGCATGGGGGCATCCCTTCTCTGCAGTAGTGCCACAGCTATGGAATTTCCTTTGTGGGGAATTAAAACTACCATCTCCCTCGTGGCTTTTCAGCAAGGGCTCAAAACATGTCTGGCATTTGGGTAATGGGTTGTTGTCTGCCCTCTGTAATAGTGCTGTGGCTTTGTTGCTTCTTTCTGGATCAAATAGTTTGTCCCCCCCCCCCCCACCACACAGTGGCTCTACTCTGTGCATTCCAGTGGTGGTGGTTGTGTGTGTGTGTGTTTTTTTAATGACTTACTGTTCTTATACATTGTACATTTATTTTGGAACTTTGTAAGCTGCCTTGGGCATTTGCTTAGGCATGGGAAAGGTTGGCTATACATTTTTATAATACTACTAATAATAATGTGAGGAAACTGCTGGTTTTAGTGGCGAAAAGTTTCCCCTTGCCTTGGGGCAAGCCTCTGGCTGCCTGAAACTTGCGCTGTATACAGTGCAGGCACACTAGCCTGTCTGTTCCAGCGCAAGTTAGAATTGTGCTGAAAATGCTGTGGTAGTTATTATTTACACTGAGGTAGGAAAACCTCAGTCTTCTTCAAATCAGAGCCCAACTGCAGCCTGTAAGGCAAAGGAATTACCTTCCCCTTACCTGCTGTTGTTGTAGTGTTGCAACTCATTCATAGATTTATGGATTGGGCAAAGTCTGTTTTTTTTTTTTAAGTACAGACAGAATTGTGTGTTAAAATTAATGAAAGCTTATTCCATTTTAGTACAAGATTAGGGTTGCCACCCTCCAGGAATCCATGTCAATCTCCAGGCCATTCCTGCAACAAACACAGATTTTAACAAGACCTCTCTGACTTGCTAGAATCTCAAAACACATAGACGAACAAGCCTTGCTGAGAGAGAATCAGCATGGCTTCTGTAAGGGTAAGTCTTGCCTCACGAACCTTATAGAATTCTTTGACAGGGTCAACAGGCATGTAGATGCGGGAGACCCTTCAGAAGGCGTTCGACACAGTCCCTCACCAAAGGCTACTGAAAAAACTCCACAGTCAGGGAATTAGAGGGCAGGTCCCCTCCTGGACTGAGAACTGATTGAAGACCAGGAAACAGAGAGTGGGTGTCAATGGGCAATTTTCACAATGGAGAGAGGTGAAATGCAGTGTACCCCAAGGATCTGTCCTGGGACCGGTGCTTTTCAACCACTTCATAAATGACCTGGAGACAGGGGTGAGCAGTGAGGTGGCAAAGTTTGCAGATGACACCAAACTTTTCCAAGTGGTGAAGACCAGAAGTGACTGTGAGGAGCTGCAGAAGGATCTCTCTAAACTGACAGAATGGGCAGCAAAATGGCAGATGTGTTTCAGTGTCAGTAAGTGTAAAGTCATGCACATTGGGGCAAAAAATCAAAACTTCACATATAGGCTGATGGGTTCTGAGCTGTCTGTGACAGATCAGGAGAGAGATCTTGGGGTGGTGGTGGACAGGTCGATGAAAGTGTCGACCCAATGTGCGGCGGCAGTGAAGAAGGTCAATTCTATGCTTGGGATCATTAGGAAAGGTATTGAGAACAAAATGGCTAATATTATAATGCCGTTGTACAAATCGATGGTAAGGCCACACCTGGAGTATTGTGTCCAGTTCTGGTTGCCACATCTCTAAAAAGATATAGTGGAAATGGAAAAGGTGCAAAAGAGAGCGACTGAGATGATTGCTGGGCTGGGGCACCTTCCTTATGAGGAAAGGCTACGGCGTTTGGGCCTCTTCAGCCTAGAAAAGAGGCGCCTGAGGGGGGACATGATTGAGACATATGAAATTATGCAGGGGATGGACAGAGTGGATAGAGAGATGCTCTTTATACTCTCACATAACACCAGAACAAGGGGACATCCACTAAAATTGAGTGTTGGGAGGGTTAGGACAGACAAAAGAAAATATTTCTTTACTCAGCGTGTGGTCAGCCTGTGGAACTCCTTGCCGCAGGATGTGGTGATGGCGTCTGACCTGGACACCTTTAAAAGGGGATTGGACAAATTTCTGGAGGAAAAATCCATTGCGGGTTACAAGTCATGATGCGTATGTGCAACCTCCTGATTTTAGAAATGGGCTATGTCAGAATGCCAGATGCAAGGGAGGGCACCAGGATGAGGTCTCTTGTTATCAGGCGTGCTCCCTGGGGCATTTGGTGGGCCGCTGTGAGATACAGGAAGCTGGACTAGATGGGCCTGTGGCCTGATCCAGTGGGGCTGTTCTTATGTTCTTATGACTTACTGACATTATGACACAATGTAGTGGGGGGGGGGCGGGAGGATCTCCAGAACCAGACAAGGAAATGGAGGTCTGTGATCAGATTTCCTGACCTTTAAAATGTTCGTAAAAAGCTGCTGCTGGAGGTTCAATCTGGATCAGGACCATGGTACAGGGAGAAGAGGGTTTGCTTAGGCACACCACTTCACTGTGAAAATTGCTCCCTCTCAGCTGCTATTTGTCCCCTTAGGAAAAGATTACACACATTAACACTGGAGGAAATGTATGGGTGAGGATTGCTATTCTCTTCTCCAGGAACTTGCGTCCTAAGTTTTACAGCTGAGTATCAGTGATTCCCTGGCAATGGTGTGCTTGCATAATCTTGCTGGATCAGCCACAAGAGCCTTTAGTTTTTCCACTGCAACAACTCCATCTGGAAGAGTCTTAAATTACACATGATATGAAAACCGACCCATCGAAGCAGACCAATAGCAGTCATTTTACATCCAAAAATCTGTCACAGGGGAGTACAGTCTGTCCTGGGTCGGTGACATATGGCAAGGAAAGATGAATATTTTTCTTCTGCACTATTGAAAAATCACCTGCCAAGGGCCCAATCCAGAGCCCTGTGTGCTGGCTTACTACTGGCATGCACTGTTGCAAACATGCCATAAGGCACATTTGCGAACCTTACTGTGGGTCCAGTGCTGGAGCTGGCCCAGCGTGAGCCTGTGCTGGGCCAGTTCCGGTGCTGGGTCCGCATTCTGCCGCCCAGTGGTTGCCTGGACATCTGGGTGGTGAAGAGCTGAGTGGGGGCATGGGGGGAGGTGGGGGGAGGGCAGGGAGGAGGCGTGGTGGGGGAGGGAGCAGGGCAGGAGTGGGCACCTCAGCTGTGCCTGATCCAGAGCCCCATGTTGAGCCAGAACTCGATTGCACTTGATTGCAGGCACAGAGTTGAGTAGCCCCATTGCAGGGCTACTTCCCTTACGCAGGGGAAGGGGATGAATGTCCCCTTCCCCTGAGTAGCCGCTGGTGGCTGCCCAGTGCACTTAGGATGCTGTGGCAGCTGTTTTGATGCTGCAGTGGCAGCCCAGCACACTGGGCAGCTCAGGATCAGGCTGCCTGCCTCCTCAAGCAGCTGTTTGCAGGAAACAGACACTTCTGGGGGTGTCACTTTGGGGAGTGAAGGTGATTTCCACCTTGAAAACAGCACTGGGGAAAAGTACATATTAATATAGAATGAAGCCCAGGGTTAACCCTCAGCAGCAATTCTTTTTTTATAACGTAAAAGAGTTCCTTCCAGACCACTTGCTTGTTTTTGGTCTTCTGAGAGGGCACTTATGGATGTGCTGCCATTGAGAGGGAGATAGCAGCCAGAAATAGGGCCTTCTTAGTAGTGGTGCCCTATGAAATTCTATGGAATTTCGTTAGAAGCCTTCCGGTAAGGCACTAAAGACCTTCCTATTTCAAAAAGCCTTTAGAATTCAGTAGTGTTTTTAAAGGGTACATTCACTGGTTGCAAACTGAGGCTTGTTGATTTATTTTTTATCATTAATATTTTTACGACCAATGGTTTTTATTGCTGCTGTTTGCTGCTGGTTGGCTATTAATATGATGTTTAATGTACTTTTTAATGTATATGTATTTTTATTGTGTTGTGAGCTGCCTTGGGTGCCTCTTGGTCAGAAAGGTGGGGTATAATCAAGTAAATAAATACAGATCCCTCCACACCTGCAGATTTCACATCCGCAGTTTCACTTATCCACAGTTCTCCACCTCCTGGCACTCCAGAATGCTAGAGAAGGAGCTGAGAAGAGTCAGCCGGAATGCTAGAGGAGGAGCAACTGCTTCCTGTTAGCGTTCTCTTAGAGTACAATCCTAACTTACTCAGAAGTAAGTTCTATGTTGTTCAATGGGGCTTACTCTCAGGAAAGTGTGGGTAGGATTGCAGCCTCCGTCTCCTTTTCTTCTCTAGCATTCGGTAACAAGCTGCAAAGGAAGAGACATGTGTGCTTTGTGCCACAGTAAGTATAGAATTCCCTTTATCTGCAGTTTTGGTATCTGCAAAGGGGCAGGAGCATATTCCCCACAAATGCCATGTCCATCCCCCCATATACAATTTATACAATAATATAATGTTTAATCCAAATGCAAATTGCAACTGAGCAATGTGCCCATAGAACATTTTCTGTGACTGGAGGTGGGATTCCTGGATTGTTTTCACAGGTTAATCTGTTAGGCAGTTGAATGGCTGTGGCTTTTGGATGAAACATTTCACATACTGTGTATGCGCCTCCAGAAATGATCCTAGGGCTCATCCTGTGGATGTACTGTTATGTTGGAACTTGCCTGTTCTAGGTTTCCAGCTAAACCTGTCTATACACATTTTTAATATTCCTTTTTCAATCTGTTTCATGTTGGCTGTAATGCAAGTTGTCCTGTCCTCCCATGGAGTTTGAATAATGTCCCAAGTGTTGGTTCTCAGTGTTAGAAAGCAGCAGTGAAAGTAATCATGGCTGTGAAAACACAGGCAACATCAGATTTTAGTTCTGGTCGCTGAATTCAGCTTTCTTAGAATTTCAGTTTGAAAAAAAGAGCAGGTTTCTTACCCCCACAGCTTCAAAAATAGGCTTTAAAATATATGGGCAGTACTTGACATTCTGGAAGCCAGAGGAGGATTCAGTGGAACGTCTAGCAGACTTCAATGCCCTATAAAGCTGAATGATCCCTGCATGACTAGCAGAAGCAAAATATATTGTGCAACAAAGTCAGCAACCTTAACTGAAGGTGGCCTACATGCCATGAGTTTTACTTGTACTCAATTATTTGAGACTTTTATCTAGGATTACCAGCTCTTGAAATTTAAAAAAAAAAAAAGTATGGGTAAGGTCTCTGCCTGGAATTTAGTGGGTCTGGAACGGAGTGCAAGCTCATGGCTGAAGCCACAAAAATGGTGTCTTTCTAAGGTCTGAGGCTATGTGCTCATAAACTATCTGCCACACCCATGATGTCAGAACCCCACATATCCACAAAAGTCAGACAACAACTGTGCCATCTTTAGAAAGTAAGAAACAAGATACATGCAGAGCAGAAAGTGAACAAAACCGCAAGCTACAGATGAGGTCATACAGTGTGTTACGCAATCAAGGAATTAGACATGTAGGAAGCACAAGCATACAACACTGTCTCTCATTCGGTTCATACACACAGTGTCTCACGCACAGGGCAACCAGATTCAAGGAGACTCAGAACCACACTCCTGTCTCTCACACACCAAACCTGAACAGGCCTGCGTTGCACTTTTGAGCTCCTCCACTGCCATGCCACTCTTCTGATATCTTCCTAGTGCAGGCCAGTGTGAGGCAAGCAAGCAAAACAGCAACAGGCAGCAGAGATGAGCTCCAGTGAGCAGACCAATCAGTGTGTATCTAGCCATTCTCCTTTCCTTCACCATTATGCCATCACCACTTGTCAATGTTGTGGGAGTAGATGAGAATATTGCAGCCCCACTACACTAGCTAACCAAGGTTTACAGACCAATGAATGCTTTTCACTGGTTTTGGAAGCATGCCATATTGTACACTTAGGGCGCAATCCTAACCAACTTTCAAGCATTGGCATAGCTGTGCCAGTGGGGCATGTGCTGCATTCTGCAGCTGGGGGGCAGTCATGGAGGCCTCCTCAAGGTAAGGCAACGTTTGTTCCCTTATCTAGGAGCTGCATTGCCCTTAAGTCAGTGCTGGAAAGTTGGGTTAGGACTGCGGTCTTAGCCAACTTGCAGTTGAAAATGATGGGCTGTATAGAGTGAGCATAAGGCTTTGCACAGCATGTGGGGAGAAATGGCCTGCTGTGAGATGCAGGAAGCTGGACTAGATGTGTTCTTGGCCTGATCCAACAGGGTAGTTCTTAGGTAAATAGCTACTTGTTCAAAGTCTCTCACTTGGTCACTTGAGTACGAATGATGAGTAGGTGATCAGGGCGGAAAGCTATAGCGAATTGGTAGCATTTCAGCAAATTTCTGATTCAGACAGTGACATAAACGCCTGACATAAATGTATGTGTAGGCTTGCAGGGCTGAACAGAACGAGTTACACGTGTTGCATTCTTTCCAGTATTCTAGGCTTTCGAAGCAATATGGAATGGACCTGTATCTCAAGAAAGAGTTCCTTCAGTACACAGGCTCTGTTAAGGAGCGAGGCGTGCTGTATCTTCTGCTGTCTTTACCACAGGTAGGAAAATCTGTGAAGCAAAACTTGTGCATCAGAGTGAAGTGGCTGTTGCCACATTTTGTTTATGACACTTGTATCTTGGCCTCTTTCCAAGGAGCTGTGACATTTAAACTTACCTCTGTAGGGTTAGTCTGAGAGAGGGTTTTTGTTTCCAGTATTTTGTCACCTTTCCATAAAGGTACCCAAGGTGAGGGTGAACTTCACCAAGGCCACTTAAGAAACTTGCTAGCAGGGTGGCAGTTTGAACCAGGGTTTCCATATCTAAGACATAGGTCCTAGCATATTCCGTAAAAGCCCTTCAGTTCCCTGGCATACTGGGGCCCAGCCTCCTGTTTATAGTGGGCCTGCTCCTGTGCTTTTAATGACAGACTGATTTACAGAAATTAAGCTGGTGAAGTTTTTCTTGGCATGGAGAAAAGAGTTTGGAGAAACTTCACCTGCCACATTGCTGTGAGTCAGGTTATTGGTAAGGGTGTAGAAGCAGTAAAAAAAAAAAGGTAGCAACCCTTCTCTCATTGTCAATTCCTCCTTTTTCTTGCTTCTCCCTTTTCTGATGGCCTAGGATAAAATCTGCAATAAGTTCATGAAGAGGCTGCTGCTGACCCACAGTTTCTTTAAGTGGGATCTTTTAATAGTACTGACCCGTTTGAATATATTCAAACTGGATTCTAGGGACTTAGATATAGTAATGGGAACCTGTATGCAGATGAAGAACTCTTCAATTTGCTTCAGTTCATCAGGGCATTACCTGTTTTATAGAGTACATGGTTACATAGTACACTCATGATGGTTTGTATGCAAAAATGAATGACCAGCCTCCTGTTGAGTTCTTAGTGATTCTGCATTCTGCTGTATAAATTGTACATTTATGAAGTCCTGAGCGTGTGTACAGTTATGACACATTATATTTCTAGTATGTTGGGATTACAGTATTGTCTATGGATTCTTGCAGGTATGAAGGGTTGTATAAGATTCTAACGAAGTATGAATAGATCACTTTTAATTTTTTTGTTTGTTTCACTCTAAGTATCCCTCTTCTCTCTTCTTGCTTCTTCTGGTCCATCTCAGCTGTATTGTCCTCTAATGGGATCAACATCTGGCCATCTTTAGAGCAAACCTGGCTGCTCAGGATTAGGAACTGATCCCCAGTTGTCAACCCAGAGACAAGATGTATGTGTGGAAGGAGTGTTAGCTGAAGTCATGGATGCACTAGTAATCTTTAGGGGTTGGCCTGACCCACCACACATTTCCATGTGGTCTTCCAGGAAAACTAATTGCTGACCAACATTATGTGTTTTAATCATTCCTGTTCTGCAGGATCAACAAAGAAAAGGTGTGATTGTGACCTCTGACAGTAACTTTTCCATGGCAGTAGCATATCATGCCTCGGAGCACCGAATTCCTGTGTTTGTTATCATGTCTACTAACATCTTGCCAGCCAGAGTTAAAATGTGCCGCGACTATGGTGCCATGGTCATTTCCTATGGCTCTACACCCAGAGATTCTCAGCTACATGCCAGGAGGCTGGCGCAAGAAAATGGCTACCTGTATCTTGAAGAGTAAGTGGATGCTTTACAGTTCATAGCTACAACCACCAAGTTTGAATCAGGTCCACCAATTTCACATGAGATTTGGTTTCCTTATGTTTGAGCCACAGCAGTGTGTCTGCATCAGAATTGCTCCAAAGTGGTCCATTTCTGAGTTTTTCCCTCAGTTTGGCTTTTTGACCCAGAGGGTTACATCCAAAGGCTTCCTTGTCTGATGTCAGGAGTGTTCCCCCAGAGTAAGAAGTCTTTCATTGGGAGGATTGAAGGAAAAAAACACTTGAATGCAACACATTTGGTATATTCAAAACAATGCTCCAGCTGATTTTTTTTCTTTTTCCCATATTTCTTGCTCTTATTAATCAATTTTTGCCTGGCCAACAGATGTACACATTTTGTCCCTGTTGCGTATATGCAACGTTGAGCAGAAATGGCTTAAGTTGAAGGAGTTAACTGAAAACATACACACTTAAACAAATCCTAGTATGGGACTCACAGGACAGTTGTCATTATAGCATCGTCTTTAGCCACTTTATCAATGTCCCATAGGAATGATAAGGAAAAATATAACACAAATTCATGCCCATATTATATACCTTTGGCCATTTTCTGAATTGGCTTGGCAATTATCATTGGTAACACAAGATGCTTACTTAGGCCCAAATCCTAACCAAATTTCCAGCACTGGAAATAGCAGTGCCAATGGGACATGTGCTTTATCCAGCAGTTGGGGGGCACTCACAGAGGCCTCCTCAATGTAAGGGAATGTTGGTTCCCTTACCTTGGAGCTGCATTGCCCTTATGTTGGTGCTGGAAAGTGGGTTAGGATTACGCCCTTAGGCCCATATTGTGTGCCAAACTAGGTGGAATAGTTATGAGTAGATCCATTTGACATTTTTCCCCCAAGCTTTTTACAATCACTTCACCATAAAGATCCAGTTCAGAAACTCAACTTGAGCCCTGCCATATGTAGTGGTGGGAGAATATTTGTTAAAACAAGTAACTTGATTGAACTATATTGTCCTCACCTAGTACTTAGCCATGAAAAACCTGTACAAATTTAGTGAAGCAGTACTTTTTTTTTGTATGGTCATTTTATAAGGAAACCTTGTCACTGTGTCCCTGGTGATTCTCACAAACTTCTTTTTTTTCTATCTGCTTTTTAAAAATTACCAGGAAATGGTTGCAGCATAAGGAGTGTGCACTTGCACAAAAGTAAGGAGAGACAGACGTACCTCATCTCAGACATGGGAGGTGCTCAGGCTGGCCTCACCAATGCTGCTGGCCGAACAGCAGGTGATACGAAAAGGCTAATAAGGTTCTACTTGATCCAACAGTGTGTTGGACTCAAACTTGAACAAAGGCCAAGCTGCTTTCAGACTGTTCATGTCTGTTCAGCCACTTGCTTGCTTTGTATCCAGACTGCCAGCCTTGACATCATCCCTCTACTCAGCAGAGACTAGCAGTACATATGTATTTCATAATGAAAGGAAAAATGAACTGAACAGGGTTCACCCAGATAATTTTTCCTTCATTATAAAACAAATGCACACTATTCCAAAGGAAGTATCTTTAAAGGATTCTGAAAGTCTTCTTTTTGGAACCCCACTCATCCAGTTCATAACTCCTTCAGGAGGGAACCTTACCTTACTGAGGGGACCTCCTCAGTGAAGCTGCCTTTTGGAGGGTGCTATGTTGAATACTCATATTGCTCAAGGACACAGCATCATCCCAGAGCAATGGTTGGCAACCTTCAGTCTCGAAAGACTATGGTATAAGCCTACAGCACCCAGTATTCCCAGGTGGTCTCCCATCCAGGTACTAACCAGGCCTGACCCTGCTTAGCTTCCGAGATCAGACAAGATCAGGCACGTGCAGGGTAACAGTTGCTCCAGAGCAATATGGGTTTCTAAAGGTAGCCACCATAACAAAATGATAGCCACCAGTGGGCTCTCTCTCTCTCTCTCTCTCTCTTTTCAATGGCTGCTTTTATAATCCCACACTTTTCCAGGAAAGTGCTATGTCCCAGGATAGTATGAGTACAACATGGTGCCTGATACAAAGAGACTGTTCCAAGGAGCCATCCCTACCAGGGGTGCCATCAAAATGCATGTAAAAGAAAGTGGTGAAGCAAGTGAGAACTCAATCCTATTCAATTTTCCAGTACTGGTGCAGCTGTACCAATGGGGTATGCACTGCATCTTGTGGTGGGGCAGCAGTCACAGAGGCTACCTTAAGGTATGGGAACACTTGTTCCCTAACCTTTGGGCTGCATTGTGGCTGCACCGGTGTTGGAAAATTGCATAGGATTGGGCTGTGAATGGGGTTCTGGAATGAAAATAAAAGCTGTGAATGGATCCCGGACCACTTGTTAGTAAAACTGAATGTATAGCAAGCAAAGTCCAAGCAAAGTTTTCAAAACAAAGTTGTCATCCACCCCCCCCCCCCACTAGAGACCAAAAAGAGATTGAACCATGTTTTTTTCTGTTGACATATCATCAACCTGACAGCAGGAAATAATGGAAGCTGTTTTTGGTGATGCATGAATTCTTTGGTCCATTATTTTCATGCATAAATGGGAAAAAAAACAATTGTTTCTTTGATTCCCTCTGTGGAAAATATAACACACATATTGGCCATAATGAGGGTCACAGTGTCTATTGAAATGCCTTGGGATGAGAATAGTTTTTTCCTTCTTGCCAACCCTAAAAGTAAAAGTAAAGTGAAGTATCTCGGATCTTAGCTTGGTTTATCCATTTGATGGAGTAAATGGAATACACATTGTTGAAATGCCTTTTCTTTTAGCTTCAGGATTTCATTGTCTTGTAGGATAATAAACCAAAGAGAAATGGCTTTTATAAATTGCTCTCTTCAGTTTTTCCAGCTTTGATATTGCTAGCCTAATTTTAAATCTTGTTTCTTATGTTTACTCATAATCTGTTCACTAAAATAGCTTTATGATTTCAGATTTAGGCCACCTTAAATCCTCTTCCTGGCCTTCAGGGAGGTCCTCCAAGTTAGTGGTTAAGGTATTAGATTTTGGCTCTGGATCATGGAAAGACTTACACAGTCTTAGTCTGTTCTGCATTTGTACAACAGGCTCAATCAAAGCTATAATTTCCTGGAAGTTCCTTGCCATCCTTGAACGCTGAGCTGACTTATCCCTAAAAATAATGGAATAAGTGGTAGTTTCAGAACTCAGTTGTTTCTGCTGCTCACATGGCATTTTGAGTGAGAGCAGAAAGCAGGAGAAGAGCCAAGAGCAATAGCAAAAGCTCCCTGCTGAGCCACAGCTGATGTTTCTGCTGGCCATACACACATACAGTGAACTTAGGACCCAAGCCTAACCAACTTTCCAGGGGCCCTCAGTCAAAGGTTAGAATAGCCTCCAAACAATGTAGACAGCTTTTGGGGAGGTAAAAAAAAAAGAAGCATAGCTGTATTTCACCTTCTTAAAATCATCTGTATGTGTGCCCTGCCTTCAAAACAGAGGAGGATTGTGTTCTTTAAAAATGGAATTTGTAATGGCCAAACTAGATGAGACTTTGAGCACATCATGGTCTAGTGCAGGGGTGTCAAACTCATTTCATTCAGCGGGCCGAATAGTATTTATGATGCTTACTGAGGGCCGGAAGTGATGTCATTTGGCAAGAAATGATGTCATTAAATAGGTCATAACCAGAAATAAGCACTTTTTTCTCACTTAGGAACACATTAGCTGCAAATGATGGAAGAGAAGATACACAAATCTTGATCATATTTCAAGATATAGCAGAGCCCAATTATCATGCGAGCCACCATTTCAGCAGTAACACCTCAGCACTGCTCAGCAGCTGAGAGCCTGAGGGCCAGATAAAAAGCTTCCGCGGGCCACATCCGGCCCCCGGGGCCTTATGTTTGACACCCCTGGTCTAGTTAGATGCTTGATTTTGCACTAAAGTAGCCGCTGCATGGAGTACTGATCCAAATAAAGAATATGGTGTGGAAGGGAGGATGTTGAACCTTTTGCTTCTTTGCCGTTTTCCTGTTGAAAGTTGCCCACTTGGAATAACCATTTCACCCTGAAAGTGCTGTTGCAATAAATACAGATAGCTGCTTTGGGAAATATTTTCCATAAGGAACTTGGCACAAAAGCAGGAGGTTGAATACCCCGTCTCCATGTCATGTTCTCAGTCTGGATTGGGGTCCCACACAGCTGCTATTTTAGTGCAAAAGCAAGCACCTAACTCAGAGATTATATTGGCCTGTCATCTTTAAAGAGCAACAAGACATTTTGTTAGATGTAGGGAAGGAAAATGAGATGTATGACATTGACATGATGGCAGAACTGCTCCTCAATAAAGCCTATTACCTGATCAATAGCAGTAGTACAGTGTTGTGCAGGGCACTCAGTGCCATGTAATCTCCTGTAGCTTTTGCATATAGCTTTTGTTTGAATTTTGCAAGCAAAATGTTTAAAATGCAAATATCTATCCAGAAAATATGTAAATATAGAATTTGCAACAGCTTTAACAACACTCTTGTGAAAGGGAATGTTTAATTATTTGAAAGTAGCTGATAGTCGAGTATTGATCTTTTCTTCCTACTTGCTTTTACAGAATAGACAGTGATGTCTACCTCTCAGGCTTGGGGACCATGGGACTGGAAATCTATGAACAGGTGCCAAAACTAGATGCCGTAATTTTCCCAGCAGGGACCCACTGTGGGTTGCTAGCAGGCTCAGCTGCTGTGCTGAAACATCTGAATCCCCATATATCTGTGATTGTAAGCATCTATACAACTTGGGACCATGTTTGTATGTGTTTTGGAAGCTGTAGTTAGGGTTTTTTTTTTCTTTCCATCAGAATGAAATGAATACCTTGCACAAGATAGGTAAATAGAAAGGCATTGGACTTTCACAGTCTCTAGTGTGGCTTCCAGGTTAATTACACCAACAGCCCATTCCTATGGCATGTTGCACTTTGTGACAGCCATAAATGACCTTATGCTGCCAGAATGCTACTTCTGGCAGCATAAGACCCTCTTAAGATTGGGCTGTAACTTTGCTGTATCACACCCCATGTTTATGAGAAAGAGTGTAGAGTTTTAAATGATTTGGTGATAGTGCGTGTTGGCTATGGGTAGTCAGGATGAGATCTGGGGCAGTCATCCAATGTGGGAGAGAAAAGCCAATGGAAGGGTTCCCTCCCAATAAAAATTGCACATGTGTAGGGGGGAGCTGCATTAGAGATTGAATCTGTGGCATAAGAAAGAGTATTAAAGCCCCTGCTGTGGTTTTATTCCCTTTTGCAACCTGCCCCCTACTGTTGCACTATTTACAAAACAACCCACCCAAAATAGAGGGCCACATTATGCATTCCATGTGACACCAAATTTGGCCCTAAAATGGATTTGCAAAAAGATTAGAGGAATAGATGGCTGTTGATGTCTCTTAGCTGTGATAGCTAAATGGAACTTCCATATTCAGAGGTAGTATATCACTGCCCTAGGCTGGCACAAATCCTTTGCACCAACCCAGGAGGTTTGCAAACATGCTGTAAAGCATGTTTGCGCTTCCCTTGGAGTAAGTCATGTGGGCGCATGGAGGCCAGATCCAGCATCTGCAGTGGCAGCAGGTGCGTTTGCATGGGGGTCTGGGTGGGGTGTGGGGAGGGCGGGAAGGAGGCTGGGAGGAGGTGTTTTGGTGGGGGGAGGGTGGGCAGTTTGCAGGCCTGTGGGCAAGTGGGTGGCGAGTGGGAAGTGGGGCCAGGATCTGGCAGTTATGCCAGATCCTGACCCCGTTCCTGGGTTCCAGTGCAAAGCAGCTTCAGGCTGCTTCGTTCTGCTCGGATCTGCGCCACCTCTTCAGGTGACACAGATCCGAGTAGACCCATTGGGGCCTCTGCAGCTCTCACTGGGGTAAGGGAAATTTTTTCCCCTTGCCCCAGGCCAAGTCTCAACCAGCCCCAAACTTGCGCTGGATACAGCACAGGCCCGCCGGCATGCCTGTTCCAGCACAAGTTAGGATTGCACTGAAAGTTGCTAGAGAACAAGCAATAAGAGGAAGCTGTGGCCTTCATGCCTTGTTTGTGGATACTCCAGAAGCATCTAGCTGGCCAGCAGGTGTTGGAATAGGTGGACCTTTGATCTGACCCAGCTGTGTTCCTCTTACTTATTTTTTTTAAATTCTTTCTCAGGGTGTGGAATCTGAGAGTTTCCCTGTATTGCAACAGTCACTAAAGGTTGGCCACCCTGTTGACAGGCAGATCCGCAGCAACCGTCATTTTTACAGAGGTAAGAGGCTTGAACTGCTTGCACACATGACACCTACTTTGAGGAAGAATAAAGAGTATGTCACTACGGCCACAATCCAACTTTTCAGTGCCGACATAAGGGCAATGCAACTCCAAAGTAAGGGAATAAACATTGCCTTACCTTGAGGAGGCCTCCATGACTGCCCCCCAACTGCAGGATGCAGCACATGCCCCACTGGCACAGCTATCCTCTTGTCCTAGGGCCCTCCTACTTCCCCTTGCCAGCTAACATCTCAGGTCCCTGCCTCCTGTCCTGCTTCTTCCACCCCTCTTTCCTTAGGCCTTTCTCTAGGGTCTGAGCAAGTCAGTCAATGACAGGCAGGGCTCAACTCTTTGACAATAGTTTAACCAATCACTGCCAGACACTTCACTGTCACTACAAAAATTATTTACTGTGTTACACTATACACTTTGCAAAATGGCAAAGTGTCGCATTCTTATCTTTCTATTTACAACTAGTGGGAAAAACAAATTACAGGTTGTGCCTCATTATCAGCTGGGATTCTGTTCCAGAACCCTCAGTGGATAAAAAAATCAGTGGATACCAAATCAGTGGAAAAATAGGTTTAAAGATCCACTTCCAGGTTTCTTGCTTCTCCATTACCACTCCAGAATGCATTACCACATTCAGACACTAGATGGGGTGAATAATGGAATCTAATGGAATGAAGTAATTATTTAGCAGTGCAAAGGTAGGAAATGGGATTTGGGTGATTTCTTTCCTTGTTACAAGCCATTTAAAGGTGGACCCCAGTATTATTGGTGAGTCAAATCAGTGGATACTGAGGTCCCACCTGCACTACATATTTCTGACTTTTGTATATATCTCTTTATAGATGTGAGTGGACCTTGTTTTGGCACCAATTCTTTGCAGTTGACTGGGAAATTTGTTGATAAGGTTGTAACAGTGAGGTAGGTATGAATCATTCCAGGAGAAGAATGTTCCTGTGTAGTCACTCCAAGTCACTTCTAAAACTAATTCAATTTGCTTTTATAACTTTAGTGCAACTTTAGTGCAACAAGTTTAAAGTGCAAAGTACACATGTGGTTCATCAATTACGAATAGCATACACCTCGCCTAAAGACAGAAACACTGAGGTAATGAGGAAGAACTCACTAAGGAGTCACTTTGGGGGCTATGATCATGTGGAACAATAATTCCAGAAGGGACCTGGAATATCCCCAGACAGGGCTGCCCCCTCCGGTTCCCCTTTGGTTCTGGCATATAGGGGGCAAGTTTCCTCACTGTAAATTTGGAAATAAAGCTCCAATTCGTTCCTGTCTCTTCAATGTTTATATTGGAAACCCTGGCCTTTTCAACACGTGTGAGCCATTTACTAATGATGTACTTTGACGATGTGTATTTTGTCCTTTTAACCGGAGTACTTTTTGTACCTGAGTTTTAAAAGTGAAGTGAGAATAAGTGCTTGCTATAGTGACTGTAAGTCCTTTTGCAACACTTTCGATCCTCACAGATCAGACTTATGGGGAACTTCCATGCATGCTGGTCCTTGCCAGTCAACATGAATGGCTTTCTGTTGTATGCCTTGGAGCTTCTTGAAAGAGAAAAAAATATATACTTTTTCTGGAATATGTTTTCATATGCTTCCAACTGAGGTTCAGAAGTATACCCTTGGGGTGTGCTTTTCTCACATATACCTTGAAAAAGCTGTAATAGCTAGGATCAAGCTTCATTGCACAGCAGCTGATCTGAACTGACATGCTGAGTATGGGGTGCAGAGGGGTGAAGCTTGGAGATTAATAGAGAGATGAAATGGTGGTGGAATTTATATAAATATCTCCCCAATGTGCCTGAATGTAACTGGAGATTTCTCCAGTATAAATGTGGAAGTCTTCATAAATGATGAATGGTGAAAATGCACTGCCTATCAGCATGTTTTTACTACAGTGCTGGAGTAACTTAGCATAGTTAAGCAGAATGCTAAAGGAATTTTATTTTTTCACATTTTTGCACCACCATTCCTCCAAGGAACTCAGGGTGGTGTATACAGTTCCTCCCCTCCTTTTGTTCTCACAGCAACTCTGTGAGGTAGCTTAGGCTGAGAGTGATGGACCAGTGAGTGACCTTGGACCACTCAAGAGCCTTGTGGCTGAATGGTGATTTAAACTTAGATCTTCCAAGTCTAAGTTCAACACCTGAACTGCTACGCCATCCAAATACTCTTAAGGGCCCAATCCTATCCAACTTTCCAGCCCCAATGCAGCCACGAAGTAAAGGAACAAACAGCCCTGAGGAAGAGGGACAGACAATTTGTTACTACAGACAGTTGCCCTAGAAACAGAGCCACAGAACCAGAAGAGTTTTTCAGTGATTTTCAACTACTGTGCTCCAAATTCCCGCACACCTCCAGACTATTTGTGGCACACCAATGTGCTGCAGCACAGCAGTTGAAAATCACTGCTCTGAGGAGCTCAAGGTAGCATACATGAGTCTTCCCACTGCAACATTATCCTCACAACAATCCTGTGAGATAGGTTAGGCTGAAAGGTGAAAGGTCGCCCAGTGAACTCTATGACTGAACAGGGGTCTGAACCTGAGTCCCCCTGCTCCTAGTCTGACAAGTGCTACATCACACTGGCTACCAAATCCAATTGAGAAATCAAGTAACTGTGCACATATGTATGCACCAGCCATCTGTCTGATACTATTCCTTTCCCCTTTCAGAGAAGAAGACATTCTCATTGCCATGCTGAGGATGCTGGAATACGAGCGTGCCACCGTTGATGCAGAAGGGGCCATTGGACTTGCAGCTGTGGTTGCTGGAAAGTTCCCTGAGTTAAAGGGCAAAAGGTACAGAAGAACCATGAAGCAGCTAGCAAAGGAAAAACAGAGCTGTGCTTCTTAAGACACAAAAAAGGACTATTATTCTCTCTCATTGTGTCCCAGACTATCCAGTGTTTTTGGATGGCAGGCATCCAGAACAGAAAGAGTTGTTTGCTTCCAAGCTCAGAAGCAAAGCCAATAGTTCCATGTTTTTTTCTTCTCTTGGAGTCAATAGGGCTATTCTGGCGAAAGGCAAGGGCTGATTTTGCCAGGTGCATTTCGGTTTCAGTAAAATCAAGTGCATGATGCTACATTTAAAGCATCTAGGCTGATGTCATTGGGGCTGGCTCTGCGTAGTCAAGTACGCTGTGTGCAGAAATGATTGTTTCTGCTTGGGCCAAGCACAGATGAGACCCAGATGAAGATTCAGTTCAGATCAACTTTTCAAGCTTCTTTGGAACACTGGCGTCGCTAGGGAAGTGCAGGCCGCACCGGGTGACGCGCCGGGGGGGTGACACGCCCTGGGGGGAGGATGTGCTAAAATCATGGCATTCAGAGCTAGCCCATTATGCCATATACCATTGGATGCGGAATGTCCAGCAGAGTGCAATGCAAAAAACATAATAGAAATAGCTCCTTTCGTTCAAATGTTATGGCCAAAAAACCAGAAAGAATGCAGTCCCCAAAAACACAAAAGGGAGAAGGATGTCCCTCCCTCCCTCCCAGCTGCAGTCTATTGAGCCCTATGGAAAGCGAAGCAGCCTCACGGTCGTGTTTACTCATTAGTAGGCAGACGTGCCTTGGCTGGTGGTGAGGCCAGAAAAGGGGAATGTGAGGACACCAGAAGGGTCCTGGTGTGCAACAAATGCTCCAGAAGGCAGCCTCCCCCCCCCCCACTAAAAAGGACAAAAAAGAGGCCAGACTGGTAAGGGGAAGTTTTCTATTTTGCACTTGTGGGTCTTTGTGTTGATATGCCTGAAATAGAAGAACTTTAAACTGGGCACTGGGGAGGGCTGAAGATCTCATTGATTCTTTTTTTTTTGGGGGGGGGGGTTATTGCAGGCAGGCTACAGAGTAAGCTCCATTGACCACTATGGGACTTACTTCCAAGTAGACATGCATAGGATTGGGCTCACAGGCTGCAATCCTACCCACACTTTCCTGAGAGTAAGCCCCATTGACCACAATAGGACTTACTTCAGAGTAGATTCACTTGGTGGAATAGGACTGGCTCCCCCTTATTTAATTATTTCTTTTATTTTAATTTAATTATTTATAATTATTTATTTTAATTTGCTTTCATGTTGGCAACCTTCAGTCTCGAAAGACTATGGTATCGTGCTCTGAAAGGTGGTTCTGGAACAGCGTCTAGTGTGGCTGAAAAGGCCGATTCAGGAGTGACAGTCCCTTCCACACTGGAAGCAAGTGCAGTCTGTCCCTGGTCTGTCTCCCTGGCTATGGGCCTTCCTTCTTTGCCTCTTTGCCTCAGTCTGTTGGCCAAGTGTCTCTTCAAACTGGAAGAGGCCATGCTGCACAGCCTGCCTCCAAGCGGGCCGCTCAGAGGCCAGGGTTTCCCACTTGTTGAGGTCCACTCCTAAGGCCTTCAGATCCCTCACTTCTGGCCATGACATCACTTCCAATGGGTCCTGGACAGATTGTCATTTTAAAAAGTGGGACCTGGTGCTAAATGTTTGAGAACTGCTGCAATAAGGTGTTAGTAAGTTGACACGGGGGTGTGTGTGTGTGTGTGTATGTGACTCTACAAGTTTTCAAAATCACTAAAATCAGAGTTTGGAGAAATAAGACCATCATGTTATATATCAATCAATGTGTAATTTCATGCAGAATGCAATGAAACAAACCACACTGAAATATCTGTGTTCTAACAAAAGGTACAGCCAAAAAACCAGGGGGGCGGGGTGATGGTACATCACCACGCCCACCACCTGGGGCGTTGCCCTGCCCACTACATGGGGTGACGTGCAGGCCGCACCAGGTGACACACCAGGTGACACGAATCCTAGTGACGCCACTGCTTTGGAAGGACATTTGTGCACTCTTGGGAGCCCACCTATGTCTTATAAGCCCATATAATAATAATAACTTAGCAATATTGGTGCATCCACACATGGCTCAATCCTATCCTGAGCCAGCCTGCACAGTGCAGGGCCACTGATGGAGTGTATACTGCATCCTGTGGGTTGGCTAGGGACCAGGCCAGCCAAGAAAGGTAAAGAAAATTTTTACTTACCTCCTCAGCTACTGCCTGGTCTACTATGGGACTCCTTAAAACTATGTCAGCTCTTTTGCTGGCATAGCCTTCAGGGGGCTGTTCAGGCTAAGATAGGGGCTTGAGATATGGTGGGCTCCACTGCTGCCAGTCTCTGTTCCTTTCCCAGCCTGATTCCCACCCTGATCAACCCCCACTGCCAGCAAAACCTGCAGACTGCTGTCAGCATCTTTCTGGGCCTTGCACCAGCAGCAACACTCCACAAAGTGGCAGAGACTGCCACAACGGCATACCAAGAGATAGAATTGGGCCAATAATTTTCTTTTTCCAGGAGTTGCATTTTTCAGTTTCTGAAGAATGAGTCAGGGGCTCATTCTCTTGCTCATCCTCCACTGTGATACAGGCTATTATTCCCCCCCCCCCCCCCCGCCATAATATCCTTCAGGTCAGATAAACAGTGCAGTTTCTATTTAAAAGGATCAGTGGACACGTGTCTGACATAAAACATGGTAATATTTAGAAACCATAGGGAGAACATTTTAAACTCTCAGGACAATTGACTGCTGACATTTTACAACAAAGGAGTGGCCAAGGGAGACTGCAGGGAGAAACTGTTGACCTTGAATTTATCCGGCAATTTAAAAGGTAGACCACAGCTGTGATACAAGGACATCTGCAAGAGGGATCTGAAGGCCTTAGGAGTGGACCTCAACAAGTGGGAAACTGTGGCCTCTGAGCGGCCCGCTTGGAGGCAGGCTGTGCAGCATGGCCTCTTCCAGTTCGAAGAGACACTTGGCCAACAGGCTGAGGCGAAGAGGCAAAGAAGAAAGGCCCATAGCCAGGGAGACACACCAGGGACACACTATGCTTGCTCCCAGTGTGGAAGGGATTGTCACTCCCGAATTGGCCTTTTCAGCCACACTAGACGATGTTCCAAAACCACCTTTCAGAGCGCGATACCATAGTCTCTTGAGACTGAAGGTTGCCAACAACAACAACAAATTGGCTTGAGTAAAGGTGAAGATTTATTGCCTCAGTGTATTGTTAAATAGTTTAGCCAGAGGTACTGTATTATCACCTGTTATTGCTAAGGTGAATTATCGCTGCACTTTGCTTATGCATTTCACTTCACATAAGAAAAGTCACCCCCCTGCATTTCTCATGTCCCGTGGCCATTTGGCACCTCCTGTTCAAAGTCTGACCCCCTACTCAAAGGACAACCATTGTCCCCGAGTTCATAGTTAATTCAGCAAGAACAGCTGGAATGACTGCACAATTATGACTGTACTTTACATAAAAATAGTCACTGACCATCTTTCTTCCATCTCAGAGTCCCTTGATTTCATCTTTAATAACCTTTTTTTGCTCTAACTTTTGCTACTTTTGTTCATCAGTGCCCTGTTTTTAGAAATAATGGAAAGCATTGCACCCTTATGAGGGTGTCCTAGATTGTAGCCTGTTTACCTTGTAGTGCCATCTACACGCCCTGTACCTCTGAAAAGTTATTTCCCTTCATTTGCATAGCTTCATCCTGAGATTGATTTCCAAGAGATGGAAACCAGAAACTGGCTTAGACATATAGATTGACAGACAGGAGAGCAAATGACAACTGGATTGTACAGTATGTATCCAGTAAAACTTAAGAAAAACCCGGCTGGTTCAGGCCAAAAGCCCATTTAGTCTAGCCTCCTGTTTCTCACAGTGGCCCCACTAGATGCCTAAGGGAGCACACAACAGGAGACCTGCAACCTGGTGCCCTCCATCACAAACAAAACAGCTGAGTGAATGGCAAAAAGACAAACCATCTAGTATATCTTAATAGTTTCTGAGGTAGATGTATTATGCAGGTATAAAACATGCTTGCTGAGGAATGTCATCCTGCACAGGCAAAAAAATAAGGCATTTTATTCATTTTTCCTCCTTTCAGAGTGGCTGTTGCTGTCTGCAGTGGTAATCTGGAACTGCCCCTGATGAGGCAGTGCATAGATCGTGCCCTCACCCTTGACAACAGAGTCTGCAAATTCTCCACCCATATTTCTGATTGTCCAGGAGATATATCAAAACTATTGGAAATCTTGGCTCGAGAAGAAGCAAGGTAACCTAGAATGATAATCACATGTAGCTGGAAGAGGGCAGTGCCCAGATGGCAGCCTGTTGGACTACCTGTTAGATTTCAAACAGCTGGGAAGTGTCACGTCCAAAAATGCAAGAATGGGCTTGATATTGGCTGTATTCTTCTGTTACCTTTCCTGCAAAACTCACAGTGACTTACAAAAGTAGTGAATTAACTAAAACAATGAACTAATATGATTTGCTTTTTAAAAAATCATAAAATCAAGCACTATAAAAGATTGAAAGCCAACTTAATTGATAAAAGCAGTAGAAACCATGTTAATTTTAAACCAGCTATTTGCAAAAGGTCAAAAGACAGACAAGCTGGCTCTTCAAGTTATGGATATCCAAGTTACAGTTGGCTGAAATGGCACTTTTGCGTAGGCATTATATGTCCTTTGGTGGTGCCATCTCTAAAAATTAAGGGAGTGACCTGCAGCACTAGGGTCATGGTGCAGACTTTCCCTATATGTAATGAGCACTTGATTTTCTCCTTTCCATCTGACTGGCAGATGTTGGCTTAAAGCGGGCTTATGCCAAAAGTAAGCCATTACTGTTAAGCAGACAGTGTGCAGTTGTGACAAGACCTGTTGTGATTTCATATTGAACCTCTTTGTTCCAGGGTACTGGACATCAAACAAGAACACATGTACATGACTTCTGATCTGTTCACCAGTGAGGTAAGGAAAAGCCTGCAATTTTGTTTTCGGTACAACCACTTCCATCCAAATGTAGCTGTTGCAACTGCACTTAAACATAGGAACTGGCAGGTTTTTAAAAAATTTATACTGAACAAAAATAAAGCATTAAAAAATAAAATAAAAAATAAAGAAACTGGCAGTTGCTCTCCAAGAACTGTGGCTGGGTTTTTTTAAGTGGAGTTGCCTGGGATTGAAGATCCAATTCTTATGAAAGAGGGAATGGCTGATAACAGTAGAAAATTGAATCGGATGCAATTAATGCGTAGTAGCAGCTGCTAAACTGATGCTAAAAAAACACCAGAAAATTGAGTCATCCAGTGCAATTAATGGGCAGTAGATTCAAGATGAACAGAAGAAAGAACTTCTTCACACAGCACATAATTAATTAAATTACTGTTGCAAGACCTGCAAGGGGTGACTCCACAAGGGGTGGAGGTTTTCCTGTCTGGCAGCTGAGAAATGCCCTAAGGGCAAATGATGTGATAATGATGTGATAATGATGTGATAATGCATGCCTACTAAGCCTGTAGGGCATTTATCATGGTGCTGCCTGCGACACTGACCACTCCCTGGTGTGCAGCAGAGTGAAACTGCAAACAAAGCGACTGTATCACACGAAAAAGGAAGGAAGACCTCGCATTGATACCAGCAAGACCCGGGATCAGAGAAAAGTGGAGGAATTTGCACAAGCGCTTGAGGAATCTCTTCCAGGCCCGGCCGACGCAAACGCATCCAACAGATGGGAACATTTCAAGAATACCGTTTACAACACCGCCTTGTCCATATTCGGCAAGAAGACCAACAAGGCGGCAACTGGTTTGAAGCCCACTCTGAGGAGTTGACACCAGTCATTGAGGAAAAGAGGAGAGCTCAAGCAGCATACAAGGTCTGTCCCAGTGAGCGCAACCTGCAGGTCCTCCGAACTGCTCGCAGCAAAGTCCAACAGACTGCCAGGAGATGTGCTAACGACTACTGGCTCCAGCTCTGTTCCGAGATACAGATAGCAGCTGACACGGGCAACATCAAGGGGATGTATGATGGTATCAAGCAGGCCCTAGGTCCAACACAGAAGAAAATTGCCCCTCTGAAGTCTGCCACAGGCGAGGTCATCCAGGATCGGGCGCAGCAGATGGAACGCTGGGTGCAGCACTACTCTGAGCTATATTCCAGAGAAAATGTAGTCACCGAAGAAGCACTGAACAACATTGAGTGCCTGCCTGTGCTGGAAGAGCTTGACAGTGAACCAACCCTAGAAGAACTTCACGTGGCCCTGGACTCCCTTGCCTTTGGCAAGGCACCTGGAAAAGACAGCATCCCTGCTGAAGTCCTAAAATGCTGCAAAGAGATCATCGTCACTGAGCTGCATGAAATCCTCTGTCTCTGCTGGAGAGAAGGTGGAGTACCTCAAGACATGAGGGATGCAAACATCATCACGCTGTACAAGAACAAAGGTGACAGGGGTGACTGCAACAACTACCGCGGCATCTCTCTCCTTAGCGTTGTAGGAAAGCTGTTTGCCCGAGTTGTACTAAAGAGGCTCCAGGTACTTGCAGAGAGCGTCTATCCAGAATCGCAGTGTGGATTCCGAGCCAACAGGTCCACCACTGATACGGTATTCTCCCTTAGACAACTGCAGGAGAAATGCAGGGAACAACGACAGCCACTCTTTATAGCCTTCATAGATCTCACAAAGGCTTTCGACCTGGTCAGCAGAGACGGCCTCTTCAAGATTCTCCCCAAGATTGGATGTCCACCCAGGCTCCTCAGCATCATCAGATCCTTCCACAAGGACATGAAGGGCACTGTTGTCTTCGATGGCTCCACATCAGACCCTTTTGACATCCGAAGCGGAGTGAAGCAGGGCTGTGTTCTTGCACCAACCTTGTTTGGGATTTTCTTCGCTGTCCTGCTGAAGCAGGCCTTTGGAACTGCAACAGAAGGCATCTATCTCCGGACCAGATCAGACGGAAAGCTCTTCAACCTCTCCAGACTGAGAGCAAAATCCAAAGTCCAGCTGAAATGTCTGCGTGACTTCCTCTTTGCCGACGATGCAGCTGTCACTACCCACTCTGCCAAAGATCTCCAGCAGCTCATGGATCGTTTTAGCAAGGCCTGCCAAGATTTTGGACTGACAATCAGCCTGAAGAAAACACAGGTCATGGTTCAGGATGTGGACTCACCTCCCTGCATTACAATCTCTGAGCATGAACTGGAGGTTGTCCATGACTTTGTGTACCTTGGCTCAACGATCTCCGACACTCATTCTCTCGATGCCGAGCTAAACAGGCGCATCGGTAAAGCAGCTACCACGTTTTCCAGACTCACAAAGAGAGTCTGGTCCAACAAGAAGCTGACGGAACATACCAAGATCCAGGTCTACAGAGCTTGCGTCCTGAGTACACTTCTGTACTGCAGCGAGTCATGGACTCTTCGCCCACAACAGGAGAGGAAACTGAGCGCTTTCCACATGCGCTGCCTCCGACGCATCCTCGGCATCACCTGGCAGGACAAAGTTCCAAACAACACAGTCCTGGAACGTGCTGGAATCCCTAGCATGTATTCACTGCTGAAACAGAGACGCCTGCGTTGGCTTGGTCATGTCGTGAGAATGGATGATGGCCGGATCCCAAAGGATCTCCTCTATGGAGAACTCGTGCAAGGAAAGCGCCCTACAGGTAGACCACAGCTGCGATACAAGGACATCTGCAAGAGGGATCTGAAGGCCTTAGGGATGGACCTCAACAAGTGGGAAACCCTGGCCTCTGAGCGGCCCGCTTGGAGGCAGGCTGTGCAGCATGGCCTTTCCCAGTTTGAAGAGACACTTTGCCAACAGTCTGAGGCTAAGAGGCAAAGAAGGAAGGCCCATAGCCAGGGAGACAGACCAGGGATAGACTGCACTTGCTCCCGGTGTGGAAGGGATTGTCACTCCCGGATTGGCCTTTTCAGCCACACTAGACGCTGTGCCAGAACCACCTTTCAGAGCGCGATACCATAGTCTTTCGAGACTGAAGGTTGCCAATACAATACTAAGCCTGTTGATAGGGGGGTTTTCTGGTGATATTTTGGTGCATTTTGGGGGTGATATTTTTTTCAAAAACGTATTGATTAAAATAGCAAATTGTGGTGTTATGTGTTTTTATTCCAAAGTCATATTTTAATAAATTATATTTATAAATTATAATTGCTTTTTAAATAAACTAGGTAGGTGATATAGTGTAAGCAGATGCAGCCACAGTATTATTTCTAACTAGAGAAGTAATCTGTTTTAATTTCTGGAAAATCCCTTAAGCACCAACAAGGCAGTGTTTTGTGTTTTTATGCATTTTTAACAAACACAAACCCCCCTCCCCCAAACCATCCCAACCTACTGATTTGAAGTGATTTCAATTGAATTGATCCTGCAGTAGCAGCAAAATGCTAGCAGGGGCTGGTAATCTCAAAATCACCTATGGAACCCCCTATGGAATGGGGAGGGGGAAACAGGCACTTTACAGCCTTTGGGATTGGGTTGGGAGGGAAGAAGAAAGAGGGGCAGAAGTGGGAGTGGAAGAGGACTTAAAACCTGGACTGTGTGGAGTAGCTGATGAGTTGGATTGGAAGGGAATTCAAGTATTGGAGGAAGGGGAACCTAGACACGGGCATGTGTGTGTTGCAGCACAGACCCTTGTTCCTGCCCACCACTCATTCCCCTCAAGTGTACAGGGGCCAGTAGCAGGTGGAACCAGAAAGTTATCAGAGGCCTTGAAGCGCATGCTTTTTATGTTTATATATTTAATATTTTATAGCACCCTTCCTCCAATGAACTCAGGGTGGTGTACATGGTTCCTTCTCACCTTTTGACCTCACAGCAACCCTGTGAGGTAGGTTAGGCTGAGTGATAGTGACTGGCCCAAGGTCACCCAGAAAGCTTCATGCCTAAGCAGGGATTTGAACCTGGAACTTCCAGGTTTAAGTCCAACTCTCAAATCAATACCATCCTGGCTGTCTCACCAACCTGGCTCTCTAGTTGCCATAACCTTAATAAATGTTCTTAATCTCGCGTATGAATGAAGTAATGACTAAAATACAAGTATGTGGTGGATTTTTGTACACATAAGAAAGGGGAGACAAGGAGGGAATAATTCTAGCAACTGATTAGCTGCCAAAGTTGATCTGCTGCTACCCCCACAATTCCACCTTGACCCCCTTGGTAATTAGGAAGCTAGCTCTCCACCTCTTTTGCCATGAGCATCACTTGTCACTGTCTGTGACCACTGCAGGTTCTACACTGGCTAGGCTAGGAATGAAACCTCCCCACTACCAACATTCTCCCTACCAGGCCAGCCCTGGCCAGTCTAGAAGGAAGCAGGACCTTTTTGCCAAGGACTCTGGAAGAAGCTGTGGCAGCAATGGAATGGTAGCAACTGCAGGTAGCACCCTTCCCCAGTGTCACTACTGGAAACCTTGGCAGCAATGCTGAAGAAGGAAGTACATCCTCCTCCCTCACCCTCAACTTGAAGGAGGAGGAGAGCATACAAGATGGGGTTGGGCCAGTGGCTGGACCAGTGGATGAAGGGTTCAGGGTATCCCATACCTGTTTGCTGCCTCTTCCAGCCCACCACTTAAATGGCTGTTGTAGCTGGACTAATTATTGGGCAACCCCTGACCTAACTCAGAAGTGAATCTCATTTAAAGGAGCAGGGATGTGCCAATCCACCACAGTCTCAAGTCTCTAGCCCCACTCCCTGCCCCCTTTGACTCGATTTGTGAATGAGTCTTAATGGGCAACCATGGGAACTCATCCAGAGCATTTTTGGAACTGTGACTTGAGTCAGAGTCTTTTCAGCAAACATGTCAGGCACGGCTGCACTGCAAAAATGGAGCTGTTGCCAGGTTTTGTGTCTGTCTGTCTGTTGGAGTTCTCATTTTAATCCTCCTTTCCTTCTCAGATGGGCAAGGAAGCCCACCCCTCCTGTTTAGGCTTCCCCCACTTTCTTCTCATTTCTCCTTCTGTCCCAGCCTCATGCAGCCCCGAAAATGAAACTTAAGCCTCCCTCCCTCCACCCCCACCCTCGCCTCCTGGAGCCAACCTACCCTCCTCACTCTTGCATACATACGCTGGTTTGAATGAGGCCTCTGGGATCACCTTTGGTCCTTTGGTGCACCACAGAAGCTGCAAAAAAGAATGTAACCAAGCACACGCACATACACCAAGCAGAATGGCAGGCTGAAAGACTTGAGTTTTCAAGTCTGTGACTCCACTTGTTCCCAGGAAAAATACCCGAGTCTCAAGTCACTTCCAGTTCCAAAACATACATAACTTGAGTCCAAACAAGTCCTGGAAAGCACGTGTTTGGCAATACAAGTTTGAGTCTTCCGAGTCAAGTCACCAATCACAGTATAGGAGTTACTCCTTAGTAAATGTGCACAGAATTGCATCCTTAATCATCCATGGACAAGAATATTTGGCACCAGTGGATAATTTGCTGGATATCTGCAATTTCATACATTTCTTGTTCTTTTGTGTTTGTTTTTTGTGCTTAATGCGGCACCCTGCAGTTCCAGGCAGAGCCAGATGGACCCAGAGAGCCATCTTATCTATTCCTGTAGACCTTGGAGAGCTTCTAATAGTTCTAGTTTGCCAATGCATCTTATCCAGCATCACTGTAAACACTCCATTTTGTTCCTGGTTTTGTGTAATCTGGCAGACAAGGACAGAGTTGTTGTTTTTAAGAAGTGAAATTAGTTTTGCCTCCAAGTTCTGATTTTAAAAAAGCTTTTCTGTAAATTAGTTGTCCATATGCTTTAGGGTGCAATCCTAATCCAGCACTGACATAAGGGCAATGCAGCTCCTAGGTATGGGAACAAACATTCCCTTACTTTGAGGAGGCCTCGTTGAGTGACACCCAACTGCAGGATGCAGCACATGTTCATGCCAGTGCTGGAAAGCACTGACATAAGGGGTTAGGATTGCACCCTTCGTGATATTGAATCTAATTCTATAATTCTATTCTATATTTACTCAACAGTAAGTCCTAGTAGGTTTAATAGGGCTTACTCCAGTGTAATTAGGCTTAGGGCACAATCCTAACCAGGTCTACTCAGAAGTAAGTCCTATGTTGTTCAGTGGGGCTTTTTCTCAGAAAAGTGTGGTTAGGATTGCAGCCTTAGGGTTGCAGTCCTAAACATATGAAACTGCCTTATACTGTGTTAGACCATTGACACACCTCTAGCACTGTCTACTCTGAATGGCTAGTGGATCTCAAAGCTTCAACCAGAAAGCTTTTGAAGTTCTGCTACCTAATATCCTTTTAACTGAAAGGGCTACGAGGCAAACCTTTGATAACATTGCTGCAATATCATAATGGAATTGAATTTTAGTAGCCCCATCATGGGGTATGTGTGCATGCGTGTTAGAAGTGTGTTTAGGAGCAGATGTATGTGTATGTTTGGAGTGTTGTAGTGTTGGGAGATAGACTTGGCTACTGGATTATTTAGTTTTGAAAGAGAACTAGACACATTTCTGGTGAATAGGTTTGTCAGTGGAGCCTCCAGAGACAATATAACTCAATGGGAGGATAACAAACTGTAGGAGGCCATTATGTCCTGCTTTTGAGGCTTTCTGGAAACCATTTGACTCACCAAACTATAATGCCCAGGATGGTTTGGGGGAAGTAATAACTATTAAAGTGATACAAAAAGTCCATTCTGAAGGCATATGAGGCAGCAACATTGCTGAAGCTAAGCAGATATTGACCTGGATAGGAGACAGCTTCAGAAACCCATGGATACCACCTTGAGAGCCATCACAGAAGAAAGGTAGGGAAATTATAGAAATCCACAAAATCAGGTACATGGATTAAATAGATATGTGCAGAAATTCCTGCCTATACAGCATTTAATTCACCCAGTTCAACTAAGTGCAGCTTCACAGACTGCAGAGCAGTTATCATAGTTACGGTGATGTATTTCTATGAATGTTTCCTGCCGTGAACAAGAATTGTGAAGGGCAGTTACGCATTTCAAAACATGCCTTTGAGACGAGTTTGGGAGCTGTGGCTGTGTGGGGGCCCTTGAAGCAAGTCTCTAAATGTTTAGAACGGTGTTACATTTTCCAAAGTTTCTCTGGAAAACACTGCTGTAACTATGGCAAAGAGAATTGCTGTACAACGAGTGACGGTTTGAACCGAAAAGATTCCACCTACCCAAGCACTTCTCTGGCTCCAGGCCCTTATGCAGTTATTTACATGAATGAAGGGTGAGCATTTGGGCGGGGGGGGGGGGGGGGCTTGGTGGTTTATGTTGGCTTCAAGTCTTGCTTTCTCACCAAATTCAAAAGCTCACTGTGGTTTGAACATTAAACATCCACCTCTGGAGTGCTATGTTTTCTGGTTCATGTGGGTGGGTGCTGCAGCACTGACAGGGTGATTTTGGTTCCCCCCCCCCCCTAGCATTTATTCAGGAGGCATTAAGCTGTTTGGCCAGTTCTGGACAATTTCAGTAATTCCCACAGGTCCAATTTCATTTTGTTGGCAAATTGCCATACAAGAATATTTATAGCTGAAGTTCCCAACTGATTCCAGATTTTTGGAGCTTTTATAGCTGGGAGAGATGCATATAATGCATTAAAACATACCTTTGGACATTTGCTTGGCTTGTTAGAGAACAGATGATCTTTACAGAAAAGTCCTGTGTTTCAAGAATAATGGCTATTGACCTCCCAGCTGTCATACACTTATTTTTTAACAATGGATCATTCTGTTGGAAAAAAAAATGCACAATTGAATAATACAGATTATTGAAAGCAAAAATGCTTTCAATAAACTATAACTTGGGCTTTATATGTACATATTACACAATTAAAATTCTGCTTTCAGGTAATCTAACTTCTTCACTAAGAAAAGCTGAAGAGTTTTGCGTTAATTATGTCAATTGAGCAGCTAAGCATAATTTCTCACATTTTGCTTAACATTCTACAATTCTAACTTTTTTGCATAATTAATAGCTAGAGATGGGTTTTTGGTGATAACAAAATAAAAGCACATAACACTGCTTTTTGCATTTCTCATTATTGTAAAACAAAAAACAAAAAAAACCCAAATCTGCAAAATCTGAAAAAAAACCCATTCTCTAACACAGTAATTTTCAATTTTTTTCATCTCATGGCACACTGACAAGGTGCTAAAATTGTCAAGGCAGACTATCAGTTTTTTGAAAATTGACAAGACACACTATGCTGTTGGTAGAGGCCTTACATCCCCTAATGGCCCTACTAATAAATGACCCTCCCCCAAACTCCCGTGGCACACCTGCAGACCATTCGCGGCACACCAGTGTGCCACAGCACAGTGGTTGAAAATTGCTGTTCTAACACCTCTACGTACAAGTGGCTGCATCTGCTGACTTTATACCACCTATATCACCTACCTAGTACACTTTTAAAGTGATTATAATTTATGATTATAATGTCTAAATATGTGCCCTTGGAATAAAAACACATAACGCCACTTTCTGCACTTCTAACTTTGGAAAACACTGAAATCATGGGAAAAAACTATTTTCATCCACCTCTATTAATAGCCCAGTCCTATGGGCCTGGTGTGCCACCAAAACACACATTCAGGGGGCACAGCCTGCTTTATGGCAGTTGCAGAACTATGCTTTTTGGTTTTGTTGCAAGCCTTTCATCCCTTCCATATTTCTAACATCTGTCAGACACTTTCTCTACGACTTTGACGTTCTCAGGAAGGTGAATTCTGCATCTAATTCCACATTCTGTGCATTTTACACAGTTGTAAAATACAGCTAGCCCTGATAACAGTTCCTTATCTTACAAGGCAACTGTCTGTGAGCTTTCTTCCTTCTTGAATGAGCATCATTTTCACCCCTCTTTCCTCAGTCTGGCCTTCACCTGTCGTTCCCTCAAGTTTTGTCAACCACTTCTACATCTGTCTTCCTTTCCTAAGCTAGTTGCCCCTCTTTGCACTCAGTTTTCCAGCTGTCATTCTTCCATACTGGCCAGCCCCCTGTGTCTCTAGCCCACCAAACTCACACAGCTACTGTTCCTCAGTATTGTATGCTACTGCTTCCCAGCCAAACAAACTTTTCCTTCACAAATATAATAATATAATATAATAATAATATACAGTATTTATATAACGCCTTTCTTGGTCTTTATTCAAGACTTTATTCAAGGCGGTTTACATAGGCAGGCTTATTAAATCCACGCAGGGATTTTTACAAATTGAAAGAAGGTTCTTTCTTTCAAGAACCACTACATTCAAGGTGTTACACTCTGATCTGGTTTAACATTCTGGCCTCCATCCTCCCACGCTCCGAGCAGATGGAACAGCTCAGCTGCAGCTTGCCAGCTGCTTCAAGGTCGCACGGTGCCGGTGGCCTCGAACTGGCGACCTTGTGGATGTTAATCTTCAGGCAAATGGAGGCTCTACCCTCTAGACCAGACCTCCTGCCCTGCAGACAAAAACTGCACTTTGTTGCTATATGCCCAACAACATCCTCTTGTGGATTTGTGAACATACAGTGACATCACAATAGCTCATCCAGTGTCTATGTGGAACTCAAACAGAAGCAACAAGCTTGCAACAGTTTTCATTGTATTATATATTTTGGACTCCAAACAGCCAGTTTCTTCCACTCAGTGGGTCTCCCTTACCAAGCAGTATGTAGTAGCTGTGCCAAAGTACACTCAATCTAAACCGGGAATAGGTTAAAAGAATTTGCAAACTCAGTCAAGCTGTCATGCCTGTGAAATGAAGATTTTCTTCTCATCTAGAAACGATTGTATCCACTTTCCACTTATAATTTACTTGATTGTCTAATTTTCAGCTACAGATAATGATAGCTGAAGGAGTTATGATATACTTGGTCTAATAAAAAATGGATGCATTGCAAATATTAAATTATAATACTTCCCTATAGGTATGCTGTGTTACATTTAGGGAGGGGAAGAATGTGAATACAGTTTAAGGATTAAATCTTATGGAATGAAATGTTCCAATGCTGATTTTTTTAGATGAAGGTACTGTAGTGAGATCTGAGTGCAGGCAGCCTGTGCACTCAATCCTACATTTTCAATGCATCCTCCAAAACACAAGGATCCATTCCTGCAGCAAAAACATTTTGCATTCAAATTTTCATACAAATTGGTGAGAAGCTGCAGGAGAGGATTGGTCCACTAGTGGCTGGTGGCTCAAAGGTCCTGTGCTTTTCCGTACTGCTGTCCTAGGGGGGTTGATCATGGGGGAGATAATCTTCCATGGAAGTGGTCTGCTTTCCCCTCCCTCTCATGATTTGGTTCTGACTGCATCTCCTGCAATGTCGGTGTAGCACTTGGCAAAGAGGAGAAAATGGAAAGATGTACTTGCTCAAGGTTATCTGAACCATCATTGTATATAGGGGGAGAAAGGTGGGGCATTCTTTCAGTCCCTAGCACTTGCCCTTCTCTACCACTTACTAGATACTGTTCAACTAAAGGAAGAATTGCACATCACTTGGGATGTTTCCCAAACATTGCTTGCTAGTTAACAAAAAGGGGGTTGGGTATCCAAGGGGCATTTGCAGGGGAGGAAGGGTCCCTGCTTTCCAATACTCTCCTTCCATTGCTCCCTCCACACCTTTTGCTCTCCCTAGCAAGCTAGTCTCAGAGCTGGCTAGAGGAGAAAATGTTGAAAAAATGGCCAGGAAGTGGAGCTTTGGGGGTAGTTGCACCCCAAGTCTGTCGTAATATCCAGTTCTGCTCACTTATTTGAATTATGCATGTGAGCTATGTACATCAAGATGGGTAGCACTGTCTTGACTGCCTTGAAAGCGGATCTGTAACACTGAATAATACAAATTAGTAATTAAACTCTCAGGCAGCAGAGAACACATGGGCTCCATGTGAATGGCTGCCTTTTGCCAAATGGCTGGACAGGGAGCTCGGCTCTAAATGCCCTGCATGAGATGTTGTTCAACTCTTTATAAGCAAACTTGCCAACTCTGCAGATCTCTTAATTTGCACTCCTGCTGCTTACCTTGACATTCCTTAGTGCAGGGGTAAAACAACTTTACACATGCATGCACACACGCCACAAACACATTCCAAAGTTTCAATCAACCAGCCTAGCTTTTGAATTTAAAAATAACTTCAGTGCAAGCAAAATATTTTGTCTCCTGCTGTATTAGTTTAATGTTGAGGCAGAGTTCACCAATAATAAAGAATAGAGTGTTTCTGAGCATGTGCAGAATGGTTTTCCCTCATCATCAAGGAATCAGATATTGTGCCTCAATATCATGGAGCATCATGGAACAACTCTCAGTTCAGACAGTGTATTTTCCAAGCAGTCTTGTGCCCTAGCACCTCTGTTTTTATGAATGCAGCCCTGGCCGGTTGTCGGAAATAGAAGTGGACCATCCACCAGGATCCCAAGGTCATCAGTGAGCCATGATAACAGATTTGTAACAATCCCATCAGCCACTGTACAACTTCTGTGGTATCATGATGAACCATGGCTGAGCTACCTATTTGGAATCCAAAAAGATGGGCAACAACAGCACAAACTGAAAGAAAATCCCAATTGACATTTGTGGTCATGATGATGGAATCTACAGATGAGTTGATTCAGATGCCCACGTGACAAATGTATGCCATGAGGGCTTCCTTCCTGCTTGATGGGCCCTGCATATTTGTGGTTGATCAGTTTTAGCAACCGACATAGGGTAGGTGCTGTTTGTAACTGGTCTTTCTCCAAGAAAGTTGGAGGAAGGGGGAAAAAGAGTCTGAGAAACAAGAATGTTAATGGAGGTAGTTGGAGGTTTTTTGAAGAATAGGCAAGTTGTGGTATTTTTAGGGACAACCGTTGCCATCTTAGGGCTCCTTCATTTACTGGATGGTTGACATTTGGGGAGGGGGGAGAGGGATTTTATTATTCCCTTCAGAGATTCTTTTGAGTATGAATAGTAGACCAGACTGAGCCCTAACAATTTTATTGTTACCTAAGACTTTGTGGATTGCCACCTTTGAAATATTGCCATCAATCTAAATGACTTTTTAATATTTTTTTCCAGGTCACATGTATTGCAGAGACCAGAGACAAAATGCACTGTGTTCAGCTTAAAAATGCCCTCTTAGAACGCTACCCAATGATGACATGGATGGAACGGTGATTGGCACAGCTGATTGGAAAGCATCAAGATCCTTTTTTAAAAAAACAAGACCAAAAGTTATAAGAGAGCTAAAACCTATGGTATCGATAGGTTTTTAATCTTGCAACATTGAACCATAAGAAAGTAGCTGTAGTGTTGATCTCCTTATCAAGAACAGAGAAAACACTTGTCTTTTATAATGAAAATTTTAAAAAGGATGTCTATAGATTAGCTTTTCAATTTTACTCCATCCACAATGTAAGCTTTGCATGGTGTATTTTCTGCATGACCCCCCCATTGCCTTCAAGATGATGATATTGAGGGGCTATTGAAGTCTTACAGCCAGTAAATCCTAGGCATAGACCTCTTCAGTTCCTCAAAACCATGCTATCTTCTTCTGCATGCCCAGAACTATCATAAGTAACTGGTACTCTTTCTGAAGACGTTTTAGCTTGTTCCCTGTCAACCAAGCCAAAAGTATTATCCCAGCCTTGCAAACAAGTCCTGAGCAATTACTAGCCCATATGCATTTTTTACTTCACACCTGACCCAATTTAGGGCCCAATCCTATCAACTTTGCAGCACTGATGCAGCCGCAATGCAGTTCCCTTACTTTGAGGATGCCTTCATGACTGACTCTCCACCACAGGATGTAGCTTATGCTCTGTTAGCACTGAAGTGCTGAAAATTGGATAGGACTGGACCCTCAGTCATTTGTGGCTCATTGAAATGTTTAAAAGGAACTTCTCCCTCAGAGGTCGTGCTTATTTTTTACCATCAAGTTCCGACTTAATAGTTTGTGTCCAGGGAATGCTGCAGTAGATCTCTGTCTTGCTATGTGGAAAAAATTTCCAGAGGTGTCACTGTGTTAATTTATTGTAGCAAAAAAAGTAAAGTGCCTCTGGTACCTGAAAAACTAATGAATTATTGCAGCGCATGCTTTTGTGAACTAGAGCCTTGATGGAGTGGGTGAGTGCAGGGCAACTTACTTTATCTTTTTTTTTACATTTTAAAACATTTATATCACACCTTTCTCACTACAGACAATTAAGAATCAAGTAAGGCAAAAACAGTTAATAAAATATAATTTCAAAATTATAATCAAAATTATAATTTCAAAATATAATAATCAAAGTTATACTATGGAAAGGCAGTACAAATTAAATCACAATCCACAACTGAAAGCGCACAATTGCCAGCCAGATCACCATATCTTAAAATGAAAAAGTGTGGTTTTTACACAATTGGCAAGTTTCACTTAAAAAAAAAATTAGCGGTTCAGGTGCCACAAGACCTCATGTACAAAAAGTATAACTCACAGCGCAATCCTATGCTTCCTCACTGATGTAGCCGCACCAAAAAGGCTTGCACTGCATCATTGGGGGGGGGGTCCAGTCCTACAGATCTCCTCTGGATAAACCTCCAAGACACAGCTGGGTCTATTCAGAACTATTCTCTAAATAGATCCCAATCTATTATTTGCCTAATCCTGATCTTCACAACTCATTTCTGTATCACTTATAATAATTAACAATGTTCCTCACTTACCTGCCTCACAACCTGAGTTGGTGGGTCAGTATTATTTCCATTTCACAGATAGAAAACTGAGGGTAAGAGTGAGAGACTTGCTCAAGGTCACCGGTTGAATCTATGGTTGATGTGAAATTCCAATTCATGGACCAGAGGTGGTCATGTAATCCCACTGTTTAAACATACTTTTTACAACTGTATTTCAATAAATAAAATGTCTTTTGGATAGAGCATTCAGTGATGAGAGAGTTTCACTCACCATAGATCTCATTCTTTCTTCTTTGCCATTGCACCTGTGTTTCAAAAGTTTTATGAAGCCTAACCCTCTTCCTTTATCTATGGGTAAAAAAGGAACAAAGCATTATGTAAGCTAAAACAAACAGAACAGAACCTCGTCTACAGTTATTATCTATACATGTTTTAATTAAAACCAGTCCACGGTTATGCATAATTATTCCCATTACCTTCAGTGGAATTTGAGTGGTCTGGACTGAAGTCTGAGGATAATATTGTGCAGTTTTCTTTGAGCTGCTTTGTGTGATGCTTTCCAGTCGCAGAACTGGATTTCATCACAGATTGGTGCCTGACTTCACTCTTGAAAAAGTGTGTTAGATTTTTCTTGAAAAGTCCAATGAACTCTGGCTTCCTGCTCTGGAATCTGTTGCTTTTGAACCAATAATTTATTTATTTATTTAGTTTATGGCATATGATACATGGACTTATATACCAATGATTATATATGAGCCAAGAAGAATTGAGCAGATATTCTGTGTGTGTGTGTGTGTGTGTGTGTGTGTGTGTGTGTGTGGCTCTGACATTGTGGGCCTTGCCATACTAACACCATTGCGTAAGATTGCTCTGTGCATGTGTAGCACAACAAAACGCTGGAACTACAGTGGTTTCCAGTAAGTCTGCACTAGTCTGTTCCTTTATGTCTTACCTGTAGCAATATTCAGAAGCACCTCTAGTGTTTTGGTTGCAGAATGGGCAGGGCTTTAATGCAAACCACTGTCTTTGCCACTGATGTAGGGCTAACCAGTTTGGAGAACCTGTTTCTCTGTTTGAAATTTAATTTAACCCCATCATATTTTTTTAAAGGTGCCAACCTGGTATTTTTGTGGCACTCCACAATGCCTTTCAAGACCTTTGGCCCCTGTTTTATTCCCTCCCCCATCTCTCACATGTACCTCTTGACTCCAGCAGCCACCCTGCTGTTGGAGCTGGTGAGATGTCCTTGCCAGGCTCTTCTATACTTCATGGTACCAATATTTTTTTCCTCCATCTCTTGCTTCTTCTTTGTAGATGTAGCACATCTTCTGGGAAATAACATGTTCTTTCCTACTGCGACAGCAATAAAAATGTTGCCATCTTTGAAGTGCTACTCTATAAAGTGACCTGTTGGCAAGACCACTTTTTCAGTCCTCCATCACTCAGGCTTGAGAAGCTTAGTAATAGAGCAGCTCAGTAATAAAGCAGATGTTTTGCTTCCAGAAAGGCCGGTTGGGGAAAACAGCTTGTTGATGGGACATACCCTATGCCTAATCCTGGGCATGTACCCTGTGCTGTACCCCTGTGCCTGCTCACTGCCTCCCCCAACTGACCACCTGCCTGGAGGCTGGCCACATGCTCGAGCACAAGAGGAGCATAGGGAGGGTTTACCTTCTTCTCATGAGGCACTGTCACCTCCACTAATGACCAGCAAGGAGCATGCTGGGAGTGCTCCAGAGGGAGTGCCCTCTGCCAACCTCTATAGCAGGGGTGTCAAACATAAGGCCCAGGGGCCGGATGTGGCCCCCGGAAACTTTTTATCCGGCCCTCGGATTCTCAGCTGCGGAGCAGTGTTGAGGTGTTACCACTGAAACAGCAGCCCACATGAAAATTGGGCTTTCCCATATCTTGAAATATGATCAAGATTTGCCTATTTTCTCTTCTGTCATTTGCAGTTCATGAACTTCTATGTGAGAGTAAGGTGCTGATTTCTGGCCATCAGCTGCTTAATGATGTCACTTTCTGCTTAAAGACATCACTTTCGGCCCTCAACAGGCACCCTGAATGCTAACTTCGGCCCTCTGTACGAAACGAGTTTGACACCCCTGCTCTAGAGTCGAACAGCAAAGATGGCAGACCATTGTTGGAAGGAAGCTCTTCTCATGTTCCTTTTACATTTTGAGTGTGTAAGGATGGGTTGTCAGGCAGGTGAATGGACTGCCCCCTGATATGACTATGTGGGAGTGCGTGGTGTCTGTGCACATCTGCAATATGGTAGCAAGGTAGCAGATCAGGGGCAAGAGAATTGGAAGGTGGGTTCAGGCAGCAGTTCAGCATGCCCCATCCCCAGGTTCAATCCCTGCTATTTCCAGTTAAGGAATCTTTGCAGCAAGTGTTGGGCAAGTTCTTACCAGAGTCCATGGAGAGCCACTGCAGGTCAGAGTAGACAGTATTAGATTAGAAGGACCAAAATGCATTTGTGGGATTCAAGATTGAGCTTCATTTCATGATTCTTATCAAAATTGCAAACCCTACTTTCTCTGACTGTATCTCACCATACCGCATACAGTATATTTAGGGCAATAAGAAGTATAAATGGAGGCACTTCTCCAGGAAGAGAGGAAGTAGGGCTTAAGCAAACGCAATTAAGAAGTATCACATTGCGATTAAGAGGGCTCACATGAACCTGCTTGCCCTCAAAGATGCTCATTAATACGGCTCAACGTGATATAGTGAGATAACACCTTTGCAGAAAAGTTTAACTGGAAAGAACAAAGAGCCCATTTTTGGAGGCTCTCCAATTGGATATAAGAACATAACATAAGAACATAAGAACAGCCCCACTGGATCAGGCCATAGGCCCATCTAGTCCAGCTTCCTGTATCTCACAGCGGCCCACCAAATGCCCCAGGGAGCACACCAGATAACAAGAGACCTCATCCTGGTGCTCTCCCCTACATCTGGCATTCTGACTTAACCCATTCCTAAAATCAGGAGGTTGCGCATACACATCATGGCTTGTACCCCATAATGGATTTTTCCTCCAGAAACTCGTCCAATCCCCTTTTAAAGGCGTCTAGGCTAGACGCCAGCACCACATCCTGTGGCAAGGAGTTCCACAGACCGACCACGCGCTGAGTAAAGAAATATTTTCTTTTGTCTGTCCTAACCCGCCCAACACTCAATTTTAGTAGATGTCCCCTGGTTCTGGTATTATGTGAGAGTGTAAAGAGCATCTCCCTATCCACTCTGTCCATCCCCTGCATAATTTTGTATGTCTCAATCATGTCCCCCCTCAAGCGTCTCTTCTCTAGGCTGAAGAGGCCCAAACGCCGTAGCCTTTCCTCATAAGGAAGGTGCCCCAGCCCCGTAATCATCTTAGTCGCTCTCTTTTGCACCTTTTCCATTTCCACTATGTCTTTTTTGAGATGCGGCGACCAGAACTGGACACAATACTCCAGGTGTGGCCTTACCATAGATTTGTACAACGGCATTATAATACTAACCGTTTTGTTCTCAATACCCTTCCTAATGATCCCAAGCATAGAATTGGCCTTCTTCACTGCCACCGCACATTGGGTCGACACTTTCATCGACCTGTCCACCACCACCCCAAGATCTCTCTCCTGATCTGTCACAGACAGCTCAGAACCCATCAGCCTATATCTAAAGTTTTGATTTTTTGCCCCAATGTGCATGACTTTACACTTACTGACATTGAAGCGCATCTGCCATTTTGCTGCCCATTCTGCCAGTCTGGAGAGATCCTTCTGGAGCTCCTCACAATCACTTCTGGTCTTTACCACTCGGAAAAGTTTGGTGTCGTCTGCAAACTTAGCCACTTCACTGCTCAACCCTGTCTCCAGGTCATTTATGAAGAGGTTGAAAAGCACTGGTCCCAGGACAGATCCTTGGGGCACACCGCTTTTCACCTCTCTCCATTGTGAAAATTGCCCATTGACACCCACTCTCTGCTTCCTGGCCTCCAACCAGTTCTCAATCCAGGAGAGGACCTGTCCTCTAATTCCCTGACTGTGGAGTTTTTTCAGTAGCCTTTGGTGAGGGACCGTGTCAAACGCCTTCTGAAAGTCCAGATATATAATGTCCACGGGTTCTCCCGCATCCACATGCCTGTTGACCTTTTCAAAGAATTCTATAAGGTTCGTGAGGCAAGACTTACCCTTACAGAAGCCATGCTGACTCTCCCTCAGCAAGGCCTGTTCGTCTATGTGTTTTGAGATCCTATCTTTGATGAGGCATTCCACCATCTTACCCGGTATAGATGTTAGGCTGACCGGCCTATAGTTTCCCGGGTCCCCCCTCTTTCCCTTTTTAAAAATAGGCGTGACATTTGCTATCCTCCAATCTTCTGGTACCGTGGCCGTTTTGAGGGACAAGTTGCATACCTTAGTCAAGAGACCTGCAACTTCATTCTTCAATTCCTTAATAACCCTTGGGTGTATGCCATCAGGGCCCGGTGACTTATTGATCTTTAATTTATCAATGAGGTCTGAAACATCTTCTCTTTTAACCTCTATCTGACTTAACTCCTCGGTCTCCTCGGTCAGGATATACATTTGGATCAGGTGCAAGGATATTTCAGCGGGAGTGGCTTCAGCTGAGATTACCCCATTGATTAAAGTTGAGCAAGCTCATTCTGATGGAAGGTTCTAGTCCTGCATTTGGGTGCTCACCATAATAACTTAAATAAAACAACCCCCCACTACACATAAGTTGTTCAAGACTCAGATTCAAGGCTCAAATATGATTTGAATGGAATCCCATTGGCTTTAATAGAAGGCTCAGATTTTCCAAAGTGTATCTGACTTGGCATGGAGCAATTGCATTGTGAAATTTATTGCCACACTCTTGAAGCCTGCCTTTTCTCATTCCTTTCCTGAGGTAACCAAGATGGCAATGCCCACATGATAGTGCTGGTCTCCATGATAATGCTTGTTTTGCCCTGAGGTTAAAAATTAATCAATTTCTCTGTGAAAACAAGTCTTCCTTAAACAAAGTGTTGCAGTTTGAGAGGAGTTTTGATTCAGGACCTTGCCACACTTCTCAGTAGTACATATTTGGCTTATATGTTTGACAAGCAGTTGTAAGCTTTGCTTAATTGTTGGGACTGCAAATGAAGGGTATACCTTGATTGGAGAGTGACTGCAATCAGGGAAGAAAGAAAAAGTGGTAGATGACCTAAAACTCAAGTGGTCACATACAAATTAAGAAACAAAAGCTCTTTTAGGCTTCCTCCAGTATTTCCTGAGAGATGAACCCCTCTCCATAAAAGAGAATCTACATTGAGGTTCTCTTAATGTGCAAATGTAGATTTTATTGATTCACAAGCCTATGCTTGTTTACTCAATAGCAAGCCCCATTTAATCATTGCAGCTGACTCCCAGGTAAGTGTATTTAGGATTGCAGAGTAAGGGCCATCCTATCCAATTTTCCAGTGCTGGTGCAGTTGTGCAAGTGGGGTGTGTGTTGCATCTTGTAGTGGAGGGGTAGTCACTGGGGCCTCCTCAAGGTATGGGAACATGTATTCCCTTACTGCATTATGCTTACACCGGAGCAGGAAAGTTGGATAGGACTGGGCCCTAAGTGCTTTAAATTTCAGATGATAAATAAGGAAACATCCTTTAAGTCTACTTATATCATTTGATTTCTAGAAATCAAATGCTGTCCTGAGGTGAAATAAAAATGACAAAAAAGATAAATAAAAAATAAAACCCAGTCATCAGTAAAAGCCATGTCTAATATAAGATGTCAGGTGGGACTCAATCAAGTCAGGAACAGATGTGTTCTTAGGGAACATTTCATGGCAGATGATGGGGGGGCGAGGAATCTGCTTGGGCAAATCATTCCATGTTGCACAAGCACTGAAAAGGCCCCATCTTGATTCCTGCCAGCTGATTTTGCAGCAGTGGTGGGGCGACTGGAGGTCCTGAGAGGTTGGCCTTTGAGCTAGGGTAGGTTTGTATTAGACTCCACCACCACAAAATTGCAGGCTATGGGTTTATAGTCTTTCTTTGGACAATGGTTTGAAGGTTGGTCTTCATCCATGTTCTGCTTCAGTGCAATTCAATGAAGAGACACAGAATAAGGTCTTAAAATAATTGCACTTTATTTTCAAAAAAAAGTGATAAATGGCAATTTTGGGGAACTGGGGGCGTGCCCTCTGGCCATACACACCTTCATGCTGTCACGCTTGCTGGCGAAACCTACACATTTGGCTTCTGTAAGTAAGGGACCAGTACAAAGACAGCTGTACACACATAGGGTTCCTTCATTAGCTGACTGGCCAGGATTGCAACTGGTATGGAGGAGGCCTATCACACATGCCCAATGTGCTACTGTTGAGGAGTGTGGCCAGGAAGGCTGTCAACATTAGAAGTATGGCTGGGAGCATGTTCCGTCTCCTCCCCATGCATTCACTGCACACCCCAATGGCTGTAATGCTTGTTCACTCTAATAATATATCTATGCAAACCCTCAAATACTTTGAAGCTATATTAGTAAAACAAAGTAGTGTACATCTAATTAATCTGATGCAGCAGAGTGTGTGTGTGTATACCAAGAGCCTTGCCTTATGGAGCTTTTATTAATTTGTGTTTTATTTCTAAACAACCACTGGTGGAAGAAAATGGCTTTTGTTACCACATAGGTATGCCTTTTATTTAGGTAACAATCAGTAAACCTTTAATTAAGATCCTGGCATCAAACCACGAAAGGGATGTTAACCATAATTTTTCCTTAGTAAAATCCTTTTGTCTGTTAGGCATACAAATATGAACATATGGAAGAAAGAACAATCAGGATAAAAAAAAAAGGAAACTTTATAAAATGGTCCACAGAGGAGATGAACTGCAATCTCATGTGCACTGCTGCTTCTCATAGGAACAGAATCAAAATATGTCCATATATTTATAGCTGGGGTTAGTTCCTAGTGGTTTCAGCAGGGATGAAAAAAACAAACCCAGGCACCCCTTGGGACAAAGACTTGAAACTGGCACACTGGTCACTGAAGAAAACAGCTCATTTTCACCCCTCCCATGTTTGGTGATGTACAGATGCATGTGTGTTTGTTTTTAAAGGCACCACAGATACTTTGATACAGTTTGATACAGATAAAAGGACAACATTTTAAGAATTTGTCAGCTGTTGCATGGAAGGTGGGTTCATGACATCACAGCCAATAGTCATAGGAGGATTTTCCCCATTCATTCTCCAGGATGCTGCAAACTTGCACAATTGTTAAATGTTATTTTTTAAAGAAGTTGCCTCAGCTGGGAAATACCCAGTAGGTATACATAGCTGCATCATTGTTTCAGACAGCAAGTCTTGCAGCGGTATGATAAGAGAGCATGCAATGCAAGTTCTTTTTGGCTTGGCTTGGCTATTTTTGAGGCAAGGAAGGTTACAATCCTATCCACACTTACCTGGGAGTAAGCCCCATTGACTATGATGGGGCTTACTTCTGAGTAGACATGCATAGGATTGGACTCTCAGTGTTTTCCCCTCAGTGACTGAGGGGAGGTCTCATTATGACAAGTTTGAGACACTTTGGGAATGAGCCATTTAGTGCTATGGTTATCAGGGGGACCTGTAGCAAAATGTGGCATCTCTTTCAGTTGTACTGCCCAGTGCACCCAATTACTTTCCCCGCTCCCCCACCCCACGCTGTGGTTTTAGCTGACACCTCAACATTCCATGGCGGTGGTGGTGAAAGGGGGCACGGAGCTAACTTGGTTCACATCAGGATGCTTTTTTCTTCTCACATTTTTAAATTTTTCTGCTATCCTAAGTTCCTTGAACTTAAGGAACAAGTCTTAAAGACTTGCAAAGCTAGCACTCCCTCTACTGACTCTTTTGTTCCAAGGCTCTCAACAAGGCGACTTGCTTTTAAAGGAAGTGTCAGAATTAATGTCCTTCAGATCTACGGGCCTAGGTTTACACCTTGCTGCATAGGAGTTTGCAGGGCTTGTTCCTTGCTGATGTACAGTATGTTCAAAGGGAATGTTCAAAGGGAATACTGTGTAATCAAACTATAAGAGGGAATCAGCATAAGTCCTGTAACCAACCACAGAAGACCTGTAAACTTACTTATAGTGCTTTACTGCATTTTTCTTTGGCAAGCCTGCAACTTTGTAAGCAGCATTCCATTTAACAGAACCAACTGGAAACTTTCTGGATGTTATTCATTAAAAAGATGTCTACAGCACCCTCCCCTGCTGTAATTGGGTGCTGCCTAGCTAATGCATTCAGTGACTGTGTTGCTCCTGTGCTAATCCACAATACGATTCTTTCCATAGCCATTTCTTTCCTCTTACTCTTACCTTTGGCTTAATACCAGACTGGGATCCAAAGAGGCCCAGGCAAAGGGAAGTGTCCTGGCACATGATCAAATACCATTCTAGAAGAGCTCCCACCTTTCTGGAATGATGATTTGGCAGGAGGTCCACTGCTGGAAGGGGGAAGCTGAAAAGTGGTCTTGGATTGTGACCTTAATGATCCCATGTTTGTACATGATTAATGTACATGATTGTGCAAGGGGCGAGCCAACCTCAGTGGCAGGCTCCTTTGATGTATCTGGTCATGTGCAAGTTGGAGGGGGGGGTAAATATAACCCATGCTAGGAAGCTGCACTATTTCCCTCTTGAACACATTCTCCTAATTAACAGTCCCATCTTCATTCTTCCCATACCTGCCGTCTTATGCTGAATTTTAGATTGTAAACCTGGTTTTATGTTTATTACTTGGTAAAGCACCATACAGGCTGATGGCTCTCTAGAAACTAGAAAAAAAGGTAATTAAGGAAGAGCACCAGTAAGGGCAACACAATCCTTGTGCCCCAGATTTTATGTGCTTCAAATTCACCTTGCCTTGTGGCATGTTCAGGCTCCCTCTTGCTCGCCTTTCTTTATGTGAGGCTAACCTGAGGGAAGGGACCGTGTCTTTATTTTCAGCATCTAGCTTGCAGGGTGCTCTAAGAAACAAAAACAAAACTGCATACAGACCTACTTCTTGTGGTCCACTTGCACTGAGACAGAGACTACACCATAAGCTCCTACACACGATGTGTTTGTTCTAAATCAGAGCCATTGGTCAGATTTCCATCTGGGCAGGAAACTCTTTTCAATTGTATGTACCCACACATGAAAGGTCAAGAGCATTATTTCTGACTTTCCTAATGTACTTCTAGCATGCGACAATACATTTCCAGTGACTAACTCACCGTATGTGGTAACATTGGGAAAGGTGTAACATCAACGCTAGCTTATAAAAGTTGCATTTCCTATCCTGTTGAGCAAGTGCCTCAAGTCCTTCTGCTCCTTTTGCTCCACAAACTGCCAATCCCACATACAAACACACACTCATGCCCCAAGGCTGTGTCCTTGGTAACCTGAAAGTGCATTTCCTCACCATGCTTCATGAAATGTTGCTAATTCAAAGGGCATTGGGGGGGGGGGGAAGAGAGGCCAATGCTATGGCATGCACAAGCAGTGATTGGCAGACCAACTCTTTTACCATACCAAGGTGAAAAATTTTAAAAGAATTTGTGGTAGTAGAAATCTAGGTCACCTTAGGAATCCCTAAAAGAACACCACACTTTATACAGCCATTTAATAATTAGTGCACCAGCCTTCCTGCCCCCAAAACTATTTTTAAAAGATTACTTTCATTCAATGAGAGATTCATTCATACCTGGCAATGAGAGGTCCCAGAAAGCATTACAATAATCATGCAGCCTAGTTTTCAATATCATTTTTATTAGAACCCCACTGGATAGAAAGCCCAACACCTACTGTTTGCTTTACAGCATTAACAATACAGCACAGAGAGAAGCAAACGTTATCTTTAAATAGCTAGGGAATACAAGAGCAAATGAGTTGCGCTGATGAGATGGGTATAAAGGGGAAAGAACCAGACAAAATGCATTGCTTTCACAAGTTAAGACAAAATGGTTCAAATAAGATGCTGAGGTATGTTGTGTTTCTAAGAGCAGCCTGAAAATAAATCCAAATGCCTCTCATGAGAGGCAAACAGTTTTCAGTAATGCCACATATAGTATGATGGTAGAATGATACAGAGATACAACTATCCTACCTTTCTTAAAGTTAAAGTATCAGATTATTCAAAGATTTCATGTTATGCAAGACCAAGTCATGGTGACTGGGGACAACTGTGCAGAATATAAGTTGCATCTGATCATCCACAGATTTGGCTCAACATGGGTCCCTCAAGCCCCGCAGAGCTCTGATCAGGACAACCTATCCTATCTGGACAGCATTCTGAGGGCTGGGGAGGCCGTGCGCGGCCTCCGTGACCCTCAGAATGACTTCTAAGGCCTCAGAAGTAATTCTGAGGGTCACAGAGGCCGTGCACGGTATCCCCAGTCCTCAAAATGCCCTCTGCTCCAGTCTTGTTCAGAGGGTTAAAGGTGCCAAACCTGCGGATTTCAGTATCCATGGGGGGTCCGGAAACAGATCCAGTGTGGATACCAAGGCACCACTTGTAGTAGCAATGAGAGGGAGAGAGAACTGCTGACAAAGTACTATTATTACTTTCTACAGGTTCAGCAAATCTGCTAGATCTAAACCTTCACCATAGACTATCACTGGAAATTCTGAAGGGATGAAGACAGCCTAGTGAAAGCTTTATCAGAGAAAAAGCAGGGAATGTCTCCAACTCCATCGTTTTACATATGGCTTGATGTAACTTTGGAAGAGATCTCCCCCCCCCATCTTCCCAACAGAGTTTAGGGTACATAATTTGAGATTTCATCTGCCTACAATGCATGCTGGAACTTTCCTGTTAGACTTTGTTGACATTGTATTTGCCAATAGGTCTTCATAGCTTAGCCTTTGAACTGCAAGAAAAGACCTGGCTGTTCTGAAGATTTGTCAGTCGTGTGTACAAGGTTATCATTTTACAATGACAAACTAAAGTGATCTGCAACATACATAGGCTTGGGTTGTTCCCACGGAATGTTCAAACTAGAAGGGCAGAATCTGCTGATGGACCCAGAACTATTATAAATCAAGGCTGGAAAAAATATTGAGACAGACGGCAAGATATTAAGGAATCAATCCTAGCCACTCTTACTTTGGAGAAAGTCTTACTGAACACAGTAAAACTTACTTTTGAGTAAAGCTGGAAAGGATTGGGCTATAAGATGTATTTCACAGTTAAAAGAAAGAGAACCCCAGATGATGCTGGAAGCCTAGAAGACTAGACTCTTTAAACAAAAACTAAACACAGGTGGAACAGGACTAATCAAGCACAAACAGGCTGATTAATCTGCAATCCTTAACCAGCAATGGAGGGGGGCTTGCTATTGGGCCTGTTCAATGTTAGAATTTACATACATACAAATCTATTAGATTATATCCACCATGTGGAAGTAAACCAAGCCAGGGGGACAGGTGTAAGTTGGCCTCCGGAACAGTCTCACTGCTTCACAACATTTATCATTCCAAGTAGCTCAGTTTATGAATGGGGCTAGTCATTCAAACCATTAGAAGTGAGGGGTATGGCTCCTGCTATACCCAAAAAGCAACTTCAAATTACTCATTCCATTACTGAACCCATTTTAAGTTCCCAGAGTGAACTTTTGTGCTCTTTTATGCTTCACCTCAGTAAACACACCCTATGCCATTGTCTTTATAGGCAGCTACATTTCTTCTCAACTACTCAGAACAGGATTTGTTACCCTGCTTTATCCCCCACCCTCAATGTTCAAGAAGAATTTCATAAGCTAATTGCCTCTTTTCCTCTTAGTTGCAATACTAGCCATCTCTTTTCCAATTAAGAAAGAATGTTACACAATTTGAGATATGTAAATATTTAGGAATTCATCCACCCTCAGGCTGGAAACAAGAAGAAGCTGGGCTAAGCTTTTTCTTCTGGTTGAATCCTTTATCTTCTCTTTTGTGGGTCATACGCCAACAGGAGGCCAAAGGAACCAAACCCAAAGAAAATGGTTTGGATAAACCACTTAAGCTTAGTTACAGTGTCGGTGATGCCTTTGACCCTGCAATGAGAAAAACCAAGCAATTAAATCAGAAATTTTGGTCTTATAATGCAAGTTTAGGTTTAAATACATGTATGGTGCCTTGAACTCTGGGAGAAAGGGAAGGATTTGAAATAAATAAGGCTTTAAGCCACACCTCCTCTGTCTGTGTATACATACACCCAGGCCTATCCACATCTATGGAATTCTTGACTTTTAAAGACTGCTGTGTTAATTTGGTTGACTCGTTTTTTTAATAGATAAGGTGAATAGATGCCAGCTGTCAAGAATGCACACACTAATTTTCATTATGTACATTGTTCAATCAGCATTTATGACCAACAAATAATCATGCTGGATATTGTAAGTGTTAAACTGATAGTGAATAGACAAATCTCTAAGAAAAGAATATGCATACAGACCAAAAAGGTATTAATAACTTGATGATCTCCGTATGTACTGTATGCCCCATGTTTCAGCCAAAACTAGCTACCAAAGCAGCTTACAATTCAAATCCATCAAAAGACACAATAAAAATTGTATGTCATGGAAAGGAGTATCGATGCTTGCAGTTCACCATTCCGTGTGTGTGTTTCCTTGCACTTTGTGTAGTTCTTCCCATAGTGTGCTTGGCTAGATTAATGCATTTTTAACTAAACACTCAATCTTCCAAAAAAGAGCCAAACACTCAATCTTCCAAAAAAGAGCAGAGTGATGCATAACTCTGTTTTTTCTACATGAAAAGAAGTGTCTTCTACATGAAAGACACTTCACTAAATAAAGCAGCATCCGTAGCAGCCTGGAGGACTACTGAGCAGCTAGTGCCAAGTTACTGGGGATTATAGGGATGGGATGTTTTATATTTTAGTTCACCACTCTCCTACCCAATGTTCTGGTGACTGCTAGCTTGCTCAGCTAAATGGTGTGCCTAAGAGCTCCTTTCCCAGAAGTGCATCTCAATGATAGTAGAAACCAGGTAGCACAGATGACTTTCCTCAGAAGAGAGGAATACGGATTCTCCAAGTCATGCTTTGGACTCCAAGGACAAGTTATCTACATTTTAGCTGTAGATGTGTTTGGAGTATATGTTGCCTATACCAATTTTTTAGAATGGCAAGTCCAGTGACAGATTCCAAGTCATTGGAGGACAATGACAATTACTTAATTTAGTCCTAGTTCTCACGCAGCAGATGAGAAACTTCTGTATCACTTCAGATTACAGGATGGCACATTCCCCATGTAGAAACAGAAAACATTCCTACGTACAGAATGCCAGCATGTCAGCCTAGGCACAGGTTTGCCACCTTGCCTGCTATCTGTAAACATTAGCAAGTGGGACAGGGTAATAGGAAGACAAAAAAAATTAGCTCACTCGAATAACTTGAAACTGATGAATGCTTCAGCCACATGGATCAGCCAACACCCAACATACCTGCAAAGGAAGAAAAACACTAGTTTCACTTGGGCTCAGTCAGACAATTTTAGTTTAGGTTCAGCCTAGAATATTCTCGTGCTGGAGGGATAAAAACCAGACAACTTGATTCCAACCTGCGACAATGTCTACAATTGTGAAGCACAAGCCCCCAGGAGCTTCTTTTGTACAAGCTCCACTGGGGGAAAAAAAAACAAAACCAAAACAGAATGGGGCCATTGAAATGAACCCAATATGCTTGTGTGGTTCCTGTTTACTTCACATACATGCACCTCAACCCAAAGGCATCCCTGCCGAGAACAGCACCTGATCTGCACTTACCTGCTGCAACTCAGCATTCTTGAAGTTTGGGGGTCACTACATCACCCCCAACCTTCCAGGCTTTCACACTGGTTGAAATGCAAAAGTCCATCTTTGGCCCACCTCCCTTCAGCAGGTTGCTTCGGCCCCATCCACTTTGTGCAAAAAACCATCAGCAGCGAGAACGCGAGGCTGCTTGACCACCCCCCCCCCAAATTGCCAAACGGGGGCTTCTTAGGAAGTGTTCCGTCATACCCTCCAGGACACTGCCAGGGGGTAGCCAACCCCTCTTTGTGACACCACTGCCTCTACTGTTCATTAAGCAGGAAAAAAATCACTCTGAATAAGGAAATATCAATGGCTTCTAAATTCAACTTACCCTATTTTTAAAAGAGTGTTGTGGTTGTCGATCATGTATTTCATAAAGGTGCCAAATGGTCCCAGGTAGGTATGGGGAAATGAATGAGGTGCGAAGACTGCCCACTGAGAGAGAGAAAGAGAGATTTCATTAGACATCACTACATAATTCATTTTTCAAGTATAGTTACTCCACCACCAACTATAGAAGCAAGTTTAGGGAACACAAAACAAAATAGCTTTTGTTTCTGGATTTCTCATATTCAGAAACTATCAGGGCAATCCTATGCATGCTTAATTAGAAGTCCCTCAGTGTTCAATGCATGCTTATTATTAAGTAAGCATGCACAGGTCTGTACCCTGTATGTGTATCAACAGAGAAGGCAAGGAGGGAAGGTTGTGATCTACCCAATGTGCCACCATTCTGGTAAATGACATCAATTCTAGTCATATTCAAGAAGTAGAATGCAGAATAAGGTAAAACTCAGATATTATTAGCTACTGGAAATCCTGAATTCTCATCACAGTCAAACAGCATTCAAAGAGCATTTGTAGACCTCACAACTGGAAAATACAAAGACATATTGGCAGTTTATATTAAATCTAGGAAAATGTGATTGTTCCAGTAGTTAGTGACTAGGAACATCACTCAAGACAGATTCTAGTCTTTCTTGCTAGTCACCAAATTCTCATCCCCCTCCTCAAATGCACCCACTGAGTCCAGCTTCCCAAGCTCTCTCTTGCTACTCAGGAACAAAAAATTAGAACAAAACCACAATACAATTCTGCAGATTAAGGCATGTACCACTTAGGTGCATTTTTGTAATCATTGCAGCTGCAACCTATATACACTTTCTTATATATACACTATACGCTAAGTGTAATATACAACCTACATACACTTTCTTATATATACACACTATATAAGTCCCATTAAAGAATTGAAGAGAAGCTTTTGCACCTCTACAGAACAGATTTTATATTTTTATTCACTTTTTGTTGCTGAGAGATTTCTAAAGTTTTGTAGGTGTGTGATAGTTTTACTTGGGATTTATGTTATCTGGTCTTGATAAGACATTTCATGGCTTTAAATGAAAAGGAGGGTATAAGCTTAGAAAACAAATGAAGCTTTGTCCCATAGAACTCAGTGGAAGCTATTTAGAATCAAGCCTACATTTAAACGTATATCTTCATCTTAGGATTTGCATCTTTGGCTCACAAGAACATGGAGCAATTTTAGGTACAGACTTCTCTTTATCTGTGAATTTGCTTATCTGTAAGGGGCAAAATTGCTACCTACCTGTTATCCATGCCTCTGTTCTTGTTAGCTGCTATGCAGAGACCTTCTGGAGGCTGCAGGGAACTTGAGAATGGTGCCTGGGACCAGCATGGATTCCTTTAAACTGGCCAGCAGAAGCTTCTGCCAGTCATTTTAAAGGGGTCTGTGCTGGTTGTGGGTGCCATTCTGAAAGTCCCTACAGCATTCAGAGGTATTTTGGCATTTCTTGTTGCACTTGGCTGACTTCCTAAAGGTCTCTGGTAGATTCTTCTGATGGCAGGAAAGGTACTTCTTCCCTTCCAGGGTATCCCTTGAACCTAACCCAATTGATCCTATAGGATCAAAGGTTCATTATCTGTGAATTTGCTATCTGCTATGGTTTCCAGGAACCTAACCTAGCAGATAATGAGAACTGACTGCAGCAGTTTTTGTTGGTGCACAAGGGGAGATTCTTATGAATGCAATACCTTCTCTCTGTCCAGTCTTCCTTTCAAATAAGTAACACACAAAATAGCACCTCAATTCTTTAGCTCTTTCCTCATTTGCAAAAACTCCCCAAATCCTGTAGGAGTCCATTCCCAGATATGCTGCCACCTCCAACTGGCAGAGAGCGTGACCTTGTTCTTCAGGAAAAAGTATGTTCCCAACCCTGTGGAACGTTATTTCTCAACCCTGCTATGTGAGATACTGTAATTGGCATATGCTGTGAAATCAAATGTTTACAATCGGACTATTAGCTGCAACGCCCCCCTATTAAACTTGAATAATCGCTCATTCATCACTGCATCTGCTTTGCAAATGAAACACAACTTCTTCAGTAGCACAGGTGGAACCTTCCATTGTTTCCTCCACTGTCAGCATTCAGGAATGTATGTGTTGTTGGCATCCTTCAGTCTCGGAAGACTGTGGTGTCACGCTCTGAATGGTGGTTCTGGAACAGAGTGTCCTCTCCAGTGCACGAAGCCTGGGTAAAGTAGGTATGGAGGATAGGCTGTTACCCATGCAGCAAATCCCCCCTCTCCATGTCGCTGAAATGGTCCAATGGAAAGGCAGAGGCCAATACGGTTGGTTCCAGTGGCGTCGCAGGAGTTGCCAGAACGTGACTGTGTTCAGCCATGAACTGCCTCAGGGACTCTGGCTCCGGATTTTGCCTCAAGGTTGACTCCTGAAGCCTTTTCCATAACTGGATGTAGCCACAAGGCAGTGGAGGTTTGGGATCAGAGTTTTCCTTCTCTCAGATGAGCTGCCTTCCCAGGCTGACGAGTCCCATCTACCCGGTGGCTATTTAGTCGCCTCTTACGACAAGTACAGCCAAACTGAGGGCCTATTCTTATCCCCAGCCCCCAGGAATTCAGGAATGTAAATGCCTCAGGATCAACAAGGATCTGTTGTTGTCACTTTGTGAAGTGCCAAGCACAATGATGTGCAGTCTAAATAACAGCAATTATTTCTTCAGGACACCCAGTGGATCCCATATATGGTGATATTTCAGTCCAAGCTGCCCTCTTGAGCACTTTAGCCACTGGATCAAAATGGTTCCTGTGGTGCCATATATGGACACAGGCCCCACCTACTGAGCACAACAGACATACAATGTTCATCCATCTTAGCCAAGCTTCAACCTGCATTTCTAGATGTGCTCTACTGCTTGTGTCACAAGCGCACATAGGGGAAAATGAATTGTGTGTGCAGGGACCAACTGCTTGTGGCACAACTCAATGGCACACCATGAGAGGCATTTGTTCCACAAAAGGAAGGCAAGTTTAAAGGTGGGTCAATAGACATTGTGGAGATAGTAATAAAATAACTGGGAAAGGACCTCAAAAATGCAAAGCAATGAACTCAACAGTCATTCACACAACTGAGCCCTAAATGTTAGAGGTTTCTAGACAGAAGTGAAGAGAGAATCCTTATAAATAAAGGTGCAAGTGATGGGGTGAAAGGAGGAGAACCAGAAGAAAATCAGAAGGTTACCCAGAGGAAATAAGGATTGAAGAATCAGCAGTAACAGGACAGAAGGGAAAGAAGAGAAAGACCAAAGGAAAGAAAATGGAGAAGCAGGTAAACACCAAGATTCCAGGCACATTGCAAGACTGTGGCCAAGTCCTGGCTGCCTGTAGCCCTGGTTCAAGCTTCAGAAAAGGAGCGAGCTCCTCAGTTGGTCATGAAAGTACTTCACCTTCTCACAGTGTGAGGGCAAGTCTCTCCCACTAGACAAACTCTCTTGATTGGCACTGTAGGTGCTCAAATAAATGCCCCTTCGAACACAACCCAGAAGTTTGAGCAGTTGGTGTGACGGTTCAGTGAGTGCATCTGAAAGGAAGGTCTGGGGCTGATCTCTAGCTTTCTGCTTAACCAAAGAGTCCTAGACTGCAATCCTAACCAACTTTCCAGCACTGACATAAGAGCAATGCAACTCCAAGGCAAGGGAACAAACATTGCCTTACCTTGAGGAGGCCTCCAACATTGCCTTACCTTGAGGAGGCCTCCATGACTGTCCCCCCCCCCCAACTGCAGGATGCAGCACATGACCCAGTGGCACAGCTATGCCAGTGCTGGAAAGTTGGTTAAGATTGCGCCCCTAGGCTCCCACACATTTGACACTCACACCAAAGGAAAAAAGACAGCATACCAAGTATGCTGTCATGAGATCATAGTAGTGAACACAAGACACAGTAGATGGGGAGGGCTGTGGGCCAATGATCAGGTTGCGAAACGTCTTTCCTTATCTGCTGAGAGAAGCTGGTTATGTGGCGCCAGAGTGCCAGGATCTCATGGTTTCAGGGCAGGGAGAAAGGCAGAAAAGGGTTCAAAAAGTGAACTCAGGAGGATTAAGCCATAATTTTGACAAAGGAAGAAAACAGGTCAAGGGAGCCAAGACTGCTTTCCCAGGGATTCTCAACAGGCAACTCCACAAGTGCTGGAGCTGCAGTTTGTGGTGGCACTTAAGAAAAGGGGGTACAATGGCTGGAAAATGAAGAAACTGGTCTCCTGCCTATTCTGGGTACCAACTGCCATGACAGTTCTTCGGCAGCAGAGGGAATGGTGGTGCTTGATACAGCACCAGTGGTCTCCCTGAACAATTCACAAGCAGCAGACAAACAATGTCATGACTGAAAAACATGCTCATCCATGATTAATCATTATTATTCATGCCATGGTATCATCACCGCACGATCTGAGTAAGCAGATGAATGATTTTTGCTTATAATTGTATTTCGCGCCAAAGGATAAGGCAATATGGAGAGAATGGTATGGTGACCGCAGAGAGGAATGAACAGTTATACAACTAAGAAGAACCAAAGCTTCGCAGAAAAAAGTGTACTTTAGCAGACATGACCTGAAGAGCAATGGCTACAAAACAATTTTATTAAATGGGTTATAATTGGGGTATTTGACAGAAAATAGACAGGGAGGGGGCATTGAAAGTAATGCCTGATTTGAGGAGGGGGTGAATAGGCAGAGTGCCATCATCAACTTGGGATTCTTCCAAAATTTCAAGCATCTATGCCACAACCCAGTAACCCCCTCCCTATGCCAACACCAGGGAGAAGTGGAAAATTATGTTTCAGGGTCATGATGTTAAAAGGTTATAAAAGAATCAAACATCATTGCATCCGAGAAGAATCATGTGACCGCTACTTGCCTCGTTTATCTCCTTCATCTAAGGGCACAATCCTAACAACTTTCAAGCACTGGCATAGCTGTGCCAGTGGGGCATGTGCTACATCCTGCAGTTGGGGGGCAATCATGGAGGCCTCCTCAAGGTAAGGCAATGTTTGTTCCCTTACCTCAGAGTTGCATTGCCCTTATGTCAGTGCTGGAAAGTTGGTTAGGATTGTGGTCTACTAATTGCCCTGGCAAGATAACTGCGTATACATGCAAGCATGAACACTGAGCTGCAAGAGTGATTATTCCTGGAGTGTATAGTGTTCAATGCGACATCTATGACTTTCTTCTTATTTAGAAGTAAAGCGCTTGAGCATGCATTTAAGTCTGACACTTCATATTCTCCTAAGTTTCCACTACTTAGATCTGTGGTCTGATCACCCACAACTCTATAAAGATGAGTCTGTAAGCCTCGAGACTGGGAGGCTGGACTGAAAGGTGAACATTTTTGAATGGCATCTGTAGAACACCACACTGGACAATGGACATAATTAAGATCTCAGTCAAAGTCTGTGAAGTAAGACTGACAGATTGAGATGCATCAACTGATCCATAGGAATCTTAGGATAAAGCATCAAAATGTAACTAGGAGAATTTGTCATTAAGCCCTCCCCCAAAATCACCACTTTTCTTTTAATAGAAACAAGACAACATGGAGGACTCCAAGACCCAGTCTTTTATAACCCAAATCCCCAAAGGGAAACAGAGATTATAGTAGCATGAACCCATCAAAAACCTTTCTACTGTGTCATGATGGCCCTTGATGGCACCTCTGCTGTTCAGAGGGTGCGGTGGAAGGTTCACAGATTGCTCAGATGCCTGCTCCTTAATTATCATACAACTCTTGTTTACAGTAAAGTTGAAGGTACCTCTTGTGTGTCATTAAGAACTTTGTTTACTCCCACAGTCAGGAAGCCCCCTGGATGCAGCTTGTTTTACAGGTTTCAATCTCCTGGCCAAGCAAGGTGTGGCTGGCCATGGATTTTCCCAAAAAGAAAGGCCCTCTAAACCAGCTAGCAAGGGGGGGAGGGGGAGATTTGCTTTGAAGAACCAGTTTGGCCTTTTTCCTAAGGTCAGTGGGATGTGATGCTTCCTCACCATCAATCCAAGCAAAATTCTAGGAGACTGGCCTGGGTCATGCTCATCTGTAATGCACCAGGCATCACATATACGTATATATGTGCCAAGCAATAATTCAAGGAAAAATATGCCAGGCAACATCTGTTTTTAGCAACAATTAGTATCCAGCAAGCTAGCTGAAGGCCTCTCCTGCCCAGTCAGAAAATTTCCTACCCTAGCCAGAACAAGAAAATTGCAAGTGTCACATAACATGCTACCAAGCATACCTCACTAGCTACAGTGTAAAATGGCAGGCTATGTATGTGCAAGGCAGCATTTGTGTATACAAACAAGTATACACAAATGTTATTGCTGTTATTCAGAAGTTCCACTGTGTTCAAATGGGCTTACTCTCAAGATTAGGATTCTTTTAACTGATTTAACGTTTAACTGATTCAAAGATACACCTCCTAGGGTCAGGGGAGATGGAAGCCTTAAGACAGTAGTTTTCAATCACTGTGCCGTGGCACACTGGTGTGCCGCAAATGGTCTGCAGGGGGAGTTTGGGGGTGTGCTGTGGGAGTTTGGGGGAAGGTCATCTATTAGTAGGGCCATTGGGGGATGTGAGCCCCCTGCTGACAGTACAGTGGGCCTTGTCAAAACAATGATGGTGTACCTTGACCATTTTAGTACCTTGTCAGTGTGCCATGAGATGAACAGGGCTGAAAATCACTGCCTTAAGTTGTCAACTGCAGCCATTTATGGAGCACACAAGCCAGCCAAAGTTCAGGACTTCCTATACTTCATTCATTTGAGTAGGACAGTGTGGCACAAGCCAAGATCTCACTCACTGAAGCCAATGGCCTTCAAAGGAATGGAATGTTGGTGGGATTCTACTCAAGCAGCGTCATGGGGTGTTTTACTTTTAAGCCCCCCCCCCCCCGTAAAGCAGCGGTGGTGGCTTACCAGAAACAAGTACCTGTCCCTAGTGGACCAGGAACCACTGACACCTGCTTGCTGCGTCCCACCCCCATTCAACCACCTCTCCAGGGAGCCCGGCTCCCTCCCCTCTTGCTACTCACTGTGTAGAACGCCAAACCAGTCGCGATCGCCACCATCCAGTGCAGTTTGGTGCGTCGGAAATACTTGCTGGGGTCCTCGGAGCCAGCAGTAGCCACAGTAGCAGGCATATTGGCAAGGAGGCGTTCGCTTGAAAGCACCTGAGAGTCAAACACGAGCGTCCGCTACGACTGTGACCACAGCTTCACCCAGCAGGTACAAAACCCTTTCCATCATTATGGCTCCACCCCCTCCCTTCTGACCTGCCCCACCACGAGGCGTTCCAGGGGCACCAACTCAGCAGGAAGACGTTGCTTCATCACTAGCCGGGCGCGGATTGGGCGCGCAGGGGAGGGGCGTGGTCACAGTCATTGTGACGTCACAATGGTCTGGCTGCATCAGACTCAGGAATCTACGCCCCGGGCAGGGGCAGATTCCTGAGTGGTGGGAGAAATTGTTGCTGGAGCGTCTTACGAGCGCCCCATTAGGGTTCCGCGGCTGCAATACTAAAGGATCTTGCGTAGCACGTTCAAAACGAGCGGATCCCTTTCAGCAGAAAACTTCTTTCCGTTGACTACACGGCGTGTCATCAGGGACAAGGGTTGTGTTTTTTTTTAGTCGCCAAGAGTTAATTAACATCACACTGCTAGGTAGTGATTAGCACTAATTGGGAACTGTCACCATGCTTATTTTGCATCGTTTAAAACGTATTACAAAACCAGTCTGCTGGCATGCCTTTTTGGGGGGACGGGACGTGACGCTGTTGGTTTTGTCTTGCAATTAATGTTCTCTTTATGCCTCTATATGTTCACGTGTGCATTCTGTATGTCCACCAATGCAACTCGTTGTGCATCTAAAGAAGGTTACTTGGGACTAAGCCCCATTGACTATAATGAGACTTCTGAGCAAACATGCATAGGGGTGGGCTGGAAGTAGTCCATGAAAGCTTGTGGTACAATCTATTTGTCTCAAAAAGGTCACCAAAACTCTTTTAGGGTGCAGTCCTAACCCGTTATGTCAGTGCTTTCCAGCACCAACATAAGGACAATACAGCTCAGAGGTAAGGGAACAAACATTCCCTTACTAAGTGGGTGAGTGACACTCAGATGCAGGATGCAGCACGTGTCCTGTTGGGACATGCAGCACATGTTTTATTGGGACTGCTTTGCCAGTGCTGGAAAGCACTGGCATAAGCAGTTAGGATTGCGCCCTTAATCTATATGCACTTATAATGCACTTGAGTCTGGTCCAACAAGAAGCTGACGGAACATACCAAGATCCAGGTCTACAGAGCTTGCGTCCTGAGTACACTTCTGTACTGCAGCGAGTCATAGACTCTTCGCTCACAACAGGAGAGGAAACTGAGCGCTTTCCACATGCGCTGCCTCCGACGCATCCTCGGCATCACCTGGCAGGACAAAGTTCCAAACAACACAGTCCTGGAACGTGCTGGAATCCCTAGCATGTATTCACTGCTGAAACAGAGACGCCTGCGTTGGCTTGGTCATGTCGTGAGAATGGATGATGGCCGGATCCCAAAGGATCTCCTCTATGGAGAACTCGTGCAAGGAAAGCGCCCTACAGGTAGACCACAGCTGCGATACAAGGACATCTGCAAGAGGGATCTGAAGGCCTTAGGGATGGACCTCAACAAGTGGGAAACCCTGGCCTCTGAGCGGCCCGCTTGGAGGCAGGCTGTGCAGCATGGCCTTTCCCAGTTTGAAGAGACACTTTGCCAACAGTCTGAGGCTAAGAGGCAAAGAAGGAAGGCCCATAGCCAGGGAGACAGACCAGGGACAGACTGCACTTGCTCCCGGTGTGGAAGGGATTGTCACTCCCGGATTGGCCTTTTCAGCCACACTAGACGCTGTGCCAGAACCACCTTTCAGAGCGCGATACCATAGTCTTTCGAGACTGAAGGTTGCCAATACGGTATAATGCACTGGATCCCTGAGTCACAGGCATCCAACTTATGGACATTCCAGGTTATGGACAACCACATCACTGCTTTTGTGCAGGTGCAACCCATTGTTCCCTTTAAGATGTGTGCCTATATGTTACTATTAAAGACATGTAGCAATAATATATCATAAATTTAAATTAGAATTGAAAAACAGTGACATCCACAATAATTGAAATGAATTCAGTTATTCAATTGAAGTGAATGAGGGCCCACTGCTAACCAATTTTCCAGTGCCAGTGCAGTGGTGCCAATGGGGCATGCACTGCATCTTGTGGTGTGGCAGCAGTCACAGAGGCCTCCTTAAGGTAGGGGAACATTTGTTCCCTTACTCTGGGGCTGCATTGCAGTTGCACTGGTGCTGAAAAATTGGATAGGATTGGGCCCTGAGTCTCTTCAATGAAATGAAGAGACACCACCTCTTGCTTTACCAAAATAATTTTGAAATGGACATCAGCTCCCCAAATATACTCTTAATTTATCCCTCTTTTCATACCCCAGTTTTTAATCTCTTTTCCTGCCAATTATACAAGCCATGTCTGGATTAACAGTGTGCTTTGATCTTTGAATGCTCTTTAAAATCAGTATTTATTTTGTTAAGACTATGTATATGTCACTTTTCAACCAAAAAGTGCTTTACATAGGTTTACATAAATAAATGGGATAGCATATGAGCCCTGATAATCCAGTCCCTGTCCCTTTTGGGTAAGGAATCTCCCATGGGTAAATATTCAAGAACATTAACATTAACATTAACAGTATTTATATACCGCTTTCCAACTAAAAGTTCACAAAGCGGTTTACAGAGAAAAATCAAATAACTAAATGGCTCCCTGTCCCAAAAGGGCTCACAATCTAAAAAAGAATAAGGTAATATGTCCAGTAATCCTATCCTTTTGCCTGCATAGTATGCAGCTGTGCCCAAACCGGCTGCACTGTATGCTATGGTGGTGGTGGGGTGATCTGGAGGCTTGGGAGGGGAAAGGGAAAATAATTTCTCTTCTGTAAGCTCCTCTGCCACCAATGGGTCTCCTTGGACCTGCACAAGCTCTTTAGCTGGTGCAAGTGCAAGGAGACAATGGGGACATGTTGGCTTGCTCCAGAGGAGATAGCATCCAGTACAAGTAATCTGTACTGGGTGCTGCTCCTCCCTCCTCTAACATGCCCCTTGCCCTCCCCTGTTCCGTTCTGATCTGCCTACCCCCCTGTCCCATTCCATCTACCCCACCAACTTATCAGCGTCAGAGGGGCTCCTCTTTGCCACCGCCGCACATAGGGTCCTCCCTGCCATCTACAGCAGCAGCAACCTCAAAGTACATGGCTCCCCATGTGTCTGGAAGACATTTTACGAACTGTAAAGCATGTTCCACTGCTGGAACACATGGTTAGGATTGGGTTGTAAAATACACAAAATGAGCAATTAATACAAAGTGTATGTCAGTCATTTGCAGTGCAATTCTAGGCATGTATATTTAGAAATAAGTCCCAGTGACTATAAAGGGACTTACTCTCAGGTAAGCGCATATATCAATACCTTCAGTAGTATATGGGATGCATTTCTGGCAAGTTGAATTCTGTGCAAAAACAGTACTATGGGACACTGGCAATCCTGTCCCTGTGCCACCTGGAGCCAGGACCACAGGGTGCCGCCGCCCCCCCCACCAAGTGCCACCCCTACCTTCCAGAAAACCTTTAAACCCCAATTCCAGTTTTTGGGTGAAAACCAAGTCTTTAAGGCCTTCCGGACACCTCAGAGGGCTGGGGAGGCCATGCATGGCTCTCTGAAGGTCCCTAGATAGGGTGGGTGGGTGGTGGCATCAGAGAAGAGAGGAAGGTGACGCCTTAGGGCATTTGCCCCCTTGCCTCCCCTAGGAACACCACTGCTATGGGATGCAAGTAATACTGATTGTCCCAGAATGCACTGCTCCTAATGGATAGAATGATTTTCAACCACATTAGGACAAAGAGTACTGTAAGGAATGACTGACAGGAAGTTGCATTAACAGAAATGTGACTGTGTGGGATTGCAACCTTGATTTCACTTTCCTAATTGCTGAGACATCTCAATAAAATGTGGACAATTTTATATTGTATTAGTTTCAAACTTACATCAGGTGTTGTCTGGTCTTGTCAGGTTAAATGTACATCATCCGGGAAGTTGACATCCAGAATCTCGGTTGAAAAGGGTGTGAAGCAGGGGTGCATTTTGGCACCTTTCCTTTTTACTCTTTTTTTAAGTGATATGTCCTCCTTCCTTCTTCAAGCTGATGGGCACTGTCCCAAGCTAGGCTCAACCTATATTCCCATTTTATTATATGTGGACGATGCTGTGTTGATTTCTCAAAGAACAAATTGGCCTCAAAAGACTGTTAAAAAGAAGTTCTGCCTATCTTTCAAAAAATAAATTGGAGTTAAAATACTCAGAAAACTATGATATTAGTGTTCTCAAAATCCTGGAACCCGTTTACCTGGAATATAAATGGTGATAAAATCAAACAGGTCAAGAGCTTTAAATATCTAGGGGTACACTTCCAACACAATTTATCTTGGTTTCAACAGGAAGGGTAATTGCTTCATTCCTGCTGCAGTTAAGCTCTTCAATGCCAAGTCAGTTGTGCAATTACTATATGGCATTCCAATTTGGATGAGGGCAGCAAACCATGAGCTGGAGCGAGTCCAGGCAAAATTTCTTAGGGCAATTCTGGGGTTACCTAGGTGTGACCTTTATGCCACCACATGTTTGGAAACAGGAGAAAAGCTCTTGTCAACCAGAGCCTGGCTTTTGTCCATCCGATACTGGTTGCACATTCATTACAATTCACCTCCAGGCAGGTGTGCTATATTTGATGCTAGGAGAGCTCGTTCTTCATGGTCCAACTATATAAGGAAGAAAATTGAGACAATAGGGATCTCACTAGACCATCTGAACATGTGCTCATATTCTGAGGCCTATCAGAGCATCACAGTCAGACTGTTGGATATTGAATTTCAAAATCTTAGTGAGCAAGCAACAAAGGTTTGCTCGCCCTTATATTATTCCATCCCATACCAGTTTGGGAAAATGGCAATTTATCTTTTTTCACTGACAGACCCCAGAGAACATCGTGCCATAACCCTGGCAAGGTTCAACATTATTCCCTCAAGGGTGACAGCTGGGAGATATAGTAAGATTCCCTATCAAGACCATCTTTGCCCTTATAACATGGCATTGATCGAATCTCTTCCACATATATTTTTCTACTGTCCTCGGCATAATAGTGCCCGTTCCACCTATCTAATGCCCATCCTGGTTTATAGAGTGGGTCTTCCAGATATGGTAAAAATTAAGCTATTATTAAATGATTGCTCACCCTCAGAGTTGAAAATGGTTTGAAAATTCTTGATGGCGGTGATAAGCCATAATGACTGAATGATGTCTTCAGTCCCATAACTGAGAGGGTGGTAGTTTATTTGTAGCTGATGGTGGCAAGTAGACCCATGAGAGGCTATCCAGTATATTCTATATGTTAGGCCAGTATATTCTACATGGGACAAATATACCTGATTTATTTAGAAGTTATGTATCCTTATATATCATAGGCTTATACTCACTACTGTTGTTTTCTTTGTTGTGTGGTTGTGTTTTTTATGTATGCCAATAAAGGTCTTATCTATCAAGTATTGTCTGCTTGACTGTATTTAGCTCTGTTAATTAAGGTGAATAATTTCATCAAATGTCTTATTGCAGGTCTCTCTGATCTCAAGAGATTTTGTGCTAGCACCTGTTAGAAGTTCAGAGTGATTTGGAACTGAGCGAGGTAGCTTTGAAATCTCTTGGAATAGTATGTCTTCTGATGGAGTCTTCAAAATTGCACGAGCATCTGGCCTCAACGTTCTTGTTCATAGATTCCATACTTGCAAACAGTCCCATTTTCCTAAGATAGTAAAGAATACTTGCAATCCTTTAAGCCTAGCTAGAATTTCGTCTTTTTCTATAATATCCCCCAGGCTGTATATGCCAAGTCACATCTGTATTTCCAAATGAACTCTCAGTTTAATGGACCTTGGTTTAAGATACTTCAGAAACAAGAGATGTTTTCTGCTTCTTTAAAACCTAGTTACAGGAAGTCTTTGCTTACTGTTGTGGATAGGTTCATGGAAACTGCAACTTTAAGTGAAACAATGTATAATGCATCCACAAGCGCTCCCCCCCCCATAGATCTCATGTGGACTCCCTGCATGGTCTGCATGGCTTGGGAGGGCTCTCTCTTGTTCCTGGGCCTCAGGACTTGTTGGTGGGCTCTGTTTGCTGCCTCCTGTCATCTCTCGGGCACGCATGTGGCTGGTGACTGTGTCCCTGGTTGCCTCGTCAATACCAAAGAAAGCTGTGACTCATGTACAACTCACTGATTTCTACAGGACTTAAAACATAACTATCATCATCTGGACTGGGACCCACGTGAACATTGATTACAAGCAAGTATGTTTATTCAGAGGTAGGTCTTGGAGAGCTCAGTAATAATCATTGCCATACTTCTCATAGAAGAATGATGTTAAGCTTCTGCCTGCCCCCCAGGCAAGTTCGTGGCTGGATATAAACATTGAAATAAATGTGAGGTTCGCCCCCCACCATCAATGTTAAAATGAACCGACATTGAAGGAAACAATGTTAAGTGAGCACTTTCTGTATAAATATTTCATGCATGAGCATCTCTAGTGACATCAGATTTAATGGACGTGGCATTGACAGAAACTCCTTCCCTCTATTAGGGTGTTAAATCAAGGGTTCACTGTAATTACCTTTATTAATAACCCAGTATAACAATAACCCAGTATTAACAATTGGGCAACTCAAGTTGTCATGGGATATCTTTATAAGTAACTGCCTGCTTTGATTCTTTGCCACTTCTGATGATAGAGATATGACATGGAGCTTCTTCCAAAAACTTGATGTCACCCTGAATAAACCTTTAAGTGCTAACAATGGTTACTCTAAGCATATCCAGTTTGGTAGATTGGAATGTTCTCATTTTGTCAACATCAAGACAGATTATCTATGATAATCTCATAAACGAGACAGCCCCATTACATTTCTCATTGTAACAGCTGTAACTTGTAACTGCGACAGCAGTAACTTGGTGTATGCAAGGTATAAAGACGTTAAAAACTGTCTAAATATTTTATTCAAGTTTTTAGCCATTGAGGGTGGGGGTATAATAGGCATGCCCCAACAGGATCTGCCACCTGATGCCTCCACTGACCTACCACTGCCTGGGTCCACACACCCCCCCCCCCCCAGAAACTGCAGGAAGAAGAATCAAACTGCTACCAACCCACTTTGTTCCTTCCTGCACAATCCTTTCCAACAAAACAGGAAGTGTGGGTTGTGCTGGGAGCTCCTAGCATGTCCTGCACTTTCTGTTTGATTTAAAGGGATTGCAAGGAAGAAGCAAGGTGGGTGGAGAGAGAGAAGTAGATTGGTGCTGCTTAGATAACTTTTTCTGGCACAGGCAACAGCAATCTGATTCCCTACCTACTAACCTCACTCCTTCTTGTGATCCCTTTAAGTTAAATTATAGCCTGCCGCAGATGAAGCTGCATCAACCCACTTCCGTACCCACTGGCCTGAATCCCTGAATGCTGTCCGACAGCTCGAGGTGGTTATTTTAATGAAAGGTTAAACAAAGATGGAAAAAGATGACTACCCTGTCTCCTACCTGTATGTAATTCAAAGAATGTTGGACAAAACCAATTAGTGATCACACGAGATGCTGATTCTTCATAAGGAATGCTGATCTAATTAAGACAATTGTTTGGCAGTCTGAATGACAATCTCTTATTTTCCATTCTCACAGAAATATCAAAGTAACATAGGAGAAATATGGCCCGGGGGTGTCATACCCATTACTTGATCTGAATAGATAAAATGCCTGTTCGATATCTGAATTATACTGTATTTAGGATCTTTTGACTGTATTTTTTAATATTGTATATGTTTTTAAAACTTTGTAACATAAAAACATTTTTAAAAATTTAGTGTGCTAATTATTTCAAGAGTATATGGAAGGTAAAACTATTGTAGATAGTTGTCTATTCACTGATCTCACAGATAAGTTGTGGGCACGTTTGGAGCCAAAAATCATGAAATTTGCTAAGATCCATGGGTAAGTCTGGGAGAGGTTATTCCAGCAGGGCTGTGCCACTGGAAGTTGCTTGTAGCAGGCAACAACAATGCAGATTGACAGATGTGCCTCCTCAGAAATGCTCTGCCCTCTCTGTGGGAGGGAGGTGTACTGGTTCTGAAGAAGTGGAATGAGGTGTGACAACCTTTTGCATTGCTTACTTCCTGGTTTTCTCCTGCCCTTCCTTCCTCCATCCCAGTACTCCTTGCTGAGAGTGGACACATAGGTTTGACTGTACCCTTTGGCTACCCCCTCATCCACGCTCAGCTCGGTTCATGCTGTCTCTGGATGCCCACCTGCCTCTTTTCCCAGCACGAGTTCAGAATCCCTTGGGAACATTCCATTCCATTCCTCCCTTCAGTCTACCAGGGTGATGTTCTTGCAGCATGTTTGATGCTGATGCTGCTGCCAGCAGCGTCCACCTCCTGGGTCAACCTTCCACCATCCAGCACGATATTCTTAGGAAAAGCAGCAAAGCCTGCAGAGATATTCCCTGATTAGTGCCACAGCAGCAGCTAAATAAGAGTCCAAGATCCCACGTCACTCTCCGGAGCAGAGAACAGGCTCCCACTCAGAGGCAGGTTGGCCTTCATTGACCCATGGATAAGTCAACTGGGGTTCTTAAGGTAAATATCAAGACTAAAATTTCTCAACTAATAGATGACTCTCTACTGTATTAAAAGCCTTTCCAGCATTTAATGGTAGCATGCTTAATGGAGGAAAATATTTTTATACTGTTGCAGTCAACTCTAATAACATCCTTTCTTGTCCGGACTTAGATCTGTTTTTAACAAAGCTCAACAAAGCTGGTCTTTAGGGAAAGGATGAGGTAACAGTTATTCATGTCTGATAGTCAGGACCTTCCCAAACATGCTTTTGAGGGTATGCACATGCACTGTTTAAATCTCTTCTTTATCCCATTTGTTTCAGCTGACAAGAAAAGATCTACAGCAGTGTTTCCCAAACTGTGGGTCAGTTTGGGTCATGAACCAACTTGTGGTGGCTTATGAAACCGTGGCAAGAGGCAATCTTCATACCCCCATATTAAAACATCACATTTTCCAATTTTCTCTTGTAATTAGAATGCTGTAGATGATATGTGAACCCAGTTTCAGTCTCTTACCTCACCTGGAAGTCCCTAACTGTACATCTTGCTCTCCAGTTCAGTCTTCTGGGTACCCTAGAATGACTGTAAAGGTTTGGGGGAACAGTTCTTGAACTCCATCTCTAGGGAGGGTCTAGCAAATGTTTAAATACATATACGATATGTAACATGTCTAACAACCTTGGGAGCACAGGACCCCAATTATTATTAATTAATAATTAATAAAAATATTTCTAGATCTCTTTTTTGGGGTCTAGTGCATGGGTCTCCAAACCATGGCCCAGGGGCCAGATGTGGCCCACGACAAGCCTCTATTTGGGTGCGGCAAGCCTCTGTACCCCTGCAAGCCTCTGGCCTGCTCAACCGAATGTGAGCAGAGCTATGCTCCAGTTGTGTCTGGACGATGTTCTGAGGGCCGGGGAGGACATGCACCTCCCCTCAGAATGCCTTCTAAAGGCCTAAAAACACCACTTTCTGGTTTTCCTGAAAAACCAGAAGTGATTTTTTGGGCCATCTGAAGGCCTTAGGCTTTCTAATGTGTTTATTTAATTTTATATTTTAAATGTATTTATTTTTCCGGCCCTTGACACCATGCCAGATATTTTATGTGGCCCTCTGGCCTAAAAGTTTTGAAATCTCTGGTCTAGTGGGTCACAGCAGATTGTCATTTTAAAAAGTGGGTCCTGTGCTAAAAGATTTGAGAAGCACTGGTCTTTAGCATTGATTCCCAATCTTTAGAAGCCTGCAGACCACTGAAGCATACATTGAAATTGTCGTGGATCACATGCAATCCCCGCCACGCACAAAAATACAATTAAGTTTGGTAACCCATGGGGGAGTGCTTGGCGAGATACTGGAAATGTCAACTGCGGGGAGTCCATTCTCTGCCCTATCTTGAGGCTCATGGGGAAGCATCTCAAAGAGTGAGTGCTTCTCCACAGACTACCAGAAAGGGTGGAGAATGGACCCTCCCACAGCTGGCACTTCAGCAAGTGCTGGACCACCAGAGAGCATGGAGAATGGACTACCTACTGCCACATCCAATACTTCAGTGGTCCGTGGGGGAGTGCTAACTTGGCAAGGCACTGGAAGTGATCAAAGGTGACATCTTTTTTTCCCCTGAAACCTCACGGACCACTTCTCAGGGTCTCATGGACCACCTGTGGTTGGGAACCACAAGTTGGGACCACAGGTTGGAAACCACTGGTCTATAGAAATGTTAGAGCCCAATCCTATTCTCCCCCTCCCCACGCTGCTGCACCAAAAAGGCGCATACTGTAACCAGCAGGGTATTGGACCAGGAGGCTTCAGAGGGGAAAGGGGATTTACCCCTCTGAAAGCTTCCCATTCCTCCCACTCTTACAGAGGTTCTCCTCACAAGTCTGATGAGAGAAAGGGGGTGGGGAGCCTGCCAAAAGGGAGGATAGGATCCAGTACATGCCATAGCTGCTGGATCCACCCCCTCCCTGCATTCACTGTGCCTTACCTGCTCTGGTGGGAGCAATAAGGTTCAGAGTCATCTGGGTAGTGCTGCTGCACTCCCAAAATGACCATTTTGCAAATGGAACTCTGTTCCGCTGTCACAAAGCACTACTGCTGGCAACCCAGTCCTGCATAGGGTTGGGCTGTTATTGTATCATTGGGGTTATTGACGCTCCCCCCTCCCCTGGCAAGACTATAAACATGTAGCATCTACAGGCAGAAATTCAAAAATTGTAGCTTCCCCTAGCATAGCAATGTAGGGAAAGAAGGAGATAGCATCACTTGTTAAAGTCCTAGCTGCTTTGCCAATATTAATTGCATGAGAACCTTGCAGAGAAAACAATATTAGTCACCAAAGTCTGTGGGTAGGAGAGAGCCACCCATTCTGTTGAGGAACAGGGAAGACATCTCAGGAAATGCTTGCCTGAGGTAGGAACACTATGTATCCACTGCTAATCAAATTAAAGTCATGATTCTATTATGTAATCATGAGTTCTCATCAAGTAGCTTCACGATATGTCTCCAAGATTTAGGCACTATTTGCTAGTCACTGCTTTCTGATGAAAAATCATCATTGATATTTTTATTCCTGATTTTCGCACAGACAGATCTGTGTTATCAACTGGTTGTTTTATCCAGACATTGTGTCCTTCCCAAGGACCCGGAATACCTGACTTTTATCGTATTTTGATGTTATCTGGATCCTTTTCAATCTGGTTTCAGGCCAGGCTTTGGGATGAAACCGTCTTGGTCACCTTGGTGAATGACTTATGCTGGGGACTGGCTAGAGGGAGTACGTCCCTGTTGGTCCTGCTGGACCTCTCGGCAGCTTTGGATACCATTGACCATGGTGTCCTTCAGGGCCAATTGGTGAGTTTTGCGGTGGTTCCGCACCTATTTGGAGGATAGGTCCCAGATGGTGCACCCTTGAGGTGCAGGGTGCCATAGGGTTCAATACTGTCCCCCATGCTATTTAACATCTACATGAAACCACTGGGAGGTCATCCGGGGATTTGGATATGCAGATGACACCCAGCTCTATCTCTCCTTTCCTCCAGAGTCCAGGGTGGCAGTTGGGGTCTTGGAGCACTGTCTGGACTTGGTGGGGATTTGGATGAGGGCTAACAAGCTGAAATTAAATCCAGAAAAGACAGAGGTTCTTCTGGTTTGAAAAACCTCAATGCAGGTGCTGGAGTACTGGCCTGCACTGATTGGGATTGCACTCCCCCTGAAGGAGCAGGTCCACAGTTTGGAGGTTCGCCTGGACTCACAGCTGCTCCTGAATTTCCAGATGGTGGCTGTGGCCAGGGAGGCCTTTGCTCAGTTGAGGCTTGTGCGCCAGCTGCGGCTGTACTTGGATTGTGCAGATCTGGCCATGGTGATCCATGCCACAGATTATTGTAACGCGCTCTTGAAACTTTCTGGCGAGGCCTGAAGACATTTCTTTTTAGACAAGCCTTCTGAGTTATTGGCCTTTTAAACATATTTTTAATCATCTGGTTTATAAGCTTAGGGCTTTCATAGAATTGCTGTGGTTGTCCTTTTTATTCTTTTAATATTGGAGTGCTGTTTTAAAGATATTTTGGGAAGTGTTTTTAACTAGTTTTAATTGTGTGTATGTGTGTGTATGTTTTTGTATTCTTTTATTTATGATATAAGCTGCCTTGGGTCCCTTTGGGGTGGAAGGCGGAATATAAATGCAGTTAAATAAATAAATAAATATTGTCACAAAATGTAAGCTGTTCCCAGTAAAGCTGCTTTACTGTAAAGGTGAAAACTTTACTTTTCAGAGCGCGATACCATAGTCTTTCGAGACTGAAGGTCGCCAACATGAGATGCCAACATGAGATGCCAACATGAGACTGAAGGTTGCCAACTGTTCCCAGTAAAGCTGCTTTACTGTAAAGGTGAAAACTTTACTTTTCAGAGCACGATACCATAGTCTTTCGAGACTGAAGGTTGCCAACATGGTTGATGGTAATTTCTATGGCCCCTATGCTATTAAGGGGCTCTTCAAGATGTTTTGGAATTGCACAGAGGGCACCAGTCGCCACTGGGATTACTTTGGACTTCTGCCACAATCTTTCAATTTCAATTTGTATTTTGTTATTTTTTCCAGTTCTTTTTCTTCTACTCTATGTCACTTGGTATTACTATGGGCGCAATCCTATCCTGTGCTGGAACAGGCAAGGCAAGAGGCGTGCACTGTATACAGCATGGGGTAGGGGCCCAAAGTGGCTCAGCCAGAGGTAAGGGGAAACTTTCCCCCTTAGCTCCAGGTAAGGCACCCTGGCCCCTATGGGTCTCCTCAGACTTGCACCACCTCCTGAGGTGGCACAAGTCCGAGGAGAGTGGAGCAGCTTCAAGCTGCTCCAAACTCCCCAGCAATGGGTGTTGGAAACCAGCGTAACTGCCAGGTCCCAGTACGCCTCCTGCTCCCACCGACCCACCCCTGGGACCACCCATCACCCTCCCCCCACCTCCTCCCCACCCACCCCAGAGCCTTGCATCAGCCCAGCTAGGCTGATGCAATGCTCAGTGCCTCCGTCGGTGCGGAGGCTTGTGTCAGCCCTTGGGCCAGCCTTGTGACTCCTGAGGAGGCGCAAACATGCCTTAGGACATGCTTGCGACTCTCCTGGGCCAGCACAAGGGACTTGTGTTGGCTCAAGGGCACCTCTGGATTATACCCTTTATTGGTTATTTTGGTTTTCTCAGCTACGGTTATATCTGATATTTTGTGTATTAAATGTTTATCTGTTTGTAATCAGAAATCCCATAATATTTTTGCACTGTCATTCTTTACAACTTTTTTTTTCAATTTGGTGGCCCCACCATTTTTGGGGCTGTAGGAAGCTTGTATTTTTTACAGTTCCAGTGTATAATTGTTGCTACCTTGTTCGTAGTCCATTTGGGACACATTTAGCCTGGCTTCTCAGCAGAGACCTGTCTAGTATGGGTGGCCATGTCCAGCTTCTGCCTCACTGAAGCACACAAGCCCCATTACCACTACAAGGTAGTGTCCCATGAGATGATGTTGATTAAGAATAAGAAAACTTATATACTGTTTTTCAATAAGAGTCGTTCACAGAGCAGTTTACATAGTAAAATAAATCAATAAATGGTCAAAGAGATACCACCAACCTCTGGAAAATTATACTGCTGTGAAAAGGGACAGTTTCTCTCCCCTTGTTTAATATATGAAGACAGCACTTTAAAAGGTGCCTCTTTACCCATTTAGCAGGGTTGTACATTTTTCCCATGCTGTTGAGGATATTGAGATGGATTAAGGCTTTAAAAAAATGTGCTCAGATTCCTCCCTTGCTACTGTTGTCTCTCCCTTTCCTCTCTTCCTCCCTTCCATCCCTTGTCTTTCCAAGTGTTGAAATTTAATTGTGATCTTTTGAGGTGAGGTGGCAGGAAATGTGTCTTCCTGCTTCCATGTGAGCTAATATAACATGTTGCATTTACAAGGAACTCTGTGGGTGGCTACCACCCAGCCAGGATATAATCTCATGCTCTGTGGACACAATCTAAGACACAGGCCATTGAAATCAACTTAGTTGGGAACCATAGATTTTAGTTCAATGACTGTACAGGGATAGTGCTACATACATATACCCTTGTTGTAAGGATTCCATCAAGAGAAGGTCTGCAAAGCCCTTTTCACACTCAGAAAGCGCTATACAAATATAGTAGTATGGCAATTTATCAAACAAGTGGATGAAGGGATTCCATTAATGCTGAAAGTTGGTTAAATTGAAACACCCCTTCCCTGATTTGTTCATTAAACTTCCACCTTAGACAACTCCTTCAATACTACTGATCCCCTCTCCCCTAGCACAAGAATCTCCCCCTAAAATGAGAATCTGTCAGGAACCACTGGAAGTGATGTCGTGACTGGAAGTGACATCATCAAGCAGGAAAGTTTTTAACAATCCTAGGCTGCAATCCTGCCCACACTTATCCAGGAGTAAGTCCCATTGACTATCATTGTTAAAAGAATATACATAGTAGCTTGTTAAAAGTACAGGTCTGTAACATTGCAAGAAATACCATGGTAGCATCAAATCTAATATATTAAAAATAAAATATTGCAATGATTGGGGACCCACCTGAAATGGAGAAACACTGCCCTAGAGCATCATGGTGGAGCGTGTAGTGGCAGCTGCAAGGAAGCTCTCTAAAGGTGCAATCCTAACCCCTTATGTCAGTGCTTTCCAGCACTGGCATAGTGGTGCCAATGGGACATATGCTTCATCCTGCAGTTGGGCGTCACTCACTGAGGCCTCCTCAAAGTAAGGGAATGTTTGTTCCCTTACCTCAGAGCTGCATTGCCCTTAATTTTTTTAATTTTTATTTTTCAAAAACAACTATAAACAAATACACATAACACGTAACACATAACACAAAAAACATAACACACTTCACTACACAAAAAAACAAAGGGTGCAGGAAATCATATATCATTATCATATATCACTAAAACTAATAAATCATTACATATCTTGATCAATTCCTCTTCTAAATTTACCTCTTAATATCATTTTTCATTCATCATACATGTATCATATCATATCAAAGGTAATATTATTATTATTATTATTATTATTATTATTATTATTATTATTAACAGTATTTATATACCGCTTTTCAACTAAAAGTTCACAAAGCGGTTTACAGAGAAAAATCAAATAACTAAATGGTTCCCTGTCCCAAAAGGGCTCACAATCTAAAAAGATGCAAATGAATACCAGCAGATAGCCACTAGAACAGACAGTGCTGGGGTGAGGTGGGTCAGTTACTCTCCCCCCTGCTAAAAAAAGGAGCACCCACTTGAAAAAGTGCCTCTTACCCAATTAGCAGGGGTAATATATATATAATACAATCATCTAAATGCCCTATCATATATTTCTAAAACGTCATTTTCAACCAAGAATAAAAGGATTTATTCCCTTGCTCAATTTATGTCGGTTTTTGTTGTTAATCTGTTACTTTAGGAACATAAAATATGATATGGCCAAATATGCCAATTTGGCTTGGCATAAAATTATCACAACTAGCATATTAAAAATATAGTGTATAACAATAATGATGTTCCAGAAGAATATATTGCTCTTGCAAGAGCTTGATCAATTTTTTCCTTATCTTCAGGTGTCATCTTGTCTTAATAGATAGAATTTTCTTTTTCCTGGTTCTTTTAGCTGAGCAGCCAAATAGAATGACAGAGACTTATACTGTTCTTAGTCCATCTTTATTGCTCCAGCAGATATACCATAAAGGACAGAAACAAGACCGTCAGGACATAGGACCAGCCCCCAAAATAACCTCCCCTTTGCACACAAATTTATAGTAATGTGTAAACAAGTCTAATGAAACCCTCTGATACAAGCTTTGGCTCTCATCCTGGGACTTTTCACAATTCTCAGATCAGGAGTTCACTTCGCCCTGAATGTCTTGATATGTTTCCGATATCTGTTCTTCCAACCAAGAGTCCCTGGCCCCCAGCCAGGGGGCCTGTAGGCAGGCTTTAAGCTAGAGCTGCAAGCCTCTGCCTGCAGCCATGACACTAGGCCCTCAGATGTCAATTTGCAGAGTAATATTCATTTCTGACTGCTTAGGATAACTCACTGAATATATGATTTAATAAAAGATTATAAAACAGGTAAACCACTAAAATCTCCCACAGTCTACAAGTGAAGTGATTGAATAATTTTTGGATGCAGCTGTCTTCAGTATCTGTTTACTTGAAGATGCTGCTGATGGGACAACACTTTGTGTTGCTGCTGTTACAAATGGAGTAGAAAGAGGACTTCTTGAACAAGAACGCTGAGAAAAACTATGTTCATTTTCATCACTGTGGTCCACTTAGATCCATGAAGGATTTTTTAAATATCTACAGGACACTTGTTACATACAAGAACGTGTTTTGTCATCCTGGTAGCATTTGGAAATGCATATTTTGCAAATCACATTTTTCTTCTCAGAAGAACTTGTAATGTGAAAATGCCTCCATATGCTAGATGTTGGTCTCACCATTTTCCTGAGAGGAGTAGGAAAGAAAAATAATTTAATGGCTAGTTTGCAAGAAGACACTAATCTATGGTTGTGGGTAGGGGAAGTAAAGAACCAGATTAGTAGTAATTAAATCATTATTTACACAAAGGTTATAAAGATAAAATAATGCCGCTAAATGATTCGGTTTTCTGGAATCAGATAAATGTAAACTCTTACCTTTTTAAATTAAGTATATAATTTCAGGTCCTTTTTGTTGCTCTGCATTTTCTTCCAATGCTTTGAGGCCTAGTGAAGAGGATAGAACAGAACCAAACATACCCACCCACATGCGAAAACAAAACTGAAACCTTTTTCTTTTCTTGTGACAATAGCAGCACCTCCTAAAGGAAGAAATGGATCTTGTTCTTGCATTGGAGAGTTCAGTTTGTAACTTGCTTGTCCTCAGTGCACAGAAATTAGAAAAATCTGATACCATACATATTTTTTAGACATGATTTGGAAAATATTTGAACACCTTGACAAAATATTTTATTCATCATGTTAAAATAAAACATTCCATAATCAATTTTTTTTCTTTTTTCAATTTTTTGGAAAAAAAAAAAGTCTTCAGGAAAAAAACCTGTATTTTTCTGAATTTTTCCAGTTTTTTCCAGGCCTTCGCATCTCTACTCCTCACACAATTCTACACTTGTGTCTAAAGGCCCCCAAAAGGTGACATCAGCTCTGGACAGAATAAAGAGCAGCTTTAATTGAAGCCTGCCTGTGCAAGCCCTAGTGACATCACTGCTCTACACTATCCCTTTTGGAAAAAAGTATTCCCAGCTTGGGAAAAACATAGGCAGGAAAAAGAGAAGGGAAAATCTGACATGGCGCAAAACTGTAGCCCTATCCAAGGCAATCAATGCAGTCAAAGCCCCCACATGTTCTGAACACTGAATAACTTTAGCAGGAAGTGAGCATAATGCAAATATCCAAAGCAGGCAACCTGTGGCTAACATGCACTAGGGGGCAGTGTTTCCTAAGAACGTTTTGCATCGCATTGGAAAACCAGAAGAAAACCTGCATCTTTTTCTAAAGAACAAGGCGGAGACATAAGTTTAATGACAGGCATCTGTAGTTCCACTGTGAAGTGGAGTCTCCCCTTTGAATCTTAAAAATACAGTACTACCATTTTGCCATTTACTTTTAGTACCAATGTCTACTTTTTGCATACAGACTATTTATAGGAAAGTCTCTACATTAGAAGCCATCACTGTCCCTAAACAAACTGTGATCCTAAGAGGATTCTTGTTATAAACGAGAGTCACCAGTCTGGATCTGTTTGCATTATTTATTTATTTTCACATTTTTGTACCACCCTTCCCTCTAAGGATCAAAGGGTAGTGTACATAGTTCCTCTCCTCCTTTTGTCATCACAACAATCCTGTGAGGTAGGTTAGACTGAGAGATAGTGACTGGTCAAAGGTCACCCGAAAAGCTTTGTGGCTTAACAGGATTTGAACCTTGATCTTCCAAGTCTAACTTTACAAAGCTACACCATCCTGGCTCATTATACATGCAACCCAGAATGATGCTGTCCTGGGTCTTCTTATCTCTGCACTACAAAAATACCCCCAAACCCTCACCATTATCAAACCCAGAAGTGTAAGACCTCTGCTTTTATTTACTGAGATAGCACGAATGGAGGTGCACTTCTAGGTCTGATGACAACACACAAAGAGCAGGGCAAGGGGAATATCTACTTCTCTAGTAAGTGGGAAGTAGTTCATTACAGCTTGTGTCAGTGGCAGGTTGAAGGGAGGCAGTGGTGGCAGTAGTAATCTCAGTGTGAAAGGCAGCCCAAATCCATTGCCCCCTCAAACCCCTCCCAATCTCTCACACACCCTTGCAAGTTGCCACTGATACTGGAGGGTTGGAGGGTTGGAGGACCTACTCGAACAACACAAAATGTGACACAGGACTACAGCAGAAAGGCATTTGCAGAATTGGGATGCATGCATGCACAGAAGTGCATGCACTTGTGCACAGGAACTTCTGGATCACAGCAAAAGTGATACACAAGAGAAAAAACCCAATATGTGCTGATGGCAATTAAACTGGAGATGACATTCCCAAAAAGCTATCTTTGGGGCCATTGTGGAAAGCACACTTAAGACTCTGACACAGGGCAGAACTAGATAGAAAATCTGAGGGTTAGTGTAGTTAAGCAGCAATCACATAGGAGGGCTCATATTTGAGCCTTGACCCTGTAGGAAGCCACAATGCTGGGACAGATGTTTGCCTTTGTGTTGTTTTCCCAATTAAAGTCATGCTTTCCTATGAATCAGGGCAGGGTGAGGAGATGCAATGGAGGACAGAGTGCCTCTACGTTTAGCTATTGTATAGAAGAGGGAATTTTGGCAGGTGCTGCTTTTCAAACCCTTCCATGTTGAGTTACACCTACCAACATTCTCTCTTCTCTACAAAGGTTAAAGGTTTAGGCACTCTGGGCCCAATCCTATCCAACTTTCCAGTGCCAGTGCAACTGCAACGCAGGCCAGAGGTAAGGGTACAAGTATTCCCATATCTTGAGGAGGCCTCTGTGACTAACCCCCCAACACAGGACGCAGTGCATGCCCCACTGGCATGGCTGCACCAGCACTGGAAAACTGATAGGATTGGGCCCTCTGTCCTCTACTGCATCTGCTTATTTGGGATCAGGGAAACTACAAAGTACCACAGTCCTGAACATGAACATCTTTAACTTGGAGTAAGCTCTGTTTAACTCAATGGGGATTATTTTTGAGTAGACATTTATAGTCTTGTACTGCTCTTTAACTGCTGTGGGGTATGATTATAAAACACTCCTGGAAAGGGTCTAGCAGAACTGCTGGTCCAGGGTCTGTATTAAGACATGTCTTTCAAAAGTCAGGTTTTAGTTGGCTGGGAAGCAGGGACATGTTTCAACTTGCCTGAAAGTGCCAGGAAGATCACCCCCTTTCTTGTCAACTTTTGGATCTCTTAAGCTAGTGCTGACTTTTAGCTAGTGCTGACTTTAGTCCTAAGGACCTGTTAAATGTCTGTGAATGTTAAATGTCTACAGGAAACCTCTCATTTTCTAATTGTGCAAGCTATTGAAAAAAGTTAACAAAAGCAACCATATCACCTGTCTGTTGAGGCAGTGCTTTTTAGAAACCTGCCCTCTTTTCTAGGAGCTGAGAATAATCTTGCAACACAAAGGTTTTCTTTCAATAGTCTGGCACCATTGCATTTCTGACAATTCCAGGAGCACAGACAAAAAGTGAGATAACTACTGTATTGTCTTTGACCAAGGCAAAGGTCATTATTTCCTTTTTTTTTTTTTTTTGCAAAAGTTGGTATACCTTTTGAAAGGGTATTTATTTTCTTCAAAAGATCAGTTTTACATATTACAGCTGCAGTTCAGCCCTCACTGAATTCAAATACCTTGGCTGTTTTATAGCAGCAGACATTTCTTGTCCATCCTTTGTTGGGTAGGATAGATAGTTCAATATTGGGGGGGGGGCAGCACTACACATTTGGTCCCTGTTGCGTATATGCAACATTGGGCAGAAATTGCTTAAAGTGAAATATGGTTAATGGCACTTTGCTTTTTTAGGACAAGTGAAGCAGATACATCTGTAGGTCCCAGTAGCTTTCTCCTGTGCCAGTAATTGGGGTCATTTTTATAAAATGTTCTATCAGTGTATTTAACTTCAACATAACTAGAAAAAGTATAGTTTACCAAATTTAGTTTATTTTATATATTCCCCCACTCCTTCCCATCACTGTTGCGGGCACCCGAGGTGGTTTACATAAAATCAATTAAAAAGTAATAGAACAGCAAAAAGTCAGAAGCAGAAACACAAAAGCCATAAAAGCATCAGCGGTAGATAAAAATATAAAATATAGGAACATAAAAATGTAGCAGCATAGAATAAAAAGCAACAATAAATGATAAAATTAAAAAACCATCAAAGGTGGCAATAAAAGTAGACATAGCATTAAAACCAAATACATGGTACAAAAAGCCCCTACATAACACAGGTAGGTTTTTGTAGGGTACAAAAACCCTACGTAAACACTAATCAAAATAAAAATAAAAAGCCCCCATTGGAATGCTCCATTCAATTCAAATTGCTGGTGATGTAAATCTCATCATGTGGACTTCAAATATGTCTGGTGTGACGATCCTATTATAAACATTTGGGAGGAATTCCGATATATTACAAAAATTGGAGTATATCAGCTATCTTGGTCCAAGAACGTCGTTGATGGTAGATTTAATGGCAGTTTTAATTGTTGAATCAGCATGGTTTGCTTCAAAATTAGATTGATGGCCTATGTCAGAAAAAGAGAGTATGGCTTTAAAAAGTATATTTTTCATTCAATGTTGGCAGCAATCCTATACACATTTAATTGGGAGTAGGTTCAGTTAAACTCAGTGGGACGTATTTCTGAGTAGACATGCACAGGATCAGTAGGATAGGATCATAAGCCCTGCTTGCCCATGAGAGCAATTCCCAACATTGCCATGGTGGCCTAAAGGCAGGCCTGTGTTGCTGCCCTCAGGCCCAGAAGCTGGTCCTGAAAGGCCAGGATGTTGTCCATCTGGGCCAGCATGCCCTGCCGCTCCAGGGTCTCCATGGCAGCTTGGACCCAGAAAGTCTGGTGGGCAGCCCAGGCATGCCCCTCCAGAAGGATGAGGTGGTCTAGTACACCCTCGTGCGGTCTCAGGGCCATCTGGACCTCCCCTCTCAGTCTCCACACCCTACACATCCTAGCCAACATGCAGGGGCTCAGCACCAAACCCCTACAGCCAGTCTCAAGCTGTCTCCAGCAGCCAACAGCCCCAGGGATGCCAGCCAGGTGGACAGGCGACCAGCCTCACTGGGATGCCAGACAGACAGGCAGCCAGACCTGGGATGCCTGTGGGCCCCAAGCCCCCATGGCTGCTTCCATGTGTGGTGGCAGACCCAGAAGGTCAGCTGTCCCTCCTGCTCCCAGAATTGGAGCATTTGTGTGTACAGGGCAGTGTATAAGGTGCTGAGCTGCCCATGGGTAGCATGGTGGGCCCACTCCTTGTGGAAGGCTGCCTTGATGGCCTTCCACCAGTACCTAAGCTGACCTAGGCATACATAGTGGTATGCCAGCATATTTTAAGAATAGAATTTGGTGTCTAGATTCTAGCAGTAATTCCAGACCCAGGTGTACTACCTCATTTGCTATTTGTGAGAAGTAGACCCAAGAGACATTGGCTCATGTAAGACCACTAAATAAGAATCTAACCGATGAGACTGAAAGAAGAGTTTTCCAACTCATGCTACATTAAACTTCCTGGGTGACCTTGGGCCAGTCACCATCTCTCAGCCTCACCTACCTCACAGGGTTGTTGTGAAGAAAAAAAGAGGGGAGGAACTGTTTATACCACCCAGAGCACCTTGGAGAAAGGATGGTTTAAAAATGTGAAAAATGAATAAATGTTTGAAGCACAGAGGCATTTTGCACTGAAGCGGTAGATGGGAGTATGCCTTGCTTTCACATCTTTTTAAGCAAAGTCTGTGCCTAGCACTTAAAGCATTCTGTTGCTCATGAGACATAAATATGAATGGGATTTGGGGAAAAAAACTATTAATTCTGTCCTTTCAAATAATTATTAAACAATAATATGGACATGGTGATTCAGCTAAATATGAAGACCTAACGATTTACATGTTAAAGATTTAATTCAGCACTTGCTTTACTCTTCCATTGAAATCAACAGGGCTCCAATATTCATTTTTATTTATTTACAAGATTTCTACCCCACTTTCTCTCCCTGCTGGGCACATTAAGTGGCTCATTACATTTTGTTAAATTGGTATTGACTTTATAGAATGGAGGAAAGTAGTAATTTTTTTTCTGATGGTGATTTAAAATGGTAATAACTACAGTTCTGTGAATTCCCAGTGTTTTTCCACCTTTGTATTACCTTTAACGCATGTACATTTGGTTCCTGTACCCATATCTTTATTCAATTAAAAAAAAATTGTAAAATGAGTTCTGAGTGCACAAAGTGCTTCACAGGTATTATCTTTAATATGCAGGTGGACCCCTTTTACCTTGTGCTCAGAATCCCTGGGTCTGACTCACTGCAGGATCTGCACCTACCCCCCACCACCTGACCTCCTGGACATGACTGGAAGCACCTTCCAGGAGAATTTCTGAGAACATCCAAGGTCTAGGGAGGCCATGCGCCAGAAAGGCACTTCTGGATTTTGTGTAAGGATGCTCTGGGCTTCAGAACAACTCCAGACATCACCAGAAGTCATTTCAGGTCATGACTGGAGGTTGTCTGTGTCCCAGACCTGTGGATTCAATTATCCGTGGGTTTTTGGTATCCACAGGGGGTCCAGAAACAGATTCCCCACGGATACCAAGAGCCAACTGTAATCTTTACAACAACCCTCTGTGCTAAGTAAATATTATCCCCATACTGCAGCTGAGGAGACTGAGAGGCTTGCCTAAGGCCATCTAGTGATTTCAGGCAGAAGAGATATGAATTGGGCAAGTCCTGACTTGTAGCTTTGTCTCTTAGCCATTACATCATACCACCTCTCAAAGTGCGTAACTGTAGAGATAGCATAACCCCCTGCATGAGACTGCAGGCGTAATTACACTTTATCTGTGTTTGTGACAAATCCTTGACCTCAAGTTACCTGTTTTTATAGTGGGTTGGAGTAAAGTGAGACTTCCAGGAATTCCCCCTCCCCCTTTGCTTGTTGGAGGTTTGGTAAACAACAGCATGAACCACATGAACCAGTAGGGCATCAGTTGAAGAGATGTAGCATGCTGCAAGATGGCAGCTTGGAGAGGCAGAGCCTGTCACAAAAGAGTGGCTTGCACAGTAATTTCCACATTTCAGTTGCATTCCATGTGGGACGGACTGCAAGTTTTTTGTCCTGAGGGCTACACTGGGAATTGTACAGTGGCCATAATGCATACTTGATTATATTTTACTGAGCTGGAATCAATGTTATATTTTGCATTTATTATATTTTGAGTATACAACATTTACTGACCCCTTTTCTTTTGTTTTTGTAGCATTTATTTTTGAATTGGAGTTCTGGAGAAGAAAATAGGAAATTTTTCTTTTTTGCATGTGTGCATGCACCCACTCCCTCATCTTTCTGGTGAGTTCTTGAAAACCTACAGTGCTCCCAGGCAGGAAGCAGGCATGCTCATGTCCATTAAATATATAAAAGTATAATGGACACAAATCAAATAGTTTGATTATTCCAAATTGTTCCATAAAATATTGATCAAAACTCAAAGGTACACACATACACACACACACAATTTATTAGAAAATTATATAATCATCCAACAGAACAAAGTATCTACAGATATGACATTTTTCCTTGATTTTTTTTTTTCTAGGAAAAGTATTGTTGGGATCAGTGGTAAACGTTGAAATGCCCTACCTCAAATTGTAACACCACCATATTGTATACCAGTAGTGAACTCGGTGGTCTTGTGTCTATTAGTGACATGAGACCACCCACAAACAAAGCAGAGCTTTCTGCATACATGGAGGACTCCCCAACTATGCAGAAAAATATTAATTTATAAATTTAAAAGGAAAAGGAACATGGAAATGAAGAACCAAACATGTTTTTGTCCTTCCAGGAGTCACTACATGCTGAGCATCATTTAGGAACAAAACAGAGTGGAGAATTTACCTACTCGTGACTTTGAGACAGTGGTTCCGAAATTGTGGGTTGGGACCCATCAGTGGGGTCTCAACCCAGTTTTGGTGGGTCATCAGTCTCAGGTCATCAGAGAAGGCCTTTTTACAAGTGCCGCCGCCTAGGGAGGTACATGGGGCAGCTGCAAGAAATAGGGCCTTCTCAGTAGTGGCACCAACGCTATGGAACTCCCTTCCCCTTGACTTAAGAATGGCTCCCTCTCTTGAGACCTTTCGGCAAGGCCTGAAGACCCTTCTGTTTAAACAGGCCTTCTGAGTTCTTGGCCTTTTAACATCTTTTTAACATCTTTTAATATTTTTTACAGGCCTGATTGCTGCTGCTCTATGCTCTTTTTACCTATTTTTTTTTACTCTGACTGCTGTTTTTAGTATGTGTTAATATGTTTTTATTTGTTTTTAAATTGTTTTTAATATGTTGTAAGCCACCTTGAGTCCCTTCGGGGAGAAAGGCGGGGTAAAAATAAAGTTATTATCATTATTATTATTGGTGGGTCACAAAACTGGCAAACTGATAGCTGACAAGAAAAATGTATTGAGCCCTATGGAAACAGAAGTGGAGCAGCACATGCATGTTTATGCACAAGGAGGCAAACTTGACTTGGTCCACTGTTTTGCAATCCTGCCTACTCCCTTCTAATGCCCACTTTTTGGCTAATTGACCCTTTCTTCAAAGAACAGCAGCTGCTGTGTGCCAAGGAAATAACTAGAACTGATAGAAATATCAGTTTGAGCAGTTAACAGTAATTTATTGCTCCAAACACACTCCCTGCAATTCCCCTTGATGCTTTTCTGCCCCAAAACTCCACTTAACTTAGTGGGTAAAGGTCCAAAGCCTCCAGTCCAAGTCCAATCCAATCTCCCAAGGCACAGTCCAATCTTCCCAATCTAATCTTCTGCAGCAGAGACCCTCCTCTGTGTCCTCTCCAGCAGAGTCCTGGCAGTCCCCTTCTTCTGTAGGTCCTGGTCTATCTGTGTTCCATAGGTCTAGGGTCCTGTGGGTCAGGGTCCAGGTGGGTGTTCTGGGGCTGCCTTTTATTCCTGCAGCCCCTTGTTAAATCCAAATGCAACTCAGCTGTGAGCTACCTCATTAGCTCATTCAAAGTCCCATCAAGGTCAAATGAAGCTCAGGTGTCCATCCAGGTCTCCATTGGCCTTGATTGATTTACAGCTGTGGAGCCAGCCCTGCCCTTCCCAGAGCTGTCAACCAGCTGTCAAAACATGGGAATCACTGTCAACACCATATCACCCACCTGATGATCTTCTGATCTTCCATTACATCCACTTTGAAGGGCAGGCTAAGGGGAATGCAATGCCACCAGAATGGTCCCGTTCTAACAACACAGGCCCCAGCAAACTCTGGGAAGGAAGTCATCCCCCCCTCCAAGCTAGCAAGGAAAGTGTATTGAGCCCTATGGAAAGCAAAACTGAGCCATCTGGCCATGTTTACTCATGAATAGTCAGGCATGCCTTGGCTCTTATCAAAGGCCAGTCAGAAGGAAACGCTAGGCCACCAGATTGGTCCCAACCCAGTGAAGAACCCAGTGAGAACTCAAGTAATGCTCCAGAAGGTGGTCCCCCCCCCCCATAGTAAAAAGGATAAAAACAGATACTTGAGCAACTGGTAAAGTGAAAGTTTTGTTTGTTTCTCACAAAGCTAGGTAGGTCCCAACAGAGTGTCATTTTACAAAGTGGGTCCCTGTGCTATAAAGGGGCCACTGCTTTAGGAACTACTGCTCTGCTCAAAACAATAAAGGGAACACTTAAACAACACAATGTCACTCCAAGTCAATCACACTTCTGTGAAATCAAACTGTCCACCTAGGAAGCCACACCGATTGACAATCAAATTCACATGCTGTTGCACAAATGGAGTAGACAACAGGTGGAAATCATAGGCAAGTAACAAGACACCCCCAATAAAGGAGTGGTTCTGCAAGTGGTGACCACAGACCACTTCGCAGTCCCTATGCTTTCTGGCTGATGTTTGAGTGACCTTTGAATGCTGGCAGTGCTGTCACTCTAGTGGTAGCACGAGGCGGAGTCTGCAACCCACACAAGTGGCTCAGGTAGTGCAGCTCATCCAGGATGGCACATCAATGCGAGCTGTGGCAAGAAGGTTTGCTGTGTCTGTCAGTGTGGTGTCCAGAGCATGGAGGCGCTACCAGGAGACAGGCCAGTACACCAGGAGACATGGAGGAGGCTGTAGGAGGGCAACAACCCAGCATCAGGACCGCTACCTCCGCCTTCATGCCAGGAGGAACAGGAGGAGCACTGCCAGAGCCCTGCAAAATGACCTCCAGCAGGCCACAAATGTGCATGTGTCTGCTCAAACGGTCAGAAACAGACTCCATGAGGGTGGTATGAGGGCCCAACGTCCACAGGTGGGGGTTGTGCTGACAACCTGACACCGTGCAGGACGTTTGACATTTGCCAGAGAACACCAAGATTGGCAATCTCGCCACTGGTGCCCTGTGCTCTTCACAGATGAAAGCAGGTTCACATTGAGCACATGTGACAGACGTGACAGAGTCTGGAGACGCCAGGGAGAATGTTCTGCTGCCTGCAACATTCTCCAGCATGACCAGTTTGGCAGTGGGTCAGTAATGGTGTGGGGTGGCATTTCTTTGGGGGCCTGCACAGCCCTCCATGTGCTCGCCAGAGGTAGCCTGACTGCCATTAGGTACCGAGATGAGATCCTCAGACCCCTTGTGAGACCATACGCTGGCGCGCTTGGCCCTGGGTTCCTCCTAATGCAAGACAATGCTAGACCTCATGTGGCTGGAGTGTGTTAGCAGTTCCTGCAAGATGAAGGCATTGATGCTATGGCCCGCCCATTCCCCAGACCTGAATCCAATTGAGCACATCTGGGACATCATGTCTCGCTCTATCCACCAGCGCCACATTGCACCACAGACTGTCCAGGAGTTGGCAGATGCTTTAGTCCAGGTCTGGGAGGCGATCCCTCAGGAGACTATCCGCCACCTCATCAGGAGCATGCCCAGGCGTTGTAGGGAGGTCATACAGGCACATGGAGGCCACACACACTACTGAGCCTCATTTTGACTTGCTTTATGGACATTACATCGAAGCTGGATCAGCCTGTAGTGTGTTTTTCCACTTCAATTTTGAGTATGACACCAAACCCAGACCTCCATGGGTTAATAAATGTGATTTCCATTGATGATTGTTGTGTGATTTTGTTGTCAGCACATTCAACTATGTCAGGAACAAAGCATTTAATAGGAATATTTTGTTCATTCAGATCTCGGATGTGTTGTTTAAGTGTTCCCTTTATTGTTTTGAGCAGCTTATTTTGGAGTGAGTGTTGGGCTGGGGGATCCTTGTCATAAGGTATGCATCCCCAATCCTAATTGCCTCCCCCCACCCCAATCCAACTCTTTCATACAGGGCAGGGCTTCATGTTCACCTAGACTGAAGTTCACACCTAATTGAGCTTATCTAGGCCTGGAGCCCAAGAGACTAGCCTATTTGCATTAGTATGTTCACCCAGAGCTAGCATGTGAAGCAGCACTAGAGCCCTGGAGATTCAGGATGGGGGTGGAATGCGGTGCCTGGAAGAACAAGAACAAGATTCAAGCAGCCTATTTTTCACTAAGAACCAAACCTGCTCCCTAAGGCTCTGGAGTTGGATGACACAGAAGTGATTGGGTACATGACACATCAGTTTAAAAACAATTACATAATGTTATTTAGTTCATATATCTTAGGGCACAATCCTAACCCCTTATGTCAGTGCTTTCCAGCACTGGCATAGCGGTGCCAATAGGACATGTGTTGCATCCTGCAGTTGGGTGTCATTCACGGAGGCCTCCTCAAAGTAAGGGAATGGTTATTCCCTTACCTCAGAGCTGCATTGCCCTGGAATGCCCTGGAATTGCCCTGGAATTGCATTGGAAAGCACTGACATAAGGGGTTAGGATTGCACCCTTAATGTATTAATGTACTGTCTGGATGCTTGGTTGAGGATGCTGCGGACACGAAAGGAGAGGCATCCAGGACGGAGACTGAGCAGTGACTGTGTTACTGTTCTGGGTGGACGCTGTGCCCGAGCTGCCTGGTGATGGGCCTAGTCAGACTGTGGCAAAGACCACAAACTGTCAGGATAGACAATGAGGGTTGGCGGTGAGGACTGCCCCATACAATTTACTTTAATGTAAGCACATTAGATTACTGACAAACCTGTTGGCACCAGCTAACTGGAAGCCGTGGGGAAAAGTCCTGCACTGGACCTCCTATGGCGTCCCCCTGTCTGCCCTGGATGGCTCATTGGACCTTACTACTCTAAGCCACTGATACCGAGGGTTCAGGTTGCCCTGGTGGGCCCTTGGCCAGTATCTACTCTGACTGGCCCTGGCACCACTCTGACTGCTTGCACTGATGTATGATCCTCCTCCCCCCATGTCCCCATGTCCCATGGTTACAGTAGACATAGGATTGCTCCATTAGGTTCTCCCCCCCCCCCAGGAAAAAGTTGACCATACTGTAGTGATACTGTATTTCCCTAAAGAATGTTAAAGAGATCACACATATATTTTGTTGAACTGACTTGTGTTGGTAGGAAGTGTGTTGCTAAGAAGAATTAAAGCCAGTGGTGCACCTGGAGGGGCCACCTCAAAGTAAGGGAATGTTTGTTTCCTTACCCAAGAGCATTGCCCTTATGCTGCCTGACTGGACTAAACAAAAGCTCTGAATGCTAATTTAATGTTATCAGTGCAGATTCCATGAGTCATTCTTCCCAGAAGGCTGCTAATGTAAAGAAACAGGAGAAGAAAAACAATACCACAACAATTTGTCTATCCCTGCATTACTCCTCACAATAATGTCACAATATAGAGAAATTCTATTACCTTACTTTTCAAATGAGGAGTTCGTTCATAGTTAAGTTGTACTTGCCTATTGATAGGCACAAACCCCCCCTCCCCAAAAAAACTAATTAGCTAGATCTTACACATCACAAAAGGCTAAGCAATAGTAGCTTGCTCAAGGTCACATCTTTCCTTCAGAACTGGGTATCACGGTTTGGACTTGGAGAAGATTGAGACTGCAATCCTATGCACACTTTCCTGGGAGTAGGCCCCATTGAACACAATGAGACTTTTTTCTGAGACCTGGATAAAATTGGGCTATTTGTTGCTGCAAAAACATCACGAAAGAGCCTTGCAGCTCTAAAGGCACTTTATTTCAGCTTAGGCTTACTTAGAATAGTCCATCTCATCAGATGTAGAATGCATTAATGTGGCAAAACCATGCTAGTATTTTATTAAAAATACCACTGACTTTCACCGTGTTTACAACTCTCTCAATACAACAGAAAACCAGCTTACCACATTTTATCTGGCAAGTTTGGAACTGAGCTACAGAACAGAAGCCCTCTGAAATTGACCTGAATTACCAGGTGGTGTACAAAACAGCCCTGTGAGGTGGGCCACATTGTGAGGACAACTGGATCAAGGCCACTGACCTTCATGCCTCTCCAGGAATCTGAACTTCAGTTTTCCATATCCCAGCCAACAATTCCATTGTACCATTCAAACAAATCAAACAAAAAAGCTACACCAAATTTTTCAAAGGCTCTCTGTACCAATTAAGCCATTTCTACCCAACGTTGCATATACGCAACAGGGATCAAATGTGTATACCTGCGGGCTGGGCAGAAATGGTTTAACAATACTTAGCATTTTATTGGGCATTTAAAATATTTCATATACATTCTCTTAATCATCTTGTTAAGTGGGCCAATACTATCTCCATATTATAGATGGGGACTGAGATTAACAGCACAATCCTATGCCTGTCTGCAGTCTCATTTATTTCAATAGGACTTATTCCCTGATAAATGTGTCTAGGATTGCAGCCTGAAAGAATAGTGACTTCCTGAAGGTCACTCAGCAAATTGCTGGCTGAATCCATATTTGAACCACTGACCTATACAGTTCTTTGCATGCTGCTCTTCTGCATTGCATTATGTCTCAGAAACAAACAATATTCATCAATGGCACACTCTGGGCTAAAGTGTGCTTTTAGCTTACCCTATCAAGATGCCTGTTGTTAAAGGCAGAGGAGGAACCTGAACTGGTACAGACACTCTATTTCCAAGCACACTGCATGGTTTCTAAGATGCGTACATGCCATACATTTGTTTGGACCTGGACTGAGGACATCCTTTCAATGCAGCTTTGACATCTCTGTTGTCATAGAGATGGCTGTTTTCTCTCAGTATTGGTGGAAATGAGAGAGGAAGCTCTCCTTTCCCCCCAATGCTCCTCCCTCCCCCTGAACCTCTCCTTTCCCCACAATCTCCCTTTTTGCCCCTCCACTCCTGCATCATCCCCTGTGGGCTGGCGATAAGAACAGGCCCTCAGTTTGGCTGTACTTGGGAACAATTATGTACATACTATTAACAGAGGTGTTTGTAAAACCTTTTTTTTTTTTTTTGCAGATAAAGGAGGAAGAGTGCAGAAAGTGGTGTTATGTGTTTTCATTCCAAGGGTTTATTTTTATAAATCATAATTATGAACTATAATAGTTTAAAGTGATTATACTAGGTAGGTGATATAGATGGTATATTATTCGCAGTTAACCTGGATTTCCTTGCAAGTATGCTTGCAACCTCAAGTGTACAAAATACCTTCTGATCGTTACCTTGTTTGTCCTTGAACACTCCTTGAAGTGCGGCACAGAATTGCTGGGGTCCCTGGGCATGGCCTTGCACCTCGCCCTTCCCCCACCCATGAGGGTGCCTTGGTCTGTACTGCCACTACTGAGGAGTCAGCCTTGTTTAGACCAGCCCTCTGATGGTTTGGGCAACACGCCACTGGGCTGATCTCTGATGTTATCCTGTGACCTATTGCTCCCACTGGAAGGCCAGTGGAAAGTTTGTCATTTGCTAGAAGGATTGGGCCCTAAAACGTATTGACCTCAAATGGGACTTACTTCCAAGTAAACATACCTAAGTTTGTGCTGTTAGTGGGAGAAACAGAGTAAAGCCAAATCAGTGCAATTTTGCCTTCAATGTGAAGAAAAGCTGTTTTGACTTGTTCTGTGACTAATTAAGTTAAATTAATTCAGTTAGAGAGGCAGAGGCTTGCAAACAAACACTCCTGTACCAGGGTGACCAGATGTCATAACTACAAAAGAAGACAAGGCACCCCAAAATGTAGGACACCCAAGAAAAATGAGGTGCATGACAAAATAAAAGCTGAACACACTCATATATGGATTTCATGTGGTTAATTTAAACACTATATTATATTAAATTTAAAACTATATTACATATCATTTATTAGTTACAAGAAGGCTATGCTCTGCCTGCATGGGCTTGATCACAAGAAAAAATTCTTTTTAAGTTCTTTTCCAGGACAGGAAGCTAAAAAACAGGACATGTCCCGGAAAAAGAGAGCATCTGGTCACCCTGTCCTATCCCCTCCTATCCTTATCTGTTCTTCAAACCTGAAAAGACTGTCACAGAAGGCTGCAATCATGGTGGGACCAGTGGGTGTGCTGCCTCACTTAGGATGGGAGTGGGAGAGGAGAACTGGTTTTTAGTTTTGTGATATGACCATCTCCATATGAAGAATTATGAACAGGGTCAGTTGTACTTAACATTTGTGGCAATGTACCTTCTCCCAAAAGCGAAGTAGTGATCCAACCTAAGTAGTGATACTATCTAAGAAATTTGCCTGGCCCTGGGACATATATTAATGCATTCATTTTCAACCACTGTGCCATGGGTGGTCTGCTGGTGTGCTGCGGGAGTTTGGGAGAACATCATTTGTTAGCAGAGCCACTGGGAGATGCAAGCCCCTGCTGTCATGTGGGGTGCCTTGTCAATTGTCAAAAAACTCATGGTGCGCCTTGACAATTTTAGTGCCTTGCCAGTGTACCATGAACATAAGAACAGCCCCACTGGATCAGGCCATAGGCCCATCTAGTCCAGCTTCCTGTATCTCACAGCGGCCCACCAAATGCCCCAGGGAGCACACCAGATAACAAGAGACCTACATCCTGGTGCCCTCCCTTGCATCTGACATAGCCCATTTCTAAAATCAGGAGGTTGCACATACACATCATGGCTTGTAACCCATAATGGATTTTTCTTCCAGAAACTTGTCCAATCCCCTTTTAAAGGCATCCAGGCCAGATGCCGTCACCACATCCTGTGGCAAGGAGTTCCACAGACCAACCACACACTGAGTAAAGAAATATTTTATTTGTCCTAACCCTCCCAACACTCAATTTTAGTGGATGTCCCCTGGTTCTGGTGTTATGTGAGAGTGTAAAGAGCATCTCTCTATCCACTTTATCCTTCCCATGCATAATTTTGTATGTCTCAATCATGTCCCCCCTCAGGCGTCTCTTTTCTAGGCTGAAGAGGCCCAAAGGCTGTAGCCTTTCCTCATAAGGAAGGTGCGCCAGCCCAGTAATCATTTTAGTAGCTCTCTTTTCCATTTCCACTATGTCCTTTTTGAGATGTGGCGACCAGAACTGGATCCAATACTCCAGGTGTGGCCATACCATAGATTTGTACAATGGCATTATAATATTAGCTGTTTGCACAGCACATTGGGTCGACACTTTCATCATCACTTTCATTGACCTGTCCACCACCACCCCAAGATCTCTCTCCTGATCTGTCACAGACAACAAAGGTTGAAAAATGCTGCATTAACATTTAGACTAATCGGCTATCTCTAGGCCATTGTCTTTCCCAAGGTCTACCCAAGATATAGCTTTTAACTCTTATCACTAGAGCTGTGTTTTTCCTGGTGATTATGAAATAAAAACATGGTGAGCTTCAGAGTTGCGTGTTGTTATAGCTCTGCCCCCTCTGCCTCTGCTACTGAGGGACACCATGCTGCTGGGGGGGGGCTCACATCCCCCAATGGCACTACTAATAAATGACCCTCCCCAAGAACTAGGAGAGGGGGATAAAGGGGGTAATTTGTACCCCAGCCCAGGGTCAAAAAGAAGGCCCTGGAGCCAAAAAAGGGGTCCCAGAAATTTCCTGAGAGCTTACATTTCCCTGTCTACTCAGAATTGTGGCCTGCACAGGGTGCTAGGGACACTACCACAAGCAGCTACTACAGCTACTGGCAAGCAGTATATGTTGGGCCACCTTAACACAGTGGGCCGCTGTGAGATACAGGAAGCTGGACTAGATGGGCCTATGGCCTGATCCAGTGGGGCTGTTCTTATGTTCTTATGTTCTTATGTTCAGTGTCAAATCTGGGAGGAAACTGGCCTGCTACAGTAGCTCTTTGGTTTGTGGATCTGCTTACCACAAAGGAGTGTATAGGAGCTCAGGGACACAGCTGCAAGACTACAGCTGCTGCAGAAGCAAGTTTTGGTGCACGGGGGACACTTTCCATTCGAGTGTTTGTCTAAATATGATGATGCTAATTTTCTGCATAATTTTCTTAAATATAGATTTAAGATTTTAGAGAGACTTAGGATTTGGTGTTTGGTTTTCTGTATTACTGTATCTAGCTGCCACATAGCCAGGTAGACCTGGGGTTCAAAGACTTTTCCAGCTGTCTCCACCCTCCACCCTCCCAGTTTTGTCTCTCTGCCTCCATTCTGCTTGCCTGTCACCACCTTTCCCTGCTCTGTTTTACCCCTCCCCCCTTTGCAAAGGGGCCCAAAAGAAACTTTGTACCCCTGATAAAATTCCTCTCAGAGGCCCTGACCCTCCTCCAAACTCCCATGGAACACCTGTGGACCATTCACGGCACATCAATATGCTGTGGAACACTGGTGGAAAATCGGTGCCCTGACACCTCTGCATGCATATGTCTGCATCTGCTGGCACTATATCACCTACCTAATCAATTTAAAAACAATTATAATTTATAAAAATGCAACCTTGGAATAAAAAACACCACTTTCTGCAGTTCTAATTTTAGAAAACACATAAATCCATTGAAAAAAATAAAACCATTTCTATCCACCTCTACCTATCACATTAAGGCTCTACAGAAATTTATTTGGGAGTAAGTCTTACTTAACAGTGAGATTTACTTTTGAGTAATCATACAGAGGTTTGCACTCTAATGTAAATTTTATATTCATTTGGGATATTTTACACCAGTATTTCTCAACCAGTGGTATTTGGCATGGGGTGAAGTGATATGTTCAGGACACCCAGAGCCCCAGTGGCGAGGCCAGCAATGGAATGTGACAGCAGTAGTAGGAGCCTTGGTTCAGCAGGCAGAGCTCCAGCATGTGCTTTTGTGCACTTGAAAAAGCCCTCCCAGCTGCCCTGAGCCTCCTTCACGTCACATCAACCCTCCAATCCAAAAGTAAATGGCAATGATAAAATTGCCAGTTACTTCTGGTGGTACTTCCAATAGATGGAAGGTACAGCCAATAATGGTACAGTGGGGGAGAAATGTTGAAAAATACTGTTTTACTTCTTTTTAAAAAAATTATTTGTTTTAATTTACTTACAGAACACTCCAACTGTTTGGGATGAAATGTGCTCTTTCTTTAGACAAAATATCATAAATTTCAAAATAGTAATGTGTAGGAGAATAAAACTCTCAGATGAAAAAAATTAAAGTTTCTTTGTTATTGGTAGTGCATACCTGAGAATGGCTGGGTGCATATGTCATAGTCAGTTCTTGGACTTCAATATCTATACCAAGCAGTATTGTCTCAGTTATGGCTAGTAAGATTGCTTAGCTGGCCAAAATGCAACCAGCCTGGTGTGATATCAGGGAGGACCGCCTTGATTTTCTTTCAAGAAATAAAATGTATAGCCTCCCGTGTTAGCACCCTCCAAGAGTCAGTTAACTCCCTCCCAGAATTGTTTTGTAAACATTTTGTTGACCCCCAGCCACCGCAACAGCAGACACATGGGAGGCATAAAAGCTTCACTCCTAAACCTGAGAGGCATAAAAGGCAAAAAAGCTTAACTCCCAAGCCTAAGAGTGGGGGAAGAGAAAGGGAGAACATGGAGAAGACAGAGAATCCAACTGTATCTCGGCATCTTCTAGTGAAACAGGTGACCCTTGAACTCAAAAAGAATGTGTATAATGTTGGTAAATGGCTAAATAAATTTAAAATTGTGGATTCGCTGGCTAGATTACTTAGATCGGAACCCAGATGGATTGATTTAAAATATTACCAGAGATTGGCTGCCCCTCCACATAGAACAAAATTGAGGCTGGAATTTGCAAGCCCGACCATCCCCCTGATGCTTTTCAGAATGCGGGGTTTTTTGAACTCCTATGAAATAAGAGCAATGAGAGTTTTCACAGATATAAGCCGGCCACCAATGCTGCCTTCTAAACGCTTATCTGCAGCTCCTCCAGCTGTTATCATTCCAAGGTCAAGGTTTGAGAGGCTTGGCATGGAGCCTACGACTACTGCTGCTAATGACCCGCTGGAGAGCTATGTAGTTAACTCTCAAAATACTTTGAAAAATCTGCCCTGGACTTGTGCTGCTAATGATTCACAGAGGAGCAGTGCTAAAAATCCACAAGATATTTTGGAAAACCCTCTGAATACAGCCATAAATGAATTGGAAGAGATGACAGCCTCCCTCGAGGAATCCTTGGCAAGGCTAACGCCTAGAACGCCTAGGGTACTTCCCACAGTGGCAGTAGAGGCTATGGTCCATTCAAGTCAGGTTTGCGATGTGGAGGACATGGATACAGCTCCCCCCTCTGAGACAGAATTGGCAGAGCTGGATGACTCTCAGGACTTGGTACTTCTACTGGCCTCTACACAAAAAGGTGGAGGAGAAACAGCTGAACAAACATCCCCTCCTGCTGAACTCTTTGGGGAGCCAATAAATACTGCTGGTAAGGCACCCAGCATAGAACAACCAACAGCTTATTTACAATCATCTGGCGTTAGCGCTGCTCTCCAGAAATCCAGCGTGGTCAATGGAAGCAATATGAGACTGGAAACTATACGCACCCAAGACAATACTGGGGAAGAAGACCTAGATTTTAGAGAACTTTTGTTCCAACTGGAGGCTGAGGAGGGATCTCTTTCCTCAGAGGTTTTGGAGGCCTTTAAAAATTTGTCTGCTGGAGAGCAAGCCAAAGTTATTGATAATTTGGATAAGATTAGAGTCCAACTTAAAGACTCTTATGGCTGGACAGATGACTATGACCATGACCTCAACTGCTATTGGAACAAGGACTGCTCAGTCGAACTCTAACATTCCCCACCGACCATCTGCTGTTCAACCGTCTAAAACACAGAAGCTTATTTCTTTGGGACGTGGAGAGGAAGACATTCAAGCTCTCCCATCAGATTGACTTACATCTGCAACACCTGATCTCACATCAAGGACATATTTAAAACTTCTCTCTTGGAATATTGCGGGATGGCGTAGCAAGGTTAATGATGAGACTTTCCAGAGATATTTATGTGATTTTCACGTAATCCTTTTGCAGGAAACCTGGTCTCAAATTCCTTTACACCTTCAAGGTTTTAATTCCTACAACATTCCAGCTTATAGAATAAGCTCCAAGGGGCGTTTGCAAGCGGGGATGACAATTTTTGTCTCTTCCCAGCTAAATTCAGAACTGGTGGTCACCAAGACAACTAGCAAATTATGTCATGCAGTCAAGCTTATTCTTAACAATCTCCAGTTAATAATTGTAAATGTTTATCTTCCTCCTGGCTTGAACAACCAATTATTATCCCAGAATTGGAGCACCTTCTCTAAAATTGTCAAGGAGTTAGACATGAAATTTCCTTCATGCCATTGTCTTATCGGTGGGGATTTCAACGCCAGGGTTGGAAATTCAGAGCCGTTCCTCAGTACTGCCGCAAACTTAGATCCTGATTCATCTCTCCTTGATTTATTTTCTTTAGAAAGATTTTCCAAAGATAATAAAACGAATGCAGCTGGCCTCTATTTGGCCAGATTCTGTGTCAATTTCAATACAATTTGGTTAAATGGCCTTGTAGATTTCCCCAATTCAGGTGAATTCACTTACGCTTCAGCCATTGGTTCCAGTGTTATAGATTATTTCTTGGTTCCACTTCACCTCAAGGTCAATGTTATTGATTTTTTGGTTGATGATCTAGGAATGAGTGACCATTTTCCTTTAATACTCAAGCTAGATTTAGGTTCTTTCCAGTACTCCACCCCTGATGTAGAGCTTGAAAATGAATATGAAATTAGGCCTAAAATCATGTGGAATACTACAATTAATCAGAAAATGAGCGAGCTGCTCTACACGGAGCCGTACAAGAGCTATAGAATCCAACTTTTAAATGAGTCAGATCCGATAGAACTAATTAAGATATATGAGTTAATAATCTCTAGGGTTTCATCTACTTTAGTCTCCTACACTAGTATACCCTCTGCTAAAGGTGGTACAGGGGAGGGATCCCAAACAATATCCCCTTGGTTTGATAGGGATTGTATGGATCTCAAAAATCAGATTAGATCCGTTTACCAGCAATACAGCTATTCAGGGGATATTCAAATTCCTGATACATATTTTATTCTAAAGAAGCAGCTGAAACAACTGATCCAAGAAAAGCGACATAATTATGCTTCCCGCTTGTGGTATAAACTACTAGCCGCCATAGAACATAAAAATTCTAAGCAATTTTGGGGTATAATCACCAATTCTGCTCAGAAAACTGCACCTCACTCTCAGATGGTCATCTCCCCACACAAGTGGTGCCGCTTTTTCTCCACCTTGTATTGCCAAGAGGTTGAAAGTGGCTTAGCATCTTTTACTTTAAATCCTTCAGCAACCACCCCATGGCCTCCTGTATCCACTGAAGAAATTATAGAGCTAGTCTCTCAAAGTAAACAAGGGAAAGCTCCTGGGCCAGATTTGGTATTGTCAGAGATCCTGAAAGTGGGCCCCAAATGGTGGGCCCCTATTCTATCCTCATTATTCACAGTGGTGGACCAAACAGGTATAATACCAGCTGAATGGACAAATGCTACTATAGTGCCTATTTACAAAAAAGGCGCCCATCGTGATCCCTCCAATTTTAGACCTATAAGCCTTTTATCAGTTTGCATAAACTTTATGCAAAACATCTTTTAAACAAGCTGCTATCCTGGATGGAAGATCTGGGCCTTCCAGGGTGGGATCAGATAGGATTTCGAAAAGGATCATCACCAATTGATCACTGTGCTGTTTTAGCTCATCTGATTGACAAGTACACAAGGCTAAAAAATCAAAAATTATATGTTGCTTTTCTGAATCTTAAAGGAGCCTTTGACTCCGTTAATAGATCGCTGCTATGGGACAAACTAGTTAAACTCAATATAGACCCTAGACTTCTAACTCTTATTCAAAAACTTTATACAGGCACCACCTGCCAAATTAAATTTACATCTTCGGGGAAATTGACCCCCAAAATTCAGGTCGAAAGGGGAGTGAAACAGGGGTGCATTTTAGCACCCACCCTTTTAAATCTTTTTCTACACGATTTTACCCCCTTTTTGCTTCAGATAGATGGACATTTTTCCAAACTAGGTTCAATGCATATTCCAGCATTGCTTTATGCAGATGATGCAGTGCTAGTATCCTGTACACCTATTGGACTTAAGCGACTTTTAAATAGAACTTCTGACTATCTGAAATGTAACAAACTTGAACTGAACTCTCAGAAAACCAAAGTTATGGTCTTTTCAAAATCATGGAGCCCAGGTACTTGGTCTATTGGAGGGGAGAAACTGGAACAGGTCAAAAGCTTTAAATACCTTGGAATTCACTTCCACTACAATCTTTGCTGGGGTACTCATCAAAAATTGGTTGCCAACTTGGCCCATGTCACTTTGCCACCAATCGATTCTTTTTTAGTCAGGGCAATCGTTATATACCAGCTGCTCTCAAGGTATTTAATGCCAAGGTATTGGCACAGCTCCTGTATGGGTGCCCTATCTGGATTAGCTCTATAAATCACACCCTTGAGAGTATCCAAGCTAAATTTTTGAGGGCTATCCTGGGTTTACCTAAATCTGTACCATACTCTGCATTATGTTTGGAGACTGGACAATCGCTCTTAGTATCAAGAGCATGGCTTTTAACCATATGCTATTGGCTCCAATTACATTATAACGTGAAACCAGGCAGTCTCCTATCCAGAATGCTATCTGAGTCTGGTTCTTCTAAATGGTATAGCCAAATTAAATCAAAAATTGAATCAATTGGTTTTTCATTGGATTTTTTAAGTTTCTATCCATTCCCTGGAGTTTATCAAAGGGTAAAGCAAAGAATGCTAGACATTGAGGCACAAAACCTCTTTGAACTTGCTTCTAGAATTTGCTCCCCTCTTAATTTCTCTATCCTGCTAAAGTATGGGCAAATGGCTCCTTACCTGAGTATTCTGATCAACCCTTCTGAACGTCATGTAATCTCTTTGGCAAGATTCAATGTGTTTCATCCAAGGTCACAGAAGGCAGATATAGGCAAATACCATATAAAGAACGCCTCTGCCCTTGGAATTTGAGAAATGTTGAATCAATCATACACATTCTTTTTTATTGTCCTTGGCACACTAGATCCTGCCACACTTACATGACTTCACTTCTCGGCAAAATGAATGGACTTTTGGATGAGGCAAAACTGAAGTGTCTCCTAAATGACTGCTCACCAGATGTGCTAGAGGGAATTTCTAAATTTTTACTTTTGGTGATTTCTAAGCCTTCTTAATGTAATTTGTCAAAAATGTTGATATTTTAGGTTGAACTGTAAATGTTTTATTAGTAATTTAGTATCTTAACTCCGTTTTTGATAAACGGGATTAGGACTAATTATGTTTGCTTTTATGATTTCTCTATCTATGCCTAATAAAGGTTCATTCATTCATTCATTCATTCATTCAAACTCTCAGATGAAAAAAATTAAAGTTTCTTTGTTATTGGTAGTGCATACCTGAGAATGGCTGGGTGCATATGTCATAGTCAGTTCTTGGACTTCAATATCTATACCAAGCAGTATTGTCTCAGTTATGGCTAGTAAGATTGCTTAGCTGGCCAAAATGCAACCAGCCTGGTTGGCTCTTGTGCATTTAACCTGCAGGAATTAGTAGGTGAAGTCTTTGGAGCAACTGAGAACATTATCACCAGCTAATTGTTAAGATTAAACACTAGCAAGTAATTAGGTTCTGAATGACAAGGCAGAGGAGTCTCTGATCTGGAAAAAGAGGGCAGTGGAAAAAGCCCCTTTAACCATTTGCCTCTACCAAGTCCATATTGGGGCCCCCTACAGCTGTTTCCCCCCCCCCCCTCTGGAAGGGACACTTATATTGGTGCCAATGGTAATTTCCTTCCCAAGGCAAATGCTAGCTGCTGTGGTGACAGCAAAGGGTTAAAGCCCTCTCCCCATCATGATCTTACTCTAGATCAGGTCACTGTATTTTTGACATCAAAAAGAAACACATAGGAATGCCTCTGGGACACAATCTTTGTCTAGTCTAATTTAGAATCTTTGATCAGAGGCGGTTTGTGGCATCCTGTGCTTTTAAAACAACAAATTTCAAACCAGACTGAACTGATTCATTCTGTCTAATGGAACATTCCAAAAACCAGGAAGAGGGGTACGCAGGTGAACCCTCTTCTCATGTGATCGCCCTGAAAAGGGGGGGGGAGAGAAACAGCTCTCATGTCCAGATTCAGATCCAACACATCTTGGTTCACCTATAAGCACACTTGCTGAAGGAGACAAAAGCCAGAAGCTCACAGTGGCTCAGTCTATGCATTTATATAGTGGAGGGAGGTGCCCCCAGAATTTTGGCATCCCAGACAGCTGTTTAGTGTGCCTCTCTGGTCAGGGTACTTTGCTGCTCTTTGAATTTGAGGGAGGGCCCTGTCAGAGAAGACATAAAACATTTCAATTTAGCATGTATAAGATTTGTGCTATAAGTTTTAAAGGATGCACAAATCTTAAGAGTGTCTACTCATAAGCAAGTCCCATGGTGTCCAAAGGGGCTTACTCCCAGGAACATGGACACAGGATTGCCACCTTATGCCCAGGTTGCCAGATGTCTATCCAAGGTAGACATCTGGCAACCTAGGTGTAAACCCTTCCTTTAGACATGCCCTAACAGAATCAGAAGAGAAAACTCATCTACCTCCAAACTACTATGGACTTATGGTCAAGAACTAGCCTACAGTACTGAGGAGGATTAACATATATACCCATATTTACCCATACCCACTGACTATACACTGGGTGGTTCTGCTCATACATAGTCCCAACAATCAAAATACTCACAAACTTGAATGGAAATCATAGCTCCCCAATTAGATAAAAGCTCTCACACTAGAATACCAATTCGAGATTTGTGACTAAACAGAGGTGCCCGCCCTCAGTTGGACAGAAAATGCATTTATTTAATTCTCACAGTAGTATTCTCTGTCCACCTCCTTCCTCCAAGAATCCTGGGGTAGTGTAAATGATTCTGAGTCAAGTGAGTAATTTAATGCACAGATAACAGAGGCACTTATCCCTCAGGGCTGCAGCACAAATTTATTTGGGTTGTTCACTCTTTCACAAAGCATTTCCCCTAACAATGAGGCAATTAATTAGGTAGGTTTGTGAGTATTCAAGGTGGGATAGCTGAGAGCTGATTTTCCTAAATGTGTAGCTAGAGGAATATATCAACATTACAAAGCATGAATCCATTTGTCTTGCAAAATCCAAGACAAATGGAAGACAAAAACCATTTGTCTTCCCCTTCTGGAGGAAGGCAGACAGGAGCCTAGGGGCATCCGGTTCTGGACTCCTCATCATTATGGGATGGCGATGGGGAGGTTAGAGAACAACAAGACTAAGGCAGAGTCTTGGAGACTAAGGATAAAAAATTGGGAAAGGTAGCGTGATGGGATGTGATAGACAGTGACAGAGGATGCGGGGACAGGAGCGAATAAGCAGCCCATTCTGGGGCATTCCATGTACAAATGCTTTTATGCAAATGCCCGAAGTCTCCGAGCAAAGATGGGAGAACTGGAATGTCTGGTGACAAGGGAAAACTTTGACATAGTGGGCATGGTGGAATGCGGAGAATCAGTGGGATACAGGGGCGTGTTGGAGGTGGGGTGACCGTTTATGTTAAGGAAGGGATAGAATCCAGCAAAGTAGAGATTGAAGGTGGGTCCGACTCCTTGTCCAGGGGATTGGACAAGTTTCTGGAGGAAAAATCCATTATGGGGTACAAGCCATGATGTGTATGTGCAACCTCCTGATTTTAGAAATGAGCTATGTCAGAATGCCAGATGCAAGGGAGGGCACCAGGATGAGGTCTCTTGTTATCTATCTGGTGTGCTCCCTGGGGCATTTGGTGGGCCACTGTGAGATATAGGAAGCTGGACTAGATGGGCCTATGTCCTGATCCAGTGGGGCTGTTCTTATGTTCTTAAACAATATATTCTTCCAAGGCTTAGCAGGTAAGTGAGGGCCCAGTCCTATCCAACTTTTAGTACCAGTGCAGCCACAGAGCAGCCCCAAGGTAAGGGAACAAATGTTCCCATACCTTGAGGAGGCCTCTATGTCTGCCTCCCCACCACAGGATGAAGTGCATACCCCACTGGCACTGAAAAATTGAATAGGATTGGGCCCGAAGTGTCTTGTTTGTATCACAGAAGGACCAACACTGGCATTAACAGAGATACAGTAATATATACTAATTACTTGGTCAGCATTAAAAATGAATGGAAATACAGTAGTCAGGATTAATCATTGCTGCACATCTGAAATTGATCAGGATGGCAAGAAACCTCTTCCAATGTTTGTATCATAAAAGAAACAATTCTTGTGCATATCCTGTGCTCTAGGGCTGCTATCCTAGAAGGAAGATTCATTGAACATAGTTGGACATTTCTGAACATGCACAGGATCATGCCTGTAAGTGACTTTGGCATCCTTTACATTTAAAGGATGTTAGTAAAAGCCAGCCCTTATTAATGGATTTGTTGTGGGATTTCAGAAATGAAATGAAGCAACAGGTCAGAAAATTATCTGAACAAATGAAGCAAATAAACTCCTCCCTGACAAGCATCCAGGAACAGATTACAAATGACAGACAAGAAAAAAGAATGGATCAAATGTCGGATGAAACTAAAGAAGTGGAGATTTTTGAAATGAGACAGGAGATGGAAAAAGCAACTGTTATTATCAGAATTAAGAATTTTAAGGAAGAACAAAGAGGGAACTTTCAGAGAGCACGTCTTTCAAGACGAGGAAGATTTTTGGATTAAATCCAAAAAGAATAGAATGAAGAAAAAGAAAGAAGAAAAGAGAGGGATTAAGAAATTTAAGAGAGAAGAAAAAGAAGACATGGAAGGAGCAGTGGGAGGAGCAAGAAGGAAAACACCAATAAGACAGAGAACAATGAAAGTACTAAGACAGAAAATGAAAATGGCTGAACAACAAGTAGATCTTTTTTTTTTCTTTTTGCAGATATTAATGGACCGAATTTTTTTTAGAAGTGAAGAGTATTCCATTAATTATATCAAATCAAAGTAGATGTAAATGAAAACAAACTTGGAACACAAATGTTGCAAAAATTAAAGTGGTATTAAGATAACTAAAAGGGTTATTTTTTAAAAGAGAAATTATAAAAAATATTTTATAGATGATATTTAATTTCAGAGAAAATAGTAAAAATGTACCCTGGGTCATCAAACAAATGTTGGATAAGTAAAGAATTGAGGGAACTTTTTATTATATGTGGTGGATATGCGAAAAAGCAAAGAAATATTGGAAAATGATATATAAACTGTTACAAGAGATATTGAAGTGTGTATTACCATTCAAACTGGAAACATTCCTCTTAAATGTGACATCAGAAATTCAGAATCAGATAAGAAATATTTTATTTTAAATATTAGTTTAGTGGCAAGAAGAGTGTATAAGTAAAATTTGAAGCCTTTTTATGATTGGATAGATAATTTTAGATAAAGAATATTGATTGTTTAGTAAAATTATTAATCATTAGATTAACAAATATGATAATTTTTGTATTGATGAATAATTTTGTTTTTAGACATTATTAAATTTTATTTTGGGGGGGGCGAATGTTGTAATCGATGGCCAATACCCTCATGTGTAACCTGTGTAGTCCCAGCCCTAACCTATTTTCCTTACCTGTATCTGTAATAAATAAATAAACTCCAAAAAGAAAAAAAGAAAAAAAAGGAAATTATTTTATATTTCAAGGTTTTTTTTTTTAAAAAAGAGAGGCTTTGGCTACTCTTTGCAGTCAAGATCTAATTATGTGTCTTTAACTAATGAGGTGTCAGTAACACTGTGGGGTCTTTCTTCAAGTTGGAGCCCAATCCTAGGCAGTTCTCCTCAGAAGTAAGTCCCATCAGAGTTGATGGGGTTTACTCCCAGGAAAGTGTAGAGAGGATTGGGCTGTCAGTCTGCCTTTTTTTTTCTACTGCCAAAAATCAAATCTTGCCACTAAACTAAACTAGGGGGAAAACCCACCAAGAGACTTGTAGTGCCTTAAAGATAGACGCATTTATTTCAGTCTCTTTGTGGACTGTAGCCTTGCTCCTCCAGGATTTCACGCATCTAATGAGTTTGACTGGAGTAAGAAGTAGGGCCCATTACTGTAAATGGAGCTTACTCGCAGGAAAGTGCACAGGATTGCAGCCACGATGGGCGCTGTCCTATGTTGCCTCTTGCGAAGACTCCAGGCGATCCCTTTGCCATTTGGGCCAGAGGAAAAAGCCTCCTGCAACTGACCTAGTACGGCTCCCCCGTCTGGGGGGGGGAGAGCCCCTTGGCCAGGGGGATCCTGGCCAAAGACTGGGGGGAAAGGCCAGGCACAGGCGAAGAGCAGGGTCGTTCTCCTGCCTGGCCCTTCTCCCGACAACGTCCCATTCTGGTCAGTGGGTCCTACTCCCAGGAAAGTGTGTCTAGGGTTGCAGCTCAACCCGATCTCGGAGAGCCTCGTTCTGGAGTTCGATGAGGCACCCCCGGAAAGGTCTTGCAGCCCCGGTTTCGTGCGGCGTCCCGGGAAGGATCGGGCTGCGCGGAGGCAGGGGCGGCGGGGAAGGGCCAGCCGCGCTCTGTCCCGCGTGGGAGGCTCCTGCGGACGGCTCTCCGGCCTTGATCTAGAATGGGGTCTCCTCCCCTCCACTCCGGACCGGCCAAGGCGAGCAAAGCCTCGGAAGGGCCCGATCCTGCGCGACCTGGCAGCGCTGCTGCAGCCGTGACAGGGGCAAGCGCCTCGTCCTGCTGCAGGCAGGCAGCCTCCTCGGGAGAAGGGGTGTTCCCTCCCCTCAGGGCTGCACGGACGTGGGAAAGTTGGGCAGGATCGGGCCCTTATAAAGCTTTGCTCTGTATTTATTTATTGACACACACAGACATACAAACATATAACATACATTTAAGAGTGCTAAATACTATATACCATTACTAATTAATCATACTATATCTCCTAATCTACTTACTCATCTACTTCTACCTCTTATTATTTTATCCATTTATTTATATAATATACGATAAGTTTTCCCTAATGCCCTATACGATATTTTCTAAATATTCCCTAAATATTTCTAAATTTTCTAAATAAATAAATAGTCAAGCGTAAACTGACTTCAATTGCTCATTAAGATTAAAACAAAAATAATCTAGTTACCAAAATATGACAACATATAAAACAATTCTTCCATCTACTTCTAGCTCTTCTACTCATTTATATATTTCTTATATCATATATAATAAATTTTTCTTAATTCCCTATAATATATTTTCTAAATATTCACTTTCTATCACCTCAACTAATTCAATTACTCATTAGTATTAAATAAAAATAATCTCATTTCCAAACTATAATAGGACTAACAACCTCTTACAATGTATTCTTTACCATTCTCCAATCTAATAACACTTTTTTCTTTGACTTAGTAGCCACATATAAAACAATTCTTCCACTTGTTTACATTTCCAGCTATTTTTTAAATACATTCTAATTCATATTTATCAATTTCATATGTATTTTTTTTTCCAAATAAATTTGGACCATTGTTATTAACTAAGTATATCCTCCAATTTTCTTTAACCATCAGGTTAACCCTCAGGGTTCTTTTTCTTTCTTACTTTCTATTTTTTTCTCCTGTAATATCTTTAATAGTTTATCTCTATAACAGAATCTAATAGATCCACACTTTCTTGTATCGGGTGTGTTCATTCTTCCAGTTAACTGGGATGTATTTTCTCCTTCTTGTTCCAGCAGATTTTGTATTTTGTGCACCCATGTGACCCTGTCCATCTTATCTGTCTTGATCTGCAGCAGTGGCTCGGGATCATTTTCAAGGCCTGTCTGGCAACTGCAGGCCTTCTCAGGAGAAGGGATGTTTCCTCCTGGAGGGGCTGCATGGGCGTGGGAAAGTTGGGCAACAACAACAACAGTATTTATAGGGCAGGATCGGGCCCTAAGTGCCCTCGCTGGAACTTCATTCGCCTTCTTGGGCGGCTCCTCGTTCAAAAGCCTGATGGAAAAACACGTGCTTTTTTTTTTTTTAGTTCAGGTTCCCCGGAATTGTTCCGATTCCAGGTTCTGTTGTGGCTCTTCCTCCACATTTTGAGTTGCTTTGAGATGAAGCCGTTCTTTCTACCTTGACCTGGGAGTAAGCCCTATTGACTATAATGGGGCTTCCTTCTGAATAGACATGCATAAGGATGGTGCTCTAAGCCGCCTTGGTGGGGGGGGGGATCCTTCTCCCTAGCTGCCCACTTGGGTGGCGCTGCTCTTTTGCAGCCCGTTGGGCGACCACGAGGGCTTAAAACCGGCTTTTGCTTGACATGGTTGGGACCCGGCTGCTCCCCTAGGCTCTTCCACCCATCAGGGACGAGCATGGAGGCTGCTGAGGATCTGGGGACCCGTGGCTGTTGGTCATGACTCCCTGTCATGTTCCTGAAGGCTGGAAGTGACATCATTAAACAGGAAGTGGCCAGAAATATTAACTATATTAACATTAATTATATTAATCGTATCATTAATTAAATGCAGATCTTAAAAATATATTATTAATACACAGCAATATACATGCTTTATAAATGATCAGCTGCTGATCACTGTTGGAGACAGGATGCTGGAGCAGGTAGATTTTGTCTGGTCCAGGAGGACTCATTTTTTAAAACTTTGTAAGCATACCAATAGAACTGTTTTATCAAATGAACTTTGTGAACCAACATTACACCCACCCACCCCTTTGGACCCCAATCCAACTAGTCGTTTCTCCCATTCTCCTTGGATAGGATTGAATCCTTTATTAATTTAATGTAATCAAATTTTTCCAGCAGCTGGTGGGGAAAACAAAAATAGACCATGAAAATATATCAGAGCTGATAAGGGTTTGGTTAGGAGGCTGATTGGTCTCCTATATGAGGAGATGCACAGCTCAAGCCTATGCATGTCTACTCAGAAGTAAGTCCCATTCGAGTCAATGGGGCTTACTCCCAGGAAAGTGTGGATAGGATTGGGCTGGCAAGCACTTCATCAATGGCTGATATAGCAAGATTCATCACTTTAAAATGATGAATCTTCAGTCAAACAACAAGTTTAACAAATCACTGTAAAAACTGTTCCCTTTTTCTGCTCGTGGCCAAGTAAAGTGTGTGCTTGCCTCTCTCTTCCCCCCCCCCCTTTGCCAACTGCATGGAAACATGAGCCGTTGTGACTGGTAAAACAGGAAGCGTTTTATTTGAGGAGGGGGAGGAAAGCGGGAAGGTTTGGAGATTGAAATCGGGGAGTGGAAGAGGGAGGGGGTTGAAAAGAGAGATTTCACTTTGATGACTCTCTAGGAAGCAAACTACTCTCTAGGAAGCCTCGCCTCACACTTTGAATAACACTGGAGGGAGGAAAGAGTCTACTCTTACATCATTTGCCTTAGTCACTTGTCTGTTCCTAGGTTTCTCTCCTAGCAGTGTCTTGCGCAAGAGCCGACTTCCTTTCCTTTGTATTTCAGCCTTCTATAGCATTGCGCTCTATACCTATATATCAAACTTTTGAACAATGAACATTTTATTTTGGGGGGATGGGAGATTGCTCAAATCATTCCTGGGATTCTGCAACGTGGTTATGTGACGCCAATTGGCTTAACTCACAAGCAAGTGCATTGAACTTGAGCAGTTGAAAAAATGCTCACCTCAGCTGAAGGCAAAACTGTGCAAGAATCAAACTGCCTAATCCCCTCAATCTGAAATAAATGGGACACTTAACAGTGCAATCCTATACATGTCTCCTTGGATGTCATTCCCATTGAGTTCAATGTGATGTGCAATGTGATGTACACATTGAGTTCAATTGATGGGCAAATTTGCATAGGAGGGATATCTATATAGCTAGAACTATGACTTTGGAACAGATTCATTTTATCTCCCCTCTACAACATGTAGTGCTGCCTTGTTTAGCATCTAGTAGGACTGTCTCTTATTGGAACTTGCCCAATATGTCTTGCTTTTGTTGGTTAGGATTGGGCTATTTCTACCCATCAACTCAAAACTAAATCTCCATTAATCTTGCTGAGCTGTAACTTCTGAGAGCCCAATCCTATGCCTGCCTACTCAGAAGTCAATCTGACATTATAGTCAACAGAGCTTAATCCCAGGAAAGTGCAGATAGGATTGCACCCTAACCATGCACACTGGTAACAATTGTTAAGTTACACGGAATTTGGTGCAACTTCTGCGTAAATGCAGTTTTGATTAGAAGGGGGTTTCAGAGGTGGTAGATCAGTGAGTTTTCAAACCTTTTCATCTCATGGCACACTGGCAAAGCATTAAAATGATTAAGGCACACCATTGGTGTTTTGCAATTGATCAGGAATTGAAAAGTTTACCCATATCTACAGGATTACACATTTGGTCTCTGTTGTGTATATGCAACTTTGCGCAGAAATGGTTTAAAAAATACAGGACTCATTAACTGACTTGTGTTTCTCTCCTTTGTTCTGGTTAGGTTTGGTTTCAAAACAGAAGGGCCAGGGAACCAAAAACACTGATGGGCTCCCCAGATGTGTGGCAAAGCCCAAGAGGCAGCGCTTGCAACCTCTGTCCTCAAGACCTGCCAGGAGAGGTGCAGAGCAGTGCAACACCTCCAGCTAAGACTCTGGACAATGCTGCATCAAGTCTTCCTGCATCAAGCCAGCACTGTTCTATGCAGAACTGGGAGTCTGCAAGAACTGGGAGTATCAGCAAGCTGGTAGCTGCCACTCTCAGAGCAGCCCCTTTGGAAGGGGATTCCCTACCCCACAGATGGACTTTCTCTTGGATGCTGTTTCTAGAGACATGTCATCTGGTTGGGAAGGTGCATGGGGCAACCAATTTATTTCAACATGAGCTTTCATGGACTACGGTCCACTTTATCAGGTCCACAGTATTATGTAGGACTGAAGACTAACCAGAAGAAGGTTCAGTTTCCTTGGATCAACAGCTACAACAAAATGAGTGTGCAGATCTGGGGTCTCAGGAAGTGTTAGCTGCCTTCAAGAGCACCCCAAAATGATTTCCTTGTATTTGTCAGCTGCCACCAATTTGGAGGGAACACTAGAAAACCTCAGAAGACCCCCACATAGAAAAGGATAGAAAGAGAAGAAACAAGGTTCAAAAAGAAAAGTAGCAACAGCGTGTATGTATGTTTCTTGCAGCCAGTCCTAACCAACTTTCCAGTGCCAATGCAGCCACAATGTAGCCCTGAGATATGTGAACAAATATTCCTTACCTTGAGACCACTCCCCCCCCCCCAATGCAGCACACACTCTGTTGAAATGGCTGCATCAGCACTGGCAAATTAGTTATGATTGGACTATTAGCCATGGTGAGATCCACCTAGCCTGGGGGCCCATTCCTTCTTTGCTACTTAACAATCCCCACAACGGTGGGGGACCTGTCTGTGATATGATGCACGCTGGAGTCTTGTGACCAAGCTTATGCAGATGGAGCTTGTCTTCTGCATAATGACTCCCCAAACTGTCTCGGGTTATCAGATATGGCTTCAGGCTGAGTCCTTGAGGTTTTAGGCTTTTATCCTTTTGTCCCCTGGCTTCAGGTTCTTGAAACCACAGGTATTTAAACCCTACAGAAAACTCAGCTTCAATGAGAAGACATCAACACCATCAAGCCTCTCAGACCTGTAACTGCTACAAAATCCTTGTAGGCGGGCACGTGTTGATCTAAATCCCTCCCTGCTTACTAACTGTTGATCTGTTGCAGGTTGATGAGCTCCCTCCCTCCTCACAGCCCCTCTCTGAATGGCTCTCATCCTCTTCTACCAAATCTTCCATCAAAAAATTAGTATACGGTATATTCAAAGTGTATCTATTCAGACGGTTTGATACCATCTCTCTCCTCCCACCCCCATTACTTCAATACACACATGGTAGAAAAATGACATGGCTTATGCAACCTCCCTAGAAAGAATTTTAAAGAAACAACAACAACAACAACAACAACAACAACAACAACAACAACAACAACAACAATAATAATAATAATAATAATAATAATAATAATAATAATATGGAGTATCACCATTACTATTTGAAGTTGATGTGAGAAGTTGAGTTGGTTTAATGTTGTCTTCAGATGTCATGCTTGTATCACAGAAGGACCATCACTGGTGTTAATATGTACTGGTCAGCCATGAAAAAAAGAATGGATATACAGTAGTCAGGATTTATCTTGGCTCCACATCTGAAATGGTAAAGGATAGAAAGAACACCTCTTCTCATTTATCTGTATCTCGAAGGAACCGCTCTTGCATGCATCCTGTGCTCTAGGGCTGGTATCCTAGAAGGAAGATCCATTGAGCTTAGACATTTCTAAACATGCATAAGATCAGGTCTGTAATATCCTTTGGCTGTTCCTTGCAGACAAGATCTAATCATGGCTGCAATCCTAGTCACACTTTCCTGAGAGTAAGCTGCATTTAACACGACAGGACTTACTTCTAAGTAGGCATGCCTATTATTGTGCCCTGTGTGTCTTTAGCAAATTAGGTGACAGCAATACAGGGTCTTTTTTTTTTTCCGCTACCAAAAATCAAAACTTGCCAGCAAACGAAATTGAAATGAGGAGGAAAAAAGCCCACCCAGAGTTTTGTAGCACCTCAAAAGCAATCCCATTTATTGCAACATCCGATTTTGTGGACTGCAGCCCACTTCGTCCAGGATTTCACTTCATGAATATAACTCCAGTGCGGGGTTGTTGGGTCTGAAAAAATGCATTCTTTGACAGCACAGTTCTATTCATTCATTCATTTATGTTGAATGTTGGGGGGCAGGGCTGAACTGCTCTAGCCTTGGTGCTGGAGAGCTGGAGAGCTTGGTGCTGGAGAGCTGCTAACACCGAGGTGAGCGCCCAGCCTTCTGCAGGCCATGGGACCAATCCAGTGCCTTGGAGGGGCTGCCAGCAGGGGGAGGGGCAGGAGTGGGGGCTATAAAGAGCTGCGCCCCTTCACTGAGCATCCAGACCCTGCTCGCAGCAGCTCCCGGCCCAGCGAGCGCGGATCTCCCCCCTGCTGGTCATGGCTTCCCGGAGCAGCGGTGAGAACGGACTTCTTGGCGCATCCAGCGGGTCCGGCTGGGCTGGGGAAGGGGCAGCGCTGGGCACGCTCGCCCCGGTTCCTCCGAGGCTCCCGCAGGCCTTCGGGTCTCTGCCCCCGTTGAAGGGGATGGAGCCCGAGCCCAGACTCCCTTACTCGGGAGTAAGTCCCGTTTTGGTCCGCGGGTCTTACTCCCAGGAGAGTGTGGACGGGGCTGCAGCCCGACCCGGCCTCCTCCTCGGCGCGGCGTCCGGGAAGGATCGGGCTGCGCGGAGGGAAGGGGCGAGCCGGGCTCTGCCCCTCCGCTCCGGACCGGCCCAGTCGCCCCCGCCCGGAGAAGCCTCTGCACAGACCTTTGCTGACCCCCGAGCAAAGCCTCCCAAGGGCCCGATCCTGCGCAACCTGGCAGCGCTGCAGGGGCAAGGCAGGCAGTCATGGGGGCCTCCTCGGGAGAAGGGAAGCTCCCTCTCCTCAGGGCTGCATGTTGGGCGGGATCGGGCCCTAAGTTGCCTCGCCAGAACTTGACTCGGTCTTTCCGAGGACGGTGTGGACCCCTCGGTCAAAAAAAAAGTCTGGTGGAAAACACGTGCTTTGAGTTTAATTCGGCTTCCCTGCGATGGTTCCGGTCCGAGGTTCTGTTGGATTCGGTTCAGTTGTGGCTCTGCGTTCCCATTTGGATCCGCTTTGAGATTCGCAGCGCAATCCTCTCCACATTTACCCGGGAGTAAGCCCAATCGGCTATAATGGGGCTTCCTTCTGACTAGATATGCATATGGTGGGGCTCTAAGTCCCTTGGGGGGACCCCTCTCCCTGCTGGAAAATAAGCCGCTCACTTGCGTGGAGCTGCTCCTTTGCACCCCGCAGGGCGATCCTAAACCTGAGGGTTTATAAAGCCGCTTTTAGCTTTCCAAGGGTGATGGGGGGGTCCCTCCTTGGGGCTGCTCCCCACCCACCCCGCCCTGAGGCTCTCCAGGGGGCCCATCAAGGGGGCTCTGGCGACGGGGGGTCCCTAAGCGCTCCGTGTCTCTCCTGCAGAGGGGACCCGTCCCAAGCGAGACGGAGGAGAGCGGCGGAAGAGGACTATCTACTCCAAGGAGCAGCTGGAGATTCTGAAGAGGACCTTCCAGCACCACCCCTACCCCAGTTTCCGGATGAGGGAGAGGCTGGCCCAACTCACAGACATCCCTGAGCCCCGCATACATGTAAGTGTGGAGTTGGAAGAACTACAGGTAGTATTGGGCGGGAGGGGGGGGGGAGGCTGTGAGTGGCTCACACCTTGGAGAAAAGTGCTGCTCTTGTCCACTCCATAACAAGGTGTTGCTACCGGAAACAAGAGGCCAACCTCTGGGGTGAAGATAGGACTCTTGAGTATTCTGCATTGAAATCTGGCAAGTTAAACAATACAGGGCTCAAGAACTGACTTGTGTTTTTCTCCTTTGTTCTGGTCAGGTTTGGTTTCAAAACAGAAGGGCCAGGGAACCAAAGGCAGACTCAGCAGATGCCTGTAGGAGAGTGAACACACCTGTTCTTCAGCCAAGGGAGATGCAAAGCACCCCAGTGTCGCCATCTCAAACTCTGTTGAGCTGCAGTGTCTTGGACAATTCAAGGCAGTACTGGGACTCAAGGCAATATCAAGAGGGTTGCCAGTATTTAAACAGCACAGGGCCAGTCCCTGTTCCACAGACAGACTTTGGCTGGGATGCTGTCCCTGCAGGCATGGCATCAGGCTGGGAAGGTGCTGGGAATCTTCCCATGGGGCAGCAAGCAAGCCAGCCACCCACATTTTTAAGGACTGCTCAACCTGAAATGAACTCTGTGGCCCCAGAACAGTCAGCCTCATGGACTCCTGGAAACCTGCAGCAGGGAGAGCCTGCCTGCAGGCAGAACTCACCCTTTCACCACCACACCTCACACCACTACCCTGTGTCACCACAGACTCCTTATGGACATAGGCCATGAGCTGGGACTTGGCTTCTCAGTTTTGGCCTTTTGAAAAAGTGGCTTTTATTGTTCTTTTTATGTGTTAAGTGCTCTGTTGTAAACTGTTTTTTTTTATTTACTTTTATTTTTTTATTTTTATTTAAAAATATTTTTATTTACTTTTTATTTTTTATTTACTTTTTTACTTCTTACTTGGGTGTTCTTACTTGGGTGGGATATAAATGCTGTAAATAAAATCATTGTTTTATATGTGTACGTATATTGCAGTTTGTGCTTTCATACATTGTAATGACCTATGGTTATATAATAAATTCCTAAATTTCAATTTCAAATTTCAATGCTGTAAATAAAATCATTTTTCTACTTTTCATGGACTCTCATGATAAAGGGACATAAAAAAAATCACCAGAGAGGGAACAGAACATTTTGTGGGGAGGTTGAACTTTAGCAGAAACCCTCACTGAAGGTAGTCTATCTAGAAAAACCTCTGAGCCATAAGGCTCAGTCATAAACCAGCTCCCCACAGCGGGATGGGCATTTGTGCTAACATGCACATATAAAGCACATTTTGAGCGCACAGAGGCCAGTGCTACTAGCGGAGAGGCCTGCACCAGCAGTCCTCCACTGGCATTTGAGCAGTGCCTGCTAATCTGGGTAAGGCCAATGCTGTGGAATGGGGCATGAGAGTTGGAAGGAGGTGTTTGTGGTCAGTGGAGGATGGCTGGAGACAGCAAAGGTGGTCTTTCCTGCACCCTAACCCTTGTCCTGGGCCTGAGAGCCCCACAAGAGGTACTCAAATAGAAAGGCAAGTTTGTGTCAATTTGGGGAGGGCAGAAGTGGAGCTTTTCAGGGTGGGGGGAGGATGGATGATGGGTAGACTGGGCCCAGGAGGGGAGTGGATGGATGATGGGTGGACTGGGCCCAGGAAGGGAGTGGGATTGGCACGTAGGCTAGATCCTAAGCGCCCCCATCCCAAGCAGCCCAGTGTTGCACTGGGCTGCTCAGATCTGCGCCAGCAATTTCAATGGATTCCTCAGATGGGAGAGAGAGTGCTTGCAACCTCTGTCCTCAAGACCTTGCACAAGAGGTGAAGAGCAGAGAAGCACCTCCAACTAAACCTCTGGACAATGCTGCATCAAGCCATCCTGGAAGAAAATGGAGTTGGTGCAATTCCGTTTGCTGTCCTGAGGGGGCAGGATGCTGTTCAGAAGGGGTCAAGCTGTGGCCTAGTGACTCTGACCTTTCTACCTGTTCTCTCTGTGATCCTTGTGGGGTGTGGCCCTAACCCTTTATCCTTCCCTTCTCCTCTGACCACCAACCTGTTAAGATGCACACACCAGGGCTCTGATGCCCAGGCCATCTTAAGCACAAGGCATGCAGGGTGAGGCAGCTCCAGGGCCTTGCTGTCTCCAAGTGTTAGCTGAACTTCTGATCCTAATTGGATGCTGTAAATATACACTCAATGGAACTGTAAGTAAATAACTTCTTTTTGCAACTTTAACAAGCCATTGCATCTTTGTCTTTTTTATTGATTAGCAGTCAGCTGGGTGAGGGAGGTTCCCTGGGGTGATACCCAAAGGGGGGTCCGCTGCTTAAGCTACTCTGCTTCCCCCCAAAAAAACTATTTTTAATTTCCTCCAACAGGACTCCCTCCTGTTCTATGCACTACTATAAAGTGCTTGCTTCTATGCACTACTGGGGGTCTTATCAGCAAGACAGTAGCTGCCACTATCAGACCAGCCCCTTTGGAACAGGACTCCCTACCCCACAGGACTTTGGCTTGGATGCTGTCCCTTAGAGACATGTCATCTGGCTGGGAATGTGCTGGGAATCTTCCCATGGGGCAGCAACCAAGCCACATTTTCCATCAATGCTCAGCCTGACATGAACTGTTTGACCCCAGAACAGCTGCTGTCATGGACTCTTTTAAACCCACAGCTGGGAGAGCAGGTCCACACTCCAGGTTTCCAGTACCCAGTTTCACACCAGAATCCTTAGGGAATGCCATATACCATTTACATAACCAAGCCTCAGTCAATAAAGAAAATGACAATGTGCAATACTGATTGGCTTGCATAGAAAATGGAGTTTAAAAATGCTGGGGAAAAAAGGCATTTTTCTACTTTTCATGGACTGCCCACATTAAATGGAAATACTGGTGTTTCTATTAGAGGACATAAATGTTGTCAGAGGGAGAACAGAACATGGGGGGGGAAGGATGAACAAAACTTCAGCAGAAACCCTCTTTGAAGGAAGTCTCTTGACAAACACTCTGAGCCTTACAGTCCAATCCTTTTTTTAATGCTTTATTATGTGAATCAAAAAAGAGCATTACACAGATATAATGTTATGTTGCATATTAAAGAGTGGGGAGAAACGCATAAATCCATGACCAAAATTAATCTATATGTCAACACACTTCATGCGGCTTATGTTATTATGTCAAGGAATGGCTTCCAAATATTCTCACATATGTCCATACATAACCGATGTTCAAATGCCGATAAATGCAAAATATTTATCCATTGGGCATATGTTGGTGGGGATCTTTCCTTCCAGCTCAGTATTTTTGCCAACCTGAGGGCACAGAGAGTCCACTTCCATTGGCTGGTGTTAGTCTCCAGATAAAGGTTAACAATTAAGGATTACATACATTTCAGTAAAAATCAGAGGTTGCTGTAGCACAATATTTTTAACATTAATTACTTCTCCCCAAAAGCTTACAGTCCAATCTTAAGCCACCTCCTGTCACCAGGATGGGCATGCCTGCAGATGCACAGGTGCCATAGAGCATGTTGTGACTACATGGAGGCCAGTGCTGCTAGTTGAGAGGCCTGCAACAGCCACAGCCAGCATGGGAACAGTGCCTGCCAACCTGGATAAGGCCCAGTGGCCTTACTAGGGCTTGCATCACCCAGTACAGGAGGCCAGCATGTCACCCTTACGATGGACCTCCTCCCATGGAGTAGGTGGGGCAATGCACTGGGCAGTGAGCATGGTGATGTACCATCGCCCCACCACCTGCTGGTTTTTTGGCTGTAACCTTTGATAGAATACAGATATTTTAACATGTGTTGTTTCATTGCATTCTGCATGAAATTACACACCAATTGATATATAACTTGATAGTACTATTCAAAAATACCAAGGTTTTAAAAATTGTTGAGTAGTGGTATCATCCCTGCTGTGCACATCACCCAATGCGGCCTGCAACCCCCTAGTGATGCCATGGGTAAGGCCAGTGCAGGGGAGGGGAGCATGAGGGTGAGGAGGCAGTGTTTGGGGGGCCAGGGGGGTGGTTTAGACCTGGAACCTGAGATGGGGACAGCAAAGAAGGTCTTTGCTGCATCCTAACCCCTGTCCTGGACCCGAAAGCCCCCAATGGGGCTACTTAGTCCTGTACCAGTGCACTGGAATAGAAGAAGATCTGTAGAGGAGATAGCATGTGGTGTCAGCAGTGGCCCCTTTAAGGGTTAAGGCCTGGGCTTGGAGCAGAGGGTGTGCTGCACAGCTGCAGCCACTAGAGGCAGTCAGGCCATTACAGGATATAAAGAGCACCTGATGCAGAGAGAGGGTGGGGGTTATAGGTGGAGTGAGAGTGGAGGAGGGAAAGGAGACTGACTGGCATAATGGACTGACTTTTTGGCTAAACCGACCTACTGGCTTCTGGACTTATTGATTGACTCAGGGCTCTACTTATTGGACTGATTTTCTGGCACACTAGTTTGCAGACTAGCAAGCTAACAAAGAACTGGCACTTTGACTGACAGACTGTAGGACGAACTGTAAACTCTGCACTAACCTATGGACTAACAGACTAATCCAATGGACTGCTGAGTAGTGGAAAACTGAGGTGCTGCTGCTTACCTGGAAGGACTGCTGCTTGGAGAGCTAGGACCCTGCAGACTTATAGGCAAGCCACCTACTGGTCTCCTTCCTGCTGGGCAGATTTAGCTATAGTCTAGCTGGGGAAACTCATTAGCCTTAAAGTGGGCATAGGATCTCTAGGCAAAGCTCAGAACAGGGAGCTTGGCAGAACAACCAGTGACTGAACTGGTGAGGCTGAGTAGACCCATAGAGGCTGCCGGGGTTTACCATGGGATAAGGAGACAAATGTTCCCTTACCTTGAGGAGACCTCAGGCTGCCTCTCTGCCTACATGGGATACAGCAGAAGCATTTTCAGTGCTACTGTATTGTGCTGCAGGCCAGTTAGGATTGGGCTGTAAATCACTTAATTATCAAATATTCTGGTATGTATTAGTAAAACAGAAAATACACAATTGAAATGCAACACACAGGGTGGAATCAAGACATGCTCTTTGGCCAGTGTTAAGTCCCTTATGCCAGAGTTTTGCGAACATGTTATGAGTCTCAAGTGTGCCTTCTTGAGTGTTGGCTGGACCAGTGCGATGGCGCATGCCAGGCCATGGAGGCCAAATCCAGCCTCCACAACACTCTAGGAAGGCATGTTCATGCCAACCTGGGGAGGCTGTTGTGGGAGTTTGGGAAGGGCAGGATAGGGCAGAACTACAGCATTTGGGGGGGGCAGAGGACGGGTGGACTGTGTCCAGGAGGGGACTGGGACTGGCCTCTGGCAGTTAGGTCAGATCCTGTCCACCCCTCCCACGCAGCCTGGTGTTATACTGGGCTGCTGAGATCTGCACCAGCAATTTCAATGGTGCAGACCTGTATGGTGCCATTGAGGTGGCCAAGGCATTACTTGAGACCTTACTCTGAGTTGCGACACAGCCACCTCCTTACCTGTGCTGGATATGGTGCAGGCCAACTGGCCTGCCTATGCAGTGCAAGTTAAGATTGCCCTAGTTCTGTTAATTCAAAAGTAAATCTCCATTCATCTCACTGAGCTGTAACTTCTAAGTGATCTCCAGTCCCATTCACACTGGGCACAACTGTTAAGTTACACAGAATTAGGTGCAATGTCTAAGTAAACGTGGTTTTGATTAGAAGGGGGTTTCACTGGCTGTAGATCAGCGATTTTTCAATCTTTTCTCATCTCAAGGCACACTGGCAAAGCACTAAAATTGTCAAGGCACACCACTGGTGTTTTTACAATTGATAGGGCGCACTGCACTGCCAGTGTGAGGCTCACATCCCCCAATGGTTTTACAAATAAATGACCCTCTCCCAAACTCCTGTGGCATACCTGCAGACCATTCCCAGCACACCCATCTGCCATGGCACACTGGTTGACAGTCACTGCACCTAGATAATGGGGTGAACCACTAGGAATAATTTGTTCCACATGCATAGGGTGGCCAGTGCCTAATGTACAGAAAAGTTGGGAAGTGGGCCATTCAGTTATAGGACAAGGGCATTTAATGAACCTGGTGACATCTTGCGGGATTTGAAGGCCTGAAGAATTATCTTTTCATCCTCTCCCAAATATAACTCATACCTCATTGGCAAAACATTTTCAATATATGCACATATGACCGCCTGAACTATGAGAACTAGAATATGCAACCCTACAAGAGATGCCACTCTTGAGTTTATTTTACCTGACAAGATAAACAATACAGGGCTCAATAACAGACTTGTATTTCTCTCCTTTGTTCTTGTTAGGTTTGGTTTCAAAACAGACGGGCAAGAGAACCGAAACCACCCAAGGACTCTGCAGATAGAGTGAACCCACCCACTCATTAGTCAAGGGAGATGCATTGCACTCCAGTGTCTCCATCTCAGACATTAAGTTATCCATTGAGCTGCAATGTCTTGGACAATTCAATAAATGGATGTCTTAACTGAAAGACTGAATGATGGTATGATAGAAATAATACAGCAATTATGGAATCTGTTTTACAGATGGATAGACAAACGATTGAGTCATTTAAGTAAAATCAAAATAGATGAAAGTAAATATAAATGTACATAATTATAGACTGGATTAGACTGAAATTTTTGTTAAATTAGTATTGACATTATAGAAAGGAGGAAAGTAGTAATTAATGGTTTTTTATGATTTAAAATGCTAATAACTACAGTTCAGCGAATTCCCAGTTTTTTCCCCTTTGTACTACCTTCAACCAATGTACATCTCATTCCTGTACCCATATCTTTACTCAATTAAAAAACACCCAGGGACTCCAGGGATGTGTGAAGGAGAGTGAACACACCCTCTCTTCAGTCAAGGGAGATGCAGAACACTCCAGCAGCTCCAGCACAGAATCTATTCAATGATCCATCAAGCCTTCCAGAAAAACTGGAATCATTTATTTTACTCAACACAGTATTAGGACTCTGAGCAAGAGGGTAGCTGCCACTATCAGAGCAGCTCCTTTGGCACAGGACTGACAGTCCCTGTTCCACAGGAACTTCTGCTTGGATACTGTCCCTACAGGCATGCCATCTAGTTGAGAAGGTGCTGTAAGTCTCCCCATGGGGCAGCAACCAACCCAGCAAGCCACATTACCAGTGGCTTACCAATACCCAGTTCCACTGCAGACTCCTTATGGGATGTCATATGCCATGAACGGTGTCTTGGCCTCTTAAATGAATATCTGACTTTTATAGGTGCCAGGGTCCCGCTGATTTACCTGGGGAACACCCTGGGGGAAGTAAGGTGCTGGCAGGACAAAGGTAGGGTTGGAGGTGAGTAGGAGGAGGCAGGCTCCTTGGTGGCTCTGGGCAGGCTCCGTGGTGGAACCAAAAAGCCCAAGGGACTCCTCTGATGTGTGTAAAAGCCAGAGAGTGAACACACCTTTGTATTCAGCCAACCTTCAGCCAAGGGAGATGCAGAGCACTCCAGCGTCTCCATCTCAGACTGTTAAATTATCCATTGAGCTGCAATGGTTTGGTTTCAAAACAGAAGGGCTAGGGAACCAAAAGCACCCAGGGACTCAGCAGATGCAAGTAGGAGAGTGAACACACCTGTTCTTCAGCCAAGGGAGATGCAGAGCACTCCAGTGCCTCCATCTCAAACTCTGTTGAGCTGCAGTGTCTTGGACAATTCAAGGCAGTACTGGGACTCAAGGCAATATCAAGAGGGTTGCCAGTATTTGAACAGCACAGGGACAGTCCCTGTTCCACAGACAGACTTTGGCTGGGATGCTGTCCCTGCAGGCATGGCATCAGGCTGGGAAGGTGCTGGGAATCTTCCCATGGGGCAGCAAGCAAGCCAGCCACCCACATTTTTAAGGGCTGCTCAACCTGAAATGAACTCTGTGGCCCCAGAACAGTCAACCTCATGGACTCATGGAAACCTGCAGCTGGGAGAGCCTGCCTGGAGGCAGAACTCACCCTTTCACCACACCACACCACTACCCTGTGTCACCACAGACTCCTTATGGTCATAGGCCATGAGCTGGGACTTGGCTTCTCAGTTCTCTGCTGTAAATTGTTTTATAAATTTTTAGTACAATTCTTTTAACTGTGTTTTTACTTTTTTACTGTGCTTTTACCAGCCCTTCTGTACAAATGCTATGAATAAAATCATGCACATAGGAGCTGGAAAGTGCGCACTCATAACCTGTGTCCTTAAAACCAGGCAAGAGGTGCAGAGTGGTGCAGCAATCTGGACTGTGATGCTTACACGCTTCCAGAAAGAAACTGGAGTGTCTCTTATCATTCAGTGCAATATTGGCACCTGCAAGAAGGTAGCTGCCACTATCAGAGCAGCTCCTTTGGAACAGGAGTCCCTATTCCACAGATAGACTTTGGCTTGGATGCTGTCACTAGAGGCATACATCTGGTTGGGAAGGTGCTGGGAATCTTCCCATGGGGCAGCAACCAAGCCAGCAAGCCACAGTTTCCCTGAATGTTTAATGCCAATAAAGGTTTATGGATGGTTTCCCTGAATGCTCAACCTGAAATGAACTATTTGACCCCAGAACAGCTGATGTCACAAACACTTAAGCTTAGCAGAAATCCTCACTGAAGGTAGGCTATCTTGACAAATATGATGAGCTTTACAGCCCAATCCTAAACTAGCTCCCACCACCAGGACAGGCATGTGCGTGGACCCATATGTGCCATAAAACTGGAGACAACTGTGGCTGGTTCCTGCGCTGAAGTTGGGAGAAGCTGAGTTCTACCCCTTCCCCCACAGGTACACCAGCCTTATGTGTGCTTGGCATGGAAAACAGACTTGTTAAAAAACAGTTTGGAGCTGGTGTTTGAAAATTACCAAACCCAACAGCAAAGCAAGGTACAGATTGCTACTTTTCTCCAATTGCTAATTTTAGCACTGAAGTTTATGCTTAAGTTGTACATGAATGTGCTTTGATGATCACACTTGATATCCTTCTGCTGTCCAAAGTCCAAAATGTCTACATTACAGCAGAAGTACTTCACACTGAAGTGTTGGTGGATGGGTGTCTGTCAATACAAGATGGGGGAAGCCCTGTGAGCAACATATTCAGTTTGCCCATTACTGCCTAGTCCCGCGTGTGTGTGTGTTTTAAAGAAATGTATGGCTTGCCTGAGTGGGTTTGTAAGGGATTGATTAATTGTACTGAACACTGCTTAGGTGTTGCTGTTGCTCTGCGGATTTCAATGATGTTTTCTAGTTGTTCCTAATGTATAATGCTTTAAAGTTTTATGAATCTTTAGGGCAGAATACAATTGGTCTAACTGTGTTTTTCTTTTTTTGGACCTGGCCTTTTGCAAGCCACATTGAGTTCCCTTTGGGAGAAAGGCAGGGTAAAAATGCCATAGTCATGTTTCTTACTTTTCTTGGACTGTCCTGATAAAGGGAATGCCCTGGTATTCCTATTAAAAGACATAAATAGCCAGAGGGGGATCAAGAACATTTTGTGGGGAGGATGAACTATTAACTTTAGCAGAAACCCTCACCAAAGGTAGTCTATCCTAACACTCTGTGCCTTACAGCCCAATCCTAAGCCAGCTTCTGCCAGCAGGATGGACATGTATGTGGATGCATATGCGCCATAAAGCACATTGTGACTGCAGAGGATAGTGCTGCTAGTGGAGAGGCCTGCACTAGCAGGCCTCCAATGGGATGGAGCAGTGCCTGCCAATTTGGGTTAGGCCAATGCCAGGGAGGAGGTGTTTGGGGTCAGAGGACAGCGGTTCCCATCTGAGAGGGGAGCTGGGGACTGGAAAGGAGGTCTCTGCTGCATCTTAACCCCTGTCCCAGGCCTAAAAGCCCCACATGGGGCTACTTAGTCCTGCGCCAGTTATTGTGCTGGTGCAGCTCTGAGTAGACCCACATTGGTTGCCAGGGCTCACCATGGGGTAAGGGAGCATTTGTTCCCTTACTTTGTGAAGACTTCCGGCTGCCTCTCTACCCATGTGGGATACAGCAATAACCCTTTCAGTGCTACTGTATTACGCTGCAGGCCAGTGAGGACTGGGCTGTTAATCACTTAATTACCAAGTATTTTTGTATGTATTAGTAAAACTGAAAATAAACAATTGGTATACCCCTGGTAGTGGGGTGGAGTTGCTCCTCTACCATTACCTATTACCTACTACCATTACCTATTCCTCTTTCCAGGGCACCTCCAAAACTACAAGTCATTCCCATTTCATTTCTTGGGAAGACTCTTTAAAATTCACCTCCAACTGCATGATCCACTTCATTCATCCTGCCAAGCCCATTCCAGAAGGGAAGCAACCCAAGATCTCCATGCCATGGAAGGATCTTCCACTCCTCCCATTTTGTTCATCCAAAAGCCCAAGTCTTCTATGCCCATTCTTCCACATCCCAGTTTGTCCAACCCCAGGCCCTTCTTCAAGTGGTTTGCATCAATAGGTCTCCCTCCTGGCCCCAGCCCCATATCAATGCGCCCAAGTCCATGAAAAGCTGCTGGGGCCGCTCTGGAGAGAAGTAGTCTCCTTTTGATAAGGCTGGTTCATCCACCTTCACGTGCATCAGTCTATCGAACAGCAACTGTCCATTGAACATGGGGGGGGGCCTGAACAACTTCAATCCCTCGACTTTTGCATCTTTTTCTTTGATTATATCTGCACTAACAACCACACTGGCCATGCTAAACACCTCCTTCAGCTTCTTCCAGCCAACTTTGTAATTCAGATTGGCCACAAACACAGTTCTTCCTAGACTTCAAGCATGAAAAGTCAGAAAGGGATGCTGTTCCTGCACCCCGTCCCCTTTTGTCTGGCCAAGACCTCTGTTTCAATTCAACTAGGCGACCCACCAGCACATCATTTAGGCTTTGCACTACCATGATATCTCTATGGGCATTTGCCAAGGCCTCAGCATATATTAAGTTCTGTCAGAATGAGAAGTAGCCCATTCACCCTCACATTTTCCTCTCTCAGAGACTTTATCTCAACATCCTCCACACTCAGTACTCTGAGCCCCCTACATATAATAAATAATCTTAAATAGAGTCCAACCAATCCCTCAAGCAGTCCAGACATTCCACAATACAGTGAAGGTACTTGCTTCATTCAGGGTGAGGTTCATCACCTCCCACATTCACCAGGTGTCCATTATTTGCCTTCTTGTTGCATGCCAGTCTACTTCCTTTAGAAAGCCAATTGCCTTGGACTCGCACCCCACTCCTGGTACCAATTTGTCCCAACAAATCCATTCTCTGGAGGGCTTATGTCCACCATACACTAGCCTCCCTTCTTTCCCCAACAATGGCCCTAGTTCTGCAGAAAGTATCACTGGACCCCACCACCAAGGTGGCTTGCCTGTTTGAACTGCAGAGGTCCTCCTTCCTCCCTGCCACAGTCACCAGCTTCTCCAGCTGCAGCAGCACTTTAGCACTCAGTAGCTCTTTGGCATGGCAGCCACATGCCAGGCTCCAGCAGTCTGTGTCAGCAGCCTCTATTCAGTTAGCCAGTCCATTTTCTTTCCTCCAAGTTCATTCCTTTTGCTCTCAATCTGTCCAACCTTCTTCCTTCTACACCAGGGTGCCCAAACTTTTTGGCAGGTGAGCCACATCATCTTGACACTGTCAGGGGCTGGGGAAAGAAGAATTTACATTTAAAATTTGAATAAAATTTACATAAATGAATACATTAGAGACAGAACTTATGTGAATGAATGAGTTTTACTGAGGCAGTGCTGCACATGGGACAATCACATGTGTTTTCACCAAACATACAGAGCAGATTAGAAAAAGGGGTGGGTGGGTTAACATAACTCCTTACCACATACCTCTTGCCCAGGAATAAAACACAAGGAGATATAAATTGTTCAGAGGCTGCTGCTGCTTGCTATATCTGACTAAGCAAGGTTATTGGCTGGTGGAAGGAGAATGACCTAGCACCTTGTGTCTAAGGAGGTGCCTACATTTGAGATTTAGGGTGGGGAAGTGGTTTGTGAGTTGGACTTTGACCTGGAAATTCATGAAGCTTCCTAGGTGACCTTGACTCTGTCACTATATCTCAGCTGCATAACCTACCTCACAGGGTTGTTGAAGCAAAATGAAGGAAGGAACTACTTATACCACCCTGAGCTCCTTGGAGGAAGAGTGGTATAAAAATGTGAAAAATAAAGCAAATACATTTCTGTGGAAGAAGCTTGTGAGTCCATAAGTGCTCCTAGGGAGAAAGGCCCCTTTAAACACCTCCCCCCCAGGTAAGAATAGCAGGCACTTTAAGAGAGTAGTAGGTAATGCAGGGTAAATATTTTGTAAGGTCATTGTAAGTTATACTCTGCTTAGCATTTGTATAATACTTTGAGTGTGCAAAGGACTTCAGAACAGAATATGCCTTGCTCTTCTTATAACAATCTTGTAAGGTAGGTATTATCTCCATAGAGTAACTGAGGCTAAGAAGGAGCAACTTGCCCAAGGCCACCAAGTGAGTTGATGGTAGAGGTGAGGTCTGAAGTGGAACTGTGATTCACAGCTCAGTCTCTTGATCACTACATCAGAGCACAACTATCTAGCCTAATCATGCTGTAGTGATATTTATCATCCTTTCTCCAAGGAGCTCAGGACTGAGTTCATGGTTCTCTCTCTTCCTTTTATCCTCATAACCCCATGAGGTAGGCTAGGTCAACTGGCTCAAGGTCATCTAGTGAACCTCACAGCTAAGAGGGCAATTTTTAAATGCAGGAGCTCATCATGACACTCTTCATAGCCACTTCCCATTAAGAGTACTAACAGAGAAGAGAATCAATTGTAAATTTCTTAAATAAAGATTTTTGGTCTCCCACCACTTCTTTTTACTTTGAAACTTATTAAACTTCATTTAGAGATCTACTTAATCCCCAAACTCTTGGACTTGCAATGGTTTTAAAACCAATGTACAAAAATGGAAAAATGACTCAAGGCTAGTGAACAGAGGTGCACTTGGATCTCTCTTCTCTCCCTCTCTTCAGAAGAAATGCAACCATTTCCCAAGCCAGAATTTGGTTGGTATGGTAGGAGGTCTGGCTCACTTGGTAGGGCTGCCGCCTAGTATGCCTGAAGATCTGAGGCTGCCAGTTCGAAACAACCAGAAGTACCCGAGAACTGAGAACTGACAACAGGCTGATATACTGATAAGCTGACCCTAGATGGCAGAGAGGAGTTGCCATCAAGTGGGGCGTGGGAGTCGAAGGGCCAGAGAGAGGCCAGAACGGGAAGGAATCCAGCTGGAAGGAGGAGTTCTATGAAAGACTAGAACTATTCAATTGTAAAAATCCCTATAGGGGTTAGAACAGCCTGCCTATGTAAACAGCCTTGGATTAAAGTCTGAGGAGAAATCTGAGGACCAAAGAAAGGCAGTAAATAAATACCTGTATAAATAAATGGTATCAGCTTATTCTAATCTTAGATTCTAAGCTCCTTGGGGTAAAATTCTGTCTGCTTTTATCCATCAAGTTCTACAAACTGCATAAAAATGTAACAAATCTTGGGATTTCTAGATCATATGACTCATTCACTAAAATTACTGCAACCCAGATTGCAACCCTATACACATTTTCCTGGGAGCAAGCTCACTTGAATGCAATGGAACTTACCTCTGCATAGACATGCATAGGATTGTGTGGCCAGTCATGTACCTGCAACAGATTACCAAATGGCCAGGACTTCCTCTTCCTCAGCTGCTGCCAGAAAATAGAAATTAAAGTTTTCACTTTTTAAAAGTGTCTTTTAAAAAAAAAAAGTCTTAAAAAGTACCATTCTACTTTGGAGCCTGGGTTGTTTTTCTCTTGAAAAACTGGGTTGTTTTCTCCTCTCAGAAGTGAAGTACATATCAACGCCCAGATGCACTCAGTTCAAGGTGGTAGAATATTACTATTTCTGCCCATTGTTGCATATACAAAACAGGAATCAAATGTGTGCACCTGTGGGCTGGGCAGAAATGGGTTAACATAAAACTTTAGGCTGCAATCCTATCCCCACTTGCCTGAGAGTAAGTCCTCCTGCCTATGCATATTGGAACTTACTTCTGAGTAGGCATGCATAGGATTGGGCTCTTAGTAACCTAAATTCAAATGACTCTGCAGATTGTAATCTCCACTTGAAATACACACTACAAGGAAGACTCATTTTTGCAATACTGCAATCATTCTTGCTTTCTAGCAGGGAGAGCTAAATGGGTAAAGAACCCAAGCAAAGTATGACTCTCTACCAGTTAATGATGGAATGAATTGCTTGCATTGTACTGATTAACCAAAATCAGGAAAGATGCCTTTTTGAGGATTCTTTTTAAATATTTGATCTTTATTGAACATTTTCTTAATATTTGGTTGTAATATTAACCATTCTTAATTAAATGGTTGTAAAGGTGGAGTTCCAAAACAAGATGTCTTGCTATTCAATCAAAAACTGCTGCAAGGAAAGTTCATTTTTTGTTTCGTAAGTGTGGCCCTAAGCATATTTATTCAGAAGCAAAAGCCCACTGAGTTCAATGGGATGTACTCCCAAGTATGTTTAGAACTGCATCCTTAAGAACACACTTGAGAATTAACTGCATTGAATTCAGTAGGTTTCTGAATAAACATGCTTAGGATCACATGCAAGTCTTCTTGGTAGAACTGCTACCTATTCATACTTTGTATGAATTATCCTTATTTTAAGATTATAATGCATGCAAATTATGGACACAATTATTCATACTCATATTCATACATGAATTGAAATTATTCATACTTTGAACGCACTTTATTCATACCTGACCCATAGTTTGAGAACCACTGAGTTAGAGGCTACCCAGACTCTGCTTGAAGATACACTGTGTCACTGTCTTCTAAAGCCTCCAAAACTACAGCAGTTCTCAGCTCCAGGAGTTTTGAGTTTCCGTCTCATTATTTCCCAATAGTACTAGCTTGAATATCATCACTCCTTGCTCTTCCCTAGCTCCCCCCTCAACAAAACAGAAATCAAAACATTTTGAATAATTCCCAGTTTTGCAATTGGATCACAGTATTCAAATCCTGCGAAATATATATGCAATTGTACAAATGCTGCTATGTGATATACCCTACAACAACTTCCAGTGCTCAATTTCAATCAAAGGAGGGGACTGCAATCCCACACACCCTTACTTGAGAGTAAGTTCAGTTGAATACATAGAGGCCAACTCCTGAGTAAGCATGGATTGGACTACATTGTAACCCTTGTAGTACTGCCCTGACACTGATCCTGCTGGGATGCAATATTACAGAGAAGCATGCATTTCCAGGTTCCCCCCCCTTCTCCAGCTTCTGACTCTCTTGCAACTCTCTACAGATATTCCCTCCCCCTTGTTTGTTCTGTCTGTCTGGGGTGGGATACAATAGTGGGGGGGGGGGAGGAAGTTTTAAAATGTAGAAAATGTTGGAGAAGGCAATAATCTTGAAAATACACAGGCTGAGGGAGTGAGGGAGGAAGGGAAGGGATGGAAGGGAAGAAGCCCGAGGACGAGGCAAATTTGCTTTGGGTTTCGCAAATGTCTCCCCTCCCAGACACAGCATCAGCGCTACAACTAGCTCAGCCCTTTGCTCCCACCTTCCTGCAGTTGGCGAGTGACACCGGATCTCCACCTCCCCTTCTACTTTTGCAGAGCATTATTTTAGATTTCCAGTGGCTGCCTTTTTTGGGGCAACAAACTTTTTTGCCCCCTCCATGATCACTGGGGGGAGAAAATCCTCACCTCCCCATCATCACTCTCCTTGTCCTCTCTCTGGGCGTCTGAGTGCAGCCTGCAGTTGGGGCGCATCCAGCCACCCAGGCTCAGTCTAGCCACCCAGAAAAAGGGTAGTTCCAACCCCCCCCCCAAAAAAAAAAAACAAACAGGGGGCAAAGACAGAACTGAACCCTCCCTTCCAAACAGGCAGCTCACTGGGCATGCTGGAAGCAGGCTTTGTTTTTAAAGGGACAGCAGCCCTTCCATGCTTTCCTGGGAGTAAGCCCCATTGACTCTAATGTGACTTACTCCTGAGTAGACATGCGGAGGATTGGGCTCTAAGGCTGCAGTCCTATCCACGCTTTCCTGGGAGTAAATGCCATTGACTGTCATGGCACTGACTTCTGAGTAAACATGCAGAGGATTGAGCTGGAAGGGCTGCTGTCCCTTTAAAAACAAAGCCTGCTTCTTGCAAGCCCAGAGAGTTGCAAAAAGCAGTCATATGCAAAAGCAAAGCAAATGCCAGGTAGATAGAGGAGCTGAAGGCAGCAGTAACTCCCATTATCTGGTGCACAGAGAGGCTGCTGGCCCCAGCGATGCAAAGCCCCTTTAGTCCATACAATCAAAGGCACTAAGGCCCATGTTCAGACAAGATGAATTAGCCCTTAACAGCCCTTTCAACAACAACCTCAAAGAGGTAAGGGCCAGGCTTAAACAGCCTCTGGGGAACTGCCAGCTTCTTGGACATACAGTAGTTTAACATAGTGGTTCTCACACATTTAGCCCCAGGACCCACTTTTTAGAATGATAATGTGTCAGGACCCACCAGAAGTTATGTCATTACCTAAAGTGACACCATCAAGCAGGACAATTTTTAACAATCCTAGGCTGCAATTCTACCTACAGGAGTAAGTCCCATTTACTATCATCTTTAAAAGAATAGACATGGTAGCTTGTTAAAAGTACAGGTCTGTAACAGTTCCCCAAATGCAGTCACATACCATGGGAGCATCAGGTCTAATATATTAAAAATAAAATATTGACATGAATAGGGACCCACCTGAAATTGGCTTGCAACCCACCTAGTGGGTCCCAACCCACAGTTTGAGGAACACTGGTTTAACAGGTTATTTAACAGCTCTCAGTAACAGAACTCAGCCTGGCTATTTAACACAGTAATATTACAGAACTTCAAGGCAGGGTTTTACCTGGAACCTGTTCCCTCTGGTACTTACAATAAACAAGCTGGATAGTTTAATTGGTTTTACTGAAATACAAAGCAGTTACAATTACATCTAAGAAAAGCAAGCATTAAGATATAGACACCCCCCAACAGAGACTTAACACAGACAGTAATTAATACAACAAACCTAGCAGCTCCCACTCTATACTGAACCTATCACTTACAGGCATGAGCTGTTGAAACAACATGTTGCTTTCACCTGTCCTCCAAAGTTTGCAGGAGTTCCATATCCATGGTAAAAGGACAAAGCACAGAGGACAGCTTCCAAGGATTTGCAAAAAACGCCAAGCAAAGACCCACCTCCCAGGTTCCTCTTTATACCCTTTGAGCACTGAATATCCAATCAAGAGACCTGCTGTCCATCTCCTGACACAATGCATGGGGTCACTATAAGTCATCTTTAAATGGTACCTTCACAGCTGCAGTAAATTTCAGATGATTGCAATGTCCTTGGTACCATGCTTCACTGTTACTCCCTCTGCATTCCCTTGGCCAGAAGGGAACTGATAAGAGCAAAGTGCTTTTTGTTTTCATCAGTCAAGATGATTTCCTACTCATACTTAGCATTGCTATTCTCTGTAAAATGGAGGAAGCTTACAAAATGGAGTCAGATCTGGGCCTAGATTTGGCTTGTTCTTTATGCTGACTTGGAGCTCAATAAATGCTCCAGAAGGTTGTCTCTTCTCTCCCCCCCCCTCCCAAAAAAAAGGGATAAAAAAAAAGAGTCTTGAGCTGCTGGTATGATGATACTTATAATCTCATAAAAATAGGTAGGTTCTGATAATGTGTCTTTTTAAAAAGTGGATATTGGTGCTAAAAAGTATGGGAACCACTGATCTATATGAATTAGAATGTCTTTTCTTAGAATGTTACTTCTGCCTCAGACTCAGTACCAGTGGCCTTAGGCTGCAATCTTCTACACCAGGGCTTTTCAAACTGGGGTATCTCAACACCCCAGCCTGTGACCCTGGTCACTTTCCCCTGAGGCTGTGGATGTGGAGTGCAATTACTTCACTTTCACTTTTTAAGCTGCAGGAAGCCCTGCAGACAGTCATGCAGGGCAACCTGCACCCCTGACAGGCTGCTGCAGGGACTGGTGAGTGCACCCTAGTCCTTGCAGGCCCCTTAACAATGCAGTCTTGGGGATTGCATCACTGCCTCCCTCCCCACCCACCCCCAAGAACTTACTTCAGTTCAAATTCTCCCTGAGTGTTTCAAAACCACTGTTCTACACACTTATTTGAGAGTAAGTCATTTTGTACTCAATGTGGCTTACTTCTGATTCCATAGGATTCCCTTATCTTGAGGAGGCCTCCATGACTGCCCTCCTCCCACTGGCATACCCCATTGGCAAAGTTGCATCAGTGCTGGAAAGTTGGATAGGACTGGGCCCTGAGCCTCAGTCCTCATCTATGATACAAGGATATTCATCATTCATTGGCATCCTTCAGTCTCCAAAGACTACAGTATCATGCTCTGAAAAGTGGTTCTGGAACAGTGTCTAGCATGGCTGAAAAGGCCAATTCAGGAGCAACAATCCCTTCCACACTGGGCAAGTGTAGTCTGTCCCTGGTGTGTCTCTCTGGCTATTGGCCACCTTGAATTACTTTACAAGACTATTACAAGTAGGGTTACCAGATACAAAGGGGGACACAGTGCCTATGCTTTTAACCATTGTATAGTGTTTTGGCAGATGCAGCTTTTTAAACCATTCCAGACTGGCTTTATTCCCTTTTCTAACCAATTCCCTTTCCCCTTTTCTAACCAATGGTTAAAAGGTATAGGCATTCTGTCCCTCTTTATACCAGATAACCCAAATTCCAAGGATTATGACAAAGAGCCCAATCCTAAACAGTGTGTGCCTGCAGTCACTAGGCTAGGATCAGTGAATCACCAGTGCTCCATGTCCTACACTTGGTCTCACTCCCCCAGGGTTTTGGGTGCTCAGAGTTGTTGGTTCTGAACCCTAGAGCCCTCAAAGATCCCTGTTCGGTAGTACTGCCACCAACCTGTAAGAGCCAGAGCCTCAGTCCAGGGACACCGAGACCCTCTAGGCTTAACTATATCCCTTGTAGGCACTGAGCACTTTCTTTACTTAAAGTCTCAGTCCTCAAGTTACTAGTCCACAATGAGGATTTTTTGGTAGCTTGCTGAACAGCTAGGCAGGATTCTGAACCTTTGTCCCCAACAGACAATGAACCAACAAGGTAAAAAGATTTTTACTTTATAAAGTACTTAGGGTTACAAAAAGTTACAAAAGGCAGCGAATGCTAGAGGCATAAAAACTTCTAAGAAACATATCACCATAAAACAACAAAGCTAACTGGCTAACTCTACTATTCTCTGACTCTCACCTGGGTCAGCTTCTTTTGTAGATCCTCAGTTACCTAAGAGGCCACATGGTCCTGGTGGGGCAGGATGTGCACCCACCACCTATCTCACAAGGAACAAAGATCCTGTCCTCCGGAAGTGGGGCTGGAAACTTGCCCTCTCAGCTCTTCCCTCCCCCCCCCTGGAGATCTACAGCTGCATTCCATCCTTGATGGGCATCTTTCTGGCTCCCTAGGTGCTACATAATCACCTTCCATTGAGTTGTAAATTCCTAGCAGCTAGGAAATGTAAGCCATTTCTGTGTTACTGTTTTAGTCTGGTTCAGGCCTTGCAATGCTACTAGGCCTAAACTGTACATATTCATGACACTCCACTGCTTAGTGGTTGTGCAGATCTCCAAGCCATGCAGAGATAGGTGGGGGTGTTCTGGGGTGAGGGAGGCAGGGGGGGGAGAGAGAGAGAGGCAGGACCAGTGGAGCAAAGCTTGACATGGAGGCTCTGCGTATAATTGAGTAGCCCCATGGTGGGGCTAAGTGCCTTACCTGGGAGAAGGGGAGGAACATCCCTTTCCCCCAAGGAGCCACAGACACTACCCAGTAGTGCTTAGGATGTTGCAGCAGCCATTTTCAGAGTAGTGGCAGCCCCGACTGCTGGGCAGCTCAGGATTGGGCTGCAGGTCTTGCAGGTGACAGATGGAGCTGAGGCTGCTTTTGACTTTCCAGCTAAAATCTCCTTCTTCAAAACCCCTCAAAGGGTCCAGCAAAGACTAGCCCCTCCAGCCGCAATAGGCTTAAGTCATTGACTTGCATGAAACCACCTGGAGTTTTTTGGAACCCCCCAAAGGGCAGTAAGAGCCTGACAGCACCATCCTATGCATGTCTACTCAGAAGTCTCATCATGTTCAATGGAGCTCCCTCCCAGGAAAGCTTGGACGGGACTGGGCTGTGAATTGGGTGCTGAGCCCTGATGTGCCACTGACTTGCATGGACCACTTTCTGACCCCCCCCCCCCAAGCAGTCAGGCCAGAGTAAGGCTACCATCCTGTGCAGACTTTCCTGGGAGCACAGGAGGAGTTGCTTCTGAGGAAGTGCACAGGCCAGGCCCAGGAGAGAGCCTGACATTCTCTGACTGGGGGCTTCATGGCTGGGCTCCCTCCCAGGCACGCCTGAGAGCCCCCCTCTGCAGGTCTACTCAGAAGTAAGTCCCACGACAGTCCATGGGGCTTACTCCCAGGTAAGCCTGCACAGGGCTGCAGCCTGAGAGGGGCTGGCTGCTCAGCGAACAGGACTGCAGGTGCTGCTCTGTTCTGCCAGTGGGAGGACAGCCCAGGACAGGCACTGCGCCTGCGCGAGAGCGCCCAGTCCGCGGCCTTCGGTGCTGCAGTCTCGATCTTCCCCCGGAACGAAAGTCGCCGGGCTGCTGCCTCCGGGGGACCCGAGCGAGAGCGCTCCTGGGTGGCAGAACACGCGAAGCCCGGACGGTGAGTGCAGCGCAGCTGGTGGGGAGGGAGGCGCACGTGCCCGGGCTGCAGGCGGCGCGGAGGGAGGGGGAGACGGGGAGGGACAGGACAGGCTGCCCCCCCAGGACTCTCCTGCAGAGGCTGCCCAGAGCCCAGTCCCGGGCGGCTGTACTCAGAAGGAAGCCCCCTTGTCCCCACTGAGGCTTACTCCCTGGGAAGTGTGCTGAGGGGTGCAGAGCCCATCCTGGGCGGGTCTACTCAGAAGTAGACTCCTTATGTACTTACATACACCTTATGTGTTCCCAACAACCCTGTGAGGTAGGTGAGGCTGACTGGCCCAATGCCAGCCAGGAAGCCTCATGACTGAGTATCCCTTTTTTCAGATGTCTTTTTAACTTCCTTACTTTTTCCATCAGGTGCTGTGGATTTGTCTTTGTGGATCGATTCTCTTAGTCTGTTCACCAAGTTACTTTTTTTGCACAGATAATCTCAATGTAGACAAAATTGCAGGGTTATAAGTAGAAATGGTGTTTTACTCTGAAATAAGCTCTTTGTGTTCAGTAAGATTTAGGCTGTAATCCTATTACCATGAGGTCCCTTATTCCTGATGGCCTCTCAGCATTGTGCAAATATGGCAGATATTTTAGCATTTTCTCCATTTCCTGTATGGGAAAGTGCCAAATATCCAGGTGCTTTTCAGTCATCCCATTTCATTGTCTTGGGGAACAGTTTTTTTTTTCTTTCCTTTTTTTGCAGTAGAGTAAAATACTGCCTGCTGCCAACAGGCCTAGGTTAATCATTTCTAGTTCACTGTGGCCTGAATCAGTGTGGTATGTTTGAAACAAGAAAAAAGACAACTGGCAGGAGCCATGCATACTTGCCCTGTTATTTTAGTTATAAAATTAACTCTTGACAGGACAACTACTTTACCTTGGTCACTGTAGGCGCTGTCATCTTTTTGGAAGCCCTGAATGGAATGTTTTTCTTTTCCCCAAGAGGAGAAAGGGATGATGAGGGGCAAGATGACAAAGATGGTGAGGAGGAAGAAGAAGAAAAGAAGCACATGGACAAGAAAAGTAAATTGAAGGAAATGTTTGAAATGGAATATGATGAGGGGGGTGCCACCTGATTTGATCTGAAAGGGGAGATGCAGAAGCAGGCTCAGGTATGAACTTTATTTTCTGAGAGGGCTTTTGTTGAGAGACAAGATTTCTTTTTCCTCTTCAAAAGAGTCCACAGTGGAGAGCAAATGAACTCTGGTGGGGGGGGTAGGAGGGCTTTAATACTATGTCCCCCCAATATTATGATCTCAGCTGCACTCCCTCTTCCACCTGCTACCTTAATTAGAAAAAAAGCTTCCATGGAAACTTTATATAATACTGCACAGGGGACACAATTAGGCTAGGAATCAAGGCAAGGGCAAGGTGCTCAAGCCTCCCCCCAGTCCCTGACAGTTGTCTTGCACCATGTTTTTCTTCTTCACCCAGTGTATTTTTGGGGGGGAGGGGGGAGGGGACAGAAAACACTAGGCCATGTCACGCGTTTTGCATAATCCAGTAGGCTCTGGTTTGGATTTTGCCTATTCTGTCATCTTATATGGGAACCTTAGCCTAGTCGCTGTCTCTGTCTCTGTCCCCATTTCTTATGAGGAATGTAAGATAATGTATGCAGGGAACACTCTGAAAAGTGCTCTGTGAGTGCTAAATACTGTATAATTCTATGGCAATGGGTTGAATCCACAGAATCACAAGCAGCATGCTGCTTGTAGAATGGCCCCTCATTTTTTGTGCAGCCTCCAGAGTCTTCTCCCTAAAGCTGATCCTGAAGTTGGAGGACTCTCAAGAATAGTGTGGGTGGAAATCTTGCTGCCTTTCCCTTATGTGAGCAGAAGTGCTGTTCTGTTCACACCAGTGCAAACCAGGATTCTCCAATGTGTTATACAGTAGTTTAAGAATATACTTCTGCTTCTAGCTCATTTATACGTGCTAGAATATAATATAAATGTTCATAGTAATTATTATAATTATATAATTATAATTTATAATAATTATAAACTGAAAAAACTGAATTGTGGTATAGGTAGTAGTAGGGCTCTGCTCTAGGAAAATCAAGATAGTAGATAATAGTAAAATAAACATGAACCACCAATGAGGTGATACAGTAATAAAAAAGCAAATCTAATTGCTGTTCAGGTCTAATTTGGGACTCTTCTATCTTGTGCTGACCTTTGTATTAGCCATTTTTTAAAAATTTATCTTTTCTTCCCTTGCTTAAGCGAAATGAGTGAGCTGAAGTTGAAGTTCAAGATGATGAACAAGAGTTCAGTATGAGGGCTTCCGCCTTGGAATGTATGTCCGGATAGAACTGGAGAATATCCCTTGTGAGCTGGTGCTGAATTTTGACCCCCACTATTCAATTATCCTGGGTGGCCTTGGAAACACTGAAGGAAATGTTGGTTATGTGCAGGTATGCAGTCTCAATATTGTGTATTATGGGACAAGATTCTCATGTGCCAATGTGTATAACTTTTTTGAATGCACAAACATGTCTTTTCCCCCTCCCTATTTCTAGTTTGGTACTAAAGCCATAAATTATAGGAGAAGCTCTGTGCTGAGGTGCTCAGTCTCTGCAACACACAAACACTCTCCCCCCCCCCCCCAATAATGTTTTTTTAATAACTCACTTCTTCCGCCACTTGGAGTTGGGGAGAGCTCAGCACAGGCCTCCTAAAAAAGATAGCCTCTTGGTGCTATGGAGAGCTGGTCCATTGTGCAGACTCCTCCCTGCTTTCTTCATGGGTTTTTTTAAATTTTAACAGAAAAGTAGCAACTCTTCCAGCTGCTTCCACTGAGCTTGTTGATGTAGGTGACCTGCTATTTTGTGATTGGCTAGCCAGTTGTCCTGCCTTTCTTTTTGGTAGCTAGCTGTGATTACAGCCCAGCCTGCTGGAGGCAACTCTTCCTGATGCCTCCCCAGAGACTGATGACACAAGCACTACCTTTTTTACTATTGGGCAACCAGCATTACCTGTTCTAGTTGAACAGGCATCCCTGCCTGTTTTTCCCTTGCAAGTCACCACAGCATTTGTGTTGATTATAAGCTCTCCTTGTTCTTTCCATGTGTGTGCCTGTGTGTTATTTTAACCACTGGTTCACAACCTGTAAGTGGGGCCTAGGAGAGGGGGGTAAAGAGGGTAATTTGTACCTGGGCCCAGGTTCAAAAAGGGGGCCCAGGAGATGAAGGAGGGGGCCCAAAAGATCATACGTTTCCCTATCCACTCAAGACTTGTTGCCCGTGTGGGATGCTAGGGACATTACCACGACTAGGGATGCTGGGGACACTACTGATGTCACATGGTAGACATGGGCTCCAAAGACTTTTCTGGCTGTCTACCCTGTCCCCACCCTGTTTCACCCCTCCCTGCCCCTGTTGTGGTCACCCATCACCACCGTCACCTGTTCTGTTTCACCCCAAATAAATTTGGTAAACTATTTTTTTCTAGTTATATTGAAGTTGAATACACTGATAGAACATTTTATTTAAAATATCTAATTACTGGCAGAGGAGGAATGTACTGGAACCTACAGATATATTTTTTTCCCTTATCTTCAGAAGCAAAGTGCCATTAATCCTATTTCACTTTAAATTGGTTCTGTAACCTTTTGTAATAAGAATTTATTTTTATTTTTCACATTTTTATGCTGTTCTTCCTCCAATGAGCTCAGGATGCTGAACGTCGTTCTTCCCCCTCCTCACAACATTCCTGTGAGGTAGGTGTGACTGAGAGTGACTGGCTCAAGGCAATCCAGAAAGTTTCATGGCTGAGTAGTGAATCTGGATCTTCCTGAACCCACTATACCAGGGGTCTAAAAAAAATTATCACATAACATCTCAGTGAGCAAGTGCTCCCCCACAGACCACCAGAGAGGGTGGAGAATGGGCTGCCCATAGCTAGCACTGAAGTGCCAGCTGCAGCTTCGGGCAGTCCATTCTCCCTTCTCTGGTGGTTTGTGGGAGAGCACTTGCTCAGGAGATGCTTCCCTGTGGACCACCAGAGAGGATGGAAAAGGACTGCCCACAGCCAGCAACAAAAGCAGCAACCTACAAATCTCTATAAATAAATCTCTAACAAATCTCTAATTACACAGGCCAACACACATTTTGCTTCCTTAAATGTTACAGCAATTCCTGGGTATATTTGGGGTGCCAATTCCAAAAATGGCATCCTTTTTGCCCTATCACATCTAGTTTTGGAAACAGGGCATAGCCTCTTTAGTGAATGGCTCAAGCAGCTTCCTTATGAGGAAGCCTACACCATGGCTTACTCTTAAATAATGGTGCACTGAATTGTAGCCTGGGAAGGAGGATCCCATCCTGGTGTTGAAAAAAAAGAGACCTCTGCCAAATGTTTGCATTTGCAAAAAGGAACCAGGTTGCAGGAGAATAAAAAGTGAACTTTGGCTGGAATTGCCCAGGAAAGTTACTATAGAAACAACATACTATAGTCCAGTATCTATGGTAATTCTAAACTAAAACTAGAATAGCAAACAATTTATAGGAAACATTTGTGCCCATTATACTTTCATTTATCAAATAGTTTGATTCCAAATATTTCTATAAAGTATTAATCACAACCCAAAGGGACATGTTTGTGCACTCACAATTTATTTGAAAATTATATTGACATCCAGCAAGATAAAATGTGTACAGATGTAACATTTTACCTTGATTTTTTTTCCTTCTGGGAAATGGTATTGTTGGGCTCAGTGGTGTAGAGGTGAATGTTGAAATGCCCTGTATCACTTTTGTCCCCTTCCCTTAGAGGAAGCCCCAAGCCATGCATTGGGGCTTCTCAAGTCTATGCTGGTGCAGTCTTGAGATATTCCATTTCAGATTTGAGGGACTCCATGTTGGATCTTCTGGCCTGGCACAGAGTTTAGGATACTGCCTTCAGGACACAGTGGAGCAGAGCTCATTTTGAGCTCCATCTCTGTTTGAGGAACAAAAGCTCTGAGCTGTGAATGCTACTTCAGTGTTATCAGTGAGTCATTCTCCATGAGTTTTTCTTCCTAGCAGGCTGCAGGAAGAAACATGAGTTTTTCTTCCTAGCAGGAAAAACAATACCACAGCAAATTTGCCTATCACTGCAGGACTTCTCACAATAATGTCACAATACAGAGAAATTCTATTACCTGACTTTTAAGATGAGGGATTCATTCATATGTAAGTTGTACTTGCATATTGCTAAAGGACAGACCAGGAGAAGGTAATTAACTGGTTTTTATGCATCACAAAAGGCTAAGAGACAGTAGGTTGTTCAACACCTTTCCTTCAGATCTGGGTATCACAGTTTGGGCCAAGGGAAGAATAAGGCTGAGATCCTGTGCACACTCTTCTGGGGGTAGGCCCCACAGAACACAATGACACACTGAGTAGACCTGCATATGATTGAGCTGTTAGTCTGTTGCTTACAGAAACATCAGGAAAGAGCCTTGCAGCACTCTTGAGGCACTAATAATTTCAGCTGAGGCTTAATTTCAGCTGAGGCTTGCTTAGTCCATTTCATCAGATGCAGAATGCATTCATGTGATAAAACCATACTAGTAGTTAAAAATGCCACTGATTTTCACCATGTTTTCTGCAACAGAAAACCAGCTTACCACAATTTCAGCCCAATCCTATGCACATCAACTCAGAAGTTTCACTGAGTTAGAGGGACCTGAACTGGTCCCTTTGGATTGCAGCCTGTATCTGACAAGTTTGGAAGTGTACTACAGAACCAAAGGCCTCTAAAGATGTCCTAAATTGTCAGGGAGAAGGTGGTGTGCAAAGCAGCAGGGATAAGAACTTAAGTCAGGTGACTCAAGTTGGAGTAAAACTCCTGTTTTTTGCTGAAAAAACACTCCTGTTAGGCATGTTGATGACTGGGGCACTGACTTGAGTCTGAGGCCACTGATTCAGAAAGGGGTCCCCAGAAGGTGTGCAGAATGGAGTCTTATCTGTGTCTGGGTATGCTTGCCTACTTTTTTTGCAGCGTGAAAGACCTTGTGGGACCATCATTCAGACCTGGCAGGCAGTAGGGAAGTTCCAGCCAGGAAGCAGTCAATGTTAATGTTTTGGTTTGACATTGAGCAGGAGGTGGGGAGGCAGGAGCAGGAGTCAAGTCCTGCTGGAATGGCCAACTCCTGCAGAACAGCCCTTTGAGGTAGGCCACACTGTGAGGAGGACAACTGGATCAAGGCTGCCCATGTGACTTCATGGCTCTTCAAGAATTTGAACTTCAGTTTTTCATATCCCAGCCAACAATTCCATTGTTACATTCCAAACAAATCAAACCAAAAAAGCTACATCAAATTTTTCAAAGGCTCTCTGCCCATTAAGCCATTCTTGTCCAATATTGCATATAAGTGACTGGGATCAAATGTGTATGCCTCTGGGCTGGGCAGGAATGGGTTAACAACACTTGGCATTTTATTAGGCATTTAAAATATTTCATATACATCCTCTTAATCATCCTGTAAAGTGAGCCAATACTATCTCCATATTACAGATGGGGACTGAGATTGACAGCACAATCCTATGCCTGTCTACTCAGAAGTCTCATTTATTTCAATGGGACTTACTCCCAGGTAAGTGTGTATAGGATTGCAGCCTGAAAGAATACTGACTTCCTTAAGGTTCACTTGGCAAATTGGTGGGGGAGGTGATATTTCAACCAAGAACATAAGAACATAATGCTACTCCTAAGTTGCACTGTGTCTCAGTAATCAACCCTATTCATCTATGCCACACCTTGGGTTAAAATGTGCTTTTAACTTCCCATATGAAGATGTCATATGAAGTGTTGTTGATCACACCCCCTCACATCTTCAGCCATCTAAGATATGCACATTACTGTCTATGGTGCTATCTATTCTGAATGGGGGCTGGGGATAAGAATAGGCCCTCAGTTTGGCTGTACTTGTTGTAAGAGGTGACTAAAAGGCCTCCGGGTAGATGGAATTCCTTAGCCTGGGAAGGCAGCTCATCTGAGAGAAGGAAAACTCTGATCCCAAACCTCCACTGCCTTGGGGCTACATCCAGTTATGGAAAAGGCTTCAGGAGTCAACCTCGAGGCAAAATCCGGAGCTGGAGTCCCTGAGGCAGTTCATGGCTGAACACAGTCACGTTCTGGCAACTCCTGCGACGCCCCTGGAACCAACCGTATTGGCCTCTGCCTTTCCAGTGGACCATTTCAGCAACGTGGAGAGGGGGCATTTGCTGCATGGGTAACAGCCTATCCTCCATACCTACTTTACCCAGGCTTCGTGCACTGGAGAGGACACTCTATTCCAGAACCACCATTCAGAGCGTGACACCATAGTCTTCCGAGACTGAAGGATGCCAACAACATTCTGAATCTTCCCTCCATTCATATCAATTTCAGTCCCATGACAACCATTCATTACACCCAGAAGATGGTCCTCTCAGGCATTCTTAAGTGAGTGTAAGAGCCCAGTCCTATCCAACTTGCCAGCACTGATGCAGCTGCAATGCAACCCTGAGGCAAGGAAAAAAAAAACATTGAGCAGGCCTCTGTGACTGTCCACCCCCCCCCCCCCCACAGTATGGGGCTTACTTTCAAGCAGGCATTCCTAGAGTTACACTTTTAGTGGGAGAAACAAAATAAAATACCAGTGGAATATTGCCTTCAATGTGGAGAAAGGCTGTTTTGACTTGTTCTGTAACTAATTCATTAAATTCAGTTAAAGAGGCACAGTCTTGCACCCTGTTGTATAGTGACCAGATACCATAAAAGAGGACAAGGTGCCCCAAAATGTAGGACACCCAAGAAAAATGTGGAACATGACAAAATAAAAGCTAAAAACACTCATATATGGATTTCATGTGATTAATTTAAAAAGTATATTACATTATTAAATTTAAAACTATGTTGGATATAGTGTAATAATTGCAAGAAAGCTATGCACTTCCTGCAGGGGCTCACTCACAGGGAAGAGGAGAACATTCAAGTTCTTTTCTGGGACAGAAGATATGTCCTGGAAAATGGGTGTTTGATCACCCTGTCTCCTCCTGTCCTTAACTGTTCTTCTCACCTGATAAGAACAGGGTCAGTTGTACTAAACTGGCAACTGGGCCTTCCCCAAAACCCCAGGAGTGGTCCAAACAACACAAACTGAGAAAGTTTACAAGCAGAATACAAACTGAGAAACTTGCCTGTGGCATCCATTAATGTCTAGACCAGAGAACTGGTCCATTGTCTTTCCCAAGGTCTATCTAAGAGATAGCATTCAACTCTACCTAGAGATGGGTTTTTTCAGTGATAAAATAACACTGCTTTCTGCATTTTTGTAAAGAAAAAAATCTGAAACCTGCAAAAAAAAAAAATGAAACCATTTTCTAACAAAGCAGCTTTCAACCTTTTCATCTCATGTTGAAGGTGCTAATCATCAAGGCCAACCATTCATTTTTGGGCAGTAGCAGAGCTGTAGGTGCCACATGGCTTCAAAACTCAGCAGGAAAGCAATGCAAAGACCTTCTCCTCTGCATTCCTTTCACTCTTTGGAATGGCCCCCAGAGTGAGGGGCAGCTGACACGGTGGGCTTCAGAGTTGTGCAGTGTCAAGAGTTGCACTCCCACTCATTGGTTCTCATAGTGAAGAAAACCAAGACAGAGTAGTTTCCACCACCATTTACATCAGTAAAATGGTTGGCAACCTTCAGTCTCGAAAGACTATGGTATAAGCCTACAGCACCCAGGATTCCCAGGCTGTCTCCCATCCAAGTACTAACCAGGCCTGACCCTGCTTAGCTTCCAAGATCAGGCATGTGCAGGGTAACAGTTGCTGCCAACATCAGTAAAAAGTCCACACCCATCTCAGAGCAACACAGTTCAGATAGAGCCATACAGGGCGAAGAAGAAGCTAACAGAAGCTACACCCTCCTACTTCACCATTACCTTCATACTTTGGTTAACCAATCAGGTTTAACATGACATCATTGCAGGGCATCTGCTTTTAATGACTCAGCACTTTCAGCCTGATTACAGGCACCTGTTAGGATGAGCCTTAGTGCACTTTATGCCCTGTTCAGCCCTGTAAATTCTGCTTCCACATGCAGCACTTACACCTCCACCCCCTCTGGCATCACTATGCAGTAGCATAGGGGGGGGCTCACATGCTCCAATGGCATTACTGACAAATGACCCTCCCCCAAAATGCTGTGGTACATCTGCTGACCATTCATGGCACACCGAACTACTGTGCCACACTGGTTGAAAATTGCTGCTCAAACACCTCTATGTGCTTATGTGTGCATCGGCCAGCACTATATCTCCTACTGCAGCAGGTTCTCAAACTAGAAGGGAGTGTGAGCCAGGAAGTAATAGCCAGGATCCTGATGCTTTTCACGCCCCACCCCCTGCAGAATCCATGAAGAAATAAAACCTTTTCTATCTACCTCTACCCATCACATTAAGGCTACAACTCTACAGAAATGTAGTTGGGAGTAAGTCTTGCTGAACAGTGAGATTTCCTTCTGAGTAAACATACACAGGTTTGCACTCAAATGTAAATTGTATTTCTTTTTGGGATAAATACATCCCAAATAAATTTTATATACATTAATTATATATTTATTTGGGATATTTTACATGAGTCTTTCTCAACCAGTGCTACCAGTGCAGTGCAGTGATATGTGCAGGACACCCAGACCCCCACTGCCTAGCTGAGAGACCAGTGACAGAATGTGGCAGCAGTAGTAGGAGCCTCAGGTCAGCAGGCAGAGCTCTAGTGCATGCTTGGTGGGCAATTGCAAATGCCCTCCCTTCTTGATGCCCTGATCCATGTTTGTTGCATCACATCTCTGGCCTCCCAATCCAGAAGTAAATGGTGGTGATATAATCGCCAGTTACTGCCAGTGGTACTTCCAATAGAATGAAGGGATGGTCAGTAATGGTGCCAAGGGGAGAAATGTTGAAAATGCTGTTTTACTACTTCTTTTGGAAGTGGATTTGTTTTCTTTACAGAACACTCCAATTGTTTGGGATGAAATGAGGTCTTTCTTGAGATGATGTATTATAAATTTCAAAACTGAAATTCGGTAGGAGAATCAAACTCTCAGGTGAAGAAATGTGAAGTTTCTTTGTTGTTCCTGCTGCATAGTCTTAGCTGGGAATGGCTGGGTGCATATGACACAGTGTTTCTGAACTTCACCTACACCACTGAAAGTTACTTCCAACCGCTGTTGCCTCCCTTGTGCTTGGTAAGGTTGCATTGATGGCCAAATGCAACCAGCCTGACCTGCTCTTATGCATTTAAGGGCACAAACCTAACCTGGTCTACTAGGAAGTAAGTTCTACTTTGTTCAGTGGGGCTTACTCTCGGGAAAGGGGCATTAGGATTGCAGCCTCAGGCAGCTTGGTCATAATGGAGCACATTATCACTGGCTAATTGGTAAAGATTCAACACCAGCAAGTAATTAGGTTCTCCATGACAAGACAGGAGGGTCTGGTCTGGAGCAAAGGGCTGTGGAATGAAGGGGCTTTAACCATTGACCACATTCATTTGGGAGACCCCTACAGCTTCTTTTTTTCTCTGGAAGTGACACCTCTGTTGGTGCCAATGGCAATTGCCTTCCCAGGGCAAATACTAACAACTGAGGTTCCAGCAGTTCTATGGCAATCTGTGGTTTTTAAGCAAAAATTTCAAACAGGACTGAACTGATTCTGCCTAATGGAGCATTCCAAAAACCAGGAAGAGGGGTACACAGGCAAACTGTTGCTTTTCTTCTCAGGTAATAGCCCTGAAAATGGGGGGGGGGGGGAGGAGAGAAGCTGGTCTCATTCCCAGATTCAGATCCAAAGTCCATTTGCAGGAACACATCCTGGTTCACCTTCATCTCTAAGCATACTTGGTGCAGTATGGCAGAAAGCCAGACGCTCTTCATGCATTTATATAGTGGAAGCAGGTGCCCCCTTAATTTTGGCACCCCAGATAGTTGCTTAGTTTGCCTCTATGGTTGGGGCAAATTTTCTGCTGTTTGAACTTGAGGAAGGGCTTAGGGCCCAATCCTATCCAACTTTCCAGCACTGTTGCAGATGCAGTGCAGCCCCAAGATAAGGGAATAAGCCTGTGGTTTTCAAACTGAGGTGTTGCAGTGCCCTAGCCTGAAGGCCCTGGCCTCTGCCCCCTTAAGGGGCAGGGAGGAGGCAGCTACCCATCTGGGGATCCTGTTGCTAAGGGGACTGCAGGAACTGGGATGCACTCACTAGTCCCTGCAGCAGCAGTCCTGGGGTGTGTGGAGTCCTCCCTGAGTTTGAAAACAGCTGCATTCCCTTACACTGAGGAGGCCTTTGTGACTGCCTCCCCACCACAGGATGCAGTTCATGCCCCATTGGCACAGCTGCAGGGACAGTGAAAAATTGGATAGGATTGGGCCCTTAGTCAGAGCAGACACAAAACATTTCCGTTTAGCACACACTTCTGAGTAGACATGCAGAAGGATTGTGCTGTTACTGTAAGTCTTATAGGATGCACAAGCATGAATATCTCCTCAGAAGCAAGTACCATTGTGTTGAAAGGGAGTTACTCCCATGAATGTGGACCACCTTCTGCCCAGGTTGCCAGATATCTATCCAAGGTAGATCCCTGGCAACCTGGGTGTAAACCCTTCCTTTAGGGATGCCCCAACAGGATCAGAAGAGAAAACCCACCCTCCTCCAAATTTCTATGGACTTATGCTCAAGGACTAGTCACCCTCCCAACAATCAAAATATTCACAAACTTGAAGGGAAGGAGAAATGGAAATCACAGCTCCTCAATGAGATAGAAGCTCTCACGTTTGCATCCAGATTTGTGACTAAATGGAGTGCCCACTCAGAAATGGACAGAAAATGCATTTATTTCATTCTCTCAGTTGTATTGTCTCTCCCCATCTTTGAAAGCCCCAAACAATTTGAGGTTAAGTGCCTCTTATCTGTGAATTAATTTACATTTTTCACAAATGCGCCATCTCAGAACCATGAACACCACCCTAAGATTCTTGGAGGAAGGATGGGGAATAGAACTGTGACAATTAAAGAATTAATTAGGGGTGTGCAAATATTCAAGGTGGAATAGCTGAGAGATATTCCTAAACGTTGTAGTGAAGGACTCAAGCCATTTCTCTCTCACATACATACACAAAGAATATGTTCTTCCAAGGAGTAGCAGGTACATTATTCAGTTGCAGATCCAGTTTCCTTGGCTCTCCCTAGCATGTATGCACTGCTGAAACAGAGACGCCTGCGTTGGCTCGGTCATGTGAGAATGGATGATGGCCGGATCCCAAAGGATCTCCTCTATGGAGAACTCGTGCAAGGAAAGCGCCCTACAGGTAGACCATAGCTGCGATACAAGGACATCTGCAAGAGGGATCTGAAGGCTTTAGGAGTGGACCTCAACAGGTGGGAAACCCTGGCCTCTGAAGGGCCCCCTTGGAGACAGGCTGTGCAGCATGGCCTTTCCCAGTTTGAAGAGACACTTGGCCAACAGTCTGAGGCAAAGAGGCAAAGAAGGAAGGCCCCTAGCCAGGGAGACAGACCAGGGACAGACTGCACTTGCTCCCAGTGTGGAAGGGATTGTCACTCTCGAATTGGCCTCTTCAGCCACACTAGACGCTGTTCCAGAACTACCTTTCAGAAAGCGAGACTGAAGGTTGCCAATACAATAATACAGCTACAACAAAATGAGTGTGCAGAGCTTGGGTCTCAGGAAGTGTTAGCTGCCCTCAAGACAGACCTATGTGCCTGCCCACTCCCCTTCCCCCAAGGCAGCACACACCCTGTCGGAATGGCTGCATCAGCACTGGCTAATTACCAGTTATGATTGGGCTATTAGCCATGGTGAGATCCACCTAGCCTGGGGGCCATTCCTTCTTCGCTGTTAAAAAGAATAAGAACATAAGAACATAAGAACAGCCCCACTGGATCAGGCCATAGGCCCATCTAGTCCAGCTTCCTGTATCTCACAGCGGCCCACCAAATGCCCCAGGGAGCACACCAGATAACAAGAGACCTCATCCTGGTGCCCTCCCCTGCATCTGGCATTCTGACATAGCCCATTTCTGAAATCAGGAGGTTGCGCATACACATCATGGCTTGTATCCCATAATGGATTTTTCCTCCAGAAACTCGTCCAATCCCCTTTTAAAGGCGTCTAGGCTAGACGCCAGCACCACATCCTGTGGCAAGGAGTTCCACAGACCGACCACGCGCTGAGTAAAGAAATATTTTCTTTTGTCTGTCCTAACCCGCCCAACACTCAATTTTAGTGGATGTCCCCTGGTTCTGGTATTATGTGAGAGTGTAAAGAGCATCTCCCTATCCACTCTGTCCATCCCCTGCATAATTTTGTATGTCTCAATCATGTCCCCCCTCAAGCGTCTCTTTTCTAGGCTGAAGAGGCCCAAACGCCGTAGCCTTTCCTCATAAGGAAGGTGCCCCAGCCCCGTAATCATCTTAGTCGCTCTCTTTTGCACCTTTTCCATTTCCACTATGTCTTTTTTGAGATGCGGCGACCAGAACTGGACACAATACTCCAGGTGTGGCCTTACCATAGATTTGTACAACGGCATTATAATACTAACCGTTTTGTTCTCAATACCCTTCCTAATGATCCCAAGCATAGAATTGGCCTTCTTCACTGCTGCCGCACATTGGGTCGACACTTTCAGCGACCTGTCCACCACCACCCCAAGATCTCTCTCCTGATCTGTCACAGACAGCTCAGAACCCATCAGCCTATATGTGAAGTTTTGATTTTTTGCCCCAATGTGCATGACTTTACACTTACTGACATTGAAGCGCATCTGCCATTTTGCTGCCCATTCTGCCAGTCTGGAGAGATCCTTCTGGAGCTCCTCACAATCACTTCTGGTCTTTACCACTCGGAAAAGTTTGGTGTCATCTGCAAATTTAGCCACTTCACTGCTCAACCCTGTCTCCAGGTCATTTATGAAGAGGTTGAAAAGCACCGGTCCCAGGACAGATCCTTGGGGCACACCGCTTTTCACCTCTCTCCATTGTGAAAATTGCCCATTGACACCCACTCTCTGCTTCCTGGCCTCCAACCAGTTCTCAATCCAGGAGAGGACCTGTCCTCTAATTCCCTGACTGTGGAGTTTTTTCAGTAACCTTTGGTGAGGGACCGTGTCAAACGCCTTCTGAAAGTCCAGATATATAATGTCCACGGGTTCTCCCGCATCCACATGCCTGTTGACCTTTTCAAAGAATTCTATAAGGTTTGTGAGGCAAGACTTACCCTTACAGAAGCCATGCTGACTCTCCCTCAGCAAGGCCTGTTCGTCTATGTGTTTTGAGATCCTATCTTTGATGAGGCATTCCACCATCTTACCCGGTATAGATGTTAGGCTGACTGGCCTATAGTTTCCCGGGTCCCCCCTCTTTCCCTTTTTAAAAATAGGCGTGACATTTGCTATCCTCCAATCTTCTGGCACTGTGGCCGTTTTGAGGGACAAGTTGCATACCTTAGTCAAGAGATCTGCAACTTCATTCTTCAATTCCTTAATAACCCTTGGGTGTATGCCATCAGGGCCCGGTGACTTATTGATCTTTAATTTATCAATGAGGTCTGAAACATCTTCTCTTTTAACCTCTATCTGACTTAACTCCTCGGTCAGAAGGGGCCGTTCGGGCAGCGGTATCTGCCCGAGGTCTTCTGCCGTGAAGACAGATGCAAAGAACTCATTTAATTTCTCTGCCATCTCTAAGTCTCCTTTTATCTCCCCTTTCCCTCCCTCACCATCCAGAGGGCCAACCGCTTCTCTGGCGGGTTTCCTGCTTCTAACATATTTGAAGAAGCTTTTATTATTCCCCTTAATGTTGCTGGCCATGCGTTCCTCATAGTCTCGCTTGGCCTCCCCTATCGCCTTCTTACATTTCTTTTGCCACAGTTTATGTTCCTTTTTATTCTCTTCATTAGGGCAAGACTTCCATTTACGGAAGGAAGCTTCCTTGCCCTTCACAGCCTCTCTAACTTGGCTGGTTAGCCATGCGGGCACTCTCCTGGATTTAGTGGAACCCTTCTTTCTTTGCGGTATACACCTCTGCTGGGCCTCTATTACTGTTGTTTTAAGCAGCCTCCATGCACTCTGGAGAGACTGGACTCTTTCTACCCTCCCTTTCAGCCTCCTTCTAACCAGCCTCCTCATTTGAGGGAAGTCCGCCCGTCGGAAGTCAAGGGTTTTTGTTAGAGATTTGCCTGGTATTCCTCCCCCAACGTGCACGTCAAAACGGATCGCAGCATGATCACTGTTCCCCAATGGCTCAGTAACGTTTACATCTCTAACCAGGTCCTGCGTACCGCACAAAATTAAATCCAGAGTCACCTGTCCTCTGGTGGGCTCCGTGACTAGCTGATCTAAGCCACAGTCATTTAGCACGTCAAGAAATCCGGTTTCCTTATCGTGACCAGAACACAAATTGACCCAGTCAATATGAGGATAATTGAAGTCCCCCATGATTACAACCCTGTCCTTCCTTGTCACCTCCCTGATCTGTTTCCTCATTTCAAGGTCCCCATCAGATTTCTGGTCTGGAGGACGATAGCACACCCCCAGTATTACATCGCTGCTCAAGCCTGGTAATTTAACCCACAGAGATTCTACGGTGGAGTCGGACCCACCTTCAATCTCTACTTTGCTGGATTCTATCCCTTCCTTAACATAAAGGAATGACTTGAAAGATTTCATGACGATTTGAGATTCGTGATTAAATGGAGTGCCCACTCAGAATTGAACGGAGAATGCATTTATTTCATTCTCACAGCGGTGAATTTATTCATTATTATTTCATTATTATCTCATTATTCACAGCTGTGAATTTATTTCAATTCACAGATATCAGAGGCATTTTACCTCCAGGGCTCCAGTTCAAATTTGTCTGGGCTGTTCACTCTTTCGCACAGCATTTCCCCCCAAGAATTAATTAGTTAATTAAGCAGGGGTGCGTGTGAATATTCAAGGTGATGCAACTGAAAGAGATTTTCCTAAATGTGTAGAGAGAGGAATATATCAACATTACACAGCACCAATCCATTTCTTTGTCGCACACAATCTATTCTTCCAAGGAGTAGCAGGCTAGTGAGGCTGCAATTCTAACCATGCTTCCCTGAGAGTAAACCCCATGGAACAAAATAGGACTTACTTTTGAGTAGTCCTGGTTAGGATTGCGCCCTGTTGCAGTAAAAACACGTTTCCTCATCTAGCACCTTGAAGACGAATCTTTAAAATCCAGCTAATTCCATCATGAGCTTTCCTGGACTACTGTCCACTTTGTCAGGTCCACGATATTATGTAGGACTGAAGAGTAACCAGAAGATCCTTTGGATCCACAGTTAAGGCTGCAATTCTGACTGCGCCTTGGCTAAAGCCTAAGACAGGTTTTCGCCTCCTTGAGAGTTGCAGGGACGCGCAAGGGCACCATGCAGGGGTCTGGGGTGGGCAGGGAGGAACGGGAGGGGGGGTCCACTACTCCGATATACTTTGCCTCCTAGTAGAAAAATGGCATGCTTCTGCTTCTGCAACCTCCCTAGCAAGGAGGTTAGCATAAGCCTTCGAGAATCGTACTGGAGTATCACCATTGCTCTTTGAGGTTGACGTGGCTTCACGTCTGAGATGGCTGCATGCCACCAAGTGTGGTGTCTGTAGCACAGGAGGACCAACCTTGGTGTTCACACAGATCAAGTCATGCATAGGTGCAGCCCCTGGTCAAGGAGCAGATGCTACCTTACCAGGAGGAGGCCGCCGTGACGGCCTCCCCACCAAGGACGCACCACTGGCACTGGAAAATGGAATCGGATCGGGCTCCACGCCTGAAATGCTTTCCGAGAAGGAAGATCCACACAGTGCCTATCCAGGTTGCAATTGCAGCCACTCTTTCCTGAGAGTAAGCCCCACTGCACACGATAGGGCTTACTTTGAGTAGACGTGCCTAGGCTTGTGCCCACGGTGTCTTGAGCCAATGAGGAGTCAGGAATACCGTACTCCCCGCCCCCCGCCTGAAATCAAACCCGCTTTCCCCAGGTCAGGCGCCACTGACCACTCCCTCCTTGTGGTCCTGCTCCAATCCCCGCCTGGCGACCCAGCGGGGGGAGGGGTGCAGGGCTGATAAATAGCCCGCACTGGGTGTCTGGAGAAGGATCGCGCCTCTGGGGACAGCAGCTGCGCCCCCTCGAACGAGCCTGCAGAGGAATCGCGGATCTCGCCCACCCCCCCACATGGCTTCCGGCAGCGGTAAGGACCGTCTTCTTTGCGGGTCCATTGGGGTCAGGGATGGGAAGGGGCCGGGCGCTCTTCAGCGGTTCCCCCGATGCTGCTGCAGGTCTCGAGCATCTCGACCTCAGTGGAAGGGAAGGAAGCCGAAGGTGCCTTGGACCCGACCCTACACTGCCTTACTCGGGAGTAAAGCCCATTGCAGCCAGTGGGGCTCACTCCCAGGAAAGGAGACATAGGATTGCGACCACGACGGGCGCAGTGACGTGTTGCTTCTTCCGAAGCTCCTGGCGATCCCTTCGCCGTCGGGCCGGAGTCTCCCGCAAAGGCCCGGCAGGGAACACCCGTGACTTGGGGGGGAGCTCCTTGGCGGGGGGGGGGTCCTGGCCGGAGACTGGGGGAAGGGCCGGGCAGGGTCGTTCTCGTGCCTGGCGCTTCTCCCGACAACGAAGTCTTGGCCGGCATCTCCGCCTCCCCCGTCCGGGCTTTCCGAGGGGCTGCGAGCGCCAGACCGAAGCCCGGGGTCCTCTCCCTGCGCGCACTCGCTCGGAAAAGGCGCAACCCGCTTTACGCGCGGAGGCTCTGCGAGGAAACGCGCTCAGAATCGCGGTGCGGTTCCCACTCAGGCTACAGTCACACTTAGTAGAAAGGCTGCTAAGGCACACTTTCCTGCGAGTAAGCCCATGGATTCTGATGGGGCTTACTTCTGGGCAGAAATGCCCAGGACTGGGCTCTGCATCAGAGAGCCTCCTTGATCTCTTTTGGAGGACAGGACTGCAGCCCTGGAGCCCACTCCTGTGCGTGTCTACTCGGAAGTAAGTCCCATTCTGGTCAGTGGGGCTTACTCCCAGGAAAGCGTGTCTAGGGTTGCAGCCCAGCCCGACCTGGAGAGCCTCGTTCTGGAGTCCACGGGAAAGGTCTGCAGCTCCCGTTTGCGGCCGCGTCGGAGATTCCCGGTTCTGTCGCTCACCTTTGGAGCTGCTGTGAGCTTCACCGCGCGACCCTCTCCACATTTACCCGGGAGTAAGCCCTACCGACTAGAGCGGGGCTTCCTTCTGAGTAGACGGGCGTAGTGTGGGGCTCTAAGCCCCCTTGGGGCCCCTCTCCCGAGTGGGAAGCAGCCCCCTGGGCGACCCCAACCCTGGGGGTTTGAAGCCGGTTGGAGCTTTCCGAAGGCAGGTCCGGAGGGCTCCCTCCTTGGGGCTGCTCCCCACCCACCCCGCCCCGAGGCTCTCCAGGGCGCCCAACAAGGTCCCCTAAGCGCTCCGTGTCTCTCCTGCAGAGGGGACCCGTCCCAAGCGAGGCGGAGGAGAGAGGAGGAAGAGGACTGTCTACTCCGAGGAGCAGCTGGACATCCTGAAAAGGACCTTCCAGCACCACCCCTACCCCGGTTTCCGGATGAGGGAGAGGCTGGCCCAGCTCACAAACATCCCTGAGCACCGCATACAAGTAAGTGCGGGGTTGGAAGAACTACAGGTAGTATTGGGCGGGGGGGGGGGCTGCAAGTGGCTCACACCTGGGAGAAAAATGCCCCTCTTGCCCACTCCAGAAAAGGAGAGGCCAACCTCCTGGGTTAGGGAAACCCCTCCCTGGCCCTCCCCACTGCTCTCAAACGCCAACTCTGCACCTATTGGAGAGAGAACTAAGTAGCCTCAACTGTTACTTTAGAAGGGACATATTTTGTCCCCCTTTGCTTGGCTCTTACTGGACTTAAGCAATACGCCTTGTTTTCTTCCTTAGGATTGGGTGAGTTGGAACTGTTAACTCAATCTCCATTCATCTCACTGGGCTGTAACTTCTAAGTGAGCTCCAGTCCCATGGACACAGGGGACAACTGTGGAGTTACACAGAGCTTAGGTGCAACTTCTGAGTAAACGGAAGGGTAAAAATGACCCTCCCACAAACTCCTGAGGCATACCTGCAGACCATTCCCAGCACACCCATCTGCCATGGCACACTGGTTGACAGGCACTGCGTGTAGAGAGTGGGGTGAACCACTAGGAATAACTTGTTCCGCATGCATATGTTGTCCAGTGCCTAATGTACAGAAAAGCTGAGGTCTTTCTGTTATAGAACAAGGGCATTTAATATCCCAGTGACAGCTTGAGGAGCTTGAAGGCCAGAGGAATCCTTTCTTCATCCTCTCCCAACTCATTCTTTACACCTCATTGGCAGAACATGTGTAGATAGGACTGCATTATGTCTACATGAGGTGCCACTCTGGAGTGCTCTTCATTGAAATCTGGCAAGTTAAACAATAAAGGGCTCAATAACTGACTTGTGTTTCTCTCCTTTGTTCTGGTTAGGTATGGTTTCAAAACAGACGGGCCAGGGCAAGAGAGCCGAAACCATGCAAGGACTCAGACCACGCAGATAGAGTGAACCCACACACTCATCAGCTTCAACAGCCAGGGGAGATGCAGGGCACTCCTGCCTTTCCACCTCAGAATCTGCAGTATTGGGACTCTCACTGGGGTGCTGTCTCTGCAGGCTGGGAAGGTGCTGGGCAGCTTCCTGTGGCGCAGCAAGCAAACCAGTCACCCTCGTTTTTAAGCGCTGCTCAACCCCAGATGAACTTTGTGGCCCCAGAACACGCATGGACTCCTGGAAACCTGCAGCACGGAGAGCCTGCCTGCAGGCAGAACTTTCACCTTACCACCCCACACCACTACCCTTCCTCACCACAGACTCCTTATGGTCATAGGCCATGAGCTGTGGCCCTTTCAAAAACCGGCTTTTATTGTTCTTCTTATGAGTTGTTAAGTGCTCTGTTGTTGTAAAGTGTGTTTTTTTAATTTACTTTTTTTTACTTTGTTCTTACTTATTTTATACCTGCCTTTTTATAAGTTGCCTTGAGTCCAGTGGGGAGAAAGGTGGGATGTAAATGCTGGAAATAAAATCAATTTTCTACTTTTCATGGACTGTCTTGATAAAGGGAATGATCTTGTGTTCCATCACATGCGGGATGGGCATGTGTGCTGACAAACGTGTGCTTTAAAGCACTTTTTGAGCGCACAGAGGCCAGTGCTACTAGTGGAGAGGCCTGCACCAGCAGTCCTCCACTGGCATTGGAGCAGTGCCTGCTTATCTGGGTAAGGCCAATAGTGTGGAATGGGGCATGAGAGTGGGAAGGAGGTGTTTGGGGTCAGTGAAGGATGGCTGGAGACAGCAAAGGTGGTCTTTCCTGCATCCTAACCCCTGTTCTGAGCCTGAGAGCTCAGGCTCAGGGGGACAAGAGGTACTCAATCAAATAGAAAGGCAGGTTTGTGTCAATTTGGGGAGGGCAGAAGTAAAGCTTTTCAGGGTGAGGGGATGATGGGTAGACCAGTGAGTGGACTGGGCCCAGGAGGGGAGTGGGACTGGCACTTAGGCTAGATCCTAACCCCACCCCCATCCCAAGCAACCTTGTGTTGCACAGGGCTGCTTGGATCTGTGCCAGCAATTTCAATGATGCAGACCTGTGTGGCTCCATTGAGGTAGCTTGAGCATTACTCAGGGTAAGGGGACACAAGTGTGAGTAGCACCACACTGGCCTCCTAACCTGTGCTGGGTATGGTGCAGGCCAGCTGCCCTGCCTATGCTAGTACAGTTTTAGCTGTCAGCTCTAAATCTCCATTAATCTTGCTGAACTGTAACTTAAGGAAGCTCCAGTCCTTGTTGCTGGCAACTGTGATGTTACACACTTTTTTTTAAACAATGCTTTATTTATTACAGATACAGGTAAGGAAAATTGGATAGACTTAGGGTTGGGACTACATAGGTTACACACAAGGGTGGTGGCCATCGATTACAACATACATTAATTCAAACTAAATCATTCATCAATACAAAAATTATCATATTCATTAATCTACTGATTAATAGTTTAACTAAACAATCAATACTTTTTCTCTAACCTTATCTATGCCATCATAAAAAGGCTTCAGATTTTTACTTATACACTCTTCATACCACTAAACTGATCTCTAAAATAAAATCTTTCTTATCTAATTCTTAATTTCTAATATCACATCTAAAAGAAATGTCTCCAGTTACAATGGTATTACACACTTCAATGTCTCTTATAACATGTTATATATCATTTTCCGTATCTATCCAATCATAAAAAGGCTTCAAATTTTTACTTGTACTCTCTTCTTGCCACTAAACTAACATCTAAAATAGAATCTTTTATCTGATTCTTAGTAGTTTCTAATATCACATCTAAAAAAATATCTCCAGTTACAATAGTATTACACTTCACCTAGCCACCTCATATAATAAAAAGTTCCCTCAATTCTTTACTCATCCCACATTTATTTGTTAACCCAAGGTACACGTTTAATATTTTCTCTAAAATAAATTGGCATCTATAATTTATTTTATATACCTTCTCTCTTAAAAAATAACCCTTTTATTTATCTTAATACCACTTTAGTTTTCACAATGCTTGTGTTCCAAATTCCATTTTCATCTACTTTAATTTAATATAATTAATAAAACTCATCATTTCTAACAAATTTACATTAAAAAAAATTTTTTTTTTTACTTGCTATTCAGCCATTTTAACTTCTGTCTGGATACTTGCTTTGTTCTCTGTCTTCTTGGCACTTTCCTTCTTGCTCCTCCCACTACTCCTTCCATTTCTTCTTTTTCTTATATCTCTTAAATTTCTTGGCCTCTGTCTCTTTCCTTCTTTTTCTTCCTTCTGTTTTTGAATTTAATCCCAAAGTTCTTCCTCTTCCTGGGACAGCATATTCTCTGGTCCTTTCCTCTATTTTCTTCCTTCAAATTCTTGATTTTTTTGAGTGACGGTTACTTTTTCCATCTCCTGTCTCACTTCTTCAGCTTCACCCAGCATTGAATCCATTTTTTATTTCTTGCCTGTTATTTGTAATCCGGTCCTGCTTGCTTAACAGGGAGGCTCATTTCTTCAGATAATTTTCTGACCTGTTGTTCCATTTCACTTCTAAAATCCATCATGAAATCCATTAATAAGGACTGGCTTGTACTTTCAAGTGCCATTTTTGTCCATATCAAATCCAGCCACTTCTTATAGGGCTAATTTCCAATTTTTATGTCCAAAAAATATAAATCAATGTTCCAAGTCCAATCAGACAATTAGAGGATCACTGGGAAGGTGGAAATGAGCAAGGAGGGGCATGTGCCTGTTTTTCCAAAAGGAGATGGAAAATATATTAAGGAACACATTAAAGAGGCTGTGTTCAGGCCCATTTCTCTTTTGTTCTGGTTAGGTTTGGTTTCAAAACAGAAGGGCCAGGGAACCAAAAGCACCCAGGAACCCACTCCTCTGGGACTTCAGGTGTCACCCACACCTAGGGATGTGTGTAGGAGAGTGAACACACTTGTTCTTCAGCCAAGGGAGATGCAGAGCACTCCAGTGTCTCCATCTCAGACTCTGTTAAATGATCCATTGAGCTGCAAGGTCTTGGACAATTCAAGGCAGTATTGGGACTGCAATAGCAAGAGGGCTACCAGTATTGCAAGAGCACAGGGCCAGTACCTGTCCCACAGACAGACTTTGGCTGGGATGCTGTCCCTGCAGGCTTGCCATCAGGTTGGGAAGGTGCTGGGAATCCTCCCATGGGGCAGCAAGGAAGCCAGTAGTTTTTTGGTGGAAGGATAAATATATATGTATATTCATTGTATTGTATAAATAAAGCTTGAGGACTGTGACCAAGCTGACTTAAAAAATGTTTGATCTTAAAAGCAGATTTGCCTGGGGTATCTTATTTGCTGAGCTGAACTGGCCTATGTTCCTCAGTGACAAATGTGGCAAACTAAGCATGTGTTTACTCAAACTTCTTTCAAGAGAAAATGTTGGTAGTGTTTTCAAAGTGAAATTAGACTTGAAAACAGCCCTGCTCTGCTCTTCTGTATGAATTTCAGTTCTTGGTCTCAAAAGGCTTGGGTGACCTTCACTTAAAGATGATACTGGCTGTCTAGTAATATGCAAAGCTTGAATGGCCTCAAAGAAATACCTCAGTGAAGCTTGCCATTTTGGATGGCAAGTGTTGGATGTGATTGGGGTTGCCAACTCATTGACTGAAGCTGTCCCTCAAAAGTTTTGCCCCATGAGGTGATGTTGCTAACTTTATTTTTTTAATCTACACTCAGTCTCACTCAAACTCAAGGAGGCTTACAGTAACCATTAAAAGGGGAACAAAAAAATAAGGCAATTTTGTTTTAAAAAGCTCTCCCATTGGTTCAGTGGTAGGCCTGGAGTTTCCAAGAATTGGCATCAATCCTGGAAAGTTGGCAATCCTAGGTGTGAAGCAGTGGCAGTTAGATAGATAGATAGATAGATAGATAGATACTTTATTAACGGTCATCCGACCAGCTAGTCACAAAACAGTTAAATATTGGTTGAATGATCCCTTATCTCCTGTTCCCGTGTTGTTCTTGGCACCTCTGAATGTACATCTACCTGATGTTCTGAAGTTAGGGTTACTAGGCCTACTTCAGGTGGAAGCTTAAAGTTCAGAATTCATTTTAAACCCAAACCCTCAGAAGATCAATACTATCACCTAAGCTAGTTTAATTTTGCCCAGACCCCAGGTGTACACATTTGATCTCTGTTAAGAACATAAGAACAGCCCTGCTGGATCAGGCCATAGATCCATCTAGTCCAGCTTCCTGTATCTCATAGTGGCCCACCAACTGCCTCAGGGAGCACCCTTGCATCTGGCACTCTGAGGTAACCCACTTCTAAAAATTAGGAGATTTCACATACCCATCATGGCTTGTAACCTGTGATGAACTTTTCCTCCAGAAATTTGCCCAATACCCTTTGAAAGGCATCTAGGCCAGATGCCATCAGCACATCCTGTGGCAAGGAGTTTCAAAGACTAACTAAACACTGAGTAAAGACTTCTTTAAAGAAATATTTTCTTTACTCAGCAGGTAAGTTGTATGTACGTAGTGTTGGATAGAAATGGCTTAAGATTGTGAGTAGCCAAAATGTACTCTTGTGTACCATCAACTTCCTGATAATGATTGAGTAACATAACCATTAAGGAAAATTCAAAGGTATGCCAATGCAAGCCAATTGAAATCTCAACTTTTTACCTCTGTATCTAATAATGTATGTATTTAGGAACTTTTATAAATTTTTGGGTAACATGCAGAATAGCACTTCTATAAATATTGGATCCCTCTGAGAATGAAAGTGTTCTTGGGAGGGGGTGAGCCCTTATATGCATGGGTGTATGTCTGTTCATGGAAGTGTTTGCTCTGGACACTATCCAATGTCTATAGCTACTGCCTTGACTGTTAAATTGTATGAAAGAAGTTTAAATATCACCATGAAGAATGATGGTCTGGCCCAAAAGAGATTGAGATTTGTATTGGTTTATGCAGTATTGCAAAGGAGGATTTAATTGATCCAAAATACAAGCACATGAGAGAGTTGAGGTTGGTTTTTTTTTTTTTTTTGTATCATTGATGTAAAATTGCATTAGTAGCAAACTTCACTTTAATAGTGTACTTTAGGTGTGGAAAAATCCATCTCCAGGGTAAACTGAGAAAAGGAGAAACTCCACATTAAATTAAGCAAGTGCCAGATTTGTTCTAAGCCAAAGGCCATTCATGGCTTGAATATCAAGCTATCTTGGCTGCTCCAAGTGACTCCAGCTCAGTGACTGGTAGTCTTCTTCATTGATGTGTGGCCCTAATTGACATGGCTTTTTTTTTTAAAAAAAGGGGGGCTACTGAATTCATTTTTCAACTCACACCTTGAATCTGTGCATTTGGTTTGTAAGATATGCACAACATGTCTAATTTTTCCTTGCATTTCTTCTAGTTGATTTCTGAGCAGTGTGGGAAATCTTTTTTTTTAAAGATTTTTTTGCTTTTTTTAAATGCTTTTTTTTTAAAAAAGGGGGGCTACTGAATTCGTTTTTCAACTCATGAGTCAAGCTCATGACTCATGACTTCAACTCATGACTTGAAGATGCAGTGCATGCCATTGGCACAGCTGCACTGGTACTGGCAAATTGGATAGCATTTGGCTCTTAATCTGCAGTAAACAAAACGGGGTCTGTTAACTTGTTGCACCAAATCTCATGTAAACTGGAAAGCTTAAAGGTGTTGAGACTAGAGAACGGAAATGTTTGGTGGCTAGGGAAAACATTGATCTAGTGTGCATAATGGAAACCTGGTGGAATGCAGAGAATTGGTGGGATGCCACAATCCCAGCCTAAAAACTCTATAGGAGGGACAGAGAGGGTTGTATTGGAGGTGGGTGGCCATCGATGTTAAAGAAGGGGTAGAATCCAACAAAGTAGAGATTGGAGGTAGGTGTGAATCACTCTGGGTTAAATTACCAGGCTCAAGGAGCAATGAAGTATTGCGGGCATGCTCCCCTCCTCTGAACCACAAACCAGACAGCAGCATAAGACCCTGACCCCCCCCACCCCATAGCACTTTTCAAAGCTGCTATCCTAAGCTCACTTAGTAGGAATTTAGTGGACCTCCCTTCTGCCTTTTTCACCACAGCAACTCTAGTTTGGCTACTTGGTGGAACTGTGTATGTGTGTGTTTTTCAGTCAGCGCCATTTCCCTTCTTAAACACATTTCTTGCACCTGATGAAGTGGACCCTAGTCCCCAAAATTTGTTGTAGCACCTTTTTTGAAAAGCTGTATTTCAAAGTTTAAAATACATTGAAAAAAGCCTGCATACAAAAAGACAATTAGGGACAACTGGAAACAATTATCTACATCCTGTTAATAGAGGTATTTATAAACGTTTTTATTTTTGCAGATTTTGCTTTTTTCCCCCCAAGGAGGAAAAATGCAGAAAGTGGTCTTATGTGTTTTGATTCCAAGGGTGCCTTTTTAGAAATCATAATTATCAATTATAGTCACTTAAAAGTTTACTAGGCAGGTTATGTAGGTGGTATATTTTCTGCACTCAACCTGGATTTCCTGCCAAGTATGCTTGCAGCCTCAAGTGTATAAAATACCTTCTGATCATTACCTTGTCTGTCCTTGAACACTCCCTGCAGTGCAGCACAAGTGTTGCTTGGGCAAAGCCATGTACTGGTCCCCACCCACCCATGAGGCTGCCTTGGTCTGTACTTGCCACTACTGCGTTGGCCTGACTAGAGCATGGCTCTGATGGACTGGGCAGCACACTACTGGACTGAGATCTATGCTACCCTCTGACCCACTGCTCCCACTGGAAGACTAGAGGAAAGTGTCATTTCCTAGGAGATGGGCTAGATAAATATATAAAATAAAACAAACACTTCCCCCCCCCAACAATCCTTGAAGTCACTTTGTTACTAAACTAGCAACACTTGAACTATAATTTGGGCCCATGGTTTACTTTTAGATCCTTCCAATTTAGGCATGGATCCAGATTCCAGCCATACTGCAATCTTATGCATTCTTAAATGCAGGGGTGCTCAAACTTTCAACTTTAGGGATGCTGGACCTTTAACAAGTGCATAGAAGAGAGAATTGCAGCAGGTGCAACTTGTCATCCCACAGATGACAAGCTACACCTGCTGCAATTCTCTCTTCTATACACTTGTTAAAGGTCCAGCATCCCTGGACTAAGAGCCCAATCCTGTCCAACTTTCCTGCACTGATGCAGCTGCAGTGCAGGCCTGAGGCAAAGCAACAAACATTCCTTGACCATGAGGAGGCCTTTGTGACTGTCCTCTCCTTCCCGTCACAGGATGCAGCAGGCACATCTTTAGCATGGCTGCATCAGGGCTGGAAAGTTGGATGGAACTGGGCCCTAAAATGCATTAACCTCCAATGGAACTTACTTCTAAGTACACATAGACTTGAAGCAGACAGTTCAAGTAGACTTGAACTGATAGTGGGAGAGACAATCAGTAAAACTTTGCCTTCAAAATCTAAAGAAAACCTGTTTTGAATGTTCAATTAAAGCAGGGGTGCTCAAACTTTCAACTTTAGGGCTGCTGGACCTTTAACAAGTGTATAGAAGAGAGCATTGCAGCAGGTGCAACTTGTCATCCTACAGATGACAAGCTACACCTGCTGAAATGCTCTCTTCTATACACTTGTTAAAGGTCCAGCAGCCCTAAAGTTGAAAGTTTGAGCACCCCTGAATTAAAGAGACAGTCTTGCAGACAAACACTTCTAACCCCTCCTGTCCTTATTTGTTTTTCAAACCTGATAAGCCTGTTGCAGAGGGCTGCAGCCATGATGGGACCAGTGGATGTGCTGCCTCACTTAAGATGGCAGGGGTGGAGAGGAGAACTGGTTTGTAATTTTGTGATATGACCATCTCCATATAAGGAATTAGGAACAGGGTCAATTGTACTTAAAATTTGTGGTAGTTGTGCCTTCCCCCAAAGTGCAGGAGTGGTCTAAATTCCACCTACCTTCTCCCCAGGATACAACCTGAGAAATTTGCCTGGGGCGTCCATTAATGTCTAGACTGGAGAATTGGGCCATTGTCTTTCCCAAGGCCAACCTAAGAGATAGCTTTTAATTCTTATCAATAGAGCTCAGTTTTTTGCAGATTATGAAGTAAAAACACAAAACATGCTTTCTGCCCTTCTCATTTCTTAAAAAAAAAAATCTGAAACCTGCAAAAAAACCCCCACATTTTCTAACAGAGTGATCTTCAACCTTTTTCATCCCATGCCACAAGGTGCTAATATTGTTTAGGCAAACCATCAGTTTTTTGGGCAATTGACAAGGCACACCAGTAGCGGAGCCAGAGGGGGCTCGGAGCTGTAAGTGCCACATGCAGGGTGACCAGATTGTCAGCTTGAGTTCTGAGTATTGCAGAACCACAGCTTACATGGTGGTTCAGGGAGCAGGTGCAGGGAGATGATTCAGCAGAATCAGCAAGCACCTGGGACAGGCACACCCTGGGTGTGACCAAGCCAAATACTGATTGGCTGAGTTGACTATATGAGGTTAGTCAGAAGGCGCCTCAAGTGCAGCAGTAGGGGAGTTGATGGAGTAACTGTGAGATTGCTGCTAGTGACTTAAGAGGCTGGATACTGTATGTATGTGATATTACTGACTTATGGACTGAACCTTTGACTGTGTATTATTAGAACTGATTAGGATTTGTTATACTGGAACTGACTGTTCTCCGTGCTGACTCTTGGACTGTTAAATGATTACTCTATATGTGATATCCCTTGACCAATACAACTGCTGAAAGTACTCTGCTGTAGTTGAAGTGTTTTCTTGCAACCTGCTCATATTGGGACAAGACTGGGAACCTACACCAATCCTCTTATAATTTTTTACAAGCCCCCCTTAAACCTTAACACAGATGTCATAAGAGCAAAAGAGGATGAGGCACCCCAAACTGTAGGACATCAAGAAAAATACAGGACCTGACAAAATAAAAGCTTAAAATGCATATACGGACTTCATGTATACGCATGAACGCATATACGTTCATGTCAATGCATATACAGACTTCATTAAACACTGATTACTTATTATTAAATTTAGAACTATATTAGATATAATTTATTACATTAATTATTAAAGTGTAAAGGCTACGCACTGCCTGCAGGGACCAGCTCACAAGGAAAAGGAGTACATTTAGGTTTCTTTCCACGACAGGAGGCTAAAAAAGAGGACATGTCCTAAGCAAGAGGATGTCTAGTCACCCTGGTCACCCTGGCCACAGGGCTCCCAAACTCACCCTGTAAGCCGCCCTTCCTCCTGGGGGCCATTCTGAGGAGTGAAAGCAAGCAGAGGACCTGGAAGAATTAGCAGGCAGGTAAAGCTTTTGCAGGACAGCCCTAAACATTACCACTGGCTGAGATTCAACACCAGCAAGTTATTAGGCTCTGCATGTCTGTTTGTTATGTAAAAAGACAAAATGGGAGTCTTTGGCCTGAAGGCAGTGGAAGGAAGGGGCTTTAACCGCTGGCCTCTACCACCATCCTCCTCCATTTTGGAGCTCTCTGCAGCTGCTTTTCTTCCCTGGGAGTGACTATCCTCCACATTGCCTTCAAGGCAAAACATGTGTAGATAGGACTGCATTAACTGTGGCTGTATCTACATGAGGTGCCACTCTTGAGTGTTCTTCATTGAAATCTGGCAAGTTAAACAATACAAGGCTCAAGAACTGACTTGTGTTTTTCTCTTTGTTCTGGTCAGGTTTGGTTTCAAAACAGAAGGGCCAGGGAAACAAAAACACCCAGGGACTCAGCAGATGCCTGTAGGAGAGTGAACACACCCAATCTTCAGCCAAGGGAGATGCAGAGCATTCCAGTGTCTCAGTCTCAAACTCCATTGAGCTGCAATGTCTTGGACAATTCAAGGCAGGACTCAAGGCAATATCAAGAGGGTTGCCAGTATTTGAACAGCACAGGACCAGTACATGTTCCACAGACAGACTTTGGCTGGGATGCTGTCCCTGCAGGCATGCCACCAGGTTGAGAAGGTGCTGGGAATCTTCCCATGGGGCAGCAAGCAAGCCAGCCACCCTTATTTTTAAGGGCTGCTCAACCTGAAATGAACTCTGTGGCCCCAGAACAGTCAACCTCATGGACTTGTGGAAACCTGCAGCAGGGAGAGCCTGCCTGCAGGCAGAACTTACCCTTTCACCTCACCACCCCACACCACTACCCTGTGTCACCACAGACTCCTTATGGTCATAGGCCATGAGCTGGGACTTGGCTTCTCAGTTTTGGCTCTTTGAAAAACTGGCTTTTATTGTTCTTTTTATGAGTTAAGTGCTCTGTTGTTGTAAACTGTGTTTTTTTTATCTATTTACTTTTTTTTACTGTGTTCTTACTTTTTTTTTTATACCTGCCCTCTTATAAGTTGCCTTGAGTCCAATGGGGAGAAAGGTGGGATATAAATGCTGTAAATAAAATCATTTTTCTACTTTTCATGGACTGTCCTGATAAAGGGAATGACCTTTAAAGGGACATAAAAAATTGCCAAGGAGGGAACAGAACATTTTGTGGGGAGGTTGAACTACTGACTTTAGCAGAAACCCTCACTAAAGGTAGTCTATGTAGAAAAACCTCTGAGCCATAAAGCTCAATCATAAGCCAGCTCCCCCCAGTGGGATGGGCATGTGTGTGGACGAACATGCACTATAAGCGCATTTTGAGCACACAGAAGTCAGTGCTACTTGTGGAGAGGTCTGCACCAGCAGTCCTCCATTGGCATTGGAGCAGTGCCTGCTAATTCTGGTAAGGTCAATGCTGTGAATGGGACATGAGAGTGGGAAGGGGGTGTTTGGGGTCAGTGGAGGATGGCTGGAGACAGCAAAGGTGGTCTTTCCTGCATCCTAACCCCTGTCCTGGGTCTGAGAGCCCCACAAGAGATACTTAGTCAATTAGAAAGGCAAGTTTGTGTCAATTTGGGGAGGGCAGAAGTGGAGCTTTTCAGGGTGGGGGGAGGATGGATGATGGGTAGACCAGTGAGTGAACTGGGCCAAGGAGGGGAGTGGGACTGGCACTTAGGCTAGATCCTAACCCCACCCCCATCCCAAGCAACCTGGTGTTGCACTGGGCTGCTTGGATCTGTGCCAGCAATTTCAATGATGCAGACCTGTGTGGCTCCATTGAGGTAGCTTGAGTATTACTCAGGGTAAGGGGACACAAGTGTGAGTCTTGTGTCCTCCTAACCTGTGGCCTCTGTGTCCTCCTAACCACTGGCCTCCTAACCTGTGCTGGGTATGGTGCAGGCCAGCTGCCCTGCCTATGCTAGTACAGCTTAGAATTGGGCTAGTTTTAGCTGTCAACTCTACATCTCCATTAATCTTGCTGAACTGTAACTTAAGGAAGCTCCAGTCCATGTTGCTGGCAACTGTGATGTTACACACAGTTTGGGGCAACTGAGCAAATATGGTTTTGACTAGAAGGGTGTTTTCAGAGGTTGTAGATCAGTTATTTTTTTCCAACCTTTTTACATTGGTGTTCAGAGGTTGTAGATCAGTGACTTTTCCCCCCAACCTTTTTACATTGGTGTTCAGAGGTTGTAGATCAGTGACTTTTCCCCCCAACCTTTTTACATTGGTGTTCAGAGGTTGTAGATCAGTGATTTTTTTCCCAACCTTTTTAACCTGTTTTCAGAGGTTGTAGATCAGTGATTTTTTCCCCAACCTTATTAACCTGTTTTCAGAGGTTGTAGATCAGTGATTTTTCCCCCAACCTTTTTACATTGGTTTTCAGAGGTTGTAGATCAGTGACTTTTTCCCAACCTTATTAACCTGTTTTCAGAGGTTGTAGATCAGTGATTTTTTCCCCAACCTTTTAAACCTGTTTTCAGAGGTTGTAGATCAGTGATTTTTTCCCAACCTTTTTACATCTCATGGTGCACTGACAAAATGGTCAAGGCATAGCATTGGTACTTTAAACCAGGCTGTGTGAGAGGAACCTAGTAACTGAAGCATCTCTTCCATGCCTGAGCATTTTATTGGGCCCACCTGTTCTGAAGAAGTGGCTGGGAAGGTGGAAATGAGCAAGGAGGGGCATGTGCATGTTTTTCCAAAAGGAGATGGAAAATTTATTATGAAACACATCAAAGAGGCTGTGTTCAGCCCTCTTTGTCCCTGCTCCCCTGCCCCCATAGCCCTTACACAGAACATTTAAGTCATCAGAACACAGTGGGGAGGGGTATAACACTTTTGTTCATGTTTTCTCTCCTAGTATTTTCCTACAGAATGAAAGGTACTGATGACATGACCCTGCAGGGAAAATAGTACCTGCTGTGTATAAGCTGAGTCTGAAAAATGGTGTAGTGTCAAAAGGCTAAAAAAACTTTCCCCACTTCTTTACTCCTGATCCAAATCAACCCCATTGTCTGATCTGCTCTATAAAACAGAATGGGGAGACAGCCTATTAGTCTAAAAAGGCATATTTCAAAATATAAAATTGATAGGGTCCTGGTTAAAATCTAAATGCATGCATATGAAAAAAGATGAAGGGGAGTGGTGGAGCCATAGCCAGCTGCATTCCTAGATGGGGTTTCAAATATACACAGTGGAGCTCAGTGATTTCCACAGAGTCAATATACTTGCTTAACCCACTATGTACAGCAATAGGACATGAGGTGCAACACTGGGATGCCTGAATAAAGCTTGGTTGCTTAGCAGCTACCAAATGAGCACAGCATTTTTTGTTCCTCCATCCTATGAGGGTGAGAAAGGAGCAACAGAATTTTCTAGTCCTGAAAGACGGGGAACAAGTTGCTGTTCCTTGTTATAGCTGTCTGTTTATGGGCTGGGGAAGGAGAACCATCTGGTTCTCCGTGCATAAGTAGATATCTACATTTGAGAGTCTGGATGGTGCAGTGGTTTGGGAGTTGAACTTAGACCTGGAAATCCAGGTTCAATTCCCTGCTCAGCTATGAAGCTTCCTGGGTGAGCCTGTCACTATCTTCCTAGTGAGCCTGTCACTATCTCTCAGCATAACATACCTCATAGAGTTGTTGAGGCAAAAAGAGGGAAGGAACTGTATGCCACCCTGAGCTCCTTGGAAGAAGGGTGGAATAAAAATGTGAAAAATAAAACAAATACATTTCTGTGGAGGAAGCTTGTGGACCCTTAAGTGCTCCCAGGGAAAAAGGCCCCTTGAAACACTTCTGCCATGTAAGAATAGCAAGTACTTTAAGAGAGTAATTGATCACGTAGGGTAAATATTTTGGAAGATCTCTTTAAGTTGTACCCTGCTTAGCATTTGTAGAATGCTTTCTGAGTGTGCAAAGGACTAGGATAGTACATGTGATGCTGTTCTTATAAGGACCTTTAAAAGTAGGTACTATCTCCATAGCATAATTGAGGCTAAGAAGGAGCAGTTTGCCCAAGGCCATCAAGTGAGTTCAGGCAGAAGTGAGAAGTAGAACTCTTGATCACTGCACTACATCAGAGCACAACTGTATGGCCTAATCACATCTACTGTAGTGATATTTATCATCCTTTTCCCAAGGAGCTCAGGACTATGTTCCTGGTTCAGTGTGTAATTTTAAAAAGTGGGTCCCACTGCTAAAAGTTTGGGAATCACTGATCTATATGAATTAGAAAGTCTCTGTGTAGAATGTCACTTTCAACACAAACTCACTACCAGTGGCCTTAGGCTGCAATCTGACACACACTTATTTGAGAGTAAGTTATTTTGTACTCAATAGAGCTTACTTTGGAATCCATAGGATTACACTATGAAGCAGGTCATTCTCTGACCCTCAGTCCCCATCTGTAATATGAGGATAATAATTACTTTACAAAGCTATTATAAGTAGGGTTCTGAGATCCAAAAAGGGACACAGTGCCTATGCCTTTAACCATGGTATAGAAAAGGAAAATTTGGCAGGTGCAGCTTGTTAACACCTTCTGTGTTGAGCTGCACCTGTCCAAATTCCCTCTATACCAAAATTCTGTGCCATGGTTAAAGCTATAGGCCAGTGGTTCCCAATCATTAGGAGCCTGTGGACCACTAAGGGCCTAGTCCTATCCAATTTTCCAGTGCTGGTGCAGCTGTGCCAATGGGGCATGCACTGCATCTTGTGGTGGGGCAGCAGTTACAGAGGCCTCCTTAAGGTATGGGAACATTTGTTCCCTTACCCGGGGCTGCACAGGTGCTGGAAAGTTGGATAGGATTGGGCTGTAAGGCAAAAATTGGGCTTATGAGGGACCACAGGAAAGTGCCCCCCCCCCAAAAAAAAAACACAATTAAATTTGTAGTAGAGATGATTGTTAGGGATTTATTAGATTTGTTATTTACAGAGAGGATTTTGGTGGTCTGCTGCCGCTGTGGGCACTCTGATATCCACCCTCTGTGGTGGTCCATGGGGAAGGGCTCATTTTGAAAGATGCTGGAAATGCCAGCTGTAGTATCTGTTCTCCATCCTCTCCGGTGGTTCCTGGGGAGAGCTCAGGTGGCAGAATGCTGGAAGCCACAGAAGGCTATGGTTTTTTCTGAGACTTTGCAGACCCCTTCTCTGTTGGAGTTGGTGCAACTTCATCTGCTGTCCAGGGGTGGCAGGATACTGTCCTGAAAGGGTTAAGCCATAGCCCAGTGACCCTACACTTTACCTGTCTCCTTTGGATGACCTATGTGGGGGTGTGGCCCAGACACTATATCCTTCCCTTCTGCTCCGTGCACACCCTCTTCTTCCTCACTGAACACTGACCTGACAAGATGGGTCACAGCAGGGCTCTGCTGGTGATGCCATCTTGACCACATGGCATGCAGGACGAGGCAGCTCCAGGGCCTTGTTATCTTAAGTTTAGTGTAACCTCTGATCATAATCAGATGCTGTAACATATGCTTCTAAGGAACTGTGAGTAAATGACTTTCTTTTGCAACTTCAACCAGCCATTGTAGTTTGTCTTTCTTGATTAGCAGTCAGTCGGGTGTGGGAGGCTCCCTGGGGTTGATTCCCAGCAAAGGGGGTATCTGCTGCTGAAGCTACTCTGCTTCCTCCCTAAAGAGGAAATCAATTTTTTAAAGATTCCTCCAACATTTTCAGGGACTCCTGGCAGACCACCTGTGATCATAAGAACGTAAGAACAGCCCCACTGGATCAGGCCATAGGCCCATCTAGTCCAGCTTCCTGTATCTCACAGCGGCCCACCAAATGCCCCAGGGAGTACACCAGATAACAAGAGACCTCATCCTGGTGCCCTCCCTTGCATCTGGCATTCTGACATAACCCATTTCTAAAATCAGGAGGTTGTGCATACACATCATGGCTTGTACCCTGTAATGGATTTTTCCTCCAGAAACTTGTCCAATCCCCTTTTAAAGGCATCTAGGGTAGACGCCAGCACCACATCCTGTGGCAAGGAGTTCCACAGACCGACCACACGCTGAGTAAAGAAATATTTTCTTTTGTCTGTCCTAACCCGCCTAACACTCAATTTTAGTGGATGTCCCCTGGTTCTGGTATTATGTGAGAGTGTAAAGAGCATCTCCCTATCCACTCTGTCCATCCCCTGCATAATTTTGTATGTCTCAATCATGTCCCCCCTCAGGCATCTCTTTTCTAGGCTGAAGAGGCCCAAACGCCATAGCCTTTCCTCATAAGGAAGGTGCCCCAGTCCCGTAATCATCTTAGTCACTCTCTTTTGCACCTTTTCCATTTCCACTATGTCTTTTTTGAGATGCGGCGACCAGAACTGGACACAATACTCCAGGTGTGGCCTTACCATCGATTTGTACGGCATTATAATACTAGCCGTTTTGTTCTCAATACCCTTCCTAATGATCCCAAGCATAGAATTGGCGTTCTTCACTGCTGCCACACATTGGGTCGACACTTTCATCGACCTGTCCACCACCACCCCAAGATCTCTCTCCTGATCTGTCACAGACAGCTCAGAACCCATCAGCCTATATCTAAAGTTTTGATTTTTTGCCCCAATGTGCATGACTTTACACTTACTGACATTGAAGCGCATCTGCCATTTTGCTGCCCATTCTGCCAGTCTGGAGAGATCCTTCTGGAGCTCCTCACAATCACTTCTGGTCTTTACCACTCGGAAAAGTTTGGTATCATCTGCAAACTTAGCCACTTCACTGCTCAACCCTGTCTCCAGGTCATTTATGAAGAGGTTGAAAAGCACTGGTCCCAGGACAGATCCTTGGGGCACACCGCTTTTCACCTCTCTCCATTGTGAAAATTGCCCATTGACACCCACTCTCTGCTTCCTGGCCTCCAACCAGTTCTCAATCCAGGAGAGGGCCTGTCCTCTAATTCCCTGACTGTGGAGTTTTTTCAGTAGCCTTTGGTGAGGGACCGTGTCAAACGCCTTCTGAAAGTCCAGATATATAATGTCCACAGGTTCTCCCAAATCCACATGCCTGTTGACCTTTTCAAAGAATTCTATAAGGTTTGTGAGGCAAGACTTACCCTTACAGAAGCCATGATGACTCTCCCTCAGCAAGGCCTGTTCATCTATGTGTTTTGAGATCCTATCTTTGATGAGGCATTCCACCATCTTACCCGGTATGGATGTTAGGCTGACCGGCCTATAGTTTCCCGGGTCCCCCCTCTTTCCCTTTTTAAAAATAGGCGTGACATTTGCTATCCTCTTGATTTGATTTGATTGATTGACTTGATTGATTTAAAATCAATTTTTTAAAGATTCCTCCAACATTTTCAGGGTTTCCTGGCAGACCACCTGTGATCCATAGGCCACAGGGTGGGAACCAGTGGTAGAGGCATTCTGTCCCCCTTATACCTGGTCACTGTGATTACAAGGATGATGACACAATCTTGCTGATGGTGAGAGGTGGAGAGCCCAGTCCTGTGCCTGTCTACTCAGAAGCAAGTCCCACCAGAGTCAACTGGGCTTCCTTCCAGCAGAGCGGGCCTGGAGCTGAGGCTGCTTTGGAGATTTGCTAAAATCTCCCCTCACAAGAGCCAGGAAATACCGGCCTAGGAACGTTGCCCCTCTCAGTGCAACAGGCTGAGAGCCCAATCCTAGGCATGTCTGCACAGAAGCAAGTCCCACTAGAGTCAACGGGGCTGCTCCCAGGAAAGTGTGGGGAGGGCTGCAGCCTGAGAGCCCCCTCTGCAGGTCTACTCAGAAGCAAGTCCTACGACAGTCCATGGGGCTTACTCCCAGGTAAGCCTGCACAGGGCTGCAGCCTGAGAAGGGCTGGCTGCTCAGCGAACAGGACTGCAGGTGCTGCTCTGTTCTGCCAGTGGGAGGACAGCCCAGGACAGGCACTGCGCCTGCGCGAGAGCGCCCAGTCCGCGGCCTTCGGTGCTGCAGTCTCGGTCTTCCCCCGGAACGGAGCTCGCGGGCTGCTGCCTCCGGGGGACCCGAGCGAGAACGCTCCTGGGTGGCAGAACACGCGAAGCCCGGACGGTGAGTGCAGCGCAGCTGGTGGGGAGGGAGGCGCACGTGCCCGGGCTGCAGGCGGCGCGGAGGGAGGGGGAGACGGGGAGGGACAGGACAGGCTGCCCCCCCCCCGGACTCTCCTGCAGAGGCTGTCCAGAGCCCAGTCCCGGGCGGGTCTACTCAGAAGGAAGCCCCCTTGTCCCCACTGAGGCTTACTCCCTGGGAAGTGTGCATGGAGTTGCAAAGGCTGCCCCAGTGTCTTAGGGGGTTTTATGATTACAGCCTAGAGCCTGGATTTTTTAAAGGAGATCTAGAGGGAAGCAATATTTTATGTATAAGTAACAACCAGAAAAAGATCCTCAGATATTTGTCTCCCTGTATTCATGCATTCTTGCAAACATCAGGAGCTCAGCTCCTCGCAGGGCAGTTAGCAACTATCTTTCAAACTGCAGGAGCTGAGCTCTTTGCAGGGTAATTAGCAGCTACAGTATCTAATTTCTGCATAGCCTGAGGGCTTGAGGCAGTTAGTTATCTGATCTTTCCATCACCCACCAAAAATCAGGTTGCAACCCACCAGTCGGTCCCGATCTACAATTTGCGAACTCACTGGTATAGAGCAGTGTTTCTCAAACTGTGGCTTGGGATCCACCAGGTGTGTCGCGAGCCAGTTTCATGTGGGTCACCTTTCATTTCAGTATTTTATTTTTAATAGATTAGACTTGATGATACCATGGTATGCGACTGCATTTGGGGAAATGTTACAGATCTGAACTTTGAACACGCTACTATGTATATTCTTTTAACAATGACAGTAGGGGCTTACTGCTGGGTAAATGTGGGTCGGAATGTAGCCTAGGATTATTAAAATACCCTGCTTGATTATGTCAGTTCCAGTCATGTCATCATGTCCTGTGGGTCCTGACAGATTCTCATTCCAAAAAGTGGGTCCTGGTGCTAAATGTGTAAGAACTATTGGCATAGAATGTTTTTGTCCAGACTCTAGGACAGGGGTGCTCACACTTTTTTGGCTCGAGAGCTACTTTGAAACCCAGCAAGGCCCGGAGATCTACCAGGGGGGAAGGAAGCGTCTGACAGTCACCCCCTTTAATTATTATTATTATTATTATTAACAGTATTTATATACCGCTTTTCAACTAAAAGTTCACATGTATGTAATGTATGGAGCCCCTGCTGGAGTCTAGTCAGTTTCGTCAGTTTTGTTGCTGCATGCCTGAAGAGCAGCTAAAGTGTCAGTTTCAGTGTCAGTTTAGTGTCAGCTAAATATGTCAGTTTTGTCTAGTCACTAGACGAAACTGACATATTAACAGTTTGGAGAGACAGGGCTCCAGGATCTACTCATTTTGCCTCGCGATCTACCGGTAGATCGTGATCCACCTATTGAGCACCCCTGCTCTAGGACATAATAGCCCATTTTCTGAGAGAGTATAAAACCAGGCACAAGAATGTGACACACCATATGAAACATGAATGTCTTTGAGAGCATGCCAGCCTTACCAGAACATTTTTTTGCAGCTGTAATTGCAAAGCAAGCAAAATTTTCCAGTATCTGTTCTTTCTAGGACTGATCTTTCTAGGCCTTTCCCTTGCTAAAGACTGTCACTTTTTTGGTCTTTGGGGAACATGCTGTTAAAAAACACTTGTTTGCATGGAGCTGTATGAATTGCCCTTATTAGGGTTTTGTTCCTTCCCCAGATCATCAAGGTGGTCAGCTTCAAAGGAAGACCTATTATCCTTAATTGTTGTGCAGGAGAGATAATTTCAAGTCTGATTCTAAAATTAGGAAGAATTGACCAGTTCTGTACAGAAAATTCCATTCATTGTGTTATCATAAGAACAGCCCCACTGGATCAGGCCATAGGCCCATCTAGTTCAGCTTCCTGTATCTCACAGCGGCCCACCAAATGCCCCAGGGATTATCAAATATTTACTAAGCTGAGCAAAATTTTCTTTTTCACTTTTAGACCACCATAGTAAATTTTTGGAGAGAGAACAAAACAGCATGGTCTGTACAGTAGTGAAGGTTGGTGTTGTGTGGTAAGAGGAGCATTTTTTCCCCCTTGGACATTAGTGTTGTTGAATTAATTTGGCTTTCATCCATGTACAGAAGTTTTAAAGCTGTTTTGTTCTTAAATCCAACATCACTATCAGTATTGACAATTTTGTGAAATATTTAAAAAATGTATTTATGATACACCTACGATACAGTATATTGTGTGCTCTTACCTTGAAAAGTAGACTAGCAGGACTTGCTGGGTCTGGTTGGAATAAGATGAGGAACACTGGAAATTGGCCTGTTTGGACATATAGCCAGGCATGTTTGTATCTTGAAAGTTCTTAAGTTGAATGTTTTATTTAGGGGAGCTTCTTTAATGTATGCTTTGTTTATCTCAGTTATATTGGTAAAGAAAAAACAACAGGTATTTTGGCTAGTTGATTGCTGGGAATAAGGATGGACGAAAAAGACAAGAAACAGCATCGCAAGAAACACAGTGGGCCAAAGGCTGACAAGAAGAAGAGACGGCATTTGAAAGACCTAGGGCTTGATGATGAGGAGGATGCCCGAAAGAGAAATCCTAAGGCCTTTGCAGTTCAGTCTGCAGTCCGGATGGCCAGGACATTCCACAGGTACAGTAAAGTTCCCCAGCCTCTTCTCCAGCAAGATGCTTTTACACTTGGCTCTTTGGGGAGGTTGGAGCAATGCTTTACAGTGAAATTTTATGCATGATTACTAAGATGTAAGTCCATTCTGTTCAGTGAGGTTTACTTCCAGGAAAATGTGCATAGGATTGCAGCTTTGAGAGGGGCTATGCTGAGAGTCGTTGTGTGAAGGCCATCCAGAAAGTCTTGCTGAGCAGGAATTTTATCCCGGGCTTCCCATGTTCCAGCCTAGCAGTGTAGCTACTCCATTGCTCCAGTTCTTATGATGGTCTACAGGACTTCCAAGTCTTTCTCATGTTAAAAAAAAAAGTGTAATTTTGTGAGGCCTTGATAAAATCCTGAAATGTAAGAGGCAATCTGTGCTGGTATGGTAAACAGTGAAATTTGGCAATAGGTGAATTACTAGGCTGGAAGTTATAACTGCATCCCTGAGTGGAAAGACACTTGTCCCATCTTCCTAAAATAGTTGCCTTATAGTTAGATTTCACATGAGACAAATCACAGCTTATGGTGTGGGACTGCAACTGGAGTTTAGAATGTGGTAATGATAATTACGTACCTATGTCATGGGTTCCCAAACTGAAGGAGTTGGGAACTCTGTAAGTGGCTGCAAAGGTGGGGGTGGGGAGCAAGGGGTGTGCCTCAATGGCACCATAGCAATTGTGGCACTGCGGGGACCCATAGGCTTGCTGGACATAGCTGGAGGGGGATGTGAAGCCTCCTGGAGGGTCCTAAAGGCTTGCAGTGGGGGCTGCAAACCTCCAGGACCCTCTGGGAGGCTTCATAACTCCCCAGGTATGTTACCATGCCCCAGGGTCTCTACAGCACTGCAATTGCTGCAGTGCCATCAGGTCACCCATTCCTTAAGGGGGAATGGCCCACTTCCAGTTCCTACAGTGGGTCACAATCCACCACTTTGGGAACGCTGATCTATTTTTGAAAAATGAGATTGAATTGTATCTTTCAGTCAAAGTCTCAAAGTGGCCTACTAAATATTAAGATGAACATATCCACTCCAATAAATATTGAAAGAATCTAGTAAAATACATCTGGCTGTCATCCCAGCAGCTGAGGGCACAGCTTAGCTTGATAAGAAATGTTTTAGAAGGGTTCTTAAACAATCCACAATGTGAATCTGACCTATCTGTTTCCCCACTTAAGGGGTCACCACTGAAAAATCCCAAAGAAAGATCTCCTCTCCCACAGGAGAAAATGATGTAAATTTTCACATAAAATATGAAGCTCTAAACATACCACAGGAGGTGATGACTTCTTTGAAAGCCTTTAAGATTGTTCATAGATGTCAAAACAGTTAAAATGACAGTTCTTGGAGGTGGATTCTTCTTTTGTTCCATAAGTTTCCACTGGCCAAGGCAAAGTGTTTTTGTTCTTTACTGAAATAAATTGGAATTGGTTTGCACTTTAGAGCAGGGGTTGGCAGCCTACAGCCTGGATCTGGCCCGACACCCAAAGTCATCTAGCCTGTGCAGAGCTGGGCTTGGGAGGCAAGGCCTCCCTCCTCAGCGCAGCACAGGGACTTTGCGAACCTGGGCAGTTGGCTCTGCCATTCCCTGTCTGGCGCATGGCAAATTGGGTGTGAGGCTTTGCCTCCCAATCCAAGGACTATGCAGCCGCTTCTGGGAACTTGGCAACCTGGAAGTTTGGCAATGATCATCTAGCTCCTTTGCCCAGAAAGATCACCAACCCCTGCTTTAGAGTATTTAGAATATCAAGGTATTGTTGGTTATTTTTAATGTATTGTATTATTACCATATGGGGTGATAGGTAGGGCTTCCCAAGGGTTTGTCCCTAATAGGCCATGCCTCCAGCTAAGTTATCTAGGACATTTTGGTGGCTGCATACAGCATAGTAGTCTGTTCTCATAGTACCTCAAGAGATAAAGTATAGCAGTGAGAGGGGTTGTTCACAGCTTCAATTAATGGTTACTTCAATTAAAATAGAATCAACCCTTATTCTCAAAACAGGACTCAAGATCTGAAGACCAAAAAGCATCACATTCCTGTGGTTGATCGCACTCCTTTAGAGCCTCCACCGGTGGTGGTGGTTGTAGTTGGCCCTCCAAAAGTTGGGAAAAGCACCTTGATAAAATGCCTTATTAAGAATTTCACAAGGCAGAAGTTGGTTGAAATCCGGGGCCCTGTAACAATTGTGTCAGGTAGGAAAACCAAACACAAGGCCTTTGTGTGTGTGTGTGTGTGTGTGTGTGTGTTGTGTAACTATCCTCAGTTGAGAAACCAGGTCAAATCATGATTTGTGTTTACTATAGCTTAGAACCCAGTCTATTATTTGAGCTTCCAAATGTGCATCACACTAGTTCAAAGCAGGGATCTCCAGATTTTTCAGTATGAAGGCCACACTGATTTTCACTGACTGACATTAGTGAATTTCACTGATTGACATCAGTAGAATTTAAAAGCATGTGACTTTGGCTGGATCTTTACACATATTTCTAAACAGTTTCAGAAAAAAATGGATACTTCTTAAAAATGTTATTCATTTAGATGATTGGGACTTAAATTTGAATAATCCTTTTCACCATTGTTTTGCAGGCTGTATTACTGTCAAAGTCAAAGATTATAGGAAACTAACAATAAGCAAGCAGTAAAACACATTCATGATAATCAACCTCATTAGTATGTAGAAATGTTGATACAGTTTAATATGCTATACAAATAAAGCATTTTTAAGTGATCTCTCTCTTTCTCTTTATAATTGTGTGTTCCTGTTGTATAGAACATTGAGTTCAATGTGGTATGCATAAATGTACTATAATACAGTTTTAGTACAGGGGAGTAAATCAGTAATATTTTCATTTCAATATTTTTCAATATTCAACACTTTTCAATATTCAATATTTTCATTTCAATTTTCTTTTCATGTAATGATATTTGATTTTAGGGGAGGGCACCAGGATGAGGTCTCTTGTTATCTGGTGTGCTCCCTGGGGCATTTGGTGGGCCGCTGTGAGATACAGGAAGCTGGACTAGATGGGCCTATGGCCTGATCCAGTGGGGCTGTTCTTATGTTCTTATGATTTTGGCAGGGAACAGAATAAAACATTAGTTGTTTTACTATACTGGGCCTCCCCGTATCCGTAGATCCTGTATCTGCTAATTCACTTATCCGCAGATCAGGTTCACATGCCCTCCCTGTGCTTCCCCAGCCTCCTGAAGGTGAGCTCAGCAGAGGCATGACTTGTTGGTGTTTAGAAATAAAACAGTTCCTGACCTAAATACTGTATAATACCTGGATTGTTATATTAAAACTGAAAAATATCTTTACACTTTTAAAGATATTAAATGTTTTGTGGCTCTTTGCTTATAGGTAAAAAGCGTAGGCTGACCATAATTGAATGTGGATGTGATATTAATACAATGATTGATCTGGCTAAAGTTGCTGACCTGGTAAGTTGTACCATAGAAGAGGCTAGTTTTCTTGCTACAAAACCTGCAGTGGAAAAAATGATACACATATTATTCAACATATAATATGTAAACACATGTTACTGCACTAGTGTCAAGCTTTATAAATAGTTTCCAAATCAGCTGGGAAAAACCAATCAGCCCAGATGTTTGTCTTTTGTAAGACATGATTGTGTGTAGTTAAAAAACTTAATATACAGGGGTCTCCCCTGTATCTGCGGATTCACTTATCCATGGATCAGGTCTGCAGGGCCCTACCACATGCACACCCTTCAGAGGCAAGGGGAGCTTCCCTGGGCCTCCTAATGCCTTATAAGGCTTTAAAAACATCATTTCCAGTTTCACAGAGAAACCAGAAATTTTTTTACTGTCGGGCTCAGTTTGACAGACATCTGCTGGGCTCAGAGGATCCTCCAGAGGCAAGGGCAAGAGAGCTCTCCTTGCCCTTGGAGGGTAGGGGGCATTCCCTGGTATCTGCAGTTTCAGTGAACCTTGGGGGGGGGGGTTCCAGAAAAGAACCTCTGCAGATACCGGGGCATGCCTGTACTGTATTAAACCTTAGGTTTGTTCATTCTCTTCTCTTTCGTTGTTTAATGAATTCAGTTTATATCATGTTTGTGCCCATATTTATATCTTTCTGGGCTTCTTCCTATTGATTTTAAGCATAGTTTTTTTGAATGCAGGTTGTGTCTTCATTTACACAATGAGGTTATAGGCTGGTGTAGGGAAACTAACAGCCTGATCCTATGCTTAGTAGCATAGGCAATGCTTTCCATCACCAATGCAGCCATGTCCGTTGGGCACGTGCTATATCCTGTGGTAGAGAGGCAGTCACAGAGGCCGCCTCAAGTTGAGAATGTTTGTTCCCTTACCTCCGGATTGCATTGTGACTGCATTAGAGCTGAGAAGTTGGTTAGGATTGGTGAGAAGTTAGTAAAAGTCTTTTCCTATGCGGAAAATGACATAGCAGATTGCCGATCAGACCATTATTTCAGAGGCAAGATTCTTCTCCAGTAGGAACAGAGCTGTGTTTTCCTTATACTAGTAAAAATCTAAGTTAACAATTTAGACAAACAGGATTAAAAATTGATATTTACATAAAAAGAGTTCGTCACATTTTAATGCATTGGAATATGCATGTATATGGGATATATGTTGTGGTCAATGAATTGGTTTGGTATAATTATTATTTAATGGACTTCTATGCTGCCTCCCCCTTCCCATAAAGGAGCTTCCAAGGCAGCTTATAATAAATTCAAACATATCTCATTAAAAGGACATATTAACAACAATAAAACATTAAATATTTCAAAATTTCAATTGAACTTAAAGTAGCACAGTTTTAAAGTACACATTTTAGCACATATTTTAAAGTACACGTTTTCAATTGTGTCCTTTCTTTCCATTTCTCTCTCAGGTTTTGATGCTTATCGATGCCAGTTTTGGGTTTGAAATGGAAACATTTGAATTCCTGAACATTTGCCAGGTGCATGGGTTTCCCAAAATCATGGGCGTCCTTACTCATTTAGATACCTTCAAGAATAACAAACAACTGAAGAAGACTAAGAAGAGATTAAAACATAGGTTTTGGACTGAAGTGTATCAGGTATGGTATTGCGGTAATTTTGTCTTAAATGAATTATATTGTGTAATGTATGTCAAATAGAGGAAACCACAAAGATTGGAGTGGTTTTGTACTTGCATTTAGAATTGTCGGTAGGTATGCTAGTTGATGAAATTGCACCTTAGTTGGTTTCCTGTACAACTCATTTTGATTTTCTCCTAAAAATTAGTCTAATGAAGATTTAGGGCCCAATCTAAGTTCACCCAGCAGCAGCATTGGATGCCGTAAATGTGTCATGAAGCATGTTTATGGCACCCATTGAACAGGGAGTGATGGTGCTGGGTCTGTGCCAGTCCAATTCTGGGCCCAGCGCTGGCAAGAGGAGGATGCGCCACTTCTGGGCGGCGGTGCAGCCTCTGGGGGGTGGAACGAGGGCAGGGGAAGGTGGGTTGGAGGGAGGAACCAGGTGAGAGGGGGGTGGGACTGGTGGAGCTCTGCCCTGCTGAATTGAGAACTCTGTGTCAGGCTGGAAGGCCTGACAGGGAGTCTCTCAAGTCTGTGCTGGCAAAATAGCCAGCGCAGACTTGAGAAGCCCCATTGTGGGTTTTGGGGCTTTCCCCAGGAGAAGGGGATGAAAGTCCCCTTCTCCCAAAGAGACTCCCAGTGGCTTCCCAGTGCCGGCTGAATACAGCTGTAGCCACTTTGGCGCCAGCTGGATACAGTTGTAGCCACTCTGGCGCCGTTGTTCCAGTGGGTGCCCGGAAGCTTAGGGTGGGGCTGCCCATATGAAAATCCTCCTTATTACCACTGAAAGTCTTATTCAGCAATTCCTCGACCTGAGACTTTGGCTGCCCACACACTTCTGAGCATGTCATTTACAGCTATATGGCTTAGAAATAGTTTAGAATGAAATTGCTTGTTATGGGGCCTATTGTTGAAAACTGCATTTCTGGTTCAAATTCCCCTTCTCTTTTCCCCGGTATGACATGTAGCTCCATTGTGATAGTGTGTGTTTTTTCAGCTTGTGGGAACTTGTGATGTGGAGCATAGATGGGGAAATTCACAATGTGCTAAGGTTTAGCAACATCATCCTGATATTACTGGGGCTAGAAAGGGGGACTTGGCTCAGGGATACTGTTTTTGACAGTTGTCCTGCAGATTGTAATGCATAATTCCCCCTGAAAATGGCATTATATACTTTTTTTGTTGTTGCACAACACTGCATTTATGTTAGGAGGAAATTTCAATCTTATTGAAAACAATGATTAAATGTACTACTGCCTCGCTTCATTGGTAGGTGTGTTTTGTGAATTAAAACTTTTTTTTATTTTTATGAATTCTTTAGGGTGCCAAACTGTTCTATCTCTCTGGGATGGTACATGGAGAATATCAAAAGCAAGAAATCCACAACCTGGGGCGTTTTATCTCAGTTATGAAATTCCGTCCCCTTACATGGCAGACATCTCATCCATATATTCTAGCAGACAGGTAGGGTTTTTTTGGCCTGTTTCCCTCCAATATTGCTAGATTTTGTATTGAGCGAGAATACTGTGTGAATGTTTTTGATGTTTGTTGTGAACTGAGGCAAAGTTTAAAGTTTATAAACCATTAAATATAAAAAAATGGATTATGGTAATGAAGTAGCCAGCTCAACAACTTCAGATCTGTGGATTATTCCACATGTTATTTTGGGGCAAGTTTCTGAAGGTTTGAGAGTGGATTGTATTCTCAAGGGTGTGTTAGGCTGAGGCTTTGTGGATTTTGGGTACTGTAGTATTAAAGTTGGGAGATTGCCTCAGATTATTTGATGTGAAAACCCTTTCTCAGCATTCATTTCCTGTTCCACCAAGCGCTTTAAATACTATGTTGAAATGATGATGTAATTTCTTGGTAGCCATAATGCTCTTGTGCTTCTTGGCCCAGGTCACAGATGCTGACACTGACCCATCTGATCATTTTCTGCTCCTTTCTCTAGTTTACCTAGAGCACAGACCTATGCATGTTGACTCGGATGTAAATCCCATTGTGTTCAATGGGACTTATTCCCAGGAAAGTGTGTATAGGATTGCAGCCCTAGTTCCTCAGAACTCTGCTTTCTATGAGGCCATGAGAGATACATTCTTTCCTAATTCTCAACCTTCCACTCGCCTTCCACTAACCTGCTGCTCTGCCAGGACTTAAGGAATGAATGAAAGCAGAATCAGTGTGGCTCTTCAAATGAAAATAGATTTATTTTCTTCAGTAAAGGTTACCACAACTTTGGTAGTGATATTCTTCTCATTTAGTTCAATAATGCAATTGAGCAGTGAAACAGCTCTTCTGATTCTCAGCTTCCCCACAGAATGGCTAGAAGCTGGTCCTTATATTGGAGGCTGCTGCATGCATAACCCTTTCAGTTAACCATTTGGTAGGGAAAATTAAAACCAAACTTCTCTTCCTGATTTTTATTCAAACGAGTATTTTGGAGAGAAATTCATAGCTGGATTTGTTATCTAACTTTACCCATGACAGTTGTCCTTGAGTCTAAAAACTTGACACCTAAGAATTTGAAGTATATTTTAGGTGGTGGAACTTGAGGTATCTGGTGGTAGTTAGAATAGAATTCTGTTCTGATGGTCCTCCAAACCGTAGTCACTCTAGCAGCCATGGGGTGCTGGCACCTGCCAATGTAAGGGAAGGAAGAGAACATGATAAAATTCAGAGAAATGGCAAGAATGAGAAAGTTTACATTAAAATGTTAGGTTAAGGTTAGAGATGCTTAAGAGAGAGATCCTGCAGCACCGGGTTAGAACTGCATGTATAAATTAAATCTTTCTTTCTTTCTGATAGTTTAATAATTTGGAATTCTTCTTATTCTGAAACTTTTCTTATTCTGTAGGATGGAAGATTTGACGAATCCCGAAGATGTCAGAGTTAATTCAAAGTGTGATAGGAAGGTTTCAATTTATGGTTACTTAAGAGGAGCTTACTTAAAAAACAAAAGTCAAGTACACATGCCAGGTTGGATATACTCACTTGTTAAAGATTTTTTTGTTTCTTACAGTGCTGTGTTCTCCTGTTGCCGACAAACTCTCTTGTACTTTTAAGGCTTATTAAGAGGAATTCTGTTTACATCTGTCACAATCCAATGGGATTTTTTTTTTAATGCCAGTGATCTGCTGTTGGGTGGGGGGCAACTTCTCCGCTGGCCCAGGTGCTTTATGTTGACTTTACTGCCTGGCCCACAGGTATACACATTTGATCCCTGTTGTGTATATGCACCATTGGGCAGAAATGGGTTTTAAAAATTTGGATTCTGTGCACCCAGTCCCAATGACTAGATTTGCACTTTGTTGTGCTCATGGCTCGCCACCTTGGTAATGCTCTTCCTGTGAAATCTTGTTTCTTAGTGCAGGGTGTGCCAGCTCAAGTGAGGAGATAGCATTTTAAGGTGTTTAAAGCTGTTTAAACACCAATGAGCCTTTCACCCCACTCTGTGAGGCAGATGAGAATTCTTATTTCTGTGTTGCAAATAATGAAGGCTTGAGAGAATGTCTTGCCCTAAAGTCTCCCAGTGTTTTTTTGAGGCTGAAGTCAGATTTCTATGAGTGCTCTTAGCCACTACGTTATCTTGGTTAAAGCAAATAAAAATAGTGCATATGCATCAGGAAGTAGTTTCTCACATCAAATCTCAAGTCTTTTTTTTTTTTCTTAAAGGGGAATTTGAAATTCCATTTTGGAGTTTGGCATCATGGCAGTCTTTCCTGAATTATTGCACTTTACATTGTCACTAACTCAATATATGTGTAATCATTAAAAAGTGCTAGATAACAGCCTATTGGTTTTGGCCTTGGTGAGTTGTGTCCTTAAAGCACAGAATTATCAGAAAAGTGAGAACAAAGGCATCTTTTGGCCAGTTATGGTTTAATTAACATCCTTTTCCTTTGGAATTTAGGGCTAAATTAGCTTAACTGTTCATTGTAACTTGTTGATTATGTGTGCATTCTATGTTATGGGACTATACTATAATTTTTAAAATTATATCCTGTTTTAAGGTTCTCATTCATATGGAAAAATGAAATAAAATATGAGAAATAAATATTGAATTTCATCAGGGGAGATGGGATTCAGTCGTATAGGCAATGGTATGCCAGCAATCCGGGTTTGGGAAAGTATTCTAGAAATTAGAAGTATTGTAAGGCACGAAGCACAAATTGTGGAGGGAAGATGAGATCATTGAATAGTTTACCTGTGCATTCAGGATAAATGTAAAGCATTGGATAAAGTCTAGTCCAGTGGTTCCCAAAAATGTTAGCACCAGGACCTGCTTTAAAAAAAATAATATCAGTACTGCCTTTCTCATCTTTGGATTTCCCCTCCAACTGTATTCAAGGCAGTTTACAAAGGCAGACTTATTAAATCCCCATAGGGATTTTTACAATAACAAGTGATATCTTTCAAGAACACCTTCTTTCCTGGTGATGTCCTTCACAGCCTGGTCTCCTTCTGGCTGCTTTTGCCTCCTCTGCGTAGCTGACACTCTACTCCCACTGGAAGGGGAGGGGGGAAGGGGCCATCCTTTGCTTCTCTCACCAGCTGGGAGGACTCATCTCATCAGCACTTTCTGCAGGGACACTTCTGGCTATTTTGAACTACATTCCTAGCTGTTCTTCATAAGCGGCAGCTCTACCACTCAGCCAGACTTCCTGCCCACTCAGCCAGACCTCCTCCAGAACTCTATTGAGACCTACCTGGGATTATCAGACTTTAAAAAAGGAGACCTAGAAAGAAATAATAATTTATAAGTAGTAATAACCAGAAAAATACCCTCAAAACATTTATCTCCCTATATTTACACATGCTTGCAAACTGCAGGAGCTGAGCTCTTTGCAGGGTAATTAGCAGCTACAGTATCTGATTTTTGAATAACCTCAGGGCTTGAGGCAAATAGTTATCTGATCTTTCCATCACTCTTTGAAGACCTACCAAAAATCAGGTCCTGACCCACAGTTTGGGAACCACTGGTCTAGTCCATATAAGACTTGACAGATGTAAAATCACTACATAATGTATTGAGGTAACTTTATTTTTCACCTTTTAAAATCTCCCTTCCTCCAAGGAGCTCAGGGTAGTATACATAGTTCCTCCCCTCTATTTATCCTCACAACAGCCCTGTTAGGTAGGTGAGGGTGAGAAATAGTGACACTCCCATGGCCAGCCAGGAAGCTTCATGTCTGAGGAGGGGAGGGGTATGCCTTTTTTCATACACCTTTTTAACTTCCATACTTTTTCCATCAGGTGTTGGGGATTTCACTGTAAGTGATGTCAGCTTTCTGCCAGACCCATGTGCTCTTCCTGAGCAGCAGAAGAAGCGATCCTTAAATGAGAAAGAAAAACTGATTTATGCCCCACTATCAGGTGTTGGTGGTTTAGTGTATGACAAAGATGCTGTTTATATTGACCTTGGGGGAAGTCATGCAAGTCGACGTGCAGAGGTAAGAGTTAAGGCATTTGGCATAATTTTTGATATTGCATGCCAGGTGGCCTGCGCTGTATCCACCACAAGATTGGAGCCAGAAGTGGCTTAGCCAGAGGCAAGGGGAAACTCTTCCCCCTATCCCCAGGTAAGCCACCATGGCCCCAGTGGGTCTCTTCGAACTTGCGCCACCTCAGGAGGTGGCACAAGTCCAAGGAGAATGGAGTGGCTTCAAGCTGCTCTGCACTGCTTGGGAACAGGGTTTGGATCTAGCATAACAACTGGGTCCCAACCGCGCCTCCCGCTGCCCACCTGCCTGCCCCCGGGACTGCTCTCCGCTCCCTCCCACCTTGTCCCTGCCCCCGCAGACCCCTAAATCGGCCAAGATCTGCTGAAACAGCCCTCCCTCCCCAAGTCAGCGTGGAGGCTGGATACAGCCTCCGTGGGCCAGCGCATGTCCCTGTGCTGGCCCAGCCGATTCCCGAAGAGGCACAAGCCTCCTGGGACACAGTTAGGATTGTGCCCTTAGACCAGGGGTCCCCAAACCCAGGGGCCAGATGTGGCCCGCAACAAGCCTCTTTCCGGCCTGCGGCCAACCTCTTGTCCCCTGAAAGCCTCCGGCCCACTCAACTGAACATGACCAGAACTGTGCTCTGATTGTGTCTGGGGGGTGTTCTGAGAGCCAGAGAGATTGAATGAATGAGCCCATTCATTCATTTATTCACTCATCTAAGTTCCATCTCTAATTTATTTTTTATATTCTGTATTTAAATTTTTTTCTGACCCTCAACACCACGCCAGATATTTAATGCAGCCCTCTGGCCAAAAAGTTTGGAGACCCCTGCCTTAGACTGTAATCCTGTCTTGCTCACCTCTAAGAAACATCTCTAGTTATAAGTGTGGCTTGACTGACCTTTCCATTGTGAATACACCTCAGGCTGGCATTGGAAAAATTAGTTAATATTTCAGCATATGAAATGGCCCTTGACTGTGGCTAACTGAAGCAACAAAGATAGCTTTGGCAGGTACAGAATTGAAAAGAGTGATTTAAAAGACAATGTGGTGATGGGTTTGTTTTTCCTATAAGGATTTTAGCTCTCTGTGTTTGGTTCCCCCCAACCCCCATTCTGGCTTCATACTAGAAGTGTTTCCCACACTTTTAATGGGATGGGTGCATGTTTTTCTGAATCGAAAGTGGGGAGACACTTCATTCTTACTGCCAAAATAGTTTATTTTTAGAGTGTGTAAGAAATGCCCTCCCTCAGAGGAGCCTCAGTCCTTGTATCTTTTACATAATTTGTTCTGTGTGCACCTCCTGAATGGAAGGAGGCGAACCTAGAATAGTGACTCATTTAGAGACAGTCTCCTCTAGTCAGGTAATTTGACCTTGTCACACCTGTTGCAGAGTTGTTTGCTCTCAGAGGAGATCCTTTCCTGTGAATGGGTGCTTTGGGCTCACAGAAGCTTTCAGTTAGTTATTTGGGCTAGTTTAATTTCTTTCAACACGTAGCCACCCCACCCCTTGCAGCACACTAGTTCCCCAGCATCCAGTTTGGGAACTGTTGCTTTAGGGCCAAATCCAATCCAGCTGTCTAGTGCTGATAAAGCCATGCTGACCAGGTGTGCACTGCATCCTGTGGTGAGGGAGTAGTCACAGAGCCCTCCTCAAGGTAAGAGAATGCTTGTTCCCTTACTTTGGGACTACAGTGTGGCTGCATCAGATCTGGAAAGTTGGATAGGATTGGGCCCTTGGTTTAATAGTCCCTGGAACAGTATGGAAGATTTCTCACTTTCTTGTCTTGTAAGTGGACCAATGAAAGTGTAATGCTATTTGTTAATGGTGGTTAAGAGTGCAGCACTGCCTTTCTAACTATGTTCATTCAAAAGAAAGTCCTACCATGTTCAGTGGGGCTTATTAGTAAGTGTGGTTCAGATTGCTGCCTGAGAATGTTGCATGTGTGCTGAGCCAGTGATGGTGTGTATTCAGGATTTGTTTTTTGACTTTTGCCTGATAACTGAAATTGTCAGTTTTTGCCATGGGTATGTATCAGTGGAGCCCACTGTATTATTGTCTGGAAACTGCTATAATTTTTCTTTAAAATTTGACTGCATGTTATTATTTATGTCTGAAGTTGTCTGGAGGGAAAATGAAGTTGCTGACCTGGAAGTAAGGTCAAATGAACTTGCTGGGAAATTACTTTGGTATAGATGTGCATAGAATTGCACTATAAAAGTTCCCTTCTTTAGCTTGCTCCTCTCTTTAGCTTTTTAAAATATTCAGTAGAACCCTTGATGATTGAGAAACGTTAATAGTGAGAGTCGTGCACTCTGGTATCTTGTGTGAAAAGCAAGTGAAGTTGCTGAAACAATTTTGATTTGTCAGGAAGAAGTAAGACCAAATCATGAACTAGTCCAGAGCCTCATCTCCACACAGTCCACTATTGATGCTAAGATGGCTTCAAGCAAAGTGTCTCTCTTCATGGATTCCAGACCGCTAGGGGCTGAGGACATTGAAAACCAAGGGTAGGTTTTTGGTCAGAGGTAACATTTCCTGAAAGCAAGGAGGATCAATTACAGTTGCTATTTTATTTGTGAGAAAACTTCATACATGTGCTGCCTGATCATCCACAGAATATTCATCCTTGGATATGACTCACTGCGGGTTGGGGGATCTGGGGGAGCTCCGACCAAGCCTGACCTGAACGCTTTGAACACGATCGGAGTTGCGTTCTGGTTCACGTCTGGAGAGTGTTCTGATGGCCAGGGAGGCCTCTCTTGCTCTCAGAATCCCTTCTAAAGGTTGAAAATAATCACTTCCAGTTTAAAACCAAAAACTAGAAGTGACCATTTTGGCCCTCAGATATCATTCTGAGGGCTGAGGAGGCCACCCCACCCCTCTGAGCACCCTCTGGCCACAATCAGAACATAGCTCTGGTTGCATTGGGAGTGTTGGGTGCCAAGACCCGCAGATTTGATTATCCATGGGTTTCAGCATTCATGGGGGTTCCAGGAACAGAATCCTCACTATTGCCGAGGCACAACTCTACAGTATCCACTTGCACAAGTATCCAATGCAACAACATTAAACAAACGTAAAACAACTGAAATAATCACAGAGCACAGATAGCAGATAAGCAGTGTAAAAGTGGCTAAAATGTACGTTTTTAAAAAAACCAATGCATTTATCAACTCTTTGCAACTTTGAACATACTAGCAACACAGATCCTTTGGAGTCCAATGGTGCTCTTCACATGTAGCCATCTGGGAGCAATTTTTCATTGCTGGGGGCTGTGTATGAATGACACAACCATATGGGTAGGGCATGCTGCAGGAGTCTTTCCACCGGATTGCCTTCTTGATGCCGAGCATGTGACCTGTGGCTCATGGAATTGTAATTCCTATGTAACTTGGGCAAATGTGTGGGAAGTTCACCTCTGTTGGAATTTTCAAAATCCTTTTTAAAGCATGTGCTTGGCTACCATAGTTGTAGAGAATATTTTGTAGTGGTATTGGTTCAAGAGAGGAAATCAGTAGGAACATGCCATCTCCTTTATTCTAATGGTAGAATGGGGCTATCATTTTAAATCCCTAGACTCTTAGACTAAAAAGTCACTATTGTTGCACGACAGGTGTATTTTCAGCATTTTTTAAATGACTCATGAAATCTGTCTTCATGCTTGATTTTTGACTTCTCTTAGAAGCATTTTCGCAATGCCTAAAGAAGAGAAGGAAATAGATCCTTCCACAGGAAGAGTACGACGGAAGGCAGTGTTTGAAGATGCAGAAAGTGAAGATGGAGAAAGCGAGGAGGAAAAAGATGAAGACGAAGAAATGCTCATGGATGAAGATGGGGATGGGACTGATGTTGAGGAGGAGGAGAAGGGGGAGCAAAGTAGTAAAAGCTTTCTTGGCCAGGAGCAACTTTCTAAGAGGCTTAAAAAAGACACTCAACCAACTATAGCGGAACTGCCAGTGTTTGCCGACAGTGATGACAATCTTGAGATGAGTTCAGATGAGGAAGCAGAAGAAGTTGGCCTTGATGGTACCACAGAAGAGACAGGTGGGGATGGACAAGAAAGTGAAGAGGAGAGTGTTATGGATTCTGAAACTACAACGGGTAATACAGAGTTACTTAATAGACCTAAGCACCATGAGGAAGGCAAAGGGTTGAGAAATAGTAGGAGCCTGGGTAGAAAAGTGACTCTGACTACAGATTCTGGAAACTGCTCAGCTGAAGAAGCATTTGCATCTGACTTGGAAGAATATTTCTCTTTGGAGGAGGAAGGAGAATCAATGGAAAGTTCTGATCCTGAGGTATCTGATGGGGAAGATTCTCAAGCAAAGAGTCTTGAAGTTAAGATAAGTGAATCAAAACCTGTAGAAAACAATGATGTTGAAGATCTGTTGAAAGAGGAAGAGGCGTATAAAGAAGTATCTGACTTATCTGTAGATACGGCTGGTATGTATACATTTCTTCCTTAGTATATTTGACTCATGCTTTCATTGTGTTTGTCCATTTCCTCTTGATAGTGATGTTTTCCAGTTGCTTGAAGAAGGAGCTGTGTAGAACTGCTTGCTGTTGAATCAGGACTGTCTTGTGGTGTGGTGTCAGCAACCATCTCTGTGAATGTGATGTGCCTGAAATGTAAAATACAGGTTGAGTCTCATTACTCGCGAGGGTTCGTTCCAAGAACTCATGTGGATGGCAAAAAACAGCACTGTAGCAAATCAATTTTAAAAACAAAGTCTCTTTGCTCCAGTGATTGAAAAACAACCTTGCTGACCTTTTGTAATACACACAGAGGCAATCAGTCTTTCTCCAGGCGCTTAGGCTTCACTAGGAGGCAGCAATCCCTCCCTTCACCTGTCTGGCATTATTAAATAAGACTGTTTTTCTTTAATTTAAAGGGCCCTTCTCATCAGCTTTGAGATAGAAAAATCTGTGGATACTTAGGTTATACCTGTAATCACTTGTATGACTGTCTCTCTGCAACAGTAAAAAGCAGTTTTTTAAACTGTGATTTTAAAGGGGTGCATTTTTCCCCTCTAGGGATCAGCACATTCCTTCTCATTGGCAGGGGCCATTTGTGTTGAGTCAAATCTGTGTATGAAAAATCCGTGTATAACAAGGCTGGACCTGTAGTTCCATTACTGTTCATTGGCATTCAGTTGTGTGTGAGTGTGCGCGCATGTTTAAGTTAACAGGGATAAGCATACTTGTCACATAAGATTAAGACATAAGAAACTAAATGGAAAGTAAGGGTCAAATGTATGGATGCAAGAATCTATGGCTATTTAGATTAACCCAATCAGACAAGAAAACAGCATTCTGTCTTTTTTTCAGGTGCGCTTAAATGGAAAGAAGGCCTTACTCAAAAAGCAGCTGAAGCTTTTCTGAGACAACAGCAGTCAGCTCCCAATCTCCGTAAACTTGTTTATGGGACAGGTAAAAATATACCTTGTTCTCAAATGCAAATCTAAGGCAGAGCAGGTAGGGGAACACAAACAGGCAACATTATAATTCCATAAAAATCTTTTTGTAAGCTTGCTGTCCCACAGGTATCTAAGTTAATTATTTGTGGCACACTAACAGACTGCAAGAAGAAAAGACCCAGCTCTTTCCCATTTTATGAAAGCTTGGTCATCTGCATTCTTGCTTGCCAGAAACAGCCAAAGGGCTACATGTTTGTCCCTGATAGGCTCCTCACTTTTAGGTTTTAAGTCCTAAATACAGTTAATTTCCAAATTGTTTAACAGCACAGGCACCTCTAGGAAAGCCAAAGTAGAAACTCATCAGACCACCAGAATAAAGTTAAATTTCAATCTTGTGTACCCTGCTGATCACAATGATGATGTAGATTTTCTTATAGTGATAACACATAAGAAGTTAGTTTGCAAGTTACAGTTGACTAAGGCAAGATCATGATAACGCCAATGAGATGAATGAACTTAATAACCAAGACGAGAACAGACCTCAGGAGATAAATGTGGATAGTGATGGCAATAAAAATATTAAGATTACCCTTGGAGGATTAGAATTTCAGTTTTAGATCTTGGTGTCGGCTGGGTAGACTCTCCAAACTGCACTGCAAATGAGAAAAATTCTTGGCTTCCTCAACCTTCTGACAAAGTCAACAGTCTTTTGAGAGAAGCAGAGCATCTTCTCACTTGTGCTGACATTTGTGCTGAGGTCTGTATTGCAGATGAGAAGTTGGGGAGGGAATGTGTGCAGCTGAGCATCTTTCTTGCCAAAAAGACTAGGACACTAATTTTTGGCAAATTAGCGAGTAAATTTGTGGGTGCTTGCTCTTGATTTTTTTACGTTTGTCTCTCACTCTAAATGATATTTTTCAATAAATAAGTTGTGCTTAAACAGAATGTTGTAACAGGATTGTGATGCAGGATAACAATATGAAGCATTGAATAGCTACAGTTTTTGTTTTTGTTTTATTCAGTGGCTGAAGATGAGGAGGATGAAGGTGAAGCAAATGAAGATCTTGGAGGATTATTCCATGTCAGCCGTCCTGACAAAGAATCAAAACGAAAAGCAGATGCCCTGGACTGCTCCAAATATGTTGTGGAAGCCCCACAAGACTGGGACCTAGAAGAGGTGCTTCCCCTTGAGATTGATGGCTTATTGTGTACTTAGAATTGTATGTTTTGGGGATCTCCAACTTGTAATTTGCAAGCATCACAGAGTCCCTGAACAGGTTAAGAAAATGAATAGAGGGAGAATTACAGCAAATTTGCTGGAAATATAATACTAACTTGTCCTCTTCCAGCCACATGTTGAAGCCTGGAAGGAGGAGGTGCTGATTATAGCAGAATTTAGCAACCCTTGAAATTAAGAGTCTTGGGGAAATTGTGAATCAGACTGGTAGGAAGAAGGGGGTTGTGACTGGGGTTTGGAAGAGGGGAAGCAATAGCCATTGGGATGGTTGTTTGAGCAGGACAGGGATAGTTCAGGAGGGAAGATAACTGGTGGTGGAAGATTGTTTGGGAGTGAGTAGGAATTGGAGAAGGAGCAGCAATATTGGAATTGTGCTTACATATATTGATATAGTTTACATTTGACGCCTCCAATTGTGCAGAAGACCGTTTTTTAGAACTGGCAATCTTGGGGGGGGGGTATTCAAAAAAGCTACTTTGTGATGCAGTAAAATTAATGTAGAGTAGTTTCTCCATCACTTAAATGCTGGGCTGACCTGAGCCAACTTTGTTGTGCTTGACTGGCTTTTGATCTTTTGAAAACTGTGTTGGCCAAAAATGAACTTTAGTGGCTTCCTTCAGAAAGTTGTGGGCCGACTGTGTATCAACCAGGAGGCACCTGACAGCATTTTAAAATAATGCTATGGTGGACTGAGATCATTGTGAGTAACCTAAATGATTACAGGTGGAGCCTATTTATCCACGTTAGTTCCATTCCATGACTCAGCAGGACACGGAGCCTGCACTATCTCAGTGAGAGGGGGGGGAATTTGGCAAACACTCCCTGGGTTTTTTAAAGCAATCCCTCTGTTGCTACCACACCTGCCTCTCTCTGTGTGTGTGTGTGTGTGTGTGTGTGTGTGTGTGTGTGTGTGTGTGTGCGCGTGAGAGAGAGAGAGAGAGAGAGAGAGCACGCGTGCTCCATTTTGCTGCACGTGCTCTGGCTACAGAGGTTTTCAGCCCCCCTTCCCCTCTTCAGCCTCTTTGCTGGCTCAGGGGCTCCAAGAGTGTTACTGTTCCTTTGCAAGGGGAACCTCTTCCAGGGCTCCAGGGCTATTTCCCTGCCTGTGCCAGGCGGAGCCTTTTTTGCAGTGTTTTGGGCTGCCTGGAAACTGAGCAAGAAGCCATCAAAGGGCAAAGGAGGCAAAGGTGTCTGTGACTTTCAGTTCCCCTCACCCTTTTGAGACAAATCAGCAGATAAAAAATCTGTGGATAAATAAGTTGGACCTGTACAGCTAACATGGATCTGTAGTATGAATCTTTAGTTTCAACAGATGGCAAGAATGTTACTTGAATCTTTTGGCAGGCTATGGACACTATTAGAGACTGTTTTGTGACAGGAAAGTGGGAAGCTGATAAAGATGCAGCTAGACTCCTGAAGGAAGATGGTGAGTTGACTGTTGCTCCTTTGCTAGTTTTTCTCTGAAGAGCTCCAGGAAAAGCTATTATTTTGTAGAATTTTGACAGAGAGCTTACGGGGGAGGTTACTGTGGTACCAGCTTTGATGTGGCAGGGGCTAATAATCTATGAGTTTAGGGATAAATGAGATGGGAAGGGGGGATAGTAGTAAGTTCTTCATTGTGGTCCATTAAATGAATTGTGAGGAAGGCTTTTGTGGGGAGGAATGAAAAAGAACACTTTGGGATGCATGTGTTGTAAAGAGTAGAAGTATTAGTAAAATATAAGTTGAGAGATTCCTATACAAGAAAAACTAAGACTTGAATATATTCAATTTTTTTTAACAGAAGAGCTATATGGTGATTTTGAAGACCTTGAAACAGGAACTGTACATAAAGGCAAACCAACTATTCCAGGAGATGAGGTTTGAGGAGCAATAACTTTTGTTTACCAAAGATTTGCTGGTTGAATATTGGTCTAAACATAGCAGAATATTGTAAGAAAGTGCAAAGTGTCTTGCGAAGGGGAACCCATGTTCTGCACTGTGCATAAATGATTCAGGTTGTGAAGATTTGCTTGCACTGCTCAGTTGTATAAATGAATAGTAGTGATTTGATCTTTGTCCACATTTTTTTCATCATTGTCCTATAGCATGAGGACCCTTATTCATGATTCTTGATGGTCTCTTAGCATTGTGCAAATATGGCAGGTATTTTAGCATTGTCTCCATTTCCTGTATCGGAAAGTGCCAAATATCCAGGTGCTTTTCAATCATCCCATTTCAGTATCTTGGGGAAGGGTTGCCAACAGGCCTAGGTTAATCATTTCCAGTTCACTATGGCCTGAATCAGTGTGGTATGTTTGAAACAAGAAAAAAGACAACTGGCAGGAGCCAATACATACTTGCCCTGTTATTTTAGTTATAAAATTAGCTCTTGGCAGGATAACTTCTTTACCTTGGTCACTGCAGGTGCTGTCATCTTTCTGAAAGCCCTGAATTAAGTGTGTTTCTTTTTACTACTAGGCAACAAGTGAAGAGGAGGAAGAGAATCATGGGGGTCAAGATTACAAAGATGATGAGGAAGAAGAAAAAAAGAAGCGCATGGACAAGAAACGAAAATTGAAGGAAATGTTTAATGCTGAATATGATGAAGGGGATGCCACATACTTTGATGATCTGAAAGGGGAGATGCAGAAGCAGGCTCAGGTATGAACTTCATATTTCTCAGAGTTGTTCTGCAGCACAGCGGCCAAGAAAAAGAGTGCCTTTTTCTTCTTCATAGAGTCTACAGTGGGGGCAAATGTACTCTAGTGGGGGAGGGTGCTTTAGTACTTTACCTCTCCATGATTCTGATCTCAATTACACTCCCTCTTCCACATGCTATCTTAATTAGAAAAAAGCTTCCATTGAAAACCCATGGAAACTTAGGGTTTTCACACTTAGGGTAGAAATCAAGGTGAGGGCTAGGTGTTAAAGCTTCCCCCCAGTCCCTGACCATAGTCTTGTCCCATGTTTGCTTCTTCCCTCAGTGTATCTTTTTTTTGGGGGGGGGGGGGGGAAACAGAACACACCAGGCCATGTGACATGTTTCACATAATCAAGAAGGCTCTGGCTTGGATCTTACCAGGTGACTTTAGGGTAGCCACTTTCTCTACCTCTGTCCCCATTTGTTACTAAGATTGTGTATGCAGTGAACACTCTAAAAAGTGCTGTGCTTGCAGAATGGGACTTTCGTGTCCCCTCCTCTGTTTTTGTGCAGCCTCCAGAGTACTCCCTCAGAAGCCGATCCTGAAGGTTGGGGGACTCCCAAGAATAGTGTGGGGTATAGTGTGGGAGAAATTGGTGGAAATCTTGCTGTCTCCTCCTTGCGTGAGCAGAAGTGCTGTTGTGTTCACACTAAAGCTAACCAGGATTCACTCCAATGTATTATAATTTGAGAAGAATATACTTCTGCTTCTAGTTAACTAACTGCTAACTTCTGCTAACTGAGTAAGAGGCACTTTTTCAAGTGGGTGCTCCTCTTACTTTTAGCAGGGGAAGAGTAACTGGCCCTCCTCACCCCAGCAGTGTCTTTTCTAGTGGCTGTCAGCTGGTGTTCTTTTGCATCTTTTTATGTTGTGAGCCCTTTTGGGACAGGGAGCCATTAGTTATTTGTTTTTTCTCCGTAAACCGCTTTGTGAACTTTTTGTTGAAAAGCGGCATATAAATATTGTTAATAATAATAATAATAATAATAGTTCATTAATACATGCTAGAATATCATATAAATGTTCTTAATTATTATAAACTTGAAAAAACTGAATTGTGGTATAGGTGGTAGTAGGGCTCAGCTTTAGGAAAATCTAGATAGATAATGAATAACAAAGTAAACATGTACCACCAATGTGATGATACAATCTTAGATTTGCTTTTTTAAATTGCTATATCTTATTAACAGAATTGTTGAATCCAAAATATGAGATGTAGCTGTGCTGTTCAGATCTTATTGGGTTCCAGCAGAACCCTCCCTCCTGTAGAAGCTTTGTCTGTTCTTATTGGGGACTCTTCTCTGTTGTGCTGACCTTTTTATTAGATTTTTTAAATTGATAGTTCTTTGCTTCCTGTTTCTCACACCTAGCTTAACCGAGCTGAATTTGAAGATCAAGATGATGAGGCTAGAGTTCAGTATGAGGGCTTCCGCCCTGGAATGTATGTCCGGATAGAACTGGAGAATGTCCCTTGTGAACTGGTGCTGAATTTTGACCCCCACTATCCAATGATCCTGGGTGGCCTTGGAAACACTGAAGGAAATGTTGGTTATGTGCAGGTATGCAATCTCAATATTGTATGTTATGGAACAAGACTCTCATGTGCCAATGTGCATAACTTTTTTGAATGCACAAACATGTTTTCCCCCCTCCCTATTTCTGGTTCGGTGCTAAAGCCATAAATTATAGGAGAAGCTCTGTGCTGATGTGTCCTGAGTAATGCTAGTGTTTTACAAAACACTTTGGGATTAAAACTTCTTTACAAGGATGTTATTCTAGTGTGCTGCTAGATGTAAATCCTTCCATTTTTTTTTACATCTGTTATTGCTCTTGGCTTGCTTCCATATTCCTTGCTTAGGTCTATTTTTTTTTTTCCTCTCATCCTTAGTTTAGGCTGACAAGTGAGTTCTAGAACTTGGGCCCAAATCCTAACCAACTTTCCAGCACTGGCATAGCGGTGCCAACGGGACGTGTGCTGCATCCTGCAGTTGGGTGGCACTCATGGAGGCCTCCTCAAAGTAAGGGAATGCTTGTTCCCCTACCTTGGAGCTGCATCGCCCTTATGTCTGTGCCTTCCCCTGTTCCTAGGAAGCTTATGCTTTCCTCTCAGTAGTTTGAATGCCATTCTGGGATAGATCCAGCAGAACCCTCCCTCGTGTAGAAGGTGTTATCTGTTCTTAATAGGGCAGTTTTACACCTGGTGCTAGAGAGTTTAATGAGAAAAATGAAACTGACGCTGCAACCCTAACCACACATTCCTGAGATTAAGCCCTGTTGAACAAAATAGGACTTGCTTCTGAGTAGGCCTGGTTAGGAATGTGCCCTCAATCTGATCTGCAGTTCTGCTTGTGCAAGAGTATGTGTAACTTCTTGTATGGGCAGAAATGGGAGAATTGTGAAAGAGCTAATATAGCTACAGGCAAATACATGTGTTAATGTTTATGCAATAATTCGTGGAATAGTGGAAGGGCTCTGTTCTTGAATCCCGTCTTTTGACTGACCATCGGGAGATAAAACGTATTCTATTTGTTGTATTGCATTGATTCCTGAGACACTTTTATTTCCAAAGCTCCCATTTAGGCATTAGATATGATTGATCCATTTTTATCATTAGCAAATAGAAAACCTTCACTACTTTAACACACCTTTGATAACATGCTGTGCAGTCAAGGTGACATCAGTATCAAGGGAGGATAAGAGCTGCTAAAATTGTTGATGATAGTACTGAGGCTTGCTTTGTTTTTAATGAAATGGTTCCTTTGGTTTATTCAGATGCGCCTGAAAAAACATCGTTGGTATAAGAAAATACTTAAAACACGTGATCCTTTAATTTTCTCTTTGGGCTGGAGACGATTTCAGACCATTCCCATGTACTACATTGAAGACCATAATGGCCGTCATAGGCTACTCAAGTACACACCTCAACATATGCATTGTGGGGCAACTTTTTGGGGTAAGAGTAAACTCTATAACTTTCCAGCTGGAAGGGATGGAAGCACCAGGAGCTTAAGATTATGTGATTGAAAATAAATATTGCAAAATTGCTTGAAGCTTTTATAGTAGTAGTGCCTGAATTAATGAGTAAAGAGGTGAAAAGAGTTCATTTCTACTTAATTCATAGAACTATAGGGAAGGGACTGCAAAGTAGCTAGTCCTCTGCTTTGTGGAGGTAGGGATTTCCATGATCAAGTGTTCATTAACAAATTAGTTTATACACTTGTCTTTTATACTGTCCCTTATGAAAGTGTAAATCAGAATGCAACAAGTGTTCTATGCAGGAGATGGAATACATTTAGATTGGTTATAAATAAAAGGGTGGGCAGATCACAGGCATTTTGCTGGCACAATATCCCAGAATATGACAACTTGTCCAGTGCTGAAGATTTACATGTAGAGAGAGATGCCGGATAACTGTGCAAAGTCTCTGTCCTTTCCCCTGCCCCACCGTCATGTGGGAGGCAAAAGACCTGTGCTAGGTTTTTTTCGGGAGAGATCCTTTCTTGACTTGCTGTAGTGCAGTCTAGTAGATCCTGAGTGTGCAAACAAGACTCATCTCCTCTAATATAATTTGTTAGTATGTTGAAGATTCTGCTTGAGTTTTGAGAGGCCTACAGAGGTTGTTGTTTCTGAAACCTTTATTGGCATATCAAACGATTAACAATTGTACTTTACAATTGACATGACAATTTGCATAACACTCAACAATTTAAACAAGATACTAGAATTATTTAAATTCTAGTATTATTATTATTTAAATTCTGACAGCGTTACTTTAAGGGACTACAGGTTACTTTAAGGGCCTACAGAGGTTTTGTTGCCTGATGCAAGAGATGATTGCATTTGTCTTCATATCTTGCAAATACTTGATGACAATGGAATTATGTAAGCCTACATATGAGAAATATCATGAGCAACAGCAGCGATCAAGACAGTTGAAGGCTGGGGGAAAGCTGCTTGGCTTCCTTCCTCCTTGCGCCTATTGGTGAGAATTGGGGATCATGCTTAGAGAGAGAGAAATAGCTGCCTCAAGTGAGGAAGATCCAACCAGGAAGGAAGGTTTTTCTGGTTTCTGCATTCAGCCACTTCTGGGTTGGGAGATAGTTTCCAGGAAGCTCACTGCTTGGGGGGGGGGGGTCACCTCCAAAAGGGGCGACGCCAAAGTAGAGGGGCATGGGCCCTGTTTTGTATTGGATTGGATTGGCCAGGCTTTGAGGGCCCTTTAATCACTTATCTTTTGTCTCCAGACTATTGGTGGGAGAACAATCAAGGGTGAGGGCCAACCTTTCCTTCATATCTTTTGCCAAAGTCAAGATAAGACCCACAGAGGGTTGGTGGAACCTTTCCCTAGAGAAATTATATCTTTTGGCCTTTTCTTTCTGATTAGATTGGGAGCAGAACTTTTTTCTTGGGGGTGGGTGACGTTATGTGTGTTTCTTCCAAACAAGTGAGGTAGTTGTTTTGCTGTCAGTATTTTGTTGTTTTGCTGTCAGTATTTTGACTAGCTATGCTTGTGATTGTATTTGTGTTGTAGGAATGGTTTATAATATCATTACATTAATGCTGCTTTTATATACCTTTAAATCTCTCTCCTGTTTTTGCTCTATTGGTTGCTATTTTAAGTGTGTTATTATTTACTTATTTGCAGCATTCATGCTCCACCCTTCAGCCATCAAGGCTCCCAGAGCAATTTACATAAAACCAAACAGTGGAAAACGATTACAACATAAAAGGGGGTGAAATAAACAGATGCAAATATATCTTGCTGCTTCCTGTCCCCTCACAGGGCAGTTGATGGTTCTGTGGACACTGTGGTGGGGGGAGGGAAAAAGTCCAAGCTTAGAGGCTTCGGGGGTGATGGTAGTCATGATAGTTGTTTGCTGGCTTTCCTTTCTTCTCACAGTGCTGTTGGTGTTTTTATTACCTTGTTTCTATGGTTCTAAGATTGACTGGTTTTGTTTATATTACCCACTTGGAAAAGAAAAATGGAGTATGCATTTTAAGTCATTTTTAAGAAAACCAGTTGACCTCATTTTTGAAGGAAGATATTGTTTACATTGTTTTAGTGCCCTGTTTTGCTTAAAGTTTAACTTCTTTTGCTACTTTTAGCAGAGCATGTGTGTTGCTTAGCCGTACACTAAAGACTTTGGTCAACCTTATTTTTCAGGTCCTATCACACCACAAGGGACAGGATGTTTAGCAATCCAATCAGTGAGCGGTGCAACTGTAAGTATTTTAACACTTACTATGTTTCCAGTTACCTGTGATAATGATAGATTTCATTTATGAAGCATTCATGAGTAATTAAATGAGACGTTTAAAGAGATGGTGTGTGATTATATGAGTATAATCAGGTTTCTACAAATCTGCTTGCAAGGCAAGTGTCCTGGCCCTCTGACAAAGGCCATATTAACACTACATGAAAGGCTTCTCCCTTGTTGGTGGAGAGGAGAAGTGGTTTTTCATGGTTTGCTGCTGTATTTCTAAAAGCCCAACATGATATGAGAGCCCCCCCGGTTCTCCAGTACACTTGGAGGAAAGGATGGGTCAGTGGTGATGCTATAATGTGGCTTGGTAAGCAAAACCATTTATGAACCCCTGGCCTCAAAAACCATAAGTTGAAATAACACACTCTTAAATCTGGCATTTCTGTATCTTGAGTTCTCGACTTGGTATGTTTCTACCTGGTTATGTTTATTAATGTACTTGGTTGTATTTTAGCTTGATTTTCGCATAGCTGCTACTGGAGTTGTTCTTGACTTGGATAAATCCATAAAAATCGTGAAGAAATTAAAGTTGACTGGGTTCCCATTCAAAATTTACAAGAATACGGCATTTGTAAAGGTATGTGTTGGAGCTGTAGTTGTGGTCTTGGTAGACATATGGGATCTGGTAACCCACATGAGAATTGCATTTTTGTAAAGTGCATTTCTAACCCTTATGCATTAATGCATTAACCTAAAAGGATATGGAAAACTTCTGCCATTCAAGGGACGGAACACATTTTGCTTCAGTATATCCTTGTGGGCCCTGACCTGATCCACAGATAACTGAATCCACAGATACGGGATCCACAAATATGGGACTCTCCTGTATAAGCATAGGAGAAAGGAGTAATAGTTGAAAGAAGAAATTCTGCTGTATTTAGAAATAACTCTTCGCTGTTTTTAAGTTCAGAAGCCTTTGTTGTAGGATTATGGATTTTCTGATGTACCTGTCAAGATGAGCCCTCCAGTTGCGCAAGATTTGAAAACAGATACAGTAGAACTTCCAAAGTTGACCACCTCTCTATATTATCCACCTCCTTAAGTTGGACCTAATTTTCACAGTATGTGAACCACAGTATTATGACACAGTAATTGTCCACCTCCTTCAGTTGACCTAATTTTCACAGTATGGACAGACACTGCATATACACTTTGGGAGACTAACCTCTCTATATTGACCACCTCCATAAGTTGTATCTTGACCACTGCCCAGAGTATTAATTTACCCTCTGTAAGTTGCCCACTGAATGCGATACTGTGGGCCTGTGTTTTGTCTGGTTTGTCCCATCCTGGAAAAGCAAGAAGCCACGCGACAATCCTTCCCCTACGCCTGCTAGTGCATGTGCAAAAGGGTTTTGTAGGTGGGCACACTGCACATAGGCGACAGATCTGTGCCAACTGCCGATTGTACCTGGACATGTATTATGTTTTGAGGGACATGAGGTTGCTTGTGCATAGTGAAGCAACTGTCCTTTCACTTTGGTTCCCATCACCAGTGTATTACTTTATACTTATATTGAATCACAACTGCTATTTTGCTGCCTGTTCTCCCGGTTTGGAGAGATCCTTCTGGAGCACTTCACAATCCCTTCTGGTCTTCACCACTCAGAAAAGTTTAGTGTCATCCACAAACTTGTCCACCTCCCTGCTTATCCCTGTTTCCAGGTCATTTATGAAGATGTTGAAAAGCGCCAGTCCCAGAACAGATCCTTGAGGCACTCCACTTTCCACCCCTCTCCACTTTTTTTGTCAATTGCCCATTGACACCCACTCTCTGTTTCCTGGTCCTCAACCAGTTCCCAGTCCATGAGAGGACCTGTCCTCTTATTCCCTGACTGTGGAGTTTTCTCAACAGCTTTTAGTGAGGGACTGTATCAAACATCTTCTGGCATTTAGTGAATCTGAGGAGACCCAGTGAAAGACAGGCAGCCTAAGTAAAAAAAGTGTGTTTTTTAAGTAGCTGTTGGAGCTATGTAACATGCTACATGCTATGGGATGGCAAGGGATAGCATTGGTGTGCCTGTCTGCTATGAAACCAAGTATTTTTTTTAACTTACAAGTTTTTTAAGCTTATGAATTTTTAGGGTTTTTTTTTAAAACACTGTGGGCTGTTTATTCTCTGTCTCTTGATATAGATATAGATGATATAAATAGTAAGCATCACAAGAGGATCAGTTCTCACTGATATTTGCAATAAAACTTTTTAAAAATCCAATCTAAATAATAATTTGGCCTTGCATTTGTTGTCCTGGGAGCTAAATATGATATTTAAATGCCTTTTTTCCGTATGTTGACCACCTCCCTATGTTGAGCAATTTCCAGTTCTGTAACTTCAGTCCCTCCCAAGGAAAGTACTTGGCATGCAATTTGTTCCACTGCCTATGTTCCATGTGACAAAGCATTCAACCTGTTTTGGATGAAATTGCTCTCACCTGGAAATAAAGGCATAACCTTTCATTAATTGATTTTTATCTTTGTTTTGTGCCACATAGGGGATGTTTAACTCTGTACTGGAAGTGGCTAAGTTTGAAGGTGCAGCCATTCGTACCGTGAGTGGTATCCGAGGGCAGATCAAAAAGGCCCTTCGAACTCCAGAAGGGGCTTTCAGAGCAACGTTTGAAGACAAGTTGTTAATGAGTGGTAAGTTGCATCTTCCAGGTGAGTTTAGGCTGCAATTTTGTACACGCTTATCTGGGAGTAGGTCCTGTTGAACTCAATAGGACTTACTTCTGAGTAGATATTCATGGGATTGGGCTGTTGAACTTCTTTAATTGAATTGTTTTCAGGTATTCCTGAAGTGGTGATTTGACCAACCTAGGGCACAATCCTAACCAGGTCTACACAGAAGTAAGTCCTATTGTGTTCCATGGATCTTACTCCCAGGAAAGTGAGGTTAGGATTGCAGCCTTAGTTTCACATGGAGTCAGTGGCTTGTCTGAAAATTGATACACTTCCAGAAGGAATAAAGGCTAGCTTTCATACTAACACATAGTAAGGGAACATCATGGTCTTAGCACTTTTTTTTTCTTTTGGCAGCAAAGGGCTCAGATTTAGGGATGCTAAATTTCTTGAATGGCAGCTGTCCTAACTAGACATTTCTGCTTCTTAGATCTGTAGTAGAAGCCAAATGCTCTAATGCAGGGGTCTCCAAACTTTTTGGCCAGAGGGCTGCATCAAATTTCTGGCATGGTGTTGAGGGCCAGAAAAAGTTTTTAAATAATAATAATACAGGTATTTATATACCACCTTTCTTGGTCATTGGATATCTCCTCAGACTTTATTCAAGGTGGTTTACATAGGCAGGCTATTCTAAATCCCCGTAGGAATTTTTACAATTGAAGAAAGGTTCTATCTTTCAAGAACCACAACATTTCAGATGGATCTTTCTGATCTGGTATCACATTCTGGCCTCCGGTTTCCTCCCACTCAAGCGGACAAGCAGCTCCTTCATCTCTTACATGGAGGGCAGCCAAGCTCTTTCTTCGCTCACACCAAAGAGCAGGTGGAATAACTCAGCTTGTCAGCTGCTTCAAGGTCTCACCATTCACGGTGCTGGTGGCCTTAAACTGGCGACCTGCGAATGTTATCTTCAGGCAAATGGAGGCTCTACCCTCTAGACCAGACCTCCTGCCCAGCTATACCACTTCATACTAGGGGGGAATCACATTTTTGAGTGAACTCTTATGTGGGAGAACTCACCCAGATTCTAGCCCTGTACTCAAACTTTTCTCCCCAATGTGCTAGTTTTTTTATGGTGTTTTAGTTGCAGGGAGCTCTTCACATAAGAGAACATTCAACAGTGGCATTCCTCCACATATGTAGTTTGAAGGGATTCAGTCCTTTCTATCATCCTTTCTATCCTTTCTATCAGGATTCTTCCTTCTCATTCTGCTGCATGTGTTGGCCAGGTCGAGGAGAGCCTTTGAAGTGCAAAACATATGCTCTGTGTGTTTGTGTAGGCGTCTACATTGGGATTCACCCATTGATCCAGTTAACAGCTCTACACAGCTCCTCTGCTTAAAACCGCTGTAATTAAAAGCTGGACTACTTGCTTCCTTTTTTAGATATTGTTTTCATGAGGACTTGGTATCCTGTGTCCATCCCAGCCTTTTATAATCCAGTAACTTCCTTGCTAAAGCCTGTTGGTGAAAAAGACTCCTGGGTAGGAATGAAGACAACAGGTCAATTAAGGCATGAGAAGGGCATCAGATTAAAACAAAATAAAGACTCTCTGTATAAGGTATGGTGGTTTATGCTGTAATTCAACATTAAATATGTGTAACTCTGACTTTGTTCTCATCGGTACTTAGTATCAATGAAAGGGGTAAGGACTGAGCTGCTTCCATTTACTATGTTGGTTGTCAATCAGTGAGGTTAAAGAGTTGTAGTGAAGCACTAAAAGAGGCAGCTTTATTGGGAAGTATTACTTTAGTAAGGTTGCATTGTTCACATGTTATACTTGCATGCACTTGGCCACTTGAACAACAATTCAAATAGTGTCCTTCCATTATACTCACCAAGTATGTGCCCTGGAGTGGGTGTGAGATGGGAGAATGAATCTGCTGTTCCCTTCATTGTCTCAGTGTTTGGGTGCCTCTCGTAGTGTGATTTAACTTCTTAAATACACATTTTTCAGAGTTAAGGTAGTTTTGACTGCGTGATTTTCTCCTTACACACTGATTCCTAAACCTGAACCCTGTGTAAGATGTGACCTGACTGTAGTCCTATCTATATATTGCTTTTCAATTTAAGGGGGAAAAAAAGTTCCCAAAGCAGTTTATGTAGCAAAAGAGATACCAGTAAACATGCACTGGAAAAGATGCTATGCTGGGATGAATAGAGACAATTCCTCTCCTTTTGCTAAAATGTCAGAGAAACTACCATTTAAGAGGTGCATCTTAGCCCAGTTAGCAGAGGTATGTGTACCACAGGCCCATGTTAAGCTCATTCACTTGACTGTGTCCAGTTTGCTCAATCTCTGGTTCTTTTTAGCAGTATTCAGAATAGGATTCTGTCTGCATTTCAGTTCTGACAATTTGTTTTAAGATTATCTATCCAATGATAAAGGGAGTCTGTTAATACTGTGTCTCAAGTCATTGCATTGTAGGAGCCACTGCCATGCAGCTTTTTCTTACACTACTCAGGTAGCATGTGAAGCCTCAAACTATGTAGAATGAGCTCATCCTATGGCTTTTCCCCATGTCCCCATTACTCCTAGAAACTGAGGCAGAGCTGGCATCTGCTATTCCCACCTACTCCTCCCACCAGGTGGCCTAGAAATTCTGACCTTTTGTGGGAAGGAACTGTGAAGATAACATGAGGTGGTTATGATAACATGGTCAAGAGGTGTCCATAAAATATCTTCCACTTATATTGTGCCATATTATAATGAGTGAAAGATAGTCTTGATTTTTGTAATAAGAACATTGCTGCTCAGTGTTACCTTTGCTCTTTGTAGCTTATAGTTCGGGAGAAGAAACATTTCAATAAACTGCATATTCCAAAAGCGCTTCAGAAAGCGCTGCCATTTAAGAACAAGCCTAAGATCCAAGAAGGCAAAGGAAAAGTCCCCAAGGACAGGTGGAGACCAGCTGTTATCAGGGAACCTCATGAAAAGAAGGTAAGTATGTGTGTGTTTCTTTTGATCACAATCTGTTCTTGGTCTAAGAGCTACTTCATAATAGCACATTGGAAATTTCCTCTTGCCAGTTTGCAGCCTCTGCAACCCTCTTCATTTTTCAGTCCTTTAGGAAGATTGAATGCTGCCCCTGCACTCAGTTTATGTACACCTTTCTATTGCACATCAATGTTACTTCCCCATGTAGTGGTTCTGGTGTTGGACTTACACCTGGAAGATTTGGGTTCAAATTCCCAATCAGCCATGGTTCTTCCAGGGTGACCTTGGACCAGTCACTATCTCTCAGCCTTGCCTACCTCACAGGGTTGTTGTGAGGGCAAGGAACCATGTACATCACCCTGATAATATGATTAAGTGGTTTGTAACTTTCAGATGACAGACAAACAAACACACTGTAGCAGTGGTTCCCAGACTGGTGGGTTGTGACTCACCAGGGGAACTGCAGGAGGACCATTCCCCCTTAAGGGGAGTGGCCCAGAAATGGGTGCCCCCCATGGTGCTGCAGCAGTCTCACCATACATGAGTGGTCCTATTGGTGGCCTCCGGGAGGGTCCTGGACTCTCCTGGAGGCCAGTACAAACCCTCAGGTACATGTAAAAACCCCTTGGCCTTGGTGGTGGTGTGATAGCATTGGAGCTTTACCCCCACAAATACCTACATAAAATTTTTGCCAAGTAATCAAGCTCCAATTATCACTTTGCCTTATCTCCAGGGCAATCAGAGGGCAGAGCTTTTCAACTGTCAAAAGCTTGCTGAAGCAGGTCATTAGTTTCTATAGTAACTTTCTTGGGAAATTCCAGCCAAAGTTACCCTTTTATTCTCCTTTGTTCCATTTTGCAAATGCTATTGCAACCTGGTTCTGTTTTGCATTTAGCAGAGATCTGTTTTTTTCAACACCAGGATGGGATCCTCCTTTCCATTTGAAGCAAAGTCCCAGGCTACAATTCAGTGTACCATTACTTAAGCATAGCACCCATGCAAAGCAGTGGGTCTGCTTCTGAGTAAAAAGGGTTGCAAATACATGCAGCTGCATCTCTCTGTTGTGAATTGAATTGCACACTCTTAGTTATGTGTTATGGGTTGTATGTAGAGCTTTGGGTTTAACACACCAGACACCTTAAAAGTGGATTTGATTCATGGTTCTCCTGCAGTAGTTGCCAACCTTTTTCACTTGCATATCCCTTGGCAGCCCATTTCCATAAATTGTACCTTTCATATTAGCAAAATGTTTGTCCTTAATAATACAAGCCCTCATCTCCTCTATATGAAAGCCCAGACTTCATGTATTTATCACAGTGTTTTCTCTTTTTATCTGTTTGAAGAACACAAGACTCTGCCGTTGCACTGTTTTGCACCAGAATTGTGCTGAGAAATTCTGGGTGATTGATCACTTTCCAAATTATGTTTCAGCTTTTTTACTGCGCTGGTTGTCAATCACTGGTTCATAGATGAATTGATGACCAAAAACTAGCTATTGGTGGGGCTTTCAACAGCCTACTAGCTACCTTCCTTCCTGCCTTGCTGGCCCTGCAAAGCATTCTGGAGCATGACCTGCCTTTTTCTGCCATTATTCCATTCTTTTTCAAGTACCCCTAAAGGTCCTGTTGAGTGTCCCTGGGAGTACATGAATCCCAGGTTGGGAACCACTGTTCTACTGGTATGTTTACAGTGCACGGAGAGTGTTTACAAAAAGGTGGAGAAGACCAAAATTTAAAAAAAAGAAAAATATATGATCTTTTACTATGTTTTTAATAAATTAGAGACTACAATTCTTCGGTAACAATTAGTGGTAGGTTATTTTTCAGGAACTGGCCTCGGTTAAAATCAGACAAAACTATAGTCAGACACCCCCCTAAGTTTAACCCCCGACTTATCCGAGGGTCATAGAAAATGCCATGATTTTTGGCTCAAAACCTGCTCTCAAGTTATCTGTGAGATTGACTTATAGGCGAGTGTCTGCGGTACTTACTGCTGTCCCAAAGTCCTACTTGGACTTTGGGAACCGCTGCACTATAACCAGCTAATAATAGCTGGTCAGTAATAGCTGGTCACTATCCTAACCAACTTTCCAGGCACTGACATAGCTGTGGCAATGTGATGTGCACTGCATTCTCCAGTGGGGAGGCAATCAAAGGGGGCTCCTCAAGGTAAGGGTATGCTACCTTACCTTGGAAGTGTATTGCAGCTAGGCCAGTGCTGGGAAGTTGGTTAGGATTGTGCCCAAAGTCTCTTGTAGGTTTGTTTATATAATGTGTTTGATCCAAGGATCTGGATCGAAGTTTATCACCTTTGATAAACATCAAGTTTAATAGTTAGGTCAGTCATAAATGGGTAACCCACTTTTGGCTAATAGGACACCAGTGCAGTTGTTTGCAAGACGTTGGTTGCTATAAAAGACGTTCCTGGGCAAAGTGGGTCAGAGGCATCTAATCTAGGTTCATGTGCCACTCCAGCATTGTGTATAGGCTGACCTGGCATGTACTATCCAAGTGTCACACTTCCCTTTCTTGCTTGTAGCCCTTAAATCAGTGGTTCCCAAACTTTTTTGACTGGCAGCTCCCTTGAGCTACTGAGCCACTGGCCATGGCTCTCCATTAGGTCTGCAAACCTAAACATTGTATAGGGTGGTGGGTGTTTCACAAAGGTTCTGTGGCTCCCTTAGCTGGTTCCCACAGCTCCCTGGGGAACCATGGCTCACAGTTTGGTAACCACTGCCTTAAATCTTTTTAATTTATGCCCATGTTTGCTTGCGTTTGTGGCTGTCAGCCTTGTTAATTGCGTATGTGCTATACACACCATTCTTTGTTTTTGTAAAGATTGCAGCGCTTCTTACTGCTCTGAGTACAGTACACAGCTACAAGCTGAAGAAAACCAAAGTGAAACACTGCCAGCAGCTTAAAGAACGCCTTAAAGTGAAGCAGAAAGAGGAGGAAGAGAAGCTGAAGAGGCAAAAGGAAGCAAAGAAAAAGCTCTTCCGCATTATTGGGCAAAGGGAGAAGAAGAGGCAAAAGTCCAGCCTGAAAGGGTCTGCTGAAAGAGAAAAGTGAGTTTTTAACAGTTCTCTGCAGAGAGAAAGAAGGCATTTTACTCTGCAGTGCCTAATGGACAGCAAAACCCCAGATGCTACCATAACAGTCTGGACTTCATTGAACTTGCCTGGGAAGAAACAACACAGAGTGGGAAATGACAAATATTGTCACTTGAAGACATAGACATCAGGTGTAAATTATGGTTTGTGATGTTTATCACAATATGTTCGTGGAACTGAAGTGCAGGCGTTTCATACTGCACAGTATCTGAGTGTTCATTAAAGTATTTCCACTTTTTATTGTTGAATGGGAGTCATCTATGGGTTTGTGTTTAATCATGGAGTAGTTTTACTTACTATCACTGAATGAGTAATGGATGGTACATTGTGAACTAAACCTGTTTCTGCCCAGCCCACAGATGTATACATCTGATCCCTGTTGCATATATGCAACATTGGGCAGAAATGGCTTTTAATATTGATGTTCAAATGACACAGTCTGCTGAAAGTTTGAGGAACAGACCACGTATCAAGTTGAAATTGTCCATAAATGATTTCTTGTACACCTGAAATATAGGCAATGTAGCTAGGAATGGCAGCAACTTTTTAAAATGCAAAGATAAACCTTTCTGCCAAGTAGCTGAACTTTAAGCCAGCAAAAATACTCTAGCTTGAAGTAGCATCTCATTTAGGGAGAGTAGAGTACTCCATTATTATATACTATGTATATTGTTATGGGATACACCTGTGGTACAGGCCTTGTAGAATAAATGACACATGATGAAGCATAACTTGACTCGCTGGGCAAATCCTACATAGATCTAATTTCTGAGAGCAGGACAGTATACACCGGTGGTTCCCAATCTTAGAGGCCCTAGAGGCTGCTGCCTGATTTATAAATGCCAAGAGGCATGGCTGTAATGGCACTTGGTCAGCCGTGCCTCTCCCTCACCAAATTTGGGTCCTGAAGTCAATTTGGGAACCTCTAATATACACCATTCCTACACCACCCATACATTCCTTACACGGATTTTCACTTATATGGACTGCACATGTTAAGATAGTGCTTCCTATTATGGAGATTTTCACCATAAGGTCTTCCTCCCCTCTCTGAAAAAGTGTTGGGTGTAGCACTAGCACCACCTGCTGGAAAGTAAGAGACATAGCAGTACAAGACATCTAATTGCTGAATGATTGAGTGAACGGCAGAGTTCCCTCTAATTTCTCCCCTGAGTGGGCAGAGTGCTATTGTGGCTATATTCCCAGTGCTCCAGAGCATTTTCCTTCTCAGCATTCTGTCAGTTTCTCTCTTTTTGCCTTCTTCTGTCACCACCCCCTCCCCTGTGCTGTTTCTACAATTTAGTGTGCAGTATGAGTCCAAAGGAAGAGTGAGAAAGAGAGTGGGAAAAATGGGAAAACCAGTGAAATGTATGAGTTGAGAGAGTTAAGTTTGGAACTAAAGCTTAAGGTATTAGAGGGCAGTAAATGTGGTGAAAAACAAAAAGACATGTCTCTTGCTTTAGGTGTATTGAAAACTACAGTGATTCCTTAAGACTTTAGGCATTTAGAGTGATTTTTTGGGTGGGAATGGCTTTCGAACAAAGCCTATTCAACCCAATTGCCATTTGAAATGAATATAAAAAAATGTACTTGGACATCTGGATGTCCACTATAAAGGCTGTTTTCAGGAATGGATTAGGTATAAAGGGGATTAGGTATAAATGGATTAGGAATGGATTAGGTATAAAGGGGTAGTATAAAAAACAAAGGGTTGCCACCAAAACCAGCAGTCCTTTGTTGAGTCTCTTCCTCCCCCCTCTGAAATCTGTACTGTAGCTACCTCAGTTTCCCTTCTGTTACCCTGCTAGTGGCAGAAGCAGAAGAGAAATACATCTGCCCTAACACTTTGGAGAGTGGTCACTTCTGTGATTCAAGATCACTTGGAAAAGTGAGATCTAAACTCTAGGTTTGCATTTTTGCTTGTCATAGAAAGAACAACATTGCTTTTCAGTAAATGTAAATGCAAATGCAACAGTTTGTTACTTATCATATATTGAAAGAATGGTGCAATTAAGTACTTATGACCTCTGATCATCATGCACTAAAGTGTGCAAAGGTTCGATGATAACAGCCTGTTGAAGAAAATGGCATCAAAAGCAAAGGGATTCATCTTGTTTGTCTTTGTAATGAGTTTTGTGAAAAACAGCTTTGCAGGTAAGGTAAGGGAGCATGTGAAATGCTTTGAAAGTCCACTGTTTGATGTATGGTTTATGCTTTTAGCTGCTTGCTTTTAATATGTTCTATTTACAAGCAAGGAACAAAATCAATTAATTTCAGGGATTTATGACTGTGTTTCAAGAGATGTAAAGGACATACTTTTAAATATGCAGACCAATTGTTCAGTAACACAATTTTCAGCTAGTTCATCTGTTCTTCTGTTCTGTCTGCTAGGGAGGATACTTCAACACATTAAACACCTGTACCTTTGTGTTCTTATAGTTAAAAAAAAAATTAGCTAAATTTCAAGAGACAGTTTGACTTACCTGAGCATTTTACCACTTTAAAGAAATAAGCCCCAGTTAAGTCAGAAAATTCATGAGACAGTTTCAGTAACAATAAGGTTACATTTATTTCTTTGGTTTGATCATTAAGGGGTCTAGTGTTAATCACACTGTAAGATGATGGCCAACTTGGCTATGTTACAATGCATTTATTATTTCTGTCCTGTTTCCCCCTCCCCCTAGTTATCAAGTTGGGCCTAATTTGAAACAAAGGGTGTACAAATAGCACTAATATGCAGTGTTCTGCATGGTCCCACATCATTTTCAAGAGTTTATTAGCATACACACTGGCTCCGTATCTTCAGTGATTGCACAGCAGCACCAGTTCCATCTGTGAATCACTTGCCTCAAATGCCACATGCACAGAGCTTAATGCAGAAATTGCCTTACATGGAATATTGAATAGGATAGTTGCTTTTTCATATGCCCTGCATTTTGTATAAAAGAGAATCTCGAAGCTTTTAGCTAAAAATGCTACAGTGATCTGGATTGCAAAATACTGCTTCTCCTAACATGGTTTATAGCTGGGTGATTACAAAAGTATAATTCTACAAGATTCCCAGACAGTCCCTGGGCAGATGAGAAGTCATTTCCTTCACAAAAGAGACACTCTACCATGTTTAAGGATGCTTTGTCCTTGTGCCAAACTGCAAATTCCTAGATGCCAGAATATTGATAAAGTTTATGATGTATACACCTAACTTAACACACTGTTTAGCTCTTTAAATCATAGGTGGTGGTGAGTACTGACACAAAACAAAATGTTAGGGTGCAATCCTAACATGATATTAGCACTTTTGCACCATGTTGGAGGCAGTTAGACCGGTACCCTTGCGCTGGCCTCCCTGTGCCATCGCGGGCACTGGGGAAGGTGAGTTTGTGCTGGCCGAACTTGGCCGGTTCAGGAGACTGAGGAGGGCGAGGAGGAGGCAGGAGGCTGGTGCTCTGCGGTGGGCGAAGGGTAGGCAGTGGGCATTCCCAGGGGCAGGCGGGGAGCAGGAGGCGGAGCTAGCAGTTATGCAGGATCCTAACTCCATTCCCAGGCAGCCTGGGCCAGCCCCAAACTACTCGGATTTGCGCTACCTCCGGAGGTGGAGCAGATCCGAGTAGCCCCATTGGGGCTGCAGTGGCTTTCCCCCAGATTAAGGGGAAGCGATTCCTCTTGCCCGGGCTGAGCCACTAAGCATCCGAACCTTGCTCTGGATATAGAGCAGGCCCGCTGGCCTGCCAGTGCAAGTTAGGTTTGCTCTGTTAATCCCTAAATACCAGCTCAAATTTTGTACAACCTACTAGAACAGGGATGTCAAGCGTAAGATCCTGCCCAAGAGCCTTTATCCCAGAGAAGCCCTTTATCCATCTTGTATAATAATTGAGTTTTTCCAGCACCATCCTTTCAGCAGTGCCAGTTCTGTTGAGGTTCTGGGAGAGAGATGGAAAGAGGTTACAGAAGGCAAGGAAGAGTATTGAGGGAGAGGCAGACCAAGAGAAGGGAGAAGGTGCTGAGAGAATCCAATTATCACATGGGCTGACTTTTCAGCAGCACTGTTTCTGCTAAGGTGCTGCTTAGCCACTGAAAAGGCAGCCCACTTAATAATTGGCCTCTCCCATATTTTGGAAATACCAAGATTTGCATATTTTCTGTTCAGCCATTTGCAACCAATGACTTCCGGGGGGGGGGGGGGAGGAAGGGGCTTACTTCTCATCACTTGCTCATCACAACATTATCACCAGCCCTCAGTAGGCTCCATGACTGCTATTCAGCCCGCTGTATGAACATCCCTGTTCTGTAAGTAAGCTGGGAAGACGACTATGTGTATTTTTAGTTGACTACTCCAGATCTGCTCCGGAATGCACTGGAATACTCATACTGCATTGTAAAGTGTAACACCTTGTTCTGCTTATGCCTTGAAATAAAGACAGCAAGTTAATAACAATGACATAGTGACAAAAGCAGAGGTTTCTGGCCGCTTTCTAGCGTGTTTTAGTCAGAAAATGTTCTTATGTGTCACTAGATAACAACCTGAAGTTTGACCAGGCCCTGATCACTGTGAACAATTATCTTCTGGACCCAATCAGTGCTTTCTACGTCTCTGATGCCTGTTACAAAGTAAGTAGAAAGAGGTTACTGAGAGAAGACAATAAATTGCTTAGTCTATTGTAGTTTTGTGCTACTGGGACATAGACAATATAATGTGTTCAGTGGAGTGTGTGCTGCAATACAGAAGAGGCCGGTTTTCCTTATCCCCAGTGGCCTTCATCCAATCTGAGCTAAGGGGGAAATTATTTTAGAAAACTAAGCATGGCAATTAAGCCATTTCTGCATATACACAACAGGGACCAAATGTGTACACCTGTGGGCTGGGCTAAAATGGGTTAAATCCTGAGCATAAAGCTCATCCACTTAGTCTTCTGGAAAGAAACCAGGAATAATGTACATAATCTTCTGTTGAATGGTAGAACTAAATGCTTATGTTCCAAACATGTATTATTTATATATACAGGTATTTATATACTGCCTTCCTTTGGTCGTCAGATTTCTCCTCAGACTTTAATCCGAGGCGGTTTACATAGGCAGGCTGTTCTAAACCCCCATAGGGATTTTTACAATTGAATAGTTCTAGTCTTTCATAGAACTCCTTCCAACTGGATTCCTTCCCTGTCTGGCCTCTCTCTGGTCCTTCGCCTCCCATGCTCCACTTGAGGGTAACTCCTCTCTGCCACTGAGGGTCAGCTCATCAGTATATCAGCATGTTGTCAGTTCTCCGGTACTTCCGGTTGTTTCAAACAGGTTACCTTCGGGGGTGGCATTGATTGGGAACTGGCTGATGGCCCATGCCCATCAAAGGTGCCAGCTAGCCAGGCTGACTGAGCCATCAGTACTGGTGGCAGTGATGATGTAAGCAAGCAGGGTGCCATGAGGAGTCTAGTGCAAGGGTTTGCACCAGGCTCCCCAGAAATTTGGTACACGATCTCACTACTGTTATGATTAAATAGATTTTAAAACCCATTCCTTGGCAAGATTAAATGGAATATGTTACTACTTAAGCAGCACAAGTTTGGCTCAATAGCTTCCTCCTTTTGCAAAGGCTTCTGGGATTATTGGGCATCCATCATCCAAGAAGACGAATCCTCTTTTACCAGTTGGGATTATAACCCTTTGAGTATTGATCGAGTGTTCATGTTCACATCCCTTCCACCTAATAGAATTGCTGGGTGCGTTAATTGTTTTCTCTCCTTTCATCTTGCTAAATGAGGGCAATAGCAAAGGTGAAGTAAGAGGGAATTAGCTTTAAGTGTTCTTGGCATCACAGTTGGCCTGGAAGGAGTGGGTATTACTTTTGGATTCTGACAGTATGAAGTGTGGTTTGTCAGACACGGAAAATTTTAACTATGGAAGGGTCTGAGATTAATGGGGTGGCTTGCTTTAACCCAAGCCTCTCTTTCTGAACCTCTGCATTGCATGTGCCAACCTCTGCCCCTTAATTCACTCACTGTACACAAGGTTATTGGTGTTCAACAGACATAGAAAAATGCCTCTCAATTGTTCTGGAAGATAGGTTGTTCTACTCACACCACCACAATTTCTGTGCTATAGTTGGTTAAACTCTGTATGCATATAATCCTGTCTTTCATTTGGAGAGGATATCAACCATGTTTAATTAATACCCTACAGTATGAAGTGCTTTATGGATTAATGCCATGGGTAAATACAGGAGGTTCTTATCCTTGCAATGGTTCAATTTATCTGGCAGTTTTCCAATGTGAAACCAGAGTTGCTCTGGTTTGAGTCAATGAGCTTAGTTCTTTAAGTTCATCTTGCTTATCCTAACAGCCAGAGGTGGCACTATGGGGGTGTGAGAAGGCGGTGCGGACAGCACCGGGTGACACCCTCAGGGGGAGGTGACACCACCAGTGGCCCAAAACTGGAAACATTTTGGAAAATTTATATTTGAGGAATACCATCATATTATATATCATTTGATGCATAATTTAATGCAGAGTGTAATGAATCAAACCATGTTGAATTAGCTGTATTTTATCAAATGTTATGGCTAATTTAGCAGAAAATGAAAACACAACTGCCTTATGTAACAAAAAGTAAATTTTCTTAACTCAGAACAGACCAATGAGACTGATAGTTGCAAGAGCCAATGAGGAGGTGTTATGACACAGCAGAGAACCAGTAAGGTGTTAGTATGAGTCATCTCTCATTTCCATGTATCAGAGCTAATACTAGAACTCTTCTGGTGTGAGTCTCATCAAGTTAGCCACTGGTTTTTTTGTTGGTTACTGATTTGTTGGCTGACCTATACTGTTACATTAAAATAAAGTTAATTGAGGTTACACCAACTCCTAGTGATACTACTGCATTTAGGCTGTTCGTGAGATATTGTAATTAATTCTGTATGGTCTGGTATGGGAGCAGTTTCATCATGGGGGTGATGCAAACCCTGGTGACGCCTCTGCTAACAGCCAGTCACACTTTTTTAGAAGCAATAAATGCTTCACTGCATTGGATGAACTTGATCAATGTCCCATTGGTCAATAAACGGAGGAATTAGATGACAGTCAAAACAGGGTGGAGCAGGTGAGTCATAGAGGTGATACTGGGTGGAGTGGTGGATGCCTGTCTTAAAGGAATAGGGATGGTTGATGAAACACAAATGCTCTTAGAGTCAAACGCAGTTCCATCAAGTAGTTCCAGTTAAAACTGAGCTCTTCCTATTTTTGTGTCCACGACCTCAGTATTTATTTTCCACATTTTTATACCTCCCTTTCTCCAAGGGGCTCGGCAATGTACATAGGTCCTTCCTTCCTTTTGTCCTCACAACAACCCTGTGAAGTAGGTGAGGCTGAAAGATAGTGACTGGTCCAAGGTCACCTAGAAAGTTTAGCAGTTGCTACTTGCACTGCTTTGTAGTGACTCACAGAAGGATCTACCAAGGTCTTGAGCTGAATTGGTTGTAAATTCTTCACACTGAATGGTTTACTGGCTGGAGACATTACTTTTCAGCCTCCAAGATATGTACAGCATCTGTATTGGCACAATCCCTGGCAGTTCACACCTATTCCTTTAAAGTCCATCAAGTAAATGTTAAATGCACGCATGCACTAATTGGTTGTCACGGGGGAAAGGGCCAAAGCAGCCTCCATATATAGGCAGGGGTGTGTGCCCTTCCACCGTCCCACTCCTTCAAAGTAGTTTACAACCAGCACTTACCTTGGGAAAGCAAGAGGAAGAGGAAGGCCCATCCTTGGGAATTGCTCTTTGTGTGACTGTGGCCCAAATCCTAGCCAACTTTCCAGCACTGACACAGCTGTGTCAGTGCGGCAGGTGCTCGTCCTGCAGTTGGTTGGCAGTCATGGAGGCCTCCTCAAGGTATGGGAACTTATGTTCCCTTACCTTGAAGCTGGAAAGTTGGTTAGGATTGTGTCCTGTAGTTGTTTACTGGGCCAGAGACCTCTTTTACAAAGGCTTTGCCCTATTGGCATTTTCTGAGGATTGGGTTTGGAAGTCGTATACAACAAGGCAAACCACGTTCTGGCAGATTTTTCAAAAATAATAATAGTCAAAGAACAGAGGAGTCCTATTGCTGGTGTAACAAAAACCCAATTCAAATTCTGCTACCAAAATAGCAGTAAGTACTGCAAACCAATCATATAGAAATGAACCATAAAGAATGAATCTTTCAGTCATCTCCTGTGTGTCCTTAACATTTTTGTTTGTAAAATAGTCTTTCAAATCTACTTCTTTTTAGTCAACCTTCTGTTACTGAACTACTGCAACCACCCAGTAACAAAAACTGCTTATGGAGAAAGCAATACAGGGAAGAAAAAAACAAGTTTAATGATAATAGAAAATTTATCCCTCCCCCCTTTTTTCCAGTGTCTGCCACAACTTCTCTTCATGGTTTCACCTGCTTCATGGGGAGAGCCTTCCAACACAAGTGTGGTGGTTAGTTCCTGCTATGTTCTTGAGGTTGAAATATTTGTAGAAGGAAATGGTACCACTTCTGTTTGCAGGTAAAAATTGTTTGAAAATGTTAGAAATTAATGTCATTGTCATGTTTCTGATGGGTTAAATGGAGCCAAATGACAGCCATTTTGTACTTTCAATAGAATCAGTTGACAACACTTTTCTTGGAACATAGAATCATAAAGCTGGAATGGAACCTTGAAGATCCATGAGTATAACTCTTTGCCAATACATGCTGTCTACAACTGCAGCATCCCTGATAGATACCTATCCAGCTTCTGCTTAACCCATTTCTGCCCAGCCCACAGGTGCCCAAATGTTGCATATATGCGACTTTTGATCTCCCTTGCGTATATGCAACGTTGGGCAGAAATTGTTTAAAGACCTCCAATGATGGACAGTCTGAAACAGTCTGGTAACAGAAAGGTAACACTGACGAGCAATTGCCACATCAAGAAATTTTTCCTCATGTTTAATCAAAATCTCATGTTGCAATTTAAAAACCCATTTATTTATTTATTTATTTATTTGCCCTTCCTCCAAGGAGCTCAGGGTGGTGTAGGTAGTTTCTTCCCTCCCCCCCTTTTGTCCTCACAAGAATGCTGTGAGGTAGGCTAGGTTGAGAGACAGTGACTGCCGGACAAAAGTCGCCTAAGAAATGCCATGGCCGATCAAGGGTTTGAACCAGAATCTTCCGGGTCGAAAGCTAATTTCTGAACCACTATACCTCCCTGGCTCTCCTGATCCTGGTCCTATGCTCCAGAGCAACTGAGATCAAGTCTGCTCCATCTTCCATTTAACAGACCCTCCAATATTTGTATTGGAGCTTCAGCTGTGACTTTCTGTGTTGGAATAATTCTCTATACCAAAAATTATCAGCGCATTGAAAAATAGCGTGTCAGACTGAAGCTAGGCTGAACCCTTCTTGACATCTTAATTTTCTGCTTGCAAGGAGTTTTTTTTGCCATGGGAAGCTTTCAAACATATGTCAATGTAAGGAAGAGAGGATGTTGAGCTCTTATACTATAATAGCTCTCAAGGTTTGCATTGTGTCTTAAGGAGTGTACAAATCTGGCACCTCAGCCATGAACTTGCTATGTGGACTCAGAGCCCAATCCTATGCCTGTCTACTCAGAAGTAAGTCCCATTATAGTCCATGGAGCTTATTTCCAGGAAAGTGTGGATAGGATTGCAGCCTCAGGCAAGCCAGAGGCTTCCTTGGGCGGGGGGGGGGAGGTGCTACCTGATGCATTACTCACCTAGAGGAACTTTGCATTCTGGAAGGTTGGGGTGATGTAATGACAAGCACATCACCCCTGACACTCTGAGCTATCACATTGCTTTTAATGTGAAAAAACTGCCTCCAGACTGCCTCTAGTCAGCTATCTTGCCTGCTCCTGGCCTAGTAGCTTTGAGGAAGTGGCAAAAACATGATAGTTAGTGAGAGTATGAGGTGAGCTGAAGATCAGTGAATGGAGACTTGAGTAGTGTGGTGTCACCCCCGAGGGTGACAGCTGCACCCACTGTACCCCCTAGTGATACCACTGAGGCAAGCTACAATTCTCTCAACCTCCGATCCCCTCCCCCCCTTTTATTCCATGATACACTGGCCTATTTTGTAGGATTTGTGTGAAGGTTTCTGAGAAAGAAATATCTAAACATTGACATTTTCCAGGGGCAAAGTGCCAGGAGATGTCTAGAACTTGCCCAAATTCTAGATATTTGTCCTAAGGACTAGTTATTGCCAGGCAACAGCAGCTAATAGCTAACAGAGCAGGAGGTCTGGTCTAGAGGGTAGAGCCTCCGTCTGCCTGAAGATAACATCCACAAGGTCACCGGTTCGAGGCCACCGGCACCGTGCGACCTTGGAGCAGCTGACAAGCTGAAGCCGAGCAATTCCATCTGCTCTGAGCGTGGGAGGATGGAGGCCAGAATGTGAAGCCAGATCGGAATGAAACACCTTGAATGTAGTCGTTCTTGAAAGAAAGAACCTTCTTTGAAATTGTAAAAATCCCTAAATAGGGATTTAGATAAAAGCCTGCCTATGTAAACCGCCTTGAATAAAGTCTTGAATAAAGACCAAGAAAGGCAGTATATAAATACCTGTTAAAAAAAAAAAAAAACAGAGAGAAGGTGGCTGTTTGTTTAGTTTTTATCAAATGCATTGAAACTGCACCCAAGGATTAACAAAACGTGAGGAAATGCAGTGGAGTGGAGTGTAAGAAGGATTGATTCAGGATTTTGCGGCCCTGGGGTTCAAAGAGGGATTCTGACTCAATGGAAAATGTAATTGCCTGTTTCCTGGGCACTGACCTGGAAACCGATGTGTGACTTAGAAATATAATCTCAATCCATGACTCAGTGATCTGTTATCAGCTTTGACTTTAAAAGAGGTGGTGTTTACACAAGCTATGACACCGCACCTTTGAACTTCTCTTGCATTATTTGTGCAAATGCTGTTAAGGTAGGGTAGAACATGGTAGGAAATCCAACACATATTGTAACCACTGAAGTTTTTATTGAACCACTGAAGTTTCTGAAATCAATTTAATAATCGGTTGATTGTTTAAGTCCGCCCTGGCTGAGTGAGTCATGCTGCTGCTGTGCTGAGGGCATTGGGTGGACCTTGATAGTTGACTACAGATCTGGGCTGCAGACCAGCATTCTGCATCGCCCAATTCCAGGTGCTGCCCTGTGAGAAATGCTTGAGCTTTTGAATCCTATTGGTCCCTGAGACAAGCTTGGAAGCACAAAAGCAGTGTGTTTAAAAAGCTCATTAAGATTCAGAAGATGAATCTTATCATTGTTGACCTTTAAATTTCAAAATTGTCCACATCACCCCCAAGGTGCTGAAACCTTGTAACACTAGCAATTCGGTCCTTTGGGCCCACCTCAGCAACTGTGCCATGTCCAGGACCAGCAGAACATAAGAACTTTGTTGGATCAGACCAAGACCAGTATTCTCTCAGCAGCACACATGCAGATAAATCCAAAAAGCCTACTGGCTGAGAATGAAGGCAACAGCACTCCCCCATTGTTTAACCCCCCCCCCCAAACATCTGGTAATCTGTATACTAGCTTGGAGACTCCATTTAGAACTCTTGGATGATCATGGTATATAGGCTCATCCTTCCACAATGTGTCTGATCTTTTTGAAAAATCCATCTAAAGTCAATCCGCATCTTGTAGTAGTGAGTTCCACAAGTTAACTATAGCCAGATTGCTTTATTTTGATGAATCAAGGTGCTGTGTGCCAACAGAATTTGGTTTGTGCTAGGTACATAGTGTGGCTTTCTGTACCTAAATAAATTCCTTGTTCCTATACCTCTCATAGTTCATTAATAGACAGAAAACAATGCTTATATTATCATTTTCTTTAAAACAATGTGGGAGAAGGTGGCATAAAAAGGCTGGTCATATGTGGACGAGGCTCATTGCCAAGTCCTACAGAAGGTTGTTGGTGTCCAGAATCTGTCTCTACATCTGCAGTGTGGGCCTAGAGAGCGAATTGGAGCTTCACAATTCAAAACCTCATTCAATAGGAAAATCTTGAAATGATCTCTCAAGATATTTGTGCTGGGGAACCTCATTTATGCAGGACTAGCCCATTCATTCAGCAAGGTGGTGCAGATTGTATCAGTGGCAGACAGTGGAGTGGGGGAGTAGGTGGCAGATAAGGGGTGCCCAGGTCTGCCTCTGTCACCACATAAGAACATAAGAACAGCCCCACTGGATCAGGCCATAGGCCCATCTAGTCCAGCTTCCTGTATCTCACAGCGGCCCACCAAATGCCCCAGGGAGCACACCAGATAACAAGAGACCTCATCCTGGTGCCCTCCCTTGCATCTGGCATTCTGACATGACCCATTTCTAAAATCAGGAGGTTGTGCATACACATCATGGCTTGTACCCCATAATGGATTTTTCCTCCAGAAACTTGTCCAATCCCCTTTTAAAGGCGTCTAGACTAGACGCCATCACCACATCCTGTGGCAAGGAGTTCCACAGTCCGACCACACACTGAGTAAAGAAATATTTTCTTTTGTCTGTCCTAACCCGCCCAACACTCAATTTTAGTGGATGTCCCCTGGTTCTGGTATTATGTGAGAGTGTAAAGAGCATCTCCCTATCCACTCTGTCCATCCCCTGCATAATTTTGTATGTCTCAATCATGTCCCCCCTCAGGCGTCTCTTTTCTAGGCTGAAGAGGCCCAAACACCGCAGCCTTTTCTCATAAGGAAGGTGCCCCAGCCCCGTAATCATCTTAGTCGCTCTCTTTTGCACCTTTTCCATTTCCACTATGTCTTTTTTGAGATGCGGTGACCAGAACTGGACACAATACTCCAGGTGTGGCCTTACCATAGATTTGTACAACGGCATTATAATACTAGCCGTTTTGTTCTCAATACCCTTCCTAATGATCCCAAGCATAGAATTGGCCTTCTTCACTGCCGCCGCACATTGGGTCGACACTTTCATCGACCTGTCCACCACCACCCCAAGATCTCTCTCCTGATCTGTCACAGACAGCTCAGAACCCATCAGCCTATATCTAAAGTTTTGATTTTTTGCCCCAATGTGCATGACTTTACACTTACTGACATTGAAGCGCATCTGCCATTTTGCTGCCCATTCTGCCAGTCTGGAGAGATCCTTCTGGAGCTCCTCACAATCACTTCTGGTCTTCACCACTCGGAAAAGTTTGGTGTCGTCTGCAAACTTAGCCACTTCACTGCTCAACCCTGTCTCCAGGTCATTTATGAAGAGGTTGAAAAGCACCGGTCCCAGGACAGATCCTTGGGGCACACCGCTTTTCACCTCTCTCCATTGTGAAAATTGCCCATTGACACCCACTCTCTGCTTCCTGGCCTCCAACCAGTTCTCAATCCACGAGAGGACCTGTCCTCTAATTCCCTGACTGTGGAGTTTTTTCAGTAGTCTTTGGTGAGGGACCGTGTCAAACGCCTTCTGAAAGTCCAGATATATAATGTCCACGGGTTCTCCTGCATCCACATGCCTGTTGACCTTTTCAAAGAATTCTATAAGGTTCGTGAGGAAAGACGTACCCTTACAGAAGTCATGCTGACTCTCCCTCAGCAAGGCCTGTTCGTCTATGTGTTTTGAGATCCTATCTTTGATGAGGCATTCCACCATCTTACCCGGTATGGATGTTAGGCTGACCGGCCTATAGTTTCCCGGGTCCCCCCTCTTTCCCTTTTTAAAAATAGGCGTGACATTTGCTATCCTCCAATCTTCTGGCACCGTGGCCGTTTTGAGGGACAAGTTGCATACCTTAGTCAAGAGGTCTGCAACTTCATTCTTCAATTCCTTAATAACCCTTGGGTGGATGCCATCAGGGCCCGGTGACTTATTGATCTTTAATTTATCAATGAGGTCTGAAACATCTTCTCTTTTAACCTCTATCTGACTTAACTCCTCGGTCAGGAGGGGCCGTTCGGGCAGCGGTATCTGCCCGAGGTCTTCTGCCATGAAGACAGATGCAAAGAACTCATTTAATTTCTGATTTAACCACCTCCATTCAATCTGCTGCTGATGCAACATGTGGTGGGTCTCTTGCTTGCTTGCTTGTAGTTGTGCAGAGATAATGCACCTGAGTGTTCAGCAGATGGTTCCCAATTTAAAATAAGTTGCTTGACATCAGCTCTGAATTTGCCTTCCTGTCTATTTCTCATGTTCAGCCAAGTTTGTCATCTCATATGCTTAACTTCTTTGCTGTGAAACAAGATTATGGATTTCCTGTGCTTTTAGCTTTTGTCATTCTTTAGTTGAATGATCTGAATTTTGATCCATTTGCTTTTGGCTCATTTTATCTCTTTTTTTTTTCCTTTTCAAGTTTTATGTACTTTCATTCCTCAGCATATCTAAGTCTGAACTTGCATTGATTTGCAACAGGGGTGTCCAAACTTTTTGGCAGGAGGGCCACATCATCTCTCTGACACTGTGTCAGGGGCCAGGAAAACAAAGAATTCATTTACATTTCAAATTTGAATAAATTTACATAAATGAATATATTAGAGATGGAACTTATATGAATGAATGAAGGTCTTGCAATAGCTCAGGGCCTATAAAAGGCCTTGCACAAAGCAAGGCCAGCCTTTTCTTCACTGCTGCTGCTGCATCACTCACATGAAACAGCAAGCAGGGGAGGAAGCCCTCGCCCTGCAGCTCACACAAGAGGTTGAAGTCACCCTCACGCTAACAGCAGCTGCATCAGGCCAGCGTGGGCTGCAGCAAATATCCAGAGGGCCAGAGGCTCATTGGAGACTAGGGGCTCCCCGCGGGCCAGATTGGGAGCCCCTGAGGGCCACAAGTGGCCCCCGGGCCAGGGTTTGGGCACCCCTGATTTGCAATGTAGGTTTGAAGCTGGCTTTCTTACTACATGCATTTTAAATGTTTTTTTAAATCCAACAAAAGTTTACTTGGGAAAAATTGGATGAAGCTATATTTCTGTACTTGAAGCCGTGCTTGAAGTACGTGAAAATATTTTGGGGTAAGAATACAAAAAGAATTATCCAATTTTCCCGGTAATATGTCCCAAACATTTCAGAAGAATGCTATGAGAAGTAATAGAGACCAGCAGTTCCAATAATAAAACTGTATTTATTTCAAAACAAGCTATTTTTATATATCCTGGCCCTAGTCTGGGTGTAGCATGTGAACAAGGTGTATGTGACCAGAATACGTGACGAAGTTCCAGATTTTTATCTGGGATATCAATTCAGTACTGCATGTGTGCACCCAATTCAATGTCTGACCATGGCCATCCAGCAGAACAGATGCACCTGGGAAGGCATGATCTCCATCCCCTGTATACTTGTAGGAGAAAGATTTGTATGCGCAACCTCCTGATTTTAGAAGTGGGTTATGTCAAAATGCCAGATGCAAGGGAGGGCACCAGGATGAGGTCTCTTGTTATCTGGTGTGCTCCCTGGGGCATTTGGTGGGCCGCTGTAAGATACAGGAAGCTGGACTAGATGGGCCTATGGCCTGATCCAGTGGGGCTGTTCTTATGTTCTTACATTCTTATGATTAGAGAGAGTATCATCTCTTAATCCTTAATTCATGAACCTTGAATATGGGCAATGAATTGTGATTCAGCAATAGTGCAAAGTTCTGTGTCTGTCATGGATTATATAGTGCTATTTTCTGCAATATTCCATGTGTTTGACATGCACTGTTCAGTAATTTCTATAAGAGTCTAGTGCAGGGGTGCCCAAACTCCAGCCCTGGGGCCACTTGTGGCCCTCAAGGCCTCTCAACGCGGCCCTCAGGTAGCCCCCAGTTTAGGTTTTCATGGTGTAGTCATTGGCTTGAGTCCTGGTTCAAGCTACTGCAGACCAGCCAGACTTGCAGAATGCAGCCAGGCTTCACCACCTGTCTCTGTTACTCTCTTCTCCTAACTGACTCTCCTGTCCAGTGTTCTGTTGCTTCTGTGGATCGTGTCACCCCAGCAACAAAGCCTTCCAAGCGCCTCGTCAGAATGCCTTCTGTCCAGCAGTTGGAATGACTGGCCCTGAAGAAATGTCTTCATTGGTTGGCAACCTTCAGTCTTGAAAGTTTATGGTATAAGCCAGGGGTGCCCAAACCCCAGCCCTGGGGCCACTCGCAGCCCTCAAGGCCTCTCAATGCGGCCCTCAGTGAGCCCCCAGTCTCCAATGAGCCTCTGGCCCTCCAGAGATTTTTTGGAGCCCACATTGGCCTGATGCAACTGCTCTCAGCGTGAGGGTAAACAGTTTGACCTCTCGCTTGAGCTGTGGGATGAGGGCTCCCTCAACTGCTTGTTTCATGTCTGTGATGCAGTAGCAGCAGCAAAGGAAAGGCCAGCCTTGCTTTGTGCAAGGCCTTTTATAGGCCTTGAGCTATTGCAAGACCTTCATTCATTCATATAAGTTCATCTTTAATATATTCATTTATGTAAACTTATGTAAATTTATTCAAATTTTAAATACAAATTCTTTTTTTTGCCCTAGCCCCCGACACAGTGTCAGAGAGACGATGTGGCCCTGCTGCCAAAAAGTTTGGACACCCCTGGTCTAGTGGATAGATGACATTTATTTAAGCCAATAGAATAGATCAGTGTTTCCCAAACTGTGGGTCGGGACCCACTAGTTGGGTTGCAAGCCAATTTCAGGTGGGTCCCCATTCATTTCAATATTTCATTTTTAATATATTAGACTTGATGCTACCATGGTATGTGACTGTGTTGGGGGAAATGTTACAGACCTGTACTTTGAACAATCTACTATGTATATTCTTTAAACAATGATACTCAATGGGGCTTACGCTTGGGTAAGTGTGGATAGGATTGCAGCCTTGGATTATTAAACATCACTTCCATGACAACACTTCTAGGTTAATGATATCACTTCCAGTGGGTACCAACAGATGATCATTCTAAAAAGTGAGTCCCAGTGCTAAAAAGCTTAAGAACCACTGGGTTAGGGGATTTGCCTCACTGGCTTCTTCTATGACTGCTCTTCACAAGACAACTGGTGGTTCTCTAGCCTCTGTGAAGGAAGGGGGGGGGGCAAGTCCAGCTTGGAAAAAAAAAAACCCAGCATGTGGAGATGACAGATGGATCTTGGCCTTGCTGGCTTTTTCCCATCTTCAGTGCCTCTTCACGGGTCACTTAGTGATTCTAGGGCCTCTCTAAAGTGGGAGGAGCCACCATGTGCATTGATGCCTGTGCTGTCATCTCTGGGTATTGCAGAATGTTTAGCCTTGCCCTGGACATAGGAGCATGCCTGTTGCTAGTCAGGGAGATGCATTGTGAGGTCACTGTCAAGACAGATGTCAACAAAGAAAAGAGTTACTCCTGTCTCTTGGTCAAGTAAGGACTGTCTTCTTCTGTTCTGGGGCAGGCAATGATTTTGCTGGGCAGACTGCTAGCGCCATGTTGCTCGGACCCTGGGGCAAAGCCTTGAACCGGACCCCCCTCCCAATGTCCACCCCATGATAGTGCATTAGGTGCTATCACCGCCACCAGTACTTGACTCTTTAGGGGTCAGCATGTCACCCCTGGCTAAGCATTCCATGGAGCTGTGATCAGACCCAAAGTGAGTGATATCAAGGAAGAGGTAACATGATAATTGGGAGGGCAGATAGAACACTCAATTTCCAGTGACAAAAGGAAGGGCTTGGCATGGGGTCTAGATCTCTAAAGTTCAATAAGTACTTGAGAATTCCTGCCATAAAATGTGAGAGGAAAGAAGGGGGAACATTTGCAGTTCATTATGTTGGTTTTTGTAATGGCATAATTATGTCCAGTAGTAATATTTATAGAGTATTTTGTGCCGTGCCCATCTTCATGCCAACAGCCAGTATCAGATTAGGACTTGGAAAATCTGGCTTCAACCCCCTGTTTATCTATAGTGGTCAGTGGGTGAAATTGGGCCTGTCACTAGCCTAAACTACCGCACAGGGTTCTTGTAACGAGCTCCCTGAGCTCCTTGGAGGCATTGTGGAGTGTACGTTTAGCAAGTAAATATCCCTGATTTGTTTCTATACATTTTTACTTAGATTGAAAACGTTATATGGAGACCAAGGTCGGTATCTGATATCGGTCAAGCCTGACAGAATTCCTGGGAAGAATGCAACTTGTACACTGAGAGTGGACCAAGCCCCTGTGAATAGTTACATCTGTAAGTACTTGCCATACAATTCAGTCATAAAAGGGGAAGGGGAAGAGGAGGAGGAGGAGGCAAGAGGAAGGAAGGAGAGGTGTGTGTCACTGATGTAGACTTTGATTAAAAGCTCCACTGGATATCTTGCACTTCTAAGCGTTTGTTAATGTGATGAGAAGTGTGTTGTGTTTGGATGTTATTTCTCCTCATTACATAAGAACATAAGAACATAAGAACAGCCCCACTGGATCAGGCCATAGGCCCATCTAGTCCAGCTTCCTGTATCTCACAGCGGCCCACCAAATGCCCCAGGGAGCACACCAGATAACAAGAGACCTCGTCCTGGTGCTCTCCCCTACATCTGGCATTCTGACTTAACCCATTCCTAAAATCAGGAGGTTGCGCATACACATCATGGCTTGTACCCCATAATGGATTTTTCCTCCAGAAACTCGTCCAATCCCCTTTTAAAGGCGTCTAGGCTAGACGCCAGCACCACATCCTGTGGCAAGGAGTTCCACAGACTGACCACGCGCTGAGTAAAGAAATATTTTCTTTTGTCTGTCCTAACCCGCCCAACACTCAATTTTAGTGGATGTCCCCTGGTTCTGGTATTATGTGAGAGTGTAAAGAGCATCTCCCTATCCACTCTGTCCATCCCCTGCATAATTTTGTATGTCTCAATCATGTCCCCCCTCAAGCGTCTCTTTTCTAGGCTGAAGAGGCCCAAACGCCGTAGCCTTTCCTCATAAGGAAGGTGCCCCAGCCCCATAATCATCTTAGTCGCTCTCTTTTGCACCTTTTCCATTTCCACTATGTCTTTTTTGAGATGCGGTGACCAGAACTGGACACAATACTCCAGGTGTGGCCTTACCATCGATTTGTACAACGGCATTATAATATTAGCCGTTTTGTTCTCAATACCCTTCCTAATGATCCCAAGCATAGAATTGGCCTTCTTCACTGCTGCCGCACATTGGGTCGACACTTTCATCGACCTGTCCACCACCACCCCAAGATCTCTCTCCTGATCTGTCACAGACAGCTCAGAACCCATCAGCCTATATCTAAAGTTTTGATTTTTTGCCCCAATGTGCATGACTTTACACTTACTGACATTGAAGCGCATCTGCCATTTTGCTGCCCATTCTGCCAGTCTGGAGAGATCCTTCTGGAGCTCCTCACAATCACTTCTGGTCTTTACCACTCGGAAAAGTTTGGTGTCGTCTGCAAACTTAGCCACTTCACTGCTCAACCCTGTCTCCAGGTCATTTATGAAGAGGTTGAAAAGCACCGGTCCCAGGACAGATCCTTGGGGCACACCGCTTTTCACCTCTCTCCATTGTGAAAATTGCCCATTGACACCCACTCTCTGCTTCCTGGCCTCCAACCAGTTCTCAATCCATGAGAGGACCTGTCCTCTAATTCCCTGACTGTGGAGTTTTTTCAGTAGCCTTTGGTGAGGGACCGTGTCAAATGCCTTCTGAAAGTCCAGATATATAATGTCCACGGGTTCTCCCGCATCCACATGCCTGTTGACCTTTTCAAAGAATTCTATAAGGTTTGTGAGGCAAGACTTACCCTTACAGAAGCCATGCTGACTCTCCCTCAGCAAGGCCTGTTCGTCTATGTGTTTTGAGATCCTATCTTTGATGAGGCATTCCATCATCTTACCCGGTATGGATGTTAGGCTGACCGGCCTATAGTTTCCCGGGTCCCCCCTCTTTCCCTTTTTAAAAATAGGCGTGACATTTGCTATCCTCCAATCTTCTGGTACCGTGGCTGTTTTGAGGGACAAGTTGCATACCTTAGTCAAGAGATCTGCAACTTCATTCTTCAATTCCTTAATAACCCTTGGGTGTATGCCATCAGGGCCCGGTGACTTATTGATCTTTAATTTATCAATGAGGTCTGAAACATCTTCTCTTTTAACCTCTATCTGACTTAACTCCTCGGTTAGGAGGGGCCGTTCGGGCAGCGGTATCTGCCCGAGGTCTTCTGCCGTGAAGACAGATGCAAAGAACTCATTTAATTTCTCTGCCATCTCTAAGTCTCCTTTTATCTCCCCTTTCCCTCCCTCACCATCCAGAGGGCCAACCGCTTCTCTGGCGGGTTTCCTGCTTCTAACATATTTGAAGAAGCTTTTATTATTCCCCTTAATGTTGCTGGCCATGCGTTCCTCATAGTCTCGCTTGGCCTCCCCTATCACCTTCTTACATTTCTTTTGCCACAGTTTATGTTCCTTTTTATTCTCTTCATTAGGGCAAGACTTCCATTTACGGAAGGAAGCTTCCTTGCCCTTCACAGCCTCTCTAACTTGGCTGGTTAGCCATGCGGGCACTCTCCTGGATTTAGTGGAACCCTTCTTTCTTTGCGGTATACACCTCTGCTGGGCCTCTATTACTGTTGTTTTAAGCAGCCTCCATGCACTCTGGAGAGACTGGACTCTTTTTACCCTCCCTTTCAACCTCCTTCTAACCAGCCTCCTCATTTGAGGGAAGTCCGCCCGTCGGAAGTCAAGGGTTTTTGTTAGAGATTTGCCTGGTATTCTTCCCCCAACGTGCACGTCAAAACGGATCGCAGCATGATCACTGTTCCCCAATGGCTCAATAACGTTTACATCTCTAACCAGGTCCTGCGTACCGCACAAAATTAAATCCAGAGTCACCTGTCCTCTGGTGGGCTCCTTGACTAGCTGATCTAAGCCACAGTCATTTAGCACGTCAAGAAATCCGGTTTCCTTATCGTGACCAGAACACAAATTGACCCAGTCAATATGAGGATAATTGAAGTCCCCCATGATTACAACCCTGTCCTTCCTTGTCACCTCCCTGATCTGTTTCCTCATTTCAAGGTCCCCATCAGATTTCTGGTCTGGAGGACGATAGCACACCCCCAGTATTACATCGCTGCACAAGCCTGGTAATTTAACCCACAGAGATTCTACGGTGGAGTCGGACCCACCTTCAATCTCTACTTTGCTGGATTCTATCCCTTCCTTAACATAAAGGGCCACCCCACCTCCAACACGCCCCTGCCTGTCCCTCCTGTAGAGTTTATAGCCCGGGATTGCGGTATCCCACTGATTCTCCGCATTCCACCAGGTTTCCGTTATGCCCACTATGTCAATATTTTCCCTTGTCACCAGACATTCCAGTTCTCCCACCTTTGCTCGTAGACTTCGGGCATTCGCATAAAAGCATTTATACACGGAATGCCCCAGGATGGGCTGCTTATTCGCTCCTTTGTCCCCGCATCCTCTCATTGTGCCAAACCGTCTATCACATCCCATCACCCTACCTTTCCCAATTTCTTCTCCTACCCTGCCTTTGTCTTGTTGTTCTCTAACCTCCCCATCCTCATCCCATAGGGATGAGGAGTCCCGAACCGGATGCCCCTCGGCTCCTGTCGGCCTTCCCCCAGGGATCAGTTTAAAAGCTGCTCTGCCACCTTTTTAATGTTATGCGCCAGCAGTCTGGTTCCATTCTGGTTCAAATGGAGCCCGTCCCTCTTGTACAGGCCCCGCTTGTCCCAAAACGTTCCCCAGTGCCTAACGAATCTAAACCCCTCCTCCCTACACCACCGTCTCATCCACGCATTGAGACCCCTGATCTCCGCCTGCCTAGCTGGCCCTGCGCGTGGAACAGGTAGCACTTCAGAGAACGCTACCTTTGAGGTCCTGGCTTTCAGCTTCCTGCCTAAAAGCCTAAATTTGGCCTCCAGGACCTCCCAGCTACACTTGCCCACGTCGTTGGTGCCGACATGCACCACAGCCGCTACCTCTCCCCCAGCACTGTCTACTAGCCTGTCTAGACGAGAAGAGATGTCCGCAACCTTCGCACCAGGCAGGCAAGTCACCATGCGGTCCTCACATCCGTCGCAAACCCCCCTCTCTATGTTTCTAATAATCGAATCCCCCACTACAAGAAGCCCCCGACCCCCCTCCCACCGAGGAGTATCCCGAGTGCGCTCGGATACGGGCCCATCCCCTGGAGAAGGGATCCCCCCTAGGGGATTGTTTCCCTCCTCTCCAGGATGACGTCCTCCAGTCCCGAGACTTCCCACCCGGGCAGCCGAGGAGCTGCACGCCTGAGGTTGGGACGAAGCCTGATCATCCCCGGAAGTCTCCCCACGGTCCTCCTCTGGCTGCCTGCGCTTCTCCAGGTCGGCCACCAAGGCTTCAAGGGAGCGGACGCGTTCCCCGAGAGCCTGGAGCTCCTTGCACCGAGGACACACCCATGACTTATGCCCAAGAGGCATATAATCATACATGTGGCACTCGATGCAGAACACTGGATAGCCCCCACCCTGCTGCTGGCTGTCTGACTGCATAGCTTTTTTGTTGTTGTTGTTGTTGTTTTATTTATGGGTCCTTTTAAAAACCGTACACTGGATAGCAGCCCTCTTCTCAAGGGAAGAGGAAGGGCAGTGTATGGGGCCCTGGCCTCCTCGCCCTGCTGCTGAACTCGCCCAGATGCTAAACTCTTGTGCCTTACCTGGCACTTAGTTCCCAGAGGCACTTGGTTCCCAGAGGCCACACGCGTCTGCAGAGAGCCTCACGCGATGGCCCGCCTAGCTTTATACTCCTGGCTGGCTCCTCCCCCCTCCTTCCTTCCTGATTGAAAGGGGATTATCATTATCTTGGCATGATATCTCATTATCTTGGCATGATATCTCATTATCTTGGCATGTTGACTTTGTCTATTGCTGCAATTTTGGTCATGTTTTTTCCCCCCCATGCTCAACAGCAGATCTGTTTGCCCAAGCCCTTTGCCTTGCAGGTTGATAACCTGTAGCCTAAGATAGCTTTTGAGGATGTGAAATCAAGGAACAGAGCCTGGGGTATGGAAAGTTGGCCTCTCTGAAAGGTCAGCATCTCTCAGACTTTGCTGATTGTCAGCCAGATGTGACTCAGAGGGGAACAGCACTGTCACCTTTGCTGCTGTTGGTCTTGTTGACATCTCTAGTCCATCAAAGACAATATCTACATTGTTCTTCTTGAGTAGATCCTGGATGTTGCCCTAATTTTGCAACCCATTGTTTCTTCTTGGTTTGATTATTTCATTGTCAGATAATTTTTGTAATGCAAGGCAAGATACATGCAACTGTTACCAGGCAATTGGCTCTCCATTAGCTGGTGACATTTTGCTGCTGCAGGACTGTAATGAATGCCCATTTTCTTTATTCCTTGTTTTCGAACACGTCTAACTTCCCAGAGGCTCCTGTGCAGGTTCAGCAGCCTAGCAGCCCAATCCTAAGCTTCCTGGTGCCCAGAGGAACAGCGGTGCCAAAATGGTGACTGCTCTATCCCATGGCTGCCAGGAAGCCACCAGAGGTCTCATCAGGGGAAGGGAACTATCGTCCACTTCCCCTGAGGAAAGCCCCAAGCCCTGCAATGGGGCTTCTCACATCTGCGCTGGCTGTTTTGCCAGTACAGATGAGAGAACCTCTGTGTCAGAGGATAGGATCTGGTGGAGGAGGGCTCAGCTGGTGCCATTCCCCTTCCAGGCTGGTTCCTCACCCTCCCCTGCCTTCTCCCCACACCAGAATGCCTCTCACCTGCCCTGAAAGCCCGCGCCACTGCCCAGAGTTCTTACCTTCCTCCAGGTGGTGTCCGTCTGGCACTGGGCCCAGAGTCAACCGGTGCTGGCCTGTCACTGGCAATCTCTACTCCAAGGGTTCCGTAAACATGCTTTACAGCACATTTACTACACCCAGTGCTGGCTCTGGAGCTCAGCACCAGCACTATGGCTCAATAAGTTTGGGCTCTAAAAGTGACTGAGACATGCTCTTGCAGCAGCCATTGTTCATGGTTTGAAACACCATTGCCAGCAAGCCGCATGCTTTTGTGGATTCAGTATCTTCTCCTTGTTTGGAATAGCCAACCTCCTACTAAGATGGGCATGCCCCTACTGATTGGGCAGCCAGAACTTTCTGTGTCAATAAAAAGCTGGGATGCAGTGGTCAGGTGGGTTTTGCTCCTCCAGTCAGGTAATTTGATTATATAAGCCACTGGTACTCAAAGTGGTGGGTTGTAACCCACCACAGAAACTAAAATTGGGCCATTACCTGCAGATTGGAGTGATAAATTGCTTGGGGAAAACCCACAGAGGGGGCTGCGGGCCTCCCAGATCCTCTCCAAGGCCTGCTGATGCCCTACAGGTAGCGAGACAAGTCTCTGGGTACCCGCAGCGCCACAATTGCTGCAGTGCCACTGGGGCACATTCCCCCCCCCCCCCGGTCCTCACCCCTGCAAGCGCTTACCAGTGGTTCTCAAATTCCCTAGGTTATAAGCAAACCAAGGTTAATTAAGTTCAAGCACAGAGCAGCTCAAAACTCCCAACGTGAAGTGAAAAATTTGCAGGTGGCTTGGCAGTGAAAAACAAACCAAATAAATCCCACGAATGCATCTACATAGAAAAACAAATCATCCTTTGGTAGAAAGCGTGTGGGAAGATTAGCAATTATATAAACTATGGCTAAATTTCCATTCTCTGTAACATATGCAAAGAAGGATTCCCTTGTATTATGCTCAGACTAAGGAAATCCTCTCACCTGACTGTGTGGTCTGCAGGCCATATTGACAGCTGTGAGAACTCTGGGCCCTTCTACAGGAAAGTGTTGTTAAAGAAGTTGTTTTGGAACTGGGAGAGAGGGTGGACAAGAGGCTTGAGTAATGTGTAATAGTGGTAGAAGGAAATACTTGGTTGTGCAAGCACACAGGATGAGTGTCCTTAATTTTCATCTGTAACATGTAGAAGGGTGTGCCATATTCTGAAAATTGGTACTCTAACCTGGAGCTCTCCCTTGAGTTTAAAATTAGATTTAATTACAGTCACAGTGGAGGAAGTCACAAGGAGGTGACTTTTCCCCCTGTTCTTTAAAAGCAGCATTGTATGACACATGCCTTCCAGCAGGGGCCACCACACTCCTCAGAAAATAGTAGCAGGCACATTGCAACCTCTAGTGCTAGACAAGTCACCTGTCGCTTGCTGTTCTTCGCTGAACTGAGGCGGTCGGAAGGGCAGGCTTCCCAGTATATGGACCCAATTTGGGTGAATAATTTGAGGCTAACGGAATGAATGCATTTTATACAGCACCTAGGCTGCAATCCTGTCCACACTTACATGGGAGTAAGCCATGCTGACTTTAATAGGACTTACTTCGAAGTAGACATGCATAGGATTGGGCTCTCAATTGTCTCAGCAATCCTTACCGTAGTTCTGAAAGGAGTCTGTATTATCTCCAGTGGAGGGCTGAAGCAGAAAGAATGTGTCACCTAGAGAGTTCAGTGTTGAAGGAGTGCCACACTTGCTCCCTCTTACTTTCATTCAATACAAGTGTATAGAGTACCTGGAACTGGCAGACTTTTGGGAACACTCCTAGTATTTCTGCTGGCTCTTCAGGAAATAATTTCTAACTGGTTTGGCTTCCCCCAAATTACATTTTTATCCTACCTTTCTGCTCTGCATTCTATGACGTCCTATGGTTTGGGCAGGAGCATCCCTGTGTATCTTCCCCACCATCCTGTAAGGTAGGGTAGGCTGAAAGGTCTGACCCAAGGTCACACACCAACTTTGGGAGGTGAGAGGTCTCTTCCCACATAGAGATATCAAATACAATCATTTCTTGCAGTCTTCATTTTCCTTACCAGTTCAAATCCTCTCTTTACAGAGCAGGATTGGTGGCAGTGCATATAAACCACTGTAAAGAATAGAATACAGGTTGAGTCTCATTATTCTTGTGGGTTCCATTCCCAGAACTCAGGTGGATGGCAAAAATCTCACTATAGCAAATCAATTTAAAAAACAAAGTCCGTTTGCTCAGGTGATTTAAAAATAGCCTTGCTGACCTTTGTGATGTGACTCTAAGATAGAGTCATTAGGCAGACAATCCAACTATCAGTCTCTCTCCAGGCCCTTAGAAAGGATTATCTTTCTTTCATGTGTTCAGGGAGAAGGGAGGAGGTCTCTTGGAGAGAGAATGATGGATGGATTGTCAGCAGGCTGCCATCTCTCTAACTATTGTAAAGGACTGTTTTCCATTAATTTAAAGGGTCCTTCTCATCACGTTGAGATAAAAATCTCTTCAACGGTAAGAAAAGCATTTTAAAGGGCTGCATTTTCCCCTTCTCCAGGGATCAGCACATTCCTTCTCCTATGCAGTGGCCACTCTTGTTGAGTCAAATCCATGTATAAAAAAATCAGTGTATGAAAAGGCTGGACCTGTACTGTACTGTTAAAACAAGAGAGGGTTGGGGGCTCCCCCTAGTGGTTTGTTTGAAACACAGATGATCCTTATCCCACAAGTTCACTTGCAAATTGCATGAGTCTGTTCTGTCAGAGGCTTTTGGAGTAGAGCTCTCAGTTTTTAGAAAGAAAAAGCAATTTAGGCTGTTGAGAGCCCAGTGGAGAAACGCTGCCATTCAATGGACAGCAATTAATTTGTGTTATTTATAAAGATGAGTTCTAGAATCAAAATATTTCTGCCTTATCTTTTAATTGGGCAATTAGGGGGAAGATGGAACAGAGAAAGGAATGTGCATCTTCCAGTTTTTACCAATGGAGGCATTCCAGTCCATACTCTGATCCCCTTCCTACTCACTCCTCAGAGTAAGTGGAAAGTGGATCCAGGCAGTGGAAGCCACCCTCCTCCTCTTGGAAGATGGGCAGGAAACCCTGCTGTGGCTGCCTCCATGTCTCTATCTCCTTTCTCCCCTGGATACTGAAGAAAGCAGCCAAATCAGCTGGGATACAAAGACGGAGAGCCCCTCATACCCCCATCTCTTACCCTTACCCATGCCTCTAGCTTTGGCTCTCTGGGGCACAGCCTCTTCACTCTGCCTGGGTCCTACTTAAAAATTTATGGAAGAGCAGAACATGCTGGGATACTCTGCTGTTCTAAGTCATTTCAGATAGGTCCCAGGTGGAGTGAGGAAGCTACACGCAGGGAAGCCAAAACTGGAGGTGAAGTAAGGAAGAGAGGCTGGGGGCTCTATGGCTTCTCAGCTTGGCTCCTTCCCTCCCCACCCCAGCCAATGGTGGGTGGGCACATGTTAATGTGCACCTAAGATTTATTTATTTTTATTTGGGGGTGAGAAAAGAGCAGCAGCATTTGATGACTGGCTTAGGCAGCGTGTGACCATTGGCCAGGCCTGGATCTATGGAAACCTGTTTAGGGACAATCCTGATCTGTTGAGCAGCTTTGTTGTGAGGATACTGAGATAATGTGTGTGAAGTGCTTTCAACAATCTAAAATGCTGCACGCATGCCAAGTAGCTATACATGGTTCCTGGCTGAAGTACCAGCTTCCACAATTGCAACAGCACTTCTTCAGCTGTTATAAGTGCTGCAAGCCATTTTCTGGTCATTGGGTTTGAGAGCTTCACAGTAAGCTGAATATCAGTCAGAGCAACAATTTTCAACCTTTCTCATCTCACAGCACAAGGTGCTAAAATGATCAAGGCACACAATCAGTTTTTTGACAATTCACAAGGCACACTGTACTGCTGGCATGGGTATTCACACCCCCAATGGCCCTATTAATAAATGACCCTTCCCAAACTCCCATGGCACACCTCTGGATCGTTTGTGGCACATCAATGTGCAGTGGCACAGTGGTTGAACATCGCCGCATTAGAGTTTGATGCAATACTGAGGAGAAGCTAGATTGAACATGGCTTGGTCCCTTGATTTTTTTTTTAACTAGATCTGCAACTATTTAAAATGGACAACCCAAAAGTAAAATCAGGGAGAAAGCTGATCTATATATGCAACATAAAGGTTTTGTTCTGTTTTTGTGTTTGGCAATATGCTTATCTCTTTGTCGAGATGTAAACTTATCAGAGAGACATGAAAACATTTTCACTTGACAGCTGTAACAGGCAGGGGTCTCTGGCCATTTTCCTTGTGAACAAGATTACATGTCATAAAGCTGTCATGAGCTGGCCCTAATTTGACAGTTTGTTGGCTCTGGAGGCTGCAAGATAGCTCATGTTGAGGATGGGAATATCTCCCTGATATACAAAGTCCTCACTGATGGCTCTGATAAGACGGGTGAATTTTAAAGGCAAGTGAAATGGGTCTTGTCAGGGGGAAAAAAAAGCAATTCTCAGTGTTGTAAGGCAACCATGACTACGAGCACACAGGGTGGCATCAAAACTATCCAAGTATTTGAAGCATCTTTTAATTTAGGGTCCAATTCTACTCTGAGGATGCTTCCGTCACTGCCCCCGCCAACTGCAAGGCACAACACGTATCCTGTTAGCAGGAGGCTTACAACCCAATCCTTTAGAGCCGCTCTACTCAGAAGTCCCATTGAGGACAATGGGGCTTCTTCCTAGGTAACGGAGGAGGATAGTAGAACTGCACATTCGTTCATTGCAACCTATGGTGTACATGGGCACAGGCCGGGGTGAAGAAGTGGCATGGACAGAGGCACAGTGACAGTCTAGAGGCGAGAAGGTGGGGCCGATCTGCCCTGTTCCTTACAAGATGGACAAGAGAGCCTGCTTCCCCGTGTCCTGGCTGTCTCCACCTTCTTCTAGGTCCTCCCCCCAGTCTCATGCAGCCTCCCTCCTCCCGTCCATGTCCCAGCTCCTGCTCCCTACCCTCTTCCCACCAAGTCTGCTTATTGCACTGGTTTGGATGTCAGCTTCCAGATCACCCACAAGGCCTTTTGGGGTAAAGCAGAAGCAGTGAAGAAAATAGTAAGCAAGCACGCACATACATGCATAAAGCAGACTTGCCAAGTCTTCGGCCAAAAATGACAAGTCTTCATGATTTGAGTCTATACAAATCAACCTGAGTCTGCAAGTCATGAGTCCCCATCCCTGCAAATTAGCAAAGTAACAGAACAAATTTTACTTACTTGTGTATGTGTGTGTGTGTGTGTGAGAGAGAGAGAGATAAAAGGTGAGCATTGATGTTTGAAACTCAAACAGTGGCTAAGACATCTCAAAAAGTTCCCTGTGTTCAGCTACAGCTTGATCATCACTGGACCAACCATGGTGAATTTTGCATCACAGTATGTCAGTCCTTATCTGTGTTGATTTCTGCAGGGAAAATTGTTCACTTATTTAATTATTCTTGACCCATGTGATGCAACTGGGGGAAGACAAGTTCATGGCCTTGCTTTGCAGAGGAGTTCATTTTGTTCTCAGAACAAGTTTTTATACAATTAAGCTGGCACATCCGGTCAATATCTAATTTAGCACAGCAGGCAAAGCTCGCTGACAAGTCTGCTTACAAATGTGGACCTTGCAAGCAGAGGTGGGAAGAAACCAACCGGGCTGCCAAAAGATGAGTGGTTTAAAACCCCACGCGTCTGTGGTGAATATTTGTTCAGCTGGTTTATTTGAAAGGCAAGCCAACAGAAGGTCCTCCTGCCATCAGAAGTATCTGGTAACCACCTGTTACCAACAATGTAATGCATGTCATGCTGTCTTCTAAGTAAAATTCAATGTGATATCAGTATGTAACCAAATCTCCATAGCAGTGTTTCTCAAATTTTTAGGGAGGATTCATAACTGGATTAGTGATGAAAAAAGATTTCCACACACACCCATATACACAATGGAAACTCTCCATGTGGCAATATTATGAGGATGGCATATTGATGGTTTAGTATCAAGTTATGACTGGAAGGGAAAATTCTAGAACACATTAATGGAAAAAAGTACATTGGCAGTGACCAGTTTTTGAAAGATTTTTAGGTGTGTGTGGGTGCATTCTGAATGTTTTTTTAAAGGGCTCAAGGCACAGTACTAGGAGAGTATCTGTCTGTTCCAACTTGTTAAGACGGTCCTGTTACAAGCTTGTATTCATTTTGGGAATGACTGCGGTGATAGAAATGAACTGAAGGCAATCAGCTGGGTTTTTTTTTAACCTTCTTTTCCCAGTTGCAAAAGCCATAGTAGTTTTGAGCTATCCACTCGTGTGATCAGAGCTTTACTACAAACTTATATTGGTTTTAAACCTGTTTCATGGCTGCAGCTCCTCCTTTACAAAAGCGTTTATGAAGTCATTGTATGATGAAGGTGTTGAGAAGTTCTGCCTCTTCACAGCATTACAGTTCCCAGAATTCCAGAGAGAGCGCAAAAATTAATATTAAATCAACCTAAGGCAGCAATCTTATACTTCATTCTGAGCAGACATGCATAGGATTGTACTGTTAGATCCATCTGTGCCAATAGAAGCTGCCCTCCTGGGGCTAATACCAGTTTCTCTAGAGGTGTGTGCGTGTGTTTGCGTGTCCATTCCCCCCCCCCCCCGTAATTTGAACGTTGTATATAACCTTCTTTTGTCATCTTGTAATTTCAATGAGGAATCTGAAAGTAGACAATTTCCTGTGCTTAAGTCCATGGAATTTTGATCATTTTGTGGCAAGATTTACAGGAGGTTATTAAAGACATTTTCGTAGACTGAAGGACCATATCATGCAAGTTCAGTGTGTTCTCTCCATTCTGTTATTAATTTTCTTTCTCATTACGTGCATGTCTGTTTACTTTTGCAGGGGCACTTTGTGTATTTTGAAGGACAACTTCCTCTGTCTGATGTAAAATACACCGCAATCTTCCTGTGACCTTTTTGAAAGGCATTTGTAAAGCAACAGTCCTATCCTTAAGAGCAGAGTAAATCTGCATGCTCTATGATGCAGTGAAAATAAATGACTTTGTTTTAATAGAAAGTGCTGCTTGGAGCTTTTAATTTAGCTCTTGGCAGAGTTGAATAAAATGTTCTTATACTGCAGTACGTATTCACACTGAAATAAGCAAAATAGTCTTTCATATGCATACACACACAGACACACACATGTGTGCAGCAGTTTGGGAGCTGCAGTAAGTCTTTGCAGGGGAGGGGGAATGTAGCAATGCAATCCCCAGGATTGTGCTGTTGCCAGGGGTGAGAGGGGCTTCATTTTATTCAGCAGTCGCAGCCTCCGGGGCTGTGGAGAGCCCACGGAAGCCTCTGCAGGGCTCCCCAAGCCTTGGAAAATCTAAAAATAAAGACCATGACGCACTTCTGATTTTTGATCGTGAAACCGGAAGTGGGTCACAATCTTTATTTTTAGATTTTCCAAGGCTTGTGGAGCCCTTTGGAGGCTTCCCTGGGCTCCCCGCACTCCTGGGAGGCTGCTGCTGCTGCTGCTGAGTAAAATGAAGTCCCTGTCAACCCTAGCAGCAGCGTGATCCTGAGGATTGCATCACTACATTCTCCCCTGCATGCCCTTAAAGCAGCAAAGGCAGAGCTCCTCAGGCTGGGGCGTCATGAAGCCCCAATTTGAGAACTCTGTACTAGTCCTATATGAATGTGGAAAATCTTGGCAGCTGGGCATAACACTGTTACAGCAACATAGTATAGGCAAATTGTCCAGTCACGCTATTGCTACAAGAGCATATATGCCTTTGAGATCACTAGGGCCAAGGTACAATGTCTGTACCTATGTTGAGTTAATAATGTTGCAATCTAGGATAGAGTTTGCACATAGGCCCACTGAAAGGTATGGATTATGGCCCAGTACATGAAAGGCCCTGTGATTTCTTGTTGCGTTACTCTAACACAAGTGCTAACTTAGGCAGATTTAAAAGATAAAAAATGTGAAAAAGTTAGAAGTGCCCCCTCACTCCTAGAAAAATGCCTTTTAATTTATGTGAATCCTTGGTGTATTCCTGTTTTCTTTTTGAATGTGTGCGATCACACAGTGTTGTAAATGAGCTGTGTCAAATTATCTTCCTTTTTTTTAATGCTCTCTTCTCCACTGAGTTGTGTCTATGTCAATTCTAGGTAGGGTTATTCACCACTGACATCCCATAGGGAATGTATATAGAGGATGTAATTATTTTAGGGGTGAATGCTGGGGCATTGTGCAAAACAAAAATTCTCTCTCTGTGTGTGGCACAACCCTTACAGGAATGTGTGACTAAATTCCAAGAGGAAGCTCTCATGAACTAGAATTCTGTCTCTTTTGAAATATCTACCTGAGCCAAGATATTCTGCCTTTGATTTTTTGAACAAATACATTATCTTTCAGACACCAATTTCAGGCTTTCATCTCTTTGGTTTCTGAGAGGTTTGGTGCTTTTGGATGAAGGCTGAGCATTTTGGTTTCATATGATTGCCAGTGTTTATGGAGAGTGTGCTGAGGCTCAGGTCTGCTCAGTTCATGCCAAATACCCTCCGATTGAAATAGCAGTGAGGTCCGCTCTGCCCAACTTCAACTCTAGAGGGAGCCACACGAACAGTGACTTCCTCAGTGACTTCATATGCAAGTTGGCACTCTCCAGCACATAAGAGGCTATTTAGGTACATACTTTTCATTCTAATGACAGACTTAGTTCCAAAAATCTATCCTAAATTCATTGCTTGTCCATAGCCAAGAACAAACTATATCAATCTCTTGAACAGTTTGAGGCTATTTTAAAAATTCATCTTTCGGTGCCAAGGACATGAGCTAAAACCCAAGCTTCATATCATAAATACAAGTATTGTTGCATGGGATCAATATACGTATCTTCCACTGATCCACTCAGACTGCATTGTGCTGTTGCTGGGGAAATAGGATTCTTTCCCATCTAGGCCCACCATTGTGACATGGAGTGATCTCTTGAGTGAGACTGTGTGCAGGAATCTATAGGATAGTGCTTGTCACATCACAGCTGATGAACACTGCAGTGCAATACACCTGTATACCTTTGTATTGTGTTGTAATCCTAACACAAGCTCCCAGCTTCCTGAAGGCACGTCTTAAGCAGAATGATGTAATTCCTGCTAGAAGAAGAGGGGATGGAGTTAAGGCCTTTGTCTGGTTGGCAACCTTCAGTCTCGAAAGACTATGGTATAAGCCTACATCACCCGGTATTCCCAGGCAGTCTCCCATCCAAGTACTAACCAGGCCTGACCCTGCTTAGCTTCCAAGATCAGACGAGATTGGGCATGTGCAGGGTAACAGTTGCCTTTGTCTGGGAGCATGTATTGTAGGCAACACTAACAGTAACACTGTGCAGTTGGTTAATGATGTCTTCAAATTTCAGTTAGGTTGATGTGCAGATCGTGGCTTGCCTAACTTCACCTGGTGAGGTGAGCTTTGACCCAAACACTTCTCCATTCACAGCTCATATTTCTGTATGCACCTACCTGAGAGTAAGCTGCAATAAGCACATTTGGACTTGCTTTCAAGCAAACCATATATAAAATTGCACTGTAAATCACAATGCCACACCAGCTCACAGCAATACATTCATCAAAATGCGAGGATATAATCCCATTTCTTTGTGCTCCACGACAGTTACCTATATAAAACACAACAGGCAATGCACCTCTTCTCCCCCCCCCCACCATTGTATTTGCCTCTTGGCCAGGAAAACGATTGCCTAGGGAAGCACAAGATATGATGTGTCATAAAAGATGATGATAAAACACCAAGCCGCCCTTCCGTTCAATTTCATGCCATCTTCCTTCTGAGGCTGGCAGTGCTTTCAGGCTACATTAATTCTCCATGTAATTGAACGCTATCATCTTTGTGCTATCATCTGGAGGGGGTCTGCTGTGAAAAATAGAAGAACGTTTAAGTTTATGGACTAGAGGAAGAGGTTCTTTAAAAAAATTTTTTTTAAAAGAATACTGTCAATATTAAGTCATCCTCCTTTTCCAACCGATATGAGCAAGCCAATAGTCATTAGATTAAATGGTTTTTGTTTTAGAATGTCTACATACTAGGATGGCATGGAATTATGAAAACAGCTGGTTAACACCAAATGTTTCCTATAGAGGTCTCAACAATGTTAGTTTGTCAGTAATGTTAGGTCATTGTTTCTTGAGGGGAGAAAGCCACAAAATTGGTTTAATCAAATCTCCCAGAGCAGTACAAGATAAATCATGTAAGTAGACCCACATAATACATGACTACAGAAGCTCCATACAGCTTAAGCTAAGGTACTGAATCCTGAAGCATCTTGAGCTTGTGTGCTGTATCCATTTTGTTTAAGAATACACACAAATTGATTTTAACATCCCTGGATGAAAAAAGCTTCAGTTCAATATGTGTATTAAACTTTTTGGATACCTAATTAACTTCTTGCTTCATTGCTTGGACCAAGAAAGAGAATGAGAGGGTATTGACTGTACTGATTTAATCTGGTTTAATACAGGTAGTCCCCTACTTAAGGACATCAACTTACAGACATCTGAATTTAAGGAAACCTGCATTGTGCTTTTATGTAGGCCCAGTCCATCTAACATTTTCATGCAGCCATGACAGCAATGGGGTGTGTGTGTGAGCGAAAGAGAGGCCCTGGTTTGTGAGAAGGAAAGAGATGTTGCATTTTGAAGATGGAAAAACTATTGGGTAAAGGAGAAGAAAAGGGTTCATTGGTTATTGATTATATAACCAATTGGTCATTGGTTATATAACTTCATGTGCATGGTGTCTCATAGGCTCATCTGGCAATGATCCCATTGTACCCTTATTACCTTCAATGACTTGTGTTTTTCAGTTTTTAGAAACTCTGAACTTCATAAATGTGTTTGCATAAATACTTCCCATACTAGTAGCATGGGTAACTAGTAAACTAGTAGCAAATATTGGCCATGGCTGACTAAAAAATTATTATTATTTTGTGCAATGCTCCTCTTAGATGACACACAATGCACATGGTATTAAATAAATTCCTTCCTGGAAATGGCTAGCAGAATCCATTTCACAGGAACAGTGTTAATTTGGAGTGCTGGATTACAGAACTGTAATGTGTTATTTCCTGACCAGAGAGCTCTCTATTCTTGTTGTATTGTGAAGGATTAGCTGCTTAGTGATGGTAATTATGGCTTTCAGATAGTGGATGTTAATTAACTTTGCACAGTGGGGTAGTTTGATGGTTTAAATTATTTTGACAGCATCAGCTAAGTCTTGGATAGGTCTGGTCCTATCCAGTGCACGCTGGTCCCAGTGCACACTGGCACTGATTTTGGTAAACTTGGGATCTGGCCAAGTTGGGTACTGACTGAGGGGCTACCTCACCAGGCTGACCCCTGAGTCCTCAGTGCTGGTGGCAGTGGTCATTCCCAGTGTACCCTCAGGTGTACGTAGGGATGAGGGCCTTGCCTCAGGGCCCCCCCAGCAACTGGTTAATGACTCTGGGAAAGCCACTTGAGGCTGCAGAATGGAGGAAAAAGATACAGTATTGCTCTCCTAGGATTCCGCATGGCTCTACCCCCACAGCCCCAGCTCCTGATCTGGTTTGAAGATAAATGCAGTACTTCCAGGTCAGACCTGAGGCTGGGCAATAGCCACATGCTGGCCTTGCTTGTGTAGTTATTTCCTTCTAGATGGTCTACTTGCCTGTATGGTCAAGTGTTTCCCTACCAACTTCTGTGCTTACCTGCCTTTCTGTTCCCCTCCATCCTTTTTCCAGCCTCTTTTAGACAGACTCTTCAGCATTTTTGTGGTTCAACAGCTGCTCCAGAGAGGGAAGACAGCATATAGGTAAAGGATTAAATATGCCCTATCTCTCAACTGTACAGTACGTCTATTGCTCACAAATACACTTATTTCTATAACTACACGATCATTTAGTGTCCTGTGTACTCTAGCCATTGGTTGCCTTTTACTTGCAAATAACAGGAGCCTGGCCAGACAGGGGTGCTTTCTGGTTGCTGCACTCCAGGTTCTAGCTTCCAGCCAGCCCAACTCACAGACCTGAAGAATCCTGAGCTGGTGAACCGTATAGTGCAGGGGTGTCCAAAGTTTTTGGCAGGAGGGCCACATCATCTCTCTGACACTGTGTCGGGGTCTGGGGAAAAAAGAATTTACATTTTAAATTTGAATAAATTCACGTAAGTTTACATAAATGAATATATTAAAGATGAACTTAGATGAATGAATGAAGGTCTTGCAATAGCTCAAGGCCTATAAAAGGCCTTGTACAAAGCAAGGCTGGCCTTTCCTTTGCTGCTGCTACTACATCACAGACATGACACAACAAGCATTGGAGGGAGCCCTCATCCCACAGCTCACGCAAGAGGTCAAACAATTGGCTTCATGCTGAGAGCAGTTGTGTCGTGCCAGTGTGGGCTCCAATGAATCTCTGGAGGGCCAGAGGCTCATTGGAGACTGGGGGCTCACTGAGGGCCGCATTGAGAGGCCTCGAGGGCCTCAAGTGGCCCCAGGGCCAGGGTTTGGGCACCCCTGATATAATGGATTATTCAAATGTTGGACTTTGCAAAAATAAAAAATAAAATAAAATTGGGTCTGAGGTGGTATGAAAGTGAGTGACGGGAGGTTAATTCTTATGGGTGAGTTACCATGCAATGCTGCAGTCCTCAAGTAGTGCAAGTGTATGCATGACCTAATCCGGAGGAGGAGGAGGTCCCAGTTACCCTTCCTTTATCATAATTTTTTATTGCCTTCCTTTCCCTTCCAATGTTTCACATGGTTCTAGTTTGTAAAATACCAGGGCCAAAAAGCACTTGGAATGTAGTCAAATTTGATTTCTTTTGAAGAGAGCTAATCAAGATTAAATAATGCATGGTATGTAAAATTCAATCACTTGTTTACAGCGGTTCAAGGTAATTAAGCTAACAGGAATCCAAGAGTCGCCAAGATCCAGTGCAACCAATGAATACCATATTCTCTGTCTCATTTATGTGCCTCATGTGTACGTGCATATCCACTTATGTAAGGTGAAGGATGCCTGCGTTGGCTCGGTCATGTCGTGAGAATGGATGATGGCCGGATCCCAAAGGATCTCCTCTATGGAGAACTCGTGCAAGGAAAGCGCCCTACAGGTAGACCACAGCTGCGATACAAGGACATCTGCAAGAGGGATCTGAAGGCCTTAGGAGTGGTCCTCAACAAGTGGGAAACCCTGGCCTCTGAGCGGCCCGCTTGGAGGCAGGCTGTGCAGCATGGCCTTTCCCAGTTTGAAGAGACACTTGGCCAACAGACTGAGGCAAAGAGGCAAAGAAGGAAGGCCCATAGCCAGGGAGACAGACCAGGGACAGACTGCACTTGCTCCCAGTGTGGAAGGGATTATCACTCCCGAATTGGCCTTTTCAGCCACACTAGACGCTGTTCCAGAACCACCATTCAGAGCGTGATACCATAGACTTTCGAGACTGAAGGTTGCCAACAAGAAGGTGAAGGATAACACTGATCCAATACAGCTGTGCACCACCTGTACTTTCTCTTATCCCCGTTGTTATGTGATTAGGTCATTCAGTCCAATCTATTGCCTTTGTTGTGTAAACAGACACTCCCTGCCAGAAGCTAGCTGGCTGCACAGGCTACTGGCTGAATATCAGGAAGAAATTCTTGATGGTCAGGGCAGTTTGGCAGAGGAACAGATTGCCAAGGGAGGTAATGAATTCTCGCTTACTGAAGATCTTCAATCAGAGGTTCAACTGGCACCTGCTGGAGATGCTTTAGAAGAAGTTCCTGCTACAGGCAGGGGGTTGTACTAGATGACCTTATAGATCCCTTCCACTATTATTTATGTGTCAAGCATCCAGTTTTTCCGAACAGACTAGGCCTTTCTGCAGCCTGGCATAGAAAACATAAGAACTAGGGAAGCAGATGAGCAAAAACAAGATGAAAATGATTTCATTGTAGAGACTGTCTGTGGCAACTGATGGTGAAGAAAAACTGCCAGATCCATCATACAACTCCAGTCTAATGCATTCAAAAGACAGGCAATATTACCCTTAGCATTATTGTATCGCATTTCAAAGGTTTACAATAAGCAAGCGGGAGTAGTGTTTTGCAGAAATGCAGATGCTGGCAAAGCTCCTGCTAAAGGATGTTGGTGGGTTTCATTTTCTGACTTCTCAAATGCAGAAGGGATGAGACTGTGGCATGTGCATAGGAGGAAGCCCATGTTACAAGGGGGCCCATGTTGCGAATGAAGCTTGTGTCCTGCCCAAACTACCACAAGCCAATTTCATTGGGGGACCCTGAGAGCGTTGCTTGTTTCAATGCAGGTGCAGAAACAAAAGGTAGGAAGGTTGGGCAGGTGGATTCTTTGGTTCATTTAGGTTGTCACTTTGTATAGTCAAGAAGTCTCCAAAGTTAATATACCAGAAGGACAGAAAAAAAGAGGTAACTAAACTTCATTTATGATGAAGATCCACTTTTGTGGGAAAGAAGAAGTCACACAAACATTTCTCTTTCTTCTGCACCTGTTTGAAGAGTGCCTCCTTTTTCCTTGCTGCAGTTTGGGTGCTCCTGCATTGTTGACTTTGCTAAAAAAAAAATTAATGTAGACATATTTTGGCAGCTTCTCCACTGGTTCTGCACTTTAGCACTGAACTAGAAGTGTACAAAGCTATGTAAATCAGAATAGCATCAAGGTCATCTTATGTGCTGTGCCATGAGATCACCTTCATGAACGACAACATGCACTTTTCATTCAGGTAGTGAGAGTCAGCCTGCTGATGAGCGCCATTGCTTGAGGACCTCTGTGTGCTGGTCCTCTGCCTAAATCACTCTAGGTATCTGCAGGTAAGAATCTGTGCCAATTCCATGAGTAACACCACTGTTGGTATTAACAGTAAGTGCCAGACTTGGTCTTGAAAGATCCAGGTTCAAATCCCTACTCAGTCACAAAGCTTACCCAGGTACCTTTGCTTGTGATGTCTCTTAACCTGATAATACAGAGCTGTTATGATTAAAATAGGGGGGTGGGGCAGATGCTTAATATACCCTGATCTCTTTGTAACATTTTTACAAACCTATGTGATTGTGAAACAAGTGTGTGTTTTTGAAAGATGTGTGCATGCATAGAGGAACCTTGGTGCCCTGGCATAGTTCATGGCTCTCCAAACATGCATTTATCTCCCTTGCATATTATGGTGTGGGGCTGCAATTAATTCTAGATACCCAGAGATTAGGCAGAAGCATGGTGTGCATACACATGGAGCTGGGATAGCTTTGAAAGTTTATAGTTGTCTACCAGCCAATCATTTAAAACTGGCTTGTCTTTTCTACTGGGTGAGTAGAGAGCAAAAATGTTTAAAAACTTCCAGCTGTTTGTGTCCTGGGCACTTTCTTCCCACCAATGCTGTGGCTAAGTGTGCATGCAGTGTATACATGCTTAAAATATAACATAGTGGTAAACGATCTTAAATGTGGGTGATAGGAGAACTTGCAATTGCTTCCCATTTGTATACGTCCCCCGCTTGTTGGGAGGCTGGGGCATACAAAGATTAGCTGGCTGTAGCCTGGCTATGTACTTTGGGAACGCCTGAATTTTTGGCTCCGTATGCACGGATTAAAATCACGTTGATGATGACTGAAAGTCAGATGCTGTACAAGGCAGTAATTAAAATATTGTGTTACAATATAAAGGGCCGCAATCTGTTTTTCTAATCAATGAAAGGTGTCTGACAGCCAAAGAGCTGAAAGTTACAATTCCCCAAACTCGTGTGCAGGGGCTATTACATTGCAGCTTCGTAGTTAATCAATTGTGTAACATCTGTGAAATGTCTCCTTGGTAAGATGTTGAGTGTTCCTCCCTCCATTCCCTGACCCAGACAAAATCCTGGGATAACAGTACATATTGTTAACTTTGCAGACTAGCTAAAATCTGCTTCTTGTGCCTGATGGAAACTGGTGTTGACTAAACAACTGCATTCCAAAAGTTTCCTCTGCAGCTCTTCTGGAAGTGCAGTGAAGCAGAACCATCCATTTCATTACCGGAAATAGCCCAACCACAATCCTGCTCCTCAACTCCCCACCCCGCCAGGGCTATTCTGTTGATATGTTTAGAATGGATCGCTGAGTTCACAACAACAAAGCTGTGATTGCTAACAAAGTTCACTTTGTTCCTGAGAACGTTGTAGTCGAATTTTCATACTCGTTGACATGAAATATTTCAGCCAGGTTGCAGGTATAGGAAGTGCTGCTGTTGGTAGGAGTTGTTTAAAATAATACATAGTATACACAGAGCATCTTTCAAATGGCCAAAGGGCTTCACTGACTTCATCCCAGTAATTCTTGTTGAGAAGCATTGAGTTATGTGGAACGTAGTTCAGTCTAGACTAAAATAAGGATTAGTCCTGTAGTGTAGAACGTATTACTGCGCAATCCTGCCTTGGCTGGAACAGGCAGGCCAGGAGGCCTGCACTGTATCCGGCACAAGATAGGACTCCAAAATGGCTCAGCCAAAGGTAAGGGGAAACTCTTCCCCTTACCCCCAGGTAAGCCACTGTAGCCCCTATGGGTCTCCTTGGACTTGCACCACCTCAAGAGTGGGGTGCTTGGGAATGGAGGTTGGGATCTGGCATAACTGCTGGGGCCCGGCCCTGCCTCCCACCCCAGGACTGCCCTCTCCCCGCCCTGGAATGCCTCCCTCCTGCCTCCTGTGTTTAAAACAGAACACACATTCCTGTGTTCTGCAGCATCTCCTGACTCTCAGGTGTGTGTGTGTGGAGGAGCATAAAGGACAGCAACAGGAGAGGGATCTGGAAAGCCTTATTAAAGGCATGGAATATCCTGTGCTATACTTTGGATCCAAGCGGTCATTAAGATGGAAAATCGCTATATATATAAAAGGTTATTTCAACTTGATTTCCCCTTGTGCCAGCAGTATAGCAGTGCTCTTAGCAGTTGTGCGTTTACACATTATAGCTGAAGCTTGGCAACTTGCCTGTGGGCGAGAGAAGTTGTAGAGTGCAGGCAGTCTCTTTCCCAGCAGCCACAAGCTGATCTATAGTAGGTAAAGGTCAATGCAGACAGCCGAAGACATGGTTGAGCATGCTTTGTTTCACAACTAGCAAACCTGCCTCTTCATCCTGCTGCAATGTTGTGTTGCTAGTGACTAAAACGCATTTGGACAATTTCTCTGTGCTTTTGGCATAGGCTGCCTTTAGTAGAGCATTCCCAGATTTTTCAGGGTTTGTATCTCAAAAAGACAAAAAGGGGCTTTTAAAAATGTTCATTTTATGTATGCATTATGTTTTTTTAACTAAAAAGTCCCACAGCTGCGTACAGCGTAAAACCAAACCAATAGAAAGGACAAAAATTCCCCTTAGAAAGCAAGTTCACAGGAAAAAAAAAAGATCAGACTACATATCAGACTACCTAAATGTGACATCAACAGCCTCAAGCCATTCCCAAATGCCCTGCAGTCTTCACTAGGTGCTGGAAAATCTGGGGAGAGGAGTCAGTGCAGCCCTTTCAAAGAGAGAGTTCCAGAGCTTGGGTGCAGTAACTGAGAAGATCCCATCCTATTGCTTTGTCTACTGTTTGGTGTGTACAGTATGCTGAATGTTTGCATAGCTTCTTTGCGTGAAGTTCTTTGCAACACCTTGTTCCTATTGATTGAGGGTTACCTTAAAACAAATAATTGGAAATTGGATTGCATAATCAAGTCCTAGACAGAATGAAAGTCTGTCATTCATCTGTTGATTTTGAATATCAATTATGATGTGGATATCATTGCTGGCAATGATGTTCCTTTTGTGTGGGATGCTGAAAGACCTTTGCCAAGACCTGGTGGAGAAGATGATTTTGCTTGCTTTTATGATAACAAGCAGGGGAAAACTCTTCAGCTGTAACCAACAAAAGGAATCATAAGCAGTAGTGACATTTGTCCTTCAAAGTCCAATGCTCTCCTTTGAAAATGCTTACCCACAAGAATGCAGAGGAGATTAACTTGTTTGAAGTAAATGGCTTTAATAGAATGAAACCTGATTTTGCAGTCTTTCTATTGGCTCAGCAATTTTTAAAGCATAAGCAAAGCCCTTTAGTGTAGGGACTATGGTGACTATCCATTCAATATGAAAGAGAGCCTGCAAAGCCTAATACTGTTTCTTCATGAACAGTGTGTGCGTGCTGTAGTTATCCAAGGTCGGCAGCAATGAGAGGCAAAAGTGGGTCTGTCCAAGGCAATATTTATGAATGGGCTTTCATCCGACTCTAATTGAAATTAGCATTGAGTCATCTTTTTTCCAGTAACTTTCTAAGGAGACGAATGTGACTTGACAGAGGGATAAAAGGTCTGGACTTGGACTCTTCAAAAGAGAGCACAAGATGTGGCCTAGATTGTAAATCACACCCTGAAATTATAATGCAAATGGTAATTGGTCTCAAGTTGCATTTTTAGCAGTTCTTGGAGCATCTTAAAGATGAGAGGGTGATCTTGGCATGCTATGAATGGGAGGGGGGGGGAGAGAGAGAGAGAGAGAGAGAGAGAGAGAGAGAGAGAGAGAGAGAGTGTTTGTGTGTGTGTGTGTGTGTGTGTGTGTGTGAGAGAGAGAGAGAGAGAGAGAGAGAGAGAGAAAGAGAGAGAGAGAGAGAGAGATCAAAGCAAAGCGAAGCGAGGACATAATCACTCTGATGCATTCTATCACTCTCATTGTTTTTGACCTTATCTTCTCTATGCTGAACCGTGATGGTTATGTATAGCCTACATTTTCAGAAACAAGGTACCTCTGAGTACTGGGAACAAGCAACAGAGGAGGGCTAAATGTGAGCTGCCCAGAGGTAGCTGACTGGTAGCTGTTGGCAGCTGACTACTGGACTAAATGGGCCCTTAGCCTGATCCAGCAAGACAGTTTTTATGTTTTCAAGAAGCGTTGAATTGACTTTGGTACTGATAGAACTGAAACACCATTTGCCAAACTTCAAAATTCATATTGCAAATGAAATGTTTCAAGTTTGACATTTTAAAGTGACATTTTACTGTAGGATTTGCAATACAAGTGCTTTAAAATTGTTGTCCTCTTGGTGGCTTTTTGTGGGGACAGGTGTGTGCATTCATGTATGTTTAAAATATAAAATGTCCTCTTGGTTGGCAACCTTCAGTCTCGAAAGACTATGGTATAAGCCTACAGTACCCGGTATTCCCAGGGGGTCTCCCATCCAAGTACTAACCAGGCCTGACCCTGCTTAGCTTCCAAGATCAGACGAGATCAGGTATGTGCAGGGTAACAGTTGCTGTCAGCTTTCAAATAGTATTACTATGTATGCAGAGCTGGCCCATCTATGAGGCCAACTGGTTGCCTCAATCAGTAGATTGATGCAGGGTGCCCATATCTGCCTGCATACTTTCCTCCTCTGCTGCTCCTTCTCCTTCCACTTGCTGAATTGGAAGAGAAAGAGGGGGACAGGAAGGAAGAGGAAATGTGGAGAGTGCTGAGCTAGAGCATTGGTAATTAGATAACAGGGAGTAGCATTTGGCATGCCTCTTCAGGGTCAGGAAGTCTTGGGCCAGCCTTGTATGTACCATTACATGTTGGCCATTACATGTAATGTTGGTATATTACATGTACCATTACATGTTGGCTACCAATTATGGAAGCACTGAAAACCAGTCACAAGATGTAAAATACCAGTGTCCGGTTCTGGACTCACCTGGCAGGGATGACGGGCTCCACCACATCACTGAAAGCAAAGGTTGAGTGAGTGAGGTGAAGAGGCTGACCAGGGTTGACTCCATTGGGGAAGGTATTACAGGAGAATGGCCTTTGCCTGATCTGCACCCAGCACCCCCACCTGACATCATGAAGGAGCCAGAAAAAAGGAAACAGTGAGGAAGGCATGGGGCAGGGTGAAGCAACCTCAGGCACTGGGAGACATTGAGTAAAGTGCAGTCTGCAAGGTAGTAGTTGCATTTGGCCCCATGCCCCCACTGAAAGCGGGTAGCATTGTGAGTCCCACAGATCCAGGGGAGGGGTGGAGAATGAGGGAGGAAGGATAAGAGCACACCAAGGATGGATAAAAGAAAGAAGAGGGACTAGAAGGAGCAGAGCCAATGGGAAGGTGCTAGGCTCAAAAAGCATCGTGGGCTAGTGATGGTGGGAATCCCCAAGGAGGATGACCCTGGAGGAGGAGAACAAGAGGTGTAACCCCCTCTCCTCCTTGATTCTGGCGCCCCTTGGGTGACAGAGCCAGCCCGTGCCTGCACCCAACAAACCGCCCATGACAAACCACCCACTAAACTAGCTTTTAGCTTACAAGGCTCTCCTCCAGAGGACTGACAGACCTCGGGTATGCAGCCATGGGGAGGAGGAGCTTCCTTTATAAAAAAAAAACACAACTGGCCTATGAACAGAAGTGAGTTAGTTAGCATGGGAAATGAAATTACCATAGATACTCACTTAAAAGGCGAGAAATTTCTGCAAGTAAATCCAGCTTAGATCATCTCTTCACCTCATCTGCAAAGTCACTCAGGGCAGTTCAGGCACTAGGAAAAGCAAGAGGGCAATGCAGAGATAGAGGGCTATTTGGCTGCAGCTTCTAGCCTTATTGCCTTGGAGACAAAGTCAACCTTTTCACTCCTCCTGAGGAAAAAAACCAGGGCTCAAGGCTTCCATTTAAGTCAAGCAAGCCTTGTTCTCTTCAGCAGATCCTTCTGCACCCTGCTTCCATTTTGCAGATGTTAGGCAGAGGTTTGGTTTTTAAAATACCAGGATGTAATCCTCGTTTCCATTTGAAACAAAGTCCCAGGCTACAATTCAGTGCACAATTACTTAAGAATAACACCCACGGAAAGCACTGGGTCTACTTCTGAGTAAATAGGGTTGCAACTATGTGTAGCTGCACTTGCTCATGCTCATTCCTTGTTGCTTGTCTCTCCACTGTGAATTGAATTGCACACTCCCAGCTATGTGTTATATGTTGTATGTTATATGTAGAGCCTCTGGCTAAACTCACCAGGCACCTTAAAGAAGGATTTGATTAATGGTTCTACTAGTAGGTTGTTTACAGTGCACTTACTTTGATAGTGTTTACAAAAACATTGTGAAGGCCAGGATTAAAAAAGTTAATGTATAAAAATGTATCTTATAATCTTTTACTATGATTTTTCCTTGTTGGCATCCTTCAGTCTCGGAAGACTATGGTATCACACTCTGAATAGTGGTTCTGGAACAGAGTGTCCTCTCCAGTGCACGAAGCCTGGGTAAAGTAGGTATGGAGGATAGGCTGTTACCCATGCAGCAAATCCCCCCTCTCCACGTCGCTGAAATGGTCCAATGGAAAGGCAGAAGCCAATACGGTTGGTTCCAGCAGTGTCGCAGGAGTTGCCAGAACGTGACTGTGTTCAGCTATGCACTGCCTCAGGGACTCCAGCACCGGATTTTGCCTCGAGGTTGACTCCTGAAGCCTTTTCCATGTAGCCACAAGGCAGTGGAGGTTTGGGATCAGAGTTTTCCTTCTCTCAGATGAGCTGCCTTCCCAGGCTGATGAGTACCATCTAACAGGTGGCTGTTTAGTTGCCTCTTTTGACAAGTACAGCCAAACTGAGGGCCTATTCTTATCCCCCAGCCCCCAGGGTACTATGATTTTAATACATTAGAAACTGTGTAGTTCTTAGGTAATAATTACTGGTAGGTTATTTTTCAGGCTCTGGCCTCAGGTAATATCAGGCAAAACTATAGCCAGACACCCCCCCTAAGTTTAACCCCCAACTATGAACATTCCATGTCATAGAGCATTCCATGATTTTGGACTCAAAACCTGCCCTCAACTTATCTGTGAGATACAGTCATGCACCGCTTAACAGGAATGCGGACACATGCTGCCTCTAGGGGAGCAGTTTTTCCCTCACCTTTGGGCCCAGGTCTGACCATGTGACCATCGGTAGCCGTCGCATATGCAACCTGTCGCTGACCAAAAGGTCTTTAAGGGGTGCATACCTGTACTAGGGTATCTATGGTAATTTTCCCCTTCCAAAATTCTCCTCACAATTCAAATGTTGATGTAAAATATTCATTATATAGTATTTAAGCATTCAGGTAATTTTGAGGAGAATTTTGGGGGCAAAATTTCATTTCTCATGCTAACTAGTTCACTTCTGTTCATAGATGCATTTATTTTTTTTTTTAAAAAAGGATTGGTCCTGGTATTCCTTTCTTATTGCTCTTCACAGATCATTGTGATGGTGCCTCCACCCCCTCAGAAAAACAAGTGGCAAATGAGGAAAACATATTTTTTTAACCATGATTTTCTGCCGTTCCTAAAATATGTTCGGCTCTGATGCAGGAGATGGGCTTCCAGTTGCCAAGAAAGGAACTGTCAGTGAAATTCTGGAGCATATGTATTCTTCCAGGCTGTGATAGTGGGAGTTCACATTCCCATTACATTAAGGTATATCCATGCTTTTCAAACTTCAGCTGCCAGGGACAGTAGGATGAGCTATATCGGAAAACCAGAAAATATCCTTCTTTTCCCAATGAATCTAGCCATGCAGCCTTGCCAAATTGCCATTTAGTTTTCCTGATTCAACATGCCATAGCATCAAGATTCAAGAGCTTTCACGGTGGGCCAATCTGTTACTAATTTTCTTACCTGTGGCAGAATTCCCTAGTGTTACCATGGTTTCCTGTTGTGAAATTGCTTTTGCATGAGTCTGGGAGCTCCATCAACACTGATACGCAATAGTCTGTGCTACACTGACTTCATCCTCATTCTGGCCAATGACTTGTTCACCTCATTATTGTCTGAGCAGCAAGACATGGTTAACCATTTCAGATGGGCCATGAATTCTAGCTTCTTACATGAGCCATAACGAAGTGAGGCTATGGCCTTTCCAGGAATACTGAACAATTGGTCTCATGTGCTGAGGAATTGGCTATTCTAACAGGCTGTTTTCCAAAAGCTGTGTATTCCAAATGTAATTTGGAAACTGGTAAGTTTCAAGGGGATTACTATTGAGCTCTGGGTTCCAGCTTAAGCTAAGCCAAATTTGAAGGTCAGTATCAAGTTGGGAACTTTGTTATCAGGCAAAGTCCTTTTAAGACATTCATCTGTGGAAATTTTATTAATGCCCCCACTAATAAGCAAAGCATGACTAATGTAAGTGTGGGATACACTTACTTTCCATCCATTTTTAAAAATTAACTTGTGCCACATGAATTGATGGAGCAATTGAGTTTCCTAGCAGGGACAGCCTTGGGAACTGTGGGGCCCAATTCAAAACATTCTTTTTTAATGGAGCTCTGGCAGGGCAGGCATCACCCCCTTGATGCACAGCCCCCCCCCCCTATTCACAAGGACAAGCAGTGGGCATGGCACTGAAGATGACTGGCATTAAGTGCAGCACCTGGAAGTAGGTTGGCGGTGATGTCACATCACCACCAACCTTTTTCCAGGCGCTGCACTTAATGCCAGTGCAAAACTGCTTCTGCCCTGCTTCTGGAGGACCCTCCAACTGGGAAGCTCTGCTCTTTAAGATAGCTTTTCTTTATCACTGTTCACCATCAACCATTCATTTGACATGTCAAAAAAAAAAAAAATTATAGGCCTCTACTGTATTGGTATGACCTAAAAGAGGCTCTGAAGATGGTTTTGCGTTTCATTATTCTTTTAATGAAGATAACTGTATTAGCAGTGGAAATGGTTGCAACAAAAGCATATTGCTTTTGTGGAGCCCTTCCCCTTTCCTGGGTCATTTAAAACTGGGAATAATGTCCCTCCAAAATGGTGTTCCTCCAATGAAAAAGAAATGTTCTGAAGTCGTACATCTCAAAGACTTTGTTTTGTCTGGCATTACTGAAAGATTGGATGCACATTATTTAACTCAAGTCAAGCTTTTACAAATTAAACTTCCGAAACTATGAAATTTTGGAGTCTGTTATGAATAGAGGCCATTAGATTCTTGTGAGAATGTGAGGAGAATGTGAGGAGAAATGTGAGGTTTCGACACTGTCATTTAACAATATTGGCCATTGGTGGAGTGGAGCTCTGAGGTATTATCTAGGAGGTAAACCCTCTCTCTATTCCCCCTTTTTAAAAAGTTCTTGGCACTAAAGGAGAAACTAAAGGAATCTGGTTGGCTGGACCATGACATCCAACCCCTCCTTATCCCTGTTGCAGTTGCCAGGTAGAGAGAGTTCTTTTCTACTGTCTCCCCACAGACAGTGATGTGTTTTCACCACGTGGAGGTGCTACTTCACAAATATATACAGTGAAACGAAACAAATTGAGGTGTGTGTTTCTAGCAAAACCAGGAGCTAAATTACAGTTCAATCTTAGGCATGTCCACTCATAACTAAACTAAGTTCATTAGGACTTATTCTCATACCTTCCTCCTATTTTTCTCCTTGTTTCTCTTCTCTTTTAAATGGTGAAATTCAGAATCTCACTTAAAGTATCAAGGCTGCTGCTAAATGCACATGTATGTACTAAGTAAGGAGCCCCACTGAAATTGGTGGGACCTCCTTCCCAATAAGCAACCATAGGACTGTGCTGTACAACTAACTTGCTTGTGGGTTACTAATTGCGGTGTCAAAAATACTGAAAAAGAGTGTTTCTCAGTGTGACTTTTTGGAATTAGCTGGTGAATTATGTTCCTCCTTTCTTGCTAGACATTTTCGCATCTCTTTGAATATCATTCCGACTCCTTAATCAATGTTCTGATTTTAGAGGCTTTTGATCTACATTCCTGTTTCATATTTGATTACTAGGGATTCACTTGTATGTTCTGCAGTCTCAGCTATTTGAGATGAAATTAAGTGAGAAAGTGAGAATAACTGTATTTATAGGTATTAGCTAATGTCTAAGGTTTTCCTTCTTGTACCTCTCAATGTCTTACCTTAAAAAACACCTGCAATTCTCCCTGCAACCAGAAAAAAAAATGAAATGGAAAAAATGAGAAAATGAATAAATCCTCCACATTTCCTTGGTGGCATTTGGAAATCTCTCTTTGAATCAGAAGAAAACTGAATCATATCAATTTAAAATATGATGAATTCAGTGAACTTGAATGTTTATAAATGCAAAACATTTTCTAATGCACTGTTACCCTGCACATGCCTGATCTCATCTGATCTCGGAAACTAAGCAGCGTCAGGAAACCGCCTGGGAATACTGGGTGCTGTAGGCTTATACCAGGGGTGCCCAAAGTTTTTGGCAGGAGGGCCACATCGTCTCTCTGACACTGTGTCGGGGGCCGGGAGAAAAAAGAATTACTTTACATTTAAAATTTGAATAAATTTACATAAGTTTACAAATGAATATATTAAATATGAACTTATATGAATGAATGAAGGCCTTGCAATAGCTCAAGGCCTATAAAAGGCCTTGCACAAAGCAAGGCTGGCCTTTCCTTTGCTGCCGCTACTGCATCACAGACGTGAAACAAGCAGTGGAGGGAGCCCTCATCCCACAGCTCACGCAAGAGGTAAAAAAGTCGCCCTCACGCTGAGAGCAGTTGCATCAGGCCAGTGTGGGCTCCAACAAATCTCTGGAGGGCCAGAGGCTCATTGGAGACTGGGGGCTCCCTGAGGGCCGCATTGAGAGACCTCAAGGGCCGCAAGTGGGGCCAGGGTTTGGGCACCCCTGGCTTATACCATAGTCTTTCGAGACTGAAGGCTGCCAACCAATGAAGACATTTCTTCAGGGTCAGTCATTCCAACTGCTGGACAGAAGGCATTCTTATGAGGCGCTTGGCTTCTGGAAGGCCTTGTTGCTGGGGTGACACGATCCACAGAAGCAACAGAACACTGGTCAGGAGAGTCAGTTAGGACAAGAGAGTAACAGAGACAGGTGGTGAAGCCTGGCTGCATTCTGCAAGTCTGGTTGATCTGCAGTAGCTTGAACCAGGACTCAAGCCAATGACTACACCATGAATACCTAGTCAGTGGTTGGACTCTGGAGTCACCCTGCTGGCCATGCAAGCTCTGACCCCGGCTAGAATCCAGCAATGCCCTGCCTGGTCATACCAAGAATATTTGTCTTCCAGCAGAGGAATGTAGGAGCTCCTCTTGCTTTCTTGAGACTGCTGCCCAAGCCGCAGCTTGGAGGCTCATGCCAGCCCAGCAAAAGAGTAAGAGAAGACAGGAGGGAGGATGAAGCAAGCTCTATAGCTGGGAGAGGGAACTATAGCTCAGCCATCCTGAAACACAGGAGGAACTCAGTACAGGCTGTGTGTGTGGGGGGGGGGGGAGGAAGATATTTGTAGCCCACCCAGGAGAGGGGGAGAAGAAGGGCCCAGGAAGAGGTGGAACCCAAGGGTTCCTATATTGTTCGAACCAGGCCTGTGATGAAAGCAAGAGAAAATGGTTCCTGAGGGGAAAAGCAGCCTGGCATTTCCTACCATGGAAGGCTGGCTCTTGCACTCCCCAATGAGGGAGACATACAAGCCAGTGCAGGAGGACTTGGGTGAACCAATCCCTTCCCCACAACACCCTCTGAGGCATGGGTAGAAGCCCTGGCGATCCTGCTGGCCAGGGCCCTGTCAGGGAGACTACAGCAAGGAAGGCTTTCCTGTTGGCCCTACGGACTCTGCCTTGTTCCCTCCATTGATCCCTTCTACTTGCTGTAGGGTCCTCCATCCAGTGGCATAGCTAATGATCATGTAACCTGATACCAAGCTCAAAATGATGCCCTGGGAGTGATGTCACAACCGGAATGATGTCACGTATGGGTTTTTAAAAAGTGAAAATCGAGGTAAAACATGCCTCCTCCTGCCAGAAGCTTGCCACTCACTTGCTCTGCTGCCTCCCCCCCAACCAGTGGCACAGCTTAGGCATCTATCTGCTACCTGGGCTCAAAGAAAATTTTGTAGCTCCCCCTCCACAACAAAATCAAATTTAATCAATTAAGCAAATACAAAGTGTGCCCCTTATTGGTTAGAGACACTGTGCTGGGGTGAAAGGGGATAGTTATTTTCTGCCTGCTAAATATAAGAGGAGCCTCACTTGAAAAAGTGTCTCTTTACTCGGTCAGCAGTATTAACTGTATTATGATACATGGAAATGAGAGCTGACTCATATGAACACCTTATTGGTTTCATGCTGTACCATAATAACATCTCATTGGCTCTAAGAACAATCAGTCTCATAGGTCAGTTTTGAGTTAAAGAAATCCACTTTTTGTTCCATAAGGTAATTGTGTTTCATTTTCTGGTTAATTGGCCATAATGTTTGACAGAATACAGATATTCCAATAGGGTTTCTTGCATTGCATTCCTCATTAAAATACCTTTCCAATGATATATAACATGATGGTATTATTCGTACATACCATTTTTCACAATTTTGGTCACTAATGTCAAGCTCAGCTTGTTGCTCCTTGAAAGCTTGTTGCCCAGTGCAACTGCTACCCCCTGCACCCCCTTAGCTAGCTACACCACCACTCCCGTCTTCTTTGCTGCAGTTTGTTCTGTCGCTTCTGTGGATACTGTCACCCCCCGGCTCAATCTTCAGACCACACTTCCTGCCCTGTCTATTGATTTACACTTTTGAATTTTGCTAAAATGATGAAAAGAAGAAAAGAAAGTGTATTTAGTGCATGTTTAGTACAGTAGTGTGTTTCAAGTTCTAATGCCAGTCTGACTCCCCATTTCCACTCCCATTTTCTAGAACACTAGGAAAAAATATAAAATATACTGAAAGGCAAATATACTGTATTTTTATACAGTATAAAAAATACTGTTCTAGCTATGAATTAACTGCTAGCTGCTATTAGTAAACAATAACAGGCCCACCCAGTCCTCCCTAAGTTCAATCAACATGTACAATGTCCCACTAGAGGGCAAAATACCTTAGATCATGAGTATAGTAATATTGTGAATGGGTATAGGACTATACCTTTGCCCCATCTGGGACAATCTGACCATATATCTCTGTTTTTGATACCATCATACAGACCTCTTGTCAATAGATTAGACCTGTTGTCAGAGAAATACCACAGTGGTCAGAAGATGCATTGGAGCAACTTTGGGATTGCTTCATGCGTACTGATTGGACATTATTTGCGGAGGACAATATTGACATCTATACCTCGACTGTACTGTTCTATATCAAAAGCTGCATGGACACTGTCACTATCACCAGACAAAAACGGGTGTTTCCTATTAATAAGCCCTGGGTCACCAGAGATGTGCACCTTTTGATAAGAGCCTGGAATGCTGCTTTCCTTTCTGCAAATACACTACTGTACAGTGAGGCCAGAGCGAACTTAAAAAAAGGCATCAGGGATGCAAAGGCCATGTACAGGCGGAGGATTGAGCAGCATTTTGAAAGTTCGGATACCCGCCGGGTATGGCAGGGCCTGCGACAACTTACTGGGCAGAATTATAAAATTAGTCTGCCCAGCAGTAGTGATTCCACGGCAGAGCAGCTTAATCAGTTTTGTGGCCGGTTTGAGGAGGAGATAGCAGCCTCCAACATTCCAGCTGCAGCCACTGATGGTCAGTCACTTGTCCTGCAGCCTGATGGTGTGAGACGGGTTTTACAGAATATTAATGTCCAGAAAGCAGCTGGCCCAGATGGAATTCCGGGACGAGTCCTTAAAGACTGCGCTGCAGAGCTGACTGAAGTTTTTACAAATATTTTCAATTTACCTCTGTCACAGTGCTCTGTCCCTACTTGCTTGAAGACATCTATTATAGTGCCAGTTCCTAAGCAGACAGTAGTTGCTTCTCTCAATGATTATTGACCTGTGGCTCTAACTTCGGTAATTATGAAGTGTTTTGAGAGGCTGGTGTTGAAACATATTAAGACTGGTCTTCCACCCACCTTGGATCCTTGTCAGTTTGCATACAGGAGTAATAGGTCGACTGATGATGCCATCTCTATTGTTTTACATACAGTCCTGCGTCATTTGGAACGACAGGGTACATATATACGGCTGTTATTTGTGGATTATAGTTCTGCTTTTAACACCATTCTACCTAGCAGGTTGTTTTTTTAAATGACTAGTTTGAGCATACAGCAAGACATTTGTCTGTGGATAAAGGACCTTTTGACAAATAGGCCACAGTCCGTTAGGATGGGCTCTTATCATTCTTCCACTCTGATATTAAATACAGGAGCTCCCCAAGGCTGTGTGCTGAGCCCCTTCCTCTATTCCCTGTATACACATGATTGTACCCCATCACATAGCACCAATGAAATTATAAAATTTGCAGACGATACTACAGTGGTGGGGCTTGTTAGTAGGAATGATGAGCCTGCTTATAGGAAGGAGGTACAGGAGTTGTTATTGTGGTGCAAAGAAAATAATCTCTCACTTTAGTTTTTTTGATGTTAAAGAACATCAAAACATCAAAACATGGTTTAAAGAACTTATAATTGACTTCTGGAAAAAGAGGGATGTACGCACACCATTATACATAAATGGTGAGGAGGTGGAGCGGGTTGCTAGTTTCAAATTCCTAGGTATTTACATCACAGAGGACCTCTCATGGACTATTAACACCAGCATGTTGATAAAAAAGGCACAAAAGCGGTTATATTTTCTGAGAAAGCTTGGGAGGTTAAATTTGTCACAGCAGCTGCTTCTGCCTTACTATCGTTGCACCATTGAGCGTGTCCTAACCTAAGATATCTTGGTGTGGTACGGAAATTGCTCTGCAGGGGACAAAAAAGCTCTGCAGAGAATTATTAAGATTGCGCAGCACATCATCAACCTTCATCTACCAACTTTGGAGGACATCTATACATCTTGCTGTCTGCAGAAGGCACATAGTATTCCGAAAGACCCCTTCCATTTGGCTCATAAGTTCTTTGAACTGTTGCCTTCGGGTAGACGATACAGAACTATTAGAGCAGCACCACACAATTCCTGAACAGTTTTTATCCCACAGCCATAATTACATTGAATAAGGCGATATAGTTGTTACCATGCTCCTGGGCATTATGGTCTGTTATTACTGTTTTTATATTATGATGCATGTTGTATAGAATGTGTGGGTGAGTGTGTAGAGTGTGATTGTTGGAATTGTAGTATATATTTATGCTTGTATCTCAAAGGTGCATAAATTTTGTTGTGCTGTAGCACAATGACAATAAATTTACTACTACTACTACTACTACTACTACTACTACTACTACTACTACTACTTAAGTACCGAAAGAGCACAATGAAACTTGGTATATACTTATAAGACCTACATTTCTGTTTGAAGACTAAGCACCAGTTCAACTCCCGCATCTGATTTTAATGGGTGGGAAGGAAAGAAATCAGGCCAAAATACACTGTAATGCAATATCAGACGTGAGATGCCTTAAATATTCTGCTTTTACTAGTCTAGTTAGTTGACATTAGGATGCAAAGTGCAACTTGATAAAGGTATTCCAGCATTATAATCGTGTGATTGGGGAATTTTCATTACTCTGTATGGAAATTCATTCTAGCTGTTGGACAGAGAAATATTTAAGAATCTAAATCTTTGGTAAGTAATTTTGGAATGAGCCTTAGACACATGGCCTAATAAAGCATTCGATTTGTATTATTAACTCTGCTGGAAATCATCCAGTAGCATTATATTTGATTGGGTTTGTATCTTCCATTGTATTTGTGGAATAGATATTGATAGCGCTTGCTGGCAGGAGTATAAATTCAGTCAGATTTGTCATCCCTGTGGCATCCCCAAGCTGAGGCTGAGTTTATCATGTGGTAAAATTGTTCCTAGACTGTACAACATCACACTGTAGGGAAAGGGGAATGAAACAACAAGAACACTCTCTTCTATTTGAAAAAACCCCCCCAAAACTCCTCTGCCGGTACAAAAGCAGACAATAGGGGTTTTTAGCCTATGCTTTTCTCAGTCATGACAGTTCTCCATATTTAAGGATTTTGTTTCATTTAAATTGTGATTCTCCCACATGCAATCTGAAATAGTAGAAGTAGTTTTTCCATCTGTTGCTAGCCTGCGCTAGGGCTGAGGGCTACTTCAGCCATTGCATTTGTAGTGTGGTAGTTGCTGAAACATGGAACTGTAGAACTGAGCTCAGGGTTTGCTTTTTCAAGTCAATAGCAGTGATTTTGGAAGGACCAAAATCTTCCTAGCACCCCAGACTTATTAATATTATTTTTTCTAGTTGGCTGTTCACTAAATGGCCACTATTTGTGGCCATTTGAATCCTTTGTTACTGCTTTGGCCACTCTTTTCTGTTGATTCCTCCTCAAGTTATCCTAAGAGATTACTCACTGTACTTAACGATGATGTGATGCTCTGCAGCCAATCGGATTTAGCAACAGGCTCACACAGCTAGTGCAAATGAAACTCATTTTAGAGTGAGGGTAATATGTCTTATCCAGGTCACAAGGATGTTGTGAGCTAGCCAAAAAAGAAACCAATCAGGGATCATAAATCAAACTTTTTTGCAGGTCTTCCAAAGCAACCCACAAAATATTACTGAAAGGGGCCTCTGTCAATTCTAAGAATTTGTGAAATGCCTGCATGCCCTTCAGTCCTAGAACTGTGAGGGGTGTACTTATGTACAAAAGTGTGTGACTGTGAATGCTCCTCACTTTGTGAAAACTATTAGAACACTCCTTTTTGCTGGGTGAGGACTTATCAGTGAAAAAATGGAATCCAAATTGAGATATATTTTAAAATAAATCAAATGTAAATTTGGCCAGAGATTTCTTTACACACGTCTGAATGCTTGCAGGCAAGTACTAGAGTTTTCACAATTTCCTCTTCTGATTTTCTCTTACTTGCAATACACTGGATACCACTCTAAGTGATTTCTGACATTTGGAAATGATTTTTCAGAGGAATAAAATGATACAGTATGAATGTGTGAAGGCAGGGCTCAGCAAACTAGGTGTATACAATGCGTATGGATTTGTCAGATCCCACCTCATAGTTTCTCCCTTTGTGTTATTTCCATTGTATTTCAGTATCACAAACAGGTATAATATATGATAGGCCTTTTAAATGTTAATATATTTTATTAAGGAACACTGAGATCACTCTGTTGCATTGTCTCTACCTTTCCTGCAATGAGAGGTAGTTCTTTTGCTGAAGATGCTTCTGCATAGAATAAATTGCAATTTTTTTTCAGCAGATTATCACATTCAGAGATGCTCGCTGTGGTTGCAGTCCTGTGTATACATACTTAGAACTAAGCCTCATTAAATTCAGTGGGACTCACTTCTGAGTAGATATGCCTAGGGTTATACTGCTCAGGTAATGGACATGATAGAGAAGGAACAGAATCTTTAACTACAAATAAACGAGTGTTTCTTTTTTCTCTCTCTCTCCTAAGCTTTGTTGATTGCTGTTGCTGTCCTTGTTGCTGTAACCCTTCTGTATTTTCTAGGATCCTATGTCTTCCAGTAAGTATGTTTTATGTTTTGTGTGGCTCCCATGTTATTAATGAGAGATGGGAGATGAGAGATGGGAGATGAGAGATGGGATTGTAGTGCTTACCAGTAATCGCAGAAACAAGGACAAACAATTGGAGGAACCTCCTCCCCCCTTTCAAGAACTCTACCACATTAGTATTATTAGGTTACTTTAATGGAACTGTGGAAAAAAAGAGGATCTGGGGAAAAAGAGGATTCATGTGTGCTTAACTCTGCCAAAGTAGGCATTACTGGCTACTGAAAAAAGGAGATTTCTATGAATCAGTATAAATGGTATTCTAGAAATAATTATATCCACCCATGTGGAGATAGACTGTGGCTTATTGAAAAGTGGCATTTAGTTCTTGGAACGATAACTGTAAAGACAGTGTGACTCTATATGCATCTTGCCCCACATCTCTATAGTTTTGCATTTTAAAAATTTTAAAACATAAAATGGACTTGTTCTTTTTTGTGGGACAATTTTAATATTTTTGATCCAATTAAACATGCAGGCACAGGGAAGTATGAGTGCACAACCAAATTTTGAAATTTTCACTGTAGGTATCGATGTGGCTGCAGGTACGAGCCTCTTTTCAGTTTAAAATGTGAGTTGCCTAACTTTTCAGCAGAGTAAGTGGTCACAATGAAACTTCAAAGCAACCTCTGTCCACACATGTGGCTCTGACTCACAGGTGTACATAGGACTTTGTTAGACCACAGCATTGGACTTCATGTCCTTTAACAGCAAAGCTACATGTCATGCTAAACATGTACCGTGACCCTGTTTTGGTTTTTTTAAAATAGTAAATTGGGGAGGAAGCAAAACAGAGGAACGATGGGAGGAGGCTGGGGTGGAGTGGACTTTGCTACCAGTGTAGTTTTGCTTCTTATCCCACCTTCTGTGCTATTTAATAAGAAAAAATGCTGCAATTGGCTACAAAATTAAAAGGAACATTATGTTAAAATTCAAGAAAACATATCTTCTTTTGAAAGACTGTAGCAATTTGGGTTCCTTAAATTTTTTAAGATGTTTTGAAGCATCTCCTATACTTTTGTTAAGTTTACAAAATTTTAAAGTAAAACAAAGTTACATTGAAACAAAATTTACTTTTATTTTTGGTTTTCTAACTCATACTTTTAAGCATTCAAGCTGAAAACGGTTGAATCCTAGATTGATACAGGTGTTGTCTTTTTAACTTTTGCAGTCTTCAGTGTACACAGAAATACTGCCATTGCTTTCAGCACAAATCCATCTCCCAGGTAAGTACATGTTTGCTAACATGTGATTGTGAAACACATGCACACACACCCATTCCATGACATGCTCAGCTTGGTTTATTCTCTGCTGGAATCATATTTCTTTTAACACATGGTACCTTGGCCTATGTGTATACCCCATTTCAATTTCATTGTAGAAGGACCATAACAGTTCTGATGCTTCTATGAGTAGTAAGGCCAAAGCACCTTTTTATCTGTAACTTGTAACACAGTTTGGCATTTTTTCAAACATAGAGATGGTGGTGGTTGCAAGGCCTCCTCTCCTAATGTTAAGATGGGTCAAATGTGGGGGAAACTGCCACACCCCTCTAAACAAGCTCTAGTTAGAGCCAGTCATGGTTAGAGTAGTTAGTAGTTAGTTGGATTTGGACCAGGAAGACATGGCTTCAAATCCCCACTCAGCCATGAAGCTTCCTGGGTGATGTAGGGTCAGTCACTATCTCTCAGTCTAACTTATCCCACAGGGTTGTTGTGAGGATTAAAGTAGGAGAAGGAGCCAGTATACTGTCCTGAGCTCCTTGGAGAACGTGTGATAAATGTCTTTCTTTCAACTCTATCTATTCTACTAATTGATAGCAATCATTTTCAGTAACTGAAATGTTGTGGAGCTCTTGTCGGTTTCTGTCTTCTTGGAGCTCTTGTTGGTGTTTCTGTCTTGCTCAATAGTGTTTGCTGTCAAACAAGATGTTGGATTATGTGGCAGCTGACTTGACAGTAATGAGGGAATGCTGGGGCAGGCTTTGCTGTGTCAAGGGTAGTAGAGAAGATGATTGCTTTTTTCAGATATGCGGCAGGCTAACAGAAGAGCCTGGGGTTGTCTCTTCTGTGCCTGGAGAGGGCTTCACAGCTGGAGCCCATACAGTCTTAGGTTGCTGATTAGACAGTGGAGTTCCCAGTGCAGGCTTGGAACCCCAAGTGTCAATGTAAGAGAAGGTTTTCTTTGCCTATGACCCTGGGAAGTGACTCCAGGAAATGACAAACCAGCTGTCTTATGCGTGTGCAGGCTGCCAGATGACCGAACCTGATGTGATCAAGATGATCATACCTTATTTTTGGATACGACACAACACTTACCGGGGACAATGATTGTTTGGGTTGTTCTCTACCCTGTTGAAAACCTTGGACAGCATGAATAGAGGTACCAGGAAAAATCCCCATTGCAGAATATTCTGAATCTAGAAGCCAGTAAGGACTCGGTACTGCCTTCCTGTGGTAGTATGGTTGTTGCCACAGCTGAGTCTCTGTGGGTCAATTCTATTTCACCACAGCTTTCTGTGGAAGGTTAACTCACTTAGATTTTAATCACCTTAGTCTGTGGTAGAGGACTGCAATCATATTGACCAGCTGTGAAACCCAGATTTCATGAATGGGATCTCTATGTACAAATCTCTACAAAAATGTGAACTTCAACGTGCAGACAGATGGGTCAGGCAAACACACAGAGGAAAGTGAGGGAAGGTGAACATTCAAAACAGCCTTAAGCTGGGTCAGGTCTTTGACTCAGTACTGTTTCCTCTGAATGGTAGCAGCTCAGCTTTCCAGAGTCTCAAGTACAGGCCTCATTCGACTGGCTACCTTTAATCCTTTCACCTTGAGATGCCAGGGACTGAATCTGGTATTTTGCACTGCCCATGAAGCCTCAACCCTGCATATGACTGTCCACATGTTTTGACCGTGACCATGTTTGACTGTCCACATGTTTGACGGTCAGCTATTTTTACTTTTGATGGCAGTGCTAGCGGCTGGGTAGTGGATTGTGGTCATGGGGAACAGGGTTATTGAGAAAATATTGTGCCCCTGCAGTTAATGTTTGTATTTGCTTTATTAATCACAGAGGTATTCTTGTAATGCTCCAATGTATTGAACTGCAAGTTCCTCAAGACAGGGGGACCTACTGCTATGTAGGGCATTCCTCCTATAGTAACCCCCATCCCAAGGCTCATCCCCTCAACCTCACACAAGCCCCCCTTTCAATTTGAGAAGTGTTTCACCAGCAAAATGGGACTTCTAGCTTGGTTACTGACTGTTAAGTCTCATCATGACTTACAATGAGCTTCACAATGTTCACAATGAGCTTGTTTTGCCTCGATATTATATGAGGAAATTTATGATGCTACAGGCAAACTGTGCATGCCTTAGAGCAACTTGTGATAAATCACGTATTGTCAGAAAAACAATATTTCCTGCTCTAAAGGAAATAGAGGAAAATGGGTAATGAGAATGACAGAGATCTGACTGTCTTGTTTTGTGGAACAGTGTGTTTAGTTCATAAAATACTTCTTGTCCTTCCATAAGAAAAATGGATCACAATTATGAGTTGGCTCGAAATAGGCCTCAGCTGACTAGGTGGATATAAAGTAGAAATAAAGCAGGTGATGCCATACATCACGAAAGGAAGAATTGAGTTTGGAAGGAGGCAATCTGGCTTCTGGCTCAGGCTTTTAATCTTGAAAGACATTTTTTTAACATGATGTGATTGCCAATAATAGTTCTCAGCAGGTTTTAGGGAACTAATTTTTTAAAAGGAAAAAAAAATCAAGACTTCACACTGACTGAAGCATGGAAGTCCAGATTCTAAAATTCCATATCTGTGGCTTCAGTGCTGCACTTTGCTAGGACAGCTTGCTGGTTTCTTTTGAATGGATGATGTGTCTTACTCCAAGGGCTTGGCATATGTTAAAAAAAAAAATTAAAAACATGAAGTGGCAATCAAATTAAAGCCAGTGCTCAAACGCTATATCATGTTAGCTTTCAGCCTCACATTCCACTGGGTGAAAGGTTTTCTGTAGCTAGAGAACATTCACTGAGGGCATACCTCAGCTGTTCGCTATCTAGTTCAATTTATTGCAGAGACAGGGCAGATTTGGATGATACTGTCTGAGCTGGCCTGCCCCTTTGCAGGAAGCAGAGAGCCAAGGAAGCAAACAGCGAGAACACTAGATGCCACTTCCTGTTAGCATTCTTACTGTCACCTCCTCCAGTGTTCCTCTGGTCTAGCAGATACAAGTCTAAGTTCTCACTGTTTGCTTCCTTTTCTGAAGCAAAAGGAAGAAAAAGTTGCCTTTTTCAAAGCATTTGCAAATGAAGAAAGGTGAGCCATGAGCGTGCCGCGGGAGCAAGTTTGAGCACCCGGGATAAGTGAAACCGTGGATATGGGATCTGGTGATACGCGGACAACTACTATATTTGGATCATCCTTGAGAGGCAGTTCAGATGACCCCTCCCCATCACCAGTGGAAAGGCAATCACACATGGGGAGAGGGATGTGTGTGATCCTTCTTTCAATGACCTAGGAGTGGGCAGCTCAGATGGTATCATCTGAACCAGCCCCAAACATAGTCATTGGTCAGTCTTGAGGACTAATTCACGTTTTTACCCTCTTAATGAGCAGGGCCGATGCTGAATTGTGGAGGACCCTTGGACAAAGGCCTGAACTGTGCCTCCATGGTGCCTCTGCCTGCCACCTGATGCTGCAGTTAAGTTCTACTACTAGTGGTATCACAACCCTCTGGTATCACAACCCACAAGCCATGCCACAGGTCATCAACAAGTGCCCAACTTGGCCAATTTCTGATGCTGTCTCTGTTCACGAGATATGTGAAATCAATCCCCCTCCTTTGCCTGTATAAAGGGCAGTTTATACATTCAATAGAATCCAATGACAGAGCCTTTTCTGGACTATGTCACTTCAGGTTGCAGGTGGGGCAGGGATGTACCTTTGAATATACACCCATTTGAAAGAAAAAAATTACTTGTACCCAATAATGTGCTTGGGCATGCCATATGAAATATTTGACTTCTTCTGAGTGACGGATTCCTATGCCAGATCACTAATGCCGTTTCAAAAAAAATCATTGCTTGAAAAGCAGTTTGTGATACGGCATGGGAATCTGTCACTCAGAAGTAAGAAGTCCCAGATTCCACCCGGGTTGCCCAGCTGAGAACTGGGTCAAAGCCATAGAAAACTAACACATGAGGAAGAAGGGGTGAGCTTTCTAGTCTTGGTATGCTACTGTTCTGTGTGCAGAGGGTGATCTCTGTATGAACGTGGGAGCATTCAAATACTGTATGTAACCTGCCTTGCGGCCTGAACACCATGAAAAGCCTTACCAGTTGTTCCCATTGAATGCGTAGTCACACCCTTAGCCTCCTGGAGAAAAGATGCTGTCTACCTCTTAAAAGAACTGGAAGGCCACAACAGAAGAAGACGCAGGATGAAACTCCAGTGCTCCTTCCACACATTCTTTCTGAAACCGTCTTTGCTTTCACAGGGAGGGCGGGGGGACTGGTGGAGCTGCAGGATCAGGAGGCAAAGCTGCCTCGCTCTCTGACGCCTCTGAGCTCTTAGAGTCATCTGCTCTAAAACCTTGCCTTGGAAAAGACTTCAGAACACGGATTGGACTGGTCAACTTGTTGGAGAGACTGCCATGCAACCAGAGCTGCTGAGAGCTGTCACTGGGCTTGGGGCAAGATGCCTGCTTGGGCCCCCTTTTCTAAATAGAAATACACTGAAAGTGGATTAGAGTTGTAGTGGAAATGCAGCTCTGGATAGGCTGACATTGAGTAATAAATTTTGTAATAAATTTGTTTTGTACTATGTAGTTTTGATTGGCATGGTCTGGGCCCCTTGAGAGCCCAGGCACAGGGGATTTTGCTCCTCTGCCCCCCTTTCCTCAAGCCTGTAGCACTGTTAAAAAAGAACCATGTGAATAACTAGCCCCAGGATGTGCACTTGAGAAGGTACTGAAGTTCTCCTTCTCCTAGGATGGAGTCTGTTCCCTTTGTGTCAGCGGTGGAAGCCTGGCACACAGAAATACCAGATTACATGGTAAAGCTGTGCCTGGTGCAGCTGTTACCCTGCGCATGCCAGATCTCATCTGATCTTAGAAGCTAAGCAGGCTCAGGCCTGGTTAGTACTTGGATGGGAGACCACCTGGGAATCCTGGGTGCTGTAGGCTTATACCATAGTCTTTCGAGACTGAAGGTTGCCAACCGGGCTAGAGGCAGGGAAATGATAGGGTTAACTGAACATATGAAAAGCTCTCTGCACTTAGTAAACAAGCTGTTGGAAGGATTCTAGCCTCCCTTCCTCTGGACACACTAGCTTTATACATATAGGGATGTGGGAGTATTTAATCAGGACATTTCCTGATATGAAGTCCAAAGTGAATCATTTCAGGAACAATTTTGACCAAATGATCTGTTGTTTCAGTACAACCAACTGCAGCTATGTGTCCAACAGCTGACATCAAAACACTTTCCAGACAGCAGGGAAAAAAATGTACAGTAGCTTCCAGTTACTGCTTACAAATGCCAAAGCCCAGATGAGGCAGCAATTTACTTAAGGAACCATTTCCATTATCAGTGAATCATCTCTTTTTATTAGATGAGAAAGGCAGGAATGCCAAGTTTTGGGGCACAAGCCCATCAGTCAAAATGTCTAATAAGGATCTGTACTTTTCCACTGTAGTGCTGGCTGCCTATCTTAAGGCCACCTCTTGCACCCTTGCTTCCTGCTTGTTTAGTGTTTCAACTGGACCAGTTTAAAAGGTTCAAGTTGGGTAATAATGGCGGCATAAAAATGCCAAGTAAACTGCTTGCATGAAATCTAGAATGAGAGTCTTGTTTATGGAGATACTGGGCCCCATTGAGTATGCTACCTGTTACAGTGGAAGGCGAAGTCTGGTCTTGGGGAGCATTCCTTCCCAGGGCCAAATGCGAGAGTGGTTGGACTCTGAGCATGAAATAAAACCAGAAGGAAATGGATTTGCTCTTTGTCACAGATTTGCCCTGAGTAGTATCCAATCCTTGCAAAGCTAGTGCATTTTAATGGTTATAGCATTGGACTTTGATTGGAAGATTTGGATTTGAAATTCCTACTTAGCCATGAGACTTGTTGAAAGGTCACAAGCACATCACTAGCTCAGCCTAATCAACCTCACAGGCAGGGCTGGCCCATCCATGAGCCAACTGAAGCAGTCTCCTCAGGCAGCAGATTGGTGGGGGGGGGTGCCCATCTCTGCCTATTTACTTGCCTTCACTGCTTCTCCCTCTCCCAGGGATGTGCTGGAGTCACAGCACCAAGTCTTGAGTCAAGTCTCCGCACCCCTTGACTCTAGTCACATATGAGTCATTATGGGAGGCAACTCATCCAGAGCGGAAGAAAAACAAGCGCACACATAAAACAGAATAACAAGCTCTTGGCTCATGTCTATTCAAGTCATGAGTCTTTTTCAAGTCACTGCCATGAGTCACGAGTCACCCCTGTGTCGTTGGCACAAAAAACCAGTTTTTTCACAGCTTGACTCAGTGTCTCAGATGTGAGTTCCCATCCCTGCCCTCTCCTTCCCCTCCCTGGTTTGGAACAGGAAGATGGGGATAGAAAGAAAGAGGAAATATGGAGATAGTGTTGAGCTAGAACACTGGAGAGTGGGAGAAGCCAAGAGGAGCACATCATCAGGGGAGGGGGCATATTTGACAGATTGCCTCTGGTATCCGAAGTGCTTGGGTTGGCCAAGCCTCCAGAGTAGTTGAGATAAGCACAGTGTGGAACAACCACCACGTACACTGCTTTGAACTCCTTAGAACAGTGATTTTCACCCAGTGTGCTGTGAACAGTCTGCAGGTGTGCTGTGGGAGTTTTGGGGAGAGTCATTTATTACTAGGGCCAATTGGGGGATGTGAACCCCCCTGCCAGCAGTACAATGTGCCTTGTCAATTGTCCAAAAACAGATGTGCCTTGACAATATTAGTGCCTTGTCAGGGTGCCATGAGATGAAAACGCTTGAAAACCACTGCCTTAGAGGAAGGGGTGTTGCAAATTATGATGACTCAATCAATCCGTCAATCCTGTCTTTATTAAGTTGTGGGAGAGATTTTAAGTTCTTGGGAGCAAACCACCAACCTAGCAAAATACTCCATGCCTTTTGAAAACCCAGTTCAATGTGCTTTTCAGTGTTCCGTGACTGCATTGCATTTTCTTTTCACATCTATCCAGATGGGAACTTTACTGATGAGGCCATACCTGGCCCGGCTCCATTCTACTTAATCTTTTGGATAGAAGCAGTAATTTTGGCTTGTTCTGTTTGGGTATGAAAAGTGTTTAGCTGTTGCTGCTTTGGAGTCTAGGAATCTCTCAAATGTAATTGCTGTTTGGCTGCAGAGCAGGTTCTTTCCCCATATAACTTGCATGACATCTTTGGCTTGGAACCATTTAAAAATTGAGGCAGGTTCAAAACTTCTCCAATATAGTCCCCAAATCAGTGACTATTAAGGTGTGTTCACACTGACATTTATGCCTGACTTCATTTCAGTTTTGCTTTTCACTGTCCCAGAACCAATCTTTGCATTTCTCCCATATCTTCTCCCCCTCCTGAAACAGCAGGCTCTGGGTGCTTTTTTTTTTATCATAAAACGCACCCATACAACCTCAGATAGGTCTTATACAGATTCTTTGAAAAGAGTGAGAACTTTGAAATGGGATTCAATTAAGCCAACGTCTGGTACGAGAATTTCAGAAAAGAACTAAGAGGGTGTCTAGGGCAGAAGATAGGGGAAGGTTTTTCAGAGAATTGAAGGCCATGTCTGCTGTGTATACACACATTTCTTTTATCCCACTGTTGTCTCTGGTCCAACAGGTTTTGCAATATTTTAATGTATGGCAAAAACCTTCAACTCCTGTTTGAACGGAGACAGTACTAGAACATTACTGGAACTATACCAGCAACTGGGAAAACTTCCAGTCTGGTTGCACTTCACTGGCCAGGAGGTAGTACCTTAAGGCTATAATCTTATTAAGGCTATTACCTGGGATTAAACCCATTGAACGCAATGGAATTTACTTCTGAGTAGACTCATGCCATCTCAGGTCTACCATCTCTATGCTACAAAAAAAGAAACAAACCCAAATTCTTTTTGTGCTCCCTGTGCGCTATTGCCAAACCTGCGAGTGTGAGACTTCCAGTTTTATTTACAGGGACAGTGTGGTGTCATTCATGCTGTCCCTGTAAATAAAACAGGAAATCCTGCACTTCCCGGTTTGTCAACAGCACATAAGCACAGTAAGCTGGGGGATGATAAACTTCTCACTCAAGCTTGAAGCTTGCATTAGCATCTGGTTGAAGGGAGGCAGCGGCAGCAGATTTGGGGTGAAAGGCATCCAAATCTACAACCCCCCAGACCTCACGCAATGTGCAACCCACATCAGCTGGCCTCATGGATGGGCTGGCCCTGATTGCACAGTTTAAAAACATCAATGAATGGATGAATAGTTTACTCATTTGCACATGTGATTAACACAGAATGGAGTTGTATGACTGACATCCACTATGCATTCTGCTCCAACGTTATATTGTTTATTGAAATCTACAGTACATTTATTCTTTTACTACTACTTTTATAATTCCTAACTAAGAACTTTGTTTATATAGCCATTTTTTTTTTGCTGCATTCATATTTTCAGAGCATTCAAAACTTGTCATTTTTAAAGGGACAGGCTAGACATGGCAAGAGGGTTCAGTGTGTTGAACTCTTGGCATTTTTTCATTGTCAAAAAGCAAGTTCTCCTGCTCCCCATTTTGACTGGGGCTGTTGCATAGAAGGAGGTTGGGCTTACCCATTTCTGCTGCACCATGACCTCAGTCCAAATCTCCCCCCCCCCCCGAATCTGTTGTTAGCGATAGGGGGATAAAATTTACAGGCACCATTTGTCTTTATACACTTCCTCCTAGTAGGAAGGCTAGTAGTGGCCTTTGGTGGAGGAACCACTTAAATCAAGGAATCAGCCCAGGGCAGCAAATTAAACTTTCTCCTTCCCCATTCTGTGGTACCAATACTAATCCGCCCTCCACTTGGAGCTGTGTTTTGAACAAGAATGAGGTATCAGGGATTCCAGTTGTTGAACTCCCGCACTGCATTTAGACTGGCCTCCAACTGATTAATTGTCTTACTGTGGAAGACAGGCAAGTCGAGAATCTCTATTCAAGAGACTCCTTTGCTGCTTTCAGCCATCTAGTACCCTTTGATTTACCCCCCCCCCCCTTGTGACTGGAGAAGGAAGTGATGGTTGGAGAGGGAAGTTATGGTTATCTTGAGGTAACCCAGTATCAAATTTGTAAGCAGAGCTTTATTTAGCTAGGAGGAGATAAACTCACTGGAGGACAAGATCCAAAAAACAAGATGCATGAATGGCTCAGTGCTAAACTTGCCACAGATAAATTTGTTAAAGAGCTGTCAGTGATGTTAAACTTTGAATTTTCAGTTCTTCCATTTGTATATTCTTTTGTAAGAAACAAAATTTACTGCGCTGAAAACAGACACAGTAAACCTTAAACCTGCTCAGTCTTGAAATGCAAATTATTCTCCCCCCTTGCCCATTTGTTTTTTCTAACTCCAAATCATCAAGGCACAGTGGAAATTAGCATTCATGCTGCCTTCCGCTTAAGATTTTCTGTGATAAATGATGGTCTCCTTCCTTGACCTCTCAACTGTGGTACAAAGTAGTCAGCATAATGAATAACTTCCCTAACAATCCATGGACCTCTGTCTTTATAATCATGCAAAAACAAGCAAACAAACAAATATGCATGAACTCAAGGACAATGTTCTAGCGATTTCAGCATTGTTTTATTTGCTAATACTTTTCCAGAAAATTCAGAAACCAATTATTTCCAGTGTTCTCAATCTGTGGGATTATCAGTTTCTGGCTTTTATCCTAGGAACAGCAGACAGTCCTCACCTGCAAGGTAAACAACAAATTATATTAATAACTTGATTGATTGTGGCAGGCTTGATTTCTGTTCCCTAAATAGTGGCCAGGGAGAGGCTGATCTGAACTAGGACTGCAGCAGGGTGGGAGGGCAGTGGTAAATATTTGCCCCGCCATGGTCTCAATCTGGATCAGGGACCCCTGTGCTAATGGCAGCCTCTGTTCTGCAGCAAATTTCAGGTAGGTGGGGCTGATCTGGATTGGGACATGCACAAATAAATAATTAAAGCCCTTCCTTTTATGTTGCAGTTCCAATCTGGATTTGCTCCCATAGCTGTTATTTAAGGAACAAAAATCAAGCATGTCAGGGCCAATCATGTTATTAATGTAATTTGTCAAATGCCGTATAAAACCCTTCAGGGCAGGGATCTGGGTTTTTGTTTTGTATATATTACTCTAAAGTGCAAACCCAGAGTGAGGGGTTTGTATATCAGTCGGTGTTCATGCCTGATCAAGGAAAAGACAAGAACATATGAAGAGTCCTGTGGGATCCTTGTAATCCAAAGTCGTTTTTCCTATAGGAAAAGAATAGCATAGCCTCTGAAGGTGTTGCTGGGTGGGATGGAATATAAGGAGTTGCATCAGATCAGGGATTCTTAGCCAAGGGTATCCATACTTATTTACAGGAAATTGATTGATGGGGAAATGGGACTTGATCTCTGAGCAATTAAAAAAGATTAGATTTTTAACTATCACCATTATCAATATGGATTGAAGCAGTGATGCTGCTAACCGCTTCCCACTGATCAGTATAGGTAGAGCTTCTTTATCTGCAGGGGTTCCGTTCTTGGTCCCCCTGCAGACACTGAAAACCGCAGATAATGAAATTTCAGTTTTCGGAGCCCACCAGAAGCCTACGGAGGCTCTTCAGAGGCCTGTAGAGGCCGTGTGTGGCCTTTGTGGGCCTTCAAAATGTCCTCCTGAGGTCCTAGAAAGGCACTTCTGGTTTTTGACTGAAAACCTTCCTTACTTTCAATAAGAAAAATTAAACAGCATGTACGCAGCTTTCAAATTGCCTTCTCTGCTACCTCTTTAACTACAGATATTAACCAATGTATGTGAGCATACAGTGCAGAGTGTTTCTTCCAGGAGAATTAATGACCTGGCAACTTGTATATCACTCTGTCATAGGGCTGTGGTCTTCTGGTGATGATTTGTTGACCTTGCTGGGCTGCCAGAAGAGTCAGATGACCTAAAAATAGATGGGGCAAGAATGAAGTGACTCTCTTAAATCCACTTCTCCCAGACTAAAGACCTAAAGCCGTTTTGAAATGACCTTAGCATAAAGACACTGGAAAGGTCAAACCTCCATTAATATCTCCAATTGTGACAGCCTCATTATGGCTCACCACATTAGACCAGCTAATTTCCTATGTCCAAAGGTGAAAAATGAATTTGAGGGACTTGGGGCCAGTCATCAAAGATCATCTGGCATTACAGGGTGACTGAAGTTATATCTGCATGCATTTGGGAAGGATACATTTGAAATTAGTTATCCACATAATATTTCCAGGGAATCTTAGAGTTTCTTTAAAAATTACATTTACCCTACATGAACTGGTTTATCTATTTTGCCACAGTGATATGTATGCCCAGATAAAATCAATAATGTATATAGCTCTAAAACAAAAAGAGCAGCACCCAATATCAGCCCAGAAAAAGAGTACGGTAGTCTGCAACTCAGGAAGTCTCTAAAAACCTGGTGGAAAAGGAATTATTAAAATTATTTTGCTAAATATTGTGATGGACTGAGCCTGGCAGTTCCCCATTGGCAGGATGTTTTTCAAAGAAGGTGCAGGTTCAGACAAGTTCCTGCATCTAGAAGAGACAAGTTTAAAAGCAAACAACTCTGGATGATCAGAATGAAGAGGCATTTGCAAGAAAGAGAATCCTTAATATTTAACCAGATTTACAGCACAAGCCTATGCGTGTCTACTCAAAAGTAAGCCCTATTGTGTTCAGTGAGACTTGTTCCCAGGAAAGTGTGTAATAGGATTACAACCTTAATCAATATGTGTTCTTAGCTGTGAATTATCCATATTGTCTCTAAAGACCCCATTCACTCTCTCTCCCCTGCTCCACCAAGGCCTCATGTTGTAATTACGATTGGTCTGGAATGCGGCAGCTCAGACTAGTGTTGTAAGCTCTTATAACCGTGAAATATTCTTTATTTATAATCTCCCCAGGTTCAGCATTATTTTTGTGCAGTGTTTAAATGGACAATTAAAGTATTTAAACATCATTGGTTTCTTCTGTAGCCAATCTGTTCCTTCCTTCCTTCCAAAAATATATCCTGCCACACTCAAATGTATCTTCCAGATGTGTTTTCCCAGTCCCTGATTCCAATCCATGCTAATTTATTTCTGATTGGAAAAAGGCCTGAATCCTTGTACTTTGCAGCAGATTTCTCACTTTGACTGCCAGTCAGTAATCACCCTTGTAACTGAAAACTGACCTACTGTCTTCAGGCAAGGTCTTACAATTTTGAATGAGACCTTGAGATGCAATGTCAGACAGTAGCTAGAGTATTGGATGTGGACAAGGGAGACACAAGTTCAAATCCTCGCTTAGCCATGAAGTGCGCTGAGTGACCTTGTGCAGGGCATTCTTTCTGACATCCATAAGGATTAAATGGAACAGCTTCATGTATGCTGTTCTAAAGCCCTTGGAGAAAGAAAGGTATGCAAATGTGATAAAATATGTGGTTTCTTGAGTTACGGATATAAATCCAACAGTCTTTTAGCGCATTTAGTCAGGTGGGGTTCTGATCCAAACTAGCACTTGAGCTGGCGCAGGCCCCCTGCTCTGCTTCCTGAGTGTCACAAACATGCCATAAACCATGTTTGTTTATGGAGTTGGGCTGGCATGGGGGCCCATGCCAGCTTGCCAGGGCCACATCCAGCCCCTGTGCTGGCTGGAGGAAGTACGTTTGTGCCAGGTGGCGGGGTGGGGGGAGAGTGGTAGGAGGGTGTTCCAGGTGTGGGGAGGGGTTGTTTTGGGGCAGGGAGATGGCAGAACAGGGTACAGTACTAGACCAAGGAAAGGGATGGTATTGGCAGTGGCAGCATGTGCCATATCTTAGCCCCCACCCCCAGCTTTGGCCCAGACAGCTTTACATGAGTTGCTTAGATTTCTGCGAGCTAAATAGCCGATGCAGATCCAAGTAGCCCCATCGGGCAGGCTCTTTCTAATTCCAAAGAGGTAAGGGGCTCCTCAGTTTCAAAACTGAACATTTAATTAGAATTGTCAGCAATTCTTTATTTCCTTTTCAAGCCTTTAAATGCCTCTTACAGCCCAATCCTATGCAACCACCACACTGACAGCACAGATGTGCCTCTGCGATGTCTGTCAGTTCCTATGCACTGTCATGGTGGAGATACTGGTCAAGGTGGTGTGAAAGGTGTAATATATACATGCTTGCTCTGGCTGCTGTAACACTCCCTGCATGACTCCTCTGGTCTGTGCTTGCTGGTGTAGCACTTTGCAGCTGTTGGGGGCATGTCCATTTCAGGAAGGGGGTTTGGGATCCATCATTGATCTACTCTGCTTTGTCCCACCTTCATCTTGCCCCGATCTCCTCCCAGTTGCAGCCTCTCCATTGGCAAGGGTGCACCAGCAACCAGTCTGCACTCTGTTAACAGTGGCACACAGTTTTCTGTCTGTTGTGCTGCTGTCAGTTGTGTAATGGCGGCTGGTGGAGAGTCTTCTGCTGGACTAAAGCAAGCCAGTTTCTTTAAATGTTTTGCTCCCCAATGCTCCCCACCCCATTCCTCCCGTCCAGCTTAGTTAAGCCTCTCTTACCCTTCTGCCTATTTGCCCTTTCCCCTCTTTGCAGGACTAGAGATGGATGGATTGTTCTTGAGAAATTTGAAAGCGATATGATAGTCATCATTATCTATGGTGCAAACTTATATTTGTTCCACTACAGTCTCTCTGGTGAAACAGATTTTGCAGGATTTTGGAATGCTTTCAAAACCTGCAAGGCCTATTTGATCAGAGACATTAGTGGGATAAGAAATTGGGGTCTGTGCCATGGGCAATGATGGCTCTGTCACATTACCTTCAACTCTCTTAAAGATCTATACCTGTTGCCAGCCATAGAGGGTTGTGTATCAGCACTTATATATCACATGAGCCCTCAGTGCAGCTGCTACTCTTCTAGCATGTCTAGTTTCATCAGTTCTGGGTGATAAATGGGTAGTTGTAACTTTCTGGAGAAACTACTGTAAAGATCTTACAATGAGCGACAGTCTCTGTGCATACACTTGGTTAGCATTAGTGCGTTCTCTCCAATAGCCTAGAGCTCTAAAGCGCCATTCTTTGCCAAGGAAGAGGCGGCTATCTCCAATCTGGCATCTGAAAATGACAAAGCGATCTATCAAACAGAATTAGGCAGGCAGATCCTTCCTGTTCTGTTTAACGTTGTAATTCAATATGGGTCAAGCCAGAGGCCTGACCAGGAGAGAATCGGTCCTTCAAATCTAATGAAGCACAGCTCGCCTTTCCCATCCCACAAGTATTAGCATGTAAACGTCCTCTGTTTTTAAATGTGGGGGGCATACTGTACATGTCAAGCAAAATTTATCAAGGTATTTGGGCTTGAATGTGCTCCTATTATGCCACAGTTCATTGGGCACCAGACACTTTCAATTCTCAGTTATTGTTGATTTCTGATTATTTTAATTACGTTTTGGGATCTATGTTTACACAATTCTGTTTTGAATGATTATTATGTAATGAATGATTATGCATATTGTGTGTGTGTAGTGCCATACTGGCACTATGTCTTGATATATGCAAAAGTGAATGGCACATATAAATATGGCCCCTGCTAAGTGGGCGAAGAGGCACTATTTAAAGTGGTGGTCATTTATTTAGTAAACGGAGAGCAACTGTCCCTATTATCCCCAGTATCAAGCCTTTTCCAGTGGCTGTTGCTAGTGTCTCTTCTGCATCTTCTGTTAGATTGTGAGTCATTCTGAGAGAGGAACCATGTATTTATTTTTGTCAACTACTCTTGTTGTTGAAAAGCTGAATAGAGATGTACCCCTGTATCCATGAATCTGGTATATGTGGATCAGATTCTCCAAAGTTCTCTCTGTCCCCATGTGCCCATTATCATTTCTTAACTGTTTTGCCGAGCACTCCAGTCATTTCTTGGGAGCCTCCGGAGGCCTCTTCCAGGTCACTCCAGGCCAGTGACCCATTCTACTGGCCTCTGCAGGCCTCAGAATGGCCTGCAGAAGTGTCCAGAAACTACTTCTGTTTTGTGAATGCAACTTCTGATTTGACTGAAAGTAACTTCTGGTTGCTTCTGTGGGGCCATTCTGAGGCCCACAGAGGCCATTGGAGTGGGTTGCCAATCTGTTGTGACCAGGAAGAGGCCTTCGGAAACTCCCAAGAGGAGACCAAAGTGCTTGGCAAAACAGTAAGTTTGGGTTCCCTTTTATCCATGGTTTCCAGTATCCATTGGATGCCAGGGGATGCTTGTATGAATATTTTTCAACATCATCACCTTCTTCTTTGGCATAGAGGAAAAAAAGTAGGGCGAGGTTCCAAAGCTGGTTTTTAACAACCATGGTTTATTTATTCCCCTCTTTGAAAGCAATATATCACTGTAGTGCCTTCCAGCATCAAACCCAGACTTTGTGCGTTCTGGAAATGCAGTACTGTGTGCCGAACTCAGCTTTCTTTCTGTTCCGAAAACACATGTCTCTGGTAAAGCTAAAGTTGCAAATGCGTGGAAAATACCTTGTAAGTTCTCAGATGCCAAAGGGATCCTTTCTAGCTTCCTCTAGCTTCTTTCCCCTCTCTATAGCTAGGAAAGGTAGACTTGCAGCACAATCCTAGGTATGACTACTCAGAAGTAAGTCCCGTTGTGCTCAATTGATTTTACTCTCAGGAAAGTGTGTATAGCTGCAAGTTCCATTAAACTCAATGGGTCTAACCTCTAGGTGGACTTTTATAGGATTGTACTGTTATAGGATTGTACTTACTGTTTATAGGATTGTACTTAAGCAAATGACCCAAATATACATACTTGTTCAAGATGCTTAATTACACTTTCCTTTACATGTAGTTTGGGGTTACTTTGGCACAGAGTTTTGATATTTGCTTTTTTTTTTTTTGCTTTTTAAGCTTAATGAATACAATCTTTCTGCATCTTAAAATGTTAAGTTGACCTTTCTGCATCTTAAAATGTTGAGTTGACCTCTTCCATGAACCCACACCTTTTAGAAGTCATTTTAGTTTCAGTCTTCATATGTGTTTCACAGCTGTCTTTATTAAGCAGAAAAAAATATTTATCTTTTGAGGGCAGAAGGTAATTAAGTAATGTGTAACTCAGTGGTTCCGAAACTTCTACAGGGGAGTTGGGAACCAGGTAAATGTTTGCATGGGTGGGGAGGGGGGGGCAGCGACACTGCTGCAAAGATCTCAGCACTGCCAAGGGTTTTTTTTTTTAGTTATCTGGGGGCAACACTGTCCTCCTGCAGGGTCCTAGTGGCTTGAAGCCCCCTCTGATTTCCTCCACAGCTTGTTTACAAAGCCCTTATCTCAGATCTAAAGCTACTTCTGGTTTCTCCTAAAAATCAGAAGTAGCCCTTATCTCCAACCTAAAACCACTTCCTGTTTTCCCTGAAAACTGGAAGTAGCTTTAGATCAGAGATAAGGTCTTTGTAAACAAGCTTCAGAAGAGATCAGAGGAGGCTGCAAGCCTCCAGGACCCTGCAAGAGTTCAGCACTGCTCCCTAGATACATAAAAAAGCCCCTTGGTAGTGCTAGCACTGCAGTCTCTGCAGCACTGTCACTACCATGGGGGGACTGTCACTGCCATTCCTTATGGGGGAATGCCCTGCTTCTAGTTCCCTTGGTAGGTCATGACCCACCAACTGGAGAACCACTGGTGTAATTATTTCTCCCTAAGTACTGTCACCTTACCTATTCAAGTGAACTGTACTGCAGGTGGTGAAGCTGATTTTTGTCAATGGCACGGTCCTTTGTTGTGGTAGATCGTTATCTGAACATGAGCCAAATTCTGCTGGTGAATTCATCATATGTCATCAAACAAAATTGCTTCTGGATGGTCCCCTGATGAAGCAAGCATGTGCAGAAGACTTTGCATGATAGAAAGCTGTTGCTGTGTGGAGGATTTTGTACATCCCTCATGTGGTCTATTATACTAGTGAAACCGCCAGAGGTGCCACTACCACTTGGAATTCATCTGCTTCTGATGAATCAAGATTCCAATCAACTTCCACTATGGAAAAAGTCTCAGATCTGCTCTAGGATTGTGCTGTGAATGGAATTCAGAGCCATTCTTAAAAAGAACAGTCTTGGAAAAGATCTTGGTGGAGGCAAGATACACACAAATGAACACAAACAGCCCTGTTTGAAAACTTTTCCAAAAGTCAGGAGATTAAAGTTCAAGAGATTAAAGTTGATACTGTAGCTTGAGGTATTTTAGGTGGCAGAAGAAACTGTTGTATTAGCTGCCTTTATCACTGGTCTTTCCATGTCAGGTCTTTGATTCACTGCTGACATTTCTGATGAATCATTAAGTAAATAGTAGCAGTTTTGCACCAATGCCAACTTCCAACATGTTTTCAAGCCTTTAGAATGCTCTGAAATTTTTGGGGTGCTTGTGTGACTTTACCAGTAAAATATTATTTCCCAATCGCATCATTTTTTCCCTTTCTTCTTCCTTATAGGATCCTGCCTCTTCTGAGAGCTCAACAACAAGTGTAGAGAAGACCAAGCATCGAAGACTTCTTTCCCTAGACACGTTCAGAGGGTAGTGTACCATGATTTGTTATAGTTGTATCATTTAAAAAAAACGAATGCTTCTTGCAATATAATTTGCAATATACAGTACAGTGACTGCTTGATTTAATGGACTAATGGGGGAAGAGATGTGCACTAATGTTTGACATCTGTTAAATTTAAATGCATTGAAGTCAATGGAGAAGCAGATGCACAAAACGTACATGACTGGCCGTTAATGGAGGAGAAAATGTCCACTGTTTGCAAAGTCTGTAAAATCAAAACTACCCTGTACAGTATCTTCTTCTTCTTCTCACTGCGGGGAGGACAAGGAGTTATTCAAGAGAGCATTTAAGTCATGCTGTCTGACAAGTGTACATCCTTCAAGGTCTTGTTTCTGAGGGGAAAAAAAAAGGAAGCAGAGATTTTGAATCCTGTGCCCAGTTGAAAACATTGCACTCCTGCTCTTGCATGGAATTGTGGTATATACTTTGGTTAAAATTTGAGAGGTTTTTCATACAGAGAGTTGTTTTGATTTTGTGTTCATGTAACTAGATGAGGAAAGCAGTCTTTCGGAACAATGCCCTAGATGCTACTGTAGTATAAATAGTACGGTCACAGAAATGTTAATATCATTTTGAGAGAACTGTTAGGTAGCCTGTATTCATAAAGTCATCAATGATAAGAACTTCACCAGATTTTTCCACATGTATCTGTAACTCGATTTTCTTATTAGGCACTTACAGTCCCATTGGGGACAAAAGGTTGACCTTGTTACTGTTACTGAGTTTTTCCTACCCCACTGCTTCCTGGTCCAGTTATTTTATGTTACTTTGAGTCATATTAATGTTTATAACAGTTAGAAATAGTGTGAAACCCAGAGTCAAAACACAAGCATTTGTATTTATTTCATAAATTGCTGCATTGCCCATCAGTGAGTCATGTGCCCAGGTGTTGTTTTGTTGATATTTAGTATTGATGTTGCTTAAAATTTGGAAGTGTAGATTGAATAAAGACATAGTTTTAAAAATAGTTTTTGCATGAGAGTAGCAGCCTGTTCTGTGCTACCACTTAAGAAGTACTGAGTTAACTCCTTCTAGAAGCTGGCAGAGGAAGCTGTGAGTACATTAACTTCTTGACTAGTGGCACATCTTGTATATTTACTGCAAAGAGCTGTTCTGGGGCAAACTGTTGAGGGGAGGAATGATGGCTGAGAGATGGGGATGCCTAAGGTCAGCGGATGAATTCATCAGGTAAACTTTGACTCAAGGACTTCCGTCCCACAGTTCAGTCTCTCAGCTACCATGCTATGCTACCTCAGTGCTAGCAGTGCTATGAATGTGACATGTTAGTTCTGCTTTGCCTGTATGTGAGCAAGCAAATGCATTTTTTCCTTGGTGTGTGGTTGTCAACTACGCAGCTTCCAAAAACAATGAACTATATGTGAAACAGCACAGAGGTCATGAATAGGCTACGAGTCAATTTAGTGCCCTCCCTGCATGCCGTCGGGTCAATGAAGATACTGGCCTGCTTTGGACAGTAACAATGAGCCACTTGTTGGAAAATCTGAGGAAAAAGCAAAGCTGATTTAGTCCAGTCTGACTGCCTGAGTGGCACTTAATTGCATTTCATGCCATCTGATGCCGCGTGCCCTTCCAGGGAAGAGATGGTGCAAAGTCTATGTTGTCACCACCACATATGATAATTGAAGTGAGAGATAATGGCATCTCACTTGGAAAACAATATTTAACCAAGCATTTACTGAAGCGGGAAGCAAGGCTGTAGGAAATGGTTTTACATGAGCACAAAAAGAAATGTGAACATGTATTAGTATAGTTAAAACAAAACTGGCCCAGCCTTGAAGCAAAGTGAGGCAACTGCCTCAAGTGGCCTCTTTGCAGTGTTGTTCAGATGAGCAGATAAACTGATCTGACTAATGTGGCACAATCCACTGGGAAATTCTCCTGAGACTGTTTCACACTAACTGACTTTGTGGCTCAGAATTGCTATCCTTCATTCACTTATAGCCCAATCCTCTTCTTCCTCCCCCTGACAATGCAGTGGCTACCATTGCATCCTGCGGGGGCAATTGCAGAGGTCTTCTTTGGGTAAGGGAACTTTAATTCCCTTACCTGGGAGTAAGCCTCCACAGAATGGAGGGGTCTACCCAGACTTGCGCTAGTGAGTTCTCTGGTACAGGTTAGCATGCATCCTCGATCGGGTCCAGCAAAGGGGCTAGGATTCAGCAGCTGCCACTGTTATTGAACCTGCCCCCTTCCTGACCTTATCCACCCATCCCCGGACCCTGTTGTCTCCTCATTTTGCATCTCCTCCACTTTGTCCTCACTCCCCCACCAATGTACCTGTCTTAGCAGCTCCAGGAGAACCTGCCTGTGCATGCAGGAAGGCTCCAACCTTTCCACCAGCACTCCAGCAATACACACCTCCACATGCTGTCAGTGTGTGTTTTACAACGGTCATAAAGCAGTTAGTACTGGTGGAATGCTTGTTCTGCCACTAGGGCAGCCCAATAACATTGGGCTGTTACTCTTCACAGAGTGACTAGATGCTGCTGCTGCTGTCAATTTATTAAGGTGATGGTGTTTTCCAAACTGTGTTCCTGTCTTTCAGACCTGATTTGTGGTGATGTTTCTTTCTTTAACTAGAAATTGAAGCACTAAGCTGGCTGGTGTAGACTGGCAAAGTTTAATTGATTTGCCTGGTGGGGAAATGGTCTGTGAAGCCCCAGCACTGGCACCCTGAAATTAATCCCGGGGAGGAGAAATAGGCAGGAGACCAGAAGGAAGAGATTCAAGGCAAACAGAAGTGTGTCTGGAGCTGAGAGGGGTTCTGGGGAAGGCGAACAGATCAGGCTGCCATTTCCTTGGTGGATGGAAATGTTGAGGTGCAGCAGTGGATAAATGTACCTGATGCTGGGAGGGGGAGAAAGAAGTTGGGCTGCCGATACTTCCCCAGCGGAAGGAGACTTTGGGTAGAAAAGGGAAGATCACTTCTGCCAATATCCTTGTGACAGGCTGCAGTCCATGCTCAATAATATTACCCACCTTTGCTGGGGGGGGGGGGGTAGGACCTGCAAGATGTTAATTGCAATAAAATGCTAATTAAGTGCTATGGGGATCCACAGTTCTATCTGCACTTCCACCCAATAGTGGGGAGAGTCCTGCTTAGGAATTTTAAAGAGCCCTGGTGTGGCACTGGCCCTGCTCAAGCCTTTTTGTAACGAACTGGAGCATGGAAGTTGCATCGCAGTGAGCTTTATGCAGACCTTCCAGGTGAATCTATTTGGATCAATGTATGGGGATCTGTTTGGATTTTGCACTTCTGACACCAAAACATTTTGGAATGGCCCTTATTTAAACTGGTTGAAAAAATGCTCTGTTAACATGGAATATGACTGATAATATGGTGTCCAATGTATCCATTTGGCTGAGGGGAAGCATCCAGTTATTTATTTATTTTTTTCCACATTTTTATACCACCCTTCCTCTAAAGAGCTCAGTGTGGTGTACACAGCTGATCCCCTCCTTTTGTCCTCACAACAACCCTGCAAGGTAGGTGAGGCTGGGAGAAAGTGACTGGCCCAAGGTCACCCAAGAAGCTTCATGGCAGAGGGGGGATTCGAACCTGGATCTTCCAGGTCTAAGTCCACCTCCCAAACCACTACACCACCCTGGCTCTCAGTTCTTAAGGGTGCTGTCCCTCATTCCCACTTGGAATGCAAGCCTGGTGCTTCCACAGATGGCAGACTTCTTCTGGTCCCTAGCAGTCTGCTGACTATTTAACAAACCCCAAAGAAAGATAATATGTAGCACCAAAATCTCATGTAGAGACAAGTATAATAGGTGTGCAGAAAGCATATTGTTCCAGGATAACCAAAATCCCAATGCATTTGGGGCTACACAGTCTTTTTGCAGGTGAAAATTTGGTACTAATTGTAGCTGAATTCAAATATACTGGGATTCCTTATTTTCAGAGTGTCTCAGTGTGAATCGATTAATCTATTTTTTGGTTAAAAGGCATGATTAATCAACTAGCATCTTTAATTGGTACATAGCCTTATAAATCACAGAAGACTATTGATTATGCCAGTCTGGTTCCTGTTGTAGAATATTTAACAGTATCTTTTAAACATTCTTTAAATATGACCCCTAAATATCTGTTTGGGGCACACAGCACAATGGGGTATATTGATCAACTAGAGCAGCCATTTTCAACCACTGTGCTGTGACACATTGGTGTACTACGAGTGGTCCACAGGTGTGCCACAGGAATTTGGGGGACGGTCATTTATTAGTATGGTCAGCGGGGGAATGTGAGCCCCCCACCAGCAGCGTGGTGTGATCTGAAAGTAGTCAAAAACCTGAAGGTGTACCTTGACAATTTTAGTGCCTTGTCAGTGTGCCATGAGATGAAAATGGTTGAAAATCACTGAACTAGAGTCTGTCACTCCACTCTGTGAATTATGTTGATAAGAAAGATGAAAATCTGTTTTCTACATTGTCATTGTCCAGGCCTGAATATATCTATCACTCTCAACAGGTTCTGACTTTGTGCCGCAGACAGTGCAATGATGTGAAACCTTCTTGATTGCTAATGCTAAACATGAGTGATGTGTTAATATTCTTTGCTTCACCAAATAATTAGACCTTTCATTTTCTCCCGTAGGCCTTCTGATTATTGCTCTCCTTCTCAACAGATAATCTCCCCTCCCTTTATCTGTTGCCATTTTTAACGGTCCCAGTATTTGTGCAATGCTTTGCAAACATGTCCTTCCGTGGGCTTCCCTATTGAGCTGTAAGCTATGTGTCGTGGAAATGTAGTCTCTCAACCTGACAAAGATTTGCCTCTGAAACAAACAGTAGCCAAGCTTTGAGACGTCTCTGAGAGGGAATGCTAAGTGGAGGCTCTCACTGCAGAAAAACTCAACCTCATCTCAGATGCACTGAGAAAGCTCTGACTGTGGTGGCAACCAACTGAGTTCCTGTCAGTGGTGGGCCAGAAAGGAAGCAAGGCCTCTGTGGCAGACCTTAAAGTCCAGGAAGACTCATATGGCAGGGAGAGGGCAGTGCTTAAGGATGGCTTGAGTTTGTGGCTGCACAATCACACACCTGACCAGCCCATTTGTGAGGTCAGCTGAAGTGGTTGCCTTGCTTTAGCCTCCCTCTTCTATTCCACCCCCCTTTCCAATCCAGAAAGTGGAAGAGGCTGGCACATTATCAGGTAAAGGGGGGGGGGGTTACCCTGCACATGCCTGATCTTGTCTGATCTTGGAAGCTAAGCAGGGTCAGGCCTGGTTAGTACTTGGATGGGAGACCTCATGGGAATACCAGGTGATGTAGGCTTATACCATAGTCTTTCGAGACTGAAGGTTGCCAACCACTTCAGGTGCTGGGAAGCCTTGAGTTGGCCCTGTACTTGCACGCCAGTTTGCTTCATTCTGTGTAACTCTAGTGTGGCCAGGAGACAGATCTCAGGTTGAGAGTGTGCAGATGAAGAAATGGAGCTGCACAGTTAGGAGCAGGCTTGCTTTTTAAAGAGTGGGGTCAGCAGGGATATGAAGCAGATTTAGCCCTCATGCCAGTGGTGTTCTTGAGTGTATCCTTTTATTTTCTCCCATGTAAGAGAAGGCTTGTATTTCATTTCTATGGGGAAAACTAAATGCTGGCTCTGAGGACCCTGTTACAATGAGAGCATAATGTGCCTTCTACTCCCACACTCTGTGGTCTCTGCTGTCAAAGGCTTCTATGGGGGACGTTTGAGTTCAAGTGTCAGTGCACAGAATATAAAGAGAAATACTGAATGGACATACACATATACCCCAGGGACCTCACAGTATACAAATCTTCCCTCTGCATACATCTCACCAACGATGACATCCTAGTTTTTCTAATTTAAAGGATTTGTAGCCAGCAGCCTGGATGGTGACTGGACAATACTGAACCATTTATGTAACAAATGAAGATTACAAATAGTAACCTGGGCAATTGCCTGAATCCCACTTTGGCTTGACATCAACTTCTTCTTGGAAGGGGCTTCGTCAGTATAAACCCAGAGATATCTCAGAAAAATCCATGGAGTACCTACCATGTGTGCTCAAATCACGGCTAATGGCATTGCTAGAAAGAGGCAGGTAGTAAGGAATTGACTTCCACTGCTGGGCTTGAACAACCCCAAGGACTGTATTGTACTGATGTTATTTAAGCTTCCTAGTGTATGAATCTTGTGTTGTTGACATGTCATGTGACTTCGTATGCCATCATTCATTAATGCTTTCACATTTTCAGCATAGGATGCACTTACAAACATGTGGCTTAACTACTTAGATTAATCTTTCTTTGTGGGTCAGATGTCATCTCTTTGTGGCAGGTCATGAATCATGAATCGAGGTCCATGACTGGATCTAATGCTTCTTCATACAGCAAAAAGCAACACAGCTTGTGCGAGTGGCCAATGTGGCATTATCCTGTATGTTCAAAGTCCCAACTGTTCTGAATTTTAATTCGTTCCCCTTTCTGCATCTTCTAGATGAGGTTAGAGTCCATTGATCTTCCTCTCATTTAATTAACATCTTGGTTCTCCTACAGGTGCGGGACGTGCTTTGATCTCTTTTGATCTTGATCTGCATCTAAATAATTGAAGCTTTGGTAGAAATCTTTTATAAATGAGCTAATCATTGTACATTAAAACCTATTAGAGTCAATCTATTTTATTCCCACTGGGGGCCAAGCTCAGGCAGAAGAATGGAAGCTTGCTCTGTTGCTTCTGTGGCTGGGCAACCTTTTTTTGCTACTTTCCTGGAAATTCATTTTGAAAACCGTGAGATAGGAGAATGTTCTGTTGCTAAAATTGGAAGCCAACAGCCATTCAGTCTTTAACTTCCTTTCCAAGTGGGAGCTGTTATAATTAGGAAGACAAAAGTCAGCCATCTCAGTAATATATTGTGCCTTTTTTTCTATTTAACAACAGTGAATTAACTATGAGAGAACCTCATGGATACAGTCAGTTATCACCTAGCCTTTGTTTAGAAGGCAGCTGCTTTACTTCCAGTAGGACTGGATAGTGGGCATCAATGAGAGTTGGCTTGGGTGATGTATTAGACTTGTTTAACTGGGCTGAGGAGTTGGGAGAGGCTTCAAAAATCAATTTTTATGACTAGCGTGCAAGTTGAGTATTGTGTTTGTGTCACTGCGTGAAATACGCCTGTACGTTAGCTGAGACGTACTCCTGCTGTGAGACAATAAGGTCCTGACCTTTTAAAGCAATTAGCCACATGTGTGTTTAAACTTTTAACTCCAGTGGGATTTCTCAGATGTGGAGAGTTAAGTATGTGCTTGGATCAAAGGCCTGCATTCTCAACCTTACTACAAGCAAGTGATTTTAGGGGCCAGTATTTAAGCACTCTACTAGCTGACAGTTGCATTCAGTTTAGGCACCAAAGTATTCACCAAAATATCCATGAGTAATTTTCAAACTGAGGCCGTTACTTCTTGCTATGGACCAACCAACATATTTTAGTGCTTAGAATTTTGCCAGCAACGGAGTGAACATGGTCAAAATGGGAACCTTATTCAGTTGCATCAAAATTACATTTGATCAAGTTTAACAGCCATTTGTTTCCCTTGGAATGATGAACCATGGAACCATGAAACCCTTGGAATGATAGTTTTGTGACCGGGCTAAACTTCTCTTACAGAGAAGGCTCATGTGGTAGTTTGCTGATGGTACCAAAGGAGGTACCAAAGTAGTGAGGAGCACAGTGGAGGAGGAGAGCAGTGTCACCATCACTTAGGACTGGCCTTCACATGAAATTAACTGAAGGGCTCTTGTCAAGTGAAAGGCAGTGAATGGACAGTCGCCCTCCTCTAAACCAACGGAGCTGCTTCAACAAGCAGCCTGATCTTCTTTCTGGTAATGGAGAGCAAACAGGAAAGGATTGGGGCAGTGGCAGCCCCCTTCAGCCCTCAGTGCAATTGTTGCTGCAACCGTGCCACAGCCTCCTCGCTCGCTTCGTCCTCCTAGCTGCTTAGGAAAGCAGCCAAGTGAGCAGGGAGAGGCAAAGCGTGGTGATCTGAAACTGGGAGCCGGCCCCTCCCCCTTATCCTGCCTTGCCTTGCACTGCTCTTGTTGCAACCTCCTGCACCAGTCCTGTTTCAAATGAACAGGAAGAGCAGAGCATGCTCCATGCACTCTGAGCATGCTCCACGCTTCCTACTCATTTGAACTAGGGCTGGTGAAAGGAGGCTGCGCCAAAGGCTGAAGGTAAGCTTGGGCAGGCTCAACTCCTTCTCATGCGCTGGGGGCAAGTGTGCACATGCTAATATGCATGTATGGGAGTGGTAGGGTGGCAAGTCTGGACTACCTCAGGCACCAGCCAAACACTGGCTGGGCCTACCAGAACTGCAGTTGTATAAAGCAAGGTCATCTGCGTGACAGGTGGAATGCTGGCAGGTACTCCAATGAGGCTGGGCCATCCTAAGATCTCTGGGGTCTGAGGTGGCCTGCCTGCTCCCTGCTTATCTGAAAATGTCACAACTTCTGCTCTGCCCACATCCTGGACTGAAAAAGGTAGGGGAATGGAGTGGAAGAGGAAGTGTACAGGAGAGTTGTGAGCTAAGATCTCCAACTGGTATCTCTTCCACATCTTTCCACTCCACCCTTTTCCAATCCATTTCCAATCCAAGGAGTGGGAGGAGGGGAGCTGTGGAGGCAAGTAGGCAGGTGGAAGTGAGCCTCCCCCACTAGTTTCAGTTGGCCTTATGGATAAGCAGCAGTGAATAGGAGGCAAAGACACTGTTAGAATAGTTGTTACAATATGTAACGCTGGTTACAAGAGAATAGGGGCATAAAGATAGTTGTGATTGCATGAGGATCCCAGCATTGCCAGTGGGTTGTAGAAGGGGTTGGTATTGATCTTCACAGGAGTGAAAGAAGGGATCTAGCTCTAATTAAAACTCTATATAATGGTATGAATTCGCTGGTGTTTCTGATCTCTTTTTAGAAGCTGCTCTGTGTAGAATGCGTTGCAGTAATTCAGACTTGATGCAATTTAGGAATATGCTTATGTGCAGGTCTGTGTTTTCCAGGTATGGGAAAGTGAACCAGCATATCCACATGGCATCCGTATATGCGATTGTGCAAATTGAAGATGCCACCTATGCAATCCCCACGTGGTGGTGGCAGCTGGTGCCTGCACATGCAGGCTGTGATTGACTGTGAACCTGGTGGTGACCTCGTGCACTCCTGAGACATCTGTGCATGGGTGGCCACCAGGTGCAAACCAGCCCCCGTCGCTTGATTAAATGGAAATGTGTCTTAAAACATTTCCAGTTTCAGACTAAGGTAGCATGTATTTATTGTATTTCTAAATCTTATATCCTTCATTCATACTCCTCAGGCTCTTAAAGCTACCAAAATGTTCAAAACATCAAAACACAATACAATAATATAAAAATTATTACTACTTCAAATGTTAAACAGAAACCTCAGACTCAAATGTCTTCCTGTAGCTCAAACAGTTTTTAAATTTAATATTAAAAAAAGATTTCACCGCCAGACTTTCAAAAATTAGTGAACAGGATTCCTGGGCCTTCCTGGATGTGAGTTTCATAGAGGACACGTTTAACTGAGATTTTTTTACAATTCATGTTCTCCCTCTCCCTCCAGCAAGCCCTAGTTAATGAGCAGGCCTGGCTAGAAATGCTTCTAGGTCAGACATGGGTGAAAACTAAAATGACGGTAATTGATGATTTATTATTCATTACACACCTACACACACACAAAAATCCCAGATCAAACATATTTCCATGATTGCATAATATGGCTATATGATAATAAAAGGGTATTTATCCTCTAAGTGTTGTTTGTACAGATTAGATGCCATATTTAAACGTTCACAAATCTCTAACACCAGGTCATCACTAGTCTTCCCTTCTATGAAAATTTTTGGCACAAAACCAAGCACTGAATGTGCCAGAGTCATCACCTTAAAAATTACAGGATGATTATATGAGGATTGCATTGAGCAGATTTCATCATTCCGTTTATTTTGAGAACAATCTCAAAAACACACTCTCACACTAAAAGAGTATAAGAATCAAGTGAGCGATTTCATCTGTTTATAGTTTGTTGTTTGTCCTAATTGACAAACTACAGTTGTGCTTATACAAACCAGAACCGGGTATGTCATTATGGTTTGGAGTTGCATCTGAACCAGCCAGATTGTGTCTTTTATTTAACGTTTAATATTAAGCTAGCTAGGATCCTGTTTCTGAGCATTTTTATTCCCGTTTCATTCTCCCTCTCTGCCCCCCCCCATTATGAGAGTCACATATATTTTTTAAAATCTAAAATAATTCCAAGTAAGAGTGAAGCTGCAGGACTGACACAATTAAAATGAAGTGTCTAGCTAAAACTGATCATTATATATTTTTATTACTGCTAAGTCTTTTTGATGCATGGATGTTGGAAGATACATGGTGATGCTTGATTGGTTATTACTCTATCTTCTGAGTTGTCATGTAATATTACATACCATATATCCATCACATGGATGTAGACGTTTATTGATTTTCATAAGCATTTTTCATTCATTTTTAAAATATTTATACACTGTGCATTTGGCTAACTTGATCACTGTGAATGAGTGGTCAGGGACTTGATCAAAGAATATCTGTGTGTGGAGGACTGTGCTTGTGTTCAGTGCTTGAGTCCTTGCCCAGCATGAAGAAGGTCCCAGCTTCAGTTCTATGCATGAAGGCCAGCCAAAGCTTTGGCAAGGCAATCCAAGGCAACACCAAATTTTGCAGCTGTTTCTTATGTATCTGCTGCTGCCTTGCACACTGTAGTGGTCTCCACCTCTTTCCATGTGGGTAGATCAGAATCAAGGGGTGAGGGGTATGACATGGAAGCTTTCCAGGGTGCAGGGACAAACTTGTGTTCCTTGCAGGGATGAGGGCTTTATTGTTGCCACACAAAATAGTCTTTTTACATTTGTTTAGTCCTCAGTCCTTTATCAGGCTCCCCTCATTCTCTTCACTGGGGGCCTTTCAGAAGCAGTTCACCAGAAGCTTCTCCTGCTCAGTAATGAGAGGCTGCCCAGTGGGGAACCCCTGTAGGGCCATACCGGACAAAGCCCACTCTCTCCATGGGTTTCTGAGGCAGCAGGGCAACAAACTCTGACCCCTGTGGCTCAGTAGTAGAGTCTCCAAGGGGGTACTCAGAGCTGGGCAGGCCCACTCCCTGTGCTTCCTGTGATATTCTCAACCTTCTGCCACCTTGCCTCCACTCCTTCCCTTTCTCCCTTTGGTCTGGTTGCCTTAGCCCTGGCCTGGGCTTCTTTTCCTTATAGTCCCCTTCTCCTTCCTTCATTTCCCCCCTTATCTCTCCCCTTTCCACACTCCATGCTTTATCCTCCCCACTCTGTGCTTCTTCCACTTGTTCTCCTTGCCCTAGTATGCTCTCCATTCCTCCTGCTTCTTCTTCCCCTTTTAATTCCACTCACATCTCTGTTGTCTAGCCTAGTCTGGCTCCTTTAATCCCTATGATGCCTGGCAATTATGTCACCACTTCACAGGAAGTCTTGGCATCAGTGTACTTGCTGCACAGAGTTTCAGCAAGGGGGTGGATTCCACATGCACCCAGAGTGCCATACATTGTTGGCAACCTTCAGTCTCGAAAGACTATGGTATCGCGCTCTGAAAGGTGGTTCTGGAACAGCGTCTAGTGTGGCTGAAAAGGCCAATTTGGGAGTGACAATCCCTTCCACACTGGGAGCAAGTTCAGTCTGTCCCTGGTCTGTCTCCCTGGCTATGGGCCTTCCTTCTTTGCCTCTTTGCCACAGACCATTGGCCAAGTGTCTCTTGAAACTGGGAAAGGCCATGCTGCACAGCCTGCCTCCAAGCGGGCTGCTCAGAGGCCAGGGTTTCCCACCTGTTGCGGTCCACTCCTAAGGCCTTCAGATCCCTCTTGCAGATGGCCTTGTATTGCAGCCAGAAGCACAGTATTTGTGCTGAGGAAGAGGTGGGCTACTGCTTCCCCAATCTTCTTCCCACTCACTTTCAGTAACAGGAACTGGAACAGAGATCAGTGGGCAGGAAGCTGGAGGGAGGCAGTGGGCAGGTGTGGGATGCAGGGCACCTCTTGTCAGTTTGTTGTTGCTCTCCAACTCACTGCTCAATGCAAGGCTTTTCATCGGCCAGTCCTGCTTGCCATCTCCAGATAGGGTTGAGAATGACTCAAGCCTGAAACTAAGGGGGAAACCACCGCCAGTCTGTGAAGGCAGTACAAATTAGATGCACCAAGTATAATGCACAGTAATGTTGCTCAGTATAAGGCAGTACCATCGAATCATATACATCCTTGTATGCCTGTTGATAGTCAATTCATGGACAGTTAATTAGTAAGGGTGGTGTCTGAGTTGACTGCTGTCTGGGTATGGAAGTGTGTTTTATGCAGTTTGGACTTGGAAATGACAGAGAGAGCAGAGTGTGTTTGGCTGGAGTTAACTGAAACGGGTCATGCTGCCTTAGGGTGAGGGAGAGGGTGGGATGCCCAAGTTGCCCTCTGCGAAGCTGCAGCCTGATTATGGGAATTACTTGCTTCCAAGAGGCTCTGCTTGTATACTTAAAAGAAAATTTTTTTTACAATGATGTCCTAAGTCTCCGGAGCCCTCACATCCAGAGCAAATTAAACTGTACAGCAAGTGAAGAATGCATCTCAAGACATTGTTCACTTAAAATGCCTCAGAAGAATTGTATATGAATTTAATCAAGACTACTAGTTTTAGATTGTGCCTCTCCTTTTCTTTTCTTCTGCTTCGTTCCCAACCTTCTTTTTCTTTTTGTTCATCTGTCTGCCTTTGTGTTCGCTTCGCCCTTGAGTCCCTGTTCCAGGACGATGCCTTGGCTCAGACCCAACCTGGCATTGATTTTTGCCTCTAGATCCCCCCCCTCACACACGCACGCACCTATGCTATGTTTGTGTGCTTCCTGTCCTCGTGCCCTCTGTGTGATTTGACTGCCCATGCATTGTTCCGACCTCGGAGCGGCACAAGTTCTGATCTCGGTTCTACTAGAAATCCCATTTTTTGCACTCTGTATACTTGGCTGTCTGTGGCCCAGCTCTGAGGAATAATACAGTGAGGGACCTCCCTTATTAGCTGTTTCATGGAGGCATCTTGGACAGTTAATATGAAAGCTCAACTTTTGCATGCCATCAGTGACCCCCATCCAGATGTGAAGACACTGAACGTTAAGAGATATTGGGGTCATTTCACCTCTGTTCTAATTTATTGCCTGTTTGCTGCTCTGCAGAAATTATGGTGTGCTGAGTGAAAGGCTTTGACTTCCTGTACAGTTGAACCCTTGATTTAACAGACTAATGGGGGGAAGGGGTGTCCTTTAATGCTAAAAGTCTGTTAAATCCAAATGCATTGAAGTCAGTGGAGAAACACATGTGCAAAAAGTATATGACTAGCTTTTTTAATGAAGCAGAAAACGTCTGTTTCCTAAGTCTGTTAAATTAAGGGTTAACTGTGTTTGCACACAAAAAAAGCACCATATGCATTAAGAGGGATTGTCTGCCAGACATGTTCCATGTATGTCTTTGAAATGAATTCCAGCAACCTTCTAGCTCGTGAAGTCACTGAATAGAAAGCTTGTGGTCCCCAGCAAAAACATATGTCTGCAGCCATCTTTCCAAGTTTAAAGTACCAATAATGCTTCTCTAAGAGTGAAAGAAATAAAAAAAAAAAATAGGCATTTTATAGTGTTGCGGTCCTGGAAGAAAATGAATGTGTCTCAGAGGAGCCACAAAAATCAGGCTGTCATCCTCACTGTGAGGCTTTGAAGTATGTCGTAAGGTTATTTCTTTTGCATTTAATGTTCCTTGTTATTAATGCTTGTTCTTCCCTGTGGGCCTCGGCCTCTACAAGAGGAAAGCAAATAGTACAATATGAAATCTAAAGAGCAGCAACCAAAATACCATCAGCCAGTTCGTGAGAGTGAAAGTCAACAGGAATGGAGTCGCTACTTATTTGTATTACTTTTAAGAACATTATTCAGTGAATGGTAGTGCGGTTCTCTATGGCATTTGCCTTCACTCCTGGAACTTCCTCTCAGATCATCTATGTCAGCAGCGCTCAAACTTGCGCCCGCTGCGCACCCAGAATGCAGTCACCGTCTGGACCGCATCCAAGCATTCTGCTTGGACACCGCGCAACATCTTCTTCTTTCGGAGGACAAGGATGCTCTGGGCTGTCATGTCATCTGCCCGGCATCCCAGAAGGCCACACGACAGGACATCTGGGCAGACACGGCTGCCCAAGAGCATCCCTGTTCTCCGAAAGAGGACGACGTTGCATGGCACCCGAGTGGAACTGAAAGGTTCGCTCACTGGGTGGACGGATCCTCATGAACGCTGGATCCATCCCTTGAGCATGAGTTTGCATGGCCCTGGTCTATGTCTCAAACTGTGGGTCACCACTCTGTTTTTGTTGGTTCATGAAATTGACAGGGTTGATCAGGCCATGTGCACCAAGGGTTAAACAAGCTGCTACTTGGGGGGGGGGGGGAGCACTGCTGCCCAATCACCATTTATAGCCACAGTGAAAAAACAAACCAAACCAGAAGAGGAACCTGTGATTTTTGTTGCAACCACTGAACAGAGGAAGGGGATTAAATGCCTCATCCCTATGTGCTGCTGGCCCTATCCTGATGGAATAGGTGCGCAGTTGCTGTTCTGATGGGAAGATATGTAGCATCGTGTGTAGTCTGAGCCTAAGCGTACTATTCCCACCCGTAGAGCTATAGTTTCAACATGCCTGGTGGTAGCTTGAAAAATGGAGCCTGCAAGCCCAAATATATTGGGCACACCCCAGGAATGTTCCTAAGGGTATGTAGAACTGAAATGCAATTGTCCAGTTGCAATGAATAATTGAAATGTGAGGTCTTCTTACTGTGTGCTTTCAGTGTGCTCACATGAACCCTTCTGACTAAGGCATGCAGTGTTCTTGTACACTGCTCTTACAGCTGCTGGAGGGTGAAATGCACAATCACTAGGCCTACCTGTTGCTAAATTGTACCCTTTTGATTGTATGTTCCGGTAATATACAGTACAAACTAGTAAAATCATGTGGGATGTTGCCATAGAGCTGAACCTGCCTTCCAGGGCTTGTGGTACCAGAGGGCAGTGTCTCACATGATTTTGCTACTCATATGTTACTGCAGTGGCAAGAGATGAAGCCATGGGGAATCAGCAATCACACCATTTATGTAATGTCTTCAGGTGCCTGATATGGAGATGGGGGAGAGGAGGCAGTGGGGTTATACAAATGGTGCTTAGAATGTGGTGAACCTTACCTCAGAGCAGAAGATGCCTACTGTACCTCTACGCAAGTTTCCACCATGTTCAGTGTCTCTGTAGAATATACATTCTTTTTCATTTTATTTGAATTTGTATTCCAACCTAGCTGGGAGAGGATCAGAATAGATGAGAACATGTTTGATAGACAGACCAAAATACAAAGCCCAATCTCATGGCTTTGACATGCAGGCAGAAGCTCCAGTGCACCCACTGAGCCCCACATATTCAGTGGACCTCCCCATTTTATTTTATGACCCATGGAATTTTGTGTTCAGTACACACAATTGTGACAGTCTCCATGCACATGTGGATTCCTTCCGTCCATAAAATTGAACAAGAATATTGTAGATTGTACAATAAAGAGCCAAGCTAAAATGAATAAAATAATAAGTCTTGTCTACAGATTGTTTCTTAGAATGTCCACATTCCATTTTGGTTAAGATCTTTGTGGAATAATATACAATTCTTCTCCAGTCAGTTGGATCACACCAGTGCCTGCCTTATGGGAATTTTTAATCTTCCTTGGATGAAAGAATCCCCAGGTGTCTTGATAATTATGATACATGTTGCAACATCTGTTAAGATCAAAACACCAACGTGCTTAAATGTTTTCACCCATCCTTTAGAGTGTTTAGTCTTCTCTGAGATTTCTGGGTTTTTTTTTCTCTTTTGGGAGAGAGAGTTGCTGATGAAAGCGTGCTTGACAGATCTCTTACTGTTACCCAGCCTGATGCCTGTGATCTTTGTAAAAGAGAGTGGGAGAATTCCTGTCTAGGAAATGAATCTTGGGATTAGTGCAGTCCCATTGCGGGGGATAAGCTTTCTGTAATTCAGCTACAGAATCACCATTGTATGGTGTGTGTAGACAAGATGAATGTGGAGATAGAACTACACATTGTTTTCAAATGGCTGAGGTGGAATGCAGAGAGATAGGAAAAATGTGATTCTTCTCAGGCATGTGAGAAGCAAAGGTTTGGGTGCATTAGATGGACTATTCTTCAATGATTGTTATTTTTAACAAATTAAGGTAACAGGTTGATAGAAATGTACTATCTATATACTCAAGGGCATAGGCATTAGCAGGGAACGAATGGAAAGCCGTCTCTACTCATTATATCTGTAAGCTATCGCCTGATTAAATAAAATCCCTTTTTAGATACAGTCACTTTGGTCTGAGTATTTGTGTCATCGTCAGGCGTGTAATGGTTTTAATAAATTTCATTTACAGAACCAAACAGAGAGGCACTTGCTGGCAGAGTGCAAGAGGATGGAGTGCATTAACTCTTTGCGAAGTTATCCTCCAGTGCCAGTTCTGAAATGAGAAAGAAGGATAGCAGCACCTCACGCAGGTGCTGGTTTGAGGTCTGCAGATCAGAAGTTTTTATCAGAAGTTTTAATAGAAGTCTCACCCCTTCTATTACTAAGTAACAATGGGAAAGCTTCCAGTTTTCATTGGTTAAACCTCATGTTGCTCAATCCTTAGCTACCAAAAGCCAATTTTGAATAAACAGTTTTTCTTTCACCTAGAAAGTCAAAGGAAGGGACCCAGACTTTGACTTTGAGTCTCCAGGGGCACATAATTCTTGAACTGAAGGAAAGCCAACAAGGACATCTCCTTGCATGCCCTTGCAGACAGTTCATCTATCCTCATCAATTTTATAGGCCATGATGGGATGTAGGGATACAAGGAGGGTCTCTTAGGTATGAGCTCAAGCCATTTAGGACTCTTACAGGTTAGTTTTAGAGACCTGAATTGAGTCCAGAAGACAACGGGGAGCCAAGAGCCAGTAAGTTTCCAGTTTAGCTGCTTTAATTTCCAGGATCTGATGCCATAATTTAGTGGAGGGATACAGTAGGCTGTGCTAGGCCCCACTAATCAAGGACATGAAGCCTAACTCTTTGTTAGGTGCCAGTGAAACAGCATGCTGTCCAAGTAGTGTGCTCATTAGTCTTTTTGGTATCACAGAGATTGCTGGGGTGGAATTCCTAGACATATGCAGGCCTGCCCTATCCGAGACTAATAGTCCAGCATCCTTTATGATGCTGCAAGGAACTCTGGGACAGATGCTTGGATTGCATGTTGCAGTTTATGAGTCAGCAAAATAGCTTGGGTTGGTCCTGCCTGCTTGTTGTTTTCTGAGATATTTGTGGTGGATGTAGTAGTTTATCTGAAAGTTGTTGGTCATGTTGGGACATGGGGCCATAGCTCAGTGGGAAAGCACTTGCTTTGCATGAAGAAGTTTCCATGTTCAATTTTTGGAATCTCCAGGTACTTCTGAGGAATACACCTTTCTGAAACTTCAGAAAGCCTATGTCATTCTGAGTAGAAAATGCTGAGCTAGATGGACCAAAGGTTGAACATGGTAGAAGGTAGCTTCCTGTTTTTTATGCCTTATGACCCTAGAGCAGTTGGTTTCACACATTTAGCTCCAGGACCCACTTTTTAGAATGAGAATCTGTGGGGACCCACTGGAAGTGATGTCATGACTGGAAGTGACATCATCAAGCTGGAACATTTTTCACAATCCTAGGCTGCAATCCTACCCACTATCATTGTTAAAAGAATATACATAGTAGCATGTTAAAAGTATAGGTCTGTAACATTTCCCCAAATGCAGTCACATACCATAGGAGCATCAAGTCTAATATATTAAAAATAAAATACTGAAATGAATGGGGGCCCACCTGAAATTGGCTCGCAACCCACCTAGTGGGTCCCGACCCACAGTTTGCGAAACACTGCCTAGAGAATATGAGAAGCAGTGTGATGAAATGGTGCCATCTATTGCATGTTGGTGTGATTGTGCAAAGTTTCCAAGTGGATGAGAATTCTTCTTTCGTTGAAATGGGGTCATTGAGAAAGTTTGGGTGCACCACAAAGGATTGTTGAGAAGAGCTGCTGTATCTGCTGATTTTCAAGGAGCTTCTGGAATGCTGCACTATCTCATCTGAAGCATCTCTTGTTTTGGAATAATTGTCACATTTATATCTAAAACCCTTGAGACATGCTATTGAAAAGGAAGTGAGTTTTCCTCTGCAAAAGATGCAGCCTGAAAGAAATCTGTGGAAATCTATTTACTTACATTAGTCCCTTATTATACTTGTTTCTCCCCAGTGTCACACTCTGTATTATATGTCCTTGGGGCAACAAACTGTCTTTTTCTTTAGTCTGTAAAGCGTTATGTAAATGGACTGTTCTGTATACTAGAAATACAAAATAATATTTCTGCCCCTTAGCCTTCTGTGCTTCATTATTACAAATGAATTAATTAATCCAGTTAGTTCCAAGCTGTTGTATACCAATCTAAAAGCAATGGCTAAAGTCAGAGCTAAAACTCCATTTATTTCTGAGTGCGGCTGATTTGGTTTTTGATTTTCACTTTTATGGGCACACTTGGTCTTAGTCTCAAAATCGTGTCACTGAGTGCACCGGGAGTAGTTTCCTACTTAGCCTGTTACAGTCCTGTGTCTAAAACTTGCTCTGAATTATGATTTTCTCTCCCTCTGAGTATAGCACTGAATTAGTTTCTTAATTTCTCCCCTCCAGCCCATCATTCAAATATAAATGTTTTTTTTTTTCTTTGCCAGGTATCAAAACTAAACTGAAACTGTCTTATACGGTGTCAGACCATGCACCTAGCCCTCTTTTGCATTCTTCGATGGGCAGAAACTCTCACAATCTCAAGCATAATCGTTCCCAGCCTTGCTACCCAAGGTTCTTTTACTGGAGGCATTGAGGAATGAAACTGGAAGTGCTTCCATGCCAAGCTCTTTAGCACTATTGAACCACTGCTTTTCCACAATAAGCTGGAAGTAGAATTAAATGGCAGTTCCACAAGGCATTTCTGATATATCTCCTGTAAAAAATACAGCAGTGTTGGGGTCCCCATGGTCAAAATCTCATATATGCTCGGAGGAAAGGAGTGTTGTTTTCAACAGGACTTACTTCCTAAAAAGTGCATGTAGGACTGCAGCCTGCAATTAGCAAATATTGCAGTGCCAAGTCAGTATCCCCTTTGCCACAGAGCACCACCTATATTAAACCCCCCCCCCCAAATTGCAATGCCCCATCATATCCATATGACTGGACCTTCTGGGGCATGGGAAGAGGAATAATCCCTCCCTTCTCCACAGTTGTTCTTCCACTCTGGCCACTTCTTTGTCCAATTCAGGGGAGAAGTGGAGGAGAATGAGTGGACAGAAATGGGTGCCCTTCCCCTGAAAGTCTGCTTCCAGAGGCAACCACTTCAGTTACCCTCATGGATGGGATGGCCCTAGGAGGATTACTCAGAAAACAAACAAAAAAAATGAGTGAGCAACACTGCTGCTTTAAACATGAGTGAATGAAGGATAGCAATTCTGGAGAGAAAGGCTAGAGTGTGGAAGCATTCTGGGAACCTAATACTGTACATGCTCTGTTAAAGAACCTTTCCCCAGATGTTCCCTCTGTCCTGTTTCAAATTGAATATATATATGATTTTGTATAGGAGTTAAACTCTTGGACTGCACAAATGCAGCTATAAATCAACCAATGCCAACATCATCGTCAGTATTTTACACATAGAGAACTAAGAAAGAAGCCAGGAAAGGCAGTAGAAGAGGAGAGTACAAGATTCCTATATCAAATTACTGTACATTTCATACCAGGATATGAATTGACTATATTCAAGGTGGAGGGAATGTTCTCTGACCTTTTCAGCTGTTTGGAGATGGTCTTCTACTGTGACAAGGAAGTACTGGAAAAATTAACTGTGGCAAAGAGGCACACTGTGCCTGTGGGCTGGGTTAATAGGCCAGCAAATTCAGCCTACTGCTTGTCAAAACAGATTACATATCAAACTGCAGTTTTTGGTTTCCACTTATTTCACCTTTCAAGCATCCTTTTAAGGATGTGCTTTCTCCATACTAATCCTACAATGTGTGATGGTACAAGTTGCAAAATATTTTGTTGCACGTTTGATCATGGGGTCCAGTGAAGGTTTCAAATAAACATGGACACTTCTCTCTAAATCAGAGACTGAATACCTGTGTCTCTGGAAGCCTTGTCCCTGCCCATTCTGCCTGCTGGCATGGTGGATATGGCAGGCACATACAATTTGTGCCCCCCCAAACAGATTGCAGTCCATCAACCATATCTGCTGCTTCACCAGAAACTGAATGAACGTTTTGTTTTTGCCACTTAAGAGCGGTAAAACAGAAGGTTTATTGCACATCTGGCAGACCATCATAATAAATTATATTAGGACAGTGGTTTTCAAACATTTTAGAGCTCTAGAGGCTGCTGCCTGATTTATAAATGCAAAGGGGTGTGGCTTTAATGGTGATTGGGCAGCAGTGCTCTCCCCCTCCCCCAAGTAGCAGCTTGTTTAACCCTTGATGCACATTGCCTAATCTGCCCTGTCAGTTTCATGAACCACCAAAAATTGGGTCACAACCCACTGGTGGATCCTGGACCCACAGTTTGGGAACCACTGCATTAGGATAATAACTAACACTCATATTCAATCAATACCACCCCCCAACATTCCCAGTCCATGTATTTAGCCTCTACAGAGCTCTGAATCAATTTGGCATGTGTTGGTTAATTTTGGTTGGACCCCCAATGTTATTTCTCCAGCTCTGTTTCCTCTGCAGCTCTAGACCCATATTTGTCTAATGTTCTTATTCTGATGGTATGCTCCATTGAACTTCATTGTTGCATACTTTTTATAGAAAGTAAAGCATATGAAGGTGGCTGTTCCACTCCTTCTCTTCAGTCTCCCAGGATCAACTCAGGACAGTGCTCTGCCTAGACAATTTCTTTCTTCCTTCTTAAAGCCTTGCAAAAGAGTGTACAAAAATTTGCATGGAAGGAGCAATCATTTTAGAGATTTTGTGAGTTGCTCATGTATCAGATTAGTTAGGAAGCTTCTTAAGCAGAAAGTTTTGCTGTGCTTCCAATTCAGTGTCTGAAACAGGAACTCATACATCACTGACAAAAGCAGGTGTGCTTGACTCATCTCTTTCTCATCCCAAGATACCTGAACGTGTCAACATCAGCAGGATTCTGGCTATTCATTCCATAGTAAATGACTTCTGAATGCTCCTCCATTTAAAAAAAAAATTAAAAAAAGTCTGTGAATTTAGAAAACTAGCACACCACATAGAGAGGTTTAATGTAGCTTTTGACCTGACATGCCAGTTCACTGCATGCAGGGAACTCTTCATGTGTGGGAGCAAAAATCTCTGCAATCCAGAGTATTACAGTTCAGAATTCTACTGCTTCATTTTGCATCATGTGTAGAATGGCTGTTAATCTTGATTGGATAAAGGAGCTCCATAATAACCCCTTACATATTGTCTTAGCACAGTTTCATTATCAAGAGCAGTTGCTCAAAACATGAATGTAAATGGTTTGCCATTATAACTGACACCTCATTGTGGTTAAACTTCAGTTATCAAGAGCAGTTAAGCATTTGAAGTGGCATAACTAGGCCTATTAATTTAATGATGCCCCCATGGTGTGCTTAGCGTAGTCTCTATAACAATCAGGAAATAGGTTATCATGCAATTAGTGACATATAGTCAGAGATAAGCAGGACTGTAAATGTAGTTAAAGAACTAAAGAAGTGATTTTTCCATCTTGAACAATTGGGCCTTTTGTTAGGCTCTAGGGTTGTATTGTTTAATGACATGAAAGATGCACACTGCTTGCAACAGGAAAATGTACAATTTTATATCTGGATCCCTGAAAAAATTAAAACCATTAATATCTCTTCCCATTTCTCTTTCATGGCTTTAATAACAGAATGCACAGCCCAATCCTATCCCCAGCTGTCCCGCCATGTGCAATGGCACCAAAATGGCTACTGCTATACCCAGCAGCACCGCCGAGGCTGCTGGAAGTCTCCTTGGGAGAAGCCCCAGGTCCTTCAATGAGGTTTCTCAAGTCTGTGTCGACTCTTTTGCTGGCTCAGACTTGAGAACCTCTGTATCGGACTTTTCAGCCCAACGCAGAGGATAGCGTATGGGGCTCCGCCAGTCCCACCCACCACCCGCCCCAGTTTCTTCATGCTTTGCAGCAAGTTTACGATACCTGGTACCAGCACTTTAGCTCAGCACTGGCACTCAGAACCCATAGGATTGGGGTCTAGGTTTACTACCTAGTCATAGTTTGTTCATGTTTGGGGAGCACTGTCCATAATATGTAGAAAATTATTGATAAGATTGTCCATATTTTTTGTGAAGCCAGAATTGTGTGTCCAAAGAAACAATCAGTCAATGTCGTAAAAATTTGTGTTCAAGGGGAAGAGGATTTTTAAAGCAGTAAACAGCAAGCACAAGTGCTGTGCTGTAGGGGAGTATGAGTTTGCAGACATCTAGGATCCTTGAGATGTTCCCCTACTTTTTTTTTTTTTTTGTTAAGTTTAAATCATTAGTACCTCACTTTTCCCCTCCAAGCAGTGCCCAAGGTGGCTAACAATATTAAAATACAATATCAACAATAAAATAAGAAAACAGTAATAATCACAGGTTACAATAAAAACTAGGCAGAGGGAATTTACAATGTAAAAGAAAGAGTGGAACAGAATATTGGGGTCTTCAGGCCCTGCCAGAACACTGATGATCTTTGTGTTGTATTCTTTCAGCAATCACTGTTCATGTGTAATTGGGCTCTAGAAACTCCCTGTGTCAATTGGAAGGTTAATAATTCTGCAAGAATAGAGCAAGGACCAATCAAGGAAGAGCTTGAGAAGCAGAATATTTTGACTTGAAGGTAATTGTGCTGCAGCAGAGATGGGCATAGGCTGGTGATTATCGTGCCTTTCATTAGTCATGAACTAATTTGAAGATAAAGTTGCAGCTGGTTATTTCAAATCAATATGTGAACTTTAACCTTTCTCATCATAGGAGCTCCTGACTGTGCACCCCTTCACTTCACCCATTTTCTCTTCCAGTTTCCTCTCCCAGCCAAGGCCAAATGACACATGCAGTCAGTGTGTTTTAGAGTAACATGCTGAGGATGGACTGATTCTCTTTTTAACAAAATGCATCTGCTGGGGGAGGAATGGTCTGGGTTGAGACCCATTTCCCTTTGTGCCGTTTTCCTATTTAGAATCATCCCCCAAACATGCCGGGACAGGCAGCAGCAAGAGGAAATTTCAGTGGGCAAATGACCAAAAGAAAAGGGTTAAACAGCCCCTCTTGTGGTCCCACTGTGGATTGGATCCCCCAACCACTGCTTTTAGTTAAAATGAGAACCAGCCAGTTCTGTTTTACTTTAAAATACACTTAATGTAACATGCAGGTTTGAGTCCTACCTCTGGCATCCTCTCCTTTCTCCCATTCACCTGCACAATAGCCTCCCCCAAACCATCTTTCCTGAACTTTCTTGCTTCCTGTTGTGCTTCCCTTCTTCCCTAGTCCTTCTGCATGTCCTGCCCCTAGTCAGGGCTGCTTCCCTTCTTCCCTAGTCCTTCTGCATGTCCTGCCCCTTAGGGCAACTCAGCCAATCAAACCATCAAAGCGTTATGATCAAAGGGTCACCACTACGAAATCCTCTCGTCATTAAGTGTATTATAATATAGATCATTTCACCCTTCCTCATCTTCCCATGTTTTGCTTTTTTCATAAATGCTAATGTACACATTTATCACCTTTCTAGCCACAGCTTTGCTTTCTCTCTCCCTGAAAATGGCACATCTTTGCCTACAGTGCATTGAGGTGTGTGTCTGAGAGCCAGGGTGGTGGAGCGGTTTGGGAGGTGAACTTAGACCTAGAAGATCCAGGTTCAAATCCCCCCTCAGCCACAAAGCTTCCTGGGTGACCTTGGGCCAGTCACTTTCTCTTAGCTTCACCTGTGTACACCGCCCTGAGCTCTTTGGAGGAAGGGCAGTCTTTTCTGTGGTCTGTCACAGTCAACACATTATCTGAATGGATGTGAAACTGGAGCAGCAAAGATGGAGCTTCTGTGGTCACAGATTCTGTCTGCATGCTAATGACAAACAATGTATGCACAGTTTTGATGGGCCATGATACTTAAGATTATAGATTAAACACCATATACCCCATTATAGCTTCATCAGTTTTGTTTTCCAATTCAAGCAAATAGCTGACAGTTTTCTGTTTAGGATATTTTGCCCCTCTTTAAGGACTTGTAATAGAATATGCACTCCCCACCCCCCAATATCGTGCAATTGCAGGATAGCATTGGATGTGGTCTAGGTCAGTGTTTCTCAACCAGTGGTACCACTGGCAGTACTTGAGGTGGTGCTTGGTGGTACTCACAGGACCACCTGTCACGAAGACCAGCAATGCAACACAACAAGCAGCAGTAGGAGGCTTGGCTCAGTGGGCAGAGCTCCAGTGTGTGCTTTTCACAAGCTCAAAAAAGCCCACCTGTTCGCCCTGTGCTTCTTACTGATGTTTGTTGCGTTGCATCTAGACTCCAATCTGGATGTAACTCATGATAACATCATCACCAGTTACTTCCAATAGGTGGACAATGCAAAGTGGGGAACAAACGTTGAGAAACACTACTCTAGGTCAATCCAAGTAGGGCAACAGTGAGGCCCACAGGTCTCTTTAATATTAAATACAATTTTCATTTAATATAATTTATTTAATATAATAAATTTAATTTAACTATAAAGAAAAATCTCATGCCCTGTTCATCAAGTCAGTCGCTGATGACTGAAGAAGGGGAGATTATTTATTATATAATTTATTATTCCTTAATTACAACATGGTCTGTAACTTAGATTGCGTTGAAGACAGTTTGCAACAAAAGATTCCTATATGAATGAGTTAAAGGACAATATGAAATAAGGATGGGTTATCAGTTTGAAGGGATCATGCCCTAGTTGAATTTATGTCATCTTCAGTGGCAATTCATATTTCACATGGAATTTTTAGTGTACAGTCAAAATGTCTGGTCTTGTGTTAATTGTTCTGTCTGAACTAATATCACGGTGTTATTTATTGGAACACAGCAATCAAACCCAGCTGCTGATTATGGCATGGGGGGCCGTTTCAATTAACAGGCCTGTCCTCCCAAAGGAGCAGTTGGGTGAAACAAGCAGGAGCTGCTCAGTGGAATTGGAAGGATGGTTGGCTCTTGCTTTTGACTCCCTTTAAGTGAACAAGGATTCTGCTTTGTGTGGGGAAGAAGATAATCAAATGCATCCAGTGTTGCCTAAGTTTCTCATATTCTCTAACTGGAGCTAGGCTTATGTTTAATCACATGGTGCATTTGCTACCTTATGAGAAATCATCTGAAATGGTGAGAGGAAAAATGTAATTTTATTTGTTGGAAGTTAGAAAAAATGAGTTCAACAACTAAAGAAGCTGTATGCGTGTCTATAGCTCTTTATGCTTCTATTCAATTCCCTAATTGGACGTTAAAAATGCATAATGTTTGTTGGAGTATGTCCCATGTTTTCTTCTTTGAAGACCTACCTCTGCCCATTTCTGTGCTGTCGCACAAACCTGTGTATCATCACTATGCCGGATTGGAATACAGTGGATCTGGCTGGTGTGATAGTATTGGCTCATGGTGATCTGTTTGAATCACAGCACCTCTGGTTGTGTCATTGGACTGAGTCTGACAGCCCAATCCTATCCCCTGCCACTCCACAGTATGCAGCCACTCCAATAGAATGCATGCTGCATGTTGAGAGATGGGGGGCGACGGCGACCAGAAGGCCAATGAGATGTAAGTGCAGGGTGGCCCTCAGTATCCACAGGGGTTCCATTCCTGGAACCCCTGCAGATACCAAAATCTGCAGATATTCAAATTCACAGATTTTGAAGTCCCAACACCCTCTGAACCCGAATGGAGCTGTGCCTCCGGTTTGGCCTTCTGAAGTACTTGTAAGGCTGAAAAGCATGACTGCTGGTTTTCAACTGAAACCAGAAGTTGTGCTTTTCAGGCTTCTGGAGGCCTTATTTCTGAGGTCTGGGGAGGTCGGCCCCCTGAAGGCCTTCTGGACCCAACCGGAGCACAAGTCTGATCAGGTCTGGGAGGGCTACAGGTGTTCCACCCCATGGGTTCAGACCCTGTGGGTAGTCAAACCCACAGGTACCGAACATGCAGTTACTGAGGGCAGCCTGTAATTATTTTTACTAACCTCTCAGTAGGACTGCTGGTTGCTTATGCGTCTCCTCAGACCCATGCCAGCTATTTTACTGATCTAAATCTGGAGGAAGGGGGTGGGACCAGGCTAGGCAAGGGGAATAGGATCCAGCATGCACAACTGCCACTGAGATCCTCTTCCCAGCCTCAAATCACCCCCCAGTTCAGCCCACGCCTCACACCGAACCACTTCCACATTGTCTGCTCCAGTGCAGCCTGGGTGGGCTGTTAGCATGCAGGAAGCTGCTGACTTTTTTTGGCGCCTTTGTGCTCGGTAGCAGTGCACTATTTACTGTGGCACTACACTGTTTATAACAATAAAATACAAGTTCCACCACCATAAATGGTGGATAGGATTGGGCCATTAATGTCTACTGCTCCTTAGAAGCATTACTGTTTCAAAGAATTAATTAAGCATTCACCCCACGTTGGCTTTTGTTGCGTACTTTGAACCCTGGATGATATAATACTCCCCAGGGAGCTTTTAATCCATTTGCTACTAAAATGTTAATAAATGTTGATGCATAGGGCATTGCCTTCCTGCTTTTCTGGGACTGATAGTTGGTCATATCTTGTCTTGTGGAAACTCACCTCTTTTTTGTTGTTAGGAATTTCATTGTAGCCAGTGTTATTGGCTTTTGCATTTGCGTTTCTTTTGAAATCAAACTCTCTGATAAATTACAAGTCGCTTAAAAGCCAGCTCTTTGATCAAAGCACTTGTGGCCTTGTGGTTCAGCACCACTAAAAACACAGACTCCAAGCAATGCAAAAACACTTGTATCAAGGTGTAATTGAATTTGAGCCTCTCCTTATCAGAACCCTGTATGACTTCATCTCTTTCAATTCTGTTTTTATTGGGTTAAAAGAATTGGGGAGTTTAAACACTCAGCACAGTACAGGCAACCTGGCATAACTGCAGGTTCAAAATGGAAGACAGAATGCACAAAACCTTTTAGACATTTCAAGCATAAAAATTATCCTATCTCTCTGTGTATATGGCATTATTTCCTAAGGAATCAAATTATTTCAAACCTGGAAATCATCTCAGTAAACCATAACACAATCCTCATCGACTCTAGTGGAGCTTTTGCCCCTTTCCTGCAGCAATTTTTCAGGGATCATCACCTAGAAATTGTCGCAACGCAAACATGTAACCATTTTATTATTCATTTATAGTACAATCCCAACCTGTACTGGAACAGGCAGGCCAACTGGCCTGCGCCATATTCAGCACAGGTTAGGAGGTGGCTGTGGTGCAACAGAATATTCATTCTATTACCCCATGTCACATGCCAGCCACACCTATGGGGCTACTCAGATCTGCACCAGTGAAATTGCTGATGCAAATTGAGCAACCTGATGTAATGCTGGGCTGGTTGGGAAAGGGGCTAGTATCTGGTCCAAGTTACCGAGGCCAGTCCAACCCCCCTCTTGGACCTGGTCCATCCACCATCTCCACCCAAAAACACTGGCCCTCCTGCCATCCCTTACAACCCCTTGCACCAGCCTGGCTCAGCCAGTGCTTACTCACTGGCCCAGGGCCTGAATCCAGCACCAGGTGGCTGGCATGCATCCTTGCACCAGCCCAGTCTCTTCTGGAGTAGTCACAAACATACTTTATGTCACATTCGTGACACTCCTGGCTGATGCAAGGGATCTTTGTTACAGCAGAAGATAAGTCAGGATTGCGCCCTTACAGCTTTGATCATTTGTTTTGGACAAATGAAAAATAAACTGAAATAGGCTCCATTCAGTTCATTTGTCCCAAAATAACACAAACCCCTAGCATTTTCCGCCATGTAGAGAAGTTCACAAGAAAAGGGGGTTTTCCATTTCTCTTTATAATATCATGCTGTGCATAGTCAAAGAGGCACCATGGCAGGAATTTCTCTCTGTGCATAGTTCACAGAGAGAAATATTGCTAGGTATGGCAATTCTCTTCATATATACTGCTGCCTTTGTGGATGCTGCTTCTAGAAGAAAAACAGATGTCAGCACTTTATTTCAATTATTTATCTCCCACCTTTTTAGGGCAGGGGTCTCCAAACCTTTTGACCAGAGGGCTGCATCAAATATCTGGCCTGATGTAGAGGGCCGGAAAAAAAATTTAAATATAAAATGTAAATAAATAAATTAGAACTTTGATGAGTGAATAAATAGGGCAGGAGGTCTGGTCTAGAGGGTAGAGCCTCCATTTGCCTGAAGGTTAACATCCACCGGCACCGTGCGACCTTGAAGCAGCTGGCAAGCTGCAGCTGAGCTGTTCCATCTGCTCGGAGCGTGGGAGGATGGAGGCCAGAATGTTAAACCAGATCGGAGTGTAACACCTTGAATGTGGTGGTTCTTGAAAGAGAGAACCTTCTTTCAATTTGTAAAAATCCCTGCGTGGATTTAATAAGCCTGCCTGTGTAAACCGCCTTGAATAAAGTCTTGAATAAAGACCAAGAAAGGCGGTATATAAATACTGTATATTATATTATATTATTATTATATTAAATGAATGAATTGGCTCATTCATTCAACCTCTCTGGCCCTCAGAACACCCTCCAGATACAATCAGAGCACAGTTCTGGTCATGTTCAGTTGAGTAGGTCAGAGGCTTTCAGGGGACAAAAAGTTGACTGTGGGCCGGAAAGAGGTTTGCTGCGGGCCGCATCTGGCCCCCGGGCTGGGGTTTGGAGACCCCTGTTTTAGGGGATGCACAAAATTAAGAATGTAACAGCCCATTAAAACAGTAAGTTAAAATTACAACAACCATCCCTAATATAGCAGCAACAAAACGATAATATTTATTTATTTATTTCTGTATTTATATGTTACTCAGATTTCTCATCAGATATTACTAAGGGTTTTTTTTACATAGGCAGGTAGTCCTAGACCTGATTAAGGCCTTTATGCTATTGTTCTATTCATTGATAGAACCTTTCAGACTGTAGATGTTTCCCATTCTACAGTGTAGTCATCTCTCTGGTTGCACAGCACATGCCCTCGAGCCTCTGCAGACAGCAACAGTCATTCCAGGCAGGATGTCAAGTTGTTAGTGCTCTTGCTGACTGACATTCTCAACATTCCATTCTGCCCTCTCACCACAGCATGGCAGTGACTCCTCTCTCTCACCAGTGGTCATGACAGCTTGTCAGTGACTTCCAGTCTCTTTTCTAGGCACAAACGAGTTGCTTCTGCTTGGCTTCAGGCAGGCTTCAGGCAGCTCAACCTCCAGACCACAGCTCCTGCCCTTATTCTTTCCTGATTTTCCTGAGTTTTGAATGGATGAGGTAATTTTTACTCTGCTGACCTTCTGCGGTTTTGATTGATGTGTGCTATTTTGTTGCCATCACCCCTCTCACAGGCTGCTGTGGATGCAACCCGCACTGATCCATTTTCAGTCAGCTAAAAGTGAGAGGAAAGTGGATCACCCACCTCATGCTGTTCCAAGTATGGCTTTTCTCCAGTTGCAGAAGTGCAGAACCTCTGGTTTGATTTATAGGGACCATGCAGGCACCATTTATAGGGACCATTTGTGTAGTCCATTTAAATCAAACCCAACGTCCCACACTTCTACAAGAAACTTTATTGTAGTTCTTTGCATCTGACTTCATGGCAGAAGACCTTGGGCAGATACCACTGCCTGAACAGCCCCCCCCCCCCACCAAGGAATTAAGTCAGATAGAGGTTAAGAAAGAAGATGTTTCAGACCTAATTGACAAATTAAAAATCAATAAGTCACTAGGCCCTGAATGGCATCCACCCAAGAGTTATTAAGGAACTGAAGAATGAAGTTGCTGATCTCTTGACTAAAATATGCAACTTGTCCCTCAAAATGGCCACAGTGCCAGAAGATTGGAGGATAGCAAATGTCACAGTAATCTTTAAAAAGGGAAGGAAAGGGGACCCAGGAAACTATAGGCCAGTCAGCCTAATGTCTGTTCCAGGTAAGATGGTGGAATGCCTCATCAAAGATAAAAACTTAAAACACATAGACGAACAAGCCTTGCTGAGGGAGAACCAGCATGGCTTCTGTAAGGGTGAGTCTTGCCTCACGAACCTTTTAGAATTCTTTGAAAAGGTCAACAGGCATGTGGATGCGGGAGAACCTGTGGACATTATATATCTGGACTTTCAGAAGGCGTTTGATACGGTTCCTCACCAAAGGTTGCTAAGAAAACTCCACAGCCAGGGAATTAGAGGGCAGGTCCTCTCCTGGATTAGGAACTGTTTGAGGTCCAGGAAGCAGAGAGTGGATGTCAATGGGCAGTTTTCACCGTGGAGAGAGGTGGAAAGTGGAGTGCCCCAAGGATCTGTCCTGGGACCTGTACTTTTCAATCTCTTCATAAATGACCTGGAGGCAGGGCTAAGCAGCGACATGGCCAAGTTTGCAGATGACACCAAACTTTTCCGAGTGGTGAAGACCAGAAGAGACTGTGTAGAGCTCCAGAAGCATCTCTCCAAACTGGGAGACCGGACAGCAAAATGGCAGATGCATTTCAATGTAAGTAAGTGTAAAGTCATGCACATTGGGGCAAAGAATCAAAACTTTACATATAGGCTAATGGGTTCTGAGCTGTCTGTGACAGATCAGGAGAGAGATCTTGGGGTCCTTGTGGACAGCTCGATGAAAGTGTCGACCCAATGTGGGGCGGCAGAGAAGAGGGCTAATTCCATGCTTGGGATCATTAGGAAAAGCATTGAGAACAAAACAGCTAATATTGTAATACCATTGTACAAATCTATGGTAAGTCCACACCTGGAGTATTGCATCCAGTTCTGATTGCCAAATCTCAAAAAGGATATAGTGGAGATGGAAAAGGTGCAAAAGAGAGCAACCAAAATGATTACTGGGGCACCTTCCTTATGAGGAAAGGCTACGGCGTTTGGGCCTCTTCAGTCTAGAAAAGAGGTGCCTGAGGGGGGACATGATTGAGACATACAAAATCGTGCAGAGGATGGACAGAGTAGATAGACAGACGCTCTTTACCCTCTCACATAACACCAGAACCAGGGGACATCCACGAAAGTTGAGTGTTGGGAGAGTTAGGACAAACAGAAGAAAATATTTCTTTACCCAGCATGTAATTAGTTTGTGGAACTCTTTGCCACAGGAATTAGTGATAGCATCTGACCTGGATGCCTTTAAGAGGGGATTGGACAAATTTCTGGAGGAAAAGTTCATTACAAGTTACAAGTCATAGTAGGTATGTGCAAGCTCTTGGTTTTAGAGGCAAGCTGCCTCTGATTGCCAGATGCAGGGGAGGGCACCAGGATGCAGGTTGTGCCTGTTGTCTTGTGTGCTCCCTGGGGCATTTGGTGGGCCACTGTGAGATACAGGAAGCTGGACTAGATGGGCCTTTGTCCTGATCCAGCAGGGCTCTTCTTATGTTCTTATGCAAACTGCTCAAGAAGCACGGCAAACAGCTGCTTTACTTGAGTAATTGGGCAGAGGTGGCAGACCTGAGGCAGCATCCGGCAAAGTTTCAGGTCATATAGTCGCTGCATACATGCCACTCCATCAGTGGTGTACCCATTTATTTCAGTTCTGGTTTTCCCAAATCATGTACATAGCAGGGTGTGCAACTCTGCTTTTTAAAGTAAAAGAAGGTAGGGGACACGGCAGGTGAAGATGCTAAACCCTTCCCCATCACATGGCTTACCTCACCACAATCTGATCTCCCAGGTACTTTTCTCATCAGTTGAGTTCCGATACTGCAAATAAGTTCTGCTGAGATAAAAATGTTTATAGGCTATGGAGAGCAGGAAATAGTTGGGGTAAGCTCCCCCTACCACAACAACAACGACAACAAATTAATGTTAAATCTCAAAGGAAGCTCTTTCCTATGTTTTGAAAGATGAGAACAGGTCTGATCAAGTTTCTTGGCATTATAAAATAAAGGAGTTCTATATATGAGTTGAATGCCTACGGGATCTAAAATGTTAGGTGATTCAGTCAAGCAAGTAATTGGGATCAAAAGGAGCATGATACTTAATAGCTAAACATACTGCTTTTGAGAACAGATCCTGTGGTTTCTTCCCTAATTATATCCCTCTTCAAATTTCCAATATTCAAATGGCTTGCAAATACTGTCAATGTGCACTCTAAGAGAAGTTTTTTGAAAAAGCTTTGCAGTTCCTCTTAAATTTTTTTTCTTTCCTTGTAATTTGTACCTTATGAAATGGACATACTTTGATGTTTTCAATATGATTAAATATTCTAATGATTATCCTTTGCAGTTAGCTGAGGGCTAATAGCTTTTTCTTAATGGATGTTTTCTTCATATTCTAACCTAACCCTGTTCTTCTGGATTGCCTTCTTTCTGAAACATTTGCAATGTGATAAATATCAACAAGGTAATAACCATGTATGCAGAGTCATTGTTAGGTATTTCTGTGCCTGATGTAGAAAGTGTCATTTTCTGATATCTTGTGAAGGGCATCGGGGAGTTGAGCTGAGCTCCTTTGGGAATGTGACATCACAGGACCTCTATCCCTGTTCTTGTTCCTGCCTGCTTCTTGGTAGGACTTTGAATTTGGATGCAAACTAATGGACAAACCCAGGAAGTATTTGTGTGGTTTTGGGGAGAGGCAGCCCAAGAGATGCTCATATTTAAGTAAGAAGTTGCTCAGATTGTGGAAATAATCCAGTGTTGGTAGCTTTGTAAAACCAGTTAGAATGTTATTGGTCCCTTGTTCCACTTGACGGTGTCACACTTGTGACACTAGTTGTGCTGGCAGCTGCAATAACTGTTTCTGGCCACCTGCAGGGTGGCGCTAAAGTGCAGTTGAGAGCTGGGTAGCAACTTCCTCCTGTGACATACTACCATATACTGGTGCAGAGACTAAAGTACCTGAGTCTAGAGCCAGATTGAAATGATAATCTCAGGTGGTAGATTATCAGGGGATGTATGGGAACACCTGCCTCCCCACCTCAAGTGGTGGGCTAAAGTTTCTAATCCCCATCGCCTTACTCCATAGCACACAGTAGCAATCTGAAGCATCCAGCTAGCAGGCACAGAGTTGCTTCTCTTTTTCCTTTACTGAAAAGGAGGAGGGAGATGGAGCAGAAGAGGAAGTGGAGAAGAGAGTAGAGGGGTGTGATGGAGAGATGTTCAAGCTCACCACTGTCCTCTCCTCTACTACTTCTGCACTGTCCCTTTTCAAATCTAGTGTGAAATGAGAGAAAGGAACATTACTTTGTGCCTTTTGGATAGGTGTATCAGATCTGTATCAGATTGTTGCTTTGTTCTCATGGGTAAGGGGGTGGTGGCGTTTGCTGCCCCACTGCAGGCACTCAAAGATCCTGAACTGCTCCTGCCCAAGTTCTGTTGCTTGCCTCCTTAAGTGTGACCTTCATGGAGAAGAGGAGGGAGAAGAAACTCCTATCATTTAGTGGAATAAGAGTTCTTTCTCTCCTTGCCCCCATTTTTTTTTTTACTGTTTTACCAAGTTCATTCATTGCCATACCCCTCAGACCATCATGTTCCACTACTATTTGTTTTCTAAAGGAACCAATTGGATTTGGAGGCTTTTTATTTCTCTGGGAAAGATACTTCTCCAAGCAGCCTCTTTCTTCCTGGGCTTCCTAAGTTTAGCTGGTGACACAAAGAGACTGCCAGTCCAATCTCAGTGTATCTCAATCTGACTAGTAAAAACAGTGGATTTGAGATTGCAAGGGAGGAAGGGCCATGGCTAATTACTAGGTGCTGTGCCAATGGGTAGCCCAGTCCTAAGCCTGGCGGCGACCAGGGCTCCAATGGCGCCAAAATAACTATTGCTGGATCCAATGGATGCCAGGTGAGGAGCAGGAGTCTCCTCAGGATAAAGGAGCATTTGCTTCTTTACCTGAGATAATGCAGCCATGGGGCCAATGGATCTCCTTGGATCTGCACCCACTTCTGAACGGGCACAGACACAAGGAGGCCTGGGTCGGGCTGCCTGGGCTGGGAGGGAGGTTAGGATATGGCAGTAGAGCCTGCCACCATCTACCCCCCGATCCTCCCCTCCCTCTGCTCTCTCTCCACCTGTTCTACCCATTTCCCCCTGCCCCTAGAAGACTTACTGCTGGCCAGTGCTGGAGGAGCACTGGCCAGCTGTCTGCAGGGTGCTGAGGCCCAGCACTGACTGGTGCTGGCCCAGCACCACCAGCCTTTCCTCCCCAGGTACAGCGGACATGCCTTACGGCATGTTTGCGGCATCCAGCACTGGTGCTGGAGCTCAGCACTGGTGCTAAGAGAGATTAAGATTTGGGCCTAAGCCACCAGACGCTCCCCCTTCTTCATTTACCACAGGGGGTCGTAATTGTGTTTCAGAATAAAGGATTCCCATGGGAGGTAGGTGAGTCTATCAAGTTTGTTTAACTTGGTCTGCATTCTTGGTCTGCAGTGTCTTCCTTTAGACTATAAGCCACTCATTATATAGACATGTATACTACTGGGTATTCTCTGTGCAAACAGAGCTAGCATTAGTTGCAAGCCATTTAGTTCCTTGCAATGAAAACAACAGAACTTCATTATACTCTCTTTACATCTATGATTCGTGAGAGCATCTAGAGGGGGTGTACCAGAATTGTACCTGCTACCCTTTCTCCTGCTTCAACAACCATTCAGCATAACTTTTGAAAAAACGTATTCAGTGTGCAGACAGAATGTGTGTAGACTCTGTCTGCAGAAACACAGATAGTGGGAAAATTCAATTATATGTGTACACTTTGCACATGTATAGTTGCCATCAGAGTTATGGTGAATGAATATCAGAGGCGGAAGCAAAGAGAGCAGACACACATCTACTCACTCCCCCTTTAAGCTATTGTATGCTCATTCTATTGTGCGTTAATTAACTCCAACTGTTTACTGATAAAAATCTATGTTTGGAAGAAGAAAATGCTGCATGCTTTTGCTGATTACACCAGTGGTTTTGAAACAATTTTAAATTGAAATTCCAGTTTAAAATTACTGTCGTAATTAAAATCCTTTTTAACAGATGTTACCTTAGTAATGTAGCAATTGACCCCTTGATGTTTGAATAAAGTTGATAATAAGGGGACTGAATTGCTTACTGACCTTACTGTAAAATTAGACAGTTGTTTTCTATCATTCTTTGAAAACTCCTAATCTGTTGTGTGTTGAATGATACGTTTTTTTTAAAAAAATGCTCTCTGCTTTCATCTGTAATGAAGCTGCAGCTGGTTTCAGTAAAGGCAGGATCAATTTAAATATTGGAAATGTGATCAGTTCTGTTTACTGTGTTTCCTAATAGCAGAATGGAAAGTGTTTAGTTTAGATTGTGAAGATTGGCAATAAGTTGGTATAATTCCATAATTTGGAATGGGTCTCACCTAGAAAATGACTTAACCTCTGCCTCTGTTGCTAGGGCAACTAATGGACATAATTGGAAAAATCTATGTTTAAAAGGCACTGGGTGAGAATAAGGAGAGGACCTGAAGAATTTTTGAAAGGTTATGGAATAATGATGAAATTAGGAGACTGGAATGCTAAATGAATAAATTGTACCTCCCAAAGTCTCATGTTTTAAGCCGCCCCCCCAAATAGTTGATACCATATCAAGAGCTTTCAGCAAAGCCAGGAAAACATGTACTGTATTCATTTAATGTGCCAATGTAATAATAACCTGTGACATAATCTGAAAATTACAATTTATTCTCCTGGGATTAAAAATAATGTATCTAATGGAGCTTTCACATGGATTTTCACATTGACCCACGAAAGAGTTAAGAATTAGATCATTCCATATAATTCTATTGAATTTTTAGACAAAGTCCATGAAAAGCATGCTATCTTTGACTCAGTTAATTATGTTTCAAGATATTTATCTGACCTGAAATCAATGGAGCTGTGTAGGATTTCTTGGAAAGAGATGAGGTTAAAAGAGATGTAAGGTTTCTTGAAGAAGGGTGCAGAACTGCTTAGAGATCTGAAGACCCAATACTAGTCATGTCTGAATCAGAAACATTGACTCACTGATTGAGTCCTTTTACATAATATTTAATTTTTTAAAAAACAATTCTTACATTTTCTCTCCAACATAAAATAGTAATGTTTTTGCTACATGATACAACAGGGATGTGCCGGAGTCACTTCCCTGAGCCCCGAATCAAGTCCTGAGTCTCTGCCCGTTTGACTAGAGTCACCCAAGAGTCATAATGGGTGGTCGTTGCAACTTGTTCATAGCCATTTTGACTTGAGTCACAGTCTTTTTGAGGAAAGAGTCAAATCGCAGAAGCAGCAAGCAAGGAAGCACACACAAAAGCAATTTGTGACTCAAGTCTATTTGAGTCTTTTCATTTTTAGAGTGAAACACTCGAGTCCTGAATTAATGTCTGCGTTTTTGACACACATGATTCAAGTCACGACCCATCCCTGTGATACGATAATATGAAACATTTATAGCTTAAATTTGGACATATTGGGCTATTAAGCAAACCGTGGGCGACTTTCTCATGTTGTTCTGGGCCACACTTCCTGTGTAGTGTAGGAAGTCACTACCCTACTGGGTCAGCCATTTTTGGTGGCAGAGTTATGTTTATTGTACTGTTTAGTTACATTGTCAGATGTTATATAGTGGCTTTGTGGGTTTTCATATTTTTTCCCTGCTGTATTTTTCTGCTTCTTTCAAGAGTTAAGTACTCAGAACAAACAAACAGAAATCAGTTTGTCTTCTTTCTAAAGCCCAGCCTCAGAAATACAGTATCTGTATCAGGACCACAATGGTTAATAAATCACCCCGTGTATTAGAGCATCAGTGTGGAAAGATAAGTGGTTCAAATATTATGTTTTTCAGGTGAGTTCCCTAGAAATACAGTTGATATTGTTGGATCATATGAGATAGCAGACTGGCATAAAAAGGCCTTTTCAATTTCTTTTTTTAAAAGCATGTAATGGCTTAGAAAAATGGGACAGAAATACTGATCTGTTTGCAGCATAAGGTGTAGCAAAATGAATAAGAGAGAGAGGAAGTAATGTGAATAATTTGAATATGAGGATAGTAAGACAGCACTGGGTATCATGCTACCCACAGACATAGTCTACTACACAAATGAATGAAACAGGAAATGAATGGTTTTATATGTTTACCATTTGGAGGCAATGTATGCAATGTCTTACACAATCATTACAAAGTTGTGGTTTGAACGATGTCCTCTGTGTTGTAAGAACTGCCACCAGGTGCTCTGCCCTTGGGCCTTGGAGCAATTGAGCTGCAGCAGTGCTGATGGGCTCCAGGCAGTCGCCATATACGGATGAGCAGTAGCCTGGTTTTTAGGCAAATGAATGACCTTTGTTTCTATTCCTTCATAAAGAACCATACACATTGATGGTGCAATATAAAAAATAAAAATATGTGAAATTTCAAAAGTTTCAGTGATAACCTGAGAATGAATGATTGCATTCATTTTCTTCTTGCTGGTAGCCTGGCATTTTCAGGTGTCAAAACAGGTGCTCTAAATTCTGATGGTGTGTCTTTCCACCCAGTCTTATGGGAATTTCCCACAGAATTTCGATGTGGGAGCTCCAAAGAGCTTTAGACCTATGGCCTTAAAGTCAGAGGAGCTGAAGCTGTGCACATAATGACAAGCTGACAGCCATTGTCAAATTATGTGAGTTAAGGTGAACCTGCTGCTTCTCTTAGTGGGACAAATGCCAGTCAAATGTCACTGCCACAAATACAAGTCATCCTATATCAAGAGCAAGGCCAGCCCAAGACCCCCTGATGGCTGAGGCAAATGTTGTCCCCATTCACCTGATGATATGCCAGCCACTGCTCTTCCCACTCTCCAATGTTGTGGATCAGCACCCCCCCTCCACACACACATTTCATCTTCCTTTTCCAATTCAGGAAATGGAAGGAGGAGCACTGAGGCCAGTAGGTAATAGATGCACCACATGGTTACCTTAGGCAATCTGCTGCCTGAGGTGACTGTTTTGATTGGCCTCATGAATGGGCTGTCCCTGACCAAGCTGTAGCAAAAATAGCTCAGAGACCCTCAACGCTAGTGACAAAATATCCAGAGGGGACACCTACTATGCAGTAGCTGAGACTCAAAAAACAAGCATCATGTTACAGGTTTCAGAGATAACCTGATAATGAATGATTGCAGAAAGACCAAGTGGTGTCATTGGCATAATTTTAAATATCCCTGCCTAAGAATTTGCTGTTTGATGCTGTTTGAAAGATTCAGGAAGGTTAAATAAGACCAGCGTGTTAGGAAGACAGCTCTTAATGATCATTTGGGTGGCTACTTCACTTCAGGGTCTGCCTATTATCCAAGACAAAGAAAAAGACCCCAAAAGGCACCTAGTAACAAATGTGCGTATGAGGTCTATATGATGTATGTAAACTGAACAATAAGGACAGATGTTAATAATATACCACTGCTGAAATGAACTGGATATAAAAATACCTCTATATATCAATAATAAAAAATATATTCCAAAAATACATAGCCACAAATGGCTTGGTGTAATATATAAACAGCTGTTTGCTTTTTTCTTTTTTTTAAGAACATAAGAACAGCCCCACTGGATCAGGCCATAGGCCCATTGAGTCCAGCTTCCTGTATCTCACAGCGGCCCACCAAATGCCCCAGGGACCACACCAGATAACAAGAGACCTGCATCCTGGTGCCCTCCCTTGCATCCGACATAGCCCATTTCTAAAATCAGGAGGTTGCACATACACATCATGGCTTGTAACCCGTAATGGATTTTTCCTCCAGAAACTTGACCAGTCCCCTTTTAAAGGCATCCAGGCCAGATGCCGGCACCACATCCTGTGGCAAGGAGTTCTACAGACTCTGAGTAAAGAAATATTTTCTTTTGTCTGTCCTAACCCTCCCAACACTCAATTTTAGTCGAAGTTTAGTCAATGTTTAGTCAATGTTAGAGCTTCTCTCTATCCACTCTGTCCTTCCCATGCATAATTTTGTATGTCTCAATCATGTCCCCCCTCAGGCACCTCTTTTCTAGGCTGAAGAAGCCCAAACACTGTAGCCTTTCCTCGTAAGGAAGGTGACCCAGCCCAGTAATCATCTTAGTCGCTCTCTTTTGCACCTTTTCCATCTCCACTATGTCCTTTTTGAGATGTGGTGACCAGAACTGGACACAGTACTCCAGGTGTGGTCTTGCCATCGATTTGTACAATGGATTTGTAATTATAATATTAGCCGTTTTGTTCTCAATACCTTTTCTAATGATCCCAAGCATAGAATTGGCCTTCTTTACTGCCGCCACACATTGTGTAGACACTTTCATCAACCCGTCCACCACCACCCCAAGATCTCTCTCCTGATCTGTCACAGACAGCTCAGAACCTATCAGCCTATATGTGAAGTTTTGATTTTTTGCCCCAATGTGCATGACTTTACACACTTACATTGAAACGCATCTGCCATTTTGCTCCCATTCTGCCAGTTTGAAGAAATCCTTCTGGAGCTCCTCACAATCACTTCTGGTCTTCACCACTCAGAAAAGTTTGGTGTCATCTGCAAACTTAGCCACCTCACTGCTCAATCCTGTCTCCAGATCTTTTTTGAAGAGGTTGAAAAGCACTGGTCCCAGGACAGATCCTTGGGGCACATTGCTTTTCACCTCTCTCCATTGTGAAAATTGCCTATTGACACCCAGGGTCTCAAGTCTTCAACCAGGTCTCAGTCCATGAGAGGACCTGCCCTTTAATTTTCTGACTGTGGAGTTTTTTCAGTAGTCTTTGGTTAGGGACCGTGTCGAACGCCTTCTGAAAGTCCAGATATATAATGTCCATGGGTTCTCCCACATCCACCTGCCTGTTGACCTTTTCAAAGAATTCTAAAAGGTTCGCGAGGCAAGACGTACCCTTACAGAAGCCATGCTGATTCTCTCTCAGCCAGGCTTGGTCGTCTATGTGTTTTGAGATTCTGTCTTTGATGAGGCATTCCAACATCCTACCCAGTATAGATGTTAGGCTGACCAGCCTATAGTTTCCCAGGTTCCCCTTTTCCCTTTTTAAAGATCGGTGTGACATTTGCTATCCTCCAATCCTCTGGTACTGTGGCCGTTTTGAGGGACAAGTTGCATATCTTAGTCAAGAGATCAGCAACTTCATTCTTCAATTCCTTAATGACTCTTGGGTGGAGGCTATCAGGGCCCAGTGACTTATTGATCTTTAATTTATCAATGAGGTCTGAAACATCTTCTCTTTTAACCTCTATCTGACTTAATTCCTTGGTCAGGAGGGGCCGTTTGGGCAGCGGTATCTGCCCAAGGTCTTCTGCCGTGAAGACAGATGCAAAGAACTCATTTAATTTCTCTGTCATCTCTAAGTCGCCTTTTATCTCCCCTTTCCCTCCCTCACCCTCCAGAGGGCTAACCGCTTCTCTGGCGGGTTTCCTGCTTCTAACATATTTGAAGAAGCTTTTATTATTCTCCTTAATGTTGCTGGCCATGTGTTCCTCATAGTCTCTCTTGGCCTCCCGTATCACCTTCTTACATTTCTTTTGCCACAGTTTATGTTCCTTTTTATTCTCCTCATTAGGGCAAGATTTCCATTTACGGAAGGAAGCTTCCTTGCCCTTTATGGCCTCTCTAACTTGGCTCGTTAGCTGGACTTAGTGGAGCCCTTCTTCCTTTGCGGTATACACTTCTGCTGGGCCTCTATTACTGTTGTTTTAAGCAGCCTCCATGCACTCTGGAGAGATTGGACTCTTTTTACCTTCCCTTTCAACCTCCTTCTAACCAGCCTCCTCATCTGAGGGAAGTCCACTCGTCGGAAGTCAAGGGTTTTTGTGAGAGATTTGCCCGGTATTCTTCCCCCGATGTGCATGTTGAAACGGATCACAGCATGATCACTGTTCCCCAACGGCTCAGTAACATTGACATCTCTAACCAGGTCCTGAGTACCACACAATATTAAATCCAGAGTCACCTGTCCTCTGGTGGGCTCCATGACTAGCTGCTCTAAGGCACAGTCATTTAGCATGTCAAGAAATCTGGTCTCTCTTTCGTGAGAACACAAATTGACCCAGTCTATATGAGGATAATTGAAGTCCCCCATGATTACAACCCTGTCCCTCCTTGTCACCTCCCCGATCTGTTTCCTCATTTCAAGGTCCCCTTCTGGTTTCTGGTCTGGAGGACAATAGTATGCCCCCAGTATTGCATCACTCCTCAGGCCAGGTAATTTAACCCACAGAGATTCTACGGTGGAGTCGGACCCACCTTCAATCTCTACTTTGCTGGATTCTATCCCTTCCTTAACATAAACGGCCACCCCACCTTAAACACGCCCCTCCCTGTCCCTCCTTTACAGTTTATAGCCTGGGATTGCGGTATCCCACTGATTTTCAGCATTCCACCAGGTTTCTGTTACACTCACTGTGTCAATGTTTTTCCTAGTCACCAGACATTCCAGTTCTCCCATCTTTGCTTGGAGACTTTGGGTATTTGCATAAAAGCATTTGTACATGGAATGCCCCATGTTTTTACATTTTAGTTTTATTAAAAGCAAACACACACACACACACACACACACACACACACATACACACACACACACACACATTTTTTTAAAAAAACATTACAAGTTGTATGGCAAGTGTGGAGATCTTGAACTACCAGCAAGAAACAAACTACGTTTCTTTGTTCTACTACAAAATCATACAAAAAATTAATTATCAAATCATAAACAGTCTACACTGTCTAAAATACATTTTCCACACAAATAAAAAAGCATAAAAGTTAACTCCTATCTATTCATCAAATCCATAGATCACTTGGCCCACTTTCCCCTCAACGCACAGGAAGTCCATGAATGGTTTCCAATTGTCCATAAAAGATTTTACTGACTTGTCTTTAAGAAGAATTGTAAGTTTGTCCGTTTCTGCCAAATCTAATACCTTTAACTACCACTCTTCCAATACCGGTATCTCTGGAACTTTCCAGTATTTGGCATACAATATTCTTGCAACAGTTGTCATATATAAAAACATAGTTTCATAGTCTTTCTGAATTGAATCATCCAGTATTCCCAACAAAAAAGCTTCTGGTTTCATTTGTAAATTTACCTTCAATGTCAACTGCATTTGCTGCTGTACCAAAGTCCAATAAGTCCAAAACAACTGTTTTCTGAAATAATACTGCAGGAGAATTTTTTGGGTATCCAGCAATTTTAAGTTTCAATAATACATCTTCAGAATTTCTCTTGTATAAAACATAAAATACAACTTCAACATCACCCACAGAATTACGGTTCATGAGAATTTCAATTTCTTCTTGGAAAAGATCCAAATCCTTCCTTTTTAGAAAATCCAAAATGCTCTGAATAATCATCATCTACCACATGTCTTTATTTTACTCTCAATAAGTGCCTGAAAATGTAAACAAATTGGCAGATCTTCATCCCATGAAGCATGTTCTCACATGAGATGTTAAATGGTTTGTGACAAATGTTTTATAACTATAGGTATGAATGTATTAATCCTAAATAGTCAGTCAGTCAGTCAGTCAGTCAGTCTGTCTGTCTCTGTCTCTGTCTCTCTCTCTCTGTGTGTGTGTGTGTGTGTGTGTAGATCAGTGGTTCCCAACTTTTAGAAGTCTGCGGACCACTGAGACAAAAATTGGAACTGTCATGGACCACTTGTGGCTGTGGAGAGTCTGTTCCCCACCCTTTCTGGTGGTCCATCTAACAAGTGCTCCCCCATGGAATGTCAGAGGGGATGGAGAATGGCCTCCCCACAGCCATAGATGACACTTCAAATGTTGTGGCTGTGGGCAATCCATTCTCTGCCCTCTTTGGTGGTCCGTGGGAGATTGCTTGCACTGCAAGACACTTGAAGTGATCAAAGGTGGGTTTTTGTTTTTTTCTGAGACCTCGCGGACCACTTCTCAGAGTCTTGTGGACCACCTGTGGTCCCCAGACCACAGGTTGGGCAGCAGTGATGTAGATGGATGGGTATACCCCTGCAGAACATGTGCGCAGGCATGAGTTGATTCAGCTATATTTCTGCCTTTTCAATTAAGCATATATGAACACATTAAAATGCCATGTACAGACTCAGGACACTGATCTTAATACACTGTCTTCTCTTGATGGGCACAAATAAGAATAAACCTCCTAATTCTGCTAATACTAAAATGACCTGCTGGAGATTTCTGTAAAACCTAGTGCTACATATCTTAAATTGATTAAGAAGCTATTATAAGGAACACCTATGTTCTTCATTTTGTATATTATGCAGAATTTAGGACTGCAGGAATTGCCCCATAGCCTTCTGTAATCCTAAAGTCTGTAAAAAGCAGTGTGTGTGGGGGGAGCAATTTCTGCATCCCCCATAGTTGTAAAGAGTGGCTCTCCCTTTCTAACAATCGCAAGAATGAATTAATGCCATCCATCCTTCTGGTTCTGACCTCAGGTTGTCATATTCCCTTTTCCCATTCATTGATCTGTAATATAACCCTCAATTTCCTGCATAAGCTGTTAAGTAAAATAAAAGGCATAATGATTGTACTCCTGAACCATCGTAACACCTGTGCTCTACTGTGAGCTCGCAGCAAAAGCTTCTGTATGCAGTGAGAACATGAATAGATGAAATGGGCTCCCCTGTTTCTTAGCATTTCAAACAGAGTTAATATCCAGCTGCTTCAAGACTTTTCTTCCCATTGTCCAAATCCAACACCAAGGAGACCGTTGACCCCCCCGCCCCCGTGTTTCATGTTCAAATGCTCTTCCTATTAGCACCTAAGTGCATTACTCTCCCAGGGGCAGCCATGAAAGGTATTCATTAAACTAAAACTAATGAATCTCTTCTGTCTCCTTTTTAAAAATTATCTGATGCCAAAAGCAATATATTTTTGCACTCTAAGGCGGATTAAAACAGAAACTGGTGATGTCTCCCTGCTAAACAAAATGAACAGAATTATCAATTTCCGCAACTGTCCTTATCGAGGGGTCTCAGAAAGCTGCTGCTCTTTATGACCTGAATGGTCTGTTTATACAAATACATTCAGGCAAGAGCTCTTGATGTTAGGTGCTTTCAGCCTTTTGAAGGTTCAGGAACCTAAAACTGGCAGAGTAACCTGTTTGAACACAACAACACCATTCTTTGAGAGACAGAACTAACAGTTGTGCATTTTCATCAGCTAGGTGTGCTCCCTTAAGGCAACAAAGGTCTTGAACCAGAAAGTCTGGCAGTGATACTGACAGCCCAATCCTAACCTGCCCTGGAGCAGGCAAGCTGGCTGGCCTGCGCTGCATCCAGAGCAGAGCTGGGATTGCTCACAGCTCAGCCTGGGGCAAGGGGAATTCATTCCCCTTACACCCCAGGTAACGCCGCAGCAGCTCCAATGGGGCTACTCAGATCTGTGCCACCTAAAGAGGTGATGTAGATCTGAGCAGCCCAGCGCTGCTACCAGGGACTGGGGTTAGGATCCGGCACAAATATCGGATCCTGACCCCACCCCTTGCTCAACTGTGGCTTGTCCACAGGCCCACCCACTGCCTGCCCTCCCCCCTGCCCTAGAACCCACTGCCTTCTTGCCCTCCCCCACCCCCTCAAACTGCCGCGTTGGCCTGTCTTGGCCTGTGTGGGCTTACTTTTTGCAACAGCCCCATGGGGCTTGGGCTGGCCTCCCTCTTCACTCGGTGGTACAAATGTGCTTCTGGGATGACAAAAGGCACATCTCCTTTTTTGGATTGGGCCCTGTGGCATTTTACTAGCTACACCACATGAGTAGGGAGCTTCTGGCTTGCTTTCTGGTACACTTGAGAGCACCTTCACCACAGATGGCTGCAGGGTGATATTGCAACTACCAGCTCAGTTGATGGTCATGTGGCACAGGTGACATCAGGTTCTAGCTGGCCCTATAAAGCTTCTGCCTTTGGCCTGTCTCATCTGAATGACCTGTGGTGTCAGCACAGCGTGAGTTGTTCCCAAGTCTGCCCATTTCGCATATGTCAACAGTGCTAGCCTAAGATGTTTTGTGGTGCAGTGAGGTTGCTTTTTGCCATTCTCTGCTTTATTCTAAACTGTGGCTGTGAGACAAGCATGATTAATGGGCTTTTAAAATTTTATCAAATGCAAATATGTAATACCAGCAATGTCACACATGCGCACGCCTCTTCCAGAGCCGAAGCAGACCTCCCAGCTGTGCACCACATGCAGGCATGTGTTCCGCTGCATTCTCTTCTCGCTTCACCTCCTCCCCTCCAGCATCACTTATCGTTCTCCTTGTTGATTTTACTGAGACTGTATTGAACTGGCCTAGTACTTCTCTGCTTGTCTACACATCACCTGGACTGCCAGGATGCATCCAAACTGCCAGCCATGGTAAAACCCTAAGGTTGCTTAAAGCTTACCTTTAGTAACCCAACATTTTGCATTGGTTTGGTCCAACTGTGCTCTGTGTTTCCCATGGTAAATACTGAAAGCACAAAGGGGCAAATCTCGGTTTCCTTAATATACAGGGGACATTCGTAAGTGTACTATGGCCAGGTTGTGACTCCCTCACTGATGTCCCAAAGTGATTAAAGTGCATAGCTCCTCCTCACATTTGACATGTTGAGCACAGTAAACATTGCTGGAACAGCAGCTATCCTGTCCACCAATTGGGCTGAGCTGGAGATCAATGGCTTTTTAGCTCCTTCTCTCCCAGCAGTGTCTTCATCACTGGCCATTCCACTTGGTTGCTTCTGAGAGAGATGTGACCTTTCTGCTCAGCTGGGACGAAATGCCACTAGGTGCACCATCACAGAACTGTCTTCTGCAGTGGTTTTTACATCTGGTCAATGTATAACCTTTATTACAAAGTGTTACATAAAAGTTGATGCATAACCTGGCTTCTGTTCCCCTTTGTTTTGTATCATGTCTCTTAGATTGTAAACTATGATTTAAAATGGTACACTGCCTTGAGTCTGTTGGCAGAAGGGCAATGTATAAATGTAGTCGGTTTAATAACAACATAAAACAATGAACTAGGATGTGGTTTTTGGGCTTTGTTTACCCCAAATTAGGAACCCCACTAATTAGGAACCTCACAACTAATGGCAACTCTGGAATTGCAGGATAATTGTGGGGTTTCCCATCTCCATAGGGATAGCATGGCATTTATTTTTTAAACAGTTAATCTACATGTCTTGCAAAAAGGAATCAATCTTCCTGCATTTTGAGCATTACTAATATGTCAGGGAGAAGGTTCAAATTCACCACTTACCACAAAGCCACTAATCATCACCCTACCCTGCTAAAATGGATGCAAAGAACCTCTTGCTCTTTCCTTTTAATGTAAACTGGATTTGTTAGGTGTGTAGGCAGTTGGATTCATAACCAGATACCAAATGTTTTAATCTTGTGATACACTACTGGCATTGCAGAAAACAAACAATTGTAGGTAGATATTTCCTGATCTTGTCCCCCCTTTCCCCCCCTTCAGATTTTCGCTTACCATCATGATCTTTGTAAACTACGGAGGCGGGAATTACTGGTTCTTTGAGCATGCTCCGTGGAACGGTATGGTACAACCTCCTTTGCTTTGCTTCATCCCCAAGCACTTTACGCAAATCAGCAATCTCATTATTGATCTCCAAAAGAAAGAGGAATTAATATGGCCTACCATATCCTCTGTAGGTAAAGAGTATTTAACAATGAACTCTGCTTAAACTTCATAAAAGCCTTTTCAGCAAATCAGCAGAAAAAAAATATTGATCTTAAAATAAGCATGTGAATACTAATTGTATTTTGCCTTTCCACTGGAGGACCATTACTTTATTTAGCCAGAGTTCATCCTTTAATTTTATTGTCTCAGTGCATTGTCTATGAGGCCATTTTCTTTAGGTTTAAGCAAGGTCTGTAACAGCTCCGTTTTGCTGACCCTTCCTTTTCGCAAGGAGTATATTGACTTCTGAGAGCTAGAGAAGCTTTTAAGATCATGTTACAGTCGCCCAGATCCGAGTTACATATTGTGTAACAATGGTTTCCTGTTATTGGGCTCTCAGTTAAATGGATTAGTATGATGCCAAGTACAATAATTGCCTCCCTCTGTATTTTAGCTCAGAAATCAATTGGCGGTACTTCTGAACTGCCATCTTCATAACACAGGCTTTAATTACATGCACAGTTTAATCTGGGAAAACCACATGTATTTTCCAGTTCGGCTTTGGTCACGAGAGTATTGGTTTGGTGGATCTCCTCTTACAACTTGTCAACGCTCAACAAATGTTTCTTGAAATATTCCTTTGTCTTTGCCAATTGGCGCTGGTCCACTGAATCTATGAAAAGAAGTTAGATATATCCTCATGGCTTTTGTGAGGCATAGTTAGTGGACAGGGAAAAGAGTAAGTGCTAAAATGGATTTTTTTTCTTTTTTTTCACTTTCCATCCTGTGTGTCAGGAATGTAATATTTGCGTGGCTGTTCACATGTTACATCAATCTGACATGTTACATGTTAGATCTAGCTTACATGTGAATCACCAAGTCAAATTCAAATCTAGGAAAGGCGTATACAACATGGAATTTTTGGCTAAGGTGAGACTTTCTAGCCTGCTCCATGCTCATAGTCATGCTCATAGTCGTGACATTAAATTATGAACTGTCTTTTATATTCTGCAAAATTTAAAATGTTTGCTATGTATTTTGATTGCAGGTCTGACGGTTGCAGATTTAGTCATGCCATGGTAAGCTATCAAAAACTCAACCAAATTTTGTCTTTCAGCTTCTGTGATAGCCTAATGCTCTACTGAGTTCTGAGGATAGGTTCACTTGTGTTCTTGATGATTTGTAGTTGTACATGTGAGTTGATACTACTAAAAAGTATTCTGTTTGGGGTGATATGAGGTGATAGGAAAGAACTGGCCCTGCCATGCATGCAAGTCATCACACGAAGTTGCACTTATCACATGAGAAACATGTAAATGCAAACTGCAAGGTTGTCTTCTATATGGGAATTGTAACGTTTTGCCACGGTTAATGGAAGAGTATAAAATAATAGTCCAATCAATTACATGTTTATTCAGAAGTAAGTTCCACTATGTTTGTTAGGGCTCACTTGCAGGTAAGTGTGTACAGAATTGCAGCCTATATAATAGTAATATTTGGGCTAAGTTCTATTCTCATTTTATTTGTATTCTGGTATCAGTCTTTCAAGATGTAGTTGCCCAAAGAATTACACTGCAGGTAAATGACAGAGTTGATCACCTTGTGTTTTGTACGGAGGCCAGAAAAAGCTTAGCCATGCCCATTAAACTTTTCACAAATGTAATATTAGAACACAAAACATGGTGGGTTCACACAAAACGTGGTGAACTGGTGGCCTGACGGATATCAGGCAAAAGATGCAGCTGAAGTGCCACCTTCAATCCATGGCTTAAGAAGGACTTGCTAAATGGCCAGAGGTCACATGACATGACATGACCAACTTCTAGATAATGTAGAACTCTGGGAGGTTTCAGCTTGTCGTTTGCCTTTGCCTCGCACTTTAGGACCTTGTCCACCTGATCATTTCCCTTGGACTTTAAAAAATGTGACTAATAAGGGAACATAACTCTTTAGCGTCCTTATATGAGCGATTTTGGGGTCTAGAAGATCAATGGTCTACTCAGCCCAGTTGCCTGTATCCAACAGGAAACTTCCTTTTTCCAGACCTCAGTCTCCTGTTGAAATTAGCACCTTACTGCTGACTCAAATGAGTTATTGTTAAGTTGGGTCAGTGCACATTGCATTAAAATATTCAACTTCCAGTGCCTTTTTGTGATATACGTATGATTACCTCGTTACTCATCCTCTGCATTTTCTGATTACAAAAAAGATTAATAATCCTATCTGATGTTAGTTTTTGCCCTAAATTGTATGAGTATCTAGTTTTTCTTTATCTTGGCAAATATTGTCCCAAACATTACACTCTGTTTCTAAGCAAGTTCTCTACCTTCTAAATTCCAGTATTATCACTCATAGTTGAACAATCTCTATATTCTTCCATCACTATCAGCTTGTCAAACCAAAGGTAGAAGCGCATTCTCTCTTACATTCACTCTAGCATCTATCTAAGACTGTCAAAAAATCCCCTAACTCAGCATCCTATCAGCATCATATCCCCTTCCCTATCTTGGCCCAGTCACCAGGGGGGTATTCATTTTTGCTTCAGCATTAAAAAAAGACCATATGTAATGGAGTTTATTTAGACCCCTTGCTTTAAGTAAGCAAGTTTTTAATCTATCGTGTGCATTCCTGTAATGTAGGTTTGATGTTAATGGGTTGTAAAGTGGGTAATAATTTTCGTACTGGCCCCTTCAATCAGATTAGATCATGTTATTGACCACGCTGTTCGTTTTATAACCACAATCGTATTGTGGAAGAAGATCTTTGGCAAGTTGCACATTTATAAGTGCCCATTAAGGCAAAGAATGACAGATTTGCACATTTGGCATTTTTTAAAAAAATGGTCTTTTCCCTACAGACTGTTTTCCTGTCCACATCCTGAATTAGCATCTTTACATCCGTCTCAGGTTTTAATGATATCTTGCTGGACACTGGTTGATTATTCAGGACACTTACTGTTATAAAATAAAGTTGCAGATCAGATTTATAAATATACATTTCCTTTGATCCAGCGTATGTTCATCATCTGGCTTTGCATTCAAGCATTCAGTTGAACTGCTTCTTGATTATGTCATTTTTCATATATGCTACTATGTTTATTAAGACAATGTTCCCTTAAGACTGGATGCAGAGATGTCTTCTCTGCATCCCAAATTATATCCAAACCCATTCTCTTTGTTATACTTAAAATATTCACCGATCATTTCATTAATTCGTTAATTACATTTTCATTTGGAAGTATATTTAATTGTCACTGCCTATTCATCAGCTTACCATTGAAGGAAGCCCATTCCATAATCACAAGAATAAGAGTCAAAGGGCGCAATTCTAACCCCTTATGTCAGTGCTTTCCAGCACTGGCATAGCGGTGACAGTGGGGCATGTTCTGCATCCTGCAGTTGGATGGCACTCACAGAGGCCTCCTCAAAGTAAGGGAATGTTTGTTCCCTTACCTCAGAGCTGCACTGCCCTTAAGTCAGTGCTGGAAAGCACTGACATAAGGGGTTAGGATTGCGCCCTAAATTCATTTGATGAGCCAACTCCATGTATTTTATGTGTCCGGATTTGATGTGTTCACCCATTCAATGAAAGGCAGCAAACCAATCTGTGTCCTCCGTGAAATGCAGAGTTACTGAAGTGCAGAAAGAACATCAGTAATCATAATAAGCTTCTTGAACAATGTTATAATGGGTTGCTGATACAGTTCCTCTGGTGAGGTAATCCAGAAGCACAAAAATTTACCTTTTAAAAACAGGTAAAAACACAAGAAAAGTCCTGATGAATCAGATGAAGGAGCCCAACAACCTTTCCTATCATTTGTCCCGCAACTAGTATTTAAAGTATACTGCTTCTGATCTTGAAGACTCTCTTAACTATCATTGGCAGACGTCTGAAGACACATGTTATAGCAAACTTTTTAAAACTAAGTCATTCTGGATGTATTCAGTACTGGGTGCGGGGCTACCTGGCGTATTAGTTATTTAAAGCTATCTAAGCCAGTTGTCATAATTGCATCTAATGAGTGGTGAAAGTGAAACGTTAATTATTAGGGATATATTCATCTTAACTTTTGGATATAGTCATCTTAACTTTTGGACTGTCAACCAATTAAAAGAATTTTAATTGATAAATTCAGCTTGTAACTAAGGGCCCAATCCTATCCAACTTTTCAACACTGATGCAGCCACAATGCAGCCTGGAGGTGAGGTAACAAACATTCCCTTATCTTGAAGTGGCCTCCCCGCCACAAGATGCAGTGTGTATAACATTGGCATGGCTGCATTGGTGCTGGAAAGTTGGATAGAATTGGGCCCTTACAGTGCAATTCTATGCATGCTTACTCAGAAGAAAGTCTCATTATGTCCAGTGGGGCTTGTTCCCAGGAAAGTGTGTATAGGTTTGCAATATGAATCAATGAATAATTTCTTAGTTTTAAATGAATATATGATTTTCAAGAATCTCAGTATAGAGGCTTTAAAAAAATATACATATTGGAGGAAGTATGAGAGACTATTTAATAAATCAAAGCTACCCCTTATTGCTAGAACTAAAATGCAGCTTTGATATTTTTTTAATGCAGCTTTTATTGACAATTTTACGACAATGCTATCATCACTGGCTCTAACCCAAAGCAGTCCATTTATTGAGGAATCACCAGAACAGAACCAATAGAACAGAGAAATAAGCCAGTGTCCCTTTAACTCACAGAAGCACTGGTTGAAATTTGTAATCATTCCTTACAATCAGCTTTTGCTCTTTAATTAAAGACCAAGTTTAAAAAGGCAGTCGCGTCCCATTTTCAGTTAGTCTGGATCTGTCCCAGGCTTGTACAAAGTTTTTTAGAGCAGGAGGGAGCAAACTGATACCCAGAAGCCAAATTCTCTCCCCACAGCTTGGTTGCTTTATAGGCTTTCTGCTTCAGCTAAGCTTTTGATACTCAAAGGGAGTTTTATTGAGATAAAACAACTTGGGCAAGGGAAGGCTTTGGGGAGGTTTGTGGTGCATACAAGGAGAATTCACCTCCACTCAACCATTTGCCTCTTTTGTGAAGAAGACAGATTCCCCTCCTACCACTGATTTTTGATTTGGGGTAGATCCAAGCTGAGACAAACTGCTGTCACCATGTCTAGTTTTGCCCTTTAGATATTCATGATACAAAAAATAGAATATTTCATTCTCATCTGGTGAATGTAAGGTTACCGGTTGAAGTAGGGAAAGTCATTTTGCTTTGCTACTTTGCTCAAATCCTGACCTTTCCCTTGCAGAAACAGCAGAAAGTTGCTCTACATTTTCTACCACTCAAAGCTCCCAGGCACAATCTAGCAATTTCCACTAGGGCAAGGGTTCCCAAACTGTGGCCTACAGGCCACATTTGGCCCACCAACACATTTTGACGTGCCCCTGAGCTCAATGGCATTAATTACATGCAACCCCCCCCCTCCTTCCTCTTCTCCCCCATTCCCCACTCAGCACTGTACACCTTCTTCCTCCTGCTGGATCAAGCAATGGTAGGCTGAGGTTCTCTAGCTGAGAATCCAGGAGAGAGAGAGAGAGCACAAATAGCCCCACACTTGCAAATATTTTCTTCCTGTTGTGAAAATTCTTAGAGTTATGTACAGAATGCACATATTATTTTCTGTAATTGATCCGATCTGGCCCACCATAAGAGCAAGACTAAATGATGTGGCCCTGGCAGCTGGCAGCTGACAGTTCAGGGATCCCTGCCTCAAGACAAGCCATAGATTTTTGGGTAGTTTTCTCTACTATAGTCAAGAAGGGAGGCGGCTTTTCAACCTGAGCCACTGTGGATGGTCTCACAAGCAGTGGGAGCTGATCCAGTAAAAATCGCATCCCTAAAAGTGTATTATTATATTTATTTTAGGCAATGTCATTTTAGGCACATGAGGAAAAAAATTGCAGACTTCCTAAATAGCTTCCATTCATCCGTATCTTTTGCCAAGCAGAATTTTATTTAATTTATTGAAGTACCGTATTTTTCGCTCCATAAGACGCACTTTTTCCCCCCAAAGAAGTGGAGGGAAAAGTGTGTGCGTCTTATGGAGCGAATACTGCAAAAACAAACAAACAAACAAAAACTCCGCCCCAGCCCTGGCCCCGCCCCCTGCCCGCTGGCTCTGCTCTGCTTCCCCGGGCAGTCAGAGGCTACTCAGAAGTAAGTCTCAGAGTCACTGGGGCTCACTCCCAGGAAAGCGTGGGTGGCAGTCTGCCCAAGCCCACTTGTCTACTCAGAAGTAAGTCACAGAGTCACTGGTGCTAACTCCCAGGAAAGCGTGGGTGGGGTGGCAGTCTTGCTGCCCAATCCTGTGCATGCCTACTCTGAAGTAAGTCCCATTAGAGTCAGGGGGGCTTACTCCCAGGAAAGCCTCTCTCTCCCCCCCCAAGCCTGGAGCATCACAGCCTCTCTTTCCCCCCCCCCCAAGCCTGGAGCATCACAGCTTCTCTCTTCCGCCCCCCCCAAACCTGGAGCATCACAGCCTCTCTCTCTCCCCCCCCCCCAAAGCCTGGAGCATCACAGCTTCTCTTTCCCCCCACCCCAAGCCTGGAGCATCACAACTTCTCTGCAACACAAACACTTTCCCCCCTCTCTCACACACACAGGCTGCCCCCTTCTCTTACACACACAGATGTTCTGCCCCCCCCACACTCACACAGCAGGGGAGGGGTGCTTTCACTCACCTCATCCAGCATCTGAATGTAAGCCCCCCCCCATCACAAAGAAAAAACTGTCTCCTTGGTCAGAATGCCAGTGTTTGCTTATTGCACAAGCCCCAGGTAAGGCTTGGTTCTCACCATAAATCCAGAGGTTTGTTGTGTCTTGAGAATTCAAGTTGTGGTTGGACTTTCCACTTGTTCATTTGTATTGGAATCACAGAAGAACTGGCGAGGAGGTAGATGTGGTGTCAGCAGTGGCCCCTTTAAGGGTAAGGCCTGGGCATTCAGCAGAGTGTGCTGCACAGCTGCACCCACTGGAAGGCAATAGGGCCCTCAGGGATATAAGGAGCACCTGAGGCCGGAAGGGTTTGTGGGTTTTGAAGGAGTGCAGGTTGGAGGGGAGACTGGCTGGGTTTACTGAATTTGGAATCTGACTGGATTGTGACTGGACTTGGATACCCTGATGGATTTGACTGACCTTGGACTGTAATTTGGCTTATTAGTTCTGGACTCTGATTTGGCAACTCTGATTGATGGGACTGATTTACTTGGTATCTGTGGACTGGAACTGGACTCACTTTTGCTTGCTGCACTGGTGAGTTGCACAAGGGGGACTGATCAGCCTTAAGCGGGCACAAGGCCCAGTGGATTGGGATTTGGCAGAACATCATTGTAGCAGAAAGATAAAGTGATCCCCTATTTGAGTGTACCTGCTTTTGTGAGCTTCATAAATTCTGACTCTAGCGATGATGAGTTCTTGGGGGTTCCAGAAAACTAGAGTACTCAAACCTTTAAGTCTCTCCATTTGTTAATGACAGTGGTAATGGTTCTTAATGCCACTGTTGACTGCTGTTCACTTTACATGGTTCAAATGTTGTTCTGTTATAGTTTATTAAATATTTTATTACACTATTTGGTTCAGAATATTTTTTTCCTGTTTTCCTCCTCTAAAAACTAGGTGCGTCTTATGGTCAGGTGCGTCTTATGGAGCGAAAAATACGGTAAATGGTTTCTTCGTGAGCAAAGTGCCTGGAGTGCTCAAATAAAGTTTTTATTGCGTGTGGATTTGAATCCAAAGCTTTTAAAAGGAACATTTAATGAGGGTACTATCAGAGCCAGATTTTGACATGTTTCTTTAATGATTAGGTTTGTTTTCATCATTGGCACATCAGTGGCTCTGGCATTCCATGCAATGAGGAAACGAGGTGTGAGTCGAGTCCAGCTGTTACGTAAGCTGAGCTGGAGGACTGTGGTCTTACTACTCATAGGGTTCTGCTTCCTTAACTATGGTCCAGCAGATGGTCCATGTAAGTACAGTTTTTTTCTGTTCTGTTGTTCCTTTGTAGTGTTGTTTGCTATAAACAAAAAATAAAAAATGCATGAAAATTGGTGATTAATACCCCCACCTTGAACCTGAGACTGACACTGAGGCAACTGATTCATTACTAATCACCCTGCCATGATCAATAAGAAGCAATAACATGGGCAACAGGAAAGTTTCAATTAAAGGTAAAAGAGCTTGAAAAGTCTCTGTAAAGCTTTCTCTGGATAGGCTCGAACTACTTTACTGAAGGGGGAAAAAGATCACCACATATTATGCCTTTAAGCAAGTGGGAAAACAGTCCAGAAAACTATGGGCTGAAATGAAAACATCTGACCACAACATTGCTTGGATTCTATGTAAAACTGAGTGAACAAAGGATGGCAATTGGCTTTTGTGGCAGAGGGTGGAAGATTCACAGTAAGGTTCAACAGCCTACTCTTGATATATTCAATCTTAAATTACCAAAAAGGAGAAAAAAATCAGTACTGTACACTGTATTAAAAGAGCATTTGTTGTGGGTTTTCTTTAACCTCATAATAACTGGAGATTCAGGTCCACTTCAGGAATGATCCCTTGTGGTTTGAAACACAAAAGTGGGTGTATGATTAAGGGAGCCTCTATGCCAGTTGTTCTCACACATTTAGCAGCAGGACCCACTTTTTAGAATGAGAATCTGTCAGGACCAGCAGATGTCATGACCAGAAGTGACATCATCTTGCAAGAAATTTTTTGGCAATCCTAGGCTGCAATCCTATCCACACTTACCCAGGAATAAGCCTGATGGAAGGTGACACGCAGGATAACCAGGGTGACATAGCATTTGGGTAAAAGCTTAAAGGCCACACTGCTAAAGCATAGAAACACACAGAATAGTAAAAAGCTGTTTGACTTCATTTAAAGCAAAATTGTTTTTCTCACAGAGTTGCTTAGGCGTAAACACCTTGGAATTCAAATAGATAAAGATGCTAGGCAACGAGCAGATAGGCCCCATTTTGGCAGAAGTATACCCGTCTTAGCGAGGACAGTCTGCCTGTGTTCACTTATAGTTTTAAAATTGTTATTCTTCCATGCATTCAAAGGAAAAGACACATATAGGCAAATTAGTCTTTGCCCTAAAGTATAACCTACATATATGGGGACATAGTAGTCATTAGAAGTAAGTCTAAATAAAGGAACCAAAAGGTTGCTTGATTTTAGAAAAATAACAGACAAAAGCTTTAACATTGCAGGAAGGCTTCACAGGTGTTCTATGTTGACATTAGCATAAAAGAAAGGTATGCAGAGAAAGATAACGGTACCAGTCAAAGTACATTTTGTCATCTCTTTTAATGAGGATGGTATGGAGACCTGTCAAGGAAGTCCTAATTGGATTGATGGATGTGCATAAGGATCAGCACTGGGTCAATACTGGATAAAATGATATTATAGCACCCCCTGCTGGCTTTTGAAAACTTTTTAATTCATAAGAACATAAGAACAGCCCCACTGGATCAGGCCATAGGCCCATCTAGTCCAGCTTCCTGTATCTCACAGCGGCCCACCAAATGCCCCAGGGAGCACACCAGATAACAAGAGACCTCATCCTGGTGCCCTCCCTTGCATCTGGCATTCTGACATAACCCATTTCTAAAATCAGGAGGTTGCGCATACACATCATGGCTTGTACCCCATAATGGATTTTTCCTCCAGAAACTTGTCCAATCCCCTTTTAAAGGCGTCTAGGCTAGACGCCAGCACCACATCCTGTGGCAAGGAGTTCCACAGTCCGACCACACGCTGAGTAAAGAAATATTTACTTTTGTGTCTCCTAACCCTCCCAACACTCAATTTTAGTGGATGTCCCCTGGTTCTGGTATTATGTGAGAGTGTAAAGAGCATCTCCCTATCCACTCTGTCCATTCCCTGCATAATTTTGTATGTCTCAATCATGTCCCCCCTCAAGCGTCTCTTTTCTAGGCTGAAGAGGCCCAAACGCCGTAGCCTTTCCTCATAAGGAAGGTGCCCCAGCCCTGTAATCATCTTAGTCGCTCTCTTTTGCACCTTTTCCATTTCCACTATGTCTTTTTTGAGATGCGGCGACCAGAACTGGACACAATACTCCAGGTGTGGCCTTACCATCGATTTGTACAACGGCATTATAATACTAGCCGTTTTGTTCTCAATACCCTTCCTAATGATCCCAAGCATAGAATTGGCCTTCTTCACTGCCGCCGCACATTGGGTCGACACTTTCATCGACCTGTCCACCACCACCCCAAGATCTCTCTCCTGATCTGTCACAGACAGCTCAGAACCCATCAGCCTATATCTAAAGTTTTGATTTTTTGCCCCAATGTGCATGACTTTACACTTACTGACATTGAAGCGCATCTGCCATTTTGCTGCCCATTCTGCCAGTCTGGAGAGATCCTTCTGGAGCTCCTCACAATCACTTCTGGTCTTTACCACTCGGAAAAGTTTGGTGTCGTCTGCAAACTTAGCCACTTCACTGCTCAACCCTGTCTCCAGGTCATTTATGAAGAGGTTGAAAAGCACCGGTCCCAGGACAGATCCTTGAGGCACACCGCTTTTCACCTCTCTCCATTGTGAAAATTGCCCATTGACACCCACTCTCTGCTTCCTGGCCTCCAACCAGTTCTCAATCCATGAGAGGACCTGTCCTCTAATTCCCTGACTGTGGAGTTTTTTCAGTAGCCTTTGGTGAGGGACCGTGTCAAACGCCTTCTGAAAGTCCAAATATATAATGTCCACGGGTTCTCCCGCATCCACATGCCTGTTGACCTTTTCAAAGAATTTTATAAGGTTCGTGAGGCAAGACTTACCCTTACAGAAGCCATGCTGACTCTCCCTCAGCAAGGCCTGTTCGTCTATGTGTTTTGAGATCCTATCTTTGATGAGGCATTCCACCATCTTACCCGGTATGGATGTTAGGCTGACCGGCCTATAGTTTCCCGGGTCCATATTAAACAATATGTTTAATTGTTTAATTTCACCTTTTTTGGAAACCTGTAACTTGAAACTCACCTATTAGGTGTCTCTAAGGTTATCTTTAGCCTATTAAGAGTTAGCCCCATCTATGATGTCAAATCTTCAGCGAATGAGAAGTCTAGATTGAGGACAAAAGCTGTGAGAGGTATAAGGGTTAAGGACCAGCATTCAGACGGGGCTCCATGCTTTGTCACGTGAGTCCCGTGGATCAATTACATGCAATTCAATAAAAGCTTGTAAGCCTTCACTCCTGAGTACCAAGTTGTTCTTCTGCTGTTGCATCCCTCAACCTTGCAACAAGTCCTATTGATTATAATTGTTAAAAGAATATACATAGTAGCCTGTCCAAAGTACAGATCTGTAATTTCCCCAGATGTCACATACCATGGTAGCATCAAGTCTAATATATTCAAAATAAAACATTGAAATGAATGGAGACCCACCTGAAATTGGCTCGTGACCCACCTAGTGGGTCCCAACCCACAGTTTGAGAAACACTGCTCTATGCTCTCTAAATGGGATCTCTCTGATATGTGGTTTTTTTAAAATGGAATTCTCAGCAGTATTAATTACATTGGGAATAACAGGCAAACATTTTGTTTGTTTTGCTGAAAGCCCAACATTCTACAACAGCAAATTGCAACTTTGCATTTACCAGCAAAACAGCTAGTTATTACTTATTAAAGCCCCACCAGCTGCTGCTGGGTGCATTGTAACATCAGGCTGTTAGCACTTTTCTGCTTCCAGCAAGAATGGCTTGCTAATTTAGTTTGGCAAAACAGAGAGGTACTTTTAGTGACAATAATCGGATCTGGAGACTTTTAAAAACAACAATTATCAGACCGGAGGTGTCTCATTTCTGCTGCCCCCCGTGGCAAATCCTGTAAGCACTGGAGATATTTGGGAAAGCCAACAGCCGTCATGGTAGCATAAAACTCTGTGTATGTGTGGACTATTTATTTATTGAAATGCTTTCTTCTCTCTCCTGGCTGCTACATACAGCATCCATTTTCCAGCAGAAACCAGACAGCTCTTTTTTATGGAGCCCAAGGGAAGGAAGAGAAATGAGAAGGAACTAAGAACTTGGCACTTAAATTGGATATGTTTGTGATTTTTTTTGCAAATCTCTGTGCTCCAGGAATTGCAGAGTAGCCAACTCCAAATGCTGAGAACTCATGAAGCTGTTCTGATATTAGCTTTCAAATTCTGAGATTTTTTTAAAAAATGCATTTTATTGTTTACCCTTGCCCTTTTGATTGTGTAGTTCAAAGCACTTGTGTTTTTGCAAATTTCTCCCTAACCACAAGTCTCAGTGTTCAATACAAGATCCTCATGAATTTGGAGACTTTAAGGAGGTCTGTATTTGCAAGACTTTGAGATTGGAACTAGACATTAAGACAGCCCTGATCTAGAGATTGGTGTATGCCATGATAGATGGTGCATGCAGAAGTCTTTATATGCACTCTTGTATGTGCCTACCTGCTGAAGAACTGATTGTTGTGTGCAGTTTCCTGTGTCAGTCACGTGCGGATGGAAAAGCGGACCTGGATTGAGTTCCTCCACTACCACTTCTCTAAAACAGAGGCAAACAGCTGGATCAGGGTTTGTTCTGGATCAGGACCATGGGGGAGGGGGATAATTTAAGCCACTCAGTTCACATCAGGCCCTGATGCAGTAGCTGTTTTACAAAAGAAAAATTAAGACATACAACTGCTAAGCACTCTAGGTCAGTGTTTCTCAACCAGTGGTACACATACCACATACCACAGTGGTACTTGAGGTGGTGTCTGGTGGAGCCCTAGACTCCCTGCCACCTGGCAGCAAGACCAGCAATGCAACATGGCAAGCAGCAGTAGGAAGCTTGTCTTGGTGGGCAGAGCTCCAGCGTGCAATTTTTACACATTTGAAAATTCCCCCCCCCCCATCTGCCCTGAGCCTCTTGTGTTGTGTCTGGTCTCCCAACCCAAAAGTAACTAGCTGGCAATGACGTTATTGGCATTTCCGTCTGGTGGTACTCCCAAGACGTGGACCATGTGAAGTGGTACGGCAGGGGATAAATGTTGAGCAATGCTGCTCTAGATGTCCGTTTTGACCCCATGGTATGATTGCTTTGGGTAACTGACATTCCTGTGAAGTCTAATTTATTGTCGTTTGACTCTGCATTTCCATGAGAAAGCTGTGTACTCTTCAAAAACCTCCTCTTCTGTCTTTGTCCCCTTTTGTGCTTGCACAACAAAAGATCAGTACATTAAGAATAAATGGCAGTAATGGACTGATGGGAATACTTCCCCTTTAAGTGGACAGCACAGGCTGGATGGAGCCCAGAGCTTTAAAAGTATGAAACCTGCTGATTAATCCTCAGATTCACTATTGCAAATGCAAGCGCTTTAAAATGCTGGGTGGCTCTGTGGAAAGGACAGTATTTTTTTTTTTAAAGAATAGACAACTACATCAGGAACAATCTGAGACATATGTGAACTTGCCGAAACTTGGCAAATGTCCAGGTGACTGTCAAAAGAAGTCAAACCAACTTTCATCTCCCGAGACTGGTGGACAGAGAGGGAGGAGAAGAGCTTTGTCAGAATTGGGGGCCATGAAAGTTCCAGACAGGAACTTGTCCTAAATGGATGTAATTCTCTGTACATTGTATCAGGATGGGGAAAGGGTCTTGGGCAGCCATAATCAAATCCAGATCTGGGTGGGGCTTCCAAGACCAAGATTTCATGGTCTGTTGCTGGAGGTGAAACTGGGCTGGATCTGAAGTGCAGCCTGGAGCAAGTACTCTATCATCCAGAGAGGTGCAGACGGTCAGACAGCCAGGATTTATACCAGGCCCGGCTGTGGAATGATATGCACACTTAATAAATAATATTGGCAAACATACCTGGACACCTGCAGCCTATCTACAACTTCTGAGATGTAGCAAGTGTCTACACATATTTCTTTTTCTTTCTGCCTTTTATGATTTGGGTTGACTTGCTTTTATTTTGTGCTGGTCCATGGTTTTCTTTTTTGTATTAATTGGCGAGCTCGTTTTATTTTGACTTGTTTTAATTACCATTAAGGTGGCAATTGCAAGCTACCTTAAACCCCTTTATTTGGATGGGGAAAGGTTGGGTATAAATATTTGAAACAAACAAATACTTTTGGCTGAAATTAGGCCCTGTATGTCACATTCAATTTTCTTTCTGCAGTATCATGGCGCTGGGCAAGGATTCCAGGTGTTCTGCAGCGTCTTGGATTTACTTACTTTATTTTGGCTTTGATGGAGACCTGCTTTGGCATAAAGGACCTGGACAAATATCAGGTGAGGTGCAATCATGAAACAAACTTAGAAATGCATGCTTATGTTCAGGGGTGGCACAACCTGCAGTGCTGCCCAATGCTGCTTTGGGTCCACCACTGCCACCTCTGCACTAACACAAAAAGCGCTTTGCCATGCTCTTTGTGTGGTTTCTTAAGTAGTGGAAGTGTGAGATTTCCAGTTTTATCTAAGCAGTGGTTCCCAACCTTTTGGAGTCCACTGACCACTGAGGCAAAAATTGGAATCGTCATGGATCACATTCAACCCTCCATTCCACCCCCTGCACACTAAAAATACAATTAAATTTGTAATAATTAGAGTAGATTTATTAGATCTATTCTTTATAGAGAAGATTTGAGGGTGGCTGCGTTTGTTGTTGACTATCGCTGTGGGCAGTCCATTCTCCGCCCTCTCTGGTAGTCCATGGGGAAGTGTCTCCCAAATGAGCACTCCCCACACGAACTACCAGAGAGTACAGAGAACAGGCCACTCACAGTGAACAGGCCACTGCAAGTGAGAGAAGACAAACTTTTTTTTTTCCCCTGAGACCTTGCGGACCACTTTTCAGGGTCTCATGGATAAGGGATTTAAAGGAACCACACAAATGAAGGAGCTCCTTTGTTTGCATGGTCCCTGGGTAAATCAAACTGCATCCCCACACTCTGTATTTGTAGAAACCACACAAGGAGCATAGTAAGGAGACATAGCAAACAGAAAGCAGATCAATGCATCCAAATCAATGAACTGGAGGCAGGCAGTAGCAGACTTGAAGTAAAGGGTCCCCAAATCTGGCAGTCTACCCACCCTACAGCAACCTGCTGCTGACGCAACCTGCTCCACCTTGCCTCATGAATGGGCTGCCCCTTTTCATGCTGGATGTATGGTCAGCCCTCAAAAACTCTTGTGCTTTGAATACCTCACCTTTTCATATGGTGTTATGTGGAATGAGCTGTTTTGAGATGCTGATGTTGTTGCTTTAAGGGCACCATTATGGTTTGGCGTGGGTTGAAGCTTCTTTTCTTAGGAAAGGCAAGCATCAGGCTTTCATTACATGTGTTTACAATCAACGTAACCTTTATATTATGTGTTTACATGCAGTTTCTAAGTTAGGTTTCCAGACTAAAGATGTATGATACAGCAAGGCTGGTTTGAAAGTTCCCACACCTACTCAGTACAAATGTAGTTTTTTGTTTCAGGGTGTGCTCTGGAGGGGGAAAAGGTTCTGCAAGTTTCAGCACCATTCATTTTGAGCTGCAAAAAAAAACCACAAAAAAAAACACAGCAAAGAACCTATTGGCTAGCATCCATTATATCTCCAAGACATCTCAACCTTGCCCCCACAATTCCCAAAGCAGTTTTGAACTAGTTTTTGTAAATTCTTTTTTGATTTGGTGAAAGATAAACTGATACACGTCCAAAACATATTCTAAAAATGGAATATATATCTTTTATAAAAATGAACACTTTGCCTGAGGGGAGGAGAAAGTCTAAGCAAGTTTCAAAACTGGGATTGATCTGTAGACTACTGTTAAAATGTTGTCCATGCCCTATGAAAAGAGGATGAGTTTCCTTTGGTTTCTGCTCTGAAAAGAGCAAGTCACTGGGGGTGAGGGGACTACAAAGATTATTTCTGCATTAGTAGGCAAGTGCACTGGGTGGCCTCAGTCCCTTCTTCCCCCATCCATTTCCTCTTATCTCTGACTTGTATGATTCTGTTTTAAATTTAGTTTAAATGCATATTTATAGACCAAAATCTAATATCTTCTCATAGTGATAATGATCTGCTAATAATGATAAATACTTCACTGATGAACTAAGCACGTAATTACACAACAGACCACAGTAATTTTATAGAGCCTTTTGCAGGCTGCTGGTTAACTGTCTTTTAATAACCACTTAAATATATGTTTGCATTAGAGACTGCAGCAGGCACTGTGGTCCAAATACTGTTTCAAAATGACATATACATTCATTTTGATTTTATCTTTTCCTACCTTCTTCCATGTTTCTTTGATCAGACATGTGCATGCTCTCTTTAACCTTCAGGGTGTTCTTAGAGAATCTGGTACCATACGTACAGATTTAAAAACTGCCTTCCCATGCTCATGTTTCAGGTTTTAAAAAGCAGCCTTTCAGTCCCATACACCAGCTTCCTCACAGCTTTCAGGGAACAAAAGATCTGTAAGCCCACTTTCACATCTTCTGTTGTCTTATAGCAGCAGAACTCCTCAGTGTATGTATGCATGTGGCTAAATCTTTACCCCACTTATTTTTGTGGGGGGCAGGAATGTTTTGAAAACCAGTGCCTAAGGGGGGCTGGCCCAAAAGCTCTGACCCCCTGTAGATCAAACATTGAAATTAGCATGCATATTGACATTTCTCTTGCATCACTGAGGATGGCATAACAGGGAACTAAGCAGATGCATTTCCTGTGAGACTTTTCACTCAAGGCTATGTGTATTTCAGTAGATGCAGCCCACACTGGACTCCCACCATCCGCATGGCTGCTAGTGAAAGCAATGGCACTGGTGCACGTTGTTTATTCTGCACAGCAGACATTCTCAGGATTGGTGTGTGGTGTGACGGATAAGTGTCTTGGTTTTTCAAGGGATGTTGCAGTGACACTTCTGTATGTATAGAACATGAAACTAGCGCCCTGGACAGTGGCTGAGTGGACATTTGCTAATGGATGGTGGGTGCAAGATATAAATCTTGTTCTCATGTGATCATATAGAATGCTCACCCATCCTCATTGCTAAATGTGAGGGCAAATGATGAGGTAATATTGAAGAACTGCTTTTGCTTTCTTTATAAGCATAATAACATCCCCCCCCCCCAAAAAAATAAAAAATGATGAGCTGCCTTTAGTGGTGAGGAAATTTGTGGAAACCACTCAAGTGAAAGCAATAGGAAGTGACTAACATCGTAATTGCTTCTATCACTCTAGTTAAGAGAGCTACTTCCTATTGATTCACATGAAAGAGGGAAGGGTAGTACTATGCTGGGGTTAAATAGTGGTTCTAACACATGCAGGTCATGAAGCAGCCAGATATATTTTCCTGACTTTATCTTTCTGACAATGTGAATTTCCTTCCCTTTGAAGTTTGGCAACTGGTGGGCTCCTGTCAGAGATATCATTCTCTATTGGCCAGAATGGATAATCATGACTATCCTGGAGATTGTGTGGCTCTGTCTGACGTTCCTGCTACCTGTGCCTGGATGCCCCATGTAAGTGGGAGTGAATGAGAGAATGTTGCACATGGTCCTGTAGACGTTTTGCAGCGCAAAAATCAAGCATTGAAAAAGTGGATTTCTAAGAAGCTGTTTCACGACATGTTCACGATCTCTGCCCCAGTTCAAATTGCAACTGCTTTCTTTTTGTCACAGAAAAGGATTGGTGCCATTCAACAACACACAGGCAGAATATCTCTTGACACATCCCAGGGTGGGTCAACTTTATGGCCTAAAGAATACATTGGGGTATGGAGTTTGTACAGAGAACCATAATGCCCTCCTAGATATTATAATCGCTATCATAACTTTGATTCCAGCTCTGTAAGAAAATATGTATTTTGCATTTCATTCATTGTACTCATTTTTGAACTGGGGGGTGCTTTTCTATTTTGCTATCTCTCTTGTTTGACCAGTTCTTTGAGACCTGCAGTGCTCCCAGACAGGATGCATGCTTGCTCATGATCAGATTTGGGCGTGCACCTGTGCCCTGATGCTCTGGCTGGGGGTGAGGCTGCTACATTTGGGTGGAGACAGAAAAAGATGCTCACAGGAAGCTTCTGTCCATGCTCTATTTACATTGTGAGCCTTACAGAGCTAGAACTACAAACTTGGATTCTTTTTAAGGACCACTGCAGGCCAGGTGGATATATTTTGGGGGGCTACAAGCCTGATGATTTCAGATGGTGGACCAGAAGTGGTTCGTGGGCTGTAGGTTGCCTACTCCACCTTAGGGTAACTGAGGATAGCCAAGTGTAGGATGCATCTGGAAAGGACTGTACATGGTTTTGATGGTCAGAATATGTTGCAAGATGACTCCCTGATAGTTACTCCATGGTGAGAAAACACCATGACCTTATTCTTTGGCATTTATGGATTGTTGTCATGCAACTGAGCTATGGCCCTTTCCTTATCCTATGCTCCAGTAACAGCACTGCAATGGCCATAAAGCAGTATTGCAGCCATCACCTCAGCAGTGATGAAGAGGTGACATAAGCGGTCAATATGACTTCTCCTGGTCCTATAAAGTTTCTGATTGGCTGAACTTCTCACCCTGAATAGTTCATTGTTCAGCTACAGAATGAGCTACTTTCAGGTTAGCTGCTTTAGACTAACCACCTACTACATCCCTGTAAGGGAGCCTATTCACTTCTTAGCTCAACTGCATGGTCCGGGGATGTCAAACTTGTTTCATACAGAGGACCAGTTAACATTTATGGTGCCTGCTGAGGGCTGGAAGTGACATCATGAAGCAGAAAGTGACATCACTAAGTAGATGATGGCCAGAAATAACCACTTTGTTCTCACATAGAAACTCATTAGTTGCAAATGACAGAAGAGAAAAATATGCAAATCTTGTTCATATTTTCAATATATGAGAGAGCCCAATTCTCAAGCTGGCAAAATCCAATTATAATGGGGACTGGATAAATTGCTTCCAGGGACTGCATTCAGCCCACGGGCCTTATGTTTGACACCCTGGCATGGTCAGTGCCTGCTTGACTTCAGACTGTCAGGTTCAATTGAAACGTACAAGCTCACCAGGCTAGCTAGGCTGAGGAAAATTCTTGTCAAGCCATATTATGGTAGCTGCAGCCTAATGGGAACAAGTCTTCCTGTGCTTGCTCTGTTTCAAAAAAAGACATACTTTATGATTCTTTTTAACGACTAAGATATTAATTGTATTTAATAATACTTCTGCTTGATCCCCTTTCCCACATCTAGTTTTTTTTTTATTTTGTTTTGAAACAATACGACATATGAGGGCAGAGTTTTCTAGTACCTCAAAGACCAACACATTTTTTTTTTTTCAAGCATACATGTTCAGGGACTTCATCAGTTACAAAAACAAGATAAATTATTAGAGAAATACCTTGTCCCAATTCAGATGAGGAACCTCTCCCACGAATGGTGGCTCCTCTCATGTGTTGGACAACTATATTTTCCTTGGGCATAGAATCAAAGGGGGTGGGAGCAGAAGTTACATTCTGGAATGGGTGTATCTCTCCTATTACAACCCTCACGCTTTGGGGTCTGTCTAGAATGGTAAAGGGGTGAGATGACATGGCCACATGGCATCCCTTCATCCAATCAGGTAACCCCAAGATATCATCAAACTTAGATGATACAAGCTCCTGCCTGCACATAAAGGGAGAGTTTTAAGTTATCTTGGTTGCGTTTTTTTGTTGCTGTTACATACTTACTAATATACACTGCTGGCGTATTAAGCTGTATTTTTCAAGCTCTTTCATATACCTCAGGACATGCATCCTTCAAAAAGACACTTGCAAGGCAGAATTTTCATATTCGACATGTCCTGCTGTTCTATCATTTAAAATAATGATCTAGTCAACAGCAGACACAGCTTGAGGTATATGCAAGGCAGAGCTGTATAAACTATGATTGGTTTTTAATATGGAAACATTTACATATCTTTGTAAGTAAAGCACAATTGTGCTGCTGCCTCTAGCAAACAGGAATCTCCTTCCCATTCTTTCTTATGTTCTGACCTTATGTGAAACAGCTTGTCCCCCTCCCCCAGATAAATTTTGATATGTTAATTTAAAAAAATGAAAAAGAAACTAACCTCTTCTCCCATGACTGGATAAAGCAGTATAGACACTATTATTTTAAAATAAACACAGAAAAGCGCTTACCTTCCCAGTTTTACCCTTCTAGATAGTCATTTCACACACATAGACACACACTCACACATCCCTTCCCCAGAATTATCCAGCCCTTACCTCCCTGCCCGCCACCATCATATCACTCAAAAATGCTGAAGGATCAAAAATAAATCAAGGAAGTAAACCCAGTTTCACCATGTTTCAACTTTCATTTCCTTAGGGCATATATAACATTCCCACCCCAAGAGATTGTGTTGTCTTTCACATTTGAAGGCAACAATTTCTCTTCTAGAAAGTCCTCCTGTTGTTCATATTTATTCACTGACTTTTACTCTCTCATACTGTTTTCCTTATGTTTGCAAAGATTTCCAGTATGACATCCATGAACACCTAACTATTAGTTAATTTTAAATTTTGTTGCAAGTACTATACACCCATCTTTGCTGGTAGAACTGAGGCAGAGCCAGTGGACACTGCTTAAGTATTATTGGTAAAGAATTTTTGACAAAATTACTTGAAAACTAATGTTAATGTTCAAGATCTTCTGATGTATCTGAAGCACATAAAATAAACTTGTAACACCTAAGCTAAGTCATTACAGTCCTTGATTTCACTTGATCAGGAGGAAATGATATGCCAGAGAAATACAATAGATGGAAAGATGTGTCTTTGATAGTATAAAAAGATGGATACAGCTTGTTCCTTCTTTTCAGATTGCCAATGACAGAGTGAAATTGTTTAATATGTCTCTGTGAGGGAGCTAATATGAGGCCATAAATCACACCCATCAACTTTCCAGGGAATAAAATATACTTTTTCCAACAGGTATTGGGGTAAGACTCTGAACTGTTAAGAAAAAGCTGTGCACTTTCAGGGACAGATGCTGAAGCTTGGTTCAACCTGACCAAGCTGGCTTGGTCCATTTTCTGTTTAGAATATTTGCTGAGAGAGTCGTCCTGCCACCTTTTCAAATTGTAATAAATAAATTAGGACAAAACTATCAGAGTGAGCTTGTAGCCCCCAGAATCTTTTATTTCCTCTGAACATCTAAAACCTGACACCGATCTCATTCACACACTTGCAGTTGTATCAGAGGGCTCATCTCACTGTAAAATAGTGAGATCTGTTTTATAAGCTTTGTGTTCTTGAGGCTATCTTAATAGGATGCTTTCTATGTGAGGCTTCCCTCATGAGTTGTGCAGGGGTTGCAGCTAGTGGAGAACATGGCACCTTGCCTCTTGATCAGATGTGCCTCCAGGAGTACAGTACACCAGTACCTTGCTGTCTTCAGGAATTTTCACATTATTAAATTTACATACTGCCATTAGCACACATGGCACTTAGCAGTGTTACACAAGAAAAAGACAGGGTCTCTTTCCCAAGGAACTTTTTATCTAATTTTGGCAATAGAAGTGAGTTAGATGGTGGAGGCAAAAGTAAAACGGATGAAAGTGAACTGATGTCATTCAACATATCTAAGATGAGCTATGTCAGATGAGAATTAAGCCTTCTGTAACAATCCAAGCATACTTATATGTCACAGGAATTAAACTGTCAACTATAAATGGATTTGTGAAATGTCTGGGAAGCCATGTTGGTTGTTTACTGTGGCAAGGCTTGAGAAATAGTCAGTTCTCTTGATGACTGCACATTTTGTGCCTTTTGAACAAAAAATGCAGATTTTGCTAATATATGAACTATCATGGCCTTTTTAAAAATCTTCTACCCTCTGTCTCTAAAAGAAGTGTGCGTTCCAATTAGCATCAGACGCAGATTCAAATAACTGCTGCTGTTAATCTGTTCAAAGAAGATTACCAATTGCTTCTTTGTCCCAGAGTGCAAACCTGACACCTTTTACATCTGACACCATCTAACCCAGTGATTTTCAACATTTTTTCATCTCAGGACACACCGAGAAGCTGCTAAAATGGTCAAGGCACACCATAAGTTTTTTTACAATTGACAAGGAACACCATACTGCTGGCGGGGGGGCTAACATCCCCCAGTAGCCCTACTATTAAATAACATTCCCCCAAATTCCCACAGCACACCTGCGGACCATTCACAGCAAACCAATGTGCCATGGCACACAGGTTGAAAATCACTTTAGTTGGTCTAACCCAACTAAACCTTGAAAATGCCTCTGTTCTTCAGTCTTAATGACCACTGCAGGCTGTAGAGTGAGGCTGATATAATGCCCAGCCATATGGTCTTCTCTTTGTCCTTTTTTTTGTGTTTAACATTTTATGAATTTAAAAAGCTTATTCATTACTTTATGATTTTCAGTTGTTGCTAATAAAGTTGTTAAACTCCTGTTCCTACCTACAACAACTGTGTAATACAACTGTAGCCCTGCCAACCAGTTAATAGTTGTTTAAAAAAGGTGTTTGATTAAAAGAGGTGTGTTAATTTGAAGGATTCATTTTGAGCATATCCTTTTAATGAGAAAAGGCTATGAATTTGGCTTATGGAAAAAAGTTTTATTGGAGATGCGTCTGTGCAGTAAATATTGACACCATAGATCTGATTTTATATTCTGAACATGATACTATCTTTCAGTGTTTGTCAGAGACAGAAAAAGCAGAGGCACATCAAACATTTGAATTAGCCAAGATGCATTTTGTAGATATTTTGTGACAGATGGTACTTCTCAATTAGAGAAGCGTGTTTTCAGTTTCTCTTATTCTAATGCATGTTTAAAATTGTATTTCATTCTGGAAGGAGATTAGTGAGACAACCAAAATGGTGGTGGCTGGAATTAGTAGAGCTTTGGGGGCCTTCAGGGATTGGAGAGATCATTGCACTTAATGGTGCATATCTAGCAAATGCTATTCAGGAGTTGCAAATAAACTCACTAATTCATTTTCCAAATCATTCAATATCAGTCTGGTCTTGTGACAAAAAAGAAAAGAAAAAAAAGAAATCAGTTCCAGTGCTTGGAAATCTGACAGCTGCAATTAATATTGTGCGTTTTCTCCACAGAGGTTACCTGGGCCCTGGGGGGATAGGAGATGATGGAAAATACCCTAACTGCACAGGCGGTGCAGCAGGATACATTGATAAGTGGCTGTTTGGAGAAGACCACATCTACCACTACCCTACATGTAAGGTAATCAATTATCTCAGGGACTGGCTCAGTGAAATCTTTGTAAGTGGTGGGCTTGTTTTGCCTTTGGCTTTTATATGATAGCACCACTTGTCTAGCAGCCCAGCACAGTGATTCCCCTCCTTCCTCAGACATTAGCCAGGTGCAGCCAAACGAAGGGAATATTTATTGTGGCATCACCATCCTATTAACATTTATTTCCTGGAGGATGGAAGAAATTCAGCATGAGTTAAAGTCAAAAACCAGGATTTTCAGAGTTAAGTTCAAAAGCAATTCACCACTCGTTGGGACTTACCTTTTAAGACAGTGTATTAAAAGCAAGCAAATGGAATGGGCAGGTGGTCCCTCTTTTTGCCTCTGACGTTGGCTGGATCCAGATGCTTCAGGACCTTTTAACACCTCACATCTTGAGGTACTGTGACAGAACATTCATTCCTAGTCTCTGGAAACTATCCTCCTTTTAAAGATAATTTTCAAGTTCTTGAATGTCTAGAATGAGGGATGGTCAACTTGGAGACCCCTCTTGTCTCTGGTCGGTGGCCTGGAAGTGTATTTTTCTGCAAAAATTAGCTATTCACAAGTGGCTGGGTTCTATGATCAAGTTGGCATCATTTTGCAGTCAGGGCTTTGCAGTTACAGAACACATGTGCTCAAGCATAAAATTATACGCGTTTCTTTGGGACACGCAAAAGCCAAAAACGATGATTTTATGTAACTTTATATTGTGGCATGCATCTCATACATCTGAAAAGTTCTATTTCATGAAAAGTGAAACTATGGGAAAACGTTTTCCTGTGACATGATAAAAATTTGGTGCCAGCTAAAATTGCTGTGGGAAGTAGGTGTGGGCAGGCTACCAGTGGATCAGCATCGACTTAGATAGCAAAATAAACATTTCTGACAAGGTGGCTTGTAGATTCTGATCATGGGATGCCTTGACTACAAACCAAAAATAAAATCTGACAGCAAAATGTCTTCTCCCACTGTAGATCCTGATCAGCAGCTTCTTTTCTCAGAGGGCACTTCAAAAGTCTCCCTCAAAGTGGCTGTGGTGAGTCTGCCATGCCATCTGCCAAAGAGAAGGCATTCTGTATGACAGTTGGCTTCTAGAACTTATAAGGCCTTGTTGCAAGGGTGCCATTGTCAAGAGCAGAACATTGGAGAGAAGGGACAGTTGAGAAAGAAGAGTAGCTAGCAAAAGGACGTTGAGTCTGGTGATTTTCTCCGGCCCTGGTTATGGTGGAGTCAGCCAAGAACCAAGAGACCACTCCTAAGACAAATGGTGTACTGAGAAAATCCCACAGCTACAGTTGCTGCTCTTTCTCTACCTTGTATTTGCAAGTGAGAGGGGCTAAATTTCACTCTGGATGGCTTTACACACTACTGAATCAGATCAGTGATCCACTGAGGGCACAAGCCTAACCAGGTCTACTCAGAAGTAAGTCCTATTTTGTTCAATGGGGCTTACTCTCAGGAAAGTGTGGTTAGGATTGCAACCTGAGTCAGGTTAGGTGCTGCTGTTCCTGACTGAGAGCAGCTCTTTCATAAGAACATAAGAACAGCCCAACTGGATCAGGCCATAGGCCCATCTAGTCCAGCTTCCTGTATCTCACAGCGGCCCACCAAATGCCCCAGGGACCACACCAGATAACAAGAGACCTCATCCTGGTGCCCTCCCTTGCATCTGGCATTCTGACATAACCCATTTCTAAAATCAGGAGGTTGTACATGCACATCATGGCTTGTAACCTGTAATGGATTTTTCCTCCAGAAACTTGTCCAATCCCCTTTTAAAGGCGTCCAGGCCAGACGCCATCACCACATCCTGTGGCAAGGAGTTCCACAGACCAACCACATGCTGAGTAAAGAAATATTTTCTTTTCTCTGTCCTGACTCTCCCAACACTCAATTTTAGTGGATGTCCCCTGGTTCTGGTGTTATGTGAGAGTGTAAAGAGCATCTCTCTATCCACTCTGTCCATCCCCTGCATAATTTTGTATGTCTCAGTCATGTCCCCCCTGAGGCGCCTCTTTCAACATCCTAGCCTCTTTCAACATCCTAGCAGACATAGGGCGCAATCCTGACTATGCCTTGGGTCGGCACAAGTCACTTGCTGGATTGTGCTGGATTGGGTTGTGCTGATAGTTAACTACTGCTGTGATACTGGTCCAGTACATGCCAAGGATGTGCTTGATCACTGAGCTGCAGTGTCTTGGTTATCTTTGAGTAGGGTGGGATTCCCCCTTCCATAAATCCCATGTGCAGCCTCACCATGGCATGGTGGTGGCAACGCTTGTTACAGGTGATTTGGCAGGGTACTAGCTTGTGGCATAGCATGTGCTAAGGTGTTAATGCTGCGTGTGACTATCCTGGAATCATTGGCAGGCTGAGCTGCAGCATGCAGATGATGTATCTTGTGGGTGGTGTCTAGTGGGCAGAGGCATCTGTGGGCACTGCTCTAGCTACCCAGCTATGGACATGGTGGCCATGGGCCTTGATGGCAATGCAGTTTCCCTGGTCTCCTCAGCCATGTATTCTGGTGTAAATTTGGTCCTCTGTGGCATGCTCAGTGTCATGCTGCATTGTGTCCCAAGGGACTCGCGCCCTGGCAGATATTTCTCAGTCTCTAGGGCAATGGCCAAGCATACACTGTTCAGCCATGGCAGTGTCTGCATGGCTTTGCTGGGCTGTGGTGGCACCAACACTGCGATTGGCAACGGCATGTGACATCAGCATTGTTCTGGGCTGACTATGCCAATGGGACATGGCTTGGACTCCTCTCCATTCCTGAGTTTGCTGGCTGGGCTTAGTATATGATGGATGCCAGCACAGCAAATAGGATTGGGCCTTTCATCAGCATTTCTCCCTCACCAGAAACATCTTCAGCAATTACAACTTGACTTTGAATGAGTTGTTGGTGCCTGATTTTTCCATTGTCCTTTATCTTGATTCTAGACTAAAAACCATGACCAGGATGAGTCAAAGGTCATGCTCTCCTTCTGCCTGTTTTGCCAGAACAAGCAGGCAAGACTGAGGAGGATGCCAGCTGAGATGGTCACTAGTCCTACTGAGTACAAAGAGAATTCAGTGCTAGGCAGGGATTCTTGCCTAACCTGACACTTTAGACATCCAAGACCAACACAATGTCTGCAAGAGCTTCCCATAGCTCTGTGACCTTTACGTATCTGACATTTTGTTGGTGCTTCATTACCTTGTAACAAAGTCTTTATAGTCACATTTCTCTCTGTAGACCAACTAAGAAAAACTATATACATCAGTAAGCAACTAAGGGCCAATCCTGACCTGTGCACGCTGGCTCAGCATCACATGCAGTGTCACAAACGTACCATAAGGCATGCCCGTGAAATGTACCACTCAGCCAACATGGGCACTGGCTCAATACAAGCCCATGCTTAGCCAGCACCAGACAGAGGACAGGTGACTGCCACCCAGAGTGGGAGTACCGGGCAGCGGAGAGGTACATGGGGGAAGGCAGGGGAAGGCATTCCAGGGCAGGGGGAGGGAGGGAGCAGGGCTGGTGGAACTCAGTTCCACTGGATCTGGAGCCCTGCGTCGCGCCTCTTGGCCCAATACAGGACTCTGTTACTCTGCACCAGCAAAATAACCACTGTAAAGTCAAGTAGTCCCATTGCGGACCTATTTTGCTTATGCAAGAGAAGGGGATGAATGTCCTCTTCCCCTGAGGAGCCGGCGGTCGCTGCCCAGTGCACTGAGGATGCCATGGCAGCCATTTTGGCACCGTGGCAGACCAGTGCACCGGGCAGTTCAGGATTGGGCTGTAAGCCTACCATTTCCTCAATGGTAAAAGTCAGCAACTGGCTGTCCTTGAGCCAAATCAAACCTTCTGCAAAAAATAGATATGCAATATTGGTGCTGAAATCTATGAATTATAAATATTCACAGCATCCCTAGGAGCTGATCATTTTTAGTTTTCAGCAGTGGGGAGAGACAATTTATCATGAAGACTGAATAGTGCTGTGTGTGCTAATATTCCCCTTACCATGTGGCTAGATGTTACAGGTAATAAGCTTCCCATATGGCTGCTGTCATTCTGCCAAGTGTTTTTGAGCAGCCACCTTGTGGCAAAAGGTACTTTGTATCCAGCTTAGGTCTTATAACTATAAGCAGTCTGCCCCAGTTGAGGCTCTGAGCAATGCCCACTGTGACAGTGACCACAGTTCAACCAATCCCCATCTTTATCACCCATCATCCTTGTGACTGTTTGGTTGAAGCTGTTTTGGACAAACAGATGCTGTAAAGCATACAAGTTTACAGGTTCAAAACTCACAGATGTGTAACACATTTATACAATTGGCATATGAATTTTTTTTAAATAGAGTAGTGCTTGTTTGTAATTTATCTAATCTTGAAAACTTGAGGAAAGTAGTGATGGTGATGTAATTTTTTTCACCTTCCAGGAAGGTAAATATCAGTGGTGATGGTGGTGGGGGAGAGGCAGGATGGATTGCAATGCCTGAAGTTGGGGAAAAAAGCATAATTACTCCCTGTTCAGTTTGAAAAAACAAAAAAAGGAGAGATCATTGTAGCTTTCAAATCCATGCACTACCTTCTTCTTCCAAGGTTTTTAAAAGATTAAAGGGTAAGGGAAGCTGACAGGAGGGAGGTGTTTTGGGGTGGGAGGGTGGGTGTTTCCGGGGTGGGCTGGTGGGGAGCCGGATGCGGGGCCAGAATCCAACAGTTATGTCAGATCTTGACTCCATTCCTGGGCAGCACAGTGCAGCTCCAGGCTGCTCAGATCTTCGACATCTCATCAGGTGGCACAGATCTGAGTAGACCCATGATGCTACTGCAGCGCTACATGGGGTAAGGGGAAAGGTTTCCCCTTGCCTTGGGCTGTGCTGTTTTTGGCCCCAAACTTGCACTGTATACAGCACAGGCCCACTGGCCTGTCTGTTTCCAGTGCAAGTTAGGATTGCGCCCTGAGGCAACTTGAATGTGTGCCATGCCTTGATAATTTTTTAAAATTATTTAAGTATTGTGTTCTTTATTGCCAGGAGCTGTACAAAACCACTCAGCCTTTTGACCCTGAAGGTGTCTTGGGTACACTCAACTCCATTGTGATGTCTTTCTTTGGACTTCAGGTAATGGCAACATGCACACAAAATGCCAGTTGTGACCTCCTGCTACATACTTGTGTTAATTGTTTTGTGGTTCATATACTGTCTGCAGAGGTTCTGTTGGATTTGGAAGGCCATATTTTCTTCCTCATACACAATGGCAGCCATGGAAGATGGCAGCTATGGAAGAATTGGGTTGTCAGATGGAACAGAGCATAGGATGAGTGCCTCCCTTGGCTGAGTTAGTGAGTAAGTGTTTGGACCACCTGGAGTTTCCAGAATTCTCTAGATCTGCCAAAATAGCTAGCTTGATGCTACAAGAGAGGTAGATAACAAGTGTTTATTCTTGTACCAACAGGAGTTGTCTTGCAGACTAGTTAGCACAGGAATGTCAAACATAAGGCCCGCAGGCCGCATCCGGCCCACAGAAGCTCTATTCAGACTCTCCCAGCAGTTCACAGCTGCTGAGCTGTGCTGAGGTGTCACTGCTGAAAGGGCAGCCCATGTGATAATTGGGCTCTCCATATCTTGATCAAGATTTACGTATTTTCTCTTCTGTCATTTGCTGCTAATGAGTGCCTAAGCTGGGAAAAGTGCTTATTTTTGGTCATGACCTGGTTAATGACATCACTTCCTGCTCTCAGCAGGCATCATGAATGCTATTTGGCCCACTATATGAAACAAGTTTGATGCCCTTGAGTTAGCAGATAGGAGAGGCAAGCTGCCATTCTTCATCCTAGCTGTGGCTCCGTGGATCAGGACTGTTTGTGGAATTGGAGGGTGCGTTTCCAACCCAGAGTGCCTGAAATCAGTTGTTAATGGAGCTGGCAGAAATTGATCTTCAAAGTGCAGCAGGAAGAAGGCATTTGTTGACCAGGCAAGGGAAGAGGACCAGACTGGGCCTGACCAATCCAGAGGCGTCACAGTACCTGCCAGTCACAAGAGCCAAATTTGCACACTCCTCTTCCTTATCTGTGCCTGAAAAGGCTTTATAACCTTAATAATTGTCCTAGGTTCTGAGCCTTGGGAGGAGGAAGCTATTGGGTCACAAACAACACAGACGAGCTGTGTGACGAGCTGGTCGGATGACCGTAAATAAAGTATCTATCTGTTGGGTCAGAAGACTCATCCCTGTCCCAGGCCTCAGACTCACCCTGGAGTCTGGGCCTGAGTCCACTAGCCGGCATATGTCCAAGCCAGAGACAAAGTCCCCCAGATCAGGAGACCCCAGAGTTAGCACACGCAAAGCCAGAACCTTTCAGGGAACTAGCTTCACCAACACCTGCAACCTCATGCTCCCCTGAGCCTGCACAAATTAAGCATGGGGGTGGCTTAGTCTGAACCTGGAGATATTAAGATCTTATTCCTCTTTTGGCCCTTGTGGGCCACGTTGCTCATTTAGAGGTCCTGCAAGCCCAAATGACCTAACCAGTCCAGCATCTGCATGGGAAACAGATCAGGGCTTAAGTAACTCACAGAAATGCTCAGGCCAGGATATTCCTGGTTCAGACCCTGAGTCTCTGACACTTGGAAGGTTTCCTCTGTATCCGTCTATGCATAGGTGAGAAAGAAGTAATAGGTGAGAAGGGGTAGTGCTCTCACTGGACTTGAGCTAGTTCTGGAATTGTGGAAGATGGGCAGTTGCTGGGGGGGGCAACGTTGCATGTCAGGATCAAACTGCACATGATGTTCAATCATCTTAATGCTTTCTCTTGGATGTGTTTTTTTTTTTTTTTAACCACCAAAAGCAGATGCAGGAAGCTGCAATCTGGATTGGAAGTTTAAGCTAGTAGAGGGTGTTGTTTCATTCCCAATCAGCTATTCATCTTATCAAAATTATCTGAACCCCTTTTTGCTCTGCAGGGGATAAGATGCATGTACTTTTTCTTTTCTCCCAAAGGGCAATAAAGCTCAGATTATGTTTTGATAAGAAAAATAACCTGCAGGGAAAGAAATAAGTCCCCCCTCTCCATGCGTTAATTCTGATTCTGATTGCTGCTTCCAGAAGCTGATTTGGATTAAAAAATAAAAAGGACACACAAAACCTTGCAACCCCTTGGGGAAAGTGTGTGTGTGAGAGAGGGGGGGGGGAAGAGAGAGAGCCTGTTATGTGTTCTTTGACCCGGAGGAAATGTTTCACTCTGTTTCCACAACTTCATTCCCTGGGTATGTAACCCATGTCAATACTACATTTGAACCGTACCACAGAGGCTAAAGAGACTTCTGTATTAGTCAGATGTAAAAAGTTGGGTTGGTTTACAGCCCAATCCTATAGAGGACTTTTGGCAGTGAATCAGATTCACTTCTGTAAGTTCTCTAATCGCATCTCAACTGTTGTGACACTGCTGTGCACATTGGAGCCACCACTGGAAATGGCCAAAAACTCTGTGCGCCTGTCACGCACTGACCCAGCCTGCTCCACAGCAGGTAAGGTGACAGCAGAAGCAGTTTGGGGGCTGGAGGAGGTTTGACCCCAGAGGCAATAGTGTTCACCAGGATGCTATTCCTGTTTTTTTTCAGCCTGGCATGCACCTGCCTCTCCTCAATTTAAGCCAGTAAAATAGGTGGCATAGGTCTGGGGAGACCCATTAATGGATAGGAGGCCTATGAGTAAGTCCAAAATACGAGGGCCATTTGGAAAGTAACCTCCTCTTGGCTTTTAAAAAACAAGAATGAAGGAAAACAATTAAATGCTGCTCAAAAGTTACATACCATGCCAGCACTTCACTTCTATGTAATCTCTACCTGAATTGAGGCAATTTTTGTATCCTGGGACAAACTTTTGTCTCCCCTCATCAAGAGCCAGCTTGCATTTTGTAAACAAAAGGCATGATTCTTCTCCATGATAACGTATGACTTGTTCAGGCAGCAGCAACTTTCTTGAGGAGGGGAGTCAAAAGCTTGTCCCAGGATACAATAGTGGCCTCAATTTAGGTGAAGATAATGTGGAAGTGAAGTGCTGGCATGGTATGTAACTTTTGAGCAGTCTTAAATTCTTTTCCCTCATTCTTGTTTTCTTAAAAGCCAAATGGAGGTTACTTTCCAAATAGCCCTCTATTTACGTTCCTCTTCCAGGCTGTCTGGTTGTGTGCCTTCTCCAATTGCAGTGTGCGTTCCATCAGTGTGGCTGCATGGCAGAACATAGTGAGGAATAGGATTGGGCTCTCAGTCTGGAAAGGGAACAATAACTTCACAGTTCTAGAAGATCATATTATCAGGCACAGTGATAAAATTTATTTGGGGGCCAACCGTGATGTAAGTTTTCCACCCCAGAAGAAGTACACTTCTGAAGTTTGCAAAATGGATTTTTAAGAAACTGATTATTCAGATCGTCTTTCTTCTAAGCTTTCATGGAGTTTCTCAGCAGCCTCCTATTCTTGTACTAGCCAAATCCAGACCTATTTAGTATCCAAATATTTTAAGGTGTCTCCCAACTATTCTTTAGACTCAGTAAGGAAGACTTTGAAGGATAGATCTGCAAGTAGAAGCTTATAGGGATTTAGTATCACACTTATGAAACTTTCCTGCAGAACCCCTGTACATTTTTGCACTCGTGGTAACATATTCAATTTCTGTAGCAGAAAAAAGTTGCATCCAAAATAGCCTGTGTGGAATTTTTAGCTTTGATAGCAATATCCACAGTGACATGCCTTTCTCCTTCTTAATATTGCTTAATTACTATTAATATTGAATTTGTGAGAATAAGGCAGTCCAGCCATTTTGTGTATAACAAACCCAAAATGTGTCAATAGAAGGGTTATTTTTTTCATGGCAGAGAAAGGAATCCTGCATATTTTCTTGTCTACTTTCCAGCATTTCTGAAAACATTAATTTATTTAGCAGATGCCGCACGTCATGAGAACGTGGAGAACCCCAGTAAAAAGTACAACCTGTTTTGCCCAAAATATTTAAGGAAATGGGGTGTTTTGTTAATATAAGGAGATGTTGCTTTTTAAGGAATCTTTTATGGCTCCCTCGGTTAGAGGCACGTTACCAGTCGAATTTGGAAATGCTCAGCTCATTACAACTTTATGGGACTCTTGCTCACTAATTTTACAACCACAGTGAATTCTTGGACTTGTATGAGGTGTTGGGTCTGTCAGCTGGGAGAGACAGGGAGAGGATTATACAACAAGTCTGAGAGACTTGTTTCCCCTCCAATGTTTCTCATTTGCTGTCAGGGCCCTTTCAGCAGAGTCCTCCTTCAGGACAGCTGCTGCCTGACATCATGGTACAGGCTTGAATTCCCTGCAGATGTTTGCTGTATAATTTGCCGAGAATGTTTTTTTTTTTAATCCAGCAGGGTCTTGAGACTTTGGTCTTAACCAATTATTGCTTTTAGAGAGAAGCTTTTTAATGATTGTCACAACAAGCCTCCATAAGTTCAGGAAGGGGAAAATACACTCAAAATCTTTATAAATGTGATATATAGGAGTGTCCGCTCTGGCAGTGTAGATTCATTGGTGTGGATTGCACTGGCTGTACAAAGGACGAGATTCTCCATCTTTTGTGTGGATAACAGTTATGATCCATGTGGTGTGTGCATGGATTCCATGTGGTTGGGTCCAAAACACCCTCCCCGTGGAAGCTCCTTGTTGTAAATACAGGCGCCCGCTGCTTAACAACCTTCCACTTAACAACAGACCGCATATATGAAGGTGGTTAAAGCACAACAAAGAGGCTCTTAATGAGGCAGTCAGGACTCCCATAACCTGCAGCAGTGTCTGTTTATGCAACAAAGAGGCCCTTAATGCAAAGAAGAGGCAGTCTATCTCCAGTAGCCTGTGCAGCCAGCTAGTGTCTGGCAGGGAATGTCTGTTTAAGCAACAAAGGCACTAGATTGGGCTGAATGTTCGCTAAATGTTTGTTGTTAAACCTAATCCCATAACAATGGGAATTGGATAACATATAGTTAAATACAGCACTTTGAAAAGGAGGAAGGGTAGAAAGGTCTGGAAACGCCTAACCTTTTCCAGAAATGTTTATGCAGCTAACTGCATATATTCCCCATATTACTGCAGTGTTCTAATTAATATTTCCAAAACACAGAATTTCTTCTGCAAAGTTTCCCTGAATGTATATATGTGCACAGGTTTTTTTTTTTTACCTGTGCACATATATCCATTCAGGGAAACTAGACAACTTTTATGCATTCTTTTCATATCAGGCTGATTGTTCTCCTGAGATGACAAAGAATTCCAGGATATTCCTGCTATATACCCGTGGGTCATTCTTTAGATCATGGCATTTTTAGAAAATGAAGCAGTCAACTTTATGCACTGGCGATCACAAACTTGGCATTATTTGTTCACTGCTAGGGTGGAAAAACTCTCAGCTTTCATAAACCTGTGATTTGCCCCTTGAATTTGCAAATCAGTCAGTAGCTAAAGTAGGTTCCGGGGTTGCTCTCCTACTAGAACTGATTCTGTAAACAAGTTATACTGTCAGATTCTTCTAAGAAATCCTGTGAATTTGAAATCCAGCTTCTCCCTCATAGAATGGCTGAGAAAGAGTTGTGCCCTTTTGTATAATAGCTTTGGATATGTATCCAAGTGGGATGGATACTGCTGGGCTATATCAGTGGAGAAACCTTGAGCATAGCACCTGTTTCCCTTCATCTAGCTAGGAAGGCTGTGTGCACAGAAACCTGCTTCTGCATGCATATGCCTTCTCACTGTATCTGGGTAGTTGTGACCAAATTGACTTTGTGTTACTAATGTAAGGGCTTTGCTTATTTTGTACTTTTGGGGTGCAATTATACTGTTTAGGGATGATGAAGTGTACCATTTTAGGATAATGCTGTTTTCTTATTTTTTTTTTTCCTGGAAAAAATTAGACCGTGTTTGTTTGGTATGCACTTAGATTGCTGGCTCTCATATCTGAACCGTTAAGAATGCATTCTTCTTGATGTCTGAAATCCCAGTAGTACAGCAGTTTCTGCGCCTGTGAAAGATGGTGGATTTGTTGAAAACTCAGTGATGGATGGCACTCAGCTGATGCTGACGGGCTTGGCTTCCTATGACATTTTACTTATGCAGCCATGGCAATTAACTGGAGTATAGTTAGTAATGCTTACATATTTGATATTTGCTAGGGGCATTCTAATGGCAGTGTTAATATTATAAATGTAATTGTGAAAAGGGGCATAATAAGTATTCCAATTTAGGATATTGTTTTGCTCTCCTTTACCAAATTTCCTTCGCCTCGATTGAGAATAGCCTTTTTAAAAAATTGAAATGATATCCCCTTGCAGAAACTAGTACAATAAAAATTAACTTCAGTTTAATTTCTTAAATTCTCTTCTTCTGCATTGTTGGTGATCCTGCCCTGCTGCCCTATTATGACAGCAAACTTAGGACCAAGACCGTTTCCTGATACTATTCGATCTTGTCGGCGCAGATTTGCTTAGTAACTATTCCAGCAACAAGCTATCTTTGTGAGAGGTTGCAGTTGTAACACTGGGGCTCTCTTAACATCCCTTGTTGTGATGGCAGTATCTGCACATGACTGGTGGGCTTTGCATGTTTCGGAGACAATATTGACTGTGTTTCACTTCTCTCGCTGTTTTTGGACCTTGTCCAGAACTTGACACAAATTACGAATCCAAACTACTGGTACTCAGTCCAAACTAATGGTCAGTGATGGCACAACTCAGAACACACCCCTGATAATGCCTTGGATCTAACACCTCTGCACAATTTTTTAAAAAGCAACCATTTCTGCATTCCTTGTGTGGTTTCTTCAGTTACCGAAATGCAAGACTTCCATGTTTGATTTAAAGGGACCACATGAATGCTCCTTTGTTCGTGTGATCCCTGTAAATCAAACTGGAAGTCCTGCATGTCCATGTTTGAAGAAACTATAAGGTGAGGAAGCAGGTGATCCTCTCTGCTTGCTTTTAGCGGGCAAAAAGTGGGTCAATATGGGTTGTATCTGTGGTGGACTGGAGGGAGGTTGTGGTAAGATGGGGTCAAGGGCAACCCAAATCTGCCACCCTCTTGACCAACTGTAACCTAATGCGAATAAAACCTGCATCACTTCGCCCTAATGGATGGATCGCCCTGCTCATAGTTCTAGCCCAGATAGTCTACCTGTGACCTGCATTCTGCTGGATATTAGATTAGCAAACCTCAGAAGTAACATTATGATTTAAAAATGAATGTATTTTACTGACTGACAAGGAAGCCAAATAGATTTATTGCATTGTTACACCATGTGTATGTAAGGCCATTCGAAGTTAGCAAATAAATGCCAATACACTGTATTAGCTTGATAAATCTGCTTTAAAAAAAAGTCTGCTCTTAAGATCTTTAAAATCCCAAATTTGTTCCTAAATCTGAAATCCTTAAACTTGTTTTTCCAGAAAATCCATGCTGAGATTCTGAATAACTGAACTGAAGCTTGCAGTTCAGATTAATTTTGTTCATAACTCTGTTCCTATAGGGAGTTCTGCTTGAAAACATACCACCATCAGCTGCAATCAAGTGGCATTTGAGCTGCCAATATTAGTTAGATGGTCTATAGTTTTTCTGTAGCCCAGCAGGCAAAAACTCTCACTCACACTCCCTAAGCATAAAATTGGGATTGTTATTTATGTATATGGAAAACAGTTTGGGAAGGGAGCCTTTTTCTCACACTTGCTACTAGCTGTTGAGTGAAAACTGCTGATTAACAGAATCCAGCCTCATCGCCACTTCAGCCTTGCCAATTGCTAGGACTGGAATAATTTTTTTCCTGGTAACATTAAAGCAAAATGCCCATTAGCTGCAGTCAGATTGAAGTTTTGTCCTAAAAGCCTGCTCTTCAATGTACAGAATTTCAGTATTACAGCAAGAGGCCAGGTGCAAATGCACTTACTATACACATTCTGTAAATGTAAATTTGTAGGTCCATTAAAGAAACCAACATGGGAGTGCAGGGGTGGCTTGTGTTGAGCTGCCACTCAAATTCTCCCCAATTCTGCCTCCTCCTTCTCAATTCTGCCACTCTGTACTCCCAGTGTGCATAAGTGCATACATCCCCAAGCTTGCACAATTGATGGCACATGCTAGGCAGGTCTCCTCACCTACCTGTCTAGTGGCCAGATCTTTGCAAGCTCAAAGAGGAGCTTAGGAGAGTTTACCTCCTTCCTCAGATTGTTGCACTACTCCCACCATTTTCTTTGCCAGTCACTAGAGGAAGTGGCAGCAGGATAGATCATTGTGAGGATTCTGAGGAGGAAGGCATGCTACCTCACCCATTCATTTCACTTACCTCCCTTCTCCGAATCTAGCACTGCCATGTCTGCTGCCATCACTGTTTCCTATAGTAGCTGTGGAAGGAATGCTGAATTTCCAACATTCCTTCCATCAGCCAGTAGAGGAAGTGGTGGAGGAAGGAGGGAAATAAGCTGTCTTCATCATCCTCTCATGTGTTTGTATGGAAGAAGCAGAGAGAGCCAGATTCCATATAGATAGTAGGGTGCAGGAGGGTATGGGTGGGCATAGGGAATGGGGAACCCTCTGCTAGCACGCTGCCTGAAGTGATGTTTTCAGCTCACCTCATTGATGGGCCAGCCCCATAGGAATGGTATCAATTTGTTCATTAGATCATTTTAATTATAAATTTCAGTGGTGACTCACATCTCTGGCAGAGTGAAGTGAATTAAAAAAACAAAATGGCGAGCAGTGATTAAGCTAAATATTGAAGCTGAGTCACATAAACTCAACTCTGGTAAGAAGGGGGGGGTGCTGAAAATACTCCAACCAATTTTTCTGATTTTTTTTTTCCTATGAAAAGTAGAGAGCTGAAACTTCTTTTCTGAAATGTTTTCAGTGTTAGGGTCACTGCATTTTATGCCCCAAGAGGGCAAAGATAACTTTTTTGGGAAATTGGAGCACTGGAATTGTTTGCAGGGTGTCCCTCCCCCCCAGTAATTGAAAATAAAACTTCGGCACAATATTTATGGTAAGGAAATATTATAATTATTAACAGTATTTATTTATTTATAAATAGCCTTTGAATCCACTTTGTTTGTAGCCCTTCAGTTAAATGTTGGGAGCAACACTTACCTGAGACTATTGAACATAGTTGGACTTACTTCATGTATGGTAATTGTGCTTACTACTTGTATAGTAAACGTGTATAGGATTGTGATCTAAGCAATATAACCTTTGTGTATATTTCTGAAATAATGTATGAAGAAACATTAGCAGCCAAAGGCCCTGCCGTGGGTGTATAATGGGAGAATTTACTAGGTGCAGACTGAAATAATTGTGAGGCAGTAGGTTTTCAGTGTGTCTTTTGTCTTAGTTTATCTTGATTTCATATACTGAAATCATTTTAAAACTAATGTGCAGCAAATCAATGCTATCTTTTTTATTTTGTATTTGTTGGAAGTTAGTGGCTAACAACATCAGTCGTTTTATCCTTTTGCACAATGAAAAAAACTACATTTCCTAAATTGAGATAAAGCCGTGCTGGATTGGGAAGTGGGGATGATAAGCTATGTTACTTGCAGTGACTTTAATTGTATTCATTCTGAATTCTCACTGGCAGGAAATTACATCAGCTGTTAACTGTCCTTTTGCAAAAGAAGTATATCTGATGAAGGAGAAGGGAAAAATCTGGCAGGCACCTTTGAAAGTAACTGTACCCCTCTTTCAAATGCCTTTCTGCATTCTGTCTTAAAGATAGGCGTATAATTTTGTGAAAGGACATTTAGACAGCTGTGAGACTAAATGTTCACATGGTTGTATTCAGAAGATCAGATCTTCTCAGATATGTCCTAAAGAACATGGTTTCCAGTGAGAAAAGAACATTAATGTTAGTCAGCAGCCTATTTCCAAGTAATGCCAATGGCATTGCTTGGAAATTGCTTCAATACGCCTTGCTTTGATAATTGTAATTATTAAAAGTATTTTACTGTTGTTCAAATTACTCTAGGGCAAATAAGGTAGATTTTATTGTGCTGTCCTGGGGGAGCATGGGCCACGAGCTATTCCAAGCAAGATACTAAGTGGGGCCAACCTGGGATGAAAAGATGTTGAGCAACAGCATGAGTCGGTAGCAAGGATCTAGAAGGAGGAAGCAGTGCAGTATGTAGCAGATTGCAAGAACTAAGAACTAAGCCTCTATAAGAGGCAGAGTGTTCCTTTACCCTTATATCAGAAGGTCCCAAAATGGGGCGTTGTGATGTCCAAGCCAGGGAAGCCCTGTATCTGCCCCCTTAAGGGGCAGGGCAATGGTGAAGGCAGCAACATGATCGCACTGCTGCTGGGGACAAAAGGTTTTTTTTTTTAACTTACCAGTGGCAACGCCGGGGTGCTCCCTGCACCTCCAAACTGCTTTAAATAGTGAAAAACAGCTGCTCCCAGTTTTAGTTGCAAAAGCATAAATGGCCATTTTTCACTACTTACAGGAGTTTTGAGGGGTGGGAGTCCTGCAGAGGGGTCTACAAGCTCCCTGGATGCTCTGGAGGGCTGGCACTGCCAAGGATAAGTTTTAAAAAACAAAAACACTTTCTAATAGAACATCACTTTCTGATAGAGCATTTGAGCATGCCTAAATGGTACCAATCGCTTAACAGTCCACTAGCACTCACAGCTAACACCAGTTTCCTGGCCTATTTCCAGATCTGATCCCAATCCTCCTGGGATCATACCCAGGTGTTGCTGCTCTCCTGTTTTTCTTTTGTTGTCTTTTGCACACCATGCTCATACACACACCCCACACATACACACACCTTCATCCCCTACTATTTTTCTTATTTTTGGTTCTGATGGCCAAGAGAGTCACTCACTACTTTGGATCTGTTTGAGAGTGGCACTTGGGCAGCAAAATGTTCATGCCTCCACCACTTTTCACCCCCAGGTAGCTTTGACTAACTTTCAATTGTCAATCAATATCTATCTGAACAATTAATTAATGCTTTGAAAATGTTAGGAAGGTGACATGTTAATTAGGAAAGAAGAAACTCCCATTATTTGTTGATATGTTTTTATGATAAATACTGTATGCTATTCTATTTTTATGTCCTTAGCATTTTGCTTTTCAGTATTTCATCAGAAATTGTGTTTTCTGCTCTTTTTTTACCTCTTGAATTTTTTACCTCTTGAATTCACCTATCTCTGATGAATATGTGCAATCTGGATTTTCAACTTGCTAACTTTCTTCCGCCAAGATTTATTATGTATACTGTGCCTCTTAGGATAAAATGTAGCAGAAGCTATTTAGTTAATAACAATGCATGATGCAAATGGGACTGGGACTTCTTAAGGACCACCAGTATTTCAGGGAACCCCTGGAGAAGATTCTGGGATCATTACAAAGAGAGAGACTCAAAGCACTCCAAGTGTGTAGGCAATACTTGGTGTATGGGAAAGCAACCAGAATGCTTTCCAGATGGGGTAGAATCTGCATGGAACAAAGAAGATTGTTGAGTACTGTATGTGTTGAGCTCCCAGCATTGGAAGTTCTTAGCTACTTCAGACTAAAAGGTAGAGGTTCACATGACTGAATGCACATTTTTTTTTTAAAAAAAGTCCAGAATGTAGAAAAAAAGTATGTCAGACATTAATATCATGAACAGTCAGGTGGGGGGATAATGTGCCAGTAAGCCCCATCCCCAAGCCACCATGGTCTCTAAACCTGCCTCTAACCCACATGTGCAGTGTTTATTTGCACTAATAAATTCTGGAGCCAAAGAGACCCTCTACCCATGATGTGGAACACCTGAATTAACTAGATTGATCTGGATGAATAGAGCTGGGGAGGAGAACTTATACCCCAACATGCTAGTTTTTTTCCTATGGAGGGATTTTTTTTTAATGGAGGAGCATTCAATCATGTGAATTGCCGCATACAGTCTGACGTGATACAACCAAGATACAAGTTTGCTATCTCAGTGAGAATTACATCACAGTCTAAAGGGATGTGTTTAATGCTAATCTTTCTTTGTACTATTTGTACAGCACCTGTGGTGCGGCAACAACCTGCTTGTTGGGCAAATAAGGCATTGTGAAATTTTCAGGAGTGGTGCATACTCCCTTGCTGCCTGAATCCCTCCAGATGCTGCCTCTATGTGCACATGCACACATCCCATGGATGAGGGAACAGGGCAGTTCCCCCTGTTCCCCTTTTCTTTTATTTACAATAGGAACCGTGTGCAGCCTCTCTTTGAGATGAACAGGAGCAGTGGATGCTGGGAACCAAAGTAGCATGCAGCAGGGAGCTTGCTTGTTGCAGTATTCATAAGGAAAAGGAAGGGGCAGGTGAACTCTCAGTTGCCTGTCCCAGTCTAATTGCTTTACAAGTACCAAATAGGTAGAGAGGGGTGATCTGGAACCACAGCAGCTTCCCCCCTTCTCCTTCCAGCAGTGCTGAAAGGAGAAAGAGGCTACCACTGCTGCAGTCCCCTTCCAAATTGCTGGAAGAGGACGACAGTTGGGAGAGGATCAGTGTGCCCACTGGAGTGGTAGCTTGAAGAGGGCTGCAGACAGATGGTCTGAGGGCTCATCTGTTGTCCACCCCTCAAAGGGTGCTGCTCCATGCAACTATTACAGATTGCTTCATGGCAAGGCCAACCTTGTAGCTTGCCCTTGACACCAAGGAACCAGTTACTATTCAAACCCTTCACTAGCGCAGCTTCTGCAGATAAGCCACCACATGGTTCTTTCCTTCTCTCCAAAACTAGTCAAATGCAGAGAAGTGGTTGAGTCACAGTGGGGTTGTATCCTCTCATCCAGACTGGGTCCCAACCATCCAGGTTCCCATCCATTGAAGGCCATCTCTGGCAGTGCTGCTTGCAGTGAGGATTTTTTCCTTTTATGTACCTACCTTCATTTATCTGATTGGAGTTCAAAAGTGACTAAGGGCACAATCCTAATTCACTTTCCGGCACCAATGTAAAGGCAGTGCAGCTCCTAGGTAAGAAAACAAACATTTCCTTACTTTGAGAAGGCCTCCATGATTGCCACTGAACTGCAGGATGCAGCACACATTCCATTGGCACAGCTATGCCAGTGCTGGAAAGTGGATTAGGATTTGGGTGAAAATGTCACATTGGTGGCTCAGACAGAAAACAAAAATACTAGAGCTCTTACAAAGCCACCTGTTTTCATGACTTTGAGTTCAGTTCTGACAGATCCATGAATTTTGACAAAGCCACACTTGGGACCAGTTATTAGAAATGGAACGCAGACTTTAACTCTCCAGGGGTGCTTTTCCCATAACTGATTTGAAACTTGTGCTTGCTGGCTCTTTCTGGGAAAAGGGTGACAAAGAAGTGCATATGTCTAGGACTTTGCAAACTTAATTCAGGACTCAACCACATTTTACGGCACATTCCCACATGGCTTCGGTCACCTTTCTGTTTGATCCAGGCAAGAAGAATGCGTAGAGGCTCCCATTTTCACCCGTACTGGTAGATGTGACTTAAAACTTTGGACATATGTTGGTTTGCACAGAAGAAGTTGTGAAAGCAGTCATTAACAGGCTCTTAGACTGGATCGCCAACAGGTGTTCATGGTTTAAAATTTAACTGATCGATGACGAGCATTTTAATTACGCATTCACACAGTCATTTCTTGACTATATTGAGCTTAAGCAACAAATTAATAATGGTTATGACCCTGCCAAGGGGCAGTGTGTGCCAGCTGCCTTAGCGGAAAGATTTTTAGGCACTATTGAGAGCAGCGAGTGGAAACAAACTGTTGTGCCCATGAGCTGCAGACCTAGGATGTTTACTGGTACCACCCATTTCATATCAATCAGGGTACTGCACAAGAACATTCCAATGAATGTCCATTAGTGTATTTGAAAATAACATTTGGGTTTGTTTGTTTTTTTGTTTTCAAGCACAAAAACATACTGGGCTGGCACTGTTTGGAAAGTAAAACCTTGAGATCAGAGATGATTGACATGTAGCCCTTGAGCTGCATGCAGCCTAGGAGGGACTTGTGAACAGTCAGTGGTACTTCACAGGGCCGACTCACATATGCATGTTTGGTGCTTGATGTTCAGTGCATCATCACTGGATGGCCTTTCAGCTGAATGTGTGAACTGTCTCCTCATAAAAATGTTGTTGACATCAGCTGTTATGAACATTCTAACTGGACTAATTTATTTGCAAAGGCTCATTGAGAGATGCAAGAAGTCAGTACTTGATACTACAGTAAATGAGTGATGAACACATATGTGTGAAATGGTCCTGAGAATCTCAAGACTATAATCCTAAGTACATGGGCAGCCCCATACAATCTGCCCCGACACTATAAACTAGGGCTTTTCAAACTGGGGCATCGCAACACCCCAGCATGTGGGCCCTGGCCTCTGCTCTCTTAAGGGAGGGGGATAACAAGGAGGCAGGGAGGAGGCAGCGTCGCAGTCCCCAGGATCACGCCACTCATGGGGCTGCAGTGGCTTAGCTGTACTTACCAGAGCCTCCTGCAGCCTCCCCGGGGGTGAGGGGAGCCCTGCGCAAGTGTCCACAGGGCTCCCCGATGCTTTTAGAAGTGAAAGTGGAGCGATCGTGCTCCACTTCCGCTAAACCAGAAGTGGAGCGCGATAGCTTCACTTTAACTTTTGAAGCATTGGGGAGCCCTGCGGACGGTTACGCAGGGCTCCCCACACCCCCAGGAGGTTGCAGGAGGCTCTGGCAAGTGCACCCAAGCCCCTGCAGCCCCCTGGGTAGTGCAATCCTGGGGATCGCGCCGCTGCCTTCCCCCACTGCCTCCCCCCTGCCCCCACAAGGACTTACAGCAGTTTCCAAACTCCTGGCGAGTTTGAAAACAGCTGCTGTAGGCTACAGTAGCACCAAAATGGCTGCAGCCCCAGTTTCCTTGGATCTGTGTCCGCTATTGAGCAGGCCCAGACTCGATGAGGCCTGTCAGGCTGCCCATCCAGAAAGGGGGGATAGGGTAGACACTGCCACCATCTCTGCCCCTCCTCCCAAAACTGATCTCCCCCTTCCAGTTCCGCCCTCTCCCCCACCCTGAGAAGCCTCATCATTGCCCGGTAGTGATACTGTCGGCAGTTCCTCCATGGTCTCGTGCTGAGACCCAATGCTGATGCTCCCTCCTCACCAGGTGCTGCAAACGTGCTTTATGGCTTGTTTGTGACACCCAGAGCCAGCAGTACATGTGTATTGCTGGCACTGGCAAGTTTAGGATTGGGCCCTTACAGAAATGCAAGTTTCACTGAAACCAGTATGATCTTCTGTAGGCATGTTTGGGTCAACAGATGGATTTTACATCTTTCATGCATAGTGGTGAATAGTACAGAAAAGTGTGTAGAGATCAATTCATTTCTACATATGTATGTTATGAAAAGCCAACAGACATAAACTTTCGCAGTACTGTATTTATTTGGAATATAACATGTTAAGAACAGAAATTGAAGCCTTAATGTCCCTCTACAATCTTGAGTTCTTGCTGTGTGCTTGCTGAAACACCCCACAACTTCCTTTTCCATGCCACTGGTGGTCTGCTCTTGTTCCCTTGCTCTGCTAATGTACAATATTGTGTTATCAACTCTCAGATGGCAATGTATGAAATGCAGAAAATAAGTGATCCACATTATGATAAAAATTACAGCTACCTCACATGTAGTCCTGGTATCAATGTCTTATGAGGCGTGTACAATGAGGCATGTATCAATGTAAAGTGAGGCGTGGGAGCAAGTCTTAGGCTTTTCCATGCTAGCATGCTTTCACATGTGCTTGCGTACAACCCACCACAATAGTGCCTTCCTATTCTTCTTAACTTCCTAACTTCTTCTTCTAAAAAAGTGGTGGGTGATATTGCACAAATGGTTCCTGTGAAGTCATTGGTTTATGTGTATAGTTCTGCATCATACCATTATTCTTTTTCTGTGGGTGGGTATAGTATAGTGGAAAGCATGAGCTGGCTGTTGTCATAGGGTTTGACCTGCCCGTTAGATTGCCTTTTTTTGTTGCAAGCGTTCGGGACCTTGTTTACTTGCTGTGTGCTTCAGTCTTATGTGGCAGATAAGTGTTCATTCCCACTGGAGACAATTACTCATATCACTTTGAAGTCCTCTGAATGTCAGGGGCATCACCTACCAGGTGTAGCCTGACATTTCTTAGAAGGACAAGTGGCTGAAAATTGTCCATCAGCACCACCATATTAACAAGCCTGTTAGGAATGACTCACGGCTGCTTTACTTTCCGGTTGATGCTTTATTAGCAGTCCACAGGGCCTCCCCAAATAGCAAAGACTTCTTTTTTTTTTTAAAGGTTGACCTTTGCAAGGATTGGTGAGCACAAGTCCAACAGGAGCCAACACTATCACCTGTGCTGCCTGCACAGGTATAGTAGGGGGAAGCAGGGGGGAACAAAGCATGAGGGTGCACAAACTTTTCGGCAGGAGGGCCACATCATCTCTCTGACACTATGTTGAGGGTCAGAAAAAAAAAAATTATTATTATTATTATTATTATTATTATTATTATTATTATTATTATTATTATTATTATTATTATTATTATTATTATTAACAGTATTTATATACCGCTTTTCAACTAAAAGTTCACAAAGCGGTTTACAGAGAAAAATCAAATAACTAAATGGCTCCCTGTCCCAAAAGGGCTCACAATCTAAAAAGATGCAAATGAATATATTAGAGATGGAACATGAATGAATGAATTCAAATCAGATCATAAGCACTTTAACACAGAGAGAGAGAGAGGGAGGCATCTTCAAGGTGCTACTGTTCTGAGGTTTTGGTTGTGGCGGTGCCGGAACGCTCAATCACCTGCCGCTGGGTGGTGGTGTTGGCGGCAGCGGTGGAGTGCATGGGCTCTCGTTCGCGTGGGTGATCTCTCCGGTGCACTCTCCCTCTCCCCACATGGCAACGCCTTGCGCATGCACTGGGCTGGTCTTTCCTTCGCTGTCGACTGAGCTTTGCAGATGCGAAGCTCAAGGCAGTGAGGAAAAGCCAGACCCGGATCTCGTGGATTGAGTCAGCGCAGGCCCCGATGAGTCTTCAGTGGGCTGCGTGCCCATTGGAGATGGGGGCCCCCCTGGGGGCCGGAAGTGGCCCCCGGGCCTGGGTTTGAGCAGCGCTGGTCTAACATGACAAAAGTTCACCCATTGGAACACACACACACACACACACACACACACACATTTTGTACATTCAGATTTTAAAGAGATGTCCCATTTGTACACATGTGACTCATTCCTAACAATCTACAGTTTCCTGCACGAATGCAAACCATTGCTAAGGAAGATGCAAGCTCTTCTTTGTCCCCTCTCAGACTTATGTTTCTTTGTGCACAGATTCAGTCAGGAGGCAGAGTATCAACTTGCCTTCTTTCAAGCAGTGACTTCACTTTGTCCTGCATGTTGAGATGACAATGCTGAGGTCAACAAGAAAGCATCTTATTTTGATGTTTTGTCCTTTTTTTTTTCTTTGCAGAAAAACTTGTCAAACTTTCAGCCTCTTTCCTGTTTTTAGTCTTCTGCATTCGCTCTCTTCTGCTTGGGATGGCACCTGTGCCATTCGGGGAAAGAACAAACTGAGAGGGATGAAGTGCCATCAAATGTTGAGCAGGAATGAAACAATACTGTATTATAGTGTTTCTCACTCCTTCAGCACCGGGACCCACTTTTTAGAATGAGAATGTGTCAGGACCCATCGGAAGTGATATCATGACCAGAAGTGACATCATCAAGCAGGAAAATTTTTAACAATCCTAGGTTGCAATTCTACCCCCACTTACCCAGGAGTAAGTCCCATTTACTATCATTGTTAAAAGCATCTTCATAGCAGTACAGATCTGTGACAAATGCAGTCACATGCCTTGGTAGCATTAAGTCTAATATATTAAAAATAAAGTATTGAAATGAACGGGGACCCACCTAGTGGGTCCCAACCCACAGTTTGAGAGACAGTGCTGTATTATATATTTCTGTCTGAGGCTCATAATCTTTTGCTGGATTCAGTCCTGCTGTTGTGTTTTGGTACAAGTGTTCAACGGTTGCTGCTGCTAATGCTACTGCATTTTTTCTTATTGCACAAAGTGTTTCCTGTGCATTATTTTAGCATTTATTAAATAACAAATGAAGGCATATTGTTATTTTCATATTTTTTTAAATGGAGGGGACAGGCTGAGGTGGTGAGACAGTGGTTTGCCACCTAATGAATTCCTAGGTGACGTGACTGTTAAACTGTGGATGCTCAGAGGGCAGATGGACCAGGGCTTTGTAGAAACCCCTCTCCTTTTTCTAACGCAACCTTTCCTTTTTGAATAATACACTGAGTTTGCTGTAGCAGTGATTTTTTATTATTTAAATTTTTTCCAACCATATTTAAAAGCCCTGACATTTTGCGTTTGTTCTCCACAGAGTCCTCCTCATTGTTTGAGAAAGGGTAATAAAAAAATGAAGGGAGAACAAGGGTTTTGCAACACAAATTCAGTTATTAATCACTGTGACAGTCACATTACTCACATTTTTTTAGACTGAAGACTACTTCCAGCCCAAATACAAAGACAAGATATTAGCGTGTGCCAAAAAAAGACCAGAATTCTTTTTCTTATTTCCTATAATGTTGTATTGATGGGTTTGAGACAGTCAATACCATTCTTTTTCTCATTAAGGACTCTTGCAAGCTTCTTTTTCCAGAGCTATGAAGAGCATGAAAAAGTGTCAGGTGCTAGTAATGGTATATTAACACGTTAAATAAAAACTATAGATGAAATATTTAGCCCTGATTCTGGAGAACCATTAGTTTTCATGGGACTTGGTGGGAAGTAAAGTGGTTCAAAAATACACTTTTATAGGTGTGTACAATGGCAGTTATCTATAACATTTTATCCTTCCCTTCCTTCACACAGTTGCAGGCAGTATACATGTTCCTCCCCCCCCTTTTGTCTTCACAACCACCCTGTGAGGTAGGCTAGGCTGAAGGAGTGTGACTGACCCCGAGTCACCTGGTGAGGTTCATGGCTGTCTGAATTTAAATTCAAACCTCTCCAGTCCTAGAACACTTATTTTACCTAGAACAATTTTACTTATATATTATAAAATAGAACTGTACTGCTGTTGCTGGGCAATTTAATCCTTGCATAAAGGTAAACTGCTGTATAGTACTTTCTTGTTAGTATGTCCACATAATTTCCATGAATCTGTACTGCTCGTGCTTAAAATTGCATTTGCTAATTTAACCCTTTATACATTTTAAAAATACCATACCAGATTAGATAGTTGGAATATGTTTAAAATGCTGACAAATAAAACTCCTGAAATGTAAGTTCAAGAGGAAAAGAGCTTGACTTTTAAGCCAAAATGGCAGTTCAGGTGACAAAGATTATGCATGTAACCAATCCAGATTTCCTTCAACTTTTCCATTATCTTAATACTTTAGCCCCAACCTTCTTTTGTTGAAGCCCAAAGCCCATCTTGAGAAACCATATCAGGATCACTTTTAATGTTATTTTTCCCTACTTAAGTTTTAAAACACATGTATGGAATTATCTGGAAACTGGCTAAAAACACATGTAACATCAGAAGGGTCATGTGCTAGAGCAGTGTTTCTCAGACTGTGGGTCCGGACTCACTAGGTGGGTGGCGAGCCAATTTCAGGTGGGTCCCCATTAATTTCAATATTTTATTTTTATATTAGACTTGATGCTACAATGGCATGTGACTGTATTGGGGAAATGTTACAGATCTGTACTTTGAACAGGCTACTCTATATGCTTTTAACAATGATAGTAAATGGGACTTATTTCTGGATAAGTGTGGAAAGGATTGCAGTCTAGGATTGTTAAAAATTTTCCTGCTTGATGATGTGATGACTTCCAGTCATGACATCACTTCTGGTGGGTCCTGACAGATTCTAAAAAGTGATTCCTGGTACTAAAGCAGCCATTTTCAACCATCTGTGATGGCTAATTCACACATGCTAATTCCCACTTGATGCATCAAAGGGTTGAACATGCATGAGTGAACCAGCCCTAACTGCATTAATGACATAGTTCAGTTGAACATATGAGAAACAAGATCAAAATCAAACGGGTTCTCCAATCCCTTCATTCATTTTTGATACTTCATGTGCATTATTTGGAACTGGTTAGCCTGGCTTTTGAAGATATATAGGGCTTGCCTCCTGTATCTCTGGCCTTAGTAGAAATTAATCTGAAGACAAAGGCTGTCTTCATCAATACCTGTGCAGGATCTAGTCTTTTATACTATTAATTACAGTACTAGGATGAAGCAAATTTGCCTTTAGAGAAGAATGGATATTGATGTCTTTGTTGCTTAAGATATTCTGTTTGCTTTAATGGTCTTACTTGGAATCCTTTCAGGATATCTGGCAAAGAGTTCTGCTTATCTTTCTGAATGGCTTCCTACTCAAGGAGCATAGTGGAAAGTTGCCATAGACACTTTCTGCCAGAGAATATGATTTCATTGAAAATATTGTCCTTCACAGAGTTCTCACTATCTATGCTGTTATCACAGTGTCGGGTCTCAGTTCAGCTAACAAAATCTCTCATAATCTTACGTGATGATAGAGCAATTTTGAAATGTATATGGAGACCCTGCTTGGTTGGGGGATTGGATCTTGGGAAGAGATTATGCTAAGAGGATATTCGAGAGAATATTTCCCCTTCCACTTTCATTCAGGAGTTAATAAGTATCTGAACTGTTTCCTTTCTGACAAGGGGAAGGCTATATAATTTTTCTCATTCTTGGTCTGCATTGCAGCCCTCTGCATGGGATGTATCCCTACTACTTGAGTTGGTAGGTAACCAAAACCCCAACATAAGTCGTGTTGTACAATCAGTTACGCTAAGAAACTGATCCCTCCACTAGCTTCTGAATGAGAGCCTGATTAACTGAATGTGGGGGAAGAAGGATCTGGCCAGCTAGTGGCTGTCATCTGGACTCATTGTCGTAGAGAACCGATCTATTTGTCACAATTGACAGATGGAACCTCCATGTTCAGAAGCAGTAAAGCACTTGTTGAAAAAGGGGGTTCCAAGGTTCTAGCAAGCAGAAGAAGAACTCAGTTCCTCTGGTAAGTTCAACCACCCAGACAGTTTGCTGTTAATAAACACACACAGGATCAGAGGAAGGGAAGGTTTCCAAAAATAAATCCTTTTCTTACAGTTTCACCTATGCATGCATCTTCTGAGGTATCAGAGGTAGTGATAGGACCATTGCCTCCTGGACAACTGATTCCCAGTCAAACGTGTTCTGGTATTGAATATTTGTGTCCCTTCTTTTTACATCTCCATATTTGTGTATTTATATTAGGTGCACTTTTTAATTTTTAAAATGCAAATAAACTGCTATCTGCTGTTTGCAAGATAGCTGCTAGTTGCTCTTCAAGACCTTAGCTCCTGCAGTTTGCAAAATACCTGTTCAGTACTTTTGCAGGGCAGTTAGAAGCTATCTTGCAAACTACAGGAGCTGAGCTGTTTGCCAGGTAATTAGCAGCTATCTGATGTTTGAATAGCTTCAGGGCCTGAGGGCACAATCCTGAAACTGGAGTAGGCTGGCGCAAGGAGAAAGTCAAAGGAGAAAGTCAAAGGGACTTGGGGAGGGCAGGCATTCCAGGGTGGGGGAGGGTGGGCAGTGGGCAGGCCGTGAATGAATGGAGGTGGGGCCAGGATCTGGCACTTGTGCTGCTACGACATTACCAGTGGTAAGGGGACTGCTTTCCCCTTGCCCTGGACTGAGCCCCAGGCAGCCCCAACCCGGCATTGGATATGGGGAAAGCCTGCCAGCCTCCTCATTTTGCCTAAACGCAATTAGTTAACTAATCTTGCCATCACCTCTGTTTACATTGAAGGCTCTGCTCAATGCTTCAGGACCCACCAGAAATTAGGTCATGACTCATCAGTGGATCATAACCCACAGTTTCTGAAACACTGCCCTAGTACTTTCACAGGTTTCTGTAACATATTGAGCATCCTATAACTGTTCTCTTTGTGTGGAAATTGATAGAGCTGCAACCCTTTGTCTGGTAAAGAGTTGTATGGAACCTTGGATGAGCAGGCACACAAAACAGCATACACCAGCAGAGTTCTTTGAATGCAGTGGTTATATTTCAGAGCAAGGGTTATCACAGGTAGAGTAATCAGTAAACAGTCCTTGTCAGCACGATGAGCAGTCAGTCCATAAGCAACAAATCCAAATCAGTTTTCCAAGATACACAGTCAAAGTTCATTCCATGGTCAGTAACAACATGTATATACTCACATCCAGCCTCCCAAGTTACTGGCAGCAGTTCAGTAGTCTCCTACTACACTCCTACTGCTGCACTGGAAGCTCAACAGACCAAACATTAAGTAGTTGGAGTGGCCAATCAGTGTAGGCTAAGCCGCAGTCACAGGTGTTTGCTGATCCTGCTGACTCCAGCAATCTGCACCTGTTCCTGAACCACCTTGTTGGCTGTGTTTCTGCCTTATCCAGAACATAGACCTGACAGAAATAAAGGGGTTGGTTGCCTTCAGCAATGGCTGCCTTTCATTCAAGAACAGAGTTCAGGAGTCTGGATGTTGTTCCTTCGATGGTCAGAAAGAGAGAGAAGGAACATGTGAGAGAAGAGAGGAAGGAAGTTGCACAAGGGACACACTTCTTACAAGTACCGCAGAGGATAGCTAAGGGGTCTCAGGCAAGTGAACAATACTGTATACTGCCCTGTAGAGTCCTGCAGGCCATGTTTAACCCATATTCTAGCAGTTTCCAAATGTTGGATGCAAGTGTTTTGTGAGCTTCCAGAGCAATGTGGATGGCTGCTTTTGAAAAAGAAAGCTAGACTAGATCCATTAGATATGTTGCGGTGAGAGATTTTGCAATTCTTGAGAGGATCCGTGAGATCAGTTGCTGGAACTGAGGGCTGAAAAGCCTGCAAGGCAGAAGTACTGCTGTGTGGACCACGCAAGGGCAGAAGGCCAATCCAAAAATTTCAGCTGCCTAACAAGCACAGGTTGCTTGCATATTGTTAGATATCTCTGTTCCCCCCCTTTTTTTTTTACCTGAGGTGGGCTTTGCACCGTCCCTGGTAATTCAGTGTTATTACAATTGCTATTATTTATGTATTTAATGTATTGCATTTTTCAACAAAAAGAAGTTAAAGTGGTTAAAACAGCAAATGCAAATATGGCTCCTTGTCCCTAATGGCTTTTTCCATTTTTGCTTGTGTCAAAGGACAGTGTGTGATCAACCAGTCCTTTGCCACCACAACACTTAGTTAGTCTGCTGCTCTGAGTACAAGGAAATCATATTCGCTTACAGGGAATAATCACAGGCTTCCTGATTGTATTTTCTTTCTGTTTTTATAATTTTCAGGCGGGGAAGATTATCCTAATATATCGCCAGCATCCACTGAGCATTTTGAAGAGATTTCTCATTTGGGCTATTTTGCTGGTAAGTTGTTGAAGCCTGATGCTTTGAAGATAATAGAATTAGCAGTGCTGCCAAGCCCTCATTATTTTTAATTGCACTAGTTGCTTGCAAACTGTGGATAATTTGAGGGGGAAATGTTCAGGGGCTAGGAGTGTGTGCTGCACACTATCCCTAGCAGTTCAAAGCACCTGCTTTTGTTATAAAATATCTATCAGAAATAGTCGAGTGCACACAGACCCTGCCTGACTCCTTGTTCCCCCTTTGTGGTGGGGAATCAACCTCAAACCACAATAGGAAAGGAGAGGGACTACTAGATGAAGTGTTCCAGTGAGGCCTGGTCTAATAAGGTGGTAAACGTCTGATCTGGTAGAATGGATTGTATTACTTCAGACTGCAGGTGGGAAATCTCACTGTTTAATGTTCCCTTAAGTGGGGGGGAAAAATCACCACCACCCGATCAATCACCTAGTCTTCACTTTTTGTAAAAAGTCAAAAATTAGCCTCTGACAGAAAAGCAAGGTTCAAAATACAGTTACCATTGTTTTCCTATCTTGCTCCATTAATCAAAAATCGAATTTTTCTTATTAGCCTGTTTATTATCATTCCACTTGCTGACTTCAGCTGAATCAATATTAATTACTGTATATCAAATGCAGTCTGAAAAACAGAACTACACAGTACTGCCAAGGTCTGCATGGCTTTCAAAATGTGAAATCAGTCTGTTCAAGGGAATACCTGCAGTTTCCAGGGGCAGCATGAACAGAGACAGAGAAGAAATACCTAAAATTGAAGAAAGAAGAAAGTGGGGAAAGAAATATTGATATGACGTGGCATGATCAAGAATAGGGGATGGAAACCAGGTTCTTATTAAAAGGCCTGCATGAGTAACACAGCAATAGTCACTATTGCCAAGCATGGGAAGATGCTCCAATAGCATGCCCTCCCAACACACACACAGAAAACAAGGATGCCACAACGCCCCCACCCTAACAGAAGCTACGGTGATAAAGACAGCAAGAAGGCAAAAGCAGAGAACTGCTAGAAATTCCAGAACCCAGAGTTCAAGTCCCTGATGCGGCTCACACAAACGCTACAGCAGAGCAAGGGATGGAAGTTAGCTCTCTTGGAAGATGGGAGCCATGGGAAGTAAACATACCAGTCTCTCTAGGGCATGGGTTTGAACCCTTGTAGGAGAGTTCAGCAGCTGGAAAGAACTCTTTTGACCAGAGGAGGGATTGGCTCGAGTCACAAAGGAAGCTCAACAGCACTCAGGCAAGGCTGGTAGCTCACTGCACAGCAATGCAGGCTGGGAACCAGGCTCTGGGTTTGAGCCCAGCAAAGGGGCTTGCCATAACCATCAGCATGTGGCAGACAAAAGAAGAAGTGGAGATCTAGAGCCCACACTGACTAGTCCACAAAGCTGCTTTCTAACTACTCAACCATAGCAGGAGACCAGCTAGAATGATTCTGTATGTGCAGAGCTAAATCGGGACCATCATGCTGTGGTTCTTTTAAAGAATATCTTTCCTTTCTGTATAAACATTTTTTTTCTTCTAGGTGCTAATGTATTAAGACATTTTTTTTATTTTTTTTTTTGAGAAAGCAAGAGTCTTCTTTCTTCCCATGTTTGAAGGCCAGACTTGAGACACTGACCCAACAAGGGTAGAGAACAGACTGTGCTGCTACTGTTCCTTCCCTTTCTATTTTTGTTTTCACCTGGCTTGGGGCCCATTGCGCATTTTATTTCAAAAATTATATGAGTTCTCACCATATTTCATTAAAGCACTTAGCTAGACTGCTAAAAATCTCCTCTTCCCGTCCCTTTCTCTCCATTCACCTTATAAGTTATGCACATAATTTTTATTAGTCTGCTTCAGATCCAAAAAGATGGTTTGCCAAGACATAGACAAGTTTCTCTGTGTCCCACTCAGGAGCTGTAGTCATGCCAAATGTTTAACATCATTGACCGTGAAACATGGAAACGTTCCTATGACAGCCACCTGCCATAAGCAAGTGATCTCTTTTTGCAACCATTTAAAAACAAAAAAAGGAGAGTGTTTTAGGTCTGTTAGTCCTTTGCCTTTCATTTCGATGATTAGCCAATCCGAATGGTCAATGCTTGTTAGTCAAGGGCAAATCTTATAGCGGTTGTTAACACTTCAATTAGCACAGGCTGACGGCCCAGTCCTATCCAACTTTCCGGCGCTGGTGGAGCTGTGCCAACAGGGCGTAAGCTGTATCCTGGGGTGGGGGGAGCTGTCACAGAGGCCTCCTCAAGATAAGAGAAAGGGTGTTCCCTTACCTTAGGGCTACATTGCGGCTGCATCTGTGCTGGAAAGTTGGATAGATTGGGCCCTCAGACTCAATGCAGAGTTGCCATTCACAGAACCTCACATTTGGTGGTGATCCATACATGAGCACCTTGGGGGCACAGAGTTGCTGCCAAAGTCATACCCATAACGTGCTCTCACTGCATCATACACCATTTGTATGAACCGGCGTCTTCATAGGTTACGTGTGTGGGCTATCTAAGTGGCTGCTGTGAATTGTGCTGTTAGGATGGCTCAACAGGGCCACCATACTTGGTAGAACTGTCATGTCCTTGATGGACATCTAGTCATTTTTTGTTGAGTGTAGAAAAGGGCATCACTTCATATTGTCCTTATGAGCTTACCTTACGTAGGCCTCTGGTTGCCTGTTGCTCAAAAAAGTGCTGGACTAGTTCATGAATCTTTGGTCTGATGCAACAAATTTATATTAAATCTTTCAGTTGCATATTGCCATCGATGACATGCACATTAGATTCTCTTTGGGCTGCTCTGCACTATTCTGTGATCTGCCCTTAAGTATCTTCATTGGAGCCCATGAGTGTAATTCGCAATATTCAGCATGTACCAAACACAAACTTAGCCATAATCTATCAGTTATACCTGCCCACTGATACATTCATCTTTGTTGCTGAAGCAGAGAGAACAAGATCTTTGCCTTGCTTCCATGTCAGACCCTGCTGTTCTTCTGAACGAGATTGCAATTCAAGTCTGTCAAGACTGATTATGCCAATCTTAAAGATCCCCCAATCTTGAAATCCTGGCTCTGTGATGGGAGGCGGGAAGTATCTCCCTGGTCACTTACTTGAATGAGGACTTAAATGATTGATGCATCAAATTAAGAAAATCAATAGAATGTTCATTTACAAAAAAAAGAAAGAAAGAAAAATTAATCAGTTTGCATTGTTCTCAATGCAGTCTTGTTTGCCTCAACATAAAAGGCCAATGGCTGATTAATAGTGACAGCAAATGAGCTAACAAGAGGGGGGAAATGTTCTCGATAAGACATGTGGTAAAGGCTGAACAAGAAGTAGAGGGATTTCTTCCTATATTGCGTTTTCATTTTTCTATTGGATGCTCATTCTGTCTGATTCTTCACCAAAACAATTTCTGTTTATTTGGAATAATGATCTCTATATTTCATGAATTGCAGTTAGGGTTTAACTACTGGGCTACCAGGAGTTGGCTCAAAGAATGGTCTGAAGGCTGACATGACTTTTGAAGCTAATTAGGTCTGGTGCTGTAAGCTGTCTGAATGAGATGTCACCTGGGAGCCAGATGTAAGTGACTCCTGGAGGAAGAGTATCAGTGCAATGCATACCATCCATTCATGGTTCGCAATCACTTGAGTGCCAGACAGGCCCAGGGAGGCAATTCTCCTCCCCAAGCTGTGGAGGAGGGTAATTGGAACTCCCTCCCTATGACTAATCTGAGGCCTCCCTACGGAAAGGGTGGTCCAAATGCCAACTGCCCCTTTCCTATGGGACAGGTGGATTGGCTCCAGAGAGGGGTTGGGTTTGGTGGCAGTGGCAGCTTCCCAGTCCTAGCCCCACTTCCCAGCCCTGATCCTGTGGCCCACATGCATGAGCACCTGCCTTTTAGGTCTTGCTGTTTGTTATTTTTTCTCTGTAATTTGAGGAAATGGGCTCAAGTCAAGACCATGAAAGTTTATGCCATAATAAATGCATTGGTTTTTAACATCCCACAAGACTCATTGCTGGGTTTGCTGCAATAGATAATAAAACCTTCCCCTCTGGAATTTGTCCAAAGTGCCTGAAACTCACAACACAACATTACACAACATGGCTAATCACATACACCTGAAAGTCACACTTCAACTCACACAGGGATTCTGGATCACCTTCTGTTAACATTGTTTCATCCCGCTCCTTCAGAAGACCATTGTAGCTCGTTCTCAAAATTCCCATGCTCAGAATAATTTAAAACTTGCTTTTGGAGTAAATTTTTTAAAAAATTAAAGACTTATACACTTCCATTCTTACTCAAAAGCAGGAGGCACTTCTGAAGCTACCTTCTTATAGATTCACTGGAAGCAACCGTCCCTATTTGTTTCAAAGAGCATTTTGTGGTTGCCCTGATGACACTTGATTCTAGAACAATCTCCTTTCATCTCAGGTGAAACAGCTGATACAGTAGAATAGCACATTACTTATATATTTATATAACACTGTCCAAGTACAGGGCACTTGACAAACACCATGTCTCCATAATGTCAACAATTTTGTGGAATGGCTGGAAATGTTAGCCATTTCATGAAACCTTCTAGTTATTTTGAAAAATCAAAAAGATTTTGAAAAATGACTTTTTTGCAGTCATTTCTTTTACTAATGTTACCTGCAGGCAATATCCATGCAAGCGGAGACAGTCCATCCCTGCACAAAGGCACAACTGTTTGTTCATGGAGAGACTGGCACTGTTGATCAAACACACACTTGGATGGGGGCCCTTGGTGTGTGCCTCTTGTATCTCCAGCTAGTCCTCTCTCTCTTACCCAGCACAAGTCACTCAGGCTTTACAGCCCAATCCTATCCACACTTTCCTGGGAGTAAGCCCCATTGATTCTAATGGGACTTACTTCTGAGTAGACATGCATAGGATTGGGCTGTTATTGAGCTCTATGTGGATGTCAGTGTGTGGATGAAATATGCCCTAGTCATCTCAGCAAAATGCGCATTTCCTCGAAGATGGTATGAGAAAGATGCTCAGAATATAAAACTCATACTGCAAATGTAGAAATCAAAAGTTTCAACATGCAAATTTGAAATTTGTTACTCCCCCCCCCCCGTTTCAGCACAATGTGCATATATATCACTGCCTTTAATCAACGTCACTCAAGGACTGTTTAAAGTTGTTGATGATGAAGAAGAATAGTTACATACAACTTTCCAACAAAAAGTTCACAACCACAGTTCAAAGATTAGTGATGTGATAACGTACAAATTGTTTCCAACCCAGATTCCACTTCATTGGCTGTCAGATGCATGGAGCAGGGGAATGTATCACATGACAGATCTTCATAGACTGAAAGTTACTGGGGAAAAGATGCAGGAGGAGAGATAGGACAATGGCAGCTACACATACACCATCATATGTGGTTTGTGCTTGAAACAATACAAAAACCTCCCAAGCATCAGAGGCAAAAGCAGATTGTTTGTAACACACTACAAACAGTGACCCCTCTGTCGAACAGCCTCAACTCTGAATAAAACATTTGCCTCTTTTCCGCTCAGTGCAGGCCTCAGGTTCTTGGAAGGCAATCTGCTAATTTTACAAGGGATTTCAGTGCACACAAAGAAAGTGGCCAGTGTTTGCCTCATAATTTGGTATCAGCATTAATGTGTGTTTCAATGGCAGATAATGACATGCCACCAGGGCCCGCAGTGGATTTGTTTCATTATTCATTTTGCTGTGGCAGTAGGAGGGAAATGTATGAATATGAGTCAAACCTTTGGTCCGTTTGGTAAAAGAGGGTCTTGACAGTCTCAGGCAGCTATTCTAACTTTGCAACCCCAAGTTCTATTCACTAGAAATGCTGGGTTAACTTTAAAAAAAATTTTTAAATCACATTTTGATCTTGGTAGAACAGGTGGTTATTACATTCTACCACTTCATGCTCTCTCTCTCTCTCCCTCGCTGTGAGCCTGTCAAAAGAAAATGTTTGGACATAGGAAAAGACCATTGTAGGTGACAAGATGGAAATTATGTGTTTGTTCGACCATGATACAACAAGCCTTGAAGGCCCAATTGACTGTAGTGAGCAAAAATATTTCCAAGTCATTGATCCACGCACCACATACAATGTAGGAAACCCAACTGTAGCCTGTCAGGGGCAGTTAGCAATGCACTTTTTAAAGCAGCCTTCCTGCTAAACTATCCCTCGACCTTGCTTGACTGCAACCTCAGGGTTAGGAAGCAGCTTTGGTTTACCACTTCCTCAACATGTATTGTTTCACTGTTCCCCAAGTAGTAGGTCATTCAAGTGACTGCCTTTTACAGCCCAATTCTAACTAACTTTCCCGTGCCAATGCAACTGTGCTAATGGGGCGCATGCTGCATCCTGTGTTGGGGGTGGGAAGTCATGTAGGCCTCTTCAAGGTAAGGGAACATTTGTTCCTCAGAATAAGGGGACAAATGTTCAGGGCTGCATCCACACAAGAAAGTTGGTTAGAATGGTTGGTTAGTTTCCTTGTGAGCATAGTGTAGAGGAGACTTCAGGTCTTTCCGTAACTAAAAATGTACATTGGGCCTTCAGTATCCACAGGGGGATCCGTTCCAGAACCCCCCATGGAAACCAAATTCCATGGATAGTGGAATCAGTGGGGAGGGGGTGGGGGTTTGGTTTTCTGACCAGAAGTGCCTTTTAGTAGCCTCCGGGAGGCCTTTGGGACACAGGGAAGCCACATGTGACCTTCACATGCCTCAGAAGGCCTTCCAGATGCTTCTGAAAGGCACTTCTGGTTGTATCTGTGAGGTCTTCTGAGAACCTTCATCATGGGCTCAGAACCATGTTGAATCAAATCCACAGGTGCCAAGCCTGCAAATTAGAAGGGTCCTCTGTATGTTCTGAGTAGGAGAGAGCAAGTAGGCATACAGGCAAGCAGAACTAGTGGTGAAACAGTGTGTGTTCCAAAAGCTACAGTAATACGCAAGACTACTTCTTGTTTGTTAGCCCCAGCCTCTCAAGCCTCTTTTCATTGGCTGCGTTTAAAATTACTGCTTTTTTCTTTTCCTGCCCCACACATAGACCCAGAGTCTGTCTTGCCATTGATCTGATGAAGAAAATTATTAAATGTCAAAGCTGCCACTCATTTAACAAGCATGCCAATTTGCATCTATTCGCAGACTGAGGCTGCCCTTGTAGAGCCAGCTTCCCAAAATATAAATGCCAAGTGTGCCCGTAATTGCAACACCATGCAGATGTGCTGCAACATATGAGGCACATGTTATACATAAACTCACTCTCACATGGAAACATAACCATATTTTATATTGTGCAAATGCACAGTGCATCGCACAAAAATAGATGCAGCAGCACACCACACACATGCACTGCAGCACGTGTGCACTGTGAGTTGGTGGTTAAATCACTCGCTGCAGGATGTAGCACACGCCCTATTGGAATGGCTGCATGAGCCCCTGGAAAGTTGGATAGGACTGGGCTCTCAGCCTGTACTGTGCACAAGTGAAATTCTATTTCACAGGTGGTGGATCTACTTTATATTATTTGCAAGACCAGAGAAAAGCTTGCAGTTCCTCACGTGGTCAGTCGGATGATGCTTTTGCAATGAATTATGGATCTGTCATCAACTAGCTGATCTTGCCTTTCCAGACTAGAGGGCACTAATGAACATTGTCATGACACAAAATCAAACCTAATTTCATTTTGTGAGGGACAGCTGTGACTTTTGCTGTAAATATGATCCTACTATGGGTTCCCCCCCCCACTGCAGTGATGGATAGCTGCATGTAATGTTAAGAAATGTTACCATTGCCTGCCACTGCAAGCGACTGAGTGTACATGAAAATAGATCTCTCTTTTTTTTCCTCTTCAGACCATTATTTGCTACCTGTCATATTCCTGAGGCCCAAGGCAGGAAGAGACATTTCCTTATGCTAGACCAGTATAGCAGTTACAAGCTGGCACAAGTCTGCATGGACCCAGGTTGGGGGGATTGAGGTCGGGAAGGGGGATAGGATATCAGCAGCACTGCTGCTGCCAATACTGCCCCTTTCCTAGTCTCAATCCATCCTGCCCCATCTCTGCCCTGTTCCTCCCCCTCCCCAACCCATTCTGCCCTGCTGCCTCCCTTGTGCCCCCTGCCCTGACTAGAGCCAGCAAGCATCTTCAGGCTGCTGGCACACAGACATGCTACCACTTGTGGCAGCAGTCAGGCCATGCTGAATGGTGTGTCACATTTTGCAGCAGCTGTAAAGGACCTTAAACCACCAGAATACTCATTCTGATGGCATAAGGCCCAAACAGTCCATATCTACTCTACCCAGGCTTCGCGCACTGGAGAGGACACACTGTTCCAGAACCACCATTCAGAGTGCGATTCCATAGTCTTCCGAGACTGAAGGATGCCAACAGAGAACGCCCAAACAGAATTGGACTATAAAAGAAAAGTTCCAGAATGGTAGGCCGTGTTGGCTTGCTGCAGCAGAAACAAGAAAAAAATGTTGTGTTGCACCTTAAACACTAACAGATTTGTGGCATGGGTTTTCATGAGCCAACTGCATCACATACATGAACTCACAGAGCAAAATGTCTCCATCTGTCTGTCAAATAATAGTGACCTATGTCAAAATGTTGCTGGGAAGGTAGCTATAAGCGCTAAGTTTAGATAAAGTGCTACTGTTAACATTTATTAAAGATGATAACTGGAAACTGATGGTCAAATTGGGCAGTACATATCAGACATGTGTTTCCACTGTTTTTTTTTTTCAAACAGAAAAGCAGCAATGGATACTATGATCAGAACTGGAGGAACAACAAGAAGCGGAGATGTTTAATCCTTTTCTTCTGTTTGTCTGCTCAGAATCACCCTCACCAATTCACTTTTCTCCCCACAGGGGAAAAGATACAGTAGCATGTGGGTTTGTGGTTCTGAGCAAACAAATGGTTGGAGGAGAGTTCCCTGGTTTCGGGGAATACAGATTAGATCAGTAGAAGACATTTGAGAGAAGTAAAGGTGAAACAAACAGCTGATGTCCCAATATTTGTACTGTCTAAAAACATTAGGTTTTCTAATGACATTCTGTTGAGGAACTCATATTGTCTAGGAGGCTTGCCTGGCTATCTTGCTGTTTACAGTCAGGAAATTAAGTTAGATTTTTTTTAAATTAGATGATGAATAGATAAATAGATGCTGTGTGCATAGATGCTGCAAGTTGTTTCAATTGTGTTTGTATGGGTACAAATCCATAACGTCCCCATGTGATGAAAGTGTTTATCTGTGTTGTATTTTGTAATATGTGTTGGGTTTTTTTTACCTGTCAAAGCTTTCAGCTGATCGTTGTTATGTACATGGCTTGTAATGCCACACATCTCATCGGTGACGTACATGAAGCTGAGGTGCATCAACAGGTTCTTCCCTCAGCTTTACCCTGTTATTCACTCTTCTTTCAACAGTAGGCTATGATTATCAGTCACTCAGGTGGTCCATAAAGGCTGGGCAGAGTGTGTGAAAGTTCAGTCATTAAAGTGGGGCTTCCTGTGCTGCAGTCTCCATGGTAATAGGGGATAGTAGCTTCACATATTTCATTGTGTAACATGTTCTTCTCTTCTACATCTAACAGCATGTGTTACAGAATTGCACACACTCTAAATTAAGCCACTTTTGTCCAACCTATGACATTATATGAGCATATGGCTGCATGGCTACTATCTTGTTGGCATCCTTCAGTCCCTGGGTCCCTGGGACCCTTTAGGGAGAAGGGCGGGATATAAATAAAGTTTATTATTATTATTATTATTATTATTATTATTATTATTATTATTATTATTATTATTATTATTATTATTCAGTCTTGGAAGACTATGGTATCACGCTCTGAAAAGTGGTTCTGGAACAGAATGTCCTCACCAGTGCGCGAAGCCTGGGTAAAGTAGATATGGAGGACAGACTGTTTCCCATGCAGCAAATCCCCCCTCTCTACGTAACTGAAATGGTCCAATGGAAAGGCAGAGGCCAATACGGTTGGTTCCAGCGGCGTTGCAGGAGTGGCCAGAACATGACTGTGTTCAGCCATGAACTGCCTGAGGGACTCCAGCTCCGGATTTTGCCTCAAGGTTGACTCCTGAAGCCTTTTCCATAACTGGATGTAGCCACAAGGCAGTGGAGGTTTGGGATCAGAGTTTTCCTTCTCTCCCATGAGCTGCCTTCCCAGGCTAATGAGTCCCATCTATCCTGTGGCTGTTTAGTCGCCTCTTACGACAAGTACAGCCAAACTGAGGGCCTATTCTTATCCCCCAGCCCCCGGGGGTTATGGCTACTAATGGCTGTGTTATGTACTGATCAGCATCCCTTAATGTGACCGTGTGTTTGCATCCTATAGCTGCTGTTTTTAACTGCATTGTGGTATAGTTTAATTTGTATTTTTTACTTGCCTACTCTGCTGCTGCCTTGCCCACAATGGGCCTACTCAGAACTGGACCTAAATCTGAGTGGGTCTAAGTGGGCATGTTGAGCCGAACCAGGGGCATAGGAAATTGGCATGGCCATCGATATCCACCGTTGACATCTCTGGCTGGTCCCAGTACCCACCCTGATCCTCCCTCCCCCAAACACACCCTCCACTGATTTACTGCTCTGGCAGGAGCTCTGGGGGTTGCTGGTACACTCTGGGGGCTGTCAGGTGATTGTGCTGGCAGCCCCAGACCTTGCACACACTGTTGCGATGACTGCTGTGCCAGTGGCCCAGGCCTGTGCTGATAGAGCACAAGTTCCATCATGAAAGTAGAGCTTTTCCCAACTGGCATTTTCAGTTGCTCTATATTGGCTGAAAGGTTGTAAAAAAACAGTTGTGTGCAAGCAATTAGAGCCATTTCTCTTCTTTTATGTGCACACACACATACACTGCTTGATTTTTAAAACTCTTTCATTCTTCCATAGAACGTGAAACCTGAAGCATTTGTTAAGCTTTCTCAAAGCTGATTTAACCACAAATCTATGTCAATTTAAGTCTGTTGATACAGCTTTCAAAAGTGCTGAATTTTCCATGAACCTCTGATTAAATGTTTGGCACTGTCTTCATTAGGCTGTTCGCTGAGCATAGGGATGATCTACTAATAGGCTATGATTAGAAAACATCGGCTTGATGGAGCATTTACTGACGACCAAAGTTAAACAGAAACAGAGCAAATCATCATGCTTCAGCCTGAATAGGTTTCCCAAGACCATAGCCATTTACTTATGCATTAAAATGTATGATTTGAGGAAAAGCAGGGCAGTTACTCAGCACCTGGCAGGCCACAGTACATGGCTTCATGTACCACAATGTGTGCTCTGGTATTCTCACTGCAGTTTCAACTGGAAACTTGCTTTTCAAGTAGTGGAAACTTGGCTAGTGGAGCGGGAAGTTCCTATATTTCCCTCTCTTTCCAATTGCTCCCCTTGGTATGAGGGGCAAGGAGCAACCACCAAACCAGAGACTATGGGGTAGACGCACGCCCTCTCATCTCAATGCAAATAGAGCTGTAGCAGCAAATAACGTTTCCCCCCCCCTATTTGACTCGCTGCTCACACATCTGCATTGAATTACGATGTGCTGTCACATTTATAGGGTGATTTCATCAACTGATTTATTTAATTAATTTAGCGTTTTAACACTGCAGAAGGTACATGACAAAGTGCGGCATTAACTGTTTCCTTCAGTCACAGATTTATTTGATTCCTCAGCCAAGATTTATTTGGAAGTACCCAAAGGAAAGTTCAGGCCTTGCCAGTCCTAGCGCTCACTCCGACAAGAGTGGTGTTGAAAAGATGGTGACCGGGCCACAAAGGCAGCAAGGCAGTGGTGCTACTGTTGGGACCTTGTGTTTAGCTTCCCTTCCTTCCTTCCCATCTTGCACTGGATAAAGGGCTCTGGGGACTCTTGGGGCTGTAGCTCTCCATCTTTCCATTTCTCATAAAAGGGGCCCAACAGTGCTTGATATGAATCATGGCTCTATTTTAAAAAGTGTTTTTGATACTCTGGTTCAACCCAGGGCAAGAAAATCTGGCTAGCAACTCATTTGAACCACTTCCAGCAAGGGATTGTCTGAGGATTCCTAGAACCTCTTTTTCAGGGCAAAATTCCAAACCTCCCGAATCACAGGGGAAATCCGTAACATAGGAAAGAACCCAGGAGCATTCTGAAAATTTGGATAATGTCTCTGCAATACATTTGAGAGGAAGACAAATAATAATAATAAAAAATAATATACCCTGAGCTGCAATAGTGAAGCTGTGCTTAGCAACTAGTTTTGCCTGAGCGCTCTTTGAGAAAGGAGTGATGGCAGAAGGTGTTTCAGTTCCCCACCATTGTTGGCTGCCAAGTCCCATAGTCACAGCTATTACCCAGCCTTATTTGATTTGGGCATTGGTAGTGATGCAGGTGGGGGTGTAACCGAGCAGGGGGAAGAATTACTATTTACTGCATTTATCTTTGTCTTTCCATAAAATGTTTGATGCAGCTAACAAAAAAAAAATCTTATCTAAAATCAGAGTTGGGCCAGAGGCCAGCAACTGCTGACCACCACAGCCTAGTTTTACAATAAGAACCCAGCACAGTCATGCGATTGGTGCACAACCAACTCACTCATAATTACACTGAGTGGTAGTAGGGTTGCACTGCATCAGGCCTGTCAGTTGTAAATAGTCTTGACCAATCTCTTCTGTTAAATCAGGGGTGTCAAACATCAGGCCCGGAGGCCAGATGTGGCCCAAGGACACTTTTTATCCGGCCCTCAGGCTCTCAGCTGCTGATCAGTGCTGAGATGTTACTGCTGAGAGGGCAGACCACATGAAAATTGTGCTGTCTTAGCTCTTGAAATATGATCAAGATTTGTGTATTTTCTCTTCTGTCATTTGAAGCTAATGATTTCGTAAGTGACAAAAGTTTCTTATTTTTGGTTATGATCTGTTTAATGACATCACTTCCTGCCTGATGACATCACTTCCGGCCCTCAGCAGGCATCATGAATGCTGTTTGGCCCTCTGTATGAAATGAGTTTGACACCCCTGTGCTAAATTGTATGAAATGATGCTGCTAATGAGTTTAACCTGTCTTGTATCACTGTGGTACATGGGCTCAAGCCAGTACAATTTCTAGAAAAAGACTTTGTTTTGGTAAATCTCATAAAGTTTTTTGTTTTTTTTTAGGAAAAAAGGCACATTTTCAAATCAAACACTCCTATACTGCTGGGTTCCTCTTCTTGTTTTGCAATGAATTTTTTGATTAGTTAATCAATGGAAACACTTAGAACTTGGCACAAGATCTGTTCCTCCCCCTTCTCCTTCCTCTCCCCCCTTTTCTGTGATTCCTCAGTTAGATATGTCCTTCCTTATCGCCTGTTATTGAACTGTTCTCTGATTTTTCTTCTTTTTAAGGGGATTATCTCTGCCATCCTGTCCAAATGTACACAAAATGAAGGCTTCATTCCCATCAATAAAAATCTCTGGTAAGTGCTTTCAAATCCACCTTATAAGTTTGATTCATGTAAGTCACAGTGAAATCTGCATAGCACTGGCACTGTACCAAGAATAAGATAGAAGATGCTATATTCTGCCACAGACATTACGCAGTTCACATGTTCACCCTGGTAGGCTCTAGCAGTCTGGTGCCAACGTACTGTTGGGCGTACCTCTCCTCTCCCCAGCTTTGCATCTGCCAGTGTTATGTGAAGCTGATTTATGTATCTGGAGCATCCCTTGATCTCCCATCACTTTTTGGTTATTCACCACTGAAAGTGAGAACTGGCTCCAATGGCAGTGTTTGTGTGAGGTCTAGCTGTGGGAATAGGCAAATCATCATTTGATGCTGCTACACACCGCATGCAATGAGCATGTGCGATATGACCTACTCTGTGACCCTAATCAATCCCACATGACCCACAAACACATGTAACAAAGCCTGACAACTATTGCTCTTAGGGGAAACACAGTTTTGGGAATTTGGGGATGATACAGTGGTATATAGGGTTATATAGGTATATAGGCATACTAACCTTTTCTCACCAGCCATTTCTCTGCTGCAGATACCTTCCCAAAGGGAAAAGCAGTCATTGGGTTTTACTGACACAGAGTTCTGCTCTCATCTACTGATTTTTTTCACATGTGGCTGACAGCAGTCTGCTTGCTCTGCCCTGTAGACATTCTTATGCCATTCCTAGCAATGTATGTAATGTATATCCACTTGGTTGCAGGGCAGGATGGAGCATTAGTTCTTATTGTTGGAGGGGGGTATCACTAGTATGATATATAAAGAATCCATCCTAACCATGTAGACTAGTGCTTCCCAAACTTTTTAGCACTGGGACCCACTTTGAAAAATGACACTCACATGTCCCACTTGACCAAAAAAAAAAAAAAGAGAGAGAGAGAGAGAGAGAGAGAAAGAACTAGAAAGAAACACTTTTATTAATTAATAATAATTTGGGCCCTGTGCTCCTGAGGCTGCTAGAGACCTTACATATAGTATGTGAGGCAGACATTTGCTTGACTCTCCCTAGCAATGGAGTTCAAGGACTGTTGCCCCAAACCTTTACAGTCATTCCAGGCTGTCAGTCATTCCAGTAGGCTGAACTGGAGAGCAAGATGTGCAATTAGGGACTACCAGGCCAGACAAAAGTCTGAAACTGGGTTCACATGTGATCTAAGCCAATTACTAGAGAAAATTGGAAAATGTGACATTTTAATTTGGGGGTATGAAGATTACCTCATACCAGCTAACAGTTTTCTTCTGCAAATTGGACAAAGGCGCTTGCAAAGTTTTTTTTTTATTATTTCAAAAACTTTTCATGACCGACCAAAAATTGGCTCATGAACCCACTGGTGGGTCCTAACCCACAGTTTGGGAAATAGTGATGTAGACAGACATTGATTCATTGCCAGGAACAAAAGATGGTGGCATACACACTGTTGCTTCCACTCTAGATGGTGAGCCTTAATCGCAGAAGTGTCAAGCATTCTCTCTTCCAGAAGGTCAGACTGAAAATTATGGTACAATTATTATCCTCTCATGAAAATCTGCATGATGATTTTTATCTTAAAACCTATGTCTTGGTGTGACTTGATATCTGAGCTCACGAGTGCCTAGGGTTTTTCTTTGCCTTTTAAATATGCACAGGGGAATTGAAGACACAGAAGCTCTTACATGTTTTCCAGAAAGCCTGAGAAAATGCAACAACTCTTAATGGAGAGTTAACTAGTTTTGAACACCTACAGGGGTTCAAATGTGTCTACCCATTATCTCCAGCTCTTTTTATGGTGCTTATTGGAGTGGATGAAGCACTTGACAGTTTTAAAGGGAAAGTGAAAAATCAATAGCTACTTACAACCTTGGCTGTATGCAAATAGGCCGCTTTGCAAGCTGGATCTCAGGAAGGGCACATAAAGCCCCAAATAGAACAATGGACTTCAGAGCTGAGTAGAACAGCAACTTGTTGTAGCAAGCAAATGGCTGCTCTGAAGTGAACGTGCTGCAGTCACTGGTTGTGTTTGAAGACGTTTGCAGCCAGAGGATGAAGCACCGCTAAATGTTTCTAATGAAGTGGGTGCAGAAACAGACATGAGCTGGAAATATATGGAGGATTTTGGACATCTGGTGCCTGAGCAGCTCAATCCTATGTAAGACCCTGCATGGCAATGCAGTGGCACTGATGCGGCTTTTGTTGTCTCCCATGGGAGTTTCAGCATTTTGAGGCCTCTTTGGGGCAAGGGAACAGTTGTATCGGTTGTATGCACCACTCATTCTGGTGGTGCAAAGGCCCCTTAGAATTGCGCCTTAAGTCTCCGTTGGGTGGTAATCATAGTTTTTCTTTATACATATGTCTATACTACAGACTTAAACTTGTTCTCACCATTATTCTCCTTCCTCAGGGAATTTGGGGGACTGGGGTGAGAGGGGTCAACGATCCCTACCAGAGAATTCTCAGTGTCCTCACCAAGCCGCTGTTTCTAGGATTGTTTTGGAGAAACTGTGACCATTAAACTATAAGTTTGTAGAGTGGCTGCACCATCAAAGAGTTGAAAATGATATGAAAAAGCCAGTATTGCCCGTAGCATTTATCTGTCCTACTGTAATCTCTGTTCAAAGTGGTTTTTGTAGTGCTGGGAAATGTGCAGAACTGTTTGACCAGAGATGATAAAAGAATAAATTTCTAGGTTGCCCTTCAATCAAAATAGTCCACCAGTCAGCTTACAAATAAAGAACAATTAAAACCCCAAAATGAAACTGTGATCTTCTTTTTTCCCCCCATGTCTCTTCCACAGTTCGTTGCCCACTATGGCCAACAGATTTTAAAATGTCAAGCTAGCACCACACAGCCGGCTCATCTCTCCTTGGTTTTTTTCTGTGATTGCTAGGTCTTTGTCCTTTGTTACCACACTGAGCTGCTTCTCGTTCCTGTTGCTGGGACTCATGTTTTATGTTGTTGATGTGAAAAACTGGTGGGGAGGCCAGCCTTTCATTTTTCCAGGTAAGGTAACAGAGCTGCATTTCATTGTTTTCCTAATTGGAATAGTAATGCAAAATAAGTTTCTGATAGCAGCCTTATGAAAACATCTTTGTAAATCTGAACATTCAAGGGATGGGTTTGTCTCTACTAGCCCCACCTCTTGCTGCATCCAACAGACTGCCCAGTACTATCCCTCATCACTTTATAGTATACAGCTGCACCAATGAAGGCTGTACTGCATGCAGTGGGGGGGCACAGTTTAACAGCCTGCAGGAGGTAAGTACAAGTACAGAGAACTATCTTTCGGTACAGAGAAAGGGGTGGGAGGGGGACAGAGATAGCAGCAGGCATTGCTGCTGACCACCCTCCCAGCCTGGGTGACCTGACATGGGCATAGATATAGTGGGCGCAGATTCAAGGAGACCCCATCAAGTAGCCCCGGTGCTGCTTCCCTGCACCATGGTAGCCATTTCAGCACTGCTGCAGCCTTGGGCACTAGGAAGCATTGGATCGAGCTGTTAGTTGCCTTTGTAGGGGTATGTGCACACGCGTTCCCAATGTGTGATCTGTACCCAACAAAAATAGTGTTGGCAATCATGACCGCCTCACAACACTTACAGGACCTACAATTGCAGGTCTCGACCACGAAGGAAAAGTTATCCTGTTTTAGTTCAGTTGGAATTTGTAAAGAGACAAAATCCAAAGGCATTCAATTGATTCTGATAACAGTTTCTTCAATAGCACAGGCCAACGCACGTTTTGCTTCCTTAAACATTACACCAATTCCTGGGTATATTTGGGGTGTCGATTCCAAAAATGGCATCCGTTTTGCCCTATCATGTCTCGTTTTGGAGACACAGCATAGCCTCTTTAGTGAATGGTTCAGGCAGCTTCCTCATGAGGAGGCCTACACCATGGTTTCCTCATGAGGAAGCTGCTTGAACCATTCACTAATGAGGCTATACTATATCTCCAAAACTAGACGTGATAGGGCAAAACGGATGCCATTTTTGGAATCGGCACCCCAAATTCATATCAAACCACCATAAAGTTTGGGAAAAACTTTTCTGACCCTCAGTTTTGTAGGTCTGTGTAGTTTATTTAGTTACTTGTTAGATTTTTATCCTCTTTCAGCTGGAGCCCCTGACTTAAGGGATTGGACCTGGCTTTCTATTCCTTCTTTTACTAAACTGAGAATAGCTGGAGCAGCCATTTCTGTAATAGTGCCACTCCCCACTCTTTGGAATTGCCTAACTTGAGTTTACCCAAGCTTCCTTCTTTTCTACCTTCCTTACTTTCACCTGCAGGTGAAAATATTTTCCTATTTTCAGGAGCCTCTCCTGATTACTGATTTTGCTGTGTTTTTTTTTTACCCTTGTGTGTGTATGTGTATAATTTTGATTGTCACTGTTATGTATTTTAATGGTTTTTGAGAGTTAAACTATTTTATAGGTTGTTCTTATTTGGGTTTCTTTTTAGTTATTTGATTTTTATAGCTTGTTGCAAGTTGCTTTCTATGGATTTCATAGAAGAGCAAAAAAGTGATGAATAAATTAACTAATAATCATGATACCAGATACATAGACCTTCAATTCCTGGTCTAAGAATTGCATAACATCAGTCAGAACACATGAAAAAACTGCCTTGTGATTCATTTAAGTGCTTATTGACATTAACAGTTGATGCTACTTTGAGTGACTGTACCTGGTAGAAGCTAGACATAAATCATTCTGTATTTTGCTCAATCTTAAGACTTCCTCTGGAGCCACTTGACAATCTCTACTTAATTATGTGTTTGTTCAGGAATACAGCCTTGTAATTTATGAAGCTGCAGCACCAAATGGCTTATGTCTATAATAGGTCATAATTCAGGTCTTCGAGAGGCTAGACTTTTGCTCTCATCAGTCCCCATAATGCTGCTTAACTCTACATTGACTAGTATGAAACTGACTATAAGTAAGATTCAGGGTCTCTTAATCATTTTCCTTTTGATTCATGCCCCCACAAAAGCACCAGCTCCAACTGCCTCTGATTATTAAGGCCAACATTTATTTTTTAATCTCTCTCATAAAACACTATCTGTTTTGTCCCTGTTTTATCTTTGGCAGAGACGCTGGGGGTGCATTTTCAGAACAGTGCTAGTGTAAGTTGCTAGAATTGTCATTCGTTAGGCTTCAGGCCCCCTCCCCCACACTTTTGACTCCACTGGATCATGAAAGCAGCTTAGAAATTTTAAAACACATAAAATTTTATTTCAAGCTGCCCCTGCTTGGAGGTGGAGGAGACCAAGGTAGTCCCATTTCACAAACGCACGGTTGGCCCCTGTGGCGAGGAATGAGAAATGGGCAGAAGGCCTCAGTGGCCTCGTTTTCACTGAGGCGGCAAACCTATATCAGCACCTTCCCAACTGAGACAGCAGGTTAGGCCTCATATGTCAGAAAGCTCCTCCATTCAAAAAATCCCTTCACATAGAAAACTAAAATAAAGAGAGACAAGTACTAGCCTACTCTTCCTTCTGGCTTGCCAATTTTCTGTGTGCAGGAAGTCTTTTTGAATGGCACAGCATTCAATCCAGTGACCTCCCACCGGCAGGAGCACCATTCAGACACAGGTTTATCACCTCAGCAAGAATCAGGTCATTGCTATTCCTCTGATGTTCGATTACGCAGCAGTGCGGTACCATTGCACCTATACTCACAGGGGGCAGTAACTCTAGGTAGTGGTAAGAGGACAAAGTGTTTAATCTCTTTCTTTTCTATCTTCAGGTCATACATACTTGTTGGTTCCCCAGAGTGCAGTTCTCAGGCTTTGCTTCCTTCTACACTCTCTCTCCTTTCTTCCTAGCTATGTAGCTAGACAGACGAGTTGGAGCATCCAATTCCATCCTCTCTAACAAAGATGTATTTTCCTTAAATACAGCTATCTTTGACTTTTGAAACAAGCCTCAAGCAAAGCTCCCTACCTGAACTTTCCGACATAATGTGCCCTTTGGTGCTTTATCTCTGCCAGCATCCCAGACTAGATTGCCAGGTGACTGTCTGCCCCCCTCATTTGTTCTAGTGTCCTGAATCAGGCTCCATGCTTCAGCATGCCAGGAAAGAGAGCTGACAATGGTAGCCTATAGTTATAGCACCTGAGCAGGAGAAGCTAAATCTACCAGACTCATTGTTAAAAAATGTTTAAACTACAATCACCCAAATTGTCCTGTGGCATCTTAAAAACTAACATTAAAATGATATTAAGGTGCCACAGAACTCTTGGCAATTTTTCCTACAACATGCAAACATGGCTTGAATTTTGAATGCTACAAGAGCTCAAGGCTGATGAGAAGATGGAAAACTGATAAACTACAAGGAATTTAAATCTGAGCTAGGACAACAAGAAAAAGCACTAGCATGGCGTTTGTACTGGCATGGTATGGCCAGCAGTATGAGGATTAATTTCCATGGAAGCATGTGGCATCCTCACAAACTATTCTTAAAATTGGTAGCCCCATAATTTTCAATGCAGAGCACGTTACATGAAGATACACATGTCATTTCATGCGGATACAATTTGAATGGTTTTTTTATTTTATCATGAATATACAGGGATGAATTCAATCTTCGTCTATGTTGGAGCCTCACTCCTGGGGAGTTACTTTCCTTTCACTTGGGAAATGAAGTTTCTTACCTCCCATACTGAACCCCTCTTTCAGGATCTGTTTGGCACCTCACTCTGGGTATTTATCGCTTATCTCCTCTACAAGAAGAAGATCTTCCTTAAAATATGACAGCGGTTGGATACGACTCCCCCCGCCTTGGGATGAGGATCATGGTTATTGACAAGAGTTGTTCTTAAATTTGAGGACCACACTAGACGTTCGAAGAGATATAGAGAAGCTGCCACTCCTTTCTCTTCTCCTTTTCCTGTTATACAACGTGTGGTCATTGTGCTATGTGTGTGTCCCCCATTCTGTTGTGTGGGAGCAGGGAGGTGCAAATTGCAGTGACATCCCATCACATTGTGTTTGTTTTAGACATCATAAGGAAAAGAGGGAAAAAAGAGGGGGCAGATTCTTTTCTCTTATAACATCTAGTTTTGCCCTAAACTGCTGAGAAATCCAGCCTCGGCTTTTGGGGTATGAAATATCAAATTTGGGAACGAAATGTTCTGCCAAAACAGTTTCACTTGAACACACCCATTGGAATTGGTTCAGGAGTTATTCCATAGATATAAAATGTAACATTGGAACTGGTTTTGAATATTTTGTGAATCTCAGAAGATATGTCAACTTGCATCATGGTCAAAACATTGTATCAAAACTTGGGTGTTTCAGGCAATAATTCATGGCAGCATGTTAGCTGGAGCAGGGGGAGAATGTCTCTTTCCTGTATGACAAAATATTATCGTGTTACGCTTTAATTGTCCTAACCCCATGGTTTAAGGGCTTCTCCTGTGTTCAGTCTCTGTTGTCGGGAAGTTCTTTCGCTTGCTAGCCATACAGTGTCATTTGCAGATGAGCACCCCTCCAACCTCTAGCCCTACCTGGCTAGAAGGAGGGTCTTCACTCGGCTCCTGCCAAACTGAACACAGCAGCATTTTCCTTTTACCCTTCCTTTCCTGCTCTTAGCTGGTGTAGCAGGGAACGGAGTTTCAGCAGTTGCACCTCGGGGAGTTTTCTCTCAGGATACCCTCTTGAGGTTTCAGTGTTCTTTCGTGGGTGGCACTCAAGATTTTGCTCCAGGCCTGTCCTGGTTTTCCTCATACTGTCTAGATTTTGAGACAACCAGCCATGCATTTTAGCCATTTAAGAATGGTTGTACTAGGTATATAAACTTTATACAAGACAACAGTTTTGCCGGTTGTGCAGTTGATTCAAAATTCCCTATTGAACAGCTTCCATTCTTTCAATACCGTCAGCTTAGACATTATATTCAGGAGGCTTCTAAGATGTATGATGTCTGTAGGCCCTTGACATCTTTTGAAAATATATTAATTTCTAAAAACCATAAAAGCTTCTGTCCAAGCTCTATAAAATATTAATGGAAATAGATGGCTTAGACTCCTAGGGTCAGGAAAAAATGGGAGAGTTCAATATCAATATTACAATAAACAACAGATAGCTCTCAGTACAGCTTCTATTAAACGTATTGTGGATACTAGCTCAATTGAAAATTTTCTTGTGGTATAAACTTATATGTGCATACTCAGACATAAATTCTATTGTTTTCAATGGGGCTTATTCCCAATAAAGTGTGCATAGGTTTTCGGCCTTAAATTGTAATACAGATGTAAGGTAAGGTATCTGACTTTTTCTTGTGATATTATATTGTTGTTGATATGTTCTGTTGCTGTTGATATGTTCTATCATACTGCGATAGATATGGGGGTGTTTATATGTCACGGAATATGAAAGGAAATCCTGACTTGTTTTAAAATAGTTGTTAAATGTTATATACTTTTGAACCCTCAAATTGTGTCTTGGGGGTATTTAACAGGATCTGTCAAGAATGAACACAAAATATTGGACTGTGAATAGGATATTACTGGCAAAAGCAGGATAGTCTACCAGTAGTCTCTTCTGGAAGTGTCATACTTGGAGTACAATGTTAATAATAAAGTAGTATAATAAAGTAGTATCTTAGAAATCTCTTCGGGAAGGGAAGATCCATGTGACAAACAAGGTCTATCAAATCTGGACTCTTGTTAATGACAGGAATCAGACTATGCCCATAGAAAATGATTTTGTCACTGAATAAAACCCATCTAATTCTGAAGTTTGATTTATTGTCCTTTTTTGTGTGTGCGAGATAATATAATGTGCAATTTTTATATTACAAACAAACAAAAAAGCTTGGATGATCTCAAAAGTTCATGTTGTATTTTTGCTTTAATCAAGCATTTGGCAAATGTATTTGTTCAAGAACACAAAATAAATGCAAATGAAATTTAAATGGTTAATTCAAGATGTCTTCCCCCTATGGATACACTTTGAAGAAAGGATATATAGTTACACATTCTTCAGTTCTCAAATTATATGTAAACTGAAGATTACGCCTTCCTACTTAAGATTAACGTAAGACCTGCGTAACATCATCTCTCTCTCTCCTTTTCCCATCAGTGAAGATTTTATCCCTATGCTGTTGTTACACTAGGTTTGAATACTAAATGTTGATACATCCTAGTAGTATCCCACATGTATGTAGAAATTATAATAGAATACAGTTGCCATCCTATCATACTTTCCTGGGATTAAGCCCCATTGAACACAGTGGGATTTATTTATGTAGACATGCATAAGATTGCACTGTTAGTGGCCCTAGAAGATCTGGAACCAATGCATCTGGCATTCCAGGTGGGTATTTTTATTCTGTGTTCTATAGCAGCAGCCCATTTTTCTGGCTAGGACAGAAGTTAATAAATTTTTCTTGACCATGTGTTTCCTATAACCATTGCTGCTCATATCTATTTATTTCCCATGGAAATTAGCTACTTTTTTCATCACTAACAATTGATCAATAACTAATGGCCTGATCCGACATCAGATCTCATGGTCCGTTTTCATAAGTGACCTAGTGATGATGCAATCATGCTGTTGTTGCATGCAACAGAACCACAACTGGAGGCTACATGCACATGCCAAAACTGCCCAGATTAGTGTTTCTCAAACTGTGGATCGGGACCCACTAGGTGGGTCACAAGCCAATTTCAGGTGGGTCCCCATTCATTTCAATATTTTATTTTTAATATATTAGACTTGATGCTGCCATGGTATGAGACTGCATTTGGGGAAATGTTATAGATCTGTACTTTGAACAGTATATGCTTTTAACAATGATAGTAAATGGGACTTACTCCTGGGTAAGTGTGGGTAGGATTGCAGCCTACGCTTGTTAAAAGTTTTCCTGCTTGATAATGTCACTTCCAGTCATGACATTACTTCCGGTGGGTCCTGACAGATTGTCATTCTAAAAAGTGGGTCCCAGTGCTAAAAGTGTGAGAACCACTGACCCAGATGATCCACCAGTCCAGCAGGTAAGGTGGTGGAGGGGTCAGTTTGGGGCAGCAAATGGGCAGAACCAGGGGGCAGTTTGAGAGCAGGAGAGGGAAGATTTCAGTGGCAGTTGTGCACACTGGATGTTATTCCCCTTTTCCAGCCAGACCTACCCTTCTCTTTGGACTTATGCTAGCAAATAGCTAACACGAGTTTAGGGAGACTCATTGGCAATTAGCAGGCCTACTGGGAGGTAAGTAAAATAGATTTTTACTTATCTTTTTCACTGGTCATCTGATCGCTGCCGCCATCTCACCATAGCATGCAGTGCTTCATTGGCACAGCTGCATGCTATGGACTGGCAGAGGATAAGATTCAGCTGTTAACCTGCTACAGTTCTTCCTACCATACACCTTTTGCCACGTTCATACGCTGCTCCTCAGTTAATATTGCTAGCAACAAGAGCACTGCATTCACCCATAGCATCTGTAAGACCAAATCATACTATCCTTCAGTCAGTGCTTCAACAATCCACAGGGTCTTATCAAGTGACTTGCATAGGTCAAGGTTATGGCACTCTGTGGGATTAATTTAATTTTAATGTTGTCATCAATCCGTATTTAAACTGAGCTAGGGGAAGTAATGAATCTCATGAGCTCACAATAAAGTCTAACTAACTAAGGCTACTGGGCAATGCTCTTTTATTACATGTTAAACCAAAATATGCACCATCAAGTTAACCTTTCTCTCAACAGCTATCCCTTTAATATGAACACTTGTTTACAAACTTGTTTTATATGCTCTTTTGTCTTATTTTAATGTTGTATTGAGGCAGACAATCAGTAATAAAAGTTAATGGCATTTTGTGAGAAAGACATGCATTTGCTTAAACAGTCAGTTCTCATTATCTGCTGGGGTTAGGTTCCTGGAAACCCCAGCAGATACCGAATCTGCAAATAGGGAGTCATTGATCCTGTGGTATCATTGGGTTAGGGGCAGGGGTAGCTTATCTGCCAGCAGCGGAGACCCTCAGAATGCAGCAGAGACCTTCAAAATGATGCCCATGTATTAGGTGGAGAGCTTTAGTGTTGCCAAGGGATGCGTCAGAGTCCCAGCAGATAGTTATGGTTGATAGTTATCTTCTGGCATTTGGAAGCATCCCACAGCCATTTTAAAGCTCTCTGTGATATTCACAGGCAGCATTTTGAACGTCTCCACTGCATTTTGAGGGACTCCGCTGCATTCTAAATGCAGCGCAGACCTTCAGTAGGATTGGGCTATCAGTCTTTCTCTTTCTGTCATCCTGGTTTCTCTCTCTCTCTCTCTCTCTCTCTCTCTCTCTCTCTCTCTCTCTCTCTCTCTCTCTCTCTCTAGCTGTGATGCCCCTCATGCGACCCACGTAGTTAAGCTGGGATCCACTTGTGGGTTCCAACCCACTACTTGAAGACTAGGTTACACGTTCTTCACCTTATGTGACTGGATTCTATGACCTGCACTGGGAGTATTTGCATGCAAGATTGATTCAGCATTTGAATCTGAATTCCAGCTTTCTACTGTAATTGCAGGAAAGGGGCAATCAAAAGCCAAACAGCATTGCTGCTTGACAGCCTTGCTGCTTGAAAATCCTTCAAATCCTGGCACTTATAACTTATTCCGCCTGCTCTTCTATTAGCTTTTAGCAGTGGTCTGGTTTTTGAAGTTGTTGGCGCATGAATGGCTATTGAGTCCTTTGGCTTCTGCACTTTGCTGGCCAGACAACTCATTGACAAAAGTGACCTTGTGGCTTTGAATTTGAGGCAGACTAATCAATCAAGGAACAAGGAATGAAAACTGTTATTAAAATTCAAATGGCATCTCCACTTCCTGCAGAATTTTTAAAATTATTATTGTTATATCTGTGTCAGCTATCAGACATGAACTTGCTTCCAATTAACAGAAACATTTTTTTTCTGATTTACTATTTCTTTTCCTTGACTCGCTGCAGTACAGAAGTGTACTCAGGACGCAAGCTCTGTAGACCTGGATCTTGGTATGTTCCGTCAGCTTCTTGTTGGACCAGACTCTCTTTGTGAGTCTGGAAAACGTGGTAGCTGCTTTACCGATGCGCCTGTTTAGCTCGGCATCGAGAGAATGAGTGTCGATCCCTAGCATGTATTCACTGCTGAAACAGAGACGCCTGCGTTGGCTTGGTCATGTCGTGAGAATGGATGATGGCCGGATCCCAAAGGATCTCCTCTATGGAGAACTCGTGCAAGGAAAGCGCCCTACAGGTAGACCACAGCTGCGATACAAGGACATCTGCAAGAGGGATCTGAAGGCCTTAGGGATGGACCTCAACAAGTGGGAAACCCTGGCCTCTGAGCGGCCCGCTTGGAGGCAGGCTGTGCAGCATGGCCTTTCCCAGTTTGAAGAGACACTTTGCCAACAGTCTGAGGCTAAGAGGCAAAGAAGGAAGGCCCATAGCCAGGGAGACAGACCAGGGACAGACTGCACTTGCTCCCGGTGTGGAAGGGATTGTCACTCCCGGATTGGCCTTTTCAGCCACACTAGACGCTGTGCCAGAACCACCTTTCAGAGCGCGATACCATAGTCTTTCGAGACTGAAGGTTGCCAATACAATACAAAAAAAAAATTTCTTTTCCTTAAAAATGTCTATGCCTAAACAATGCGCCAGCCAGTGATTGCCACAAATTGGCATTTTCCTTGTACAATTTTGTTGAAATAAAGTTTAAAATACATTAAATGCAATGGATTAGATTCACCAAAGCAGAGCTTTTCAACAATATGACTTTTTAAAAAAAGTATTCAGAATCTTGAGAAACACTAATGTAGGCTTGTCTAAACGGTGTGTTTGCTTGACTCAAAGATCAGAGGGAGGTTTCTTATCTGACTATGAGTAGTGCCATAAATTGGAAAACAACTCTGTTCCCTATAAACTTTCAGACGCATCTGTTGGAGTTTGCTCCTCCCCAGATGTGCTGTGGAGGCCAGCTGAAATTTTCCATCCTCTTGGACAACTTGCTGTGAATTTGGTTACACAACCATATAATAGTGCATCAGATCTATCCTGGACGATATATTAACATGAACTTCCTGAGAGAAAATGCTATGCTTCAGTTTTCCCTATTTGCAAAGTGGACTGGTTGATCATTTTATTCTGTGTGCACATTAGGGTTTTTAACTGAACTGTTTTTAAACAGTTCACAGTTTAGAGAGGAGAAGGTCCTGTTCCCCTTTCACAGATTTGATTCCAGATAAGTACTGTTCAGAGGGAGACATCATAGAGATAGGAATGAAATGATCAGCCAGATTTCACAGCTTCAGATTAGTTACTAATGTTGGAATGTTAAATATGATCTGTAGTTCTATCAATCCTTGTGTGGGGAGAGCTTTTCTATGAAATGCAGCCATTGCAGCTGCAATTTGAAGCTCAAGATTGGCCCTGGGGAAGTGGAGCATCAACCCATTCCTCAAATCTACTTATGAGTTGATGTGGGAAGGATTCCCTTAAGGCAGAAAGTTGAAAGCCACTATGCTAAATGTGATGCATCTGAAACTATTTCCATTCCAGCTACCAACACCCACCACAAAATACTTTAAGTTCTGTCATCTCCTTTATTTGTATATCTCAGAAAGGAAGGGGGGAAAAGAAACGACACACGCATGCACACACGCTCTAGCGGGGTACACATAATGTCTGTCCATAGTTATCACAGACTGCTTCCCATCAGCATTTCATTTCTTTATAATGTAAAAGGAATAGCAAGTCCTGAGAAAACTATGGTAACATATCCATGGGGTGAAAAGCCACTGGAACAAAATACAGAGACTATAGCCCTGTTTAGAAAATGAATAGGTTACACCAGTGGTTCCCAACATTTTTTTCACTTGTGTACCCCTTGGCAGCCCGTTTCCATAAATTGTACGCCTCATATTAGCCCCACAAAGTATTCTAATGCCAGCCCTGCAAAGCATTCTAATACAGACCTGCCCTTTTCTGCTATTTATCAGTTCTTTTTCAAGTGCACCTGAAGTACCCTTGGGAGTACATGTAGACCAGGTTGGGGAACCACTGGGTTACACTGAAGATGGAGAGGGAAGATCGGTTTCGTGGTATCAGGTCCCATGTCCCAACCATCATGCATTCAGCCCGATGCATGTACAACTTGTACATGTGACTTTTTGTGTGGAATTTTTGACCTTGCTTTCTGGGGTGCATTACGGGTCCAATCCTAAAGGCACACTATAAGAACATAAGAACAGCCCCACTGGATCAGGCCATAGGCCCATCTAGTCCAGCTTCCTGTATCTCACAGCGGCCCACCAAATGCCCCAGGGAGCACACCAGATAACAAGAGGTCTGCATGGTGGTGCCCTCCCTTGCGTCTGGCATTCTGACATAGCCCATTTCTAAAATCAGGAGGTTGCACATGCACATCATGGCTTGTAACCCGTAATGGATTTTTCCTCCAGAAACTTGTCCAATCCCCTTTTAAAGGCGTCCAGGCCAGACGCCAATGCCACATCCTGTGGCAAGGAGTTCCACAGACCAACCACACTATGCAGCTGGAGAGCATCGCCTGGCCACCACCAGAAATAGTGAGTGGCTGGGTTCACAAGGAGATGGACCACACACACACACCACTTCATATGGGGTCAGAGGGAGGCAGGGGTGGGCAGAACAGGGTGGTGATGGGGGCAGGGAAAAGGGTGGATTGGGCAGGTTTGGTGCTTTGTCACTACCTGACCCCCTTCCTGGGCTTGATCTGCCTTCACAGCTTAACAGGGACTTGTACCAGCAATAGGGCTGGCCCAAGTTGACCCAAAGGGCCCACAAGGGCTTACCTCAGGGGAAGGGATTGAGAGCCAATCCTATCCAACTTTCCAGTGCTGATGCAGCCACAACGTAGCCCTGTGGTAAGGGAACAGACATTTTCTTACCTTGAGGAGGCCTCTGTGACTACCCCCCCCAATGCAGGATGAAGCGCATGGAAAGTGGGATAGGATTGGGCCATGAGTTGAGTATTTTGGTCTATATTAATGTCCAAAAAACCCCCAACCATCCCACTAGTGGCGCATAAAAATATATGCGCTATCTTGTGAAATTCTTAAAGAATCTAAGATGCATCCTGAAGGAATGAGTCAAGAGCAGATTCTCATCAAATTGTGTATATTTGTTGAAACAGAATAGATTGTGTGTTAAACCAAAAGTGCTTTTCGGAAGGGAAGCATGTGAGTATGTCTCTTATTCTTATTCACAAAAGTCCAAATGTTAACCATGAATTTTAAAAAGGTCACTGCATTTGGCCGATCAGTATAAACCGGATGCAGCTTGCAGAGAAAAATGAACACGGTCGAGCGTGGATGTCGACTGCTCCATGTCTCCGTATGATCTTGTTGAGCAACTGTAGATGGTAAGTACATGGATTAGCCTAACAGACAGCCCAGTCCTGAGCTGAAAATGGCCGCTGCTGCATCCTGCACTCTCCAGGCAGCCTCCTCCTTGGGAGAAGGGGACTTTCATCCCCTTCACCCGGGTTAACTGAGTAGCCCTGCAATGGGGCTACTAGATTATATGCCAACCCGAAGGTCAGCGTAGAATTCAGAGCTTCTGTGTCAGGCAGCCAGCCCGACACAGAGGGTCTGGAACTGGTGGAGCAAAGCTCCACCAGTCCCACATCCCTCCTGCCCCGCTCCCTCCCCCAGCAACTTCCTCCCCACCCTCTCCCTCTGCCTCCTCTCCACCCTCTTCCCCTGCACTGGAACACCTCCTCCCTACCTCCCCCCACGCCCCCACCTACCTCTCTGCTGCTCAGCGGTCCGTGTGACCACCAAGCGGTGGAGCACTGGTGCTAGGGCCTACAAACATGCCTTACAGCATGTTTGTGACAGTGCACACTGGCGGTGAGTCGGCATGCAAAGACTAGGATTGGGCCCTGAGTTTGTTGCAAAATAGTTAATTATTATTAAGAATATGTATACACCACTTTTCAGTTTAAAAAAAAAAAAGGTTCACAAAGTGGTTTACAGAGCAAAATAACTAAATGGTTCCCTGTTCCGAAAGGACTTGCAATCTAAATTTTTTTTTGCATGTAATCTAAAAAGAAATTCCAGCAAACAGCCTTTAGAAAAGATGCTATGCTGGAGTGAACATTTGCTCACCCCATGCTAACTATAACCACCACTGCCCCACTACCAGGGGTTAAATTGCCCGACCGCTGCCCCTTCTTGGTGCACTAAATCAAATAATGGCTATGTTAAGTGTCTCATAGCCCCCTGAAGGAGGTGTTGCAGAATGGCCTGAGAGTCCCACTCTGCTGCCATGCAGATCTGTGGAGTCCCATGTAAACCCCCAGTCACTCTGGTCTACAGTACTTCACAGCATTCATGCCTTTGTTATGTGGATTAACTGTAATGCATGTCATGGAAGTTTGAATAACATGTAGAAATGCAGTTGGCTCAGAACTCAGCAACCAGTCCGGTGTGATGTTCTAATCCAGGAATCTCCAGCACCACGCTAATAATCTTGGGCACAGCACAGAGGTGGTGAAGCCTTACTATTCCATGCTCCATGTTTCAGGCCCAATCTCTTCAGCAACTCACATCAGACATCAACTCCTGGAAATCGGGGCACAGTGTCTTCTCAGGCAATGTGGAGTAGAAACATTTGCCCAGCACAAGTTGCCACAAAGATTGGGCGTGAAAAAAGAGGCTCTGGCAGGGAATAGTAAGGCTTCATCACCGCTGCACCATGCCTGAGATATTATCATCATGGTGCACCAGATCCAACCTGTGGTCCAGAGTTTAATCACACTGCTCAAGTGCTACTTTAAGTGCACTGGCTACCATGAGAACAGCTCTCCTCAGTCTGATCCAAAGCATCTAGTCCAGCCTCCCGTTTTCCCCAGCTGCCTAGTATAGGCCTCTGGGAAATCTACAAACAAGACATAAGGACCAACAGCCATCTCTTACTGGTGCCTCTAAGTGGCACAGTGCTGCCAAACCTGGAGACGGCACATGCTTATCAAAACTAGCATCCAGTATTCGTCTTGTCTCATTCCTTTTCAGTGGCATCCAGGCTGGTGGCCATCACCACTGCTGGGACAACCAACTCCATACATTAATCATGTGACTCTGCGACAAAGTATTTCATTTTGTCTGCCCTGAAATTCTTGACAATCTGCTTCATTGAATGACCTCGGGCTTCTTCACTTTGGTGAGATGGAGAAATCCACGTTCTCCACACCATACATGGTTTTGATAAGCCTCTTGTACCACCTTTAGAAAGCTGTATTTTTTTTCTAGGTGACTTTACTGGACATCCATTGACTGGGTTCCTCCTACCCATTATATTTTAGATGTACAGTGGGGAGAGATGCATGAGCTTAGGTCTCACTGCTACACCCTGCTCTGGGAATAATGCCCCCACTTGGGCCACATATAAGTGCACTTCCATTTACATTTGGGAAATGTTAAGCTCTAGTATACACCCATCAACCCCAGTGACAAACTGGTACAATCACTGGACTTGGGCTGAGAGCCATGTAAAAACATTATGCACAAATGGAATTTCAAAGAATGAACTTGCTATACATTCTCTAACATCTATTATCTTATATCATCTAAGTCTGTCTTAGTTCACCAGTTTTTACACAGTAGGAAGATAATGGATGCTACTAAACTGATGGCCCTTCAAGAAAAACGTATTCTTTCTGCTATGGTTTTTCCCCCAGTGAAAATATCACTCTTGGAACATTTTTGTATTGTCAGAATATATCTTGTCCTCTATAAACTGCTGTCTCTTTGTGTAATTGATAGCTTTATACCTGCTTTGCTTCATTCAGATAGAGGGCAATCCGAGCTGCCAGGAGACTGAAAGACTAAGGGCACAATCCTAACCCACTTTCCACACTGACAGAAGGGCAATGCAGCTCCAAAGTAAGGGGACAAACATTCCCTTACTTTGAGAAGGCCTCCATGAGGGCCCCCCAACTGCAGGATGCAGCACACATTCCATTGGTACAGCTATGCCAGTGCTGGAAAGTGGGTTAGGATTTGGGTCTAAAGCAAGTCAGAACCACAGGGGTGTGCATCGAGGCAACTTGCCCTAGCTTGAATCTCATTAAAACTGAGACATTAATCAACTAACATTTTGATTAATTACTGGGATCCTGACTGACTTATAACCTATGAGTAGAGGTGTGATTTTTCAGTAGTAACAAAATAAAAGCATATAACACCGCTTTCCGCACTTCTCATCTTTGTAAATTAAAAAACCACCCCCAAATCTGCAAAACAATACACTGGAAAATCTACAAAATAATAAATAATGAGCTAGACTGGGGAAGTGTGTGGGGAATGATCGTGGCTGCATCTGCTGACGTTATACCACCTATATCACCAACCTAGTACACTTTTAAAGTGATTATAATTTATAAAAATGCACCCTTGAAATAAAAACATTTTACAGTTTATCCTCCTTGGACTTATCCTTGCACTTATCCTCCCTGGGGAAAAAATAAAAATGTTTAAGGTCACCTCTACCTATGGGGCTAGAGGTAAAGACATGCTTTTTAAACAGGACTATTCCTATTTTGGAACTGTTAGGAAGTTGCTTTACACTGATCGAGACCATTTGTCCATCTATCGCAGTATTGTAAACACTGACTGGCAATGGGTTTCAGACAAAAATCTCTCCAGCTGTGTGATGCCGAGTGATGCAGGGTGGATTGGCTAGGAGAAGGGGGGCGGATTTGGCAGCAGTGATGGACACGCAATCCTAGCCCTCTTCCTGGAGCCGATGCTGTAGCCTGTGTCCAAGTGGACCTGCACCAGCTATTTCACTAGCACAGGTCTGAGTAGACACCTTCACATCATGAAGGCTTACACATGGACTCTTCACTCACAACAGGAGAGGAAACTGAATGCTTTCCACATGCGCTGCCTCCGATGCATCCTCGGCATCACCTGGCAGGACAAAGTTCCAAACAACACAGTCCTGGAATGAGCTGGAATCCCCAGCATGTATGCACTGCTGAAACAGAGACGCGTGCGTTGGCTCGGTCATGTTGTGAGAATGGATGATGGCCGGATCCCAAAGGATCTCCTCTATGGAGAACTCGTGCAAGGAAAGCGCCCTACAGGTAGACCACAGCTGCGATACAAGGACATCTGCAAGAGGGATCTGAAGGCCTTAGGAGTGGACCTCAACAGGTGGGAAACCCTGGCCTCTGAGCGGCCCGCTTGGAGGCAGGCTGTGCAGCATGGCCTTTCCCAGTTTGAAGAGACACTTTGCCAACAGACTGAGGCAAAGAGGCAAAGAAGGAAGGCCCATAGCCAGGGAGACAGACCAGGGACAGACTGCACTTGCTCCCGGTGTGGAAGGGATTGTCACTCCCGAATCAGCCTTTTCAGCCACACTAGACGCTGTTCCAGAACCACCATTCAGAGTGCGATACCATAGTCTTTCGAGACTGAAGGTTGCCAACACACCTGGATAAGTGTTCCCTTACCCAGAGGAGATATCTGCAACTGCCCCCCCCCCACACAGCTACAGGACGCAGCTGTAACCATTTTGGCATCACTGCATTGGCAGGGGAGGGGAAGGATAGGGTTGGGCCCTAATGATATGCACTATAAAAATAAGGATCTGGTCACATAGAAGGATGAATGTTTTCTGTTAGCAACTGTTACCCTGCACATGCCCGATCTCATCTGATCTCGGAAGCTAAGCAGGGTCAGGCCTGGTTAGTACTTGGATGGGAGATCTCCTGGGAATACTGGGTGCTGTAGGCTTATACCAGGGGTGTCCAAAGTTTTTGGCTGGAGGGCCACATCATCTCCCTGACACTGTGTCGGGGGCCGGGGAAAAAAAGAATTAATTTACATTTAAAATTTGAATAAATTTGCATAAGTTTACATAAATGAATATATTAAAGATGAACTTATATGAATGAATGAAGGTCTGGCAATAGCTCAAGGCCTATAAAAGGCCTTGCACAAAGCAAGGCTGGCCTGTCCTTTGCTGCCTCTGCTGCATCACAGACATGAAACAGCAAGCAGGGGAGGGAGCTCTCATCACACAGCTCACGCGAGAGGTCAAACAGTTGCCCTCACGCTGAGAGCAGTTGCGTCGGGCCAGTGCGGGCTCCAACAAATCTCCGGAGGGCCAGAGGTTCATTAGAGACTGTAGGCTCCCTGAGGGCCGCATTGGGAAACCTCAAATGCTGCATGTGGCCCCAGGGCCAGGGTTTGGGCACCCCTGGCTTATACCATAGTCTTTAGAGACTGAAGGTTGCCAACCACCAACCACCAGTCCCAAACACATAGCCAATGCAAAGTCTAAACTAAGCAATTCTGAATATAGTTGACTGTAATTCCCATGATCCCAGTAGTTGAAGAAAGCACAATCATGGGAATTGCCCCAACCATAGTCATCACATGCTCTATTTGTCCAAAAATTGTAGGCAATTCATAAAATCCAATGTGAATCTTCAAAACCTCCGAAGATACAAATCTAAACATTATAGCACTTAGGACTATTAATTCAGAGGACAATGCACAAAGAAAAAGTCTGGTTCTGGTTATTGTTAAAATCAGACATATCATTTGAAAAAAACTTAACACTTTGACAATTCTTGCCTTTACAAGATCCTCCCTTTCTTTGGATACTCTGTTAATCCATTCCAAATGCAAAGTGTCACAGATCTACTAGATTTCTTGCATTTAAAGGTCATTTGTCTCTGTAATCTGAAGAGGTGGGCTTATGCCATGAAATCTTATGCCACAATAAATCTGTTGGTTTTTAACATGGCTTGAGACTCATTGCTGGTCCAACAGATAATAAGACATTCCCCTCAGGAATTTGTACAAAGTGCCTAAAATTCACAATGCAACGTTACACAACATGACGGTCACAATGGGCTAATAGCATACACCTGAAAGTCACACCACAACTCACACAGGGATTCTGGGTCTTCTGTTTCATCCTGCTCCAGAAGACCATTATAGCATGTCCTCTAAACTCCTATGGTCACAATAATTTAAAAATTGCCTTTAGAGTAAAACTTCTAAAAAATTAAAGGCTTAGGGCCCAGTCCTATCCAACTGTCTAGCACTGGTGCAACCTCAAGGCAGCCCCAAAGAAAGGGAACAAATGTTCCCATACCTTGAGGAGGCCTCCAAGACTGTCTTCCCAACACAGGAAGCAGTGCATACCCCATAGCACAGCAGCAACAGCACTGAAAAATTGGATCGGATTGGGCCTTATACACCTCCATTCTCACCCAAGAACAGGAGGCACTTTTGTAGCCACCTTCTTATGGATTCACTGAAACCAACTGCCCCTACTTGTTTCAAAGAGCATTCTGTGATTGTTCTGATGATGCTTGATTCTAGAACAAGCTCCTTTCATCTCAGGTGAAACAGCTGATACAGTAGAATAGCACATTACTTATATATTTATATAACACGGTCCATGTACAGGGCACTTGACAAATGCCGTGTCTCCATAATGTCAACAATTTTGTGGAATGCCTGGAAATGTTAGCCATTTCATGAAACCTTTGAGTTATTTTGAAAAATCAAAAAGATTTTGAAAATGACTTTTTTGCAGTCATTTCTTTTACTAGTGTTATCTGCAGGCAATATCCAGGCGAACGGAGACAGTCCATCCCTGCACAAAGGCACAACTGCTTGTACATGGAGAGACTGGCACAGTCAGCCTCACACACACTGGGGTGGGGGCCCTTGGTGTGTGCCTCTTGTATCTCCAGCTAGTTCTCTCTTTCTTACGTAGCACAAGTCACTCAGGCTTTATGTGGATGTCAACGTGTGGATGAAATGTGCCTTAGTCGTCTGAGCAAAATGTGCATTTCCTGAAGGATAGTATGTGAAAGATGATCAAAATATAAAACTCATAGTGAGAATGCAGAAATCTAAAGTTTTAACATGCACGTTTGACATTTTTGACCGCCTCCCACTGTTTCTGAAATTACAATTTGGATTAGGGATATGGCTAATCTTTCAAATGATCTTGTGTTTGGCTAAGGACCAAACAGCATTTTAAATTGAAACCTGTAATTTTGAGACATACTTAACTCAGAAGGAAAACTGGAAGTGTCTCTTTGTTGTAAAAAAAAAAAAAAAAAAGCAGTCAGGGAGGCAGGAATTTGTATTAGGACTGTGGATCATGGTGGAGGGCTTAACCCCTCTCCCTTGTACCATTCTCGCAGTGAAAATTCCATCCCTCCCACCCCCATGTGCTGCAAATCACTTAGTTCACCCTCCCTGATTACACAACACAGTCCTGGATTCCACCACACTTTTTTTTTTTTTCCTTTTACAACAAAGGTGCACCTGTGGTAAGTTCTCTCTTAATGATGGACTTAATGTAAGATGTAGTTTGGCCCTAAAGAACCTTAGAATCCTGTTTGTACCAGATAGAATGCTGCAGCAGGGGCACAGATTTTATTTGTGCCAAGAAGTTCCCTTGACTTTTACAGATAATGTCATGTTGACACACTGGATCAAATCCCACAAAGGTGGTATTATGTGATATGATATACTGACACTACTAAGGTTCCCTTAACTAAAGGCACCATGGGGGTGTGGAGTAGATTTCAGACCATATAATATTCTGTGCAAACATCATGCTGCTTCTGCAGGTTGTCTTTTCTCTTTCTCTTTTTTCCCCAAGTTACACAAATGTCAGAAAAACTGAACAAACTAAATGTTGAAGAGGCAGCGTTTCTGAGTTTTAATATCCTCCTTTTAACACAGAAGCTACAAACTTTAATTTCAATAACATACACATAGTTGAAATAATACAAAGTGCATAGCCACATTCTACAGATAAAGTGGTGCCACAAAGCTCAGTCTCGAAGCTGTAAGCTTTTACAGAACATAATAAGGAAAATCAAGCTGGTTAATTCATGTGCACTTCGTAACAGGGAGGGTGGGGTGGCTGCTTGAAATCCTAGCCAGCAGTTGTTCAGGTAACCAGAGGTCACTGGGTCCTGGGGAAATGTGATGAAAATCCAATATAGTCATATCACAGTGCAGTAATTGCTGATCCAACTAACAGGCTGCATTTTTGCTTGAGAACAGTACACTAGGAGGCATTTTTCTTGACTGGTTTATTCATCTCCTTCAGCTGGAGTTCCCTCTTATCACAGCAGCTCTTCTAGGCTAGATGTCTCCTAGACTTCCTTTTGGGGGGCTTCTCACCAGAGGTTCATTCACAATCAAAAGTATGGCAATTCCTTCTTTCCAGTGTGGGGAACTCAAGTCAGTGACTCGGACTCAAGTTGCAAAAATGCATGATTTTTATTGACTTGGCAACTCATGAATCGCACGTATGGCAGACTCTGAAAAAGACTTGAGTCAGGGTCCGTGACTCAGAACTCATCCCCATGCATGCTGACTTGAGTCTGCCTATGTGTGTGGGGGGTGCCTGCTCGCAGTTTTTGTCACATGGAAAACCTCGTGGGGCCAGCATTCTGATGGTAAGCAGCAAGGAGGTCCAGTCCGGAGGCAGGAAAGGGTTAATGCTTTCCTCTTGCAGTGAATGGGAGAAGGTGGGACTGGGCTCTCTTTTCCTGTCTCTGATGATGATCATTGGAGAAAAGATGGGCAATCCATTGGCTGAGGGAGGGCAGGAGGAGGAGCAACCCTTCTTGAATGAACGGCTGCAGTGGAACTACTTGTGAGTAGGGTTGCCAAGGATCCTGGTAAGCCTCCCAGCTGCTGCCTGTGACCCTCCTCCCTCTTGCCACTGCTGTCCCGGCTCTCACTCAGTCCCTCCCACCCTGTTACAGATGGAAGGGGGCAGCAGGGGAGTGAGTAAAGAGAACTCCCAGACAGACACATAGCCCAGCAGTAGTCCCGTTTTCCCCATGGCTGGCTTTTTAAAGGGGCGACTCAGCCCAGGGAGAGAGGACAGGGGAGCAATCACACTTTGCAGGCATGACTCTGTTATTACTTGGGAGGGGGACCCTCATTGAATGAGCAGCTGAGGAGGGTCTACTTCTGAGTAGAGCTGCAAGGATTGGGTCATCCTAGTAAACCTAGCAGCTGCTGCTCATGACCTTCCTCCCTCTCTCTGCTTCTGTCCGGCTCTTCCACAGTCCCTGTTACCCCTCCTGCCCTCTACAGATGGAGTGGGACAGCAGGGGAGTGTTCAAAGAGACCTCCCACATACATACACACTCCCCAGCAGCAGCATTGTTTCTTCCACTTTTTAAAGGGGGGGGGGCGACTGGACTCAAGTCTGTTAGAGTCGCTAAAGGGTGTCACAGCAACTTGGAATGTGCCCCCATTATGACTCTTGTTTGAGTTGAGTCGTGGGGGGTGGTGACTCAGTGACTTGACTCAAGTCAAGCCACGCTGGGTTTTCCCAACATTGCTTCTTTCTCTTTTGTACCCACGGAGCCAAAATAGTTACCTTCCACCTTCATCAGCTACCAAACTCTTCTTGTTTTCTGCATTCCCCTGCTTTCCATGCTTCTTCCCTGTTATCACTCCTTGATGGCCTGCAGGTGGACCTTCTCATTCACCAGAGACCTGTGTTGAGCAGAAGACCCTCCCTCTATCTGCTCATTTCCAATGTCCTGATTTCCCCTGTCTCTTTAATATCATGTGTCTCTCCGCCCCTCCTCATCTATGAATGGAAATCCTAGTGACCTGCATATACCCCAAGGTTACAGAAGAATTGTGTAGAGCAGTGTTTTTCAAACTGTGGGTTGGAACCCACTAGATGGGTTGTGAGCCAATTTCAGGTGGGTCCCCATTCATTTCAATGTTTTATTTTTACTATATTAGACTTGATGCTACTGTGGTATGTGACTGCATTTGGGGAAATGTTGCAGACCTGTACTTTTAACAAGCTATTATGTATATTATTTTTACCAATGATAGTAAATGGGACTTACTACTGGGTAAGTGTGGATAGGATTGCAGCCTAGGATAGTAAAAAAATTTTCCTGCTTGATGATGTCACTTCTATTAATGACATCACTTCTGGTGGGTCCTGACAAATTCTCATTCTAAAAAGTGGGTCCTGGTGCTAAATGTGTGAAAACCACTGGTGTAGCCAACTCAGGGCCCAATCCTATCCAATTTTCCAATGCTGGTGTTGCTGTGCCTATAGGGTATACACTGTTTCCTGTGTTGGGGAGGAAGTATTGGAGGACTCCTCAAGGTATGGGAACATTTGTTCCCTTACCTCAGGACTGCACTGTGGCTGCCCCAGTGTTGCAAAGTTGGATAGGACTGGGCCCTCATGTGGTCAGTTTGGAGGTGAAACAGGATCACACAAAAAATAAAGTAGTGGTTTCTGCATACTGGGGGGGCTCCCTGGGTAGGCACAGTATATCCACTTATACAATAAAATAATAATACAATATTTTTAAAAAATACCCCAAGTTGCCTTGTTTGATTCCAGGTCCTTTGATTTTCCAAAACCTTATGGAAAATAAGTCCCACAGAATTGAATGGGGCTTACTCCTAGGGAAGTGTATTTGGAAATATAGCCCTACTTTGTAAGCATGGAAATCTGCCATTCCTTTTATAATAAAGAGACAATAAAACAGTGATGTACTAAAGTCCATTGAAGATTCTTCTCTTAGCCCCTCCCCCATCACATATGCTTATCCCCATCTCCATTGAAAATCTTTTCTTGCCTGAAAAGCAAACGGTGCAAGGAGAGGCCTATTATGGCTTTAATTACTTCAAGTCAAGGCGCTGGAGAGGAAGATGTCGTCATTTTAAGACTTGGCATGTCTAAGTGCTTTGCCAGGAAGAAGTAGAACAAGAAAGCTGCAATGATTATTTATATGTCTTGGCTTAAACTCAGGTTTAAAAAAGGTCTAAAAAACTCATTCTCTGTGGTCATTGTCCTCCAGCTCCCGTTCACTGGAATGTCCTTGTTTCAGCTCCAGTTCTGATTGGCTATCTACAGTATTACCATATTGACTGGTGCAGTGGAATAAAACAGACAGATGCTAAAAATAATGAAACTCCCTGCACAATGCACACTTTTGCTTTTAGTTAAAAGAGGGGAAAGACATGCCTGTGCACTCCATGGTTGTATTACTAAACATTTCAGGGAACAGTTTATCAAAAGGAAAAAAAGAGATAACTTACCAATAGTATATGCAATTTGACATATTGATTGGGATAACTGTAGCATTTATGGCAATGCATCTGTACGTGTGCAAAACATATATGGTTAATTTTTAAAGAAGCAGGCACCTGTTATTTCTGAAGTCTGGTAAATCAAGATCCATTAAACTGAGGAGGGTATCCAGATAACATACCCAAAATTGTATTTTACTTTTCTTTTGTATGGAATGAGTTATTTTTCCTCAGAAGTGATATTTTCATACTACAAGAAACCAGTAAAAGAGATTCTCAGGTTATCTGGTCCCTTGTTTTGGTGAGAGCTGCAGTTACCTGCAATGTCTGTGTCAGGGAAATGGTGCCACTGAACCAAAAGTCATCTTTGCTGTTCCATACAGAGGTGGCTTGGGTGATGACCATTCTGCTGGGGCATATGACTAAGAGACCTCTAGCAGTGTTGCCCTGCCATCAATCAATGGTTTTAATTGCTTACATGATTGAATAATAAAAATCCTCACTGCCGAATTGATTTTTTGGCCTGGCTACTGCTTGCTTTATGATGAGAGGACTTTTCATTCCCTCCATCTACTGTGTTATCAAAATACAAGGTTTGTTTTCATATAAAAGCTTCCAGAGGAAGGGAAATAGGCAATGGAAAATCCCCCACCTAACTGACATGAGAGGGGGCTGAGCAACTGACATAACTGCCATGAGAGGGGGTCGAGCAAATCCTTGTGCAGATTGTCAATGAGTGCAGAAATGAATACTGTACATGGAGGGGGTGGTCAAGACTGCACCTGCTGTTCCTGCCTCTGACTTCCATATAGCAGCTTATTTGAGGGTGCCAAGCAAATCTGTGGCTGGGGTAAGATCTGAACCAGGAACTTCCAGCTCGGTTCATTCTTCTAACCACTATGCTACACCAAGTGTTATGGCAAAATATTCATCTATGATGCAACTGTTTTCAAAACTAAGATAGAAATACAAATATTAACACTTAGTTCATGATCTGAAAACTAGAAATTGATTACAGTATATGCCTGTTGTCTACTATGGACAACAAGTAAGACTAAAAGATGCTGAACTAAGGTACGTTGAAAAACATGCACAGTAATGTTATTACCTTGATAACATCATGACATTATGTTGCTGGAGAAACTCAAGGGGTTTTGCATGGTCCTGCATTTTTGTCTTGAGGGAAGGGTTGTCCTCTGGACTTTCTATTTATAGAGGATGTCCATCAACAGCTATTGGCCATAATAGCTCAAAGAAACCTCCAGGTAATAGATGCACTGAACCTCTGGGTATCCGATGCTGAGGACAGGCAACAGGGGAAGCTTTCCATATCTTTCAGGCTCTGTTTATGAGTTCCCAGAGGCATTTAACTGGCTGCTGTGGAAGACTGGATACTGGACTAGATTATCACTTGGTCTGTTTCAGCAAGACAATTCATATGTTCTTATTTGATGTGACTTACAGATAGCCAGAAATTACAGTATACCTTACTGATGTGGTCACGGCTGCAGAAATGGCTGTGGTGAGCCGCTGTTAAAAATACTTTAAAAATATTTGATCTTTTTGTGGAAACCCACAGTTATATACTGTATACAGACTAACTTTTTCTATCAGTGTATCAAGAATGAAATCTGACCTGGTTACAGACCAGGATTCTCTCTCTCTCACTCTCTCTCTCTTTGTTTTTAATGCTCAGAGCACCATATGTTTAAAAGGTGCCTTTTAGCATAACTGTAGATTCTTTTAAGGAAAGTCAGGCTCATATTTCCTAATCTTTTATTGATTAAGATCTTGAAAAATGTGGTGCAGAATTAAATCAGCTTCAAGAGATGATTTAACCCTCTGTGGGTTGTTACCGGTGTCTTCCTTGTAAGTCCTCATATTTTTATACTAATTCCTATAGTGTCCACATTAATTTTTATTCCATGGGATGTTATCTTTCCTTTATGAACTTCCTATTCTAGGACATCGAGGATATTAATGATAATTAGTTTGCAAGCTTTGGCCTATCACATTTCACAAAGTAATCAACTGAAAGCTGAACTTCTGTTTCCACCAAATGTGTATGGAAAGAATGCAGTTTCACACATACATACTTGTTCCATTCTGGAGGTCTAGATGGATGTTGGAGCATATGTACAGTCAATTCTTGTTAACTGCTAATACTGTGTTTATAAATCTATGGTGCAACCACATGTTTAATACTTGGTACAGTTCTGCTTGCTGTGTTTTAGAGAAGATGTTGTGGGGCTGGAAAAGGTATAGGAAACAGCAACCAAAATAATCAGGAGCCTGAATCCTTTTCCTCACAAGGAAAGGTTACAGTGTTTGGGGTTTCTGAGTTTAGGGGAAAAAGATGACTGAGGAGGGACATGATTGAGAACTATAAAATTATGCATAGTGTGAAGAAAAAGAAGTCACTAGTTCACAACTCTAGAACTCAAGGTCATCCAGTGACACAGATTGTCAGGAGATTCAGGACAGTCCAAAAGAAGTACCTCTTTACACAGTGCATAACTAATGTATGGATTTGGTGCCACTAGAGATAGTGAAGGTCACTAGGTTGGATAGCTTTCACGGGAAATTGGCTGAAGTCACAGAGGTCATATCAATGACTACTAGCCACAATGGCTATGTGCTGCCTCCAGGTTCAGAGGTGGTGTGCCTCTATATGCCTGTTGCAGGTGAGCAATGGGGGGGGGGGAAGAGAGAGAGATGCTTTCATCATCTCCTTGTGCAGTTCCCAGAGGGTGGCCACTGTTGGGAACCAGAATGTTGGTCTTGATGGGGCTTTGGCCTGATCCAGCAGTTTCAACATTTGGCTCTATGTCTGAAAGATATAGCATGTTCTATATTTGTCATGAGAACGCTATCCAAAACAACCACCTCCCAGTGCAGTGTATAGTATTTGTAGACACCACATGACTCACCCTCACCATTGTGAATTTCCAGCTCTAGTTTCGGCTGGGAATATTGAGCAGAAACTGGATGATCTACAAATTGAAGTGGGGGATCACAGTATTTGCAGACTGTACAGGCTGCATAGAGATCACTTGCCACGGGGTAACATTTTTTATTCCATTGCAGTACTGACTGTAGCATGTTCTCTGGCCATAAGACTAGAGTAAATAGAACAGTCTTCTGAACAGCAAAGGCCGTTGTTCCTCTTTCATGGTGCATGTGGCTGATACCACAGGAACAGATTGTGTTAACATTTAATCTTGTTGTTTAACCCGGTTTTAATTTCATCTGTGAATCGGAAACCTTGTACATCAGCACTTGCACCTTATAGTCTCCTCCCCATCCCCAAGAAGTCAGGGTGGGAATGAAGAAAAAACTGACAAACCACACCTAGGAGTCGGGTAGAATGTTGTCTGCTGTAGCATGACATGGGAAAAGAAATCCCCTAAAGAATCATATTTTGTTAGCTGGCTTTAATTTATCATCTGGTGACAACAATATATTTCTTCAAGCGGTTGTACTAGGACTACTGGAAAAATAATAATCAGCACCAGGTTATCCAAATTCCCAGAAGAAAACAGGCTTCAGATTGGTTTATTTTAAGTAATGGAAAAATTCAGGTGTCAAAGTTCAGAAAAGAAATTTGCTCACCTGGGAGCTCTAGGAGAGGTGAGAGGCAGTGTCATTTTCATGCAGCAAAATGCCTCTTGGAATTGGAAGGGTATGAATAGAACTTGAGCAATAAAATAGGAGAGGCGGCAGCGAAACAGTGCCTAGGACTGAACTGTAATACTATAGGAGTAATATGGGACTAATGAGCTTGTGTAGGGTATTGTCGTCCAGTTGTGAGGCTTGCTACCCTATGTGTGGTCACCAACCACTGCTATTCTGTTCTTTCTACAAACACAGATGATGGGGGGGGGGGATAGAGACATTAAAGAGCAGAGAGTCCTGAGTACTATGGAAACCCTTTAAAAATGCACATGTGCATTGAGGATGGGTGTTGGAGAAGTAACGAATATTACTTTCAAATGGCTTTTAGAAGGGGTGTGTGTGTGTGTACACTTTTATCTAGAAAATGCGTCTTCATGATGCATAGATATGGTCCCAAATGATTTTCAGAGTTTTCTTTATATGACACCATACAAATATACATTCTTAGATGCTCACAAAAATCCATCAGCAGCCCCATATTAATCCATAAATGTGTTGGTGTGTTCACCCACTCACCAATGCACCCATGCAATAACTCTTCCTTTCAGACCACTGAGTTCTTGTGAACAGCGATGATCTCCTTTGCTGCATCAGAGTGATTAACAGCCCAATCCTACGCACACTTTCCTGGGAGTAAGCCCCATTGACTATAATGGGACTTGCTTCTGAGTAGACATGCATGGGATTGGGCTGTAAATTTTTGCATGATTGTAAGCTCTGGGAACCACAATATGATCATTTCTTTTTATAACTACCTGACCGTATAAAGTTTTTGGAGTCCGATTTCCTCTGAGCACTGATCCACCTATACGGGTTCATCGCTGGATGGTTGCTACTCTTGCATGTGTGAACAAGCCATCAAACAGAATACAGAACATTTGCTTCCTCTCCAATCCAATGTTTTCTACATAATCAGCAGCTGTACATCGTTAAGTGTTGAATAAAGTACTGAAAAATCAGGTGATGAATAGGCATTTTGAACCAATCATCAGCTGTACCAGCACAATGGAAAATTGTTTTGTTTATGGGTTCTGCACCAAAGATTCAAGAGACACTGCAATTAACAAGTCAGTATGACTGATATTTTAAGGAGCCACAGTAAAAGTTCATGAATGTAAATTATTAGAATCTAAGAGCTCCCTCTGGAAATGCCTCCTGGATATATATTTAAGACAAATTTGGTCTCATGAAAGCAAAGTAAGGAAATTCCTTGATGCTGTATACTGCAGCTAGTATAGCATAGGCCAAAGTCTGGGATCAAAATGAGCAAACGCCTGTTAATAGCTTCAGGGTTCAAAAGACAGCACCACAGTCTGCTTTTGTGCATCATGAACAAAAGGACAATGAAACGATGGCCTAAGTATTCACAGCCCAATCCTATGGGCTCCGCACACTGATGGAATGCGCATTTAGCCAGCGCTGACTACTGAGAAGCAGCTGTACAGCATACTCCAGTGGCACATGCTGCTGGAGCACTGATGAGAAGGCCAAAGACTTCCCATGTCCAGTGACGGAATGCTGGCCACCCTTCAGAACAGGTAAGCCCATGTAGGGGGTTGGTGGGAAGCAAGAAGGGGGTTGAACAGGACAGGGGTGGGCGGAATGGAGCAGTGACGGGAGCAGGGAGGAGGGTGGATCAGACCCAGAGGGGGTCGGGTTCGGGTTCGGCACATCCAGTGTCAGGATGTGGTTCAAATCCTGACATACCGGGCCTGAACCATATGCACAGATCAAATCGAACTTGCACCAGCAATTGAGTTGGCACAGATTCGGGTTGAACTGTAGTGGCTGCTGGAGCTTACCCTTGGTAGAAGGAAACGAATGTTCCCTTACTCCGAGGAGGCCTTCAGTGGCCAAAACTCCCCCGCAGGATACAGCGGTAGCTGTGCTGGTGCCTCTGCATCGCTGAACAGGTAGTTAGGTAGGATTGGGCTGCCAGTCTACAATGTTCAACTATAAACCTAAAGCAATGCAGATGCATTTTGTGATCCTTCTAATTTTTAATATTAAATGAGAATTCATTGTAAAAGCATGAATAAGTAATACATTTTTAAAAAAATAACATGTACTGACTGCTTTTAAGGAGCTCTCTATAAAAGATAATATTTCTTCAAAGGCTACTTAAAAACACAAATGTGTAGCGCAGTCCTATCTTGTGCTAGATCAGGCAGGCCAGGAGGCTTATGCTGTATCCAGCAGATGAATGGGGTCAGAAGTGGCTCAGCCGGAGGCAAGGGGAAACTCTTCTGCTTACCCCTGGGTAAGCCAACACCACCCCAATGGGTCTCCTTGGACTTGTGCCACCAAGTCTGAGAAGAACAGAGCAGCTTCGAGCAGCTTCCCGCTGCTCAGGGAACGGGTTGGGATCCAGCATAATTGCCAGATCCCAGCTCAGCCTCCTGCTCCCCGCCCACCTGCCCTGGAATGCCACCCTCCTACCTCCCTCCGCCCCCTGCATCAGCCGAGGTCGGCTGACGCAACCCTCTCAGTGCAGAGGTTGGGTGTAGCCTCCGTGGGCCGGCACGTGTCCCTGCACCAGCCCAGTTGAATCTCGAGGAGGTGCAAACATGCTTTGCGGCACATTTGTGGCCCTCCTGGGCATGCGCAAAGGACTTGCACTGGCCTAACATATAGTTAGGATTGCGCCTTCAGTCTAGCTCTTAATAAACGTCTCTGGAAATATTCCCAACGTATCACTGCTAATTGAAAATAATAACAGAACATTAAAAAAGAAAACAAAAAGAAAACATTAGACATGATAGGTAAACCACCAGTGGCATACAAATGGGGGGATGGGGAGCATGGGCCCCGCGTGCCAAGTTGCAGGGGGGTGACAGAGGCAGCCTCCAAATTTTTAAAATCTTGGTATTTTTGTATAATACCATTATTTTATATATCATTCAATGTGTGATTTCATGCAAAATGCATCGAAACAAACTGTGTTGAAATATCTCTATGCTATCAAATGCTATAGCCAAAAAACCAGACAAGGAAAACACAACTGCCATACAGCCCAATCCTGAACTGCTCAGAGCGCCCAGGCTTGGCGGCACTGAAAAGGGCTGCCACCGAATCCTGCGCCTCCTGTGCTACCGCAGAAGCTCCTCGGGAGAAGGGGACTTTCGTCCACTTTGCCCAAGTAAGGTAAGCAGCCCCACAATGGGGTTACTCACTTTATCGCTGACCAAAAAGTCAGCAGTAAAGTAAAGGCGCTCGTGTAGGGCGCGCAGCCCTTCACAAGTGCCCTGGATCCTGCAGAGCTCAGCTCTGCGGATCCTGCTTCCACCTGCCCCCCGGCACGCCTCCCACCTGTTCCTCGGCATGCCTCCTTCCCGCCCCTGCCGGTCTCCCCCCTGCCCTGAATGCTTCCTCCATGCCCCCATCCCCACCCCCGCCTGCCATTCTGCAGTTTGGCGGTCTGGGAGACCGCCGAGCTGTGGAACCTGGGTGATCGCCCCGTGCTAGCCCAGCACTGGCCAGCGCTGGTCTAGCACCAGTGGGAGCCTGGCGGTGAGCCCTGCGAACGTGACTTATGGCACGTTTGCGACTGTGGTTGGTGGCACGGAGCCATGCCACCGACCACAGGATTGGGCTCTTATGTAACAAAAAGTGGATTGCACTGACATTACCACTGGGAATAAATAGCATGTTGCAAGCATTCCAAAAAACCAAATGTATTCTTCATAAATGTACGTATGTTTTGGCTTTCTTCTATATTACAACAAAACGGCTTTTGTATGTATGATAGACCACAAGCCCACTTATATTATCTTGATGGGCATTCCTTCCCTGTTTTGTTTTTGGTTATGATCTCTCATGTTCACTACATATGTGAAACCTATTATATATAAGTTAATAGAAAATGTTCACTGTCTGCGCTTCTTCTCTGTACATTATTATTACTATTCATTGCATATCATAAGTATTACTGAAAATAATTTTGTCATGGGAAGGGTGCTAAAAACTTATGGACCCTGAGTGCCAAATGACCTTTGTATGCCACTGTAAACCACAGTTCAGAAAATCTGCAGAGAAAGACCAGATTTTCCCCCTACTTTGTCTTCTAGAAGACCAGTGTTGGTGCTGTAGTTCAGTACCATTTTGTTCTTGCAGATAAAGTAATGGACAGCTGGCACTGACAATTTAACATGGCTGATTTTTATTATGGTTTGTCAGTCTCCTTCAGTAAAGGATATTAAATGTTAAGGATATTCAGGAGGTCACATTGAACAGCTGATACCACCAAGGCGGATCTGGTGGTAAAACACAGTTGATGTTACCTTCCAACCCCATGCATTCCCCTATGTACAAACAGACAGCAGACTTCTCGGCTGTTTTTTTCTGAAAGGTAACTTGCATGATCTGCTCTCCTGGAAGAACAACTCCTGATCTCGCTTCAACTGTTCATTTTTATTTTGCATTCAAAGAGCACAACACAGATCAAAGTGTATTTAAAGATTAGCAGTCTCTGGAAAGACCTTGAGTCTTGTGATTGGCTTCTTTTTTGGGGGGGGGGGTCCTGAGAGTCACCTCCCCTTATGTCAAACATAAGGCCCATGGGCAGAATGCGGCCCCTGGAAGCAGTTTATCTGGCCCCTGTTATAATTGGGCTCTCTCGTATCTTGAAAATAGGAACAACATTTGCACATTTTCTCTTTTGTCATTTTCAGCTAATGAGTTTCTCTGTGAGAACAAAATGTTTATTTCTGGCCATCATCTACTTAACGATATCAGGCAGGAGGTCTGGCTCAGTTGGTAGAGCTGCCGCCCTGTATGCCTGAAGATCTGAGGCTGCCAGTTCGAAACAGCCAGAAGTACCCGAGAACTGACGACATGCTGATATACTGATGAGCTGACCCTCAGTGGCAGAGAGGAGTTGCCGTCAAGTGGAGCGTGGGAGGCAAAGGGCCAGAGAGAGGCCAGACCGGGAAGGAATCCAGCTGGAACGAGGAGTTCTATGAAAGACTAGAACTATTCAATGGTAAAAATCCCTACAGCCTGCCTATGTAAACCGCCTTGGATTAAAGTCTGAGGAGAAATCTGACGACCAAGAAAGGCAGTATATAAATACCTGTATAAATAAATAAATATCACTGTCTGCTTCATGATGTCACTTCCAGCCCTGAGGAGGCACCTTGAATGCTGTTTGGCCAGCTGTATGAAGTGAGTTTGACATCCCTGTGCTAACCAATAAAGGTATTTGAACAATAGACAAATTGTTCTCTCATGAATGACTGTCCTTTGGTAACAATACTTTTCCTTTCATTTTTTCAAGTTTCCTCCAAAAGGCTGAACTCTCTCCTTTCTATTACTGTTCTCTAACCTTTCGCCAGCAAAGTATTATTTATCACAAAATGAATTACTGGGTGACAACACAGTTTTGTCAAAATGTGGTGAGGTTTGCTAATCAATATCATAGCCCTTTGTGTAGTACAGGAAATGATCTTTTGGGGAGGGGGTGACCAACAAATACCTCAATATAATAATGCTAAAACTCTTTTCCTATTTAGATTCCCAAAGCTATTTCACTGAGTTTGCTTCATTCAAAAGTTGGTTAGTTAATTAAGGGTGCAATCCTAACCCTTTATGTCAGTGCTTTCCATCGCTAGCATAGCGGTGCCAATGGGACGTGTGCTGCATCCTGCAGTTGGGTGTCACTCACAGAGGCAAAGTAAGGGATTAGGGCACCCTAATTTGTATTTTGCCTTTTCATCAGCATATGGACCACAAGTTGGTAAAAAGAAGGTTCCTAGGTGACCTCTCATTCAGCTGGTGGCCAGACGCAAAACTTCAGGTTCAGCAACACTACAATATTGTAGGCGTGCTTAAAATACAGTATTGAATCAAACTCAGTAGTAACATTACAATCTCACTTAGGTTGCAATCCAATATCTATTTACCTGAGAATAGGTTCCATAATGGGACTTACTTCTGAGTAGACATGCATAGGAAGGAACTAAAGTTTTTATTAGGGTCAAGGCGCTGAGGCCCCAGTGGCTAGTCCTGCAACCCACAGCCTCTGTCTTCTTCTCCTTCTAAATTAGTAGTACATCTTTCAGTAGCACAGACTGCCATGAATTCTGAGTGGCCTGATTAGATGTGATGTGACAGATCCATTTGTTTTAAAACAGAACTCCCAAAGTCCTCTAGAAAAATGTGATGAGCAGGGGTGGTGTGTCCTGGAATGCTGCCCAGTGCCATCAACAACACTGTCTCTGCTACGGCAAGCTGGGGGGGAAAAAAAACAAAAACTCTTGCTGTGCACTACAAGTGGTTTTTGCAAACTCGGAAGTGTAGGACTTCAGTTTTATTTAGAGGGACTGCGCCTCCATTCATGTGGGTCCCTGTAAATAAATCCCGAACTTCTAAATAAAACCCTGGGTCCTTCTAAATAAAACCCTGTCAATAAAACATGTACTTCTACATTTGCAAAAACAATTCAAGGAGCACCCTAAGGAGTTGGATGATATGCTTTCCGCATGAGTTTAAAGATGATCAATGTGGCTCACATCCACCACAGGCTGGAGGAAGGTGACAGCAGACGCAGGGTGAAGAGCACCCTGCATCAATTGCCCCTCATCCCTCCATCTGCTGCTGATGCAAGCTGCAACAGGTTGCCTCATGGCTGGACCAAATTTAACAACAGAAAGGGTTATGTGTGTCAGTCACAAAAGTTGTTACTCTCTGATATTTGAATGATCAAAAGTAGCCATTGACGTTTCCAAATATCTACTTTTATCACTGAGATGTTGGTACAGTGGGAGCTGATGTAGCAGCTTGGATTCATTTTTCTAGGGATAGTCTTACTTCCATTATGTGCTGTAAATCCTGGCAGTTTTATTTGGGCATCGTAATCAAGGGGAGGAATGGGAAGATTGGCCCAGATGTTAAGCATTCCCCATTCTGATTTTTAGAAGCCTTGGTTGGTGGGAGTAACTTCAGCCCATGTGTCAAATACACAAAGAGGCTGGGGGTCCAATCCTATCCACCTTTCTAGCGCCAGTGCAGCCGCAATGCAGCCCCAAGCCAAGGAAAGGGAACAAATGTTCCAATACCTTGAGGAGGTTTCTGTGAGTGCCTTTCCACCACAGGATGCAGTGCAAGCCCCTTTGGCACAGTTGCTCCGGCACTGCAAAATTGGATAGGTTGGGCCCTGGGAGGAGAGAATTGAAGCACTTCCACCGTAGAGTTCTCTAGTGCTGCTACGGCACTGCTTTGCCATAATTACCTAGAAGTGGAATTAAAATAGTGGTTCCACTAGGTGCATAATACAGCACTTTATTGTCCAGCAGTTTTCTTCCCCACAGTGAACATCCTTCCATAATGTTTATTCAGAAGTAAGTTCATTCAGCAAGGTCCTTTCTAGTGCTAATTGAAAGCCATAATCTTTGCAGGTTCAGCTTCCCTGTTAATCACTGATGGAGAGTTAATGCAAAATAGCCTCTAATTTCCCCCTTGAATTTTGTCTCTGAATTACCCTAGTGTCAGTTTGTTTTCCTTTGATTGGGGTTTTGAGGAATCTTCTAGTTATTTTCTCTCATGATTTCTTTGCTCTTTTTAAATAGCAGAATAGTATTTGTTAGGAGAACTGTGGCCCAGATTATGGTCTGGATGGGGTTGTTTTCCCCTTGAAGGTTCACGGTTTGGGAGTGCTTCTGGACCCAGTCTTACACTTTGATGCCTGGGTCTTGGCTGTAGTTCAGAATGCTTTTGCCCAGTTTAGGTCAGTGCAGCAGCTGCATCTCTTCATGAGGCAGTCTCACCTGCCTGTGGTTGACCATGCACTGGTTGTATGATGTTTGAATTATTGTAACACTCTCTATGCAGGGCTGACCTTGAAAAACATCTGGAAATTCCAGCTAGTGTAGAATGCTGCTGCATGATGGTTGGCCAGTAGAAAGCATGATACACATCATGCCTCTGCTTTGTCAGTTATTGGTTGCTGGTCTGATTCTGGGTGCAATTCAAGGAAATGGTTTTGACTTCCAAGCCCTCAACGCTTTGCGACCAGAGTACTATAAAGAACTGCCTCCCTTGATGTGAAACTGCTCACTCCCTGAGATTGGCTAAGAGGACCTTCTTGCATGTCTGACCATTATTAGAGGTCACTGAGATGGCCTCCTCTGCAGTGGCACCCAGACTATGGAACTCTTTGCCCCTGGTTGCAGCGCTGTCTCTGTCACTTCCACTGTTCCTATGGGGATGGAAAACATTTCTGTTCCATTTAGATGTTATTTATTCAGTGCTTAGCTTTTCTTTATATCAACTTAAATAAATAAATTATTTTTGTTGTGTTTTGTTGTATTCTTTTAATCTGCTGTTAGCCACCTTGAAAGGAAGTGGGGAAAGAGGAAATAAGCAGTTAAAGCCTCTGCTTTGGGGCTAAGGGAGGAGGAAAAAAAGGGCATTAAGAGCAATTCAGAGGCTACTGAATGGACAAATGAGAGGCTACTCAGCATTGATCCCCCTGCCCTGCTGAATAGAGAAGCTGAATCTGCAAAGAGGAAGTGTTCCATTTTAAAGACACTGGAGCCCTGAAGAAAGCCTTAATAGCATTTTGTCTGCCCGCACACGCATGCATGCTCACAAGTATGCACAAGTTTTATTTCCTGAACTCCCGAAAGCAATGGAAGATGCCCCAGGGAAAATACAACAGAACACTGGTTTGCTGATGACAATGCAGATGCTCCATAAAAAGTAAGTGACATGAGTGGCCATTTTAAAGTAAATGCCAGATCTAGAAGCATTTAACATCCCCTGGAATGAGTGGGGGAAAGGGAAGAAGCAGATGGAGGAGAATGAGGCCTGGGTGAAGCTGGGGTGATTTGTGGTGTGCTCACACAGGAAGCTGCGTGGCAGACTGGATACATGCGGTGAAAGAGCTGATGCTTGCGGGTATGGGTGAAGGAATTGGGACAGCAATTTTCAACCACTGTGCCATGGCACAGGGGTGGGTCGCAAATGGTTCACAGGTGTGCTGTGGGAATTTGGGGGAGGGTAATTTATTAGTAGGGCCATTGAGGGATGTGAGCTCCCCCCCCCACACCGGCAGTGCAGTGTGCCTTGTCAATTAAAAAATCAACCTGATGGTGTGCCTTGACAGTTTTAGAATTGTCAGTGTGCCATGAGATGAAAAAGGCTGAAAATTGCTGAGTTAGTGTATGGCTGCGGGTGGAACTAGTGGCAAAAAGTATTATACATCACCATATTCAAGGTCACCTGCATTCCTGTGAAACGTGGATATGCTGCTGAATCAAAATAATATACATTCAAAGGGACAGGAAAATTTGTTTCTCAACCATGTTGGGGGGGGGGAGGCAATGCTTCTTGTGTACTAAAGGAATTTTTGCTATCTGGTAACAAATATTTTGTGAAGAATTCAACTCTTTCTTTACCATACTTGCCCACAAGAGTAAAGTTCCTCAGTCTGTTTGCCTTTTCCAAGTTTTATGCATTCATCCTCTTGATGAACTGCCAGACTTGCATGGCTCTTTTTTTTCCTGCTGTAAAGAGTTTATGATGGGGAATAAATATTAGCAGCTTATGCCATGTTGCTAAATAGAATTTAAAATCCGAAATAGGCTGGTGTGGTGAAAAATCCCTGATTTCATCAGCAATTGACCATCCTGTTCCCAAGGGAGGCTCCTGTATTGGCCTAAGGCCCAAATCCTAACCAACTTTCCTGCACTGACACAGCTGTGCCAATGGGCTGTGTGCTGCATCTTGAGGTGGGAGGGTAGTCATGGTGGTCTCCTCAAGGTTAAGGAATGTTTGCTCCCTTACCTAAAAGCTGCATTGCCCTTACTTGGGTGATGGAAAGTTGGCTAGGATAGCACCCTAACATCCTGAAGGGCCGCTGAGTCATTTCAAGGCACCAGCCATGTCTGTTCCATTGACGTTGAATGTTATTTACCTTCTCCTTTGTCTCCAAATGATTGTTAAACAAAGAACTTGGCTTTGAGTCCCCTCATTGGACTGTGATGCCTACTTGATACCCAAGAGTGATAAAGTCAAGGGGCTTAGGTGGCTCCAAGGAACTAATCCCCACAGGCAAACTGGAGGTAACGCTTCAGCTCCACTTTCAGAGGAAGCACACCCCTGAACCCCAGCTAATTCTGATAAGAAATGGGGGAAAGCTATCACATTTATGCTATACAATGAGCTTCCAGACAAATAATTCAACAGGCCTACAAAATTGAGGGTCAGAAAAGTTTTTCTCAAACTTTATGGTGGTTTGATATGAATTTGGGGTGCCGATTCCAAAAATGGCATCCGTTTTGCCCTATCACGTCTAGTTTTGGAGATATAGTATAGCCTCATTAGTGAATGGTTCAAGCAGCTTCCTCATGAGGAGCCCATGGTGTAGGCTTCCTCATGAGGAAGCTGCTTGAACCATTCACTAAAGAGGCTATGCCGTGTCTCCAAAACTAGACGTGATAGGGCAAAACAAATGCCATTTTTGGAATCAGCACCCCAAATATACCCAGGAATTGGTGTAACGTTCAAGGAAGCAAAACTTGTGTTTGCCTGTGTAATCTGACTGGCTGCGGTGGCTGTTATTGGAAATAACCCTGGTCCATAGTTTGTCTTAGCAGGGAGTTTCTTATGCAACCAATATACCAAATCTTCTGCTCCGCTTGTACTGAAAATATTGATGATGATGATGATGATGATGAGGGATATTTATATACCAGTTTTCAACAGAAGTGGTTCACAAAGCAGTTTGCATAGTGAAATTAAGATTCATTTGTTTCCTAGATTCTCTCTAGATTTGTTGACTATTTCCTCGTCATTATTCCTTCCCATATTATGTGCCCTCAGATTCATGCCTTCCAGATTTGTTCTCCTCTCTGCTTCCTTACAGTATATACCGCCTTTCTCATAGACTCTAGGGGGTTTACATAGGCAGCCTGAACATAAACTCCATTTTCCAGTGGAGTTTTTACAAGAATTCTTCCCTGAGAAAAATCTCATAGAACCTCCATTTCTCCAGATGTTTCCCTTCATAGTGCAGTTGTCGCCCAGACCACCAACTTCTTGCACTTTGCCAAGCTCTGGCAGGCAGCTGCACCAAGCTTCAAACCAGTTTCTCAAAGTATTCATTCATGTAGATCCCACACATGCATAGTAAAAGTCCAGTTTGTGCCTGTATTTAATTTCTTCACTACATTGATTTTTAGTGGGGTTGTTTGTTTGTTTGTTTTTAAAAACCCTTTTCACTGTTGTGCTCTGCATGAAACACCACCAGTGTTTCAGTGTTACTGGCCTAATGTACATGTGCATGTTCACAAAGGTTGGAAGACTGAAAAGAGTTGCACAGAATGACAGTTAATAATCAACATATTTTGAAACAAAGCATTTCAGGATGTTGTCAGCCTGCATGTACAGTGTCCATGACTTGGGAAAAAAAAAAGTTTCATCCATGTATATGCTGTACCTTCATGGATGTTGCGGGTGTGGTTGACAGCAGCTACAGTTTTCTGTAAAACCAGAACTATCTGTTTGCTAACTGTGCCCTCTGATTCTTTCTGCTAAATTTGGGCTTTAGCTTTGTCCAGTTGATTTGTCAAAAGGCACTGGCTCTTGTGGCATCTAGCTCTGAAATGAGGTGTAGAGCACTTTCAGATAAATAGTTTTGGCTCCTGTTCATGATTCTGACATCAAGTGAAAAGCAAAATTAGAAGATGCTAAAATTATTCCAGGAAGTTATGCTCGCTCCTGAACTAAGCTGACATTGATAAAGGGCTTTTTAAGGTTTTTTGAGTTTTTTTTAAACACTTTGCGCAGTGTTATTTTTTGTTTGTTTGTTTTAGATAACACCCATATTGATTTGTTTATGGGCTCATATTTGAAAAAAAACACAAATGATTGAAGACCAGGATCAATTGGAAGTATAATGTTTCTACTCAAAACATTGATTTGAGGCTTGTTTTGCCTATGCGTTGTCTTTTCTGCATTCGTCGTATAGAGATTCATTAATTTATATCTTTCCTGCTCAGTTAATTTCCAGCTTTCAGGCCATGTGTAAGATTCCCATCATGCAAAAACAAGCAAATAAATGAATCTGTATGGAAGAGAAAGCATTTTTCACCATTCATTTCAGCATTTATTAGGAGACCTTGAGTTCGCTTACCAAGGTATCAATCCAGCCCAAACCTCTGTGTTTTGTGTTGTGAATAATTTCCTTGGTTTATCAAGATCAGCACCACCCAAACTTGGGATGCCCGCATCGAGATCTGGATCTGGAAGTAAGTGACAATGACATGACAAGAAGCTGATGTGATAATGTCAGCACCACTTACTTCTAGGTCATGCTGGGCAAAAAAAGGCCTCAAAAATCATATAAAATGGTCCAGGGAGGGCAGATGGGCCCTTCTCCAGCTCTGCAGAGAACCTCGCCCACCCCCCTGAACCTCCACGTAGTAGTCTTTCAGGTCACGTCACACTCGCACTGCTGACAAACTTGGCCAGTGTGTCCCACAATACCCCAGAAATACACCACAGTGCTCCAGGGTGTCACAATGCCGAGTTTGGGGACCTCTGATCAAGGCACTCAGCATTCAGACTCCTTTGGAATGGTATACCTAAAGCCCATTGTGGGATTCAATATTCTACTTTTTTTTTTTTAAATAAAAAAGAAAACTGCTATGGCCAATTTACTAACAATCCCTTTGTCAGAAACCAGTACTGTATAGCAGTGGTTCACAAACGTTTAGTGCCAGGACCAACTTTTTAGAATGAGAATCTGTCAGAACCCACCAGAAGTGATGTCATGACCAGGAATGACATCATCAAGCAGGGAAATTTTTAACAATCTTAAGCTGCAATCCTACCTACACTAACCAAGAGTAAGTCCAATTTACTATCATTGTTAAAAGCATATACGTAGTAGCCTGTTCAAAGTACAAGTCTGTCACGTTTCCCCAAATGCAGTCACATACCATGGCAGCATCAAGTCTAATATATTAAAAATAAAATAGTGAAATGAATGGGGACCCACCTGAAATTGGCTCATGACCCAGTGGGTCCAGACCCACAGTTTGAGAAACACTGCTGTATAGAACCTATTGCCGAATAAGTGAATATAATATACAGCAGGTGGAGAGAAAATTTTAGCAATGAATAATGAGGGGTGAGCTTGTGTGAGAATAAGTGTTACAAATACACAGATTTACCAGTTTACATTTATCAAATGCTGATGTATATGCATTGTTGTGTCTTTTTTCTTTTTCTTTTTTTTTTAAAGGTTTTGGTACCCCTAATATAAACAAGGAGGAAAGTTTTTGTTTCAGAAAGGATTTTTTTTCCCCTGGGCCTTGAAATCTGATGGAGAAAATCTACATATGTTGGTGGACTAGACAAGGGAGGAAATGAAAGCTATCTGGAAGCTCCAGTCTGACTGGAAAGTCTGGGGTTATTTAGTGGTGAGGGTTGGGGACACACACTCAGTGACACCTATGGTTCTCACATGTTGTACAGCTGAGCACCAATTCCAGTGAATGCGTGTTTGTGTGGCTCTATTTATATACTCACTTGCTTAGACCTTATTACCCAACACAGAATACATCGGGGTAGTGGTAGTGGTTTTTATTGTGTTAAGAGTATTTATATACTGCTTTCAACTAAAAAAGTTCACAAAGCAGTTTACAAACCAAATGAAAAAACTGAATGGCTCCCCATCACTTTGGAGATTCAAAAATACTATGTAATGCTTATTGTTACTATGATTGTTGTTATGTTATGATATTATTGCTATAAAGTGGTATTTTGAATATACTGTACTTGCTCCCTCATCTAAGCTCAAATTCACACATACTGTAGTTGGGACTGCTTTTTGAAAAGGAAACAAGAGGTGCCATTCCTTGGGGGAATCTGTATGCATGATTTTGGCATGCGTGTACATTCACCACTCCATGCTACAGTTCAGTCACACTTTCTTTTCTGAAGTGGGGGCCCTTGAACAAATGGCATCTTACTTTCCAGTTTGCATTGTCACTGCATCCCCTGTTTCTACAATTCACCCCAATACAACAGGCAGGTCAGGTAACTTGGTACCTTAAGCCATTTCTGCCCAATATTGCATATATGCAACAGGGACCAAATGTGTACACCTCTGGGCTGGGTAAAAATGGGTTAAGTTTCCTTCCCATGTGCTTCATCCTCCACCAGTTTTCTGTCTTCTCCAGACTGGTGAGCTGTTCTGTTTTGGGTGGGACTGACCCAATGGACACATCTTTTATATATGGAGAACAGTGCAGGGTTTGGACTGGATCCCTACCTCCAGGAACCAAATAGGCCTTATTGTACTTTGGTGCTATGACCTCAGTTTGATTAGCAGTATGATTCAGCAGTGACCTCATTGCTCAATATAGATCATTTATATTTTATGCTTCCAAAGTTTAATGCTTCTGCTGTTTAGGTAAGCAGGATGGACTCATATTTTCTATTAATGGAAATTATCCTCGTTTTTAAAAAAAAGAAAAAAAGAAGGAAGTTGAAAAATACTTGATTTATTTCAACTATGTAGAAGCATCTTGGGATACACTGAGTGGCTGCATGGGGTTGCAGATGAGAAGTCCATTCTTTGCATAGGGTTAGCTGCAAGGCAAATGAAGTCATATAGATTTATATGTAAGGCTTGCATCTACAGTAAAAAAAAAAAAAGGCATTTACACCATATTAAGGCTGCAATCCTATGCATGCTTTTCTGGGAGTAACCCCATTGCACACATCGGGACTTACTTTTGAGTAGACAGGCATAGGCTTGTGCTTTAAGTTACTTTTTCCAGGATGGTCAAATTCTGTAAAAATGATGTCTCCTTGATGGGCTGAGGGAGAGGCTGCAGTAACCTTGTGGATGCTAAATTACCTCTAGTCCAGGGGTGGGCAAACATTTTGGCAGGAGGGCCACATCATCTTTCTGACACTGTGTTGGGGGCCAGGAAAAAAAAGAATTAATTTACATTTCAAAATTGAGACTAGGGGTTCCCTGCAGGCCGGATTGGGGGAACCTGAGGGCCACAAATGGCCCCTGGGACAGGGTTTGCCCACCTCTGCTCTAGTCATATGCAAAGGTGGTCATGAACAGACCCTGAAGGTGGGGCTGAGCAGACCCTGGTGAGTGCAGGGGTGGGGCCACGACCAAAAGTGTCAGGCCAGCATTTCCGATCGACTTTACTGGTCAGGCCACTAAAAGAATGGATTGTTGGCAACAACACAGTCCTGGAACGAGCTGGAATCCCTAGCATGTATGCACTGCTGAAACAGAGACGCCTGCGTTGGCTCGGTCATGTCGTGAGAATGGATGATGGCCGGATCCCAAAGGATCTCCTCTATGGAGAAATTGTGCAAGGAAAGCACCCTACAGGTAGACCACAGCTGCTCCACAAGGATATCTGCAAGAGGGATCTGAAGGCCTTAGGAGTGGACCTCAACAGGTGGGAAACCCTGGCCTCTGAGCGGCCCGCTTGGAGGCAGGCTGTGCAGCATGGCCTCTTCCAGTTTGGAGACACACTTGGCCAACAGTCTGAGGCTAAGAGGCAACGAAGGAAGGCCCATAGCCAGGGAGACAGACCAGGGACAGACTGCACTTGCTCCCAGTGTGGAAGGGATTGTCACTCCCAAATCGGCCTTTTCAGCCACACTAGACGCTGCTCCAGAACCACCATTCAGAGCGCAATACCATAGTCTTTCGAGCCTGAAGGTTGCCAACTACTATGTTCGCAACTTCACTCACAAGCAGAATTCAACTCAGAGAACTTCCAAGTTTGCTTCTAGATGTAGCTCTGTACCTACAGGTAAACACACCCATTTTATCTTGGTTCAGTTTCTAACACCACAAGCCTGGGTGTGCCTACTCAGAAGTAGGTCCCATTGTGTTCAATGCGGCTTACTCCTAGGAAAGTGTGGATTGGATTGCAGCCAAAGAGCTGCAAAATTATTGCCTGCTTAGAGTCTATGTTACTACTTTGGCAGCATCCTTCGAAAGACTTTTCAAGTTAATGAAAATGAGAGAAGGATGTTTTTCCCTTACTGGGGGCTTTTGGTCCAGAGAATTTTCAGAAGCATCTAGTAAGCCAGTGTTGGATACAGAATACTGGAGAAGGGTGGCCTTTTCTTAGATGAAGGAAGGCAATTGTTGCATCATAAAATTGGCTAAGAATTGACCAACTGCAGAAACTGCTGGATCTGGAGAACTGCTCAACCTCAAGTAGCTAGGATAGTCCCAGCCCCCCCCCCCCCCCGCACATGATGTATTGTTGCTTTCAGTAGTCACCTAGAGATCAATGTGGATTCCTGCAGACTCAAGGCTGGTCCTGGAATATTGGCAACCCTAGGGTTTTGCATTGTTAAATAATGGCAGGTGGGACCAATGATGTTAGCAGTGACATTCATTGTAGAAGTAAAAACTGAATTCATGGATATTCAATTCATTATTAGATTTTGCCGTACTCCCTGTTTGCCTCCTTAATGTGTCATAATGTGAATCCCAGCAGCATAATGTGTTCAAGTACAATAAGGACTCATAAACCCTGAGCAAAGAATGCTCCACTTAGCTGAGAAAGCCAGTGGCACTAGTATTGAGATATTTAAAGACAAAGTTGCCTTCACCGAGTGTTGGGTTGCTAGAGGCTCTTCTAGAGCAAAGCCCTGCACTGAGCCTTTCATGGCACCAACACTGAGGGCTGAGGTCAACCCAGCTGTGTGGGCCTTCTTATGGGTGTGGGATCTCAACCAGGGCTCCATCTGATGTTTCTCCTTCTTGCCATAGAATTTACTCACAGAGGCAACATGGTAGAATGGACAGAATGTTGGACTTTAGTTGGGGCAAACCACATACTACATGCACACATGGATGAGAAAGCCACTATGGTTGTATTCTAAAATAACAACCAGCTTTGGGAGGGGATAATTTTGATCAGAGGTGGGGAAGAGGCAATTAACTCCCCCTCCCCTGTCCATGGATGTACTCCAGTTTGCCTCCCTTCTAGCTCCTTTTCCTCACACAGGACTTCAGATATGTCTTTGCAAGGGTAACGCATGGTTAGGAGCAACCACAGCAACCCCACCCTCCTTTCCCTGGAGGAAGGCTTATCCAGCCTCCTTCCACATATCCATCTGTATATTCCTTCCAAGCACAAAGCAGGCAATGCCCCAAGACAAGTGAACTGATAGCTAAACAATACAGGAGATGGAAAAATGAAACTGAAACTGAGAAATGAACCCTTTGAGGCATAGACCCAGAAAGGCACGCCAGCAATCTATAGAGATGAACCAAGGCATGGAAGATAGTGACTCTCTAGTTGTTGATAATGGACAACCCTGGGAGCTTGGTTTTATTGGAACAAGGGAGAGCTGCCTGGTTATGAGGACGGACCTTTCTATGTTTTCTCATCGCTGACTCAGGCAGCAGCATCACCTGATCTTTTGCTCATCTTGGCAAAGGGTACAGTGCATTCCAGTGCAGCCTCCTGCAAGGGTTTCCAAGAAAAGCGTGATGGGGAAGGCTCATACTTGATGAGCTTGTGACTCAAGGGCAGTGGAAGATGCTGACAAATGGTAACAGTAATGTGAACATCGTCATCAGGCTGATTTTGCAGCAACAGTAGGCTTCCCAGAGATGTGTCTCTCAAGCTTCTGACAGCTGAGGCACTCTTTTTTTTCCTGAATTAAACCTGGAGGCACTCCTGATTCTTAGACCTGAAAAGGAAGGCTTTTACAGTGTGAATGAGTAAGAACTAAGACAAATTCTTAGCATCTGAACAGCACTTTCTTGTACAGTACCATCATGTACCATCTTGTAATCCTGAGCAGCCCTGTAAACTTAGTAAGTCACAGGCCCACAATTGACTGGGATACTTAGTAAGTCACAGGCCCACAATTGACTGGGATGACAATTGTATCCTAGTCAAATACATCCTGGTGTTGGACATCTGCGTCCCTTCTTTTTGCAGCCCAATGCATGTAGTTTTGAAACACAAAGGTAGGGTTAGGGTTATACGGTGGCGTCACTAGGGTTTAATCACCTGGTGCGGGAAGCCAGTGTGTCACCTCAATGACGGACTTCCTCCCATGCAGTGGGTGGGGCAACACCTGGGTGGTGGGCATGGTGACGTACTATTGCCCCAACCTGCTGGTTTTTTGGCTATACCTTTTGATAGAACACAGGTATTTCAGCACAGTTTGTTTCATTGCATTCTGCTGTAAATTATGCATTGATAGTATTATTCCTACTACAAAGTGTCATTTTAGTGATTTTGGTCACTAGTGGTGTCACCCCCCCCCCAGGGTGTCACCTTATGAACACTTTATTGGTTCCATTCTGTGTCATAATAACATCTCACTGACTCTTCTAACAATCAGTCTCATTGGTCCATTTTGAATTAAGGAAATGTACTTTTTTGTTACATAAGATAGTTGCATTTTTGTTTTCTGGATTTTTGGCCATAACTTTTGATAGAATGGAGATATTTTACTCTGGTTTTTTTTACTGCATTCTGCTATAAATTATGCATCAAATGGTATATAACATGATGGTATTATTCCTATAAACTGCAATTTTAGTGATTTTGGTCACTAGTGATGTCACCATCCTGTATTGGAATCGTGGAAGATCTGGCGAAGAGGTAGGATGTGGTGTCAGCAGTGTAACGGTAACTTTACACCAACTTTACACCAACTTTAAGGGTAAGGCCTGGGCATTCGGCAGCGGGTGTGCTGCACAGCTGCAGCCACTTGAAGGCAATAGGGCCCTCAGGCCTAAAAGCACTTGATGAAAGGAGAGTTGGGTGTGGGTAGCAGAAGGAGGAAAGGGAGACTGGAGACATGGACTGAGGAACTGATGGCTAATGGACTACTGGAAATGTGGCTGGACTGATTAGTGAATGGACTTTGGAGACTGCTAGAACAGGCTGCTGAAGACACTGAGATTGGCCACTAATACTGCCACTGGTACTGATAGTTCAGCAGTGAGCCCTCTAATAGGTGTGGACCCTTTGCCAATGTTCAACCTGCCATGCCCAAGACCTGCAGAAGACCAATGTGCTTCTGTAGTGGTGGGAGGAGCTGCTGGCAGGAGAGGGGAGGAAGGAGGACCTTTGCAGGTGGAATAGATGAGCTACCCTGGTGGTGGGGTCCAGCAGTGCTGCAGGGCAGAACTAGGGTCATTCTTGGGGAAAGAAGGGGAGCTGATTAGCTGAAAATGGGCATAATTCTCCAGGCAGAGGGTGGCCTTGGAATCTGGCAAAACACACCCTGGGCACGTCACCTGGTGTGGCCCGCACGCCCCTAGTGACTCCACTGGGGTTATGGCTGGGATAAGAGGCTTAGGAAATATAACATGGAGCTTACTTCTTTCCAGTTACAGTGAAATGAAAATACTGGGTTGCAGAAAAAGCCCGGATGTGAATGTCTGGGGATGCCAATGACTGGGACACAGTGGACCAGGATGTAGTCATCCAGGATGCAAATACCCTAGTATCATATTAGTGTTCCCATACTGCGGGGAAGGGGGGTTTGTGGAAGAGTGGCTTGCCTAAAATGTCTTTGTGAGTTCATAACAGATGAATGATTCAAATCAGGGTCTTCCTGATTTTTAACTCTGTCTCTTTGTCTTTACCAGTGCTGGACTGCCAGGGGCTCTAGGGCAAAGCCCTGCACTCGGTCCCCTATGGTGCTCCCACATGCCCCCTGATAGTGCATTTGGCCACTAATGCTGCCACTGGTAATGATAGTTTAGCAGTGGGCCCTCTAATAGGTGTGGGCCCTTTGCCAGTGTTCAACCTGGTTTAACCCTGATCTGTGGATAACCCTGCTATCTGTGGACAGAATGATCCACCTTCCAGCTCCTTGAAAGGAGGCAAATTTCAGGGTGTTAATTAATACAGAGATAAAGCCCTCCTCCTGTGGATGGCAGCTTTGGCTCCCTGGAGTCTGTAATTGTTTAATTTACTTCTCCTGGCAGGTTTTGGGCATTTCTGGGCTATCGAGTTGCAGATACAAGTATTAGAAGAGTTGTGGACCTTCATTTAGTCTTTCATCGCACTGAGTGGTTTTGGTGGTTGCTCTTAAGAGTTTCTCAAGGACATCAGTGTAATAGCAACTAATAATGCCTTGTGGACAAGCAACCAGTCTAGTGTTAGCTAAAACATTTAAAAAGCAGAAACACATTCTGAAACCACCTTCTGCTTGCTTCTCCCTGTTGAATGCTGTGCAGAAATTTCCTTACAAGGCGAAATGGCCTTTGGGGCTTTCCAAATCCCATGCACACTGCCTTGAAAGTAAGCCACCAACATGGGATTGAGATTGACTTCCCAATATATCAATTTACTGGAACAGGTTACACAAAGGGCAGAGGGGGAAAGAAATAGATATGACCCTTGAAGCACAGCAAACTGGGAACTTCTCTCCAAACCCCACTGAACTGAATCTGAACTATCCAAAGCAAAGCAAATGTCATTGCAACAAACTGAGCCAAATGGTGACATAGTACAGGAGACAGAGAAATGAAACTGAAATGTTTTCTAGCCTGCTCTTCGAGACTCTTCACAGATCCCCCAGGACCCACCAGGCCTACCTGTAACATGCCCACCAAGCTGATTAAAATCTGCCTCTGGTTCTGCCCTGCTGACTTGGTATTTTTACAGTCAAAACCTGGTTCTACCCAGTGGCGTCACTAGGGTTCGCGTCACCTGGTGCGGGATGTCAGCACATCACCCCCCATGCAGTGGGTGGGGCAACACCCCAGGTGGTGGGCGTGGTGATGTACCATCACTCCGCCCCCACTGGTTTTTTGGACATACCTTTTGATAGAACAAAGATAGAACACATTCTGCATGAAATTATGCATTGATTGATACATAACATGACGGTATTCTTCCAAATTTTGATTTTAGTGATTTTGGTCACTAGTGGTGTCACATACACCCCCCTGGGTGTCAACTTACTAACACCTTACTGCAGCAATTCTCAAACTTTTAGCACTGGGACCCACTTTTTAGAATGACAATCTGTTCAAGACCCACCAGAAGTGATGTCATGGTGGAAGTGACATTATCAGGCAAATTAAAATAAATAAGTAGAAATAATTAAAGTAAAACAAATAATTTAATATGCAGAAGCCAGCCCTGGTCCTCCAAGTGAATTTCCTCTATAGCCTGCCTGCAATAACACCCTCCCTGCAAAATCAGTAAGGTTTTCAGCCCTACTCAGTGCCCAGTTCAATTTAAGAACTTCTGTTTAAACCAGATCACTGTCAGGATCCACCTGACTTTACAAGTCTCAAAAAGGTTCACCTTATCAGCTGAAGCCTCTGTTTGGATCCTTTTTAGTGGGGGGAGGCTGCCTTCTGAAGCACTTGTTTAGCTGCAGGTGCATAGGATCAGGACCATTCTGGTAGCCTTGCACTCTTCTTCACCTGATCTTCCACACCAGCCAAGGCATGGTTGCTTACTCGCAAGTAAATGCGACCGTGAGGCTTAGTTTCGCTTTCCATAGGGCTCAATACATTCATCTGCTTGGAGGGAGGGACTTCCTTCTCAGGTGTTTTTGGGGGCTGCATTCATTGGATCAGGACCGTTCTGGTGTCATTGGATTCCTCTCAGCCTGCACTTTCCGACGGCCTAAGGCAAGTTCATCTACTCGCGAGTAAACGCGTGATACAGTTCAGTTTTACTTTCCATAGGGATCCATGCATTTTTTGTACTCTGGTTTTTTGGCTATAGCTTTTGATAGAAAGGAGATATTTCACTCTGTTTTTTTGCATTGCATTCCGCTTGAAATTCCACATCTGACGGTATATAATATGATGGGATTACTCCTAACCACTGCAACCAGTGCGTGTCACCCCCCCGTGTGCGTCACCCGGTGCGGCCCGCACCCCCCCGCGTGATGTCACCGGTTCTACCTCAGGTACAACAATGTCTTTGGGTGGCCCGGGTGCTCTGGTTCAACTTTTGATGCCTCATGGCCTTCATGTTATGAATAACTGTAATTGAAATGTCATGCCTTTTACAATGATGTTAGTGAGGAAGACTGAAAAATAAATCTTGTCCTGAATAGTCAGAGCCTCTTCACCCATTATGTTTTTGGGGGATGCTTCATATATTAACTTAGAAATGTACTGAGTGTGAATGTGACAAAAAAGTGTGCTAGTATGTGTATCAATTGGCACTCACCAGGGAGGCAAAAGCAGTTGTTTGTGCCTGCTAAGTGTGTGCTTGGCAGTGAGACTGAAGGCCCAATCCTCTCCAACTTTCCAGCTCCAGCATAGCTACACTGCAGCCCTGTGGTAAGGATAGAAATGTTCCCATACCTTGAGAAGGCCCCAGTGACTGCCCCTCCACAATAGGATGCAGCACACACCCCACTGGCACAAATGCACCAGCACTGAAAAACTGGATAGGATTGGGCCCTGAGGCTGCAATCCTAAACAGGTGGCGCCTGATCATCCACAGATTTTTCATCCACTGATCTGACTCAGCATGGGTCACCTGACCCACTTTGAGCCCTGACCTGGCCTAACCTGAACCCTCCAAATGTGACCGGAGCAGAGCTCTAGTCGCATTCAGGAGGTGTTCTCAGGGTTGGGGAGGCTGCACATAGCCTCCCTGGCCCTCAGAATGCCTTCTGAGGGCCAAACATGGTCACTTCTAGTTTTCTTCCAAAAATTGGAAGGGACAATTTTTGGCCCCCAGAAGGCATTCTTAGGGCCAGGGAAGCCATGCCCAACCTCCCAGCCTTCAGAATACCCTCTAGGCACATTCCAAGGACTGGGTGCCAAGACCAATTGGATTTGATTATGATTTGATTATTTTGGGAAAGGAAGCCCCGCAGATGCCGAGGTACGACTGTACACACTTACCTGAGAGTAAGCAGAATTGAGCACAATGTGACTACCTCCTGAATAAATATGCATAGGATTGTGTTCTACTATAGAATGTCCCTGAGTTGCAGTCCTCAAGCTAAGGACAGGTTCCACAGTGTACAATGCTAATCCAATTTTTCCCCCCAAAAAACATTACACCTGGGAGACTGTGAATGCATGACGTGGTGTTGGTAAACTTGTTGAATTGTACAAGAGAAGTGGCAGAGGGACTAAAGAGCTTCTATTCTGTGGAACATTTGCTTTTGCTGGGGCTTTTAGCTGGTATTGATGGCTTGCTGGGAAGGCTAATAGGTTGTTAAGAGTTTTTTCCCCTCTTCTCATTTGTGGTTCAAAAGTGATGTTATACTAATAAACAGGATGCATATGTTCTGGGCTACTTTGGGTGCCTGCCAGGTAGATTGACTACCCTTACGCATCCTTCGAACCACCAGGCAAAAACTCTGCTTTCCCAGTGATTAATTATTCAACATGTTTAATGTATTCGGGGTGGGGCAAGTTACTATTCTGAAATTAGTACATTTGAGTTACACTGCAGTTAGAGGGGGTGGATTGCTGCTGCCGCCGCCACCTTTTACCTCCCCCCTCTGCTGCCCCAGACTTTTTGATGACTTCTTTACACACCAGCCAATACTATTGTTGTCCTTTTCCTGTTCGCTCCCGTCATTCAACTTTTTGTAGCTGAAAAGCGTCTGCTATATTTATCCTATATATTCTATATTTATCCTATACATTTATTCTATATTTATCCTATGGAACTAAGTGGCTGGTGCAGAATTAAAATGAACTGATTAATCTTAGACTAGTTGTGGTTTGGATTTTGGCCACTTGCACTGCTGCTCTGTAGTATATTAGTAATATTGTTATTAGGAATAAAAATGTTGTTATTCTTTGAGACTATTTCTATATCACTTTTCAACCAAAAAAAGTCCATAACTGTTTGCAGAGAAAAATCTAGCAACTGATACTGTGCATGCCACCTCAGGGCCCAATCCTATCCTACTTTCCAGCACCGGTGCCACCTCAGTGCAGCCCCAAGGTAAGGGAACAAATGTTCCCATACCTTGAGGAGGCCTCTGGGACTGCCTTCCCATCACAGGAAGCAGTGTACACCCCATTGGCACAGCAGCACTGGCACTGGAAAATTGGATAGGATTGGGCCTTCAGTAGTGAGTTCCATTGTGTTCAATGGGGTTTACTCCCGGGGAAAGTGCGGATAGGATTGTAGGCCCAATGGCTCTCTTTCCCCCAGCTAAAAAGATGCAGAAGAAGCACCAGCAACAACTTGAAAAGATAGGGCAAGGGGGTGATGAGAGACAATTGCTTTCTCTCTGCTAAACGGTGCAGATGTCATAACCAGGGTGAGCAAGAGAACAAGCCACCGAAAAATGTAGGACATGATAAAATAAAAGCTAAAAACATTTGTATATGGATTTCATGTGTGGTTAATTTAAACACTGTATTACTTATTACAAAATGTAAAACTAGATTACATAGAATTTATTCATTCCAAGAATACTCTGTGCTGCCCGCTCACAGAGAAAAGGAGGACACTTAAGTTCTTTTCCAGGACACCAGGCTAAAAAAGAGGACAGGTCCTGGAAAAAGAGGACATCAGCTCACCCTGCAGAAGGAGCACTGCTTGACAAAAGTTTGTTTATTTTCTGAATGTCTGCACACAGGTGCCTCTTTGCCCAGTCAGATGGGGGGGGGGCGCTACAGTCTATAAGTCTATATACTTGTAAGTATATAGCAGTATATATTCCCGCCCCGCCCCCCCGGACCACCACCACCTGTGGCAAGTCTACTGTTCCCTTCCAGCCTGGTCTTCTTCAGAGAGCCCCCCCCCTTTCCTTGCAGCTCTGCTCGTGCCTGGGAGGCTGCTGGGTCTGCAAGAAGGCGCCCTTCCCCTTCTGCTCCCTTTCGCACCCCTCCCCACCCCGCTGCCGCTGATTCATTAAGTTGAGCAGAGCGGCGCGTCCATTCGCTGCCTGGACGGCGTGAGCCCAGCAGCAGCTCCACCGCGAGGGGCACTCCTCGCTGCCCGCTGCTGCCGGCAGCCTCATTAGGCGGACGGCAGCTCCGCCACAAGGAGCGAGGCAAGTTCGCCGCTGGACCAAGCGGACCACCCCAGGCAGCAGCAGCAGCATAAAAGCCGAGGCTCTCGGAGCTGGCTCGGGAGGACCAGCCAGCGCCTCCCGTCCCCTTGCTGGAGGGCAGCCTCGTCCCGGGAGAGCAGCAGCATCCTTCCCCCCCCCCCACAAGTGCGCCCAGGGAAGCGCATCCTCGAGGCTGCACTGCGAGTTGCAGCGGCTCTTGCCCTCTTTGCCCCCCCCCCTGCTCGCTTTCAGCCCCGACGGCTCTTCCCAAGAAGCCCCATAGCGCAGGGGGCTGTGGCTCAGGGGGCTGGCCGCAGGTGGACGCGAGGCGATCCCGGGAGGTCGGCTGGCAGGAGGGGGCTGGGGACCCGGGGGCCCCCCCCATAGCTCATCGCCCTCGACAGGTGGGCTTCACTTCTGCCCCCTCGCAGCCTGCCCCGGACGCTTTCGTGGCTCTTCCCCGCTCTCTGTGGAGGGGAGGCCAGAACTGCGAGGATTCCACGCGTGCACCCCTTCCCACGACCCGGGGGTAGGCGGGAGGAAGGCCCCGAGTGAGTGGTTGTTGACATTGACCTCGAGGCGGATCGAGGACCCCCTTCCGAGGGATGGGTCGCCCCGACTGAGGAATCGCTGCATCCCCACCCAGAAGCGAAGCCGTGCAGGATCCCTGTTCGCGGAACCAAACTCGCGTGTTGCACGTCTGAAGTCAACGCCTCGTCTAAGACGCGCCGCTGCAGAAGTTGGGGAGCCCAGTGGGATTACTGAGAAGGGGGAAGATGCCGCTGGCCAGATGCGCTCTGAGCCTCGTCTTCTTCTGGGAAGGTAAGTGGCTCTTCCTGGGGTGGGGTTGAGGGCCCGATCCAGTCGGAGATGGGAGTGGAAGGCGGAATCCGGGGCCCACTGGTGGAATGCAGCATCCAAGGGAAGCGGCATAGAGCCCAATCCTATGCCTGTCTACTCAGAAGTAAGTCCCGTTATAGACAGTGGAGCTTACTCCCAGGAAAGTGTGCATAAGATTTCAGCCCTGCACAGGGAACTAACAGTCCAATCCTATGCATGACTACTCAGAAGTAAGTCCCATTATAGCCAATGGAGTTTACTCCCAGGAAAGTGTGCATAGGATTGTAGCCATGGGCTGCTCGTCCCATCCATAGCTGGGGGGTGGGGGAGGTTAAATTTCTGCCCAACGCTGCATATACGCAACAGGGAATCAAATGTGTACACCTGTGGGCTGGGCAGAAATGAGTTAAGCACCTGCTGTGTTCATACTGTGGAGATCAGGAGGTGATACAGCCCAGTCCACCACCTGTGCCTGAACCTTCAGCCCCTGGGAGGTTTTTGAATTCCCAGCCTTTTGAATTCCCTGCTTTCACCCATTGAGCGCAGGTAGGTAGGGCTGAGTTTGGTGCCACTTACCCCTGAGTAAGTGTGCCTAGGATCACTTCAAACAGCTTGGATTGTGTGCTCTCTCCTTAAGGGCCACCATTCCCAATCCTTAAAACTTCTGTATTTTTTCCTGTTTTGTTTTGGGTCTACCTTAACTTTTTTCCCCTTCTTAATCTCACATCCTACCTGATGTACAAACCCTCATTTCAAACACATTGGATGCAAAATGGAAATTGTAACATGTTTTTGGCCTTTTTTTTTTTTTTGGAAGGTGCAAAAATACCATTCCCCCCCCCCTTTATCTATCCTTTCCCTCTTCCCCCACCATCAAATTAAATTGGCTTCAGGTTGATAAATGGAAAAAAGGCTACAAGATGAAAAGTTATTGGCTCGCCACACAGATGATGCTTCCCGCAGCTGTTTGGTTTCGAAGGCAAACAGAAAAAAGCCATTATCTTCCTCCTCTCCATCTGGCCCTGTTTGCCAAAGCCGTTCTGATGTTGACGTGAATAAATCAGAGTTGGTGTTTTTGCGAGGAAACTTGTTCCTGCTCTCTTGGGGAGAGGAACCCATTTAAATCATTAAAAAGAACTCAAGAGAAAACAAAAGAAGTACCTTTGTGGAGAGATGTTACTGGCTGATCCAGAGGGGGGAGCCTTTGGCTCCTGTAAGATTTCACTTAGCTGGAGGGAGGGCGGCAACTATTAATCATTTTAAACCTGTCCACAGTGACTTTAAATAATCAGTTAATGGCAATGGTTCAAAAAAGCAGCTTTTGGGTCCATTCTGAGGGTGCTGATGGACTTAGACAAGCCTCTTTGCCAGCTTCCTTGCTCATTACCTAATTTCTGCCCAGCATTGCATATACACAACAGGGACCAAATGTGTACACCTGTGGGCCAGGCAAAAATGGGTTAAAAATGGGACTGCTCATTTTAAGAGTTCCAGCAAATGGATGCACCTTTGGTCACTGCTCACTAGAAAGGGCAATACTGTGCATTTTCAGGAGTTTTAATGAATATCGGGCATAAAACAGATCAAGTGTGAACATTAACCCACTTCTGCCCAGCCGAAGGTGTACACATTTGATCCCTGCATATATGTAACATTAGGCAGAAATAGCTTTAAAAAGGGTTGGGTTTTTTTTTCTTCATATTTACAGTGTGTGAAACTGATCATGCCTGCTTGAATGGCTTCTTATTGTTCATTTTATATTTATCCCACCTCACTTCAAAGTGGCTCAGGGTAGTGTACCTTATTCCTGACAGTCCTGTTTTATCCTCACAACAACCCTGTGAGGTATTGGAGTGAGACAAGGTGACAGGCTCAAGGTCACCTAGGTTGCAGTCCTGTGCATGCTTTCCTGGGAGTAAGTCCCATTGAGTTCAGTGGGGCTTACTTCTGGGATTGCAATCCCAGCAAGGTTCATGACTGAGAGGGGAATTAAGGCTAGATTTCCCCTCTCTTAGTCTGACTCTACACACAGCTACACTATGTACACATTCTGTCTTTCCACCTGTTCCCCCTCAGAAAAGCTTGAACTTTTAACAGTGGAAAGGCAATAAGGGAGTAAAGACCGAAACAAGGGCAGCACTCTTTATAATTTTTTTCCCCAGCACTGTTGTGATTTTGGACCACAGGTATGTTTAGTTGTGAAAATGATGCTATATTTTAAAATTCTGAGCGGTATTTGTCATATTTAAATGGAATTTTTAAAGCATCCTCATTCAAATTGGATAGAAGCACAAATTACCGGTAATCCCAAAACTGCAAACACATTTATCCCATGGAAACTAATTTTATTTACTATTTTATTTGAAAATGTACATTTATGTGTGCATGTGCACAAATGTAAATTCCCTTTTATTTTCCTACTTTCTGAATGAGGAATAGGAATAGGAATAAGGACTCCATCAAACTCTATTGGCCTGCAGTCATATGCAGTTTCAATGAGAGAAAGCCCTATTGGGCCAGAATGTGATACCAGATCAGAAGGATCCATCTGAAATGTTGTTGTTCTTGAAAGATAGAACCTTTCTTCAATTGTAAAAATCCCTATGGGGGTTTAGAACAGCCTGCCTATGTAAACCACTTTGAATTAAAGTCTGAGGAGAAATCTGATGACCAAGAAAGGCAGTATATAAACACCTATATTATTATTATTATTATTATTATTATTATTATTATTATTATTATTATTATTATTAAACTCTGTAGGACTCGCTGCTATGTAAACATGCATTGGGTTTGGATGTTAATTGCATAGTTTTTGTTTTTAGCTTTTTAATCATTGTAAATTGTTTTTAACTGTTTTTCATGTTGTATTTTTAAATTGTTTGTTAGCCGCCTTGTGTGCCCGTTGGGCAAAAAGGCGGGGTACAAATTAATAAAATAATAATAGTGCTCCATTCTTTGGTTTTCACACATGGAAAACCATTACAGCAAACACTCCATGTTCTTAGTTTGGATTTTGTCACTTATGAATGTTGCCAATGTGTTTTAGGGATCAACAATGTTTTTTGCTTGACAGAGCTCCTGTGCCTTTCAAAGCTACCCTGTAAGTAGGAAAGGCAGCAGGAATAGATTTCTATTTCTGTGCTGGGAAAAGCTGCCATTGTTTTAGTTTTAACACCTGCCTGCTAGTCATATGTTAGAAGAACCCTGACAGGGTAAAAAAGGTAAACATAGGTCAAAAGTGAAAGACACTTTTTTGAATTGAATGTACATTCTCGAGTCTTGCACTTGAAATATAGGTGCTGGGGATTGGTGGATGAGTGGGGGAGGGGGGTCTGATGTCATAATTGTAAAATTGCACAATACATTAGAAAGTTCTTTTGATTCCCCCCCTTCAAAATGGATAGGAACAACTCAAGAGTTCTACATGATCACAGTCTGTAATATGTAAACTGAAAGGTACATCACACCTTACGCCTGAACGTTTGCCTTTAAAATCCTGCTAGGTTTGAACTTTCAGGCCTGGTGTTCTCCATCCCTACTGAAGACTCTTCTTAAATGCTTTTGATAAGTTGTGGCTCCATGAGGAAGGGGGCAAATTTGAACATACTTCCCCCCAGTTCTCTCCAATGTTTTCTACTCAGCATCTGAGTTCAGACTTCCCTTGTGCGTGTTGACGTTTTATACTTTTTGATTTATTTGATCTATCTGAGTGATTAAATGTTTGCTATATTTAAGAGTGACATGAATGAGTTTATTTGCTTATACATAATGCCATCCATGTGCTATGCTGAAGACCAAAGTCAACAAATGTAAAGTGATCTCCCTAAAATGTAAAGGGAGCAGAGGATGCAGGATTTGTTGGATCAAGTCCTACCCCTTCTCACCTGTAGGGCTTCTTCTTCCTTTTAAAACAAAAAACTAAACTATAGGAGATGGGTCCCCTTCCGCCCCAGTAATGCAGTTTGCTCTTGTAGTTTACATTTTCCACCTGTGGACTTGAATGGATGACTAACGAATGATTAAGGCAGAGTTTAACTTCTTGATGCAAGAAGTTTCTGCATGTGCTGTTTATAGTTGGCATGCATTTATAAAAATGACTAAAATAAATAAGGCAATGGGGAGGCAAGATTATTAGCACAAGAGGTGCTTATTAAGAGAGAGAACCACTAAAGAGCTGTGATCCCAATTCTTATTTTTGTCACTGAAAGATCCACATATAACCATAGTGAGAGGAAGGGGGTGTTATAGTGAGGCCCTAGAGATATTGTTTGTCAGCCAGTTTCATAGGCCATTCCACATGATAACATAACAACAAACTCAGCCCATACTCAGCGGGGAGCTGAAGTCAGTCCCAGTTCTATGATGGATGCATCTGTGTGATGTAGGGGGTTCTCAAACCTCCATTTGCCAAAGTGCATGTTCTTCATGGTCATCAAGTGTGTACTTAAAATTGTGCTTAAAATCTAAAGTGTTCTTAAAATCTAAAAAAGTAATGTGTGAAAAGGCCACATCCTTTAAAGACTTGTATGGTCTAGCCATGCATATATTACAGGGATATTTTTCTCAAATATACCCTGAGCAAACCGACCTCCATGAGCATCCTCCTACATGAGGGGGCCCTGAGAGATTCTCTCTGGCACCAGTAGCTGAAGGCTATGAGCACAAAAGTCACTTTAGGGATCAGTAGTGGGCTCCGGACCTTTTGCAAATACTTAACTATGCCAACCACTGATGGTGACCTTGCCTCTGGCCCATTCAGATCAGCTTTTGGGGACTTGCTCTATCAAAGTTAGGTCTCTGAAGGCTTTGCAATTGGTGTTGCTCACCCTGCTGAACCTGATCCCCCCCATGAACAGCAGACTTTGAACTGGTACATTTTTTGCAGGCAAGTTAAAGCATTTTTATTTAGGAAGCCTTCATAAAATGGTATTGCTGAGTAGTTGAGTGCAATTATAAATGGATATTTTATTGCTGCTGATTCTAAACTGCTACAGCTTTTTAATGTTATATTGTTTTTAGTAGACATGCTGGCTTAATTCTTTGTTTCATCATATGTTACTCTGAGTATTTTATAGAGAAGTGGCTAAGAAGCTGTCTTTAAAAAAATATTAATCGTTGGTAGAGTAAAATAATTCCAGGACTTGTATAACAGTTAGCAAGCCCGTGACTAAACTCTATCCAAGGGAAAAATATGTTCTTCAAAACTATTCAGAAGAATTAGGCTCACGTGTAGGTGTCATGCATTTGAATATTTGTTATGTTCTTCGCACTTTTAAACCGTACTGATTTCAGTGGGAGAACTAAGTACACACTTTCATCTCTCCAAGTGAAATAAGCGACCATATAAGCGCTCCGTTTTGACTGGATTGTTTCCATATTGTAGACAGTATCGTGATGGCCAAGTAGGTCTAAACTGGATGTAAATGCCTGTGTATTAAATACATATTTGCTACACTTTAACAACTGGAGTACAGTGAGAAAATAGAGATTGGGCCTGTTCACATGTTGCATCCTAGTGGTTCCACCCAGTGCAGTTAGGGGGTTGTGAGCACATATGTCTTGATGTGCCATTTCCCTATACATCATCATGGAGTGGTAGTGGTTCATTTCAGTTGCAAAAATGCAGTTAGGTGAAGGGGAAGAGAAAGCCCCAACTAACTGCTAGTTTCTGGTCATCAATTCGTGTATTATCAGATATGGATCAGTAGTTAAACATATAAATTTGAAATCAGAGCAATTATATATTAATTACAAAACATTTTGCTAATACGAGGGGTACAATTTATGGGCTGCCAAGGGATACACAAGTCAAAAAATGTTTGGAACTGCTGGAGTAGTGTGTATGCATCATGCACCTAATGGTACAGGGGTAGGGCCAGTTACACTTATCTTCTGATTCCACCTGTAGTTGTCTAGCTCAGGGGTGCCCAAACCCCGTCCCTGGGGCCACTTGCGGCCCTCGAGGCCTCTCAATGTGGCCCTCAGGGAGCCGCCAGTCTCCAATGAGCCTCTGGCTCTCTGGAGATTTGTTGGAGCCCGCACTGGCCCGATGCAACTGCTCTCAGCTCTGTGACTCACGTGAGCTGGGGGATGAGGGCTCCCTCCACTGCTTGCTGTTTCATGTCTGTGATGCAGTAGCGGCAGCAAAGGAAAGGCCAGCCTTGCTTTGTGCAAGGCCTTTTATAGGCCTTGAGCTATTGCAAGACCTTCATTCATTCATATAAGTTCATCTTTAATATATTCATTTATATAAATTTATGTAAATTTATTCAAATTTGAAATGTAAATTAATTCTTTTTTCCCCCGCCCCCTGACACAGTGTCAGAGACATGTGGCCCTTCTGCCAAAAACTTTGGACAACCCTGGTCCAGCTTAATAAGTTGTAATTCTGAAATATGTCCCTTTAGTGTTGTGTACAAAGTGGGAGAAAGAGCTGTAGTAAATCCATTTTGGTATTTATTTGCAGAACTTATTTTATTTAGTCATTTAATTTGCTGAATCCTCAAATAAAGGTTATACAGGTTATACAGTTATACAGGTTATACAGTATGTTTGTTTTATGGTAGAACCAAGGAATCTATGCAGCTTTCACCAAATAAAAAACTTTATTCATTCCTAATCTATACTCAAGGCTATAGCAAAGAAATGTGCTTACGCTTATATTCAGTTAATGCACCTTTATTCATGGCTTTTGTCATTTGAAGCTGAGTTTGTCACTGAGACAAACCTGCATAAGGGGTGCCCTGAAATGGACAGGCATGATTGAATGCTTACCTGTCCATATCCAAATTTCCTCCACATAGAAAACTGGCATGTAGCTTCTCCCCTTGCATCTAGTTTTCTATATACATCTCTTGAATAAGGTGGTCTTAATGTGCCCTTTTTCAAAATACAGTAGTATAATTTTCAAATTAACACTGGAAGTCTAATTTACACTGGCAATTTTTGGAATAACACAGTCAAGTAGTTGTTAATGAACAACCTCATTGGATATTTGCTGCTACTTGTTGGGGAGGTGGGTCTCCCCTAAAGCCACAACATTTTTCACTAAAGCACTCACAGAGCTACCAGTTAACTGCTTTCTCAGTTTCCTTGCCAGCATGTTTGTTTTCAAGGTCAGTAACCACTCCCATTTCCAGTGTTCCTCTTCATTGTTCCCTCATGACATCTTGGTTAAGCAGAAGTCACCAGTCATCAGCGTGAGTATTCAATGACTTTCCCCTAACCCAGTGTTTTTCAAACTATGGGTCAGGACCCACTAGGTGGGTCGCGAGCCAATTTCAGATGGGCCCCCATTCATTTCAACATTTTATTTTTAATACTTTTGACTGTTATGTGACTGCATTTGGGGAAATGTTAGAGATCTGTACTTTTAACAAGCTACTGTCTATATGTTTTTAACACTGAGTCACTTCTGGTTAAGTGTGAGTAGGATTGCCCCCTAGGCTTGTTAAAAATTTTCCTGCTTGATGATGTCACTTCTGGTGGGTCCTGATCGATTCTCATTCTAAAAAGTGGGTCCCGATGCGAAAAGTTTGAGAACCACTGCCCTAACCTATACTGGCTACATGGGTTCTTATGAGAAAAGTAGTTTTAATTTATGTGTTTTGAAATATGCACAGATTTCTAGGAATGCAACCCTCGGGTAAATCGAGGGTTGCCTCTTTAGGGATTTTTATTTTTGTGATAGTCATTCATGTATGGCTCACTTGGAGATTTCTCAGGCACTAAGAATTTACAAGTTGTGGCTGTTCTACAGACACAAGTTCGGGCAGTTTTATAGTTACTACAGAGATCGTTAGTTTGGATTAGAATGCATTTTTCACTAAACAATTTACAGCACAATTCTGTGCATGTCTACTCAGAAGTAAGTTCCATTGTGTTCAGCTGGGTTTACTACCAAGAGAGTGCACTGGTAGTCCTAGAGGGGGGCAAATGGGGCAAATGCCTCGAGCGCCGACCCTCCAGGGGCGCCACTTGGGCTTGTCCCCGCAGCCGAGGAGTGCCTAGGAGAGGCAACTTGCTGCCTCTCCGTCAGCACCTCAGCGCCAACAGAGCCGCCCCCCTTCCCCTCGTCCTTTATAGGAGGATGGGAGACAGGCGCAGTAGAGAGGCACTGATGCTCTAGGGTGCCCATCTCGTCTCCTCCTACAAAGGAGGAGGGGAGGAAGGGCGGCCTAGTCGGCGCCAAGACGCTGCCTCAGAGGCAGCTTCCGGCTGCCTCCCAGGAGCGCTCCTGGGCGCCCCTTCCAGCCTCTGAGGGCAACCCTCAGAGGCAGAGGGGAAGTGGCAGGCTTGCAAGCGGTGTGGAAGGCTCCGTGGGGGGCTCGGCTGCCTCCTCCATTCCCCCTTGTTTTCAAAAGGGGAACGGAGGAGGCGGCTGCGCGGTTACGATGATGTCACTGCAATTACTTCTGGGTCAGGTGCGGGGGGGGGGGGTGAAATGGGGTGGGGGTGGAAAACTGGGGGTTGCCCCAGGGGCGGGGACCCCCAGGAACGCCCCTGGGAGAGTGTGCATGGGGTTGTAGCCTTATAGCCCAATCCACCACAACCCCATGCCTGGCAGTGCAGCAGCACTGGTTCAGGTTTAGGTGAATCCTGCAAGGGAGTTTTGGCCTCCGGAGGCTTCCTCGAGGTAAGGGAATATTTGCTCCCTTGCCCCGGGGTAAGCCCCAGTGGGTTTGGTGGGTCAACCAAGACCTGCACCAGCTCTATAGCTGGAGCAAGTCCTCATTGACTTAATAAGGTGGATCAGGCCTGGTCCACCCTGCACATCCCCATACTGCCCACCCCTCTCCTGTTCCGTTCTCCCCCTGACCTGTTCCACCCCCTGTGCAGCCTTACCTGCTCTGGCAGGTCTTTGACCATCTGCTTTTGTGCAAGAGGCTGCTCCGGCCTCCCCACCAGTGACCTGGTAGCAAATGCCAGTGCAGTCTGCTATGTGACTGCTGAAAAGCAACCGCTGCCAGCGCAATGAGCTGGCCAGCACCCAGCCAGCATAGGATTGGGCCATCTGTCTGCATCCTGTACATACTGATGTGGGAGTAATTCCCATTCAACTCAAAGGGGCTTTCTTCTGATTAGACAGGCATAGGATTATGTTTTTGGATTAATTCACCAGGCTGACAGAGTGTACAGGTAGTGAATCAGGACTCATTAGGATTGAAATCCACAATCCACCACTTCTCCAGAATCAGAACAATCATGTTTAGGTAGTCATGGGATAGGTGTGTGTGTGTGTGTGTGTGCTTTACCCTTCTCACACCCAGAGTTACTCCAGTGCAACCTTTGTCCCAGACCATTTTTCCTTTGGTCATTGTTAGCTGGAAGAAAATTTGGGGGGGGGAACATTTGAAGAAAATGTTGAGGGGGAAGAATCAGCAGGTGGGGGAGAGTTCAGCACTTTCTCCCACCTATCTCTTGTCTATAGTGGCCACTTCACACCCCTGTGTCCATTTTATAAGGTTCCCAATCCAATGTCTCATATTTTACCTTTATATGGAAAATATAAAATCACTCTCATTCATCAAAATCAGCCATTTGGCTGCAAGTTGTGTTGTGTTTCAAGTTACTTGAAAATGAAAAGGGGAAAAAAACCCCTCTAGAAATTTTTTTGAGGAAAGAACACTTAGAGCCCAATCTTATCCAACTTTTCTGTGCTGATGCAGCTGTAATGCAGACCTGAGGTTATGGGTCAAGTGTTCCCTTACCTTGAGGAGGCCTCCAAGACTGCCCCCCTCCAACACACCCTGTTGGCATTGCTGCATTGGTGCTGGAAAATTGAAGAGATCTGGACCCTTAGTGTATGTTATGTTGTGTTGGAATGAAAGATTTCATCTTTGCTCCATTCGCAGTGCTACACAAGTATGACAAAATAGAAATAGTTTTGCAAATCATTTTGTTAAAGAGAGAAAAATAGCCATTAAATGGAATGATTCCATGAGATAAAAAGCAAGTCGTACAATGTAATTTATCTCTGCTTTTTATTCGGTAAGTGATAAATACATCCATATTTTGTATCTCTTAGATCTTGTGTTCAGAATAGGACTGTATTGTTCTTTTTATGGCTGAATCTTACAATGGGTTCTGCTGAATCAAATATTGTGTTTAGGTATACCTGGCTCTTGCCATTCTTTGGAAATCTCAAAGTAACTAACATGTGACTTCCATCTAAATACTGAGCAGACCCACATCTTCTTAGCTTCAGCAGTGGGTGCTCTGTTTGCTATGCATTTCAAAAATATTGGACCATGTTCATTCATGAGGCCAACAAGAATGCATTGAGCTTCTCTCCTGCCATTTCTGTCAAGTGTGAATGCAGGAGGGAGTCATTTGTCAGGCAGTCTTGCATAGTGGTCTGTGCATGTTTTCCACTTGCCATGCAGAATGCAGGACATGAGAACAACTTTAGCATCATGCGTGAAAGTACCCTTGGCTTCTTTCTGCTGAAAAGATCCATTTAAAAATGTACTCTCCTCCTTTTCGATGAGGCTTCTGAAATGTTCTTTTCCAAATGAGCAGAACATTTCTTACAATCTGTACTTTGGGGAAATGGTAATGAGATCAAATTGTGAAGCTAGGTCACTAAGAAAGCTGAAGGCCAGGTTAAGAACTGGTGTAACTTGTCCATCTGTCTGTTTTGGCAGTATAGTGGCATGTGTGGTTTCCATTTCTTTTCACAATTATTGACTAAGGGCTCAATCCTAAAGAGTGCGCACCGACTCACTGCCGGTGCACGCTGTCGCACACAACCCTAGCTCCAGTGGAGCCTGTGGTAGCCCAGCGCTGGCCAGTTGGGCTAGTGCCATTGGAGCACCAGAGCTCCGCCACTCAGTGGTTGCACAGACCGCCAAGCAGCGGAGAGGTAGGTGGGGGCGTGGGAAGAAGCAGGGAGAGGATGGGGAGGAGGCATGCTGGGAGAGGGAGTGGGGCTGGAGGAGGGGGGCGGGGCTGGAGGGATCTATGCTGCTGCTATAGATAACCCTGTTGTGCAGTGTCTTGAGTCATGCTGAGAAGAGTATGGACAGGGTAAGCCCATAGCAACAGTGCTTTGAAGGTGCTATGGTTGGGTTGAACATCTGCAGGCTGGTTGGGGAAGCTGAATTGGAACTGTGCCTGAGGCAAAATTCTAAAGCCCCATATCCCACCATCATGATTTGGCTTGTTTCATTCCCCTCCCAAGCGTATTATTTCCTTTTTAAAAACAAAAACCAAACCAAACCATGGGCCATGTTACATGTTCCCCACAGTGTGTTGTTTGGCCTCAGTAGTTCTGATTTTCTGATTTCAGGAAAAAGCAAAGGGTTTGGAGCTATTTTCAGTTCCATCTAACTCCTTTCTGGCTTCATAGTCCCTGTGCTGCTGTTTTGATGAGCAGGTTCTTTGAAAAGGAATTAATATGAAGATTAAGAAGCCAAGATTTTTATGTGGAAATTCTGAATTCAGTAGAACATGATAGATGCGGCAGGCCACTTTATTAAATTGAGTTTGATACACAGACTGATAGTTGACATTAATCTTGAATCCGCATACCAGATTTGGGTTTAATAAATGAGAACCAGTATTGGTGTGCCAGAACCTTCGAAGTTCAAGTGGGCATTTGCTGACCAGGAGCTATCAGTCAGGCTCACTCCCTTTTAGAATACTGTAAGATATGTTTCTAGAAGTAGGGTCTATGTGAGAGCTGGGAAGATGATGTTTCCCCGTGACAGTTGAAACCTGCAATCCCACGGCGTAGAAAGCTAAGCTGTGCAAGTCGATCATAAGTAGAATGAATTATGTAGACAGATATTATGTAAATTGCATTTATGCACATTTACTTCTCAGCATGTTGCTGTTTGTTTTGATCTACAAACGAATGCCAGCTTTTAAAATTTATATCAATACCTGCTGATGTTGAATTCTTGAAGAAAAGAAATCTGACTGCTGACGGATAATGAGGATGACTATGTTTGCATAAACTGAAATAAGGAAGGTTAGGGGTACTTTCAGTGGTGGGGAATACTGAATTGCAGCTGAACAGTCTGCTTGCATGTTGTTCACCTGTGTGTATAAGTTTAGTCACAGCACTGCCCAGAAATGGCTTGAGTGAATCTGCCACCTGAATTGGGGCAGATCTGCCACCCCTCTGAGCATGTACCCGGCCAAATGAACATTTGTTTTAAAATTCATGTGCATTAGCCTGAATCCCTGCTGTTGCCATCTTCTTACCCAACTGGCTACTTAGGATAGTGGCTGAGTGGGCAAGGAGAGGCAAGAAAGGCGAGGGCAGGCAGAACCATCCCCCTTACCTTCAGCTTCAGTGCTTCTTCCTTATTCCAGCCTGATTATATTTTGAAATAAACAGGATGAATGGATCATAGTGGAAGCACTCCACTCATCCCGTATCCAAGAACTGGGCTGGAGCAAGAAGGTGGAGGCGGTGCCAGCACTGAAGGGGGTGGGGCTCTACATGGCTGCACCCCACTCACTTCGCCTCCCTCTTTCCTTGTCCATTTATCTGCCTTAATAAAGCAGAAGGAGGCAGCAGCAGTGGCAGTAAAAGTATGAGGTTTTGCTTTTTCTTCCTCCAGCAGAACGGAAGGGAGAGGTTGGCTCTTGATGCTGTCCCCATCCTCTTTCTTCTTGCTGTCAGTTAATCAGAAGAGGATCAGTGGCTTGGTGGGCAATGAGACAGAGGGGGCAGGTGTGGGTTCAGGGCATTCCTCATCTGTTCACCACTCCCTCCAACTTGCTCCTTAAAAGAACTGCTTTGTTCAACCTCATGGAACTGTTGAATCAGCAGCCGTGTCCCTCTGGATGGCAGGAGAGAAATATGCCTTTCTTTCCTGGTATGGAAAGCAGAGAGATGAGATGGGCCTGTTCCAGCAGGGCTCTTTTTATGTTTTTAAATATATATTTATATCTTTAGACAACTCATAGACGATTAGATACTGTTTCCCTCTGTGCCCCTGTTCCTTACTGAATCTAGGGAGCAGGATAAAGAGGAACAGTGAAGGTGGTAACTGGTGCACTTCCAAGCAAGGGGTGTGGTATTTGGCACACTGTCTTAGTTTGCCAGGAGGTCTTAGGATGGCCCTGCAATCACAGGCCAATTGGGAAGCAGAGTCAAGGGGGAGTGAAGCTCCCTGGGTGTGAGTGGAATTGAGATTTCCATCTGAGGATGACTAAACTGGCTACTGAAGCGAGAGAGAAGCATAGGCCCAAAGTTGTTCCTGGCTATGGTGCCTCATTAAGAGGCGAGTGTGGGAAATAGCCCTGTGATGGGGTGTTTTATGTCTTTGAATATAACCTGCAGTCACATATCTTTGGAAGAGCTGATTAGTGTTGTTGATGCTCTTTAAAATTGTATTTCCCTTTTAATGACCAACTAATGGGAAATTGCATTTAGAGATTCTTACTGCATGTTCATGAAGGGTGTCGTGATGTGACAAGGTTCATTAATTTGGACATTTTAGCAATTGAGGTAGTTAGTTGCCATTGCAACCGTGTAATGTTCTAATGATATTACTGTATGTATTATGAACAGAAATTACAGACCTGTCCGAACAATGAAAAGGCCTTCCCAACACTGTGGTGTAAATGTTTATCATTTTTGACTCTGCAAGTGCCATCCGTTCACTCAGTTACTCGATTTGAATAGTCAAAGAGAAGCAGTTGTATCTAGCCTTTTGGTAGGACCAGCCTCACTGTCTCTTTGGTAGGAAAGACACCAAGAGGCAGTGAGCTTTGGGTTTTGAGGAATTGTTCCTCATAGTGGATGATAAACAACAACAAAAAAGTGTTGGGAGGGGAGAAGACAAAAGGATGCTGCTGGTACAGAGTTTGGCAGGGGACCATCTGCAATATGTTACACACAGAAATTCAGGAAGCGCTTTGCAGATTCATGACATTAATTTGTGCTTGTCTTGATTAATTTCTATGCACTCTGAACCTGGTATTTACTGGTGGGCTGGTTGATGCTGACCTGGTTGTGGAGTAGATAAGTATCACTCTTTTGTTATTGAGAAATAAAGATAATTATCTGGTAGGGGGTAGGCTCACTGGGGCTGCAATCATATACACCCTTGTTTGGGAGTAAGCCCCATGAATCTTAATGGCACTTAATAGGGTCTAGGGTGGGGGATCTGTTTGGAAGGCTTGCCCCTAGAGACTTATTGATCCCAATAGGTTTCTGGGGGATTTTCATGCTGTCAAGGTAAGCTATTCTGATGATGTCCCGGTTGACCTTTGGAAAGAGAAAATGATCAGGCCGTCAGCAATATCACTCTAGAATTTCCTTGGCCTAGTCACAGAGCCAGGCTTGATGCCTCATTCTCTAAGGCAGGCGTGTCCAAAGTTTTTGGCAGGAGGGCCACATCATCTCTCTGACACTGTTTCAGGGGAAAAAAAAGAATTAATTTTCATTTAAAATTTGAATAAATTTACATAAGTTTACATAAATGAATATATTAAAGATGAACTTATATGAATGAATGAAGGTCTTACAATAGCTCAAGGCCTATAAAAGGCCTTGCACAAAACAAGGCTGGCCTTTCCTTTGCTGTTGCTACTGCATCACAGACGTGAAACAACAAGCAGTCGAGGGAGCTCTCATCCCACAGCTCACACGAGAGGTCAAACAGTCTCCCTCAAGCTGAGAGCAGTTGCATTGGGCCAGTGCGGGCTCCAACAAATCTGCGGAGGGCCAGAGGCTCATTGGAGACTGGGGGCTCCCTGAGGGCCGCATTGAGAGGCCTCAAGGGCCGCAAGTGGCCCCAGGGCCGGGGTTTGGGCACTCCTGCTCTAAAGCAACCATTTTCAACCACTGTGCTGTGGCACACTGGTGTGCCGTAAATTGTCTCCAGGTGTTCCGTGCTCCAGGAGTTTGCGTGAGAGTTATTTACTAGCAGGGTCATTGGGGGATGTGAGCCCCCCACCAGCAGTGTGGTGTGCCTTGTCAATTGTCAAAAATCTGTTGGTGTGCCTTGACCATTGTAGTGCCTTCCCAATGTGCCGTGAGGTGAAAAAGGTTGAAATTCACTGCTCTAAGGAGCTGAGAGTGAAGCAACTGGGTAAGTGTCTTGAGCAATGAAGGAGGAAAATTCAAGATGAGCCCAACTGAGCATGGGCTAAGGTCTGTTTTAAGACTTACTCTATGCAGTGGTTCTCAAACTGGTTGGTTGTGACCCACCAGCCTGAGAACCCCTGCATGTTTCCCTTTAAGGGGTGGGGCAGGGGGAACCCAGTGATGCAATCCACAGGATCGCACTGCTGCAGAGGAAGGGCTCCCTGTGACTTATAGAATGTTTTAAAAAAAACCCATTGCAGCCCACTTCTGTGTTGCTATCACTAAACCAGAAGTGGGTTGTGATCTTTTTTCAACATTCTATAAGCCACGGGGAGACCTGCAGAGGGTTCCACGGGGCTCCCCGCTCCTCCCTGGACCCCGGCAGCAAGTAAATAAAAAGTAGCTCCCTTCCCTCACAGTGGCTTAATCCTGGGGATCGTGTTGCTACTTTCCACCCTGCCCTTGCAAAGACTTACTCTGGTTCTTGAACTCCTGGAGAGTTTGAGAACCATTGCTCTATGGTAGTGGCACTCAAACGAGCATCTGCTGTGCGCTCAGAATGTGGTCCCCATCCCAGACCACATCTGAACCTTCTATCTGGGTGCCGTGCAGAGTCTCCTTATTTGAAGGACAGGGACGCTTTAGGCAGTTGGATCGTCTGCTTGGTGTCCCAGAAGGCTGTACAACAGGACGTCCAGGCAGCTGCAGCTGTCCAGAGCTTCCCTCCCCCCTGATTGAGGGGGACTTCACACAGTGCCTGGATGGACGGATCCATGTGGACGCTGGATCTGGCCCCCAGGCCACAGTTTGAGAGGCCCTGTTCTATAGCATTAGTAGCAACAAAGAACGCTTACTTCTTTGTTACTCTTGTGTCCACAGAGAGCCATCCAGTGGAACGGTTTTGACTAGTGCAGGGCTTATTGCTTCTTGGCCTGCAAGGGGGTTTGAATGATGCTTTGATGGTCTGCTGTGAACAGTTTGCAAGACACTCTGATAAAATTGCTCACATCCATCATGGTTGTAACTCCATATTGTCCATGTCTGAGGAACTGTCTTTTCACTGTTCTGAAATACTTTAGCAAAACAAACCAGAACATGGAAGCTGGAAGAACCACTTCCCCCAAAGAACTTTTCCTCTTTTTTGGGAAGTGAATTAGTGCTTCTCCCAGCTTCTTTGTTCTAACCTGATTTGCTACTCTATTTCATACCAGATCAGGAGACCAAAGAAAGAAAAATGGAGACTAGGTGAGGCAGTGGAAGAGTTGACAAGTGAGCACAGGGCAGTGGTTGACCCTGTAGTGACCTATGGTGAATTGTGCATGTTCAGGCGCCTTTGGCAGTTACTGTAGTACAAAGGCTAAGAGTCTGGTCCTCTGCCTTTGCCTGTTCAACAAGGAAGTACCTTCTGCTTGCTGCATTGCTTTCAGGTCTTTAGTCAGGAACTGGCCCTTGGTCAGCTGTCAGGTACATGGCTATGATCTTACGCTGTTTAGTGTTTTCCACAACTATTCTTTTTAATTTTTAAAACACGTGCTTTCATTTATATTCTCCTTTTCAGTCAGAAAATCAGCTTACAATTTCAGTACTAATTAAAGTACACAATAAAGTGCCACCAGGTAGGAATGTTGATGAGAGCCTGGGGACAGGGGTAGAAGGAGCTGCAGATGGACCCAGGAACTGGCTGTTCTTGCATGTATCAGCTCACAAAAGCAGTCCTTCCATTACTCTGCAGTATTTTGGCAGTTGCCGATGTCCTTCAGGGTTCCAGGCATAATGGAATAGTGGACCGTAATGAAGCTCAGAAGTCTCTTGCTCTCCAAGAAACTCCAAATAGAACATCTGGAATGGTGTGGACGAGTCAGTAGAATTGGTGAGACCTTCAAGATGAAATGATGTCTTGCCATAAGCAGAAATGAAACTTAAAAGTTTGCTGAGTTAATCATGATGCAAAAGCACTTATTGAGCTAAATTACCTTAAGGAATTTGGCTAACTAAATCAGCATTTTTTCTGATGCTACAAGGGTCCATTATTCCTAATGGTTACCTTAATGGCATATGCATTTGGAAAACTAATTAAACATTATATTTAGCAGATATTGAAAAGTTGTTTGTTTGTCTTTAATGGATGATGTTGTTTAAAAAGAACACCCAACCCATTATGGATCATAAAAAGAAGCCAATAGGAACATTTATGGGTTGGTCTTTGTTTTGTCAAAACAGATTTGTTGGGTTCTTTGCATAGATTATCTTAGGAACCTTTGTGATTAATGAGTAGTCTTCCAAATTTTTTAATAGACGTCGACACTGAATGTTCCTCAGTTTCATCCTCTGATTTTTACCTCAGTGAACAGTATATGTTTTCATACAGCCTATGCAAAGGTGCATAGTTAAGATCAGATTGCTTCAGGTCTAGTTGTGAGGTCAGCTGTTGTTTTGACTGCATCATCAGTGGTTGCCTGGAGGCCCCCAGAGGAGACACCAGATGGGGCTGCTTGGCTGAACAGTGAAACTGGCCAAGTAGGCATGCGGCACTGATGGGGCCGGAAGAGAATGAACACTTGGTAACGCAGCGGACATTCTGAGAGCTTTGAGGTAATATATTGCTCATTCTCTCATGTTCTTTGGAAGTTCCCATCTCTAGGGCCATTTCCAAAGGAGGAACTTTCTTCCTTGTTGCCCATTTGTATCCCTGCCTGCAGGCAAAGAGGATTTCCCAGGGCTCAATAGAAAAGTTGGTGGGAACAAACAGACAAGTACAGAAGAACAGTTCAGTAAGTCTTCAACTCTTAAAAGGATTTGGGTGGCCTTCCTTTACTAGCCAAACCAGGTCAGATATCTGATCACTTCTCTGCATTGTTTATACACGTTACAGGAGGATGTGGTTGCCACAATTATTGTAATCACAGAAATTACCACAGAGGCACGAAGGGTGAAAATTACAGAAGAGCCATTAGGTTTCCATTTTATATTAATCGAATGACATTTCTCACTTTTTACTAGATTTTAAAATGTGACATTAGCGTCAATACTCAGGGGCTAGTTGACGTGAACTTTGGTTCTATGTGAAAGTCACACAAGTGCATTGGATCATGCTTGAACCCACAACTGCATGGAGAAGTACAAGTGTGAAGCGGGGGAATACCTAAAGACTGTGGATTATACTATTTCTTCTCTTCCTGTAATTCTAGGATTCACACTGGCTAGCTATATTTACATCTCTGTGTAGACTCATGTTTTTGGATTGTCTATGAGAGTGTCTGTTAGGCTCGCCAATTTTTGAGCCAGCCCCTGTAGATATGACTTTAATGATGGCTTGATGTACAGGAATTAAGTGACAGAGTTTTGCTTCAAGCTATGAAAAACTGATTTCTACATATCAAACAACTGTTAAAAGCAAAGGAGGAGTCTAGGAGAAATTGATTTCTTTCTCCCCGTTTTGGTTTGTATCTTTTTTTTTTTCTTTTGTCCAAAGATGTTTGGGGCTGCTTGTGTTCAGGAGAAAAATGATGCTGAAGTTGAAAGCTATGTATTGTTTGTGGGCCATTACTATCCTGCTGGGTGAAGGGAGAACCCTCTCTAGGTTCTTGTGCAGTCTGCTAGTTGATGGTAAGCAACTGAAGGGAAAGATACTAGTTCAGTGGTATTGCTCAGAGGTAGTTCATAGCTCAGTGGAAGAGCATTCAGATGTGTCTGTATCTGTGGAATCCCTGGTTCAATCTCTAGCATTATCTGTTGGGACTGGGAAAGAACCCATCTGAAGCCCTAAAGAACTGTTGTCAGTGGATGTGAATAATATTGAACTAGGTGGACCAGTCGGTCTAACTCGGTACATGATAAAGCAGCTTCATATGGTCATATTGTGAATACAGGTGGTGCTTCTGTATCTGCAAGAGATTCATTCTCGGACACACACACCCCCCCCCCCACAGATACTGAAAACCATGAATAATGAAATACACTGTTTTGGCACCATTAAACCCTCTGGAGGCGACTGGAGCCTCAGTCACCTCCAGAGTGTTTTCTGAAACCCGCAGAGGCCACGCTTGTCTGCCTGCAGTCTCTGCAGTCTTCAGAATGGTCCTGGAGCATGGGAAAATGTGACTTCCGGTTTCCCTTGGAGGGCATTCTGAAGCCCAGGAAAGCCCTCCAGAGGACCTGTGGACCTGTATTGAGCAAGACTAGGCCCAACCTGAGCCCTCTGGACCATTGAACCAGATCTGCGGATACAGGATCTACAGATAAGCAGGCCCCACCTGTAGCTTTCTTGGTAGCCCATCGAAGTTTAAACCTGCCCCCCTGCTCCCGTTCTCTTGTCAAATGTTGCTGAAGCCACATGCATGGTGAATGGGGCTGAAAGGAGCCATTATTATAGGTTGAATTGGGGCAGCAGGAGAGAGCAGTTTTGAATGTTTGCTGCTGGTTGACAAGAAACAGTCTTGGGGAGGTGACACAGAGCTGCAAGGACTTTCTCATAAGATTTAGAGACTGTAGCTGCTTTAGACCCAGCTCTACCAGCCTAGGTGCCTCCAGGTTTCCCTCTTGCTTCACCTGGTTTTTGATTTAAAAACAAACACAAAACCAGAAATTACAAGTACACCAGAAGACTCCAGCACTCTCTCCAGTGAGGAGACCCTCACTGTAATACTTCCTTGGAACTTCCAATCACTTACTGGAGCATGAAACTGATATAGTGCATAAATTGCAATATGTTGTCTGTTTTGAAAAATAATTATTTTAAAGTTAAATCATATTTTGTACAAAAAGTCATTTGTGTCTTTGGCATTTGGAACTCAGCCCCTTGTGCCTTCACTGTTGCTCCCCAAAGTACATTTTTTTTTCTGCTAGCTTTAACATTCTTAAGCAGACTCTGCCCTGGGGGGAGTCTATTTCACAGTCTAATACATTTCATCATTAAAGAGCTTCCTCTTTTAATTCTAGGATATTCCAGAAGGAAGCACTTAATCTGAACTGCATCATGATGACTATATAGCTTGACTTCTGGCATCCACTTCTTCCTAATTATTTGCCTGGGGGCACAGGGGACTGGAAAGAAAGGAGATGGGAAGGCTCCACATTATATAAATCATACTGAAAAGGAAACACAGGCACCATATTCTTCCATTCTAGTGGCTTCCTGAACCCTTCATTGATTTTGAGTTACAGCTGAAGACTTCATCACCTCTTCATTGCTTTGTGGTAGGGTCAACATAAACTATAACCATGTGGAACAGCTGCTGTGAAACCTACTGTTTAAGTATGTGGTACACTGTCCCATGTTTGCATTTCCTGTATTTCAGGGTTTTTCTGTAAAATGAGACATCCAATTCATTGCTCTTAGAAGGCAGGAGAAACCTGAAGGGAAGGGAGATCTAAATGTGTAGGGACACTGTGAGAGCGCACAGCAGTGGCCTTGCCTTCTGTAATACCAAATGCCAGTAGACCAAAAGTGTTGACCTGTAGACTAAAAGTATTAACTCTATGACAATAGAGACGGAACTTTAACCATTCCTCTCAGAATGGACATCTCTTGAGCAGAAGGCAGAGGGGATTTATATCAACCCAAGCATCTATTTACCTGACTGTTAAGGACATGGTAATCATAGAAAAAGACTGGAAATGATATGGTGAGCTGGTTCTGTGCAAGATTTGATTTGGCTTCAAATTCAAATATTCAAAAATATAATGGTAATAGTAATTTTCATGTCTCCAAAGTCAAATCCTACATACAATCAGCTTATTATGGATTGGGAGTAGCCATATATGTAGGCTTCATTTTCCTGTCATTACCACCAGCCAAGATGGGGTGGAAGTTGAATGATCTTGCCATGCTCTGGCACCATTGTCCACATGATGGGGACACTGGCTAGGTTACTGCAATGCTTTATATGTGCAACATATAAAGATGCAGAACATGGCTTCCACAATACTAATGATAGTTGATACTGGGAACATATCACTCCAGTGCTTTGAAGCTTTTCACTGGCTGCTGCCTGGTTTCTGGGCACAGAAAGTGCTGTTTTTAACTATTAAGCACTAAATTGCCAGTTTGTCATGTTTTGTGACAGCTGGAAGGCATCTAGCACCACAGAAATGTTTGTTCTGATGGTGCTAGGTGCCAATAGGATTGGGTCAGAAACCGCTGCAAACAACATAAAATAGCAATACAACAACAAACTCAAGCACAGATAAAAGCAAACAGCTAAGACAGCCATTTTCAACCACTGTGCCATGGCACACTGGTGTGCTACGAATGGTCCCCAGGTGTGCCGCGGGAATTTGGGAGAGGGTCATTTATCAATAGGACCATTGGGGGATGTGAGCCCCCATTGACAGTACAGTGTGCCTTGTCAATTGTCAAAAAGCTGTCAAATTTTATTCCCATGCGAGTGTGCTGCGAGATGAAAAAGTCTGAAAAACACTAAGACCTTCAATATTATTAAGAACTGATCAAGAAGTTTGGTGCTTTTGAGATACAATGGTGTGCGTGGCAGGAAAGTGGAGGTGGTGGGGTTCAGGGACTGCAGACGTTATGTATGTTCAAACTCTCATTTTTGTGTAGAATTGGTTGAGCCCTCTAGAATGACATGTGCTCTTGAACTTGCATTACCAATAGCTTGTGCTCCTTACCAAGCCCTCTCCTGGAGGTTGCACGTTATCCTGTTACCAATCGAAAGGGCAACTTATCTTGTGCGGTGACAGCTTGGGAAGAGGGGTAAACAAGGCACAGTTAATTGAAAGCAGATTTCCACCGTCCACCTCTCAAATCCATCTGACCCATTAAAGCTCTCATGAATCACTTTTACATGGAGAACTCTTTAAGCGCTTTGCTCTTCTTCTGCTCACTAAATGGTTGAATTTGGTGACGTTGATTACTGGGCAATAAATAACCCATCCTAATGACGTGGCATTCAGAAGCCAGGGGGTTTTGCCTGCCAGTCCTCTTTGTTTCAATTAAATGCACAAGGTTGGTAATTGATATGGTGATAAGGAAAGGTCTTGACTGCATTACCTGGTGTTGGCTTCCTCTGCTGCAAGAACAGAGACTGCAGGCCATATTTCATTTGAAGTGTGCTCATGCAAGAACAATAGATCTCAGATTGGAGATGGGGCCCAGCTACTGCAGCACTAGAGCCAGGTGGAACAGCAGGGGAGGTAAATAGCCTTTGTCTTTTATAAATCTATATGTGCGTGTATATAATCAGAGCAGCTGTTGCTCCTGGAAGAGAACAAGGATTATCTAAAGTAATAACAGGTTAGCCAAACCAAGTGTAAAATATGTTCTGTTCAGGTTTTTTTTAACTGCAGTTGATTTTCAAAAGGGAATATTAGAAACAGACTACCAACAACATGCAGGATAAGAATAAATCTTAAGCATTTTAAAGAAGGGAATTAAAAAAAAATAGTCTGTTGTTTAGAAATTAAACTATTCTATTCCTCTTTCAGTCTTGAGTTTGGGTAAGAGAATCCCAACACAGAGTGCCCTTGTATCCAGGGGAGTTCCATTCTGGAACCTCATCTCACCGCCTCCCCTTGCCTCCCCTTGCCTCCCCTCACCTTATAAGGGATTTAAAAAGTCCCATGAAACATCATTTCTCCATGAAACCGGGAATTCATGTCTTTTGAGCTCTGAAGCTCAGTCTGGACCTGGCACAGGCCGAGGACAGGCATCTCTGCTGAGCTTAGACTCCCCCCCCCAGGTGAGGGCCCCCCTGACTGCAGGGATGGGCATTCACCCACATCTGTGGTTTCTGCTGTCCACAGGGTGTTCTGGAATGGAACCTCTGTGGATAAGGGGGCACGCTGATATATGAAAATCCCTCCACCCCTTTGCCATCATTGTCTTCCTGTACTTTTGCTCTTCATCGTAATTATGGATTTATTTTCTTTTAGTATCTTTGTTCTTCCGGGCTTTCATATTAACTCTTGTATAATTTCTGATTATTTGTTCTCCCATCTCATTAATGGTACTTTCGCTGAAGCATAGCTGTAGTTTTGGGAGATGTTGAAATGCCCAACTCAAGTGGAAAATGGCCTGCTTGGAAGTAGCCTTCGATTTAATAGATAACCACGGCGAAGGATTTTTATTATGTGTGTGCTTGTGCAATTTATGGTGTGAATTGAGATTTCATCATTGGTATTGATTTGCTATTTAAAGCACCTAATAAGTTAGGTCAAATGCTTTTTCTTGAGCATTATATGTAAGAGAAGAATATAAAATAAATGTCTGAATTTCTTATAACATCTGAGGGTGGGGGATAAACAATCTTTAAAAAAAATATTTCCTTGTGTATAGCAGGGCTATGTACAACAGTGATCCTAATGTGAAGGGCAGCAGTAGTCCATCCAGACTCTCATTCTGTGCTGCTTTCAGGGGTTCTGGGTGGTGCTGGGATAGTGGGAGGGAGCCTTTTCCGTGGTTGAGGTGCCTGGGGCACCTGTTAGTGATGAGTGTGGGTGGGTCCCTTTGTCCCTCCCAGAAGGGCTGAATGGGAGCAGGAGAGAGACAGAAGGGTGTTGGAGGCCTGTGCCTGCCCAGGGTGCCATTGACATTGCTCAGGCAGCCAAGTGGTTCAGAGCGATCACCAAGCCCCAGCCATTTTGCTGCTGGACTGTCCGTTTTGCTGTACTGTTGGATCCCTGACAACTGGAGTTTTACTCGACTGCAGGCTGAGTGCACAATAAACAGACTGCTTGTTTTGAACCAGTTAATCCATTTTTGTATTAAGGAGTCTAGGTTGGGTTCATTCAAGACTGCGGTCCTAAATTCACTCATGTGGAAGTAAGCCCCTCAGGCAACCCAATCCTATCCATTGCTGGTGCAGCAGGCAGGAGATCTCCTTGGAGTAAAGGAACATTTGTTCTCTTACCCAGTGTAGCGCCCTAGCCTGCTCAATGGGGATACTCAGATTGGCACAGAAGTGAGTAGCCCCCTGTAGGACTTTCAGGCCCAGGATGGGTTAGGATACAACGGAGACCTGCTTCACCATCCCCTGCCAGGTCTGAGCCTTCCTCCCCCACCATGAAACACCCCCTTCCCACCTTCAGAATGCCCTCCCCCCACCTCCCCACCACACTGCACAACATGTAGCTGCCCTGGTAGCCATCAAATGGGATTTGGTCGGATGCGGTACCCTCAGGACGGCACAGGCCTACAGCTGTGGCTGCAGATCCAGTACTGACCAGTGTGAGGATGGGGCTCTTGAGTTTAGTAGGACTTATTTCTGAGTAAACATGCATAGAATTGTACTGAGAAAGATCTTTTATACTGGCTCAGTTGTGGATCACTGAAAAACCTCTCTGAATTGATTTTTGAGTTCAGGTTTAGTTCATCTGCAGAGAAAGCAATTAACGTCCTTGATTTTTCTTGATATTTGCAGTATTTATATAAATGATTCAAAACAAATTGGAGTAAAATTACCTTTTATAGAGAGTAAATTTTGAGGTGAATTACCAAAACGTTTTATTACAATACCCACAGGCAGCGGCATTCGTTATTATATTTAAAAAATCACCTTTCTTGCCCTCCACATGTAGGATGCTTCAAGTCTGGTTTTTTGTTGTAGATATAAGATCTATTTGGAGGTTAGCTAGCTGGCCCATTGCTTCTATAAAAGTTATGTCCCATCATAGCCATGTTTCTGATATCTTATAGATCAGATTTTTGCCAAAGTGTGAATAGAGTAGAAGGATGCCCGAAAGGCATCACTGCAGAAGGGAAAACTCCAATTTTCACTTCCCCCTTTCTTTGAGCTTCTTGTTTTGTTGAAAATTGACTTGGAGTAAATGGGGCTAATAACATCGTGACTTCGGAAGAAAAGGTAACCAGTGATGACAGACACTTTAGCATATCCCCAGTTGAAAGATATTTGTTTGGGGGGGGGGTGTTATTTAATTGGTTAATTATTCCCAGATTTCACAACCTTGACATTAGACATTTGACATCTACGCTGGTGACAAGAGACACGGAAGACCCCGGTGGGTGTTTGCATTGCAAATCTGCGGAGAACAAAAAGCTAAGACTGATTCTGACTCCACCTGAGCATCTTTGAGCTATGGAGAAATTTACAAATGGAATTTGTCCACGAGGCTTTATGTGTTAGTGGACTACCAGTGCTTTCCCTGCACACCAGTATTGTGAAGCTAGCTGCAATATGGGGTGTTTCTGTATGCTAAGTCAGATCATGGGCTACCTAGCTTAGCATTGCTGTCTCTAGCTGGTGGTGGTTCTTCAGGGTTTCAGGCAGGAGTTTTTCTCTGGCATACCTGGATAAACGAAGGATTGAACCTGGGATCTTCTTCACAAACAGCATGCGCTCAACCACTGGGCGATGACCCTGTCTCCTTTTTTGTGTTGACAGGCGTTCCGCATTATAGTAAAATTCATGCTGTGGTTCTACCACCAGCCTATATTTTCCAGTCTGTAGGGCACAGCTGCTTTGTGCTTTGGAAGGCATTCAGCATTCCCTGAAGGTAGCCATTGTAGGGGAAAATTAGTAATGACAGACATGCTGTCTTTCACAGAAACTTATCCGGTATTACTGAGCTTATAAACTTGCAAGGGATCCCAAAGTTTCTAGGAACATGCAGATCTACTGATAATATTGCACTTCAATTTCTCCACCTTCTAATTGAAATCCCATATGCTGCTGCCGTTGAACTAGCTATCAGTAGGCTAAAGTAGGACAAAAACGTTCTGTACCAAAGCACAAAAAGAAAGGCATCACAGTCTAGATTGTGTGTAAAGTGTGTTATACATTCCCAGCGGAGCCAGTGGGGCTTTACTATGTGATTTAAGTCCCAGTAGTTAAGAGAACAGTATGTAATTTCCTCTGGACTGCCTGGAAGATTATGAGTAGATTTTGAATAATTTTTAGTCTCGTATGCCAATTTACCAGGGCTGATCATGCTGTTGCCAGGTTATAATGATGTTTATCCAGGTAACCGCTGCGTGTAATTTGTAGTATATTCCTATGAGCCATGTTATGTCTCCGACACCTATGGCACTTGACAGAACCAAACTCAGACTGGCTCTGTTGATCGATATATAACCCCACAAAAGATCCAAAATTTGTGGGGAGTTTGTCACTGCTGGGATCTTGTTCAGAGGCTTGAAGCATCAGTTAGGAATGTTTGCTCGATGGGAGAGACTAGCTGTCAAGTAGCTGAAGCGTGTTTGCAGCCTATTTCTATGCTCACCCCTTGCCCGTAGCCCTTGGTTCAGGCTGCAGAGAGCCACTCTCAGTCACAGCTTTTTGGTGTCTGAATTGCCTAGACAAACATATTTCTCCTCATCCCTGCTAATCTTCTCCTCATTCTTTTCTGAACCCCCAAACCCTTTCTTCCCCTGGGTTCCTCAGGGAAGCCCATCCAATCTCCCTGCATCCTTTCTCTCCCCCTTTGCTCTGCCCCTTTCTCCTTTTAAGGAGCTCATCTCTCTTCCCCTCTATTTCTTGCTTCTGCTCCTAACTGCTTTCTTTAGGGTTCCAAGTGGTATCAGTGTTAGCTGTGGATTTCCCCTGTCTGGAATAAGTGTGAATGAGATAACTCTGTTAGAGCCCATTGATTTCCTCCCCTTTTGGTTTCTAAGTGCTTTTAGTGCACCTTCACACTCATCTACATTTTCCTTTAATTGTTGAATTATACAGTTGGGCCACTGGCCATTATTCTAAATTTCTCCACGTGATTGTTGCCCCTCCCCCATGTGTTTATTTGTGTTTTAAAAACAGATTGTAAAAGTTGATTTCTTGCATTCTTTTACCTTCAGAGGAAGTGCTGATAATCTCCTTTGGGTATCTACCTGGTAAGTCAACTTGAAAGTTGTTTGTGTCTGCTAAAGGCCAACCATAAGCAAGAAGCGTTTCGTCTCTTACAGAGTGATGGTAACAGCGAGCACAGAGTTAGGGATAAGCTGCTGTGGAATCAGAAGAGGCTGATATTATGTGCTTTCATGCAAGCACTGTGAACAATGTACTTTTGGTTGAACAAGAGCTGACTCGCATTTATTTTTGAGGTGGGGGAGTTGCATAGGAGACTCTACCACCCCAATTTTCAGCTTTCATGCAGTAGTTGTCTTGTAGATCTCCCCCTTGTGGTAAAATGTTAATATATCACATCCAGAAAAGATACCTGTAGTGTGTTTTGTGTAACTTGTTATGAGAAAGCAGGCACCCAAAGCCATTTTTATATTGGCTTTTAGAGAGATCGGTCTTGTGCGTGCTTTAATTTACCTCCACCTAGATACATAGGGGATGTATCTGATCCGTTTTGACGTGCACATTGGGGGAAGAATACCAGGCAAATCTCTAACAAAAACCCTTGACTTCCGATGGGCGGACTTCCCTCAAATGTGGAGGCTGGTTAGAAGGAGGTTAAAAGGGAGGGTAAAAAGAGTCCAATCTCTCCAGAGTGCATGGAGGCTGCTTAAAACAACAGTAATAGAGGCCCAGCAGAGGTGTATACCGCAAAGAAAGAAGGGTTCCACTAAATCCAGGAGGGTGCCCGCATGGCTAACCAGCCAAGTTAGAGAGGCTGTGAAGGGCAAGGAAGCTTCCTTCTGTAAATGGAAGTCTTGCCCTAATGAGGAGAATAAAAAGGAACATAAATTGTGGTAAAAGAAATGTAAGAAGGTGATATGGGAGGCCAAGCGAGACTATGAGGAACGCATGGCCAGCAACATTAAGGGGAATAATAAAAGCTTCTTCAAATATGTTAGAAGCAGGAAACCCGCCAGAGAAGCGTTTGGCCCTCTGGATGGTGAGGGAGGGAAAGGGGAGATAAAAGGAGACTTAGAGATGGCAATGAAATTAAATGAGTTCTTTGCATCTGTCTTCACGGCAGAAGACCTCAGGCAGATACCGCTGCCCGAACGGCCTCTCCTAACCGAGGAGTTAAGTCAGATAGAGGTTAAAAGAGAAGATGTTTCAGACCTCATTGATAAATTAAAGATCAATAAGTCACCGGACCCTGATGGCATCCACCCAAGAGTTATTAAGGAATTGAAGAATGAAGTTGCAGATCTCTTGACTAAGATATGCAACTTGTCCCTCAAAACGGCCATGGTGCCAGAAGATTGGAGGATAGCAAATGTCACGCCTATCTTTAAAAAGGGAAAGAGGGGGGACCCGGGAAACTATAGGCCGGTCAGCCTAACATCTATACCGGGTAAGATGGTGGAATGCCTCATCAAAGATAGGATCTCAAAACACATAGACGAACAGGCCTTGCTGAGGAAGAATCAGCATGGCTTCTGTAACGGTAAGTCTTGCCTCACGAATCTTATAGAATTCTTTGAAAAGGTCAACAGGCATGTGGATGCGGGAGAACCCGTGGACATTATATATCTGGACTTTCAGAAGGCGTTTGACACGGTCCCTCACCAAAGGCTGCTGAAAAAACTCCACAGTCAGGGAATTAGAGGACAGGTCCTCTCTTGGATTGAGAACTGGTTGGAGGCCAGGAAGCAGAGAGTGGGTGTCAATGGGCAATTTTCACAATGGAGAGAGGTGAAAAGCGGTGTGCCCCAAGGATCTGTCCTGGGACTGGTGCTTTTCAGCCTCTTCATAAATGACCTGGAGACAGGGGTGAGCAGTGAGGTTGCAAAGTTTGCAGACGACACCAAACTTTTCCGAGTGGTGAAGACCAGAAGTGATTGTGAGGAGCTCCAGAAGGATCTCTCCAGACTGGCAGAATGGGCAGCAAAATGGCAGATGCGCTTCAATGTCAGTAAGTGTAAAGTCATGCACATTGGGGCAAAAAATCAAAACTTCACATATAGGCTGATGGGTTCTGAGCTGTCTGTGACAGATCGGGAGAGAGATCTTGGGGTGGTGGTGGACAGGTCGATGAAAGTGTCGACCCAATGTGCTGCGGCAGTGAAGAAGGCCAATTCTATGCTTGGGATCATTAGGAAGGGTATTGAGTACAAAGCGGCTAATATTATAATGCCGTTGTACAAATCGATGGTAAGGCCACACCTGGAGTATTGTGTCCAGTTCTGGTCACCGCATCTCAAAAAAGACATAGTGGAAATGGAAAAGGTGCAAAAGAGAGCGACTAAGATGATTACAGGGCTGGGGTACCTTCCTTATGAGGAAAGGCTATGGCGTTTGGGCCTCTTCAGCCTAGAAAAGAGACGCCTGAGGGGGGACATGATTGAGACATACAAAATTATGCAGGGGATGGACAGAGTGGATAGAGAGATGCTCTTTACACTCTCACATAACACCCGAACCAGGGGACATCCACTCAAATTGAGTGTTGGGAGAGTTAGAACAGACAAAAGAAAATATTTCTTTACTCAGCGTGTGGTTGGTCTGTGGAACTCCTTGCCACAGGATGTGGTGATGGCATCTAGCCTGGACGCCTTTAAAAGGGGATTCGACAAGTTTCTGGAGGAAAAATCCATTATGGGGTACAAGCCATGATGTGTATGCAACCTCCTGATTTTAGAAATGGGTTTTGTCAGAATGCCAGATGCAAGGGAGGGCACCAGGATGAGGTCTCCTGTTATCTGGTGTGCTCCCTGGGGCATTTGCTGGGCCGCTGTGAGATACAGGAAGCTGGACTAGATGGGCCTATGGCCTGATCCAGTGGGGCTGTTCTTATGTTCTTATGGCATCCTGTGTACATCCTGAACATCCTGTAATCCTGCAAGTGAGGCAGGTACACCTAGTGGACAGGAAGGAAGGCAGTGCTCTTGTTCTCATGCCGCACAGCATTTACGCTTGTGCAGCTAATGCCATGCAAATCTGTTTGCACGAAAAAAAAATGCATGGAAATCAGCCATGGAGTTTTTTTGGTAATGAATGCATCGTGTCTTGTGAGTAAACAAGAAGAAGATGGAAATAGTATTGAGAATTCACACATGAATGAAAGAGCATAGCATCACAAGGAACAAGCTGCCCTACCTCTGAAATAATTGATCATTGCAGCAACTTGGTTAAAGGAGTGCTATAGTATGCTTTCCTGATAAACGTCAATGAAACATCTAAAAATAACTACACAGATATAGTCTAAGTTGATTAGCAGTAATTGCCCTGAGTCAGTGTAGTCACTGATGGGTGATGTCATGTGTAATATTCTCTTAAAGTGATTTTATCAGACATGGCCTTTTGAAGAGCTCTTATAGTCGGCCTAAATGTCTGGATGCCAGCAGTCTAGTATATGCCTAAATATGACATAATAGAACACAGAATTTCATCTTTGTGACTCTGCTTTTCTCCTTATATGTTTGCCGAAAAAACACCCGTTTTTAATGCAGAAATTGAGTCCCTGATAGTTTTTAAAAATGGGTAACTGTAGTGGTCCATTAGAAAAAAAAAAAATCAAAGTACCAAAGTAGGGTGATACCTTCATTAGAGCCAATGAAAACAAAGCCGTCAGCCATCTTTCTATCTGTCTTCATCACAGAGGGCCTTAAATAGTGCTGCAATATGTACGGCAGCAGACGGGGCCTCTGGGAGCCAGAAGGGAAAAATGTCCTCTCCATTAGCATCCTCTTTCCTACCTAACATTAATGCTTACTGGAGGGGCTCCTATTCATCTAAACATATAAATTGTGTACTATCTCCAACTTTTCATTATTTAATTCCTTCCTAATTTTTCCAGCTTCATGTCATTGGTTTCACCTCCACTCACTAGTTCTAAGCAGTATCAGCTGTTATCTTTGCAAGAATATTTTGAACCAAAACATGCCTGTGTTCTTTGGAGGCGGTGTCCTTCACCTATCCCAAGAATTAAATTAATGGGTTCATTGGCAGTGTGTATTCAATCCTTTTCAGATATATATCAGCCACCGCTTCCCAATATTAATTAACCAGCAGTGCCAACATGCGTAGATTAAATCATTATCTTTCTCTCTCTCGCTCTCTTTTTTTGTTTCCCTTGGAAAAAGGTTTGAAAATACTCCCTTCTTCATATATAGAGACTTTTGAAACCTCATGCTTTGCATGTTTTACTCCAAAATAAGTTCCATTGAGTTTAGTGGAGTATTTGCTCCCAGATAAATAAGCATAGAATTACAACCTTAGATACAATTCAGTTGTCGATCATAAGATGGGCATGGATTTTTTTGTTAATATAGAGTATACAGTTTTTAGAGCTTTTGAGTTTAGCTTATTCTGATTCACCTTGCAGAAATAGTTTCAGTACAGCAGTTTCTTCTTTGTGAACTCACTAATTTCCAAGGTCAGTTCGTAAGTAATTTTGTTCATAAGTACAGTAATGCCCTTGATTTTGCTGATCCACTGGGAATGATGTTAGTTTCAGTTGGGACCCTGTCCCTGCTGTCAGATTCACCTGAAATGCTGTCAGTTTTACCGCAAAGCAGCTCAGAATGCTCCTGAGTTCTTCTATGGTCAACAGGATCAGCTGCAAACCAGAAGTCAGGGCTGAAGGCATCCTCTAACTTGCACATTCATAAGCTGAAAGTTTGTTCAGAGAACATTGGTCTTGCTTACCAAAAGAGACTCATTCCAAGTCACCTTAATGTTGAATACCACTGAATGTGGAAGGCCTGCAATGTTCTGGTTTTGGTCTGTATGTCATTGTGTGTAACGCTTTATTCTGAGAGGGACTGGGTAAGGACCATTTTGCCCATCTATTGGCAGAAAGCAATATGACTATTCCAGTAACTGTGACTGTACAATCAATATGTAGTTTTGGGTGAAATGCTTTCTCAAAGTCTTTACGTGAGAGAAGACCCAGCTGAAAAGGGTCACTTCCATGTGAAGTGTCAGAAATCTAGGGGCATAGAGATCACAAGAAGGTTAGTTATCGGTTATACTAATTTACTGTTTTTCCCAAGAAGATCTTGCCACAGAGATTCTGCCAGTACAGACTGTAAACTGATGTTGGAGTTACCAGGTTATCATCTCACAACAACCTCTGATGTTTCTCCATGGCATCCATCACTCATTGCTCTCTGGAGTGACCAAGTTGATTTCTGACTATTGTTTGATGATGTCTTTGAACCCATAGAATGGGTAGTTGTTGAATAATAGGACTTAGCCCATTGGCGAGTTTCTGAAGAACTGTCTTGGAAATGAGAAGAGTGGTGCCAAACATCTGACCCTCATGCTGATTAAAAAATTCCCTCAAAACATATTTGGGAATACTTCCCAAACATGTTAGAGGAGCAATATACTGCAATTTTCAGTCAGTAACCAAGTCTATAATCTTGATTAGTCTTCTTGATGTGTTGGCCTGTGCTTTGAAGATCTCATCAAGTTATAGGGCTGAGTGGAAAGTTCTCAAATCAATTTTTTTGGCTTGAAAGGGGAGCTTTCAGGAGATCACAGCTTGTCTCCTTGTTTCCTTTATTGTTCATGGTCATGTTGGTGATCAGCTCCCTCCTGCTGGATACCATGTTTCCTCTGTTATTAACCCAGAAGACTCCACAGTGAGAGAGTCGGGAAGCATTACCTTCACTCTGGTATAACTTCAAGCATCTTCATAGGGCATTAAAAGGGGGGGGAGAGTATTTCAGCTCAGCTCAGTTATCAGCCAAATTAAAAAATTGTTAGTTGATTAATCATCTGCCCATTAACCAATTATTTGATTGTATATTAGATTTGAACATTGCTACCTAGTGGAGGAACTTTTTTGAGATGCACCTTTTTGAGATTCTGAAGGATGAGAGTTTAATTGAATAAACACAAGTACTCTCTGATAGTTGAAGTCGTTTTAAATTTTTCTTTTTGATGCCTTATGCCAATCATACTCTAGTAGCAACACACTTGCATAAACAAGTATGCCAATAATTCTCAGCTCCACTAATTAAAATTTGCACTGGTCTAAAGCTTTAAGATTCTTAGAGCCAATGAAATCCTAGCAAATGCAATTAGAATGTTGAACAAAAATCTGGAATCTTTTCAGTCATAATAATCCTTTGACCTGTTAGTGACACGCCAGTGACAATGTTAACAGCCCAACCCGGCCATCATTGGTCCTCCTCTAAAGCGGTTAGGTCCTTCCTGCCTGCATTGGAGCTTCTCCCACCAATAACTGGCAGAGGTAAGTTGACAGGAGGGTTGCAGGAGGGCAGAATGGGGCAGGGAAAGGATGGAATTGGACAGGGATGGAAGGAGAGTGGGGAGGTTGGGTCCTGTGAGTGGTGCAGGATTGGCAGCACTAATCCTAGTTCCTCTCCCAGACCCAAACTTGTGGTGCTGGTCAATGTGGACATCTGACAGCTATTTAGCTGTTGCAGGTCCAGGTAGATCCCTTCGTGCTGCAGAGGCTGACAATCAGATAAGGGAACAATTTTTACCTAGAGGAGACCTAATGCAGTGGTCACCATTTTTGATAAGATTGGGCTGTGAGCCTCATTTAGCAATTCTAAACATGGTGCATGGCTCATCAAGGCACAGTTCCACAACCTGTATTTATGGCAGGATTTGACCCTGACATAAGAATAGGGTGCTTCTGAGTATGTGCAAAGTGTCTTTCCCTCATGGCTGAGTAACTGAAACCAGCTCTTGCTTACGTTTCTGTGTAAGTTAAAAGGTTCTAAGCCCCAGGATCTGTCTTACAGGTATGCTTGAGTTCCTGAGTCCCTCATTTGAGAAATAAACCAGTTGAAAATATGATAGCAGATAAGGAAACCTACTTTATAGCCCAGTCCTATCCTTCTCTACCCCCTACCGGTTCAGCCATGCGAAAAATGCATGCACTGTACCCCTGTATTCAGGGATTTTAATTCCACAAGACTCCAGCCCCGCAGTGGATCGCCTTGGACCTGCGCCGGCTCTTTAACTGGTGCCTGTCCAAAGAGACAAAGTAGCTGGGAAGTCTGCAGAAAAATTGGATAGGATTCAATGTGCATCATTGCTGCCAGATCCATCCCTTCCCACAGCCTCCTCACCCCTTATTCCTCCCCCTCCCTGCCTGGTTTTGCCCCTTCCCCGTTTCCTTTTTACCCTTCCTCCACCACTTCTTGCCTTCTCTGCTGGCCAGTGCTGGGATGATGCACATATAAAGGCTCTGGACTTCCCAAATGCACTTCAGCAGTGTGCACTGCCAGAGCGTATTTGACGGCAGCCAGCACTGAACTAGTATTCTGCCAGTAGGGCAGCCCGATAGGACTGGGCTGCCTGTTGCTTAGAAACTTACTGTATGGCACATGTAACCATGTGCGCTCAACCATGTTCTTAAGGCTGCAGAGAAGGTAGTAGCACTAGTCGTACTATGTGGTTCATGGTTACAGATAACCTGCACTTCAGATGGATACAGTTGCCAACTTGCCTTGAGCTTTAAAGTGACAACTTTTGTTCTCGGACATCTGATTCCATCTAAAGGGGAAAATGGGTTTTGAGGTGTGAGTCTTTGAGTAACTTTGCTTTGGATCTTCTCTGATAATGAAGCCTCTGTGGAGAAAAGGAAGTTAAGCAAGTTTCTTCTCTGTCTCTGCATATAGTTTCCTCATCCCTGGTGACACCAGAATTAGAAACCGTACAGCCTTCCTACAGGATTTGAAGCACACTTTTTTCAATGTGTCAGCAATTACATTTTAGGGTTGTGGTTAAGAGCTAACCTAATGTGCCATAAAGGTGTTCTTAAAGATGATTCCTTAAGCCTGTATTGCTCAAAATGTTGTGAACTTGGGCTCTCCTTCTCGACTTGCTCCACCTTCTGGAGAAAGTAGAGGGTCTTGTGAGCAGTGGGGTGGATGCCTGTGAAAATCTGTGAATCGGGATGAATGAATATGAAGTACACTAGTAGCAGGAGTGGCACCCCCTTCCCTTGTGTCACCTCCACCTTCTTGCATGGCAGCAGGGTTTGCCTGACTATACTGGGCATTGTCCTAGTAGCTGAGGACCTCTGTCTTCCACCTGTGGCTTTTGGAATTTCCGTTGGGTGTCTGGGAGAGAGGGGATCCCATAGACCACTGTTTGTCTTACAGTCCCTCTCAGGGTCCCAGCATTCATGAGGTTCTCCATGTCAGTGGGTGCCTCCAGAGACACCTGTCCGGCAGGAACCAATGAGACATCAATCAAGGCACAGCAAAGCAGACTAACATTGCTGGACCCCAGGTAGCTCCATAATGAGCCACTTTCTTTTCAGGGTCTGAAGCATGACTAAAGCCTTCTGTGTTTCTAGACCCCTCTCAGGACTTGTCCCTTGGTCTGGAGATTGGAGAGCTTTTAAAAGGGAAGTTCACTGGCCCAGAGTCCTGCATTCCCTCTGATCACCCTCACACCACCACCTGACTTGTTGCTGGTATAGTTGTGCAAGCACTGGAGAGCATGAAGTTCTCCATGTGCAAGAGACCAATATCTGGGGTGGGGTGGGGTAGGGGTGCAGGCTCATGTTTAGAAATGGCTGTCTCTGGGGTCTCCTTGTCTACCAAGCCTAGCGTTGTGGCCTGGGAGTGGGTTGAGTTCTGGTCATTCTCATCAGGCTTGTCCCAAGGATTGGAATCTGTTGCTCAGTGTGTGGGACCAAGATCATGACAGGCTCACAATTGATGGGGACAGGACCAAGGAGGGAATGAGAAGCCTGTTTTCTCACTGAATTGAGGGATTTAGAGGTACGTGTTGTATATTTGGGTTGCAAAGTGGCACTCCTGATTTGTTTTGGAGGCAAACCAGCAGCCCTTTGTATGCGTATTGCCCTTCTCTTGCTGTAGAATTGCTGTAGTTTAGATCAGTGACTTGGAACAGTGATCAATGTGATAGCCACTTCATTTCAATGCCTTCCTGAAAGGAGGTAGACTTCCTTAATTGTTATAAGTGCCGATACAGTCAAGTGTCTGTTGGTATGTGTCCAACTTGCATGTGCGTGTTGGCTGTGTTCTAGGCTGGTTTGACTCTCCCCCCTCCCCCTTCAAGGTCTTCAGGTTACCAGTAAATTATGTCTATAAACTTGGCAATTTCTTCACAAAATCCTTGCAGCTAATTTAAATTCTCCATATTGCATAGCAAACCATCAAAATAATTGCAAAAAAAGAGGCAGGAAAGCTTCCATTTGAGCTCTGAGGGCAAAAAGCCTTGATGCAATAAAAAGCAGGCAGTTTTTTCCCCCTAATATGGAAGATTGCCAAAGGTTGCATTTGAGTTCATTGAAACTTTAATTCAGAAATAAGTACTTAAAAGCTATGGGTAAGATTTTTAGAAGCTCAGTTGTCTTCTTCTTTTCTCTAGCATGTGCTCAAATATAAACTCCTCCCCCCCCCCCACAAAGATACAGTGAATGTTCGGTATGTGCCCACAGAGTGTAGTAACTCAAGGAAGTATTCAAGGTGCTTCCTAGTGAGAGCCTACACTATAAGTTTCATCATCATAGATGCTTCTGTGTGTGAATGTCTTGATATGCATCACTTAAACTGAAGAACTAACTGCTGAAAGAAACAGCAGAAAACTTATTGGGAGAGGAAAAAAGCATGAAATAGCTCAACAAAGTCTCATTTTTTTTTCCAAAGAATTTAAGTACTGTTTGCCAAATAATTCTTCCCTACTGTATGTGACTCAGGTCTAATTGCAGAGCGTGATAGGAACCTTGATGGCCCTCAGCTTTCCCTTGCATTTTCTTCAGCAGAGCAAACATTGTGAAGCAAGCAACCTGTTTTTGTCTAAATTACACTTGGGAACCCTTGGATAGTTTTGACATAGGGGTGACCGTTGTGACAGAGTTTGAGACACCTTCCCTTAATGGAATCTGTCAAAAGTTGCCCTTGGCCCAGATTCAACCAAGTGGACCTGTACCTGTTGATATTATTGCAGGCGGATGAACGTTATGGTAGCAGCCAGTGATTGCATAATTTGGGATTGTTGGGGGCCATGGGATGGACCACCTTGCATATTTGGTCAAACCAGCCCAGCAATAGCATCTTGGAGAAGAAGGGCTCTGCAGCTGGTGGCAGCCCCTGGTGAGGAAGGGGGAGGCAGAATTGTATCACTGGGGTACAAATGGGGAGATGGGCAGGTGCCTCAAGAAGTGAAGACCCAGAGCTGTCTCATCAGTAAAGCCAACTAAAGCAATTGCATCAGTTACTGGATTGGTGGGGGTGCCTATCTCTCTCTGCCTTTTTGCCTCCACTGCATCTTCTCTTCCATTCTGGATTGGAAGAGGGGAACAAAGAGGAAGAGAAAATGTGGAGGGGAGGAGAATGCTAAGTTAGAACATTGATGAGTGGAAGGAATAGAGTGGCCCACCATTGGGGAGGGGAGGGCTGCATTTGGCATTCCTCTTCAGATGTCAGGAGGTCTTGGGCTGGTCCTGTGAAGATCCCACCTCAGACTGTCAGAAAGAGAGGTGAACCACAGCCTGCATGTCAACCCTCGCTGAACTATAGAGGCAAAGAAAGAGGTCATAAACTGGCAACATTCCATCCTTGAAAAGAGTGAAACCATTTGAAGGCAAGTTTATTACTGCAAAGAAAGGGAATGGAGGGACCTGAATCAAGGTCCCTCTTATGTCACTTGTAGTTAAGACAGGGGAGACATGATTAGCCTCTCAACTGTACTCTCTTTTGCCACATATTAGAAACAGAACTTATGAGAACTCTGAGATTGTACTCATTTTGTACCATGGAAATTCTAGGCCCTTGCAAATAGAGGTATCTCCCTGGGACATGGGGAAACAGGTGGATTCAGAGAATCATATTTTTCATTACAGTACACCATACTTACAAGAACTACTGTTTTTCTCTGGTTATGTTTTTCGCTGTTCTTTGTCCATCACATATTAATGAAATCTCTTAAAGCAGTTTTTAGCCATTAAGGAAAGTTGAACTGTAGTTTTCTGTGGCATATTGCCAGATCTAAGACTCGCTTTCCTCATGATGAAACACTCTCTTTTGCCACATATTGTTGAGAATTGTTGCTGTCACGCTAACCGTGGATATGAGACTCCTGCTGAAGAATCCCTACTACAACTTAGCAGAATCGCATTTCAACTATCATGAAAAGCATATATGTGGTGCCCGTCTATGAAAAGAGAAGCACATGATGAGCATAGGGTCCAGATTTTGATTGGTATGGGACCAGAGCATATTGTGCTGAAATATGTGTTTAATGTAGGAAAGTAGAATGACACGCGCATCAGGGGTTAGGTGCTTCCAGTATGATTTCTGGTTCCAATGGCCCCCAAACACTGATTTAGTGTAAGTTTCCCTTTAAAAGGTTAATTGATGGACGTGAGTTTCCACTTTTGTTTTCCAGACGTATTTTCCAGGGGAGAAAAAGAGACTGAACTCTGTTAAAGTTATCAGAATATAAAAGCTGTTGTTTCTCCTAGAACAATACTTTATCTGAGAGATCAGTTGGTCTTTTTATGGAAATACTAGGACTGTAAAGTTCAGGGTAATGCTCTTTTGTAACACTGAATTTTAATGGCAACAAAAATATGTGATTTTTATTTAAAGGTAGAACATATACTACATGAGTTGGAGATGTTTTTCCTCTGGTTACACAGGGACTGTTGTTCATCACACATTCATAAAATCTCTTAAAGATATATTTAGCAGTTAAGGAAAGGTGACCTGTAGTTTTCTTTATTGCCAGATCTAAGACTAATTTTCTCCTTGATCAAACACTCAGAGAATTATACTAATTGCACTAACTATAGATGCGAGATTCCTGCTGGAGAAACCCCACATGGACACTTCAAATTTTGTCATCTACCAGCTGGTGGCAAATCTCCTTTTATGGGGCAAAGTACTTAAGTGGGTGATGGCTGTTCAACTCCAGGAATTTGTGCATGATGGCCTAGAAAATAAGCTAATTTCAATCTGGCTTCCAGCCTGGTTTTGAGATTGAAATGGCTTTGACTGTTGTCCTTTTGTGTGCCAGGAAAGTGATGGGAGAGTGCATCTCTGGATTGAACTGACCTCTCAGTGGCTTCTGATATCATTGATCACAGTAACTTTCTGGACTGTCTGGACTGGCTGTTGTCTTAATCTTGGCTTCAACTAGTCATCAGAGCATGGTTTCAGAAGGAGAGGCACCTAAAGGTTCTGGTGCTCAGTGGCAAAAGCTAAAGACATGCCATCCACAGGTCTTGGCACTTGTCTAGAGCAGGGGGTCTCCAAACCCCGGCCCAGGGGCCAGATGCGGCCCGCGGAGAGCCTCTCTCCAGCCCGCAGCCAGCCTCTGATCCCCTGAGAGTCTCTGGCCCAGTTTACCAAACACAACCAGAGTTGTGCTTGTGGGGTGAGGGGAATGGGGGTCCATTTAAGTGCATACTTTATTTCTTGGGCTGTGTTGGTGCTTAGAGAAATCTTGGACATTTGAGCCCATTCATTGATTCATCTAAGGTCCATCTCTAATATATTTATTTAAATTTTATATTTAATATTTTTTTCCCTGCCCTCGACTCTGTGCCAGATATTTGATGTGGCCCTTTGGCTGAAAAGTTTAGAGACCCCTGGTCTAGAGTAATTCTGCAGAGCCCCCTGAGATGGGAGGTTCCTAAGCCAGAATCTTCTGGAGCAGAGTTGCCAAGTTGCTACTGTCCTTACTTTAAGAACCTCCCAATTTCCAATCTCTAGCTGGTGAAGACATCAATGTATCTGATGAAACTTGCATCCTAATCCTATCCAAATCCCTCCCCCCCTCCGCTGATGCACTTGCACTGAGAAGGTGTGTGCACTGCATCCTTGGGTGGGTGGGGATTGCAGAGGACCCCTCAGGGTAAGGAAATTTGTTCCCTCACCCTGGGGAAAACTTTTGCTTACCCCGTGGTGGTTCTTGGTTCTGCAGCCTACTGGTGGACAGTGTTCTCATCTCTGATGAGCACATTCAGCCATCAGCAACTTGTGCTGGTGGCCTCATTGCACTTGCTGACAATCTCGGTGAGCTCAACTGATCTAGGCGCTTCTGTCTGGATCCTGATTCTTCCCCTGGCAGAATGTGCACTCCACCCGCTGGCAGCCCAGTTGGATAGAATTGGACAGTTAGGCAGTGATGAAGTGCAGGGCTCCATAGTTCCTGCTCCCTGAAACTTTACCCTCCATCCCATGGGAGGCAGAGCCTGGGATAAGTTGCCAAGTAAGGGAAGTATATATGGCCCCTATTAGATGATATGAGACCATTATTGGGCTGCAGGCTTTGTCAGAGCAAGCTGTCTACTTAGAGCTAATCAAGGTCCTAGTCTAGTTCAATGCCATTGCATTTGTTCTGTGGTGTACATTCTGTATGATTCTGTTTTGTTCCCTTACTTTTTGACTACATGAAACTTCTGGGAATGGCTGCCCAAAAAGAGTTGAGTGCCATCAGTATGCAGATACCACCAAGCTCTAGCTCTCTTTTTTGAAATCAACCTGGGAGTGGTGGCATCTGATCTGCTTGCCCTATGAGCATGTGAGCAACTTGGAGATAGTTTTAGATCCAGTTCTGTAGCTGGATGCCCAGGTAGCGTTCACAGCATGTAGTGCCTTTCACCAGTTTTGGCTGGTGTGCCAGTCACATATTTTCTTGGAACGAGATTTATTGGCCACTGTTATCAATACTGTAGTAATGTCTACTCTGGACCATTATGCACGAGGTTGCCTTTGCAGAGCATTTGGAAACTTCAGAAGATACATGATGTGGGGGCCAGGCAGTTAATTGGGGCTGACTATAGAAAGCATAATTTAAAAGAGCTCCACTGCCTACCAGTTTGTTCCTGGGCTCTTAACGTTTAGCAATTTGTGGCTTAGGACTGGGTATCTAAAGGACCACCTTCTCCCACATGGATAATCAGTTAAGATAATGCTCCCATGCCCTTCTCCAAGTTCCTACTAAGTTGTGACCTTTCCACCCCCCAACCTCATGGGTGGAAAGGAGGAAAGTTCTCTGCCATCCATATCCTCCTCTTGTTCTTCTGTGTGCTTTCTTACTTCAACTGGAACCTCTCCGGATTTTCAGCCCTCTGTCACCCTTTGTCCTCCCAAGCCTCCCTGTTGTGTTCTTGTAGAGCACAGCAAACTGCACATACACTGAGAGGACTCCTGGACTCCTGGGATGCCTTGCCCTTTGAGCTGGTGTTGCTGGTGCTATGATGGAAGCAGGCCACTGGGCTGACACTCCTTTGCACTCCTTTGCACTATTAAAGAAGCCCTCTCTGGGACTGCTCAGCATCTCTGCCCCAGGGCCTGCAATGATGTTGCTGGAGGTTGTTGCCCATCCCTGATAAGGAGTCCCATTGCATGCAGCTACCACAGAGAAACACTTTCTAGTGGTGGCACCCAAACTGTGGAATTCCTTCCCCCAGCAGATTTGCCTGGCATCGTTCTTGTTGCTTTTAGCTGACAGCAGATTCTGTCCCATTCTCATAAGCTTTCAATGTATTTTTGTAATGTTTTGTGTCCTTTCCACTGTCTTCATCTTCCTGATGTTTTCATTGGTTCTACCAGCTGGCTTTATGATCTAGTTTTCTGCTTCTTTTATGGGCAGGGAGTTTCCTCTTAGATTTATATGCTTCAGTGATTTTTGGGTACAGTGTCTTGTGGCAAAGTATGGCATTAGCTCTCTTATTCTTTACCACAGCTAAATATGATACAGCAGCTGGTATGTTTCATATGCAATTCCTCAATGTTCAGGATGGGCACCTGGACACCCAGGGGACAAATCTGGATCCCAGTGACTATCCATCTGTCCCCAGCTTAACCCCTTATTCTTTAGAGTCCAAAGCATTGTGCACTATGTTTTGGAAGCAATTATTTCCCCTGGGGGCTGGGGACAAGAATAGGCCCTCAGTTTGGCTGTACTTGTCGTAAGAGGCGACTAAACAGCCACCGGGTAGATGGAACTCGTGAGCCTGGGAAGGCAGCTCATCTGAGAGAAGGAAAACTCTGATCCCAAACCTCCACTGCCTTGTGGCTACATCCAGTTATGGAAAAGTCTTCAGGAGGCAAAATCCAGAGCTGGAGTCCCTGAGGCAGTTCGCGGCTGTATACAGTCACGCTCTGGCAACTCCTGCGACGCCGCTGGAACCAACCGTATTGGCTTCTGCCTTTCCATTGGACCATTTCAGCGATGTGGAGAGGGATGATTTGCTGCATGGGTCTGTCCTCCATATCTACATTACCCAGGCTTCGCGCACTGGAGAGGACACTCTGTTCCAGAACCACCATTCAGAGCGCGATACCATAGTCTTCTGAGACTGAAGGATGCCAACATATGATTGCTGCTTTCCACTGTCAACAGAGCAGGGCTTTCTGTTAAAATATTACAAAGGTTTTGGTGATGTGCATTTTAATGTTTTCTACAAATATTAGGATGGCCACTGAATACTGGAGAACAAAAACATCCTCTGAATTTGACAGTGGTTTTCAGAGTCCAGGGAGACAGAGTCCCCTGAAGTATTTGAGGCAAGGACTTGTGTAATTGTGCGTGGATAGAGTTGGCAGTCGAATGTGTTAGACTTGATGCTACCATGGTATGTGACTGCATCTGGGGAAATGTTACAGAAATGTACTTTTAACAGGCTACTAAGTAAATGTTTTTAACAATGGTAGTAAATGGGACTTACTCCTGTAAGTGTGGGTAGTATTGCAGCCTAGGATTGTTAAAAATTTTCCTGCTCGTTGATGTCACTTCTGGTCATGACATCACTTCTGGTGGGCCCCGACAGATTCTCATTCTAAAAAGTGGGTCCCAGTGCGAAATGTGTGAGAACCTCTGGTATAGAACACTTCTAATGTACAGTTTGTTGTGTTTTGCCAGAGCTGTAGTAGTATACAATGTTCTCCTTTTCATGAGAGTCACTGTACATCAAATATACGTCAAGCGATCATCTGTGTGTGTGTGTGTGTGTGTGTGTGTGTGTGTGTGTGAGAGAGAGAGATATTAACTAGCTTTGATGCCTCCATACATGAGGTCACAGCCTCTCAAATTAATTTTGTCACAGGGGAGAATTCATTAGGCTTTTAATTGACTATTTCCTTACAAATAAGCAGGAAGGAACCTCTAGAAAGCAAAGTAATTAATCAGTAAGCAAGGCACATAAATCACAAATTAATGACAAAATACAGAACACATTGTCCCTTATACAGAGTGGTCTGGTTTCTTTTGTCCATAGTCCAGTGAGAACCAGAAGGCCTTAACCTCTAGCATGATCTTCGTATGGTAGATTGGGCCTTCTTCCCCCAACACAGAATCATCTAAGGCAGTGTTTCTCAAATTCCTAGTGGCCGGGACCCACTAGGTGGGCTGCAAGCCAATTTCAGGTGGGTCCCCATTCATTTCAGTATTTTATTTTTAATAGATTAGACTTGACGCTACCATGGTATGTAACTGCATTTGGGCAAATGTTACAGACCTGTACTTTTAACAAACTACTATGTATATTCTTTTAACAATGATAGTCAATTAGACTTACTCCTGGGTAAGTGTGGGTAAGATTGCAGCCTATGATTGTTAAAAATTTTCTTGCTTGATGATGTCACTTCTGGTCATGACATCACTTCTGGTGGGTCCTGACAGATTCTCATTCTAAAAAGTGGGTCTCAGTGCTAAATAGGTGAGCACCACTGATCTAAGGGACTGGGAGGGCCTGATTTGCAGTGCAGCAGTATTAGAAGTGTCAATAGTCAAGGTGTTGCTGTCAAAATTGCTCTGTCAAAATACCTGTTGATCCCTGCCCTCACCATGGTTTTGGTACATTTCAGTTTCCTTCAGCATGCTATTTAACAAACAGAAAAATTCAGGGCAAAACACATAATGTGCAGCTTGATCGTAAGATGCACAGCCCGAGCTAAGGGGTTTAGATTTACAGACAAAATCAGGATCTTGAAATCAGGAGAAGAGATGTGTAGAGTATGATTCCTATCCTACAGCTGACCTTAAATACTTAGTAACCCCTGCTGACCGGGCAAAGAGGCCCCCTTTTAAAGTGGTGTCCTCTTATATTTAGCAGGAGGAGAGCAACTGTCCCTTTTCATCACAGCATGGCTCCTTTAAATTGTGAACCCTTTTGGGACAGGGAGCCATTTAGTTATTTGATTTTTCTCTGTAAACCACTTTGTGAACTTTTAGTTGAAAAGCGGTATATAAATACTGTTAATGTTAATGTTTTCCAGTGGCTGGTATCTCTTTTGCATCTCTTTAGACTGAGCCTTTTGGGTACGAGGAACTATTTATTGATTTATTTTGCACTATATAAATATTCTTAATTATAGTAATAATACCTGGGCATCAATCCAGCTAAATTTAGCCATGACAGTCCCATTCTATGCAATGGTTAAATTACTCACTATGATCTAGTCATGACTGCAGCTGAATTGGGGCATATGCAATAAGAGTACAAGGAAGAACAGGCATGATTGCAGCAATCCACTGCAGAGCATCATTTAAGAGTTCCTAGAAAGAAAAAGATTTCATGTTTAATTCAGCAGAGCTTTTCACAAAGGGCAATACTCTTAATGGGCAAAGTTTATCGTGTTCTGTCATTCTGTTTTAAAAAACAGTTGTGAAGCTGTATGTTGTATTGATATTTTTTTCCAATTACAAACAGAGATGATCTCTATGATCCTTAAATTTTCTCACTTTACCTATAAGGGGGGGGGGGGGAAGAGCTGAACTGATCAACAAAAATTAAAAATGAAGAATTACATCAACTCCCTTTTTCTGCAGAGTAGTTGCCTGCTGTGAAAATGGGGGCACTTTATAAATACAAACTTGGATATCTTAGATTATCAGGGTTTTTTTTGTTTTTTTGTTTTTTTAGGAATGAGTGCAAATGATTGTTAAAGTTTCACTTTCTGGACTACAGAACTGAACTGTGAGCTCACAGCTCCCTTGAATGTTGGAAAAGAGAACAGCAGCCCTTCATGCTGACAGCAGGTTCCTAGGAATGGCACTTATGGTTGCTGTTTTCTGTGACAGATTTTCAGCCCTTGACACAGAAGCCTTCATTGATTTTCATACTGGAAACAGGTGACAACATGATGTTGCTGTTTGGACAGTAGTTAGGGAAAGCAATGAAAGAGCATCATTGTTGAACCTCTTCCTATGTTGTTACCGCTGTGCCACTGTAGTGAGCATATGAAGCTGTCTTACCTTGAGCCAGCCCATTGATCTATGTAGTTTAGCTCTGCAGAGTTTCAGGCAGGGTTTTTCTCAACACTATTTAGCAACTTCAGAGATCAAACCTAGCATCTTCTGCCAGGGTCAAAACTAGGGTGCTGTGGGTCCTTAGCTCTGTCTGTGCTCTTATATGTGTGTGTAGGCTTGCTGCCTCTGCCCCCATGTATTGGAATTGCGGAAGATCTGGCGAGGAGGTAGATGTGGTGTCAGCAGTGACCCCTTTAAGGGTAAGGCCTGGGCATCCAGCAGAGTGTGCTGCACAGCTGCAGCCACTGGAAGGCAATAGGGCCCTCAGGGATATAAGGAGCACCTGAGGCAGGAAGGGTTTGTGGGTAGCAGAAGGAGGAAAGCTTGAGGAAGGACAGACTGGATTAAAGAATTGGTGGTAAATGGACTTTGGAGACTGCTGGAACAGACTGCTGGAGACACTGGAGTGTGGAGTGTGGAGTGTGGAGTGTGGAGTGTGTTTGCTGTACCCAAGACCTGCTGAGGACCAAGGGTCTGCTGTAGTGGCAGGAGGCTGCTGGCAGGAGAGAGGACCTCTGCAGGTTGAACAGGTGAGCTACCCTGGAGGTGGGGTCCAGCAGGACTGCAGGGCAGAACCAGGGTCATTCTTGGGTGAAAAAGGGGTACTAATTAGCTAAATGTGGGCATAATTCTCAAGGCGGAGACTGGCTTGGGATTTGGCAGAACACCCCACTCATTCATGGTCCCAGCATATTGGGGTTTGGCTTGTTGTCATCATCATCAGAGAGAAACAGGTGGAGTTTCTCCCTATCCTTCCCAACTTGGCTTGTGGGGCAGCGGGTAGGTGGAACCAAGCAGAAACTACCTTTCCTGCAGATGCTTACTAGCTGCTGGCAACCAGCTGCATGCTGCATTGGCCTCTGGGAGGGAAAGAAGAGTCCACCTCTGTTCCCCCACCCAGCTGGGATACTCTTGAGTGTAAGAAGTTAGTTTAGGTTTAGAAATACCTCCCCCTACAAACATTTGATGGCAAAATTGAATATTCAACTACTACAATATACTTTACAAGGAGCAACCTACAATCTCTTAGAACACTTCCCCTAAGTACCTTTGTAGCATTTTCAGAGGAGAGTGTTTTAAGCATAAGGACCAAAACTTTTTCCCCTGTTGAGCAAGTTTCATTTCCCATCCCCAGCAATTTTAACACATCTCCATGAAAACAGACCATGTTATTAATGTAATTATATTCCGTTCCCTTCCAATTGTAAAGCCAGGCCATTTTTTTTCTTTGCACAGTGGAGGGAATGATGTTTTGAGACCAACATGATGATTGCTATTAATAACCCACTATTTGTGGCTAAGCATTGGAAATACAGCAATCAATTAGTATGGCGGGAGAAGATGGATAGGTCTTCAGATGCTTATTAATTATGATTGACAGTTATGTCTGATTGCAAATATTTGTCTGTTTCACCTCTCTAGCGTAAAATCATTAAGTGGGTGGGTTCTGAATTACAGATAGTCTGAGTGACATGCGCACAACACTGATTTCACACACTGTTGCTTGAGCTGGTGCAGAAAAGGAGTAGTAGAATCTATTTAGCTACAGAAGATACACTGTCTTTTAGGATGTGCATAGGTACTGTATTTGTTTTTACTTTGTTTCCAAGCAGTAGCATAGCGACGGGGTGGGAGAGGCACAGCACTATGTTTTGCAGGGTGCCTCAATGTGCCTTATAAGTTGCCTCCCCTCATTATCAGAGCCATTCCCGGTGATGAGAGCAAAGTGGAGGGGATCGCTCTGCTTTGCTTTCGCTGCTGGTGATGGCTCCAATGGCATGGGGAGGGGCAACTTACATTGCATATGAAATATCTGTATTCAACAATTGAGGTTGTTGATCCAGTGATATATTAGGCTCTGTCTGCTAACCTTGATTAGCCAGGTAGGCTAAGCTAGAGTAACCCTAAACAATGCCCCCCAAGCAAATGGCCTTCAATGCATTATTTTGAAGATGCTGTGAAACTGTCCTATCCTACCTGTTATGGTGGAGCTCCTGTGGAGCACGTCATGCTGTGCCATCTAGCAATGTAACCTTCAGTACAATTCCTTTTCCACTTTCTAGTCTGTCTTACTCATTCCATAGTCCTTGGAAAAGGTACATGTGAAGCCAATTTCAGTGTAAATTTCCCAAGTATTACTGAGTAATACTTAGGGCACAATCCAAACTGCACCCTATGCCAGCCCAATTCCCTTGGGCCGGCCTAGGAGGGTCGCAAATGTGCCATAAAGCACATTTGCGCCTCCTTGAGGGGAAGCCAGGCTAGTGCTCTGAGAAGTGCCAGCCTGTGGAGGCTGACATAAGTCTCCGTGCCAGCTTCCCCTCACCCGCTTGTGTTGGCCCGACACAAGCAGAAAAGGTAGGCGTGGGGGGGGAGGGAGGGAGGCGTTCCTGGGTGGAGGGAGGGTGGGTGAGAGGAAGGCGGGGCTGGGATCCAGCAGTTATTCCGGATCCCAACCCCTGTTCCTGGGGAGAACGGAGCAGCTTCAAGCACCTTCAGAGGTGGTGCAAGTCAGAGGAGACCCATTGTGGCCAGCAGCCCTTACCCAGGGGTAAGGGGAAATGTTTCCTTTTACCTCTGGCTGAGCCGCTTCTGGCCACAATCCTGCGCTGGATACAGCGCAAGCCTCACGGCTTGCCTGTTCCAGTGCAGGTTAGGATTGCGCCCTTAGAGTATCAAACATTATTTCTAAATTTTTCCTTAACATAAAAGCATCTAATCTGCATCATTTTGCACTTGAGATGTGAACTTATGTACTGTTCAGAAAATTTGTTATAGGGCACATGTGGATTTCAGATTTTAACGTTGTACTTCCAGAGACAATGTATTCTGCTGGTGTCTTTTGATTAACTTGTTTAGCTGACTTAGATGGGTATCTAAGGTATCTAAGATACATGTATATTTAAAGATACATGTCTGGATCAGATGTGTGGTCATTTCCCCTGATCTTCACCCTATGCAAACAGTGATTGCACCCTGTCCTGTCAGGCATCCAGATGAAGCTATAGATTTGAATGGAATGTATATATGTTTGTTCAGTTTTACATAGGCCCAAATCGCATACAGCCCATTCCTGAGCTGCCTGGCACATGGGGCTGCAGCGGCACCCAAAAAAAAACTTTTGTCCCCTTCCCCTGGGTAAGGCGAGTAGCCCCACAATTGGGCTACTTGATTCTGTGATGACCCTAGGGTTGGCGTAGAAGTAAGAGCCTCCATATCGGGTGGACAGCCTGACATGGAGGTTTAGGATCGCTTCACTGGTCCCGCCTCCCTCCCTGCCACACCTCCTCCCCGCCTTCCCTCTGCCTCCCCTGCCTCAGAATGCCTCCTCCCCACCCCCCTCCATGCCCTCATCTACCTCTCTGTTGCCCAGAGGTCTATGCGACTGCCAAGTGATGGAGTTACAGTGCTCCACCAGCACTAACCCAGTGCTGGCCAGTGCTAGCACCGGCGCGCTCCACTGGTGCTAGGACCTGCAGACGTGCCTTATGGTATGTTTGCAACAGTGCGCACTGTTGGTAAGCCAGCGTGCACTATTTAGGATTGGGCCCCTAGTCCATTTCCAAACTGTATAAGGAACCCAATTGCAGTTTTTACTTTTATGTGCATTGGATTTTATATGCATACACTCTGTTCCAATGTTGCAGCCATGTGCAAATGGCTGCCGCGACACAGGTATGCCTCATGTGTGGAGCAGGGAGATATGATTTTGCCTCCATCCTGCACAAAGGGAGAAAGTTTCATCTGATTTGGCACTGTGTCGTTCTGTGTTGCCAATATAACTATACTTTGTATGTGCGTGTTTTTCTGCAATATGAAACTCCCAAAGAGAACCTATTCATGTGGAGAGAATGGTCAGGAGAAACCAAAGTAAAAGATTCAGGCCTGTTATGAAATACTTTTGCTGTATCAGGTTAATCTAAATGCACAGCTTTCCGTCATTTTTTCTCACTGGGCCTCCATCCAGAAAAAGTTAGGTATGTGTGATTGAAAAGGTTGAAAGGAATTATGGCCAGTGACATCGGCTTAAAGAAAATTGATATTGACAATTGCTTAAAAAGAGCATGGGATTTTTTTATTTTTTATTTTTTGCCTTTAGCCCAACAGTACACTAGCCTAACAGACTGTGAGGCAGACTTCCCTTGGGAAGTCAGGCTTAGACCAGACTTGCAGCCCAATCCAACTAATGCTTACGGCAGCAGTACAGAGGTTCTGCTGTTGTAAAAGGCCATATGGCAGTGCATGCAGCAGGCCACAGGTGGCCATTTTTGCATCACCACCCCAAACTGCAGTGGTGCTGGTGACTTTGCTGCTGCAGCCGGCTATCCACAGGTATGTAGCTAAGCCATAGTGGGGGGGGGGGGAGACGGGAGGGGAGGAATGGGGGAATGTTTGGGCAGGGAGGGAAGATGGTTGGAGGCAAATTGAGGGAGGGTTAGGTTGGGTTGGGGTGGATCCTGGTGATAGTGACTTGTGCCATGATCCTGTCCCCATCCCTTCTCTTACCTCACACTCTCTGTGGACTTATGCCAACAAAATAGCTGGTGTAGATCTAAGGAGACCCACTGGAGAAGTGGAGGCTTACCGTGAAGTAAGGGAACAAAGGCTAACCTTTAGGAAGCCTCCATGACTGTGCCTCCCACTGCAGGATGCAGCTTGTGCCCCATTGCCATTGCTGTATTGGTGCTGAGGGACTTGGGATGGGGCTCCTAGACCTGGATTCAGAGTTGGACTCAGGCATGACCATTTGCCTGCCTAAACTTTATCACATGATTGTTGCAAGGATAAAGAAGGGAAGGCATGTCTTGCTTCTTGGAGCAAGAGCTGGATAAAAATTCAAATAATTTAATAACCTTGTGCCTATCTCTTCTAAGTATTGTAAGACTCAAGGCTAAGTACTAATCTCATGTTGATTATTGTCTCTTTAAGAGGTAAGCCTAGAAGGCCTCAGGCTGAGGCAAGCCATGTGAGTGAATTAAAAGGAACAGCTTCCCTTTTGCGTCTGAGATCCATGTGAGTAATATACTGTCTCCTCAGGAACTTGAATTGTCCTAGGTCCAGTCAGGCCAGTGTTAGAGGCAGTTCTCAGTTAAGTTATATGTGTTATTTCTCTAATATCAGTTTTCCCCCCCAACCCTTGTGTGCATCTATTCCAGCAAGCTTTAAGTAAGAAATAGTTACTAGGAGGAATCTCTTGTGTGTTTCTGTATCTTGTCTCCAATAGGGTAAACTTTCTGTTCTTTCACGGTTTTATTCTTAGATCCTTCTTCCACGGGCACTACAGTATGTTGTGGATGTACTTTTCTGTGTTTCCTGCTTGCCTCTTTTGAAGACACTCATCTCAGGGCTGAGAATCTGGGTGTTATGCAAAAGAGCCCATCTGTAGCCCTGCATGCCATTGACCCATCCCCACTGATGCCTTATGGGCATGATAATAGCTCACAGTTGTATCATAAAAATCCCCAACTCCTTTTGGGGAAGAAAAGCATGCAGAGTTTGATCTGGTAGTGCTTTCTTTCACTGCTAAGAGGTTAAGTGGAGTTCATTAGGTAAGAAATAATCAGATACGGTTTAACTGCTAGGCAAAAGAACCATATTGTAGGAAAGAGGAACTCTGTGTAGGACACGCACCAGCCTATTTCATTTTCATTAGGCAGTTTATGGCATCCTCTTACATCTGGGTCAAATTTACTGTAGTTTTACAAGCCATCAAAAGGAAAGGCAAACCAAATAGTAGTGACAATATTCATAACACTTCAGGGCTGCCATAACTCCTTTTCTTCCCTCTTGCTTATACCTGAACCTTTAATGCCCCTACAAAGTGGGCCACTGTCAGATGTCTAGACACTGCGTGCATCCATGAGTCTGTTTGGCTGTGTCCTTGAGATCCCAGGCAATAGCACATGATGCCTCTTTCGAAAGGATGAAGATAATTTGTCTTTGCATCTCCAACTCAAAAGATACTCCTTTTAGAGACAGTGCCTTGTATGTTTTCAAATAAACAAGGCTCCATGACTGAGAGGTGTTTAAAAGAAATTAAAACTGGCATGTATAGGGGCTACTACATGTTGTGTTACATGCAAATGTGCATATTAGAGCCCAAACATCTTTCTTTCTTTCTTTCTTTCTTTCTTTCTTTCTTTCTTTCTTTCTTTCTTTCTTTCTTTCTTTCTTTCTTTCTTTCTTTCTTTTAAAGGAAAGCTAGGGAGAATTTGCAACTGAGAAGCAGCAGGAAAGAGAAGGGGTGCTTAACCTTTTCCCTGTCCATAGTTTCTCTGCTTCAAATAACTCTCTGAATTTTTGCAGTAAGGCTCAAAATGCAAACCCTGACCTGAGCAAAGTAACTTGGGGAATCTGGAAGGAGCAAGCTGTGGGTAGCGAAAGGGCTAGGAACTTTCAGTTTCCTCCTTCCAAAGTTGTGGTGGTGGTTGGTTGGTTTTTTTAAATAACACTGGGGACCTAAGCCACTATTAACCCATTAGAATTAATACAACCCAGGTTCTGGGTGGAATTTTGCATGCAAAGTATTGCAAAAAATGAATGACTTTACAAATACAATTCACTCTTATTCATGTGTGTACAAAATCTCAGGGTCTTGATCTGCAAGCAGGGTGGGGGCATGCCTGAAGTCCTCTGAGATGTCTGTTTCATGCCTGTTGGCTGTCCCTCTTGGAAACTGCTTTTGTGCCACACCACCATGCAAACTATCAAGTTTGGCAAAGTGGCTTCACATAGCATATTTAGAGGTAGGTTCCTTCCTGACCTCATCCGGAATATATCTGTCCATATTTGCAGTCTCTCCAACATCACAGAAGGGAACACTTTTGTATGATATGGAAGCGTTCAAAAAATGCCCCCCCTTCTGCTTTAGTGCAACCCTATTGAAACCACACTAACGTGGGCAAAAGAAAGAGCCAGGATCCATTTGGATGAATTTCTCATCTATTATGGGCCTCAGTGACCTGAAAATGCCAAAAACATTTGAGATGGGGGTGGGTTTCCAAACATTTCCAAACATCATGTCACCGAACAATTTGGTTTGAGGTGATCTCTTGCTGACCCACTATATGTAACCTCTGAGAATTTTGCCTAGACTAGCTTGCTGTAAATTTTCCTAAGAAGAAAAAAAAACAGATGGGGATAGGGCTCTTCTGTGGTTTTTTGTTTCAACCCAAAGTCTATCTAATAAAGACAGCAGTAGTTATGTTTAATAGTAAATGACTGGTGATATCTTTGTAAGTAAATAAAGCAAAATATATCCTTAGAGATTTCATATAACCTGCTAGGAAATATCTAAGTGTGAAAACCGTGAGTTGCTATATGGCATTGCAATTAGCGTAAAAGGAAACGGAAGCATCCTCCAGCATTTTATATGTCTCTTTCTTGAACATTAATGGATGTGCTGTTGCTTGTCAGCAGTAGCTTGAACAACAGTAATTCACAGAGAAGTACTTGTTGACTTGGCTAAACCATCCAAAGAGGCTGAATCAATAGATAGCTGAATTGGAATGTGGTGATCCGTATCTCTTCAAACTGCCCCCCCCCCAATTTCTTTTTCTTGGTCAGCAACAGATATCAGATAAACAAGATGCAAAATAGTTATTGCTATGGTTTGTCTCAGTGTAATGTAGTCTCTTTGAAAAATAAGCAAATTGGGATGCTGCAATTATATTTAACCCTAAGGAATCCTAGTATAGGGCTTCCAGGGCTGGAAGGGTGTTAGACTGTGGTGGAGGCCTCCTCTGCTGATCCTGCTCCTGGTCCATTCCCTGTGCCTCTTGGTGCAGAACCTACTTGCATCAGTGGCTGTTCATCGGTATTTAGCATTGGTGGGGGGAGGAATAGACAGACGGCACAGGTCTTCTTGCTAGTGCTTCTTTATTGCACGGTGCTGTGAACCTGCTTTGCAGCACAGTTGCAACGCCAGTACCAGTGCAGTGACTAGGACTGGGCCATCAAAAATCTAGAGCTGCATTTTGACTCTAGATGTTTGTAAGACTGTACAGGTTGAGTCTCGTTATTCGCGAGGGTTGCATTCCCAGAACTCACCATGGATGGCGAAAATCTCATTAAAGCAAATCCATTTAAAGAACAAAGTCCCTTTGCTGGGTGATTTAAAAACAGCCTTGTTTACCTTTGTGATGTAAGACAGAGTCACTAGGCAGACAATCCATCAGTGTCTCTCTCCGGGTGCTTAGAAAGGCTTCACTCCAAACCAACGACCCCTCCCTTCACCCAAAGTGATTATCTTTCTTTTGTGTGCTCAGGGGGAAGGGAGGTGTCGCTTGCCTTGGAGTGAAGCTGTTCTAAGTTCTTGGAGAGAGAATGATTGGTGGATCGTCAGCTGGCTGCCCTCTCTCACATTAATGAGGGTATTGTTAAACAACTTTTTCCCTTTAATTTAAAGGACCCTTCTCATCATGTTGAGATAAAACCACAGGTAAAAAATCTGTGAATAATTAGTTCATACCTGTATGCCTGATTACAGGTTATGCCTGATTACAGTTAATCTCTCAGAGGGGCAAGAAGAATGAAGCTCATGCTCCCTGAAACCGTTCATGTTGCTATTTAAGCAATTTTGGCAGCTTTGTTTGATGAGAAATTATTAGAAAATGTATGACTTTTGTATTACTTTGCTAGATTATTAGTTTAATGAACATCTGTAGAACAAATTACACAAGCAGCCATTTATCATCCTGTTTAAAATTTTTCATGATGATGATGTCGTGAACCATAACTATTTCATGAGGATTATGTAATGTTTTCAAATGGAAATACGAACCTGTAGTGCATGGTATTCTGCTGGATATTTTTTGATTTTATGGATTCAGTGAAACACCAAAGTAAATATTGTAGCCCATGGAAATTTATAATACACCTTGGCAGGAAATTTGATATACCACCCCATAGATATGTTTGTTTTCTGTATTACAGACCATGAGTGTGTATATAGTTAATATGAAGTATTTTTATATAGTATTCTGACATTGTAAAGATTGAAAATTATATTCATTTCAAAATCAAGAATCTTCCTTGTCAAGGGGTATAATCTCACCGATTCTGATTAAAAACTGAGAGCTCAAATCTTATCCAGCTTTCCAGTTATGATACAGCTGTGCCAGTGGGGCGTATGCTGCACCCTGCGGTGGGAGGATCAAGGCCCAGTTTTAAACTGGGCCGACGCCAACCATAAGGCACATCTGCAACACCCTGTGCAGAGTCAGCACCATTCAGCACTGAGTGCCAGCCAGATGCTGCCCACAGCTAGGTAAGAGCTCCGTGCGGAGGTGAGGGCCTCTGGCAGGGGGGAGGAACCAAGGTGGGTGGGGTGGGGCCCAGTGGAGCAGCTCCACCGGCTCCTGAACTCTGTGTTGGACCAGAGCCCTTGTACCCCTTGCATCAATGGAAGCGCTGCACAAACCAGCAGAGCAGCTGCTGTGATGGCAGATCTCGCAATACACTGCTCGAGCTGCTTCCTGTTAGTCTCTCTGTAGTGTGCAGGCTAGTTCGGCAACAGCGTTTAAGCAAGAAACACACTGCAAGCTCTACTACAGAAATACAAAGGTACCGTAATGGGTGTGCAGGAGACACTATTTGTATAGGGTTAGGGTTAGGGTTTGTATTTGTATAGGGTTGTATATTGCGTGATTTTTTTTGAGCTTACAGAAACTATTTAGAAACAGACTACATGACATAGAGAGGCAAGAGATTTTAGGCGCAGCACAAAAAAAATGTTCCCCGCTGAATTTCCAACTTAAAATTACATTTGGTCAACAACCAAAATATCTGTCCCTCCTAATACGCCCCCCCCCCGGAGTGGAGGGCTTTCACCCTGGCACGTTGTAATGTAACCCCCTCTAATGACCTACTGTTTTAGATTTAGAAATGCCTCCAGGGGAGAACGTTTGTGTAACTACTTCTTAGGCAAAGTAGAATCATCTGTACACATTATGCTGCGCTGTCCTAAATATCAAGCGCTAAGACATCAATTTCTCTCTCCCTTGCTCAGTGCTAAAACAGGGCTTTCAGAGAATGCTATAATTCAATACCTTCTGGGGAGTGACGACGAGCATATAACCCTTTCAGTTGCACAGTTTCTAAACCTGAGTAACGTGAACCGAGCCAAGCTATTGGTCCAAAGTAACCACTGAGTAGATCACATCCTGGCAAAGTCTGTAATTGGCTGTTTTCTGTTTTCATAAGACTGGCCTGCATTAAAAACTTGATGTCAGGATTACTGAAAGAACATGTTTGACAGATTCCAAATATTAGAGCACCACAGTGAAGTTAACTGACAGTGAGGTATGAGAGTGGTCCTGGTGATCTGTTTTCTGACCACTGCCTGGCTTTCATTTACTGTTTTGCTGTGTCTAGGGCTCAGCAGTTTCAGTAATGCACTTTGCATAGAGTTCTCTTAGTGATTCTCTTCATGTCAGAAATGAATCCAGACATGCGCCACTTGACAACCTTCTGCTTAATAATGGACCACATATATGATGGTGGTCAGACCACAACATAGAAGCTCTTAATGAGGCAGTCGGGACCCCATAGTCTGCAGCAGGGTGTCTGTTTACACAACAAAGATGCTCTTAATGCAAAGAAGAGGCCATCTATCTCTAGTAGCCTGTGCAGCCAGCTAGTTTCTGGCAGGAAGTGTCTGTTTACACAATAAAGGCACTAGATTGGACAATGTTTGCTTAATGACCTAATCACATAACAACGGGGATTGGCGAATGTATCCCCGTCGTTAAGTGGCGCGCACCTGTATTGGCTTGCTTCCTTGAGTGACCAGAGTTCCTGGAATTGGGGGGGGGGTTCCCTTAATTTAGGGGGGGGAAATGAGATGGCTCACTTCCTCAAATGACATCCTAAAGTATTATATACATCGTAAGAATTTCAGAGGTAAATATTTAACATCCCATCTCCCAGAAGTCCACATATACATCTGTGATACTTATCTGTTCTGAGATCAGTGCTCCTTGTCAAACAAACAAGGGAATTAAAACTCTGAAATTCCTTCACTCTGCCGTGCTATTTCAGTGTGGATGTAGGTGGAGGAGGGATGTGCCCAGACAGAAATTAACAGGAAAAGCTTCGCCAAGTCACTTGCCTGATGCATCTCCACAATGCGCAGTACTGCCACCCACATTAGTAAATGTCCAGTTATATCCCAGTAATCTCAGCTAAAGCACTGTTGTTGGTGTGTTGTTGGTGTGTCTGAACACCCAAATTATCAAACCTATGCAGGCACATCTTGCACGAAATACTTACAGTGTACCCTAACAAGGAGTGGCACATCACCTCTCATCAAGTACTGCTTAGCTCGGCATTGATGTGTGTATTTTCTCGCAAATCGCTAGAAACTCATCATCTTACACTTGGTGTGGTCGAGAAAGGTTTACTGTTGGAGTGGTAGGTGATGCTGCTCCTTCTATTGGATTGCTTACTGTTTTAGACTCTGTCTCCGAGATTGCTGTGGTCAAACACTTCCTGGATGGACTGCACTATGAGCTTGCAGTGCAGGAATGCAACATGGGACTTCTGCAACACACAGCCTCCTGCGAATTTTTCTATGGTCTGGCAATGAGCTGAGAGTTCATACCATTGTACTTCACATTCGGGAATGCCACATTTAAAGGAACTCTAGCCTTTTTCCTTGAAAGCTGCTTTTAAGTGGGGGTACATCATAGATGAAAACGTTCCTGGTTTTTTTGCATCATTTGGGTGGGGAGAGAGGAGTTTGTCTCTATTCTGCATCATAGTTAGGTTCCCTTAATGCTACAGTATAATATCAACTGTGTGTCAATATCAGGGCTATAAGGGTCTGTGGCATTTGGAAATTCAAACTATTCCCTTCATATAAGAAGCAACTTTTAGAAGTAGGCTTGGCTAGCAACCTTTTCATCTGTTTTGTCTCTGTTGCCATGAATGAGAATTTATTTTTAAAAAAGAAAAGAGTATGCCAATGTCTGATTTGCGACAGGGTGATCCTCTTGTTTTGTATGTATGAAGAACCTTGAAACAGGTTGAAAAAATTCAGGAATATCACCATGGGACAACATGGGATTGTGTCAGATGCAACCAGCCCATCTGTGAAGCAGGAGATACAGCTTGAGGCGGGTGGTGGAGAGAGGCAAACAGATTTGAGATGCTCTTCAAGCCCGGTCTGCCAGCACTTCCATCTTGTCTCTTGTGGATGGATCCACTCAGATCTGTGTGATCCCCTTAAACAAATTCGGTAGTGCACAAATCAGTGAAGAAGGAGCAAGGTATACCAATCAGCACTGTTGCCTGGGCACCTATTAAAAACCACACAGAAAGCGGTGATCTGGTCCCCTAACTCTTCACTCTATTCCTTCTTCATGTGGTCCCTTTAAACCAAATAGGAAGTGTAGCACAATCTGGGAGCTTCCAGTGTGCCCCACACTTCCTGTTTATTGAAAGGTTTTGTGGGGGAAGAAGCAATGTGAGGAGGTAGTGAGCTGGATTGCCATCTTCTGTGTGTGTGTGTGTGTGTGTGTGTGTGTGTGTGTGTGTGTGTGTGTGTGTGTGTTTTAGTTTCTCTTTTTTGGAGGGGGGGGGTTGGATCAGCCATCAGATCCCCTTGGACCATGTGCAGTGATGAACCCAGAACCAGCATAGTAGAATGCTGAATGATGTCCCCCTCCAAAGTAAACATGATAGGATGAAAACCACTGCTGATGGCAGGGAGGATGTGGGGATTACCTGTGGTACCTTATGGAAGATCTTGAAAGATCTGTCAGCTCCACAGAAGGGGTGCAACCCTGCACTTGTTTTTGTGAGATGTGTTGCGGATGATATTTCCCTGCGATTAAGACAGATCAGACGGGCTAGGTCTGCTCTGCTCTGCTTGGCAGAGCTCAACTCTAGCTTTGGTGAGCTGTCAGGTTGTACCGCTACACTTCCTAGAGCAATAACATGTAACCGATTGCATTCTTTCATATATGTCCATTGGTAACCTTTCCATTCGCTTCCTTCATAAGAGATGAAACTTTGGAAAGTTGAAGTAATGAGGCTTTTGTAGTAATGATGTAATCGGCCGCCTTGGGTGCCCTTAGGGGAGAAAGGCGGAATACAAATCTAATAAATAAATAAATTTTGATGTCTGCATTCTGCTCCTGGTGTCATTCAAACCCACCAAAGTTAATGAAATAACTTTATAAAGCTGGGCCCACCTTGTTGTGTAGTTTGCAATGTCATCCTTGCCTTTCCCTGTGCTCCTTTGTTAACAAATGTATTTAGCTGTGGTCAGACTTGTCTTACAGGATAGAGGGGCAAAGGCAATTGTCCAAGAAAGGAAGTACAGACCCACACTTCAAAGCTGCCTACTGAGAATGAATGAAGTGGTAGGAAATGGGTTCTGAGTGTGCTCTAATTAAATAAAGTGCTTAGTACTACAAAGAGAAATAAAAATGGGACGGAGACAGAATGAGCCAGCATAGCTCAGCTAATTGCTTTCACCACAGACTGCATCAAACAAACATTTTGAGGGTTTTTGTATATCATTGAAAGAGTCGGAAATTGCCATTAAATCAGTTGAAGTCTACAGCAAAGGCACTTTATCAAATCGGCTTGTAACTCTATTTGGAGTTACATTGTAACTCTATTTGGAGAACATTGGTTCATGCCTTGGCTGTAGGAAGACAAGTGTTCACAAGACACACTCCTTCTAATCTGGAAAGGCGCAAAGTGAAGGAGGCTTTGGGCTGGAAAAATTACTCCAACGTGCAAAAAGTCAGCAGTGAAAGCAGCCAAGGTTGATCAGCTAACCTGGGACTTTCCCCATTTATTAAGTTTCATTCTTGGGTAGCATATGCAATTTCTCTAACATTCATTTTTCTTAAATGTTTCATACATGCAAAAAGATAGAGGAACAAATTAACAAAGCAACTGTACTGAGATAAACAGTGTTTCTGTATGAAATGGACAGTCTATGGCTATACTTACTGTAACTAAGTTTAAGTGTGGCTAACTGAAAGCACCACATCTTTTCCCTGCCTCCATTTACCTCCCATTCCTACAGCCCAATCCAAGCTAAGATTTGGGCTGCCAAGTGGAGTGTGTCATGACAGCAGAACACACTTTCAGTGTTGCAAAAGCGCTCCATCGGCAGCCATTTTGGGACCACTGCTGCCAGAAGTGGCAGCACTCCCAGGCCACCATCAGTTCTCACTGTGCCTGCTAGACTAAGTAAGGGTGCAAGACCCAGGAGGGTCGCAAATGTGCCATAAGGCATGTTTACACCTCCTCTGGAGGAAGCCGGGCTAGTGTTCAGAGAAGCGCCGGCCTGCGGAGGCCAATGCAAGCACCCGTGCTGGTTTCCTCTGAGAGACTTGCATCGGCCCTGCTGGGCTGATGCAAGCCTCTGAGTAGGCAGGGGAGCGGGGAGGAAGCGGGAGGGAGGCGTTCCTGGGCGGGCAGAAGGCGGGTGGTGGGCGGCCCTAGGGGTGGGCGGGGAGCGGGAGGCAGGGTTGGGATCCTGCAGTAAGGCCGGATCCCAACCCCCATTCCCTAGGAGGACAGAGCGGCTCCAAGCCATAGGGACCCGTAGGGGCCAGTGGTCCTTACCCAGAGGTGAGGGCAAATGTTTCTGGCCGAGCCGCTTATGGCCCCTATGCTGCACTGGGTCTTGGCTTGCCTGTTCCAGTGCAGGATAGGATTGCACTCTAAGGCAGAGGCAGGGGGCAAGGAGGGGTGAAACTGGCTGGAGAAACTGGTGATATGTACTGTTTAATTGCAACTTGCACCAACTGTATAGGAGAGCACAGGGCTGATCTAGGACTAAATGTTGGAAAAAGAGATCTGTGGATGTAAATCATGCAGAATCATGTCATGGAAGATCCTTTTTTTCCGGCTGCCCGCCAGTCCCCACTAGTTCACTGCTAACAAGAGCAGAGGCAATACAAAAGTTTTAAAGAAAAGTACATGATTTACAGTTTACAACCATATATATTTCTGTTATTTGTACAGGTCCTAAACTTGGAACAGGGAATCCTAGAGCTATTCCATTTGCATGGATACGTGAGACCCCACAGCACAGTGGACTCCATGCGGCTGGTCTGAGCTCATGGAGAGATCTTGCATGTTACAGGATCATAGGGGGTGGGGTGGGAAGGAAGTCAGGTAGGGATACACCCCATTGGTTAAAGGGAACAAGAATAAAGGTCTGAGATAGGTAGCCTCTGAGTCATCTGCCTCCTGTGTAGTTCACAGCCCTCCAATTGTGCAGGTGACATCATAATTTGCAACACTAGCCCCTTTCAGTAAGATGATAATGGATATTACTTTGGATATCTTAAGTCAGAACTGTCAGCAATGATGACTGGCAGTACTCTTTGGGGTTTCAGGCAGAGGTCTTTCCTACCCTACCTGGAGGTACTGGGGATTGAACCACAAGCTTTCTGTATACAAGGCCAGGTGCTCTACCACTGATCCATTGCTCTTCTTCCAATTTTGGGGATATTTTCATTTGGTAATTGCTGCTCCCCAATAAGTTCTAAGTGGTGTAGCTTCTGTGGTGTACAAAGACCTGCTCTCCAGTTTGATCAACCAAAGAATCAGTTGGACATACCATTCCTTTCTTAAAAGTGCATTTCTAGAATGTCCACCCAGAAATTGTGCAGCCTACAACTTTCTTTCTTTCTTGTTTGCATCCTTTGCAGTTGCCTTTGGCCTCTACTTTCCCAGGGGAGGATATTATGAGAACATCTACCTTGATGAACCAGAGGGCACCCCCCTGTTGCAGATCCATGCCTTGAAAGATTCAGAGGAAGAGGAGGTCTACTTTTGGCTATGCCCACAGCTCCGCATACCACAAGCTGGACTTAAAGACAACCTCTGGTTTCAGATTGGAGAGAAAACAGGACTTCTCTTCCTCAATAAGAGTCTGGAGAGCGAAGATGTTGACAAGCTCTGTAAGTCGTGAAGACAAAGCCTTCAGCGCAGGGGTGTAAATGGTATATGATGCTAACCTTCATTTCCATCAGGTGGGATTGAACTAGCAGCCGTGGATATAACATTGACATGTTTTTGTTAGTGAGTGGAGAGTAGTCTCAAACCTCTTCATACACAAAATGGATTTGGACAATATGGAAATGAAGACTAACGAGAGTTGTCGTGTTGCTAGTCTGCTGAAGCAAAACTTCTGGGGCCTGCATCCTAACCAGCTTTCCAGCACTAACTTAGGTGCGCCAATGGGGCATGTGCTGCATTCTGCAGTTGGTTGACAGCCATGGAGGCCTCCTCAAGATAAAGGAGTGTTTGTTCCCTTACCTCAGAGTTGCAGTGCCCTTACCTTGGTGCAGAAAAGTTGGTTAGGATTGTGCCCTGAGAGCCTTGTGGCACCTCAAAACCTCGCAGATTCATTGTGGCATGAATTTTCTGAAAGAAACTCCTTCTGCCCCCACAACCCACCTTCAACGTGGAGCTCAGCACCTTGGAGGTTATGGCGATGGCATGATGATGTCATCATGCCACCACCAAAATGTCTGGGTTGCTGACCTTTCCCTTTTTTTATTCAAAAAGCCTGCCACTGGCACCCCTGCTCAGCGGTTTTCTGCCCATTCTGAGCCTCATCTTGTTGTGTTCTCATTGACACATGTTTTCAACAGCAAGAACACGACTTGACAAGTTTGAGAGCAGGCCAAAAATTGCCAAGCATGTAAAAAATCCACGAAAGCTCAGCAACCTGGATGTTTTGGTGGGGCAGAGGGTGGTGTTACACATCCCAACAAAAACTGCACTGCAACCCACTTGTGGGTCACAGCCCAAAATTCAAGAAATGGTGCTATAAAGTATAGAGCACCATCTGAAGTATAGAGCACCATTTGTATTAGTCTGAAGGTGTCACAGCAAGAAGAAATGCAGTCATGATTGGCTGGTCTTGTTTCTGGTGAGCAGTAGCAGACCTCCCCAGCCCTGCACCCCAGAACAAAGGTTCATAATGGCCACCCCCCAACTTAGCCTCGCGTGACTCCAAGACGCATCGGGGATGCCTCCTGAAGGTTCCCTGATGCTTTAAGCCGTGCTTCCGGCAAAGCAGAAGCGCGGTTTCCAACCGTGTCGGGAGCCTCAAAGAGGCTTCTGCGGGGTCCTAAAGTTGCACGAGGCTCTGTGCCTGGGCCATTTGCCCCATCAAGTGAATGGCAGGTCTGCCACTGCTGGTGAGACCCATAACTTGAGATTGGTACGAAAATCTGCACCAGTCATAGACTTGCTGTTAACTTGAAGGGGGGGGGGTGAAAACTGGTGCTTATAAAAAGTCATCATATGATCATTGCCAAATGTGTTTTGACCAATAACCTTACTCAGAGTCAAAAGGTCTGCTTGTGTCATACTATAGTACATCGGGTAAAAGAACTCTGAATGAACTGTCCTTGACGGAATGATTTTAGTTGTTGTGTCACAAATACTGTGGAACTTCTACTTCACGTTGAGCCATAGAAATTATTGGGTTTGCTATCCCATGTTGAGCCACAGAACTTAATGGGATGCGTTCTCTTTCTGTGTTCTGGTATTCCCTGGTGTTATAAAATTTGAGGTTTAATAATGTGCTTAGAGTGGATAATACAAAATTAGTCTAGTTGGATCGAACAGTAGATGATACTAAGAACTCTTCTATACGTTTCTTTGTAATCTTTTCTTCTTTTTATAATAGTTGCAGGGAAATGGGTTCCAATGCCAAAGCTGACACTCCAGGTTTATCTCTCATCCCAGCCTTTCCAAGGGAGAGAATGCCTAGATACAACACACAACAGGGTGTGGGTTCAGCTCTCCGTTATCAGTGCCCCCATGCCAGCTTGCAGTGCGCTGATGCCAAGCCAGCTGTGTTTCGTCGGTATGGATTTTTCTTTCCACATCAAGGAGAACAAACCACCAGGAACCTTTCACCAGCTTCAGTCACGTTCTCTACAATACCTGTGTCAGAATGTGAGCGTTTCCTACATGGTGATAGCAGGTAAAGCAACAGTTTAGCCTGTCGGCTCCCAAACATGCAGAGAGAGCGCATTTACACTTGAAATCCTTGTTTTATTGGATTGCCTATACATGCCCGATCTCGTCTGATCTCGGAAGCTAAGCAGGGTAAGGCCTGGTTAGTACTTGGATGGGAGACCGCCTGGGAATACCGGGTGCTGTAGGCTTATACCATAGTCTTTCGAGACTGAAGGTTGCCAACCAACCGATTTGAGGGGATACTCTTTGGAAAAAGTTATGTACATAGGCAAAAGGCATTTGCAGGAGACGTCTGAAGCAGAACTTGTTCAGTGCCTTTGGATACTTATGCATGGTGTATCCTCAGATACAGTAGAAATGATGCCAAATTATTCAGTATGTGTAATTGTCCAGTCGAGACCTCAAGGGCCCAGTCCTAGCCAATTTTCCAACAGTGATGCAGCCACAATGTAGCCCTGAGGTAACAAATGTTCCCTTGAGGAAGACTCCCTGACTGTCCCCCAACCTCAGGACGCAGTGCATGCCCTGTTGGCATGACTGCACCAGCACTGGAAGATTAGATAGAATTCGGCCCTAGATGCGTATGTCAACTCCACCTCCTCTTGTGGCAGGAGCTCAACCTTCAGAAGGTTTGGGAAGCCAAGTAACATATTGGGCAGGACACATGGGGCGTGCTTTGCTAATGCAACCCTTTTATCTGTTCTTGGGACAACTGACAAAAAGGCAGTGGTTGTTCCTTCTCCCTGTGGTTTCCTTCATCTCGCTCCATCTTCACGGCTGCGGAGGGGTCACCGTACATGGGGGCATGCCTTCTGAATTGCAACCGGGATATGACCTCCTTGTGTATTCCAAGCCCCCTGTTGAACTACTAGAGTGCCCCAGTTCCTGCCAGGGATAGGGTCTCTGTCTCTGAGGCTCTGCCTCTTGAAGGTGTGGTAACTGAAGAAAGGTATTCCCATTCGGATTGGGGATCCTTGTTCATGTTCTCCTCCTGATGGTAGAGAGGCCATAGTTCTGCTTGCCTCTCCTGGCAGGCTCAGTATCCTCCTCTCCCCCACTGTTTCTCTCTGCTTCCTTGTTTAAGGGCTGGGCCCGGCCCCACACATGTTCAGGGAGGTGCTGCTGGTTTACGTCTGCCCCAGCATAAAACAGGTTTCGAGGGGTGGCTTCACCAGCTGTTGTTCCCTCCTCTCACTTGTGGGTGTGGCTGCTGTGTTTGCTCTCCCACCGGATGGCATCGCTGTGCTTTGCCACCCTGTTTGGTGGTGCTGCTGCGTAGGCTGTCTCCCAGCCAGCCAGCTGGTCTGCATCCTTAAGAACCAGTTTTAGAGCCATAATTATTCTATTGAGAATATTTCATTATTTTCTGAAAAGTACAGTATTAGATAATCATTGTATGAGTGATGGTTGACACTTCTTTCATCAGTAACATAAGAACAATTTATGGAGGCTTCTTGTAAATGCCTTATAACTTGCATGAAAAGAGCAATTTTTTGCTGTTTGCTATGGCAAAAATCTAGGAAATATATACATTATTTGCTAATAAAGTTAAGACATCAGAATGGATTCTGGAAAGGCCTCCCAGTGATCAAGTTTTTAACCTCTCTGAGCCACCTTGAGCACCTTGGAAAGAGGGGATAGAAACCTTTTGAATGAATGAATGAATGAATGAATGAATGAATATGGCATGGCTTCTACATATTTGCTATAAGGTGCTGTTGGTCTCAAACTGGAAACTCTGTCCATAGGAGGGTATAGGTGCTTGCTCTCTACAGTCTTGTGATAGCTTTCCATAGCAGGAAACAGTTGACTTGATGTTTGCTATCCTTTAGCAATGCTGCTATGGTTGATCACATTTCCAGTTTCTAACAAAAATGTAACTGAAAGGATCTAAAGTAATAAAAAAAATTGAATAAAATAAGGAATAGATATGCATCGTGGAAATGAATAGTTAATTCCAGGGATAAAATGTATTCATTGCAGATTATGGATTTCTGATGAGGAATTGCAGAATGCTCAGTCACAAGGTGTATAATTCGTAGCCCCTACTTTGTTCGTGTTTAATGAGAAATAGATTTTTTAAAAACTGTGTTCCAGATGAAGGTCTGCCATTTCGTTACGATGAAGACACCACAAGTATTAGCGTGACACAGATTCTGGATCGGGAGGAACGAGAGAAGTATGAGCTGATTGCTAAGTGTACGGCAAGAGAAGGTTCCATGGAGACTACCGAGGAGGTGCCCTTACTTGTCAGCGTACTTGATGAAGACGACACACCTCCCTTCCTTCCCAATGGCACTAGCACAGCAGATGCTGTTGTGGAGTTCAGTAGGAAAGAGGTAGGAAATGTTCCATGAGGAAATTACCTAGGGTGTTTGGTTAGTAATTTACAGCACAATGCAGTGCATGTCTCTGTAGAAGTAAGCCCCTTTGAGCTAAGTGGGATTTACTCCCAGGTAAATATGTGTAAGGTTGCAGCCTCAGAGTGTTGCATCTTGTACAAGAGCATCTTGTAGATACCACTTGTTAGGTGGTATGATTTTCTGCACTTATAGGTTCCTGTTATGAAGTGGGAGAGAATACAGCCAGTATAGAACATATCTCTGTTTGATAGAGAGACTGGATAACAGATCATGTACACAAGAGTTTGAGGCTTGACAGAAGTGCATTAGAAACATGGCATGTATGTCAGAGATATAGGCCCAAACCCTAACCAACTTTCCAGCACTGGCATGCTGTGCCAGTGGGGCATGTGCTGCATCCCGCAGTTGGAGGGCAGTCATGGAGGCCTCCCCAAAATCAGGGAATGTTTGTTCCCTTCCCTTGGAGCTGATTGACCTTATGTCAGTGCTGGAAAGTGAGTTAGGATTGCGCCCAAAGTCTTTACTGTCCATTTTATGCACAGAAGTTCTGAGAAAACTGTTCATCTTGCACCCTGGCACCTATTGATGTTGGCATATGAAGCTGTTGCTTGGTATCAGAGTTCATATAGTCCTTTATTATTATGCGAGCGCACAACATTACAAAGAATGGAAAGAAAACAAAGGAAAAAAAGAAGGCTGGAAGTAATGTGTCTAACAAAAGAAAATGTGGAGGGGGAGGGAGATTTATCCCTAAAAATATGGAGCAATGGGCGAGACTTAATTTGCTCAACTGATCAGTGAACTGAGTGTGCCGTCTTCAGTGCTCCCCTGAAGACTTTGTAAGATGCATGGGCTCCATAGCAGTATACAGGGCCTCCTTGGGCGATGTCACTGTAGAAGGGGTTCACCAAGACACTTGTTTAAAAAAAAAAGTATCCTTGACTCTTGAGAAACATTTTAAAATGTACATAGATTAGGTAAAATCAAGCCTTAGCCTCTTTCCACATCCTTGTTCTCTTATGAGAATGAAAATGAGGAGATATCAAGATACTTCTCCTAAGGCCAGGACCTCTCTTATGAGGTCCTGGTATTAGGAGAAAGTATCTTCATAGCTCCTCATTTTTTATTTTATCTCCAGTGCAACGAAAGAGCCGTCTGTCTGCAAACTCTTCCACTGTTTGGATACTTTTTTACAAACTTGTACAGGAACCAAGAGAAGAGGACTCTCCAAGGGAAAATGTGACCTAGCAACACCTTATTGGTGGGGCATTTCTCACCAAAACGCCCATTTCTCTTTAGTTCTTCACTGACCAAGACAGACAGACAGGCAGGCAGCCCAATCCACCGCAGCTCCCCATGCAGTGATGCAGCAGTGCCAACACACACATGCACTCTTTTTCTTTTAATACAGTTTTAAACATTAGGTAGGCAAATTGTTCCTTTGGCAGGCAAATTGTTCGTCCAACAGCGAGGGCAGTGCTCCACTTTTGGATGTTTGTTGCCCCCTACAGGCCAGAATTATCTTTGTTATTTTGTTTACCGCCAACTCTTTTCTAGCTATAGAGTTGAAGCAGAAGGACCCTTGGATACTGACAATGCTAAATGGTAATCCATGTACTGGCCCACTAGCAGGGTTAATTATGTTTGCAGTATTGGCTAGGGAAAGCACATCTGTGCAGCTCATGTAGGAGCCCTGTGAAAATGGAATTTACATAATAGCAGTACTTGTTGGTTTGCACTGTGATTCCACCCTTTTAGGTAGATAAAAACACACCGCCTCTAAAACTGCATTCACACCACTGTGCAAGCAGAAGATCACAACCTATTTTGACTCCACTTCTATTCTCTCTGTCACTAAAAGGAAAGTAAAATGTGCGTGAGCGACAGTAAGCTAGAGAGGACCATGCATCCCTGCTTTTAGTCATACATACCCATACATTCTCATGCAGTTCTTGAGTAAACTACCTATTCCTGGATTACCTATAGTAGAGGACCGAAAGGCCACTGTCTGCACAGCTTAAAAAGACTAACGTGGTGAACCAAAAAGGGAGGAAAAACTTCCACATAACCTAATCAAGTGTTCAACTTATTGAAAACATGGTTGTGTAAATCTGTTCCGCATAGGAGCACCGTCACCCAGATTGTTTTTGTCCAGTAGTAACATTAAAGACTATGCCAGAAAAGAGCCTTGTAATTGCAAGCAATTTTTCTCTGCTTGTACTCTCGTTCTTTTAAAGGGCACTGTCCTAGCAACACTGATGGTCTATGATGCCGACACCACCTCTGTTTACCCTATAGAAAGTAGCAGAAAGAAGTACACTGGTACCATCACTACCTCCGATCCATGGATAAAAGAAAGATTTCGAGTGGAGCATGACTTCCATGAGATCAATTTCAGCCCAAATGGCAGCCAAGTGAGAGGAACCCAACATGAATACAGTGAGTTTACATGCATCTTCCTTATTACCAAAGCAGATGTAGTGTGCTTATTTGCTACCATTGCTGCATCTATGCCTCACTTATCCTCATTTCTCTTCATAATTATTAGCTCCGGAGCACTTTAGACTCCTAAAAGGAGTTTGGGGAGCCTCGATGACACATGTGTGGAGTCTTGGGGAGCCCCAGTGCACGCAGAGAGCAGTGCAGCACCAAGTCTAATGCTGGATACCAGTGAAGAGCCAGAACAGGAGGGTAATGTGGAAGGAGAGCCACATAACGTAGAAGCGGAACTGATGAATGAGCAAACCAAGCAGGGGGGAGATGGCAGCCACTTATGGTGTGCTCATGGAGTCCCTGGTGGTGTGCTCATGGAGTCTCATTAAGCCCCAGGAGAAAGACTGAGCTAGAGGATTAATATGATGATGATGATAACGAGCATTTGTATAGTTCTTTCTGAGTGTATAAAATGCTTCACATGTATTAACTATATGGTATCCTTACAAGAACTCTGTAGAGAGGCTTGCCTACGATCTCGGAGTGAAAATTCATGGCAGAGATTAGATTTGACCTGGGGAAGTCCCATTTCACAGCCCAGTGCCTTATAGCCCACTACCCCCCTGTTGGTGCAGCAGTGCCAAAAGGGCAACCACTGCATCCTGTGGTGGGGAGGCAATCCAGGAGGTCTCCTCTGGGTAAGGGGACATTTGTTCTGCAGCATGGGATGGGTTCTACTCAGACCTGCAACTACTACACAGCTGGGGCAGGTCCACATGGATCCATGCTGCAGGATTGGGTCCAGGAAGGATATTGGTGCCAGTGCTGCTGATTCCACCCTTTCCTGGGCCCGATCTACCCACCCCAACTGCTTTTCTCCCTCTCCCTGTCCCCATTTCGCTCTCCTACTGACTTATCTTCATTGACGTTCAGCAGGAGATATAGTGTGGTTGGGAAGGTGCAGGCCTTCCCACTGGTGCTGCCAGTGGTGTACTGACAGTGCCCTTTGTTACTGGTGCTGACTGCTTTATGGCAGTTGGTGCTGGTTGAAGAGAAGACCTGATGATAGTAGGTAAGTTTAAGATTGGACTGTTAGCTGCTATAGCACACCAGGTCTCCCACATATCAGCCATGAGAAAAAAATGTCTGCTGACACAGTGATTCACTGAGGTTTAATGCTCAGAACAACAGAAATGGAAATGATGATGGCAATGATGATAAAATAGTAAAAATGCCTTATTCCAGCTCAATACAATCAGAGAGGTACCCAGTGAATAGTCCTAAGAGGGGATGTATCTTTCCATGTTCATTTGTAAACACAGTGTATTCAGTGTGGCCAGAATGCATTCTGCAGTGTGGAATTTTGTCCATCTTGAGATGCTCATCAGCTACACCAGCGGTTCTCAAACTTTTAGCACCAGGATCCACTTATTCTAAAAAGTGGGTCCTGGTGCTAAAAGTTAGAGAGAACCTGTCAGGACCCAGTGGAAGTGATGACATGGCCAGAAGTGACATAATCAAGCAGGAACACTTTTAACAATCCTAGGCTGTAATTCTACCCACACTTAACCTGGGAGTAAGTCCCATTTACTATCATGGTTAAAAGCATATAAAGTGCAGATCTGTTAACATTTCCCCAAATGCAGTCACATGCCATGGTAGCATCAAGTCTAACAGATTAAAAATAAAATATTGAAATGAATGGGGTCCCACTTGAAATTGGCTTGCAACCCACCTAGTGGGTCCTGACCCACAGTTTGAGAAAAACCGAGCTACACACATGGAACTTGCTGGACAGTAGCAACAGTTTATATCCACATTTCTGTAGTGGCAAAACAGAAGATTAAGTAGGTTTTTTTTTTTACCTCAAAAAAAGCCCAGACGGTCATCCAGCAACTGAGGGCCTAAGCCTATCCAATTTTCCAGTTCCAGTGCAGCCATGCTAATCTCCTGTGGTGGGGAGACAGTCACAGAGGCCTCCTTAACATATGGGAACATTTGTTCCCTTACCTTGGGGCTGCATTGTGACCGCACAAATAGTGCTGGAAAATTGGATAGAATTGGGCCCTGAGTCTTCTGCGTGACTGAGTTGTTTGTGTTGGAAGTCAAGAATATGAATGCACAAGCCCATAGCCAACCATAGGAAAGTGCCAGCTTTCCCTTGCCAACAGTAGGATGCCATTATGCCTGCCGCATGCTTCACTAGATCAGGGTCACCAGCTTCAATCCAGAACTCTCTTGTAGACACAAGTCCCAGTAACCTTATGGATTAAAAATGTATCCAAGAATAAGGTAAAAGACCCCAGTGTATTATTATTTTAAAGCTGCTGGTTGTTCCATAATACTTAGCATGGGTATAGCACTGCACTTTCAAAAATATATTCACTTGTTATAATCTTTACAACAACCCTGTAAAATAAGTAAATATTGTTATCCCCATATTGCAATAGAGGGCTGAGGAAGAGTGGCTTGCCTACGGCCAGCAAGTGAGTTCATAGCAAATGTGAGATTTGAACTAGGAAAGTCCAGATTTGCAACACGGGGTGCAATCCTAACCCACTTTCCAGCCCTGACATAAGGGCAATGCAGCTCCAAGGTAAGGGAACAAACATTGCCTTACTTTGAGGAGGCCTCCGTGAGTGCCACCCAACTGCAGGATACAGCACACATTCCATTGACACTGCTATACCAGGGCTGGAAAATGGGTTAGGATTTGGGCCTTGATTTTAAAGCTCTGCATCAACTCTTAGGCTATTTTCAAATGTCATGACACTGGATTCTTAATTGACAAACTTTCTTGATATTTTACATGGTGACAAACCAAGAGTTTTAATTGCAGCCTGTTGTGAAACCTAATGCTGATATCTTTACTCGTCCGCACAACGGGCTACAGTACTGAAGGCTAAATGGAAGCTTAGTAATACCAGTGTTCAAATGTATTCATTTTTCAGCCATCATTCAGTTCCTCCAGAGGAAACTTTCAGTTCAAAAAAGATTCTGTATAATGTTTTGTTACCATAGGAGCTTAGCAAAATGGCATTGTGACTGCACTTTAGTAAAAGCTAAAAGAGGAGGCAGCTACCCACGGAGAAGGAAGAATCCCCTGTTCCACAGGCTCTACTAAGCTGGAGATAATCCCCACTGATGCCATCTTAATTAGCTTGTGTGTGCAAGATCAGAATTACAATGGGTTCTGAGCTGTCGGATTCAGTTATGCCGTCCTTCAGATCCCTGAGATTTCCCTTGGTTCAAGGGTAGCATGAAGAAGGCATCACAGCTGTTTCACCCCCTCTCTTCCATTTTCAATCACAGCCTTAGGAGAGGGTTGCATGTCCTGTGTCACCACCCACAGGCAAATAGCTTCTGTTTTCTCTCCCTACTGGCAGTTTTTGGTTTGCCTTACAGAACAGTGCACGCTCATCTGTGTTTTCCTGTGAGCTTTTGCCTTTGCCAATACGACCTCTTCACTCCTGCCTGTCCAGCACTTGTTCTTTGCCCTGTCTTCTGTGTCCACTGGGTGTCTCCCTTGGTTGCTTCTTTGCTCTTTGTAAGGTTGTCTTCATTGTGATTGAGCCTCATCTTCTGTTTTGCAGAACTGGTGTTAAATAAGAACATTTCAGTTACGGAAAGCCGTGCCTTTCAACTGGACGTTGTAGTGAATGACACGGAATATAAGGGACCTGACAAATCCCTGATGCTCCACTTCAATGTCTCCATTCTTCCAATCAGCATCCAATTTTCCAATGTGTCATATCAGTTCAGAGTAAACAGAAATGCAGCCAACTTTTCACAAGTAAGGATGGCTTACTCTTTTGTTCTGCTTTTGAAAATAAAAGGTTTAGAATTGAGTCATCTTGCATTGAAACATGAATAAATTAACATCCTCCAGACCAGGGGTGTCCAAACTTTTTGGCAGGAGGGCCACATCATCTCTCTGACACTGTGTGGGGGGCCAGGGGAAAAAAAGAATTAATTTACATTTCAAATTTGAATACATTTACATAAATGAATATAGTAGAGATGGAACTTTTATGAATAAATGAAGGTCTTGCAATAGTTTAAGGCCCATAAAAGGCCTTACACAAAGCAAGGCTGACCTTTCTGTCACTGCTGCATCACAGACATGAAATAGCAAGCAGTGGAGGGAGCCTTCATCCCACAGTCCACACAAGAGGTTGAACACTGAGAGAGTGAGTCACTCTCACACTGACAGCAGTTGTGTCAGGCCAGCACGGGCTCCAGCAAGTCTCTGGAGGGCCAGAGACTCATTGGAGACTGGGAGCTCCCTGTGGGCCAGACTGGAAGTTCCAGAGGGCCGCAAGTGGCCCCCAGGCTGGGGTTTGGGCACCCCTGCTCCAGACTGATACCAGACTTTGTTCTCTTTCTGGTTTTTTAAAAAAGTGAACTGGGGAATGTTTCTTCTCATCCTGGGAAGGAGGAGATGTTGTCCTCCTTGGTATTATCTGTTCACTACATTCCCTTGAAACCCAGAGGGAAGATCTGGAAGAGCATCCTGTGCCTCTTTCTCCTCATCGCTCTCAGCTCTGATCTCAAGAGGTGTAGGGCTTCCTCCCTGCCTCTTGACCTCCACCCTCATGCCCTTTTAGGATGGTATAAACTGTACACATCAGGACCCAGCAGAGCCATACCTGCGAGCAATCAGTTGGAGGGCTCAGAAGCAACTAGTATGGTTCAGGGAAGGCACTGATCGGACAATGTTCCTATTGCAAGATTGGAGCCAGTGTGCTTGATTGTCTAGTGCAGCAGATGCCAAACCCCAGCCCGTGGGCCAAATCCAGCAGCTGGAAAAAGCCTTCCCCATCCTTCTCCTTCCTCTTATCCTCCCAGGCAGTCTTGTCAAAAAGTCATGCTGGGCAGCTCCTTCTGCTGCTCCTCGCCCCAGAAGGCTCTGCGCCCTGATTTCAGGGTGGAAGTGGCTGCTTAGAGAAACTTCCTCACAAGATTGGCTGGAAGGTTAGAGGCAACAGTGCAGAGCAATAAGCACTGCATGCAGTTGTCCCTGTGGGCCAGATTGAAGACTGCTGGTCTAGTGTAAATAGATGGGGGGGGACACCAATGGGAGCTTTTCTCCTGGGCAAATAGCAGCCATGTTGGAGGTATGTGATCTAGATGGAGACCATTATGGGACCAAATTTAAAAGTCTCCATCCTCCTGCCAGGGTTCCAGTCTGAATTGGGAGCCTGTATATGCTATTTATGTTAGAATAATCAAATATACGAGCCCCAATCCCACCATAAGTGTATCATTTAGTTTGGTCATCCGGAGCAAATTGTAATGGAGGAGTGGAATGACTCCTTTCTCTCCGTCATACAACTCATGTCTCAAGTGAGCCAAGCACTTCATGCAAACTCTCAATTGTGCAAGGATCCAGTTTGCATGATTCTTTCCTTGGGATGGAAACTCACTCTGCTGCCATGTGAGGTGTCTTCCTCACATATCACCCCCTCCTCCCTTTGAGTCGGATGGGAATGTTGGGAGTTTGGCAAAGGAAACTTAATGCAAGAACTCGGTCCCTAGATGGCACTCTGCATCCCTGAAGTGTTGGGTAAACTGAAATGATTAGCTTGCGCAAGGACTAGTGCAGGATGAAACTAATGTGAAAGTTACATGGCCTTTTGCCCAGAGGAAAATATGAATGTGTGGAGGAAGCAATTAACCTTTGGGCTGATGCCATTTCTCCATTTTGACAGCCAAATGGGTGAAACAGCAGGAACACGATTCATCAGCAGCCTGACCCATATCAAAAATTAGACTTAAGTCTTGGTTTCAGAGTGTAACACTGTCCACATTTGTGTGCACAAATAATCCCCTGTGATGATGATGAGGGGAAGTTGCTGTGAATCTTACTGTTCTGCAGAGTTTTCCATGTAATCTGTATGACAACAGATGCCTATGAAGGAACACACACGCACACCCCTCCTCTGTTTAGAAGTGTCTTATTGTCTATCTGTACAATAAAGACTTCTGTACATTTTTAAAACCTAAGGGCTGAACTAGACATTCATGCAGATGTGTCAAAGTGAAAGTACCTCATATTTATAAAAGGTGGCCCAGGAGGGGGCGCACACAGGGAGAAGCTCTTTCTTTCCCCATGGACCATTTTTAAACTGCCCGAAACAGCCATTAGACCCTAAAGTGGTGATTTGAGGAAATCCCTGATTCAGGGGAGTGATTTTTAGTTTGAAGACGACATGTGGAAAGAGTGAGCCACATTTTATAGTAAAGATGTGGCATTGCTGATTTGAAGCATGCTTCAGTTTCATGCGTTTCTGTGAGCGTATTGTTTTGCCGTGATGGAAGTATTGTGGCGAAAGCTTTCATGGACTCCTGCCCTCTTCGTCACATGCATGATGTGTTATCTTGAGTTGGCAGATGCAAGGGCAAAGGGGGGGGGGAATGTGAATAGTGGTCCCTCCAAGCCATGAAAGACAAGAAGTCTTGGCACATCTTTATGCAAAGCTCAGATATATACAGAATGAGAAGAGGGACCATTCTTGTTGCATACAAATGTCATGGATCTTTTGTACCTCTTGCATTTCATGGTCTTTTGGACTCGCTGTTTACCTTCCCCCCCCCCACCCCAAAGCTCTGTGTGTCTAATATCTGCCAGCTGAGAATAGCAAGTCATTGCATCTGATAAAGTGGGATTTGGTCAACAAAAGCTTGTGCCACAATAACTCCATTAGTCATTAAGCTGCCACAAGACTCGCCTTAGCCCAGAATGCTCCAGAATGTATCTGTTTTGCACAGTGTGGATATATCTGAAAGCTGGCACTACTGTTCAAAGACACATAAATGGAGTATAGTGGGGCCCCCCCATCCATGGGCTCAGCATCCTTGCGTTTGAATATCTGCAGAGGCCAAGCCTGTGGCTGGAGGGCTTAAAAAGGCCTCCTGGATGCAACCGCAAAGCCTGTTATGGTTCATGCCCCCTTCTGGTTTGCGCCAGTGACCTCTGGTTGCATCTGGTGGTATCCTCAGGATGCCTCCCAGACGTAACTAGAGGGAACTTCCGAGGGATGCAGTCAGATGCAACTGGAAGTCACCAGCCCAAACCAGAAGGGGTCACGAACCGGAATTGACCTTCCAGTTGTACCCGGGAGGCCTGCTGGCGCAAACTCGAACTGCCTTCCAGTTGTGTCCGGGACGTTTCTGAGGAGGCCAGGAGGCCACGTGTGTCTTCCAGAGGGTTGGGTGCAGTCTCCTGATAAAACCCCAAGGGTAGGGCTCTTCAGATGCAGAGGTGAGACTATGCCTGTTGGGACTGGTATTTGGCTCCCATTGTGGTCTTTGGGACAATGTAAGGAATTGCAGGGTCATAGCTGAGGAAGGGAAATCGACTTCTCCCTTCCAGCCCTGGATCAGCAGTGGCACCGTTAGCTTGTCGTCCTGAGTGTTTACTGTTTCCTATATCAGTGAATGACTGTCATGGGGAGAAGGACATTGTTTGGGAGCATGTCACAAGGGAGGTAGCATTTGCCCATTTGGCACTAGGTGGCCTGACCACCATCAGTGGAGAACTCATAAAAGAGTGATGCTACCATCACCACCACCACCCGCATCTTCCTGCAGGGAAAGGGGTAACATTTTCTTTGGACAAACCAGAAGCTGAATTCAGGGAGAGAAAGAAACAATATGTTGTAAATATGTGTGGGGAGTAGGATGTAGGAGAAAAGACCAGAATTCTCCATTCTTTTCTCCTTAACAAGCCTTTAGTTCTTTTCCTTATTTTGTATATTCTGAGATGGAACCTCTAAAAGACTGGATGCAACCAATTGATTATCCTTTCCTCTTCTTTTTGTTGGTGACATTTTTTGTCGGGCTTTCTTTTTTTGAGCCTAGATAGGAAAAATCTGCATCGACAACTGTATGCGGTTTTATGGCGTCAACATCACGTACAGCTTACAGACCCCTAATGTCAGCTGCTATGCAATGAAGATTGCACAGGGTCACGATGACAAGTATGGACGACTCTATGTGAATGATTCTGCTGTGCTGCAGAGACCTGACTGCAAAGAAATACAGTACCCTGTGCTGGCTAAAGAAGAGCGGAGCAGTAAAGAAGCCCGAGCCTATATTACAGTGGTGCTAGATGGAGCATGTAAGTGATTTTGATCTCTCTAGTGCAGTGAGTTCTGAATACCTTAGAGCAGTGGTTCTCAAACTCACCGGGAGTCCACTGGGAGGTAGTTGCAGAGGCGGGGACTGGGATGGCGGGGGTGTCCCGTCGGCATTGTGGCACTGTGAGCACCCAGAAGTATACCTGGGGGGAATATGCAGCCTCTTGGAGGGTCATGGGGCTCGCTGCCCCATCTGTGAGCCTCCCTCTGCAGCAGTGGGCTCCAATCTGCAGTCCAAGCCCACTTCCTGTTTCAGGAACTCCAAGCTCTTGAGCTCAAACTGCAAACCGGAAGTGGGCTCCAGATCGGAGGCCACTGCTGCAGAGGGGAGGCTCATGGAGGGAGCTGCAAGCCTCCAGGACCCTCCAGGAGGCTGCATATTCCTCTCCAGGTACTTTAAATGCTTCTGGGTGCCTGCAGTGCTGCGAATGCTGAGGCACCTTCGGGACACCCATTTCTGGGTAACACCCCTTAAGGGGAGTGTGACCCAAATATGTTTCAATGATAGGTCATGACCCACCAGTTTGAGCACCACTGCCTTAATGCCTGCACTATTTGAACATGAAGTGTATCCGCTTTCACCCTGTAAGTCACACTCAGGCCCAGAATAAACATGCAAAAAGCCCATGTAGAAATCTGCATTTCCCATGGATGTCGTGCACATTTGGATGCAAAACACTTGTGGGTTTCCTTATCTGTGAGTTTTCCCCCATGGAATAAGCAAGTACCTTTTCTACTTCTTAATCCATAAGTTCAGAATCATCCACATGAGTTTTGAACATATGGTTGGAAAGTCATGTGGTTGTCCAATATCTATGGGTTTTGAGCCCTTGATGAGGTGGTGTTTTAGACTGTATCTCCAGGGAATCTATTTTTATCCCTTTCCCAGTCCTTTAAAGGCTTTTAAATTCCTGCCCCTTTGGCAGGAAAGTGGTATTGGAATATGTGCAGGCACAGACATAGGAAGACCGCCAGGATGACTGGCAATGCTGGGGGATGGACTAGCATTTCTTTTTCCATGGGTTGAAGTGGATTTTTTCCAGACTGAAGTGAATGTGTAGTTGCAAATTCCATATGGATTGACTCACATAAATGTAACTCACATATGTAATTTTGTATGGATGTGTTGCACGTTTAGCCTGGGCCTCGGTTCCTCCTCGTCCTAGCGTGAACAGCAGCAAAAACTTTATCAGAATTTCCCCCTCATATTTCAGTTGCTCACGTCTGTGTGGGTGGTGCATAGGTAAAGAAAGACACAGGCAAATGAGAGTAGTCGCTGAGGTACATAAAGAGAAAGCTCCTGCTTTGTGTGTGTTTGTACAGTGGTATAGTGGTAAATTTTGAAGTGCAGGAGCTTCAGAAGGAGCTGTCATGACACCCCCATAGCTATGCACCACTAACACAATACCAAAAAATTTAAAAAAGAACTTTAAATTGCTTTATTAGAATATTTTTCTCCTCCTACACTTATTCCTACTCTGAAACTTATTATACTTCCTTTAAAGATCTAGCTAATTTCATCTCAAATTCTTGAAAGAGATTTGCAGTCGTTTAAAATAAATGTATAAAAATTGAAATAAGGGATAAATACTTTTTATATCTATCAGGGGTATCTTATGGCCCAATTCTATTCGGATACCACACCAACATTACTTGGGCACTGTCGTGATGTCCATCATATCCGAAGCCTGTACAAGCAGTGCTGTACCAGCATAACTCTCCGATTAATGCTGGAGCAGCCCTTCCCAGTAATGCTGATAGTATCCATGGAAACTCTGACACAGCCCACATGGGTGATCATGGAGCAGAGTCCTGACATTGGTGTGTCATCAGCATAATGTCCATGGATCTTAGGAGAGGTGCCCCAAGGGCACCACACATACACACGCACAAGACAAGGATGCCACACCACCCCAACCTCCTACAGGAGCTACAGTGGGATCTTTCAGTGGGTGAACTTCTAGGCCAGCAGGACTGTTGTGGAGATACACTAGTGTACCTCAAGGATAGAATTGAGCCTGCAGAATGCCAGCCAGAATGCCATGTTTATTTGGAAGTAAGTCCAACTGTGATTGGTATGGATCAGAATTAAATTTGGCTGGGATTGTAACCTTAATGTAACATGAGCTACATTCTTTCTCAGGCAGCCCTAGGCATAGATGATGATCTGGGCATTAACATATGTCCTTAGGCAACTTTCTCAGTCAGCTTCCTGCTGAGTCTGAAGCCTAGACTTCTTGTCTCAAGTCCTTTTGACAAAGTTTCAAAGGCAGAGTCTGAGTGCTCCTGCTGTAGGAGAAGTTCCAGAGCTGCTCCCCTTCTGCCACCTCCTCAACTACACTCTTCTGGGTGAATGAGGTTTTTGTGTTTCTGTGCAAGAGAAAGTCATATTGCATAATAAAGTGGGGGGGGGGAATTCACTCCACTTGTATAGTAAGGTGGGGACTGGAAGCTGTAGGCAAGACTTGAGAAGCACACATGAAGGTTAAAAAAAAACCCCACTGCTGAGTAGACTTCAGTTTATACAGACTCATTGTCTCTCTCAAGGAGGAGACAAGGATACCAGTGAATAATGGTGAGCAAATGCAGTTATGCATTTTTCAACCTTGGCTCATTAGGGGATGGGAACTAAAGGTTATGGTTGCAAACAAGAGGATTTCATGGATTCTGGTGGTGTGTTCCACCCCAAAATATTTTGAATTAGCTTGTAAAAAATAAACCTTCACATGCACATTTTTGCCTGTTGTTATATTAACAGTATTTATATACCGCTTTTCAACAGAAAGTTCACAAAGTGGTTTACAAAGAAAATCAAATAACTCATGGCTGCCTGTCCCAAAGAGGCTCACAATCTAAAAAGATGCAAAAGAACACCAGCAGACAGCCACTAGGAAAGACACTGTTGGGGTGAGGAGGGCCGGTTTCTCTCCTCCCTGCCCCCCTCCCCGGCTAAATAAAAGAGGAACACCCACTTGACAAAGGGCCTCTTAACCAGTTAGCAGGTATTTAAATGAAATGCTAAAGTTGTTCAATTGCAGCTGTGTATCAGAGGCATTATTATGGTAGCCAGATTCTGCTAATTGTCAGATGTTTTATAGTAGGCACATTCACTACACAATAGCAATTTGTGCAAACAGTAAGAAAATGGGTATTTGACGTTGAAGGAAATCCTTTGCCTTAGTTTGAGTCCAAAGGAGATAATTTTCCTGCTTCATTTTGATAAGAGCTTAGGAGAATTTTCCACATAAATATTGTGTGTTTCCCTACCCTTACAAACATTTCTGATGATGGCACAACTCTTCTGCTTCTCTCCTTTATAGTTAAACAGAATGATCATGACTGCGTAGAGTCCTGTGCTGTTAGCAAAAGCCGATCAAAATGTGAAGTTTGTGGTGGCCTTGGAGTGCTAACGGGGAAATGCCAGTGGAGACAGGGAAATGGAAAAGGTAAGCCCAGATTGTGCAACTGAACAGGAATCCAGAAGAGAACTGAACCAGCTTTGTGACAAAGAGAGAGAAAGTGAGGACTTCTGTCAGTGTGGGGACAATAGTCTGATGTGCAGGAGGAGAGAAAATGCGACACCCCCTTCTCCAAATGCTTATCCCTGAGCCACTGATGGAAATATCGCCTTGATTTATGAATTTGCTCCTTGTAATGGGCCTTTACTATCCCACTGTTTCCATATCATGCACAGAAGGTGGCGTTCTTTGTTAATGTCCTCCCTTGCCCATTCTTCTCCCAGAGAAAAAGGTTTGTATGAAATGCTGTGCAGAACTGGGGAAGGAATGACTGAGAATTCACATTGCCTACTGTAGAGCATGCAGTGCAGTGCTGTACATGTCGAAGTACGTCCTGTGGAGTTCAATAAGACATATTCCTGGGGAAATGTGAATGGTATTGCAATCTAAGACAGCTTAGTTTTCAGGGGCAGCACGTTAATTTATAAGTGAATTCCTACAGACCAATATAGTAAATTGCCATGGAAAAAGGTTATATTAGGATTGATTCAGTAGTGAATTAAGGCATGGACTGATTATATAACTATTAACTTTTGTTAATAATTTGCAGTGACCTCTGGATTTATAACCTAAGTGAAATTACTTTAGCAAGATTGTGTTTACTCTTGACATTATATTAGTTTAGCATAATCTTTCTAAGCTGTCTATGGAATCTGTGGTATTCCTGGTTGTAGATAGCGAGTCCTTTCTAAACTGCTAAATTAATTTAACAGTTGTAAAGATCTCAGGATAATTTTAAAATGGATCATCTTGCTTAGTTCTAAGAGTGACATGGGAAGGTCTTTCCTTTGTTCCTGTTTTTTAGGCATTACTACAAACTATTCTACTTGCAGCCCTAGCATCAAAACCTGTCCAGATGGCACCTGCGATGCTGTTGAGAGCCTGGAGGAAGGAATATGTCCTCAAGATTGCACAAGTATGGAGACTCTTTCACATCAGCTTTTCCACTGTTATGAGTTTTGCGCTTCTGCTTGAGAGCTGAATATTTTCTTTATCTTAAGTGCAAAAAGACAGAACCAAAAATATTGGCATTGACTGTAGGATTATGGCAGATAGATAGGTCTTGTGTAGCTCAGTTCCACGCTATTGAAACTCATTGCATTCAAAGAAAGAGACATAACTTTGGTTACGTGCTTTAAATTGCTTACAGAAGAGGAATCTTCTTGGCTTATTTGGTGGGTGTGTAAAATCATGCTGAGTTTTGGGTGTGATGCTTTATTTACTTATTCAACTTGTATCCAACCCTTCCTCCAAAAAAGCTCAGCCACATGTGATTCATCCCAGCTCCATTTTGCCCTTAACAACATTGCTGTGGTGTATGTTAGGCTCAGAGACCATGATTGGCCTGATGTCACGCAGTGAGCTGCATTCAGTAAGAATTTGAACATTGGTCATCTTGGTCCTCTTTTTAATACTATGTTCACCACTTTGGCAATTCAAAAAATTACCAGTAGTCCACATGTACTTGACAAGTAAGAATATCAAGTTACTTGGGCAAGTACATAGAAAGATAATTAAGGTTTTGGTAGATCAGTCATTAGCTGAAGTAGAAACAATTGTTGCACCCCAAACTGCTGAGCCTGGTGCTTCTTTTCACCCAAGATCCTTTGAAAAAAGTTACAAAAGCAGCACCTGAGGGCTTCTGCTGATTGCATTACTCAGACTTCCAGTTCCCTTGACTACATCCCTGCTCAGATCACATCCTGAAATGCTTGTGCTTAGTGGACTCTCGTCATCTGGTAGCACAATTCAGTTTGTCAAACCCTGGTGGAGATTTCTTTTTTTCCACACAGCTCTCCACGTCTGTATGTGGAAGGAAGTTGTAAGGGCAGCTGCTATAGGGTCTCTTGTGAGGAGAGAGCACTGGAAACTTACGAAATGCCTGTAATATCTGCTCACTTTCAATTATACATGTTGAACCCAGGGGAGAAGACAACATACAGAATGTAAAATAGAATCATTTGTCCCCAAAGCAAGTAGCATCCCCTTGGACCCCCTACCCAGGTTCCTTTCCAGTCAGTTTTAAAACTTGGGTCTTTGTCCCATTCATGGGCTACATTCTCCCAATGCAAAATGTAAGGTTCCCCCCTTAGCCTCATGCACACATCTGCACATGTGCACATACTAGCAGATCATTGGCTTTGACCTCCGCCTGGCAAATAGGTGTGCCTTGCATTTCCACCTCTAGAAATATCAATACATCATCCTGTCTTGACACTAACGCAACCTCATAGAGCTGTGCTGCGTTAGTGTCACACAACCCTTACAAATGCACACGTGCATGCCAGCCACATCGTGCTGGGGGTTTTGGTTTCCCCATTTGCATTCTCAGTGTATTAGGGCTAGGCTATCAGTTCAGATAGGCTACCACTATTTGTTTATTTATTTATTTTTTGACAATTTATATCCCACTTCTCTAGTCAAAGACAACCCAGACCTATCTCCTTCAGTCCCACTGCAGTGATCCTCTTCTTGATCATTTCCCTTCCCTTGTGGGAAAGGTGAGTGAGCAGGAAGAGGGTTATGTAGATGTAGCTGTCACAGTGAGCAGCTGACTGAGCCAGTAGAGGTGGTGGGCAGGCATGGGTACAGGGTGTCCCCATGGGCAGTGGGCAGGCTTGGGGTGCAGGGTGTTGCCCTGCCGCCCCCTTCTGCCTAAAGCATGAACTAAACCTGCCTCATGTGCAGGCTTGCCCTGCCCCTAACCTGAGAAACCATTCTCCCCCTTGAGATTTGCCTTAGACCGTTTCTGCTGACCTTTAGGCAACACTGCAGAAACTTTTTGTTTAAATATGCATGTAGATGTCTTGGTTTAATACTCAATTTAATATTGTAGCATTTGGGCTTTTAAACATGTAAATTGATACCGTCGATTAATTTATTGCAAGTTGCTTTAAGTTTATTAAAGAAAACAAAACAGGCATGATGCAATGTTTAAATATGTAAATGCATAAATGAAACACAACCTTAGCGAATTCTGCAAACGTACATACATTCTGGATACAGCGCAGGTTATGGTTGGGCTGCAGGTCATTTGGGGATGAAAACCAAGCAGTCATCAGGCATCCCCCAGCTCTTTCTCTGCCTACAGATCCCTGCCTGACAGCTCCATCATCAGTTTGCCAGCTTGGCAGCCTAACTACTTTCCCCGCTCCCTACCTGTCTACTATGTTAATCTGCCTGCTTTGCTTCACCTCCTTCAGACTGCCAGCATTGACAAGAACATTAGATAATTATGTAGGAATGGAAATCAACACTGTAACATGATTATACAGCAAATTTTTATACTGATGAGTGTTACTCAAAGTTGCATATAGATAAATCCCATTGATTTGATGGAACTTACTTGTGTTTAGGTGTGGACAGGGTAATAGCTTTGAAGAATATTTTCATTGAAATTAGCAATAATTTAACTGCTTTTGCATAATCTCTCTCAAAACACTGCTTTATTTGCTGAAATTTTGTTATAAATAAATGCTCCCTGAAGCATTTGGTGGGCCACTGTGAGATTCAGGAAGCTGGACTAGATGGGCCTTTGGCCTGATCCAGCGGGGCTCTTCTTATGTTCTTATAGAATTCTTTGGCCTTACTGTGATTGACAGCTGCTGCAGCCAATGGGAGCAGTGTATTTTGGCTAGTGTGAACCACTCAGTGCCACTTTCCTACCTTATCCTTTAGAGCAGGGGTGCTCAAACTTTCAACTTTACGGATGCTGGACCTTTAACAAGTGTATAGAAGAGAGAATTGCAGCAGGTGCAACTTGTCATCCCACAGATGACAAGCTACACCTGCTGAAATTCTCTCTTCTATACACTTGTTAAAGGTCCAGCATCCCTAAAGTTGAAAGTTTGAGCACCCCTGCTTTAGAGTATCTCCTATAGTACTGTTTTACAGCATTCCTTGGTTTTGCAGGAGCGTATCCCCATGTTATGGGAGGCATTGCTTATTCAGAAAATGTGTAGACCAGTATGAATTCCACTACACACCTACATCATTTTCTTTCCCTGTCTTAAAATAATAAATATACAAATGAATACATGTCTAAATCATTTTCTAATATCATATTTAAGGCAGGCTGTACTGTACCAGCCATTGTTACTCAGTTTGTTAGCTGCACAAAGCAAGCACTCATGCAACCTTACAGCTAAAGCCCAAAGAGAGCGATCAATTTTCTCACCCAGGGTTCATTTCTCCTGCTTTAAACTGAGCCAGATTTTTAATAGGTGGAATAAGTGCGTAGAGCATATTGACATGTGCTCTTATGCCCTGCCTATATGGAAAGGAGCTTGCTTACATCTGTATTTAATTTAGGGAATGAGATTGTTGGTGGCCATCAGAGAGGCATTCTTGGAATCAAGGCAGGACATGGAGTTTGCCACTGCTTCCATAGAGGGCGCTGTATTTGCGAGAAGAGTGATATCAGAGGTGAGTCTGGGGCTTATTGGTCTGGTTTTACGCTTGCAGTCACATGCTTCCAAAGCATTTCATCCTGGATGGATAATGCATGTCTGAAAAAGTATTAAAAGAATGGAAGGAAGTGTACTTAATCACAGATAAACACATAGATAATGTATAGCAACAGGGTAGTCTGGATCCAATTCAAACAATTAGGTTTCTTCTTGGTATGGAAGCATTTGACATGGGAGGAACTTTGGACGTAGAGCACATTTAAACATAAATGATTCCACATATGCATTTTGAAATCATGAAATAAAGTTTTAGGCTTATTCTAGGTGGGACTTTAAAAAAAAATTATCTGCCAACAATTGATTTATAGATGTGAATCAATTGTTGGCAGATAATTTTTTTAAGTGTTTAAAATGTTTTAACTGCTACCCTTGCCCCAATACTGATTATTCTTAGTAATTAAGGTTACAAAGAGATTACTATGAATTATGAAATTTGTGTCACTATGAATTTGATTTTGTCAATTACTTTTGCCATCATGATCAGTATTCCCTTTGTTGTAATGTAAAGCGAAACACATTGCATAATTTCGAGTCATCTGGTTGTGAGTCTCTCTTCTCCTAGTTTTTATCAATAGTAGCATCACATGACATGATGATCCCAACAGTTTTGGCAATAATTTGCTTCCAGAAGGGGGCAATACCTTGTTGTGAAAGTCAAGTATATGGACTGAATTTACTCAGTCAAGTGCAATCTATATTGATGGTAGTAATAAGAATAATATCGAGATAGTGATCGGCCTCTGTATAGATCAGTGATTCTCAAACTTTTTTGTCTCCTGAGCACTTGGGGAGCCCTGCCAGTGTGAGAGCACTGGTACATGTATGGAGTGGTACAACACTGAGCAGATGGTGGCCACTTATGGTGTGTTAATTGAGCCCCTGGAGGGGTTTCAAGGAGCCCCAGGGCTCCTAGGAGCACACTTGGAGAAACACTGGTTTAGATTATCGCTTTTAAATTGATGAACACAGAGGAAAAGTGAAGACTCCAAAATTCAAGGGCATTTTCTCACTTATAATGAATGTCATCTTCCTGCTAAGTCTTGACCAAGAGGAAGACTGACAGAATAGAGGACAGGGAGGAAACATCTGACTACTTTGGTGGCATAAACTGATACAGCCTGCTAATCTGAGGGGACAAGACTAACAAAATTTGTTGGTGATAGTAGAGGCAGTCGTAACATTTGAGAGAAAGCTTTCTTGGGATAAATTAAGTAGATGTTCTTTTATGTGATCTCCCACCAGCTAATTATTTCCTAGTCCTTGCCTCTGTAGAGGTGCAACATACGTGGCAGATTTTAAAACTTAAGTGGTGTAGAAAGAGAGAAATTGCAATGAATGACTTCATAAAATTATTCTTTATCTGCAGAGCCATTGTGCGATGACATGTGCAAAACTGTGATTGCCGGGGCAGTTCTGCTATCTTTCATTATTTCGGTGCTCCTTTCTTCCTACTTCATCCATCGTTACCACAAGAATTCTCCAAAGCCACCTATTGCCTCAGCAGAGATGACCTTCCGGCGCCCAGCCCAGTCCTACCCTATAAACTACCCATCTGCTAATGTCCGGCGACCATCAATGGATTCTGAAAACCAGGTGTCAGTAGACACATTTAAAATACCTGTAAGTTCTTGCAGTCTTATGATGCTTAGTGTGAAGGGAATCTCATGAACCTTTAGTTGTTCCATAGCCTTGTCACCAGAGAGTGTTTCATCTGAAGAAAGAAATAATTGCTAGTTGCTAAAATTATGTTATACGCTAGATTCAGCATCCTTGTCTTTGTATAATAACACCTCTTATCAGGACCAAAATGACATAATGAATTATAATAACATTCAGGTTATAGGGACATAATTCCTTGAAAATGGGGGGGGGGTGCCTTAGGAAGTAACATCATCAAGCAGGAAAATTTGTAACAATCTTATCCACACTTACCCAGGAGTAAGTCCCATTTACTATCATTGTTAAAAGCATATACAGAGTAGCCTGTTAACATTTTCACAAAGGCAGTCACATACCATTGCAGCATTAAGTCTAATATATTAAAAATAAAATATTGAAATGAATGGGGACCAACCTGAAATTGGCTCACGACCCACCCAGTGGGTCCTGACCCACAGTTTGAGAAACACTGCTTTATTGTATCTGCAGCAAAAAAACAACAAAAACTCTTGCAGTACTTTAAAGACTAGCCAACTGATTATATTAATAAATATATATTTATTATATTAATAAATAGAACTAAAAAGTAATTAAGGTGCCACCAGACACACTGTTGCTTTTGCTGCAACATACATGTGACTGCCCTCTGGAAGCTCTATTTGCAGATAATGACTGAGTCATAAACTTCTTATTTCTGTTTTGAAACCAACATGATGTAAGAGTTAAAGCGTTTTAATGAGTAATGTAATGTGCAAGGGAAAAAAGTTGCTTCAGCTCTGCAATTTGCATTTCCTTGATAAATTATTCCTTGATTACATTTCTATTCCATCCTTTCCAGAAGGCTCAAAGCAGATAGCATATTAAAATCTAAAGTTTTTAAAAAAAGAACCCAAAATCATTAGTTCAGTACCTCTCTACTGGATTAACTCCTGGCCATAGATACTGTAGCAAATCTCCAAAGGAAACTGAGGTGAGACTGCTTGTCTGTGTGTCTGATGTTTCAGGGTGGCAAGAAGATGCCTTAGGCTTAGACCATTTTTCAGCCATATAGGTAAATATGTCATCAACCTTTTTCCTAGAGCCAAGTGCAAAGAGAATGGTGGGGTCCTGCCTCTGGCAAAGCAAAAGATTCCAAAAGAGTTTTGATATGACTACCAAAATATCTAAGGAGAGTTTCACACCTTCCTGTATGTAGCACCCAGTTAGTCAGAGTCTTGGTTGAGTCATACCACCGCAATCCAGCAAGGGAGATCCTCTTTCAATAAACAATAATAATATTGTTTGCCTCCATGGACATGGGGAATGAAGATGCTTGGCTGGATATGCATCTGTTGTGCGATACTTATCCAGGGGCAGGATGTATCTTTTGGTACGCAGCCACATCCCCATCTGGGGCTACTAGTTTTTTTTTCCTCCCCCATATGAGCTCACTGGGTGGTCCCAGGCAAGCAACTCTCTTTCAGTCTCAGCCTCCCATCTGCAGTTTGTGGATAATAATAATGACCAACCTGACAAGATTTTTAGAGAGTTTGAGTAGGAGAATGAATGTGAGGTGCATTGAACATTCAAAGGTCCGCTATATAAATCTGAAGTGTTATTATCACAAGCTCCTCATTTCCTCCCTTTATTTCCATTTGGACTTGAGATTTTGGAAAACAAATTACTGTGAGTTTATCCACTAGAAAATGAGGCATGCATGAATAGCAAATGTTCCGTTCAATCCTGTGGCTGTTCTGTCAAATATAATAGCTTGTTTGTTGGTTATACGTCCTCTGTTATGGAACCATAAGTGATCACTTGTTCTACTGGAATGAACAACTAGATTTCAGCAAACTAGTTCTCCATAAAGGCTGCAACTAATTATTTTAATGTTTCCAAGCAACCCCACTTGGCTACACCCTGGTACAGCTGAATCAACACCTCATACTGGCCTAGCATAATATGCAAAGCTTATTTTGTGCTTGCTTGAACATTGCTCATCTTTATTTATACAGCATCTTTTTGAAATAGCATTTAAAAATTAATGTTTTTTAAATTAGATTTGGGGGCATTATTTCCCCCCCATTTTTGCACAGATATTGTATTGAGTATGATTTGATCATGTTCTGCACTAGAAATAGCACTACTGGTGCCCCCTCCCATATCTTTGGTACCCATATCTGCAATTTCTCTTATCCATGATTCTCAAATTCCCCCCCCCCATTGCGACAGGAGGTGACAGTGAGAATACTACCAGGAAGCAAAGTCTGCCATTCTTGCTGTCTGTCTGCTTCCTCTGTTGTCCTCTTCCTATCAGTGTTCTGTCACCTCCTCCAGTTTTCCTCTAGCACAGCAATTTTCCATCTTTTTCATCTCATGGCACACTGACAAGGTGCTAAAATTGTCAAGGCGCACTCTCAGTTTTTGGACAATTGCCAAGGCACACCATATTGTTGGTGGGAAACTTGCATCTCCCAATGGCCTACTAAGAAATGACCCTCCCCCAAACTCTGTGGCACACTGTGGCCTATTCATGGCAAGGTGTGCCACGGCGCACTGGTTGAAAATCACTGCTCCAGCAGTTACGAGTCTACGTTCTCGCTGTCTACCTCCTTTTCCAAAGAGTTCCAATGCAAAAGGAAGAAAAAGCTGCCTTTTGTAAAGCATTTGTAGATGAAGAGAGGTGAGTCATGAGTGCGACAGGGTGGGGAATTTGAGTAGGGTTTGTCCACAGTTTCAGGTATCCACAGTAGCAGCAGGAGTGTATCCCCCTTGGATACCTGTGCAGTTTTATTTCCTTGAAGATAAGCTACTGACAGGCAGCCAAGCAACCCCACCCCGGGGTTTTCTCAAAGTCCTGCTGCTCTTCCTATGCCAAACTAGGAATGTAGGGCTCACTACCGGTTCTTGTTTGACATTTTCCAAGGGTAGGGGTGTCTTGCACTCACAAATCTAGCACAGAAAGGTGTTGCAGGAGTTGGGAGAACCACACATTGTAGATGCTCCTTTCCTTGAAAGATGGTCTTTCATTTCTCAAAGAGGGCCAAAGAATGACTCGGTTCATCATTAGCGCTGATGCGCTTTTTTCTTTCAAAAATAGTAGCTCTTGGGGGCCCAAACCAAATTAAGATTGTAGGGGAGTGGAGCTTCAACCCTTTGCCCCTGCGTAGTCCCAGGCTGGAGCAGACTTTTTCCCCAGCTGCTGTTTGACAAGGAAAAAGGTTCCCATTGATGTCAGTGACAGGAGTAAAGCCCTCTCCCCTCACTTCAGTCTTGATCCAGATTGGCATCCTACAGGGCTGCTATTTTTGAAAGAAATGTTAAAACCAGTGGCACTAAAGACAGACTTGGCATAAAATCCCTGCCTGACTTTCACTCACTTTATGCAGTGCTGATTTGGCTAAAGGCAGCATATTAACAGCCCTAAGCCCTTGGGATAGGGTTAGGTAAAAAGCAAATAATCTTACATAAAAATGACACATGATCACACTAATGCTCTTCAGAGCCATATGCCATTTTAATTGGTTCAAAACGATGCCGTCCTCCGATACATTTCCACAATCAAAAAACTTCCTTAGGGAATTAATCCAACAAAAAACTGAAATTATGATCAGCAGATTCCAAGTTAATATTCTCTATTTAAGGGTTAATGCCCAAGCAAAACAAGATTCTGTCTATATACTGCACACAAGCTAAATGAAAATAAAATCAAAATTTTAGATTCGATTCCAGGAACATTGAGCCCAATATGCTTAGCTACTGTCATAATCATAAAACATTCCTCTTAAGATAGTGTCTGAGTTATAAGTATATGCATGATATGATTGTGTTTTGTTTGTTCTCTTTTTTAACCTGGAATCAATATGGAGATGTTTAGGGGAGCCCTTGCCAGTGAAACACTGTCTTTTTGTGCAGCTCATGCTAAATATTTAGATGGCAGGGTCTGATGCATCCACACACATGTATGCTGTTTGCTTTTCTTTCTCAGTTGGTTTATGCAACTTTTACTGTTCTGTGGCTGCCAGGCTTCATGACCTCCCACAATGGCCTCCTAGATGAATTCTAAAGAAAGAAAAAGCCTCTCCTCCCCTTCAATTTCCTTACATTTGTGAAGCAGGATAAAATATTCAGCTTCATTTTTGCAATGAATATTTAGTCCTCACTTCTGTCATCATTGGGGTTCAGAAAGAACAGAAATAGAGCCTACTGTAATTGGTATCTTCTATGAATAAAGATCCACCTTGCTCCCACTGCCCCGAATGGCTTTGAAGGTGAGGGTGAGGGAATGTTTACATAAACATTCAGGTGCCTGAAAAACTTGGCGTTTCCCCCCCCCTCCGGAACGCCACTGCTGCTGGTGCATAAGGAGTGCGTATCTTCAGCTTCTTTTGCCTGATAGGCAGGAAGAGGTCTCTGGATTGGCCAGGCCTCTTATAAATGCTAGACATTTGGCCTTCAAGTTTTGTTAGCCTCCTTTTGCTTCAGATTCCAGCTGCTCCTCTTTTTAGCTTGAGACACTGATCTCTGGGACCTGTGCTAGAGAATTTAGACTCCAGTTGTTCCATTTTAATACATATATTATGTATTGATCTCTGCTCAATAATTCAAATTCTGTCATTGGCTGCAGTTGTCCACTTGAAAGTTCTGTTCCAAAATATTGTCATGTCCCGTGTCCTAGATATTTCTGATAAGGCAGAGGGGACTTTTACTTATGCAGGATGATAGAAGTCTGTCTCGGGGAACTCACAGCCCCCAGCTGACCCAAAAGTGAACATCGGATCAGTTGGGCGTGACTTGGGCAGAACAAGATGTCTTCACATGTGCCCCCATATACACTGATGAATTTAACTGAACTGAACTGCCAAAATTCTAACAGTAATTCAGGTAGCTTGTCTTAAATGGAGAAGGCCTAAACCAAGGCCTTCTTCCTTCTCCACCGTGGCTTGGCCCAAGGCAGTCCAAGCAGTCCAAGCTGACAACAATGTCAGCTGATCTGCTGTGGGTGAAAGAAGACTTCAGTCTCATAGGATCTCTTTCCACTTCTCCCCCACAGGAGGACCCAAAGTGGGAATTTCCTCGGAAGAACCTGGTGCTTGGCAAGACACTCGGAGAAGGCGAATTTGGAAAGGTTGTCAAGGCCACTGCATTCAGACTCAAGGGGAAGGCTGGTTATACCACTGTGGCAGTGAAAATGCTGAAAGGTATTTTCTTTGTATGTAGAAATATCTGGAACTGATTTGGAAATTTCTTAATACGACAAGAGGTCTAGCTTAGAAATAAGCTGTCCAGTGGCCGGATGTCATAAAGTGTTCTATTTCTGTCCTGACATTTTTCTGAGCTGCTGCGATGAGGGCAGTCATTTCTGTGGGGGCATAAGGGCATCAAGACTTAGCCTTGCCAATGCAACTCATTTAAATTGTCACTTAACAGAGGCATTTCAAAAGCTTCCTAAATACATGCTTTCCTTTGTCTGAACTGTCCTTTAGGCATATTTTAAAGCACAAATACTGTGCCTTGCTATATCACAGAATGTAATATATCAAGCTCTCTTTCCAACTCTGTGACTACAAGCATGCTCTTGCTTTACAATACCCATTCTTCAGCTTCTATCAGATTCCACCGTTTTTGGTTTATCACAGTAGAGAGTGATAGAAGAAGAGGTATGACCGGGAAAGGAACTGGGAAAACCCATTCCTATTAACACATGTGCTCACTGCTCCTTTTTTCTACCAGAAAGAGAAGGCATGGGGCAATGTGCAATGCCTGTTCTCATTCCCAGTAGTTAAGGGATTAGACAGAGCATGCCTAGCACATAATAAGCAGTTGTTATGATTATTATGTTAATAAGAACATAATAGCAAAAAACGAAAGGAAAAAATTACAGGAAATGTAAAGTTTTAAAACTGAAAGGCTAGTTCTTTCTGCACTATGCCGAATCCTTGAAACCTTCAGCGTGTTTCAGACATTAGCTTGCATGAATCAGACTTTACTGTGACCGACCAGGAGCTAGTCGGGCACACCACAGCTAAGATGCCATGTTTACATCTGCATGACAAGGAACAAATATCTTGCCTCTCAGGGTCTACCCTTAGGTTCTTTTGAGTAACTATATGGTGCTTCTGTCCAGAGGGAGAAAGCTTAATCATGAGTGTACCTTTGAAGGTGGTGAGTCTCCTGGGGAATCCTTTGTTTCCGCACTATCCAATGAACACTTGAGACAATAGATATGGAAGAAAGGGCCACTTTATTGTACATTAAGCAAGAGGAGCAGAGGCTGAGACCTGCAGTATCCGAGGCAGATAAAGCCCCTGTGGTGCGGGGAGGGACCTCTGGGCGGTACCAGAAACCTCTGCCCCCAGGCGGGCATGCACCCGACTCCAAGTCGCGCCCCACTGCTGGGACGGCGCGTCTCATCCATGTCTATCCCTTAAGGGGAAGGCAGCTGGACCGCAGACTGCGCCACCTCGAGCTGCTGAGCCTCTGAGGTGGGCCCTGCGATCCCGGCCAGGGCCCCGTCTAAGTCCTTGTGCCGCCAAGCCCCTGAGGACTGAAATAGGGTTCTGCCCTGCCTATGCCACCTGAAGGTGCATGCCAGAGTCCCATTCACGCCTCCTAACCCGCACCACCTGCCACAAGGAGGGGTCAGCCTAGCGCTGAACAAATATCTTGCCTCTCAGGGTCTACCCTTAGGTTCTTTTGAGTAACTATATGGTGCTTCTGTCCTGAGGGAGAAAGCTTAATCATGAGTGTACCTTTGAAGGTGGTGAGTCTCCTGGGGAATCCTTTCTCACAAACGCAGAGGGTTCCTGAAAGAGGAGTGGTTTCAATTAGATCACCTCGGTGTTCGCTTGTGAAGTCCTTAAGGTTTCTCAGGTAGCCCTATCCACTTTCTTTTCCCAAACTATCCTTTCAAGCAAAATTGTGAAAACCATTAAAAAAAAAATTCACCCACTTTGGAGCCTGGGCAACAGCAGTTCAACCCATTTTCATTCCTTGCCTCCTAAATCTTCCTTTGCAGTAGAATGTTGGAGTTGACACATGAGAGGTCGACATGGTGACAAACTCCAAAGCCAAGTGGCAGTTTTAGAACCTAGCGGGCTGCCCCAAGGTTCTTTTAGAACCTTTTGCCTTAATCCATTTTTGCCCAGCCCACAAGTGTACACATTTGATCCCTTTGTGTATAAGCAACGTTGGGCAGAAATGGCTTAAAGGTGAAGAAATCCCCCCCCCCAGCTCACAGCCTACCTTTGTATTTCTAGCGCTCTGTCCCATCTTCTCACAACCTAAAAATAAATTTATTGTTGTCGGTTTTGAGGCCTCTTAACTAATATGGACCTTGGAAATAAAATTGCATGAGAAAGAATGTTTCATTTCATGATTCTTAGCTCCTAGGGCTTGAACAGGCTTAATTTTCCCTCCAAAGGGCAGTCTATCCCTTTAGGTCATCCCAGGCCTGTCAGAAATCCTAAGAAGTTTTCTTTTTTCCCCACAGTGCAGTCCTATTCCAGATTGGGCTATTGGGGGCAGGGTGTTGCAACAGCGGAAGAGCCTTTTTTTGTCATAAAATGACTGAGTGGAGCACACAGCACCCATCTTTGGCCATTTTGAGAATGCTGCTGCTGCAAGAGGTCATTAGACCTCCCTGTGCCCACCAGAAAAGGTATGGCAGCGGCAGGGGTTAGGTGAGGAGGGGGTAAAAATGGGGGCAGGGAGACTGGGTAGGAGGTGGATCCAGTGGCGACGGTGTATGCAGGATCCTGTTGCCTCTTTTGCAAGTTTCCCTGCCCCCTTTCTCGCCTCAGACTTGCTCTAACTGCAGAGCTGGCGCAGGTCCGAGGAGACCCATTGCAGTGTGGGAGGCTTACAGAGGGGTAAGGGGAAATAATTCCCCTTCCCCCTTTGATGCCTCCTGATATCCTTCCCCCCACTGGATACAGCAAGCTTGTTTTTGGTGTGGCTGCACCAATGTGGGGAGAAGGATTGGGATCTAATTCTTTTAAGCCTCATTTAACAGCAGAACTTCATCAGGCCCCCATTACTTCTTCCCTTAATACTCTAATAGATATAGATATAGATAAAGATATATAGTTGCCTCACTGACTGATGCAGGTTGGTCAGAAACTGAATACATATTCCTTTTCTCTCATAGTTGTTTAAATGCTTCCTTCTTTGGTCTCTAATATTTAGTTCATTTCTTCTCACTCCACTGATTTAGCTGTGCAACTTCATAGCCAAAAACTGTGTGCCATCTCTCGATGTGTCTTTTGATCCGAGATCCTCTTGAAAGACATTTTTCTTCTCAGTGACTCCAGTAGCTCTCAGGGACTATTGATTTCTGCAGCCATCAGGGACCGCTGATCTCACTGCTGACTTCATAGTGCTTAGATTGTATGACATGGTATAAAATTAAGATCAGAAACTATCATTGGGTGGTGAGATGCAAGGGAGGAGTGGAATAGGAGGTTCCAATTTCTTTAATAGTTCTGTAGAAAAGGGCAGCAATGTGGGCTACCTTAGTCTTGATGGGTCATAAGTAGTGCAGGTCTGTGGTATTAGTTATATTGGGCTATTCTTTTTTTTTTTTTTAAGAAAGCAGGGTAACAAGTTACCCTCCAGCCTGGATGCCTTTAAAAGGGGATTGGACAGATTTCTGGAGGAAAACTCCATCACAGGTTACAAGCCATGATGGGTATCTACAGTTTGAGATTAACTGGTTGCTCATTAAGAGGGCTGGGTAGGAATTTTTTTCTGTCATCCAAATGGCCATGGGTGGCAGTTGTTTTTTTTTTTTGCCTACCCCAGACTGGAGAGGGAGGGAAGGTGTGTTCAGAAGGTTTCATGCATTAAAAATTGTCCCTGTGTTAATAAAGTAGTACACATTCAACTCCATTGCAATCTGGTGTCTTTGTTGGGGGTGTGTGAGTGTAAATAGAACGCTAGGTGCAGGGAAGTGGCAGCAAGATGCAGGTCTCTGGTTGTCTTGTGTGCTTCCTGAGGCATCTGGTGGGCCACTGTCAGATACAGGAAGCTAGACTAGTTGGGCCCTGGGCCTGATCCAGCAGGGCTCTTCTTATGTTCTTGTTCTTAAGTATTTTAATATGTGTGAAAATTGAGCACTTGATGGAAGTTTCAAATTTAAAAAAAAAGAACGCTATGTCTATCAAGTTATGCTTGTAATTACTATCTGGGGGGAAAACACAGTTGTTTTGGTGGTGTGGATTTTTCTTTTTTCTAAAGCTATACAATAATCTTAATTTGCAGCTGGTCAGTACTGAAGAAATGCAGTTGGTATTGATAGTTTAATGTTACAGGGACTTTTTTTAAATTAATGAACTGGATTTGTCTCCTGCAGAAAATGCTTCCAACAGTGAGCTGAGAGATCTGCTTTCTGAGTTCAATCTTTTGAAGCAGGTCAATCATCCCCACGTCATCAAACTATATGGAGCCTGCAGCCAAGATGGTAAGTGTCAAGCCTCATTACATATAGTTAATACGACAAGCAAAAGATGGGGTCAGCAATGCCCACACAGTGTGCGGCAAGAGGAGAGCTTAGTAGGCCACAATAAATAAAGATTCCTGTTTGTGCAAACCCTGTTTGTGCCAGTACCCATCCACAGGTGAGACTGCTCATTGCGTTTCTGTACAATTCACTACTCTGGCTATACTTTCTTCCAATCATCCTCCACTGGGGCACTCAGGGCGCAAACCTAACCCCTTATGTCAGTGCTTTCTAGCACTTTCTAGCTTTCTAGCACTGACATAAGGGCAGTGCTAGAACTGACAGTGACTGACAGTGCTTTCTAGCACTGACATAAGGGCAATGCAGCTCTGAGGTAAGGGAACAAACATTCCCTTACTTTGAGGAGGCCTCCGTGAATGACACCCAACTGCAGGATGCAGCACATGTCCCATTGGCACTGCTATGCCAGTGCTGGAAAGCACTGACACAAGGGGTTAGGATTGCACCCTCAGTTTTGCAATGTCTGTGCATGGGGGTGATTGAAGAATCATGCAGCAGAATTAACTGCTCTCAGAGGAGCCGTGGAAAGTGGCTTATGCAGAAACATATGCCAGGAAAGTGGCTTATGCAGAAACAAAGAGTGGGCTCCTCTACAGTGGGAGTTCTTATGGACTGTAAAAGTTAACCTTTTGGAGTGCAGGAGTGACACATGCTTCCAACTTTAATCCAGAACCATTATTTCAACTATCAGAAATGTAAGGAAAGAGGTGGACTTTTCAAACAAACACACCCTTCCCTGTTGCTTACGTACAGATGGAGAACAGTGTTTTGAGATGGCAGGGCTTTGGCTTTCTAGATGGCAGCACCTTTGTCCTATAGGATGCTGCCACCTTAGAATGCTGTTCTGCACCAGAGGTGTTATATGGGGCATGCACTTCCCAAACAAAGTTGCATCCTGAAGTGGCACCCAAATCTCTCCTTTTTCCTTGTATATTGTGCATCTGTCTTACTGATCTCTTTATAAGACTAATTTATTAAATAACCAAGTGCTTAGTTCAGAGCTAATATTTAAGAGGGTGGTATAATAAGAAGCCAAAGGAGCATATTATTAGTTTGGTGACATGGTATCTGAACAGCTCTGATAGCAATTGCAGTTGCATAGCAACAGTCTCATGTTTTATAAAGAGAACTTTATAAAAGGAACTGGTGTACAATTTGCAATATTGCCATATTGGAGTTTGTCAGTTTGTGCAGCAGTATATTCCGCTGAACCCCGTAGAACAGTTTCTACATCTGTTATCTGAAATCCTAGTTAGCCATATTCATTATATCAGCACTGTCCTTAACAACAACAAAAATAAATCAAGTGTTTGCAGCCATTTGAATAGATATGGTTACATGGTGTTCTCTGAGTTATCCCTCCCACCCAATCCATGACTTCATTTCATTGTGTATTTAGCTCATTGTATACCTACCCTGGGCAGGGTTGTGCATATTCTATGATTCTGATCAATTGCTGTTGGCTAAAGATTTAGCTTCTAGAGCTGGGGTGCCCAAACCCCAGCCTGGGGGCCATTTGCAGCCCTCTGGCACCCCCAATCTGGCCCATAGTCTCCAGTGAGCCTGTTGCCCTCCAGAGACTTGCTGGAGCCCTTGCTGGCTCGATGCAACTACTCTTAGTGCAAGGGCCAACTATTCAACCTTCTTCATGAGCTGCAGGCTGAGGGCTCCCTCTGCTGCTTGCTGTTTCATGTCTGTGATGCAGTAGCGGCAGCAAAGGAAAGGCCAGCCTTGTTTTGTGCAAGGTCTTTTATAGGCCTTGAGCTATCACGAGACCTTCATTCATTCATATAAGTTCCATCTCTAGTATATTCATTTATGTAAATTTATTCAAATTTTAAAGGCAAATTATTTTTTTCCAGGCTCCCAATGTCAGAGAGAGGTGATGTGTCCCAAAAAGTTTGGACACCCCTGTTCTAGAGCATCTCAGCTTTCATGTTTTTTTTTTTTTTATAACCTAGCAAGATTCTAGTTCTTGTGATTATGAAAATAAGCCCGACAGTGGGTATAGGCAATTTTGGATAAAATTGCAAAATCCATTGGGGCAAGACTAAGGAGAATTTCCTGTGGTCTCTGTGAGGGAACCTTAGAGCCTGGCATAACTTCTTGCCTCTCCTGTGGTGAACATGAAAACAATAAATTATGCAAAAACACCACATGTGTGTTTAATATACATAATGAACACAGGATTCTGTTTTTGTTGATATCAAATATAGGGTCATTTGGCATAGAATTTCTTTTGCTTTTTAAAATGTCACACTGAGAGCACAAAGTCCTGCCTGAAGAGGTTAATATGGTGCTATGGGTAAATGTTGACAAAAGCTTAACCTGCAGAAAATGGTGGAAAGAGTACTGCTTCCGTTAAAGTGTTAGTCCTGGGATGGAAAGGCTTTGATCTTGCAGGCAGCACTGTTCAGCACTGTCGCACTGAAGAGATCATTCACGTGGGTGGCCCTGAGGAAATGCTTGCTAATGGACTGAAATGTCAGGACCCTTTTGTGAGAGCTTATACTTGAGAGTTTTAACCAGCCAGACTAATTAGTGCAGGAAGTACAAGATACAGTGAGAATTACCACAGGCTGCAGAAAGTAATGCACATGTCTTTAATGGAGCTCTCTAAATAGGCTCTTCTCATGCTGATCAGTTTTCATGAAAATCTGCATGAAACATCCTATAAGACAGTGGTTCTCAAACTCTCTGGGAGTCTGAGAATCTGGGGTAGGTGCTTGCGGGGCAGGGACTGGAATGGGGGGATGTTCCGATGGCGCCATAGTGATCATGGTACTGCGGGCACCCAGGAGCATTTAAACATGACTGGGTGGATTGTGCAGCCTCCTGGAGTGTCCTGGAGGCTCATAGCCTCCTCCGCGAGCCTCCCTTCCACTGCAGTGGGCTCGACCTGCAGTTGGAGTCAACTTCCAGTTTGCAGTCGGAGCTCGGAGTGCAGGGTTTCTGAAAATGGAAGTGGGCTCTGACTTCACATTGGAGCCCACTGCAGTTGGAAGGGAGGCTTGCGGAGGGGGCTGCAAGCTTCCAGGACCCTCCCAGAGACTGCACAGTCCCCCTAGGCATGTTTCAGTGTGCCTGGGTACCCGCAGCACCGTGATTGCTGCAGCGCTGTCAGGACACCCATTTATGGGTCACTCCCCTTAAGGGGAAAATGACCCATTTACATTCCAATGGTGGGTCGTGACCCACCACTTTGTGAACTACTGCTATAAGAACTAAAGCTGCACAGTACACCTTTCCCTCTTTATATGCACCAAAACTGTTCCTAAAAACTGCCCTTATAGTGAAAATCTGGATGAGTAAAATTATTACATTAATTTCAATTGGAAAAATTCTAACACATTCCAAAGCCATTTCAGGTTCACCCCAAAATTACTCTAACAGCTTAAGGAAAAAAATTGTGTTACACAGTGAAATGGAATAAATGACATTTAATAACAACATTATACAATATCAATAAAAGTGCAAATATTTCAGAAGTTCTAGCATCACATAATGAGGTTTAGCACCTCAAGCTGTAGTTTCACACTATGAGCAACAAACTCCTACATTTCACCTGTTTTTCCACTTTTCATCTTCTTCTGTTCTCTTGGACCCGCATTCACAGTACTTTGTAGGAATGCAGCACAAAAACAAAGGCACTGTAAAAGGGAGTGTGTAATCCATGTGCTTTGAAAGTGTGAAGAAGCGCTACCCATCAATACAGTGCCTCTCATATGGAGGGTGTCTCTTCCCCAGCCATACTCAGTTCTCTGAGGATCTTGAAGAACACTTACCTTAAAACCTGTAGGAGCACACCAGAGAAAGGGGCACTTCTCTGTCCTACCAGGGAAGACATGAAAAATGACAACCCTGCTGATAAAGCATTTTCCTGCCTTATTTGTGAGGGGTAGTTAACCTAACTCAACTTCTGGATGTTGTCTTTTTCTGCCCTAGGGCCTTTGCACTTGATAGTGGAATATGCCAAATACGGGTCCTTGCGGAGTTTTCTGAGGGAAAGCCGGAAAGTTGGGCCCAGCTATGTGGGCAGTGACACCAACAGAAATTCCAGCTACTTAGACAATCCAGATGAGCGAGCCTTAACCATGGGAGACCTAATCTCATTTGCATGGCAGATATCTCGTGGAATGCAGTACCTGGCTGAAATGAAGGTATAGGGCCCGCCTGCCTCCCCTTTACTTCTTGTTTTCCTGACCTCTAGAAATGTTGACATGACTGTTTAATTTCTTCTTTTCTTATTCAAAAGCTTGTACATCGTGATTTAGCAGCCAGAAATGTCCTGGTAGCAGAAGGGCGTAAAATGAAGATTTCTGATTTTGGCCTGTCACGAGATGTGTATGAAGAGGACTCTTACGTCAAGAGAAGCAAGGTATAGCAACTGCTCGCCGGTGTGAAACGCAGGCAAATCACTTTGTCACGGCGAAAAATGAAGGGTGAACCTCAAGCCACAGCCAAGAAAAGAATAGCTATGTTGCCCAATGCATTTCAGTCAAATTTTTCTCCAGGTGACAACTGCAAGTGCTCGTAGTTGGGTTAACACTACCTGAGTGTTTGCCTTACAGAAAAATTTTCAAAAGTGTGGGTATAATTATCCCTCACACACACATTGCCGGAGAAGCAGCAAGTTTTATGACTTGGATAGTTCTCCTTTCATGCCCAGATTTTTGCCAACTGACTTCTGCATGTCACCTGCCCCTTTGAATACCTTCCACTTACGTCAACTGTGTTTTGCCCATCACAATGAATTGCTGTCAGCTGCCCAGAAGTAGCAATAGTTCTGTTTAATCAGAAGTGTTTGTGGCACTATTCAGCATATGGCAGTATTTCAGTTGTAGGTCTATGGCATATAATGTGCAGCTTGTCCTGTGGTATGAAGAGTATTTATTTCACTGTAAAACTGTACATACATGTACAGTATAGATGCACCAGATCAGAAGCCAACATGTAAGCTGCAGTTTTATAATGCTAACTTTTTACAAGCTAAAAATATCAAGAAATTGCCTTTGCTGTAGCAATACTATGTTCACCACAATTCTGGCTTACTTTTATGTATACGTTTCTTTCATTTATGCCTTTCCCCCAAGTTGGATACACAATTAAATGCTTTGCTGTGATCAAAGCCATGGTCTAAAAATGTCCTGCAAAAAGAAAACAAGTTTAAAAGATTTCAGTACCACATGCTAAAGAGAAATAGAGCACTGCAGGGTCTTCTGGCATGGAATCTATTGCATCAATGTGTTTGTAGTTAAAGCAGGCATGTCTGCCCTCACAGTTGTACAGAAAAGAAGTCTGCTAAAAGCTAAACAATCTAATTTGCATCATGGTGGGACAAAAATGAGAATTCTTTAGCCTGTCCTTATCTCACAACCTAATGGCTTCTCTCTGATACAGCTATTGCTGTAAGAACAACAAAACATATATAAGAAAAGCAAAAGTAGTCTTTGATGCTGATGGACTTGACTTTAATGCACCATGTTAAAATGCATATCTCTCTCAAAGTACATTTTATATTATCCATGTGATGCGAAAGGCACTTGTTCCTATCGTAGATGCAGGAGAGGATGGTTGGCAACATGTACAAGATAAATGTGACAAAAGCAAAATGTTGCTGACAGGTGTGACAGATGAAGTAGTGCTAAGGAATGCTTGCAAGTATAATCTCTCTCTTTCTTCCTCCAGGGCCGAATACCCGTAAAGTGGATGGCAATAGAATCTCTCTTTGATCACATCTATACCACACAAAGCGATGTGTAAGTCTGTGTATTTACATTCCCTCTCTGTTCATCTTTATCATTCTGTTCTGTGCAAGGACACCTCAGGCTGCCAAGAGACCATCTACTCTGTTGCTCTGTTGTAGAATCTTGAATAACCAGTCAATGGCTGGGGAAGTAACACCAAACATCAATTTCTCAAGCAGAGCCTAAACAAGATATTGAGCATCTTGCCCTGAAGAATGGGATCAAATCTTAACTGAAGTATCTGTAACCTCTTCAGATTGGCCTTCAGCAGCCCAGGCATATCTGACTCCAACTTGTAGCTGGCAGCCTGCATTCACTCAGACACATGTGCTGGATGTGGGCAGTATATCCTGAAATGGACTAATATAAACTGGACAAAGCCCAATTTTCCCAGAATTAAAGTTCCCTTGAGCTTTAGAGAGACAAACTAGTTGTCCTTAATTGTGCTGAATAGAACTGGTTTTGTCTGCAAACAAAATATATGGTCAGCTTGGTCCAATTTTTACTTTGTGGAGATTCAGTTCAAAATATTGAGTCACTCAGTAGCCTCTTTTGGGTGGCGTCATTGCTTCTGGAAATGTTCTACTTCTGACCACATTATTGCTACCATTCTCAGTAGTGCAGACACTGGTAACTATTTAAAGGCCAACTTCCTTAGAGGAGAAGAAGCCAGACAGGCACACCCCTCTCACCTGTGTATTAGTAATATATATAGGAGGGGTACGATATCTTGAGACATCCCAAAGTGAGGGGGAAAGGCAAGATAATACCTTTTTGAAATGAATAAATAAATGCGAGATAATAAGCCTCTGGTTCTAAGCAGAAGCAACCCGGATTTGCTAATCATCTGGAACAGGTCTACTAGCTGGCCCTTTGCAAAGGTGCTCTTCAAATGCACAGCCTGCAGTGTAGGACTTGCTTCTGCATGGCACTATCCGATGCTACATGTGAGAAAAATGTGGGTGGGAGCTACTTATGTGGGTCTTTCCTGCCTGAATGACACTCTTGGAATTGGCTCCCACATTGCTAGCTGTGAAGGGGACTGGTTGACATAGGGGGAGAAATCTTTATTGACTGCTGCCTCTGTATAGTTCTTAGAATGTTGTCATGTTACTTCCATCCTTTGACCTACAGGACAAATGCTGTGAATCTGTGGTTGTGTGTCTTTTCCAATAGCCAGCTACTTATAGTGTTCTTTTCAACCTTTGATTGGCCCAGTAGACTTCATATGCACCCAGAACCGATTAAATTTAATATTTGCATAATTAGGGAGTGCAGCATAACCATCCTAGAGTAGCTGTGGAGGAAGAAACGGCAGCATCGTGTTCTCTCATGTAGCCCTTGAAGGGCAAAGTCTAGCCTGGATGGAATGGCAGCTATAGAGGTTCAGGAATCACTGGGTTTATCCATTTTCTTTTTTGCTGGTATTGTTAGTTTTCTCTTTCTTATCTCAGTAATATCCTGTAACTGCTCAAGAAAACAGCCTGTGAAGAAATTGTGGCTTCTTTTTTATGAGGTTAAGAACATGGGAGAGGAGGTTGCAACTGAAGGATTGTGCTGGGTCCTAAGCATAGTGAATACTTTCATACATAGCAAGCTTCTTGCTCACTTTCCAGTAACTGGGGGAGAAATAACCACAGAATACTGGGAAACAGCCAGCTTGAACTGTAACGAAAAAGCCTTTGCCACAAGGTGATGCAAGAAAACTTAAGAAATCAAACTTGGTAATTTAGTGTGCATTCATTTGGAGATGGTCTTTGACAAACTGTTGGTTTAGGCAATATCTGAGCTGATGAGTGTTTAACAGTTGATTAGCAATGATGTGGTAATAAGTACAGTTGTTTAGAACTTTAGTTGATAAATACATTTGTCATAAATGAAAATGACAAGAATGAAAGGGGGAGAGAGGCAGGGGTGAGTAGGAAAGCATATGCAGTTGTTTCAGGTGCACATTCGTAAGGGTAGTTACAGCGAGGGATGAGAACTAAGGCATGCCAAAGCCTTCATGAAAAAGGCAGGTTTTAAAGATGTGAGTGAGGAAGCATCTCTCAGGTGTTCCATGAGGCAGTTCCAAGCATAAGGAGCAGCAAGGGAGAAAAGACATAGGGAGGGAGCAGGAGACCTTTGGACAGTTGAAGTGGTGGTGCTGGAAAAATGAAGGTCGCAGGCAGAAGCATAGTAGAATATGAGATAGGCAGATGCAAGACCATGGAAGGCTTTGAAAGTTAAAGACAAGGAGCTTTTGCTGCATCCAGGAGCAGATACAAAATCAGTGAAGGAACGTTAGGAGAGATGTGACGTGGCTGTTCGACAGATGAGCAAGGTGACTCAGCAGAGTGCTCGATGGGAGAGGACTAAGGTGAGCCAATGAAGGAAGGGTGCTGAAGTCATCAGGGTGAGAGACAATTGGAGCATGAACTAGGAATTTTGCTATAGGGACAGAGAGGAAGAACTGAATTCTTGTAATACTGTCAGAGGATAAATGGTGACAGACTGCATATGATGAACAAAGGAGAGAGAGGAATCCAAGATGAAGCCAAGAGTTTGTGATTGTTCTACAGGGTGGATGGTGACAATGGATAGGGAGGAAGAGAGGAGGGCTTTGGAGGAAAGATGAGCAGTTCAATCTTGGGCATACTACATTTGAAAGAAGCAGCCTGACTGAAGTGTCAGACTGGCAATCAGGGATGTGAGATGGGATGGAAAAAACTTTGGGGCAGAGAGGTAGGCCGTCATCAGCATTCACTGGAATAAACAGAGAGAGAGAAAGAGAGAGATGGAAAATTACCGGTGCTGTGTTACAACATTCCTTAATTTCAAATGCCTTTACATAAGCAAAAGACTGCAGCAGTACTTGTGCAGAAGTTACATTTATTTCAGTGGGATGTGCAGGACAACTTCCCACTGGTCTGTGCCCAGTGCTCACAAGCTATCAGTTCAAGTAATAGCTGTTGGTACATGAAAAATGATTAATGCTAATGTCTTCCTCCACCTTTAAAGAAAAACTAAAGCTGTAAGTCAGTTTAACTATTAAAATTATGTGATTGAGTGGGTGGATTATTTCAATTTGACCAGGTTCTTCAAATCTCTACTCAGCCATGAAGCTCACTAGATGACCTAGGCCATGTCACTATCTCTTAGCCTAGCATACCTTACAGGGTTGTTGTGAAAATAACATAGACATAGAGCAGACTTTCAAGAAAGGGTGAAACAAAAATATTAACAATAAGCAGTGCTGTTCCCCATACAAAGGAGGTACTTTGAAATGACTTAAATCACTGCAAAACCCTGTTTGGCACAACCGTAGAAAGAATTACAACATGGTATGGAGGAGGTATTAACTCAAATTAAGGCCATGAAGGGAGAACAGATGAGCTTCAGAAAGTATTGTGCAAGGCTGCATGAATGAATCCAAGGAAGTTGTGGACGTTAAATGTTACTCCAAGGAGAAAGGTGTCAGTTGTCAAAATGTTTCCAAGAGTGGTTTTCTGAGGGATCCCAGGGAGTTAAATATGGCTTGTGACTGGAAAACCCAGACTGAGGAATCAATCCCTGCCACGTAGGCCGCAATCATTACGCATATTGTAAATCCCACTTGGCTCTGTGGGGAAGTGCTCAGCTGATCACTTCAGTACCACAGATTGCAAGGAAACAACAATGCCAAATTTTCATTCCATTTTGTTTTGTGACTACTGCCTGCTGATGTTTATTTAAGAGGTGAAATGAAACTTTTTAAAATAAATTTGCAATTTCAGACTGCAGTTTGGCCAGTTGAAATAAAAATTTGCTACCCTGAATTAAATTTCTAAACCAAAATGCAAAAAAATTCATGCCCCCCCAAATCCAAAATCCGCTACTTTTAAATCTGCATTCAAATTACACTTGCATTTGTTTCAGTGTATAACAAACCACCAGTTTCATCAGATTTTTAATTTATATGTTTCAACCATTTATTCATGTTCAGCATAGAGAGCTCCCATTTGAAATCTTTATATCCTGTTGTTCCCAGTAACTGTTGATTTCTTTTCTCCTCAGATGGTCATTTGGAGTTCTGCTATGGGAGATAGTCACCCTGGGAGGTAACCCCTATCCAGGTATTGCTCCTGAGAGACTGTTTAACCTCTTAAAAACAGGCTATAGAATGGAGAAGCCAGAAAACTGCAGTGAGGAAATGTAAGTAAAATCAAATTGCAGGCATTGCTGATCCAAAAGATTACTCAGAGGTTCCCAGATATTCCCAGTTCATGGCACCCTTAAGTGAGAAATTTTTTTCATGGTGCCCTGCCTAGACCAAAAGAAATATCTTGAAAATACCCGTTTTCTTGTCTACTGCAAAAGTTCAAAATATCCCACAGTGCTCCTGTGAATTCGCTATGGTATCCTTGGGCACCATGGTGTAGTTTGGGAACTGCGGTCTAGTCAGTCATAGATCAGGATCTCTTAGTGGCTTTGACTTACTGTTAGATCTTTTTCAGACAGAAGGTCTTATTCTATAGCAGCAAGCCTGCAATAATCAAGCAGTGGGCTCCGAAATACAGCTGACAAATTGGGTATGGAAAGAGATGAAAATTTACTGTGTTAAATAATACACACTGAGGAAACTGAATGGTGCTCTCAGCAGGCAGCTAAAAAAAGAGATTGAGTTTTTCTGCAAAGTCTTGCCTCTGCTCAACAAGATGCCCTATATTTCTATGGTAGGGTAGGCCATTCTCTTTTACGGATGTGTTGGATGAGCCCTTTATCTGTTTCTCTGTTTCCATGAAAAACTCCTGTGCAGCTGGATAATAGTCAACCTGTTGAACAGGACCAGGTCACATGAGAGTTTTCTGTGAAACTAGCACTACCACCCCATCACTACCAGCAGGATGCCAGTTGTATGATTAGGACCTGCAAAAGTGGCCCTTTCCCACATGATTGTGTTACTTAACTGTTACCCTAGCTGCATGGGATCTGCTTGTTGAAAAGTGGCTTCTAGAGGGATACAAGAACATTTAAAAGACGCTGGTGTCTCTTTTCTTTCCTCTCTGTCTTTTGAAAAGGAACTTGCTAGTTCAAGACTTTCGAAGTTTGGAGACTCTTAGAAACTGTGTGTGTTTGTTTCTTCATTCACATACACAATGGCTTACTTTTCTGGGTGAGCCCAGATAAACTTACTGCTGCTAACATATAGACCACAAGGCAACTTACAAAAGAGAGAGGTTTTTGTTGGAAAAAAAAATCCTCTGATCCATTTGACCACAATGGGTTTCTTGTTATTTGAACTTCCTGCCCGTTCCAGACTGCCAGCTGCTATGTATCTCTTTCCCCTCCCCATTCTCAAAAAAGGGAATAAGCAGGACTGTGTATATTCTGCACAAAAGCAAATTCTGCATCAGAATAAACTGAATTCTGTAGTCTGTATAAATTAGGCAAATTTACAAACTTTCTTACTCTTGATAATTGTTTCTGTACTTCTTATTACTTTACTTAATATGTTCTCATTTTGTTGGTCAAAAGTGCATACAAAGAAATGAAGCTTCACTGCCAGCTACTGTATTTATATTTGTATTTAGCTGCCACTCTGGTCGATTTTCTTTATTTTATACATTTATATCCCAGCTTTCAAGATGCACCAGTTTCACAAGGCCAGCATTAAAATTATGATAAAATGACCATGACAAAACTAAAAACATATTTAAAATATGAAGCAGTCATGATCGGTCAGCAAGATCAAAGGCCTGTTAGAAGTGTCTTCAGTTGGTGTATGAAGGCAGACAAAGAGAGGGCTAGGTAGATATAATCTCAAAGATCTCAACAGGCATTTCTCACATTTTTTCAGGCATGTTGCAGGTATAAGAGCTAACTAGAAACATGTTTTTAAGGAAGGAAAACAAAAAACCAGAGTTCTTCAGGAAATTGAATCCTGTGTCCTCAAATATCCTCTTACATATACAGTCCTGCCAGTAGGATGAGGAACGCCTGTCTGGTTCTGCCCTCTGTTACTTGTGTTTCCATAACACGTGTGTTGGTGTCTGCAATATTATATGAATGGATAGGATCAAAGGATCAAATTGAAATCCACACATGAGTCTGAGAAGCTCATCTGAAATCTGTGAAGGGATCTACATATGTAGGCAATTCAATGTAGCTTTTCGTTACTGTTAATACATTAGCATGCAGAATGTTAATCATGTGCACAGCAGGGAAATACTTGAGGAAGGAAAAACAGAAGATTTGGGGGGATAAGGAGAGGAACAGACATTCACATAAATTGTGTAGACACGGTCCACCTCTAGGGTTGCCTCCCCCCCCCCCCCAATTAGCACACTGATTTAGCAGTGTCTTCCCCCTGCCCCTGCATACCACTTCCTTGTGACTGGACTCTGTTTCTGCTCAGATCACGTAGAATCTATGTTTATAAGATGGTGAAGGATTAGTATATCTGCTTGTAGGGGTGTTCAATGCTTTGCTGTAGTATGCACAGGTATGCTGTATGCTGTAGTATGCACGGGAGCACAGGTAGAACCTTCCAGAAACATGGCATGGCTTGATGCTGTTGACACCACGTACTAAGCTTTCAGGGAAGTTTCAGTAAATGTATGTTGCTGTGCCTTATTCTTCACCTGCAGGGTATATTATCTTCCTTATTAAAAACATTTGACCAAAAAAGGAAAAATAACTCCCTAATACGCAATACATTATTACATGTTTTCTGGCAGGTACAATCTGATGCTTCGATGCTGGAAACAGGAACCAGATAAGAGGCCAACATTTGCTGAGATCAGTAAAGAGTTGGAGAAAATGATGGTAAAGAGTAGGGTAAGTGCCTTCTGAGCTTTATACTGTACATGAAAGTTAGTTGGGAAGATTTTCCAAGTTTGGATTTGTTTATGTCATTGGTAAGACTTCATTTGTGTCATTCTATGCCTTTTCCATCATCTGCTTTTGGAAAGAATGAACTCACCTGAAAAAAGAAATATCAGAAGAATAGAAAACCTGCCTGACCAGAGAAGCCTTGAAGGAGCTGGGCCTAACGTACCTCAGAAAACAAAAGCTGAGAGGGAAGATTATTATAAACCACAAATGTGTTTATGTGATTACAGATGATGAAATTTAAGTTAAAGGGAGCATAGGTACATGAATAAGAAGATATAAGGACTGTTTCACATATTACGTAATGAAAAAAACACACACTACCTATCATGCAGCCATAATTAGCTGTGGCTTCCTGCTGAGCGTACACACCCTGGCGAACCTCTCTCAGTGTTTATTACTGCATTGTGTGTACAATGCTCCTAAATTGTTCATCGAGGACATAGAATTCTAAAACTCTTTGCTTATTACTTTCCTTATTGTTTACTTAATAAAATACTTCTTAAATAAAGTGGGTAGCTGAAGATCCAACTCAAATAAGGAGGGAGGGTCCTTTGTATTCAAGAATCTCTTAACAACTTTACTCCATTCAGATGTCAGGACTCATCCAGACATAAGTCTCTCAAATGTTCCAACGCATATGTTTTCCCTAAGTTGCACATCACATCACATCCACAGTGCACTGAACATTTTGAGGCTAAATTCAGCTACTCCAAGTCCTTCTGTGCCTTTAGAAACTGTTACTCCTAGCAGCTGCTGCTCACAATCAACTCCAGTTCTTTTCAAGCTCCCTGTGATTCCACTCTCCAATCAGAAGCTGATGTGGGCAGGCTTTGGATCATTGGAGGCTTTCAAAAACAGAATTGACTGTGAGCAGCAGCTGCTGGGAGCAACAGGTTTTCAAGCTACAGAAGTCCGATTAGAGGCTTGGACCTTGGCCAAAGAGGAAGAGGAGGCAGTTCTCCCCCAGCAGTACTCTTTTTTTTATTAGACTGATAGAAGAGTGGGTTACAATGGGGAGACAGCTTTTGCTGTATGTGAGAGACTTGAAATCCAACAGGGGTTTTTACAAATCTCCTTGATTTGCACCCTCAAATGAAATAACAAAAATAAATGTAATCACAATAGGTCTTGCTTACCATCACCCTAAAAGGCTTTCCTTTAGTCTTTTAAGGGTGCCTCAATTATTCATATGAACCCAAAATATCTGTTTCTCAGTAAATTGTAGCACAACAGAATATTTAAAAATGAGTAAGTGCAGAGAAATGATTATAAAGTAGGATTATTAATAGGAAATCAGAATTACTTGGCATTCAGACATATAAGAAAAGGTGTTTCTAAATCTGGCTATCAAGTGAAGTCTTCTGTAAGAGGATAGTTAAGGGAACAAGGCACATACAGGCTTAATTATCCAGTTTTGAAGAATCCCTTTTAATATCCCAAATGGCATTGGTCATGTATTTGCTAAGCTACTCCCACCATCAGCCAGACCACACATGCTTCACCTAAGCATACAATAATATGAACACAAGGGACAAAGAGTGACTCAGGGCACCTCTTTTGTTTTTGTTTACTCTGGATGATTTAGATTAAAACAAGGTGCCTATCTCCCCCACCCCCCATGAATTGCCCAGTCAGTACTATACATGACAGCAACTGTTACCCTGCACATGCCCAATCTCATCTGATCTTGGAAGCTAAGCAGGGTCAGGCCTGGTTAGTACTTGGATGGGAGACCGCCTGGGAATACCAGGTGCTGTAGGCTTATACCATAGTCTTTCGAGACTGAAGGTTGCCAACCAACCACTATACATGATGGGCAAGGGGCAATGCTTTTGAAAAGTCATTCAGGGAAGCTTCTGCTAATAAGAATTTTTCCCACTCCTCATACTAATGAAGTCTGATTGGGTTAATTAGTTTCCACTTAATAATAAATGCATTGGTATTTTCATGAAGAAAATACGATGGCAGCCAGACCAGCAATATACAGATACTTCTGGGAAAGGCCTGGTCAGGAAAAGCTGCATCTGGCCTCTTGTGATGTGTGACAGAGTACCAATAAAACAGACTGGCTTTGCTGACTCCCCAAAATGGGCTTTGAAGCTTTTAATGGTGGAAGCCAGAATGTTGTGATGGTCAAACTTTAATGTATTCATCCTGATTCATCACACCCTGCAACCTGATTCATCACACCCTGCAACAAAGAAATAGCTGTTTGAGTCATGGCTAACTGGTCGAACGCAGTTAATGTGCTAACGAGGGATAGGTGACGGTGTTCCCCTCCACCGTTTAGTTACAAGTGCACATTCGCTATAAAAAGACACAGTCCTCTGGAAGGGTCCTGTGTGCCATGTAGTGTGCCATGTGTAGAGGGCTGGAGCAAACAAGGAGCACTACCATGGAGGTGCTTGCAGGTAAGGAAAAGCTGAATTTTAAAAGTAAAAAAATCGGAAAGATGATGTAAGTTGCACAATGCAAAAGAATCCGCTGCAGGGCAGTTCACTCACAAGAAGTGTGCTTTTTCTCGGTGGGAGATATACTTTGTTACCCTGAAATTTAACAATCATGAGGGAGACCGTGACTCATAAGAAAAGCCTTACTGGACTGGACCAAATGTCTGTCTGGTTATGTACTCTGATTCTACCACTAGTGGCCAGATGCCTCTGGGATGCTTACAGAAGGACTTGAAGGCAATGCCAAGGTATACAGAATGTCTCAAGAGAAACTTGCATATCTCTTTAACTGAATGAGGCCTATCTCAAGGAAATAGGACTAGCATTCTATCATGTCCAGCATCTTGTCCCCTGTTGTGTATCTCAGAAGTGTCACGTGACAGTAAGGCACAACTGATTAAGTTTTCTTCCTGATTCCAGCAGGCCTCTGCAGATGTACCAGTTCATCATACAGATTCAGTACTTTAGAAATGGGTCTCTTCATGTCAAATAAAGAATTCTGGTATAGCCCTTGATTAGAACGGCTGCTGTGCTGATACTCTTACTGAGTACCCTTCCGTTACCCTGGAAAAGGCACAGGATTATGAAGAAGAAGGTGGGGTTTCCAAGTTTGCCTGCCAGACTAACTGTGTTAACTTGCTGGCAAGGAACACCGCTCTCAGGGAGCAGTAATTGAACATATGTCTAAGGAAGCGTGTCTAGTGTTACTCCAAACAAATGTGTTGCCAAGGATACTACTCTTGCAGAAAGGAGGAGCTGATGATCTCATCCACACAGAGTCTCTAGTTGTTCAGTTTAGGGGATGTGAAATGCAAGGAGAAATGCATGCAAAGAACAGCATTGTTAATCATCCCTAACCCATCCTTCTCTTTATCTGTTTAGGACTATTTAGATCTTGCAGCTTCCACCCCTTCTGATTCCTTGCTTTACGATGATGGACTCTCAGAAGAAGAGACACCCCTCGTGGATTGTAATAATGCTCCCCTCCCTCGAACCCTCCCTTCCACATGGATTGAAAACAAACTATATGGTAGAATTTCACATGCATTTACTAGATTCTAGCCACACACACCCCAAAGTGATTTTCTTCTGCACTGTCCTCACACTCTCTGTAATACCTTTTTAGAGTGTTATTTGTCTGAATGAAATCAATCAAAATTTGCTTGGCAAGTCTTTTTTTTTTTTCTCCTTTCATTTGTCACTGTCAAACTCTGCATTAGGTTCTTACTTTAACTGTTTTTTGCAGCTGTGTTTAAAAAAATTTAAAAGGATGTGAAAACGTGCAACATTACTAAATATATATTGTATGATAAAAGAAAAAAAATTCCTAGATCAGGGAAGTACTCTCAGGGGAAGTTTAAAAAGTTAGCAAATATTCAATTTAAATACTTTTGTGTAACTATGAGGTTGGGAGCACTTGAAGTGCATTATTACATTTGGCATCTCTAATTTTAAGTGTTTCCTTTTTAAAAAAAATAACTGCATTTGCTTGAAGGTTTGGGGTTTCCCCCATATTTCATTATTAGAGTCCATTGCACAATAGTTTTGTTTTATTCGAATGGATTCATGAGTCTCAGCTTTTGTCAGGATGTTTTAAGTTCCCAGTGAGCCATGGCTGCTTACTAAGTAACAGAATTTAGGGAGGGGGTAGAGAAGGGGAGGCTGGGAGAGTCAGCTTACAATGTAGGGAAGTCAGAGCAGAGCAAGTGCAGCTGTATAGCTCTTTTGGAAGCTGAATCAGTGAGGACCACATGAAAGCAATCTCTGCCGTTTTCACATGCTTTTGTTTTCTCATGAAAATGTCAGCATCTAAGCCATGTTTTGAATGTTGTTGCAAGTGTCTTAAAAGGAATGTGCTTTAATATTGTGGTGGTGAGATGGACAGTAAAGATGGTTCTTGCCAAAACTCCTACATTTTTGTCTCATAATTAAATGCTCTATATGCCATTAATGCTTTTAAATTACTTCAGGCCATGTAGCTTCCCCCTTTACCCATTCTTTTTTGTTGATCAGCATTGTGGTAATGCTTTGAAGCCTAAACCCTGAGCCCAGATTGTCATAACAGATTCTTACATTCGTATTTAGACTCTCAAATTTATGGATATGTTGTGTTTTTTTTAAATGGCTAGATGCCAAGTTAATCTTGTTGGGATCAAGAAGTTCTTTGCATGCCCTTTTTAACAGTCTAGACTGTAGCAATTATATTCAGGTGACAGAGACACTTGAATTGGGGGTTTATTTGTGAGTGTCTTAGCCTTAATGGGGTTCTTGCAAGGAGTGGTCCCAGGTCCTGTCCCCTCAAGTAGAAACAACTAGACAATTCAGAAGGAGGAGGAGGAAGAGCTAGAGCCAAATCTGACATTCATGAATGTCAGAGGCCCTATGGAAGCCATTCCAAGGCCCTGAGTTTAAAAACAAAACCCAACACATATACATGCAGTCCTGTTGATTTCAATGGGATGAGTGCTTTTAGGATTGAAGTATGCATGCTAAGTGTTTTCAGGATTGGGCACTATATAGACTTGTTACTGATTTGAGCACTTTACGTACCACAGGAATACTTCATTGCTTCATAATCAATCTGCTGCTGTATTCCCACGAAAATATAACATTCTGAGATCCAAAGATTGATCAGGAACAAATGTAGTAGCTTGTACTGGAATATATCAGAAGAGCACTTTATTTTTATTTTTTTTAATGATTTTTGGCCTTCACTGCAACTTGTGCTTCTGTGCCTTTGAAACACAGTTATCTATTTGGGTGTTTTTTTTCTTTTGGTTGGGAGCGGAATATTATGTAATTTGGCTTGCAATTTTTGAAGGGAGTTTTGCCAAGGGCCTTACTGTCTGCACATGAAGTTTTGGTTCTTCAGTGCAGAAAAAATTATCTGTTTTCATTTTTAGGCATGTCATATCCGAACTGGCCTGAGGAGAGCCCCGTTCCACTCACGAGATGCGATGGCCCTAAGTCTGTGTTTTCAAGATATGCAAATGATAGTGTATATGCTAACTGGATGGTTTCACCCTCAGCGGCAAAATTTATGGACAAGTTTGATAGTTAACAATTTCTTGGTGAAAGGTAATGGACACAGAAGGGGAGCAAATGTCCAAAGAATGGCCTTCCCTTTGGCTTATTCTTTGTATAAATAGCAACTGATTAAAGCAACAGGAATTTCTAGACTGGGAAACTTTCCCCCTACTTTTGGGTAGTTCCTAAAGTGTTTTTCTCTCTCATGATGATATAATTGACTTTCTCCCCTTTTAAAAGCATATCAAACCGGGTCACAGTCCGGTTCCAGTACTTATTTTGGTTTTTGCCATTCTCCAGACAGTCCAGTTTGGTAGCTATGTATTCCTTGTGGCCAGTGGACTTCACGCTTACACTGTTTAGGGCAACAGCCCAGTACTGGAACTGTCATAATTGAGGGTGGGGGGAGTAACCTGTTGTTACATTTTAAACTGCTATTTCTGTGGTCATTGCTAAGAAAAAGCAAATTGATCAAAGTATGAAGCACAAATTACACAATGGGAACAATTTTCTCCAAAAATTCCTGAGCGTGCTCTAGAGTTAAGTGTTACCATGTTGTTGGCAGTTACAAATCCTGAGTTAATGGGAGTTTGGAACCAAGAGCATTGAGTGACTCATCAGTGTTGACATTCAATATTTGAAATCTTAGAAACCTATAGAAATATGTTGTTCTGTCTTGATGAGAAAAGGTTGTTTTAATCAGGGTTAAATTGTTCTTCTTACCTTTAGCACAATGGAAAACTTTGATACCAGATATACTGTATTAGAGATTTGATCTCAAAATGCCCACCTGACACAACTTATTTTCCTTCACTTCCGATATCTCAAAATCTGTCCAAGATGTTCTGAAATAGCCAGTTCAAAAGGACTTGGTTTGCAGTCATGGCCAATAGGTTTTAGTCCTCTCAGCTCACAGTCTTTATTCCTGCTATCCATTCTATGGTCATGGAATGATCCAGATACAACACTGATTCCCTGTTAACCATGGTTAATAAATTGGAAACTAGTCTCAGGAATGCATGTTCTCTCCCTGCAGTTCCTTTCCAGTTTACAGCAAATTCCTCCCTTGTCTAATTGCAGTTGAACAGTTGGTTGCCACCAATGTTAATCAAGTTTAACCGGAATTCCTCTGTAGTTTCAAACCATGGTTAAAAAGGCACACTGGTGTGAAAGATAAAATAAAAGCTAGGCCAGCCTAACCAGGGTCTGTGGTGGGAAGTACACATTCCTAAGGTTTCTCAGTTAGTCAAACTGCAATTAACAGAGTCAATGTTGCATCTACACTAGTCCCTGGAGAACATGTGGTTGACACTACTCCATTTTTTATTTTTCAAGGCGTGCAGTCAAATCTTTTTACTCAGTTTAGTCTCTGCTCCTTTTTAATTTATTCTTTTTTCTACATATATGTTAAACATACGTAAGTGTGTGTTTGGGGGTTTCCCCCCAAAAAAAGAACACTAATAATGGATATAACATTAACTTCAGCATGGCGTTTTGGAAGATAATCTGACTCTTACAGAGCTTATGTGAAATGGTTAACAGACAGGGCATTACATTACTATATTTTGTTTGTAGTTTCATAATGTTGAAGGGGGGAACCCTTGTTTTTCTAAAGAATGCTAGAACATTAACCCAATATGTTTATCCTTTTGGATAGTCCTGCATAATCAAAAATTATACCAAAGTATCGCTGTTGTCTCTTAGTTTCTGCTGTGTGGTTCGGTGTGTTTTCCATTACATGTCCCCATTATTTCAGAAATCAATGAGTCAGATTGCCAAAAACTGTAGCCACTCTCTTCATGCAAGAGGTCTGAACGTCATTAGGATAAAATGGTTTGAAAGGTAGTCTGTTCGCAGACAAAGGGGCAGGGGGTGTTTTCTTTCTGTAAGCTATCTACTACGCTAAACACTGTGTTTACAAAAAATAAAAAATAAAAAAGCATAACTGCCTACAGAGATGTGAAACAGCCCTGAATATATTGTAACAAGCACTCATGTCAAATAATAAAAATGTAAATGTTATAGATGTGCCCGTTCATTTTTATTGGGATGAACTATTTGTAAGAGAGAAACCCTTTTGTAAGTATGCAGTGGTTATTGCTGCTGATTTGAGGGGTCAGCTGTGTGCCCCCACCTGGCTGTGGACAAAGGAGGAAACTGCAGGAAGATCAGCCAAAGACTGTTTGCACAAGTAGGCCACAGTCTACATCAGTGGTACTCAAACTTTTCTGGCCAGTGGCTCCCTTGACCCCCTGTGGCTGTTGGCCATGACTCCCCATCATGTTCCTGAGGGTTGAAAGTGACATCATTAAACAGGAAGTGGCCAGAAATATTAACTATATTAATATTAATTATATTAATCATATCATTAATTAAATGCAGATCTTAAAAATATATTATTAATACACAGCAATATACATGCTTTATAAATGATCAGCTGCTGATCACTGATGGAGACAGGATGCTGGAGTAGGTAGATTTTGTCTGGTCCAGGAAGACTCATTTTTTTAACTTTGTAAGCATACCAATAGAATTGTTTTATCAAATGAACTTTGTGAACAACCAGTCTGACCAACATAACACACACACACACACACACACACACCTGTGGACCCCAATCCAACTAGTCATATCTCCCATTCTCCTTGGATAGGATTGAACCCTTTATTAATTTAATGAAATTAAATTTTTCCAGCAGCTGGTGGGGAAAACAAAAATAGACCATGAAAATATATCAGAGCTGATATGGGTTTGGTTAGGAGTCTGATTTGTCTCGTATACTAGGAGATGCACAGCTCAATCCTATGCATGTCTACTTAGAAGTAAGTCCCATTAGAGTCAATGGGGCTTACTCCCAGGAATGTGTGGATAGGATTGGGCTGGCAATCACCTCATCAATGGCTGATAAGTATTCCCTTCAAATAGCAAGATTCATCACTTTAAAAATACAGCCTTTCCTCTTCAAACAACAAGATTAATAAATCACTTTCAAAACAGTCCCCTTTTTCTGCTCCTGGCCAAGTAAAGTGTGTGCTTGTCTCTCCCCTCCCCCTTTGCCAACTGCATGGAAACAACTTTAAGACCCCTGGTGACTGGTAAAATAGGAAGCGTTTTATTTGGGGAGGGGGAGGAAAGCGGGAAGGTTTGGAGATTGAAAGGGGGGAGTGGAAGAGGGAGGGGGTTGAAAAGAGATTTCACTTTGATGAAAAGCAATAATAATAATAATAATAATAATAACTTTATTTTTACCCCGCCTTTCTCCCCGAAGGGACTCAAGGTGGCTTACAACAGATTAAAAACATAATTTAAAAACAAATAAAAACATATTAACGCATCATAAAAAACAGCAGTCAGAATAAAAAATAGGTTAAAAGAGCATAGAGCAGCAGCAAGTCATAAAAGAATCAGACCTGTAAAAAATATTAAAAGATGTTAAAAAGGCCGAGAACTCAGAAGGCTTGTTTAAACAGAAGGGTCATCAGGCCTCGCCGAAAGGTCTCAAGAGAGGGAGCCATTCTTAAGTCAAGGGGAAGGGAGTTCCATAGCGTTGGTGCCACTACTGAGAAGGCCCTATTTCTTGCCGCCGCCCCACGTACCTCCCTAGGCGGCAGCACTTGTAAAATCCCAGGCTGGGAACTAGGAACCAACCAGACAAGGATCAAGGAGGGTTTCTTTCTGACGGTCAGCAAGGACAAGGACTGCAAAATGAGCATGCTTGATATTTGCCAGATGGGGGTTGGAGTCGAAGAGCTTTGGAAACAACATGCAGCAAACACAGAAGGTGGCAGCCTCGGAGTGGAGGGAGAAGAGGGCTGTGAGGCAGCAGCCACTCTCGAAGTCACTCTCGGAGGGAGCAGCTGAGCAACTCCCATTTCTTCTGTTTTAAAAAAAAAAAGCAGAAGGCTCGTATTCTGCCCAGGGATGTGCCTGTATTGCTGCGAGAGGACATCCCATGCCTCACTTTTGAGTTCCTGGCGCCTCCCTAAGGAGCCACGCATCACAGTTTGAATAACACTGATCTACATGTTCCTGCTATAAACTTCTGGGTTCAGTCTCCTCACTCTTCTGAGCAACTAGCAGATCACCTGCTCCTGCTGAACTACAGGTTTCCTTTGTTCCCTCTTGACCTTTGTCTCACCCTTCCCTGTACCACACAGGAGCTAGGTCTGACACTATGTTGTCTATACCAGTTTTTCTCATCCTAATGAAGAAATCATATATATATATATATATCCTAGGAATATTCAAAGCTACCCTGGATACCTTGAATCCAGTTCTATTCCCAGTGTTAAGGCAGTCTCTAAACCAAGCACATTACCTGCCTGCTGTAATTATGCCAATACCTATTTGCACCACATATTAGGAATGACTCTTCCACATTCTTGTGAAGTGACTATTATTGAATTATATATTTTCTAAACAACCATTTATACTTTTGGAGACCAGAAATAGTTACTCCCTATCCAAACATCATCTGAAGTGTTCCAAAAAAATATTTGGTTTTGTATTGCATTTTGTTATTAGTGCAGCCACTAACAAGAACACGTCTGTGCAAGACACACACAGAACCTTCTAGAATAGGGGTGTCAAACATAAGGCCCAGGGGCCCAATGGGGCCCCCAGAAGCTCTTTATCAGGCCCTTGGGCACACCACTATCGACTGGTTTCAGCTGCTGAGCTATGCTGAGGTGTCACTGCTGAAAGGGTGCTTCACATGATAATTGGGCTCTTCCATATCTTGAAAATAAGATCAAGATTTGCAGTTTCTCATCTGTCATTTGCAGCAAATGAATTCCTAAGTGAGAAAGAAGTGCTTATTTCTGGTCATGACCAGCTTAATGACATAATTTCCTGCTTAATGATGTCACTTCCAGCCCTCAGCAAGCATCATGAATGCTATTCAGCCCGCTGTATGAAATGAGTTTGATGCCCGTTCTAGAAAGCTCAAGGGAGGATGAAGTGCAGACCACCTCCCTTCACCAAGGCATTGAAGGGCCATGTGATAGAGTGAGCAGGGCCAGAATCTTCCCACAGTTCCTTCGCTACTATCATAGCAGCAGCAGCAGCGAAGAAACTTGTCAAAAGAGCTCTGTAAGGGAAACAATTTTCCCCCCTCATTTCCCCCTTAATTTTATAGTTCAACTATTTAGTTTGATAGGGGTTTGTTGTCATTCCCTCCATGGTCAGTGTCCAAAACTCAAAGAACAATAACTAAGCTACTCTGATTATGGGTACAAATATGTTGGCAACCTTCAGTGTTGAAAGACTATGGTATTGCGCTCTGAAAGGTGGTTCTGGAACAGCGTCTAGTGTGGCTGAAAAGGCCAATTCAGGAGTGACAATCCCTTCCACACCGGGAGCAAGTGCAGTCGGTCCCTGGTCTGTCTCCCTGGCTATGGGCCTTCCTTCTTTGCCTCTTTGCCTCAGACTGTTGGCCAAGTGTCTCTTCAAACTGGGAAAGGCCATACTGCACAGCCTGCCTCCAAGTGGGCCGCTCAGAGGCCAGGGTTTCCCACCTGTTGAGGTCCACTCCTAAGGCCTTCAGATCCCTCTTGCAGATGTCCTTGTATCGCAGCTGTGGTCTACCTGTAGGGTGCTTTCCTTGCACAAGTTCACCATAGAGGAGATCCTTTGGGATCCGGCCATCATCCATTCTCACAACATGACCGAGCCAACGCAGGCGTCTCTGTTTCAACCTTGTTTTCCCCATGATGGAAATTTAGGATTACAAATTTTGATTCAACACCAAACTCCAGCTGAGTAATTGTGAACACTTTATGGGAAGTTTCTTATTCTGAAAGTCCATCTACCCGCCTGTATAGCTTTTACATCAGCTTCATTCGCTAGTCACTCGACCAACTGTTTTCAACCAGCGTGCTGTGGTGTGCCATGAATGAATGGTCTGCAAGTGTGCCACAGGCGTTTGGAGGAGGGCCATTTATTAGTAGGGTCATTGGGGGATGGGAGCACCCCATTTGTCAATTGCTTTTTCAATTGTCAAAAGTGATGGTGTCTATTGACAATTTTAGCACCTACTCAGTGTGCCATAAGATGAAAAAGGTTGAAAACTGCTGCACTAGACGTTAGCGAAGACTGTTAATGTTTCACTAACAGTACACGAACTAAGTTTACATGAAAAATGTAAATCACACATTTAGTACCCTATCACCATAGAAATTCATGGGCATATTATTTGCTACACACTAAAGAGTAATACAAATTGTATTGTTCATGGAAGTTCCAAATGCCAAAGAACTGTTTTTAATTTAAATATGTTGAAAGGTGACAAAATATGGCATACAGTATTCTGAATTCTCTACATTAATTTTCACATTTTTATACCACCTTTCCTCCAAAGAACTCAGGATGGTGTACAGTTCTGCTTGCTTTGTTGGAACAACAACCCTGTGAGGTAGGTGAGACTGAACATCCAAAGCTCACCCAGGAAGCTTCATGGCTGAGTAGGAATTTGAACCCACATCTAATTCCAACTCGTGAACTCCTGTGAATATAAACACCAGTGAAGCATCACTATATTAAAGGGACTAATACTGGAGTGTGATGTGCAGCAGAAAGGAAATAGCTTTATTCACCAGGAAAGGACTAGTGTTCATAGGATTCCAGAGAATCCTATTGCATTTGTTCTTGAAGCCTGAGCATCAAGTGTTTTAGGTAGTTCACCAGAACAAGTCATATCTGTTAGCAATGAACCTTTGTGTAGTGCAACTTTGGACAGGTTGATCACTAGTCACTATGGTGACTAAAGTTTCAGCACTCACCAAATGCAGGAATCATTTGTAAGCAAAATGCTAAAGAAAATACTATTTTGGGGATAGAGGGGAGGCTTCCAAGATCTTTTAGGGATGCCCTTCCCTCTAGCAGGAGGCAGGGCCATTTAAAGATGCAGTCTCCTCTAGAGAGGGCTTCTGCCTCTTCAGGACACAGCCAAGTTTTTAGAATGCTGTGCCTTTAAGCACAGGGAATGGTTGGATTTTCAGGGAATTTTTTCCCGACTTATAACCTTTCCTTTTTGTTAAATCTTTCAGTCTTCTCTTCAGTTTTTCAGTCTAACCAAATGCAGGAAGAAGCATTTGTAAGTGGTTAAAGAAAGTACTATTTTCAGGGATTTCTCATAATCAATGTGCTATGCATTATATGTACACTGAATTTCAGCTTTCTATTTGATGGGGAAGTACCCTAAGCATTTTGATACCCCAGTGAATATGTTGGTGGGTTACGTCCATGAGATCCAAACATTAGATATTAGATCTTAGTGGGAGTGTTTCACATTTTAAACGTACTCTGATGTGTTTTAAATAAACAAAAGACCAATTATCTCATTTTGTCAGAAATGCGACATTTTCTGACAAGATTGTAAATCACTGTCATGGAATCTTTCACAGTACGTTTCTGCGCAAAACTCAAGTTATTCTTAAACATGGGGAAAAATATTTTAGCTATCCCAACACATGTAGATGGGATAGATGTAGATGTGCATGGTTAAAATAAATCCTTCTTTGGATTCCTTTAGAAATCAGGTACCCTGATTTTCAGAGCTTAGCAGCCTGACATATTAGTCTCTTTTGCAATATCCAGCACTATAAATAGATCTGTGGGAATGGAAGATGGGAGCAAAGGTGTAGATTCAGAGCTGAGAATATATTAACTACTTGCAGTAAAGCAACTGTAAGCCACTAGCTCAAGCTAGTGCAGTGGTTCTCACACATTTAGCACCAGGACCCACTTTTTAGAATGAGAATCTCTCAGGGCCCACCGGAAGTGATGTCATGACCAGAAGTGACATCATCAAGCAGGAAAATTTTTAACAATCCTAGGCTGCAATCCTACCCACACTTACCCAGGAGTAAGTCACATTGACTATCATTGTTAAAAGAATATACATAGTAGCTTGTTAAAAGTACAGGTCTGTAATATTTCCCCAAATGCAGTCACATACCATGGTAGCATCAAGTCTAATATATTAAAAATAAAATATTGAAATGAATGGGGACCCAGCTGAAATTGGTTCGTGACCCACCTAGTGGGGTCCCAACCCACAGTTTGAGAAACACTGAGCTAGTGGAATAAAAAGGTACACTGTATATTTCAGAAATGGATTGCACAGCCGGGAATAATCATCAGTTATGGAAGGCAAAGACCCGTAAATCTAAGTTGTTCTATATTGGATAGAACGGTGTTCTGGATTTCAAGGATGGCAAGGATGGAAAAATCAATTCAGTTATAACACTATATCATATATGGCTACATATTTCCAGTGAAATACTAGATGGCAATGTGTGACTGATCAAGAATACCTGAATTTTTTTAGATTAAACAATACTAAATTGATACCAAAACTCCAGATGAGAGATTTATGATAAAATAGTTTAGGACTTCGAAAGTGTTTTTAGAATAATACTTTGGAGTGTTTCAAAATTGCTCCTGCATATGTAGGCTATGCCAATTATGACTAATTTGCAACAATAAAAGTAGCATCACATGGGAATCATTGTTGAAATTATTTCTCTGTTAAGATCTGAACCACGGAATTTTGAAAAAAAACCCTCTGGCAAATTAAGCTAATGACTGTGGGCCCAATCCTATCCAACTTTCCAGTGCTGATGCAGCCTCAATGCAGCCTCAAGATAAGGGAACAAATGTTCCTTTACCTTGAGGAGCCCTCCGTGACTGTCCCCCCACCACAGGAAGCAGCGCATGCCACATTGGCATGGCTGCATCAGCACTGGAAAGTTGGATAGGTTTGGGCCCTGTGTCTTTCAGTTTTAAGAGCTTCTCCAAAGTTGAATGCAATCTGTATTTTCTCAGAAACACCCCTTTGCCAAAATTACTATTACATTTAGAGTTACATTTTCTTTTAGAAATTAGAGTTCTAATTAGAGTTACACTAGAGTTACATTAGTTACATCTAATTAGAGTTCTAAAATTAGAGTTACATTTTCTTTGTATCTCAGTGGATTCTTCTGGCGTATGTTCCTACTTCACTTTATGTCTAAATGTATTATTTGTTGTGATATAGGATTAAGAATTTCTGTCTTCCTCCACCCAGGATGTCTTCCTCCACCCAGGAAAAACAACCCATCTTAAATTTCCAGTGGTATAAATAATGTGCCTCAAAATACTCAAATACCCCATTATGCTATTCCAGTAGTGACAACACTTCAACTGAGAATTCACAGGTTAGAATAATTTCTCTAGTTTTAACAAAGAAACAGTGAGCTGATCTTTTCCAGTAAAGCCTTGTAGATTAGTACATTTGCTAATATTGTGTGATCAAGATAAGATTCAGTTAGCACATTGCTGGTGTAAAATTGTAAATTGTGGCATTGTTTTCACATTGCAAGTCATACATTTCCTTAGTGCAAGAGCATGAGAGAACCATAGAAGCAGCTATCAATAACAGATATGGCATGGCTGCAGATGAGTATAAATTGGGCATAAAGAGAGGTGTTATGTTACCATCTTTGGTTATCATACAGTGACTCTGAAGTAGAAAGGATCTCTAGAGAAATGTAACAAGAGTCTTCTTCCGGGACCTTGCATTCCCAACCTTCCTGAGGCCCAATCTAAGGAAATCTGTGGGCCACCCTGAGAAAGGTGACTGATTGTCCCTGAAACCTGGGTCTCCAACTCCCCAAGAGACAAATCTGAAGCCACAGCAACTGCTCTTTGAATTCTTGGCTTGAGGGGAAAAAATGCGAAAGGTTGCCACATAGGAGTGCTTAGATTCAAGCTGGGACTCTGCTTAAGCCTACTGCTGAAAGATAGGATTTAGACACTGTGGATAGGATAGGCCTCCTTCACTATGAAGGAGAAGACTTAGATTCTGACCACTTATCAAAGCAATATCTATCCCAAGATTTCTACCGAATCCTGCAATGCCCAAACTTGTCCTCTACCTGCTGTCTGCTTTGCAGTGCAGGATGGCTCCCATTCCAGTTCTGTCCTGCAAAGCCTGCTCTGTACATTTTCATCCCTGCTACAGCAGGACAAGCAGGTCTGACTGGGAATCACTTCTGTGTACCATCCTAAAAGAACTTCAGTCATACTGGCACACTTCTATATAATTAATAATGATGCACTGCAATTACCCTAAAGAGTAGACTCCCCCACCTCTCCTGAGGGCCTTAACAATCCTGCTTAATATGGATCAAAAAGAAGATTGGTTCTTTTGCTGTGAAAGCACACACTGAACTCCAAGATAATATAGCCACCACTGCTGAGTTATTTTGTCTCAAGGACAGTAGGAGCCTTTCCATCAGAAGCAAATAGTACCGATAAGAAACCTTGCCAGTTTCCTCCAACATATACTCCTGTAATTGCACCACTCCAGCCCTTTCCCAAGGCCAGTTTAGATCAGGCAGAGCAGTGATCACCAAATTGAGAAACAAATGCATTGGTAAACCAGCATGTGTAACAACTGTAAGCTCAGGGTGGGCACTAATACCCAGTGCTAGTAAGTTCAAGGGGGGGGGGGGAAGCTTTGCAGGCTTCAAAGACTTGGGATCCCTTGCAGAGACTTGCAAAAACTACAAGCTTAAAATTTTGCTCCTTCTTCTCCAGCAGCCAGAAGCAGACTAACCACTCATCAGGGGCGGCCCTCCACTTCCTCCCTCTGTCTCCCAACCAAACACTTCCCATGTGACTCCTGGCCCCTCCTGCTCTTACTACTGCAGCCAAAGAGGGATAGGACCTCACTTCTTCCAGCATGGCCCACCCCACCCCACCCCAAGTGAGCCTATGTCCTTTTAAAAACCCTGCCTGTATGCTTATGCAGTGCAAGAGTATATGGACCAGTGCTACTTTCCCTTCTCTGCAGAGAGGTAGGACAGGGGTTTACTAGGTGAAGTCACTGCTTCCATCTCATCTTACCTCACTCACAAATGCACTTGATGCTCTGAGGCTGTAATCCTATCCAGAGTCCTATACACTACACCAGTGGTTCCTAAACTGTGGATCAAGGCCCACTGGTGGGTTGCAACCTTATTTTTGGTGGGTTGCCAAAGGGTGATGGAAAGATCAAATAAAAATCAGGTACTGTAGCTACTAATTACCCTGCAAAGAGCTCAGCTCCTCCTGCAGTTTGCAAGCATGTGTACATGTTGTGGGTTTTTTTCCTGGTTATTATTGCTTTGAAATAAAATATTACTTCTTACTAGATCTCCTTTATTAAAGTCTGGTAAACCTAGGAGGGTTCCAATAGAGTGTTGTTTAAAAAAAATGGGTCCTGATGCTAAAAAGTTTGGGAACCACTGCAGTACACACTTATATGAGTGCAAGCCCCACTGAACACAGAGGAAACTACTTCTGAGTGAACATGTGTAAGATTACACTGTCAGACAAGCCACTGTTCTCTGGGCCTATTCAACCAAGCACCTACTTGCAACATGGTGGCAATGCCAGCCTTCTTTGCAAGGCTGTTGTTAGGATCAACTGAGATTATGTGAAGCACTTTACAGCAGATCAGTGTTTCTCAATGTTTGTTCTTGGCCGTACCACTTTACTTGGTCCACCTATTTGGAAGTACCACTGGAAGTAACTGGCGATGACATCATTGCCAGTTACTTTTAGTTTGGGAGGCCAGATGTGATGCAACAAACATCAGTAAGAGCCTCAGGGTGGACGGGAAGGCTTTTTTGAGTATGGAAAAGCATGCTTTGAAGTCTCCTACCATTGTTTGTTGTGTCGTGTTCCTGGTCTCAATGCCAGGAAGCAGGGATCCAGGGGTCCCGCAAGTCCTACCAGGCACCACTTCAAGTACCACTGGTGGTACCCATACCACTGGTTGAGAAACACTGCAGTAAATGCTTCACAAGGCTGGGAGAGACCACTATGGCAGTGTGATAAGAGAGGTGTTGAAGGATGCCCCAGGAATGTCTGAAGAAGAGGGAATGATGTTTGGAGGAGGCTGAACTGTGAGGCACACTGTGACCCACCTCAGGCTGCAATCCTCTGCACACTTTTCTGGGAGTAAACACCACTGTGACTTACTTCTGGGTAGACAAGCATAGGATTGTGCTGTCAAGCACCTCTGCCTGGGCTCCTGTGTTGTGATGTGACTTAGGGTGCAATCCTAGCCTTGTCTACTCAGAAATAAATCCCCTGATAGTCAATAGGACTGACTCCCAGGTAAGTGTAGACAGGATTGCAGCCTCAGGGCCGAATCCTATGTGTGTCTACTCAGAAGTAAGTCCAATTGAGTTCAGTGGCATAGACTCCCAGGAAAGCATGCACAGAACTGCAGCCTTGTTCCTGGAGGCTCTGTGTGTATGGTGAGCAGGTGTTGTGTGCAGATAAGTGTGGTGAGTGGGTGTTGTGTGTTGTTGTATGTGGTGAGTGGGTGTTGTGCGCGGGTATGTGTGGTGAGGGGGTGTTGTATGTGGTAAGTATGTGTGGTGAGTGGGTTTTGTGTTGTGGCGAGAGGGTGTTGTGTGGTGTGTGCAGATATGTGTGGTGAAGGGGTGTTGCGTGCGCTCCGTGCAAAGGCAGCGCGCGGGGCTCTTCTCGGTGTCACCTCCGGGGCTCGCGGGCGGAGGCCAGGCGTCAGGGCGGGGACGGCAGACGCGTGTCCTCGGAGGGCGGGGAGGCTCCCTCGCCCCCGGGGCGGAGGAGGCTGGAGCCGGCGGCGGCCGTCCCTCCCGGTGCCTGTCGCTTTAAGGCGCTGTGGCGGCCGGGCGGAGAGCCACCGCGGAGGCGAGACAGCGCTGCTCCCGCCGCCTCCTTCTCATTTCCTCGCCTGCTCACAGGAAGTGGGGCCGCTGCTGCGCGGCGCAGCCTGCAGCAGCAGCAGGAGAAGCTGCTCGCTCGGCTCGCTTCTGCTCTGCGGGCGGGGCGGAGAAGAAGAAGCAGAAGCAGAAGTAGGGGGTGCTGCCTGCCTGCCTGGCTGGGGTGAGTGTCGCGCTTCCCTCGCTTGCCCCTTCCCGGTCCCCCCTTGACGTGACAGCAGCCCCTCTGCGTCTGTCGTGGGGAGGCAGCTCGTCCCTCCTCCCTGGCTTCTCTGTGCTGCCTGCCCGCCCCGCGGCTGGTCAGCAGGGGCTTCGGGAGTCCGTAGCGACGTCCAGGCAGCCCTGAAAGCACCCGGGAGACTTCAGCAGATCCAGCAGCGTGTATGGGAGGGAGCAGTCTCCAGGGGTGGCGTGTCTACTCAGAAGTAAGCCCCATTAGAGTCAGTGGGGCTTGCTCCTGGGTAAGTGTGGAGAGGATCGTAGCCTTGAGCCCAATCCTCTGCATGTCTACCCAGAAGTAAGCCCCATTACAGTCAGTGGGGCTTACTCCTAGGTAAGTGTGGATAGGTTTGCAGCCTTACAGCCCAATCCTATGTGTGTCTACTCAGAAATAAGTCCCATTATAGTCAATGGGGCTTGCTCCTAGGTAAGTGTGGAGAGGATTGTAGCCTTGAACCCAATCCTGTGCATGACTACTCAGAAGTAAGTCTCATTATAGTCAATGGGGCTTACTCCTAGATAAGTGTGGATAGGACTGCAGCATTAGTCAGAGTTGGCAACCTTAGCTGCTGCTCAAATCGTTCCTCCACCTTTTGATGAAACAGACCAGTTCTGGACCAGAGAATTTAGAGAAGATAGATACCATATTTTGATATTTGCTATCTCCTTATTCCCTGCCACCCCCCTCCCCAATGGTGTGTGTATTAATACAGTATGTGTAAGGTGTGTAGATTCCCACCACTGCCACACCCGTACACACACCCCTACTTACTTTAGTGCTTGTATTTTCTTTTTCTTAAATGTGACCTCCTTTATCCTGTGCCTTGCTGTACCTTTTTAAAATCTTTTCTCCCCCAACAACTTCTATAAACAAAACCTTTAATTTTCTTTTCCCCTGAACTCCTCTTGGAGTTTAGACTGCATGACTCTGAATGCCAATCCACTGATGCCTTTATAGTGCAGTCCTATTCAGACATTAGCCACACTGTGTTCAATGGGACTTGCTTCCTAATACTTGTGTGTAGTACTGCAGTCTTGCATGCTCTCAGACCTTGGTGGGGCAAACTTAAGAGTAAAAATGCATAGACTGTGCTTTCAGGGTAGCTTGGTAAAGGGTAAGTGTTCCCTTCCTACTCTTTCTAATGCTACATGGCCTATAATGTTTATTGCTTGTCAGTAGGACTGTTTGTCTAGCAGCTATTCTTAATGGGCTAATCCTGGTTATTCAAGAAAAGATTACTAAAAGTGTGTGAGATTTTCCAGTATTTTTCCTTTTCTCTTAGTTCTTAGTCTTTCTCTTTCTCTTAGTCATGCTTGCCTAGTCCCTTCTTGTAGGCTTAATGCATAAAATCTCACTTCTCTGTTATGCTGTTGCTATCATGCTTCTAAAGTCTTCCCCAGGAGGGGGGGAGCTGTTTGAAAGAATGGGAAAACATCATCTGTTTCTCCCATTCTGATTGTGTAGATCAGGGGTCTCCAAACCCCGGCCTGGGGGCCAGATGCAGCCCGCGGCCAGCCTCTATCCGGCCCATGGCCAGTCTCTTGTCCCCTCAAAGCCTCTGGCCTATTTGACCGAACATGATTGAAGCTGTGCTCTGGTTGCATCCGGAGGGTGTTCTAAGGGCCAGAGAGATTGAATGAATCAGTCCATTCATTCATTTATTCACTGATCTAAGTTCCATCTCTAATGTATTTATATAAATTTTACATTTAAATTTTTTTTGGCCCTCTACTCCGTGCCAGATATTTGATGCGGCCCTCTGGCCAAAAAGTTTGGAGACCCCTGGTGTAGATGAAAAGATGGTTAAACTGTTTTAATAGAGATGTAGCACTTGGCCATGTACTTTTATGGTATATTTTTTCTCTCTTCCTCAGACTGGAGTTATTGATACTTTAGTCCTCTTTTATTGGTTTTTGTTCTTTCATCTTTTCAGATCTCACCTCTGGGTATCAGTTCAGTCCATCTTCCTTCAGGCCTTCTTTCCAAATCCCTTCTGGAATAGGCTACCTCTAAGTACTGTTGTAGGCGTGAGAAGTCTGAGTTGGTAAATGAATAGTATGCTAGACAGCATTTAGAAATTAGAGCATGTTTCTTTAGAAACTGAGTACTTTAACAAAGAACAAAGATTTTTTTCCTTCTGGTGTGGGACTGGATCACTTGATCAGCAATTTTTATTAATGCTATACTGAAACAAAGCATCTCCTTATTCTCACATCCCCCCCCCCCCCCGGCCTTTTGGAGAAGAACCAACTGAACTGACTCTGTTACAGAATTGTGTAGTGTACTGGCTAGGAGACTGAGCTATGAATAAGCAAGTCCCTGGTTCAAATGTCGCTTCTATCATGAATTTCCTAAGTTGCCTTAAGCAAGCCTCTTTTCCCTGTCAACCCCATCTGTAATACGGGAATAATAATCTACATTACAGGGTTGTTTTGAAAGAATTGTAACAATATAATAGTTATAAAATGCTTTGGATGCTCAAAGTGCCATCTATCTATTATTTATTTCACTACAGTACTTATAAATAATGAAAGTGAGTAAGGCTGTAATCCTATGCGTTCTTTCCTTGAGTAAGCTCCATTGAATACAGTGGGGCTTATTTCAGAGTAAACATTGGATAAGATTGTACTGTTAAAGGCCTTTCTTTCTTTAGGAGAAAAGAGTGGCTACAATACTATTAGCAGCAAGTCTCTGATATCCAGCATGTTGTGTCATGTTTGGGAAAACATCTAGTAAATTGTCAGATTGTAGTCGCAGTTTCAGGGTCATTATGATTGAGAAGAAAATGTCTTATGGCTAGTGAAGAATTTTAATTTGGATCTACTTAAGCAAAAGTAATTTGCTTTGCAAAACTCTGATTTGCACCAGTTGAATTCAGCTGTATTTGAACTCCGTGAATTATGGACTAGTAGTTGCTTCTGGTAATAAGATGAAACTCTTAATGTCTAATTCAAAATCTTGGCTAATGATCAAGCGGGCCGGGCACCAGCTATGGCACTGCAAGGCATTCTGGGGTGTGATGCAGCCCACAAAGCTTTAGAAACCATGCTCAGGTTTGCTGACTGACGGCATCATATTGTTTAAATTATTATTATTTATACTGAACACTATCTCCCGATCTCGTCTGATCTCGGAAGCTAAGCAGGGTCAGGCCTGGTTAGTACTTGGATGGGAGACCGCCTGGGAATACCGAGTGCTGTAGGCTTATACCATAGTCTTTCGAGACTGGAGGTTGCCAACTAACTATTTATATAAAGTGGGTTATCGTGCTAAAAAGTTTGGGAAGCACTGGGCCACTAGTAGGTTGAAGCAATGTTTGATGTGGGTTGACTACCTTTTATGTTATTTGGCAAGTATTAAATATTCAACAAAGTCAAGACCGCCCTTGTGGTACCTAAGTTTTAATGCAGTTTTTCATACCTCCTAGGAGACCTGGGACTCAGACCCCTTCAGAAGTTCCACAGGCACACTGTGCCGCTATCTGCTTGGTTCTATGCCACTGTGTGGTGCTCCCTAAGAATCTGTGCATGCTCTAGTAGGGCTCTCCAAGACACTATTTGGGAGCATAAAGGGCTCCGGAAACCAGAAAGTTTGAGAACTGCTGTTTTAATGGATTGCTCTAATGGCAGTGAGGGTTCCTTGCTTCATAGTCCTGCAGGAATTAGGCGGATGTACTCCTTGTTAGCAGCAAGCACCTCCCTGCCCTATAATCTTTTCCAGATAAAGTTGCGCTCTTACACTTCCAGTTAAGTCATACATCCTGGGTTTCCCTACTGACCATACATTGTAACTTCAGACAACTGCAAACAGGGACACAGTATCAGTGGTGTAGAAGATTTTGAGCTACAGAAGCTTGTGTCACAACACAGTCGCAGCCATTGCCCCTTAGGCATGCGCCCCCCCCAGACTATGCCTAGAATTGTAGCATTAATGTAACAAGAGCAACGTTCTGTCTCTCAGGCAGAAAGATGTGTGTCCTTAGGCAAATTTCTTAGTTTGCCTTTTGCTGAGTCTGATGCTCTTTTGGGGTCGAGTCTTGAAAAATGTTTCAGGTAGCATCTGAATGCTCTTGACATCACAGCTCCTGCTGTAGGAGAAACCCTGGACCTCAGTTTCCCCTTTACTATATACTCCTGCACAGGATGATGGAAATAGAGAAGTTGTTATCACAGTGCCAGTGAGTTAGGGTTTCTCATAGCCAGAATGTGGGTAGACTAACAGTAAGCCTGCAGAGGAAAGGGAGTCTCTTCATTCCCTACGGTTTAATGACTTCTTCCTTGATTTTCCTGTAGGATAGGTCCCAGGGATAGTTCTTTTATTGCAAACTGTGGAACAGTAAAGTGTAAGCCTTGATTCAAGGCCTGTGATTTTCCTTTTGACAGTGCTGGGGAGCCCAATAAATCTTTCTAGTAAATTTTGCCAAATTACTGTTTTGCAGTATCTGATATGACTGTATAAGAATTGCTGAAGCAAAGTATTTTATTCATCACATCTGTTTAAACAATCTGAAATGATGTTAAGTCAAATAGAATTCTAATAGGTGGCATGCAACACCTTGAGGAGTGACATTTCATATGCAGTCATTTCTCATTGTCCACTAGGGTTAGGTTCCTGGAAAACGTAGTGGATACAGAATCATTGAGCCTATGATAAAAGTGGGGTTAGGTTTCGGGGACACTTTTCACCATACATTCTATGAACCTGAATCTTTCCTTGAAGTCTATGGGACTAGGAGATAGCGAGGGTTCAACACCTCCAATATCTGATACTTTCTTCTCCGTGCTGGCTATCTCTTGATTTGTTGAAAGTTGCGAATCCAAAAACAAGGCCTCAGAGTTCAGCAATAGGGAGAGGGTTGCTTCACCCTTCCTCCTCCTCCACCCGCCTTGTACTTGCTCCAGCCCCAGAGCAGCCCTCAGCCCTTTCAAGAGACTTCTCATCTCCAGGGTTGTGAAGGTTCAGCAATTACCCTTTCCCCCATCGACCATATATTGTTGTATACTGTATAGGCGTCTCTTCCTCTCCCCTTGCATGGCATTGGTACTACCTTCTGTTTGTGAGCAGACCTCTGGCTCTTCATCTCATCCTGCAACCTCTCTTGCCCCTGCTTGCCTGCCTGCTTGTGGCTGCACTGAGCCCTCCCATCCCAAGTGCATGGTATTAGCAGATAACGAGAACAGAGTCACAGATAATAGGAAGCAGGTGGCAATTCTGCCCCTTGCAGGTAAGCGAATTTGTGAATAGCAAATTTGCAGCTAGAGAGAACTGATTGTACTTTGTGTCCAAAGTCTTATGCTCATATGACATACTGAAGTAAGAACCTTGACGTGCTCGTCGAAAGTGACACATTATGTGGGTTTTATCAGTTGATCATTGTCATTTCAAGCACCCAGGCTACTGATACAGCGGTTTTTCTTGGACTTTTTAGCTCTTTCTTTTTCCTCTAAAATAAGAAGGGAAGTGACACTCTAAGGAAGTTGAGGTAAAGTATTCTTTCACCCAAACAAACCAGTGTTTAGTCACCATTTGAATGGAAAAACCAGAGGGAAACAGTCCAAGATGTTGTAGGGAGACTGGTTCTATTTTTATTTATTTATTTTTGGAATTGTCCAATGATTTTCAAGCTTGTTGCCTTTTCTCCAAGAGTATTTTCCTACTGCGATTTCTTTCACTTAGTGAAGAAAAAGAATCTGTTCTCTGTGAAAGGAGTTGCAGAAGGCAAATATTTATTTTTAACATGTACATATCACTTTACAAGCATGTTTCAAAGTAGTGTACAATACAAATACTTAAGAATTCAACTGTGTTAAGAACACACTATAGTAATTCCATCAGCATACAAGAGCAGAAGAACATTTTTTAAAGTAGAAAGCTCAAAGCATGTTGGGCAACTTTCTAAATACAGAACTGGTCTACTGTAGAATCTTGGAATATTTTCCTCCTTTGCTTTGAATTGGTGCAGTGATCCTGTTTCTCGTCCGTTTGGCTATAGTCACTCCATATTGTTCAAATTGTACTGTCTTTCTTGTCATGCCTCCTGTTTACTTGATGTGGCAAATTGCAACCTCTCCCCCACATTGCAGCTGTTTGGCCTTTTTTCACAGGCTCATACAGATCAGTTTTTAAAGTTATACATCCACTCGGTTCCCAACAATTCATCTGAAGTATTCTTCCCAAGTCCTAGATGTTAGGTTTTCCTTGACCAGAAACTTGGTGGAGAATGTGTGAACGTTATGTCACTATCAGGTTGCAGTTATGTTGTAATTCATAAAATGTGACAAATTAATATTAAACAAAGATCTATATAAAACAGTTTTCATGTGTTCCTTCTGAGCCATGTATATTGGCTCTATATAGTAGTGGTGTCTTCACCTGGTTGGTTCGTCTGTCAATGTTAATAGCTCACAGTATTTATTTGATTTGTACTCTGCCCTTCTCCCCCAAAAGTACCCAAGGTGGTTAATAACAATAATTTATAATATACAAAAAAATTAAATTAAAAACAATATATAAAATCAGCAATAGACAGTATAAAACAAGCAGAGAGTGGTAATTCATCAATAAAAACATTTAAAAATTTGAGTTACCAGATGTAGTGTTTATTTAAAGTATTAGTAAAATTAGTCGACAGCATATAAGTTAATGGACACTTGATTCTTTAAGAGTGTACTAACTGGCTATTCATGTATCCCATGAATAATAAAAGTTGTGCAACATATATTTACCTGTCTTGTAACACATCTTGGCATGTGATCAAAATGCAGCATACCTGATGGACAGCATTACATTTCTCTGAGGCCATTTCTCTTATCCTCCTACATTGTTTGTTTCATCAGTAGGCATTCAGTGCCTTTGAATGGCTTTCCTATTCAGCATAGTGATACCACCCAAATTACTAGGTTCTTTATTTTGATAGTTTAACTCTTGATTTTATACAAATCCTCAAATTATCACTTAGGCCCGTTACTGACCCCTCTCCCCTATCTCTTATTACAGGAGCCTTCTAGAATTTAGATGTTCTTAAACCTGAATTCTTTATAGTATAAGGCCATAAAATTTTCAACCTCAGTGGTTTGTATTTGGAAATATTACCTGTATATGCCATCTAAACTTCCAACAGAAGTAAGGCATAGTGTGAAATCCAACCATCTCCACTTATCCACCCAGCTCTACTCAAGAAAAGGTGCACACACATGCCTATTCATCACATGATGACTGCAAGTACTGAACAATGATTTTTCACAAGTGAGAATACCCAGAAGAAGGTTTTGTATTTCTTGAATGATATTTCTTAATCAGTTCAAAAAAATTGAGATTCAATTTATGGTACCTTCCCAAGTGGATGCTGAAATTCCTACTGTGTGGATCCTAATCAATCAAAAAATGCTCAGTACTTTTACAAAAAAAAGAGCTAGATGTATGTGTGAATAGAACTTGAGTAAGGGATCAGTAGTATAATAAGTTGGTTATTAACTAAGAGAATATATGTAATGGAGATACAGTCAATTCTTGTTATCTTTGGGGTAAGGTTCCTGGAAAACCCAGTGGTTACCAATTCATTGACACTATGGGGAAAATGAGGTTAGGAGAAAATCAAATTGGCACCCCTTTTTGTCATGATTACCCCAGCCTCAGGAAATGATCAGGCATTTGATACTGTACTGGGGTAGGGGTAGCTAATCTGTGCAGATGTCTTCAGAATGGCCACTGTCAGTATCTCCAGAATGGCTGGAGGTAACCAAGAGCAGCCAGTGAATGACATGATGCAAGATTTGGATAAGCGAATCTGCAGGAACAGAGTGCGTAGTGACCAAGGATTTACTGTATAAAGTATTGCTTTTAACTAGTTTAAATGCATAAATCCAATTCACTGTTTTCTTCAATCTACTACACTGCTTTTTCCATCCTAAATAATGGTCTTTCTCTCCCTTGCGTGCACACATACACATGCAGAGCTGTGGCCGTAGTTTTTTCCACCATTGTGTTGGGAAAAATTTTAAACTTTATTCCTGCAGGCCGAGTCCACTGTTCCCAGGCCCAGGATGCAAAGAACCTGTGAGAACTCAAGTTAGACACCCTGCAACATGTACAACAATTGAAGAGGTTTTAGTTCAAGAATCGGTATGTAGATTCCCACAGCAACACATAGATTTTTCCCACTCATACGAGTACAAACACATTAATGTGGAGACTCCTATCATCCCACACAAAGTTTCCATGCAGTGTAACATAATTTCTAAAACACAGAACAAGTAATCAGTTCCACTTTAAACCCCTCTTACTCATATAACCAGAGAACTGTTCCATCCCACATTATCAGTTCCCAAATGCAAAATTCTTAGGCAGTACACGATCCTATTGGATCACTTTATTCCTAACTTTATTCCACTTTATTCCTTAGCCCAATCCTATGCATGTTTACTCAAAAGTAAGCACCATTACAGTTAATGGGACTTGCTTCCAGGTAAGTTTGGATAGGATTGCAGCCTACATTACCTTAATGGCTTGTCCATGAGACTGAGCCCTGATTGATGCAGGCAGCCTGCTTTATAGGCACTTGAGCACACTGTCCACTCAAGCCACACTTCTTGGGCTCTTGTACTCAACATATTATAGACAGGAGTGTCCAAACCTTTTGGCAGGAGGGCCACATCATCTCGCTGACACTGTGTTGGGAGCTGGGAAAAAAAGAATTAATTTACATTTCAAATTTGAATAAATTTACATAAATGAATATATTAGAGATGGAACTTTCATGAATGAATGAAGGTCTTGCAGTAGCTCTCTTCCCTCAGGCAAGGCTTTCCCCTTCATTTTCAGGAGGGGTCTTCTCAACCTTTCCCTACTAGAGCCCCCTTAGTGTCCAGCAGACTTCCCTCTATGTTCACAGGACTTTCTCCAACTGTCATTATTTTTTCACCATGGTAACCAGAACTCTCATCAGCCTGTCACGCATGCTGATCTTCCACACTCCCAACTGGCCATTCCCCATAAAAGGTATGCTGTGCTAACTATGAGCTATTGTGGTGAAAGGAAGTTTGAATCATCCCTAGTGGTTCCTTTCCAGCCTAAGAACTGGTTTAAGATTCCCTCTCTAGAAAAGTCTCTAGAGCAGTGATTTTCAATCTTTTTTTATCTCATGGCACACTGACAAGGCACTAAAATTGTCAAGGCACACCATCAGGTTTTTGACAATTGACAAGGCACACCATGCTGCCAGTGAGAGGCTCACATCCCTCACTGGCCCTTCCACCAAATTTCTGTTGCACACCTGTGGACCACTTGTGGCACACCAATATGCCATGGCACAGTAGTTGAAAATGGCTACTGCAGAGCATATCCAATTTTTATACTTTTGTTGGAGTAAGGGCAGTTAATTCTGGTACTCCGCTCTCTGTTCTCCTGCCCCACATTAACTTAAGTGCTTTCTACAGATTGAAATAAACTGTAGGACATTTGGGAAACTGTTATGGAAAAAGAGACACCTGGTAATCCTTAGAGTCTCATAGTTCTTGACTGATGCAGAAGAGAAAAATGAGATCACCACTAGCCATTGTTACTTTAAAACAGCCTTCCTTGGCACAACTGACGCTTACCGTTCTGGTATGTCGCGGCTGTTGTTTGCTCCAGATTGGGACAACATGGCACTTTGGGCAGTCGTGTCTATGGTACAATGCTCTAGCGGGCATTGCACCTGGATTTCCGAGCAGATGTAACTACCCAGAGCGTTGCGTTATCCTGATCTGGGTTGAATAAGAGCTGCGGCGTGCCAAACGATAAGCGCCACTCGGGGGGAAGGATTCTGCCAAACCCCAGATCTAGTCCATGGGCTGCAGTTTGTAGGGACCTGTTTTAAAAGAAGAAAGTCTGGAACCTAGATTAAAAAGTAGATATACCACTTCTTGCCCTTATAAAAATGGAATCGGGCAATCGCGTTTTGGGATAGCAGAGCTGAAGAGATAGCAGATCTATGATGGTATAGCCAATAATGTCGATAATGAAAAGTGATCCCTAAGTATCTGAAGGATTTAACTTGTTGGAATATTAAGTTATCAATCCTCCAGGGGATTTAGAAAAAACTAAGATCTTTGTTTTTTCAGAATTGATCGACAAAAGATTAAGAAGACAATATTCTTGGAAAGAGATCAGCAGTCTACGAAGACCTAGCTTGGTAATAGATAGTAACACAGCATCATCTGCATATAAAAGGATCGGAATAGGGGTACCATTTAGAGAGGGAGCAGAAATTCCTGAGGAAGGGAGAAAAGAGGGAAGATCAGCAAGATAAAGGTTGAATAGAAAAGGAGCGAGAATACATCCCTGTCGGACACCCTTGCTCACTGGTATACTGTCTGACATGGCACCTGAGCGATCCAATCGGATGCGACAGGTGTTAGAAGAGTGTAATTGTTGAATCAAAAAGAGGAGACGGGGGTCAATCCCCCATTTAATCAGTTTCCTCCACAAAATATTCCTGTCAAAGGCACCTCTGAGATTGATAAAAGCAGAATAAAGTTTAGTGCCATGATACTCAGAATACTTGCTAGCTAAAAAGGAAAGAGTAAATATATGATCTATTGTGGAGGATCCCGGGCGGAAACCAATTTGTTCCCTGCCCGGGAGACCTATTGAATCAGCCCAGGATATAAGTTTGCTTAAGAGATACCTGGAATACAACTTCCCAAAAAATGAAAGGAGACTGATTGGCCGATAGTTGTTAGGAGAGGCCGGGTCTCATTTTTTTAAAGATTGGTACTATTACAGAGGCTAGCCAAGTAGCAGGGATTAAACCAGATTTATTGATGATTCTGAATAAATTGGACAGAGAAGTAGACCACCAAGAAGGATTATTGGTGAGAAACTCTGTTGGAATTTCATCCGGGCCGGGGGCTTTCCCAGATTTCAAGGAGTTGATAAGCTCCATAATTTCAGAAGGCGAGACAGGTGACCATTCCGGCAAGTCGGGAGGGCATAAAAGATAGTTAACATCTAGGTTCGGTGCAGAAAGGACTTTAGAATAATAGGTAGTCCAAGTGAAGGGAGAGATCAAAGAAGGAGGTGTGTAACTTGGCTGGGAATGAGTGCGTGAAACCAAAGACCAGAAAAGCTTACGGTTGTGAGAATGCATCACATCATAGAGTAGTTTCCAATTTTGGGGTCAAATACATGTTTCTTATAATCAAAGAAACTGCCACATGTTTTTTTTTAATAGGGAAAATTAACAGATTTTTTAAGCATTTCTTTAAGCATTTCTGGAGAAGGATCACGAGATACGGAGTGAAAGAATTGCCTAACATATTTCTTGGCAGTCCAACACTCAGCATCAAACCAAAAAGGAGAATGAAAGCGTGTAGTCAAGGCCCGAGGCGATCTCAATGACTGAACCAGCGACCGAGTGAGCAACTCATAGAGTTTAATAGCGAGGGAGGGCGATCGAGTCACAGATAGCTTTGAGTAAAGATCCATAACCTCCCTCGTTCTGGTCCAGTTTTGGAAAGCCTCCCCAGATTTAGAGGACCATCTAAGGCTGTGAGGTATATAAGTAGGAGAAGAGTTATGCCCCTCAAAAGGAGTGAAAGACAGATTCAAAAGAATTGGCAAATGATCACTATCAGACCGTTGATCAACAATAAAATGTGTAATAAAGGGGAAAATTTCTAAGGAGGTAAGGATATAATCAAGGACACTAGCCCCTTTATGAGAAAAGTGTGTCAATCTGCCTGGGATGTCATTTGCGAAGGAACCATTTAAAATATACAAATTAAATTCAAGACAAGGATCTACCAAACAAGGAGTATAGGCATTGAAGGAAGGATCCATGGAAGATCTGAGTCCTTGGAATTCCGGGGGAGTAAAATCTTCTAAGACCCAGTTCATATATTGAGCTAATGCTACATTATCAGGGCCTAACCTAGAGTTAAAATCTCCCAAGAGTAATAAAAACACAAGGAGGTTAGTCTTGAGATAGTCAAATATAAGGGATTTGACATCATCCCAGAACAAAGGACAATCCAGGTGGGAAGGTGGAACATATATATTGAGAACTAATATTTGGATGTTGTTAGTTAAAAGAAGGAAAGCTTGAAAAAAAGAGGACTGTGTGGACAAAGAATTTAATGAGAGTCTAGATGAAGAATTTAAGAAGCAACAAAGGCCCGCACATGGGTGGCCTCTTGTGTTAGTTTTAAAGGCAGGTACGGAATATGAAATGAAACCTGGCATATAAAGAGGGGTTAGTGACCACGTTTCTTGAAGAAAAATTAAATCGAAAGATGAAAGATAAAAAATCAGAGTCCATTGATTTATTTCTCCAGCCAGCATTATTCCAAGAAATTAATTTAAAAGGGGTAGCTGGAGGTGGAACAACTTGGACAGGAGTGGATAATCAACCACAGGGACTGGGATTTGGTGAATGGTCAAGTGATATAGTAGGAGATAAAGAGAATAGCTACAGGCGGACTGGATACATGCATGGGTAATTCAACTAATGAATGGATGAGGGGATTAGGAGAAGGAGGCCGTGTGGAAATAGGAGAATTGGGTAGGGTTTGGACTGTATCAGTAATTGGCAATGGCCCTTGAGGGTCAGGGCTTATAAAATTAAAGCTTAAAGGGGGTATGGATTGGGTTGTTGCATCCACTAATAAAAAGGAACCAGGGTGGGAACAATTTTCCACTATACAATTTGGGTATAAAGAAGTAACAGAATTACATGTTGGAGAAGATGGCAAAGAAGTACATCCCTCACAGGCATGAGTGAAACTGAAGAAGGCTGAAGAAGGTGAAACAATGGGTTTAGTCAAGGAATTTAAAATCACAGGAGAAGTTTGAAAGTTAAAAACAGGTGAGGGTTGAGCTAAATTCTCAAAAGTCTTTCCCTGAAGGTTAGGATCATCAGTTTCCATTTGAAGAAGGGAAAAATCAAAAGCTGTTAGTCGCTCCAAAGAATTGGTCTCAGCTACTGAAGACGGAGGAGGTTTCGACAATGGTTTCTGGTTGGAAGATGAGGGAAGAGTCGAAGTCCTGGATTCGTGCTTACAGGGAATAAAAGGAAGGAGGCTCGTAACTTGGGTATTCCTGAAGTGTCTTTGGAGAGGAATCCCATGTCTCCTTAAGGCTCCTGCATGCCAGAGCAGCAGCTTCGGGATGCGGATGGAAGAGAAATATAACAGGAACCTGTCCGTGGAGCTAGTTGGAAACAGTTTTTTGATTTTCCGAAGATCAATAAAGGAAAAAGTTGTTCCTAGTAGAGTAGCCAGATGATTCTTGACTGGCCTTAGTTTACTCCAATCAAAACGATTTCCTCCATGCCAAGGAATTATAATTGCAATGCAGTTTGGTTCGTAAATCAATTGAGCAGGTTTACTCTCACGAGTCAGTGAAAGTGAGTGCTTACATAAGGAGTTTGCATACAGCTTTTGTTGTTCCATGTGGCAGCATGGAGCACTTAACCGCAATGAAATAATTGTATGATGCAGTTCCTTTAAAAGTCCCACTATAGTCTCAGTTTGAGAAAAAATCGTCCTTACCGTGCGAGAGGTTAGGAGAGAATGTTGAGATTGCTGCAATAATAGTTGAGAATGCTGCAACAATTAATTCTCCATGCCATTTATCAGCTCCATATGGGGATGCAGGAGGATGCAGCTCATTTCTGTCGGAGTTGTTTGACGCCAAGGGCGGTGTCGGAGAAACTGCTTGACGGGGGGAGATAAAGAACTCGGTAATGCAGCTCCTGAGAGCTGAGGCAAGGAGAAAAATGTCTCCAATCTAGTTTGTTTAAGGTGCGGAGTTGAGTCAGATTCTGCATCCCCTGGAGAAAAGGTTCTTTTTTTCCCATTAAATTAGGAGGCAAAAGGTAGAAATTCTATGAAGAAGGTTACTCACAGGTCAGAAAATATGGAGGAGTTAATCATCCAGCTGAGTCTGCTAAGCTCCTGATAATGAACTCCAAAGAAGTCTAGTAGCAGGCCAAGCAAACACCTCAAACAGTCCGTTTGTAGGAAACAAGGTCCAAAAACAACATAGGAGATAAAAAAAGGAATTTGGATGACGGAGCTTCAGCTTCAGCGTCCTTGGCAGGGAATGTCCCACCCATACAATAGCAGCCTTTTATTGATTATTAGAAAATTATAGTATCAATATAGATGAATATAGATAATTCGTCTTCTGAATGCAGAGAGCCTGATGGGTATAGTAGTGTCAACATGGAAAATGAAGAAGATAATCTAACGTGTTGATGAGCGGAGGTCCTGCCAAGATATTTTTGAACATAGTTTGTAAGTTGAAGTATTTATTATTTGGAATAATGTGTTTTTCTAAGACCGACTGTGTTTGAATGCTCTGGATTTATGGATGATACAAGATTTTGTAATTTTTGTTTTAAAAAAAATAGTTATTTATGCTTGTAGAACAAATTGGTGATCTCATTTTACTAATTAAAGAAAATATATTCATAAAATCTCATTAAAACTGACAGTTGTCTCGCCCACGCTTAACAGAAGTTAATATTGAAATATCTCTTTCCATCTGCCCTTGTTGTAAGAGAAATTTTTAGTGAAACAAATTGAAAACTGATCTCTTTAAGCCATGTTGGAGCAAGTTATATGGTGGTCTACATATTTTATACTGGTTTCCTAATGAGTTTCAGCATTTGTTCATGCAAACAAAGTAACTATTGCACAGATCAATCTGGGTGGAAGCTGCTTAGATCAACTAAGAGCTGGTGCAGATGTGCCATCTGCAGAGCCGCCAATGACAGGGGTTCCCAAACTGTGTGTCACAATACTTTAGGGCATTGTGGCACACTTTTACAGACTGTCTCCGGTGTCCCTGCCTAGCTGTTTTCCTGGTTGCTGCCATCTTGAATCTCACAAAATCTCACAAGATTTGGGCATCACCATCCTGGATCTTCCAAGATTTTGTGAGATCCAAGATTCTTGAGCCGGGAAGAAGAGGCTGGGGGTGCATCGTAACGCAGTTAAGTTTGGGAACCACTGGTTATGGGATTGTGCACTGCCTTTTGAATGTTAATTCCTGTCACAGTTAGTCTTGTTTTGCCAGGATCTGAATTGGATTCTTAACCCTACATTTGAAATCACACTTATTTTGTAGCTGACATCAGTGAATATGTAATCCAAGCCATGGTTTCAAATGTCAGAAACTTGCATGCAAAAAAGAGAGCAAATTTTATAAGCTCATGTTTCATTTCTGGTTTTCCATGTTAAATAAAATGGAGCCAGTGGTTTTCTGTGTTGCCCTTCTCCCAAAAAAGATTTGACTATGCAATATAATAAATACACTGTTTCTGAAGACAAACACGGCATTACACACTCCTCCTAATAGCAGTTGAGTGTATTTTCCTGGCTATATGCTACAGTTAAAGTAAATACGTTCATGTAAGTGTGAAAGCATTTTAAATGTTAATTTTATGGTATGCTTAGCTTTTCTTCTTACTCTTGAGAAATAAGGTTTTGAATTATAGAAACAGATTCTGAATATCCTACCTTTCATAATTGGCTGCTGTTGTCATCCTGCTCCATGTAAAGAAAAGCCAAGCCAGCTTACTGCAGAAATGATTAAGGCAGAATAGTGACTGAGAATCTAACCAGCCAACTGGGAAAACTCAACTAGGTTTCCCAGAATATCCATAAATCTGCCATATTGTATGACTTTATTGGTGTCTCTGCTTTTATGCAAAGTGAGCAACCCTAGATACGTACTATGTGGATGAGTTAGAGATGATGTGGAAATTATAATTTTGACTAGCTGAGTTTAGAGCAGTTTAACAATTCCAAGTGTAATATTGTGGGACATTCTTTAGCACTGACTTGTCGTACTTTCAATGCTGCATTTAATTGTATTGCTTTAAGGCTGAGGTATTCAATCTGTGTGTCCCACCTCCCTAGTGAGGCGTTGCCAGGCATCTCGGGGAGAAAGCTGGCCAGCAGCTGCTCTGCTGCTGAGCTCTGCACAGCTGCAGCCTCCTGACTTGCTGCTTTTCCAAGGCTGAGAACTAGGTGGGCAGGGCATGGGAAACATGGTGGGGGGAGGTGGGAGAGAAGGCTGGCTGGGCAGCAGGAGGTGCTGCATCTCATCAGCACAGGCACGCTCCTGGCAGGCTTCAAACTGGGAGGGAAGCCTGACCTAGAGAGAGCAGCAAAGCGCTTTCCTCCGCTTGGGAAGGCGGTAGCCCAGCCTGCTCTTGGGGGGGGGGTGTTCAAATGCCCCAGCCTGCATCCCTCCGTCTTGCCTGGGGGGAATAGGGGTGGCACCTGCATGTTGGGGTGTGTGTGTGTGAGCATGTACTTCGGGTGTGAGTTGTAATCTTGCTCTGTGTGGCTGCAATCCTAGTTGCACTTTCCTGGGAGTAACCCCCATTGACTCAAATGGGACTTATTTCTGAGTAGGCCTACATAGTCAGTGTCAGGTTAACCAAGGATCCTCACCTTTCTCTTTTTCCTCCCCCTTCAAAAAAGAAAAAAAGCCACTCTTGATGACTGTCTCCAAAAATGGATTAAAAAATAAAAACACAATTCCTTTTCAGCCACCCCCCTTTTTCCTCCTGCCTCCTTTTGAGCGTGTGTGTGTTACTTCCCATGTTAGCTGCTATTATAAGACAAAAGACACAATCCTAGCTAGGTCTACTCAGAAGTAAATTCTATTGTGTTCAATGGGACTTACTCCCAGGAAAATGAGGTTAGGATTGCAGCCGCAGTTTCTGGGTCTCAGTTTGCATCAATTTGCAATTAGCAGATACACACAAAATGAAGTCTTCCCCTCCCCCAGCAAATTCATCACTTCTTCCCCCTTTCCAAAACCCTCCAGGTGTGCTGCTAACAAACTCAGGGCACAATCCTAACCAGGTCTACTCAGAAGTAAGTCCTATTTTGTTCAGTGGGGCTTACTCTCAGGTAAGTATGGTTAGGATTGCAGCCTCAGAGTGCTGGCAGCCTTGTTTCTAGTGTATAATTATAACACCTTCATCCCCATTTTGGGGTAACTGAGGTGAGGTGATGTAATGGGGGGCCGTGGCCAATGGCCACAAGGATCAGGGGAGCTGCAGGCTGGAAAAGTTTGAGAACCACTGCTTTAAGGTGTCTTGGGGGAGCTATTGATTTCTTTCCTACTAAATGAGATTCCAGACCTATATTAGAAATTTGCAGACCATTTAACTGCCCTTTGTGTTCATGTCCCAATACCTGAACCCTATGTGAATGGCCGTTTCAGTGAAAATGATCCACCATCCCATCTGATAGGATATGACTTGGATGAGGCAGATAGGATTAACAAAAGGCCCCTTCCCTTGCAATTATTTCCCCTCCCCAACTCACAGTGTGCCCCTCTCAACTGTTGTATAGAAACGGTTGTACAAAGTTCCTTCCTTTGCAATTGTTGCTTCCTTCTGTTATAATAAGTGTATCCCCAGTTGCATGGGAAGCATAGAGTATTAAGCTATTGGCTCTTTCTCTGACAGCTTTCTTCAGTAATTCTGGATGCTGAGAAGGGATTTGTGAGTCGTGGTGTTTTTTTAAACCTTGCTAAAATATTATGAAATTGACTATATATATTCTACCTATGCAAACAGTGCTGTTTCCCAATAAATATTTTTCAAAGTACATTTGCGTGTGCTTTCAGATCATGAAATTTAGAATGCAAGTAGGATAATTGTGCTATATAGTGTGAACATGCCACCTAGCTCCTCATAAAATACCTGCTCTTGTATGTTATCTTATAACAGCTGGAGGCTGTGTGTACTGTCTGCCTATAACAGAAATGTAGAGTGAAAAACGCTATGTAAGTAACTGGTTTTCGTGCTGCTATTAAGAGATGACTAGAATAAGGTATGGTCAATTGTTTGCAATCGGAAGACTTGGGTGATATACTTTTTGTTGTACTGTTTCACCCTATGAATTGGAGTATGTGTGACAGAGAGAGAACATTGTTCTGAATACGGAAAACCCTGCACAGTAATAGCCAGTATATTAAGAAGAAGGATTCTAGTCCTAATCTTAGACCTGTTCCAAACATGGGGGAAAAAATATCTGTGAGTTTCAACCCATGTGGGATTTACAACCACACAATCACTCCAATCTAGGGGTTTATTTGTGGGGACTAAAACAAGCTAATCTGTCTGGGCTGCAAGTCTGGCAGATTTCTGTGTTTGCATGTACCCCAGTAGCACTAAGGTTTTGCCTTTCTGAGAGGGTAGTAAGCTTTCTGGTCCTTCCCTGCAAGTGATAGCAGTATTCATTGTCCTGTTTTTTCTTCTGTGTGTTTACTCTGCCAGTGTGCACAGAGGGTTGACACAATTGTGTGGGCGCAGGCATGCTGCCTCTCTTTGGGGCTTGCTTCCTAGCAGGCAGACATAGGATCATAACTGTTCCATGTGCCTGCTTTTGGGTCATTGAAAGAGCTATTCCACACACCTTCACATCCACACTCAGAGAAGGAGACAAAGATTTTGATTCAAAACATAATTTTTAACATGGCAAAAATCTTTAAAAAGATATTAAATTGATTCCTCAAGGCACTTGAGGGACATAGTGAATATTTGATGTCATCTTCCTTTGCCTCTGGAAATCTTATGCACACATCATCTTGGGTAGTAAGCCCTGTTGAACACAATACGATTTCTGACTGGGCACAGTGCCCCTCTCAGCATGGAATTGGCTGCCCTTTAAAGCCAAAAATAAGGGGAGGATGAGCTCAAGCGAAGGTGGGCTCCACCAGGAGACAGTCTAGGGCAGAGGCGTCTAGCTCATTTCAGACAGTAGGCCAAAGTCAGCATTCATGGTGCCAACTGAGGGCAGGAAGTGATGTCATTAAGTAGGTAATGGCCTGAAATAGGCACTTTGTTCTCACCTAGGAACTAATTAGCTGCAAATGGCAGAAGAGAAAATATGCAAATCATGATCGTATTTTCAAGATATGGAGAAAGCCCAGTTATCACACTGGCCACCTTTTCAGCAATGCTGCTTTTGCTGAGCAGTTTTCTTCTAATATTTTTCCTTATTCTTATTAAGATGGTATGTCCTCCTGGGTGGTACTAATAAAGATATTACTATATTGTGACCGTTTGTGGTTCTCTCTTTCTGCTTCCCAGTCCAAACCATGTCATTTCATAAACCTATACCTTCTCCCTGCCCCCCTTTACCCCCAAGTTAAAAGCCCCTTATCATTTGGTAGCCCTTCTTTGCACCTCTGTACAAGGTACAGTGTTCTTTGTATATTTTTCCACAATATTCTTTTAGTGGTGGGGCAAAGAAAAACACACTTATATCTGCATAGCACACAAGCCAGCATCACTTCTACCAGTGATCTACACTCATGTCTGGGTACCAAGCTTCACTTCTATCAGCGATCCATATGCATTGCCTGACTTCTCTGCAGTGTTAGAGAACAATAAAAAGAGATAAGAGTGGATAAGAGCTTTCCCTGTTCTTATTACAACTCAGTAAGCTGAGAGCAGATAATGACCCTAATAATTGAGACAGCCCCATTATAAGGAATAAGAAGCTTCCACAGGCCTGATCTGGCCTGCAGACCTTAAGTTTGACACCCCTCGTCTAGAATGCTGTCTCACCTCTTCCAAGACTTCAATGCTAATGAAGCCCAATGACTTCAAAGCCTACATGGAAGGTTTGGCACTCGTGAATTACAAAGTGAAAAAGCTCATGGACAGGGAGAACATGGTTTTTGCAAACAAATGTGCAATTATTCCATGGGAAATACTGATTTCCACATGCATTTTTGCAGCCGCTAAGAGTAAGACTCTTCTTCCCTCTTCTGGGGGAATAAAAAGATCTGACCAAGCTCTTCACTGTCATTTCTGAATTTAAATCTTAAGGTATACCAGTGTAATTGGTCCAAAAGGTTTGTTCTTAGAGTGGGTCAGACTAAGAACTGCATGCCCTCAGGGGAGCCTACTTCATGGGTATCTGATCTAGGGTGGCGCATCGCCTCTGAGGTAACTTGGCTGTATCTGCATGTGGCATCTTTGAATAATCTCATTGCACTTGATGCAAAGACACAGGAGAATTATCCATTTCTAGTGCTGGCTGGTTGGAAGGGCCAGAGCAGTGAATCCTGCAAAGAAATACCAGGCAACCTCCTTCGTAAGTGAATATTTATACTTGCAGAAACGTATTTCTCAAGGTATATTAACAGTTCTCACTATGGTGTCCTGGTACATAGTTTTCAAGTAAGCGGTACAGAGAGGACTACCTACAATTCCACAGTTCCCAAACTGTGTCCCACCAGTGGGACATGACCCAATTTCTGGTGGGTCACACAACTGACAAAGCTATGTGCATCAAGGGTTAAACAACCTGCTACTTTGAGAGGGGGCAGTACTGCTGTCCAATCACCATAATAGCCACAGATTTTTTAGATGGTTCCCAATGTTAAAAAGTTTGTGAACCACTGAGCAATCAAATTTCACTATAAATTAAATTGGTAGAGTTTACTGCTGTTAGATTAAGTTGACTCATAGTTCATGTTTTGGAGGGGCTGTGGGAGAAGCAGAGAGTTATGGTAAGTTTTAGAACAGCTGAAATGAGAAACAGAACAGTTCCATTCTCACCTTTTTTCTAATGAAGTCTTCACTTTCATGTGCTTCTATCTGTGATGTTTAAAAAGTAAACTAGAAAGTCATCTTTGTTCTCAAGGTAATCGGCAAGAACTGATCGGGTGTTGTGTCTCAGTGAGTCTTATTACATATCACTTGTAGAGATAGCTTGGACAGAGTGAAAACAATTAAGTTGAGCCAACATCTTGACAGTGGGAGAAAATGGTACTTAACCCAATATTTTTCTTCTTCTTAGCTTGGAGTAACAAAAAATACACTTGCATGTTAGTGTGTATATGTTGTTCTGGTTTGGGTATGGGCTCACCCATAAAGCTTGGTGAATGACCTTGATCAAGTTACAGTGACTTAGGCCAGTGGCGTAGCTAATGATTGTGTAGCCCAGTGCCAAGCTCAAAATGTTGCTCCGGAAGTGATGTCACAACCAGAAGCGACGTCACACCCAGGCTTTTTTTAAAGTGAAAATTGGGAGGAACTCACCCCAGCAGCTTGCCACCTACTTGCTCTGCTGCCTCCTCCCAGTCAGTGGCATAGCTAAGGCATCTATCTGCTACCTGGGCTCAAAGAAGATTTGTAATCCCCCCCAGACAGAATCAAATTAAGTAAATAAAAAGTGTGCCCCTGATAGGTTCCAGGCACTATGCTGGGGTGAAGAGGGATGGTTATTCTCCCCTTGCTAAATATAAGAGGGGCACCTCTTGAAAAAGTGCCTTTTACCCAGTTAGCAGGGGTAACTGTATTATGATACATGGAAATGAGAGCTGATTCATATTACCACCTTATTAGTTTCATACTGTATCATGATAACATGTCATTGCAACATGTCATTAACATACTAATATGTCACTGGCTCTGAGAACAAAGAGTTTCATAGGTCGGTTTTGAGTTAAGAAAATCCACTTTTTGTTCCACAAGGCAATTGTGTTTCATTTTCTGGTTAATTGACCATAACTTTTGATAGAATACAGATATTCCTCTGCATTAAATTACCTTTCTGTTGTTATATAACATGAAGGTATTTATCATATATACCAAGATTTTCACAATTTTGGTTACTAGTGTCCCTGCTAACCCCTAATTAGTTAACCCCTGCTAACTGGTTAAGAGGCACTTTTTCAAGTGGGTGCTCCTCTTTTATTTAGCAGGGGGAGAGTAACAGGCCCACCTCACCTCAGCAGTGTCTTTTCTACTGGCTGTCTGCTGGTGTTGCATCTTTTTAGATTGTGAGCCCTTTTGGGACAGGGAGCCATTAGATATTTGATTTTCTCTGTAAACCACTTTGTGAACTTTTTGTTGAAAATCGGTATATAAATACTGTTGTTGTTGTTGTTGTTGTGTCAAGCTCTGCTTCTGGCCCCCCTAAAGCTTGATGCCCTGTGCAACTGCTACCCCCTGCACCACCTTAGCTACGCCACTGACTCAGGCTGCAATTCTATACACATTTTCCTGGCAGTAAACCCTTTTGAACACAGTAGGTTTTACTTTTAAGTAGACATGCATAGGATTGCAGTGTGAGCCTGGTTTAGCTCAGAGTGTTCCTGTAAAGCTAAAATGCTGTTCTGAGTTGCTTGATCAAAGGTTGGCGTATGTGTGCAGTAGAAAATATCAAATTTATTTTCCACTTATAAAGATCAAAACATAAAAAAATATTGTAAATCACTGAAGTTGAAAACTGTGGGAACCAACTGTGGAAAACTTGACTCATGAGATATACTGCATATTTTGAAATCTTTGCTGGGTTTATGAAGACCTTGGTCTTGCTGCATTTCCTACACACAATTTCTCTGCTGTTAAAAGCAGACTACTCAACTGTGTGAAAACATACAGAGTAATCATAGAATGTGTATCGGGGTTTCCTGTGAAAAATACCAATCAGACTATAACTTTGAATAGTGGAGTTAAGTATGGCATAATGTCTTTATTTATTTTAAATTAAAAACTACAACTGGAGAAAGTGGCTCCTGTAAATGCAGCATTTGCTGTGTAACTAAGGCTACAGTCTTATGTGCATGTATGGAGTAAGCCCCACTGAACACAATGAAACTTACTTCTGAGTAAGTATGCGTAGGACTGAGCTGTACATCATCTGATTTTTTTCCGCTAGAGAAATTGTTTTCAGTATGAGGCATTATTCTGTGTGTATGTAATGTTTTAACAAACCACAACACCCAAGAAATGTGGGTGGCCAGCACCTGGCTGCCTGAGAGGAAAGTGGCTGGGCTGCCTGTAATGATTTTGAATGGATGTTCTTGTTGGCTACGAGATTAGGGGTTGTACCCTAAGTTATCCTTCCATTTGTATAAGGGGGCTTGTGTGCACAGAAGTGATAGTGAGAGGGTCTTGCACATAGAACTCGGAATGCAATCCTGTCTTCACTTAGACCTGTGCAGCACACTGCACAAGATGTCATATAGTTATCAGTACCTCACTGCTGCCCAACTTCTTTTGCTTGCAGAACAGCACAAAATGTTACTTGTTTCCACATGTGCACCTTTGGCTACAATCCACTATATGCCATTTCATGTCAGTGGGGTGTGGCTGGTAGGTGTGGATTTTTGGTTATTTCATGTCATACATAGACTATCAGTATTGCTGGCCCTGTAGAATCTTGGATTTGGGTCAAAAGGCTTAAAAGTCTGTAGTTTGTTGAATTCAGAAATAAATTTTTATTACATGTGAAGGACTTCAGCTCAGTCTTGTAAACTTTACTTGGCTGAACCAAGAAGTTGCACTGTGACACACAACAGCTCTTTTTCAAGAGCCCTTTTATGACAAAAAGTGCAACAAATAATATTTATTGCTAAGGGAACAGATCACCCTTCTGCCAGACTTTCTACAGCAGCTAGTGGATAAACCAGTGATTTCAAGTCAGTAGCTTTATCCACTTTTTTTTTTAATCATTGGAAAACTGTTTTAATAGTTCCTTGAAGATTCATAGAGTAATGTTCCCTGTAAAAAAAAGTAAGAAGTTGGAGAAAAGCATGTCTTAATCTTCTTAAAATTGAAAACATAAAGTTTTAAAATGTGATTTGTCTCTTAAAGTTACAATTGCAGATGTTCTTAAGTACAAAGATTAATGGTCCAGTCCTGTGGACCAATGACTACATTGGATTTGTTGATCCAGTGTGGTACATCACTCTGCAAGGGCACAAACCTTGCATCCCTGTCACGCATGATGGAACCACTAGTGGAAGTGACCAGAAGCTCTGTACACATGCCACTGCCTGGTCACTCTGCTGGCCCAGGTAAGGTGGTGGAGGGGGCAGGAATCAGCTGGAGGAAGTGAATCTCGGCAGCAAAAGTGCCAGCTAGACCCTATCCCTGATTTTTCAATCTGTTCTGCCCCTTTCCTCTCCTAGGACTTACGCCAACAAAATCGCCTGTACTAGTCTGAGATCCATTGGTGGTTAGGCAGATTACCAGGAGGTAAGTAAAAAAGTTTTACTTGCCTCTGGCTTGCTAGCTGATTCCCCCCTCCCCCCCCCAACATTCTGTGTGTGCTCTGTTAGGGGAATAGAATTGGGCTGTGAGTCATATGACCACAAAACAATTAAGCCAAATGAACATCTTATCACCTGTATGAAGTGTTAAGATATTTTCAGGAAATGAAATGCATACGTTTCAAAAATATATGTGGTGTTAGGTCAACATTGGCTACCGTAATACAGATTGTTTTGAATTTTTTTTCTGGTTCACTTCTGTTTGCTTAGAATTTTAGTAAGATCTTGTATAATAGTTACAGGCGTGTTCATCCAAACTGTACATGAATAACTCATATTTGTCTTGGAGTTGAGTTGGTTGGATGCTTTTCTGAAAGGAGGGATCTCAAGGAACCAAGGCTAAGATGTAGTCTGGTGAGTTCTTCAAGGGTATAGATACTCCCTCAGAACTTGCTTCAGATCCCACAATGTTCAGTATCATTTATTGTTTACCTTGCCAGGATCTGTGCCTTGGCCAAAGTAAGTGTAAATGCCAGATGGTCAGTAGACCAAATTAATTTTTTACAAAAGCAAAAAACAAACCTGTGTTTTCACGATTCTGTGTTTACATTTTTGTTTGTAATTGTGAGCTGCTTTGTGTCCATTTGGAGAAAACAGGTTTTGAAAATAATTGCTACTCCCAAACTTGTGACTTTGCTGTCCTCTGCCTGCTGGTTCTATCTGCCTTATTCTGTTTGTTCACCCTGCTTCTGATGCAATAAATACCTGACTCATCCCTCCCTATTGTTTGACTGAGTCTTGATTTAAATGTGACCCAAAGTTTAAATTGTCCTTAAGTGAGGTTCCATATAGTTATCATCACATTTAAACTGAGTCACTGTTACTTATGTGTGCCATATGAGAACACTAGAAATCTGTGACCTAGTGGTTAATAATGCTGTAGATATAGGCACTAGAGTCCAGGTACTAAAGAGGGAGCACCACAATTTTTTATTCTTGTGGTTTTGTGTGTGTGTTTATACATTTAGCATCAGCATGCTGAAACTGGCCCTAACTGTTTCAGGCTTCCCTTTTCCTATTATTATTGACCAAAAATATAGATCTTTAGGAAAGGCTGCCTATAAGTCCTCACCTAATGCAACCAGTCTGCGAAGTAAATATTGATGAGTTATGCAATTTTTCACAGTCGCACAGTTCAGATTTCATGGCCAAACAATGACTTGGATGTGACTACTGGAGTGAACCAGTAAAACTGCAGCCAGAAGTAGAATGTTGACCCTTGTAGTCATTCCTCGCTTTTCTCACAGGTCGTTTATTACGTTACACATTATTTTAGTCAAGCAAAAGTTGTGGGTCAGGGCAAATTCAAATAGATGGTTGTAAAAGAAGAGCCTACTGTTGTTGAATTGGGTCTCAAACACAGCATAGGGTTTGTACTCCATAGGCATACATAGGCATAGCATAGGCATCTTTGTACTCCAGATTTCATATTTTAAAGAGCTAGGTTATCTGAAAACCACAATTCCATTGCAAATATTTGGAAATAATTATACCTTTTCCCTCCAGAGATACAGAACATGATTTTGTCTAATTATGATCTTGTACTCTTGTGTAATTCCCCTGGGGGCTGGGGATAAGAATAGGCCCTCAGTTTGGCTGTACTTGTCGTAAGAGGCGACTGAACAGCCACCGGGTAGATGGGACTCGTCAGCCTGGGAAGGCAGCTCATCTGAGAGAAGGAAAACTCTGATCCCAAACCTCCACTGCCTTGTGGCTACATCCAGTTATGGAAAAGGCTTCAGGAGTCAACCTCGAGGCAAAATCCGGAGCCGGAGTCCCTGAGGCAGTTCATGGCTGAACACAGTCACGTTCTGGCAACTCCTGCGACGCCACTGGAACCAACCGTATTGGCCTCTGCCTTTCCATTGGACCATTTCAGCGACGTGGAGAGGGGGGATTTGCTGCATGGGTAACAGCCTATCCTCCATACTTACTTTACCCAGGCTTCGCGCACTGGAGAGGACACGCTGTTCCAGAACCACCATTCAGAGCGTGACACCATAGTCTTCCGAGACTGAAGGATGCCAACAAGAACTCTTGTGTAAATGCTGTCCAACTCTGTGGGCTCCTAATTTTTACCTGAGGAAGTCTGCTGAGAAGTTTTACTGACTTCAGTTACAGCAAATCACTGATTGACTTTCCCAATCCCCTTCATCAGGTCACATGTAGTCTATGGACCTTGCGCTATGGGCCATTGGCACATTTGGAGAACTAGTAAGTTCTCTTGCTAGAGTCCCTACAAATTTATTTGGTTGGTTGTGATTAAAGAAGCAAGTTTCTAGTTCTCAGAATTGGACCCATAGGTCTGAAAATATGCGAACTAGGGTTGCATTTACTGGCCGTAGCCAAAGTAGTCATCTGTGTAGGTTAGTATTTCTACATTGCTCTTCAACATTACATTTGAGAAACCACACAGAATGGTGTGTTTGAAATCAGCATTCTTTGGGGTGTTCAGGTGTTTGGAACAGGGCAAAATTCAGTTAGAGGAATGGTGTGGCTGAGAGCCATATAAGCGGGTGACCAGTGGTCTTTTGTCTTCCTGGAATGCATAGGCATGTTTATATGAAATGCACATGGGTACTCATTGCCACTTTTGCTTTCTCGTAAAACTGATCAAAATTATTAGCATACTTCGATTTAAAATTTTGTAGAGCTACTGACATCCGGATCGGTTTATTTGGAGTGCTCAGTTTGAACTGCCAGTTGGCCATCCAGACTTTAAATGACAGTATGTGCTTGGCCTTTTTCAAATTATCCAGCTGTTGAGTCAATGGCTACCTGCCATATTCTTTGGAAAAGGGCCACTAGTTCCTCAAGCATATAATATGTTTGGAGGTTGTGGTGGCTAGTTAAATAGTGCTCCAGCAAGCTGTTGAAATAGAGTGAAAAAGATTGGAAGCTGGGGGTTATTTCATCCCTTGACTTGTCATTTACTTGATGTTACATTGTCTTCTCTGATCCTTCTTTACGATCACATCTGGACATTGGTCAATTATTTGGAGATACATGTGGCGACAATTATATGCGTGCAATTCTTTTATTAAATGTTCTCTAGATTCTTATCCTTGCATACTTTTTCTGTCGTTTACGTGAACATTGTCTTAGTTACTTAAAATTATTAACTAAGGAGAATCTCATTCCACCCCCACGTACCTGCCATCAAAAAACCAGGAAAAATAAAAAAGTCTTCTCCACTCTGGTGCTGGCAGACTTTTGAAGACAGAAACTTCACTGAGTGAATACCCCTCTTCTTGTATATTGCATTTCAGTTAAAATGGTTGCTGGTGTGGTTGTGGATTTGGGAAGAAATAGTTTGTACAGTGAGAGGGTAGGGTTCTGGTTACTTTGAGTTCTATAGGGTGAAATCAATACCATGAATTGTGGGTTTGATCTCTGCAACCCACTCCAGGAAGAGTTGAACTGTCCTTTTGTTGGGAGGGCAATCCCAGGTAGAACTAGATACAGTAGCTTCGCATTATTGTTATGACATCATGATGGAAGAAGCTAGGGCTTAAGTCAGCCAAGGCAATTAAACCCTTAGGGCCCAATCCTATCCAATTTTCCAGTGCCGGTGCAGCTGAATCAGTGGGGCATGCACTTCATCCTATGGTGGGGAGGCAGTCACAGAGGCCTCCTCAAGGTATGGGAACATTTGTTCCCTTACCTCTGGGCTGCATTACAGCTGCACCGGTGCTGAAAAGTTGGATAGGACTGGGCCCTCACTCACTAGGTAAAGGCACTCAGGCTACAGTTGCAACCTGTGTTTACAGTTTCATTGGAAGATCAATAACAGATGCAATGATGTATGGCTAAGGGAGGTCAAATCTTGTTAGTTAATGCACCACTTGATTGATTAACTCAGTTGTCTTTGAATTTGATCATGTTTAGTAAAAGGATAAAGAAACACAACCATATTGGCAGAAAATAGAACATGGTCTATAACTGTGGTTTGCAAACATTTTAGCACCAGGACTCTTTAGAATGACACTCCATTGCAGGGATCTCCAAACCCTGGCCCGGGGGCTAGTTGCGTCCCGCAGCAAGACTCTTTCTGGTCCACGGCCAACCTCTTGTCCCCTGAAAGCCTCTGGCCCTCTCAACTGAACATGACCAGAACTGTGCTCGATAGTGTCTGGAGGGTGTTCTGAGGGCCTGAGAGGTTGATGAATGAGCCCATTCATTCATTCACTCACCTAAGTTCAATCTCTAATTTATTTATTTAAATTTTTTTCCCCGGCCCTCAACACCACACCAGATATTTGATGCGGCCCTCTGGCCAAAAAGTTTGGAGACCCCTGCTCTATTGGGACCTACCTAGGTTTACCAGACATTTGAGATCTAGAAAGAAATATTTTATTTATTTATAAATAAGTAGTAAGTAGTAAAAACCAGAAAAAGACCCTCAAACATTTATCTCCCTATACTTACACATGCTTGCAAACTGCAGGAGCTGATCTCTTTGCACAGTAATTAGCAGCTACAGTATCTGATTGTTGAATAATCTCAGGTCTTAAGGCAAGATCTTTCCATCACCCTTTGGCAACCCACCAAAAATCAGGTTGCAGCCCACCACTGGTCTATACATTGGGATGTAATACCAGGAGAGTTCTTATAAGAGCAGTTGCATGGTTTCTTATGTGCTAATGGGGTGCTACTCTGTTCTGGGCTTGCTTGCTCTTAATTAAGAACATAATGAGGTCTTTGGGTCATCAGTTTGTAAATGGTGTAGTGTGCAAGCATAGTAAAGGGTCTTCAAACCCTAAGTAGCTGTTTCTTTTCCGGGATTATTTACTTTTCCCCCATCCCCACTGCTGCAGTTTCCCCTTCCTGCCCTTAATGATTCTCTCCCATCTATTTCTCTTTGCTCATGATAACCAATACTTCTCTGTCCTTTTCCCTCTTCTGCTTCACCTGCCTGCAGTCTTTTGATAACTTGAATGACTATAGGATGTTTTCTAGTCTGTAGAAAAAATGTTTCTCTTTGACCCCTTTGCAGATCAAAGGGAGTCGATTTGGTCTTCCTTTTTTTTATTTGAAAATTGTAAAGACCAACTCAAATACAAAAAACACAAAACAACCTGACCAATATATCATAAAATTCTAAATTCCTTTCATATGTGACCATCAGTTTCCATTATGTAAAAACCAGGTTTATCTTGGTACTGTTTTCAAAGGAAGATAGAAAATCTTGCAGAGAGACAAAAAATAAAATCAGAACTGGAAACTGAATTTGCTAACTTCTTACTACATTAAGAAAAATTGGTAATGGTGCTTTCCAGAAATGGCAGAATAACACAGAGCAATAATTCTGACAATCTTGTTATGTGGTTGAAAAGCTGGTTTTTATTAGCCCTTCATATGAGTTTTTTCCAGACGTTTCCATAAGGAGAAAATCACTGAAGTGTAATACAGTAGAACAAACTGGAGCTTTGCAATCCTCTCCTGTCCTGGATTGGCCCCAAAAATAAAATTTGTAATTCATTATGTGTACACTTTTAGGATATTAAAAGTTGCCTTCATGTGCTTTCCAGATGTCTGGCTGCTTTGTAGCTCTAACCAAGTGTATTTTTTATTTAATTTCAGGCTCTCCCTTTAATTTAATTCTGCTGACTCAGTCACAGATTTCCAAGAAGATGCAGCGTGAAGCCCAAGTGCCAGAGGAAAATAGCACACAAGCTGTCTAGTGAAAATTACTAGTACTGAGATATGAATGGCTCTTGTGGGGTAAATGGATGTGAGCCAAAAGTGCTTTCCCAGTATAAAGGAATCCAAATATTGAGAACTTTGTTACTTAAGGCTTTGCTTCTCCAAGTTTGATGACAAATGTTCAGCTGGTTGAACTTTATCAATCTTCCATAACTTCAATTTTTTTATGAATTAGACAAATAGCCCTGAATTTAATGGGACAGTACAATACAGTTTAGGCTGTAATTGATGACTATAATGGAAATTGTAGTAATATTGGGATTTGGGGTTTTTGTAGAATTACTTGAACAAGACATCTGTTGAACTTAATTTTTTTTTTTTTTTTTGGCTGCACAAATGGATATAACAATTTGAGAAAATTGTTTTGATATCAAGCTATGGGTCCTTGCAGATAATATTAAGCATGGTTATGAACAGAAGTATCAGTTGTCACATTTGGAATATAATTCAAATGTTCTAAGAATGCCTAGAAGAGGCTTAATATTTCAGGCCAGGACTCGATGGCTGTTGGTTGGTCTTGCTCTGCTGTTGAGCTTGTTGCTATTCATGTACCTTCTTGAATGTGCACCTCAGACAGATGGCAATGGATCGCTTCCTGGCATTGTAGGGGAGAATTTTGGTAAGGAACACTATCAAGCCCTCCTGCAAGAGCAAGAAGAACACTACCAAACCAGGGCTATGAGTCTCAAACGCCAAATTGCACAATTAAAGCAAGAACTGCAAGAAATGAGTGATAAGTTGAAATTGTTACAAGAGAGGAAAAGCCCAAGAGTCAACAGCATGGGCTACCAAGGCACCAAAGAACAGGCACCCAATGACCTCTTAGAATACCTACATTCTCAGATCGACAAAGCTGAAGTGAGCATGGGGGCCAAACTACCTAGTGAATATGGAGTCATCCCCTTTGAGAGTTTCACCTCTATGAAGGTGTTCCAGTTGGAGATGGGGCTTACACGACACCCTGAGGAGAAGCCAGTCAGAAAAGATAAACGTGATGAGTTGGTGGAAGTAATTGAGGCTGGACTAGAAGTAATTAATAATCCAGATGAAGAAGATGGACAAGATGAAGACGAAGGAGTGGGGGAGAAACAACTTTATGATGAAAATGATTTCATAGAAGGTACTCAGTAAACTTGAAAGTCTAGTTTGTGTAGAATGTCTGATCTCAAAATGAATTAGCAGAATTTGCAAAATAATTTAACATCTATTTGTTTATTTTTCCCCTGCCTTTCTCCCAGTAAGGGCAATCATGATGGCAAATAATAGACCTTAAGCTAACTTGTACCTTGTAACTTGAAAAATCCATTATGGGTTACAAGCCATGATGTGTATGCAACCTCCTGATTTTAGAAATGGGCTATGTCGGATACAAGGGAGGGCACCAGGATGCAGGTCCCTTGTTATCTTGTGTGCTCCCTGGGGCATTTAGTGGGCTGCTATGAGATACAGGAAGCTGAACTAGATGGGCCTATGGCCTGATCCAGTGGGGCTGTTCTTATGTTCTTTTGCTTTTATCAAAAGCATGATTGATGGGACTAATATGTATTGTCAGTGGCCTTGAGTCAAGTTTGAATTTAAGGTGAAATCAGCTGAATTTTAGCAATGGGACCATATAATGAGAGATCCCCCCCAATTCCTTTCCTTCACTTTCACAAACGAATTCCTCTAATTCAGTGGTTCTCACACATTTAGCACAAGGACCCACTTTTTAGAATAAGAATCTCTCAGGGCCCACTGGAAGTCATGACCAGACGTGACATCATCAAGCAGGAAATTTTTAACAATCCTAGGCTGCATTCCTACCCACAGTTACCCAGGAGTAGGTCCCTTTGACTATCATTGTTAAAAGAATATACATAGTAGCTTGTAAAGTACAAAGCTGTAATATTTCCCCAAATGCAATCACATACATGGTAGCATCAAGTCTAATATTAATATTAGTTAATTCCATATTAATAAAATATGGAAATGAATGGGGACTGTAATGTCCATTGCGGGAGGAGGCCCCTTCCTTGGGGTTGCCACCAAACTCGAGGGGCTTACCCGATCGATGACCAGAGGTCGGTGGTGGATTAAGGGATGGGTGGCAGGTATAGTTGCTCGACACAGGTGGTTTAATCACGTCAGCCGTTTTACATTCAAGTGGACTGTTACATCACAACCCACCGTACATCATGCTGACACATGCCTTTGTCGTCTGTTAGGCTCCGGACCCGACCCTGCCCGTTCCTTGGTGTTCTCAGCCCGATCTTTTCGCCCAGCGTCTCTGGGCCAGGGGTCAGGGTTCTTGAGGGCTGCAACACTGCTGGTCTGGGTCAGGCTAGCTGGCCTTAGGGGGACCCCTGATACCTCCGTGCTTGTCCCTCGGGCAGCTGGCCACCATGGGGTATAGTTGGCTGCGAGCCCCTGCCCTGATAACCCTGTCTCTCCAGAGGTCGCACTCTGGGTCCCTGCTGGTCTGGGGTCATGGAGCTCTCTCCCCCAGCCTCCTCTCTCCCAAGCGAACCTCAGTCTTCTCCCTCTGGAGGCCTCTCCTCTCTCCTTAGGCAGGGGTGGTTTCCCTCCCCCGGTTTCCCTATAACTGGAGAGGAGCCTCCTCTCTCTCCCCTCTCCAGGCTTCTTACGAGGCCATCCCCACCCCTTCTGACCACGTGCCTGCTTGTTGTTACCAGCTGGTCCTTGCCCCAACTCCCAGGTAGGTGTTCGGCCAGGGACCCCAGTCCTGATGACACTTGGGTCTTACTCCTGAGGAGGCCTCTACCCTAGAGGAGATCCCTGCTCCTGGAGAGTGTTTGGCCACCCAGGCTGGGCCCAGGTGACAGGGACCCACCTAAAATTGGCTCACGACCCACATAGTGGATCCCTACCCTCAGTTTGAGAAACACCGCTCTAATTGCTTCTATCCAGGCAAGCCCCTAAACCTGGTTTATGAGTTCAGGAATATATCAGGTTTAATTTTAATTTAGATGGCAGTCGCACAGCTGTCAAAACCAGCTAGACATGAGTACATTTCAAGGGTGTACAATTTTCTGTGGTCTGCTTTTACATACCAATCCTATGATCAGGCTGCACTGCCAGAACTAGCATTCTGGAAGAGCAGCCTGATCTAGAGCATTACAAAATGTGACGCTGTGTACCGCACAATTGGGCTACTGCCAGAAATGGCAAGTGGTGCTGGCCGTGTGGCAGCAGCCTGCCTGGAGTACCTGGCCCTGGTAAGTCAGTTGGTGTGGATTTGGTTAGGGTAATGTGAATTTGACATCTGCACCTTGGGATTTTGTCCAGTGCATAAAACCTTAAGCCACGTGTCAAGGGAAGTACCTGGAGAGAAGGCCGCAGACTGAAGGGAGTAGTACATAGTGGTTAGTACTCATGCACCCCTTCTTGCTCTCTGTGTTTTCTCTTTTCTTTGGTCAGCAGCAATATCCAATATCTGATATAGGTACTGATCTGGAATCTTCTGGTGTTCCAGTTATGCAATGGGCTGAACATAAGAACAGCCCCACTGGATCAGGCCATAGGCCCATCTAGTCCAGCTTCCTGTATCTCACAGCAGCCCCACCAAATGCCCCAGGGAGCACACCTGATAACAAGAGACCTGCATCCTGGCGCCCTCCCTTGCATCTGACATAGCCCATTTCTAAAATCAGGAGGTTGCACGTACACATCATGGCTTGTAACTCGTAATGGAATTTTCCTCCAGAAATTTGTCCAATCTCCTTTTAAAGGCATCCAGGCCAGATGCCATCACCACATCCTGCGGCAAGGAGTTCCACAGACCGACCACACGCTGAGTAAAGAAATATTTTCTTTTGTCTGTCCTCAATGCTCAATTTTAGTGGATGTCCCCTGGTTCTGGTGTTATGTGAGAGTGTAAACAGCATCTCTCTATCCACTTTATCCTTCCCATGCATAATTTTGTTTGTCTCAATCATGTCCCCCCTCAGGCGTCTCTTTTCTAGGCTGAAGAGGCCCAAACGCCGTAGCCTTTCCTCATAAGGAAGGTGACCCAGCCCAGCAATCATCTTAGTTGCCCTCTTTTGCACCTTTTCCATTTCCATTTATCCTTTTTGAGATGCGGTGACCAGAACTGGACACAATACTCCAGGTGTGGCCTTACCATCGATTTGTACAACGGCATTATAATATTAGCCGTTTTGTTCTCAATACCTTTTCTAATGATCCCAAGCATAGAATTGGCCTTCTTCACTGCTGCCGCACATTGGGTCGACACTTTCATCGACTTGTCCACCACCACACCAAGATCTCTCTCCTGATCTGTCACAGACAGCTCAGAACCCATCAGCCTATATCTAAAGTTTTGATTTTTTGCCCCAATGTGCATGACTTTACACTTACTTGCATTGAAACGCATCTGCCATTTTGCTGCCCATTCTGCCAGTTTGGAGAGATCTTTCTGGAGCTCCTCACAATCACTTCTGGTTTTTACCACTCAGAAAAGTTTGGTGTCGTCCGCAAACTTTGCCACCTCACTGCTCACCCCTGTCTCCAGGTCATTTATGAAGAGGTTGAAAAGCACCGGTCCCAGGACAGATCCTTGGGGCACACCACTTTTCACCTCTCTCCATTGTGAAAATTGCCCATTGACACCCATCCTCTGTTTCCTGGTGTTCAACCAGGTCTCAATCCATGAGAGTACCTGCTGTCTAATTCCCTGACTGTGGAGTTTTTTCAGTAGCCTTTGTTGAGGGTCTGTGTTGAACGCCTTCTGAAAGTCCATATATATAATGTCCATGGGTTCTCCCGCATCCACATGCCTGTTGACCTTTTCAAAGAATTCTATAAGGTTCGTGAGGCAAGACTTACCCTTACAGAAGCCATGCTGATTCTCCCTCACCAAGGCTTGTTCGTCTGTGTGTTCTGAGATTCTATCTTTGATGAGGCATTCCACCATCTTATCTGGTATAGATGTTAGGCTGACTGGCCTATAGTTTCCCAGGTCCCTCCTCTTTCCCTTAGAAAACTTGCCTAGCCCAATATGGCTCACTATTTATGATGGTCCACCATCAATAAATGTTCTGTTTTGTTTCCTCTCTGTGAGGCTTCAAAACCATGCAAGTTGTTGAGCTTCTGGCAGATCCGAACATGTGTCTCGTGAGCTATATCTGGCATAGTGGTTGCCAGTCATCAGATCTATTATCTGATTCTTCAGTGTTATGGCTTCTGACCAAGCATTTGGTATTTTGTTAAATAAGATTTCCCATAAGGTGCAAATAATTTTGTTTTTTTTTTTTAAATTAACTCCATCCCCTTTCCATGTTCTTTCTGATCTGGTTCACCCTCTGACCCCACTCTATTCACACACCAGGCATTTTAAAATCCCAAGTTGGCAGCTTTACTTTGATCAGTCAAAAGCTGTGCTGGCCTGTATTTGAAAAAGTGTGTTCCAATGGAGTTCTTTAGGAACATTTTTAGAGCCATGTAATGGGACATATTTTAGTGATTCCAGATTGGATGTACTTGGCACTGTCCATTGCATTTTGAAGCTAGTGTGTAATGTGCCAAAAACTCAGAAGCAGAAAACTGCACTGGCCATATTAGACTGGTGCATGAAACAGCCAACTGGCCTTGAAATTTTTGCAGTGGATTCATTTTGGTCTCTAGAAAGTTGCAGTAGTGGTTTTACTCTACTGCTCTTTCTTCAGGCAGCAGGAATGAGTTAGTCGTTTTCTATTTTGATACCCTGTCATAATATTTTACTGCATTCTTAAAACAAGGCAATGCATTCTTAGGCTCATTGAAAATGTTCGTGTCCAAGATTGCCTTGAGACATTCATTTTCAAGGTGTTGCATTAGCAGAGGTAAGTACTACTATTTTTATCTACTTTCTGGAATATTTTGTACTTTTGTCATTTCTGTTTATAACCATTTAAATAATCAAGTGTTGATACTTGTTTGTTTTCACTCATGTCCCCAGGCCCCCATGATGGTAAGCTTTTGTATTGTACATAATATACGTACAGTGCTTTGAGTCACCTGCTAGGGATGATAATTAGTGTAGGTCCCTGGAAAAAATATTGCTTTTCATTTGAAATTAACTTGTTCCCATTATGGTCAAATAGATGCCTTTGTACTTGAATCATTCTGTAGAACTCAGAAGAAAAACAGCTATGGGCAGTAAATAGCGTCAGTTACTTCCTCGCCACAGTAATATAGCATCTCTTCTCTTTAGCAAGAATTAGTGTTTGGGGCTTTCAGTTTTTTGGGCAGTTAACCTGCAGTTTTATGTGCATGAGGTAATAGCATTGGCTAAATTCTTCTGGCTGGCCAATAGAAGGTTCTTGGTCAAAATAAGTAACTAGAGTTACTGGTAACTAAATTTTCCCCTTATATTTTTGTTTCTTTTGGTGGTTTCAATATATTGAATAGCTGGCCACTTCTTTAAAAATCGTAGCTCAGTTGGAATGTTGCTAGCTTGTAGCAACAATTGCAGTATTTTTCCAGGCTCCTTCAACTGTCGTCTTCAGAAATTTAAATTGGAACGTTTTTGTCTCCTCCACAGATCCGTTGAAATAAATTTTATGATAATAAAAGTTTGAATACTAGGAATTGTGTATATCACATCAGCATCAAGCTCAATCCCAGATTTCTTAGCAAATGTTACTTCCTAATATCGCATCCAGAGGTCCTCTGAATGCCTGCTTTCAGTATCTGTGGGGAATCCAGGAACGGATCCCTCAAAGATAATGAGGGTCAACTACATGTTTAGGGAGGAACCCCCAGCAGTGGGTAATACATAAAATATTGTTTTAGTAATAAAGCAGATTTTCCCGCTCTGCACACCTGAGATCTCCTTATGTACAGCATACTCCTGCATGTTTTTTTTCTTTAAAGGCAGTTAGCTGAATATTTTCATTTAAAGACTGTGTAGAAATATCAATGAATTCACGTATTGGATAGGAATATGTGATTTTCCGTATTGGATGGGAAAATGGAGAGGAGGTGCAGCAGGTCTTTCCAGCCTTGGGGGACATAGAGGGGCAATGATGGGGGCATGGAATAATTACAAAAATGTTGTTTAATTATCACCAGATTAGTACAGATTAAGGTGGCAAGGCTGCTAACCGATCAGCAGAGGTCCATATATATTGAGGCCTGCAAAGTTGGAAATGCTGGAGAGAAAGACCTGCTTCACCTTCTTGCCATTTTACTTGGTGGCACTGATACACCTGAATGCTTTCATCTTACCAGTGCCATCTTACCAAAGGCTACCATGCCTTTATTGTGTCTAAATACAGCAGTGTACTGGACCATATGACCTAGTTGCTTCTGTATCATAAGTCCCCTGCTCCACATTAACATGCCTTCTGTTAACTACCTGCTGAAAATCTCTCATCTGTTTGTTGTAAATTACTTGTCAAAAGCAGATACTAAACTATTTTTTTTTCAGCAAGCCATTTTGCTGCTTGTCTATCTCTGGAATCATGACCACCATTTTTTAATAGGGTCTGTCAAGTTTATCGTATAATAAGTTTTGTACAAATATTATAGTTGCTTACATAAGTAAGCATGAACGAATCATACTTCTTGTGGTCCAACTTGCACATGGGGCCAGTTCAGATGGCTGGGGGAAGAGAGGCAAGATCATGCACATCTTGCTCTTGGTGTTCTGATGGTGGTGGTGTGGGGGAAAGAATTTAGTCCCTACTTATTGCCTCACAAATGTGTGAAGGGGTGATTTAGACTAACCTTGAGATAAGAACATGAATGATGTATCTGGGGCGGGGGCCTTCATTGTCCCACCTTAAACTGTGGATAGCTCAGGATGTATTGTCTGAACCAGCAGTATGTTTTCTGACTGCATCTAAAATTGTGATATCTCTGAGTAGGAGTCTGTGTAAATGCTGCAACTGGGCATGTCTCTGCTGGGGATTCTTAATCGGGGTATCCATATTCTTAACCCTTGAGGGTATGGGAACCAAATGGTGGGGCATAGAACAATTACAAAAATGTTGTTAGATTAGATTATTACCGTTGTTAGATTAATACAGACTGAGGCAGCAAGGCTACTAACCAATCAGTTGAGGTTTCTGTTTCTAGTTAGGCTGTAATCCTATCTTACTAAGTCTTACTTAATTCAGTGGGCTTACTTTTGTGGAGGGTAGTCATGGAGACCTCCACAAGGTAAGGAAATATTTATTTCCTTAACTTGGAGCTGCATCGTGGCTGATTGGCGCTGGAAAACTGGATAGGTCTGGCCCTTAGTCTTTTTGCCAGGAGTATTGTCACCTAGTCACCTAATTGGCTGAATATCCAAACAAAACTTTGAACAGATTGAACTTGACTAGATTTGCAGAAATCCAAGCAGGATTGATGGGCAATACTCCAGAGACTATGTATGAGAATCCTGTGTGCTTGTGGAGAAAGATTTGATGAGAAATCTGGGTATTTAGATTGCCTAGCCCTTTGCAATAGCTAAAGGCAGATAATTTTAGTTGTTCGTTGTCTGTATACTAAGAGCATGTATAGGAGTTGGGTTACTCATGAAGAATTGTATACTGGAAGCACTTCTCTGAAAATTACGCTTTTTATTCTTCCAGATAGGCAAAGATTTAATTCAAAAAGCTCAGTGTGAACAGCATGATTAAAAATCTCTACAAGGACAATAGTATTTATTCAGTTAGAGATCTGTGCCACAGTTGATTTATCACTGCACCCATCAAAGAAACATAGGGGGAGAGAATAATTTGCCTCTTGCAGCTATGGTTTCTGAGGCTGACTGTAAGAAATTGTTTGCAGTTTTGATTTTTTAAATGTCTGAATAGATGTTGCTTGGGGGGCAGTACGAGTGCGTTGCCAGCGACTGCCCAATGTATCATCCTTTAGTGCAGTGTGTCTAAACTGCATTAAGGATGTGAGAACCACCTAAAGAATAAATGCTGCTGTGTTCTGTCACCCTCCTTACCCAATAATTTGGATGAGTTATCTGCAACAAAGTTTAATAAACATAAAGAGGTTGCTTCCCCCCCAAGATGAATTGGAATTGGTTAAAGAGCCAAAGAGCTTTATAAAAGAGAATGATTATAGATTATCATTACTATAATAGAATTATCTGTATTGTATTGCAATCTTCGTTAAGAATCTGATTTAGTAAAAGGCAAACTGGAATTTTAATAATAATAGTATGGACTTGTTGTAAGAAACTAAACAGATTTCAAAATGATAATCTTAGAAAAAAGTCTAGCATCATAGCTAAGTACAGTCAAGCCCAGTCATCTGCTGTTGGTGTAGGATTTGACCCACTAAGCAGTATAATCTGTCAATAAAATTCTGCAACAGAGAATGACATGTGCTCTAGAATCTTTATGTACAGACAGAGCCATGCTCAAAAGTGGAATCTGCAGCAAGCAGCCTGACTGATATTTAAGAGACAGCTGGAGAAATGTCCATTTGATCTTGTTGCACAAGTAGTTAAAGAACTGCTCTGTAGAGTCGGATCACCGCTCTACATGTTCTGACTTGCTACAGCAGCTTGCCCAGCATTTCAGATTAAGGTATTTCCTTGTTTTGGTACCTTATTGGGAAATTGGACACAGATGCTTCAAGCAGAAATGCCAGGGACTGAAACTGGCATAATTGAACCGAACCTTATATATGTGAGGCTTGTGCTCTGCTGTTGATTGTGGTCCTATTTTTATAGCTGGTGGTTTTGGGGTTTTGTGCTTGTTCTAGTAATGTACCTGACTGAGCCCAACTGAATCTAGCAGAATTCTACACAGTGTAGTAATTTCTGAAGCAGCAGACTTTATCTCTGGATTTAGAATTTGTGACTGAATCGGTTCCTCCTGTGAATTATTCTTAAGGTTATTACCGCACTGAAAGAGACAAAGGGACACAATATGAGTTGTTCTACAAGAAGGCAGATGATATGGAGTACAGGCATGTTACATTGTTTCGACCATTTGGGCCCCTAATGAAAGTGAAGAGTGAAACTGTTGACATCTCCAGGTCAATTATAAACATTATTGTTCCCCTTGCTGGAAGGACAGAGGTATTTGCGCAGTTCATGCAAAACTTCAGGTAAGTGCCTCAGGAATTTGGCCCTGTACTGTGCAGTGTAGCTTTTTTCTGGATGATAAGACAAGTAGAGTTTTACCTTCCAGTGGAGTGGTTAGAACCTATACAACACTGATACTTGGGGGAATGGGAATTTCCAAAATCATGTGTGGCGAAGCATCTTCTTGGTTAAAAGTTTTTGTAAAATGCTTTTGGTTTTGTATACCAGCCAGAGTGGCAGAACTGAAGATAGGATACCTGAAATGTAATTTCTTGGTTCAGTGTACTGCATGAACCAATTACCCTATTTCTAATAAGAGGTGGTAAAGGAAAGAAGGCAAAAGGGAAAAATTGGCTGGAGGAGTTATTTGTTGCTAAGTTGTACTAGACAACTGAGCTACATGTCTTTTAATTGAAGAAAGCAGCATCATAACTTACGGATTTGCTTTAGTCAGATTAATTTATAGAGTGTAAAAGGTAAATTATTTATAGACAGTACAAATCTATTGAGTGATCTTTACTATTCTAAAACACAAAATACTTGGTTGAGGCCTCTCCTTAGGCTTTTTGAAATAATGGACACTGTCATTCTTGCTTTTAAGGGAAGTGTGCATTAATCAAGACAAGCGGATTCACCTCACTGTAGTATATTTTGGACAAGATGGTCTTTCTGAAGTCAAGAGCATCTTGGACTCAGTTGCTAGGTGAGTTGAAAAAGTCCAGACATGTAGGATGCTGTAAGTAAAACAAAATGTACAATGTATTATGAAGTAATAATTAGCTGCTTGCCTCTTGTTTCAGGTTGCAGTTAGTACAGTGCCAGGATACTCTTTTTGTATTATTCGGAAGGAATGTGGTGACTGGGAGGGGGCTTGTGATGACCACAAAAGAGGTTAACGTATTTTAAACAAAAGTTGTAAGATGTTCACCTCTCTACAGTCTGAGCTAGAATTTTGCTTCTTAAAGAAGTCTCATTTTTCTCTTTCAAGAGAAGTCAAGGTAGCTATTAAAGTTAACAATTAGAAGAAGAGTCAATGTAACTCCACCTATATATAAGCAGCATGGATGCCCATAGCAAGTGTGAAAGGCAAGCTATAAATGCATTAAATTAATAAAATAATAAATGGGTAAAAGGGCAGTCCTTGAAGTTGTTAGGTTAATTAGTGGCTGATACAATTTCCATCATGGTTTTAGCGAGATAGCAGTATGTGATTATTCCATTAAATGGCTACCTCTGTACCATCTCCGTATTTTCTGTTTGCTGAAATCTTGCAGGAAAATGTGTTTAGAATTGTAACTTCGTAGGCAGGAATTATATTTCACTCTATCTTAATCCAGAATATTTCTGCTATGAATCTGACTATATCCATACGATATATTTCTCCAAGCTTAAGCTGATATGTCATGAATTGAACCATTTAAACCCCTCCACCTCTTTTCAATTTGTTTTTTATTTTCATTTGCAGAGAGGCTAATTTCCATAATTACACTCTAGTTTCCTTGAATGAAGAATTCAATCGTGGTCGAGGACTAGATGTGGGTGCTAGAGCCTGGGAAAAAGGCGAAGTCTTGATGTTCTTCTGTGATGTTGATATTTATTTCACAGCTGAGTTCTTAAATAGCTGTCGCTTGAATGCTGAGCCAGGTGTGTTCCTGTTGAAGGTTCTGAAGGCAGTAGGAGTGTTACAAGCCCCGCCTACCCTTGCAAGCCATGTCCCTCACAACTTCTGTGGCTCTGCCTTCCCAAAGCTGCTTCACCTGCTCTACCCATGGAAGCTTGGCCAATCTCATATGGTGGCTGAATGCTCCGAGACCTCCAGTCGATGGGGCAAACAAGGGCAATATTATTGCTCTTTCATCTGCTTGTAAACTTCACTCAGGTGTTTGGTTGGCTACAGTAATGGTGGGGATGAGACAGTGGTTTGGTGAGAACTTTTACCTGGAATTTTTGAACTCACTGGGCTTTCAGTGTAGTAGTGTAAGAAACCTGTGCATATTGCAGGGGAAATTTGTTTAATGCATTTTTACCCTTCCTTGTCCCCACTAATGTGGTTGCCCAGTGCAGCTTGCCTAAAATCATGAATATGCAACACAGGGGTTGTTTTACATATATAAATGTAGAACTTATGGAGGTTACATCCATTTTTCTCTCGCCCTGGTGTTTATCCTAATAAGTAGCATCTTCTGCCAGGACAAATTTTGAATATTGGTGTTTTGCACTTCTCTAGTTGTCTAATCCTGTCTTACACACAGCAGTGTATTTTGGCACTGAATGGTGGTTTCCCCTATATTATTTAACGCTGAATATAATGGATTCTTTAAGAGGCAAACCTGCCTTTTATGCTTTGCTTGTTAAATGAATTAATAAAAAAAGGAGAACTGCAGCTGCTTTTTTCTGCTCCAAGTCCCACAATGAGTAACAAATGTCTCCTGTCTTTGTAGGCAAGAAAGTTTTCTATCCTGTGGTATTCAGCCTTTATAATCCTGCCATTGTCTATGCTAATCAAGATATACCACCCCCTGTGGAGCAGCAGTTGGTAAGTGACTAGAGTCTGAAGAAACTTGACAGACTTGCTTTCCACATGAACATAGTTGGTTTAGTGCAGCATCACTCTGTTGCCTTCAAGATGAAGCACATCTAATCCTAAATAGTTATGTCCTTCCACATCTAATAAGTTGCAGAATTTCCCTCAAATGTTTCAGCAGAAAGGATGGAACAGTATTGATGGATGTTGCCCATGAATGTTTGTAAGCTCTGCAATCTGCAGAATTGGGTTTTTAGTTTTTTAGCAGCAAACATTGGCCAAAGGTGAACAGTGCTACCATATCCATCGCAGTGAATCGTGGGATATTGTGAGTGTATATTTGTATTTTAATTGAATGAGAAGTGTTGCAAGAAGGTAATTTTTCTTATTGCAGTGTAATGTAGAACATATTGGCTATGAACTGTAGGGCAGCCCAATCCTATTCTGCCCAGAGTGCGGGGCTGCCGCAGCACCGAAAATGGCTGCCATGGCATTCTGAGCATAACCAGGCAGCCACCTGCGGGTAAGGCAAGCAGCCTCACATTGAGGCTCCTCGATTCTGCAGCAGCCTTTGGGCTGGTGCAGAATCAAGAGCCTTCATGTTGGGCGCTGGCCCGACACAGAGGCTCTGGATAAACAGAGGAACAGAGCTGGTCCCGTCTCCTCCCCCTGCAACCCCACCTACTTCTCTGTTGTCTGGCAGTCTGTGCGAGTGGCAGAGCACCAGTGATCTACCAGTGCTAGCCCAGCACCAGCTGGCACTGGGCTGGTGCTGAGGGCCATGAACATGCTTTATAGCACATTTGTGACACTCATTGCTGGCGGAGGGAGCTCAGAATTCGGCTCTGAGTGATGATGTGTTTGACCTTGCGCTTATGGACTGAAATTGGACAGGACAACAAACATGAAATGAAAACAGGTTCTGGGGGCACACCATGGTGTTAGGTCATGTTACAGGAGTGGGGAACTTCTATGGTTATCACTTTTGGCATTATCACAACATTGGTTGTCGAGTCTAGTCCCACCTTCTTTGGGGGATCCTAAGTCCCAAATCTGAGTGACAGTTCACACCACAACGTTTAAGAAAAAGAACTTGCTCTGGAAAATGTCAATTTAAAATCTAAGTCAGTGATTTTCAGTCTTTTTCGTCTCATGGCACACTGACAAGGTACTAAAATTGTCAAGGCATACCACCAGTTTTTGACAATTGACAAAGCACACCATGCTGTTGGTGGGGTGCTCACATCCCCCAATGGATTACTAATAAAAGACCCTCCCCCAAGCACCCAGGGCACACCTGCAGACCACTCACAGCACACCAGTGTGCCATGGCACAGAGGTTGAAAATGGCTGATCTAAGAGATGGTGAGAGTGAAGCATGAGTGGAGAATTGCCTAAGCAATGGGTCCCAAACTGGTGGATTGTGATCCACCAGTCTGGGAAGCATTTGTTGCTGGCCCCTTAAGGGGCGGGTAGAGGGGGAGGTAGTGATGTGATCCCCAGGATTGTGCTGCTGCCAGGTACAGGGGGGCTTTCCACTTGCCTCCACCTGGAGCACTCTCCAAGCCTTAGAAAAGTTAAAAATAACTATCTGAAACCACTTCCAGTTTCACAATCCTGGGGATCGCATTGCTGCCTTTTCCCTGTCCTTGCAAAGACTTACTGTTTCTCAAACTTTCTAGGAGACGTTTGGGAACTACTGGCCTAAAGATATAATTACTTTCAAGTTCTGTTTTGATGCTTCTTTCTGTGCAATCCTTGAAAGGTGTAAAATGTATGTATATATTTTATAATTGTAGGTGCACAAAAAAGATTCTGGTTTTTGGCGGGATTTTGGCTTTGGAATGACTTGTCAATATCGGACAGATTTCTTGACTGTTGGTAAGATGCATAAACTTGAATGGTTGCTTGAGTTAAGAGTATATTTAGTGACCTTTCTGGAAATATTGCTTCCCATTGAGTTTTCTACTCAAATGCACAAATAAAGTGACTCTTGCACTAATTCAAATGAAAGTTATTTCTTTCAAGAAGCTATTTTATTTAAAATATTCTGCCGTTCAGTTTGAAGTCCCACTCCACTCTCCCCCAGGGTCTGTAATTTAAATTCCACTTTTTAAACTATATAAACAAAAATGTATGAGTTAATTCACACAGCAGACTTTTATCACGTCACTATTATACATTTTGAAAGCTACCATGAATTATTGAAACTCACAGAGGTTTGTTAATGAATTTTGGCACCACCTTGTGGTTTAACTCAGTTTTTATATCAGAGTAAGAGCCTTATGCTTAGTGACATTAATACAATATTTTACAGTGCTTGAATTTTAATAAAATACAATTTTCAGTAATGTTCTTTGCTTCATATTCTTAAGGTAAATAAAATTAACTAATCATTATTACTGCCTGTGTGCATCCAAAGCGAAAATTCATGTGACCCTCCTCTTTTGGTTTCTTCATTTCTGGTCTTTGGAAGATCTTTAGATCCATAGTTTGTCCTACTTATAGGATTACTGTAGTTCTCTTAAAGAAGTGAAGCAACTGCTCACAATCACATAGTCATAATCAGAAGAGGCAAATAAAGCAAATTAACGAACAAGTGAAGAAATTGAAGGACAAAGAAAATAATTTCTAAGACAAGTGAAGTGGAGAGAAGAATGTCTATCACTTGACTGTCTGCATTTGTCAGTGTGCAATTTCTTCCCACCCTTTATTCATATAGTTACAGCAGTTGTTTGTGTTGCATCTGTAAATTACTTGTTTGGTGCCATTCTTCTCTCAAGTAACATGTAACTATTTTTTGGATTTCTGGTTGAATTTTATCTTTTTTTGAATTTTGTTAGGTCTGAAGTAGGTTTGTTAGGTTTGATGTCCTTTTGTAAGCTAAAGTCCTTTTCTCATTGCCCTGTTTAACTTGCCTTCTGCTCCTAAATTGCATATCTTAATCTTTTGTTTGTTTTATTTCTTGCTTTGAGTGGCAGAAATTTCTTGAATAAATGAATGGGTACACATGTATAAAAATTGCAGTGATTTCCTGTAAAATACATGTAAGTGGCAAGTGAGCAAGATTTGGCATGCTTGCTTTGTATTTTGCAAGAAACCTCAGATTTATACATATGAACACTGCCAAGAAATGATGCAATGCAGATTAATTTTCTTTTTCTTGAAACAGAAATTAGTCCCTGGGAATGAAACTAAAGAGTATTAAACAAAGTTTAGAAAATGTTGTTTCAGTGCACATGCCATCAGAATTGCTCTGCTTTGCTTTGGTATCTGCTGCTAACTGGCATGTGTATGCAAACAACTTAGAGATGCATTAATTCTGGGTAATGAGAGGATAAAAACTGTGCCCAATAAGTTTTTGCAGAGATTATGAGTATTTTAGATTCCTTGGAATCTTATCCTTCATTTTCAAAGAGGGATCTCATCCTTTATGTCTTGCAGTGGTTATGCTTGAAGATATAGTGGATGCTTGCTAGAATTTTCACAACAACCTAGGCTTTTAAAGTAATTCATGGATGAGGACAGCAGTTAAGTAAAAAACATTGCTGTGTAGAATAATTTTAGGTAAAATGTACAGTGTGACCCTTCACACTGAACAGGTTGCCAGTGTCTCAATTAAAGTAGTTACAAAAGCAACATTTTGATGTCTTTGTGTTGATTATTGAATCTGAGACAGTATACCTCTTCCAGTGTAAGACCATCTTTTCCCTGCTACTTGAGGCCTGAATTTTTACCTTATGATTTCCATTGTTCTTCTTTTCTCTTTCACTTGTTCAGCTTTTCTACTGCCCTTACTTAACCTTTCTTAAACAATAACAAATAGCTGAGGTGCCTGTGGGGCAACCCAATTTAGGTTATGCTAAAGACCTATGATCTAGGAAAAAGAAAGTCTCGTCTTCCCTCCATGATTTGTGATCTAATTTTGTTTGCTTCAGAAGTATATTCTTTGATATCTTGTAGGTGGTTTTGATTTGGAGGTCAAAGGCTGGGGTGGAGAAGACGTCCATCTTTATCGAAAATACTTGCATGGTGATCTAATTGTGATCAGGACTCCAGTGCCAGGCCTTTTTCATCTGTGGCATCAGAAGCATTGTGCTGATGAACTGACTCCAGAGCAATATCGCATGTGTATCCAGTCTAAAGCCATGAATGAAGCATCTCACTCTCACCTTGGGATGCTGGTATTCAGGGAAGAGATTGAGGCCCATCTGCGCAAGCAGGCATTCAGGACTAACAGTGAAGCAATAGGTTAAAATGACCCTTGGTGCAATCCTAAGACTCTGCAGTTGCTGTGAACCAGCATTGTTCTAAAGCCTTAATTAACTCAGCTAAAAAAAATTACAGTGCCTGTCCCTTGCGGAACATGAGATAAAAAAAGATCTTTTTTCTCTAGCCAGCTGTTACCTGCATATCACACCAGACTAGGCACTTGAGTAAAAGGAAGTATTTCTGTTCACTTTTATGAGTCCAACTGCACACAGAGGGGAAAAGAACAATAGCAACATATATGAACTCTTCATGTTTTAACATTTGTCGCTTCTCAGATTTGCATCATGAGAGGGTAAAGATTGTAAGTGAATGATTGTCTTCTCCACTGCCTATGGAATATTCATACTGCTTATTTCACTGTAGTTTGTAGGAAGGACTCTTTAGGTTTGCACTCCATGAGAAGAATAAAACACTGAAACAAAAGCCTCTGGAAAATGTAATAAAAAACATGGTTTGCTTTGCAGCTAGAAACACAGAATTTGCCTTGTTAAACATCAGGTGCATAAATCAATTTGCAAAAGTATATATAGTTTTTTTGAAAGGCCATTGGACAGTTTACAATAATATTATGATGCTGTTCATTGTTGGATCGTAAATGTATTAAGCTTGTATGCTATTTGCTTATCCTAGCTATTGGCCAAATAATTTGTTGCATGTTTCCGGATGTACAGAGAGACACTGTCTAGAACACAAGCAGTTCACTTCACTGCCTCATTATGTCACTTCTGCTGTCTTTTGTTCTTGAAATGAATACTAAAGGCTATTATGTTGCCTGGGTGAAGAGAGAAGAAATTGGAGAGATTGCATTTAAAGATTAGAGGGCCATCACTTGCTAACTATGCTAGCATTGGGCTATCTTTATTTTACTCCCAGCAGTTGGCACAATAATGCCTCCTGCTCAAATCCTGTTGAACTGAACGATGCTCACAGAAATTCAGCGCTTGGTTTTTCTGTTGTCCCTGTCCATTTCAGATGGAGCTTGCAGAGGAGACACTAGCAGCATTGTCTTTCTTATATTCATGGGCAATGAAAAGATACAGCTTTTGAAACTGAATGACTCTGTACTGTTTGAAAATAGTTCTGGCCATGGATCCCTTTTTTAACATGTAGTTTGCCTTTCTATAACATTGTGGAGAGCAATTTAACTTGTCCCGTGAGGAGAATGTAATGCAAGTTGGCTTGCTGATGTGTTCTCTTAATTAAATTGAATACTCTTGTGTTTTAATATTTGAATCTTGTGTTTTAGTATTTGACTGTTTCTCATTTTGAGGACATAAAACAACATGCCACATGATCCTAAAAGATCTCTATAATTGAATGTGTCTAGAGCAGTGGTTCTCACACATTTAGCACCGGGACCCACTTTTTAGAATGAGAATCTAAGTCCCTCCGGAAGTGATGTCATGACTGGAAATGACGTCATCAAGCAGCAAAATTTTTAACAATCCTAGGCTGCAATTCTACCAGGATTAGTCCCATTGACTGTCATTGTTAAAAGAATATACATAGTAGCTTGTTAAAAGTACAGGTCTGTAACATTTCCCCAAGTGCAGTCACATACCATGGAAGCATCACTTCTAATAAAAATAAAACATTGAAATGAATGGGGACCCACCTGAAATTGGCTCACGACCCACCTAGTGGGTCCCGACCCACAGTTTGAGAAACACTGGTCGAGAGTGATGTGGCTATATGTTTGTGGTAAGATATATACCTGTGTAAGGTATGTGGGCAGATCCATCTCACTATGCAGCGAGTGGCAATAGGATCCTAGCAAGTCACCATCAAGATTCATGCTGAGGTGTAATTTGCACTCATGTCTCTGGCTTCATTTGTGAATGGGTTACATGAAATGTTGATAGAAAAGGTTCCATCTGACCTGTTAAGTAGGATGATGTGCATATCCTCTGCAGGAAATAGTTCTATTTCCCCCATTTTCACAAGGTCCAGAAATAGCGGAAGAGAAGCTGCTGAATTGCCTGTGCTTTCTCTACTGCCACTTTTGTGAACAGTCTGAAGCACCTTGCTAAAGGCCATTCTTGAATTATTCCCAGGCATGCCTTCTCCTGGCTATTTCAGTGCCATTAACAACTTTTTGCAGCATCTCAATATATCCGGTAGTGACATCGGCCCAAAGCACGACATCAGTGCAACATACTAAAACTGCTTACAGCTTGCTGCAGTGCTGCTGGTCCTGACACTGCACTGACAATCCCACAGAATTACAGGTTCAAGCACTATAATACATTTTGGGAAAGAATGTGACTTCAGTGTATATTTGCATTAACTCGTACTAGCAAAGATCTGTCTTTTTTGGAATACATTTTCTGACAAAAACTAAAAGTAACGCCATATATACACAACTGATTTTGGATTTGGTTTGGGTGTGAGGGAACCATAGACTGGGGTGACACTTCAGTGCATGAAATCCTGATTTTTCCAAGGCAGGCTGATCAAACCATCACAAAGGCTTCCTAGAGAATTCAGTTGCCAGCCTGCAAACTCATCTGGGGTTCAAACTGCTGCTGGGATCCTATAAGGTAGGATGTTTTACTTTGAGTTGAACAACTGATTTCTATCCCTCCCATGCTATATTGCAAACTGTTTTTGAAACTTCTCTCAGTTTGCCATACAGTATTGTAGGCAGGGTGCTGTTTGGGAAAACAAGTCAAAGGCTTCTTTGGGGCTCATGAGGGCATCACAGTTCATTTGGATGCTCTTTGTCTACAGTCAGTAAATCTCAGCCCAATCCTATGCATGTCTACTCAGAAGTAAGTTCCATGGAGTTCAATGGGGCTTACCCCCAGGAAAGTGAGTATAGGATTGCAGCCTGTGTGTCTCATGTGCATCCAAGCATTGCCAAAATAAATGCTTTTTAAACTTAATACAACATAGGGTGCTGCAACAAGAGTCTATAGCTTACAGTATGTAAGTTTATTCTTGATCTTGAGATGGAGAAGTCCAGCAATTCTGACTGGGGGCAAACTTGATTGTTTTGAAGAGGTTTGCCTTAATGCTTGTGTAAGCCACCAATGCTGGCAATCTGTTTTTTACAAACCAATATTGTAATGCTTGACCTTGTCTTTGTTGTGGTTTTTGTTGCTGGTGCCTGTCTCAGGATAAACTGATTTGTTAATCTCTTATTAAAGAGATTAGGACTTGCACATGAATTCAGTTTGCTTGAACAAATGAAACTTGGACCAAATATCCATAAAATAGCTCTAGTTAGAGAAGAGCTCCTTGTCATTCATGCTGGGTGTTATTTTGGGATTAATTACAGCTTTTATACAGGACCTTAACCTGTAGTCTTTCACTGAGAAAGAACGAGGCACTGTTTTTTCAAGGTTAATGAAAAGTAAATTACGGTGTGCAAGGATTAGGCCTGCATATCTGTCACTTTTTATCTGCAAATAACCAGTGCCCAGGGTCCGATCTTCTTTCTGTTGGATTGGGAACTATCAATTTAGCTTAGTTCGTTCATTCTGATACACAGAAGACAACTGCAAAAGCAAGCATTCAAAAAATTCTGCAAGTCAGAGGGAAATTACTTTCTAGAAAGGGTAGTCAAAACTGCATGGCACACTGTATTCTAAATGAGGGTATGCTACAGACTTTGTGTTTAATCCATTTCCTATTAATCTAATATTGAATGCATCTTTTTTCCACTGTGGTAGTAGCACACTAACATCACTTTCTATGAACTTCTGTAACCCCAAAATCTTTCTTATGTGTTACTGCCAGTATTAAATAATATGCACAATTCATATACATTTTACTGTTTAAATGTTTAAACATAATAAAACAGGGATGATAACTGGAACAAAACTACCCATGGTGGTGCAAAGTGGTGAAGGGATTGCTTCTTTCTACCTATAAAATGGATACTTTTTACTCTAAAAAATGGGATGTGGTTCCAATTATGACAGAGTTAGTTTTGTTAAATCTGACCCTTTCAACAGAATTTATATATTTGTTGGGGATGCCTGACATTTTCCAGTATGCTACAAGTTCCTCCTTGTGAGAAGCAGAGTTTTCCATCAGCACATATGAGAAATTAGGAGTGGTTCTGGCTTTGCTGAATTTTTGCCACATTTAGACATTGGTAAAAATGGGATTTGGAGTAGGGTGAGCCATACTGTCCCTAAAATCTTCTCATCACATTGCTGCTGTTTTACTATGATGCCCAGCCCTAGTTACCTGCTACTGTGGCACTGTTTTAAAAGGAAAAAATTGCCTTCATTCTAGAAACAATGGCATTATACAGCCAAAAAGAGTTGGCTAAATGACAACATAATTGAGATCAGATGAACCTATGCGATGTTAAGGTACTGCCCATAAACTTTATTAGCCCTTGATGATGTGTCATGATGACTCCACTGTTTCTAGGATGAAGGCAGCAGCAGATTGCTCTTTAAAAATAATTAAAACTGCCAGAGCAACAGCCCATTGGAGCTGCAAACCTATTGTTAAAAGGTGCTGGGGGGGGGGGGGAGCACAGACTGGTGTGCAGCTGCTACAAGTTGTGAATACAGCCCTCTATTTGTCATTTTTTACCAAGAATATATACCACTTTTCAACAAAAGTGTTCAAAAGTAGTTTATAGAGAGACTTGGGGCCCAAGTCTGAAGAGTGTGCACCGGCTCACTGCCAATGCACACTGTTGCAAATGTGCCATAAGGCACACTTGAGGCAGTTAGTGCTGGTCCCGCGGTGGAGCAGGCTCGGCACAAAGGCTGGTGAACCACCGCCCGGTGCTCTGTGTGAAGCACCAGGCAGAGAGGTAAGTGGGAGCATGGGGGAGGCGTTCCGGGGTGGGGGGGAAGCGTGGTGGGGTTGGGAGAGGGGCAGACATGGTGGCAGGCTCTGCTGCCATACCCTAACCCCCCCCCGGCTTGGGAGACCCAACACAGGTCTACTCAAATCTGTGCCCACTCAGTAGTGGATTTGCAGATCCAAGGAGATCTATTGGGGCTGCCTGGGTTAAGGGAGCACAAGCTCCCTTATTCTGAGTAGCCCTAGCAGTCCTTCTAAGCCTCTTGGGATGCAGCAGTAGCCATTTTGGTGCCATTGCGGCCCTGGGTGCTGGGAAGCTCAGGATTGGGTTACTAAATGGCGCCTTGACCCCAAAGGGCTCACAATCTGAAAAGATGCAGAAGAAACATCAGAAACAACCACTAGAAAAGGCACTGTAGTGGGGTGAGAAGGGGCCGTTACTTCCCCTCTGCTAAATAAGAGGAGCAACACTTGAAAAAGTGTGTCTTTGCCCCATTAGCAGGGTAAACCCACCTGTGATGGCTCAAGCAGACTAATTTTGCTCTGGAGTTTTTTTGTCCCTACAATAAACTTCCTGTTCCCATTCTGTGGCTTATTTTTCTGTTCTTGTGTACATTTGGCCTGTTCTTGCAACTTCTTCAGATTCATTGTGTGAGTTGATTCACTGAGTACCTATATAATGCTCCTGGCTTACTCAGGAATATTATAAGCTCATTCCATTAATTTTCACACCCTCCTTTTTTTGAAGTGGCGTAATTGGTGGTACATGCGATTATGATGTTCATGGTAAATGCTTAATACTACTGGATGCTTAACTTGCTGATCTCATAAAAAAGTAGCTATTCTGATGATGTAGGTCAGTCCCATTTGTTCCTGCTGTGTTCAGTGAGAAATGCTGATTTCAGTGGAAGTGTAACTTGTTTTGTGGTGAGTGAAATGGCACCCAAGAGAGGGCTGCTTCGCACCATCTATAGCAGCAAGCCTAAGTTTGCCACCACCAGGGAGCAGCAGACACTGTGCTAAGTGTAGCTATAGAGGAAGATCTGAATTTTCAGTTTTTCACATTTACACATTTATGTTTTTTGGTGTACCCTTTAAAGAATTGTGAAATGCACACCTAAAAAAATAATGTGTGCAGAACTTTAAAAGCAAGAGTTACTGAGGCACTGTGTATATTTTGAATTTATCTGCCTACAGAAGCCACAACATTCCTCACTGAGCATTATTGAATTCTCCTCCTGGTAATAATCTGCACCCCAAAATTCTAATAGATCTACCCATCTGCTCTACCAGGGTTTTCTGTCATAAAAAAATCAATGCAAATGAAAGCCAATCCTTTCCAAGTTGAGTTATTCATGGATCACAGTTCTATCAAGACCTACTCTACATTGCTTTACGAATATGGGAGGCAATTTCTTCATTACCCACTCTCAACTTGCTAAGTGGATCATATCAGTCTTGTGTTGCGTTGCATACAGATAAATTATCCTTGTAATTTTCACAATGCTGTAAGGTGGGCCAGTGTTATTTCCCCCACCCCTATAGGATTAGAGGTTGGAGTATGTGCTATGAGATTCTGAGCTTGTCTGTTTGCTAAGATGATGTTTGAATGGGAAATTTCCTCCTATGTTCTTAACCCTTACACTATGCCACTCCTCCAATTGTATTTACACTGTGAAAGATCTCTTCAGCTCATCCCAGCTTTCAGTTTGCTAACTTTATATTTAATAATAATAATAAAAAAGCTTGGAAATCCCTGAACAGGGAAGAACAGAGAAGAAATCTATGAGATCAAATGTATCCTGGTTGAAGCAACTTTGATTTTATTAATGCAAGCACATCAAGTCAAACACAGAATATCCTGCTTTTTATGGTACAGCTTTATATGTAGCAATTCAGCTCCAAATAACAAAACACGGATGTTGAAGGAATGTATCAAACCAAAGGAAAATAAAACAATAATAGAAAGCCATGTAGAAATGGCACTCATTTCAAGTATAGACTAGAATCGATTGACCCCTGGAGTGCACATTCATGTGAAAGCTTTTTTTTTTTCCTTCTTAAATATGCATACACAAGAAGTGTTCCAGAATGGCATTTCAAATATATATCTCTGAAATTTAAAGCATCCCTTTGTAAATTTCAAATACATTAACAAAGCCAATATACAACCCCTTTCGTAGTGTTTGACAATGTTGCTAGCTAGGACATCTCCAAAAGTGCAAAATAACCACTGTAATAATACAGTATAAATATTCTCTTACTCTACTCCAGGGCTGAAAATCAACATTTCAGCACGGGAAAATATAGCAGCAAGTCACAAATAAACAAAGCCACTGTCTGCCTTAATGGGGTTGACGTTCAGTTAATACATAGTATTTTTTGCTCCCTCGTTTGCCTTGTATAAATTGATTCCATTGCTTCTACTTGGCTCATTTGCTCTGCCTTGTTTCCTGACAATTTTTAGCAGTGATGGGAAAATGCCTTCGCAAGGCCTATTTGTTTTTTCAATATGATGGAGAGACGTCTTTGCAGATAATCATGTATTAATTAGAAAATGAGAATCGGTAAGGCCTCTAAATATATTACATTTTGGGGGTGTTATCTAATGAATAAATGAACCTTGCAAATACCAGATTACCTTATATTAATGGTCTACTGTTGGGTTTTAATTTTTCCTTGGGAAGATAATAGGTGTACGATAATATATAATGAACTTCATTAAAACTAATTTCATTTTTAATCTAGTACTCAGTGTTTGGGTTTTTATAATCTCCTAATTTAGAAATTAATTAGTAGTAAATTGGCTAGTAATGGTGATATAACCTTTTAAGCAAATGAGAAACCTATAACCTAATAAGAACTCTTATCAGTGAATGTGAATACGTTCAAATAAAAAAAGTTAGAATTGGCTAGCCTTGTTGATTTTTTTTTTAATATGCTTCTAATTGTGGGCTGCAGGGATTGTTACATCATCTTTTACTATTTTAAAGATGGCTTTATCTAATGCTAGAAACCCCAGTTCCAAACTTGTTCTAAATGGCAACTCTGCTATTGTGGGCTGGTCCACATTTGTTTGTTGATCACCCGAAGGCTGAATCATTAAATGATAATTTGCCCCTGCAAGTGAGCTCTTTAACCCATTTCTGCCCAACCCACAGGTGTCGATCCCTGTTGCATATCTGCAATGTTGGGCAGAAATGGCTTTTAAATTGGATGGAATCAAGTCACACATGGCTGCCTGAATGAGTAATCAAGTTATGTACCATGTATGAGTGAACTCCCAAGTTTTTTAAATGAAATATCAGGAAAATAGTATAGTTTTGAGAAATGAACTCAAGTCGTAAGAAACAAAATTCATAAAAGTTAGAAAACATTTTCCAAAGCAATAGAAGAAGTTAACAAGGAAGGTTTTGACATACTCTTAAGGTTGAAATGTTGTATATTGTACTTATTGTACATCTGTACTTATAGGTGGTAGATTGCTTGGGTAAATGCTTAAATTTTCACCTCTCTCGATACTTCTGAAACAAGGCCCAAAACTTTCGCAGAAACTGGACATCAAAAGCGAGTCAAATATTGATGATATAGCCGCAGTTATTATTTAGTAACCTGATCTGGAGAGACTGCTGTTATCTGTAAATATAGGGTCAGTGGTCATAAACTTTTGCTGGTAATCTGTCCACCAATGGGAGCCAAGTCGGAGGCAGCATGCAAGCCTTTCTCATATCCACCAATCTTGTCTATATGATGACTTAACGCTGATATCTGAACACCTTACAAGTTAATGAAGCTTCTTTGAAAATTCTGCTTTCAGCCTCTGTTATGCCATTACAGTTGACATCCTCCAACTAACTCCAGTATTCATTATCAGAGGCTAGTTTGTAAAAGATGACACATTCCCGGTTAATCTTTTGCTGAGATTGTGGCGATTGTCCATCTCCCTCCCAAAAATCTTTGATAAACAAAATGCAAGGGTAGTCTAAAGAGTTTCCAGAACAAATAAAAGGGGGGTGAGGGATAGGAGGATCTGGCAATGATCCCATTTTACCTTGTCAAACCTTGTAACATAAATATGTTTTGCTGCACCATTTATTGTTATATAGGCAGGTATACTCTAGTTCATGTGCCATCTCTTTCAGTTTATTTACAAAGGTGTAGCTAGTTTTCAAAAGACATCCATATTTTTGTTTCACTTGCTTCCAATCCAGAATTGTAGAAGGTACACTAAACGATTACAGTACCTTTGTAAGGCACTATTGTCTGATGTGAGAGGGGGAGCAGTCTTGCTGCTGCAGTGGTTTAAGGCCAGACTAAAGGAGACAAGGAGTCCCTGTGCTCAACTGGGGGCTTCCCACACTGTTTCCTTGCAGGTAAGAATCAGCTTATACAATAGCCGAAAACAAGTGGTAGGACTTAACCTGTACAGCTTCAGGCTATAGAGATGATAGATCTAGTGTCTGAATGTTTCCCATGTAATGTTGGTTACAGAATACTGACATATCGGGGGAAAAAGGTTTGATCTTGACGTGCTGTTTATCTGTGTTGAGCATTCAGACATGCAACCACTAACAGTGGGCTGCCAGGCAAAGCTTTGCCACTTCATTCTGCTGCCTGTATAAACTGGCAGAGCATAGTTTTCAAATGCACTACAAAGTCAAAAGAGGCAAGGAAGGGCAGTGTTTAGGGGGAAAACGTGGGACACCCAGGAGAATGAGAATAAATTCCAGAAAAGGAGCAATGTGAAATACACTACCAGAAAAACAACAAAGCATCCTGTGGCATCCTGAAGATGACTGTGGTATGAGCTTTCAAAGACAAAAGCGTAATTCATCAGATACAACAAGTAAACGGTCAGGGGCACGGGAAGGGCACAGCTGGGAAGCTGATCTTGTTTCCCTTTTTTGTGGGGAATGAGGGCGCGGGAGAAGTAAGCTCTTCAAAACAGATGACCCAACTAGGGCTCCAACTGGACAAGGGCTTTGTAATATAGTGGAGTTAGTGTAACGTTCCTGTCCTAATCCTGGAAAATGCTCTTGTACCTTTTCCGATCTGGAAGCTTCACTGATTTCAAAGGTATCAGCCTGCAGAATGAAATTTATTTTCAGGAAGTCTTAGCCGAATCAAGGCACGGGGGGAGCACTGAACCTGTTACATGTGTTGAGTCCATCTGAAAGTGTGCGTATATTAGGCGGAAGTAATAAAACAAGAAAATAAAAATCTGGATGTCATGAGAATAAGACATCATCATAGATACCACCATCCCCACAATCCATTTCATCTCTGAGAACAGGGCCCTGCCCTTGATATTTTTATCATTAAAAAACAAAATCCTTCATTTAAGTGCTTTAAGGTTGATGTGAAATTTTTAGCACTTTTTTTTCTTTTGTAATTCATAAAAGGCATTGTATATACAAAACAGACCTCAGCCAGTGGGGCCTTTCTTTTCTCAAACCGAGTCATTCAGTCTTTAAAAACAATGTTTTTAGTGTGTGCTTTAAAATCTGAAGCAAAAAATCCAAAACCTCAGGCTCTGTTGAGCAGAGTAGTCCTAAAAGAAAAAGATAAAAGATCACATCAGTAACTTTCTTCTTTTACTACCAATACACGTGTCACCGTAATTTAGAGAAAACAGTTGCATTAAAACAATCTAGACCTAATGGTGAAAAAATTTAGGGTGAGTACCCACTGTCAGTTGGTTTCTATTCCTGGCTATGCTTACTGTTTGCTTGCTTCATTAAGCTTGCCTAGGGATACCTACAACCTGCTTAACTGATCTTCTTGTATTCTTCATTACTGTACACTTACCAATTTATTCCCTGGAGACTAACTCAACAGCCCTTAACCCACATGTTGAAATACTTGATCACAGATCTGGGCTTTTTTCTTAATGCAGGTACACTTGCTCCTTGCTTGAAAAGATAGACCAATCCCAGCCGTATTTAATGTGCCATAACCTGGCTTCAGATTACACCTGTAAAGTCCATAGCCTTCATGTAGAATAACCCTGATGGCTATGTAATCCAGAGCTATTCTACTGGGCTGTGTCTACGCATGGCAAGGGGGGGGGATGATAAGGTTAGCTGGTCCATGGTACAATGAACTGTACCATTTCATATTGTAGGTGGGGGATGCCACTTCTGAGTACTTCATCAAATTTAAAAAAGAAAAAACTTCCTGCAAACAGAAAACTAGCACTTCAAGAAGAAAGGTTCTAGCTCAATCCGCCTGCTGTGCTAGTTCTGTATTTGCAGTTTTCTATGTGATTTCTTAATGTAGGAAGGCATTGCAAAAATATAGTTCTCTTGAACCCATACTTTCCCTCTGAAAACATTCAGTCTAGCACTTTAAATTTACTTGAATGTGTAGACCAGGATCGGGTTATGCAGAAGGAGATGGCAGACTAAAGTGACAGAATGTGGAACTGTATCGATTCAGACTGGATATTTTTGAATGTTCCCTTTGCATAAAAAGCTTCCCACATATAACTAAACTGGACTAGAGTATTGGGATCAAGGCTATGCTAAACCTTTCTCTCCTTTGTGAATCTTTTGAGTTTGTTTACTACACGCAAGGATTTCACATGGAGAAGCAGTCAAAAATATACTTTCAAGTCTGAAGTGGTACAGTCCAGTATTTGACCATCACCATTGCCTCGTGAGGCATAATGTGTAGTTCAGCTTTCATTTTGCATTCTGAAGGCTCAGCTCTACCAAAGCTGTATGTGATCGTTCAACATATGCGAAGAACCAAGCAGCTGGAAGACGGCTTTGTTACCTGAGTGTTTTCCAACTGTCTTTTTCCATATGATTTTCTGGACCTTCACTTTCAAATGATGCAATAAACAAAGCTGAGAAAAGAGTGGTAGAAGGAAGTCAGAAATTATTGAGGATATCCAAAGGTGTTGCTTTAAGAGGCGTAAATGCAAAACTACGCAGTTGGCTATGATTTCTGTGTCATTCTAACATGGCAAGTTCTCACTCTGACCCAATCCTAAAAATGCCATTATTATCAGCAGGTTTACAAATATGCAAGTTTGGGACTTAAGAAGGACTAGCCTCCTTGAATCTCAGAATACTTTTGTGTGGCCTGTACTATAATTGGGCTGGAATAACATAACTTCGACATTTATTTTTCTGCATTGTATCCAGCACGAATAATGCTCATATCCTGCCCACAACAGTCTGAGAAGCACAAAGGCAGTTGTAGAAGATGTTTGCATGATCTTACCTTCCTCACTGTAAATAGGCGCTGTGAGTAGATAACTCTGAATTTTCCTGTCCTTCTCAAAAGGACACTCAACCTGCTTCCATGTCATGAAGTCATGGATTTGCCTTGAAATTTCCCAGAACTTCTGCATGAAATAAATAAAAATGCAGTATTGAATTGAACAAGTTTCTTTATTTCACTAGTTTCTGGTTAAGCCTATAGCATACTGGACCCTGCACCATACAATGTGCAAGGGTCACTGGAAGTGAACATGGGGCCACCAATGGGCTGGTGACTCAGCCAGCATCTGACAGAGATGCTACTTTGCATGAACTGGCGCATCTATGTGAGTGCTGGATATGCAGTCCCCCCAGTTTGCACAATTGCAGTGGTCATTCTTTAACCTGCTTAGGTGATGGTGATGGTGATATGTGAATTCATTTAAGCGCAATCATTCTTGGTTGGTTGGTTTCTGTCATTTAGGCTGAACTAAGCCTATCATGGTGGTACAAATTCAAGCAGTTCAGTTTGAAAATGGACAAGTGGCAACTCTTGCTGGCTAAGCTGCATAGGTTTCTTGCTGGGACATTTCCACTGCTTGCAGCACACACCATGCCTGTTAATTCCATGCCTTCAAAACCTTGGCTTACCTTGAAGTTGATCTGTCCATTGGGCAAGTGGTTCGTGTGTATTTTGTGCAGGAAGTAGATGTCTTTAATGAAAAGGTTGAAAACTGGGATGACTATTTTCTCCCGGCTACTGTGTGCTGTCTGGGATCTCTGTGCTGCTCCTTGAAGGGCTGTTCGATAATTACAAAAGTTGCTAGATGGGTCCATGTGGTGCTGTTGGAATTAATTAAAAAAAGAGTAATTTGTACTCCTATGACTCACAAAGACAAATACTGGCATCATTTGTTTGCATCAACTTGTGGGAACTGGGGGGGGGGGAGAGAAGCAGGGAGGTGAGGTACTGCTTTTGCTTTGAGATCTATCCATGTTCCTCAAATAAAACTTAAATGTTACAACTATTCAGTAATGACGATAGCAGTACACATAGATCACAGCCATGTTTTTCTTCAAGGAAGAGGTTTTTAATTAAGTCAATTGGCTTGAGCTTGCTTTGGATAAATCCCTTCCCGTGGTTTCATATAGGCTGAAAGGGCATGTGCCACTGAATGCTTGTCTATTTCAATTTTGGGAATGAAAACAGAACTTTCTGGGGGCAGGCAGGGATAGGGGCAGAGACAGGTTTTGATGAGACTTGTCAAAAAGACTGGCAAAAAATGTGCTTTCTGTTTTTGTCTCCACTCTAGAATAAACTACAGTCCTACATTGTGACATGTAGTTGGCTACGTGGTGATTTATTATTACGGGACTTACTTACATGGGATTTTGTTACGTCATCACTGTCCACCAGAGGGCAGACATTAATCAGGAATGAAAAATAATAAACATCAGGCAAGTACTTCAGATGTGAGGGAGAAAGGTTTATATTTTAAAGTGAGGGTTAAACTACCTGTAGAGCTAAGACTGTGGGGTGGGGCTTGCGGGGGGGGGGGGGAGCGGTACATCCCTTTAGGGATAGTCTAGATCCCTTTTCTAAATTTTCATCTTTCATTCTTCTTTATTTCTTACCTATAAAAATCTAAGGGGGGGGGGAGAGCAGACACAATTATGCTCAATTGCTTTGTAAAAGGAGCAGACCTACGCCCTTGTTCTAGCGCTTTAGCCAATGAGCTCACAGCTCAGATGATTGCTTAGAAGTGGGAGCACGATTTTCCAGCAGTATATGACAAAAAGTTCAAAATATCTACCTCTAAAACATCAAACTTGGCTGTTTTGACTTTGGACCAGGTTTTCTTTAGCCGGGACACAGGACTCAAGTTCATACCCGCTGAAAAGAAAGAGTAAAAACACAGTGAAATTTGGAAGCAAAGGTACAACATCGTGGCATGGTAACAGGGTGTTTTTAGCACTGTTGGTAAAAGCCATATTGAGAAAATAGTTAGTCAGAGATATGGAAGTGTTTTTTAACCTTCTTCCTATTCTATATAATGCATTGATTTTTTTTTCCCTGTTGCACTACCATAGGAAAGAAGCCAATGTTTCCATGTTTTGGTGATACCAAATTGCCTAGGTCTAGTTAGGGAGATCTATAAGATAAAGCAAACATGCTTATCTGCAACGGACATGAACATAAATATGCACGTTTGAAGGCATATTTGCATTGCAGCACACAGCTGAACTGGCTGGATTCATTTTTTTTTCATGTGGCTGGGTATGCACATCACCATGGGGAGGAGGTGGGGAAGAAATAGCTGCTAACTGCTACTAGAACTATACTGGGCCAATGGGTGCATGCGCATGTCTGAAGGAACATTATTCTTCCCACACCAACCTCTGCAAAAGGAACCAGCTCCTGGACGTCAGCACTGGCAACAGATGTCATACTGGGCCAGTTTTACCCATCTTCCCGTATTCTTGGAGCATATTATGTGACCCATCACCTAACCTGGTAATGTGAAAATTTATTTCACCTTCTCTGCGAGCTGAGTGTGGTTAGGGTACCAACACAGTATGTATTAGGATGTGCAGGATAGTATGGGAAAGGACAATGCTGGAGAAAACTTCTGGGCAGGGATTGAAGGTTTCTCCCCTAAGATTCTATGACTATTGGCTGTAGCTCCTGTCAAATGTACTTTCAGTAGCAAATCTGCCATTGAGTAATATGTAGAGGTGTTTGTTTCTGGCAAGATAGGACTGCAGCCTAAGTCTTGCTGAACACAATGGGCTTACTTCTGAGTAAAATACTGTTTTCAAACACTTCTAGTAATATGTCAAGAGGTCCTGTTGAGACTCATCCTTATATGCAAGTGTGCACTACTTTTGACCTTTGCTATTTCTATTCTCTTAATCCCTGACCTTTTACATTCTCATTATGTGGAGGCCTCCACTTGGTAAAAGCTGTGGTGTCCATTTGTCAACCAGAGTGCTGCACACTTGGTGGGAAGTCATATCCACTCAAATGCCATCATTTTATTGATGCTGTCACATACACTGGCCTCTGGTGCCTTCCACAGTACTCACAGATAATGGCCATCATGGAATTAAAGTTTCCAATGTTGAAGCACTCTCTTGCCACGTCAATAAAAAACTCTACGACTCTGGTTCGCTGTTTTTTCTTCACAACCTGAAATTTTTAAAAGAAAGGATGCCTTAAAATGAGAGCTGGGAAATAACATTTGCAAAATGGGGCACTTCAGCTGCCTCCCCCAATTTTAATGGCATTCATTTGGAACCCTTATCTCTGCTTCTGTCTTGATAGGTGCCTCTTCCTTGTAGAGAGAGCCTTCAGGGTGCTGGGTTGTTTCTCTTTTTATTAAAAAGAGCTACAGTGGGAGATTATGTTGTGGGATGCTGGAATTCCACAGCCTTAATCAAGAAAAGAGTCATGGTCTTAGGAAGAACTTATCAACAAAACAAGACTTAAATGACTTCCTCCTGCTGGAGGAAAAAGAATGCATGAAGAATGGCTCTGGGGCTGGAATGTCAAAAAGACTTACAAGGAGAAAATATTAACTGTTCTCCCGAGGAGATGTTCTTGTGAATAGACTGTAGGATGGAGGCAGTATTGGTATGGTCACGTAACATATAAGGCCTTCTGATCCAACGTTTTAAACACCATGCTTGACGAGGGAAATATCCCATGCTGAGCAAAGAGCATTATAGCTTGCTTCAGATATGCAACTGAACAAGACTAATATCTGATATGGTTTCCCCTAATTAGTGAAATCATAGCATTTGGGTTTGTTATATGTTTTTCTACCTATCTTGTCTCACCTTCCCTCCAAAGAACTCAAGGTGGTATAGGTTGGTTGTCCAGTGAACCTACCTCACTGGAACTCAAATCCAGTGAGGTAGGTTGAGAGGGACTGGGTCAACAGCCACCCATTGCAAACTGAGTTAATGCTTCCCTGGAGCATTCTTTACTCAATGCACAAGGCAGCCAAATGGCCATTGCCTACCTGAAGTGGTACTATCTAGGAAGGAGTCTACCACATGATTCTGCTGAGCACTTAACTCCAAGGATACATTCTGTTCGACATCTTTTGTTCATGTAGTTCTATTATTCTCTGTGCTGGGCGATGACCAGCTCCAGAGAAGTTGTTCAAGTTACATCAATAAGGGTGTCACCCTTGTGACATAACCTGACACCCCCAGACGAGTCCCCTCGTCTTCACAGCCTTCCTTTTCTCGTTATCATAAATTATTTGGAGTTTGGGAAACAGCACACACTGTACAAATAAACTGTTAAATGTTTGTTTTTTTTAAGTTGGCTCCTTTGTAAGCAGCTTTAATGAACCCTGCCTCATGGTAACCATAGAAACCATAGCACCTTCCCAACTACACATTGTGCATTCTACATCAGAGTGGCTCTGTTTATTACACTGCATGGTGTGAGTTCCTAAGACCAGAGACGGAACGTCACACCACGCAGTGCTTCCTAACTGAAGCCAAACTCATACATTTTACCAGAGCAGTGTTACTGTTTTTCCCCACAGCTCGGTCCCAAGTTGCTCTGGAAACATATGATATCACAATATCCCATGAGAGGAACAAGTCAGGTGGGACTTTGTCATGTCATGTTTGTTGCAGGGATGCTGTGGGAGACTCCCCAGGACTTCACTACATTGTACAATAATGAAGTGGCATGAGAAGCAGCAGTCAAGTTTATTAGGTAATATAAAAACTGGGGCTTTCTTATGTAGTACGAGGCAAGTTAAAGTAGCATGAGAATGAATGTCAAAATACAAACAGGCCCTTCTAATGACTTTACTACACCTCTATTGGCACAGAACAAATATTTACGTACATATTCATGACACATACAAAAATCATCACCATATGGGAGGCTCAAGCAAGGCGTGCGTTCTACCTTTTACAATTAATATATTACAAAATAGGCTAGTCCTCAAATGAGAGATTCATTTTCCGGGTTTCAAAGCCACGTTCACCAAGCCTAGAAGTAACAGATGTTAAATGTCAGGTTACTGTCTAGACTTGGTGAACGTGGCACTGAAACCCAGAAAATGAGCTTTTCATTAGGTTACAACTCCGACCCCAGAAGACTTAGTTCCTACATTAGACCCTTCTAAAGTCAATAAAATACTCTGCAAAGGCTTGCATTTGGCCTGAGGGGGCTGTGTCCTTGTCTACTAGCTTCCAAACCAGGCCATGGGTTAGGGCAGCGATTTTCAACCTTTTTCATTTCATGGCACACTGATAAGGCGCTAAAATTGTCAAGGTGCACCATCAGTTTTTGGTCAATTGACAAGGCATATCACACTGCCGGACAGGAGTTCACACCCCCAAGGCCCTACTAACAAATGACCCTCTCCCAAACACCTGCAGCATACCTGCAGACCAATTGTAGCGCACTAAAGTACCATGGCGCAAAGACCGAAAATGGCTGGATTAGGGAAATTATTTGTGGGAGGTGTCCTAGACCCAGAGAGCCTCAGCCATGACCCTATGGAGCCAGTCGTACCAGAAGCAGAGACACTGGCTACTCCTGGAACAAGCCAATTCATGGATATTGTTTTTCATGTCATTACTTGCCTTACAAATCTCAGTAGCCACCAACATGCTGAGGCAATTAAACCAGTTGTCATAGGCCTCCAGGTTGTAGGTCTTGGTAACATCACCTCGGCACTGGAAAGAAAAAGGTCATGTATTTATGAAGAGTTTTAAGAAAAGAAAACTGCATGTGCCCTCACACAAGGAGATTTGGTGTGCATTCTTCATAAATATGTGCTCTTGGCTGGCATTGGAAACAGCTGGCAGGCTGATTCAAAGGTGGGAACTGGGCAATGGTACTCTCACAGCCCAACATGCCATCCCATGTGTAGTTTTACTTACTCTGTGTGGAATTTCTACCCATCACTATGAGATGAATCTTCTGTCCTGAGTTTTGACAATTAGATATAAAAAATTCCTGTTTTAGGCATTTCAACTAATTGAGATATCCTGACTTCAAATGTCCCAAATATCACTTTTCTGCGTGGTATGGAATTATCTTAACATTTGCAACCGAGTGAGTGACTCACCAACTTATTTTTAACTTCATATGATTCTGAAGTCTTGTTCTGTGGAATTAATTGGGTTGTGGTACTTTGAGGACTTGTGGAGAAAAGGTCACATATGCATGACAATATTTCTATACGTAGTAGTGAAAGTAAAAAAGGACTTGCCTATTATAATGGAAAGCAGCTTTTTTTTGTTGGGAATGACAAGAAAAAAATTTATGCCTAATAAAGGTTTGATTGATTGATTGATTGATTGACAAGAAAAAAATACAATGTGCACAGTCTGCTGTCCACATAGTGGGTGCAATGGCCCAACTCGTTTTGTCTAATTTAAGAAAGACATTATTTTCAATAACACTAATCATGGCTGGCTACAAGTACACATTCTCTCCCTCTCTTTTTCACTCACTGTACCTAACAACTGAGAAGCTTAGAATTGCCTTTAACCTTGATGGAAGGCTTAAGCTCTAACATTATATAACATTTGTTGCCTGGGAATCTAAGGAATGAGGTCCAAAATAATAAGCACTTGTGTGAATTATGATGTTTCATCTTTTCTAGTTGTGTCTAGACAAGTCCCAGGCTTTTACAATATCCCCACCGATTTCCTTGACCTCTGAATTCCATAATTGCCATGTTGCAGAGAAGAATGCTATTTAGCGTGCCCTTTAGATGTTCTCCAAGCCATGTGGGAGCTGTTCAGATTAGAAACTCTCTCGCTGCTAGGAGAATATCTACAGGGTACTATGAGATTTGTGGGGGTGTGTGTGAAGAGGATAAGGGGTGCTATTGTCATATCTAGCAAAATGAACTTTTGGTAAAAGAAATACTGATTAGATTTTACAGGCTTGGCCTTTCTTAAGAGGTGACGGCTGCTGGTTTTGTGCTTTTATTGTAATATTTTTTAAGGTTGCTTTAATGTTAAAGGTCATTTTCATGTGTATATTGTAAACTGCTGTTTTAAATGAGGTTTTATGGTTTTGCAAGTCACTTTGGGTGCCCTTTGGGAAGAAATGTGGGATACAAATTGAGTAAATAAATGAATATTATATGCCCAATGTCCTGGCCTCACAAAATATGAATAGGAGTAAAGAAGTCTCCTTTGTCTATCATGCTATAGGCCTAACCTGTAGATCAACATGCAATGGGAGCCACAGCTAGCAAAGAACTGAGGGTGTAGTCTTAGTAGGAGCTATCCTGTTAGAATAAACTTTCTTCTTCCTTGCCCCCAGATGAGCAGGCAGTACTGTTGTTTGCCAGTTCAGGAAGCAAGAAAGCATTCCTGAATTAAGTGGCTAGACCCCGCAGGCTATAATCTTTCTATTTCCTTTCATTCTGTTCTCAAGAGAGTAAATAACTTGACATGCCCCATTCAATATTTAGTCATCCTCTCTTTTGTTACCATTCAGACCCCTGCTAACAGGAACTGGAATGCAGGCTTATGCTGGAGGCCTACAAAGAGGAGATGAAATTTACATCGGAGAGCTAGTGTAGGGCGGTGGCTGAAGACTGAGTTGTGCACCGGGAAGCCCTGATTCAAATGTCACACAAGTTACCAACTCGCTAGGTGGCCTATTCAAGTCACTCACATTCGCGGCATATATTCAATAATAATATACTGACCTATATAATATTGGCACAGGACAGTTGCTAGAATCACTGAGTTAATAATAATATATGTGAAATGCTTTGAACATTTCAAAGCAGTATGCTAAGTATACAGTACTGGCTCCAATAAGTGGGCCTCCCCAGGTTCATAAAGGGCCCTGGCTGCCCCACTCCTGCATCACTTTGTGGCAGCCCCAAAGTTCACTTAGGAAAATTGAGAGTTGTGCGGCCACTGGCATTGTGAAAAGTGATAAACAGTGTGTGTTCAGGTGCATGGTGGATGCTAACTGCAGTGGGGGGGGAACAAGTGCGACAGTCCCTTTTGTAGTAAATCCAGAGCTGTAGTTGGGGGTGGTGGTGGTGGTGACTGGAGATCTTTCACAAAGAATCCTCCGCATTCTTATCAGACTAAAATTTCCAGATTTCTTCAGGGAAGCCGGGGCAATTAAACTAGTATAGAACAAATCAAAAGTTGTTGATAAACTTATTGCCCTGCACACACCCTTTCCTTCTGATAAACCTGTGCCACCATTCCACTCATACTTTGCACGCACCTTGTGATTATCCAGGGAGTCCATATGGCTCACAATTTGCATGAGGTCCTCCGGGTAAATGTTGCTCACCCTCTCCTGTATACAGCAAGACAAGAAAGATTATCAAGCTCACAAGCATATAAACAAGGAACAGAGTTGTGGGTTCCTTTAGGGTCAGATCTTAACTGACAATTTTATAACAGAATAAGTTGGGTTTTAGTTCTGTGACAGCAATTTTTCCTCCTTTATTGGCTGCCTCATTTGTCCACACTCCTACTTGATCCGATTCACTGTGTTGACCGTTGTGATATTGTCTGTGTGTGTAAATTATGTCTCCATGTCAGATGTACCACAGTGATATTCTTGAGAAAATCTCGTGTGCTTCTGCAACCAATAGGATGAAACAGAAGTGTGAACAAATATGCCTAAAGACTGCAAAGGAAAAGAAAGAGGACAAAACTGGTGCACAGAACAGCATTAAAACTATGCAAATGTGTTCATAACAATTTGCTTTTCAAGGACACTTTTCAACCTTCGGGGAAAAACAACTCAAAACAAGATAAGGTGCTTCCATCCAGGTCTAATATTTACAAACTAGGATTGTAAATCCTTGTGTTGGGTCTAAGCCAATGTTTATGGGCCCCTAAAATTTTCTTCACAAGGTTTTGTACCTTGTAATCCTTCATACAGTCACACACACCTGAGAGCCCACACCCCTTTCTTCTGTGACTTCTCTTTGTCTCTAGCTTTCCATGCAGTATATGTTCTTGTGACTGCCTTAGTGGTTGCATGCAAAAAAGGCAGGAAAGAGCCAAAATGGTTCAGTTTGGCTTGCCAGTTATGAACAAGGAAACTTTAAAAGTGTGTAGACAAAAGTGTGCAGACAAATCTTGAGAAGAGATGTGCCCTGGGAAACATTTTTGTTTTTGCGGCTTCTCATAATCTTTGAATAACCACAAATCCTGATAGCTTTACAGCTAGCTTTTGAAAGGACTGAATGCCTGATGTACCCATTAGCAGGACTGAAGGCTCAGAATTTTAGTGGTCTGCTTGACCCTTCCCCATCCCATCCCACTATGCTGGAGGTATTCCAGGTTAGAAACAAGAGCATGAAAAGTCATGATCCTCCAGTCTAGGTGGAGGAAGTAGAAAATTGAATAATCACATGATTCTGGTTCTTCCAAGGACCTAACTGTTCAGCTAAGACTCCCTCTAGTATTCATGGCTTCATCATTTCTGCAATTTCTACTTTCCCCTGCTCTGATGTCTGTCTTGGGGTCACGTTCTCAGATGTTTGACTGCAGTTCAGAGAAAAAATGGCTGTACAGTCTGTCCTGAACCTGCCAAATCTTCATGTAGATTGAATGTCCGTTCCTTTATTTTCTATCTCTCACTCACCAGTTCAATGTGTGTGAGCTGCTGTGCAAGGATTAATGGGTCACAACAAACAGTCAGGATGTCCTTCTGTGATGACTGAGGCTTCGTTTTAAGGATTGTGCCTTTGTCGGTCACGGGCTGACGGAACTTCTCTCGGATCTCCTGGTACTGATTGCGGGCAGCAAGAGTCATCAGCAAGTTCTGTGTCATCTGGCTGATGACCTTCTTGACAGTTCCATTTTCCTAACCCAGAAAGCAGAACATTTTTTTTTGTTACTTATTGAGAACATTCTGGAATGTCTAGGAAACAGAATTATGCTTAAAAGGAATTTCCGACTGGGGCAATACAATTTAACATCAAGCAACTTGATAAGTTCTCATCCGTTCCTCTTGATGAGACTTTTGCTTATTTTTTCATTCAAGTTTGCTTTGTATAGCTAGATGATTTGAGATACCAACCTAAACTACAAATCCTGACCTGTAGATGTCCATGGTTGAAAAGTGTCTCAAATTCATGGTCAGAACTGAAACCTCATACCTGAAAACTTGATTTCTTGAGGCTGATCCCATCTCTAAGGCTATCCCTTTTTATCTCCCAAGAAGTTATTCTGCCACCAGAATTGTCCTCCTTGCTAAAGTGATTCATCTTGAATACAAAGGCATTCTGTTTGTTTAACATAACATCTCTATCTATGTTGAGGCTTTGTAACATGTTTCCAAAACAGATTTGGAAGCATACTGTAATGTTGTAATATACAAAAGGGGACAGTAAGTGGTCTCATAAATTAGGATGCTAAAGTTACATTCACATATTCTTTCAGTACATGGTGAGGGCCAGGATGGGCTCCAGCACAGAGGAGCATATGCTGCTCTGCTTCTGTTCACCCATCTGATGGTCAAAATTATAGCTACATTCACACAGCTGCACCTGGACAGATCTTTGCCTGCAACATTGGGAATTCTCAAGAATGGGATCTATTCCAACCTTCAGATCAATATATAGAGGTCTGGACAGGGAAAATACATCTGACCTTACTTTCCCCATCCAGATATTGAAAGAAGGTCTGACAAGGGCTTTGTTGCAATCCCCTCAGCATGCTTTCCTGGAAGTACTCCATGAAATTAATGGGTCTTACTCCGAAGAAACCATGGGTAGGATTGTACTATAAGTGTATTACAAAGTGAGGGGCATGAGAAGAGTTCAGTGTTTGTGCTGGCTTGAGGCGAAAGCAAAAGCTTAGATATGGGCCATGTGTTACACAATTAGAGAAGATGAGCTTCATGGGAAAGAACAATTGAGGAAATGGCCAGTTCAATGACCCCAGCATGTGAGTATGATTCAGTTGAAACTCCTTCTTCCAAGGAGTGCAGTGAAAGGTGATGGGCAAGTGAGTGCATCACAACTCCCTCTTTGGAGGGAGATCTGAAGAGAGGAGCAGGCAGGACCAAGCCACATTGCTTGTCATCGGTGTGATGTGCAACTTGGCTGAACTGCCAAAGACATGCAATTTGGAACTGGTTTTCATTTCATGATTGGGCATATGCAGGCATGACATTTCCATAACTGAATGAGTGTGCATGCATTCATCCTGATATAGATGTTAATCTGGCTTGTTGCTCAATTGACCTCTTATATGTGGTCATGAACCTTAGTCAGACTAGTCACCCTGCTTGCATAGGCACATATGCGCCTTGATCTTGCCTCTATGTACCTGATTACACTGAGACTTCAAAGAACTCATTATACAATACATCTGGGTCCTCCTCCCACCTGTAAATCTGCCTTGTATCTTTGCTGACTCAGGAAACAAAAATCCTGTATATGTCATCTAGAGCCTCCAGGTCAAATAAACTGCTGACATTAGTTGTGCTATTTGATTTCTGTTACTTAAATGCTAATCTTTTCTTTAAAAAAAAACATCAAGAAAAGATTAGAGTAATAGAAAAACAAGTATGAAGTTCTAAATAGTTACCATCAATTTGGTCCTTGAAGAACTGCACAATATTTCCCAGTTTAAAGTTCTGGGATTTTACAGTTACTTGAAATTGATAAGCACAGAACCTTGACTTTAATGTCCTTTATTCCCACTCTGGAAAGTGAGATGGTTCTTCCTGGACCTTTGTAAAACTCACAAGCGCATACATACACATTCATCCCATTGCTACAAACTTCATGGGCTTCCAAGTTACTGTTGATCAGTGTTGACTGTTTATAGGCCCATTCGGCAGCATAGCTCCAAGGCGAGACAAATTATGTTTCTCTTTTATTCAAGCATAACCTCGGTAATGAATGCGGAACTAAGAGGAGTTACAGCATTTCCTTTAATTTGGGAAAACTCTTTATCTAGATTATCAAAACAGAATGGTTTTTAGTGTTTCTTTTCATTACACTGATTTCTTCATTCACATACTATTGTAAACTCCAATTATATAGTCTTAAGAAAAGCCTCTTGGCAGTGACCTCTTAATGACATGCAGGTAAACATTGCTGACATACTGAAACCAGGCAGGCAAGTTTTAACACCTTTAACATCTAAGCATCACTGTGTAGTCCTTGAAAATGCTGTCAAGCTTGTTGCTCTCCACCCTTCAGCCATGAACATTTTTACAAGCATATAGCCAATATCTTTTAAAGCTTTGTGACCAACAGACAGTTTTAAAATAAGTTTCTTTTCTTACTCTCCCCTTTATGCTACATAGTGTGAATAAGTGCATACAGATCCATTCTTAGGCATAGGAAGTAAATACTACTGGACTCAGTAGAACTTACTTCTGAATGAACGTTTAGAATCATGCTGTAACTGTCAGGAACTGGTTAACTGCCCCCCAATGCCACCCGTGATGACAGAGCTTTGTTTTATTTCCCTTTTCTGCAGGTAGGCAGAGATCCCTGAAAATCTGAGGAACAAACTCTTCTGTTCCTATTATTTAGGACAAGTAAAAGGTCAATCCTGTCCACATTTCTAGGATTGATGAAGCCCTGAGGTAAGGGAACAAACATTTTCTTACCTTGCGGAGGTCTCCCTGACTGCCTGCCACCACCATAGGATGCAGCACACACCCTGTTGGCACAGGTGCATCAGTGCTGGAAAGCTGAATAGAATTGAGCCCAAAGGTGCCCATAGCTAGCAGCTGTAGCACACCATTGCCAGGGAAACAGGCATCCAATAAATACTTTTAACCTGACAAGATAAATTATAGGATGGCACCAGTGGTATTAGTTGTATCACCTGTGTTTTTTCTTCCTTACCTCATCGCACTGTGTGATCCTGTGAGCAATTTCCTTTAGCTCTTTCATAGATTTCTCATCCTGGAAGTCATAGGGAAATGTTTCAGTCCATTCCTTGAGGAGCTGAATGATCTTGGCAGCAAAGGACTTGAGCTTTACCTAGGAAAAACAACAAAGTTGTTAATCAATGAGCCACAGACCTTCCCTGACTATGAATTCTGTGTAACCAGATGGTACTCTGAAGTGCCCACTAACAAATCCTTGAATCAATCATGTAGGCACATAAAAGCAAAGGAAAAGTTAAATAGAATTGGGTTGGAGGCCCAGCTGGTCTTACAAATCTCTCCCCCCCCCCCATTTTTTTTTTTTTTTTTTTGCTACTATATTCAAACAATTTTTTAAAAGGCTCACTGTCCTCAAGGCTATGCAGCTTTGCATAAGATGAATATGTGCAAAACTTGGTATTTTAGCTGTCTCTTAAGACTACATGTAAACAAATCAATGAAGAAATATTGTACAGGCACAGGAGTGCCTGTTCAGTAAAAGCAAGACAGTATGCTCTGAAGAAAGAACATTTGGCATGGACCTTGTGAGGGGAAATTTTGATGAAATTTCAAAAAATTTTACGGAATAGCTGAATTATAACAGTTCTTAAAGAGCACTCTGCACCCAATTCCTTCACTGAGTTTGCAACAGATTTTTTTTTTGTTGCCCAAGAACATACTTTTAAATTTCTTCTTTTGCCAGTTTAGACTATGTCAACAATTCCAGGATATTGCAGGGGGTGGTATGCCCCTTCACTGGGCTCAGGAAATCTTTCACGCATTCTTCAAGTTATGAAGCTTTGAAGTCACCATATTAAACAATTACTTACCTTACAGCCCAATCCTATGTTTCTTCCCCCCACCAAAGCAGCTACACCAAAATAGCTCAAGCTGCATCCTTGGGGGGGGGGGGCAGTCCCAGAGGTCTCCTCTGGGCAAGCCTCTGTGGGTGAGGCTCCACAGGTCTGTGTGAACCTTGGCTGTGGGACTGTATCTGGGAATGGGGTTTGGATTTGGTGGCCACTGCTGCCACCGAAACCGCCCCCTTCCTGCACCCAATCTGCCCTCTTCCCTTCCCCATCCTGCCTCTCCCCACAATGGTGCTTCTGCACCAATGAAATGGGTGCTTCTGCATCTCTGTGTGTTTTATGCTATGTACTCCTGTGCTTGCTTACATGTGGTGTATGGCATATTACTGCATGTGTTGTGTATGTCATATCATATGTCAGAGTATTTACGTATGTATGATCCACAAAGTGTGTTTGGAAATAATGATATGCATATGGCATGTGAATTTGCGACTGAGCATTTGTATGCTGCCGCAGTGTTTGCACGAAGCATGTTGCAGCCCCCATTTGCATGTGGCATGTTCTGGTGTACACTGCTGAAGCATGAAGTGGTGTGTTGTGTACCGCTGCCTGAGCTGACTGCTTCAGTTGGCCTCATGGATGGCTGGTCCCTGGTTATAGATTTCCAGCACCCTGACTGTATATATTAATATGGCCAAATGACATTTAATTAGAAACTACTCCGTGAAAGAAAATAGTTTAATTTTTGCTCTGCGCATGAACAGAAATATTATTCTCAACAAAGTTTTGAGGAGAAGTAATTTCCTTCGCCATTCTCCTCACATCAGCTGAAAACATCTCTGAATGTTTCCTTTCCCCCATGTGATTCCCCGTGCAACTTCCCCCCTGCCCTGGAAATTTACTGAGCTCTTGGGGATTCCAAGTAAACAGGTTCCCCTTTAAGAGAAAGAAGGTGGCTTGTTAGAATTTCCTCTGCAAGCGAATCCTTTGCACAAGGAAAGCAATCTCTAGTCTCCAGCATATTTTTTGAATAACCCAGCAACTCTTGATTGATTTTTAACAGCTCTCTAAAGCACAGTCTGCAGGGGACGTAGCAATTTCCTTGGGATATGAATTTATAATTGTATCATTCAAGATGGAAACTCCAGAAAAGATTCAGGAGCAAACTTCAAGACATTTTTGATCTCTTGTAGAGCATATGCCCCTAGTCTACTGTTAATTGGCAGCTAGTGGCTCCTGGGCCAAATCCAGGCCCCTGGGAGTTACCATTTTGCAACCACTGTGTTGTGGCACACTGGTGTGCTGTGGAGGTTCTGCAGGTGTGTGGTGAGAGTTTGGGGGAGGATCATTTGTTAGTAAGGCCAATGGGGGATGCGAGCCCCTGCTGTCAAAGGGTGTGCCTTGTCAATTGTCAGAAAACTGATGGTGTGCCTTGACAATTTTAGTGCCTTGTCAGTGTGCCGTGAGATGAAAAAGGCTGAAAATCATTGCTGTAGGGCAGGGGTGTCCAAAGTTTTTGGCAGGAGGGCCACATCATCTCTCTGTCACCATGTCGGGGGCCGAATTAATTTACATCTCAAATTTGAATAAATTTACATAAATGAATATATTAAAGATGAACTTATATGAATGAATGAAGGTCTTGCAGTGGTTCAAGGCCTATAAAAGGCCTTGCACAAAGCAAGACTGGCCTTTCCTTTCCTGCTGCTACTGCATCACAGATGTGAAACAACAAGCAGTGGAGGGAGCCCTCATCCCACAGCTCAGGTGAGAGGTCAAACAGTCAACCTCACGCTGAGAGCAGTTGCACTGGGCCAGTGTGGGCTCCAACAAACCTCTGGAGGGCCAGAGGCTCATTGGAGGCTAGGGGCTCTCTGAGGGCCACATAGAGAGGCCTTGAGGGCCGCAAGTGGCCCCCGGGCCGGGGTTTGGGCACCCCTGCTGTAGGGAAAGGTTCTCAAACGTGGCTCCCTGGTTTAAACCTTCAGCTTTGCCAGGGGGAAAGTGCTAATGTGGGGGTGGGGCTTCCTTTCCCTTCAATGCACAGCTGTCAAATATGGTGATGAAGCTTTTATGTAGGTAATGTAGAACATTTGGACCCTGCCTTTCCTCATCCAGTGGGGAAGCTCAAAGTGCCTTCCCAAAGCAAAAAGTCCCCGCGAAACCGATCAATCATCAAGTGAAACCAAACAACAAAGCGGCAGTCAAATTCAAATCAAAGTAACAAAATGGAGCTGCTGATGTAACAGCAGATGAAACTTTCCCAGGAGCTTGTATTGTTACATTTCCACCTCCCCCATATCTCAAGATGCTGGTGCTTGTTCCCCAGTTTCACAACAAACCGAACTGGGAGTCGCTAACAAGGAAGGGAATGCTTTTAAAATGATTTCTGTTGACTTTAGATATCTTTGACACCTACCAAAGGGCCTGCCAGGGGATCATTCAGAGACATGAAATAGCCCTCTGTTGTTCGACAGGTTAGAGTGTATGCAGAAGTACAACTGTCAGTCATGCAGGTAATTCATTCTACAATATTCTTGATTCTGGCTCCATAATATGGCATTCTGGTTATTTCCAAGCTACCACACCACTGGGTGCCTTGTTCTTTTTCCTATAGCAGTGTTTCTCAAACTGTGGGTCGCAAGCCCATTTCAGGTGGGTCCCCATTCATTTCAATATTTTATTTTTAATATATTAGACTTGATACTACCATGATATGTAACTGCATTTGGGGAAATGTCACAGATCTGTACTTTTAACAGGCTACTGTGAAGATGCTTTTAACAATAAAAATGGGACTTATTCCTGTGTAAGTGTGGGTAGGATAGCAGCCTAGGATTGTTAAAAAAAAAATTTCCTGCTTGATGATGTCTCTTCCCATCATGGCATCACTTCTGGTGGGTCCTGACAGATTCTCATTCTAAAAAGTGGGTCCCGGTGCTAAATGAGTAAGAACCACTGTCCTATAGTATACGCTTGTGAAGTCAACTTGCCTCTTTTTGGCAGGGTTAACAACCCACTGACATGTTTATTAAAGCCTGGTATTTTAAAACTCTTGAGTCTCTCCTGTTTCAAACAAACCAGCAAAACCTCCCAAGTGGATCTGAACAGTGCCAAAGTTTGTTTTTAAATCTGCCAGCTTTTGTTTTGGAACATTTTTCTATGAGATTTTGCTAGTCGTTGGTGACGTCATTAAGGCAGCAATGAGAAGTATTAGAACACCCAACTGCAACATCTGGCAACCTGCCAGCAATTCTGCTCAGATGCTAGCCAGCCAGTTTTTGATTTTAGACCTTGTATCTACAGATAGCTTATCACAGAGCATCAGATCTTGCTGTACGTGCACGCATCAGCTCTTTTGCCTGGTAGCGTGTTTTGAGCAACAGCAGGATGACTTACTTCAGCTTATGATTGCCTCATGAATAGTTTATTGCTGGATTTAAAATGAAAACTACTATACTGCAAAAACGCCAGAAATATGCAATGCACTTTTGTAATCAAAATGTTTAGTTGCTGTTGGCAAAAACATTCCTCTTGAGCATAGAATTTCTGTGTGTTTAGTCTATTTCTTGGGAGGCTGAGAACATATATGACTATATGCTACACAAATGTACCCGAGAATTAATACTGCTGATGGGATAAGATTTCAAGCATGGGGGTGGGGGGTACTCTTTACTGGGGCCAAGGGGCTGCAAATCCATTCTCATGAGGAAAAAAATGTTGGCTAAATTGTAGATTGTGCTTGAGGATGTTTACACAAACTTATTTCCTGACATCTATAGATATCTATATCTATCTTGTCGGTTTGTGAGAGCCAAATGGAAGCAGAACAAGCAACATTTTGGACAGTGAATTGCTAGCCCAGAGAGAGAGAGAGAGAGAGAGAGAGAGAGAGAGAGAGAGAGAGAGAGAAATTCAAAAGCTATGAAGTTCCATAGTACCTGTCTTATTGGGAAGAGGAGCCAACAGGACGTGGTATCTGATGAGCACTGGGGAAGGGGCACAAGCAATGCAATATCAAGGACAGTGAAAAACTAGAGCCATTGGGTGTAGTGCTGCTGATACTATTTACAGGATCTACATGGTGTAGTAAACAAATTGGGCCTCAGATTGGGGTCGGGTAAAGTGTGTATCGCTACTCTGTTCTGGGCCTAGAAAATTTATATAGTTGGTTTAGTCTGAGAGAAACCTGAGTGGTGAAAACCTGATAGGACTTATCACTTGTCTTCACAGCATGCTCCCATGCATGTCTTTTCAGAAAGGAAGAAGCTTCAAAATGAACATTCATAAATGGAACACCCAATCTCGCTCCCCAAATACTAAGCATTTAGGGTCCAATCCTATCCAACTTTCCAGCGCTAATGCAGCCGTGCCAACAGGTCATGCGCTACATCCTGTGGTGGTGGGGGGCAGTCACAAAGGCCTCCTCAAGTAAGGAAATATTTGCTTCCTCACCTTGTGGCTGCACCAGTGCTGGAAAGTTGGATAGGATTGGGCACTTAGTTGCACAAAGCTAACTGAGTTTGTGTTATTTCAGCTAGTATATTGAGAAACTGCACCTTACCCAAGAAGATGGGTTTATGACTGCAGATGTGGCACTCTTCAGAATATCTTTTAAGTCTCTGGATGACGTATGTTTGACTCAAACTGTGTCTAAGTACACCCAATAAAGATTCTCAAGTTGACATTCAAAGATGGTTGTTTCAAGCATGAGTCACATGGCCACGTTTGTCATAATGGACTTATCACAATGGTATGACTGTGTGAAAAAGCTGCATAGCTGAAGCTCAGCAGTAATATTGGGCTGGTTAGCACAACTGAATGGAAAGCCCCAGTTATTTGGTATGAATGAAGAACATACAAAATCAAATAGTACCCGAGTCTCATTGGCGAGTAGATGATTGTGCCCATTCAACTTTATGCCTATTATTAGAAGAGTCCATTGGGCAATAACTAATAAAGATTTCAAAGAGGAAAAGAAGAAAACACATTGTTGCTCAAATCAGAGAAATGCTTTGTCACATACCTTGTCTGCCTCAACTCCAGACTCCAGTTGCTGCTTCTGTTTAAGGCAGATTTGTCCCACTTTAGCTAGGAGCTCATGAGGATGAATGAAGACTCTGGAGCTCAGTAAGAAGGTGAAGATATATGTCCTCTGTGTAGTAGAACCAGGGAGGAGAAACAAACAAAAAGGATATGATGAATGGTGATTTCTTCTTTGTCATAAAGATACTTAAGGACAGTAGGCTTCTTCTAAGGATTAGAGCAAATTGTATTATTTTGACAGCTACCAGCCAAAACTGACTTCGGTTTTGAATAGAACAACACATATAAAAGATGAAACAGCAACAGTGTCAATTTCAGAAGCTGTTAATAGTTCCTTCATTTCTAGATTCTCAAGTAATTGTTGCTACGAAATGCCAAACAAAAGTCACATTAATTATAATGAATAGGACAGCAGAAGTGAGGTGAGATGGGTGAGGTGAGATGGGGCACTGGGTGTTCTTCAGCTTCATTGATTTTACTAGTTTATTTTTGGGGGGGCTTCTGTGTTTTCTTTTAACTCACAGAAAGTTACAGAGTATCTCTTCCAAACCAAAGCCACACTTTTATTTCAAAAGCTTTTCTTTCATGTGCCTTTTCCCCAGTCTTGGAACAAGCCATGGCTCAGTCTGCCTCCATAAGCCAGTGATTAGCTCTGGGAGTCAGCAGGGCTCTTTGGTTAAGATCCTGGGTCTAGTCCTCAGGAATGAGATCCCAGGAATTAGAGCAAAAAAGTGCTGTACTGCTTGGTTGGCAAATTTGAGTATTTTCGTATCCATCATTTCTCTCATTTCAATTTGTGCCACTTTTAAAGAATGCCAAATGTGACACTGAATACTGATTTTTTGAATACCTTTTTAATTTGTCTATAAAGTTGAAATGGAGTTTTGCAAAAGCACAGCCTTGATCTGATGACTGTATCCACAGTAACTTCTTTCTCATTATATTCATAGTTTATTGTTATGTTCCAAATTGTTCTAAGGAGTTAGAACTTAATCACTGCGCCAACTTATTTTGGATGTGTTGGGAACTGACAGCACAATTATAGGTATGTCTACGTAGAAATAAATCCCATTAAATTCAATGGGGCTCACTCCCAGGAAAGTGTGGATAGGATTGCAGCCTGAATCTCATAAATGTGTTATTGTATATTGAGTCTTGAAATTAGGAAAGCCTTAATATTTTGGAAGACCACAGTGTCCAAATGTATGATTTAGAATATGGTTTTGAAATTAATATATTTAGAAAACTGAACATGGACAACTCTTATCCAGAAATTGAACTGGTTGTGCATCATTAAAAGCCAACTTTGCAGATCAAAACATACCAAGTTAACTTAAAACATTCATACCCTGCCTTTCTTGCATATATGCAGCTCAAGGCAATGTACAATCACTAAAAAATGTATCATCACAACGCAAAAAGGCAACTCAAACAATCAGGCCACAATAGAAAAAAAACCACAAGAATATCACCTATCCACTATCATCCATAGCCAGCCATTACCCTCCCACCAAAGCAAAATGAAACAGTCTGATCTTTACACAACTTCTGAAAAAGGTAAGATGGGGCTATCCAGGCCTCCGTTAGGAAAGAATTCTACAGGGCAGCAGCACCACTGAGAAGGTCCCACTTCTGCTTTGTGCATGACATGCCGCAAAAAACAAAGGCACTGGAGCCTTGGCCAATATCTTAAGAGTATATTGGTTTATTTTGCCTTCAAACTGCTACATGAACTGGTGTTGTTTTTTTTAATTGAAAAGTGATATAATAATAAGTTGAGGAAATTCAAGTATCTTCAAGATCAAGGCTGCATGCCTTGTTCACAAGTGTATGGCTGCAGGGTTAGAGATGAAAATTGCTGGGACTTTATAGCCCAGCTCCTTGCACTAGGCATTAGTGACTGGTTGGGCAGTTCCCTTACTTTATAGCACTCTGGCGCTAAGAATCTACCTCTCACCTGTAGAGAGAGGTACCCTTACACTGTTGGTAGTTTGAGGGTCAATAAACAATATGCATTATTCTCATTTGGGATAATGCTGCTGTTTTATAAATAAATTCTGTTCTGAATTAACACGAATGCTGATATACTGTACATACATATACACACACACAAACCTTATATATTGTGATGTTTGTATAATCTTCTCGTAGGCCTAGAGAAGTAGTGTTAAGCACATCTTTTTGTTGTGTGGATATTGTGCAACAAGCTTGTTACCTGGTCATTGTTGGTGAAAAAGAACTGCAATAGAGTAGCATCATCTGTGCTTTAAACCAGGGGTGCCCAAACCCCAGCCCAGGGGCCACTTGCGGCCCTCGAGGCCTCTCAATGTGGCCCTCAGGGAGCCCCCAGTCTCCAATGAGCCTCTGGCCCTCTGGAGATTTGTTGAAGTCCGCACTGGCCCAACGCAACTTCTCCCAGCGTGAGGGCGACTGTTTGACCCCTCGTGTGAGCTGTGGGATGAGAGCTCCCTCCACTGCTTGCTCTTTCACATCTGTGATGCATCAGCGGCAGCAAAGGAAAGGACAGCCTTGCTTTGTGCAGGCCTTTTATAGGCATTGAGCTATTGCAAGACCTTCATTCATTCATATAAGTTCATCTTTAATATATTCATTTATGTAAACTTATGTAAATTTATTCAAATTTTAAATGTAAATTAATTCCTTCCCTCCCCCCCCCGGCCCCCGACACAGAGAGCTGATGTGGCCCTCCTGCCAAAAACTTTGGACACCCCTGCTTTAAACATATGTGGATTCAAGTACATGCATTCAGCAAGAAAACCAACACTTTAAAAAGTGCAGATGATTTCACCCTCATTCAATATGTCCCAGAGTGAGCATCAGACCAGAGACATGAAACTGCTGTTCCCTCCATTGGTACTTTTGCAGTGCCTCTTGTAGTGTGATTTTTGTTTCTGAAGAGATGGTAATTTTTTTTAATCTAAGGGACTTTCAAGTTGTGATTATACACAACTTTGGTCTTATGCGCTGACTTCAAAACCTAGCCCCCGTATAAGATGTGACTCCACTCCATTGTACTTCCAGGTGATCAAGCAAGCAGGTTTATGCCTTCCTTTTTCAGTTCATTAGTATGCCATGAACGACTAGCATTGGTTTGCATGGGCCAGCAAGCTAATAAATGTATTTCTGAGCTAGGGACATTTGTGAATTTATTTATAGGGGTGTCGTACAAGGAACAGGACTGCAGTGCTCAAACCAAGTATCTGGGTTTCTGCTTGATCTATTTCCATACGCTTGCATCTATAATCATGCCACAGCCTTTGAAGATACTGCAGGTAATGAAATGCTCTCTTTGAAAAGTATTGCACACGTTATGTTTAATTCTCCACTGAATATGCCAGTTATATATTGGCTGCTATTTCCCCCCTTTTTAATGGCAACCCAGAATTGAATGAAGAAAGATGATCTCCTTAAATCTCCAAAAGGGAAGGTAATATTTCTCTGCCTTACTACCAGTAGGTGAGCTGCTAACTTGATGAAAAACGAGAAGATTGATTTTTATAGAGTAGCCCATCAGGCATGATATTTTAATATCTAGCAGAGTGAATCCATCATGTTAATGTGGGATTTATGGGAGAATTACCAAAATCTAAAGCTGACTTGAGATCAGGTGAATTATCCATAGATGGGGCAGCCGATATCGGAGAGCTGGAACTCAGCTCAGCAGAGGGGAACGGCCCACAAAGGGATCATTATGGATAGAACATTCGCATGAGGTTTGAGGAAGGTTGAGACACTGGAATCTGTAGAATCTGTATGGTTCAGAATGTCTTTTTAGTTTGGTAAATGAGCGATGCCAATTTTTCCTTTGATTTTGGCCTTGCGCAGAGAAGCTTGAGCAGTTTACCTCTTTGTTTTACGCCCAGGGCATCCCTATCCCTATGCGGTAGCTGCTTCTTCTGTGTCGTCTCAATCCCATATGGCAGCTGTTACATATAAGAGGTAGTAACACTGATGTGGGAAGAAACTATATATCATCGGACCACTTCACAGGATTCCTATCAACACTACCACTGTTGTGTGGGCAACAGCCTCTTGTGTTGGATCCCAACTGACCAGCCACACCACAGGAGTACTTATGACTGCAAAGCAGGCTGTAGTACTAAAAACCTTGCTGTGAAAGCACACGAGATTCTGATTTCTATGTCTGCAGCATTATACTTAGGTTTGCATTGTTTCTGTCCAGTCAGATGGGTGGCTCTTGGAGCAAAATCAATCAAGCCAAAAGTCTGTTGCCAGCTTGCTTAGGGAGTCGATGACCAATAAAGGCAATTTATGCAATACCTACCAGATTCCCTAATATTCTCCTTTTTTATTTTTAAGTTGCTAGCTCTCATGGTAATGCAAACATATTTTACAGGGTTGTGGCCTAGATCTTTTAACGCTCTTAACACCAACCTGGGAGTAAGGCCCACTTACATGTAAGACATGTGTAGGACTGTGCTGGAAGGCCACGTTTATTATTACACAACACCTAGTGAATGCAGCAGGGCTTCAAACAGAAGAAGGATTTTTCTCCAGAGTTCCTTACTCTACCTCACTGACCCCATGAACATCTTTCCCCTCCTGCCATATTATTTTTGCACCATTTTGCAGACTATATAAGCTTGTGTTTATGGGGTTGCCCCATGTCATACTGACTTTTGTTCTAATCAATGAGAGTTGATGTAGAATAGTAGCTAAAGAGGTGAAGTATGAGCTTGGAAGGCATCCTTCAGGTCTCACTTCAGCCATCCACCACTGAATAATTGTACATAAGTATGGGTGTTTGCTCAGCCTCTGCCAGGCCCCTACAGTGTGAGGACAATATTACTGACCTACCTTACAGGACTGTTATAATGGTTACAAAGGCTATGTAAAATGTGACGGACTGGATTAAGTGAGCTACCAGTATCTAAATAATTTTGGCAAAACTCATGGATTCATGGTGACAATATTTACTGGTCACGGGGACTTGCTTTAGACTTGAAGAAAACACACTCACATGCGCTCTTGGTTCCTTCAAAATCTTATGTTGGAAGTGAATAGGGGAAAAGTCCCCAATTTTCTTTCCTTTAATTTTAGAACCATCAGTGGCAAGGGATGGGTGGTCGACAACCTGTTCAGCAAGTTAGTTTTTTGAAAGATGAGGTGCTGCCGTTAGCAAAGCTGCCCCCATGGTGATGCATTATTCTTATTACATGCACAGCTTCAAGTTGAGTCACAATTTTTACCCACAGACAGGAAGAGAGACTCATGTTCCAATCTGTCTGCCTGCACGAAGACGGCCAAACTTGACGTGACAGCTTATCTCTGCTGATACAGCTGACAGTGACAGGAAAAGAGAGCACTGTACTATTGCATATTCCGAAGCTTTTCAAAGGGTGGAAGTATAGGCACTGTACTGAGGTAAGGGGACTGCTGCTGAAAACAACAGCTTTGTGTTGTGCCCTCCTCTTTCATCTCATTAATATCAGGTTCAACTGTTCTGGTATACTGACCTTATAAGGTGCATTTCCCTATCTCTCCTCCCCAGTTTTTATCTTTGGCATGTGGTGGTGATGGAGTTTACTGCCTCATACAACTCTTTTAAAGGAAAAAAGAGGGTTTTCCCCCCCATTGGAAGCACACCACCAGAGTGTGCCTTTGTGTAATTTTGCCCAGTAAATGTCTTTTCCTAAAAGACATATTGTCCCATCTTCCATTTCACTCCTGAAATTAGAGCTGAGAAGATTTCTCTCAGAAAACTGAGTGGATCTTCTCCACAGTGGCATTGGCATGCAATATTTTGTGCAAGACTGTGTCATAAGCGCAGAGATCCTGACATGTAAGCACCTGTGCCCTGTCAGTGACCTTGGTTCCAACCAGCTAGTCCACATTCTTTTGAGGGCAGCAAGATATAATTCTGTTCTCCACACTAATTCTAGTTTACAGCTCTCTTCTGTAGTATCTGTCTAATGCAGAAAGTTGTGATCTAAAGCGGTTCCAAGAGAATGCAAGCTGGAACACCGGCTTTTCAAAGACAGTATGGGATGCGGACCACAGATAATCAAGGTTGTCAACACAGTTCATGGTCAGTTCATCACGATCAGGGAAGTTTCTTAAGACTACTACCCAACCCTATCCAACTTTCCAGCACTGATGCAACCGCAATGAAACCCTGAGGTAAGGGCACAAATGTTCCCATACCTTGAGGAGGCTTCCATGACTGCCTCCCCAACACAGGAAGCGGTGCATACCCCATAGGCCACAGCAGCACTGGTACTGGAAAACTGGATAGGATTGGGCTCTTAATGGGAAAAAATGATGAAACCTTTTCATTAAATATCTTTTCCATTAAATATCCTGTTTTACCCCCAGCTGCTCTCTCAGTGCTCTGAATGCCAGGGAATTACCACATATGCCTTTGTGGCTTGTTGTACATTAATGTAAGCTGTACATTACTAGCCATTGTGCACGCAGTGAAAGCTTTTCAAGTTTTCTACACTGCGCATACAAAAAGTACAAGCCTTAGATTCTATGAGAATCTAAGACTCTTAGATTCTGTTCTCGTAGAACAGCCATTGTCAACCACTGTGCCATGGCACACCTGTGTGCCGCGAGTGGTTCACAGGTGTGCCACAGGAATTTGGTGGAAGGTCATTTATTAATAGGGCCAATGGGAGATGTGAGCCCCCACTGGCAGCATGGTGTGTCTTGTCAATTGTCAAAAAACCTGGTGGTGTGCCTTGACCATTTTTAGTGCCTTGTCAGTGTGCCGTGAGATGAAAAAGATTGAAAATCACTGTTCTAGAACCTAGGGGTTCTAGGGCCTAGAGAAGAATGCACCCCAAATGTCTTTGTTTGAAAGAAAAGTCTATGTACAAGTCTGGGATTTCTGTTCTATAATGACGCCATCAGCTAGGCATTCCTGGTAGAATGGTTCTAGCCTAACCCCTCTTTGATATGCCAATCTCTATGTACAGTTTTCTTAAACAAATAGAAGTGTTCTATTGACACAAAAGTCAATTGTGTGTCCCCATCCTACTCCCCACAGTCTGAAATGGTACTGCCTGCTCCAGAAGTAGTTTTACAACCTCATCTGCTATCTGTATTCCTCAGAGCTGGAGTGCTTCTGCATTGAGTCCAATGTGCTTTGACTCCCCTCCACAAACTAATGGCTAGTGTCGGGTTCCCATTTTCTCATGGGCAGAGTGTTGGCAAGGCAACAAGCCACAAAGGCACATGTGGTAATTCCCTGGCATTCAGAGCACTGGGAGAGCAGCTGGGGGGAAACCAGAACTAAACTCTGCTGTGATAAAATAAAATGCAATTGTGTAACATGCTAAATTTACAAAAGTGTAATGAATGAGAGAGAACTAGATTCAGTGTTAGTTAAAGTCTTTAAACCAGTGTTGGGGAGTTTCTAGACTGTTGGGTTTGGCTATGCAAAACGGTGGCAATATGGGCTGGTACAGTTCTCTCTTGGGACTGTAGCACCTCAGGATGCAGGTCAGGGAAAATGTTTAGAGAGTGCCCTGTGTTAAGATCTGAACACGCTCTTCTTTAACATCTTAGCTTTCTATGTGTAGAGGGGTTGCACGGATACTTCCAAACAAGACATCTTTCAAACATTGGGATTAAGAGCAACCACATAGCCCACCCCCAATACTGTATGAATTGGCTCCCCTAAATTAAAGAGCCAATTCAAATATAAAGGGCTAGGGGGATATGGTCCAGCCTTTTCAAAACAGTGCATCACTTCGGCATACATGCAAGTGAAATACTATTCAAACGTGTGCCCCCCCCTTGTTATAAGCTGTAAACACAATAAAAATGTATAAAAAAACAAAGCATATGCCCCCACCCACCATCTGCAGTCTGAAATGATGCAGGCAACTGTATCTGAAGAGCTTTGCACTTGAGCTCTACAAAACAAGAAAATCAGCCAGCTCTCCTGCAATTGCTATGCCAACACATAAATGTTAACTAGGAGGGAGATCAAAAACTACACCTGCTTCTTGTTACAAAATATGACATTTTGCCAGTGTTGCACAGGCATCCTGATGCCAAGATAGGTACCCTGTGACCTGATGGTCCAGTCCCAGAGTTTTTCTGTCTCTTCCATAATAGCTATGGGACTGGCTTGGATGATATGTTACCTCCCAAATTGACCCCATGCACTAATGGGTGCAAAATCCCAGTTTCTTCCAGTGTTTCACTGAGGACACCCAAGTCAGTTCCATTTCCCTTCTGCCACACAGACTGCTCCCCATTCAGCCCACCTTTGTTCTTCTGGCTCCCTATGTCTACCTTAAAGTGGCAGAAGAACAAAGGTACTGTATTTTGGAACAAGGACACTTAGAGCCCGATCCTGAGCTCCTGTGGCGTGTGGCTGTGGCAGCACTGGAAATGTGCCTTATGGCATGTTTGCAATAGTGTGCGCCGGCGGTAAACTGGTGCGTCGAGCTCAGGATTGGGCTGTAAGTCAATCCACAGGCAGCTATTAGGGCCGCTGATGAGCCAGTCTTGTCCACTCACCTGTCCCCCAGGAAGTGTGCTCACAGAGCCACAGCTGCTTATACTATGCTCACGGTTTATCTGTAATGGCAAGTAGGGAGTAAAACCTGCGAACTCCATTTGTAAGAATGAATCAGGAGTGAACAACTCGTTCAGCATCTAAAACTGCATTCCACAAGTTGGAGCAGCTGATGAGCTTATTTTAGTGGCCTGTAATTAGCATCATTTGAATGTCGTTTTCAAAAACATAACAAGCACACCAGAATGTGAGGATGCTTAATGTAGTGCATTCCCCCGAACTGGTTACCCTTAAAAGGGACAAATATGAGGCAGCCCTTGAAGTATCTCGATGTATCGCGATGTCTAAGCTTAGAAATGGTAACGCTTTGAAAAACAATTTGGTCTCTTTTAAAACAGGTGACCCTGTTTTGATTCCTTGGGTGGGTGGCAAAAAAAAAAATTGCCAGGGCATGTGCAACTGTGAAGACTTTCCTTGTCAGAGTTTTTTTTTTTTTTTAATGCTTTATTTATTTATTACAGATACAGGTAAGGAAAATTGGATAGACTTAGGGCTAGGACTACATAGGTTACACACGAGGGTGGTGGCCATCGATTACAACAAACATTAATCCAAAGAAATTAATAATCAATACAAAAATTATCATATTCTTTAACCCAACTGGTTAATACTTTAACATTCCATATTTTTCCTCTAACCTTATCTATCCCATCATTAAAAAAAACCACTTCAAACTTTTACTTATACACTCTTCTTACCACTAAACTAGTCTCTAAAATAAAATCTCTTATCTGATTCTTAATTTCTAATATGACACCTAAAAAAGAAGACTCCGATTACCATGGTATTACCTCCTTCAATATCTCTTATAACATGTTATACATCATTTTCCATAACTATCCAATCAAAAAAGGCTTCAAATTTTTACTTATAGACTCTTCTTACCACTAAACTAACCTCTAAAATACAATCTCTTATCTGATTCTTAATTTCTAATATCACATCTAAAAACAAATATCTCCAATTACAATAATATTATACTTTGCTTATCCACCACATATTTATTAACCCAACATACAGGTTTAATATTTTCTCCAAAATAAATTGACATCTATAATTTATTTTATTTACCTTCTTTTTTTATAAAATAACCCTTTTATTTGTCTTAATACCACTATATTTTACACAATACTTATATTCCAAAATTACAATTCCATCTAATTTATTTCATATATTTACCACTTTAATTTTCAAGATACTTATATTCCAAATTCCCTTTTCATCCACTTTATTTTAATCCTTGTCAGAGTTTTGTTAATTTAGTTTAATCCTTGTCAGAGTTTTGTTAAAAGGCATTGTAGTTAAGAAGGGACTGTGCTCTGCACAAATATGCAGCCTGCACAAATATGCAGGCTGTAGGTTGCTTGCCCTTTTCACAGAGTCCTATGAAGACAGATGGCTAAAACCCTAACAAGAGACTCCCAGATGAATGTTGCCAAGCTGTATTCCAGGTTATAGGTGACAACTGTTTTCTCATATTTAAACAAAACCTGCTATGTACACAAGCAGAAATGAAGCCTACCTGGGAGAGAGCAAGTAAGTTTTCTAACTGCAGGGAATTTTTAGCATTCTAATGGTCCTGTCCGCCACTTTCAATCTGATGTGATCCTGAAGTGTGTTGCATGGAACTGTTGTGTGAATAGCACTTCACACAAATAGCACTTCCACATGAGCGCTACCCAGTCCCACACCTGGTGGCTCTGTGTGGTCCCAATGCACTCACTTGGTGACTATCATCAAGTGTAAATTGGCCTCAGTTAATGAAGGGACCAGAAGTATTGATGCATATGGCACATATCTAATCTACATGGATTAGTAGGGGACATATAGTGAACTTTGTCTAAATGTTGTCTGGCATATCTATATTACAAATATATGTAAGCTTTATGCCAATTTGACCATCATGAGTTCTACTTCCCTCCCCAGCTGTAGCTCAGGGACATGCTGTGCGAAGGAAGCAGGTGAGGCAGAACTTGCCCCATCACAGTCCATGGAAAAGCACTTCAGCTGCCCTGCCTGCTTACACCTGAGGAGGATCTCCTTACACCGGAGAAAGCAGGTTTAAGGAGACCCTTCTTGGGAGTAAGGAGAACCTCCTTGGGGGAAAAGCAGCTGCGGTGCTTTTCCACAGACGAAGAGGCAGTTTTGCCTCACCTGCTACCCCCTCACTGCATGTCCCTGCTGTAGTTTGGTGCTGAGTATTCTCTGTAAGACATTTCTAAGTCCTCTTACAGATCTATAGCTTCCAGAGTTCCCTGGGGAAAGAGGAATTGCATGTTGAACCAGTTTACGTCTGTGGTGGATGTGCCTTCTGCTTGAAATCAATAATTTCTGTGTATATCACGAAAGTGTGTGTGGTTTTCAGTTCTGCGTGTGTGACTCAAACACAGCCGACACTTGCTATTTTCCCTTTGGCTTTTCAAGCTGCCAAGGAGTATAATCACTGTAATGTGATTTAGGGTGAGATCCAAAAATAACTTCTGTTCAGTGTAAAGGAGGACTCGACCCCCAAATACAAAGTAGTATTAAAAGGACTTTAGAAGAGTGAGACATGTTTTTCTACCCCATTTTAGCACTGATGACTGGCATTTAAAAAAAAAAGAAAGAAAACTAGCTTATCAGGCATGATAAGAAAAATATATGGAGCAAACCAAGCCAAAAGCTTAAACTTTGGGGGTGAAAATTATGCCTCATTTAGTTTTCAAAAGCTGACAAGAATTTGGGGGAAGAAAAAAACCAGACATGAACCTTTAGAGCAACTTAAAATGACACAAAAGGAGATTTGGTGCACTGAAAGAGGAAAGAGCGAAGTGGATTCCTATAGTGCCTAAACTAGTTGCTAAGAGACATGCTCAATTAAAGGAGCAGGGCTGGGGGAGAACGAGTAAAAGACTAAAATAGGAACTGTTTCTTAAAGACCAGGAATGCAGTATATCTTCTGGGGAAGAAGGGAAAATAGTTTTCCTTTCAGCTCATACGGGAACATGTCATCTGGAACGTTTTGTTTGTTTGAATATTTTCTGCAATGTTTGCTTGCAATGGGCATGGAGGGTTGTAGTTAAGAACATTCCATTCCTAACCTCCAGAAAGCGGCTGTCTTGTAAGCGCACATATTTCCCTGTGCACCAAACAAACCTCTGTATGCAAACAAGCCTCCCAGGAGCTGCACGAAGCTCTTTCCTTTCCCACTAACCTCTCTTGCCACTTTCCTGCTACTCTCTAGCACAACTTGTGCTGCTCTAAAAGGAACTTTCTGTGTAATTTCTTCCTTTGTCTGTCTGGAAAGTTACTGTGATTTACACTTGGGAGATCCTGGTGAGACACCTTTGTGGCTGTGTGTGGGGAAATGTTAGGGGTTGGGGATAGAGGTCTTTTCCCCAATGGTATGGTAACCTGGCACCCAGTGATTCTGAGAATGTGTCCTGATCAGCAGTTTTTCTGTACAGTATGCTACAGAAAAATCACTTGCCACTTGGCCAGAATTTTGCTGGCTAGGCCAGAATTTCATCATACGTCTTGGCTGCCAAAACAGAAAGATGTGAAACCAGAAAAAGTGCAGTATTTTAAGTGTGGATGTTTTCATTTGTATAAGTAGAATGGGTTGACCAAAGTATTAATCTCCAGTGCACAGAAAGGGCAAAGACTTTGACTACATATTTGTTCTAATTTGTGTGACTTTGGGCGCAATCCTACCCTGCGATGGAATAGGCAAGCCAGGAGGCTTGCGCTGTATCAAGCGCAGGATAGGGGCCAAAAGCAGCTCGGCCAGAGGCAAGGGGAAACTTTTCCCCTTACCTCTGGGAAAGGCACCCTTTCACCTATGGGTCTCCTCGAACTTGCGCCACCTCTTGAGGAGAGCAGAGCAGTTTGAAGCCCCTCCCCGCTTACCCCAGCCCGACTGGGCCGACGCAAGACTCAGTGCGTCTGTCAGAGCAGAGGCTTGTTCCAGCCTAGCCAACTCCTGAGGAGGTGCAAACGTGCATTATGGCACAATTGCAACCCTTCTGGGCTGGCGCAAGGGACTTGTGCTGGCCCAAGTCAAGGCCTGGATTGCGCCCTTTGCTGCTTCAGTATGGAACAACTAAGCGAGTTTTCAAGATGGCAAATGAAAGGTAAGGTGCCAGCTTGTGCAACAGTTTAGGAAAAGTCTGTAGCTGTAGTGGCCCTATGGCAGCTGTTCGCATTGGCCTTGTGCCTAGGACAGCACATTCAGCTATGAAATACAACAGGCAGGGAAGAAGACAACTGGGGATATCTAACAATGGATAGCAGCAGGGGCCTGTCTTGTTTGGGTATGTGTGTGTTTTACAGTGCTTGTATAGGTCCATCAGAATTCTTAATTACTGTAGTTTCATAGCTGGTTCTAGGGAGGAAGGAGTTAGAACTAAGAGCCTGTCCTGGGTATAGAAATGACTAGCGGTGGCACCAGACATTGTAGAAATGATATGGAATTGTGCATGGTGGCATATTTAGGCAGAACAATCCAAACGCCATGTTCCGCTGGTGCAGCCTCCCTGCACCAGCTCTTGAGTGTTGCAAATGTGCCATAAGGTACATTTGTGTGGACCCAAGAGCCGGCTGGACTAGTGCAGAGGCCTGCACTGTCTCAGCTGGGCTGGATCACAATCCTACACTGGATAGAGCAAGAAGGTTTGTGCTAGGCTGCATGGGGAATGGAGAGGGTGGAACGGAGGCAGGGATGGGGCATTTCTGGGCAGAGGGAGGGTGGAATGGAAGGAGAATTGGGACTGGGATTGTGGGATTGGCAGCAGCAGGGCATGCTGTATCCTAACCCCCTGGCTGACCAGCCCAGCTATATATGGGGCTCTCCAGATTTATGCTAGCTAAATAGCTGGAGCAGATCCGAGTAGCTCTATAGGGCAGGATGGAGTGTTACATAGGGTAAAGGGAAAAATATCCCCTTACCCCCGAGGTGACCTCCAGCCTGATCCTAACCTGCACTGGATACAGTGCAGGCCGCTGTACTAGCACGGGTTCAGATTGTACTGTTAATAGCTATAAAAGTTGGCACATATGTCTGGTTGGCACTGATGAACAGAATTCAGAATTCTGGAGCTAGGAATTATCTTCCTTTTTTCTATAAGAGACATTTTTAAAAACAAGAATGGCACCTTTGAAGTGTGGCCACTCTACACATGTTTTGAAATACTCTGATCTTGGGTTACTTTCTCAAAAAAAAAAAAAAAATGACTAGACAGTAGTATAGAATAGATATGGTCCGCTGAGTATCTTGAAAGAAAGAACAAACTGTGCCTGTTGTGCTCTCTGTAGTTAAAAGCTCAGGAAATGATAGAGCAAATGAATTTAGGAGCATCAAACTGATGGGTTACCTTCTGGGATTTACAGATCCTTGGGAACTGCCTGACTGCCAAGCGCAATGCAATTATAGCTAAGCATAATTTGTTTTGTAGGCTGGTAGAATTCTAAGAACTTTTTCTCGTTTACATCACAAAAGCTGAGCATTTCTTACATTCTACTGCTTCCAAATTTGGGTTATCAAATGTGATTGTGGGAGGGGGAGGAGGAGGAAGAGAAGGAAGAGAATGGCTTAAGAGGATAGGATTTTAAAGCGTGACGTAGCTTGATCCTAAAATAAAGGGCCTGTGCTGATTTGGGATACACAAATGCTTGCATTACCAGATGATTATTTTTTGTCCCTGTCTGCAAGGAACAGGTGCTATTTTAAATTATCTTTAATACTCAGAGTAGTATGCAAAGCAAAATACTTAAGCCACTGATAAGTCCATCCCAGTGCGTGAGTTCGTATTTTAGATGAAAATACACTCACTTATTTTAAGGAATATGAGATTAGCTCCTAATTGTGCAAATAGAATGAACAAATCACTCTGATGAAGTCAAGTGGCTGGCATGTTTCATTAAACAATTTTGGAAGCTTCAATATGTGTACTTTCCTACCACCAGAAAAGTGCATTCAAAAAATAAAATTAGAAGCAACAGATTGCAAATGTACATGCGATCTAAATCTTGCTCTCTAATATTATTTACCTGTCCCATTTGTATCTTGACTTTCCTCCAAATAACTTACAGTGAAATCCTAACTCGTGCTGGAAACAGGCAGACCAGAGAGCCTGCGCTGTTCCAGCTCAAGTTTCAGTGGCTTAGTGGCTCATCCCGGGACAAGAGGAATCACCGGGGAGAGCCACTGCAGCCCCAATGGGGCTACTTAGATCTGCGCCACCTCCAGGGCTAGCGTAAATCTGGGCAGCCCAGGCTGCCCAGGAACGAGGTTAGGATCCAGCATAACAACCGGATCCTGACCCTGCCTCCTGCTACCCGCCCACCGCGGGACTGCCCCCCCGCCCGCCCTCCCCCACCCCAAAACGCCTGCCCCCCGCCCCCACCCTCCCCACGCCCCCACAGACCCCTGCACCGGCTGAACTTGGCCAGCACAAACTCACTGTCCCTGGGACCTGTGACAGCGCAGCTAGGAATATGACTGCCTAACTGCCTCCAGGGTGGCATGAAAGTGCTTTACAGCACTTTCACAACACCCCTGGGCTGGCAGAAGGGACTTACGCCAGCCTAACTACTAGTTAGGATTGTACCCTTAGTGTAATGTAATTTAGGGCGCAATCCTAACCCCTTATGTCAGTGCTTTCCAGCACTGACATAAAGGCAATGCAGCTCTGGGAACAAACACTCTGAGGAGGCCTCCGTGAGTGACACCCAACTGCAGGATGCAGCACATGTCCCATTGGCACTGCTAAGCCAGTGCTGGAAAGCACTGACATAAGGGGTTAGGATTATGGGGTTAGAGCCCAATCCTATCCAATGTTCCAGGGCTGATGCAGGTTGCAATGCAGCCCTGGTTCCTTTACCTTGAAGAGGCCTCCATGATTGCTCTGTACACACACACACACACACACACACACACACACACACCCCAATAGGATGCATTGTATGCCCCATTGGCATGTCTGTATCAGCTCTGGAAAGTTGCATAGTTGGCCCTTATCTTCTCAACAACTCTGTGAAATAGGTTAGTGCCTTAACTAAGGATAATCACAGCACAATTCCATACATGTCTACATAGAAGTAAGTTATGAGTTCTCCCATTGCGTTCAATGGAACCTACTCCCAGGTAAGTGTGTATAGGGTTGCTGACTCATTGAGCTTCATGACGATGGGAGGACTTGAACCCAGGATTCCCCAGTCCATATCCAATTTTATAACCTTCAACATTAAAATGTAGTCTATACCAGCAAAGTTAGCTCTGATCATCCAAGCAAGAAAACAATCATCAAATAACATGCAAACATAACCAAACAAAATAACATAGGATCTAGCCACACTGCAAACTTAGGTTGGTTTTCTACTAGTTTTCCTGACGTATCATCTTGGAAAGAATTCTGGGAATTGTCATTTGAAAGTGCTAGAGATCCCCCCTCAGGATAGTTCCCAAGGCTCCCTGAAAAGTGCTAATCAACCAATCTAAGTCAGTAGTTTAGATACGTGTAGAATGTTCCCATGTAAGAAACAGCATTAAAACAAAAAAGAAAAACTCTCTTCCAAAGTAGGACATTATTTTGCTGTCTACTAATACCATGAATGAAAGGGAGGAGACTCACTTGGGCATGAATTCAGGACTCCCCTAGCAACTGCTCTTGCCTCCAAGGCCCTTCGTTTTGAAAAACCACAAGCATGACTACAACCATCTACTTACATCTGGATAATAGTCTGTGGTAGGTACCAGGCGATCAATCAGGGCCTCCAGTGATCCAGAGACAAGATTCCCATCCTGATAAACGGGATCTCCACTCCTCTCTCCTGTATCTGGTTGCACCTGCCCACTACATCCAGAACCAAGCATGCTGGAAAATATTGGTGTCTGGGGCATAGTTTCCTGCAAAAGTGGAGGAAAAAAATAAAAGCAACATGGCCCATTTAGAATGAAGTTCTGGAACTTCAGCTTTCACAAATGTGCATGACTGCTTCAATTTTGTTAAAAAAAACACATTAACAAATCTTCACAATCAGACACTTCACAATCTTACATTGGGTGCTGCCTGCTTTTGGCTCTCAAATAAAAGATATGGAAACAACTGCCATAATACTCTAGGAGAAAGTCTTACAGAAGACCAAACCAAACATATTTTTAATTAACATTTCTCTATACCACTTTCCTGTCATCAGCAACAACCAAGATGGTGTTCAACAACCCCCCCCCCCCCACAATAATCACAGTTGTGCATAAGGGTGTCAAAAATACCACTATTAAGATCAAGCAGCTAAAAATTAAAGTTACAATTTACACATTAAAAGCTCATAATGCAGCACTCTTCTGCCAAGCTTTTGATTTGGGCTGATGTACATCAGTTGTCAGACTTCACATAGAAAGGAGGACCAGAGAGACAATGACACTACTCCAGGCCATTACTGTCCAAACCTCCCAAGGATAGGGCATGGGAAGTACAGCATCTTCTATCGGTCTTAAGGAGCAGGGAGGTTTCATGTGAGAGAAAGTGGCTCCAGAAGCACTGGGCTCTGCAAAGAATTTCTCAGATGGACGCTTTAAACCCATTCAGCATGTCTCCTCTGCTTGATCTGGTTTGCAGTTTGACAGCCACATGCCTGATTTGCCTTGTACTCCATGGACAGTCCTAGAGGCGACCAAAGACCTGTCTGCAGTGGGCCTGCCACATCATCATCCAGAGAGAAGGCCTTCTGATGAGACAGTTGGCTTTTGGAACACAGAAGGTCCCGTTGCCAGGGTGAAACCAGAACAGAATATGGGTGGAAGGAGCCAGTTGAGGAAAGAGAACAGCCATCAAAAGGATGCTGAATCTGTTGGTACCAAGGCGGCATCAAGGAACCATCCTGGAATAGGAGTGTCACATTGTCCGGACTGACTGCTTGTCTAACCACTTGACTGTGTTCCATTGTGGTGAGTGCAAACACAACCTTATATGCAGATACTTCCATGTTTTCATCTCACCTCACTGAAGACTGATAGAACTGCTATTACATTTCCCCTGTTGTATTTCCCCTATAGTAAGATACTGGAAGATACTTGCAGTTAATTGAATTGTTCCAGCTCTCTCTCTCTCTCCCCCCCCCACTTCTCTTCCACCTATCAACTTAAAATATGTGCAGTCAGCAACTGCAATACGTGTGACTGCAAAACAAATTTACATGGGAAGCAAAAACAATTAAGCTGCTGTGGTTTGCTAAGCTACCAGCTACTACTAAATGTGAATGTCAAAGTGATTATGTGTCAGCCCCTCCATATAACTTTCTCAATAGCTTGTGTTTACTACCTTGAGTTTTCAAGGCTGCCAAGCTGATGAGTCTTCTCAGCAGCTACTCCTTGTATAGACATGGTTCAGATTTTATTTTATTATGATATTTATATACCATCTTTCTCAACAGACTCAAGATGATATTGTTTCTTTCCCCCCTTTTTAAAAAAAAGAATTTATATCAATCTGCATATTTACACAAAGAAAGCAAAAATATGTCGGTATAAAATACTATACATAAATCAAAATGGCATTGCAATATCTGGATTCTATATGGATTTGCCAGACCATGTTGAGATGGTCATCTGTTCATTTTCCATGAATACCTATATGTCTGATATGTACCCTATAGAGTCTTTGAGACAGTATTTTTTTATTTAAGCTATTTCTATTCCATCCTTCCACAGTACAAGTCCAGTGCAAGACAGCTAACAGTCAAAATATTAAAACTATAATTTTAAAAAAATCAACTCACATTAAAAGCAGCTGTAAAAGCACACAATGTACTGTATTTTTTGCTCCATAAGATGCACTTTTTCCCCCCCAAAAAGTGGGGGGAAAAGTGTGTGCGTCTTATGGAGCGAATACTGCAAAACAAACAAACAAACAAACAAAAAACTCCGCCCCAGCCCTGGCCCCACCCCCTGCCCACTCGCTCTGCTCTGCTTCCCCGGGCAGTCAGAGGCTACTCAGAAGTAAGTCTGAGTCACTGGGGCTCACTCCCAGGAAAGCGTGGGTGGGGTGGCAGTCTTGCTGCCCAATCCTGTGCATGCCTACTCTGAAGTAAGTCCCATTAGAGTCAGGGGGGCTTACTCCCAGGAAAGCCTCTCTCCCCCCCAAAGCCTGGAGCATCACAGCCTCTCTTTCCCCCCCACCCCAAGCCTGGAGCATCACAACTTCTCTGCAACACAAACACTTTCCCCCTCTCTCACACACACAGGCTGCCCCCTTCTCTTACACACACAGATGCTCTGCCCCCCCCCACACTCACACAACAGGGGAGGGGCGCTTTCACTCACCTCATCCAGCATCTGAATGTAAGCCCCCCCCCCCCATCACAAAGAAAAAACTGTCTCCTTGGTCAGAATGCCAGTGTTTGCTTATTGCACAAGCCCCAGGTACGGCTTGGTTCTCACCATAAATCCAGAGGTTTGTTGTGTCTTGAGAATTCAAGTTGTGGTTGGACTTTCCACTTGTTCATTTGTATTGGAATCACAGAAGAACTGGCGAGGAGGTAGATGTGGTGTCAGCAGTGGCCCCTTTAAGGGTAAGGCCTGGGCATCCAGCAGAGTGTGCTGCACAGCTGCAGCCACTGGAAGGCAATAGGGCCCTCAGGGATATAAGGAGTACCTGAGGCAAAAAGGGTTTGTGGGTTTTGAAGGAGTGCAGGTTGGAGGTAGGAGAGGAGACTGATTGGGTTTGTTGAATTTGGAATCTGACTGTGGATTGTGACTGGACTTGGATACCCTGATGGATTTGACTGACCTTGGACTGTAATTTGGCTTATTGGTTCTGGACTCTGATTTGGCAACTCTGATTGATGAGACTGATTTACTTGGTATCTGTGGACTGGAACTGGACTCACTTTTGCTTGCTGCACTGGTGAGTTGCACAAGGGGGACTGATCAGCCTTAAGCAGGCACAAGGCCCAGTGGATTGGGATTTGGCAGAACATCATTGTAGCAGAAAGATAATGTGACCCCCTATTTGTGTGCACCTGCTTTTGTGAGCTTCATAAATTCTGACTCTAGCGATAATGAGTTCTTGGGGGTTCCAACAAACTAGAGTACTCAAACCTTTAAGTCTCTCCATCTGTTAATGACAGTGATACTGGTTCTTAATGCCACTGTTGACTGCTGTTCACTTTACATGGTTCAAATGTTATTCTGTTATAGTCTATTAAATATTTTATTACACTATTTGGTTCAGAATATTTTTTCCCCTGTTTTCCTCCTCTAAAAACTAGGTGCGTCTTATGGTCAGGTGCGTCTTATGGAGCGAAAAATACGGTACCTGATATAATGATCTGAAGGCTTGAGGACCAAAAATGTCTTTAAACTACTTTTAAAAGTTGCAAGAGATGGAACCTTCCAGTAGTGCCTGGGCCAAGAATCACTGGTGTAGCTAGGGGGGCGGCGCACTAAGTTTTGCAGGGAGCATCCCTGCAGCATGCAAGCAGCTCTTCTCCTTCCCCTTGGGTGCCATTCGCCTCCATTCCCACCCCTGCCTAAATGGCTCCAAAGGGGAGGGGAGGGGCCAATTCTACGCTGCAGGGAGGCTCCCTGCAAAACCTAATACGCTGCCCCCCCTCTAGCTACACCAGTGCCAAGAATTCTACAGGTGGGGCACCACCCCTGAAAAAGTCCTTGTCTTTGGTACCCACCAAACAAGCCTCTGGTCACGGTGGATCCAGAGAGCAGAGCTTCAGCTGCTGATCTTATAGGGCTCGGGCAGATCTATGTTGGAGTAGGTGGCTCCTGCGGTAACCTGGCCCCAGGCTGTTTAGACCTGTACTGCTGCTGTTAATTAGGGATCCTACTGCACTGTTTCTCTCCTGGATATATGGATACTGGTGGCCTGTGGCCCAAGTTACGTCTTTTTTACTTCCAGTCAATATGTGACCATCTTTCCTAGTTGTAGGTACAACCCACTTTCCCTTTCAGCTTTGTTTCCCTTGCAGTCTCCTCTCATGGCCTTCTCTTTCCTTCTCCTTTGGACCACTCTCTTTTCCAAGTCTCCGGTCTTAGCCTCCTGCCTTCTTTACCTCCCTGGTGCTGCTTTCTCTGTCCTTCTCTGCTGCTTGATTTGGTCTTCTGTAGACTTGATTGATTGATTGATTGGATTAGTAATCCACCTTTCTCCCTGAAAGGCACCCAACTCTAACCTGCCTTTTTGATCTTAAGAGACTTCAGCCAGGCAGAGGCATCTTCATTACCACAAAATCCCTCATTAAAATATAAATTGTGAGTGTGTCCCATGCTGGGTTCTGCAATATCCCACAATGCCGGAAGATCTTAAGACATGACCTCTAGTAGGAACTGAAGCTGTTGCACAGTCATTTGGTTTGCCATATGGTTGGTTGGCAACCTTCAGTCTCGAAAGACTATGGTATAAGCCTACAGCACCCAGTATTCCCAGGCGGTCTCCCATCCAAGTACTAACCAGGCCTGACCCTGCTTAGCTTCCAAGATCAGACGAGATTGGGCATGTGCAGGGTAACAGTTGCTGCATATGCAATTGTTATACACATGCAGAATCCCATCTGTCATGCAGCTGCAGCAGAATTTGTAATGGGCTGCACATTGGCCCTTACCCCACACAACCCTTTCGTGCAAGTTTGAACAACTTATTTATGACAGACGCACATGTACACACCCCTCCTGGTGATGAGAATTCACTGGTGTCTGTTGCAAAATGTCAATTTCAAGTCATCTTTTAGGCAGCAACAATTATCTTTATCTTAACATTATTCTTCATTTTCTGCCACCCCATGTTCTGGTCAACCCTATCCAACAAGTGGTACAGGTGATTCCCGGTGGTGCCAAAATTCAAGAGGTGCTGGTTACTGTAGAAAACCCTGAAAGGGGTAATAAAATTGCTTCCTGTACTTTAGGACAAAGGATCAGGGACAAGGGTATTCTTTGTGATTTCCCCCATTGCAACCTCTTTCCTTTACTCCTTGCACCTATGAATTGGGGGATGAAGCTGCAGCCATGGGACAATAAACATGGGGTAGATTCCTATCACTTCCACTGCTGGGAGCTCACTCTGCAGACTAATTAAATTTCACTAAGGGCGCAATCCTAACCCCTTACGTCAGTGCTTTCCAACACTGGCATAGCGGTGCCAATGGGACGTGTGCTGCACCTGCAGTTGGGTGTCACTCACGGAGGCCTCCTCAATGTAAGGGAATGTTTGTTCCCTTACCTTGGAGCTTCATTGCCCTTATGTCAGTGCTGGAAAGCAATGACATAAGGGGTTAGGATTACACCCTAAGTGTAGTAATATAGCCACCTCTGCTTTGCTCTATAAGCTGACTTTTAAGGAAGCCTCTAGCAAAAACCAGTTGTAAAATTTACGTAGGCATTTGAGAGCTTGTCCAAGTTAGCGCCACCATCACCCCAATGCAGCCACTTTAAACATAAATACAATAAAATATCCTGGCAGATCATTTGGTCATACAGAGAATCCTGCAACAGCTGTTTACAAGTTAGAATATGGAAGGCCCCTAATAGTAAACAGCAGCATCCCTCCCATAGTTTAAGCCACTGTTTGTCATTTAAATGCTTTGAAGTGACTCATGTGGATCAGAATAGGAGACAAAATGTACAGCATCTAATTGGCATCTAATTGAGAAATGAGACATGGTGATTCTATGCAAAAGTGCTTCCTTGGTAATGTTCCATGGTATTTCACAAATTTAGTCACAAGGTATCGTTGTAGGAGCGCATGACAGCTTGACAAACAGGCTGTTCCTTTGAGAGGGCGGGAGAGACATAGAAGTACCTCTGTTTATTATGCAAGTTGTCTCTGAGTTTGCTCTTTCCTTTTAAGGTAGATGGCAATGCTTTTTAATTAGCCACTAATGCACAGTACATACTGTCAGGCTTTTAATCTAGGTGCATGCCAAAATTGCAGATTAAGGAAGGGGGAAGACCTTAACCACTTTTTCCTATCATTCGTACTGGAGCTCGGAGCCAACCAATGACATTTTAGCAGTAAAATTAATACAGGCAAATGGGAAGTCATTCCCCACATAGCATGTAATTCACTGCTGCAAGCTGTGGTGACAGCTACTAGCTTAGCAATGTTTTTGTTTTAAAGAGATATTGGACAAATTAAAAAAAATGTCTGTCAGGAACTCTATGATAGTTAAATGCAAACATATATTAAGAAGCATTAGATAGTGGGGTGGACTGTTGCCTTCATGCCCTGTGAATGATGCAGTGGCATCAAGCTCAGTGCAGGCACCAGGTTGCTGGTGGGGTGTCCGGGGGCAAAGACCTGTACTGGACTTCCCCATTGCATCACCACTGCCCCCTGATGGTGAATTGGGCACTACCACTGCTACCAGTTTTGGGGGTTCAAGGGTCAGCCTGGCCAGGTGGGCTCTTGGATGGATATGAACCCTCAATCAGTGCCTTATGGCTGACCTTTGACGCCACAGAATTGAAAGTGATCCACAAGGTCATCTAGTTCGACCCCTTGCCTTCACAGGAAATCCTCTTAGAGCATCTCCAGCAGGTGCCTTTTGGGCCTCTGCTCGAAGATGTCCAGTGAGGGAGAATTCACCAGCTCCCTCGGCAATCTGTTCCATTGCCAAACCACCCTTACTGCCAAGAATTTCTTCCTAGTGTCCAACCAGAATCTCCTTTCTTGCAGTTTGTATTCATTGAATCTAGTTCTACTCTCAGGCAGTTGAGACACACAGATTTGTTCCTTCTTCCTTATGACACCCCTTCAGGTATTTGAAGAGCTCTGTCATATCCCTTTCAACCTTCTCTTCTCCAGGCTGAACATACCAAGTTCCCTCAACCTTTCCTCACAGGGCTTGTTCTCCTGCCCTCTGATCATCCTATTAAGGTCTTTATGCTCCTAGAAGTTCTATTTTATAACTGCTGCTTCATTTTTTTTTGTTCCTCTTTATCGGAGAATGATTTGAAAAAAAATTCCTTTGCTGTGGTCTAAGCTTTAAATTTTTGATGTGTTAGGACAAGAGAACTGTGCTGATTATACAACCAGGAAGACTGTGTGTAAAGGGCAGAGGGTAAGAATGGAGTTATGGCTGCTGGCACTGCTTCTCAATGGCATTCATAACTTCTAGAAGAGCCTACACATACAAATTACATGCATACAAAAATGAGGGCCATTGATGTGTACAAATCATTGATTGTGCAAATCATATGGGCACAAGCTCTTTCAAAAGTTGTGCTGACTGTGCATGGGGAGGGGCAGCGGGCATGATCCTGCGCTGCCCACGCATGTTCAGCCCATCCAGTAGTAATTAGTCCTACAGTTAAGTGCAAGATCTCAGAACCTGTTGCAGAGGGTGCTCATTCCAATTGTCAGTTACAAAAAAAATGTTCCTGGAATCACATGAGTCATTGGGAAGTGTCAATGCATTTGCTTGCTTCCTGTGATTGCATATGGCCATGAAGTTAAACCTCCTCTGAACCCATTTATACCCCAATAGATATATTGTGGCAGTGAAGTCATTTCTTTTTCCTCCTCATAGTCTTTCAGATATCTCTCTCTTTAGGAAAAACATCCCAGAATTCCCTGTAAAATCCCAAATGAGAGAACCAATTGAGTAGCATAAAAATAGTATAAGTTGTTTTGCTTTAAGGTGCACCAGCAATTGTGGTTTTCCCTTTATCATTCAAGTATGGTGTTAATTATCAAATTATTATCCCACCCTGTTTCCAGGGAACTCTGGAAAGTTTATGTAAAGTTACCCCAATTTTTTTCTCATCTTCTTTGAGGCAGTGACTTGCTGAGGGCCCACCTTCATGATTGACAACAGGTTCAAACCTGGACTTTTCAGTTGCAACATGCCATCCACTGCACCACATTAGCTGCCAAGACAATGGTTTCAAAGCTTCCAGCAATTGTAACTGCATGTAGTGTTTATCAACGTATATGGTACTTTACAGAGAAACAAAGGGGGAAATGGCATTTCCCTGCCGCCAAGGACTCACAATCTACATGTCATGAGTGAGTGAGCAGGTATCATAGGAAACACAAAGGTGCCACTACTCTGTGTAGTTCATGCTGATATACACCTGGTATAACACAATGTGCTCTATGACATCACGGTGCGGTGCATTCCCCCTTCCACCTCGTATCATTGGCTGGCAGGCCCAGAGAAACACACAGCACAATGACATCAAGTCATGCTTTGGTGTTATATTAAAAACTGCTGGAAAGAAGGAGACTTGGAATGGTGACACCTTTATGGCTGCAATCCTAACCACACTTTCCTGAGAGTTAGTCCCATTGAACAAAATAAGACTTACTTCTGAGTAGACCTGGTTAGGATTCTGCCCTATCTCTCTGGTATTATATTGTTCCCATATATGTCAACAGAGTGGAGCCAGGATGTTTAAAATCCTCACATGCTTTCCCGTGTCAAGGCTAAAAGTCACCTAGCCGTGTTATGTCTGTCTTTTGGTAAACACCGGAGCAGAGCTCAAAGAATACAATTGCCGCTACCTTATTTCTAGATAAAACAATTCAAGTTACTTCTACCAGCAGTCTCCAAGGCTCGGGTACTCTGAAGCTGGTCCAATTATATTCCCACGACAGCAGCCCAATGCTAAACCAAACCACAGTGCACATTTCTGAACCTGTAATCACAAGCTGACTTTGACAGAATCCCGCGAAGAAAGCTTTGAGTACATGAGCCACTATTTTTCCAAAAGGGAACAAAAACCTTAAACTATATCATGAACGACGCCTGAATCTTGGTTGTCATGTGTTACATGTGACATGATTCCAGCTCAACAGAGAAGTCCCAGCCTCGCTGAAATGAACTGTGTCCAGAAAGTGACGTTTCTACTTTGTTTTGGTCCGAGTGTCAAGAAGTAGAAGCACCCCCAGCAAATTCCATAATAGAAAAATAATGAAAAATCTTTCTTACCCTCATTCTTTTCTGTAGTATGTACATAAGCTTGTGGTGTGGTGGAGATCCGGGAGGCTTTCTAGAACATGCAATAGTAACCCTTTTAGCCAGGCATTGCCGTTCCAGCCTGAGAGGAGGAAAAGAGAAAGCTCTCTCTGGCTTCAGCTCCTCTTCCCGCCAGCTCAGATCTGAAAAACAGCTCCACTTCATCTGGGCAAAACCAGAAAGGCTGCAGGCTTCCCAGACTGCTTCTGACGTCAGCTGCTGGCTCAGCATGCTGTTGGCTGAGAGGAAGCTTGTCTGATTCAAAAGGAGCACTGGTGGAGTTTACTACAGCTGCCTTTTGTGTGCACTGTGTGCCAGCTTTGAAAGGAAAAGCCCACCCTCTGCTTTCCTTTCTGAACAGCTTTGCAACAGGTTGGCCTGCTGGAAGTACGATTCCCTCTTTTCATCTTCGCTTCCTCAGAAATCAAAGTGCCGGGCACCAGAGATGACTAACTCATTAAATTGCTGGGAGTGTTTTTGTTTTCCTGCTTTTAATTTAGTCAAAGGAAGGGATGGTGCTGGGGCATCTTCAGTATTTTTCTGGGGGGGGGGGGATCCATTTCCTAGCCAGTTCCTTTCGAATGAACTCCATTGCTCCAAATTGTTCTTTGTTGTTTTCAGCAATGACGCTGTGAGCTATTTCTCGAAACAGACACCCCATAGATAACAGTGTGTTTCACGTGGGTAGCTTGCTTGTGCCTACAACGAACATGATGATGGTTGGTTTATATAACACCACCAGAGTGCATGGCCCTTTCTAGATGTGCCTAAGTAGAAAAACCCAGACAAGTCAAACCCGCAAAGAGTCTTATATAGATTGAATGAATTGATGGGACAATTCATCAACAAAGCATCATCTACATTGTTAGCATAATGTAATCTAAATCATGGTCAGCGTCACTTCACTTTGGTGCGATGCTGTCGGGGGAAATTTCTCTGTCTTTTAACAATTGAGATCACTAAAGCAGAGTGCTCATCCCCAGTTGAAACCAAGGCAAAGTATGTGCAATGGCTTTTGCTCCCATTCATCCCATTTCCTTTGCCTCCCTTCCTCCCCTTTGTTGTTTCCCACACTGTGTACATTTAGATTGAAAGCTTCTTGGGGTGGAGTTCTTCTTTCCTTGCTTATATATTACTCTGTAAAGTGCTGTGCACATTGAGAAGCAATAATAATAATGATGACTAGATGTGATTATACTGTGGCTGCAATAAGCCCCTTGTTGGCCTGTTCGTTTTTGCCCATCTGTTTACAATGACTAACTGGCCTGTCCATAAATTTCCAGGCTAAAAGGTAGTAACTCTTGGGTGCATGTTTGCACAAGTGATGCTTATTTATTTAAAAGAGGTATGTGTTGCCTTTCCTCTTAAAACCTAAGGTGCCCAACGTGGCTCATTCTTTTGGGACTTGACTTTATTAATGCTGAGAAGGGGATTAAAAATTAGAAGATAATATTTTTAAATGTCGATTTTAGTCTATGTTGATTCTACAGTCCATTTTAAAACACAAGAAATGCAGAATCAATTTAACGATAGAGCAGTGATTTTTCAACCTTTTTCATCTCATAGTACACTGACAAGGCACTAAAATTGTCAATGCACATCAGGTTTTTGACAATTGGCAAGGCACACCATGCTGCCTGTGGGGGGGGGGGCTCACATCCCCATTGACCCTATGAATAAATGATCTTCCCCCAAACTCCTGTGGCACACCTATGGACAGCTTGTGGCACACTAATGTGCCATGGCACAGTGGTTGAAAATGGCTGCTCTAGAGGAAGAATTCCTCCTCTTACTCCCCCCTCTTGTGACCCCTCCCCCACCTTTACTGTAATTTTAGTAACCAGGAGATCACCTTGATGGTTAGTTGTGGGACATGTATCAGGCACTGCTACTATACAAAGTGCAGAATTCCACAGAAGTTAGTCGTGGTTGTCAGCCCAATCCTGTGGGCCCCTTATGACAACAGAAATTCCCTTCCATTCTTGTAACTGCATCAGCGATGCCACAAAAGATGTGCTGCCGTGTGGAGCCCGAGAACCAGTGGCTCCCAGTACTTGCCAGCTGATCACCTGGTCTCCAGCAAGGTGGGGGGTTGGAGAGGAATTCCTGGATGGATGAGGGAGTATCCTGGTGCAAGCATATGCACCATGGTCCTCTCGACAAGCCCTCTTCTCTCCTTGGACCTGCGCCAGTTATATAGGTGTTACGGGTCCGAGGAGACCCATTGGTGATCTAAGGGCCTATGGAGGGGCAAGCTTCCCAATCAGCCCCCCCCCCCCAAGAATACAGCACTGACTGTATTGGTGTGTCTGCATGCTGTAGTGGGGGGGGGAGGATAGGATTAGTCTGTAAAGTCAGTTCAAATCCATAGGAGCTGAGTATACAAGTAAGTCCCATTTTGTTAGTTACATCAATATGAAACCCAATTCCATGTGTGTTTGCTGAGTTCAATGTAGTTTCCTTCCAGGTAGGTGCATCCCTGGATTGTGATCAGAAAATTTTACCCTGAGATAATGAGGTGCCGAAACTATTCCCAGCTATACATTTGTGCAATCCTGTAAAGGCAGGTTAGAGGCAATGCACGGTACTTGTCGTTTGGCTTTTTTTTTCCGGCGCAAGGGCAACAGCATGTCACAATTCCCTTTTCCATTCCGAGCTGGTGTGAAGCTTCTTTAACCAACGGAATTCACCGCACCAACTCCAGGAACCGGAAATAGCTGCATCACTGCCTGTGGCTACGCCAGGCCGTGGCTTTCTGTCCTTGCTTGTAAGAATGTTGTGTACATCTTAGTACACTTTCCGAACCTGTATTGTTGCCATCGTTTGCTGAATACTTGGTGTGTCTGTCCAAAGCAGCTCTGTACAACAACAATGACTAACTTCTCCTCAAGAAACCTTGAAACAAAACTAATTACCGGGAGCGTTTCATCTTGAATGTAAGTGGGTAGTTAAGGACCCAGTGGCATGCCTTCCTCTGTACAAAGGTCACAGCAGTTCAGCTCCCTCCCGGGAAGCTCCAGCAACACTTTTGGCTTTCCTTGTTGATTGATAAGAAACAGAACATTTCTGGCAAGTGAGATTAGGGGGGAAAGAAAGACCTTTACCTCACAAGGCCATTTCCAATATCTTCTCCTTAGCTTAACGCAACCCTTTCTTTTACCATACTTCAGTGTCACAGCTAATCAATTCTGTGTCTTGTGCGGGATCCTAATTTACCTTCCCCCCCCCCAAAAAAAGAACCAGCAGTGAGAGTGAGTTAAGAATGGTTGTGAACCTATAAGACAAATCCTGTGCGAAAGTTTCTGAGCAAAAAAGCATTGGCCATTCTTGTTCAATGTCATGTGATTTTTATCTTTCCCAACCACCAGTATACACTGGGTTCAGTGGCATCGCTAGGGAGATGCGGGGAGGGGGGTGCGGATTGCACCGGGTGATGCGCACAAGGGGGTGACACCACTACTGGCCAAAATTTTTTAAATCTTGGTATTTTTGAATAATACCGTCATGTTATATACCGTTTGATGCATAATGTCATGCAGAATGCAATGAAACAAACCATGTTGAAATATCTTGGTTCTATCAAACGGTATACCACAAAAGCCAGCAGATGTGGGGCAATGGTACATCACCATGCCCACTGGCCAGGGTGTTGCCCTGCATACTGTATGGGAAGAGGTCCAACATGGGGGGGGGGTGATTTGCTGGCCTCCCACACCAGGTGACGCCAACCCAAGTGAAGCCACTGAGTGGGTTTGCTTTCTTTCTTATTTATATATTTAGCAGAGGGATTTATAACCTGCCTTATCAAAAAATGTCTCAAGGCGGCTCATGATCTTATTATATTAAGTAGTAAAACACAGCAACTAAAACCCTAAAGTGGTACAAGATGCAGCCAGTCAAATCATTTGATACAGGAGGGGGTCTTTCTAACCCCCTATGAACTTTCTATGTTCAGCAGGCACAGGGCAAATGAGAAGCTGCTACAAGCAGCTATACTTGGCTTATGGCCCTCACGAAGCCTCTCATCTGCTTCCATCTTGGAAAAAAAACATATTTGCTGGCTAAAAGTATTCCACATTCAAAAACCTGATTAATTATATAACTCCACATTATTTTAATAGCTGCTATGATTTTGCACCCTTGCCTAGATTGTGCCCTGGGGAGGCTTGCCTCACCTTATTGCCCTACCCTAATTAGACTAATGCCATGAAACAACAAGCTGCATTGTATTTGTGCTGGGAAAGCACAAAGTCTCTTGCGTGGCTCCCATTCATTTCAGTGGGTTTATGCTGGAGGCATTATGCCCAAGGCCTTTTACCTGAACAGCATTTTCTAGGATTATTTCTCTGTACTTTTTTTTTTTAAAAGGTGACTCCTGTTTCTGAAGGTCATTCTCTATGTAATTGCCAAGAACAGATCACACGATGAAACAAGAAAATGATTAAGAAGCAAAAGGTGAATAACCAAGGTAGTACATGAAGATCTGAAGCAAGCTCAGCTCACTTCAAGCACACATTTGATCAAGTCATTTCTTGAAGATCAACTACCTGGAACTCTGACAGAGCAGTGTTGTCAGGGGAGAACATCTATGATGTCAAAATCCTTGATTTCTTGGTGAACAGTTTAGGATGGCCATGTTGTTATTAACCGTACTTCACATTTATATAATGCACACCAAGTGCTCCCAAGCACTTCAAGAAAGCTCTTTCAGTAATCCTTACAACACCCCTGCAAAGTACGTCAGTATTATTATTGGTTGGCAACCTTCAGTCTCGAAAGACTATGGTATAAGCCTACAGCACCCAGTATTCCCAGGCGGTCTCCCATCCAAGTACTAACCAGGCCTGACCTTGCTTAGCTTCCGAGATCAGACGAGATTGGGCATGTGCAGGGTAACAGTTGCTGCATAGTATTATTATTCCTGTCTTGCAAATGGAAGAGAAATAGCTAAAGAGGTCTGCCTGAGGGCCTTGTACTACCAGAACTAGTGTTCCAGTAGCACAAGGCCCTTTATTGCAGTGCAAATGCCAGGCCACTGCCATGCACTTCCAGACCAACGCCACAAATGGGCAGTAGCACAGTATATGAAATAGTGGCTTCTGAAGCCTCCGTCGGTGCCAGTAAGTTGGTGGCAGAGCAGCGTCGTGGGCAGGGGGTGGGGGTGGGAGGGATGCATCTCAGTGGCACAAGAGCATACCAGATCCTACCCCTTCTTTTCCAGGCTGTCCCCTCAGACCAAAATGGCTGGCGTAGGTCCGAGGAGACCCATGGGCGATTGGGCAGCTAATGGGGGTGGGTAAATATTTTTACTTACCTTCTCTGCCCCCCCCCCCACCATTGGATGCAGGGCACGCTCTGTCAGCGCAACTGCATTGTGCCAATGGTGGGGGATAAGATTGGGCTATAAATCACAGAAGGATTTAATGCGGGTAAGATGTGAAGTGGGGACTTTTCAGCTATTCACACCCCTACAGTTGTGTAAAATCCAGACCATTTTTTGTTTAGATAATGTTATCACTGAAATCACAATATTGACTCCCTGCGCCTAGGAGATTATCTCCTGAGCCCCCAGATAGTGCCGTTATTGTATTAGTGAGTGCAGAATATGCATGTCGTGGAATGAACCTGTTGACTAATGCTCACATCATCTCTAATGACCACCAACATAGGCCATGTTCCATTCTGTGTTTTGCTTTGAATCATTTTGTTAAGGCTGAGCACTCCCTGCACTCCACTGCAGTGGGAAGCACTCATCTACCCTTTCCAATTCTGAATGCTAAAGATGAACTCCCCCCCCCCCACGGTAATGCTCTCTAATACTTCATGACCCTTCCCCCCCTTCTAACATTGTGAAATGTGCTCCCCTGTCTTCTAACATGATGGTGGAGATCTCTTCAGACTGTCAGAAAAACCATCTTATATCCCTGCAGCTCTATATTCAGGAAGATTTCATGAGTCAGAGCAGTAAGACCCTCTTGCCTAATACTGGCTAATCTAATTGACTGTGACTCTCTGGGTTTTTCCCCCCCAGTCATACTGCTTGAGAGCTCTAAACTGAATGTGCTGTGGATTGAACTTGCGATCGTCTACATTCATAGCGTACATTGGTGCTGGATCAGGGCTAACGTGCTGCTAACATCCAATGTGAGGGTTTTAATAGCCGAGAAAGGCTCTGCCAGGAACAACTAGTCACATGTGGATCACTAATATCAAGCAAGGAACTATGGAGTTATTTTTATTTCACTGCATTAAACACGCAGATACTAGCTGAGATGGCCTTGCAATGTTGTGAATAATAGCCAACCACAAATGTTTTTAAAGTTTAATCCACAAGAATAATAATTGGCTGGTTTGGTTGTCTGTCCATCTGCTTTCCCACACTACACAAACGGCCGGCGAGACCCAGTGTTGCACCTCTCCGTTACAGTTAGCAAAATATTCATGATAATAATGAGGTTCAAGGTTTAAAGTCACTGCCACAATATTGTGGAAACACTGCTGCCTCTGCACATGTCTGGGGTGCTGTAATCAGAGCCTGAAGGTGTGACTTGTGCTGTTCCCAATTCTGGTAACACCACTGGCTAATTTTTATGATGCTGGAGGAATTGTTCTGCTTTGAACAGGAAGTCAAAGGCAGATGGGCAGTTCAAGACGGTTCTGTGTGTGTGTGTGTGTGTGTTCATGCTCATAGGTGCGTCTCTCCTGTAATGTCAGAATGGGATCTAGGAATATATTCAAAGATGCATTATATTAAGATGGCCATTAGTCTAGCTAGCCTAGGATTCTCTCCTCCGATTGGCAGAAGTTCTCCAAGGACTCAAGTGGGAACCTTTCCCAATCTTAGGAAATCCCTGCTCCGACCCTGAAATGGGGACTTCCTTTAGAGAAGGAGGATCACATCACTGGCCACATCCGAACTTAACCAACTATGGGTTGTGCTTGCCCTTCAGATCAGAACTGCTAACCACTGTTTGAGCCTGGATTTCAATTCTACTTATGAAGGCAAACACAAACCACAGTTTGCTGATTTCATTTGTAACAGCAAACTAGTTTGTGCTAAAGAGAAAATAATATGAGGGAAAGAGCATACATCCACTGCAGGATTGCAAACATTGGTTGGCAACCTTCAGTCTTGAAAGATTATGGTATAAGCCTACAGCACCCGGTATTCCCAGGCGGTCTCCCATCCAAGTACTAACCAGGCCTGACCCTGCTTAGCTTCCGAGATCAGACGAGATCGGGCATGTGCAGGGTAACAGTCCATGGTGAGAAGAAGAGCCTCCCAGAAAGACAATTTGAAATGAGTATATTTTCTGCAAGAAGGACAACAAAATGGACTACCGCATAGACTGTGAATCGACAACCTATTGAAGTAGGTAATTGCATGTATGCTGCGCGCGGACTCCCCGGCCCTCAGAACACCCTCTGGAGGTGAGGGGAGCAGAGCTTTCCTCACCTTCGGAGGATTACACAGCCTGGGGAGCTCCTGGAGAGCCAGAAGCTTTCTGGGGGCTGGATGGAGGCTCGCTGCTAGCTGTATTTGGCCCATGGGCAGGGGTTTGGGGACTCCCGATCTAAACTGTAATGGGGGCAAGCTACTAAAGTTCCCCTATCCCTCTGCCATAGTTTCACCTTGTTTCATGACCCACATACCCCACCACTTGCTATTTCTAATGACACCTAAGCTGTGACTGGTTTCCAGTTGACTTAAAGTCAAGGGTTTTTTTTTTTTGTTTTTTTAAGCGGGGGTGCATTTCAAGGATATGTGAAGCTACGAGAAAGAACATAAGAACATGGGCAGGAGGTCTGGTCTAGATGGTAGAGCCTCCATCTGCCTGAAGATAACATCCACAAGGTCGCCAGTTCGAGGCCACCGGCACCGTGTGACCTTGAAGCAGCTGACAAGCTGAAGCCGAGCTATTCCATCTGCTCTGAGCGTGGGAGGATGGAGGCCAGAATGTGAAGCCAGATCGGAATGAAACACCTTGAATGTAGTGGTTCTTGAAAGAAAGAACCTTCTTTCAAATTGTAAAAATCCCTATTTAATAAGGGATTTAAATAAAGCCTGCCTATGTAAACCGCCTTGAATAAAGTCTTGAATAAAGACCAAGAAAGGCGGTATATAAATACCAGTTATTATTATTTTAACATGACTTTCATTTGGTTTGAGGGGGACTTGACAAACCTCCTGCTTTTACGGGCTGTCTGGGACTGCCAAAACAAGGTTGTTAAGCACTTGGCAGGCACAGTATCTGGCTGGTAGGGTTGCCAGACAACCAGAAACTAATTGGCCTGACCAGTTTCTTTTCTTCTGGTTTTGCTTTCAGGCCAGTTGGTTGTGAGTTTCAGCTTCTCAGCTTTGTGGGTACACTGTTTCGCAAGCCCTGTTCTGTTTATTTTGCTAGAAGATACAAATAATATTTTTGCCATACTTTTTTGTCTGCTTGTCTGTTTGTACCATGCATACTGTAGGCTGTCATTCATATAGTATTTTTCCAACTGCTGAAAAAATACTTATTGTTCTTGCCTCATCTGTTTTCCCCAGTGTGTCCAAAAGATGATTATGTGATCATTTTTCTGGGAGGAAACTGAGGCTGAGAGTGACTTGCCCAGGGCAAGCCCAGGGCAGAGGAGGGCAAGTGACTTGCTTGAGCACTTCATCAGCTGATTAATAGGGTGACCCTATGTTTTGTTTACCCAGAAATCCAACTGAGTTCATTCAGTGGGCCTTGGGTGCAATGATATGTGCACTTGGGAATAAGACCCATTGACTAGGGCAGGGGTGCGCAAACATTTTGGCAGGAGGGCCATATCATCTTTCTGACACTGTGTCAGGGTCCGGGGAAAAAATTAATTTACATTTCAAATTTGAATAAATTTACACAAATGAATACATTAGAGATGGAACTTATATGAATGAAGGAATTTTACTGATAATAAAATTATTATTTATAATACACATGAAAACTATTAAAAAGGCGTGTAGAGTCACATGAGAACTACGAACTGTTTGAAACACACCTCTTACACAGTGAAAACATACAGACCAAGCCAGAAACACACAGAGTCATAAGTTGTTCGGAGGCAATGGGGATGGTGGTGGTTAAAATAATGCCCAGGGAAAAGCAGAAAACACATGGAGACTATAAAAGCCCTTGCTCTAACTTGGCCTGCAGCTTGTGTCTGGTGGTCTCAACTGGTAGTTGCGGGCCAGTGAGGGCTCCAACAGTCTCCAATAGGCCAGAGCTCATTGGAGACTGGGGGCTCTCTGCAGGCTAGATTGGGGGATCCTGAGGGCCAAAATGGCCCCAGGGCCAGGGTTTGCCCACCCCTGGACTAGGGTATTACTGAGTAAACATATATGAGGAAGGGCTGTAAGAATTATAACCGAGATCAAGGCAAATGAAAACTGCCTCATCCATGAGGCCACCTGAAGTGAGGGGTGCCACCTTGGCCACTAACCACTACTTTTCTTTCTTGGTTTCCTCTCACAGTCCTTGCATTTGAAAAAAATAGAGGAATGCAGTTGAACAGGAAGTATGGAAAAGAGGACAATGGTGGGCTAGAGTGGCTCTTCCATTCCATTCCCTTCTTCCTGTTTTAAATCTTGGGAATGTGGGAGAAGGATCAGCAGAGGAAGGCAATGCAGATGAAGACAAGGGTGCTGGCAGAGGCAGCTCTTCACACTGAGTGTGTCACCAGGTAAGGGGGCAGGGGTGACACCTGACACCCTGCCTCAGAAATACAGAACTTGGGCCAGCCCTGAGCCCAAAAGACTCTGTTTTATCACACTAACCTCCATGTGTTATGTACATAGCAGGCATTTTGACAAATTAAAAAAAATGAAAGAACAAATACTGAAACATATTTGATCCGACTTTATCCTGAGTGGGTTTTGCTTCTTTCTTTGCATTAAGCATTTTTTTTGGGGTGGATGGGGGGGGGGAGAAAAACGAGAAATGGAGAGCAAACATTTGTAGTTTGAGTTGAATATAAACAGAGATGAATTACAGTGTGCAACAAGCAATTTACTTAAAGGTAATTGGGTAAATTGCATACGTGATTCCTAGAAGAGAGTAACAAATAATTATAAGGGCATCAATTTACATTCTTCAAACCTAGGCTACCGTCTTAATTACAAGGGAAGCAGGTCTGACATAGGGCACTTATATCCTTTTATTAAATTCTTTTTGATAATTTTTAGGCAGCTTATATGTATGTTTTGGCTTGCATGCATGCATGACTAAGTGCTGTTCTGAAAGAAAATTTGATGTAGGGGGAATGAGAAGATGGGAGGAAGGGGAATGAGGATGAATCACGGGAAACAATTCCTTACTCTTCGGGAGTGGGATTTGATGAGGTTTCCAATGTAAGAGTAATCTTGCTCACATGCATGGTATCTAATTCAGAAGGGTACAACTTAGGGTGTCACCATCTTCTTAACACAGCATCTCAGCTGGGTTTGTACACCTTGAATATTGTGAGATACGCTGTTGAACATGCCTCTTCGGAATGCAGTGATTAGAAAAACGATTGGTGTGATATACTGGAGAGTGTGTTTTGCTTACGTAACCATATAAGACACACGTAGAGAGAAGCATTCTTGGCATGTTCATACTCAGCATTCTTTTATGAGCTTGGTACGTCAAGGGCCTCACGTTTCTGGGAGGAAAGGGACTCATGTCAAGGGCCTCTCGCTTACATGGGGCGTGGCACAGGGGTGTGAAGCAGAAGCTTTAAACTAATTTCAGCATATTACATACTGCAGTGCAAATCCGGTTGGTCACATCTGACTGTTGTGCAGCCAACTACTGCAACAAATGCTTGCCCTGTTTGTGACCCTGAATACACTATGTGTGAACTATTGTTCATCAGGGCTGTTACCACCATTGTGTGAAACTAAGGTATTGTGTAGAAAGCCTAGGTATTCTATAGAATGCCTAGCATTTTTTGGCAATGAGATAAGCTTATTTCATTCTGACTTTATATATTTTAACAAATGGAATGCCTAGGTATCCTATAGAATGTCCAGCATTTTTGAGCAGAGTATGGACTACAGTAAGCTTATTTCATTCTGATCTTATATACTTTGCCTAGGGATTTTAATAGAATGCCTAGGTAGTCAACAGAATGCCTAGCATTTTTTGGCAAAGTATTCTGCAATACAGATGTATACCACTTAATGATGGGGATACATCCCGTTGTGATGCAATTAGGTCATTAAGTGACCTTTCAGTCCAATCTGTTGCCTTTGTTGTGTAAACAGGTGCTACCTGCCAAACACTAGCTGGCTGCACAGGCTACTGGTGATAGACTGCCTCTTCTTTGAATTAAGAGCCTCTCTGTTGTGTAAACAGTCACTCTGCTGCAGGCTATGGGGGACGTGACTGCCTCATTAAGAGCATCTTTATTGTGCTTTGACCACCATCATATATGTGGTCCATCGTTAAGCAAACGGATATTAAAGGGCGCACACCTGTACTTAGTTTCACACAGTGCCAAACTTGGTAATTTACAGAATATCTAAGAAATGTGTATAGATTATTTTATTGTATACTTTGTCTTGAAGTTTTGGGCATTCTGCAGCACCCAAAGGCATTCTATAGAATACCTTAGCTTTACGCAATGCTGGTGACAAAGCATCACTGTTTCTCCAGATGAAACAGAAACATTTTACACTTACATGAGAGTATGTCCCAATGAACTCAATGGAATTTGCTTCTGAGTAGGTATGCATAAGATGTGCTCTAAGGGTCATTCTAGCCCGTGACTTGGGCCAGTGCAAGCCCCTGCGCTGGCCCAGGAGGGTAGCAAACGTGCCATAAGGCACATTTGTGCCTCCTCGGGAGGAAGCTGGGCCGGTTATTGGGTGCTCATTGAAGCTGGGTGCTCATTGAAGTGCAGGCCTGTGGAGCCTCTGCGCTGGCTTCCTCTGTGAGGATTGCGTTGGCCCAGCTGGGCTGATGCAAGCCTCTGAGGTAGACGGGATGGGGCGGGGAGTAGGCGGGAGGGAGGTGTTCCTGGGCGGGGGGAGGGCGGGTGGTGGACGGCCCCGGGGGTGGGCAGGTGGGGAGCAGGGAGCAGGAGGCAGGGTTTCCCCTTACCTCTGGCTGAGCCGCTTATGGCCCCTATCCTGTGCTGGATACAGCACAAGCCTCTTGGCTTGCCTGTTCCAGCGCAGGATAGGATTGCACCCTAAGTTCATGTAGGATACTGGGCAGACCTGTTAATAAGTCCTGGATGTGCAGTGTAGAATATACCCAACATATCTTGTCCCTGAGCACTGCAGACTGCTGGATGCATTGGCTTTTAGAACACATAACCTTCTCAGGGTTCTCACTGATGGTGAACCCTGAGAAGCTTCTGAGAATCCCAGAGTTCATAAAATGCCGTTTGAAAACCACTGGTTTGGTATAAAGCCGGCCCCTCAGCATTAAGAGATTTATTCAAATCTCTTTCATGAGGAAATTTATTTTTTGCCTCAGGAGCTTTGAGCAGTTCCTGTTGTAAATTAAGCTGGAAATAATAGTCGTAAAAAATACTTGCTTCTTTTGCTGCTTCTGGTGCTGCCTGAAATTAAGCCCACAGCCAGAAAAGTGATGGGAGTGGGGTAAGTCTAACAGTATACTAGGGTTGGTGTGTGGGGGGGGGGGAAGACAACTGCAAGTTAATGTGAAACAGTAAGCTGAAATGTAAGCAGTCCATCTGTTTTAAGTTAATAAAATGCAACGTTTAATCATGCCTAATACTTGTTGGTTATCCCAGTGCCTTTGCACTAACTGGCTAGAATGCTGGAGTTCAGAAGTAGGTTTACTTCATAGTACACTTACATACTCCTGAGAACAACAACATTTTGGTTGAGTAGAAAATCCTTCTTAATTATGTGACTTTCATATATCTATTTAATATTGGGTTTTTTTTAATTTTGGATACTGCACAGTGAAACACTATGATGTGAACAGCCAATGCATGGAATGATATGTACGATACTTTATTGCAAATATTTTATATACAATTCTTTTTTTTTAAATTTTAAACTTCAGTGTGGTTTATGTGGTTGTCTCCCATCTAGGCTGCTTCCAAATCTCTAGAGATGGTTCCAGACCATTTGCTGGGCAGGACTATCAGGACACAGTGTAGCATCACTGTACTACTCCGTGCATTGCTATTTGGGGATCGGTGTTTGACACTATAAGTATGTAAAATGAGCATGATATGTTGGAGATGTGGTTGATTTAGAAGGCCTGGAATTTATAAAGTGTGGGATGCACGTGTTCACTTACAACCCAATCCTGAGCTGCCCAGTGCGCAGGGTTGCAGCAGAGCCATATATGGCTGCCGCTGCATCCTGTTCTCACCAGGCAGCCGTCGCTGCCTCCTCGGGAGAAGGGGACTTTTGTCCCCTTCTCCTGGGTAAACTGAATAGCCCCACAAGGGTCGCCGTAGAAGTAAGAGCCTCCGTGTTGGGCGGCCAGCCCGATATGGAGGCACTGGATTTGGTGGAGCAAAGCTCCCCTGGTCCCGCCTCCTTCCCACCCCACTCCCTCCCCTGGCACGCCTCTTCCCTGCCCTCCCTCTGCCTCCTCCACTCCGGAACTCCTCCTCTCCACCTCCCCACACGCCCTCACCTATCTTTCTGCTGCTCGGCAGTCCACATGACCGCTGAGTGGCAGAGCTCTGGTGCTCCACCAGGGCTAGCCTAGCTCCTGTCAGTGCTTGGCTAGCACTGACGGAGCACCAGTGCTAGGGTCCGCAAATGTGTCTTATGCTACATTTGTGACAGGGCGCGCCAGTGGTGAGCTTGGCATGTGAAGTTTAGGATTGGGCCCTTAATCTCTTTGCAATTTATCTTTTTAGAAAATGAAATGACAAACCTATTTAATGTTAAAACGTTTATGCTTTTTTTTTTTTTTTAAAAAGATCCTCTTCATGCGCTCAAATGAAACATGACAATTTGTGAAAAAAAATTTTGTCTTTGAATTTTAGCTGTCCATCAGCTAAAATTGCCTCCACTGAAATCGGTAGGCAAAGGCACTCCCAACTCTGTATTGGATTGTGACCTTTGGGTAGGTAGCTGCAATGGTAAACAAGATTATTCAAAACTAGGTTGGATTAAGTTGGGGTTTCAGTTCTCAATGTACTCCTGCTTTGGTAGGGCAGGGCTCTTTTCAGTTGGCAAACAAGGTCTTACACAAACAAAGGAGGCATGCAGGGTGACGTGGCAGTCAGGAATGTAGAAAACGTTAATTAAGGTGCCTTCTAAGAGATGACAAACAATTAGTAGCAGGTAGGCAGGCATGGAGCCTAAGGAGGGCACCTAGAAGGCAGCTACTTCTGTATAGAATAAAATTTCATTATGTAACAGTATTTGATTCTGAGTCAACTAGAAGGATAAATAAATGCTGCAACCCTGGACACATTTATCTGCGAGTAAACCCCATTGACCTCCCTGCGGCTTGCTTCTAAAGAACTATGTATAGGATTGGGTTGTGCAAATATAACAAAGGAGATTAAGGGCATATCTGCTCTAGAAATTCAAAGTCAGTTCCCAAATCTGTTATGAATCTCAACTAAGGAATCCTGGGAACTATAGTACTTTTAGAAAGTTCAGGGCTAGTCACAGAGAACTCTTTTCACAGGTGCAAACATTCCCAAAGTGCTTAAAGTTGTGATAATTGGAAAAACCTGTAATATTAGGTTTATATTTTCAAAGCAAGGATGCCATTTTCTACCTTAGTATTTCTTAAGTCCAGCTTAATTGAACCCCTGCGACATTTTACCTATCTTTTTACATCTTTAACATTGAATATAATTGAAGAAATTAAAATAGATTTTTTTTCCAGCTTATTATACTAACAGCCCTATCCTATTCAAAAGCGCTGGCTGCTGCAAAAGTGCCGTAAAGCACTTTGCAGCAATTCAGGGAGTCAGCACGCTGGTGGGAAGGCCATAGCACAGTGTTTGTGGCAGCAGTTCTAGAGGAAGAAGGTGCTGCTGCCAGGCTATCCTCTTGTTTGCTCTCATGACCAGAAGAGGATTAGAGCATGGGATAAACTGGCTCGGTGGACTGAAGGTCAGAGGGGGAAGCAGGCAGATACACACCATGTCTTGTCAGTTTGCTGCCAGGCCTGAGTGGGATCCATTTCTGAGTCTGAATCCCTTTATATTGTCATATTCATATTCAATATGAATTGAATTCATATTCATGTGTTCATATTTTATTCATCTGAGCTGCACGTCTGCTGCATCAGGGCTGGGTTTGCCGACCATCAGGCTTGCCCAAGGACAGGTCACACAGGAGGTGCAGAAAATTTGCTGCCACTGCCTCTTCCGCCTCCTCCATCATCACACCCATCCCCTTAACTCCAAGCAGGGTGGTGATGGCTGTGGTGGTGGTAAGAGCTTCTGGGGGGAAAAAATCCACATGGAAGGCAGTGGTCCAGCCCCCTGCCATCTCACTTCAGTCCTTCCTTGGGCAATATCTTTAAATAAGACAACCAGTGTGGGTTGCATTGGGAGACCAGGTATCACTTTAAATAAAATGGGAAGTGCAGGATGTGATGGGTTTCCAGTACATCCCACGCCGCCTGTTTATTTCAAGAGACTGTGCAAGGAAGGAGTGAGGCAAGGGATAGGGGGCTGGATTGCTGCCTCTTGAGGTGCTTCCCACTTGCTAAAAGTGGATCAAAAGGAGCTCCATCTGCAGCAGGTTGGAGGGAGGTGGTGGCAGCAAACGCAGGGTTAAAAGCATCCCAAGTTTGTTTGCCATTCTGACAACCCACCTCTCAATGCAAGCTGCATTGCTTGCATCAGTGATGGGCAATCTTTGTGCACCATTTTAAGCAAAAAAAGAAAATGATCCCCTCCCCCTCTCCAAAAGACCACTATCAAAGCTGAATGGGCAGATCACTTATGTGAAGGCCTATGTGCATAATTTCTGCAGCAAATCAGAAGAAAGAGCATGAAGGTTTGCTGATGTCAGTTTTTAAAAGCAGTATTTAGGGATGTTTATAAGCTTCCTCTTATTCAATAACAACATGTCTTTTGAAAGCTGTCCAAACCACAAGACATCAGAAGCAGGCTGGCAAGTCGGTTTGGTATGTTTGGCAGACAATAACATGGCAACCATGTACTTGGCCAAGTTGTAGCCTGACTTTAAGCAAATGCTCTGAAGTTGTGAATTGTCTCTGAGACAGCCCACAATTTCTAAAGCTTGGGCACACTATATTGGCTTTTCACTTCTAAACCTCACAGTGTCAGTGCAAACATCAGCAATGGAAGTTTCTGAGGCACTGTACTCATTTCTCAACCCCAGCCTGCAGGAGATCCCCCACTGGGATGAGAAAGCCACTCTTTCATGGTGCTTTGCTGGAATACGATGTTTTGGTATGATACCATAGAGAAAGTTCAATTTTGGAATGGATCAGGGATTTGACCAGCCAAATTCATGACATTCGTAGAGTCACTTTGGCTTTTTCACAGGTGCCTATTCTAGTGACATTCAAGTTGTGAAATTCTAACAACTGGGGAAAAAGATTCTTTTTTGGGGAAAAAAGTGAAATAAAAAATCCCTGCTCTCTTTCCAATAGGTATTCCAGGGTGTGAATCAAGAACTTCATAGCCTGTGACTAGAAGCCTAGTAAGCTACCTGGAACAATGCATCTTCAGGCACAGGAAAAACTGCTCTGTGTTGATGAGATCTCATCACCTATCAAACAAATTCAAACCATTTATTAGTCCACAAAAATCTTTATTATGCTCCCTTCCCCCACCCCCACTTACGTGTGTAAGTAGTTTGTATGACCTCGAACAACCAGCTTTTGTTGAGCTCTCCTGTCTGCAGAATGCAGCCCTCTACTGCTTTATCAAGGCACGGACTTCCTTGCCTGGTCCTGCCTTACATTGGGCAAGGCAGGAAAAATAGGTGCTTGGGGCAGCACTATTAAATTTATAGTGTGCAGGCCCCAAACTTGGCATTTTGATTCTAGGAGGCTTTGCACCCCAGTCCACCAACCTGTGGGATAGTCGCTGGTTGTTTACGGGATGTTTTTTCACATATCCCAAAGTGTCTTTGAGGTGTGGTGTTTTTTTGCCAAGGCAGCCACTACTGGCAGGTATTGTGCAGGGCAGGGAGTAGGTTTAAGGAACTGGTGTGCACCCGGAGGTAAGCAAGAATCAGATGGGGAACTGGGACGCATCTCAAGAGGCTCAGAAATGAAGGCTGGTGACCCCTTGGGTTTGAATTGCAAAGTTCATCTCAAAGGCAATCAGGCTTGGGATAGCAAAGCAATTTGGCTGCCTTGACCCCCTTTCCAGGAGTTAGTGTGGAAAACCTGGAGTCAGAGAGAGGTGACCTCAGGTTGGAGCCAGGCTGGTAACACCCAAGGAGGAAGCAACAGTTTGTCTTTTCCAGAGCAGGTGCCCATACTGAAGGGGATGAAGTTCTATCTAGATAGGACCTGCTGCAGGATGTGTTGAATTGATGCTATACAGTAATTAAGAAACATGGCCCATTTTCCAAGCTGATCTTATGTCACTGAGTGAGGAAGCGGGGTAGCTAGGCAAGGAACTTACTTGCCGCAGAGGCAACCAGATGAGGCAACCAAGTATACGTCTATATCAGAATAATCCAGAAGTGTCCTAAATACAACCTTTGCTACGAAATCCTTCTGAGCATTAGGCAAAATCACCTTCTGTAGCATCCTGGGTCGTAATTTATTAATAAGAAAACTACAGTCATTATATTTCACTTAGGCAACTTTCACAGTCCTTTGCCATATAGAAGTGCAATGATTTCCAATGCTGTTTCACAACTATATAAGACATATTGTACACACTATAGCTTATCAGTTAGATATATCCAATTCATCAGTGGGACTCATAAGTAATGGAAATCAACCATCTTTCCCCAGTCCTGCTGTATGCTATCCATATATCAATTTGCAGGGTTTGTTTTTTTTTAGCTTCATTTAGAAGTTAGTAACAGCCTTACAATGTCTGGATATGCATTTGAAATCTTAGCCATCATCGTGAGATACAGAACTGTGTCTCAGTATCTATCTGCGCACAGGCTTGCAGATAATTCAGTAAGCAGGTTATGGTTGAATCATGACCTCAAGCAAATCCTGTCGTGAATCCATTTCTAGACTTCCTTGGCCCTTATACAATTCCTGTATCTATGATAAATTCTTGTATCTGTGATTTGCAGTGGCATAAAACCAACAGCTGCCATTACCGGTTTGATATATCTTGTAAAGTTTCCAAGGCATGAGATATTATCACCTGAGCATCTTAGTACATTTTTCTTTGAGAACTAAACATCCCAGAATTTTCCCCAGTTTGCAAATAATGGTTGACTAGAGTTATGTAAGAGTGACTGATGGCGGCTCCTTCAGCCTGAATGATGGCAGAGGGCTGTGCAGGTGTCAGCTTCTTCCATCTCCAAGAGAAGAACTGATGCTAGCAAATATCCATGGTCATTATCAATGTGGTCATGATGATCATACATTTCCCAGTAGCCCTTGTGGCCTCTGCAGGAAACCTTCCTTTGTGTGGCCCACAGTGATAATGAACAGTGGAAGTAAGAGATGGAGTGTAATTGAATGCAGCGCTTGGGCCAGGTCTCAGACAAAAAGTTTAAGGAAATCTTATCCAGATGCATCCTTTTTACAGTAACAATCAATCCAAACCACCTTCCTGTTCTCAGTCCCGGCCCTCATCATGAAACATGCACAGTTCCACCAACCCAAATAATACTGGATACTGATGTGATTTTACCTTGTAGCTACCACTGTAGACATTTCGTCCTGAAGGATATATTTATCTTTAAATATGGTCCCCTGCAGATGAAATTATTATTCTGTTCAACTTTAAGCATCCCATTTAGAAAGGAGAGGGAGGCAGACATTTTCTTCCCCACCCACATGCAATTATTTCTCAGAAACACCTATATCACCACAAGTTGTGCATACCCACAGTAAATACAGTACTCCTGAAATGCATTGCGATTTTGTAACTTAATTGCAAATATCTCCAAGAGCACCCTTGACCTTTTCAGTAAATCTCCCCTGTTACTGAGTTCTGAGTTTCCCACCATGAGACCTGAAATGACTCCCCTCTTCAGCATCAAAAAGCGATCATCAAATATATGCAGAGCTGCTTCTAAACACAGATCAACGTGTTAAACTTAACGATAGAAATTATGATGTGCCCCCACCTTGTCTGTCATATGAATTACTAGGAAATCTGCCAGGCTTTCCCGTGTGGGGTCTCCATGCCAGCACCAACAGCTTGCAGGGAATATGAATTGTTACGTGGAGATGTGCCTCTTTTGTGATGGTGTGCTTCTGAAAACTTTGAGTGTTTCTGAGTGTCACCCATCCTAGGGGGAATGGGGGCCAGTGTCTCCACATGGTAACATGCAGACTACCCCACAGGGGGCTAGCTAGAGGCCCCCAAAGACTTGCCTTGCCCCCAGTCTTTGCTCTTCAGTCTTTCAAAAGCAGCCTCACATCAAGATTAAGCAGATGAAGATTTTCCTGGCATGGAGATAAAAGTGGGTGTGAAAAAGTGCCATCTGTTAAATTTTGACATGTCAGGCTGCTATCGAAGGCATAGGAGAAAATGCATTTTACCCACCTCTTGTCTCTAGGATGGGCAAAAGCAGGGCTGCTGCTGTGTGGAAATGCCTTGAACTTGAGTTTGTATTGTTATAATGTATCCCAAATTAGTGACCTTCAGTTTTTCTGGATTCCCAGTTTCCAATATGGAATTCATGGCACTATATGTTAAGATGCACTACATGTTAAATTTACTGGGGGGGGGGGGGGAGAGTTACAGCTGCAGTTTGAAGTGAAAAGCCTTTGCATATTGGACAAGAGTCACCTTTGAAAGCAGTGGCTAACAGAGGCAAAGGAGCTGTCTCTTCATCACAGCATAGCATCCCTCCTGGAGGCTGTAGCTAGTGTCTCCCTTGGGTGTCTTTTTGGATTGTGATCTCCTTTGGGACAGGGAACTGCCTTCTCACTCTGTTTGCTCTGTAAACCACTTTGAGAACATTTTACCTAGAAGTGGCACATAAATCTTTTCCTTTATCAGGACACTGTGATGCCAGAGACAGTCGGAGCCAGTGGTGCCTATAGGATTTACTGTTCCTCAAACATGTGTGTTAGTAAGTGAGTCTTCAGAGTGCACAGAAGAATTGACACCTGGTCCCTCCCTGCTTGTCCCTCCCTGTTGTGGTCAGTCTGCTGCTACACCCTGTTGACTCTTCCTGTCAGGAAATGCCCTTTATAGACTGCTGCCTGTTTGAGGGACATAGTGTCAGTGGTGGCAACCACAGAAGAGGAAGTGGAAGTGGAGGGCAGGGGAGGAGAAGGGATTTGGGTCCATCAAGTAGGACTAGGAGAGGAAAGTTTGGTGGGCTAGAGTTGTGATGTCAGTGGCTCCACCAAGGAGGCTCCAAATCTGCTGCTTCTCCAAGTTCTCTGCCTGAACTTCCCCCTGCTGCAAGGCAGGGCTGACTCTGATTTCCTCAGACAATGTCCATCTCAAATCTTCCTCCAAAAGGCACGGACAAATTAGAAAGCAATTTTCTGCCTGTCTCAGAGCTGCGCGTTGACATGCATTTTGTTAATTGAAGCATTGTAAGGGTATCAAGTGATGGAAATGCAGCATATGTCTGTGTAAGCAAATTAACCATCTCTCACATACACAGCGACTCCCCACTAAAGTTTCTTTCATCTTTCTTTTACATTCTACTCAAGACTGAAGTTTCTGCAAAAAAAAAAAAGGAAAAAAAAAGAAAAGCTAATTCATTATTCATCAGCACCTCTGATTTTGGCCTAAAATTTGAATTAAAGATAATTGGAATCTCTTCCATTGTTTATGTTCACACTTCAAGGACTATCCAGTCAGTGTCGTTGTGCTTCATGTATTCTGAAGCTATGTTAATTTTTGGGGAAATGGTTTCCATAATGGGATTGTTGCATTTTGACTTGTGTCTGTCACCATCTGAAATTCAGAGTCTGAACGGGTGAAGACAATGGAAATAATCCCATTGACTTTAATAGGATTTGTATCAACCCAGGGGCAGCTTTGCATGCTATGAAAAAAGACAACACATGTTATGGCACTGGAGAGGAGCTTGTGCCATGAGCTTTTGTTGGTAACTGCCTGCTTGGTAAAGCAGACAGTAACCATGATGTGTGTATTTTATTAATTATCTCCCTGCTCTTTCTCCAGGGAGCTTAAGGCCACATACCCAGGCATTGTCCCACTTTTATGCCTACCAACAGTTCTGTGACTTTTGTAAGGCCTCCCAATGGGGTTCAGTGACTGAGCAGGGTATAGTCACCCAGGCCCTTCAGTTTTCAACTTTCTACCTTCGCAAAATCTGTTTTGCACAAATTTGTGAAATCATAGGATCTTTGTAAGCTGCAGAGGATCCTGGGAGAAGTCCTGGGTCTACAATCGTTTGATAAAGTATGTGGCATTCTTTGCCTGCAGAAGGTCCCAGAATCCATCCCTGGCCCCTCCAATTTGGTGGGGACCCTCTTTACCTGCGATGTTGGAGAACTTCTGCCATTTAGAGCAGACAATCAAGTGGGCTTGATTGGACCAAGAGTCTCACAAGGTATATGGTGCTGCATATGTTGCTTAGGGTGCCAGGCCTCATTGCTAATTCCAGTGAAGTGAATTGGTGAATGCATGCAACACATTGTAGGAGAAGACTGGAGGTGTAAAAACTGCCTTTCAGTGAAGCTTACCTGGCATTATTAATCTTGACACTAAAAGTCCCCTGATATGCAACTGAGGTGTGCACTCAGTGTGACTTCCAGTACTTCTTACGGTCTGGTATGGTAAATGCATAAGGTTCCACTGTGAGAAGCCTGAGATGTCCCTAGAACAAACATTGAAAGTGAGTGGACTACACTCCACAAGCTCTATTGTATATATAGGTGGAGCTTATTTATCTGTGTTAGTTCCGTTCCGTGACTCGGCGCAATTAACAAAAACGTGTTGTGCTAAATGCCGTAGAGTTATGCAAATACGTGGCAGCCTGACACTTCCGGATGGAAGGAAACTAAGGCAGCTGTTATCAATCCCCTCCCCTCCGCTCCGCTCCATTCTCAGCCCTCCCCGTTGCCAGCTGCCTGGCTTCTTTCACAGTTGGGATGCTGATCTTTTAAGATCAGCGTTTCTACTCAGAAGTAAGCCCCATTGTAGTAATGGGGCTTACTCCCAGGAAAGTGTGGAGAGGATTGTAGGCTATATCTCATGCTTTGCTTGGTGGGAAGGCTTGCTTGTGTCGGTTGTAGCCTGCACCATGGTGGGGGAGGGTTTGCTTGTGTCGGTGATTACTTGCACCATCTCAGTGGGGGGGGGGGATTTGGCAAACACTCCCTGGGTTTTTCAAAGCAATCCCCTCTGTTGCTACCACACCTGCCCCTGTGTGAGTGTGAGTGTGAGTGAGTGAGAGAGAGAGAGAGAGAGAGAGAGAGAGAGAGAGAGAGAGAGAGCGCTCTACCTTGCTGCACATGTTCTGGCTACAGAGATTTTCGGCCCCCCCCTTCCCCTCTTCAGCCTCTTTGCTGGCTCAGGGGCTCCAGGAGTGTTACTGTTCCTTTGCAAGGGGAACTCTTCCAGGGCTATTTCCCTGCCTGGGGGAGGCAGAGCCTTTTTGCAGTGTTTTGGGCTGCCTGGAAATGAAGCGAGATGCCAGCGCAGGGCAAAGGAAACAAAAGTGTGTGTGACTTTCAGTACCCCCACCCCATTCGCATTGAGACAAATCCACAGATAAAAAATCCATGGATAAATAGGCTGCACCTGCACATGCTATATGTAGAAGAGTGCAAGAACCAAATTAACAAGGTGAGCACTAAAGATAGCAGAATACATTCTAATTATTGATATGCTCAGGTGTACAGAGTAGACAATTAGACTTGAATTCCTTCACCTGCACAAAGGGATAAGTAAGGTATTGGACTCTAGCGCATGATTCTGCGAACCACTGGAACAAGACCGTGTTGTTGTCATTGAGGGCCGTTATTTGTGTCTCCAGGTAAGCTTGCAAAACAGCACTCTGTTCAAAACAATTGTAATGGCACCAAGATCAAATGTCCATAAGCTATAACAAGAGAGTGCTCCCTTGCCTCTAAGACTCTATCAAATTCCCCCCCCCCCCCGCCCCAAGAACTCTTTGTACTTATGTGCCATTTGGCAATTCCTGAGACTTAACAATAAAAAGCTATTACTTTCTCCAAGAACGTCTTATTTGAAGAGACAAGGCAAATGCCCCCCTGCCACCCACTCAAAACTTATCTTTCCTGGTAATACAAAAGACATTCACCTCTCTCACCTCTTGTTCTGTCTCATATCTATGGTTAGAGAACTGAAAAAGAGATGGCCCTCAGAACTGTATTGATTCATGCTTGCTGTATAGTTGTAGAGGCCTCTCTGTGCACAGCCCTTTTCAGATAACTTTTTCAGGGGGAAAAAGCTTTGCAGAACAAATCACAAAGACGGAGAGCTCTAACCTTTTTCATACTTGGCTTTCCCCTCCCAAATAAATAGTTGACACTTATTGGATGGTTTATTTACGTTAATCTTCAAGTTATGTACTTACATATTTACACTACTTTCTGTGCTATATAGAGGGAGTTGTCTCATAGTTGCAACAGAAAGGGACTGCAGGAGGTAATTCACTACCCAATCTGCCTCTGCCATGAGCCCCCATTTCCTGCCTAGTGCCTACTGCATGGAAGGCAGTGAGTTTGCCCCCTATCCCTTTATAGTTCTCCTTTGCACAGTCCCTTTAAACCAAAGGAAGTGTGGAACCCATTGGGAATGCACATCCTACACTTCCTGTTTTGTTTAAAAGGACTATAGAGAAGGAGAGAGATTAGGGCAGCGGTTCCCAAAATTACCTTGGTCACAGTGCCCTATCGTAGCAGCACCATTGCTCAGCTCTCTAGGGTGCCACAATCTTGAATCACACAATTTCTCACCATTCAAAATTGCAGCGCCCAGGGAGCTGGTAAGAAGAGGCTCCCGGGGACATCCTGTGGTGCCCCTATGAGTTTACTGTAGCCCCCTTGGGAACCACTGGGTAACAGGTAGGAAGCAGGCTTGTTGCTTTCTGATTCACTTCCTGCTCACTTTTAGTGTCTCTGTCCAGAGTGGGCTGTAGGGAGATAGGGTAATGAAAGGCACTCAAGAGTCCCTGCAGCTCACTGCTTGATTAGAAGCACAACTGTGAGGCAACAGTTGGACCCCCCTCCCTCACAACTATAAGGCAGCATCTTGGATGCCCACAGGCTCCAGGTCCTGCCTGTTAACAAGATAGGATTGGTGAGAATAATTGCCCTCCTTTGCCTAGCTTGGATTGCTGATGTGTTTCTTTCAATGTGATCCCGCACCTTCTTGGAGTTTTCCATTCCTACATTACTAGAGTGTTGTGGTTCTTAAGACCCACCTTGTCGGATCAGAGCTAGGGGCCATCTTGTTCAAGATCCTGTGTCCAACATTGGTTAGAACATAAGAACAGCCCCACTGGATCAGGCCATAGGCCCATCTAGTCCAGCTTCCTATATCTCACAGCAGCCCACCAAATGCCCCAAGGAGCACACCAGATAACAAGAGACCTGCATCCTGGTGCCCTCCCTTGCATCTGGCATAAACCAAATAACCAAAGGGTTAACCAAATAACTCTTGCAAGTCAGGCATGAAGGAAATTGCCTCAAGTCCTGGTGCCTCTAAACATGGAATTTTTGTTTTACTATTATGATTAAACTGCTCTTGATAGATCTACCTCCATGAATTTGTCTAATCCCTTGTAAAAATCATCTAAGATAGCGGTCATCATCACATCCTGTAGTCATAAGTTTCATAAGTTAAATATAGGTTGTGTGATTCTTGAACGTATTACCATCAACTTTGCAATGTGGTTCCAATTCTTGTATTACAAGAGAAGGGAACCCAGCAGACATGAGGAAGCACCAGAAATGTCACTCTAGTGACATAAGAATGAACTGTTATACCCTGGGATGCTCAAAACGACTGCTAGACTGTCCGTGGTGACAAATGTTACTTTAGAATGAAATGCTTCAGGAGAGGTGTTTTCCTCTCCTGAAGCAGTTTCACTCCCTTTATCAGCAGTGTGCCCTGTGATAAAGCATCAGCCCAGAAATTTCCTATTGCTTTGCTTTTTTTCTGCAACTTCCAGGACTGACTAGTTTTCCAGACAGAGCACAACCGAGCAAAAATTGCTACATTTTGCTGGATTGTGCCCCAGAAACATAGCTAGAGGGTCTGAGGGAAAAACACACACACCACTAGTTCTGTTCACATCCCTTCTCTTCTGTTAAGCACTGGTAAATGTTTCTATCACCAGACATCTGTTTTTAAAAACAAGTTGGATCATGCTTCTAAAAGCTGACGGTGTTCAGTGTTCTGCGGCCCCACCCCCGTTTTAAGGTATTTTAGCTGCTGTTTGTTTTTTGCTTTTTCATCTTGAAGTCTTAAGTGCTCATTGCTAAGATTATGGAAAATATAGTGTAAGTTCCCCCACTAGCACTGCAGTCCTGTACATGCTTACTCAGAATGGGCAGCCCAATCCTGTGCTTCCCAGTGCCCAGGGCTGCAGCGGTGCCAAAATGGCTACTGCTGCATCCCATAGGGCTGGGAAGTAACGTGGGGTGTACTCGGGGTTCCCCGTACAATCCCCAGTCAGCCTCGATGGGTCTCCTAGGATCTGTGATGCTATTGAGCAGGCACAGATTTGAGCAGACTCATGTTGGGTCTTCTGGGTTGGGTGGGGGTTAGGATGTGGCAGCAGAATCTGCCCCATCTCTGCCCCCTCCCACCCTGCTTCCTCCCCCCACCCTGGAACACTTCCCCCCAACCAGACTTACTGTTCTGCCATCCGGCACTCATCTGCAGCTCTGGGCAGCAGTCCTCCGTTCTCCGCCCGGATGGAGGTCTCGCACTGAGCCAGCACCCGCGCCAAACCTGCAGGGTGTCACAGGCATGCCTTATGGTATGTTTGTGACACTGTGCGCCGGTGCTGGGCGGGCATGGCCCAAATAGGATTGGCCCCTAAGTTCCACAATGTTCAGTGGGCCTTAGTTCCAGGTAAGTGTGCTTAAGACGTCATAAGATTGTAGCCTTAAGGCATTGATACCTGTGATGTTATATTACAGGGAATTGCAAACACAGTAGTGTTTCTAACTCTTGCCAGGGGATTGTTCATGTTTTAGTCCATTTGAAAGTAGTGTATGGAACAAATACTGTATGGTGTTTGTTTTTTTTAAATACACCTCTTAATACAGAAATAAATGCAGCTTGTCCTTCCTCCTACTCTTCCTCCTTCTCCTCCGCCACTGGTCACAAGATTTAAAACTGAAAATGTGATTTCTGGTCTTTTGGGCAGTTCAGCTATATGCAGAGCCGGCCCATCCATAATGCAAATGACATGACTTCTGTCATGTGGCAGGTGGTGGGGGGAGTGGCAGGCTTGGGGTGCCCTTCACTCTGAGTCTGCCACCACCTCCCTCCAGCCTGCTGCAGACACCTCCTGGATCCACTTCCCGAGGGACCATGTGAGCAAGGAGCAAGGTGAGGAAACAGGCATGTGGAGCACTGCTGACTGCATAGTTTGTTTGGGCACTGGCAGAGGCAATTCACTTCGCTCACCCCACTGCTTTCTTGTGCAATCCGTTGAAACGCAAGGGGACATGTTGAGGAAGGAGAGAGGGTAAGGAAGCCACTACCTACCTTGCTCTTTCCTTGTGACTTTCAGCATGACCCTTGCTGCTGGTTTTGTTGAAAAAGAATGCCCAGTAAGGAACAAGGTAAGTGGCTGCTTGTTGTTCTTTCTGGGTTTTTTTGAGGTAGGGGGGAGGTGGCACCAGCAGTGGTGACTCCAGGCAGTGGATCTGGTTGGGCTATCCTGGGCTGTATATGTTGTATGTCTAGCTGTGTAGTACTCTGGTGCCTAGATCAGGGGTGTCCAAACTTTACGGCAGGAGGGCCACATCATCTCTCTGACACTGTGTCAGGGGCCAGGGGAAAAAAAGAATTAATTTACATTTAAAATTTGAATAAATTTACATACATGAATTTATTAGAGATGGAACATATATGAATGAATGGAGGTCTTGTAGTAGCTCAAGGCCTTGCACAAAGCAAGGCCAGCCTTTCCTTTGCTGCCACTGCTGCATCACAGACGTGAAACAGCAAGTAGTGGAGGGAGCCCTGGTCCCACAGCTCAGGTGAGAGGTCAAACAGTCGTCCTCATGCTGAGAGCAGTTGCATCGGGCCAGCATGGGCTCCAGCAAGTCCCTGGAGGGCCAGAGGCTCACTGGAGACTGGGGGCTCCCCGAGGGCCTGATTGGGAGCCCCTGAGGGCCACAAGTGGCCCCGGGGCCGGGGTTTGGGCACCCCTGGCCTAGATAATAAGCATCAGCATTCAAATCATAGAGGTGGAAGTTTTTTTACTTATGCAAGCCACTATCTCTAGCTGCACTGACTAGCCCAAAGTCTTCTGATTCTACATCTCCACTGGGAACCAGCATCAGGAACGAGCTATAAACACAGTTATGCCCCTTTAAAGGTGTTGCTGCTTCAGGTCACGCTGCTAAGATGTAAACTCTTGAAATCCCCAAATGCTGCAATCTGCTGGGACCTAAAGATGTCGCTCTCTGAGTTAGGGGGCAGAATTAATATGTGGACGGTGCTTGGGTGGATCCCACTGGGTTTGAGTTTGGGACAGACACAATAGCGGCTTATCCATCAAGCAGCCCAATCCTAAACTGCACTGGTGTAGCCAGGCCACACGGCCTGTGCTGCATCCAGTGCAGCTTTGGAGCAGGCTGGAGATCTCCTCGTGTTAAGGGGATCTATTTCCCCATACCACAGGTAAAGTCCCAACCACCTCTATGGGGCTTCTTGAATCCGCACCAGCTATATAGCTGGCACAAATCCAAGAAGCCCATGTAGGGCTGCCTGGGCTGGAAATAGGGGTTAGTATATGGTACAGGAGGCCTCTGCTGATCCTGCCCCATGCTGGTCCTGATCACCCCCCTTTTCTGATCTCCTACCAAACAAAAATGTCTCCTCTTTCCTTCAAACCACCCTCCTGCCACACTCCTCACACCCCCACACTGCACAGCACGAACTTATCTCTGCCAGTCAGTGCAGGGATTGTATCTGGTACTAGGCCTCTGTGCCAACCCAACTGGCTCCCAAGTAGGCACAAATGTGCCTTATGGCACATTTATGACTGTCTGAGCTGCCGTGGGGATGGTTGCGCTGGGTCCACAGCACACTAGGGTTGTGCTGTTAGACGTACAGTTAAACAAGAAGCTGTGGCTTGCTTAAAAAAAAACCTGGTATTGCCCAGCAAAACAGATGATCATTTACTCTGCTTGCACCTGATTTTTAAAGCCTAAAGCATAATTATTTGGGGGGTGGGCAGCTGCAATGAAAACAAAAGCTATTCTATCAGTAATTGTTCTTTGTAAAATCATTGCTTACCTTTCAAGAGATCTCCTAAAGTTCTTCCTGGAACTGCCCCATACCCAGCAGGTGAAGTGTTTTGCAATCTAACCTTTGACCAACAGCCTCCAACTTCAAATTCTTGTTTTGAAAACGAAGCAGGCAAATGGCAGGCTTTGAGCCAAGCAAGGAATGGCTTTTACTGCTGGCGTGGGTTCAGTGGATCCGGATTCATTAAGGAGAGAGGAATCTGGCTTCCTTCTGAAATCCTTTGGCTTTTCCTGAGGCTTCCTGCAATCACTCTATCTGCAAACCTCTCAGGTTTTTCCCCAGTGCCTCTAATTTTGCACACTCTTCTTCTCCGCCCCTGCCAGATCAGATGCGATGAAATGGTAATTTTTCCCCCCCTACAACTACACTTGTTGATTCAGGGGTGTTTCTTTTTATGTCAGTTCATATCCAGTATTTGATCACTTCTTGCAAAAACAGGTAAATGCTTCATGCTATTTGGAAGGATTCAAGTAAAACTAGGTTGCAGAACAATGTTTGAAAAGACCCTAAGCTGTCTATATCATGTATCATCATAGGCAAATGTCCCCTTCTGATCTTTGGTTTGTGGCATGGAAGATGTTGCAGTCCAGCAGAGCTGCTCTTGGGTGATGTTACCTTAGTGGTGCAGGAAAAAACCCTGCTGCAGCTCTTGGGCTACAAAAGTAGTATATTAGGGGCACCTGGGCATCGTAGGAGCAGTCGCCAGGGATTTTGGTAGTGAAATTGCAGTCCAATTAGGCCACATTCCTATGCAAGTGGCATGCCAGCGGAATGCACACTTTGCCGGCATGCCAGGCCTTTACACTATCACAAAAGTGTTGTGAAGCTTTGTGCCATAAAGCTAAGTGCCATAAAGCACTTTGCAACAGCACATCTTCTAGGAGCACCAGCTGAGGATCTTAGCATGCTAAATTCTTCATTCAGTGCTATATTCTGCATCCCCGAATCCTTCTGAATTGTGGCACAGACACAGTCTTGGTTCTTTCCAGCACACAGCAAGGCCACTTCAGAGCTCTTAACATCCTTCTGTTAGGTTTATGCGGGGTCCATTCATTTTCACAGCTAGAAAACCACATGTCATTTCAGGGTGGGGAAATCATGCATTGGCTGAGTTTGTTTTCCTCTGTGGTTACCTCATGAGTTCATCAAATCGTGTGTAAAACTACCATTTCTTAGTAATGGTAAATGGAAATTACCATTTCTAAGTACTTTAGTACTTGGTACTACCATTTCTTAATACTTAGTACAGGCAAGCTCTACAAAACCAAAGCATTGGCTACTGTATTGAGCCTTCACCCTGCTATTTTAAAAAACAGCATCTTCAGTTCATTCAAATGGACCCTGGTCAGATAGCAATCATAAGAGGTGGATGGATATCCTTGAAAATTGTGTGCAAATGCTTATGGTCTAACAGTCCAATCCTGAGCTGCCCAGCACCCAGGGCTGCAGCGGTGCCAAAATGGCTGCTGCAGCATCCTGAGTGCACCAGGCAGCCACCAATGGCTCTTTGGGGGAAGGGGACTGTTCTATAGTGGGTCCATGCGAATAAAGGAAGGCATAGAGATAACAGCTCAGTACGTTTATTCCATCTTCAGAACAGGACCCGGCAATGAATCTGAATGAATCTGACACAAGGCAAACACCCCTGGCTTTTATATCCTTTAGCTCCACCAAGACTCCCCATGATTGGTGCAGTTGAAACATTAACTAGAGGGCCAATCAGATGGTTACGATTTCAATCCACCACCCGATTGGCCAGCCAGAAGTCTGGGCCAATCAGTTATGCAGGATTTCAATCCTGCATAACTTGCATACATAACAGGGACATTCATCCCCTTCCCCCGGGTAAGGTAAGATGCCCCTCAATGGGACTAGTCAACTCTGCATTGGCTATTTAGCCAGCACAGAATAAAGCAGCCCCATGTTGGGCTGGGAGGCCCAACGTGGGGTTATGGATCTGACAAAGCAAAGCTCCGCCTGTCCCACCCGCTCCTGTCCTGCTCTCTCCCCCTCCCCCACCTCCCCCCACCCTCTCTCAGCCCTGGAACACCTGCCCCCATGTCCCCACTTAACTTTTCGCTACCCAGTGCTCCAGGCAGTGGTCACCCATCCTCTGCCCGATGCTGGCTCTGTGTGGGCTTGTGTTGAAACAGTGTCCACACTGGTGCAGCAGTAAGTATTGCAGGAGTGCTTTACGGCACGTTTGCAAGATTGCATGCCTGCACTGAGCTGGCATGCATTGGTCAGGATTGGGCCCTAAATCAATTCAGTCTGGACTGCAGCCTCTCTTTTTGTTCATAGTAGAGTTCCCTAAGAGTAACCGTTCCTTTCTGGCACCTGAAATTTTGTCCACTGTTTTTGGAAGATGTCATCCATTGATTTGGGTTTTATTTGAGATCTGCAATAAATGGAAGTCTGATGCCCAGGTTTTTATTTTAAGTTGAGAATTATCATGCCTACTTTAGTGGTTGCTTCCCAGTGCTCTCAAGCATAGCCTGAACGACTTAAAGACAGCTGCCGATTTGTAGAACCAAATGTCTATTCATTGAAAAGAAATATCACATCCTTCAGTAATCCATAAAACACATTGGCTAAATTAGACACATGCATCTATGGAAAGGCCAAATCAGAAAGCAACTTCTAGGCCAGGTTTATTTGTTTTAGCCATGGTCCATAACACAAATGGCATGAAATTAACACAAGGCCATAAAAATAGTTAATAAGCAACACAATGTTTATCCCCAGTACAGTAATTGGGGATCTGGGTTAATCCAAGAGACAATCAACTCACATGGGTTTTGATAAAATTCTGTTTTAACGAAAACCAAGGAAGGGAAACTGTTATCTGTGTAACATACTTGTTATTGTTAGGAAGTAAATAGCAGGCAGATGATGATGATTTTTCAACAGCACAAGTAAAAATGTTTTCTGGTCATTCTCAGCAATATGTCAGTGGAACAGACGGTGTAACAAGTTTGACTTTCCTATACCAGAATTGGATGTGGCATATTTTGATTAACTTCTTTCAAGAACTTCAGAGGGTGTTACATTCAATCTAAGATGGGCAGCAAGTGCATTTCTGAATTCACAGGTAGTATTGTCAGTTTTCAAACCTGCTTTGATATTTAAACATGGCACGCCATGAAGCTTGCTTGGAATTGGTCCAGAGGAACACATCCCTTTGGACTACGACATCTCTTACCCTCCTGTTAAATTCAAGTTTTGCTGTAACTGCCCTCAAGCCAGAAAAGCAATCCGGTGAGAAATCACACAATTGGACCATCTGCCTAACCCTCTGTAGCCACAATATGTACATCGACAGGCTAAATTGACTCTGCTCCAGTAAACAAATTTTTGGAAGCCTAGAGCAGGGAAAGCAAGAGCATTCTGCGGCTGTAATTATAGCATGTGCAACAGCTTCCTGGTGGACTTGAGGCCTCTCTCTCCAAGACTGTCAGCTGGAGGTGGTGGTGTTCTGCTCTGACTTGCTCGCAGCAATCCATCTATCCAATCTTACCACCTCAAAATCCCAGATATAAAGCATACACCTTTGCTCCTTAATTATGAGGCCTACAGTAACACACTTTGGGAAATTCCCAAGCGTCTGCTAGGACAAGATAAACACAGACTATGATTGCACATGGGCTTTCAGGTAAATCCCAGAAGCATCTACACAGGTTGTCCCAACTGTAAGAAGGTTGCAAGACATCTAAAGCCAGATCAAGCCACAGCACAACAGAGACTGTGAGGAAGAGGGACATCGTGTGCCAGTCTCCTGAGTTCTGATTGACCCAGCCAATGCTGGCAATCTAGCTACATGCCCTGCCTTTGAGCTTCTGGAGTGATTTGCCGAGTTGCTGCTGAAAATGGAGCAATGAGCTAGATGGACCTTTGGTCTAACTGGAAAAAAAAACATTGGAAACTGCCTTATATAGGTCTCTCTAATTCAGGGGTGTCAAACTTGTTTCATACCAAGGGGCAAATACCATTCATGATGCCTGCTGAGGGCTGAAAGTGATGTCATTAGGCAGGAAGTCATGTCATTAAACAGGTCATAACCAAAAATAAGCACTTTTTCTCATTTAGGAGCTCATTCACTGCAAATGACAGAAGAGAAAATACACAAATCTTGATCATATTTCAAGATATGAGAGAGCCCAATTTGCATGTGGGCTGTCCTTACAGCAGTAACACCTCAGCACTGCTCAGCAGCTGAGAATCTGAGGGCCAGATAAAAAAGCTTCTGCGGGCCACATCCGGCCCCCGGGCCTTATGTTTGACACCCCATCTCTAGCTCAATAGTGATGACCCTAGTTGGCAGTGACTCTCCAGGGTTTCAAACAGGAATTTTTCTTTGCCTTGCCTGGAGATGTCAGGAATTGAACTCAAGGCCTTCTGCTTGTAAAGCCTGCATTCTACCACTGAGCTATTACCCCATTCCAGTCATATGAATTTCTTATGCAATGCAATCCACTTAAAAACCTGACAGGGTTTAAGAAGGTGGGGAGAATTTTTCACTTTTCTTATAGGAACTCATCCGGCTTCTCTTGCAGATTCTCAGTTGTTTTACTTTGGGACGCACCCTGACATTTGCTTTGAGGGTCACTTGGTGTAAGATTTCAGTGCCCATAATTTTTCCTATCATATAGACAGAGCTGATGCAGAGCATTTATTTAATAGCATACTGCAAACATCTGGCAACAACTGGTTGGCTTTTTAGCACGGATGGCAATGAGCCCTTATCCAATCACTTCCTTTTGCTAACCAAAGTGGTAGGTTGGTATTTATTGTTACGGTCAAAGACCAGGAAAAGCAAACACACAATACCACCCTACAACAGGTGGAATTTAAGATTTCAACATTAAAATACATTCAGCATTAAAATGGAACATTCAAATACAACAAAATAGCCATCAGACAAGAGGGGGTAGCGATTAAAATTTCCTCTCATTATTAATAATGCCCATCTGGGTTTTGTAAGCAGCAGCCCAAAAACTTGCAGTTGATCTTAAAAGCTGAGAATTAGCACCTGAAAGAAGTTTCTTGGCCATTTCTGTTTGTGACAAGCCCAAGAATTTTCTGCTCAGGGGAATAATAAACTTATCTCGCATCCCCTGATAAAATGGGCAACAGGACATGACATGTTCAAGTGTCTCAACCTCCCCTGAACCACAGGGACACAGTCTTTCAGAGATGGGGATCTTTATGAAACAGCCCTCGACAAATGCCGAAGGAAGGGCTCTCCACCTAGCTAGGAAAAAAACTCTCCTCTGTCCAGGAGGACAGAGCTCTAACAATGAAAGATAAGTAGCTAGGGCAGCTACATACCTTGTGTCATCAGAGGCAAGAAAATTTGGAGATCTACTGACATCTTCTTGTTAGCCAAAGTGTGTCCTTACCCTCATGTTTGGGGATAAGAGTACCTTGAATAAGTTGAGATTAGCATGTTCTGCTCCTACTGGATCATATCAGTTCCTACATCAAAGTCCAGCTACAGAAATTTCCCTCCTCCGCTACAGAATACTTGACTAAAGGCTCAATCCAGAGAATGACATGGACCAGCGCAAGTCCCTTACCGGCCCAGAAAGGCACCAGACGTGCCATAAACCACGTTTGCGTCTCCTCGGGAATAAGCCGCACCAGCACACGGAGGTGCTGAATCCAGCCAAATGGGACATAGGCAGGGGAAATGAAAAAGGCCAAATAATCCAGGAGGATGTTGTCTCTTGAATGTTCGATGCAACATGTTGTCCGTAGTTTCTATGGTGACTGATTAGGCTGCCTGGAGACTAACAGCACAAAGTACGGCTGCTGATTTGAGAACGACAGATTATAGGCACTGGAGACCCTGGCCCGGCGTCCCTCCCCTTCCCTGTCTTAAGATGCATGCTGCATGTGTGCCTGGCTTGCCTGCAGGTGAAGTGTATGAAGCATAAATACATTCCTCCCCCCAACTTCTTGGTTTTCTAGATTAGGTTTAAAGTTTACAAAAATGCATTAAAAAACCCTGCAACCTAATTTTCCCCCTTTCTATTTTTTTAACCTCCAACATTAGAAATCAAACCTTAAAGCTGTGATTCTCAACATTCTTTAAAAGGAATCTCAGTGGAAACCCTGGGTCCTCTATACTCTAATGCAACATTTCTTGACCTTTGTCCCCCGATGTACCACTTTGCATGGCCCACCTATTGGACGTACTACCAGAAGCAACTGGTGAGGACATCCTCACCAGTTACTTCTGGGTTCGGAGGCCAGACGCAATCCAACAAACAGTGGTAAGAGGCTCAGGGCAAGCAGGTTTTTTCAAATGCATGAAAACCACGCACTGGAGCTCAGCCTGCCTGTGGCCTCCTACCACTGTTTGTCAAATAGCGGTCTCACTTCCGGGTGGTGGGTGTTCACGGTGCCGTGCATTCACCAGATACTACCTTGCATATCACTGGTGGTACGCCTGGCACTGGTTGGGAAATGCTGCTCTTATGCTACAGACATGTCCTTTTCTGACCTCAACCCTCTGCTTTTGTAGCCTTAGATGGCTACAAAAGGGCAGATTCAAATGGCAAATTCACAGGTTCCCAGCAGTTGAACTTTCTTGAGGTTCTGCTGTACGCCCATTTTGCTTTCATCTGGATTCTGCAGTTGTTCCTTTGGGAGGCCTGATTTTCAAGCTTCTCTCTCAGGTAGTCTTTTTCTCGCCTCCAGTGAAGAGCAAACGGAACAGTCATCACAGAAGCCCCTGAGGATGTCTGGATTTGCATTGAGTCAAAAGCAGATCTCCTTGAACTGCAGCATGGCCAAGCGTCATGCTTCAGCAGTTCCATGCGGCAGGTGGGTAAAGAGAAGAAGTTTGTTTAAAGCACGCAATTCTGTTTCCATTTTCTACAGAGGAAGGATACGTTTGTTTTTCTTTTGAGTCTGCATTGTAGAAGTGGAGCCATCTTTATTTACATCTCTCTTTCTCTTTTGTATCTGTATTCTCTTAAGAGTTTATATCTGGAGGCTGCTTTGGAGATAAGCAGATTGCCTGACACATTTTATCTACATGTGTACATAGTGCTAGGTGCATGCCAGGCTGGATTGACCCAGGCCAGTCTCATGGCATTTTGAATTGGGATGATGGCAGGCAAGCCTTAAGAAGAAGATTTTGTTCTTCTTCTTCCGCCCGTGACGTCACTACGGTTTGCATCACCCGGTGTGGGAGGCCAGTGCGTTACCCCTATGATGGACCCCCTCCCATGCAGTGGGCAGGGCAGGGCAGCGTCCTGGGCAGTGGGTGTGGTGATATACCATTGCACTGCATCTGCTGGTTTTTTGGCTATAAGAACAGAGATAATTCAACATGGTTTGTTTCACTGTATTCTGCATGAAATTACACACTGATTGGTACATAACAATATGCTATTGTTAAAAAATGCCAAGATTTAAATTTTTTTTGGTGAGTAGGGGTGACACCACTACTCCCCCATGTGCATCACTCGGTGTGGCCTGCACTCCCCCACACCCTCCTAGCAACACCATGACTTCACCTTCTCTAGCTAGTGGACTCAAGAGAAGTCTTGTCTTTCTGTTTCTTTTTGGAAAGGTCCATTATTGGCCACATCTTCCATTGTCATTTGAAACTGCGAACAAGCCACATCCTAGGAGCTTTCTAACTGTGGAGTGAACAAAACAGTGACACAGAAGAGGGGCCTTCAGCCTCAGCTTCCCTCACCAAGTTCATGGCAAAATCCAGTTCCAAGCTTGCATGCTAATTGAGGTTTGGGCCTCTGGAGCAATCAAGGAGTCTATTGCTCTTCTACAGCCTGCAGAGCTGGGTGCAGAACGACAGAGGCAGCCATTTCAAGCCAGATGAAAATGCTTGAAGAAATTTCAAGCTGATGAAAATGCTTGAAGGCCATCAAGAAAAACTTTTTGATTTTATCCCACAGTAGCCCCTATGCTTCCCTAAGAAAAGCTGGGTCCAGACCCCTTCTCATTGCTGGTTGCTTTCTTGCTGTTTCCTGCGTCCGTCAGTTACCATCTGGGGCTGCACCAAGCACCCCCATTCCCTCTGCTAACTAAGAATCACTGTGCTGACAGGCACCAGACAATTCCCTTCTCCTTCCGACCTTTCTTCCTTGCCCCTTCCCCTGAGCACTATCACAGACCACTGCTCAAGCACCGGCTGAGCTGCCTTCCTTTTGCAAACCACAGCTCCAGCTCCCACTCAGCCATCTACCAAGGAAACAGCTGTGACTCTCTGGCCTTGCTTCCTTCTCTGGAACCAGCCAAGGCAACTACAGAGTCCTCTTAAGCTTTCCTCCCCACCTTTGAAACAAGAGATGGCTGTGTCTTGGCACCCGAGCCCCACAATTTCTACAACACTACTTGTGCACGTGATACACACAGTTTGAAAGCATGCCTGATAACGAAGTAACTGAGTAGTTCAAATTTGTGCAGGGTAAGAGAATTGCAGTCAAATCCTGACATGTCTACCCTTGTTTATTCAGAAGTAAATCCCACTGATTTCATTAAGCAGTGGGGGAGGAGTCAGAATTGGGGGCGGGGGTTGAACACTAGATTCCCCTGGAGGCTGGGGGATAAGAATAGGCCCTCAGTTTGGCTGTACTTGTCATAAGAGGTGACTAAACAGCCACCGGGTAGATGGGACTCATCAGCCTGGGAAGGCAGCTCATCTGAGAGAAGGAAAACTCTGATCCCAAACCTCCACTGCCTTGTGGCTACATCCAGTTATGGAAAAGGCTTCAGGAGTCAACCTCGAGGCAAAATCCAGAGCCGGAGTCCCTGAGGCAGTTCATGGCTGAACACAGTCACGTTCTGGCAACTCCTGCGATGCCGCTGGAACCAACCGTATTGGCCTCTGCCTTTCCATTGGACCATTTCAGCGACGTGGAGAGGGGGGATTTGCTGCATGGGAAACAGTCTATCCTCCATATCTACTTTACCCAGGCTTCGCGCACTGGAGAGGACACTCTGTTCCAGAACCACCATTCAGAGCATGATACCATAGTCTTCCGAGACTGAAGGATGCCAATGCAAATACTAGATTTCACAGACCCACCCTGCACATTCATTTTGAATCAAATTGCCAGAGTCCATCCTGATCCTCAAGAAATATGTCTTAATTTGCTGCCCATGAAGCTTTCCTTTTCCACATTTCCTATTGGTCTTGCAGCCTCTAAGGTTCCCTGCCACCCAGGTTCCCAATAGTATGTATGATTTAAATTCTGAGGCCTGCCATTGCCAACCATCCTTGGAGCCCACATAGATAACTTTGGGAAAGAGAAGAAAGTGGCAGAGAGGCTCCAGTCTCTGTTGCTCTCTTAAAAGACAATGAATCTGATTCAGATGTTCCCATTCCAAATCTGACAAGGGGAAGAGCCACCCATTGCTGATTTCGAGGACTCATTACAGGAATGGTTTCAAGCTATAATTCAGATTATTACCACTCATCAATGAAGATGGCTTTGGAGTAAATGGTTGGGATGCTTTTCTTCTCAGATTGGTTCATACAAACATTGCATGCATTTTGTTCTGTGCTTTTACTGCATTTTGCCCCATGGCCAATCATTATATCCTGCTTAGCCTCACCACTAGACAGTGAGCAAGTTACATCCATCTAAATTGTTTTCGACATATGAGTGACTAACAGCTTGTTTTTTCCTCTGGAAAAGCTAACGCCAATGAAACATGTTTGTTTGGAAGTAATTAGTTGGACTTAGAGCCCAATCCTGAACTGCCTGGTGCATGGGGCTGCTATGGCACCAAAAATGGCTGCCGTGGCATCCTGAACGCAACTGGGCAGCTGCCAGAGGCTCCTCAGGGGAAGGGGACATTTGGCCCTTTCCTCTGAGTAAGGAAAGTAGCCCTACAATTGGGCTGCTCAATTCTACAGCTGCTCTTTAGCTGGCACAGAGTCAAGGAGTTCCATGTTGGGCCCCATTACCCGACACTCAGGTAGCTCAGCACTGCCGGTTCCACCTCCACCCTGCTACCTCTCCCTGCCATGCCTTCCCACTGCCCTCCATCCGCCCCAGAAAGCCTCCTCCCCACCTCCCCCCACACCTCCTCTCTGCCACCAGATGCTTTGCATCCATGAGACTGCCAAGCCACGGAGGCTGGGTGACTGCCCCGTGCTAGCCCAGCACCGGCTGGCTCTGGGCTAGCACGGGCGGGAGCCTGGCGGTGAGGCTCGCAAACATGCCTTATGGCATGTTTGCAACAGTCCGTGGCAGCACGGTGCCACGGTACAGAGCCATGGATTGGGCTCTTAGTCTGCAACCTGAGCTGGGCAAGAGATGGCGGATGGTGTGTGCTTCTCCAGAGAACTGGTTTGAAAGAAATTTCTTTTCTTGTGCTGTGCACATTCATTGTCTGTTCTAGAAGGGGTGTGCAAAAGCCAGAGGCAGCAGTGCAGTGGAAGAAATGCATGTGTACACAACCCCATGCGAAGCAAATTCTCCTTCAGATCATTTTCAGCACTCTCAAAAACCACTGCCTGTGGCCCAGCGATTTTCAGCATTTTTCATCTCATGGCACAAAGAGAAGGCGCTAAAATTATCAAGGCAGACCATCAGTTTTTTTGAAAATTGACAAGGGGTCATATCCTCCAATGGCCCTATTAATATATAACCCTCCCCCAAACTCCTGCAGCTCACCTGTGGAGCATTTGCGGCACACCAGTGTGCCATGGCACAGTGGTTTAAAATTGCTGCTGTAGCCCTACAGCACTTTGGCTTCTGTACTCTGGTGCTTCTGGGCAGGTTCTCCTTCCACACATGGCTTCCTTTGCTTTTTAGTAAATTCCTCAGGTGCATCTGCAAGAATCCTTTGCACTTCTTTTCTGTCATACGTAAATAGACTGGCGGAGTAGAAAGCCCCCTACTCCCAATTTTCTTAATGTGCCTGCACATGAAAGGTCAATTTGAAGTGTGATTGCTGTGAGCATTTGTCTTATGGTTTGTTATTGTGCAGGTTAACAGGTCAAGGGTTGGGGCATTAATCAGTGAGCACAATAGGGGAGAGAGATGCTAAGTGTGCCTGAAATATGAGCTTGATGCCATGGGAACAGGAGATGAAAGGAAAGCCTCTTAAAGAGAAAGCCTTTGCAAATGAAAACTTGGCTCAAATATGCTTATAAAAATATATATTGAAATGTTATTAATTCTTTCAAGGAATCAAGACTCTATCCTTTCAATCAGGTTCTAAATCTTACAAGAGCAGCATTGCGTAGCCATTGAATGCCAGAATATTATTACTTTCATATAGAATGTGGGGGAAAAGCAACAAGTAGCTACCAACACACAGTTTGGTTTCTACATCTTATGACTGACTTAACCATATCCTCATCCATACATAAATATGCTTTTTTGTAGCAAATGCTGCACTTTGAGAAAACACGCACATTTGCATTATTCTAGTGGCTCCTAGCATTCTCTCATGTTTTTTGTGACCGAGAAATAGAATTCATGATGAGATTAAGCAGGTAGGATCAGGCTTGATTCTCAGTGGCTTGGGTCACTGGGAAAGAGAGGAGTTTCAATCCCCTCCTATGTGTCCCCAGGTGCACCTCTTTCCCCTGTGTAAAAGTAGAATGGCAATCCTCTTTCCAGGAGAAAGTGCTTGGCAATACAAAGGAGAGGGTGGAATCTCTCTGCTTGCACAAAGCAGAGGGATGTGTGTACATGTGTGCAAATGCCAACCTTCCAAAATGTAGATAATTTCCAGGTTTTATGCCTGTCAACATAAAACTCTCAAGGCAGCATGTAGCTCCTACAAACCCTTCCTCCCTATAACAAGGGGTATTTTCCTACTTAGAGACTCAGGATAAAAATGATTGTTTGTGTTGTGATTGGAGGTGTTTTGTCCGAAAAGAAGCTATAGTTGAAAATGTTTTTGTTTTGTTTTTCCTTCCTAAAAATACCAATGAACCTTAACCAAAATGGAACCCACATTTTTGGCTTCTGATTTGAATTTTGCTTTTGGGAGAACTGTTTTAAAAGCAGAATGCTTAGCTGTCTTGTCAGTCACTTATCCGCCCCCCCCCCCCACCAGAAGAGAATGAAGGGGGTGAATTGCTAGAGCTGGATAAAGACACAGCCTTAGTTTTCAAGTTGGCATGAAATTCTTTTACACTACCTATTTTCTCAATTTGTCTTCTGTTGGTTCAATTTGTCTCATTCAAGAGGCAGTGTCCTCATTCTGAGCTAGTTCGCTCTCTCTCTCTCTCAGTATATATATACTTGCCACAGGGGAAGCTCTTATAGCTTTGTCATACAGAATCCCACCCTATCAGTCATATAGACTTGAGTTTGAAAAGAAGCAACAAGTTAACTGTTCAGGGTTTTATCTTGAAAATCGGAATTATCACTTCTCCGTGTTCCTTTGCTTCTCTTGTCCCTGAAAGGGATTAGAGAGAAATAGAGAACATGGCATTTTTTTAAAGTGAATACTGTAACTGATATAGCCGAACTGAATGAGAAACAAAATTAACCTCTTCACAGTGAACTTGAATTAGCACTTCAATTCTATTACTTACCTGAGAGTAAGTCCCATTGCAGTCAGTGGGGACTATTTCTGAGTAGACGTGCCTAGGATTGCACTCTGTATTCTGTCTAAGATGCGTGGTAGCACAGCCGGAAATCTCCTAGCTGAGCCCAACATAGCACAGACCTTGACAACCTGGATGTTTGGCAATGATGTGATGACTCCTGCTTGTGCAGAAGGATTGTAGTGATTTAATGCATAGGTAATCTTGATTATGTGCAAGGGTGCAGAATTTGATACATATTTGTAATGTGTGATGAAGCCTGGTGATATTCCCATCAATTAGAGTTTTTCTTGAAATAGTAGTGGGAATGGCAAGAGATATGAGATTGAGGCTATGGCAGGGGCAAAGGGATAAAGTTCCTTTCCTCCATGCTGCCATCCTAGTCCAGCTCACACTCCTCCCATCAGTCCTAATAACGAACTTAATGTAAAGTGTAGCTTGATGCAGGCTTGATGTAGCTTGATGTGTAGCTTGATGTGTATGGCATGTGATTGATGGTGGCTCATTCATGCAGGCAGGGAAGCACTCGATGGTGCAGTCATCAAGTGACTAACTGCATGTGTGAACAAATCCTTAGGGCAGTGATTTTCAAGCTTTTTCATCTCAAGGCACATTGACAAGGCACTAAAATGGTCAAGGCACACCACCAGGTTTTTGACAATTGACAAGGCACACCATGCTGCCAGTGGGGGCTCACATCTCCCATTGGCCCTATTAATAAATGACCTTCTTCTAAAGTCCTGTGGCACATCTGTGGACCACTCATGGCACACCAGTGTGCCATGGCACAGTGGTTGAAAATGGCTGCCTTAGGGTGTAGCCATTCAACCACAGGATCAGTCCTGTTCCTGAAGTGTGGCAGTTGTTTACTGGAACACTTTGCCCAGTAATACGGAGACAGTGGGGAAAAAATTAAATTGTAGAATGAAGAAGTTGTTCTGAAATTTGATTTTTATAATGGCCTACTGTGACACTGTTTCTGGAGCTGTGCCAAGGAGTAGGAAAATTCAGGCAAGTTTGATGGAAATGGATCCCTGAATCAATTACTGTACTGTATTCTCTTTTCCCTTTGAGGTGAAGTCTTAAAAGGTGCCTGTCAGGTTCTCCTTTAGTACATAAGTTTGCAAAAGAAATAGGAATTACCGAGAGAGAGAGAGAGAGAGAGAGAGAGAGAGAGAGAGAGAGAGAGAGAGAGAGAGAGAGAGATCCATCTGTGAGGCAGAAGTCTGACTACGAAAAGAGTCAGCAATGGTGACACAATTAGGAAGATAAATGGAAGCATTAAAGAATTGGGGCATCTTCCTACTAAGCTGAATCACTAATAAAGTAAATAATGTTTAACAAAAACCATGGTTTCGGAGACTGGACTGATCTCGGCTTGTGGCTAGGTTGTTGTTACACTAAAGAGGGAATGCAGGTATTTTCTGACACAAGGGAACTGAACTCGTTCCATGGGTGAATGTACTTCCTTAAATATAAGCTCAATCAGAAACCTTCTGAAACTCTTCCTCCCCCATCATGTTTCAGTTAACCAGGAAAAGAAAAGAGAGGGGTATAGGATTGTTCAATATGGAACTTTCTAGAAAATGTAAAGACCGGGCATTGCCTCACATACAACTTGGAATGGGTGAATTGATTTGACTGAGAAGCAGAGTATGTGAGCAGATGTAGAAGTTTTTTTACCTGCTATTATTTCTCTGACAACGTATTTATACACATGCGATGGATCATGTATGTTCTTCATTGGAAGGCGATGGGTGTGAACAACACTGTTCTAGTATAACATTTCCATTTATCTGAGCAGTAATGCTGCAGTAATTTTTGAATGTCAGAGTTTGTCATATCTCCTGTAGCCACACCTCACTAAAACCATACAATGGTGTTTCCTAAAACTTTTTGACCGCAACCCTAAATACAGTTTTTCTCTCAGTCTGGTGACCCATGGTATTGGATCATCATCATCATAATGCTCCACAGTGATGATGTCATCACTGAACTTTAGAGCACTGAGAGCATGGGCTACCTCCCGTGACCCTCAGGAGTGTCCACACAACCCTCATTTGGATCGTAACCCCTGATTTGGGAATCACTGCCATATAGCAACAAAAACAAATTTCTTCATTAGAATGGGGGTGGGGAGGCAGCATAAGGGGGTGGATCCAGAAGCAACAGTGTGCAACCCTCTTTTTAAAACCTCCCCACCCTTTTCTTATCCTCCGACTCGTGCCAGCTAAGAGCTGGTGCAGGTCCATGGAGATCCATCGGTGAGTGGGAGGCTTACAGAGGGGCAAGGGGAAATAATTCCCCTTTCCCTGCTGAAAACTCCTGATCCACCACCCCACACTGGATACAGCATGCTGCTTTTTTGCATGGCTGCATCAGCAGAGGGGGAAAAGATAGAATTGGGCTGTCAGGCTTAGGGTGCAATCCTAACCCCTTATGTCAGTGCTTACCAAACATTCCCTTACTTTGAGGAGACCTCCATGAGTGACACCCAGCTGCAGGATGCAGCACACGTCCCATTGGCACCACTATGCCAGTGCTGGAAAGCACTGATATAAGGGGTTAGGATTGCGCCCTTAGAAAAATATGGAGTAATTGTCTCTGAACAGATGCAGAGTGCACCTCCCCACTGCAGCATGTCTAACTGTAGCATGTCTGTACATGCTTAGGATTAAAGGACAGTTTCTTCCAGGGCAGACAAGCTCCAACTCCCCCTTTGTCAGAAATGGGTATAGGTCCTAGAACTTTTGCCTCTTCTTCCCCCATCTCTAGCTGTGAGCCTGAACTCCTCTCATCCTTCTGTGATTTAGAAGCAGCAAGAACCTGTATTGCATGGTGTCTGGTGTTGTGAAACTAAACTGGAAGGCATGGAATTGCTGTTTTGTTTCATGTTTCTTTAGCCCCTGATGCGTGAAGCAGAAAAACCTAGGGACCAGCATCCTATCAGGCTGGAGCCTTGCAGTTCCCACGTTGTCACTTAGAATGCGAACTAGTCATAGGCAGGGCTGTTGAGCAGAGCGAATGCATTACAGTTGGCTTTATGCAGAAACAGTCCTAGCTGCTTAACAGTGTGCTTTTCTTTGCTCTGCTCTGCAACGAAAAGGGGAAATTACACAGGGGAACAAAACCGACACCAGCAGCTTGTGATGTCAGATGAGTGGGTGTTATGTGTGGGTGGATGAGGTGCGAGGGGGGAGGAAGGGGGGCTGATATTGTTGAAGGCATCGCTGATATTTCCTTATGTGTTACAGCTTCTGCCCACTCACTGCATCTAATTATCAGGTTGGACCTGGTGTGGCTGGGGGAGGGAAATGAGCCTTGAATTTATGAGAAAAAATAAGTCAAAGGAATCTCTGTTCTCTAAACTGTGAAAGCCATGGTGTTAAACTATCGGTCAGATGTGCCCTTATTCTAAAACTTTTTCTTCCTCAAGGGAACTTGGCTCTTCCACATCTACTTGCCTTCTGGTTTTCCTACGAGCATCTGCCTCAGAAGAACCCCACTATATTTCAGAGGATGATGTTCTGGAATGTCAACTCAGGGTATGCATGTCCCTCTCAGTACCTCTCATGGATTGGCTTGAACTGAAAGCATGTCTTAATACACAAGAGTCCCTCAGTAACAGCACCAGGAAAAAAAAATGGGCGCAGAAGGAGCAGAGTTTATTTCTCAGGCAGGAGGTGAACGTTTGCACCAGCCCTATCCAACTAGCTATCTACAGGACAATTTTGTGTGTCATTACATTAAGGAACCTGTGATACATTACATTACATTAAGGAACTCCTTACATTACTCCATTACATTACACTTAACTCCATTACCTTAAGGAACTCCTTGCCACAGGATGTGGTGCTGGCGTCTAGCCTGGACGCCTTTAAAAGGGGATTGGACAAGTTTCTGGAGGAAAAATCCATTACGGGGTACAAGCCATGATGTGTATGCGCAACCTCCTGATTTTAGGAATGGGTTAAGTCAGAATGCCAGATGCAAGGGAGGGCACCAGGATGAGGTCTCTTGTTATCTGGTGTGCTCCCTGGGGCATTTGGTGGGCCGCTGTGAGATACAGGAAGCTGGACTAGATGGGCCTATGGCCTGATCCAGTGGGGCTGTTCTTATGTTCTTATGATACAGTCAGGAGAATCCCATATTTCCCCAGCACACAGTCTAATAACCACTAATTTCCTATTTTTTATTTCAAACCTGGATCTGACACCCACAAAGGTCGGCATTACTTTGGAACTCTCAGAAGTAGGTGTGCAGGTTTTCAACAACTAATCCTGCCAGCTAATGTTTCATAAGCAAAGGCCAGGAGAAATGGATGCCTGGCAGCACTGCAGTCTTGTGGACTAGTTTCCAAGCAAATCCCCCCCCCCTCCCCAGTAACAGTGCTCTTCAATGTTTTCATGGATAAACAGATGTGGCAAATATCTCACTGGAAGGGAAAACCCATGTTGATATTGCAGAAAATACCTGCCAGGAAGATACCTGCCAGTTTTTGCTTGAGGAGAGCCAGTGTAAGGTAGTGGCTGTCAGCCCAAACTGGGAAGATCCTGCTTCAAATCCCATTTCAGCCGAGTGCTCACTTGGTGCCTTGGGCAGCCCACAATTTTTCAGTCCCCCTCCCTCTCTGAAATAGGAGGATAATGACACTGGCTTACCTATTTACAGGGTTCTCAGAATGATTACTAACAATGCTCTGAAAATACTATATAAATAGCAGAGGCCTGGGGCTGCCATTGTAGCTACTCATAATCACCTCACTGTAGAGTGTTGCTTCTGACCTTCTCCTCTGTCTCCAATTTATGTGCTGTTCTCGAGCTCCTCTTACCCTGAGTCACACCACTACTTCCTTTTCCAAGGTCCACCCTTCCTTAAATGTTTCTTATCTAAATGCCATCTTTGCCCTTTTCTTGTCAGGTTTCCTTCAACCTGCCCTGTTAATTCACAATCTCTCCTGCTTTCTGTGCAACCCTAGCTTTGGGCTCCTTCTGCTGCCCACTTTGTCTGTGACATCATCAGTGCACATCTTCTGTGATGTCATAACTCCCATCAGCTTCATTGCTACCACTAGTACTGCATCTAGGTGCAAGGGATCCACATGGATTTTCCTTTCCAATATAACTTTTCCCACAGGTATTTTTTTTTTTCTGGCAGACCATTCTATATGTAAACCATACTTGATGTTTATATTACTTTTACAGTACAATGCTTGTGAACTTGGGGTAGAAAAGTATTTCATAAATTTTAATACTAGAGACTGTGAAGGGGTCTTGAAAAGCTTTAGGACAATATATCTACTACTTTTGGTGGGGCGGTGGTGTTTATTGAAGGTAGTCTAAGTGCAGATAGTTAATGACTGGATAAAAAGATTAAACTCTGATTTTCAGAACCACTTAAGCTTGAGATGGGATGATGGTGATGATTGAGCCCCAACAACATTTGGCCCCATTCTTGGATTCTGGGCTGCAGATTTGTGCACTTTTATGTTGACCCATTCTTGGGAAGCCACTTCTTTCTTCCTGCAGCAAAAGCCTCTTCCTCGAACCTGGGTGTCTGGACTTTTCACCTCCCCTACTTACAGGTTCTTGTTAGTGACTCTGTAGATGTCTTAGTTGTGTGGCATGATTGATGTTTCCAAAACGTGTTCCTTGTTTCCCACCCTAAGCATACGGCACTGCTTGGTATATGCTTAGTGAGCTGCACTCCTCTCTGTCCGTGGGGCACAAGTTAGGCAAATTTGATCTATACCCACAGCTTGCCTTCCTGACATCTGACCTATGAATGGCCAACTGGCTATCTGGGAGCTGCACTTTGCCAGCAGTTTTTTTCATTCCCTCCACCCTGGTATGGAAGGGACTGCTTCTAAATGCCAGGCACTCCTCCTAGTGAGAAAGAAGTTCTCATTTCCCTCTCAAATGGGAAATTTGAGCTACCCGAAGGCTATCAAGCAATAGCTTATGTGCTGCTTTTGGCCCGGCTACAGCGATTCTGTCAGCGAGTTTGCTTGAGAGATTAGTACTGGATAATCTGAAAAGAAAGGGATGAGGGAATTACTCTCTGCTTCTCCTCCAACCCAGCTAGCAGATACCCTTTCTTCTCACCTTTCATCTCATGTTCCATGAGATGCCCCCAGAGGCTCCAGCATCATCACAGGGACCTTTGTTTGTTTCCCTTACCTCAGAGCAGCATTGCCCTGATGTCAGTGCTGGAAAGGAGTTAGGATTGCCCCCTGAGTCTAACATGACCTTAAATTTGTAGCATAGATCATGCCTTTTCCCATTTAAACCTCAGCAATATTATCTTAAAGGGAAGTATAAAGTAAGGTGGAGCTTATAATTATGTTTACTTTCCTGGTGCCATGGAATGTTTCTTCATTAATCCCAATTAAACAGTTGTGTTTTAATTTCACATCTCTTCCTTTTAGATGTGGCTAGGCCATGGCAATGTTTAGCAGTCAGCATTATGTTTTTGTGTGTTTATGTTGCTGTAAACATTGCTGTAGCACAGGAGGAAGCGATGACACCCACAGATTTCCACTGTGCTCAGATCATGTGCTGCAAGCTGTGGCTATGCGAAACTCTGAACTGCACTCTTTTAGAGTTGCAAGTTGAAACAAAACTTATCTGGTGACCCATTTTTTTATTTATTGCTAAGTAACAGCCAAATCCTAAAGCTGGCGGCTCCGCTGGGTGCAGTGGCTACCACATCCAGCGGAATCACCAAAGCCCCTGGAGGTCGTCTTGGGGGAAGCCCCAAGCCCCGCAATGGGGCTTCTCAAGTCTGTGCCAGCTATTTTGCCTTTGCAGATTTGAGAGACTCCATGCTGGGCTTTCTGGCCCAACATGGACTTCAGAATCTGGGAGAACACATCTCCACTGGTCCTACCACTCTTCTGCCCTGGTTCCTCCCACAGCTCCACCCTCCCCCCACCCCCAAGGCCCTCACAGCTGCTCAGAGCTCTTACCTAACTTCATGTGGTGTCCAACCAGTGCTGGGCTTAGCACCAACTGGCACTGAGCTGGTGCTGGTGCTGACTCTCTGCAGGTTGTCGCAGCCTTTCGGCATGTTTGCAATGCTCAGCATCAGTGCTGGAGCTCAGCACTGGCCCTAGCCTAGCTTAGGACTGGGCCCTAAGTAGATGTGCTAGGGACTCTAGGGCTTCAACCAGCGACCATCTCATCCTGAGGCTGGAGCCTAATATAGTAAGCTACTGTGACCAGTGCATCCTGAGGCCTCAGAGCCCTCCTCAGGCACAGAAGAGCTTTGGGGTGTAAGACACCAGTCATTCCAACTGGCAGATAGTAGAAGCTTCTAGGTTGGCCAGTCCTAGTATAAATACCGGAAGACTTTAGCCATTGTCTCGCATTGCATAGTCTCGCAATTCCCAAACTACGTGCCATGGTGCCACAGTTAACTCGGGGGCGCTGCATGATACTTTAAATAAATGTACAAGTGAAACAGGGAATCAGATATTTTTGAGGTATTTCTTTTGGCCTACAGGTGCTGTGAAAAAATTACTTAAGGGTTCCATGAACCAGGATGGTTTGGGAACCTCTGGTCTAGACAACAGGGCATTTCAACAGTACCCTCTGCCTGCTTCATGTAAAGGCCCAGTTCCCAGGTCAATAGGGTTGCCAATCCTGGAGGATTGGCCGGAGTCTCCCGGAATCAGCAGTGATCTCCAGGAGACAAATGAAAGCAAACCTGGAGATTTTTACAGAGCCTCCAGGAATTTCTAACATTACATCACGTTAGGGAAGAAAAACGCACACCTCTAGGAATTGTTTCACTTAGAGTTGGCAACCTTAGCCACTGACCAGAGGGATTCTGGACTGGAGAACACTCTCCAGGTCCTGTTTCAGATATGGATATCTGTAGCCTTGGCCTGACAGTTACAGTATGAAAAAAATGAAGCCAGATCAAAGCAGTTGTGACATCCCCCCCCTCTCTCATGCTGTTGCTTCCACTGAGTTTTTATGAATTGCTTACAGCAGTAATTATAATCATCTGCCCACTTTCACTCCCTACCCCCTGATTAAGAATCCTGTCATATTTATGGTATGCAGTCTCTGACTTGGCTTGATTAGTTGCCCCAACCTGCAGATGAAGAGAATTGGAACTAAAAGACCAAGGAAATAGGTGTCTTCATGGAAGTGAAGTTTTGATCAAGTAGAGTATTTGAAACTTGAAAATGAGCTTTAGTGTTTACATGGCAAGGAAGCTATTGCAGGCAACTGAACTTATAATTGTCTTTTTCTCTGATGTATATTTGTAAGCACCTCATGGATCTGTGCCTCCTCTTGAGTTACAGGGTAGACTGGATTCCTTGTCACCCCCACTGCCCATTTACTGGCATGAGGGGGCTGAGCTCCCTCTTGAGAGCTAGGCAGGGAAGCAGCCAAATCAAGGAATTTGCCATCGGTGTGATGAAACCCATTGGGGCAATGTAGGAGAACTCCATTTTTTGTTTGTAGAAACTCTTTCTTGTTGCTGTTGAACCTTAGGGCTGTCTAAAGTATTCACTGTCTCCCTATGGCTTGTGGAGGGATATGGTCTACACCAACTGCTTTGATGTCAAGTTTCTCTAGGGGGAGAGGAGCAGGGGCCCCCAAGATCCTTGACCAACTCAAGGGGACAGTGTTTGACTGTAAGAAACCATATATGAAGACCATGCACCAAAAGAAATGACCTGGGCTAACCCTCAAAAAAACATGAGCATCTGCTGCTGGAAGGCCACCAATGCTCTACAAATGACTTGTATTACCTGATGATAATTGACTGACTCAGCATGTGACATGTAATATGGTCAAGAAAACATGTTTTGACATCATCAAATCTTTTTAACAAAACAAAACTGCAGTATGGTTGAAAGGTTGTTTCCCTGCATGCTGTTACGAACATGAAAATGACATCTGGATGTCATATTGTGAATTCTATTGCACAGATGGGATTACCTTAAGAGTTGTATCACTGAATTTGACTGTGGCCCTTTTGACCTATTCATGTCTATTATAAGAACACTCTAATCTGGCACAATTGCCTCTGAACAACTTGTCCACGATTTTGAAACAGTGCACCTACAAGGTGAATCCCAAAGAATTGTCTAAAGAATCAATGTTTTACAAACATTGTTTTATGCAACCATTCTCAGGATTGTATGATGGATCTTCAGTGAACCACCTGACTGAGGTGTGAGGAGCAACTCTGGAGCAAAGACCAGTAAACAAAGCCATTGCAGATACTGTCTCACTTTTCTGTAAGCCAAAGACAAAACCAGCCTGTTGTAAGTAATAGAGTGTTGTGTGACTGAGAAATATCTTTCCATCTTTAATACAGATGAGGTTACTGTGAATGTGTTAACAGAGATTTGAACCTGGTACCTCCTGAAAATGTCAACAGGTACATTGATTGGATGGACATTGGTTTCATCTGGAGGCTTGGCGCATCATCTTTTGAAGACTGAGGGAAAAATGGATGGTACTAATTTATATGGACAGATTATGTGAATCAAATGTTGTCATGCTTTCTCAATATCCAAAAGCTTCCAAGCTCAGTTTTGTTATGCTCCATATGATACTGTCATGAAAACCAAAGACAGTGAACATGAATGTAGGACAGCATCTAAGGCAAGGGCCATCATATGTGGAACAAAATATCTACGTCAAGCTTGAAGAAAGAGTGCCAGTTCAAACCACACCCCAAGAGCCACTCAAAAATCAAGGCTATAATATTCATATTCAGCAATTTCTTAAACACAAATACAGGCCATTTGCAGAGCAGCAACCAAACATCTCCTTTCTGTTCTATCTGCAAAAATATTGCTGGGATCTTTCATTTACAGATGAACATATGCAAATCAATCGGTTCCAGTGCCTTCACACAGAAGCTGACGCAATACTTCTGTACATTGATGCAAAAGACACTGCCGTTGATTTTGCAGCATATGTATCACACAAAATAGAAGAATGAAAAAAAGAAAGCATCTGTAAGACATCAGTTAGAAGAAGGTTATGTTTCATTGTAAGATACTGCTCAAAGGAAATGGCTGAAATTATTCTTCTACTTCACAATGGAGTGGATTCAGTTTCTGGATTTTTTTGGACATGGCTAAAGGTCCCTTTTTCCAAGTACACTGAAAGGAGGCCAAAAAGATGTTGGGAAGTGTTGGACAGAGTCTTCCTATGACACCACATGTACTGGACAACACGTCATAGTTCACTGCCAGATATTTCTACAGAGACACCATCAACTTCACAATAGCAGAAGCAATAAAATAAAATGAAGAGGTCACCTTCCTGACTATGACAGTCACAACATGAAGGTGAATTGGGTGAACTAACCAGGTATATGTCCTGCTGTGCTACAAGCATACTGATGCTCCACCTTCACCCACAGATCACAGACAGACTTCTGCTTGACTGTGGGTGTGTGCCAATTCATAAGAGCAATGGTTCTCAAACTTAGTGCCAGGACCCACTGAAAGTGACATCATGACTGGAAGTGACATCATCAAGCAGGAAAATGTTTAACAATCCTAGGCTGTAATCCTACCTACAGTTACCCAGGAGTAAGTCCAATTTACTATCATTGTTAAAAGCATATACATAATAGCCTGTTCAAAGTACAGATCTCTAACGTTTCCCCAAATGCAGTCACATACCATGGTAGCATCAAGTCTAATATATTAAAAATAAAATATTGAAATGAATGGGATCCACCTGATATTGGCTCATGACCTACCTCGTGGGTCCTGACTCACTGTTTAAGAAACACTGCATTAGAGAGTTTCTAGAGGGTTTTGATGAGAGTTGCCTCCAACAGTTCTGCAGTGAAATATGTCAATATATATCAATCTGAATTCTACTTCAAAATATGATGATGATGCCCTCAATTCTGATAGTGAGCTACAGTAGAATCTGATTATGACTGAGAATTATGCTCAGACAAAGCAGTAGGGAATATTAGTTTCACATGACACAATTTATTTTTCTCTCAAACATCTTATGCATTATTTGTGAGTCACAGAGGCCGTTTATCGTGTTCATTACGTGACATCTGAATTGATGTTCATGTCTTTAAAAGTAAGTGTGTTTTTATAATAGAACATATCTGCTTGATATGTATTTCATCTCCATGAATGATCTAAAATGCACACAAAGAAAAACTGTTAGCAAAAAAGATTTTTTCTAGGAACCAAGCCCAGAGGCGTAACAAGGGTGGAGCCTAAGGGGCACTTGCCCCAGGCGTTACAGCAAAGGGGGGCACATGACTGCCTTGCACTGCTTATGGTTCTCTTGGAGGAGGGGGCAGTTGCTGTGGTGGCTTCACACTCCTGATCCTTCTGCTCAGGGATGCCCCTTTCAAATAGTCCCCCATCAAGGGGGACCCTCCACAGGTGAAGGAATAGGGGCGCAAAGCCACCAGCGCCTTCTCCTCTAGAGAGAACTTGGTAGTGACATCACAATGTCATGTGACATCATGACATCACTGCCCCTAACACTGCCCCTAACACTGGGACTTCTAGTTACGCCTCTGGCTAAGCCAAACCAAACCAGCATTTCTTGTGGTACCATCTTGAACTGTTCATTCATACTGCATGGTTGTTTTGTTAAAAAAAAAAAAAAAGAGTGATGCTCTCAAAACTTAGTTTCTTGACCACATTACACAGGCTCTTCCATTTATTTTAAGGTGCGGCAAGCCATTTTTAAAGCTTTTTGGTGGCCATCAGAAATTTGATCTTCTAGTCTAGTAGCAAATGCCTCAATTTTTGCAAAGGTTACCCCAACTAATTTCATTGGGCACATTTTTCTCATGTAGAAACCACAGTCAAATCTTTGATCACATGAGTTGACCATGGATCTATACAATACATAGTAATGGGAATAAATAATTAAATGGGTGAATAACAAGGAGGATCTAAAGAGAGAGCAGAATAATCAGGGAAAGGAGAAAGGGAAGGACATACAAGTAAAAAACAAACAAAACTTGCTTCAAGGCTGGAATAAGTCACACCAGTTAGATCTTGACTAGAGTGTTGTGTCCCGCTTTATTTGCTACGTTTTAAGAAGAGCAGGGATAGGCAGGGATGGAAACTTGACTTGGGTGACTTGGACCTGAGTCGAAAAAATGCACGTCTTTTGCTGTCTCATGAGTCACATGTATGGAAGACTTGGAAAAATACTGGAGTCAAGGGCCCCCTGACCTGGCACTCTTCCCCACATGTGCAGACTCGAGTCTGCCTTTGTTTGAGCGTGTTTGTTTACTCTTTTCACAGCAAACCTTGTGGAGCCCTCATTCATACTGGGTGAGTAGCAGGGAGGTTCCAGCCAGGAGGCAGGGAAGGGTTAATGTTTTCTTTTTGCAGCCTAGTTGGTGGGGGGAGGGGAGACTGGGCTCTTTTCTCCAGGAAGAAAGGAATGGATGATCATTGGACAAAGGATGGGTGGTTTGATACTTTCTCTGACTGAGGGAGGGCAGGAAGAGGAGCCCAAGAGGGTTCTTGCCTTATGATTGGCTGCAGGAGCCCAGGGATGGGGAGCAGACAGGGAAGTTGGGGGAGAGAGGCAATTCATAGTGATCATGCTTTCCACTGCATGGCATGGCTCTGTTATCACTTGGGGGGGGGGGAGCCTCACTGAATGACCTGCAGTGGGACTACTTCTGAGTAGGGCTGCAAAGGATCAGGTCATCCTGGTAAGCCTCGCAGCTGCTGCACGTGACCTTCCTCCCTCTTGCCACTACTGTCTCCACTCACACGCACCCCTCCTGCCCTGTTTACAGATGGGATGGGGATGTAAGGGGAGTGACTGAAGAGAACTCCAGCTCATGTGCACACACACCAAGCAGTAGACCTGTTTTTTTTTTCCATGGCTGTGTTTTAAAGGGGGGGAATCGACTTAAGTCCTACTGAGTCACGAAACGGCAACTCGGTGACTCGGAAAGTGCCCCGTTATGACTCGTTTTTTAGTCGAGTAGCAGTGGGGTGGTGACTCTAGACTCGAGTCAAGTTGCACTGGATGTTCCCATCCCTGGAGATAGGACAGGATTCAAACAATTGCAAAAATATTGATTAAAAATTTACAACATGTCAGAAAAAGAGTCTTGTGCAGCTGGGCTTTTTTTTTTAGGATAGATGGAGGATATTTAAGGGGAGATGATACCAATTTTTAACTGTCTAAAAGGCTGCCATGAACAGGCAACTGAACAGATGCTTCCTAGAGCCTGTTCACACTGCAACCCCTGTGGATTTAGGACTTGGGATTTTCCATAGAGTACATTTTGAAAACTTCTTAAATTTCCCCCTACCATAGTCCTATATTATTGTTTTATTCATTTATTTTGAAAGATTTATATCCTCCCTCATTTTTGAAGAGACTCAAAACTCCTAACAAATTTTAAAATACAATAAAGCGTTAAAAAAAATAACCCAATAGACATCATAAAATCAACACAATAATCTTTCATCAAACCATTCTCTAGGGCTTTGAGTGACTTGCTGTGTGTTCTCCCCTCAGGTCTGACTGTGGGACACCTTGAAATTGGTGGGATTCCTAATGCAGACCATGATTGACCCATATCTGTGGTTCCCTTTCTCTGAATCATGCCAGGTGCTTGGAACTAGGGCATAACAATATGCTGGCTTGGCGCCATCAATTCTACCTTCCACCTGTGTGTTTATTGCAAAGAAACAGAGCCATTTGAACAGGTATGAGTCATTGTTGATGGAGCCACACTTGTAATTAAGCACATATTGATTCCCCCCCCCCCCCCACAGAATTCACAAAAGTACACTGTGATTTAGCCCTGGGCTTCACCCCAAATGATGTTGGGTTTCAATATTTAAAAAAACAACAACAAGTTTTGAACCCCTTGTTTTGTGAGTCATTTGCTTATGTTCAATGCACCAATTCTATATGCAGGAAGCATGGTCATTTTAAATTGTCATGATTCTTTTTGGGGGGAGGGGGCACAGTTCCAGCCATATACTTCTCTTGGAGTGACATCAAATGCCTGCAGACTGAACCAACTCATTTAAGGCAAATAATGCAAAACAGAACTTACTTTACATCTCCTTACAGCTGCATTGCACGGTGGTTCTGCCATCCAGACCTTCCCAGGTGGGGACTAGGAGCTATTTCACTCTGTGCTTTTTGTCATCAAACTTGCCGCCTTCTCCTTCAAAATAAGAGGACAGCAAACCTGGGTTATTTTGTTACACGTCTCAAAATTTAGATCAAAACTGTCTAGTTTGGCAACAAAGAGAGAAGTTTGGAAATTTTTCCTAAAAATATTTGCTGCAAATAGTTTGAGGAAATAACGATGTTATTGCACATTGACATTGCGCAAATGCTGTCATCACGGTCGACGATCTGTAGAATTCTAAATGGAAATTAGTGGGATGTCACAAACTCAGACCAAATTGAGAGCTTTCTAGGTCAGTTTTTTTGACTGGTGACACCAAGTGGTCATCAGTGACAGAGGCCAGTGGCATAAATCGTGATGGTGGCTACTGATGTGTGAAATCTTCAAGAGAAATTTCCTTTATCTTAGGCCAAGGAAGCAGATTTCTACAGAAAACGCATCAAATTTCAGTTGGTTCTATAGCTACTTGGGGTCTTTCAGCAGTGTTAACAGCTCACCTCAGTTAGTTCCGGGACCCTTTTATATTTTGCTCTAGTTCTCACTGCATCGTAAGTTTGGTAGTCTTAAAAATGCGCACGCATTTCACGCTTCTTGTGCACATGTGTCTTTTGCTCTAGGTCACCTCCGCTGTTCACGTAAAGACGATCACAAGGCTATCAGGCTGCTGGGTCAGTGTAGAAAATGAAAGCGTGTTTCTCCTTGTAACCAAACCGTTTCCCAATAGTGCAAATGACAAAAACAGGCTACTGTGGTTTTCAGCCAGGAGGGGAAAACCTTGAAAGTTTTATGTGGTGGAACAAATGGCAGCTAATAAAACTAAATGGTGCTTATTTTTGATTCAGTGGGAAGTCACAGGCGGAGTGGATATTTCTAGTGGCTTTAACACCTTTCGCCTACTTTTGAATTCCCACAGTAAGCCAGTGCTTTTCAAATCTTTTGAATGCCACCCCCTTTCCAATCTTATTCTGCATATAGGACCTGCAGTTCTGTATTACACATCTGCATGGCAATGGATAACTGCATGGAGGTTCCTGCATGTCATAGAATAAGTGTATTCTGGTACTACTGTATATGGGCAACCTATGGGTCCAGGCAAAGAGATATTCAGTATTGCTTTGATAGTCTTTCCCTCTTCACACTCTTTTTACTTGGCAACAGGGGCACCTAGCTTCTCTAGGAATATATTTGAAGCCAGGAACTGAGTAGCACCATCTTCCAGTTGCTGTGAGCAGTTTCTACCTGGTGTCTCAGAGAAAGAACGGAGACCTCTAACATGGTACATCTTCCAGCAGCACTGACTCAGGAAAGGGCCATGCCTCTGTGGTGGGCCACATGTTTTGCATGCTGAAGGTCCTCACAGGTTCTGTCCAGGGCATCTCCAGGTAAAAGAGTCTCAGGTGGCAGGGCTGAGGAAGACCTTGGAGAGTCATTGCTAATCAGGATCAACGGTACTCTTCTAGGTAGAGCCTAGCCCAGCACAAATTTATTTATTTATTTGCAAATTTATACCCAGCTCACTATATAAGTCCTCCTCCCCAAATACTGATCATATAAGGAAAGGAAACAAACATTCCCTTACTTTGAGGAGGCCTCAGTGAGTGACACCCAACTGCAGGATGCAGCACATGCATTGGCACTGCTATGCCAATGCTGGAAAGCACAGACGTAAGGGGTTAGGATTGCGCTCTAAGTGTGTGTGTGTGGGGGGAAGGGTGTATTTGCTGCTAACACTTCAGGGGGCATTTTCAGTGGCAGAAATACCAGAAGAAATTGCCTTCCTTGTGTGTGTCTTGATCCTAGTTCACATGTTGTCATCCCCCAGCTTTTTTTATTTTATTTTTTTTACATCAAAGAGATACTTCTGGTTTCCTTCCAATGTCAACCCCATCTCTTAATGATGTGTCAGGGTTAATGTGCTGAGGCCTGTAATGATGAGCCCTCAGTCATTCAAATATCCCAGCAGTTGTAACCACCACCGCAGGACCCAAGTCACAATTCAGTGTCCTAATATGATTTCTTGGCATCGGAAAAACTTTTGGAAAACATTGGATTTGACATTGATTTGACTCTCGCATCAGGAGGCCTCACAAAATCTGTGATGACCACAGGAGAAGAAAACTGCAACCTTCAAGTGACTGTTCAGAGATGTTTTCTTAAAAAAAAAAAATCACCTGGACCTCAGAAGAGCTGCCTGAGTTTGGTGGGGCTCAGTTGGCTACTCTGTGCTGTCAAGCAAAATTAGCATCAAGGAGGTAATTTCAGCAGCAGCACCATTGCCGCTGTTCTTCAAGCATAGCACTAATGATACAGAATGCAGCCTTATGATATGTCTCATGGACTATTGAGAGTAGACAGTTTAATGAATATTTTTGCACACGTTTTCCAACCATCTTCTGAGATGCTGCAGTTGCCAGAGGTTTACAGAATCCTACTGCATAGCATTCTTGTTGAACTAGATGGGGATGCGATCAACTCACTGACTCATATGCAGCGCAAAGCTGTAGATTCTCAATGCAGCATCACATTGGGATGGGGGGGTGTGCCCCCTCCTGCATCACTGTTGTGACCTTTTGCCTATATGTGTAAATACACTCCCAAGTTGATCCTGATTCTTGTTTGACTTGCCATATTATTTAGATCCCCCTGCCCTTCAAAACCGTTATTTCCGGAATGGCTTACAAAAATTACAATAAAACAATAATGCTAACATTAACACAACAAAAGCCATATATTGTGAAAAGGGGAGTGGTTGGATCCTGTGAGGGGGCCCCGCTCATCTAGGTACTGATGTGGGTAGACCTTCATTTGTATTGTGGCTTATACCTATATTAGGGTTGAATGTGCAAGTCTGAAGTTTGACATGGACCTTGTTAGATCTCAAACTTCTGCAGTTTGACTGCGTGGGCAACAGCCCTACAGATGTGCTTGGGTTGTGCCTTCCAAGTTTGCTTGGCTCCTTCCTGTATCTCTACCGGAACTGTTTCAGGAACTGCTTGCTCCACATTTCATTCAGTATTGTCCAGACATTTCCACTGACACTCCTCCCCCTCTCTATATTTGGCTAATACTTGCAAATACTTCCTAGCTGCCACAGTAACACTGCTGAAAATAGCTCCCTGTAGCAAGTGATCCCAGCCAGGCCCATAGCATTTAGAAGCATTGCCCAACTATCATATTGTGAGCAGCCGTCAGAAATATGGAGCAGGATTCTGGAGAGGTGGTGACTGAGCTCTGCATAGGAAGGTCTTCCAAACAGTTTGGGCCAAGCAGGGGAAAGGGGAATGGGAGTGTTCCAGCTAGCATGCATCCACACCACTGCATTTTCTGTGGTTGTCTTTAGAGGCAGGTGTTGAATGTGGTTTCTCCCCATATTCTAGGCTTCTCAGCAAGGAATTCTATGCATGTTCAGTGCTTGCTTTTGTAGACAAAAGAGGGCTCCAGATGTGTTGAATTGCATGTACAGGCATCTCCCTCATATCCGTGGGGGATAGGTTCCAGCTACCACCACGGATATTGAAAACCATGGATAGCAGCGAACTCTACAAAAAGCTGTTCAAGAATCCCCTCATTGTGCAAATGACCTATCTGCCTGTGATTGCAGCCCTCCTGTCGCTGTCTCCCGTGTCTCACTGGTTCTTTTCTGTCTGCAGATGTGCAGCAGGAAGCAGGAAGTGCTCACAGGATGCAAGTTGTAGAACTGAAAAGAACATGACGCTAAGCTCTATGAACTCTACGATAAGCGTTGCATTCTTTTTGGCCCTCCTCAAGTGATGGCTTATGAGACCCAGGAGACAGCAACAGGAGGGCTGCAATCACAGATAGATAAGTCATTTGTGCAGTGGGGGGAATTTTTGAACTGTGGGTAATTGAAACCATGGATATGGGATCTGCAGATACAGGAGGGGGGGATACCTGTATACATTTGTGACTTCTGGCTGGCCTAATTCATTACTGCCAAAGTAGCAGTATGGGCTTTCCAAAGGTACAATTCTACAAATTATACCTTTTCAGTTGCAATACTTAAGCTTTGGAACTTTCTCGCCAGGGAAATACGGCTGGCCCAGTCATTGCCAGCTTTTAAGGAAGGAATGAACACTTGCCTTTGTTGGCTGGTATTTTATTGATGCTCTCGTTTTTTTAGTTGATTTGGTCTGCCCTTTTGATTTTGTTATATTGGCTTTATGTAGTGCCATGTTTGATGTTTGTTCTAATGATTTTGTTGTAAGCTCCTTTGATTGTCCATTTGGAAAATGGGCGTTCAGTGTTATAAAAAAATAAAAACGGGAAGTAGCTAAAAACAGCCACAGTTCCTTTTTTGAGAATTCTTATAATAGGGGACTTCCTAGAGTTAGTTAATATCTGTTGTGCTTCACCCTGAAATAATCTTCTGTAAAAAGGGGATTTCATATACTGGACTATCACTATTTATATACTCAAAGTGCAATAAAAGGAAAAAAGAAAAAAAAAATACCTAACCATCTTTTGTCCAACAAAACAATTTTGCTGTTGTCAAAACCATACTTGACTCTGTAGCCTTGTTTAGACAGAACTGTCGCAGTATAATGATTGTTCAGGGAGATTTTCACTCATGAAAATATATCATGTTCATAGTAATTGGATTCATGTTGGTATCTCATAAACTTGCAAACTGTACATCTAAGTACAATTTTGGAAGACAATATGTAGTAGGTCCTTATTAAACATGCACAGTAGCAGCAAATGATTTGCCTGTGTATATGAGGGGATAAAATACAGTGTTGGCACCCAAGTCTTCTGCTACCTTGCCAGTGATGTTGGGGAAGTTCCATTAGGTCATAGCTAATTTTTTTTTTTGTTTCCTTTAGGGAAATGTTCCACATGCTCACTGTTACTGGACATTTTCTCTTTCACAGAAAAGACTGAGTTTCTTTTCTTTTCTTTTGGGTTCCAGACTAGACCAACTGCTTCTGTGCACTTTTGTTCAACCACACAAAATACACAAGCATTTCACATTGGATAATGCTTCCTTCCCGATAATAATTAGGGGCCGAGGAAACGGAACAAGCAAACTAAAATCAATATTATAAAAAGACTAAAGTACAGGAATTTAAAAATAATAACATCCTCCTCCTCTTCACAGAATCATTGGTGTTTCTATGGCCACTCTGAGGGGATTGGGTGCAGTCCACTCAATAATGATAATTAATGTCATGTTCAGGAGCTTCTCTCTCCTACTTTTTTCTTTCCATATAATTCTGTCTGGATGCTCTGTGAAAGAGCTTCCATTTGCTTATTGGAAAACCTTTATTTGTAGGTCATGCTGCTTGATTCGAGGGGTTAGATGAGCAAAGTGGATAATGGATGTAGTTCTGGATGAAACACCACGTTTAATATTCAAGGTATGTGGAATCGAAAGGCTGTTAATATGATTCGCGCCACCCATGTACTTGGCACTTATAATGAACTATAAGCATCTAATCCTACAAGAGAAGGCCCAAGAGTACCTATTACTTGTGCTAATAGTCAAATAGGTATGGAATATTTGCTCCACCCTATGAGGCCATTTCATTTGACTGTATGCTCAACTCTACCTCCCACCCCCCTCTCCGGAGACTACTGCTCAGAGACAAGTGAGTCAGATACAGTGAACACTTAGATACCAAGGGAGTGGTTTCCCTAGCAACAGTAACAATGTGAAGTGCTCTCAGAACTTCCCCTCTGTGTGCACGCTGGCTTTCTCATGTGACATTTGCTGCAGTGCTGCAGTGAGCTTGTTTGTCGGAGTCTTTTAAATAAGAATTCCCACATTTGGCTTCTGTTTCTTATTTATGATCATTACCCCAAACAACTTGCTGTTCTGTGACTGATGGACATCCTTTGCTACAACAGGACATGTCCTTCTATTGAATGAATGGCACATTTGTCCTGGGTACTGTATCTGCCAGGGTTGCCACTCCGGAAGCTGCTGAGAAGGGAATTACATGGTTCTCAGAAGGGGCAGGATGAGAGGAGTGTGTGAGTGGGAAGTTAGGATCCTGAGTTGTAGGTGGAGGAGGAATGCACAAATCTCAGGACAAGAGGGGCATGGAGTGGTATTTTACCTCTCTCTTTACCCAGAATGTCCAGAAGTTTAGAGTTCTAATCCAGCTACTTATAACCCAACTACTATTCTAAGAGAGCTTGACTAGGCCAGCAACATGCTTAACACACACTTAGAAGCACAAGCAGGAACAAGACAGTGTCACAAGCATGTTTAACTTTATTTTGGTTGGTTAAAATGTGTTTCTTAGCTGTAGAGCATTGGTAGCTATGGTACCAAATCCACAAAGCAGTGTATATTCTGTATACAGGGTACTTAATTATTTAAAGGCACAGTCCTAACTAACTTTCCAGCACTGACATAAGGGCAATGCAGCTCTGAGGTAAGGTAAGGGAACAAACATTCCCTTACCTTGAAGAGGCCTCCGTGACTGCCACCTAACTGCAGGATGCAACACATGCCCCATTGGCACAGCTATGCCAGTGCTGGAAAGTTGGTTAGGATTTGGGCCTAAATGATATATAACCATTCCCCATCCAGTGGAAGTGCTCAGGGTGTTTTACATTGTAACAAAAAGCAAGAGATGTTTCAACTACAACACAACAGCAAAAATGCAATTATAATAGAAAACAGCCAATCTCGTAATAGAAAATTGACAATAGCAAAAGGAAAGTCATCCCAAAGTGGAAAAAGCAGGGAAAAGAAAGATTTGTGCTGCTGAAACACCAGCGGAGAGGGGTCCAATTTCAGATGGGAGACGGTTCCACATGTCAGAACAATACCTGAAAAATGTAGTGTTTGAGATATAGGAAACTGATCCTCATCTTTGGATAATGTGGCATTATTTCCGTTTCCAGAGCTCAGAATAAGAATCAAGGCTATTTGGCAATTCTTGCCCATAGCTACTTTAAAAATGTCTGTATGTAACACTTGCTCTGCTGGGGATAGCACAGAGAAACGTCTTCATGAACTGGTTTATTTATTTACTTTCCACATTTTTATACCGTCCTTCCTCCAAGGAACTCAGGTTGGTGTAAATAGTTCCTTCCTCCTCCTTTTGTCCTCACAACAGCCCTGTAAGGTAGGTGAGGCTGACCTGGCTCTGATTATATACAAGGTCGTAACCCACGGTGGCCAGCAGTCATTTTTGTGATTGTGACAGTACTTTCTATATCCCCATGAGATTATGTCAATGGTAGTTGACTGTTAAGGCCTGTGCGACCCAGTACCCACTGAGATTTCTCCATCTGATGGTTTGTGCTGGAGAAACTGCACAGAGGGAATCACTGCAGGCTGTGTGTGTGTGTGTGTGTGTGTGTGTGAGAGAGAGAGAGAGAGAGAGAGAGAGAGAGAGAGAGAGAGACTAGGCTTTTTACTTATGTGGACAACTGATTTACTAGGACAAATTTATGAGGAGCTTAGAACAGTCACTTTCCCTCTTGTCCCCTGTATCTTCTGTCTGACCTTTCCCCATTTCTTTGTGAGCACATAGCATGGCTTTCATTGTCATGCAGATTCCTCTGCAGAGCTCAAGGTTTAGTTTATCAAGTTACTTCAAGTGCCTCTTAGTGTTTCTCAGCATGCAAAAGAAACTTTCTAATAAGAGCCTTTGCAGTCTCTTCTCCTAATTCTCCTAATTAATCAAAGCTGCTTGGAAGGGAAGCCTGTTTGCCAACAGTTAACACTGAGGCATGAGATATTGTGGGAACCTGGCTGATCCTCTGTTTTGACAAGGCAGATGCAGTTTAACATGACTGCTGAACAGATGACCTGTGGCTATGAAGTGAAAGAGAACTGTGGGGAAAGCAAACAGGCAATTGAAGGATCTGAAATTATCTGTTCCTTTGGTTGCTTGCTGTTTTCTTTCTTTCTTTCTTTCTTTCTTTCTTTCTTTCTTTCTTTCTTTCTTTCTTTCTTTCTTACAAAGAAGATTAGTGACACTTGTGGACATCATAGGACAGCTGTTGGTAGTTGCCTTAACTTGCTTCGGATGTGCTTTCAAATTCATTTTAATGTCATGAGTTTCATGGTGTTTCAAACATCACAAAACCTAGATTTCCCTGTACTGTATGGCTGGTGTTCGCCTGAATGTTCTGTTCTCAAATCGTCATGCGCTAAAAGGCCATTCTGTCTCATCCTGATGGTCTAGCAATATATACACAATAAAGAGCTGGAATCCTGTGGGCACTTTCAGCAGGAATGCAATTTTATACATTTGAAAGCTAAGTAACTTCTCTCAGATAAGATAAATGGGCTGCTGCTCCTGTGGCAAGACTTTCTGGAAGCACCAAAGCTTTTTCTCCCACAAGAAAGTGAGAGACAGAGGAAGATTAGGCCCCCCACCATGGAGACCCTGCGTATACACCTTTGCTTTCTTCCAATTTTTTTCCACTGATTTATGCCTGATCTTGTCTGATTTTGGAAGCTAAGCAGGGTCAGGCCTGGTTAGTACTTGGATGGGAGACCGCCTGGGAATGCCAGGTGCTGTAGGCTTACACCATGGTCTTTCGAGAATGAAGGTTGCCAACCAACCACATGGTGTGCCGTAAACAGCGGCATCATTAGGGTTTGCGTCACCCGGCGTGGGAGGACAGCACATCAACCCTATGATGGACCGCCTTCTGTGCAATGGGCGGGGCAACACCAGGGGCAGTGGGCATGGTGATGTACCATTGCCCCACTCCCGCTGGATTTTTGGCTATCAGTTTCGGCAGAATAGAGATATTTCAATGCGGTTTGTTTCATTGCACTCTGCAAGAAATTACACATTGATAGATCTATAACATGATGGTACTGTTAGAAAATACCAAGATTTAAAGAACTTTGGTGAGTACTGGTGTCAGCCCCCCTGTGCAACCCAACATCACCTGGTGCGACCCACACCCCCTGCACCCCCTAGCAACATCACTGGCTGTAAATGGTCTGCAGGTGTGCTGTGAGAGTTGGAGAGAGGGTCATATATTAGTAGGGCTATTGGGGAATCTGAGCCCCCTGCTAGCAGCATGGTGTGCCTTACCAATTATTAAAAAAACGGATGGTGTGCTTTGGTAATTTTAGTGCCTGGTCAGTGTGCCTTGAGATGAAAAAGGTTGAAAAGCAGGAAGTTAATGTTCAATCTTAATCTCCTTCCTAACTGCGCATAATGAAATAAACAAAGGTAATGGGAACAGGGAACTGCAGATAACCAGATCCACAGATACAGGGAGATGCTTGTATAAGCATTACTCTTAGTCAGAAATTTGTTTATGTATTCCAGTATACTTTGATTGCTTCTAAGGTAATTAATTTGACACTATCTTCAGTCATGCTTTACTTCTTTCTGTGCAAAGGGATTTCGAAATGTTTAGCTGCTTACCCTTCCTCAGAGTTGGGTTACTGAGTTCAGAAACGCATCACTGGTCAAGGTCATCCTGTCCAAATTTCTGAGTCTACTCAGTATGAAACGTGCATGGCTATTTTAGCAATGACCAGCATGGGTACAACTTCGTAATGATGCAACAACTAGGGGTGTGATGAAAGGGAACTTAACCATGCATTAAGGATTTCCTGTGCCTTATTCTCTGGCCCACTTAGTAGAAAACATTCAGCTTAAAAGAAATGGGGGAAATACTCTGACCATTGTTGCCAAGTGCTCAGACTTCCCTTTTGTGGTTTATGATGTCACCAACTGAATATTCCGTTGGCAGGTCTTTGGAGTTTACGGGGTGGGCTAGTATTGCCCGCGAGGATGATGCCATTTGTATCAGTAAGAAGCAATTTTATGGAGAGACTTACAAATGGATGAGAGGAAGACCTGTGACTGCAAGGTGTATTTTTTCAGCACCTCAAATCCTCCCTGCATTTCTTCACTAGGAATTAGTTAAGTGTGTAATAGAACAGCAAGGCTGTTTCTGTTTTCATGGCTTCAGAGGTATTTTATAGATGGGTTTCTGGGACAACTGATTACTCCTTGCCTTGGAGTCCTGTGTGAGTGATGGCAGAACCCTGCCGTTTTCACTCATGTTCATTAATAGTATCCAGTTTCACACTGATACAGTTCTTCTGTTCACATCTAGGCTTTCATTTTATTTTATGAGATTTAGATTATGATAAACAGCCATGGCCTGGCTCTGTTGGTTGTAGTAACATTATTATGATAAAGTAGTGTAAATCTTTGTTGGTTAGAATATGCGGGAGGTAGTAACTAACTATGAGTCACTTTGTGTCAAGCCCAATGTAGACTTTAGCGTGCAGATGCTAATTATCAAATTTCTTGCAAACATTACCCAATGCTTCAAACAGGAAAAAAGTGACATGTGCGTGCCTTTTCTTTTTTTAATGTTGGCTTCACTTCTCAAGGTTATTTATAAACAGTTCTTTCGCAATCCTATTCATAAAAGAGAAAGGGTCAAACTAGATGAAATGTGAGTGTGTAGATTTGTGGTCTGGCAGATCCAACTGGAGGCACCCTAGTGGGTGACAATACCTTAGCACCTCATTTGAGGTCCTAAGGTCATTTGAGGTCATTTGAGGTCATTGAGGTCATTTGAGGTTGCCGGAGATTGTGGGGTCAGGTGGTGGTTGTAAAGGGCTGCAGGGCTCTCTTCTCCTTGCTTCTAGAGGGGGGAGGGGATTATGCTTCACACTGCTCCTTGTCCAGGCATTGAGTTGGCTTCCTGGGGCTTCTAAGGGGAAAGTGGGGTGATATGCATTGGGACCACGGTGGAGAAAAAGGATTCACCCTCCTCCCCCATGCCATGGTTCTAATCCATGGGATCACTGATGTAGTTGCTGATGTAGTTGCTATTTATATTTGAAAATGTAACTCAGCAGGACTCAGTTCTGCTGTCATACATACTGTGCACAAAAGCCCAAAATGAAATAGGATTTGAAATAGGATGGAAATAGGCCCGAGGAAGCCCCTGGAGGACCCACATTGAACCAGATCTGTGAATACACAATCTGTAGATACCGAAGCCCTACCAGTATGTCTTCTCTGAAGACCTAGGTATCAGACTGGGAAATAATGCATCTTCCTGACTTGTTAGTCAAATGTGATTGTCCTCATGGAGTGTAAATTTGCATAGTCCTACGGGAGCTTTACCACATGTCTCTGCTGATCACGTGGCACAGCTCAGTGTAGATAACTCTCTAGAAAGCTTTGGTATTAGGTTCTTGGGTAACATGATAGAAAGGCTGACACCTTGGATGTCGGGTGGCTTGTGCTTCGATATCTCTCTGGGGCCTGCTACTCAGCAGTGAGCCATTTGAGCTCTCCACTGAACATACCCTTCATTCAATCTTCCCATGAGAATAGCTTTTAAAATACTTTAATTTTAACAATAAACATAATGCAGATCTAGAGTCCTCTGGTATTTCTCTACAAAGTGGTAGGAATTAAAAAACTCCTTCATGTGTTATGTTGACTTTTTTTTTCTTTATCAGAATATGTTAATGAGTTTCAGAAGAAATGGAACAAAGATTTGCTGCAGAATCTTAGCAGGATTGTTAATGAATGCCAAGAATAAATGTCTTAACATTCAAAAGGCAACTTATTAAAAAAAAAACACAAACAACAAAAAACCCCAGACATGTACCAATGATATTTGGGCAATGCTGGAGATTTGTTTGTTTGCTTGTTTGCTTGTTTGCTTGTTTGTTTGTTTGTTTGTTTGTTTGTTTATAGTCTGCCTTTTCTCTCTAAAAGAGACATTCACAGTGGCTCACAAACAAAACAATTCCCTTGGATATTTTTCTTTTACATACATGGTGCTGTCCTCAAGTATTCAAAATTATTGAACCTTAACATGAGAGGAAAAAATTAAGGGAAGGTCTGAGTAGGACACACCATTTAAGAATTTCCTTGATGGCTCAAAACAAGACCCAGTGAGTCTAACATTCAGATCCCTAAGCGGCCAGCTAGAAAGTAATGGAAACTCACATAGCAGGGTCTAATGGCCATGAAGACCATTCTCATGTGGTTTGTAATGCCACAGAGAGACATGGCCTCCTTACAGGAAACAAGTGCCATTGTGATAGTAGTGCTAGCAAATGTTATTGAGGATTCACTCTGATTTAACTGGCCGATGTCAAAAATAGGCACTGCTTGTTGATGGAGGAGTAGATAAGCTCAAGACATGGATCCGGTGCTGTGGTGGTTACTGAAAAACCACATCCCTTTAATCAGATTCAATACTATCTTGGGCATCATTTGGGTGCTCAGATCATAGGTGTTGACTAGGTGATGTGATTTTTGCAGTGCCATGGCACTGCCTTGGAAAGTAACCAGGTTTTCAGCATCCACCGTGCCACTCTGATAATGAGAACTTAGCAATGATTGTAAGTGGTACTTTCGTCCATTACCAGTGTGACTAAGAGCCCAATCCTGTGGTTGGCGGCACGGCTGCATGCCGCCGACCACAGTCGCAAACATGCCGTAAGGCACGTTTGTGGGGCTCACCGCTGGGCTCCTGCCTGTGCTAGGCCAGCACCGGGCAGTGCTGGGCTAGCGCTGGGCAGTCACCCAGCTCCCGCAGCTCAATGGTCTCCCAGACCGCAGAGCAGCAGAACAGGAGGTGGGGGCGTGGACAGGGGTGGGGAGGAGGCGTGCCAGGGAGAGGGGAGGCCAGCGGGGGGCGGAGAGAGGGCGGAGGGAGGTGTGCCAGGGGGCAGTTGGGAGGCGTGCCTGGGGGAGGGAGGGAGGGAGGGAGGGAGGGAGGGAGGAGGATTCGCGGAGCTCTGCTCCGCAACATCCAAAGCACTTGTACAGGGCTGTGTGCCCTACACGAGCGCCTTTCAAAAGGTCATTGGTAAAGTGAGTATCCCCATTGCGGGGCTGCTTACCTTACTCAGGGGAAGGGGACAAATGTCCCCTTCTCCTGAGGCGCCTCCCACGATAGCCCTTCTTGGTGCCGCCAAGCCTGGGTGCTTTGGGCAGCTCAAGATTGGGCTGTAAGAGTCTGACCACCAGGAAGTGAAGTAATTTTAGTGATAGGCATACTATATCACTATTGTGCCTTAGTCAGATGATAACAGAAATTAGATTAATATCACACCAATCATTAACACTAACAAATTAACATTAACAAATGAAGTGCATGCAGAAGAGAATCCATTGATGGAAAACCTGTAGCCCTTTAAAAATTTTATTTTTGGAGCAACAAATACAAGGGCCATATTGATCATTTCTCATGGTGTTTTTTTTTTATTTGAATTTGATTGTTATATCGGAAGAATCCTCGGTAAAGAAATATAACGTTTGTCTTCATAGCTTTGCCTGCTGATTAAAGATTCATATTTTGTTTTCTGCTAAATCAAATGGAAATCAAAATCTCTGTGTGGCATAGTAACGATTCTCTCTGAAGGTAAAAGTGATTACCACATAAATGGATTTTAATGCTTCTTTTGATTAGTTTCTATGCTCTTTTATATAGCTCATCATGAGCATTCCAGCTCTGTTTCATTGTAATCGCCGTTCTCAATCATTCAGAGTAAATGTTGTTGCTTTTATGCTGACAATAACTTGGTGTGATGAATAAGAAACCCAAAGCAAAACAATATTGCTACAATAATGTTTACTTGACAAAAAAGCAACTTTACTGATTTAATATTGATTAGTTTAGCAGAGGTGATTTTAAGCAAAGCTGAAGAATGGGAATTGAGACCATGATCATGCACTGATACCGTTAATTTTGAAAATCAAGGCATAGATGGACCAAAAGAAGCATCCTACAACTGGATCACTCAAAACCAGAGATCCTTTTTTTTAAAATTATGAGCAGAAGAAGTGATGTTGTAACATTGTGAGTTAAGGATGCAGAGCCCAATCCTGAGCTCCCACGGTGCGTGGTTGCGGCGGCACCAAAAACGGCCGCTGCTGCATCCTGTGCGCCCATGGCAGCCGCGGGTGGCACCTTGGGAAAAGGGGACTTTTGTCCCCTTCCCTCGGGTAAAGGGAGTAGTCCTGCAATGGGGCTACTTCATTCACCGCCGATTGGTTGGCGGTGAGGTAAAAGCCTTCGTGTCAGTTGCCAAACCTGAAGCAAAGGCTCTGGATCCGGTGGAACGTTACTCCACCAGTCCCGCCTCCCTCCATCCCTGCTCCCTCCTCCCATCACACCTTCCCCCACCTTCTCCCCGCCTCCCTGTCACGCCTCCCCCACCCTCTCCCCACCCTCCGCCCGCCTCCCCCTCCCCTGAACGCTGCCTCCCCACCTCCCGCTGCCCCTGCTTTCCTCCCTGCTGCTCAGCGGTCCATGCAACCACCAAGCGGCGGAGTCTGGGCGCCCACCTGGCGCTAGCCCAATGCCAGCCAGCACTGAGCTACCATAGGTGCTTGTCTGGCGTTAAGAACGTTTGCGACAGTGCGCATTGGTGGTAAGCCAGCTTGTTGAGCTCAGGATTGGGCTTGCAGTGTCTCTTGTGGAAAACACAATTATGATGTGCCTTAAATGTATTTCAGCACAACATAATGTGCTGAAATTTTCAAATGTATCACCTTTCCCCAAACCTCTGTATTAGGATTCACTGTATTTCCCATTAAAAGGTAAGGCGTTGGCTTAGAACAGAAACAACATCTACTGATCTTTTAACCATGGTTAGAACCACACATGCTTGGGACTCCCATCCTTTCCTTGCCAAATCTCCCTGCTTTCCCTTTTGCATGTTAACCATGCCATAAATTATATTCTCACTCTGTACCAAAATATCACTAACTGTGATTTTTTTCTTCTTCTGAAACCAGCTTTAAATGAGTTATGTTTACTAAAGTCATGCACATTGGGGCAAAAAATCAAAACTTTAGATATAGGCTGATGGGTTCTGAGCTGTCTGTGACAGATCAGGAGAGAGATCTTGGGGTGGTGGTGGACAGGTCGATGAAAGTGTCGACCCAATGTGCGGCGGCAGTGAAGAAGGCCAATTCTATGCTTGGGATCATTAGGAAGGGTATTGAGAACAAAACGGCTAGTATTATAATGCCATTGTACAAATTGATGGTAAGGCCACACCTGGAGTATTATGTCCAGTTCTGGTCGCCGCATCTCAAAAAAGACATAGTGGAAATGGAAAAGGTGCAAAAGAGAGTGACTAAGATGATTACGGAGCTGGGGCACCTTCCTTATGAGGAAAGGCTACGGCGTTTGGGCCTCTTCGGCCTAGAAAAGAGACGCCTGAGGGGGGACATGATTGAGACATACAAAATTATGCGGGGGATGGACAGAGTGGATAGAGAGATGCTCTTTACACTCTCACATAACACCAGAACCTGGGGACATCCACTCAAATTGAGTGTTGGGAGAGTTAGAACAGACAAAAGAAAATATTTATTTACTCAGCGTGTGGTTGGTCTGTGGAACTCCTTGCCACAGGATGTGGTGATGGCGTCTAGCCTGGACACCTTTAAAAGGGGATTGGACAAGTTTGTGGAGGAAAAATCCATTACGGGGTACAAGCCATGATGTGCATGCGCAACTTCCTGATTTTAGAAATGGGTTATGTCAGAATGCCAGATGCAAGGGAGGGCACCAGGATGAGGTCTCTTGTTATCTGGTGTGCTCCCTGGGGCATTTGGTGGGCCGCTGTGAGATACAGGAAGCTGGACTAGATGAGCCTATGGCCTGATCCAGTGGGGCTGCTCTTATGTTAAGTGTGCAGTCCAGACCTGTATTTGGTGTGAACACAGGAGGGTCACAAAGATGCTGTAAGGCATGTTTGCGCCTTCTCAAAAGGAAGCCGGGTTGGTGCTCTGAGAAGCGCTGGCCTGAGGAGGCTGACATAAGCCTCCGTGCTGGCTTCCTCTTGGATGCTTGTGTCGGCCCACTTGGGCCGATGCAAGCAGAAGAAGTACACAGGGAGGAGGCGGGAGGGAGGTGTTCCTGGGCGGGGGAGTGTGGGTGGTGGGCGGCCCTGGGGGCTGGCGGGCGGGAAGCAGGATCCGGCAGATCCCAACCCCTGTTCCCAGGGAGAATGGAGCGGCTTCAAGCTGTTCTGCTCTCCTTGGACTTGTGCCACCTCAAGGGGTGGTGCAAGTCCGAGGAGACCCATAGGGGCCAGCAGTCCTTGCCCAGAGGCCTAAGCCATACCTTACCTCTGGCTGAACTGCTTATGGTCACTATCCTGTGCTGGATACAGCGCAAGCCTCCTGGCTTGCCTGTTCCAGCGCAGGATTGGATTGTGCCCTCAATCTGTAATATAAACTTGCCAAGCTCATAATGCTTGAGTATACTGCAAATTGAAAGGATTTTCTCTGTGAAGATTTTCTGCTGCTCAAAATATAAAATGAGATTCTACTCATATACAGTTATGGTTAGGTCTGTGTTTTATTCTAGTCTTCCTGGATACTAATCACTTTTTGGACAGAGCTGAGCAGATGCCACAAGGGGATTTTCAAGCATCAAATTTAAACACATCATTGTATTTCTAATTCTTTATATGCAAAAATAGCAGTTTTTTTCAAAAATTTGCTATTTTTTCAGCGTGGAATCACAGGACTAGGAAGAGGGCTTTAACCCTTCTCCTCCTGTTATATTCTCAATAAAAGTCTCCCAGTTGCTATTTGCTATGGGAGGGAAGTTGCTAATGGCACCCAAAACAGTTTCTTTCCCAAGGTAGTGAGGTGTGTGTGTGAAAATGATATAGGATGGCATAATCCAATACAGATTAGGTTTTGCATCTCTCATCATGGCAGCTATGGTTTTCTTTTTAAAGAACAATGAAAAGCCAATTATATTTTTAAATGTCGTGACTAGCCTTAAGAAAGAAGAACGGTTGGAAAGCCAAGGAAAGCTCTGGAGTCTTCAGAACAAGGAACTATGCAATTCCAATCTGCCAGAGCAAATTCTAGGAAATCCCCCAAATTCAAATCAAGCTGAGGAGTGTTTGTCCATTACTACTCCAAACCTTGAAAGCAGGCTCCGGCAATACCCTGAGTAGTGTGCTGCTGGAGCACTGTCAGGAAGGCTAGAGCCTTCTTGTGAACTCCAGTGGATCCCAGGGTGCCTGCTGACAACAGCAAGGTGGTGGTGGTGCAGGACAGACAGGAGGGAGTGGGGGTAGGGTGGAATGGTGGGTAGCAGGGGTTCAAACTGGGTGGGGAGGGAGAGGAAAAGTGGTGGAAGTCTGCAGGAGGGGGTGGACCCAGTGGCGATGGCGCATGCCAGATCCTATCCCCCTTTTCTGCAGCCTCCCTGCCCCCTTTCTGTCCTTGGACTGGTGCTGGTGAAATCACCAGCGCAGGTCCAAGGAGACCCATTGTGGAGCAGGAGACATACAAAGGTATATGGGGATTTAAATCCCCTTTTGCCTCCAAAGCTTCCTGATCTACTCTCCCCCCCACACTGGATACAGTGTGCCCATTTTCGGTGTGGCTGCACCAGCAAAAGGGAATGGGGAGAATGGGGGTGTTAATCTTTTAGCCATGATCAAGAGAGTTATGCATGTTTGTATCTGGTTATTATGCTAGTGACCCAAATCCCGAGAGTTGCTGCTTCATGCAGCGGTATGTAACATTGGGGTGTAAGATTATCAGAACGATATTTGAAAGATGATGTCTAACACAGACTATAAGCGTGTACGAGCTCTAGTACCCATATTATAACAGCAGCTCCAACTTCCTCCCAGGTCTTCATGACCTAGCTGTGCCACAACAAGAGGCCTTTTAAAAATATATGTGTAGATCATAAAAGGACTAGGAAGCAAGGTCACCAGTGCATACTTTGTCCGTATGTAAATAGCCACCATAGCAGCCAGATAACTAAGGAATTGTAACTGAAGCTAAAAGAGTTTAGAAAAGGCTGGTGAAATTTCTTGGGGAGGGGTTTGTATACTTTCCTAGCTGCACCTTGAAACACTAGCATGGCTGTTACGCGTAGCTGGTTATCAGAGGTCTTTCCAGCTGCAAGAGATTGCCATAGTTGTGGCCCATTTCCAGTGCCTCAAGATGCTTCTTGTTGCCTTGGGCTGCTCATGACCTGGGGTGCTCATTAAAGTTAACAAACTCTGGTACCTGCCAGAAGTTTGCATGTCCTTCAGGAGTGAATTCGAGAGCCAAATTTCATCAACAGATTTTTCTGTTAAATATGCTGCTGTTTTGAACGAGTCACTGTAAATTTTGGATTTGCAAACCCAGCCATAAGAACATAAGAACATAAGAACAGCCCCACTGGATCAGGCCATAGGCCCATCTAGTCCGGCTTCCTGTATCTCACAGCGGCCCACCAAATGCCCCAGGGAGCACACCAGATAACAAGAGACCTCATCCTGGTGCCCTCCCCTACATCTGGCATTCTGACTTAACCCATTTCTAAAATCAGGAGGTTGCGCATACACATCATGTCTTGTACCCCATAATGGATTTTTCCTCCAGAAACTTGTCCAATCCCCTTTTAAAGGTGTCTAGGCTAGACGCCAGCACCACATCCTGTGGCAAGGAGTTCCACAGACCGACCACACGCTGAGTAAAGAAATATTTTCTTTTGTCTGTCCTAACCCGCCCAACACTCAATTTTAGTGGATGTCCCCTGGTTCTGGTATTATGTGAGAGTGTAAAGAGCATCTCCCTATCCACTCTGTCCATTCCCTGCATAATTTTGTATGTCTCAATTTTTTTAAAAAGTCTCATGGGTATTTAACAATGTCTTCAGGCTCATTTGTTTCGAGTTACCTTGTCTCAACATCTAGTGCAATCGGAATGTTATATGGAAACCTAGATAGTGAATACTGATCTCTCCAATTCTCTCCTAATATTCCGTTCAGCTGTTAATTCCTAGCATTTCTCCCCCCAGCTGTGCCCATTTGTACCCACTTATTGCATGGAAATGTGGAATAATCCAATTGGTTTACTGGGCCATTTTTGAGTATTATTGCTCTTGATCACTTCTACTAATAACATTTTACACTGAAAAGGCTGGTTGATTTCCTAAGGCTGGTTACTTTTCTGAGCCCCACTCCTGTGACTTTAACAATACCCCAAATGCAGTAATGTAGCAAGTGAGGCTTTCCCCAACATTTAAAAGCACCTCTTATTTAATTTTCTATACCTTGGGCTTTTGTTAAAGTCACAGGATTAGTGACTTTAGTGGCAACCCTAAACCCACTAGTGGCAACCCTAGTGGTAAAATAACTCCAGAAATAAGCAAACATCACCCTTTTGTTAACCTAAACTTGGCTGAACTCAGTTTTTCCATCATTTAGTAAAAAAGAGGGGATCCATGCTAAAACAGACATATTTTCTAAACCTGCTCAAAACATTTGTGTTCAAAAATCTGAAGGAGGCAAACTGCACAAGACCTATTTGTACATGTTAATGTCCAGGCCAATGTTTCCCAAACTGTGGGTCAGGACCCTCCAGTGCTTGTGAGCCAATTTTTGGTGGGTCGGAAAAAGTTTCTGAAATATTAAAAGAAAACCTTGCAAGCACCTTTGCCCGGTTTTCAGGAGAAAACTGCTGCAGTGTTAAATCTGGCTGGAGACACCACTCTCATGGCTGGAATGCTAACTTGTGATATGAGGCAGGGATGGCAAATCGAGTCAGGTGACTCAGACTTGAGTCTCGAAAATGTGCATTTTTCACTGACTTGTGGACTTGTAGTTGCGCACATAGAAGACTTGGTAAAACACTCGAGTCAAGTGCCCCCAACTTGGCACTTGTCCCCATGCATGCAAACTCTAGTTTGCCTGTGTCTGGGTGTGCTTACTTAATGTTTTCATTGTGTGAAAAACCTTGTGGAGCCATCATTCAGACCGGGGAAGCAGCAGGGAGGGGCTAATGTTTTCCTTTTGCACAGGGTGGGAGGCGGGAGTGAGCTCTTTTGGCCATTTCTGATAGGAAGGAAGGAACCAGTGATCGTTGGACAGAGGATGGGTGTTCTCATATTTTCTTTGGCTGAGGTAGGGCAGAAAGAGGAGCCAAAGGGGGTTCTTGCTTTACAATTGACTGGACAAGCCCATGTTGGGGGAGGAGCAGGGAAGCAGGGGGAAAGTGGATCATAGTGATCATGCTTTCCGAAATCTTGGCTCCTTTTGGCTCAGTAGTTACTTCAGTGAAGGAAGCCTCATTGAATGACTTGCTGCAGAGGGACTACTTCTGAGTAAAGCTGCAAAGGATCGGGTCATCCTGGTAGGCCTCGCAGCTCCTGAGTGTGACCCACCTCTCTCTTGCCGCTTCTGTCCTGGCTCTCATGCAGTCTCTTTCGTCCCCTCCTTCCTTATTTACAAATGGGACAGGACATCAGGGGAGTATTAAAGGAGTACTCCAACATACACATGCACCCCAGCAGCAGCCCAATTTTTTCCACAGCTGGCTTTTTAAAGGGGGCGGGGCGACTTGACTCAAGTCCTATTGAGTCGTGAGAGGGCGACTTGGAAAGTGCCCCCGTTACAACTATTTTTGAGTGGAATCGTGGAGAGCAGAGACTCTTAACTTTAGTTGCGCCATACTGGATTTTCCTATCCCTGGTTTGAGGTCATCTTCATACCCCCAAATGTCACATTTTCTGATTTTCTCTAGTAATTAGCATGCTGTAGACGATGTGTGAACCCATTTTCAGCTTTTTTTCTGACCTGGAAGTCCCTAACAACACATCTTGCTCTCCAGTTCAGCCTTCTGGGTACCCTGTAAAGGACTGTAAAGGTTTGGGGGAACAGTCCTTAAACTCCATTTCTAGGGAGAGTCTAGCAAATGTCTACCTACACACATGCCATATGTAAGGACTCTAGCAGCCTTGGGAGCATAGGGTCCTGATTATTATTAATAATTTATTATCATAAATAATATTATTTCTAGATTCTTTTTTGGGGGGGTCCTAGTAAAGCTATGTGTGTCACAATAGATTATTGTTTTAAAAAGTGGGTCCCAGTGCTAAAGTGTTTGGAAATCGCTGTTCTAGGCCTTTGTCTTTCTCAGGACAGTATATAGCTGATGTTACAGAATGGCTATAATCCTATGCAAATTCACCTAAGAAAACATCCTAGTGGACACAGTGTGATTTCCCAGCAGTCATGTCTAGCCTAGTATTTGGGCAGCCTGACCCTGTGATACCCGGCTCCAGCAGTCCAGTCCCACTGGGCATCATAAAAGTGCTGTAAGGCACTGTAATACCGGCAGTGAGCCTGCTGTGCTGGCAGAGAGGCCAGTGCCAGTTGACATGGGCCTCAGAGCCAGAATGACGTGAGCCAGGAGCGCTGGGTGGTACAGTGGTGAACCTCCCCAGCTCTCCACTCCGGGTCAGAGGTCTGCGATGGTGCCCCCATGGGCTGTTGCTGCCCCCCCAACACGGAAATCCCCCCCCACTCACCTGAGTCTCTTGGAGCCTCATGTGACCTGAGCCTGTGTCAGGGAAACTTCTTGAGGCTTCCCTGACACTATAACCAGAAGCACAGTTTCCCACTGTGCTTTAAAGTGATGGGAGGAGCTGCTGAAAGTGTGGCCTGCATGATAATTGGACTCTCCTAACACAGGGAAACCAGAAGCACAGTTTCTAACCTGGTCGGGAGCCTCAGAGAGGCTTCCATGGGGTCCTAGAGGCTCGCGCCTGGGGCATTTGCCCCATCAAACATAGTGGGAGGTCTGCCACCGGGTTGGTAAGTTTTCTGCTGAGGTAAATAAGGTAAGCTGAGGTAAGTAAGGTAAGCTGAGGCTAAGTTTTCTGCTGAGGTTGGTAAGGTAAGCTGAGGCTTTTTGGGGTGGGGGAAGGTGGGGAGGAGCATTACCAGCAGATCCTACACCCCCTCCTGAACTGAGTCACCCAACCCGGGTCTTCTCGGTTCTCAAAGGCTGGTACAGATCTGAGTAGACCGATCTGAGGGAAGCTGTGCTCAACATGGAGCCCTTCAGCACCTTCCCTGGCCCCCACAGAATACAGCATCAACCGTTATGGCACTGCTGTACCACTGGGCCCCAGGAAGGGTTAGGATGGTGCCTTAATATGTCTTGTATATTTATTTGAGATATTTTTGCATCATCCATTTCAATATTTATACATTTGTTTTAAACTTTCGCAACCCACTCTAAGAGTTTGGTATTAAATGAGCTAGGTCTTTAAGTGAACTATAATAAATTTCAGAGTAGAAATAAAGTAGGAAAAAAGTAGAAGAAAATGTAGAACTAAATGGTAGGAGGAGAAGAAAACATTTGAATGAAGAAATTTAAAATTGATTTTTATTGTTGGTAGTCTGAGTTGGGCATGGCTGTGTGAGTGCCATGATGACCTCCTGCACTTCAAAATTGACCACTCTTGCACTGCATTCACTGGATAAATCTTCTAATTCAACAGCAATAACTTTGCCATAAACTGGTGCATTTCTTTATGCACACTACTATGACTAGAAAAAAACGTTTCGCAGAAAAACCGTCTTCTGTAACCTGTATAAATTATGCAAATTAAGCTAATTTACATGATTTCTCCTACATTGTGTGTGTATTCTGCACCATTTTCTATTTTGGATTGTTTTCCTTGTTCCTGTTGAACACAGGGAGGCAAAGAGCTCATCCTAAGAGCATTGAAAACCTATTGCCAGAAATAAGCACTTTGTTCTCACAGTAGAAACACATTGGTTGTAAATGACAGAAGGGGAAATATGCAAACCTTGATCATATTTTCAAGATATGGGAGAGCCCAATTATCATGTTAGGAGAGTCCAATTATCACGCAGGCCACACTTTCCGCAGCTCCACTTCTCCCATCACTTTAAAGCTCAGCAGCTGAGAAGTGCTTTGTGAAGTGATGCCTCAGCAGAAGTGGTGCTGTTGAAAGGGCGGCACATGTGATAGTTGGGCTCTCCCAGTGCCTTGGCAACATCTCCCATCCCTCTTGATCTGCCCCTTCTCATATATCATTCCTTGTCTTCAGAGGCCTCCTTTCATCCATCCCTCCCAGAGCCTCAGCAGGAGCAGAGCTGCTGTGAAAGGGCGGTGTGGGGCCAATTATCTCAGGGGCTGGATGGAAAGCTTCCAGGGGCCGCATTCAGCTCACCGGCCTTATGTTTGACACCCCTGATCTAGCCGAAAGCGGCACCATCTGCGAGGGTAGAAAGAGTGACTTTGGATTGTACTTAGAAACTGCCTCCAACTCAGTGCAATTTTGCCTTAATACAGAGAATGGTTTTGGAAGCAGGTCTCCATTTCTTTTCTGTGTTAAATGACAGTTGTGTTGTGAAATTGAGACACTTGTGAGTGGTGTCAGGAGACTAGGGCTGGATGGAGCAAAGATACAGCTGCACTTCCATCCTCAAGAGGTGAAGTCTGTAACAAAGAGTGGAAGATGCCAGTCTATTAAGGGTGAAGATCTATTCGCAGCTGTCTGTCTTTTAGATAAACAAATGACTCAATTGGCCAATGCCATAATTTCTAGCATTTCAGGCAGTTATTAAAAATCCACTTTAAAGTTTAATAAAAAAAATTACTCTCATTATCTCTGGAAAATCCAGACATCACACAATAATATAAGATTAACCTTACATACTCTGCCCTTATTTAAGTATGTAACAAGATCATTATATGACACTTTCTATGTACTTACATTCTAATGAGAATTCTGCCACAATTCTGGCTTAATGCAAAAAGGTTTCTGTCAGGGCTTTACAGCATGCATAATTTTATACTGTTTGTGAACCTGCTACTGCATAATGATCCTCTGAACATTCCTTGATTTAATTTACACCCAGAAAGAAGAGATTACCCAGCTAGAAACTATATCCTTATTATGGAAATGTGCATAGAGATGCCAAGTGACTGGAAAACCACTAGCTTCACAGTTTTCTGTGCTCTGCCCTCTCAGAATAAAAGCACATGGGAGTGGCCAAGGAGACCCGGAAATGTGTGCATATTTGTTGCATAGGAATAATTTAAAATCACCACCACACTCCATGGCTTGTCTGGGTCTCTCATCACTTTCCTAATTGTGAGTTGTAGGCCACAGTGAGCTCCTGGCTGGCTTCATTCCAAGTTTGTTCATTCACTTCAGACTCCGGTAGCACCTGGTGATGGGGGTGGGACTGCCTGATTTGGAGGGAAGGTGGTGACAAGAAGAAGGTGTGAAATGCTGGACTGGCTTCTCTGACTGTCTCACTTTGCTTTCTTGAGTCACTTCCAGGCTGCCCATTTTGGTTGGCTACCTGGCCCCTGCTTGCCACATCCCTCTAACCCAGGGGTGCCCAAACCCCGGCCCGGGGGTTACTTGTGGCCCTCAGGGGTTCCCAATCCGGCCCTCCGGGAGCCCCCAGTCTCCAATGAGTCTCTGGCCCTCTAGATACTTACTGGAGCTCATGCTGGCCCGACACAACTGCTCTCAGCATGAGGATGGTTGTTCAACCTCTCACCTGAGCTGTGGGATGAGGGCTCCCTCCACTACTTGCTGTTTCACATCTGTGATGCAACAGAGGCAGCGAAGGAAAGGCTGGCCTTGCTTTGTGCAAGGCCTTTTATTGGCCTTGAGCTACTGCAAGACCTTCATTTATTCATTTTTAATAAATTCCATTTTTAATAAATTCATTTATGTAAATTTATTCAAATTTTAAATGTAAATTAATTCTTTTTTTCCCCGGCCCCCCGACACAGTGTCAGAGAGATGATGTGGCCCTCCTGCCAAAATGTTGGACAACCCTGCTCTAACCAACAGCCAGCTGAGCACATTTGGGTCTATCTATGTGTGAGGAATTGTTCTCTTTGCAAGAGAATGTCTGTGTATGAGGGCAGGGTGGTGGAATGTCTCTGAGCATGCATGGCTGCTGTGTATGGGATCTGAGTTCTCTGTCTTGCATTAACTACTTGTCCTTCAAATCAGACACTCTTAGCTTCAGCCTTTCTCATTTTAAAACAGGTATGTTGCTTTTCGAGGCATCTTATAAATGCTTAATATTAATGCTGTATATGTGTTTACTCCTGTAGATTCATGTGAAATCTATAGCTGCACTCACATGCTTGAGATACGCACAGGGCTGACTGAAGACCTCTGGACACCTGAGGCAGCAAGCCAAATGCTGCTACCCTTACCTGATGACTTCATTCTAAATGCTGTCACCCTTACCTGATGTTGTCCCAACCCCTGATCTTACCATTCTCCAGTGTTCTAGGTCAGTACACTCCTCTCTTCCACATTTCCTCTTCCTCTCTGCCCCTCTCCCTTTTCCAATCCAGGAAGAGGAAGGAGGAGAAGGAGCTGTAGAGACAAATTGCCAGATACCAATCTGTTGCCCAAGGCAACAGCTTCAGTTGACCTCATGGATGGGCTGGCCCTGGTTATGCACTTGTTGTAATTCTTGCTTATTGTTTGTGACATAATTAGATAGTACAATAATTTTTGTGGACCTGGAATCATATCTGTTTGTACAGCTTGGTGGCAGGACACTAGTTTTAAGCACATTTGATTAAAGAGTGTTCATTACTGGACTCTGTTCCTGAACACACAGTCCACCTTAACCTTGCCAAGATCTGCCCCTGAATGCGCTGCTTCTGTCCCTTGGCACCTGTGGACTATCACCATAGGAACTTCATTCAGGTACTGAATACCTGCATCAACACTATATAGGCAAACACGTCCTACGTATTGTGTCACTGACAACAAACATTGCATATCTCAGATACTTATTTGCAAAACCAAATGTGCAATTTATGTACATCTCCCAGCGTGAAGGTGCATTTTTGCACTTTTACAAATAAACCTGTGAATAATTCAGAATTTACCACCTTGGCAACAACTGCACATCTGCCTTTGAGGAGAAGTGCCCTGAACATTTGATGTTACTTGTTAGCAAGGCAGAAATAATTGGGGAGGTTTTGCACATAATATGGGCAATGCAGTGGTCCTCTCTTGATTCTATGTATTGGTCAGTGATTTCTAATGTGCCTTTCCCATTCTGTGCAATTGACTTCATAGCCACTTCAGCTTCTAGAACAAATGGCCTTGTGCCACCCCCCACCCCCACCCCCAAGACATATTTGGAAACCTCCTGTTCTGGACCAGCAACTGAGTTCCTTTTGGAAATGAAAATCACAGATATTTGCTGCATTTCTGCATTATCGTTCTTTAAACTTAGTGAAATGCATTTCTTTTTTCTATGCTAAGCAACAGAAATGGAAGTCTAAGGCCTTAACTACAGCAGTTAAAGCCTTTCCTGTTGATCTCTTTCATCGTACTTGGTCCTCCCAAAGGCTTTATAATTGCAGTAAAGGATTTCCTTTAGCATTTAGTTTTCCTAAAGGATTTTACAGCCCAGTCCTATCTTTGGCAAGGCCACTGGGTGCAGCAGTGACAAAATAGCGATAATTGTATCCAGTAGCCCTGTGGAGGCCATGGAAGATCTTTTCACTGACTTTTGTCCCCTTCCTCTAAGGGTGCAGACCCTTCAATGGGGCTACTGGAGTCTGCGCCGGCTGTTTTGCAGGGCTCCAGCACTGGCAGGGCTCGGCCAGTCCAATCCCCTTCCTTGTTTGGTTCCTTTTCCTGCTCCACTTTCCTCTCAACCTCCCCCACCCCAAAAACATGCACCGTTGCCCTGAGCTGCGACTGACCATTATGCACTCCCTCAGTGCCCTCCATGTGGTGCTGGGTCCAGTGCTGACCGCAGCTGGTCTGGTACCAGCGCTCCCTCCTTGGAGGGTGCGGTAAACTTGCCTTATGGCATGTTTACGATGCCCAGCGCCAGCACTGGAGCTCAGCGCTTGTGCAAGGCCCAGATAGGATTGGGCCCTTAGTGAACACACATTCACACAGTGCATACAATGTTGACTAAATCAGGTTTCACTCACCGATGATTAATCAAGCTGTTGACTAAAGCTTGTAATGGCCCTCCCACAATCAAGCATTAATGTCATTTCTGTAAGGCCTCTGTTTCCATTTTCATTACAAACATATGTTGAATTCCAGTTTATTGTTGTCACCAAATTCCCCCTTTTCCCCACTTACTAGTAGCTCTTTTGCACAATTTCTAAAAGAATGTACAGTGAGCATATACGGAGAAGATCATTTTATCTATTCCTGCCTCTGACTTCCATGTGTTGATCAGTTCTGTGTGCACAAAGCCTATGTACAAACAAGCTGTACGTGTGAAGACGATATACATGTGACTGGCAGCGTTTATGTATGTATGAGCTGTTTGTGTGTAGGCTCTGCATACAGGCACATCAATGCATGGAGGTTGGGGACTGCAATAAAGGGCACGATTCCCCCCAATTAATTGTGCTTGCCCCAGTCTGCACAACTCCCCCTAGATGCAATGTGAAAAAAGGCAATGTAAACTAATGCTAAAGATCTGCAACCAAAGATTTTGACTTCAGTATGCGAACTTCAACCTTCGTCACCTCTTCAGATCATGTGCAGCTCTACTCATTCTTTCCTTTGCTGTTTTACTTCCCCTCATTCCTTTGGCCTTACTGTAACCCAAGCAACACACTTTCTTTCCCAGGACCTACTGCCGCTTTAGATCTCTCCTTCCCAAGACTCTTCTGTTTGCCTTGTCGCTCTCTGAGATCTAAGCAGTGCAGTCAGCTAGAGATCCTTGACCTGCCTCACCATTCTAGGACATTGAGACAGGTCAGTCACTTACTGCCAGAGGCTTCTCTATCTCTACTACAGTAAATTATAACCTGTATCAGTGGTTCTCAAACTTTTAGCACTGGGACCCACTTTTTAGAATGAGAATCTGTCAGAACCCACCGGAAGTGATGTCATAACCAGACATGATGTCATCAAGCAGGGAAATTTTTTAACAATCTTAGGCTGCGATCCTACCCACATTTACCCAGGAGTAAGTTCCACTGACTATCATTGTTGAAAGCATATATATAGTAGCCTCTTAAAAGCACAGATATTTCCCAATGCAGTCACATGCCATGGTAGCATCAAGTCTAATATATTAAAAATAAAATATTGAAATGAATGGGGACCCACCTGAAATTGGCTCACGACCCAGCTAGTGGGTCGTGAGCCACAGTTTGAGAAACACTCATCTAGGTCCTAAATGGAGGGGGGCAAAGGAAAAACCCACAACATCCATAGCTGATTCCCCCCCCCTTTCTTAAATGCTTTGATTGGAAATTGTGCTCACTGACTCATTAAATTCCATAAGCATATGCCAGTCATAAAGCATAACAAATAGCCCAGCAGTGCACACATAACAAAAGCAGTAATTCAAATAAGGAGATAGTGCTGAAGTCATAAATTGCAACAGCACAAAACATCAACAAAGCTGCCGTGGTGAATTACTGACTTGTGTCTCCCTTTCAATATGTTGCCTCCCCCCCCTTTTCTTTAGCATAATTTATGCTATTCAAAACAGGGGAAACAAATAGGAGCGAATTTTATATATGTTAAACATATTATAGTGCTGCTCGGAAACATGCAAAAATCCGAGGAAAAGCAGATGTTCCTAGAAACAGATTTGGTCCGCCAAAAGGAATCATTTTAAAAAGTCGCTGTACAATAAGCTGGCAGTAATAATATGCAGAACATTATGTACACTGCAAGCTCTCGTAAAAGCTGATGAAGGAAAGCTCAGTGGGCATGTGGTATCACTCTAAAATCCAAGCTTGTAAAACATCTGTAGATGAAAGCCATTGCCTTGACCTCCTCTACTTTAGCAGGTCTACAACAGAGATAGGCAACTGGCATCCACGGGGTCATTCTGGCCCTAGAGACTTCCCCTCTGCCCCAGCACATCCTTTGATGCCAAGTACCGCCTTAGGATACACCTCACTAGCTTTCTCTTGCACAAGCCGAGACTCAAAGAGCTAGTTAACGTTGTCCTCTTCAGCATGAACAGGAACGGTTGCTTCGGCAGAGCCTTGCCCTTATTGTATGTCTTGGATGCTCGCTCCGCAGTACAGGCAACTGACTCTTTAACCCGCTCTCCCTTTCATCTGCCTCCCCTGTGAACATCGGCAGAGGCTCATTCAGAGTAGCAGCTGGGAGATATCCAAGGAGAAAACGTCCAAAGCTTCCGCTGCTTTATAAGGTCTAGGCTCAAGTTGAAGTGAGTCAATAGGCAAAGCCAGTGCTGTTGGCCCTTCTTTCTTTGCTGAGTTCAAAGGATGGGCTGTAGTTCCTATCAGTAATTCATTGCCAACCAAGGCTCTAGGGAAAGGTCATTTCTGGCAGGTTGAGCGAGAGCTAAAAATGCAAAGACATAGTGGGTCTGCTGTGGAAGATTTCTAAGCATTTTCCTGCATGTGCATTATGTCTCACAATTTAATTCCAAAAGCTAGTTTCACTTTAGGAGGGTTGATTTCAACAACGTTCAAAGTGAGGTCCCAGCATTCTGAAATGGAAAGAGAATGATCTTTTTCCGGTTTCGTATGCTGCCAGAGTTCACATACCACAATCCATCTTGTCTCCAGGCTTGTATGTGTCCTGAATATAGTGAGGCTTCACAACGCTGTGCTTGCCTTGCAGTCCTCTGGAGGCTGTCCTGCCACATTGTGAACACCTTGCCTTAAAAATAGCCCGAAAGCTAATATTGATCTACTGACCACTTTGCAAGAATAAATTCAGTTTCCAACATTCTTCCATTCTCTAGTGTGACAAAAAAACACATCCACAATAGGGTATGCCAACATGAATGGGTGTGATTCTCAATGGCTGAGACAGGGAGCAGCAGGTCGGCGCAGACTGGACAGTGCGTAGGGGTACATCAGAAGGTCACCTGGACAGCTGTCCCCTAAACACTAAGTACAATTGCAGTGGTTCTGCTAGCGCACCATCAAGAGGTAGGTAGGGAGGAACTATGAGGGTCCCAATGCGTGGATTTGCTGCAGGATGCATTAGCCTGGCAACAGCACTAGGGAGCACATTTATGATTACCTCTGAATGCCCTTCTCTGGACATTGCCTCCTCCACCTATAATGCATGGAAAAGCTCTGGACAACCTGCGGCAATCCTGTCAAGCAGAGACTGGGGAGGGAGCAGCTGTTAAGTTGATCATTCTTGGGTGACCAGAAGGGCTGTTCTCCCTCCAGAGAGAGAGAGAGAGAGAGAGTTTTCTGAATAGTGGCCATGGGACACAAAATGGGGTGGAACCAGGAGTGCTGTTCTAATCCTGATCGTTGTATTTTATATTGTTTCCATTGGATTTCAATGAAAGCTTTTTTCCTTGTTTCCTTGAAATTGTATTTTGTACCTTCCTACTCCTGGCTGCTTATTTATTTAAACCACCATTCCATGGAAAATCTAGTTTGACCCTCAGAGATTTAACCCCATAATCATTTTGGGACATCCTCCAACATCTTCCCGGAAAGCAAACTAGAGAAACTGATTTACTTGGTAATTAAAGAACAGGGAAATTGGAGTGTCTGCAGCAGTGGAATAATTTTTATGTGTTTTTTTATTTGTTTGTTTCCTCTAGTTCTTTTTCTGTTGTGTGTGTGTTATTAATTTAGGACTTGGAGCCCGTGTGTCTGTAAAAGCGTCTCCCACCCCCCAACCTTCTGTTAAAGCAGATTGTGTGAGCTGTTGCTGCACAGATTTTGGTGTTCTTCAGTCCTCCTTTACTAAAGAGCTTTATAAATGCTTCATTCAGCTTGCAGCAGGGGGAGAAAAATAGGGAAACAAGTGAAGTGTGCTCTGAACATTATTTTATAAACTGTGGGGCACTGTCTTAGTCTGAAATGCCCAAGTATCCTCCTAGTCGCCATGGTGAGAGAGAGAAATGGCTCCAACAAATTCCTGCAGAGAACACCTTCACATAAAGCGAAAATCATCACTCAATGGGCTCCTGTGCTTAATAACTCATGAAAACATTTGCAGGCAGTTTCAAAGTCTGGGGTGATGTTTTCACAATGGTTTTTTTTCTTATCCCATTGAACTGAATTGCACACACCACTGAAAAACAGAAGCGGTAGTAATGCGATTTCCTCCCCTTCTGTGTGAATGTAGGTGAGGGCACTGGACCATATTAAGATTGGATCCTCTTAGGGAGAGGGATAAGAGGGATTCTCTCATGGGCTGGACACATGCTTGCTATGCAGAAGGTCCCAGGTTCAACCCTGGCATCTTCATTCACATCCTTTCAGGCAGGCATATTGGGAAAAACCGTTGCCTGCGAAAGCCACTGTCTGTTAGGTTGCCAACCATCTAAGATTGACCTGGGGTCTCTTAGAATCAATACTGATCTCCGGTTGACTACCAAAAGCAATCCTGGAGATATGACAGGGCCTCCTTAGCTTAGTTACATTACCTCATGTTGGGGAAAAATCTCCAGGAATAGTTTCAGTTATCATTGGCTGCCCCCTACAGTTAGTGAGAGAGCTGATTTGGATGATGCCCTCACTGGTTGTAATCAAAGGCACCTTCTCCTTTCTTTCCCGCTGTTCTCTCCACTTTCTCCTCCCTCCTTCTCAGCACGCCAAAGCCTTCACTTCTCTCTCCGATTCCCCTGGGAAGTCCAATCAATCTACCTTCTCACCCTACATTTCCCCCCTTCTCGCTCTGCCCCTTCTATGGGTTCCACTCTCCACCCCCTCCTTGTTTCTCCTGCATGTTTGTCATAGAAGTTCCAAGTTTCAATTAAAGTCTGAGTGAGCAAGTTCAGCTAGGCCCCAGTTTTGACTCTTTCTTTGTCACTTTGTGAACACTAAATGAATCCTTTAATTGCACTGTTCACTCTTACTTCCATATTCTTTCCCCCGCCACATTGTACAGCTGTGCAATTGGCCACTACACAGCATCCCTAGACAGAATGGTTTTTCCTCTGTAATTGAATATTACATGTGTTTAAAAAAGCAGTGCCAGTAACACAAGGTGTTTTGATTCCTCTAGAACAGGGGTGTCCAAACATTTTGGCAGGAGGGCCACATAATCTCTCTGACACTGTGTCATGGGCCAGGGGAAAAAAGAATTAATTTACATTTAAAATTTGAATAAATTTACATAAATGAATTTATTACGGATGGAATTTATATGAATGAATGACGGTCTTGCAGTAGCTCAAGGTCTATAAAAGGCCTTGTACAAAGCAAGGCCAACCTTTCCTTTGCTGCCACTGCTGCATCACAGATGTGAGACAGCAAGTAGTGGAGGGAGCTCTCATCCCACAGCTGAGGTGAAAGGTCGAACAGTTGTCCTCATGCTGAAAGCAGTTGTGTCAGGCCAGCACGGGCTCCAGCAAGTCTCCGGAGGGCCAGAGGCTCATTGGAGACTGGGGGTTCCCTGCGGGCCTGATTGGGAGCCCCTGAGGGCCGCATGTGGCCCCCGGGCCGCGGTTTGGGCACCCCTGCTCTAGAATGACTTACTATTGCTTATTTGTTTAGATTTTGTGACCACATAACGGCACAAAATGGCCCAAGAGGCACTTAGCTGAGATTTTGTGGGTATTCTGTACACCTGGATGGTTTTTCAAAGCATCTTGCTTTCCTTTCCAGGGCTTTAGAGCTCAGGGGGTGACAACTTCTAGATCTCCGTTGATCGGCACCAGTGCCTACAGCCATGACACTTCGACGCAGCACTATCTTGCTAGCACCATCTGCTGCAGCTTGATAAATATAGAAAGGAATTTTTCTTAGCAAGCAAATCTTGGCAGAACCAGCTCTCCCTCATTCTTCAAACTGATCAGACTCTGCACAGGCAGCTTCTTAATAGCCTGGCAGTAGGAATGGGGCAGAGTTTCACACATGCAGGCATCTGGTACAAGGGATGAGAGGAGTTCCCCTCTTCCATTCCATTCTTACCTCGCTTTGCCTTGTGTTACGTGGCTCCTCAATTCTGCTGTGATTGGAGAACATCTCAGGCTGCAATCCTATCCATCCTAACCTGTGAGTAAGCACCACTGACTACAATGGGACTGAGAAGACATGCATAGGATTGAGCTCTAAGAGTAATTCTGGAGCATGCACATGTTTTGCCACCGTTTTGGGTTCCTTCAATCATTTGGTTATTTTCCTCAACTCTGTTACTGATGTGCATGTGGGCACTGATAAAGAAATCCTGATGTGATCATATGTATCATTACATCAAGATTGTTTTTTGTGCTGATGTGTACATGCTTTCCTGCACACTGGCAAAATGCAACACATAATGATCTGGAATGAACCAAGTGCTCAGTCGCATCCAGTTTGCTTTTTTTTTTTTGCCATTTATTATGGTTGGTTGGCAACCTTCAGTCTCGAAAGACTATGGTATAAGCCTACAGCACCCAGTATTCCCGGCGGTCTCCCATCCAAATACTAACCAGGCCTGACCCTGCTTAGCTTCCAAGATCAGACAAGATTGGGCATGTGCAGGGTAACAGTTGCTATTCGTTGGGGGGAAAATGCATATTTAAACTGAAGGAACTGAAGACTGTGTGGACTGTACACGTACAGTTTTCCATCTACTATTTTGAAAACTGGAAATAGGAACAGCAAATGGAGAATTCACAACCAGTTCTGTTTTGGAAACAAGACCAGGTAATGCAGAAACCCCCACACCAGGGAGACTTTTGGAGGAAAGGAGGTTTGAAAGCACTTCTTGGTGGAACCATAGCTTGCAGTGTGGATGGTGGTATTTACAGGGCATGCCCAGAGCCTCTGCTTTTCAGCAAGTTCCAGACCCACACCAGAAAAATAGGGAGGACCAAGTGTTTTTGCCTTGCCTTGCCCTCTTTCCCTCCCTTGGGGTACGTGAGGTAAGAGTTGAGCCTCCTGGCGCTTGACACTAGACTCCTAAAGTCTCCAATGCAGTAAGAAGGCCATGCTTTTTCCCACATGATTGCTGTCCTTCAGACCCTCCTGGAGTGCAAAGGATGCTTTATTGATTTGATTTCTAACCCACTTCTCTCCACACTCAAAGCACCCTATAATAAAGTGCTTTTATTAAAAACATACACGGTATTAATCAAACTATATGTTGCAAAATACATATCATATACAATACAATTTTAAAAAAACAAAACAACTAGCAATCTGACGTGAAACATGTCAGTTAAAAAAAAATAAAATTGAAGAGCATTAGAATACACTAACCAAAAAATAATAAAAGCCACCAATAAAGCCACCACAAACACTAAAACCACCACGCTGAAATCAGAAGGCTTGTTGAAGAAGCAATTTTTTAAGCCTCTCAGAAAGTGTTCTAAAGGGTTTATGGCACTTCACATTCTAGCCCTAGAGCAGTGGTTCTTAAACTTGGAGGGAGCTTTACTCCCTCAGTAAGTTCTTGCAGGGGAGGGGCTAGTGCAGCAATGTGATCCCCGCTGCTAAGGGGGGGTGCCCGTGACTCACTTTATGAAGACAGGGCTGCAGCAGGCTGCAGGAGGTGTGGGGAGCCCTGCGCAGCCCTCCGCAGCGCTCCCCGAGGCCTGGAACATTTGGAGAAAGTGGGCGCAAAGCACCTCCTGCAAAATGGAAGTGGTGAAACACCCTGACCAGAGACTTTCCATGTGGATCCCATTAAAAGCAGCTGCTTTTTTTTTTTTTTAGTCATATTGTAAATTGACTGTCATATCACAAAGAAAGCATCTGCAGGAAACATCAACACCCAAAAACAACATTTCCTTCAGCTGTTTGGGGAATGCTAATTACAGGCAGGTTTAAACTCTGTATATATCAGGTGCTGGCTACAGCAGCTGTTCCCAAAATTGGGTACAAGTAACCTGGGGGGTATTTACTAGGGGGGTGCGGAGGTGGTGGTGATGCGCCCTGGGGGGACTACAGGCTAACATCATGGGGTTAGGAGCTACCACGTCCTGCCACATACTGTTGGATGCAAAATGTCCAGCGGAGTGCAGTGCAAAAAACAGAATTGAAATCGCTCCTTTCGTTCAAAAGCTTATGGCCAAAAAACCAGAAGGAAAAAATGCATGGAGCTCTATGGACTGTGAAAGTGAGCCGTACTGCGCATTTACTCGCGAGTAGGTGTACTTGCCATAGTCCGTCAGAAAGGACAGGCTGAGAGGAATCCAAAGACACCAGAATGGTCCCAATCCAATGAGTGCAGCCCCAAAAAAACACCCGAGAAGCTCCCCCCTCCCAGCTGCCAGTCTGAGCCCGAAACAAAGCCAAGTGGCTGTGTTTACTCGCGAGTAGGCAAACATGCCTTAGTCAAGGCAGGCTGAGAGGCTCCAAGGACATCAGAATGGTCCTCATCCAATGAGTGCAGCCCCCAGAAACACCCAGAGAAGGAGGTGCCTCCCTCCCAGCTGCCTCCTTCCCAGTCTATGCAGCCCTATGGAAAGCAAAGCAGCCTCACAGTTGTGTTTACTCATGAGTAGGCAGACGTGCCTTGGCTGGTGGTCAGGCCAGGCAAAGGGGAATGTGAGGACACCAGAAGGGTCCTGATCAGATGGAGCTGCTCCAGAAGGCAGCCTCCCCCCCTAAAAAGAACAAAAAAGAGGCTTGAATGGTAAGGGGAAAGTTTTCTATTTTGCACTTGCGAAGCCAGGTGGGTCTTTATTCTGATATGCCTGAAACAGAAGAACTTTACTGGGCACTGGGAGGGCTGGAAATCTCACTGATTCTTTTTGGGGGTTGTTACTGCAGGCAGACTACAGAGTAAGCCCCATTGACCACTATGGGACTTATTTCAGAGACATACATAGGATTGGGCTCACAGGCTGCAATCCTACCCACACTTTCCTGAGAGTAAGCCCCATTGACCACAATAGGACTTACTTCAGAGAAGATTCACTTGAGTAGATTCACAGTCAGGGACAGACTGCACTTGCTCCCAGTGTGGAAGGGATTGTCACTCCCAAATTGGCCTTTTCAGCCACATTAGATGCTGTTCCAGAACCACCTTTCAGAGCGTGATACCATAGTCTTTCGAGACTGAAGGTTGCCAACAACAAGATTCACTTGGTGGAACAGGACTGGCCCCCCTTATTTAATTATTTTATTTTAATTTAATTATTTATAATTATTTATTTTAATTTGCTTGATGATGTCACTTCTGGCCATGACATCACTTCCAATGGGTCCTGGACAGATTGCCATTCTAAAAAGTGGGTCCCAGTGCTAAAAGTTTGAGAACTGCTGCATAAGGTGTTAGTAAGTTGACACGCGGTGTGTGTGTGTGAGAGACTACAAGTTTTCAAAATCACTAAAATCAGAATTTGGAGGAATAAGACCATCATGTTATATATCAATCAATGTGTAATTTCATGCAGAATGCAATGAAACAATCCACACTGAAATACCTATGTTCTAGCAAAAGATACAGCCAAAAAACCGGTGGGGGCGGAGCGATGGTACATCACCAGGCCCACCTGGGGCGTTGCCCCGCCCACTACATGGGGTGACGCACAGGCCTCCTGCACCGGGTGACACGACTCCTAGTGACGCCACTGATGTCACCACCACTTACTTCCAGTTTCAAAGGCTGACCATGACCCTTAAAGCAACAGTACAATGAATGAAGCCCCCAGGTCCACTGCTGAATTCTTGCGAGCATCATTCATAGTATGCAAATTGAAAAGCTGTACGTCAGAGGCAGATTTTATTACTACACTGTGTATAGCTCCATAGTCCATTCTCACTGCATAAGCTTTTTGGTATTAAAGCTCCTTACATGGAAATGTAGCAAGTTCCATGTATTTTTTTTAAACTGCAGCATTGACAGCTAGACACAATAATATGTTGGTGCCATCTAGCATTTATAAGCAGCTCACAAATAGGGAGGGGTGCTGAAAACATAAACTTGTTTGGGAGAAGTGCCTGGAAGTTTATGTTCCCTTGAAGCTGGTGCTGCTCAGTCCTCTTAAGGCAAATCTGTTGTTCTTGACAACTGGCCAGAAAGAATAGATCATTTTAAGGTTTAACATCTGCTTAAAAAATGAGCTGATGAAGTTAAAAATAGGGCTAGAATCAGAAGGCTATGGACCTAGGATAGAGTAGCCGAATGGCCACAAATGACCCAGTTTCTCCAGTTTTATCCTTTTTTTTCTTAGATGGATAGTTAGCAGAAATTACTCTCCAGCCATTTGGGGGCTATTGCTGGTACCATTGCCAGATCTCTCTCTCTCTCCCCCCCCCCCAATTGTCATGGGATGGCAGTCTTGTCGCATCACTGGACTTCACCAGGTCCAGAATCAGAAATCTCAGGTTTGGGGAAGTATCCAACCTGGCAGCCAAGGCTGTACCATCCCTGCCAAAATTCCATCCCTGCAATGTACTGCTCAGGGATGCCCTTTTGGCAAAGCTGGCCCTGGCATGTAATGATATCCACCCATGTAGGTTCAGCACTCAGGCATTTTCATATTGCAGTAAACTGCTACCATCTGAGAGCAGTTTAATAATAAGGCACTGAACTCCCTTTCTAAGTTATAATGCATAAGGAATTGTGCATGTGTTGCCATTAGAGGCACACGGTTATAACCTCTATTCAGAGAAATCAGAAGTGACATGTTACAAATGGTTTCTAGCTTCAAATTATAAGTCCTCATTACTGTCATCTATGCAATTGTTTTCAGACAGCTGCTCTTAGTAAATCATAAAGGATGTGAGACCTCCAAAATGGTTTTCATTATTTGTCATCTTTCATTTTTTAATGTTCATATTTTTGGTGGCTTTCCTTTCCGATTTGTCTTATTGCGCTCTGTGAACATGGTGAACCAAGGAGGTTAAATTTATTGGGCTGGAAATGTTCATCAAAGAGCAGTTTGTTACGGATTGTAGTCTAAACATTTTTCTTTCAAGAATGGTTATAATATGATGTTCCCTCGCTTTCCTATTAGGTAAAAACTGTGTTTAAGACAAGCTAAAGCACACAGTCAACAGTCTGTTGTGATGTATCTTTCTTGGGCCACATCATTTCAATGCTTGTGTGTTTGATAGATGGTGAGTTCAAATGCTACCCTTTATTTAAAAAAACAAACACACCTCTTTGCACTTAGAGCGGCAGCCAAATCCTAAGCTGTACTGCAGACAGGCCAAATGGCCTACGCTGTATGCAGCACAGGTAAGGTGCAGGCGAGAGGTCTCCTTGGTAAGATGATATTTTTGTCCCAGCCCAATGGGGCTACTCAGATCTGTGCCAGTTAAATTGCAGCCCCATCTAGGATGTTCAGGCTTTGGAGGACGCCTTCTCTGCCAATCCTGCCCCTTCCCAGGCCTGATATGCCCCCCATTCGGCCATGCCCACCCCGAAATATTCCCTCCCCACCTGCAGTCCACCCTCCCCAAGGTCTTGTGCTGCTCGGCACTTTTCTTACTTCCACCAGCAGCCAGCGGTCTGGATGCAGTGCAGGTGGGCCCTTCCCACCAGCACTGCTGGCTCCTGAGTAGTTGCAAATGTGCTTTATGCCACATTTGTGACGCTTTAGGCTGGCACAGCAGTTGCTGCACCGGTGGAGCCAGCACATACGCTGGTGGAGCCAGCTTATCCTGTTAATGTCACAGAGAAGACTAAGTTGGAATACGTCTCCCTGATGGGGCTGTTCTGTTCTGTTTTGTTTTATATAGGGGAACATTTCAAAATCCCCCACTTTCAGTAGAAGATGGTACAGCCCAGCTATGCTGCAGGCGATTTTCAACTGCTGGAAGCCTTCTTGGGTTTAGGGGACATTTATCCCCTTGTCCTTGGGTAAACCCCAGCAACCAGTATAGTCTGGACCTGCGTCAGCTTGATTGCTGGTGCAAGTTTGTATTGACCCAGGAATATAGTTCAGGACCAGGAAGGAGTTTGGGGTTTGAGCCAGTGGTGCACCACTACCGCCAGTTCCGCTTCCTGCTGGCTGTGTCACTGTCCTGTTCTGCACAACCCCGCCCTATTCCACTCACCCCTTTCAACCCCTCCCCATCTGCCTCCAACCCCCTTCGTGGGCTTACCTGCTCCAGCGTGTCTCTGTAGACTTGCCAGTGTGGAGGAAGCTGCTCTGGCCTCCCTGCCTGTGGGCCTGAAGCATGTCAGTGAAAGCTGCTTTGTGACTGCCATAAAGCAGCCTCCACCAGTATAACGCTAGTTACACCAGTGCAGGAGGGAGAAAGGATTGTTCTGACAGTGTTAGACTTTGACAAGGGAGACCTCCCTGCTCAGCCATAAAGCTCACCAGATAGTCTTGAGCAAGGCACATCCCTCAGCCTTCCGGGTGAGGATTAAATGGAGTTACACCATGATTAACACACAACCTGTTCCCAAGGGGAGCATTCCGTATGCATCCTGAATTGTGACATGGGATTGAGTGTGATGTTGTTGTTTGACTAGAGCAGGGTGACAGAAACAGTCAAGAGCTTTGGGTTGTGTCTGTTCCTCCCATAATTTATGCTGCCTTCATTTATATTTGTTGCATTGTGCTTCCATTAAAGAATTGACACGGAGCCAGAAAACTTGATAATCAATTTCTTAATTAGAAGTCTGCCTACTCCATTTGCAGAGCGGAAACTTTGAACTTTATCAATATGTGCTAAGCAGAGCTGAATGTATTGAAATTTTAAAGAAAAAAACAAAACCCAAACTTCCTCCCTTCACTTAATTAACTGCTTCCACCTTTGTTAACTGACAGCTCAGGCTTGAGAAAGCAAGTATTATGCCCAAACAGTCGACAATAGCACACAGATAACCGTCTAATCCCTCAGTGCTTTTCTGGAAACAGCCTTTAGAAGACTCCAGCTGTCAGTAGAGCCCATCAAACTAAGATGCCAAGACAGAGGAGACTAGATGTATGGTTGCTTTCTGGGAGGTGGGGGTGTGATGTGGCTAGAAAGAACAAAACCCCAGTGAGTTTGCAGTCTCTTGCTGCAGTCTGAAGCTGACATTGTTGCAAACTGTAATGTTGTCAAACCAGACCAGCCACTGTTGCTCCATTTTCAGGTTAAGCCAGTTGTTTTCAAGTTATTTTGGGGGTATTATAGGGTCATTTGGAAGTGTCTCAGGAAGTTTCTAAGTTTCTCCTTAGAAGACCAGTGAGGGTGGAAAAGTGTCCCTAAAAGACACCTGACTTCCCCTAGCACTGTGCAACTGCAGAGAAGAGTTTGGTGCAATGGTGTTTTATTCCATTATCATTTTAGATGAACACATTCTTCATTGTAAAACATTTTGGACTAAAAATGGAAACAAAATATTAAAGCTTCCCAGATGCCCTGGTAAGTCTTGGTGATATTTGTTTGAGTTGAGCTTACTTGAACTTAGCTCTGTTGCCATCTAAGAGCTGTGTTGGAAAGGTGAGGTTTGAATAATCTGTATTGGAACTACAGTATTCCTGAGATGTCTCGTACTCACGAGAGGGGAGAAGGGCTGCAGATCAGTGGTAGAGAACATGCAAGAGTTCTCAATCATCAGAAGGTTCATTCATCAGCACCTCCAGATAGGGCAGAGAAAAAAACCTTGTGAGATGCTACCAGTTATTGTTGAGAGTACCAGCAGTCTGACTTGGTATAAGGCAGCTTCCTATAAACTCTAAGGTGATACACCTTGTCAGGGAAGCGGACTCCCAAGAAATGGCCAGATGACCAAGAGGAGTAATGCCCATTGGTTAGCATGCATGCATCCCTTCCTGCTCCTTGCTTTCCTTTCCCCTTTCCCCTAGTAGACCAGCAGCAGAACATGGAAAAAAAGCAACACAACTTTGGAGTTTGTATCTGCTGCCACCACCTCAGGCTACAGAGACCAGTCGGGTGGGGGGGGGGCCTTAGGCAAAATACAGGGCAATCATCCCAAATCTATATGTTGATTTTGGCTACACCTAAATGCTCAGATGATGGGTTGTTCTAACAAAAACAAAAAAGATTCATGCCCTTCAAAAGCTAGAATTTCAGGGAGAAGTCTAGGCTGAGTCTTTCCCAGGCCTGCTATCTGGGATCCTTTTAACTGAAGGCACTAGAGGTTGCATGCCAAGCATATACTCTACCACTAACTTATGATCCCTTTTTCAGTCTCCTGCCACCTCCTTACCTAAACTGTTGCTTCTGCTAACCCATATTCCCTTTTGAGAGGAAAGCAGGATAAGTAGAGCAGTTCAGCTGATGATAGTCAGTGCTCTTTCTCCCTTCCCTCATTGGAGCATCTGAGCTTGTTCAATGGAGGTCCCAGCATCACCATTACATAAAGCAGAAATGTTCCTGATAGGGCTGTTGTAAAACTGTCCATGAGAAATGACCAGATAAGTCTCTAGTACCAGATGTTGCACCAGAGCAGAGGTTTCAGTCAATATTCTCAAGATGCTTCTTAAGACATAATTTTGAACTGGTCATACTGCTTTGAAAAATCAGCAGGATATTATGTTGGAGGAATAGTTCTGTGGCCCCATTCAGATTTCACTTGATTCTGTTATGAGTTTCTCACAGATTGTTTTGGCTACAGGTTCTAGGCATTTGACCTCCAGCTCCCATGGACCACCCAGACAGGCACGCACAGCCATGATTCATAAGTACTCATTTTGGACTGGAAACAATACACGGGGATAGATCATTGACTTTGCTGGGATTTCTGCCTTCCCTCCCGATGTTGTTGGGTGGCCTAGTTAGAGCTACATTGGGGCAGCTTCCCCCCCCCTTCATGCTTCTGTTTGCTAGACATCCCCTGCACTTTTCATGTGGCTGTCAACTTTTAACCTCTTATGGTGGTCTGGAACCACCACCACTACTGCTATTTCCCAGGATGTACACAGTTCAAAATCTTGCCACAGATCTTGTCATAAATGCATGCTCCACTTTTTCTATTAGTTCCCCCTCCACAAAATGGAGACATGTTTAGAGAAGCAACATTTATCTATAAATATAATAGTTACTCCTTTATTTCCTGTATGTAAGCTGATTTACAGTAGAAAAAAATTTGGATACAAATGGATCATAAAATGTGCACTCATTAAATATTGTAGTTCAGTCACACCACTGACATGTCTTGCCAGATAGCCCCATTTTTGACCCTTTATTTTTCCTTTTGCTTGGATTGCCATGGAAATTTGGCTAAAGCGGACTCAAAGTTTGGCCAAAGATAATGCCTGCAGGGAATCATGGGAAAGAGAGTGCCCTTTAACCTCAAATGCAAGTAGCCTGTTTACTCCCTCAGCCTGGAAACAATCAGGCATGCATGGTTCCCATGATTGCTTTCTTATGCAGAGATAGAATGGGTGCCTTTTGCTCCACCCCGGATGACTGCCTGGGAGTGTCTTGAGATGCCTCTGCTGAGGATCTGCCACACTTTTATTTCCTTGGCCAACGTCCTAATCCTATCCAAAGCCTAAGAGCAGCTCTCTTCATGGCTCTTAAAACCCACCTCCACCCAAGTCAAGTTGCTTTGATTCATCTGGAAACACAGCTATCAGAATTGTCCCTGAGATGAGGACTGGCTATTCAGCCCAGGATATCTTTTGTACTTTTATGTTTGGGCAGGCAAAACTAGAGGCACCCAAGCAATACAACTGGTGCTAGGTTCGCACGAGAGCTAGAATCACCTGCTCCTGGCAGAGGCTACCAGGAAGGGGAAAAGTCTAGAGCAGCAAATCTATAAGGCACCAGTGGTCGAGTTAGGACTCTGCTTCTCTGCATCACCACAGCAGCTCCCAGCTAGAAGGAGTTTTCTGCCTTCCCACCATGTAATGGCCTGAATTGGTCTTGTAGATCTTCAGCCACAGGGACCTGAGGAACTAATGGGGTGTAACAATCACTCCAGGCTTGTTTCTCAGTCTAAGGGTGCAATCCTAACCCCTTGTGTCAGTGCTTTCCAGCTTCAATGGGGCATGCCCTGCATCCTGCAGTTTGGTGTCACTCACGGAGGACTCCTTAAAGTAATGGAATGTTTGTTCCCTTACCTCGGAGCTGCATTGCCCTTATGTCAGTGCTGGAAAGCACTGACATAAGGGGTTAGGATTGCGCCCTAAGTGATGTCTGAACAGCAGCCCTGCCACACTTCACTTTACCTGGCACTTAACACCAATCCTTAACCACATCTTCTGCATCTGGGCCTTCTAATCCTTATCTACCTCTTCCAGCACTGAAGCCCAGCCTGCCTGACCATTTCTGTTGTCTGACTTTGACCCTCATCTATCTGCTCCACAATCAGACTCCCTTAGCTGCAGCCTGCTTCAGAGCCAGGCCAAGACCTGCTTGTATCATGAAGCCATTATAATATGCCAATGCTCAAATATGCTGCAAACCTATCTGCACTTACTTGAGAGTCCCATTGAACTTAATGGGGCTTACTTCTGAGTAAATTTGCACAGGATTACACTAATAGCAGAACATTTACAATAGATTGGCACTTATATTTTAGTCAACCCTCCTCCCAACGTGCAAAGTTCTGGCAGGCAAAGAAGTTATATGGGTACCATATACATCTTTTATTTTGTTTAACAAAGAGGTGCCTCAGGGGAGACATGATTGAGACATACAAAATTATGTGGGGGACGGACAGAGTGGATAGAGAGATGCTCTTTACACTCTCACATAACACCAGAACCAGGGGACATCCGCTAAAATTGAGTGTTGGGAGAGTTAGAACAGACAAAAAAAAATTTTTCTTTACTCAGTGTGTGGTTGGTCTCTGGAACTCCTTGCCACAGGATGTGGTGATGGCGTCTGGCCTGGACGCCTTTAAAAGGGGATTGGACAAGTTTCTGGAGGAAAAATCCATTACGGATTACAAGCCATGATGTGCATGTACAACCTCCTGATTTTAGAAATGGGCTATGTCATAATGCCAGATGCAAGGGAGGGCACCAGGATGAGGTCTCTTGTTATCTGGTGTGCTCCCTGGGGCATTTGGTGGGCCGCTGTGAGATACAGGAAGCTGGACTAGATGGGCCTGTGGCCTGATCCAGTGGGGCTGTTCTTATGTTCTTATGTTTTTATGTTTCGGGGGGGGGGGGGAGGATGGATGCAAGGTACAGTCAAGTGAATATGTTGTTTTTCCCACTATACTCTGTGAAATCCATCACAGAAGTCAGCCAGTTCACTTCATGAGAACAATGGGTAATGATTGCTTTTCTGCTATCATTCTTAACATCAATATTCATTTATGCCCAAGTGCTTCATCAGTGGAATGTTTACCAGAATCAACTGACATCTAGATCTGGTCAAACTGGTGCTGTGACTTGGTTGGCACACTTTTCTTCCTCCCCCCCCCCCCCATGCATTTCAAGGAGGAAATGACAGTCTCCCTAGAATTAGTTTCACCTAACAGGAAATTCATGAGGAAGTTGGAGGGTTCTTTGCCAGAAAAGCATCTGTCATTTGAGCACAGCGAAAACTTCATGATCAGTGAAGATTTCCCACAGGGGGTTTCCACATCTCCCACCAAAATTCCCCCAAAGTATAATTTAAGGCATAGGTGAAACTTACTGCTCAGGAAAAAACTTGTATAGGAATTTATAGGGAAGTTTAAAAGAACTTTATAAGATTAACATTATTAAATAAGTTTATTGGAACTATTTTACTTTTGCAATCTCTTTATAAATACATTTGAACATTGGATAATGGAAATAAAACTCAATTTGTATGGTGTGGTGGCTTCAGTGCTTCTACTACATGACTATCTTATTTACAAATCTCAGTCCCTAGCATTATTTTAAAAAAAATGTGCTTGGAAATTTAAAAATGCAGGTTGTGTTTCATTATCCACTGGGGTTCCGTTCCTGAGCTTCCGTTCCTGAGCTTTCGTTTTAAAGCTATCTTTAACCCTGAGAAACTTGCAACTAGTGCAGTTTAACAGTACAAAGGTAAGAAATGAGATTTTGGCATTTTTTCTCCTTGTTGTAAGGCATTTAAAGGTGGACCCTGGTATCAGTGGTGAGTCAAATCAGTGGTTAACATGTGCCCAATTATATTTTGAAATGGTTGCTGATGTCATTTATCCAGTACCTTTTGATCTCTTATTTTCTCCTTTCTGGATGCCAGAAGATAATAGCAGGCCTACTCAACCATCGCAGAAGTGTGTACAGCATTGTGTGATGTTGTGGGGGCATGGGAACCCACCAGTGCATCCTGCTCTTAGGCAAATGCACTTCAGAAGCTCTACCCTTATACACATGTAGTGGTTCTCTGCTGTCACAAACAATGTAACCTGGGAAGAGATTCTGTCCATGACCTGGAACGCTAGATGCCCAAGGATCCAGTTATCTCCCTGGGAACAGCAGTGGCTGCTGTAGCATGCAGTGGAGGTGGGGGGAGCTTCAGGAATGAATTGGCATGGGGGCAGGGCTTTTTGTAGTGCTCTTGTTCCCTTCTCATAACATGTTGCCAGTCACACTTCTGTAATGTATACAAAAGTAAGGTTTTTATTAAGTTGCAATGTTCTGGGACAGAGGAGTTCACTGGGGCACTCAGACCGGATGGATGAAGTGGCAGTGCATCTGGATTCATGATTTTAGGGTGGTGGTGAAGTCCAGTTTTCTGTTTATGTAGGGCAGTGATTTGTGGTTGCAAGGACTGAACACTTCTCCTTAAATCCTGAATTGATACACCCCTGCTAAGCTCCCAGGCTGTCAGTTGTATGGGCATATAGGGCCATTAGTGGTCTCACAACCCAGCTGGTTCAAGAAGAGCATTGTGCCTGGAATCCTAATACAAGCCCATGTAAGCTCTAAAAGAAGTGTAAATGGTTCTGGAATTCGGTTGACTCGGGGTCAGACTTAGTGTTCTAAGTGTAGCACTGCATCAAAGAATAAAGCTACACACCTCAATTACCCTGTTTAACTTCATCAGTGATGGTATCTTGATGCTCAGTAGTTTCTAAACATTGAGAAGAATCAAATATGTAATCATCCTTTCTATCAGAGGGGGGAGAGAGAGAGTTTGAGCAGTGGCTAGACAACCTCAGAATTGAGGCTGTCTGGCACCCTTTCCTCTTCAATAGAGGTGTTGATAACTCCAGGTGGCAGAGGATGCAGCTTCTCCTGGCTAGGTTTCAGCAGTCAGCATTGGGCATAGGTCCAATTTGCAGCTAGTCATGTATTTCAGTGTTTGACAAGTTCTTAGTAGGCTGAGAATGAGTTCACTGTTGCCTTGAATTTGGCCTCCAAGAACTCTATTAAAAGCAGACTGCAGATGGAGTATTCATGGAAATCAAATTCCAAAGCTTGTGAAAACAGACATGGATTTTTTTTTTGGGAGGGCGGGGGTGGGAGGGGTGTTCAGATTTTTGAAATTCAGGAGAAATTGCTCACGCTGTTTTGTTCAACACCGCAATGTTAGCATAGTTGCTTTGCAATTTCTCCCTCTGCTGTGATATTTCATGATTTGGGCGTTTGATAAAGATGCATCGCCTTCCACTAATCTACCATTTTGTGTGGCTGGACCTGTAAATATGTCAGAGGGAGATAGCTTTATTGCCTCATTGCTCGAAGGGGCAAATGTTTGTTGTCTTAAGTTTGTGCTGCTTAGGAGGCTTTGAGACTGTGTCTTACAGGGTCTTTACAAATGGAAACTTTTACGTAGCTGGCAGCCAAATGCAGTGTTTATAAAAAAAAAAAGTTGCCAGAATACGAATGTCTTTCAAGATGTAAACGTTCCCCTGAAGTAGAACCGACATTGCTCAGAAATAATGTTTCATTCCTGCCCAAGAGAAGGACCTCTGATTGTAGAAATGATGTAAATATTAGGTTCAGTTTCCCATTGGGGATTCTGCTGTTAGCATTGCCATCCCCACCTGAAAAAGATGCCTCCAGGAATTCCAGTGCCCTCTACCATTGCCTCCCTCATCATCAGAGAACAGCACTTTACATGGAGGGAGGGAGGGAAGGAACTGGGAAGGCAGTGGCAGCAGGCACTTTATGTTCAAGACTTTGTGCCTGTTCTCAGTTTTAGTTCAGAAACAATTTACCTCTGTTCTGAACATGCAGATAGGAGCATTCCCTTTGTTCCGCACCCCTGATCAAATGTTAATGGCAGCTCTGCGAAGCCAGCAGTCCTTGTGAAACTTTCACAGAATTTTGAGGGAAATCAAAATGCATTTGAAGAGTGCATTTTCTCAGAAAAATTCTATACAGTACATCCCTAATCAAAAGGTCTTACGGTCTACCGGTTATTTTTTCCCATAAAAATTGTTTCTTGTTTCTGCCAAAATCCCTTGGTTATTTTATTAACTGGTGCAATGTTATAGCTTCATAACAATAAGGAATTTTTTTTAATCCACATCAAATTAGGGATTCTCTCTGTTTCTTTAAATGTCTTATTACTAACATGCAAAAAATGATATATGTTTGGGAGGAGAATCTCTTTGATGTTGGCTTTTGATGCTGCTGTTTTTACTCACGACACATGTGACACCTGCAGTAATACAGAAAGCACTACAAGTTTGATGCTTTGCCGTGTCCACCTCTGCTGGTTATGGATGGTTTTGTACAAAACAACTCTGCAGTTACTAAAGGATACATCTCCAGTAGAATACATGTCATTAGCAAATTGATGGTTCTCATGGTATGAACTACATGCTAAACTATGCTGAACTACAGCTCAATCCTATCCTTCCTAGCTCACAGGTGCCAAAATGGCGATTGCTGTATCCAGTGGGGCAAAAAAGCAGTGCCAGGTGTCCTCTGGGTAAGAGAACAAATGTTCCCTTACCCTGTGTACAACCTAGGTGGCCCCAATGGGTTTCCTTGGATCTGCACCTGCTATTGAGCAGGCACAGAATCAAAGAAACCCATGTTGGGTTTCCCAGCCTGGTAGGGGAGTCAAGATATGGCAGCAGAGCCTGCCATCATCTCCACCCTCTCCCAGGCCTGCTTCTTCCCTCCCCCATTCTCCCTCACCAAGTTCTGCCCCCTTCCCACCCTTCCTAGCCCCCAAAAGCCCTGCTACCAGCCAGCAGCCATTCCTACTGCTGGGAGCTCTTGGCGGTGATCTTCAGGTGTTGGCCCAGTGCCAATTGGCTCAGCACTGGTGAAGCATCAGTTCTGCTGGTGCAAAAGTGCCTTACAGCACTTTTTGCAACAGCCCAGGCCAGCAGCACTGGCAGAGCGCCAGTGCCGCAGCCCATAGGATTGGGCCCCTAGTGCTCAAGTCTCAAAGGTTGGGCAGAACTGTGTTTTCCACTGTGTAAGGAATGGACACAGTTCCTGAATTGTAGTTAATGGTTAGCATTGAAAGATTTTGCACCCGTGAGGCTCCTGATTTCTTTCTGACATCTTGAGAAAGGATCTCTGTTAGAGCTGGAAAGGCCTCTTGATGCATCTGAACGTAGGTATTCAGTCATTCAGTCCAGAGATTGACAGTACTAGACTTGATGGGCTGTTGCACTGTCTTTCCATAGGATTGTTCTTTCTGTAGTGACAGCATTTGAATTGTGTGTTTTGTGGATGAGACCACTCATATCTCCTCCGAAAGCATTGACCACTTGTGATAGTTACTAAGGATCCAGAAGGATTCAGCAGACACCCTTCCACTATGACTCAGACTCTGATGGGTAACCCTTTCTCTGTGCCAGCATGGTGCCAAGAGGAAAAAGGATAACGTTTCAGGATTATCCTTCGGATGAAGAAATTACCTTTTGCTTATTAGTTCTTCTGACATCCCTGGTTTGCTTGGCTTACCTCAGATTTGCTCTTGTTCTCTTTGGCTTTAAGTAATTTGGCAGGAGGTCTGGTCTAGAGGGTTGACCAGAAGGGTTGACCAGAAGATAACATCTGAAGGTCGCCAGTTCGAGGGTCGCCAGTTCGAGGCCACCGGCACCATGAATAGCGAGACCTTGAAGCAGCTGACAAGCTGAGCTGAGTTATTCCACCTGCTCTTTGGAAGGAGCTGCTTGTCAGCCTGTGTGAGAGGAGGCCAGAAAGTGATAACAGACCGCAAAAGTTCCATCTGAAATGTTGTGTGATTCTTGAAAGATAGAGCCTTTCTTTAATTGTAAAAATCCCTACAGGGATTTAAACAGCCTGCCTATGTAAACTGCCTTGAATTAAAGTCTGAGGAGAAATCTGATGACCAAGAAAGGCGGTATATAAATACCTGTATTATTATTATTATTATTATTTTCTGCCCAATGTTGTATGTACACAATAGAGATCAAATGTGTACACCTGTGGGCAGAAATGAGTTACCTCAACTTCAGCACCAGGGATAGTTCCAGCTTCTTTCCCACCCTTCCCAGAAGTGCTTCCACCGTGTTGCCTCTGGTCATTGGCTTCCAGTATTAATATGAATAGGAAGCTTTATCAACAGTTTCAATTAAACGTTTCTTGTAGACAAGAATTCTCAGTCCTTATATGAAAAACAGCCTCTCTAAATGTAAATTAGATTTTGCATTCTGTTTGTATTCCTGGTTTTATCGTTAGATAACTCTTATCTCCATTAAGGAGTTGCTCATTTTTGTGTATTAATTAAAAAGGCATTTATATGCATATGGATTGAGAAGCAATTGGCAAATGATACCAAAAATTCCCATATGCCCCTTGGAGTATGTCTTATAAGCACAGTGTTTTAAATGTTTCTTAGTCAGGCATAAGTTATTGCTCTAAAACTTAAGATGAAGCAAGAGTGCTAAGCCTGATTATTTTGCTTGGTTCTTCTTCAGTGCTAATTGAGTTATTTAACTCAATTGCTTTGTGGCTTCTTTTTAATAACTTAAAAACCAACTCCTGTGGATAGTCTAATTTGTTTTTATTTTTTTAACAGCCGAAACATATGGTCTTTGAAATAAATGTGGCTGTTTGCTATACACATTTCAACATCATAATTAACTGTGATGCACAGATACTCTCTTAGGCTTTTTCATATCTGCTTGGAATGTAACTGACTGTGTGAGTCTGTCTGTCTATCTGTTGGCAAACCTGATATTATATTATATAATTATAATTATATATTATATAACCTAAGAGAGTAGTACACAACCAAATGTCCAATTACAGCCCAATCCTATGCTGTCTGTAGCACGGGGCTGCCACAGCACCGAAAATAGCTGCCCCAGCATCTTGAGCACTAGCAGGGCAGTGCTGGTGTCACCTCGGGGGAAAGGGACTCTCCAGCATGCCTCCTCCCTGCCCTCTCCCCACCTCCCCCTGCCCCAGAATGCCTCCTCTGCACCTCCCCTCAAACCTTCATTCACCTCTCCACCACCTGGCAGACTGCGTGACTGCTGAGTGGCGGAGCACCAGTGATCTACTGGCACTAGCCCAGCACCAGCTGGTGCTGAGCTAGCACCAGCGCTGAGGGCTGTGAACGTGCTTTATGGTACGTTTGCATCATCACCGACAGAGTGCCGGCTGTGCAAGCTCAAGTGGATTAGTTGTGAATTCTCTTGTTAGTACTGGCTGATCAGTTGCTTCTAGGAAGCTCACAAACAGGTCATTAGGGCAACCATCTCCCCAACAGCATTTGGTATTCAAAGGGTGCAGTCCAGAGAAGTACTCCTCTAGGGACGTTTGCGCCTTATAAGGAATTGACTCGGCTGGCGCAAACTTCTGTGCTGATGGAGGCACCGGGTCTTGTGTCGACTGAGCTCAGCCAATGCAAGACTCTCAGGTGGGCGGGAGAAGGCGGGAGGGAGGTGTTCCAGGGTGGGGGAGGGCAGGCGGTGGGGGATCCTGGGGGTGGGCAGGTGGGGAGCAGGAGGTGGAACTGGGACCCAGTAGTTATGCCAGATCCCAACCCCTGTTCCTGGGGAGTTTGGAATGGCTTCAAGCTGCTCCGCTCTCCTCAGACCTCAGGAGGTGGCACAAGTTCGAGGAGACCCATCGGGGCCAGGGTGCCTTACCCAGTGGTAAGGGGAAAAGTTTCCCCTTACCTCTGGCAGAGCCACTTTGGGTCCCTATCCTGCACTGGATGCAGCGCAAACCTATTGGCTTGTCTGTACCAGTGCAGGATAGGATTGCGCCCAAGGGTACTCTGTTGCTGATCATGGAAGATTCGTTTTGCTATTATAGTTACTGTGTACGCATCACGGAGAACAATGCATCAGGCCATGAATTTTATTGACATTCCTTTTGCAGATGCTTGCACTGCTGAAGGGAGACGCTGCTTCTCAGATTCATTTCAACATTTTTAACGGAGAAGTCTATTCCCTCTTCAATGATATGTGAGAGTGGAAAACAGGTTGTGATTGATTTCTTTAGTTCGAAAGAATTTCTAAATTTAGAACTAAATTTCATGAGTTCTAACTAAACTAAATTTCTAAATTCTAGAGCTAAATTTCATTAGTTCTAAAACTCTTTGGGAGGATCCAGGACAAAACCTTATACTATTCTCAAGCAAACACATCATTTGCCATAATGCACATCAATGAAAACTCCTACGCTTAGCATTTTCCTCTTTCATTTTCAATAGTCCTTGGCACACAGTTTCACAACCACTGACCCAAGGTTGTGATTATCTTCTGGACACTTTGATAGTATCTGCCCTCTCCCTTAGCTGCTGCCTCAAATGCATGTAGAGGCTTATGGAGCAATATCTATGGTGGCACTTTAGGACAAGTGGGGCTGAGATGGTCTATGAAAGTAAGAACTAAGAACTAAAACCCGTGCTACAGCTGCTGATCAACACCATAAGGTTGGTCCAGCACTAGGAACTGTGAACCAAGAAGAGCTCTCTTTCTTTACTAATCTCTTCTTGTCCTAGGAAAAAAAATTGATGGCATGGGGCTCCTGTATCATTTAGCCCTTTTGGGAAATGTGACAATCATATGTGTTTTCAGCCTGTGAGTGCCCCCTCCTTGTTCAGGTCAATTCATGCGTTAAGCAGCTCTTGAGCACTCTTTGCCACTACATAAAACTGTCACCATGATAAAATATTTCTTGGCTTCTCCTTTGTGACTGCTGAAATGTATGGTTCATATTCACCCATGCCACAGAATCACATCCTGCCATAAGACTCCAAAACCCCTTGCGTTTATTGGAAGAAAGTATCCTGCCATTTACGGAATATTATCGTAGAATTTGGGATCTGGTCATTGGATGGCAAAAAATTGGCATATTCTTTATAGCTCTGGGAAGGTTGTTGAATTGAAAATTGATCTGTAGTCTTCATTTGGTAACATTTTGGATAAAACAGTCCAGGGTGCTGTATGACATTATGGATGGAAATTATGCTGTATTGAAATTTAAGGAAAAAAATTAAAAACTCTATCCATCTTTCAACCCACCCATATTTACTGATGTTAGCTATAGCCCGTTTACTTGCTAAATGCAATATGTGACTGCGAGGCCAATGGATTACTGGTTAGCATCCCTGCCACCTTTGGTTGCCTTAATGCCTACAAAACCCAGCACAAAAAGGCACTCCAAGCAAAGGCTTCCAGGTGCAAATTTGATTGAATGCAAATACTCTCTAAATGTGAAGACCTATGATTAGCCTGAACGTTTGATTGCTAATATATTCCAACATCACAATTCGCCAACAAAGTGATGAAGAAACTAATCAGGTTTGAATTACTCCTCCTTTGGGGGGAGGGGGGGAGATAATAGTAATTAAAAAAAACTGTTCCCATTGAACACGTAGATTAAGAATGTGCACCGTAAATCACGCAAGCCAGAGGTTTTGCATTCAAACTAATTAATTTGTGAATTGCTGCCTGGCAGCTTAGTTCTGTGAGTGCAAGCTAGTTGGTGTCCCCCTCAGGACTGGCATACTATGGTGAGGACTGTCCCAGTATTTGCTTCATGAGCCTGTCCTTCAGTGTGCTGCGGGGCTCCCAGTGGCTTGTTATCTTAGGAGCCAGTATGATGCATTCTGCACCAGATGGGCAGGAGGTCTGGTCTAGAGGGTTGAGCCTCCATTTGCCTGAAGATAACATCCACAAGGTCGCCAGTTCAAGGCCACCGGCACCGTGCGACCTTGAAGCAGCTGACAAGCTGAGCCGAGCTATTCCATCTGCTCTGAGCGTGGGAGGATGGAGGCCAGAATGTGCGACCAGATCAAGAAAGAAACATCTGAATGTTGTGGTTTCATGAAAGATAGAAACCTTCTTTCAAATTGTAAAAATCCCTACAGGGATTTAAATTTGCCTGCCTATGTAAACCTCCTTGAATAAAATCTAAGGAGAAATCTGAGGACCAAGAAAGGCGGTATAGAAATACCTGTATTATTATTATTATTATGATACTTCCCTAAACTTTCAAAGGCAGCTCCACATGGAATGCATTGCCAGTAATCTAGTATCAACGTGCCAAAGTCATGAATAATGCTGCCAGGTCCTAATTACTGAACTGTAGCACAGCCACATCTAAGTCCTCTTTCACTCTGGGAATTTTGCACTATAGCTTTTGGTATTTACCGTATTTTTCACTCTATAAGACGCACCTGACCATAAGACACACCTAGTTTTTAGAGGAGGAAAACAGGAAAAAAAATATTCTGAACCAAATAGTGTAATAAAATATGTCTCTCCACTGCTCTGTTTCTATGCTCCTTAGCATATTTTACTACCTCTAGTTTAAAAGGAATTTTATATGCTAGCCTTTTCTGCTTTATCATCCTTGCACTGGTAGAATGAGGTACTGTAGTATTTTTCTGCAAGTGCATTGTCACTAAGCATTACATTTGCATTACCATTGAGCGCCTGCATTTGCATTACAATTTGCATTTGCATTACCATTGCATTTGCATTTGCATTACCATTGAGCAGGCAGGCAGGACCCTGGTCAGGGGCAGAAGCACCTGCCAAGGAGGCTCTGCTGCCCTGAGAACGCCTGCAGCTTTGCATTATTCGCTCCATAAGACGCACACACTTCTCCCCCCACTTTTTTGGGGGGGAAAAGTGCGTCTTGTGGAGCGAAAATACGGTATATTTTTAGATTGATATTCATATTTTATGGTTGCAGTTGCATTGGCGCATTAGAGAAGTTTCCTGCTGCCAATCTGTTGATAGGATTGTGCTCCTTGTGCACCTCTCCTCTCTGCGCCCACCATGACACATCTCTGCCCACCTACGGATCTGTTCCATGTTGTTTTTGCAGACTCCAGAGAACTTCTTTCTACTTTACCAAATACATTGGTAAACATGAAACTTGATTTATTAAAAAAATAAGTTGGATTGGACTCTCCTAGCATGAATCTAGGCGTGCACAGAGAGAACTAGCATGATTTTAACGTGTAAGTTAGATCTAGAGAGGTAAAATTTCTGGAAATGGTGAAAACACAGAAAATTTTTTTCCAACTATAATAATAGAAAATTTGGTTAAATTGAAATATATGCAAGATTTCCTTATGAGATCTAAATTTGCTTTACTATTTTAAGAAAGAAAATGAATTGTGTATACATGCGTTATGAATAGCTTAGCACATTAGAATGTCATTTTTGTATATTTATGAAGTTTATAAATATAAATGTTTTAATTTATTCCAACAATAATTACAAATATAGCCAATAGTACAGATGGTGTGGCAAGCTGCCGCAACCAAAGGTGCCTACTAAACTTCTTAGCTTTTGCCAGTTGTGAAGAATGAGAACTGAAAATAAAACCCATCGACACTGTTGTAAACAAAAGAGTGTGTTTTTTAAATTATCTTCTGGGCTTAAAATCTTGATATTAAGGGTTAAATGTATATATCCATACATGGACCAGTTTTTTTCACATGCTGTAGGAATCTGAAGGAATCAGATTAGAGGTATCCTGAAGCAGGTGAGGGGATTTGAGGGAAGTACATGCATAGGATAGGGCTGCCCTCCGTATCCACAGGGGATCCATTCCATGGATCCATCCATGTTCAAATCTGCAGGTCAGGCATCCCATTGTCCTTCAAACACGACTGGAGCTATGCTCCAGTCATGTCTGGAGGGCCTTCTGAGAGTGGCCTCCCTGACCTTCAGAAGGCCACCTTCTGAAAACCTGAAGTGCTTTTCGGCCCTCTGAAGGCCTTTTAAGACCCAAAACTGGAGGTCGTACTTTTTGGTCTTCTGAAGGTCTCAGAAGGCACTCGGACACGACCAGAGCTCCAATCATGTTTGGGGGGCAAAAGGTGGCCCACCCCCCTGAGTTTGGAAACCATGGTTATTCAAATCCACAGTTACCTGTTGCAAGGTGCAAAAACTAAGATGTTACAAGGGATCCTAGATGTTACAAGAGATCTCAGATGTTGCACGGTAATCCCAAGTTCCAAAGCAAACTCAGAAGGCAAAGGTGATCAAATCCAGGCCTTTATTGTAAATCCAAAGTGAGAAAGCACACCAACGTTACGCAAAGCTTTGAGAGTGTGTGTGTGTGTACAAGTCAGAAGTGGAAGTAGAGAAGCGAAGCGAAGCCCAGAGTGCCTTCTGCAGCACACTTTTATAACAATCTGGGGTTCCCTCCTTGAGACACATACATTTCTCTTTGGAGACAATTCATTGGTGGGTTCAAAACATCCGTTGTTCTATAATAGGCCATCTCATACATCCAACATACAAATTTTGTGCAGGCAGTCGATGGGTACTGCACTTGCAATCTCGCTCACAAACCTGACCTCATCCATAACCATCGGATGATGTACTGTGGCCTTCGTAAGGCAACATACTTGCCATTGACGTCACAGTGTGTGTGTTCATCTAAAAACCGCTGCGAAATGATTTTCTCTGGGAAGTTGACCTCTTGATGTGAACCGGAAGATAGCCTGTTAGACTACTAATTGAAAATATTACTATTTGCTAGTCACACTTGTGTATGCACCAAAACTGGTTTTAAAATGAAGAACAAGAAATATAAGGAAACTAAGCTGACTAGTATCCTTCTATGAAAGCTGGTGTGACTATTTGCTTTCTAGCATTTGTGTGCTAAAAAACCTGAGAAGTCCCATGTCGGGGGAAAAGGTTTGGGAGAGGGAATAGGATATGTCAGAGGCCTCCTCTGTGGTTCCCACCCCCTCCTGGGTCTGATCCATCTCCTGTCTGCCCATCCTGCCTTTAACCTGCCCCTGCTCTATCCATTACCCCCCCCGCTCCAGAGCCACACAGAGCAGATCTACCTGCTCTGTTGGGTGCAGCTCTAGATCCAGTGCCGATGTGGGGGGGGGGGGAGGAATGCAGGCCTTCCTGTCAGTGCTTCTTACTCCTAGGTTGCCACAAACATGCTTTACTGAAAGCATTAGGCTGAAATCCTATATGCACTTTCCTGGTGGTAAGGCCCACCAAATGCAATAGAACTTGCGTCTAAAGAGATATGCTAGGATAGTGCTGTTACAAAAGAAGTAATTAACCTGGAGGCTGACACTTGAGCAATACAGAGCCTAAAATCAAGAGTCAATTATTTTTCTTGCAGTTGTCAACAGTTGATTTTCTGCCCTGTGCTGCTTGACAGTGAACCTCTGGTTGGTGGGGAATTATGCTTTTCCTGACCCTATAACCAGAAAATATCACAAGGCATTTCTAAAGCAAAACACACACTCAGAAAATATATGAAAATGCCGACATTGCTGCACCACTGTTCTCCTTGAAGTTAATTGTATTTAGTGAATAGCATCCTAGTGATCTCAGATAGTCTTCAATTTATGGTGGCAATTCACTCATCTATCATCAATTGCAATGGCTGATCTGCCAGAGTGACTTTGAAAAGTAAATATGTGGAATTCATCAAGGGTTTTTATTTGTACTTTTTTGCACGACTACATCCTTTTTTATTACAGCTTTGATAGAACAGCACCCCCAGAGATCTGTAAAAGCCACATACTTTCCAAGCTGATGAATTGGACAAGGCAGAATTACATCAAAAATACAACACTCTGGCATGGGTGGGAGAAATGAGTTACTAAGTGGGGAAATGGGGAGATGTTTCTCCGGCCTGTTTGAGTTACTTATTGTTTCAGTATCGAATGATGAAAAGGATTATGGAGATGAAACGGAGCATCAGAAAGCTTGAGAAATGCAGCAGGGCAGGACAAAAATCAAGGTGAGCAAGATCATCCAACTGATTTCTCCAGGTTTGAGCTTTACAGTATGCCTGTTTAGAAATGCTTAAAGTGACTTGCTCAATTGTCATGGCTTCAATGCTGTTCTGCTGGATTTACATCAGCAGAGGGTCCACCCCTCCCTTTCACCCTAGTGTGAGGTGAAAGAATTAAGAGCCATCAGTGAAAGTTTGCAAATTGCCACTGCAATTATGGTGGAACTCTGGAGCGATTTTTCCCATCTGTTGTACATGTTGGAGCCTGTGAAAATTTGTCAGATTGACCCCCCCTCCCCACTTCTTGCTTTTCAGTGCCTAATGAACATCATCTATGAAGAATTGATTTGGCTCAGTCCGTTGACAGATGCAAATACATGTTCTCCTTTGCTTAAAATATATGCTTAGGCATGTTTTATCTTTAGGTTGGCTTGCACGACAGAGATGGAGTGGGAAAAATCAGAGTTCAGCAGGTGTGATCCGTGAAAGCAGATCTGCAATAATACATAGGTATAAAACTCTGGTCCTACCCAACCCCTCTGCAGGGATGGATCCAGTGTTTTATGTTTGGGGGAGGACATATGTACTACTTTAACCAGGTGGGTAGACCTGGGCTCCTGGATGAAATTTGGCCTCGGTGGGTAGACCTGGGGCTCCCATCCGAATCTGGAACACAGATCTACCTGCTGGGTAGTTCTGGATTCCCATTCCAACTCTGTCCACTGAGCCACCTCTTCCAGGTGGACTCCCAGTTGGGCATGATCTCACTACTGACGTCCCCGCAGGGGGGATTCCCCTGGTACCTGACTTTGCTCCCCATCCCAGGGGTGTCCTTCCCCACTGGTGTGACAGTTTTGTGGGGGAGGTCATGCACCCATGACCCCTCCCTTGGATCTGCTCTTGCCCCTCTGTAAATTATCCTTACTTCTTGATTTTTTTACTATCCTGTTCCTCATCAGTAAGTCAGTCAGCTGGTATTTCACTAACCAGTGAAATTTAGTTCTGTCAGGTAGCCAGTGCCTGAGCCCAGAAAACTCCAGGTTCATCTGTTAGGCTTCACTTGTGGTCCACCATGTTTTCCAAGCTTCATCAATAGCCTGGTAGGTTCTCTCCTGGCTCCACCATTGATCTCCTAAATTCCTTCAGGTTTTGTCTGTAACCTGCCAGCTTTTGGCTCCACCCTCTGATCTCATCCTGAATTTTGGGTGTTTGGCATCATAGGCTATCCAAAATAAGTAGGATGATTTGCATGCTCTCCTAACAGAGCTACTAACACAGGAGATTGAAGCAGAGTGGACGTGATATGTGTGTGTGTGAGTGCGATGCAGTTGCATTCATGCACGTTGCTTGAGAAGAAGGTGCACCCTTGGATGATATTGCTTCACATTGGCAGTGGAGGCTTCTTTCCTGGTTGGCCTGGCTATAGTGCAAATTGAACCAAGAGAGTATGGTTAAAGGATCTGTGATGTGGTTGAAAGTGCTTTTAAAGTGTCATTAAATGTTTGTTTTTATTGAATGTTATTAGAATAACAAACAAAATAGAATAACTGTTCATGGTTTTATGGTTTAGGGTTGCAAGATGGAATGTTAGATCTAGAATTTTTGAGATTTGATTGACAGTGGTGTTGGTCCCTAACCGACTAGGGAAACCCGATCTAGAATCTTGGTGGGGTGGAGTCAGTTAGGAATTGTCAATGAAAGAAAAGCTCAGAGTTGGGCCAGGGGGAGAATAAACAGGAGGCATGTAGACTAATGGTTGGTGAAGTGCCTTGCTTGGACAACATCCTGGGCAAACAAAGTGAAGTGCTGTTGATTCGCCATAAGGGTTAGGTTGAGGTTATCCTAATTCAGCTGATTAGCGAGTACAAAACCAATGTAACAAGAGCAAAATGCAGTTTTGCTTATTTTTCGCTCCATAAGACGCACCTGACCATAAGACGCACCTATTTTTTAGAGGAGGAAAACAGAAAAAAAAAATATTCTGAACCAAATAGTGTAATAAAATATTTAATAAATATAACAGAATAACATTTGAACCATCCCCCCTTCTTAGGGTGAATGGGATCATAAACTGGCATGAAGATCCCCCCTTCATTAAGGTCCCCAACGTGCACTCTTTTTTGCAGTATTTGCTCCATAAGACGCATACACTTCCCCCCCCCCACTTTTTTGGGGGGGGGAAAGTGCGTCTTATGGAGCAAAAAATACGATAAGCTGTTCTGCAGGTAGGGCTGCCAGTCAGCCAATATTTTCCAAGTCAAACTGGTAAAACGGTTCTGTCAAATAACAAATATTGGGGTCTAAGAAGCTAGTAATGACAGATAAGGCTGTAGGTCTCTCCCTGATATGCTAAGATCTCTATATTTTCCTGATTTCCCTCTATCTCAATGTTCAAATTATAGGTAAATGACAGGAGAGGGGGGCCTTTCTGAAATCCACAAGACGCTTCCCTTGACCTCCCCTCCCCCACATTTTAACCGAATCAGGGCTAAAAACAGCTTAAGGAGGCTGGTGCAAAAAGTAAAGGGGACAGGCCACAACTCTTCATAATCTAACCACTGTTTTACCCTCTGCCAGAGGGCCAGTGTTTTTGAAATGAAACACAGCCCTATCATCAAAATGTTCTATTTGTTTTTTTAAGTTGTAAGAAAGACTTTTGATTAAAGATAATGCAACAATGTGTTCAATCCAAGGTGTCGTTCTCAGGCAAGCCAAGATCTTGTGAGTGAATCCACACCTGTGCAGCTCATGTGACAACATATGTGATAGGCATTGCTGAGTAAGGCTCTGAGGAAAACTGTCCCTGAAGATATTGTAATTTTTTCACAGGTGGGAAAATCTGAAAATTACTTGGAGAATTCTTACGGTTTCACGCTCTCCATTGTTACTTGCCTCCATATTATTTTAAAATTAGCATTTACCAAGGCAACAGGGAGGCCACTCAGCAAGAAACTGACTACTGAGTATGCTGTATACCTCATCAGAAGTATTTGTGCCTGTCAACTCAAGCCATGACTCACCTAGCAACAAGCTTGTTATGCAGCTTTCACAACCCCAGGAAAGCTGGGGGCGGGGGGTTAAAAAACACTTATTTTGGAAGGGGGCCATTTTCACCATTTGCAGAGATTTTATATCTATAAATGTGAGTGATTTCATGTCTAATTCAAAAGCATGGTAATGCTTTTCCTCTTTCTTTAGTTGCTTGGCAACTAACCGGAGGCATGGTATGGAAAGTGGAATTCAAATACACGGCAGTCTTTTTGGCTTGTCTTTCAGGTGGGCAACACAATCCTAGCTCCAGAATTCCAGGCAAAATTAATACTGACTATATAAAATGTGAGATCATATTTACAGCTTGCTTATCCTAGAGAGTGGAGATGTTCTGGGTAGCTGCTCAGGTGAGGAGATGACTGCAATTGTGATGGCTGGCTGCCTGCTTGCCTATGAGAGAGCTTCCCACGCACATCCAGACAACTTTGCCAGTGAATGTCTGTCATTATTTTAAACTCTCCTATTGTTCTGCTTCTCAGTTCTTCCTAAGCCGATTCTGTTGGTCTTCATGAATTAGGAAGTAGAAGAAAAGTGCTAAGCAGGTTTATGAAAAGCTGAAGGTGGACAATCCCACCGAATTGTATCAAGTGTGCATTACTTGTGACTTCCTGTGCTGGACCCCCCCCCCTTCTTCTGCCTCATCTCAAGGGGGCTGGCTGACTTCATAAGGGGTTGGGTTGACCAGGGTGGGACTTTGGAAGAATGAAGCGGAAAGTGGAAGAACGAAAGAGGCCGACACAGATATGATTATGCTCTAGATTGGTTTATTAACGGTTTGAGTTATACAGTCTCTTTTTCGGGGATTCTGAATTCTTCTCCAGAACCCTTTTTAATCCTTAATCCTCACAATCCTTCTGGCTTCCTCGCTGTAGACCTTAAAGGAAATTTATTTGCCTCAGTAAGTCACCACGAATCTTTGAGATCTTCTGCACCAATCTATATGATCCTAAGGGTGATTTGGATATCCTGGGGCTGCAGAGGCCTGGAAATAGGTGGGGCTTCCCAGGGCTAGTGAGTGTACAGCAGCTTTATAGCTCCAGTCTCTAGATCATCTGCATCCAGGAAGAGGCTGTTTCTTCCCTTCCCCACTTAGCCACCCCTATTTTCTCCCTGAATTCTTGCCTATCATTTTCTTCTTCTGACTTCCTGCATCTGCTTCCCTTCTTCTGCCCACTTCCAATCTCCATTCACTCTGGCTCACCTCTGTTTGCTCTCTTGTTGCCTCCAGGTTCTGTCCTTGCTCCGTCACAACTTGATTTCCTATATTTTAGTTCAGCTGCCTTCAAACTTCCTCGGATGCCCTGCTTAAGCTGGGGCCTCCAAATTTACCTCCGAGTTTCTGAATGATTCGATGGCAAGTCTGTCACAATGTGCATCCAACAAATCTTGGACCCCGTTTTGTGACTCTGATGTCGCAGCAGTTTGGACCAATGTGGCTCATCTGTCCCTGTAATGATCCCGCCCCCCAATTATTTGCTTTAGGAAATCTGCCACCACATTCAGCAAGAGATTGGGCCAAATGCAGTGGGATTTGACACCATTAAGCCTTGCTTCTAAACACACCAGCGTGAACTGCCACAGAAGCCCCAGTGATATCACGATTCATTGCCTATCTGATGTTATGTTGTCTCCCGAAAGTCCCGTGCAGTGCCAGAGCAATGTTTAATTTGTCTGACATGCCTCCACAATGGGGGCCAGGCGCAAGCCAGTGAACAGCAGCCCTGCTGCGCCCCTGCACTTGGAGTTTGTAATTTCCTAGCCTTGAGACTTCACTTCACTTTATGAATAAGTGACTTTGCTCCCTTTAGAAGCTTCTGGCTAATTAATCATGGTTGTGGAGTGCTGTTGCAGGCAGCTTGTTATAACATTTGATTAATAACAAGTGCTGATTTGGGAATTGTGGTACAGTGAGCAAGATCACATCTGGCAAGGCATGACAGTTACGTACTCCTTCACAATACCAGCACTTTTTTATTTTTATTTTTTTTTCTGGCCCTGGAGTTTTTGCTCTGGGCTGCTCAGAAGTTGCTAGCTCATGTGTCCAATGAAGTGTTGAATTGGAAAGATTTGAGAGAGAGATGCATGGAATATTTTCCAGTGTAGTTTTTTTTATTTGTGGCAGAGGGTTAGAAACAAAAATTGTTGGTAGTGTGGAAATTTTCACTGACAAACCGATAGTGTGAATATTGACCTTTTTCATTCCTGTTCAACTCTTGTGCTGTCCCTGGCTGCCGCAGCATCTTTAGTCCCTTTTCTGTCCCCAGTTAACGATTCTTCCTGCATCCTGGATTAGTCCAATGATCCCAATCAATCAGGCATTAAGCAGGGAACAAGATGACATTATTACACCGTATAGCCAGTTCACAATCTCTCAGGTCAAGTGACAATACAAATAAATAAGCCGACAGTTTCTGTAAGGAGCAAGGTGTTCTGTAAAATCACTAAGAATAGGAAGTGTTTTTGTGTTGCTGAAAATTTTCACAAAAAGTATACTTTCAGCCCATTTCTAATTCTCGGATTCAATCTATACTCATTAAAGGTGATATATTTTATTTTGGATTTGATAAGAGTCTGGATTACATCCGAAACCATCACCCATATCTTGCTCTTTAGAGGTGTACTATTTTAATAGTGAAATAGGAAAATCTACATAGCTTCAACCACATGATCCTGTCCCCCCCCCCCATATCAGAATTTATATGATCTTTGGGTTCATAAACAGCATATGGAACTGTACCCCTGGGGATGCAGGTGGAGGAACATCAAGTTCAGATATTTCCTCACATTAAAATCTCTCTGCTAAATATCAAAATAAACAATGTATTTTAGCCCTGCATGTTTGTTTGTTCCTCTATAAGAGCTGCTGTGACAGGGTTCAGGACCACAGCATGGAGAGAGAGCGGCTTTAAACCCATAGTTCTGCTATGGTCCCAGTCTGAATTGGGCCCTTCATGACTGCTATTTGCTCAGAGAGGGAAGCTCTCGTTGGCAGGAGTACTGTGGGGACAACAGGTTAAAGCCCCTTCCCTCTTCTACAGTGCCATGATCCTGATTGCCCCCAAGGCAAGAAGTTTGTGTGTGTTAGTGTGTGTGTGAGAGATTAAATATACTACCTAATCTGCCTTTTAAAGTTGTATGGGGGTGTTATCGGGGGTTAGCCAGATCGGGCAGTGTCTGAAGGTACACTGTGGACCCACCTGGCCAAGCAGACACCAGCACATTTAGTACTGGAAATAATGGCAGTGCCCAATGTGTTGGGGGGGGGGAGGTAATAGAGCACCTAGTGCAGAGATGAGCCCTAGGGCCCCAGTTACCTGGTGCATGCACTGGGTACAATTCTTGGAGGCTGGGCATATGGTAGTTTCTGAATGTATAGGTGAAGTGCAGCTTCAGACATTGCAAACAATCACTGCCAGCAACTTGCATAATCTCTTGCACAGTTGCCCGGCCATGTTTGTTTTTAAATGTTCATGAAGCGTCTTGGACTGGAGGGCTGCCTCGGTTGTATTCGCTCCTACAGCCTACACAACTTTCCAGTAGCAGATCATGTTTGGACACAACAAGTGGCACTGTCCGTCAAATGCCAAAGTGATTGCACAGGAGCCTGTTGCTTGCTTGAAATGACAGAAGTTGCTCTCAGGAGCAAGAATCCATCAAACAGGAGTTTGATTATTATTAACCCTCTTCTTCCAATACTGGGACTGACACCAGAAGTTAGAGGTTATGAATATTTTATGAGCGCAGACATTTCCAGTGTAAAGTCATTTAACATTATGAGTACTTTGGGAACTGGAATGGAAATTGTTAATACATGCATAATATGAGAGCCTCTGAAAACGCTCCCCTCTTTCTCAAAGACCTCTTTGCTAGCCTCCCAGCTGATTATCCAGTGTTGTCAAGCCTCTCACCTACTCTGACATCACAATCCTATGCATGGTTACCCAGAAGTCCATCCCACTGTGTCCAGTGGAGCTTCTTTCCAGCATGCACTTCCTGGGTTGGTGGCAGCAGATTCCATCTACCAAGGCTTTTCCCTGGTAAGCTGGGGGTCCAAATAGGGAGGAGAGAGGAATGGGAGGGGACATTTCTAGGTTTGGGTCTTACTGTTCTGGATAAGAAGCTATATGTAGGATGGTAGTTAGGGCTCCTGGAGTGGGGTCCAGTATGTTGTGGAGATTGTCTGTGATTTTTGTTGTTGATTTTGTTATTTGTTGATGACATGTTCTTCCTGTTCACAAGATTTGTAACTGACAGCATAACATGGTGTGCAGAGATATGGAAGGTTCTCTTCTAGCTTTCTGGGCTGGTCTGGGGTTGTATGCCCCTCAGAAGATTTCAACGCTTTGACCCTAGTGGCAGGGGCATCCCAAAGAGTCACGAGCTTCCTCTCCCTAGAACAGGAATTTATAGTAAGAAAGTCCAGTTTTTTACTGAGGGGGGTTACATGGATACTGTGGTGTCACCTGTACTCAATCTTTATCTCTTTATGCATAGGCCATATTTTAGGTAGTCTGAATTATCTTGAAATAAATGAGACTAGAGGTACTCTGAAGAGCATGATATCAGCATACTATTGGCAAATGAATCTCAGGTCTCCTCAATTCCCAGCTTTGGGGTCCAATAAGTGACTCCATCTGTAACTTTTTTCCCCCAACAAATAAGCTTTTAAAATGTCACCCCAGCCCTGAAAGATGTGGTGTGCCACCAAAAGAATTCTGTCTTTGAGCATCTTCAACACAATGTCCCATCAACTCTAGGGTTAAACTTTAGGACTCAGCAGCAGACGTGGGGAGGGTCCATAACTCAGTGGTAGAGCAAATAAGAACATAAGAACAGCCCCACTGGATCAGGCCACAGGCCCATCTAGTCCAGCTTCCTGTATCTCACAGCAGCCCACCAAATGCCCCAGGGAGCACACCAGATAACAAGAGACCTCGTTCTGGTGCCCTCCCTTGCATCTGGCATTCTGACATAACCCATTTCTAAAATCAGGAGGTTGCACACACATATCATGGCTTGTAATCCATAATGGATTTTTCCTCCAGAAAATTGTCCAATCCCCTTTTAAAGGTGTCCAGGCCAGATGCCATCACGTTTTGCATGTAAAATTCCTGACATCTGTACCTGAGGAAACAGATCAGGGAACTCCTGTGTCCAAAGCACTGGAAAGTCACAGCCAGTCAGACGAGGGAATCCAAAACTAGAAGCCTTAAGGCCACATTTGTCCTAATGGTGAGAACCAGCTTGCTCTCCAGCTGCAAAAATGGGGTCAAGAGCAGCTTAAGATGGGAACTGTGGCTGTGACAATGGAACTTGCTGGTAGTTCATTTCATGAGAGTTGGGAAAGGCTGGTGGTCCCTTTCCATGCCCTCTTGTTGACCAGGGGTTTGAAGTTACTAATCTATATAGACCAATAGGCACTTTCAGTATAGAGTACTACATAACCATTAGACCTTCTGGATCATATCATCCACAGTTCACATTAACCTTATGTAGATGCAATATCAACACTATCTAGATTCTCATTGGTGAAAGGAAAGCACTCTACATAAGTCAGGGGCACGTTGCAGATCTCGTACAAGTCATTAGAATGTAGACTGATATGAATTATTCATTTGAATATAAATATAACAAGCTACTTATTGATACAAAGCGCTTGTTAAATGGGGATTTATGTGTAAGCTTCTAGATGGTCAATAAATATTGTATTATTGTTTGGTCTTTAATGTATTCCCACTCCCCCGCTTTCCTTCCCCCCTCTTTCCCTATTCCAGTGAACAGCTGAGAAGCTTAGCATGATATAGAGACTACCCCAGGAGTAGTTCACCCCAATCAAAAAGAGTCTTGTGTCTCTATGAAATCCAATCTTATGTGAAGAACTGTGATGTATCATCACCGGTGCAGCTTCTCTGAACTGAATTGAGGAGGAAGCATTGCACACAATAGCAGTGCATACAGTCACTCCATAGTGATTCCTGTGATTTTCAGTGGCCTGAACAAGTGTCAATTAGATCACAAAAATTACTATCGAGTGAATGTGTGTGTGGGATTTACCTAACTGCCTCAATACAGCAAAGAACATCTGTCATCTGTGCTTGGAAGGAATCAGTCTTCTGTTTGTTTAGCTAATGGTGATACATATACTGTTGTCAGGGCCCAGGATTTGATCTGAAGTTTTAGAGTTCTGCCTTCTTCATGATCTCCATGAGGAGGACAAACAATTCAGTATTAAGGGGGAAAATTACTTGGGTTGGGTTGGGACTTTTCTTATTCACTTCACTCCACCCACCTATATCCATCCTGTCAAGCTCTGTTGCTTACCCCTCAATTACATTAGTCTCCGGTTCCATCCTCTGACCTATGAGGCATCACCCCTTAGACCAGCCATTTTTGACCATTGTGCCGTGGCACACTGGTGTGCCATGAGTAGTCCACAGGTGTGCCATAGGAATTTGTGGGAAGGTCATTTATTAGTAGGGCCAATGGGAGATGTGAGCCTCCCACTGGCAGCATGGTGTGCCTTGTCAATTATCAAAAACCTGATGGTGTGCCTTGACCATTTTAGTGCCTTGTCAGTGTGCTGTGAGATGAAAAACATTGAAAATCACTGCCTTAGACTCTAGGTTCTTCTCCTTGAAGCTCAGGGTCTGATTTTCAGGGGCTTTGCAACCATTCATCTCCATCTAGTACATCACAGTGCTTATCTATGCCCCATTGAATCGACAGGATGCATCTTTTGGCATGAAGCAAGAGATGCACATTTTCAATCAGGATTGTCAATTGTTACATGTGATGAGTTGCCCACAACCAGAGCTAAATCAGAGCCAACATGTTGTAAAACATGACAGCTGTTAAAGTGTATGCCTAAAACTGTAAAAGTGCGAGTGTAACCAACATTGTATTTATTTCACTTCCATATGCTACTTTTTGACCAGGGTCCCCAGAGCAGCTTACAGCCTTCACAAAGCGCAATACTATTAAACTGCACAACTTAAAAAGCATTTATGTAGCTCATTCTAACCCACTTTCTCAAGTAATTTAGAAAAATACCAAAAATAAAAATAACTATAAAGCAGAACAAAAGAATATAATTTAAAATCTAAGTGAAAAGTTAATGTTTTCCAACCTGTGTTATCATACAAGTGCAGTCATTAAGGAGCCCTGACTGGATGCACTGCCCTGCTGAGTGCACATTTACAGGAGGCCTGCACTGTATCCATCGCAAATAGGGGCCCAAAGTAGGGGCCCAAACTCTTCCCCCTATACCCGGGTAATCCACCACAACCCAAATGGGTCTCCTTAGACTTGCACCATCTCAGGAGGTGGCATAAGCCCAAGGAAAGTGGAGCAGCTTCAAGCCGACGCAACCCTCCCTCCCCAGGTTGGCGCGGAAGCTGGGCGAAGCTTCTGTGGGCTGGCACACGTCCCTACGTTGGCCTTACTGACTCCTGAGGAGGTGCAAACGTGCTTTATGGCACGTTTGCGACTCACCTTGGCTAGCACAAGGGACATGTGCCAGCCTAACAGGGAGTTTGGATTGCACCCCTAAGGGCACACTCAGGTTTGCCTCTATGTAATGTGTGAAATGGTCCTCTTAACAGCCTGAGCAGGAGCTAAAATACGAGTGCAAACTAGGACTAAAATGCGGAACTGGGTTATACTATCAGTTCTGTAAGTGCTGGACTGAATGGAAGAACTTTTCATTCCCCGCATTATCTCCCATTGTAATCGTAATTTATGAGCCCTGACAGATGCTGCCAGAGTCTTGCAGGTTGTACTCCTGCATCACAGTTTGCAGGAAAACAGGCATTTGTCAAATGGTTTTCCCTTGTTCAATATACATTGAATTATTGTTTCACTTGCTGTAGTTCTTTTTCTTTTTTCCTCCCCTTATAATTAACTTTCAAATCTGCCCAGGGAATATAAAGAGCAAACAAATTCATTTTGCAATAACTTGCAAATAAAAGGATTTCCAAATCACAGTTGACAGCTAATAGCGTGCAAGGACTGCAGTCTGTAGCGGCTTGAGAGGCTGGTGAAATGAATGACTGCGAGGTAAGAAATATCAATGATTAATTCGCATTACTTGGCTTTAGTCTTTTAGCACATAATGATCACATAGATTTTTAGAGGTGCTGCAAAGGAGAACGAACAGATCTTTGAGCACTGATCATAATTCTAACCTCCAGTGACCAAGGGTTGGATGAGTCTGGCCGTCTGCCATTAGCTTATTAAAATGTCGATACAACATATTGCTAAATGGAGAGCAAAGAACAGAACTTTTAAGGTAGTCACCTCCTTTATTCAGTGGGGAAGATACCAATGAAGCCTCTGTCTCTAGCCTCTTTAGTCATCCTTTCCCCCAGAAAGCAATAATTATTCTTTTCCATAGTAGGCAAAAGATGCTTTTGCAGCAACTCTCAGGCCTATAGAAGAGCTATAACTTGGGTAATAGAGATGTATTTCTCAAGGTGTGGCTCTGGGGTGCCCTAATGAGATATGAAAGAAGAAGGTGTGAATAATTCCCTCTTTGCCAGCCCCAAAGGTCTGTGTGGGAGCAAAGTACCACACTTCACTATCTAGAACAGGGGTGTCCAAAGTTTTTGGAAGGAGGGCCACATCATCTCTCTGACACTGTGCCAGGGGCTGGGGGAAAAAGAATTAATTTACATTTAAAACTTGAATAAATTTACATAAGTTTACATAAAGGAATATATTTAAGATGAACTTATATGAATGAATGAAGGTCTTGAAATAGCTCAAGGCCTATAAAAGGCCTTGCACAAAGCAAGGTTGGCCTTTCCTTTGCTGCCGCTACTGCATCACAGACGTGAAACAGCAAGCAGTGGAGGAAGCCCTCATTCCACAGCTCACACAAGAGGTCAAACAGTTGCCCTCACGCTGAGAGCAGTTGCATTGGGCCAGTGTGGGCTCCAATAAATCTCTGGAGGGCCAGAGGCTCATTGGTGACTGGAGGCTCCCTGAGGGCTGCATTGAGAGGCCTCGAGGGCTGCAAGTGGCCCCAGGGCCGGGGTTTGGGCACCCCTGATCTAGAATGAATCCCTGTTGCTAGGGTTGTGTGTTACACAATCCTATAAGTGCAAAAGCTCAAAGAATGGCATGCACCTGCTCAGGAATTGAGTACAGAATGCACCTGCTCAAGAATTGCAACATTCATTTTTAAAAAAGGAACAAGTTTCTAGCCATTATTGTTGCAAAGATGTACTTCAAATTGGGCAATGCTTCAGTGGGCTTCTTGCTTTTCCGACAGCATAACAAACCAGGATAAACGATGGAAAATAAGACAAAGTATACATATTTGCACAAGGCTGGTTCACCTCAGCACAGAATTCCTTTTTCTGCACATTCATTTTAAAGCAGAGTGTCTTCAAGCCTTGCCTGCTGCTGACAGCTGTCACTGATTGCTGAAGAGTTACTATATAGGATTAGGTCATTCCAAAAATGCCTATACGGTTCTGTGAAGTTCTCAGTTTATTTTAGTTTGGTATAACTTACAACTCAGCAAGTTAAAGGCAGCTCACCAGCCATGCATTGTGATCTGCCAGCTGCCTGACACTGTGCCTCCCCCTATTTTTGCAGCCACAGGCAAACAGAGCATGTGCCTGGCATATGTAATGGCTCTAATTCAATCCGAACTGTCTTCAATTAAAATCAAGTTGATGATCCAGGCCCTGGCCGGCCACCAACTTTAGCTAATGGGACGACCATCAGCTTGATCGGTCAAACTTTGAGCAGGCCTGATTTCTTGTCAAACATTCAAAACAAATCCATGAACACAATCTGTCTCTATCAATATTGTATGCACACCCAGAGAGAGAGAGAGAGAGAGAGAGAGAGAGAGAGAGAGAGAGAGAGAGATTACTAACAGGCACAAATAAAATCCTTGTTAGTTTAATAATTGTGTATATGGAGCAAAATTTCAGCCAGTGTAACTTTTCTATACCCTTGCCAAAATGCTGCACAGCTGTTTAAGGTCCAGAAGTCCTGCCCGCCTCTCCCCCCTCTGTGTTCCTTATCAGTGTCATTTAACATCATACCTTTGAGATTTGCATGGGGACGAATGGAGAATTATGAGCAAGAAGGAGTAATGCAAGCAACAGTAGAGTGTGCTGTTCCTTTTTTATTCGGGGAGGGGATTAGGCTTTCAAATGGGAGGATTATTGGTTTAGCACTTCCTATCTTATTAGTGGCATGCTCGTCTTTGTTTCCAAGGAGCTTTTCATTTTAATGTGATTGGCAAGTGTGCTGTTGGTATAAATTGGGCTAGTTATTTCCCTTCAGGTTTTACTTAAGCTAATTCTCTTGTTTAGGGTCGGGGAAGCCTGCTCATCAGACGGTGTTTGCTTTGTGCTGTGCAATCTGTTAGCTTCTACTATAGGGGTAGATAAGTGGTGGCCCAATTCCACCCTGAAGAATCCCTGCCTATTTCTCAAGCCCTGATTCCAAGGACTCCCCAGCTGAGATGCACACCAAGAGTACTTTAAGCCCCCTCCAAGAGTGAACAACACCAGAAGCTTGGGTAGGACCCTTCCCTACATCAGAATTTGCTCTTGTACATTGGAGGATGTGGTGGTGACGTAATCAGCAAGAACAGATTTTCTTGTTACTCAGACCAGTAAGAAAACCTGATCCTGAAGTTTCTAGGGACCAGAAACTTTGGCCCATTGAAGCATGGGCAAATCCTTGCTGATGTGGTTGATGAGTGCATAGTATCTCACTTGATCCAGAACTGAGTGCATGTGTTGAATTCTTGCCTGACCTGTTTCAAGTCAGTTCCATCCCATTGCCTTCATCTTTCTCACTCCTTGCAGCACTGCATATATCTGTGTTATGCAATGTCCTTGACACCCGGTTTTTGTTTTTTTCTGGAGTGATGCAAATGATTTTGACCTCACACCATCCCTGCAGCTATAGTCCAGACTTGCTAAAATGGTTCTGTGTGTCTCATCGCGCAATGGCAGGCAGTATGTTACGCTTGTTTGCCTTTCTAAAAGTAATTCAACATGAAGAACAGCTTTCATTCCCAAGAAAGGGAAGCATGAAAAGATAGGAATCCTGCAAAGGAGGGACAATGGAGTGCAAAGAGAGGCTGTGAGGTCAGTGATACAGAATTTGGGTGGCCAACACAGTGAATATGAGAGGAACAAGGCAGGAAAATGGTGCTAGCTGGGTGTATGAAGAACTGTAAGAGAAACAGGTTGAGCAGGTATGAAGTAAAAAGCACCACGCACCACAGAGATGCAGGGCATCAGAATATGGGTGAGGTTATCTGGAGTTACGGGATATGGTGTCATCAGTATGTTGATGATAGCCCACTCTGTTTCTCTTTTTCATCTCTTTTTCACTGTGTCTCAGTGCCTGCTTGAGCGTAGTAATGAACTAGAGGGGTAGCGGTGATTGAACCTAAGCTCAGTCCAAATAAAATGGATGTGACAATTGCTTCTCAAGTCTGCACTGGCTATTTTCCCCAGTGCAGATATGGAGTTCAGGATCTGGTGGATCAGAGGTTCACCAGCCCCACTCCCTTCCAGACTCAGTTCCTCTCCCGCCCCAGAATGCCCCCCTACCCCGATGCCCTCACTGCCACCTAGAGGTCTTACCTAGCTCCAGGCAGTGTCTGGCTGGTTCTGGGTCAGTGCCGGCACTGATTTGACACAGGGTGTTGCAGATATGCCTTACAGCATGTTTGCAACACCCAGCGCCAGTGGTATGCTCATACCATCAGTTCTGAAGATCTCAAGATTGGGCTGTTAGTGAACTGGTTGGAAAGTGGACTGGTTGGAAAGGGATAGGCCTTTTCTAGATGGAATAGCACACTCCCAGGTTCCCAGCTCAGGTTCCCAGCTCAGGGGTGATTCCGATCCCAGCTTTGTAGTTGGCTTCCTAGCCAACATTTGTGACCTGGTGCATCTTACCAGCTTTGGCTGATGTGCTATCTTCGCCCTCTACTGGAAGAGAAAGGCCTAGCTGTTGTTCATGCCTTGGTGACTTCTAGATAAGATTATTGTAATGTGCTTAATGTGGGGCTGCCCATGAAAATGGTTTAGAAACTTTTAACTAATAAGAAGCATTGCTCCCCAAGTGGTAGTGGGTATAAACTGGTACACTGTAATATTACACCTCTGTTGAAGCTAGTTTGTTTTGGAGCGCAACTTAAAGCACTTTAAAAAAAACACAAAACCCAACTGATCTGGGGCCTGGATAGCTAAGATACGGCCTCCTTTCATATCAGAGCCCCCCACCCAATTTAAGACTGGCTGTTGAGGCCTTGTTCCAGGGGCAGCCCATTCATGGGGCCAAAAGAAGTAGTTGCCTCAGAAAACAGGTTGATGGGGCTATCTCTGTCTCCTTGCTTGCCTCCACTGCTCTCCTTCCACTCCTGTTCATTTGGAACAATTCAGTTGGTTTAATTGGCTGTTCAATTGGAGAAGGAAAGGAGGTGGCAGACGGGGACAGGAAATGTGACAGGGAGGAGAGTGCTGAGCTAGTTCATTGGCGAGTGGGAGAAGCAGAGGCTGGCCCATCATCTAGTGGTGGGCAGCTGTTGGCACACCACCGCAGACAACAGGAGGTCTTGGACCAGCCCTGCCCTGCTCTGAATACTCTCTTATTTGGCTGTTGGATTGGTATCCCCAATCAATAGAGTTGTTGCAGTGATAGACTCAGAACATTGGAACTCTCTCTCCCACACACACATGTTGTTTGCTTGGCACCTTGACTGTGGTAGCTCTGTAAATAGGTTAAAACACTTTTGGTCTGTGGTTTCTTTTGAAGATAGTTCATGCAGATTTTTTCTTTATTTTTACTGGTTGTGCAGTGTGGCTTACAATTGATTTCAGCTGTTCGACCGCCTATCGTCTTTGTATGCTGCTTTGAAAACTCATGGTTCTGTGAATTATTAAATGAATACAAAAAGTTATTGGGGCCCTGTCACCTAGGCCCAGCCCAGGTGGCCAGGAGCTCCCTAGGAGCAGGGGCCTCCTCTAGGGTAGAGGCCTCCTCGGGAGTAATACCCAAGTACTCACAGGACTGGGGTCCCTTACAGAGCACCTACCTGGGAGGAGGAACAAGGACCAGCTGGGAACACCCAGCAGGCACGTGGTTGGAAGGGATGGGGCCGGCCCAAGAGGGAAGAGGCCTCACAAGGAGCCTGGGGAGGGAAGAGGGAGGTTGCTCCTCTCCAGAGGGGAGTAAGGCTCAAGGAAAGCCAGAGGGAAAGCAGCATCCCTGCCTAAGGGAGAGGCCTCCAGAGGGAGGAAAAGGATGGCTGCCCTGGAGAGAGGAGGCTGGGGTGGGGGGAGACTTCCCTGACCCTAGACCTGCCTGGACCCAGAGGGTGACCCCTAGAGAGGCGGGGTCATGGAGACAGGGGAGTGGAGCCAACTATACCCCGGGGGAGCCAGCTGGATGGGAAGCTAGACCAGAGAGAACAGGGGCCCTCTTGAGGCCAGATAGCCTGACCCCGACTGCCAGGGTGGCAGCCTCCAAAAGCCTTGACCCCGGGCCAAGGGATTGGGAAAGGAGGGCTGTTGCTGACAACGCCCAGGAATGGGTAGGGTCAGGTCCAGAGTCTGCCAGACGAATTCGACACAAGTCAGCATGATGCCTGTAGGTCTGTGACTTAAGAGTCCGAATGAATGTAAAACAGCTGACGCTATTAAACTGCCTGTGTCAAGCAACTATACCTGCCTCCTGTCCGTTAATCCACCGCCGACCATCGTTCAAGGACAGGGTAAGCCCCTCACACTCACTTGCTACCCCAGGGGAGGGTTACCCTCCCGCTATGGACACTACAGGCCCTTTGTTTCTTACCTGAGCCCTCATCTAAAAAGAGAAGCTGCGTACTCCTTCCCCAACCTAGCTTGTTGCATGTGCTCCAAACGACACACGGAGCTCCCTGTGTGAGGGGGTTTCTCCATTCACTTCAGTGGACGGGGCTGTTCAGTGTGAATGGGGGAGTCCTGCGTACCTGTTGCTGCTTCTCCCAGTGCCAGTGCGTGAAGCTGTCTCGTATTCTTCTTCATGTGCTTTTCAATCAAAACCACTGTGCCGGTTGTTATTTGGATGCAATTGCTGTGTTTGCATGTATTTTTAGAGGAGCAAGTGACTGGTGGGAGGGCTGTCCTTTCCATTTCAAACTCTAACCGAGGAAGCTGGCCTACGTGGAATGGAAGAAAATGGCAATTGTCATTGCTCTCATTTAACCTGATTCCTGCAGGTTTGCTGGCTGATCATATTCAGAATCTCTAAACTGTAAAATGAGATTAAGGGCCAAACTAGACATTGTGGGCAGCCCAGCTATTTGACCTACTGAGCTTGTGGGACTGCCCAATTTATTTTGTTACTAGTAGCTATGGGGGACCTGAACCACATTACGGCTGCAATCCTAGCTACATTTACCTGGGAGTAAGCCCCACTGACTATAATGGGACTTACTTCTGAGCAGACATGTATAGGATTGGGCTCCCAGACTGCTGCATGGGATGATGTAGTGGGTGTTAACCCTTTGACAAGGATAAAAAGCTCCCATTGGCACAAATGAGATTCAAACTGGAATTGTGAGAGGAGCAAAGGGTTAAAGCCTTCTCTCCCCCTCATGGCAGTCCTCACCTGAATTCAGCTCCCATGGCTGCTATTTACTGAGTACAAGTCCATCCTCTTGGGCTTAACATAACAGAACATATAGTTTGTCCCTAAGGACAAGACAAGGCACAAGACAGTTATGCTGGAGGAAAAAAAAAAAACACACTGTGTTGTGGACAGATTTACATGTACAGTCCAGTTCCAGGACAGAAGGAACTGATGTGACAGTAAGAAGACACTGATTTATCACACAAGCGCAAGGCACTGTCAGTGCTGTCTTGGATCCAGTTGCACTGCAGCATCTGGTGTTTGGATCTGGATTCTGGCTGTGACTTCCAAATTCTACCTCATCATGTGGGAAGTAAATGACATGTAAATATAATCTGTGGATCATCTTCCTGTTCTAAGTCGCTGTCTCAACCTTTTCTACAGCACTGATTTTTAAATTGTTTCTTCCTCTAATGCAGTTACAAGAATACAGCTTGTACTTCTACCATTCGTTTTGGATGCTGCCCTAAAGTAACATGAGATGTTTTCATTCATGATGTCTTTTATTTGGGGTTTGCTAATAGTACTGAGTGTGTGCCGAGTATGTGCTGCACACTGTGGGCTGGGGGGCAGTCCTGGAGGTCTCCTCTGGGCAAATTTGTGTCCTTGCCCAGAGGCAAGCCTTGACTGCCCTGCTTGGTCTATTTGGACCTGCACCAGTGATTTTACTGGTGCAACACCAGGTGGATTGAGACTGTGAAGGGAGATAGGATGTTGGCAGTGCACCCATACTGCCCCCTTCTCAGCCTCAACCTCAACCCCTTCCCTATCCCAGTCTTTGCCCCATACCTCCCCTCCCCACCCCATTCTGCATGCCTCTGCCCACTCCATACAGACATGCAGTCTTCGGAGGCCACTGGTGTTTGACCACAGCCACTTGCCACTTGCGGTGGTGGCCCAGCTGTTGGGAATGTTGTGCTACCTTTGCAACTGCAGTAAAATATGCTGTTCTGCTGGAACGTAAGTTCTGGCGGTGCAGCAGACCCATAAGATTGGGCCCTCAGACTCTCTTAGAGGACCCACTGAGGGCAAATACCACCATCTTTGTTTAGGGCCAGCTGGTCAGCAGCAGCATTTTCCCCAATCAGTGAGAACATAGTCCAGCACCCACTGCAGTAGTGTAGAGCGCTCTGGAGCATGGTCTCCATTCAAATGCTACCTGACCCAATGAGAAGGACTACACACTGTCACAGAAAAGTCTGGCTCATTTGCAGGAATAACATACCTCAGAGTGCTCTATGCCAGTGGTCCTCACACATTTAGCGCCGGGACCCACTTTTTAGAATGAGAATCTTATCAGGACCCACCGGAAGTGATGTCATGACCGGAAGTGACATCATCAAGCAGGAAAACTTTTATTAATCCTAGGCTGCAATCCTACCCACACTTACCCAGGAGTAAGTTCCATTTACTAGCACTGTTGAAAGAATATGCATAGTAGCTTGTTAAAAGTACAGATCTGTAACATCTCCCCAAACATAGTTACATATCATGGTAGCATCAAGTCTAATATATTAAAAATAAAATCTTGAAATGAATGGGGACCCACCTGAAATGGGCTCGCGACCCACCTAGTGGGTCCCGACCCACAGTTTGAGAAACACTGCTCTATGCTGTTAAAGAGGATGCTGAAGTCTGCTCTCACTTCATACAGGGCCTGGCAGCAGACACAACCTCTGATTAGTTGAGAACGTGCCTTACTGTCCTCGCTGCGGACATATGGGCCAGATCAGTGGTTCCCAAACTTTTTAACACCATGACCCACTTTTTAAAACAACATTCGACCAGACTCACCTAGGTTTACAAGACTTTTGATAAAAAGCGATCTAGAAAGAAATAATATTTTTACTTATTTACAAGTATTAAAGTATTTTATTTTATTTACCAGCATTTTATTTATTTACAGGTATTCTTTCGGGAGCTGAACTCCTTGCCAAGCAAATAGCAGCTTTCTTGCAAATGGCAGGAGCTGAGCTCTTTGCAGGACAGTGAGCAGCTATTGGAGTGAGGGCTTGAGGCAATTAGTTACCATCAGCAGGGTTTTCATTGGAGACCCTGCACAGTGCTATGCGACCCATCAAAAATCAGGTCGTGACCCACAGTTTGGGAACCACTTGACTAGATGAAACAAACAGAAGGATGATGACTTTTGGACTTTGCTCCGTTATTCGATTCTCCAGCACTACAATCTTGTGTACACTTACCCAACAGTAAGCTTCACTGAACACAGTGGGGCTTACTCCTGAGTAAACATGTACAGGTTTGGACTGCAAATAAACCAGTGCCATTGGATATTAGGCAGGATAAATTATTGACAGTTCTTATCCTTCACCACATCTGATTTTGGTTTGTTTTTTTTCACACGCAGGCTTCTTTCTGAATTTGGAATGACTGCATCAGCTTGTTTTCCTTCCTTTCCAGGCTACTGAAGCATAGCTGTCTATTAAATATATGCACGCTGTTGGCATCAGCCTGTACAATGCAGAGTATCTTGTGCTTTCACAGACTCTGCTTCCATTTGCAATCATTATTAGGACAATTTTCTTCAGCAAACTTGACTCTCCCTGCCCCAAAAGCTATGCAATTTGTAGCCACCAGAATGGTGATGACTTATCAACAAGTAATTTGCAGTAAACGATGGGCCTGAGACTGCAAAGATGTGCATTGTTTCACCTTATTTCTCTTTTCAGCTGCCAAAGGGCTTTAATACGCAGGGCTCATTTTCTACAAATTGCTACAAGAAACCTGGTTAAGGATTTTCAGAGAAGTAAAGCAAACATGTCAAAATGTGCCTGTACTTATGACTTACATCTTATGGCTTTGACTTAAGTTGCTATCTCAAACCATACATCATAAATTATGTATCTTCTTATGCCTTGTTGTCATTGGGTCAGAGAGCTGGAGGACCTTGAACCCCAACCCACAACTATACAAAAGGCAAATGTCAAGCTAGAATAGTTTATTGCCATCTCTGGACTCAATAAATGACCAGAAGCCTTCTCAGAGGTCTGGTCTGTAGGGTGAATCCTCAACTGGGTCAATTGCCCAGTAAAAAAAGAAAATGGAGTGGGTCTACTCTCATACACTCCATGGGGGATCTGAATGGATTTCTCCATATCCTAAATCTCATATTTTTCTGTGTCTACATTTAAGACTTCTGGTTTCCACCAGGGAAAATGCTGGGAGAGGGATTTGTCTAGATATGGTGAGACTGATGGGGTTCTCTAGCCACCCAGTCCAGTCTTGAAGTCCACACCTATAGAAGGAATGGGCAGGACAGTGGAAGAAGGAAGTTGATCCATTGGGGACTCCTTCTTCTCCAGGAACAGGTGGCTGGTCCTCTCTCTCTCTCTCTCTCTCTCTGTCTCTCTGTCTAGTTTTCCTGTCTCTCAGGAAATCTGAGAGAGGAAATCTGTCTCTCAGACCATTTTGACACTTTGTTCTTACCCTTTGCTCATCTTCCTTCTCACCATCCTGCTTCCTTTCTCCTCTGGCTCCCTCTCACATCTTCTGCCTTATCCTTCCAGCCTGACATTGGCCCTGGCAGGTAGATGTGTTCCATGCTCTTGGGCTACCATTGGTTTAGTGGCTGATGCCATAATCTCCATGGGAGGCGGTGCTGAGTACTTTGCAGTGGAAAACAGGCTGCACTGAAGAATTAGGACAATAGAGTGATTAGTGAATAGAGTGAACACTCCACTAAAATTGAGTGTTGGGCGGGTTAGGACAGACAAAAGAAAATATTTCTTTACTCAGCGTGTGGTTGGTCTGTGGAACTCCTTGCCACAGGATGTGGTGATGGCATCTAGCCTGGATGCATTTAAAAGGGGATTGGACAAGTTTCTGGAGGAAAAATCCATTATGGGGTACAAGCCATGATGTGTATGCGCAACCTCCTGATTTTAGAAATGGGTTATGTCAGAATGCCAGATGCAAGGGAGGGCATCAGGATGAGGTCTCTTGTTATCTGGTGGCTCCCTGGGGCATTTGGTGGGCCGCTGTGAGATACAGGAAGCTGGACTAGATGGGCCTATGGCCTGATCCAGTGGGGCTGTTCTTATGTTCTTATGTAGGCCTTTCCTCTGCAATGAAACTCTCTACTGCTTCCTTCCTTCATTCTTCTTCTTTTTTTACCTTTATCTAGCAGCCTGTACTGAATCAGAGCTTGTGCCACCATTGCTGCTGTTGTTCCACAGAAAGAATTGCCTGCACTCATCATCAGAGGATTATAGATACGTCTGAAAATGGCAACAATTAATCCAATGCACCAGAAGACTCTCCACCAACGATGGTACAAGTCCATACAATATAGTATTCAAAGCATCTGGTGGATGTGTAGTGAACAGGCTAAACATGTAATAAAAAGAATGCATTTAGAATTATGTCCAGGAGCGAAGGCGGTGAGCAACCTCTCCACAGCCCCAGAATTTATGTCCCATGCTAAGACCATTTGTCAGAAGTTAGTAGATATCCAGCAGCTCGAAAAAATGGGATTTCTCCTTGTGCAGTCATTAAGGCAGCATTTTGCTTAATGAATGACAAAATATAATAGAATATGAATATCTTTCCCATCCCAAGGACCGAAGGAGGCTGATGAAGTAATTTTAAACCCATCATTTAGGTCTTTCTTTTTCTCCCACTTTCCCCTAGTAAACAAGGTTGTGAAGATTTGCAGAACCCTCTTGACAAATGTTACTAATCTCATAAATATGCTTCTCCCCACCCCCACCCTTCAACATTCCTTTGATAGTTCCCCAGGGAGGAACCTCCAATCCCCCCCCCTGCCCATTTTGATTTAGTAAGTATTTAATAGCGATTTTAGCTATACTACATTGAGAGTTTCTTCATCAGCTCTCCATTCAGTGCTGGTGAGAGGCTGACGGGTAACCTAACTAGGTTAAGGGCCCAGTTCTATCCAGATTTCCAGTGCTGATGCAGCTGTGCCAGAGGGGTGTGCTTTGCATTCTGTGATGGGGGGACAGTCACGGAACCCCCCTCAAAGTTCCCTTGGGTCTGTGCTGCAGCTGCATTGGCACTGGGCCCTAAGTGCAACTTATCTAGGACAGTGTTTCTCACACCAGTGGTATGAGTACCACCAGTGATATTTTAGGTGGTGCCTGGTAGTACTCACGGGACCTCTGCCAACTGGCAGCGAGATAAGGACACGATACAGCAAACAGTGGTAGGAAGCTAGGCTTGGCAGGCAGAGATCCAAAGCATGCTTTTCTGTTCTGGAAAAAGCCCTCCCATCCTCCCTGAACCTCTTACTGGTGTTGATTACATCTGGCCTCCCAACCCAGAAGTAACTGGTGAGGATGTCATCGCCACATACTTCTGGTAGTACTTCAAATAGGTGGACCATGTGAAGTGGTATGGAGGAGGATAAACATTGAGAAACACTGGTCTAGCGACCTGTGTTACATCTTTCCTGGAGGTTCCAGATGGGAAAATGCTGAACCTCTCTGAAATTTTTTGCTAATCAAACCATTCTTTTCTTCTCTCAAAATACTTTGATTGTTTTGCCTGAGGATGAACTTCCAAATTCACCTCAACATTAGGAAATGGAGTTTGGTGCCAATTTTAGCTATCTGTCTTCAGTAGAAATTTTTCCTCCTTGAGTGTGTTTATTTCCCATTCTGCTGCAGTTAATGGAACTTTGCATGCCTGCTGAGGAGATAATATATACATTGCGTCCTTCAGCTTTGAGGCATTTATCAAAATGGCGGTAGTGCGAAAATGAATTATAAACAGGTAAGACTGCTGTTATGTGGGGGAGTTTGACAGTTTCAAATCTTAGCAGAGGAGCCACAATTTGATAAGACAACAACCCGCTGGGAGTGGAGCATTTTTTTGGGGACATTACTGAGTGATCATATTACTCTTATGGAGAAAGGAAAACTGATTTGGGAATCTGTCTGCTCTGAATGAAATATCTAAAGTTCACTTCCCACTATTTCTTCTGGTAAGAGAAAGGAAAGATAAGCCTTCATTTCTTTTTCTGTTCTTTTTTTTCCTTTAAAGTCTGGCTGTTTTCCCCAAAAATTGCTTTCTGATGCTGTTCATGTTTTACAAACCTAAGAAAACCTTTGAATATTGTTTTGTGTACTACAGTTCTGAAGGGAAAAAAGAGCTTAGAAACACACTTTGAATAGGTAAGTTTTCTATTAGGAAGGTGGGGGGGAGATTGTGGAGAGTATCAACATACAAGTGTGTGATCCCTCATTTGCAGTTTAAGGTAGTATAGCCCAGCAACCACGACATTCTGCTGCTTGTGTACCTTGGCTGTTAGTGACAGTTGCTGTGGGATTATTGGTCAGACCTTTAGCTAGGACTCTGCAAGTCACTTGACCTTAGGGTCTTCGGTTCCCTTTGAAAGTCTGAGAGCTGATGTCGTAGTTAAGAGTGTTATGCTGTAAAAGCCCCAGCGCAAATCTCACCTCAGTGATGAACTCACTTCCTGACTTGCTTACAAGTCACTCAACCTCAGCCATCCATGTGCAATGTGGGAATAAAAATGTTAACTTACTTTGCAGGGCTTTTGTAAGCATTTACTCAATTATGCATACAAGGTACTTGAGTCCTAGGAAGGTCGTGTCTGTTAATATGAACTGGCCAAAGCCAAGCACTTCTAAATATTGAATTAAAGCCCACTCCTGCCTCCCATTAATTTATGCCATGCAGTAGCACCAATGAAGTGCATACTACATCATATGGTGGGAGAGGCAATCAGATGGCCTAGGAGAGGTAGGTAAAAATATTTTTATTTGCTTCTCTAGGTCACCTGGCTCCAATGGATCTCTTCAGAGTAGGCCAGCTCTTTTGCTGGTATAAGGAGAGTTGGGGTGGGCCTGGGCTGGGTAGGGGGATAGGAACTTTGTGTGTACTGCCACTGCTGAGATGTTCCCCCTCCTGCCTCCTGCCCAACCCAATCCTCCCTGAACTGCCTCCTGCTCACCTCCCGCCTACCCCCCCCACCAGTGGGCATCCAGGCTCCATCAGCAGATGTACAGAACATCTGGCCATTTGTACCCGTGGCTCCAGAGCTCACAATGGCTGTATGCTTTTCATGCCATCATAACAAGACTTATGGCCACAAGATCTGCTGCTGTAGGCCCTACATAGGATTGAATTGATAAACATTTGCTTGAATCTTTCACCCTGGAATCATCATAAGAACATAAGAAGAGCCCCAAGATCTGGATCAGGCCAAGGGCCTATCTAGTCCAGCTTCCTGTATCTCACAGTGGCCTACCAAATGCTTCAGGGAGCACACAAGACAACAGCACAACCTGTGTCCTGGTGCCCTGCATCTGGCAATCAGAGGCAGCCTGCCTCTAAAACCAAGAGCTTACACATACCTACTATGACTTGTAACCCGTAATGAACTTTTCCTCCAGAAATTTGTCCAATTCCCTCTTAAAGGCATCCAGGCAAGGACATAACAGTGCTTAGTTTTGGCACAACTATATATTTGTGTTTCATTGAAAAACAGTTTTATTATTACTTGGCATTTTAAACTACTTCCTAGCCACAGCTCTAGAACTTTGCAGTAGTAAATTTTTTAAATAACTTTTTTTCTTCTTAAATGAAAAATCTTTCAGATAAGGAGAGTGCAGATGAATACCGATGAGCGCAATCTAAGGATGGGATGAAAAATAATTTATGAGTCTCCCTGAATGGTGATAGCCCATAAAAATAATGTATGAGTCTCTAAATGATAGCCAAGCCATGACTGGTAAATGAATGCAACTAAATACCTTGAAATTACCATATTTCATCATAAATTGCCTGCAGGCTTATTTTATAAATATATGTTGGCATCCTTCAGTCTCGAAAGACTATGCTATCGCGCTCTGAAAGGTGGTTCTGGAACAGCGTCTAGTGTGGCTGAAAAGGCCAATTCGGAGTGACAATCCCTTCCACACTGGGAGCAAGTGCAGTCTGTCCCTGGTCTGTCTCCCTGGCTATGGGCCTTCCTTCTTTGCCTCTTAGCCTCAGACTGTTGGCCAAGTGTCTCTTCAAACTGGGAAAGGCCATGCTGCACAGCCTGCCTCCAAGCGGGCCGCTCAGAGGCCAGGGTTTCCCACTTGTTGAGGTCCACTCCTAAGGCCTTCAGATCCCTCTTGCAGATGTCCTTTATGAATATAGCATAGCGTAAATAAATTTAAGGCCAAAAGAGTATCTGATGAGGAGCACCTAGTGTGCCTTTCCCTTTACCCAGCAACACACCCACAGATGTGAAGAGCCTCCTCTTCTACTCCATCTGGGCTCATTAGATGGAATGGAAAAGGCAGAAGGAAATGGGGAGGAAGTGGAAGAGGGAATGGACAGGAAAAGGAGCAGACACTCTAGCCCGCCATTCTCCTCTTTTCTACTGCTGCCTTCCTCTCCTTCTTTTCAAATTGAATAAGCATGGATGGATGGAGGAGGATGAGGTTGGTGCCTGAAGGGACCGCCTCAAACTGCCTCATCATGGATCATCAAGCTCTGCTTATGTTCTATCTCTTTCCAAAATTACCATTTTAAGCACTCATTTATAATGTACAACAACACGCTCCGTTTGCGTGGAACTTCATGCTGCCATGCTTTCTGAAGTTTTAGTTTCATGGGCAGCCCAGTCCTAATCAGGCCACATGGCCTGTGCTCTATCCAGTGCAGGTTCGGAGGTGGCTGGAGGCCTCCTTGGGATAAGGGGATATTTTCCCTTTACCCTGTGAAGCCCCAGCCTGCCCTATGGGGCTTCTTGGATCCATGCCAGCTATCTAGCTGGTGCAAATCTGGGAAGCTGAGTGCAGTGCCAGGATGACTGGGAAAGAGGTTAGGATATGGCAGAGGAGGCCTTTGCCGATCCCATTCCCTCCTGGGCCTGATCCACCCCATTCCACCATCTCCCCATCCGAAAATACCCCTTCTTGCCATCCTCCCCGCGCTGCTCAGCACGATACTACCTGCTCTGGCTGGTGCTGCTCTTGGATGCAGGCTGGCGTAGGCCTTGGAGCCGGTTCTGCTGGTTCACAAGAAGTTGCAAACGTGCTTTATGGCACGTTTGTGACACTTTGAGCTGGCGGAGAAATGGCAGTACCGGTTCACATAGATGTTAGGATTGCAGTGTGCGTGAGTGAAATATTTCAGTGGGAAGAAAGATCAAAGGTGGATTGGATAATTCATGGGAAGCTCCTATCCAACCTTCCTGCTTTCATGTCATTCTCAAGTTGCTGGCCTGGGGTTACCTTGAAGTACAGATGTAAGAAAGACACTCTGGCCAAGCTGTTTTTAATTCTCCTGCTGCTACTGATATGCATGTATTCTGTTTTTTGTATTGCTTTTCCTTAGAAGCCGAGGCTTTTCATTCTCCCCTCCTTTCCCCTCACTCAGTTCTACCAAAGAGTCTAAAGCACAGGTCTCGTTTTGTACTCTTGAGACTAGGGATAATGCACTTTCATATATATAGTAGCAATCTTTCAATTTCAAGACCCGAAGGGACAGACAGGTTCAGAGAAGCAAATAACCCCTTGATCATATTTGAATGGTTCTGATATACGCTGCTGACATTCTCACGTACTATTTGTCTTTATTTTGTGGGTTCCAAATAACCCTAGATGTGCAGCAGTCTATGCTCAGTGATTTTGGCATGATGGGGAAACAGAAAGCACTCAATAAAAGGAAAAGAGTTTATCTTCTCAGATGGTTTCTTGCCAAAAGTACAGACATCAATGACAAACCAAAATCAGATTCCCCCCCGCCCTCTCTCATTGTGGTGTGTGAGTTTATGCACATAGGTAAGCTGTTACTATTCTGTCCCAACATCCAGAAACTGAACTTTTTCAGACTTTAGCCACTAGGCCGGAGGTTCCCAAACTGGGGAGCCCAGCCAGGGAAGCCCTATCTCTGCCCCCTTAAGGGATGGGTTGATGAAGAAGGCAGTGACGCGATTGCCATGATGAATCTGGGGCCAAAGGGGGGGTTGTGAGACTTGCCTAAGGCAGTGCTGGCCTATGGGGGTGGGGCAAGTGGGGAGCCCCATGGACTCCTCTGCAGGACTCCCAAATCTTTCAAAAAGCTAAAAAGGTGATCGTAACCTACCTCCAGATTTGTGATTGCAAACCAGAAATGGGTTGCAATAGCTTTATTTTTTCTTTTCTTTCTGGAGGCTTGGGGAGCCCTGCAAAGGTATCCACAGGGCTCCACACACCCCCTGCAGGCCAGCGCTCCTTTAGGAAAGTCTCACAAAACTCCCTTATGGCCCCGGCAGCTATGAGATGGTTGTGATCGCATTGTTGCCTTTGTCCCTCTACCGCACACACTTGCCCCAGTTCCCAAACTTCTGGAGAGTTTTGAGACCACTGCACTAGACCATAAGTTAATTTTTTAATGAGCTTGCAAAAAGTTATTCTGACAATCACCCCTCGAATATTGATCATATACATTTTTATCCTTGCCTTCCCTTCCTTCTTCAAACAGCGATACTGAGTGGCTGAGACAATGTGATTTCCTGTGAGTCCCCCACCCCTGCAGCAAGTCTGTGATAAGTTTGTGTTAGAAATGAGAAGGAAAAAATGCTGGAAGTAAAACTTGGATCGCTGGATTCCTTGCCCATATGTTCATTTCAGACCAGACTCCTGACCACTTTGATTCTGTTTTTTGTTTTTTTTTAAAGAAATCTGACCAGGTATTCTGCATTCTGAATGAAATTACGCATCAAATGATATATATGATGATGGTATTATTTTAAAGTCCCAGTATTTCTAAAATTATTTCTGGTGAGAGGTGCATAATTAGTGCAGACTTTTTGTACTTAATTAAGCGCAAATCAGCAAGTGGTTGATAAGCTCAGCCTCATCATCAGCAGAGTCAACTGCAGTTACCAAAGGCCTGGTATTATTGGTTCTATATGTCAAGGTTCAGCACCTTCAGAGCACCTCAGCAGGCTGAGAAACCACAGGTTGTGAACCGAAATAGATCTGAAACTCTACTATTCTTCTAGCTATAAAACTTTCAAAATATATATTCAAATTATATTTCAACCATGAGGGCTAGAAAGCAGTTTAACAATGAAAGCAGGAATTCCCAGGATTCTAACATGATCTATCTGTAAACTGCATTGATTAACAGGAACATGTTCTGAGGGGTCTGCAAAACACTAACAGTCTAATTAATTAGCCCCAAGTCTTTCTTGTTTATCCCTTGGAATTAAACCATAAACCTGCTCTGTTTGTGTCCAGTTTGGGGGTATGGGGAATACGTTTGTCACCAGCTTCTCTTGTCACTGTTCAGAAACATTTTAGGACTTATGGAGTTACTGAATTATAATATGCCTCTGGAAAGCAAACTTCTGAGGAACCGAAGAAAACGTGATGTCTCCAGCTGCAAAACTTTGTAGAAATCTTAATTATCAGCTGTGCAGAACTTGGAGCAGAATTAGAAAAAAAAAGTGCCCTAAGTTCCTAAATATATGTTCTGCTCTGAAGTCTCCCTCTTTCTGCTTCCTTATTTCCCTTCCCAACTGGTCTCCTTCCTCAGATTTTAAAAAAACACACAAAAACCCACAGCTTCTTAATACTGAGAAATAAATATTGGCAGCCCTTTGGTTTGCTTTTCATCAGCTGCCTGGTGGGAAAATGCCAGCAACTTTTTATGATTTTCCGAGTGAGCCTTTAGAGGTTTCTCTCACCAGATTTTGAATTTGGCAACGAGTTCCCTGCTTCTCCAGATACATAATACAGAATCCATTTGGATCACATGTACTGTGAGTCATTGCCCAAATTTAACATGTGTGAAATGCCTATAATGTTGTTGTTGTTTTAAACAATTCTGGCTGGTAAGAGCACGATGATTAAAAATAGAAATTTCAAGGCACTCCTAAATGTTCTCATGCAAATAAAAGATGTTCCTCATATTTGAAGAGCTCTAGCTTTTTTGCTTCAGTACCCTTGATGGTTGGCAACCTTCAGTCTCGAAAGACTATGGTATAAGCCTACAGCACCCGGTATTCCCAGGCGGTCTCCCATCCAAGTACTAACCAGGCCTGACCCTGCTTAGCTTCTGAGATCAGACAAGATCAGGCATGTGCAGGGTAACAGTTTGGTCCTCACAGTTCAATATGGCCGATGGCTTTCTGCCAAGCACCACAAAAGAGGAAAGATTTCGAAGTACTTTGGGATGGATAAAGTGCATATAATTGTTGACAACTGAGCACAGAAACTGTGACGCCTCCCTCCAGCACCCAAACCCTATGGAAACTTTCTGATTTAATTAATTAGCTGTATTTTTATCCCGCCTTCTCCCCAAAGCGACACATTTTGGAGAAGAAAAGCATGATGTCTCCAGCTGCAACACTTTGCAGAAATCTTAATTATCGACTGTAAATCTATTTGACGCTCACTAACCTATTAAGAGAGTTGATAGGATTGTTTGAGCTGCCCAGTCCTTCCTCACCTGATGTGCTCCAGTCCACATTGGCACTTCTGCACAGACTTTTCTAAAACTTAGATTTTTTTTTAAAGTAGACAAATTCACGGAGGAGGACAGTCCACTCCTACTGCCATGCAGTGCCAGCAACCCATGTGCTGCCCCAGCTACTGCGATTAGCCCTCCTTGGTAGTGTTATGATCAGAAGCAGTGTGAACACCTCTGAACACCAGGTGCTGGGCACAAACAATGGGGAGGACTGTTGCCTTCAGGCCCTGTTTGAGAGCTCCCTGCAAGTTTCTACCAAACATATAGTGACCATACATGTAAAATACCGCATGTGAGGCTATCCTTAAAAATTATTCAGAAACTTCAGCCAGTGGAAAATGCTGCTGCTAAGTTCCTGGCTGGAACTGGCCAATATCAGTATGTTACTCTGGTATTGTTTGACCCATTTATTACTGGGCTTAAGGGACGTGTGCATTCTCATCATAAAGCCCTAAACAGGTTGCCATGATCTGGGTACCTTATGGGTTGGCTTCTCTGGTGATTGTCTCCTTATCCTCTCTACTGAAAGGTTGGACTTGGGAAGTTATCCAGTCATGGAGGGAAGTTCTCATCTGAGGTTCTTCTCTGTGTCCTCCACTGGCTAAGTTCTGGGTGTGTGCTAGGAGCAGAGCTTTTTCAGTTGTGAGGCCTACTTTGTGGGTTGCCCTTCCCAAGGGGGCTGGCTTAAGAACATAAGAACAGCCCCACTGGATCAGGCCATAGGCCCATCTAGTCCAGCTTCCTGTATCTCACAGCAGCCCACCAAACACCCCAGGGGGCACACCAGATAACAAGAGACCTGCATCCTGGTGCCCTCCCTTGCATCTGGCATTCTGACATAGCCCATTTCTAAAATCAGGAGGTTGCACATCAGGAAGTTGCACATGGCTTAGTCCCAACGCTGTATGTTTGTGGATGCCAAGGAACACCCAGCTTTTTCAGCAGATCTTGACTGATTCTATTGTTCGTTGTTATTGGATGCTTTGCTTTGCGCTTTGCTGACTGATGATTTCTGGGTTTTCTTTTTGTTTTTTTAATTTCTGCTGAAATGAGTATATTTTTTATTCTTGTTTTGCTGCAGTGCAAATTTTTGCTTTGCTTTATTGTGTGTTTTGATGTTTTAGTGTTTTATTCCTTTTGATGTTAGCCACTTTGAATTATTTTATAAGATAAAGCAGGATATAAATTTCTGATAGACTGCACATGATCACCACATTTAGGAAGAGAGAAAGAATTTTCCTTCTTTCAGATTTAAAGAAATGTTTTGAATCCTGCTGCCACTGAAAAGGATCTTAAAAACCTTTATTTCAAAAGATAAGATAAATTATTTATATGATATTTAGTATAACAAATGTGTGCTCATTCATATTTAGATATTAGGCCTAGGGAGTGAACTGGAAGAGATCTCATTTCTAGTGTCTTGCAGTATTTCTACAAAAACTTTTTTCTATGGTATTAGCAAAATCACACGCAGACACAGAGCCCAATCCTGAGCTCTGCGCGCACTGTCACAAACAAGCTGCAACACACGTTTGCGGGCTATACCACCAGGAGAGTGCCAGTGCTGGCCCAATGCTGACTGGCGCTGGGCTAGTGCTGGAGCTCCACTGCCTGGCAGTCACACAGACCACTGAGCGGTAGGTGGGGATGTGGGAGGAGGCAGGGAGGAGGTGTTCTGGAGAGGGGGGAGGTGGAGGAAGGGCGGGGAGAGGGCAGGGAGGAGATGTTCTGGGAGCAGAGAGCGGGGAGAGAGGGAGGTGGGATCCAGAGCCTCCGAGTCAGGCTCACTATTTGACATGGAGATTCTTGATTCTCCGCCAACCTTTTGGTTGGCGGTGAATCGGGTAGCCCCATTGCAGGGCTATTCACTTTACTGGGGGAAGGGGACAAATGTCCGCTTCTTGCAAGGAGACAGTGGCGGCTGCCTGGAGCGCACAGCATGCAGCAGGAGCCATTTTCGGCGCCCCTGCAGCCTTGCGCACTGGGCGGCTCAGGATTGGGCTATCTCTCTCCCTCTCTCTCTCTCTCTCTCTCTCACACACACACACACAGAGGTTGGGGAATACGTCCCCCATGCCCTCCATTTATTATCCAGGCAGAATTGGAGACTAAGTAGATATCTACATGTAGTAATAAGAAATGCTCCCATAAGAAAACACAAAGATGCATGACCTGATCCATGATTTATAAAAAAATTCCACTAAACACCACCAACAGCTACATGTTACAATCCTTGTTGGATCAGGTCCTTATGCACATCCCTAATTCATGGTTTCCCAGTTAGCTGGCAACAGGAAATGAATCCTTCTCCATCCCTCTATCCCCCACAAACTATAATGGTTGTTGGAGGTAACAATTTATTATGTCCACCACTTTCATTCCGGGCATACTGGCTTACACTGCACAATTACCGGGCAGTAAGTCCCACTGAACTCAATGGGATGTACTTACATTTGAGTTGACATACATATGATTGCACAGTAAGAATCAGAGCAGTGAATCAGGCCTTCCTTGGTTTAAATCTCACCTCTGCCATGAACCTTACTAATAGTCCTATGCGTATCTACTCAGAAGTAAGTCCTATTTTCAATTAGGCTTATTTGCAAGAGCATGTGTATAGAATTGCAGTCCTAGGCAAGCCATTCCCTCTCAGTCCCAGTTGCAGCATGAGAACCTTTAAAATCCAGTCCGTCCGTCCCCAAATGAAGCCATACTGGAGTGCACACTACCTCCTGAAGTCTTCTCTGCATAAAGGAACATTTGATCCCTTGCCCTGGGGTAAATCTCCACTGCCTTGATGGGTCTGTTTGGTCCTGCGCCAGCAATTTTGCTGGCATGTCTGAGCAGATCTGGATAGGTGGATGGAAGCTGGGAAGGTGGGTAGGGTAACAGCAGAACTGCTATTGCCAATATCTGCCCCCTTCCCACACTTTACACACCCCTATCTCTGCCCTGGCGCCTGCTCTGTTCCACCCACACTCACCCTTTGTGCCAACTTACCACCACCAGAACTGCCATGGAGAGCTACTGCTGTTCACCATTTCCGCCGCTGGCCAGGCTGCACTGTACAGTGTGTTGTGTCTTGTGATGGCTGTAAAGCATGCTATGCTGCCAGAATGCATGTCCCAGCAACGCAGCTGCCAAATAGAATTGGACAGGCTATAATCCTATGCACATTTTCTTGGGAGTGCGCCCCATTGAACACATTAGGATTTACTTCCCATTAGACCCACACAGGATTAGGTGGGCAGCCTATCCTCAGCGGGCCGCTGAGTGCAGCAGTGCCAAAATGGTGACTGCGGTATCCAGTGGCCCCATCGAGGCCTCTAGAGGTCTCCTTGGAGGAAATAGACTTTCATTCCCTTCCCCCCTGAGGAAAGATCAAGGCCTCACATTGGGGTTTCTCAAGTCTGTGCTGGCTATTTTTCTGATAGCCATAGGGCTTTTGGGCTTTTTAGCCTGACATAGAGAATAGGATCTGGTGAAGCAGGGCTCTGCCAGTCCCATCCTCCTCCCAGACTGGTCCCTTCCCCCCACCCTCCCCTGTCCCGCAATGCTTTCCCCCACCCCAAAAATCTGCACTGCCACCTGGCAGTACAGCTTACCGCTGGCCAGTCCAGCAGCATCCTCTTCCGCACTGGCCCTGTGCTGGTGCTCCCTCATCACAGGGTGACGTAAACATGCTTTATGGCATGTTTATGACACGCAGTGCTGAAGATCAGCACCGGCACTGGAGGCCCATAGGATTGGGCCTTAAATACAGTACATTGTTGTTGGAAGGCAGCATCAACAAGGTTCTTTGCAAACCCAGAATACACTATATAAATGTTAAACCTTATTATTGTGTTTAACCTAAGCATATTTCCTTGAAATTAGGTCTAACCAACTTCAGTAGTATTTATTCCTCACTGCATATGTGTAGCTTTAAAGTATATATTTCAAAAATCCCAGAAAAAAGTAGCTTTTAGTCCTGCAGCTGAACATCCAATAATAAAAAAGAGATTAAAGTTTCTTGTAAGTACAGTCTTTTAACAATTTTCATTTCATTTTGAAACTGCAGGTTTTATGTAGCTCAACACTTAAATATAGGCTATGTAATTTACAGTCAGTGCATACAATAATTTATAGTTTGTTTCTTTTAAATTACACTTCTCAAGTGAAGCGTTTCAAGATAGTTCAGACTCCAAGTCATTATTGTACTATGTCTTTAGTTTATAGCTCTGGAAAGCTATACAACATACATTTCTTCCGTACGGTTAATCTAATTTGCTTAGAGTAGAGGATCTTGGATTTAATGTAGGGGAAGGGAGATCTCCCTAATACAGAGATGCATCCAAGGGATTGCCTGTTTGACTGCTGATTTCCTTGAATAAGCCTAATATGTATCCATGAGATAATAAAGGAAGCTGGGAAAACCATCCGTAGTGACAGTGTTATCTGACTTACAAACAAATGCTAAACTATGTGTCTGAAGTACAAAGACATTGGTGTGAGTGGTTTACTATGTTGTGGTGTGCCTGCCTCTACATCTGCCAAAGGTCTACTTTTCAGAGAGGTGGTAAGCCTGTGTTGGGGCTTTACCTGTTCAGACTGCAGAGACTGTCTCAGATAACAGAATGCTCCTTATACCAAAACAAAGCACCATCTCCCTGCACTTAGAAAACTAGCATGTTCTCCCTGATATTCATTCTGAGTATTATGCTAATTGCCTATGTGAAGGGAGAGTTTCACAAGATCCCACTTGCATAGTTCAGCCCAGACATGCAGGTTGACTGCCTCAGTGGGTGTCTCAGACTGGGGAATTCTGAGGAGACAGTTGGCTTCTGGAATGCTGAAGGTCCAGTTGATAGTTATGCTATCAACAAACAGCTGGTCACTAGGGAGTAGAGGCAGCTGGGGGAGGAAGAGAGAGGGCAGAGTAAGGAGGTCAAGTCTGACAACATTGTCTGGGTCTGGTCAGGACAAGCAGATTGGAACCAAGAACTGAACCCTGGAATGACTTTAAAGGCTTTCAAAAAGCAACATGGAGATGGTGTTTTAGTAAGTAAACAAACAGGGCGCTTCTGGACTCTGATTAACACACCTACCTCTATAGCTCATTTCAACATAAAATGTTCATCTAAAATCAATAGCTGCTGGAGTAATTGACTTGGATGCCTGGTCTCACGCCAATAAGAGTGTGTTGTTATTGAGCCCATGTCTCTCTTGCTTGAAAGAGCAAAATGAGAAGTGGGTAAATGAAATCAAATGTATTCATGAACATGAATGGAAACTTTAGGCTGTGCTCTAAGAAGGTACAATTAGGAATGACTGAGTGGCACTGAGTCCCACTGGCACAACTTTACTTTTGGAGGGTCAGAAATCCTCCAACCCTGTCATAGAGGTATTGCATTTGATGGTAAGTCAGTTCCCTATTTTCCCCTCCTGTCAGAACTATTATGACTATAAGAACAGTTTGACATGTAGACATGTAGCAGGTGAAGCTTTCCCCAGCATCTAGAAATGCAAGATGTATTGACCAGGGTAGGAAAAGCTCCACTTGGCTTCATTTCTCCATGCTGGGAAGTAGGCTGTCAGGCCCCAGTTAAAAGCTCAGGAGGGCTGCTGTCAGTATAGAAAAGCAGTAGCTAATAGCTCAATCCTAACCAACTTTATAGCGCCAATGAAGGCAACAAACGTTCCCTTACCTTGAGGAATCATCTCTCCCCTCAGCAGGATGCAGTGCTCACCACTTTGGATAAAAAGCTCCTCATTTGCTTTTTATCCTTCCAATAATGCACAGGCATCCAAGGACTGACTTTCACTATATTCCTCATTACTATGCGATGATTTTGAAACAAACCTAGGTGAAATAAACTTGCTTGGCCTTTTTTAAATTTTTCATTTTCCCCCTCTTTTTTCTTTTCTCTGCTCCTGATTGATATTTGTACTCCGTACTGTTAATTTCACCTCCGAACAATGCCTAAACACATGTAGACTTGATCCAAGGCCATATGTTCTCAAGACACACTAAACTAGAAGAAGGGGTGAAGCTGACTATTGGAACTTAGGAACTGAAATGGGTGATCTACTATTGTGGTCTAGTAGTTCTGGTCTGAAGGTGTAAGTTTCACTTTCCCATGTTTGAACTGTACTAATACATGCCGGGCTTATGGAGAAGAAGACCTGGGCTGCATTTCCACTACAGCTTTAATCCACTTTCAGTGCACTTCTATTTCCCCAATTTGGGGGGGGGGGGTAGATGGGACTGTAATTTGTTAAGGCAGGGTTTCTCAAACTTTGAGGGAGCTTTACTCCCTCAGTACATTCTTGCAGGGGTGGGGCTAGGGCAGCAACACGATCCCCAGGATCGCGCCTCTAAAGGGGGCGAGGGGGGTGCTTGTGACTTACTTGGCATGGTGTAGGGCTGCATCAGGCTGCAGGAGGTGTGGGGAGCCTTGCACAGCCCTCCGCAGCGCTCCCCAAGGCTTGGGTGGGCCCCCGGGGGTGGCTGGGTGGGGAGCAGGAGGCAGGGCTGGGATCCAGCAGTTATGTTGGATCCCAACCCCCATTCCTGGGGAGAACAGACCGGCTTCAAGCCGCTCCGCTCTCCTCGAACTTGTGCCACCTCAGGAGGTGGCGCAAGTTCGAGGAGACCCATTGGGGCCAGCAGCCCTTACCCAGGGGTAAGGGGAAGAGTTTCCCCTTGCCTCTGGCTAAGCCGCTGCTGGCCACAATCTTGCACTAGATATAGCGCAAGCCTCCTGGCTTGCCTCTCCAGCCCAAGTTAGGATTGCACCCTAAAAACAGCAACATTAAAAGCACAACAATTTTAAACTTCTGTTCTAGAGTGTTTTCTTCTCCTGCCACTTATGTCTACTTTGAAACTTCTTATAGTTCACTGAGGATGGAGCTCATTCTCTCCCAAAGTCTTTGAGCGGGTGGCAACAGGTCTAAAAGAAATGTTTACATCTCCTTTTCCCCTCTCTTCTTCCATCCAAGCAAGGATCTGCAGAAGGGGAAGATAACCTAAAGTCTGATCAGATTTCTCCCTCTTGTGGCAGAGATGCCTGCTGGAACCGGGATTCCAAATTTCATCTTAATTGGGACACACTTGATTGTCTTCTTCAGGAAGACTGTGGCTGGTGAAGGCGGGGAGCCACCCAGGACTGGCAAGGCTGCCGGTCTAGCTGTCAGAAGAGACAACATAGCTGTATCTGTGAGCACATTGGCTGGGTCTCAAAGAGGGTCCATCCTCTCACTTTCTTCTTTGATCTTCCCCATTTCTCTTAGGAATTAGCAGTGAGCATAGAGGATGTGTAGCGTGGGCATCTGAATGAGGACCAGAAGCATTGCTGCCAGCCAGGACCACCCAATGCCAAACCCAGCCCCTAGCCCAAACAAAATGTAAGTTGGTCCTTGCAGCTGCACTCTACCCTGAGCCCACCTCTTCTACCCCCATAGGTGAGTCAACAGTGACAAACCCGTCCGGTCTCCTCCCATTAGTCCAGGAAGGAAGGTATCCTGTGGAAACAAGTGTTGGCAAGAGGAAAGGGTGCACACAAATAGGGGAGAGATGCAGAGGCTGAGTGTGGCTTGATAGTGAGGAGGAGGAGACAGGAGAGGAACTAGATAAGAGATTTGAATTGATTTGAATGACTGAGAGTGCGATTAAGACTGGAGTGAAAGATCAAGTGGAAGGTTTGGTGTGAAAGATGTGAGTGGAGATACATTTTTCTATTTTCAATTTTTTTTTTTATATATATATATTCTTGGATTTATTTTTTAAATTTATTTTTATATCCTGTTATTCATTTTTGTTACTGCTATAGTTATGTATTCAAGTTTGTTGGAGACATGTGAGGAGCAAGAATGGAGAGATCGGAAAGAAGAAGAGCTGCAAGATCTTCTGGCTGTTCCTCCATGACCTCCTGCCCTCTTGGTCCCCCTCCCTGCCCCCAGTGACTGCCTAGGAGCCCTTTTCTCGTGCTTTCTCCACTCTTCCACAATGTCCTGCTGCAAATGCTTCCCGAGGAGGAACCATAATCATAAATCCAACTAGGATTGGAGGCACTTGCATCAATGCCTGGGGAGGAAGCACATCGCTCCCAGTTCACTTGAGGCTCGACCACCCATCCTGGCTGCCACAGTGGGCACGGCAGAGAGCAACAACAATGAAGTGGCAAAGCGAGCACCTCTGCTGAGGATGACATTGAGGACATCCAATTTGGAGGACAGAGGTGGGGATGTGCCCCAGTCAGGTAAATTTTGAGCTCCGAGTGGAAACAAGGCCTCCTGGGGCTGTGCTTCTTCCTTCTTTGTTGGGGATCTATTAGGTTATCTGGTTCAATCAGGCTGGAGCCGGTGTTTGCAGACGTGGCCCTGGCTGGCAGGGAGTGCTGTCCTGCTATAAGGAGAGCTGATACCGTCGTGGCTGTGAGCACCCATCCTGCCTCGTCACCATTTTCTTCTCAAGGGAGGGCCTTCCTTTCATTCTCAGCCGTCACCTTCTCTATTTCCCTTCAGATTCAGAAACCAGTCTAGGAAGACACATTCTGCAGGCTACTGAATGAGGTGCCCACAGGCGGCCACCTCAGTCAGCTGATGGGAGTGAGTGTCTGGTAGAGAGGATGGTTTGCAGAAGGAGAGGCTAGCAGGAGAGGTGCCCGCCTGGCTCATGTGGGGTCAAGCCTTGACTTGCTGGCTGTCAGGGTTTCAGAGTTTTAGAGAAAACTCACCAGTCAAATGTGAGAGCGATCGCGCTAGAGAGAGGAAGAGGGACAGTATGAGCAAGAGATCTAGAGTTGGAGGCTTCAGAAAGGAGAGGACTTTGCATTATCTTTAGCAACTGTGTTTTTCATTGCTTATTGCCCTTTGTTCTTGTCATAAATGACATAAGCGTGTAATTTATTGCAATTTATTGTCTATGTGCAGTTTGTTTATCACAATTTGTTAATGATTTTATTGTTTGCTGTTTGTCATTTACTCTTCCATTTCCTCTTATTGATTGATTTGAATTTTTGCTTATTTCTGATTTGTCGGTTTTCTTTTGGAGGGTTAGGGTTGAGGGTTGGGTCTTTTTGGTCTGGAGCAGGCGGATATGTCTCAAAATGCAAATTCTGCCACAGGGAGACTTAACATGGGAATAGGATCTTTCTGACAATGTTCCTTGAAGCCTAACTGGAAGCTTGGAAGAAGACATTTCAGCTCAGAAAGGACCCCCAAATTCAGGGCCTTCAAGGAATTCTATCTGGAGGTACAAAATTTCTTTTGGGCCCAAAGCGAGAGAGAGAAGAGGCACGAAATCAAGTAGTGATGGGGCAGTCAGAATGGGAGGGGTAGGAAGCAGAAGAGGGTAAGGGAAGGTGGAGACAACTGGAATAGTCTTTTCTTAGGTCTACTGGGCTTCCTGATGCAGATAATATTTTTATGTGCCCATGTGATGTTGTCAGCTAGACACAATATTATAGAAAACCAAACAGACTCTTAAGTCTTCCTAAAATCTTTTTAAAACAGAAAATCATAACCAAAAATTAGCATCATCATATTTAGGGGCAGACTAGAATGGAAAGTGTCCTGTGAGTACCGAAGTTTGCTTCTGCAGCAGCTGTAGTCCTGCACCTCTGTCCCTGAGCTCCTACACCCTCCGTCATGGTTAGCAGATTCACAAGACAAAGAGCTACTGTAGCAGAATAGTCTCTTCCCAGATTTGACACTGTGTTAAGGAGTGCCATGTATGCAGTCCTTGGCCCACTCTATCTGGCTTGCGGCAGCCACTGTGTACCAGCGGCAGCGCCCCCAGCGTTCCAAGCAGGTAGTAAGTCTGGGTGAGATTGGAAAATATAAGATCCTGGTACAGGTCCTAGCTTGGTATTTACAAACAGGTGAACAAATCATTGGCTCAGAAGTTGACCAGGTTTATAGACAACAAAAAATCTACTGGCTGGATACGGTCCAAAAGGAAAGAGACTTTATGCAGAAATTTAAAGAAGAACAGGAGGACTTCTTTAAAGAAGAACAGGGAGGACAAGAGGGAAGATTAGAAGATATACAACAGGATCAGTGTCAGGAGGAAGAGGCTTTGATGGATAATGGATAAACTTACAATTGTTATTAAAGACAAGTCAGTAAAAACTTTCATTGATAATTGGAAACCATTCATGGACTTCCTGTGCACTTCCTGTGTATCTTCCTGTGTATCAGATCAAATAACCTATGGATCTGATGAGTAGGTAAAGAAGCTAATTTTCATGTTTCTTTTTCTTGTGGACAACGTAATTTTTAATAAGTCTAGACTGTTTAAGATCTGATAACTAATTTTTTGTACAATTTTGTAGTAGAATAAAGAAATGCAGTTCGATATAATGGGCCAAATAATCGATGGATTTGATGAGTAGATAGGGGACTTAACCTTTATGTTTTTCTTACTTTTTTGGTATCGAAAATGTATTTTTCAATAAGTGTAGATTTAAGAATTGATAACTAATCTTATGTATGATTTTATAGTAGAACAAAGAAGTGTAGTTTGAGATTTCTGCATTTGCCACACAACTTGTTATATCTTTATTTTTTAATTTTTTCTTTTTGTTTCTATTTGCGTTTAATAAAATAAAAACATGGGGGGGGGAAAGAAAAATGTAAGATCCCAGGACAATTCTGGGCCCCCTCCTTTGGCTACTGGGTCCCCTTTTCAACCCTGGGCCCAGGTACAAATTACCCCTTGCACCCCATCTCATTGGCCCTGCCCAAATGCCAAACCCAGCCCTTTGAGACCTTCTCCATGGTTTGAATATCAGTGACTCCCTCCACCTCTCTAGCTCTTTCCGAGTGCAAGTAGAATGGGAAGATGAAGTCTCTTCTTATTTCTATCCTGATGACCTATATGAAGACCAGGAGGAAGGTCAAAGGAAACAGTTAAGACTGTTCTCAGAAACCATTCTCACATTCCTCCGGTTGGGTACATGACCACTATAGAGCCTGCCAAGCAGCAAGTGAAACAGGTTGTTGGAATGACCTTTTAATGGGAGGAATTGGGAGGGCTGTCAAGGCATGGTAGAGGCAGGATCAGGCCTTACCCTCCTTCTGCCCAAGAAAACATACCACTCTCTGCAAGACCTGATCAGGGCAGATCGATGAAAATGTGGAAGAACCAGTGGGTGAGAAACTCAGGCTAGCCCATGAAGCTGTTGAAAGTGGAAGGGAGAGAGGAGAGGAAGAAATATTGGTCTCACACCAAAAGAAAGAGGTACAAGATCTTCTCACTTTTCCACCATGATCTCCCACTCGTCGCCCTCCCCACCCCATGTCTTCCCTGTGGCTACTTTCTCACCTTCGCTCTACTCTCTTGCAAGCTTTGTGGCTGCCTGTGTGCCCATAAAAGAGAAGTCACAATGCCCCTGAAGCTCTGACAAGAACCAGTGGGGGATGGCAGCAGCTGCTTGCCAGACTGAGAAGCAGGTGGGTCTCCCTCTTGTGTCCAAAGTGCCACCTCCTAGCCTCACTGAGGAAGTGCCAGCAGTAGATTACCAAGCTACTGAATGCTTCCTGCTCCTCATAGTGATGTACACATTTTCTTTCTTGGTCTCAAACAGGCAACTATGTGTGTGTGTGTGGGGGGGGGGGGCTTACACTGCTCATGCTCTTCTTTGACCGTCCTCTGACTTAGCTAGTTTCTAACCTTACCCTTCTTAGGGTGCCCATCTACAAAGGGGGTCTGGTCACCACATATCTTCCGTAATGGTGTTAAAAAGGGAATTTCTGCATGTAAAAGCCTTTCTTGCATCTTCATGAGACAGTACACTGACCCAGATTTCTTTTCCTATCCAAGAGCAATCCCCAAGAAGATTGTAAGGAATCTTCTCCACCATCCTGATACTCCACCATCCTGATAGCCCTATTGATTATGTTTTACAGTGCTGAGGAAGTTGTTTGGGGCTACATGAACAGAAGGTGGAAATCTTCATTCCTTAGTTTATAGTGCAAGCCTATGCGTGTCTATGCAGAAATAAGCCCTATTGAGTTCAATGAGACTTACTCCCAGGTAAGGATGTACAAGATTGCAGCCTTAGTTTTGTGGGATTATTTTGTGAATGTCCATAGCAGGAGAGCAGGCTGTGCTGTACTATACTATATTTATTATAGTACAGCACAGCCTGCTCTCCTGCTATGTACATTCACAAAATAATCCCACAAAATATAGTACTATACTATATTTATTATAGTACCTTTCCGTTTCTTTCACTTTCCTCTATTTCAGGCTCCTGATGAAATTATTGAATTGTCAATGGAATAGAAAAACCAGCTTGACCAGCTCTTGTGGCTTTAACAGTAGCATGATTTGCATAAGTCAGCAGGTAAAGCTTTTTAGAGCATGGACCTCAACGTTATCAGCTACTAAATCATATGCTGGGCAAGGCACACTGGTGCTAAATGCTGGAAATAAGTTGGCAGCAGAGTTGGCCCATCCATGACAGAGATGACTTCACTGCTAGAAGTTGGCATTGGATGCTTTCCTTCTCTCATCCACCCCCCTCCCCCCTGTTTTGACTATGCTTTTCATTTCTGGGCTTTTTCTGCAAATAACAACCATGGCTGTGTAGAAGGCCATTAAAGCTCTTTTATTGCTTTTGGCATTAGTGCTTTGGACAGACCCATGATTGCTTCAGCTTTCTAAGGAATGGAGCTGCCACAAGCACAGTTGCTTTCGGATGCCTCCGTTTTATTGCTTGTGGAATAAATCTGCCTGTTGGACTTTAATTTATATATTAACAGTTGAACTACTGAGCACCCAAATGTTTCAAAGTGGCTCTCATGATGGTTAGCTGCTCGTTTGCTGTAGAAGTGCCTGCGCAGCATGTCCTTTGGGAGCATTTAATAGACAAGGAGCTACATTTGCATTTCATGAAAAATGGGAAGCGTGGGGAATGCAGAATCAGACCCCCAGCGACCTTTTTCTTTCACCTTTCTGCCTTTTTAAACCAGTTTGCCTCCACTCAGTTGAAGCTCCTTGATGAATCAATGAATATACTATTGATCCATTGGAGCAGAAATGGTATTGACTACTGAAGAATATCTGTAGAAGCGACACCTCTGGACAGTGTCACCAACTAGTCAAGTGTAAAAGGGCATTGTGTGTCTAATGTAGGTGGTTTTACAGTTTGCATTGGACACATTGTCAAGGAAGTCTGATTCAAGTAGACCAGCAACATTGATTTTTGAAAATGTTGTGTTTAGAATTGGTGATTGGTACCCTTGTGTAGCCCCAAACATTGTTGCTTCTGTTCTCTGTTTTGCTGCATACTAAATGCGCCTTTCGTGTGCCACTTTACTGAACAAGGCACGTCTATCAATCTGGCTTTTCACTACAACTTGCTTTTTAAATTCTGCGGCTTCTATATTTGGCATTTTAACAACATGTTGGGGCTCAATCCTATCCAATTTTCCAGCACTGGTGCAGCTGCAATGCAGTCCCAAGGTAAGGAAACAAATGTTCCCATACCTTGAGGTGGCCTCTGTGACTGCTGCCCCACCACAGGATGCAGTGCATACCCCATTGGCACAGCAGCACTGGCACCGGAAAATGGGATAGGATTGGGCCCTTAGTTGTGTAAAAATAGAATTCAAAAGCGGTGAATATCTATTAATTTTATTGTGCGGGTTTGGGCATGATGATGTGACTGAAATACCTGTGAGAAGGTAGGGGCATCCCTGCTGCAGGAATTATGGGTAGTGGAAGAGATAGTATTGGAGCTTGTATGAGCTGGGTGAAGGGGAAGGGAGGTTAGGTTTGAAGTGTCTCCCCCCATAACTGGTCTTTCCTCCTGCCACAGTGACTTGAGTTGTCCTCCCAACTTTGCCACAAGTTGTGGTGTTGCTTAATGCTAGGTTGGTGTGCAATAAAATGTCATCTCTTTTAGGTGCGTCCACATGAGTCCTTTGTGCAGCACCAATATAGATTTAAGAGTTGGGGAGGTGGAGTTGCTGTAGTCCAAAGGCATGCCTTCTCTCTCATCTCTTTCCTGTCAAATTGAACCTGAGTTTTTGCATGTGTTAACTTGGTATTTGTCACTAGGAACAGCCTGGGGATTCTGTTTGGTTTTGTGATGGTTATGTTTGCTTGTATTCCCACACAGCAGAGTCAATTTGATCCTGAGATAATCTTTGGAGGCCCTGCACTAGGTGTCCCCACCATCTGAGGAGGGTGGTTGGCAACCTTCAGTCTCGAAAGACTATGGTATAAACCTACAGCACCCAGTATTCCCAGGTGGTCTCCCATCCAAGTACTAACCAGGCCTGATTCTGCTTAGCTTCTAAGATCAGACGAGATTGGGCATGTGCAGGGTAACAGTTGCTTCGGCTGAGGTTGGCAGCAGGGGTTAAGGCCTTTCGAGTATGATGCGCCCATGTGTAGGATTCTCTCCCAGGGAGGCTTACCTGACACCTACATTGATGCATTTTTGGCACCAGGTGAGAGCTCTTTGTTTTCCCCGAACTTTTACAATCAGAATGTTTTAATGCTACTATTCTTCCTGCTGTTTTATGATCATTGCTCTTTTATTGTGTTATGATCAGCTCCATTTCTAGCCTTTTGTGAACTGCTCTGGAAATATTTGTATTGAAGGAAAGTATTTAAATCTATAACATAAAATAGATCCATATATCAAGAGCTGAGTTAAATGTAGCTCTTGTCTAGCAGACAAAGGAGTTTTATATAAAAGGGGAACAAGGCTGTTCTCCTAGCTTGAAGTAAATAGGACCACCCTTTAATTTTTATGAGTAGTAAAGTTGGTTGGTATTTATTTATGTGTAGCAGTTTTTCCAAAATGAATTCTAAAATGAGTCTCTAAAGCAATGTACAATAGAGTGCATAAAAATAAATCCACAATATGAACACACACAGTAAAGTATCAAGACAATGAAAATCAAAAACAAATATAAAGATATGGCAGCAGTAAAAAAAATTGCTGTTATTAAGATTGCATTAAAGTCACCCCATTAGGCATACGTCGGGGTGATAACCGAGGTTCCGCTTACAGGGAATGGTTAGATTGCCGAACATAAATCCTAGACTTCTGTGGAGATTGAATTTGCACTGTTAGCCCTAATTCAGGGAGGGAACTGATCTTGTATTGGCTGTTAGTGGATGTGACTGACATCTTCTTATTTCCTTTCTTCACCTTATCTTTTACCACCCCTTTCTTTTCTTTCTTTTGGACTGTGCCTTAGCATTTATTTATTTATTTATTTATTTATTTATTTATTGGTGAGGGTTGTATGAGTCCTATGGATCTCTCTTGTATGTGTGACTGATTTCTTCCCCTAATGAACAATGCATGTGCCTGGCTCCTGGGTGCTTTGAGAAATTTTGCAGCTTGTTGGTGTGCCTGTCTGCATTTATTGGCAATCACAGTGCTCAGACCATGAGAGAAGCATACCTGGAGAAGATGGAGGGGATGTATGGACTCCCAACAGTTTTGTTGGAAGGACTTCCAAGGAGATCAAGTGAAAAGGTTTTATGGATTCTATCACGGGGAGGGCCCTTTCCCAGTGGGGAGAGCACATGCTAAAGTCTTCAATTCAGTTCATGGTATCTCCTTTTAAAGCATCTCACAGCCCAATCCTATCCACACTTTCCTGGGAGTAAGCCCCATTGACTCTAATGGGACTTACTTCTGAGTAGGCATGCATAGGATTGGGCTGTCAAGTAATAAGATTAAGGGAGCTTTTACTTGAGGCTCTGGAGAACTGCTGCTTGTTGGAAGAGAGAGTTCTGCTTGACTAGGTCAGCAAATAGTCTGTCCTGGTGTCAGACAGCTTCTGTATCTGAAGAGGAAACTACTTGTCCATAGTTTAACTGGGCATATGAAGACAGGGAAATGTTGGTTAGATGGGTCACCTGATTATTTGGAGCCTTATTGATAGCATGTGCCTGTCTGGAGATTGACAGCAAAGCAGACCGAGTTCCTGTAGCTCTGAGGTTGAGGTTTGGTTCACAAATGCCTGTTTGGTTCACAAATGGTTCACAAAATCAAAGTGGCTTCCACCGCATTCCCTCTTTGTGATGGAATGCATGCTGATGGCTGCTCTCACCTCCTGTCTAGACAATTCCTGTGGGCTCCACATCGGTCTTCCTGGGTGACTTTCATTGGTCATCCTGGGTGACTGGGTGGCCCTCCTAGGTGGATCTGGTTCACTGAATAACCTCACCTGAGACCTATATAGTCCTTCATGCAGAATGGATATACAACAATACCTTCCACTTTCGTCTGGCTAGGGGCCAGAACATGAATGAAAGTCAAAAATGGATGAATGTCAAAGCATAGCCTTACGTAGCTTGCAAATTTATTTTGGCTGGTGAAAAACTTAAACAAGCTATATACCACATGCAAATGAGCATGAAACTACATAAACAGAAATGAAAGAAAAATAAACACAAGAACGTTGGTGAACATCATGGAAGGTTGGGTGAAATTGGGCAAAAGAGGAAAGAAAAAGAAGTTTTCACGGAACAGGACGTGAGTTTTTATGCTTTTAAGAGGCATTATGAGGGTCACGGAAGCCTTAATGTTTAAGTGAAACTGTGGGTACGGGATCTGTGGCTATGCACCCCCCCCCCTGTAATTAGTCACTTCTGTGCTGGAGCTAGCTCTTTATTCTGTCCCTCACTCTTAAGAACCAGCACTGGGAGAGGTTATGAATGGCTATGGGTAGGGGCAGTCTAAAATGGTTCTATTTTTTCGTGAATTTCGGTGTTATCCTAAAAAGAGAGAGAGAGAGGCTGAAAACGGTGTTATGTGTCTTATTCCAAATTAACATTTTAAAGACATTTTTATCAAGTGTAATCACAGACATAGCCACAGGCATAAAACACACACACACAAACATATCCCACCCCCAAAGAGCAGAACTACATAGTCAGCTATTTGAATTAAACTTACAGGAGCTGTTTAAGTTTCGCATGCTACTTGAATGAACAACTACAATGAACCGACCGCTGTGGGATGCTGAAGAAACATTAAAACATTGAGAAGATAGCAACTTAAACCAACGAAATTGAACTTAAACCACTGAATTGCTATTTAAAAAAAACAAACAAAAAACTGGTTTTAAACAACAGGGGAAAAAACACCCAACAATGCACAGTGTGACTCAGTTTTGCTTTCCATAGGGCTCCATGCATTTTCCTTGGCGGCTTCTGAGCATGTTCAGATGACTACAGCCATTTAGGAGTAAGTAGTAGAGCCGCATATAGAGTCAGGGGCTGAGAGACACAGTCAGAAGCACTCAGAACGGCTTACAGATGCTCTTCAGCCACTTTAATAGGTAAATTTTGACGTTATTTCACAAATTGAGCAGGATATTGTATCATGTTATAAGCCCAATTTTGGTGTTGTTTTGTGATGTTTCGTTTTGACCATTGTAGACTGCCGCTAAACCCTAGCTGTGGGGCTTGAAGGCTACTGCTGCTGAAATTCCCTCAATACTCTTGCTTGGAAGCTGTTGTACAGAAAACTTATGGGTCGCTGTTGTCTGCTGCCTCATCTCTACTGTTTTATCTGCCCCACCAACAGTTTTCAAAGGGTGAATGTGCCTTACTGCATTCGGCTTCAGGGTTGGGGCTGAAGAGCATCTACCATGATGCCGGTCCATCTTGGATTCGCCAGTGCCTGCTCTAAGCTTAAGGCTGACACCTCTCTAGCTTTTCATCTGCTATCTTAAAAAAAAATACATGCTCAAAACATTACATCAGCAGTTCTCCAACTCTGGGTTGCAACTTGATTTTGGTGGGTTGTGGAACACCGCCTGAGCTCTGCCAAGCTTCTGGCTTGCTTTCATGTTGTGTTTTACATGAAAAGTCTGCCTCTGGAGCATGTTTTGTCAGCAAGCGTGTTTTCATCACTCTGCTCAGAGCGGGCTGAGTTGCACCATGTCTTGCCGACAAAAACATGTTCTGGAGTTGGGCTTTTCACGTTAAAAAAAATGCGGCAACTCTGCAGCCTAGGTGGTGATGCGACGATGCCGAGCTCTGTGCTGAAAGTGGATTGTGGGGCTTAAAAGGTTGAGAACCACTGCATTATGTGATTTAATATTCTGGTGTTTGCAGCAACTGTTTCCCTGCAGATGCCTGATCTTGTCTGATCTTGGAAGCTAAGCCTGGTTAGTACTTGGATGGAGACTACCTGGGAATACCAGGTGCTGTAGGCTTCTGCCATAGTCTTTCGAGACTGAAGGTTGCCAACCATTCTGGTGTTTACTCACTTCGTGCCCCAGTCCAGGTTGCACTCAGATCAGATTCCCTTTTCCTGCTTACTCTCGCCATGCACACTACTGTAAACATTCCCTGAGGGACAAGAGAGCAATAAAACGAAAAAATACATTTCTCTTGTTAGCAGCTTTGTCTTGTTCATAAGCCAGGAAGGGCTAAGTAGTGTCTTAAAATGTGACACTCAAGGGTTCAGTGTCTAATTAATCTTTGTTGTCTCCCTTTGTATGTTCTGTTTCTAGAGAATAATCGTTAACGAAAGTAATTAAGTGAGAAAGCAATTATATTGCCTGCATTCATACTGACACGTGAGGACAGCTAAGCGATGAGGTGAAGATATGTAAGGGTCAATAGCAGGCCTTTGCTAATGATGATGTCTTGGAGTTTTAATCTGCAATAGTTCTTGCATTATCCTGGTGCTTGTGTGAAGGCGTGGCAATAGCCAGATTCTGGAAGGTGATCTTCAGCAGTGTTGCCAGTGGCTTTACAATTTGTTTCTTGATGGATTTGATCAATGAGGTTCCCTTCTGTGGACCCTGTTAGTTAGGGTCAAATTTCTAGATAGTGCCATGAATGCAGGTGATAGTGTTATGAATGCCTGTTGATGTAACGGCATCTAAGGCAACCTCAGTGTTTTGATCATGAGAGTGTGTTTACCTTGCCAAGTTATTTTCCAAGAAAGTTGTCCCAGTTCCACCCGGAATATTTAGGTCAAAATGAATGCTAGACTAACAGCGCAATCCTAACTGCTGACTGAGCTGGCGCAGCTCTCTCTCTGCTGGCTCAGAGTGTTGCAAATGTGCTATAAAGCACATTTGTGATTACTTGTGAGCCAGCAGTGCCAGTCCAACAGCTTGCACCAACTGGCATAGGTAAGATTGAGGCACAGGGGTGTGGGCATGGTGGCAGGGATTTGGGGAAGGAGCATTTCCGGGCAAGGGGAGGGCAGAACAGAGCTGAACTGACCCAGGAGGGGGCAGGATTAGCAGACCAGGCCTACGCCATATGCTAACCCCTCCTAGCCCACCTGGAGTTACACTGGGCTTCTCGGATTTGTGCTAGCTATATCGCTGGGCAGATACAAGAAGCCCCATAGAGGTGACTGGAAATATATCCCCTTACCCCAAGGAGACCTTCAGCTGCCTCCTAAGCTGTCCTGAATACAGTGCAGGCTGTGTGGCCTGGCTGTGATTGGGCTGCCCATGTGTTTTCGTCTAACTACAGATTTATCTGTAAGACAACTTACTCATGCTCTTTGTGACACCGCTAAGAGCTGAAGGAGGATTACTTGTGAATGAATAAACACTCTAGAGCAGGGGTGTCAAACATAAGGCCCGGGGGCCGGATGTGGCCCATGGAAGCTTTTTATCTGGCCCTCAGGCTCTGAGCTGCTGAGCAGTACTAAGGCATTACAGCTGTAAGGGCGGCCCACATGAAAATTGGGTTCTCCCATATCTTGAAATATGATCAAGATTTGCGTATTTTCTCTTCTGTCTTTGCAGCTAATGAGTTCCTAAGTGAGAAAAAGTGCTTATTTTTGGTTATGACCTGTTTAATGACATCACTTCCTTCCCAATGACATCACTTCTGGCCCTCAGCAGGCATCATGAATGCTATTCGGCCCTCTATAGGAAACAGGTTTGACACCCCAGCTCTAGAGGCTGCATCTAGCACAGGAAGGTTCCAACACCTCCAGCTGAAAAGTTCTCAGGTAAGAGAGCTGGGGGGGGGGACCTTTCCTCTTGAGATCCTGGTGCTGCCAGGCAGAGTGACAGTCCTGGGCTAGACAGACAAATGCTGACTCAGCAAAAGGAAGCTTTAGATGGCACACTTTCTGCTTGGAGTGGAAGCTTTTGAAAGTGCCACTGTCAAGAGGAAAGCAGCTGAATTCATGTGAGAGACATGAAATTACACCATGGCTGCCTGCCACTTATTTGATCTGTTCTGCTTGGCTTCTTACAGTGACCTTTCTGGAACCAGCACTATTGTTTGTGCCATTTCTTGGCTGTAGAAAAGCTAACTGGGGAAGATGTAATGCTAATAACATTGATGGTGACACTGTTATTGGTTTATGATCTGTTCTCATTTTCTTTACCTATCTTTTTCAAATGCATGTTATACTTGAGCCTAGATTTTCTTTTTATGAGATCCTTTATATTTAATACTCTTCTTGGGAATGATAATCGGTTCACAGATCAAAGATTATGAGGTGATATTAAACATACTCTGAAGCCTGATGGTGGGAAGGGAGATGACACTAAGGACAGATTTAAGTGGCATCTCCACATTCCCTTTATTCTTTGAGGTTCCCCTCTGTGGTCCCTGTTAGTTAGGACACAACTTCTACATGGGGAACATGACACTAGAAAAACGACAACTTCACTTGGCTAAGGATCCAGAATGTGTGACAAAGGAGCATGTTTGGCTTTTAATGTAGCATTTAGATAGAAAGATCCTCAGTCTAGGGTGTGAAGAGAAGTCTTCTTGATGGCTGTCCCAAATGTATTATTAAAACTCCCCCCATTTTTTTCTCCATTTGGGGGACTCAATTTACAATAGCGGTTAAAAACACAAGTACAAAACTACAGTTAGATGACAGTGGCAATTCAAACACAAACATAAAGGAGGAACAAGAAACAGGCACCCCAATCCTATCCTCCCCAGTGCTGCTGGGTGCAGTGGCGTCAACATGGCTACTGCTGCATCCAGCGGGACCAGGGAGGCCACTGGAGGACTCCTCAGGAGAAGGGAACTTTTGTCCCCTTCCTCCAAGGAAAGCCCCAGGCCCTGCAATGGGGCTACTTGAGTCTCTGCCAGCTATTTTGCTGACACAGACTTGAGAAGCCCTGTATTGGGCTTTGCAGCCTGATGTAGGGGATAGGATCTGGTGAAAGAGGCCTCTGACGGTCTCATGCCCCTCCCAGGCTGGTCCCTCCCCCTTCCTCCCCCTCCTCCACCCCAGAACGTCTCCCTCCACCCTAAAAACCTGCACTGCCACCCAGTGGTACTATTTACTCCCAGTGGCTCATCATGGGTGACTTCCCTGCACTAAGGCCCAGCACTGATGGTCCCTCCTAATCGGGTGCCGCAAAGGTGCTTTATGGCACACCCATGACACCCAGAGACAGTGGTATGTGTGTACTGCCAGCACTGAAGAGCTCAGGATTGGGCTCTAAGTGAAATTGGTAACAGTGGCCTGGAAGAGGCAGGACACCAGCCTGGCAGGGTGGGTGATCGCCACACAGTCCAAAGCAGGGAATTCCATATCTTGGGCCCTCTTATGAGCTGTCTGATGCTGAAGTTCAGTTCTGAGCAGCTTTATGCAGCCTTGTAAGATGTACCTGTAAAAGTCTCCGCCTTCATTCACGAAAGAAAGGCAAGGAGGGGATGCATAATGGGTTCGATACATTCTTGCAACTCTGTTTTGCTTGTTCTTGCTTACCCCAAACCTCTGGAATGTGAAAGGCTACAAATAAATAAGTTCCCTTAAGCTACATGACTTTCAGTGATGTAACAAGCTGTCATTGGGGTCGGCCCTCTGCTGTATTTCACCGACACCAGTCCCATTTAGGTTTGGCTTACAGCAGGGGTGTCCAAACTTTTTGGCAGGAGGGCCACATCATCTCTCTGACACTGTGTTGGGGGCCGGGAATAAAAAAGAATTAATTTACATTTCAAATTTGAATAAATTTACATATATTTACATAAATGAATATATTAGAGATGGAACTTATATGAATGAATGAAGGTCTTGCAATAGCTCAAGGCTTATAAAAGTCCTTACACAAAGCAAGACCGGCCTTTCCTTCACTGTTGCTGCAGCATCACAGTCATGAAACAGCAAGCAGTGGAGGGATCCCTCATTCACAGTTCATGCGGGAGGTCAAACTGTCACCCTTACACTGAGAACAGTTGCACTGGGCCAGCAGGGGCTCCAGTAAGTCTCTGGAGGGCCAGATTCTCATTGGAAACTGGGGGCTAATCGTGGGCCGGATTGGGAGTCCTCGAGGGCCGCAAGTGGCCCCCGGGCCGGGGTTTGGGCACCCCTGGCTTACAGCATATAATTCTAGCAACTCAGAGGGAGAAAAGTTCTTTGCCAAGTGGCAGAGACCTGTGAGCTCTGAACGAGGTTTGCTGCAGCCAGCAGCTCTCTAACTGTGTCGCTATCCCCAGATCTGTAGTAAAATAAGATTACACAATAAGTAACTTGTGGTTAAAATGTTTTTGTTGTTATTGCTACCATCTGCTGGTGTGTATCATAACCATTTAGACACCTGCACAGTTGGTGCTGTTGGGGCCCATCTGTCTGAACGGTGGTTATTATTGCCGAGTTCAAAGCACTTGACGTCTCTTTGCTACCTGAGAGATAGCCGAAGAGGAAAGAAATCAGATTGTGTTCTTGCGGGGGGGGGGGGGGAGAGGACTGAGCAAAGTACTGTGTGTTCTGGCTTGCCTGTGATCCTTTTAACTCACTCATGTCTCTGAATGCAAACTGGAAATTCCCTCCGCTATGCTGCTGGGTGATGATTGCTTCAGAGAAGAAGATAGTTGAACCAATGATGACTACTCCAATCACCTTTACTGTGATAATTAGTTTTTTCTTGTACCTTTACCATGGCCATCTGTAAAACATTGATCTTTGTTTATCTACTGTGTTCAAGAATTAATTGCAAATCTGTTTGTGTTACCTTGGTAAAAATATATATGAATTAACAGCTTACTTTATTTATTGATCACATTTTTATACCACCCTTCCTCCAAAGAGCTCAGGGCGGTGCACATGGCTGCTCCCCTCCTTTTTTCGTCACAACAACCCTGTGAGGTAGGTGAGGCTGAGAGAAAGTGACTGGCCCAAGGTCACCCAGGAAGCTTCATGGCTGAAGGGGGGTTTGAACCTGGATCTTCCAGGTCTGAGTCCACCTCCCAAACCACGACACCACCCTAGCTCTCTGTGCAACTCTCCCCTCCCCCCGTAGGCACAGGAGCTAAAGACAATTGTATAGGGAACTATATATGCTTTACTAGGTATCGCTGAGTTGTTTTATGCTTTATGTTTTTATGTGACTTGTCTGATTCTTTTATGATTAGCTTGGCTGCTGCTTTTAGGTTGTTGGATTTTATTGTTTGACACTTTTTACACACGTCAGAGGGTTTTATGTTACAGGTTTTCATGTTTTAAGTTTGATTATATGGTTTTATGATGACTTTGCATTTTTATATTTTTGTTAGCCGTCTTGGGTGCCAGCATTTGTGGGGGAAAGTATGGATGTGTTAAGTGAGTAAATACATTGTTGTATAGTTCCTGTGACAGTGAAGCTTTGAATGCTGGCTGAGCTGGTGTGGTGGCTCCCAATATTTACTTGCTTAGGGGACAAGGTAGTTTGCAGTCCATCTTCTTTAAGGAAAGACAGAGTTTCCAGCTTGGCTGGAAGGGAGAAGGCAAAGCCAAGAAGATTGGTCAAGCAACAGGGTAGATAAATGAAATGGGACAAAGGCAGTGGCTTGAAAAATAGGAGCCTGAGGAAAAGCCCACAGACATTCCACAGACAAGTACAGCAGGTCTGTGAATGTGTGTCTGGAGGATCCAGAGGCAAAATGTGGCCCTAGATGTTGCTAAACATCAAGAGGGTCTGGAAGGAAAAGAGCAGTACAACAAAAAAAAAAACCTCAGCAAGTACATCTTGTTCTCTAGTACAAACAGACAAACTTCCACCTGTTTAAAGATACTGCAGAAAGGTGGACTCTCCCTCATCTTTTTTCCCACCCCATTTGCCTTCATGACCCACCTCGTTCTAGTCCAATAGTCAGAATAACTGTCAAAACCCAAATTGCGAAACCGTCGTAGTTAGCAAAGAACCCAGCAGTGATCTAATCTAAATGTGTGCCCTAGCCTGGAATGAAATTGCTGTGATTATGACTGACTGCTGTGATCCAGATTTATACAACATAATAGGTTTAGGAACGGGCATGGAATGGTGGGGGAGGGAGGAGGACGTTGGAAACACTGATGTCCGATACCCCACTGCTTATCTCACAGATTCCAATTCACCATTGCTCATCCACACATTTCCTTACCTGCCCCCTCCCGCCAACCACTGCTAGCCCCACAATTCCACTGCAGCCTCAATGTATTGTTGCTAGATTGTTTCTAGAATCCTGCTCCTGATTCAGCTCGAGTGTCCATTGGTCCACAGCTCCGTTTGAGACAAAGCTCCGTTCCACCCCTGTACCCCAGATTCATTCATTCATTCATTCATTCATTCATTCAACAGTGTAATTTGAGTGAGAGAAATTTACGCTGAGCTGATTACAAAAAAGCAACGGAAAATAGGGCGTAGAGGGAGCAGCAGATGAACTATACAGGAGATAATGGAGCAAAAAAAAAATTAAAGCAGGAAACGGCCAAGCTTCATTTGAAATGAAGTTCCTTTGGATAGAGCCCCAGAACATGTTTTCCGTGTTTGGGCTTAGTCTCACAATTTGCGGCATAATTAGAAATGTGCTTATGTAGAGTGTCTTTCCCTCACCACTGGCTAACCATAATCAGCCTTCACCTAATCTAGGATTAGGAGGAAAGGCAGAGGGGATTATTCTCATGTAGATTTGATCCCCAGGACCTCTTTCAAGTACTGCAGGCAGCAAAGAAGCGGTAAAGGGTCAGTACAAGTTAAAGAGGGCAGAGGTAGCACAGGAGACAGAAGAGGAACGAAATGGAACAAAGTTTTGAACAAAAAAGGGTGGAAAAGGAATTTGGGATGGGCAGCTAAAATGATGCAGCTAAAATGAGGCATCAGAAGAGCACCAGAGAAGGCATTGGGGGCAGCAAATGGGCAGAGATGGTAGTAGCAGCAGCAGCAGAACAATACTATTGATCAAACAGGAATACAATTGGAGGGGCAGTTACACAGTAAGGGTATTAAATCAGTTGAATTTACAACGCTGAGTGGCTAGGAGTTTCAGTCTTATAAACGTACTCACAATGCCATCTTTGTTAAAGCTCCAGCTTCCCTTCAGAGTGGAAGCCATTCTCAACACCTTTGCGCACTGAGCTGAGAAAAGGTCTAGAAATTTCTACAGCTAGTATATATTTAGAAGACACTTAAAAGTGCAAATCCTGGGGTGACACTGTATGTTTGGACAACACTGTTGACACGGAAACCTACACTGTGAAGGAGGTTCATAGTTGATGTGCTAAGTTTACTTATCTTTCTCTAGAGCTATTGAGCATTCATGTCTCAAACCGGAGTGCGCCATTACTTTTAAAATCTGTGCTTTAAATCACGTAAAACCTTTTGAAGGAGTTATAGATTGCTGCTTAATCATCCTCAGAATTAGATAAAATCATCTGAGTAATTTTTAATAGTCATTTCCATGTTATGATTGGAATGGGAAAAGCACTGACCATCACTAGGAGTGACATTTTCTTGAGTCCTGGGAGTTGAGATTTTCTAATTATTGTATTCTAAAGAGTGTGTGTGTGTGTGTGTGGGGGGGGGGGTTGAAATTCCTTCTGTTGTGACAGGTCAGTATGCAGCAGAATATAATCCCCCCCCCCCCAACAGTCTAATCTGCTGGTTCTGGAAGGTTTTTTAATGATTTATGAGAAGCTTTTTTTTTGTATATACATCTGACAGTTTGCAAATGATTTTTCTATAAAACTGTTTCCTTTGAATAGTTTGCTGAGAGAGAATGAGTGATTGGCCAAAGGTCATCTGATGAGTTTCATGGCTGAGCAGGAATTTGAACCTGGGACTCCTCAATCCCAACCCGTTGCTTGAAACCACTGCACCACACTGTAACTCCTTTGAGCCCATCCTGCTATTGGAGAGCTCACCAGGCACTGCATGCTAGGGATGTCACCTAAATTGATAATTGCTTGGATTGGAATGTCCCAGCCCACCCACACTGTGGGCCATTCCACCTTGTTCTACAGACTTCCTCTTCTGCTTGCTCCAAGCTCTCAGTCAGCTAAATCTGGGTTCCAATGGGAAGATGTGGTGGCAGACACAGTCACGATGGGAGAGGTTGAATGTAGGGAGCTGTTATAGTGACACACAGCTTCAGGAAGAGTGGGAGAGCTTGGATCAGCACTGGATGAGACTCTCATTGACCATCTGATCAATCACCCTTTCATTTGACTCAATAGAGAAATGACTTGCAAATCTGTCTTCCTAATGTTTCCTCTGGTTGTCTCCCCATCTAGATCTAAAACCATGTCTTCTTCTTTGTGCTGTTTTGGGAAGGAGGCTGTTGAATTCACCTCCCACAATGAAGAGCAGCTTCTGTTGGGTACTACATTTCCCATCTGGGCTTGAAAGGATGCACCAGAACAAAACATTGTAATTGCCAATTCCCAAATAATCTGAGTGGGATTTCTGGGCTTCTGTGAACATGTGGAATATACACAGTCCATCTCTTGGTTGTCCTTAGATACGATATATTCTTAGCATTTTTTATTTGTATTGGCACTTTGAGAGTTTTGTTCCCCAAATACTGTTTTGTCTCCTGGATGCAAATCCACAGAATGCCCTATAAGCCATGATCTTCATTAGCGAGCTTGGATCTGGCAAGACAAATAACAGCTGCTGGAATATTTTTACACACAAGCTTTGCAGGTGTGCAGCCCTAGGCAGCCCCAATCTGGCCTGAGCCTTTGAATCTCTCATTTGACAGTCTCAGACTCCACTGCCCAATGTTTAACATCTTGCATTTTTCTGCATAGTTTGGTTCTGTGGGCTCTTGCCAAATGTGCAAATGGATTTAATGAAGTGCTAAGACCTGAAAGTCTGCAAACTTAAAAGAAGAGAATTTCTGGCCAAAGGCAGCTTGTTAGTTGTGTGTTTATATCTAGCATAGCTGGTCAGAAAATGTGTGACTTTTTTTTGTAGTCCATTCAAAAAAAATGCAATTCCATTCTTATTAGTTTTAAAACACAGCTGGATGTGTTATAAATGATATGATGTGTGGTTAAACTGGTAGCTTTCAATTTTCCTGGCAGGACACTATTTAACACACCGTTGCACATGTAGGAAGTGGTCTTGGGTAAAGGCGCCTCTGCTCTTGGGAGAGCCCATGGGCCTCTGCTAGGGCCAAGCTGTAACAATACACGCATTTTGTTGCACATACATAAAATTTCCCTTTCATTGGCATCTCTCTTGGCAATTATCATCCACATTTTGAATGGATGTGAACTTTTATCGCGCAGGAGTCTCTGCAGTATCTGAACTAGCACAAAAAAGCAAAGCAGGGAATTCTGCCCAGACCTGGCATGAGGGAAGCGCATAGTTTAGAGCAGTGGTTCTCAAACTTTTAACACTAGGACTCACTTTTTAGAATGAAAATCTGTCAGGACTCACCAGAAGTGATGTCATGACCAGAAGTGAAATTTTTAGCAATTCTAGGCTGCAGTCCTACCCATACCTATCCAGGAGTAAATCTCATTTACTATCATTGCTAAAGCATATACATATTAGCCTGTTAAAAGTACAGATCTGTAACGTTGCCCCAAATGCAGTCACATACCATAGGAGCATCAAGTCTAACATATTAAAAATAAAATATTGAAATGAATGGGGACCCACCTGGAAATTGGCTTGCAACCCACCTAGTGGGTCCCAACCCACAGTTTGAGAAACACTGGTGTAGAGGTTCAATCTAAAAGGGCTACACATGGGGATTATCCTCTGTAAGGAAAATATAAATTCATCCTCTCCTCCTGCTGACAACAAATTTTGCTCTCCAAATCAAACCTTCTTATCTTCCCTGAGAAGTTCTCAGATGTTCACTGTGATGGAAGAAAATCCACATTTGCTACAAATTTCACTTTAGATAACAGTGTCCTGGCAACTGTCCGGCATCCATCACACACACCTTCTGGGGTCTGCTCCGGCACCACAGGGCTCTCACATGAAATGGGTTCAAATTTTCTACATCGCTTGCCTATGTGTTTGTTAGGCCAGAAAATTTTTTTAAAATCAAAACCTCCAACTGTAATGGTTGGCAACCTTCAGTCTCAAAAGACTATAGTATAAGCCTACAGCACCCGGTATTCCCAGGTGGTTTCCCATCCAGGTACTAACCAGGCCTGACCCTGCTTAGCTTCCAAGATCAGACGAGATCGGGCATGTGCAGTGAAAATGGAAACCAGCGAGAATTCAGTCTTGTCCCAGTCTTCACAAATATTAAAGCAAATTGTAGAATACCAAAGGGGTAAGGAACCCTCTCTTGAGTTAACCTTAGTGTTTGTGGTGACAATGCTTCATAATATGTTTCTGGCCAATCGCTTCTACAGGGAAGCAGCAACTTTACCTCTTCAGCAGTAGCCTGGGTTGATATGTCACCTTCTCTTTACAGAAGGCCACTCCTGAGCTGGGGCCTGGAAAGGGATCATGTGCCATTTAAATGTGTTGCCTTGCCATTTGAAAATTGGTTGTGACATGCCGCAGAAGCCCCCCCCCCCTTCCCCTGGCTCCATTTCTGTTGATCTGTCTTTTGTTAGATCCTTCACCATATAAATGTGTTGGAATGGTGGCGAGATAAGGAAGCCATTAAAGATAAAGAGGAAAACCAATATCTCTAGAATCGAAGTTAGTGGGGCTGCATTTTGATGTTGATCTATGAAGTGAGGATAGCCTGGAATAACAAGTCGATTACTTTTATTAAGATTCACAGCTTGTATTAGACACATGCATGAAGCTATCTGTCTCTGCTGGAAGGGAATAATAATGTTTTCCTGTGGAAGCTTGTTAAAACTTGCTGATGGGGTAATAGAGAGCCTGAATGGTATTCTAGGTTCCTGTATAACTAGCAGTGGAGAGTCATATGGAGTTGCTCCTTTGCCATTCCTGTCAGTGACAACTTATGTGTGATGTGTTGAAATTGCTATGTCTTTTGTTTCTTTTTGCATCCCTTTTCTTTCACTGCATCTCTGCTCTGCACCTCTTCAAATGCATTTAACTTCTACAGTCAGCTTGTCATTAGACTTCTGCCTGTGTTGTTTGGATCCATTTGCTGCGCCTTCTGGTTCCCTAATCTGGACTTTAGGAAGGTCTGGTGGCATATTTTGTGGAGGTGGTTGGTCTGAACAAAAATGTTGGCGTCCTTTTTGGATGCATCACCACAGGAAGACAGAAAATACAGTTTGTCTGGATCTGATCACATTCACTCATAGCCTGAATGTTAGAAACCCCAAACAGCATAGTTAACTCTTTTGGGGGGGGGGGGTAGGCTGGCTAAAAGAAAGTAAAATGAACATAACCACTTGTTTGTCAGTAGAGTTGTGTGCAAACCGAAAGGGAAAGTAAATGGATCATATCATTATAGGAGAGAGAAATCTATTGAATTAGGTGTTTGAGTAAGGAAGTGGGGCAGTGGTTGCTTAACAATCATCCTACCAAGGAAAAATAACTAACCAGGGTTAGCGTAGCAAGGCTGCTTGGCCCATGCTGTATCCAGTGCTTGGAAGGAGCAGGCTGAAGGTCTCCTCGAAGTAAGGGGGCATTAGTCCCCTTACCCCAGCTAAACCACAGCCTGTGCGGTGGGGCTGTTCAGATCTGAACCCGTCAAATGGCTGGTGTGAGTTCAAGAAACCCGGTATTGAGCTTACAAGCTGACAGGGGGAGTAGGATTTGGCCTGCGCTGGCACCGAAATCCTGCCTCCTCCTAGGCCCGAACCTCCCCCGTCTCCTCCCCTGCCTTGTGGTACCCCTCCCCACCCTCCCCCAGTCCCGGGAGCTTAACTGCTCCTTTGGGTGCTCCTTTAAGATCTAGCACAGGTGAGATGGTGCAGGTGCTGCTTACTCACCAGGTGTTAATGGAGCGCTTTACAGCACTTTTGTGACATCCTCGGCCAGTGCAGCAGTCCCAGTTTGAAGCAGTCTAGCATAGTATTGCGTCATTGGTTGTTTTTTTAAACAAACAAAATTATTTCTAAACTTCTTTGGATAAGTCATTTTATGATGATTAGATTTTTGTCGTTCCTCCCCCCCTGCGGTTCTGCAAACTGGGGATGGTTAAAACTACTTTTTCTGTAACCAGCTTTTGCTTTGTGAGAAACATGTTTACCCCACACTGAGATGTGACAGATTCATCTATCTGTGGGCCAGTACTGTGAAAAACCATATGCTTTGATGGGTCTGATTTCAAAGTCTTGAAGCAAAGGTCTTTATAGCAAATTACATGGGATAATGATATCAGTCACTTTGTTATTATGGATTAGATGATCACAGATGGGAACGGTTAAAGATGCGTTTTGAGTGCCTGCCAGGGCTTCATGAAAGAGGGGATCAAGTGAAATTTTCTATTTGCAGAGTAAAGCTTGCACTTTCCAGGGATATTGCTGTATCTTTTCGCCTCTGTGTGTGTATTTTTTCTTGTCTTTAGCTGTTCATTTTAGGCTCGGGGGACTTGAGCACTGTCATAGCCTCCCTAAGTCAAGAAAAAACCTGTCAAGGCTTCCGAGGGTTCATGCACATGCTATGCACTCAAAGATTGCACCTAAAAGGAAAACCACTTTGGATTACCTTATTGATGGCCCAGCATCAGTCAGTAGAAAGGGAAGAAGCCCGGTACCTGCATTGCATTGATGTGAGTGATCAATGCAGTGATGTGCACACTCCTCTCTACTGAATTTGCAGTTGGCTCGATAATTATGAGCTTTTCCTGATAGTGCTGCTTTACTTTCCTTCAAGTTTATTGCTTCCCGAGAGTTCTCATTACTCCTATCGTGTTGGCATATCTTATTGGTTTTAACTGTCTTTCCAAATGTTTGTCCTGGGGAACAAGTCTCCATAAGCTGACTTCTTTTTTTTTCTTTTTCAAGACTCCAGGGGTGTTCTAATGCTTAGAGAATAAGGGGAGGCGTGCAATCCCCAACCTGTCTCACCGAGTATGAGAAAGCATTCTGGTCCAAATGCACTGCACTGCAATATAGGAAACTCTTCATACACTGTTGGTACCTCTTGCCCCTTGGTATAATTTTTAGGTAATGGTGATAGCAAAACACAAGACTGAAAGACTTCTGAGTGAGAGCAGCTTGTGGAAGTGTGAAAATACAGAGGGGTTGTGTCAGAGATCAACCAGGTGGGGCAGTGGCTGAGGGCTGAAGCCAGGCTGACCCTTGAACCTTCAGTACCAGTAGCGGCATCCATTGTGCCACCAAGAGGCGGACAAGGGTTGCCATGGAGGGGAGTCAGGACTTTAGTTCACAACCCCCAGCAATCCGATGCACTGAAAATGCACCAGAACTTCAACCACTCTAAAGCGACACTTTAATACAGCTTTAGCTTCTTGATCATAGTGTTATTTTATCACTGAACATAGCAAAACTATCTAAAGCTATGTGAAAGAATCTAATCTTCGTTTAATACGGCGCTGTAGGGAGACAGTTCTTGTGTTTCAGTCTTGCAGTATGTACAGTCTTGTGTTCAAAGGATGAACATACAACCTTTGTCCTTGGTTTCACCTTCATGGTTTCAGGAAACACTCCTTGAAATTAATTATTGTGAAGTTGGGTGAAGAGGGTTCGAGCATCCTGAATGTTCTCCTATGTGCAGTGTCATGTATGGCTATAAAGATAGCGATGCCTTGAATTCATTTTGTCATGCAACTTTGCAGGACAAGTTGTCCAATTCTGGATTTACTTTGTGTGGCCCCACCCATGGTGGAGCTGGTGGGCCTGTCTGCCACAGACCTCTAGCAACTGGTGAGGAGGTTCGCCTAGGCATCAGTGCCAAGCAGCAACACTGAGGCGCCTCCTCTCTGCCTGATAGTGTTTTGTGCCTTGCCAAGACAAGACGTATGCCTAGTTGTGTTAGGCAATGAGACCTTGCCCCAAGGGCAGGTGAAGGAGATGAAGAGGAAGAGGAAGGGGAAGAGGGACAGGTGGCTGGCTCTGTTGACAGCCAAAGGAGAGGGAAATGTCCAGACAGAGCAGAGATGTTTTGATGGCTTTGGAAAGAGCTTGTGGGTGGGGTTCTGGGAGGTAGCAGTGGCAAGGCATATAATGGGCAAAGGGCCCATGAGGAGGCGGCAAATGCCCAGGCTCTTGAGAGTACCAGGAGCCTATTGCCAGCTGAACCAGTGGGCTAGGATGCCCACATTTTATCCTGAAATGGACTCCCCCCTCTCTCTACGCACCCTTCTGCAATCTTCTTCTGAGGCTCTGCCAAGCACCACACAGCTAGGGTCCACCCAAACAGCCCTGGCCTGTGACTCCAGCAGCTGCCCGAAGGACTAGGGACTTGCCTCAACTGGCTCGCCCTTCCAAGTAAGAGACCTAGACTCCCAGGCCCCTCCCTTCAAATTAACTCATAGACCAGGTGCTCCTACATACGTATTTCCTGTGATGTCTGCATAGGCAATTTGATCAATTTCCAAATGTGGGATGTGCCTGAAATGAATTTGTCAGATGCAGGTGATAAATCACAAGCGTGAGTCGGTGAACCCACAATCGTCCTGTTAGCAGAGTTAGGAGAGTATCTGAAGCATTTTTGGCTAGTTTAAATACAGGGTAATTTAAATGATCAAGAATGACCAACTGGAGGCAGCAACTGTTACCCTGCACATGCCTGATCTCGTCTGATCTCAGTAGCTAAGCAGGGTCAGGCCTGGTTAGTACTTGGATGGGAGACCGCCTGGGAATACCAGGTCCTGTAGGCTTATACCATAGTCTTTCGAGACTGAAGGTTGCCAACCAATGTAGCCCACTGCAATGGGCTCCTGGCGGCCCTTTGAATTGTCCTGGGGTTGTCACCCCATACCTACAGTTTTGGATCAAACTGGGGTGAAAAGCCTGCCCACAGTTTCACTTGTAAGAAAAACGAAGAGGTTTTCAAGTTCTAAGAAACAGAGGGGTTCCACTTCTTTTCATGATACCCCCCCCCCTTTCCACAGGTCCAGATGAGTCAGATGAACAATGCGTGCCCATTCCAGTGGTCTTCCTGCAAATGGATGAAAAGTCTTGAAGCAGCTAGCTGTTGTGTGCCGACTGAATATCTCCCAATGATTAAAAGTAATTTCAGTGCGGTTTAACAACTCCTGTAATGATTCTGCACATTCTCCCTGTATATGTAATTGTGCCTTAGTATTCAAATGAAATATCTTTTTTATTGACTCTCAAGGAAAAGTCCCAGTTTCCAAAGATAATTAGCCTCCAATTTATTAAATTTACTAACCTTGTAATATGCCACCATCTTCTTAATTAGCCAGCCTTGCAAAATGCCAATATATGTGTTTAATGATCATTTGATTTCAATAGCAGAGAGTTGCCTCTTCAGTGAATCTAAAGTATAGATTTTACTTTTAGGCACCTGAAATGCCTAATTGCAATGAACGTGCTAACCTTTTAAAACTATGTGAGATTGCCAAGGCTGCAATCATCAAACCACTTGTTCTGGAGCGTTTAGTTTGAGGCATCTGAGACTACTGCTGAATAAACGACTGCTGGTTGGCAAAGAGCAAACCTGCTTTTGTTTTTAAGCATTGAAGAGCTGGTACTCTGCTTTCTTATTATGTATTGATTTGGAAAATGTTCCATATCTCTTGAGCCACAACCTTTCCTAAATGCTGATTGGGTTGGTACTGGATAGCCAGACAAATACAGGTCGTGCCTCATTATCCTCTGATCTGACTCCCCACTGATACCGAAGTCCCCCTTTCAATGTGCCTTGTAACAAGGAAAAGAAAGCTTCAAAATATTGCATATCAGGGAAAGGCAAGCATGAACCACATTCATGAGGATCTCTTTACTCCAGTTTCACTGACTGTTTCTAAGGGTGCAATCCTAGGAGCGACCTGGGCCCGCTCAAGTAAGGCACGTTTGCACCTCTTCAGCATTCAACCGGGCCAGCACGGGGATGTGTGCCAGCCTGCAGAGGCTGAATCCAGCCTCCGCACCAACTTTGAGGAGCCTTGTGTCTACTGAGCTTGGCCAATGCAAGGCTCTGGGGAGGCCAGGGAAGAGGTGGGAGGGAGGTGTTCTGGGGGGGGAGGGCCATCCCAGGGGTGGGTGGGTGGGGAGCTGGAGGTGGGGCTAGGACCCAGCAGATATGCCAGTTCCTAGCCCTTGTTCCCAAGCAGCGTGCAGCTGCAAGCCGCTCTGCTCTCCTCGGACTCATGCCATCTCCAGAGGTGGTGCAAGTCCGAGGAGACCCATTGGGGCTGTGGTGGCTTACCCAGGGGCAAGGGGAAGAGTTTCCCCTTACCTCTGGCTGAGCCACTTTGGGCCCCTATTTTGTGCTGGATACAGTGCAGGGCTCCTGGCCTGTCCGTTCCAGCGCAGGATAGGATTGCGTTGTAAATTGAACTGGATTGGTTCAGTAGCAAACCCTGACTTTTAAATGCCTCATTTCAACAAATATTGCTACTCAAGGTTGGCGATTAATTACCACACTCAATAATGTAAAAATGTAAGGATGCTTTACAGCAAAAACGGTTGCGCAATTGTTCCCTAGTATCTCTCGTCTTTGGCTGCTCCAGCACTGCAAAGCTGTTGGCAGTGAGTGGTTTGCAGGGTAGGGGGAAGAGGGTGCTTAGCATTTCCACCATGCCCCCTTCCCTCCCCCCCCCCCGGCTATTCTCTCCAAGATGTCTTTCCAGACCCAAGTTTATAATGGACAAACAATCCTGGAACCCTGACTGGGCGAGTGCCACTTCTCCCCTGCAGGCTTGTTTTTAAGTAAAAGAAATACTTATAAACCTGCCTTCCCTAAGGGGGCCCTCAAGGCAGTTAATGATCATCGTCAAAACATACATCTAGTAAACAACCTTTTTCGAAAAGAAACCAGACAATGACAGAATCAAATTATCAGCAGCCAGTGAAAACATTCAGACTGCTCCATGGATTGTACAAGTCAGACGTACAGCAGCTGCATTTTTCCTGTCTCCCAAAGACAGAAAGAGAGATTAGCCAGGTTTTCAGTGGCAAGAAGCCTGGATGCCACCCCTATGAAGACCCTACACTGTGTTCTCACATTTGCCCCTTGGAAGGGGTAGAGCACCAACCAGGGACTCTGCTGGAGACCTAAGCATATGGGTAGGGAAAGAAATGGCCCTGTTATCTGTCTGGGTTCCAACCACCCACGTGCTGAAACATTGGAACCAGCACCTTGAATGAGACTTGGGAACTAATCCAGGAGGTATGGAAACACCCAACTGCCTGGGGTGGAGAGAGAAGCCAGCAAAGCAAAGAACCACCTTTGTTTGGATGGGTCCACTCTGCTCATAGTAGTCACAGAAATACTAGCTACCTTGTGAAGAAAATGACATAAAGAGGGAAAAAAATAGAACAAAATGTAAAAAAAAAAATAGTGTTGATTTTAGTTTGTTTATACTCTATGTTTTAATACCTGCCCTAAGGGGCTCTGGTGGCCCTTATTAGAGTGAAAGGGCATGGTGGAAATCTCTTAAATAACTTCACCAAACCAGTGAAGTTTGATGTCCTCTCGGTGTTATGTGATTTACGACCCAATACTATAGAGGTCCTACAGCAGCAGATTTCTTGATCTGCTCTGAGGATGATGTAAATGACATGCCTCTGTCGTGCGCATCGGCACCACTAGTGGAAATGGCTGAAAGCCCCGCATTTTCACTAGAGATGGACCCAGCCAGTGTCAGAGGAGGTGAGGTACCAGCAGGGGTGGGCTGTGGGTGGTTCAGAGAAGGATTGGTGCAGGGAGTAATTCAGGGGTGGGATGGATCTCAGCGGCAGTGGTGCACACCACACCCTGTCCCCATTTTTCCAACTAACATCCACTCACCTCTCTTTGAACTTACACCAGAAAAAAAATGACAGAGGTCCAAGGAGACTCACTGATGGCCAGGTGGCCATACGGAGGTCTTCTGGTCACACACATCCCACGCACAATATAGCATACAGCGTCCACTCCATTAATGCGGCCAGCCCTTTACAGAGAAACAACATCCGTAGTTCCGAGATATGGAGGCACTGTCCAACTAGACTGAGTAGACTGCATCAAAAGGACAAGTAATTCTTTGTTGGATCTATGTAAATATGTGCTGCGCGAGAAATATCAGTGAATGAAACTATTTGTATAAAAACATAACTTAATCCTGTATTTTTATAGGGTTATTGAGATAATGTATCTGAAGAGCTTTGAATACTTGGACTGTTATATACATGCCGCTGTTGCCTTTTATGTCTACTGCTGTGAAGGTACATATGCATTGCCAAGCTGGCACCCTATAAATTTTGTTTTCCATTTTCTGTGTATCGGTGTGCAGTAATTTTTATTTATAGTCTCCTCCAAACTTAAAGTAAGTACAAGATTTCTTTCCCATCTTGATCTTGGAAGTACCTTATTTTGGACTGACTATATTTAACCAATATAAAAGGGAAATAATGTGTAACCATCTTAAGAATAGATTAACATGTCCTGTAATTATACGCATGAGAGGCACATCTGTAGCAGAGAGGGAGGGAGGGAGGGAGGGAGAGTCTGGCTTGATTATTAGGGTACTAGTTATTTCAGGTTGGAAAATTCCCATACCTTGACCATCTATTTTTCTCTTCGAACTAGAAGTTGTATCTGCAAACTGGAAGTCACTTCTGGTTGCTTCCATGGGGCATCCTGGAGCCCACAGACAATGGAGTGGATTACAGGCCTGGCACAACCTGGAACCAGCCTCCAGAGGCTCCCAAGAAGGTACAGGGAATATTGTGTCACAGCCCACCACATGGGTTCGCAACCCAGTGCACATTTGAGAAATGCTGGGCTAGATCATTTCTGCTGTTTCATTTTAGGAACCACTACTCTAAAACATGAATCTTGGCGCCTACCCAATGATGGGCCCAATCCTATACAACTTTCCAGTACTGATGCAATGCAGCCCCAGCGTAAGGCAACAAACATTTCATTACTTTGAAGAGGACTCTGTGACTGCCCCCCACTACAGGATGCAATGCACGTCCTTGGCACAGTTGCATTGGTGCAGATAAGTTGGATAGGATTGGGCTCAGGCTTGCCTTTCAGGATAATAATGAGGAACCGGCATGAAGAATGGAAACATTAGAGTTGTGTACAGAATTGCCACCTATGGAAGACAGGGCTACCAAGTCTTCTGAGGCTCGGACCATGAATCGGGGACGGAGTCTGGGAGCTAAAAGTCGATGCAGATAGCTGGCACCTGTTGGGTGCAGGTGGATGAAGCTTAGCAAGTGAGGGGAGAACCTTGCTGTGTGGTGTTCAGGTTGGAGCCTGATGGACATGGGTTGATGGTGAAGCAAAACAGCAAAACCTCTCAAATCATGCAGAAAAGAGCCGGCTCCCTTGATTCTGGCCCCTCACTCTAAGATTTTACTTGCTCCCCTGAAGACCTGAGAAGAGGGCAAAGACTCGGAAAGCTTCTAGCCGAACCACGAGACCCGGTAGTTGGCAACCCAAACTGAAGATTTCCCAAATGGAGGGGGGAGATGGTAATATTTTCTAATGCAAAGCAAGGGCCAGAGGGTGATTAATGCTGCTGGCCCAATGGAGATATTTTTACCCCAGAGTCACGAGAAAGCCCTGTATGGTTTGCTTTTTGCTGACTGGCACAGGAGAAGAGAAAATAACAGCAAACCTTTTAAAGAACAGAAAATAGCCCCTGGTTTTCAGATAAATAAGATTTAAGAATATAAGAAGAGCCCTGCTCGATCAGGCTCGGGGCCCATCTAGTCTCTGCAAGAGACAGGAGTATAATTTAGGGAAATGGGGGAGGGGTCACATGCCACACACAATATTTGAAATCATGTTCCTGAGGAGCACCTGTGCCTCTGATTTATGAGGAGTTATATAAAAGTCTTTTTAAAGGCTTCGCTGAATGTTCTGCAGTGAACATTTCCCACAAAAAAAGGAGCTTGGGGAAAAATGTTGCATATACTTCATTGTGTTTGAAGCTGCCATAGTTGCCATTTTCTTTTAAATTGGCCTGCTCCTGCGCTGGAGGCAGGATTGTCGCCACATATCCAGTGTGTTTTCACTACATGGACATATCAGCAAGGGCAAATGAAGCCAAGTAGAAGAATTGCCCTCACTTGTCATTAGCTTTGTTTGCCCTTGGTGGTGTCGGCCAGTTGCGTGCCTGCCGTAGACCTCCCTGGGGCAAATGCTCCAGGCGCCGGCCACTAGCACCCCGTGGAAGCCTCTCTGAGGTTCCCAACGGGGGGGCAGCAACTGCTTCCTATTTGCCGGAAGCACAGTTTATAGTGACGGGGAACCTCACAGAGGTTACCCCAGCGTGGGAGGAGGTTGCGCAAGGCTCTGTGAGCCTCTGGTGAGTAGGGGGGGCAGATTTCTGCACGGGGGCCGGCGATAGCCCATGGGGTATGCCATCATGGAGTTTTGCCCTGGGTATGGGGCTGCAGAGGTCTGCATCTGGTGTCAACTCTCATTAGCATCAAGGCAACTTCTTGGCTTCCAGGATGAGAAGTCCAGATTTTTGTAAATATCAAGATGCTTTTGTCTGACGGTGCCAGAGCACCTTCAGGGATGAGATTGCTGCTACCCAAATGGTTCTGGGAAAAAGAAGGCTGTGCGCTTTTCCTTTTGGAAGTTGGGGAAACAACCCGATGCTGAAAAGAGGCGCCTATTTGAATGTGGCTGTGTGCATGCAAGCACTTTCATCTCCATTCAAGTCACCTTAAATGATCATTGGAAGGGGGAGTTCGCTTAGCCACTTGCAAAGTTGTGGGTGAAATGTGTACTCCTGGTTTGACCTTGGGAGGAACCCTGAAATTGCAGGTCAATTCAGGAAGCATGCAAAAAAAAAAGGGGGGGGGAAGATGATATGGTAAGATATGCCTAACTTGTTTCGAGAGCTGGAGCAGTGAGATCACTGCCAGTCATTGTTTGGGAACTCATATGATTCTTGGAACAAGATACATGGGGCAAAGTGTGAATATGCATTTGCTTCTCTTGTAAAAACCCATATTCACATAAGTGTCATGAATATTGTTGACTCTCTGAAAAAAGCTGCCATTGGCAGCAAAAAACACCTAGTTATATATGAGATCCACAACTATGGTTTCATTGTTGTATTCTGCTGCTTGGGGAGCCTGCTTTATGGAATGGGAAACACAGTGTGCAATTCACTTGCTATGTGCGATGCACAACAGTGATTTGAAAGCTGCACATTCAGCAGGGCGAATAATGCCGTACATGTGATACCAGTGCATGGAATGGCAGAGGTTTCCATAAAAATAATTGGAAAGGCTTTTCCTAGCTATAATCCACTTACATCTTGCTATTTTCATTCTTTAGACTATAGATCTTGATGAAAGGACAAAAGACACAGAAACCTAAGATCATCTTTCTAGGGCATGGAATTCTGCTAACAATAATGAAAAGGGATGGAATCACTCAGGAGGTGAGTAATTTGCAGGGTTCCCACCCACTTAAATCAGGCATTTTATTTTCACCTAACAGCTGTTTGGCATGTTGTGTGTTCAGTGGCTTGATGGACTTTTTGGCAAATTTCTAATGGGCAAGTGTCCATACTACACAGTCGGTGCCCATGTTGACGACTGAGCTCATATTGTGAAAGGAATGAGCTGGGCATGGGGATTGCACTATTCTTTCTTTTACCCTCGTGTTACCTTGTTGATGGAATTTGGCAGCAGGAACACAGAAGGTGGCTGTGGCTGTGGTCCTTCTGTCCGTTTTGTGCAAGATTTCTAACTGTAATGAAATAAATGCTCAGTGGTGTTGACTTCAGACTCTGTTTGTACGAGAGAGAGAGAGAGAGAGAGAGAGAGAGAGAGAGAGAGAGAGAGAGAGAGAGAGATTTACATCCCATCCCTCTTCCCCAAATTACGATATGTCTCCATGTTCTGTCTTGTTTAACTATGGCAGGTTGCACCCATCATTATTTCACACATTTTGTGCCCAGTCCTGTCCCCCACCATTTTGCGCTATGCAGCCACGCTGATGGAGCGCAGTGTGTGGAAATTAGGCTTACACATACCTAATCCTATGCTTCCTGGCATAGGAGGAACAGCAACGCCAAAATGGCGACTGCTGTATCCTGTGGGTGCTGGGAAGCTGCCAGAGCTCATCCCAAGGGAAGGGGACTTTCATTCCATTCCCCTGAGGAAAGCCCCAGCTTCTACAATGGGCTTCCTCGAGTCTGCACCAGCTAATTTGCTGGCACAGACCTGAAGAGCTCCGTATTGGGCTTACAAGTGGTGGAGGAGGCCTCTGCTGGTCCTGCCACCTCTGTGTTGCTCCCTCCCCCCTCTCCACTTTCTCCCACCCAGTTCTGCCTTCCCCCCACACTCCCCTGCCCTCAAAAGATGCTCCACTGGCTGGTGGCGAGGTTTACCACCAGCTGCTCTGTGGAGTTGTCTTCCCATAGCTGAGGCCTAGCGCTGATGGGTGCTGTCCCAGTGCTGTAAATGTGCTAACCTGGTGCCGTAAACGTGGGCTCCAACACCACAAGGCTGGGGCCCTATAAAACTTTGAACCTTTCTCTTTCTATTACCATTAACTATGTAACCTTATCCCTTTCCATTAGTGGTACACTAAAATCCTAGAGAGCATTATGACTCGCCCTGTAAATAATCTGGGGAAAGTGTGGTGCGCGCCTATTTCATCACCATACAGAGGATCATTGACGGTGAAAGATTGTGAGATGCCCAAGTCTCTCTCTGTCTTTGCCTTCTCGGTATATTTCCCCCCACATTTCTTTAACTGAGAATCCATCACAGATCTTTTCTGAGTAAATATCCGCCCAAGTAAGCAAACAGCAACTTCTGAGAAGCTAAGCCGTTATAGCAAGTGCTGAGAGAGCAGCATTGTACTCAACCGCACAGCAGGACCTCACAAGAGAACCATCCACAATGGGTGTTTGGTCTGCCAAGGAAAAAAAAAATCTTTGACCCTTTAGGCATAGTTTATAAGAGTGATGAACCAGTAACAAAACGCAACCTGCTTACAACGCTCAAAGCAGGCCGTATTTAATTGAACACCAACTGGCCACTTGTGGGGAAGAAATATCCTATATTGTTATGCTCCAGTGTAAGCCTAGTTTTTAAACTGCATCACTCAGTGTGCAGTTTGAACCAGGTGTCACCCTTAGACAATATATATGGTTCAGTACCTTTGCTGCATGGTTGTTAGAAGAAAGCTAAGGCCTGGTTAGTATTTGGATGGGAGACCGCCTGGGAATACCAGATGCTGTAGGCTTAAAAACCATAGTCTTTCAAGACTGAAGGTTGCCAACCAAGCTACGGGAAAGAAACATGCCACAATTTGCACAGGTCTCGGAAAGACATTGCAAGAAGGAAGAGGATCCCCCCCTTTTATGCAGTTGACATGCAGAAGGATCAAACTGATAATGTGCTTCAAGCCCTAAACAGACTATTCTGAGTAGAGCTTGTGCTCCTGGCACACAGTTTCATTTCAGTGGGGGAAGCCCATGCCTTGGTTTGCCTCACTAGTACAACATGTGGACTGGCTGTTAATCAATTAAAGAATGATCATTACTCACTGTGACTTACTTTGGATACATCTGAGCTCTAAGAAATGTGTCCCATTGAATTCCTTGATATTTTCTTCAGAATAAAGGGATTTAGGATGAGGTTTCAAGATGGTGCAGAGAGTAGCTATGTGGGAGGAACCAGAAGTGGCACATGGTGATTTGCCACTCACCTCCACCTCATTACCCCCGCCAGCACGTGTGGACATTCCCAGCGCACACCAGTCCCATCCAATGCGTGCTGCACATTGCCTTTGTTGTCCTGTCCCCTTTCCACAGCTGCTTTTTGTAAAGTGGCTCAGCTGGGAGAATTCTGGGAGTGGAATAAGAAGTGAATGGGGGAGCCAGGTGGACTGGCCAGGCAGGCAATGGCTAGAGCAGAGATCTGTCTCTTTTTCTGCTTCTCCCACTCCTTACCCTGTGTGGAAATGATGTAACCAAAAAGACCACTATTTGCAGTAGTCAACAAGACCGAACTCACGTTTTGCTCCAGTTTCCCTAGACTCTAAATGTGCAGATTTCCACCTGGGAGGATCAGAATAATGAGAAACAGAAGGTCTGACCTACACAGACAGGAGAATATGCTGGTTGAGTCTGGAGGTCAGTAGTCCCACTTTAGACTGCCAGTGGGATAGAGCATTTTTAAATACTACTCTTTTTTTTTTTTTTTAACCTGAAAAACAGTTGCCCTTCCTATTAACAATGAGGTTGCTGCAACTTCTGGTCTGACTGGCTGTGTAACAATATCACTGTTGCTGGGAGAACAACATTCCTTGTAACCAGGGCTTTTTTTCTAATGGAACGCAGGGGGACAGAGTTCCTGCACCTTTTTGCAGGGGCCCCTCCCCTTTGGAGGCATTCCAGGAGGGGGGAGCAAAACAGAGGCAGAGTAGACAGGCACAGGATTGGACTCTAAGGCTGCCATCCTATCCACAGTAAGCCCCATTCATTAAAGTGGACTTCTGAGTAGACATGCATAGGATTGGGCTCTTAGGCTGCAATCCTAGGCACTTTCCTGGGAGTAAGCTCCATTGACTAGAACGAGACTTACTTCAGAGTAGACATACCTAGGATTGGGCTCTTAATCCTGGCAGAGAGATATATCTGCACCCGTTTTCACATGCTAAGGGCAGGTGGAAAGGGATTCTACGTGTGTACAACATGCTGTCCAGCCTTGCCAGAGATCTTCCTCGTCCTTCCCTCACAAGCATGCCCTCCGCTAGCCAGCGTTTGCAGCTTCTCTCCAGCAATGCAAAGCAGCTGCTCAGGGCAGCAGAGAACATACAATTGCATGCCAAGCGCCTTCCCAAAGACACAGAGTATTCTGAAACCTGAATTAAACCATATTTAATTGCTTCTTTGCAAGTGTAGCTGTTTCTATGTGCACCTAAGGACCCCTCTCGTGTAAGAATTTCTTTTTTGTTCTTACTCCCACAGTTGCTTAGAGTAATTTTACTACATGGAACTCATGTAAGCCATTTTTCGGAATCCGTTCACTGCTTCCTGTCCTCGAAGTAGTGCCACACTACATACTACACGCTACAAGTGCACCTGTGCAGTATTTTCCCCATGTGTAGAAATAGTAGCTAGGGGGAAGGGGATGTGGAGATTGACAGCCCAATCCTATGCATGTCTACTCAGAAGTAAGTTCATCTTTAGGGGGGAAGCACATAAAAAATATTTTATTTCTCCAATAAAAATGGTTTAAAAATAAATAAATAAATAAATAAAATAAAAGATTAACAAGTTGTGAGTTCCTGCACCTTTTTTCACAAAAAAAGCACTGCTTGTAACAAACCAAAAAATGGCACAGAAATTGCAACCGATCAGTGCTGTACAGAGGCTCACAGTGGAGCACTGCTGCTACCTGAGTGCCAAGTGTAGTCCCCCCTTGAGTGTATCTTCAGGTTGTATCTCCTGACTGTTGTGCCTCCATTAAAAAGTTGCTGAAAAGACTCACTGTTAAGTTTGGCTAAGGGAATGTGTATGGCAGGTGGCAATAAAATGCACCAAGTGTGATCACCCCATTTTAGTTCAGCCCTGTAGCAACAGCATATAAGTGGGCAGGCCAAATTCCTGGGCAGCTCCAGCAGGAGAAAGCTCTGGCTTTCATGCCCTGTGCAAGAACGGCTTCCCAGAAGCAGCAGCATTAGCTATGGTGTTGGAAACAGGATGTTAGACTAGATGGACCTTGGACTGATCCCAAAAGACAGTTCTGATGGGAAAGCACTCAGTGTCCCCATATTAAGAGCTTGCAGGTTCATATGTTACAACCCCCCACTGCTACTTGCAACTCTGTGGCAGTGTTGATAAACCTTAAACTCTCCAGCTCTTTTCTGTAGGTGTGTCTGGTTGTGCAATCTTCTCCTGAGCACGACTGGTACAATGGCTTGTCACGATTGCCTTGTAAAATGTGTTAGACGCTTGGCATGATAGTGACACTGTGACTGACTCTATATCATCAGTGAGGTTGGAGTTGCCTGCAGCTAAACCACCCCCCAGGGAATGATCTTATACCATCTCACTGCCGGAACACTGTCAGTGTGCTAAATATCTAAGAAAAGAGGGAAAGAACCCCAAGGAAGCAATGAAAATTATGTTTGTCTGTGTTTCTGTGGGTCCTGGGATATCACAGAAAAAACACATTCATTGGTTTAGTGTTCTCATCTCTGGGTATTGTTCAGAAAGACATATTTGGTAGTGAAGGTTGCAGGATTCACACACATGACAAAATCCAATTTTTCCCTAGAAGAAACATGCATGAAAGAAGGAATGTCATCATTGGGGGTCAAGGTGTTCCTACCCATGTTGGCAACCTTCAGTCTCAAAAGACTATGGTATTGCGCTCCTACCCAACACCCACATGATTAAGCTTGCTAGTTCTCTATAGGTGAGAATGTGTGTGACTATAGAGTGAGTCCATCTGGTACAGTTGTTCATGTGTGCCTTTTAGTGCAGGTTCAGTGTCCATGAGTGGTTGATCTGTAAACACAAAGCCAGTGATAGTTGTTCATGTGGAAATGTGTATTCAGGTACAAAACCTGTACTTCAGTAGTCATTCTGATATCTGGGTGCAGCTCGCATTGTGATGCTGTTTCATTTTTGCAAATCAACAATCCATGTACACAGGTTGTACATGCTTTGAATGGAACATGTGAATAACTGTACCCTGGTACAGACTAGCAATGATTTACCTGGCTACAGCTGAATGTGTGACTAGGCCTCCTGCAAAGATGAAGACAAAGTTGCGCTTAGCTGTAGCCGTTCTTCTAGAGTGGCCCCGTAATTTCCAAATGCATCATGCTGTGAAAGTTGAAAAGCCGCCTGAAATGTATCATCTACAATGCAAACTAATCATTACTGCTTTTGCTGATTGCTCATTCAAAATCAGCACATACACTTGTAGCACAAGCATATTTACTTGAAAGTAAGTCACATGCACTATTTTGAATAGGGCGGGGCGGGGGGGGGCTTCCCTGTATTGCTTTAAAGGCTTAGTGAATCTTTTCTTTATAGAGAAAAGCCAGATTAGTTCATGTCATTGGGGGAAGGGCAATCATACAATCAGGCAAGTGACTCTGTATTTTATGTATTGTAGTGGTTAATGTAGTTCTGCTAAGGGTGGTAGTTGTAATAATTTGTTACTGTACTGAAACTTGTAATGGAAGGCTCAGGAAGATGCATCCAAGGATATTCCTCCTCTCCACCCCTAGAGGGCGGTATAGGGGGTCTTTGCACACCTTTAGTGGAAGTTCGGTAGAGACACAGTTGATGAGATCCCGCTTCCCCCTTCTACCTTCTCTGAACACATGAGGAGAGCTACAGATTAAAACAACTCAAACTTGTGTTTCATTCCAGCTTTGTGGACTTATAATGGGGTGGAGAAGAGGGGTGAAGAGAAAAACCTTCCTTTGAGGGTAGTGGGAGTGCTCTACCTGCTGGACTGTCAGCAGTTTCTCAGCCAGGTGGAATCTTGTTTGGAAAACATCTAATAGGCTTGTAAGGTCCCATGCACATGTTCTTGTGATTCAAGCTAAAGGTACCAGCACCTCAACATGAGGCTGATTACTTGATCTCTTCTGCTGAAGTGTTTAATCACATGAGAAGGACCGCACAGCGTTTATGTGAAAGTGCTTTAACAATGTCTTCCCAACCCCCTCCCCCAAGAATAAATGACTCATGGTGAATGAAGCCCAACGTTCAGTGACTGTGAAATATCAATATTGTGTGCTTAGTTCACCCAGCAGTCAAGTTCTTGCTACAGAGCAATTCCATTCCATTGCTTTACCAAATCTTTTTTTTCTGTTGCAGTCTTGCAAAATGACAGGGGAGGGCTTATCTGCCTGCCAAAAAGTCTTTAACAGCCAACAGCAGATGGTTAAAGAGGGCTCCTTGGCTTCTCCCTTGGCTATGGAAAGCAGAGAGATGCTAGGAGAAAGAGAGGGAGGCAGTGGGCGAAGGCAACCTGTTCCTCTCCAGACCAGAGGTTACAGGGCAGAAAAGGTTCCTAGTGATGGGTGAGAATGCTACAAGCCCACTCCCCCCTCCCATGCCATGGTAGGAGAGAGATCTGGACACAGGTGGCACTAACTTTAAATAGTGAACGGTTGCTTCTGTTAAATGAACTGGAGGATGCACATATTGAAACTTTGGTGTGTATGCAAATTAATTGAAATAAAATAATTGATCAATTAGGAAAGAGACTAATCCAAAAATCTTTTTAAATTGGTTGATAGTCCTCTGAGAGCCCAATCCTGAGCTCAGTGCTCCGGCTTTTTGCCGGAGCACACTGTTGCAAATGTGCCATAAGGCACATCTGTGAGGCTTATCGCCGGGCCAGCACCCATGCTAGCCCAGTGCTGGCAGGTGCTGGGCTAGTGCCAGACAGGTGCCTGTCATTTGCTACTCGGCAGTCTCGCAGACCGCTGAGCCATGCACGGTAAGCTGGGGTGGGGAGGGGGCTGGGAGGAGGCATTCCAGGGAGGGGGGAGGCAGGTGGAGGAAGGAGAGAGGGCAGGGAGGAGGCGAGATGGGGAGGAAGAGAAAGGGCGGGCGAGAGGTGTACCAGGGGAGGGAAGGAGACGGGTCTCGTGGAGCTCTGCTCCACTGGATCCAAGGAGTTTGTGTGGGGCTCAGTGCCCTACACGAACACCTTTACCTTACCACCAACCTTTTGGTTGGCAGTAGCCCCATTGTGGGGTGGCTTCCCTTACCCGGGGGGAGGGGACATAAGGGGACATAAGATATAAGACATAAGGTGCCGCCCACGGCAGGCTGAGGCACACAGGATGTGGTGGGAGCCATTTTTGGCGCCACTGCAGCTGCATGCCCCGGGCAGCTCAGGATTGGGCTGTGAATCGATACTAGAGGGGAAATTAGTTTGACCCTCAAATTTTCTTCAGTAAATGATGACATTGAATCTTCCTCCTGATATTCTGAATGTTCTAATATTTGCCAAATAGACCTTGAGCATTTGATATTATATTGGACCTCCAACTGTAATTTCTATATTTGATATTTCAGAGCTTCCATCTGACAATATTTGATTTACTTGCAATGATATTGTTGTTTGACTGTTCCGTGGGATACCTCATAAAATTGAAATAATCAGGAGTTTCGTTCTCTTCCCCCCATCTTTGCCTTCTCTTCAGACATTTTTCATTCACAGTTGAGAATTCTGTATAAATTGGATTGAGGAGAAACAGGATAACTTGTTGATGTATTGTTTTAAAAATCGCATTTTAAAAAATATGGTGGCTAGGGATAGAAATGCTTTAAACGAATGTACTGGAAATTGTGGACCTTGCTACGGAATATTTCTTAGAATTTTTCAGCAAATCCAAGCAGTTATTCCTCTAGTGACTAAGCTGCAATTTGTTAATATGGTTGCTATAGCAACTAAAGCTTTGCATCTCTTCACTAGCTCTATTCGGGCATCCCCCCCATACAGATTGTGTGGGAGAAGAAGCAGAACCTTGACCACATCCTTGACCTCTGTGAGTTCAACTGAATGTGTGAATAGGGCCTCTATATGTGTACAGGCTTCTATGCAGTCATCTCTCCCCCCCCCCCCCAGTTCTGTTTTCCACTCAAATGGAAGCATCTATTTAAGAATAAACTGTACACATGGAGAGGCCTTTTTCATGCATTAAGCTGAACACATGGGAATCAAAGGGTATGACGATCTACTTGACTGAACAGGGCTAAGGTAAGAGTCAGAGTTGATAAGCGTGGAACTGCACACTCACTTCCTCTTGGCAGCCCACTGCCCAACCTGCCTCCCCTCTCCCCTTCACAGTCCTTGCACTTCTAACAGATGGATGACAAGAAACCTTCAGCCAAAGAACTGGCTGGTTCATTCAAATGAGTGTTGAACTGAAATGGGGAGGCACTTTTTGCGAAGCCCTTCACAGTCTGTGAAATGGCAGTGGTCTTTGGAGCCATATGTGAACAGACTTGTTTATCAAGAAGGGGCAAGGAATGTACGCTGTCCTGCAAATCACCTCATTTAAAGGACCACTTTAATGGAGCTGATCCACAGAGCAATGTGTAGCCCCATCTCTCGATCTCAGCAAAGTGCTTTCCAAGATAGCAGAAGAGGCTCTTGGTGCATTTTTGAGCACAGCGAACAGACTCTCATTGAAAACCTCCAATGAGCATCTATAGTAACCATGAACATGAATTATGTAACCATGAACCATGAACAATGACAAGCTCAGAACTGCACGAGACAGACCAGGCCAATGCCAGACAGCCTTTACAGTTAGGTAATTCGCACTGTAGATTGAACCTCTGGGTTCCAGACCAGCTCTCAGAAGCCACAGAGTAAGAGCCAAATCCCTAGAACTCGTGTTCCAGCGGTGCACCATGTTTTATGGCTGTTGCAAAAGGAGACCTGGTAATCAGACATCGTTGTGGGTGATGCACTGGAGGCTGTGGGTGTGTAAAAGGGGAGAAATGGGGCAGAGACAGGGACAAGGAGGGGGCAGATTGAGGCCAGGAAGGGGGTGATATTGACAGCAGCGTTTCCACCGATATCCTCTCTCCCTTCCCAGTCCAAAATTGGGCTGGTGCAGGTCCAAGTAGACATATTTGAGCAGCTAAAGCTTACCTCCAGGCAAGGGAATGATTGTTCCCTTATTTGGATGAGACCTCTGGAATGGCCCCCCCACCCGGCAAGGTGTAGCACTCACTCTTGTGCATGACTGTATCTGCAGAGGGGGATTCAGTTAGGATTGGGCTGTATGTTTGCTGTTTTGTCCGTGTGACAGTTCATCAGGTATTAGAAGATGGCAATCATATCCCCCCCAATCTTCTCTTCTGCAGCCTGAGCATATCAAGTTTTCTAGAGCTCCACCTTCCTTTCATGCAGAATACAGACTCTTGTGAAAACTTGGCATTGTGATGTGTTCAAACTGGTATGTGAAATAGTCCCCTGCTATATAATAAAAGCCCTGTTCAAACCTTGATAATGTGTACAGTGAACATGTGGAAGGGAGAGCAGGGTACTGGTGGCAGGCTCTGCCCCAGAACTCCATTCCGATAAAGATGTGCATAGAGTCATCTGCATGGACAATGATGTGCATGATCAGAGAAGCTCCTTTTGCAGACTTCCCAATTGCATGGCCAGAGCCTACATAGGGCTCTATGCACAACTTCAGCTGAATGAGTGGGGATCAGGGATGTGGGCTCTGTTGATGTGATCCTCACTGTCAACCCCCTCCATTTACTGAACATATAAGATTCACTGAACTGATGAGAGCTATTGATTAAAGCAACTCAGACTTGTGTTTTGTCCCAATATTGTAGAGTTAAAATGGGGAGGTTGGATAGAAAAATCTAAAAGAAAAAAAAAAGATCCTTTGAGGGAAGTTGGAGTGCTATCTATGGGACTGCCAGTACTTTCTTAGCCAGATGGTATCTTGTCTTGAAAGCACCTAACTGGCTTATCAGGCCTGTGCACGTGTTCTTGGGAATCAAGATAAAGCTACCGGCAACCCCACATTAGCCTAAACTTGATCTCCCCTGCTGAGTGCTTAATTAAATGAGCATGACTGCAAAGCTTTTATGTGAACACTCTTTAACAATATTTTCCCAACCCCCTCCCTCAAAGTATGATGACACATGGTGGGGGAGAAAAAACAGATTAACTACAGTGAAATATTGGTTGAAACTAGACATGATGGGAGATGCAGGGCTGCTGCTGAAAACAGCAACCCTGAATCTCATTCTCCTGCCTCCTTTGCAAAGGGCAAGGGATATGGCATGTGACATTGCAGTGCTGTTGCCTCAGACGTTGACCATCAGAGACAGGGGAACGGTTTGGCATCATCCCCAACGGTGTCCCTGAGAATATCCCTTCTCTTAGCACTTGTGGAGATGTCTTGGAGGACACTTTGCAATGTATGGGCAATGAATTTATGTAAATGTCTATTGATGCAGTGGAAGAAATCAGAAATTGCGCTATCAACACTTGAACCTCCAGGGTAAGATGGCAGGCTATGCTGAGACCAATTTACAAACATATATTAAATGTTTGCAATACATTTAATGGCCTCTCTCAACATGGCTGTGTGGGTCTGAGAGTACAGGTTACCACCACCTTGCTGAAGCTGTCTAAATCTTCTCCCGCCTGAACAGATGATCACCCAGGAAACTTATGTACTGTACCTTGTGATGGAAGAAAAATGGGAGAGAGGTGTAATGAATAAATCTGTCGCACCTACAATGCTGAACATTGTGAGGGGGGTGGCAGCAAGAAAGAGGGCCTTCTCGGTGGTGGCTTCCCATTTGTGGAACTCTCTCCCCCTGGAATTGAGAACAGCTCCCTCTTTAGAGTCCTTTCGGCGGGGGCTTAAGGCGTTTTTATTTAGGGAGGCCTTTTGATGCTCACACTAGGAGGCATGGCACTTTTTGAATGGATTTTAATTTGGGATCCAGGCTTTTATTGTGTTTCATTGTTTTTAATGTTTTTGTATGTATATTATATTTTTAATGTTTTTAATTGTGAGCCGCCTTGAGTGTCCTCTTGCGATAGAAAGGTGGGGTATAAATCTCCTAAATAAATAAATAAACATTTTGCTAGGATCTTTTTCATATTTAGATTTTTTACTTATTCCTTTCACTGCGCGTTAGTAACTATTTGACCACATTGTGATAGGTGCTGTATAAGATATAGAAGTCACAACCTATGCAAAGCATTGTAACTGATATGCAATGGGCCAGGCAGGGATGAGAGATGAACTCAGGGATTGGCCAATGTGTGAAAATATAACTGAGAGGTAGCCAGTGGTAAAGGTGTGAGGCTAGGTTGTCCTTCTATACCTGGGATCGGCAACCTGTGTTTTTAGAGCCGCATGCGGCTCTTTCAGCCATCTGCTCTGGCTCCTGCAGGCTGGGATTTAAAGGGGCAGGACGGGCAGCTGCTGCTCTGGCTCCTGCAGGCTGGGATTTAAAGGGGCAGGACGGGCGGCTGCTGCTCTGGCTCCTGCAGGCTGGGATTTAAAGGGGCAGGACGGGCGGCTGCTGCTTTCCCCTTGGGCGGAGGGGGAGATTGTTTTGTGCAGGATGGGCTGCTGCTGCTTTCCCCTTGGGGGGAGCAGGAGATTGTTTTGTGCTGCAGGGGAGGGAAAGGGGGGCTTGGCCGCTCCTGCCTGGGAAGATGGTGTGCTGGGGCTTCGCCTGCTCCCGTAATGCGCTGTGCGCCCTCTACGTTGTGTATATGGTGAGTGTGGCTGACAGCAGCCAGGCTCCCCTCCTGGCTTCCTGCCACCCTGAGTGTGGCTGGCAAGGGGTGGGGGCGCCAGGCGGGTGGGCTTCCAGTGGGGGGTCGGTGGGGGTGCAGAGGCAGGAGGGGGAGCCCAGGCAGGGCTGCCTGGGTGGGGGGAGGCAGGGGCAGCTCCCAGGAGAGGGCAGAAGGCGCCTGCAGTCCCCTTGTGGGCATCTCCTGTGCACACAGCTGTGGGGTGGGGCTTGGCACAGTGAGGCAATGGGGATGACCTCACTTTTGTCTTGTAGGGCAGTAGGTGAGGCAGAGCAGTGGGAGAGGGGGGGAGTGTTGATTTTGCAAGGGTGGGCGGGTGGGGAAGAGGGAGGCTGTGGAAGGGCTGCCTGTGTAACTCCATCTTTACCTTGCTTTTCTGGGGTGCCATGGGGAGCAGGAGGGCGGAGATGGGGCTGTGGGAGCCTTAGAAAGGGGTGCTCTTTCAGGAGCAAGAAAGATGGGGTTGACCTGGGGAAAATGAAGAGTGCTAAATTCAAGGGTGCTGTCTTAGCATGCACCGTCCCAGTGTGTGCCCAGGGTGAACAGAGGTCCTCTTTTTCCAGGACATGTTCTATTTTTTAGTCCCATGTCTTGGAAAAGAACTTAAATGTCCTGCTTTTCCCTGTGAGCAGGCAACGCATCCCCTCTTGTAATTAATAAATTATATGTAATACAGTTTTAAATTCAATAATAAGTAATTTTAAATTAGGCACATGAGATCAATAATACAATATATAATAAATATATGATCTATATATTGATCAATATATAATCAATATAGATGAGTGTTTTTAGCTTTTATTTTGTGGTCCTACATTTTTCTTCAATATCCTACATTTTGGGGTGACTTGTCCTCTTTTATTGTTATGACATCTGGTCACCCTGTGTGTGCCTCAGAGTGCAGTCTCAGGGCCCAGTCCTATCCAGTTTTCCAGTGTCGGTGCAGCCATTCTAATGGGGCATGCACTGCATCTTGTAGTGGGGAGTCAGTCACAGAGGCCTCCTCAAGGTATGGGAACATTTGTTTCCTTATGTCTGGGCTGCATCAGTGCTGGAAAGTTAGATAGGATTGGGCCCTCAGTCAAGATATATCTATCTTGACAATAAGTATATTGTCTGGTTAGCACAGGAAGGGGAGCTTGCAGCAGATCATAAAGGTAAAAAAAACTATATATGCAATGTTATCTTCATTTTAGATGTCAAAAGGGTTTTGTGGCTCCCGAGGTTTTCTTTTCTCTGGAAAACAGGTCCAAATGGCTCTTTGAATGTTTAAGGTTGCCGACCCCTGTTCTATACCAATTCAGGGTGGTGTGCTGCTGTCTTATTTGGCAACTCGATGTGAATTCTGAAATTCTTACTATAATTGGGGACTGAGATGTTCTGTGCCAGCAAAAAATGTATGATATTGAGAATCTGTAACTGTGCTTCCTGGTTGTAGGGAATGTCTAATTTCCATTGGGTAGTGATAAATTAAGTATATTCTGAGTGTTCAGTGGTACCTTACCCCCGGTGTGGATCTTCACGCACTTCATTCAACATCTGATGTCCTGCTCTAAGTTGCCCCGTTTTCTGAGCCTGATTATTGGGAACTCATCATGATGGGGCATATTGGTTGTGGCCCCCAGGCTTTGGAATGCCCTTTCTTTGGAGGACTGTTTGTCTCCCGCTATAAGGTTTTTGTTGCTTAGTTAAAATAACTCTTTTGTTTAGAAAAACATGGAGTTAGCTTCACCTCATTGCCGTTTTTCTTCTGCTCTTAATTATCTATCTCTTTTCAGTTGGGCTGGTTGGGATTTGTTTTTATCTGTGTATTTCCATGTTATTTTAAAAATGTTGTAAGATGCCTCGGTGGCCTCCTTGGAGGCAGAATGACAGTATAGCAGCTGGCGCTCCACAGAACCCAGGCACACCAGCAAGGAAATACCACTAATGACATCATGGGCTGTTGTCTGCTTCTTGCCAGCAGATTATATGGGTGGAGGGTGCAGTAGCTAGTAGTGGTGGAGGGTTGCTAGTAGCAGTCCTTAAAGCTGGGCTTTAAGGTAGATGGGGGTGGGAAACAACAGGAAGGCGAGAGGGAAGAACAGAGGAGATGGAGATGGGACAGACAGGGGGAGAGAGGAGATTGAAGGAAGCTGAAGTGAGTAAGATGCAAAGGGGAAAAAAAGGAGGTGAGAGAAGTGGGAAAGGAGCAAAAGAAGCTGAAGTGCCCTGAAGGGGTGTAGTGAATGAAGAGCCAAGGTGAGACAGGAGGGAGGAGGTAGATAGAGCCCAGCCAGAAGGACCCAACTGAGACTGGAGAAAGGCGGAAAGAGCCCTGGCAGAATTTTTTTTTAAGGCAGAGGTGGGATTGAACCAGCGGCTTCCTAGTTCACAGCTTAGTCGCTCAGACACAAGGTTCTCTTAGATGTTTCCAAAAGGCTTTGTAAGGGCATGCTGCCATGGAAATAGCATTTGGCTTGTTCGCTACCTCTCTATGAATCTCTAGTACCTTTATTGTAAAACAAGTGTCCCAATTTCTTCTGTGATTTCTTAGATGGTACTCTGCGTTAGACTGTCTAGGTTTGACTTGTCTCTGCTTTAGGAAAAACAGCTGCCTGCTCTCCTTTCTTCTGGATATTTTGAGAGAATCTTTCCATGTGTTAATTTCTAATTATCTAAAGTGAAAATCTGAGAGATTTAGCTTTTTGCTTTTTTTCTTTTTTGACCTGGCAGCTGCCTTGGTTGGTTATGGAAAGTAATTAAGTTAGGCAATGCTTAATGTAACTGAATATAACAAATGGTTTCAAATCATCTTGAATGCCCAGAGGTGAAGGCTAGTGGGTCTAAACTATTCTGCAAAAGGCTTTGTTATTAGTATCATAAATCATGTAAAATATGGAGTATTCCTTAATAGGAACACCACAGATGTACATGGTTTTCTGCTCTCTGTGCAAAAGTGCATATTTGTTGTGAGTGATGTGTCCTGAACTGCAGTTTTGAGAATACTACCTTTTAGGTCTGCCAAAAAAAAGGGAGGGGGGGCGACACTCAACTGCATAAAGGAAATGATGCACAATAAAGCTGATTGTACATGCAGTTACTTGAATTTGGGGTGGGAGATTTAGGGTGGATAAAGGGAGGTACATCTTCTTATAGTGCAGCTCATACCTGTGGAATACCTTGCTACAAGATTGTGGTGGTGGCCACTAGTTTGGGTGGCTTAACAAGGGGATTGGACAAGTCAAGGCCAATCAATGGGTACTAGTCATGATACCTGAATGCTACCTCCACGTTGGGAGGCAGTATATGCCTGAATTCTAGTTGCAGGTGAGCAGTGTTGGCAGAGAAGTATGTCTTTTTCTCCGGCCTTTGGGCTAACCGGAGGCAACAGGTGGGCCACTGTTGGAAAAAGAATGGTGGACTAGATGGGCCTCTGGCCTGATTCAACAGGCCATGCTTTTAATTTGCATATTTGCTGTTGCAGAGAAGTGTCTCAAAAAGGCAGGCACTGGAAAAATACTATCGTTGGACCGACCCCCACCAAGAAAATGATGTACAACAATGATTCACACCTGTATTATTGTGCTTGGAGAGAGTGTACTTTTGAGAACATGACACACAGTTGCAGGTAAGTTGCATGCCATGTGCAGCGATGATTCAAATCTGAGATATTAAAAACTGCACGCCCCCTTTTGCAGATTGGCATTTTGAATGTGCAATGCAGGGATCTGGAAAGACAGAAATAAAGGGACAGACTATGCACATCCCCACTTCTTAAATTCCTTCCCTTTGTGTTTGAACTTGGGCTCATCTGTCCAGCTGCAGTTGAGGTGGGCTACTGAAAGCGTTTACTTCTGATGTCAAGATGCTTGACCTACATAGGAAAGATTTTCACAAAGGGACATCACTACAGTGCAGAATCCATTGTACAGTGCAGTACAGTGGATTAGAACCTGCTTTCTTCTTCTCTCAGGTTTTTTTGGCTTGATCAGCAGAACTTTGTATCAGCTTTTGCATCTCTGTTGACCTAATTCTGGCAAACTTAATGCCTCCAGGGCCTGAATTATTATCTGCCCCCAGTCTGGCTGTTGTGAGTCGCTTTGTGTATTTTTATAATGCAGTAACAGATCTTGTCTCCCTTATGTTTCTGAACTGGAAAGGGATAAGGAACTTGTGATTCTAAAGCAACTTGGAGTGTTCTTAAAGTTTTAATTTTACGAAGTATTCTAATATAGACAGCTTATTATACAGTCTCAGTGTCTGAAAGCTGTTAATTGGTGCTTCTTTTCCTTCCCTTTCCAGGCAGTGTGATTCTTGGGAAGGAACTATGAAAATGATGGACAATGTAGATCTGATTGGCCTGATTGTGTACACCGGGGGGGGGGGCGCATCCATGGATCTCATATCTGCAGTTTAACTTAACTGCAGATGTGGGAGGGCCCCCTCACACCCCCCACACCCTACAGGTAGTTGTGCACCTCCGGAGGGTCTTCTGAGGCCCGCAGAGACAGTGCTCGTCTACCCCCTTCCTCTGCAGACTTCAGAATGGCTGTTCAGGTCAAAAAAAGCCACATCCATTTCCTTTTTAAAACTGGACGTGAGGTTACTATGCCTTTAAAAGACAATAGGAGAACCAGGGAAGCCCTGGGTCGGGTTTCCCCAGCCCTCTGAAGGCCTTATAAGACCTTTAAATGTCACTTCCTGTTTTTGCTGAAAACTGAAAGTGACATTCTAAGGCCCCCATGAGGCCTTAGAAGTTATTCTGATGGTGGTGAAGGCTGTGTGTGATCTCCTCGGCCTTCAGAATGCCCTCCAGATGCAACTAGAACTCTGTTCTGATCCTAGAATGGATCCCCCGCAGATACCAAGGCACCACTTGTACTTCTTTGGGGACTTCTGCACCTATCTTTCTGAAATATTTCAGGGACATTTCCAAGGATCTGCTCTGCATCTCTTGTGACTTTGATGCAAACTAGACACAAAACAAGTTTGAGCTCAAACAGCTAATACTGTTTTTATGGAGAATTCCTGCAACTTAACAAGGCAGTTGTATGCTACTTGCAAGTTTTATGCAAACTGACCAGGAAGACATGTGACAGGATCAGCAGAAACCTTTTTAAAAATTATCAGATTTCAGTTGCTCCTGGAGTGGAACCCCCAGCACCTATTCGGATGAAATTTATCTGCTTATTTCCTCTTATGGAAGGCTTCCATCTCTGTAAATTTCATCCAATACTGAAAAGTTGTTGTTTTTAAACTCGTAGTAAATTGAATTTCCCATTAAGATCAGTAGCAAACAATTTTTTAAAAATGAATTGGAACAGAAATAAAGTAACCATCCAAACTGGGCAAGAAACTGAGCAAATTGTTGAAATGATCCAATAGAACAAATCGGGCTACCAAATGAAGCAACAATGCGAAATTCAAAACAATTTTGTGTTGGGCTTTCTTGTATGCCCCTGCGAAGATGTTGTTGTACAGACAAACTCCATGCTTTAGGGAAAAAAAAGGTTCCAGTTGTTTTATCAACCAAATAGGCTAATTAGTGGCAGACCTCCCGCACTCCGGGCAGAGGTCCATGATGGTGCCCCCCTCTTGGGTTGTTGCCACCTCCCCCATCCAAGTCTGCCCCCCCCCACTCACCTGAGGCTCAAGGAGCCTCACACGACCATAGGCTACATTGGATAAGCTTCCTGAGGCTTCTCTGATGCTGTAAACTGTGCTTCTGGAAAAACGAAAGTACAGTTTCCGACCTCATCAGGAGCCTCATAGAAGCTTCCACGGGGCCCTAAAGGCTTGTGCCTGGGGCATTTGCCCCATTGAATATAATGGGAAGTCCACAACTGAGGTCAATGTAACAAATTCAATGGAAGTCCAGAATTTCCGTATTATTTCTGCTTTTGGTGTTTCAAAGCTTTTCCACCTTGCAACAATTTCTAATGATAACAGCAGCCAGACCCTGGCATCTCTCCATTCACCTTAGAAATTAATTTTTGGCCTCTTAAAAAATATTTTTGATAGATTCACCATGAAAGATCAAAGCATGAGTTCTGCCACCTGCAGTCCAACAACAAACATTAGTGTGACAGCATAATTCTAAGGTGCCTTGTGCCAGTGGAGCATGTGCTCTGCTGTCACAGGCTGTTGCAAAGACTCTGTAAAGCATGCTGGAAGGAACACTGCACGCTGGAGCAGGTAAGGCCTGTGCCGGGCTGTGGAGGAGTGTATCAGGGGCAGGGAAGGGTTGCAATGGGTGTAGGGCAGGCCTGGAAGGGGAGAGGATTGACCGAACTGGCACACGCCATTCCCTAACTCCCTTCCTGGGCAAGATCCACCAATACAAGTCCACTTGGACTTGCGCTGGTGAATTAGCAGGGGCAGATCCAAGTTAGACCCATTGCCATGGCTGGTGCTTTCCCCTGTGCAAGGGGACAAATGTCCCCTTACTCGGAGGAGACACTGCAGGTTTCCCCCACAAGCCGAGCCGGCATGACTGCGTTGGTGTGGTAAACTTTCTTTGGTATTGGGCTGCCCAGCATGTAGTTTATCTTCAAAGGCTGCCTGTGGTGCTTTCAATGAGTTTTCACACAACTGTCAAGAAAAGCAAGAGAGTCTGTTTTATAAGATTTCATAATAACTTGCTCACCACCTGGACTGTTGCCTCCCACTGCACATGAAACAGTTCGTGATATAAGAACATAAGAACAGCCCCACTGGATCAGGCCATAGGCCCATCTAGTCCAGCTTCCTGTATCTCACAGCGGCTCACCAAATGCCCAGGGAGCACACCAGATAACAAGAGACCTCATCCTGGTGCCTCCCTTGCATCTGGCATTTTGACATAACCCATTTCTAAAATCAGGAGGTTGCACATACACATCATGGCTTGTACCCCGTAATGGATTTTTCCTCCAGAAACTTGTCCAATCCCCTTTTAAAGGCATCCAGGCTAGACGCCACATCCTGTGGCATGTGTTCCACAGACCAACCACACGCTGAGTAAAGAAATATTTTCTTTTGTCTGTCCTAACTCTCCCAATGCTCAATTTTAGTGGATGTCCCCTGGTTCTGGTGTTATGTGAGAGTGTAAAGAGCATCTCCCTATCCACTCTGTCCATCCCCTGCGTAATTTTGTATGTCTCAATCATGTCCCCCCTCAGGCATCTCTTTACATCAGAGACTGGTTAGGGGAATGTATGGGGGCAACCCAATCAGGTACACTGCCCCTGCACTGATTCAGCCATGCCAATATGGCACACACTGCATCCCGTGGGAGAATTTCAAACTGCAAAGGCCTCCTCCAGGTAAGAGGGAAATGTATTCCCTTGCCCTGGGGTAAGGCTAAGCTGCCTTGCTGCATCTACTCAGACCTGCACCTAGCTATTTTGATGGCACAAGTCTGAGTGCACCAGGTTGGTGGATTGAGGTCAAGAAGGGGGACTGGAGATTGACAAAACTGCTGCCACCTATATTGTCCCTTCCTTGCTTCAAAGCACCCTCCTTCCCACCCCAGTTTCTGCCCCATTTTCCTCCCTATTACTTCCATCCCCTGCACAGACTTATTGGTGCCTTCTCTGGAAGCCACTGGCATGTGGTTGTGGTCACTTGCCTCTTGCGGAGGTGTCCACACACCTGCACAAAATGATGGATCACATTTTTTGACTGCTGTAAAGCGAACTGCGCAGCCAGAACATGTGCAGTGGCTCAATAGGATTGGGCAAAAAAATTTGGATATAATTTGGAATATAAATATTAAGATAACTAAAGCAGTGTCTTTATATATATATATATATAGATTTATTTTTATATATATTTTATATTTTATATTTGTCATTTATTTATTTATTTATTTAACTATAAAGCAGTGTCTTTTAAAGCAATGTCTTATATTCCAAATATAAAATGTTTTATAGATGGTATTTAACTCCAGAGAAATTAGCAAAAATGTATTCTGGGTCATCAAATAAGTGTTGGAAATGTAAAGAGGTTGAAGGAAGCTTTTATCATATATGGTGGACATGTGAAAAAGCAAAGAAATACTGGAAAATTATACATAAATTCTTGCAAGAGATATTGAATTGTGTATTACCATTCAAACCAGAAATATTCCTCCTAAATGTGACATCAGAAATTAAAGACCAATATAGAAAATACCTTATTGTACATATTGTTACAGCAGCAAGAATACTGTTTGCGCAAAATTGGAAATCTACAGATGTGTCAACTAGAGAAAATTTAATAGACAAAATATATGACATAACAGAAATGGAAGTTTTAACAGAAAGAATGAAAGAGAGAGATTTAGGTAGGGTAAGAAAATATTGGAAGCCTTTTTAAGATTGGATAGATAATTTTAGTTAAACAATATCGAATGTTTAGATAAATTTAAATATTTATAATGGCAAATATGATAGCTTTTGTATTGAAGATTATTGTGTTTTTTCAGTCTTTTGATTGCTTTTCTTTTTCTTTTTCTTCTTTTTTTGAATAATGCATGTTGTAATCTAGGGCCATATCCTTATGTGTAACCTGTGTAGTACCTGCCCAAAGTCTAACCCATTTTCCTCACCTGTATCTGTAATAAATAAATAAAATATTTATTTTTTAAAAAAGGATTGGGCCCTAAGTTTCATCTGCATTTGCAACTTGACTGACCCTGAAGCAATTATATTTAGCCTAGGGTGCTCTTGTCAAATTTGAATTAAGATGTGATACAAAGTTAGCCCAACTTTTCACTCAAAAGGAAAATATTTCCAAAAGTGGAGAGTTGCAGCAGGGGGAATAGAAGAAAGCTGACACTTCAATGCTGAGCTAAAATATTGATACAAAATGTTGGTTTTGTATGTAATACCCCAGCTATACCAGAGTGCCCGTATTCACCATTACGTAGTATCATTTTACTGCTTAAAGGTAAGCCAAATACATTGCTAACCCACATCAGTAAAGAATAGAACAACCTCCGAGAGTACAAATGTAGCTATATTTGCACTGAAACATAACATGAGCACAAATCCTCAATGATGTACATAGCTATGAACACGGCATGGCTTTTTAGAGATACGAAGGTAGCATGAGAGAGCAACTGTTTGCTCATCATACAGATGTATGTATGCCACATCATCTTTTGCCACATCATCTGCTCAAACAGGATTTACAGACTTCTTCAGTGGTTCAAAGCCTCTTTGACCAGAGACCATCATGAAGCAGAGAGAAAGAGATTGAACATATTAGGGACACGGATATCATTTCGGGTTTGAAGGAGGTAATAATTGAGCAACAGCTGCATGTGATCAGAAGTACTTTGTGTATGTTGAATGAGCAATTGCCCCCTGCCCTCCTTAAATGTCCCATGGTGCAATCCTAACCCTTTATGTCAGTGCTTTCCAGAACTGGCATAGCGGTGCCAATGGGACATGTGCTGCATCCTACAGTTGGGTGGCACTCAAAGTAAGGGAATGTTTGTTCCCTTACCTCAGAGCTGCATTGCCCTTATGTCAGTGCTGGAAAGCACTGACATAAGGGGTTAGGATTGCGCCCCCAGTTTATGATGGTTCTATTGTACCACCCGCATGCCTACAAAACTGTTGTACAGGGCAGCTGAGATTATCTTCTCCTTGTCATACTCATAGCTTTTTTTCTGTTTTACTTCCCCCTGCCACCCCTTTTTTAATTCTCCACTGTGCAAACTCTTCTTTTTGCTTTCTACGTCAGTTTTTCCTCTAGTGCTAGTTTTGGAGTAAATCCATGGCAAAAAAAATGCTGCAGATTGACTCTGCAGAATATGGCAAGAAAGATAGAGAGAGAAGTTGATCCTCCCTCCCCCCCCCCCCAACCTGTAAATCCTTCTGTAGAGTTTCACTTTGGTATTATCCTCTCCAGGTCTCTCGCTTTCATAAGATGGCTTTTCATTTTTGGAGTTCTGTATAGTACGTAGGCGTTGTATAAGGCCCCAGGGAGCCTTGTATGCTCTTACTGGGAAGATGGTGCTGAAAGCAAATTTCTAACTTTACATTTGGAGGAGTAGGATGCTCACGTTTTTGCTTAATGTGAAAGCTTAAAGGTAGATGTGTTTTTCAATTAGTGCTGGTGTGCAATATAGAAAATAGATTGTAGGTTGCTGATGCAGATGGGGGTTCCTAGTTTATTACTGCAGTGAGTGATTGAGCAAGTGTTAAGAGTTGAGTTTCAGCATCTCTGTAATTCCATGATTTAAAGCAACTCATAACTTTTTCAACTGTATGCATTCTGGGCTGCAATTCTCCATGCTTGGCTAGGGTGAATGAATTGGAAAGTCTGAGCAAAATCAATTTAACTGTGCTTGGGTTCGGAGCATAGAAAACAGCACACGCATACCTCCTATATATGTTCTCATCAGGAGTTGTAATTCATATCCTGAATATACAGCCACCACTCATCTTGGGTGCAGTTGACTTGCACAAATTCAACTATATGTGCTTGGCAAACCAAAAATAACAAAACAAAAACACGCACGCATAGTGGAAAACAACATTTTAAACCATGGATGTCAAACGCATTTCATTCAGAGGGCCATACAGCATTCATAGGCCACTTCTGAGGGCCAGCAGTGATGTCATTAAGCAGGAAGTGATGTTATGAAGCAGGTCATGACAGAAGAAGCACTTTTTCCACACCTAGGAAGTCATTAGCTGCAAATGGAATAGAAAATATGCAAATCTTAATCATGTTTTCAAGGTATGAGAGAACCCAGTTATCATGTGGGCCGCCCTTTCAGCAGTAATACCTGAACACAACTTAGCAGCTGCTGGGACAGGCCAAGGGCCAGATAAAGGGCTTCCATGGGCCCCGGGGTCTTATGTTTGACACCCCTGTTTTAAACAGTGAAGGCAATTTCACTTACTAAATATCAGTGATGTATTCACGTCCCTAATGCCAAGTCATGAATCAAGTCTCTACCCTTAAGTCAAGTCTCAAGTCCTTACTCAAATTCTCAAGTCAAGTTTCAAGTCTTTTGAGTCTCAAGTCTCTGAGCCAAATTCAGAGCCTTCCTGTGGCACTTTGATCTACAGCTAGGCAATGGCAGCAGGCACTTCTGGGAGCCTGCTCCTCACCACCTGGTTGATCAGCAGCAATTCAAAAAAAAAGTAAGCAACAACACACCCACATATAGCAACTCAGGACCCAAAAATGGTTTCGAGTCCTGAGTTGAGTTGCAAGCCTTTGCCTCTCAGTCTCAAATCTTTAATATCCATTTATTCTACACATAACAAGTTTTCAAAATAATTGAATAGTAGTGAAGACAGATAGTTGATTTTTATTACTAATAGTCAAAGTGTGATTGAAATAGAGGGAGAGAACTAAGTGTAGGAAAAATGCAAAACACAAAGGCATGAATAACCATAGCTAGTGGAAGACTGTTCAGCAAAAGGTCAGGGCTGATGCTAGAGTGATTCTTCAAAGGGGGAGTGTTTTCTTTTTTTAAATTCTGTTTTGAAGGATAATGTACATCTGCTACAAAGAAGTGTCATTGCCTTCTACTTTGAATGTAGGTGGGTAAAATTCACAGCCTTAGCTGCTACTGTTGTATAAATAATAAAGAAATGGGGGGAGAAGGACTTTAGGAGGCATCCTTCTAAACTTCTTTCCTGTGGCTAGAGGCTTAAAAGCATTTGGGGGATGGTCCAACTCCAAATATACAAACTGGACAGCACTATAACACTCTAATCTCATTGAATTGCATGGCATTACTACCAAGATCCTAAACACGTCGGGGTGGCTTGGCCATGAGGTCCACTGAAATGCTTGCTATGAGCAGTGAGTTGGGGAAGGCAGCAAACCAATTGCACTGCTCAGCTGTTGCCCCATTTTCTTTTCACTTGCTGTCCTTGGAAAGTGAGCGAGAAGTTGGAATGGGTGTGACTTACCTTTCCCTCTAATGCCCCTGCCGAAGATCATTGTGGTGGACCTGGAGCAGGTAAGAATAGTTGTAATTCTGTCTCCAAGGGCTGTCCTGGGAGGAAAGCCATTGGGAAGATTATCTCCTACTGGTGATGCTTCAGAACAGACGGCCCCGTCATATTAGCCAGTTTTGAAGAAGCACATATGTGGTCAGGATGTGCTGGTGGTGATGAGAGGTTGTATGCACGTTGACATACCTCCAAAAATGGAGGGAGTGGCATAATTCAGTTTCTTGGACAGTGATCGAGCTTCAGCCAGAACAGTGAGCACGTAGTCTTTTCCCAGACAGCCTTTTCTCCATAGATCTCGCTGGCTTTTATATTGACCAAATCAATGCTATGACAACATGCAAGTATCGCCAACACCCATTTTCTAGCGATGCAAGAAGGCAGTTCCAGATTGAATGCATAAAGTCGGCTGTGTGCTGGAAAAGTTCCAGGATTGGATTTTTCAACTACAGCAGCTCAGTGCAAACATAAAATATTTTAGACTGGATTCTGTTTAAAATTCTGTGCTTGTTTGTAAGGCTACTTAAAAAGAATGCACCCAGGGGATTTGCTTTATGTGCATTTTCATTTCATTAAAATTGAAGTGCTAATGAAGTTTATGCTCCTCTTAGTGTCCTATCACAGAAATTCTGCTTAGATGGGAAAGACATATTGCAGGTCTTGTTTTTTTTTTTACGTGGAAGGGCAGTGTAAAGCTACAGATCAATGAGACAGTTTTCTGAATCATATGAACTCCTGATAAATACCTGAGAACAGAATTTTATTTTTTCATGTTTTTAAATGAAAGTTTATCAAGCCATCATAGTTTCAACAAAGCGTGAATATGTAGTGGTTTATATTCATTTGAAACAATGGGGGCAACAGAGCAACATGTAACTTTTTCAAGGGATATTAACTTTTTTGGGGGGGGGATTACAACTTCAAAATAAGATGGAGAACAAATGCACAATTGCAGTTTGACATCCACATTTTTTTTTTCTCCTTGAAAATTGCATTCAGATCATCCTCCACTTTGTTACAGCCCTATCAGTAGGTAGGGCTGTAAGTTGCCAAACATGCTCATGAACCCTTGTGAACATTACCACTGGCCCGTCCTTGGATTGTCAAGATCAGGGGTGTCAAACATAAGGTCCCGCAGCCCACCGAAGCTTTTTATTCGGCCCTCAGACTCTCAGCTGCTGGGCAGTGCTGTCACTGCTGAAAGGGCCCACATAAAATGTTGGCTCTCCCACCTCTTGAAATATGATCAAGATTTGCAGATTTTCTCTTCTGCAAATGAGTTCTTAAGTGAGGAAAAAGTGCTTATTTCTGGTTATGACCAGTTCAATGACATCCTGCCATATGACATCACTTCCGGTCTTCAGCAGGCATCATGAATGCTATTTGGCCCATTGTATGAAATGGGTTTGATGCCTCTGGTCTAGATGGCTGATCTGCCCTGATGTTACAGTGGCCCTGATCCAGTTTGCCACCATTACGAAGGTGGGAGAGCCCTTGTCTCATTCCTCCCACACGAGAAAGGGTGGGAAATCCACAGCATCACATTGGCCATGGACAGGGCAGACCTTGAGTAGCTATTTTGCACACCTCATCTTCATTGGCTCAGTGTGCCCTAAGCCTTTCATCATCATCCTTCCACCCACTTGTTGAGAGAGTCTGGTGTTGATGTTTGGAGCTGAGCAGAAATTTCTTGCATTTCACCCGATTCATAGTTGGTGAGAAATATTTTTATTTAATACAGGCTGTTTGAAGGGTGTAGTGTACTTAGCTAGTTAGTTATGACTAACTAAGGGCTCAGTCCTATCCAACTTTCTAGCACAGGTGCAGCTGTGCCAATCGGGTGTGCACCACATCCTGCAATTGTGGGGGAAGTCATGGAGGCCTCCTCAAGGTAAGGGAATGTTTGTTCCCTTGCCTCAGGCCTGCATTATGGCTGCATCAGCACTGGAACATTGGATAGGATTGGGCTCTAAGAGGTATAGTGTAGGACATGGGGATTTGGCGTGTGCCCTGATGTAAGGAAGAATCATAGGGAAACCAGAACTGATCTCAAGAGGTTGCTCAGCTTGGGAATACTGACTTGTGACCCCTTGGGCTGGAATTACGAGGTCAACATCAAAGGTTTGGCAGAAATGGTGAAATTCACCTTCCTTGACCTCCTTTGGGGTTCAGTGTAAAAAAAGCTGTGAGGTCTCCAGACAATCCACAGTTTTCTGTTGGTGGGAATGCTTAAATGGGGAATAGTAGCATCCTCTCTCCTCCAAGTTAGGCACCCACACTAACAACAGCGGGAGTGCATGGAGACAGAATCCATTGCAGGGTTTGAAGTGCTTCATGTTTAGCATTTGATTTAATAAATGTGTCCCAGATTGTATTACAATCTTGTGTATATGTGAACAATGTCAGGGATCCTCTATCTGACATTGGCTTACTTGCTCTGATATAAAAATGTAACATTTTGGGGCAGGGAAGGCTTGGTTCTGGGGGAGGGGCTTTGCAGTGTGAAAAAAAAAGCTGAAATCTCAGATCTGTGGGTAACTAATATAAAAGTGAAACCCCTCATTTATGTTGGTATCCCATTGGCTTTTGAACGGTACATGATTGGTGCCACTGGTTCAAGCCGTCTAAGACACAATGAGACTCGTTTAGTTTGTACAGTATATGTCTGATGAGGCCCCATTGCTGATTGATGTGTCCCTGCTGTTCGGAGGGAAATGGCTTTAAAGAAATGCTATTAAATGGAAATATGAAAGGGTGGATCAGGTTTAACATTCTGATACAAAAGGGTGACCTTTTCACAAAACTTTTCTTTTTTGCACTGCAAGTAATTGTGATTGCCGCAAAGGCAATCAAATTAGTAATGTTTTCCTAATTCAGAATTCATTGCCCTAACTTTGAGTTGGTTTTGTTTGCCTATAGTAATATCAACAAATAGCAAAATCTGATTGGCTCTGTAGGATTTCTACAATCCTCCTGTTTGCTGTGTGATTTCCAATTGGCTGTTTCCACATGATTTCTCGGATTCTGTTTCTGGATCATAAAATTGCCCTCTGTTTCACCTAGACACTACTTGAATGTACTACTTGCTAACGAACAGATGTGTGATTAGTAAAGCCCCCTTGAGAGAAGCCCTTGCTAATAATTAAGAGATGTGTGCTGGATGCTTGGTACCATTTGTGTATGCACTTGATAAGCATACACTCCATATTTGTCCAAGATTTAATTCAATTACAATTCCACAGTTTGGTGTATTGTTGATCAGTAGGGGACAAGTGAATGAGAGAGGCTTATCTAGTCTTCAAAATGTATTAATCCTCCTATGCGTATTAAGCAATATTTTAAGCTACTACCGATTGGTTTGTATGTGAACTATTGTTTAGAATTGCAAGCTTTTTTTGGATGAACTTCTCAAAAGTAAACAAGTGTAGTATGTTTTTTAATGCACTGATGTTTCTCAGGCTTGTAAAAAGGAAGCCCAGAACAAATGGATACATTCAATGTTCTGGTTTAGATTGTTCTTGGATGTTGAATTTTCCGGGTTCAAGGTTATACGTCTCTCTTTCACTCTGGAGTAAAGGGAATGGATACAACCCATTAAACATAGTAATTTCCCTGTGCATTAAAGACAAAAGGTTGAAATTTGTGTTCTCTATGTACTTGAGAAGCAAACAAAGGATACTGAACAGGTTATAGAAATGCTGGGTCTGTATATTAAAACATTAAAAGTTGACCTTGAATACAAACATCTGAGAATAACACAACTTATAAAAAGAAGTTATGTACATTTAGAGGCTTTCCTTGGTTGCTGTGGCTATGTAATTGGGAGTTGTCACACACTGTACATTTTTATAACTGACAGTTGTTTTACTTTTACCCAGCACCCCCTAATAAAGACACAGGCACGGGCATATGGTACAATGGGCCACTTTATTAACTATTTAATTACACCATAAATTGCAACAGGGCCTAAAGACTAGGTCGCGTGGGTTCTACATGGGGGAAATGGAGCTGCCCGTCTACCTCCCCCTATAGTAATTTGGGCGACCACACCTGACTCTGGGCAGCGTCGGTACAAGCCTGCCGCCCCCTTCATTGTCACCCCAAAGGGTCAGGGTGGCTGGCTAGCTCAGGCCACCTGAGTGAACCCATGATGCACCTTTACCACCAGGCCGAGGTTCATCCAGCCAGCATCACCCAGTTGGGAATACCAGCATGACCAAGCATGGAGTCCACCTGGCCCTTGCCACCCTGTGGTGTACACTGAGATGATCCTTGCCTACCCAAAACCTGCACGATACCTGCCACATGGGGGGGGTCAGCCTAGCGCTTGCCCCTCCGCCCCACACGGAAAACAATTTCCACAGGCCGTGTTGCAAATCAGTAAGAAAAAATTATCATTACCCAACACTGAAAGGTGTACTCCATCGCTTCTGAACAACTGTGGTGCATCAAAAGTGATGCCCATACGAGGGAAAACATTACTGCCCAATTGAAAAACAACCCACCTCGGATAAGAATTTATTATCTTCCTAGCCAATTCAATCTTGTTAACATCAATGGCGTAACGCCAGACCCTATGAGGTAGGAGATCAGACTGTAAGACGACCATCCCACTAAATTTTGAGTAATGTGGAGAATATCACTGCAGGCCTGGAGCCTCAAGGACATGTTGTTCTCTGGCCTGGGTCATTCTCCCCCAACTGTATAACAACGACATGAGGTGGGGCATGTGCGTACATGACCTCATAAAAGGCGGGGAGAAGCTGATCCCACAGCCTGCCGCTCCTGGCAACCCAGCGCACTCTGGTTGCTGAACCAAGTTGCAGCTGCGTGCCAAAACTGGAGGCAGCCCTCTTCCGTGCCCAGAAAATGATGGAGTGTCCACAGATAAGAACCTGAACCAGGAACCTGTGGACAAGGAGAACAAAGAATCACTATTCAACCTGCAATTACTTAAACTGTATGGCAAGTGCCATCAGTAAAGCAATGCCAGTGCAAAGGAGTGCCCAACTGCAGTCACAGGCTAAGCCCGGAAAACTTTCATGCAATTACGTGAACTGATTGGCCAATGCCATCTGTAAAGCACCTGGCAATGCCAGTGCAAAGGAGCGCCCAACCGCAGTCATGGACCAAGCCCCAAAATTTTTGTGGTATCCAGTACACCCCTCGCCCCTACCACCAGGGGAGGGGGGGGAAATGGCCAAAGCCAAATCCTTCACCGCTCATCAGGCTCGCTGACATAGTATTTAAATGCGCAAGAGCGCAAATGGCCAATCTTCTTAACGTCACAGGCCGGCAGGCCGATATCAGCTGCTGTCGATGCAGCCCCAATCTTGAACGAATGCAGGCCGTAGTCATCCACCCAGAACTCAAGGTCTACCACTTCTCTAAGGAAAAGAACCCTAAACTGGAAAAATATAACAGGTGAGGCATCAGCATGGCATAACAACGCACCGTGAACTTCAAGATGTACAGCCAAACAGGACCGAAGAGTCCTAACGGCATGAAACTAGGGTCTCACTCTGGCCAACCGCACCTTGAGATCAGTTTCGAACGGCGGAAGGTGATAATGACTGTTCCAGCCATAATAACTATGTCGTGCCATTATAAGGCCCTCCCAGATTCATCACCCGCTGAGGCACATAAAACCTCACTCGGGCGGAAGGCATCAAAACATTACAGCACCATAATGCTGCTAGTTCTGAACATCAAGGACTCATAAAGAGTTGAACATAGAACCTCAACAATTAACAACCTAACCAAAATCCCGGGGATAATGGGTTTATGCCAGTCAGGCTTGGGGGGGGCATGCACGTTTCAGACCCACGCATGATTATCTTGCGTACCATGAACTCCGTAATAACATCAGCAAAACCTGAAGCCTTGGCACAAAATTGCCAATGCAGCCAAGTACACTGGTAAAGACCTAGAAAATAAATTGATCCCTTGCAGGTATAAGAGAAACCGTATAAGGTATTCTGGCTAAATAGGCCAGACCTGGGGAAAGGCCAGGGCTGTCTGAAAGGCCTCAAATTCCCTTGCCTTACTATGTTAGCACTGCCGGGTTGTAGGCACGAGTGCAGACCAAATTACATGTTGCACTCTGCAAAGCCAAAGCCAAAATGGCGCTGGGTCACCCACCTTCAAGGCCAGCTCAGGCTCCTCGTGCAATGAAAAGCTATTAGCGCCAATCAGGTGCTAGCAGCCGATTGCCCCCTCCCTGCGTCGTGCACAGGGCTGAGGCTTGAGCCGCGATTGGTTCTCGCGGCTGGGGAGGCGGGACCAGAGCCCTAAACGCGGAGCGTGCGCTCCAGTCAGGCTCAGAGCACTCCTGGCTGGCAACCCCACCCGCCCGCCCTATTAATCAGTCTGGGATTAGCTGGTCACTTTTGAGGGCCGGGTAGGAATTTTTAGCGGTCAGCCTGATTAGACTTTGGTTGGCCGTTTTTCCCCCCGCCTACCTCAGACTGGTGGACAGGCGGTGCGGTTTTTTAGGTTAACCTGAGTTGGTCACTCCCAGTGTGGGCAGGGTACGTGCGGGGCTGGGTAGGTAGGGACTTGTCTCGGTGTCTATCCAAGGCAGCAGGGTGAGGGGTAAGTCTGAACCGCTCCCATGATGCCTGACCGGCTCCAGGAGGCAGGCAGGCGAACCTCTGGCCTGGACTGGCAGGATGGCGTGGCTTGGCCAGCTAGCCTGAAGTCCGGCTGCCTTGCCCCCTCTGGGGGTGGTGTTGAAAGACCTCAGCCGGCGATTGTTGGCTGAGGCCTCGAGCCAGGTTTACGCCCAATGAGAACGTAGGGGGAGGCAGATGGCTAGAACCATTTCCCCCATATGGCCCCACACAATTTATGTTCAGTGTTATTGCCCTGCTGCAGCTAATGTTCAATAAAGTGGCCCATTTTCATCCAAGCCGAATTCTTGTGCCTTTATTACGGGTGTGGGGGTAATTAAGCACATCAACAAACTTGGCCCACCCAAAAACATTTTTTTAATACTGCCATGGCGAGGTGACCACCTAAAGGCAGAACCACATCCCCATAAGCCACTCGTGGACGCTCACCTGACCCAACTGTGGCCGCCTGAGAAAAAGCCCCACACAGGACATTGGTATAAGGGGCAAGACCCCAAGGGGCACCAGACACTGGGGAAAACCCCCTAAATAGAAGAGCGGCCACTACAGACTGCCCTACCTGGGCTGCTGCCACCCCTGGGGAGATCCTTGGCTGCTGGCGCAAGCCTGGCAAATACGGGAATGGGGGGGGCAAGTGGCACTTGTGAAAAGCCCCAACCTGGCCAAGAGGGTGCCGAAAGTACTGCAGCTGGGGCACTCCCTCCTTCCCTCCCTGTCATTCCAAACTCCAGACCAAGCTGAGCTATCCATCTGCCTGTTTTCTCCTGCTGGAGCTGGAGGCATGGACACTGCCTGGGAAGATCCACCTGTGGCTGCTGCTGCTCATCAGGGTCCCATGCCAGTGCTTGAAAAACCTGCGGTCTGGCTGGAGCCTGTTGCTCTTTAGGCTTCTCCAATGGTTACTCTGGAAGAGAGGATTTGCATTAGGTTTGCCCCACGTCCCTTCCTGATAGACCTCCCTGGGGAGCGCCTAATGTGCTGCCACCATCACTCAAACCAGTGTTGCGCATTGCACTCTCCTTCTCAGAAGCTTCTACCTGTGCAACCAGAGCCCACAGCTTGGCTATATTATCCTCCTCATCTGAGGAAGAAATCGGTGCGAGCTTAGGGGGGAGGCCTTTGGGGCCTTCCCCCCCCCACCGATTTCTTATTCCACTTGGGCATACAGACATCTCAACAAAAAACCCGGGGTATGGTGGTGGCAACTGCCAGCCACCTATCACCTATATATATACACACACACACACACACACACACACACACACACACACACACATCATACATGTACATACATATATTATATATACATCATATACATTATATACATCATATATACATCATATATATACATTAGAATTGTATATATATATAGTATATATGTATACATCATATATGTACATTATATAGACATCATATATACACACACATATATACAACATATATATATATACATTAGAATTGTGTATATATATATATATATATATATATATATATATATATATATATATATATATATATATATAGTATCTCCAAAAGCCCAATTCTATGCATGTCTACTCAGAAGTAAGTCCCATTATAGTCAATGGAGCTTACTCCCAGGATTTATTTATTTATTTATTTATTTATTTATTTATTTATTATGACCTTCTTATTATTTAACAATCATTAATTAACAATTGTAATTTTTTATTTATTTTTATTAATAGCCAATGAGAGGCAGGTACCCCCCACCCCACAGTCGAACCCAGCCAGCAGGGAGTTCAGGCAGTGCGCTCCAGTGGCCCCCAGCCGAGGCGCAGCCACAAGCAGCAGGGTCGCCACTCCAGCCGGTGGCAGGAGCCCAGGTCTCACGCCCACACCGCCCCCACAGGCCTTACAGGCAGCACGGTGCCGCACTGCCACACTAACCAGCCAGCGGGAGGCTCAGGTCGGGCTCAAGCACGGTCCCCTGCCAGGCGCAGCTGGTCGCCCGAACTGGCGGGGGGCGAGGGAGGGCAGGATGCGTGCAGGCAGCACCAGCTTGGCCGGTAGCCACAGCCCAGCAGCCGCCGAGCCCACGAGCGAGGTGCTCAGTCCCCGCTCGCCACCCACTAAGCACGCCAACCCCCAACCCAAACAGGTGGTGCAGGAGCTCCAGCCACCCACACATGGCCAAGGGGAGCGCAGAGTCACCCCTGCTTGAAAGCAAGCAGGGGGAGAACCCCCCCCAGCCGCACTAAGCAGCTTCCGCCCGGGCACAACCGCCTGATGCCACTCAACGCCATCCAGGTGGAACCCCTAAAGGGCAGGTGGGCAGGCAAGGCTCCCACAGCCGAGTCGACTGAGCTCAGAGGCCACCCCATGTGGCCTTCCATTGGGGAGCAGCGCGCAGAGGTCCTCCCTGGATCGCTGCCTGGTCCCGACTGGGCGGGGTTCCCCATGCAGCAGCACATGGCCCCAATCCATTGAGCCCCCAGCCAATAGGCTGCAAGGGATGGTCCCTCCTGTGCCTCATGCGGGGGCAGGGCAAACGCCGGTGGCGCGTTAATTCACGCGCCACCAGAATTATATGTGTAGCATATTTATACGCTCATTCCCTCTCCTGATAAATTTGTGTCTCTTTTTGCGACGGTACACAATTTTCACAGTATTCGTGAGCTTTCCACTATGATCTGCACCCTTTTCAGGTGTCTTCTGTTTAAGTGAGTTTGGGCATGTCAGATAAGAATAGCCTTTGAGCGAAAAGTGGGGACTGCAGGTTGCATCTTATTTTCACATCAGGTGGACAGTGAATAAAACAGTGAGATAAGTCCTCAGTCATTCTTGTTCCATACACAGCCTTTGAGGCATAATCGAAGTCAGTATATCATTCTCCCGTATATGAATGGTTTCCAGACCCTTTGTCATCCGCATAACTCTCCTTTCTATTTGCCAACATCCTGCTTGAAATATGACGCTCAGAGCTGAGAACATTACTCTAGATGTGTTTTTACTAGCGTTGTTGTACCCATTGAGAATGAAACTTCAGTAGCCAAGTTTCCTCTTCATACCCCAAGGGCTGTAGCATCCTTTCTTTCTTAATTCCAGATCCTCCCAAAGCCAAAGCCACAGGGACAAAGTCATTGGGTCCACTGATGGCCCTGTGTCAAATTTTGCAATGGGCTTTCTACCTCCACAACAGAGGGGCCAAAATTGAACTCACCAGAAATCTATCAATAGATTGAATTCCTGTTTAGCTGTATGCAGGAGAATCACCAGAGTTTGGACACTGTCTAAGAGGGCTCACTTGGACAGGCTGACCCCCTGAGCCCCCTAGTATCAATCAGCTAGCACAGATTCCCTCATTTGCCACTCTGTTTGCAGGGATGTGCCGGAGCCACATCTCCAATTCTATATAGGCTATAGGTGGAGATACGTTGCTTGTTTTTCGGGCTCTCAAACTTTCTTCTACTTTTTTCAGTTCTACTGTTACTCTCTTTCCAGCTGCCACTTCTGAATTATTTACCAAGGTGAATGGGATAAAGTGGATTAAAAGTGGCCCAGACGTACAGGAGAAATGGGTTGGAGCCAGTTGCAAGCTCATATAAAGGAACATCTTATTAGTATATACTTCTAAAAATGTTTTGAATTTTGTTCAGTGCCTATCAAATATGGTTTGACAATACTGGCTCGTGCATCTTTGTCAAAGGGAAACAAACCCTCAATTCAGTAGTATCAAGGGCTTCATGTGTTATGGTATGTCTGCTAATTAGAGGTAATAACTGGGATTATCCATTTACAGTGTCCTATCATCAGTTTGCAGGCTTAGAATGGTAGCTTTTTCTAAGGTTCATCTCTTTGGGAACAGGGCACCACAACATTGGACTGCAGGAGTGATGTCTTATTGCAACATGATTTCTGCCTCTGGTTGCCAAGTTACAAGTGAACTGTTATCTCATTGAGTCATCTACATTTCAACAGACCCTATGTTTTTACCCCTAAAAAGAACCACAAGGAAACAGCCAATAGCACAATGATACCTATCAGACTCATTTATGAATGAATTGTATATTATACTTATTAGCAAACAGGATCAGACCTGCCATTTACATTAGACAAACAGATTACATTCACTACCTGCCATTTACATTAGACAAACAGGCCTTGCTGAGGGAGAGTCAGCATGGTTTCTGTAAGGGTAAGTCTTGCCTCACGAACCTTATAGAATTCTTTGAAAAGGTCAACAGGCATGTGGATGTGGGAGAACCCGTGGACATTATAAATCTGGACTTTCAGAAGGCGTTTGACACGGTCCCTCACCAAAGACTACTGAAAAAACTACACAGTCAGGGAATTAGAGGACAGGTCCTCTCATGGATTGAGAACTGGTTGGAGGCCAGGAAGCAGAGAGTGGGTGTCAATGGGCAATTTTCACAATGGAGAGAGGTGAAAAGCGGTGTGCCCCAAGGATCTGTCCTGGGACCGGTGCTTTTCAACCTCTTCATAAATGACCTGGAGACAGGGTTGAGCAGTGAAGTGGCTAAGTTTGCAGACGACACCAAACTTTTCCGAGTGGTGAAGACCAGAAGTGATTGTGAGGAGCTCCAGAAGGATCTCTCCAGACTGGCAGAATGGGCAGCAAAATGGCAGATGCGCTTCAATGTCAGTAAGTGTAAAGTCATGCACATTGGGGCAAAAAATCAAAACTTTAGATATAGGCTGATGGGTTCTGAGCTGTCTGTGACAGATCAGGAGAGAGATCTTGGGGTGGTGGTGGACAGGTCGATGAAAGTATCGACCCAATGTGTGGCAGCAGTGAAGAAGGCCAATTCTATGCTTGGGATCATTAGGAAGGGTATTGAGAACAAAATAGCTAGTATTATAATGCCATTGTACAAATCGATGGTAAGGCCACACCTGGAGTATTGTGTCCAGTTCTGGTCGCCGCGTCTCAAAAAAGACATAGTGGAAATGGAAAAGGTGCAAAAGAGAGCGACTAAGATGATTACGGGGCTGGGGCACCTTCCTTATGAGGAAAGGCGTTTGGGCCTCTTCAGCCTAGAAAAGAGACGCCTGAGGGGGGACATGATTGAGACATACAAAATTATGCAGGGGATGGACAGAGTGGATAGGGAGATGCTCTTTACACTCTCACATAATACCAGAACCAGGGGACATCCACTAAAATTGAGTGTTGGGCGGGTTAGGACAGACAAAAGAAAATATTTCTTTACTCAGCGTGTGGTCGGTCTGCGGAACTCCTTGCCACAGAATGTGGTGCTGGTGTCTAGCCTAGATGCCTTTAAAAGGGGATTGGACAAGTTTCTGGAGGAAAAATCCATTATGGGGTACAAGCCATGATGTGTATGCACAACCTCCTGATTTTAGAATTGGGTTATGTCAGAATGCCAGATGCAAGGGAGGGCACCAGGATGAGGTCTTTTGTTATCTGGTGTGCTCCCTGGGGCATTTGGTGGGCCACTGTGAGATACAGGAAGCTGGACTAGATGGGCCTATGGCCTGATCCAGTGGGGCTGTTCTTATGTTCTTATGTTCTTACTGAAGATTAGTCTGAACAATCAATATGGGACTGTAGCAAGTGAGTTAGCTCTTACAGGCTATAACATAGTTCTTACTTAGCTCAAACATAGGTCTTACAGGCTATAATTGACTCCCAACCTATTTATTTATTTTAAAAAACGAGCCTGGATATTAGTAGGTGTTTCAAAAGCAACCCAGTGATCCATCAGCAAACAGTAATAATTCTTGGCAAAACATCTGAACGCACATTTCGTATTGATCTTGCTGAATATGGAAAGTGGTGAAATGGTGATGACAGTTGGTGGCAAAAGTGGCATTTATCAAAAGAATGCCCCCAATGACAAAAGACAGCTATGACCCAATCATTTCACCGTGCCAATATGGAAGCAAGAAGACACAGGACAGGAAGCCGAAACCCAGAGAACAGACTGAGACCAAATCTAACATGCATCCATTCCATTAAAAATACCTCCGTGAGTTTCGGCTCATGTGGGATTTGCGACCACATCTTCATGGCAATTCAGGGCTTTCTTCAAGGCAAAAGCTGTGCTGGTCCCTTCTCCAGAGCTACCAGTCATCCTCTGGCAGACTTCCTGTGTCTGCATGTATCCCAGCAGTGCTTGCCTACCAAAAGGAGTGGGGCTTCCCCCTGAGGGTTTGCCCACCTGAGGGCAGTAAATGTCATCTTCTTGCCAGTGACAGCAGGATTCACATGCTGTTTGTTTTCTGCACCAGCATGTACAGGGCTGTCCTGCTTGCACAGGAGCAAGTTGCTGGTCACTCCCTAGGTCTTCTAAGCAAGCAGACAGAGGATCATGCCCCAAAGTAAGCACACTTCCATTCCCCCCCACCCACATTCACACCTACTCTCAGACAAGCACACAAAGATACTTTGATTTCATCTTCCCAGTCTCAGTCTCATTCACTCCCCTCCGCTATGTAACGTGGGCTACAAACCTGTACACACTTTTCTGGGAGTAAGTCCAATTGAACACAATGGGAGTTACTTCTGGGTGGTTGGATGATCATTATAGGATCATCTCACTGATGACAGCCATCATCTGCTGGCTGGAATAAGAAGGAGAAGGGCAGATAAGAGCAAATGGATAATGGGGGCAGGAAAGGTTCAATCACTTCTTCCTTGCCCTCTCTGTCTGGGCTTCCATTTGATACACACAGGGCACAATCCTAACCAGGTCTGCTCAGAAGTAAGTCCTATTTTGTTCAATGGGGCTTACTCTCAGGAAAGTGTAGTTAGGACTTGGGAGGAGGAGCCAACAGTGGATGAACAGACATGTCTCCAGGGGCTCCTGAGAAACAGTCTGTTTCCCCCCCAAAAAACTGCAAGTCTGAAGAGGATCTGAAGATCTTTATCAGGAGAGATAAGATCTTTCCATGATGCAGGTACCAGAGATTTTGAAAGCCTGACCCCGGGGGGGGGGGGGGGGGCTTTCTTCTTGGAAACCTAATCATCAGGGACAGTATTGGGGGAGGTGCAGTGTCTGCAATCACGCTGCTGGCTCCGTGCTAAGATACCATATGGAAGAAAAAGCATGAAGCGTAAAGTTTAAGTTGGAAATTTAAGATAAGTATGTGTTAAAATTGTCCCCGACTTTGATTGACTGATTTGGCTAAAAGCCCTGGATACACTGAAGGCGTTAGTGAGAAACTTTTTAAGGATGTTGAAAGTGCTCTTTATCTTTGTAGTGGAATAAATTGACTGTGGATTATAACTATAGATATAATTTGGTGCGTGGACTAAAATCCAGAGTTACTCGTGGACATAATTTTTATTAGACTTGAAAGGGTTTTGTTTTCTTGAGACTGCTTCTTTCCTTTTGTTTTTCTCCATTAATCACATCGTTATCTGTAAGAAAAATTCGAAGAATGCTTGACTGAAAAAATATGTGGTGGAAGCAAGGAGAATAATACGCTGTGGACATCTTGTGGATTAGAGAGAGATTGCAAGATGGAGCTTGTTCCAGATATTTGGACTCAAATGATCCTAAAAAATTTGGAAAAATTGCTCACAGTGCGAAGACAGCAGTTGAGTTGGTCCTTGCAGATTCAAGCCAGTCTAAAGACTCTCTCTCAACAGATAGATGTGTGCATGGAACAATTGGAAGATGTGAAGAAAACAGAAGATAAATAGAAGGAGAAAGCAGAAAAGATGATGGTGAGGGATGAAATTATCATCAGAATAGTGGATACAGAAACTAGAACAGTGGAAAATCAACAGGATCTAGAGGGGATGCTGATGGAGATTGAAATAGAGAAGATGAACAGAGTAACATGGGTGCACAAAATACAAAATTTGTTGGAACAAGAAGAAGAAAACGTATCCCAGTTAATTGGAAGAATGAACATACCTTATATAAGAAAGTGTGGGCTTATTGGATTCTGTTATGGAGATAAATTATTAAAAATATTACAGGAGAAAAAATGGAAAGAAAGAAAAAGAAACCTGAGGATTAACCTGAGGGTTAAAGAAAATTGGAGGATTTTATTTAGTTAATAACTGGTTTAAATTTACTTAAAAAACAAATATATACAAAATTGATATATACAAATTAGAATGAATTAGAAAAAATAGTTGGAAATGTTAGCGTGTGGATGAATTGTTTTGCAGGTGGTTATTATGTTAAAGAAAAATAATGTAATCAGATTGGAGAATTAGATTGGAGAATGGTAAAGAACATATTATAAGAGATTGTTGGTTTTATTATAATTTGGAAATTAGATTATTATTATTAGATATAAATGAGTAATTGAACTAAGATGATAAAAAGTGAATATTTAGAAAATATATTATAGGGAATTAGGAAAAATCTATCAAATTTGATATAAGAAATATATAAATGAGTAGAAGAGTTAGAAGTAGATGGAAGAATTGTTTTATATGTTGTTATACTTTTATAATTAGATTATTTTGTTTTAATATTAATGAGTAATTCAAGTAAGTTTATGTTTGATAGAAAGCGAAAATTTAGAAAATATAGTACAGGGCATTAGGGAAAATTTAGTATCTATTATATAAATAAATGGATAAACTAATAAGAGGCAGAAGTAGATGCGTAGTAGATTAGGAGATATAGTATGATTAATGAGTAATGGTTATATGGTATTTAGCACTCCTAAATGTATGTTATATGTTTGTATGTCTGTGTGTGTTTATAAATAAATAAATAAATAAATAAATAAATAAATAAATAAATAAATAAATAAATAAATAAATAAATAAAGTGTAGTTAGGATTGCAGCCACAGTGTGTTTGATGGAACAACCTCATTGAACACACTGGGGCTTATTTCTGAGTAGACATGGATAGGATTGTGTCATAAGCACCTTTTCTACTCATGTCTATCCCACACTTCTCTCTTTCCAGCCTTTCTTTTTAAGTTGGGGGAGGGAGGTGGAAGTTTCCTTTTGTTTGACAAAGGGACAGGCAGAGCCATTTTGTCTGATGAAACTCTTAGTGCATCTGCAGCAATGGAAACCAGTACCTCTGACAATCTTCCACCCCAACCACAGGCTGCTGCTCCCAAGAGCAGGACCAACACACACTTAATGTATTTTGCCATGTTTTAGAAGACAGTTTTCTGTGAAGGGAATCCAGAGCTGGGGGGCGGGGGCAGGCTTGATGGAAGGAAGCCACATGTTTAATGCAGGTACTTTCATCGAGAACACAAATGCAAGTGGAGAAGAGGTAGTTTGCTAGTCTAATCCTCCACGACTTTGGGTGCAATCCTAGTTTTAGCCTCATTGAGCACAGTGGGACCCACCCCATGTATGCCTTCTCAGACATGATATAAACACATGGCACCAACCTCCTCTCCAGTGAGAAGAGAATTATAGTATTGTTGGCTTCTCCTCCTTCTCCTTCCCCCTTTGCAAAAGTTGTTTTCACTGATGTCTGTCCTACATGCCTTAAGCAAGGTGGAGGAGAGATGGCTGCCCCTTAAAGTTGAAAACAAAGAGGAGGAGCTGTGGCAAGGAGGGGCTCCCCAGGAGGGCAGTCTAGGATGCTGTGAACATACGAAACTCACAATGTTGAGAGCCACGTGGCTTTTGAAACCACACATTTTAAAGCCCACTTGGAGGTCTGTAAGCTTGCAGATTAACAGCCCAATCCTGAGCTCCCATGGCGCGCAGCTGCAGTGGCATCAAAAACAGCTGCCACCGCATCCTGCACTCTCACGGCAGCCACGGGCGCCACTTCGGTAGAATGGGTCTTTTGTCCCCTTCCCCCGGGTAAGGGAGTAGCCCCACAATGGGGCTACTCGAATCACCACCGACCAAAAGGTTGAGGGAAGAGCGTTCATGTCAGGCGGCAAGCCCCACATGAACACTCAGGTTCTGGTGGGGCAGAGTTACACTGGTCCTGCCTCCTTCCCTCCCTAACTGCTCCCTCCCGTCACACCTCCCCCCACCCTCTTCCCGCCCTCAGCCTGCCTCCCCCCTCCCTGGAACGCCTCCTCCCCGCCTCCCCCCACGCCTCTGCCTACCTTACCGTGGCTCGGCGGTCCATGAGACCGCCAAGCAGCGGAGCTTGGGTGCCTGCCTGGTGCTAGTGCAGCACCCTCGCCCGGCGGTAAGCCTCACAAATGTGCCTTATGGCATGTTTACAACAGTGCACGCTAGTGATGAGTCAGCACGCCAAGCCCAGGACTGGGCACTAAGAGGGGAAAAGATATTTGTATATTCCATGGCAGGAAACCCATGGGATAAGGAAACCCACATGGGTATTAATTCCTAACATATGCTTACTCTGTGGAAAATGCTCATTGACATTGTGTAGAACTCCAGATCCCTCATCACTAGTTGCTGTTGGTAAGGGTAGGGAATTGCACAATGTGGTGATATGACACATGATAAGTGCTCCTGTGCATTAGAAGGGCATGGGGGAAAGTTTGACATGGTCACACTATCTTCTGTTGCAGCTCTATGTCATAATATATACTTCAGCCCTAAAGCTGAATCTAAACATGACTGAATTTTGGGATCTGGAAGAAGATGGGGGAATGGCATACACTGGTTTGGAATCAGCTTTCCCTAGTCACTGAGGTCTACAGTCTTGGTTTGCTCCTTAAGACATTGCCATGCCTAGATGCTCAGGCTGCTGAGATGGCCAGGCACCCCTTTCACGAACCTAAATCTGACACCATTTAACAAGAGGCACCCCTAATGACCTTCCTACAACCTTGAGAGAAGGCTTATTCTAATGAACTCTGTGTGGGGGTCATTCCTGATTATTGCTAGAAAACTGTCTGGTGAAATGGAGTACAATGATTTACCTCTTAACACTGGTGGCTTGAGCACATTGATAACAGACCCTCCAACTCTAGCCATTGAATTGTGCCTGATAGAGCACAGAAAGCCAATTTTGACCTCTAAAGTCCTAACCCGCTTGGATTCACCATGCTTATCTCTTACCATCTAAGTCCCATTGCAACCTGAGGTGTCAACACCAAATGCCCTGTTGGTAAAGCAATCTTTATACCAAATGCAGCTGCAGACCGACTTTAGAATTGCCAGTCAGCTGTGGAACCAACTCTCTTCCCCAAGTTTCATCAGAGCGTAGTCCTGTGTACTTTTTCAGAAGTTCTCTAAAACTTTTGTTTGTTCAAGTTTGGCTTTGCACAGCTGTTTCAAGTGAAACTAGTTAGAGCTTAACGAGCCGAGTTTAAGTATTTCTTAGATTAAAAATATATCTTCCTTTTATAAATGTATATACTTCACTGCTATTATCCACCCAGGGCTTATGAGACAGTTCGGACTTCATGCTTAAAAATATTTTAAAATTGTGTCCTATTTTCTATACCACCTTCTAAGAACATATAAAACAATATTCAGCAGTGTATCATTTAAAAAAATGTTAAATTGTAGCTAAAGCATTGCAATAGCACTTCTGTATGATGATTTTTCTTTAGGACTTGGTAGTATGTGTTGATTGCTATGCCTGCCTGTGGACACAAGGAGTTACTGCCATCTTTACCCCTAGTGGAGGATACAACTGTTCATTCCATCCACTCAATATTCAAGTAACCACGTTTCACATTCACCACCCCTCTTGTACCAAATCACGCAGAATAGAACAATCACCATCATCAATTTCTGACCAGCCTCGCTCTAGAATCCCAAAAGATTGGTTATTGCATGAGCAAGCTGCTGTCCAATAATTTAGTGCTTAAAAGCCAAGTCCAGTCATTACAAAGTATTTCAAATCCATAACCAGTCCAGGTAAACCAAATTTAAGTGCAGAGCAGACAATAAAACACATTACATTTATGGCATACAACAAAATTGAGTTGAAAGTGAAAACAGACATTGCGTACTTTATGATTGGATTGGAGGAAGTGATTCAGTGCCGTTGGTTCAAGGTGGGCTTTAAAGAGCATGAATAATAAAGATTGTTTGTGGTCCCCATTCAGCATCTCTTCCATATATTGAAAGCACTTATTTAATGGCACCATTTTTGAGATATACTGGCTGGTTGTTAGCTCAACAGAGGAGATTATACCAGCTAGACAGAAGTGTCAATAGAAAGGGTTGGTTCCCCCCTTATGAATTAAAATTTAAAAGTAAGAGCATTAGCAGAAACCAGCTTCAGAAAACTAAAAGAAAAATATGTATCTTAGAGCATAAGATGGTTCCCTCTTGCTAAAAATAATGAGGCATCCCCACAACATTCAGGATGCTCTTGAGTGCATGCTTGGATTTTCTTTTTCAAAAATGTAGTGCCAGGATTTTTATCAGTATCTGCTCAGCGCAGTATAGCTGATAGTCCCTTGGTGGGCTTTTTCAGATTACTTGAGTGAGTGCCGTAGCTTTCAAAACATTCAGCAGAAATGAAGGGAATCTGTGTGTGCCTGGGAGGCTGTGGATTTTTAGGAATACGCAAAGTGGGGGTGGGTGGGATAAGGCAAAGAGCTTCTTTGAACCAGGGGATGGGAGCTCAATTAAGTCACAAGTGAGGAACAGCTCACTTGGGCTGCTTCTAATAGGCTTATAAATGGTTGAGCTTAGAATAGACCCCTGGTCTGCCGTCTTCCCCAAAATTGGACCCCAGGCACCTCACGAGATGAGGAATGTCGGGCATCCTTTTCACATTTTGTCACAGCCAAGTAGACATGCCCTCATTAAAAGTTGCACTTGAGAAAGGAAAACAATCTACATGGCTGCCTTTTGCCTCTCTGTAGTGATGAAGAATCACCACTTTACAGTAGCACCCTAGAGGTAAATGCCAGGTAGGAATTAGCAGTGCCATGCCATGCCAGGTGGGGAGAGTACCAGTGTCTGTCTTAGCCACCTTTCAAAGCTTCAGAGGTGTATTGCTTAAAAAAAAAAAAAAGGATTTTTTTTCTGCACTTACCTTGATCTGGTCCAGTGTAGCTTTTTGATCGTGATCCGTCCACTACAAGAAAGAGAGGAATTAATGCCAATTCCCTGTGAGTCATCCTAAATGACAGAGTAGGCTCACTCTTTGCTCAGGCTGCTTGCTGCCTCCGCTATGTGACAGCTGCCGGCTGGCTTTGGAGCAAGCGTGTCCCATTCTGCAGCTTACTGCAGGGGGAGTGCGAGGTGAAAAGACACAGGCAGAGAGAGGAAGCAGAACAGCAGCAGGGTGTGGGAGAAAGCGAGAGCAAAGGAACAGGAATATACCATTTGAGTCTGGATCTCCTTCTCCCTCGTTTCTCTCGCTGGGATGTTTTAGAAGTTACTTTTTGATCAGAAGGGCTTGAGGCTTCTTCATGACTCCATAGCACCAACACAGAATGGTCTTAGCCATAGATTTTTATGCAAACTTCTCTCTGATCACAGCTTGGGCAGCAATGCTTTTGATGGTGCTTGTGGGATGAAAGGTAATTGCATATGGTTGGGCAGTTTTTTTGGCTATTTTATGGTGCTGATATCCATAAGAACCAGTGTAACACAGTGGACCTAGACACCAGGTTTCAAATTTAGGGCTTTAAATGCCAAGCACTTGCTGCTATTTTACCAGATGCTTTGAAAGAACATAGCTGAACTGAGCCCTGAAAAAAAAAAGACAAATTACCTTGTTGACTCGGTTTATGGGTGTTGAACATCACATTCTGTGTATCGTCGTGATGTTGCTAGCAGAATCATTTGGGTTGCCATAGCCAACCAGATTATGTTACAGTGAGGGCAGAGAAGAAGAAAGATGATGCCTTTTGAAACCACTGCAGCCCAGGAACAAATGCACACCAAAGAGTATCCGTACATCATTGGTATGTTTGCTTCAAAAATTGCCAAAACATTCACAAAAGCAAAGCTGAAACCTGATAAGTGGTTTGGGTTCAGCCCTAGTTCAAACAAAGCTCACACTATGTAGCCCCAGAGATCACCATCCCTGAGAATGACCTCCCCATGGTTTTGTTATGATGATAAAATGGGGTAACCTCATAAGATGTTTTCAACTAGCATTGTGTGAAAAAAATGACATTGACCATTATGGCAGAAAGGGCCCAATTTGATCAAGGAGGTCACATGCCTCAGGAGACCACGATCCTTTCCATATATGGGCTGTGTGTACTGGGTGGTTGTGCATTACGAGGTCTATACCTACTACATCTACCAACCCCCAAACCTCTTGCAGGACATTCAGTGTGTGGGACGATGGTGGTGGGAGATGGGACTTGATCTGACTAGGAGATGTGTAGAGTGCAAGGAGGTCACTATGCTTCTTCAACACCAGCAACATCATGGTTATATATAGAAGGATGAAGGACTGAGCTGTGTTTGCCCTTTCCCATCTAAGTCTCAGTTAATTTAACTGTATAGGCTAATGCGCCATCTCTGGATTAAGATGTGGCAACCTCATTTTGCTGCCTTTTCTGTATTATTTTTGAATACTGTATAGAAAAGCTATTTGCATAGTGTTCTTGCACCATTTAGAACTTTCTCTTAATACTAGAACTTTGATGTTGGCTGCTGTAATTCTGGTTCAGTGTCAGTGAGGATAGCTTCCAAGACATGAGCAATCATACCCATGTCCCCATGCACTGATGTTGCAATTCTGCATCTGATGTTATGGTCTGTCTTTGCTGAGCAGGAGAACATACAATTAGGCTGTGTCCTGTTGACCTCACCAGAATTAGACCCAGTCCCAAACAATTTGACTTAATAGGTTTGTGAATCAGGTTCAAGATTACCGCATTGTCGTTTAAAAGTATTTTATCCAGCTGGTTTGCCTGTGTCCATTCAAAAGTCCTGGAGTAACTCTTCATTTTAGAAAGCTCTTGATGCAACAACCAGGTAGTTAGCTACATTCTGCCTTGGTGTGTTCCTTAACGTTTGGGGATTGAGTCATAATGGGATGGCCCCATTAACTCCAACTGAAACTAAGAACTTCATCTGTTGAACTAGATGTCAAAGAGAGTTTAACACAAACCATAAACTATGTGGTTTACAACAGGATTTGAATTACACCTAGCACCTTTGTAGATGCCACCTGTTGAGCAGTAAAAAAGGATTAATGTCCATGTCTCCCACTGGACTTTGATGATAAAAATGTGGAGGCATCGCCTAGGCTCCAGTGAGTTATTGTATGCATGTCCAAGTGTTTGGGCATGCCCAGTGCAATATTTGACTTTGTCCCCTTCATGGTTAATCTCGATGCCATACTGCAAACTGCTTTTGAAGCTCTCTGCATGTTTTAAGAGAGGTTTGTGTGGCATGGAGACTGCAGGGTGTGAAACACAAAGGTAAAGCTATGTGGGCTGCACAGAACTGGTTGCAAAGTTACTTGGATCCGGACCATAGCCTGCATGTTTACTGATTATACCATCACTTTAGGGCATGCTTTGACACGCATACAGAGTGCAGGCACTGTAGCAGAATCCATAACAATTCTTCAAGACATTTTGACTGTCTTGGAAGGGCCATTCTGTTTTTTGTTGTTGTTGTTTGTTTTTTTGCATCTACCTCTGGTTTGTGTGTGTGTGACTCTTGTAACTCTGACTGAGATTAAAAAAAACAACAACTCAGCTATATCCATTTTCTCAGTGAAGCTATAGACTTGTGTGTGTCGACTAGTGTCAGTGCTGCAAGGGGAGGGCCAGCTACCCCCAGGGTGACCGATATTGGGGCATCATGGGAGGTTGCCACTGAAGCTGGCAAAGGTTGTAGCTGGGCTTCCTCCAGTTTCCCAGCTTGCCAAGAGGTCCAGTAGCCTCAGAGATAGGTAGGGGGAGGGGGGGTTCCATCACCCACTGGGCCTCTTCCCTGCCAGCGGCCTTGTTTCACTGGCTGGCCAGCATTCTCCAGACTGCCCTCATCACTGGCTAGCCTGGGGTAATATGGAGTATCTGTGCCCCTTGATCCACCCCTTCCTCCTGCAGCCTGGCCTGACAGCCTCCAAGCCCCCTGATTCTGTGAGCACTCGCCACTTCTGCCTCTTCGGTGTATGGTGACAGTGGCTCTATTTCCCTTGCCCCAGATGACAGTTGCCCAACCAGGCTTCTCCCTTGAACACAGGCAGATTGGCCTGCTGCAATCAAGGAAGGAGAACCGTTACCCTGCACATGCCTGATCTTGTCTGATCTCGGAAGCTAAGCAGGGTCAGGCCTGGTTAGTACTTGGATGGGAAACCACCTGGGAATATCGGGTGCTGTAGGCTTATACCATAGTCTTTCGAGACTGAATGTTGCCAACCATCACCAGAAGCCACAGTGGAGTCAGTTGTCCTGATGACTGGCTTGCCGCTGCCACAGCCATCCTCGTTCCTTTGGCAGGTGGATCTCAGGGGCAAACCACCACTGAGCATGGAGCACCTTGTTGTGGCGGTGCTGCTGGTGAGGCGAGGCGGCCCCGTGTCACTGTTTCTTCCACTGTAAGAAAGCCCACTGGCCAGGAGCTCATCTATGTCAGGTGCCCCGAGTGAGTGGGGCCTTGGGCCAGATCCTGGACAAGTAGCAAATCCTCTATGTTGTATAACAAATCTGTTTAGAACAGAGAGGAGTTTCAAAAGCAGTTGTAATATGCTGAAGGACAATGATTCCCAAGCTGTAGGTTGGGACCCACTGGTGGGTCGCAAGCAGATTTTGGGTCACCAAAAGGTGATGGAAAGATCGGATGACTAATTGCTTCAAGCCCTGAGGCTATTAAAATCAGATACTGTAGCTGCTAATTACCCTGCAAAGAGCACAGCTCCTACAGTTTGCAAGATAGCTAACTGGCCTGCAAGGAACTGAGCTCCTGCAGTTTGCAATCATGTGTAAATATAAGTCTGAGAGTCTTTTTCTGGTTATTATTACTTATAAATATTTCTTAGTAATCTTTTTTTAAGGTCTGATAAACCTAGGTGGGTCCCAATAGAGTGTTGTCTTAAAAAGTGGGTCCTGGTGCTAAAAAGTTTGGGAACCACTGTCGTTGGGGCCTACCATTTAAAGGAGGGAAAGTCAAAAGCTCTACCAAGCATACCACAGTCCTTGATTATGCCAAAGTAGCTCTTTGGATCCAACCATTTGTATTCCAACCTAAAAGCCAGAAAATGACCCATGGCAATATATTTGATACAATGGAAATTTTGAAAAACCATGGTGGAGCCTCTTTTGTTCATTTCCTCCTAGTTTTTAAAAAAATATTATTTCTCACATATGTAAACTGCTGACTCTGTTACAGGTAAATGTTGAATACCTTCCGTTGAGTACGGAATTCTGATGAAAGAATTCTGATGGCAAGGAAAATGAAGCTTGTGGGAAATAATCAATTGCCTTCATTTTACAGCAATTAGGGGGACTGTAATTGAGATTCATGTTGCATGGAAAACCACCGATTCAGTAGATTATTTTGTAGTACAATGCTGTTCACGTTGAAAGAGCTGTCACTGCATTGCCGACTCATGTTGGCATCGATGATACATTAATATATCAACTTGAAAATGAAAAATGTCTTTATAATCAAGAAGTAGGGGGCAGCTTAAAAACCTCAATGTGGCCTCATTCTGGAAATCTATCAGGGTAATTTATTGGTACTTTGCAAAATTCTCGCCTCCAGTGGAGTCTGACCCTGATGCAAAATAAATAAAGAAATACATAAATAATGGGGGGGGGGGGGAGAGAGATGTGCACAGAATGGTTTACATTTAACTGACAGGTGCATTGAAATATCTTGATATAGATGGTGGTTCCAGTGTTGGTCCTAAGATGCAAAATTGATCCGACGGTATCTGCCAGTGGGCCAATTATCCATTCAACAGCAAGATGGCACACGGCCTCTTCTGCTAGCAACCAACCAAATAATCATCTGGCGCTTAACTGATTCATTATGTATGAATTATTTGCATATTAGAAAAGAAATTACTACCAGTGCTTCCTTGAAGGAAGGGAATTGGTTTTTCTTAAGATGCCTTATGCTCAGACTTAACAAATATAAACTTCCCCTTTTTATTAGGAAACACTGTACTCAAGTCAGCCTTTTCTTCTTTCTCATTAATGGAAGAATCTGGACTCTTCCCTATCACCATATTGCAACTGCATTAAAAAAATGAACAAGTTCAAACCCTAGTTCAAGTATTGTGAAGAATCAAATTCAAAAATAATCAGACCTTATAAAGGCTAAAAACTAGGGGTGACATCTAATTGATGATCAACTCACACGTGCAGACTTTAGTCTGTGTGGGGATGTCAGCTCAAGGGAACGTTTGATTGTTTCGATTCTGGTGCGGTGTTGTAATGTTGTAACAATGAAAGGCACATATTGAGGTTCAAGTAATATATTCCCATGTATTTAAATACAATCAATTGAAGTGTTAAAGGGCAGATGATCAACTAACTTTAACTGCTTGTCTTTCCTATTGGTAATAAATCAATTGTGCTTGCCAACATCAAAAATGGAAAAGAAATGCTGGATCAAGTTAAGGTGTCATGTGCGTAATGTGATACATTACATGGGACATGGAAGATCCATTATGAGGCCTTCCTGTGTGTTTGTATGTGTCTGCACACGTATGTTTTATTTTTAACTTAAAGACACTATGAGAGTAGTATCTCATTGGCTCAGAGCAGCGTACTAGGGGAAGCGATCAGCTACATGGATAATAGTAACTTGGTAGTTTATATTTAGGCAAGGGGGGATGGGTTATTCCCTCCTAGTCTCACTGCTCTGATCCAGTCTGGCACCTTCCTTTTAAGTAAAATGAAAGATAGATTCAATCACGCATCTCTCTTATAAAGTGTGGGTAGATTTTCAATGTACTTGAAACTGGTGTGTTTTGGAAGGGTATTTATGTCTGTTTGATGTTGGTAGATGAAAGTCCTAAAGAAACATAGACTACTGAAATGTATTGATCTCTGTGTTTGAAGAAGTAGACACAGAACTTACAGAATTTCTGGATACAAATCCTTGCTCTTGTTCAGTTGCTATCTTAGGGCCTGGTTTCAAAGTAGGGTTGTAAATCAAATTTTGTCCTATTATCATTTCTGCTCAAAATGTCATTTCAAAAGTATCACCTTTTCCAACCAAAATATCAGTTTTGCATATATAAGTGTGCACCGCTTAACAACCATTTGCTTAATGACAGACTATATATATGATGGTGGTCAAAGCACAACAAAAAGTCTCTTAATGAAGTGGTCAGGTCTCCCATAGCCTGCAGCAGAGTGTCTGTTTACACCACAAAGAGGTGAAACAGAGGCAATAGATAGGAGATAGATAGAGAGATAGAAGAGGCAATCTATCTCCAATAGCCTGGGCAGCCAGCTAGTGTCTGGCAGGGAATGTCTGTTTACACACCAAAGGTAATAGATTGGGCTGAATGTTCGCTTAATGACCTAATTGCATAACAGCAGTATCCCCGTTGTTAAGTGGCGCACACCTGTATCAGTATCTCCATTAAAATAGCTGCATTATTCTTATATTTAAGTGACTTCAGAGCCTGGTCCATCCTTACTGCCAAACATAACACATCAGTGAAGACCAGAAAACATTACAAAACTAGCAGTGGTGATTGTGGTGTGTGTGTCGGGGGGGGGGGGGTTGAGAGAATGAGAAAATGTAGTGGCAGACTGCTTTTCTGCTTGTACTTCTGGAAAACTGTGTTGACATTTCTCTTGTGTTTGGAGACAAATGACGAGGAATCAGTGTCAATTTGGCACATTGTGTGAAGTCTTCTGCATCGCAAATAATGCTGCCTGATGTGGAATGATTGGCAGGCTCTACTCCCTTCGATGAATGTAGGTCAGCGGCATTTGAGAAGCTGTGACAGGGCAGTGTGAAGAAGTTCTTTGGACAATGTACACACTTCTGCTGTTTGCCCGGCAGGTCAGGGGTGCCATCACAACCTTTTCTTAGGAGATTATAAAGTGTACTTTAGTGATTGAAACAGTAAATGCATTTTGTGGCGCTCTTAATCTCTCTTCACTTGCAGAAACCAGCAAAAGTGCTGTGTGTGCAGTAGGGCTTTGGGCTCAAGTTCCAGAATACAAATATGAATAGTTCAGTTGAAAGTAGATGAAGTTGCTCTCCATATACTGTAGTCTAGTGTTTCTCAAACTAGGTGGGTTGTGAGACAATTTCAGGTCTCACAACCCCATTCATTTCAATATTTTATTTTTAATATATTAGACTTGATGCTCCTATGCTATGTGACTGCATTTGGGGAAATGTTACAGACCTGTACTTTTAACAAGCTACTATGTATATTCTTTTAACAATGATAGTCAATGGGACTAAGTGTGGGTAGAATTGCAGCCTAGGGTTGTTAAAAATTTACCTGCATGATTATGTCACTTCCAGTCATGACATCACTTCCAGTGGGTCATGACAGATTCTCATTCTAAAAAGTGGGTCCTGGTGCTAAATGTAAGAGAACCACTGCTGTCCTCAATTTGACCTGCAAGTCACCCAGTGGTTGATGCCCATCCTTGTATTAACTTGTATAGTGGTCAAATGTATGCTTTGATTCAGAGGAGTTTGTGGCATTCGGTATGTACAATGGAGCTTTCTTGTTTCCTTTCTAGGCTGCGTTCTGTGGTGCTCCCTGGAAACCTGAGCATGGAAACCCCTCTGGAATAGCCTGAGATACGGTATAATATCATCATGTTCAATAGTCACTTGATATTTATTGGGGTGTTGCCAAATCCTCACTGAATATTTGGTATCTGCATATGACATCGGATATCTGATTCCAGTGTCTGATATTGGATAGTTAGCATGCTACATCAAACAGTATTAAAAGGTTGGCAGGAAATGCTACTCTGGATGCGCAATTTGACCATTTATGAAAGAACATTTTTTTTAATATTAAGAATATATGTACTGCTTCTCAACAACACCAACAACAAAAGTTTGCAGAGCAGTTGACATAGCTAGATAAATAAACAAATAGTTCCCTATCCCGTATTTGGGATTATGAACTGTTGATGAATTTTTGGCTTGGTTTTATTACAGGGCTTACAGTGGAGGATCTTGCAATCCACAGCCCTAAGTTCCAGGCCGATGGTGCAGTAGCCACTCCACCATTTGGTAGGCTGCAGCTGCCAGTACAAATGGCCAGAGGTCATGCACAGGCGACAGTGCCCCGCTGAACTTCCTCCTTCCCCTATTGTCACTGGTAAGTCAGTGGCAGGGAAGGAATGAGGGAAGCCCATGGCTGAACTGGGATAGGGAGCAGCCTGGACTGGGATATTTCAGGGGCAGGAGGAGGAGAATCTCAGTGGCAGCTGGACATGCCTAGATCCTTCCCCACTGGGACCTGCCCACTAGGAGTCTCCTTGGACGTAGCACCATCAAAAGAGTTGGCATAGGTCTGAGGAGTCTCATGTTTACCTACCTCTCCTGGGCTGTCTGATCACCCCCCCCCCCACACACACACACACACACACACTAGCTTGCTTGTGCTCCGTCAGTGGCACCGTATGATCTGGGCTGGCAGGAAATAGGATTTGGACTATTTGTAAATGTTCTCTTCAGCTATGGTCAGGCACAAAGACAATTTTCCTCAAGCCCTCTCCCTTAGCATCTCCGTTAGAGTGATTTTGGCCTCAGTAGTTTGCGTAGCCTACTCGGAGCATTAATATAATTTGCCAGATGGTGTGGCTTCTCAATAATTGATTATCACTAGCTGGAACCAGCTGCAATTACATTGCTAGTGCTGGTTCTATACCAGGGTCCTGTAGCAATGCCTAGGTGCTGGTCTCCTTTGTGTTCAAGTAAGGGGAGTCAAGCACTGTAGTTCCACATGCCAGTCAATATTATACTACCTTTCCTGTCAGGTGGCTTCACAGGTGGGGCCTTGTCATCCTGCAGATCTATGCCCTCAACAGTGCCCAGCCAACCCCTGAAGCAATAAGGGGCTGCTGCCAGTGTTGCTACTCCCCACCACGGCTTGGTAGGCTAGCATCTGTGGAGGCAGTAGTGGCAGCATCGAATGTCATCATCTTCCCCTGTGCCATTTCACAATTTCTGAGTGACCTCTCACCAAACACAGCAGCAGGGACTGGGGCATCTGTGAACTGGAAAATGGCACCAGGGGAAGGCAGAAGATATCCTGCTACTGTTTCCCACTGCCTCCAAGTAAGTCATGTTCAGGGTCCAGGGCTCAACTGACAAGTTTACCGGAAGGTGGTTGGGGAGCAGCCATCAGGAGTCGATGCAAGTCCTTATTGCCTATACCTACAACAGCAGCAAAGCAGGACTCCTTCCTATCCCCAACACAGTTAGTTTTCCCAACTGGAGAAGCAGTTCCTGGTGCTTGGCTAGAAAAACTAACTGGGAAACTGATGGTGGATGGGTGAGAATCCTTCTTCAATGCTCTTGTTGTAGCTATGTGCGTCGGTGTGCTGGAGGAGTCACATCCATCTGTTGCCCACTTCCCTGGAACCATGGGGGTCAGAATTCACAGACGAGCATGCCATGGAGGGCATGGGACTGAAGATTTTTGCCCATTATCTCTTCTAAAATCTGAAGCTGCCTGTTTCTTGTTGACATCCCATGTTTCCCGTTCATACAACAAGGGCCAAAATGAGTGGCACATGTCAAGTAGGCAGAATAGATTATGTTGCATGGGTGGTTGGGGCACTTGCCCCCAAACGTATTTTTTTCTCTTTGCAGATGATATATGCACAAATGCACACCTACACAGGTACGCAACTCCTCAATCCCAGTTTTTTCCTCTCTTAGGTAACACGTGTGTACGTCAAAGTTTTAACTTTGTGCATGAGATATCCCTTCATTTTCAGCGTGGATACTGTAGCAGTGCTCCAGAACGTATAGATTTGCATTTAAGCAGTTGGATATGTTCTGGATTCACTCATTCTCACATTGTGCCTGTGTTGATTGCATATTAGCCACCTTGGGCTCTAATTTAAAGGAAAAATGGGCTATAAATTCATGAATAAATAAAATGCTGCTGGCTATTCATGGTTGTAAGCAGGCAGCAAGGTGAAGGTTGATCATCTATAGCACCGTTAGCAGTCATGAAATGAGGCAATGGGTGTATCACTGTGTAGCTCACCTGTGTGGTAAGACAAAGAGGCATCAACAGGACCTATATTACTATCATTCCAGTGTACATCTGAATGAGCATCCCCGTTTTGGTCCAGCTAGGCACATGTAATGACACACAGATAGAGCTGGATCTGCCTGGTTGTCTCAGCAACCAATATACTCCCTTCCTCTGGTGAATATTTTCAAGTCCTCCCCTTAAGCGTGTGTGTGTGCGAGCCCATAAATAGTTGCAAAAAATAGACTTTCCTTTTGGCTCAGCTCCAGATAAGATACAGGAAGGGTAACTAAAATGGTCAGAAGGCTGTTTAATCTTCATTATGGCTTAATAGATGAGGCTTTTAAGGTAGAAATAGTCCATTGAGGGAGAACATGGGCTTTATAGGATCATGTGGAAAGAGTGAAGGGAGAATTAATTCACAGTACTGCCTGATTTGAACTTCAGGCAAGGTTAAGACCCGCATAAGGAAATATATCTTGGGTTGCACGGAATGTTTATCCAGTTTTTAAGGCAAAGGGTATGCTTTAAGGGACCATAAAACATTCTGTGAAAATCCAGTAAATACTGAGTTCACTTCCTTCTATTTGTTTCTTGCAGCATCTGGTATGGCTGAGTCTGTCGTGGCAAGAGCAGTGGGGAAAGATTAACGGTAGTTCAGAAGTAGCAGCAACTGCTGTTGCTTTGGCGCTCTTTTTTCTGGTTTGTTGTCATTTTGGATTTGAATTTAGTTGAATTTGACATAGTACATATCCTGACATCCCAATGCTATGTAGCTAATTAGATGCTCCTATGAAGACAAGGACTTCAGGCAGCAACTGTTACCCTGCACATGCCCGATCTTGTCTGATCTTGGAAGCTAAGCAGGGTCAGGCCTGGTTAGTACTTGGATGGGAGACTGCCTGGGAATACTGGGTGCTGTAGGCTTATACCATAGTCTTTCGAGACTCAAGGTTGCCAACCACCAAGAAGACAAGAAAAGGCAGTTTGGAATGATAGCAGTCATTTCTGGGCCAGCTATTTTCAACCACTGTGCCATGGCACATTGGTGTGCTGGTTCACAGATGTGCTGCAGGAGTTTGGGGGAAGGTTATTTATTGGTAGGGTCATTGGGGGGTTTGATTCCCCCCACCTAAAGCATAGTGTGCCATGTCAACTGTCAAAAAACTGATGGTGTGCCTTGACAATTTTACCTCCTTGTCAGTGCACTGTGAGATGAAAAAGGTTTAAAATAGCTGTTCCGGATGCTTGCCTTCTTTGAAGTCCTCCCTTTCCTTGCAAATCACCTAAACGTGTGATGGGAGTGCCCTCCTCCCATTTCATTTACATATTTTATCATAATTGTAAATTATGATACAACAAGAGAAGCCATTTGCTGATAATGGACCTTGTGTAGGACACATAGCACTCTACATCCAGTGCAGATAAATGACACACTTTTTAATAAGCATTGGAGGTAAACCATGTTTGTTATCAGTTTTGATCAGCAATGTGTATACATCGATGGCTCAAACAGTATTTATTTTACTAGTGCTGAAATGAAGCAAATTTTCCTCCCAGTAAAGTCAATGATGATCAGTACTTGTGGGGAGAAAAATATACTTGTTCATGCATACATGAAGGGAGGGGGGATTCCCCCCCCCTTATTTGCTACTTATTTTGAAAGGAGACTTTGAAAAAAAAGAAAATTATTGTTGTGTCACTGAGCTGACGCTAGTTGCTGGCTAAATGAGTGCCTGGCCTTTTGCTAGCTCTCTTGTGCATGGAAGGAGATGCTGCCGTCTGGCTTGGCACAGCAGTGATGTTGCGCACCTTGAAAGTGAGGGCTAAAGTGTGTGAAAGATGATTTTGGCTTTCCAGTTTTGACAGCCTGTGCATCCTGGATATTTAATTACCAATTAATGGATGCTTTCTGTATTATTAACTCTGTGAAATGGCCTGTGCTTAAGAGATGATCCCAATTAGCCTGTGGCACTAACTTTTCTCATTGTGTCATTCAATGCGTGTCAGCACTGAGGTTTTTAATTGTCAACTCAAGCACATAACAATAGTGTGCTCTGATAGCAATGGCTGGCCAGCCCAGAATTTCAATAGACTGCAGTATATTTTGTTCAAATTTATTTTGAATCATATCAGAATATGTAGTGGTACAGGAAACCATAAGCTGAAAAGGACACATTTGTTATTTATATGTATACTGTATTTATTTAGTAATATGTATATCCAACTTATTTTGGCTATAAGTGGAGTATGTAGTATGCAAGCTCAATGTAGTGGAGTCTCAGAATGGTTTACAATGAAAATTAAAAATTGGTAATATCTATAAAACAATAATTATTAAAACAGCAACAAGGAATAGAGTAAGAGTTAAAACTCCCCAGACATTTTATATTTGTCAGACCAGTGTTTCTCAAACTGTGGGTCAGGACCCACCAGGTGGGCTGCAAACCAATTTCAGGTGGGTCACACAGCACCCAGCTCAGCCACCATTGAGAATACAGAGCTGAAAATACAGGGTACAGAGCTGCTGGGCAAGGTGGTCTCCCAGTGGGAAAGAATCAAGGTGCTCTGCCCAAGGTGGAAAGATGGGACTGGAAAGGGGGGAAGGCTGTGTGGTTGGAGAGGGATTCAAGGAGCCAAGCCTGTGTTCAGCCTGACTTCTGAGCTATGCAAAATAACAGCACGAGTGTGCTGTGTAGTGGGACCTGATCGCAGCTTAGGATAGAAGCCTAAGGGCGAAATCCTGAGGTGCCCAAGGGCTGGCACAAGTGCTTTGGAACGTTTGCGCTTCCTTAGGAGGAAGCCAGGCTGGTGCTCAGAGGTGCGCTGGCCTGCGGAGGCTGACATAAGCCTCCATGTTGGCTTCCTCGGCAAGCCTTGCATCGGTCCAGCTGGGCTGACGCAAAGCTTTGGGGTGGGCCGGGAGGAGGTGGAAGGAAGGCGTTCCTGGGCGGGGGAAGGCGAGTGGTGGGCGGCTCCAGGGACGGGTGGGGGGAGGCTGGCTGGGATCCAGCACTTATACTTGATTCCAACCCTCGTTGGAAGCAGCGTGAAGCTCAGGAGGTGACGCGAGTCTGAGGAGACCCATTGGGGCAAACGTGCCTTACCCAGAGGTAAGGAAAAAGTGAGTGGCGTTGGCCAAGCTTGGCTGGCGCAGGGGTCTGGGGAGGCATGGGGGAGGATGGAGAGGAGGCCGGAGGGAGGTGTTTGGGGGCAAGGGAGCGCAGGCAGTGGGTGTTCCTGGGGGTGGGCAGGGAGCAGGAGCCGGGGCCAAGATTCAGCAGTTATGCTGAATCCTAGCCCCATTCCCAGGCGGCCCGGGGCAGCCCCAGGCTGCTCAGATTTTCGCCAGCTCTTTAGATGGTGCAGATCTGAGTAGCGCCATTGGGGCTGCTGTGGCTCTCACTGGGGTAAGGGGAAAAGCCTCCCCTTGCCTCGGACTGACCCATGAACAGAATGAAACTTGCTCTGGATACAGCGCAGGCCCACTGGCCTGCCTGTTCCAGCGCAAGTTAGGATTAGGCTGCCCGATAAATATCTGAACAGTACACATACGCCTGATAAGTCCCCAAAATGCAGTCAAAAGGTAAGGTAATAACCATATAAGCTGTCCAATTCACAGGGTTGGCTGCAACAAAATTTTTACTGCTGTTCCTCCTTCCTTCCTTCCTGGAAATGATGCTATTGAATCTAGTGGAGAAAACCAATTCAGGACTGGGCAGCAAGCCTAATTTCAGGTGGCAAACCAAACACGTTGCTGGTAAGAAACCTTTTGCTGTCTTTTTAACATTTCCCTCACTCGCTTCTGACTGCCAGACGTAGAGATTTTGTGGGAACAATACTCATCTTCAAATATCTTTTAATACAAAATGTGTAATATGAGTTTTTCCTAGGAGACTGATCCTTTCACAAAAGTTTGCATGTGGCTAAAAATGCTTACTCTGTATGAGAGGCAAGACGCACTAACCCAGTGCCTGGTGCCCAGTGACACCATGACATCACTTCAGAGTTTTCCCTGGTGGAGTGGGAGCTTGTATCCCCTGTTCCTTCTCCTGCGGAGGCTCCCCTTTCAAGGAGAAGGAACAGGGGTTGGGAAGCTGCCAGTGCCTTCTCTAGAACTAGGGCAGAGTCTGAGGAGCAGTCATGCGCTCCCTTTGCGTAGCGCCCAGGTGCAAGTGCCCCTCAGGATCCACCCTAGTTATAGCTCTGATCCATATTATAGTTCCTCTATCTTTTATTGTACCTAAGATATCTTTTTTTTTTAATGACTTGAATTTTAAATACAATCAAAACAAAAAGTATAAATTTGACTTTCTTTTCAGGTGGTAATTAGAGAAGGCTGGACCACATTTCAACAGATACTGCCTAATATCCTTCCTAAGCTCTTTCCTTGCACTTCTTTATCTTAGTTTTGGAGAGGACGTTAAGTCTCAGCAACTGTTACCCTGCACATGCCTGATCTTGTCTGATCTCAGAAGCTAAGCAGGGTCAGGCCTGGTTAGTACTTGGATGGGAGACCGCCTGGGAATACCAGGTGCTGTAGGCTTATACCATAGTCTTTCGAGACTGAAGGTTGCCAACCATCTCTAAGTCTCAGGACAGCCGGGATTCAAAGAGGGGCACGTGCCCAAGGCTGCAATTCTTTGTGCACTTATCTGAAGCAAACATTGACTGAACACAGTGGTATTTATGTCTGAGTAAAGTGAATAGACTTGAGCTGCACAACACTTCTGTGTTCACTCAGAATTTTCTGCTTCTGTCTCTATCCTGTGCAGTGCTCTGCTGAGGGATTTCCGCAACTGGACGGGATGTTTCTTCAATGGTACAGGGGGCTGTTATGGCAAGGAATACCCCCCCCAATTTCTACTATATGTGTAGAAGCAACCTCACACTCCTTTGGATCCAGGACCTGGCTTTAGTATTTACACAATGTAGTCCTCATAAAAGAGGAGAGTTTTCAAAGATGGTCTCATTCCTCAGGGCCCAATCCAGTCCAACTTTCCAGCACCAATGCTAGCACAGTGCAGCTCCGATGTAAGGGAACAAAGACTCCCTTACCTTTAGAAGGACTTCATGACTGCCCTCCCACCTCAAAATGCAGTGCATGCCCCATTAGCACAGCTGCACCGGGGCTGGAAAAGAGGAGAGGGTTGGGCCCCCAATCTTTTGTTCTCTAACAAAGAGCTGCAATGTTGAACTCGACAATATTAAAATTAAGGGAAACTCCTTGCCATCTGTCTTTCTCAGACTTGACTGCATAATGAAACTAGTTCACGGATTATTCTTTCAGTTATTACAATTGCACTTTTCCAAAGAGACTACATCCCAGTTCCTTTGTTTATATCAAGTTTTTAGGGAAAGGAAATGATGTTGAAGAACAGCCAGGTAGAATTAATACATTCTTTTTTTTTTTTTTTTAAGTCTATTATTCAGGATCATTGTATTATTTCTAACTTGGAATGAACAATCTCTTTTATTCATCCCCCAAATTGTTTTTAATGGAAGTGGAATATCAACTACAACTGCTGGTGATTTTAATTTTTTTTTTTTTGTGGCAGCAACTGTTACCCTGCAGATGCCTGATTTTGTCTGATCTTGGAAGCTAAGCAGAGTCAGGCCTGGTTAGTACTTGGATGGGAGACCGCCTGGGAATACTGGGTGCTGTAGGCTTATACCATAGTCTTTCGAGACTGAAGGTTGCCAACCATATCACTTCACAATAGGCAAGTGAAGCATGCTTTGGAACTTGATAGTCCAGTGGTGTGGCTAACAAAAGTGTATCCCAGTGCCGAGTGCAAAATGATGCCCCAAAAGTGTTGTCATTTCCAGAAGTGACATCACACCCAGCCTTTTAAAAAAGGGAAAACTGGGACAGTGGCATTGCTGGTATCTTTACCCCCCCTAAAGTTTGTTGCCTGGTGCAGTTGCTACCTCCTGCACTCCCTTAGCTATGCCACTGGTCCAATAATATCGTTGTTACAAATTATATGAATATTTTATATGTGTGTATGAATATATATAATGGATATTATAAATGCACATCTATTTCATTTCTTTGAACGAAGTTTGAGGTAACTCATCTTCTTGTCTATCGCAAAGTAATCAGGTAACTTTTGCCATTTCTGTGGCATTATCCGGATGTTTTTTAATTAGAAAAGTATTTCTGGTAGTATGTGCATGCTTTACAGCTTGTCACTATTCCTATGCAAGATATATCCAAAATCTCCTGATTTTCCAACCCTGTGACTAAAAATAGACATGATGTTGCTAGTGTAAATATTCATGTTGTGCTGTCTTTGGAAGCCCTTTGCCCTTGTGTATGCCAAGCACATTCTAAATGCCTACACTTCACAATGCCACAATTGCCTATGAAATTTGGCTGTGAGCCCATTGCCATTTAGGACCGAAGCCTACCACTTTGCTGGAAAAGTGGTCTGCTTCACAAATGTGTGTTCATCATTTGATAAAACTTGATCAGCTTCAAGTGATGACATTCATGTGTGACTAGACTGTATAGAAAATGGCATGGAGGGGACTGAACATACGATAGCCCTATCTTGTGTGTTACATCTGTATTGAAAGAAGAAGGTTGACAGCGGATTCACATATATGCCTGATGAATGAAACAGGGTGCAAGGACTAGTGGGCTCCTTGGTGTTAAAGACACTGGGGATACACAGTGTTTGCAAGCCCATTTTGGACTGAAGACATGCGTTGTTGAGTAGCCATAGCAGGTGGTGCGGCATATGGATTAATGCTGCCCAAAATGAAATGTGGAAAGGAGGAGATTGGTTTAAAGTGGTAGTAAATGTAGTCAGAGTAATTTATATGGTGTGCAAATGACATGGAGTTACTACAGAAGTAGAACTGGGTATTATTTCTTGTGTATGTGTGTGTGTGTGTGTGTGTGTGTGTGTGTGTGTGTGTGTGTGTGAGAAAAGTAAAGATGTATTTTAATTCATTTCCACTATGTAGTTATGTCAAAGTGAAATTTCACCTGGTTCTCTATAAAGGCCTGAGCGCAAGCAGATGTTCACAATATTGTAATGAGCTGTCACAAAATGAAATTAAAAGCTAAGAAGCACTGTCAGCTTTCCTCTCTTTTCGAATGTTCTATAGGTGTGTACATTTGTAGCTGTAACAGTTGAGTGGCGATAAGGTAACAGATTGTGGAATAAAACAAAGGAATAGAATGTATTCTACTAAGTAAGGAAAATGGAAAGGACCAGTGAAATGGTTTACTTTGGAGGATATAGAAAAACTACTTGCAAGAGAGTTTAGATGATAAATTTGGAAGGGTTCAAAGTACATATTGTTGCTAAACAATGAGATAAAATATTAAACAGAAGAACAATGACTTTTGAAAAGTGATTAGAGGAGCCTGACAATTCATAAGAGCTGTGCAATAAAAGATATGCAACAAAACTGAAGAGACATGTAACACTCAAAAAAGGTATCTGAATAGTTAGAGGATTTGCAAGCCTATGTTAAGAAAATTGAAGCTAAAAATGAGTCAGAGTGGACCTTTTATAAATATTGTATTTACCTTCTGGCTGGCTATCCTATTGCTCCCCACCATTAGATCAAGGTGCACTCTTCAGTGCAGCTGCATTGGTGTCAATAGTGGGATACAGGATCAAGCTGTTGATTAGCTAAAATTGTTTCGATTTAATAGGAAATGAGTATTCAGATGAACAAAGGAATAAGCATTGCATTTGATGAGAAATTTAGATAATGAAGTTATATAAACTGGTGAAATGATGAAAGATAAATTCAGAGAGTTAATAGGAGTTCTGCTAGTAGTGGAGGGAGACAACAGCAGATCTCTTACCTAATCAAAATATTACCGGAATACAACATAACACATGGAGGAAATTATACCCCAAATTAGCCTCAATCCCACCTCTTCCCTACTTTATTTACAGCCCAACCCTATCAACTACTTCTGCTAATTTACACAATGCAGTGGCACCAACAGAGTGTATGCTGCATCCTATGGAGGAGGGACAATCAGTTGGCCTGGGAGAGGTTAAAATATTTCTTCTTTACCTCTCCATAGGCCACCTGGCTGTCAATGGGTCTCCTTGGACCTATGCCAGCTCTTTTGCTGATGTGCATCTGAAGAGAGCCAGGGAGGCCGGGCTGGACCAGGAAGGGGGCGTAGGATCTTAGTGTGTGCTACTGCCTCCCCCTCCTGCCTGGCCCAATGCAGGGAAAATATAGCGATACTTATGAGAAACCGGTCAAACCCAATCATTGTGACCATGTTGAGGGTAGGAGTATACAGTATTTTACTCAATGGGTACAATATCTTGGTTCTTGCACCAGTAATTAATGCCAGAACTGGCTTGGCGAGTAAATTGAAATAGTCGTGTACAGCGGAACAGTGAACAGATGAGTCACCAGCCCATCTGTATAGCACTCCCTCCAGGCTTCCACTCCATTGGATGCTCTGATTCGCTTTTGACTTACCCTTAGCAAGTCAGATGGGGTTATGGTTGTAGCAGCAAAGTGGAGATAACCCCAGGGACATGCCTACAGGGGCACCACCGCCACCATCCACTACCCCCCCCTGCAGCGGCTCAGAGCTGTCAGAGTGACTACCCACTTCTTTCAAAGTGAAGAGAAGCAGGCAGCCGCTCCAAGCGACTGCAGCCACGAGGAGCTGTTGTGTAAGGCTTGGAGTGGCTGAACCGCCCGCTTTTTTTGCTTTGAAATAAGTGCTTGGCTGTTCGCTGCCTGCTTCTTTCAAAGCAAAGAAAGCAGGAGGCCCAGCCACTCTGAGTGTTACGCAGCCATTCTAATGGCTGAGGTTGCTTGAGCAGTCAGGCCACCCACTCTGAGTGTGTGCAACCACTCAATGTGGCTGCAGTCGCTTGGGGTGGCCAAGCCTCCCACTCTGAGTGCACACAGTGACTTGGAGTAGCTTGGGGTAGTTGGACCACCTGCTTTTTTTCACTTTGAAAGAAGCTTCCACTTCTTTTAAAGTGGAAAAAAAAGGAAGCTGCCCAGCTGCTCCAAGTGACTGCAGCCACTTGGAGCAACCCAGGAACATAGGGGTGCAGGCCATCACTGATTGTGGAGATACTTTTCCAATACTTGGTTAGATTTAGGGCGCAATCCAGCCCTTAACTTGGGCTGGCACAAGTGGCTGGCACAGTGCTAGCCCAGCACTGACTGGTACTGGGCTAGCACGGGTGGTAGCCTGGCAGTGAGGCTCACAAACGTCTTATGGCACATTTGCGCGGTGGGACGAAGCCACAGCACTGAGCCCAGGATTGAACTCTCAGCTGGCAAAGATATATAATAATGAACATCATTATTGCTGTAAATGTTTGCAACTTAAAACTGACTTGATTCACTGTTAGTGGGAGTGTATCAGGGTTCAGTCCTGCTAGGAAAAAAAAATAGGCCAAATAATTGGTTATGAATTTACCTTTGGATCCTTTGGTCATACTGCTGTGTTACCTGAAGGAATCTGCGCAGCCAGATCCCTTTGAACTTATTTGGAATCTGTTGACTGCTGCCAGGAGTGGCCAATCCATGAGGCAGGCTGAACTGGCCACTTTGAGCAGTGGGATGGAGGAGGCAGTGTACTGATGAGGAGTGCTCTGCACCCCACACCTGCCCACCTCCCCCCTCTGGCCCACCCAGTCGCTTCACCCCATACTCTGATCCTCTTGTCATTTGCTGAATGAGCAAGCAGAGGACTGGGGCAGTGGCAACTCATAACCTCCACTGTCACAACTGTAAGGAATCACGGTGGTGGTGCTGGAGGAAAATGAAGTAGGGCACCACAGTGATCTGATAGCTCCCCTTCCAGTAGTTATCAAAACAGCTGGGCTCTGTCACCTTTTTGCCCACCTGGCTGCAGTCAGGTGGACAAGAAGGAACCAGAGTGCCCCCTCTCACCCTAACACCTCCCACTTGTTCGCATCCAGTCACATAATTAAATATACAAGCTGGTAGGAGCATATCAGGAACAACAAAGGCTATGCTTCTAGCATGCATCACCCAGCCTCTGTGTTTGAATATGGCCAGGCAGCAGCAAATGGGAGGCGTAGGTGCTCTGCAATCTCTATACGGTTCTCTCTTTTCCTGCCTGGCTGCTTCCTTAAACAGGTGAGGAGGTGGAGGTGGTGGTGGGGTGGGCATATGAGAAAAAAAGGAGGGCAGATTAGGGCACCACAGTTGCCACTGAAACTCTTGAGCAGTTGTCTTGAAACTCTTCAAAGACAGCTCTTGCCACAAACTGGCATAAACTAATCATCCCTTTAGAAAAGGACTGGTTACATCAGACGTGGCACATTGCCCAAGTGGTTAGATTACCACTTTATGTACATGTACGGAATGGAAAATTACACAAGGGTTTTTTTGTTTGTTTGTTTTTTAAACCAAAATGGGATTTCTGTATTCAATCCATGAAGTTATTTCAACATGAAAATGGAGTATGGATCTTTTGCTTTGTGATAAGGAAGATCAATTGATAGGTGTACATTACCGTACATTTACTGTGTGCATATTTATGAAAGTGTATGCTTTTGTTTCACATTGTCGATATTGTTTCCCATTTGTAATAAAAAGGAAGAAAAAAATTTCTGGAAGATTCCTGCATAAAACAGCAACGTTTTTTTGTTTTTTGTTTTTAAAAAGACATAAAGGTAATCGTTCTCGCACTCGTACCCATTGTCTCCTTTGTTATCTTTTTTTTGTGTAACTTCCATTATAACATCCATCTTTTGGGAGCAAAATCTGTCAAAGACAAGCTTTCAAAAGCACCACAGGAAGAAAACATCCATAGGCTTTGCTCAAAACATCTTGTTTCTTGTGGCTCACCAGAGAATTGTCAAACAGTTTGCCACAGTCTGGCAGTATCAAGAAAGAAGTATTTAATCAGAAACCGGCTGATGAGACTCTACAGGATTTCGGAAAGCTTCGGCAGTTTGTTATATCTGCTCTTCAGGAGGCGGACTGGGCTCGACAATAGCGGCTCTGTGTAACTGTACAACTTAAATTGCATTATCAGCTCTTGTGATGACTTGCGTATGTGAATGGGCTTGTCTTGCACCTAATTCCGCAGTTGAAACACCCATCATTATTTTGAGTGCCATGCTTGTTAGTGCATGCATCAATCATTCTGTTGTACAATAACCTGCAGAATAATCCTATGGATGTCTACTTAGACATAAGCCTCTTTAGGTTCAATGGGACTTGCTCCCAAGTAAGTGTGTGTATGGCTTACAGCCCAAGTTTGGTGAAATTTTGCATATGTGAAGCAGGCCTTAATGTTGAGAATTTGTTCTGGGTGTGGCTGTTATACTCTCAGTTTCTTGTGGATTCAGACATTCTTCTATATAATACCTTGGAAATCCAAGTAGAATTGGGGAAGGGATGGTGGTGACTGGAACATCTTTTTAGTGCAATGTCCAACTTGCAACTCAGATCTAACAATTCTCAAGGATGTGCAGCTGTAGCCATTTTTTGCCTGCATCACTAGCTGCCTGAGCACATGTAGGGCTAAGCAATGAGGGAAACTGCCATTGAGTTGTTTGCTTCTGTTTTCAGATGGCTGAAGTTTGTCTTTGAGTATGCGCAGTGCATCATACCCATGCATAATCATGGCTGTCTCCCTACATCTTTGATGAGGGGGCAATTCTGAATACAGGACCTGGTTCTGAGATAACCTCAGGCCGCAGTTTTTTAATGTTGACAAATAAAGCTCTGCACTGAGTGTTTTTTCCTGATTGCCGCTAGTTCGGTTTGTCAGCATGGGGGAAGGTGATTACACTTTTCCCCCCCAAAGTTTTATTAATTCATGCAATTTATATCTCTCCACATGTTTTAGAAAAGCCTCAGGGCAGCACTTACCAGTCCAGGAAGGCTCTGAGAAAAAGCTATACTTTAGCTATCTCAAAAATTCTTTATGCAATCACGTCTTAAGATGAGTGACATCAAATAATTGGTTGCACTTTTTCTTTCTGACAGTACTTTTCAGCTTCTAACTAAATTTACTTGGAGCATCTTTGCGGTCTGGAAGCAGTGCTTGTAACACATCAGAAATGGTAGATAATGGTACTGAAACATATATATATTTTTTCCACTGAATAATGGTTTGAATGAAATAATTGCATAATTCTGCAGTGTCTTATTTTTCCTGGATCACTTATGTGTCAAAGGAGACAGGTATATCCTTTGTCTATTATGAATTAATTGAATTTGAAGGAGAAGAGATTCTTTATGAGCCCATTTCTTTTTAACGTTTTAAAATTTAGCTTTAAAAATATCTTCATAGAAACCAGATACTAGAGGGTAATTAAAATTATTCTCTTTCATTATTGTCTTCTGTCTTATTTTGCTTTAAATGCCTGCTTCAGATAAAACTAAAACCCTCATTTTGTTTTGACAAGTGTGTGAAAGGAAAAGAAAATCCTGTTGTGTGGTCTTTGACTATTTGCAAGATATAACAGAGGGAGCATTTTACTTGCCCGGGGGAAGTAAGAATCTCCTCCATGAGAGAAGATGATGGGCATTGTGGGGAGGAAGGTTGCCACCTTTACCATGCTTACCCTCTCCTCTGGGGCAAGCCCCATGACCAAATATAAACTGCAGTGATGCAGGTTCAATCACAAGTGGTTGCAAAGGCAATCACCCCTACTCTAATATTTGCAAACAGAATTGAAGCGGTTGGGGCCTGGATGAGGGCTAATAAACTGAGATTAAATCCAGACAAGACAGAGGTCCTCATAATCCAGAAGGCCACGATGTGGGTTTTAGTTCTGCAGCTTGCTCTAGATGGGGATAGTGCTCCCACTGAAAAAGCAGGTTCATAGCTGGATCTCCTGGATCCATAGCTATCCTCCTGGATCCACAGCTGTTCCTGGATGCTCAGGTGACATCTGTGGCCTTTGTCTAGCTTTGGCTAGTGTGTCAGCTAAGACTGTATCTGAGTCAGTTGAATCTGGCTACTGTGGTCCTTAGAGACATCTTGCTTAGATTATGGCAATACATTCTATGTGTGGCTATGCTTGAAAACAGGTTGGACGCTGCAGCTAGTGCAGAACATGGTGGCCCAGCTGATCACTGGGGCTTAGCAGGCTGAGCCTGTCATGCAGTGGCTTCAACTGCTACACTGGCTGCCCATTCCATTCCAAACCCAATTCAGGTGTTGGTGATGACCTTTAAAACCCTATAGTCCAGGATACCTCAAGTACCTCCTTCTCCCACATAATCCTGCACAACTCCTACGATCATCAGATAGCGCCCTGCTTAGGATACCACCACCATCTGAAGCCAAGGGGATGGCGGCAAGATGCAGGGCCTTTTCTGTTGTGGTGCCACAGCCACCTCTTGATATGGTTTCCAGAGGGGTCTCAAAACTTATTCATTTGCTCGGCGTTTGAGAACAGAGAAGGAACTTTTTATTTTTTAATTGCTTTTAATGGTTTTCATGTATCTGTTTTTATGGTTGTCTTTATTTTTAATTGTACCCCACCTTGAACATTCAAAAGGAGGTATAGACATCTTGTAAATAAGCAAATAGAGACAAAGGCATAGCTGCTGCAAAGACACACAGAGCTTTTGTGAGCGATCAAATCAGCCATTTGCAAAGGTTGAATGTTAAGTGCCTGCCAGGGCTGCCTTTTCCTTTCATGAGGAGGGGCAAGAATTCCAAGCAGTGGCTCTTTATGTCCCCCTGGCTCAATTCTCCTGCACATCTAAAAATGGCCTTCTCCTGTGCCCTTTTTCAAAGGAAAGGAACTAGCTAAAAGGACAGCTGAGACAAAGCAAGCACAGAAGGGGAAGGAGAGATAGAAGGGAGCCTGAAAGACATTTTCTCAGCTTACTACGGCTTCACACCAGCACCCATGCTAGGGGGTGGGTGAATTAATAGTAGATGGCAAAAAAATAGATGAGGTTATTATGGCTCAGGAATGGTTTTGCTGAAGTAAGTGTGAAGAAAAGTTGAAGCAGAAGGAAGAGGTAGTTTCAGGAAGAGGAGTCTGTGATGGCATGGTGAAATGCATGGAGGAACGTAACTGTCTCATTGACCTATCCTGGTCAACTGACCACCTGCTGTGGAACCATTCCATTCACTCTAAGGGTTTTGAATGGATAGGTGGTTCAGCTGAACCAGTCCTGTCTTCTCCGTAAATTTCAGTGTCTGTTTACACTTGGCCGTTCTACAGCACCCATTTTTGCATTGATGATAGAAACATCATGTGCGCTAATAGCTTTTTCACAGCTGTGGGAATAGAAGAATTCACAGTTGACTGCAACCATTTCATGTCCTAAAAGAAGTTAATTAAGCAGCTTGTATGGGTGACCTCTTTCATTATCAGCTTGTGGTGTTATCATTCCTCTCAGGAAGGGTCCTTCCGTTTTTTCCATCACTGGTTTCGAGACACCTTTAAGAGATTTGTTTGTAGCCTGATTTGTCAGCCATTCACCAATTTGCTGGTAACTTGTCTCTTTTTCAACAACTTGCTTATATTATATTTTTGAAGATGGATTGCTCTTTGAGAAATGATTTTGCTGCTTAGTTTTTGACCTGATGTTTATAATCTGTCTTAATTTATTCACAACTTTGGTCAATTTATAAAAATTTGAGTTGTCCTATGTCAACCCCACAAATCTGGACAGCAGAATTTGTGCGTTTTGTACTCTATTAACATATATATTAACAGTATTTATATACACTCAGATGAGAAATATGCAGATTGGACATGCTGAATTTACATGCCTCATTAGTGCGGTTTCCTACAGGTGTGTCGTCTTTTCACCAATGTAGTACTAGGGGTAAGCAAGGGAAGGGTTGAAGTGATCTGATGGGGGGGGGGGAGAGGAGTATTGCCTGATCAGTCTCACAACTCATCCAAGAGCACAGGGATGGGCAAGCAAAACAGGCAACCTGTAACATATGGCATCAGCAGCTCTAACTTTCTTCCCCAAAGTTTTCATGAGAGGAGCCAGTCAGATGGTGTTCACTGTAGCCATGGTACTGTTTTGTGCTTGCACACTGCTTCCCTGAGCACTAGCAAAGCACTATCTAGGTCAGGGGTGTCATACTCATTTCATATGGAGGGCCACATAGCATTCATGATGCCTGCTGAGGGCCGGAAGTGATGTCATTAAACAGGTCATAACAAAAAATAAACGCTTTTTAGGAACTCATTAGCTGCAAATGACCAAAGAGAAAATATACGAATCTTGATCATGCTTCAAGATATGGGAGAGCCCAATATCATGTGGGCTGCCCTTTCAGCAGTAACACCTCAGCACTACACAGCAGCTGAAAGCCTGAGGGCCATATGAAAAGCTTCTGCGGGCCGCATCCGGCCCCCGGGCCTTATGTTTGACACCCCTGATCTAGGTTCTGCTTTCTTTAGAGCAGAAATCACTGGAGGCTTAAGATCTCCTTGTAATATTTGCTTGATTTAACAAATATGCAGCTTGAGCACTGGGTGAAATTTGTTCTCAGCTGGTTCTGTCCCTTAATTTTTATTCCTGTTTCTTACTGATCACATCTGAGTTGTAATCCAAGTAGGAAAAATGAGATTGTAAGCAGGCTACAACTCTATAAGAGACCAACCTGATTTCTCTTCCATGTTCTCAGACTCTCACGGTTAGTTAAAGAGTTAAAGAGCAATAAAAAGCAGAGCTGTGTGGAACTTCCTGCAGGAATTCCATGCAACTACCCAGTTGGGTCTGAGTGTAGCTTCCAAGCTAGAGTCTAATTCCCTTAGTGGGAAGCCACAGCAGGGACAATCAAGTTGTCCTGCATGAACATCCAAACTGGCTTCTGACTACCTTGAAAGTTTCTTCTGTTGCATTGCCACCATGGGCAGGTTTTTACTGACAGATACGGAATGAAGGAATGATTGGACCGTTCATATTCTCTACAGCATGAGCCTGGAAATGGAAAGTGCTATCTTGGATGAGGGGAACATCAAAGATGGTGCCACCGGTAGTGAAGTGGCTTTGGAGGGAGCTTGAGGGCTTGCTTGGGCAGAACAGTGGGGCAATCACCCCATCCACCTGAGCAAATGATGTTTCTATTCTGCGCTACATCAAACTGGGCATCAATCCTGCCAAAAAGGACACACTAGCATAGTTATGAATAGAGCAGCATTACTAATGTATGTTGTTAGTCCTGTGTTTAGAGATTTGGAGGGTATAATCCGGTGTGAAGGGCAGTCCACTCTTATGGGGGGCTTACAGCAGCGGTTTTCCCAATCTGCCAACATAAGTCCTCCTGAGGCAATGTAAATGACTTGTTGCTGTTGGGCTGCTGGTGCAAATGGCCAGAGGCCCCTTGTGTATGCCTGCAGCTCCTAGGTGCTGTGCCGGTGCAGGTAAGGTGGCAATGAGGGTGGTTCATAGGGGGTTTGGGGCGGGAAGCAATCTGGGTGGTTCAGGGGTGGGAAGTGATGGAGCTCAGTGGCAGTAGCACATATCAGCATCCAGAACCCATATTCCCAGCCCAACGTGCCGCCTGCTTTGCAAAAGGAGCAAATGCCTGGTGGCATCTTGGTGTCTCGTTGGTTCAAGCCCACACTACTTTTGAGGGGAGGAGATCAAGCATTGAATAAATTCTGTTGCAGATTGTAACTTTCAATTAAGTCGTGGCCCATATTCAGTGTACTGCCTGGAGTGTTTGTTGGGTGTGGGGGCCATGATGTCTTTCACACAGTAATCCCTAGATGTTCTAACATGCATTCTGGGGAGAAAGAATTGAACACTGTTCAAGCTTCCGTATCAGCTCTGCCTCTGTTCTTATGCAGTCCTGCCCAGTTACCTTGCAATTTAAGAAGGGTGTTGAAGCGTACCTAATTTCACAGATTGTGCCTCCCAGGCCCTTGGCATCCCCGTGCCTAACAAACATAATTTATGTGGAATTGATTTAGCTTGACCTGTTTTGAGATACAGATGTGCTTGTACCTAATTTCTGAAGATGTCTGCATTGTGCAGTGTGGGGGAAGATGTAAACATTCAGCTCATATATGGAATGTAAAAGAAAATCTGGGTAGAAATAATTGACTGTGAGCAAAAAAAACAAAAACAAAAACCCACCTCCATTCTCAAGGCAGTGTTTGCTGTCAAAGTGTAAATATGAGGGAAAGGTAATTTAAAAATGCCACTCTTGAGTGTGTTGCTAAAGTTCTTCATGCAATTGCCGTAAACAACAATTTCATATTTAGTTTAAATTCAGGACTTGCTCCTGAAAGATGCCAGGTACCTTCTGCTTGTCTGTTAGAAAATGCATGAAGTAGTTCTGCTCCAAGGGTATACATCAGGAGTGTCAAACTCGTTTCATGCGGTGGGCCAAATAGCATTCATGATGCCTGCTGAGGGCCAGAAGTGATGTCATAAAGCAGGAAGTGATGTCACTAGGCAGATCATGACCAGAAATCGGTACTTTGTTCTCACCTAGGAACTCATTAGCTGCAAATGACAAAAAGGTGGTATATAAATACCATTATTATTATTATTATTATTATTATTATTATTATATATAATAGAAGAAGAATCATAAGTGAGGAGGAAAGTTGCTTTCTGGTATTTAGCCAACATGACAGAAAGTAAAACACACTCTCAAAGTCTGGGGCTGGGATATTTGGTGGGGTGCGGGGTTAGAGAGAGTCTTTGTACTGAATACTTCTACCCTAGCTCTTTGCCTGGAGTTGCAATCTGTTGTTCACTCACTTGGTGGATGTAACTTCAATACCATATTGGTAATCCATGTTTTCTGCAAAGGTATCCCATAATTTGGGACTATTTTTTGTCCAGAGTCACACTTGCAGTGGCAGCCCTACCCAGTGTGGTCATGCAAAGCTATAGAGAAATACACCTTTCCATGCATGGCGGAGGAGAGGACCATGGAAAAAGCTTCAAGAATGAACCAGTTTTCTAAATGGCACACAAGTTGGATAACCTAGGACCTCCAGGAATTGCTGCTGTGATGGATGCCACAGTGGGAAGCAGCAGGACAGTGACTGTCTGCATAGCAACATTGTAGACCCATCACTCCCCATCCCGGCTGCCTTGGGATGCAGTCACTTGGGTGCTGGTGGGAGGAGATGCTGGACGCTAGAGACATGACGTTTCGTTTTAATCTAGCAAAACTAAACCATTTAGTTTAGAGCAATGGTTCTCAGACTTTTTAGAGGCCCTAGAGAGGCTGCTGCCTGATTTATAAATGCCAAAGTGTGTGGCTAGAATGATGTTTGGGCAGCAGTTCCCCCCCCCCAAAGCTGCAGCTTGTTTAACCCTTGACGCACATAGCCTAATCTGCTCTGTCAGTTTTGCAAACCACCAAAAACCCAGACCCACAGTTTGAGAACTGCTGGTTGAGAGAATTTAGTTTGGATTGGACTGACTAGCTCTTAGTTCTCCATGGACACCCACATCTCACGTCAATTACTTGTCCCATTTGGCATCTTTTAGGTGGGTTTTATAAGCATCCTGCATGACTTCCACTTTGCCGACGATGCAGCAGTCACCACCCACTCTGCCGAAGTTCTCCAGCAGCTCATGAACTGTTTTAGCAAGGCCTGCCAAGACTTTGAACTGACAAGCAGCCTGAAGAAAACACAGGTCATGGTTCAGGATGTGGACTCACCTACCTGCATTGCAATCTCTGTGCATGAACTGGAGGTTGTCCATGACTTTGTGTATCTTGGCTCAACGATCTCCGACACTCTTTCTCTCGATACCGAGCTAAACAAATGCATCGGTAAAGCAGCTACCATGTTTTCCAGACTCACAAAGAGAGTATGGTCCAACAAGAAGCTAACAGAACATACCAAGATCCAGGTCTACATTGCTTGTGTCTTGAGTACACTTCTGTACTGCAGTGAGTCCTGGACTCTTCGCACATGACAGGAGAGGAAGCTGAATGCTTCCACATGCACTGCCTCCAACGCATCTTTGGTATCACCTGGCAGGACAAAGTTCCAAACAACACAGTCCTGGAACGAGCTGAAATCCCTAGCATGTATACACTGCTGAAACAGAGGCGTTTGGTTTGGTCATGTTGTGAGAATGGACGATGGCCGGATCCCAAAGGATCTCCTCTATGGAGAACTCATACAGAGAAAGCGCCCTACGGGTAGACCACAGCTGCACTACAAGGATATCTGCAAGAGGGATCTGAAGGCCTTATGATTGGACCTCAGCAGATGGGCAACTTTGGCTTCTGAGCATCCTGCTTGGAGGCAGGCTGTGCAGCATGGCCTCTCCCAGTTTGAAGAGACACTTGGCCAACAGACCGAGGCAAGGAGGCAAAGAGGAAGGCCCATAGCCAGGGAGACAGACCAGGGACACACTACACTTGCTTCCAGTGTGGAAGGGATTGTCACTCCCGAATCAGCCTTTTCAGCCACACTAGATGCTGTTCCAGAACCACCATTCAGAGCGCGATACCATAGTCTTCCAAGACTGAAGGTTGCCAACAACTGATAAGCAGTCATTTCTGTAACCTTGTTTTGCTATTCTTCCTTGGATGAAACTGTAGTAGTCTTCCAATATGTGGTATGAACTAATATATCTTACTGGGAGTTTCATGAAATGAAATGCAGATGGGTATGATGGAAATATGATCTGATTTCTGTTAGTCTGCTGTTTTAGAGTCCATTGTTAAGCATACAAAGCAGAGCTGTTCCCTTCATTGTACAGTATTGCACATTTTGGAACTAAGCTTTAGTGAAGCATTCCTACAGTCACAGTCCAAGGACTTGTGGCCTTTGTTTCTCTTAAGCACCATGCATTGGTGGGGAGGTGGAGGTGTCAATGGCATAAATCTGCAGAAAGGCAGGCCAGTGACCTGTAATTACAATTAACAGACCTGCATGCCCCCTCCCCCGCTTATTTCTGCTGGCATAGTTGCCAATAGGCAGCACTGTCATAATTCCCCTTCAGCAATATCACAGGCCCCTGTCAATAAAATACAACATATCAGAACCGTTGTCATAGAACTGGAAAGGCAAAGCTGATTAGTGATTCAGGATTGCCTTTGTCTGCCGTCCTTCCCTCAGACAAGATGTACAGGCGAAACCTCCCTGCGGAAAAGATCTCTTTATCCAAATTAAAATACCCTCCAACCCTCACTGGTAATTGGGTTCATTCTCCACACCCATTAGGGAGAAAGCTTTTCAAAACGTGTTAGCAAACTCTCCTCTCACTGCAAGCCTAATTCTTTCTGCCCTGTCTGATGTAGGCAAGGCAAATGATGTTGTAACACGCAAGTCTGGGACGATTTGAAATCCTTGTATCTAGGCTACCTTCCCATTTAAGTCACCAGTCTTATAGTTACTCCTTCCAGCAGCTGCAATGCACCTACCATCCTCCACCAAACCTCAGCATCTTTCTCCCTGGTTGCTCTCCTCGCTTTTCATCCCAGTACCGCCCAGTATTTTCCGTTGCCTAGGTCTCCGTTGACAACATCACCACTAGCAACAGTGCTGGCAGAATTCTAGAAGCAAGAAGACTGAAGCGACAATCTTATAGTCGCTTATTTGGGAGTAAGTACCATTGAATTCAACAGAGGTGGGAGGAGGAGCCGCAACAGAAGCCGAGGCTGGAGTGTTGCAAGGTAAGGCAGGTAGTGTTTGTCTCAGAGCAAGTCATCTTGAGTCAGTCTTGACGGAAAGGCTGTCAGACATAGCTAGAGATACGCCTATGGTCATAGGCAAGCATATTTTTGATAAAGAAAGAAAGATGGTTCACAATAGCACTTCATAGTCTTCATAGTCACACGTGATTCAGGGCGCAATCCTAACCAATTTTCCAGCACCGAGGTAAGAGCAATGCAACTCTGAGGTAAGGGAACAAACCCTAACCCATTGCCTTACCTTGAGGAGGCCTCTGTGACTGCCCTCCAACAGCAAGATGCAGCGTTTGCCCCACTGGCACAGCTATGCCAGTGCTGGAAAGTTAGTTAGGATTGTGCCCTTAGTCACACATAATCTTCATGTGACCTCATAGTCACACATTCATTCTCTGGGATTAGCCTGTGTTGTTGCAGTGGAGCTACCAAAGTCTGTCTTCCATTCAAACCCTGCTAAGGCCCTGTTTTTCATTTATGCTAATTTAAGGGCACAATCCCGACTCATAGATGTCAAATGGCAAGTCTCATATGGCAAGTCTCAAAAGTGCCATAAAAGTGCCACAAAACACTTTGACGCCACCAAGGGAGCAAGGAGGCTGACCCAAGCCCCACTGGGCCAGCAAAAAGGTAATCCTGCACTAGCTGAGTCAGGCCAGCATGGGGAACTGGGGGGGGGTGCGTGGGGAGGGTGGGAAGGAGATATTTTGGGGAGAGGTGGGTGGTTGGGCCTGTGGGCAGGCCATGGGTGAGCGGGTGAGGGCCAGGATCTGGAACAAGTGCCGGATCCTAACCCCAATCCCAGGCCGCCCAAAGCAGCTCTGGGCTGCTTGGATCTGCGCCACCTCTTGAGGTGGTGCAGATCTGAGTAGCCCCATTGGGGCTGCTGCAGCTTTACCCGGGGTAAGGGGGATAAATTCCCCTTGTTCCAGGCTGAGCTGCAACTGGCCCCAACCCTGCTCTGGATGTGGGGCAGGCCTACTGGCCAGCCTGCTCCAGAGCAGATTAGGATTGGACTGTAAATCTCATACTTTGCTTGAATCACTGTGGAGTCAGTAACGGAACAGCCCTATATATTTCTATTCAGATGCAAGTCTCATTGTTCAACAGAATAATCTGGCATGTTTATTTGCTTTAGGTAACTACCATTGTTGATATTGAAAAAGGGGATAGATTGATAGTCTTGGCTTGCCATGCATGCTCCATTTCTAAGGCCATTCATTCATTTCTTCCTTGGTTTACAGCCCAATCTGATCCCCCAACACTCCATAGCATGCAGCTACATCAGTGGAGTGCACAGTGTATGCTTTTTTTTGGGGGGAGAGGGGGTTACAGATAAGTAAAAAAACTTTTAAACTTACCTCTAGGTAGGCTGCCTAGTTGGCAATGGGTCCAAGCTATGGGTCCAAGGAGAGGAAGGGGCCATGTTGGGTAGCGAAAGAGAAGATAGCATCCTATGCAAGTCACTACTTCCAGCATCCATCCCTTCCTGCTGAACAAGCCCAGGGTCCTCCCCCTCCCTGCCCTGAACCTCCCCCCACCCCGAATCATGCCACTGACCTATAGTTCCCTGAAGTGGCTCTGTTGTGCATGATGGCTGCATGACATTTGCACTGGGCCTTTTATGACAGTGGATCTAAAGATTGGCTGTTATACAAGGCCCATAGGATTGGGCTATTAGTGTTGCATGAAAGAGATGCCAATATCTTAGATGGCAACAGCTTTGTTCTGCTTTATTTTCCTTCCAGTATTACATCCTGCCTATTCAGCTGTGTTGTGTTTATCAGTTTATAGTAGGATTTTCTCAGCTATAAGGTGTAATCACTGTTCTCAAGAACTGAGTAGGGACTATACTGATTCTGAAATGATTGGTTGAGGCTGCATTTCCAGCTCAGGGTGAACAATTTTTGCAGACTGATTGCATTTGGCAAGATAGCTGGTTTTGGAAAGAACAAAGAAGCTGGTGATTGCATGTTTGATAGTTACTGATTTGCCAGTGCATTTTTCTATGTGTCTGTAGCTGTGCTCTTTATTTCATACTGGTCAGGTGCCATCCCAACACATAGATGTATCTGTGGAGAGATGATCTATTGCTAGGTTTCTGTGGTTGTGTACACATGCGTGTGTGCTACTCCTCTGTGTGAATTATATCCGTTCTAATAGCGCAATGACAATTTTGAAGACCTTGTAGGCTTTGCTACTGTGACTCAAGTTTGCATGCTAGTACAAAGTATGTTTGTGCAGTTCTCACTCCTCCCTCAATTCTATGACTTGGAGCTGCATACGGTATTCGGTACCCTGTTGTGCAGGTCAAATGAGGTCGTGGCTGCATGTAGCTCCCATCTAACGGGTGTATCTATGGTAATATCCCCAGTGTCATATTTCTTGAAGAAAATGACATCCAACAAAGAATTGTGGTTAAATTTCTTAAAACATGCTGTTTGAAGAATAAGTATTTTAATTTGTGGAGCAGTGATTGCGGTGCCGTGAAAAAATGTACAGTACACTCTGTTGGTAATCCAGAAGAAAGTCTTTGTAGTATACTATATGGTGCTCTTAAAGACATAAAGGGCCAGTTAGACATTATGGTAAGCGCCTTGTTTGGCCCTAGGTGGTTTTCTTTCTTTGTTAAATAGTCATGGGGGTGGGGTTCTGATCCAAACCTAGACCTCCATGGCTGCTATTTAACAACAAAAACTAAGCACACCAGGTCAAGCAATGAGTATAAATGTGCATCTGTCCAAGCTCTTGGGGCAGATGTGTGTATTTTTTCAGTCTTCTATTGTTCTGCTGGGTGTGGGGTTGTACGTGTTGCTGAATCTTCTTGTTCTAACAGGAAGGTCGATTGTGGATTTCTGTCAAAGTGGTTGGTATTAAAATGGTTCCTTTATATAATTGCTTGCCCTAATTATGGTGTCTGTGATTGCCTGAACCACCACCAGTTGACTGAATTTGTGATGTCTATAGATATAGATATACCTGCCCACCCAAAGAGCCTTTTTATAGCTTTTCTAGTGTGCCATTTTAGATCTTCAGGGTTCTGCTATGGCAGGTTTTTGTTTTATTGACTTTGTACTCCCAACTGACCTATGGAATTTTCTGTAACATGAGCTTTCATTCATGAGGGTAGTAAATATGGGTGGGGGGGGGGGAGAGAAAGAGAGAGAGACACTGGGGATATCTCTTCCATAATTTGCATTATGTTTTCAAGTATATTTACAACTATGACAGCAGATTTCATTTTACTTTCAGGTTGACAGTAATTTATGTGATGACTGGTTCTTGACTGGTGAAATGTGATCTGAAAGGTGAGGAGAAGAAAAGGACATTAGGACATCTTTGCCACTTCCAGTTGCTTTGGCCTCCTTCTAAGATGAGACCTGCTGGTTCAGGCCCAGGGGCCATCTAGTCCAACTTCCTGTATCTCACAGCGGTCTACCAGATGCCTCAGGGAGCACACACAAGACCACAAGATACTTGCATCTTGCTGCCACCTCTCCACATCTAGCATTCTATTTACCTTCTGCATGGGCTATGCTCCTCCACCCTCTGTGAGCAACAAAAACACTGGGGAGAAGGATTCTAGAATATTTTGTCTTACTATATTTTTATGTACTGTGTTAAGTTTCCTTAATCTCCTGGGAGCTGGGGATAAGAATAGGCCCACAGTTTGGCTGTACTTGTTGTAAGAGGCGACTAAACAGCCACCAGCTAGATGGGACTCGTCAGCCTGGGAAGGCAGCTCATCTGAGAGAAGGAAAATGCTGATCCCAAACCTCCACTGCCTGGTGGCTACATCCAGTTATGGAAAAGGCTTCAGGAGTCAACCTCGAGGCAAAATCAGGAACCGGAGTCCCTGAGGCAGTTCATGGCTGAACACAGTCACGTTCTGGCAACTCCTGCGACGCCGCTGGAACCAACCGTATTGGCTTCTGCCTTTCCATTGGACCATTTCAGCGACATGGAGAGGGGGGATTTGCTGCATAGGTAACAGTCTATCCTCCATTTCTACTTTACCCAGGCTTCGCACACTGGAGGGGACACTGTTCCAGAACCACCATTCAGAGCGCAATACCATAGCCTTCTGAGACTGAAGGATGCCAACAAAGTTTCCTTGTGCTGTCTTTGTTTTAGAAACTGCTTTAGGTCCCTCTAGCGGCCCCCACAGGAGTGGAAGTATGGGGTAGCAATAAATCTGATAAGCCTATCCTGAGCAGCATATAGCTGGCACAGTGCACGTGGCACTAGTGCTTGCTGTCACAAAAGTGCCATAAAGCACTTTTGCAATGGCCTAGCACAGGGGTGCCCAAACCCTGGCCCAGGGGCCACTTGCAGCCCTCAGGGGCTCCCAGTCAGGCCCTCAGGGAGCCCCCAGTCTCCAATGAGCCTCTGGCCCTCCAGAGACTTGCTGGAGCCCATGCTGGCCCGATACAACTGCTCTCAGCATGAGGACAACTGTTCAACCTCTCACCTGAGCTGTGGGACGAGGGCTCCCTCCATTACTTGCTGTTTCACATCTGTGATGCAGCAGTGGCAGTGAAGGAAAGGCTGGCCTTGCTTTGTTCAAGGCCTTTTATAGGCCTTGAGCTACTGCAAGACCTTCATTCATTCATATAAGTTACATCTCTAATAAATTTGTTTATGTAAATTTATTTAAATTTTAAATGTAAATTAATTCTTTTTTCCCCCGGCCCCTGACACAGTGTCAGAGAGATGATATGGCCCTCCTGCCAAAATGTTTGGATGGCCCTGTGTTAGCGGTAGCCAGTGCTGGCATGAAGGCCCGCGCCAGCCTGTGCACACTGGCACAAGGAGCAGCAGCACCATGAAAGGTAAGTTCTGTGCTGAGCAGCGCAGAAGTGGAATGGGTTAGGGGAGGGTAGCGATGGGGTGGGCGGGGATGGGATGGATCAGCAGCAGTGGTGCTTGCCCAATCCTATCTCCCTTCCTGGCTCTGATTCGCCAACATGGTGAAACATGGACGTCTGCCAGCTATGTAGCTCACACAGGTCTGAGTTGCCCCATTGTGGCTGCTGGGGCCAGATTAACAGCCCATTCCTAATGTGGGCTAGTGCTGGTGAAAAAATGCCATAAAGCACATATACGATTACTTTTTGAAAAGTTGAGTAGGTGGTGCTGAATCTAGCCCAATGGCCACCAGAGCAGGTAAGTGCTGCACCAGGCAGTGGAGGGGCAGGAGAGAAGAACAGAAGCAGGGAGAGAGAGTTTCAGAGTGAAGAGGGGGACGTTCAGGTCCAGGAAAGGGGTGGGGACTGCAGAGAAGGCCTCTACTGCCTCCAAACCCCCATCCAGGGCCCTACACTACATGAGGCTACTCAGTTTTATTCCAGTGATTAAGGTGGTGCAGATCCATGTAGCCCCATAGGGAAGGCTGGAGCTCAACATGAGGTAAGGGAACAAATTGCCACCCTGCTAAAGTGGGAAATATCAGAATTTGTAGCTCATTGGCTGCAATCCTAACCACACTTTTCTGAGAGTAAGCCCCATTGAATAAAATAGGACTTACTTCTGAGTAGACCTGGTTAGGATTGTGCCAATTGTCTTGTAAAATGGTTCCTTAGACTCTCTGAAGCCCTTGTTGAGAGTCAGGTCTGTGGTTGGCATGATGGATGTTTTCTAACTTTTTTATATTTCCGTGGCTTTAAGTAAACTGTGTATTTCATAATCCTGTGTAAGAAACCTCTTCCTGTCTCAGTTTCTGTCCTGGAGGCATTTTGGAGTCGTTAATGATTGTTTCTTCAAAATGTTTTCCAGTGGTTTGTGATCACAGTCAGCTTAGATCAATCTTTGACCTACTATATACTGGTCAAATTTTCACAGGCAAGTGCAGTTGCTATACTTTTTCTTTTTGGCTAATATTACTGTTTTGTGTCAATGATAAATATCTTAATGCAGACTTAACAGTGTTAGACATTTTGCAGAAGAACTGTGACAGGGCCAGTTCACTGACAGCTCATTGGATAGTGACATAATTATTCCTTGTCATAGTATCTTAGAACAGGTGCTTGGTAACCAAGTCTTTGATCTGTTTGAGGACTGCAGTATGTTTGGTGTAGACATATCCAATAAATTACTTTAGATGCTTACATATGTCTGAGAGGTAGGGCAAAAGATTGGTCTGGTAGCACAGGCCAACACACATTTTGCTTCCTTAAACATTACACCAATTCCTGGGTATATTTGGGGTGCTGATTCCAAAAATGGCATCCGTTTTGCCCTATCACGTCTAGTTTTGGGGATATAGTATAGCCTCATTAGTGAATGGTTCAAGCAGCTTCCTCATGAGGAAGCCTACACCATGGCTTCCTTATGAGGAAGCTGCTTGAACAGAGAGAGAGAGAGAGAGAGAGAGAGAGAGAGAGATTCTGCTAGTTGGAGTGGCAAAGTAAAAGGGTCATTCTCTTCCTTCTGCCCATCTCTCTCTCTCTCTCTCTCTCTCTCTCTGGCTCCTCCTGTCTTGTCCCCCATACTCTTCCTAACTGCATTTGTCCATTTCCTGGAATTCCCCTTACTCCCTACTCATCCAGCCCTAAATGAGTTGCCCATTTTTTTTAATGCACTCAGAGTATGAACTATCCGTATTGATTTTTGATTGTTTCTTTCCTCTGCTAACTGGGCAAAGAAGCACCTCTGGAAGTGGTAACTCTCTTTTATTTAACAGGGAGGATTGCCAGCTTTGACGGAAGCTTTTTCTGGAGATTTTTCGATCCCCCCCATCCCCCAACAGAATGTAATATTGGAAATTCCTGGATGCCCTCAGGATTGCTTTCAGGAGTCACCTTGGAGACTCTAGGGCAATCCTGGTGGTTTAGCTACCCTATTAGTAGGGGGTGAGCAACTATCCCAATTCAACCCACCATAGTGTATTTTCCATAGTGTTTAGTGCGTTATTCTCATGTGTGTAATTAAATAGGGAGTCATTCTCTCATTCTTCCCCCCCCCCTCATTCCTTTTCCTGTGTGTGGAAAACACTTTGAACTTTTTTAATTGAGAAGCAATATATAAATATTATTATTACTGCCAATGTGAAATATAGCTACTATTGTTAGCAGTAACAGATAGCAATGATAACATCTTTAATTTCTGCATTAAGGAAAAAGAGAGGGTTTTATCTCCTAACCAGTTTATGGCTAATGAGTTGTTTTGAAAGAAGCAAGAGATTCTAATCTGCAAAAGCGAGAGTTCTGATGAGTGGTTTAGTGGCTCTGTTAAAGGCGTGTTTATCTGTTAATAGAGTTGGGTCGAAAATGTCAAGGAGAAAATTCACACACTGAATCTTCCCTTGTATCTGGGAACAATGTTTGGGATGGAAGTTACAAATGAAACTGAGATGGACTGGCCTGTGATTCCAAAACTCCCTTTAATTACCTTTGTTTCAAATCCAACTGTTACTGAGGTTCCAACTCATTTATCTCTGGCAATAGCAAAGAGCTGCATGATGCCATGTCGGGAAAAAATTAAGAAATGGTTCTTGCTTTTTCATGAAGCTTTAATTGAAAGGAATGTGCAAAATGCTTTCAGCTCTCCTCTTCTTTAATCTTCACATAATAAGTCTTTGTATCTATCCTGTGTTTCCATAAAATCGTTTTAGGATTTTGTGTCAAAACTTCTCATCCTTTTTCTTGTTCATGATTTCTTAACACATAGTTGATCCTACATAGCAGAGTTTATCTGAAAAAGGTGACATCTCTACTTAACATAAGAACAAAAGGAGAACCTTGCTAGATCAGACCAAAGGCCCATCTAGTCCAGCTTCCTACGTCTCACAGTGGCCTGCCAGATGCCTCAGGGAGCACTCAACAAGAGACCTGCGTCCTGGTGCCCTCCCTTGCACCTGGCATTCTGAGGTAGCCTATTTCTAAAATCAAGAGGTTGCATATACCCATCATGGCTTGTAGTCTGTGATGGACTTTTCCTCCAGAAATTTGTCTGATCCCCTTTTAAAGGCATCCAGGCCAGATGCCATCACCACATCCTGTGGTAAGGAGTTCCACAGACTAATCACACACTGGGTAAAGTAATAGAAACAGCAGCTTAGAGACAACAGCTCAAACAGCTTCCTTGTTAAAACTGCAAGGCTCCATGGGCGCACTGAATGTTCTCTGTTCTGGTGATTTTTTTCAATGCTTGTTGCAAACATGTATATTTTTCTTTTTTATTTCCTTCACATTACTATTTTCCTTTGTCCTTTTGACCTTCTTAACTTTGCTAGTCCTCACTGTCATTGAATCCACTAGAATCCGACTGCTCATGATGTTGTCTGTAAAATGGTATGGCTCTCCATAGCTCCTAGGATTGAACAGAAGAATTGGCTGATGTGGCTGAGAACTATGAAGGCAAAGAAGAACAAAGAAAATTATGGCGGGAAGAACAGGATTGAAACTAAGGACTCCAGGACACGTGCTGAAAAAGTTCCAGAAATGGGAGGCACTTTGACACTCTTAAAAGGAACATAAAAGAACATAAGTACTGCAGATATTTGCCTATAAGGCAAGAAGGTTTTACCCAAAAATCTAACGTAGAACACTCCTTGTCCTATCTGAGCATCACTCAGGGGCCAGGGGAGTTCAGGGGTGTTGTGGCAGCCAGGAGAAGCCCAGAGGAGCAGCACCCATGAGCTCACCCTGTGCAATGTTGCTCTAGCTGGCCATGCTTTATCTATCCCAATGCAACTAGCCAGCACACAACTTGGCAGGCAGGTTGGCTGGCTGGCTGGCTGGCTAGCTGCCACTGGGTCTTGCCATCTACAAACTCAGTACAACTGCAGATCAAGGGAAAAATTCCCCTAGCTTCCTCTCTCTTCCCTCCCTCCCAACTGTTCCATTACACAGAAAGGGGAAATGGCACACAGTACTGCATAAGCATCTTGTTAATGCCTTCAAAACAGTGGCATGGCTCAGATTCTTTCCCCCTTTTCAATCAGGGTACAGGGAAATCAGGCTACAGGGCAAGCTGCAGCTCTTCCTCACAAGCAACTTCCCCTACCCCCCCTCCCCAACTTATCCAAGGGTCATGGACCATTCCATGATTTGGGGCTGAAAACCTGCCCTTGCCTTATCTGTGAGATCGATGTAGGCGAGTATCTACAATTTGCGCGGTCCTGCATGATACGAATCAAACTGGAATCAAGTAAAAGCACCATTTTCTAAAAACATTCAAAAAAATGTTACATCATCAGGCAGGGCAGCAGCAGACAAATCAACTAATGTTCATGTAAAACATATGAGCTTGGAGGAGGAGTTGAGAGTCCCCTACGTAGATAACCTAGTGAATGCTCATGACTTCCTATTTTTCTCATGGCCAAGGGGGTAAGTTAAGTAAGGGAGTTTTTATTGGAGGGAGGGGGTAGGAGTTTTTAGCAGGGGATACTCAGGTGATAGCTGGGTCCCCAGAGGCTAGACTAGACCTTGCTGACACCAAAACAAGCAAACTAAAACAGACATTCAGCATTAACCAATCTGGTACAACTGTCAACCCATGACTCTTTCCCAGGTGGTTGTGCCATATGATCTGAGAGGCACATCTTGAGAGCTTGTCTAGTGCCAAAAAAGACACTGAGGCACAACTCTTGCATTGTAAATGGATGAGAAATGCACCCCAGCATCACTTGTCATCTTGCAGGGTAGCCTGGAGTGCACTTCTCAGACTGCATATGGTTTTTTAATTGATGCTCTTAAATCTATTGCTGCTCCAAGCGACCGTTTCAATTGCTTCTGCACTTTGGCTGATCCTGTCTAGTTATCAGTGCCTGGTGCTAATGTTAAAAGGAGGGAAGTTATAAATAATTATGATGTGATGATGATATTTGTGATACCCTTCCTGCAAAGAAATTGGGGAGGAGTTCTGGAAAAAAGTGGAATTTGATCTAGGGAATTTTGCAGCTCAGGGCACAATCCTAACTAACTTTCCAACACCCAAGTAAGGGCAATGCAGCTCCGAGATAAGGGAACAAATGTTCTCTTACCTTGAAGAGGCTTCTGTGACTGCCAGCCAACTGCAGGATGCAGTACATGCCCCATTGGCACAGCTATATCAGTGCAGGAAAGTTGGGTAGGATTCAGGCCTCAGTCTATTAGCCACTATGCTGCACCAGATCTGAGAAGATGACAGGTCATGAGTCTGGTATAAGGAGCACAGATCTCTTGGGTGAAGAGGTCTGCACTCACTCGACTTACAGTCTGAGTCAGTCCACTTACAACTCAAAAGTTCTCCCAAAGCTTGCTTAGAATCTGCCAATTTGTGTGTGTGTTAGAGAAAGTTGCACCTCGTTCAGTGGCAATGAGATGCCATTGAATGGTCTCAGGTTCTCAGTGTCACTCTGCCGTCAATATTTGGAATATATAAAACGGTGACCAATTCAGGTTCTTCACCAAAATGTCTGAGCTTTCTCTTTCCATTCTGCATTAAAGGCGGCACTGGGAAGTTCTCACTCAACCTCTCGGAGTCCAGTCCGATGCATGTCTACTCAGATGTAATTCCCATTATAGTGAATGGGGCTTCCTTTCAGGTAAATGTGTACAAGATTGCAGCCCAGGGTCCTAATCCTATCCTCTGTCAGGATAAGACTGTGCTAAAAAGTTGTGTGCTACATCAGGGGAGGTGGGGAAGACCTGACGGCCAACAGGGAGTAAGTAAAAAACATTTATACTTACCCCCACATAAGACTTGGGGGCCACATAGGGTCTTCGTAGACATACATCACCTCTTTTGGTGGTGTATGTCCAAGGAGAGAAAAGGGGCAGGAAGGTTTGAAATGAAGGGGATTGAATGCAGTGCTCACTATTACCACCAGATCCACCTCACCCCTCTGCTTCCCCTCCTCCAGTTCCTCCTCCTTCCCATCCAGTCCTCCCACTCACTTCCCCTCCCTGCCCACCCCTTGCCCCCACTGCTACATACCAGGCCTGGTGGGGATGGCAGGGTCCAATAGTGAAGCTGCCTCTTGCAGCAGTGCTCTCAGAATGACTGCCAAGAGCAGACTGACCCAGTCCCAGCTTGAGGTCATTATCAAAGGCGTTAGTCACACAAATTTGTGGGAGCCAAGTCACAGTAATTGTAAGGAGATCAGAGATGTATTTCTGGTATTCAGGCAGCAAGCTGTCTTGTGCCAGCCTCATGTGTCTCAGAATATTAAAAAAAAAAAAAATTTAACTGGAAAGTTGGAATATAGCACATATAAGGAAACTGTGTCTTTCTAATTAATGCCATTAGCATGTGTCAGAGTTCTCTGGTAAAAAAGTATGTTAACATAACCTTGAATAATGAAGGCTTTAAAAATAGATTTGACTGGGGCAAGCAAAAACTGCAACTCGGTGAAGATATTTCCAGCACACTGATTTTTGCTTGATATTGCTTTTAAGTCTCCTTTGGGGCTTTAGGAAATCTTTTGTAAATATTATCAACTTACATCCAGATTACTTAGTATGACATTTTCTTTCCTATTATCCTTTCAAAGTGGTGCACTGCACACGCAATATATTCTGTGTAAGATATCAAATCCGCAAGAAACCGATATAATGTTGCAAGTACAAAATAACGGAGACACAAGAAATTCCATCAGCACTGCTCTTGCTATCCCATAATTTAACTGGAAAAACTGATAGGGTGGTGGTAGCGTTCAGGTTATTGGCAACTGAGGATTCAATCCTATCCCCTGCCAGCTCAGAGCGTGCAACTCTACTGATGGAGCACGTGCTGCATGCTATGGGGGAGGGGCTTCAGAGAGCCCAGGAGAGGTAAGTAGGGGAACTTTTTGACTTATCTCTCTGTAGGCTGTCTGGTCTCCAGTGTGTCTCAGACCTATGTGAGTTCTTTAGTGGAATAAGTCTGAGGAGACTCTGGAGGACAGGTCTGGGCCAGAAAGGGGGATTGGATCTTGGCATGCATGGATGACACTGAGATCTTTCCCCTCCTATCCCTGAATTGCACCTGGTTCAACCTACTTCCTGCCCCAGTCTGCCCATGATACCCCCCCCCCATTGCCAACTTACCAGCCACACCAGGAAAAAGTGGAAGTTCTGCGGGCTGCTGTTGGTGGTGGCAGTGGCCTGCCAAGTAGCAGAGTGGTTTTCCCACCACTATAAGCCTCAAATAAGATTGGGCTGTTAGAGGGGCAATAATACACACAAATGGTGCCCTATCCATAGCCTAGCAAATTCCATTTCAAACCTTGATTCTGTGGCCTGATTCACAGGCTGCTGGAATGGTGTGGTAGCTACTTCAGTGGGGCACATTTGTGGGGAGACATTTCATGGGTCTGATAAATAATGTGATGCCTTGCCACTGTGCCGTTGTCGGGAGACACCAACAAGAGATGAAACTATGCGATTCATGTGAGCTATGTAGTTTGTGACCACAGGCATTTACTGATTGGCATCAGAACCAATCCCACACTGTCCTGTTAATTCTCATAGTTTCAGTAGATTAGTTAACAATTCAGCCACAGACAAATGGCTTTTGGGTGACTCCAAGGCAAGGTTTTAGGAGAACAACTAATGAATGTATTCTCTCATTACAAATGCTGAAACATGGAATGTAGTTTTGACCTTTTATGAATGGTGGACTTAAACATACATAGTGCATTCTCCTTGTGGAAATGCATCATAATTCAGCAGCATTTTTAAAGTAACACTTCTGCCTGTAACAAATGTCTTTTCACGCATTTAGGACTGCAAAGGTAAATCCTCCTTGTAATTAAAACAAAAAAATCTTTACTATCTCAGGGAGAATTTTCTGATTTGGCCCAAAATGTTTTAGTCTGTCTCCAAATTTCTTCATTTTGTAAGCAATCCGTGAGTCAGCAGAGAAGTAACACCAGAAAATGAGAGATCAACGGAGGTGTTCAAGACATGGAACACAAAACCTTATGGTGCCAAAAGTCTTATGTAGGTGATATCAGGAAAGGAAGATTTTGGTCAGATCATGGGACACAGAAACCTAGAGTTGGTGGAAGCCCATAGGCCTAGAGTGATCACTTTCTATCAGTCAGAGGAGAAGAAATGATGCAGTAATGTCATTGAAGCAAGAGGATGCTAGAGCTGATCTGAAAGCCAAAGTTCAAGAAGCAGTTAAAACAGTGACTGAAAGAATTATTGTAGTTAAAACCCTCAAAATGCTGAAGGCAAATGGCAGTGGGAAGTTTTATGTCTGTGATAGGAGTGTGAGGGGAAAGTGGAAACAAGTGTTGTTGGAAGTTTGTACCTGGAAAAATTAGCATTCTAGCTTAACAGTATAACAGTAACAGTATTGGCAACCTTCAGTCTCGAAAGACTATGGTATCGCGCTCTGAAAGGTGGTTCTGGCACAGCGTCTAGTGTGGCTGAAAAGGCCAATCCGGGAGTGACAATCCCTTCCACACCGGGAGCAAGTGCAGTCTGTCCCTGGTCTGTCTCCCTGGCTATGGGCCTTCCTTCTTTGCCTCTTAGCCTCAGACTGTTGGCAAAGTGTCTCTTCAAACTGGGAAAGGCCATGCTGCACAGCCTGCCTCCAAGCGGGCCGCTCAGAGGCCAGGGTTTACAAACACTATATAAACTCACTAGATGTGGGTCAGTGGTGAACTTTCCCAGCCCCGTACCCGGGGCAAAGGTCCTTGATGCCACCCCCGTGAGATGCCACCGCCACCCTGCGAATCTGCCCCCCCCACTCACTGCAACGCTACGGAGCCTTGTGCGACTCCAGGACAAACCGGGGAAGCTGTCTGAGGCTTGCCCACACTCTTAAACTGTGCTTCCAGCAAACTGGAAGCACAGATTCCGACCGTGTCAGGAGCCTTAGTAAGGCTTCCACATGGTCCTAGAGATGCACGGAGCTTCGTGCTCAGGCAGTTTGCCCTGTTCAGGTAATGGCAGGTCCACTACTGATGTGGGAGAAAATGGTTTATTTTTTCATCATTTTTGGTGTTTTCCAAAGTTAGAAGTGCAAAAGCAATGTTATGTGTTTTTTTTCAAAATCTACATTATAATTATAAATTATAATCTGTTTAAAAGTGCACTATGTAGGTGATTATTAGTGATATAGTGCCAGCAGATGCAGCCACAGTCAGAATGCAGCCTGTGCACTCCCCTATTTAATAACAAATAAAAACAAAAGCTGTTTTGTTTTTTGTAGATGTTTTTTAAAACAGAAATCGAAAATGCAGAAAGTGGTGTTATGTGTTTTATTTCGTTATCACAATTTTCTCCCACTGTACTCTCTACAGTACTTATGTTGTTTTACGTTCCTCTAGATGGCCATGTGTGAAGCAGCCTGAGCTCAATACCTGAAAAAATGAACATGGAGTGAAGGAATTTTGAATGGTCTCTTGAATGTACCCTGATGAATGTGTATATCAGGGGTGTCAAAGATAAGGCCCGCGGGCCGGATCTGGCCCGCAGAGTCATTTCAGGTGGCCCCCAGGCTTTGGAGGAATTCTGGGGCTGCCCCACCCCCGCTTGCTCCAACAGCGACCGGAGCTCTGCTCCAGTCGCGCCTGGAGGTAAATTCTAAGGGCTGGGAATGTCACGTGCCGCTTCTCCAACCCTCAGAATGAAGTTCTGAGGCCCCATAAAGCCTTGAAAGGTCACTTCCGGGTTCTCAGAAAACCCAGAAATGACCATTCAAGGCCTTATGAGGCCTCAGAACATCATGCTGCGGGCCGGAGCAGCTGCATGCGCCTACCCCAACCTCCAGTCCATCCCCGGGCACAGGCGCAGCTCGCCCGCGGCCAGAGAGGGAGAGTGAGGGCCGGAGCAGCCACGCGCACCTTCCTCGGCCTTCAGAACTCCCTCCAGTTGCAGGGGGCTGGGGGAGCGACCAGGAACTTGGCTGGGTGGCAGGCAGCTGAGCAGGCAGGAGGGGGGGAAAGTGCGGGTAGGAGGCAGGAGAGCCACAGAGGCTCCTCTGGGGTGGGTTAAGAAGATGAGGTCTGGGAGGCTGAGGCAGAAGAGAGGCTGCTTGGGGTAGAATTGGGTCTGGGGGGCTGAGGCAGAAGAGAGGCTGCTTGGGGGTAGAATTGGGTCTGGGGTTGAGGCAGAAGAGAGGCTGCTTGGTGGTAGAATTGGGTCTGGGGGTTGAGGCAGAAGAGAGGCTGCTTGGGGGTAGAATTGGGTCTGGGGGTTGAGGCAGAAGAGAGGCTGCTTGGTGGTAGAATTGGGTCTGGGGTTGAGGCAGAAGAGAGGCTGCTTGGGAGTAGAATTGGGACTGGGGGGCTGAGGCAGAAGAGAGTCTGCTTGGTGGTAGAATTGGGTCTGGGGTTTGAGGCAGAAGAGAGGCTGCTTGGGGGTAGGTCTGGAGCGCTGAGGCAGGCTGCTTGGGGGTGGAATTGGGTCTGGGGGTTGAGGCAGAAGAGAGGCTGCTTGGCAGTAGAATTGGGTCTGGGGTTGAGGCAGAAGAGAGGCTGCTTGGGGGTAGAATTGGGTCTGGGGGATGAGGCAGAAGAGAGGCTGCTTGGGGGTAGAATTGGGTCTGGGAGGCTGAGACAGAAGAGAGGCTGCTTGGGGGTAGAATTGAGTCTGGGGGACTGAGGCAGAAGAGAGAGGCTGCTTGGGGGTGTTAAGAGAATGGGGTCTGGGGTGGGGTGAGGTAGCAGAGTGAGGGGGAAGCCTCACTGTTTTTAAAAAAACAGGAAGTGATGTCACAAGTGATATCACTTCCTGTTTTGAGGTCACTTCTGGGTGCCACATTTGGAGTTCGGTCCTCAGCAGATGCCATAAGTCCAATGTGGCCTCCAGGATGAAATGAGTTTGACACCCCTGGTGTATATAGCAGTTTCAAGTGTGCAAAGTACTTCACAAATATTATCTTGTAATTGCTGTGACTCTATAAAATAAGTATTATTATTCCCATATCACACCTGGAAGGAGGCATAAAAGCAAGTCACTCCCTTTCAGCCAAAGGCCATGGGCAGCCCAATTCTGAGCTTTCCAGTGCCCAGGGCTGCCACGGCGCTGAAATGGCTACCTGGGCATCATCCCTGGCGACTGGGAAGCATCGTTGGGGCTACTTGGAGTAAGAGAGCTTATGCTCCCCTACCTGGTGTAAACCCCAGGCAGCCCCGATGAGTCTCCTCGGATCTGCACCTGCTATCGACACCTGTGTTGGGTCTCCCAAGCCTGGAGAGGGGTCAGGATATGGCATCAGAGCCTGCCACCATCCCTGCCCCCTTATGCCCCGCTCCCTTCCCCACCACATCTCCCTGCCTTTCCCCTGCTCCCCCTGCCCCAGAATGCTCCCCCCATTCACCTTTCTGCCACCCATCGCTCGCTCAGAGCTCCAGGCAGCGGTTGCCTGTCGTCCGCCCAGAGCTGGCTCAGTGCAGGCTTGCACTGGCCAAGCAGTATGTGTCGCAGGCATGCCAGGTTGTGGATCGGGCCCTGAATGAGTTAATGGCAGAGGTAAGATTTGAACTGGGGACTTTCGGATTTGTAATTCAAAGTCTTAGCTGCTGTGAAACATTCTGTCCCAGTAGAGTGGAATGTACAGATCTGTGTAAAGAGAGCAAATTATTGAAATACAGCCATTGTTAAAAATTTTTTAGAGTCTAGTATGTCAGGATTTTGCCCTTCCCCCATCCCTCCTTTTTAGACTCAAAACTGTTCAAATGCACCCTTCTCATTCATCAACTCTATAATGACTGTTTCAATTGGTGAATTGCAGCTTGCTTCTCAGTTGCCCCTGATGCATTTGGCCCCTTTGCACTGATCAAGGATTTCATTTAGTCATGTGGAGCAGAACGAAAGCTACTGCTTGGATTCTTTTTCTTTTTCTTTTTTAACTTCCACGTTTTCAGTGTCAGGAAAGGCATTTCATGCCTTTTTCAGAGCCTGTCGGCCGCATTTTAAGAGCGATATGGTTTGTGGGAGTGCTAATTAGAGCCAATAATAGCTTGACTGTCATACATTGGCAAAAGCCTATTGTGTTTTGGAGTGCTTGGCTGATTTGGATATTTTGTGTGTCACATGTTTGTTCAAAGGGATCGTTTGGTTGGAGAAACGGAAGCTTGGATGAAATGGATCCAAATTGAACCTTACAGCGGAGTTGTAGTGGTGGCTGAATGGTGCATGCCATTTTGGTACTAGAGCCCATTCCAGACTTCATTCTGACTCCCTACAAACAGTTTGAACATAAGGAGCCAGCCTTATTGTGCTGTCCCTTCTCTCTCTGGCATGAATTTGCTCTCCTTTCCCTTGGTGACTTTTGTCATGATTTGCATTGAATTTCCACAGGCTCTGGCTTGACTAATGCTAACCAGGTTGCTGTTAACTTCTGTTCACAAACTTGCTTCAGACCTTAGGTTGAAATTTCTGGTAAAGACACTTGGGGCCCAATCCTAACTAAAGACTCCCCCTCCAATGCAGCCTTGCCAACAGAGTGCATGTTGCATCTAGTGGGAAGGGCAGTCCATCCTTGGGGTAAACCTCCGCTTCCCCAATGGGCCTCCTCAGATTTGCGCCAACTATTTGGCTGACACAAAGTAAGGGGAGAAGGAGGGAGCTCAGGATATTGGCATACACGAGTGCCATTAATCTGCCCTCTTCCTCCTCCTCCCCACCCCCTTGGCCCTCCCCTTCCCTCACCCACTCCTCCCACCCCTGCACCCAAAGCCAATTTACCTATGCTGCTGGTGGGAGACCTCCTTGCTGGTCTCCATCTGTGCTGGTGGGCCAGCATTTCTGTCAGTGGGGATGCACATTCTGCTAGTGAGCTGGCCTGTTGTTAGTCACAGTTCATAGTGCTGCTGCTGCTGTAATGTAAAACTATGGTTAAAACTGATGATAAGGGGAAGAATGCACACTGCACAGGAAAGAAGGTTGGCTCGCACTTTGTCGGGGGGGGGGGGAGCCAGCACAGAGGGGGCAAAAGTTAAGTTTCATATTCCTGCCATTGTTTTGGTGATCGCAGCTTTCAAGATGGTCCATCATTTCATCCTGTCAGATACAAAATAGGCAATCTACCTATCAAATTCTCTGAAACATTATAGAATGTCGAATCCAAGTATCATATATTCTGCACAGCCTGCATGGGAGATGCACCTGAGTTACAAGTCATATGCTCCACTGTGGCATGTTTCAGTCTCCATGTCACAGCCATAACAGTTGTGGTTAGGAATCACTTGGGATGGATAAATCACCCCACAAGTTACCATGCAGTACAACCCAGCAATATATATTAAAAAAAAACAAAAACAAAGGAAAAGGCACTGGGGCAAACATAAATTTAATTGTTCATTAAGCCATTTCTGCCCAATGTTGCATATACGCAACAGGAATCAAATGTGTGCATCTGGGTACAGCGCAGAAATTGGTTAATTAATGTATTTTGGGTGCATCTAATACTATGTGCTTACGTAAGTACACTGTGTTTAAAATTTACTCACATGTTGTGTTCCTATATGTAGTAGTAGTATTAGTAATAGTAGTAGTAGTAGTAGTAGCTTTATTGTCATTGTGCTACAACAAAATTTATGCACCTTAGAGATACAAGCATATACTACAAATACATACTACAAATGTATGATACAAATATATACTACAGTTCCAACAATCATACTCTACACACTCACCCACACATTCTATACAACATGCATCATAATATAAAAACAGTATAACAGACCATAATGCCTAGGAGCATGGTAAGAACTATATCGCCTTATTCAATGTAATTATGGGTGTGGGGTAAAAACTGTTCAGGAATCGTGTGGTGCATGCTCTAATAGTTCTGTATCATCTACCCGAAGGCAACAGTTCAAAGAACTTATGAGCCAGATAGAAGGGGTCTCTCAGAATACTATGTGACTTCTGCAGACAGCGAGATGTATAGATGTCCTCCAAAGCTGGTAGATGAAGGTTGATGATGTACTTATATATTACCCCCTCAGGTCTCATCCCTGTTCTGCCCTCCTCTTCTGTCCCTCCATGAAATTATCTGTGTTGTGGACTATATTTTTTTCAATATCTTTACCTTTTTAAAAAAAACGAACTCTCACTTTGCTGTCTTCTGCCTCTTAATCTCTCTGGTTCTCTTTTGCGTTTCTCCCTTCAACTCCTTCTAAATTATTGTCCTCTACAAATTTCATTAATGTAGTAAATTATTGGGAAGATATTAAATAAAAAAAAATGGATCTCATTACAGTATCCCAGTAACTACCTCAACCTGTGTTATTGAATTCGTTGCCACTCGGGTACAATAACATGCCCGCAGTGAAAAACAAGTAGAACACAAAGTAAATTCTTCACAGGCAGCAACTGTTTCTGCTCTTCTCCCTTCACATCAGTGAATGAATCCAATGTGTACAGTCCAGAGCAGAGATGGCTGAATAGGCTACATCACAAACGCTTAAAAGAGAAATGACAATTTGGGTGATCTGGGGCTAATAATGTCTCTCCAAGAATATCCACCACAAGAGAAGTTCCAAGCTCAGTGACTCGGTGCTTTCCCCACATGTCAACAGCTTATCTCCAGTTAAATATCTTAGCAGGAATGGAAAACATCTCTGCCTAAAGATCAACCTACGCATGATGTTTAACGCATTATTAGCTTAAGTGTTTTGTTAATTAAAACAAGCCAGACTGGGGCCCCCATCAATCAGAACCATTGGGATGATAGAGTTAAGCCAATTGTCTGTATCGTTCTCCCAAGGGGGAGGGGGAAGAGAATTATCATTATGGCTTGGGGCAGTGATTTCCCACCTTTTTCATCTCATGGCACACTGGCAAGGCACTAAAATTATCAAGGCACGTCATCAGTTTTTGCACAATTGACAAGGCCCACTGTGCTGCTAGCCAGAGGCTCACATCCCCCAGTGGCCCTACTAATGTGACCCTCCCCCAAATTCCATTGGCACACCTGCAGACCATTCATGACACATCAGTGTGCTGTGGCACACTGATTGAAAATCGCTGGCTTAGGGTTAGGTAAACTTACCTATCATTTGTCTATATCCAGAGCACTATCATAGGGGAGCAAACCCTACAGTGCATACTGTATGTGTGATGATCTCAGCTGAGTATTACCCATGGAGTCTTCTAAACTAAGCTAACCTGCAGTCAGAAAGGTATGTGAGAGAAATTTAGAGTGAACAGATCTGATGGTATTGAAAGAGGGTCACAATGCAGGCAGTGGGCTGCATAACAACATGGCAGAATGAAAGCTGTTAAGCTAAGCTGGGAGTGGATCTGTTTACTTGGGTGCAAAGAGCCAGATCTCTGTGGCAACAAGAAATTGAATGAGCCTTTAAGCCCCTGCTGTTGACTGCATTCTATTTATATGATTTTTAATGAGAATATTATCTGTGGTACAAAAATAAAAAGAGCATATCCTTAGAGGAATTGGAGTAATCTTCATGAGGGGATATTGATTTTTGGAAAAGGGAGATCTTAAGTAGAGATTTTGAAAAGGCTCTATGGTTGGGTTTTTTGTTTTTGGACAAGCATAGATTGCTGTTTGTCACTAATTTCATGGTTGACTTAAGGGTTTTAAAATTTTTATCTCGGATGTGATGGAGCATTTAAAATGTTTGCTCCTGTCTGTCATTCCCCTCCCCTTCTCCCTGCTCTCTCCTTTACCTGATTTTTTTTTTTTTTTTTCTGTGAGACCTGGAAACTAAAGCCTTGAAAAAAAGCAAGAGGTACAGTCTGGAGGTTGTGCTGTCATCTTGCCTGAAAAAGCTAAGTAGGATCAGCTGCCTGAGATTGGAGACAGAAGCCACTGGTGGATCTCTGTAAAGGGATGTGGAGGGGAGTGGTGTAAGCAGCAGATAACATCTTGAAGACTGGTCTGTGATTTGCAGCTGGCTGTGAAAGCTTGGAAAGGTCAAGAGCCGGCAGCCAGGATGATGACTGCCCTATGAAGGGAAACATCTGGGGAAATGAAGGTTTCTTTGAGTTTCCCTCATGAAATAACACTTGTAAAAACCCCATGTGAAGAAAGGGGGTTTATGGTCAGCCTCTCTATGTAAACAACCTTGAATTTATAGTGACGGCAGTATATAATACTGTAATACAAAGAGCCTCTTCCGTCACAGTATTGTTGAAAAGAATTGAGACTGGGGGAGATAATGGTTCATCCGAAGTAAGCATATTTCCAGGTTAATGTATTCAGGACCTCAGACACTGCAGCCTGAATTCCAGAGGGGAATTGATCTTTGACAGTATACTAGGCCTCAGTCTAGCTGGGGGGGGGGGGGGAATGGAAAACAATTAACTAACTACCTACCCAGTTATACTCACCTAGTGAAAGCAGAAGATATGTGACAATTAACATGCTATATTTAATATTTGATTGTATTTAGTAGTTGACATGCAGTGGTATTTAGAATCTGTATAATATTTGATAGATATGATGCAATAGTGAGCTCTGCACATGCCCGATCTCGTCTGATCTCAGAAGCTAAGCAGGGTCAGGCCTGGTTAGTACTTGGATGGGAGACCGCCTGGGAATACCAGTTGCGGTAGGCTTATACCATAGTCTTTCAAAACCGAAGGTTGCCAATGAACCAACCACTGGCTGGCTGTGCAATGGTAGTTCATGTTAAACAGCATATGAGGTTTTATACTGAAAGTCTGCCAGAATGAAAGAGAACTCAAGGAATCTAAAGTATTTGAACTGAAAGGTAAGTAGGCAGGAAGCAAGTCAACAAAGAATGGGCCTTTCCATTTGTGAGGACCCCCCCCCCAGCACCCCTTGGCTATTGTTCTTAAAAGGGGCCATGATTTTGGCTCATGAGTCAGATTACTGGGGATTGTGGAATTCATTAAAGGCCCCCCACCTTCCACCAGAATTCTTGTACTGGAAAGAATGCTACCAAATGTCTATCTGTGGTTCATGTGACATGTTGTTAGATAGCATTATGATGGCATGATAGCGGAGCTTGTCACAGGCTCAGGTGGAACTGATGAAACCTGTGAAAGTAGAGGATGGAAACCATTGTGGAGCAAGAGCATCTGTGAGAATGCCAGCAAGTTGCCCAAGACATAAACTGGCACCAACAGTAAAATGGAAAAGGCTTTTTTTGTGGAATTCTCTCTGGAACAGCAAACGAGGAAAGCTTAATTGCTTTTAGAAATACTTCAGCAGTAAACGGCTCTCTTTGGCAGAGCTTTGAAAGGGGAGCATTGACACGTGGAAGCATGCGGATTTGTTATAATAGCACACAGAGGAGGTTCGTCTTGAGAGCAAATCTGAAGAACTTTAATACAAGGTTTCCCAAAATACAGGACCTCGACCTGGAGATCAGGTGGTTCCTGTGGCAAGGAAAGGGCTTCAGTTGAGCGACATCTGCTCGGCCCTTCTCCCCATGCCAGAAAACTGGCTGGAACTGCATAGGTAGACATTTAACGATCTACAAAGGGAAGAAGAGGTCAAGTAACCTGATGAGTTCCTGAGGGGGCGGCAGGGTATGCAAGACTGTGTAATGGTGAGATTTTTGCTCAGCATTTGAAAAATGGTAACTGAAAAAGGGGTTTGCTAAACTTTAGACTGGCAACATATACTTGGAGTAACCCTTCTTTCAATATACCAGCTCTATTCAAAACCATGTATATTAGGACACTAGCTAGCACATCGATTGATGAGTGGAAATGGCCCCTTCTCTCACATTTGCAGTATCTGTTTAGCCTAGTTGTTTAGCCTAGCCAGTGTCTGTTTAGAAGCTGATGGGCAACAGGGTAATTATTTAGCTGTTAAACATCACTGGAGTCTGCATGACGTTCGTCTAGATGAGAATTAAAGTAACAGCTTTTCACCATGTAGAACACGGACAGAATTGTCTGACTTCAGAAAAAGAAAGAAAAGAAAAGAAAAGACCCAGTGAGATGTGGAATGGATAGATTTAAAATATTTGTATCCCACCTTTCTCCTCCTGCAAGGGAAGTGTTTGAGGTGGCTCACATGTATTTTTTTTTTTAAAGGCTTATACCCTGCCCTCTGTTCAAAATGCTCTCCAGGGATATTTACAATACCAATAGATAACAACCCAGGAGCCTCTGAGTCTCCTGGCCAGTCTTCTTGCTTCTCCAGTCTGCAGGCAGCTGGCAGTTGGAAATAAATTATTTTCAGATGGAGAGGGGGAGGATTGCTCCCTGAAGCAACTCCATTCTCTAACCAATGTTGGGGGCCAGAGTGATCCTGCCCTTGTCATGGTGTTCATCCTGGGAAGCAAGGAAAATGCAACCTCCTGGGGCCCCCTGTCTGAAGGTAGGAGCCAGGAGAGGTCTCCACTCACTTCTCCAGTCCACAGAAGATTCAGGTGAGGATAAACTGTGCGTCTGAAATGTTCACCTGAAATGTATATCATGTGCAGTCTGAACTCCTTCGTGAATGGTCACACAGACATGAGAGAGAGACTGTGCCTTAAAGGTTTCTAGTTGACATGTTGACAGAGTCCTTGCCCCCGGTACACTGTCACAAGGTTTAGACCCCCTGGGGATCAACCCACTAAAACAGACTGACACCAGAAAAGAACAGAAAAGGGAATTTATTCAGAGTTAAGATAAACACTCCCATCCCAACTAATAGGATGGGACAGTTACAGAATGGAAATCCTAAACCTACCTTGGCAGAACAGTAAGCAATAAGGGCATAGAGCTGTTTCTGTTTCTCAACCAGTAGTACAGGTATCACCAGTGGTACTTGAGGATGGTGTCTGGTGGTACTTGCAGGAGCCCCGGACAACCGCCACCCAGCAGCAAGACCAGTAATGTGACATGACAAACAGTGGTAGGAGGCTCCAAAGTCTGCTTTTCCACACTTGGAAAAGCCCTCCCATCCACCCTGGTGTTTGTTGCATCGCTTATGGCCTCCCAACCAGGATCGCCAGTTATGTCCTGTGGTACTTCAAACAGGTGGACCATGTGAAGTGGTACAGCAGAGGACAAACGTTCAGCAACCCTGGCATAGAGTACGGAAGGGCAGCTGGAAAAGCTCTGAGAAAAGCCCCCCCCATCCCTGTCTGGGCTCCTCCTTTTTTTAAATAGAGCCCTTCCTGAGCATTTCAGAAGGCTTACTGGTGGGTGCTGATAGTTGGACCTGACAATTACTGAACTTGAATGCTTCAGTTCTTCCTTTGGTTCTCTGCCCATCACCATAAATTAACCCTTTCATACCATAAATGATTCATAACAACATTTTCCAGAAGCCTTCCAGAGGGATATTGGTGTACTTGATGTGTTTTGATTTGGAGCTCGTTCTACATGTATGCATCTGTCCTGCCTGCTTAAGCTGTACATTTGCAAATAACCCCATGATTCCAGAAGGTCCCATAAACCTCCTGAGTGCTCTCCTGACAAGAGCACGTACCCTATAAAAAACTGCACCTGAAATTTCCTACAACACATGGACAAGAAGAACACAAAATGCTGTTTAGTACAGAACCCTCTTTGAATTTGGAATGAAGTACAATGAATGCTAAGAATATTGAACAAAAAGAAGTGACTGTGCAAAGGTGAATTAGAGAGGAGGTGAAAGAAGACTGTATTGTGTTTGCATGGCACAAAAGCCAGTATATGTGGATGATTGTCCTCTCACCTCACATGTTCTTTTATTTTCTCTTTTGCTTCTGAAGTGACAGGTTTCCGTGACCTCTTTTACTACCAGCTGAGGTTAGGGTCACACTTAGCAACAGCGTAAAGCTGTCCTCACTACAGAAGAAGCATCAAGCAAATTGATGGAGCAGCTTGGGCAGACCATTTCTGAGCCACTGTGACTCAGAGCAGTGTTTCTCAAACTGTGGGTTGGGACCCACTAGGTGGGTCACGAGCCAATTTCAGGTGGGTCCCCATTCATTTCAATATTTTATATTTAATATATTAGACTTGATGCTACCATGATATGTGACTGCATTTGGGGAAATGTTATAGACCTGTACTTTTTACAAACTGCTATGTATATTCTTTTAACAATGATAGTTAAGGAAACTTACTCCTGGGTAAGTGTGGGTAGGATTACAGCCTAGGATAGTTACAAATTTTCCTGCTTGATGATGTCACTTCCTGTCATGACATCACTTCCAGTGGGTCCCGACAGATTCTCATTCTGTCCGGTGCTAAATGTGTGAGAACCACTGACTTAGAGAATTTTCCTTGTCCTGCAGGCAGCAGTTGGGAGGGACAGCTCTCCGGCCAGGTACTCAAGAGCTGTTCGATAAAAACTGTTGCTGATTAGTGTGGTTATTTTTTTTTAATTAAACAAGAAAAGAAAAAACCTGAAGGCACCAAAAATATCCTGGGTAACTCAAGCACAGTAACCTTTGTCCTTTTTACCAGGTAAAATCATGGTATTCTTTTTAAGGAATTCTTTTGTTTAGTTTCAAATGCCATTTTGGGTTTTCTGAAATGCTGATTTGTATGCAACAATTAAATTAATTTAGTGAGAGGAGTATGTTGTGGATGCTTTTTTTTTTTTTTAAAGCAAAAGACCCAAACAATTCCTTTCTCCCAGCTGTCAATACAAAAAAGCATCATGAGTGAAAGTGGTTCTTGTGATTAAGAATTAAGATTGTTGCACCACCCAATCTGGAAAAGGAAAAAGGGAAATACATGAAAAGTGGAGTTATAAAACTTCAAGATTTATCATGTACCCTTGGAGTACTTCATTATAATTCCTTTCAACAGCAGATCTTGTAGTCTCATGCCAACTGTAGGGCAGGGAAGCCCCTAAAAAAAGACTGGGTTTTATGTATAGTTGGGGGGTTTCTCAGGGATGCAGAAAAATACCACTTTTTTAAAATCCAAAGGAGCTGATAGAGTACAACTCCCATCCCAGTGAGGGCTGAATTTGTGCAAAGCCTTCCCTTGAGAAGGTTGGAAACAAACTGAAAGTCCTGATGGGGACTAAAGCCAAGGCTCCTGAAAAATCCTCTTGTGGAGAAAAGGTGCAGGATGCTGGAAAGCCAGGTCAGCTCCCAGTGATGCCCTTGTCTCTCCCAACTACCACCACAGGTCTCCTTGTATCCTATGGAGGGAGGAGGTGGAGAAGGAAAGAGATAACAATTTATCAACAGACAGCATAGCCTTAAGCCAGTGGTTCTCAAACTTTTCCAGCCCACGGCTCCCCTGATCCTTGTAGCCATTGGCCACGGCTCCCCATTACAACACCTCACCTCAGTTACCCCCAAAATGCTGATGAAGGTGTTATAATTATACACTAGAAACAAAAAACAGCTGCCAGCACTCTGAGGCTTCAATCCTAACCACACTTACCTGACAGTAAGCCCCATTGAACATAATAGGACTTACTTCTGAGTAGACCTGGTTAGGATTGTGCCCTGTTTATTATTATTAGCAGCACACGTGGAGGGGTTTGGAAAGGGAGGGGGGAAGTGATGAATTTGCAGGAGGGGAAGACTTTGTTTTGTGTGTATCTGCTAAACTGTTTGGTTGGAATCCTAATCCCACTTTCCTGGGAGTAAGTCCCATTGTGCCTTTTGTCTCACAACAGCAGCCAACAGAGTACCCCCCCCCCCAAAAGGAGGCAGGAGGAAAAAGGGGAATGGCTAAAAAGGAATTAGGATTTTTATTTTTAATCAATTTTTGGAGACAAAGCCATCAAGAGTGGCTTTTTTTCTTTTTTGAAGGGGGAGGAAAAAGAGAAAGGTAAAGATCCTGGGTTAAGCTGACACAGACCCCATGCCTATGTAGGTCTACTCAGAAGTAAGCCCCATTTGAGTCAATGGGGCTTACTCCCAGGAAAGCGTGGAAAGGATTGCAGCCACACCCAGCAAGATTACAACTCACCCCAAAGTAGATGGGGGCTGTTCTCACACACACACCATGCAGATGCCACCCCTGTTCCCCCCAGGCAAGACGGAGGGATGCAGGCTGGAGCATTTGGACACCCCCACTAAGAGCAGGTTGGCTCCCTCCTTCGCTGAGCTGCAAACTCTACCCTCCCACTTTGAAGCCTCTTCTCCTCTCCTCCAGCCTTGACCAATCCCAGGATGCCTAGGACAAGGGGAACAATGGGAAATGTAGTCCTTGGGGTAAGGTTGCACATGGAGAGAGCTCCATGCTGAGATGCAACACCTCTGCCTGCCCAGCCAGCCTTCTCTCCCACCTCCCCCCACCATGTTTCACACGCCCTCCCAGCCTCACACTGCCCCACCCACCTCATTCACAGCTGCAGAAAAGCAGCAAGTCAGCAGGCAGCACCTGCAGCTGAGCAGAGCAGAGCAGCCTGGCCCCTCTCTTGAGATGCTTGGCAACGCCTCACTAGAGAGGCAGGACGCACAGATTGAATACCTCAGCCTTAAGCCATCAGTTAGCACATCATGTCTGGAACGCAGCCAGGGCAAAGCAAGTTCAGCCCCTTTGCAGGAGGTTACTTAGAATTTGAGGGGAAAGCACTTCCTCCAATCACAGTCATTCCCCACCTAGCCTGCAAGAACTACTTAACTTATGAAAGAAGTAGTTCTCACAATGGATTGAGGTGAGCATCCTCCAGGTGTGCAATCTGTGATCCTAATTTTCCTCTGAACTCTCCTGCAAAGCATGAAAAGGGCAGGTAAATCCATGAATTTATATATTTATGCCCAGATTTATGATCTGTTTTTGCTAAATAAGTCCTGTTTTCTTTACTACTTTTTCTTTGTCTTTGGCATATTTGGAAGCTGTTGCACCTGCAGATAGCTTCCAGCTGTTTGAAGGTATGTGATAATGCAGATGGGTAATGCATGACATGGTTGCAAAACCGTGTCCAAAAATCCTAACCAGTTCTACTCAGAAGTAAGTCCTATTTTGTTCAATGGGACTTACTCTCAGGAAAGTGTGGTTAGGACTGCAGCCAGAGGGCCCAATCCTATCCAATTTTCCAGTGCCAGTGTAGCTGTGCAAAAGGGGTTGGGGGAGGAGGCAGTCACAGAGGCCTCCTTAAGGTATGGGAGCACTTGTTCCTTTACATTGGGGCTGCACTGGTGCTGGAAACTTGGATAGGATTGGGCCCTTAGTTAATTGGGTTGGTTCTCTGAGTTGGTTTCACTCCTGTGCATCCCCAAGAATCTTTGACCATATCAGGTGTTTAAAAAGCATGATATGGTCAACCTATTTTTGATTGTTACTACCATGTCACCCTAGAGTGGTTCTAAATGTGAGTCACTCACCCAGAACCCTCTCTGGAATCATGTCAGCTTCCATGCTTACCACAGAAGAGCTGTAGGCTTCCCTTTGCTATAACGACAAGAGACTGATCTGCCTAAATATGGGACCCACAGCTCCTCTGATAATATTTAACTTCTGATGCAAGAAGCTGCTTGCTGCACCTCTCACCCTACCCAGATAACCCTTGTGCACAACATAGCTGGTAGCAGCAGAACTCCAAGAAGCATGCTAGCTGTAAGTTTAGTTTTCTGCCTTTCAAATCTACCTTGCAAATAACTTATGCCCTCTTTCCGAGTACATTTGTTAATGTGAAGGCAGTTGATGTGGTGATTGCTGCATTGCGCATGGGTAATAATTTGTTATGATTTTGCATAATTTCTTGAAATGGCCTCTGGAGACTATAATTTTAGTTGTGACAATGGGACTATAATGAACCTACAAGGGAGGAATTGTAATGAATGTTGTTGCAAACCCACTGCCACCTCAACAGAGAGAGTTTTTACACTTATTGCATCTGAATATTGTAGTTTTTTTTACTGTTGGGTGCAAAGATTTCTCTAAGGTTTAGGTATATTTATTACATGTAACAAACACATGCAATATCAGGCTAGAGTATAGCTCCTTTAAGAGAAATTAATGGTGCAGTCTTATATGCCAGAAACACCTGCCCAAAGAGCATAGAATATACCACAGACACCCGCCTCTAAGTTAACCCCACAGATAAGTCGAGGGCAGGTTTTGAGCCAACAATCATGAAATTTTCTATGACCCTCGGATAAGTTGGGGTTAAACTTAGGGGGGTGTCTGACTGTAGTTTTGTCTGATTTTACCCCAGGCCAGATCCTGAAAAATAACCTACCACTAATTGTTACCTAAGAACTGTAGTCTCTAATTTATTAAAAACATAGTATAAGATCATAAGATACATTTTTATCCTTTTTTAAATTCTGGTCTTCACCACCTTTTTGCAAACACTATCAGAGTAAGTGCACTGTAAACTACATACCAGTAAATCGGTGGTTCCCAACCTGGTATTCATGTACTCCCAGGGACACTCAACAGAACCTTTAGGGGTACTTGAAAAAGAATGGAATAATGGCAGAAAAAGGCAGGTCATGCTCCAGAATGCTTCGCAGGGCCAGCAAGGCAGGAAGGAAGGTAGGTAGTTGGCTGTGAAAGCCCCACCAATAGCTAGTTTTAGGTCATCAATTCATCTATGAACCAGTGATTGAAAACCAGCACAGTAAAAAAGCTGGAACATAATATGGAAAGTGATCAGTCACCCAGAATTTCTCAGCACACTTCTGGTGCAAAACAGTGCAAAGGCAGAGTCTTCTGTTCTTCAAATAGATGAAAAGAGAAAATATGTGATGAATACATGAAGTCTGAGAGGAGATGAGGGCTTGTATTATTACAAACATTTTGCTAATATGAAGGGTACAATTTATGGAAATGGGCTGCCAAGGGATATGCAAGTGAAAAAGTTTAGGAACCACTGCAGGAGGTCCATGAATCAAATCCACCTTTAAGGTGTCTGGTGTGTTAAGCCAGAAGCTCTACATACAACATACAACCCATAACACATAACTGAGAGTGTGCAATTCAATTCACAGTACAGAGATGAGATATTTGCAACCCTTTTTACTCAGAAGTAGACCCACTGCTTTCCATGGATGTTATTCTGATGTCAGGGTGCACTGAATTGTAGCCTGGGAAGGAGGATCCCATCCTGGTGTTTCAAAAAACAGACCTGCTTTGCAAGCATTTGCAATGCAGAACCAGGCTGCAGCAGAAGGAAGGAGAATAAAAGGTTACCTTTGGCTGGAATGTCCCAGGAAAATTACAAAAGCAACTAAGGAGGTGCCTGCCTGAGCTGAGCAGAGAAACTAAACTTTTCAGAGCTGAGAAACTAAACTGTTCAGAGTTGAAAGGCTCTACCCTCTGATTGACCCGGAGATAAGGTGAAGTGATAATTGGAGCTTGATTACTTGGCAAAAATTTCACGTACTTTACGTGAGTATCTACGGTAGTATATGATCTTGGACAACTTTGCTATAAACTGTGTTGCAAACCTTAGGTAACTTACTAACTGTGTTACTTGCTTTTGCAACAGCTTGTAGTAGGGAGTGTCTGCTCTCTTTTGGAGAATGACAGGTACTCCAACCATTGCCACTGCTGGTCAAGCACTCGTCTGAAACCCTTTTGTTTTGGAGGGACTGCAGCATTGCCCCAGGCAGGGCCAACCTTAGGAACTCCACTTGCTGCACCAGTGCAGGGCCCCTCCAGGTGTAGGGCCCAATTTGACCAAATTGCCCTAAGGCCCTGGCCACGGAGGAGAGAACAATCCTTCTCACAGAGTTCTACAGCAACCTCCATCAGGGGAAGAAGGGAGTTCTCTGAGGCACCATGTTTTCACCTCCAAATGGGGACTGCTGCATGTGCACTGAGATAGCACCACTCTCCCCCACAAAGACTATGCTGTTAGATCCACAGACCATGTGTTGCTACTGCTGCCTACATACCACACTCTCTGTGTTTCTCTTTGCTCTCCGTAAGCAGCTGCCCAACAAGGTAAGAGGAGACAGGGGCCTTTCACCTGTCCAGCTGGACAGACCACAAGGGAAACATTGAGAAAAGCACAGACCTCAGTATGCCTGCCTGCTGGGACCAGTGTGATCTCAGCTTCTGCTGTGTGGGGCTGCTGACCTACGTTCTTTATTTCAATGATTTCTATCCTGCTTTTCTCTCCAAATAAACAGTGTTCAGGCCCTTGTGGTTTTGCAGACTCCACAACTGATAGTGAAATAATGGAAATAGCCAGACCTGATGGATTCCTGCTACTTGGTGCTCTTTCAGATAACTTCCAAAATGTAAGAGTCCTGCTGGGAAGAGATGATTAGCAACCCCACAAGTGTTTTTCTCTCAGACAGTGCCTGCTTTTTTGAGCTGATTCAATTGTGATGGATTCATACCAATATGACCTCAGCCATCAAGCTAGTCTTGCATGATGTGGTCCCAAATGGTGATGCCCCTGGGGACCTACATTTGTTCTTCCATGGGTGGAATTGCCCTCAGGCAAGTGCTCAGGGCATGCAGCAAAAGGACACCCCTGCTTCCTTGCTTGCCTAACTCCCATTCTCCCTCATTAATTCCATGTGCAGCTGTGGCAGCGTAGCATGGGTGGCAACATATGCTGCAGGTTACTTAGCAATGTTTTGGTATGAGCCTACCACAGCCACTGCCAGGATTGTGGATACTGTGTGTGGATCATCCTGGATTTTTGGCAACCCTGGCCACAGCACGTGGCCGATGCAGATAGGAGGATGGAACCACTTCCTGCCATTGTGCCATGCTCAGAGATCTTTGCCTAGAGTGACTGTCATTCCCCCTTTCCCTTGGCACAGTGTTTCTTATCTTCCCCCATCCTAGGGTTGTGTCCAAGTATCATTATGCCTGGCTCAGGGTACGTTGGTGGGGGAGCTTGTTTCAGAAGGGCAGCAATGTGTGAGTACAACCTTGCCCATCTGCCTATAGGCACAGGTGCCATGAGCATTGCCTAGTGCAGTTTCTCAAACTGTGGGTCAGGATCCACTAGGTGGGTCGCAAGTCAGTTCTAGATGGGTCCCCATTCATTTCAAAATTTTATTTTTAATACAATGGTATGTGACTGCATTTGGGGAAATGTTACAAATCTGTACTTTGAACAAACTACTATATTAAAAAAATTAATACTATATTAAATTAAATACTAATATATTAAATAAATACTATATTAAAAATATATATATATAAAATTTCCTGCTTCATGATGTCACTTCCGGTCATGACATCAATTCCAGTGGCTCCTGACAAATTCTCATTCTAAAAAGTGGGTCACAATGCCAAAAGCTTGAGAACCACTGGCCTAGTGCAAGTCTCCATGTCTATTGGGCTATATGCCCCATGGGGTATACTATCAGGGCAGTATGGCTTGACTTGTGCTGTGGGTTGGTTATTGTTGAACAGTCACTGCTTGATGATTGGTGAGCTGTGACTGGGTCTCTATGGATGCTGGTGGGATAGTAGGCTTTAGTGTTTACTATGTGTGGGTATTGGGGGGGGGGGTGTATCTCTCCAGAGCCACATATCCTTGGGCTGATATGGGGCCATCATCAGGCAATCACTGCCCACTGAATGGTGGGCTATTCAGGGATCTCCATGGACACTGATGGAGGTACTGGGAGAGTTGCACCAGCATGGAATAGCTTGGGCTTCTTTTTCTTCTTCCCCTGTTGTGCTGAACGGACTTGGGTTTTGTTGAGTTTTGCACCAACTTTGTGCTAACATAGTAGTGACACTGGTGCAACCTTGGCATTGGACTGCACCGTAAGAGATTATTGAGTTGGTAGTGCTTGAAGCAGTCTGCCTTCCTATGCCAGAACAACTCAGTCCTACTCTTACAGGCTGAAGGAATAAGCCCTGTGCAGCCCAGGAGCTATCCACGGTGCTGAAGAGCCAGTGTTGAATTGATTCCAAGTCTCTGCTATATGTTCTGCCTTACGGCAGGTTCCCTTACAAACCACCACTATCTCAAAACACAGCCATTGGCTATGGGTTACTACAATCCGTCACCCCTAGTTCACCTCCACATGGCTTCACTCAGTCCCTGAAGGCTTTGCTTTGACTCCTGTGTCTTCCGCCAACCAAGATACCGCAGCCATAAAATAACACCCTAAAGCTGTGACATGAAGATTTAATAATACAATCCAAACACAGGAGACTTAACTCCTTCATCCTCATCCCCAACCATGCCTAAGTATGTCTGCATTTTGTTTACTTTCTACTTCTGACTTTCCTTCCCCCTCCTTCTCCCTCTTATGGTTAACATTTACATTGTAAGCTTCTTCAGCACGTGGATGTTTTGCTTATGCAACTCTGAGAAGTGCTATTTTGATCCTGCTGTATCAAACAACAGGGATTATATAGAATCATCTTTCTTCTGATTTGGACTTGAACGGAGAGATGATGATGATGATGAACTCTCAAAGGAGAGATAAATTTTCAACCCCCATGAGCTCAGATACATTTGCTGGAATTTCTTCTCCCCACTCCATCAGCCTCCCTGTTCCCAAACACCCTCCCTGCCACTCCTCCTCTAGCTAGTAGCTCAGTGGCAGAAGTGGTAATGATAGCTGCATGCAGAAAGTGGCCAGGCGGGTGGGCTTTTCTCCTCCTTCTAACTTGTACCTTGGTGCTGTCAGAGCCAGGAAGAAAGGCACAGCAGCCCTTGGGACTTGTCATATTTTCAAGGACAATGCAATAACAGTATAACTCTTGCAAAATCCAGGCAGATTCCCTGCTGCCTGCTCCTGATCAAACCCAGAGAAAGCCACCAGATCTAGCATCCTTTGGTTGGCTGCTCTCTTTCCTGAACTGTCTCTTTCCTCCCAGTATTCTACTACTCAATAGCTACTGATGTCACCCTGGCAACAGGCCCTTTTGTGTTCCAAAAGCCTACTGCCTCATCAGAATGCCTTCTCCCTGGCAGATGACATGGCAGGCCCACCACAGACTGGTCTTCAGATCACTGACTGCTAGATCCGGTGCTGTAAGTGTCCCATAGGATTGGTCCAGAAGTTCCACTTGACTCCCAGCCATCAGTGGTTGTAAAACCCAGTGTTCGCTTGGGAGGAAAACGGTTCTCCAAATTCAGCCATAGAAAAACTTTACCAAAAAAGTGTTAACCGAGCTTAGATAGAGCCCCCAGCAAAAGTTCTGCAAGTTTCTTTCACAAACTCTTTGACAGACGTAAGGCTGAGTTAAATGTTCTGCCAAATCTGGGGATTTGATTCAAAAGGAGCAAACTCACTTTGTTAAGCCCTGCAGAATGCAGAGAAGAGTCACTTCATTGAACATCCACATCCTTTCCTTTATCCTTTGGTGCTCTTTTCTTTCCTGGGCTGATGCGACTTCTTGTTACTATTTTCTCCTCCTTTGCCCTCACAGTCTCATTTTGCCCACACTGCTGTTTGATCCAATTTGGCTTTGATCCACATCGTGTTTTTTCATGTCTGATGGGATTGGATGACATCAAAAACCACATAGGTCATTGTAGCCAAAAGAATGAAATAACAGTGTGGGCAAATGAAGCATAGGACTGCAAGTGAAAAGTAGTTGGAGAACCTCACTGAAACAACACAGTGTTTATAACAAGTGGCAAAAGTTTGTGAAAAGCGGGAGGAACATTTTGACACTCCTGAAGGCCATGCAAGGTAAGGAGTTTTGATCCAGCCGAAAGTAAGTGTATATTTGTAGGAAAACCCTCTGAGAAATCGCCTGCAGCAAAAGATACCTATAGGTAAGCAAAGTTTTCCATAAGGTTGCCAAAATAGGGATGGGTGTGTGTTTAAGGGAAGCCAATGGGTACCTAGATTTGAAAATAGTGTGCTTAAGGAACTTAGCTGAAAATGCAACCTTCGTTTAAGAGAAATAGCAACTTCGGTAACAAAAATGTATGTGTTTAAAAATGAACAACTGCAATTTTAGGTGCGTAAGAAAAGTCATTCTCTGTACAGATTATCCCCTTGGCAGGACTACTTTACATAAGAACATAAGAACAGCCCCACTGGATCAGGCCATAGGCCCATCTAGTCCAGCTTCCCGTATCTCACAGCAGGGAGCACACCAGATAACAAGAGACCTGCATCCTGGTGCCCTCCCTTGCATCTGGCATTCTGACATAGCCCATTTCTAAAATCAGGAGGTTGCACATACACATCATGGCTTGTAACCCATAATGGATTTTTCCTCCAGAAACTTGTCCAATCCCCTTTTAAAGGCATCTAGGCCAGATGCCGTCACCACATCCTGTGGCAAGGAGTTCCACAGACCAACCACACGTTGAGTAAAGAGATATTTTCTTTTGTCTGTCCTAACTCTCCCAACACTCAATTTTAGTGGATGTCCCCTGGTTCTGGTGTTATGTGAGAGTGTAAAGAGCATCTCTCTATACACTTTATCCTTCCCATGCATAATTTTGTATGTCTCAATCATGTCCCCCCTCAGGCATCTCTTTTCTAGGTTGAAGAGGCCCAAATGCCATAGCCTTTCCTCATAAGGAAGGTGCTCCAGCCCAGCAATCATATTAGTCGCTCTCTTTTGCACCTTTTCCATTTCCACTATGTCCTTTTTGAGATGTTTTGAGAATTGGACAAAATATGCCAGGTGTGGCCTTATCATCGATTTGTACAATGGCATTATAATATTAGCCATTTTTCTCTCAATACCCTTCCTAATGATCCCAAGCATAGAATTGGCCTTCTTTACTGCTGCCGCACATTGGGTTGACACTTTCATCGACTTGTCCACCACCACCCCAAGATCTCTCTCATGATCTGTCACAGACAGCTCAGAACCCATTAGCCTATATGTGAAGTTTTGATTTTTGGCCCCAGTGTGCATGACCTTACACTTACTGACATTGAAAGGCATCTGCTTTTTGCTGCCCATTCTGCCAGTTTGGAGAGATCCTTCTGAAGTTCCTGACAATCACTTCTGGTCTTCACCACTCGGAAAAGTTTGGTGTCGTCTGCAAACTTAGCCACCTCACTGCTCAACCCTGTCTCCAGGTCATTTATGAAGAGGTTGAAAAGCACCGGTCCCAGGACAGATCCTTGGGGCACATCGCTTTTCACCTCTCTCCAATGTGAAAATTGCCCATTGACACCCACTCTCTGTTTTCTGGTCTTCAACCAGGTCTCAATCCATGAGAGGACCTGCCCTCTAATTCCCTGACAGTGGAGTTTTTTTCAGTAGCCTTTGGTGAGGGACCATGTTAAACGCCTTCTGAAAGTCCAGATATATAATGTCCACCGGTTCTCCCACATCCACATGCCTGTTGACCTTTTCAAAGAATTCTAAAAGGTTTGTGAGGCAAGACTTACCCTTACAGAAGCCATGCTGATTCTCCCTCAGTAAGGCCTGTTCGTCTATGTGTTTTGAGATTCTAACTTTTAACCTGCATTCAGGTGATAGCTAGGCCAGGACACAGAGCAGAGCAAATAATTATTGCCAGCCACATTCTTCCAGTTCATCACCTTGGATTGCCACAGAACTTGCAAAATTGTACAGCATTGTCCTAATGAAGTGAATCTTTGTATAATGAAAGCTATTCTGTTTGCGCATATAATAACTTGCTAATTCCTGGAACTGGAAAGTTAAAGAGGGTAGTTTGGCTTAACGGTGTTACATGTTTAAAAATGGGAGCTCCTTGTTTGCTGTCAAGGCATAAACGAGCTTCTTATCTGTGTTACAAGTTGCCTTTGCAGAGCTCTGGGAGTAAATGCTTTTGTAGGGAAGTTAGTTAATTATATTTATGAGAAATCTAAATCTGTTTTACAGCAGATTCTTTAACCCTGAATAAAATCTCCCCCTGATCCACTGGCACTGTTTTTATCATGGAACTTTGAGATGTATAGGAGTTAATAAAGACTCTCTCTCTCTGCCCCCATTCCATTCTGTTCTGCCCTGTCTCCTGCCCCGATTTACTTCCTGCCCTGGTTTACCCTCCCCCACCAACTTACCTTCATCAGCAGACCTTGTCCTAGCCACTGCTTATCCTATCCTTAAATGCATTTTGGGGTTCTAACTGACCTCAAGAAAGGTACAAAAAGTAACATTTCTCTCTAAATGATCACACTCCATGTATTCTAGGGAGTCAATAGTTTTATGGTGGTTAAGCCTTCAACCCTCACTTTTGTGTGTATGTTTAATTTGAAGGCATTGGGGTCCATTAAACCCCAGTTAAAATGAATGGGGGAAGGCACTGCACATCAGAAGATATTACTGAACCTACGTGCGTTATGTGACTTCAGCCCCAACCTGAAAAAGTCAGCTGTGTGAATAGTATACATACAATACTTCCATCATGTTGTCACGCCAGGGTAGATCAGGACATGACAACCATGTGATATCTGTGTTTTGTTCACTCATGTTCACCCCTTCCAGGAGTTTCTGAATTTAAAACATTGAGGTTTGGTGCGATTCCCCATAGAAAATAGTGTAAGGTTGCTGCTGTTGCAGAAGTTAAGATAAAGAACTGCTAATCTTTCAGGACTGATTTACGGGTCATGCCCCTTGAGAATTTTGCATTCTGGAGAAGAAACAGAGCTCTCTTGAATTTTCCATCAGAAATGTGTGAAGTTTGTTGGTACTGAAACCTCCGTTTTCGAACTAAGCCTTTGTGTAATCAGTCTATTCCTGGCAGCATTTATTCCTGAAGATTGCAAATATTTAACACATCTGTTAAAGCGATTACCCCAAAGTTAGTGTTGGATAATTTGCAAATGATGATTTTTTTTTTTCCCAGGAAAATGTTGCATAGTCGATGTTTGGCCCAACTTTGAACGCTGCAGTGGTAATAGCTTGCACTTCTTAGGGAAAGTTACAAACCGTGCCTGTTATAGGCCAGTTATGCCAGCGTTGCGTTAAAAGAAAATAATAATTTGGCTATAAGCTGCCTATATTTGATGCTGTTTTGTCCCATTAGCTGACTCTGTTAGAGAGAAGTCAACCATGTCAGAGTATGTTTTCAATTACTTGGCTTGCAGTATGCATTGCAAATTGGTTTTACATGTTGCACTTGTTAGATTTATAGTGCAGCAAGAAAATGAACACTAAACGTTTGAAGCATAACAGAATTTTATCAAAAGACATTGGATATGATGAGGCTATATACAGAAATACGGAAGGCACAGCACATTGCTGAGGTCTCCCCAACCAAATACAGACCATCTGATTCCCACAATAAGACTCTTTTTTTTTTCAGTCTTTCTTTTTCAACATTCTTAGGTCACAACCATGAACATTAAGACCCCTGAACAAAGTGAGACTTACAGCCCAGTCCTGAGCTGCCCTGCGCCCAGAACAGCAAATGGCTGCTGCAGCATCCTGTGTGTACTGGGAAGCCGCTGACATCTCCTCAACATTTGTCCCCTTCCCCTGGGTAAGGGTGCAAGCCCTGCAATGGGGCTACTCAAGTCTGCACTGGCAATTTTGCTGGCACAGAGTCCCCGTGTTGGGCTGGAAGGGGTTCAGCGGAGCAAAGTTCCACTAGTCCCACCCCCTCACTCTGTGCCCTCCCCCCACCCCTGAATGCCTCCCTCCCCCACTGTTGACAAACCTATCCACCATTTGGAGCTCTTCCCTTGCTCCAGGCAGCTTCAGGCTGGCGCTGAGCTCAGAGTGGCTGGGACTGAGCCGGCACCAGTGCTGATATGATGCTGAGTGTCATTATAGCACATTATATCCCATATAAGGCGTGCCTTATAGCACATTTGCAACACTCAGCGCCAGCATAGAGCTGGTGCTAGGAGCTTCAGACTGGGTTCTTATTTCTGAATAAGTATTCATAGAATTGCATTGCCCGTTTGGTTTAATCATTTAATATGTTTCTGCTTATATATTTTTTACAACTGTGTACAACCTGCTTTGAATTCTTATTTAAGAATAAACCGGGGGGGGGGGGTGTCTCTATTTTAAAATTAGCTACAGCAATGTGGCAGGAGATTATATATTACTGAAGAGCAATTAAACTCATTTAGTAATATGAAAGACCTGGTGAGCAGTCACATTTTGAGAATTGTGACAGCCACTTGATGTGCCTAATCTTTGCAAAGAAAGATCTTAAAGACATTTCTCCCATGGTTAAATATGCAGTGAGCAAGCCTCCCCCTTCTTCATTAATATGTTGTTCTAAAACCTACAAATATCGTAGTTTTATTAACGTAGATATAGTTACCGAAAGCATACTTTGGCCATATCCCAGTCACTAGGGATGAAGTTTTCCATCCCTGTCTAGCGTAGTCTGTTTCAACTGCTAAAATTTATGCCAGGTTATAAACAGTCACTTTTTGAAGGCATTGTTTGTACACCAAGGAGTCTTGATTAACACTGCAAGAGAATGACTGTGGTAGCTGTGCATTAAAAACACAGACTCTGCTGTATCCTTCCAAAGGTATGTGTGGTCCAACATCCTGTTTCCAACAGTAGCTATTTAGATACCTGTTGAAAGCCCATGAGAGGGTAACAATCATGGTTTGTCTCCAACGATCTGTTCAAAGGTATACTGACTCTGAACCAGGAGGTGTTAGTTAGGTATCATGTCTGATAGCAATCCGTAGACTTACTCTCCATGAAATAATCCTTTCAAACATCTATCTAACAGCCCAATCCTATCCAAGATTGGACTGTCAAGAGGAGGAGTTTACAACAGTGGAAAAGTCTTCTACTATTTTTTAAATTTGATTTTACTGTTTTAATATTGCATATTACGGGGTTACTTGGTAAGCCACCCTGGATATATTTATATTGGAAGGTACATATAAATCTGTAGAATAATAGAAATATAGTGTTTATCAAATGGTTACATGCACATCATAACAATTTACCATTTGATAAATGATATCTGTATTCACTCTGAGCAGTTTCACAACTGAGATTTCACATGTGCAAAACAACTACCTCTCCTTTCCACCTTTTTTCTTTGCGGAATAACTCTACTTTTGGTGTAATCCAGAACGTGCAAACAAGTTTCCTTGGCTATTTTATTGCAGAAAAATAGAAAGCAGTACAGTTTATTGATTGGGATCATGTCCCAGTTTTTATGTTAAATGGGGATACTTTCCACACAGACTTCTTTTTGAAAAATCACGTATGTTGTGGTGATGCCATTGCTAGAGTCCTAAGTAATTCTGCCAAAGAAATTATTTTGCAGAATAATTACTGGCTTATTTGCTAGGCAAAAAAAAATGACATTGTCAGGGCTTTACAGTATAGGTGTGCATCACTGAATGATAGGTACACGTTCTCCTGTCCCTTTTGTTATTTATGTTAAGCGAACATTCAGCCTTAGTTGCGTAAACAGACACTCCCTTCCAGACACTAGCTGGACTCACAGGCTACTGGAGATAGTCTCCTCCTTGCATTAAGAGCCTCTTTGTTGTGTAAACAGAGAGTCTGCTGCAGACTATGGGAGACCTGATTGCCTCATTAAGAGCCTCTTTGATAGGCTTTTGACCGTATATGCGGTCCGTCGTTAAGCAGATTGTTAAGCAATACAAGCCTGTATATGATAGGGGTTCCCAAACTTTGCAGCGCCATGACTTGTCTCATCCTCTGCAGTAAGTTACAATGCTCCTGGTGGTGCTAGAGGCCTCTTCTGACCTGGCGACCCACTCTACAGGCCTCAGAATGGCATTCAGAAGCCTTTGTAAGCCACTTCGGGTTTTCAGAAGTAAATCAGAAGGTGTTTACGGAGGGTTATGAAGGCCATTCTGAGGCCTGCAAAGGCCTGTAGAGTGGGCCGCTGGGCTGGGATTAGGTCCCCACTGGTAGTTACTAGGGCTTCTGGAATGATTCCTATTTGGAGCCAAAGCAGTGCATGGGTAGGCAGGAGGTCGCAGATTGTGACCCACTGTGCTTGAGCTCACAACCCATACTTTGGGAAGCACAGGTACATGGTAATGCTTAGAAGACCATCTTCTATTGGACGCAGCAATGCAAATAAAAATGTTTTTAATTTCCTTTTCATTGTTGTTGAAATCTATTTTCAGACCATCCCTTTGAGATTTCAGGAGCTAGGATGGCATAGCAGTTCTGTTGTTAGATCTAAAAAATCCAGCTTCAAATCCCCACTCAGTCACGAAGCTTCCTGGATGACCTTGGGCCAGTCACAATCTCTCAGCTTATCCACCCTCACAGGGTTGTTGTGAAGACAAAGCGAGGGAAGGAACCATGTACACCAACCTGAACTCCTTGGAGGAAGCATGGTTTAAATAATGATAAATGTAATCATTTATCAAGAAGGAAGTGTATAAAATGATCTCACCCACATCTTAGACCTATGCTGCAAAATAAAATCACCTTAACAATGAAGCAAAATAGAACAAAATCACTTCAAAATGAAAACGCTCTAGGCAAGGAGGCAGCAGGACCTAATATCTCCTTCCTCACCCAAAATGCTCTCAGTAGTTAAGCTGCTTGCCTGCCTCTCAACACAGCAACAGGCTGGCCCAGTCTAAACAACTAAGGGCACAATCCAAACCCTGGGTTCAGCCGCCCAAGTCCCCAAGTTCTGGTCAGCATGCCGGCTTCCTGTGAAAAAGGTAGGCATGGGGGGGGAGGAGGGGGGGAGGCGCTACTGGGGGGGAGAGGGAGGGTGATGGGCAGCCCCAGGCGGATGGGGAGCGGGAGGTGGGGCTGGGATCCGGCAGTTATGCCGGATCCCAACCCCCATTCCCGGGGACAACGGAGCAGCTTCAAGCTGCTCTGCTCTCCTTGGACTTGTGCCACCTCAGAAAGTGGCGCACGTCTGAGGAGACCCATAGGTGCCAGCAGCCCTTGCCCAGAGGTAAGGGGAAAAGGTTCCCCTTGCCTCTGGCTAAGCCGCTGCTGGCCACAATCCTGCACTGGATACGGTGCAAGCCTCCTGGGTTGCCTGTTCCAGCACAAGTGAGGATTGTGCCCTTAGCAAATTAACTCACACAGCAATACTCCCCAGAACAATGTAACATAGATGCTCACGTATAGTATGTGAAATTTTTGCCAAGTAATCAAGCTCCAATTATCACTTCGCCTTATCTCCGGGTCAATCAGAGGGCAGAGCCTTTCAACTCTGAACAGTTTAGTTTCTCCACTCAGCTCAGGCAGGCACCTCCTTAGTTGCTATTGTAAATTTCCTGGGACATTCCAGTCAAAGTTAACCTTTTATTCTCCTTCCTTCTGCTGCAGCCTGGTTCTGCATTGCAAATGCTTGCAAAGAAGTTCTGTTTTTTTTGAAACACCAGGATGGGACCCTCCTTCCCAGGCTACAATTCAGTGCATCATTACTTAAGAATAACACCCATGGAAAGCAGTGGGTCTACTTCTGAGTAAAAAGGGTTGTAAATATCTCAACTCTCTGCTGCAAATTGAATTGCGCACACTCAGTTATGTGTTTTGGGTTGTATATTGTATGTAGAGCTAGACACCTTAAAGGTGGATTTGATTCATGGTGGTTCCCAACCTTTTTCACTTGCATATCCCTTGGCAGCCCATTTCCATAAATTGTACCCTTCATATTAGCAAAATGTTTGTAATTAATACAAACCTTCATCTCCTCCATGTGAAAGCCCAGACCTCATGTATTCATCACATATTTTCTCTTTTCATCTGTTTGAAGAACTGCCTTTGCAGTGTTTTGCACCAGAAGTGTGCTGAGAAATTCTGGGTGATTGATCACTTTCCATATTATGTTCCAGCTTTTTTACTGTGCTGGTTGTCAATCACTGGTTCATAGATGAATTGATGACCTAAAACTAGCTATTGGTAGGGCTTTCACAACCAACTAGCTACCTGCCTTGCTGGTCCTTGCAAGGCATTATGGAGCACGGCCTGCCTTTTTCTGCCATTATTCCATTCTTTTTCAAGTACCCCTAAAGGTCCTGTTGAGTGTCCCTGGGAGTACATGAATACCAGGTTGGGAACCACTGTTTTACTGGTATGTATGTGGTTTACAGTGCACTTACTCTGATAGTGTTTCAAAAAGGTGGTGAAGACCAGAATTTAAAAAGGATAAAAATGTATCTTATGATCTTATACTATGTTCTTAATAAATTAGAGACTACAGTTCTTAGGTAACAATTAGTGGTAGGTTATTTTTCAGGATCTGGCCTGGGGTAAAATCAGACAAAACTATAGTCAGGCACCCCCCTAAGTTTAACCCCTGACTTATCCGAGGGTCATAGAAAATTCCATGATTGTTGGCTCAAAACCTGCCCTCAACTTATCTGTGGGGTTAACTTAGAGGCAAGTAGCTGCGATGAATTGATATAAAGCCCAGAGCACACCAGTGAAAATCAGTGCAAGGAGCTATTAAGACCAAAAAGCCACTTCCTCACTCAAGCTGTCCTAAACCAGCTGCTGTCTAACTACTATCACTGAAGACTAGCCAAAACCTAAGCAGCAAATCCTACAAGCTACACGAGATAAGCTAAATGATAAAGCTAAGCAGCTGGAAATAAAGGCCTCCCTCCTGGAACAAGGTCTAAAGTCTACCAAATACACCTGGTGTTCCAGCTCCCAGTAGCACAATCAGCCGTACACTACAACCACCCGCCACTTAAACCCAACTTAGTAGCAAACCAAAATCCCAAACATGGATGCCTAATATAAAGTCCCATTGTTCATAACAATGGGGGTCTCACATTGTATAGAATTAGTGAGGTGGCAAGAGATAAAGGCACTCCTGAGAAACTCTCATCTTATCTGAAACATTACACCAGCTCTTGCAGCATGACAATATTAGTACTTGTATGGATGCATTAACAACGTGAGTCCCAAAGTCTCGGCTTCGTGCCCTCCCCTACTCCAAATGTTTTCACAGAACACATCTGGCTCCTATGTTTTCACATTTATTATTCTTTGGCAAATAGGCAGCATTTTAAGGGCTATTTATCCCATCTGAAAGAGAGAAGGCACTGAACCATGGGAAAATCATTTCAAGGAAGGGTGCCGTTCTATTTGGGGGCTTGTGTAAATTATACATGAAACTTCCCCTTCAAAAAATAGAGACATGTTTCACAGATGTGTGTGTGGGGGGGACGGGACACGAGGCTATAATTTTTCTTCCTCCTTTGCCCTTCCTACTCATGATATATTCACTAATTTTTTTTTTTTCTATCAAGGGGAAAAAAAGACTTTCGTTTGAAAACACCATGGAAGATGTAACTACCTATCTTAGGTCATTTTGGCAGAGAAGCAACTTAAATTTTTATAAAGCTTTTATAAATGTTTCATGTGTTTTGCCATCATTTTCTGCAGAAAAGCTCTATGTATGGTGACTATATTCAGCTGATTCTCCAAGCCATGGTTTGGAGGATTGGAAATGAGCCATGGGTTCTTTCCTGATCTTGCATGCTGTATTTCCCATGTAGAGCTAACCATAGGTTGTGTAACGCCCAATCTCATCTGATCTCGGAAGCTAAGCAGGGTCAGGCCTGGTTAGTACTTGGATTGGAGACTGCCTGGGAATACTATTTGCTGTAGACTTATACCATAGTCTTTCGAGAATGAAGGTTGCCAACCATTCAACCATTTGTTCTACATCATAGGGTAAGGAAGAGGCACAAAGAGACTAGGAGGCACACATATGCTGCTGATAAAAGGGTTAATTGTAGGGCTTATATACAGAGGTGTTGCTGACAAAGATCTCACAGACCACACTTAATGACAAGCTCTCCCTGGCCTTCATGCAATGAGACCACAAAGCCCCCTGGCTTGAGGCACAGGCTGACTCCATCATAAGCTCAGGGCCCAGTCCCTAAGGTTGTCTACCCTGGGGGCTCCCTCTTTACCCATAGGGATTAGAATCCAGGTTGGGGCTGGGTCAAAGGGTGGGGGCAGAATGTTGAATGATGTTTCAACTGAAAGCTTGACATTTGAGATTCACTGAGGACATACATAAATCTGCAGTGTTATGACTCTTCACATGTATAGGCCAATATGACATGGTGATCAACGGATGAACACAGATGTGTGAATGCTAAAGGGAAATGGCGAATGAAGCCAATGCTTCAGGTCACTGCTCTTGATTCTTGAAGTATCTAAGCACAAATCTTATCCAGCCATGGTGAGGAGATGTGAGGCAGCCATCTTTACACCTTGCTAATGGTGTTAGGGCAGACTTAACTACGCTGTGGCCTCATGAAATAACGCATCTTTGTTAAGAAAAATGGTCCTCAAGTCTGATAATGAGAAGTAAGGGGACTTGATAATCATTTGTGACTTTCTAGGATGCTGGAGTTTCTTTACTGTTCGTATCAGGAAAACTAGTTCACACCCATGTTATACAGCAGAAAGCTTTAGGCTGGAATCCTATCCACACTTACCTGAGAGTAAGCCCCATTGAATGTAATGGGACTTACTTCTGAGTAGGTATGCATAGGATTGGGCTATTAGTCTCATTAATTCTGCAGAGACAAATTCAGCAGGGAGGGATGCAGGTATTCATCTATGTCTGGAATTTCACAGAACGTTTGTGCACATAGATGCGCACATGCATCCGGATGAAATAGCCTTTTATTGTTAAAACCGGGTGATAATGTTGTTTGTTTGCCTGGCTGTAAATAATTGGTTTCCTCGTATGCATATATTAGGAGATGAATTCTCTCGCCTACTACAATAAAATGTATTGCTTGGAAAGTTTCAGAAATTGTTTTCAGAGCTTGTTTTTGCAGCTAGTACCATAGCAGGAACACATTCTTTCTCAAGTCTGCTATCTGAGACCCTATTAACTAGAGATACTGAGGACCTTCACACACACAGAGCATGTGTTTTGTTACTGAACCTCACACTTACCTAGCTAACTATGTCATCAAAACTCACATGGGAATTATCCAGCACTACTGCTGATTGATGCTATGCACCAAAGGTGACATCTTAAGCCATTTCTGCCCAACGTTGCATATATGCAACAGGCATAATGTGTACACCTGTGGGTTGGGCAGAAATTGGTTAAAGACCTGACAGTGTTTGTGGACAATGGTCTACTATATCAGATGCAAGAAGTGGCCATCACAGTATAGGATGATGATCTTGCAAAGTTTTGTTCCTCCGTTATGTTAACTAGGACTGCCTGCTTTATCAAACTGTATGTGCCTTTCATGTAGGAACAGCAATATTTGCTCATGCTCTCTCTGTGTCTCTGTCTCTCTCTCTCTCTCAACCTTTTGAGAAACCTCCAGAAACTTGTCCAATCCCCTTTTAAAGGCATCCAGGCCAGATGCCGTCACCACATCCTGCGGCAAGGAGTTCCACAGACTAACCACACGCTGAGTAAAGAAATATTTTCTTTTGTCTGTCCTCAATGCTCAATTTTAGTGGATGTCCCCTGGTTCTGGTGTTATGTGAGAGTGTAAAGAGCATCTCTCTATACACTTTATCCTTCCCATGCATAATTTTGTATGTCTCAATCATGTCCCCCCTCAGGCGTCTCTTTTCTAGGCTGAAGAAGCCCAAACACCGTAGCCTTTCCTCATAAGGAAGGTGCCCCAGCCCAGCAATCATCTTAGTTGCCCTCTTTTGCACCTTTTCCATTTCCACTATAAGTGAATAAAGATTCCAAAGTGGCAGGGGCTAGGTCTGATCTGCTGATCTGTTTGTTTAATATATTTATCTTATACTAACTTCTTATTAACCTCATAACTATCATAACCCTTCCTCTAGAAGCTCAGAGTGGTTTTCTACATGGTGATCCCAAATGTCTCCTGTCTGGCCACTAATCAGCTCCACTTAGTAAGCCTCCTAAGTTTCATGAGTGCATAATAATGTGTTAGATGTCCAGTTTGGAAATATAGAGGGCTCTTATGACAGAGTAGCACTTCTTCGTATGCTGGCACCAAATCCATGCACATTAGATAGCAGCCAAAGTTCACCTGAAATATTTAATCAGCGAATCTTTCCCAACGTGAAATAGAGTCATTTTTCATGCCATATTTCCTGCCCCTTTGGGCCTGCCAAGACCCTGCATGATCCCTAAATTATTAAATTAGGGCTTCCATGATCATCCAAAGGTCATGGTGCCTAATGTGTGTTAATGTGATGGACGTGTCAGATACAATTATCTTCAGCAGTAAAATATGGTTTTATAGCCCCAAATACAATAAATTACAGTGCGCTGCTCAGACTGCTGTCGTCAGGGATATTTCTGCACCATTAAGGTTTGATGAGGAAGTTCAGCCTATGCTTGGATGCTGGGGAGGATCAGGGGTGAGCAAAGAACAGGAATTGGTTTGTTTCACCTTCTGTCATTGTTGGTGCTGTTTTTTGATGGATTAAACATCAGAGTGATCTTCAGAATCTAACCTTGTCTTGTAGGGAAAATCCAGGCAGGACACTATTACAATAGCTTCAGTATTTTCTTGGCAGCCGAGGCATTCTGATATATTTGCTAGCAGTTCTAAAAGGCTTGAAATTTGAATCCCATGCTTCCTCTCAGGGCCCAGCCAAACAGACTGTAATTGATTCATCACAGGCTGCCAAGGCACCTCCTTTGTTCTGCAGCCAGCCAGGTAAACCATCATTCCTGGGATCTACAAAAACAGTGACACTTTAAAATGGCTCTTGCTTTGCACATCTATACATGAAACACATAATTAGATTGCAGTTCCCAACATTCCAGCACAGTCTCTATGGTGACCAAGAAACAGAACTCAGGGTGGGGCTATACAAATGAAGGGGTGAGAACATTCTGATAGGAGCCAGTTTGTTTTCCAATGGCTGTAGTTGAGGAGGATGGAGTGCAGGTTTTGCACCACCCCAGAAGTGTCCCCCCCCCTTACTTCACCAACGTAAGTGAATGAATGGCTGCTGAAACTGAATGCTGTTTCAGTGAGGGCAAAAGTACCTGACTTGCACTGAATGGAGGCCTGGGTGGTCTGACCCACACAGAATCCTATGGGGAGTATGTACAATGACTTTATTGGCCAGAACCCATAGGGGGACATTGTACCCTCTAAGGAGTCTTCTGAACAATCCTCTCCTCCATTCACATCTTGCCTCCACGAGTAATAAGCTTTTGTATAGCACCTTTTTTAGTTTTCAGTGTGCTTCAGAAACTTCTAGAATTCCTTGCCACCAGCCCTATACACCAGGTCACAATAATTATGAATGGAATGCAGACTGGCTCTATTTTGGAAAATATCTGTTATGGGCAACTGTGAATTTAAGGATGTTCCCTTGCTGAATTTAACTATTTTGGCTGCAATCCTATCCACACATTCCTGGAAGTAAGCTCCACTGAACACAATGGGACTTGCTTCTGAGTAGACATGCATAAGATTGTGCTCTTTGATATGCCCCTCGGGGTAATGTTTGTTCTAAGTTTGTTTAATTTTCCATTTTGTACTAGCATTGTTAGTTATGTCCAGGTATGAGTAGGATTGCCAGAAATTCAGCCAAAGACCATCTTTAAATACATAATTACAATGAGGAAAATAGGCTGTTATCACCTGTATGGTCCTGGGGTGGGTACAGGCCTCAATGGCTGTGTGCTTGCATTGCTTTCTGTCCCAGGGGTATGTGGGAGTTGGGATTCCAGTCCTGCTCAGGTACCCCACTGCAGTATATCCAACCCCAGCAGCAGTAGGGCTGAATCTAAATACTTAAGGTCCAGGAAGAGAGTGGGAGCTAGGACTCAGTCAAAGCAACTGGGTCAGCCTTTCCTCTTGCCTCAACAAGATATTTGAAGGCAATAGCTGGTTCCCAGCCAAGTTTTGGGCATCCTAAACATGAGTCGGCAGAAGCACTATTTGGGTTAAAATAAGAGTTTCCAAACTGAAGGCGACACTGTGCTCGTGGATTTATTACAACGTGGGTATTATATGGATGGCCGGGGGAGGGGGGCTGCAGAGTGTGTCAGATTACATTATCTTGGGGAATTGCTTCTACAGTGGTCCAACTCTTCAATATCAGTGGTAGAGGCCAAGTTCTGATCTCATCCCCGCAGTGTCCCCCAAATGACATGCTTAATTATTTCATAGGAGTCTATGCTTACAATGAACAAATATGGTAGAAAATACGGTATACAACAATTGGGATGTTGGCTTAACCTGCTCTGGTGTCTCTAGCTGTTGGGAGTCAGGTAGCTACTGGCTACCTGCACAGCCCAATCCTGTGTCCTGTTCACTGGTCACATTAGAGAGTGACCAAACAGCCATAAATTTAGATATTGCAGATGTGGGACTGAGAGAAATGTGGCTCCCAACAGACCACCGAGTGAGTATGAGACTTTAATGGGGAAACTTCCTGGTTCACTTTTCAGTCTCTTAGTCACTCCACTTAAGCATTTAACTGCTTAAATAAATGGTTGTCCAATAAAACATATCACTTTCATCTATGCTTTATGTCTCAAAAGATTTCAAAACATACATTTGAAATAGTTCTGAAAAGGGTTGGAATACTGGGGGAAGGGAATGTTTCTGACTGAAACAGATCTGTTATTTTAGTTGCAACTAGAATGTCAAGCCCTTTCCACCCCTAAAAAATGCATTTATGGATAGGTAGGAAGGTGACAATAGGGTAACCCAGCAGGGAGTAATAAAATAGGGTAAATTATCATGGTCTGTAATCTGTCTAATAGAGTCTGATTCTACAATTAACTGCTACTGTATCTGCTTCTGCCTGTAAGCAGAAAATGTTCTGATAACAGGCGATAAGAGGGAGAGGAGGAAGGGGGAATGGATCAATTTTAATGAAAATTCTGGTAGCTTTACTGTTGAAAGACATAAAAGACAGTGCCAAGCTGTGAAAGACGTGTTTCAAATAACTGAAGGCCATAAAACAGTAGGAAAGGTTTCACGCTTTAAACTGTAAAGTCCAACACTTTTTGTGAACTTGAACTATAAAACAAAAATCCACAATCCTTCGGTTTCAGTAATTAAAGGCAAAGAAAGGTAAGACTTCTGGGAAGGGTGCAGCTGTCTAAAGCAATCCAATGTGTTGAAGACTTGTGCTGTATTCATGGAGGTTCTAACTTTCTTTAGCAGGTGGAAACCATATCGTTCATAATCATCCTCATCGTAGTTCCCTCCAGTATCAAACTTGGGTGAGACAGTGCCCGTTGGTTTGGAAGCTAAACAGGGCCACCCAGAAAATAAGGTATGGTAGCTGTTTCTGTGTACAGGGGACAGTGTTTACTTTTCCACTGAGAAGGCAACCCCTGGGGCACATACTTACATTCACAGCCCAATTCTGTCAGCACTACCTCCTTTACAGGTGCTGCAAAAGGCACTCTGGTAGTACACGAAGTAGTGTGCTGCCAGACCACCAGCAAGAAGACCAGAGCCTTCCCCACGGCTGCCCACAGAGGAGCGCACTGGACCTGCTGAGGTAGTTTGGGTGTCGGGGGAGGTGGGAGGTGTGGGGGAGGGTAGAGAGGGGAACACTGGGGAGGAATGGGAGCAGGAAGGCTGCAGGAGGGGGATGGATCTGGCAGTGATGGTGCACACTGGCTCCTTTGCCCTACAGCAGCCGCCTCCCTCCCCCTTTCTCTCCTCAGATTTGCTCCAGCAAAATTCCTTTGCTGTTTTGTGGCCCATTTAGTCAGTTTGGTGACCTCCTTTTTGGAGCACCTCATACTGGCCTGCCTCAGTGAGATGAGGCAGCTGTCCTGGATGGCAAATTGGAGGAGGTGGCATCCTGTGCCCACCTGTTGCCTTTGCAGCTACCTCACTGGGAGAAGCTGTGATGGTCGTCACCACCACTGCCAGGTTAACAGTGAGTAGCCCTTCTCCTCTAAGCTTGCCATCTGAGGAGTGGTAGGGACAGCCACTGCCACCATCAGGAGCAGCCAGCAGCCCCTCCTTCTCTAGCCACTCCATCCTCACTATTGTGCATGTTCAAAATTTTTGAATTTCCTCACAGGCTCCCTTTGTTGTTCTTGTAATGACGCTGCAACCTGCAAAGAGACTTCAACGGAAAGGGGCAATGGAGAAGGCAAGTACCCCAAGTGCTGGGGTGGCAGCATAACTCAGTGGTGGAGTATGTACTGTCCATTAAAATATAAACAAAACTATCAGGAGTGTTCCCCTGTAGCAGTCTGTTCCTGCAGCTGTAAATCTTGAAAATGCCCCATAGCGAGAACATGATGGCCAGTAGAAGGACAATGAGTGGGAGGAGAATGTACAGGGAAGGTGTGGGTTGAGGAAAGTTGTTGGAGCAGCTTTTAGCAAGTGGTGGGAAGGAAGCTGCCAGGGGGATTGGCAGGTGGAGGGAAAACTTCTGTGTTCTCAAGGTGGTTGGGTGGGGGAGTGGCATATTGTCACTGTGCCTCAGGGACCTGCTGGGCCCGGGCCAGACCTGTCTTCCTGCCATCTGCCATCATGACTAATTTGGTGTCAGCCCCAACCAGCTTCTCAACATCTGCAGAACAAGACAGCTGAGTACCGTAAAGCTTCTCCAATTCCCTCTGGTCTCGCTGGGCCCTGGTGGAAAGGATTGTCGTCTCTACCACATTATTTCAAAATGAGCTGTCAGTGTGTGAATTGGCTCTTCAGGGCTTCCAGCTCAGGCTGCGGTTTAAAGATACAGGATGAGCCCAGCGTTGCTCCTGGGTCTGAAAATAAATGAAAACATTTTCTTTTTTATTCTGACTCAATAAATCTACAGGCTGCAGAGTTGCTTCTAGAGTTGTAATTTGCAGGCTGAGTGTCATGGGACAAGAGGAGATGTTCACATTAATTTAGAATGTTTCAGCCAGATGAGAAGTTTGTATGACTGCATCTGTGAGCGTTAGATTTTTTTGAAAATGTTCCATAACATGGAAGGCAGCCCTTGAGTCCTACTGATATCGTGGATACAGTTCAGGCCATAAATTTCTTTTCTGTGTGAGCAGACCTAGCCTTGCCCAGGTTTGGTCACATGCAATATGTCTGGGTTAGGTTAGGAGCAATTTCAACAATTGCAGTGGTGAAGGTGGGACGTGTCTCCTCAATCACAGAAGTGACTGGTGGTCATATCTTTAAGTGCTGGTACCCATGATAATCAATGGAAGTGTGTACACTATTCTGAAAAAGCCAAGGCTGTCCTCTTGAATGGAAAACGCATGGTGTAAACCTGCCCTAAATTAACATAAATCCATTTGTTGCAGTTTAACTAGCTTGTGGATCTGGCTCTTGCAAAATTCGGTGTTCTTAATATATCTGTGCAAATGGGGATTCCACATCTTACCTTTTCTGATGACACAAGGCTTAGGTGAAACTTCTAACTCTAAGAAATAGAGAGGGAAAATTCAGCCAATTCCAAGGAAGCTCGTGTTGAGCAGAAATCAATAGACTAAGGTTTAATCAGGATAAATGCGGAAACAGCTCCTTTGGGAAATTATAAATTGGCGTGTAAGTATATTCCAGAAAAAATGTCAGTTAAGAAATAATAGTGAGGGGAAATGATTCCAAGGAAAAAATGGGGGGGGGGAGGATTGAACTTAAATATTATTAACAGTATTATTAACAGTATTTATATTCACTTTGATGAAGCCAAACAAATGTCCAGTGCGATCCTAGGCAGGTCTAGTCAAAAGTAAGTCCCATTAAGTTCAGTGGGACATACTCCCAGGCAAGTGTGTATAGGATGGCAGCTGTAGTGTGACACAGAACACAGCATTGCACGTATGTGGCACAAAGAAAGCCCATGATCCTGGCATTCAAACATTGATTAAGCTATTGAACATGTATTGGTTAGTTCTCTCTCCTTTTGGTAAAATATAGTCGTGTGTGCTATTATCAAAACTGTTCAGAAGTTGAAAACAAAAGTCCTTTCAAATGTGAGGCTGCAGTCCTATACGCTCTTACCTATGAGTAGGACCCATAGAACAACATAAGACTGACAGCCTAATCCTAACTAGCATTGATGTGTCGGGGCCACATGGCCTCTGCTATTCCAGTGCTCGTTAGGAGTAAGCTGAAGGTCTCCTCGGGGTAAGGGGATATTTTTCCCCTTACCCTGAGTAATGGCCCAGCCTGCCCAATGGGGTTGCTTGGATCTGTACTGGCTATTTAGCTGGCACAAATCCGGGCAGCCCTGTGTAGGGCTTCCAGGCTGAGGACAGAGGATAGGATATGGCGGAAGCCTCCTCCACTGATCCTGCCCCCCTCCTGGGTCTGTCCCATGCCTTCCACCCTCCCCTTACCCCGAAGCACCCCCTTCCCACTTCTGGAATGCCCTTCCTCCACCCTCTCCCATCCCTTGCACCACTTGGTGCTTTACTTATGCCTGCCAGTGACCAGGAGCTTGGATACAGCACTGGTGGGGTGATGCAAGCCATCCCACCAGCACTGCTTATTCTAGAATCATTACAATCATGCTTTAGGGCATGTTGGCATGCTTGTGACACTTGAGGCTGGCTCAGTGCCTGCTGCACTGACAGAAGTTTTCCTTAGGGTTAGGCTGTTATTTCTTAGCAGACATGCATAAGATTGCACTATAAATCACAGCTAAATGAGAATAGAGTATGAACTAGAACTCCAGGATACAAGTTATTAAATGTTTGTCAGCATCCCTATATCATGATACTCTTCCAAAGTTAACTTACCTCTCCCTGCATGGTCTTTGGAATTGGATGTATCACTACATCAGATGCTGCGTGATGACGATCTCCAATGTTCCAGAGGAGTTTTTTGAATGGCTGAGGCAAGTGGAGGTCATTGCTTGAACTTTCAGAGAAGAATCACCAGTTTCTCCAGACCAAGACAGACCTGTTCAAGCCTCTGTAAATTAAAGTAGAAATAGGTGGATCAACTGATGTTGAACTAAAAAAGAAGGAAGGGAGCAGAGTCCACAATATACTTGCAAATATCAGCAAAGAATCCTATGAAAGAATGGTCTCTAGCACTGTTAAACAACATGAATGACAGCACTCAGTTTGTGCAAGGAAGTCAGTGCCTTCCTTCACTTGGATAAAAGACACCTCACAAATATAGACTACTGGTGGCATTTTATTTACATCAGCTTTGACCTTAACCACTTGCCTGGTCACCATCGGTGAGTTGTAATTTTTGACAGGGGAGAAGCTGTGATGAGTTTTTCTCCATTTTCCCCCCATTATTTTGAATCATATTTCAGCAGGTAGCAGCAGATTTAGCAGTGGTTCAAGCACTCGACCAAAGTGGAGCCTGGGATGGTGACATCAGAATTTGGGGTCTGGGTGAGGTCACAAGGTGCAGCTTGGTTGTGTTACAGGGCGGGGACTTGAAGATGTCACAAGCTGGGGCCTGGGTGTTTCACAGTGTGTGGACTTGTGATTGTCACAAGGTGAGGTCACAATGTGAGAGCCTTGAAGATGGTGACATCACAAAAGTGGAGTTTGGTTGTGACTCAAGGTGGAAATAGTGACAGAAAAAGAGAGGGCTGGTTTTTTCACAACTGGGGCCCAAGTGTTGTCTCAGCTCAGAGACCCATGTGTGTCACAGTGTGGTCATGGTGACATCAAAAGGTGGGAAGTGGGTGACATCACAAAAGTGGGGCCTTGTTGATATCAGAAGGTGGGACGTGGTTTGTCACAGTTGGGACTTAGGTGTGTCATCACGTATGGACTTGGTGACATCACAGGTTTGGGTGTGAGTGTGTCCTAAGATGGGGCCTTGCCGTCAACAGCACTGCAAAGCTTTGTTGATTTGTATTTCTGAAATCTATCAAGTATTTCTTTTCACCCGGGATCATAATTCTCAGCATTTCAGTGAAAATCTGATTCACTTTTTGTAAGCCTGTCTTTATAGACTTGGCTTTTACATTGTGTGTTCATGCTGATTTCAATTTCAATTTAAACACATACATCTCAAAATAGCAGGAAGGTCATTTATGAAACCTATAATTCCTTACTCGTCTTTCTTTACATTTCCTTCTCTTTTCAGGGTTGGTCTTTTCTATCACCGTCCTTGGAGAGGCACAACTTGGTAAAAATTATTTCAGCAAATGGAAGAGTCCCCCTGGCATAGCTGTCTTGTAAGACGAAGTAAGTCAACTCCTCTTTTTAATTAATTAATTGCCTTGGTTCTTTGGCTTTTGCTATAATCTGTTTTTTTTTTGTTTTTTTTTCCTCTCTTCACAATAGAAGGATTCAATTCTATGGCTCCCAGCGACATCACGTCTTATTATAAGCACCTTCATTATAACAATGCATCTTAATTATACTTGGAATCCTTTGAACTTGAGAACACTGTTTTAATGAGTGAGCTACGTGCACTATGCTGTTTTCTCAGGATGTTTAAGAAAAGATGTGAGTTCCTTTTGGACACGGTGGCCTGGTTCTAAGAACATAACAGCCCTGCTGGATCAGGCCCATCTAGTCCAGCTTCCTGCATCTCACGGTGGCCCACCAAATGCCCCAGGGAGCACATAAGACAACAAGAGACCTGCATCCTGTCATTCTGACATAGCCCATTTCTAAAATCAGGAGGTTGCAAATACACATCATGGCTTGTAACCAGTGATGAATTTTTCCTCCAGAAATTTGTCCAATCCCCTTTTAAAGGCATCTAGGCCAGATGCCATCACTACATACTGTGGCAAGGAGTTCCACAGACCAACTACACACTGAGTAAAGAAATATTTTCTTTTGTCTGTCCTCCCAACACTCAATTTTAGTGGATGTCCCCTGGTTTGGTGTTATGTGACAGGAAAAAGAGCATCTCTCTAGCCACTCTATCCATCCCCTGCATAATTTTGTATGACTCAATCATGTCTGTCCCCCCCAGGTGCCTCTTTTCTAGGCTGAAGAGGCCCAAACGCCTTAGCCTTTCCTCATAAGGAAGGTGCCCCAGCCCAGTAATCATTTTAGTTGCTCTCTTTTTCACCTTTTCCCATTTCCATTTCTGATGCTTATCAAGCCAGCACTACAATTTGCAAGGCTGAAGAGTGGGCGTCTGCCCCGCCCCCGCCATCCCCATTCATCCAAGGCAATGTGTGAGGGTAGTATAGCCAAATCAGTACGGTCATTTGATAGTGTGTTTTCGCTTTTGTTTTTTTAAAAGCACAGGTTTTTCTCTGTCCTCTTGACACCTCCCATTCAATGTCTTCTTTTATCGTTCAAGTTCTGTACATCAGAAGTATGTGTGCAGAAGCCTTCAAAGTCTGATTTTTATGCCTTGAGGGAACTGCGCAATCCCTAAGCTTGTCTACCAAACTCAGAGAATGTCCTTTTACCCAAATGAACTAAAGCTTAGGCTGAGTCCTTATACGCATAAACGTGTGAGCCTCACCTCTCCAAGGTCATATGTGTGGTAAGAGCCCCACCCTCAATAGTGGGCACAGATTGGAGATGTTCCATTGGGGCCACAGTGCCATTTCCTGGGGAAGGGGCAAATGCTCCCTTATCCTGAGGAATCTCCAGCTGCTGTCCCAGCCCCAAAGGATACAGCGGTGGCTATGTCGGTGCCAGTGTACCTCTGGGTGCTGGGGCAGCATAGGATTGGGCTATTGCAGACCTTGTGCTAGGCAGTAATGCAGGCTTTCTAAATAAGCATGACCACTGGGCACTGTGAAAGGGATGGAACCTCTGGAGTGAGCTTGTTCCCACCCCAAAGGGGGCTGGATTACACCTCTGGGCTGCCAGTTGTATCTCTGCTCTAATGAACGCCTATATATGTTTAAGAGTCTAGAATCCTACAATCCTCATTAAACAGTGCAGGACAACATAGCTCGTTCTTTTATACTATACATCTTCCTTGGAAATGGGAGCTTTGACCTCAGAATGCATCCTTAATAAGCCCGGATTGGCACTTGCTGACTTCCCCTCTCATTCCCCATTAGGAGAACTGTCGGGGAAGTTTAAGTGCCGCAAACTCACAGGCTTCCTTGCCAGCTCTCGGTGAGTGCAGGGTGGGTTAATTGCCTTGAGGCATGTGACAAGGAATCCTAATTTGTGGAACAGCCACTTGTCGCAAGAAATCACACGTGATGTGGAGCTCCGACGCAGAGAGTCTCCGTCACCCTGGTAACCATTTGCACCTGCAAATGGAGTAGTGAGTCACAGTGCTGAGATCCGGCATTCTTTTTATGGAACATTGAAGCTATTCATAGCCAAGCCTGTATCAAGTAGACAATTTTCCTCCTTTTTTAGCACTGTAGATGCTTTGTGAAGTGGGGAGGATAATACAGAACTTCAACAAATCATAAATACTGTACATAGGAACTGCCTTGTAGGATCAGACCAAGATCTAGTCCAATGTCCTGTTTCCTGGGCTATTGCTCTCTACCCTTGATCCTGTGTGTGTTCAAAATACACTGAGTTCCCCAGAAAAAAGGCTGACCAACCATTTGCAACTGTGTATGATGTATAGCTATCACTCATCTCTGTGCTCCATTCAAATATTTGCTCTAAGAAGAGACACCTGGGGAGCTCATACTATCCATTCCTCTGCAAACCAGCATAGGTATTGGAGAACTTTTGCAGCAATCCTTCCCTGTTTTTACAAGGGCTAGTTAATATCTACATATATGACCAGGTGCCTGGATCAGGAGAGCTGAAAAAATTATTATGCATGATTATGGAAACAGATAACTTGGGTGATTGAAGATACAGTTGGATATAGGATCCCAATGGACCCCACATCTATCTTATTATGTTTGAAAGATTATATGCACCAGAAAAATATTACATTAGTAGCAAATTTGTTAGTGGCAACAAGAATTCTGACAACCACAACACAGAAACAGTGAGAAGCCCAGTCTTGGTCATGCTGGTTTTAAAAAAGCTTCCAATATTACATTAATGGTCAAATCGACGTATTTTGTGAAAGGCTTTCAACAGAATCAAATAGATCACTTTGTTGAGAGGTCACTGTTAATTTTTGGTACAGTGGATTTGTAGATAAGATTTCTCCTCATTTTCCCACCCAGTGGTTTAAATGGACCTTTTTTTGATTGTTAAGCTGTGAGAACTTGAAGCATTACTGACAATAACAGCAAAAGAGTATTCATCTGAAAGCACCAATGTGCATATGGGTGTCAGGCTGTTACACATCTTTCTCCATTCTGTGCCATTGGATTAATTGTACAACAGAATCACTGCTTTCATTTTGGTTTTTGCAGGTCTACCATAACACTTCAGAAATCTGTTGCATTTACCCGCTACTACAAATGTGCCATTTTTCTGCTCTTGGAAACAAAAAATAATAGATATTTATTGCATCCTTATAACTGAGAATAAACGGATCTGCTGTTTGTTTATTCACAGGCAATCTGGAAATATGTCGCTTTTCTGTTCAAAGTCGGGCAGAACCCAGAGGCCGATCATTATAAAGTACTGTAACTGTTAATTTGAAAATGGAGTGATGCATTAGAAGGCGATGTTTTGTATTTTATCCTTTGGATCTAATCTGGTAAAGATCAGCTCCTTTTTCTAGTTACCACTGTATTTTAAGAAGGCAATTTTTCAGTGCTGTATTAACATCATTTATCACCTCCATACAAGGCTCTGACAAGACACCTGCCTTGCCATGGTGTATAATAACAGCTGCCCTCTTCTGAACTTGTGAAGCCCGCGCTCTGCAGTGTTTGCAAAGCAAAAGTGCAACGACATCCTTGAGTCAGTGCTGCCGTCTCCTGTGTGATGCCACTGTAACAACGCCCCAGTGTTAGTAAATTTCTCATCCTGCCCAAGGACAGGCAGAGTTTAGTCTCTGGATTAAGTGCAGTGGAGAGGGAAAGGGGCTGGAGCTGCTGTCCAGTTGCCTTATTGCCTCAAGTGGGAAATAGCAAATCTGATCTCTTAGCTGTGGAATGTCACTAGATTAATGTCATGGCAGAGGGCAAGAGCGATGTCTCGGTTCCATTAGGGATTAAGTAGAACAAACGTGGCAGTGGTGGGGGAAACTGTGTTGGTAATCAATTCTCTGATTAACAAGACCAACCTTCTGGTAACCCCATGCAGCTTAATTAACACACAGCCTCCTCAGTCTCTTCTGCTCACTGCCTAATTAGGAAAGGGAAATATTCATTCTCCTTCTAATTCTCACCCGTTTGCGAGGCTTCATATCATCTCAGTGACGGGCCCCAGTAACTTCGGGACAGATGCAACTGAAATCACCTCAATGTTTCCATCACCCTATTCCCACTTTTTAGGTTGGATTAACTGATTCAGTTCCAGGCCTCAGAGGTGATGATTCAGAATAACATGGCACCCTCGTATCCTTTTTTGGTTTGAACCCATGGGACATTTTCACAGTGTGCAGGAAGCAAAGAGCAGCTTACAGTGTATTGAGTGCTTGCCCCTCAATTTTTGTCTAAGGTAACATTTACTCCAGTGCCTGGGTAAAAAATGACTGTGGGGAATTTTGAGGGAAGCCAATTATGATACCTAAATGTTGAGCAGAGAATTCAAAAGTGGTAAACTGGAAAATAGAAGGCAGAGAAACGTGTTCCACTCTGTTACCTTTCATTTATAGTATTGAAGTTTAGAAGCTTATCGAAGGCCATGGGCAGCCCAATCCTAACGCATGCTGGAATGGGCAGGCCAGCCATAACCCTAAAGAGGTGGTGCAGATCTGAGTAGCCTGGCACTGTGCTGAGTTGCCTGGGAATGGGGTCAGGATCTGGCCTAAGTGCTTGATCCTGGTCCCACCCCCCACTCATCCCCAGCCCACCCATGGGTCCGTCCTCCCTGCCACAGAAAACTCTGTTCTGCCCTCCCCCCCACCCTCCTCAAGCCCCCGTGCCAGACTGACTTCACTGGCTCTCACTTATTGGTGTGCCAGCTCTGTAAGTCCCATGTCGGCCTTCAGAGGCCAATGCACAAACGTGTGCCTTCCTCCTCTGGTGGTGGTGCGAAAGTGCTTGATGGCACTTTTGTGACACCTCACGGTAAGTGCAAGGATATTTGTGGTTTGCACCCTTAGTGAGTCTGTGGATGAAGCAAAACTTTATCTGTAGACTTCCCAGTACACAGCTTAGTCTCTTAGCCACTATAGTGCACAAGCTGTAGATGCCTCCCTCCTCTCCTGGTGGTGCAAAAGTGCTTGTTGGCACTTTCGCGACACCTCCAGGCCGGTGCAAGGACATTTGTGAATTGCACCCTTAGTGAGTCTGTGGGTGAAGCAAAACTTTATCCATAGACTTCCCAGTGCACAGCTCAGTCTCTTAGCCACTATAGTGCACTTGCTGTATAGATGAGTCAGCAGATGTTGTAGGTGGCTTTATCACCTAGCCATGCTGCAAATCATGATGCAGTGAGCTAACTTGCTTTTTCTCCCATATGGGCTGGCTGGTGCAGTAGACTACTTGGTTTTCCATTTCACCACAAACTTGTGAATTTGGGCTCCCAGACCTCATCACATCTGTGGCCTTGAGAATGGTACTCTGGAGTGGACTGCATTAGGGAAACCTCATCTGTCAGGTACAGAGAAATTCCTGTACTATACAAACAAGCCACCTGTGGTTGGCATTGGATTGACTTGGAAATAGTCAATGTGCAAAACATCAGGGAATGCTCCATTGTGAGCCAACCCAGATGTGGATCCTCATCCTCTATTTGACAGTTGGGGATTGCTTGCAAGCCTCTTAGATCCCTGACCATGGTGGCAGCTTTCCCCCAACAGAAATTTTGACCTTGTAATCTCTTAAATTACTCCCCATTCACTAATGAAGTAAAGCTGCTCCTCAAGACTCTCTCTCTCTCTCTCTCTCTCTCTCTCTCTCTCTCTCTCTCTCTCTCTCTCTCTCTCTCTCTCATTCAATTCAATTCAATTCAATTCAATTCATTCTTCCCAAACTTGGATTTTAATCCAAGCTGGAGAAGAATCTGGTGGCTTGAAATTTCACTTGTTCTTTGAGGGCTCTTACAAAGTTCTTCACCAAGCTTAGGCTTGAGAATTTCATTGGTATCCCCAAGTATTACACATGAATTTTGTAAGCATCTTTGACTCATAGGGTCATGAGTTGAGCCTCCCAGACCTTGCTGTCCTTTGCCCTGGAATGGAAATTGAAAAGGATTCTTGCCTATTTTTACCCTGAACTAAATCTAACCTGTCTAATTGGCACTTCTGGGTCAGTACCCTTTGCAAAATTGGCCAGCTGTGTTAAAAATATTCTCAACCTTTCACTTTTAGCTTTTGCTTCCACTCAGCATTTAAACCAAAAATGAATGCATTCATTGTTGGGACCAAAACTTCAGAAAGATTTGGAAAGTGTTTCTCAATCTACAGGGACTTCATTGTTTGTCAAAGGATACTTCTCTTCAACTGTCAAAAGTCATCTCTGACCAGCTTCTTGATGCACATTATGGCAGAGCTGAGAGAGCTTTACTTATGCCCCGTTCTTCCCATTTCTTGCCCTGCTCCAGCAGGCTGACCAAGGGCAGTAGTTCCTACTGGTTAGTGCACACATCCTTCCTGCTTTCCACTTATCCTTTACTGGATCAACAGCTGCAACAGGTAAAGAACCTTGGTAGTTTGTCTGTACTGCCACCAATCCAGGGTAAGGAGATCAGGAAGTGATTCTCCCCTCCCAGGAGAATGCTGAAATCCAGGAGTCCTTACTAAAAATCAAACCCTCAGTAACCTCCACAAAGGGAAGACACATGACAACCTACTGGATTACCCATGAACAGGGACTGGGCAGACAAAGGGTCAAAATGTAAGTGGTTTATTAAAAGTCCAAGTGCAGTGGAATTGAATAAAATGGGGAAAGAAAAGTGTGAAGTAAAAGTATAAGCAGGCTGAGAGAAAGTGACTTAGCTTGGCTGGAAGCACAACAAAAATATTGATTAAATGGGTGTGAGTGCCTTGCATCGGCAACAGACTGTGAGGGGAGCAAAGGGCTGGCGGATTTGCAGACCCTTCATCCCGAGATCTGCCTCTGCCTCCCTCCAGCATGTTGTGGACACCAACTGCATTGATCTGCTTCTTACTTGCTTGAGCAAGAAGTGGATCATCTGCCTCTTTACAGTGCTCCTTGCTCCGTTTTCTCAAACCTGGGACTCCCAGTTCTGTTTTCACGACTATGTGAACTCCTTCATTTGCACATGCGGGTTTGAGGAAACTGCACAAAGACTGTGGTTTTTTTTTTTTCCTTACAGCATACCATGACGGAGGCAGCAGTGGCAGCAACATCAGGCAGCATCCCAGGTTGCGCCACCCCTGACTATGAGTGTATTAAATGGTGGTCAACCAATGGGGGTGGGAGAGATGGGGGAAGGCATTGATAAACTACCAGAAGAGACAATAAAGGGGTACTGGCAAAATTTGGCAAAGGTGTAAAATAGCAAGAGGTAAATGAAACAAAATCTGGCACGACTTCCCGGGATATTTTCCCTACCATACTTTACCCCTGCTGTCCTAGGTTTTCAGTCTCACATTTTCTTTCAGCTATGTGAGCAGATGTTTTGACTGACATATTTTATATACATGTGTACATGGTGTGGGGTGTGTGTAACATGAGCATGTTTGAGGCAGCTCTTGTGGTCTTTTGCTTGGGTTTTGCTTTTGCTTGGCAAGGAAGCATTAGGGCCACAACCTTCAGAGAACAGACCAAAGACTGGTTTCTTAGAGCAGTCCCCCTCCCCACAACACACCTTCATACTTCTTTTCCGCTCCATTGCCCTCTTACTTTTCAAAGCCAGCCGATGGAGCACCCACTGCAGTGGCTGCCATGCTACCAGATAAGGTGGGGACAGCATTTGATGTACTGCCTCAGGTGCCAGGAGCAGTAGTGTAGCCAGAGGAAGGTGGCTCAGTAAGTATTATAGGTGCTGCAATGTGCCGTGTAAGTGGCCCCTCCCCCTCGCCATCAGAGCCATTTGGGACTGTGACAGCAACCCATCGGCAAGCACCTGCATGTTGCTGTTGCTGCCCCAATAGCTCTAACAGCAAGGGAGAGGGGTCACTTACATGGCACATTGCCGTGCCCATAATACTTACCACACCACCACCCCCTTCTGGCAATGCTACTGGCTAGGAGGTCTCAGGCCAGCTAACAGCAATATTCATGAGGCTTACTTATAACCCCTTTTGTCCTTGTAACAAGGCCAAGAGATTGACTCTCTCCCAAGATCACATAGGCTGCAATCCTGAACACAATGGAACTTCTGAGTTGACTTGCACAGATTGTGCTCACAGTGACCTTCATGGCTGAAGATGACCTGGAACTAACAGCCCAATCCTAATTCAGTTTCCAGCATTGATGAAGCCACAATGCAGCTCCAAGGTAAGGGAACAAACCATTACCTTGACAAGGCCTCCATGACTGCCCCTATCATGGAATATAGTGCATGCCCCTTTGGCATGGCTGCATCAGCACTCACTGGGAAGTTGGTTAGGATTGGGCTGTAAGCCTCCCAGTCTCAGTGCTACACTATCCATTCACCACACTGGCTCTCACAGATGGTTTCTTGTCTCATATTTCTATTGCAAAGAGCCTCAGAAGTTCTTTTGGCATGGAGGAAAGCAAGATATGGATTTAAAAACACAACTTCGAAAAAATCACCATTCATTACCTATGCATTGTACAGGAACGCATTTAAATGAAAATGAGGTTCTCCAGCACATCTCTTTTGATGTTGTATGGACCACAGGACATGTCAGGTACTACAAAGATACATACATTAAGTAGCGTGAAAAGAGAGAATACATCTCAATTTCTGCACTGGAAGTTTAAAACAGAAGAAGGATAGCTGTAGATTTCAGCACTGAAAAAATAATTGCAATTCTATTGGATTTTCAGCAACTCTGATGACGCGCGTGTGATTTGCAACCTCTCTCCTTATTGCTAAAAACGAGGTCCTTGTGTCAGAGATCCAGAAATAACTGCATCCTCATCATGCCTCGGAATAGCCAGCTGAGATTTCGAGATTGCAGTCGCAGAGAGCAAAGGGTAATGCATTAAAACCGATTCCTCATTAGCACCTTGAGCTTCTATATTGGGTCGCGCTAGGTATGAAAGGTCTGTGCGCTACATAGAGCGGCGCGGATAGAATCTGAAAACATTTATGGTCTGAGATGATGGCATGTGCGTTTTCTTTTTTAATTGTGAGAATATCCATCTCATCTTGCTAGTTTTGCTGGGGATTTTGATAGCCAGCCCACCTGGATTTGAAACTTACCTCCCCTTAAACAAATGAGGATAAAATCATCCTTTTAAAGTCTTGACCCTATAGCCTTGTCCCCTCTGACTTCGAGTGGTTTGTGACCTGAATACAGAACAAATGCTTAGTCTTGACAGATCACCTACTCTGATCAAAGTCTCTCTCTCTCTCTCTCTCTCTCTCTTTTTCTGTACCTCCTGTCAATAGGGAAAGCTGTTAGGAACATTTGCACAAAGGAGTTGTTCCGTCTTTAACAAAGGCCATTCCTTATTTGCAAACCAAGAAACTTGGCAAGTGCTTTTCTCTCTGGATCTGAAAGAATGATAGGAAAAGAGTATGAATGTTTGTTTATATTTGTTTGTTTTTATTTTGGAAAATAATTAAAAAAATTAATAATAAAAAAAGAATAAAAAAGAACCATGACTTCCCTTCAATGCCACTGGTATCTGCACAGCTAGATGTTTTTGTGTGCATACAGTTTTGGTGCTTCTTCATCCAACATCTTTGTTGGATGTGCTTTTAAATATGTGTTAACATGAACGCATAGGGGAATATATGCTGGAACCCTGTGTGGGAAACCAGTGGCACAGCCCAGTGGCTTGGCAGGGAATGAAGAGGGAGGTAAAAGATGCCACACAAATATTCTTTATTATTGTGGGGATAGTTTGACAATAAGAAAGAGAATCAAAATTAAAGCGATACATTGTCTCTTACCCATTCATGCAGCTAGATCCTAATCATAAGCAGTTGAAGTAAGGGGAAGTTAGGGCCACGGCAAAAAGCTGTGGCTGGATGGCAATTCAGGCTACAGAGAACCAAGGGCTACAGGCAAGGAATAAGCCTTTTGTGGTGGAGGGAGCTAGTTTTTCTCACCGGACAAACTTTTAATGAACAAGTGTAGCTGCTCAAAGGGAGCCTACACTGGGTGCCCCAGTTTTTTGAGGAGCTGGTGTTATGATTAGGTGTTTGAAAAAGAGGCTGGAGCTGATTTCAGGCTTCCCCTGAAACAGAGACAAGACTCGGGCCCCAATCCTATCCCCGCTATCAGCGCCTATCCCCACTATCACTGCACTGCATCGTGTGGTGGTGAAGGACTTGGACAGCCTGTAGGAGGTAAGTGGAAATATTTTTTACTTGCCTTCTGGTGGGTGGCAACCGAACTCCTCAGATTTATGCCTCCTGTTTTGGTGGAATACGTCCAAGGAGATGAAAGGGGTGGGGAAGGTTTCAAACAGAGGGGAAAAGATCTGGTGTATGCCATTGCTTTTGGATACCCACTCCTGGTTCCTCTCCCCTCCCTGCCCAAAAACACCCCCAATCCTCCCATTCCCTCACCTGACCCTCCCACCACTTACCTCACGCTGGAACACAGAGGCCTTGCCATCAGCCCATGTGCATGGCTGCCAGTGGTTGCACTTGATGGCAGTGCCAGAGTACACAGCAGTTTTGCATAACTTCCAGCAAGATCCTGTTCACTCCACTGGAACACATATTCTGCTAGTGGAACCTAGAGGATAGGACTGGGCTGTAAAAGTCTACATACCACACACACACACACACACATACACACACAGAGGAGGGGGTTAGATGCACTAAAGTTGTTGTCATTTGTTGACATACAAGACTGAGGGCCCAATCCTATCCAACTTTCCAACACCGATGCAACTACAATGTAGCTCTGAAATAAGGGGACAAACATTCCCTTACCTTGAAGAGGTTTCTGTGAGTGTCCCCCCACCAGAGGATGCAGCACATGCCGTGTTGGCATGTCTGCATCAGTGCTGGAAAATTGGAAAGGGTTGGGCCCAAAGAAAGATAGAGGGATATTGGTGGACTGATGGCGAAGCTGCCCCAAGGACCAGTTGCTGGATAGAGTGAGCCGCATTGCAGAGTTGCATAGCTAACATATCAAGGCCAAGCAATCCTGTTTCCAAGCAGGGTTTAAAAAGGGAGAAAGAGGACTCTGGAGTAAGCCCAGCAGCTGGGGTTTTTGGTCAGGCAGCTAATCACCTTGAGTGTAAGATCATGGTCCTATAGCCCCAAAGGGCTGATCCCTGTCTACTATGCCCATTGAAACCCTAGACTTGCAAGTGCTCCTCTTCCCATGCAACTCAGACCTTAACTTTTATTTTTACAAAGACAGGATATAAAGCTTTTAAATAAATAGATTAATCTGGCCCTGGTCCAGTTAAGCTCTTGCTCCTCAGCACTACTCTATTTTGGCTCCCATGGTGGTTCTATCTTTATGAAACCGAAGCCACCAAGCATCAGGGTGAATGACAGGCAGGCAAGGGCTTAATTTTGCCAGGCAGCAGATATGTCTGAGAGCATGAGCATTTGCTATTTCAGCATCTCTCCTGTGAATTGAAAGAGGAAACCACAATAACAGTTTAGAACAAGCTGCACTGATTTCATAGTTGCAGAGTTCAATCTAGTTGGCCACATTTGGCTGTTTCTCACAATGTAGCACATACAGAAAAGTTCTCAAAAGAGTCAAAGCACTGTGTGCTTCCTGACTCCAGTGCACAACTCCAAGAGATGCACCAAGCCACACAATGGCTCCTCGTCAGAAATCCCAACACAATTATCACTGCTGCAGAATAAAATGACTGCTACTGTGTATGTTTCACATACAGCCACAATCTAACCTACAGGAAGAGAGGTTAGGTCTGTAAACATGGTGCTCTTTCCAAGAGATCCATGGGCCCTAGTTGATGGAGTTTGTGTATTATATGCGTTAAGCATGAGTAATGTTTAGAAGACCGTGTGCCTGCCCTCTTCCATCAATCACACCAGGTTCTTGCAACCCAGGCTGCCTGACTTCAGGCCACTAACACTGAGTTGGACGGAGATCCTGTGGGAAAACTGATTGAATAATTCCTAGCCCAGGAACAAGATTCACATGTATACTCCCAAGGAGGAAGGTGAAAAAAGATGAGGGGACCTGAAACAATTCTGAGTTATGACCCCTACCTCAAACTGAAAAAATCTATGGAAGAAGAATACCTATCTTCATTGCAACATCTGATTCACAACAACTGTACACATAGCACGGTCTTGCTCTAATATCATACCTAGGGGATTAGACTGCCTGCTAAAGTTGAAAATGATAGAATCTGCATTTTCAGGCACGTAAATGACCTGATCTGCCTTACAGATTAATGATTCCTAAATAACAGGTTAGATCGGTTATGGAAGTTTTTTGGAGTTCATCACCAGTCATTCAGCTGTGTTAGAAAGAGTAGGGCATAGCATAGATACTTAGGTTCATCTCTAGATGTCCACTAACAGTCAAAATTGTTAGTGGGTCTCCTTACAACTGCTATAGAAACTAGGAACAGGTCAACTCCCATTTTAGCCTGCTCATCCCCTTAAGACTCTGTCTTGGTGAAGTTCTTCTCCATGATCCATTAGCGTCTCAATTGTGTTTAAATGGGATGCAGGAGAGTTTATTGTGGCACTTTCTTCCAAGCGAGGCCCAACTTGTCTCCTCTCTGACGGCCTTTTGATGTTGTGTGATGGTTTCTTTATGACCAAGGTTTCAATGTTGACTTTCAAGATTTCAATTTGAAATTTCCATTTCAAATTCTCCCTAATTTGGTTCTATTGTTCTTATTAATATGTTTCGATTATATTCTTTAGTTGTGATTTTGGCTAATGTTATTAGCTGCCTTGGGCATGGATGGGATAGAATTTTTTAAATTAAATAGTAAAACTGTTTGCATAAAAGATGGCTTTCTGATATATTTACATTTTGTGTTTCTGTTGCATGTGTGCCTGCTTTGTGGAATTTTTGAATAGCTTTCTCTTTTTCCCTTGAAGGCTTTCTGTACTTGTTTAGAAAAGCTGTAAGGAAATGCTTGTGGAGCTTGCTCTCTATTCCTTTTTTTCCAGCTCTCACATTATGGCAGTTCATTCTTTATGCAAATATATTGCACACAAGCAAGGATATTTTTTTTTTCCTCCAGAGCTTAGCTTTAATGGTATAACAGAGTAAGTTCAGCAACTCAGTGCAATGAATAACAACTTGAGATGGTGCCCTGTTTTTATCAGTATTGAACACATTTCACCCAAGTGTGTTAATCTACTCTATTATAGCCTGCACCTCTTGCAAAACTGTTTATCTTCACCTTCTGGACTCATTTGTTGGTGCAGGCAGGGGAACTACTGTCTGAAAAATGAGAAGGGAAGGTCATAGCCTTTTAGGAGGAACCTGCGACTTTCAGCCTAGGAGAGAGTCCCCCAAGTATCTTTTTCCCCTCCTAGAAACTGCATCGAAAAGTAAAATGGCTTTGGGCCCAATCCTCTCCAATTTTCCAGTGCCAGTGCAGCTGTGCCAATGGAGCATGCATTGCTATCCTGTGGTAGGGAGGCAGTTACAGAGGCCTCATTAAGGTATGGGGCTGCATTACGGCTGCACTGGTGCTGGAAAATTGGATAGGATCAGGCCCTTTCTCTCCTTCTGTGACATCATTAGCTAGTTCTCCAATAAGCGCCCTGTTGGACAGGGAGAAAGTTGCCTGCCTCTCCATTTCATGGCCCAATGGCAGGCACTTCTGTGGCTGTGTTTTTCAGGGCTGTTCTCCTGAGCCTTTGAATTGGAGGTTGATTGGAGGTTAACAGAATTGGAGGTTAACTTTTAACAAAGGTAAAAATGTGTAATGTCTCCTCCTCCGGCCTGGACTAGTTGAGCCACAGGCCACTTCCTCCTTGGTCTTCTAGTCTAGGCTTAAAAGAAAACCTAGAAAGCTATGGAGATACCCTGTGGTTCTAGTGTCAAGATATCTGGGACAGCTGAGAAAAGGTGTGGTGGGTCAATGTGATGACACTGCTTCCCAGCTCCTCCCTTGTCAGTTACATGGAATTTCTTGGGCACCTTTTGATCCTCCAGGGCAGTCCCCTTGGGTTTTGCAGGTAGGGAAGTCTCCATACTAGCTGCACTGAGGCTCTACTTCCCAGCAGTGACCCCACATCCCTCCTAGATGGGCCCTCCACAAATGTCCCTCTTACACACTGATTTTAAAGAGAAACAGAACTAAAAATGGTTCTATTTTAACTGGGCTTTTGCCTTTAAATTATGCTATTCTGTATCTATGCTTTGGACTGCTGCTTTGAAATTTTGCTGCTGCCCACTGGGTTTCATTTGTATTTTATCAAATTGCTTTATTGTGACTGGGTTTTTGCACTTTAAGCTACTCTGAGTTTTAAGGAAACATGGGACAGAAATAATGTAAGTAAGTGTAACATTCACTGGAAAAAAAGATTTGGGTAGCACAGCAGTTTTGGAACTTTGTATACACTGCCATAGGTAGGAGAGAGATGATTTGATGATAGAAAGTTTATGGTGTGAGAGGAAATACCATTGCCTGTGGTGCATGTGTGCATTCCACTTTTGCCTTCAGCAAACAGGTTTTTAATGTTTTTGTATTGTTTCAAAAGTTGCAAATGCTGTTTGACCGGAGGCAACTGTGGGACAGAAGCCTTGAAACAGTTCACCATGGAAAGTGAAACCTGGCAGGCAGCCCAATACAACAGGGCTGCCTGTGCCATGCTACAACATTGGTTCCCTTACCCTGTGTCAAACCCCAGCAGCCACTATGGGTTTACTTGAATTTGCGCAAGCTCAATCGCTGGTGCAGAACCAAGTAGCCCTGTGTGGGGCTTTCAGGCCCAGGACAGGGGATAGGATCCTGCACTGCATCCGCCGCCACCCTGCCCTCTCCCAGGCCTGAACTACCCTCCCCTGCCCTGTTTCACCCCCTCCCCACCTTCCCCCTGCCTTTTAACGCCTCCCCACTGCTGGGCGCTGCATTTACCCTCTCTGGCAACCATTCCCGAAGCGCTTGACGCTACTTTCACGACAGCCATCTCCCAGCCAGCATGTGCAAGAGTGACATTGCAGGAGAGCAGGTTCGGGCCATAAAGAATGCTTAGCTTTATTCAGAATTATTGTCTATCCAGTTCCTGCTCCCTGGCTATCCTGCCTATTGTCATTGAGCTAACATGACAGACTCAAACACCCGCTGAGCTTTCACTATATGACTATTTTTCCATCTGCTCTTTTTGCAGGAGGAGCTGAAACATCTCTCCATGGAAAAGAAGGTGGCTTCGAAGCCTAGCCTGTCAAATTCTCCGGAGCTATGTATCTAGCGGAAGCATAATTACCATTAATGAAAATTATGAATCATTGAAAAGTGCCCTGGTTTTTTTGCAGCGGCTCTGTAGTCCTTTGAGTCCTCATTTCATGCACTGGGGAATGCAGTGCTCTGTAAAGATACCAAAATTGCTCGGCCTGAAGGCTGAAAGCAGGTAAGTCGCAATCTTGCACATTCCAGACTGGTGGGTCCAAGCCTCAAATACCATTATGTATTATGAATTAATTTATCTAGATTAAATATGGCCCTCTAGCTCTGTTCTCATAATCTCCTAGTGTGGCCTGACAGGTATTTTTATTTCTTTTTACTTGAATGCAAGACACGTGACATGTGTGTACATGGCGCTGGGTGCCTGCCAGGAGAGCACATACCAGGCCAGTACCGGGGCTTAAAGAAGAGCTGATGACAAGAGGTCTCAAATTTCACAGGCTAGTGGAGAGCCACCCTCTAATTGTCAGAGCAGTCAACCCTCCACACTTGATCAGGGTAGCTTGGAGGAAGACCCTGGCAGGATTGGGCCCTAAGAAACATTGAATTACTTTTATTTTGGTTTCCTTGCCTATGTTTGTAAATGATCTCTGCAATAAAAGTTTGTTTGCACCTTGATCTTTGCTTCCCTCTTCCTTCCCCACCAAAACCATTGTGCTGTGCCACTGGCCACTGCAAAGGGTCCCAGCACGTGAAGTAGATTTCCCCTGAGTGTGCATGTAAACGAGTGTTTAAACGCATACCCAGGAACACTAGGCATTTCTTAGATTTCTATATACATACATTATATACACAAATATATAGTTCTAGCTGGCAACCTTCAGTCTCGAAAGACTATGGTATCGCGCTCTGAAAGGTGGTTCTGGAACAGCATCTAGTGTGGCTGAAAAGGCCGATTCGGGAGTGAATATATATTCACACAATACAATACACAAATACACAATACAATACAATATTGTGTATACACAATACAATACACAAATATATATATATATATATATATATATATATATATATATATAGGGTAGATACATATATGGTCAGAATGTTTAGGATATTTTATTTATTATGTTAAGCATTGGAACCCTGTCTTTCCATCAAAAAAATGATGCCCCAGGTGACTTACAACCAGAAAAAAAAAAGATTTTAAAACGAAATACAAAACAGCGAAAACAACAATTTAAAACAATCAAAAATCGATAAAACTAATAAAAGTTCACAATAAAGAACAGCAACAAAGGGCAATTAAAACTCACGATACAAACCAGACAGCAGTAAAACCACTGAAAACACTGGCTTACAAGTGTGCTGAGACCAGAGGGTCTTAACTTCTCCTGGCCAGCTGCTGTGAGCCAAACATCTTTATTCCAGGAGAGAGTTTCATTAACTGGGCATGATTGTGGAGAAGGCTCTATCCTGGGTCCCAACCAGGATGACCAGACAAAATGGAGGACACAGTGGAAGGGTTTAAAAAAACGGCACCTGCCAAAATTCCCTCTTCTATACAATGGGTAAATGTATAGGCACTCTGTTCTCTAGCATATCTGGTTCCAACCAGCCAAGTATATGAAATTAATGGACCACACAGAAGTGTCTCTCCCACTGATTTTATGCAACTATATTTAGATTGTTGAGAACGTGTGAGCTTCAAACTCATGTGTCCTCTGCCAGTGTAAACAGAACTTTGAATGTGACTTGAGGCCCACTTTGGACTGCCCTTTCCAACTAGTCCTTTCAAGGAAGATGCCAGAGCCCAGGTGTTGCTAGGAGATAAGGAACCCAGGAGACAATAATTCTACTGATATATTTATAGGCACGGTGGTTCCAACAAAGGGGAACTGTGTTTGCATCATCAGCTTTGGAGTCTTGATGCCTTTACTGCCCCCTTATGAAGAACCTCTTGCCTTGCATCCCTGCCTCTTTGCCCCACCAGCTGTTTCCACTGGTGTGTGGCATTTACCCCGGTACTCCTGTCGTATCTTTCAATGTCAGGTTATTGTGCCTAACCACAGAAAATGCTCAGTGTTAGGTTGGCGAGTCCAGGCTGTGTGCTCTTAGACACAAATAATTACTTAGCAAATGCGCACATGAAAAATGGACAGACTTGTATAAGACCCAGTTGGTACATATGAAGTAGGGTGGGGTCTGTGTGTGTGTGTGTGTGCGTGTGTGTGTCAGAGAGAGAGAGAGAGAGAGAGCTCTGAAACACAACACTCCATATATAACTTACATGCCTGGGATATGTGTGATTTCACACACACACCAACATGTGAGGTAATTTCAGATTCTAGAACCCAGGATATAATATACTGAAGAAATAATCCCTGCGTTTTTCAATATACAGCTATTCATGTTTTATTTCAGATTTTTAGTAGAAGATTTGAAGGTCTATAGCACCCTGGTTTATTTAACTGAAATACAGTAGAGGTGTGCATCACTTAACGATGGGGATACATTGTCCAATCCCCATTGTTATGTGATTAAGTCCTTAAGTGAACACTCAGTCCAATCTATTGCCTTTGTTGTGTAAACAGACACTTCATGCCAGACATTTGCTGGCTGCACAGGCGACTAGAGACAGACTGCCTCTTCTTTGCAATGAGAGCCTCTCTGTTGTGTAAACAGACACTTTGCTGCAGGCTATGGGAGACACGATTGTCTCATTAAGAGCATCTTTATTGTGCTTTGACCACCGTCATATATGCAGTCCGTCATTAAGCAAACTGTTAAGCAGCAGATGCCTGTTATGTTGCATTTTTATAATGCTGTAGAGAATTCTAGAAATTAATCTGTACTCATGTTTGATATAAGGATGCGCTTTTATTTCCTTCGTTTGTTTATGCTTCCGACTCTTGAAGTTAGGGAAGTGGCCTACAGCTAGTCCGCTTTTAAATACTCCTGGAATCGGAACTGCTTAAAAAAAATGAATATTTGATTAGTTTTAATATTCATTCAACTATGCAATGGCAATAAGCACATTCCTTTACTTCAGATGCATTAATTGTAGTGAAAATGTCCTGTTTAGTTACCTCCATTTTCTCTGTCATATTTCCTTTGGATTGCACTCTCAATTGTACAAATAGTCGTTATATATTTAAAAACATTGCTTGGCATCACTGCTTCCCTGCTTACTCCTTTGGCACCATTTTCTACCTTTTTGTCATTCCTCTGCTAGTGACCTCTCAACCTGCCCAATGTGATGACACCACTGAGGGCAAAATAAATGAATCAGCAAATGTGCTTGCAAAAAGTGCCAAGAAATCATGGAAAGCTTTGCCCCTTTAAAAATATTTTACGTTACTGGCATAATATTTGTGTACGTTTATTATTTTTTTTAAAGGTTTCTATTCCACCTTTCTAAAGGTCAAGCTAGCTAATAAATTCATACTCAATAAAACAATCATAAGCACCATAAAATACATAACAGAACACAAGTAATCAATAAAATTCCGAAGCATCAGTGCTTGCCCTATAAATCACCATAGCAGTATAGTGCAGAATGTAAATTAATAATATCAACTACTAAAAGCAAGTCTTCAGAATAGAAGCCTATATATCTACATATAAAACTGATAAAACAAGGTGAAGAGGTGAGATTATAGCCATTACTGAGGATTATCAATTGATTAAAAAAGTTTTTAATAGATTAATTCCATGCCTTTTAATCAATTAACTGATGGTATTTAAGAAAACATGCATATTGCCAAATTTTCAGTCTAGGTGCCATTTTGTGATACAGAAATAGGGTAGAAAGAGATCAATTATAATTTAACAAAAGCTATCGCTCATTGTTAGAAAATAAGCTTTACTATGTATCATTCCCTAGTTCAATAACAGATCAGGTTCAAAAGCCTACTAAATAAAACTGGCTTTCACAAATTAACTAGATAAGATTTTAATTAATTAATGACCCAATCCTATGCTCCCAAAATGCTGGTGTACCACCAGGTATGCCAGCACAAAGATGGTCCCACTTTCATGGAAGCCCCTATTCCAGCTGCTGCTCCATGGATGCTAGTACAGCATCCAGAAAGCTGTGTACCCCTAGCAACAGGTGCAGACTAGCTGATGGCACAGTCCTGCCAATGGAGAGGCAGGAAAGTGGTGGCGAGCTGGGTAAGATGATGCAGTTAGCAGCTGCCAGATACCAAACCCCTATCCTAAGCCTGACATGCCCCCAGAAGTTCTTCACAGCTACACCAGCAACAGAGCTGGTATGGCTGTAAGAAGTTCCATAGGGGGGCTATGCGGTGGCCAGGAAACTTTGGTATTCCCACCCCTTCCACCTGGCCTCTTCCCTGCGATGGTGCATTGGTTGCAGCAGACATCACATTGGTGGCCCTAGATGCAATGCAACATCCCTGCATAGGACTGGGCCGTAATTTAGGGTTTAAATGTGAGGCCCTAATTTTGCATGCATCAGCACATAAACACTAAATCAGAGTTGCAGATGTTCCCTGAAAAAGAAATGTAGTGGGATACACTGCTTCTGCTAAAGCAAACAGTATAGCCCAGGGGTGTCAAACTCGTTTTAGACAGAGGGCCGAAGTTAGCATTCAGGGCACCTGCTGAGGGCCGGAAGTGATGTCATTAAGCAGAAAGTGACATCATTAAGCAGCTGATGGCCAGAAATCAGCACTTTGTTCTCACAAAAAAACTCATTAACTGCAAATGACAGAAGAGAAAATACCAAATCTTGATCATATTTCAAGATATGGGGTCCCCAATTTTCATGTAGGCTGCTTTTCAGCAGTAACACCTCAGCAGTAACACCTCAGCACTACTCAGCAGCTGAGAGCCTGAGGGTCAGATAAAAAGTTTCCTGGGGCCGCATCTGGCCCCTGGGGCCTTAAGTTTGACATCCCTGGTGTAGCCATTCCTGTACCTTGCCTTTCTTGCACAACTGCCTGCTGCTCCACAAATGGCGGGAGACTGTTGGGGCCAGGCTCAGTGCCCACTGCCTTGCAGAAATCAGATGTGTTGAACACAACCATCCAAACCCCCCAACAAAGCATTGTAACTTACCTTTAAGCCAACAGCGCAGACAAGCCCTTAGTTTTCATGTGATGACATTTATTAAACATAATATTAAGGGAAAAGGGCACTGAAGAGAGTGACCTCAATGAGGGAAAATTGATTCTGCAGGGAAGCACAGATGCTACCAGACAAGTTGAACTTATTGTCAAATCCAAGAGCTCGGGGTCATGAACTGCAGCTAATGGAGGATCAAGCCCTCTGGGAATATTGATGGAATTCCTTTACCCTGACAGACAGTAGTTAAGAAAAGGAATCGACAGAGGGGGACGATAAACCAATGCAAGAATAGGTCTAAGGGATTTTTTTCTCAAAAATACTGAGAAGAAAAATTAGATATAGAACAAATAGGTTTGAGTCAGCAGGCTGCTCTTAGTTATGCCCACGATAAACTGTCTCCATGTATTTTCTAGGGAAGAAGTGAATTCCGTTGGCAGTAGCATTTGGGACAGATACCCATGTTCTGGTTGGGACACAAAGATTTCTGGGATAGACTTATGAGATGCCATTTTTTTTTTGGTGGGTTCTGAGATCCATTCTGAAATCGTACTGTTATGTGCTACCCACTTCTCTCTTCAGCACTCTCCACTTCTCTGAATGTGGAACAGTTTCAGGGCAAGGCTGCTGAAGTTTTGGTTTCCTTTCATCAAGAGGCTACAGGAGGCTTCAGGTGTGCTTGTAATATTTGGTGTCTTTACTTCTGTACAAGTAGAGATGAACAGTCTGCGCCCTCAGTCTGTGCCCATCCCTTTGCATCAGTTCTCCAGAGAGTCATCATGTCCATAAAGAACCATTTACTGACCACTAAAAGACATTAACGTTATTTTGTCAAATCTCAGGCCCTGATCAGGCCTAGTTTTGAGACAAAACATTGAACAGTATTGGAAGGTGAGGCCACATGTGGCGTGATCTCTCTCAATTTCTCTCACATGTTTGAAGAGTGTTGAAGCATGTGATCACAAGCTGGAAGCTTTGGAGATTAGCTTTGGCATGAGATTAGAACAGTGTCGGGTTATTCAGGGTGGGCCAACCAGTCAATGGGACAACCAGTCAAGCCCTGGCGGTCAATGGGACAACCAGTCAAGCCCTGAAGCTCCCCCTTTCAATGCAGCAGGCAGTGGTGCTGTGATTCGCTTATCTGAGCAACTCACACTCTTGCTGCTTTCTGTCATCCTCCCCATCTGCAACTAGCTCTCCTCAGAGGTCTTTGTGATTATTCAGGGGCCTCTGAGGAAGCCTGCATGTGAAGGGTGGGGGAGGAGAGATGACAACAGAGTGGCTGGGTCTGATGTTTTTGTCTGGCTTCTTGACACTCCTTCTGCAGTGTCACTGGTGATGCTGAGGGAGGAGTGTTGAGGGCCCTGCTCTTTCCTTTCTCTGGCCTTTTCCTGGCCAGCACACCTGCATTTCTGGGAAAGGAAAGAAGCATGATCTCTAGAAGGTCCTCTCTTGGAATCCCAGAAGCAGCAAGACTAGAACATCTAAACAACAGAGGGCAGTATACATGCTTGTACCCGCCCACATGCACAACCATCTTGGGAGCTCAGCATAAAACTTTGTTCAAGAACCTCCTGAAACTGGCAATGCAAAAGATCCTCCTCAGCCTAGGGAAATGCCCATTCTGTAATAGATCTCTCTGGCATCCCAGGAGTGGATTGCAGAATGCACACTAGATTCCTTGATCCACACCACTGTTTTGCCAGAGTGCTATGGATCCATTCTTGGCTCCATCTAGACTTTTTTGAGGAGAACCATGGAGTTCTACTGATCTTTTCTAGCTTTGCAGTATTCTGAAAGATTTGTGAACTCAGATGCAGTTGTGGTTCCTTTTGCTGTGGCTTTTATTGCAGGGTTCAGTCAGAATGCCTACCAAAATAACAGCTTGGAAACACAGGGCCAGAGGGGATTTCACAATGTTATTACAATAGTTTCCGGCCTCATTAGTTTGATAGGCCTTTCATTTGGTCAAGCAAGAAGATGGCTCTGCTGACACAGAACAATAACAGGGTACTGTAGATGACTTGAAAGTTCAGGCCTTGGTATACATTTTTTTAAATGCAATTTTTAAGAAGAAAAGTTTTAAAAGAAACCAAAACAAACTGAATAAAGAGGAGTCTCAGTAGCAAACATTTATAGCCTAGTCCTTCGTAACTCCTCCTGCACCAATGCACCCCCACATCACAAGCCTCCTTGAGGTAAAAGATATTTATTAATATGTCCTAGCCTGCACCAGCTACTTTGCAAGTGCAAGTCCAAGTCGCCCCTGGTAGGTTGAAGCCAGGAAGGGGGGTAGGATATCCAGGGCACCACTGCCACTCATATTGACCCCTTTCCAGCCTTGATCTGCCCCCTCTAGCCCTGGTCTTTGTCCAGTTCCTTCCCTTCCTTAACCTGTTCCACCCCTGCCACCACTACTGTCCAACTTACTTTCCTGGGTCTGGTGATTAGCCTCCTGTGCTGCTGACAATGTACCAGTGGTATGCCACACATGCCTCTGAAAACTTTGCAACTTTGGTCCACTGTCATAAATGCCTCTGTGTGCTGGCAGAGGTTTGTTGGCTAGAAATCACCACTCAACAAACGTTGCATTTATTGACTGAAAGGGAGCTTCTCAGCTGAGACTGAAGCTGATGCAAGAAGGATTATGGTCAGGTGAGTCAGTTTGTAGCTAAGAAAATTAAAAGAAATAGCAGAGTACCTGAAGAGAAGAGAGATGTTTTCCTTGAAAATGGATGACATACAATTTATAGGTTAAGGAATGTTAGGGATAGAATAAGGAAGAAGAGATTTCGGGTCAATGGACTTGTCTTCTTTCTAATTTTAAGTACATCAGTTGCTTGATATCATTATATAGAAGGAAAAGAAGGATGCTTTTACCGTTAACAAACATGAAAGTATCTAAGTTACAACTATATCATACAAACCTGGCTTTAACCTTGTGCTGAGATCCTGTTTGTAAGACTCCTCCATCAGTTTCAAAAGAGATTTATTAATGTTCTTGGTAGGGAAAGAAAGTTGTCCTTATTTAAAGGAACTAAGATTGCTGGTTACAATGAAGGAAAGAGAGAATAAGATGTTCTGAGAGATAACGAGTGATATCTGAAAAATGGGAGAGATTGAAGTTTCTTGGAAATAAGCATTTGGGACCAGCAGGATAGTGCAGTGGCATAATATAAATGCAAAAAAAAATAAACTCCTATCATAGGCATATATTCTGAAAGGAGAGAAGGGTCTCTCGTTTTTCATTCCTTGATGAAATTTTCTCCTAGTATTTGCATATTGCAGCCCTGGAGGTAAGGGCTGCTGGTGCATGATTTTACAATGGCACGGTAAATAGATTCTGGGGCTGTATTCAACAGATAGGCTGCAAGCGACTGGACTTTTTTTTTTTTCTCCTCAGAACAAAAAGTGGTATATCTTTATTCTAATGGCTTTGTCATAAGTCTGTATTGTTATATAATGCAGCACATATATAATGAATTTCTTGGGAAGAGATGAGCTCTATTGAACTCCTTTAAAAGCAGAAATATTTCTCCTCTACGTTTTATAAAGTTTCTGAATAAAGTTGCTCTGGTCATTTTAATCATTCATAACCATGCTTATCTGCCGCTTATAAATGTTGGCCAGCACACAAAGAATTTGGGTTTTCAAGGTTTTTTTTTTGGGGGGGGGTGGACTTCTCTTTGTTGACAGAGAAATAATGGATGTATCAAATTAACAGCCCAAACTTATTCTCCTTCCCCCACCATTGCAGGTCCCCAAGCTAGCAAATACTGCACCTCATGGGGGGGGCAGGAGGCTTCAGCAGGGAAAGGGAGTTTTAAATCCTGGCAATTTTGCCAGAACAAGTCAGAGGACAGAAAAGGGTCAAGGAAGCTTTTGCCATAGGATCCGGTGTGGGCCTTCCATAATGGATCCACCCCCTCCCACTGTCTCCTCACACCTTGTATGGCCCCCTCCCTGCCTCCATTACGCCCTCCCTAAACCCCTCCTGCTTCTCCCATCATCTTACCTCCTCCAGCAAGCAGGGACTTCAGTGATGGCAGGGGTGGGAAGGCGCAGGCTTTCCATCCAGCACTCCTGGCAGTGTGCTGACTCGCGTGCTGTTGGAGCACCTTTTGTGACAGGTGTGACTGCTTTATGGCAGTCAGCACTGTTGCAGGAGCCTAGCCACCATCAGGCAGCGAGGGAAAGATTAGCCTGCAAAGCACAGAATGTATAGATTTGTAGTGTAGAACAATAGCAAGTTTGTAAATTAACTTCCACATTTTGGAACACCCAACAAAAAATACTGGGGTAAATTTATGGTTGCAGACTTTATAAATCTCTGTAGTTATTTGCTATAATTGCACTGGCTTAGGTATATTGAAATAAGACTTCCCCCGACATTGGTATTTAGCTGCTGAGATAATAGAATGTTTATGACAACCCCGCAATTGTGATCTTAACTGTTTTTTTAAGAGCAATATTTACAGCTGCAAAAAGGAAACCAATAATACAGGTATCTTGTTGTCTTGAGTGCTCCCTGTGGCATCTGGTGGGTCACTGTGAGATAAAGTAAACTGGATTATATGGGCCTTTGGTTTATGCCAGTAGGGCTTATATTATTATATTCTTAACACCCCTTTCTCCCATTCCAAGAACAAGAACGAGGGCTGATTCAGGCAGCTGGGGCCATGAATGTAAAGAGGGAGCAACTAACAGCCCAATCCTATCCAACTTTCCAGCTCCAGTGCAACCGCAATGCAGCCCTGGGGTAAGGGAACATATGTTCCCATACCTTAAGTAGGCCTCTGTGACTGCATCCCCGTCGCAGAAAGCAAGGCATACCCCATAGGCACAGCAGCACTGGCACTGGAAAATTGGATAGGATTGGGCCCTAAGATGCCATGGAGTAGAAGACATTTTAAAAGAGAGAAGTAGATGAATGAAAGTGGCAAGGAGAAGCCTCAAAAGTAGTTTGTCAGACCACACATAACAGGCTGGTGCTGCAAATGCATAAAATCATCACAAATTTGATCCAAAAAAAAAGATGGCAGACGGATATGAAAAACAAAGGAATAAGACAGGCCGACAATGAACAAATGATGTCCTTCTCAGAGAAAACACCTTGTATGGAAGCAACCCTGGAGATCCCTGTTTAGACACTCTCCATTCTGTTTATGAGTAAACTGACACCAGCTGAAGGACACATTGAAAGTGTGTATTATGAGAAAATTTCACTGATCTACCACACAGCACCTTTCCCCTCTCAGGGAAACAAATTAAAAGCCTTCACAAAGAATAGCATCTAATAATTTATCATCAACAGGAGAAAGAAGCATGCTGCATTTGAAGGAAAAGAAAATAAAGCATGATAATCTAAGCTCAGTTGCATCAGCCTTGGAGATGTACAGGGGGGAATTATTGGCACTAGATTTATCGGATTGGGACCACAATTGGACATCTCATGCAGCCATGCAAAGGTGTAAGAGCAGTGTTGAAGTGATGTATTTTTTATAGGTATTGAAATATTTATAGGCAGGAGTAGCTGAGCCAGCCAGGGAAAGTTCAAAGAGAACTGCTTCACACTTGGTAGATGAGCAGATAAAAGCAGTTACCATTCTGGTACATCAGCATGTATGTAGCCACTGATCTTAGTTAAGATTCAGCCAGGACCTAGGAGAGGGGGGGGGGTAAAGGGGGTAATTTGTACCCAGGCCCAGGGTCAGGAAGGGGGCCCAGGAGTCAAAGGAGGGGTCCCAGAAATTTCCTGGAATTTTACATTCTCCAATCTCACTGCCCATGCAGGATGCTGGGGGCAATATCATGGGCACAAGACCACAATGACTGCCATACCCACCAGGCCCAGGATTGCATACATTCCTTAATACTATCACATCTGGGAGGAAACGGACCTGCTACAGTAGCTCTTTGGTTTGTGGATTTGCTAACCATGAAGAAGTGTATAGGAGCTCAGCGACACATCTGCAGGACTGTAACTACTGCAGAAGCCAGTTTTGGTGTACACAGGACACTTTCCATTCTCGCGTGACCACAAATACAGTGATACTAATCTCCTGCAATTATTTTCTATATTTGAAAGATTTTAGAGGAGTACGTTTAGCTTACTGTATCTACCTGTCAACACTGGGCAGGCAGGTAGACCTGAGCTCTGCATTGGGTAGACCTGGGCTCCAAAGACTATTCCGACTGGTGCCACTTTCCCCCTGCCTGTTTTGCCCCCATTGCCATCCCCCCATTCTGTTTTACCCCTCCCTCTTGGGGAAGGGGCCCAAAAGAAACTCTGTACCCCCTGATAAAAATTCCTCTCCAAGGCCCTGGATCCAGTACAGAAAGGCAGCTAATTCGGAAAGGAGTATCCTGTGGCGAGTTCAAGAGTGATGGTAAACAAGCATCAGGCCATGCACATTGTAGAACATTTCCTGTTGGACTATACCACTTCAGACTGCAAGTGTGTGAGGAAATTGCATGACTGAACATTTCCCACTACACACACACACAACTACTGTCACAGGGAAAGCTACATTAGCTGGGGAAAGGTCTCACCCTAGATTTCCCCCTGGGCTTGCTAATTTTCTGACTGCATAAAACTTTTCCTTTGCGGGGAAGCATTCAAACATTGAAACCCCTTCCTCCAATTAGAGGTAATACAGTCCAGGAATGACTTTGGTTTGTTATGAGATCTGCCGTTTGTGCAGACTCATCCCAAGCCACAAATCAATGAACTCAGTGTACTGAGATCTAAGCTGTTGAGTCCTAACTCAAGTAAATCCATGTGATCTGGTTTAAGTGATTTATAAAATCAATAGTACAAAATGCCCTTAAACTTGACTATTGTGGTTTAACTGGACAGTTTCCATACTGTGTCTTTTTCCATAGAAAGACCCAGAAGACTGGAACAACATGTCGTTCAATATGCTGTGCTGCTAAGGCAACCTCAGATTTTCTGCACAAACATTTTTGTAAGGTAAGGACTGTCAGAAAAAAAGGGTACATTCTGTGCTTGTGGAAGGAAATAGATTTATATTCATTCCAAGTTTCATTCAAGTATGTAGCCATGCCTCAACATGCCGAACACAACTGTTTTGCGACTGGAAAGATATGAGTTGTGAAAAATGGCTATATAATCCACATTTTTTTTTTAACATGCCTCATCTTCATTGCTTAGGTAACCCTTTTCATATCTTGAATTTGATTGGTTTTACATAGGGGCCCATAGATATAGTCATTTGGGTGGATTGGTATCGAGAGTGATCCACTGAATGCTGCACTGTGCTAGGTGATGGATGGAGGTTACGTTACTGCTCCTTACTTTGCAGTCCATGTGATGGAAAATGAAACAACAAAAATGCATTCAAATGCACTCTAACAACCCAGGCCTATCCTCCACCGATGATGGAATGCACACTGTATGGGCACTCCAGGGGCGGGCGGGTGTGTGTGTGTGACCAGAACATCAACCAGAGGTAAGTAGAAGAGTTTTTACTCTTGGCCTCCTGTGGATAGATGAGCAACACTATGGGGGAAGAAGAGGATAGACTGTTATTGCTGTGTCCCACTACCTCCAAGTAAGTCAGCTAGGTAGTCCACCAGGGTCCACCTGAGGTTCCACTCCTGCTGAGAGGTTTTGAGGGGGAATAGGTGGTGGGGGAAGGAGCTGCTTTGCAGGTTGACCAGCAGGGGGCACCATAAAGGCCTGCTGCTGGGAAGGCGACTGATGTTGTGAAGCACTGCCTGTGTTATGCAGTGTTCCACGTAATCATGTAGTCACTCTAATTCCAGTAGCAGTGGCAAGGTGCCAGACTGGGGCAGCTACTATATGCTCATTTGTGCAGCCACACTAGACGCTGTTCCAGAACCACCATTCAGAGCACGATACCATAGTCTTTCGAGACTGAAGGTTGCCAACATAGATATCAGCTTGGAAAAGTGGAACAATTGCACTGCTATATAGACTTCTTTTGTTCTTGTGAGGCACTGAAAGAGAATAGGAATGTGACCAGAGCATTCATGAAGCAATACAGTACTTCACAAAAGCTCACACTAGCAAATGTTTGAATTGTGTATTTGACTCTCCCAGGATTGGGTTTTGTTTAGAAGAAGAGGCTACAAGCTCAGAATGACTTGCTCTTCAATGCGCTTATTAAACTGTGGCTGATTTGCTCTATGATTAAGGCCTTTTAAAGAAAACACACAACAAATATCTTAATCAGTATATTTTCCACAGCATTACGTTTCAAATATTCACTAATGTTTGTTAACACGCACGTTGGCCTTACTCTTCTGAAGGCTTAATTGGCTGTTTGTTTAAGTACTGAAGAAGTAGGCCAATAAGGACTGTGAACATGCTCCAGCCAAATCGCAAAAACGTGTACCAAATTAGCAATGCAAAATGGCCGGTTTTTAGCGCTCATCAGAGCTGCCGTCTGTGGCAAGAACATTTTGACTGTCTCTGTTGCTACTTGCTAATGATGACAGATGAAGTGGTTGCCACATACACGCAAAGAATAAAGCGTTAAGTATAGATTGTAACTTGGCACACACCGCCAGTAGTGTCAGGAGGTATGGAAAGAGTTTATCTGAAATGCTTGTCGGCAGAAAATAACAGTGTACCAGAAAAGAGAAGTGTATGAGTAGATAATCATTGTTCTACAAATTAATTGCCATTTGATATGCTGAAAACAAGGTTTAAAAGCAGAGTATTTTCAAGTGGTAAAACACACTACTGTACAAAATAAATGAAAGTAATTTTAAACTACAAAAAAAACCACCATTTTGTGGGGTTTTAAAACTTGAGTACAGAGCCTTTCACAATGTCTTGACATTTGTAACTCTCAAGATAAGTCCTATTTATCAACCTTATTTGGAACATGCTAAAGCGTTATTCTAGTATTCTAGAATACTATTCTAGTATTGTAATTGTTATTTTATATATGCCAATAAAGGTTCTGACTGACTTACTAACTATTCTAGTATTAGCTCTGATACATGGAAATGAGAGTTGACTCCTACTTATTGGTTCTCTGCCATGTCATAATAACACCTCATTGGCCCTCATTGGTCAGTTTTGAGTTAAGGAAATCCACTTTTTGTTACAGAAAATGGTTGGCAACCTTCAGTCTCAAAAGACTATGGTATAAGCCTACAGCACCCAGTATTCCCAGGCGGTCTCCCATCCAAGTACTAACCAGGCCTGACCCTGCTTAGCTTCCAAGATCAAACAAGATTGGGCATGTGCAGGGAAGGCAACTGTGTTTTTATTTGCTGGTTATTTGGCTGTAATGTTTGATAGAATATAGATATTTCAGCACAGTTTGTGTCATTGCATTCTGCATTAAATTACCCATCGAATGATGTATAATATGATGGTGTTGTTCAAAAATACCAAGATTTTTACAATTTTGGCCAATAGCGGTGTCACCACCATCTTGGAGGGTGTCACCTGGTGTGGTCTGTACTCCCAGTGACATCACTGGCTGGCGCTTAGTCCTATCCCATTCCTCATGCTATTAGAACTGAACCTGCAATGTAACTGCTAATTTTTTCCATCTAGGTCTGGCTACCCTCTGCTGAAGGGTAGGACTGAGGACTAGAAGAAGAGTGGAGTGAGCACTCCTAGCTGAGCACATCTCCATTCCTCCCTTTTGGTCCCATTCCAACCTGAGAGTGGGGACACTCCGAATGAGGAGCTATGTGGCAGCAGAGGAGATCAGCTAGCACTGGCAAACTGGTGCCAGCTAGCACTGGCAAACAGCTAGCACTGGTGAGAAAAGGGAGGGTTTGGGGGTTGGCATTAACTGCATACTGAGCAGGTAAAAGAGAGGAAAAATGTGCAGTGGCACCTCACCCTGGACTCAGGCACCACAGGGGCTCAGGCTGGGACTGCCCCAATGACCTTATCACAGGTGCTACAAAATCCAAAAGGTGCTTGGAAATGGGTTTTAAAAATAAGCTATTTTCTAAGTTGGAATTGCTTATTTTTCTTTTAGCCTGACGGCAGAGATTCATCTACCACTCCTTGGAACGGAATGTACTGGGTTCCTGTCCTCACTCAGACATGTGGAGCCTGTCCATAACTTTGAACTGGCCACTGTCTGTATACTGTTACTTATCAGGTGACTATGAGTGGAGAAAGATAATAGTTCCCCCTGTGTTGCCATGTACTCATTGAAAGAAGGGCAGGATAAGTATATAAAAATATTCTAGAGCAGGAGTCCTTAACTTGGAGTCCATGGATGTCTTCAGGGGGTCTGTGAACCGGGCCCAAAAAATTTGTGCATGTATGTGTTTATGTGCATTGTTCTGATGAGGGGGCCCATAGCTTGCATTGGATTCTCGAAGAGATCTATGGTCCAAAAAAGGTTAAGACCCACTGTTCTAGAGCATCTGGCAGCAAGCCATGACAACCAACCAAACATAAGTACCGAAAGACTAGTTCCTGAGAATATTTATCACTTACCTGCAACATCCGGTGGTGATGGCCTCTATGTGTGAATAGACCATCGCTGATCAGGGTCTACTGATGGTTTCGGCTAGCTTCATATTAGCTCAAGTACAATGCTGTTTAGCTGAGTCAGTTCACACATTCAGTTGTGAGCCATCAAGACATTCACATGCCAGGGTGAATCAGCCCAAAGAATTTCTTTGCTGGATCAGGCCAAACGCCCACAGCCCAAAATGTTATTTTTAAATAGGAGCCAGTCAAGTCCTTTTGGAAACTCAAAGCAAGGACAGGATACGGCCATCCCCCAATGTTTTGCCCTTAGTCTTATATTCAGTGGTATATTCCTTCTGTACGTGATGGTTCCCTTTAGCGGCTATGACTAATAGCTCTGAATAAACCTATCCCCTGTGAATTAAATGGTGACATTTTATCTCAGAATTCTAACAAGAATGGGGAGGCATTGTTGGCGTGAAAGGGTTAAGAAGCAGTCAGGACCAGACAGAGAACTTCTGTTGTAAGGTGCAGCTCTACAGTTAAGACAGATTGCCATTAACATCTAGATCCTTCCAAGGCTGCCTATAAAAGGAGAGCCAGCCATGCCTGAGGGACTTTTGCTTGGCCATTGGGCATGAGAGAAAGAGCTGACAGGTGGCTGAGATACTCACATCTTTGCCCTGAGGAGAATACCTTCAACTGAGCAGGTACTTACCTGACAGTTGGCACCTAGTGTCAGTTGAGGTGTAAAGCTATGCTGTAACCATGAGAGGATTGGTTTCCAAATTGCTTGTTTGTATTAAATTGCTAAATACCTTGTCATTTTTAACACCTTCTATGTTATTCAAATGAATTTTGTTGTTATTTCCGTGTCCGTCCTAATGAGTCTATTCTGCCACCTGACAACCCTGCATCCTCTGAAAAATTAGGCTGCAGACAATTAGCACAACACTTGTGTCATTTCAGTTGCCCATTTCTGCACCTTTTCCCACTCTCCATGAGCGTCAGCAACAGTCTCCTAAATGTGATCGCACCGCCATTTTCTGTGACATTGGCTGCTTGCTTTTTGGTTTCTTTCCTAATGATTCTTAACACTGAAGTTGCTTTCTGTCACTGCCTTGGCATCCTGAATTGACATTTTCAATGAGCTGTCTAACATGAGGTCAGAGAAAGATCCCTTTCTCTGGCAGTCACAAGTTAATTCAGACCCCATCAGCATTTACACAAAATTAGGAAGAGGTGTTGTCCTAAGTGCACGCCCGCCTAAGTGCACATCATGGAATTTCCCGTACTCATTGAACTCATGGAACTTGGCATTTCCGGTACTCATTTCCTCAGCTTAGAGAGATTTGTTTACAGCTGTAAATGATCTTCTTGAGTTTATAACCATACTGTACAATTTAGCATCATCTGCAAAAGATTGGCTACATTTCTATTCAATTCATCGCTGATTCCAGTTTTCTGAATATGTTATATAGCTCTGATCGCAAGACAGCTGTTTGGGGGACTTCAGCATTCATTTCTATTGAGAAAACTACAGGTTCTAGATTCTGCGAGCTTTAGGCAAGGGCTTGTCCTAAATACAAAGTGTGATCAGGGATATGCCATGGAATACCAGAATTATCCACAAGTGTTACTGATGTGGGCCCTGATTGGCCAGGCAACTTGGATTACATCATAATCAACTCCTTGGAAATCACTGGTTGTTGAGACTACATGAACTGACCAAGCAATGTGGGGGCTAATAGCCCTGGCAGCTGCTACTAGCTAGTGCGACACTCACAACAACTTTTTGGTTTTCCCATTCACAGTGGAAGCCATCAGAGGATGATAATGGGAAACAGGAATATTCCCCCAGGTCAATTCCTTACAAGATGTGGCAGCAGAATGAGAAAATTCACACAGTAACTGGGTAAGAATATCATTAGGGAAGAAGGGAGTGATGGTGTCTCTCCAGGTCTTGAGGAGGGCTAACCTTTGGTTTATGTATGTCCTGTGACATTTGGCAGAGAACATACAATAGGATCTTTCTGTGATGTTACTAGAAGATGGTAATACAGGCTATATCTGACAGTCTGTACAATTACTACAAGGGAAGTAATTGTACATGAAATTCAGAAATTCCTGTGCTTTGTTTAAGAAAGGTCAGTGAGCAAGAGGATTCTTTCAGGTCTTTAAGAAAAAAGCTTTCAAAAAAACTACCCTCTTCCTTGAATTGTAATGACATTTCAAATATCAGATACAGTTTGGGTATTTTGTTTTTCTTCAGCTGTGCAGTCTGCACATTATGCCTGAACTACCCCAGGCTGCCTTTGCCACAGAAAATCATTATTTGGTTCCCACAAAGCTCGATTTCTGTGATTTTCTTATAAAAGAACTTCTGCCAGCGCTTCTTCACTCTTTGGTGTAGGGCAGTCATTTTCAAACTGTGTTCAGGGAACCCTGAGGTTCCTCAAAAGTGTAGCAAGCATCCCTCCTTGAGATGACAAGTCATGGCTTTCTTGAAAGACACTTTAAGCACTGCTATGGATCTTCTATAATGTGCAGCCACATAGGAGCACTGAGTACTCAGTATACACCCTCAATTTACCCAGAACTACAGTGAGACCCAATAGTAATCTCTGTGAACAGTGCATGCATTCCCAAATCCTCCACAGTAGGCAAGGGCAGGCCATGGCAGATGCCAAGAATTCCTCTACAGACAAATTGATGTGGCAAATGTTGCTTGGAGGAAGTTTAAATAAAAACCAAAACAAAACCACTGGTTTTAGGAGACAAGATATTATATTTCACCAATCCAAATTTTTTCCCCACTAGGTGCTTATCATGTAAGCTAGCATGATTAAGGTTTGGAACAGTGTTGACCTTCAAGACCTCCTGCTGGAACGCTCTGGTAGTTTCAGAGCTCAGATAACACCTGCTGTTTGAGGACCTGCCAGTGGAGTTTGGCAAAAATGTTTTGGCAGACACAAGGGAATAAGGGGTGATGGAAACAGTAGAAGGTGAATGGGCTTTACAACCACTTTTGGTTTTTTTCTATATAGCCTTTGAAGGTGGTATCTCCAGTTTCAACCACACCTTCCACTCTGCTTGGATTATGGAAACAGTCTCTTAGATTAATTCCTGGAAAAGAGAATGATTTTTTCCCCCCAAATACATCTACTACTGTGCACCTTAAGATTCTATTGGCAGAGCAAACCATTGTGTAGGCAGGCAATTGGAAAATTCTAGATTTAAGAATTTTATATGAGTAAAATGCTAGTGTTGATCACATCCAGCATGTCAGAAAGGTCTGGAGCTTGTGCTACTTTTTAAATAATGAACTGGCTTTTAAACACTTTACAGGTAGTCCCCCCAGCTAGCTGCATGGCTACATACCTGCAATGGAAGCCCCATGCACTGCAAGAAATACTGTCGCACATTTCAAGAGGGCAGTGTCTGTTGAGCTTGGGCCTGGCTGAGCTAAATTATGTAGGTGGTGCTGACATTTGAGCCCACCCATCTCTGTTGGCTTCTTGATGATGTTATGATGCTCACCTGTGATGATGATGACCTCAGTGCCGAGCGCCCGGGATAGTGACCCCCTCACAGCCACCGTAGGGCTCTGCAGAATGAAGAGAAAAATTCAAGGGAACATTGATTACAGATTGGTTGGAGAGGTATGTTAGCACAGCACTCAGCAACTCTGTGAATGACTCTGTTTTCCAGTCATGCATGCACACAGATACTTTCTGCCCATGATCTGCTCACAATACCGACCTCCTCCATTTGATCTGCTCCACTGTGGGACTCATTAATATGGAACTGATTAACTTAATGTTGTTGTACAAGTACAAAAATATAGATTACTGAGCAAATTGAGTTGCTTGCCACTGCTTCCTGAATGCCTGAATTGTTGCTAGGATGACTCATACGCACAGATTGTTTCTCACGCGTTATGATTTCAGCATCTTGCCACTTCTGCTGTTGAAAATATATCTGCTCTCATTTTGTCAGTGAATTCAGTGCAGTTAGTGTTGTATAAAAATGTTTTGCAAGCCTTAAGAATGTTTCCTGTTTGGTGTTTTAACTTTCTTTATTGACAAAGAACCCATGTGGGCAACCGAACACTCACTCTAGGGTAGCGTGGTTGTTTATATTGTCTTGCCAAGTGGACAGGATGCGGACATGTGGTAAAATTTTTGGTAGAAAGTGTGATGAAATAGTTGTTTGTGTGGGCTCTTGATCTGAAAAAACATTTCAGCTGTTGTTGTTTTTCCATGTTGCACTGAGCAATTTTGGAAAAGTAAGGGATAAATGATATAACTATAAAATGATATACAGTAACCATTATTTCCCATATCCAGCAAATCTTACAGCTTGTAGGCACAGCCCTCAAACCTCAGACTAGTAATTCTGAAGCACCTCATTAAACATGTTGAATAATTTGGGAAGATGTTGGATGGAATGTGGAAGGACTAGCACTGAAAACACCAGTGGAACACTTAGATGGATCAGCAACTCAGTTTCTTCATGATTATAAGTGCTGTAATATCAGGGTGACCAGACACAATGGAGGACAGAGTGCCTATACCAGGGGTGTCAAACATAAGGCCTGCAGGCTTGATGTGGCCCCCAGAAGCTCTTTATCTGGCCCTTGGGTTCACCCAGCACCACCATCAGCTATTCCTAGCTGCTGAGCTGTGCTGAGGTGACACTGCTAAATGAACGACCCACATGATAACTGGACTCTCCCATACCTTGAAAATATGATAAAGATTTATGTATTTTCTCTTCTGTCATTGGCAGCTAAGAGTTCCTTGTTGAGAAAAAAGTGCTTATTTCTGATCCTGACCTCTTAATGACATCATTTCCTGCTGAATGGCATAACTTCCAACCAGCGCCTCTGGGAGGAATTTTCTCAGGGGGTACAAAGTTTTTTGGGGGCCCCTTTGCAAAGGGGGAAGGGTGAAACAGAGCAGGGCGGGTGGTGACGGGGGAGCAGAATGGAGGTAGGGAGGGGCAAAACAAGGTTGGGGAATATGCTTTCATGGCAAGCAGATCCACAAACCAAAGAGCTACTGTAGCAGGCCAGTTTCCTCTGAGATTTGACACTGTGTTATGGAGTGTCATGTATGGTCCAGCATATATGGCTTGCGAGTACCTGCAGCCCCACACTCGTGGTAGTGTCCCCAGCATCCCATACAGGCAACAAGTCTGAATAGATAGAAAACTATAAGATTGCAGGAAATTTCTGGGGCTGGCTCCTGGGCCCCCTTTTTGACTCTGGGTCCGGATACAAATTACCCCCTTTACCCCCCTCTCCTAGGCCCTGCTTCCAACCCTTAGCTGGCATCACGAATGCTGTATAGCCCTCTGTATTAAATGAATTTGACACCCTTGGCCTATACCTTTAACCATTGTATAGAAAAGAGAATTTTGGCAGGTGCAGCTCAATATGGAAGAGTTTAAAAAGCTGCACCTGCTAAAATTCCCTCTTCTATACAATGGTTAAAGGCTGCAGTTTTCAAACTCTCTGAGAGTTTGGAAAGCACAGTAAGTTCTTGCAGGGGAGAGGAGGGGAGGGAGGCAGCGGAAGGCTAAGGGGGGCTGCAGGGACTGGGATGTACTCACCAGTCCCTGCAGCAGCTTATCGGGGGTGCAGGGAGCCCTGCGCAAGCGTCTGCAGGGCTCCCCAGCCTTCTAAAAGTGAAAGCGGAGCGACCGCGCTCCACTTCCGGTTTTGTGGAGGTGGAGCGCAATTGCTCCACTTTCACTTTTGGAAACCTGGGGAGCCCTGCAAACACTCGTGCAGGTCTCCCTGCACCCCCGACAGGCTGCTGCAGGGACTGGTGAGTCCATCCCAGTCCCTGCAGCCCCCCTTAGTGACGCAATCCTGGGGATTGCTGCTTTCCCCCCTGCCCCCACCCCTTAAGAGGAAAGAGGCCAGGGCCCTGAGGCTGGGGCCCAGTTTGAATACCACTGGTTAAAGGTATAGGCACTCCGTCCTCCTTGTGTCTGGTCAACCTGTGAAATATGTAACATTAGAGAGAGCATGCTGAAGCAGTAGTCAGGCCAGGTCTTTGACCTGAGCATGGTATGCTGTATGTACATAACACTTGCATTATAACAGTTGCAAGAATATAATATGGAAATACAAATGTCCTGATATCTTACACAATAAGAAGAATTTAACCTTTTCTCTGAGATTTGGATGTGACAACCCTTGCTTGTACTATGGGACAGCAGTTCCCTAACTGTGGGTCCAGGATCCACCAATTATGGGTGCTTCATGAATTCAGGGAAGATTATGCTATGTGCATCAAGGGTTAAACAAGCTGCTATTTGGGGGCATTGCTACCATGCTAGCCACACCTCTTGGCATTTATAAATCAGGCAGCAGCCTCTAGGGCCTCAAGAAAGTTTGAGAACCAATGATCTAGGACACTATACACATGCCCTTGGAAGACTGTTTCATGACTTACTTTCGCATACAGTACAGTGGTTCATTTCCAAGAAGAATCACCTGGGGAAGCACACTGCACCATTGCTCCAGATTCTGCACTGGTTTGCCATTGTACATTGCAAGCACAATTCAAACTTCTGGTTTTGACATCTGCAACCCTAAAGAACTCCAGAGTGATGCCCCATCAGGATCCATAAGATACACCAAATGCCCTTTTAATTATTTAGTCCCTATACTGAATTAAGAGAACAGAGATGTTCCTTTAGATTGCTATTCCACAGTTTTAGCTCTCTTCCTCTGCAGCTTTAGCAAACCCTGCACAACTTTCTGATTCTTGTAGCCTTCAATCTTTTTAGTAGAATTGAAATTCTGTGGCCATAGTGGAGCAGGTCAAGAATTGTTCTAATCCAATCATTTAATTTGATCTTGCCATCATATTTTTTCCTTAGGTCGGCTCATCCACAGCCTGGATGTGTTTGTTCTTGGGATTGCATTAGGGGTCAGCTAGGTTGGGCACTGTCCTAGGGTTTGCACCCATCAGAGGACTCTCCTAACCAAACCAACCCCTCAACACTGTAACAGTGTTAGTGCCAAGTGCACAACCAGAGTGCAGAGCTTTGCCCAGGTCCCCCATCAACCTGGTTGGTGGCTCTGGTTTGTTCAATACTTAACATGGGATTGGAGGCTGGAAGAAGAAGCCTCAGGCTCATGCATTCATTGCATTCACCCCATGTATAACTTTTAATGAGAATCTGGAAATATACATGCACATATTTATTTATAGGCACAATCCATATCTGTTAAATCAAATAGTTTTAAAGGGAAGGTAGGATTCCTTCTATAGCAAAATCATATTTGACCCTGTGATTCCCAAGCTAAGGAAACTACAGACTGCATCGCTGATGTTGCTTTCTGAAGTCTCTTAAGCTGACTCCATTCCTTCTGAACCTAATGAATAGCTTCCAAAAAAGCAAGCTTATTCTACCAGGTTTGCTAACTGGAATCCCTAATTTAGTTGAGAAGCAAGCAATTTTGCGCCATTACCTATAATTTAAAAAGGAAGGTGCACACACAGAATGCAACAGTGCCTTAAGTGTGGTACTCTGAATATTCCTGTTGAACTATTTTTATAAATGTCTTTCTTTTATTTCTGTCCTCAGGCAAGTCTGCTAGGTTGACTTAAACAGATCTGAAATCCATTGTGATTTCCTGCTGCCCCATGGTTTTCAATTATGGCACATTTGAAGGATTTAAAAATAATAATAATAATAAAGGTTTCACATTTGAGATTTATCTAGCAAATTACTTTGGTGTTCCCCTTGGCTCCTGGGGATGAGACTCAAAATCCTCAATTGTCCCACAAAAAGCTTCAGAGATGTAAGTTGGAACTGTAGCTATAAGCCCCTGAGAGATGCAGAATCACCTGTTTCTATTCTGCCTGGGAATGCAGCCAGAACAATCTCGCATTTCTATTCAGCACTCCCATTATGGGTCCCAAATGAAGCCAAAAAGTGCATCCAATGAGGTAAAAAGAAAAGCGGTAGGAAACAACAGTAGCCCACTTCCTTTGAAATGTGAAGTTTTGGAGGGGGAAAATCTGAAAATGCAGGTTTTGAGCAAATTTATTTTCTCCATGGTTGCTTAAAACCCTTGTCTCATGGTCCACCATTATTATTGGTTGATTAACTGCCAAATGCTGTCCAACTTTCCAGCGCCGATGCAGCTGCAATGCAGCCCTGAGGGACCGGAAAAGAGGTGGGTTTCATGGTAGTGGCACTTGCTGAATCCTAACTTCCTTCCTGGTCCCAGTCCACCTTCATGGATCAAAGCAGACTTGTGGCACAGTTTTGTGCTGACACAGATCCGAGTTGACCCATGGTGGCTACTGGGTCTTACTCCAGGGCAGGGGAACAAATGTTCCCTTGTCCTGATGAGGCCTCAACATGCCAGAACCCCCCTGCGGAATAGAACAGATGCCATGTTGGCACTGCTGCATTGCCATGCAGGGAGTTCAGTAAGAATGTGCTATGAGCATAAATAACTAGAGTGAAACAACAACAACAACAACAACAGTATTTATATACCGCTTTTCAACAAAAAGTTCACAAAGCGGTTTACAAAGAGAAAATCAAATATCTAATGGCTCCCTGTCCCAAAAGGGCTCACAATCTAAAAACCAGTATGATGAACTCCTGCCTCTCACTTCCTTCCATTTACTTGCCTAGAGTGGTGGCTGCAGGTGTGGGCAAAGGAGAACGTTCTCTATTCCTCCTCCACATTTTTGTCTTTCCGCTTCCTCTCTGGTATCTTGAATAAACATTGCTGTGGTAAAATACAATAGAAAAGTTCCACAAAATTCTAAACACAAAAGCAAGATGAACAAATCCTCAGTCCTCCAATGCTTGGAAAAGCAAAAACAATCCTTACAGTCTGATCCTATGCACATTAACAGGGAAGCACATCTCAGTGACTTCAACAATGACTTCCTGGTTAGGTGCGCAAAGGCTATCTGCATGCTGAAATCTTAAACCAGAGATAGCCCAGTGGGACTCACGAGGGAGGGAGGCCATCCCGTAACTTGGAATTGTGGCTACCACAATCTTCCCTCACAAATAGCATTGTAATTATTGCACAATGGGATCCTTATGGAACATTATTGTTTGAATGAATCATTCTAACCAGTGATCAGTTCCATAGTCAGTAGAGTCACCAGCCTGCGTGTGTGTGTGTGTGTTTTGTTTCAGAGTTGTCTGATGGATGAGGTTTGCTTTTCAAGGAGGAGACTAGTTTTTCCTTCCAAAGGCACATTTCCCCCCCCACCCCAGCCTATTTATTTGTAGATATGTACTTTGAATGCATTTAGATACTAACTAGGCAACTTGTCATTAACAGACCACAAGAATACATAGCCTGCTGATTTGGCATAAACGATTATTATCTGATGAAATACTCCAGGAAAATTCTGTGGGTATTAGGTAACACCTGTAGCTCTGACTATTGGCTCTGTTGATGCAGGTACCTAAGAGTTACTATTCTGTGGGACTAAAGTGGGGTGAACCATGCTATAAGTGACCATATTGGCTATATTATCAACTGGAGGAAAATATATGATTGCTGGAGTTATGACTATTAAGAAGAAAATCTGAAGATTAATGTACAGTAAAACTCTGATCGTCTGGCAGCCAATAGTATGTCACCTCTGAGAAGTCAAAATGGCTGGCAATCGTGTCAAGTCATCATGGCTGCCCAAGCGCCATCGGCAGTGTCTTGAGCCAGCACAGGTCCCTACCCATCCCCATCTCCCCAGCCCTTGCCCTGAGAGGAGAAACAAGAGGAGCCAGCCATGCTTGCAGGCAAAGGCTGTCCCAGACCTGCAACCACACAGCAGGCTCTTTCCTACCTCACAGCACTTTGTGGCACGCCCAGTGCAAAAAGATGACCTGGCTGGCCATCACTGCAGACAACAATCGGTACATACATAAAGAATACGTAATTTCCTCACCAGCCTACAGTAAGTCCCAACAGTCCAGCATATCTGACAATTCGGCACCACCCAGGTCTCAAAAGATGCTGAACTGCTGGAGTTTTACTATATTATTAAATAGGAAATGGCCAGATAGAATTTTCCTGGATTCTTTCATCAGACAATAATTCTATAATACGACAAGTCATTGTGGCTATGCACTTTTGTAACCTGTTTAATGACAGAGAGGTATTTTTTGTATACAGTCCGTTTCAGCAGTGGTGTGTTATCATTGTTGTGCGTCTTAATTTGTCTGCGTGACATGGGGAAACGGTTCCACTAGCAAATGGAGACCAAGACTCTGTGACCATAAGAAAGCAGAGGTGGTAGCAAGATACATATTCCAGTATCTTGAAAGGGAAGGCTCACACCCAACCCTGACACTTTCAGTGTAAAGAGGAAAAAAGCTAAGCTGGTTCAGATGCGGTCTCGACTTTGGATGGAGGCGGGACATCTGCTGACAGACCTCATGAAGGCTCGTTGTGAGAAATGGTGGAATGTGGAGGAGTCAGCTAGGGTTGAATAACATCGAGCAGTGACCACAGCTACTGTGAAAGCTTGAAAGTGCAGAGCACAGCCAGGATGATGGCTGCACTTGGATGGAAAATATCCAATCTACAGACAATACTGTAAAAATCCCATTGAAAAATGGTGGTTTTAGAACTAGCCTGCCTGTGTAAATGATCTTAAATGCTGTGTAAAAACAGAGAAAAAAGGCAGTGTATAAATGCTTAAATAAAGTCTTAAAAGGCTGATGCATTCACCTGTAGGCCTGAAGGGCTTTATCCATATGAGTGGGAATCCTGGAAAAACATTGCTGTGTTTTTGGTCCTGGGGCAAGTAGCAACGGGTTGGGAGCAATTTTTTCATCAAGATTGCATTGTGGGGAAAAGGGGTAACTGGGGATCTGGATTAGGATCTGGAATAGCTCGTGTATTTGCTATTTATTAAAAAAAAAAAAAAAGATAGAGGCATGTTGACATTGTAATATTCCATGTCATTTGACCTGCAGTATCATTTAATTTATTTCAGTTTAACTAACTTACAGCCCAATCTTGAGCTGCCCAGTGTGCAGGGCTGTCACAGCCCCGAAAATGGCATCCTAAGCACACTGGGCAGCCACCAGTAGCTCCTCGGGGGAAGGGGACTTTTGTCACCTTCTCCCAGGTAAGGGAAGTAGCCCCACAATGGGGCTATTCTATTCTGTGGTGGCTCTTTAGCCAGCACAGAATCAAAGAGTCCAGCGTTGGCGACATGGTTCGACCAGTGGTGTAGCTAAGGCATCAGGCTTTAGGGGGGCAGCAAACTGAGCTTGACACTAGTGACCAAAATTGTGAAAATCTTGGTATGTATGAATAATACGATCATGTTATATATCATTGAAAAGGTAATTTTATGCTGAATGCAATGAAACAAACCGCATTGGAATATTCTAGCAAAAGTTATGGCCAATTAACCCTAAAATGAAAACACAACTGCCTTATGGAACAAAAAGTGGATTTTCTTCACTCAAAACTATGAGATTGATTGTTCTGAGAACCAATGACCTGTTATTATGTTATGTTATTGACATGTTGCAATGACATGTTGTCATGATTCAGGATGAAATCAATAAGGTGTTAATATGAGTCAGCTCTCTTTTCCTTGCATCATAATACAGTTACCACTGCTAACTGAGGAAAAAGGCACTTTTTCAAGTGGTACTCCTCTTATATTTAGCAGGGGGAGAATAACCATCCCTCTTCCCTCTTCACCGCAACAGTGTCTCTGACCGATAAGGGGCATAGTTTTTATTTATTTACTTAATTAAATTTGATTTTATCTGGGGGGGGGGCTACAAATCTTCTTTGATTCCAGGTAGCAGATAGATGCGTTAGCTATGCCACTGAAAGAGGGGAGGTAGCAGAGCAAGTGGGTGGTGAGCTGCTGGGGGGAGGAAGTAGGTTCCTCCCCATTTTCACTTTTTAAAAAGCCTGGGCGTGATATCACTTCCTGTTGTGACATCACTTCCAGGGCAACATTTTGAGCTTGCCACTGGGCTACACGATCATTAGCTGTGCCACTGGGTCTGACACAGGGCTCTGGATCCAGTGGAGCTGAGCTCTGCCAGTTCTGCCCCCTCCCTCCCCACCATACCTCTTCCCTGCCCTCCCCCACCCCAGAACGCCTCCTCTCCTGCTCCCCCCATGTCCCTACTCACCTCTCTGCCACTTGGCAGTCCAGGTGAGCCGCTGAGCGGCGGACTGTGGGTCTAGCACTGAAGCTGGTCCAGCAAAGACTTGCGCTGGGCTAGCTCTGTGACATGCGCACCAACGGTGAGCCGGCATGCAAGGCTCAGAATTGGACCCTTATAAATTGAGATTAGATCACAGGGTAACATTCTCTGCTCTGGGATGCAGAAGAAGACCCTCACTGAGATCATTACACTGTTTCACAATAATTATTGTTGGCTGCTGACCTTTGTATCGTTCAAAGCTCTTCTTTCTTTCTGAGCACCCATTCTGATGAACAGGGCTAGGAATATGTTGCCTAGCATCTAGCAAATGCTCTGGGGCAAATTTCTCATTAATGGTGCTGTTAATAATTGTCCTTGAAAAGATCCTAATAGCACTGGATGCAAATGTGGTCCTGTGTCTTAATCTTTATTATCAATATAGGGAGATGCATCATTAGGCCTCACAGTCATTTTCATAAGGCTGTGCAAAATGAGGCCCTTGCTCTCAGAAGTGTACAGTCTGAAGGAAATGACTGTTCATTATCCATTCAAGATGTAAAAGTCACGTTTTCAATTAATAGGGAGTGAAGGTGGACTTGAGTTCATAACTTCTTTTAAGTTAGGGCTGTTTCCTAGCTGCTGCACTCATTAAGGCATTCCAGCTTTCTGCTAATGTCATCTGCAGAATTTGCACTGAATTAAGATGAGTCTTGCCAAATTGTAGGCAGGATACCTTAGCTGTGGGGCCTTATGAGCATGTTCAGCAAATCAAAGTAAGACAAGGTATGCTGGATTAGTAGGATAATATGTTCCTGCATCACCTTTAGGCCTACATGACCTGCTTTTGGCCTCCATGTCCATATCTACATCGTGCATGCATTTACAGAATCCTAAGCATGTATCCCAATGCACATAAGACTTGACTTAGCCAACATAACTTTGTTTAATGGCCCAGTCCTTCCACTGGCAGAGATGCAATGACACCAGCAGAAGTGACATTCCACCAGTGAGCACAACAAGGCCACCATGCAATGGCAGATGGCCATATGAGCAGGCAGGCAGAAAGATCAGTGTTTGTCAGCACTAGGAGCTGGTAGTGAGAGGAACGGGGACATTTCTGGGTGGGGAGGGGAAAGGAACCAGGGAACAGAAAGGAGGCGGGAAGGAGTGGATCTGGAAGCAATGCTGCAAGTTGGATCTTATCCCCTCTTTTGTAAACCTCCTTGTCCCTCAGACATATACAACCACAATTGATGTGGTGTGTATCTGAGGAGACCCATAAGCAACCTGAGGACTTACTTGGAGGTAAGTACTTTTTTTTTTTTTTACTTCTTGAGTTTCCCTTCAGGCTGTCCTTCTCCCCCACCATAGGAAGCAGCATACACCTTTTTAGTGTGGCTGCATCAGTGCTAGTGGCTGGGGATGTGCTTTTCCTCCTCTCCTAAGCAGGTGGGAGTTGCTCTGGATCAGGTGGCAGGTGGATCACAACTCTGTGATCAAAATTCCACTATTTAGAAGGCAGGAAGGTTGGTTTAGGTGACCCTCCACACAAAAAATTAGGAGAAGTGGTGCACTGGGAGGGCGAGTAGAATGCCCCTAACTGCTTATAGATGGAGCTGTCCCTTAAACTCCACCCACTGACCTTGTATTGAGGCTGGAAATTCCTGTTCTTAAATATCTGGCCTCTGGAAGTTCCATGCTGTCCCTTTTCTTCTGGTCTGGCTCATGCAAGGAACAAGGAGCCCCCCCCCCCAATTCAGCACATATGTACATCTCTCCCAATAATCAATGGGAACTTATAAGTGCAACTTTGGCTGCATTATGGCCATTCTTAGCATGGAAGCAGTGGTGGGCATTATATGGAATTGCTGCTGAAAACAGCATCCGTACTACATTGCATTCTCCCCTCCCACCTCCTTAATATGTAGTTGCACATACCTTGTGTCATGGTGTTATCACACTGTGCTCCTCATCAGCCAGCGAGGTACGGCTAACTACATATTACGGAGGGATCAAGCATGATTTAAGGATGCAGCCGCCAACCATAGGTATCTACAAGTTCTGTAATCGCCATTGGTTGGTTGGTTTGGTTGGTTGGCAACCTTCAGTCTCGAAAGACTATGGTATAAGCCTATAGCACCCAGTATTCCCAGGCGGTCTCCCATCCAAGTACTAACCAGGCCTGACCCTGCTTAGCTTCTGACATCATTGCCATGTGAAGTTTCTAGCTCTGAGCACACAGCAGTGTGTTGTCATTCCAGCAGCCCTTGAGAACATCTTCAACTCTTGAGGCTTCTCATTGGTATGCAGTGCAAGTCGGGCACCTCGATATCACCTTGATAAATTAAAAATTGGCCTATCAATATTCAATCATGCTTCCTCATTTGTCTGTTTTTTTTCCCCTTCATTCTGGCATTTCCAAGTTGAAATTGGCACTGCCTAAGTAAATGGAATTAAAATTGCATATTCTTCCCTTTAAAACCAAAATTAAATCAGTCTGCTACTAATGTCATCCTAAAACACCGGATTTTAGCAGAGGTGATATAATATATAGTGGCAGATGCAATATTAACAAGTGTTCCTTTTCATGACAGTCCTGCTCTTCTGGCATCTTATCAAGCATCTGATTTAATATTTCACTGAGAAGCTGGAGCAATGGCAGATGCAGTCTGTCCAGTATCTTTTAGTATTAAAATTAAATCTGCAGAGTTGCTGGTAGCTTTTATGTATAAGGCTTTATCATCAGGGAAAGGAGGCCTTTTTTCACTGTGTAAGTTTTAGCATGCTGGCTGCTTGGGAATTTCTCACATCTGCCTCTCGCGTACCTCTGCTTCAACGTCTCTCCATTTTACGACGCACTGTAAAATCACTTTCTCAACTAATAACTGTTACAGTGTCATTTTCTGGCATCGAGTTACTTCCAGTTGACAGTATTAGCTACAGAGTGAAAACTTGAACTCTGACTTGGATAGCAGTGTCGGTCTGCAGCGGCAAAAACAACAAAAGGCAAATCAGACATTGACACAAATGCACAACAAGACTGTTTGTCTCCCCCCACCCCCACCCCAAGGAACATGTTAGAGAGGCCCCAAAATGGTGAGAGGGATTAGCTCTTTGCCCTCAGCATAATTCACATCTTGATCATGTCCCCAGGCCCTCCCCCCCAATTTTTATTGGGGGAGGGGAACCCTCCATTGGCTTTCAATGGAAATTTGACTTCTGGTATTAATTTGCAAATTAATTCACTATTCAAAAAAGTGTAAATTAAGATCCTGTTAATTGAGAGCTGCCTGTACAGCTAACTGGTTGTCAGTAGGGCCTCTGAATTTTTTCAGGGGGTACAAACTTTCTTTTGGGAATGGGGTGTAACAGGATAGGGGGAGGGGGACAACAGCCAGAATAGTCTTTCAAGTGCAGGTCTACTGGACTTCCTGATGCAGAGCCCAGGTCTACCTGCCCTTGTGACATCAGCAGCTAGATACAGAAAACCAAACACACTGCAAACTCTCTTAAAAATCTATTAAATATGGAAAATCATTGCAAAAAATTAGCATCATTGCATTTATGTCATGCTGTAATGGAGTCCTGTGTGTACCAAAACGTACATCTGCAGCAGCTGTAGTCCCACAGCGATGCCCCTGAGCACCGCTCATAGTACATACACTCTTTCAAGGTAAGTGGATCCACAAGCCAAAGAGCTCCTTTAGCAGGCCAGTTTCCTCTCAGGTTTGACACTGTGTGAAGGAGTGTGATGTATACATTCCTGGGCGTGGTCTGTATGGCTTGTGGCAGTAGATGCCACCGCATGCCCACGGTAGTACTCCCAGCATCTCACACAGGCAGCGAGTCCAGGTGAGATAGGAAAATGTAAAATGCCAGGAAATTTCTGGGCCCCCTCCTTTGGCACCAGGGCCCCCTTTTTGACCCAGGACACAGATACAAATTTACCCCCCCTCTCATGGGCCCTGGTTGTTGAGGTTGTGAAGTAAACTAACACCATAATGTGATAACAACCCATTGTCTCTATTAAGACCTGCAGGAATGCACCAGAAATTAGGACAAACTGAATAAGTAGGGATGACAGTGAGCAAATGCCCCATTATGTATACTTCACCATCATTTCAGGGCAGGAGGTCTGGTCTAGAGGGTAGAGCCTCCATTTGCCTGAAGATAACATCCGCAGGTCCAGCACCATGAATGGTGAGACCTTGAAGCAGCTGAGCTGCGTTATTCCACCTGCTCTTTGGTGTGAGCGAAGAAGCGTCTTGGCTGCCCTCCATGTGAGAGATGAAGGAGCTGCTTGTCAGCTTGCGTGGGAGGAAATCAGAGGCCAGAATGTGATACCAGATCAGAAAGATCCATCTGAAATGTTGTGGTTCTTGAAAGATAGAACCTTTCTTCGATTGTAAAAATTTCTACGGGGATTTAGAGCAGCCTGCCTATGTAAACCGCCTTGAATAAAGTCTGAGGAGAAATCTGACGACCAAGAAAGGCGGTATATAAATACCTGTACTATTATTATTATTATTATTATTATTATTATTATTATTATTATTATTATTATTATTCAGTTATGGATGAAGACTAAGGGATTAAGACAAAGGTGGTGTGGAAGAGGTGGATGTTGAGCTGCAATCTGAAGGGCAAGAGGGACTGCATGCACCATGAAGATGCTGTGAATGCTTCAATGGGGGGTATTGAACTGAGGAGGGTCAGGCTTGTGTTTCTTACAAAGGAAAATACACATGGGCCATGTTCAGCTGGCCAAACGTGGCTTATGCCTGTTCAACTCAGGGGTGTTTTGCACCCAAGTTTAAAAGCTAAACTGTGTGTGCCTGTTTTTAGAGAGCACTTCAACTCCTCAGTGCAGAGCAGTAATTATTTTATGCTAACCTCACAACTCAACAAAGAGAAGAATGGCTCAGTTGTTCTTAATTTTCCAAGTGTATCCAGATTTTATGGTTTTAGGATTATACTTTAACCATTGTTTTATTATCCCCATTTTAAATTGAATATGAATATTTTTGCCATGGTAATAAGTAAAGCTTCTCATTAGATTTACCCCTGTATCCCTCTTTTATTGGAAAACTCTTTGTTCTGCTTTGTCAGCACTTAGGAAGCAATTTTATCACGAGTTCCTATTCTCAAAGATTCAAACTGGCACCCCATCCTAAACATATTGACTTGGAAATGAATTGATACTCATGTGAGTACGTACAGAACTTACAACCTCAGTGAGAGAAAAGGATTCGTCTCACCTGAAACTTTGAGCTTAGTTCAGGTCATTATGGACTGACCAATAGACCACAATATACATAGAGGCATGAAGATGCCACATTTAGTGCAGTGGTTCTCAAACTTTTTCGCACTGGGACCCGCTTTTTAAAATTATACTCTTTCGGGACCCACCTAGGGTTAGGTAAACCACCTAGGTTTACCAGACTTTTTTAAAAGGAGATCTAGAAAGAAATAATATTCATTCATTTATTTATTCATTCATTCATTCATTCATTCATAAGTAATAATAACCAGAAAATGACCAGAAAAAAATTATTTCTCTATATTTACCCAAGCTTGCAAACTGCAGGTTAATTAGTAGCTTCAGTATCTGATTTATGAATAGCCTCAGGGCTTGAGGCAATTAGTTATCTGACCTTTCCATCACCCTTTGGCGACCCACCAAAATTGAGTCGTGACCCAGCAGTGGGTCCTGACCCACAGTTTGAGAACCACTGATTTAATGCTACAACCACAATCACAGAATTCTCTAGACTGCATAGATCTCTTTTTTGCTTATAGCCCCATTTCAGTTAAGGTTCAGCCTCCTTAGTGCTGCTGGGATTGCTGCTGTGTACCTTGTCTCTACCCTATGCCAAACTTCTCTGCTAGTTCCTGTTGTCTTCCTCAAGCAAACTAAAAGTTCCTTACCTAGAGGGAGAGGGTAGTAAGTGGGCAGAATAGCACACAAGGCACTCCATCAGATTTGTTGCACATCTTTCCCCACTGCAGCTCAAGAGTAGCTCTGCAGTAAACTAGGGAACCGACAGCATTATGATTAGCCAGAAGATATACTGGTGCAATCTGTATCAATGGCCCTAGTCATTTCCCATTCCAGAAGGGCCCACCCTGCCCACTTGATCCAACCAGATCTCTGCTATGCATAAGTACATACCTGCATGCAGGTATATATCTACATCTGCAAATCAAGAATAACATTGTGTGTACTCTATTAAGTGGACTGTAGTGCATAAAAGTATATGCTACAATACTTGTTTTAGTCTATAAAGTGCCACAAGTCTCCTTGTTGTGTTTACTACAACAGACTAACACAATCACCTCTCTGGAAAAGCTTGCACATATTGTACATTTTAGTCATGGAGAATGATGAACATTTACGCCTTTAAATTACGTCCCTTCTTTTGAAACAAATAATCCACTCAAGGGAGAGCTCCAGAACTGTAATGTGTTCTTTTAAGTGTGATGTTTAATGCGTTATTGTCATTTTTTCATATATGGTTGCATATTTCCTTGCACTGTAAATATTACCATTGGGGTCAATCCTGAAGCGTCTTGCTGGCAATTACTTCCCAGGAAAATTCCATATAATATAAATGAATAGTATAGATATAATTTTATCTGCTGAAAACAGAGCCATGTTTCATTTTCTCATTCTCTCCAAGTACTGCCTGGGAACTGATGGGCTTGGCCAGTATTTACTGATATGTGAAAAATTAACTTTCTACTCTCAGCCTGGAATTTGCTCTGCCGCCGGGGATTGGGGAGATTGATGTTGGGGGAAAGTGATTAGTGTCCCGACAGAAAGACAATGGTTGCTCCTGACCCCAGTCTGGCCTTTCTTACACCTCACTGCATCCTGATCCACAGAAGCAGCTGAGCTGACTTTTTCTCACTTAGTGTGGATGCCAAGGGGGGAATGGCTGCCTGCAAGTTAGACACCAAAGCCCCTAGATAGTGCCCTTCATAAAACCACCAAAGCCAAAGGAATGGCTTTTAGGCTGGGTGTCAAGCAGGTCATTAAAAATGGGGATTCAAATAGGTTCCAACCCTTGTTTGGTGAGGCTAACTTGCCCATTTGAGGGAGCCAGCTAAGCAGAAGATCTATAGTATGGGAATTTGGCTGCCAGAAAGCTTCTTGAAAGGTTCAAAAACCCTGAACCAGTAACGCACTTCCTAACGTCATCATATTCATCAGGTGAATGTTTGAAAGGCAGGTGCAGGCAGACATTAAACAAGTGCAAAGTGAAGAGACAGGCTCGGGACTGCATATTCAAGGGGCTTAATGGTACAGAGAGAAACTTTTCCTGACCTTTTCCAGCTCTAGTATACCAATAACTATTTCAATCAAGTTTCACATTGGTGTGAGATTACTAGCAGCTTTCATGGTTGTCTGATTAACACTAAACTAAGCTGGGAGCTAAATGAATGAAGAAGCAAACAAACAACTGGTCAGCAGTCTTGTTGGAATTCAAGCCTGTATCATGTCTCCCACTCAACAGTAGGTGTTTTTAACATTGCCACCTCTTTTTGTTTCTCTGTTGCCCCGAATAACTAGGACCTAATTCTCAATAAGGTTGTATCACTTCCTACTGGGCTGTAACACTTTAGATGCAGAGGTACTCACATGCTTAAATGTTTTACTATATCCCCCAAATAACCTCCGCATAGAAAGCTAGGAGAAGCAGTGGCGTCACTAGGGGGTGTGGGCCACACCAGGTGATGCACATGGGTGGGGTGACAGCACTACTGGTCAAAAAAATTTTAATCTTGGTATGTTCTAATAATACCATCATGTTATATATCATTTGATGTGTATTTTCATGTGGAATGCAATGAAGCAAACTGCATTGAAATATCTCTATTCTATCAAACGTTATAGCCAAAAAGCCAGCAGGGGCGGGGCAATGGTACATCACCACGCCCACTGCTTGAGGCATTCCCCCCCCCCCGCTGCATGGGAGGAGGTTCATCATAGGGATGACATGCTGGCCGCTTGCAAACCCTAGTGATGCAACTGAGGAGGAGTCCTAAGCTCCTAGCCCACCTGTGTGTGCACCTTGCAGTGTTCCCATCACTTAAACATGCTCTGCTTGTAGGATTGCCAACTCTGATTGAAGCAGTTCCTACAGATTTTTCTTTTTAAATTTTGCCAACATGATAGAAATTCCCAGAGACCCAGTTAACATCTCCAGGATTGCTTTTAGTGATTACCTAATCGATGCTGATTCCTGGAGACTCCAGACCAATTCTAGACAGCTGGCAACCCTGGTTGCTTTTTGAGAGTCAGCGTTTTCTGAATCCTTCCTATAGTGCCTTGCAAAACCAATCACCTGATCCCAACCCTCCCTGTGAGCTTGTCTTCATTTCTGGGCAGAAATACCAATTTGCATGCTTACTGCATAAAGACAATTGGCTAATTGAAGGCTGTGCTAAGACCTTGGAAAGTGAGACATGATGACTTCCAGAAGAAAGTGTATTAGCCTTTACTGCCATGTTGTTTTGAAGAGTCTAGTAGCTGGAGAAATCTAGAAATGTTGATAAATATTGTAACAATGACAAAAATAGAAATTATTGCAGGGGGGAAAAGCAAATTCGAGGTTCCAGCTAAAATGATGTTAGGGAAATTATGGAACATAACCAGTTTTATTCAATTAACAAATGTGGTGGAAGGAGTAGAAATAATCACAGTAAATGAAATGGGTGTTTTATTAATTTCTGGAACAGATATACAGGGTACCATAAAAAGATTTTTTTTTTAGTGTTTTAATCTTGTTTATAGCTCTGCAGTGGATCTCTTAATTAGAGGTTAATATTTATTTGTTGGTAGAAATGAATTTGTAGTTTTGCTTAATATTTGTTTACTCTAGGTATGTAATTAACTTGGTTTAATAATGAAATGTAATGAGACCCAGTGTGAATATGCATGCTGAATTTCAATTGTTATGAATATCTGAAAAATACTCAGATTGTTATCTAAGCCTGCAGTCCTGATGCTATTTCTGGTGTTGGAGCCAAGCTAGGAAAAATAAGTTTGGGTGATCATCCAGGAGGAAGTAAGATAGGAGAAGCTTCACCTCTCCTCACCTGCAGTGGTGTCGCTAGGGGTTGTGGGCTGTACCAAGTGACACGTGCGGGGGGTTGACACCACTACTTGCCAAATTTTTTTTTCAATTTTGGTATTTTTGAATAATACCAAATTTCACAAAGAATGCAATGAAACAAACCAATGACATATTGGTTGAAATTGGTTGAGAAATGCAATGAAACATCTCTATTCTATCAAAAGTTGTAGCCAAAAAACCAGTGGGGTGGGACAATGGTGTATCACCATGCCCAATGCCCGGGGCATTGACCCACCCACTGCATGAGAGGAGGCCCATCATGGGAGGGTGACACTCTGGCCTCCCACGCTAGGTGATGCAATCCCTAGTGATGCCACTGCTCACCTGGTTTAAAACCAGACACCCACTCTACTTTATACATGAACAGGGCAGGCATGTGATTAAGCAAAATGGTTGTTGCCTTCACGTCTAATCTGGCACATAGAATCTTCCATTTGGGCATTGCAGCTCTTGATGCTTTCAAGATATTTGAGAAGGAACGAATGTTATGGGAGGTGCTGGCTCACTCAGAGGACTTTGCAGCAATCTCTTAAACCCGAATCTTCTCATTATCTTGGTCAGAAAAGCCAGTGGAAGTTGATGGTGGCCAGCATTCTTTCAAATGCTCAGCAACTCTTGGAAAATTAAGCTTGTTATAATAATTGATCCTGTAGAGAATGTGCAGCCATGTTCATTTATTTCCCTGCCGCCATACTGTGAGGTGGCAAAAACAAAATTATGACCTTGCCTCTGGCTCAAGCAGCAGGAGAAACTGAACCCCAGGGAACTTTGCATTCCCATGTAGACACAGGAAATCTAACAAGCAAAGGCCTTTAAAAGTGATTGCTCAAGTTTAATTTTCTTTCCAAATAATAGCTGCTTCTCCAAAGACAATTTCCAGGTGTGAGATCTCCTTTAATTGCATCTTGCCGTGATATAATTTGTAGCAAAAGCAAAAAGGCATAAAATGCACCCCTCAAACATCCTTCTCATCTTACAAAAGACTCTGCAGGTGAAGCTCTGAAAGGACTTGGAGCTAAAGGGATTATATCCAGCTCTAAAAGAGCAGGGTGCAATTACTCCATTTTCACACTGGCAAGATGATGCCACAATCCAGTTCCGTTTGGAGGAGTCTGTATCTTTTAGATCCTAAAATTTAGGAGATCTAAAATGTGAGTAACTGTTACCTTGCACATGCCCAGTCTTGTCTGATCTTGGAAGTTAAGTAGGGTCAGGCCTGGTTAGTACTTGGATGGGAGACCGCCTGGGAATACTGGGTGCTATAGGCTTATACCATAGTCTTTCGAGACTGAAGGTTGCCAACCAAAATGTGAGTCCAGATTATTGTTGACTGTTGAATTGCTGTAGATTGTCATTGCCTTTCCTGACCTGCTGCCACAATCATTTCAAAAGCTCACAAACCTGATATTCAGCCTTAAAACAAATATATTCATTGGTGTTACCACCATAAAAGGTGTTTGGATGGTCAGGCTGCTCATTCTTTGCTGACCTTTCATATTTCTGACATTTATTACATAATGGCCTTGATCCAACTAAAGTTATTCATTACTTTGTCCAGTCATTTGATGGGTTTTAGCAGTGGTTTTAGCCACTAAGTTCTTGCATAAAGAACGTAAACGTAAACGTACCCAAGCCCCTGCAGCCTCCCGGGGGTGTGGGGAGCCCAGCGTGACGTGCAGCTACTTTCACTGCTCCTCCCCCCCCCCACCATGGGACAGGGAAAGCTTTACACCAACTGTTGGGTCGCAACCCACCAGTTTGAGAACCACTGCTCTAGGAAATACAGTTCTCCTGATTTTGCTCCTAGCCTGATGGGTATATGCAAAAGAAAGGGAGGTACATTTTAGAGAGTCAGATTGTGAATCCTTTCGGCTCAGTACCCTGTTTTGATGGTGGAACTGCAAGGTTTCAGGCAATTGTCTTTCCAAGCCTTGGTATGCATGTTTCTTTTAACTGAAGATGCCCAAGCTTGAACCTGTATGAGTTCAGCAATGAGTTCTTCTGCATGGTCACTTTGAGAATGGAGAGAGAGATGGTAGGTCAGCTCAACACTCATCTTTGAAGTGACTTGCCAACCAATGCTATTGCCACATATGCTGCTGTCTTCCAAGCTGAAAAGCAGAGCAAACTAAAATTGCCTTAGCAGTGGTCATAACTGTGGTCATAGCTTTGAAGTACTCTGCCAAGATTTCCCCTGGGGGCTGGGGATAAGAATAAGCCCTCAGTTTGGCTGTACTTGTCCTAAGAGGTGACTAAACAGCCACCGGGTAGATGGGACTCCTTAGCCTGGGAAGGCAACTCTTCTGAGAAAAGGAAAACTCTGATCCCAAACATCCACTGCCTTGTGGCTACATCCACTTATGGAAAAGGCTTCAGGAGTCAACCTCGAGGCAAAATCCGGAGCCGGAGTCCCTAAGGCAGTTCATGGCTAAACACAGTCACAGTCATGAGACTGAAGGATGCCAACACACTCTGCCAAGATGTATGCCATGTCGGAAAGAGGGCATGAGAACTTGTCTCAAGACTAGCTTGCTGCTTTGACCTCAGGGGGTGCTGCTTGTGATGACTGCCTAGTCTGTTTGCATGATCAAAGGGGGCCAAACTAGGCATGACATCAGTAGATCTCCCACCATTTTTCAATGTTCCATAGCAGTTGCAGCCAGGCTCAGAATAAAATGGAATATAAGTTTGGGGTAGAAGAGGGCTTAAAACTTTCCTGCCTGCAATTTTCTTTATGAAACTTCCCCCCCCCCCGGGTGCTATTTGCCCAATAGGCTATGATTTACCTTGTGGGATAGATAGCAGTGGGGGAGGGGGGAGCTTTTCATTCAGAAAATGGCATGGAAGGAGAGGATTAAGCCCATGGATGTGTCAGAGTCACTGCACTGAGTTGCAAGTTGACTCATGAGTCTCTGACCCCCTGACTCAAGTTGATTCGTGAGTCATAATGGGTGGCTGTGTCCTTAACCACTGTAGAGTCATTTTTTACTTGAGTCTGGGTCATTATGAGAAATGAGTCACAGCGCATGTCAGATGCAGCCCCCTCCCAAAAAAGGTAAGCAAGTACACACAACACAGAGTCACAAGCACACACAAAAGAGAATTAGGACTTGAGACAAATAAACTCATGACTCACGTCATGACTGTTTTCTGAGTTACTGGTGTCTGAGTTACTGAGTTGCAGGTGTCCAAGTTAGTGATGAGTGTGACTCGAGTTGCACCAGTTGTGAAAAATGCATGTTTTTACAACTTGAGTAGTCTTTATGTGTCAAGTTCCTATCCCCGGTTGAGCCCTGTTTCTGCCAGTGCTACAGATTGACTTGATTTGGGTGTTCACAACTCCAGTTCCTGCTTTTAAACAACAAATGATTATGTATGTTGAGCTATTGGAGCTTTTAAGTGCACTTGTCATAGGGAATCCTCCGTTTTGATCATACTGATCAAAAGGGTGCGCTGTGTCTACACTTGCCATGTTTCTAAAGAGTGCTATTCTACCAACCATGTTCTCTCTTCAGTGAAACCATTCGGTGCTTTTATTTCCTTCCTGTATGTTTTTAGTCTCTCTTCCTTTAAAAAAAATAAATATGGGGTGAGTTCTTTTCTCCACAAGGGAAAGCACTGATTTAATTGAAAATATAGAAAAGATCTGACAACGTATGTGTAATTTAATCTAAAATTTATGCTTTTCAAATCACAGTGAGACATCATTAGCGTAGACAACAAACCAAATTTTTTTTCAAGGAAAAAAACAATATTTTGCAATTGACTTCTTCAGATCCAAATATCCAATGGTATTAATGGCCACAGTTCCCTTTTGTTGGTTCTTTTATCCCGCCTTTTAGCCATAAAGGCCCTCAAGGCTGCTGACATGAAAGTTAAATACATCTAAAATCCAATAAAACAGTAAAATCACAGAGAACTTCAAAAACAGACCACAATCGCTACATTCAGTGAAATGCATCCCTGAATGAAAAATTTTTAAAAACAAACAAACCTGGCTATCTGGATTAACCTCCCTGAAAATAAAATCTATACCGGGTAAGATGGTGGAATGCGTCATCAAAGATAGGATCTCAAAACACATAGATGAACAGGCCTTGCTGAGGGAGAATCAGCATGGCTTCTGTAAGGGTAAGTCTTGCCTCACGAATCTTATAGAATTCTTTGAAAAGGTCAACAGGCATGTGGATGTGGGAGAACCCGTAGACATTATATATCTGGACTTTCAGAAGGCTTTCAACACAGTCCCTCACCAAAGGCTACTGAAAAAACTCCACAGTCAGGGAATTAGAGGACAGGTCCTCTCATGGATTGAGAACTGGTTGAAGGCCAGGAAACAGAGAGTGGGTGTCAATGGGCAATTTTCACAATGGAGAGAAGTGAAAAGCGGTGTGCCCCAAGGATCTGTCCTGGGACCGGTGCTTTTCAACCTCTTCATAAATGACCTGGAGACAGGGTTGAGCAGTGAGGTTGCAAAGTTTGCGGACGACACCAAACTTTTCCGAGTGGTGAAGACCAGAAGTGATTGTGAGGAGCTCCCCAAGGATCTCTCCAGACTGGCAGAATGGGCAGCAAAATGGCAGATGCACTTCAATGTCAGTAAGTGTAAAGTCATGCACATTGGGGCAAAAAATCAAAACTTTAGATATAGGCTGATGGGTTCTGAGCTGTCTGTGACAGATCAGGAGAGAGATCTTGGGGTGGTGGTGGACAGGTCGATGAAAGTGCCGATCCAATGTGCGGCGGCATTTGAAGAAGGCCAATTCTATGCTTGGGATAATTAGGAAAGGTATTGAGAACAAAACGGCTAATATTATAATGCCGTTGTACAAATCGATGGTAAGGCCACACCTGGAGTATTGTGTTCAGTTCTGGTCGCCACATCTCAAAAAAGACATAGTGGAAATGGAAAAGGTGCAAAAGAGAGCGACTAAGATGATTACGGGGCTGGGGCACCTTCCTTATGAGGAAAGGCTATGGCGTTTGGGCCTCTTTAGCCTAGAAAAGAGATGCCTGAGGGGGGACATGATTGAGACATACAAAATTATGCAGGGGATGGACAGAGTGGATAGGGAGATGCTCTTTAGACTCTCACATAACACCAGAACCAGGGGACATCCACTAAAATTGAGTGTTGGGAGAGTTAGAACAGACAAAAGAAAATATTTCTTTACTCAGCGTGTGGTTGGTCTGTGGAACTCTTTGCCACAGGATATGGTGATGGTGACTGTCCTGGACACCTTTAAAAGGGGATTGGACAAGTTTCTGGAGGAAAAATCCATTACGGGGTACAAGCCATGATGCGTATGCGCAACCTCCTGATTTTAGAAATGGGTTATGTCAGAATGCCAGATGCAAGGGAGGGCACCAGGATGAGGTCTCTTGTTCTCTGGTGTGCTCCCTGGGGCATTTGGTGGGCCGCTGTGAGATACAGGAAGCTGGACTAGATGGGCCTATGGCCTGATCCAGTGGGGCTGTTCTTATGTTCTTATGTAAAATTCCATGCCAAGGGTATCACTAAAAAAAAAGGCCCTGTTCCTCACCATCATAAATCTTACGTCTCATGGTGGTAATACCTGTAGCAGAGCCCCAAGTGAAGACACGATGGTGGCTGTGAAGAACAGATTAAAATCACTGGCTTAAGTCTGACTCCGTCTTGTAGGCCCGTAGTCATTTTGCAGCAGCTAAGGGAACAGAACTAGCTAGAAGGCTGGGAAGGAGCTCCATATCATGAATCTGACTAGAGGCATGGGCTGGAGCAGGGATGTCAAACTCGTTTGATACAGAGGGCCAAAGTTAGCACTCGTGGTGCCTGCAGAGAGCCAGAAGTGACATCATTAAGCAGAAAGTGGCATCATTAAGCAGATGATGGCCAGAAAGAAGCACTTTGTTCTCACACAGAAACTCATTAACTGCAAATGACAGAAGAGATGATATGCAAATCTGATATGCAAGATCTGAGAGAGCCCAATTTTAATGGGAGGCCAGATAAATTGCTTCTGGGGGCCAAATTCAGCTTGCGGGGCTTATGTTTTACGCCCCTAGGCATGGTAACAGTCTGAGCCTCTAGGTAGATAGGACATGATTGAACAGCTATCCTATTGACTTGGAGTTTTGTGCTGTTGTAAGTAACTTGATTTGTTGCCTTATAACAGAATTCTCCAAACTCGGGGCTGATGCACAATGGAAAAGCTCCCCCCCCCCCCCCGTTTCAAGTGGCACTTACCATTCCACAATGCTGCTGCTGATTTTGCCAGCCAATCTGTACAGAACAATGCTCTGGGCAGTGGCATCTGCTGCCCATTGTCCCAGCAGGCTTTGCACCTGGATTTCAAGGCAAACGCAACTGCCCAGAGCATTGTTCTGTATAGATCGGCTGGCAAGATCAGTAGAACTGCGGTGGAATGGTAAGCGCCACTAACGATGAGGAGGGCTGTTCCATTGTGCTGGATCTGGTCTGTGACCTATCATTTGGCAAACGCTGCTTTATAAGATTGTTTCTAGCAAAAGCTTACTCCGGGAAGCAAACATCTTGTGGGCAGTGATGCAGTGTCGTCATTGGCTGGGGCGGGGGGAGTGATCCACTCCCAGGGGTGAGGTTTGAGGGGACGTATCACCATACTACCTGAGTGTCCCTTTGGTGATCTGAATACGGTTGGTGCTTAAGAACTCATGTGTATAACTTGAATGGGTAGGAATGCTCTTGCAAACAATATATACTGCACATGCAAACAGTGTAGGATGGACAAGAGCAGTGTTTCTCAAACTGTGGGTCAGGATCCAATTTCAGGTTGGTCCCATTTATTTCAATGTGTATTTTATTTTTAATATATTTGATGCTAACATAGTATGTGACTGCATTTGAGGAAATGTTTCAAATCTGTACTTTTAATAGGGCTTACTCCCAGGTAAGTGTGGATAGGATTACAGCCTTTGAATGTTTAGGAATTTTTTTTAAACAGATCAGCAACTGCTTGAGAGGGTTTGGAGGGTTCTTCTTTATTTTAAATAAATTTTTAAACTTGTACTTATTGTAAACTTTTAATTTCCTTACTTACATAATTAACTGATTTGATTTTGTCACATTATTTATTTATTTATTTATTTATACAGGTATTTATATACCGCCTTTCTTGGTCGTCAGATTTCTCCTCAGACTTTAATCCAAGGCGGTTTACATAGGCAGGCTGTTCTAAACCCCCGTAGGGATTTTTACAATTGAATAGTTCTCGTCTTTCATAGAACTCCTCGTTCCAGCTGGATTCCTTCCTGGTCTGGCCTCTCTCTGGCCCTTCGCCTCCCACACTCCACTTGACGGCAACTCCTCTCTGCCACTGAGGGTCAGCTCATCAGTATATCAGCATGTCATCAGTTCTCGGGTACTTCTGGTTGTTTCGAACTGGCAGCCTCAGATCTTCAGGCATACACAGTGGCAGCTCTACCAACTGAGCCAAGGTGTTAAAAATTTTTCCTGATTGGTGATGTCACTTATGGCCATGACATCACTTCCAAGTTAATGACTTCGCTTCAGGTGGATCCTGACAGATTGCCATTCTAAAAAGTGGGTCCTGGTGCTAAAATGTTTCAGAACCACTGGGCTAGAGTGAGTGACTGGTCCAAGGTTGCCAGGTGAGTTGCATGGCTAAGGAGGAATTTGAGTCCCAGCCTTCCCAGTCCTAGTCTAGTACTTTACTACACTAGCTGTCTAGGCTTACCTAAGCTTACCTAATTGTCAGTGGATGATGTTATGGTCCAAGTTGCCGTCTGGTTGTAGATACTAGTTTTTAAGAATGTGGGAAGATAGAAATATATTGGACAGCATAATCCTACCTAACTTCCCACCTGCCAATGCAGCTGGTGTCAATGGAGTATGCACTGTATACTAGGGAGGGGGGGCAGTGGCATCTTCTGTTCCCTTGCCTTGGGAAAGCCTCCATGTTTCCCATGGGTCTGCTCAGTCTTGTGCCAGCTAAAGAGTACAATGGCAGTGGAAAGGGACAGGATTTGGCTACATGCGAGTGCTGCCAATGCCACCCTTCCCTCCCTTGTTCTGCCATCCTCCCCACCCAGACACTCCCTCATTCCTCCCCCTCCCAGCCCTGTTCCTCCCACCACCTACCCCCACTACCACTCACCTCCTGCTGGAAGACAGTGTCTTCTCCACTAATCCACATGCCAGGCCAACAGTGATTGTGCTGGCAGCCTCAATGCACTTACCACCAGACGTAACTTTCAGCCAGCATTTTCCTCCTTCTGCCAGCAGAACGCATGTTCTTCCAGTGACAGGGGAACATGGGATTTGGTCCTGAAAGTAGAGGGTAAATCGAGAGGAATAAAATCTAGAATAAGTGTCATTCCACAGCAGGAAGCAAAATATGGAACTCACCTGTTTCTTGCTCATGGCAAGCAAGTCAGAATGCCTTTCCTACACTGTAGTTAACGGAACACAACATTGTGGATATCAGCTGGTGCTACTTCAGCTGCCTTCATTCTATTATTTTTTTTCATCTATATTTAAAGCATTTTACCTCTCATGAATTTTAGGTGGTATGCTATGACTCTGTGGTTACTCTTGAAATAATTCATCGAAGGTGAAAACCAGCGAAAAATGTTGTCATGTTTGAATTCATCCTGATAAAACGTTGCTAGAATCAAAATGAATCCCAGTGAAAGGCAGCAATGGAGATGTTGAAAAGCAATTTTTGGCTAAATCATTGCACCCAGATTGACAGAAAATGCCAATTTTTTTCAACTGAAAAAGAATTAACTGCTCATTTGAAGGGAATACCGGATGATGAGGACAAATGACAGGTGAAGGCCATCATCACCTTTGCGTCCTGGTAATGATCTTTCCACATGCATCTGGCTGATCCCTCCCATTGTGTCACTTCTAGTTGTGTCTAAACATGAATGGGGATCCACATCCAAATGAATGAAGTATGGTGTCTAAACAATGTGCACATTTTGGATGTATATATGAATTGTTGAACACATATACGACTTATGGTCCTGATTCCTGCTTCAACATGTAATACACACTCACGGCCCAATCCTGAGCTGCCCAGTGCATGGGGCTACAGCAGCGCTGCTGCTGCATCTAATGCGCAACCCGGGCAGCGCCAGCGGCTCCTCGGGGAGAAGGGGACTTTCATCCCCTTCCCCTGGGAAAGGTAAGTAGCCCAGCAGTGGGGTTACTCGATTCTATGGCGACCCAAGGGTTGGTGTGGAATCAAGAGCATCCGTGTCGGGCCAGTGGCCCGACATAGTGGATCAGGATCTGGTGGATAAAAGCTCCACAGGTCCCGCCTCTCACTCGCCCTGTTCCTTCCCCCCAGCATGCCCCCTCCCCACCCTCTACCCACCCTCCGCCTGCCTCCCCAGAACACCTCTTCCTCACCCCCCACCTACCTCTCTGCCGCCCGGTGGTCTGCATGACTGCAGAGCGGTGGAGCAGCAGAAGTCCACCAGCACTAGCCCAGAGCCAGCTGGAGCTAAGCTACCACCAGTGCTTGACTGGTGCAGAGGGCCACAGACGTGCCTTATGGCATGTTTATGACAGTGCATGCCATTAATAAGCCGGCGCACGCTGTATAGGATTGGGCCCTCAGATATCTGTGTCAATCTAGATCAGGGTAATAATACTGGGGTCAAGAGGTTTGGTCCAGCAGGGCAGTTCTTAAATCATTGATCCATCTGAGGACCCGGGTGTTTAGGGAAAATAGTCCAAAAGATACAAGCTGTACCAACAATTTGCTCATATTGATGCAACTGTGTTCTTTTAGTATATAATTTTACACACAAAATATACAAAACTGAAAAGCTGAAAGATAAAAAAAATATGGAAGAAGAAAAGAGCATCATCAACATTCAGCAAAAAAAAGTAACCTAAAAAAATGAGCATTACAAAACTGGACAAAAGGCTGAAGAGTATGGGAGATGTTTACTAATATATCTGTATCTTGTTTAAATATATAGTATTTTTCAGCATGAGTTTGCATAGAATCGGGCTCTTAGGCTACAATCCTATCCTCACTTTCCTGAGAGTAAGCCCCATTGACTATTATGGAATTTACTTCTGAGAAGAGAAGCATATGATTGGGCTCTTTATCTCCTCTGGAGGCCTTGACTGCTATCTTCCTGGCTTCAAAGCTTGTCTCTGAAGCTCTTTTCACAGTCCCACCCTGTCACCAGGCCTTGATCCTCTAGAAAGGCTTCACCAGCTCTCACACTGCCAAGTACCTTGTTGCCTAGCAATTATCAAACCTCAGCAAAACCAACAGATAGTTAAATGTAAAGTTTGGGTGGGAAGGAAAGCTCCAGATGCCTTTAAACTGCACATCATAATACTGGGGGCGGGGAAATGTTCAGATCCACAAAGCACTAAATGTCATTCCCTTTGATTACATTAATAAAGCCATTGTGCATCTCTTAGGCTTGCACATGATCCCTCCTCTGTTTGTACTATTAATGTATATAGTAAGGCCGTCCTTAGGATGGAGACAGACATAAGCTAAAATACAAATTTGGAGTTTGTTTAGAGAACTTGGAGTCCATCTTCAAACCTGAACTAGGAAGGACTCAGTAGTAAAGTGCTCTACATGCAGAGAATCCCAGGTTCAGTCCCTGACGTCTCTAGGTAAGGCAGCTCAAGACCCTTGCCCAAAACTCTGGAGAGCCACTGCCGTTCAGTGTAGACAATGCTGACCTAGATGGGGCAATAGTATAAGGCCTTCTCATGTGCACTGCTGAACTGTCAGTCATACCAACAACTCACTGGCCTTTAGCTTTGCCCTTCCTCACCAGCTGTCAACGTGGGAGGCGGCTTGAGGCCAGAACATTTATCAGACCATGATGAGATCCACATGGAATATTGATCATTCTTGAAAGACAGAACTTATTTGTGATTGTAAAAAACCCCTTGGGAGTTTAGAAAAATCCTGCCTGTGTAAACTGCCTTGAATAAAGCCAAAGGAGTAATCCAATGGCCAGGAAGGCAGTATATAAATACCAGTTATCATCGTCACTCACTACTGCAGTCACATCTGGCCTCAGGATGTTTGCTTTCTCCTATTGGAAGTAGAGAAGGTAGCAACAGCAGTAATCCGAGGTGGAGTCACAGGAGATAGGCAAGAGCAGAGTTACAGCTAGTATGGCACTTGCTAGTATATCGGTTCAGGTTTGAAAGCAGCTACATCGGAAGCACATGCTCTGAACTTATCCTGGTATCTTAGATCTGTTCAGCCTTCTCATACCAGGAAAAAAAAATGAAATAATTTACTTAGTTGGAGACCTGTTGGTTTGTCACCTTACTCTGTCAGTTTAATTTTTTTTTAAATATCTGTAGTATTTTGCACACCATTATACAATTATTTCTGAAAGCAGTTAAAGAACAAAAAATGCAGAGTATTTCAAAAAGGTAAGGCTACCTATTACTACTATTTTTAATGTGCTGCTTTTACATTGTCTTAAGCGGGGGGGGGGGTCTCCTTGACTCAGAGTATTTTTTTAAACAAGGTTTTAAAAAAAGGTAGGAGCAAACAGAACCCTTGTTGTTTAATTAATCAACAAAACATGTTGATTAATTGGATTGCTCTGCGGTCTGCATTTTTAGTCCTTGGGAGAGAAATATGAGCCATGCACCACAACTTGCTGAGCTGATGGATAGATAATTCCACACTTCATCTCCTTGTGGTTTGTCATCCTGCTCCCCTCCCCCTCTGTTGGCAAGTGAGTGAGATATTAAAGTTTTAATGATTATAATTTCAGGGAGGGGTAAGAAGTTAACCTGGTGCAGAAAGCCCTCCTGGGTAGAATGTCAAAAGATGATAAACTGGACAACTGCAATTACTGAAAAGTATTAGAGAATGAGCCACCAATGCAGTGAGTGTTGTATGCTGGTCCACAGCCCCGCGAACGTGGGTAGAATGATCATTGCCCGGTTCCCCCTCCATACCTGAATGCATCATGTGGGGAGGTCCTGGGACACTGATAATTTGGCAAGTGAGAGGGACGTTGTAGGTGTGGGACATTCTAACCTTTCTCTGTCATTCTGCTTCAGCCATCAAAGAACACACCCCACCCACTATTTGACATTGTCCAAGACTAGGTGGCTGCCTTTAGGGGCCTGGTAGGAATTTTTTCCTTCACTCCTGATTGACCCAGGAGTGGCATTCTCTTTGCCTACTCTGAACTATGCTCAATAGTGAGGTGTTAGTCAGGTATAGGACAGGTTGGGGAAGAGGAGCAAGGATCTGATATTTGAAGGCAAGAAAGAGTGGGAGGGATGATCAGAATCAGTGTCTCTGAAGGCTGCCTGGCTAGATTTAGGATGCCTATCTTCAGTGGCATACCTAGTGGGGAGTCTACCCCGGACAGCATGTCTGGGGGCAGCACTGCCCCCAGCCATGCTGCCCCCCACCAATTGTGCCACTGCCTCCTGAGGCCTTTGAAGGGCCACAGAAGCCGTGCACAGCCTCCCCGACCCTTCAAAAGCCTTGTAAGGCCTTCTAAAGGCATAAAAATGTCACTTCCAGTTTATCTGAGAATCCAGGTTTTTCAACCCTCTGAAGGCTTCAGGACAGGACCAACAGGCATGATCAGTGGGGTGGGCTGCCCAGCCCGGGGGTGTGTGTGTGTGTGGCAATTTGCAGACGTGGCCCTGGGCGGCAGCAGGGCCAGGATCATCACTGCCTATTGCAAAGGCTGCCAGGTTGGGATGGGCTGAACAGTTCAGCTTCCTTGACCCCTCCCCTTTACAATGGTTGGTAGTGATAAACTGGGAAAACCAGAATGATTTTGGGTTTGGAGGTAAGACAGTTTTGCCCAAAAGAGGGCTTTGACAGCTGTCTCCTCCAAGTTAAGCAGTGCACACTTAATAGGTAGAGTATCACAGAAATAACCTGTAGTTTGCTGGTTGGCTGTATAATATTGTAATCAATAAACATGACCCTAATTTGCACCAAAACCAACTCAGTATCACTTGTGTTTTGTGGATGGACATCTGAGCAACAACTGATGTTGAAAGCAGACAATCATAGACTTGCCATTTTAACATTGATTTGCCATTCAGGAATATTCTGGACCAAACTGGCATTTTTTGTGAGTCCCAGCCAAGATTGAGGTCTCTGCATGTATGGCCCAATCCTAACAAACTTCCCATGCAGCAAGGCAGAGGCATGGCCTCTGCTGTATACTGCAGGGGAATTTTGGCTGTTGGAGATCTCGGGGTAAAGAGACATTTTAAGTGGCAACTTAACAACGGCCCAGGATATGCCAAAGGGTAGTTAGCCTGATGATATATTGAGATACCAGGATAAGATTCCCTAAGCTGGCAATAACTTGTAAGTGCCCTAATGGAACAAGGAGCAAGGCAAGAACTTCTGTTAAACCACAGGAGTGTTTCCGTTCTCTCCTGATCGTGCTTAGAGTTTTGGAGTCTGATGTGGACTCCTGTTTGTGGCAAAATTAAAGGAATGTGCACTGTGCAACTCCTGAAAGTGAGAAGTTGAAAATAACTCATGTGCTTCATGCCACCCCCCCCCCCAGTGCCAAGGACACAGGAGATGAAAATAAAGCAGACAAAACCCCAAATAGCAGAACCTTGGGAGTTGAGCCAAAATAGAGACTAGCATATCGAGCATCAAAGGACACTCCTTGCCAGGCTGAAAAGAGGAAATTTTAACCCAACTATCTCATGTCTTGTTAATGCAAAAATTGCATGGGGTGACTGTAAATCAATCAACTAATTTTTGTCTTAAAAGCCTAAAGACAACAGAGAACCAGTAGTAGTACTAACTGCCAAACCCTTAGATCTAAGAAAAACCATGAATGGCCTAAACTGCTCCACTGGAAATGTCCAAGTAGCTTCTGGGCCTGAGCTAGAGCTGAACTCCTGAAAGTTCAGTATACACCTGGTATACTGGAAGCAAGGAATCCATTAAAGGTCTCGATTTTCCTGAGCCAAAGACCCAAGTTCCCTGATGTGCTTTATCTGAAAATGAGAAAAGGCATCAGCAGTGCCATTCATCAGCCCAGGAGCATGGCATGCTCCACGAAGGTATTAGGTTCAAGGCACTGTAACACAAAGAACTGCATTAACTCCATGATCCTGTGTGATTTGTCTGATCCTGTGCCTGGGTGTTAATAATCTGCACAACAGCTTGGTTACTGCACCAGAACATGACCATTGCACTGTGGCATGAAGCGCCTTCCTTCCTTCTGTATTAGTTGCATCCCACCCAATCAGGGATCCTGCAATGATTATCCCCCAGACCAATGTAGCCAATCGGATTTGACTATGTAGTGCTATCACTGTAGGCAAGAGTGGGCAATGCAAAGAGATATTATTTTTTATATTTATATTCAGCCTTTTAAGGGGCGGACCCTTTCCAGTACGTGAACATTTTCACATAGAATGCTGAAAAAAAAAATCATTGAAAAACAGAGTCATTCTTCATGAACAATGTGCATACTCTTTTTCACATGGATGTTGGCTGTAGAACTCAGGTTAAGGGATTTTTGCTGGCTGACCGGCGGGCGGGCGGGCAGGCGGGCTGGCTGGCTGGCTCTGTGTGTGTGTGTGTGTGTGTGTGTGTGTGTGTGTGTGTGTGTGTGTGTGTGTGTGTTTTAACCCTTCCTGTATCCTCACATTCCTAGGACATTATTTCTAAAAGCCCTTTGTTCACTTGGTAAAGCTGATGGAGTCAAGCTTCCTCCCTCCCCCCCAAATTCTTTTCTATTCTTCCATCCTCCTTAGCTTATGTTCTTCAACAAGGACAACAAAGGTGGCCATTTCCTAGCAGGTCTGTATGATTGCTTTTGGTGAAGGTGTTTAACTGAGAGCGATGTGGACTGATAGCAGAGCCAGGCCTTAGAAAGCACTATAGGGATAACAAAGAAAGTGCAATCAGCTTGCCAATAAAGGTTGAATTCAGATTCATCATTGCTACAGAAATGGATAATAGAAGTCTACTCCTCAATTAATATTTGGTCTGAAGTGCCCCCTAGTGGTGCCGGTCATTTCCTGCTGGCTAACTGCAAGTTTGGCCAGATTATCATTTTCATGCTGCCATGGATTGCTTAGCAAAAGTAAAGACTGAATTCACTCTGTGTTGTTAGTTTACAGCTGACCCCCTCACCCATTTTCATCAGCAGTGACCGTGAGAAGTGCACAGGCTTGCCTGTGGCCTTGTCCCAGTGAAGATAACATTCTGCAAGCTGCTTAATTGTTTAGCACAGCCTGCAAAAGGATTCCCCCTTGTCGCAATTTAACGGACTGTTAGTTTGTGTTGCACATCTTCTTGCTGTGGGATGCTTCTCATGTTGCAAGTGGTTTTATGCAATGTGTTTCAGCAGCACTCATCGGTTTTCATATCTTTGGTTATTTGGTTAACCAGGTTATTCATATCTGGTTATTTTAATATCTTTGCTGAGTGATGGCCCAGTCCTATCCATAAGAACAGTGGTGTCCAAACTTTTTGGCAGGAGGGCCACATCAACTCTATGACAGAGTGTTGGGGGCCAAGAAAAAAAGAATTAATTTATATTTCAAATTTGAATAAATTTACATAAATGAATATATTAGAGATGGAACTTATATGAATGAATGAAGGTCTTGCAATAGCTCAAGGCCTATAAAAGCCCTTGAACAAAGCAAGGCCGGCCTTTCCTTCACTGCCGCTGCTGCGTCACAGACGTGAAACAGCAAACGGTGGAGGGAGCCCTTGGCCTGCTGCTCACGCAAGAGGTTGAACAGTCACCCTCACGTTGAAAGCAGTTGTGTTGAGCCAGCATGGGCTAAAGCAAGTCTCCAGAGGGCCAGAGACTCATTGGAGACTGGGGTCTCCCCATGGGCCAGACTGAGAGTCCCCGAGGGCTGCAAGTGGCCCCCAGGCTGGGGTTTGGGCGCCCCCGCATGAAAACATAACAACAGCCCCACTGGATCAGGCCATTGGCCCATCTAGTCCAGCTTCCTGTATCTCACGGTGGCCCACCAATTTTCCAGCACTGATGCAGCCATGCCAACTGGATGTGCACTGCATCTGGTGGTGGGGGGGGCGGTCACAAAGACCTTCTCAAGGTAAGGGAATATTTGCTCCCTTACCTCAGGGCTGCATTGCAACTGCCTCAAAGCTTGAAAGTTGGATAGGATTGGGCCCTTAGGTTGCAGTCCTATATACACTTTCTTAGAAGTAAGTTTCATTGAACCTAATGGGACTTACTTCTGAGTAGACATGCATAGGCTTGTGTTGTCAGTTTCCTCAGAAGGAGGCAAGCTGTCCACATTTAAAACATCAGAATCTTCATCTAGTCAATTTTAAATGCTGAAGACCTCTAACCGAGTTAGCAGACATCTCCTATCGAGGCAATCCTAAGCCTATGGTGGCTCCTGAAGCTTTCTTTCTTGATATATTCTGTACATACATGGCATACAAAATGTGAACAAAAGACAAGCTGTTGCCCCAAGGAGGTTGCAATCTAAGCCTGCAATCCTATGCATAGTGACCTAGGAACAAACACCCTTAAAGATAAATCTCAGCTATTTTCATCCTTTTCTCATCTCACAGCATGCTGAGAAGGTGCAAAGATTGTCAAGGTACCCCACCAAACTTTTTACAAGGCACACCGCACTGCCAGTGGGGGGCTCACATATCCCAGTGGCCCTACTAGTAAAGGTCCCTCCCCCAAATTCCCGTGGCACACCTGTGAATCATTTGCAGCTGTGCCATGGCACAGTGGTTGAAAATTGCTGATTTATCTTCTGTATAAGCATGCATACGATTTTGCTGCAAATGTCAACTCTATTTTTATAGCAAAAATACACATTCCACCAATAAGACTTTGTCCACTACTCTAACATAAAACAGGTAAAAAAAATGCCAGCAAATGAAACACACAAAACAAAATGACACAGTGGATATATTAAGCAAATTTTCTATGGCTATAATTAGTCCCAGAACTGAATGTTCTCTTGCCAGACTACGCACAAGAGTAGATAAGACAGGTCCTGTCCAAAGGTTCTTACAGTCTTGCCATTGATGGTGGGAAAGATGGAAACGGGAAAGAGAAGAATGAGAGGTCTTTTATATACAACAGCAAAAAAAAAAAAAAAAAAAAGAAAGGACATTTCACTTGCTGCAGTATAAATGCATCAGTGGATGTGAATGGCTACTTATGTCACATGTGGGTTTTGGGAGGGCTTCTTCAGGTTCCAAAGCACATGTCAAGATGGCACGCAGGTACACACAATAGTTGTGTAACCATAATTGCTAACTTTTGCATAGCTGTTTTCATTCATTTCATTTCAGCCTACCTTTAGAAGGGGCTTTAGAACGGGCTTAGCTGGTACTCTCAGCATCCTCTAAACCAGTGATTTTCAACCTTTTTCATCTCACAGCACACTGGCAAGGTACTAAAATGGTCAAGGCACACCATCAGTTTTTTGGAAACTGACAAGGTACACTGTGCTGTCAATGGGGGGCTCACATCCCCCAATGGACCTACTAATAAATGACCCTCTCCCAAATTCCCGCAGCACACCTGGGGACCTTTTGCGGCACCCCAGTGTGCCACGGCACAGTGGTTGAAAATGGCTGCTCTGAACAGCAATAAATTTGACTGTCAAATCTAACATATTCACAGTATAGTTACTTCCACGTTCTGGATTCCATTTTGAACAGCATTTTATGAGTGTGATTCTTCAGCATGAAAGAAGGTGACACATGCTCCTCGGTTAAAGCCCCTTCAAAAAGATGCAGCCTGCACCTATGTTTCGGCTTTCAATGGAATGTCTTTGTGGCTCAGTAATATCTTCGCCTTTTAACAGCATTATTCGAGTGAAGCAGAACACTTTGTTATTTAATGATGCGTGGCCTCATTGCATGCATATTTACGCAGAATTAAGTTTCACTGAGTTCAGTGGGGCTTACATTCAATTGAAAGGCCAGCCTGTAAGATAGACTGCAGCCTTCAGCTCAGTTGAATCAAGGCCGCCGAAGTGAATATATATGCCTGTTTTTCAGTGCAGTGTGCTGTCTTTTTGGAGACATGAGCATCTGCAGGCCTAAATAAACACACAGTCACTATAGAAACTGCAGCAGAAACTGTGAATTATGCACCGTGCTGATGTAGAAGCAAATGCCACCTCTGGAAGACCAAAAATAACATGGCTTTTAAAGAAGGATAATACTTTTAAACACACATTGGTTTTGGACCGTTTAGAAAGGCAGTTCCTCTGTTCTTAATAGTTAATCTACATGCATAGGATATGTGACTGCATGAAGTACCATGTGTACCACGAATCGTCTCAGGATTCATGTGGTCCTTCTAAATACAGACTGAAATCTTGCATTGACTTCTGCCATTTTGAATCCCAGTTGTGGCCAAAGCCAAGTGTGCCTTATAGCTTCCCTTTGATGCCTCCATTCCACGATTAGCCTAGTACTGTGAAGACAAGAGTGTTCAATGTAGCCTAGTGAACCAAACCAAACCCAAACCTTGTTTGCATGCATTATAATAAAATGAATATTTCAAACACTAAAGCATGTGAGCAATGACCCCAGAATGACACATGCTGCCCATCAGGCTTTTAAATGCATCATTTGGTCATAAAACATTCTTTTATGTAGGTTTGCAATTCTGTGCTCATCTCCCTGTACTTATTAATAATACTTGGGGATTTCTTTTCTCTCTGCTGCAATGAGCGAGAGCAAGGAGGGAATCTTAATAATCTTCAGCTACTTAAAAGCCAATCTCGAAGCCAACGCAAGCATTTGTGATGTACTCAGTCAGCAGACATAGATCATTATGAAGTAGTGAAAAAAAAATACAGAATATTTTTCTCATCACAGAGCTGACTACAGGGACGGCAGGAGCTTGGCTGGGCTCTTGAAATGTTTCTGATGGCTATGCCATCTGAAAATCTGTGTCTAGTTTCATTCCCTGGGTGGGGAAACCTGGATTGGCCTTATTGCACCTGTGTATGACTTCAAGAAGAAATCTGCTGAGATTCGGATTTGTGCTATCTTTGCATCCTGGTTTCTACAGTTGTGTTCTGCTGGCTACCTGAGATTATCCATTACTGAAGACCCAATCCTATCCAACATTCCAGCACCAATGCATCCACGATGCAATGCTGAGTTGAAGGAACAAATGTTCCCATACATCAGGGAGGCCTTGTGCCTTCCCCCTCCACAGCAAGATGCAGTGAATGCCCCATGGGCACAACTGCATAAGTGCTGGATAAGCTGGATAGGGCAAGATCCTGAGAAAGTTCAAAGTGGTGATGTCAGCAGTAGACATATAATACTACCTTAGACCAATTCACACCATTGGTTCCCCTATGGCATGATCCTATTTTGCCTGAGCCTGCACTGGTGGACTATGTGCTCTGCTGTAAAGCATGTTGCAACAGAGCAGAAGTTAGCAGGGTTGGTGGGAAGGCCACCTGGCTTTACCCAGGACAAGGGGATGAATGCACTCTGTCTCCTTTTCCCCTTCCTGGGCTGACATTGATCATTCAGTCTTGCACCAGCGATTTAGCAGGTCTGAGTAGACACATTGCAGCAGCTGGGGCTTTCCCCGGAGGCAAGGGGACCAATGTCCCCTTACCTCAAGGAGACCTCCAGACTGCAAAATTCCCCCACAGGATATAGCACAAGCTGCGCTGGCCCCACTGCATCGATGTGGGGGAATTTCAATAGGTTTTGGTTGCTAGCTCACTCGTGTCTAGCAAACCAAAACCTATCTACACTGACTGGCCAAAGATGTCTGGGTTTCAGGCAGTGATCCTGCCTAGCACAAGCTGGAGATACCAGGAGTTGGAGTTGATAACACACAAACTGTATAGAATTCATGGCATCATTAGATTTCACAATCTGGTTTGGGGCCAACTGAACACCTATATGGATTAAGAGAAATTGTACCAACCTTTTACATCTGTAAGTGTGTTTTGAATCTCTTGTGCTTTATAAAATGCTCCTTTACATGTATTCTTTTGGGCTAGCAGTCATCCGAATAATTATTGGTTAATTAACCACCTGTTTCAATCAATTTATTAAAGTTATATAAATCCTTGTGTTACCAAAATCTCAATATTAGCACTTTTTTTTTTTTTTTTTTTTTTTGAGATAGTGATGGAAGCATGTGATAGTAAACAGCTGCCATGTGGTTGGAAGGGAATACCGCTTCTGAATATTTTATTTTCATTCTGAATTATTCAATGAGCGTTTTAGCTGATTGATCTTCCAATTAAAGAAACTCTCATTCTAATCTATCACTGGGTTAAAACAGCAGATTGCTCTCATGCTATTACCTTGTGCTCATACAAGGATGTTTAGTCAGTTTGCACACCACTTTTGTCTACACAGTTTTGGTATGGTGGAATCTAACACTTTTGATTAATTCTACTTGAACATCTTAGGACAGAAATAACCTAAAAAGCTAATAGAAATTATAATTCTTCAAACTACAATTTTGTTTCAGAAGATGTTGCTCAAAACCCATCCCCACGATGTACTATTTGGGGAGAGGCATGTTCATTGTGTCAGTGGATATTGAAAATGTAATTGGAGATGCAAAACCATGTCACTATCACCACCCTCCATTTAGAGGTTATAACCATCAACTCTTTTGGTTGCCGGTCAAATTTTGAGCATAATGACCCTTGAACTTCAAAATACAACTTGGAAAATGAAGGTTCAGTTTCAACATCTCTAAATTCTTTGGTGAAAGTGCCTTACCTTATCTATTTTTCTGAAAATTGCCCTAGTCTATTTTTCTTCCTTTGCATAATTTTTATAATCTCCTGTTATGTCCCTCTACAGCTATAATTCTTTCTAAGGGCCCAATCCTAAACAGTAGCAGTGCTGGTGCTGAACTCCAGTGCCGGCATTGGGTGTTGCAAATGTGCCATAAGGCACATCTGTGGCACCCAGAGAGGAGGAGTATCTGCCACTAGACCAGCACAGTCAGGGCTGAGCCTCAGTGCCACTTGGAAAGCTGGCCGGAGCTCCACCAGGGTGGCAGGAACCAGTGCAGAAGAGGGTGGGGCTGACAGATTTCTGCTTCACTGGATCCTGAGCTCTGTATTGGCCCACAAGTCCTGACAAAGAGTCCCTCAAGTCTGCACCAGCAAAATAGCCAGCCCAGACTTGAAAAGCCCAACTGCGTGGCTTGGGGCTTCCCCAAGGAGACCTCCAGCATTTGCCACAGTGCTGCAGGATCAGCGGTAGCCACTTTGCTGCTGCTGCACCCAGTGGCGATGCTGTCTTTAGGATTGGGCTGTAACTCCCCAGGCCTGATACGTTTTAGACTTTCCTCTTAGAGAGCACGCGCCAATCCTCTGATCATTTTGGTTGCCCTTTTCTGAACCATTTTCAGCTCTCCTGTATCCTTTTTAGATCAACTGACCAAAACCACACCCAGTATTCCTGTGGACAAGCTGGACACTGTACACAGTCGTTGAGGTCTAGATGTACTGTATGTATATACATCAAGTAGTGTACTATAGTAGAACAGCCTTGCAAGTGGCTTTTGGGTTACAAGCTTTACTTCCCAGTGTCAGCCACAATCCATCATGCAAAGCAGAACTATGTCACAACTTCTGAAAAGAAGGCTCAACGCACTGGTGTTATCTTTCCATGCATCAGACAGCTTTGAAAGGAACTCTGTTCGACCTGCCATGTCACATGGTAATCTAAATGTTTATTCTGGCCCTGAATGTGGGAGAGGCAGGTATCCTGCGTTTTATCTGACATTTCTTCTTTTACTGAAAATTCTTTGGCATGTTGACAACTTTGTGAGTGATCAGCCAAGAACAGAAACCCAGAGTTTCACAAATTGTGTTCTCTTAGACACATAGCCAGTGTTTGCTTTGTGTCTTGCACAACTTATAAATATTACCAACAGGCAAATGTTGAAGAAAACTTTGTTGCCAGCGTGCGCACAAAAAATCATGTTTAAGCAATCAAATCAAATGCAAACATGAAGAAAGGCACTTGTAATGCATTCAAGAGCCCAATCCTATCCTTTTCCCCTCCATGCTGGTGCAGTTATGCCAAAAACAGGCACGCTGTATCCCGCCATGGGCAAGGAAGGGGGAGGCAGGGGGAGGCAGAAGATTGGGAGGCTTCAGAAGCGAAAAGAAGATTGAAATCCACTCATACATCTGTAAGCCTCCCAAACTGTAATGCGTCTCCTTGGACCTGCACTAGTGATTTCACTAGCACAAGTCCAAAGACAGAAAGAGGCCTGCAGGAAAGGGAAATAGAAGGTGGTGCATGCCATTGTCACTGGATCCCCTCCCTTCCATAGCCTTTCCATGTGGTTTTTTTCCCTCCCCACCCCGTTATGCCCTTCCCTGCCCCCACCTTTATTCCCCCACCCTGCCCCACCTGCCCCACTGACTTACTTAGGGCCCAGTCCTATCCAATTTTCCAGTGGCGGTTCAGCCATGCCAATGGGGCGTGCACTGCATCCTGTGGGGGGGGGCAGTCATAGAGGCCTCCTCAAGGTAAGGGAACGTTTGTTCCCTTACCTTGGGGCTGCGTGATGGCCCCACTAGTGCTGGAAAGTTGGATAGGATTGGGCCTTTAGTCAGCCGGAGAGTCGACTACATGGGTGGGAAAGTGCTGACCTTCCCACCGGTGTCCAGGCAACTTGCTCCTGAGAAGGCTACTGGAAAGCACTTTCCTGCAGTTTTGTAGCAGATTGCATGGCTGTTTTGTAGCATTGGTTCTGCCAGTGCTGAAGCTTATTGGGCCGTAAATATTTAGCCAGCTTTAGTACTGAAAAAAAGTAATAGCAAGATCATAGAATTGCATTTTTGGTCCTACCTCAATTATGTCCCATGCAATCAGACTCAACAATGCTGCTCAGGGTCTAAAGTCTTTGATTTCAACAATAAAATCAAACCTCACATTTGTATCAAAAGAACAAAATAATGACTTGGGAGGAGAGCTGTGGAATATAAGCCTATCTGAAATGTATTGTATTGTTGCTTGGAGATGGGAACTGGTTCTGTGCAACAATGCACTCCATTTCAGTGTATTTAAAATAATGGATAAAATAGGCACTTTCCTTTGTTATGCACTTTTATATGCACTTTTCCTTTGTTATGAAAAACATAGTAGTTATGTACTGAGCTGTCATTTGTACAGGCTCACAGGCCCATGATGCTCATGTAGTAACAACAAACATAGAACCTGTGGGTGAAATTGATGTGATGCCATAACTAATCATATATGAGCAGGTTGAATAGGTTTGATCTCAAGTATACAATTTAGGGCACAATCCAGACAATGACTGGCCATAAAGCACATTTGCGCCTCCTTAGGAGTAAGCCACACAGGCGCACGGAGGCTGAATCCAACCTCTGTGGAGGCTTACTTGGTGAGCCTTGCCCAGGCTGTGGGATGGGCGGGGAGGAGGTGAGAAGGAGGCATTCCTGGGCAGGGGGGAGGGCAGGTGGTGGGCAGCCCCAGGGGTGGGTGGGCAGGGAGTAGGAGGCGGGGCAGGGATCTGGCAGTTATACCGGATCCCAATCCCCGTTCCTGGAGAGTTCGGAGCAGCTTGAAGACTCTCTGCTCTCCTCGGACGAGGTGGCACAAGTCTGAGGAGACCCATAAGGGCCAGCGTTCCTTACTTGGGGAAAAGTTTCCTCTTACCTCTGGTTGAGCCGCTTTGGGCCCCTATCCTGCGCTGGATACAGTACAAGCCTCTTGGCTTACCTATTCCAGTGCAGATTAGGATTGTGCTCTTAGAGGGAGAAATGCCACAGTGCAGGTTTAGCTAACAGTAGAATAAATTTCTAAATAATTTTAGTCGTTGGGAAGACTAGAGGATAGAATAACTTTAAAGCAAAAATGAAGAATTACAGCCCAATCCTATTGAATGGGAGCACTAGTGCTGTCCTTGCAGCACCAGTGCTGGGTGTCATAAAAGTGCCATAAAGTACTTTCCAAAACCAAGTAAGCTGCACCAGAAGGAAGACTTCCACTATCCCACAGGTGCCACATTCCACCCAACAGTTGCTGGGCAGGTAAGTTTTGTGCCAGGCAGCAGAGGGGTCGAAAGGGTGGCAGAAGGGCATTCCGGAGGCAGGGAAGCATATTTCAGGGATCCCCAACTCAGGTATGCTGGTGTTACACAAAGCTACTTGGTTCTGTGCCAGCTAAATAGCTGGTGCAGATCGAAGTAGCCTTCTTGAGCATGTTGGGGAGACCTGCTTGAGCATGTTGGTAGCAACCTGGGGAGACCTGCTGGGCAATCTTAAAGCCAGTGGTGGAGCCACTAGGTGCAGCAGTGCCAAAGCGGCTATCGATGCATCCTGTGGCACTGCAGTAGCCACCAGAGTTCTCCTCAGCAGAAGGGGACTTTCATTCCCTTGCCCTGGGTAAACCCAAGGCCCCACAATGGGGCTTCTCAAGTCTGTGCCAGCTATTTTGCTGGTGCAGAGTTGAGAGACTCATAAGAACATAAGAACAGCCCCACTGGATCAGGCCATAGGCCCATCTAGTCCAGCTTCCTGTATCTCACAGCAGCCCACCAAATGCCCAGGGAGCACACCAGATAACAAGAGACCTCATCCTGGTGCCCTCCCCTACATCTGGCATTCTGACTTAACCCATTCCTAAAATCAGGAGGTTGCGCATACTCATCATGGCTTGTACCCCATAATGGATTTTTCCTCCAGAAACTCGTCCAATCCCCTTTTAAAGGCGTCTAGGCTAGACGCCAGCACCACATCCTGTGGCAAGGAGTTCCACAGACCGACCACGCGCTGAGTAAAGAAATATTTTTTTTTGTCTGTCCTAACCCGCCCAACACTCAATTTTAGTGGATGTCCCCTGGTTCTGGTATTATGTGAGAGTGTAAAGAGCATCTCCCTATCCACTCTGTCCATCCCCTGCATAATTTTGTATGTCTCAATCATGTCCCTCCTCAAGTGTCTCTTTTCTAGGCTGAAGAGGCCCAAACGCCATAGCCTTTCCTCATAAGGAAGGTGCCCCAGCCCCGTAATCATCTTAGTTGCTCTCTTTTGCACCTTTTCCATTTCCACTATGTCTTTTTTGAGATGCGGCGACCAGAACTGGACACAATACTCCAGGTGTGGCCTTATCATCGATTTGTACAACGGCATTATAATACTAGCCATTTTGTTCTCAATACCCTTCCTAATGATCCCAAGCATAGAATTGGCCTTCTTCACTGCCGCCGCACATTGGGTCGACACTTTCATCGACCTGTCCACCACCACCCCAAGATCTCTCTCCTGATCTGTCACAGACAGCTCAGAACCCATCAGCCTATATCTAAAGTTTTGATTTTTTGCCCCAATGTGCATGACTTTACACTTACTGACATTGAAGCGCATCTGCCATTTTGCTGCCCATTCTGCCAGTCTGGAGAGATCCTTCTGGAGCTCCTCACAATCACTTCTGGTCTTTACCACTCGGAAAAGTTTGGTGTCGTCTGCAAACTTAGCCACTTCACTGCTCAACCCTGTCTCCAGGTCATTTATGAAGAGGTTGAAAAGCACCGGTCCCAGGACAGATCCTTGGGGCACACCGCTTTTCACCTCTCTCCATTGTGAAAATTGCCCATTGACACCCACTCTCTGCTTCCTGGCCTCCAACCAGTTCTCAATCCACGAGAGGACCTGTCCTCTAATTCCCTGACTGTGGAGTTTTTTCAGTAGCCTTTGGTGAGGGACCATGTCAAACGCCTTCTGAAAGTCCAGGTATATAATGTCCACGGGTTCTCCCAAATCCACATGCCTACTGACCTTTTCAAAGAATTCTATAAGGTTTGTGAGGCAAGACTTACCCTTACAGAAGCCATGCTGACTCTCCCTCAGCAAGGCCTGTTCGTCTATGTGTTTTGAGATCCTATCTTTGATGAGGCATTCCACCATCTTACCCGGTATGGATGTTAGGCTGACCGGCCTATAGTTTCCCGGGTCCCCCCTCTTTCCCTTTTTAAAAATAGGCGTGACATTTGCTATCCTCCAATCCTCTGGCACTGTGGCCGTTTTGAGGGACAAGTTGCATATCTTTGTCAAGAGATGAGCAACTTCATTCTTCAATTCCTTAAGAACTCTTGGGTGTATGCCATCAGGGCCGGGTGACTTATTGATCTTTAATTTATCAATGAGGTCTGAAACATCTTCTCTTTTAACCTCTATCTGACTTAACTCCTCGGTCAGGAGGGGCCATTCGGGCAGCGGTATCTGCCCGAGGTCTTCTGCCGTGAAGACAGATGCAAAGAACTCATTTAATTTCTCTGCCATCTCTAAGTCTCCTTTTATCTCCCCTTTCCCTCCCTCACCATCCAGAGGGCCAACCGCTTCTCTGGCGGGTTTCCTGCTTCTAACATATTTGAAGAAGCTTTTATTGTTCCCCTTAATGTTGCTGGCCATGCGTTCCTCATAGTCTCGCTTGGCCTCCCATATCACCTTCTTACATTTCTTTTGCCACAGTTTATGTTCCTTTTTATTCTCCTCATTAGGGCAAGACTTCCATTTACGGAAGGAAGCTTCCTTGCCCTTCACAGCCTCTCTAACTTGGCTGGTTAGCCATGCGGGCACCCTCCTGGATTTAGTGGAACCCTTCTTTCTTTGCGGTATACACCTCTGCTGGGCCTCTATTACTGTTGTTTTAAGCAGCCTCCATGCACTCTGGAGAGATTGGACTCTTTTTACCCTCCCTTTCAACCTCCTTCTAACCAGCCTCCTCATTTGAGGGAAGTCCGCCCGTCGGAAGTCAAGGGTTTTTGACTCCGTGTTGGGTCTTCTGACCTGATACAAAGTTCAGGATCTGGTGGAGCTTTGAATGTCAAAGTGGGCAGAGAGCCAAATAAACTACCAAAGTGGTGGCTAGTGGTAGCTGGTCAGCTAACAATCATAATCCCAAATCCATGACTTAATTTCACAGCAGTATTCTTCAAATGGTAGTACAGTGAGTTCTATTAAAAACACCCTCCCTCCTCAGACTATATGTTTTGGTGGAAGGTTCAGCATGCTACTCAAGCATTCAAGCCTTCACTGTAAATGTGCAAACCACTCTTGAAATGTGCCCAAACAATGGATGTTTTCCAAGCCTCAAACTGAGTACTGCCAGTCATTCTCAAAAGCCTACTAACATTCCCGCAAATATTTATGTCCAAAGGTTGATAAAGAAAAAAGTGCACTATTAAGCAAGGTGTGAAATTCTGTGGGTCTGGATTTCGGGAATGTCTCATGTAGCTAGGGACTTTAGAAGAAAATCTTAGTAGAGGTTCCCAGAAAAGAAAAATCATTAATCCTCAATGAATAGTTTCCTGTTTCATGTTGTTGAGCTTTCCACTTTAAAAAATAAAAAAAAAGGTTTAAGCCAGGTTATGTAATGTCCCTGAGTAGTTCAAACACTGTGGTAAAGAATAAATCAGATTAGATGTTCTAATTAAAAAATAATCGTGGATTACATTTTATGGCTTGGATCCAGAAAGCTATTTAGGTATGCCTAGTATAGTCTTGATCTTTCCTCAGAATGGTAGATGCCCATGCGTATCACTAGTTGCTTTTCAGACTTTTCTCCGCTGAAAAAAAGAGTTTTGCTGTTCAAGAAACACCTGATCCAGTCTCCCTTGGGTGTGCAGAACTAGTCATGCACTTCTTTGTATTCAACAGCTTTAAAAACGAAAACATTCCCACATAGTAGTTCCACGTGCCCGTAAGTTGCTCTGTGTGATGTTAAGAACAACTTAATGAAAGGTGGGAATCTCCAACTGCCTGATTACTGGACAAAAGTTTTTAGCTCTTGTATGCGGCAGTTGTATAATAGAAAAGGATTGTGCATTGCTGATGTATATATATTCCTATTATTAATGGTAGACCACAGTATGGTATGGTAGACCACAACTGTGATACAAGGATATCTGCAAGAGCGATCTGAAGGCCTTAGGGTTGGACCTCAACAGATGGGAAACCTTGGCCTCTGAGCATCCCGCTTGGAGGCAGGCTGTGCAGCATGGCCTCTCCCAGTTTGAAGAGACACTTGCCGAACAGACTGAGGCAAAGAGGCAAAGAAGGAAGGCCCACAGCCAGGGAGACAGACTATGGACAGACTACACTTGCTCCCAGTGTGGAAGGGACTGTCACTCCCGAATTGACCTTTTCAGGCACACTAGACACTGTTCCAGAACCACCATTCAAAGCACAATACCATAGTCTTTCAAGACTGAAGGTTGCCAACATAAACAACATACAACCACAATAAAAAGTAGTTCACAAAGAGGTTTACATAGCAAAACAAATCAATAAATGGCTCCCTGTCCCCAAAGGGCTCACAGTCTTAAAAAAGGGTCAGAAGAGACACTGGCAACAGCCACTGGGAAAGGTGCACGGCTGGGTTAAAAATGGACAAGTTGCTCTCCCCCTGCTAAATATAAGAGGACACCGCTTGAAAAGGGTCCTCTTTGCCCAACTAGTATGAGTTATTAGGGAGGGATATAGAATTGTCTAAGTTTTGAATCATTTATAGAATTGATAATATCATTCAACAAAAGTGCGCACAGGATTGTGCAGTGGAATATTGATCCTATGAAACTAATAATACGATGAAGGGGATACCTAGAGATACCTAGGCCAATGTGTCTGCTCAAAGCCTGTGCTTCCTTGCAAGGGGACTTCATGGATGAAAAGAGTGTTTGTTAGTGTGTCCTCAGGCTAAGAGGGGGAAACACATTAAAGGGAAGCAGAAGTTCCTTGTGACCACAGGACAGAGAGATTTTGTTTTGACATATAAGAACCGGTATTGCCTGTCAGTTTTGCCACAGGAAGCTAATTACACACAGTGGTTTACCATTGTGTGGAAATGCCCACAACCAGTAAGTTTAGATGTTACCCCAGTGTAACCTTATCTAGTAACCCAGTTTTTGTCTTTGGGGTGAGCAGTAATTATTTTACAGGCCAAGCACAGATAGCCATTTCCTCTCCAGAGGGTTAGAACAGGAAAAAAGAGGGTTTCTTCTTTACCATGCATTCCCCAAATAAATACAGCCAACAACAGGTATGGAATTAAAATTGGACCACTTTATTGAATACAACACATCGCAACAGGGCAGCAAAAGGGGTAAACAAAACCCATCCCAAGTGCGGGGTTCTACATGGGGGAAACAGTCCTAGACATCTTCGTCCCCCAATCTCATAGGGTGTCCACTCGACTCCAGGCTTAATTGTTATTAAGCCCACCTTTCAACATCGCCCAAAGAGGGTAAGTCAGCCAAACTGCTATACCTTCAGGTCACCCCTGCAAGGCCCCCAAGTTTGGACAAGGGGCTAGCCGGCCGGCCTCCTCGAACTGGTCAGACATCATGGGAGCGGTTCTGGTTCACCCCCTGTCCTTGCTGACTTAGATTGGACTTCTAAGGTCTTCTGCCTACCCACCCCGCACTTCTACCGCCACAAGGGGAAGTTAGCCTAGCGCTTGGCCTTTCCTGCACCCAAAAAGGTTCTCAAGTCCTTTGCAAGTCTGCTAAAAAGAGGCCATAACCCATAGGGGAAAGATGCACTCCATTGCCACGGTAAAGAGCCGGCTTCCCAAAACAAATTCCAGGATGATGGACAGCCGCTCCCCTGAACTCCATGTCGACCCTGCCCATGTAAGCATTGACTCTTTTGCGGGCAACGTCTATTCTTCTAATGCTGCGCACCCACCTCCAAACCCTCCTAGGCAGCATATCAGACCACAGGATAGTGATCCTGGGGAACTGACTAACTAGCATTGTAAAGTCCCTGTGGGCCTAGAGCCTCAAGGACATAGATGTCCTCTGGCCCAAGTCATTCTCACCTAAGTGGACAATAATTACCTGGGGCAGGGGATTAAGTGCAATAAAATCCAAAAAGGCTGGGGAAATCTGACCCCAATGCATACCCCTCCTGGCCAGCCAATCAATGTGTGCAACATCACCCAGCTCCAGCTGAGAGCAGAAAGTGGATGACATGATGTGCTTCCGGCCCAAAAAACTATGGAATGTCCGCAGATCAGGACCCTGGCTGGGCACCTCCCTTGCGGACCTGTTGAAAGAAAAGCACATCATGAGGTGAACTCACTTAACACCCACTTAGAATAGCCCATGGTTAAAAAGGTATAACCAATTCCCTCAACCTTGTGAGGAATACACATCGCCCCACCCATATGGATCTGGGCAAACACTTGCATGGCCAGTAACCTGGTCATCACAAACACATCGCCCCATCCGAAACAGGACTGGGGGCAAACACGATCCAAGCCACAGCCTGATCAACAGGGGTCCTTATAGACCAAAGACGGCACCTACACATCACGCCAACGTGGCACAGCACCTTGGGGTAAACGCAACTGCAAAATAACTACCTCCCCCGGCTCACCCAGGGAGTCACAGCCTATACTAACAGGCCTAGCATTAACGAACATAGCATTTAAAGGCACCAGAGCACCATCTTCCAATGCGCTTGATGTCCTGGGGTGAAAAACCAATGCGAGCCGCTGCTGATGCTGCCCCAATTCTAAACGAATGAAGCCCGTATAGTTCTGGCCTTAAACCCAAGTAAGCCAATGCCCTTTTAAAAATGGCCCAGAACTGATAAATCGTGAGGGGGGAACTATCCAAATGTCAAATTAGTGGAGCCAACAATGAATACTGTTCCAAGGCAGATACAGGGCAAAGGTACCACATAGGAGCCCGTTTAAGCTGCAGTCACTGCCCACGCCCCGTCTGGTCAGTCTTGGACACCCTCAAATGAAGGGACAAAATCCCCCCAACTCTCAAGGAGTAGAGGCAGCGCACCCACATTAGGTGGGTTAATAATTGCAAAGACCCTAGGCTTAACCGGGCCCTTGCATCCGTGCCTATCCGCACAGGGCTACCACGCCTGGTATTAAACATGCAGCAACCTCGCTGGGGGAGGTTAAAGGGGGGCTAAAACTTCAGGTAATCCCTGTACGTGATATTGGGCAATAAGCCTGTGGCAATCAGCCACCACAAGGGCAGCTTTAATAAATTTAATAAATTTCCCTTGCCACAGTAATTTGAAAAAAAAAAACCTGATGTAGTCCTGCCATCCTGATGCTCCCTACTGGCAGGAACTGGTGGCCTGTGTCAGAGACCAGTGACAGTGGGTAGAAGTCCAAGTGCCAATGGGCGGCTGTTAGACAAAAGCTGGCCTGGCATTGACTAGGCAAATATACTGATAGGGAATACCTCGTCCTCAAGTGCCACCTGTGCACCCTTTACAGCGCGGTGTTACCCCAACTTTGGGATCGTGACCCAGTTAAAGTTAAGGCTATATAACCACTCAAGCCTCTACGGTTATTTGCTCTTCCCCCAAACAGTGGTTTGTTTCAATTTTTAATGCATACAGCCTAGCCACTTCTCAGTTTTATGACCAATCAAAATTGGGTTGGGACCTATTGTGGGTCATGAAGTCATAGTTTGTGGACCATAGTTAAAGAGCATTAATGCCCAACCTGCAACCATTGTTGCAGGTAGGAGGTAGGTAGGTAGGAGCTAGCCCACGGGAGCATCTTTCTTCTAACCTTCAAGCATCTTTCAAGACACAGGTGCAGCAACTAGGCAATGGTGCATGTTATTAATCAACAGACTTTCGGGCCACCCCAAGTTAGGAATCGGGTCCAAGCCGTGTTACTCCTTGTACCTGGATATACTCTTAAAGGTTTCAACCCGGCTTGTTCTGGAAATTCATAATAGCAATACCAACACTCACTTTTAGGAGGAACGTTTTTAGTTGCTAGCTTCAGAAGCCCACGAAAGGTCTTGCGTGCATGCCTTTACTGCTCTCTGAGCATGGCCCGAACAAGGCCTACCCCGGTGCGGCCACCCCCCCTTCCCCCCTGGCAGCCTTACCACCTGACTTCTGTATCTTTTTCCCCATGTCTTCACCCCCCCAAGGTAGTATATGAGCTTATACTATACGAGCTATACACCCCCGTGTTCTTGTTTTTAACCAGTAGGATACATTAGCCCCCAGAAGAGGGCACAATAGCCTTGACAAAGGACCAGCCGCCCGGCGCAGACGGAAGGAGGCTCCTGCAGCCGCTGCCCATAAGGCGCGAATCCCGCAGCCCTGGCCGTGAGAGGCTCCCACCGCCCACTACCCCCTACAGGGCAGCCCCAGTCCGAGCACGGGGCCTGGGGCAGAGACAGGAGCTTGCAAGTGTGGCTCTCAGTGCTCCAAGCCCCGTCCTAGGGCAGCCTCTCCCTGCTCCTGGTTAAGCATCCGCTCGGGTCGCTTGCCAGGAACGGACTGAGCTCCCTCCGCGCATGCTCGCTGGAGGAGCTCTCCTGTCCCACCCCCCTTTCAGCCAGCCAGCCAATCAGCTGGCAGCAACTCACTGTTGCCGGCTGAAAAGGGGGAAAGCCCAGCAATCCCTGCTAGCATGCCAGGGAGGTGTGCTAGCAGCCTATCTTATAGCTAGGTCTTCTTCCCTTAGTTTTGACAGCCTGTGGTACCTTACTAAATTGCTCGATGCCAAGGTCGTGGGAAAGTCATATCCTTTTGATCTGCTAAGCCTACAGTCCAACAGTCAGTCACGTGTGTATTGTTGAAGCCTATTATGTTCTGTGGGCTTAAGCATGCCTTGCTTACAGCAGCATTGTGGTTTGCCTGCATAATCTCAAAGTATCAGGTTTCCCCAAATTTAGATGTACAGCCTAATCATATTCTGGTCCGGCAAAAGTGTACCCACAGTGCTGGCTCAAGCTCGACTGCATACTATGGTCCCCACATGGACCAGGCAATGGTGGACAGGTAAGTAAAAAAGTTTTTTATTTATATACTCTGCTGCACCACAGTCCTGAATGGGCCTACTCAGATCTGCACAAGCTCTTTGGCTGATCAAAATTCAATTGGTTCCAAGGGGGCATGTCTAGATTGGGGGCACGGCAGTGCCTTTGACGCCATATCCATCGTCAGCCTCCCCTTGATATATTCCTCCAGCCAGTCCCAATTCCCACTCTGATCTCCCCTTAGAACTCGCTGGAATGCTCCCTGCCAATGTGCCTACTCTGGTGGGGGCTGGGCATTCCATTGGTATGCACAGGTGCCAGCTGATGTGCTGGTGGCCCTGGCCCACACACCATCACAGTGGCTACTGCATCAGCCTCCCAGCCCTTGAGCTGGCAGAACACAAGTTTCATCAGTGTAAGACTTGGATAGGATTGGGTCACGAGTGTCTTAGATCAAGGGCATCAAGGATGCAGCCTGCAGAAGCTCTTTATCTGGCCCTTGGGCTCTCCCAGCACCACCATCAGCTACTCTCAGCTAGTGAGCCTGTGTTGAACTATCACTGCTGAAGGGCAGCCCACATGATAATTGGGCTTTCCCATATCTTGAAAATATGATAAAGATCTGCATATTTTCTCTTCTGTCATTTGCCGCTAATGCATTCCTAAGTGAGAAAAAAGTGCTTATTTCTGGTCATGAGCTGCTTAACGACATCACTTCCTCTTTGACGATATAACATCCGGTCATCAGCAGGAATCATGAATGCTATTCTACCTGCTGCATGAAACATGTTTGACACCCATCTTAAACAAAGGAGCTTTGCGAATATCTTCATATGCAACATCTGCATAGCGCTTTTGACAATTCAAAGGGCTTCACATATAACGTCTTGACACAATCCTTAAAAGAACCCTATAACATTAACATAATAATCTCCGTACTGCAGTTTGGGGGCTGCCCAATGTCACTTGACGGAGGTGAAATGTGTACCAAGACAGTCCTGATTTGTACCTCAGACTGCCCCACAATGCTACACCCACTCTCACATGCAAGGCTTGCTATGAAATGGGTGCCCATCAAGATGCAATTGCTTGACTTCCTTATTTTCACACTCTTCTGAAATCATGAATCTATTGAAATATTCACTCGTATGTTTTCATATTTTCTACACTGTCAGCTTGAATTTCTACATGCCTTCTGCACTGTGTGGTAACAGCTGTTGCCCAAGTACACAAATGTTTGGCCATACCTGCACCTCTCATTGCAGTAACTCTGATATAGCACAACGGTTGAGAACAAGACGAACTGAACAAACACAAATGCCAGGGAGTTAATATTCTCAAAGGCTGGAAAATAACATCTTGTGTTGTTTCAATTTACAGCCCACTCCCATCCACACTTTCCTGGGAGTAAGCCCCATGGACTCTAATGGGACTTACTTCTGAGTAGACATGCATAGGATTGGGCTGGTAGCCATTTATCCTTTCACCCTGTATTGGCAATTCACCTGTGGTCATAACTCAAGGTGGAACTATCATCTATAAGGAATTATAGATCAGGCCTGTTAATCATAAAGTCTGAGGGCCTTATTGGGCCCTTCCTTTAAAAAAGAAGCAGCCTGTGTAGTGGGTCCTAAATGCAACCCCAGGCCCACTATCAAGCACTGTTCCAAACTTGTAGATACAGCCTGAAAGTTGATACCACACATCACTTGCAGGTAACATTTTTCCCCCAGTGATAATTATGGATGTGGCCCATGTCAAATTTGGCCAGAATGAATGGGTAAGGGTGCAATCCTAACCCACTTTCTAGTACAGACATAAAGGCAATGCCACTCCAAGGTTAGGGAACAAACTTTCCCTTACTTTGAGGAGGCCACCCAACTGCAGGATGCAGCACATGCCCCATTAGCATAGCTACACCCATGCTGGAAAGTTGGTTAGGATTTCGGCCTAATTCAAGATTGACACCCCTTCTGCAAATTGTAAGCTTGCATGCAGGGCCCACCAGTTTGTGCCCAGAGTCCTATTATTTATACGGGAGCATCTTAGCTTTTTACTGCCTTCTTTTGTTTTTTTGCAGGAGACACCTTCTGAAATATACATATGACCAAACAAATGGTTTGTGTGCCTGTAGATATGCTAGAACTGTTCAGGTTTCTGTCCCTCCCTCAGATTTGTGGAAAATACATTGACATGAAATGCCCGGGCGACTCAATCCAGCCACCATAATTCAGAGAGTAAAAGCTTTGAAAAGGTGATTTAATTGCAGATATTCTCTAGGAAGATCTATTCTGCGATTCAGTATTCTGTTACACTTTGTTCAGGGTTTCTTCTTGAAGTCTGCTGTGGTTGCTGACTTACCAACACATCCATCTTCAGAAGCCAGCACAGGGCAAACGTTCACAGGGTAAATAAAGACAATATATGGATGGCAGAAGGAAAGCCTCCCGTGCCAACCTATACGTTTTTCCTCAGAAGTAAATAAACCGTGTTCAATGGGGCTGCCTCTCTAGTAAGTGTGTTCAACAACGCAGATATAAAAACAGGTGCTCTGGATTGCACCTGGAAGCTGTCAGCCAATTGAGCTGTTTGAACACAGCTGCCATTGCAATGGCTGCTGCATGTTGGAACAGCAGAAGCTTCTGGACAGTCTTTGTGAACAGTCCCATGCAGAACACATTGCAACTGCTGAAATGTAGAGTTGACAATGCATAACTGTCAGTGGCCAGGTAGCCTTTTGCTGTGGAAAAAGGTGCAGCTGACATACCAGCCAAAGATGGTAAAAGGCAATCCTGGCCACATAAGCCACGTGCAGTACAATCCTATCTTGCGCTAGAACAGGCAGGCCAGGAGGCCTGCGCTGTATCCAGCACAAGACTGGGATCAGAAGTGGCTCAGCCAGAGGCAAGGAGAAACTCTTCCGCTTACCCCTGGGTGAGCCACTACGGCCCCAATGGGTCTCCTCAGACTTGTGTCACCTCAGGAAGTGGCACAAGTCCAAGGAGAATGGAGTTGCTTCAAGCCACTGTCCACTGCTCAGGGAACAGGGTTGAAATACAGCATAACTGTTGGGTCCCAGCCCCGCCTCCTGCTCCCTGCCTGCTTGCCCCCTGGAATGACCTCTGCCTACCCTCCCCCCACCCCAGAACACCTCCCTCCCACCTCCTCCCCAGACCCCTACGTCAGCCGAGCTCAGCCAACGCAACCCTCCCCCCAGGTCAGCACAGAAGCTGGATGCAGCCTCTATGGGCCGGCACATGTCTGCACCAGCCCAGCCGACTCCCAAGGAGGTGCAAATGTGCCTTACAGCAAGTTTGTGACCCTCCTGGGCCAACGCAAGGGACTTGCACCGGCCTAATGGGGAGTCAGGATTGCACCCCTAGTTTTTCAAGTGTACAGTCAAGTCTAGAAGCATACCAAGCTGCACTCCTATCTTTTCAGAGTGAGTGTGAATCCTTTCAGATTAGCCAGACTACCAGATGAACTGGGCCTCCTGAAGTTGACATTTCCATCTTGTCTAAGTTGAACTGAAGCTTACTCTCATTCACCTAGCCCAGTGGTTCCCAAAGTGTGAGCCATAGCTCTTCAGGGAGCTGTGGAAACCAGCCAGCGGAGCAGCAGAATCCTTGAGAAAAACTAGGCACCCTATACAATATATATGATTGTAGCCTTAATGAGGAGCCATGGCCAATGGCCCAGTACAGCCAAGGAAGCCACCAGTCAAAAAAGTTTGAACCACTGACCTAGCCTATTACAGAATCCACCAGGCCCTGATTAATTGAACATCAGGTTGAAACAAGAGATGCTCTGAAATCCTCACATAATAGACATATTTTCAGAATGCATCCCTTCTGGCCTGCTGTTATGGGGTGTTGTTTTTTTTTGCAATGAATGTAAAAATCTGGGTTTATTTGGTACCTATGAGGAGTCTAGTTTGCACAGTAATAAGTTCCTTCTGCATTGTGCTGAGAAATCCTCAGGTAAATCCATCTTTCCCTTCCACCCTTCTTTGCTTCCCCGCTTGCTTTGGTTTGTTATTTTTGAATAATTTTCAGAATTGCTAACCCTACAATGACCATTTTTTTCTGACAGTCCGAAGTGTTCTTAAACAAACAGCCATAATTTACTGTAAGGAAGAGAGATGGTTGAGCAACCTGCACAACCCGAGTTGCTCAATCCACCAGTTATAAAATGAGACCTGAGTGCTGTGAAGAGTTAGTCTCAGTCGGCCTCATCTTGAGCACCAGAAATTTCAAAGTAAGTGACTGCAATGGTGATCTTATTGTGTTTCCTCTTGATTAATTATGAAATGTGCAGTTTCTAAGCCTGCAATCCACTGTAGACCTATCTGGGAGTAAGTCCCATTAAACTCAACACATTCCTCATAGGATTACTCTGTAAGAGGCATTCTGGTTGGAATTTCTTTAATGAGCTCTCAGAGTGGGATACATGATTTGTGTAGCATATATCTGTTTTGAACTATGCAAATAGCTCTTTAATATTATCCCTTATTTAGTGAATTGTGAATAGAGGGATGCTACTTGTTTTATTATTTTTGAATCTGATGGGCCATATGCTGACATAAGAATTAATTATAGTTTAGGATTGGCCACAAACTGACATGAAGTAGGCTTAAAAACCATGATGTATATAGATGCTGCTAGTACCTATGCATCCAACAAACCATGGTTAAGACAGTGTATCCCTCTATCCGGACTCTCTGCTTACAAGGTAAGTTAATTTTGTATATGTCCCTTACAGCTACCTTTACTCTGGAGTTTGTCATAGCAAGTTAAACCATGGTTTCACTGCATATTTGGGGCAATAACCAGTAATGTAAACAAACCATGATTAGTTCTAGCCCTGGATAACTGTTATATTAGTAGTGGGCCACTTTTGACACTATGTTGTAGAACTGGCATGAATATTCACAAATAATCAGCTTTATCATGCACATTTTGAATAAGAAATTTGTATAGGTGAGTACAGAACTTGAATAATCTTGATATCTCATGATTGTTTTGATGTTTGCATGCAAGATGCAAAATCTCAGAAACTGTAAAATGTCAGATACCAGGGATGGGAAAATCCAGTGTGACTTGACTCGAGTCTAGTCGCCGAGTCACCACCCCCCATTACTCAACTTGAAAAAGAGCCCTAACAGGAACACTTTCCGAGTCTCCGAGTCACCCTTTAGTGACTCAAATGGACTTGAGTCGAGTCTCCACCCCCCCTTAAAAAATCCTGCTGCAGAGAAACGGGGCTGCTGCTGGGCTCTGTGTGTGTGTTGGAGTTTTCTTTGAACATTCCCCTGATGTTGGGAGGGGTGGGAGGGCGTGCAAGAGAGCCAGGACAGAAGCAGCAAGAGGGGGGAGGGTAACGTGCAGCAGTTGGGAGGCTTACAAGACAAGACAATCCTTTGCAGCCCTACTCAGAAGTAGTCCCACTGTAGCTGGTCATTCAGTGAGGGTTCCCACTCCCCACCAGCCATGGTGAAAAGCATGGTTGCTATGAACTGCCTTCCCTTCCTCCCTTCCCTTCCCAGTCAATCGTAAGGCAAGAAACCCCTTGGGCTCCTCCTCCTGCCCTCCCTTGGCCAATGAAAATATGAGAATGCCCATCCTTTGTCTAATGATCATCCATTCCTTCCTTCCTATCAAAGATGGGAAAAGAGAGCCCAGTCCCGCCTCCCCCCCCCTGCATACATTAACCTTTTCCTGCCTCCTGGCTGGAACTTCCCTGCTGCTCGCCCTTTGGAATGCTGGTCTCACAAGAATTTTCATGTGGCAAGAACATTAAGCAAGCACACCCAGACTGAGGCAACTACAGTCTGCACACGTGGGGATGAGTGGCGAGTCGGGGCCCTGAGTCTTTCTCAGAGTCTTCCACATGCGCAACTCATGAGTCGCCGTCACCCCAAATCAAGTATTTTTGCAACTTGAGTCCAAGTCCCTGGCTTGAGTTCCCAACCCTGTCAGATACTAATTCGCATTCTGTTATTTATCAAGTGTTGTTAGAAATTCAGCTGCAAGTTATCTACTGGATATGAGCAAATATTAAGGAATATAGCACGACAGACCTCAAATCCTTTCAAATTATATCACTGGTATGTCATACAACAGCCATGCCAGAACTAACATGGTACAGTGAACAGACTCCGGAGAATTTGGTTTAGCTCCCTCCTTGGCCATGATGAGTTCTGGTTTATCTTGGCATACAACACAAGTGCTGTGGCCCAACTAAAAAATTACTCAACTCAGAGATGCTTGCTGGGTATGGGCCAATAACTCTTTGTAACTGATTTTTACAGGTGAGACTTTTTGAAAAATGCATCTGTATCTAGCACTCAGCGTTCTTGTTCTGGGAACATCTCTGGTCAGCTCACATCCCATCCAACAGGACCAGAAAATAGATGTGATGGAAGGTATGTTTTATTGCTAACATGGGGAGAACCCATAGAACTGTGGTAGGACATATCCTTTATATGTCAAAGGTTCCAGATAAGATAGATACTTTACTGGCAGGTAAGATAATGCTTTAGTAAACCTGTTTCTGGAATGTACCGCTTCAAACTGCAGGCAGGGGCTCACACAAGTGAATGTTCTCACACAACTCAAAAATTACAGCACACAGAAGATTGGTGCATCTGGTCTACAGATCAGACTTCTTGATATCTGCAGGTAATTTTACTGTATGGGGGAGCATTCAGTCAAATGAGCTTCACCTGTAGCCTCAAGTGGTATAGTCCAGAAACAGATCTTGCTATTTCATCTGTTGGGAACTGAGGTCGAAGACCCACTGCCAATTGAACCAAATAATATCGGGTTAAGTAGGCCAACAGCCTAACTTTGTATAATGCTGTTTCATAGATTTTTATGTGGGCAGAGAGAAATTAAGTTAAGAAGACCCATTTGCAAAGTAAAGGCTCCACTTGTAGGTGTAAAAGAAAAGTAGAAACACAACAAAAAGCTCAATACAATGCAAGGATAATAGCTAGATAGGATTTCTTGAGGCACGAAGGGCGCAATCCAAACCTGAGCTGGAGCAGACAAGCCAGGAGGCTTGCACAGCATCCAACGCGGGTTTCTGGCCAGCAGCGGCTCAGCCAGAGGCAAGGGGAAACTCTTCCCCTTACCCTGGGTAAGGGCTGCTGGCCCCAATGGGTCTCCTCAGACCTGCGCCACCTCTGGAAGCCGCTCCATGCTCCCCAGGGACGGGGATTGGGATCCGTCATAACTGCTGGGTCCCAGCCCCGCCCCCGGCTCCCCGTGCACCCGCCCTTGGGGCCGCCCATCGCCCGTCCTCCCCCAGCCCAGAAACACCTCCCTCCCACCTCCTCCATGCCCCCCACACCTACCTTTGCCACTTGTTTCGGTGCGGGTGTGCTGACACAAGCAGCAGCGAGGAAGCTGCTGTGGAGATTTCTGCTGGCCTCCGCACATCGGCGCATCTACATGCGCCGATGTGGCTTCCTCCCACTGAGGCGCAAGCGTACTTTATGGCTCATTTGTGACCCTCCCGGGGGACTTATGCTGGCCTATGTGCCGGTTAGGATTGCGCCCATAATGTTCTTTTGAAAGAAAGAACCAAACTGCTACATGTTACTTCCATAATTCTCAAGTATGATAATTATTAATACACTGTTGATGAGCACTTGCATTTAGCATCTCTTTCACATTGCTTTCTCTTTCAGCTCTGAGGCGTTTGGAACAAAAGCTTGATTTTGTGGCCAAAAGGACAGAAGACACTGCACATGCTTTCATCACTCTTCACAAAGGTAAGACAGCTGAAAGTCTTATATTTTTCCCACATCAGTTCTAGGATCCTAAAGCTTCCTGTTCACATACAGCCTTTCATATTAAGATGCTACCAGACCAGTTTTCACTTGCATTCCTTATCATTGTTCCAGAACATCCCATCTCACAGCCCAGTTCTAACTCCCTGTGCAGCAGTGCAGAGGCACCAATGCAGTGCCTGCTGAATCCTATGGGGGAATTTCAGCCTATTGTTCCCTTGCCCTGAGGAAAGCCCCTGTTGGCCTGGTAGGTCAATTTGGACCTGCACCAGCGATATCACTAGTGCAAGTCTGCATGGACTTGCGAAGGCTCATTCTGGGGGCACTTATGTCAGTGGGCTGTTAGCAGCCCCTCCCCAGGCCTGTTTTACTGAAAGAGGTATATAAATATGACCAACCATTTCTCCTGATGTACACAACTTCATACTTTCCCTCAAGGTACCCAGCATCCCTAAGGGAGAACCTGTTCGACAACTTGGTTCACACTGTCAATTGACTACAAATTAACTATTTTGACTATTGTCCTGCTCTCAAAAAGTACTCTTCCCACTCTTATCTGTTGCGCGGTATCCCTGGAACCCCTTTCCCAAACAGACACGGTGCTTTCTCTTCAATGTTGGTGCCGGGTTGCAGGATGTTGGGGGTGAAGTTCTGCATTGGGTGTCACATCAGGCACCCACCCACTTCCTGATGGTAGTGGTCCTAACACTAATTCCAATACTTGATGGTTATGGGGTTGCTTCACTGAGTGGACCCTCCAATGGATATGGTCCTTTATTCCCTGATGCTCTCCCTGCATCTCTCCCTCTCACCCTTCAAACTCCAGCTCAAAACTTATCTCTAAAGACTTTGGCTCTCAACCACCTAGAACTCAATCCTAGGCAAGTCTTCTCTGAAAAGTCCCATTATAATCAATGGGATAATTGTGGACAAGATTGCATCTTTATGGCACAATTCTATTAAAGATGTGTGCTGTGGAACAAGTACTCCAACAGTTCATGCTGTCACAAATATGCCACGTTGTGACAGCACATCTTCTGGGCCCACTAGTGTACCTTCTGGGCCTGCCGGGGAAGGTACTAGGTGGCCTTCCCACCAGCACCAGTGCACAGAGTGGCACCCGCCAGAGCAGGTAAGCTCTGCACCAAGCAGTTCAGGGGGTCGGGGTGGTGGTAAAGGGGGTGGGTGGGTTGGGCACAGGAGGGGGTGGGATTGGCGGCACTGGCACATGCCATATCCTATCTGTTCCTGGGCTTGATCAACCAACACAGGTCAATGTGAACTTTTGCCAGCAGTATCACTGGTACAAGCCCCTGTAGCCCCACTGTGGCTGCTGAGGCTTACCTCTTCCCCTGCAGGATTCAGCAGAAGCCACTACATTGGTGGCTTAGGGGGGAACTTAGGCAGGATTGGGCTGTTAGTCTGCATCCCCATCTGAAACAGAACACAAGTCTATGACACAAAGGGCGCAATCCTAACCCACTTTCCAGCACTGACATAAGGCCAATGCAGCTCCGAGGTAAGGGAACAAATGTTGCTTTACCTTGAGGAGGCCTCCGTGACTACCCCCTGACTGCAGGATGCAGCACATGCCCCACTGACACAGCTATGCCAGTGCTGGGAAGTGGGTTAGGATTGTGCCCAAAGGCTGCAAAACTAACCACACTTTCCTGAGAGTAAGACCCATTGACTTCTGAGTAGACCTGGTTAGGATTGTGCCCTGAATTTGTTCACAACCCAATACCCCTGCTGCTCAGGGCCAGGAAGACATCTTTTGACTTGTGTTGTATTGTAAAGCACCATATAGATTAACAACACCAGACTAATACTTTTTCAGGATGATCTTAAAAAGCAGAGCACTTACAGCAATGTCACTGTATTTTTAGCTCGGACTTTTGGAAGAGGAACTGAAAAAATATATTCTACCAATGAACGTGAAGGCCTATATGCAACTTTAAATGCTACCTGTGTCCAGAATTTTGCCCTCATTCCTTCTCCAAAGTCAGATGCAGAAAATCGGGCCATGCAGAGTGTACTGAAGAGGCACAACAAAGCAGCTTACATTGACCGTAATCGTTCTACATATACTAATTGGGCAGCGGGACAACCACGCCCTGCTTCAGATAAGAACTGTGTGAAAATGAATACAGATGGCAAGTGGAGTTCCACATCTTGTAATGAAAATCTCTTGATTGTCTGCGACTTTTCCTTTACTCTGTAACTTTGGGTAGAACCCGTGTAGTATAGTTGAGAGAGTGCCTTGATATTGGATCAGGGCTTAATACTCAGCAATGAAACTCACTGGGCTTAACCTACTTCACAAGGTTGTTGTGGAATAATTCTCTGTGTGCTTAAGGAAAAGTGTATGCATATATGCTATATGCAGGAAAAGTGGGCTATAAATGTAATAAATAAATGCACCATTTGAATATGTCTATTTTAATTCATCTTGCAACAAAGCTTAGTTTATCCAAGAGAGGCTCCTCTAGAAATACTGAGTGCCTTTTAATAGGCAGTAAAACTGCTAGGGGCCATTTTAATAACGCATGGATCCAATGCGATCTTATTTTTAAATTCCGTTTCCTTAGGTTTGATAACACACTAAATGCTGTATTGATAACACGTAGAAAACCCCTTTGCCATTCTGGCTGGGTTAGATAATTGCAGTTGAAATTAAGTGGTGCAGAGGACAAATTTCTGGAGGCAATTTGTAACCATCACGGGTTGCAAGGCATGATAGATATGTGCAAGTTCCTGATTTTAGAAGTTGGTTACCGCAGAATTCCAGATACAGGGGAGGGCACCAGGATGCAGGTTGTGTCTTGCTGTCTTGTATGCTCCCTGAAGCATTTCATGGATGACTGTGAAATACAGGAAGTTGGCCTAGATGGGCCTTTGGCCTGATCCAGTGGGGCTCTTCTTATGTTCTTATGACAAAGTCAACTGTTATTTTATAATTTGACAATAACTTGTGAGGAAGATTTGAAGGCTCTGTCATTTGGAACTTTGAGCTCAATCCTATCCAATTTCCCAGTGCCAGTGCAGCTGCGCTGGGGGCATGAACTGCATCCTGTTTGGGGAAGCAGTCACAGAAGCCTCTCAAGGTACCGGAACATTTATTCCCTTACCTCAGGGCTGCATTGCAGCTGCACCAGTGCTGAAACGCTGAATAGGATTGAGCCCTTTGTCTCTCACCCTGTTTCCTCTAAATCAGGGGTCTCCAAACTTTTTGGCCAGAGGGCCGCATCAAATATCTGGCGTGGTGTGGAGGGCCGGAAAAAAATTTAAATATAAAATTTAAATACATAAATTAGAGATGGAACCTAGAAGAGTGAATGAATGGGCTCATTCATTCAACCTCTCTGGTCCTCAGAACACCCTCCAGACACAATCAGAGCACAGTTCTGGTCATGTTCAGTTGAGTGGGCCAGAGGTTTTCAGGGGACAAGAGGCTGGCCGCAGGCCGGAAAGAGGCTTGCTACAGACTGCATCTGACCCCGGGCTGGGGTTTGGAGACCCCTGCTTTAAATTATTGACCTACCTGAAGTCTTTTGGGAGGGATAAAATATAAACAGCACATGCATAAACAGTGTGCATCACATAATGCTTGTGTTGCTGGAATTATTGTACAAAGAATAAGGAAGTTCTAACATCCCCCCCCCCCAAAAAAAAAAAAACACATGGTTCCCAAACAGCAGTAAATATGCTTGAAAAAGGGTGAGCCTATTCCATAAATAAGGGACTAGGAAATATATTCACCAAAATCTCTATCTGACATCCAGAAATCACAATGAGCGAACATTTAGCATAGCCCTAATAAATATAGAATAGTGCCTCATTCCATGTCCTCAGTGAACTGATAAGAATCCATGGTTATATTTTCTTTTTTTCTTCTTTGCCCTCTGCCTTCTGGAGCCCAGTTTCCTCCTGACTGGCTGTCATGATCTACATACATTTGCCGGTAACATCACAATGATTAGCATTTCTAAAGTGCATCTGCTATTTTATCTTGAGGATGTCCTTAAAAAATCCTATAAAGTAAGCAGTATCCTTCCCTTATTGCTGCTGGGGAGTAAGTGGTTTAACAAAAGTCACTTGATGAGTTTGTGGCAGAGCAGAGGTGAGATTTAAACTTGGAAAGTCTTGATACATAGCTCAGGCCCCAATCCTATCCAAGTGGTGTGCTGGTTGGGCATGCACTCCCCCTTGCACCCGGTGCTCGTTGTGTTGCAAAAGCACACACAACAATTTAAAGTAAAGTAAATCCAGCCAGGGGGAGGGCAGATTGGACCTGGGAGGATCAGACTCTGGCATGCACTGCATCCTATCCCCTTCCCGACATGGATCAATGTGGACTTGTGCCAGCGATATCACTGGTGCAGGTCGAAGTTGTCCCGTTGCTGCTGCTTGGGCTTACTTTGGGACAAGGTGAAAAATGTCTTACCCTGAGAAGTCCTCCAGCAGTCAAAATTCCCCTGCAGGATGCAGCAGAGAACACACCAGTGCCGTTGCATCAGTGCTCCAACACCAGCGCATCAGTGTATCAACGGCAGTGTATCAATGGTTAGGATTGGGTTGCCTATCTCTTGGCCATTATGAGGATCCTATAAATGCAAGGAAATAAAGTCACAAAGATTGCCACAGATATTCAGTCTGGGCAATGCACTCAAGAGCGGCGAGGTCAAAGAAGAAGGAAAATAGTGCTGAGGTGAAACAGAAGGTTGTCAATGATGAACAAAGCGATTCCTGGAGAATGTTCCCCCCCCCCCCCCATGAGGTGATGGTGTAAATTCCTAGAGGCCCTGTTAAAATCTTCAGAAATATATTCTGTAGTGATTTGGAAATTGATGCAGGTTCCCAGAGACTCCAGGCCAATGGGGTTGACAACCCCAGTGACACTGCCGAGCCAGGGACTTCCACAGATTGCTCAACAATCAAACAACTTACTTTTGACAGGAATATCAAAAATAGAGAATATTTTGGTGAAACCTTAATACAAACTTAATTTCCCCAAACATGAAAATATCTGCCCAAAGCAAGCATTCCTCTCCTTGAAATTTTGTGATGTTTGGAAGGAGAGAGAATATGCTGTTCAAATTAATCCAAGGTGTAGTTTGCTATTTTATTAGCCTTATTCGAGGTGATGTTTCCCATAGAGAAAAAGGCACAGTTTATGAAAAATTACCTGCAAACCGTTTTGGAATCAGAGAATAGAAGATCAGGAAAGGAACTCCAATTGAGATCTTTTAATAAGAGATAGTGACAGATAATTGTTAAGAAAGAAGTCTCCAGGGAATGTGTGTGCTTATTTACTTATACCGTACCATATACAGTACTAATGTTTTCATTCTGCTGCAGTGACTGCCAGGGGGATGTTTGCTTCCTTGTCAGAACACATCTTGATTTATTGATAGCAAAAAATAAAATTTTATTACAAAACATAACAAAGAGCTGTAACTAAATTCCCCCGTGTTGATGCAGCGGCGTGGGCTTTGCTGCATCCCATGGGGGAATTTCAGCTGTTGGAGGTCTCCTTGGGGTAACGTGTCAACTTGGACCTGTGCCAACGATATTGCTGGTGCAAGTCCATGTTGATCCATGATGGTGGATCAGGCCTGGGAAGGGGGATAAGATACAGTGTGCACTGGTGCCACTGATCCTGCCCCCTTCCTGGGTCCAATCCAACCCCCAGCCATGTTGCTACCCCCCCGTCCTGTTACACCCCCGTCAATGCCCTCCTCTTGTCCCTGTGACGAACTTACCTGCTCCATCCCTTCGTGCGCATGAAGTGTCCATTCATGCGCTGGCATCCCTTCATGGAAAGATGCCCCTTCATGCACCAGCACTAGCAGCAAGGCTCTGGACTTCCCACTGGCGCTGCTAGGTGGTGTGCTGTTGCAAAGTGCTTTATGGCATTTTGGCCACAGCTTGTACTGGAGGGTGTTCACTCTGCTTGCTCTAGTAAGGGTCCAAAAAATAACTGGGCCCAAAAAACAACAAAAATAAAGATTTACTAAGCATTCGGTTTTCTGTTCAGCAAAGAACTGGCAACCCTAAGGTGAGACTTCGTAAGAAACTATGAAAAATCTCTTTTTGACAATGAGCACAGTCCTAAGTGGGGGGGGTCCTGGGGGGAGGGCAGAACTGGGGCATTCTGGGGTGGGGGAAGTGTGGGCGGTGGGTGGGCAGGGCCTGGGAGGAGGCGGCGCCAGGATCCAGCACTTGGGCAGGATCCTAACCCCCCTAAAGGGCAACCCTTAGCATCAGGCTGCTCAAATCTGCACCACCTCTTTAGGTGACATAGATCCAAGTAGCCCTACTGGGACTGCTGCCGCATTATCTGGGGTAAGGGGAATTAATTCCCCTTGCCCCAGGCTCAGCCACAGCCAGCCCCAACCCTGCACTGGATACAACACAGGCCTATAGGCCTGCCTGTTCCAGCTCAGATTAGGACTGAGCTGTGAATATTTTCCTTGGTGCAAGGACTTAAGGAGTAGGAAGGAATCAAGGAGTCTGGAGAAAATGTGCTCCAGAAGTTGTGCTATAGTTTAAAAATATCCAGCCAGATGGGATGTTGTGACTAATGTCATTTCTGAATCCATGATCAGAACATTTTGACAACAATTCCCAAATCTATCACGCTTTCAGCAAATATTCTTATGAACTGCATTTCTGTGAAAAAAAATTGAAACAATCTTGCACAGAATTGGGTTGTTCCGCTTAAGTGTGTCTAGCTTGGCATCTGCATTCTCATGATATGTCAAGGTTTAGGCTCCAAATCAACTCTGATATTTTGACACAAAACAGTTTGTTTTCATCCAGCAACTGTTACCCTGCACATGCCTGATCTCGTCTGATCTCGGAAGCTAAGCAGGTTCAGGCCTGGTTAGTACTTGGATGGGAGACCGCCTGGGAATACCGGGTGCTGTAGGCTTATACCATAGTCTTTCGAGACTGAAGGTTGCCAACCCAACCCTAAAGTTTGTATTCCCGTGGTATTTTGCACAGCAAACCATCTTCATTCTCTGATGTGAGTATGCACAAGCAGAGCTGACCCCAGGAGCGGTGGGGCCTGATGCAAAGTATTTGTGCAGGCCACCCACTCACCAAGCAGCCGTGGCAGGCCCAGCACAGTGCCGCACCTGACGATGTCACCACCAACTGCTTTCAGGAAGCCCATTTCAGGCCACATGGACCTGGGGTGGGCAGCGGGACTGAGAAAGCATTCCACTCTCTGCACTTCAACATGGATGATTCCATGCCAGGGCAGTGGTGGCGCGGGGCTCCTCCAGAGTACAGGCCCCAATTTGGCCAAATTGTCCTCAGGCTGGCCCTGCGCATGAGTCCAGGGCCAAAGCATGTGTACTTTCATAACGTGACCCTTTTGGACTGAACCATATTCATTCATGTCCAACAGCCCTCTCCCAAAGTAAGTAATGACACGGCTTTCAAACAACAAAAACTAATGATGTAGTGCAAAAACAAGTCTCCCCAATACCTGAAACCTTTACTTAAAACTGGGATGTTAATTAATTGATTTGAATAATTTCTGTCACACCTTTCTCCCAGTAAGGGCAAGCTAGGCGGTTTACAAAATTCAAAACATAAAAATAATAAAACATTAAAAGCAATTAAAACAATAAAAACAAGATAAAAACCCCAATGCACTGCAGAAATAAAAGAGTTACGTTTAATTAAAACACTAGTCCATCATGTCGGCGTTCAAGCAATATCCTGAACGAAAAGAATTTAAGGCCCCATCAAAAAGTCTCCAAGGAGGGAGCTATTCTTAATTTCAAGGGGAGGAATTGACACAATTAGGGCACCACCACCAAGAAGGCCCTGTTCCTTGTTGCCAACCCCCTCACCTCCATCAATGATGGAATGGTTAAAAGGGCTCTCCCTGATGACCTCAGATTATATAGAAATGTTGGATTATGTAGAGGGAGGTTTCCTTCAAATACTCTGATCCAGAGCTCTTAAGGACCTTAAAAGTCAAAACTAGCAACTTGAATTGTGCCTAGAAACAAACTGGCAGCCAGCAGAGCTGCCAAAGCAGCGGCTTGACTGAGTTGAACTGACAAGCCCTGTAACCACACAGGCCACCACACTTTGCACTAATTGCAGTTTCCAGACAGTCTTCAAAGGCAGCCCCATGGACAGCACATTACAGTAATCTAATCTAGATGTTACTAGGACAGTGTTTCCCAAACTGTGGGTTGGAACCCACCTGTGGGTTGTCAACCAGATTGTTGGTGGGCAGTGAAACCGACAAGCTGTAAGCTGCCAAAGAAAACACATTGAGCCCCATGGAAAGTGAAACTGAACCACATTGCATGTTTACCCATGAAAAGCTCCTCAGCCCATTCTGAAGGGCAGGCCGAGTGGACTGCAACACCACCAGAATGGTCCCGATCCGATGAACATAGGCCCCAAAAACCTCTGGAGAAGAAAGTCCTCCCTTCTCTAACCTGACAAGAAATATCGCGTGTATTGAGCCCTATGGAAAGCAAAACTGAGCCACACTTGTGCACTTACTTATAAGTAAGCTACTGTACCTTGGCTACTATTGAAGACCAAGCAAAGGGAAATGCAAGGCCACCAGAAATGTCCTGATCTGATGCACGTGGTGCTCAACAAACCCCTATGCTGAGGACCTGCTTCTTTAGAGGAAGTACAACCCCATTCAGAGCGTAGTGACAGTCCAATACCCTCATTGTGGACTTTCAACCAGGAGAACCTCAGAATTTAATTTCACAACCTCCCCCTTGGAATCAGGTGGAAAGAAGAGAAAGAGCTGGGTGCCATCAGCATATTGATGACTTTCTCCCTCAAAACTCCTGATGGCCTCTTCCAGCAGATTCATATAGATGTTCAACAGCATTTTATAGTTTTGAACTGTTGCTACTCAACCAGAACCTGACAGTACAACTTGGCTGCCCAAGTAGAAATTCGCTGCTCAAGACTAGTGCCGGTACCAGAGTTGGAGGTTCTCAGCCTCTCAGTGACCAACCTGGATTCACCTTCTGGTGCTTGAGTTCCTGCGCACACATCATTCCCTGAATAGAATAATTGGATCACTCCACTCCCTTTCCCCTAACCAACCCAAGAAATCAGAAGATGTCCCTTCCTCACTACTCTGGCAGCACTGAAGGAAGGATGCCCAAGCAGCCTCCTCTCCCAGCCTCCTTGTCTGAGAATGGGCTTCTCCAGAAGTCTCAGCATCATCACAGGGGCCTCTGAAGAATCCGACTGTGCATAGAAAAGGCAGAACAAGGCAGCTACATTCCAAGTTGCTTAGGTGAATGACTCACAGCAACATTGCCTGCATTGGGGGGGGGGGCCTTCAGGCATTGGCTAGTTTGGTCCTCAGGGATTGTTGGTCAATGTTCAACCTAGCCAATGTCTGATGGTGGCCCTGCTCCAGACTGAGAAACATAGCTGTAAGAATTCCTCTAGGAAAATTCATATCTCCCTAACGGAGATGTATGGTGCCTACAAAGAGTTGGGTGAAGCCCCTCTGCTTTCTCCAGGGTTCAAGGACGTTGCCATTATGCTCTTTATATGTGCTAAAGGAGCTGTGCCACTGTGTTCCGAGGTGCCTGGCGCAAGGTAGGTCACTCCACTCCCAGAGAATGTCATGACAGTGTCTCCAGTTGGATTGCAATGGGTTTATTGTACATACAGGAACATCCAGCAGTTACCGACTTTTTTGAATACTAAATCCCCCAGAGGTATCCATTTCCCCCACAAATAAATTGCTGCATTCACCTCAGGAACATTATGCCATTGCCAGTTGGCGGGAGGTGCCTGCGTCTCCACCAATGGGAGAGATTGGGTGTAATCTATTTTTTTTTCCCCCTGCCAATGCCAAATTAAGATCCGGGTTAGGTTTGAAAATGTACCTAAGAAGATTGCCTAAGAACCAAAATGTAATCTATTTCATCTTTACATAATAAAACTTCTCGTGTTCCAAGCACTTCACCTGTCAGACCCGGCTCCTGTGCAACTGAAGGCAGAATGAGGCAAAGGCCGCTTGCAATGGGTAGGGACAGATGGTCTCCTAATTGTTCAGGACAGTGAGCAAGCTGGAGCCAGAAAGGTCACCTACTCCCTGAACTGTGCCGACTTGTTAGTGCAAGGAGGCTCTTAGGTTGGTCTATGTTGTTGATGGACAAACTTGTTATTTCTAAGAACCTAATAACAGCCCCACTGGATCAGGCCATAGGCCCATCTAGTCCAGCTTCCTGTATCTCACAGCGGCCCACCAAATGACCCAGGGAGCACACCAGATAACAAGAGACCTGCATGCTGGTGCCCTCCCTTGCATCTGACGTAGCCCATTTTTAAAATCATTTAAAGCATGAAAAGGAATACATGTTGGCATCCTTCAGTCTTGGAAGACTATGGTATTGTGCTCTGAATGGTGGTTTTGGAACAGAGTGACCTCTCCAGTGCACAAAGCCTGGGTAAAGTTGATATGGAGGATAGACTGTTACCCATGCAGCAAATCCCCCCTCTCCATGTTGCTGAAATGGTCCAATGGAAAGGCAGAGGCCAATACAGTTGGTTCCAGCGGCGTCGAAGGAGTTGCCAGAACGTGACTGTGTTCAGCCATGAACTGCCTCAGGGACTCCGGCTCCAGATTTTGCCTCGAGGTTGACTCCTGAAGCCTCTTCCATAACTGGATGTAGCCACAAGGCAGTGGAGGTTTGGGATCAGAGTTTTCCTTCTCTCATATGAGCTACCTCCCCAGGCTGACGAGTCCCATCTACCCGGTGGCTGTTTAGTCACCTCTTATGACAAGTACAGCCAAACTGAGGGCCTATTCTTATCCCCAGCCCCCAGGGGATAAAAACAAACAGGGCTCATCCAGGAAACACAAAGCAAACCTTCTGAAATTTGGGCAAGTAAATTCAATTACTTTTGAAAGCAGTTTTCACTATGAACAGTCATGTGCGGTTGAGTAAAGCATATCAAGAATCTCATCAGATGCCTGCTAGGCCACAGGTAAAGCTCTTTAGTTCCTGGCTTCTGCCTTCAAAATAGTTTTCAGGTACAAAGTATGGGTTGCAGGAAATGAGAGCCAACAGGTGATCTCCATTTACAGTTTCTGCAGAAGGTAATGTGAATTTGTTGTAAACAGCAGCCCACCAAGCCCCATATGGATCAATTCAACCATGCTGAAGCTGTAAACAACCCAAAACAGACTGATTTAATACAACAAGTTCATCTACACACAGTGTACAACAAGGCCATCTGACTGAGTGACTCATATGTATTTTCTGTAGGATGGCTGTTCTCCTGCATGTTGCTACCTACAAGGACTGAAAATGCAATTAGGTCGAACACAAGAAGCTAAGTAGAGAAACAAACGAAGACAAGATTATACTGAAGAGGGGAACTGGAGAAGCACTTTGGCAAGCTTGGCACATAACACGCACACACATACCAGTCTATACCTCCTATCAGAAGCAGACATTTTCCTGCATAAGGAATACACGTGTACACTTTTATGTGGTGCTGGGTGCCTGCCAAGACAACAGAATCCAGGCCAGTAGCATTATCCAGAAACAGGTCTGATGACAAGAGGCCTTGGATCCACAAACCAAGAGAAAGACCCCACTTTGTTGTCCTGCAGTCACACACATTCACACACCCTGCCCCCAAGGCTAGCTTGGCTAGAACCTTGCCTGCTCCTTGGAAAATTCCATGGATGACTGTACCTAGCTTGTACAACACATTTGACTCGGAACAAACGAGTTTCTAGCAAAACAAGAGTCCTCAACCAGAGCTGCCCTCACTTACTCCATGACTGAACTCAGTCAAGGAGCTAAACTAATGGAGCAACTAAGGTCTGAGGAGGAGACCCATTGTGGGTCAGGAGATTTACAGCCCAATCCTGTCCACACTTAACTGGGAGTAAGCCCCATTGACACTAATGGGACTTACTTCTGAATAGACATGCATAGGGTTGGGCTGTCACACAGCGATTTAAATCCCCATTCCCTGCTGAAACCTTCCGATCTGCCCATACAGTGTGCCTGTTTTTCGTGCGGTTGCAACAGTGAGGGGGGTTGGGATCTAAGTGATATATCAAGTGACATTAAATACTTGTACATCAATATTGTTGACTTCTTTTTCTTCATAGATTCAAGATTCTAGGAGGTAGCTGAGAAGCTGATGGTGCAGCTGGTCCAAACTAAGAAAGGTTTTAATTGTAGATATTGCCATTTGGCCGATACTGGTAAATCATAGTTACTCTTCAACCAGTCTTGTTTATGACTTCACAGTCCCACCATACACAACCAAAAGTGCATCTATTTGTCTGACACTTACATCATAGGTCCATAAGATTTCCATGCATTTCCTGTAGCTTTCACTGATGTATAATACCACTACGAACATATTTCTTTAAACAAAATTCCCAGAGCCAACTTAAAAGGAGATGTAAAGGTAATTCAACATTACAAGAAGGATAATCCTTACTGTGTAGCCATTGTTCTGAAATGGAGAAATCCATTAAACTGTCAAAACAGTGTTGGGAAAAGAGGTAAACAATGAGCCCATGAAACCATGTAATTCTACAATAGTTTTCTTATTCCTTCTCTTCTGTCACTCATTGCCTCCTCACATGCCCAGACCATTTGTTATTCTTCATCATTTCACTTCTATAATATTCGCCTAATTCCGCAACTAGATCATGAAGGAATGTTTGCACCTAGACATCAATGCCCCCCATAGCTTTGTCCACGTGGATTTATTTGCAGACCTAATGCTTTTATCTGTGAGCTCTTCAGCTTGCCAAAAAATACTTGTAAACTATAATATTACTACAACAGGTCATTGTTGATCAGAGTTTATAAGACACAAGAACAAAGAATACTTTGTGGGCTAACATGAAATAAGCTTTAAGCCATTTCCCAGATTACTTGCAGGTTTAATAGTTATGTGAACCCATAATGGCCGTGGCTGTTGTACCATTTGTCCCTGTTAGAAGTTGGCTCCATTCAAAGTCCTGCTTAATTTTTTTTCTTGATGAAAAGTTGAATGATTCAGTCATGCAAAAAAAGTACACACAAGTTACTAGAGCACAGTTTTCATCTGCCTGTCTGTTCGTGCCATTATTACATGTTAGGAATCTGTGTATTTACAGCCTCCAAAGAAGATAAAAAGAACTAAAGCTTTTCCAGGTGACTACTGACTTTGGACTGACAATCAGCCTGAAGAAAACACAGGTCATGGTTCAGGATGTGGACTCACATCCCTGCATTGCAATCTCTGCACATGAGCTGGAGGTTGTCCATGACTTTGTGTACCTTGGCTCAACGATCTCCAACACTCTTTCTCTCGATACCGAGCTAAACAAACGCATCGGTAAAGCAGCTACCACATTTTCCAGACTCACAAAGAGAGTCTGGTCCAACAGGAAGCTGACAGAACATACCAAGATTCAGGCCTACAGAGCTTGTGTCTTGAGTACACTTCTGTACTGCAGCGAGTCATGGACTCTTCACTCACAACAGGAGAAGAAGCTGAATGCTTTCCACATGTGCTGCCTCCGACACATCCTCGGTATCACCTGGCAGGACAAAGTTCCAAACAACACAGTCCTGGAATGAGCTGGACTCCCCAGCGTGTATACACTGCTGAAACAGAGACGCCTGCGTTGGCTCGGTCATGTTGTGAGAATGGGCAATGGCCGGATCCCAAAGGATCTCCTCTATGGAGAACTTGTGCAGGGAAAGCGCCCTACGGGTAGACCACAGCTGCGCTACAAGGATATCTGCAAGAGGGATCTGAAGGCCTTAGGAGTGGACCTCAACAGGTGGGAAACCTTGGCCTCTGAGCATTCTGCTTGGAGGCAGGCTGTGCAGCATGGCCTTTCCCAGTTTGAAAAGACATTTTGCCAACAGACTGTGGCAAAGAGGCAAAGAAGGAAGGCCCATAGCCAGGGAGACAGACCAGGGACAGACTGTACTTGCTCCCGGTGTGGAAGGGATTGTCACTCCCGAACTGGCCTTTTCAGCCACACTAGACGCTGTTCCAGAACCACCATTCAGAGCGCGATACCATAGTCTTTCGAGACTGAAGGTTGCCAACAAAAACAGTTTCCCTACTTGGCCGTCTGGAAGAAATGCTTATTCACCATGGGCAACTATGTAAATGGCTATTCACAGGTATTGCCTAGATTTATCTATACCCCCAGACAGAAATAGCATGGAAATATAAGAACATAAGAACAGCCCCACTGGATCAGGCCACAGGCCCATCTAGTCCAGCTTCCTGTATCTCACAGCGGCCCACCAAATGCCCCAGGGAGCACACCAGATAACAAGGGACCTCATCCTGGTGCCCTCCTTTGCATCTGACATTCTGACATAACCCATTTCTAAAATCAGGAGGTTGCGCATACACATCATGACGTACCCCATAATAGATTTTTCCTCCAGAAACTTGTCCAATCCCCTTTTAAAGGCATCAGGCTAGACGCCATCACCACATCCTGTGGCAAGGAGTTCCACAGACCGACCACACGCTGAGTAAAGAAATATTTTCTCTTGTCTGTTCTAACTCTCCCAACACTCAATTTTAGTGGATGTCCCCTGGTTCTGGTGTTATGTGAGAGTGTAAAGAGCATCTCCCTATCCACTCTGTCCATCCCCTGCATAATTTTGTATGCCTCAATCATGTCGCCCCTCAGGCGTCTCTTTTCTAGGCTGAAGAGGCCCAAACGCCGTAGCCTTTCCTCATAAGGAAGGTGCCCCAGCCCCGTAATCATCTTAGTCGCTCTCTTTTGCACCTTTTCCATTTCCACTATGTCTTTTTTGAGATGCGGCGACCAGAACTGGACACAATAATCCAGGTGTGGCCTTACCATCAATTTGTACAATGGCATTATAATAATAGCCGTTTTGTTCTCAATACTCTTCCTAATGATCCCAAGCATAGAATTGGCCTTCTTCACTGCCGCCGCACACTGGGTCGACACTTTCATCGACCTGTCCACCACCACCCCAAGCTCTCTCTCCTGATCTGTCACAGACAGCTCAGAACCCATCACCACCCCAAGATCGCTCTCCTGATCTGTCACAGACAGCTCAGAACCCATCAGCCTATATCTAAAGTTTTGATTTTTTGCCCCAATGTGCATGACTTTACACTTACTGACATTGAAGCACATCTGCCATTTTGCTGTCCATTCTGCCAGTCTGGAGAGATCCTTCTGGAGCTCCTCACAATCACTTCTGGTCTTCACCACTCAGAAAAGTTTGGTGTCGTCCGCAAACTTTGCCACTTCACTGCTCAACCCTGTCACCAGGTCATTTATGAAGAGGTTGAAAAGCACCGGTCCCAGGACAGATCCTTGGGGCACACCGCTTTTCACTTCTCTCCATTGTGAAAATTGCCCATTGACACCCACTCTCTGTTTCCTGGCCTTCAACCAGTTCTCAATCCATGAGAGGACCTGTCTTCTAATTCCCTGACTGTGGAGTTTTTTCAGTAGCCTTTGGTGAGGGACCGTGTCGAACGCCTTCTGAAAGTCCAGATATATAAAGTCCACGGGTTCTCCCACATCCACATGCCTATTGACCTTTTCAAAGAATTCTATAAGGTTCGTGAGGCAAGACTTACCCTTACAAAGTCATGCTGATTCTCCCTCAGCAAGGCCTGTTCATCTATGTGTTTTGAGATCCTATCTTTGATGAGGCATTCCACCATCTTACCTGGTATAGATGTTAGGCTGACCGGCCTATAGTTTCCCGGGTCCCCCCTCTTTCCCTTTTTAAAGATAGGCGTGACATTTGCTATCCTCCAATCCTCTGGCACTGTGGCTGTTTTGAGGGACAAGTTGCATATCTTTGTCAAGAGATCAGCAACTTCATTCTTCAATTCCTTAAGAACTCTTGGGTGTATGCCATCAGGGCCGGGTGACTTATTGATCTTTAATTTATCAATGAGGTCTGAAACATCTTCTCTTTTAACCTCTATCTAACTTAACTCCTCAGGAGGGGCCGTTCGGGCAGCGGTATCTGCCCGAGGTCTTCTGCCGTGAAGACAGATGCAAAGAACTCATTTAATTTCTCTGCCATCTCTAAGTCTCCTTTTATCTCTCCTTTCCCTCCCTCACCATCCAGAGGGCCAACCGCTTCTCTGGCGGGTTTCCTGCTTCTAACATATTTGAAGAAGCTTTTATTATTCCCCTTAATGTTGCTGGCCATGCGTTCCTCATAGTCTCGCTTGGCCTCCCATATCTCCTTCTTACATTTCTTTTGCCACAGTTTATGTTCCTTTTTATTCTCCTCATTAGGGCAAGACTTCCATTTATGGAAGGAAGCTTCCTTCACAGCCTCTCTAACTTGGCTCATTAGCCATGCGGGTACCCTCCTGGATTTAGTGGAACCCTTCTTTCTTTGCGGTATACACCGCTGCTGGGCCTCTATTACTGTTGTTTTAAGCAGCCTCCATGCACTCTGGAGAGTTTGGACTCTTTTTACCCTCCCTTTCAACCTCCTTCTAACCAGCCTCCTCATTTGAGGGAAGTCCGCTCGTCGGAAGTCAAGGGTTTTTGTTAGAGATTTGCCTGGTATTCTTCCCCCAACGTGCATGTCAAAACGGATCGCAGAATGATCACTGCAATGTTCCAGGTCTATTTTGCCTACTTAAGTGTTCCCAGCACATTCTCCTGTTTTACCATCTCAAGCAGGAATCTGGTTTGTTTGAAACAACCATCATTTATTGTTAACCTTTGCAAGATGGTAACCCGTTCTGGCAGGATGCTGACCTGAGGTGTGCTAAGCAAGGCCTGGTAGTCACTGGTTATCAGTGGGAATCATATGGCATCAGAAGCAGGTAATGAATATAGGCAACACACTCAGGATCTGAGAGAGAAAGCTCAGATAGAAGTGAATCCAACAGAGCCCTTATTTCCAAAAACAGCACCTGATGTCTTTCAGGCCACCAGCCATCCAATGGGTGGACTGATTCAGACACCTTTCCCAGAGGGCCTGTGCTTCCTCTCCTAGATTTGGATCTTTCCCCTCATAGAGATCTCAGGAAGTTCCCCTGCATTCCAAGCCCAGAAGACATAGCCTATGAGACTTCCAGAAACCGGGTTCAATGACCCTTGCTTGGATCACCATCACTGTCAGAGCGTCTTGGCTTACAACAGATAGTATGGGATGCCATGCTAATTTGCAGGTCCAAATTTCCATGCCAGCTTCTAGAAGATCACAATGCAGATATTGAGAAAACTAATTTCATTAACATTTAGGAGCTGCTTTAGAATATAGGATTTTGTAGAAAATTGATTTAGTTTTCCAGATGCTTTTAGCTATGACACAATGGAATGTCTGCCCTTCCCCATTACTTTCCAATAAATGGAAGGGGAAAAAAACTAGAATTTTTTTTCCCAATTGATTTGCCTCAAAATTACCAAGGGAAAGTAAATTGAATAATTTAGAGTAGCAGGATAACAATTTCAAAACATTCATGCATCTATCAATTTTTGTGCACTGCTAATGACTTATCTAGGAGAGTAACCAAGGTGAGTCAGATGTTCTGTATTACAGTTAATGTTTAAATGGATTGTTCCGGAAATCTCATCTACTCTGTTGAAAAGTTTTCTCATTTTAGGGGATGGGGACTTTTGGCGAAATCCCTGACAATGAGAGTCAGGAAAATCTTGAAAAACGGTGTTTTGTACGGGAGTCTAAAAGAATAAGCTAAACACCTCATTTACTTAATATTGTGCAATTGTAAGATTTTAGAAGCTCATTTTTAAAGTGACTCTCTATTCACGATCCCTGTATCTCAGAAGTGTTGAAAGGATTACTTATTAGTGTTTATAAAATATTTAGAATTCCTTAAGCACTCTGAAGAGTACATTGCACAACATCTGTGAAACTCAGAGTTGGTTAATCAGTTCTGACTACCGGCTATATCTTGCAAAAATGTGGATTTAAGGGAATCAACTTGTAAACCCATTAAGGCCATTTGCTTTTGATACATGTTGTTGGATTCTCACAGAAGTCTCTGACTTCTTAGATCCTCTTTGAGCAAGGTTGGTGTAGTGATTGTGGCTCTGGCACCCCTCATCATTCCACCGCCATTCAAAACAAGCACTTTAGTCCATCTAGTGACTGAACTAGCCCTGGAAAAGAGTACTGTACACATATAGATGCCTTAAGGACTACCTTGGCCATGTCAACCCACCCATGCATTAAGATCTCTGGAGGAGAATCCACTCTGTGTTCTGTCATTGAGCAAGGCTGACCTGGCATTCACACAAGACAGAACCTTCTTCAAGATATCCTCCTGGTTGTAAAACTCCCTGCTTTAGGAATTTCAAGAAGCCCCCTCCCCTTTTAAAAGGCACTCAAACACCACCTGCCACGTCTTTTTCTTGTGAGCGACTGCTGAAGTATTTTAATTTTTTGTCTGTTTTCATTACTATTTTTAATTTGATCATATTGTAAATTCTTTTTAAAAAATGTTTTTGGCTATTGTTAGCTGCCTTGGAACTAAGTGTGAAAGAGTGCAATCCTATGCATGTCTACTCAGAAGTAAGTTCCATTGTGTTCAGTTGGGCTCAATCCCAGGAAAATGTGTATAGGACTGCAGCCAAAGATGGGTAAAGACCTGAATGGCTGATGTATCAAAATATTTGAGATTGGCCCATACATGCATATCAATCACTTCTATCTAATTCCACATGGGGTGTTAGGGAGGAGTGGGCTGTCTTAGATTGCTTCCAGTAGTCATACAGAGATTAACGCTGACTCCTGGAGACTCCAAGACAATGCCGAAAGGTTGTAAACCCTGTGTGAGATCTGTGATAAACCATTCACATGTGCAAGTCATCCTGTGGAGTTTCAGTAATCAAGTATAGAAGATGCACATGTGAACCAAACCAATGATTTCATTTTACTGGGCAGTGCCTTGTTTTCAATTGAATGTGTTCAGTTTTGAGTAGTCGAGGGCTGAGAAATCCAGGGGTTCAGTTTGTTCCTTTCCCACCATCTCCCTACCATCATTTCTTCTCTTTCGGTCCCGGTGGCATCATTAACCAGATTTCGGAAGATCTGAAGCTTTTCACCACATAGGTTTCCTCTCTGTTGGCTGCTTGTACAGTTTGTGTGTGCGATGTCCACCCTTCCTAAATATTTGAGAATGGCAAAAGTGTTATCCGCTCTCCTGTTCTCTGAAAGTCCAAATCAATGTTCCTTGTATTTTATAAGCAAGGCAAAAATCCCTTTCTGTGTACTTGGCTTTTCTTATCAGCCATTCAAGATTAAAAGAGGCCCTCAGTTTGAAAAGTTGTAAATTCCCCATAAATTTAATGTGAGGTCATATGACTAAGAAACTAGAGCCTATGTTACTTAATTCATAGGCTATAAAAGGAGGGCTGACTACCTAGCAGATAATTCCTGTTCAAGTCTTTACAGAGTACCAGAAACTGCAAAGTAAGTGACTGGGTTATTTCTTTACCCATTTAATGATGAATCCCATGGAAAATATATAAATGATCTGCCCCTTGAAACACAAGTGGGATATTGGAGGCTGCTGCCAGCTTCTTAGAAAAACTGGTCAGATTGCATGGCGTTCAATGGATTTGATTAATTTCACCCAAACCTGGTGTTTCTTACTTAATTTGGGCTTCATTCTTAAGTTGTTTCCTGATTATTAAGTGTATTCTGTGTTGTTGTAGCTGATGTCCATATCTCTCTGTTCTTATCTAACAATTGCCTCCAGCTTTAAAGGCTAGTTGATTTGCTATCCCAACTCAGTGTAATTTGTTAGTGTCTTGATTAAACAGAGCACACTGCTTTAAATGCAGTTGCTATATTGTCCTTCTGAATGTATTGTTAGGATGACCTGCCGCACAAGAGGATCTTGTAGCACTAAGAAGAGTAGCAAAGATGGGAATTTGTTCAAGGGCAGTTGAGACAATGAGAAAAGCTGTACTGGCAGAATTCCTCCTCCTACACAGCTGGGAACCCCATCTTCCACTGCAGCTAGTCATCCTATGTCACTTTTCCCTTTATTATCTTTTACAACTGTACTTTTGGTTTAGCATTGGGGATCCTTTGGGAATCAGCCAATGACGTTTATTTATTGCATCGTATGTTAAAATATTGATCATTATACTAAAGGAGGAGACATTGTAACTAAGCAGTCCATTCTTTCTGGGGAATTGTTCCTGTGTGGAATGGTCTCCGATTGATTAGAACGTTTAAAAAGAAATACTACATGCTTTGTGGGCATCTTTTTGACGGAGTTGTTTTATGCTGATGACGTTCTATCGGTAAACCCAAAAAAATGTGCTAGGGAGCTACAGATTTCCAATCAGCCAGCTATAACTGGACACAGCTCTCCAGTGTGTATGTCTGCTACATATTTAGAGATCGGTGGTAGGGTGACAAAAACCCCTTCTTCCCTTGGTGGAATCCAGTAAGGCACATGGAACACTTGGAATATGCAATATAAATACTATTAGTAGGGCCTAATTCTATCCAACGTTTCAGTGCAAATGCAGCCGCAATAGAACCCTGAGGTAAAGGGAAAACATTCCCTTTTCTTGAGGAGGCCTCTACGACTGCCCCCCCCCCCCCACTGCAGGTTTGCAGTGCATGCTCCATTGGTACAGCTGCATCAGTGCTGGAAAGTTGGACAGGATTGGTTCCTTAATTGTTGTGCACATTGGTACCCAAATTTTTGAAACAGAGGAAAAATAATTAAAAACCTGGTAAAAAATGGTGCATGACGGCTTGCTTTAATGCAGCGATTTTCAACCTTTTTCATCTCATGGCACACTGCCAAGGTGCTAACATTGTCAAAGCACATCAGCAGTTTTTTTTACCATTGACAAGGCACACCATGCTGCTGGTAGGGGGCTCACATCCCCCAATTGCCCTGTTAACAAATGACCCTCTCCAAAGTCGCACGGTACACCAGTGGACCATCTGCAGCGCACCAGTGTGCCACGGCACAGTAGTTGAAAATCGATGCTTTAGTCAATTAAAACTCACTGTGCAGCAAACCAATACAAACATAGCTTAGCCTTCATCTAATTGCTTTGCAGTTGTTCAGTGTGATAGATGTACTTGGGCTACAAATGCTTTGGGTTAACCGGTTTCCCCTCCTTTGAATTGTTTCTTCAGGTCAAACCATTAAACAATGTTGGTGGTTGTAGTATTTTGTGCTTTAGTTTCACAAGTGACCCCGGCAGTAACCCCAGCATCACAGCAGATGGTACAGAACTGGGATCGACATGCCTGTGCACTACTTGTTTGTGCACCAGCAGAGAAAGGAATGCCAGGGAGAGATGGAAGGGATGGACTCCAAGGACCAAAGGGAGACATGGGAGCCCAAGGTATGGAAAAGTTAACTTCCCAAAGGTTTAAACTCTTCCAGGTTCTGCTTTCTGCGCTCACATTAAAAGAAAGAGGCATTCTCCAAAACATGCAGTTCCCTGGAATCTGTGCATAAAAGATGCGTCGTATAATTTTTCCTGTGTAATTTAGCTCCTCCGTCATGTTGCTAATTACATTATTATGAAATTATTACATAACATTATTATGTAATATTTTGTACATCCACCAGTTATGCTTAACTACTGCATCTTGGAAATCCATAAGGGATCATTACAGCTGCAACATTATGCATACCTACCTTGAAGTCAGTTGGTAGAGCTGCCGCCTTGTATGCCTGAAGATCTGAGGCTGCCAGTTCGAAACAACCGGAAGTACCCCAGAACTGATGACACGCTGATATACTGATGAGCTGACCCACGGTGGCAGAGAGGAGTTGCCTTCAAGTGGGGCGTGGGAGGCAAAGGGCCAGACCTGGAAGGAATCCAGCTGGAATGAGGAGTTCTATGAAAGACTATTCAATTGTAAAAATCCCTATGGGGGTTTAGAACTGCCTGCCTATGTAAACCGCCTTGGATTAATGTCTGAGGAGAAATCTGACGACCAGAGAAAGGTGGTATATAAATACCTGTATAAATAAATAAATTTACTCAGTGGGGCTTGCATCTTAGTAGAAATGCACAGAATTGTACTCAGGTGCAATCCTAAACTCCCTTACTAGGGAGTAACAGCCCAAACCTGAGCTGCCCAGAGCATGGGCATACTGTGGCACCAAAATGGCAGCCGTGGCATCCAGTGCACCCCGGACAGCCGCCCCCCCTCCTCTGGAGAAGGAGACTTTCGTCCCCTTCCCCCAAGTAAGGAAAGTAGCCCCGCAGTGGGGCTACTTGATTCTGCAGTGACTCTCAAGCTGGCACAGAATCAAATAGTCCCATGTTGGACCACACAGTCTGAAATGGGGCTCTGGATTTGGTGGAGCTGAGCTCCACCTCTCCCTTCCCCTCCGCCCCACTCCCTTCCCCGACCACACCTCCTCCCTGCCCTCCGCCTGCCTCTCCCCACCTGAAACATGCTGGAACTTACTTGAGTAAACATGCTTAGGATTTTACTGTATATTTCCACAAGATCTTAATATTTTAGTGATTTGTGCATTCTGAACATGATTCTGATTTAACTGGAACTGGATATTCATTCAAGGGAACTGGTGACAGACAATTGCCCATCCCAAACAAGGAAATCTGCATATGGAAGCAGGCATACAGGAACAAATTACTTTCTGAATGGGAACTGTGGTTATAAATCATATGCTCTTTCAAATGCACATCCAAAAGTATGCCTGATCTGTGTTGCTTTGAACAGAACATGCATTCATATGTACATCCTCAGCCACATTTTCATACAACCAGACAAACATTACCATCTTATTTACATGTGACTAGAGCTGGATTGAGTCCAGCAGTTTTTAAGAGCATTGAAAGTGTTGTGATAGAAACATTGGGCTGCAGTGGATGAGCTCTCTCTTTTAATCAAACCCATTGTGTTGGGGGGGGAGGGGAGTACATGTGTACAGCTCTTCTTTACCCACTTGGTAATCCATTCCCACATGTACACGTGGTAACAGAACATGAACGGAGTAAATCAACCATGTGATTAAGTGACATTTGGATGCTCCATCCCCAAAGTATTTATGTACTGCAGTGTTTACATATCATCTTTAATCCTAAAATTACTTCCAGCATATCTGCTAAAAGAAACCTGCATTCATATAGCAAAGATTTATTGTCATTTAGGATTATCTCTCACTCAATAGAGAACTTAAAGGCTACTTAAACATTGTCCTAGTCATATGGGGTAACTTCCATTCCAGTGATTTTCTTTTGTCTCACAGCACACTGACAAGGTACTAAAATCATCAAGGCACACCATCAGTTTTTTTGACAATTGACAAGGCACTGTCAATGCTGTCAATGGGGGACTCACATCCCCCAAAGGCCCTACTAATAAATGACCCTCCCCCAAACTCATGAGGCTTACCCGCCCCCAAACTCCTGTGTGCAGAACAGTCGCAGCACACCAGTGTGCCACAGCGCAGTGGTTGAAAATGACAGTTCTATTCCATAAGCAGCTTCTGTACAGTGAGGATAACCACATGGGTAGGGACAATTTCACAGCTCATCCTTGCAGAACTGGCCATTTGCCTCCCAGAAGGATCCTGATTTTGAACTGGTTCAGAAGATACTCTAACCAGCCTGTTGTCATCACAGGATCATGGGTCTCTCTATTTTCCCCGAAGGAGCCATCCCACTAATGTCCTTAGAAATTTAAAATTTGTTTTATTGATTTCACATATATTAAGTATTACACAGGCCTACAAAATTGAGGGTCAGAAAAGTTTTTCCCAAACTTTATGGTGGCTTGATATGAATTTGGGGTGCCGATTCCAAAAATGGCATCCGTTTTGCCCTATCACATCTAGTTTTGGAGATCAGCAAAACTCCATGCGTTGCCCATGGGGTAGGCTTCCTCATGAGGAAGCTGCTTAAACCATTCACTAAAGAGGCTATGCCGTGTCTCCAGAACTAGATGCGATAGGCCAAAACAGATGCCATTTTTGGAATCGGCACCCCAAATATACCCAGGAATTGGTGTAACGTTTAACGAGCAAAATGTGTGTTGGCCTGTGTTATCAATTTCTTTGTGGTATATGTTTTGACTCAGGTACTTATCTGAATGGTGACCCATGAGCAATGATTAATGTAGCATCAAATCGTTTTGCCTGAGAAGGTTTGTATAGATACATACATACTGTGGCATGTGAGTGTACAAGATAAAGTCCCTCAGGCCAAATAGTTTGCAGAGCCTGTCTTCTTCTTGAATCAGAATTCCATTCATGGAGAAGGCGTAATGTGAGAATGCAGGACTAGACGGAGACTAGCAGGTGGCCACACTCACACTGAGGTACAGGACCTTAGCTGACTACTAACCTAGTATTAGAATGGGAAAATGCTTATCATTATGCTAAGGCTCCAATCCTATGCATGCTTACCTGGAAGTAAGCCTCATTAACTGCAATGGGACTCACTTCTGAGTAAAAATGCATAAGGTTGGACTAGAATTTGTATCTTTCTAGATAGAATTTGCATCTTTCTACTCAAGATAGTCTAAGGTCAAATTCACATTATTTCCTCTGACTGGGGAGCAGTTGAGAGAACAGACTAGTTCGTGTTTCTCTGTGAAAACATAGTCTACCTAGAGCTCCTCTCCAAAAGCACCTGTTGGTCACTCTCTTGTTATCTTTGATCAAACACTAGGATTACAAGGACCAAGAGGAATAGCTGGTCCTCCAGGGACTCTGGGTCCACCCGGACCACCAGGAGAAAAAGGATGCCAAGGAGAAACAGGACCGAAAGGAGATGTGGGAGAAATAGGTAAGAAGGATCTTTTATCACATCCGTTGTTCTTAATTTTATGACATAACAGGCTACAATGCTTGGTTTATGTACTGCAGACAATAAAGGCTTTTCGTCAAAGCTCCCTTGTCCATATTTTTACCCATCTCTATCTCTAACCCTTACCATAGGGCTCTCCTGTCTGTTGGGTACATGAGACCTGGTGGCCAACCCTGGAGGGATAACAAAGTCCTTGGCATTTTCCCCCGGCCCTAGTAGCAAATACATGTCTCTACTATCTACATTAATATTTGCACCTGTAGAATCTCCCTAAAAGACAAAACAAGAGAGTAATTAGCTGGGGACAAGTCTCAGAAACTATGGATGTTTCCTGTACTGGAAGCAATGGGGTGGAGCAGAGTAATCAACAAAAGCACCCTGTTCCTATGGTAAGATATTCCATCCCTTGGGCTAGGTTTCAAAATAAATACTATACTCACAGAACGGAGTTGATTACATACATCTCATGATTGGATCAGAGGCTCCACTACTTCAGAACAGAGAACCCCAGAGCTGTTCCCTTTGTAGGCATGTGTGGGGGAGGGGGAACGTCTGCCATTCTGGAGACAGGACACATATCCCAAACATCCCACTCTTGCAATGGTCTGGAGAAAAGAGAGAGTGTGAGAAGGATGGAAAGAAATTGTGTCAGGACCACAACGCCCTGCAAGAAGCAGAGGGGCAGATAAAGTGGGTTCAGGTGACTGGACATCACGCTGCTCTCCTCCAGAGTCCTGCAGGCAGCACTGCATCTAAATTCTGGAGACCCTGGAGACTAGGGATGGTTGGACAGTGTGCAGAAGGACAACCTTGGTCGTTAGTGGCCCTTTCCCTGCTCATTTGTATGACTGCCACTTCCTGTTCCAACTCCAAAATGGCAGTTGGGCCTGACGGGATAAACATTTGAGGTGGAGCAAAAGGAAAGGGGGGAGTAGAAAACTGTGTCACATGGAGGAAGGGCACAGCTATTCTTAGCCCACTTCATATTTAAGTGGTACCTGGATATACCAAGCAGTGAGTAGCCATTATATTCCTTGAATGACAATGAGAAAATGCCAGTCTTCCCAAATTAGGGAATAATGCTGCTTTCCTAAGCCTAGAAATAATTATTCACCGTGTGTTGTGGTTTTGCTTCATCAGTCTCCAAAAAGAGACACTTCATCTCTTCCTTAACCGGGTCTGAACTGGCTTCGGAACTGGAAAAAGGTGTGACCAAAAAAATTACGTCAACTCTTAAAATGATGTGTTTCAATTAGGAAATGTGATTAGGCTTTATATTTTAATTTGCACATTTTAATTTAGCTACTCTTATACTGTTCATCTTAGCATGCTGAATATTATGCCGGTAATCAGGAACTGAACTTGCCAAGTACAGCAATGCTTATTTCTGCAGTGTGTTATGACTACTGATGGCCCATTTTTGGCATCTAAATGTTTGTGCCTGCATGCTGTTGCCCAGGTAAAGTCTCAGATGGACCTGGAAATCTTTATAGTTTCCTGGTCAGGGGGGTCACAGTGGGCTGGCTGGGCAGGCACACAGCCCCAAGGAACTATGACCTGCACATGGTGCAACAGTGCATAAACGGAAGAGTTCACAGTTTTAGCCCTGCAGCTCCTGATACACTGCAACATGTCATTCTAACATCCATCCTCAACATATGGGAACCTTTGTTCCTTTACCTTGGGGCTGTATTGTGGCTGCACCGGGGCTGGAAATTTGGATAGGATTGGGCCCTAAGTCTGTTTCACACCAGAGTCTCTGCTTGCTCACATAACCTGTTCCATTTGATCAGGACCACGTGGAGTCCGAGGCTTGCAGGGCCCTCCAGGAAGCGTAGGTCCTGCTGGAAAACAAGGAAGCAGTGGCCCACCAGGTGAAAAAGGAGCAAAAGGAGAAATAGGTAAGCTTGTTCATTCAACAATTGGATTTCTCCAGAAGAATTCAGTAAAATACATGGGCTAAAATATAAAGAGCCGCACAATGAGTTGTGCATGCCCAAGTGGATTTGAGGCTTGTGTTTTCTAAAACAGCATTAACCATGCCATGTGGCTTTTCAAATGGAAAGATCTTCCAACAACAGTAGGTTCTATTATGTCTCTTGTGGGTGTGTGGGTCAATGAAAAAAGAAGGGTCAAAAAGCTCATTGGTTACATCCAATCCCTTCAGCGTGCTTAATATAAGTTTTTGAATCCCAGCCATCAATTTGAAAAATGTGATGTAAATATTTATTTCAACCATTTATTGTTTCTCGCATGATTTGTTTCATTGTTCAAGTGCTTAATTAGCAAACCTTTAAAGTTAGAGACTTTAGGAGAGGACACAGTAATCCCCACCAGTCTATAAAGCTTCTGTTTCAAACTGAGCTGGTGTCACAAAGTGGTGAAGAGACTGAATCAGGACTTTCCCCAGGTATGAACTAACTAGGTGGACATGCCACCCCCTCTCAGCCCCCTTCCTGCAAGGGGCGGGGGGGGGAGAATAAAAATAATTGCCTTACATGCTTGTTGTAAGGTGTGCATCAAGATAAGATGTGTGAAACACTTTGCATGCTCAAAAAATGCTATACAAAGATTAAGCATTATGTTTCCCCTTTCCACCCATCAATACATACATATCCTTCATGGATGACTTATAATAATAATAATAACTTTATTTATACCCCGCCCTTCTCCCCAAAGGGACCCAGGGCGACTTATCACATAGATCAATTGCATGATAGTAAATACATGATAGGCTGATACCTGTAAAGCTTGACTCCCATTGTTAGGTTGAAGTCATAAGGCAGTATGATTGATGACATCCAACTCTGACAGCATCTTGTGTGTTCAAGCAATAAACTGCAGGTATCAAGGGGAAAGCCAGGACCAGCTCAGATTGGTGGGCAGCATCTCTGTCTGTCAACTCGCCTCAATTTACTCCTCCTTTTCCTTCTGCTCCTTGTATTGGAAACAGGAGAGAGGGACAGAAAGGAAGAGGAAATGTTGAGGGAAGGTGAGATCTGAGCCAGAACACTGGAGAGTGGGATGCGCAGAGGCTGGAACATTATCAGAAAAAGAGGGGCAGTGTTTGGCAGGCTGCCTCAGGCATCAGGAGGTGCTGGGCTGACCCTGGGGGAGGCTAATATGTGGTCTCACCACTAGTTAAAGACAGCTATGGAAACCAGTCAACAGAAACTCTGCTTCTGCCTTCCAGTTTTCATTGTTCAACTGCTGGATTAACAGTCAAGCTAAGGGCTGGCTAGTACATACAAGCATTCTCCACATGGTCATGTTCTTGGGTACAGTACGCCCCTCACAGGAAAACGTTTGTGTGAAAAGGTCACTTACGTGAGGAGAGCTTTCGTCAGTTCCATCATGGTGGCAGCTTGAAAAATACCAGCTTTTACGAAACGATATAACTATTACTGTCTGATCAGCCTTTTGTTGATAGCATCACCCCAGAAACAGAACCTTCTGTGTTCCGGAAGCCAACAGCTATGTTGGCTGTGAGAGTTGTGTTCCAGCTCTCTCTCCTCAGAGAGTCCAGTTCTGACGGAAATGGAGAGATGTCTAGGCCAGGGGTGCCCAAACCCAGCCCTGGGGCCACTTGCAGCCCTCAAAGCCTCTCAACACAGCCCTCAGGGAGCGCCTAGTCTCCAATGAGCCACTGGCCCTCCGGAGATTTGTTGGAGCCCACACTGGCTTGACGCAACTGCTCTCAGAGTGAGGGCGACTGATTGACCTCTCGCATGAGCTGTGGGATGAGGGCTCCCTCCACAGCTTGTTGTTTCACGTCTGTGATGCAGTAGTGGCAGCAAAGGAAAGGCCAGCCTTGCTTTGTGCAAGGCCTTTTATAGGCCCTGAGCTACTGCAAGACCTTCATTCATTCATATAAGTTCATCTTTAAAATATTCATTTATGTAAACTTATGTAAATTAATTCTTTTTTTTTCCCTGGCCTCCGACACAGTGTCAGAGAGACAATGTGGCCCTCCTGCCAAAAACTTTGAACAACCCTGGTCTAGGCTGTAGCTACTTGAAGAATGATCTTCAAAAAAGCAGTTCCCTGCTTTTAGAAAACTAGTAGGTCAGGGGAAAGGATTCTGTGGTCTGAAGTGGAACAGCCCAGACACAGATTTACCACTTCACTGAGAACTAGGCCTATGAAAATCAGTAGTTTTTTTCCATATGGTCATGTGCCCAGTACATGAAAAACTAAGCGCTAGCTTTAGTACAAACTGGTCCTCAGAGATGCAGCGTTTTTTTAAAATAGAAATAGACTTGTGTCACATTCCTGTCAGTATAAATATATCATCTACTGTATGTGAACAATGAACAATCTTGTCTAGCCAAATGTCCACCCTAAAACTGGAAACTGAAATTAGGGTTCAGCTATAATTACCTAACTAGTTTTGGATCTATGGGTATTGAAAAATATCTCCAATTTTAGGCAATTTTTTCTGCATGCATTATGAGCATATTTGCACTCTTTCAATGCTGTTTGGTGCACTTTTGTTCCCCTTACTACTGCGGGTTCCCTGTGCCAGATTGTTCTCTCTATCATAGGTCACATTTGACTGCTCTGCTGTTTAAACTGATTAATCTGGGTTACTGTGGCAACCCCCATAATTTTGTTCATGATGTCAGTGTGCTACATCTGACATGATGACATGACAGAAATACCTGTAAGCAAAATTCTGCAACCAGTTAAACAGCAGTGACAGCAAATGAGGCGAAGGGTAGCACAAGCAAAGGAATAGCAGCCAGAGGAATGAAAAGGTACTGAACACAATTACAGCATTGACTCATGTTAATTTTCTGCAGAAAATGTGTTGGACCCCTGTATAGTCTGCAGACAACAAGCGGGGGAGAGCTTTGCACTCCTCTGACTAGTAAAAAGGCCAACCTGCGCTGTCTCCTAGATGCGTGTGATTTGGGAATGTAAGGTTATATCACTCTATTCAGAAATGAGATCATAATATATTGTTAGTCTTGTCCCAGGCGGGTGCACATTTATTTATCTATCTACCTGCCTTTGCATGGCCTTCCAAATTTCCTAGCAATTCCTGTGAAAGCCAGGATGCCTGATCTATTCCCCCAGGAGAAATGTAAAGCAAAACGATATACAACATTAGCTTCATCTGAATCATTCAATATTGCTTTAGGACCAAAAGGAGCCCCTGGAGCACCAGGTCCCCAAGGCAAAACTGGAGCTTCTGGCCCAAAAGGTGACCAAGGATCTGTGGGGGAGAAAGGACAAAAAGGAGATATGGGAGCCAGAGGTAAGTGACGTGAATATTTATTTATTTATTTATTTATAGGCCACCGTTCAGCCTAAAGATCTTCAAGGCTGCTAGCAGTCAATAAAAAGAATACACCCAGAACCAGTGGCCCTTAATTATTTGACTATGGAGGAGGTTGGAGGGTGCTTTCTTTCAGGTCTGCTGTCCCAGGGCAGGTGGTAATTGGAGCAAAGCAGAGTTCTGGGTGGCAGAGTGGAGGGAAGCAAGCTCCTTGAAGCTGCTTCTTCTCTAGGTGAAGTCTGGGGCCAGGCTGGCCAAAGGTAAGAAGGGCAAAGTAGCGAAGGAGGATTCCGCCAGGAGCCAGTCAGTTGCATATTCGAGCTAAGACAGCCCAAAGTATTTATCAAACCACAAACACAACAGAACAGGAGCCACTTACCCATTAATGTGCAAGTTTTGTATCTCCCAATAGGATTACAAGGAGCAACAGGAGCCCAAGGGCCAGTGGGGAAAACAGGCATTCCTGGAGCAAAAGGAGATAAAGGTTCCATAGGTGAAAAAGGGACAAAGGGAGATAGTGGACTCTCAGGTAAGCAGACAACACTTTCTCCTTCTGATTAAAAGAGATTTATGGCCCAAACCTATGGGCACACTGCACCTCCAGAACTTGCATTCTGGCAGAGCAGCATGTCTTATGGCTATCACAAATGCTACGTGCCATTTTGCGCAAACAGGCTGCTGCAAGGGGCAAGTAACCATGGCCATGTGCCAGGGGCGCCCAAAGAGACCCAGTGCTGGTAAGTCAGCATGGGGGTGGGCTGGAGCTGGGTGGAAAAGGGCAGGGAGGAGGTGGATTGAGGCCACGGACAAGGCAGAGTCCGCAGAGTCAGTGCCACCTATATCCGATCCGCCTTCTAGGCCTCAATTTTTCTTCCCAGGTCAATCAGTGGTGCTGTCCAAGTTGACCCAAACAGGCAGCAGACACCCATGTGCGAGAGCAAATGTTTCCTTACTCAGATGAGACCGGGACTCCCGCACACACACAGAATGCAGCACATGCTCTACATGTGTTCTGGTGGTGCACATGCTCTGGTGGTGCAGCTGCATCAGTGAGGATGTGCATTTGATAGGGTTGGGCTGTTTACTGAAGCTGGGAATAAGCTGGTCTTTTCTAACCTGCTGGGGCTCCCATTCAGCGTCCACAGTCCCTGTGAAATCTGAAACTCAGATTGAGTGTGAAAAATAAATGGTTGGCAACCTTCAGTCTCGAAAGACTATGGTAGAAGCTTACAGCACCCAGTATTCCCAGGCGGTCTCCCATCCAAGTACTAACCAGGCCTGACCCTGCTTAGCTTCCCAGATCAGACGAGATCGGGCATGTGCAGGGTAAAAATATCAAGTGTGCAAATCAGAGCAGATCCCATTCAAGAACTATTTTCAGAATAACCTCAGAAATTTACTATATTTCAGGTTATTCAGTAAAATTATCCATCTTCATTTTGGCCATAATTAAACGTTTGAAGCAGGAAATCAGTGATATTTGTGTGCTTTGTGCTTCTGTGCAACCAGTATTTCTTTTAGAAGACAATCAATCCATTTTGATGAACAAGCAGGAGCTCAGCCTATCCTGCTATTAGCTCACTCGACCATTAAAATATTTTTACTTTCACGGGCCATCTGGTTGCTCCCCCCACCCCACCATAGGAAGCAGCATACGCTCCGTTGTCACCATTGCATCATGTAAACTGGTCGGGGGTAGGGTTGGGATAAAAGTGAAAAGGCCACTTCGGGCCTCTAAATTTGGATACCAATAAACCACAACAAATGATTAGCTATTTAATCTTTTAGATTTTTATCGCGGGGTTGCCATTTGAATAGTCCACCTACATTTTACTGTGAATGATTGAGAGATGTGCCATTTCTAAGTTAGCAAAATGTTTGGGGCCTGCACTGTGTATATGATGCCCCTGATCACATGCACTAAGGTACTGCATCTTACAGAAAATGATCATGCTTTTATTTCTCAGAGGTCAATCTTATGTCAAAGAAAGTCAGCGCTCTGGAAGGACAGCTAGCGACACTGCAAGCCACTGTCTCCAAGTTCCAAAAAGGTAAGATGTGACAGAAAGGTGACTATGCAGGTGGAGCCTGTTTATCTGCAGATTTTACATCTGTGGGTCTTGCTCAAAGCAGGTCCCCTGGACCCAAGTTGAGACAAACTTGGCTCCATCTGAACCCTCCAAAGGGGGGCTTCCCCAGCCCTCCTAATGCCTCTTATGGGCATAAAAACGTCACTTACGGTTTTTGCTCCCAAACTGGATGTAGCATTTTTTCACGCTACAGGGCCATTCTGAAGCCTGCAGAGGCCGTGGGTGGATGCATGCAGCCTCTGCGGGCTTAAGAAAGCCCTTCAGAGGGGACTGGAGTGCAGCTCTGGTCCCCTTCGGACAGTTTTAGTGGCCAAAAACCATGGATTTCCTTACCCACTGTTTTCATTATCCGCTGGGGATTTAAGAATGGATTCCCCACATATACTGAAGCCCCACCTGTATTTTGAAATCTTCCTGGTTGTTTGATTCCTCAACAGAGATTCTCAAGGCCGGTATTACATCTGTTCATGGTTTCATTACATGTGATGTATACCTGATAACCCAGATTACAGCTCACACAAACATTGTCACGTGTACTAATATCAGCAAATCAGCTACAGCACTAACTCTGCACATCTTTCAGCTTGAAAGATGATGTCACAACATCATTCAGTAAGTGAGTTGATACGCTTGGCATCAGTAGCGGATTGCAAGCAGTGAAAGTGTAGTGGATTTGGGATGCCCTTCACCCCAGATCTGCTGCCATCACTGCTTCCCTCCAGCCTGCCACAAAAACAAGCCATATTGATCTGTTTTCTGCCTACTAAAATTGAGCAGCAAGTGGATTGTTCGTGTCCTTACCTTGCTCCTGGCTTGGTTTCTTCAGGACCTGATTTGATTTACAGAGGCCACGCAAACAAAGGAGCTCCTTCATTTGTGCAGTCCTGTCCCTTTAAATCAGACTGGAAGTCCCACACTTCCACTGTAGAAAAAACCATGTGAGATGCACAGCAAGAATGTTTTGTTTTTTAAAAAATTGTGCAGGGGCAGCAGTGATGGACTGGAAGCAGCATCAGGTGGCACTCCATGCTGTGCTGCCTCTGTGTCACAAGGGTGCCCCATGCCCCTTACACACAGAAATCAATCGTGCAAACCACCCCTTGCGAATTTAGCAATGGTTCTCATCCATTGCAAAGCACAATGATATGTCCTTCTTTTGTTTGTTCCAGTTGCAACATTCCCAGGTGGACGAATTGTTGGCAACAAAGTGTTTGTAACCAGCGGCTACGAAGGCACCTTCGATGACCTGAAGCAAAGGTGCCTGCAGGCTGGTGGCCAGCTTGCCACTCCCAAGAATGCCGATGAGAACGCCGCTGTCCAAGAGATAGTCGTTCTCCATAAGAAGTCAGTGTTTCTTGGGATAACTGACATTCAGACGGAGGGAAAATTTAAATACCTGAACGGTGATGCCATCGTTTACTCCAACTGGCATCCGGGAGAACCCAACAATGATAAGGGGAATGAGAACTGTGTGGAAGTCTATGTGACGGGCAAGTGGAATGACAGATCCTGTGGGGAGAAGAGGCTGATCCTCTGTGAATTTTAGACCTCCTGGCACACAACATCCAACCCAGTTGCAATGAGGACCACAGGTTTTCATACCCTATTTGCTTCTTACCAGTAAACAGTAAAGCAATCTTGATTTCGTTAATCCTCGCAAAATTCTAGTGAGCTACAACTATTGAGATCCACGCCTGCAAAACTTAGCCATTAGCCAGTGTTCAAATCAGAGCAGCTTCCCTCTTACCACCAAGGCCAGTCCATACTCCAGACTGCTTAACCCATTTCTTCCTAGCCCAAAGTGTACATATTTTATTCCTGTTGCATATATGCAACGTTGGGCAGAAATGGCTTAAGGAGGTACCACTGCATTGCCATGCGCTCTTCCCACTTCCCTAAGTGGGGAGAAATTCTACTGGTAGCGCTACTATGTTTAGTTTCATTTGAATGGGAGAGCACCAGAGATAAACTTGCAATGTGGACTTTATTTACATCTCTGTCAGCCAACTCCTAAAAAGAGGCAGCAGATCTCCCCAATATTTATCACTTTATCGATTCCAACTACCCTACATACCTGTGTAGAATCCACCCCTCCCAACTTCAGGTGAAAGCAATTCAGGTCAGGGACTGTGAGAGCAGGCAATTCTAGATGGGAGACATGCATAGCCCACAATTCTGACCCAGGAAGTCAAGCGATTTGGGAGGACTATTGCAGTGCAAATTATAAAAATAATAATAATACAGGTATTTATATACCGCCTTTCTTGGTCATCAGATTTCTCCTCAGACTTTATTCAAGGCGGTTTACAAAGGCAGGCTGTTCTAAATCTCTGTAGGGATTTTTAAAATTGAAAGGTTCCATCTTTCAAGAACCACAACATTTCAGATGGATCTTTCTGATCTGGTATCACATTCTGGCCTCCAGTTTCCTCCCACGCAAGCTGACAAGTAGCTCCTTCATCTCTCTCATGGAGGGCAGCCAAGACGCTTCTTCGCTCACACCGAAGAGCAGGTGGAATAACTCGGCTCGGCTTGTCAGCTGCTTCCAGGTCTCACCATTCACGGTGCTGGTGGCCTCAAACCGGTGACCTTGCAGATGTTATCTTCAGGCAAATGGAGGCTCTACCCTCTAGACCAGACCTGACTGATTTCCTTAGTTTGCACAACTCATCACTTGGGAAATTCCCTTGACTCACCCTTTGCAGCCTACGTTTTTGACCTTCACTCACTTGATCTTCATCTTTTTGCCTCCAGCCTGCCCTTGTCTTGCCCACCTCCAAAGCACCTATCTTCCCTCTAGGTTGAGCAGTTGCCAGTTGCCCATTCAGGAAAACTCATAGCTATTAAAAAAACATTAATGTCTTTTTGTCCAATTTCTGACTCCCATCAAGCAAAACCCCCATAATCAGATGGCTGAACTCACAATCGCATAGAATTCAATCTTTGCCTGATACAGACTTCAAAGAAAGGAGAGTCGTTCTTCCCAAACCATGTCCGAAAGCACATCTGCCACTCAACTGTCTCTGGTTTTACAGGGAAGCATGATATGCAGCAAATTCCAACAGCCTGTTTGCAGATATATTCAGCATGAAATTGTAAACAGAAATACATTCCACCTGGGGCCAGGATCAGCCCACCCATATGACTAACTGAAGTGGTCATTTTAGGTCACACAGATTGGTGAGGGATGCCCATCTTTGTCTGCCTGCCTCTACTCCTCTTCCTCCTCCCACTCCCTGGATTGGAAAAGGATGAGGGGACAGAGAGAAAGAGAAGATGTGGAGGAGAGGGGAGTACTGAGCTCGGACATTGGAGAATGAAAGGAGTAGAAGCTGGCACATCATTGGGTGAGGGGGACAGCATATGGCATGTTGCCTCAGCTGTCACGAAGTCTTGGGCTGGCCTTGGATGGCATGACCTGGGACACTATCCAATAACACCATGGTCTTTGTCACAGTGTGCTGGATTTAAAAAAAATGCCCCTAACATATCTGGTAACAGGGCTCAGAAAGTCATCTGAGACCCTGGAGAGCCTCTGCAAATCCAAGCAAATAGTACTAGGCTAAATTGACATATGGTCCAACTCAAGATGAGGGAGCTTCAAGATCACGTGTTTTGTCTCAGTGGCAAGCAGATGCCACCAAATGGTGGCTGACAACGAAAGGGGCTTCACAAGCAGCTAGCATCTGGGAAGCAAGTACTGCCTAAATGAGATGGGGCTATTTTGCTGTGTAGACAAAGCCAAGTCATGCTTTGCAGTGAATCTTTTGGCCACAAGAGGTCTCTTTTGGAAAATGTTACAGGCTTCAAGTCATCCAATCAGCCTAAGGCTGTTCCTGATGTTACTATGGGTTTTAAGATTACTGCAGAAGTTTGTTGATACCTGTTTAGGACTTCAGCAGCCTCAAGGTTCCCTGCGCCCTTGAATGTTACCGCCCTTTCTCTTTTGCTTCCTCATACATCTGGAATTCCCTCCCAAAACACTGACATGTGCCAGCTCTCTCGATTTCTTGTAAGTCCTCCTTAAAATCCACCCTTTGTGTTAAACTTTTAAGTTGTTAATCTTTAACCCATTGTTCTTTGTACTTTATATATAAACATACATACATATATAAAATAAATCATTAATTTCAGCTTAAGACATATGTTCACAAAAAAAAAGATCTTATAGATCTGGTCTAAAAAAATGTGTGGTTTTTTTCCAGACATATCACTTTTTATATGGGTGGGAAGACTTTTACAAGCACGGGATATATTTATATTTATTTTATTTACAAAATGTTCATTAAAAGAGCTTTTCTTCTGGTAAAAAGAAGTATTTTTCATCTTATGAATTTTTCATAATTCACGGGAGTGTTTATTGGAGGTGGGGCTAGAAAGTACTGCATTGTGAGACTGATTAGAGATATATGAAACCTTCATTTCCTCAGAAAGGTCTGCCTCAGGCTCAGGCATATAACTGTAAATCAATGGGTATTGGAATGTTCAATGGGTATAGGCTTCTACCATCCAGTGGTCCTCAGACTTTCCCGTCCTGCAACCCACCTTTTGGAACTTGGCAATCCATAAGTTTTGGTGGTGATGATGTCATCATATCCCCTTCACCACCACCACCATATCACGTCACTGCCAACTCCTTACTCAAGGCCCCCTTCAGGCCAAGCATACTCCGGGGTAGGCGGGCCCACAATGCAGATGCCCCGCTTGCCCCACTGGCTTCCAGAATGCCAAAATCCAGGCTGCAGCAGAGGGTGATCCGCTCGCTGTGCTGGCATGGGGCGCCACAAAGTGTGGGGCCCAATTTCATCAAATTGGGCAAATTGGCTTAAAGCCAGCACACCACCAATGCTCATCTTGCCATGGCTGTATGGTGAGTGGAAGGGCCCCCATGCGGGGGGGGGCACAAGAATGCTTCACATTGGACCCCACTGCTCCTGGTCATGACCCATAGTTTGAGAAACACTGACCTAGTCCATTCCTTTCACTGAGATACATGTCTGAATAGGCATCACTACAGATTCTGTGTTTTTCTTCCATTGTTTCATTGGGATGAGTGTTTGTTTACATATCCTAATGCATGTTCCATAATGATTATTCTTATTTTCCATTGTGAGATTGTCAGGAACTTGAGTCTGAAAATGGAACATATCATATATACTTGGGGCCTTCTTCTCAACATACACACATACAAACACACTTGAATGATCAAGGGAAGCAGGAATGGGGTCCAGTAACAGCCAGTCATATATGTGGTTGCAAAGGGAAAGCTGCATTGCCTTCAATGCAGGGGATCATTTTCCTCCAGCAACAGGGATAGATCAGTGGATCAATATATTTGCAAACTCCAGAGGGCATTTAAGATTGGCTAACTCTTTCTCCAAAACAAATATTGAATTGAGTTACAGTTCAAACATTGAACAAGATCTATTCTGCTTTGGTTCTGGAAACATGGACTGCAAATGTCTGCATCTTTCAATGCTACTTGTTCTTTTGTCATGTCAGAAGATTAAACACCCAGCTGCCTTCTAGCAGAAATGTCTTCCCTACTCCTTGGTAGGCTAGCTTGCTGTGTGCATGGAGGAATGTCTTTTCATATGGAGGAAGCACTCATTCATGCGATCTCCCCTTTCGACTTGAAGTAGCCTCACCCTACAGAAGATATATGATTGCCTTGATCATCAGTTTCAACTTTGAAGTTTGCTTTACTAGAACTGTGTGCCAGTGTGTTGCTAGGGGATGCAGGATGCACTTGTGGCAGGGGAATGACACAACTATTGGCCAAAATTTTTAAAATCTTGGTGCTTTCCAATAATACCAAGTCCTAGTGATGCCACTGATCAGAGCCCTGGACTTTGGGCTCCTAACTGTGTGGGACTCCCATCATGCGAGGTCACAGTATCGTAGCACATGCTGTTTATCTGTGCCAATGAACCTTCCTCTTCTGAAATGAGCATCTTCATTAGCATCATTAAAATCATTTGAAACCACCTCACACAAATATCTACAATGAGCTTAGGAGCCCTAGTAGTTAAGAAATTTAACAAAAAGCTACACTCATCTTGTTCCATCTGTTAGTGTAGCCCTTTGTAGATATTACACCTGCTGTGTATCAATGTGTGGTGGTAGGGGAACATACAAGAGAATGCCAGCTAGCCATACTACCCACACCTATGCACTCACTCATACCCCTGGACCTCTGTGCATTTGGTACTTATCTGCAGAGAGCCATGCTAAATGCAGGGAGAGTACAAATGTACGTATGTTCAACCTTTATTTGGCATAAGTGTTTGGTAAATAAGGTCTCTGAACAGATGGTTGGCAACCTTCAGTCTCGAAAGGCTATGGTATAAGCCTACAGCACCTGGTATTCCCAAGCGGTCTCCCATTCAAGTACTAACCAGGCCTGACCCTGCTTAGCTTCTGAGATCAGATGAGATCAGGCATGTGCAGGGTAACAGTTGCTGCTCCTGAACAGATACCATACCGAGAATAGAGACCTAAGCAATACACAGATATTTATGTATGTGCTCACATAAATGTACACACAAATACATATAAACATAACATTATACATATGTGCATATATTATTAAAAAAAATAGAAAACAGCCAATTACAGACTTTACCAGGATGTGATCTACTCAAAGATTACTTGGGACCAATAGCTCGGCTCGGTTCAAGTTACTCAAGTTTAGAAACTGTGCAACTGAAAGGGTTATATGCTCATCGTCACCCCCAGAAGGTATTGAATTCTAGCATTCTCTGAAAGCCCTGTTTTAGCACTGAGCAAGGGAGAGAGAAATTGATGTCTTAGCGCTTGATATTTAGGACAGCGCAGCATAATGTGTATAGATGGTTCTACTTCGCCTAAGCAGCAGTTACACAATTATATAATTTCACTTGGCAGGAGGTATTTAGGTGGAGGACACAAATTAATTCTAATAATCTTTTATCGAATCCCATCTTCTCAAGTTTTTCCCAGAGTTTGTCTCTATCAATAGAATCAAAAGCTGACTTTAGGTCCAGAAATGCCACATAAAGTCGAGATTTATTCTGAGTCACCTGTTTGAAAATTAAGTGGGACAATATTACACAGTGGTCGATTGTGGATTTGTTTGGCCTGAAGCCTGCTTGTTCTGGCCCTACGATGTTGTAATCAGATATCCAGGAAGAGAGTTTCCTCAGTAAATGGGATGCGTACATTTTCCTGCAGGGAGAGTTCCACATAAACAAAACGAACCCTTGGCAAGACACTGCAGTCTGCAAAGAGCTGCTGAATGTGCAAAAGGTAGGGGTGTGTGTGCAAGGAGCATGTCCATGCAGGGAGTACAACTATTAATAGGAAGAATAATTGCCTCCTCTCTACTTTGTAGCACACATTATTTGAATTATGTAGGCCAGTCTGAAGGAGTTGATTACGGAGCATGCAGGTTCCACATAGAGGGCTGTACTGGACACATTTCAATGCCTTTCAGCCCTATAATTTCTAGAGCAATTATATGGATTATTCTGAATCCTGGGTGAGCTCTTTCAGTTATGAAACACCATTCCTGCTGCTTCTCCTGGCCCTGAGTGTGCAAGCAGTCAAAAGAGTAAGGGCTTGTTAATGTAGCAAGCCCTGATCAGACAAGACATACAAAGAAAATAATTCTCCTATTCCCCATCATGACGGATCTGCTGGTCCATGCTGAAGAGACAGGCAACTGAGATATGTGCCATCTTTTAGTGGATGCACTACACTTTTAAAAGAAAATATTATTTAAGGTCTTGCCCTTGCAGAGCCCTGTTTCGATGGTCTGAAAGGGAATAGGAGGGTTTCATGTGAGTATGATGCCAGGGCAAGGAGAAGAGGTGGAGAACTTGCATTCCTGTATTGGGCTTTTTGATCAGGTTGGCCAATATAAGGAAGGGGGAAAGTAGGCAGTGTCAGAGGGCTGCCATCCAGTAATAATACTTAGCCCTTATATAACACTTTCTGAGCGTACAAAGTGCAGGACACATATGATTTGATATGATCTGCAAAACAGCTCCATAAGGCAAGTAGGATTATCCCCATTATTGCAGCTGCAGAACTGAGACTGAGAGAGCAGCTTGCCTAAGGCCATCTAGTGAGTTCATGGCAGAGATGAGATTTGAACCAAAGAATCTTGATGTGCAGCTCAGGGCCCAGTCCTACCTGCAGGGTGTGGTGGCAGATTGTCAGCTCCACCAACATATCCCACAGGCCAGCACTGTAGCAGTCTCTCCGCTATTCTGTAGAGCACTACTGACAGAGCAAAGTCTGGGAAGCCACATGCCTGCAGTAGTACCTCACAGACTGGCATTTGACAGAAGTACGTTAGCAGTGGGGGAGGGCCAGGGGCAGATCAGATGGTGGGGTGAGTGGCAGCAACATCCACCAGATCCAGAACCTCTTTCTCATTCAATGCGAGAAAGGTGCTAAAGCATCACCTCTGAGGCTGTCCCAACATCGCACTCAGAAGAGACAAATAATTGTTCCTGGGATTCTGGAGGAATAGCAGATCTTGACAATAAAGCAGACTACAAAAATATGGATTTTTATCTATCAACTCTGGCCATTTTTGATCAGCTCAATTACAGGTCTCCTCTTTTTCTGTATTGGTTGTATCACAACAGGCCTATATTTTGCATATTGCAAAGACTTTTCTTGATTTAGGGCATTATATTTTATTTTGCCAAAATCTCTCTCACAATGTTATTTTCCAATAAAATGCTATTGCAAAATCTATCTGTATTCTGAACTGGTTAAAAACAATTGAGACGTGTCAGTTTACTGCTAGAAGAAGATAAAACTACTCAGTTCTTTATGGACAACTCAGTTCGCCAATTGAGAACACATAGATCAGCTCCCCACATGACAATTTACCCCAGTGTGTGTCTTACGTGGCACCTGTTCATTGCAGGACATATCAGCTGGGGGGAAAAGGAGGGATGGGGGTGGGGACTTGACCTTTGCTCCATGGAATTTATCCTGGAAGCTAAAGCGTGAGTGGAACAAAAAAAAGAGATTGTTCTTCCTTGGATGATTAAGATAGACCTTCCTCTCTTTATTTTGACTATTGTCAATTGGAAAACCAAATTTGGACTTGAAAAAAGGTAAGTGAGATCCTGAACATAGCAACTTGTTCTGTGCTTGTGGGTCTTTTAGTGAGGGAGATCGATGAATATACAGCAGAGTCAGCTAGACTGTTTTTAATAAAGCTATTGTGTGATATTTCCTTGGCCAAACTCCACTTCAAAACTATCATGTGTCCATTTTAGAGGAAGCAAAACTTATGTGAAGACCCATATATCTGTCACTTGATTATATAACCCATGCAGATGTATTTTGAGTGCCAGTGCTTTGCTGATTGATATGCCAGATTAAACCATTTGAAACTTTTTTGTGAGTTTCAGTATAAGCACGTTTGCAAAACAGAGATCTTAGAAGAGGATTTTCTCTTATCTCTCACATACATGAGACGCATGCATGCATCATTTTAAAACAAAGCATGTTTTTCTATTCATTGCAAGCTTATGCAATGTTAATTAAGAGCCTAATCCAGTCCCACTGTGCATCCATGCTGAAAAGGCACATGCTGTATCTAGTGGGAGGAACAGTTCAGGAGGATGTAAAGGGGGAATGAGATTTAAATCCCCTACCCCTTCCTCTCTGCAATGGGTATCCTCAGACCTGCACTGTTACCCTGCACATGCCTGATCTTGTCTGATCTTGGAAGCTAAGCAGGGTCAGGCCTGGTTAGTACTTGGATGGGAGACCGCCTGGGAAGACCGGGTGCTGTAGGCTTGTACCATAGTCTTTCGAGACTGAAGGTTGCCAACCAGACCTGCACTAGATCTTCATCTGATGCAAGTTCAAGGAGACAAAGAGAACAGGGCGGCTGCAAATCCAAACCCCTCACTGGATACAGCCAGATATGCTCCATATCCAAATCCCCTTCTTGGGCCTGATCTGCCTGTATATATCAACATGGTCTTGCATCAGCGAAATCACTGGCGCAGGTCTGAGATGACCCCCTGCAGTTGCTGGGGCTTACTTCAGGGCAAGAGGACAAATGTTCCCTTAACACAAGGATACCTCCAGCAGCCAAAAGGCCCCTTGTGATGGCACTGCTGCACTGCCATGCGGGAATTTAGGTAGGATTGGGCTGCCCATCTGAAACCTTGTCAAGTTGCTGCTAATCAGAATGGGCAGGACTGGAATAAATGGTCTGTTGTGCAAACTTGGTGCATAGCAACTTCATATGTTCTTCTCTTGGACAAGCGGACAATTTCAGTGATCAGATAGCACTGCACATCCACCAGTTAATGCACATAGGGACTTTGCATATTGCTTGGGCAATGCATGCAGTTTACGTGAAGGCTGTGCATATTACCCAGGCAACAGACCTGATCGTACACCTGATGCGATACAGTGATCTGTGATCCGTGCACACCGGGCCAGTTCAGATGCTGCATCTGACCAATCCCTGCATGACACAACAAGGAACATGCGTGTGTCTGCATGCACGTGACACAGGTGTGCAAATCTCCCCATACACCATGCCGTCCTGCCACTGTATTATTGTGGGTGTAGGGAACATGTTTGAACAACCCCTCGCTCCACAATGTAGGTACTAATTACTTACTACGAGTAGTTAAATTTTGCAGTGACAGCCTGATCTGACATTCCACAATTGTGTAAAAATGAAGGGTGCACATGATGGAAAGGAAATGCACACACATGTATTTTTCACCACGGGATTCAGTAGACTGCTCAGACACTATTATTATTAACATTATTAGTATTTATATACTGCTTTTCAATAAAAGTTCACAAAGTGGTTTACAGAGAAAATCAAATAACTAATGGCTCTTTGACTATTTGTCCAAACTTTGACTATTGTCCAAAATGACTCAGGGTGCAATCTAATCCTGCTCTGGAACAGGCAAGCCAAGAGGCTTGCGCTGTATCCAGGGCAGGATTGTGAACATAAGCAGCTCAGCCAGAGGCAAGGGGAAACATTTCCGGGTAAGGGCTGCTGGCCCCTATGGGTCTCCTTGGACTTGCACCCTCTCAGGAGGTGGCACAAGTCCGAGGAGAGCAGAGTGGCTTGAAGTTGCTCTGTTCTCCTTGGGAATGGAGGTTTGGGATGCAGCATAACTGCTGGATCCCAGCCCCGCATCCCGCTCCCCACCCAACTATCCCCAAGGCTGCCCACCGCTTGCCCTCCCCCTGCCCAGGAACACCTCCCTCCTACCTCCTCTCCACCTCCCCCCCCCCGCCTACCTTTGCTGCTTGCATTGGCCCAGCTGGGCTGATGCAAGCCTCAGAGTGGATGCCGGCGCAGAGGCTTATGCTGGCTTCCTCTTGAGGAGGCTCAAATGTGCCTTACAGCACGTTTACATCCCTCCTGGGCCAGCGCAAGGGACTTGCATCGGCCCAAGGGCACCTCTGGATTGCGCACTCATTGTCTAATGTCAATTGCCTTTTATCCATGTTGCACAAGTGATGTGTAAACTCCTCTCTTGATGCTGTCAATGCCTGCATTTTGTCCAAAATCAGTTTGTAAGCACTTCACCAATTGACAGTGCAATCCTATCTTGCACTATCCTGAGGTGGCACAAGTCCAAGCAGAGCAGAGTGGCTTGAAGCTGCTCTGCACTGCTTGGGAACAGGGGTTGGGATCCAGCATAAGAGTCGGGTACCAGCCCCACCTCCCACTCCCCGCTCGCCCACTCCTGGGACCTCCCTCCACCCACCCTCCCCCACCCTGGAACACCTCTCTCCCGCCTCCTCCCCACCCACCCCAAAGCCTTGCAACAGCCAACGCAAGGCTTGCTCTTCAAGCCACCACGGAAGCTGGGTGCAGCCTCTGTGCTCCAGCACACCTCTGTGCACTGGTGTGGCTCGCTCCTGAGGAGGCAAAACGTGCTTTATGGAACATTTGTGACCCTCCTACGCTGGTGCAAGTCCCTTGCACCAGCCTAACACATGGTGAGGATTGTGCCCTTACTTGCATTTCCCCTGAGTTACGTATTTAGTTTAGGTTTCACTTTTCCATTGGCCTACTTATAATGGACAAAAGTATTCTCTTGCACACATGTATTATAGGAGTAACTTTAGAGCAGTTCTTGATGCAAAGGACACTGAGTGTGAATATTGTGCTTGTAAGATTACAGAAGATCTCTTCTAAAATCATACTTCCAGGAATGGATGTTCTTCGTACTTCTGGCCTCCTTGCCTTGGCGGTGTCACTGTCATTGTCACAATCCACAACTTCCAATCAATGCCCTTTCATTCCTGGGTCTCCTGGGAGAGATGGATTACCAGGTCCTACAGGACAAAAGGGTGATCGAGGTACAGTAACCGTGATCCATCAGAATTGTGCTTAATGAGTCAAGATAGCTGACGGCAGTTTTTCCTCTGCAATTGTTTTTGATCCAGAGGTCAACAGAGGTAAGGGTAATGGGAAAATATGTCTACATGCACTTAGGCTTAGTTTGAACAGGGGATGAGGAAGGCTAGAAGATTAAGCCAATAACTTTATAGAAGAGAGTGATTCTGAGGTGGAATTTGAAAGAGAAAAAATTGCCAGCATTATAGGTCTTTGGGAGAGCATTAAAGACAGAAGGTGCAGCAAAAGAGAATAAGAATAATTTAAGAGAGCAGAAGACTTTGACTACAACCCTATGCACATGTACCTGGGAAGAAAAGCCATTGTACTCAATGGAAGTTACTTCTGAGTACATACTTAGGATTGTGCTATAAGTTAGATAAAAACAATAGGAATTATACAGTTGCACAGGGAAAAAAAAAAAAGGCAGACCAACTCCACTCCTCATGGCCTCCAGAGGTCTTGCACTTCGTCCAAAATGCCAGGAAGAATAAGCACTGTCATATCTGTTAGGATTTTGTTTGAAATCTCAGGGTCACTACTGAGAAGACTCTGCTCCTTCCCACTATGGGAGACAAAGGGCGCAATCCTATCCTGGGCTGAAACAGGCAAGTCAGATGACATGCGCTGTATCCAGTGCAGGATAGTGGACATAAGTGGCTCAGCCGGAGACAAGGAGAAACTTTTCCCCTTACCCCTGGGTAAGGGCCACTGGCCCCTATGGCCAGGACCACGGGACACTGGCCCCTATGGGTTTCCTTGGACTTGTGCCACCTCTTGAGTCTGAGCTTGGAGCAGCTCTGTTCTCCCCAGGAACGAGGGTCGGGATCTGGCATAACTGCTGGATCCCAGCCCTGCCTCCCACTCCCCGCCCGCCCGCCCACTCCTGGGACCGCCCACCACCCACCCTCTCCCCACCCAGGAACACCTCCCTCCAGCCTCCTCCCCACCTCCCCCTCCCCGCCTGCCTTTTCTCCTTGTGTCAGGAGGGCCAACACAAAACTCGAGGAGGAACCCAGCGCAGAGGCTTCTGTCAGCCTCCGCAGGCCAGCGCTTCTCAGAGTGCAGGCCTAGCTTCCCCTCGAGGAGGCACAAAAGTGCCTTATCCCTCCTGGGCCAGCACAAGGGACTTGCGTCAGCCCAAGTTATACAGAACAGGGCCCTCCCTGACTGCCTTGTAAATGAGTGTTTCTGCATGTAGAAAAATACAAGCGTCTTTAATTCCTCTTTTAAACGCTCAAGTCAAATATTTGTATTTGGTTCTAAAGTATGGCTCTTTATAGTCATTATCCAGGACATCTATTGAAGATGCTTGAATTGTCCCTTGGATCAATGTTCCTTTAGGTAACAGATATTTACTTTTAATAGGTAACTCTGCTATGAAATTACATCTTGAATACATTTTATATTACTGTATATTTCCACTTACATGTTACCTTGTCTATTTCATGTCATTCATTTAATCTCTGGATTGCTAGGACCACAGGGAATCCCGGGACCACCAGGAAAAGCTGGGCCACCAGGCCCTCAGGGGGACATGGGGCCAGAAGGTCTACAAGGACCGAAGGGAGACCATGGAGGAAAAGGTGGGAGCCTATTTGCATATGTTCTGTCAATCAAGTGTTTCATCAGAGTTTCACTTGTAGCCAAGATGGCAAATCATACCCGGCATTCACTGTTGGAACAGAAGTTGAGTGTGATCCGTTTGCCTGGAAATACCCAAAGCCACACTGTGATATTGCCACTGTTACATCTTCGTGAAACAAGCCAAGTTGTAGTCATTGAAATTCATCTTTTGTAAACTCATACATGGTATTTGGTTATACCTGTATTTCACCAGAAGGGGGCATCTTAAAGGTATACGAAGTGATTGCATCTCAGCAGCATTCCCCTGTGAGAGTTGATCAGGAATTATTCAGTATTTCTATATAGCCTTTCTCATTGACTCACTGAGTGAGAGTCTTAAAGACCCAAGATGGTTCCATTTTTACTACAAATGGAGTTTTTGCAATTAATGTTCCATGAGAAACTTTTTGAGCTCTTCACTTCCATGTGTTTTTCTTCCTGCATGAAGATCACAGCCTGGAGATCAACAGCACGACCTTATCAGTTACAACAGACTCCCATCCAAATCATGACCAGGGTTATTCCCACTTAGCTTCTTTGCACAAGGCAAAGAACCTTTAACATCCAGAACCTTTAACCTTTAACCTCCAGAACACACCTGCTACCATAAGAAAAACAACCATTTTAGTTGATTTGCTATTAACTAAGCTGTATTTTCCCTTAAGGAAGTTGGCAAACCAGGTTGGCAAATACTAAGCTGTATTTTCCCTTAAGGAAGTTGGCAAACCAGGGCTATTATAGGTGTGTCTAATTTGTGTTTTCTCTTGGTGATATCTGAGGAAGCTCAACATGGTGACATTTCATTCTACCAGAAGAATGTCCCCTAGGATCAGAGAATGAAATGTCACCATGTTGAGCTTCCTCAGGTATCACCAAGAGAAAAACACAAATTAGACATACCTATAATAGCCCTGGTTTGCTGCCAGTTTGTTCAGAATATTGGTAAAAAGCTTTTGTTCTTGTTTAGAAAAGCTTTGTTCATAATGATGCAAAAGCGCACGTTGTTTTAAGATTGCAATCCTATATGCACATTTCCTGGGAGTAAGCCCCACATAATACAATAGGATTTCTGATTGCACTGGATGTGTAGACACTTGAGTGGCACCATAGCTGTCTCCTCCGTAGTTGTCCTCTCAGTCACTAGATAAACTCTTTGAAAAATCTTCTTTCTCCATAGTTCCTTTCCTTAGTTCCTTACAAACACAGCATGTTTTTAAAAAACTTGCCATCCAATTGTTTGGTGTAGAAAGGGGTGTCCTTCCTTGAGCTGATTGGTGGAGACTCCAGCTTTAAAAAATGGGCTTTGCACATCCAGTCCCTCTCTGGATCCAGGCAATAATGATGGGCTGCCCAATCCTATTCATTCCCTTCCCTGTCCATGCAGTGACATGGCGTAGCTAATGAACGTGCAGCCCGGTGCAGAGCTCAAAATGATACCCCAGAAGTGATGTCACAACCAGAAGTGACGTCACACCCGGGCTTTTTAAAAAGTTCAAATTGGGGGGAAACCTGCCTCCTCCCCCCAGCAGTTCACAACCCACTTGATCTGCCACCTCCACCCGGCCAGAGGCATAGTTAAGGCAACTATGTGCTACCTGGGATAAAAGAATACTTTGTAGCCCCCCATGATAAAATCAAATTTAATTAAGTAAATAAATAAAAAGTGTGCCCCTTATTGGTCAGAGACATTATGTTGGGGTGAAGAGGGATGGTTATTCTCCCCCTGCTAAATATAAGAGTAGCACCACTTGAAAAAGTGCCTCTTTACCAGTTAGCAAAAGTAGTTCTATTATGATGGAAATGAGAGCTGACTCATATTAACACCTTATTGGTTCCATGCTGTATCATAACAACATCTCTTTGGCTCTCAGAGCAATCAGTCCCACAGGTCAGTTTTGAGTTATGAAAATCTACTTTTTGTTCCACAAGGCAGTTGTGTTTTCGTGTTCTGGTTAATTGGCCATAACTTTTGATAGAATACAGATAGTCCAATGGGGTTTCTTTAATTGCATTCTGCATTAAATTACCGTTCCAATGATACATAACATGATGGTATTATTTGTACATACCAAATTTTTTTCACTATTTTGGCCACTGGTATCAAGCTCAGCTTGTTGCCCCCTTAAGCTTGTTGCCCGGTGCGACTGCTACCCCCTGCATTCCCTTAGCTATGCCACTGTGCAGCAACACTACCAGAAAGCCCATTGCATCCTGCAAGGGGCTGTCCCGGAGGTGATGCCACTTTCATCAATGCCGCCTTCTTTCAGGCTTCATTTCACCACTCCCCATTGTACCCCAATCTCCTCCTTTTCCTCCCCTCTCTGTCATGTTCTGCCCCTTCCCCTCCTCTGTCCTGTCCCCCACTCCTCTGTCCTGTCCCCCACCCCAACTTCCCAGCACTGGGGGACATGCACAGACCAGTGGCAAGCCACTGCTGCCACTTGTGATGGTGGCTCGGCTCCATGATACGGTGTGTCACCTTTCCCGACAGCCCTAAAGAATCCTACACAGCCAAAATATTAGTTCTGGCAGCATAAGGTCTGCATAGAATTGACACATCCCTGCTTGTCTCGTTATCACAAGGTTTAACTTCAGCTGTTAATATATACTGTGTTGAAGCATCTTCTTTCACCAGTTCAAAAAAAAATCTCTGATGTTGCATTTCTGACTTGTTTGGAAGAGGAATGCTGGGCTTTCCCAGTTTATGTTTCAAGACAAGTTTTAAAGCACAACTGCCTGATTGTCTCATTCATCATTTAGAACTTGGGCATCTTGAAGCCGAGGTAGCAGTTTTGAAGCAACAACTGAAGGCCTTGAAAGCAACTGTCCTCAGAAACCAGAATGGTGAGAGAGTGAAGAATGGCCTAGATGTTAGAATCTGATACCTCCTTCTGCTCATTCTGCCAAGTGTGCACAACAGTTAATTCCTGCATCCTGCAGGTTTTCCTATTTTCTTTCATTTCTTTCCATAGAGGATAAATACTAGGGTTGTATATGCTGATTTGAATACAGTTGGAAGAACCTTAATCCAATTGCTCTGGCTTTTGGATCAAACCTCTGTGGGCTAGTTTATAGAATCATCAGGCTCCTGGAAATGCTTTTGCTTTTTTTCAAGGGTTCCATTCTTGAATATTCCCCCCACAAAAAAAAGAAACAAAAAAACAAACACGCATACTCTTCCTTGCCTGTAGAAAATTAGCAAGTCAGGGAGAAAGCTTCTCTGAACCTCCTAACAGCCCGTTCCCATTCTGGATTGGGCTGTCATGTGCATCGCTTTGTTGGTGGCCATTTATGGAGGCCTGGGACATCGCCAGACCTGCCTGGACCCAGCAGAGCAGACAAGGCAATGGTGGGGGCACTGCTGGAATGCCAGCGGGAAGGCCGGAACGTTCTCATGTACACTGGTAGATTGACAGAGACCTGATGGAACAGGTAAGCCCACACAGAATGGGTGGGGGAAGTGCGAGAAGAGGGCTGGGGTGGGCAGAGTGAGGAGGGGGTGGGTAGAGATGGGGTGGTGACAGGGGCAGGGAGGATGGCAGATTGGGCCCAAGAAAGGGGTGTGGCAGTACCACACACCAAATCCCAGATTCCTTCCTGGGCCTGATCCACGTTCTGAGGTCAACACAGACTTGCGATCAAGTTGGTGCAGGTCAAAGTTGACCCCTAACAGCTGCTGAGGCTTACACTGGAGGAAGTGGACAACTGTACTCTTAACCTGAAGAGAGTTCCAGCATCTACCAGAACCCCTGCTGGATGCAGCAGAAGCCATGTCGGTGCCAATGCAACGCTATATGGTTAGACAGGACTGGGCCACCAGTGAGGGAAGGGTACATGACGAGAGGTTGCTGAACTGCCTACTGGTCATTTTCAGCTCACAATTATCTTTCTGAAGCAGCATTTTCATCCAGGGCAGGAAGGGAGGAAACCCATAGGACTCCACTCTTAAGCAGCCTCTCTTTAAGTGCCCTTCTTGCACTTAGATTCATAGACTGACCAGACTGTTCAGGTTTAAAAAAAACATACAGGAAATCATGGAACTCTGCAATGTGCTGTTTAAGCCTAATAATGTTCAAAGTTAATGTGCTGCTTCTGTGTCACTTTTAGCTCATCTGTTTCCAAATGGCAGAAGTGTCCATGGAAAGTTATTCAAAACAGATGGTTCCCAGGGCAACTTTGAGGCTTCCAAAGCAACCTGCTTCCAGGCTGGTGGTCATCTTGCTTCTCCAAAGAGTTCCGCCGAAAATGCAGCCATCCAGCAAATAATTGCTCGTCACAACAAGGCAGCGTATTTGGGAATGAATGACATGCAGTCTGAAGGCACGTTTACGTATTTAAACGGTTCTGCGATTGGCTACACAAACTGGGCAAACGAAGAGCCAAATAATGCCGGAGGGAAAGAGGACTGTGTGGAAATTTATCTGGATGGCAAGTGGAATGACAGGTCCTGCATTGAACGGCGATTAATTGTGTGCGAATTTTAGCATCTCTCTTGAGGCAGCAAGCCCTGTGCACAGTTATGGGTCATCTAAGATCTCAACATTCATCAGGTTGGAGGGAGGGATACACAACGAGGGATACACAACTGAAAGCTATCCATTTGGTATCTGCCATAACCCCCAATTGCTAAGACACTGCCATAGGTGCACTGATCCTGAGCAAGCTGAGGGTCAAACTATAGGTTACATCAAGCATGCCATTGGCCCTGGTGTGCTTCGTTGTTTTTTTCCATCTATAAGTAACATCTGCTTAATCCCATATATAGTTTGAGATTGAGATTGCAGCAGGTGGGAGGGACAATTTAATCATTTGCAATGATCGCAATCCTGACTCCTGCCCCCACCGCTGCCACCACACAGCTGCTTTTTGCCCTAGGAGAGAACTTGCCTTTGTGGTCGCAGGTCTGCATCTTGAAAGGTGCTACTAACAGATACAAAAGGCTTCAACTGTTTGGTTGTATACCTGTTCAGGGCCTCACTTTTCCAGATCTTCCCTCCAACCCCCAGCTGATGCCTTGCCAGCTTTCTGCTGAAACTGAAATACTGCCTGGAGAAGAAAAAAATGCAAGTTGAGGACATTTGTGCAAGATAAAGCAGCTTGCATAAATACTACAGAATTGCTTTGCTTGATTTGGTTCTGAATCAGAACTTATTTCTGGGGAAGGGCAGTGACTAAAGAGCTCAGTGTACATCTTGTGTTGTAACACACTGTTTTACAATGAAGTGGTTTTGCAAAAAGCACACAGAAATTCAGTAGCTTCCGAGTTGCTGAAGTAATAAATTGGTCGAACCTCAGAAAATTGTTGCATCTTTCAGTAGGAAAAGGGGTGCAGATTTCTGTCAGGGGTTAACCATGCTAAATATTTTATATGAGCTCAAGAACAAGGGATGAGCTTCAGTGGAATTCCTACAGGAACGTAAATATTGGGCAGAATCAGAGGGCAATAAATCCCTTCAGGAATTAAAGGATAGAAGCAAATCAGATCTGAGTCACATAGAGAACTTTTAACAGTTATAAGGCATTTCCTCATCCTCTTACCTGTGTCCTTCATCACACTGGCCCTTGAAACAAATCAAAAAGTACAGAATGCAGTGCACTGTATTTTTACCCAGTTGAATAGCAGTTTGACAAAACACCTCCATTTTTAAACCCTCCACCTATAGTTGTTCAGCCAAATTTTTCCCCCATCCACCCCTCGTGGTCAGCTAACTCATTGTGGGAATATCAATTTCAATTTCAGTATCAGTTCAATATCAGTTCCCCCCATATTAAACTGCTTCATTAGTGCAACATTCTTTATAAATACCTTAAATGCTAAAATGCATGACCCAGGTTCTCTAGGACTGAGGTGATTTGGCAAACCTGGCTGTTTTACGGGGAAAGCCCTCGAACAGTTGCCAGGAATGAAATTTGTTTTGTTTCAAGGGCAACAGTTTAGCAATAGTAAAGGCCTCATTCCTTATTTGCACATAAAGAGTCTCTCTCTCTCTCTCTCTCTCTCTCTCACACACACACACACACACACACCCCTATGGCGTAAGGGCAAGCAAACTCCTGCCTCTAGCATAGCAAAAAAAGATGTTCTGTGTGCACAGGAGAGCTGGTGTAAGTCCGAGTAGACCTGGCAGCCCAGCACAGGCTTAATTCAAGGAGGCCTCTGGAAGCCAAATCTCCCCCACAGATTATAGGGGGTGCCAAGTTGGTACTACATCACCACATGGAGAGTTAGCTAGGATTGGGCTGTCAGTGGTCCTGAACCCTGTATTCAAGATACGTGAGATACATCTGCCAATGCTGTTCTCCTGGGGCATGCACTGGACCAGGGTAGGAACTACAGCCCAGAGCTGGCTTCCCATCCTCAGTCTGGAGGAAAGACACCTGACTTCGGACAATTCTTACCTAGCTAGACATATACTGTGGCATGGAATCGTGACCATGGGAAATACCAATTGATGGTCCACCCCTGAGTTGCTCCAGACATTTGAGAGATATAGGCAGCCTTGTACACACTCAGCGCTGGTCCCAAGCCTGTGTGGCTTCATTGTGGTTCCTCCATTTAACTACAGTCAGCTATGCTGTAGTCTGCCATCTTTGTTGACCTGTACTGCAATACGCACTCGGTTGCATCACGGGATACAGTGTACGAAAACTTGCAGAGTCACTGCCAGGCAGCAGCCATAGTACTGACTAAGATGGACCAGTGATCTGACACTGTATAAGGCAACATCTTATGTAAGTTCTACTTTGGACATTACAAAGATGCCCAGGAAGTAATTTGTTGCTCAAGTGCTTGAAATTCCTTTAACAGTATAACACGACTTTATTCTGCAAACGTCACAGTCATATAAAATAGCTGGCAAGTCTCTCTTTCTTCCTGTATGTGTGATATGCTGCACCCTCCTCTTCAAGTGATGGGCATGAGAATGTGACTCCACAGCACTGTTACTAAAGAACATAAGAAGAGTCTTACTGGATCAGGCCCAGGGCCCATCTAGTCCAGCTACAGCGGCCCACCTGTTCACACATGAACACTGGCAGTGGCGTCGCTAACAGGGTGCAGAGGGTGCGGGCCAGACTGGGTGACGTGCAAAGGGGGGGTTACGCACACTGGGAAGGTGACATGCTAAAATCGCAGTGGTTAGGAGTAATACCATCATGTTATATACTGTTGAATGTGGAATTTCCAGCAGAATGCAATGCAAAAAACATGAGTGAAATATCTCCTTTCTAACAAAAGTTATTGGCAAAAAACCGGAAAACAAAAAATGTATGGAGCCCAATAGAAAGTGAAACTGAGTCATATTGCGCGTTTACTCGTGAGTAGGTGAACTTGCCTTAGTCCATCGGAAAGGGCAGGCTGAGAGGAATCCAACAACACAAGAATGGTCCTGTTCCAATGAATGTAGCCCCCAAAAATCACCCGAGAAGGAGGTCCCTCCCTCCAAGCTGGCAAATGTATTGAACCCTATGGAAAGCAAAACTAAGCCACATGGTCATGTTTACTCGTGAGTAAGCAAATATGCCTTGGCTCCTGGGAAGGTCAGGCAAAAGGAAATGTGAGGGCACCAGAATGGTCCTGATTTGATGCAACTGGCCCTATGACCAATATGGATTTACTAGAACAGACACTAGAATAAATAGCATCATGAGATCAGGTTCAGTGGAACTGCAACTGAAAGATAAATAGTGGGTGGAACCAGAAGACAACACATTACCGCTAGGACATAAGAGATAATGAGGGAATTGGATCTTGCCAAATCGTATCAAGAACCCAAAACTACATAAACTACACTGGTGAGTTTTCTTTTTCATGCTATTTAAATAATGCCTTTTCCATATAGTACGTAGACAACGAGAGCAGCAGCATCGATTCCATTATTTTGTGGTGTTTCCTTGCCCAACTTTGAGGGACATTTAACAGAGTTCAAAGAGATGCATTTGTGTTCAAATGAGATGGACAACAGACTCGGGGAGCAAGCTAAATGGGGGCAAGGCACACCAAGAATTCCAGAAATATTATTCTCAAAACTAGATTTGCACAACTTAGAATTGCGAATATTTCTATTTTGATGCTGTACCATTTTTTTTTTACTTTTGTGGCTGTCACTGCGCATTACGCTCTCAGTAAGCAAAAATGCATTTCCAGTTTTAGCCTGCAAAAATACTATTTGCAGGTAAGCCCCTCTGCACAGACTGTGTACACACCCACAGTCTGAACATATGATAGATGCAAAGAAAAAGTAATCAGAGTGTGTGAAACTTCCTCTCCTTCCTAAAGCACTTTTGTATTTGGCCTCAGCAGGAAATAACTAGGCACAAATGGTGACTTAAAGTCCAGTTCCTCTTATGCTTAAACAGATTTACTCCCGATGAGTTCAATGGTTAGATTTGTGCCCTGGGCTTTGATCTACAGTCTGTCTGCTTGTGCTTACTGACTTATTGGCACTCATTCTCCATATCCTGCCCTGTTAGTGGTTTTGAAGAAGCAGGCTTATTAAATCAAGCCAAAGCAACATACAAGCAAGAAACAAAATGAGCGGTGACAATACACTGAGAGTTCAAATTGAAATCCTCATAATCATCATGGATGAGTAAAAAGAAACTGGACAATAAAACACACATTAAAGGTATTAGAGTTACATTGCTTACAGCCCAATCCTATCCCCCACCACACTATACCATGCAGCCCTGCCAAAGAGGCGTGCACTGCATTCTGTGGTGGCGGAGGGGGAATGATTAGACAGCCAGTAGGAGGTAAGTAAAAATAGATTTTACTTAGCCCTCAGTAGGCTGCCCCATTGCCTATGGGATCTACTCAGACCTATGCCAGCCATTTTGCTGGTGTGAGTCCAAGGAGAGGCAGGGATCATTCCGAAGTGAGGTTTGAGGAATAGAATCCTGGCGCAAGTTGCTGCTGCCGAAATCCATCCCCTTCCTGCCCTCCCTCCCCTGCCCACAACACGCTTCCTGCCTTTCCCCTTTCTGCCCACAACATGCCCCAGCCACTGACTTACCAGGGTCAGCACAGCCTGGGCTCTGCAGAGGCATGGGTCCACAGAGCAGCCACTTTGTAGCAGCTGCTGGGACTGGCCTGGCAGCAGCACAACCTTTGTTGATTTTGTGCTGTTGCTGGGCATTTAACAGTGACATTTGTCCTGCTGTTGTAAAAAGTCCAGAGGTTTGGGCCATTTGCAGATGAAAATTCAGCTGAGGATATCTAAACATGGTGGTTCCACATCCCAGCTTCAGCTCTTTGAATGCTTATACTTGTGTATCTCAGAGAAGGAGGGAAGAAGAAGCCATGCAAATAGGACAGCTAGCAGGTGTGATTGAACACCATGTAGCTGCAGGACTGAGGCACTGTTTTGTCACACTTACTGCTTTCACAGAGGCTGGCCTGAAGTTGAACTGGCTTCAGTTGTTCTTTTCAGCCAGCACTGGGGAGATGTTTGCAGAGGGTTTTTGTCAGATGTAGTGCCATGGTGCTTATTGACTGTGATTGACTAACTTCAGAGTTGATCAGAGGGCAATCTTGCTTTGAAATCTAGGTTTGTTCAGTGCAACCTAGAGCCAACTCACAGGAAAGTACGCACTTTTTATGGGTCTATCAGACAAGCTCATCGGAAAATGCCACTACAGAAATATTTGAAATTCAGGCATCCTGATGGTCTGCATTATTGGATGCTGGAAAGACACTCCACTTGTACATTGTGATCTATTAGAACAGGGGTCTCCAAACTTTTTGGCCAGAGGGCCGTATCAAATATCTGGTGTGGTGCTGAGGGCCGGAAAAAAATTTAAATACAATTTAAATAAATAAATTAGAGATGGAACTTAGATGAGTGAATAAGTGAATGAATGGGCTCATTCATTCAACCTCTCCAGCACTCAGAACACCCTCCAGATGCAACCAGAGCACAGCTCTGGTCATGTTCAGTTGTGGGCCAGAGGCTTTCAGGGGAAAAGAGGTTGGCCACGGGATGGACAGAGGCTCACCGCGGGCCGCATTTGGCCCCTGGGCCAGGGTTTGGATACCCCTGTATTAGAATGTCATTCACTGCATTGTCAGATTTGGCTTTTGTGTAGTTGAGGGTAGGGCAAGAGCAGAAAGGGGAACATGACACAGATGACTTGCAATCAGTAAGACAGCATCTCTCAGTAATTCAGCAAATCAGCCTGACCTGGAAGCTTTTATAAAGGTTGGGAAGTGCCAGCTTCCGGCTATCACTAAAAAGTAGTTCCTGGGCTGGACTTCTTGCATTTCCTTCTTTTTGACCAGAGCTAGATGCCAGTGCGCAGGCTGAATTCCCACCTGACACCCTTCTGGTCAGCAGGTCACAATTAACTGCGGGTTCAAATTCTGACAACCATTTTCCCTTTCTCCACCCCAATTTCTTCCGCCATCAAAACTCCTCATTGAACTTCAATATATTCTTTTCTTTTGCTGAACAGAGAGTATTTCTCAGTCTCTCAGAATGTTTCTCAGGTTAGCCTAACCTTTCCCATGCAAATAAATGGGAAATAGAGCAGAAAATAGAACAATGAAGTCTCCTGTGCTTCCGCCAATGCCAAACTAGCCTGCCAGCTAGATTTCTGCCATCTTTTTGACAATGAAAATAGCAATGTGAAGATCACTGGAGAGCCACCAGTACTTAGATGTACACTATTCAGATGCTCTGTGTATATGAATGTGTACATACAACCTGGTCACAAAATCTAGACCAACCTGATTACAGAATGAGGCCCAAATTCAAACCAACTTTCAAGCACTGACACAGCTGTGCCAATGGGGCATGTACTGCATCCTGTCAGTGGCAATTGCAGGGGGTAGCAATTGTATGGGACTACAACTTGAGCTTGACACGGACGGCCAAAATTGTGAAAATCTTGGAATTTTTGAATAATCCCATCGTATATCATTCAATGCAGAATTTTATGCAGAATGCAATGAAACAAACTGCATCAGAATATTTCTATTCTATCAAAAGTCATATCCAAATAACCAGAAAATTACTCCATTATGTAACAAAAATGGAATTTTCTTAACTCATAAGAACATAAGAACAGCCCCCCTGGATAAGGCCATTGGCCCATCTAGTCCAGCTTCCTGTATCTCACAGCAGCCCACCAAATGCCCCAGGGAGCACACCAGATAACAAGAGACCTGCATCCTGGTGCCCTCCCTTGCATCTGGCATTGTGACATAGCCCATTTCTAAAATCAGGAGGTTGCACATACAAAGGAGGTTGCACATACAAGGTTTGCACACTTGGCTGCCTCATCCTTCCCATTCTAGTTTCAAAAAAGCTCCCTGTCAATACTTTTAAAGTCTTTTAAATTAAATATTCGGTACTTTTCTATTTGCCTTGTGTCCTAGTTCACAAGGCACACATTTCCTGCCCAGTAAGAACAAGAACAATGTTAAAATATGTTACTTATGGTTGCTGCAGCTCAAGGGGTTGAACATGATCCAGTAATTTATTTTTTTTCCAGCAAGGTCAACAATCCAAAAGAATCCAGGAGAACAAAAGCCCATTCAAATCATGTTACAATGACTCTGTTTTAAGGATCTCCCACAGTTGGAGAGCTTGACCACCACTCCTTGTCTTCCAGAGAGATCACATGAGACCAGAATGTGACTGTCCTGCATAACCACCAAAGGACATTTAGCTGGGTTCACTAACATCACCTAGCACACCAAAGAGCTTGGGTGCATTTCTAAGTGCCATGGAATCCATGTAGAGTAATTTTTTTTTAAATATGTATACCCCACATTTCTCCATTGGATCAAAGGCAGCTTATAGCAAAAGTTAAAAATATGGAGCAATTAAAAAATTTAAATAAAACACAAAATAGCTGCAAAACAAGCAATAAAAAGAAAACCAGGGAAAAGCAAGATAAACGCACACAAGAAAGAATCAGACAATATTAGAGAAGTCCTGCTAAATCAAAACAGTCTTCAGTGTTCTCCAAAAAACGTAGCAAGCCACAGTGGCATAGCTAGCGAGGTGCGGGGGGGGCGGTCCGCCCCAGATACCAGCCTTGGGGGGTGACACAACAAATGACCCAACATTGCTAACATCACGGAGCTTAGGAGTAACCCCATCATGCTATAAACCAAGGGATGTGGAATTTCCAGCTGAATGCATTAAAAAAAAACCTGAGTGAAATACCTCCTTTCCATCAAAAGTTATGGCCAAAAAACCGAAACCAAAAAATGCATGGAACCCTACGGAAAGTGAAATTCAGCCATATCGTGCGTTTACTCATGAGTAGGCGAACATGCCATAGTTGGCTGGAAAGGGCAGGCTGAGAGGAATCCAATGACACCAGAATGGTTCCTAGCCAATGAAAGCAGCCCCCCAAAAAACACCCAAGAAGGAGGTCCCTCCCTCCAAGCAGACGAATGTATTGAGCCCTATGGAAAGTGAAAGTAAGCCACATGGCCGTATTTACTCGTGAGTAAGCAAACATGTCTTGGCTCCTGGTCCAGTCAGGCAAAGGAGAATGCAAGGCTAGCTGCATGGTCCTGATCTGATGAAAGTGGAGCTAAACTAATGCTCCAGAAGGCAGCACCCCCCCCCCAAGAATAAAATTGAGGTTTGAACTGGTAAGGTCAATTTTTATTTGTTTTTAGACTTGCAAAGCCAGGTGGGTCCTGATAGTGCTATGCTTGAAATATAAGAATTTACACTGAACTGGGCACTGGGGAGGGCTGAAAATCTCACTGATATTTTTGTGTGTGTGTGGGGGGGGGTGTTCTTGCAGGCAGGCTACAGAGAAAATTCACTTGGTGAAACAGGGTTAGCTTCCCCTTATTTAATTATCTGTTTTTCTTTAATTTAATTATTAAATTTTCTTTAAATTTAAAATTATTAAATTTTCTTTAAATTAATTATATATAATTATTTTATTTTACTTGATGATGTCACTAGCAAAGAATAGAACTGAACAGGAAGGGTCTCTCAAATACCTTTTGTATTTTAGGAATTGAAAGAGGGACAGAGTCTGTAACAACCTTGTTGGGTTGCGGTCTCCCTTTACGTTAAAGACAACACTGACAGCAGTGAATGCAAGCCCTAGATCTCATAGTGTAAATGATGGTGATCTTAGCATGCCCCGTACAGAGGCTGTCCATATTCATGAACACACTGCACATGTATTGAGACTGGGCTTGTGAAATACTATAACCGGAACAAAAACCACACCAAATTGCAGTGCATTTGTGCACTGTAAAAAGATAAATCTGGCCTTTGCCATAAAGCTCTTACAAAAATTCTGTCAGAGAACTGAACTGGATCGGAAAAGAATTTGGCTGGTTGGCAACCAGATAAAACAGTATCTATGCAATATGATACTAGTCCTAACAGCATGGGTACGATTGTTTTTCCTTTAGATTTAAACCCTTGAGTTATGCAACATTATTCTTTCTGCATCCTGATACTGGGAGTGTCATTGGTGAAGACATCAGACCCTGAGCAATGTCAATGTGCTGAGAAAGTGAATACCTGCACTGTTCTTGCGGGAAGGAATGGCTTGCCGGGTATTCCTGGAAATAACGGAACACCAGGCACTCCTGGGACTAACGGATTACCAGGAAGAGATGGAACGGAAGGTCGTCAAGGTGAAAAGGGAGAGCAAGGTACAGTAGAAGCAAATTCCAGGAACTGTGCCCCAAACGGTAAACGACTTAGGCCGCAATCCTAACCAATTTTCTAGCACTGACATAAGGGCAGTACAATTCCAAGGTAAGGGAACAAATATTGCCTTATCTTGAGGAGGCCTCCATGACTGCCCCCCCCAACTGCAGCACATGCCCCACTGGCACAGCTATGCCAGTGCTGGAAAGTTGGTTAGGATTGCACCCTTACTGCCCAAGCCTTCCCTGGGCCAGCCCAGAGTGCGCATGGTATGGACTAGCTGGGGACCAGGCAGTGACATAAGTACAGATATTTTAAACTTACGTACTCTGCCACCGCCTGCTCCCCTGTGGTCATTCTCAGATCTGCGCCAGCTCATTGACCAGTATAAATCCAAGTGGATCCATGATGGCATGTTGAGTTTGGGCTGGGGGCACTGAATATCAGTGCTGCCATTGTTGATATCTACCTCCGATCTGTCCTCATCATTTTTCCGGGCAGGCCTGATCCCCATCCTACTCCTCCCGTGACCTGCTCCATGAACCACCTTACTTGCTCTGGTGGGGGGTGGGGTGGATCTCTTGGTGGCAGACATGCAGAGCTGCCACCAACCAGAGGCTCCAACATGCTAAGCCAGCCATTTTCAACCTTTTTCAGCTCTAAAAAGAACTAAAATTAAAGAACTAAAATTGTCAAGGCACACTACCAGTATTTTTACTTGCATTCAATTACTACATTACAATTAATTTTTAATTAATATAATTAATACAATTAAATCATTACATGACAAAGGGCACAATCTTAACCAGGTCTACTCAGAAGTAAGTCCTATTTTGTTCAATGGGACTTACTCTCAGGAAAGTGTGGCTAGGATTGCAGCCAAAGACTCACAAGAAGCATGGAGAGGAAGGTATATGTGATTCTAGAAAGGAGGGAAAATGTTTTGAAGTAGGGTGATCAGATGTTATTGAAGTGTTATGCCAGAAAGTGCTGGCAAAGAGAGGTCAGACTGAGCACCTAGTAGAGAAATGTGGGGTGAGGGGCAATGAAGAGACATGATTGAAACAACTGCAGTTGGGGGGGGGGAGAGAATGTGAGGCAAGTGATTCTGGACCTTAGGAAGGTGGGGATGAGTGAGGGGAGGGTCAGTGAGATTGGTGCTAACTGCAATTATGAGATTTTGGGGGGGGGGAATGTGCCTGTGGGAGGGAGTGGGATGGGGAGAAGTGCCAATTGTCTGCTCATGTATTTAAGAAAAAAGAGTGAGACCAAAACCCAATCCTAGGCATGTCTACTCAGAAGTAAGCCCCATTATAGTCAATGGGGCTTACTCCCAGGTAAGTGTGGATAGGATTGTGGCCCAACACACTTCCTCTAAAAGGCAAGGCAGGGAGGATCTCTTTGGGGAGTTGCAGGCAAACTGTGGCAAGGAAAAGGGACTTAGAAGGAACCTTTTAACCACTCAATTCTTAGGCTGGTGGCCTCAGCAGACTCGCTCGCTTCCTGCCTCCTTGCCTGCTCCTGGCTCCCTCTTCTCACTCACACCTGCTCCAGGCTTCTCTGGCTGCCCAATCAGCATGCGGGGCAGGCCACAACCACCTCACTGCCCAAGCCTAGGTATGTCTACTCAGAAGTAAGCCCCATAAGAGTCAACAGGGCTTACTCCCAGGTCAATGAGGATTGGGTTGCAGCCTTTGTCTTGCTCAGGAGCAGGAGCAAGAGACAGCAGGAGGTGCAAAGCAGCTGCGACCAGCCTCTTCGATGGCTGCCTGCCCTTTTTCTTCTGCTGCCGCATGGGGCTCAAGCAACCTGCCTGCTCTGGTCCTGAGCACACCTGAGGCAGCCTCACAGTGCACTGGTGCTAGGCAGTGGCGGATCTTTATGGTTATGCCACACCATTCATGAGTGCTGAAAGTAAGTTTTGCTGTTGTAAAGTGCATGCAGAATGGAGCCATTTGAATATGAGCAAAGTTTGGAAGAGTTGAATAGCTAACATGCAAAGAGGAGTAGGGAACAGAGTGCCTGTGCTTTGGGAGAGAAGAATTGCATGTGTATACATGCATGTACTACCTACAACCAAAACAGAAGGTTAGAAAAAAAATAAAAATCAATTATTCAATGATTTTGAGGGGGGGGGATCAATGTACCAGCAGATCAAGAGTACCTGCTGGCACTGGTAAGCCAGTGCAGGGGGTGGGAGGAAAACAGGGAGGGGGTGGAATAGAGCACTGATGGGGGCAGGGAGATGGCTGGATTGGGACCTGGAAGGGGGTAGTATCAGCGGCAGCAGCACACACCAATAGCCTACAACACACCTATAACATCTCAATAGCACATCTATCCAGCACACCAATAACTGCCTCAATCCCCTGACCAGGGTACATGTGGACTTGTGCCAGCAATATTGCTGGAGCAGTTTTAAGTAGACCCAGCACGCCAGCAGGGGTTTACCCTGGGCAAGGGAACAAATATTCCCTTCCTTGAGGAAGCCTCCAGAGGCCAAAACTCACAAACGCACCCATGCGATACAGCACATGCCAAGTTGATGTCGCTGTGTCGTCACACATGGAGTTAAGTAGGATTGGGTTGCTCAGCTCTGCCTAGAGGTAAGTAGATACTAACACCCAACTAACACTCTCACTATTGGGAGAAGGTGCCCCGGGGGCAAAGAGATGTGAACTTCTGGGTCTTGGTAAGCTCCTCCTCCAGTAGCAGCAGCCTCATCACCAATTGGCAGTGGTGACTGCTGGAAAAAGATACTGCAGACTGAGATGCACTGAGTGGCGCAAACGTTCAGTCCCCCCAGGCTCATGCCAGGGGGTTGGATGAGCAAATGTTTTATATTCACAGATAATATGAAGATCATATCAGTGACAAACCATCTGCTTCCATTATTATAGAAACTGATGAATATGCAAGAAAAAAAGGTGATTTTTTTTTTAAAAGGTGATTTAAATTGCTAATTTAAATGATTCCAAAGTAAATTGCTCCAGTCTGCAACAATGTGTGTCTCACCCAATTTACAGAGCATGCATTCCAACAGCAATATGGTCTCAAATTCATTAGAGTCAAGTCTCAATCAACTGGCCACCTTCTTAAAAAGTGAAACAAGTTTTCTCTGGACCAAAAATGAAAAACTGAACATTCCTAATTTTGAAGTCCAAATCCTCAAAAATTATATTTCTCACTTGCATATATATATTTTTTTGTTAATTCGTCTAATGAATTGGCAGGATTACAAGGGCCACAGGGCCGCCCAGGAAAAGCTGGACCTCCTGGATATAAAGGGGATCAAGGTGAAAGAGGACCAAAAGGTGATAGTGGAGGCAAAGGTAAGAGATACAGTTGGGGAAATGCATGTGTATGGGGAGAGTTTACATTTTCAGCCCAAACTTAACCCGCACCAGAGCAGCAGGGACACTTGGCCCTCACTGTATCCAGCACTGGGAAGGAGCAGGCCACTGGCGTACCTAGGGGGGGCAGATGGGACAAATGCCCTGAGCGCCGACCCTCCAGGGGCGCCGCCTCAAGCCTCCCCCCTATCGCCCACCCACCCGCCCACTTTTTTCTTTAAAGGGAGAGAAGCCATCGGCTTCCTGGGCCCCGATGGAGGCTTCCACACTGCTTCTAAGCGGCGCAGAGGTCTCCTTTGGAGTGGTCTGGGGCTGCTGAAAGGAGCACTCCAGACAGGTGGGCTGCCAGCAACCCCAAACCGCTCCCACGGAGAACTCCGTGCCGCTTACAAACGGCGTGGAAGACTCCGTCGGGGCCTCGGCTGCCTCCTTCATTCCTCCTTTTTTCCAGAGGGGAAATGGAGGAGGTAGCTGGACAGAAGTAATTGTGGTGACAATGATGTCACCACAATTACTTCCAGGTCATGGGTGGGAGGGCAGAAAAGGGGCGGGAGGGCAAAGGGTGTGGGGGGCAGAAAACTGGGGGCTGCCCCAGGTGCCGGGACCCCCAGATACACCACTGGAGCAGGCTGGAGGTCTCCTTGAGGTAAGGGAACATTTGTTCCCTTTCCCTGTGTAAAGCTGCAGCCTGAGGAATGGGACTACTCGGATCTGTGTCTGCCAAATGGCTGGCACAAGTCTGAGCAACTGCATGTCGGGCTTTTAGGCCTGGGAAAGGGGATAGTATTCAGCATCTGCCAGCCCTGGCAACCCCACTCCTTCTGGGCCCAATCCGCCCCCATCTGCGCCATCCGTCCACTCTGTTACACCCCTACCTGCCCTCCTCCAGGCTCCCCAGACCATGCACTTCTCGGCATGGCGCTCCTTGTGGATCCAGCACTGGAGGGACAAATATTTTTTCACTAGTGACAATGCCAGCTTAATTTAATATCAAAAGCCAGGTCAGTGAGGGTCACATACATACGTAATGATGCACTATAGGACAAACCCATCACCAGCCTTTCTTTAATACAAGGCAAATGGACAAACTTCGATCCAGGATCTTAACAGAAAGTATTGAACAGCCTCAAGGACTGGAAGACCTTTGATTTTCTGTCTGTCTACCCATAATATTATTCATTGCTTAAGCAATGCAACACAAAGTAACACTCCTACACAAAGTTTGCTGAAATAAATAAGTTAAAGAGCATGTTTAACTTTTTGATGGGTTTTGACTTATAGTAATAATGTACTCTTTTAACATAAGGTCAATAAGTTATAACACTTTTCTACTTTTTAGAAAATGAACTTCTTAAAGCTCACATCTGTGACGTAGAAGCACAACTGAAGGCATTGCAACTAACAGCAAGTCTTACCCAGAAAGGTAAGAGGAATGGAGGGAAGAACAGCACAATTGGCTTCAGTCCACATTCAGACCTTAGCTCTGTCCAATCCACATTTGGACACTAACCAACAGCCCAAAACTATCTAAACCAGCCACTGATGCATGAGTGGTCTTTTCATGTGGACAGTGTAAAATCAGAGGGGTTAGTTAAGAACGTCTGCATGGCTATTACCATGAGCAAAACCTTTTTCAGGAACATAGCTACATGAACTTCCATGATGAGTACCCTCCTCCGATGGATCTCAGGCAAATAGACCACTCACAACAATATAAAAACAACTGGGCTATTGGAATCTGTCATCTTGTGATAATCAAATGGTATCATTGAAAACATAGGTCACCACAAAAGCAGAAGCAACAACAGATAAAACTGTTTCTAGAAAACTCCTCAGAACAGTATATAAATGTAACCATATGGCATATTTTCATCAGCACCATTCTGAAATAAATTAGCCACAGCCATAGGAATGCTGACATGTTTAATGGTAGGCTTTTGTGAATTAACAGCACCAGATAAGAATTCCATTCCCTATTGCACTGACCAAAATTTGACAAAAGCGTAAAGCTGGTTAGGAGGCAGAGGGTACGCTAGAGATCTCACTGTATTAATAAACAGTAGTTTCCCCTTTCACATACAGTGCCTTGGCTCATAAGAAATGTTTCAAAGCCTTCTGGGCAAAATGACCAATGGCTATAACTAATCACTAAGAAGAGTCAAAGCACTTCTAAGGGGAAATCTGTGAAAGATTGTTTCTCTAAGGCGGCAATCCTAACCACACTTTCCTGAGAGTAAGCCCCATTGAACAAAATAGGACTTGCTTCTGAGTAGATCTGGTTAGGCGTGTGCCCTAAGTTTGGTTAAACATAATCCAATTAAAGCAAGCAGCCAGTTTAAACCCATTTCTGCCCAGCCCACAAGTGTACACATTTGATCCCTGTTGCGTATATGCAACGTTGGGCAGAAATGGTTTAAGCTTAATAAGAGTGGGGGCCGGTATCAGGTCACATTCAGCATGTGTTTACATTCCTAACCTGCCATTTTACTTTGGCTTCAGCATGTGCTAAATTTTTCCCCCTTTTGGGAAAGCATGAAAGGATGAACAAACTTTGGTTATACCTGTTTTTCAGTTGTCCTAGGTCATGTATTCCCGAACATTATAAGTGTGGGGAAAAAAATATTTGTATCCAATGGAGCTGAAGGAAACTATGAGATTTCAAAAGCGACATGTGCCCAATTTGGTGGCCAGACGGCATCTCCGAAGAACGTTGCTGAGAATAATGCAGTAACACAAATAGTTGCAAAGCAAGGGAAATTTGCATTTCTTGGAATGAATGACATGGAAACGGAGGGCGCCTTTAAGCATCTCAATGGTGAAGACATGGAATATGCAAACTGGGCATCTGGGGAGCCAAATGGCACTCAAGAGGACTGCATTGAAGTGTATTTGGATGGCAGGTGGAATGACAAGTCTTGCGGAGATAATCGACTAATCGTTTGTGAATTAGAGGGCTAGCGCTAAGGCTCGATTTCCAGATTTACTTCCACTGCACTGCACTGTCCAACCCTGTCTCTGCTAACTACAATGCCAATAGTTTGCAATGCCATGATCATTGAAAATCATGTAGGGGGGTCCTCATGGAACTCACTCTTTTGAAAAGATCCCACAAGCTCTGCATGCTGTGGAAAAAAGTGACAGCTGCAGAGCCATTGCCCATCGGCACTGCAGTTAGCAGATAAGGGTTGGGTGGAAGGTAAGAGGGTTCGGATTCTTCCTCAATAACAAAAGCTCTCGGTTTATCGACCAAACAATAGCTGACAGTACTGCAATGAGGGGACTGTGCTGACCTACACTATTTAAAGAAAGAACAGGGGGCACATGTGTGAGCAGTAAAACTGGGAGGGGATTTGTTCTCTCTTACTTTGTCTCCTTGCTCTGCTTAGCTCTTTTTTGTTCTGTGCGTCTTGACAGTCAGATAAGATGTTTTCCTGTATGCATAAGATATGTAAATAGTCATTGGCTTGTGCTCCTGAAGAAAATGAATAAACATGTACAATTAAGATGAGTGCTGGTGTAGTGCACAAGGCAAGCATGTAAACTACAAACCAGGAAGACTTGGATTCAAATCTCACCTCAGATATAGGTAAGGAGCAAAAAGAAGGAGAATAACCAAAAATGCTATGGTTTTATTTATAGAATACAGCCCAAAATATAATGCAAAAAGAGAAACATACACAATAAGATTGAATAGTTACCTCCATTGCCATTGCACACAATGTCCACACAATGCAAAAAGACCCTGACATGTTCATATCATCTAACATTTTTTAAAGAAAACTTTATTCCCTTTGAAAGGGAATATTTCAATTCTTATTTAAATCTTTTTCACCATCTATTTTATAGCTTAATGACCACCATATACACTTAAAAGTAAGTATAATACTTGTTTATCAAACTATTCCCTTTGAGAGATTATTTTTCTTGTGTACAACTCTCTCCATTCTGAAAGATGGAGAGAATAAACATTGGCCTGCCTTCAGGGCTGATATTAGGATTACAAAAATAATCTGAGCCATTTCTGCTCATCAATGCATATACACAACAGGGATCAAATGTGCACACCTGTGGGCTGGGCAGAAATGGGTTAATTATGTCCAATTTGGAGTGACCATCCAATCTCAGACCACAGTTCACATCCATTACCTACAGCCCAATCCTATCCAACCTTCCCTGCACCCAGTGCTTTTTTTGTAAATAAAAAGGTGCAGGAACTCACAACTTGTTAAACTTTTATTTTTTTATTTATTTATTTATTTATTTATTTATTTATTTTTAAACCATTTTTTATTGGAGAAATAAAATATTTTTATGTGCTTCCCCCCTAAAGATGAACTTACTTCTGAGTAGACATGCATTGGATTGGGCTGTCAATCTCCACATCCCCTTCCCCCTAGCTATTTTTTCTACACATGGGGAAAAATACTGTACAGGTGCACTTGTAGCATGTAGTATGTAGTGTGGCACTACTTTGAGGAGAGGAAGGAGTGAATGGATTCCAAAAAATGGCTTACATGAGTTCCATGTAATAAAATTACTCTAAGCAACTGTGGGAGTAAGAACAAAAAAGGAATTCTTACACGGGAGGGGTCCTTAGGTGCACATAGAAACAGCTACGTTTGCAAACAAGCGATTAAATATGGTTTAATTCAGGTATCAGAATACTCTGTGTCTTTGGGAAGGCACTTGGCATGCAAATGTATGTTCTCTGCTGCCCTGAGCAGCTGCTGTGCATTGCTGGAGAGGAGCTGCAAACGCTGGCTGGTGGAGGGCATGCTTGTGGGGGAAGGATGAGGAGGATCTCTGGCAAGGCTGGACAGCACATTGTACACACATAGAATCCCTTTTCACCTGCCCTTAGCATGTGAAAACGGGTGCAGATATATATCTCTGCCAAGATTAAGAGCCCAATCCTAGGTATGTCTACTCTGAAGTAAGTCTCGTTCTAGTCAATGGAGCTTACTTCCAGGAAAGTGCCTAGGATTGCAGTCTAAGAGCCCAGTCCTATGCATGTCTACTCAGAAGTCCACTTTAGTGAATGGGGCTTACTGTGGATGGGATGGCAGCCTCAGGGCCCAATCCTGTGCCTGTCTACTCAGAAGTCAGTCCCATTAGAGGCAGTGGGGCTTCCTCCCAGGAAAGTGTGGAGAGGACTGCAGCCTCAGAGCCCTTCCTCTGCTTGTCTACTCAGGCTGCAAGGCTATGATACTTTCCTGGGAGGAAGCCCCATTGAACACAATGGAACTTACTTCTCTGTAGACATGCCTAGGCTCGTGCTGCAGATTGGCCCGGGGCTGCACCAGCCAGCTTCCTTCCCCTCCTCCACCAAGCCAGTACCTGGGCGTTCCATGGGTGCCACAGCCTGTCTCCCTGGCTGGCTGGCTGTCCGTCCTCTTCCTCAGCGTCGGCGCATGTCCCCCATGCCCTCCACCGGCTCGGAAGCTGCGCTGGGAAGCAGAATTTGGGGGGAGGGGAGACAGGCTGGGCTCAGGCGAGAGCTTGGAGATGGGGGCAGGAGGGGGTCATTGTGTGGTCAGGCAGGGGCCAGGCGCCTGCCCACCCTGCACCCCCAGCACCCACCCAGCAAATGCCTCTATTTTGCTCCCCCCCCTCCTGGAATGCCTCCGAAGGGGAGGGGCCCCTGCAAAAAGGTGCCGGAACTCCGTCCCCCCGCGTTCCATTAGAAAAAAAGCCCTGCCTGCACCAATGCAGTTGGACCAGCATGAGCTATGCTGCATCCTATGGGGAAAGTTCATGTGCTATTGGGCTCCTTGGGGTAAGGGGATATTCATCCCCTTCCCCTGGGGTAAGCCCCATGGGGTAGCTCAGTCCTGCACCTGCTGAATCGCTGGCACAAGTCTGTGTTGACTCATGTCAGTGGATCAGGCCCGGGAAGGGGGATAGGATATGGCATGCCAGGCCCATAGCCAGGATTCTAGAGGTGGGGGGGTGACAATTTTTTCAAGGGGGGCAATGATGTCAGGTATCTATACCGGTGGGCAAAATGAAAGGATAAGTATGGAGAAACATCAAATACCCGTAACTTCCCCAAATTTCATGAAGAGAAAATAATTTGGGGTGTGTTTTTTTTTTTTTTGAAAGATGTATTCATTATCTGTAAAGCAATGTAACAATAATTTGCATAGAATAAATGCATCTCTGCATGTAATGTAAGATGTATTGCCTACATAGAAATAACATGCAACGTATCCTTTCATTTACACACCAGTGCAATATACGGCTTGCAACCCTGCAAAAGTAAAACATATCACTGTGATGCAGGTAGTATTTACTTGTATTAAAAGAGCCTATTTAACACCTATTTAACACCTGTATAGCACCTATCTAGCACCAATCTAACACCTATATAGCGCCTATCTAGCACCTATCTAACACCTATACAATGCCTATCTAGTCCCTATGCAACACCTATATAGCACCTATCTAACACCTATATAACACCTATTTAATACCTATAGTGCCTATCTAGCACCAATCTAATACCTATCTAGCACCTATTTAACACCTATCTAGCGCCTATCTAGCACCAATCTAACACATATATAGCGCCTAACACCTATATAATGCCTGGTGCCTATTTAACATCTATTTAACAACTATATAGCGCCTATCTAGTGCCTATATACCTATCTAGCACCTATATAGCACCTTTCTAGTGCCTATGTAGTGCCCATCTAACACCTGCATAATACCTATTTAAAGCCTATCTAGCGCCTATTTAACACCTATTTAGTGCCTATCTAGCACCTATATAACACGTAAACAGCACCTATATAACACCTATCTAACACCTATATAGTACCTAACACCTATATAGAGCCTATATAACACCTATTTAACACCTATATAGTGCTTGTCCAGCACCTATCTAATGCCTATTTATCACCTATCTAGCAACTATATAGCACCTATCTAGCACCTATTTAACACCTATATATAGCCTATATAGCGCCTATCTAGCCCATATAGCGCCTATATAACACCTATTTAACACCAATATAGCGCCTGTATAGCACCTATCTAGCCCCTATAGCACCTACATAACACCTACATAACAGCTTTTTAACGCCTATATAGCACCTATATCAGGGGTCTCCAAACATTTTGGTCAGAGGGTCAAATATCTGGCGTGGTGCTGAGGGCTGGAAAAACATTTAAATATAAAATTTAAATAAATAAATTAGAGATGGAACTTAGATGAGTGAATAAATGAATGAATGGGCTCATTCATTCAACCTCTCTGGCCCTCAGAACACCCTACAGACACAATCGGAGCACAGTTCTGGTCATGTTCAGTTGAGTGGGCCAGAGGCTTTCAGGAGACAAGAGCCTGGCTGCGGACCAGACAGAGGCTTGCTGCGGGCCGCATCTGGCCCCTGGGCCGTGGTTTGGAGACCCCTGGCCTATATAATGCCTAGCTAACACCTATATGCGTCTATTTAACACCTATATAGCGCCTATCTAGCACCTATATAACATTTGTCGATGACACATTGCTGAGGCATTGATACATATTAAAATAAAATTTATTTACTGTACATAAAAGCAAGAGGAAAGATATGCTAGTCAAATACAGTAACGCCATTGGAGCATTAGTTTTTTACAATATTCATTACTTTGAAAAAGCAAAGTACAGAAGATCTGAATTATTGAATCCACCTAGTTGAGCTGAATTCTCCCAGCTTTCTGAGTTGAATCTCCTTAGAACCAGGGGTGGATCCAGTGTCTGTATTTGGAAGCACTACCTTCAGAGCCCAGGTTAACCAGGCAGGAAGACCTGGGCTCCTGAGTTGGGCTCCTCCCGCTTGAGCTTATCGCTTCTGTAGACATTTGCTGGGCAGACAGATCGGGATCTGGGCTCCCACCTGGACTTGGAGGCCAGGTCTACCTGCTTGGGTAGACCTGGGCTCCTGATTGAGCTTATAGCCTACATAAGAACATGAGAAGAGCCCTGCTAAATCAGGCCAAAGGCCCATCTAGTCCAGCTTCCTGTATCTCACAGTGGCCCACCAAATGCTTCAGGGAGCACAAAAGACAGCAAGACACAACCTGCATCCTGGTCTCCTCTCCTGCATCTGGCATTGAGGTAGCCTACTTCTAACATCAGGAGCTTGCACATACCTATCATGACTTGTAACCTGTAATGGACTTTCCTCCAGAAATTTGTCCAATCCCCAATTAAAGGCATCTAAGCAAGTTGCCATCACCACTTCCTGTGGCAAGGAATTCCACAGACTAATTACACGCTGGGTAAAGAAATATTTTGTCCGTCCTAACTCTCCCAACACTCAATTTTAGTGGATGTCCCCTGGTTCTGGTGTCATGTAAGAGGGAAGAGAACATTTCTCTAGCTATCCCTTGCATAATTTTAACGTTTCAATAATGTCCCCCCTCAGGCCTCTGTGGCTATTTGCTGGGTGGGTACACCTGGGATCCCGCCTGGATTTGGAGCCCAAGTCTACCTATTTGGGTAGACCTGGGCTCCTGATTGAGCTGAAAGGCTCTGTGGTTATTTGCTGTGTGGGTAGATCTGGGCTCCCATTCCAGCTAATCTCCTTGACACCCACTCAGTGGGTGTTCCCCTGACACCTGATTTTGCACTCCACACTTGCGGGCGCCCTTCCCTGCTGGCAGGACAGTTGGGGGGGGTATGCACCCATGGCCTCCCCCAGATCTGCCTCTGATGAGTGAGCAGCACTGCTGCTGCATGTCCAAAATGTGCCCAGAGGGAAAAAAATTATTCAACCTACTTTTTCGATGACCCCAGGATCTTGTTTTTCTGGTCTGACCCCCATTTTTCCTCAATCACCCTCATCCTCTCCCAATCAACTCTATTAATGCTTCACAATTCCCAAAAGTGACCAGCACTGCTCCTACAAGACCAAACTGTGCCTAGGGAATTTTTTTTTTCAACCTATCTTTTCGATGGTCATTGTTTTTCTGACATGAACCACCTTTTCCCAGGATCGCCCTCAATCTCTCCCAATCAACTCTGTTGATGCTCCAGCGTTTTCGTGCCTGATCAGCACTGCTCCTACATGTCCAAATTGTGCCTAGGGACAATTTTTATTTTCACCAATTTTTTCGATGACCCCGGATTCATCTTTTTCTGACCTGACACCCATTTAACCATGATCGCCCTCATCCTCTCCCAGTCAACTCTGTTGATGATTCACAGTTTCCAAGGGTGACCAGCACTGCTCCTACATGTCCAAACTGTGCCTAGGGAAAAAAAAATTTTTTTGAACTTTTTTTTGATGACCCCAGGGTCATTGTTTTTTTGGCCTGAACCCCTTTTTTCCATGATCACACTCATCCTCTCCCAATAAAATCTGTTGATGCTCCAGAGTTTCTTTGGGTTACCAGCACTGCTCCTGCATGTCCAAACTGTGCCTAGGGAAAAAATTCTCCCCCACCTATCTGTTCAATGACACCGGGGTCAAAGATTTTCTGGCCTCAACCCCATTTTTCCACGATCGACGTCATCCTCCCCAATCAACTCTGTTGATGCTGCACAGTTTCTTTGGGTGACCACCACTGCATGTCCACACTCTGCCTAGGGAAATGATTTTTTTCCACCTATTTTTTCGATGACCCCAGGGTCATCTTTTTTCTGGCCTGAACCCCGTTTTTGAACGATCGCACTAATCCTCTCCCAATCTACTCTGTTCATGCTCTAGAGTTTCCTTCAGTGACCAGCACTCCTCCTGCATGTCCAAAGTGTGTCTAGGGGGAAAAAAAATTTCGCATAATTTTTCAATGACCCCGGGTCATCATTTTTCTGGCCTGAAATCCATTTTAACACAATCGCCCTCATCCTCTCCCAAACAACTCTGTTCATGCTTTAGAGTTTAGAAGGAAAAAAAAATTCACCTAATTTTTCAGTGACCCTGGGGTCATCATTTTTCAGGCCACAACGCGAATTTTCCACGATCGCCCTCATATTCTCCCAATCAAATCTGTTACTGCTGCAGAGTTTCCTTGGATGACCAGCACTGCTCCAGCATTTTGAAATTGAGCCTAGGGGGAAAAAAAATTTTCCACCTATTTTTTTGATGGTCATCATTTTTCTGGCCTGAACTCCATTTTAACACACTTGCCCTCATCCTCTCCCAATCAACTCTGTTGAGGGTCCAAAGATTCCTTGCTTGACCAGCACTGGTCCTGCATGTCCAAACTGCGTAGGGAAAAAAAAATTTCCACTTATTTTTTCAATGACCCCAGGGTCATCAATTTTCTGGCATGAACCCCGGCTCTTCTATGAATGACCATACTTTTTTGCTCTCCTTTCTAGCCGAAAAATACCTCGGCCATCACGGTAGAAAACTCTATGTAGCATTCTTCGACCTTAAGGGTGCATTTGACTCTGTCAACAGATCCCTTCTTTGGGACAAACTTACACACAGAAAAAAGGAAAAAAATGAAAATGAGCTGGAGGAAATTTTTTTTACACCAATTTTTTCGATGACCTCGGGGTCATCGTTTTTCTAGACTGAACCCCAGTTTTCCATGTTCACCCTCATACTCTCCCGATCAAATCTGTTGAGGCTCAAGAGATTCCTTGGTTGACCAGCACTGCTCCTGCATGTCCAAATTGTGCGTAGGGAAAATTTTATTATTCCACCTATTTTTTCGGTGACCCCGGGGTCATCGTTTTTCCGGCCTGAACCCCATTTTTCCACAATAGTCCTAATCCTCTCTCAATCAACTCTGTTAATGCTCCTGAGTGTCCTTGGGTGACCAGCACTGCTCCTGCATCTCCAAACTGTGCCTAGGTACAAAAAAATTTTCACCTAATTTTTCGATGCCCCCGGGGTCATCGTTTTTCTGGCCTGAAACCCATTTTTCCACGATGGCCCTCATCCTCTCCCAATCAACTCTGTTCATCCTCCAGAGTTTCCTTGGGTAACCAGAACTGCTCCTGCATGTCCAAACTGTGCTTAGGGGGAAAAAAATTTCACCTAATTTTTCGTTGACCTGCTTCTGCATGTCCAAAATGTGCCTAGAGAAAAATTCTTTTTATGACCTAAATTTTTGATGACCCCAGGGTCATCGTTTTTCTGGCCTGAACCCCATTTTTCCACAATTGCCCTCATCCTCTCCCAATCAACTCTGTTGATGCTCCAGAGTTTCCTTGGGTGACCAGCACTGCTCCTGCCTGTCCAAAATGTGCCTAGGGAAAACTTCCTTTTATCACCTAAATTTTCGATGACCCCAGGATCATTGTTTTTCTGGTCTGGACCCCATTTTTCCATGTTGGCCCTCATTCTCTCCCAATCAACTCTTTTGATGCTCCAGAGTGTCCTGGGGTGACCAGCACTGCTGCTGCATGTCCAAGCTGTGTCTAGGGAAATTTTTTTTTTCACCTAATTTTTCTGTTACCCTGGGTTCTCAACCCCATTTTTCCACAATGGACCTCATTCTTTCCCAATCAAATTTGTTGACGCTCCAGACTTTCCTTGGGTGACCAGCACTGCTCCTGCATGTCCAAACTGTGCATAGGTAAAAAAAAATATAGGTAAAAATATAGGTAAAAATAGGTAAAAAAAAAAAAGGTAAAATAATTATCACCTGTCCCCGGGGTCATCGTTTTTCTGGCCCGAACCCCAATTTTCAACAATCGCGCTCATCCTCTCTCAATCAACTCTGTTGATGTTCCATAATTTCCTTGGGTGACAAGCACTGCTCCTGCATGATGAAACTGAGCCTTGGGGTAATTTTTTTTTTCCACCAATTTTTTCGATGATCCCGGGGGTCATCGTTTTTCTGGCCTGAACCTCATTTTTCCACGATGGCCCTCATCCTCTCCCAATCAACTCTGTTGATGCTCCAGAGTTTCCTTGGGTGACCAGTACTGCTCCTGCATGTCCAAACTGTGCATATAGGAAAAAAAAATTTCACCTATTTTTTCGATTACTCCGGCGTCATTGTTTAGACTGTAGTGGCAGAAACCTGTGTGCCGTATTTCTGCTAGTCTTCCCTTCTTGCTACATTCCTCCGCTCTTTCACTCACGAGTGGCAAAATGCTGTCGAGAGCTTTAGTCCCTTTTCAGGAGAAGGGAAGCTAGTAGGGATGTGTTTGAGTCACTGCGCTGAGTCACGAGTCGAGTCACGAGTCTCTGACCCTCTGACTCAACTTGCAAGTGTCTGTTGTCACTCGTCCTGAGCCATTGTAGAGTCAATTTTTACTTGAGTTCAAGTCATTACAAGAAACGAGTCGCAGCGCAATTCAGGCACATCCCCCCTCAAAGGTAAGCAAGCATACACACACCCAAAAACACAGTTGCAAGCACATACAAAAATGAGTCAGGACTCGAGTCTTTTTGAGTCATGACTCTTTCTCCAGTCACTGGCCCCAAGTTATGAATTGGGTGCAAGTCAGCGGCATCCATTGCATGAGTTAACACGAGTCACGAAAAACGTGTGCTTTTGTGACTCGAGTTTAGTCTTTATGAGTTGAGTTCCCATCCCTGGAGGCTGGAGTGGGGGCCCAAAAGGCCAAGCACCCCCACAGCAGGCCATGACACAAATCTGAATCAACACACCAAGGACAACCGCAACTCAGACAGCAGCACTTCGGCTCAGGTAGAAAAGCAGCATCTCAACTCTCTGAAGGAAAACCCTTGGCTACCTTCCCCAAGCATCTCCCTTTCATCTTTCAGTTGAGAGGGGGCCAACCAGGTTTATATTCCCATATTGCTAGGCAATAGTGGATTGAGACTGTCCATAACATTCTCTTTCTCTCCCCCCCCCCCCCCACAAGTTGGCAACATTCTTAGAACTGCCATTTCTTAGAGGCTTTCATATGTTTAAATAAGACTGCTTTAATTCCACTTCAAAACAAGATTGGAATGAATTCAACCGACCATTCCAGGAAGTTAATAAATGTGCTGCTCTGAAAACAGGCTATAGTGGTCAAGCCAAGAAGAGTGAGGTCTGGGAATGTTTGTATCTTCAGAGCAAAACCTGCCCAACCTTCAGTTTCTCATTGACCTGATGCAGGTTTTTTCAGAAGGTGGAGCCAAGTTCATAATATGGGGCGGGGAGGGGGGCAGAATAGCTGTTGTTTGTACTGGTGAGCTTCCTCCAACCTTCACAAAGACAAGGGAGTTTATTCTGCTTCTTATGTTGAACACATTGAACAAAATAGTTCAGTGCCAACATTACTGCCAACAGTTCATGTGAGCTACTGATGATCAAGTTGCATATTTTTGTTATACGGGTGTACATAAGATGTTTATATGGTTAGAGGGTTCTCAAACCAGGGACAATACACCCCACTGTTAGGGAGGAGTGGCTTACCTGCTCTCCACTGTGCTTCAGGATCACTGGCACAGAGGCAACAGCTCAGCAAGGATCAGGTGACACCTAGGAGTCAACAGAGTTTCACCTGACCATATAAAGTTGTTGACTTTGGCCTGACTCCCCAGTTAAAACAAGTGCACAACTTGTCATTCAGCACAGTGTGTTTGTGCTCTGACTGCCCATTCCTGCCTTTCAACTTGATCACCTTTCTGTTTCCCAGCGTGTCTTCAGACAGACAGTCTTGACTATTTTTGTGTGGGTACATCTAAAAACATCACTTAAAAAATGAGGCAGATATCTGTTTGCAACTATGAGTATTCAGGCAGGGCATTGGCAAAGCTGAGACAGATATACTGCTGTCATTTCCCATCTTAGAGTAACCCTTAGATCTTAAACTCCTTAAGCATCTCTACACTAGACTTAAACTGGATTGATAGTTGTGGTTTACTTTACCCAAAGGGAATGCATAAATGAAGAGCACCCAACTTAATCTGTATGCAGTGTGTGTGCCTATATGGGAGTCAAATTACTGTTTTTTAACAGCCCAATTCTATCTAATGCTCCTTGAGCTAATGCAGCTGCACCAGTGGGACATGCACTGTATCTCATGAGGCCATTACAGGTGCTGGAGGTCTTATCCAGGTAAGGGAACATTTCTTCCTTTACCCAAGGGGTAAGCCCCAGCTGAGTTTACTTGGATCTGTGCCAGCTATATAGCTAGTGCAAGTGGGCCTGGTGGGTCAAGGCCAAGAAAGGGGATAGGATATCGCTGGTGCTGCTGCCACTGGTACTGCCCCTTTTTGGCTTCAATCTGCCCCCTTTCTTGCCCCATCTCCTCCCCAATCTGCCTTCTTCTCTCCCTGTTCGGCTCACCCCCTGACCACATCACCATCAGACTTACCTGTCTGGGTCTAGCTCTGGCCAAACCACACTGCCATCATTTGTGGTGGAGCATCTAAAATAGCTGGCGGTGCACACGGTGTGCTACCAGAAGCCATTATATGACAGGGAAATGGAACTCCCACAGTGCACCAGCCCAATCTTGAATAGGTAGTAACTGCATGAACGCATTCTGAGAGACTGATGCCCATACAGACTTCATATTTGTAAAATATTTGCTTATGTGGTTTGATGTGGCCCTGGAAGTATAGTGCAGCTATGTTCTCATTCAGAGGTGAAGTTTATTAATAAAAAAAACTTTATTTTCAGAAATAAAGGAACTGCAAAGACAGTTGGAAAAACGCCAGGCTTTCACCATCAGAATGGCAAACGGTAAGAAAGGGAAATGTAGCTTTGATTGGTCCAGAGTGAATGAGATGATTGAGCTTCAGGTTTACTGCTTATGGCAGTGGTTACCAAACTGCGAGCTGTGCATCCCCTGGGAGCTGCAGGCAGGGGAGCTGCAGAATCCTTGTGAAAAACCTGCCATCCTATACAATGTATAGAATTGTAACCTTAATGGGGAGCCACAGCCAATGCTCAGTAGGTCGAGTATTGTATGAGTATTCAGGCACACTGTTCAGAGACTGGCACTGGCAAACCTGAGACATATATTCCAGGGATGTGAAGTCATTGGCAGCAGGTGAGGCTTTGACTTACCAGTCCCTTACTTCAGCACCCTCCCCCAGCACAACCATGTTCCAAGGGCCAGAGAGGCTGCACACAGCTTCTCTAGCCCTCAAAATTCCTCCAGAAGGCCTTAGAAAGGTACTTCCAGTTCTTTTGAAAACCCGGAAGTACCTTTATAAGGTCTCTCCAGCCCTTGGAAGTCCTTAGAAAGGAAGGGCCTTCCAGAGGCCTTAAAAAGACTTTTCTAAGGCCTCTGGAAGTCTTTTTTAAGGCCTCTGGAAGGCCATTCATTTCTAAGGCCTTCCAAGGGCCAGAGAAACTTGACAAAGGTACTTCTGGGTTTTCAAACAAACCTGGGAAGTATCTTTCTAAGGCCTTCTGAGGCATTATAAGGCCCTTAGAATGCCTCTAGACATGACCAGAGGTGAACTGGAAGTGACGTCAAGGAAACTGCTTATTGAAAAAGGTTGGGAACCACCAGTTTTTGTCGTGGTTAGCCTTTACAACTGAGGTATTCAATCTGTGCATCAGGGCTCCCTAGGGAGGCATGGCTAGCCCCCAGGGGCATCATGAGGCATCTTGGGGAGAGAGGTGGCCACAGCCGCTCAGCTACACATACTGCCTCCCTACTTGCTGTTTTTCTGAGGCTGTGAACCAGGTGGGTGGGCAATGTGAGGTGGGGAAGGCATGTGAAACATGTTGGGGGGAGGTGATGGAGCCTCCCCACCAAACCTAGAGAAGGCTGGCCGAGGTGCTGTATCTCATCAGCACAGGGTGCGCTCCTGGCAGGCTTCAAACTGGGAGGAAAGCCTGACCTAGAGAGAGCTCCACCAGTAAGTACAGGCAATGAAGCGCTTTCCTCTGCTTGGGAAGGAGGCTGCTCTTAGTGGGGGGGGGCCAAATGCCACAGCCTGCATTCCTCCATCTTGCCTAAGGTGAATAGGGGTGGCATCTGCATGTTGGGGTGTATGTGTGTGAGCAGCCCCCATCTACTCTGGGGGTGAGCTGTCATCTTGCTGGGTGTGGCTGCAATCCTATCCACACTTTCCTGGGAGTAAGCCCCATTGACTCAAATGGGACTTACTTCTGAGTAGACCGACATAGGCTTGGGGTCTGTGTCAGCTTAACCAAGGATCTTCACCTTTCTCCTTTTCCTCCCCCTTCAAAAAAGAAAAAAAGTCACTCTTGATCAGTCAAGCTTTGTCTCCACAAATAGATTAAAAAATAAAAATACCCATTCCTTTTCAGCCATCCCCCTTTTTCCTCTTGCCTCCTTTTGGGGGGGGGGTACTTCCCATGTTGCTTATAATATGCTATTATAAGACAAAAGGCACAATCCTAGCTAGGTCTACTCAGAAGTAAGTCCAATGGGACTTACTCCCAGGAGAGTGAGGTTAGGATTGCAGCCAAACAGCCTCTGGGTCTCAGTTTGGAATTAGCAGATACACACAAAACAAAGTCTTCCCCTCCCCCAGCAAATTTCATCAATTTCCAGGTGTGCTGCTAACAAAGTCAGGACACAATCCTAACCAGGTCTACTCAGAAGTAAGTTCTATTGTGTTAAATGGAGCTTACTTTCAGGTAAGTGTGGTTAGGATTGCAGCCTATTTTGAAATATAACAAAATAATCAAACCAAGTACACTTGGGGCACAATCCTTACCCACTTTCTAGCTCCAACATAAGGCCAATGTAGCTCCAAGGTAAGGGAACAAACATTCCCTTACTTTGAGGAGAACTCCGTAGCTGCCACCCAACTGCAGAATGCAGCACACATCCCATTGGTACAGCTATGCCAGTGCTGGAAAGTTGGTTAGAATTTGGGCCTTAAGATCACTGGATTATTATTATTATTTTGCCATTTAACTGTAAATATGTCTAAGAGCAAAGTTCTAAATTTAGCTGAGAACTTTTTCCCTTTCTCTGAAATTAAAAATGGCATACTTGCCGTTGCCATTAGTGTACACGGCTATTTACGTTGCAAACAAAGCATCCATTTTGATAGTCCTGCGATTCTTCTCTTAGTTATTCTTCTCCCTGATGGTGTGATGGTTGGTGAGAAGATATTCAAAACACTCCATGGGTGACTTTGACACTGCAAAGGCCAGTTGCTTAGACTGGGGTGGCACATTTGCCTCACCAAGGAATCCAGCAGAAAACAGCGCTGTCCAAAAAATAGTGGCATTGGATGGTAGAAAATCACTTCTTGGAATCATTGACATGGCAACAGAAGGCAAGTTTGAATACCTGAAGGGTGAAGGTATACAGTACTCAAATTGGGCCCCAGGAGACTGTGTAGATATGTATGCAGATGGCTGGTGGCATGATACCACCTGTGGTATGCATGGCAAGTTAATTGTTTGTGAATTCAAAATCTAAAAGATGCCTTGCTTAAACTCCATGGGGGGAAGGGTGCACAAAGGTTACTTTAGCTGCTGTTATTAAGTTGTAGGGGGTATGTTTTGGCTAAAATTGTGGGGGTTACAAGGTTAGGGGGCCTCTGATATTTTTCCCCATAATTTGAGCACTGGAAGTGAGAGCTTTTTCCATCTACAGAAATTCTGTGGTACTGATGAACGTGCAGTTTATTCTAGGGCTGGTTCAGTCGATACTCTTATCACTAGACATGTTTGTTCCCAGTGAGTAAGATAGGACGACAGCATAAATCTTACTAAACACAATGGGCTTCCTTCTGAGTAAAATAAATAACACCATTTTTAAAGACCTCCACTTATCACTCAACTAGCCCCATGTGATAAAAGATATGTTCTTCACATCCCGGTCCCTCTGCTCCCTCCTGGAAGAGTTTGGGGCACATTCCTTAATAATACAAGGGGCCGTTCATCCAAACTGTACCTCTTCACCTACTGATAAGCCTTTTAAAATAAAGTGAAGCCTACTTTTAAAATAAGGTTGTCTGTGCACACAGAGGGGCAGTATGGACAAATCACTTCACATGATTAAGAAAAATGCCCCAACCTCTTGTAGAAGGGCTTGAATGGGCCAGGATATGTTTGCATTGTGAGGGTGCATGACCTTTATTAGGTATCATCCAAACCAGCCCTTAATCAGTAGCCTGAAGGGTGAAGGTATACAGTACTCAAATTGGGCCCCAGGAGACTGCAGCATGGAAATGTTGAGCTGCACCTGCCCAAATTCCCTCTTCTATACAATAAAGGGTATAGGCACTCTGTCCACCATTGCAACTGGTTATCCTGACTGAAACATTAATATGACATAAGAACTTACTGTTACATCTTGCTGATATAATTAAAGCCAGTGGGATACACAAGTGGAACTGTAACAAAACAAAACAAAACAAAACAAAACAAAAAAGCATTTGTTAAAGCAGTTTGGCAAAATGTCTAAGGACTGGTTCAGCCGCAGCCCAGGTATTAGTGATGGAATATCTGTTTTGCATTCAGATGGTCCCAGGTTCAGTTCTCCAGAAAGGGCTGGCAACAGTGGTGTGTTTGGAGTGGAGCAGAGACCAAGACTGTTCCTATGGTAAGGGGGTAATGAGAAATTTGTCTAGGCTACGGGTATACACAGTCATCTGCCCTGCAGCCAGATGCAGATAGATGGATTGATAAGGAAGGGGATGAATGACTAGAAGGAGGGGAGAAGGTAAGCCTGGATCATGCTCACTAGGATGGGGAGAATGGGGGACTTGTTCATTTCATAGGATGAGGAACCCCCAGCGACACACAGGAGGACTTGCATCTGAAAGAACATGCATACATTTGCACTCTAATATACCTTTTTATATTTATTTGGGATCATTTTGGTATCCCTCCTTTCAATTTGTATGCACTTTTTAAAAACTATTGCAACCCACTCAAACAGTTTGGAATGAAATATATTTCATTTGACAATGTAACCCAGCCCAGTAAGTTTCAATATAGAAATAAGTAGCAGGACATGCTAAGTAATAACTGTTTTGTTGTATAGTCCTAGTGGGCTGTGGCTTTGAAGTGTGTCATGAGAACTTCTGCACATCAAAACTCAACCCATAACATGGGCTGGGAAAGATCCTGTCTTCAACCCTGAAAAGTAGTCAATGCTGACCAAAATGGATAATGGGAGGCCCTAAAGCCCTCTGACGCTTTCCACCATATTTGCTCCTTCATTTCTTTTTTCTTCTGTGCTTTCCCCATAACTTCCAAAAGACAGAGGGTCTTCCTTGTCTTCCCAGAGAAAAGGAGAAAGTACAACAGGATCCATAGAATTATTGAATTGGAAGGGACCTACAAGATCATCAAGTATTACCAGAGGCGTATCTAGGCAGGTGCAAGCAGGGCATGTGCCCTAGGCACCACGCGAAGGGGGCACTGGATCCAGTGGTAGGCCAGGGGGGACAAATGCCCTGAGCATCGTGTCCACACAGCACTGTGGATTGCACAGAAAGCCTTCTGAAACTTCCTACATGATCTTAAGCAGTACTTCCGGTTTCCCGGTTTCCCAGAAGTACTGTTAAAACTATGGGGAAGCCTAGGAACAGTTTCTGGATCATCCCTAACGTCACGTGAGGCTCCGTTGAGCTAGGTAAGCAGGAGGTCGGCATGATGAGGGAGTTGGTATTACAGACCTTTGCCCTGGGGCACATCAAGGGGCAGGTCCATTACTGACTGGCTCATGGAATTGCCATCGCTACCAGCACCTCCTCCTGTTTCAACAGCCCCATGGCCTGACTATCTTTACCTCCTCTACCTCTTCTGCCCAGCTTTCAGTTTAGGTTTAACTACTCAAATGGTCACCGCAGGTCCCTTCCATTCTGTTTGGTATCACCTAACCATATGGGAAATCAACTTCTTGAAGGCTGGAAGATTATTTTTTTCTTTTGAAAGTTGAAAACAGGAAAGTTAGCAGGGCTGAAAGAAATATGTGTACTGTATCCCAGGGGAAGTGAAGTTTTTCTCAAACCATTAAGCTCCCTAAAAAACAAATTTATCTTCAGCCTCCTCTTCTGTGAGGGCTGGTGTTCTGTCCAATTGCACAGAGGGACCACCCCTGAACCTAATCTCTGATCCTGGGGGAAAACCCGAATTGTTTGTTCTTCAGTTCCAGTAAATTGAGAATGAAAGAGGTCATGCTGGAACACTGCCTGATATGCCAGTAAATGGTGAAGTCCAGTTTTGCAATCCACAGAATTGTGCAAGAGGAGCAATAAAGTAATCATACCCATGTGGGTTTTTCAAACTGTTTTTCTTTGTTATTCTAAATGGAACAGCAATCTAGTTCTCTCTTGGTTGCTCCTCACCTCTCTTAAAACCAAATGAATTGCCTCTGTTGATCAAGCAAATATCATAGGATCTGGTAAGTAGCATTGCTTTAGATTCCTGCTGGATTAAAACAACACTGTTGCATTTTAGATGCTTCCTTGTTCACAAGTCCATATGCTGTATTCTGACAGTCAGGACAAAAGTGACTCCAAGATAGTAGTTATTTTTAAGATTTGGAAGTGTTGGACTGCCTAACCAATTATATTTAGAACTACAAGTTTCAATCTGTTTCATTGGTGGATTCATCAGCTAAAGATTTACAATGCAAGTCTATGCATGTCTACTCAAAAATAAATTCCATTCAGTTCAGTGGGATTATACCCTAGGAAATGTGCATAAGAATGGAGCCCTAATTTATTTATGGGTGGGGCATAAGAACATAAGAACATAAGAACAGCCCCACTGGATCAGGCCATAGGCCCATCTAGTCCAGCTTCCTGTATCTCACAGCGGCCCACCAAATGCCCCAGGGAGCACACCAGATAACAAGAGACCTCATCCTGGTGCTCTCCCCTACATCTGGCATTCTGACTTAACCCATTCCTAAAATCAGGAGGTTGCGCATACACATCATGGCTTGTACCCCATAATGCATTTTTCCTCCAGAAACTCGTCCAATCCCCTTTTAAAGGCGTCTAGGCTAGACGCCAGCACCACATCCTGTGGCAAGGAGTTCCACAGACCGACCACGCGCCTAATTTGACTTGGCAAGCATAGACCCTGACTGGTGGGAGAGTGAATTAGGGGCATGCTTTTTTCTTCTTCTTTTACTGCTGGTTTTGATGCTTGTTATAGGGAATGAAAATAACACATTAAAGATGGTCATTCAAGCAGTGAGAAAAAGCTTTTCTTTACATAAGAACAGCCCCACTGGATCAGGCCATAGGCCAATCTAGTCCAGCTTCCTGTATCTCACAGCGGCCCACCAAATGCCCCAGGGAGCACACGATAACAAGAGACCTCATCCTGGTGCCCTCCCTTGCATCTGGCATTCTGACATAGCCCATTTCTAAAATTAGGAGGTTGCACATACGCATCATGGCTTGTAATCTATAATGGATTTTTCCTCCAGAAACTTGTCCAATCCCCTTTTAAAGGCATCCAGGCCAGATGCCATCACCACATCCTGTGGCAAGGAGTTCCACAGACCAACCACATGCTGAGTAAAGAAATATTTTCTTTTCTCTGTCCTGACTCTCCCAACACTCAATTTTAGTGGATGTCCCCTGGTTCTGGTGTTATGCGAGAGTGCAAAGAGCATCTCTCTATCCACTCTGTCCATCCCCTGCATAATTTTGTATGTCTCAATCATGTCCCCCCTCAGGCGTCTCTTTTCTAGGCTGAAGAGGCCCAAATGCCTTTATTCAACTAAGAGACTTCTCTCAAACTCTAAAAACAGGTAGCATTTATTTGAATGTAATTTGTTGATCAGTTAATTGGACTAAAGAAAGAACATTAATGTACCTTGCCCGTACATCTCTGTTTCATCCTTGTGCACTGAAATTTGGTGCATGCTTAGCTGAAGGCACTGTGATTACTAAAATTTTAAAGGGGATGGAATCTGTACATGTAACCCACATAAAGGGAGAATGTTACATTTATATCCTTCAGTAACTGAGCTATTCTTACAACAGCTAGAAAATGTACCCCAGAATACTCTGCTTATTGGAGACATCCAAATGGGAGATTTGTGCATTTTTCTCAAAAGTGCACCCCAAAATAGCTAAGCTACATTCATACACCACTGAAACTGGGTGCAAACGATTTATCAGCGCAAGACACTTGGATTAATATTTTATTTTTAAATGCTTGTATAATGCCTTTCTCCAGCACAACACAAGGCAGTTAACACTGAACACTTATCAGAAACACCCGCAAACGGGATGTGTTGATGTTGTGAAGTAACCTCAGGACATACTTTTTTACCTTATAATGGAGGCCGGCCTAGGGCAAGCATGAGATGGAACTGTTGAGCTGTGAGTGTGTCATATTCAAGCATCAGCTTTGGTGCAATTTCCAGCAACAGCCAGAAGTGTTAAACTATGTTTTGCTGATGCAAGCTTCATTTACCTGTGTGTGTCTGTGTGCACTCTGGGTTGGCACCACTGTATCACGCAGGCTGGCTGAATATAAGGTTGGGCCCTGGATGTGATGCATACATTAAGCCAGCTTCCAAACTGTTTTGTTGCCATGACTCCTAACTAAGGGATCCTGGAAATGATAGATTTCTAAGAATCTCAACAGACTGAAAAAGAGTGCCTAAAGATCAGCAGGGTATAACCTGCCCATAAGGAACCTCTGAACAATGGCAGACCTTATCAGATAATCTCTGCTTTATTTGTTCTCCATCTCCATCTCTCAGCAATGTATCTTCTCAAGCTTTTCAACATCCTGGTGGTGGGAATGTCACTGGCATTGGCATCAGTTTCTGATCAAAGAGGACATGAAGTCAACACTTGCACAGTGATGGCTTGTGGCAACCCAGGACTCAACGGTCTACCAGGCAGAGACGGGAGAGATGGGAGCAAAGGAGAGAAGGGAGAGCCAGGTATTAGAACAGCAATTCTTCACAGATATTGTGTGATCTATATAATTGCATGGTAATTAGTGGTATCTAATGAGAGCATTACTATCTATATTTCACCTGGGTTTTTCATTTGTCTGGGAGTTCATGTCTTTTGGCTACATACTACAGAACTGTACATATCTCCTTCCTATAATCCCACAGAGAGCAAGAGGTGCATTAAAATTGTGATGGTTTGCAAAAAATGGCTGGAAACATAAGTCTTCAATGTTATAGGTGATGTGACATGTCAGCCTAGAGGAGAGGCTTCAAAGTACAGCCCATGGGCCAGATCCAGCATGCTAAGGAAATCCTCTCGGACTCAGTACAGCTGTGGTGAAGCCTTACCATTCTGCCCCACCGCCTCCCATCTTCACATCCAGTCTTCGTAGAAACTCACACTGGGCAGCCACTTCCCCTGGGGAATCAGGGTGCAGAGCCTTCTGGGGGAGATTGGCAGCAGAAGCGGCTGTCTAGCAGAGTTTCTACAAAGATTGGGCATGAAGACAGAAGGTGGTGAGGTGGAACACTAAGGCTTCACCATCACTATGCCACGCCCAAAAGGATTTTCTCAGAGCACCATGGGCTGGATTTTTGAGGCCCCTGATCTAGAAGAACATTAGGGCCCCAATCCTAATTAAAAACGCCTCCACTGATGCAGCTGTACCAATGGGACACACACTACATCCTATGGGGGGCAGACTCATTGTTCACCTCATCATAAAGGAACTTTCATTCCCTTAGCCGGGGCAAGCCTCCATTGCCTGAAAAGGTCTCCTCAAATCTGTGCCAGCCATTTTTCTGGTGCAGAACCAAGGAGAATAAGGGAGAGGGGAAGGAATGGGGATAGGATCCAGGTGCATTCTGGTGCCACAGGAATCCACTCCGTCCCACCTCCTGCCTGTCATCCTCCCAGCCCAGGCAGTCCCTGTTCCTGCCCCTCCCCATTCCTCCCACCGTCCACCCCCCCCCCCCCGCCTGCTTGCTTGCATTCTCACAGGTAGCTGGTAGCAGCAATGGACCCTCAACACCACTGCTGTTTGTGGCAACAGTTCCAAAATGATTACCATATCATCATCATCATCATCATCATCATTATTATTAACAGTATTTATATACAGTCATTTACAACAACAGAACCTCCATTCTGCTGTTGTGAACGTTATCTTGGATTGGGCTGTAAGACAGTCATCCTTGTAATTTCTTGATGTATCTTCATCTTGATGGCTGTTGGGTCAAGGGGGGGGGGGAGAGGAATAAAGCCTAATAAATGTTCCAACTTTCTTTTTGTCAAACACTAGGCATCTCAGTGAAGGGCCAGCAGGGTTTCCCTGGGAAGGCTGGACCACCAGGACCAAAGGGAGACCAAGGAATCCCAGGCCTAAAAGGACAAAAGGGTGAACAAACAGGTAAGAAGACCTTTCTGAGGTCAGTTTTTCCCTGCATTTGGACATGCCAGCATGTCACACAAACTCTTGTTAATAGTATTCTGATGGATGGGGAAGGATTTAAGCACTCCTGTCTCCTCCGCCACTTCTCCACTCCAAAACACCCTCTCCTGAAGTTGCCTGCTGCTGTTAGCCTAAAGGTGTCAAGAGCATCAGATTTCCTGCCACTCCATTATCATTGACTAATGACTGATTGGCACTTAAGGCTTCAGAAGAAAAATGAAAAATTGCTTGGATAAACAGGTCCCGTTAATTCATCCTGTTGTCTCTAAGCAATTGTTTCTGGGAATCCATATGATACATGTGAAAGCACATTCTGTATCATAGAGGTTAATGGCTCGCTCCTATGTGGGATAGAGCCTATACAGTCTCACTGTCATAAAATGGCTTCCAGTGGTGCACACAGCATGCTGCTGGTGGCCATTTTATGAACACTGCTGCAGTTGACAACAGTGCAGGAGGTCCACCACTAAATCCAGGAAGGTAAATTTGATGGCGGTGGGGGGCAGGGATGGAGGTGGGAGAAATGGGGAGGGGATAGAGCAGAACAGGCAGGAGATGGGATGGGGAGGGGCAGATTGAGGTCAGGAAGGGGGCAGTATTAGTGGCAACAGCATCACTGATATTCTGTTCTCCCTTCCTGACCTAATCCGTCTTCCCGGGTTCACTCGGACATGAGCCTGCAAAGTAGCTTGTGCAGATCCAAGTAGACCAATTCAGATAGTGAGTGCTTACCCCTGGGCAAGGGAACAAATGCTCCCCAAGATGCCCTGAGCTGCAAAGGGTGTGTTTGCAGCAACATCAGCTTGGATAGGCTGTAGGGAAGGAAATTCAGTACGAAATGGAACATTCTATTTCACTGCAGCTGCTACAAGTGTGTGGCATGACCATTAAATCCTTCTTGGGTGTTTCATCAGTTCAGTTACCAGGGCCCCTCTGAAACCCTTGGGGCTCTTGAGGCTTTTCACAATTTTCAGTCTGTGACCCCCTTCAAATGTGCCTGGGCTCCCTAGAGGTCCATATGGCTCCCATTGAGAATGGTGCTGTAGTGGGGTTAAACAGAAGTAGAAACAAACATTTCAAAATGTAGCTTACTGTTGTTCATTCCATTGTTTTTTTCTTCTTCTGCCATTAATGGAAAAGGTGAACAATTGTTCCCTCTTTGCTTTCTTATTTAGTTATGTTATGCTTTTTTTTTTCCTAAGAGAAGGTATTTCACAATCTGTTTGCATATGTATGTCTATGTGTCATAGGGCACATGATGCACCAACCTTGCTGAAGGTCTGGGTGTGGTCAGTACCAGAATGACATACACCCTGGAAACCCTATGCACTGATCCTTGAGTTTTATTTAAAAAAAAGAAAGGCAAAATACACATGCAAGTAAAAACACAACAAATAAATAATTGAAGTGTGAATGGATGGACTGGGAGGCAGACAGAATAGATACAGAGCATATATCTAGATGGTATATGGTTTTAGGCCCAAATCCTAACTCACTTTGCAGCACTGGCATAGCAGTGCCAATGGGGCATGTGCTGCATCCTGCAGTTGGGTAGTACTCACGGAGGCCTCCTCAAAGTAAGGAAATCTTGTTTCCTTACCTCAGAGCTGCATTGCACCATTTTATGTCGGTGCTGGATAGTGGGTGAGGATTTGCCCTACATGAACCAATCTCCAACATTTAAAAAAAATGGATCTATTTACATTTATGTTCCCTCATTCCCTTTTTTTTTTTCTCCTTAGCTGTTGATGCTGTTCAGAGGCAAATAACAGCTTTGGAAAAGAGCATCCAGACTCTTCAGGCTGAACTGGGCAAATACAAAAAGGGTAAGATGCCATATGTATGGTCTATGCATTGTTATTTCTAGACAAATTATTACTCTTGGCTTTTTGACATATAGGAAAACAAGCCAATAATGAGGAGGCACGGTGACTGTTCCTCCCACATTATGTTCTCTACTTCATTCCTGGTCTATGGTCTCCTTCACATGTGTACCTAACAGGGTGGAAGTCTCTTCCACATGATGGAAGCTTACACTTTCATTATATTGACACTCTGTGGGTGTGTGTCTGTGTGTGAGTACTGTAAAGAGCAGTTTCCCATGGAGAACATGAATGATATACTGCAGAATATACGATATAGAGCAGTGGTTCTCAAACTTTGAGGGAGCTTTACTCTCTCAGTAAGTTCTTGCGGGGGAGTGGCTAGGGCAGCGAGCCTGGGGATCGCATCACCAAGGCAGGCAAGGGGGGGTGCTTTGCACTTACTTTCAGAAGGCAGGGCTTCAGCAGGCTACAGGAGGTGCAGGGAGCCCTAGGCAGTCCTGCACAGCGCTCCCCTAGGCTTGGAACATTCACTAAAAGTGGGCGCAAAGCACCTCCTGCAAAACAGAAGTGCTTTGTGCACACTTTTAGTGAAAGTTCCAAGCCTCAGGGAGTGCTGTGCAGGACTGCCTAGGGCTCCCCGCACCTCCTGTAGCCTGCTGAAGCCCTGCCTTCTGAAAGTAAGTGCAAAGCACCCCCCTTGTCCCCCTTAGTGATGCGATCCTGGAGATACCCACCCCTTAAAGGGACAGGGGAAGCATTATATGAACTGGTGGGTTGCAACCCACCAGTTTGAGAACCACTGGTACAGAGTAATACACTGTACCAGTGTTTCACAAACTGTGGGTCGGGACCCACTAGGTGGGTCGTGAACCAAATTCAGTGGGTCCCCATTCATTTCAATATTTTGTTTTTAATATATTAGACAAAACATATTAGACTAGATGCTACCACGGTATGTGACTGCATTTGGAGAAATGTTACAGACCTGTACTTTTAACAAGCTACTATGTATATTCCTTTAACAATGTTAGTAAATGGGGCTTATTCCTGGGTAAGTGTGGATAGTATTGCAGCCTTGGATTATTAGATTTTCCTGCTTGATTATGTCACTTCTGGTCATGGCATCACTTCTGGTGGGTCCTGACAGATTCGCATCCTAAAAAGTGGGTCCCAGTGCTAAATGTGTGAGAACCACTGTTATAGAATATACAGTATACAGTACTGTACTGTACTGTAAAATATACTATTTTTCTTTCACAAGTTTAACACATGGGACATCATTTTACACACACACACACACACACACACACACACACACACACAAATATGCTTAACTTTTTCTTAACTTAACTTACTTAACTTAACTACTTTTGTCATGTAGACCAATGATTATATAGATGTGTGTTTTGTCCCTTGCTGTGTCTCCAGTTTCTCACTGTGCTGTGTCCTGTCCCGTCCCAGTTCTGTTGTTGCAGGGGGCGATGAAGGTTGGAGGGAAAATCTTTGTTTCAAGTGGTCGAGAGGACACCTACTCCAAAGGGAAAATACTGTGTGCGAAAGAAGGTGCAGCTCTTGCCAGCCCGAGGAACGCTGCTGAGAACGCGGCCTTGCAAGCAATAGTCAAGTCAAGTCACGCTTTTCTTGATATAAACGATCAGCAGACCGAGGGCAGATTTGTGTATCTGAATGGGGAACCGATAACTTACACTAACTGGAAATCTGGGGAGCCCAATGACCACAACAAAAATGAAGACTGTGTTATAATAGTCAGTAATGGATTATGGAATGACCTCAACTGTCAACAGAACTCACTGATCATTTGTGAAGTTTAAGCTATTGATAAAGATACCTAATCTTTGGGACTCAGGTCCTAGCAGTTGGGGTATAACTACCAAGTGGAAAGCTTTCATTTGATTCTCCTTCAGGCTGGAGACAAATGACTTTTCAAGAGTGTTGAAAATTTTCTTTCCCTGTGCACATACCTTTTGCTCCACTGTCCTCTTTGATCAGAATAAGTGTTTTTTTCATGTCCTTGAAACATTACAAAGACTACAAAACCTGATTGCCACAATGACAAAGGAATTGTCATCATGAGAAATGATGCTTCCACTCATGGAGGAATGGGGGGGGGGACACTGTCTGGATCAAATTACATGTACATCAAACATTATTACAGGTGACATGCTTAATTTTTCTTTACTAAATTATAATTTAGTATAATTAGGGCAGGAGGTCTGGTCTAGAGGGTAGAGCCTCCATTTGCCTGAAGATAACATCCACAAGGTTGCCAGTTCGAGGCCACCAGCACCGTGCGACCTTGGAGCAGCTGACAAGCTGAAGCCAAGCTATTTCCATCTGCTCCGAGCGTGGGAGGATGGAGGCCAGAATGTGAAGCCAGATCGGAATGAAACACCTGAATGTAGTGGTTCTTGAAAGAAAGAACCTTCTTTCAATTGTAAAAATCCCTATGGGGATTTAAATACGCCTGCCTATGTAAACCGCCTTGAATAAAGTCTTGAATAAAGACCAAGAAAGGCGGTATATAAATACCTGTATTATTATTATTATTATTAATTGTGGGAGGGGTGGGGGGACTGTCAGGATTATGGCCCTGATAGAGGAGGCTTTAATGCTTTACTACTTACATAGTGCTGATCTGGCGTCCCTGTGACTGCTTCTTGCCCTAGAAGGAAATGTGCCATTTGCCTCAGTGCTAATGCTTGTGGAAAGTGTCTGCACCCAAGTTCCAAATATTCTCATCTCACACACACACACCACCGTCCCTCATGCAGCATCCTAGGCTATTCCCAAGGGTCTCCTGACCCAAAGGAATGGATTTTCTCGTGGAGCTATGGTAGGAAGGACGGGAGGGAAAGATTGCTTGTGGGAGAGCCATTGCTCCCACACTACTTCGGCTCCAGCTCCAAATGTTGAGCAATTTGATGGACCTCTCATATTTGTAGTAGGCAACTCAGAGAAACATAAGAACCCTGCTAAAACCCCATCTACTTCAGCTTCCTGTATCACTAAGGGCGCAATCCTAACCCACACTGGAGCAGGCAAGCCAGGAGGCTTGCACTGCATCCAACGCAGGATTGCAGCAAGCAGCGGCTCAGCCACAGGCAAGGGGAAGCTCTTCCCCTTACCCGTGGGTAAGGGCTGCACACCTTTATGGGTCTCCTCGGACCTGTGCCGCTTCTGGAGGCAGTGAAGCCGCTCCGCTTGCTCCAGGGACAGGGGTTGGGATCTGGCATAACCGCCGGGTCCCAGCCCTGCCATCGGGTCCCCGTGTGCCCACCCCCAGGCCCGCCCGCCCTCCCCCCATGCAGTAACGCCCCTTCCCCACGCCTACCTTAGCTACTTATGTTGGTGCACTTGCGCCGACACAAGCAGCAGCGCGGGAGCTGCAGCAGAGTGCGCATCTGAATGCACCGACGCAGCTCCCGCCTAAGGAGGCTTTACGGCACGTTTGCAACCCTCCAGGGCCACCTATACCGGCATAACTGCTGGCTAGGATTGTGCCCTTAGTGGCCCACCAGATGCATTTGGGAGCACATGAAACAAGATACCTCTATCATGTTGCCAGTCCCTTGCATCTGGCATTCAGAGGTAAGCTACCTCTAAAACCTGGAGGTTGCATACAGGGCCTAGGAGAGGGGGGGTAAAGGGGGTAATTTGTACCCAGGCCCAGGGTCAGAAAGGGGGCCCAGGAGCCAAAGGAGGGGCCCCAGAAATTTCATGGGATCTTACATTTTCCTGTCTGCTCAGACTTGTTGCCTGCATGGGATGCTGGGGACACTACCATGAGCTTGCGGCTGCAGTTACTACAACTACTGGCAAGCCATATATGCTGGGCCGAGGAACACGTACATGACACTCCTTAATACAGTGTCAAATCTGGGAGGAAACTGGACTGCTACAGTAGCTCTTTGGCTTGTGGATCCCTTTACTATGAAAGAATGTATTGGAGCTCAGGGACACAGCTGAAAGACTACAGCTGCTGCAGAAGCAAGTTTTGGTACACACAGGACACTTTCCATTCTAGTGTGAGCCTAAAAATGATTATGCTAATTAGCTGCTGATGCCACATGGGTGGTTAGACTTGGGCTCCAAAGATCTTTCCAACTGTTGCCACCTTCTCCCCACTCCCTCCTGTTCCATGCCTCCCTGCCCCCATTTTACCCACCTGTCACCACCCTCCCCCACTCTGTTCCACCCCTTCCCCTTTGCAAAGGGGCCCAAAAGAAACTTTGTACTCCCTGATAAAATTCCTCTCAGAGACGTGGTTGCATATAGTCATCATGGCCAGCAATCTGCATTGGACTTTTCCTCCAGAAATCTGTCCAATCACCTTTTAAAGGCATCTTGGTGAGACACTATCACCACATCCTGTGGCAAGGAGTTCTACAGATTAATTACATGCCGAGTAAAGAAGTCTGTTCCAACACACAATTTTAGAGGATGTTCCCTGGTTCTAGTGTTGTGTGAAAGAGAAAAGAACATCCCTCTATCCATTCTAGGCATAATTTTATACATCTCAAACATGATCCCCCAAGCCTTTTTCTAGACTGAATAGCCCCAAATGCTGTAATCTTTCCTCATTAGGGAGGTGCCCCAGCCCACGAATCATTCTGATCATTTTGTATGCAAAGAGTGCTCAGCACCCTACAGCAGTGTTCTTCAACATTGGGGTTGTGACTTAAATGGGATCATGAAGCCTCAGTTGTGGGGTTGCAGCAACTTACAGGAATGAAATGAGTTGAATACCACTAGAGCACCATCAGATAAAGGGGAAGGCATCTGATGTACCCCTTCAGGTACTAGGAGATTGTGTCCCAGTCCTGCTAGGGTTCTTAGCAATTGTGCTGAAATAGCTTACACTGGTCTTCATGGTTGTTTTGCCAAATTCCCAGGCCAAGCTCCACCTAGAGAACCCATACCCAGTTTAAGCTAATTAGCTCCACTGTGTTCCCCAACAATGGCCCCAGTTCTGCACTGCAGCACTACTGGACCCCACCACCAGGGCAGTTTGCCTGTTCAACGTGCAGAGGTCCTCCTTCCTCCTCTCTCCAGCCAGCAGCTTCTCCAGCCACTACAGCAACACCTTGGCCCTCAGCAGGTCTTAGGCATAGCAGCCACACACCAGTCTCCCTTCCAGCAGTCTCCAAAGTCCATCTGTCCTTTAGTCAGTTTGTCCATCAGCAGTTCCAGTAGTCCATCAGCTCCTCAGTCCATTAATCCATCAGTTTTGTTTGTTCATTCCTATAAGCTTTCTTCCTCCTACTACCCATAAAAAACTCTCCCTTCATTTGGTGATGCTTTTATCCCTTAAGAACATAAGAACAGCTCCACCGGATCAGGCCATAGGCCCATCTAGTCCAGCTTCCTGTATCTCCCAGCAGCCCACCAAATGCCCCATGGAGCACACCAGATAACAAGAGACCTCATCCTGGTGCCCTCCCTTGCATCTGGCATTCTGACATAGCCCATTTCTAAAATCAGGAGGTTGCACATGCACATCATGGCTTGTAACCCATAATGGATTTTTCCTCCAGAAACTTGTCCAATCCCCCTTTAAAGGCATCCAGGCCAGATGCCATCACCACATCCTGTGGCAAGGAGTTCCACAGACCAACCACACGCTGAGTAAGGAAATATTTTCTTTTGTCTGTCCTCACCCTCCCAACACTCAATTTTAGTGGATGTCCCCTGGTTCTGGTGTTATGTGAGAGTGTAAAGAGCATCTCTCTATCCACTCTGTCCATCCCCTGCATAATTTTGTATGTCTCAATCATGTCCCCCCTCAGGCGCCTCTTTTCTAGGCTGAAGAGGCCCAAACGCCATAGCCTTTCCTCATAAGGAAGGTGCCCCAGCCCAGTAATCATCTGTGTTTTGAGATTTCTAAACATGAATTAACTGGTTGCCTCTAGTGGCTGCTGCTGTGCAGTATACCCACTGCTAGTTAGAGCCCTGGGATTAACCCTATGCTTGCCTGCCCAAGCAAGGGGCCACTGTTGACACCACACCCTATCTCCTCTAGGGATCCTTCGCATTTCCAGTACAATAGTTACTATGTCTGCTCTCTCTAATAGGAATATTTGGGTACAGAGAACAATGCTGGGAGGGCAGAATGGGATTGGGGTGAGTGGATAGGGTCCTGGGAGGACTCAAAAGGGGCTCTCCAGTCTCATACTTTGTTTATTTATTGGGATCGTGGCACAAAAAATGTTAAAGACCACCACCCTAGCCACCCTAGACTATGAATTCTGTCTTCTCAATCCTGTCTACCTTACTTAGCACCCCTTTGTAGATACACACATTTTTTTTCCATCTCTTCAACAGTCATAGACCAAATCATCATCATCATCATCATCATCATCGAAAATGGAATGATCATATGATAATGGCAACTTCATATGCCATCTGGCAGGCTGGGAAACTGAATACCATGTCACAATAGTAATTGGAACCTACTAAAGCATCTCACACCCATGCAAGAAACTCCCATGGGGAATCAGGCCACTTAAGCTTACAGCTCTCAGCCAGAAAGTATCAATTAACTAATCAGTTAAGTAACTAGAGGGCTGAGAGAGACAATACAAGGACTGGAATGTAATTTTTGTTCTTTCTGTGCAGTGGAGTCACTAGGGTTTGCATCACCCTGTGCAGGAGGCCTGCATGTCACCTCTATGATGGGTCTCCTCCCATGTAGTGGGCAGTCAAATTCCCAATCCAGTCTCTGCCTGGAGAATTACACCCACATTTAGCTAATTAGCACCCCTTTTCCACCCAAGAATGACCCTGGTTCTGCCTTGCAGTCCTTCTGGACCCCCACCTCCAGGGTAGCTCACCTGTTCAACCTGCAGAGGTCCTCCCTCTCTCCTGCCAGCAGCCTCCCACCACTACAGCAACCCCTTGGTCCTCAGCAGGCCTTGGGCACAGCAGCCACACACCAAACTCCAGTAGTCTCCAAAGTCCATTCACCACCAATTCCTTAGTCCATTAATCCAGTCCATCCTTCCTCAAGCTTTCCTCCTTCTGTTACCCACACCAAACTCTCCCTTCAGCAGGTGCTTTTATGCCTGAGAGCCTTATTGCCTTCAGTGGCTGCAGCTGTGCAGCACACTCTCTGCTGAAAGCCCAGGCCTTAACTCTTAAAGGGGCCATTGCAGGCACCACATTCTACCTCCTCGCCAGATCTTCTGCTATTCCACTACAGCAGGGCAATGCCCCGGGTGATTGGTGTGCTGACATACCATTGTTCCACCCCCGCTGGATTTTTGGTTATAACTTTTGATAGAATAGAGACATTTCAATTCAGTTTACTTCATTGCATTCTGCATGAAGTTATGCATCAATTGATATATAATATGATGGTATTATTCAAAAATACCAAGATTTTAAAGATTTTGGCAAGGAGTGGTGCCACCCCTCCGTGCGCCTCACCTGGTGCGGCTCACACACACACACACACCCGCACCCCCTAGCAACACCATGGCTCCTGTGCAAACTAGGCATTCTACTCTCTGTTGATAAATCAGGAAAAATAAAGTCTGTGGCATAAATACATAAAGGGTACACTGGCCCAGGAGGGTTGCCTCCTCATCAGCTGGCAAGGCTGGTGTGCGGAGGCATGCCAGGCTGCAGAGGCTGGCATAAGCCTCCATGCTGACGGAGGCACTGAGTCTTGCATTGGCCGAGCTCGGCTGATGCAAGACACTGGGGTGGATGGGGAGGAGGCAGAGAGGAGGTGGGGAAGAGGCGAGAGGGAGGTGTTCCTGGGCAGGGGGAGGGCGGGCGGTGGGTGGCCCCAGGAGCAAGCGGGTGGGGAGCAGGAGGCGGGCTGGGACCAGGCAGTTATGTCTAATCCCAACCACTGTTCCCGGGGAACTTGGAGCAGCTTCAAGTTGCTCCACTCTCCTCAGACTTGTGCCACCTCAGGAGGTGGTGCAAGTCCAAGGAGACCCAATGGGGTCAGGGTGCCTTACCCAGAGGCAAGAGGAAAAGTTTCCCTTTACCTCTGGCTGAGCCACTTTGGGCCCCTATCCTGTGCTGGATACAACACAAGCCTCTTAGCTTGCCTGTTTCAGTGCAGGATAGGATTGCACCCTTAAACAGTGGCACACTTCACTGAGCACTTGCCACTTCCCTGCCAACTTCCCTGAGCAGCATGAAGCCCAAGGAAAGTGCTTCATGGTTTCATTTATTCCATCTGAGGGATATGTGCTGCCCTTTTTGTTTCCAAATACGCAAGCAGTACCAGGGATTGGTGAGTCAGGCAAGGTTTGACTTGAGTCGAGTCACAAGTTTCCACCCCCATGACTCAACTCAAAAACGAGTCCTAATGGGGGCACTTTTTGAGTTACCCAGAGAATTTTGGTGACTCAAAAAGACTTGAGTCTTGAGTTGCTTCCTTTAAAAAGTCAGCCGTGGAAAAAAACAGGGCTGCTGCCGGGGTGTGTCTATGTGTGTTGAAGTTCTCTTTAACCACTCACCTGCTGTCCTGTCCCATCTGTAAACAAGGCAGGAGGGGGTGGAATGGACTGTGTGAGAGTGGCAACAGAAGTGGCAAGAAGGAGGAGGGTCATGCGCAGCAGCTGCAAGGCTTATCAGAATGACCCGATCCTTTGCTACTTCTACTCAGAAGTAATCCCATTTGCGCCAGTAGTTCAATGAGGCTTCCTCTTCCCAAATAACAACTGAGCCAAAAGGAGCCATGCATTTGGAAAGCGTGATCACTACAAATCACCTCCCTCCCTGGCTTCTCCGTCTCCTCATCCTCCCTGGGCTTCTCCAGCCAATTCTCCCTTGGGTTCCTATTTATGCCCGACCTCAGTCAAAGAAAAACATCAGACCACCCACCCTTCATCCAATGATCATCCAAGGAAAAGAGAGCCCACTCTTGCCCCTCCTCCTCCTTCTCTATGCAAAAGCAAAATATTAACCCTTTGTCTCCTGGCTGGAACTTCCCTGCTGCTCACCCGGTCTGAATGATGGCCCCACGAGGTCTTTCACACTGTGAAAAAAATAAGCAAGCACACCCAGGCAGACTCTCGTGCTAATGAATGGGGAATCAGTGCTGAGTCAAGTGGCCTCAGGCTTGAGTCAATGCCAGAGTGATCAGTATAGGTGACTCGAGTCTCCACAAATCAGCAAAAACGCTGATTTTTTCTCAAGGACTCAAATCACCTGACTCAAGTTCCCATCCCTGAGCAGAACACAGTTGGTAATTCTCCATCAGGTTCCAACAGGATGCCTCAGTTTTTTGCCAACTCACAGCCCAATCCTGAGCTGAGAATGCCTGCCACCGGATCCTGCACACCCCGGGCTACCACAGGAGGCGCCTTGGGAGAAGGAGACTTTCATCCCCTTCCCCTGGGTTAGGTAAGCAGCCCCACAATGGAGCTACTCACTTTACCGCCAACCTTTTAGTAAAGGCACTTGAGTAGGGTGCCGAGCCCTCCATGACCACCTTGGATCCTGTGGAGCGGAGCTGCCTCCAGCCCATCCCCCTCCCCAAGTCACACCTCCGCATCACACCTCCCCCTGCCCTCTCTCCACCCCCCGCCAGCCTCCCCCCTCCCTGGAACGCCTGCTCCCCGTCCCTGTCCTCACCCCCGCCTACTGCACAGAGGCTGGGTGACCGCTCCGCAGTGCCGGGCTAGCACGGGCGGAAGCCCGGCGGAGAGGCTCGCAAAAGTGCCTTACGGCACGCTTGCTACAGTACTCAGTGGCACGAAGCCATGCCGCCGAGCACAGGATTGGGCTCTCACTTAGAAACTCCCAGCTCGTCAGTATCAAAGATATGAAGAAAACCAAACAAAGAACTTATATAAGCTCTAAAATTAATAGACTGAGATCAAAAATTGTTAATGCAGAGAGGGAATCCATAGGATTCAAATACAGCTAATTTGTCACTCAGTGATGCCCCATTTTCATGGATTTAAAGCCTATGCATTTCAAAGGGGTACAGTTGGACCAATTATAAGGAATATAAGATATCTTGCATGTATCTCATATCTCTTTTCATAATTAATTCTATCCACCATAACTGTGGCCCCAGCATTATCAGCTTGCTTTCTTACTGCCCCATCCTATCCCCCACCATTGGCACCCATGTGTGCTGAATTGAGGGGGGAATCAGGAGGCCTGCCAGAGGTAAGTTAAAATATTTTCTATTTACTGCTGCATAAGCAGCGCCTCCAATCATTGCTGCTGCTGGCCAAACACTTATCTGATCTGTCTTGGTTTTTAGGACTACACCATTGCCACAGGGGGTTGAACAGTGGTCCTCTGCAGAGTTGCACCAGGAGAGGAAAAGGTAATGTTCCGAACCACCATGCTCTCACCCCCTTCAGGTCACAACTGCATGTGCACTTGGTGGCACCACTCTTGTCTCACAAACACCCAAGTATGCATCTCAATCCAGAGAAGAGGCACGACTGATGCTGTTATCAATTCCTTGTTGCTGTGTCAAGCTATGTCTGTGTCACGCAGGTGATGGGCTATGTTGGGGTTTCCATAGATGCTTTTGGAATTAGTAGGAGGGAAGGGCTGGCATGGTATTTGCCCGTACAGGATTAGGATATTATTGATGTCACAATGGCATCTGTGCACTGTTGGCATGACGTCTAAATAGGTGAGTTGTCTGGTTACTGGACAAATAAGAAATATAATTGAAACCAGTGACGCTGCTAATTGTTGATCATTGGCAGGCTGTCCTTTTCAGATGGTGCCAGAAAAATCTTAGGGAAGGAATAACAGGGGGCACTATCAGCATGACTCAAATGTGTACTGAACATTTTCTGCCCGACCAAACTGCTCCTCTCTCCCCACGCCCACCCACCCCCCAGTCTGAAATAGCACAAAGGTTGGATGTTGCTTTCTTTTCCCAGCCATCAGGCTTTATGAAGTGTTCCTGCTGGCTGTATAATTTTTCATTAATGGCACATTTGCTGTATTAGTGCTAATCTAAGCCGGTTCATATGGTGCTAATGGAACTTTCATAGGAGTCGCAATTAGCTGGCTTGGCAGAAAGGGGAGAATCAAAATTCTGCAAGGTTCCAGTAAATAGCCAAAATTCATCACTTAGAGCGGATTTGCACCTGGATGCAATGGTACTCATACTATAATAATCACAATACCTGGCATTTCTTTAACTCTAGAGCGACCACTTCACATCATAAAAATTATCTTGATTCAATGCTTCCAGCAGCCCCATAAGGGAAATTAGTGCTAGTATCCAAGGATACTATCAGGCAGCCTACCAGGAGGTAAGTGCAAAATATGTTCACTGACGTCCTGAAGGCTGTCTGACCCTCCCCCTCCCCCCCACATAGGATGCAGTGTATGACTTTTTGGCATGGTTTCACTGGTGCTGGTGGCAGGGGACAGGAGCTGGGCTGTCAGGGGAATTTTTTCAGCTACTGTATAAGCCCAGCATCACAATTTCAATTACATATTAATATGCGAGCCACTGAAGCAAATGCTTATTCACTCATCAGTCCTTGCCCTACTCCATATTTCAGGTGAACTGCCTGCCCTTTCTATTAAAAATAAAAATAAAAAGCAACACATGAGCACTGTTCATTTATGTGATCATCCGTTGGCATATTGACAAAGAGGGCCCACAAACATTTCTATTGTTAGAAATGTACAACTATTCTATGATTGGGCAGAGTGGGGAAAACACATTTATGATGTCACAGGTGCCAACCAATCAGCCCCATATTCAGCTGGCTGTTGCAAATTGCTCCCCCCCCACCCACCCTGCCCCAAGTTCAGCCCTGGAGAAGAAAAGGTACTGTGAATTGAATGCAGTGAAATAACTTCTAAACCTATCCCACTGCTCTAGAAATGTCATCCAAGTACTAATTCAAGCAATGGCCCAAACCTGTTGAGGGCCTATGACAACAGATCTCATGATCCGCTGCCAGTCCAGCGCTGTAAAAGCCGTACCACTGTTGCGCTCTGTGGGAACACCAGTACAAATGGATGGCGGCCCAACACATGTACCAGCATCTCACCCAGCCTGTACTGGAGCACGGAAGGTGGCAGTAGGGGCCATTCGGGGACATTATGGGGAATTATTGGAGTGGGGAGTTGGCTGAACCGAGGAAAGTTTGGGGGTGGGAGGCATGGATCTCAGCAGCTGCAGCCTATGCCAATATCCTACCCCCCTTTACACACCTGGAGGCTTCTCAGACTTACAGAGCTAAATAGCTGGTGTAGGTCTGAGGAGAACCACAGGCAACCAGGCAGCTTATGGGGTTTTCACGTACCTTTCCTGAACCACCTGGTCAACCCACCACCATAGCATGCAGCATGCACTCTGTTAGCACCACTGCATCACACAGGCTGGTGCCAGATAGGATTGAACTGGGGGATAGGATTGGACTGTAATCCTGAGCTGCCCAGCGCCCAGAGGACCAGCAGTGCCAAAATGGCGACCGCTGCATCCTGAGTGCTCTGGGCAGCCACTAGACTGTCTTTTAATTCTTCCCTAGGGCTCAGCACTCTGGCATTGCAGTCAAAAGTCAGGTTAAGCCTTGATGGAAACCAACTGATTGCCCAATCCTTCGCTGCTACTCTTTTCTCCCTCTTCTGAAACAGAGTTGTTTCTTTCTTACTCTTCCACCCCCTGTCCCCTAAAACTTCCCCACACAGCTAGAATTTTCAATTCATCCATGACTTGCTGACTGCTCCAGTTCATGGCAAAGTAGGCAATTGGAATTGTTTATTAGTCAGCAGCATTGCTGCTGCATGCTTTGGGGACCTATTTCTCATGGACAAATGGATTCAACAAAGAGCAAGATTCATGCACAGGACCCACCCAAAACCCCTCAGGTCGGCCCTGAGCATTTCTGGTGAGTCCCGACGCAACCTGGAGAGACTGTGGTGGGCCCTGAGCATTTCTGGTGAGTCCTGATGCACCTGGTGGGTCTTGGACAGGCCCTGAGCATTTCTGGTAGGTTCGTGCCAACATGATGGGTCTTGGGCGGGCCCTGGGCATTTCTTGTCAGTCCCAGCCCACCTGGTGGGTCTTGGACAGGCCGCAAGCATTTCTGGTGGGTCCCGATCCACCTGGTGGGTCTTGAGCAGTCCCTGAGCATCTCCGGTGGGTCCTGGCCCACCTAGTGGGACTTGGGCAGGCCCTGAGCATTTCTGATGGGTTCCAACCCATCTGGCGTGTCCCAGGCGGGCCCTGAGCATTTCTGGTGGGTCCTGGCCCACCTGGTTGATCTCAGGGGGGCCCTGAGCATTTCTGGTGGGTCCTGGTCCACCTGGTGAGTCATGGGCAGGTCCTCAGCATTTCTGGTCGGTCCCGGCCTACCTGGGCCAGAAAAGATGTCATTAGGCAGAAAGTGATGTCATTATTCCAGATATGGGAAAGCCAGTTTTCATGTGGGCTGCCCTTACAGCAGTAACATCTCAGCACTACTCAGCCTCTGAGAGCCTGAGAGCTGGATAAAAAGCTTCCGTAGGCCGTATCTGGCCCCTGAGCCTTATGTTTGACACCTGTGCACTAGCGGATCCTTGGGGAAGTAAGGAAGCAGGCCCCACAATGGGGCTACTCAAGTCTTTGCCAGCTAAGGAGGTTCTGTGACGGGCCAGGAGGTCCAATGTGGGGTTCTGGATTCGGCAGAGTAGAGGTCTGCTGATCCTACCCTGCTCCAACCCCCGTTCTTCCCTGTCCCTGCCCTCCCCCAGAATGTCCCCTCGCAAAGACATACCTCTCTGCTGCCCGGAGCTCTGTTCCAGGCAGCGGGTGGCAGGCCTCTAACTGGTGCTGGCTCAGCACAGACTGACGTTGAGCCAGCACCAGCGCTGACCCAGCACTGAATGTTGTGGGTGTGCCTTATGGTACATTTGCAACAACGCCAACAGAGGACCAGCGCTGAGACTTCAGGATCAGGTCCTAAGTCACATATTTCCCATATAATGGGCGAAACATCTTGGTTTTTGTTTATTTAAACCACAGAGGCATACCTGTTTCATTGTCATTATCCTGCCCCACACAACCAGGAAAAATGATGACATACTTCTCTTTCTTTGGTTCCCATTCCACAATTCACAGTGTTCACCACTGATTTCAGAGTATATGCAGATTAGAGAAGGAAGAGGATTCTGAGATGAATGTTCTGCATCCGGATTTCGCGCACTGTGCCAGGAGAAGCTGAGTTTCCACAGCTAAAGGTCATTCAAGTGTTCTCTTTGCGCTTGACTCATCGGGAACAGTACACAGCCCTTGGAAGCAGTGAACACTGTGTTCTGTTCATTCACAATAGAGCCAAGGGTAGCCGTTCCCTGGAATCTCACACTACACATGAACTGTACATATTCCCTGAGAGTTAGGGAGGCACTTGTTGCCAAACAGCCCCATGGTGATTTACCTCTGCCATAGTCTGCCATGAAGTCTCTGGTCAAGCAGAGCTAAACATGGGCCAAAAGAAGACATTATAGAAGGAAGACAGCAATCTTCTAACCTCTAGTACAAAACAGCCTTGTGTGGTTTCTGCCCAGACTTGAATCAAGCAGGCATTGTCCCCCGATTGCTTTGCCTCAAAAGACTGAAAGTGTGTCTTTTGCCCCATCCTAAAACAAGTGCCTGAGAAGTGCCTTAACTCAATCAAGGGGCCTCCACTGAGAAGTCACAGCTCTTTTGTTCTTGGGAACACACACCTTAGTCCTACCCAGCACCCAAGGGCAATACTCATGGAGTTAGACTCATGGAGTTGTCTCAGCTCTTCAGTGATGATCTTTTGTATTGTCCAGAAAAAGTTATCGGGGCCACCCTGAACAGAGCTAGTCCAACAGGTTATGTGCCACAGTGCGTGTTCAGCCCTCAGAGCATTCCTCAGTGACACAAATGTGCTACAACAGCCTCTATAATTGGCAGGCAGAATTAAGTGACTATTTCCTGTGTCATAACCAAATCACAGGAAATGGCTGATGATTTTGTAGGAAATAACCATATGAACTAGGCAACCTACATGATCAATTTTCAGTGAGATGGTGAACCTGATAACAGGAAAACGTGTTTTGGTAGCTATCACAACAACAACAACTTCATGGGTAATATTTGAAAGACATCAGTAATAAAATGGATAAACATCTGGAAATGGCTGCAGAGGACACCTGAAGAAAGAAACAGAAGGTCTCATCTTAGCTGCACAAGAACAGGCACTTGCAACAAACAATACCAGAGCAAAAATTCAGACCAGTGACATCATAAGAACATAAGAACAGCCCCACTGGATCAGGCCATAGGCCCATCTAGTCCAGCTTCCTGCATCTCACAGCGGCCCCACCAAATGCCCCAGGGAGCACACCAGATAACAAGAGACCTGCATCCTGGTGCCCTCCCTTTCATCTGACATAGACCATTTCTAAAACCAGGAGGCTGCACATATACATCATGGCTTGTAACCCATAATGGATTTTTCCTCCAGAAACTTGTCCAATTCCCTTTAAAAGGCATCTAGGCCAGATGCCGTCACCACATCCTGTGGCAAGGAGTTCCACAGACCAACCGCACGCTGAGTAAATAAATATTTTCTTTTGAATGTCCTAACTCTAACTTTTAGTAGTTTCAATTTTAGTGGTTGTCCACCAGAATGTCAGCTTTGTAAGATGAAACAGTCTACCACCTGGTTAGCACCTGTAGTAAAATAGCCCAAATTCACAATAAAGAACGTTATGATAGAGTTGTAGCTATGGTTCACTGACATCTTTGCAAACAATACAATTTTCCTTCACACTGAAATTCATGGGATCATAAACCTGATACAATCACCGAGAACAACCAAGTAAAAATTCCGTGGAACTTCAGATTACAGATAAACATCTAGAACCCAATACGCCACATATAATTATAGTTGACAAGCTGAAAAATCAAAGTTTGGATATTGCAATCCCAGAAGATAGTAAAATTGAAGATAAAGAACATGAGAAGGTCACAAGAGATCAAGACTCGAAGGCAGAATTTCAGCGTCTCTGGGAGAAAAAGGTGCCAATTGTCATTGGAGCCCTTGGAGAAGTGCCTAGAATTCTGAAGAAAGACTTGACCTTCTTGGCATTGAGCAAATCACACCAGCTCAGCTCCAGCAAACATTACTTAGAACAGCCAGAATCTACAACAATATCTCTATGGTTCTCAGAACCGTGGCTAGATTCCAAATTGCAGAATATAGCCGCCCAGCACAGGTTGTGATGAAGTATAACAATGGCTAACATTGACCTCGATAGTGTTCATGTCTAGGATATTTTGTACAAAATTTGCTGGTCCCATACATTTTTAACCACATTCTTATCAAGGATTTCTTCTTCCTAACCCATAATTTATATTATAATTGCACCCATACAACTAAACAATGGAAGTATTTTGATGTACATATTTGAGACTATATTTGTAACACTGGAAAATTGTTAGCTCCAATAACTGGTGGTATACCCAGACCAAATTTCTACTTTATGTAAATTGATATTTGCTTTTATGTTGTAATCAACTATATTTACATTTATTAGGACAATTATACCAAAGTCCTTGTGTCCACACTTCTCACAGACCTGCAAAAAATGTGGAGTGTGGAGCATGGCGATTCACAACACAATGACCCCAATCCACCTGGTGTCTTCTATTACATGCTATCGCATGAATGCACAATCCTGTATGTGTTTACTCAGAAGTAAGTGTTCAATGGGGCTTACTCTCAGGATTGCAGCCTAAAGGCCCAATCCTATCCAATTTTCCAATGCTGGTGCTGCTGTGCCAATGGGGTATGCACTGCTTCCTGTGATGGGAAGGCAGTCACAGCGGCCTCCTCAAGGTATGGGAATATTTGTTCCCTTACCTCCGGACTGCATTGAGGCTGCACTGGTGCTGGAAAGTTGGATAGGATTGGGGCTTGATTCATTGCATTTTTGGAGGCATCCTGATGCATTCCAGCTCGTAATCTGCCCAGAGGAATGAAGTTAGACTAGTGGTTTCAACCTGTGTTTCAGGACATGCCGATGCTTACGCAAACCACTAATATTCCCTTGCAATGAGCAACTTCAAAAGTATAGTTTTGTGGGAAGTAACCATGTGACCTAGGCAACCTAAATGATCAATTGGATCATGATTTGATCATGATCAACATCATTAGGTGTGTTTGAAGATGCACACTAAAGCCAGGATCTTATTTTAATGCACTGTAGAATAAGCCCCAGAATCCTCTGCAATGAACAAAGGCTGTTTCAGGATGAACGCTGAATGCTTTGTATTGGTAGTAGTGGCAACGTGTTTTCAGGAAGTGGGCAGAGGAGGCCATGGAGGGGGCCCATCTAGGACTTTGCCTCAACGCCCCCAGCAAGCTGTCACTCCAACTCAAGAGGCTCCATGGCAGACAGCCAGAAGCTCCACAGGAGACAAGTCAGCATGGACAAGCTTACTTCAAGTAAGAATTTCTGAAAACTATTAAATTAATAAACTTACGTTGACGTGGAACTTCACAGGAAGCCTGTCCTTGGACATAAGGACTAGGGCGTGTGACACACTAATAGTTCAGGCAGGGAGTTTTACATCAGCGCATGTATGTTTTGAATGCCATATTTTTTATCATATGTAAACACTTCTAAATTTTGACACATCAGAATCTAGATTTTTCGGAATTTACCTCCCATTACTTTGTTCATGTTAATCCTCCACGTTTTTCTAAATTACTCTTTTACCAACAGAAAGCACCTTTCCCCCTTGTTCTGAAAGGAGATATCATCATCACAGGGTCCTTCATGCCATTTGAAGTATTTGCCAAGCGTTTTTGGAGTGCATCAATAAAACAAAGCCTCACTCACACCCACCCTTCTCAAACTTCCATCCAAGTTCAAAGTGCAGGTCATTTTTCCACTTAAGTATGGAACAACCCATGCAGCAGCACCATATAAATTAGATGACTTGAAACCCATCTTTCACTTCCTAGCTGTACAGAAGGGTAAGTTGGACTCAGAAATGACAATGTGACTTTGACAATTACCTGTCAACATTACCGGCTGGAAGTTGTATTATTGAATTATTTCCTTGCAACATCACGTATTTCCATTATTCCAGTCTTGCAACTGAGTTCTAGAGATCTTGTATATTTTCTTTTCCTTTGAAGGGGAGATGAGCATAATGAAAACAAACAAACTTGAATGGATGAAACAAAAAACATTTATCATTTGAAATGGCACAGATTTGAAAAAAGTAATGCTTTTCAGTATGTTCTAAAGTGTAATATGATTCATTTTATTCGAAAAGTAAAACTGCAATGTACTTCATCTTTACAGCTGGACAGAAATGGGACTGTTGTGCAAGATTTTTCAAGTTGTGGTTGTTGCCACAGTTTTTTTCCTGCCGAGCTTCGGACAGGAGAAATGTGCAGGCGTTCCAGGAATCCCAGGGACTCCGGGAGCCAATGGGTTGCCTGGAAGAGATGGAAGGGATGGTATGAAAGGAGATCCAGGATCACCAGGTACCTCTTCAATATATCATAGTAAACTCTGATAATTATGCTTGTGTAGCGAACCAAAATTTAGGTCTTATATACTGGGGACCAGGTCACACTATCCTGCAATAGCGCAAATATTACTGTACTTTGACATGGTCCATTCCTGTACTGTGGTGCTATCTAGACGAGATCTGCACAACTAGTGATCCACCATGAAGAATGCAGTCGGCCAGCTGTGTCTCCATCTCAGGAGCTCACTTCTGCTGCCTGTCTGAACCCACAAAAACAAGGGGGTTGTAAAAACACCTGGAATGCCACAACTCATACTGAACTTTGTGGCTCACAACTTATAAAGAACTGTTCATTCTAGATAATGACTCATAAAGACAAGGGAAATGACACTGTACCTTTCCATGAAAACATTGCCTCAAGTCCTGCTTGTTCTGTTGTTGGACATTATGAGTACATGCAACTGATGGTGTTCCCTGATATAAAGTCCAGATGCAAAGGCATTCGGGGGGGGGGGGTGCAAAATGCTAAGCTTCTTCACGTGCCTGGCCACTGGTGTAAAGTGGCCCCTCACCCATGCCATCAGAGCCAGTCGCGGGGACGCTTTACACCAGGGCCCAGGAGCCTGAAGAAGCTTAGTTAACTTAGATGAGTTACAGCTACCACAGCACTACCTGGTTTGTCCATAGACACAGATAACCATCTGTTTAAACTTGATTCTCAGCAGGAGCTCATCCCAACTATCTGTATGAATTTTCACAATTATAAATAGGTTTTTAAAAAATCCAGACATCTTTAAAATACAGCACTCCAGAGCAAAGTGATTTCTGCTCAAACATTCTTAAACACTTTCACACGTGCATTTTCTTTTTTCCTTACAAAAAGCTGAGTCTTTAAATTTTGCTCAGCAAAACTAGACTCTCCAAGAGACTCTCCAAAAGACTCTCCAAGAGTCTTTTACACATATATATCCTCTTGCTTTTTGTCTAAGAAGAGAGAATGCCTTTTTAAAATATTCTCTCTGAACGAATATTATGCATGTCCATAAACTTTGGGCGGAATAATGGTTGCAGTTTACAGACACACAAAAAAAGGGGTTGAATAATTCAAGGTATACAGAAAAGAAGACTGAAATGATCCAACAATGCATTCACAAAGGATTTTTCTTACCGCTAGTGGGGAATGTTTTAATCCCTTAGTGAGATCCATTTTTGGAATGGAAGGATGACTCACTGAATCTTTACAAGAGCCATTTTAAAGCACTTTCTAAAAGAATGCATGAATAAACCGATAGTGACAAACAACAACAGAAGGGCACTTTGGAAGAAATCTTTTCCTTCTTTCTTGCACTCAAAAGTGAGGTTAGCCCCAGAACATCTGTGTTAATGTGCTAGGCTAATTTGCTATTGTGCAATCTTTTTTAGAAGTTGGATGAGAAGGTTTCTGCAGCTTTCAGGTCTAGAATATGCTAAGATATTAGTTTGTCATTTATCATTCCCAGAAAATATTATTTATTATTATTATTATTATTAACAGTATTTATATACCACTTTTCAACTAAAAGTTCACAAAGCGGTTTACAGAGAAAAATCAAACTAATGGCTCCCTGTCCCAAAAGGGCTCACAGTCTAAAAGATGCAAAAGAACGCCAGCAGACAGCCACTAGAACAGACACTGCTGGGGCGAGGTGAGCCAGTTACTTTCCCCCTGCAAAAAAAAGGAGCACCCACTTGAAAAAGTGCCTCTTACCCAATTAGCAGGGGTTACTATATGTGCAATATTGTAATACTCCGGCCTATAATGCAACCTGCTCCCTTGAAAATCACCTGCAGCCTTGCAAATTATTCTTTACTTTGAACTTCTCATAGGCTGTATCACTGAGAAGAGTGCCTTGCGAGTTGTGATGTTGTGTTTCCTTCTAGGTCCTATGGGGCCCCCTAATGGCCTGCCGGGTGCTCCTGGAAGAGATGGACTTCCTGGTCCCAAAGGTCAGAAAGGCGAACCAGGAGAGAAGGGAGAGGTGGGGCTGCCTGGACCAGAAGGTATAAAGGGGTGGGGTGGGGTGGGGTCAACTATCTCAATTTGATTTAAGGGCAGCCAAGAAAACCTCTCTATCAAATGTATTTCTAAAACCATGTGTGACCATAAACTTTAGGCAAAATACTCTTGGTGCTCTGGGAATAAATCCTTATCCAGAAGTGTTTTTCCAAGGGTCATTGATAAATATAAGATTGCAGAATTTACTTCAGGAACAATCAAAATTCATTCATTTGCTCTGGCAAGTAAAGTACAGTTGAACTGTTTTTTTTACTTCGATTTGCAGGTCTCCCTGCTTTTCTGGATCCTGAAATACAGGAGGTTCTCAGAAGAATGGAAAAAAAAATTATGAGGCTTGAAGGAGGTAACTGCTTTTGCTCCCTAATACTGTTGGAAATAACTATTTCATCTTCTCTTGAGTAGCTTTGGCAGAGAGACAAACAATGGTTTTTAAGAGAGTTGGAAATGATGTGAGATAGCCTTTCCATAGTGTCTATAAATAGCTATTTACTGTCTCCAAAGCCAACTGAAGCTATTAGGCTGCCTGAGATAGCCCAACAGTACCACATCCACCCAGCAGTGCCACACACCCCAATTCATGCACCTCTTACCTGGCTCCTTCCTCTACATAGGCTCTTGAATGAAAGCAAGTAATGCAGATCACACTGAAATCTCTCCCAGCAGTGCTCTGCAGTTCTTGGTTGTGTAATGCACTGTCTTTCACCTTCCCCCACCAGGCTCTTTCAACAGCAAGTAATGTGGAGTGTACTGGGAGCTATCCCAGAGTGTTCTGCATTTCCTTTTTGATTACAGAGCCCAGGTTGTTTTCTTAATGCTGACAATCCATCCATCATTCTTTCTCCAAGGGACCCCTTCCCTTCTCCCTGAACACCTGAAAGAAAGATAATCCTTTCTAATTGCCTGGAGAGAGACTGATTGTTGGATTGTCCTCTTAATAACATCACAAAGGTCAGCAAGGTTGTTTTTTAAACCACCTGAGCAAAGGCACTTTGTTTTTTAAATTGATTTGCTATAGTGATTTTTGCCATCAGCCTGAGTTCTGGGAAGAGAACCCATGTAAATAATGAGGCTCAACTTGTATTCCTAAAACACCTTAAGTCTCCAGTGATCTTTCCTCCAAAGGAGAACTAGGTATATTGCCCTGGAACTTCTTACTGCTGTTATGTTGTTAAATAAGTATCCCCCATTTTTGCTGAATTGTTTGGAAACCATATTCTGAAACAAAGACTTATACAGTACTTTATTTTAAAATTCCTGCCAATGCTATAAAAAAAAGCATAAGAACAAGAAGAGCCCTGCTGGATTCAGCCAAAGGCCAATCTAGTCCAACTTCCTGTATCTCACAGTGGCCCACCAGATGGCTCAGGGAGTGCTCAAGATAAGATACCTGCCTCTTGTTGTTGCTCCCTTGTAACTGGTATTCAGAGATAAACTAAGCAACCTATGGATGAGTTCATACATACACGTTCCCGTGTTCACTTGATGGCTGCAATATCAAGTGATGGTTTGAGTATGTGAATTTTAGTCCAAGTAGTGCAGAATGATCGACTGTGGTTTTTCTTCTTCTATGCAGTCCTTGCTTTGAAAGGAATGATACAAAAGGTAGAAGAAAAAATATTTGCTACCAATGCAAATGAAGTTGACTTTGAAACCACAGTCCAACAATGCCAGGATTTTGGGGGTTCCATTGCACAACCCATGAATGGAGATGAGAATGAAGCTGTTCTGAATATTTTGAAAGAGAAAAACCGATATGCCTACCTGGGATTTCGTGAGAGCCCTGTTCCAGGAGAATTCCAGTATTTGGATGGGACACCTCTGAATTATACTAATTGGCGCCACTATGAGCCGAATGGCAAAGGAGCAGAAAACTGTGTGGAGATGTACACCGATGGAGGCTGGAATGACAAAAGATGCAATCAGTATCGTCTCACTATCTGTGAATTTTAAGCACATTCCTTCATCTATGCCAGAAAACCTAAAGCAGTTTAACTGTCATGGCTCCTGGCAGTTAAAGCCCTTTGAGAGTACAGAAGAAGATGTGTCAGGAAAGTCAGCCCTCACAATACAGGCGTGCGCCACTTAAAAACGGGTCAAATAACAACGGACCACATATATGACGGTGGTCAAAGCATAACAAAGAGGCTCTTAATGAGGCAATCAGATCTCCCATAGCCTGCAGCAGAGTGTCTTTACAAAATAAAGGCACTAGATTGGGCAGAATGACAGCATAACAACGGGGATCGGATTGGAGAATGTATTCCTGTCGTTAAGTGGCACACACCTGTATTATAATTCCTAGAGTTCCTTGTGGGAAACCTGGCTAGTCAAACAGATTCAAAACCAATTCTAAAGAAGCAGTGTAAGCAACGGACCACATATATGACGGTGGTCAAAGCGTAACAAAGAGGCTCTTAATGAGGCAATCAGATCTCCCATAGCCTGCAGCATAACAACAGGAATCGGAGATTGTATTTCTGTCGTTAAGTGGCACACACCTGTATTACAGTTCCTAGAGTTCCTTGTGGGAAACCTGGCTAGTCAAACAGATTCAAAACCGATTCTAAAGAAGCAGTGTAATCATGGTAGAATCTATTTTCTGTTCTCGTGTAATATAATAGATCTTTTAGACTTAGATTTGGTTTGCACAATTATTAGGACTCCCAACACAGCATTTATATAGTACTTTGGAGTGTCCAAAGCAATACTCACACATTATCTCAGCAATCCTTATAATCTAGTGGTTCCCAAACCTTTCAGTGCAATGACCCACCTCATCCTCCATGGTAATGCTGAATGCTTTATTGAGAGGCCCTGGAGACTTCTTCTTGGTTACACTGAGCCCACAACCCACTCTATTGGCCTCCACGGACCTCAGAATGCAACCAGAAGCAACTTCCAGTCAAACCGGAAGATGCATTCCAAAACCAGACATTGCTTCAGGATGCTTTTGCAGGACAGTCTGAGGTCCACAGAGGCCAATAGAGTGGGTTGTGGGCCTGGTGTGACCCAGAAGAGGCTTCCAGGGCATCCCAATAAGACACTGTGGCATTACTAGGAGCACTGCGTCAGGCCCAGCACACATGGGGGTCACGACCCAACAATGGGTTCTGACCCACAATTTGGGAAACGCTGTTATCCAATAAAATAGGCCATTTTACTACTCATATGCCTGAGGCTGTGTGGTTCGCCTAAGGTCACCTAGTCAGTTAATGGACGAGGCAAAATTTGAACTGAAATTTTCCTTGCTCATAGCTCCCGCACCTAGGACCAAACTAGACATGACATTAATCATGTCATTGATCCAGTTGTCCTTGCTTTTTCCTGGAAATAGCACACATGGTGGATACCCAGACTGGGACCCTGACAAAAGGTAGAGGGATTAAACTCAATCTCTTTCATGGTCCTAGTCTGGATTTCCCTGCTATATGCTACTTGCCCTAGAAGAAGAATTCCCAGTAGTTTCAAATGGAGTATTTTTCCTCTGGGGCAAACAGCATGTACAAAGGGGTGGATCCAGTTTAGGACTGTAGCAGGGGGTAGCTTTAAAGCCCCTCCTCCCCACTGAGGTCGTGCTCTGAATTGGACCCCTCTTGCACATGCGACTTACAAAACAGACAGACAGCACGGCACAGCCAATGACATCACTGAGGTTGCCTCTAGTTGCTCACTAGCTGCTACCCTCCAGTGTGCCCCACCAACTTGAACAGTCTGTAAACAAGAGGTTCACTCATTCATTTGATGCATACTGTTGAATGTTTCCTGATACCAATGGAATATTGCTGTACGTTCAATTTCTTTTCTTTTATTCATGCTATTCTGAATCAAATAAATAACAAGATTTAAGCAGCAACACCCCCAAGAGTGGTCATGAATTCTTGCCTGGCAAAGTCACAGTAATCACTTACATTAACAGGATATGCAGCCAGTTTTCCAAAACCCATATTTTCAGGGGTGTTTCCTCATCTTAAAAGGGTAATAGTGGTCAACTTTCACTTACCTTGGACAGATATGCCAGTTTACTTTTTTTTTTAAAGCATTTTGCAATCTAACAGGAGCCAGTGTGTCCCTCTCTGTCCATCCCAGTAATTATAAATGGTCCAGCTGGGGAGTTGTACTTGCTGTATCTCCATGGTTGCCCTCACACCATTTCCAGCAAGGCATGGTGTTGCTAGTACTGAGAAAACAATATTGAAATTGTTGTCAATACATACCTGCCTAAAATAGCCAAAATAGGAGATGACTTATGAGAGGAAAATCTTGTGGAGGTTTCTGTCGTATGACAGGGTATGAAATACTCCTAACCAACATTTCTCACTTCTCCTTTAAGTCAAGAAGTCTTCAATAGGTAGTTTGGGGCCCAGGGATGGGTTGTGACCTGACCTTAATAATAATAATAATAATAATAATAATAATAATAATAATAATAAATGGTATTTCTATACCGCCTTTCTTGGTCCTCAGATTTCTCCTTAGACTTTATTCAAGGCGGTTTACATAGGCAGGCAAATTTAAATCCCCGTAGGGATTTTTACAATTTGAAAGAAGGTTTCTATCTTTCAAGAAACCACAACATTCAGGTGCTTCTTTCTTGATCTGGCTTCACATTCTGGCCTCGATCCTCCCACGCTCAGAGCAGATGGAATAGCCCGGCTCAGCTTGTCAGCTGCTTCAAGGTCGCACGGTGCCGGTGGCCTCGAACTGGTGACTTGCGGATGTTATCTTCAGGCAAATGGAGGCTTAACCCTCTAGACCAGACCTCCTGTCCTTAAGACCCTCCAGGGTCTGCCCTCCAGACCTTAAGCCTGCACAGTTTCAACAGTAACCAGGTCTAGGGGGCCTAGCTGAGGCAAATGCTGCCACACATATTCAGGGTCCAATCCCATCCAACTTTCTAGCACCAGTGCAACCATAATGCAGCCCTGAGGTAAGGGAACAAATGTTTCCCTACCTTGAGGAGGCCTCTGTGACTGCCTCCCCACCACAGGATGAAGCGCATGCCCCATTGGCACTGCTGCACCGGCACTGGAAAACTGGATAGATTGGGCCCTCAGTCTTCAAGCCTCCTCAAACCCCAATGCTATCCTTTCCCTCCTCTGCTGATGCAACCGTGCTGCCAGAGCACATGCTATATCCTGTGGAGGAGGTGAGGAGGAGATCTCCTCCAGGTAAGGGATATTTGTTCCCTTACCAGGAGATAAGCCTCTGGCACTGGAATGGCTCTACTTGGACCTGTACTAGCAGATTCGCTGGGACAAATCCGGGTGGGCAGGGTGTAGCATTTTGGTGCTACTTGAGGAGCAGCCTGAGATGCTGCGTTGGTGTGGCAGAAAAGCCATGGCAAGAATTAGACAACAGACACAGGTTTCAGAGAGGTTGAAAGTGCTGGAAGCAGGAACAAGAATGAAATCAAGGAAGAAGTCAAGTGCTCCCTTCCGGCTCCTGACCCAGTCTCAAAACACATGATATAAGGTTACGTAGTTGGGAAATTTCCACAAGGATGCTACCTTTCATACCGGCTTTCTACTAGCTAGTTCTAGCTTCACCGCAAACACATTCCTAGATAAGATTCTCCTTCCTAGCCTTCTGCTGCTCACAGGCACAGAGTTCAATGACCCAACATATTTTCAGGGGCAGTTGAGTGTGCCCAAACTGCGCAGGTGTGCCTGACTTGTCCTTGATGCCAAATATGCTTAGACATCTTACCTCAGTGCCTGGGCATGTAAATACTACACAGGGAAAGGCAGATCATGACCCAGAAAGGGGATAGGATACTGGTAGCACCACTGCCACCAATACCCCTCCCTTCAAGCCCTCATTCTGCCTTCCCTAATCTGCCCCATCTTCTCCCTGTTCCTTCTCCTCTGTGCTCCATTCCCCTTCCCACCTCCCTCCAGCCGCCACACTGACTTACCAGTGCCAGGGGTTGTGAAATGTAGGGCCACCATGGCTACTCGCCACTTGCAGTGGTGGCCATTCCATTCCATCCCCTTCTTCCTTCCAATACAGGGAGCAGGAAGAAGAGTGAAGGAGGAGGTAGTTGGCACAGAAAGGGACCAGTTACCAATGCTTAAATCCCTCCCACTATTGTCTCCAGGAACTGACAGCATCAGCAATTCCCAATGCCAGAAAGAAGAACCTGAAGCTGGAATAGTGAGATGAGAAGCAAAGCATAGCATCTCCCCAGCTTATATGGTAATTTCAAATGCATTTTTAATTGTAAGCCTCTTTGGGAGCCAATTGTGTCTGAAAAGTGGGGTGGAAATGCAATCAGTCAATTAAAGACCTCAACGGGCTCCTTCTCTGTTTCCAAGCACAATTCAAAGTGCTGGTACTAATTTTGAAAGCCCTGCTCAGCTTAGGGACTGAACGATTGTCTACTCCCATATCAATGGCCTGCATGCTGAGTTTATCTTCCAAGGCCCTCCTCCAGGTACCCCACCATCTGAGTCCAAGTGAATACTGCCTGGAGAAAAGATCTTTTTAATTATGGGGTCCCATCAATGGAATTCTCTTCCAAGGCTCATTGGGTGCCCACATTAATACATTTTTGGTGCCAGGCATTTATTTTTCAAAACATTTGATGGGATCTTAACATCTAGCTGTTTTAATGCTGCTATTGTATCTAGCAGCTTTAATTTGTTATTTTATTTGGTGTTTTTTTTTTTTTAATTATCTTGCTTTGCCAGTTTTTTCGTGTTTGGTGACCGTCCTGTTACTATTTATTGCAAGGCAATACATACATTTATTAAAGAAATGAATAAAATGTCTATGATAGATGAGTTACTTTTACACATTACTGCCTCAAGTCAACATATTTCAATGGGTTTGAGAAAGCTTAACCGTATGCCCCAGTTCAGATGCAGTGCCTGTGTTCAACAATATGAAGGAGAAGAGCAACTCCCTTCCTTCTAACATCATTTAGGGCGCAATCCTAACCCCTTATGTCAGTGCTTTCCAGCACTGGCTTAGCAGTGCCAATGGGACATGTGCTGCACCTGCAGTTGGGTGTCACTCACGGAGGCCTCCTCAAAGTAAGGGAATGTTTGTTCCCTTACCTCAGAGCAGCATTGCCCTTATGTCAGTGCTAGAAAGCACTGACATAAGGGGTTAGGATTGCGCCCTTAGAGTCCAATCCTGAGCTCTCTAGTACCGGCAGTGTGAGTGTACCATCAGAGTTGGGTGTCACAAATGTACCATAAAGCACATTTTTGGCACCTGGGGAAGCAGGAGCGCCAGCGCTGTGCCTCAGTGCCAGGATGCCCGCGAAGAACACCTAGGAGTAAATAGCACTGTCAAGTGGTGGTGCAGCTTTTTGGGGCGGAGGGAGGCCTTCTGGGTGGGGGAAGGGCAAGAATGGGAGGGACCAGCCCAGGAGGGAGATGGAACTAGCTGACAACTATTCCGTTGGATCCTATCCTCTGCGCCAGGCTGCAAAGCCCAGCATGAGGCTTCTCAAGTGTTTGCCAGCAAAATAGCTGCCGCAGACTTGAGTGGCCCCATTGCAGGGCCTGAGGCTTCCTTGGAGGGGAGGGGACAAAAATCCTCTTCCCCCAAGGAGACCTCCTCTAGCCTCCCTGACCCCACTGGATGCAGTTGTAACCATTTTGATGCAACTGTTACCCTGCACATGCCCAATCTCGTCTGATCTCAGAAGCTAAGCAAGGTCAGGCCTGGTTAGTACTTGGATGGGAGACCGCCTTGGAATACCGGGTGCTGTAGGCTTATACCATAGTCTTTCGAGACTGAAGGTTGCCAACCAACTAGCAGCACCAGGGAGGATAGAACTGGGCTGTCCCACCCCTTAATTTCAGTTCAGAGGATCCTGATGGCAGATTACTGGTTAAGAAATTGTTTGATGTTTACATTTACCCACCACAAGAGTTTTCAGTTGGGCCCAGACAAAAGGCAATGCATTTGACCAAGGAAATCAGCTCAAGATCTTGTCTATCCTGTCCCTTTAGCATCGAGAAAACAGTATGTTCTCCTGCATATATGTTCTAGGCCAAGTGTGTCTGATTACTAATCATCTTTTTATTCCAGCCATCAGTGTACATACCTTGGTGTGTGGGGATATAATACATACAAAAGATGTGTGTTTTATGGAGAGATGTGCAAAGAACAGTTTGTCGCTCCTGTGAACTGTCTCTGTTTGGATTTGATTTACTTTACGGCATTAAAATGACAAAGGTGGTATAATTATTTATAAATTAGATTAAGACCTATGGAAACACGATATCTTGCAAACATTTCTTAACAGAAATACTTTTCCAAAGAACTATTGTCCAGCCCACGAGCAGTTTTCCCCCCTCTCTCATTATGCTAGATCTTATTTCTAAAAGATAGGAAATCAATATGATCGGGTGTCCATTTTGCCTTTGCGAAATCTTTTCCGTAATGAAGCAACTATGTAAATAAAATGGGGAGGGGGGAATACAGCTAAGCCAGTAGCTATCTAAGATGAACATATATATCAAATAACACACCCTATAAATTGACTCTTTTCTTGCGTCTTCAGTAATCTACATTGGAGCAAGAAGGTAAGACAAACTTCTCTATATAAGCATTGATGTCAGCTTCCTTTGAATTCAGTGAGATTCTTCTGAATCTCAATGCATAAGAGCAGGATATCAATTCAATTTTTCTTTTCAAACTACTTTGAATTAATCCCAATAGTATTTTACTAAGAATATGGCAACTCGCTACCAATCAGTCATAGGAAGCTTATATTTAAATGGAGCGATGAGGGTTGGGGGAGCATCATATCATCTTTAAGAAAGACAAAATAATAGACGTACCCTTATAATTCCTTATAAATGGCCTAATTCTGACTAAGTGATGCATTGGCAGAACACATCATGCCAGCGCATGCTGTTGCAAAGAACACTTAAGGGCACAATCCTGAGATGTCCTTGGGCCAGCACAAGTCCCTTGCGCTAGCCCAGGATCAAGTAAGTCCAGTGCAGAGATGAGGAGGGCAGGGAGATGGTGAAATGGGCCTGGGGAAGGGTGGAATCTGCAGTGCCAGTGCATGCTATATCCTAACTCCCTTCTCAGGCCTGATTGGCCTGCACAGATCAACTCAGACTTGCACCAGCAATATCACTGGTGCAGGTCCAAGTTGACCCATTGCACCTGCTACAGCTTACCCCAGGGCAAAGGAAGAAATGGCCCCTTACCTCAAAGAGATCTGCAGCAGCCAAAGCTCCTCCATGGAGTGCAGCAGAGCCCACGCCAGTGCCACTGCATCACCACATAGGAGTTTTGTTAGGATTGGGCTGTAACTTATGGGTAACCCCAACACATTCAAAAATCACAAGGTAGTTGCTTTATCAGTGTGAAATTTATTAGGACGTGATAAAGAACAACAGTCACAGTTTCTCAAATTAGGTGAACTTTTCCATTTGAAACAGATGATGATGATGATGATGATGATGATGATGATTGAGATCATTGGTTGTATACACTCTTAACAATAAGCAAACCAAGCAGATGAGACAATGTTACCACAATGTGAACACAATAACATTATTTTGATGAATCTGCTTGCTGAAAACATTTTCTTTGTCTAGCTGATCGGAAAGGATGCTGTCGTCTTGGGTGGGTCATATCCTTGTAACAGCAGCTGTGTTGCTGGTAGTGTGTCATGCTCAGCAAACATGTGTGGGATCTATAGGTAAGCCTGTAAATAATCTAGGGACTGGGAGAGAAGAGCGAGAGGATGTGAATAAGTCTAAGGCTGAAATCCTATGCACACTTTCCTGGAAGTAAGCTCCATTGAATGGAATGGAATGGACTTCTGAGTACACATGCATAGGATTGTGCTGTAAATTTCATCAACATTGAAAAGTACAATGGAATTTAACAGAAAAAACATTCCAAAGAAAATGGCATCCACATTTTTTAAGCTAGTCACTGAAATTTGAGCCTCCCACTTATTAGAAAACAACTAAGAATATGGGGGGAGGATCACCTGAAATGTCTGCCTGAACAAAAAAAGTTGGTCAAGCAGTGGAAGACTGCCAATTAAAACGCCAAAGGGGTTGAAGACCATGTCACATGTCCCCCATGAATAGAAATGATAGACACAATTAACTTTCCACATGGTCTAAATCAGTGTTTCTCAAACTGTGGGTCAGGACCCACTAGGTAGGTCGCGAGCCAATTTCAGGGGGGTCCCCATTCATTTCAGTATTTTATTTTTAATATATCAGACTTGATGCTCCCATGGTATGTGACTGCATTTGGGGAAATGTTACAGACCTGTACTTTTAACAAGCTACTATGTATATCCTTTTAACAATGATAGTCAATGAGACTTACTCCTGGGTAAGTGTGGGTAGGTTTGCAGTGTAGAATTGTTAAAAATTTTTGTGGTTGATGGTGTCACTTCCAGTCATGATATCACTTCCAGTGGGTCCTGACAGATTCTCATTCTAAAAAGTGGGTCCCAGTGCTAAAGAACCACTGGAACAAATAAATGTGCCATGTGGTAAGATTACAAGCAGCAACCACTGCTTATGCACTGGTGTAGCTGGGGGGGGGGGCGGCGCACTAAGTTTTGCAGGGAGCCTCCCTGCAGCGTGCAAGCAGCTCCACCTCCTCCCCTTGGGAGCCATTCACCTCCGTTCCCCCACACACCCACATGGCTCCACTAGCTATGCCGGTGTGCTTTTGTCATTGCAGCGCACTATTTATTTCTATGAAATGAACGTACTTTGTCCATTATAATTTTTTCCTGCACTCTTAGTTGGTTTTAGTCTTTGTTGATTTGGTTTTTTATTTATTGTTTGAATTGTTCCAGCCTTATTATTTTATGTTTTACTGTTGTCTGTTCATACACATTGATTTTATTATTGAGGTTTTTTTTTGTTTTGTTTTGTTTTTACATCATGTAAGTCCCCTTGGGAGGTAAGAAGGCAGGATCAAAATCTGCAGATAAATACATGATTGAGTAGGCCACCTGCTTCCCTGAATTTCTGACTTTTCTCATTCCCACTTTTACTACTTCTCTGGATTTTTCTGCATCTTTCTATTGTTTGTAGCATCTGGCCATAGGGCAAGGTGACTAGTATCAATTGTGATTGTGTAGCCTGACATTATGGGTATGAGGAGTGAGCAAAAATATCTTGCATGTATTTTCTCAGCATTTCTCATACTGTCCAATGCTGCCCTAAGGCTGCAGTTTTATAAACACTTACCTGGGATTAAACCCCAGGAAAGTGTTTTTGTACTCTGTTTCTTTTTAACTAAAAAGCAGATGTTATTTTGAGGAATAAACTTCCAATGAAACTCTTCAGAGTTTAATGTTAAAAAAAAGTGTGGTGCCACACTCTATTTCCTACAGTTCTACTGTAATGTCTAGGAACACGTATGGTACTTATAAAGCTGAATACTTTGGGTGTCAGTGAAGTGGACCTTTTGTGTAGTGTCAAATACAAATGTGATAAAGTGAACCAATTTCCTAGCATGTCTAAATGCTAAATGCACACGTTCTTTATATACGATAGTGTATGACTTTTAAATGCAAACAGTGAACTGCTAGAAGCAGACTGCATTAAAAACAAAATTAGAACTGAACTAAAAGGACCACCCTGTTTACAAACTGCAAAATTTGGAGGGCCGTATCAGTAATTTGCAGAGGGGCCCTCTACAAAGTTTACTCTGTGTGCTATTGATCTTGGTGTTAGCAGCTGTCATGGATGTCAGTACCATAATTATGGGTCTGACCCAACAGGCTGTTGAGGTGATGTTGATTGCATCACTGCCTTGTGTCTCTACAGGAAAGAACAACAGGAATGTTCATTAACAATGAGAGTCAATAATTTTGGAAGAAACTTTATTGATTGTAGTTTCATGTTACTATACAACTTAGGTGGAATGCTTGGTTACAGAGGTTATGACTAACACCCCTTAAATGCCATTTCCATAAGGGAAAACTATAAATGTCAGTATTTGCTCATATCAGTGAAAGATTCTGTGGCAAATAAAAACAACTTTGCATATTTTATGCCATGGATGTTCTGGAAAGGCAGTAACTGGACTTCACAAGTGCATTTGTTCTTCTACATCAAGGGTACATACATGTTCCATGTTTTCTAAATATACATAAATGTATAAGCTCTGCAGAGAATGCGGCAGTTTTTCATGCTTGTGTATCCCTCCTATAGGTCCCCAAGGTCCTCCTGGAAGAACTGGACTCCCTGGTACTCAAGGGCCAAGAGGTAGACAAGGAGACCCTGGGCTACCAGGTGACAAAATATAATCTTTAAAGTGATATTATGTGTTTGTCTTATGTGAAGGGAATCTTAGACTGCAATCCTATATGTATTCCCTAGGAGTAAGTTCCACTGTACTCAGTAGGGCTTACTTCAAAGTAGACATACATAGGCTTGTGTTGCTGGTCACTTTATGTACTCCCAGAGCCAACTGCTCCATAACTATGTCCAGTGGTGGTTGACCAGGCTCAATAATAAACTTGGTACCAATCTTCATGGCACATCACAAAATTGTTATAAAGTCATCGATTCAGTATGGCTGAGGAATTCATGTGTTCCCCAAAAGTTCCCCTCAACAGGCAACTTTGGTCAGGTATAATCTGCATACAGGTGGAGCCTATGTATGCACGAATTTTATATCAGTGGATCTGGCTCTCTTAACTTGAGGGGGCTTCTATGACTGACCCCACAAATGCAGGATGCAGTGCATGCCCCGTTGGCATGGCTGCATCAGCACTGGAAAGTTAGATAGGATTGAGCCCTTAATATTTTTTTCAGAATATCAAAACTATGCAGTGCTCATTATCAATGTAGGCATCCTCAAAGGCTCTGAAAATGTAACAAATGCTTTGTTGTGTTTAATCCCACAAAAAAGTGTTCACATAAAAAGCTTGAAAACCACAGCAGACTGAATCCCTGAATTCATAGGAGACTACAAAGCCCATCTCTCTGCAAATGGAAATCATATATAATCTTGAATGAGGCCATCAATTTGAAACAACAAACACGTTGCCATAAATCTATCTAGGACCACAGTTGCCCCTCTATAAATGTCTGCAAATTAGAAAGATAATTTGTGTTCCATTTGTTGATTCTTTGTCTTCTGCAAAAAGCATCATCTCAATTTGCACAGGTCTCCATAATATAAACAAACCACTAGAGGGAAGCACACACTTTAGAAGTACTGAACTTTTGGTAACATGACAGCTTGAGGGCTGTTGTTCTTTAGAACACTTAAAAAAAATGAACTTTTCTGTCCCAATAAAACCATCATCCCAGACCAATGCCACCACCATGTTGCTGTGGACCAGCAATGTCACACACTGGGCACCCATGGTGACCCCTCCCCTCCTCCACCTTCACAGGCCCCAATTACACATTAGGCACTGCCACTAGTACTGAAGGTTCAGGACTTGGTCTGGTGGAATGAGGTACCCAACCTCACAGACCTCTTATCCCTCTCCTGCTTCAGACACTACACAAACACCATGTCCTTTAATTTCAAAATCTCAGTACTGCACCCATAATGTTCTCTCTGTCTCACCTTTGGCTAAAGAATTGATGTGCCCCGCTTTTCCAGTTGTTGTATAGTCAAAGTGGCTATTAAGGAAAATTGTAATCACATCTGGTGAATTTCACAATATTTTAAAACAATTAAAATGAAATCAGTTATTGCTATTTGCATTCATAGGCCTGCCTGCATATCAGGATGTAAATGTGCAAAATAAATTCAAGGAACTCAACCACAGAATCAGCAGAATGGAAAGAGGTACATTTGCTTCTTTCAATTATTTGCCTTTTTAAAGTGGGTGACCTGTTTTGACTTACTTAGAGCCCAATCCTGAGCTCGATGCGCCAGCTTATCGCCGGTGCGCTCTGTTGCAAATGTGCCAAAAGACATGTTTGCGAGGTTGAATGCCAGGCCAGTGCCCATGCTAGCTCAGTGCTGGCCGGTGCTGAGCTAGCGCCGGGTGGGTGCCTGGCCTCTGCCGCTCAGTGGTTGCACGGACCGCTGAGCCACCGAGAGGAAAGCGGGGGGGGGAGGCGGGGAGGAGGCATTCCGGGGAGGGCAGGCAGGTGGAGGGTGGGGAGAGGGCAGAAGAGGGTGGGGAGGAGGTGTAATGGGGAGGCAGGGAGAGGGTGGGGGGAGGTGTGCTGGGGGGAGGAAGCAGGGAGGGAGGGAGGCGGGACTGGTGGAGTGGAGCTCCACCAGATCCTGAGCGTTTGTGTGGGGCTTGCTGCCCGACCCGAATGCTCTTCCCTCACCACTGACAAGAAGTCTATCTCAGAAGATAACATCTCAGGGGGAAGGAACAGCATCAGAAAAGCAACAGGCTATTTTATACCTGGCTTGAGGGCTTTTACCATTTGCTCTACAAACTCTACAGTGCCCCAGTGTATATCCCCAGAGAACCAAGAATAGCCAGGTTTTTCCAAGTCTGGTCAGGTGCCACCTTTTGATCCAAAAACACTAATAGACTGCCAGACATCACTATTCCATCCTTCTATCCTACCAACAACCACCCAATCTCCAAGCACCAAGCTTTCAGTGGTGGACCTCCCCAGCCCCAGGGCAAAGGTCCGAGATGGTGCCGCCCCACGGGATGCTGACGCACCCCCTGCACACACATGCACCCCCCCACACTCACCTGAGGCTCACGGAGTCTTGTGCAACCACAGGCTGCATCAGGGAAACTTCCTGAGGTTTCCCCGAGGCTTTAAACTTTGCTTCTGGAAAACTGAAAGCACAGTTTCCGACCCTGTCAGGAGCCTCAGAGAGGCTTCCACTGAATCCTAAAGGCTTGCGGCTGGGGCATTTGCCCCATCGTTCATAATGGGAGGTCAACCACTGCCTTAGATCCCAGTGGTTGATCTCTTAGGAGACTCAGCAACTCTGGGTAGAGGCTGCTGGTAATTTAAAATACTGTGTAGAAATTCAGTATGCAACAGTCACCTGGTGTGACACATATACAGTATATACTGCAGTGGTTCCCAAACTATGGGTCAGGACCCCTGGTGGTTCGCGATCTGATTTTTGGTGATGGAAAAATCAGAAAACTAATTGCCTCAAGCCCTGAGGCTATTCAAAAATCAGATGCTGTAGCTGCTAATTACCCTGCAAAGAGCTCAGCTTCTGCAGTTTGCAAGCATGTATAAATAAAGGGAGATGAATGTCTGAGGTTCTTTTTCTGGTTATTAATACATATAAATAAAATATTTTTTCTTTCTAGATTTCCTTTTTTAATACCTAGGTCTGGTATAGCTAGTTGGGTCTCGATAGAGAGTCATTTTAAAAAGTTTGTCCCGGTGCTAAAAAGTTTGGAAGCCACTGGTATATAGGATACTGTCTATTACAGGCTTATCCAACATGTGATGCACCATGCTAAACACAGCCTGCCTGTAGCTCAATAAACCTTCTGCTTTAGATGCCTTACTTTGTAGGGAGTGTATAAACAGAAGACTTCAAACACCTGATCGGCTGCATCACCTTTCATGGGTCATAATTTGGGTAGATCTGATCTGTCAAGAAGTTTACCTGAGCAAGAATTAGAATTCTTGAAAAGAATTAAAGAATTAAGATTGTGGGGAAGTAGCATTTTGCCACAGAGAAGAACCTAATCTGACTCTCCTACAGCTTGGATGGAATAAGGTATGCAAAGAGGAGGTTTAGTGAGACTAACACAGTCTTCCATTTTGTTTTGCAGCCTTGGCTTTGAATGGAAGGATTATCGTAGCTGGCGATAAACTGTTTGCCACTACTGAGAAGACAGCTGATTTTGATGAGACAGTAAGAATATGCAGAGCAGCTCAGGGTTCTGTTGCAACTCCAACAAACAGGAAAGAGAATGATGCTATTATGAGTTTTGTGAAACAATTTGATACATATGCTTATCTGGGCATTACTGAAGGCCATGTTCCTGGGGAATTCCACTTCATCGATGGAACCCCCTTGAATTTTACACACTGGTATGAGGGTGAGCCCAAGGGCAAAGGGACAGAGAAGTGTGTGGAAATGTACAGGGATGGCTTCTGGAACGACAAGCTGTGTGACAGATTCCGCCTCACAGTCTGCGAGTTTTAAGCCAAACTCCATCTCAAACTTTACTAATATGGAATTTTTCCCAGAGCACACATAATTTGGGGTTGCATCTATGAATCAAAATAACTGTGATATGTCTGTGATTATGAAAATGAAACTCAAAAAAGGAAACTCAAATCTCAATGCATTGTAATTTTTTTTGTCTTTTCCTTCGTTTACAATGTGCAAATGCTGACTTACGTCTAAACAAATTGCATCAAAATATCAGCTTGGTCCAGAAACAGAATTTCTGATTCTGAGGCTTGTGTCTGAAAACACCTTAATAAATATGATAATAAATAAAGAATTGGGAGTTGCTACTGTCACAACTGTTTTTCTTTAACCTGATTGCAGTAGAAATGTGTATATGTATGGGGTGTGGGAGATCAGTGGGGCTATTTCAGTAAGAGAGGCGGTGTGTGTGTGTGTGTGTCAGTAAGTTGCCAAGATGTGGTCACATTGTGGTTACCCACTGACTAGGAAAAAAAACCCAAAATCTCAACCTGAAGACACTTTATTTTGAAACAAAGGGATTTGAGCTTTTTGTCATGTATACACCTTGGTACAGTTGTCTCTTTTTTTACTGGTCATGCCCCTATGCTTTTCATAGCAGTCTGACACACAAAGATGTAACAGGTGAAGGTTTTCCCTGGCTCCATTAAAGGCACAGGAACAGTAAAAAAAAAAAAAAAGCAACCTGATTTATTAAGGAAGTACCTTAACAATCTTCGGCATCCTTTGTAAGTCTATTTTTATATAGAAATTTCCCTCATTCACAGAGTCATGAGGAGCAAACACCTCAGACAACTGAGCTTTCCATGTAGTCTACCAGATGGTGTCTCCTAAAAAAAACCTTATTTGTCCAGTGTATTGCCCATTCCCTCAATTAAAAAGCCATCTTTTATTTTTACTCTGTATTTTTAACACCCGCTCAATAGTAGAAATTTAACAGGTGTTGTTTCCTTCGACTGTTGAAATACATTGAAGGGGAAAAACAGCACCTTTAGATTTCTGTCATGCAACTGTTAATGGTGCCAAACTTCTGTTGAGGGAAAAGATGGAGACTGTTCCTTCAACAGCTTTCACACAGCCACACTCTAGTATTAAGCTTGCCTTTTTTTTTTCCCCCTGACCATACTTTTCTTTGTTAGCTTCATCTGATGTTTTTCTTCAGAGCTGTTAAAGGTGCAGGAACCCATTTTGGTGGACTTGTATATTCCTCAAATAAAGAATTGGTTCAAACATGACACTTCCTCTTTCAAAGTTGAGATGCCCACTATTTTATCAGCTCCTGTGTCTTTTGATGGGCACACATGCTCAGGTGATTGTGCTTAGTTCCACACGGTGGCAAGCTACTCTTGTTGAGTGCTGCACCTCACACAGTACTCAGCTCCTGTGTTAATCAAATCCTGTGTTAAAATCTGTGTCAAAAGGAGTGTTAACACCCCCATGTTAAAATCACAGGAGCAGGGCAAGCTAGTTTTTTCTGCCAGACTGAAAAAATGGAGAAAATACTGTCATAGGCTAAAAGCACAGTTCTGAGTTAATGCCTTGCTGCCACCAGTGAGCCAAGGTGAGATGAAAGAGAACATGAAGGAGACTAGCGTGAGAGGCTTATCTTAGTGTAATCTGTAAACCAAATGGCAGATGTTTTCCACTGTGCTGCCTGAATATAGGTTGTTGGGGCATAGCATTTCTGCTAAGCCCAATTCAATAGTGCATTTGCTTCATGTCAAACATATCACCTTACTCCTGCCATTTTGTTTTGACCTGAATAGTTTACTTGGTCTGGGATTTATGTCTGTTTGTTCAGAGCAGTCGCTGTGTTATTGAACTGTACCCTTTCCTGTTGGGACATGCTGGTAACTGTGTTGATATTTGCACACATATTCTGTTTCTTTGTACTGGCAAATACGATGCCCATAAAAGACAGTTTATCTTATGTACCATACAAGCAATGATGAAGGATAGCTGTGTCCGCGCAGGCCAAAAAAAGAACCAGGTTCTTCCTTCACTTTGGTATTGACAGCAAAGGAAGGTGAAGTGCATTCAGCAGTTTCACAGAGTCTTAAAGATTTGAGCACGTTCTCAAAATCAGAAGCGAGCAGCTTTGCAGAAGAGTTTTTCCTTTCCTCCTGAGGAATTGCATCTAACTAGATGCAATGCTAGGAATTGCATCTAACCCTAGAATCCTAAACCAGACATAGCAGGCAGTAAGTCCTACTAACTTGAAGGTTATGAGGATGATTTTCATGATATGCAAAGCTTCGCCTGCTGATTTCTACACACTAAGCTGCTGTTAAAGGCACAAGAGCAAGACAAGTTGCTATGTTTCTGATTGGTCAACAACTCTCATCTCAGGTGGCCATTGTCCTCATATAAAATCTGTGCAAGGAGAGTGGAGTGGAATCACACATGCTGGCCATAGCTAAACAAAGAGAGCTGATGTAGTGTACTGGCTGAGAGACTGAGGTAGAAGTCAGGCCTTCTCTGGCTCTCTTGTCTCTGTCATGTAGTAGCATAGCTAGAGGGGTGCAAAATCATAAGTAAGTGCAGGCTCCCAACCGTGGGTATAAGCAGCCCCTCCTGCCCACCCTCAGAGCCATTGAGGCAGCAACAGCTATTGCTGAATGGTTCCAAGGCAAGCGCTAGGGGCTGCTTACAGTCAGGAGCCTGCACTTACTTACAATTTTGCACCCCTCTAGCTATGCTACGTCTGCCATGAACTCAGCAGGTGGCCTTAAACAAGTGACTCCTTTGTACTTCATTTGCAATTTGGGGATGATGATATATTACAAAGTTGTTGATAGTACATTAACACTATTCCTATACCTTTATAAGCAAACAAGATTTGTCCAGGCTTTGGTACATACACAGCTAGCCCCTGGGCCCATTTAATTGTTCACAACCAGTTAATGAATGTTCACTAAGCTGGCCAGAAGTACAGGTGCTCCTGAGGTGAGAAAAAGTCATATACATTAATATGAAACCCTACAGCCCAGCTGTCAGGCCTGGGACAGGGGGAACCCCCTGGGTTGCAGGAGACAGCAGCAGGGCATCTCAGGGTATAGCCTCAGCCTGGCCCAAGTGGCCTCAGTAGGGTTGTGGGGGAAGGGGGTTGCATCACCCAGATCCTTCACTTCACAGCCTGGGACTCTCCCAGCCCCAAGCTGCTTTGGCTCATGGGCTAACCACTCCAGCCAGTGGCCTAACCAGTTCTGCCTTCATCTCTGCCAGGCTGGGCTTTATGCTGGACACCATCCCCCTTAGGCTCCGCCCCTTCCTCCCTGTGAGAGTTATAATGCTGGCCACCTAAGCCTTTGCTTCCTTTTCTCACCTGTCTCTCTCTCTCCTGTTCTGCCTGCCAGCCAGGCTGCAGGGACTGGGCTTGCAGGCTGTGTTGCCCCCACAGACCAGCAGGTAAGGAGGTAACGGTGATCCCTGGAGCTCTGTGCCAACAGCCAGAAGCCCGCCCAGCTGGTCAGGGTCTGGCTTGGTTCCCCAAGGCTCCAGCAGTGGGCTCAAGAACAGGCCAGGTGTACTACTGAGTGGCCAGTCATGGCTCACTGTAGCTTGCTCCCAGGAGTCTGCAGGCCCATCCCCTCTGGCCTCACTGCTGCCTTCCCGGTGGGTGTGAGGGTCTGCCTGTTGCAGCCCCATGGCTCTATTCCCCCTGCAAGCTGCAGGGGCTAAGGCCGGCTTCCTCCTGCTGCTGCTGCCACTGCCCAGCCTAGGTGCTGGCTCCTGAGCAGCTCTACTCCAAGATAAGTCAGGGGAACCCTGACACCAGCCTTAATGTCTGTGGGATTTGCTCACAAGAAGAGCTTTTCCTGGCTTGCAGTTTCCAAGGGTGGCCAACCAGATGCCTCTAGAAGATTCATAAACATGGGGGGGGAAAGGCAATTTCCTTGCTCTCTTTGTCCTTAGCAACCGCTAGTGCTGGAGGACAGAGAGGTACACTGCCTCATAAGCTGGAGGTTCCACTTAGCAATCATCACTCAGAGATGTACTACCTAAACAATTTAAACTTCCACAAATTATTGCTTTAGGGGTGAATTGTCCCTTGGGGGGATTTTGTCACAAAAATGACTGATTAGGAGAACATTGCCCACACGCATTGCACGGCACACTCCAGCACCAAAATCGCTCCCCAGCCTATGGTTGCTCCAAGGCTTTAAAGGACCACTTCCAGTTCACCTCCTGATTTAAAGTACTGCAATGTGTGGCTGGCCTTCAATGTTGTATCCTAAAAGGGCCTCCTGAAAAGTGTCATTTAGATATATCCTATAACAGGGCTGGCCCATCCCCGAGACCAACTGAAGTGGTTGCCTCAGGTAGCAGACTGATGGAAAGGTGGGTGCCCATCTCTGTCCACTTGCCTCTACTGCTGTATCTTCTCCTTCCTCTGCCTGGATTGGAAAAGGAAGAGGGGGACAGAGAAGAAGAAATGTGGAAGGGAGGAGAGTGCTTAGCTAGAGCATTGGAGAGTGGGAGAAGCAGAGGCTGGCACATTATTGGTCAAGGGGGCAGCATTTGGCGTGCCACCTGAGGTGGCAGGAGGTCTTGGGTCAGCCCTGTGCTATATCCATTTGTTACTGGGTGGGCATATAACCATATTGGTTATTGAATTATAGCAAATTACTGGGATTCTTAGTGAAGACTGCTACTTGAGGCTGGTCAGTAACTGCATCCCACATGAATCAAAGGGTGACTTCTCAACCTTCTCCTTACACTACAGTGAATTCTAGGTATTCTCATGAATGCCAGTGTTGTGTTTGTGACAGCCACATAAACGCGCTGAGCAGAAGCGACTAAATAATTGATGGATAGCGTTGCCAACAGACCAGGAAAAGAAACAGCTGCTTGATGTAGAGGAAAAAAAATAGCAGCTTAATGTGCAGAAATCCTCAGGTAAAGCTTTTCAAAGCACAATTGAAAAGTTGGCAACCTTACTGAGAGATACCATTTTCTGCTAGATTTCAGAAATGTTCATGGCTAGACCCCACATCTAGCAAACTCTATTATTGTCTTTTGCCTTTATATGCCCTGAAAAGCAACCGCCACTGAGCACACAGCATGGCATGAATCATAACAGCAATAATGATTTCTAAAACACCCAAACAATTTTTGAGACAAGCGGGTTTTAATGGCAAATGTACAAAAGGCTTGTTTGTCTTTCTTGTAAAACCCCCGAGGGACTCAAAGACCAGTTGTCCAGTCTGTTGTTGTTGTTCTGTGCAAACAGTAGGAAGCAGTAGAATGGAACGGGATTTCAATCATCTCCATGGAAATGTTATTGAAAGCGTCGTGTCACTTTAAGAGCAGTCCGGTAGAAGGTGATACAGGCATTCTACTTAAATATTTGCCTATTTGTACTGTAATGTCAGCTATTGTCTGATCCCTGGGGTCCTAGAGATTAGTCCTCTTTGCTTTTTTAACAGCTTTATTACAGACCAGGAGCACCTATTTGTTGGAGGGGGGGAAAAGTGATTTTCTTCTGCTTGGACATTATGAATGGAAACTCACAAAGAGCAATTTGAAATCAAGAGCATTTGGAAGTGACAAGATTTTATAAAAGCAGGTAAGGCCTGAAAGACCAGACTTGTAAATTACGTACTACTGAATACGGTATGCTGTGTTTTGTAAGATGCTCTAACAGCTGCTGTATAAGTGTGGGAACACATAGCTAATGGTGGGCAGGTGAGGGTTGCTCCCTTTACCAAAGATGGGTTTAAAAGAGAGACCCATGGTGACCAGGTATAGGCTCCAGTATGCATTTTGTTTTTGTGTTTTAAATGCAGAGAGTGATATTTTGGTCAATGCAGCTTCTCACGCAAAGCTGGGCAAAGTCATACTTGCTGAAATTCCTTCTTGTGAATAGCTATTAGAAGTGCAGAAGAACCTTCCTTCCTTTGTATTTAATCATGCTTTCCATCTAATGGTGCATGAACAATTCAACTTTTTAAAGAAATGGGTCGTTAATGGTCAGCCTGCCAAAATCATACTGCCATTTGTCATCTTTACTCCCAAAGATATTTAAAACATTGATTCTTCCTTGCAGTCAAATAACCCAATTTTCTAATGCAGCATAGTAAGATAATTAATTCAGATTGTCGCTCAGAGCAGCACTTAGAGTCACTACAGCATGGTGACTATGATTTGAGCTGGGAAAGTCCCCAGTACTGACTTTTCTTCAGGACATAGAAAGCCTCTGTTCTCTTGACCCCTTCCTCACCTGCTATACAGGGATACTATTCCACCTCACCTTTTTAAAGATAATGATCAGGTGTGTGAAGTGCATTAAGTGTTTGAAAAAGACTGTTATAATACTTATAAGTATTATGAGTACTTATAAGTACTTATGAGTACTACTAATGTGTATTTTTTTTTAATAAAATGATCAAATTCAAAGGGTGGTAGTTACTCCAGCCAAATTATTACAAGGTACCATGTTTTGTGTTCTTATTTGTGGCAGAGGGCTATTCAGATTTCTGGTGATAGGGGTACTTTTTCAAATTCATCTGATACCCGTGGTCCAGAAGTAAGAAGTATCTATGGCATGCTGATCCCCCTTTTCTATCTGCTACGTTGCCCATCAGGATAGAGGAAGACTAACTCCAGATGAGCCCAAATCATCACATACCAAAATGCTGTTGATAAACAAGGAACAAACTAGACAGCAAGTCTTTTTTTCTTCTATCTCTCTGAATGCACCAGCAGATGCCCTTCTCGCCTGCTAGTCTGGGTCCATGTTGCAGTCTGGTTAAGGTTGGTCCAAGATCTTGACAATGGGCCCTGGCCCCATTGGATACAGCAGTGGCCATTTCAGCAGCTCTGTTTTTCTGGGTGGGGCACCATAGGATGGGACTGTAAGAGTAGCTTGTCTAAGGCAATATGGTGAGTTCATGGGGATAATGGGTTCATCAGGATAATGACTAAGAGATGGAAATAAGAATGGAAACAAGACAAATGAATGGCCATGGTTGATGGTTCCTCTTCTTTTCCTACCCAGTACTGGCCAATCAGCACTGACTGCTTCTCTTGTTCTGCCCCATCTTCCCTTCACGGCCAATTGGAAGGAAAAGGGTAAGCAGAGAATTCTAAGGTTAACAGCATGAGAATTTAGAATCTAATGTAACAGAGGGAGAGAAAAAGAAGGCAAGATGAGGCAAGGCAATGCAGAGAGCAGAGGGAGTGCTACAGCTGGAGTGAGAGGGCCCACTGAAGACTGGTCAAAGTACCCTCTCCAAAGTCAAAATCTCTGGTGGAATTTGTATCATTTAGGACTCCTAGCTTTGACAAGTGTTCAAATTGCACAGGTCTGGGCCTCCAAACACAATGGCAGCAGCACCAGAGTGCTGTCACAACCCACCTGAAATTGAATCATGACCCACTGTTGAAGACCTCTGTTGTAAGTTGTTCGTATAATATACAATATGTAGAACATTTTAAAAAATCACTACATAGACACTTCTTATTTTTATGGGGAGTTGTTGCTCCATAGGCTTGAGATTTTGGATGGGTTTAGTTAAAAACCTGTACAGACAAACAGAAAGAACATGCAGCTTGCAGAGAGTTCAGGATTTTGGCCCTGTCCATCACTGCGCCTGATGCATTAGTGGTCTTACCTACTACAGGGCATATACACGTAGCCTATGAATGCAAGATCCATACCCTGGAAAAATGAAGGCTTCATACATCTGGAGCCTATGTGATTGATTGATTGAGTGATTGATTGATTACCTTTATTGGCAATCAAGGCAGCCACATGCACAAGCTTTTGTCTGCAAAGAACTACAGAGAGGGAAGTTTGGGGAAAAGCAACTGAGTGTGCTCAACTACCTTATGCTGCACCAGACCCAAAGTCTGTCTGTATCATCTTCCACACTGACTGGCAGTAGCTCTCCAGCGTTTCAGATTTCTCATGGGTCTTTCCCAGCCTGGCCTGGAGTTGCCAGAGGCTGAACCTGAGACCATCATGAAGAGTATAACCTGCGCAGGAGGGTGCTTTTATCGCAGGCACACCTGTTTACACAAATGCATTTTCTCACTTATTTGCTTTTGCAAATATACTCATCAGAAAGAACAACTTCCAGAAGAGTAGCTGTGATGGTGCCAAACTACACATCACGCTAAATGCATCTGTATGTGGTTGCAGGCTTATGCTTAATCTTAGGCAGCTGCCAGGCAGGGGCAGGCTTTGGATTGGGACCACAGCACAGCTGTAAGGGTATTTATTTAACCCCTTTACCTCCATGCTATTTTTCTTGCAGAAAGTCACCACTTCAAAGCAGCCATTTAATCCTAAGAGTCAAGCTACATACAAAAGCATGCTGCCAAGGTGCACTTCCAAATGAAAACATCTCTTTTGTTTCCTTAACTGTAGTGGGGGGGAGGGGGGGTTTGCATGGGGAAGCTGAAGTTCATTCTTCCCCTGTATGCTCCTCCCTTCCACATTTCCTCCTCCTCTTTGCCTCCCTCTTATTTCCAATCCAGAAAGGAGATGGGGGAGCGGTGGAAGCAAGTAGGCAGACAGAGATGGGCACCCCCATCAACCTGCAGCCTGAGGCAGCAGTTTCAGTTTGCCTCACTGATGGGCTGGCCTTGGAAGTAGAAAGCAGTACTTCTTCAGGTGCATACTTTATAAGGCTACCCTAGAAAGTGTCACTCGAGAATGTTTATCAGTTATGTAGAAAAAGGGAGTTGAGCAAGTTCAGCTTCTCTCAGTAGGTTTGCCAAATGTTCTGCCAGCCACTGCGGATGCATTTTTAACAGGAATATGATACTATATAGCCATTGGCAGGCAATAAAAGGGCAAGGTATTTGCTCTCAACCTCACTTGAAGGGAATAGGCCATCTTTTTCTCAACTGTGTTCATGACTATGTCTCTGGATTTTGTATGTCAAACCCTGGCTAATATTTACTTAAAATTTTGATAGGGAGCGGCTAGTTTATGCAGCAGAATGCTGTCCTGTCTCCTGAACCACTGTCTGGACAATGGAGTAGACTCCCAGATCACAGAAGCTGTCCATCCCTGAGAGAGGGCGAGAAGGAAAGAGAAAAAAAGATTATGATTATGTATAATTTTTGCTGAGCTAAATTACCAATTACAAGGTTTTTGACAGGCATAGTTTGGCATGCAGGGATAAGAACAGATACACCTGCTAAAATTTCCTCTTCTGCACAACTGTTGGCATATAGGAGCTTGTTTTGGAGGCATCTGCTTGGCTGCTGTTGGTAATCTAAGAGCTAGACTAGATCGACAGGGATCTGATTCAGCAAGTCGGTTCTTATGCAGGCACTTCTCCATCTGGGTTATTGTGCTGAATGTTGCTTTGGTTTGAAGGATCATTTCACTGCCTCAGATTGCTACTCGTACATAAGTGCTGATGATCAGAAATTCTACACACTGGCTAGCAGCGGTGACTGCTTCTGGGCAAGGTGTGCCTTTTTTCTATTGTCCATTCCCACAACAAACTTCCTTTACTACGAGGGGTGAGAGTTGCAGTTGGACAAATTCACAGAAAAGACAGACAACCAGATACAAATGCCCTCTAAGCACCACAGTGGGATGGATTCATCAGAGACTAGCTGAGGTATAAGTAAGAAATAATTACTGATGAATAGCTAGAAAAGTCAGCTTGTCAGCTTGTGTATTCAGCCTCTATTTCTGTTTGTCTGGCTTTCTCTGTACTGTTTTATCTTGTTGCTTTAACAGGGCAAAACTAGAAAAGATTTCATTTCCATACTAAGATGAATAGGCATTCAAATGGCAAACAAAATGGCTTATGATTAAAAAGTCAGAGGCCAGATAATAGTTTCCCTCTGTTATGTCTACCTGAGAGGAGGGACTAAGGCAGAAGGTGATTCATCCCGTTCTTGCTGTGCAAGTTGGATGTTCTGTTGTGTCGATAAAATGAAGAGGCCATTACAGGGCTGTAGTCAATAATTATTTGAGGCAGACTAAGCTGGAAAGAGTTGCTTCTCCCACTTCACTACATTGGCAGCATCAAAAGTGCCCCACTTCGGCATGAGAGGAAGGGGGATTGCATTGAAAGAGGGTGTGCTCCCTCTCAGTCAGAAGACAATGTTATCTGAAGGCTCTTCTTACTCTTGACAAGAGTGACATTGGCAAATAGTCAACTCTAATTGGTTATATAATTGCCGCATAGTCAACTCTCATTGGTTATAAAACATTGTTGCATCATCCCATTCACTACATGGTAACCAGCTGGCTTGGATCATCCATGTTACTGTTCTGAAGAAGAGTCTGGTCCAATCTGGTGCCAATGCAGCAGCAAGTTAGGGGAAACCATGGCAGCAAAACAGCTGCAAAAGAGAACATTCTTGGCACCAGGGAGAGTTCTGGGAAATATTTCCCCTCCATGCTATTTTGCCCTGAAAAATTAAATGAGTGAGCATTTGGCACAGCTCCAGTGTTTTGTGCATTTGCAGACCTTAAGCTAAATGGTCCCAGTGGCTCCATAACGGATGGAGCTATAAAGGCAGGAATGTGTGTACTATATTCCATCCCGAGTGTTCAGAATTAAACTTGCTGAAAATCTGTCAATGAGCACAGTAAAAACATCTCATGAGAGAAAACAGTTATACAATTGGTGGTGTGGGACCAAAAAAGTGCTAACAGCTTGCTGGGCCACATACCAAAGCAAGTAAATAGGTGCTTACAAACTTGTCAAGGTATCACTTTGCATTTACGTCCCTGGGTGTAAGCTGATCGCCTGTGAAAAGGACGTGTTCCTTCTCAAGAACCTGCCTTGCACAATTGGCCCATGGGGAAAGTTCAGAAGGTGAAACCCTAAGCGGGGAAGGAGGTTTCCAAGGACAGTGTGTGCCAAGAAGCAGATCTGTAAGTGGACCTCTCTGAGGATCTGCTACACAGGATCTGTTTGCATGGACTGCAGTGCTACTGCCCAAACTCAGTACTGCATGAACAAGATGGAAAGGATAATGCCATGTCCGTAAAAATGGAGATGGATTGATAGTGTGTCCCCTAGGAAACCATTCTTCCCTTTTGGTATTATGGCTATAAAAATCTGAGACTACATTGGAATACCCACTTGGAACTCTACCAGAATCTTGTCCATATTCCTTAGGTAACCAGGAATTTCTGAAAACTCATAGCAAATGCTTCCTGACAAATGATTTCAGGTCCGCATTTTGTTTAGCTCTTTCCTTCTCATTTTTTTCCTTCTCGAGCCACATCATGCCAGCCTTTGGAAGCTGAGCCCTCCTTTTTATCTCCAGTTGAATTATTAAGTCCAGGTTTCTTCCATCCGAGTTCTCTTGTTCTTTGGTTGTCAGAGGTGCCCCCAAAATGACATGTCATAGTTATGCTAAGGTTGGAAGCCGTAACTGGCTTCCAGTTAATTGGAATTAATCAACTAACATTTTAATCAACTAACATATGAAATCAACTAACCTATGAAAGCCTAATCCTATCCCCCCCACCCCGCCAGCCCATAGCATGCAGCCATGCCAACAGCTATATGCTGTGATGGGGGAAATCAGATGGCCAGTGACAGGTACTTCCTAGTAGGTTGTCTGATCAGCTGTAGGTCGCCTCAGACCCACATCAGCTATTTTGCTGACACAGGTCCAAACAAAGGAAAAGGGTGGGTGGGTTGAAAATATCAGGGTTGTGATCCAGCATGCACCGTCGCTGCTGAGATCCACCCCCCCTAGCCCTCTGCCCTCCCCCCTCCCCACGCTGTTGCTGTCTCTGCCAGATCAAATCCCAATTCTCTCTTTGCCTTCCTCGACATCTCTGTGCTCATGCTGCCCCTTTGTCTTGCTTAATAAATTGGAGAAGAATCATCATAGCCCTTAGCCCCTCCTCTCAGGTAGATGTATTTGAGGGTCCTGAGGGTCCCTGCTGGAACCTTCCATTCAGGGAGTTTCTTGGACCCAATATTGCCATTAGTTAACTTTCTTTTGTCTGTTCCAGGCAACTGGCTCAGGATTGTCTCAAGGCCTGGCTCAAATGCTGTGCTCATTCACAATATCAAATCCTGATCTGACAAAACTGTATTGGTTGATATTACTGCTGGTGGTATCTTTAGCCTTACAACAGCAAGTTTGTTTTTCTTTTCACAGATCCATTTTGACGGAGTGGTGGAACTACGCAACTATGGTGGAAACAATTCTGGCACCGTGGACTATTGCCTTAGTTATCTTAGCTGCAGTGCTGATAATGAGCTTTCTCATGTTCCTCCCTCCTGCTGTGGTACTGATCTGGAGAATGAAGACATCGTCACAGATCTCGTTGGAGGGAGCTGTGTAGCCGGCCTCCGCCCAGATGATTCCCGTGGCTTCTCGGAGGTTTCATTTGAGATGCTGAGGCTTTCTCTTATCTGATGCATGAGAAACAACAGATGCCTGATGGTCAAGATCCTGGATACAAAACAGCATTAGCTGTCTTGAGACATTTGATACTGGTATCCTCAGTGCTACATTTTCTGTTTACAAAGACTATTGAGTGAAAAGATACCAAAGAGAAGCAAGTCAAAAAGAAATGTGGTTCCTTTTTAACTTGTCTCATTGTGCCTTGTTGACTAGCATCAACATTCATTTGCAACCAGTATTAAGAAAAAAGAATTAAAGCAAATGCAATACCAGATACATGTAACTTATTAATGATGACCTACTAAACCCAAATGCATGACTCTTTTTGTATCCTCATTATAAAAACATGCATTTGGAATAGGGCTCCTGAAAATTCAGTGAAGGTCTTTGGAGATTCTTTAGGGCCCAGTCCTATCCAACTTTCCAGCACCGATGCAGCCGCAATGCAGCCCCAAAGTAAGGGCACAAACATTCCCTTACCTTGAGGAGGCCTCTATGACTGCCCTCCCGCCGCAGGATACAGCGCACACCCTATGGGCTCGGCTGCATCAGTGCTGGAAAGTTGAATAGGATTGGGCCCTTGATTTCTTCAGGACTTGTCAGTTTCCAATTTATGTTCTATAACCATGAACTTCAGTCCTCTGTAATATAAGATAGGACACCAATGTTCTTTGTTAAAAAATAAAACATTCTAGCATGGTTTAACGGAGTTTGGAAAATTGGTTAATGGAAGACTCTACAGTTAGATAACTAAAGTCATGTTAGATAAATTACACCAACTTGAATGTTATTGAGATTTTTTGTTTTTACTATATAGACACAATCAGCAACTACACCTGTAAATATAGGTATAAAATACAGGTTTGAACAGGGGCATTTTTTTAAACTGAGCTAGTATTTTGTGGCTAGGTACCCAGACTCAGCTTGCTCCTACCTGAGTTGAAATATTAGGCATCAGGCTCTTAGCACTGAAGAGCACTGGGAATCCAGAAAAGAAGCCATGAAGCAACCATGTTTACGGAGTTAGGATTAACTGTAGAATCTGGGAGACCTGGGTACAAGTCCCTGGACTCTCCATGTGATTGTCTAGGGACCTGTTCACAGGACAGTTAAGAAAGCAGGCATGTCAACTCTAGAATGTTGTATAAATTAGAGTAGGTTTGTCACTATGCAAGATCACAACATTTATGCAACCTCTTCCTCAGAAAGCGTAAGAGCTGCTTTCTGCCAATACGGACAAAGGAGCACAGTGACACAATCCATCTAATCATTTTCTGCCCACTGCTAATGTAAGCAAAAAGGAAGGCAAATCAAGCCACAATACACAGCAGGTCTTGCTCATGCTCCTGGTCTAGTCAACACAGTGTGTTTAGTTTTTGACATGCTCTGTGGCTCTCAAAGGAAAGAACACAACTACCGCAAATAAATGATATAGAATTTATTTCAAAAGAGAGGTTTTTTCCAGACTTGCTGTCGGTGATTTGTGCCAGTTTGACATGGTGAGAACATTCCAGAAAAAGAGGTAAATTTGTCACATGTTTGTATGTACATTTGAAATTGCAATGGTGGGAGAGTTCTCAAGTTTTAGCCATATTAACTGCAAAACTCTTGGCTTTGGCTCCCATCCAAGCAGAAGGGCTTTGACATAATTTGGATTAGCAACCAGCCATCAAGCACCATTAAGTAGGAACCTTCAGATACAAAGCCATACACAAGCCTAGGAAAAGATAATCTTTTCGTGACAGAACATGGCCCCTACAGCATCAAAGTCTAGGCCCTTTCCTCCCATTTCTGAATGCAACCAGCACAGCTTGCTCCTGAACGGGGCTATACTATTGTACCTGACCAGCACCAATGCTGCTTTCTCCTGCTCAAGAATCCTGTTGTAGCAACAATTCCTATTGCAAGTTTAAGCTTCTTATTAAGTGCAGATACTGTCCCTTCTTCAGTTAAGGAGGAGCTATCCCCCTCAGCCTTCTCGGGTATAGGTAGCCCGATGCTAAAGCCCCTGCTCTCCCATCTCTGTCTCCAAGCAAGAGAACAGAAATGCAGAATTTAAAATGTACCGTCTATACTCTATTGGCAAGCCAGCCTGCCACCACTAGTCTCTCCTGGGTAGTACCACAGCACAGATGTATAATCACACAAGTATATATATTGTCTATGTATTTGAATAACCTGTTGCACAATTCTTTAATTCTGATTCCAGCTACCTTACAAAGAAACCATCTAATTCAGTGTTTCTCGACCAGTGGTACAGGTACCACCAGTGGTTCTTGAGGTGGTGTCTAGTGGTACCTGCAGGACCCCTAGACCCCTGCCAGCAAGACCAGGAATGCAACGCAATGCAACAAAGAGCAGTAGGAGGCTAGGTTGGGTGGGCAGAAGTCCAAAGCATGCTTTTCCATGCTCAAAAAAGCCCTCCCATTCAAGCCTCTTAGTGGTGTTCATTGCATTGCATCTGACCTCCCAACCCAGAAGTAACTGGCAATGATATCATTACCAGTCACTTCCAGTAGTACTTCAAACAGGTGGACCATATGAATTGGTAAGTGGAGGGCAATAGTTGAGGAACACTGATCTAATCCAAAGATGTTACAGGAGAGAACTTCCACATTGTCTATTATTATTATTATTATTAAGAGTATTTGTATACCCACTTTTCAACAAAAAACAGTTACACAGACAAAATCAAATAATGGAATGGATCCCTGTCCCAAGAGGGCTGACAATCTAACACCCCATAACCTCAACCTTGAAGATAATACTGTATGCTCAATCTGTTTAATTTTTCTTACAGGTGCTGCTCTGCCAAAATTCCCACACCCTCAGCAGGTTTGAAACTGTCACCTTGGCTGGCAGTGTTCATTAACTGCACGACTCTGTGTTACTGAGACAGATGAAAACCAAAATGTCCAACAACTAGTGTGAAGAATACATGTGTTTTGTCAGACACTGGTACATGAATGAAGGGCAGGGGCACAAAAAGTACTCTCAACCCCTTGCAGGAGTAGCACCGAGCAATGCTACGACTGTGCTGTGGCACTGTGGAGGAAGAGTGAGTGGTGGAGGCACACTGGCTTGGTTTCTGGGTGATGGCAGGATGAAAGAGAAAGAAAGAGAGAATAGCACATGCAGATTTAGACTTTTCAAAGAACCCCGAGAACTGTGATGGGGAGGTATATCTTCTAATGGAGAAGCTAAGCTGCAATTCCCAGTCTTTTGGGGGGGGGGGTGGGGGGACAATAGTAGTGTAAAACAAACATCTGTAGAGTTGACATGGCCCTGCAGTTATACAACAAAGGAAAGGTGCTGAAATGCTGCAAAATATTATCTGTTAAAATCCTTAACAATCTGAATGCCATTTCCCCAAGGAAAAGGAATGACAAGCCAATTTAGGACCATAGCATGAACAGGATAACTGGATCCTCTTCCTCTCCTGACCTGCATATGAGAAGGTAGTCTGCGAGGCCTCACAGTAATCAACTTTTAAACTTTTACTGCCAGATATGAAAACTAAAACATTCCCTTCTTCTAGGAGGGTGGCAGTTTTTCAGCAGCTGGGAAATGGTGTGATATCTCATAAAATCATCTCAGGGCCCAAACCTATACCGTCGCAGCGATGGCGCCAGGCTCCAGAGATGTTGCTATGTGCTGCAAACGTGCCATCTGCGGCACCTGGAGAAGAGTGGCTACAGCCCAATCCTATCCACACTTTCCTGGGAGTAAGTTCCATTGACTGTAATAGGACTTACTTCTGATATGCATAGGATTAGGCTGTTAGTCAGCACTGACCCTCAGTGCTGCTCTGAGGCAAAATAGCTGGTGCAGACCTGAGAAGCCCCATTGCAGGGCTTGTGGCTTTCCCTAGGGGAAAGGGACAAAAGTTTCCTTCCCTGAGGAGACCTCCAGTGGCCTTGGTGGTGCCGCCGGATGCAGCGATAGCCGTTTTGACACTGCTGCACCTGGCGGAGCCACTGGATTTAGGATTTGGCTGTCAGACAGCAAACCTGCATATGGCTTTTACTCCCTTTGCTTTCACCATTTCCCACTTTATGAGCAACACAGTCTGTAGGGCTCATTCCTCAGTACGACCATAAGAAAAAAGCATTTGTTTTCCGACAGCCCAATCCTATCCAACTTTCCAGCACTGACACAGGTGTCAACAGGATATGCGCTTCCTAAAGTGGGAGGCAGACATGGAGGCCTCCTTGAGGTAAGGGAGTGCTTGCTACCTTACCTCAGGGCTGCATTGGAGCCAGAAAGTTGATTAGGGGTGGGCTACTTGTAACCTCAGCAGTCTGTATTTGTTTTCAAGTTGCTGGCATTTTTTAATACTGGATATAGTGAGTATTAGTAGACAACTGATCTTTTGACTTAGTATTTTCTACAGACCCTTGTAAAGCTGGTATGGGCTGTACTGCCATCTAGTGGATGGTCCAACCATTGCTTTTTCACAAACATTGCAAATAGTCATCAACTAGATCTCAAAGACAGTATTTTTTTTTTAAAATGTCAGGTTTGCATTACATGCCTACTTGTATCCAAAGGATCATGTTCCTTTCCAGGTCTAACATAAAATTCAATTTAAATGGTTTTCAAACCTACAAGCAGGGGCATAATTTAAGTAAATACATTTCTTTTGACATGCAAACAGTTACTATAATCACATGGCGGAAGGAAGGGGGAGCGCAAGTGTGAAACTAACCATTGAGATCTGTTGCAAAGAGATGCATCTACAAAGGCACTAATAGGATATTTCAATTGTCCAAGGTTAAAAAAAAGCAGCACTGCTAGCAAACTGCGTTCATGATACTGAGAGTACACATTTTGGTGATGGCACACGTAAGCCACAAATTATGATTCATCCTTTGTATAGCACCATCAGTGCCCAAGGTGCTTTACATAATAAAACACTGAGAGACCGTTCTGAAATGCTGAGTCACAGGGTTGCCAAATCCCATGCCAGACAAGGTTTCTGTTCCTTTCAGAGTTGAGGCATAGCAGGGCAGTGTCTCTCTGAAATGAGCTACTGCAATGGGAAAAACGGCAATAGCTAAGCCTTTCTTTGTAGTGGAACTATTAAAGGCAAAACCAAGAAGCTGCAAGCAAGGATTTGGCTGCTTCATTTAAATCAGGCTGGGGGCTGGATCCAGGCTTTGAGCGAATCCTCCCGTGACTGGCACTTACAGTTCCACCACGCTGCGGGACTTTATGTCCCTAACAATGCAAAGCTCCAGGCAGTGGGGTACTGCACCATAGATGCGACTTGCCAGAGCATTGCATCGTCCCAATCTGGGGACATGAAGTCTCGTGGAGCTCCAGAATGCTAAGCACAGGTCACGCTGGGGAAGGCATTCCTGAGGCGCAGCTGTCTCCTGTTGGTGACCGCTGGTTTAAATCAATGTGGAATTCCAAACCCCTATGAATTTTCAAGGGTGTGTGTTGCCTCTCTGCCCTCTTGGCCCCCTGACTCATTCATCCCACATTCAAAGCAGTCTTGCCTGTCTAGAGGGCTTCCTGTCCCTAGGTCTGATATGAGGTTTTCTCCTAGCTTCTCTTTCTGATCATCACCATATACTGTCAATGCCTTGTCCCTTTTCCCACAGGGCTCTCTGTTCTTGTTCTGGCTTGTGACCTAACCTGTCTCAGGCTGCAATCCTAAACAGGCTTACCAGGGGTAAACTCTGCAAAACAAAATGGCACTTACTTCTGAGTAAACAAGGGGAAGACTGTGCTGTCACTTCCTTTGACTGTCTTGCTTTGGAATTTCCTACCACTCAATTTTCTTGCCTCCTACCGCCATTCTCTTTACTGCTTCTTCTTGCTGACTCCACACAGCTCCTCCTGCCCCCAGGTTCTGTGTGAGCTTCTCCCTCTCTCACTTCCCTCATGGTAGAGTCACTAGTTCAGTAATGCGATGACTGTTTCCCTCTAACCTGTTGGAATGTCATGAACATTCCATGATGTCACAATAGCTGAGCCACTGGGTCTGAAAGCGAAAGTTACCTTTTATACATTAGATAGCCCTGTCTAGAGTGGGATCTGGCAACCTGACTAATCTGTAAGCATAAGGATAAAAGACACTCACTCACCCGTCTGAAATATTTTGCCATGAGGCCGTTACAGAAGAAAAAGGTTTGAGGGATATCAGATGCCTGCAAAAGAGGCTTTAAAACCTGACAAAATCGTGTGGAGAAGATCCAGGTACAGGCCAATAATCCTTCTCCACATCAAGAGCCCTGTTTGCATTACCAGCTCCAGTAAGGAAACTGGTTCCCACAACTTCTAATTGTCCAGTTGCACTGAGTAAGCTTATTGAACCTGAGGGAATCTTTTGTTCCCTTTGAACAGAAGAACTTATTGGAGCTGGGTGGAAGGCAAACATTCCATTGTCTGATTGTGTATCCGTCATATGTTCTCCTCATAAGTGGAACCCGAAAGTAGCAGCAATAGGAAAAATAAAAATGGCATCAATCTGCAGTTTTATCTGTACTAGGGGTGTGGGTAAAATGCTGAGAATACAAACAATGGTGGTCTCCGTGGAAGTATCTTTCTCAAGTTCATTTTCTCAGCTTAGAGGATGGTCAACAGCAGCACCCTTTGTAGTGGAATCCTTTTCCCTTGCGTGTGAAGGTTGGCCCCACAATCGTTAAAAGGCCAGTTTCTTTGGAATCTCCCAAGTGAATTCACTTCTCCCAAAGTGACCATAGCAGGCAGTCTTCTGATAGACTGGCTTCTTTAAATTCAGATCTCTAATTGTGTGACCAAAACAAAAACAAAAAAAATGGAGAGAAAAAAAATCATTATTCTGGAGTTTAAATCGTGGCACATTAACCTGCACTTTGCTAGATGGCTGAAACATTAAGTGTGACAAAGCCCTTCATGGAATAGAGGCTGTCTGGAATTTTTAAAAATGTCACTAGCTTCAAGAAATGGCATTAAAAATGGCCTTGGAGTCTACTTGGTGAGCTGCCACTGGGCACAGGTGTATTGAAGAGAAAACAGCTGCCTTGGGCATGGAGATGGACCCAGAGAAAGGGAGCTGAAACTTAGCTGGAGGTGTAACAGGGGACAGGGGGATGTGGAGGGATGGTGCATGCCAGATCCTAATCCCCTTTCACCTCTGAAGCCTTCCAATGCACCTCCTCTGACTGAATACAGCACACCTACTTTTGGTGCAGCTGCACTAGCAGAGGGGAAAGAACATAAGAAGAGCCCCGCTGGATCAGGCCAAAGGTCCATCTAGTCCAGCTTCCTGTATCTCACAGTGGTCCATCAGATGCCTCAGGGAGCTCACAAGGCAACAAGAGACCTGGATCCTGGAACATCTCCCTTGTAATAGGATAGGATAAGACATAGTCAGGCTGTTAGTCACACACCACAGCTCTTTGCAGATGCAAACCCTGCACCCACAAAGAGCTGCAGTACGATCCTCTTAGAAGAGAAGAGGAAAGGGGGAATGCCTTGTCCCAATGTCTCCTGGAGGGGACTGACATGGTGCATATATACCCTAAAACATATCACTGCCTTGTTGGCAAAAGGGAGAGTTGCACAAAAAGAGGTAGAGAGGATCCTGGATAGTGTTCCCAGTCTGTGACTTGGGAAACGTGTCACTTTAAATTCCCTGAAGCAGGAGGAGATAAGACGGTCATAGCTTCAACCTGACTGTTCCTCCCTTGATCTGGTTGTCTAACCTCCTAACCTTCTCTGCAGCCCACCAGAAGTCTGCTTCATTACAGATGCCATGGGAGGAATGGACAAGAGAACTCATGGCTATCTCACTTCCACAGGCAACAGGGGACTTAAAAGCTGCACACATATTATCAGGCGTTGCTTCCTGTTGACACTTTTCCTAAATGTGAAAAGGAGATCTCTACATCTTCTGAATCATTTTAGTGAACTATATGAAGATCTCTACATCTTCTACATCTAAGATCTCTACATCATCTGAATCATGGTAGCGAACTACTTGGCAAAAAATGCTGGCGACCACTACAAGGGGCATGGGGAAAAATACTGACTTTCTCATTGGGATCTGGCTATCCCTGGCTGGAAGAAGCTTTAATTTTCAAAGGCAAGCAGAGCAGGGGAAACAGATACATTTGAAAACATATCATACCACTACATGTATTCACCATTTTAGTTTCTCTTTATCTGAAATTCAATCATGGACACTTTTGGTGTTTATTGTTTTAGCAGAAGGATTGTTGCAAGCCCTTTGTTCTTATGAAATTGAAAGGTCCTTGCTTACCGGACAATGGCTCCTGGCCGAAGGTCAAAATTCTGGTGTACAACATGCAGCAGCTCGTGTTCAGATTTTGTGGATGTACCATAGGTGAACAGCGAGATGGAGAGTGGCTCAGCCACTCCAATGGCATAGGCAACCTTTTAGCAAAAAGCAGAATTATTTAGGCTTGGTTCACGCATGCGTCTACATCCTTTGACGATTGCAACAACCAGTGAACATTTATACATGCAGAGAGTCGTACTAGACTTGATAGTGATCAATGCTTATTTAAACACAAAACTGTCCCCAATCACTTGGAAGTAGTGGGGGGGGGGAACATGGGGTATAGACTGATTTTAAAGCAAAAAGGGTAGATGGCTGAGGGGAATGGCCAGCCCAATCTTGAGCTGCCTGTTGTGTCGGGGCTGCTGCAGTGCCGAAACGGCTGCCACGGCATCCTGCGTGCAGCACAGCCGCCGCCGCTGGTTCCTCGGGAGAAGGGGACTTTTGTCCTCTTCCCCTGGTAAGGGAAGTAGCCCCGCAATGGAGCTACTCGATTCTGCGGCAGCCCTTGGGCTGCTGTAGAATCCAGAGCCTCCGTGTTGGGCCCACAGGCCTGACACGGAGTCTCTCAGAGCTCCTCCAGTCCCACCTCCCTCCCCTGGCATGCCTCCTCCCTGCCCTCACCCCACCCTCCCCGTCTCCGCCCACCCCAGAATGCCTCCTCCTTGCCTCCCCCACACCCTCACCTACCTTTCCACCACCTGGCAGTTCGGGTGACTGCGGAGGTCCACTGGTACTAGCCCAGTAACAGCTGGCGCTGACCTAGCACCAACACTGGACTGGCACTGAGGGCTGCAGATGTGCCTTATGGCACGTTTGCGACACTCAGTGCCAGCACAGGACCAGCGGTAAGAGCTCAGGAATGGGCTCTGAATCTTCAGAATGCAATACTGGGCTCCCTTACAGGATTGTTGTAAACATTGCTGAAATAATGTATGTTAAGTACTTTGAATATTCAAAAAAGTGCTACATAAATGCTAAATATTATTATCAACAGTAAAATTATCTCAGGCACCAATTGTCTGAAGAACTGGAAAGCAGCTACCTTTCCAAGTGGACATTATTAGGCTAACATAAGGGAGTGTCTATTTCATGTTTTTATTGATAAGGATCCTAGTCCTATTCCTGGCATGCGCAACGTAACTCCGGGTTGATGCTCGGATCTGTGCCACCTCATCAGGTGGCACAGATCCAAGTAGACCCATTGGGGCTGCTGTTGCCAATCTGGGATAAGAGGAAAAGTTTCCCCTTGCCTTGCCTTGGGCTGAGCCACAGTCAGCCACATCCTATGCTGGATACAGCGTAGGCCTCCTGGACTGCCTGTTCCAGCACAAGTTAGGATTGTGCTGTCTGTTACACAAAACGCATGATGTCATCATACCATGGGTTTTCCAGCCACTACCTGTTACCCTGCACATGCCTGATCTTGTCTGATCTCAGAAGCTAAGCAGGGTCAGGCCTGGTTAGTACCTGGATGGGAGACCACCTGGGAATACCGGGTGCTGTAGGCTTATACCATAGTCTTTCGAGACTGAAGGTTGCCAACCAAAAGCTGCAGTCAATGGTGTGGGAAAATTCGCAGCACCATGACGTCATGCATTGAGTACCATTAGACACAGTGGGAAAGACAGAGGAGGAGAAGACGGAACCTGCTGGTTTTGGTAGTAGTAACAGGTCTGTTGTAATATCAGTTCCAGTTATTACTGCAAGATCCAAAAACAAGGAAGTGAACAAAAGGCAACTTACTTGGACCAGAACACGTCGACAAAGCCCTGCCTTCACCAAGGACTTGGCAACCCAGCGGGCTGCATATGCTGCCGACCTATCCACCTTGGTGTAGTCTTTGCCTGAAAAGGCCCCGCCTCCATGAGCCCCCCATCCACCATAAGTATCAACAATGATCTTCCGGCCAGTCACTCCAGCGTCACCCTGCAAGGAGGCCAGGACAAATGTCACATTTTCATGGGAAACAAGCTTTTGGGATGCTACCAAATGAAAGCTATTTATTACAGTGCCTCAAATTAAAGCTGCAACAGTGACAAAGGTTTCCTTTAATTCACTTTATGGCCTGTTTTGGAGTGTTTTTTTCTTTTCTTTTTTTTTTGTCATATCCGTTATTTTAGGAAGGTTATCCATGTACAATCCTAAACAAATGTACCTTCAAGGAAGTCATATTGACATGAATGGAATTTATTTCTGAGTTAGCAGGGTTGAAATACAGCAATCGGTTTTTTATTTCAAATCTATAAATGCTTCTCTGTCAAAAGATGCACAATAAACAACACTAAAATCTATCAGGTACGCAAACAAAACTGAAAATCAATACAGTCAGATCTAACATCCTATCATGGCCTCTATAATTTAGGAGCCAACAAATTTTAACATGAGAAGCCTGAGTGAACAGCAGTGGTTGACAAGGTTCCTGAAGCTACATACGGATGCAGCATAATGAGCTTCCATGAGGCTTTGATGCCACCACTCCAAAGTCCAAGCTGTGGGACACCAACAAAAGTATCTTCTATCAACTCTTAGGAAAGTCTTCTGAGTCTTCTGAGATTATCTTAGTAAACTTGGGGGGGGGGGTCATCTTGGAGCTGTTCCTTAGTTATATCCCAAGAACAGTGGGTCTAAAATAGTGTTTGGGGAGACCCTGGGACCCTGTGATCAGTAATGATGGAAGAGCATCCCCAAAGTTTCCTGATCATAATCAGTTGTTCTCTAAAATGGTCAGAGATTTGGGTATACACACAGCTGCACTCTCACTTCATGCAGAGCAACACTGAGGCCTGAATGATCGGGTCAGTACCTGATTTGAATCATCTGCATCCTAGAACTCTTCCCCAAATCCCCTGCAACACAGAATTCTGTGGTAGGTGTGCAAGGGTTTCTCGGCAGACAAGGTGATGTATAAAGGATCCCTTGAAGCTAGAAACTTTGAAAATCAGTGAACTAGAGCATTTTCTTGGCACAAGGTTGGGTTTTATTTTTTAATTAATAGAGGAGTTTTGCAGAGCAAATGGTGTACAAATTAATCAAATATAATCAGAAGAGCCATGACATCTTGGTGCATTTTTTCCCAGTTACCCATTGTAATTACTAGTTTAAATAAATATTTTCTCACAGATGGGACTACTTTTCTTCTGAATTCAAATTGGAGGCATGCAGTCTTAGAGCTGAAAAGGGTTTTGTTTTTTTGCGTGTGTGAAAAAGCAAGAATTTTCTGACCTCAGAGGAACCCACCCCCCTTTTGTTTCTGCATAAGTAACCATTCTAAATGTTACTAAAAGAAGGTGAAGCCTAGATCAGTGACTCATGCAGAAACACAAAGGTGAGGGTGACAAATGGTCCAAGCCTAACTGGGCTGACCAGCAGTGGAAAGGATGTTCCAATGGTGCTGACTGCCATAAAGCTGCTCCAGCAGTATGCTGCATGCTGGCAGGAAGGTTGGAGTCTTCTTGCCCACACCAGGGGATCTCCAGCCACCTTCCAAAGCCACCTGCCAGTCCCGCCCCGCTCCTGCCTTACGGCATGTTTGTGACACTCAGCACTGGTGGAGGGCCAGCGCACTGAACTCAGGATTGGGCTCTGAATCACCCTGACACAGAGGCGTAACATAACTACCTGCCCTCAGGATGCTTATCATGCCAGTGCTTGGCTTGCCACCTCCCAGTTAGGAGGCACAGGTAGGGCATCATGCGGAAACACTGGGGAGTGTGTGTGTGTTCCTTGTATGGCAAATTATATTCTACACACTAAGAACAAATTTGGGGGGATGTAAGTAGAGTGTGCCTTCACTTTAACTGAAAAGCCACACCCATCAAAACTTTCAAGAACACTGGTCCATTAGATGACAGCTACCAGTCATGACACAAATGTTAGAAAATGTGATTTCACTGGTTCAAAACAGTGTATGAAGAATATGCATAGCCTTTTCCCAAGATTCAGTAGACACACACCTGTGGTCCTCCGATGACAAACCGGCCACTAGGCTGAAGGTGGTAAACGGTTTTCTCATCCAAGTACTTGGCTGGAACCACAACCCTGATCACGTGCTCCTGCAAGGCGTTACGCATGTCCTCCAGAGAGACAGTTTCATCATGCTGCACAGAAATCACAATAGTGTGGATGCGCACTGGGATGACAGCACCATCTTTCTGTATATATTGAACTGTGATCTGAAGGCAAATAAAGAAGCAATGACTCACCACAAGACAATAGAACAGTGGTTCCCAAACTTTTTAGCACAAGGACCCAGTTTTTAAAATGACACTCTATTGGGACCCATGTAGCTTTACAAGACTTAAAAATAAAAGTTTCACTTTACCGGCCATTCAAGCCTTTGTTTTTATCCTATTTACAATGGTAGGGGATACCTCCTGGAGCATTTGTTGAGCTCCATGTTCACTGGAACATTCTGGTGACCTCGCATTCCTCTTTGTCTGGTCTTCAATAGGAGCCAAGGTAAATTTGCCTACTCATGAGTGAACACGCACATGCTGCTCCATTTCAGTTTCCACGGGGTTCAAAACATTTTCCTTGTCAGCTATCAGCTTGTCAGTTTCGCTATACACCAAAAATCGAGTCGCGACCCACTGGTGGGTCCCAACCCACAGTAATGTTCCGCCAGGGCTGATTGCCTTCGGCAGTCATAATATACATCTGGCAGTGCAAAGAGCTGTGAACTGCCAGCACACCATCAGGAAGACTTGAGCCTTCCTGAGCCCAACAGAGTATTGCCCGGATGCACTGGGACAGGAGGACATTGGGGGAGGGTGGAACGGGGCAGAGGGAGGGTAGAATGACGCAGCAAAAGGGTGGGGGAGGCTGAAATGGGGCAGCAACAGGTGTGGAGGGATAGCAGATCAGGTATGGGAAGGGGTTCAGCTGCAGCAATGGCCACAAAATCCTAACCCCCTTCCTAGACCCAATCTTGTAGTGCAGGTCCATGCGTGTCCATTCGCAGGTCCATTCGCTGCAAAGACCCCTCCATGCTGCAGAGGCTTAGCCTTGGGCAAGGGAACAAATGTTCCGTTACCCACAGGAGACCTTCACAACTGCCTTCCCCAGGATGCAGCGGTAGCTATTTTGGAATCGCTGCAACAGTGGGAGAGGGGAGAATAGGATTGGGCTGTGTTATTGATTCATTAGTTAGGACCTACCTTTTAACAGTGAGAACAAATTTTAGTCAGTGGGACTGAAAGTTGACACACTTATTTTTTAAAGCTTTTTTGCTTCAGTGTTAAAGTACCAGGAGATAAGAAAATTTTCAAGATAGCTTCTCCTGATGATTGATAGCTTTTCATTATTCAGTAGTAAGTTACCAATTACATAGTTTCTTTTAAAAAGAACTTTGATATTTTAAAAAATATGGAGTACATCAGTAAGTGGTGATGAACTAGAGCCATTAGGAAGAGATTGTTCATTAATATTGTTCGTGTCTTTTCTTTTCTTGACCATCTCTGTTCTTTAAACTAGAAATTATCAAACAAAGATCCTTGGAATTTTTTTTCCCCTCTACCTTAATTAAATCCAGTTCTAATGACTAAACCAAGGTTACCTATGAGCTCCATGGCTAAACAGAGACCTAAACCCATGCCTCCCTGGTCCAACAATATACCTATTGGCTCTTATGTAAGTTAATATTTTACCAATTAGTTTCAGCTCAGAGCATTTGGCCTATGGTGTGGTTCTGATACGATAACTAGATGTAAATAAAATTACTGCTTCCTGTTTTCTTCAAGATATCTTAGGATGTTTTTTTTTTTACTAACAAATTGTGCAAAGATAAGGCAATTTAATGAATCCACAAAGGTGACCTGTAAAAACCTACTGACAAAACAGTAGAAATTGTTGGGAATAGATCCTACCATGAAGTTAGTGCCACAGAAAATGCATCAATTAGAACCATTAAACCTTATTTCACACACGACAACTGTTTTCACTGGGCCTTTACTGTGGCTCTCAGCTAATGTCAGGAAACTGTGTAATGATTAGCGCCTTCCGCAAAGAAAACAGTAACTCATTTCTAGGGAGTTATTGCTCCTTTAATTTATTAGAGTACATTGTGTATACACAACAGCTATAGCTAAAGTAGGTATCTGTGTTGATCCATTAGGGAAAAAAATTCAAACTAGTTTGTGACATATATAGATAAATATTGTAAATATGGTACTCAGATGTGTAGACCAGGGGAGGGAGGGATAAAAATATTATAGAAAATTGGGGGGGACAACTGGGGGGGCTCTTATGTACTATATCTGCTTTTAGAGGAATCAGTGACATTATGTTAAGTGTGTTAGAGTAATGCACATTTAAAAAACTTTTCCTCTGGAAAGCTGGCATGATGATATTTTAACCTGTATTCTGGTTTTAAGCCCAAACAGTATAGCGTTCCTTTTTGTTAACCACTATGTTAATAATTTGGTGTTGCTTTTACTTTTCTCTCCTATTGTCAATCTACAGAAAAGAAAAATCTAAGGGTGCAACCCTTTTTTGCAACATTTATTTCAGATATGTATAAACCACATTTCCATCATAATATTCATTGTTACATTATATCCTGTCTTTCCCTTTATTGGGTAAATAGCATTTAAATAAAACTCAAGAATTTATATTCATGAATATACAGAACAATATTTTATGTGCTAACTGCTACATTACGCATTCCATGTGCTTTCCCTTAATTAATATTTATATCTCTCAACAGATCTGTCTCAAATGTAACCAGATACTGACAATGCACATGTAGAAACTTCAATCAGTTTGGATAACTGATCCAGTTTTTATTAGCATTTAAAATGTTCAGGTTTATAAATGACAAGATGCTGTTTTGATTTGTCCACCTTAACTACACAGGCTGTCTTGTGCCTATATAATCCTGCTTTACATTGGGCTTTTTCTGGTCTTCCATCCAAGGAACTGAAAAAAGTCTGTCCCAAATCACTTCAATATTGCTGCAACGTCAGACATTCCTAGATCATTCACTGAGTTGAATGATCATTCTATGGTTATAAATATTAAATTTAATACTAGATTCAACAAGTAAATATTTCAATTTTTCCCAAAATCAAGGTAGTTGAATGAGCAGAGTTCACCAAACAGAGAACTGGGAATGGGATTCATTCACCAGCTGCTTGTGTTATCTGTGCTAATCTGCTCTCTTTAACATTACTAGTCCCTGGTTTTTCTGCTTGTGTCAAACCTATAGTCTGCATTGTTGGCGTGGGTTGACCTGATGCTTGTTGGCAGAGTGCCTGGTACTGCCATTCACTGTGACACCCCCAAACCCTGCCTTTATGAATCTCAGTATCTGAGCTGTTGGAATCAGGGCAATCCTAGATCAGCCAGTGCAGTGGACCTTGTAGACCACCTGGATATTTGTCGTTGCCACGATGATGACTGTGTGTTTACTTCCTAAGTTCCAGTTCAAAATACAGGTGTACCACCATATCTCCGGGAGTTCTGCCCCCCCCCCCAATACAGAAGCCATGAATATGGAGCAACCCTATATAAAATACAATACGTGCCCCCATCCCCCTCCCTTGCCCATTATCTACATTTTTATTTATTAGCAGAGGAAGAATGCGTTTTCTTGCTTAAAAGAAACTGTTTCTTGCTTAACCAAGCAACGTGACATGCAGGCAGGTAGCTTGGATGCTAGAGGAAGGAGACCAACCATACATTAACAGGAAGCAGGAAGCTTCCTGTTAATATTCTGGCTACGTCCCTCTAGCAGCCAGACTGTCTGCCTGCATGCCATATTCCTCAATTAAGCAAGAAACTGTTCCTTGGTTAAGCAAAAAATGTGTGCTTCCACTGTTAATAAAAAAAAAATGAATGGGTGTGGGGGGAATGAGGGGGGCATGGAGAACTGTAAATAAGTGTATCTACAGATATTGGATCCATGGATATGGGAGGGGATGTCTGTAGCTACAGGACATAACCAGTAGGAGAAACTAGACCATGTGGCTGAACTGGGAAAGGAAAAGGCAGAACAAACTCTCAGGAAAGAATTATAGAACAGGGATGCCTGTTACTAAATGAGAGGTGTGTGATCTTCTCCTGAGGAGCAATGGTCCCTCATGCCTGACATTAATTCAAATTACCCCATGAGGCAATAAAGACAGCAGGCTGCTGTTAAAACGCACATTTCTGATTTCATTGAATATCTGACCAGTCAACGATCTGTATCTCCACCTGTCTGGGAAACAGGATTTCTCTAATCTACCTCCTGGCGACCAAAAAACAAATCACATGAAATGGTTCTAGTACCAAGAAGAAAAACATTGGTATAAAGCCTAAATTTACCTGGGTTTTGGAGTCAGGTCTAAGCCAAGGGAGAACCCCATTGCGTCTCAGCTCAGCCATTTTGGCATTCAGTTTGTGAGCAAGCATGACGGTCAATGGCATACATTCTTCTGTCTCGTCTGTTGCATAGCCAAACATCAGGCCCTGAAGGGTGAAAGAAATGCTTGTTTTTCAGCAACTAGAAAGGAGAGCTTTTAAAATGTATTCATCAGCTGCTTCTTTATTCTCTTCATGAGATTGTTGCAAAATGAAACTAAGGGACCAACTCAGCTGCTGTCTGTCTTGTCAGGGCGGCTGATCCAGGTAGGGCACCTCACTGACCTTTTCTCTACAAACTACTTCTTCATACAACTGCTGCCACCACTGTGAGTTGTCTTTTACCTGCACTTCTGAGCACGGAGACTCAGCTTCATCAAGTTTCCAAAGATAGTCCTATGGGGCAGGGGAGAATTAATTCCCCTCTGTCATCTTTGTGGTGGGTGCTAGGTGCAAGAGGGAAACAAGATACTTGTCTACCATTGAGTCCTTTAAAAAAAGAATATATTCTTAAGAACAACAACAAAAACCCCAAGAAAATCTAAAACAGCATCCAAAATTAACCAATAAAAGCTACCTCAGCAACATGAGCCTTGGGTTTATTTAGTTGCGTCTGGAGGTTTTCTGAGGGATGTGGCCTCCCCACATCTGAGAAGGCCTCTGAGAGGCATTTCTAGTTTCTCAGCCAACTGGAAGTGCCTCTCCAAGGCTTTTTGATGTGCAGGGAGACAGTATCCAGCCTCCCCACACCTCAGAACACCTCTGGACATGAGTGGAAGGCACTTCCAGACACAATCCAGAGGTCTTCTGCGGGCCCTCCAGATGTGAGTTTGGAACCCTCATTGGGTCAAATCCATGGGTTCAGAACTGTAATGATTCTTGCATAATGGCATGCAAATTCCAAATGACTGCATCCTGAAATATGATTGCACATGAGGCTTGTTAGCACTTTATGTTAATTATCTACAACAACAGGTTTATAATGTGGTTTATAGATGGACTGATTACCTGGTCCCCAGCACCAACTTCTTCTTCACTCCTATGCAGATGAACACCCTGGGCAATATCAGGTGATTGCTGTTCCAGTGCCACAAGAACATTGCAAGTCTTGTAGTCAAAGCCTGTAGAGCAAAATTGCAAACCATGAATTACCTTTCTTTTGTTTTTTAAAATTATTTTCTTCATTTAAAAAGTCATGCTTTGTAGGACTGCATGGAGCATTTTTACTAGATCATATAGATAGAGTGTCAGCAGGGTTTACAAGTTCCAGTTCTAAAGTGGGTGTCAATATCCAAGAAAGGAAGATCCCATTTTTTTAGTACAGGTAATGAAAAATGAAAAAAAAAAAAACTTCATTCCAAATATAGGATTGTCCATTGTATGGAATGTTTTCTAAAGAGAATCCACAAAGCTCCATGCCTTGAGGTCCGCAAAAAATTGAGTTGGACAAAAACCTTAAGAATCATTTACATAGTATGTAGAATAGCGTGGAGAGATAAGGCACATGCTGGAAAAATCTCATGCTCATGTGATATTCAATGGGTGGCTGCCACCCAAAATGGTAACTATGAATTTACTTTTCTCATCCCTCCATAACATCAGAGTCCTCTCATCATGGTGTTATTCACTTCCCTCCCCCCACTTCACGTAATTGTTTGTCACTGGCTGGCAGATTTACCTGTGAGTAGTACCTTGCATTTGACCTACACACAAACATGTCTCAGTAATTCATACAAATCCTAGGTCAGTTGATAGGGCCCAGTTACCAGCACTGATGAAGAAATAAAATCTAGCAAGAATAGCAAGAATGCTACAAAGCACCCAGGAGGTCCTTCAATAGCTCCAACCTTGAGATAACCTTTAACTGCACAGTAAATAGTTTTTCCTTTCCTCATGGAGGAAGCTGGAGCTTCTCTCCTGGGAGTGTTTGAGCGTTCCTCAAGCACAATTGCACCAGTTTTTCCTTGACCTAGCTGAGCAAACCGAGATGGACTTGTTTTACAACTTTTGGTTGACCAGAGTGTTCACATCACTCAGAATTAGGAGTCCTTCCACTTTCCACCAACCTTTAGCTGAGTCATCATAACCTATGTTCATAATTGTGTCCCGGACAATCTGCTGATAATCCACCACAGCTCTGGATGTGATCTCCCCACAGAGCAGCACCATCCCTGTCTTGCACACTGTCTCTAAAGAGGAAAGAAGACAAGAATGAAAAATGGGAAACCGTTCCTGGTTTCACACGCACACGCCTTATATCTAATCGTTCATACCCAAGCATCTTGAACCCACCCAACCCAGCACACACATGCATGCATACACACACCCCTATCTTCTTTTCTTCCAGCCATCTGAACCTGTCTCCTGTACTCTGTACCAACTGAGGTTTCTGAACAGTCTTCACAGCTAGCCCCTGCAAACTGTGTTACAATCATCTATGCCACCAATGCCCAGGTCATCATAAGCAAGTCATCCCATTCAGTCTTTCTTCACAGCAGCCTTGGTAGGAAGGTCAAGCTGAAAAACACTGACTACCCAGATTACCCAACGGACTTCATGGTTGAGCAAGGATCTGAACCATAGCCTCAGTGGTACAACACTCAGTTTTCTCTCTGTCTTTCTTTGATAGAGAACTTTGGGTTCATGCTCAATCTTTCACTGAATACAGGACATAGTAACTCTCTTTAAGTGCAGACCCACACAGAAATCATGGTGCAGAGATGGAGATGGAAGGCAAAAGAAAATCACCTCTTTTACCTCTTTTCCACCCCCCACGATTTCTTTACATGTACAGTAAAAGTTGCAATATGCAGCATCTTTAGGACTATAGTAACTATAGTTGTACTATAGGACACTGTAATTATCTGGATATCAGAACAACTCCCTTGCTGTAGATGTCAGTTTCTCCCAAACCTTCTCAGTTTCACTGCAGAGCTGCTCTGAATGCTTTTGAGTAGCTTCTGTAGGCCTCATCAGGTTGCAAAGCAGAAGTCAGTGAGGTCACTGAACATGTTAATAGAGCTTTCCAGAACATCAGGTGCTGGATATTGCAAGTTGTACCATATATGTATCATTGCCAGTTTCTGAGCTCTATCTTTTCATCCATCTGAAGCACAATCATGGAACAGAACCCAGGACAGAATGAGATGAGCTTGGTTCTTAGCAGTTCCCATTGAGAACAATAAGACAAAAGAAATGAAGTGTATTCAATTGGAGACATTTTGGAGCAGGGGGACAAAACTCCTCCTGTGCTGGCATATATGGATCCTTCATTCCCCTCACCACTACTCATAATGATGGGCATTTTGCTAGTAGAACAGCAATCTTATGAAAAGATAAGAAGTGGTTTCTTACCACAAGCAACCTTGGCATCTGGATCTTGACTGAGATGAGCATCAAGCACAGCATCACTGATCTGATCACATATCTTGTCTGAAAGAGACCAGTTTGGCATTTGAAAACATCAGAGAGTATCACATTTGTCCCACTTAACTAAAAAGTAAAGGAGATTAACAGACCAACCTTATACTTACCATAGGGATCTCCCCCTTGCAATGGTGCTGACTGCCACAAAGCAGTCACAGCCTGTCGCAAAAGGCGCTCCATCAGCACATGACTTGGTATACTGTCAGCAGTGCTGGGGGAAGGGCTGCACCTTTTTTCCTGCACCATCACGTCTCCCACCGCTCACCAGAGCAGGTAAGTCATTGGGAGAGGCAGGAGGAGTAGCGGGAGGGTAAAATGAGAAGGGGGAAAAACAGGGCAAGGGGAGGGCAAATTGAGTCCTGGGAGGGGATTGCCAATACCCTAACCCCCTTCCCTGATCCTGAGGACCTGATCCTGCAGTGCGGGTCAACATGGACCTGAACCAGCAAAATAACTGACCCACCCACACTGCGTAGGAAGACGACTGCCCTACCTGGATTGCCCCACCACAATAGGAGGCAGCGGTCACCATTTTGGCGCCGCTGCATCAACAGGTGGAAGAAGAGAGAGGATTGGACCCTTAATCATTTGTGTGCACACTGCTTGGCCTCTTATAGAAGAAAGCCAACAGGATAAAGAATAGTCAGACTCTGAGTTGCAGTTTACAAACTAATAGGGACGACTGAGTCACATGGTAAGATATTTTTACACGGCTGATTTTATATGAGCAAGATGAACACCTCAGTAGCAACACGACTCCTCAAATGAAATTTTGTGACCCTCCCTTCTCAATTTGCTGGTCTCTAAAGCCCATTCAGATTTTTGTGGAGTTAGAAGTCATCCTCATCTTTGTTTATGCAGAGTCTAGCACTCTGCTAAGACCTCAGATTGCTCTAACACACTCTATTACATTCATCCGTGTTAACGGATACAAAATACACCATTTCAGGACCAATCCTGAATTTGAACTCTCCCGCTTCCAGAAAGCACAACAGGCAAACTCCTTTGAACTTCTAATAAAACAACAAAAGAACTCAGTAACTGCAACCAGAAGATATATGGACTGGTAGATTTTATGCATCCATTTGGGCCAATTCACACTTAAAGTCATTTCTGCCCAGCGTTGCATATATGCAACAGGGATCAAATATGTACACCTATGGGCTGGACAAATATGGGTTAATGATTACAAACATGTTTATGTTTATACCAGTGTTTCCTGCAGGTGAAGTATGAGGAGGGAATGCATGTCTCCAAACGTTCACTGGTATGTGGTTGACGTCTAGGCCATAACTGGGCATGGCTCATAACTGTCACATGTCTACTGTTCTGGCTTCACTCTTTATGGCACCATTCCAACAAGAGGATATATTTGTGAGTAATGTGCAGCTGTTTCCCAGGGCTGAAAAGTCCGATGTGAGTTGCCTTAAAGATCACAGATCATCAAGAGCGGTAGGGTGGGACTGGGGGAAGGAGGAGATTCAGCCTGGATTCAGCCCTACCCCACTGACAGGTGCTACTGAAGACAACTTGGACTGGCCTTTTCAACCCTGAGAAATGCAGACACAGCACCCATTTGCACATGTGTTTTCCTCAACTGGGTGAGCAATCCCAGTAGGAAAAACCATAAGCCCACAGCAAACATGCGTGCTGCCAGGATGTTTGTATATTTTTTGTTAGCCACCTTGGGTGCCCACATAATTGGGGGGGGGGGGGGGAAGAGTGGGATATTAAAAACATAAATGTGTGAAACACCCTTGTTTTAGCTTCTCTGTTTGGTTTCTGCCCCACATTTTCAACAGTTCCAGGTACGCTAACAGATGTCTTTCCCAAACACTCAGGAAATCAATACTGGTAAGTCAACGCGTTCTAGCTGGCTCTGAGTGCAGAAACAACTGATACTAAGAGCATGCACGCACTGAGGGGGTGTAACACAAATGGAACATGCCTCTCAACCACGACAGCAGCTGCTGCTGTACAGCTGTGAATCAAAGCAGCCCTTGAATTACCAAGCAAGAAACTGCCCCAGATTGTGCAGCGGCATTAAGCTGCTCTGCTCTACAAAGGAACAACATGCACATGGAAAGAAATCTTTCGTTAATTCCTTGCTCAGCTATTGTTGCGTGTGGACAGACTAGAACTGGGAGCCCTACAAAAAGGACGCTGGCTCCCTGCTATTTGCACCACTGTCAGTGGTGTCACTAGGATTCGCGCCATCCAGTGCGGGAGGCCTGCGCGTCACCCCATGCAGTGGGTGGGGCAACACCCCAGGTGGTGGGCATGGTGATGTACCATCGCCCCACCCTCACTGGTCTTTTGGCTGTACCTTTTGTTCCGTTCTAACACAGATCTGTTAGAATATCTGTTCTAACACAAATATTTCAATGTGGTTTGTTTCATTGCATTCTGCATGAAATTACATATTGATTGATATATAACATGATGGTGTAATTCCTCCAGACTCTGATTTTAGTGATTTTGAAAACTTGTAGAGTCACACACACACACCTGTGTCAACTTACTAATACCTTATTGTAGCAGTTCTCAAACTTTTAGCACTGGGACCCACTTTTTAGAATGACAATCTGTCCAGGACTCATTGGAAGTGAGGTCATGGCCTGAATTGACATCATCAAGCAAATTAAAATAAATAATTAAATTAAAATAAAAGAAATAATAAAATAAAAGAAAGGGGGAGCTAGTCCTGTTCCACCAAGTGAATCTACTCTGAAGTAAGTTCTATTGTGGTCAATGGGGCTTACTCTCAGGAAAGTACGTATGGGTAGGATTGCAGCCTGAGCCCAATCCTATACATGTCTACTCTGAAGTAAGTCCCATAGTGGTCAATGGGGCTTACTCTCAGGAAAGTGTGGGTAGGATTGCAGCCTGTGAGCTCAAGCCTATGCATGTGTACTCTGAAGTAACTCCCATAGTGGTCAATGGGGCTTACTCTGTAGTCTGCCTGCAATAACAACCCCCCCCCCCAAAAAAAAAAAAAAAATCAGGGAGATTTCCAGCCCTCCCAGTGCCCAGTTTAAAGTTCTTCTATTTCAGGCACATCAGAATAAAGACCCACCTGGCTTTGCAAATGCAAAATAGAAAACTTTCCCTTACCATTCAAGCCTGTTGTTTTGTCCTTTTATTTGGGGGGGCGGGAGAGGCTGCCTTCTGGAACATATGTTGAGCTTCAGTTCCATTGGACCACTATTCTGGTGTCCTCACATTCTCCTCTGCCTGGCCTGACCACCAGCCAAGGCTCGTCTGCCTACTCACAAGTAAACACAACCATGAGGCTGCTTGGCTTTCCATAGGGCTGCCCTTCTCCCTTCTGTGGGCTGCACAAGGGGGGCCCCTTCTCCCTTTTGTGTTCTTGGGGGCTGCATTCATTGGATCAGGACCATTCTGACATCCTTGGAGTCCTCTCAGCCCTTGCCTGGACTAAGGCAAGTTCACCTACGTGAGTAAAAACAGCCACGTGGCTTCATTTCGAGCTCAACAGATGCAGCTGGGAGGGAGACAGGGACCTCCTTTACGTGTTTTTGGAGGCTGCATTCATTGGATCAGGACTATGGTGGTGTTGTTGGATTCCTCTCAGCCTGCCCTTTCCAATGGACTATGGCAAGTACACCTGCTCATGAGTAAACACATATACAGATCACTTTCACTTTCCATAGGGCTCCATGCATTTTTTCCTTCCAGTTTTTTGGCCATAACTTTTGAAGGAAAGGAGCTATTTCAGTTCTGTTTTTTGCATTGCACTCTGCCAGACATTTGGCATCCAACGGTGTATGGCACAATGGGGAGCTCTGAAAGTTGTGAAGTTAGCGCACCCTCCCCCCAGGGCATGTCACCCCCCTCTAGGTGAGTCACCAGGTGTGGCCTGCACCCCCCACACCATGCTAGCAATGCCAGTAACCACTGTGCTGCTGGCTGGATGAAGAACTTCAGGCAATTTCAGATAGTTCAGTCATGAGCCCAGAAACCAATTGGCTTGGGAAGCTGATGGGGAAGACCAATCATCTAGCTGGAAAGGGAGCTACACGTAAGCAAAGACATACAAGAGAGTACAGGCAGTCCCTGACTTACAGAAATCCAATGTACAGACAACCACATCAGCACTTTCATGCAGGTGCAGTCTGCCTGGTCTTGTGCTTTCGCTCATGCACAACAAGGTTATTCCAACTTGCATCAGTTCCAGCTTCTGGACAAACATCCAGAACAGAACCAGGACAGAAGTCGGGGATTACATATAGTTGTAAAAGGTGTTAATGATTGACTCCACCAGTAGAAGGAGCTGATTTGGCTGTGGTTTGTTGCTTGTTTCTGTCCCTGCATTGTTTCTGCTTCTGCTTAAAAGGGTTGTGGTGGCACCATAGCAGACTTACGTGCTGCAGCCCTAAGGACCTGAAGGCAGCTTGACTTGAGGAAATCTGCCCCTTGAATCTTGGAAACAGAGGCAGCGGCTGAGAGTCCGCTGCTCAGCCCCTTTCCCCTCTGCTCAGCTTCATCAGACTATATAAGGGGGGGAAAAAACCTTCCCTCTTACATAGAGCCTAGCTGGGAGAGCCATTATTGTTCTTTTGACCACTGTCAGAAGCCAAGCTGCTTGTGGTTTAAAGATTTAACTTCACTATCCCTTGCTCTCTGGACCTCTTTCCATTCACAAATAAGGACAGGCTCTTCAGTTTTCTGGGTGAGATTAAGTTCCTTAAAGTGGCAGTCACTTTCAAAGTCAGGGAGAGGCTCAGGTGTCCGTCCCCCCCTTCCTGGACAGACCTGGACCTGAGACCAGATATTATATTAGATAGATTTTGTAGATGGTGTCATGTGAGCTGGTTGGCCAAGATTAACTTGCTGACCAGTGACTTCTCAGAAATCTGGCCCCCTAGTCAGAAACAGTGAACACCAGCATATGATACCCTAGCTCAAGTCACTGTACCAGCGTGCTGTTTCCCACTGGAGAGCCATTACATAATAATGTGTATAACCTAACATGATGTCTGTTTAAAATATTTTGCCTTTGTTTCTTAGATCATTTTCATAAACAAGTATTAAAGTGGCTTTGAGCTTCTCTCCTGTATATCATATGAGAGTCTGAAAGCTTCTCTGGGAGCTTTCCTTCCAGAGTAAATAGCAGCTCCAGATTCAGACTATGGTGGGTGGAAATGGTTAACATGGGAGAAGGAAAGCATGTTAGCTTTAAGGCCAGGCTTAATGTAATGTGTAGTCTGGCCCTGACTTGTTAAGGCATTTGTAATGGAAATAAGGCTTCTGGTTAAAATTCAACTCAACTAAAATTGAGTGTTGGGACAGTTAGGACACACAAAAGAAAATATTTCTTTACTCAGTGTGTAGTTGGTCTGTGGAACTCCTTGCCACAGGATGTAGTGATGGCATCTGGCCTAGATGCCTTTAAAAGGGAATTGGACAAATTTCTGGAAGAAAAATCCATCATGGGTTATAAGCCATGATGTGTATGTGCAACCTCCTGATTTTAGAAATGGGCTGTGTCAGAATGCCAGATTCAAGGGAGGGCACCAGGATGCAGGTCTCTTGTTGTCTTGTGTGCTCCCTGGGGCATTTGGTGGGCCACTGTGAGATACAGGGAGCTGGACTAGATGGGCCTATGGCCTGATCCAGTGGGACTGTTCATATGTTAATTTAGATCTTACATTCTCCCACACTTCTCCAATTTTAAAGTGCACCCCCCCCCAAAATTTTGGTTAGCCATAGAGCGAGAAAAAAAGAAAGTAGTATATCTTATTTGCTGCCACCCCCACCCCCCACTTCGGAATCCAATCACAAACCTCTAGACTGAACCTCAGTGAAATCTGGACTTGAGTTTCTCTGGCTCATGTCCACCAAGCGCTGTCAGTTTTTGAACTGGAGTACTTTCAGCTGCAACAAATTAGCAAGTGATACCGTTTAACAGGGTGTGATCAGCTAGTGCTGAATATGGTAAATAAATTATCAGACTGAATTCTCCATCCTCTGGGTTCATCAGAAATGGAGGGGGGCTGTTATTTGGGGTCTACAGAATTTTTAGTATTTGATGTAATCTGATGCTATCCTGATATTAATTCCAAACAATGATAGAAATGTATTGTTTTGTATTTATTTGTAAATATTTTCCAAATAAAGGAGATTTTCTTTGGGTGGTTGTGTTTATAGTGAAGAGGACTGTTTTTGTTAATAAAAGGTGGAATATAGGTTTTTCAGTTGTTAGCTACAGAATCAAATTAGAGAATTAACAAATGCTATGGAATTGAAAAGCAAAATATCACCAGCATAGTTTCAGCTATTAGCAAAACTTGCCAAAACTGTAAAAAAAGCATCATTATTGTAACATGCTTAAGAATTTTGTTGGGTACAAAGCAGTGAATGACTCAGTAACTTTGACATCACAGTCTTCCTGGAGCAACAGAACAGAGTTTATGAATGAGGAAACCGGAATAGGGATTGCTGAAGGAAAGAAGTGATGAAGGTGATGATGAAGGTAAAGATGAAGTAAACCAAGGTCTACTTCACAGTGGAACAGAAAAATCCATGTCTGCTGTACCACTTCATACTGCAGGTGGTTGAGTGCTCCTTTATTCATACAAAAAAAAATTATCTATATTACAAACTAGATGTCACTGAGGAAAGTTCTTGTCTAGCCTTCTACCTGATATGATAGCTTTCTATGGGCAGGAATTTTTGTGTGTGTGCAAAACAGTTTCAAAGCCATATGATTCCCCCACCTGCAACTGGAAGTGGCAGAGCCCAGATTCCAGTTCTCAGGTGAGAAGCAGGCCTGAGAGAAGATGGCTGAGAAAGTGCCTTGAGGAAAAAGAGATACAATTTAACCAGGGGGGGCTTTTAAGTAGTGAAAGGAAGTGCTAGGAAAGGCCAAAGCAGCTAACTAGAAGTGGGGAGAACAGGAAACGGGCAGCACGATCCACTGCAGCCCTAGCAGTGGGTGTTGCAAATGTGTCTCCCATCACCTTGGAAGGAAGCAACACCGGCATGGAGAACTGCACCGCTCCATGGACACCACAGAACAACTCCCAGCCTCTGGTGGCAAGGAGGTAAGCGCCGAGCAGTGCAGGGGCATGGGGAGGGTGGTGGTGTGGCAGGAGGAGGCATTTCTGGGTAGGGGAGAGTGGAATGGGGGGGACTAGCACAGGAGGAGATTGGGCTAGCAGAGGCCTCCTCCGCCAAATCCTATCCCCTGTGTTGGGCTTCCAAGCCGGATACAGGGCTTCTTGAGTCTATGCCAGCAATTGAGCTGGCACAGACTCAAGAAGCCCCATTGAGCAGGATGAATGTCCCCTTCCCCCCCATGAAACCTTCAGTCTGCTTGGATCCAGCAAAGGATACAACAATGGGCTTTTGGAGCCACCACTCCTGTGCTGGACAGTATTGGGCCCAAAGAGTAGAAAAGAAGACACAGGAGGAGAAGGCAAGAAGGATGCACTGGAATAGGGGAGACAGCAACTCTCAAAAATTGTGGCATTGTGTTTCTAGGCTTCATTAAACGGATGGACACTTCTGATATTATCTTATTCCATATTGTGAAAAGGAAAACGATTGGCATTTCCAATGAAATTCAAAAGGAAGTGAAACTTTGAAAAGAGAGGTAGCATTTAAACGGAAGCTGTGCCAGCATCCCATTTGAAAATGTACCAAAGTGATGTTGCCAAAGTAAAGAGGAATGGCACTGCACAGGAACATTTCTAAGAACTGACTTGTTCTGGCAAAGGTGTTTGCCCAATCTTTCCTCATGCCTTTCTCGTAAAGCAGAGTGGGGCATGTGTGCTGGAAGTCAGGCTCTTGCCACATTCCAATACTGAACTTTTGAAAGTTGACACTGCACTTGTTAGAAATCTGTCACAAAAATTATGAAGAGCCTTTCCACGGCACTTTACAACAAACGTTCACAATGTGGATGTGACTGCTTGTTGTTTAATGTTTTGAACAAATCTGAGAACATAACCTCCCCACCTTCAAAAAAAAACCCAGTTCATCTCCTTTGCCACAGTACTGTTCTAGAAATTCTGTATAATGAAATTGTAGCCTGGTTCCAAGTGTAAGTAAAACTATTTGAATTATAGAAAGTGTTGATCTAGGGCTAGGCCAAAACCTAATGCAGATTTAATCAACAGGACAATTCTTCAACAGCTTTTGTACTAGCTGTCACGTTTGCCTAACAGCGTGACAGTCCAATCCTATCCATGCTTTCCTGGGAGTAAGTCCCATTGATTCTAATGGAACTTGCTTCTGAGTAGACACGCATAGGGATTAGAGCCTACACGTCTCTAATCAGAACTAAACTCTATTAAATTCAATTGGACTTGAGTAAGTGTGTACAGGATTGCAGCTTAAATGTATTCCTCTCCCAGCAAAGGTATATCTTCATTCCAATGAACTTTCCTTCCTGGGTCAATTTATATATCCAGCAGAATCAAGAAGAAAAGCTTTTCCTGGAATGTTTCACTTTAGGCTGCAGGTGGCAGAGGTGTGCTTATGCATGTGTACATACAAACACAAATGTTTGCATGTTCCCCTGTGTTCCCGGCACATAGGGAAAAAATAATGTTGGAGTGAAAATTGCATTCGTGGGGGACATCCGAAGTCAGTCAGACGGGATACTGGCCAAAGCCCCATGTTTATAAAAGGGCCCATGTAGCTAGGCTAACAATTGAAACCTCAGTATCAGTGGTAATGTGTCTTTGGGAGCGGACAGGATGTGCCAGGGAGGCACTGCAAAATGTTGACAACAGCACCGCACACTGAACGCTTTTCTCTGATTAATAGCAATAATGATTATAGCACTTCAATGTACATAGAGCCTGGAGGGCTCAGGACCAGAGGAGGAAGTGGAAGAGTACAAGCTGATGCAGAAGGAATGCGTGGAAGGTGGAGTGGCTGTGGCAACAGATGTTCCTGGCAGTTCAGTTTGCGGTGGGGTAGGGTTGAGGCTTGGCCCATCACCCTCCATTCACAGTGACTCTCCTATCAGACAAGTTATTGAACAGGGACATGCATGAATTCCCATTAGCTGTGTATGCTGGCAACAAGAGACAATTACAGAACATATTTCAGCACAGATCTGTCACTGGTGCATCAAATGTGCCTGAAATCTTGCCCGCACTTGTGAGGATAAGTATGTCTCACTGACATCTTATAATCTGCTCCTGCATGGTATTATACAAAGCTGAACATACAAACGTATAACTTACTATATGTTGTATTGATATTATATAAGCCACTTTGGATCACTTTTCCAATAAAAGCTGAATATAGGCTACCTCGTATAAATAAAATATGAACACATGTATGAATCAGCTGTGTGTGAGATATCAGGCAGGACCAGAATTCAGAAAGATAAGAAGTTGCCTTTAACTCTCCAGGGTTTCAGAAGAGAATCTTACCCAGCCCTACCTGGAGATATCAGGGATTGAGGCTGCAATCCTATAGACACTTTTCTGGGAGAAAGCCCCACTGACTACAATGGGATTTACTTCCAAGTAGATATGCACAGGATTTCACAGTGAATCTAGGGCCTTCTATAGGTAAAGCATGTGTTCTGCCATTAAGCTTTGGCCCCTTTCTTGTCTAGCCACTCTTTCCCCTGAGCAGGGCTTCTTCATGACTGAATGTGGAACTTCTTGCACTCGAAGTAAGAATCACCCCTAGTCCAACAAGCACAGAAAGCTGAATGATGCCAAATGAGATGCCAGAAGTCATGTCATAGGAATGACACCAATCCTATGCATGTCTACTCAGAAGTAAGTCCCATTATAGTCAATGGCTCTTGCTCCCAGGTAAATGTGGACAGGATTGCAGCCTTAAACAGCTCTCTGAAGACTTCTTCAGTCTGATTTCTACAAGCTATCACATACCCATTTGTTGAAATCTGGCATGGGGTTGGGGCCAATATGCCAATGAATTCAGTTGATCTCCAGATGCTGGAATAGCCAGTGGCAATTGCTTAGTCCTCCTAGATAGAGGAGGTATTTCTTCTTCCAAGCATTTTTACACACATAGCATGATTCAGACAAAAGCTACATCCACTTAAATTCAATTGTTTGCAATGGGAGGCACTTATGCATGGGCTTTACTTTCCTGTTAAAAACCATGGAACTTAATGTAGGCTGAACTGTGCCTCTGATTTTGCCATCTGATCCTGAGACTCTGAGTAGCTGCCATGGAAGTTAAACATTTTTCAGAATCCTAAGTAAGTCTACAATGAGTACAAACTGTTCAGAAGGGGAATGTGCTATCCTGAATATTAAACCAGGACCAAATTTACAATCTTACTTAATGCCAGGATTCAACCCCACCACCCCCGCACCTCTTTTCAATCAAAAGCCAGCCCCACACAGAAGATCCAGCAGATTCATGAGAAGGAATGTTCCAAGTTTTCTGATTAAAAAAGGAATATGCCATCAGCAACTTGCTGAATAAGGTAGCATCCAGCCAGCTCAACAGGGTGATGGCCATGAATTTACTTGGGGGAAAACGTGAAGCATCTCTCATGAAAGGGTTAGATTAAGAGTCCTCTCAGGGATTCCAGGAAGGGAACTGGATCTTGGAGAAGTGATTGGATTTGAAGAACAGAGGGGAGAGCAGTGCACTTGTGTACAGTTGAAGAAAGAAATTTGCCTGTCATTTTTGCCAGAAAAGTGGATGGGCTACAATGGATCGAATGCCACAGATCCTGCACAAGTTACACAGGCCTAAGGGCCCAATCCTATGCGGTGCGCGCTGGCTCACTGCCAGCGCTCACTGTCATAAAGCATGTTTGTGGGGGTTAGCACAGGCCAAGCACCAGAGTTGGCCCAGTACTAGCCCGTGCTGGGACAGTGCTGATAGGAGGCTGGCGATCGGCCACTAGGCGGTCCTTGCGAAGTGCCTGGCAATGGAAAGGTAAGATAGGGTATAGGCAGAGGCAAGGAGGAGGGATTCCAGGGCAGGCGGAGGGCAGGGGAAGGCATTTCGGGAGGAGGGAGCGTGACGAGAGTGGGGGGCAGGTGGAATTCAGCTCTGGCAGAACTGGAGCCCCATGTCGAGTCGTGTGGTCTGACACGGGACTTGATTCTGCGCTGGCTAAAGAGCCGCTGCAGAATTGGGTAGCCCAGTTGCGGGTCTACTTCCATTACCCAGGAGAAGGGGACAAAAGTCCCCTTTCCCTGAGGAACCACCGGTGGCTGCCTGGTGTGCACAGGATACCACAGCATTCATTTTTGGCACTGTGGCAACCCCACAGTGAAAGAGAAAGGTTTCTTTAACTGAATTCATTACCCAGTTATTTAAAATAAATATTGAACTTTATAAGGCTCGAATGAAATTCTCAGGGTCTATTAAAAAAAATAAGAAATGGGATCAATCATCAAGGCCACTGAAGAAAGATAGATGAAAGCACCTTTAGCCTAATGTTGTGCCCTGGCGTCAGTCCCCCTGACAATATTCACTGGACAAAAGCTCTTCTATGTTATAGAGTGGCAGAACTCCACTGCTGTCACCAGAGGAGGAGCTGGCATAGAATTCCCAGTTAATATACTGAAGAGAGGGAGCAAAAGTTAAAACATAAGCAAACTCCAGGATGACCTTTTTCGTAGAACTGAATGTGGTTGCAATTTCTAATAATTAAGCCAATCCCCCTCCTCCTCTTTTTTAAAATGTTCTGCTCACAGTTACATAATTGGAAGGAAAACTCTAGATCACGCTGCAAACCTTATGATGCTAAAGTCACATCTACGTACATCAAACAATTCTGATATCCCTCCGGCCTTGTCCAAAGCGGCATTTGCCTGTCACCTGCTGCAAGTGAGTGGCCTTTGTGCTCAAGTCGCCAGAAAAAAGTTCACTTTAGCTGCATCAGAATTTGTCTGCAAATAATTGTCACTGGCTGCTTCTGAAAGTTTCATGCCTTTTAAGTAACAATTTGTTTTGCTTTTACAATAATTTGCAATAGGAAATGAACAGCCAATCCCCTGGTCTCTCTTCCACTGCCACCGTTGTCCCAGGAGAAGGGAGGCCCCAGCGTACCATCTATCATGCACAGCTGCTATGGGCAATGATTTACAGTTTAATGATATAGTAAGCACGAAAGAGAATTCCACAAGGCAAAGAGCTACAACCTGATATGAATGCAGCTCCCACTGAAGCTACAGGAGCCAATGAGCCCATTCCTAGGACTATGATCAGGCAAGTTTTGGAGTTACACAGAACTTTTTATCTTACAGGGAAAGTGCTTTGCCAGAGTTCTGCATAATTCAAAAACATGTATACTATTCTCATGCCAACAGGAGCAGGCCTGAGGAAATACATAAGCCCCCCCCCACTTAAGAATATTCAATTTAAGAACTTTCAAAACACAAACGTACCTTGGCCATATGCCCATCAATGGCATTAGTGCCCATTCCCAGTATTCCCCATCTCATTCCAGCCAGCTCCAGCAAGCCCTGTTAGACTGCTTTTCAAGGTAAGAATACATAATACAGGGTACAATCCTAACTAAATTTCCAGCACTGGCATAGCTGTGCCAGTGGGGGCATGTGCTGCATCCTATAGTTGGGGGGCAGTCATGGAGTCTTTCTCAAGGTAAGGCAATGTTTGTACCCTTACCTCGGAGTTGCATTGCCCTTACCTTGCTGCTGGAAAGTTGGTTAGGATGGAGCCCATAGGGTACTGTACTGTAAATCTCATATTTTGCATGTTTGCTGCCACTGCCTATGTACAATGCAGTGGCACAAAAGAACTTACACACAGTTCTGAAGTAGCAAAGCTTCTGTACATCATTTTAACCTGTTTGGGATTGTGAGTGGGGGGCTTGTCTGTTTGAGGGGGGTGCGTTGTTCTTAGGCCCCAGGTCTCAGGGAAGGTTGTCTCACTGTAATATCAGCCCTATTAAAGCCCAGTGATTTCAGTGGAAGACTTAAGCATGTGCTGAAGGCTGCAACCTTGTGCATGCTTAACCCATTTCTGCGGAATGTTGCACATACGCAACAGGGATCAAATGTGTACACCTGTGGGCTGAGCAGGAATAAGTGAATTGGGAATAACCCCCAGTAAACTCACTTCCTGGCAATCATGGCCAGGGATGCGCACCATTGAGATCCATGTGCTTTAGAAGTGCGCAACTTTGGCCAGGTCACGGCACTTGAGTGTCAGTGAAGCTACTGAAAGTGATGGCACATTTCCACTGAAAGAAGCATGCGCAAGCCATGAGCAGGTCCTGTGGCTGGTGGCCGTGGAGGTTCAGCCATGGGTTCAGCCATGGGCATGAATCTCCACACCGTGTGCGGCAGCCTTCTGGAGTGGTGGCTCCAGCGAGCCAAGGGCGGGAAGAGCAGAGGTGAAGCGCACCCGTGTGCAAGGCGCCAGGTGCTTACCTGGATGCCCTTCTCCCACAGACTCCGAGGTGAACATGAAGGAGCCCTCGTCGTTCAGGGCGTGCTCGCGCAGGCAGTTCAGCGTCCCGTTCATGGCGAGGGCGTGCTGGCTGCAGGCTGTCCTCCTGCGATCTCGCCGGCGCAAGGCGCAGAGGCCGCGGGTCGTACCTCTCCCGCTCCCCGAGCCTGCGGCGGGGGCTGTGGCTGGAGCTGTCACTGCGCCCGCCTCCTATATAGGGAAAAGCGAAAGTGCCTGCCTGGGCGATCATGTGAGGGCGGCGGAAGAGCCTATCGCCTCGCGGGGAGCGGGGGGAGCGGAGAAGCGCCGGCAGGGGCGGGCCAGGCCGTGGCGAGGCTGGCGCTGAGCAAAGGGCGCGGAGGGGACCTCAGCAGGCCCTCGCGAGCCGCGGGAGAGCCCTGGAGGAGGGACGATGGCCGGGCTGGTTCCCTGGCCGCGGAGATGATGCAACCTTGGCGGGAGGCAGGCAGGCAGGCGTGATGCAACTCCGCGCTCTCGGCTCGCCTCTCCGGCCCCAAAGCCCTCGCCACCCACCTGGCGCTTCTCCCCAGGAACAGGTCTCCAAGGAGTTGTGTCTGGGCAGCGGGGGCTTGTGCAGGGCGCAAGCCTAGGCTGGTCTACTCGGAAGTAAGCCCCATGGTCTTCACTGGGGCTTACTCCCAGGAAAGTGTGCGTTGGACTGCAGCCTCATTCATTCATTCATTCATTCATTCATTTCTTTATTCTTATACTGTATACAGTCTATTCAAACACACACACACACACACACACACACACACACACACACATATAAATATATATATATGTACAGATACATATTTATGTGTCGATACACACACACACACTTTATATATAAACTTTATATCTTTATAAACTTTATATATTTACTTATATAAAGTTCATTATATAGATAATAATTTTATTATCTACCCACCTTCTGTGGGAAAAACCCACCTACTGTGGGAAGTGAAAGAATTTTGTCCCTGCATCTCCAGTCATCAGCAGGACCTGTCACTCTCATCAGTGCTTATGCACCGACTCTGTGTACCGACTTCCAGCAGAAGCCAAAGACAAATTCTATGATGACCTGGCCACCACTATCAAGAAGATCCCTGTAAAAGAGCCATTGTTCATCCTCGGCGATTTCAACGCTAGAGTTGGTGCTGATAACAGTTCATGGCCCACTTGCTTAGGTCAGTTCGGCACTGGGAGGATGAACGAAAATGGCCAACGCCTGCTAGAGTTTTGCTGTCATCACGGTCTCTGTGTCAGCAACACGTTTTTCAACACAAAGCCCCAACATAGAGTCTCTTGGAGACACCCAAGATCAAAGCACTGGCACCAGCTCAACCTGATCCTCACCAGACACTCCAACCTTCCCAGCATCAAGATCACACGCAGTTATCAGGGTGCTGCCTGCGACACTGACCACTCCCTGGTGTGCAGCAGAGTGAAACTGCAAACAAAGCGACTGTATCACACGAAAAAGGAAGGAAGACCTCGCATTGATACCAGCAAGACCCGGGATCAGAGAAAAGTGGAGGAATTTGCACAAGCGCTTGAGGAATTTCTTCCAGGCCCAGCCGATGCAAATGCATCCAACAGATGGGAACATTTCAAGAATACCGTTTACAACACCGCCTTGTCCATATTTAGCAAGAAGACCAACAAGGCGGCAGACTGGTTTGAAGCCCACTCTGAGGAGTTGACCCCAGTCATTGAGGAAAAGAGGAGAGCTCAAGCAGCATACAAGGCCTGTCCCAGTGAGCGCAACCTGCAGGTCCTCCGAGCTGCTCACAGCAAAGTCCAACAAACTGCCAGGAGATGTGCTAACGACTACTGGCTCCAGCTCTGTTCCGAGATACAGATAGCAGCTGACACAGGCAACATCAAGGGGATGTATGATGGTATCAAGCAGGCCCTAGGTCCAACACAGAAGAAAATTGCCCCTCTGAAGTCTGCCGCAGGCGAGGTCATCCAGGATCTGGCACAGCAGATGGAACACTGGGTGCAGCACTACTCTGAGCTATATTCCAGAGAAAATGTAGTCACCGAAGAAGCGCTGAACAACATTGAGTGCCTGCCTGTGCTGGAGGAGCTTGACAGTGAACCAACCCTAGAAGAACTTCACATGGCCCTGGACTCCCTTGCCTTTGGCAAGGCACCTGGAAAAAACAGCATCCCTGCTGAAGTTCTAAAGTGCTGCAAAGAGATCATCGTCACTGAGCTGCATGAAATCCTCTGTCTTTGCTGGAGAGAAGGTGGAGTACCTCAAGACATGAGGGATGCAAACATCATCACGCTGTACAAGAACAAAGGTGACAGGGGTGACTGCAACAACTACCGCGGCATCTCTCTCCTTAGTGTTGTAGGAAAGCTGTTTGCCTGAGTTGCACTAAAGAGACTCCAGGTACTTGTAGAGAGCGTCTGTCCAGAATCGTAGTGTGAATTCCGAGCCAACAGGTCTACCACTGATATGGTATTCTCCCTTAGACAACTGCAGGAGAAATGCAGGGAACAACGACAGCCACTCTTTATAGCCTTCATAGATCTCACGAAGGCTTTCGACCTGGTCAGCAGAGACAGCCTCTTCAAGATTCTCCCCAAGATCGGATGTCCACCCAGGCTCCTCAGCATCATCAGATCTTTCCACAAGGACATGAAGGGCACTGTTGTCTTCGATGGCTCCACATCAGACCCCTTTGACATCCGAAGCGGAGTGAAGCAGGGCTGTGTTCTTGCACCAACCTTTTTTGGGATTTTCTTCGCTGTCCTGCTGAAGCAGGCCTTTGGAACTGCAACAGAAGGCATCTATCTCCGGACCAGATCAGATGGAAAGCTCTTCAACCTCTCCAGACTGAGGGCAAAGTCCAAAGTCCAGCTGAAATGTCTGCGTGACTTCCTCTTTGCCGACGATGCAGCTCTCACTACCAACTCTGCCAAAGATCTCCAGCAGCTCATGGATCATTTTAGCAAGGCCTGCCAAGATTTTGGACTGACAATCAGCCTGAAGAAAACACAGGTCATGGTTCAGGATGTGGACTCACCTCCCTGCATTACAATCTCTGAGCATGAACTGGAGGTTGTCCATGACTTTGTGTACCTTGGCTCAACGATCTCCGACACTCTTTCTCTCAATACCGAGCTAAACAAGTGCATCGGTAAAGCAGCTACCACATTTTCCAGACTCACAAAGAGAGTCTGGTCCAACAAGAAGCTGACAGAACATACCAAGATCCAGGTCTATAGAGCTTTCTTGTCCTGAGTACACTTCTGTACTGCACCGAGTCATGGACTCTTTGCTCACAACAGGAGAGGAAACTGAACGCTTTTCACATGTGCTGCCTCCGATGCATCCTCGGCATCACCTGGCAGGACAAAGTTACAAACAACACAGTCCTGGAACGAGCTGGAATCCCTAGCATGTATGCACTGCTGAAACAGAGACGCCTGCGTTGGCTCGGTCATGTTGTGAGAATGGATGATGGCCGGATCCCAAAGGATGAGAACTCGTGCAAGGAAAGCACCCTACAGGTAGACCACAGCTGCGATACAAGGACATCTGCAAGAGGGATCTGAAGGCCTTAGGAGTGGACCTCAACAGGTGGGAAACCCTGGCCTCTGAGTGGCCCGCTTGGAGGCAGCCTGTGCAGCATGGCCTTTCCCAGTTTGAAGAGACACTTGGCCAACAGACTGAGGCAAAGAGGCGAAGAAGGAAGGCCCATAGCCAGGGAGACAAACCAGGGACAGACTGCACTTGCTCCCGGTGTAGAAGGGACTGTCACTCCCAAATCAGCCTTTTCAGCCACACTAGACGCTGTTCCAGAACCACCTTTCAGAGCGCGATACCATAGTCTTTCGAGACTGAAGGTTGCCAACAACAAATTTTATTATTTTATTTTTAAAATTAAAATAAAATAATATTATATATATATATATATATATATAGCCCCAAAGCAGCATACATTAAAGTGCCATAAAAACAATACAGCAAGTGAACAGCTTATAATAAAAAGTACAGTTAAAACCATAGCATTGAGACCAAAGAAAGAAACCCCAGCCCCCAAACTGCCCCATACCCAAAGAAAGAGACCCCAAACCCCAACCCAAACTCTCCCCAAACCCAAAGAAAGAAATCCTAGCCCCCAAACTCCCCTTCCGAGCCTGTCCCAAAAGCCTGATGGCAGAACCCCCACCAGCCACTGGAAAAACAGGAGAGGGAAAAACACAGATGTCCTGAGAGAAGGAAGGTTTCATAGCCAGGGATTGGCTACAGAGAAGGACCACCATAGATGGGGAGTGGGGAGTTCTGTACGGGATCAGAAGGCTTGTAAGAAACCTTGGGCCCAAACCACTGATGGCTTTCAAAATAATAGTCTAATTGCACCCAGTCAGTGCAAGTGAACCAAATGGGGGAGGGGATGATGTGCTTCCCTGACAGCTGGCTATAGCATTCTGAGCCAGTTGCAGCTTCCTGATGCTTTTCCAAGGAAGGCCCACACAGAATGTGTTGAAATAGTCAAACAAAGATGCAACTAAGGTGTGAGTGACACTGACTATCTCAGTGACTTTCAACCTTTTTCATCTCACAGCACACTGACAAGGCACTAAAATGGTCAAGGCACACCACCAGGTTTCTGACAATTGACAAGGCACACCATGCTGCCAGTGGGGACTCACATCTCCCATTGGCCCTATTAATAAATGACCTTCCCCCAAATTCCTGTGGCACACCTGAGGACCACTCACGGCACACCAGTGTGCCATGGCACAGTGGTTGAAAATGGCTGGACTATCAGATCTCCAGAAAGGGTCATACTTGGCATATCAACCAAAGCTGTATAAAGACAGCCCAGGCCACAACCACTACATGTCTCCTGGAGCACCTCTGTATTGCCAGCAATGTAACTATGATGGGGCAATAAGGGCACCTGATTCTGGGTCAACTTGAACAAGATTGAAAATGAGTATCGTGTAATATATTGCTGCCTTATTTTTTTAAGAAACACCTCAGATATTATTATTAAGAATATTTATGTACCGATTTTCAATAAGAGTTCACAAAGCGGTTTACATAGCAAAAGAAATCAATAAATGGTTCACCAATAAATGGTGCCCCCAAAGGGCTCAAATCTAAAGAGATGCAGAAGAAATACCAGCAATAGACACTGGAAAAGACACCATGCTGGGGTGAAGGGGGTCAGTTGCTCTCCCCCTGCTAAATATACCACTTTAAAAGGGGCCTCTTTGCCTAGCTAGCAAATTTGAGTTATGAGTGGTGTGATTTTTGCTTTAAATTGTGGAATAATTAAGTCTGTTTTCACATGGCAGATGAAAAAACCAGATATCAGCTTGCCTGGAGGCTTATGAAGGCACCAGACCAGACAGGATGGCACCTTTTGCAGCATCTTATTAATTCCATTGTCTGTGATACCTGCAACCTAAAGCCCAAATTACATGTGACCATGGCAGATCTGTGACTTCAAACATGGGTCACCCCAATGCTGTCTAAAGCCAAAGTGACATTTTAAACACATAAAGCGTGTGTAGGTAGGGATGCTGCGCTGCCCCTTGCTATTCCCCTCACCCCATAGCCCTTTCTCCTAGCTGAGTTCACTTCTGCTGTTCAGGCCCTTAGGGAGAATAATCCCTGGACATAGTACATGAATAAGGGCGCAATCCAAACCTGCGCTGGAGCAGGCAAGCCAGGAGGCTTGAGTTATATCCAGCACAGGTTCGTTGGCTGCAGCGGCTCAGCCAGAGGCAAGGGGAAGCTCTTCCCCTTACCCCTGGGTAAGGGCTGCATGCCCCAATGGGTCTCCTCGGACCTGCACCACCTCTGGAGGTGGCGCAAGTCAGAGGAGAGCAGAGCAGCTTCCAGCTGCTCCATTCTCTCCAGGGACGGGGCTTGGAATCCGGCATAACCGCTGGGGCCCAGCCCCACCCCGGCTCCCTGCACGTCCACCCCCGGGGCTGCCCATCGCCCACCCTCCCCCTGCCCAGAAATGCCCCCTTCCGCCCCCTCCCTGCCCCTCACGCCTACCTTCGCCGCTTGTGCCTGCGCGAGCGCGCCAACACAAGCGGCTGCGCTTCTGCCTGCCTCCGCGCTTCGGCGTATCTGAATGCGCCGATGCAGCTCCCACTCACAGAGGCACTCCAGGGCCTCCTATGCCAGCACAACTGCCGGTTAGGATTGCGCCCTAAGAGAGTTAAATAGTGGGAGGTTTCTGCTCCTTTCCTGCACAAGTGATATTTTAAACTGTTTAAATCATGGCTTTTCCATCTTTGGGTGTGAGCAAATACCACTTTTCCAAGAACCGCCTTTTGCAGATACCACTACTACCATCAGAACAGTTCTTCTTATGTTCTTAATGGAAGCTGTGCACAGGAGTGGGTGGCTCTGTTGCGGTTGCGGTCTATACCCTCCTTCCCCACACCATGCCTCTCTTGAAAGACCAAGCATCTGCATAGCCACATCTTGCCCACCGGATGCACCACCACCCCAACCATCTCCACTTCCGATAGGCTTAGGCCAGGTGGGGCTGTGCCACGTACAACCTGCAAAACTTTGGCACTAGAACTGCTGGTACTAGTACCACTGGTTAAAAAGCACTTCTTTAAACTGTGCCCCTCCCTGCTTTGGACATGATTGGGGCAGACACCACTGTGAAGACACGAGTCTTCTGTAGTGGCAGAAATATTCTAAATTTGAGATTCTCAGTTACTGTTGTGTTTCCCTTATAATAATAATAATAATAATAATAATAATAAACTTGATTTATATCCCGCCCTTCTCCCTAAAAGGGACCCAGGGCGGCTTACAACATGTTAAAAACATTAAAAACATAATTTAACCAACAGATAAAAACATATTAAAAACACATTAACAGATACCATAAAAACAGTAGTCAGATAAAAAGAGCATAAGGCAGCAGATCATAGAGGAATCAGGCCTGTAAAAAATACTAAAAGATGTAGAAAAGTTGTTTAAAAGGCCATGAACTCAGAAGGTTTGTTTAAACAGAAGGGTCTTCAGGCCTCGCCGAAAAGTCTCAAGAGAGGGAGCCATTCTCAAGCCATTATTTTGGTGCATAGCCCTCTGTATGTTTGAAAGAGATCCTGAACTTCAAAATGGGCCCTTGATGATGGTTGCAGGTAGAACCCATCTCATTCTATGACAAATGAATACCAAAAAAAATGAGCACATGTTTCATGGGGAGTGTAATCCTGAAGACATTTTTGGAGAGGTGTCATTCTGCCCTTGGTAATGGGTTTGTTTTTTTCTGTTTTTTTTCATAGCCTGTGCATACATTTCAACATGTACAATGACTCAGCAAAACTTCAACAAAATCCATGGTGATGACATAACCTTTAGTGTGCCAGATTTTGTTAAAGCCACCATAATGACAACCTCTCTGTAAAAATCATAAAGAAAAACATGAGAATGGAAGAAAAACACACAGTGTATTAAGTAATGCCTTTCCTTAAAGGACCTCCCTCTCATTTCCAGATGGAGACACAGTTGGTCTATTCATTTTTTTTTATTTAGAATTCTTATATACTGCTTTTCAAAAAAAAAACAAAAAAAACCCACATTTGTGCAGTAGTTTATGCAGCAAAATAAATAGGAAAGAAGATTCCTTGTCTCAAAAGGGCTCACAATCTTAAAAAGACACACAAGGGAGATACTAGCAAACAGCCATTGGGAGAGAGGGATGTTATCCTGGGATAAAGAGGACCAGTACTCTAAGGGGCAGTTTTAACTTATTAGAAAGGGTCCGTTCTACATTACTGAAGTAATATGGGAAGCAGCCACAAAGAAGTCCCTTCTACACTGTTGGTGGAAAGTACAAATCAGCCCATAGGCCTACATTAAAATCAAATATGAATGCTCTCAAAATTAATGTAATTAAATATACTGTATAGATAATTGTCATTCTGCTTTTCTTGTTTGTCTTCTCTTTAATGTAAGCTAGGAGATCCCCAGGTTCTTGTACCTTATTTTACTTCAAAGTACGTAATTAGACATGGGTTGACTCTAGCCCTTCTTTTTTTGTGATAAGCATCTGGGAAATGTTACAACTCTTCCGAGACGCGTTCTCTTCAACAGCAAAAGATCATTTTTAGAGTGAAACGTACGCTGCTGTGGAATGTAGTCAGGCTAAACCAGTAATGGAATCAGAGGAGAGGACATGACTGGGATCTAGTTGCAACATTAGGAAAAGGATAGCATGGATCATGCCAAAAAATAGAGTTTTCTGCAGCTTGATCCTTGCAGTGTGTCTGAACACACTGTGAAAGGGCACATCTCCAGAAAGTTTGACAAATGTTGATTTTTGTACCCCAAGAATTGTCATGGTTTCTCCTAAAGAACCCTGGGAATTTTAGTTTGAAGATGCTAAAATTCAACAGAGGATTCTGTTTAAAAAATCTTGAGTGCCAATCACAGAACTATAATTCCCACTGTTCCCTCTCTGCTAGATGTGATACTGCTGTGTCAGCGAGGTGATGCAGCCAAGCTGTTTTCTTAAACTCAAGGCCCCTCTATGCTTCATTGTGGAGCAGCATCTACAGTAGTTCTTCTTCAGGTCCCTAACGTGCAGGCTGTGTTCACAGAAACAGAACAGTGTGGTGCAAATGCTAAGTCATCAGGGGGATCAGTACAAGCCATCAGGGGATCAATACATACGTGTGAACTGATCTTGGGTTCACTCATATGTGTTGATCCCGTGATGGCTTGCATGTATGAATGGATCATCAGGGATAGTACAACAGACAGAATCTTCATATCTTCCCCATGTCACTTTAGAATGCAATGCTTTTTCATGACCACTCTCGAACAGACAACCTTGCCTCTGACAGCCTGCCACGTTGACCTCACTGCACTCTTTGACCAGTTTTGTGAAATTAACCTTGCAGGGCAAAGTTCAGCAGCCTTGCAGACAGGTACACTAGTTGTGTTTATCTGTTCCTATTTTCTAATGATGGAATCTCTTGGCATGCTAATTTTGGAGACATTAGTTGCTGAATCAAGAGCTCCTTACTAAATATTTCATTTGGCTTCTCAGTCCCAATTCCTCAATTTGTTAAACATTTGAAACATACAAGCGCGACATGCAAGAAAATGTGGCACCTCCCCACCCCTAGCACCCAGTTGGCTTAAGCAGACAAATTCCTTCTCCCTCCTCACTCCTCCCCTGCATTCTGCTGTTGTTGTTTTTTCCAATGGAAGTTTTCACATTCCATGGCTCCTGGGGACCACGGGGCATGTTCAGTCTGAATCAAGCTGGTTGGGGTGGTAGTGGAATTTTTGTGACTTTTCTTTTAACTTCACCATAATGGTAGTAGTGATGTTCACCCCTTTCATCATCATCTAAGTCAACTGATTTTTTTTCTAAGTGCAATCTTGTAAAATACTGAGCATTCTCCAGAAAAAAAAAAACCTCAGAGCACTTTATTTCCTTTAAGGGTATATTTAACACTTTATGAGAATTAATGAAACAGCAATCAAATGTTTTTACATAATTTAACTAACGTTTCATGATAGGATACAGTTGTAGACCAATCTTTTGGGTACAATCTGAAGAAAATATCCTTTTAAATTGTGTTAAAAACAATAGGAAATAAGTAAGACTTATACCAAACACTTTGTTTCAGTGCCACGTGACTGAAGATACTATTTCTTCATGTATATCATATGGATAGCTCTCCATAAATAGATCAATGGAATGGAGCACTTTCACTGTGAGAAAAGCCAAAGCGTTAGGGCAGATCAGAATTAAGGAAGGCTTAATAAAGAGCAATCTCATGCATGTTTACACAGAACTGAGCTCCAGAGTTCAATGGGGCTGACTCCCAGGAATGGGTATATAGCATTGTCAGCATATTCACAATGACAATGACCAAATGCAACCTTATTAGCCAAATCTTTCCTGGCTGGGAAAGATGGTCAGCAAGCCATTTCTAAGGAATTGTTCAGTCCCTATTGGATGTGGAGTATCTAAATTGACATTAATGTATATTGTTTAAAATGACTAGACAATTATGAATTGTGTCAAGAGAGGGTTTTCTTTTGTCTTTCATAACTCTGAATTCTACCCAATGAAACTGGGATTTTTACAATAACAGAAAGGTTCTATCTTTCAAGAACTGCACAACATTTCAGATGGATCTTTCATGGGCTGGTCTCACTTCTGGTCCCTAGTTGCCTCCCACGCTGGCTGGCTGACAAGCAGCTCCTTCATCTCTCACTTGAAGGGCAGTCAAGACGCTTCTTCGCTCACACCAAAGAGCAGTTGGAATAACTCAGCTCAACTTATCAGCTGCTTCAAGGTCTTGCCAGTGGCCTCGAACTGGCAACCTTCAGATGTCATCTTCAGGCTAACAAAGGCTCTACCCTCTAGACCAGACCTCCTGCCCCTAATGGAATTCACTACCACAAGGTATGGCAACAGCCCCTAGCTTAGATGCTTTAATGAAAAGGTAAAAGACTGGACAAATTTATGGGGGGGGGGGGATAATTTAGTTCATTTTCTGTTTAGTCTAAAATGAATGTGATGTTCATTTTTTTGAACCACATTGATTACCCATTCAGCACTTAAAGGTGGGGTTGCTTACTGGGGCAGTGTCATGTGTTGGCTAGGTCTGGTTTACAAGATGGAATTTGTCATGACATCCAAAACAGTAAATCCCAGCTTATTCTAACCATAGTTTGTTAACAAATTAGAATATAAAACTGTGTTGATGCTTCATTTAATGTGTAGTTTGAACTTCAGCCATGAAGCTCCCTTGTGGCCATAGGCCAGTCACTATGTATGGGCCCAATCCTATCCAACTTTCCAGCACCGGCGCAACCACAATGCAGCCCAGAGGTAAGGGAAAAAATGCTCCCTAACATTGAGGAGACCTCTGTAACTGACTCCCCACCAGAGGATGCAGCACATGCCCTATTGGCATGGTTGCGCCGGTGCTGGAAAGTTGGATAGGATTGGGCCCTTAGTCTCCTTTGGTGACATTTCACTGACATACCTAACTGGATACTATGCCCCCTCTCCCGAGAGATAAAGATAATATGATAGAGGCACCTTTTAATGTTCTTTAAAATGATCTGCCCCAGTCCCTAGTGGCAAATCCATATTCTTCACTTCTGAACACAATACAGAAGGCATCCCTCTTCAATATCACATCACCCATATTCCCCCAACAGCAGGAAGGAAGGAACAAGGTAATTTTCTCCTACTGTCCCTAATTTTCTCCCCTTGGAGGTATCTGGGAAATAACATGGTGAAGGAGGACATAAGGCACCTCCTTCTCTCTCTTTTTCTCTTTCTTCCCACCCTATCCTTATCATGATGCTTTGTGGGTTTTGCTTGGTTTTCCAGACTCACAAAGAGAGTCTGGTCCAACAAGAAGCTGACGGAACATACCAAGATCCAGGTCTACAGAGCTTGCGTCCTCAGTACACTCAGTACTGCAGCGAGTCATGGACTCTTCGCTCACAACAGGAGAGGAAACTGAACGCTTTCCATATGCGCTGCCTCTGACACATTCTCGGCATCACCTGGCAGAACAAAGTTCCAAACAACACAGTCCTGGAACGTGCTGGAATCCCTAGCATGTATGCACTGCTGAAACAGAGACGCCTGCGTTGGCTCGGTCATGTCGTGAGAATGGATGATGGCCGGATCCCAAAGGATCTCCTCTATGGAGAACTCATGCAAGGAAAGCGCCCTACAGGTAGACCACAGCTGCGATACAAGGACATCTGCAAGAGGAATCTGAAGGCCTTAGGAGTGGACCTCAACAAGTGGGAAACCCTGGCCTCTGAGTGGCCTGCTTGGAGGCAGGCTGTGCAGCATGGCTTTTCCCAGTTTGAAGAAACACTTGGCCAACAGACCGAGGCAAAGAGGCAAAGAAGGAAGGCCCATAGCCAGGGAGACAGACCAGGGACAGAATGCACTTGCTCCCGGTGTGGAAGGGATTGTCACTCCCGAATCGGCCTTTTCAGCCACACTAGACGCTGTTCCAGAACCACCTTTCAGAGCGCAATACCATAGTCTTTCGAGACTGAAGTTTGCCAACACCTATTTGGAAAGGAAGGGTAAATGTCCAGTTTCAGAATCAAAGTGGAGCACAGTTGTTCTGGAAAGTTTGCTTTTTCCTTTATGTATAGGTAGGCACCTGCACTAGCTGTGGGCAACAGTAGCATCCTTCCCTTCATCTTAGCTTGTATGTTTTGTGTCACAAATGAAGATTCTGCTAAGCAGACTAGGATCACTCAGCAACGGTCACCACCAGTAGAAGTTTCTTTGCAGGTTTAGCGTTATCAGCTAAACAAATAAATCCACCCACTAATTTTTTTTTCTCTGCCGCTCTCTGATTCACCCACTCATGGCAAAAACAACATTGTTTGAGATAATAATGAATCAAAGAGGTATGTTGTCATGCAGCCAATAGCCTGCGAAGGAGAAGGTGCTTGGGAGGTGGGATGAAAATAGAGAGAAATGATTGGATTACTGTTTGCCACACGCCCAGAGACTCTTGTAAGACAGTGCTGCAGGGAACTGGAATTGTTTGGCATTGGAATGTGATTCATTTTCTGTGATCCATGTCTGCTTTTGCTACTTGATTCACTTCGACCCTGCAGTTTCTTCCCATGTAGATCCTCTCTCAGTTCAGGCTCCTGCACTGAACATGGGTTGTCTGTTAATGAGGCACCACGGATCTGCATAACTTTGTTCCTCAGAGGGGTAAGGCTTCAGTATATTGTAGAAATTCACAATAACAGCATCACACATAGGAGCTGGTTCACAGACTAGCTCAGCATATAGAGTATACATTCTGGGAGGCAAGAGCACTTGTGTGCCTTCACTTGCTGTGACCCCAAGTGTAAAATGTGTAATGTGCCCTGGAAGCTGTACATTTAAAAGTGATTGGAAACAATGCTCAAGCAGTTTATCCACCATAACAAGGGGCAGATTATGTGAGAGTCAGGAATATGAGCTAATTTCTTGATACAAAGGTCTACAAGCAAGGGGGGATGGTTCATGTGACCAAGGTCTATTCTAGCAGCCTGCTGTACTCTCTATCTCTCTATCTATCTATCACATTCATCATATGATAAAACACATTGTGGCTCTCATGTTATACTGTACTAGACCAGTTGTCAAGTGTTGGTTGCCCAGCTTGGAAAGCCTCCTTTCAAGTACCTACTGCTTCATAGTTGCACAAGATTACCTTAAACGAGTGCCTCAGACCCCTATCTGAAATATGGGAATGATGTGCAGCATGGCCTTTCCCAGTTTGAAGAGACACTTGGCCAACAATCTGAGGCAAAGAGGCAAAGAAGGAAGGCCCATAGCCAGGGAGACAGACCAGGGACAGACTGCACTTGCTCCCAGTGTGGAAGGGATTGTCACTCCCTTCCAGTGTGGAAGGGATTGGCCTTTTCAGCCACACTAGACGCTGCGCCAGAACCACCTTTCGGAGCGCGATACCATAGTCTTTCAAGACTGAAGGTTGCCAACATGGTACATGGTAATTTGTAATCTGCTTCTTTTGAAAGGAATGTCATATTACAAGGAAAGTCAGGTTCTTGCATTTGCCCTGGATATGGAGCACAGTTTTCCTGCAGCATTTGAAGGAGAGATGTGTACAGTATTTCAAGATGTAAGAGAAACACAACCTGGAGCCTCAAGCAAGCATGGGTTGTAAAAACGTGCATTTCTAAGGTTTTGTCCAGTATGTACGGTTCTGACCCCATCAATAATTGTTCTGCCCAGTAATTCAAATTGGAGCCTGGAAAATGAATTAACTAACGATTCTGCTGTGGGACTTGCCTAATTATGCCAGGCTCCAACCGTATTCCACCAGAATCAATCCTGGGTCTAGTCCCGATCTGCCAGGTTCTTCTAGCTTCTTTCCCAGGACCAACTAGCTTCGAATTCAGCTCTGCCTGTTTTGATTCCCCATCCCAGCCCAGCCCAGCATTTCTGGATTCAAATATTGATATCCAAGGTTCCCCTTCAAACATTATAGAAAATATATCATCAGAACTATTGTGTAAATGCATGGATAAGTCCTTTTTTTCCTGTAATAGGTGAAGTGATTCTATGTGCCATGGGAATTAAATTAACAGTCACTGAGAAATAAATTTGGTTTATAGTCCCATTTCCTGGTGACAATAACTCTTAAACTAGAAACAACTAGCTCAACACACCTAGAAATTTGTGCTTGTCTTGCTTGTGGCGAGCCAAATATTTTGGCTTGTTCTCTGAAATTTCACTTGAATGTGGTTATACTGTCTATGTACACTTCTGGCAAAGTGGATATACAGTAATTAATCCACAGTGGTACAGCAGAATCCTACCAGCCTGCCAAGTCTTTCAACTTGTCCACCCCACTTTTATGACATAGATGAAACTTACTTATATGCATATAGTCTCCAATGTGCATAGGCCCCAAACTGAGATCCGGGATAGCTTGCACGTTGTTAAACCTATGCATGTTGGATATCAGTTATATGTGGCCTCCAATGCACACAAGTGAGGTGACCTTGAAATAACCTCAATGCTTTTTCTTGCATTATTTATACCCACTTTGCCCACTGTATGAATAGGGTGTGTGATTAGCTCACTGTCAAGCTGAGAAAAGCCTGAAGCAAAAGTCTGAAAAGTGAAGGAAGGTGACAACTGTCATGGCAAATGTTTGCTCAATCCACATAAGTTTCTACTGTGCAGCTGATGACGTTTATGGGCATAATTCCTATCGACAGTGAGGGTTACTCTTGCTAATGAGAAGAAAGAATGTGTTCTTTAAGCTATGAAAAATACAAGCTTGACTGGAAAGTGTATTGCTGAGCAAAAGAGCAGCAAGTCATTAAGATTTGCTGTGTGAAAAAAGGAATATTCTATTTTCCTGGAAGATAAATTTTAGATGGTATAGATGAGCTTCTGGCTTTGATCGGAGGCTGTCTGGTTACATTGCTTAACTTTATTCTGGAACACATATCTGTTTTCATCCTTATACCCCCTTCTGCGCTAGTAGAACGGCAACAGCTGTGAGGGACATATTACTATCAACACATTTTTCACAGAGGCTGCATGCTGGGTCACAGGTTCAACTCAATAAACCTGCATGAACCATTTGAGGAAAAGGAGAGAAAACTTGCATGTCTCTGTAAATATTTTTTTTTCAGTAGCAATGCCAACATCTTTTTTTAAAAAATTCACCATATGACCCTTGTCTTACCCCTCTGATTAAGGATCAATAACAATCCCAAAGGGTGGGAAAAAATGTGCTGGGGTGTGTTCATGCTTATGCTATTTGTACTCCATCTATTTTCTTACTGCCAAAGGGGCCAATTGATCTGTGTCATTTCAAAGCCCCTCACAGTTCCCCCCCCCGCCTTTCACTAAAAGGGGACTGAGACTAGATAGACTCATGTTTAAAATTTAAAAATGCCTATTGCAGTTAATGATCTCAAACATGGCAAAAGCGCACACTTAACGCCACAACACCACAATAGCTGTTACAGTTGATGGAGCATCAAATCAAAAGAGAGCCTAAGTTTCCAAGGTTGAGTTATTGTTTATATCTCCCCTAGATGGCATTGCCTGAGCTGCTCTAAGTCCCCCAAAGGAAGCTGCCATTGGCATCAATGTCCACTTTCCTCCCAGGGAACAGCAGGAGCGAGATCCAGATTGGAACCATGGTGGGGCAAAAGCTAAGAGCCCTCCATGCTGAGATCCTGATCTAGATGGGATTCCCCCATGCTTCTACATAGGAAAAAAATAATCACATAGGGGCCAATGACACACAATAACACGTAATTTGGTCCTCCACCTTGTGATTCAGTGGAAGGAGCCTGGGTGCATAACAACACGTGCTTGTCAGTACCGGGCTAGCAACAGAAGGCCCACTATCACTTGGTCCAGGTACTATACTACTTTTGGAGGTATTTCATACCTCCATTTCATTTCATTTTATTTCATACCTCCATTTAATCCCCCTCAGTATCTGGGCTACACTGTTCATGAAAGCACCACTTCCAATAAGTAACCAGGAAGTACCTTATTTTATTTGCTTTTATTTTCACGAAAAAAGTTCTCCTCTATAACTTAGCTCTGTACCCCCCCCCCCCAGGTTTCCTTGACGTGGATGGTGGACCAATTTGATACGCCTGGAAGTTTGTAGAACTAATGGCAACAGGTGGGAACCATCTTGATTTCTTGCTGTGTCAAAGAAATCAAACATTTCTCACTGTGTGTCTTCTTCCTCTGCCTCAGGTATAGCAGCTAGTGTATGCTAAAGCCAGGAAAAGAGAGAGGAGAAAGAATTTCATTGCTGTGATTGTTGGGACTTCTTAAGTGAACCACAAACAAAAAAAGAGAGACCGACTTGCCTTCAAACAGCTTGGTTTTTATCAGTAAACTGGAGTTCTATTTCAGTGAGCAGTGTGTGTGACATCTTGCAGCGTCCAATGGTCTTTACTTGGATACATACCAAATTAAATTTTGCAAAAGCCATGTATTTTAAAGCATCTGTGGTTGCTTTTCTTTGCTATTGATTCCAGGAGGTATAAAAATGTTAGCGGTGGAAGATAAACAGGCCCCCTTTCCTTTTTTTTCTTCCTTTGAATTAAAAGGATTTGTGCCTTTGGCATGAATACCCAATGGATAAAGAATAAAAATGGGCCTCTAATATTAACTGATGACATCTCTGCACCTGTTTTGGTTTTATTAACTGCTGTGGATTCTTCAAAAGGATACTAGGAATTGTAGCTTTGGATTTTTTGACTCTGAACAGTAACCCTGCTACCCCCTTAATTCTTCACAGCAAGTGACTTCTTTACACATTGCATAATTAACTTATGGAATTCAGTACCCCAAGGTGATGGCCATTAGCTTAAATGGCTTTATAAGAGGATAAGATGCATTAATTCAGGACATCTATTGATGCCTATTAAGGCACGTGGCGCTTAGGTGTCTAGTCATGCCTAGACCACATGACCACATGCCACATGACCACAGAAACTGTCTACAAACAAACACTGGCTCTTCGGCTTGGAAACTGAGATGAGCACAGCTACTAGAGTTGGACACAACTAGGCTTAACGCTGGGGGGAACCTTTACTTTTACTGGTAGCTATTAACTATGGTAGCTATATGATACCTCTAGGTTCAGAGGCAAATTGGACTGATCCAGAAGGACTCTTCCATGTTCTTATGAGTCAATACCAAGGAAAGTTTCAAGAACTACAGTATTTATAATATGGCATTGGTATGTGTGCGTGTGTAGATATGTGTTTGTGTATCTTTTGGTATATACCTTTTGGTCCCAACATTTACTCGTTCAGTTTGGGTATGAAACCATCAACATTCTGCTGGTACCAAAGAACCTGTGATCCCCTTGTCAGTAGCACCAAGCTATTCATTCATTTAATGAGTTCAGTGCACAGAATGTGCCATGCGTTATACTATGTCGCACGTATACATACTTCTTTATGTTTCCCACCCCTTATGCACTATTTGGAGAAACATATACATTTATGACAGGTGATATGCTGAGGTGATGTGAGGAGTGTTGCAACTGTTTGGTAAATTGGTCTGAATTAAGCTTACTGAATCAGCATGACTATGTACAGGTGAGTGTTGCTTAACAGAGGTGATGCGTTCTCCTATCTCCATCATTAAGTGACCTCGTTGATAAGCAACTTACCTGTTCGAAGGCTCCAGAGCAAAGGGGAGCACAGAGGCTTTTCTGAGCCCCCAGAGGCCACGCGCACCCACCCCACAACCTCTGTAGAATGGCTGTGTCAACCAAAAAACTGCCAGGCTTCCAGAAGGAAACTGGAAGTGACCTTTTATGCCTTATAAGGCATTCTGAGGCCCAGGGAAGCCTCGGAATGCTTTAAAAGGCATAAAAACATCACTTCCTGTTTCCCTCCAGAAATCTAAAGTTACTTTTTTTGTAACTTTTGAGCCATTCTGAGCCCCGTAGAGGCCATGGGTGAATGCATGTGGAGTGGGGTTGGGGAAGCGTAGGATCAACAACAGACCGTCATACATGCTGTCCGTTGCTGACTGGAATGTTGCTAAGGGACCAACGTCACTTTCTAAAGCATATGGTTTGAGTTCTAAAGTTTCAGAAAGGATGTCTCAGAGAAGCAGGAACCTTATAGCTTGAGGCTGGGAATGTAGGCTACCTGAGACTGTGCCTCAGAATTCTCTCTAGGCATAGAAGAATGTACAATGAACAGCATGTGCCCCTGAGATTGACAGGCAGTAGCCGTTGGATGGGCCAGACCTAGTGTAAATACTAGAAGCCTGGTTTTCTGCCTTTGCCTCTTCCAACAGAGCAGAATCATCTGCTCATTGCCATTCAGCTGCCAGTTTTGCCAGCTTCAGCTCTATATCCTACTCCAATTGGCCTCAGGTTTTCTGGACTGGAGAACATCCCCTCCATGCCTAGATTTAGGTATCGCCTGTGCCACCCATTGCCCTGGAAACCCCACTTCATATTCATGCTCCTTGTGGAGAAACATTCCATGTCTGAGAGTCAAGTGCCTTTTTGTGAGAGGGAGAAAAACAGGGTTAAAACCTGATGATGCTTCCCCACCACTATATTGCCTCTACCTCCTTGACAGCAAGAGGGAAGCCCAAAGTGGCACCAACCAATAAATATCTAAGAGATACTGGTCTAAGAAAAGACAGTTCTTCACACATGCTGATTTAAATGGCAGTATCTGTTGCACAAGGTGTTGCCTCATTAGTACTAATTCATATTCATAAGCACTCAATTCATATTCATAAAAGTTCAAAGAAAGATAATTTATGATATGTTGAAATATGTAGTTTCTTCTCTCTAAACTATTCCCCCGAGGAAGAGCTAAGGAAGGAAGCTTCTTATAAATATGATCTGCACAGTTTGGGATTCTTTTTTTCCCTTGTTTATCTTGTTGCAACCTTCTTACGTTACCCTCCCTTATCTCATTTCACTGCAGGGACTCACTATGGCTGCAATCCTAACCAATTTTCCAGCCCTGACATAAGGGCAATGCGACTCTGAGGTAAGGGAACAAACATTGCCTTATCTTGAGAAGGCCTCCATGACTGCTCCCCAACTGCCGGATGCAGCATAGGCCCCACTGGCACAACTATCCAGTGCTGGAAAGTTGGTTAGGATTGCACCCTATGTCTTTGTTGATCCCTGTTACTGTTATGAAGAATGGGTTTGGCGGGATAAAACCAGCTTCAGAAACTGATCTTGCACTGAGTTCAAGACTGCTAATGGAGGTACCAATGAAGTGCTGAAAAGGACATAGGAAAATCAGCACATGTGCATATTAGTGTATAAACTGAATCTGTTGTACTTGCCTCAGATTGCTCCACTTCATCTATCTCATCAACTCTAGTCAGATGGGGAGCACCATATTTATCAGTTAGCTCTGCTAAGGTCTTTGATGGGAGCTCCTTTTCAGCTGGTGTCTTCGCCTACAATACAAAGTTCATTTTCAAGATCATGATGAATTATCCAGCTTACCAAGCAATCAGCTGAACAAAACCCAAGTGGCATGAGTGTGCTGGGTCCAGGTGCACGTCATTTCCCAACTATTTTCATCCCTTCATGCTCGATGGGCAGAATCTAGTGGAAAGTATTCCATTTAAACTTGCTGCTGAAATAAATGGGGTCTGCGCAAGAGCATAGCAATCCTTTTGTGCAGTTCCTTTTCATTTTTGCTGCACAAACTTAAATGAATTTTGTACCAGATTCTGCCCAATGTGAAGGACAGCCCAATCTTGCGCAGTGATACGTAACTCCCCGCTCAGTGATACAGCTGGGACAACGGGGCATGTGCTGCATCCCACGGGGGACTTTTGGGCCACAAAAGCCTCCTTGGGGTAAGGGAACATCCCTTGCTCTGGGATAAGCCCTCACCACCCAGGTGGATCTAAATGGATCTGCGCCAGCTATATAGGCTGGGAAGGGGGATAGGATATCAGTGGCACCACTAATACCACCCCCTTTCCCGGCCTCCCCACCCCATTTTCTGTCCCTTCCCCTGCCTGCTGTGTTCCACCCACCCCTGCCTCCGTCCTGCCCTTCCCCATACTGAATTACTCACACTGGGGCTCCTTCCCTATCCTCTGGCATGCAGACATAGCTATGTGCTTTGCAACAGCCATAAAGGACCTTATGCTTCCAGAACCTTAGTAAGGCCCTGTTAGTATTGGGTCACAAAACAGGAACCTAAAGTGAACAGTATAGGCAAGCCTACTAATTAGCTGGACGTGTGCCAGCCTCCCCACGCCACTTCAGACAGTGAGTTGCGCCAGCTGAGGGCAGCTGACTTGGGGATTTGGGAGGGAAGGGGGAAGGCAGAATGAAGGCATTTCAGGGCATGGGGAGGGCAGATGGGCCAGTCAGAGGACCAGGCCCGGGAGGGGGATGGTAACAGAATCCTTCACTTAGACCAGATCCTAGACTTAGACCCCCTCCCGAGCAGCCTGGTCTTACACCGGACCACTCAGATCTGCGCCACCGCTTTAGGTGGTGAAGATCCGAGTAGCCCCATGGGGCAGCTGCTGTATGACATGGGGTAAGGGGAATGAATTCCCCTTACTCCAAGTTGCATTCCAACCCTGCTCTGGATGCAGTGCAGGTCAGCTGGCCTGCCTACCCCAGGGCATGTTAGGATTGGGCTGCCCAAAATACAACATTCTGGAGTGCTTAGCATGGCCTCTGCAGTCTAGTTCTGTGGTTATGGGACAAATTTGTTCCTAGTATCCTAGGAGCTCCTAGAATCAGAGGCCACTGACCAAGAGGGCCAGTGTTGCATTTTAATGCAGTGACCTAGGGATGAGACTAGATATGACAAGTACAGCCATGTTTGATTATTTATATCTTCCCATTTGCTTATAAAGTGGTGTGTGCTTGTACTTTCTTCTAACATCAATGGAGATACATGGGAGAGGAGAGCTGAATTTGTTCCCCACACTTGGTCACTTGCAATGAGGGAGAAAAATGCTTGAAGCAAGGGAGCACAGTGGCAAGAAGGGAGCAAGGGAAGAAGGGAGCAAGGGAGGTATGGCAGGGGCAAGCTCCCTTCTTCCATCTGCTGTGAATGGGCTTATACATGAAGAAACACACACGCAGCACAATCCTAGACATGTCTACTCAGAAGTAAGTTTCACTGTAGGAGGCTTACGCCCAGGAAAGTATGTACAGGATTGCAGGCACAAATGACAAATGTGGCTGCTTGTGTCATGTCTAGTTTGACAATTCATATTCTGGAATAGTGTCATTGCTTTTGTTTTTCCTGAATCTGCTCAAGGATTTGCACACAGTCCAGAAAATACGTGCAAATCCTTGAGGCTTTGCAAGCAAGGAATGCAATCATTTGAGAAGTGCTTGTAAGACACCCAGGAAGGGGGATGGGGAGGCAGTGATGGCAAGACTGGGATGAATATTGCCCTGCTTGTTCACAGGCTGTAGTCAGGGTTATGGTCACCCAACCTTGCCCACAAGCATTCGAGCAAGGATGTCAGCTGTTCTTGGACAAGTAGATCAAGCGTGCTTTTGCAGGAAAGCATTGAGAATGAAGCCTGAAGCATATGTTACAAGAGACAGGAAATATGGTGTTAGTTTTCCCTGCCTGAAATGGGGAGAGCCAATATGTGGTCATAGAACATGCAGTTGCAAATGCACAATGAAGACTTTTTCAAAATAGAAAAACTGACAGTGGAGCTACTTGATGACTAACACATAGTCAGGATTTAAGTGTTCGTCATAACCATGTTAAAATGTTCCTGTAATATTGTTACCACAGAGGAAAAAACCAACAGAGAGGTGGCATGTGAGTCGCTTCAAGCTATTGCTGCAGCATCTCGATGTACCAATAGTATTCAACATTGGATTGAATTGTGGTATACATAGATTTAGAACTGTAAAGATTAACAGCCCAATCCTATGCATGCCTACTCAGAAATAAGTCCCATTAGGGTCAATGGGGCTTACTCCCAGGAAAGTGTGGATAGGATTGGGTTGTCAAGCTTCAACTTTAAAAGAAATTGCTTCCAGTTCTCAATACAATATATCGGGAGCCAGTGTGATGTAATAAACCAAGTGCTGAGCCAGGGAGACCTGTTTTCAGCCACAAAGTTTGGGCCAGCCTAACGTACCTCACAGGGTTGTTTTCAGATAAACCAGAGAACACTGCCCTGAGTTCCACAGAATGGCGTATGAATACAATACGTAGATAGCATGTAAACAATAGGAGTGGAACAGAATGAAAAGCAGAGGTTCTGAAATTTGCCACATTGCAACTGTGAGCTGTTAAGAAATGGTTCCTTGATTATTATTGACCCAAACAATACAAATTACTCTGGAGGTTATTTGTCATACCTCTGCCTCCATTTGTTGCTTCTGCTCCAGTAAGAGCTCTTCTGCTCTCTCTCTTTCGAGCCTCTCTCGTTCCTCACGTTCACGCTCCATTTGCGCCTGCGGTGAAAGCATGCAAATATTTGTTTGTGAAACAGCATATTACTCTCGAGCAACACAAACATAGCAACACAAAATTAAGGCGTTCATGCAACAGATGTTTGGTGTATGTATTTACTCTGTTTTGCAGTAGAGCAAACCACTGAAATTAGGCGAACTCCTAAAATGCAAAAAAAAAAAAAAAAGACAACTGAAATGAAGTTACAAGATTATTAAAGCTTTCTACACAAATATGCAGCAGAATTTGGGGGGGGGGAAGGAATGAGATGGCAGACTGTCTACAATTTCTACCATGTGCACAAAGGCCCCTTTAAGTGGTGAATCTTGGGAGGCAGAAACAACAGTGTCCCTACTCATTCCAGCATAGCATCTTTTTTGCAGCTGTTTGCTGCTGTTTTCCTACTGTATTTTATTTCAGTGTTTATTTTAAGATTGTGAGTTCTTTCTTTCTTTCTTTCTTTCTTTCTTTCTTTCTTTCTTTCTTTCTTTCTTTCTTTCTTATGTAAACTGCTTTGTGAACTCCTTTGTTGAAAAGCAGTATACAGTATAAATATTCTAAATAATAGACAGAGGATGAAGAGCTGAGGATGAATGCTCGCCTACGTCAGAACATTCCCTGCAAGTAGGAAACTAGCACAGACAGGGATAGAACGTTCCCCTTGGTGTTCTAGTTTTTATCCACAGGGAATTTTGTCACAGTAGTCTTACTATTCTACTAGTTCATGAACCTATCAATTTCCTTATGCTGTATTGTTTGCTTATGAGCCCTAAGCTGTCTTGTTAGAATAAAGAAGCAAGTCAAAATCCAGATTTAAAATTAAATTTGAGACTTTCCTCTGCAGCTAAATTGGCGCAGCCTCCAAGTGGGAAAAAGTGCCCCTAAAATATCTCAGTAGTTCTAAAAAAAAAGTGCAGAAACGGCATTAATAAGAAAATGACACATGTCAGAGCAGATGAAGGACACAAATTAGAGAATACTTTTGAGAAAAATTGGAGTTTTTCCAATGTACTGGAATGACAAATATGTAAACAATACTGAACCATATTCATTGTTTTTCCTTCTAATATAGCAATTGTAATGTAATACTTGGGCTTTTTTGTTAATGAAAACATATCAAATGTGTTGCAAGGTTGAAAGAAAGCAAGACTCAGTACTAGGAGTGGAAGTTTGCAGGCTCTTTATTTCATTGCAAGCAATGGGCCCACAGGACTTTTGTCTCAAAGCATGGGCCCCTCCCTAATGGAGATTTGGGCATTTATACAATTTTCCCAGTCCTTTGTTTTAAAATCTAGATATTTCATTGGCTACAATTTTACATCAGAGATGGGGCAAACACCTAATAGGTTTCAGATAAGGTTCAATTTGCATTAGAGATGGGAAATAGGTGGGCAAGAGGTAATTGATTGGTTATGATTTACATACAGGTGGGGTTTCACCTTAAAACCTATTAAATTACCAAGTTTCCAAAACCCAGCAGAGAGCAATATAACACAAAATACTTAAAGACAGGTGTGAAGACCGACATGACAAGACATTTCTTGGCAGGACTTCAGGCCCACCTCGTTAGTGCGGCCTGATATTGCTGCCTGGTCTCCTGTTATCTTTTGCATTAAACCATTTCTTGGCATGAATATTATAAACTTAATCATCCCTCGTTAGAGTGGCCTAGAGCGGCTTATCTCTTCTGCATTTCTTTCCTATGTGTTAGTAAAGCACTGTGGGGCCCTCTGCAAACCTCTGCAAAGCAAAGGCTTCTTTTTACTAAAATCAAGCAGCTTTGGTTCCTATGGCCTGCTTCTACGATTATTGTATGATTATTATGTCCTCTTATATGTGGGTTACAGGCTACCTTGTCTCACTATTGCATATGTGTACTTTTTGCTCTAAAAGTATAAAAGTATAGTTACAGAGTTTTCCTAGTAGATACCTGCATAAATCAGTGAATGTCTTTTAACATTTGCCAAGGCGTGAGCTCATTCCTCTTCAGTAGCTGCCTGGCACCTGCTATCTCTTGAGCTTTAATCCACAACCTCTGAGGCCTCAAGCCCAGCTTCAGCTAGCTTTTAGTCAGACTCACAAAATGATTCTTTATTAAAGCCAAATAGCTTTTACTCTGCAGTGTATTGCTCTGCTTTAGCAGTACAGCTATTAGGCTATTAACTCTAGCTTGGTGGCCTGTCACCCTTGTCACTCTGCAGAGCAGCCTATGATTCTTTGCTTTTGAGACTACTCTGGCCTTTTAAAGTTTGGGGGCAAGGGCTACCGTGTGTCAAATGTGCTTCTTGTAGTTGTTGGGCAACTATTCTACCTTTTAATTTTATTTGTGAGACGTATACTTTGCATCTCAACTAGACCCTCTGCTTGTTATTTCCCAACTTTGAAGTACTTATGGATGAGATGTAATTCTGTTGGAATTAATGCATTCATAAAATTGTCACTGACAGGATGAGTTTCCCTGATTATGATGAATGTTTCCCTATATTCCTTGCACATTCAGAATTATCGGGGGGGGGGTGGTGGTTTAAGCTAAAATGTTCCTCCCTAGTTCTGTTTGTGCATGAAGGTATTTTATGGGGGGGGGGGTGCCTTCAAACACTCAAACATGTGCTATCTGTAGTGATGGACAGCCCAATCCTGAGCTGCCTCGTGCGCAGGGCTACAGCGACACTGAAAATGGCTGCCGCTGCATCCAGCACACCCCATGCAGCTGCTGTTGCCTCCTTGGGAGAAGGGGACTTTCATCCCCTTTCCCCGGGTAAGGCAAGTAGCCCCGCAATGAGGCTACTTGATTCTACAGCAACGCAAGGGTTGGCATAGAATTTAGAGCCTCCATGTCAGGTGGACAGCCTGACATGGGGACTCAGGATCCGTCCTGCCCCACTCCTTCCTCCTGGTACGCTTCCTTCCTGCCCTCTCTTTGCTCTCCTTCCACCTCCCCCCGGAACATGCTCCACTGGCGCCTCCTCCCACAGAACGCCTCCTCCCCTGGACAGTGCGCACCAGCAGTGAGCCGGCACTTACTGCGTAGGATTGGGCCTACAGTTCACACACAAGAACATTCTCCTTGATATCACTTGGACTGAAAGTTGAAGACTCCTCCATTCAGGACAGGGAGCAAGTTCGTGCACACATAATCCCCTTTCCACCCCCTTTTGTTTTTTGTTTTTGCTTTGTCCTACCTGCAGCTCTTCTTCAAGTTTCTGCTGGATCAGAAGTTCTTCTTCCTTCATTCTCTCTAACATTTCGACTTCTCTTTGGGCCGCCTCACGTTCCCGCTCCAGTTCCTCCCTTTCCAATTTCCTCTAGTATTGTGATAAGGAAGAAAGAGAGGGGATATACAGTAGTTTCATTTCATGTTCTTTACTTTCCTGAGTAGCCGGAAGTGCAGGGGCAGTCTTTTACAGGGTCAGCTCTCTTGTTAGGATAGAGTATTGGACATATAGAATATTTCTGTAATGTGGTTGTTTTCAAATGTAGAAACAAGCTGAGATAAGGAGGAAGGATCTGGAAGATATCCAGATATTTTGTAAAGCGACATCAGTCCCCCAAATCATCCACATACCCTTGGAGCCCATCAAGACACCTCCTTTCTTACTTCTTGGCTCTTTCAATATCAGCTTGACTGGTTAGCAGTATGCGTTGAGCAAAGTAACACAACCGACTACTACAGTGATAGCAATCTTTTTATCGACTCAGCACAATATCATTCCTATAAAGTATTAATCTAACATTTAATTGCTGAAGATCCTAGCAACACTGACCTTAAAGGCAGAGGTCTCACCTGTAGTTCTTCATCTATATTCTTCCTGTATTTGTAAATCCAGAATGCCAAGTACAGTATTGGGTCTGTTGGCCGACGCTCCGCGACCTCCGCAAGGCCCTCTGCTAAACATCTGCCAAGACATTTCTTGAGATACGCAGTCTCCATTTCTTGCTCCCAAAGTATCTCAGAAGAAATTACTGCTTATGGATCTAAGATGGGGGGGGGGAAACTGTTGAGAAATAATCGTTCATTAAATATGTTCTTGTTTAATTATTTTCACCTTTTCTGAGGACCATTGCTGGTCAAAAAGCTGCATAAATATTTAAATCAAGAAATGAATAGTTGAAACTTAGGGGTGGTGGTGGGGGAAGAGTTTCCACAGAGATTTTTCCAATGGATAGAGCCCATAGCAATTTTATCATGTCGAAAATGGATGAATCTAGAGAAGCTTGTTCAACTTAGAAGCTACGCAGCTGCTGTTTAACTATGAGATCTGTTTAAGAATATGGAAATAGTACATTACTTATCTAAAGTCAACTCACGCTCATGCAGGAAGGAGAAATTATTTCTGATGCACAGGTGAACAAAACCTTAATGGTATTTTTTCAGTAAAGTCTTGTCTCCAGGCATAAGCTCTCTGGGTTTCCAGAGAGAGAAACAGTTACATTTGGATGCTTTTCTTTGGTATCCTAGCAACGGACCGGTGTTCTATCCCTGAACAACCACCTCTATAGGCAGCCATCTCCCTGAAGATGCTGTAATTCTCTCCTTCTTTTGATAGATATTATTACTACAATTTTTTGGTTTTGTTAATAGAAGAGGGATCTTCAGAGCTACATCCCCCAGAACTTGAAATATTTATACTGTATCAATGATCTAACAAGCTGTGTCGCAGCTATGTTATTATGGGTAAAAACCTTGCCTGACATTTCCAGTTTTGATTCCTAGGCCACTGACCTATGCACACTTTCCTGGGAGTAAGCTCCATTGAGTATAATGTGATTTACTTCTGAATAGACATGTATAGGTTTGTGCTCCTAGTTCAATACTGATGAATACCTATTCATTATTATATCCTGAACAGAGGCTAAAAACCTTTTTAAAAGCCTACTATTTTTGCACTAAAACAGTTTTGTCAGCACATGCAATGAGGGAAAATTTCTGACTCAGAAATAAGATACTTGGGTATTTCACCCTTTATTAGTTGTGTCTTTAAGTTCATGTGTGGAAGGGAGAAAAAAACCTTTTCATTTTCTCCTATATCTCTTACACAAACAGAAATAAAGGATGGCTTTAAAATCCACTTGCATCCATCCAGTGTGAGCAGACTCTCATTGCTGTTTCTGCAGCTGGTACAGGAAACTGCTGCAGCTGAAAGAGTGACCAAAGTTGCTCTCATAGGTTTCATAGGCTTTCATAGACATAGGTTGCTTTCAGTCAGTCAGAGGGGTCAGCCTTGATTTTCTATCATATGATTATATTTCATTGTAAGACTCATTTTTTTGCTCCAAATTTGATTTGCAGCTCAGTCCTATGTACTCAGAAGTAAGTCCCATAAATCCCATTTTGCTAAATGAGGCTAATTCCAAAATGGGTGTGCACAAGATTGCAGCCTTAAAGGAACTGTTTAATCAGTTTTGATTTTGTTAGCTGCTGAACATACTGGGAAGGTCAAGGTATACATTAATAAGTAGAGATGGGAGGAAAAGTTTTTAATCTTTTGCAGATTTTGGTGTTTTCCAAACATAGAAGTGCAGAAAGAGGTGTTCTGTGTTTTTATTTGAAATTTACATTATAATTATAAATTATAATTGCTTTAAAAATGTACTAGGTAGGCGGTATAGTAGATTCAGCAGCCACAGTCATCACCCATGCATCCCCATTAAAAAATAAATAAAAACCAACTAAAATGGTTTATTTTTTCACATTTTTTGTTTTTTACAAAAATGAGAAGTGCAGAAAGTAGCGTTATGTGTTTTTATTTCATTATCACCGTTTTCTTCCACCCCTATTAATAAGCAAATACAGCAACTTCCTCCTACTGTTTTTTCACAAGAAAATAAAGAGTAAGGTGAAAAATTGACGTTTACCTCTAGATCTGGGCAGGAGGTCTGGTCTAGAGGGTAGAGCCTCCATTTGCCTGAAGATAACATCCACAAGGTTGCCAGTTCGACCGTGCGACTTTGAAACAGCTGACAAGCTGAGCCGAGTTATTCCATCTGCTCTGAGCGTGGGAGGATGGAGGCCAGAATGTGAAACCAGATGAGAAAGAAACATCTGAATGTTGTGGTTCTTGAAAGATAGAACCTTCTTTCAATTGTAAAAATCCCTACAGGGATTTAAATAGCCTGCCTATGTAAACCGCCTTGAATAAAGTCTTGAATAAAGACCAAGAAAGGCAGTATATAAATACCTGTATTAATCAATCAATCAATCAATCAATCAATCAATCAATATTATTATTATTATTATTATTATTATTATTATTATTATTATTAGATGATTCAGTATGGCTTGTCACATTCATACCTGGCACCTCTAGGGTTGGCCCAGTCATGTACTGGCCCACCCAGCTGGGTTGACCCCTTAACTTTCAGCAGCACCAATAGCAGTAGCATATAATGCAGAATTGTGCAGGGGGGGGGGAGAGCCATGGGGCCCAGTACATGTTTAGCATATTTTTAATTTATACTCTAGTTTGTTGTTTGCACTGATAGAGCTAGCAAAGCAACTTCTAGATTTTTTTTTAAAGGGAAGAACAATATAGCTAAGCACTTTAAAATCCCAGTGTAAGATTTACTAAAAATTTACTAAAATTTCAGGGTGAGACAGTCAGGGTGCAATCAGCAGCGCTTTCCAGCACTGACATAAGGGCAATGAAGTTCCGAGGTAAGAGGACAAACGTTCCCTTACTTTGAGGAGGACTTCGTGAGTGACACCCAACTGCAGGGTGCAGCGCATGTCCCATTGGCATTGTTATGCCAGTGCTGGAAAGCACTGATGTAAGGGCTTAGGATTGTGCCCTCAATCACATTCTTAACTTGTGGAGTTGTGGGGGTAGAGCACAGTATTGTGACTTTTTCTACAGAAGGAACACTTAGGTGCTGCCTTTGACATTTTTTTCAAAGGACCTGAGCTGAGAAGAAACACCGGGTTTGGCTGAAGATATTGGCTAGGGGCATAAGGATAATGCCCCAAGTGCAGGTGGGAGGGCTGTGGGTAGATGGGAGGGAGAAAGTAAGCCTGGGTCATAGAGGGAAGGGAGTGGGTGTTAGTTCATTTCATTGGAGGAGGGTTCCCAGGAGACACAAGTGGCAGAAATAAGTGGAGCTTGCTTCTGATTAGACATGTATAGAACTGCACTCTAACATACCTTATACTTATTTGGGATATTCCCCCATTCACCCTTTGAGGGCAAGAGCATTTAGAGCAGTGGTTCCCAACCTGTGGTGCTCCTCATCACCAAGGCGGACCAAAGATTCACAAGACCCTGAGAAGTGGTCTGCAAGGTCTCAGGAAAAAAAAAATGATCACCTTCTATCACTTCCAGTGTCTGGCCAAGCAAGCACTCTTCAATGGACCCCCAGATAGGGTGAAGAACCAACCACCAGAGCCAGCACTTCTAGGTCTTGCCAGGTACTCCCCCATGGGCTACCAAATTTAACTGTATTTTTTTTTTGTGCAGGGGGCGAGGGGGGGTTGCATGTGGTCCATGACAATTTCAATTTTTGCCTATGATCTGATTGCTCCTAAATGTTGGGAACCACAGATTTAAAGCAAACCCTTAGTTGATATATAATATGGGAAAGCACATATGAGAGAAGATGGTCCTTAAGATCTTCAAGTCCCAAACCATTTAGGGTTTTAAAGATCATAACCAATACCCTGAGCCTGGAAACAATTGGTAATCAAAGCAATTCATAAAGAATTAGGGTGATGTGCACCCTAACAAGCAGCCCTGGTTAACAACCTGGCTGATACATTTTGTACCAACAGAAATTTCTGGATGCTTTTCATGGGCAGCCCACATGAAATGCACAGGAGTGCATTACAGGAGTCCAAACAAGAGGTGACCAGAGCATGGATAACTGCCGCTATATCAGACCTCTCCAGGAAAGACTGCAGCTGGCAAATAAGCTGACGCTGATAAAAGGTGCTCCTCATCACCAAGGCTACCTGTTCCTGGGCCTCCAGGAGAAGCTACAGACCTGCAGATTGCAAGCCTGCTCTTTAAAGAGGAGTGCAACCCTGTCAAGGACAAACTGAACACCAAACCGACAGCATCTCTATCTTGTATGGGTTAAACTTTAAAAAGACTGAGAGTTTTCTTGTTTGGAGATGGAATTACCTAGCTGGTCTCTCTCTCCCCCCCCTCCCCCATTCAAGAAAGACAAGGGGGGGTTACATTCCTAACTACAGTAAAGTCTTCTGTATATTTTTTAAAATATTTTTCAAAAAATTTTTAGACATTCAAAAATTGTGCTGCAAATGCACAAAAGAATCTGTATGTTGCAGTGGAAGCAGATGGAGTGGTCAGTTGGGAGAAGCTCACCGTGGCAGAAGCAAAGTATTTTATGATAGCCCTGCATTATAATATATAGTGCTATTATCCCTTGTTGCAGGCTGTGACTGACAGCACAGACTGCAACAGCTATACAGTGTAGTCCACACTTGCTGATATCCGCACATCACAGGTTTGTGAGGTAGGGGGCGGGCAGCCCAGTCCTGAGCTGCCCATTCCGCTGGGAATGCCACAGCGCTGAAACGGCTGCCGTGACATCCTGTGTGCATCTTGAGGAGCTGGTGGCTCCTCAGGAGAAGGGGACTTTTGTCCCTTTCCCCTGGGGAAGGGGCCCCGCAATGGGGCTACTTGATTCTGTAGCAGCCCTTGGGCTGTCGTAGAATCAAGAGCCTCTATGTTGGGCCTCTGAGCCCAAAATGGAGCTCAAAATTTGGTGGAGCTGAGCTCCACTGGTCCCACCTCCCTCCCATCCCGCTCCCTCCCCCTGGCATATCTCCTTCCTGCCCTCTCCCTGCCCTCCCCACCTCCCCCTGCCCTGGAACGCCATCTCCCCCACGCCCCCTCTTACCTCTGTGCAGCCCAATGGTTCCGGCAACCGCATAGCGGCGGAGCACCAGTGTTCCACTGGCGCTGGGCTAGCTCCGGCACTCATTACAGCACGTTTGCAACAATGTGCGCCGGCATTAAGCTGGTGCGCACTGTTTAGGATTGGGCCCTGAGTGACTTGTGACAGCTCTGTAATGCTGATATTGTAGGTTGGAGATGGGGCTAAAATAGGCTGAGTAGTTTATAATAACTTAGCAGTATAGTCCAACAATGCAGTGTTTCCCAAACTGTGGGTCAGGACCCACCAGAGGGTTGCAAGCTGATTTATGGTGGGTTGTGAAAAGTTTTTGAAACAAACAAAAATCATTTGCAAGCACCCTTACCCGATTTGCAGAAGAAATTTGTTAGCTGGAAAGCTAACCTGTGGTATGAGGTAGTCTTTATAACCCAAAATTAAAATGTCACATTTTCCGATTTTCTTTAGTAATTTGTATGTTATAGATCACATGTGGACCCAGTTGCAACCTTTTATCTGGCCTGAAGTCCCTAACCACATCATAAGAACATAAGAAGAATTCTGCTGGATCAGGCCAAAGGCCCATCTAATCCAGCTTCCTGTATCTCACAGTGGCTGACCAGAGGCCTCAGGGAACATACCTGCATCCTGGTGCCCTCCCTTGCATCTGCCATTCTGGAGTAGCCTACTTCTAAAACCAGGAGGTTGCACTTACCCATCATGGCTTGTAACCCGTGATGAAATTTTCCTCCAGAAATTTGTCCAATTCCCTTTTAAAGGCATTTAGGTCAGATGCCATCACCACATCCTGTGACAAGGAGTTCCACAGACACACAGTCCAATCCTGAGCTGACTGGGGCACGGGGCTGCAGCGGCGCAGAAAATGGCTGTTGCCACATCCTGTACACTCCAGACAGCCGCCGGTGGCTCCTCGGGAGAAGGGGACTTTCATCCCTTCCCCTGTAAGCCGAGTAGCCCTGCAATGGGGCTACTCAATTCACCGCCAACCCAAAGGCAGGTGGTGAATCAAGAGCTCACTGCCAACACAAAGGCTCTGGATCTGGTGGAGCTTTGCTCCACTGGTCCCACCTCTCTCCCTCCCTGCTCCCTCCCCCTGGCACACCTCCTCCCCGCCCTCTCCCTGCTTCCCCCCTCCCTGTAACAACTTATCCCTACCCTCTCCCCACCCTCAGCCCACCTCCCCGTTCCCCAGAACACCTCCTCCCCACCTTCCCCCCATGCCTCCACTTACCTCTCCGCTGCTCGGTGGTTTGTGCAAACGCAGAGCGGCGGAGCTCTGGTGGCCACCCAGCGGTAGCCCAGCGCCAGGCTCTAGGCACTAGGCTTGCCCAGAACTAGGGCCTGCAAACATGCCTTACAGCACTGTTCAAGATTGGACCCTAATTACATGCTGGGTAAAGAAATCTTTTCTTTTGTCTGTCCTAACTCTCCCAACACTCAGTTTTAGTGGCTATCCATCTTTGGCCTTCTGGGTACCCTGAAGTAACTGTAAAGATTTGGGGGAACAGTCCGTGAACTCCATATCTAAGTAGTCTAGCAAATGTCTACACACATGCTATACATAAGGTGTTTAGCAGCTTTGGAAGCACAGGTCCCCAATTATTATCAATTATTTTTAAAAAAATACTTTTTTTGTTGTTCTTTTTATTTAGCGGGTCATGATGATTGTCATTTTAAAAAGTAGGTCCCAGGGCTAAAAAAGTTTGGGAAACACTACAATAGTGTATTATCATATGCACAGGAACATCCATCAGCCCAATCCTATGCATGACTACTCAGAAGTAAATCCCATTATAATCAGTGGTGCTTATGTCTAGGTAAGTGTGGATAGGATTGCAGCCTCAGAGCCCAGTCCTATGCATGTCTACTCAGAAGTAAGACCCATTATAATCAATGGGGCTTACTCCTAGGTAAGCATGGATAGGATTGCAGCCAGTAAGTCCCATTAGAGTCGACAAGGCTTACTCCCAGGAAAGCGTGGATAGGACTGGGCTGTTAGCTGATAGGAGGAAAATAACACCGCCTCCTGTCACGTCTGAAAAACGAACAGGCTCGCTAGAGCAGAGGGACCTGCCTGTCTGTAAAGCCGATGGATGAAAAGAGGCTGCAACGAGACCATTTGAGCCAATCACAGTGCCGGAGGAGCGCGCGCCTCCCTCGGTCATTCCTCACCTATTGTGACGCAATAGCAGTAGCTGACCCTAGCGACGCTTCCAGTTGCTAGGCGAGCGCGAGAGTTAAAGCGCTTGTGCGTGCCAAGTAGAATGCAGGTTGCAAAAGGTCGAACGTTCTATTGGGTGAGTTCTTGCAACACCCAAGAGTTGCAAGTCTCTTGCAAGTTTCAAACTAAGTCTTAAGTGGTGGTATCAAAGCGCTTTGACAGAGGTTTTGAGAGGGGTGCATTGGCTTGTTTGTCACCGTCTGACCCTGCTTTTCTCTGCCAAGCTTCCAAACTTCTTTGGCTCCGTCCCATCAGACACGCTTGATTCTCTGCTTGCAGGACAGTGGAGTGGTGGCTGGCACCCAGTTCTTCTTCTTGACGGATCAGCAGTTCTGTGACCTCAACAGAAGTGAGTCTGGTGAAAGGTAGGACTTGATGGTGCGTGTCCTGATCTCTGACCCTCATGTGACAACAACTGAGGCTTCCTATCACATCTTTAAGAGGAAAAACATGTGTTGGGGTTGCTGGAGATAATGCATATGAAATGCCATAGAAATACCCCCCCCCCCCATTAACTGACCTTTAGAGGTGGCCTTTTTAAGGCTCACACTTACCTGGAAGTAAGCCCCACTGTCTATAATTGGACTTACTTTTGAATAGACATGCAGAGGATTGGGCTACATGTACGTGGGATCTCTTATATCTGGCAGGGGGAGAGCAACTACTCCTGTTCACCCCTGTGCACCCCTCTCCTCTACTGGCTGTTACTGGGGCTTCTTCTGCCTCATTTTAGACCAGCCATTTTCAACCACTATGCCATGGCACACTGGTGTGCCGCAAATGGTCCCCAGGTGTGCTGCGGGAGTTTGGTGGAGGGTCATTTATTAATAAGACCATTGGGGATATGAGCCCCCTCCCCCAACAGCAAGGTGTGCCTTGTCAATTGTCCAAAAACTGATGGTGTGTCTTGACAATTTAAGTACCTTGTCACTGTGCCATGAGATGAAAAAGATTGAAAATCACTGTTTTAGACTGTGAGTCCTTTATGGGCAGGGTGACAATGGAGTATCTATACATTTAACCATTGTATTGAAGAGGGAATTTTGGCAGGTATCACTTAAGCCATTTCTTCCCAATGTTGCATATATGCAACAGGGATCAAATGTGTACACCTGTGGGCTGGGCAGAAATGGGTTAACAAGGTAGGGTTTAAAAAGCTGCGCTTGCCCAAATTCCCTCTTCTATACAGTGGTTAAAGGTATAGGCACTCTGTCATCCATTTTATCTTGTCACCCTGCTTTTGGGACAGGGGACAATGTCTGTCTGTCTGTCTGTCTGTCTGTCTGTCTGAATCTAATCTATTTTTGCTGCATAAACCACTTTGTGAACTGCTTTTTTTGCTAAAAAGCAGTAGACAGTAGAAATATTTGTAGTATTATAATTATCAATCCTAGTGACCTTCCCCTCTACTAGAACATTCATAAATCTCTTGCTAGCAGCTTTCTCATGTGCAGAAGAGTGCACTGGCAGGAGAGTTGTGTGTGCTTGATGATGACTCCCAATAGATTGACTCCTATTAATATTATTAGATGCAAATAGAGCAGTGTTTCTCAACCTTTGTCCCCTGCTGTACCACTTGGCCTGGTCTACCTATTGGAAGTGCCATTGGAAGTAACTGGCAATGATTGCCATTTACTTGTCATTGCCATTTACTTCCAATTTGGGAGGCCAGACGCAACAAAATAAACAGCAGTAAGAGGCTCAGGGTGGATGGGAGGGCTTTTTTGAGCACACAAAAGCACATGCCGAGTTGAGCCTCCCACTGCTGCTTGTCATGTTCAATTGCTGGTCTCACTACCAGGTAGCTGAGGTCTTGGGGTCCTCTGTGTACCACCAGATACCACCTCAAGTACCACTGGTGGTACAAGTACCACTGGTTAAGAAACACTGAGAGATATCAAATTTATGAGTAATGTTCAGCAGAGATACACGTTTGCAAGCACTGGAAAGAACTTTCCCATGACAAGAGATGAAGAAACTGTTAGTTCCCAGGTTCTTTCTCAGGAATGTTTATAAAAGACTTCAGTTTATTATTTGGGTGGGGATTAGTATAATATGGTAAGAATTAATTCAGTCCATATTACAGCATTGCAGAGCCTGGTACAAGATGAGCGTGGATGTTGAATATCTCAAGAACTGCGTAGGAAGATGCTTAGTTGAAGGACTTGCTGTGGTGGCAGACTGTAGGCCAGTGGACCCAGTCAACTTCCTAGCCCACTGGATTTACAGATACAAGGAAAAACTAAATGAAGAAGAGAAGGTGACACATCCTTTATCCTTTTTTAAAACACTGGTGAAAAATCAGTCTCAATATGACTTTGTTTTGATTTTCTGAATTTGACTATGTCTTACGGGTTTTTTTGCAGAGGAAGAAAGAAAGGGCCCAGCTGGAACGGGAACAGGAAGGAGCTCTTGTAGAGTTGGAGAGGCTGGAAAAGCTGAAAGCAGAGGAACGCTTGATTGCTCAGAAATTTGCAGAACAGCAAAAGGTCTGAATCTATTGAGACTGTCAAAAACAATACCTGGTGCACCACTGGGAAAGGCAAGGTGAACTGTTGGAACTGTAGTGTAGGTAGTGTGCCAAAAACAGGTTAGTCTACTTCTACTTTAGCCTATGGCCAACCGGTTTTTAAACACAGTCTTGGTAACTCATTTTAGAGTGCAATCCTAACTGTGCCCAAGGCCAGCACAAGTCTCTTCTGCCGGCCTGGGAGGGTCGCAAACATGGCGCAATGCATCTTTGTGCCTCCTTGGATGTCAGTTGGGCCAATGCACAAATTTGTGCCGGCCCGTGGAGGCTGAATCCAGCCTCTGCATCAATGGAGCCTTCGAGCTCAGCTGGCATGGGGTCTGAGGGGCGTGGGGAGGGTGGAGAAGAGGCATTTGGGAGTGGGAGAGGGCAGGCAGTGAGCGGGCCCATGGGCAGGCGGCTGGAGAGCAGGGTGTGGGTCCAGGACCCAGCAGTTATGCTGGATCCTCACCGTTCCCGGGCAGCACAGAGCGGCTCCAGGCTGCTTGGGTCTGCTCATTTCTGTGCCACCTCTTTAAGTGGTGCAGATCCACATAGACCCATTGGGACTGCAGCAGCTCTCCCTGGGGTAAGGGGAGATGTTTCCCCTTGCCGGGCCGAGCTGCTTGCAGCCCAAAACTCGCGCTGGATACAGGGCAGGCCTGCCAGCCTCCCTGTTTCAGTGCAAGTTAGGATTGCGCTGTTAGTTAATTAAGTATACATTTTTATTTTAAAAAGACCCTTTCACAGCAATATCCAACAAATACTATAGCAGAATTAAATGGGAAATATGAAACACCAGATTTACTTACTGTTGAGGAGACTGATGAAAACAGTTTAATAGTATCAGTTCTAGCAACACGTGCGTGTATGCATGCATAAAATGTGTGTGTATTAATACTGCTCAAAGTGTATCTGTGTTCCTGATTGAAATTCTCCTTCATTCTCCTGTGTGTGTCCCATTTTCAGGACTTCACTTTATGTGCATCACTTTTTACAAGGCCCAATCCTATCCAACTTTCCAGTGTTGATGCATTCATGCCAATGGGACATGCGCTGCATCCTGTGGTGGGGGGCAGTCATAGAGGCCTCCTCAAGGTGAGGGAATGTTTGTTTCTTACCTTGGGGCTGTATTGCAGCTGCATTGGCACTGGAAAGTTGGATAGGATTGGGCCCACAGTCAGCAAAATCAAATGGTAAAGCTTTTACTACATGGTATCTCTTCATGTTACAGGTGCAGGATTATATGTTTAAATGTTTTTCCATTAAAAAATCCTTATGTATAGATAAGTTTTATGAGAGAACTCCTCCCTCTAAGGAAGCCCTCTGCATGCAAAGATTTTTGCATTTGAAGTATGTGGTTGCATATACCTAAGAAGACACATTCTAACTGCCTACAGTGTGAAATAGGCCTGTTATATAGTGGGTCCTTGTGAATAAAGGAAGGCATAGAGATAACAGCTCAATACGTTTATTCCATCTTCAGAACAGAACCTGGCAATGACACACAAGGCAAATACCCCTGGCTTTGTATAGCCTTTAGCTCCGCCCAGACTTCCCATGATTGGTGCAGTTGATACCTTAACTAGAGGGCCAATCAGATGGTAGGATTTTGATCCACCACCCGATTGGCCAGCCATAAATCTGGGCCAATCAGTTATGCAGGATTTTGATCCTGCATAATTTACATACATAACATCCCAGTTCAGGAAAAGTTGTACCTGCTGATTATCTTCATTGTAGGGCAGCCCAATCCTGAAGTGCCTGGCACCCAGAAGAGCAGTGGTGCCAAAATGGCAATCACTGTATCCTAAGTGTGCCAGGCAGCCGCTGGCATCTCCTCAGAGGAAGGGAACGTTCGTCCCCTTCCCTCAAGTAAGGGCACAGCCCCTCCAATGGGGCTACTCAAGTCTGCACTGGCTATTTTGCTGGCACAGAGTAGAGAGGCTCTACTCTTTGGGCCAGGAGGCCCAAAATGGGGTTCTGGACGGTCCCACCCCTTCCTCCCCCTGCCCCGACTAACCTCTCCATCGACTGGAACTTGTCCCTTGCTCCAGGTGGTGGGCGGTGGGCTTCTGGCTGATGCTGGACTCAGGGCAGACTGGTGCTGACCCAGCACTGAGTGTTACAGGTGAGCCTTATGGCATGTTTGCAACACTCAATACTGGCATAGGGCCAGCGCACAGAGCTCAGGACTCTGAATTGGCCCTTCAGTTCCTGCCTCTTATTGCCAATCTAGCTGCTTTATCCATTTGGGATTCTTTTTTTAATTAGGAGTTTGTACCACCATAAGTTTCCCAGATCTGATTATCTTTATCAATTTATTGACTGGCCAAAAGTTTTTTATACACTGCAATCCCTTGACTTTCATCCACCTGACTTTCATCGCTTTGCTCTTTCAGCTGTTTTCAATTATAACCACGGTTCAAATTTTATCCAGGTGCTTTCCTCTTTTGTCTGATTTCACAACATTAACATTCGTTGATTGTCACTGTACTTGTTTTGTTGTGCTTTTAATTATTTTGAGCCACTCTGAAAGGATGAAAGCTGGGAAGCCTGGAAATTCATCTCCCCCTCTTTCACCCAAGTTCTATGTTTTTGGCTGGCTGGCTGAGCCAGGGAGCGCAGGATTGGCCTGTCAGTACATGCCCAATCTCGTCTGATCTCGGGAGCTAAGCAGTGTCAGGCCTGGTTAGTACTTGGATGGGAGACCATCTGGGAAAACTGGGTACTGTAGGCTTATACCATAGTCTTTCGAGACTGAAGGTTTAGAGTTCTTTGCAGGATTGATGACAACTGTGGATGGGGACTATTGTCTTTTTAAAACACTGGCGACACCTAGTGCTGTAAAGTCTTGTTTAAAAACATCCCCTTAAAGCAGAGGTGTACAAAGTTTTTGGCAGGAGGGTCACATCATCTCTCTGACACTGGGTCAGGGGGAAAAAAGAATTAATTTACTTTTAAAATTTGAATAAATTTACATAAGTTTACATAAATGAATATATTAAAGATGAACTTATATGAATGAATGAAGGTCTTGAAATAGCTCAAGGCCTATAAAAGGCCTTGCACAAAGCAAGGCTAGTCTTTCCTTTGCTGCTGCTATTGCATCACAGAGTGAAACAGCAAGCAGTGGAGGAAGTCCTCATCCCACAGCTCACGCAAGAGGTCAAACAGTCGCCCTCACGCTGAGAGCAGTTGCATCGGGCCAGTGTGGGCTCCAACAAATCTCCAGAGGGCCAGAGGCTCATTGGGGGCTCCCTGAGGGCCGCATTGAGAGGCCTCAAGGGCCACAAGTGGCCCCAGGGCTGGGGTTTGGGCACCCCTGCCTTAAAGGACAACTGTCTGTGCAGATGGTTGTGTCTGAGTGTGGAGTCTTAGCTTGTGATACTTCACATATTTGACAGCACATTCAATTAGAATTATTGGGTTGACACCCAAATAAATGTTTATAGGACTTACTGTACATAATATCTATGGAGTGTATGTACTATGCAAAATAGTAAGAATTCTATTTGCTTTTAATATTAGTCATTCTTATATTGATGAAATTGTCACCATGAAATTTCCAAAAAGGTACATCTCTAGATAGTTTCAAAAAGGGGATTTTCATAGTGGTGTGTGTGCTCCTGTGTCTGAAATTTATTTCCATTCACAGAAGGAGACTAAAGAGACAGATGTTAACAATCCAGAAGAAAATGAAAAAATTGAGTCAAAGCAAGAGGCATTAGAAGATGCACAGGATCAAAGTGACTTAAATGTTATGAAGAACAAGTTGAATGAGATGCCTGGGGAAGTGCATACTGTCATAACTTTTGAAGAAGCCCCAGGTGAGACTGTTGTGGATCAAGACCTGCATCAGATCCCCAAAGCGATGATTGATGATGCGGAAGAAATAACTGAGAATGAAGATGATACAGAAAGCGAAGATGACACTCCAGATGAGGACTACAAATCCAGTCATCCAGATTTGAATTTCAAATAATGGCACAATCCTATCCATATTTCCTCCAAAGTAAGGTTCACTGAATTCAACAAGGCTTTGTCACAAGACAATGTGCATAGGATTGTACTCTAAAATTGAAGAGGAAAGCTTATGAGATGAATTAGATTTTTCTTCTCTTGTATTATTGTGATGTGGGCGATGGCACTTCTGAATGGGGTGATGTCCACAACTTCCAGTGTTGTTGCACTGAAATGTGGTACAGATATGCTAATGCCTGTTTCGCCAAAGCTTTTAAATTCTTCATCTTTTTCCAGAATATGTTCTGCTCCTATGCTCTGTCGTTTCTGTGCTATCCCTTTGCAAAGAATTTAACTTAGGGAGCAATCCAGAGCGTGCCCTTGGCCAACACACGTCCCCTGTGCTGGCCGATGACTGTTGTGAAAATGCCATACAGCACTTTCGCACTGACTCTGGAGGAGGTAGGCCGGTACACGGATGTGTGCCGGCCTCTGAACCCCAGCCCAAACCCTATTGGGCCGGTGTATCAGGAAAGCCCGTGCCAGCTGAGTCAGGTTGGTGCAGGGGTCTGGGGTGTGTGTGGGGAGGGTGGGTAGGAGGTGTTTCAGGGTGGGGGAGGGCTGGCATTGGGCTGACTTGTGGGCAGGTGGTGGGTGCATAGGGGGCAGGACAACGATCCGGTACTTATGCTGGATCCTATCCTCAGTTCCGGGCAGTCTGGGGCAGCTCTGGGCTGCTGTTGAGGTGGCATAGATCTGAGTAGCCCCATTGGGGCTGCTGAGGCTTTACCTGGGGGTAAGAGGACTCAATTCCCCTTGCCCCGGGCTGAGCTGCTTTTGGCCCCAACCCTGCTCTGGATGCAGGGCAGACCTACTGGCCTGCCTTCTCCAGGGCAGGTTAGGATTGGGCTGTTAATTTTCTTTGAAAAGCCTCTCTGAACTGAAAGATCAGGCCAATGAGCTCTTCTTGTAACCACTTGCATGTAAATTTTGTTTTGTTTTTTAATTTATCAGTGAATTTGTTTTAAATTTATCAGTGAATTCATAGATCTAGATGAAATCTGCTTGACTAGTTTTATGGCTGGGGACTGGAGCACCTGCTGTCTACTTGGGGTATATTGTGGTTTGGATTGTGTGGGTTTAACTGTGGAATGAGGGTGGTTGGTTGGTGAATGGTTTTGCTGCACAGGGGTGGTTACACTAGATCTTGTCTCCTTTCTGCTTACTCAGTGACCCGCCTTGGAGATGGCTTGCTTCTCATCCAACCAAACATGTAGGGACTTAAATAGTTCTCGTGCTTAGGGCTGCTGCCTGTTTTACTGGGCTGTTCCTTGTGCCTTTTAATAGACTGACTGGGGATGCTTTTTCTGGCATAGCAATAGGAAATATGTCAGTAGCTTAATTTCTGCATATCAGGTTGCTGTTAAGGGCACAGAAGAAGTACCTGTAAAATAGTTAGCAAACCCTACTCACACTAGCTAAACCACAGACAAGTCTAGTATATGCAGACTGCCCAATGTAGTTCATTTTCAGTGCACATCATGGGAAATATATTAATGATTTGCTATACTCTGAGATCCAGAAGTCTATAGTTCTTTTTATTTTTTAAAAACAAATTAATCCACTATTCTAACAAAAAAATAGTTCTTTCTGTAGAAGACACTTCATTATAACAGCTGAAACCATTTCAATTTAAATATCACATAACAAAAGTATTAATTTATGTTGTCCCATAGCATTTGATTTAGTATTCAGAGCAAATAAGCATATTGCATACCTCATAAGCCCAGGTGCAAGGGAGTGGCAACAAGATGCAGGTCTCTTGTTGTCTTGTGTGCTCCCTGAAACATCTGGTGGGCCAGTGTGAGATACAGGAAGCTGGACCAGATGGGACTTTGGCCTGATCCAGCAAGACTCTTCTTATGTAGGAGCAAGATGAGTCCATGTTAGAAGATACCAATAGGAGAGATTTTTAATGCTGTGAAACTGACCTATATTATGAAGTTGTGGTCCTCCATGGCTGCAGTCAAGGGAGCTCATCTGCATGAGCCCAAGTTCTTATGCAGGTTCAGCAGAATCTCTTGATCTCTTTTCTTTTGATCGCTTGGAACGGTTAGACCTCATGGTATGAACTGGAGACTTTCACAAGCAAAAGTGGCCTCTCATACAGAGGGTTGCTGTTTGGCAGCATAGAAGGAAAGTCAAAAGCTATAGCTAGTTGCACCAGTCTCTGATCCGTCACTTTGATTGCATCTTTCAAATGACATGTGTGAGTGATAAAGTGTAGTTAAAATTTCAAGTAAACAAAATTGTTATCTCTCAAATTATGCTACTGTCATGATAAACTTTTATAACTGTGTATTTGCATAATTGCAACTGTAAACCATTTGTGAGAGTTGTCCAAATTGTAGTCATTCTGGATCAATTCATGGCTAGTGGCAGCACACACACACACACACAAGCACTGTAAGAGAGTGCAGGGCCACAGCTGAGCGTTGATCCAGGCTGTGCTTCTATGCAAGTATACTATTTATAACAAGTGGTGCCTCCATGAGAGAGTTGTGTATGTGGTGGCTATGAATTCTGCAAATCAAAAAAAGCTATTACAGTCATATAAATCATGGTGATACAGCCATCACACTGAGGTGCTGGCTCATTAAATGGTGCCTTTGTGTGAGTGGCCATGAACTTGGCAGTGGCCTCACATTTTCTCGAGCAGGCTGCTATTAAATACAAATTCTCTCTCTGCGCAGAACTATTTTGTATTCTCAAAATTTAGTACTCACAGAAATGTTTTTGACATTTAAGATGTAGGCTCCTTGGGGCAGAGACTTATACTTTTGTATTCTGGGTTTTTAAAAAAACTGTAAGGTGCCATGTAGATGAATGGCCCTGTATAAAAAAATTGTACTCAAGTGTTTGCAATGCTCTTATGGTCTATCCATTTTTTAAACATAGAACATCAAGAATTATGATGACAGTCCACAGCTGCAACTATCTGTGTGTACGTGTGCATAAAATACATGTCAGTTTCTTCCTTTAGAGTTTCTGAAAAGAATAAAAGCAAATGCCTTTGACAAAACAAATACCAGAGGTTTCATCTTTCCTTTATTTCTGTCAGATATAATTTCCAAAAGGCTGATGCCGTGTCATTATTAACAAAAGAAATTTTAAGTCCTGTGAGTTTTGGAGTAAGCCCCATTTAACACAGTGGGATTTGTTGCCAAATGAACATGCATAGGATTGGGTTGCAATTCAGCTACAACTTACTAAGGGCCCAATCCTATCCATTTTCCCAGCACTGATACAACCATGCCAATAGGGCATGCGCTACATCCTGTGGTAGGGAAACAGTTGTGGAGGGCTCCACAAAATAAGTGAACATTTGTTCCTTTACCTTGGGGCTGCATTGTGGCTGCATCAGTGCTGGAACTTTGGATAAGATCGGGCCCTAACACAACTGCAGTCAGTAAATAGAGTGGGACTCAAAGTTCTTTTCCTAATTTATGCAAGTAATTTCTAGTTAAAGAGTAGTAAACTTTTATGACAGCTTTTCTGGGCTTTGCTTGCAGTCTCTAAGCTGCAAACTCGTGACCTCAGTGGGTCTTATAGGCAGTTGCATATATTTGTGTCTCCACTGTCAACCAGATGGTGTCGCCACAGTTTAGTAAAGCTGCAGATGAGTCATTCTGTTCTCTTATTTCTTTTGCTATTAATTTAGAAAGCTGAAGTTAGACACAGTTAATAATATTTACAGGCATTATTTAAAATATTTGCAAAAGCAAACAGGCTTGTGTACACTGTAGAATTGAACTATTCATGCATGGCTTATTTATAATGAACTATCAACACTGCAGGTAATATAGGCTTTTTTTCTGCCATGGAGTATGCACTGTTAATTAGCTTCCTCCAGAGGGCTAAATGGTAGTGGTAGATCAATTCCTGGCATCTTTAGTTAAAAGTATATTTGGTAGCGGAGCTGGAAAATACTTCTGTGTGAGACCTTGGAGCCATTGCCAGGTGGGTAAACAGATGGACCAATGGTGTATCTGTTCTTATCTTGATCCCAATTGTCAGGTTATAAAGTTCCTTTCAGTTGGCAAGAAGACAGAAATGCTATAACAAAAATGAAAGAATCCAACTCCAAAAATACATTTGCTATGATCCATAGATCTGTACTAATGTACCCCAATTTCTACCAAAAAAGATAAATGGTGTCTGAAAAGACAGATATGCCTGAAGAAAGCATAGATGGGGCTTCACAATCTCAGGTACATAACCTGATGTTATCCTTCTCCAAGCTTTGATCCAAGCTGGGTGTGTGTGTGTGTTCTGCCAGATTCCCAGTCCAAGCTCTGCCTGGGGAATTATGCCCACTTTTAGCTAATTAGCTCCCCTTCTTTCCTCAAGAATGACCCTGGTTCTGCTGGACCCCACCACCAGGGTAGCTCACCTGTTTAACCTACAGAGGTCCTCCTTCCTGCCAGCAGCCTCCCACCACTACAGAAACACCTTGGTCCTCAGCAGGTCTTGGGCACAGCAGCCAAACATCAGTCTTAGTGTCTCCAGTAGTTCCTGCTCCTGTAGCTTCCAAAGTCCATTCACACATCAGTTCCAGCAGTCCATTAATCCGACCTCCAGCTTTCCTCCTCCTGCTACCTACACCAAACTCTCCCTTCATCAGGTGCTTTTATGCCTGAGGAGAGGACCCTATTGCCTTCAAGTGGCTGCAGCTGTGCAGCACACTCTGTTGGATGCCCAGGCCTTACCCTTAAAGGGGCCACTGCTGATATCACATCTATACCACATCTACTTCCCCCCCAGATCTTCCATGATTCCAATAAGGTGTATGTGTGGAATTTCCATCTCTGTATAAACTATTTGCATATGCTGTTAGGTGATCCACATACTCTTCTGTACATGTAGCTTCACCCTTGTCTTTTGGATTCATACAATAAGTGACTTTGCATAAGTTTTTAAACCATATTTTATTTTTAAAATCATAGCAATATGAACTTTTGCTTAAGTTTATCTAATTGATATAGTACGACCTCAGCTTCATCTTTTATAACATTTTCTAGATCTGCTTTTATAATAAATGTAAAATATATAGATAGTATTTTATTGCTTGTGAATTGTTCATTTTGAATTGTTTCATTACAAAATGACTTTAGCTTGTATCGGGAATAATCTGTTAAAGGTGTAACCTTAAGTTCATTTATGTGGAAGTAAATTCTTTTCCAAGTAAATATGCTTATGATTTGGGTTTTCTGTATGTCAGTAAAATCCAGCTTTTTGTGGCACAGGACTTTGGCTGTTAGCTGGAATTCTGCTGTAGTGCTTGGGGTCGCTTTCTAGCCAGAACTACGTTGGTCTAAGCCAGCCATTTTCAACCACTGTTCCGTGGCACGCTAGTGTGCCTCTAGTGGTCCACAGGTGTGCCACAGAAATTTGTGGGAAGATTATTTATTAGTAGAGCCAATGGGGATGTGAGCCCCCCACTGGCAGTATGGTGTGCCTTGTCGGTTGCCAAAAACCTGATGGTGTGCCTTGACAATTTTAGTGCCTTGTCAGTGTGCCACAAGATGAAAAAGGTTGAAAATCACTGGTCTAAGCAGAATTTTATTTTCTTGGCCAGGTACCAGAACTGGACAATGCAAAGCTAGAAAAAATCCCAGTGGATTTTGTTCCAGATGTTCTTGTTGCGTATGTGCATGTATTTGCTAGCAAGGCACACCCTTGTGTACTTATACATCAATTGGGTATGTCTGCATTTGTAGGAAAGTGCACATCCTGTGATGCTTATGTATTGTTCATAAATTTGCATTCCCTGTGCACCACACACACTGTCCTTATGGCAACAAAACAATTTTGTGTACTGTACAGGTGAACCAACTATTTACAATAGAGCCAAAGCTTCCCTTCAGTTAAATAATTATCATCTCCTACCAGTCTACTTCTACCTGCCCACCTTAGAAGGTAGACTAGTTGAGAGATGTTAGAAACTAGATTCCAGTGTAGCCCTCAGGGCAGGTGCAAAGGAAAGGCATTTTGCACATAAGAACATAAGAACAGCCCTACTGGATCAGACCATAAGCCCATCTAGTCCAGCTTCCTGTATCTCACAGCAGCCCACCAAATGCCCCAGGGAGCACATCTGATAACAAGAGACCTGCATCCTGGTGCCCTCCCTTGCATCTGACATAACCCATTTCTAAAATCAGGAGGTTGCCCATACACATCATGGCTTGTAACCTGTAATGGATTTTTCCTCCAGAAACTTGTCCAATTCCCCTTTTAAAGGCATCCAGGCCAGATGCCATCACCACATCCTGCAGCAAGGAGTTCCACAGACCAACCACACGCTGAGTAAAGAAATATTTTCTTTTGTCTGTCTTAACTCTCCCAACACTCAATTTTAGTGGATGTCCCCTGGTTCTGGTGTTATGTGAGAGTGTAAAGACCATCTCTCTGTCCACTTTATCCTTCCCATGCATAATTTTGTATGTCTCAATCATGTCCCCCCTCAGGCGTCTCTTTTCTAGGCTTAAGAGGCCCAAATGCCATAGCCTTTCCTCATAAGGAAGTTCATGCTCATAGTTTGCCATTAGGTCCTTCTTTTGAAAAACATTCCCTTTAGGATGGGAAAAAACTACTGATTCCTTAGAGGCAGCAGGCACTTTAGCAAAAGTTGGCAACCCTGGTATTTAAAGTGAAAGGGGGTAAGGAAGGAGTTAAGGGCCAAATCCTATCCAGTTGTCCAGCCCCAGTGCAGTCTGTGCCACGGGGCACATGCTGTATCCTGTGTTGTGGGAGGGGCAATCATGGAGGCCTCCTCCAGGTAAGGGAACATTTGTTTCTTTTTTTCAAGACTGTATTGAGGCTGCAATAGTGGAAAGTTATAGTGCAGGGGTGCTCAATAGGTGGATCGTGATCTACCGGTAGATCGCGAGGCAAAATGAGTAGATCGCGGAGTGCCGACCCCCCCCTTCAGGTGCCTCTGGGAGGAAACGCCGGGAGTAAGGCCCATTGTACTCAATGGGGTTACTCTCAGGTAAGTGTGGCTAGGATTGCAGCCTCACAGCCTAATCCTAGGCATGTCTACTCAGGAGTAAGTCCTGTTATACTCAGTGGGGCTCAAGGTACACCAACATATATTGTACACATAAATGTTATATGTTATGATGGTGCGAACATTGTAAAAAAAACTCTGGTAGATCTCCAGGCCTTGCTGGGTTTCAAAGTAGCTCTCGAGCCAAAAAAGTGTGAGCACCCCTGTTATAGTGGATAGTGGAAAGAGTGGATAGGAATAGTGGATAGTGGAAAGTTGGATAGGATTGGGCCCTAGGACAATAACCTATTTTGACCTCCACAGTGGAGTCTATACCAACAAAATGATTCAGAGAGGACACTTGAAACCAGCCTCACCTCTGTCTCTAATCTGCAGTATTAACAGTGCATGATGCTGCCCAGCTAGCAGAAAACACACTCAGCAATTGAAACACTCGCAGTCCAATAGATATAAATCAGTGTTTCTCAAACTGTGGGTTGGGATCAACTAGGTGGGTCGTGAGCCTATTTCAAGTTTGTCCCCATTCATTTCAATATTATATTTTTAATATATTAGACCTGATGCTCCCATGGCATGTGACTGCATTTGGGGAAATGTCACAGATCTGTACTTTGAACAATTTACTGTGTAGATGCTCTGAACAATGACAGTCAATGGGACTTACTTACAATGGGTAAGTGTGGGCAGTATTGCAGCCTAATGTTAAAAGTTTTCTTGCTTGATGATGTCACTTCTGGTCATGACATCACTTCTGGTGGGTTCCAACAGATTCTCATTCTAAAAAGTGAGTCCTGGTGCTAGAAGTTTGAGAACCACTGACAGCCCAATCCCATCCACACTTTCCTGGGAGTAAGCCCCACTGACTCTAATGGGACTTACTTCTGAGTAGACATGCATAGGATTGGGCTGTGAATTGGGGCATAAGCAGGATAGTTTTAAAAAAAGGTTTCAAAATAAAAAAATTAAATGGAAGATCAGTAATTGCTGCTGCTTTTTGTTGGGGACACACACACTGTGGGGTGCGCCATGCCCAGCTAGGCTGACATCTGACTCCTGCATTGGCTTCCATGGGCAGCACTCCCTCCCTCCCTGGGGAAGACAGACAGGCTCAGGCTGGCATCAGAACCAGGAAGTCCTTCCCCCCCCCAGAGATGGGTCGCTCTAGCATCTCATCGTCTCTATGGAAGGGCTCTGCGCATGCACAGTGGCGCGGGAAGAGTTTGTTAAAAGATGGCGGCGCCAGACGCGCGCTTAGCGGAGGAGCGGGTGGGGGAGGTGGTGCTCCCGGGGGACGTGCTGCTCCTCCCTACGCACCCCGAGGAGGACGGCGAGCGGCTGCGCCTGGCCACCGGCGGGCCTCAGAAAGGGCGGCTGGTGTGCGGGCCGGGGCTTAGGCGCGGCAGAGACGGGCTGCTGGTGGTGAAGTGCGGCCTACTGCGCTATAGGGCCCCCGGGGGCGGGGCTGGGAGCGGGACCTTCTGGGTGGACTCTCAGCAGAAGCGGGTGAGACTGCGCATGCGCGACCCTGGGGCTTGAGGGTTCCATTTCAAGCTGTCAATCAGTCCTGCAGAGCTGCCACGCGCCAGTGACTGCGCCTTGTGCAGGGCTGCACGCGCTTTCCTGGGAGGAAGCCTCATGGAGCACAGGGGAGCTTGCTCCTGAGTAGGCAAGCCTAGACTTTGGCTCTGTGGCAGCACCAACATGTTTATGCTTTGCATAGGAAGGGTCACAGAGCTTCTGCTCGAACTCTTCAGTTTTCTGCATAATAGGTGCATTCCTCCAGCTAAGGCACTGATTTTCTTTTTCTTTTCACCTTTATTATGATAAAATTCACAGAGGCCTCCTCAAGATATGGGAACATTTGTTCCCTTATCTCAGGGCTGCATTGCATCTGTGCTGGAAAGTTGGATAGGACTGGGCCCTAAGGCAGTGATTTTCAGTGTTTTACTTCTCATGTGGTCTTCGCCTTTTTTCATACCACTTCTGGCTTCCAGAAGACTTTTCCTCGTTCTGCAGCTCTGTTTTTAGGAGGTACCCTAAAAATAGAACTGCAGAACCAGGAAGAGTTTTCTGGAAGCCAGAAGTGGTATGACAAGAGATGAAGTGGTATAACAAGAGTGGTATGATAAGAGACCCTTTTCTATAGCAGGGATTCTCAACCAGTGGTACACGTGCCACCAGTAGTATGTGTAGCACCCACTGCCTGGCGGTGAGACTGCAATGGGAGCTTCCAACAGCAATAGGAAGCTCGAGCAGCAATTGACAGAGCTCTTGTGCGTGGTTTTCAAGTGCAAAAAAATGCTCGCCCACTCTTAGCCTCTTACTGACCTTGGAAGTTTCCATTGCGGTCTCCGAATCTGGACATCATCACCAGTTACTTCCGGTGGTACTTCCAGGGATAGTGTGGTGGCAAGTGGTACATGGGGGAGCAGTGCTGAGAAACACTGGTTTATAGTAACAAATTACATGTCACTCTTCCTACACTGACTCCTTAGAGCTCGTGAAGGAAGAGAGATTAACGATCTGTTACTACAAGCAGTTCCCCTAAAAACAGAGCCACAGGATCTGGAAAAGATTTTCAGCTGCTGTGCTTCAAACTCCCACGGCACATCTTTTTGCAGTGCCCCATTGTGCTGTGGCAACCGGTTGAAACTAGCTGAACTAAGGTGTTGTAATTTTGTGAGAGGATAGTAATCACTGCTGTAAAGGAGATTACCATGTATTACTTGAATCCTGTTTGAAATCTCTTGGCCTGCTGTGATTGTGATGCAATCACAGGTCTGCATGGTTTCTCACCTTTTTGAGAGTTTATTGAGTTTTTCATTTTTATCTTGGTTTTCTACACTGAAATGCACTAAAAAAAATTTTGTGCCTTACCTTGGAGAAACCTAGAACCTGATATCTTTGAAACACATCTTCATCTGGTATCTCAAAAGGCAGGGGTATGTAAAATTTAAGCCATCAGTTGTGGCAAGAACTGGGATAAAAGGTAGGTCCTTTGAGCATCAACTTCAGTGATGCCTAGGCTACCAGGTGCCTATTATTTTCCCAACCCTGAAAAAAAGGATTATGCCCTATATGTTGTGACTCTCCATTGTGATAATAGCAGGTGGTGATGTCACAGTGGGTATGATCCAACCATAAGTCCAATGGTTTCATTGGAAGAGATTTAAGCACAACCTTGAAGTGTTTAACAGTACTGTGAGGAAGTACTGGTGAGAACATGCCTATTTCTTTATGATAGCTTTTATGATGTGGAAAGAATCTTTCATACAGGTTGTGCCTCATTATCCACTGATTTGGCATCCACTGACTCACCAGTGATAGGGTCCACCTTTAAATGCCTTGTAATAAGGGAAAAAAATACCAAAATCCAATTTCCTACCTTCACGCTGTTAAACTGCACTGGTTGCAAGCTTCTTGGGGTTAAAGATAGCTTTAAAGACCCACTTTCAGAATTCTTGCTCATTCATCCACTGATTTTTTTAAATACATGGAGGGTTCCAGAGTGGAACCCTAGTGGGTAATGAGGCACAACCTGTACTTTCTTCATTTGGACCATTCATGTTGTGATAAACTTTTTGCTTTCATGTTTTGGATAGGACTGTTTTTCTCACAATTGGAATGTGAGAGAGATAAGAAAACCTTATCCGGTTTGTCCTGTTGGGTTTCTGGCACCTTCTTTTAAATAATAGTTCACAATCTTTTTTGTTTCTTGCATAATATCAGGATATCTGTATATCTTGTGTTCACCTCTTCAGCTTAAAATTTCCTTAAACCATTTTTAATTTAACTTAAAATGTCCAATAAAAACTACTTTAAAACTATTTACACATATCCCTATTACATTAATGTTCTCATTAATGTTTCACAAGATTTAATAATCTGCATTAGTTCATCCCTGACAGAGATTTACAGGTTGCTGTTGCTACAGGGCAAGTATTTTAGCCAAGAATTTTGGGTGTGTAGCTGTATAGACTGTAAAATTGAATTGTATGGTCTTCAGTTGTTAGGTTTAATGATGATGGGTGGATTGTAATTGAGAAAAGTGCTACATTATGCCAGTAGGGTGTGTTTTTTATTTTATTTTTTGAGTAGAAAGTAGTATGAATATGGTTTTTTTTAAAGTGTGTGTGTTTTTATTCTAATTCTCTTCATTACTAGTATGTCCCAGTCAAGGGAGATCATGTGATAGGGATAGTGACTGCCAAAGCTGGAGACATATTCAAAGTGGATGTTGGAGGAAGTGAGCAAGCTTCTCTGTCCTACTTGGCTTTTGAAGGTGCAACCAAAAGAAACAGACCAAATGTGCAGGTGAGGAGTCTAAAATATGACAGGCAGCAGTAATTCTTCCAAACTAAAGTTGATCAAATATTGTTGAGTAAACACTTATTCTTCTTATGTTGCAGCCCTAAACTCACTTACTACAGAGTAAGCCCTATTGAATACAATAGATCTTACTTCTGAGTAGACATGCCTAGGATTGTATGGTAAGTTACAATAGGCATGTATCCACTCACATACCCATTAGGCAAACAATTATAAATTCCCTTGTATCTTTCCAATCCCTGCTTTGTAAATCCTTGGCAGGAGATGTCATATTTTGTCAGACACATGAAAAGAAATGTTGTCATGCTTTAAGACAGAAGTAATAGGAATAAAATTCAGTTCTTCTGCCTTATTTTATGTATTTCCCTCATTTGTATGCTGGAGCTGATGCTCAAGGCAGCTGTTCTGCCAGATTCCCAGTCCAAGCTCTGCCTGGAGAATTATGCCCACTTTTAGCTAATTAGCTCCCCTTCTTTCCTCAAAAGTGACCCTGGTTCTGCCTTGCAGTACTGCTGGACCCCACCACCAGGATGGCTCACCTGTTGAACCTACAGAGGTCCTCCTTCCTGCCAGCAACCTCCCACCACTACAGCAGCCAAACACCAGTCTTAAGTCTCTCCAGTAGTTTCTGCTCCAGCAGCATCCAAAGTTCATTCACACATCAGTCCATTAATCAGGTCTGTCCTTCCTCAAGTTTTCCTCCTTCTGCTACCCACACCAAACTCTCCCTTCAGCAGGTACTTTTATGCCTGATGGCCTTATTGCCTTCAAGTGGCTGCAGCTGTGTAGCAACTCTGCTGGATGCCCAGGCCTTACCCTTAAAGGGGCTACTGCTGATACCACAGCTACCTCCTTGCCAGATCTTCCGTGATTCCAATACAGCAGCTTACAATTCAAGAACTAAAAATATATAATATATAAAACAATAAATAAAATCATGAGGGCAACAACAAATTGGAGGGCAACTAATTATCATTAAAGCACTGCTATGAAGACATTGATGTCTGATGTCTATTCTGGAGGGCCATTGCCTGCCAGCTGTGTCTCGGCAACAGTGATTCCCCAAAGCACCATCCCCAGGCTAAGCTTGGACTGGAGCAGATAGCCATGTCTGGGTCAGGACTGCTTCTCCATACAATCCCTCCCTCAAGCAATTGGCTAGCATGTCAAAGAAAAGCTTTGAGATTGGGTGGAATCTGAAAAATAGGCTCTTTGTAGTTTTATAAAATTCTGTGGCTTTACATTTCCCAGACTTCTGCACTTTAAATGACTGCCTCAATAATATATGCATCTAGACATTGTTGTACTTTGCTAAAATAAGAGCTAGAAAAGCTGCAGTGCAATCCTATACATGGTCTGTTTCAAAAGTAAGATCCAATGAGTTCAGTGAAACTTACTCCCAAGAAACAGTATATAGCAGAGCTATTCAAACTGAGGCGTTGTTTGAACAACGCCCAGCCTGAGGACCCTGGCCACTTTCCCCTTAAGGGGCGGGGGCAGTGGGAGGCAGCTATGCAATCCCCAGGATTGTGTCAATAGGGGGGCTGCAGGGACTGGTATGTACTCACCAGTCCCTGCAGTAGCCTCTCTGAAGTGTGGGGAGCCCTGTGCAAGTGTCTGTAGGGCTCCCTGCAGCCTAAAAAGTGAAAGCGCAGTGACTGTGCTCCACTTCCAGTTTTGCAGTCCTGGGGATCGAGTTACTGCCTTCCCCCCCCCCCCCCACGCTGCCTCTCCCCTGCAAGAACTTACTGCGGTCCTCAAACTCCCTTAGAGTTTGAGAACAACAGGTGTATAGGATTGCAGTCTAAGAGTAGTACGACTCATTTGTCCAGTGGAATGACATAGCCAACTACATAATTTGCAAAAACAATTTCCAGCTAAAATTATTCAGTTGTGATGTAACACACACTCCAAGATGTTAAATGAGACTTGTGTGCTCTTTTCATATGAAGTATCCTTGGCCTAAGAGCTGAGCTTTTCCTTCCCCATCCCATTTGTGCTATCTAACATTCCTGAAAGCACTGCAGTGGAATATCCTGCACTAGAACATAAAATGTTAGTATACTGCCCATGCAGTTTGTTGAAAAAAATATTTTCATTGGAAACTTAATCTTGCAATTGATCTGGTTTTGCTTATTGCAGAATAGCTCTTGCTCATCACTTCCAGCAGTCTCTGGATTTGTAGTTGTTGCAAGAAGAGTGAGCAGGAGGAAAGCTTGTACGCACACTAACAGAATTTGTTTTGGCATCAGTGAAGTATCCCCTCAAAGGAAAAATATAGACAGGCACTAGAAAATAGAGACCAGTGGAGTTTATGACATGGTTTTCTGAGCAGATAAAAATATTCCACCTTAACAGTAACATCCAAAATAAAATATGTGATGTAAAACTTCATAATGTGTTCTTCTGACTTACTGATTCTAAACAGCTAAACTCTTTGTAGTTTCCTAACACAAGAATGTGAACCTGAGTGTGTAACATTTGAACAGAGATAGGCAAATAGATGGCCAATGGCTCCGCAGCATATCTCAGCATTCTAAGAGCCCTAATATGCACATTTGTCAAGCTCTCCTGTGCAAGTCAAGATAGGGAAAAATGCTCTTTATCTCGCTCTTTCCCAGTGTAAACAGCTACAGAAGTTCTGGGGTGATTTTAGAAAATCTTGTGTCCCAGCTTTGTGTGTGTGTGTGCGTGCGTGGGTGGATGGGTGGGTGAGAGAGAGAGAATTGTTCTGAAAAGTGAATGTTGATGGTCCTGCAGTTCAAAATAGAACCCTTCATACACTAATTTCTGACAAGGGACTTAAAATGTCAACCAAGAATTAGTTGAATAGATCAGTCACCACTGAGACAAAGCTCATTAAAATATTCAAAGTGTTTTAAGAAAAGGTAATGAAATATTTAAGGCGCACCATTGGACAATTGTCATGGAAACATTCCAAAGTCAGTGGAAAAGTTTTGAATGCTCTTTCCCCCCCTCTCTTTAGGTGGGAGACCTTGTTTATGGCCAGTTCATTGTTGCCAACAAAGATATGGAGCCTGAGATGGTCTGTATAGACAGCAGTGGCCGAGCAAATGGAATGGGAGTCATTGGTCAAGATGGTTTTTTGTTTAAGGTGTCATTAGGGCTAATCAGGAAGTAAGTGTATAGAATTCTTACTGCTTAAGTTTGGAAATAATTGTGCATTTATTTGCTTCATATCCTTTTTTAACCTAGATGACGCAGAGTGCTTCCCTTCCCATACACTCTACACCGAGAAAGAAGTACAGTTATCTGTTCAAGCAGAATGAGGCATCCCTAGGCAGATGTTTTGACATACACTATATAAAGCTGTGGTTGTATGCCAGAATAGCAGTATGAAACATTTGGAACTGTAATATGCCCCAGATCCTCCTGAGGGTGTCGATCTACTAATGTTCTATTCTTTATGGACCATGTCCTTTACACTTTCAATCTCCTTGTGTCTCTTGCAGTCTCAATCCACAAAGAGACTGGACTGAGAGCCGTTTTCTCTAAGGAAGCTAATCATTAACTCATACTCTCTTAAGCATGACTAATTCTGGATTGTACCATGTTAGGTTTGAAGGCAGAGGGGAAGTTGCACATGAATGTTACTTCATGAGACAGTGGGATGACAACTCGCTGTATTGTACATTCATTTATTCTAGAAAGGTTATGTACTGTTTTTCTCCTGTAGGACTGAGAACTGTTTACAACAAAGAAATACAGAGAACACAATAATAACCTATAAAATCATTTAATTGTATCAAAGAGGGGGCTAAGCAAGAATTCCTCTCCCTTTTTTTCTGGTAGCCATGTGATATGCATTATATTGATTTATATCAAGAAATTTCCTCTCTTCCCCCTCTCCTCTTGCAGTCTAATGTCTAAATTGTTCAGAAACAAATTTTGCCACCTTCTCTGCCATTTGCATGAACTAACTTTGTGGTGCATGGGTAGGTTGTAAGCTTCTGAATTTTTGATTTCAGAATCAAAAGTAAGTAGTAGACTTGAAAGGTGGTAATAAAAAGGATTTCAGCTACCACATGAATTTAGCCAAGTCTCAAAGGATATAATCTAGATTTATAGGAATTATGAGAAGTTTATTGGAGCTATGGATTGACTTTTCTTCATTCTAACCATTTTTCATTTCAGACTCTTAGCTCCAGGCTGTGCAATTATCCAGGATTTGGGTCAACTGTACCCATTTGAGCTGGTGTTGGGAATGAATGGGAGAATATGGGTGAAAGCCAAAACAATCCAACAGACTTTAATTGTGGCAAATGTTTTAGAAGCCTGTGAACACTTGACTCCAGAACAACGGAAAGAAACTGTTGCCAAGCTGCTAGAGAGCTGATGGGAAAGGGAACATTTTTAAATGTTATGTTCTAGGTAGAAATAATAAAATGTTGTATTTACATTAATTCAACTTTTTAATAAAAAAAATTATTATTTAATAATAAATGTTTCAGTGTTAGTACATTTTTTCCTCTAGGCCTTGCCCTGTGACAGGTTGTGTGAACTAGCATTTTGAGCATCAAACTCCATGGCTTGTGTTAAGTACCTCCATTAATTAACCTCTGCAAATACCATTGATTTTACTATAAACAAAGGGGAGCTTTGTTTCCCTCATCATGTTTTGGTCTGCTGTTGGTCATTTTAATAATTTACAGCCTAATCCTACACATGAAGCAAGTTCATGAGTAAGATTTACACCCAACTACATACAGCGGACGTAGTTTGTGTTAAGAAATAAAGGTTTCTGTCAAAGAAAGAGATTGCTTGTATCCAAATATGTCCTCATGATAATTTTGTTCTACATCACAATAAAAATTAACCTTCAGTGAGACTATTGTTAACCATACTTGCTCTTATATAGACTGTAGGTGAAACCTCTGTTAGATTACCTGAAGTCACTTCCTCCCTATCCTGTTCTCAAATCCTAAAGCTTCTCTCTCTCATTCTCCTGTGTGTGTATTCTTTGTGTATTTATATATGGAAAAATGATAGCACACAATGCTAAATGGGGAGTGCTTTACAGAACTGCTTTGAGAACTACTTTAGCAACAATGCTACACTTGGATTAATGTGGAGAACCAAGTCATAAGGGAAAAAAATTCCTAAAGCCTGCCTTTATTATTTACGCAGACACAAAAACATACCTTTTCAATGCAATAGGTATTCTAATAATAAAGAAAATCCAACTAATTCAGTTCATCAGGAACTCATAACCTGTTTGTTTTAAGATCTGTAGAAGGAGGTAAAGGCAACATCCAACCCTTGTTGTTTGTCCTCAAGGCTCTTTAGCCTTGCTTCAGTCTTTGCTAGTATAAATAACTTTCGGGAAGCCCAGTCCTAATGTGTATTGGCACAGGCTGGAGGTTTCCAGGGGATATCTTTCCCCTCAGGCCAAATAATGCCCCAGCCTGCCCAAAGGGGCTCCTTGGATCTGTGGTAGTTTTTTAGTTGGCACAAGTCCAAGCAGCCCCCCCCCCCCCGTAAAATGTTCAGGCCCAGGAGGGAGGATAGGATATGGCAGAGGCCTCCTCTACTAATCCCACCCTCCTGGGTCTGATCCTTCCCCTTCCTGCCGCCATTCTACCATCTCACCACCCAGTGCTGCTTTCAGCTCTGCCGGCAACTGAGCTTCTGGATGTAGCGTTGGCAGGCCCAGCCCCTGTGACAGGGCTGCTTACAGGTGTCGCAACATGCTTTACAACATATTACTGACAACCTAGGCGGGTGTAGGGATTGCTGCACAGGTGTACCATCAGATTTGGATTACATTGTGAATCTTGAAACTGGTCTTTAATAAAATTTAATATATTGAATATTATTTTGCTTATTGTAATTTTTTTGTATTCAGTGCAAAATATTCCCAGCCAGAAGTTATAATATATTAGAACAGTGGTGGGTCACAATTCACCATTGGGGGACCAAAACCGAACCATTCAGCCTTAAGGGGAGTGGCCTAGTAATAGGTGTCCAACAGTGTCAAGGTGATCGTGGTGTTGTAGGAACCCAGGGACTTTCCCCTATACCTGGAGGTTCTCACTGGCCTTGGGAAGGGTCTGGGAGCCTTCAGGCTTCTCCACTGGCCTCCCTGATGCTGAAGGTTGCTGTGCCTGGGGATCAGAGCGCACTTCTAGTTTTTGCTGCAGCACTGTCAGGACCCCCCACCCTAGGCCCTGCCCTTGCAAACACTCACCTGTGGTCCCAAAGGCCAAGTAGGACTTTAAGAACCACTGCATTAGAACTAACAGCATAAAAGCCAGCAAAAATAAAAACTGTGACAGCAGTACAAATCATTGTTTTTACTCAGCCTTCTGGTAGCAAACTTGGCTGATATTTTAAAAGATTTTTGGCAAATTGAGGTGCTGAAAAACATGACAGTAGGTACATGAGCTGGGGGGCACTTTTTACAAGTGGAATGCCATGGCCAAAAATGGCCCTCTTTCTGGTTGCCACCCTCCTGTGTTTGGAAGATGGGGGTTCTGAGGAAGATGTTCATCATACAGTCAGATACACGATGGAAAATAAATACTTAATAAATACTATTAATAATCTTACTCACATTTTCCCAAAATATTTGAGTCTGAGTGCATCTTCACCAAACACAATGTCTGCATTATCAGAGTGGCAGTTCTAGAATGTAAAGCTACAAATTTATGCATGCTTAGCAATGAGTAATTCCCTCTGATTGTAGTGGCACTTATGAGTAAACATGCAGGGGCTTGTACTGTTTGTCTATTCTGTAGTGTTTCAAAACAGGGTGTATTTGAAGTTTCAAAAGTCTATATTGTTCAGCATAAATAGAATTTCATGCTCTGACTTGCTGAGGGTTAATTTTCCCCCTTGATAGCACCCTTTTAAAAAAAGAAGGAAAGCCTTAGGGGCTATATTTCAACAACAAAAGAAAACTCTGAATAAGGATGGGCAACTTTGCTGTTAGCAAAAGTACAATTTTTTCTCAAATTCAGAAGAAATTCTGTAGTGGCTATGAGTTACAATTATGTTATTTTGCAGACTGCATGGAACAGTAGACTGCTGAGAGGAAAAATAATTCCTTTCCTTTCCTCTTTCTATTTGGTACCATAGGATGGTACCACTGGTCAACCACTGCGCCCAGCCCATCTCCAACCGTCTCAACTTTTGTCCTGCCATTGGAGTAAGATGGAATCTGGGAAGAGAGAGTGAGGCTGACTATGTGCGCATCTCCCTCACTGTAATCCAATTCACACGCAAGTCTTGACATCCCCCCAACTTTTATAATCTGTTGTCAAGGTCTTCTTCAAAAAATCGATGGACGAACATCACTATAGGATGGTGACAGGGTCACCATACACAACACTGTGAAGAGATTCCTGCTGAGAGTGGAAATGTAATTAGGGAGGTTGTATTACTCCAAGATAGGATTATAGATGTTCAAAAGGCAGAAAAGTGCCCAATTGTGAAGTCTTGCAGTTAAAAGATCCTCTTGGCCAGTTTCCCAAGGCAAAGAACACCCAGCCCCAAAAGTACCGTATTTGCCGGCTTATAAGACGACTGGGTGTATAAGACGACCCCCCCACTTGGAGGCATGTTTTTCAGGGCAAAAAAGTCATCTTATACGCCGGCAAATACGGTAAATAAATCTTGTTGAACTGTTCTGAACCTCTAAGGTTAGAGGTAGTGTACTTCTGTTAACAGTTATGAATCCAACACATCCTCCTTTTAGGCTTCTGGAAGCAACATGAGGGCAGCTCTTCCACTCACTCTTAGTGCAGTATGCATGTGCCTTGGTACCATCTCATGCAGGCCATGTGAAGACTGCAGTATATGTTGAGTGCAAATGCATGAATGCTACTTGCGGCATGGACCTCTGTCTCTTAAGAGGTCCATGCTTGCCAAAATGACTGGTGCTATTTTGCAGGGTGTGTTCGGTGGTATCAATTGACCAGGAAAAAACAACAACACACAAATCCTTCCATGGATTTCCTCTGATGCCTTTAGGAGCTCAGTATGCAAATACCAGCAGGTTGCACTTTTTACAATGTGGAGAAAAACATTTCTTTCAGTCTGGGTCAGACTGGCTGTAGGGGCCAACAGAAAAGTTTGCACCTTCCCTGCATACCAGTATGTTGTGCAGATGAACCAGCCAACTAAATGGAGCCTAAGACTTCTCAGTTGAAGGATTGCATGAGAAATTGCCCGGTTAGGCTGATGGAGCAGGAGGCAACAGAAGTACAAACTGGATTCTGCAGAGAGGTGAAGAAACATGGCCTTCACAAAAGAGAAATATTCTGCATGTACTTAGGAGTGCTTTGTCCTTAATTAGTGCAGGATCAGAGGCACTTGCCTGGAGTGTTTGTAAGGATAAAGTAGCTGTTCTGGATTTACCCTAGATGGGACCTGGAAATCCCTGTTAATTTTATGTTCCCAAATGTGTTGACCAAATGAAAAGGATGATAGGATTCATGTAGAAGAGGAATGATTTTGCTGGTGCTGTTTTTTTCAAATGTATCATCAGAAAAGCTGCACCTTTTGAATTTACCACTTTCGTGAATCTATAGATGCAGGAGTCCTGTGCTTTTGGTCACTGCTCATCATTTTCTGCATGATTCCTTGTAAGTTTTAGGGTGCAATCCTAAGCAACTTTCCAGCACTAGCATACCTGTGCTAGTGGGGCATGTGCTGCATCCTGCAGTTGGGGCAGTCACAGAGACCTCCTCATGGTAAGACAATATTTGTTCCTTTACCTGGGAGTTGCATTGCACTTACCTCAGTGCTGGAAAGTTGCTTAGGATTGCTCCCTTAATGAAATGAGTGCAAATTATGAGTGTACATCATGTGCTTACTGACTGCAGTCTCAGATACTGCATTATGAAGACACAACCTTGCCAATTGTGTATAGAAGGATGACCAGATAAGACTTTTATTAGTCTAAAACAGGGGTGGGCAAACTTTCAACTTTAGGGATCCTGAATCTTTAACAATTGGGTAGGAGAGAGAATTTTAGCAGGTGCAGCTCTCATCTGTGAGATAACAAGCTGCACCTGCTGAAATTCTCTTTTCTAAACAATTATTAAAGGTCCAGGATCACTAAAGTTGAAAGTTTGCCAATACCTGGTATAAAAATCAAGTGGCAAGCCTTGCTTGGGAATGCATGACTTTGAGCTGCAGGTGGGAGCATGGGGAATTACATACATGAATGCTCACTCATACTTAAAATCTCTTTGTATGTAGAAAACTAGCATGTCAGGGAAAATATTAATGTTCTTCACATAGTTATCAACTCAATAGAAAGTTTGATGGTGAATGTTTATCTCCCTCCTACAACTTGTAGTCTAGACCTGGAAAGACAATGGACAGTTTTGGAAGAATATTTATTGAGTTTGCAAGGAAACTATCCCTAATTGGGGGATATTTTAATGCTAGAATTGGTGCAAGTAACAATCAATTATTATTGTCTAATTTCTGGAAAAAAGATTTTTTCTATTATAATGCCACAGAAGGATCATGCATTTCTAAGGATAAAATTATTAACAAGGCAGGAGCTAGATTGGTAAATATGACTTCTAAACTTTTACTAACCATTATAAATGGGAATACTTTAGTTGATCCATGTGGTGAATATACCTTCATCTCACCACAAGGAGCTAGCGTCATTGATTATATGTTGATCAATGATGTAAATTATCCTGAAGTACTGAACTTCACAGTGAATGACCAGGCAATAAGTGATCATCATCCTATTTCCATTAAGTTGAAGATGTGTTACACTCCAATATTGGTCAAACAGAAACTCAGATGCTGCTTTTAAGGCAGAAATGGACAACCAAAACAGCTGAAGCTGCCAAAGAAATTCCAGGGGAGGTTAGAAAACAACAAGACAAAGGCAGAGTAGGAGAAGAAATTGGGAATGGTAGCGTGATGGGATGTGATAGATAGTTTGGCACAGTGAGAGGATGCAGGGACAAAGGAGCTAATAAGCGGCCCATCCTGGGGGATTCCATGTACAAATGCTTTTATGCAAATGCCCGGAGTCTCGGAGCAAAGATGGGAGAACTGGAATGTCTGGTGACAAGGGAAAACATTGACATAGTGGGCATAACGGAAACCTGGTGGAATGTGGAGAATCAGTGGGATACCGCAATCCTGGGCTATAAACTCTACAGGAGGGACAGGCAGGGGTGTGTTGGAGGTGGGGTGGCCGTTTATGTTAAGGAAGGGATAGAATCCAGCAAAGCTGAGACTGAAGGTGGGTCCAACTCCATGGTAGAATCTCTGTGGGTTAAATTACCAGGCCTGTGGAGCAATGTAATACTGGGGGTGTACTATCGTCCTCCAGACCAGAAATTGGAAAGGACCTTGAAATGAGGAAACAGGTCAGGGAGGTGACAAGGAGGGACAGGGTTGTAATCATGGGGGACTTCAATTATCCTCATATTGACTGGGTCAATTTGTGTTCTGGTCATGAAAAGGAGACCGGATTCCTTTACAAGCTAAATGACTGTGCCTTAGAGCAGCTAGTCATGGAGCCCACCAGAGGACAGGTAACTCTGGATTTCATATTGTGCGGTACACAGGACCTGGTTAGAGATGTGAATGTTACGGAGCCATTGGGGAACAGTGATCATGCTGTGATCCGTTTCGACGTGCACGTCGGGGGAAGAATACCAGGAAAACCTCTCACAAAAACCCTTGACTTCCAACGGGCGGACTTCCCTCAAATGAGGAGGCTGGTTAGAAGGAGGTTGAAAGGGAAGGTAAAAAGAGTCCAATCTCTCCAGAGTGTATGGAGGCTGCTTAAAACAACAGTAATAGAGGCCCAGCAGAGGTATATACCACAAAGAAAGAAGGGTTCCACTAAATCCAGGAGGGTGCCCACATGGCTAACGAGCCAAGTTAGAGAGGCTGTAAAGGGCAAGGAAGCTTCCTTCCATAAATGGAAGTCTTGCCCTAATGAGGAGAATAAAAAGGAACATAAACTGTGGCAAAAGTGATGTAAGAAGGTGATACAGGAGGCCAAGCGAGACTATGAGGAACGCATGGCCAGCAACATTAAGGGGAATAATAAAAGCTTCTTCAAATACCTTAGAAGCAGGAAACCTGCCAGAGAAGTGGTTGGCCCTCTGGATGGTGAGGGAGGGAAAGGGGAGATAAAAGGAGACTTAGAGATGGCAGAGAAATTAAATGAGTTCTTTGCATTTGTCTTCACAGAAGACCTTGGGCAGATACCGCTGCCCGAACAGCCCCTCCTGACCAAGGAATTAAGTCAGATAGAGGTTAAAAGAGAAGATGTTTCAGACCTCATTGATAAATTAAAGATCAATAAGTCACCGGGCCCTAATAGCATCCACCCAAGAATTATTGAAGAATGAAGTTGCAGATCTCTTGACTAAGATATGCAACTTGTCCCTCAAAACGGAAACGGTGCCAGAAGATTGGAGGATAGCAAATGTCACGCCTATCTTTAAAAAGGGAAAGAGGGGGGACCCGGGAAACTATAGGCCAGTCAGCCTAACATCCATACCGGGTAAGATTGTGGAATGCCTCATCAAAGATAGAATCTCAAAACACATAGACGAACAGGCCTTGCTGAGGGCAAATCAGCATAGCGTCTGTAAGGGTAAGTCTTGCCTCACGAACCTTATAGAATTCTTTGAAAAGGTCAACTGGCACGTGGATGCAGGAGAACCCATAGACATTATATATCTGGACTTTCAGAAGGCGTTCGACACAGTCCCTCACCAAAGGCTACTAAAAAGCTCCACAGTCAGGGAATTAGAGGACAGGTCCTCTCATGGATTGAGAACTGGTTGAAGACCAGGAAACAGAGAGTGGGTGTCAATGGGCAATTTTCACAATGGAGAGAGGTGAAAAGCGGTGTGCCCCAAGGATCTGTCCTGGGATCAGTGCTTTTCAACCTCTTCATAAATGACCTGGAGACAGGGGTAAGCAGTGAGGTGGCAAAGTTTGCAGATGACACCAAACTTTTCCGAGTGGTGAAGACCAGAAGTGATTGTGAGGCACTCCAGAAGGATCTCTCCAGACTGGCAGAATAGGCAGCAAAATGGCAGATGCGCTTCAATGTCAGTAAGTGTAAGGTCATGCACATTGGGGCAAAAAATCAAAACTTTAGATATAGGCTGATGGGTTCTGAGCTGTCTGTGACAGATCAGGAGAGAGATCTTGGGATGGTGGTAGACAGGTCGATGAAAGTGTCAACCCAGTGTGCGGCAGCAGTAAAGAAGGCCAATTCTATGCTTGGGATCTTTAGAAAAGGTATTGAGAACAAAACGGCTAATATTATAATTGTATTGGCAACCTTCAGTCTCGAAAGACTATGGTATCGCGCTCTGAAAGGTGGTTCTGGCACAGCGTCTAGTGTGGCTGAAAAGGCCAATTCGGGAGTGACAATCTCTTCCACACCGGGAGCAAGTGCAGTCTGTCCCTGGTCTGTCTCTCTGGCTATGGGCCTTCCTTCTTTGCCTCTTAGCCTCAGACTGTTGGCAAAGTGTCTCTTCAAACTGGGAAAGGCCATGCTGCACAGGCTGCCTCCAAGCAGGCCGCTCAGAGGCCAGGGTTTCCCACTTGTTGAGGTCCATCCCTAAGGCCTTCAGATCCCTCTTGCAGATGTCCTTGTATCGCAGCTGTGGTCTACCTGTAGGGCGCTTTCCTTGCACGAGTTCTCCATAGAGGAGATCCTTTGGGATCCGGCCATCATCCATTCTCACGACATGACCAAGCCAACGCAGGCGTCTCTGTTTCAGCAGTGAATACATGCTAGGGATTCCAGCACGTTCCAGGACTGTGTTGTTTGGAACTTTGTCCTGCCAGGTGATGCCGAGGATGCGTCGGAGGCAGCGCATGTGGAAAGCACTCAGTTTCCTCTCCTGTTGTGAGCGAAGAGTCCATGACTCGCTGCACTACAGAAGTGTACTCAGGACGCAAGCTCTTAGACCTGGATCTTGGTATGTTCCGTCAGCTTCTTGTTGGACCAGACTCTCTTTGTGAGTCTGGAAAACGTGGTAGCTGCTTTACCGATGCGCTTGTTTAGCTCGGTATCGAGAGAATGAGTGTCGGAGATCGTTGAGCCAAGGTACACAAAGTCATGGACAACCTCCAGTTCATGCTCAGAGATTGTAATGCAGGGAGGTGAGTCCACATCCTGAACCATGACCTGTGTTTTCTTCAGGCTGATTGTCAGTCCAAAATCTTGGCAGGCCTTGCTAAAATGATCCATGAGCTGCTGGAGATCTTTGGCAGAGTGGGTAGTGACAGCTGCATCGTCGGCAAAGAGGAAGTCACGCAGACATTTCAGCTGGACTTTGGATTTTGCTCTCAGTCTGGAGAGGTTGAAGAGCTTTCCGTCTGATCTGGTCCGGAGATAGATGCCTTCTGTTGCAGTTCCAAAGGCCTGCTTCAGCAGGACAGCGAAGAAAATCCCAAACAAGGTTGGTGCAAGAACACAGCCCTGCTTCACTCCGCTTCGGATGTCAGAGGGGTCTGATGTGGAGCCATCGAAGACAACAGTGCCCTTCATGTCCTTGTGGAAAGATCTGATGATGCTGAGGAGCCTGGGTGGACATCCAATCTTGGGGAGAATCTTGAAGAGGCCGTCTCTGCTGACCAGGTCGAAAGCCTTTGTGAGATCTATGAAGGCTATAAAGAGTGGCTGTCGTTGTTCCCTGCATTTCTCCTGCAGTTGTCTAAGGGAGAATACCATATCAGTGGTGGACCTGTTGGCTCGGAATCCACACTACGATTCTGGATAGACGCTCTCTGCAAGTACCTGGAGCCTCTTTAGTACAACTCGGGCAAACAGCTTTCCTACAACGCTAAGGAGAGAGATGCCGCGGTAGTTGTTGCAGTCACCCCTGTCACCTTTGTTCTTGTACAGCGTGATGATGTTTGCATCCCTCATGTCTTGAGGTACTCCACCTTCTCTCCAGCAGAGACAGAGGATTTCATGCAGCTCAGTGACGATGATCTCTTTGCAGCATTTTAGGACTTCAGCAGGGATGCTGTCTTTTCCAGGTGCCTTGCCAAAGGCAAGGGAGTCCAGGGCCACGTGAAGTTCTTCTAGGGTTGGTTCACTGTCAAGCTCTTCCAGCACAGGCAGGCACTCAATGTTGTTCAGTGCTTCTTCGGTGACTACATTTTCTCTGGAATATAGCTCAGAGTAGTGCTGCACCCAGCGTTCCATCTGCTGCACCCGATCCTGGATGACCTCGCCTGTGGCAGACTTCAGAGGGGCAATTTTCCTCTGTGTTGGACCTAGGGCCTGCTTGATACCATCATACATCCCCTTGATGTTGCCCGTGTCAGCTGCTATCTGTATCTCGGAACAGAGCTGGAGCCAGTAGTCGTTAGCACATCTCCTGGCAGTCTGTTGGACTTTGCTGCGAGCAGTTCGGAGGACCTGCAGGTTGCGCTCACTGGGACAGGCCTTGTATGCTGCTTGAGCTCTCCTCTTTTCCTCAATGACTGGTGTCAACTCCTCAGAGTGGGCTTCAAACCAGTCTGCCGCCTTGTTGGTCTTTTTGCCGAATATGGACAAGGCGGTGTTGTAAACAGTATTCTTGAAATGTTCCCATCTGTTGGATGCGTTTGCGTCGGCCAGGCCTGGAAGAGATTCCTCAAGCGCTTGTGCAAATTCCTCCACTTTTCTCTGATCCCGGGTCTTGCCATTGTACAAATCAATGGTAAGGCCACACCTGGAGTATTGCATCCAGTTCTGGTCGCCGCATCTCAAAAAAGACATAGTGGAAATGGAAAAGGTGCAAAAGAGAGCGACTACGATGATTACTGGGCTGGGGCACCTTCGTTATGAGGAAAGGCTATAGCGTTTGGGCCTCTTCAGCCTATAAAAGAGATGCCTGAGGGGGAACATGATTGAGACATACAAAATTATGCAGGGGATGGACAGAGTGGATAGAAAGATGCTCTTTAGACTCTCACATAACACCAGAACCAGGGGACATCCACTAAAATTGAGTGTTGGGAGAGTTAGAACAGATAAAAGAAAATATTTCTTTACTCAGCGTGTGGTTGGTCTGTGGAATTCCTTGCCACAGGATGTGGTGATGGCGTCTGGCCTGGACGCCTTTAAAAGGGGATTGGACAAGTTTCTGGAGGAAAAATCCATTACAAGCCATGATAAGAACATAAGAACATAAGAACAGCCCCACTGGATCAGGCCATAGGCCCATCTAGTCCAGCTTCCTGTATCTCACAGCGGCCCACCAAATGCCCCAGGGAGCACACCAGATAACAAGAGACCTCGTCCTGGTGCTCTCCCCTACATCTGGCATTCTGACTTAACCCATTCCTAAAATCAGGAGGTTGCGCATACACATCATGGCTTGTACCCCATAATGGATTTTTCCTCCAGAAACTCGTCCAATCCCCTTTTAAAGGCGTCTAGGCTAGACGCCAGCACCACATCCTGTGGCAAGGAGTTCCACAGACTGACCACACGCTGAGTAAAGAAATATTTTCTTTTGTCTGTCCTAACCCGCCCAACACTCAATTTTAGTGGATGTCCCCTGGTTCTGGTATTATGTGAGAGTGTAAAGAGCATCTCCCTATCTACTCTGTCCATCCCCTGCATAATTTTGTATGTCTCAATCATGTCCCCCCTCAAGCGTCTCTTTTCTAGGCTGAAGAGGCCCAAACGCCGTAGCCTTTCCTCATAAGGAAGGTGCCCCAGCCCCGTAATCAGCTTAGTCGCTCTCTTTTGCACCTTTTCCATTTCCACTATGTCTTTTTTGAGATGCGGCGACCAGAACTGGACACAATACTCTAGGTGTGGCCTTACCATCGATTTGTACAACGGCATTATAATATTAGCCGTTTTGTTCTCAATACCCTTCCTAATGATCCCAAGCATAGAATTGGCCTTCTTCACTGCCGCCGCACATTGGGTCGACACTTTCATCGACCTGTCCACCACCACCCCAAGATCTCTCTCCTGATCTGTCACAGACAGCTCAGAACCCATCAGCCTATATCTAAAGTTTTGATTTTTTGCCCCAATGTGCATGACTTTACACTTACTGACATTGAAGCGCATCTGCCATTTTGCTGCCCATTCTGCCAGTCTGGAGAGATCCTTCTGGAGCTCCTCACAATCACTTCTGGTCTTTACCACTCGGAAAAGTTTGGTGTCGTCTGCAAACTTAGCCACTTCACTGCTCAACCCTGTCTCCAGGTCATTTATGAAGAGGTTGAAAAGCACCGGTCCCAGGACAGATCCTTGGGGCACACCGCTTTTCACCTCTCTCCATTGTGAAAATTGCCCATTGACACCCACTCTCTGCTTCCTGGCCTCCAACCAGTTCTCAATCCACGAGAGGACCTGTCCTCTAATTCCCTGACTGTGGAGTTTTTTCAGTAGCCTTTGGTGAGGGACCGTGTCAAATGCCTTCTGAAAGTCCAGATATATAATGTCCACGGGTTCTCCCGCATCCACATGCCTGTTGACCTTTTCAAAGAATTCTATAAGGTTTGTGAGGCAAGACTTACCCTTACAGAAGCCATGCTGACTCTCCCTCAGCAAGGCCTGTTCATCTATGTGTTTTGAGATCCTATCTTTGATGAGGCATTCCACCATCTTACCCGGTATGGATGTTAGGCTGACCGGCCTATAGTTTCCCGGGTCCCCCCTCTTTCCCTTTTTAAAAATAGGCGTGACATTTGCTATCCTCCAATCTTCTGGTACCGTGGCCGTTTTGAGGGACAAGTTGCATACCTTAGTCAAGAGATCTGCAACTTCATTCTTCAATTCCTTAATAACCCTTGGGTGTATGCCATCAGGGCCCGGTGACTTATTGATCTTTAATTTATCAATGAGGTCTGAAACATCTTCTCTTTTAACCTCTATCTGACTTAACTCCTCGGTTAGGAGGGGCCGTTCGGGCAGCGGTATCTGCCCGAGGTCTTCTGCCGTGAAGACAGATGCAAAGAACTCATTTAATTTCTCTGCCATCTCTAAGTCTCCTTTTATCTCCCCTTTCCCTCCCTCACCATCCAGAGGGCCAACCGCTTCTCTGGCGGGTTTCCTGCTTCTAACATATTTGAAGAAGCTTTTATTATTCCCCTTAATGTTGCTGGCCATGCGTTCCTCATAGTCTCGCTTGGCCTCCCCTATCACCTTCTTACATTTCTTTTGCCACAGTTTATGTTCCTTTTTATTCTCTTCATCAGGGCAAGACTTCCATTTACGGAAGGAAGCTTCCTTGCCCTTCACAGCCTCTCTAACTTGGCTGGTTAGCCATGCGGGCACTCTCCTGGATTTAGTGGAACCCTTCTTTCTTTGCGGTATACACCTCTGCTGGGCCTCTATTACTGTTGTTTTAAGCAGCCTCCATGCACCATGATATGTGTGTGCAACCTCCTGATTTTAGAAATGGGCTATGTCAGAATGCCAGATGCAAGGAAGGGCACCAGAATGAGGTCTCTTGTTATCTGGTGTGCTCTCTGGGGCATTTGGTAGGCCACTGTGAGATACAGGAAGTTGGACTAGATGGGCCTATGGCCTGATCCAATGGGGCTGTTCTTATGTTCTTATGAAAATTGGACAGGATTGAACCCTTATGCTGCATGCCTATATACAGTTGGGAGCAAGTCCCATTGAACACAACAAGACTTACTTTTGAGTAGACATGCTGTAGGACCCATAAAAACCACAGGCAGCTGGGACAGGATTTTTTTATTTGAAGAAAAATAAATCCAAAGGCCACAGCAGAACAATACTTTTAATAGAAGCAACTCAAACGTAACTAAGGGTACAACTTGATACAAACTTACCTTGGAGCAGTCCCACAATGGGACTTCTCAGTAGATGCGCATCAGATGGCTCTGAAAGTCATGATGACTTCAGCTTTGGAATTCTTCAGCACTGGCAATCAAAACAACACACAAGTCAAAGCAGGGGAGAGAGAAAACACGGGGCCTGATGGAAGGACTGACTAAACTGCACTTTTAAAGATGGAGAGCAGGAGGTTCTGCAGACTTAATTAGATCTGTCCTTAGGCATAAACAAATTCATACAGCCAACAACTTCAGATCAGGTTGACTAAGGCTGCAATCCTATCTACACTTTCCTGGCAGTAAGCCCCACTGACTCTAATGGGACTTACTTCTGAGTAGACATGCATAGGTTTGGGTTGCAATGGATCCATTTATACACTGATTCAGAGGGGAGAGGAAAACTTGTCCCTGGCGCTTGGACTGTGTTCCAGGCAGTGCCCGGAAGGGGAGCCACTCAGCATCGAGTGGATCGATTAGTCGACCTGAGGGGGTCGAGTTTTTTTTAAATTCCGCTTTCTGGGGGAGAGGCTGATTCAGGCGTGCGGTCTGCGGAGGGTGCAGGCGGGGCTGGGGGGAGAGGAGAAGTCCTGCCGCTGCAGGTAGGAGCAGAGCAGGCTCGCGCCGGGTCTGATGCAGTCGCTGCGGGAGGACGAGCCACCAGCAGCTCCTCCAGTGTGAGTATCGCATCGCTCGCCCTCCCTCCCTCCCTCCCTCCCTCTGCAGTGGTGCAGGCACAGTGCTGGGTGGGGGCAGAAACCCAGCTGCACTTGCACGCCTTGCAGGCGACGATGCCTGCCTGCTCAGAAGTAAGTCCCATTAAAGTCTATGGGGCTTACTCCCCGGGAACTGTGGATGGGATTGCAGCCCGAGTCAGGTGCAGCTCCCTCTTCCTTGGGGCAGCTGTGCTGTGGGGGTGTCCCAAGATGACTCTGTGTTAGGGGTACCAATCAGTCTGGTCTAGGAGAAAAGTGCGCACCTTGCGCATAGGTGATGATGCCCAAGACAAGGGGCCCTCCTGGCAAGACCTGGCTCTCCCCTTACTATGCTCTCTTGAAGGGAAAGCACTTTTCACATGCTCAAAGTGTGTTTCTTTATTATCAGAAATGTAATAAACTTTAATAATAAACTTTATTTATATCCCGCCCTTCTCCCTAAAAGGGAGCGTGTGTGTATATATATATAGTGTGTATCTATGTGTGTATATATACACGTGTGTGTGTGTGTGTGTGTGTGTATATATATATATATATATATATATATATATATATATATAATAAGGGTTAATATTGTATATGAACATTTCCCATAGACTCATTTCTAATTATGTTTAGAATAGAAGTGTCAACTACAAAACATGCTATTCATGCGAATCCAAAGTGTAGTCAAGGCTTGCTCCCGTAAAATGTACTTTGCCCCTTTGGTTTTCCTTGTTTTTTATCCTGGCACCACCACTGATCTGTTGATAGTGTGCATTTTCAGGCACAGCTCTTCTTCCTCTCCCCAGCATGCTCTCTGCAAACAATTTAAATCCATGCTGTTTAATGAGATCATTTTTTTTAGTTCTTGTTGAGAGTTCAGTGATGATCCTAAGTGTGCTGACTTGAAAGCAAGCCCCATTGAAATCAGTGGGGCAGGCTGTCAACAAACTAGAAAACTTTACCTTCAAGAACAGATGTAGATTCCCCCCTCACTCTCTATAAAGAAAGAAGAGAGGCTGTAAAACATGTGTACTTGCTGTCTTGGAATGCATAAATCATTGCCTGTCTTTATTGTTATGAATGCAATTTTGTTTGCAGCCATGGTTATTTAAAAAAATAGAAAAGCAGTTCATATGTGGAATAAATAGGTTTACTATTAACCCATTTCTGCCCAGCCCACAGGTGTACAGATTCAGTCCCAATCATTGGGCAGAAATGGCTTAAGTAGCAAGCAGAATTCAATTGAAATATTCCATTTTTAACTGACTTGTGGATAAAGATGTAAACATAATAGGGGTCACCATTTCAGGAGTTGGTTTTGTGTTGCAAGATTCGGCAAAATCCAAAGGACCATTCTTGCAGCATAATATGCTACATGCTTACTCAGTTCAGTAGAATTTACTCCAAGGTAAGTATAGAACATGCCAAGGATTTAGCCCATTTCTGCCCAGCCCACACGTGTACCCATTTGATCTCTGTGGCGTATATGCAATGTTGGGCAGAAATGGCTCAAAAACTGTATATACATTTCACATTCTCAAGAAGCAGTGTGTTTTAAGAGGTGTGCTGCCAATAGACCTGGAAAGGCTCTGTCTAATCTGCTGTTGTGTCTTTAATAGCAGCTTGATGTTCAGGTGTGTATTATGTTTCATTGCATGGATATAAATAATGTATTATCTAATATCTGAACTGATGAGCACTGCTTTAGGGCCCAATCCTAAAGAGGCCCAGAGCCAGCACTGAGTCTTACTGCTGGCACTGGGTGCTGTAAACGTGCCATAAAGCATGTTTATGGTACCTGGTGAATAAGGAGCACCGGCAGGAAGATGACAAGATGCTGCCAGGGGGTAAGTTGAATTGCTGGGCAGCGGTGCAGCTTCTAGAGGGTGAAATGAGGGCAGCATGGGGGAGGAATTGGGGCAGGATTGGTGGAGCTCTTCTCTGCCATATCCTGTACTCTGTGTCAGGCTTTCTGGCCCTACAATGGAGTCTCTCAACTCTGCTCTGGCAAAATAGCCAGCGCAGACGTGAGAAGCCCTATTTCTGGGGTTTGGGGCTTTCCCCAGGGGAAAGGGATGAAAGTCCCCTTCCTCTAAGGAGACTTCCGACGGCTTCCTGACGCCTGCTGGATATAGCGGTAGCCACTTTGGTGCCGCTGCTGCAGTGGACTCTGGGAAGCTTAAGATTGGGCTGCCTGTAACAGGTTGAAAAGTTGATGACCCCATTTAAAAGTTGTTGTGATTTTCTCATTTTATAACATGAATAATTATAATCATTGTGAGGTATCAACACAGGTCAAATTGTCTTTATTCTGAAGCACAGTATGTTTGCCTGCCTAACACAAAGGCCCATTTCATAGCATAAAAAATGGTGCTGGCCAAAGATATGGCTGCTGTTGTGAAATAAGTGGTCTGAAATGCACACCTGCCTAGTTAAATTTTACTTCTGACTTGCCTTATGGCATCAAGATCACTATAAATCCCAACTGGGTTTAATGATGCAAAGAAGACTTACTTCAGGTATCTCATTTCTGTTGAGCTGTGTGGATTATTGGTTTTTTCTCACAGAACCTGAGTACAAACAACTCCAGACCATTCCAGGATGGTATTGTGGTTTGTGCAGGTGGATGTCAGTTGGTGGGATTTAAACCTGCATGCATGTGCAGGTGCACATCCCCCTGTAATTGGCCAGTTCAAAATCTATACCTTTTGTACAAGAGGAGTAATTAGATTTTTGATTTCTTTTTCCCCCCCCTTTGCTTGATTTTATCTTGTTTGGAAACAAGAAGAGCAGAACTTGAGCTTAATTTGCTTGGAAGCAAGAGGAGCAGAGCTTAGAATTAAGCAAATCTTTTGTGACCTGAATATTGTTGACAGGGAGTGTAAATCCATATGTGTGAGGGGCAGCCTGTTAAAAATAATCCGTCCTGCTCCCTTTACAGTGAATCTAATGTTTTGTAACTAGCACAGCAAGAATAAGACCTTGAGCTCCTGTTTCCTGTTACTTGGGAGAAAGATCTGCAAGGCAAACTGAAGCTTTAGTGTTTGTGAAAAGGTGGTGCTTTTTAGAAAATAACTGCAGATGTTTTGGATTTTAGTTCTGGTTTTTTAAAAAGTGCACAGTTATCTCATTACCTCAAAATTTTAGTGTGTAAAAAAAAATTGATATGAGCATGTGTGAGGAAAAAGGTTGTGGTCCACAACTAATATTTCTGGAGGATGTAATCTAAGAAGAGATTAATAGTTCAGGATCCTATCCCACCAGAGTAGCCTGCTAGAACAGTGATGTTCAACCACTTTGCCACAGCGCATTGGTGTGCCACCCATGGTCCACAGGGGTGCCGCAGGAGTTTAGGGAAGATCATTTATTAGCAGGGCCATTGGTGGATGTGAGCTGCTGTCAGCTGCCTGTGCCTTGTAAATTGTCAAAAAAAAACCAACAACTGATGGCATGCCTTGACAATTTCAGTGTCTTATAAGTGTGCTGTGAGAGTAAAAAAAAAAAAAAAGCTGAAGCTACCTGTGTTAGAAAATCTTATTATAGCAACTGCCACTCCTGCACTCATCTTTCAACCCTGGATGGCAATTGAGGATGGGTAAATCACCTTTAATTTTTCCAGCACTGTCTGGGTCTCCCTTGGTCCTCTTTGTCACAAAATGTATATTCTGACCTTCCCAGTAGTTCCAAATTTACATGCAAGTCAGATGGGGCTGTTTTCTATATAAAAATATAATACTTAAATTTCAGTGCATTTGAAGGCTTTTGGAAACTGATAGTTTTGCTGCCAGAAGTGTACTGTGTATGAAACTGTTTAATTTGGCCTTGGATCATTGGTGTTGCAAATCCATGGCAGCTGCAGGGTTTAGGCATGGGGGGGGGGGATAAACAGGAAGGAATTGCAAGAGCAGTTGAATTAATAGTGATTGTGATCCTCTGAATCATCCTAGGGAGCTGAGCTGTTGATGGCTAATAGAATTGCTTCAGTTGTTCTCAGCAAGGATTAAGTGACTGAACAAAGGAAAGAACAGTGAAGGAGGTGATCTTTGCATTCTCTCTTAGTGAGTAATCTATCAGGTACAGAGAATGGGCTGGCATGCAGATAAAATAGGTGCAGTAGATTTGAAGTGCTTCTACACATTCTGTTTCTAAAGGAAGAGAGGCATATAGATGAAGGAATGGATGCTGGTTTGCAATTGAATTCTGCCATGTTTCCCAGGAGCAAAGTTCAGTGACTTCCAAACCACAATAAATATACTTGACAAGGGGTATGTTAAGAAATAGTTTTTTTATTTAAAACATTTGTAGCTTAACTTCCTATCATTGAAATCAATGCAGCTAAAGCAATGGTTTAAAAATCTCATAAGGTCTAGTGTGAATTAGGAAGTATATGCAGTCTAAGAAACTGCTCTTTTTTGACTTGGTCAACAACACAATTGCATTACTCAGCACATTTGGGCACTGTGCAGAGAAGCCTTCAGCCATGTGATACAGTGGAGTGATCCTGCAGCCTTTGTCATACAAGCCATTATGTCTGGAGGACACTAAAGCTGAAGCTTCATTTCACCAAAATATAGTTGGGGGTTGGGGGAGCATCTGTATCCTGCACTCCATCATTGGCATCCTTCAATCTCGGAAGACTATGGTATCGTGCTCTGAATGGTGGTTCTGGAACAGAATGTCCTCTCCAGAGCGCGAAGCCTGGGTAAAGTAGGTATGGAGGATAGACTGTTACCCATGCAGCAAATCCCCCCTCTCCATGTCGCTGAAATGGTCCAATGGAAAGGCAGAAGCCAATACGGTTGGTTCCAGCAGCGTCGCAGGAGTTGCCAGAACGTGACTGTGTTCAGCCATGAACTGCCTCAGGGACTCCGGCTCTGGATTTTGCCTCAAGGTTGACTCCTGAAGCCTTTTCCATAACTGGATGTAGCCACAAGGCAGTGGAGGTTTGGGATCAGAGTTTTCCTTCTCTCAGATGAGCTGCCTTCCCAGGCTATCGAGTTCCATCTACCCGGTGTTTAGTCGCCTCTTACGACAAGTACAGCCAAACTGAGGGCCTATTCTTATCCCCCAGCCCCCAGGGGTGACATCTGGGATGTCAAGACTTGCGCGTGAATTGGATTAAAGTGAAGGAGAGGTGCGCATAGTCAGCCTCATTCTCTCCTCCCAGATTCCATCTTGCTGCAATGGCAGGACAAAAGTCGAGACGGTTGGAGATGGGCTGGGTGCAGTGGTTGACCAGGGCATCTTTTGTGTCTTGCCATGCTCCTAGCGTACCACGTCGCTTGCAGAAACTGCCTTCATGACCGTTGGTCCTATTCTAGTAGGTCTCACCCACTCAATCCGCCAGAGCCTGTCTTCACATGCTCGGGATAGACCTCGCCAAAGGTCAATGACCCGACGGCTACCCTCAACCTGGTTCGGCCAGCCTGTCGAAGCTGTTGCCCGGGGTGTGGCGCTGCGCATGCTATAGCCACTGGGAGCCACAGGTGAGAGCTGAGTGACAGGTGGGGACCAAAGGTGGATGAGCTGCCGTAAAAGGACACGACATGCCCCTACACCAGAGGTACTACCCCTCCCCATACACCCCTGCACTATATATCCTGCACTATTATATGCCATACTACAGGCTGGATAGATTATGACATGTTTAATGCAGGATAAAACTGGTCTAGAATGTACATTCAATCTGTATTTTTACACTTGGAAGGCAGTAAATGACCTTTAATTGTCCTTCAGGAAAAGGCATTCGAGCTCATCCAAATGCTTCCTATTTCAGAGATCTCAAGTGCTGTCTTCTCTACTCTGACCAACCTAGACTGAGTAGGTGCTATTCAACCAACTTGGTCTGCATAACTGTCACAGGCTGCTGTGGGGCCCACTTGGGGAGCAAGTACAATGGAAGGGACTAGGCAGAACTCTCCTTCTCCAGTGCCTATTATATGATTCATTGAGTCTGATGCTGTTGCGCCATACTTCAGAACAAGATCAGGACATTCATCTTTGGCCTATGCTGAAATGGAAGGGACATGAATTGTTATTGGGGGACCCCATATTTCTGAAGCCTTTGCTGAACTCTTATCAGGTGCCTGTGTTCAAATAAGCTTACAGAAATCTAGACCTTTCACCTGCCTTGAACAGTTTAAGACTGGTTCTCATACATTTAGCCCTGGGACCCACTTTTGAGAATGAGAATCTGTCAGGACCCACTGGAAGAGATGTCATGACCGGAAGTGACATCAACAAGCAGGAAAATTTTTAGCAATCCTAGGCTGCAATCCTACCCATACTTACCCAGGAGTAAGTCCCATTGACTGTCATTGTTAAAAGAATATACATAGTAGCTTGAATGAATGGGGACCCACCAGAAATTGGCTTGCGATCCACCTATTGGAACCTGACCCACAGTTTGAGAAACACTGATCAAAGATAAATGCACACTTACTGGTAGTAGCATGAGTGCTCTTCCCTTTGGCTACTACCCACAGCGTCTTGGTAAATTGTGCACGTTATGAGGAAGCTATCTGGATGGGGCCAATGATGTTCCACACACACCTCAGCTGGGTGAGGTTCATGTGGGAAGGAACTATGTAATTGACCCTTTCCATAAAGACTTCTTCATGCATGTATTCCTAACGTGGAATGAGAAATGGCAATAAGAGAGCAGGACTTGTCACAGGGTGGGGCAAGTGCCTTTCCCCTTAAGATGGATTAAGTTGGGTGTTGGTTACCCAGGTGTAGTGCATTAGTAATTTAAAGAATAAAACCTGGGCATGGTTGCCTGAAAAGACACAGCAGGAGAAAGGGAGCTGGGGGTTAACAGCTTTTATACTGAAAGAAATGCTTAGAGACCTGTAAGATGGTAATTTTAGCCTCTTTTAGTTACTGTAATTCATGTAAATATGTTTTTTTGGAGCAATTGAAGCTCCCTTAAAGTTATAATAAAAATCTTATACATGAAAATTGAGTGCAGTAATTGACCAAGGAAATGCATGTTAATAGGACCTGGGGCTTGAAGTAAGCAAAATAGAAAACATTGTCCTGTTGCTGTGTGTGTGTGTGTGTGTGTGTGTGTGTGTGTGTGTGTGTAGAATGGTGTAGGGGAGGAGGATTAAATTCTGCTTGACTTGGGAATCTCGCCTGGTCCTTCCCTACCCCAAGGGTGATGTTTGTGACAGGACTTGTATCACTACTGATGTATGAATAGGCTTGCACGTTATTAGAATAATTCTCCACTGGCTAGCAGCATTCTTGAAGTCTTGTAAACTAGGCTATGGCTATTCTATAATGGGCAGATAGCATTTACATTGAAACATTAAGGCTGCAATCCTAAACACACTTCCCTGGGAGTAAGTTCCATTGAACCTAATGAGGCTTAATGCTGAGTGGACTTGCATAGGATTGTGCTGTTAATGAACCTGGGACAGAGTGAAGAGCATAGAGCCACGCTCAGTTCATACAAGAACAAACAAAAAACTGGGTGGCAAGTGTGTCTGCTGTGGTTGGCAACCTTCAGTCTCGAAAGACTATGCTATAAGCCTACAGCACCCGGTATTCCCAGGTGGTCTCCCATCCAAGTACTAACCAGGCCTGACCCTGCTTAGCTTCTGAGATCAGATGAGATCAAGCATGCACAGGGTAACAGTTGCATTTGTTACACCATAAAGAAAGTTTGTAGCTCTGGCACTATGCCTAGCTTGCAACTTGATCCATGCCTACTGTGCAACAGCCAACCAACTCTTGGCAACTTTGCACTGACCTTGAAAATATGAATATGGAGGGACTTGCAGAGGTGGAAGTCCATCATCGTAGGAAAGATGGTGTTCCACTGGTTCCTTTCTGCCCACTCACCATTATAAATTGGAAGTTTGGTGTCGACAGCTGCCGTATAGGTTGAACAATCACAGGGGCTCTGTTGCAATTTTTGGGGTACATGCATCATATGTGCATTCCAATGTGCCAGTGTTAAGACAGACAAGCAAAAGACAGTCCCCCAATACTGTACTCTTAATAGCTGTCTCAAAGAGAGAACTTTGGTAGGTAAGTTTGTTGTTTATGGGCAAGAGAGGTTGTCCTTACTTAATTCCCTGCTCTGTTTAGCTTTTAAATGTTGAGAAACCTGCTCAGGTCATCCTAACAGATAACGCTTTTGTAAAATATTTGGGTTACTCAGTTAATAAGAAATCCAGCCTTGTGTCTGACTGTCATGAGTTCCTGTCATTGTGATGTTATCCGATGTGGATGGCCACCTCATGATGCTGACTTGACACTGGATTGTTTCACTCTTTCACCGGTTTTGAATAACTGGCTGTATTTTCTGTGCACTTCTTAGGCTTGGCCATGAAGCTAGATTAAAATTATTTCAATTTTTCTTCAATGTCATTTTTTTTAACTGTATATGGGCACAATGGTTTTGCTCTTGCAGAGATGGTAACTATTTTTTTAATATGGAGAAGCATTCCATAGTGTGAACCTCACCTTCGCTTGGAGTGCATTTCTTCAGATTGCAGGTTTACCTTTTCAGAGTGGACCTAACATGATATCCCCTTGCTGCCCTTGGGCAATGACTAAACATTAAGGGCCCAATCCTATCCAACTTTCCAGCACTGATGCAGCTGCAGTGCAGCCTCAAAGTAAGGGAACAAATGTTCTCTTCTTTGAGGAGTACTCTGGACCTCAGGATGTAGTGCATGACCTGTTGGCATGCTGTATTGGCGCTGGAAATTTGGGCCCTAAGGCCCCATACCAGTGTTTCTCAAGGTTTGTCCTTCGCCATCCCACTTCCCATGGTCCACCTATTTGAAGTACCACTGGAAGTAACTGGTGATGACATCATCACCAGCATTTTTTGGGTTTGGAGGCCAGATGCAACTCAATAAACTCCAGTAAGAGGCTCAGGGCAGAAGGGAGGGCTTTTTCAAGCATGGAAAAGCATGCTTTGGAGCTCTGCCTGCTGAGCTGAACCTTCTACTGCTATTTATTGTGTCATGCTCCTGATCTCACTGCCAGGTGGCAGGTTACAGGGGTCCTGCAAGTACCACCAGACACCACCTCAAGTATCACTGGTGGTACCTGTACCACTGATTGAGAAACACTGCCCTACACGCATACTGGTTAGGTTTCAGAGACCTATACATAAGTTGTATGTAGCTTGAAACATCCGTCTTCTGCCAGCCCAATGCTATCATGCCTGTATGAAAGCAGTTCAAAGGACGTACTATGCAAAAGCGCAGACAGAGCCATCTATAACTTGGACATCTGTAAATTGGGATGCATTCTTCATGGTAGTAGTTAGTGTATAAAACTGAAACAAATGTAACCGGAACCTAGCATTCAAAGCTAGGTTCATATTTCAAATTTAATGAACATGCTCAGACAGGTTAAACTTGATCTAGTTTCTGGTGATCATGTCTTCACAAAAACAATTTCTTTCATGAACTTTGACCTTCAGTTTTACACGGGGGGGGGTAAATTCCAAACTGAGTGAGTTTTTATATACCATATGATATACCATAAACCTTTATTGGCATTAAAACAATAAATAACGATAACAGTAACCAACTGAGAAAATCGCAACAGGGGACTGGAGAGGGAGGCAGAGGGGGGACTGAGTGAGTTAAAAGCAGAAAACCTCTGAGGAATGAAGCACATTTGTCTCTGACCTTTATCTCAGTTAAAAAAAATTACCATAATCTATTGCAGCAATTTTCAACCTTTTTCATCTCAATGCACACTGATAAGGTGCTAAAATTGTCAAGACACACCATCAGTTTGTTGACAATTGACAAGGCACAACACACTGCTGGCCAGGGGTTCACATCCCCCAATGGACCTACTAATATATGACCCACCCCTAAACTCCTACAGCACACCTTCGAACCATTCACGGCACACCAGTGTCCCACAGCACAATGGTTGAAAATTGCTGATGTACTGTATGGTCAGTTTGAGGGCTTGACAAAATTTTCAGATACTGTTATCTCTCCTGGTTCTGTGCAAGCTGGACTATACCATTTCAGAGAGGGGAATTGCATGTTTGAATGTTTCATGCCTGATGTGCTATGTATTTATTACAGAGTTTTATTAGTCATGCTTTCAGTCCCAAGGGACCCCCCAAGGTGGCTTATAAAGATTATCACTGCATAAAGTAATCATAATAATAATAAAATACAGTGACAGTCTATCACATCTAGCCTCTTTGGTCAAAAAGAAATGGCACACCCAGACCTAAAATTACTTTTCCCTTCCTGCCGTAGACCCATAATCACCCACCTCTGACTTTGCACAGGTTAGGTGCCTTGGAGGAGATTTTTTATCATGCATTACCTTACATGCAGACTTGAAGTAGCATGTTTAACAAACTAATTGAATGTAGGGAGAAGGTTAAGACTCCCCTCCCCCTTCTTGTCATGTCTTTTCCAGAGTGCAGTGTCTTTGAAAAAAGAGAGAGTTGGATGGGGGAGGGAAAGAAGAGACGGGAATTCCATGTCACATCTCGTTTAGCTTTTAAGAAGGCATTATTTTGTAACATTTCCAAACCAATTCTTGAGAGAACGTGATGTTCCTATGCTTTAAATATCTTAGTTCAAGATGGTGATGTTATGGATGAAATACTGTATTCCAACAGTGTTAATGATCCAAGGTGGGAATGCTAATGCAGAATGCAATTAATTTAAATAGCTCTGTATTTATAATTGAGTAAGTAAAATCTAAATATTTCAGTATTGCTGTTCTCTTTTGGCGGATCACTTTTGGCAGATCTGTACTTGTAGATCTTTTGTGATTTGTTGATATGTGTGATCATTGATTTATCTCCAGTAGCAAACATCTGAACATACAAATGTCTGTTGTAAAGTTTCCTGGGTACACAGCTCAAAATTTATAGTATGATACAAGGGGTCAGAACAATATCAACGATTACGAGCACGATCAGTTATATCAGATAATTATTTTTGCCATGTACTCTGTGAGAAATGTAAATAGTCTCCCAGTAGCCCTTTTCAAGCGTTTCTGATGCTAAGGCATAAATAGCCTTCATCTACCAAAAGTCTTCTGTCACTATTAGTCTGCTGCATTTTATACCACAGTCTTTTCCTAGGTGTTCTGCAGCTAAATCTACAAACCTAAATAATCAATAACTGGAATACCATCTAAATACTGTCTAAAAAGCAATAACTGGAATACCATTTAAATACTGTCTAAAAAGCAAGTAAAGTTTATAAATACTTTACTTGCTTTTGCCCAGTCCTCCACTTGACCAGTAAAACTTTTCCATACAGTTTTGCTCTGGTATATAATGAACGGATGACCCAGTAATTAACTAGTCATTGCTTAACTCCTTGAAAATTGATATCATAGGCTTCCAGCCTTGTGATTTTACTCCCTGCAGTGCTGATTTCAGAGTTGGGGTTTTTAGAAGGTTCTGGGTACTTCATAGTAGAAGCATGGGTTGGCACCGGTTCAAGGAGAAGGGAGCAAGGAGGGACCAGTCAGTCAGAGTAAGTCAGGCTGCAGGTCTTCGTCTGCAACCTTGGGGTCTCAGAACAGGCTCTCCTAACATTAATGTGTCAGACTATCCCAAAAGTCAGGGGTGTGGCAAGGGTGTTGCCCTGACCCCCCATGTCTTTTTCTGTCCAAAATACAATTTAGCCTCCTCCCTCCTTAGGTTAAGCATCTCTTTTGTTGTCAGGACCTTCAAGCTGTCTCCCTAAAGAGCCTTTTCTACGGCTCTTTGAGTGCAAGCGCCTGTTGCAGGCGCTGTAAACACCCCAGAAGCCCCTACCATCTGAGGTGCCAGAAGTCCCAAAGCAAGTTCCCCAAAAAGTTTTTAAAGTTACACAAGCACCAAAAATGAAGCATCAACACATTCCTTGTTGAAGCCCTCATCCCCCCCCCAAACGTTTTAAAAAAGTTACAGTACACAAGCACCATAAGGAGCGTTTTTAAATAGCAGAACAAAATTCTGCATACAGTAGGGTACAGGTTCAGATGCAGCCTGCACTCCTATTCACTTTCCTGGGAGTAAGCACTATTGAATAAAATGGCATTTACTTCTGAGTAGACATGCATGGTTCCCAAACACTAAGGTGGAGGCAGTTTGGTAAACAGACAAAGCTTCGCCCACCAATTCACAACTCTTCTGTCTTGTGCTGGTGATTTTGCACCTGCCTGCAGTCCTCTTCCTTTGTCCTGGGTGGTTTCTATTTAAATGTAAATTTCTATAGGCTGCATATAAATTGGTTTAGGCTGCAGCACTATTTGCATGACTTAATTTTCTTATCCAAAGTTATTTGCGTAACTTACAAATGTACTTACGCAATTTGCGTAAAATTACAAAAAAAAGTCATTTCCATTTTAGATCTACGTGAATTTTTTTAATCACGGAGGTCTAAGGAATGGAACCATCGCGAATGAGTCTCAACCTGTATACTCTTTCAACAATGATAGTAAATGGGACTTACTCCTGGATAAGTGTGGGTAGGATGGCAGCCTCAGATTGTTAAATATTTTCCTGCTTGATAATGTCACTTCCGGTCATGTCATGACATCATTTCCGGCTGGGCCTGACAGATTCTCATTCTTAAAAGTGGGCCCCGGTGCTAAATGTGTGAGAACCACTGCTCTAGATTCTACAGCAGGGGTATCCAAAGTTTTTGGCAGGAGGGCCACATCATCTCTCTGACACTGTGTCGGGGGCCGGGGGAAAAAAGAATTAATTTACATTTAAAATTTGAATAAATTTACATACGTTTACATAAATGACTATATTAAAGATGAACTTACATGAACGAATGAAGGTCTTGCAATAGCTCAAGGCCTATAAAAGGCCTTGCACAAAGCAAGGCTGGCCTTTCCTTTTCTGCAACTACTGCATCACAGATGTGAAACAGCAAGCAGTGGAGGGAGCCCTCATCCACAGCTCATGTGAGAGGTTAAACAGTCACCCTCACGCTGACAGCAGTTGCATTGGGCCAGTGTGGGCTCCAACAATTCCCCGGAGGGCCAGAGGCTCACTGGAGACTGGGGGCTCCCCGAGGGCCGCATTGAGAGGCCTCGAGGGCCGCAAGTGGCCCCAGGGCCGGGGTTTGGTCACCCCTGTTCTACAGTATAGTACACCACACTAGAACCTTTTGATGACATATATACACAAGTGAACAAAACCACCTAGATCATCTTAACCTGCTTCAGTTGAAACCTTCAAGGTTTCATGAAAACTAATGGGTTGTTTTTCCCCCATTTATATCAGCATTACTGGGTTGTTGTGATATTGTTCATCTAGTCATTTTCTAGGTCTCTTCAGGAGAATATGGTGAATCAATGGGTGTTACATGTATTTATATATAAAAAAGGATTTCTATGACTTGGTTTCAGGGTAATTACAATCATGAAAATGGATATATGTTTACTGTTGAGATTAAAATGGCATTCCTATCAAGAGTGTTGTTGCCAACTGCAAATTGTAAAAGTCATAAAATTAAATGCATTTGTCACTTTCAAGAAGCCATGTCTCCTGCAAGCATATCGAATCAAATTTAACAAATTCTGGATCCCTCAGTCCATTATTGAACCCTCTAGTGTTTTAAAGTAATATCCTTGTAGAAGATAAACCATAACTGCCTGAGGCATATAGAGGTTTTCTTATGGCCCCAGGTTTTCAGTTTCCATGTCTCTATGGAAACACACTGTGCAAACCTATGCATGTCTACTTAGAGGTAAGCCCCACTGAGTTGAATGGGACTTATTTTCAGGTAAGTGTGTATAGGATTGCAACTTTAACAATTTTAAATTTCTGGGGAATTGCCCGACTGATAGGGTTTATTTCTGCTGTAATTACACTCAGTTAAGAGGAGGAGAAATTAACAATGTTAAATTCTTATTTTCTGTAGTGTGGCCCTTAGGAGGTTGTACCATGTAATATTTCTGAACATGTTTAGCTCTTGGGAAAGTAGGGAGTTCATAACTCATGTAAATTCAATTACACAATCTGAACACTCCAAATTTCAAACACTCCAAACACAATCTCATTAGAATATTAACATGCCTGTTATTGAGACTGTGTTTCATCTTAAGCACATTGGGTTATCTTGTCAGTGTGAACAGATTCAAGAGAGCAATACTGGTTTTGTTTGCCATTAATTAAATACCTCAGTACTGGCATTGAGTAATACAGTATTACCAAATAAATATTTCAGTATTGCTATTTGTTCTCTTTTGGCTTGGTGATTCAGTGCTTATGGGCTCACCAGTTGGTCAGTGGGATATGTTGTAATCTTGCTTTACTGGTAGATCATGCATAAAAATTTAACAAAACACAATATTCTGTGTGACACAGAAATTTTAATTGTGTGAATTTCTGTCTTCCCAATATATATTTAAAAAACAAACATTGACCTTCTCTTTCCTGCTTGCAGTGAAGGATGCAGCAGGAAGGAAGATGGCATGGCTCAGCCAATGGCAGATTGTGTAGGATTATCCTGATGTCTTTTGGGAGAATTTATCTACACTAGAGTAACAGCAGGTGCAGCATCATCAGGCCCTGGTTGAAACCTTTCCCATCTGGCACGCATTGTGCCATAAAGCTTGAGTGGAGTCTGTCAGCAGAAATGCATGGGTTACCCCATCCACATTTTATCCATGAGTGTGACACTCTTGTATTCCAACTGTCTGTCTGTACCAGGATCAGTCCTTTATTTCCTAGCACCTGTCCCTGGTAAATAACTGTCCCTAGTTTTGCCTCTAGATTTTAGAGTTGTCTTTTAAAACTTGTCATTAATGTGTGCTACAGTTGCCATTTTTGGTGCTTCAGTCCCTTCCCCTGAGTCCCTAAAAGTTACTGCTAAATCGCAGGGTAAAGTGTGTGCCCCATGATTTTGATGCTCATGTATGCAGTGTCACACCCATGAGCGCTAAGGGCCAAGTGAAACATGATGATGGAAATCCAGGACTGAATCTTCCATTCTTTACATTTTGGCCCTGATTCAGATCAGGATTGAGATGCACTTTTTCCATGCCGTTTCCCCTGAAGCTGCTGTTTGCCTCATTAGGGAAAACATCTGTGTACACTTAAATGGTCCCTATCTGGCAAGTATCAGATCTAGGCGGATGATTTTCATCAGGAAAAATGATGCTGGGGAAAAGGGTTGACCCTCCCCCCTCCTACTCTGTGGTTCCAAACCAGATTACACCCCTGGCTATATATTTGCCAAAACTTAAAGTCTGGCACTCCCATCATAGCTCCTCTGTTGTCTCAAGTTTGGCCCTGAGGCAACACGCTAAGGCGCAGCCTGCTGTTTCACATGTTGCAGCAGGTGAATTTTGGTTTTGAACTGTGTCCTGATGCAGCACCGTCTCCACCAGGCTCGGGTTTGCCACCACCACCTCTGTCATGGCTGCCGAGCCCACTGTGGGGTCGCCTATGCCACCAAGCAGCCGACTCCAACAACTCCGCAGCAGCTGAAGTCGCCTCCCCCCACACACACTGTAGCCATAGAACAAGCTGCAGTCAGATCCTGCCAAGGCCAGAACTGCTGATGCCTCCCCGGAGGATTGTTATACAGGCTCCTTTGTTGTTGCCTTGGCAACCAGAGACCAGAAGCCAAGCTCCAGTTTACCGCGCTTCAGCCAGTGTGGTGAGGAGGCTGAGGGCTCGATCTCTACATTGCTCTGAGTAGCCCAGGGAAGCTGTTCCTGAGGAGGAAGTGGGTGCCTTATAAACCTCTCATACCAGCACAGGGGAAGGCTTCTCAGGTCAGGTAAGTGACACCTTAAGAGAGGGACAATGGCAGCACCCAGCAGGGGCAGTTCTGTGACTACAGCTGGGGCCACCCCCTTTTCAGACACCCTCTTTTTCCAGGACATGTCCTCTTTTTTTTTTTAGCCTTACGTCCTGGAAAAGAACTTAAATGTCCTCCTTTTCCCTGTAAGCAACCCCTGCAGGCAGCGCATAGCCTTCTTGTAATTAATAAATTCTATGTAATGTAGTTTTAAATGTCATAATAAGCAATATAGTGTTTGAGAGCCCGATCCTATGCCTGTCTACTCAGAAGTAAATCCCATTATAGTCAATGGAGCTTCCTCCCAGAAAAGTGTGGATGGGATTGCAGCCTAAATTAACCACATGAAACTCATAGTTTGTCATGTCCTACATTTTTCTCAGCCTACATTTTGGGGTGCCTTTTGTGGTTAAGACATCTGGTCACCCTACCCCTTTCTAGCCTGGGCTAGCAGACATGGACACCCCCACAAACTGTTAATATTACAGATCAACTTTGTTCTTAGTGTCTCAGTTTTCAGTATCTCAGTGACCTCTTTGTTTTTAGATGTGATTGTGAAGGCACAATTGCACTTTAGATGTTGTGTCCAGGGAACAGTTTACACTGCTTTAGATGTGCCCAGGCAAGTTAAACCAATTCTTGGTGGTTCAAGTGCAAGTGCCAACACACTTTCCCCTATTCTGCTCAGCTTGTTACTGTTTATCCGGGCAGCTACAACTGAGATTTACTCTTCTGTTGGTTAGAAAACGGAGAGATTTGGATTTCCCGGTGAATCCCCCTTCTTGGTGTTCTCCATGGCAGGGTCAGTCCTTGACATCTGGGAAGCTTTTCCTTCTCAGGCAGGTGGGTCAGGTTACAAAGTCTTCCTAAGGGGAGGGGCTCCCTTGATTCCCCAGAATACAAAAGCCTCGGTGGCCCCTCCCCAGATCAGTTCCATCTTGGACTTGCTGGGGTAGATGTCCCATCACCTGTCCAAGTATGGAGAGGGTCAGGGACTTTAAAATCAGCTGCTTCTGTCTTCCCAACAGAACTGAGAAGGAGATGTTGCCAGTGGAAGCTCAGAAACAGATAATCTAGAGCAGGGGTGTCAAACGCATTTCATATAGTGGGCCGAACTGCATTCATGATGCTTGCTGAGGGGCGGAAGTGATGCCATTAAGCAGGAAGTGATGTCATTAAGTTGATCATGACCAGAAATAAGCACTTTTTAGAAATTCATTAGCTGCAAACAACAGAAGAGAAAATATGCAAATCTTGAGCATATTTTTAAGATACGGGAAAGCCCAATTATCAACCAGGTTGCCTTTTCAGCAGTGGTACCTCAGCACAGCTCAGGAACTGAGAGCTACTGCTGGTGGTGCTAGGAGAGCACAAGGGCTAGATAAAGAGCTTTTGCAAGCCGCATCTGGCCCCTGGATCTTATGGTCTAGAGGGTATATACAGGGTGTATTTTTCGCTTTCTACTCCCCTAAGAAGAATCCTCTCAGACCCCTGTACTAAATCAGTGTATGGGGGAGAGGGTACAGAAGTACGAAAGGGTTAAGGTGGTTCTTGCCTGAAACAGTTGACATGCAAATTAACACCTGGACCAGCAGACAGTGTGTGTGCCATGATTGGTTAAGCAGCCAGAAGCTTCTGGGCATTTACCAAATTCCGTGGTGCACTTCCTGAGAGCTGTGTATAAAAGGCATTACACAGCTCAGTTAACACAGCTATTATATTTGCATCCATATAATTTTATTATAACACAGCTTGTTATAATATCTGTCCTGCTCATACTGATGGCTGTGTTATTTCCAGAGTCCTCTTTTTGAAGAGTGGGATGACAGTAGCCCCTTTCCAGCCTTGGGGCACCTGTCCTCCAGGATTTCTCAAAGATAATTGACAGAGGTTCTGAAAGTTCTTTTAGTACTCTATGATGCAGCTCATCCACTCCAAATGACTTCAATTCATTTAGCTAGTTTGTTTTTAACCAGCTCTCTGCAAGTTTCCATTTTCACTCTTGTGGTGCCACACACATTTCCTTCCCCTTCCCAACAAAAGAGCCATCATAAACATTTGTATAATTCTCTTTTTGAGAGAAGATGGATGCAAAGTAGGTGTTAAGCAGTTTGGCCATCTCTTTGTCACCAGATAACAATTCACCATCTTTAAGCAGCGATCCTGCCTTTTCATTCCTCTTTCTCTTTGAACATATTTAAAAAAAACCCTTTTTGTTGTTCTTTGTATCCCTAACCAGCCTCCAGTCATATCAGTGGCATCGCTAGAGGGGTGCGGGCCTCACCAGGTGACGCGCAAGGGGTGGTGACGCTCACTGGGGGTTGACATGCTAAAATTGCAGGCTACCAGAATGGTCCTGATCCTATGCACCTGCAGCTAAACAAGTGCTGCAGAAGGCAGCCTTCCCCCCCCCCCCTAAAAAGGATCAAAACAGAGGCTTCAGCTGATAAGGTGAACTTTTTTGTGACTTGCAAAGCCAGGTGGATCCTGACAATGATCTGGTTTAAACAGAAGTTCTTCAATTGAACTGGGCACTGGGTAGGGCTGAAAACCTTACTGGTTTTGGAGGAGGGGGGTGTTATTGCAGGCAGGCTGCAGAGGAAATGCACTTGGTGGAACAGGGCTGGCTTCTGCTTATTTAATTATTTATACTTATTTATTTTAATTTGCCTGATGATGTCACTTCCACCATGACATCACTTCTGGTGGGTCTTGGACAGATTGTCATTCTAAAAAGTGGGTCCCAGTGCAAAAGGTTTGAGGACTGCTTCAATAAGGTGTTAGTAAGTTGACACCCTGGGGGTTTTGACCAAAATCACAAAAATCATAATTTGGAGGAATAATACGATCATGTTATATATCAATCAATGCGTAATTTCATGCAGAATGTGTTCTATCTTTGTTCTATCAAAAGGTACAGCCAAAAAAACCAGTGGGGGTGGAGTGATAGTACATCACCACGCCCACCACCCAGGGTGTTGCCCCGCCCACTGCATGGGGGGTGACGCGCTGGCATCCCGCACCGGGTGACACGAACCCTAGTGTTGCCACTGACTCATATTACTTTGTCTTCATTTAAAACTAGCCAGTGAGAATTAAAAATGTTAGACCATTGCCACTTTGAGAGGAACAAATGGCAAGGTATTAAAAATAGCTGTGTAAAATAATGTCATAAATGTCCAATTATCTGGAAAAAATCTACAGCCATGTCTGCATTTCATTGCTTCACCCAGACTGAAGCAATTGTATCATGCAATACCAGTCTAGTGTGTTCTCTCAAGTGACTAGAGCTGTGCTTGCCCGCATAAACCAAGCCATTGTCAGCAAAAATCCCACTCACAAAGCACCCATACCGCTTAGTATTTGGGTGGAATACAATTCTGGAATTTAGGAATGCAATTCTGGCACCAAGAATCATGGCCTCAGTACCCCCCCTCCCACTATCACCACCACTGAACACTATTGAAGACTCTTCTTCATGCCTGAATGCTGCATTAATAAAAATAGAATAATTCTTCTTAAGAATCTTAAGTGTCTAATCTGTCGGTGGATCTGGTTGGATTTTTTAAAAACATGTTGGAGAAATCTCCTCTGGGACCCTTAGATCATCTGGCTGACTCAAAGCAGTCCTACCAATGAGGACCATTGTCACTTGATCATGATTCGTAATACGCACAGATTCACAAAACAACACAGGGACATCAGGGTGCGCTCGAATAAGAAAACAAGGGTTTTATGAAGGTAAAGCTTAATACGTGTAAAGAAGATATAATACCCCAGAACTTATACCTAGATGGTAAAATGATTCACCTTTACAAAACCTCAGCTAGGGCAGGCTATTGGAAGTCAAGGGTGAGTGAAGATTTCCCCTTCTCTGGGAGCCAGCTGGCTGGAAATGTTGGGATCGCTGGGCACAAAAGTCTCTGGAGCTGGAGCAATAGAGAAGAGAATGAGGATCTCCTCTTGTGTGAGAATTAGCACTGGAACTCAAGCAGATAATCAAGACCTGAGAGGTCTCCCTGTGAGCCCTTCTCCTCTGAAGACTTCCTCCTTGTGAATCCAGGACCAACAAAGAACTGCCAGCTTTGAGCCCAAAGCTTCCAAGAACAACAAAGGGAAATTGTCCTATTGAATGTTTTGGTGGTGACAGCAAAACCTGCCCTCTAATGCTGATTTTCATCAAAACTGGAAGTGGAGTGTGATCACTCTGCTTTCACTTTTAGAATTCTGGGGAGCCCTGCAGACCCTCGCGCAGGGCTCCCTGCACCCCTGACAGGCTGCTTCAGAGACTGGTGAATACATCCCAGTCCCTGCAGACCCCCTTAGCGGCGCAATCCTGGGGATCATGTCGCTGCCTTCCCCCCACCCCTGCTGCCTCCCCTCCTCTCTCCTGTAAGGACTTACTGCGGTCTTCAAGCTCCCTGAGAGTTTGAAAACAGCAGCCTTAGATGAGTACAAGAACCTCTATTCCTGAGATCTGAGGTGTTTAGTCCTTCACGTCAGAACAGAGGTCATACTTGCTTATCATTGGTTCATTAAATAGCCATCTGTGATTCAGCTGCTTCTGCCTCCTGTGTTTGATTCCAAGCCTTGGGAGAAAATTTTAGATGCAAGTTGAACCAATATATCAAACTAACAGTATGTAGCCAGTATGTTCTTGGGGCAGCAGCAACATTTTTGTTGCTAGATTGGCACAACATATTTGGACAATTCTGAAAGAAAGACTTTTAGTCAAGGCTGCATAAGGGTACAGAAGTTAATATTGGGTGCAAAACTGAACATCCAAAAGCTTAGAGCTTTCATTTACAAAACAAAGCAAAGTTTTCTATCCAGTAAGTTTTCAAGAAGAAGCTTTGACGTGTAATGGGTAGCATCTAGTCGAATCTTCAGACCTGGAGATGGTGTATATTGTTCTTAATAAGCAGATCTGTGTGCATAATTAAAGTAGGTGGTGGATATAAAATAGGGGCTACTATCAAAAGAAGGTTCCTAACTGCTGGAATACCTTTTCTAGGGAAATCCAACTTTGTTCATCTTTTTCACGCCATCTTATAAGGCATTTGCAACCCAATCCTATGCATGTCTACTCAGAAGCAAGACCCATTAGAGTCAATGGGGCTTACTCCCAGGAAAGTGTGGATAGGATTGGGCTGCCAGTTGGCATTTCAGCATCTTGTAATTTGATGTCAGGATTTTAATAGCTATTGCAGCCTCTGCTGTGTTGGTTTTATTAATATGACTGAACTTGTGAGGTTTTGTGTTTGCATATTTAAAAGTTGGGATTACCCCAGTTTCCCCAACAAATTCTGCAGTCGTGTTTGTACATGCTTTTCTTGCACTGCTGAACTAAATGGGATGGCTTTCCAGGACTGTGTGTAACTTTGGATACCCAGATGGTGCAACCAAAATAATTTCTAACCATCTCAAAGGAAACAGTGTCTCTTGCACGCTATCTGTGATGATCCACCCCCGATTTCAACATCTGTGTTGTATAATGATGTTTAGAGATAAATGCTGGGATAAATGCCAAAGCTTTCCATGCTGGCGCAGTGCCTGATCCTGCCCCCTTTGCCCTTTTGGAGGACAAGTCAAAAGCTGCCTCCCTTTGAGCTGCTGCACACAGCAGCTGCCAGACTGCCGGTCTAGGTAGCTTTTGTCTTTCTTCAGATCGTGATGGAATTCATGACTTAAAACAGCTTGTATCTATGAGCTTATTGACTGCCTGGGTGTCAGTAAGTATATTCTCCTAACTATCCTATCTTGAAGTCACAACTGTTCCAATGGAATATGAAGATACAAATTGTAGCAAAAACTTTACCCTCTAATCTGTACCACTTCATACTCTTAAATCTTCTGTAGGAAAGGAATAGAGTGTTCTGTGGTGTATTATCCTCTACGTTGCAAAAGCTGCTTTGGTTTGATGTAGCCATTTGAATAAGGAGGTCTTAAACTTTTAGTATATGTTTTATTCCTACCTCTGCGATGCTTTCAGTAGAAGGGACTATTGTATGAGTAAAGTATTATGGGTTGGAAGACCCTCATGCGCAATGGTGATTGTTACAGATCCCAGATGCCACTCTTGTATAATTGTTTCCCCTGTACTATAAACTATAACCCTTAGTAAATTTTATATTTTACATGAAATTAGAACCATTGTCTAGTATATTCTATTTTAATTAGATCAGTTTAATTATTGTTAATTAGAACGCATAGGAGCATTAACCTGCCCAAAGCTCTTGTGGAATGAGCATTCTCAAACTGAAGATGACTGGTGATTTTTTTTTTTGTTCCACACAGCTTTGCTTTTTCTTTCTTTTTCCCATTACTTAATGGGGAGGCATTATGTACAAATGTCTACAAAATTTAGGTGAAGGGTTATTTATATTTAACTGGTGGTTGGAGCAGATGTTATAGGGCTAGGTCTGCCACACCTCTTGTTCCACGTAATTTTGTAAAAGAAGGATCTTGCTATAGTAAAACAGCATGATATGTAGTGGATAGTGTGTTCTGTTTGGATTGGGAAGACCCAGGTTCAAATCTCAACTCTGCCCTGGTTAATTCAGTGCGCATGCTCAGTCACACCAATCTTGCAGGATAAAAGGGGAACACCTATGTATTCTGCCCTGAGCTCTTTGGAAGGACAGGATAGAAAAATGAAAATTAAATGGAAAGCTCATTTTCTTAGTGGCCTTTGAAAGACAGAAGTTTTTTTTTCAATTGCATGATTTCTAATCACCCACAGAAAATAAAGATAATACTTCTTCTGAATTGTTAATATATTAGTTGTCCTCACAATAAGCCTGAAAAAGAGGCAAGAATTACCTTGGTTTACCAGATGCACAGTAAGACTAAGGCTGCAGTCTTGTATATACTTACCTGGGAGTAAGTTCCATTGAACTCAATGAGGCTAACTTCTGAGTAGACATGTATAGGATTAGGCTGTAGGAGAAATAGTGGCTTGTCAAAGGCCACCAGTTAATGTATGAGCTGAGATTTGAATCAGGGATTTCCTGATTTGCAGTGCATTTTCATAACCACTGTGCCATGTATAATTCTTCTATAAACTCCCAGATAGGAGGGAACCTGAAGGTACCCCAGCTATACATCAGGGTAGGAGTCTCTTGACTGATTACTCCTGATGATTTGGCCAGGGTCATCCAGATTTTTGTGTCCCCCAAGAAGGGAACAGAAAATTCATTAGGGAAAGGTTTAGCGATAATGATTTAATGAGTTTTGGATTTGAAGATTAGTCATAAGAGAGGCTGTAGGAGATATAGCTTTTGTAGGGATGGAAATTTAGATCGTTAATTTAGAAGAATTAGAATTGGAATTAAAGTGTTTGAGATTGCTTTGGATGTTGCTTTTATATGTTGCTTTCAGATCACTTGCCCAGCCTTAGAATAGTGTAGAGAGCCAAGTTACTCAAGTTCTTTCAAAGGAAGATATCGGGAACTGATCCTGGGACCAACTGCATGCAAGGCATAGCTGTGCTTTCTGAATCCCTCACTGCAAAATATTACAAAAATCACAAGAAACCAAGCTACAGATTTTTCAGTGAATTTCTATACAAAATGAAATAATCCATTGCATTCTCAAATTTGGGAAATTCAGGCCATTTTAAATATGCATCATTTGTTAGTTTAACAACAGTACTGCTAAAACTGGAATTGTGACCCAAATAATCCCGTTTAAGATATGCCGCCATCTCTGCCCCCCTCCCTGGCCTACTCTTCCCCTTCTCCTGCCAAGTTCTGCCCCCTTCCCACCCTCCCCTAGCCCCGAAAAGCCCTGCTGCCGGCCAGCGGCCATCCTTACCACCAGGAGCTCTCGGCCCCCATCTTCGGGTACTGAGGCCCAGTGCCAGCTAATGGTGGGCTCAGCACCAGTGGTGCATCAGTACCGCTGGCGCAAAAGTGCCATATGGCATCATGGAGCACTGGCATCACGGAACATAGGATTGGGCCCTCAGTCCCATCTCTTTGAGAGTGTGTTATATATATATAGGTTAAACAGAGTTCAATTCTGCAGAGTCCCTGTTCTGTGCAAGAAATGCTCATTCTATTAATCACTACATGCATCTTCCCACAAAATGCTGCTACTGATATCTCTGCCACTGAAGCCCTGACTTGAAGGAAGACATCTAGACATTTTGAGACATGCATGCGCATCTCTCAGTTTCTACTACATTGGATGACTGGAGCTGAAAAGTGTAATATTTTGGGTGATATGAGAAAATTCCTATGCAAGTATTCTCATATGCATTGTACGATATTATGGTTATTGCTTGACGAAGATATGTATGTGAACTCGTTTGCGGATCCTGTAGAATAACAAGTAAAAACCGGTGCACTGATTGTGCTGTTGGATGAGAGTCCTCAGCAAGTTTTGTGGTGCTGCAGGAGTGCCAGGAACCTTTTGTTTCCCTCTGCTATTCTGTACCTCTCTGTTCCCCTTGAGGATCACCCACCAGTGGGAATCCCTACATTCACTTCAGGTGCAAAGCATGCTTTACATGAAAGATTAGAAAAATAAAACATGTTGATTTTTTTTATTGAGACTGCCTGAAATATTCAAATTCTGTTTCAAGAGTTGCAAGATAGGTTGCAGAATTCAGTTTCTTGGACAGGAGGAGATACATGGTAATGGGACTCTGCTCCCCCCCCCCCCCGCCATCAAACTATTGAATATTTTACGCACTTTTACATAAACATGCATGTCTAGGGGTTATGTAGTCTTTGGTCATGCTGTCAAATCCCACATATGGTCACTTTAAGAACAGAAGGGGAATAGGATGCAATGGAGAGTTCTCTCAGTTACAAACAATGAATGTTGAGAGTAACTTATATAATGACTAAAAGCAGTGATATCAAAGACACAGCATACAAAAGATGAATGTTAGATATACTGATGAAAGTTCTACCAAGAAAAGCAAGAGGCTCCTGGCACAGGCAGCACTTACCAGGAAGGAGATGTTACCTGTTCTTGGAAGTTAAAGAGTAATTTTGTTCCAAAGGAAAGAGAAGTTAATTGAAGTGATTCTCCCCTCTCTCTTCCAGGCATGCATACACACACAACCACACCCACCAACCCCCTTTAAATTCTGGCTTACATTCTTCACTCACATTCTCTTCCCCCTTGGAAGAGAAAGGGTATCTTGGGAAAGGGTATTCCTTATGAGGGTGGGGGGGGGGGTCAAACCCCATAATAGGCTTAAATGAGGGCCTGCAATTACAACTTCACTAACTGAAAAGAAAGTAATTCTTGTTTAACCTCTAATGGGTGGATGAGTGGGGGGGGCAATCAAAAGTATATTTTTGATTGCCCCCTCCCCCACCCATAGATGTCTTGTCTCCTTCCTCAAGGATGGTGCTGCAGTTATTTCTACTATTTATCAAATACCAGATAATGAACTAACTCTTGCTTGGAACATCTATCAGACAAGTGCCACTTGCCCAATTTTGAGGTCATGCAAATCTCATTATAGTTGGCACCTGGCTGTTTTTAGCAGAAAAAAGCCTTTGAAAGGGCCATAAGAGTGCCGGTTCTCAGAGAACAGAGGACCTGCTTTCACAAGAACGTCCAAATCTCTGGAGTTTTGAAGTATAAAGAGAGCTAGGTTTTCCTACTAACAAAAGGTATGCTTTGCATGTGACACTGCCAAAGGAAAAAGAGAGAGAACCCAATCCTATTCAGCTTTACAGCACTGATGCAGTTGTGCCAACAGGGCATGCACTGCATCCCGTTGTGGTGGTGGTGGTGCAGTCACAGAGGCTTCTTCAAGGTAAGGGAATAAATGTGTTATTATCTGTGACTGCACCACCATGGGCTGCATTGCAACTGCTTCAGCACTGGAAAGAAGGACAAGAGTGGGCCTGAAGTTTGGTTCAAGGGTTCCAGCAAGCTTCCTTTGGTTTAGTCTCTTTATAACAAGATCATAACCACTGATTAGCACATTAGTACTTGGGGGGGGGGGTAGATTCTCATTTTTTTTTAAACCTGGTTAGTTGTTGGAGTAATGGTTCTTCTTTCCTTTATTTGTAGATATGTTTTTACAGTTGGACCCAGAGTATACCATGGCAATGTGGACCCTTAGCTTAGGAGCCATTGGTGCCGCTGTGACAGGGTTAATCCTTGCCAATACGAATTTATTTCTATCAAAATGTGAAAAGGCATCATTGGAATTTCTAGAGAATATAGATCTGAAGACTGCGGGAGAAGGTAAAACCCAAAGTTCTGGCACTTATTGAGAGTGATGAGCCGTATGTCATGCATGAATTTGTCTTAATTTTTGCAACTTAGTTGACAGCTAAATGGTCTAATAAAAAATACAGTATATTTTGGAAATTGTATTGGGCTACACAATTTTTTTTTTCCCCCAAGCATGGAAAGAGGACAAATGCAAAAAGTTCAGACCACCTTCCTGAGGGAGATTTCTGGTCCAGTGCTTATGGAAGCTACTTGTGGAACAAAGATGACAATTCCCCTTGTGTTTAACAGAAATCATTGTCCTCTTTCCAGTAAAAAGCTGACCAACAGGCTTCTCTTAATTTGAAATTTGGTTATGTGTTTAATGGATTTGTTCTGTGTTTTTTAATTTTATTGTGAGCTGCTTTGAGGTCCCAGAAGTAAAAAGTGGCTTATAAATTTGAAACATCAAAGAAATGCATAACAGCAACAGTTCAACTATCCTGTGCTAACAGGATTTGTGAACCTGTGATATATCAACTTATATCATGCAGTTCAGAGAGGTTGCTCATGGCCCTTGTAATGAAGATTGTCTCCATAGCGTACTTAAGCCCTCAGTAAATTGAATTAACACAACCTACAGTGCAATCCAACCCCTCCCCCCCAAGGCCAGGACAATTCCCTTTGCCAGCTCCCGCGTGTTCACGGCTCATGTTCACGGCTGCTCAGAAGGAAGCTGAGCCATGCACTGGCTCAGCAGCATTAGAGCCGCACCAGTGGATGGTTGGTCTGCGCAGGCTGGCACAAGGAGAGGGTGATGAGAGGGCAGAATGGAGGCTTTCTGGGGAGTGGGGAGGGTGGTCTGGGAGGCAGAGGGGAGTGGAACCAACCTGGACAATATAGGCTGGATCCTAATGCCAGTGCCCAGCCTGATCAATGATACACAGGCCGCCCAGATTTGTGTTCCAGGGTAGGGTGAGGGTAGTACGTGAGGGGGAGAGACCAGCCTGGGCAACCTCGGCTGGATTCTAACTCCAGTCCCCGGCCCAATCAGCATTACATGGGCTGCTCAGATTTGCACCTGCAAAATCGCATGAATAATAATAATAATAATAATAATAATAATAATAATAGGTATTTATATACCGCCTTTCTTGATCTTTATTCAAGACTTTATTCAAGGCGGTTTACATAGGCAGGCTTATTTAAATCCCTTACTAAATAGGGATTTTTACAATTGAAAGAAGGTTCTTTCTTTCAAGAACCACTACATTCAGGTGTTTCATTCCGATCTGGCTTCACATTCTGGCCTCCATCCTCTCACACTCAGAGCAGATGGAATAGCTCGGCTTCAGCTTGTCAGCTGCTTCAAGGTCGCAGGGTGCCGGTGGCCTTGAACTGGCAACCTTGTGGATGTTATCTTCAGGCAGACGGAGGCTCTACCCTCTAGACCAGACCTCCTGCCCTCAAATGAACAGATTTGAGGAAGTGCCATAGGGCTGGCTGGTGCATGACTCAGGATAAGGGGACATAAATTCCCTTACTTTGAGTTGTGCGCAAGCCTGCTCCTATCCTGCGTTGGAAACAGTGCAGGCAGGGGGCCCTGCCTGTTCCAGTGGCATGTGAAATTGTTCATCTCAATTCCTGTTTAAGTGAGCAAGAGTCAAAGAGTATCATAACCAATACTATGTATTTCTTTTCCATTAGCTGTGCAAAGAACATTCAAAGCAGAAGAGCTATGGAAGAAGAATGGTGCTGTAATCATGGCTGTGCGGCGACCTGGATGATTTTTGTGCAGAGAGGTACTATGGGTGGCGTTTTCATAGGGGTTTCTGAAGAATAGGTGATGGGTCATAACCATCTATCACTTCAGGAAGCTTGTGGATGAGCTATAGAGATGAGAGCCTAGTCCTTATGGAAATGGTTAACCCATATCGGGGGCCATACCTCTGGGAGCTGCAGGTGGGCACTGTCATGATGGAAAGCATCTCCATGCAGAAAAATTATTCCCTACACTTAGAAAACTAGCATGAAGAGGAAGGCTAGGCGAGAACCCTGGACAAATAAGCTAACAGTGCTTGAAGAGCAAAGAGCACTTTATCCAGGACTAAAAAAATCCTCATCTACAGGAAACTTAAATGAGACACCAGACAGGCAAATATTGCTTGCCCATGCAGCATTCCACATGACTGCCTGAATGTTTCCATTGATCTTTCTGTGTGTATAGCACTAGCATGCCAGGGCTCTGTGGCCTCAGCAGGTGTTACACCAGTGTGATTAACATACATGTGTAGCAGCTGAAATCTCAGGTTAATCATTGCTGAGTGAAGTGCTATATGGGTGAGTGCCTCTTCAGTCTGAATGGTATTGCCTTTAAAACATCCCACCGTTATTGAAGGCTGACTGGAGAGAAGCCATTTGAAAGGGCTTTATCCAATGCAAAATCAACTTGGGAAGCATTTAAATCTGTATGTTGGCTGTGGTTACAAATATCCGCTGCAGGCAGTTTTGCTGATAGTTATTACTCAATTTTTGTTTTAATTTTAAAAAGCAATATGGCAACTGGTTGATTTCCAGGAGCTGCTCCTTAATGGATCTGCAGAACAGTTGAGGCAGTGTTATTCAAACTGTGAGGCACGGCTCCCTGGGGAGGCACCACAAACACACAGGGGAGGCGCGGGATGTCCTCTCACAGAGATACAGTCATACCACCTTTCCTGGGCAGAATGCGAGCCCCTCCGTCCCCAAATAAAACGCTTCCTATTTTACCAGTCACCAGGGCTCTTAAAGTTGTTTCCATGCAGTTGGCAAAGTGGGAGGGGAGGAGGGGGGAGAGGCAAGCACACACTTTACTTGGCCAAGAGCAAAAAAAGGGAACAGTTTTTAAAGTGATTTATAAATCTTGTTGTTTGACTGAAGAGGAGAGGCTGTATTTTTAAAGTGATGAATCTTGCTATTTGAAGGGAATACTTATCAGCCATTGATGAAGTGATTGCCAGCCCAATCCTATTCCTGGGAGTAAGCCTCATTGACTGTAATGGGACTTCTGAGTAGACATTCATAGGATTGAGCTGTGCATCTCCTAGTATAGGAGACAAATCAGCCTCCTAACCAAACCCTTATCAGCTCTGATATATTTTCATGGTCTATTTTTATTTTCCCCACCAGCTGCTGGAAAAATTTAATGTAATTTAATTAATAAAGGGTTCAATCCTATCCAAGGAGAATGGGAGAAATTACTAGTTGGATTGGGGTCCACAGGGGTGTGTGTGTGTAATGTTGGTCAGACTGGGTGTTCACAAAGTTCATTTGATAAAACAGTTCAATTGGTATGCTTACAAAGTTAAAAAAAAAAAAAAAAAGAGTCCTCCTGGACCAGACAAAATCTACCTACTCCAGCATCCTGTCTCCAACAGTGATCAGCAGCTGATCATTTATAAAGCATGTATATTGCTGTGTATTAATAATATATTTTTATGTGCTGTCCTTGGATTTATGGTGTTGCTGTTTGTGTTGTTGCTCACCATTGAACTACTTTGAGCTGCTTTGATAATTCTTTAAGGGGAAGTGGAATATAACTATTTTTAATAAATAAGCAGTCTGGGAGATGGCTGGGACCTTCATGTAGGATTAAAGCATATGTATAATAAGCATTTCCAAAAATCTGGTATTCTAGTCTAAAAATATCATGCTGACCTCATTCTTCTAGAGCAGGGGTGTCCAAAGTTATTGACTGGAGGGCCACATCATCTCTCTGACACTGTGTCGGGGGCCAGGGAAAAAAATAATTAATTTACATTTAAAATTTGAAAAAATTTACATAAGTTTACATAAATGACTATATTAAAGATGAACTTATATGAATGATTGAAGTTCTTGAAATAGCTCAAGGCCTGTAAAAGGCCTTGCACAAAGCAAGGCTGGCCTTTCCTTTGCTGCCGCTACTGCATCACAGAGTGAAACAGCAAGCAGTGGAGGAAGCCCACACCTCATGCGAGAGGTCAAACAGCCGCCCTCACGCTGAGAGCAGATGCATCGGGCCAGTGCGGGCTCCAACAAATCTCCAGAGGGCCAGAGGCTCATTGGAGACTGGGGGCTCCCTGAGGGCTGCATTGAGAGGCCTCGAGGGCTGCAAGTGGCCCCAGGGCTGGGGTTTGGGCACCCCTGTTCTAGAGTGTCAACTTAATGTGAATTCATCTTTTAAATTCTGCATCAGATCTTGCTGGAGTGGTGGGTTTGCATGAACTAAACAGGACTGAAAACCCTCCCGGGCCATAACCATTTAACTCAGCTCTCATTTTTAGGAGGCTGCTGAGCTGTCCTCTCTGAAGCCTGAGCTTGACAAGCTGGGCATCCCGCTGTATGCTGTCGTGAAAGAGAACATCAAGACCGAGGTGCAGAATTTTCAGCCATATTTCAAAGGGGAAATATTTCTGGATGAAAAGGTAAACATGATCTGCATTTGAAGCTTTTAGCCACCCTGTCTAAATGCATTTTTTGTATGTAGAGCTTAAACAACTATTCTTGCTTGAAAACTTCATGAGGGGTAGGTGTGTTAGTCTGTTGCCGCAAAAAGTGGACTGTCACCCCTGGAGGCTTATGCTTAAATGAGCTCATCCTTAAAATTTGACCTTTAAGCACAAGACTTCTGTGTTTGTTTGTTTGAAGACTTTTGTGTTTGTTTGTGTGAAATTCAGACATAAAAACCTGCTCTAACTAGAATGCTAATTCGTTCACAAGATAAATGTGTTTCTTGTAGAACAAGGATCACCTGATAGAGGCTAAAAGAGGATTTAAAGTTTCTTTTTTTAAATTCAGTGTAACAAAAAAAAAACAAAACATAGCTCTTCTTAGAACCTCTCCTGTGCTGGATGTCTGAGTGACTGGAATGGTTCCTGGAATACATTTGTGTTGCAAATTAACCTTCTGGCCAACATTTGCGTTAGAAAGTGATTTTAGGTGTTTAAATGTGCATTGAGCATCATCTGTGAAAATGCCAAGGGTATGGACCTCAGATCTTTTACTGGTTTCCTCTTGGAGGCTTTCACTGGGATTGCCTTCCAATATGACTGTGACAAGCTTCAGAAATTGGTTTCTGATCCCAGTACTTGTTGAGCCCATATCTACATGGAGTCCCAGCAGAGTTCTATGTTCTGTAAGAGACCCAAAAGTCACAGTAAAGGCAATAACTTTTATTGAGATCAGCGAAAATGTTGCAAAGTAGGAAGCCAGCTTTCAAGTTCTTTTACTCTCTGCTTCTGAACATAGGAAGCCACCTTATCCCGAATTAGACTACTGGTCCATCTCAGTCAGTACTGTCTGCAGTGACTGGTGGCAACTCTCTGGGGTTTCAGTCAAGGGCCTTCTCTTACCCCTGCTTGGAGTTGTCTGGGATTTGACCTGCATATAAAGCAGATGTGCTCCTCCCCCTGAGCTGTGACCCATCCCCAGACATTCTGGCTGGATGCTAAATAAATTGGGGGGTGGGTGAGGAGAGAAAAATGGGTATGATACAGAGGCTCCAGAATCTGCACTTTAGAACAGCCTTAAAAGTGCAGGAGGAAGCATTATGCAGACTCTGTTAGATGCAAAACAGATTTTGGGTTGAACCAAACAACAAGCAACAATGTTTGTTTGTTTGTTGAGACAAACAACAGTCTTTATGTCTGTGTCTCCCCCCATCATTGTATTAAATAAAGTCTAGCTGTTACTGCAGCATGAAGTGTCACTTTCTAACAAAGGTTAGGGCCCTTCTGTTGCTTCTAGATCTTTTTCTAATGGACTAACACAGCTACTTACAATGAATTTTGTGGCATGAGATGTATGGTTAAGTTGAATTTTCACCCTTTCACAAGTCTTTTCAAGCCGCTCATGGTGTATTAGAAAGATCCGAAGGGAAATTAGTGGTACAAAGATTAGCTTAGCAGTGCTGCTACTTAAGAGGTTAATGAGCTTTTGCTTTTCTATTTATATATTGGTAATTAATGTATGCAGCAAATGGATTCACTTTGAAGTATTGCCATGTTCTTTCACGATTTCCCTATAAGCATGCACAGATAGCAGGAATGATTGGGGTAGCTATTTCTTCCCCTCATAATTTATAGAAATTGGGTTATGCGCCTCTATTAGGCTCCCTAGAAGCAGGAGCTAAAAATATTTTTAAAAGACTTATAGCAAGCAAATAACTGAGATGCCCACAGGGATTATGAAGAAATCACAAATGGGAGGTTGCTTTGTGATGCTAGATGGCACTATTGAGCACAGTATGTGCTTCTTTCCCCTTGGGGGATACTCTTTTACCAGAAACATAAAGGACTCCAAATTCTAAAGTGCCGTCTTTGGATCCCCTTTGACATGCTCAGCACTCTCCCCCAGTGTTTTTGCTTTGCTTAACATACAGCCTAAGGAGACGTTCTGGAAAACTTTTCTTAAGACCTTGTGTTATGGTGGTTGGTTGTGATAAAGGTATAGCTAGATGTGACGTTTGGGTTTTTCTGATGGGGCAATGTAGCTATGTATGTTTTTTTAGGTTTCTGAGTTGGAAATGGATCACATTTTTGGTGGCAATTCCTATCTTCCTCCTTGCCCTAACCCTGTATTCCATAACTTATGAGATTGCCTTGTCTTCCCATTCAGTCACATTCCCTACATATGATGACATTTCTTTTGCCCATCCCCAACTTCCTCTCCTACACAGTTATATTCCATCCCTCATTACTGAAAGAAACTCTGTGATAAGAATCAATATTATTATTCTTATATACTGTTTTTCAACAAAAGTTCACAAAGCAATTTACAGAGAAAATCAAACAACTAAATGGCTCCCTATCCCGAAAGGGCTCACAATCTAAAATGAGGTGCAGAAGAGATACCAGCAACAGCCACTAGAAAATACCCTGTGTTGGGGTGAAGAAGGACAGTTATTTTCTTCCTGCTTAATATAAGAGGAGCACCAATTGAAAAAGTGCCTCTTTGCCCAGTTAACAATATTGCATATGTACGTAGATTGAGGTAGGCTTAATTATATTGGATTGTGGCCTTGTAGCTATAAAAAATTCGCCAACAGTCATTACGACAAGCCCCTCCATGCAAACCCTGTCTATAACAACCCTTGAACAAAGTCAGGCCATTGCTCTGTCTCTGGAAAACATCCTCCTCCGGTGTCCTTGCAGTTTCAGTTCTGGGTCTGCCTCAGGACTGACTGAGCAATACAGGTGATAGGTTTTTGTTCCATTCAAAATTCTGATGTACTTGCTGAACATTGAATCGGAACTGTAAACATTACTGCTTGTATTGTGCTTGTGGCTCACACATGCATCGTTGTGTGGATGGGGAATGACGGAGAGATCCACTTTGAGTATATTTGTTATGGAAAAGTGGCTTATAAAAATACAAAATAAAAATAAGAAACAGATGAGTGAGCTGATGATGATGAGACAGAGAGAGAGGGATGGGTAAGAAGGCATGGTTCATATCAATTTCTCCAGAAGATCTAGGGCACAATCCTAACTTGTGCTGGGACAGGCAGGCCGACTGGCTTACTCTGAAGCTAGGGCAAGGTAGGTGAGGGCTGGAGCACAACTCAGAGTAAGGGGATTTTATTCCCCTTGCCCTGTGTCATGCACTAGCCAGTCCTATGGGGCTACTCTGCGCCTGCGATTTTGTGGGCACAAATCCGAGCAGCCCATGTAAAGCTGCTTGGACTGGGACCAGTGGTTAGAATCCGGTCTGTGCTGCTGCAGTCAGTACCATCCTAGTCCCGGGCCCACTCCATCTCCTGGGCCACCCCCCCCCCCCGTGCTGGCCTGCCCAGTCTATTATAAACTTACCCTGTCTGAACTCAGTTCCAGCTCTACTAAGCCAGCTCACATCTGTAGATTGGCCTAGCCTGCTCCTGAGCAGCCGTGGACATTTATGTTTGCAGTAGGAGGGGGTGATACTTTGTGCTAGAAATAAATTAAAATTCTGCAATTAGAGAATCCAGATTCTGGGCTAAAAAAAGTTGGATTCAATGATCTGTATAAATTATGCAAATTAAGGCCATACCTCCACCCCACTGACTGTCTTATTCAGCTGCCCCTCTGTCTTCTGAGATGTCAGCAGTTATTGCCTGCCTTGCTTCGCAATCACAACAGTTGAAAAATTTTTTCTTCCTTTTTTGAGTGAAGCCAACATTCTCAAAGCACTGAATGCTGTGCTCAGTACCATGTGCTTTTTTGGCATTCCTCCAGAGCTGTAGCTTCCCCTGCCTATAATGAGCTGAATCTTTTTTTACAGAGTACAGTTGCCTTCATCATAGCTCTTGGTAGATAGCACTATAGTTCTTTGGGGAAGACCTCTCTCTATTGGTTGACCATTTTTAATCTCTGTCTGCAGAAACGATTCTATGGACCTCACAAAAGAACCATGCTGTTCTTGGGCCTTTTTCGCTGGAGTGTATGGAGGAATTTCTTCCGTGCATGGAGTAGTGGCTACACTGGTAACCTGGATGGAGAAGGCTTGATCTTGGGAGGAGTTTTTGTAGTTGGTCCAGGGAAACAGGTATTTGTGTGTGTGTGTGTGTGTGTGCATATTCGCGCATCTGCATATACATGTGCAAACAGAAAATAAAATAGTTTGTTGTTTCCAAAAGACTGTTTGCTGCTTTCAACCCATAGAAAGGTCTTGGAGCTTCATCATCTAGTTGAGCCTTCTGTAACAGGGCTGGTTTAGTACTTGTTAAATACATTTTAGAGTAGGGTCATTCATATAATGTTCTGGATACAATGCAAAATAATGTTATTCTTGCTCTATATGATCACCCCTCCCACCACAGTTAGTTCTAACCTCCTAAGCCCAGAAGATCCAAATGAGTTAGCTGCCTGTTCACACACTTCTGGGTCATATAAATTACACATGTGATGGGGGTATGGGAGTGAGCCTCTAGCTCTCACAACCTTACCTTGGCATGTGTCATGGGAATTGGGGCTCTGTGCTCCCATGTCTCATCACTAGAGGTGTTCGAAAATTTGAAAAGTTACTTTGCGCAGCTGTAACTCCTTTGTGTCCAGTAAGGCTGTAAACCTTTCTCACCAGAAACAAACACTTCTACTCGTCACATATGTAATCCTCTCCTTAAGGCCACATGTGAACCAGTCCAGTATCTTCAACAAATGGCAGAAGTGACCGTGTGTTTGTAAGGCTGGGAATATATTTCTATTAAAGAAAGCCCAAATAACACTAATAGCTCTTTTATGAACTGTGCAGTGCGGGCTGTTTTGCTTGACTTCACAATGACCTTTGCTAGAGGTCTAACAAAGTTATGAAGGAATTGGTTGTGAACCTGGCCCCTGTACATCCTTGGGACACAGGAGCGCAACACACCATCCCTGCTCCCGAAATACTTACCCAGCGGTAACAGAGCTTCACATGATGTTCCTGAGCACGCCAAAAGCCTTCTGAGGCCTCCAGTGCACCCTTAAACTGTACTTCTGGTTTCCTGACCTCAGAAGGCTTTTGGAGCACCTGTGGACACAGCGGAGAGCTTTGCCTGCCCACAGAACGGCACCTCCCCAGGGCCCACAGGTATGGTGCCTGGGGCTTTTGCCCCCTCTAACCCGCCCCAGGAAGAAATAAATTTTTTTTTTTTTAAGTTCAGTATTGGAAAATGGTCTAGACCAGTTTTTTCCCAAACTCCTACAAGGGGGTTGGGAGCAGTGTAAGTGCCTGCAAGGGAGGGGATATGGCAGCAGTATGATCCCCAGGATTGAGCTGCTGCTGGAATGGGAAGGGGGGAGTTTATATACTTACCTGGATGAGTGCTGGCCTCCAAGGGGAGTTCGGGGAGCCCTGCAGACACTTCTGCAGGGCTTCCCAAGTGTCTGCAATAGTGAAAGAAGCAATCGAAAATCACTTTCTGTTTCCCATCAAAAACCAGTAGTTTTCAGTTGCTTTTTGCACTCTAGCAGAGGCTTGGGGGCCCCTGCAGAAGTGTCTCCCACCTGGTAGCAGTGCTGTCCTTGGGATTGCATTGCTGCCATAGCTTCCCCCCTGGCAGCAACGTGATCCTGGGGATTGCGTTACTGCCTTCCCCCCTCCCAGTCCTTCAAAGGGCAGGGACAAGTGCTTCCGTGGCTGGTGGATAGCAACCCACCAGTTTGGGAACCACTGATCTAAAAACTAGTAGGAATGTTGGAAGAATGTAGCTGGTTCCCTTCTATTTGTTTTATATTTTCCTTGTAAGAAGAGAACAGTGCCCATACTTAATCATGAGATTAAATTTAATCTTGTGGACCAGTTGTTCCCAAACTGTGGAAGGAGCTGGAATCCCAAGCATGTATGCACTGCTGAAACAGAGACGCGTGCGTTGGCTCGGTCATGTTGTGAGAATGGATGATGGCAGGATCCCAAAGGATCTCCTCTATGGAGAACTCGTGCAAGGAAAGCGCCCTACAGGTAGACCACAGCTGCGATACATCTGCAAGAGGGATCTGAAGGCCTTAGGAGTGGACCTCAACAGGTGGGAAACCCTGGCCTCTGAGCGGCCCGCTGGGAGGCAGGCTGTGCAGCATGGCCTTTCCCAGTTTGAAGAGACACTTGGCCAACAGTCTGAGGCTAAGAGGCAAAGAAGGAAGGCCCATAGCCAGGGAGACAGACCAGGGACAGACTGTACTTGCTCCCGGTATGGAAGGGATTGTCACTCCCGAACTGGCCTTTTCAGCCACACTAGACGCTGTTCCAGAACCACCATTCAGAGCACGATACCATAGTCTTTCGAGACTGAAGGTTGCCAACAGATAGAAAGATCAGATAACTAATTGCCTCAAGTCTTGAGGCTATTCAAAAATTAGATACTGTAGTTGCTAATTGCCCTGCAAAGAGCTCAGCTCCTGCAGTTTGCAAGCATGTAATATAGGGAGATAAATGTTTGAGGGTCTCTCTTTCTGGTTATTATTACAGTACTTAGAAATAAATATTTTTTTCTGTATTGTTTTTCTAAGTCTGATAATCCTAGGTGGATCCTGATAATGAAAGATAGATGCTAAACAGTTTCAGAACCACAGCTGTAGATGTTAATTGTGTTCCCTTTACTTCGATGCCTTGCAAGAGGGACCCTTGAATGTGGAGGAATCTGTTTGTTGAGGGCTTGATGCTTTAGTTTCAAAATAAAGGAAGGTTGGGAATCTATTTCTTGGATTCTTCGAGGGCACAGAGTCTGATAGCTTGGGGAGTAACCGAAGTTTAGTAGGCTTAAAACAGCTTTGTGCAAAAAGTGCATCCCTGACCCATCTTTCCATTTCTGTTTCAGGGTATTCTCTTAGAGCATCGTGAGAGAGAATTTGGAGACAAAGTGAGCCTTGCTGCTGTCCGTGATGCAGTTAAAGCCATAACTTTCAAAGCGTAACCTTCAGTTCACAAAAAAAAAAATAGTTCATATACTGACCGCCTAACAACAAAATCTAGAATGTTGGGGGAAATACATATTGTTTCTCTGTTAGGCCGATATTCTTTCCAGGTGAATACAGTATAATGTGTTCTTTGGGTTGGTTGTGTTACTGTTGACTTCAGATGCCCAGTGATTTTTGTCTGTCCTTGTCTTTCTGGATTAATGAAAGGTTGGGTCTGAAATCTTAAGAGTCAGCCTGGATAGTTTCCAGTTAGAACAAATCTGATAGGTATATTGGGATATCTGTATGGCGACATAATGGTGGAAAACTAATAAAAGATGCATTTAAAGTTGTTATAAAAGTTGAAACTGATTTTTCTTGTATGCCCACCTTGCCTGACTGCTTCCCACTTGGTCCCTGTTTCCTCACAGTTCCTGCTCTGTTTAATTTTCTTTTTTCTTTCATTCTGATGGTCAAAATAGATATGACATGAGAGATCTGTAATCGGGATGCCCTGTGTTTTTTTTAAAAAGTTGATAATCACCATAAATCAGATTGTGACTAGGGGGCAGGGACATTTCATTCTTTCCCACTGTGTAATTTTCTTGATTAAAATAGCCCTCAAAGCTGCCCTGGGAGAGAAACATACAGGTCCATGTAGCTGCAGTTTAAAATGCTCAACAGCACAGAATCTCCCTATCAGATTTCTCCAGTGCCATGCCTAGTTTGACCTTTGGCCAAAGGACCTTTTGACTGGTGAATCTACATTTGAGTTTCTCTTACTTCATTTTTCATCAAGAAGATAAAACAGAACTGAAGAATTTGTAATCCAAATGAGCATTCTGGCCAAGGCAGACATTGCAGTTGCATTGCAAACTGCTTGAAGGAAAAGTCGCTTCATCTCTTACTGAGAAAACACCTTTTGTTTCTTCTCTCATTAGGATTCTTACTATTGCCATGTCTCCTACAGCTATTCCTTTGGAGAAAAGGACCACTGATGGGATGTTTAACCTTCTTCCCCTCCTTCCCACCCCCGTAGCAGCCATCAGGGTTTTGCTACAAGCATTTGAGTGAACCATAAAGTTCTGCATTCAGCATGAGTAGGGAAATGCCTAGCTAAGGTCTTGCTTTGAGGCAAGCCCCTCTCCCACCCCATCTGTCATATGCAGAAAATTCAGGGTGGTTGCAGAGTATAATGGCATAATAAACTAGTTGCTCCATTCCAGATGCTTTCTAGCTCTTGCGGACAGGCACTGAATCCTTCCAAATAGCAGATGTCAGCTACTCATCCCTTGGCAACAAACCAAGATGCCTCCACGTCTCACCCCCAGATTCTCCAGTTCCTAAGTTTTATATAAAAAGGCAAACAGCCCTGTACAGAACTCCTGGCCTGAACTTTGTCCAGTTGTAAGGGTCCAGATGATCACTTTGTCTTCCCTCATGGAATAATGTTACTTCTCTTATTATGAAGGATCATAGTTCTATTTATTGTCTGAGAAGAGCCAATCAAGTTGTATTCCTTGGGGGAGAGGATGTGTTGAGTCCCAGGAGTTTTACAGCCCAATCCTGAGTTGTCCAGAGCGCAGGGCTGCTGCGGCAAAAACGGCTGCCACCACATTCTGTGTGCCCCGGGCAGTTGCCATCAGCTCCTCAGGAGGACTTTTGTCCCCTTCCCCCGAGTAAGGGAAGTAGCCCCACAATGGGGCTACTTGATTCTGCAGCGACTCCAGGGCTGTCGCAGAATCAGGGAGTCTCCTGTTGGGCCACATGGCCTGACACGGGGCTCAGGATCCAATGGAGCCCCGCTCCCTCCCCCACCATGCCTTTTCCCCACCCTCCCCCTATCCTGAAACGCTTCCCCCCCATGGGAGTAGAGTTATTGCTTACTATCTGGTGGCTGCTAGTTCAGAATGACATAATTGGGGTAACTTGCTGCTGTCTGTGCTGCATAGTGGGGGGGGGAACACAAAATCACTAACCTGAGATTGCAATAAATTAAACTGAAGATGTATGTTTCAATTTAAAAAAAATTATCAGAAGTGTGAAGTACGATTCAGTAGTTTAGGATTAGTTTAGTACAATTTTGAAAAGCTCTGTTCTGATTCTGCTCCAAGGAAACATGATCAGCCAGGGGTGAGTTATGTTGTAAGAGTGACCTCTGCTGGCCAGCTGCTTAGTGTACTTTCAGAAGGACAGGAGAGATGGGGAGGCAGAACTGCAGATTCCTAGCCCACATAACTGTACTGCAAGCACCCCTGAAAACCCCTCATGGCTGTGTGTATGTGTGCTGTGGTTCAGGAAGACGTTGAGTACCCATACTTCATGTAGATGTTTTTGTCTCAAGTGTGAAAACACTTTTTATATCCAATACTCTTAAGACATCTCATTGAGAATTGCCATTTAAAAACAAAAAAAACAAAACAAAAAAACCCCCCAAAAAACCTGATTCTACTTCTGAGGCTTTAACAGTAACTTCACCCATGTAAATTATGCAGATGAAATATGTCTTCATCACTTTTCTCCAGTTCAGGAAAAGCTCCACCTGTTAATTTTCTGCATGTAAGACTGGCACAAGACCAGAGTCAATTAACAGGGCAAGCCCATCAATGAGGCCAACTGAATCAAATGCCTTAGGCAGCAAACTGGCACTGGGTGCCCATTTTAATCCACCCACTTGCCTCCACTGATCCTCGTCCCCATACCCCATGGATTGGAAAGGAAAAGGAGGATGAAACAGAAGTATGGTGAGAGGACAGCAGTGGAGTTAGAGTGTTGGAATTCAGGCTGGCACATAAACAGGTGAGAGGGATAGCATTTGACACACCACCACAGGCACCAAGTGGTCATGGGTCAGCCCTAACTAGCAGTAACAAAAAGGGATGGTTCTGGATATAAGCCTGTTACCAGAGCTCTGGAAGAAACAACTCATTCACAACAGTGCTGAACTACACAAAGCATTTTTGCATGCTTTGCAAAAAGCATTTTAAGGGTAAGAGAAGCAACTGATCATGGCAGCTTAGGTAGGGAGACATTCACAAGACAGGAAAAAGAAGCTAATGCGAAGTCTAATCAGAGTTGTCACAAGGGTTTGTGTCACCCAGTGCAAGAGCTCATTGTGTCACCCCCATGACAGACTTCTTCCCATATCAGACCAAACGGAATAAATTGCAATATCATATATACAGCCTAAATGCAGTGGCATCACAAGGGTTAGTGTAATTCCCATCAACTTTATTTTAATATATAACAGTGCAGGTCACTCAACAAATCAGTAACCAACAAAAACCGACTACCCACCTTGATGACACTCGCACAGTTGAAATTGGAAGTGAGAGCTGATTCATACTAACACATTATTGGTTCCCTGCTGTGTCATAACACTGGAACAACTGGTCTCATTGGTCAGTTTTGAGTCAGGGCCGGGATGTCAAACTCATTTCACACAGAGGGCTGAAGTTAGCATTCATGATTCCTGCTAGGGGCCAGAAGGGACATTATTGAGCAGCAAGTGACATCAGTATGCAGATGATGGCCAGAAATAAGCACTTCTCACATAGAAGCTCGTTAGCTGCAAATGACGGAAGAGAAAATGTGCAAAATTTGTCTATATTTTCAAGATACGAGAGAGCCCAGTTATGATGGGGACCAGATAAATTGCTTCTGGGAGCTGCATTTGGTCTGAGGGCCTTATATTTGACACCCCTGAGTTAGGGAATTCACTTTTTGTTACATAAGGCAGTTGTTTTCCTGTTCTGGTTATTTGGCTATAACTTTTGATAGAATACCGCTATTTTAATGTGGTTTGTTCTATTGCATTGTGCATTAAATTACCCATTGACTGATATATAACATGATGGCATTATTTCAAAATTTCAGGACTTTCACAGTTTGGCAAGTAGTGGTGTCACTCACACCCTGGGTGCGTCATCCGGTGTGGTTTGTATCGCCTGCACCCCCCTAGTGATGCCACTGAGTCTAATCAAAGTTGGAGAGGGTAACCCACAAGCCAAGACATTTCTGCCCAACACTGCATATACGCAACAGGGACCAAAAGTGTATACTGGTGGGCTGGGCAGAAATTGTTTAAAGTAGGAACTGATTAGGAAACTGCTCTCCCTACTGGTGGGGATGTACAGATACATACCCACACCCACTGTTACTGTGCAGACTTAGGTCACATGCTGTTTCTCTTCTAAAAAAAACAACAGAAGAGAAATCCCAGTGTTATGGAAACGTGATTCTGGTACTATTTTTGCAGTATCCATGCACCACTGCTGCTTCTCTCCTGAAAAATAGCTGCCTCCAGATTCTACTGGCAGCACAAAATAATAGCAGAAGAGGATGGAGCAGATAGGAAGACTTTGCCCAAACCAATCTGTTCCTGTCCCCAGCCCCATATGTCTCCCAGGGAGAGCTTGCAGCTTGAGAGCTTTCTGTTTACCATTGGCCCCAACAATATGGATTGCCCTCCCAACTCATCCAATGGCTCCTGCTTTATCCTCTTTCAGGTGTTGTGTATACTGTAGGATTCAATTTTCCCCCCCCTCTCTTTTGTAGGGGCTGATGGCTGGCTGTGGGTTGTGGTGGGTGGGAGATATTGTGGTTTTGCTGAGGACTGAAACTACTGAGCTTCCTTTTGGTGTTTATTGTTAAACAGTCGGAAGCTACCTAGAGTTTCTATGGCAAGAATGGTGGTGTATAAGTGTTCTTTAAATTTAAATAAATAAACAGCCTACAAAGAGCCCTGCTGGATCAGACCTGGGGCCCACCTTGTCCAGCATCCTCTTTGCAACAGCTGCATCCTGGGCAGATAAACATTTTCCAGGAAGCTTACAGGCTGCAAAGGTAAAGAGCCCTCCCCTGTTGTTTGTTCCCATCCTGTGCTATTGTCTGGAGGTATATGGGATTCCATTTAGCCATCATGGCTAGTAGCTGTTGATTGACTTACTGTAGCCTATTGTCTGCTCTTGAAAGCCTTATTGGCTTGTAGATATTTAGATCCAGGCAAACACCTTTTAAGACTCCAAGTCTTCAGAAACCATTGTTTTTAGTGCTGTGTTAACATGCTACGCTCATCTTGCTGTACGGTATTTCCCCCCCCCCCAATATTCTATTGTTTTTAAACGTATGCAGTTTTGTGTATTTTTGAAAAGGGGCCCAAGTGTCCTTTAAAAATAAATTGAATGTTTTAATGGGCCCTGGGCAAGACACAATTAATGAGTGCCCCACTCCTTATTTCTAAGAAAAAGAACCAGAATCCTCCCTGACAGCTCATTTGCATGGCAAGAATGCATCCTCAGCAGAATTTGCCACTGAACTGATGATCTCTCCACACCCACTTCCTCTTGTCAGTAACAAAATTGTAACAAATGCCCTTCACAAGCTGTTTGTACTGCAAATTCATTTCTATAAGACAATATCATGTCTGTGGTGGTAATGATAAAATAGGCAGAGAAAGCAACTAGTTTCTGAAAAATGTGGAGCTGTCTTCCAAATTGTCACAAGGTGTTGCAACCTGGACTGTTGTTGTCTTAGTAACAGATACATCGAATGTGTTTTTTTCCATACATATGAGCAATATTGTCTTCATTTTGATGCAATAAAGGCACAGCTTAATGGGCTTATGTGTGCATAACTCAGTAGAGGATGAGCCTGTAAAGTTGCAATCTGATGGGTGCCTATGTCACATGGGAGTATGCCTCTTTGAACACTCTTGGGCCCTTCTTGTATGCATATCTAGCTGTATAGGAAACAGGATGCTGGACACTAATACAGTAGGTGATTCTCCTATTGAGATTTTGCTCGCAGCTTTTCAATTTACTGAATATTTTTTTTAAAATCGGTTTAGCCCCTGGGTTAAGAACATGAGCCCAGCTGGATCAGGCCATAGGCCCATCTAGTCCAGCTTCCTGTATCTCACAGTGGCCCACCAAATGCCCCAGGGAGCACACAAGATGACAAGAGACCTACATCCTGGTGCCCTCCCTTGCATCTGGCATCTGCAACCAGCAAGTTGTAAGCAGCTTGTAAGCTGTGATGGACTTTTCCAGAAATCTGTTTGATCCCCTTTTAAGAACATAAGAAGAGCCTTGCTGGATCAGGCCAAAGGCCCATCTAGTCCAGCTCCTTGTATCTCACAGTGGCCCACCAAATGCCCCAGGGAGCACACAAGACACAACCTGTGTCCTCGTGCCCTCCTCTGCATCTGGCACTCTTAGGTAGCCTACCTCTAAAGCCAGGAGCCTGCACATACGTACCATGACCTGTGATGGACTTTTCCTCCAGAAATTTGCCCAACCCCCTCTTCAAGGTATCCAGGCGAGACGCCACCCCGAGGCAAGGAGTTCCACAAGCTAATGACACGCTGGGGAAAGAGATGCTTCCTTTTGTCCGCCCTGGGGGTGCTCCCAGTCCTCCCTCGCCTGCAGCCAGGCCCTGAGGTCAGAGGCGGTGGCAGCCCCCCGGGCAGAAGGTGCCTCCGCCTGCACAGCCGGGGCTGCTCCCATTGTGCGCTGCCTCCCCGGCCCTTCCCCTTGCCGGAGCAAGCTCCGCCCGCGGCTCCGGGCGCGCCGGCTTGGAAACCAGGCGTGGCCGCTGTGCACATGAATTGATTTCCTGTCCTGCCCGGAGCAGCTCCACCCCCGCTGCGGGGGGAGCCCAGTGGGAAGCGCCTTCCTCGCAGCCCGGGCGCCCTCCCAGCCTCGGCGGCCCCGCGCGATCTCATGGCCGGGAAGGCGCTGCGGAGGCTGCCCTAGAAGCAACTTCGGGGTCTCTGCGGCGAGTTGGTGGAAACTTCCCTCCCAGCCCTTGGGTAAGGCTCGCTTCCTGTTGCGCTCCCTGCACCTCGCGCAGGGCTCCTGGGGCTCCCCCCGGCTTTCCCCTCATCGCCCACCCGTGGTGGGGGGGGGGCTGGGGGTGCCCAGGGTTTCCCCTGGCTCCGATCCTCCCAGGCCGAGCGCCTCCCTCCCGCTGCTTTGTTGTTCTCTCGTGGCCGCTCGGAGCTTTCCTTCTATTGTGTGACTTTGGGCTCCCCTGGGACTGAGTTGCTTGGGCTGCAGTCCTAGCCACTTTCCTGGGAGTAAGCCCCATGGACTGTAAGGGGACTTAGTTCTGAGTAGACAGGCATAGGGTTGGGCTGCAATCCTATCCGCACTTTCCTGGGAGTAAGCCCCATTGACTGTAATGGGGCTTAGTTCTGAGTAGGCAGGCATAGGGTTGGGCTGCAAGGCTGCAGTCTTATCCACACTTCCCTAGGGTAAGCCCTATGTACTACAATCGGACTTAGTTCTGAGTAGACACACATAGGATTGGGCTCTCTGAAGATGAAAGAAAATCTGATGTCCTCACTATTTTCTAGGGCAGTGGTTCCCAACTTTTTTTTGACTTGCATACCCCTTGGCAGTCTATTTCCATAAATGGTACCCCTCATGTTATCAAAATGTTTGTAATTAATCTAGTTGCTGTTATTTCAAATTTATGTTTTCAACTACTGATCTGTATCTGATAATAGACAGATGGATGAACTAGCAGTTGTTGGGGTTTTACAGCCAGTAAGCTGCCTTCCTTCCTGCTTTGCCAGCCCTGGAAGGCATTCTCATACAGACCTGCCTTTTTCTGCCATTATTCAGTTCTTTTCCAGTACCCCTAAAGCAGTGGTTCCCAACCTTTAGGAGCTCAGGGACCACTAAGGCAAAATTTGGAGGCAGCGGGGACCACATGCAACCCCCCCCACCCTTGCACACAAAAACTTCAATTAAATTTGTAATACATAAGATTATTTAATAATTAATGTGATGGTTGTGCTTGCATTTGCTTCACTAGCTGTGAAAGTCTTGGGTTTACATGGAATACATGGAACACAAAATAATTTCCCCCCCAACTCAGAGGTTTTCACACCCACCCAAATCAATCCAGTCTCTTTTTCCCCACACCAGACCACATTACGCACAGCCCTTGCCTCTTTTAAGTGTGGAAAAACACCTCAAAAAGGGAGAGGGTAAGCACAGGGGATTATAGACAAGTCATGCAAGGTAGTTAAATGAGCCAACAGAAAGCACACACATCCCTCCACAGTTCCTTTTGTTACACAGCCCTGGCCCTGCTCCCCCCACTTGTGACTCCAGAGTCCTTAGGAAAGTGTTCAACACAATTTAGGCAGGTGGGTCCTGACGGAGAAGCACCAGCTGAGAGTGACATCTCAGAATGGCTGCTGCATGTCTCAGGAAGAAAAGTCCTTTTGGTGTGCACTGCAAGGTCTTTAGGGGGAAAAAAGCCTCTCTTCACTTCTAATTGCTGTCATGCTCTAGCTGTGGACTACTTTGGTTGGAGCTAAGAGAGTGTGAGCAAGCCTATAGGTAGGCTGCAGCCACAAAACAACAGCTGCCTACTCTGCCATTAGTCTGTGGAACTCCTTGCCCCAGGATGTGATGATGGTGTCTAGACTAGATGCCTTTAAAAGGGGATTGGAGAAATTTCTGGTGAAGTCCATCACAGCCACAGTGTGACTAACAGCCCCATTCTAGGCATATCTACTCAGAAGTAAGTCCCATTATAGTCAATGGGGCTTACTCCAAGGTAAGCATGCATAGGATTGCAATCTGAGGAGATAGGGGAACTGGCCAAGTGTGGGGTGGGGGAGGGCTCCCCATGGACAAAGCTGCTGCTGCTCTCTGAGGAGGAAGAGTCAGGGGTTACACCTGCTGTACTTGGCTACGGTGGTGCCTGTTCTGCAACTTCTGGGATTGCTTCTCCCCAGGTGGGCAGCTTGCAGTAAGACAGCAGAGGTGCTGCCTGTTTCCCTCTCCAAAAGGGGTGCAAAAACCTGGTTGCCTGGATCCCTTGCTCCACCCCTGGGCGTTAGAAGAGCACATCCAGGGGGCCCAATCCTGCCAACTGGGGAGGGGGTACCAGGACTGGGGGTTGAGCATACTGTTTTTCCCCTCTCCTGCTGCCACACTGCCTCCAACTCCCTTCCTCTGTGTTCCCTGGCCAGCTGGAGTCCCAGGGAAATCACATTCAGAGAAACCCACTCTCAGGGAAAACCCCCAACCAGCCAGCGATGCCTTTGGGAGCCTGCTCCTTCTCCTCCTCCTCATTACTCCCATTCCTCCCCCCCTCAGGCCCCTCTCCTCCTCCCCCCTCAGCCCCCCCCCCCGGCCCTCCTCTGGTGTGAGTGTGTTGTGGCATCTATTAAGGGGCACATTTGTGAGCTGTGTCCTCTTTCTAACCTTTCTCAATTTCAGTTTAAAGCAGTGGTTCCCAAACTTTTTTGACTGGTGGCTCCCTTGACCTACTGGGCCATTGGCCACTGCTCCCCATTAGGGCTACAATCCTATACATTATATTGGGGGGGGGGTGTTTGCAAGGATTCTGCAGCTCCCCTGGCTGGTTTCCACATCTCCTGGGGAGCCACAGCTCACAGTTTGGGAGCCACTGGTCTAAAGAATAGGTAGTCACTGCAGTACTGTTCTCGTAACTTTCCGTAACTGCCTGTATTATCAAGAACTTTTTTGTTCGAAACAGAAACTTTCATGGGCAGAGTGTGACTTCCTGCCTCTGTTTCCAGGAAATACTCAGTTATCAAATGTTTGTTTGCACAGACTCCCCACCTCTTGGTTGAGATTCCCTGCCTGAAGCCTTTCAGTGAGCACGCTTGGCTGAGTGGAATCTAGTTTTATCAAGAGGTTCTTCTGTGATAAAGAAGCTTCTCTTTCCCCCCAGAAAGGCGAAAACTAAATACTGTTTTCAACTTCCTTCAGTAATCTTCCCAAGGGATAACAGTCCTGTCTCCTGGTGAAGGCCTTTTGAGAAATTCACTTGTGTAGAAAGTTGTTCTTTATCTGCCCCACCCTCTAGTTCTTTTGACTCTCTGAATTGCTTACTCATCCGTTTGGTTTCAGGTGAAACCTCTAGATAAACCAGCCTGGTCTTCCTGAAAAATAGCTGTATTGGACTGTCGCTGCAAGTTCTTGCTATGAGTCAGTGTAGATGGCCAAACAAGCCTGAAGTGAGCTTGGTTGTCTGCATGGTTCTGCCAGGTGCCAAAAGAGGATTTGACTATCTGTCAAGTGCAGCTGTGGGGTGGGACGTGTGCTATCTAATAACCAGTGAGATCTCTGCTGGTTGTGAGTCTGCATGTCAAATATGCAGAGAAAACATTCCTGGATTTTACTACTTCAGGCTGTATGTGAGGTGAATGCTCCCCCATGTTGGAAAATCAGAACACTTTGCTCATGGAAAACTAGCTTCTCCCTGATGTGCTAATACTGGCCATCTATCATTGTGTGAATGCACCCATAGTGAGGGTGTTCCTGTGGACACTACTGCAGATACCCTTCCTAACATCTCCCCCCCCCCCCCAAGGAGTCCTTTCCACCTGAAGAAGAGATGGAGTGGTGGACAGACTTGGGAATCTTTGAGCTGCCTCTGAATGTCTTGGGCGCACGGTGCACTGGGAAAATGTAGCAATGTGATAATGTTTGGGCCTTTTGCCAGTCTTGGAGGGGACCTTGGCCCTGCTCGTGGATTTACTAGACAAGGTAATAACACTGGTGGAATAACTCATCAGTGCCAGAAACTCTAGATATGCTCATACTTTAAAAACAGCCCCTCCCTGGTTGGTGCTTCCCATTGAGTCACTATGTCTGGTGGTTTCCCAGTTAACTGGAGACAACGCTGTCCCAGTCTTAGCACCTCTGCTTGACTTTGATTGCTTCAGTTTAAGAACATAAGAAGAACCCTTCTGGATCAGGCATTTACTTCAGCTTCCTGTGTCTCACAGTGGCTCACAAGATGCCTCAGGGAGCAGTTTGTTTCTTGATGCAACACTGTAAGTACAGATGGACTTGGGTTTGGTGAAGTTGTGTGTGAAACCATATTGGGGAGTCTGGTGATGAACCAATGGAAACTGTAGTAGCTTTGAAGCCAGCCACCTGTGATTGTCCTGGCTTGAAAGCTAGCCAAGGATCAGAACTGTGTAGAAGTCATGGCAAGGATGCCACTGAAAATGAACGCCCCATAACAATTGATCTCCATGATGAGTGTAAGGTCTGTGGGTACTTCCTGCCTGTTGCAAGTTTTCATGTTCTGGCTCCCAAGCTTTTTGCAATTGTGGTGGAGAAATCTACAATCGAAGAGTTGTGCATTAATGTGGTTCCAGTACTATAGGCTGGTCACATACTGAGTGCTTGAGTGTGTGTGTGTGTGAGAGAGAGAGACCGACCGACCGACCGCCCACCCATTTACCCCCTCTCAGCTTTGTGTCACTGCTCCACAGATGGCAGCTTTCAGCTGGGTGTCAGAAGTGCCAGCGCCCGTGTCTTTTCTTAGCTCTGTGGTTGTGGTGTGATGGGATTGATGGCTGAGTTGCATGCCATATACTTGCAAAGTTTGTTTCTGAGGGCAATGTAAAGTTCTGCTTGTTTATCTTTTAAAGCTCCTTCTCCCATAGAAGCCTGGCTAGTTTTAAGATAATCAGAGGAGGCCTTGTTGATAGCACGTCATCTGCTGCAGATCTGTTTTAAGCACTCCGAGTATAGCAATGGTGTTGTGGAATTCTCTTGTCCCAGACCATCAGTGGGCTGTAACTTTATTTGTTCTTAAATTGCTGGTTAAGATGTCTTGCTTGGCAGTGAGCTCTCTGGACAGTGTTTTCTGGCTGTCCCTCATTTCTTTGCTGGTCATGCAGTCTGGTTGTGAGGTATGTATTTTAAACCTGCTTGGGCATTGTTGAGTGAAAAACCTGTATTTATTTGAATTGCTTGTCATGGGAAGGCCATTTGGGAGGCATTCCTGTGGTGACCACAAGGCATGGTCTGGTCTCAGGCTTGGCCTGTACTTGGATGTGGAGACTTCTTGGAAATATGGTGTATGCCATTCTTAGCTCCTTGGAATAAAGATGGGATGCAAATGTAATACAATTCTGTGGCAGCTTTAAAAGTGTTAAAGCGGCATATGAACATGCAGTGTGTGTAAGAGAGAGCTCTTTGTATCAAGAGTCTGTTACTCAATGACCTGGGTTTGAAATGCATGGGCTGCTCAAATATGAGACAAGGCGAGTCTTTCATATGAAGTCCTCACTGGAGAGTCAAGAATGTATCTTCCCACTGATCTTTTTTTCTTGGTCCTGCTTCTCTTTGCTGCAGACTTTTTTCATGCAATACTTGGTATCTTCAAAAGAAGAACATGGTATTTTTGCTGGTATCTGTGAAGGATACTTTTTCTCATAAGCATTTTGTATATGTGAGTGAGGTGTAGAAGGGTTTAATTCAAAGACCTGGTTCAGATGTAATCCTCCAGATCTCTCTGAATCCTTGCTTTTTTCCCCTGGTGTAAATCCCATTTCTTCACTTGTTGGCTTTTTAAGCCATTCCTGCCCAACCTCGCATACAAGGTATGTCTATAAAATAACGAGACTGTGATTCCACCTAATAAACAAAGCAGTCAGAACCGGTTATAACTGCATATGAAGTAACCTTGAACATGTCTGAACCTGCATGACAAGCAGCAGCACTCTATGACGTTCAGTTGATTGTGAGTCGCCATTTAGTTTGGTTGTGTTTTCTGTAGAGTGCCAGAAAAATGCTAAGTTTAAAAGTTGAACAATGTGTCAGTTTGAAATTTTTAGTAACGCCAACAGAATTGCCAACGAAACGCCAACGAAACGCCAACAGAATTGGACGCAGATCCAAACCTGTTTCATAAAGTAACCACTTGTGATGAGACCTGGATCTTCCAGTATGATCCTGAAACCAAAAGACAGTCAATACACTGGAAAACACAGTTATCACCAAGAATGAAAAAAGCTCATCAAAGCAATGATCATTTTTTTCGATATCAAGGGTGTAATTTTGGAAGAATGGGTTCCAGAAGGCACAACAGTTAACCAGCATTATTATAAGGAAGTTTTGAAAAAGCTGAGAGAAAGAGTCAGAAAGAAACGGCAGCAACTGTGGAAAAATGGTTTCATTCTTCACCAGGACAATGCACCTGCTAACACAGCACTTTCTGTGAAGGAGTTTTTGACCGACAATCACATTACTACACTTGAACATCCTCCATATTTGCCCAATTTAGCACCTTGCAACTTTTATCTTTTCCCAAAAGTTAAATCAGTGCTTAAAGGGACACATTTTGAGTCAGTTGATGCTGTAAAGAAGAAAATGGCAGATATGTTGAAACGACTGACAGAAATTGATTTGCTCCATGCCTTGGACCAGTGGAAAGCAAAACTACAGTGATATATTAGTGCAAATGGGGAGTATATTGAAGGGAACAAACATTAAATTTGTAATACCAATAAATAAAGGTGAGTTATTTAATCAGTATCGTTATTTAATAGACATACCTCGTATATGCAACAGGGATCAAATGTGTACGCCTGTGTGCTGGGCAGAAATGAGTTTTAACGGTGGCTTACATTGCTAAGATGCTAACCATGGCTAATGCTAACAAGAGTTGGTAACGTGCTTCAAACCCTGGTTTAAATCCTAGTTAAGATAGGAACGCTTAACTAGAGCATTAGTTAATGCTCTAAACTAAACCACTGAAGTGGACAAAGAGAAGTTGGGTGACATGGTAGGCAATGCTTGAATTTGCAACTTGCTTCCAGTCTGATGACTATTTTGCTACTGGACTACAGATTGGAACTGTGATCCCCTTTGTCAAGCAGCGCTTGACTCAGTCTGAACCCTCCACAGGGAAGGGGATGCTCCATTCCCCTCACCTCTGGAGAGTTGTCTCAGCCTCTCAGAGGCGACACACATCCGAGTGCTACCTCTGCAACGCTCAGACTGAGGGATATTGCGTCTCTTGTGCAACTTCCAGTTTCATGGAGGAACCGGAAATCATGTGAGAGACACAATTTCCCTCAGTTTGAACCTTGCAGAGGCAGCATTCATAAGAACATAAGAACAGCCCCACTGGATCAGGCCATAGGCCCATCTAGTCCAGCTTCCTGTATCTCACAGCGGCCCACCAAATGCCCCAGGGGCGTTCGAACGTGCACTGCCTCTAGGAGGCTCAGGCAACCTTCTGGAGCTCCCCTTGCATTTGGAGAATAGGGGTGTGCACCCCCGACGACCTTGTGACTGCATGTGGTCATCACATATGCGATCCGGTGTTAGCTGTACTGCATGGAAATCTGTTCCAGTGGGACGCAAGTGAAACCACCTTTGCTCATGTTGATTGCTTTGGGGCAGGGCTGTCCAAACCCCGGCCCGGGGGCCTTTTGCAGCCCACAGGGACTCCCAGTCTGGCCCATGGAAAGTCTCCAGTGAGCCTCTGGAGACTTGCTGGAGTCTGCACTGGCCCGATGCAACTGCTCAACCTCTTGCGTGAGCTGTGGGATGAGTGCTCCGTCCTCTGCTTGCTGTTTCATGTCTGTGATGCAGTAGCAGCAAAGGAAAGGTCAACTTTGCTTTGTGCAAGGCCTTTTATAGGCCTTGAACTATTGCAAGACTTTCATTCATTCATATAAGTTCCATCTGTATTTTATTCATTTATGTATCAAATTTAAAATGTAAATCTTTTTTTTCCCTGGCCCCAACACAGTTTCAGAGAGATGATGTGGCCCTCCTGCCAAAAGGTTTGGATACCCCTGCTTTGGGGAACTGGTCTGTTTGCTGCACCTGTTGTGGAAAGACAGGACTGTAGTGGAGATCATTGCTCATCTCATGTATTCCGTTTGTCTGTATTTGACCTTTTGGAAGCTGTGCTTTGAACTTGTTGCATGGGGTATGTTTTAAATCAAACAAGGAGGAGTAGGTTTTTCTCAATACCTGAGTAAGTTGCTGCTTTTAAATGATAAGCTGATGTTGGGTGTGAACAAGCATCTTATCTATGCTGGCATCATGAAACTCCTTCCTGAGGAGAGTCTTCCAAACGTACTCCTTGAGGATGATTAGGAAAACAAGTGAGGTATGCCTGTTCTGCCAGGCCTGCGTAGTAATTGGCTGTATTTTATTTTATTTGTGCATTTTTAATGGATATTTTATTATACAGAATTTTAGAATGGCTGTTTGCAGGCTTGCTAGAAAACTAATGAAGATGGACTATAATAATCAAAGGATAAATGACACAATTATGTGATACTGACTTACTACAGTAAGCTGGAGAGTATACTGTTGCTGAGTGTTTGCTGCAATTATCGTAGGCTCTGTCTTTATATTTTTTCAAACCTATGGTCATGAAAAATATTACTGTTTTGCAGTGAGGAAATCCATGAATAGCTTTCGCAAAGAACACTCTTCTTCCTTCTGCAGTGTCAAATAGTGTGTTTATTTCCACTATTTATAAACTGCCTTTTGCTCTCAAACAGTTGAAATAGTGAACAGCTGTTGCACCAGCTTTTTTGATCATTTTCTTCTCATGGCACATTGACCTCTACGTCCTTCTCTATGGACTTTGCCTCTTGTGATGTCACTTCCCACTTCCGGCAGGCTCTTCTGGATCTCTGACTGTTTCTAGGGCAGCTGTCTGTAGTAATGAATGGTCTGCCCCTGTTCCTCTGCTGGCAGTAGCTAGATTATGCCGTAGAAAAGGTATTGAAGACTGAAATCTGTAACATCTTCCACTAAAATGGCATATGGATCAGTTTCATGGAATGTCTCCCAAATACTAGGAAGAAATGGGCTTTTCTTGGTTTTGGTGCAGTCTACTGTTTTATGGCCATTTGTCTGTAGCTTCCAAGAGCACTGTTCGTTCTTGTTTGAGGCTAAATTGCAAGAGTAGAGGCAGCACGTGATGATAGGGGCATGCAGCTGTTTCCATGACCATGAGTTGCACCTAACTCAAGAGTTTTTTCTCCCTTATGTGACTGTTGTGAAGTACTTGCCTCCCTGATCTTCTTTGCCCATGGAACCAGGTCCTCTGTTCTCCTTTTACCCCTACCTCACTGTCAGGAGCAGAAGGGGCTTGACTGTGCAGGTGTTAATGGGAAAGTCTCTTCCTTCTACTGTTGTGGCAAAAGTTCTTTAAAGTTTTGGAGTTGTCTGTGGTTGCTTAGCGGTGGATCTGTCTTTGAGCACAGAAAAACAAGGAAAAGTTATTGTTCATCTGTGATGCTGGGAGATTCTGAACTTTAGCCTTCACCTTGGTAACATAAATCACTGTCGAGCTAGTCATCTGTTGCATTCTTTGATCATGCTGTTCACTATAGTAGAGAGTTCAGATGGTTCATGGCTGAGTTGTAAGTTCCTCCTGAAAGTAGGTGATGGAAGAAGGTTCCCAGCTAGCTTGGCAGAAAAATGCTGCTCTTGGTGAGAATCAGAGTTAGGGTAATAGTGTTAAACTTTGGAGAGGGGAGACCTGGGTTTGAATCCACAACTGTATCTTGGTCTATTTCGTCTCAGTCTTTCAGTGTCTCTCAGGCTAATCTCAGACCAAAGTGGCTCTGGCTGCAATCCTAAACATGGTTACAAGGGAGTAAGTCCCATTGAACATAGTGAGACTTACTTTATGTGTAGATATGCATAGGATTGCACTGTTGGTCTCTTCTTCTCAGTTCCCTTTGACAGTAAAGAAAGGAGAGATACAAATGTGATGGATATTTCAGAATAGTGTGTGACAGGCTTAAAAGGCAAGATGTTAGATGCACCCAGTGTGAGTTAATTTTCATATGAAAGGGTTCTCTAGTTAAGGACACAGCAGTCGCATCCTGCTTTAGGGAGTGGGGTGGCTGCCAAAATGTGTAATGGGATTTTCCTGTTCTGTGGACACAATTGAGTTGGTTTCTGAAGCAGGCTTAATTTCTTTCTGTTGCAACTGGTACATCGGCTGGTTGTGCTGGAAGGCTTGTGCATACACATGGTGGTTGCATCTTTGTATTTTCAAAGCTATCACTTGGAGCATCACTTTATGTTTTGAAAAACTCAGCAGCTGGAGAGCAAGTCCTTTTTTAGTCTCGACCTAGAGAGGGAGCACATATGCTTGCCCAGGTTCCCTGTGAGTGATGCAAAACCCTCATGTTATAATGGAAAAATGTCTCATGACCTCCCACCTCAGTGGACCTGGAAGCCCACTTCTATTATATAGATGTATAATTTGGGGGGGGGGGATATTTCTTAACACACCTTGGATTTCATTCTGCATTTGTAGTGTAAGCTGGGTGGGGAGTTTGTATCCAGGAGAGTCTGCTGGAAACTTACATTGCTTCTTTGTGGGAACCTATAGTATGCCCTCTGGTCGGGCTCTCTCACTCTCTCTCGCTCTGTGTGTGTGTGTGTGTGTGTGTGTGTGTCACTGCTTTTGTGTTCTGGGGCCTGGCTTCTGTAGCAGGTCTCGACAAATCCCAGATTCCATGGCACCTAGAAGTTCCATTATGGTGCTGAGGGAGTGAATTTAAAAACCACTTGTACACTCTCTCCTGTATTTTCGTGGGCTCTGGCAAGGGAAGGACTACCAGTGAGGACATCATGTAGTGCTGAAAGGCAAGTACTCAGGTCAGAGGAGGCAATGTGATGATCAGGAGCCAACTCTGGCTGGAGGGCAAGTGAAGGCTACAGGCTCAGCTGCCCTTCCACCATGGCTCTGCTGCCAAAGTTGTAGCAGCAAGGTGAGGTCCCTTGCCACACAGAGAAGAGTCTCTGCCATATAAAATCTGGACCCTATTGACGCTACCACTCTTCCCAGTCATTAATGATAGTAACACAGGGAAATTTCTAGTGGCAAATCTTCAAAACCTACATGTCCACATGAGATTTTTGTAATGCATGTCTACCTGGAAGCAAGCCCATTGAGTTCAGTGGGCCTGCTCCTAGGTGTTTAAAGAAATTTTAAAGCAAAAATTCATGACAACTTTAACTTTTTAAAATCAAAACATCCAGATCTTTGTCTCATTAACATTTGCCAAGTTTTCCTACCATTGCAGAGGTCAAAAACTGGCTTGTTTCAATATAAATCTAATTTATACAATTTGCTGATGGTGTATGAGATCCTACATTTTGGAACTGACTCCTAGACTGAAAGCAGATTTGTAGAGCCCTGTACTACAACCCACCCTAAATGTCTTTCACATACACTTGTCTTATCAAACAAATCTGGTAGGTGGAATAATGACCATATAGAAACATGATACCGTCTCATTGAACGCAAAGGACAAATCCTTTTGTTAAATGATTCATGCGTTTCAATCATCATCAGTCATATGCAAAACAGCGGTTGGTCTTGGACATATTAATGCCATGCTATGACCAAAAATATCAGAAGTGCTCGTACAAGGAGTGTAGGCTGAGAATGCTTCAGAGTTGGAGTGTGATTCACCCAAAAGGAGAAGGCAAAATGTGTCATGCTGTGGAAATTGATAACAAAAGGCCGTCTAATTGCAAAGTGTCACTTGTTGAAGTGACGCACACACCGTGCAACTAGGTATTTGTGTGATCTACTGTTGATGAGCCAGCTGCATATATTCCTGGAATGACTAGACCAGGGGTGCTCACACTTTTTTGGCTCGAGAGCTACTTTGAAACCCAGCAAGGCCCAGAGATCTACCAGAGTTTTTTTTACAATGTTCGCACCATCATAACATATAACATTTATGTGTACAATGTATGTTGGTGTACCTTGAGCCCCACTGAGTATAACAGAACTTACACCTGAGTAGACATGCCTAGGATTAGGCTGTGAGGCTGCAATCCTAGCCACACTTACCTGGGAGTAAGCCCCATTGAGTACAATGGGCCTTACTCCTGGCGTTTCCTCCCGGAGGCACCTGAAGGGGGGGGTCGGCACTCCGCGATCAACTCATTTTGCCTCGCGATCTACTGGTAGATCGCGATCCACCTATTGAGCACCCCTGGACTAGACTAAACAAATGGCTGCTTATAGAAGTCTATGCTTGGGATCTTTAGAAAAGGTATTGAGAACAAAATGACTAATATTATAATGCCGTTGTACAAATCGATGGTAAGGCCACACCTGGAGTATTGTGTCCAGTTCTGGTCACCACATCTCAAAAAGGACATAGTGGAAATGGAAAAGGTACAGAAGAGAGCAACTAAGATGATTACTGGGCTGGGGCACCTTCCTTATGAGGAAAGGCTACGGCATTTGGGCCTCTTCAGCCTAGAAAAGAGACGCCTGAGGGGGGACATGATTCAGACATACAAAATTATGCACGGGAAGGATAAAGTGTATAGAGAGATGCTCTTTACACTCTCACATAACACCAAAACCAGGGGACATCCACTAAAATTGAGTGTTGGGAGAGTGAGGACAGACAAAAGAAAATATTTCTTTACTCAGCGTGTGGTTGGCCCGGGCATCTGGCCTGGATGCCTTTAAAAGGGGATTGGACAGGTTTCTGGAGGAAAAATCCATTACGGGTTACAAGCCATGATGTGTATGCGCAACCTCCTGATTTTAGAAATGGGCTATGTCAGAATGCCAATGCAAGGGAGGGCACCAGGATGCAGGTCTCTTGTTATCTAGTGTGCTCCCTGGGGCATTTGGTGGGCCGCTGTGAGATACAGGATGCTGGACTAGATGGGCCTATGGCCTGATCCAGTGGGGCTGTTCTTACGTTCTTACATGCATTGAAGCACGATGTAAATAACAGCAGCAACTTCAAAACCGCAGTCTAGTTTTTGTTTAACCCATTTCTGCCCAGCTCACAGGTGTACACACCTTTGATCCCTGTTGCATATATGCAACGTTGGACAGAAATGGCTTTAATCACAAGGATAACTGAACATTTTGACTAATGGCCCAATCCTACTTAAATGCTGTGCTGGGGGAACATGTGTTTCGCCACTGCACACGATTGCAAGAGCACTGTACTTTTCCAACCAGTGCACTGGTGGGAAGGCTGTAACTTAAAACTCCAGGGCAGTGGTTCCCAAACTTTCAGGGAGAGTTTGGGAACTGGTTTGTGAGGGAGGGGCGATGTTGCAATTGCCGTGATTGTTCTGTCACCAAGCAGAAAAGGGTTTTTTAAACTTACCTGGGGGTTGCCAGGACTCTCCAGATGGTCCAGGGAGCCCGCAAACCCCTCTGCAGGCCTCCCTGTGCCTCCAAGCGGCTGTTAAATGCTTTCTTATGTTGTGGGCTACCTGGACCTTCTGGAGAGCAATAGCGACTTCCAGGTAAGTTTAAAAAAAAAAGTGTCCTCCCTAGTGGTGGCATGATTATGGCTGTTGTGCTGTCTTCCTACCCCTTAAGGGGGCAGTGACAGAACTTCCCTGGCAGGGTGTTGCAGCATCCTAGTTTGGGAACCTCTGCTCTAGGGCATACAGAGGCCTAGCATATGGGAAAGACTAGACAAGATCAGGGCTGTGTAGAAACAGAGCACAGCAAAGCAGATGGAAAGCTAAGACAGGCTTAGCTGTTGGCTAAGGCATAGCCAAGATTATCCATATCTGATGTTGGCCAGCCTACCAGGAGCCTGCTTCCATATACAGGGGAAATAAGGATGCTCAAATAATTGTAGCTGTGATTTACATTTCAAGGCATCTCAGGACTGTGAACTTTGGAATGATTTTTGCTTGCTAGTCCCCGATACTGTCTTTCTGCTAGGTATTGTATTTTTCTAAGATTATGCATGACATTGGAGGGCAAGTACTGAGGCTTCCATGTTATGGGAAGACTGTGTTTCCCAACTGCTTCTTGCCAGTCAGGAGAAGCACCACTGCTGTTTTGGTAGAGGACAGTGAAAAAGAAGCAGTCTTGCTTGCTTACCAATCTACAGCCAGGCAGACTGCCATCTCTACACTCCTGTCCCTCTACGAAGTTGGATCTCAACTGAGCAGAGTGTTCACACCTCCTGTCTGCCCTTAGAAAATAAGGGCAATGATCCCAGTGCCTGTCTAGGAGACTGAAAGGGCCCTAAGCATATGCAAATCCTGGTCAACTTCTCTGTGTTCCTATACTTACTTTGCAGACACCCAAAATGAGGAAGAAGTGGTTTTGTAAGCTTTATTTTCCACTTGTTTTTGTCAAGGCAGTTGACATAAGTTCAGTGAACTCCATGAACTGAGAGCCCCCACTGTCTGTGTTAATGCCACTCATGACTGGCTGAAAGAAGCTTTCTGGAAATGATCGGCGAGTATAGCATTAATGCCTGTGACCTGTTCTTTTTCCTGTGGTGGTGGCAAACTCTTGCTGGTGGACAGCTTAGAGAAAAGATTTGGCTGTGCCAGTTGACTCTTCAGGAAATGCTGCATCTGTGCATGTCAGGTAGCGACTTCAACATTCTTTGGTTGGAATTTCTGTACTATACATGGCTTTCTGCCCACTTATCTTCTAGGGCAGGATTTCTCAAACTGTGGGTACTGACCTGATTGTTGGTGGGTTACGAAGCTTTTGCTGATAGCTGAGAAGGCAAGTGCATGGAGCCCTATGGAAAGTGAAACCGAGTCATATTGTACATTTACTCATGAGTAGGTGAACTTGCCTTAGTCCAGGGGTGCCCAAACCCTGGCCCGGGGGCCACTTGTGGCCCTCGGAGGCTCCCAATCAGGCCCTCAGGGACCCCCAGTCTCCAATGAGCCTCTGGCCCTCCAGAGACTTGCTGGAGCCCAGATGCAACTGTTCTCAGCAAGAGGACGACTGTTTGACCTCTCACCTGTGGGATGAGCTCCCTCCGCTACTTGCTGTTTCACGTCTGTGATGCAGCAGTGGCAGCAAAGGAAAGGCTGGCCTTGCTTTGTGCAAGGCTTTTTATAGGCCTTGAACTACTGCAAGACCGTCATTCATTCATAGATGTTCCATCTCTAATATATTCATTTATGTAAATTTATTCAAATTTTAAATGGTAAATTAATTCTTTTTTCCCCAGCCCCTGACACAGTGTCAGAGAGATGATGTGGCCCTCCTGCCAAAATGTTTGGACACCCCTGCCTTAGTCCATTGGAAAGGGCAGGCTGAGAGGAATCCAACTACACCAGAATGATTCCAATCCGATGAACACAGCCCCCAAAAAACACCTGAGAAGGAAGTCCCTCCCTCCAAGCTGACAAATGTATTGAGCCCTATGGAAGCAAAACTAAGCTACATGTTTGTGTTTACTTGTGAGTAAGCAAACATGCCTTGGCTCATGGTCAGATCAGGAATGCAAGGCCACCAGAATGGTCCCAATCTGATGAGAGTGCTCCAGAATGCAGCCCCCCCCCCCAAAAAAAAAAAAGAATGAAAAAGACTTGAGCTGGTAAGGTGAATTTTTTCTTTTTTAGACGTATAAAGCTAGTTGGGTCCTGATAGTGATATGGTTTAAATATAAGAATTTAAATTGAACTGGGCACTGGGTAGGACTGAAAATCTTACTGATTTGTGTGTGTGTTTGGGGGGGGGGGGTGTTATTGCAGACAGGCTACAGAGGAAATTCATTTGGTGGAACAGGGCTGGCTTCCCATTTTGTAATTATTTGTTTAATTTAATTATAATTTATTTTAATTTGCTTGAAGATGTCACTTCAGCCATGACATCACTTTCAGTGGATCTTGGTCAGATTGGCATTCTAAAAAGTGGGTCCTGGCACTAAAAGTTTGAGAACTACTGTTCTAGGGAGAACCTTGCTGGCCTTCATGACTTCTGTCTCTGAGATATTGTGTTGATTATTTCTTTTGAAGACCCTATTTCTATTCAACATGCAAGACAGTGATGCCTTAGGCCTTAAAGAGGGTTCCCTGTGCTTGTTTGAATATCTGGTATTTAGGCTTTGCTTTTGATAAAATGTACAGTATATATGAAGCTGTCTCTAACACAGTTGAACCATTTATCCATCAGAACCAGTATTGTCTCATTTAAGTGGCAAGTACTCTCTGAGTCCCCCCCCCCCCAGCCTTGCTACCTAATCTCTCTTAATTGGAAATGTCAGAGATCGAATTTTGGAGTTTCATCTGCATATGTAGCTCTGTCACTGGGCTATGTGCTGTCCCTGAGTTGCATGTAGTGAGAATATCAACCGTCGTAGATTCTGCCATCCTGTCAATAAATCTTGCACCCCCCAGAATTGACTTTAGACTCTTCCTCTTTCCCATTTTTGGAAGGGTGGGATACCAAACCAGAGTTTTTCCAGAAACTGTTGGTATGCATCTCCAGACCCTGCTTTCACTATAGAACTAATGCCTGAATGAATCCTCTTTCACCTAATAAATTGGAGAAAATTGATGACATGAGATTCAATCCGGCTTTCAGCTTGTGCGAGTGCTGCCAAGTTTCTTGCCCTTCGTTGGAACATTTGAGCTGTTGATAACCAGCATCTTCCATGTTAGATGCTGGACGTTTTGTTCTTGGCCTTGTCGTTCACATGAAGCCAAAAGGAAAATCAGTATATATGAATCTATTGTTGCATCAAGGCAAGTTCACTGACTGTAAGTTATGTATATGCTTTCTGATATGGGTGACATGAGATATAGCTGTGACATTTCCATTGTTGTTATTATTAATTACACAGGCCAACTCACATTTTGCTTCCTTAAATGTTACACCAATTCCTGGATATATTTGGGGTGCTGATTCAAAAAATGGCATCCGTTTTGCCCTGTCGTGTCTAGTTTTGGAGATATAGTATAGCCTCTTTAGTGAATGGTTCAGGCAGCTTCCTCATGAGGAAGCCTACACCATGGCTTCCTCATGAGGAAACTGCTTGAACCATTCACTAAAGAGGCCATACTAGATCTCCAAAACTAGACGTGATAGGGCAAAACGGATGCCATTTTTGGAATCGGCACCCCAAATTCATATCAAACCACCATAAAGTTTGGGAAAAACTTTTCTGTCCCTCAATTTTGTAGGCCTGTCTTATTAACAGTATTTATATACTGCTTTTCAACAGAAAGTTCACAAAGTGGTTTACAGAGAAAATCAAACAACCGACTAATGGCTCCCTGTCCCCAAAGGGCTCACAATCTAAAAGGATGCAAAAGAACACCAGCAAACAGCCACTAGAAAAGACTGTGCTGGGGTGAGGAGGGCCAGTTATATTGGCTATAGTTTCATTTATAAATATCCTTCGCATACTCAGACTGTTAATTACTCTCCTACCTTTCAGAAATGAACACTAAAATTGTATCTGAATTCTGTCTTCCTGTTTTGATTTTGCTATTCCTTGCCCTCTCACATGGGGCTGTATTAATTTCCAGTTATGAGAGGCAGCTTTTAAATTTGTCTGCACAGTTAAACATTACCTTGGGCTATTGCTCTTTTGGGTTCTTATCCTCTCATTGAGAACTGTATCTCAAATAGTTCTTTGCCCTGGACCATTTTGAGCTGGTATACTTTGATATTTCTCTAATAATACTGGCACAAAGTGTAGAAAACCTGTAGTGGTATAGAAATACTGTTAATAGATAATAATAATAATCAGACCTGGAAGGCTGGCATTTTAAAAGAGAAGTGGAACTTTGCCATTGGATTCACAAGCATTGTTAGTCCAAGTAACTCTTACTAGTCAGCCTGCTCTTTCCAGTGATCGACCCTTTATACCTGAGGGGAGGGGTGAGAATATGCAGGTAAGAAAATAAGTGGACTAGATAGTCTTACCTAGGTATTCAGCCTGTTCTGGATGGAGTGGTACTGTCCTGAGAGGCTAGGTTTGCACTTCAGGAGTGCTCATGAATCCAGTTGTATCATCAAAAGGTAACCATGGCCAGGGGTGGTTTAATAAAGCTTTACTTGGTGCATGAACCGACCCCTTTTCGAAGGCAGATCTCACCTTGGTCACAGGCAGATTCTGTTGCAATGTACTCTGTGTGGGACTACCCTTGAAAAGTGTTCAGAAGCAGTTGGTACAAATAGCTATAGCATGGGTTCTAGTTGGACCAGAAAGCATATAAACCTTCTTCTAGAACACCTGCATTAGTTACTAATTTGTTTCCGTATTTGATTCAAAGTGCATATGTTATGACCATTTTCCAGGCTTTGGGAAAATTCCTTTTCTGTAGACGGGTGTGGACAGGCTGGCCTCACTTGGTCTGCTTTCACCACTTGGTCAAAACTCTTATATTTGAAATAGTAGCCCCTCATGCTATGTTGCTTTTCCGATCCTCATCTAATTTACAATCTCTCAGTTCAAGTTATTTGTCTTTGAGTTGGGATGATTTAACATTATGTGTGTAATTTTTATTACATTCATATCTGTTGATTGATGTGAGGCATGTTGTGGGCCTCTTGAGAGTTGGAGAGGCAGGATAGAAATCCATGGATGGATGGATAAAAAAAAAAAGAGTTCAGGCCAGAGGTCCATCTATTCCAGTATCCTGTTTCCTGCAGTGGTCAACTAGATAGAGCTTTTGTGAATCCTGTGGTAGGATCCTCTCAGGAAGACCGGATGCTTTGTGCTGTTGATCTTGAATGCCTGTGCATGTTGATCTTGGAAGGTGTGGGGGAGGGTGTTGTCTGACATGTCCTGTTTTATTCTTTGCATGGCAGCATTTGCATTTTATGACCTTTGTTTAAAAGTTTCGTATGGTCGGTTGTTGTTGTGCAACTGAACCTGGAAGGAGCAGAAAATAAATCAGAATTGCCTTCCCCGGTTCAAAATGCTTTACAGTGTTCAGCAACTTTTTTAATTTTTCTGTTGCAAGCCGTTGACGCTGAAAATATCCTCGGATCAAAAGAGGAAAATTATAAAGGAAAAAGTTGATGAGTGGTCCTTTTTCTGAGTATAGGGAGCTGTCACTTTAAATTGTTGGTAAAACCCCTTAGAGTTGATTATAGCCTCCCACAACCATGTTTGAAATTACTTGGGAGTTCATCCAACATTTTCTTGCCTTGGTGAAAGAAATTAACCCTTTTCAGTTGGGCTGCTTACATTCTAAATTAGTGAACACAAGAAGACAGATTGTGATACCGATAATGCCTTCAAGTTTGACTTAGATTTGGACAGAGAAGTCAGCCCCCTTTCCCCTTGATTTAGGGAGGTGTGCTCTGACTGCATTTGAGATGCTTCCTCCAAATGCTTCCAATTCATTCACTGTCCTGGCACAGGGGATTTGCTCATAAATGTATTTAGTATGCTCTGTTTTGTTGCCAGCGGTGCATGAGCAACACACACGCAGGAGGAGAAGAAAGCAGTTGTATGCAGGGACCTAGTAAAATGGCCAACGGCATGGCAGTAAAAGGAAAATGGAGGAAAGGATGAAATATATTAAGTGCTAAAAAACAAAAACAAGGGTTCAAGCTGGGCCTAGCTGAGCTACCTCTCGGGAAGCAGAATCTACGGCTGACCTTCATGCTGCAGTGGAGCCCTAAAGACAGCAGCTGGAAAGATGCGAAACAGTGAGAGGGGTTAAGACCAGAGGTCTCTGAATGTTCTCAGTTTATAGCACCCCTCCAGTTCCCAGTAATTTTTGCACAGCACCCATACATTCTCATTGCTGTGTTTTCCTTTTAAATTTAAATTATCCCATGGTGCCCGGTGAGTTTGCTGTGGCACACAATTGAGGAACCACAGGTTCAGGCAGGGGCAAATGACTGCAGCTGGGACCAGCTTTCTCTAGGCAGAACCAAAGGCTGCATGGAAATGGTGAACCCAGAAGTGGCCCATGAGAGCATTCCACCCACTTGCAGCAGGGGAGCTAGTCTCTCCCACTGAACCAACGCTCTTGACTGATGCCTCAGGGCCTCTAGAGGACTTGGCATGGCTCAACTACATCTCTTCATAGAAAAAGCCTTAATGCATGCACATGTGCAGGCACATTACAGCACTCGCAGGCAGAGGAGATTGCCTCACACACAAAGTCAGACTAAGCATATGTTTAGCAAGACAAGGAAAATAGTTGGGATTTACTGGGTCCCTGCTGAGGCTGCGGCACAGACAAATGTCACCCTTCAATGCAAGGCACTGTGGCAGCAGAGGGGATTACCACGAGATTCTGTCTTGAACAGGAGCAATCTCAGAGGCAGAAAGAAGACTCTGAAGCATGCGCAGAGGCATTTTCCTGGAAGGGAGTTGGGCAAGAGAGCCAAACTGCCTTTCATCCAAAAGAGAGGGAGTAGGGGTGCTTGGAGAGAGAGATGTGCACTGGCCTCAGCACTTTGGTAGCACTCAGAGGAGGGAAAGAAAAGGCTGGTAAGGAAAGGTGGTGGCTGACGTGGTGGTTCTCATTGAAAGCTAGAATGACAGTCCTTGCTCAGCAAGCAGGGTACGGATGGTGGCATGAAGAGCAAACAACTAAAGGTTGTTTATATATATAAACAAAGAGTTTATATATATAAACATATAAAGCCAAGAGTTTATATGGCTTCCTAAACTATGAGCCATGGCTCCCCAGGAAGGTATAGAAACCAGCCAGGGGAGCACAGAATCCTCGCAAAAAGCCCGCCATTCTATAAAATGTATATGATTGTAGCCCTAAAGGGGAGCCACAGCCAGTGGTCCAGTGGGTCAAGGGAGCTGCCAAGCAAAAAAGTTTGGGAACCATTGGTTTATATGGATACTTGCCCCACAGAATTATATAGGATGCTTAGGTGGAGTGACGCAATTGGGAGGTCATCTATTGCTAGTTAAGTACCCTTGTTGGCTTCTGCCTTTGTCTTGCCATCCAGTTGGGAGTGTGGTAGCTAGTTGTCAGTGCCCATTATGTTAGGTTGAACTGCGCAGCACAAGGGGGTGGGGGAGAGAATCGCTAGAACATTTGAACAGTTTTGACAGTTGTCCAGAAACCTTTGGAGGGATACCAGGAGAGAAGCTGGTAAACTTCTTGCCAAGTAAGAAGTGCATTTGTCCACTCCTTTGCTTCCCTAGACTTTTAACTGGTATCAATATGTGGCACAATCTTGAACAGAAGGAGAGCCTTGCAGGAGTAGGCCAAAGGCCCATCTAGTCCGGCTTCATGTATCTCACGGTGGCCCACCAGATGCCTTGGGGAGCACGACAAGAGAACAATATACCTGCATCCTGTTGACATTCCCTTGCATTTGGCATTCTGAGTTAGTCTACTTCTGAAACCAGGAGGTTGCCCTGTACCCATAATGTTTGTAACCTGTGATGGACTTTTCCTCGATAAATTCATCCAATCCCCTTTTAAAGGCATCTAGGCCGTGCCATCACCACATCCTGTGGCAAGGAGTTCCACAGTTCAGTTGTATGCTGGGTAAACATTTTTTCTTTTGTCTGTTTTAATTCTCCCAACACTCAATTTTAGTGGATGCCCCCTTGTTCTGGTGTTGTGTGAGAGGGAAAAGAACATCCTCCTATCCATCCTGTGCATAACTGTATAAGTCTCAATTATGTCCCACTCAGGTGCCTTTTGAACAGAACTTTCCAAATTACCACTTTATTTTTTGTTTGCACAACACAACATGCTAAATTGCAACTTGGTAAGTGATTGCGTTAATTGCCTCCCAGTGACAAGGATGTGATAATCTGGATTTCTGGAGCCCAAACATAGATAAAAGTTCAGCAGTATTTCTCTTGTTAGCCCAAAGTTACTATTTAAATGTGTGAAAGGTTGATTCTTCTCATGGGTTTGTCTGTGCGCATCCATTGCTAAAATTCAAGGTTGTTGAAATGATAGTGAAAAGCGCATGGTGTTGGTTTACACAGATAGTGGTGGAATCCAGCCTGAGGTGGGGAGCCAACTCATGGCTTTGTTTAATTTCTTGCTGGTGTGTGTTGAGATGTTTGAAGACCATATGCGATTAGAAAAATGAATCATTCCTATACTCGGATTTATATGACTTTAGGTAGCATTGCATCTTTTCTTTTACTCATAACGCACATGATCTCCCTGTCCTGAATTCAGATTGTTCTGTTATTATACAAAGTACTTATTTCTAGCATAATATTGAATAAAGTCTGTGCCTTTTCATCTTCTTGCATAAGCTGGGTTTTTTTTTTTAGTGGGGGGATACTTTTGCCTACCTCTTTACTGCATCATCAGCAAGGCTGGTTGTGCAGTCATTTAAGGAGTAGGGGGCCAAGTATATCATACAGACTAGAAAGTGGCACCTTGCCAGGTTGACCTGGTTCGGAGGCTTTACAGAAACTGATTTTTTTTTTTAGACCATGCAGGGTCACTAGAGGCAAGAGTGCTTAGATGGGTGATGGGTTATGGTCCATGGTGCAACTATAGAGCAAGAATCTTTGGAAGGGAAAGAAGATTTAAATGCCCTCCTGCCCTGCAGTGGGTCTCCTCAGACTTCTTCCAGCTCTTTAGGGGATGTGCGTCTGAGGGGATGTGCCATTGCATCTGCCCCTCCCCACCCCTCTCTTTGCCTTTGCTGGCTTACCTACTCTGGTGGGTGGCTAGTGGTCCACCAATGCGCACAGGAAGGCTTCGGCCTTTCTGCCAGCACTGTGGCAGTGCTCTACTCAACATGCTTTACAGCAGCCAGCACTGGTAGAATACTGGTTCTGTCAGCAGGACAGTCTAGTAGGTTTTGGTAACATTGGTGTATTGGGGGGGGGGGCGGTAATCACAGAAATCTGTGGCAGGAGTTCTTGGGATCCTGGGAATTGTCATTTGGTGAGGGTGCGGAGCATTCTGTTGGAGAGTCAGAACCCTTGAACTACTCAGAGTTCCCTGGGGAAAGGAATGACTTAAAGTTAATTCACTAGTGTAGATAATGGCCAAGATGTCTACAGAGGAGATCCTTGATTTGTAAGAGCAGAGAGTTAATGCGTGAGACGTGCCTGTCCTTGCTGCTTCCCTCAGTGCTAGACTGACTAGCATGTCAAAGTTGTGGTCTTTCCCACGTGCTAAGTTCTTGGAGGCATGCATTCTACCCACCTCTTTTTGCTGAGAAACTTTTTTTAACTGGGGTTTGGCTTCTGTTTGAGGTGGTAGTTCCTCATTCTTCAGACAAATTGGCTAGGCTCAGTGCCAGCACGGCTCTGGTTTTCTGTAACATTGAGCAACTGTTGTGACTTCTGTGTCACAGTGGATAACTAACAGCAGTTTTGCAAAAGCATATTATTTAAAAGAAAAGACCCACAAAAGGGCATCTAGTCCTGTCTAGGAAACATTTAGGTTAGCTATTTTCAACTAGTGTGCTGCAGCACATTGGAGTGCTGGGAATGGTCCTCAGGTGTGCTGCGGGAGTTTGGAGGAGAGTCATTTACTAGTAGGGCCATTGGGGGGATGCGAGTCCCCCACCAGCAGCATGGGTGTGCCTTCACACTTAGCGCTTTGTCAGCGTGCTGTGAGATGGAAAAGGCTGGAAATTGCTGGAAATATGATACTTTGCTATTGCTTCTTGAGTCTGTTGCACCAAATTAAAGAGTGTCTGACACTGGTAGTGAACATTTTGCTTCCACTTCATCCCTTGAATTTGCAACTGCAATTTCAGAAGGGGACAATTTTTGGGGAAGGAGTTTCAGGTGGGAAGAGGGGTTTTTTTACCTTTTACTCTGGCTATTGCTTTGCCCTGCAGCTTTCTCCCCTCTTGTTTTATGAGTTGGAAACCCAGCAGGAGGTAAAGCAGTGGGTCCAAACAGTGTTGTCGTCTCCTCGTTTGCTGTTTCTCCCCTCCAGTTGGCCTCTGCTGAAAGCCACTTTGCCAAGGAGGTTGCAGATGTTCTAAGAAAGCAGAATTAAAGTATGTCTCAACCTCTTGCGAGACAGTTTTCAGAAACCTGTTTCGTGTTCTTTTTTAAATAAGAGGGAAGTTAAATGCATCAGCAATACTTATTGATATCATGAATCAGATGAGTTGGAACCAGTCAGAAGTGTTTGCTTTTTGCTTAAATACATGTTTACAGTGTTTTCTGTAGTCTTGAGATAAAAAAAATACTATGATTTTTAATAACCCATTCACTATACCTTACGGATTTTGTTAGCCTCAGTATCCCTCTTTGGAGAGAGAAGTGAGATAACCATGTGAAAAACGCATAATTTTTGTTAGCATTTCAAATTGGACATACAGGTCCAGCCCATTTATACACAGATTTGACTCAACACGAATGGCCCCTGCAAATGGAAAGGAATGTGCTGATCCCTGGAGCAGGGGAAAAATGCACCCCTTTAAAATCAGTTTAAAAAACTGAACAGTCCCTTAACAACAGCCTCCTTAACGAGCGAGAGAGAGAGGCAGCTGGCTGACAATCCATCAATCCTTCTCTCTCCAGCAGACCCCTCCCTTCCCCCTAAGCACGGGAAAGAAAGGTGATCACTTTGCATTGGTGAAGGGAGGGACTGAGTGAAGCGCCTTTCTAAGCATGCTTTGGAGCTCTGCCCGCTGAGCCTCCTACTACTGTTTGTGCTGCATTCTAGGTCTCGCTGCTGGGCAGCAGGTGTCCAGGAGTCCAGCAAGTACCACCAGACACCAAGTCAGGTACCACTTGGTGGTACCTGTACCACTGGTTGAGAAACACTGCTCTAGCTATTCTACAGCAAGGTAATAAAACCTTTGAGTTACTCTTTCACACTCTGTAAGCGGCTTTGTTCTGCTGTTTCTAATTTGAGATTTATAGACCACAGATGAATCATCTTGTATTTCCGAAAGCTGCACATTATGTGTCAAAGAACTGCATGTGGCCACGGTTTGGCCACCCCTGCAATATAAGCTTGTTTTGTTGCTTACTGCAGCCTTCCCCACACCCAGTAGTTTCACTAACTCAGGCAAGAAAATAATGCTCTTTGAAGCCTTGTGATGTCTGTCTTCAGGAAACTGAATCAGTGCAAACTTATCAGGGAACACTCAGATCAGGGCAGACAACAGGATGCTAAACAACTTCAGCATGCATTTGCAGCATGTAAGATGTCCAAGGAACTAATTTCTCTCCATGTGTTCTCCAGCATTTATGGTGTAACTGTACCACAGCAATATTTCTGGTCCAAAGTTCATCAAGGGAGGTCACAGAGATTCAGTACACAATGCCCTTAATGCTGTGGTTCCCAAACTGTGAGCCATGGCTCCCCAGAGAGCTGCAGAAACCAACCAGGGGAGCTGCAGAATCCTCATGAAAAACCCACCACCCTATACCCACCAGTTTGTAGCCCTAATGGGAGCGTTGCCAGTTGAAGAAGTTTGGGAACCACTGCCTAAATGTATCCCCACAGTTTGGTAATGATGCTGTGTTGTGATTTGAAACACCACAGAATGCACATTGCTCTGTCTTGCACAGACACTGTTTTGGTTTATGATGTTGTACATCTCCCAGACATCTCTTCAAGTACTGCATTTGTTTGCCTGCTAAGACTTTTTGAGTGACTCTTTCACATTCTGTAAGCAGTTTGTGATTTGAAATTTATAGATCACAGAAACCCCAACAATAATTTAAATCTTCCTGTATGTTGACTGAGTTCCTTTTTGCATTACAGTTGATATAAAAGGTCAATAAAAACTTTCAAGTTGTTACTGGGTATAGTCCACTGGGCTAAAATGTATATTTAATATTCATGGTTACTGAATATATTTAAGAATTTAAATGCCTCTTGCGTATTGTGGCTCAGTGGGACTTGCTTCTGAATACATGTTCCTTGGGCTGCAATTCTATGAATGCTTTTTAGGGCGTTTGTCCCATTTGAACTTGGCGAGACTTGCTTCCAAAGAATTTGGCATGGATTTGACTTCATTTGCTAAAAGTGACTAGGCTTTAGGAAGAACACTTTGTCCACTAAATATAGCATGGGAGCTGCTTGGCTAGGTTGGGTGCCACTGCATTCCTCTTGCTAACAGATCCATCTTTCTTTTTTCTTCTTGGTTCTGTACAGTCACTGCTCCATAAAAGATGCACTATTACCGGTATTCTTCTGCTGAAGTCAGCTGCTGCTACAAATACCTGCTTTTCAGTTACAACATAGCCTTCTGGGTAAGTACAAAGTCTCTTTTTTTTCTCCCCCTGAAGATTAGATTCATCTTGCCAGATTCGTCTTCATTGATCAGGTGCTTTATAACTCAGTGGGGTCTCCAGGCACCCATGTTTGGAAGTCAGTTTTGATGAAATCAAAGATCTGCTTCTAAGCAAACATGTCAGGGGGATGCAAGTGCAGAAAAATGCTTCAAACTGAGACATACGGTGTTGATGGTCTTGGATTTTTGTCTTCTTCCTGAATTTGGATTTATCAGATTCAGAAGTTGCTGATAACCAGGCCTGCTACCCTGGTCACCCCACCCCCATTTCTGCTCTTGTGCCTGTAACAGCAGACTGTATAGCTGGTGTAATTTTTGCCTAGAGCTTATTCATTTTCTTCCTGTCGGACTGCTGTTTTTAAAGTATGGGAGTGGGGCCAGAACCAAAAGTAGCAATGCTAATATTTAATAAGGTAAATAATGATGGAATGAAATCTTTGTTCATCCATAAATCATCCTAAAGTGACTGTAACAAACAAAATAAGCAGGGAAGATAAAATTAGACACCGCTACAATTGCATACTTCAAAATGTCATTGATTCAAAATACAATCAAGGACTTGAGTCATTCATAATTTACTGCAGCGGTTCTCAAGCTGTCTAGGAGTTTGAGAATTGATGACAGGGACTGGGGGGTGTGCCCCGGTGGCGCAGCAGCAATTGCTGCGGCACTGCTGAGGCACCCGTTCCTGGGCCATTCCCCTTAAGTGGCCTTTTTTACGTACTATGGTGGGTCGTGACCCCCTCTTTGAGCACCAGTGATTTACTGTGATTTTGTCGAGGCTAATACCAAACTTGATATTTTCTGGATAATTTGCTATTAATTTTCTGCAAATTAGGCCAAAATTCTTGCCTCCTTCAGGAAGGAATCTGTTCCTCTTAGCTGATTATAGGAAATTAATTTTTGGCAAGCACTCATTTTCTTGTATTTTTCACATCATTTTCTTGATGACAGATGTAATGTTATCAAATCTAAAACAGCAGGTGGCATTTTGTGGACTCTAGATCATAGCTTATCCTTAAAGGAAACACGATCAACTTTCTGGGCTATATTCTTTCACCAAGTAACGATCTTTCACCAAGAAGCAAACCATAACTGATAAAATGCACTGAATTTGTGTGTTTTCTTCAACTGGCTCTTGAATTCTAGTTTGGCAACAGACTTCTTGATTTGATCAAAAATTTCTGAGAAACCATAGTGTATAGACCTGCTATTTGTAATTGCCTTAAATACCAAGGATGGAGTAACTAAAAAGGATTGCATAACAGAGAGCTCCAGCACAATGATTTAGCAAAACGGGCTGCTTTTGTTTTCAGAAAAAGGAAGTTTTTTTCAGTTAATGCTATATCATGATATAGAAAATTCATAGCCCAGTGCACAGCGGGGCAATATGGCCTTCACTGTATCCTCACTCGTTAGGAGCAGGCTGGAGGTCTCCTCAGGGTAAGGGGATATTTTTCCTCTTACCATAATACTCTAGCCTTCCCAATGGAACTTCTTGGATCTGAATCAGCTATATTTCTGGCACAAGTCCGAGCAGCCCTGTGTAGGAAGTTTAGGCCAGGGAAGGAGGATAGGATATGCAGATGCCTGCTCCAGTGATTCCACCCCCTTCCGGACCTGATCCGCCCTGTTCTACCTCCCCCACCCAGAAATGCCCCTCTGCCTCTTTTCCACCCTCCTGCCACTCCACTCACCACCTCCAGTGACCAGATCTGGATGCAACATTGGCGGAGTGATACCCCTTTTGTCAAATGCAACACATTGAAGAGAGCTGCCTGCACCCAGCTAATGCTCTCTCCCATTTGTACTTGCTGAAATAGCTTGGAGGAAAACATGAAAGAGGGGCACTTGGGTGACTAAAGGATGATTGATCCCCCCTCTTTAGATCCATACAAGTCTTCACTTTTCTCCTTTCAGGCCTCATAAACTTAGGGACAGGTGAAAGAAGAGTAGGACTTGGGGCTGTGATTAGACTTTTCTGTCTTTGCTCTGGCCTCTTTAGTAAATTCCAGCCTTAGACTAGGAGCCTCCCTTGCATCTGACATAGCCCATTTCTAAAATCAGGAGGTTGTACATACACATCATGGCTTGTAAACCGTAATCGATTTTTCCTCCAGAAACTTGTCCAATTCCCTTTTAAAGGCATCTAGGCCAGATGTCATCACCACATCCTGTGGCAAGGAGTACCACAGACCAACCACATGCTGCGTAAAGAAATATTTTCTTTTCTCTGACCTGACTTTCCCAACACTCAATTTTAGTGCATGACTTTACACTTACTTACATTGAAACACACCTGCCGTTTTGCTGCCCATTCTGCCAGTTTGGAGAGATCCTTCTGGAGCTCCTCACAATCACTTCTGGTCTTCACCACTCGGAAAAGTTTGGTGTCATCTTGCAAACTTAGCCACCTCACTGCTCAACCCTGTCTCCAGTTCATTTATGAAGAAGTTGAAAGGCATCTGTCCCAGGACAGATCCTTGGGGCACACCGCTTTTCACCTCTCTCCATTGTGAAAATTGCCCATTGACACCCACTCTCTGTTTCCTGGTCTTCAACCAGTTCTCAATCCACAAGAGAACCTGTCCTCTAATTCCCTGACTGTGGAGTTTTTTCAGTAGCCTTTGGTGAGGGACCATGTCGAACGCCTTCTGAAAGTCCAAATATATTATGTCCACGGGTTCTCCCGCATCCACATGCCTGTTGACCTTTTCAAAGAATTCTAAAAGGTTTGTGAGGCAAGACTTACCCTTACAGAAGCCATGCTGGTTCTCCCTCAGCAAGGCTTGTTTATCTATGTGTTTTGACATTCTATCTTTGCTGAGGTATTCCACCATCTTGCCTGGTATAGATGCTAGGCCTATAGTTTCCTCGGTCCCCCCTCCTTCCCTTTTTAAAGATTGTTGTGACATTTGCTATCCTCCAATCCTCTGGCACCGTGGCCGTTTTGAGGGACAAGTTGCATATTTTAGTCAAGAGATCAGCAACTTCATTCTTCAGTTCCTTAACCTCTTGGGTGGATGCCACCAGGGCCCGGTGACTTATTGATCTTCAATTTATCAATGAGGTCTGAAACATCTTCTCTTTTAACCTTTATATGACTTAATTCCTTGGTCAGGAGGGGCCATTCAGGCAGCGGTATCTATCCGAGGTCTTCTGCTGTGATGACAGATGCAAAGAACTCATTTAATTTCTCTGTATAATTCTGTGTGTTATGCACACAGTCAATCAGTCTCTCTCCAGGAGCTCAGGCTTCACAGGGAGGCAGCAATCCCTCTTTTTACCAGAAGCCCCAGCAAGGGGGAAAGAATGGAGAAGGTGATAATCACTGCCATTTAGCCTTCTTTCATGTGCTCAGGGGGAAGGGAGGAGTGAAGCCTGCAGAAAATGATTGATGGATTGTCAGCCGGCTGCCCTCTCTGGCATTATTAAATGACTGTTTTCCTTTAATTTAAAGGGCCCTTCTTATCAGCTTTGAGATCAAAAAATCTGTGGATACTTAGGTTATACCTGTAATCACTTATGTACCTGTCTCTCTGCAACAGTAAAAAACAGTTTTTTTAAATTGTGAGTTTAAAGGGGTTTATTTTTCCCCTTCTCCAGGGATCAGCAGATTCCTTCTCATTTGCAGGGGCCATTCGTGCTGAGTCAAATCCGTGTATTAAAAATCCTCGTATAACAAGGTTGGAGCTGTACTTTGTTATCTTTAATGACTTTTCAAAAACAATGCCCTGTTCTGACTGAGCTTGTTTCTTCAGTTTGAAAAGTTGTGAACGGAACTGTACATGTTTTTCTTTCCATTCATCACCCCTTCAGGCTCATATCTATGCACTACCACCAACTCTTATCAAAAACAACACACTGCCATCATTTCCTGGCTTTTATGTTGTTTCCTAGTTAGCATTAATGGGAGGAACCAGCGATAGTTTGGCCTTGCAGAAAAGTTGATCACTGTCAGAATGGAATGAAGTATAGCAACGTGAGTGGCTTTGCATTAGAATAAAGCTAGTGGGGGGGCACATCTGCAGTTTCTGTATCTGCGGTTTCAGGTATCCATGGATATTGGGTCCCCCCCTCCACGTCTTTAAGCAGACAGAATCGTTAAAGAGAACACCAGTGAGGCCAACAGGAAGACCTCACTGCTGTTCCTTTCCCGGCTGCAAAGGCAGTCTGTTTAAAGAAGAAGCAGCCGCCCCTGGTAAGTGTAAAATACAATAGTTTAATGGGCGCGAGGGGGGTCCATGGGGAATGGGGGACTGCCCCACTCAACCCCTGCTCCCATTACTTCATTTTAAATACTTGCTGGGGTGAAAATCAGCTTGATTTTTGCCCCAGTAATGTTTAAAATGAGTAATGGGCTCTTGAGGGAGCTGCAGGGTGGGGGGAGGAATCCATAGTATCCATAGATCCCAGGTATTTGCTTGGAGGGGGGTCTGGAACGGAACCCCTGCAGATACTGGGGCATGCCTGTATGCCCCAAAGCAGCAAACTGAATTTTGCATTGCTGTAAACATCTGCCTTTGAGATATTAGTTTGATGCAGTGACAAAGAGCAGATAAATGGGAAATGTCACTGGCTTGAATGCAAAGTATACATGAGGTGCTTATAGATATGTGCAGTCTGTCAATTAAAAGCTTTGGACTTTTGGCTGAAAAGAGTGGTGTTTGAACACCAGCAAAATGCCTATGGGATGAATATGGACAGAGAAAGTGCATATGGCAAAACTGCTGAAAGAGCAGGGGCGCTGATTGCCTGCCTGGTCCTTGGTAAACCAATTGCAACCCTTGCAAGAGTGAGGGCTTTTGAGCGTCTGGAATGGAGGACAGATTTTGTCTATGTTGTGTTGATATTGTACAGTGCAGCACTTCACTCTCTGTCATAGAAGTGAATGTCCCCATTTGCCCTGGGTGGAGAGTAAGAAAGTCCATTGGGGGGGGCACCATGGAAGCAGACAAATAAGCTTCCTACCCTGGTGATCTCTGTCATTACAAATGAAGGCTGTTTCTATCTCAGTTAAGCAATCCTGGGTCATGTTTTTTATGTCACTCTATAAAGTGTGGTGAAATGTATGCCTCTGTGTGTAGCAATGCAGTTTAATCCCTGGGGGTCCCTATCAGTAAGAGTCCACAATAGATTGATTTCAATCACCAAGGGCAAACAAAGACTGATTTTTGAATTTTAAAAAATCCACTTATTGATAGTTAATTAAACTGCATAGTAATTACAATACAAAGATACAGTGATGCCTCACAAGATGAAATTAATTCGTTCCGTGAGTCGTATCGTATTGCGAAATTTTCGTTTTGTGAAGCGCGATTTAAAACAAACCAAAACAAAAAACAAAAAAAGGAAAAAAAATTCATCTTGTGAAGCATGGCCATAGAAAAATTCGTCTTGCGAGTCACCAAAAAGATCGCAAAACGCTTTCGTCTTGCGAGTTTATCGTTGCGCGAGGCATTCGTCTTGCGAGGCATCGTACATTGATTTTAATGTTTCTAGTCTGACAACTAGACTGTGCATCTCTTTATTTCACCGAATACTTCACTGTTAACACTTTATTTCACTGTGACACCTTTTGTACTTGGAGAAGAAATATTCTCACACTGGGTCGCTCTTACAATGTGCATCCATGGCAGGTGCTAGTTTTGTAACCAGGTGCTAGTTGAAATCGGTGCTTGAAGCTTCTTCTTTCCTCTTCCCTTCCCACTTCTTCTCCTTCCCACTGTTCTTTCGGTTTTAATCTGCTCTTTCTCCTCTATCACAGTGGTTCTCAAACCCATTAGCGCTTTTTAGAATGATAATCTGTCAGGACCCACTGGAAGTGATGTCATTAATCTGGAAGTGATGTCATGGCCGAAAGTGACATCATCAAACCCAGTCTTTTTAGGGGTGACCAGAAACTTTTAAATTTACAAACATATCTGCTTATAGTTGGAGTCTCCTGAGTATGCAGAAATGTACCTGTTATGTACCAGATGATAGGCACTCAGACACCTCCATTCAATAGAATGTGATTAATGGGTTTATGTAGCAGTAGTAACTGAGCTGGCTGAGTGATCAAACTGTTACGAAGTATAAAATCGCGCTTGGGTGCACCTCTGCGGGCAAAGATGGTTTACAAAGGAAAGCAACCTATGTGTGTCTAAAACTTGAATGTAAGACCTTGTAAGAGGTCTATGTGTGTCTAAAACTTGAATGTAAGACCTTGTAAGAGGTCTTGTAAGAGGATCTACAACAAAGTACTGCATCTTCCCATTAATTTGTTCACCTTAGCTGTTCTCCCCCACCCCACAAAAGCAATTAGGGTTATAATGTAAGACCTTGTAAGAGGTCTTGTAAGAGGATCTACAACAAAGTACTGCATCTTCCCATTAATTTGTTCACCTTAGCTGTTCTCCCCCACCCCACAAAAGCAATTAGGGTTATAATGATTTAGTCAGACTTATAGACTTCCATCTTTATCAGGAACACCAAACTGATACATTTTTAAGATTGTTGAGAATTCTTTCCCTCCTCTGCATTCTCAGAAACTCGCACCTTGCCCTTCGGTGCCTGTTTGGAGACACGAACAGCTCAGAGTTTTCCAGAAGCCAAAACAGTTTTTTAAAATAGCATTAAGATTAACTTTGTTTTACCTTAGGAATAGGCACAAATGCAAGTTGTGGTGTACAAATGAGGACGATTAAGTACAGTAGAAGATGTGTGGTGCTTTTACCAGTAAGCTTTTTCTGAAGGTGATGATTTTTAACAGGAAAGCCATACTCTGCAAACAGTACTATTTTTTTTTTTTAGCTGTTTGCTGGTTGGAAGATCCTGGGATGTACTACATTGAGATTGCTGCCTAATAGTCCTCATGCATGGGTGCAGTTGAAGTTAATGGTTAATATGGTTGAAGTTAACTATGGAACCATGAAACAGTGAGAATTTTTCCATTGCCGCTGAAAAGATCCTTTAGTGGTGGAAATTGAGCCTGGAAGATGAACTTCTTTCTTTACCTTTTTCATGGTCTTCCAACTGATGTGTGAAGACTGGGGCGAGAACATGGACTCAAAAGTTCTTGTACCTTGTATGAGTGTTCAAGGACACTCAAATCCAATTCAAAAATATCAGCTTTCTCTGTTTCTACCAGCAGACATGTTTTTTTTTTTCAGAGCTGACAAATGTGTAGTAGACAGGAACAGATGAGACCAAGTTGTTAAAGGGCAGCGAAGGGTCACCTGGTCATGCTTGGATCAAAGAGGCCTATGGGAACTTTAAGGTGGAATCTAATATACGTAGAGGAAGGAATTAGTTGATCACATCCTCTTCCAGTTCCACAATGACATTTCAACTGAAACAGTATATTGTATCCTGCCTTCCAGCCTGCATGACTTGGAATAAGAGTGTGTTTTTGTTTGTTCTGAGTACATCAAAGCATTTCTCCTGTGAAGATGTTTGAATGTTTGCCCTTTGGTCTCATGCTGGGTAATAGTCAACAAGCAGAAATGGCACCCAGCTGAGTTAACTGTTGGGAGCTCAGAACAAACTGCTTTTGCAGAGACAGGAGGGTGAAACACACATTTGTGTGAGAGGAAATCTAGATGAATATTGTCTCAGTCAAAGGATCATGTTGGTTTTTGTAAGAAGGAAAACAGAACACTGATCAGTTCTAAGATAAGCATAAACAAGTCCCAGAAATTCAGTGTGCAGGTAACAGTGTTTTCTTCTCCCTACCAGTTTATCTGATTTAGTTCATCCCTATTTCATCTTGATTTGACCACCTCCAGAGAAACACTTTGCGATGTTTAGAGTCACGATGAAGCCCAGTGTGTTCTGTAGAGCACTCTGTATGCATGTGCATGTGCGCTGCTGTGCATCATACAGTTGTAACAGTGCCATCTGGTGTGGCACTTATATGCCCATCTGTGTCCCAAGATCCTTTCCTGATCACGTGACTTCCTAATGGGAGGGGACAGAACTTTATGTACTTATTGCATCATAGTGATGACTAAACAATGCTTTGCAGTGAGTAATACATTTGCATTTTTTCCCCACTTAGTTAGCTGGAGTTGCTTTTCTTGGAGTTGGTCTTTGGGCCTGGAGTGAAAAGGTAAGAAAATTGACTGTGTTGACTGAATCTGCTGCTGCTTTATCTTGGACAGAAAGCTCCCATTGATGCCAGTGCTAAGCAATTAGTAAATGTCTCATCTTGTTAGGCTCCACATCTCCTGAATGGGAAACTGGGAAGAAAGAGAGAGGCCCTTTTCAAATATTTTAGCTTCAAGCATGGAAGTTGTGCCATTTCCCCACCTTAATCTCAGCTGCTAATTCACTTGTGGATCATACCCTCATGATATTTTTCCTATCCTAAGCTGCACTGGCACAGTGGAGCCATATGGATGAGGGGTGTAGTGTCAAAAGTGCCTTTTTCTGCTCTCTACCCTAACCCTAACCCTACAGTTATCTCAGATCCCAATCCTGAGCTTACGCCGCTGGTGGTGAGTGCCGCAAACGTGCCGTAAAGCATGTTTGCTGGTGGGTCGCCAGCGCTCTACTGCTTGGCGGTTGCGCACAGACTGTTGGGCTGTGGAAATGAGGGGGGAGGTGGGGAGGTGGTGTACCAGGGGAGGGAGCAGGGTAGCATCCAGAGCCTTTGTGCTGGGCCATGAGCGTGACACAGATGCTCTTGATTCTATGGCAGCCCAAGGGTTGCTGCAGAATCAAGTAGATCCATTGAGGGGCCACTTGCCTTACCTGAGGGAAGGGGACAAAATTCCCTTTCTCTGGAGATGCCGCCGTTGCTGCCCAGTTAGTGCTTAAGATGCCACTGCAGCTGTTTTTGGCACCGCGGCAGCTCTGCACTCCGGGCAGCATAGGGTTGGGCTGTCTGCCAGATAAGACTTGTGCCACATTTATCTCTATGACTTGTCTCCAAGAGCTTCAGATGTACATAATTCTACATTACATATGTCTTGGTAATAAATGCTGTGTTGGATCCAAAGGTGCCTTCTGCATATGGGAGTGTGCTGTAAACCTCACGCTGCATGGAATCAGTGAAGCTAAATCAAATATCATGATCTGTTTGCCCAAGCAGAAGCATGAGAACTGTGATAAAATGTACTGAATCTTGCACTGCACAGACTTCTCTGCTAGTGTTTTGTATAAGTGTGTTCCTTCTGCTCTCCCACTCTCAGTGTGTGTTCAAAAAGAATTCTTCTCGTTTTGAAACCAACTTTTAAAATTTGCCTTGCTACTGAATTCTAGTTTGCATTTTTGGTTTCACTTTGGATGGATAAGGCTACTTCCCTTTCTCTTGTTTTGTTAGCTGGCAACATGATTTAAAAGCGAATCTGGGGCTTATGCCAGGAAAGCTCCTTGATAAATACTGTACCCACGGAGCAATTCATCTTTAGATGTTGTTGATGTAGAACATGACTGCCATCCTATTGGCTTTTATTATAAGTTCCTCCCATTGCACATAAGTGCTGTAATTTACTTTTCCCCTTAAGTTTCTGAAGGATATTTGAGAGCAGGTGTCTGAATGGAACAACCTGAACACCTAAAACATTTTAAGGTGCACTATAAGCATTTAGGAATCTAAAAGCAAACAAAGCCCTCTGTCTGTCAGATTTTAAAAAAAAGAAACTTGTTAATGTGGTGGCCATGGTAGCCACTTCATCCACTGCAAGACTCTTATTTTTCCATATGCTGAAATTGCTGCTTACAGTAATGCTAACAAATGTTTCCTATTTCATAGCAGAAATAAAATCCATGTCACATTGCTCAGCTTGTTAGAGCCATCTAGTGGAGGCCTGTTTTGGCTGGCAGAATTGATATATATATGGGGGGGGGGAGATTTCACACATTACAGAATAGAAAACAGAGGTTTGTCACTTGCGCTTATACTTGTTGGGGGACTGTAGCCACTCCTGGCTTGTGTATCTGTATGCAATGTGGTTTTTTTCGAACACATGCTGGCTGCATTCTTCATGTTTTTGTGTTTAGGTATATACAGCATCTTAAGTGTGCACCTTAGATGTTTTATGTATGGAGTGGCCCTTAAACTTGATGGTTTTTGCAGTTCTTCTCCTTGCAATATCCAGCAGTTGCCTGCCTGAAATTTGTAGAAACTACCTCTGCTACGAAAGAAGTAAAATAAAAACCCAAGTCCGTTCCTTTCTCCCCCCCCCCCGATAGAATTGTACTGGGCTCTCGATGCATTCAGACATTCCTGTCAAAGGATCCATTTTTTGTAAAGCTGACAATCTATTCTGACTGTAGATCATATTGTTGTCTTTTTTATATTGCCTTTATTACTTTGTATTTTTATGCTGCTATCTGAATTCTCTGATGAAAACGAAGGATAAAAATCTTTAAAATATATGGCTTATGAGCAGATGGTGTGTAGTCTGTGCTAAATGTCAGGATTCCATGTCAAGAGTTCTTCAACCAATATAATTTATGCAGGTTGTGCAATTTTTCACAATTGCTGTATTTTGCACAATTCATTGGAAGAACAAGGGCCCTGAAGTCCCACCCCAAAGCCTGGAAAAATTCCTATTCAACCATTTCTCTGGCATCCGAGATTACAGTATGCTTTCTCATTTTATTTTTGCTGCTATAATGGCTAGAAACTTGCTTGTTTTTGTAAATGGGAGCTGAGGTTTTCAGGAAACTATGCTGAACTTACTGCTGCGTACTACACTTTTGTTTTTTTTTCTCTGGAATTCTGTCATATGCATAGCTCTGCTTTTGAGTGTAAGAGAAGGTATCATTTAGCAGCAGGAGAATACGGAGAAATTCAAAGAGATAACTAATTAGTGCAAGTCGAGCATCCCCATAATTGCTTCATCTTCATTCTTTTTCAGGGTGTGTTGTCTGACTTATCCAAAATGACCCGTGTCCATGGCTTTGACCCCGTGTTCCTTGTCTTGTTTGTTGGAGGGGTGATGTTCATTCTGGGGTTTGCTGGCTGTGTTGGAGCCATACGTGAGAACATCTGCCTTCTGAAATTCGTAAGTAACTGGCTTGTGGACTCTTAAGTGTCTTGTTGCTTGGGGACAAGGACAGGTTGGATTCCACGATGCAAGTCAGTAAGCTAGCAGAACAGGTGATGAACTGATCAAATAAATTGATGCGATTTGGGATGCTTTCACAGACTGGTGTTCTACAAGCAGTGGCCAGTTGTACCTGCTGGGTGGCAAGTTGGGATGTGCTTGTTCATTTTGTAAAGTGAGTGTGAGGGTAATGAAAAAGAAATATTAAGGATGGCAGCAACTAAGGAGCAGCAACTGTTACCCTGCACATGCCCAATCTTGTCTGATCTCGGAAGCTAAGCAGGGTCAGGCCTGGTTAGTACCTGGATGGGAGACCGCTTGGGAATACCAGGTGCTGTAGGCTTATACCATAGTCTTTCGAGACTGAAGGTTGCCAACCAACCAAGGATGGCCTTTCTAACAATGAATGTGAGAAATGTTTACTATTGTACATCTTATACCTCACATCTTTTTTTAATAGTAGTATCGAGGAAGGTATGCGAGACGTTGATTATATACAGGTTTTGAAATTCCTCATTTTATATGTGAATAAAGCCATCACCACCTACAATAAAAACCAGAGTTTGCAAATTCATTTTATTTGGATGACTTATCAGTTAAGGAGATTGACCAACCAAGAAATATTAGACAGCCCTGCTCTGCTTTTAAACACTCTGTGAAATAAGCTCAAAATTGAGTTTATTCATCTGCTCTTAACCTTTCAAGGAGCACAGTACAGAGTCCTCTATAGATGAGATCACGCATTCTACTTGGTATTGGCCTATGCTTTGGGCTAGCCAATGGACTCGCTGGAATTTTGTGCTTAGATGTAGTTTTTCTGCACATCTAATGGTTGCACCAAGCCGTTATGAAACAGTGAAAAGAATTTATTCTTGAAATGACAGGGTGTGGATTTATTGTTGTACAGAGAACATAGGATTGAATCCAGAATAAAAAATATAGGACAGATTATAGATCTTTGGACGAAAAGGCATTCATTTTAAAGTATGGCGGAAGTTGTTTTTGCTCACATTGTCTCTATCACAAAAATATGTGCCTCAAGAATGCAGCAAATGAAACATCACTACCAACACACTTGAGAAAGTACATCTGATTTAAGATAGATAATATGTTTACCATGTGATCAGCTACCCCCAGTACTTGCTTTCAGTGGAGAAAGGGAGTGTGTGGCAATTTAATTGGAACTGTGGTACAGGGGAAAGGAGGCTTTAAGCCTTTCCCTGACAAATAGAAGGTGGTGTGGCATGAGTAAAAGTGTTTGTTTCTGGTAAGCAAGATAGGTTTTTAGTCTTACTGAACACAATGGGCTTACTTCTGAGTAAAGTAAATGATACAGTTTTAAAACTCCTATAGGCATGGGGGGAATCTTAGCTGATCTCATGATAGAGGGAAAAGTTAAAAACCTACCCCCCCTTTATTGATGTGTGTGTGTGTGTGTGTGTGTGTGTGTGTGTGTGTGTGTGTTTCATGTCTTATGAAAAGTAAAAAAATGCAAAATATAAATCTTGTCAACAACACATTGGATTTAATATTGGAGTTATCTAGAGCAGGGGTGCCCAAACTCCGGCCCTGGGGCCACTTGCGGCCCTCGAGGACTCCCAGTGCGGCCCTCAGAGAGCCCCCAGTCTCCAATGAGCCTCTGGCCCTGCGGAGATTTGTTGGAGCCCGCACTGGCACGATGCAACTGCTTTCAGCGTGAGGGTGACTGTTTGACCTCTCACGTGAGCTGTGGGATGAGGGCTCCCTCCACTGCTTGCTGTGTCACGTCTGTGACGCAGCAGTGGCAGTGAAGGAAAGGCCAGCCTTGCTTTGTGCAAGGCCTTTTATAGGCCTTGAGCTATTGCAAGACCGTCATTCATTCATATAAGTTCATCTTTAATATATTCATTTATGTAAATTTATTCAAATTTTTAAATGTAAATAAATTCTTTTTTCCCCCCAGCCCCCGACACAGTGTCAGAGAGATGATATGGCCCTCCTGCCAAAAACTTTGGACACCTCTGATCTAGAGGAAGTCATGCAACTCTGAGAACTTATATAAATTTTTTTGAAAATGTTTAATTTTTTAAAATCATTTTTTCTCCTGCTCCATTTTGATACATGGGTTACAACAAAAATGTGCTACTTTTATTTTCCAAGTCTAATATTTTGGAAGATCTCATTTTCTCTGCCTGGCTTGCTTGTTTGTTTGTCAAGTACAGAGAATTACGGCACTATGTTCTAATATATTTCACAAATTGCTACAACCAAGCAAGAATATACAGGTCTTTCACTGCAACTTTTTCTGGACCCTGTGTTTTTTCCTTGACTCAGATTTATGTTCAAACTCTCTAAATGAAAAGCTTTCAAACTTGCTACCTTATGGGAGTCAGTTTCCACATTAGCTTGCCTGCTGAACTACAACTGCTTGTGGAGACTTCTGGGGCATAGTCTAGAATTCACTCAGGTCTGTCATCCTATACGAATTTTGACCTTTGCTTTAGAGTGCACCCAATGTCATCCCCCGACCCAGTCCTTGTGTTTCAGAGACCAGTAGTGAGGGGGCAGACTGCTATCCAGTTTCCCTGCAAGATCTTGCAGGGAATCATGGAAGATTTTCAATAATCTTCTCACTGATGAACTTCTGAGGAGCTCCAAGATTCACTGGAATACAGTTTGAAAGCCACTGACCTAGTACTCTTAAACACATATTGCACTAATTTCTCTTCTCATTTCTCTCATTTCTCTTCTCAAAATTGTGTTCCTTGCTTCTCTATCTTGCAGTTCTGTGGCACAATTGTGCTTATCTTCATCCTGGAGATGACAGCTGCTGCGCTGGCTTTCTTGTTCCAGGATTGGGTGAGGGACCGGGTGGAGACATTCTTCAAGAACAACATTAAGTTTTACCGGGATGATATTGACCTGCAGAACCTCATAGATTCACTGCAGACATTGGTATGTACTTCAGCTGCATGTCTTGTATTGGCAACCTTCAGTCTCGAAAGACTATGGTATCGCGCTCTGAAAGGTGGTTCTGGCACAGCGTCTAGTGTGGCTGAAAAGGCCAATCCGGGAGTGACAATCCCTTCCACACCGGGAGCAAGTGCAGTCTGTCCCTGTTCTGTCTCCCTGGCTATGGGCCTTCCTTCTTTGCCTCTTTGCCTCAGACTGTTGGCCAAGTGTCTCTTCAAACTGGGAAAGGCCATGCTGCACAGCCTGCCTCCAAGCGGGCCGCTCAGAGGCCAGGGTTTCCCACTTGTTGAGGTCCATCCCTAAGGCCTTCAGATCCCTCTTGCAGATGTCCTTGTATCGCAGCTGTGGTCTACCTGTAGGGCGCTTTCCTTGCACAAGTTCTCCATAGAGGAGATCCTTTGGGATCCGGCCATCATCCATTCTCACGACATGACCGAGCCAACGCAGGCGTCTCTGTTTCAGCAGTGAATACATGCTAGGGATTCCAGCACGTTCCAGGACTGTGTTATTTGGAACTTTGTCCTGCCAGGTGATGCCGAGGATGCGTCGGAGGCAGCGCATGTGGAAAGCGCTCAGCTTTCCAGAAAAGTTGGTTCTTGACACCAAGAAAAGTTTCCAGAAAAGTTGGTTCTTGACGCTGAGCTGCATGTCTATGGTTTCACAATTGTGAAAGCAATAGTGAAGGGAAGAGAGGCTTGGATACAGGTGACTGAAGGCCACAAAGGAAAGACTTATGGTCAAAGAGGGTGCAAAAATTTCACTGTCTTTTGAAGGCTAGACATTCCTGCTATTTTATTTTGTGCCGTCAGTGGTTTCTGTGGAGTATATTGCACGCGATTTTGCAGACTGTGGATTTGTCTGACCTGATGATCCCTGCATAGAGCCTCAACCTTTGTGGCAGGTCCTCAGTCACACTTTATTACTGTGGTAGCTGGCTCAAATCTTGTGGTAGCCTCTATCTGTGAGATGTGAGAGATGCTGTACATTGTCTAAAATCCAGTTTTGAAAGTCAGTGTGGAGTAGTAGTTAGAGGAAGTTCACACTTGACCATGAAGCTCTGTAGGTGATCTTGAATTGGAAGGTAGTGACCAGCCCAGATATCTTATCTCACAAGAAGGGAAAAAATAGGGTAACCCACTTATGTCACTTGGAAGAATGGTGGAATGCAAGTGCAATGAAATAGTAACTTATGAGCATTCTGTTTAAAATAACACTACATTCAGAGCCAAGCTACATGATTAGCAGACTCCCATGGCAACAGATAAGAATAGGCCCTCAGTTTGGCTATACTTGTCGTAAGAGGCGACTAAACAGCCACCGGGTAGATGGGACTCGTCAGCCTGGGAAGGCAGCTCATCTGAGAGAAGGAAAACTCTGATCCCAAACCTCCGCTGCCTTGTGGCTACATCCAGTTATGGAAAAGGCTTCAGGAGTCAACCTCGAGGCAAAATCCGGAGCCGGAGTCCCTGAGGCAGTTCTTGGCTGAACACAGTCACGTTCTGGCAACTCCTGCGACGCCGCTGGAACCAACCGTATTGGCCTCTGCCTTTCCATTGGACCATTTCAGCGACGTGGAGAGGGGGGATTTGCTGCATGGGTAACAGCCTATCCTCCATACCTACTTTACCCAGGCTTCATGCACTGGAGAGGACACTGTTCCAGAACCACCATTCAGAGCACGATACCATAGTCTTCTGAGACTGAAGGATGCCAACAAGAATGGCGACATTTATGGCTGTGCTGCTTGAGTGCTTACACACTCAGCTAGCATGCTGAGGAGGAAATTGTAGACTAGCAGCTTATACATGTTGTGCTTGTTTTGTATGTGCAGGAAACATATGTAGTGTGGTCAAACACCCAATTTCCTGTCTGGTGCCCAGCAACAGGTAGATAATGGGAGGATGCTGACTATGTACTTTGTCTCTTGGTCTGTAGATCTCTCCCACCAACTGCTGAACCAAATGAACCAGAAAATCAGAGTATTTTTGTGGTCTGGATGTGCTAGGAATGCTAGATGTCTAACTCTGACGTCTAACATCAACTCCTTGGCATGTATTTCCTTTTGTAATACAGATTTGCTAGTTAAGATTCCCATCTTGGGGAGTTGCTGGTAGCACTGAATGCTGTAGTGTAGCCTTACTGTAACAGAGTGATTTATCTCTTCCAGAACCATTGCTGTGGTGCTCAACATCCAAGCGACTGGGACCATAATATATATTTCAACTGCAGCAGCCTTAGTAAAAGCCGTGAGAGGTGTGGGGTCCCCTTTTCCTGCTGCATCGCAGATCCTGCTGTGAGCTATTTCCTTGCTTTTTTAAGTTCTATATTAATACAGTGGGGTGGGAAGGGAAGTGCTTCCTGAACAGTGTGAGTGCGTTTTTAAAGTTCTTTTCAAGTCTTGAATGAATGCCACTTCCGACAAAAGACTTTTCAAATCAGGATTCTGTGTTAATAGGAAATACGTATAAATCCTTTTGTGGTTGATAAGAGTACACTAAATCTTTCACTGTTTGTTTCTCTGTTCAGCAAAAGGTTGTGAACACGCAGTGTGGCTATGATGTCCGAAATATGGTGAGCACTTTCATTCTTAATGTTTTTCTCATATAACTTTCCCTGACTTTGTTGGCCTTAGTGGCTTCAGCTGGGCCAGCTGAATAGCAAAAAGAAGTATCAGGCAATGCCACTTCCAGGTGTGTTTGTGAACAACTGGAAGAAGAGGCACAAACTGTCTGTATCTGCAGCTGTGTCAAGGGTCCTATTCAGACCTTTTCCAGAATCATGCAGGAAACGGTTAGCTATCTCAGGGCACAATTCTAACCCATTTTCCAGCATTGACATAAGGGCAATGCAGCTATGAGGTAAGGGAACAAGCGTTCCCGCACTTTGAGGAGGCTTCAGTGAGTGCCACCCAACTGCAGCATGCAGCACACGTCCCATTGGCACAGCTATGCCAGTGCTGGAAAGCTGGTTAGGATTTAGGCCTAAGCTGTCCTTGACTTTGGTCATCTGCTCTTGGCCCGAGAGAATTCCCAGGTCCATTAGCTTCCCAAGTCTTAATTCACTTGTACAGTAGATGACTAAAATGTTTGGCAAGAGTGGTTGTCCATTGGGAATTTGGATGTGTGACATTCTTGAATGTCTCATGACCCGCAAAAGATTGTTGGCAGCCTTGGCCCAGGCTTTGGAACCTCTGTCGGAAGAAGGAAACCTCTGTGGGAGACAATGACGCCAAGATTCCACATTTCTGAGGTGGATGAGAATGTCCCTCATTTGTGCTCTAAATCTTTAGTGTGAGGGAGAAAGCAGGGAGGTATTTTTTCCCCCCCAAGACCCTTCTCAAGTAATGTGCTCAATTGGCTCATGTTCCTTTACCATGTTCTCAGATCTTCCTGTGTTGAGTTTTGTGTCTGTCAGCCACTGTGCTCTTCCTCAATACACATCACAAGCATACTTTTGTATGGTCAAGGCAGTTGCATGTATTTCAACCGGAAGAGAGGAGACATTGTCTTTCGGCTTATATAAAGCTGCTTCTCTAAGGCCAAATTTCAGCTGTTCTGATGTTCATATTTGTGTAACGTGTGTTCATGTACCATGTTCATTAGAATAGTATCAGTGGTAGGTCATTGTCCTTCAAAGCTTATAATAGTTTGGGTTTTAGCTACATCTATGCCTCATCAGCATTTTGACCTTTAAGGATATAATTAAAATGGAAGTGTTAATTTATTTTTTTCTGAGCCTTTTCTGATCATCTAGTTCATATCCAACTGGCCTTCTGCTCTTTGTAGCTGTTGAGTGCAGCTGGATAATCTGTGGCTGATACTTGTTGCATGGAAGTAGTTTGATGTGGCCGAAGCTCCAAATGTTATTGTTCTGGTGTCAGATACAAAAGGGCATTTGTGACACAAATTATGGACAAGAGTGTGATCTTCAGCACAGGGGTGGTTGAGCACCTGCCTTGAATACAGAAGGCCCCAGTTCAGTCCCTGACATCGCCAGGTAGGACTAGACCTGAGAACCTCTGCCGACTGGTGTAGCTGTAGACAGTTTGGCTTCCTTTGTTCCGGTAGATCAAGCATGATAAAAAATTCATGCACTGCTAGTTCACAAGCATTTACATATTTGATTTCATTTTAATTTTTTTTTTTTTTTGCAAAAGCAACTCCAGGTGGCTTATATCAGTAAAGCATAACATTTTTGACGAAAGAAATAGCAGTGAGCACACAAAAAAATGTTTATGTTGAGCTAAACAGGCCTCTACAGGGAGGAGGTTGGAACTACAACTTAAAAGACCCTGCTCCTAGAGGCCACCCACCACAACAGAGGTGCAGAGTCTCCTGGAGCAGGGCCTTGGATGTAGACTGGAGCATCTGGGGAGGCATGGAGGCATATACATGAGGAGGTGAGCCTTCCAAGTCCCAAACAGTTCAGTTCTTTAAAGGAAAGTGACCCTTCTTTTAAAGCAAGGGTCTCCAAACCCCAGCCCAGGGGCCAGATGCGGCCCGCCGCGAGCCTCTATCCGGCCCGCAGCCAGCCTCTTGTCCCCTGAAAGCCTCTGGCCTACTCGACTGAACATGACCAGAGCTGTGTTCTGATTGCATCTGGAGGGTGTTCTGAGGACCAGAGAGGCTGAGTGAATGAACCCACTCATTCGTTTATTCATTCATCTAAGTTCCATCTCTTATTTATTTAAATTTTATATTTAAATTTTTTTCTGGCCCTCAGCACTGTGCCAGATATTTCATGCGGCCCTCTGGCCCAAAAGTTTGGAGACCCCTGTTTTAAAGCACTAAATGGTTTGCCACCTGGGTAGCTGAATGTTGCAGTACCATTGGTAGGCAACATAAATTGAATACAACTGGGGTAGTGTGTTTCTGAGAGCGCAATCCTAACCCCTTATGTCAGTGCTTTCCAGCACTGGCATAGCAGTGCCAATGGGGCATGTGCTGCATCCTGCAGTTGGGTGTCACTCACGGAGGCAAAGTAAGGGAATGTTTGTTCCCTTACCCGAGAGCTGCATTACCCTTATGTCAGTGCTGGAAAGCACTGTCATAAGGGGTTAGGATTGTGCCCTAACTAGTAGTACCAACTAATAGCCTTGCTGCAATATGCAGCTTGATATCCCTTCATGTTGGTGTCCAGCAGCTGTGAGGATTGACAGCTTGATGTGTGAACCAATGCCATCCAAAAAAATTTTGTTTTTTAAGTTGGCATTCTCTATTTGGCTCTGTGGCAGCTCTTTTGCCCCCATAGATCATCATCTGATATTGCAGTTAGCCAATTATGAACACGTGTGTGTCTGTGTGTGTGTGTGTGTGTGTGTGTGTGTGTGTGTGTGAGAGGGAGAGGGAGAGGGAGAGGGATCTTGCCCATAGCTGGAATTCTCTGTGTGCTGAATTCCATGGCGGTTGACAAAAAGGGCAGACAAGGAGTAGTGAGTGCAAAATTCAGATTTCTGAGCTTCTTGGCATTCATTTTAGAAATTTTCCTTTTTTCCATTTGCGGAGTTAATACAAGTTGCAGAATCCCATTTTCCTTAGTTAGGTTTAGTGCAACCCTGCCTAGAGCTGACAGATTCCTGTTCAGAATTTTTAAAAAAATTAAATTAAAAAAAACTTTTTTAAAAATTATTTTTTAAAAAGCATGTGTAACTTCCCCCCATTTTCCTGTTGTAGTCAAAATCACGTTGGGAGGAGCGGATCTACACCAAGGGCTGCATCCCAGCATTAGAAGCCTGGCTACCCCGAAATATTTACATCGTGGCAGGCGTTTTTGTCGCAATTGCATTATTGCAGGTGAGTGGCTATTTGCTTGGTGTAGTAGTGATTTTTTTTTTAACTAACCTGCTGGTGATTGTCATCTTGTTCTTTGTGCAGTGAATCCAGGATAGCACACAATTGGGCAGTGTGCAGGCTTGGTTAAAACATGACAAACATGTCCATCAATAAAACTATATTGATACGCCCCTTTCGCCCAGAGTAAAAGGTTACAGAACTCTAGGTGTTTGTAAAGCAATCTTCATAAAACACTGTCTGACACAAAATTCACTGACTTCTTCCTCACCACTACCCCTGGCTAGACTTGGTAAAAGCTATTAATTTGCTTGGATCATCTGTTTTAAAAATTGCATTGGGGAGATGAGGTTATGTCTCCTAAATGTTACTTCTTATGTGCACTGTTCTGATAAAAGTTGGAACCACAAAACTATACTGCTAGTTCCTTTCCCCTGCTATGTTTGAGCCACTTGGTTGTGTCCCCTGAAAGGAAGCAGAAGAATAAATTCTTGGTGTAGGCAGGAAAATGCTTCTCGCATAGTTAAGCTCCTAAATCTTGCCCAATCTCAATGGCAAAACCATTGTAATTTTTTCCAACCTGAGATGCTGTGTGCAGTTCCTTTCACGGGATTTAACAAGACGAAACTGATTGAATCAAAGCCACTTGAGACTGAAAAGTCCTGTAACATTGTTTTCACAAGTGCTAAATAGTTTCTACAACTGGACTCTGTAATATTTAAGCACAATCACAAAAGGATTTTGGTTCCTCCTGGGGTCATACAAAGCTGCTTGAACTTGGAAAAGCAAAGGTGGCACATTCTATCCCTTTTGATTGTCTCTGGGAGAAACCCAAATTGTGAAACAGTTTCTTGCTTCTAAATATTTGTTTTTCTCTCTTCTCTTTGGTAGATATTTGGCATTTTCTTGGCCAGGACGCTGATTTCTGATATTGAAGCTGTGAAGGCAGGCTACCATTTCTGAAGGAAAAAGCATAGAGAACCTCTGTAGTAGCAAATTGATTTTCACTGCGGCTTACCTTGACAGCAAAGAGAGGAAACCTGAGCCCTAGAAAAGGCTTGATACGTCTACAGCTTAAAGCCATAATGTTTATTTTACAAATGTATAGCTGGATGTGACCCTGCTTACCTAGAAGTTGAAGCTGAGCGACCTAGCTCCTCTTCTCGCCTACTTCATGAATATTTTGATGACTCTGATCTTGTGAAGAGTGTTTTTATCTTCAGCCTTCTGTACACGGATGTGAAGGGCAGGCAGCAACAGACACTGCTACACATTCCTGCTTTGAAGATATTACTGTCATAAGAATACTGTCTTGGTTCTCCTTCAGAGGATTTTGAGCATCAAATTGTTGCATTCCAAATGTGTGGTGCCTAGAAGAAAGCCCCATGATGCCAAATGGTCACCTCCTAGGGAAGAGCAGGGAGGGGGCTCAGAGGAGATGTACATTAAATGCCTTTAAGAATGCTGAAAACTTGTGCAGGGAATATTGAGCGAGTTGACAAATTGAAGCATACACTGTATGAGCTTTTTAAGCAAGAGCCATATTTGTACAGATTTGGGGATGCCTAAAGCGGTCTAAAGTCTTAAGGGGAATCTTTACAGAAGTAAAGATTTGTATTTGGTCCCAATCTAATGTATAAACCATGTGCAAGAGATCTGAAGAAAGCACTGGAAGTATTTTTAAAAGGATTTGCATAGCCCTGAAAATCATGCCTACATGGAAGTAGCAGTAACTTGTATGTTCAAAAGCATTGAGCCAGAGGCCTCCTTGGGAAGGTTAAGACTGGGTTCTCATGCAGTTTCTTCTTTGTAGACTTTTGTAATATGGCACTATTTATAGACGTTTGAGCAAGAAAATGTGGTGTTTTATGATTTTGCTAACACTGTTTTGCATAGTACTAGTTTCTAAAACCATTTATCTGTTGGACTGAAATGGCTTGGTTTGTGAGATACATTGAAGCATACCTCTTGGGATATGCCCCATCCGTTTGCTTGCCTCTGAACAGAGTATCTCCTACCTCTTTTGTTGCTGTATATTAGCATTTGGGTCTGAGTGGACTCTGAAATGACTTTGACCACCCTATTAGGAAAACAGACATCTCCAGAGATATGCAAGCTCTCTCACACATTTAACAGCTCAGTAGTATGGGAGTGATGTATTTTCTTGTCGAACTCTTTTAAAGGTAAAAAAAGGTTGCTTTAATCTTTTCCACTCAGCTTGTGGTCTGGCAAATTAACTTATACCTGTCATATTGCAGCATTTGTCAGAAAACAAAATTCTCATCCTTTCCTTGTTGCTCATCCCTTCTTGTCCCTAAAAACAAAATTAAGACTTTTGAATGTTCCTCTTAAATCAGCCTTGTGGGCAGAAATCCCATGCAGTTGCCTCTGCTTCTCACCCAAGCCAAAAATACCCACTGGCAAAGGGCTCACATAAGTACAGGAAAGGAAGCCTTGTGGAGATTCTCCTTGATGGCAGATGAGATATGATGGCATGTTGAGTTTTTCTTTCAGGTCATGGGACACCACGTGTTATTTGCAACCAATAAGAGACCTAGCAAGTCCTGTTCTATGTTATTGGGAGCTCTCCACCTCCTGCTTTCTCTCACTTCCCCATAATAAGGCTTTTTTTTCCTTGGGGAATGGGAAGGAATGATGGAGGTGTGGTACAAGGCCTCATTCAAGTTGGGTCTGCTCAAAGAGGGGCTGTGAATAAATCAAATTAGGGATGCTTTATTTGAGGAGAGGTTTGCATTGTAGGCACACCCGCCTTTTGTATATTTGTCACATTTCTAAATTGGTCTACTCTAAAGCAGAATGTATGCATTCTTCCTGCACCAATAACTTTTCTACTGTTGTGCCTGTCTGGAATTGCTAAAACGAGAGGCATTAAGCACCTGGGAGTCTTGGCTCACAAATAGTGGGCTTCATTCTCCGTGTTGGATCATAAGTTATACAGCCCTGCCCTAGAGTCTGCATTTCACTAAAGGTTTAACAAGTATTTTATTTCCTCTCTAACAAAGTTGAATTTGGCCTTGTGGGAGCACTGAATGTGGTCCTCACTAAAATGGATGGCAAGTGTCTTTGTTTGGGATCATCGTTCAACCATTCCAGTTAAATGCCTCTGTGGAACACAGTTTTAGACAATGAAGAAACCCCGTCACAACAACAGCTCTACTTTGTGCACCTTCCTAACAAGGAAGCACTTTTATGTCTTTTAAACACATTGGGACAGAGTGTCTCAACACATGCGTAACTCATTGAAGACAACTGAAAAGTAACGGAACATAAATGGACATGACTGAAAAGCTGGATTGCGCCCAAGCTGTTTACTGCTTTTTTGTATCACCCTATTTTTCAGGGACTGCAGACATTTCTGCACTGCCTAACACGTGTGATGAAGTCTGTATTTTTGTAATTCTGTGGTGTTTGTTTTTTTACTGCATGTAAAATAAGCGACCCCCCCCCCAAAAGTATTTGTGTGATTCATTTATTGGGACATTTTTGCCAAACCACAAAATACCCTAGACCAGTATTTCTCAAACTATGGGTCAGGACCCACTAGTTTGGTCACAGACCAATTTCAGGTGCGTTGAGTAGCACCTAGCTCAGCCGCCATTGAAAATTCACAGCTGAAAATACAGGGCACAGAGCTGCTGGCCAAGGTGGCTCCCAGTGGGAGAGAGGCATGATGCTTTGGCCTGAATAGGGGGTAAGATAGGACACTGGAAAGGGGGGGGGAGGACAACATGGTTGGAGAAGGATCCAAGTCTGCCTTCTGTTTTGACTTCTGAGCTAGAATATTTGAATTCCAAGCTGTGCAAAATAACAGCACTAGCATGATGTGTAATGGGACCTTTGGCCGCTCACTGCTCAGGTTTGAAGCTTAAATTGATGGTTTCACTGCCTGCCATGACATCACTTTGGGAGGGGGCCCCGATAGATTGTCATTCTAAAAAGTGGGTCTCTGTATTGAAAAGTTTGAGAACCACAGCCTAGACAATTCTATAAAGCTGGGTTTAAAACCAGTGTTAAAGATTTCTGAGCCCATTTTCATGGGCTAATAAAATCTAGCCTGTGGAGATCTGAAGCTGAGCCTTTAACTATTTGACAATTAAAAGAAAAACTGATTCTGCAAGGTACAAGATGTACATCCTATAGAAAATGGATGCTTTGGTGAGCTGCTGATTCATGGTGGTAGTGTTTTTTGACAAAGGACGGGGGCACAACAGAAGCCTAGTCTGCCAGAGGGCTGGTCTGCTCCTAGAGAGAGTGGACAGTGTCTGCGGGTGGTGGTTCATCTGCATGATCTGGTGAAATCACTCCAGCCAAATATAAGGGCTTAGTTCAGATAACTAGCTTCTTCAGGAAATGGTAATGAGGCTTTGTGCATCATGTATTTACTGTGTTTTCTGTTACTGCAGCCACAAAAAATTCCTACTTGCTGATCTTTTTAAAGAAACAGCAGGATTCCCGGTTGCTGATTTGTTTTTGCTCTGGGCTCATCAGTTTGCCCCAGGTAATAAACTTAACGTCAACAAACTGCATAACTTGCGGCCTCTTAATAATCCATTTGGTGGCATGAGATTTGAAAAAAGGATGCAGGAGGCTTGCAAATGATGAGGCCTCAGAAGTCATCTAGAGGATAATTTCCATATCCCAATCTAGTAAATAAGCGGCAGCAGCGGCCTGTTAAAAAGAGCCAGCAGGCAAAATCCATGGCTGATGAATATCAAACAGGGCTGTGGATTTAGCAGCAAAGAGCCAGTTCTTCTGAGGAGACCTCCCCAGTTATTGCTAGTTATCCTTTGGCCTGCTTAAAGACTTAATTTGGACACAATTCAGAGAATGCTGCTTCTGGCCAAGCCTCTTTGTAAAGAGAGGGAGTTGCACAAGAGTGACTTTAATAGATTGTGCACTTAAATTTCTGCTTCCTCTCTTCTGATCTTGTCTCAAGACAACAGCATTTGTTATCCCAGTATTTGCCAAGCATCTGCTTGCAGAAGGACGCTTTTCTTCTGAATTAAAATTAGAAGTGCCATTCCTTTCTGCAGCCAAAACAATTTTTTTTAGTATGTTGTTGAATTGCTGGTTCATTGGAGAGCCTATCCCCTCTGTGTCTTCCTGGGTCATAGCTCTGGGCATGTCCCCTGCTGGGAAGGAGGCACACCCAAAGAGTAGTGATGCAGAACCCAGAGTGATGTAATAGGCAGCCTCCTATGAGTGGGTAATATTTTTTTTTTCCTTTGCAGCACACAAAGAATTACTTAGTTGTGCAGTGAGATGTTTCCCCTTAGTATACTTAAAACCTAAGCAGTGCTGCTTAACTATGTTTTTTGGACAACAGCCACTTGGCTCATAAATAAAGTGACAAATAGCATTATATTCTTTCTCGACCAACTTATTTTTTTAAGTAACTATCTGCAGGTAGGGTACACCTTTACAAAATGTGCATTGCTGAGTTAATATGAGAAATCATTTATTAGAACATGTACACATACGACTTTTCTATGAACCACCACAGACATTAATTGCTTCTTAAATTTGGATGTATTTTGAAGTCTAGACATAATGACCTCCTTTCCCCCTGTGAAATCAAACAAATCTTGTTCTACCATTTTCCTTGAAGATGGTTTATATTATCTGGGTCTCTGTCTTGCATCCTATATGGTTCCCAAACTATGCATTATGAGGCACTTGCCAGGGCATTGTGGTCCACCTGCTTCCCCAGTAGGGACATTGTGTTGTGCCACTCCAAACAGCGTTTGGAGGCTTGGTGAAGTGGGAAGAGCTCCAGTACATGAAAACTGCTTGCTGGGAAAAGCTTTACTGCCTGCCCCTGAATTCCTTACCACTGTCTGAAGGGGCTTGTGATGTCTCCAAACTCAGAAGTGACTGGCAATGGCATGATCACCAGCCACTTCTGGAAGCTGCTTGCTATGAAGCAGCGTGCAAGGCATTGCGAGTCCCAACAGTTTGGGAAGTGCTGCTCCATGTATATTTACCTGTTCAAAAGCACTGTTTAAATTACAAAGTATCAGTAGCAGATTGTATCAGTATTCCACCTGTCTAATCCTGTGGTAATTCTTAAAACAGTCGTGCAAAATAGACCCATAGTGCATTTGGGGGGGGGGGGTTGAGAAGAAACAACCTGAGAAAAGGGTGACATGCCTGAAGATAACCTCAGTAAATTCATAACAAAGTCAGAATTCAGACTGGAGACTTCCTGAGTTGTAACTCATCTCCTAGCCACCACATAACTCTTCTTAACAAGGGGAAGAAAGGGACAATTCCTTAATACTTGATGTTTACCCATTCAGGACTTTATACTACAGTAAAGTAACAGAATGGCCAGAAGATAAAGTGTAGCATGTATAGAAGTCCTATAAATTATTTTCCAGAATGCTGTGTGTTAAAAAGCCAAACTGTTTGCTAGTAAAAAGAACAGTCCACAACCATTTCCAGTAATATTAGTTGTATTCTTACTCTTGGACACAAAAAACCCAAAATGCTCCTTGTTTGCCAAGGTAGTTTAATAGTTTAATTGCGGTAGTGCAGAAAGCTACAATGGCAAAGCATGCTGAAGCCACCAATTATGGTTCAAAGAGGCTGTGCTCCTCATTCAGTACCTGAAGAGCCATTAGAGCCTGTTTTGCTACATTACCATTGATGTGGCTACAGAGTTTTTCCAGGGTTTCTTTAATCTTGTTCTCTTCAGCTTCTTGTCTCAGGTCGCCTAAAAGAGATCAAAGGTATTTGAACAGGAAGGCCTGGCTGTTGGGAATAAGGACTCTGAGCTAGTAAGCAACTTGGCAATTGTATTCAAAGACTGACAGTGGGCTACATGCCTCCACAGAAGTAGTCCCCACCATGTTCAATGGAATATGTTCAAAGTGCTTAGAATTATAACTTTCATCATCATGTTTGACTTCTGTTTCCCTGAAGCACATTGGGCTGTAATATAGTTTGAGCCAGACAGACACACATCTAGATCTATATGTGGACCAAAGCTTTTATGTTTCATTCCTTTTGGGTCAGTGGATTTAGAAGTGATATTTTGATTCCATTTAGGAAGAGGTAGATAGTGTGGCCCAGATGGCTAAATCACACCCTTTCAACAGGAGGGATCTGCAGCCGTTGCAAGTTTGGAATTGGTCCAAACTTGCCATTTGGCAGAATTAGTTTCAACATCAGAATGCAAGAATACTCAGTGCCATCTGCCTGCCTCGATTGCCAGTTGGTTCCTCTTCTCCTGGAAGGATCTTCTGCAACAGCTACTCTGCCTGCTCATTAGGTAGGTGTTGATAATCTGCTCATCTTTCCCCTCTTTTATATTGTGTCTGTTACAGTATGTGCCCCATACAGTAAGGCAATTTGGTGGCTGGATAAGGCAGGCCTATCAGACTGCTGATGTTTGTGCTAAATGGTGGCATACCTGTCAGGCAATGGGGCAAGGGCCAATCGGCAAAAGTGCTGAGTCATTGCACAGAACAAGGAGAGATGGGAAAAGCTGATGCAATTCCTGCCCAGGATGATGCAGTGACATTCCTCAGTGATGAGGTCATGGTGTTTCCCATTGGCTGACAGGAGTATAAATGTCCAACCAGCACACTCCACTGTGTGGGTTTTAGGAGTGAGTTGCTGCACAAATCTCTGCTGGACGGACACCTGATTTGCTGACTACTTGGACTGTTTGCTGGACTGCCTCTGCTTGCTGATTTCTGGAACTGCCTTCTACTTGTAAATACTGCCTATAAATAGACTCTGGTGCTGGGATTTCCCTGAGTCTTGCCTCCTTTTTTTTTGGCATTCTTGCCTGTGCTCTGAGCACCACATGCTGCAGCTGCCGGTTTGCGCTTCTGCTATCCCTGTGTTTTGCCCATTATCTCTAATGTTGGACAGGGTAAACCATTATTTTACTTTTCAAACTGCTTTGAAAGGTACATTCACAGTTTTGGCAGAAAGGTGGTATATAAATAGACGTAAGATATCCATTGTTGCATGGGGGGATGGTGATCAATTTTCAAGAAACACGATGGCTGATTCCACCTCTTTCAGAAGTCAGTTTTTACCAAGGGCCGATCTCTTTTTGTTCTGTGCTTGAATTTTTTCTACCTTGTGGCATTTTGCTCGATCTTGGGTCAGTTTCTTGTCTTGATCTACAAAGCTCCTTGGAAAATGATTTGCACTTTATAAGCTTCCTTCTGGAAGCTACTGCAAAATGTCTTTCTGATGGCATTTTACCCATTACAGTGGGTAAAATGTTTGAAAATGTCTCATCGTGTCCCAGTGGCATGGAGTCTGCACTAGCACAGTGCATTATATGTGCCTCTTGGTACTGGAGCCTCTCCATGTGACCTGGAATATTTCTCATTCATCTTAAACTCATTGACTCTACATTTAAACCTCTCCATAGCCTCCCCACTTGCCTTTCTACTCACGTATTCCAAAAGGACCTTGCCTGTCACCTTTGCTCCTCCAACTCCATTGTTCTGTGCTGTCCTATTCTTCAAAAATAATTCTACCTATTTTCCTGTGCTACCACTTATGCCTGGACCTCCCCTCCAAGAACAGTGTCTTGCTGGTATCATTCCTCTCCCTGTTCTCCCAGTCTCGTGTTGAAGACTTTTGTATAACTTCATGCAATGCAATCCTATGTATGTTTACTCAGAAAAGCCTTGCTATGTTCAGTGGGGCAGACTCCTTTGCAACCATGTTTAGGATTACAGCCTTAGCTGAAGTGCAGGGCAGAGACTAAGAAAGAATCCAAGCAGCTACATTTGCCAGGTATTTATCTGTTATTGTGCTTCCTCCCTCTCCTTTCTTCTCACTCAAAATGTAGACTGTAATTCCTTTAGGATAGGAACCTTGCTTATTCACCCTGCACATGGATGAGAGTATTATAATAGTAAATGCACAGGAGTTGATCTTTGCATTATGTCCCTTCCACATATAAGAATTTAGCATACTGGGAGCTGTAGTGTTTGCTCAGTAGCAGCGTGGTAGTGGTACAAGAGCAAATACCATCTATTTCTAAGATGGTAACTCTCTAGGCCATTACAGGGAGAGAAATACAAAGTCTGCCACATTTTATATAAGAGGGGGAAAGTCTGTAGAACAAGTACGCAAATATGAATGTAGCAATTGTTTAGCATAGTTATAGGCTAGATTGTAAAGTGTTCCATGATTTTGTTTTGGTTAAGGACTTTGGAAAATATCTCAGAGAGGATGCTTGCTGTGTGACCCTGGCATCCCTGAGTACAAACATCTGAAAAGAAACAGGTTTACATCTTGTAATGATGAAGTCTAATCTATGCCCATTGGTTTGAAATGTACCTGAGTTAAGAAGGCTACACAGCAGTCCTATTGAGTTATATTTCACCTCTGGACCTGTGCTTTCATCTTGGAGAAGCTGATGGATATTGTGGACTAGCTTGGCCTCTTTAAATTCCTCTTTGATGATTTCTGTAAAGGAGAGAAAACGTCGAATGGAATTTGCCAATTTCAGGGGGGTGAGGGAAGGGAGACATTTCTGGAGATGCAGATCCCTACATTTTAATTTATACTCTCAGGAAACAGGATTGTTGTGTGATCGCTGTGGGGCTTTCTAGGTTTAGTAAGGTAACTTGGTCTTTTGGTAGTTCTCGTATCAAGCTTCAAAAAGTATTATGACAAATGCCTACAGGAGACTTAGGTTCAATTAAAATCCTTCAAGGAGTTGGGCTGGGGCCGCCTTCTTTGAGTGACCACTAGTTCCTTCGGAAATCAAGAAGCATCTGGTCCATGGTTCCAGGTAGACAACCCCTTTTCCATGAGATTTATTGCTGCCTTCCCTAAACCTATAAACTACCTGCCAATACTGTTAGCAGCTCCTGTAAATGGGCCTGACATAATACCACACTTGTTTATTACCTCTGTCCTTGGACTTTCTAACTACAGTTCCATCTGATCATCACTTAATGTGCTTTGGCCTGTTTTTTTCATTTACGATGATCCAGCCATGCTACCTTGTCACATGAGACCTTGATTTTGCATAGGGAGACATAGGGCCCCTCAGACATGTATCACAGCAAAACTCAGAGAGTTTCAGCCAGAGAGGTCTGCTTTATCCATAAAAGTCTGTCTAGAAGACCTGGCTGTTTAGCCAAATAGGGGCCATTTGAATGCTCACTTAATGAACAAAATTGAAAGAGGGTATATATAAATACCTAAATTGATTGCAGAAGCTATGGCCAAGGCAATCAAAGCTTCATTCTGCATTATGACATGTTCGCAGGTTGCCATAGAAACAAGGTGCTTCATTCCCTGGGCCTCTTGAATGGCTTTGACAACTTCCTGTTTACAAAACAAGAGGAATGGATTGTATCATTCAGAATATTACAGAATGAACACAGCTGTTGTGGGTGATAGTGGAATGACAGGTCCCTCCTGGCAGATTGTAAATGGATCGGAATGTTACCTATGCACCCAAGAGAAGGTCTGATTTCTTCTGAGGCCCAGAAATATTTAATGTTTTGCTAGAGGCAAAAGTTACCTCTGAATTAAATTACATTCTTTGAAATAGATTAAGATTCACCTGAATGACATATATAATCTGTCACTTTTTTCCTCTGATTTTCCAAGCTTGGACATGTGTTATGTGCTTTGTTCAAAATATCAGACTCTTCAGTTGCCTCAAAAGGCCAGGACTTGCAAATGACATAGGCTGAAGAGGTAGATTGTCTTGACACCTCCCAGTTTATTCCTTGATTAACAAGGAGAAAGTATTCTTCTCGGCAACTCAATTACAACATGAAAAGTAATGTACTTAAGCTAGAATTGCCAACTGACTTGGGGGGGAATCTGAATTGCTCTTGTATGTTTAAAAGCAGCTTGCTTTGCGGATATAAACAGGTGAAGTTTTTCATGACACAAAGCTATGCATTAACAACATCTCGTGTCTGCAAACTGAGCTGCTGTTAAAGGCACAGCAGCAATGGTCTGTTCAAGATTTGGCAACCATAGTCTGGCTGACTCCTTCACATCCTTGTTTTCCCCAGGATGTTTTCAGATGCTTTTATGAAGGGAAGGACTCAGCTACACATATCACATGAAGCTGAGTTCACTTTTATGCCTTGAAATTGGTATGGTTTGATAGTGCCACGTGGTGGTATCCAACTTGTAAATGCAATCACCATATCTCAGATGAATGGACGTAAACCTCAAGAGGTGCCATGTTAACAGAAAAACAAACACTGGTTTTTATACACCCTCTTGACAACCTGGCGACAAAAAGGAGTGGAATGGCTGGTGAGCTATTTTGGTGTGGAGGGCTGTCTTGTGTAGTAAACAGCAACATATGGTCTTGGAGTCAAATCCTGGGTGTAGGTTTGGGGCTTGGATCTGTCCTCTATCTCCTCAACACTGTCCTCCAATAAAATTCTTCACTGCTTGTGGAGCAGTGAAGAATAAGCAAGTGTTCCACTGCAGAACCATAGACGTTCTTAAAGATGCTTCATCCTGATGGTTCATGAAGAGCAGTTGGGAATCAGTGCTGTAGTCTTATTTGCAAAGAGGAACATGGCATATATGTAACAATGCTGACAAGTTGATCAAACCCACCTGGGATCGGCTGTGACGTACAAGTGATGCCAGCAGTCGGTTTGCTTCTCCACAGACGCCAGCATGGTCTTTGGAATCACACCATTGCACCAGTCTGCTGAGCAGGATTGGATCTTGGCCCAGTTCCTCTGCTGCCTCTGCTAAGAAAAAGACAAAGACTGGAAAATGTATGGGGTGCCCTAAATTGAAACACCAGTCATTCTACCTCTTGTACTTAAACAGAGGACTTCACAAAAAGGTGGCTTGGGTTATTCACTTCCTTCCCCCCCCCCCCAATAATGCAACTGACACTGAGTTTTGGTGCAAATTAGGGCCATGTTTATTAATTTTGATGCCAATAAATCAGTAAACGAAGTGAGTCCTTTCTATAATGCTTCAGCCCCTGACCTGGAGGATACGACTAATGTTGCAAAGCCTTTCTCTGGGTGAATTCACCCTGGCTCCAATCCCAGGATCACCTTGAGGCTCTTCTAGCTTTATTACTGCCAACCCCTGTAAAGTGGTCAAGGAGGCTGAACTATTAAGTCTACGCTAAGCTGGACAGTCTTTGGCATAGATTCAAGCTGAAGGGCTTGCCAGCCTGCATCCCAGAGCCAGGCAGCCTTTGGAAATTGGCTCTGGTTTCCCCCAGACTCTTGCCTACCTAAGGGCAGACACCAGATCCTTCATCCTGCACTATACCTGCTGGTTATGGCCTATCTGGCTAACACCACCATTAGGCAAGTACCAAGTAGGTGAAAAAAACCTCCGCTCCCAAACTAACCTGCAGAAAAGCAAAAATTCTTACCCAGCCTCAAAAGGCAGCCAGCTAATTTCAAACTATGTCAGCGGTTAAGTGGGTTGTATCCTTTGTTTGCCAGGCCTGAATGTTGCAGGGAGGTAGTTGCACTGCAAAGGAGTACACGTGGGACCTGTTTTTCCCACCATCACCACCTGGGGCAGCCACATGTGAGCGTGTGAGAGAGGAACTTGGCAAGGAGTGCTCCTCCTACATTCATGGGTTGCTGATCTCAGATACTCATAGGGGTATGCCCCGGTATCTGCAGGAAACCCCTTGCAGGTAGCTGAAACTACAGATACTGGGGATGGCCCCCCCCCCTCTACTGAGCTCTGCAGAGGCTGTGCATGTCTGTGGCCTCTGTGGGCCTCAGAGTGGCCATTTAGACTGAAAAATGTCACTTCCAGGTTTTTTTGTAAAACCAGAAGTGACATTTTTATGCCTTTAAAAGGCATTACAAGGGCCTGGGAAGCCTCTACATGAAACCATGGATAGATGATTCATGGATACAGCCCCCCTCCCCATATTTACATACCTGTTTAAGACTTATGTATATCTACATGTTTACCACTTGGCATCTTGACCATTCAGTCATGTTTTGTAGTTGTGGATGGGCCTTCACAGTTCAGATACCAGACAGAGATGTCTCAAAACTCCAGACTGAACCACCCTGAGAATTCTAACTGAACTGCAAGTGTGATATTAAATGTTATCAATACACAAATACAGTGGGTGGCATTCCAACTGCAGAATACTGCTTCTGCCATCAGGAGTGCTCTCTGCAAACAGAAGCTTTGGGTTGTTGGCCTGAGCAATTGGTGGACTGGGGGCCTGTTCACATAGATCACCTGATAGCTCATGGTTTGGTGACTCGTCACTGATTTAGCATGAATTGTCTTCATTGACAAGCACCATATCTGAGATGGTGTGAGAACATGTGGAATTTCTGGCTGTGATGCTGACTTTGTGACAGTCCATTGACATGTACAGGTTTCCATGATGTTGCCATCATCTTTTTATAAACGTGCCTTTGCTGAGCCAGCCCTTGATGAGCTGAAAGCCTGAATGTCTTCTCTTGAAAGGCATTGTGTGTAAGATGAGCTGAAAGTTCTATTTGTGGCATTGTATCTGGCAGCTCATTCCCACACGCAAATGGCCACTGGAGTCCTCAAGTGTGAATACGTGCATGTGAGTTGGCCCCCTGTTTAATGAACGTCTGTATCTAGAGTCAAAAAAGTAGTGTTATTCTTGGCATGCAGAAAGTTATCCCTGAGAAAAACTGAGAGAGAACATACAGGGTGACCCAAAAAAAAACAGAACCCACAAATCTTTGAATAAAACTGTTAATTTTAATTTTTCTTTTTTTTCTTTCAGGGTATACAAGTCGACTTTGTGCATGAAATACTGGAACAATACTCTTCCTCAAACTCAATAAGTTTGAGTCTAGTAAGTTTCTTGAAATTTACTGGACCTTTTAGGATTTAATGAAATTTTTATGGGTTCTGTTTTTTTTTTGGGTCACCCTGTACAATAACAATAAGCTTTTCAGAAAGTGTTCATGGGTATGCGTGCATAGTGGGTGGCTTGGTTATAGAGGTAGGCGGATGAGTGAGCTCCTGTTGTTAAACAATTTCTTTCTCTTGCTGGTGCCGCTGAAAAGCTATTAACACTGTGGATTCAGGTCTCAATGATTAAAAAAAAAAAAAAAAAGAACCTGCCTTTCTAAGGCAGCAACACACCCAGTGATTGTCACCGTAATGAATTTACACTAGATAATGCAATCAACTAATTTAGTAGGGACTTGTTAGTAGACACATGTTTTCAGGAGTGTATTGTGCTGAGTTAATTAAGGTCAATGTTGATTCATGGGTAAATGGAACAGACAGCAATTAAGGTGAGAGGCTTTAGTGCACTCATTGCTTTAGAAAGGGAAATCTTAACAAAAAGTTAGGCCGTCCTTGCTAGGTAGAATACTTTTGTATTGCTCTGGTTCCAAAAATACATTCTGATGGGCCAGAATCCAGGTCTTGATATGATGCATTCAAAACAAACAGTTAAGTACAGAGTAATTTCCTCTTTAGCAGGCATACGGATGTGAAGAAGAGACGGTCGTTTTAACACCTCAGTTCTTGATACTCCTTCCCTCCCCCCGCCTCAAAGTATCTTGTAGTCTTCCAGACCCTTCAACGCTTCACAGATGCAACTAGAAGCAATTCGTTTCTCTATGTAACCAAGGGTGGCCCAGCCATGAGGTGACCTGATGCAGCTTGCACCAGCTGCAGATGGTGAAGGAAGTGACAGGGTGATGGATTTGGGGTGCTTGTCATCCTGAGTCAGCTGCTGCCTCTCTCCAGCCTGCCATGGATGTAAACTGCATTAATCTGTTTCTTGCTCACCCAAATGGGAAGCTTACTGTGTTCCTTGCATGATTTTGCAAACCCAGGATTCTCCTCATTTAGAGAGGTTGTGTGAACAAGGAGCTCTTTAAGTAAAACCAGTTCTGCAGTTCCAGGTTTGTGGAAACCATGTGAGGAGTGAAGGAAGGGGCTTCCCAGCACACTATGCGCACCATGGTATAGGCGGCACATCCCCAGCACACCAAGGCAGAGGCGACAGCAGCATCAGGATGTACTCCAGGTCAAACCACACCTTCAGGCAAGACCCCTGCTCTTAAGCCAGGAATCACTGCCTGTCAGAAGTGAATGGGACTAGACATCACCAACATCTCCCCCAAAGTCAAAACAGGGATGTTTGACTTATCACGGACAGGTAGTTAAGGACCCTTGGGAATGGTCTTCATAGTAACAGATTTGAAGAACTATCCAGCAGTACAGTACATTCTACTCACATACATCCTCATACGTTCTGTTCTCCTTAGGGCCATGTGCACCCTCTCCCAATTTGAACACTTGTAGACCAGTGAAGTGCTGTTAAAGCTCTGGGATGAACTTAACCAGCAAGACATGCAAGCCAGGGAACAGTATTGTGTTTCAAGTGCATCTGTGACCCTTTCACACATGCCCATAACCAAAGTTTGGATCACTGTTTGTTTGGAAAATGTTTATGGTGCTTTTTTTAGTTGTTAGCATCTGGAACCCTAGGAAGAGCCAGCCAGATTTGCTTTATCTGATGGAAAGCCTTCAATCAATTCAAAGATAGATTGGAAGATTTGCAGCTCAGGTTTGTGGAAGGTGAATGAATTCACCTGGCAGCTTGAGGCCTAGAAAATGGAATTCTGGAGCTTTCCAGAAAAACTTGGCTGGAATCTCAGATTTTTGTTTCCTGCACACCTAGGGCAGTGTGTTGCTGGCTCTCAGTAAGTATGCTTGCTGAAGCAAGGTGCGGGGCAGCTTCTTCTAGGAGGTGAAAAGAAGCAAGAGTTGGGACTGCAAGAGATAGGAAGCCACTGGGCTACAGGGAGATATAGGAAGCTGAACTGGATGGGCCCTTGGCCTAATCCAGCAAGGCTGTTCTAATGTTCTTCTGTGCAGTGAGTTTGGGGGAGGAAAAGGCTTCTGGATAATTCTATGTGAGGTGCTGGAGGACCTCTGCTTGAGGTCAACTGCTTGTCCACAGTGGAGTGTACAGGCACAGTGTAGTTCACGCAGGGATGATGAGGAGAGGTCTCCTTGGCATTTATGAGGACCTGCTCTGTAACTTCTCTTGGGATGTGCTTTCATAAGGGAACTGTGACCTTAGAATGTGTGTGTCAAATTCTGAGCTCTCCCTTCTGCCAAATCAGTTTTATAACGTGTCTTTACCTTGAAAAGTGTAGCATCTGCCTGCTGTTTTGAAATAAAGATCTTTTTTATCCTTGCAGAAATGGCCCTTGTGTAGTTGGTCCAATATGCTACACATAAGCCATCCATGCTGGTCAGAGAATTTCCATTATCATACAACATCATTCCCCTCCTTTTGTAGTTTGCAAATAAATCCTAAAAAGTGACTCTCTTAACTGTCCTTGGTGTTTTCCTACCTTGACCATCCACCAACATTCGTAGTGTTCCAAGAAGTTTAAACTGAACAGGAGGCATCTCTGATCTCAAGAGCATCTGGATCCGTTTGCCAACCCCTTCTTCCAGCATCTGAACTTTGTTAGCCACTGAGAAAGAGGAAAAGAGGGCAGGCATTATGATTGGTGGACTTAACTCAGCACTAGAATACTGGGATTATCAAGAGGTCCAACTGATGCACCATGAAAACGATACATGGAGCTGCTTGAGCAAGATGCTGTGGATTACCTACCTAAGCAATATAAAAACTCCAATGGTTTAATTAACATGGCTTCAATAGTTATATCAGTTAACTAGTATGGAAGTTGTTTAGGACATACCTAAAATGCAAATGAAAATCTGTTTTAATCAATGGTTTAAGTAAGTTGCTTCTCACGATGGTTTCAATCAGTCCAGCCTGTTTCATTCGATCCATAGACTTTTTAATTAGCCCAAATTAAAAGGGTAAGAGGGTACAGTGGTTTTATGTAAATGCTCCATTATAACAATACCTACACTATATTTTTTAGCATTTATATAGTGGTTTTTCGAGGGGAGAAAGCACTTTACATACATTCAAGCCCCACTGACCTTTGTCATTCCCACCCTGTTGATGGTAGCCCCTCACAAGAACCTTAAATTGCCTCCCCCTATGGAATATTCTCCCTACTATTTGGAGTTGATGTTTCCCAATATGGAGGTGGTGACACTCTGCACATGTTTAAAGGCATTCTTTCCTTATAGGTGCTGTAGAAGTCCTGGAGTAGAGAAAGGAGTAGAGCTTAAAAATTGCAGCTTAAAAATTCTCCATCAATGCAAGAAAAGTCATAAGCTACAACAGTGGAGATGATGGACTGGCAAATTCTGTTTTTATAACCTGTTAATGATCACTCATGGGTCGTTTCATTAATTTACACAAAAAAAGATCCAGTCGAAGACAGATAGGGAAACAGCCTAATGACCATCATCATTGCTTTGAGGTCATGATGCTGCTCTTTTATCTATATTTATTACTTTGGTTTTGAACATATTCTCCTTCCCATTTCCTTGCAGCAGACTCTTTTGGTGGGGCAGATAATAATTAAGAGCAAATTTCCCTGGGAGAACATATGCTACCTAGAAAGCAATTTCCTGATGTTCTTTGTGCTTTCATTCTTGCCTAGGGCAAGTGCAGTGGGCAGGTATCCCTTGCTGGCATCTTGATCATACTGAGACGCTGACAATTAATTAATGTGTTTGTAATTTCCTTGGGTTTCGGTAGCGGAAAGTTCAAACCGTAGGCCCTCGAGTGTGGTAGAATTTTCAAAGAGAGCTCCCTGGGCAGGACTCTGAGGATTTAATCAATTAATAACACCCCTTGTGCCTATCCATACATTTTTAAAAGACGGTACCTAATTGATTTCATTTCATGTTCAGCTTGACTTTTTCATCTGTGGCTATGTTTTGCTCATTCCTGTTTTAAAAGGATCTCTAGTGAATCAGTGGGGAATACAGTTTCCTCACAAGGCTCAGTAATGTGCATTGTACTAAGAGATGGCTTTAGGCAGTCTGGGTTTGACAACACCTACCTAGACGAGAAATGGGATTTTCTTGCAAGTCTTTCTATGCTAGGTCTAGGACTTTGGTCTCCACTTCATTTTCACTGTTTCTTTTCAGCATTCCTCTGGGAATTAATTGAATGTGAGTGAAGCATAAACCTGACTTGCACGTTGCCAGATGTCAATATAGAAATGCTAATTGCTACAAAAAGCCTTTTTTTTTTTTTTTGGTCCGCTGTGTTCTTAAACATGAAGCTATACCAGCTAACTGTTGACAGATAAGAAGAGGGATGTCTGTGTTGCAAATTACTGACTTTCACACTTAGGGTTACTATCTGTTCCTTCCCCTGCTACACAGTGCTGAGTGCTCTTCTGTGTGCATTGTGTTTACACTGTGGTCCTTATACTGCAGAAGAAAAACAATTTTATTTTTCAAGTGAAGACTATGTACGTGCTCACACAAGAGGTGGTTGCATTCATTATCGAATGGCTGCGGGTCAAACCATGTGTAAATGTGCCTGAATATATTGGTGGTTAGGGATGGGAGAGAACAGGAAAGCACCAAAGTTAAGAAACACCTTCCAAGGGATTTAACATCCACAGACTGGGGGGGGGGATGGGGGAATGAAACCTGTAGGTTTCTACCATACATTGATGTAGCCTTCAATTTGTTTTTTTTTAAACAAAGGCATTCTCAAGCTCTCCCAAAGGCAAAATAGGAACAATGTTTTTATCAGGAAGAGGGACCAGAAAATAAGGATTGACACTAATACATAGGGACAATTGGAGCATATGTAACTCACACCACCACATTTAAGAACTGGTTCAGACATAATGCTGGTAATTGCTTAACTATGGGCACAATCCTAACCCCTTATGTCAGTGCTTTCCAGCACTGGCGTAGCGGTGCCAGTGGGACATGTGCTGCATCCTGCAGTTGGGTGTCACTCACGGAGGCAAAGTAAGGGAATGTTTGTTCCCTTGCCTTGGTGCTGCATTGCCCTTATGTCAGTGCCGGAAAGCACTGACATAAGGGGTTAGGATTGCGCCCTGTGGTTTACAGAACTGCACACTCCCTCCCTTACTCTTTGATTTTGGAGGGTGATTTTCCTCCAGATTAGGGGTGGGGACAGTGGGTATGCTCTCATCCACATGTTGATATTACACTGAATGTGGAGGTCTGAAAAGGACTAATGTGTAATTGGGGTCAGATTCTGGGTTAGGTGGGAATCCCTGTAAGTTCTAATTGATGTGAATGTTGATGCCTTTCATAATGGTTAACTATAAAGCCTAAGGGCACAATCCTAACCAAGTTTCCAGCATTGGCATAGCTGTGCCAGTGGAGCATGAGGTGCTTCCTGCAGTTGGAGGGCAGTCACGGAGATGTCCTCAAGGTAAGGCAATGTTTGTTCCCTTACCTCGGAGTTGGATTGCCCTTCTCTTGATGCTCAGAAGTTGGTTAGGATTGTGTCCTAAGCCTGGCTGTGGTGGGAGGTAGGAATGCACAGCTCAGATGATTACAGCTGCTGGTGAGCAGCCCTAACCTGTGCTGCCTTACTGCCAGTGCTGCAGCCCCAGACATAAGGCACTTCTGCACCACCGGACAAGTAAGCAGCACTGATGGGGAGCTTTGCATAGCCCTGTTGATGCTGCTGCAGGAGCCCAAGCTGCCAACAGTGAGGACGTAAGCACGAAGTGGCACAGGGGCTTGGGGAGGGTGAAGGGAGGGTGTGGGGGAGGTATTCCAGGGTGGAGAGAGGGTGGAACGGAGGTGAGACAGCCCAGGAGGAGAGTAGAACAAGTGGAAGCTTCCTTCACCTATTACTAAACCCCCTCCCAGATTCTGAAGCCCAACACCAGGTTTGTTGAGTTTGCCAACTCAAGAAGCCCCATTGAGCAGGCTGGGGATTTACTTGGGGTATGGGGACAAATGCCCCTTTTCCCTGAGGAGGCCTTCAGCCTGCTTGTATCCCACACAAGATACAGTGGTGGGCATTTAACGCCTACTGTTCCTGTGTGGAAAGGATTGGGCTTTTAGCTGCCTTCAAAGTAGAGAAATTCTTGGAGAATAGGTCTGTCAATGAACTCCTGAAAGGGTGGAAAGGCAAAGTATTGATCTACTACATCACTGGTTCTCAAACTCTCTTGGAGTTTGAGCCCCGGGGTAAGTCTTTGCAGGGGCAGGGAAAATGGCAGTGATATGATCCTCAGGATTGCGCCTCTGCAGGGAAAGAGATGGCTTTGTTTTAATGTCCCTTACCTGCTGCCAGGGTGCGGGAAGTCCTGCAGAGCCCTCTACAAGGCTCCCTGCAGCTTGTGGAAAGTAAAAAAAGAGATCACGAACCCACTTCCAGGTTGTGATCGCAAAACTGGACGTGGGTCACAATGAAACAGAGCTTTGCCTCCTTCACATTCCAGCTAAAGCTTTTTTCTTTTTTTACAAGCCATGGGGAGCCCTGTAGAGCATGAGGCTCCCGGCATCCCCCAGACCTTGTCAGCAGGTAAGGGATGTTAAAATAAAGACCCCTCTTCCCCGGCAGCAGCACAATCCTGAGGATCTCCTTGCTGCCTTCCCCTTGCCCCCACCCCTTAAAGGGAAAAGGGCAGGAGTTCTCAGGTTGGTGGGTTGTGACCCACCAGTTTGAGACCTCTGTTCTATATAAATAAATGGCTATGAAATATTATAGATCAATTAAAGGCAGCATGCTTTTAAATACTAGTTACTAGGGAACACTAATGGGGAAGGAATTTAGCTTTTAAGCCCTGCTTGTGAGCTTCCTGGAAGCATCTGGTTGACCAGAACAGGATGCTGGGCTGAATTGACTTTTTGCTTGATCCAGCAATGCTCCTCCATTCTTTTGTTCTTATGTTAGACAGCTCTGCTTTGTGAGACTGGCCTGACAAAGAGATGTATGTTGGTGGTCTTACTACATGTGTGTTTATCCACTATTCAGTAATAAAGAAATGAAAAAGAAAGTGATGCAAATATGTGTTTGGACAGGCTTGAAGATGAATTCTGGTTCACAGATCTACTTGGAAACCAAGTGTAGACTATAACCATGCCATAGCTTATTTCAAATGAACCTGCTGATTGGCTGACAATTTTGTGTGTGTGTGTGTGTGTGTGTGTGTGTGTGTGTGTGTGTGAGAGAGAGAGAGAGAGACAGCTGATTATGACTGAGTAAAGCCACCTATATTTATTTGTATCCCGCCCTTCTCCCTCAAAGGGACCCAGGGCAGCTAACATGTAAAAAACAGGTTTAAAAACATAAATTAGCACAATAGCAGATAAAAACATATTAAAAACACATTAACAGAGACCATAAAAACAGTAGTCAGATTAAAAGACAGAATAAAAAGAGCACAAAAGAGCAAGTCACAGAGGAATCAGGCCTGTAAAAAACTACAAGATGTGTAAAAAATGTTAAGAAGGCCAGAAAATCAGAAGGCTTGTATAAACAGCAGTGTCTTCAGGCCTCGCCGGAAACTCTCAAGAGAGGGAGCCATTCTCAAGTCAAGGGGAAGGGAGTTCCATAATGTTGGTGCCACTACCGAGAAGGCCCTATTTCTTGCAGCCGCCCCCCGGACCTCCTTGGGTGGCGGCACTTGTAAAAAGTCCTTCTCTGATGACCTGAGAGGGCAGCCGGATTGTACGGGAGTAGGCGGTCTCTAAGATATCCTGGCCCAGAGCAGTATAGGGCTTTAAAGGTCAAAACCAGCACTTTGAATTGGGCCCAGAAACGAATGGGCAGCCAATGTAGCCCCCGGAGAAGCAGACTGACAGAGTCAAACCGCCTAGCTCCAGTGACCACACGGGCCGCCGCATTCTGCACTAATTGCAGTTTCCGAACCGTCTTCAGGGGCAGCCCCACATAGAGCGCATTACAATAATCTAACCTCGATGTCACCGTGGCATGGATCACCGTGGCCAGGTCTGCACGATCCAAGTACGGCTGCAGCTGGCACACCAGCCGAAGCTGAGCGAAGGCCCCCTTAGCCACAGCCACCACCTGGGAATCCAGGAGCAGCTGCGAGTCCAGGAGGACTCCCAAGCTGCGAACCTGCTCCTTCAGAGGGAGTGCAACCCCATTCAGAGCAAGCCGATAATCCAGCACCTGCATCGAGGATTTCCGAACCAGGAGAGCCTCTGTCTTATCTAGATTTAATTTCAGCTTGTTAGCCCCCATCCAGATCCTCACTGCTTCCAGACAGTGCTCCAGGCCCTCAACCGCCACCCTGGAGTCTGGAGGAAAGGAGAGATAGAGCTGGGTGTCATCAGCATATTGATGGCACCTCACTCCAAACCCCCGCATGACCTCTCCCAGCGGTTCATCTTTCCCCATGGCTTTTGTTGTACCTGGAAGAGTAAATAACTTTCCCCATGGCTTTTGTCGTACCTGGAAGGGCAAGGTTTCGGAGAGCACTAAGTGCAGCGTGTTGAACGGAGACATCACCATTTTCCACGTGTTGCTCTAAAAGGTCCAGAAGCTGGTGTACCACTCCCAGCTGTACCATCCGGACACAGTTACTGTCTTGAACAAGCAAGAGAGAAAGAAAAAGACTGAAATTGATGGTGTTATGTTCTCACAGTATAAAACCCTATTTTGGGTATAAATGCTTCCCAAAGAGTTTGTACCCAAAGCCGCCTTGGGTGCCCTTTGGGGAGAAAAGCAGAATATAAATCGAATAAATAAATAAATAAACTCTGATTCAGGGGTGCTCACACTTTTTTGGCTTGAGAGCTACTTTGAAACCCAGCAAGGCCCGGAGATCTACCAGAGTTTTTTTTACAATGTTCGCGCCATCATAACATATAACATTCATGTGTACAATGTATGTTGGTGTACCTTGAGCCCCACTGAGTATAACAGAACTTACACCTGAGTAGACATGCCTAGGATTAGGCTGTGAGGCTGCAATCCTAGCCACACTTACCTGGGAGTAAGTCCCATTGAGTACAATGGGCCTTACTCCCGGCGTTTCCTCCCAGAGGCACCTGAAGGCGGGGGGTCGGCACTCCGCGATCTACTCATTTTGCCTCGCGATCTACCGGTAGATCGCGATCTACCTATTGAGCACCCCTGCTCTGATTTGTGGCAGATCTCATGACTTTGGAACGCATGTGCTTGCAACTTGTGTGTGTACTTCATATCTTGATAGCTGCCCTTAAAATTAAAGAATTTTTACATGCAATGTATTTTGCATTTGAACAATTATAAATAATCTGCATATTATCAAATGTCTTTTTGACACTACTGAAGGAAAGTGTGAGATCACTTAGTTAACAAATCCACTGCTCCCACTTGGAAAGAAGGCCTTCTTAAAAACCTATTTTTACAAAGTAATATGAAAAGACAGATTTTTTTTGTGTGTTTTTTTTGATGATTCTGATTCTGATTCTGAAGTGGTGCAGTGGTCTTCTCACGGCTCCAACAACATCTGTTAGGAAGACAACCACAAATTACATGTGCTAAGTTGTGGTTGACGTGCAATGGAGCATTCAAAAGACAGTGTCATGCCTAATTTTATCAACTTGTGGTCTCCATCTAAAAATGGCTACATGAATTTGGCCTTAGGCCACAGGAAACTTGCTAGTCCCAAGACTCTTTATTTCTTTAGTTCTCTGCTGAGTCTCTCAGAATTAAAACAGAGAAATCTTTAAGGCAGTCTGTTGAGAAAGATGGGCAGGGCAGGGTGGAGCTCATTCCTCCTGTGGCGTATGTTCACATCTCCTTTTGCAAGTCCACCTCACACACCAATATTCTAGGTACCTTTTAAAATAATCCTCATGGAGAATTCTAAATGATGGCAGCTTCCATAATTTTAGGCTAAACATGTTCTCATACTGAATTTGGATACATAATGAATTGGAAGGGGACTGTGGAGAGCAGGGCTGGCCCAAGGGTCGTCTGGAGCATGAGGTGGCATGCCAAATGTGCCCCCCTTACCTGCTGATATGCCAGTCTCTGCTCCTCCAACTCTACCCCAACACTCCTCACTCCTCTCCATTTCTGTTTTGTCCCCGTCTTCTTTTTTCAAACCAGGGAATGGGGGGGAGGAGGATCAGTGGGGCTGAATTACTGCCTCCTGCCAGTTTGCTGTCTGAGGCAATTGCTTCAGTTGGCCTCATGAATGGGTCAGCCTTGATGGAGAGCTGTGAAATCTATTCATAAAATTGACAGCTACACAGGACCTTGTACCTTAAATGCATTACTTGTTAGTTCCATTGTATTTCAACTGAATGGAAAAGTGCTTTGAGATTCACAGCCTTGACTGTTACGATGGGAAGTGAGTAGACCTTCTTACCATTTCTGGCAAAGTTAGCAATGGCCAGAGCTCCTGTCAGCTGCACCTGGGTGTGCTTGGATGCAAGCCAGGTACCAATGCTCTGGTAGATAACACCATGACCTTCTGCAAAGAGCTGCTGCATGGATTCATCTGTAGAGGAAGTGATAACACTGTTTCAGCCTTGTTTGCACCTTGCTTGCCTCTCTGCCCATCCCCTTAGACTTTTATATGTCTTGTTGGCTAAAAGCTACCTATGAGTAGCCACTAATGATCCGCTGCTGTTCCTAGAACTCTGGAATGCAGGGTAAGGGATGCTACCTCCTGTTGGGTAGGGGCTAAAGAAGTGTGGCAAGGAAGGCTGATATATTTTTGCAGTTTCAAATCTGGCCAGAGAAATGCAAGTCCTCTTTTTATATTTGCCTCTACAGTGGGCCCTCAGTAACCACAGGGGATTCGTTCCAGGACCTCCTGCTGATACCAAATTCTGTGGATAATGAAATCCATGGTGGGAGGACCTCAGAACACTATCATCAGATTCAAAGATATTATCATCAACAGTATTTATATACCGCTTTTCAAGGACAACAAAAACATGCCACAGAATACCAATTGCAGAGAAGGTCTACTGACTTCATGCTGCTATGGGAAATGGATGCTGGACTTAATGGGTTTTCCAGGAGGGCTCCTCTTATGTTACAAGAATAGCATAATAATGTTATGGAATTGTGTAATAATCCCATAATTATTTTGGAATAAACAAAAATCAACAATCGAGCATCCCTGCTGGTAAATAGTCAGTGAACCAACTGGATGACTAATAGGACTCCTGTTTTACATGAACTGCTTTCTGTTTATAGTAATTGCTACAATTCTATAACCATAAAAAGAATTAACTGCCGTTCCCCAGTGTTATATTTGGAACAGTTGTCAAGTCTCTTCTCTTTATCTAGTTAGACAAAACAATAAAATGCAAATGAACTCCTTTCTTATGATGAAAACATTTTAGATTGGTAATCTTGAACCTACTGGTGCTAATCCAAAAAATCATGTAAAAAAGCTTGCTAAGACCTGGCTGTATTTTGAGCCCTTTTATCTGCCATTCCAAAAGGACAGGAAATAGAACTTCTGGTCATACTACACACCAACAGTATTATCCCCATTTATATAATAGATTGACACTGGCCTCAAGGTTCTTGTAAGGAATTTTCATGTTCAAATACTTATTGTGATTTTGAGGCATTGCAAGCCAGACATGGAAGTGAAATACTGCACACTGGGTGACTTGCTGAATGTTCTTGAGTCTTCATGGATTAATTTGCAGCAATTTAATCATAGGTAGGAAAGGTAGGTTGGCAACCTTCAGTCTCGAAAGACTATGGTATTGCACTCTGAAAGGTGGTTCTGGAACAGCATCTAGTGTGGCTGAAAAGGCCAATTCGGGAGTGACAATCCCCACTGGGAGCAAACGTAGTCTGTCCCTGGCCTGTCTCCCTGGCTATGGGCCTTCCTTCTTTGCCTCTTAGCCTCAGACTGTTGGCCAAGTGTCTCTTCAAACTGGGAAAGGCCATGCTGCACAGCCTGCCTCCAAGCGGGCCGCTCGGAGGCCAGGGTTTCCCACTTGTTGAGGTCCACTCCTAAGGCCTTCAGATCCCTCTTGCAGATGTCCTTGTATCGCAGCTGTGGTCTACCTGTAGGGTGCTTTCCTTGCGTGAGTTCTCCAAAGAGGAGATCCTTTGGGATCCGGCCATCATCCATTCTCATGACAGGAAAGAAGGAATGAGGAAGGAAGGTAGGAAAGAAGGAATGAGGATGAGTCAAGTTCAGATGTTTGCGCTGGGGGAGGCTCCTCCATGCCCAAACCATTTAGACTAGTTTGCCAAGAAGTTTGTGGCTAACGAAAGGATTTCCTAGAATATTGAGAAAATGGGTTGATGGTGCTCTGGGACATGTACTGTCTGCATGGTTGCTTGCTTTCCATCTGTTTAACCTGTACACGTACAGTCTGCTTATTACAAAAGGCACAATATGTTATGAGAACTCTCTTTCTGCCAAGGGACCAGACCAGAGATTTTCAACTTTTTTCATCTCACAGTAAGGTGCTAAAATTGTCAAGGCACACCATCACTTTTTTGACAGTTGTCAGAGTACACTGCATTGCCAGCAGGGGGCCCAAATCCCCCAATGGCCTTCCTAATAAATAATGCACCTCCAAACTCCTGTGACACGCCTGTGGACCATTCAAGGCACATCAATGTGCTGTGGCACTGGTTGAAAGTCAGTGGACTAGACCCTGCAAATGGATACCTGGGAATTACTGCACTGGGAAGTGGGAAGCACAAAGCAATCAATACCTCCCCCCCAAAAGGAAGTTAAATGAGATCCATAGAAACCTCAAAGCCTCATTAACTTAATATCATTAACAAGTCAGGTCTTGTCAGTGTCTCTTGTCTTGCATTTATCATTTTCAAATGGGGCAGGATAAATTATGATACTAAGTTGGCTATGATGGTGCCTGTCCTACTTATATGGGTGCTTCCCAGTGTGAAAAGAGAATCTGGTGCAATCTTACTTGCTGCAGGGTTGATATTGACCCAAGGTTAGGTAGTCACCCCCTGCAAAACTGGTCAAACGGGCACATTTTGAAATGATGATTCTCTTAGATTTAATAGAGGGAGAGTAATTACCCTTTTCATCTTAGCACAACATCTTTTTTCAGTGGCTATTTCCTGCTACTTTTCTTTTCAGTTGTGAGACCTGTGGAGAAGAGGAACTATTTTTCTGTTTCCTTTCTTTTCTGATGGTATGTAAATGGCTGTTAGTTTTTGTTGTTGGAAGCTAGTATATACAAATTCAGAATAATCATTTTTATTATTGTCTGTTGTACATTGGTTGATTGGTGAGCATGGGAAATGGAGTATGGTCTTGCCCAGGATTCCAGGAACAAACACAAAATGGAGATGATGAAGGCTGTGCTTGTGGAAGAAGGCAGAAGAATAAAATATCAACTCTGTAGGTCTGTCCTATACTTGAAAGTAGGTATCATTGACTGGTGAGCGTGACCAAGGTGAGTTTGCTAAGGATTGCACACTGTGGGCAGGACTGGGCACCAACATCTGGCCCAATGCATTTTTTCTCAGCTAGCATGGTATAATGGAGGGACTGGAGAGCAATGGTAGGTTCAATCCCTGGCAACTTGAGATCAGACTGGGAAAGACCTTTCTCTGGCAAGCTGCTGACAAAGTAGACATACTAAGGGCACAATCCTAACCCACTTTGCAGCACTGGCATAGCGGTACTAATAGGACGTGTGCTGCATCCTGCAGTTGGGTGGCGCTCACGGAGGCCTCCTCAAAGTAAGGGAATGTTTGTTCCCTAACCTCGGAGCTGCATTGCCTCATGTCAGTGCTGGAAAATGGGTCAGGATTGCGGCCTAAGTTGGACAGACCAAGGACCTGATTAAGGATAAGGCAGCTGCAGAGGTTCTAACTGGGTAGAGTATTGGAATGGTGAAGACCTTGGACCCAAGTCTCATTGTGTACTATTTAATTTAATATCAGTTAATCCATACAGATTTTGGGTTCCTAGGCAAATGGCTATATATCAGTCAAGCCTAATTCAGAGGGTCAAGTGGTTGTGAGTTAAATGTGGGATAACCTAATGCATGATACACACGCTTGCTTGAAAAAAGCCAGGATCCAAATATGTTAAGGACACTGGAGATGTGTCTAAGTAGCAAAGCCTTATGGGGAGGACAGGGCCATAGCTCAGTGGTAGACTATATACTTTGTGCAGAGAAGAATCCTGGGCTCAGTCCTTGACGCTCCCAGCTAAAATGATTGCAGGGATTAGGGCTGGAAGAGACCCTGGAGAGCTGCTGCCACCCAGAATGGAAAACATTGAGCTAGATGGACCAGTGGCTTTACTCAGCAGGCGGGCTTCATATACTTATGCATACAAGATATGTCTGCATTCCTATCTTCAAATCTAACAGCATGTTACTACTGGCAAATGTATCACTACCACTCCAGGTGTAGATTTGACATTGTTGTTTCATTATCTACTACAGGAGAGCAAATTAGATGATTGAAAAGACACGTGAACTTGTCTCTGTGTTGATTGGACAACCTCTGTTATTCTCCTGCAGCCTTGGCTAAAAACGGACCGTGCGGCATTTATTGCCTGAAGCAAACTGTTACCTATGTACTTGGAGGACTTTACACTCCTGCTACAACCGTATGATCATTTTTTAAAATGACATAGGTGGAGGAGAATTCCCTCCAGAAATCTTGAAGCAACAGACTGCAGATGTGTCTGTGGCAAAGGAAGGATGAAGGCAGATGGCACTTATTCAGCTGCTCTCGCTTCATGCATCTAGATTCCCTCCCTAGGCTCTCTTCTGCTTACCTCCAAGGAGCAATGCCACAATGAGATCAGAAGCTGCCTTCAAGCCGCACATGTCTTCTGGCTTGGAACTGTCTTGGAGTCTCAGCAGGATCTCCGCCACAGCCTCCTGGATACCAGCTTCTGCCAGCTGCAATTTCAGGGCATCTGCAGAAGTTGCCATAAATATTATTATTATTATTAACAGTATTTATGTACCGCTTTTCAACTAAAAGTTCACAAAGCGGTTTACAGAGAAAAATCAAATAACTAAATGGCTCCCTGTCCCAAAAGGGCTCACAATCTAAAAAGATGCCAAGGAATACCAGTAGACAGCCACTAGAACAGACAGTGCTGGGGTGAGGTGGGCCAGTTACTCTCCCCCTGCTAAAAAAAGGAGCACCCACTTGAAAAAGTGCCTCTTACCCAATTAGCAGGGGTTGTTATATATGAATGTTGCAATCTTCTTGCTAGGACTTGGCAATGCGATTTAAGTGGGTAAATTAGCTCTGAACCCTAAGGAAGGATCACCTTACTCACTCTGAAGCTTCTTTGCTGGTGTGACCCATTTCCCTACAGTCCTCTTGGTCAGAGCTGAATGATTGTAGGCTGCCATTTCAAGCATCACTTCAAACTCATCCTAGCAGTATTCAGATGGTGACTACAGCTGTGTGAGATTACACCATGAGAATAATGATGATGCCACTCTGTGTGTGTGTGTGTGGGGGGGTCATCCTGACCACTGTAGGTTTTTGTGGGGGAAAATCCCTGATTTTTCCCTCTTTGTCACCTGTTTTGAATCTTCCTATAACTTCAGAGCCTTCTGTGATGTCTCAGCATCCCAACATGGCTGCTTATTCAGATGCAGCAACCATTGTTCCTTGTCATCCTTTCCCCCAAGCTGGCCAGTAAACAAAAAATCAAGCTTTGAGTCAGCTCATTGGATTGCGAAACCCTCCTGATTCCCAGGAGTGGGACTTCAATGGTTCAGGTGATGCCCAATAGCCCACAAGCAAAGCAGGGTAAACATTTGCAGGTTATAAAAATGGGGTCACACAAACCCCCTTTACACATTTGCTCAAGTTTGTCAACAGGGGCATGTAATGTTTCAAGGAAGATCACCTGCCCATCTTGCTGAGGGTGGGTGCAAGGGCCAAGAACCTGGAACAGCATAAGTAAGAAATTACCCTTGTAATTACCTTGAGACATTGCACCAGGTTTTGTTTTATTAACTGCTTGCCTTTGAACATCCTTGTCCATCCTTACTTTGCCCCTGCTCTCTTCTCTTTTTGTTGGAATATCAGTCTTTTCTTTTTGTTATTTTCTATTCCCTTGATAGTTGTAGCCTTTTAATAAACTCATTGTATTTTTACTGTTTTACCTGGCTAATTTCAGTTTACTCAAGAGGGAACAGACTGTTCATGTTCCACTGCTACTTCAGAGGACCCCCTGGATTTTGGGGCTCCCTCTTAACCTGGGAAAGAGATTTTCCTAAGGTAGTCTCCTCCCGTCTGAACTCTCTAGCTCTGGGTGGTGGCAGTTCCCAGTTCATTCCTGATTTACCCAGTTAAAACTGTTAACTCCACCAAGAATGGTCCCAAGCCCAGTTGCAAAAGGAGGGTGGTCACCCTGCCACAGTGACCAGAACTGGGAAGCCAGGCAAGAAACCACATGGAAATCTGAACAAACTCATTTGCTTATGATACCGTATCCAGAGTAGCTGTTGTGCCAGCACTGAGGATCTATGGTGCTGGTGAGAATTGGACCACAGGTCAAAAAACGAACCAGTGATAGACCATCAATGAAGCTAGAAATATTGCCAACAATCACAAAGAGTGGAAGCATATCACAAATGACACATGGATCCCAGTGGCACCTACAGCAGAATATTGGTTGAGAGGACAACCTGCTCCCCAAGTGCCAGCTAAGGATTAAAGAAACAGACCCAGTTAAAAGGGAGCAGGAAGGTGGATGCTAGTTGTTAACCACTAGGCATGTCCTATCCTCCATCTACCTTTATAACTATTCCTAGTTATTAAAGAAAATCTTATTTGTCTAGATACAAATGATGGTGGAGTGCAGGAGATGTTAAGAATTTCTTCATAGGCACATTGGCAGGGATGGCAGAACTTTGCTAATTCAGGTAGCAGATCTGCTTGAAGTGTATCTGATTCTTTCTTTCTTTCTTTCTTTCTTTCTTTCTTTCTTTCTTTCTTTCTTTCTTTCTTTCTTTCTTTCTTTCTTTCTTTCTTTCTTTCTTTCTTTCTTTCTTTCTTTCAATAAGCAAACACTGCTAACCTGGATAACTGTGTGGTGGATTCACATTAGAAACAAAAGCCATTATCTAGTCCATCAAGGTAGCAAAATTCCTACCATTCTCTGCTAGCGTCTGCAGAACCTCCAGGATGATTTCAACCTTCTCATGGTGGCTTGCCCTTCGCAGTTGATGTACCAGATGCTCGGCAATCCTGGTTTTGCTGAGGGCCTCTTTAGCCATGTCTGAATAAAATATTACATTGTATGAATCGCTTGATTTAAATAAACAATTTAAAACAAAAGTTCCATCAGATGAGAGGTAATCAAATTACCATTCTGATTCTGGGTATCTTTCTGAAAGGCTCCTGTACTAACTGTTGTGAACAAATGGCAAGAGCCATATGTACAGATGTACAGAGCCTATGAGGAAAGGACCCTCCACTGGAGCTGGTGAAGTGCTATTCATATCAAACTCCTTTTGGGGTTAGGAGACCCTGCATGAAGCTCAGATTTTGCGCGCGCGCGCGCGCGCGCACACACACACACACACACACACACACAGAGCTCTGTTTGGAAATCTTTGCCTTATGCTAGGCTCTATCCTTTCACCAACAGTCTCTGTCAGTGCTTGGAAGGCACATTTGATAATTTTGTAATAGAAAGTGGTAAATTTTACAGTTATTCATTTAACTATTTGATCAAAGTCTGGTTCAGGAATTGAGAACAGAGCCTGAAATCAAAGTCCATTTTTCAACCATCTGCTAGATTTTGAAAAACTGATGAGAATTTTTTTCAGTTCTAGTCTGATCCGCTCTTGACATATGCTAGCAGAACCTGGGGGTACTCTTATTTGGAATTAATGAATCAATACCACTGTAAAAATCTGTGAAGATTAAAGGGCTAGATTAATAATTCAGCTAAGTATGGAAAATGGAACCTCTTGTTGAAACATAATTATTGGAGATCACATACACGTGAAGAATAGCTGTCTCTTCCCTGTGTTCAAGTGCTTTAACACTTCCCCCATCCTCATATTATCAACTGGTTCCTTGTCATATGACAGAAGAGCAGGTGCCATGCTCCCAACTGTGGGGAAATTTAAGATACTGGAAACCGAAGCAGAATAACCTGACATGTAGAACGTGATGGGCAGTGAGCAGGAATAGGGAAGCGTTGATCATTTTGTATGGTGGTCTCTGTGTGGTCATATAGTCATAGGCAGAGAGTGATGGTTTGGATGAATAATTCAGAATATCCCTCACCCTTCCAAGATATAGGCATTTTAATTTGAGGGGACAAAGAACCACCTTTCCTTTCCAAATCCTAGTCTGTGAGACATGGATCCAGTTGGGCATATGCATATACAGGTTTTTCTCATGTTTAATGGGATCACTGCTGGAGCATGCTGTGTATTGGTAATAGGTAAGAGAAGATACATTGTGTGACAACACTGTACACCCCTCCATCCCAAACTGTAGGTGACTTTCTTTGTTAAGCCGCAAAATATATTGGTTACTACAGCCTTATGTTTCTGTGTATATGTGTTGAAGGCTGTTCCCGATTAAATGGAAGTGCCATGCAATTGCAAGCAAACTAGAATTCAATGTACCGAGATCTGCAAGGTTGGATAAAGCCAGCAGGTTGACACGGACAAGTGGCTCATTGTCAGGGTAATCTGACAGTATCCTGACCAGTGATGTGATCACTTCTGCTCCCACTAGCTGCTCCTGAAGGTCATCTACAAAAGAGAAATGCAGAAATTAGGATCAAGGGTGGATCTCCTGGACACTGCTATGATCCATTAGAATATTCGTTAGACCAGGGGTGGCCAAATGGCTTGTGAGTACATGTGGCTCTTTGACATATAACATGCAGCTCTTAGAAATATGTTGGCTGAGCTCCTTTTTACATCCCAATTAATTTAATATTAAAGGTAAAGAAATTTCAAGTTTTGTAATGATTTACCGGGTATAAACTGAGAGTCCACTGGATTCAGACATACTTTTAATGTCCACAGTGAATAACTATATTCAAGAATTTAAATGCTTTTTAAATATTGTGGCTCTCTAAAATTTCTCTTGCAGCTCTCAAACATCTGAAGTTTATTGTATGTGGCTCTTATGTTATGCAAGTTAGACTAATTATGCTAACAAGGATCTTCTCTATGGAGAACTCGTGCAAGGAAAGCACCTTACAGGTAGACCACAGTTGCGATACAAGGACATCTGCAAGAGGGATCTGAAGGCCTTAGGAATGGACCTCAACAAGTGGGAAACCCTGGCCTCTGAGCGGCCCGCTTGGAGGGAGGCTGTGCAGCATGGCCTTTCCCAGTTTGAAGAGACACTTGGCCAACAGTCTGAGGCTAAGAGGCAAAGAAGGAAGGCCCATAGCCAGGGAGACAGACCAGGGACAGACTGCACTTGCTCCCAGTGTGGAAGGGATTGTCACTCCCAAATTGGCCTTTTCAGCCACACTAGACGCTGTTCCAGAACCACCTTTCAGAGCGCGATACCGTAGTCTTTCGAGACTGAAGGCTGCCAACAACAAATAATATTGTATAGTTTGGAAATGATGGCAATATGCAGGGCAAGATGTAAACCACTGACGTAAGTTTTCAAAGCTAGCTATATAGTTATGTTCCTGGCACACTGTACAAGCAACTGAGACGAAAAGGAGGGACCCCCATCACAAACACGTTACAGGCATACTATATACATGAGCATTGGGTCTGTTCACATGATCAACTCAAGGGCAGGGAGCTGTGCTTGCTAGTGAGATCCTGCTCCCCCCTTAACAAAAGTTCACTATACTACTAAACATACTAGCATGGTATGGTTGGTACTGCCATGGGATCTGTCTACACTAGTTTTACAACCAGATTAACACAAAACAGAACAAGGCTAGTAAAACAGAACAGATAAAACACAAGTTCATAAGGATTCAGTTAGACTCAATAATTTCTCCTTTCCATACAGGAGGAAAAAAACCTTACTGTTTCATTAACAGCACAAGGTTATGCATATCTACTCAGAAATAAGTCTGTGTGAGTTCAATATGGGACTGACTCCCAGATACATGTGAGTAGGACTACAGCCTAAGGGCCCAATTCTATCCAATTTTCTAGTGCCGGTGCAGCTGTGCCAATGGGGTGTTCGCTGCATCCTGTGGTGGGCAGGCAGTCACAGAGGCCTCCTCAAGGTAAGGGAACATTTGTTTCCTTACCTCTGGGCTGCATTGTGGCTGCACCAGAGCTGGATAGGGTTGGGCCTTAGCTTATCCATTCAAAGATGGAACCTCATGGTATGCAGTGCTCTAACAAATGCCTTCCTTTTCCATTGACCTTTACTCTCTGCCTTACTGTGGCTACTTACTGTTATCATAACAGATACGCCCAATGGCTCGGCCTACGTGAAGCAACATCTCTTGGTCTGTGCTATCCAGCAGTGGTATCAAAGCAGGCACCAGCCCAGCATCTATACAGAGGCTCTTCATTTCCTCTGCAAGGACAAAAGAGAGACGTGATATTCCCCTAATGCTCTGATCAGGCAGGTTGACATTTTGAAAATCCAAAGAAATTGGTTCCCATGACTAGGTTGAAAGGAACGATGTCAAAACTAGGGCAGGTGTTCTAAATTTGGACTCATTTGGATGGCATTTCTGGAACGTGATAAAAGCAAGCCCCTCACAGTTCAGCATGCCAAGCTTTAAAGGGAAAAGGGGATCATACTTTTCTGTGCTCTTAAGTTTGTTAAACTTGCCTTATGCTCATTAATCAGTGCCCCAAACAAGAGCCCATTTTTTTTTAAAAAAATGATGAATATGAGAATTTGTTCACCCCCCCCCCCTTGGTTCAGAAACAAGGTGGTGAGATGCCTGTGCATATCCAACAAAATGATCAGGCATTCAAAAGAGTGTAAAGGGTCCCCTGCCTCGTGCATCATCTCTGCTGCCTCATGGACTGTCAAAACATCCTCTTTGTCTCTCACTTTTCACTATTTTATCAGACAAGTGGCAAAGGTTGACCTCAGGACATCTTGGGCACCAAATTCCCCCCCCCATTTTTTTCAAGGATTGATCACTAAGTTTTGCCTCAGAAATCAAAGGCTTTTGAATGCATTTTAACTGGCGATCCTCACTGCTCCCAATTCAAGTTTTACAAAGGGTTGGCCTTTGAGAAACCCCTGTTTAGGTAAGAGGGACTCTAGTATACCACAAAGTAGATGAGTATACCACTTTGAAGATATACAGAAGCCTGTGAAGAGGCCTTGTGGAAATCACAGTTATTTCTGTCCTTTGAGGCCTATTTCAAAATCTGGACATTCTACCTCAACTCCAAAATGCATTAAAACAAAACAAAATTCCAGCTGTCTCCACATTCAGTAACTGGACTTGCTAACTGTGGAGTTTGGTATCATTTCTAGGGTTAAATTAAGGGGGACATTTTCTTTCCCTCTAATAGATTTAACCATTTTTCTCTTTATTACAACGTTTAGGAAGAAATAAAGATTTGGTGACATTTTAGGTGTCACTGTTCAGTTCCAATTACAAATGAACATCCAAAAATTAAAAAATAGAATAAAAAGAAATGGAGATGTTGATTGGTGCCCTTTAAGGACAGGTCTATCATATGAGGAGAAAACAGGTCTGAAAAGCAAATGTAAGCTTCACGGTCAGTGTTAATGGATGGATTGGTACATTACAGGTGTCCAGGAATCACGAGCAATCACTTCTTCTCTTAAAATGACATGCCACGTACCATTTTTAGCTATCTCTGCAAGCACCTGGGCTGCCTTCACTGCACAGAGGGAGTTGCTTTGCAGAAGTCGGGCTAAAGCTGGCAGCACCTCACCTTTAGAGAGAAGACTGGAGGTTCTGTGCTCTGCAATGATAAAGAACTCAGCTGGCTTAAAGGGCAGGGGGAATTGGGATTCTCAGCAAAATGAAATGAAGGCTGCCAGTTCACAACCTGAAAGGGAAGATGTGCTGGTTGCTGTGACCCAACCAATTTTATTTTGGGTTATGACTTGAAAGAAGCTGGCCAATGTGCTGGGGCAGGTCTCTGTTAAAGATCTCTTCTCTAATACCAATCATTTAGCATTGCCACCTGGGTCACTTCAACTCCATAGCTGCTGCCCCACCTGGAAAGCTCCTGGACCCTGGCTATAAGGAAAGAATCTTGGATTACCACTGTGGCGAGCACTCGGTTTAGTTGGAGAGAAAGTTAGGATATGAATAATTCAAACAAACTACTCTTCCTAATACTGTAATTCTTGTAGCCTTATTCCCCACCTCCTTTAAGCCATTTCTGCCTGACCTTGCATGTACACAACAGGGATCAAATGTGTACACCTGTGGGCAGAAATGGATTAAACATGTCTATTTAGTGTCACTGGCCCTATCCATGGCTGCATCTTTTCCTTAATGAAAGAGATGCAAAGTTATGTTTCTGCTTGTGTTTAGCCCTTTGGTGCACCTTGAGTTGCTCTTAGAACAGTAGCACATAATTATAAATATAGAAACTAAAGCCATGATATGCCTCAGAGGCATAACAACTTCTTGTGCCTACAATATAGCCACCAGCAACCAGTATGTTATCATTCCATAACATACTTTAAATTTTCATAATCGCTTTAAATTTTCGCTTTAAATTCCATAATCGCTTTAAATTTTTGAAACAGCCTTGGGATGATGTAAGTTAAAAGGTGGGATATAAATGTGTAAAATGAATATTGCCTTGCTCCTGATCTTGTCGATGGAATAATGTAGCATTGCAACCTGCGTGTTGCAACACTCTTTGGGTGTTGGTATATATATTAAGAACCTCTGCTGGTGGCCAAAAAGCTGCTTGTGGTGACTGAGGAGGGTTGGTCTCCACCTTGTCTCCCCTACTTTGGGGTCTCAGGCTCCAAGCATGGGTGCAAACTAATGACATGTTCATTTTGTGTTGGCTATTTGGAAGCCACTGCCTGGGTGCCAAACAACCTTTCTGAGTCTCTGGCCACTGCTGTAGAGAGGAAGGCTCCATTCCAAAGGGAATGGTGTGTCACTGGTCACCATGCTTGCTATGGTAGCAGTATACAGTAGTTAACACTGGGCCTGTGGTAAGTGGCGCTTTCTTCTCTAGAAGTTGTCAAATGTTACTCTTGTAGTGTGCAAGTCAACTTTGTAGCCTTCAAGCCCAGGTTATGTCGCTATGGCAACCGCACAAAGACCTCCGTCCTCTGAAGAGCAGATGACAGCTGCCTTGCACAGGCTGACAGGTAAAATAACCTGCTGCCACTTCAATGAGGCACAAGTAGAGCTGTGGCTAACAGTAAGTAATTGAACTGCCTACTAACTTTGTACTACGGCTCAGGGCCCTGTTCTATTGTGTGCTCCAGGAAACAAAGGCAAACAAGGGCAGGCTATTGGTGGATATTTTCACACTGAAAGGTAACGTAATTCTTAGTTATTGTAGCTTTCTGATAAGTTGACATGATTAAGGGGTTAACTGGACGCTCATATGAGTAGAACTAAGAACTTGTGGGTAATTGCATCATTATTTCTTTTAGGGATGATTGATGGAGGACAGGTCCAACACTACCATTAGGCAAGTGGCTTTCATACTTACAACTTTCAAGCAAGTAGAACCTCTCTTTCCACATCTATTTGTTTGCCACAGAACCTCTGCACATTGTAGTGTATTCTGGGGCATGCTCTGTGATGCACAGTTGTTCACACAGAGCACTGATTTACATATCAGAAGACCTGTGGAAGAGGCTAAAAGACACCTACCAACATTTCCTCCGAAGGTAAAATTGAGAAAGTACTTTGTTAGGGAGAGGTTTTAGAAAATCGTACTTGGTAATTAAGAATTGTTAGAGTTTATGCTCTAGGAGTGATTGGAAGGCAATCACCTTTGACATTACTTTTAGCTTTAGCTTTTAAGAACTTAGTTTCAGTATTACTTTTCATTGTTCTCTGTGGGAATATCTCCAGCTCTTTCCAAATTGACTCTCTGATACATCCTCACTTCCAAGCTGTGGCTGCAAACTCTTCAGTGACTCCCACGCATGACAAAAAGTAATGTCATGGACACAGCATGGAGAGACACTATTTCTGCAGCTAGGAAGACTGCAGAGGGCAGGCACCTCGTGTCCTAAAAAGCATTGCCTGCCTGCCTGGAGAAGTGAATTCTTCCATTTGAGAGGATGAAAGAGTACGCGATAAAGAAGACACCCGTTTGATCTAGGACAGTGGTTCCCAAATTGTGGGTCGGGACCCACCAGTGAGTCACGATGCAATTTTTGGTGGGTGGCGGAACTGACAAGGTAGATTAGGCTATGTTCATCAAGGGTTAAACTGCTAATGGGGGGGGGGAAGCAAAGCTTCCCAATTGCTATTATAGCCACATTCCTTAGTATTCATAAATGTCAAGCTTCAGCCTGACGTCACAATGCCCAGTCTCCCTCCTTCAGGTAGGCAGCTTCAGCCTGAGGTCACAATGCCCGGTGTGATGACCCACAATGAGGTCTCTCTCCTTCACGCAGGTAGCATTAGTCTGGGGGCACAATGATCAGTGCGTGGGCAGAGAAACAGTGGGCTGTGACAGAAAACTGGCAGGCAGGCACTCAGCTGTTACAGGGCTTCTGCTTACTGTGAGTACCAATGGTGGCCTGGAAAACGTTTTCAAACCTACCTTTAGCCCAAAAATGAACTTTTGTCTCTGCCTCCTCATTTATTTTGCTATTTATGAGTATGGTGGTATTACTTTTAATGTGACTTTTAGAATTTTCCCTACTGAAATTAATGTAATAATTATACTCTTCCAGATTTTCACTATAAGGGAATGGATGAAGTACGTTTAAAAAAGGAAAAGTGTAGTGGTTCCCAGCCTACTGGCTGAAACTGGATCCTGACCTGTTGAAGCTCTATACTGTTATTGGGTATGTCAGAAGGCAAATAATCCTTTATACTAGTGCCTTTATATATGTATATATGTATATATATGTATGTATGTGTATATATATGCCCACACACTGATCATACACACACACACACACACACACACACACACACACACACACACACACACACATATATATGAAAAATGAAAGACTTTTAAAAAGATATTGTTATGAAAAGTTACTATGAGGCATATTTTGGTAAAACTAACACTTTTTGCAAGGGGAAGGTAAGGGGTTCAGGGTTAGCCCGTAGAAATGATATTTCAATAATACTCAACTATCTTCTGCCAGAGCCTGAAGAACTCTATTTAGACTTTCAAGAATCTGGTCTTCACCTTCAGTGTTTCCTTCACCAAACTTGAGACGTTCCAGGCATAGATCCAGTGACTCTGTTCAGAAGGCAAATGTAAAGGATGAGGATAATATATGTGCTTACAAAATTAGCCCTATATTAAAAGAATATAGGATGTTCCTTGAAAAAGAGCATATTTTTAGGATGATTTATGTACCCGTCACTTACAAAGCTTACTTACAAGTTCAATCTTCTTGGTAGAAACATTGTATTCACCAATTACTAAAGAATGCAAATCTGTTAGGAATACATGCATTGATCAGCATTAAAAAAAAAATCCAAAACCTTTGCCAGAACTAACAGATTCCCCACAAATATAGTTGATTTACATAATTTATGCTTCTTCTGAGATCCAAACTCAGTCCAGACACTTAACTGGGATTGTGTGGCATGGACAGTCCTCCTGAATGAAGAAGAATGCAATCTGTCCCTTCCCCCCCCCCTTACTCAACTATCATCTGCATGGACCTCCACATGGCGGACCCATATTCCACATCAGTTTAGGTCATTGGTTCCCAAACTGTGGGTTGGGATGCACCAGTGGGTTGCAACCCAATTTTTGGTGGGTCGTGAAACTGACAAGCTGATAGGTGACAAGGAAAATGTAGTGAGCCCTGTGGAAAGCAAGACAGAGGGTGCCCAAGTAGGGAAACATGACTTCATCCACTTTGAAAGGTAAGCCAAAGGAACGTAGCACCACCAGAATGACCCCTATGAACACAGACTCCAATAGACTTTAAAGAAGGTGTTCGTGCCCCCCCCATAGTAACAAGGATAAACCTCAAACCTCAGATGCTTGGTTGGCTGGCAAAGTGAAACTTTTGTTTGTTGTCTCATAAAGCTGTGTGGGTCCTGATAGAGTGTCATTTTAAAAAGTGGGACATGGTGCTAAAAGGTTTGGGAACCACTGGTTTGGGTGTATGGTGAAGGTGTGAGGTCAATGCTTGTCTCTTCATCCCACAAAAAGGCTTATCTCTCCCTTAGACATTGTTTGTCAAAGATGTAATATTTTTTTCTGGCAAGGAATGGGGAAATATGGCAATGGAGCAAGGGGAATGTTTGGACATGCTGGGAGGCTTCATTGAGGTTCTGTGAGGACCAGACCTTCCTAGAAGGAGCATGAGCCTGTGGGTGATGGTGGCCAGGAGCAATTCTTACTGGATTGGGTAATGCCCTTTCCTCTGTCATATAGACTTGTCACTGGTACCCAGGCATTGGCAGTATCCCATAAACAAATGCACATTAGGCACTTACAAATGCTTTTGAAAAGCAAACAGTCAACCTGTAGTGTGTGGCAAGAGTAAGAGCGATGGCTGTACCAGTTTGCTGGTCTGTATGTATACAGGATATATTGTGAATCTAGGATCGTGAGCTGGGTGAAGAATGCACAGCAGCCACGATTTGCATATAGCATCTGTCTTCATCCTTATTGGTAACTCACTGTATAGAGAGAAACATGACCCAGGAATGAAAGGTACATCTGGCATGTAAGGATTATCACCCAGAGTAAGGGGTTCTGCTTGGCACAGCTTCCACAGAAGTAATAAGTGTACCTGTTGGCAGTTAATGAGTGATGAGGCAGGTGCAGGATGTTCTGGAAGACATTCACCTGTTTTACCTCAGTAGAGGTGGAAAGCCTTGCAGAGGACTACAGTACCTTTTGACTGTGGGTTCAGTCACTGAGATCTTAGTGGGAGGGAGAAGAACAAGGGGCTGAAGGAACGCTGGTCTAAGGAAAGTGAAGGAAGGAGCCAAGGAAGAACCGTCTCCAAGGTTATCTATTTTTCACATTTTTATACCGCTCTTCCTCCAAAGAGCTCAGGGTGGTCTACACGGCTGTTCCCCTCCTTTTGTCCTCACAACAGCCCTGTGAGTTAGGTGAAGCTCAGAGAAAGTAAAGTGACTGGCCCAAGGTCACCCAGGAAGCTTTGTGGCTGAGGGGGGATTCAAACCTGGATCTTCCAGGTCTAAGTCCACCTCCCAAACCACTACACCACCCTGGCTCATAATTTCCTGGTAATTAGAGCCAAGCCTGATAGCTGGAGTACAGTATTGTGATGATGTAGTCTTCAGATCGTAAACTACAGTTGAACCTCCACCCAGCTTGCCAAAAATGTAAATATGTCTTCTTTGTAGCTGCCAGGAGTCCGACTGCTACAGTTACCTCAGGCTTAATAATATATTGACCATATTAGGAATTTTCACCTACGTTTCTTGTTTTAGGAAAAGACCAGGCTGTTACACCCTTTTGACTGAAGGGAGGTTGTTTAACAAATGGAAAGGTACAGATGAACAGTACTGTGGGATAGTCACTAGAACCACATAGCATTAAGCCATTTCTTCCCAACACTGCATATATGCAACAGGGAACAAACGTGTACACCTGTGGGCCAGACAAAAATGGGTTAATTTAAAACAAAAATCCAGGTGCCTTGTTATTTCCCTAGAGACTGAATTGCTGGAATAACACCATATGCACACTGACTTTCAGAGTCCTTAAAGGACATTGACCAGATGGAAGACTAACTTGTTGTAGTACAAAAACAGAAAGAGATATAAGAGAGAATAAAATGATCACTGGAATTGGTGGTTTACCAAATAAAGATTTGTCTGTGATAGATTAACACTTCCAGAGGTATAGATTATAACTCACTTTCTCTTCTACTTCAGAACTTGCTTTTACGACTACTAAATGCTGGGAGTATATTGGGACTGGGATTTCAAAGAATGAAATAGGAAGGAATCTCATTTTTCCCCTGAAATGTAGGAATTTCTTCCTTTTATTCTTCCAGACAGTGATGTGTTCCTCTTCAAATTTGCTGCTAAGTATTCTATATCTATGCCCTTCCCTGTGCAGACAGACCTGCTCACTTGCTTGAGGAAAGCCGAGCATCACTCCCCATTCCACAAGCCCTCCAGAATTTTTTCTCCTAATCAGGTAAGTTCCTTATTCTTGTTATGTCAGAGTAGATAACAGAAATCATTATTTTATATAATCCCTTAGGGAAAATTGCCCAGCTGAACATAAGGGCCTTTACATAGAACTTGTTGAATAACACAGGAATGCTTTCAGCGGCCATCAGCTTGAGGTCAAGGGAGAGAGCATACAACATGGACTGTTCACCTAAGATGAGGCTGTCTGAACCTCAGGAAAAAGCTATCATGCATGTTTTGAAGCCAGAGAGTGCCCTATTATCATTCTTCAGAGAAACAGCAATAGCTCCTGAGAGACAATTGTAGAATGAGGCCATTACCAGGTTGCCACAAGTCCTGGGGTAAAGTCCAGCTCTGAGCTTCCCATGGTGCAGTGGGGCTTCCACTGGCACTGGTTCCGAGTGTTCAGGGCAGAGCTGAGCCAGGTAGTCATTGCCCAATGTGGCTGACCTTGCAAAGGTCCTCCTGGAATGAGGACCTTGTGGATCCTGCTTTGAGTGTACAGGTTGCATTTCCTTAGATCTGCAACTAAACTGTGAGAGTATAATAAGAACAGGTAGCCACTTGGTCTTGGAACTATTTCAAAGTACTGTGGAAGACCACTTGTCATACACAAATGAACAGAAATCTGTGACAGTTTCCCTGTAACTGGTATAACGAGGCTAAAAATGTAAAGCCATTATTGCTCAAGGAATACAACAGTCCTTGCACAATGGAGCTGGAATCACCAGCTCAGCTTGCAAACATAGAATCGTTGACCAAGTTGGACCCCTTTCTGTGAAGTTGCATCCCTTTCAACTCCTTCACAGCAGAAATCAATAGCTATCCACATGTATCTGTCACCTGGGCATCCGAAGAAGCAATGTTCTTACAATTCACTGTTAATTAAGGACTGGCTTTTTCAGCTCAGGCTAGAAGAGAAAAAGGAAGATGTAGCTGTTTAAAGTATTGTCTACTGCACACCCTGCGTTCAGTGGTGGTGGTGGGGTGACCCAAGGGCAAATAGGTGAAAGTAGGAAATTTTTTACTTACATCCACATAAGCTCTAGGGCTGCCTGTGGTTCTCCTTGGACATATCTCCTCCTGGGACCCCCTCTTTTGGTGGCATATGTCCAAGGAGAGAGAAGATGCAGGGAGGTTAAAAATGGAGGAGATAAGATTCAGTGTGCGTATTGCTGCCAGGATCCACCCCCTCCCACCTTCTTTCTACCCCCAATCCTTCCACTCTCTACCCCTCCCTGTCCATAGCCTGCCCCCATGACTGAGTTACCAGAGACAGGGCCACTGTGGGCCACTAGCATTCTAGCAGTGCACCTTGACCTATTGCATTGCAAAATAGTTTCAGGCTGCTGCCAGAAACGGCAGGGATTGGCAATCGTAGGATTGGGATGTCATTGTGTTTGAATTTTGTGTTTTTTATTGTTTTCAATTCTCTTTAGCCACCTTGTAACTATTTACTGAAAAGGCAGAATTTAAATATTTGTATATATGTGATGTAGGAGCAGAGTACTTAATACTTGAGTTTATTTTGGAAATTCAGTCAGAACAAAATAGAACACAGTATGCATACATTCAGCCCAAATGTTAAATCATTACCACCCTTAGTCTAGGAAATCCCCAAACGAGTGACTGCATTCATCTGTGCTTGGTTGCTTAATTTTGGAGGTAATTAAGATGAAGCATGCACAGAATGGTTGGCACATTTACTGTGGGCATTGGAGAAGAATGCTGTCTTTGGTAGTGTGTGCTGAGCGAGCTGATTTTTGCTCCTGCCCTTTCTGCACAGTGGTCGTGAAAACGGTGTTCATATGAAATGATCTGAAATGACAGGTCTGCATAATGCTGGAATTCCATGCCATCTTGCAAACCATATCACTGCCTTATTGAAATGCAGCCGACGGTTTTGCAATTGAATAACTGGCTGCATCCTGTGTCTGTTGGTGTTTATAAATGAGATAATGATTATGGCTAGCATTCCAAACTTTCCTGATCGTAGGCTCCACACCAATTCTTTTCAATGGGTATATGTATCTGCCTGCCTGCTTAAGCTGTTTTTGCCCAACGTTGCAGATATGCAACAGGAATCAAATGTGTAGACCCACGGGCTGGGCAGAATTGGGTTAACATGCAGCCAATTCTATGTGTGTATTGGGATGTCTCATAAAAATTCCATGAGACTTACTCCCAGGTGTGTTACTCCTCCAACATGGGACTGCAAAGATACATAGATGATCTGAAAAATTGTGGTGTATATTAAAAGGTCTGGCAACAGGTCATTTGCAAATGCTTGTGATTTCTCAAAACAGGTATGAAAGTCTATCTACGTAGGCATTTTCATTTTATAATGTGTATTGCTGGATTTGTAGGTGATATCCTGCTTAATGCAATAGGTCTTGCCAGCCATTCTGCTTTTGACACTGACTGTTTCTCTATGATTAGTACAAGAGCGAGATTTAATCACTGGATTAAGCCAGTATAATTGGTGAGACGGAAAATTAAGGGCATGCATTGTTTGAAAGTGGTTCTTTCTTGTGTCTGGGTTAGTTCTGGCAAGTTATTGTGGAGGAGAATGAAAAAGAAAATGTGAAAGATTGCTTTTCTTTTCAATAACAAGTTGTGAATTTTGTTTATGAAACTGAAAGTTACCTGGCATTTTATTCAGTTTCTCAAAAGCACATCTGTGTAATCATTTTGGTAAATTTTAAAGTTGAATGATTTATCAGCTAATCATTCTAAGAGTGGCAGCCCTTATAATCTATAGGAAGATATATGCTGTAAACAGATTTTCTTTTACACATACACATGCCCACATGCACACAACACCCCTCACAATCATTTTTTCAGGTTCTCCGTAATGAAGAAAAATGAGCCCTCATATCTGAAATCCCAAATTCACTTTCTATATTTAGCACAAGCTTTACTCACCCATGGATGCTGCCGCTTTCTAGACTGGAGATAATAAGGAACACACCGTCTGTGAGGCTCTCTCCTTTACAGCTACCAAGCTGTGAGTAAGGAGAATATTTTATAGCTCTCCAGCAGACTGGCAGCCCACAGCTCCTCTCTTTCCCTCACCCGTTTCTTACTCTGTGACCCTGTTCTTCACATGCTTCTAATACTGCTTAATTACTTAATCCTCATTGCTGTTTGTGTTTACAGTTTAGATATCATTAAGAGAAAAGGAAACATAACAGAAACTATCATGCTGGGGGTGGGGGGAGGAGAGAAACTCATACGGTGTAGCTCCATAGCAATTTTGATTAGTTCTCATCTAGGATTGTCAAACTTCCAGGCATTATTGCTAAGCATTTATGGGTGCATCTACACTGAGTTCTGTCCAGCTCAAGCTGACCTTGGCTTCAACCTAATACTTGGCTCACCACACGGCAATCACAGACTAGGGCAGATCTGGGTCAAGCTTGCCACTGACAACAGTGTGCTGCAAAGCTCCCATCGGAATGATTTCCTGGCATTTAACTCATCAGGTGGCAATCCTGATCTGCTTGAGCAGCTTGAATAAAACTCGACTGTGTTCATACAAATGTAATTGTGGAAGGAGGAGATGTAACAGCTGTGGAATACCTTCTGCTTTGTATGCTAAAGGTCCCAGTTTCAATCCCTGGCATCTCCAGGTGAGTCTGGGGAAGACCCTTGTCTGAAATCTTGGAGAGCTGCTTCTTGTCAGTGGAGACAATATGGAAGTAGGTGGGGCAATGGTCTGACTTGGGATTAAGTCAGCAGCTTCGCATCTTCAACTGTCTAATTCAGTATTTCTCAAAGTGTGCTGCAAGGAGCCTGACACATCTTCAGAAGCTTCACATCATGAGTGGCCACCATGATTGGTACTGCCCCACTCAGACCATACGCTGGTACTCTGGGGTTCCCTGAGACTCCATGCATGCACTGGTGGGGTTCCCTGAGACTCCGTTTAGGAGTGTCAAGAACTCCAGAGACTGAAAAGTTTGAGAATCACTTGTCTAATTCAATGAGGCTCCTTTCATTTATATGGTAAAGAACTAGAGTAAGTACAGGGCTCGCTGAAAATTAAGCCCTCCCCCTTACATTACCTTTTGAGTACTTTTAATAACCTGCACAGGTTTGAATCCCTGAATGAAAGGGGTCTTGAATGGGGGAATTTGATGGTAGAGCTGGGGCTGCTTACTCCCTACACAAATGTGGCAGCTTGCAGTTGGAAGGAACCACCTACCTTGTGTAGCTGGCCAGGTGCTACAGCTGTGACCACCTCAACTGAGTGCAGGTAACACAAGGAATAGCAGGGTTGCATCCGGCTTTATTGAGTTACACATTGGACCAGTGTGGCATAGAGGTTAGATTGTTGGACCAAGGAGACCTGGGTTTGAATGCCTCACAACCAGGAAGTCCACTAGGTGAGCCTGGTCAGTCACTGTTTCTAACCTAACCTAGCTCAAGTTGGTGTTGTGAAGATAAAACGGGGTAATCTACACATGCCACCCTGAGCTCTTTGAAGGAAAGGCAGCATATAAATGTGAATACGAATACCAGTAAAGTTGTTGATTCTAGCCTGCCTCCCTATTCAGAGAAACTCCTCACCCTGTACAGATTGTACTGCTTGTCCACCTACTGTACCAGCCCCTTGCTTCTAGAGTCCAGAACCTAGAGGATTCTGCTGTTGAGCAAGTTAAGAAGCATACTCTGTACATGAGCGGGAACCCAAGTGAGCAGCTCTTAAATATAGCATGCTGAATCCCGTTGACTGTTTGGAATGCTACTGGACTAGGTACAGGGCAATCTGTGTAAACAGAACAATTTGTTTGGGATTGCTTGTTGCCGCAGAAGGGACAAAATGAAATACTGCACATATGGGTAAAGACAAAGAGAGACGTGCATGTGATAAAACTCATCTTCTCTTCCATACGTCATTGTTCAAGTGCTGTGAATACCAATGGCAAACTCAAGATGCTTTGCAAAGCATTGGCAGTTAGGCAGGCAAGGAAGGTCTGAACCCCCCCTCCCGGTGCACACTGTCAAAATTGCTTACAAAGATCATTGCCAAAGAAGACGGAAGTTTAGGAGCCATATCATGTCTACTATGATAGATTGTCGCATAGAGATATGTTCATTCTGATGACTGTGACTGTGGGATCATGATCGTTGTATGTGCAAATGGGCTTTCACAGATGGAACCTTCATATCTGATCACATCACTTCAAAAGTGGTGTTGGAAAATGCATTTGGTTGCCAATCAGGAACGTACAGTAATTAAGGGTCAAACTAGATGCTATATTAAGCACATAAGTTGGGGATAGCATGTTTGGGGCCCAATCCTATGCTTGGCTGGCGCTGCGCAGATAGTGGCGCTGCGCAGATACTGAAACCGCTGCCGCTATATCCTGCAGGGCCAAAGCAACAACCAGTGGTCTTCTCTGGGTAAGGGAACATAAATTCCCTTACCCCATGTCGAGTTCCAATGGCTCCGAACTGGCACAGAACCAAGGAGACCTGTGTCAAGCTCCAAGGCACAGGAGGGGAGATATGATTTGGTGGTAGCCTTTGCCACTGGCCCCACCCCCTCCTGAGCTTAAACTGCCCTTTGGCCTGTCCCCGCCCAGTTTCCCTGCCCCAAAATGCCTGTCCACTGAGCGGCAGGGCACTCAGTGTGGCACCCCTCTGTCTTTGCCACAATCCCAGTCTAGATCACAGCCAGCTATAGCTGCTATTTGCATTTGCAAAAAAGAAAACATAAATTCCTATTTGTGCCAATGGGAACTTCCCCCCCCCCCCACAGCCAATAGCAGTTCTGTATGATTCAGATTAGAAACTTGTCAAGGGCAGAGGGTTAAACTCCCTACTTCAGCCACCCTGGCTACTTCAGAGTGTTTTCCTCTTGATGCTGTACTTGTAAACGAACCCTGCAAATTCTGTTCAAATAATGCAAAGTGCAAGGAAGATATAAGCCGTTGATCGACATAATTTTAGCTTGAAAATCAGAAGGAGCTTCTGAATAACTGTCTGAGTGAAACTTGTGCGTCCCTTATTTATTCTGGGGACAGCAAAATCGCTGCTCCTGGATTTTCTTTAAAGTGATTTGTTCTGTTTGTACTGCACTGTACTCAGAATGAATTTGGGATGTGGCTGTAGAACAAAAGCTATTTAATCAGACTTGTCTTTATAAAACCAAGTCAACAAATAAGGAGATGTAACATCTCTAATGAAGCCTCCTTTTTCATTAACTTACAGCCCAATCCTACCTAAATACCCATGTGGCAATGCAGCAGCACTGGTGCAGCTTCAGCTCCGTCCCATGGGGGATTTTTGGCTGCTGGAGCTTTCCTTAGGGTTAAGGAGGCGTTTGTCCCCTTACTATGGGGCAATTTGGACGTGCCCTAGCTCAGTTGCTGGTGCAAGTCTGTTGCTCCACGAAGGCGGATCATGCACCACTGCTGCTGATCCTGCCCCTCCCAGGCCCAATCTACTCTCCTCCCTGCCCACATCACCATGCTGTTCTGCCCAACCCCTGCCCTGTTCAGCTCCTCCCTCCAACCCCCTGCATCTGCTCACCTCCTTTGGGAGAAGGTGGCTGCTAATTGCTTACTGTGGTGGCTAGCCTGTGTGCACTGGCTTAGTTGCATTTGTAACATCCTTAAAAGAGGCTATGTCAGCAGTGTATATGAAGGAGCCTGGCTCTAAAAGGTCCGAATGTAGTGCCTATAAGCTGCAGAACGCTAATGTTTCTTAAAGGAGTAGGGGGGCAGCACCCCCGTTAAGCAGGGTGGTACGGAACATATCTCCTCTCTCAAGGGACAGGGGGAGTGTGCCCAATAAGTGAGTTACTAAAATGCCCTGCTGATGCCCAGGGAAAATATATTATTAAATGCGCCAGAGCATCCCCATCCACTCCTTTCAATGCCACTCCATCCGTGGCGTGGGCCGAGCCCCACAGCAGCCTGCCCGCCCCGCAGCTCACCACGGTGGGGGGGGTGCACTCCTGCGCAGCGACCACTATGGTGCTTGCCCCACCAGGTGGCCGCCCGCCCCTGGCGGGGAGGGGGCCAACCTGTGTGCCCAGGCTGCGTCAGCCACCGCACGCCCAGGGAAGGGGGGCGACACATGGGCCCGGGCTGCGCAACACGCCCGGGCCACACCCACCGCATTGTGGGCTGCGCTCTGGCACTGCCCACCCACCATGCTGTCTACCGCGGCACAGGGGGCAGCAATACAAACTCCGATCTCCCTGCTGTAATTGGGCAATCGGGATTGTTTCCTCTTTTACTTGTAGTGAAATTGATTTGTTTTGAGTATGAATGATCACAAGGAGAACAGAACATGTTTTACCCCTGAAGAAGGCAATATGCTGAAATGCAGTGGGCAATTGTATTTTCTATTAAACTTTTGCTACTTCTACCACTTTTGGAGGCTTTGATTCTCCTCCCCCCCCCCCTTTTTCTGGTTTCCTTCATACTGCTTCTTCTGTCTGCCATGAACAGGAAAAAAGGACAACCACAGACAGACCTTTCACAGCAGCTCATGTAATCTCAAGTACATTTTCCTTTGGAGAGAGTTCACATCCCAATAACATTGGGCTTTTATATTTTCAAAGGGAGAGAGGCCATTGAATTCCATTCTAGTATGCCTTGCTGCAATTTGAAGCCTTTTGTATTGGACACGCTAACCAAATTGGTCTGCAGAGAACTTCCTGAATCATCAGATAGGATGTGGAAAATTCTTTCCCAGCAACAATTAAAAAAACAAACAAACTAACTAATTTCCATCTCACTTAACATCCAGTCTAAGGAGGAGTTCTGTGACACCTGAGAACTTGGTCACTATTTGTGACTTTTAGTTAGTCCTAATAAAATTTTATTATGTTACTGCTGCTGTTTGTATTTTTTTTTCCTGATGCATCAACACAGCTGCCTGCAGTCCCCCTCCCCATGCATTCATACTTGGAGCTGCTAGTCCTCAAGATTAGAGAAATCAAGTGATCAACATACATATATGAACCTGGTCTTTGGCTAGATCACTACATTGCCGACAGCAGCGTGGAAGCCACTGCCACATGGCTGCTCCCACACTAGCATTTGAAGGAAACAACTTGCTTTATTCATTCCAGTGTGTGGTTGCTTTCCATGCCAGCTCTTTGTTTCTTTCCTACCTTGCTTTATTTGAAAGAGGGAATTTTTAAATATCCAAAACCGTCTTCTAGTTATATGGCTTAAAGTGGCAATAAAGTTCTTACTGTTTGTTTTTAAAAGAGGAATGTTACTTCAGGTACATATTTATATGCTGTTATGAAAACTAAAATTAGGAGTAGAAAAGCAGACGCTGTTGCATAATCGCCCATCTGAATGTTTCTGATTTCCCCCATTCTTCTAAAATACTTATGTAAAGGTGTTTGGCTGCTTCTTTATTCTGGGGCTACGAGGAGAAAAAAGGGGGGCATATTCAGTTCAGGATTGAACTAGATGTTCAGAACAGAGTCACCACTGAATCACTGCCAAATAGGGGTTTGGGGAGAGGGTATAATTCGGTGGTGATGAGCGGTAATAAGCAGAGGCAGTGAACTTTCCTCATCTGCCACTTTCCTCTGCGTACCTTGCCCAGTTCTTTTCCCTGCAACACGGCAGGAGTATCAGTTGGGTAAAAGTACTTGGGTGAGGAGATTGGATGAGGGGGGAAAAGCTGGGTGAGGAAAGGGTTAAACACTTCTTTCCCTACCACTTGCAGGTATTCAGCAATTGGAGTTCACAGACCCGCATCTATCATCCATTTGCTAGTTTGGCCCTTCTGCAACATGTGCGCAAGGGCATACTGCAGTCTGGTCTGAGCATTTGCCCCTGAGGAAAAGTAATTATGCTCAGAATGCCTAGGTCTAACCAGTAATTGTTTTACCATCACATCTTTTTGAGATATGCTTCCTGTTTGTTTTCACTTCTCTGGTGCTGCCTCCCTTGCTAACTGGGTAAGAGGCACTTTTTCAAGTGGGTTGTTTTCTTTTTAGCAGGGGGAGAGTAACTGGCCCTCCTCACCCCAACAGTGTCTTTTCTAGTGGCTGTCTGCTGGTGTTCTTTTGCATCTTTTTAGATTGTGAGCCCTTTTGGGACAGGGAGCCATTTAGTTGTTTGATTTTTCTCTGTAAACCGCTTTGTGAACTTTAGTTGAAAAGCGGTATATAAATACTGTTAATAATAATATACTCAGAGGTCCTAGCACAACAGTTTATTTTTGTTTTGTCAGGAATCACCTGGTAAGTGTTGACATCCCAACCCTCATGATCCCGGGCAGGATGGGGCAGGGAGTTGCATTCTGGGAGGAAACACAGTGACAAATGTCTGCTGGAAACAAGGATTCTGCATTATGACAGATTCCTCCCCAGATGTGCACCCTGTATTCAGTGCAATGGGGATGCCAGATCCAAGTACCTAGAGCAGTGGTTCTCAAACTGTGGGTCTGCGGCCCATCAGTGGATCATGGCCCAATTTTTGGTGGATGGCCCAATTTTTGGTGGCTCGCAAAACTTATAGGGTAGATTAAGCTATGTGCATAAAGGGTTAAATGACCTGCTACTTGCGGGGGGGGGGGAGCACTGCTGCCCAATCACCATAGAGACTTGAGCAGCTGTGAAAGTGAAACTTTTTATTAGGTGGGTCCTGATGATAAAAAGTTGGAGAACCACTGACCTAGTGATTAGGAAGCAAGTTCAGGGCCTGCACAGCCTGTGGCACTGGGTTTAAAACCGCAGACAGGGTGCCATGAAGAGTGGAATGGAAGAGAAACGGAGACAACAGACTCACTCAGATCCAAGCAAGCTGTGAGGAGATGAAGAGGAGGAGATCTGTGCATGCTTCCACCCCCTTCCCTCCCTACAACATATAAGAGGCACTAAGCGGGAGAGGCAGTGGACCTGAGGAGAGATGAATAGGCTTTAACATACATCAACTATCGTGGCTTCCAGCATAGAATTGTGGCTGGATTGACACAAACCAGTATAGAGGCAATTTGGTGCTAGAGCTGAGAATTCAATTAGAGATTTTTCTTCTCCTTGCTGAACAACTTTTCATAGAGTTCCTTGAGGAGGGGAAATGACTATTAAATCGGTTTGACTATTAAATTAGTGAAGAAACGTTTAGGTTTAGGGGGGCCTCCGGTATCATCAGATTAGAGCACAATACTGTACACTGTGTGTTCTCCATAATGTAAGAGAGATGAATGAACCTTTTAAAACCTGCATGTGCAGTTTCTTTTTTATGAATGTTTTAAAAACTGCATGTACAGTGATCCTTCAATTTAACAGACTTTAGAAACAATGGACATTTTCTGTGTTATTAAAGACATTCTGTGCATATACATTCATGTACATATCTACTAGTCATACATACATTATGCCCATTGACTTAAATGCATTCAAGATTTAATGGACTTTCAGCATTAACAGATGTCCCCTCTCCCCATTAGTCTCTTAAATCAAGGGTTCACTGTATACCATGTATAATATGCTGCAGAAAATGAAAATTGGCTCAATTTTCCTTTGATTTTTCACTTGTAGTGTATGTACTGTCTGGGGTCAGACTCACCTGGCTCCAACAGGCGAATTTCCCACAAGGTCTCTCTTTTTGTGGTACAGGCTGTGGCTGGATGACCCTGCATGACCAACAGGGGTCAGCATGCCACTCTCCATGGCACTAGTGCAGGGGTCTCCAAACCCTGGCCCAGGGGCCAGATGCGGCCCACAGCCAGCCTCTTTCCAGCCCGTGGCCAGCCTCTTGTCCCCTGAAAGCCTCTGGCCCACTCAAGTGAACATGACCAGAACTGTGCTCTGATTGTGTCTGGAGGGTGTTCTGAGGGCCAGAGAGGTTGAATGAATGAGCCCATTCATTCATTTATTCACTCATCTAAGTTCCATCTCTAATTTATTTATTTAAATTTTATATTTAAATTTTTTTTTCTGGCCCTCCGCACCATGCCAGATATTCGATGCGGCCCTCTAGCCAAAAAGTTTGGAGACCCCTGCACTACTGGATGCAGAGCAGCTGCTGATACACTCTTTGGGAGCAGCCTTGGCAGCTGATCTGACAGTACCAGAACCAGCCCAAGGAAATGGTAAACTAGCCTAGTATGGAGGAGGACCAGGGTGCCCTCTAACCCCTTCCCTTTCTCGACTCTGAGGCCAATTCTCCACCCTGTCCTAATCTCAGGAAAACAAGCAGCCCATCTGATGGGAGGCAACTGCAAAGGCTTAAGGGTGCTCTTATGCACACTTATGGTGGATGATACCCCACATATGCTATCAAAACATGGCATAATTTGCTTATTGCATATGACCCACAACACACCTGCTATATTTTTTCATGTGTGAATGAACCCTAAGAGATGGAGGGAAATCAGCAGGGATGAGCTGGAGTCACTGCACCCGAGTTGAGTCGTAATGGGTGGCTATTGCGACTTGACCTGAGACACTTATAGGGTCTTTTTGACTTGAGTTGCAAGTCATTACTAGAAATGAGCTGTGGCATCAGTCAGGAGCTGTGAAAAAAGGAAGCAAGCATGCACACACACAAAATCAAGTCACAAGCATATGCAAGAAGTGAGTTGTCACTCAAGTCAATTCAAGTCATGACTCATTTCTGAAACACTGGCCCCAGTTGCATCTGAGTCAGTGATGTCCATAACTTGAGTCGACACAAGTCATGCAAAATCAGCATTTTCGCAACTCAAGTTTAGTTGTTACGACTTGAGTGCCCATCCCTGGAAATCAGACTAGAAATGGAGGTCTGACAAATATTTTGAATTCAGTGATGTTTCCAGTTTTATTATTCAGAAACTGAATGTGAAGTTTCAGATTAAAATTTGCTTTTTGAATGTGAAACTGAATGCGAGATTTACTTCAGCATTCAAAATGCATGCTTTAGTCCCTGGGGCACCTCTTGGCTGTTGTGTAGGCACCTCATAAGCTGCTATCCTTCAAATATTAAACACTGTTGCATGTCAGCTATCGCATACTGCCAAACATTGAATTTGTCTGTCACAGAAATGTCAAATATTGGTTGAAATGTCCAGAAATTTCACAGCATTTCAGAGAATATTTGACTCTCAAGGGAATTTACACCAATTCACAGAGGATAGTTTGACCAATGGCTTTTAGCTAAGACAGCTCAGGTTCTTAAGGGTCAGAGGGTATATGCTCCTTATGAGTGGTTGAGACACAAACACTGGAAGAAGGGCTGTGGCCTTCCTGTTCTGTTTGTTACTTGCCAGCCACCATTGGAAACAGGAAGCTGGACTAGAGGAACCCTTGGTCTGAGTTGCCTGCAGGGCTATTCTTGTATTCCTGTAGAGAATATTCCACATTAAAATTCACAGAGGAGAACTTAGACGAGATTGTCTGGGAACAAATTCATTTCAGCTCTACAGAAAATGAAGGGTTTTGTGCAACTATCTATTGCAAGCTCATTTGCTGAGCTTGATGTTTTCTTCTACATAGTCTTGAAAAAAAAATAGCAAACAGGAGGCAAAGTGTAGGAGTGGGAGCAGAGGGTAACAGTTAAAGAGGATGGAACCAGAGCTCATGATCGCACTTCAACACATGCATTTGGAAGGAATTAGTATTCTGGGAGCCCTGCTTTTTTGGCTGCTGCTGTCATGTGGCAAGGAATGCAAGCAGGCAGAGCACAGAACCGTTCCTGTACAACAATGGGGGTTGGCAAGAATCACACCTTGAACATGTTTGCCGTCTAAATTTTGTGAGCCTGTGGATGTTGTAATAGCCCAGAACCATCTTAAGAGTTTTGATTAACTGTGATGAAATAATCAAGCTGGAAAATCAGTAGGGGAAAGAAGATCAGTTCAATGTCAGTTTATTTGTACACAGTAATATCAAGTATAATAAACAGGTCAAAGTAAAATCATGTACCGTGGGCCCTAGGTATCCATTCCAGGACCTTCCATGGATACAGAATTCTAAGGATAATTAAATCGACAGCTGGAGGGTCTCAGAACACCTCCGGGCACAACTGGAAGTCACCAGCATAAACCAGAAGTGACTTCTGGTTGCGTCCGGGAGGCCTTCCAGCAGTGGGTTCAGCATCTGTAGATACTGAAATCCACAGATGCCAAGTATGCAGAGAAGGAGGGCCCACTGTATTGCAGAGAGTAAAATGAAATGGTAGGTCCAATCCAAAGGGAAATGGTGAGCAAAGCTACCCCATCACCGTTGCTACCCCTGCTCAGGAGGGTACATGGGCACTTCCTCTGGAGGGGAGGCAATGATGAAGACAGTGGCCACCCCTGCTTTAGCCCACCTACTCACCTCCTCCTCCTTAAGCAAGAAGGAGAAGGAGGAGGAATTGTGTAGCCCACTTCCTGATCAGGGATCACTGCTTCTCCAGCTTGCTTAGTATACTGGCTTCCCCCTCCTGACTCTGTTATGCTGTTTTGAAATGGTGTGGCAAAGCAGGGCAGAACAAGAATGTCAGGAGAAGCACTGCCCCACCAACTTCTCCTGGCTTCTTTGTTGCATCCTGCTTTGTTGCTTTATTTCGCATCATACAGCATCAGAGAGTGGGGGGGGGGGGAAGGTCAGGGACAAAAGGTGAGGCAGCAATGGCCAGTAGACCCAACTGTGCCCAACTGCTGTCAAAAGTGCCTTGCCTCATAACCAGCCCAGTCCTAGTCCCTACGATATCACGACATTCAGAAGTGAAGCACTTCAGATTGCAAGATAATCGAGGCAGTAGCGGATGACCCAGTGGTGTTGCTAGAGGGGTGCAGGCTGCACCGGGCAATGCGGATAAGGGTGTGATATGTTACCCTGCAGATGCCCGATCTCGTCTGATCTTAGAAGCTAAGCAGGTTCAGGCCTGGTTAGTACTTGGATGGGAGACCGCCTGGGAATACTGGGTGCTGTAGACTTATACCATAGTCTTTTGAGACTGAAGGTTGCCAACCAACCATTCACTAGTGACCAAAATTTCTAAAATTGCAGTTTGTAGGCATAATACTATCATCTTATATTCTGTTCAATGCATAATTTACAGCAGAATGCAATAAAAAAACCACCATTGAAATATCTGTGTTTTATCAAAAGATATAGCCAAAAAACCAGCAGGGGCAGGGCAATGGTACATCACCATGCCCTCTACCTGTATCATTGCCCCACCCACTGCATGGAAGGAGGCCCATCATGGGGGTGACATGCTGGCCTCCCACACCAGGTGACACAAACCCTAGTGACAGCACTGAGATTACCTCACCTTCATGGCTCATCTTGTGAAGGGTCAGAGGCAACATGTTGACTAAATTAAACTGCAGGCTCCATTCCTTGTAATGCCCTTGTAATGATCCTTTTGAAGGTCTTCATACCGGCACTTTTTTTTTTACAGAGTTGTCACAGCATTATTCTTAGACTGACTTGCTGACGTGTTGACAATGTCAGTGAAGAAGCTCAGAGCATCTCTTTCAAAGACAGAAGCATTGTTAGCCTCAGTCTGTTGGGAAAACTCCTATTCTGAGAACCATCACATACTTTTCATGCTGTTTTAAACCTGGAGGCCTTATTTTCCCTCTTCCATCTTTAAAGTTCAGCAGAAAGGCCTTTTCCGGGACAGGCTATTAGCCACCTACCAGCAGCTGACTTCTTGCATCTGGCTGTTTTTCATTGTTCATCATAGCAGCAGTGGCAGTGCCTTTGAACTATTTTCAGTGGATCGGAACCAGAGTAATGGTTCTGTGGATGGAAGTGCTCCTTGTCAATAGAACCTCTGAGAATGGAAGAAACATTCCGCTTGCACAAAGGGCTGCCTTACATGGGCAGAATGCTCCTTTTGTTCTTGTAGAAAACTTCAGTCCATTGATGAGCTCCATGGAAGCATTATGCTGGATGTGTTCCAATGACTTCAGTATGACATTGCCCTTGTTCTGATGCCCCAAAATAGATCTGTTAAGAGCCAGAACTTACACTACAAATGGATTTTCTTCTGCTTGGTGCACTGTGAGCTAAATAAATTTCATTCAGTTTGGTATTGCAACACATTTGTAACCATCTAGAGGAGAGGTCTCCAAACTGGAAATTGCTGCGTCCCGAAAGAGCTCTCTCCATCCCGAGCAATGGTTACTGTTCTGCCACGGCACCCTGTTTCTTTCAAGCTGATCTGGGCACAAGGATGCAGAATGATAAGCACTGCTCACAGGGGGGAGAGCATTTTCCAAACCCTGGATCCGGCCCGTGGGGTTTGGAGAGCCCTGGGAGTGCGTACACAGTGGCGTCACTAGGGCTTGCATCACCGAGTGCAAGAGGCCAGTGCATCACCCCCTTGATGAACCTCTTTCGATGCAGTGGGCAGGGCCATGCCCCCAGCGGTGAGGGTTGTGATGCACCATTGCCCTGCCCCACTGGTTTTTTGGCTATACCTCTTGATAGAGTAAAGATATTTCAATGTGATTTGTTTCACTGCATTCTGCATGAAATTACACATCGAATGATACATGACAGTATTATTTGAAAATGCCAAGATTTTAAAATTTTTGGCTAGTAGTGGTGTTGGCCCCCCTGTGTGTATTACCCAGGGTGGCCCACATCCCCTAGTGATGCCACTGCACACATGCACATACACCCACAGGCACAGTCACATAACTTTTGCTAGATTATGCTCCTTGTGTTTCAAGAGTGAGTAAAAATGACTGTCCTAGTAATAGCTTAAGTGTTGCATTTGGGGAATCAGTATTGACACACATTTAGCAGCATTATATGGTGCAGGACACAAAGCTTGACTGCATACTGAACACAGCTCCCAGTGTGTCAATCCCATGCTGCGCTGTGCCTGTACCCATTCCTATTGGCTGTCACTACAGATTGTACAAGTGTGGCCACCCCAGCCTCCATAGCTCATCCTACGAGGACATCCTATGACATCATAAATGTTGGACTGTGACATTATCATGGCGGGGAAGGTGGGCTAAGGACCTGCAAATTATGCTCAAGGAGACCCAAATCTATGCTATTTATTTGGATATTAACACTAAGCTTCAGGGTCTTAGCATTGGGACTTTGCCTGTTCTCCCCTTGACACACTGATCTCTGCTAAACTGCTTCCCCCAAACCAGTTCTCTCTCTCACTTTTTTCTGTTTTTGTCCCAGCATAGCAGTTCTAAGAGCTAAGTTCTGTTAACAACTTTTGTTCATGCTTTCTGTGTTGCTGCAATTTGATTGTGTTCCAATAGCTACGCATATATTTAGATATCCTATATCTGCGGTTCTTAAACTCTCAGGGAGTTTGAGAACCACAGTAAGTCCTTGCAGGGGAGGGGGAGAGGCAGCAGGGGTGGGGGGAAGGCAGCGACATGATTCCCAGGATCTAGTCGTTCAGGGGGCTGCAGGGACTGGCATGTACTCACCAGTCCCTGCAGCAGCCTCCCTGGGGTGTGGGGAGCCCTGCGCGAGCATCTGCAGGGCTCCCCAAAGTTTAAAAAGTGAAAGCGCAGTGATCGTGTCCTGCCTCCCCAAAACCGGAAGTGGAGCACGATTACTACGCTTTCATTTTTTAAGCTTTGGGGAGCTCTGCAGACACTCGTGCAGGGCTCTCCGTACCCCCGGGAGGCTGCTGCAAGGACTGGTGAATATATGCCAGTCCCTGCAGCCCCCTTAGCAACGCAATCCTGGGGATCGTGTCACTGTCTTTCCCCTGCCCCTTAAGGGGAAAGTGGCCAGGGCCTTCAAGCTGGGGCGTCACAACGCCCCAGTTCGAATATCTCTGTCCTATATGCATATCTTCAGTATAATCAATGACCATGGGACTAAGCAAATGGTCCAATTGTGGCGGCAACTGCCAAAAATGGCTGTAAAACGCCTTTGGCAGAGTCCTGAAAAGTGCGCTGCCTGAATGCCAACGGGAAGATTAGAGCCTTCCCATCTGCATCAACAGACCCAAAGGGCCTGCCAAGGAAGGTAAGATAGTGGGGGAGGCAGAGAGGGGGAAAACCTGGGCAGAAGGCTGCAGGAGGGGATGAATATGAGCAAAGGCAATTTCACATGGCTTGTGCATGTACTTTGGTTGGGGATGAGAACTGAAAGAGTTAAGCTAAAAGTTATCCTGAAACAGGGCACTGCAGAGAACTTGGGTGAATTTTATTCCCAGATGTCTCTGTGTGAAGCAGCAAGTGTTATCAGAAAAAAAGTAAGATAAATTCTGGGGTTGTTTTTTTTTTGCAATTAATCTACTTATAGCTCAAGGGGAAAGTGGCAGCACAAGCCTCAGTTTCTATTGGTTGCCATTTATCTCTATCAGGTTCTTCTGAGTTGTGTTTAGCACTCTGGATGTCAGATTCAATTTATTACTCTGTGTCTCCAAAGATTCTTTCCAGTGATTTTGCATTTTCTGTGTAATCTATTAATTACACTTGGGGAGGGGGTGCGCAGGGTGGGAACTTACCTATGTTTATTTTCACTGCACTTTGTTTTCTCTTTGGATAGAGACATGGTGGCATTGTCCTGGTGGCATTGCCTCCCCCCCCACCAGTCACACGGTATCACAGTGGCAATGAAGCAGTTGTTATGTATAGAGCAGGGGCATCCAAACTTTTTGGCAGGAGGGCCACATCACTTCTCTGACACTGTGTCAGGGGCCGAATTAATTTACATTTTAAATTTGAATAAATTTACATAAATGAATATATTAGAGATGGAACTTGTATGAATGAATGAAGGTCTTGCAATAGCTCAAGGCCTATAAAAATCCTTGCACAAAGCAAAGCTAGCCTTTCCTTCACTGCCACTGCTACATCACAGATGTGAAACAGCAAGCATTGGAGGGAACCCTTGTCCCACAGCTCATGCAAGAGGTCAAACAGTCATCTTCACACTGAGAGCAGTTGCATCAGGCCAGCATGGGCTCCAGCAAGTCTCCACAGGCCAGATGCTCATTGGAGACTGGGGGCTCCCTGCAGGCCGGTTTGTGAGTCCCTGAGGGCCACAAGTGGCCCCCGGGCCGGGGTTTGGGCACCCCTGGTATAGATGATCACACTGCAAGGCTGGCTTCCATCTTGATGTGCAAGTGTTATGTGTGTGAGAGCATACAAACATTTGACTCTTTTTTAGCTAGGAAATAGCCAGAAGTGAAGTAATTACATTGCCTCTAGTATTCTTCTAGTGCAATTCTATTTACAAATGACAAAATGGCGTCCAGATATTGAACTCAAATGCATGGAGGCCACCATGTTTTCTAGCCTTGCACTTGAAGGCAAAATCGCTAGCATGATGAGTGTGCTAGAAGGTGAAAAGTGAATGCAACCCTAGAGGGAAAAAAAAAGCTCTCTGGCACTTCTAATGCTGGAAGCTAAAAAAACAAATGCAGTCTCTATGTGAGCCCCAGTGGTATGTGATGAGCCAATGAAGAGCAAATTCAGCTCTACCAATTAGTTGGGGGATAGCATGTGCAGCCCTGTCAATCAGATGGATGGCAATGGGCAAGACAGCAGAGCATTAACTGGTGAAGTAATTGGCTGTTGTCCACTCCAGCTTGTGGGTGGGCAGCTAGCTAGGTTGTTTGCACCTGACTAAGAGAGGGTGGGGCTGGGTGCAGCCATTTAAAGAGGCTCAGAGGTGGTTGGGAGGGAGTAGGAAGGATGAAGAGAAAGGAGGGAAGAGCCAAGTAGGAAAGGAAGGCAAAGGAAAGAAGAGGGAAGCTATCCCCTGGACCCTAGATGATGGTAAGAGTGGAAAGGAGGTAGGATTCCTATGAGATAGGCTGGAACAGACTGGAGAAGATAGAGCCACCTGGGTGCAACAAGAGCTAGGAAGTGGGATGACTTGTGGAATTTATTTATCATTTATTTACTCTTTATTTAAGGAACTCATGGTGGTGTATGTGGTTCCTTTCCCCCCTTTTGTCCTCATAGCAATCCTGTGAGTTAGGTGAGGCTGAGAGATAGTGATTTACCCAAGGTCACTCAGGAAGCTTCATGGCTGAGGGGGGATGTGGATCTTCCAGGTCTAAGTCCCCATTTACAATCTGAAATGGCACATTTACCTCGCTGGTCTTGTGCTTGTCTGTCTTACCTCCCAGTATTGTTGGTGGATCTTACTCTTTCAGAAAGTCACACAGTTGCAAAGTAACAATGTACTGAATTAAGTATTTTTTGCATGTTTTTTGTGGGACACTCTAATCAGGACATCTGAATATTTTATTGTTTTGTTTTATACATGTATTGATTTGTTGTTGTTTATGCCTTGGGCAAAGGTAATTAGAAAGGAAACAGATGTGGTTTTTTTGTTTTGTTCAGCATTCTAGCGATTTTTCTCCTTTTCATAACACAAGAAGTTGGGGTAACCTAACAAAATTGGCAGTTGATTCAGAGTAGGCAAAAAGAAAGCACTTCTTTACTTAACGTATAATTTACGGAATGTATTGCCACAAGTGGACATGAGCTTAGATGGTCTTAGAAGGGGATTAGACCACTCCAACGAGGAGAGGTTTTTAGGGGCTATTTGCAATAGTTAAATGGTTCTAAGTGTTCAGGGGTGACATACTTCCAAATATTTATTGCTGGCAGACAACAAGAGCTGCACTTCAATGTACCCTTCACCTGATCCAGCGGGGCTCTTCTTTATGTTCTTATGTTCTTAAATGCTCTGGTTGCTCAGATTCTGCTTTCTGCTGCCTCTAGATTTATACATGCTAAGTGATCTCAGAACAACTGGCATCACAGAACAATAAAGAATGCACAGAGCTCAATATGAGCACTGTTGACCTGTGTTCCATAATGTGCGTTACTTTTTCCCTAACTGCAACAGAAGGAGCAGAAAGAACTTGCTGATGCGGACTAATCTGCAAACAAATCTGTTGAGTCATAAAAGGGGGCCATAAACTGTGTTTTCATTCCTATAACTGGTATTACAATGACAAGTCTTATTGTTTTATGAGACCAGAATAAAAACTTAATAAAATTACCAGCCCAGGACTATTGCATTATCTTCATGTCTTCTGGCAGTTATTGCCGAAAGTTCTGGCCACTGTGTTTGGAAACAGTCTGCCTTGCTTTGATGGGAGTTTGTCTTCTAGCAGCTCATGAAAAAAACAGGCACTACAGCCACTGTTTCTCTTGACAAGGCAGGAGTCAAACCTCTGGAGTGACTGAAATGTCTCTGGGATTGATGGTGAAGTTCACAATTCCATATCATATAAGCAACCAATTGTGATGTCATGAGGAAATGCATGCCACTCTTTGCCATGGGAGCTGGTGATGGCACCTGGACTGGATGCCTTTAAAAGGGGATTGGACAGATTTATGGAGGAAAAGGCCATCACAGGATACAAACCATGATGGATACGCACAACCTCCTGGTTTTAGAGAGAGGCTATCTCTGAATGCCAGATCCAAGAGAATGGCAACAGGGTGCAGTTCTCTTGTTGTCTTGTGTGCTCCCTGAGGCATCTCATGGGCCACTGTGAATTACAGGAAGGTAGACTAGATGGCCTTCGACCTGGTCAGCAGGGATGGCCTCTTCAAGATTCTCCCCAAGATTGGATGTCCACCCAGGCTCCTCAGCATCATCAGATCCTTCCACAAGGACATGAAGGGCACTGTTGTCTTCGATGGATCCACATCAGACCCCTTTGACATCCGAAGCGGAGTGAAGCAGGGCTGTGTTCTTGCACCAACCTAGTTTGGGATTTTCTTCGCTGTCCTGCTGAAGCATGCCTTTGGAACTGCAACAGAAGGCATCTATCTCCGGACCAGATCAGATGGAAAGCTCTTCAACCTCTCCAGACTGAGAGCAAAGTCCAAAGTTCAGCTGAAATGTCTGCGTGACTTCCTCTTTGCCGACGATGCAGCTGTCACTACCCACTCTGCCAAAGATCTCCAGCAGCTCATGGATCGTTTTAGCAAGGCCTGCCAAGATTTTGGACTGACGATCAGCCTGAAGAAAACACAGGTCATGGTTCAGGATGTGGACTCACCTCCCTGCATTACAATCTCTGCACATGAACTGGAGGTTGTCCATGACTTTGTGTACCTTGGCTCAACGATCTCCGACACTCTTTCTCTGGATACCGAGTTAAACAAACGCATCGGTAAAGCACCTACCACATTTTCCAGACTCACAAAGAGAGTATGGTCCAACAAGAAGCTGATGGAACATACCAAGATCCAGGTCTACAGAGCTTGCATCCTGAGTACACTTCTGAACTGCAGCGAGTCATGGACTCTTTGCTCACAACAGGAGAGGAAACTGAGCGCTTTCCACATGCGCTGCCTCTGATGCATTCTTGGCATCACCTGGCAGGACAAAGTTCCAAACAACACAGTCCTGGAATGAGCTGGAATCCCTAGCATGTATGGACTGCTGAAACAGAGACGCCTGCGTTGGCTCAGTCATGTCGTGAGAATGGATGATGGCCGGATCCCAAAGGATCTCCTCTATGGAGAACTCGTGCAAGGAAAGCGCCCTACAGGTAGACCACAGCTGCGATACAAGGACATCTGCAAGAGGGATCTGAAGGCCTTAGGAGTGGACCTCAACAGGTGGGAAACCCTGGCCTCTGAGCGGCCCGCTTGGAGGCAGGCTGTGCAGCATGGCCTTTCCCAGTTTGAAGAGACACTTGGTCAACAGTCTGAGGTTAAGAGGCAAAGAAGGAAGGCCCATAGCCAGGAGACAGACCAGGGACAGGCTGCACTTGCTCCCAGTGTGGAAGGGATTGTCACTCCTGAATCGGCCTTTTCAGCCACACTAGACGCTGTTCCAGAACCACCTTTCAGAGCGCGATACCATAGTCTTTCAAGACTGAAGGTTGCCAACATCCTAGACTAGATGGGCTTTTGGCCTGATCCAGCAGGGCTCTTATGTTCATGTGATGAGACAAAACCGAATGAGGTGGGCTGCACATTTGAGACCTGTTGTTGCACATGGTTCTCATTCATTTCAATGCAGCTTGCATATGGAATTTCTGGTGAAATTGGGCCCATGGAGGATATCACTGAACCTGTAGATTTTGCTCATATTTTATTATTTATTTATACAATGCTATCAATACACCTAGCACTCTTACAGGGTGACACACACACAAAAAAAAGATGGATACTTGCCTTGAGAAACACACCATCTAAAGCAGTGCTTTTTCAATGCCTCTGTCATGGCCATTGGTGTGCTGTGCATGGTCTGCAGGTGTGCTGTGGGATTTTTGGTGTGGGCCATTTACTAGTATGACCATGGGGGGAATGAGCCCCCCACTGGCAGTATGGTGTGCTTTGTCAATTGTCAAAAAACTGATAGTGTGCCTTGACAATTTTAGTGCCTTGTCAGTGTGCCAAGAGATGAAAAAGGTAGAAAATAGCTAAACACTAGTTTAACTGAATGAAGTGATATAGCTGGACAGTACCATTTCAGGTGGGAAGGTTATAATATACCCTCCCCTGTGTCCCTAACCATAGAAAAGTAGATATTGGTTAGAAGGCTAGGCTAGAATCCTTCTTCCTGACATGCTAGTTTTCTCTGTTGAGGGATTTTTTCTTGCTGGACCACATTCAAATATGCAGTTTCCCACTTAGGTGGTGCAGTCAAAGCAAACTGCCTTCTGTTCTGATATCAGGAGGGAACGATGTGGAGGAAAAGGGCATAGATAACAACAGACAGATATGAGTAAGTGGAGTTACACTTATCTAGGCTTACTTGCATCTGGAAGAAGGGGTTACTGATTAAAGTCAACGGCTTTGCTGGAAAGGTGGGTTCTGAGGAGGGATTTGGGGAAGAGACAGTGGGATAGCGCTATACATCTGCAGTGGGAGGGTGTTTCAATCATAACAGAAAGCAAAGAATGAGCAGAGCTGGATCGAGAGTTTGGATTTTATGTACTGTACTTTGAAGGAGTGTGTGTGTCCTGCAACTTCCATGAATCATGCAGATAGAGCAAATTCATATACTATCTCATTTTTATTTATAAATATACAAGCACTGCACAACAAAACAATGGCAATAGTTAAAATAATACCACAAAATTCAGTGCAGCAGGTTAAAACAGCACTAAAGTAATTGTTTCCAAAAAGGCCTAGGAAAGTAAAAAGATTTTTCTGTCTGGCACTGAGAGATAATGTACATGTCAGGTGAATCCCACTGGTGAAAGAATTCAACTCATCATAAATTGAGCACTATGTTCTCTGCTAGTCACGGGAGGGGTCAGAAGCTCTGCATGGCACTAAAGCTCCACCCCCAGTTTCTGATTCAGCCACCCTTCTGGCTTCTGAAATTTTAGCAGAAGTCACTGCCCACAGATTTCCAAAAATATCCTTACTGGGGCAATGCACTTGCTTTAAAAAACAAAAGTTAAAATAGTCACGAATAGGCTTTTGCACCTAAACTCTCATTCTTACTGTGAATATTTGGCTACCTCCCCCATAACTGGCCACAGCAGGCTTCAACTCTCATTGACAAGGAAGAGGCTATGATGGCTTTGGAGAGGAACATTTTATGTACAGGAACGTAGCCTGGCACATGACTAATTCAGTAAATGTCTTCCATAAAACTGCTGGGTCATCTTGATTATTAACTTTTCCCCCTATTGGTGGCCTCTAATTACACTAGTAATCAATTCAGCTGCCTAATACGATCTGAGGCTAATGCAACATGACTGCTGCATTATACATAATGTAGCTAAACTGTGCTTGAGAGTGTATTAAAGAAAATTAGCACTCGCCGAACACACTTTAATGTATTTAGAATGAGAGAGAAATGCTACACATACCTATCCGAGAAAGGGGAGAGAGTCAGTTTGGAATCATGCTTCCCTTCTGATAGTGTGTTCTTGGATGGACTAGTGTGGAAATAACTCTGAAGTATTTCAGTCATCTGGAAACTGGATGGTTCAAAGTTGGCGTCGGGTTGCAGGAAACTAGGGAGCAAAGCGCCGTCCTGGATCCCCAGATGAGGTGCTGGATTCCTGCCCAATAAAACAGGTGTGCATGAGCTGCCTCCCTTCCAACAGTGCTTTGGCTGAGAAAACTAACCAGATAGCAGACAGATGCTCCCCATTCAGTGCCATTGCTCTAGCTGTGGGCAATGGTGGGGAAAGAGGTGCCCCAGTTTGCTGCCCCATTACTTTTCCTAGCCAGGCAGCATTAGGGGCAAGACAAAACCCAGGGAATGCAGGAGATGGACACCCCTCCTTCAGGATTTTTGCCAGCAGTTAGAGCAGCACTACAGTGGGAGCACCCAGTGCTGCTTCATAACCTGGAGAATGAGGCTGTGCTAAGTCTATCAGGCAATGGTGGACAGTGGCAACAGCAGCAGACACTCCTCTGAAGTGAAGATACCTTTTGGACCTTTCACCCCCTGATGCAGTGTGTAAGGAGTATTTGATGGCTGACATGAGGGCTGATAAATTGAAACTGACAAGATGGAAGTGTTGCTGGTCAGCAGGAAGTCTGACGTAGACCTGAGTTCTTGACTCAGCCTGTTCTTGACAGAATAGCATTATCCTTGAAAGAGAGCAGGTTCACAGTTGGGGAGTGTTCCTAGACCCAATGCTACTCCTGGATAAGCAGTTAGCAGCCCTGACCAGGAACACCTTTGCAAAGCTTCAGCTGGTGCACCCCTGTCTGAGGAAGGCAGATCTGACCAGTTCAATACATGCCAACAGGATCATAGCCAAACTGTATTATTGCCATGTACTCTACATGGGGCTACCTTCAAAGACTATCAGGCAGCTGTACCTGGTACAAAACACTGGTGGGGGACATATCCCTCCCATTTTACTTCACCTTTCATTGTTTGCCAGTATACTTCTAGGTTCAGTTCAAAGTGATGAATTATGACCCTTAAAGCCCTAAATGGCATAGAACCAGGATACTTGAAGGGCCATCTCCAGACACGTATCTGCCTGTCAACAACTGGGATCCTGATCAGTGTTTCCCCTTGTTCTGAGGTGTGACAGGGGGGCGCAATTGACAGGGCCTTTTGGGTCATGACCCCTAGACCTGGAACACCATCCCTCAAGATGTTCAATTGCCCTTTCCTTGTCATCCTTTTGCCATTTAGTGAATTTTTGGTTTTTTTTTTTTTTTTTTGCAAGTTTTAGATTCTGCATCCACTTCCTCTCATCGGTATGGTTGGTTTTATTATTTAATAGTCTTTGTCAGTGGGTTTCATTTGTGACTATATTATCGTGTCTTTTAGTTTGTTTTGTTGGTTTGGTTATGCTGCACTTTGTGTTTTAACTGGTTGTTAATGGCTTTGAAGGCCACTTGGGCAGCGAAAGGCGGCATATAAATGTCCTTAAGAACAAAGTATTGTTTGTTTGAATTTTACATTTAGCATGCCCTGGGATTTAATATTTGACAATGTTGTTCAATATTTACATACTGGGTTTTGATGTATAATTTCATGTTCAAAAAATTGTGTGGTGAAATTAGAAATTTCACAAATTAAGATAAGGAGAAATTGCTGTGTGTCCTTGTCTCTCCTATTCAGTGTTGTATGTGGAAAAGAGAGAGGTTGCATCATGTTCTGTAGTTTCTGGGGGAGACTTTGCTTATTTCTTGTTTTAATAAAGTGCTTTAGCACAGCACGAACAATCAGACCAAAGTCACTACCCAAAGAACTGCACAGTTGGCTCTGTGTGTCCAGTGGACTAGAAACTAAGTTTGAAATGGATAGAAGATTTATAAAGAAGTTTGTAGAATGAAAAGGGAACCTGCTGCTTCAGGTTGCAAAAAAATTGATGTCCCGCATACACACATGCGGGCTCAGCTCAGCTAGTTCTCTGGATTGTTGACTAATCATGGGTGTTGCTTTATGAATATGAAAAGATGAAGGACAGAATGTTCACATTTCCTGCAGAATGTTTCTATCATATGACACTGAATGCACTGGGTCAGGCATGCCAACTAAATAATATTAAAGTGGAGCCCATATATCTTCCTATAGAAAAAGAGAACATCACTGGAACTTGGTAAACTACAGTTAGGAAAGTTCACTCCGTTGTATTAGCCCCTGCCCTTTGTAATATGGGTCAGATTTTCAAACACCATCCACCAATTGAAACAAAAATTGGAGTTGTGCCCTTTCTGACCAGCTTGTCAAAGCTCTAAGAAATTCTGCTGAACTATGCAGGCCTTGCCAGCCTCCAAAGTAATCATATGTAGTACAAGGGCAGCAGGAGACACACAGACAAGCACCAAAACAGTTCCATGTGACAAAAGTACCAACCAGTGCTTGAAATGTCCCATTTGTACTATGGGAAGTGCTCTTTCATGGGTTCCTCCCCTAGCGCGGCTGTAATGTTTAAATGCCTGTTATTGTATAGGTCAGGGGTCTCCAAATCCCATCCTGGGGGCCAGATGCGGCCAGCAGCAAGCCTCTTTCCAGCCCACGGCCAACTTCTTGTCCCCTGAAACCCTCTGGTCCACTCAACTGAACATAACCAGAACTGTACTCTGTGTCTGGAGAGTGTTTTGAGGGGCAGAGAGGTTGAATGAATGAGCGCATTCACTCATCTAAGTTCCATCTCTTATTTATTTAAATTTTTTTTTTTTTCCAGCCCTCCACATCACGCTAGACATTTGATGCGGCCCTCTGGTCAAAAAGTTTGGAGACCCCTGGTATAGGTCATGTATTTTTCATGAAATTAGCAGACAAGGTAGAGTGTCAGATTTGATTTCTAGGAGCCAATTGGTGGCGACATGGAAATGACTAGTATGAAACTGCCCCTTGGATTGGATAATTACTGTCCTATGGCCATAAATTCAGGACTTACCTTGTGATGTCTGCTACAGAAAATCATGGTTGTAGAGAATTTGTGACCATAAGAGGGTAAATGAGAAGTTATACAACAAATTACCTCAGGTCTATCATACCCTTCACTTCCTTTGCACTATAATTTCCAAATGAAGAAGCAGGCTATAATGAACTCACCCACACATGGAGGATTTCTTAACTGAACATTCACATACCACTATGTTGTTGGCAACCTTCAGTCTCGAAAGACTATGGTATCGCGCTCTGAATGGTGGTTCTGGAACAGTGTCTAGTGTGGCTGAAAAGGCCGATTCAGGAGTGACAATCCCTTCCACACCAGGAGCAAGTGCAGTCCGTCCCTGGTCTGTCTCCCTGGCTATGGGCCTTCCTTCTTTGCTTCAGACTGTTGGCCAAGTGTCTCTTCAAACTGGGAAAGGCCATGCTGCACAGCCTGCTTCCAAGCGGGCCGCTCAGAGGCCAGGGTTTCCCACCTGTTGAGGTCCACTCCTAAGGCCTTCAGATTCCTCTTGCAGATGTCCTTGTATCACAGCTGTGGTCTACCTATAGGGTGCTTTCCTTGCACGAGTTCTCCATAGAGGAGATCCTTTGGGATCCGGCCATCATCCATTCTCACAACATGACCGAGCCAACGCAGGCGTCTCTACTCTGACATTTTAGGTTCACCAACATGTGAAAGCCATATTTTAAACAAGTTTCTTTCCATATTTTCTTAAAAAATGACACAAGGTGCAGCATCCGACTCCTGTAGACACTGGCAATTACTTAGAACAAATATGAGACTAAGGCTGAAATTGGAGAGGCAAGAGAAAGATACCTAGACAACCCAATAGTAAATCTGCCATACCTCCAAATTGGTGCCATGGGAAAAGATGGGCTTTAGTGGGAGAACAGATTGTAATAATTCGTGAAGGGACTTAGGGCCCAATCCTATCCAACAGCTGTGGTGTGGCCGTGCCAATGGAGTGTGTACTGCATCCTGTGGTGGAAGGGTACTTATGGAGGCCCCCTCAACATAAGGGAATGTTTATTCCCTTACCTCCAGGCTGTACTGCAACTGCACAGGCGCTGGAAAGTTGGATAGGATTGGGCACTCAGACCCCTAGAATTCCTTTCCAGGTGGAGCCCAACAATATGTGCATCAATGGTTAAGAATAGGGCCAAAGCATGTGGACGGTGCCTTTCCTTCATCATCACTATACAACCTGTCCTCATGCATAAAGCAGACTGAAGAGCAGGTAGAACCTTTGTTCAGTGTGTGTGAGTAATGGACAGACCACTGCCTAAATGTTAGCAGTTCTCCATGTGTCTCAGATACTTATTTTGGACCCCAACTGAAGTATCCAAAGATGAGAATGGCTCCCACTCCCCACTAAGCAAGTGGACCCAGCAAGTGAAAGAGGCTTCAATCCACCCATTGCCTCCATTTCCTTTTTTGATAGGCAGCACTCCTGCTCTGCCCGTGTCTCCTTTGCCCCCTGTCCCAGGGAGGTTTCTTCTTCAACATGGGATGCTACCAGGATATCAGACCACAGTACATTCAGGTAGCAATACCACCTCTTAGATATTGTTCCCTGCCTTCTGCTAACCATCAGTACCACAGTTCATAGATATGAGGGTAAGGGGAGGGAAGAGTTCCTCAGTGCCCCATCTCCTGTTCAAATAAGAACTGCAACCTCCTCATCCTCAAAAGGCCTGCTGTATCAAGACAAGAGCTTTGAGATGTGACAGCCAATTAATCACAAAAGAGAGCAGCAAATTAAGGAAGGGAGAGCCCTGCTTAGTTTCAGTAACTGGAGGAAAACTGAACCCCCCTCCCTTCTTCCTCCCACTTAACCTATAAAAACTATGACTTGATTACTTTAAAGGCCTGACAAAATTTGAGGCCTGGCAGGTGACAGCAGAGCTATCAAAAATAGGAAGGGGGGGGGAAGTGTGGAAACTCATGCCAAAAGCCTTTCAGCAGTACCTGGTCTCCGCAAAATCTTAATGAGGACATTTATCAGCTACCTATTAAGTATGCAACTGATATGATTATGCTACAGACACTAAAATCAGAAAATTAGGAAAAATCCCTCTTGCCAAGAGTGGCAATTTGAATCTGTTGTGGCCCATTAGCAAAATTATTAAAATACCTCCATCAAATGTCTCCAAAAGGCAAAGCAGAACAGTTATTTACCAGAGGGTAGGAAAACTCACAATATTATATCACATTTTCATAACATTCAGGCTATTGCCACATTAGCCTTTTTTTCTAGAATTGACATCACTCATTCACTTTTTTTTAAAAGAACCCTAATGACATAGCTATGAAATTTTGCAGTGTTGCCCCTGCCCCACTTGTTCTTGTTAAATTATATTTAACAGCACAAAGGTAGGAAATGGGATTTTGGTGCTTTTCTCCTTGTTTCAAGGCATTTAAAGTTGGACCTCGGTATTAATGATAAGTCAAGTCAGTGGATAGTGAAGTCCCATCTGTATTTATTCTATATACACTTTGCTTCTCTCCCAAATGGGTACAGAGCTCAAGGTGCTGTACATTGGTTATCTCATTTTTCTCTTCACAACACCCTTTAAGGTAGATGAGGTTGAGAAGTTATGACTGACCCAAGGTTCCCCAGTGAGTTGCCTTCATGCTATCTTAAAGCAAAACTGAGTAATTAGTTGGCAATGACCGGGTTAATGTAGGAAGAGGCTCCTTGGGCTGTAGGTGCTGAGGTCCCTCTCATTTATAAGGGTGAAAAAAGTCAAACTTCCCTTCCAAGGAGCTGCACTCCAAATCTTGACGGGGGGGGGGGGTATATAGCAGAAAGGCTGTGGAGCCTGCATGGTGTTGTACTGCTGTACATGGTGTTGTATCAAGGCCTATGGCCTTGATCCCAAGATGCCTCACAACTACTGGAAAGCTGCTAGGGAGCCAAGCCACTGAACCCAGTGGCCCTTCCTCCTCTCTAGTCTCCAAGTGCAGTCTCTCTTCCTCAGTTTCACAACTCGTGAAAGCAGCTTTCTCCAAATTGGCCTGGACTGGGAATTCTACCTGCTGTGCACCTGGTGGCAATACCCCTTCCCCAGGTGAGAACTGGCAGTGCAATTGCTCCTCCCCCCCTTCAGCCCCTCTTTCTCTATAGCTGCCCAGCTGCTCCTTCTATCACCATTGCAGTTCTGTTCAGGTCTCAGAATGTGGAGTTCTTTTATTTGCAGTGTCATTTTAATGAGAATGCCCTAATAAAAACAGCCTGACTTGAATGCCAGGATTGCTGTGGCAGCAAAGAGGAAATAACTCAAAAAACCCTTCAGGAGAGGGCTGGTTTCAATCATGTGAAGCGGAAGTTGTCTTAAAACACCCCAAATGGAGAGACCTTTGCTGATGGAATGTTGCAGTCCCTGCGCACTTTTCAGAGAATAAGGGTGCAATCCTAACCAACTTTCCAGCACCAACACAAGGGGTAATGCAACTCCGAGGCAAGGGAACAAACATTCGCTTACCTTGAGGAGGCCTCTGTGACTGCCCCCCATCTGCAGGATGCAGCACATGCCCCACTGGCACAGCTGTGGCAGTGCTGGAAAGTTGGTTAGAATTGCACTCTAAGTCTCATTGGACTGAATGGGAGCTACTTTCAAGTAAGTGTATGAGGAACTGTGTTGGAAGACTGCATCAGTAATGTGAAACCCAATTTTGCAATGGAGACTGGCATTGCAGATTGTAATGGGGAACATAATAGTGTATAAATTAGTCTGATGTATCTATACCGTGCCTTTCAGTTACCATTTCAGAGCCAGCGCACAACACAGGAAGTACTGTGAGGAACCTCAGTTTGAATTCCACTTCTAGCTGATGGGGGAAGAGCAATAGTTCAGCGACCAAAGTGGGGCCTTAATGTGGAAAAGGGCTTCCTTTCAGCATCTTCCACTCCAAGTGTCTGAAGCTTTCATGATTGTGTTTGAAGCATAATTCATTCTGATTTGGCCATTAGAGGGCACCATAGACTTAAGTATGGCCTTTGAAGGAAAAATATGCCTTTGAAAATGGAAGAATGAGACAAACAAACCATCTATAATTAAGGGGAAAAAACAGGCTTTAGGTATTCTATTTTTTAAAAAATTGACAGTGACATTTGTGTAGATCAGACACAGAAGAAAGATTTGTTTTGGTGAGCGTTCCCTTGCGTTTACTTTTCTGTCGCATATTGACAGTTCTGTGTGTGGGAAGGCAGCCTCCAACAAAACATACATTCCTATCTCCCCCCCCCCCCCCACCAGTTAATCTATCCCACGTTCCGTGGCCCATGCTGACACAGCAATTCTGCATCCAGGGTTCACCAAATTATGAATGTTCTGTGCATTGAACGTACATTAGGCAAATTGCATGCATGGGTGCATAGTCAAGACTGCTTAGCATGGATTAGTTATTCTGTAACACGCTTTAACTATCCTGTCATACTCATAATTGGAGGTTTAAAGAGATGAAAGCTTGGGTTTCCACCCCCTTTTTCCTTCTGTACTTATTATTCCTGAGAGCCCATTCATGCTTCACATTTTTAGAACACATCCACATGCCTTTAAATGCCAATGTTGTGGCAGTGATTTTCAACCTCTTCCATCTCAGGGCACACTGACAAGGTGGTAAAATTGTCAAGGCACACCTTCAGCTTTTTGGTAATTGACAAGGCACACCATACTGCTGGTGGGGAGGGAGGGAGGCTAACGTCCTCTAAAGGCCCTAATAATAAATGACCCACCCCAAATTCCTGTGGCACACCTGCTGACCATTCAAGGCACACCAATGCTATGGCACACTGGTTGCAAATTGCTGGGTTAGAGTGTTGGACTCTGGCCAGGGAGACTTGCATTCAAATCTCCATGCAGCTGTGAAGCCAACTACTATTTCTCGACCTAACCCACCTCACAGGGTTGCTTTGAGGATAGAGGGGAGGGGAAGAACTATGTATGGTGCTCTGAGCTCCTTAGAGAAGCAAATCTTAACCGGTGTGTCATGGCACATTGGTATGCTGCAAATGGTCTGTGGGTGTGTCATGGGAGTTGGGGGGGGGTAATTTATTAGTAGGGCCTTTGTGGATATGAGCCTCCCACGGGCAGTGTGTTGTGCTTTGTCAATTGTAAAAAAAAAACACACAAAAAACAACTGATGGTGTGCCCTGAAAATTTTAGTGCCTTGTTAATGTACCATGAGATGAAATGGCTGCTTTAGAGGAAGGGTGCTATATAAGCAGTGGCGGTCCTGGCCACTGTGCTTCCTGGAGTGAGCTGCCTCCACCCTTCTTAGGCCTCCAGAGGACCTTAAAATGTCACTTCCAGTTTTTGGAGGGCCCTCAAAATGTCTCCAGATGGGGAGGCAGCAGGTGCAGGCAGCCTTCAGGCAGCATGGCTGGGAGGTGACACTGCCCCCCAGCTGTGCTGCCCAGGAGCATTTGCACCTGTGGACCCCCCCCATATGTAAGCGGAATTAACAAGCACAAACAACGACTGGTTCTTCCTGTAAGAACATGGAGGTAATTGGTGGGGAAACACATCCATTTTACATGTTTATACACTATTTACAACTGGGAGTGCCTCACATGTTGTCACTTACACTTATGTACTTTGTCTTCCAGAGCAGAATGTCTTCTAGCATAGTGACCTTTATGTCCTGGCCATTTAAAGGTAGGGGTGATCATGTGTCCCAGTTTTTCTAGGAGATTCCGGTGTTTTCTTTAGGGGGGGGGGAAGTGTCCTGAGAGTTTCTCTAAATTTGTTCATGTTTCCCTGTTTTCCGTACACCGAGCTTGCACCTACATTCTAATGGGCAGGCTGCCAGTCACACCCACAATAAGAGTACCACCAGTGTGAGCCACAGCAACAGTGCCACCATGCAGGAGGATAGGGTGATCTTTGCTTAGCAGGAGCATCATATTGTAGCAGGGCTGAAGTTGAGAGAGTAGAAAGCAGAGCCCAAGTTAGAAGGGCAACATGTGCAGCAATGTAGCAGGAGGGTGGGAAAGTGAGCCCAGCCTTACTCGGTGTATACAACAAACAAAATTATCAGTTGATCTCTGGTCTGGAAAGAGAGGACGATGCTGGTAATGGCAACAAAGAATCATGAGTCAAGTGCCTGTAGCATTTGCCTACCTGACCCTGTGTGAATGGTGGCCTGATCAGCTAGCCTGTAGCAGAAGCAGCTTGGTGCACCAGCCCACCTGTCCCTCCCCACAAAGGAAGGCAGCATCCACCATCCATAGTCTTTGCTCCATATATTAATAGACATAAGCTGACCTCACTTTAGTTATATCTCATGTCCCTCAGCTTTGTAGAAACTGAATCCCTCAGCTTGTTGCTGGTTGAAGGTCCCAACCTCACCACAGGCCAGGTGAGTTTAGTTTTTAAAATTTAAGGGTTAGCATGGTAGGAAAGCCATGTGCTCACTAGAATATGAAATAGAAGCTGCTAGTGGTTGGTATTGTAGAGATAAGAGCTTTCTGGCTTAGCACCATCTTGGGTTTCTCAAATGCTCTGCCTTCAAGGAATCATTCCACATCAACCTGTCCACTAAGGAAGGCTTGTGCATTGCCAAAGATGTTGGGGCATGTTTAAGGTGTCTGCTTGGTACCCTGCACGTGTCCGATCTCAGAAGCTAAGCAGGGTCAGACCTGGTTAGTACTTGGATGGGTGTACGTACCTGATCTCATCTGATCTTGGAAGCTAAGCAGGGCCAGACCTGGTTAGTACTTGGATGGGAGACCGCATGGGAATACCAGGTGCTGTAGGCTTATACCATAGTCTTTCGAGACTGAAGGTTGCCAACCATTTTTTGGTACATCTGGCACTTTGACCAAGGATGCTGGTCCTCACTGCCACACCACAAGAACTTGGAGTGAGTTGACTTGACCTTGACTACTTATCCTTTTGCATAGATTGCAAAAGACATGCAATTAAGGCATGCTTGTCTGCCATTACTGTGCTTCTCTTTGAGGAATCTCTAATAATCTTATAGGAACACAGAGCCACAGGTCAACCACCTTTGCTGTATGTTACAGCAAATCAACACAGTCCTAATTTTTATCTAACTGGGGCATTTTCTTAGGAAGTTGGGAAGCATCCTAGAAGCACATTGCAGGAAGTATGAACTGGTCCCAACACATCAGAGACAGAAAGTGCAGAAATAGAAAATTCCTTGTCCCAGCAGAACAGGGCCATTAGTATATGCCACAGAGCTTCTGGTTCGAGATCAAACTTTGCATTAGATTAGAGCAGGGGTCTCTAAACTTTTCAGCCAAAGTGCTGTATGTGTATGGTGTTGAGGGCCGGACAAAGGGAAATGTCCAGAGCATATTCTGTGGGCCAGGGAGGCCTCCCCAACCCTCAGAAAGCCTTGTAAGGTCTTCAGAGTGCACCAAAGGTTACATCTGGTTTTTTGAGAAAACCAGGATCTTTTTAGCCCTTTAGTAGGCATTCAGAGGACCAGAGAGGCAGTGCACAGCCTCCCTGGCCCTCAGAACGCTCTCTGGATGGGATCGGAGCACAGCTTCGGTCAAGTGGGCTCAGAGGCTTGCAGGGGCCTAGAGGCTGGCTGTGGGCTGGATAGAGGCTTGCTGGGGGCTGCATGTGGCCTCCGGGCTGGGGTTTGTGTTTGTTTTTTGGCAAATGTACTCCATATTTTAGTGCAGTGGTTTTCACACATTTAGCATCGGGACAGACTTTTTAGAAAAAGAATCTTGTCGGGACCCACCGGAAGTGATGTCATGACCGGAAGTGACATCATCGAGCAGGGAAATTTTTTCACAATCATAGGCTGCAATCCTACTTACACTTACCCAAAAGTAAGTCCTATTTACCATCATTGTTAAAAGCATATACATAGTCGTCTGTTAAAAGTACAGGACTATAACATTTCCCCAAATGCAGTCACATGCTATGGTAGCATCAAGTCTAATATATTAAAAATAAAATATTGAAATGAATGGAGACCCACCTGAAATTGGCTCGTGACCCACCTAGTGGGTCCCGACCTACAGTTTGAGAAACACTGTTCTAATGCCATCATGTCATGATTTGTAAAATCATCATATTAACTGCAGGGTGTCTGCCTGACTGCATCAAACTCTCATGTGATTTTATTTACCCAACATCAGGCATCATTGCATTATGTTATCCATCTGCTATGTAAATGGTTCCCAAATTGTGAGCCGTGGCTTCCTGGGGAGCTGCAGAAACCAGCCAGAGGAGCAGCAGAACCTTGCAAAAAACCCACCACCCTATACAAGGTATAGGATTGTAGGCCTAATGGGGAGCAGCAGCCAGTGGCCCAGTGGATCAAGGGAGCTGCCTGTTGAAAATGTTTGGGAGCCACTGTGCAATGTGGATTCCCATGGCTTGTGGACCCTGTGTGAACTTGCATTCTCGTAGGTTTTGGCACTAACACCTTGCGTAAAGGTGAACAAGAGCCATCAGCCAGTTAGTGCTGCTATTGCATCCTCCATTGCCCTCTCAGGGCTGGTGGCAGCTGTCTCTGCTGCATTCTCCTCTTTCTAGTCTTTGTTCCCTTACCTCAGGGCTGCATTGGTGCTCGAAAGTTGAATAGAATTGGGCCCTGAGTCATTTGTATTAGGCAGCAGCTTTGGTAGAAGTGGCTGGTGAAGGCCATGTGCGAACAGGGTCAGCCTGTCATCTGCAGTGACTGTTTTATCTGGCATCGTGAAACAGCCACCCTTGGGAATCCCAAGAAGAAAACTGACGAATGTGTATGAAGTTGACATCTAGTTTGGGTGTACAAATATCAACTTATATGTGCCATGCCGTTATTTTTTTCAGACCTACATTTGCTCCATTTGAGAAGGTCTTTTTGTTCTTTTCTAGCTCAGTATCTTTATGCTCATTTCACAGCTGAGGTGGGCCCTGCCTTTGTCATAAACTCTGAATAGAAATTCTTTTCTCCTGCTGCTTCAGCATTCTTCCAGTTTAGCCAGAGAGCTGTTTAGTCCAGGGAAAGGAAGTTATGTGCAAGTTTTAAAGAAAACAGAGATAGGAACGAGGGAGGGAAAAAATAGCTAGTGACTTGAAGGCATCCTCCTCCTTTTATAAAAAGCAAACTACCAGTCCATTCTTGTCACCACTTTTTATTTATTTTATTTCTTTAAATACAAACTAATAAAGACAGCAAAACATTCAATAGTGGGCTTTGCTGGATGAGTGATCTGGAAATGACACAAATGTGTTGGTGACTCAAATCCTTTGTTAAATTGCAGCATGGGAAATGAAGAGAAAAGGCGGCTTGACCAGTTAGATCTTTGTTCAGACCTATGGAAGAATAGGTGACGGCCCTTTAATGAAGTTCACAAGTCTCCCTGACTTCTCAAGTTTTCCATTTTGTGCCCCCCTTCTAACAACTATAACTAAGCAAGGGGACCCCATGTAATTTGGGCACCAAATTGGATAGAGCAATGGTTCCCAAAGTCCTACTTGAACTTTGGGACCATGCTAAGTTGTTGCATGGGTGGGGACTGGGGAGGGGAAGGGAGTGCCCTGCGGTGCCACAGTGATTGCAGCACCATGGGGACCCAGGGGCTTGTAACCTGGGAATTGCACCGAACTCGAAGAGGGTCCAGGAGGCCCACAGCCCCCTCAGCGAGCCTCCCTACTGCTCCTAATGGCTCCAATCTGTAATTTGAACCCACTTCCAGTTTTCAAGCGAATTTTTAAAACTCATTTTTGCCCGGCCTGCAGGTGTACACATTTGGTCCCTGTCGCATATATGCAAAGTTGGGCAGAAATGGCTTAAATAAATAAACCGCACAGGGCCTGGACCTGCAGGAGGGATAAAGGCAGAACTTCACATATCGATTTGAAATAACTAGCCAAATCTTTGGCATCTAGTGGCTATTCCCTGGCACAAAAGCCACTTTTCCAGCTTTTCCAGAGCGATAGTTAGCAATGCATTTGTTTGGTTGCTATTACTGCACATCACACTTATAATGAAGTTGTATTGGAACAGCTGTTTATATACCAGTTTTATTGACTGAGAGCTGAATGGATGAGCCTTATATAAGACCAATCTAATGAATTCAGGAAATAGTGTGCAGATCCTTACATCTGACAGCCAGCGTGATAGTGAAGCCAGTGCAACTCCTCTAAATTCATCATGTTTTTAAGTCAAAATGACTCAGGAAAAGAAGCAGATATTTTGTGTGTGGATGAACACACAACCCCTTCCAGCTAGGTGCAGCATAATTGTGCAGCTAAGAACACGTATCTCAAGCAAAAACTGGCATAGCAGTGCAGCTGAGGATACGAGCTGGGGAAAAATTCCCCAGTTCCAATCTCATTTCAGTCATCAAGTCACTAGGTGGTCTTAGGCAGGATGAAATGGGTGAACACGTCTAGACATTTCCAGAGAAGATGAATGGCACAGAATCTTCATGCAGGGGTAAAAAGATAGCACCGCAAAGGCACAATACAATGACCTAACCAAGATTTTTTTTTTTTTCCAGGCATTCCAAAGAAGCAATATATTTCTACACATTCTTGAGGATCTCTCAGTAGGTTACTAGCAGCCCTGGGACAAAGCCCAGCCCTGGGTCATGTCTCCCCAAGCTTACAGGTGGCAAATGGTGAGTGGCAGAAGCAGTGGGCAATGACTCCTTCCCATCAGTGAATGGGGGGAGAGATCCATGGCAGTTTACCTGTAGTGGGGGTCAGAGGGAGGGCTCTCTGACTAGAATGGGGCCTTGGTCAGTGCCTAACTTTGCTGACCCTTGATACTGCTCCTGCCCAAGATACTATCAATATTCTGCTAGTATTAGGCTACTCAAAGTCAGATTTTGCTTAATGCAAACTTTAGTATAGGTCATTTGTTAGTGAACCGGAGTTAAGGAATGAATGTGGGTAATAATGCTAATCTGTATTTAGCTTGGCTCTCATCTCAGCCTCTTAGAGCCCAATCCTGTGGTCAGCGGCACAGCTCCGTGCTGCTGAGCACAGTCACAAACGTGCTGTAAGGCATGTTCGCGGGGCTCACCACCGGGCTCCCACCCATGCTAGCCCAGCGCTGGCCGGTGCTGGGCTAGTGCGGGGCGGTCGCCAAGGTTCCGTGGCTCCCGGACTGCCGAGCTGCGGAACGGCAGGTGGGAGCAGGGACTGGGGCGGGAAGCAGATGTTCTGGGGAGGGGGGAGGCCGGGGATGGAGAGAGGGCGGTGTGCCGGCGGCAGGAGGGAGGGAGGAGGATCAGCAGAGCTCTGCTCTGCAGGATCCAGGGCACATGTGGAGGGCTGTGCACCCTACACGAGCGCCTTTTCCTCGTAAGGGTAAAGTGAGTAGCCTCATTGCGGGGCTGCTTACCTTACTCGGGGGAAGGGGACAAACTTCACCTTCTCCCGAGGCGCCTCCCGCGGTAGTGCGGGAGGTGCTGGATTTGGCAGCAGCCCACCTTGGTGCCGCCGAGCTTGGGCGCCCAGGGCAGCTCAGGATTGGGCTGTTAACCACTAAGGTACTCTGGCCCTTCATTGTGTTTGCCTTTCAGAGCAAGTGGGTGGAGTACATCACTTTTATTGCCATTGTAGCAATAAAGAAACTGGTGCAGAGAGACAGTATTTTCTCCATGACAGTTCTCAGTTCATAGAGAAGATTTTCAGCTGAATAATAATAATAATAATAATAATAATAATAATAATAATATACAGTATTTATATACCGCCTTTCTTGGTCTTTATTCAAGACTTTATTCAAGGCGGTTTGCATAGGCAGGCTTATTAAATCCACGCAGGGATTTTTACAAATTGAAAGAAGGTTCTTTCTTTCAGGAACCACTACATTCAAGGTGTTACGCTTCGATCTGGTTTAACATTCTGGCCTCCATCCTCCCACGCTCCAAGCAGATGGAACAGCTCAGCTGCAGCTTGTCAGCTGCTTCAAGGTCACACAGTGCCGGTGGCCTTGAACTGGCGACCTTGTGGATGTTAATCTTCAGGCAAATGGAGGCTCTACTCTCTAGACCAGACCTCCTGCCCGGTCCTGGTCCAGAAGAAGACTTCTGGACCCAAGGGCAATGCCCTATCCCAGTGGTTCCCAAATGGTGCGTCACAACCCATCATGGGAACTAGAAGAGGCATGACCTTGTTTATATGCCTTCCTCCTGTGGATCTCCTGTTCCAGAAATGGGTCTGGAAGTGATCGCAGGGCTGTGGGGACCGATGGGCTTGTAAACATACCTGGGGGGTTGTGCTGGCCTCAGGGAGGATCCTGGAGGCTTTCAGCCCCCTCTGCAGACCTCCTAATCACTCCGATCTGTGATCTGAGCACACTTCCAGTTTTCAAGTCTTCAGCTGAAAATCTTCTCTGAACTATGAACTGTGAGAATTGTCTTGGACAAAGTACTGCCTCCCAGCATCAGTACCGTTAGACTATTACAGTGTTTCTCATGGTTTGTCCTCTGCCGTACTGCTGTACCACTTCAAATGGTCCTCCTATTTGAAGTACCACCAGAAGTAACCAGTGATGACATCACCAGTAAGAGATTCAGGGTGGACGGGAGGGCTTTTTTGAGAGAGGAAAAACATGCTTTGGAGCCTCCTCCTGCTGTCTGTTGTGTCGCATTCCTGTTCTTGCTGCTGGGAAGCAGGGGTCCAGGAGTCCCGCAAGTACCACCAGACACCTCTTCAAGTATCACTGGTGGCACCCGTACCACTTGTTGAGAAACATTGGACTATTAAGTCAGATAGGAAGTTTTTTGTTTTGGTTTGTGGTCTTTTGAGTTGCTGGTTCTCTTGATGTTCTAGAGACAAATCCCCAGGAGCTTCTGGTTGGCCTCTGCTGGAAACAGAATACTGGGGTAGATGATCTATTTGGTCTGATCTAGCAGGGCTCTTTACATTCTTGTGTTCAACGAAGAGTCCAAAACATAGTGCTATTTTCATTTTAAAGAAGCAAGCCAAGTAACAAATATTATATATATATTATACCATTTTGGTATATTTCAAAGTTGCCTCAGTATCTGGTATGCTCATGTTTCAGTGGCATTTGGCAACCTGCATGCAACTGGCAGGTGGTTTGGGACTTTTAATCTTGGTTCTGCATTAAGCCATTTTAAATTGGATTTTAGCAGAAGTATAGCAGGGTGTATTGGATGTGCTTTTTAATCTATTGTTACACATCTTGAACTTTGGGGACTGGATGGGTCTATTATATACACATTCCTAATCTTTATAGTTATGTATAAATTTTCTTAATAGAAAACCCTAAAGAGCTAACAATGGTATTTCATGGAGAACAGGGAAATGCCAGTAAACAGCAAAAGGTCACAATTTGCTTAAAAAGCAATCTCGTCTCTTTTCTCCCATTGCAGAATGGAAACTGCATCAATGGCAGGAGGGTTAACGCAGTCTGCTTGAACTGCCAACAACAGACATTTGCCTAATTAATATTAATTAGTGGCCTTAGAAGTTTTCTCGCAGCAGCTTTGGGCTGCTTTTCCACCCTTTTTTTGCAAGTTTGAAATCCCTTTTAATCAGCTCGTGCTGAATCGCCATGTCCAATGGCAATAACTAAATATGACCCCTGAAAGAGTCGGGTGGGATCATTAGAAAAGGTATTGAGAACAGAACAGCTAATATTATAATGCCATTGTACAAATCAATGGTAAGGCCACACCTGGAGTATTGCATTCAGTTCTGGTAGCCACATCTCAAAAAGGACATAGTGAAAATGAAAAAGGTGAAAAAGAGAGCGACTAAGATGATTACTGGGCTGGGGCACCTCCCTTATGAGGAAAGGCTATGGTGTTTGGGCCTCTTTAGCCTAGAAAAGAGGCGCCTGAGGGGGGACATGATTGAGACATACAAAATTATGCATAGGAAGGATAGAGTGGATAGAGAGATGCTCTTTACACTCTCACATTATACCAGAACCAGGGGACATCCACTAAAATTGTGTGTTGGGAGAGTTAGAACAGACAAAAGAAAATATTTCTTTACTCAGTGTGTGGTCGGTCTGTGGAACTCCTTGCTGCAGCATGTGGTGATGGCATCTGGCCTGGATGCCTTTAAAAAGGGATTGGACAAGTTTCTGAAGGAAAAATCCATTATGGGTTACAAGCCATGATGTGTATGTGCAACCTCCTGATTTTAGAAATGGGCTATGTCAGAATGCCAGATGCAAGGGAGGGCACAAGGATGCAGGTTTCTTGTTATCTGGTGTGCTCCCTGGGGTATTTGGTGGGCCGCTGTGAGATACAGGAAGCTGGACTAGATGGGCCTATGGCCTGATCCAGTGGGGCTGTTCTTATGTTCTTATGTGCTCCAGCCACTGGCTGGTGAGAGAAAGCAGAGCAGGAGCTAATGTGTAAATGTGTTCAGCGTCTTATCAGAGATGAGATCAGTTCTCAAAGGGCACTGGAACGACACAGATATCACTGGTGTAGTTGTTACTTTTAACCATGACATCACATGTTTAAAAATAAACCTAGAAAGGCAGACGCCCAACTCTACGGTGGGAACTACATCAGTGGGAACACAGTCACAAGAATAAGAACCTAGAAAGCAGGAACAGAGTGCCATAATCGAATCCATTTTTCTTTTAACAAAAAAAATTCAGAAGTGCCTCAATTTAATTGATTTAATTGGCAGCTGTCAAGAGTTACCCCCAACGTTTCTGGGTCACTTTGCCATTCATATCACTCAAGTGACCTGTCCTTGTTTATATGCCTTCCTCCTGCAGATCTCCTGTTCCATCTTTCTACTGAACACCTGTTGATAGGTGACACAAGCTATTATTTTTGTGGCCATTAAGGGAATGTGATCAGAGCATGAAAGAAAACCCAACCTCTCATGAGAAGTATCGGCTCTTTCGCTCCGGGTTGTTTCCGAGGAGTGCTGAAGGTGCTATTTTCCAGGTTTGGGTGGAAATTTGTAGTTTTTAATTATCTTTTTTTGTGCAACTGTGTGCGCCTTGCTTTATTTACGAGTTTGCCATGCTGCAGCAAATTCTGCGGGATATGTATATTGATCCAGAATTACTGGCTGAACTGAATGAAGAACAGAGGCACATCCTTTTCTACAAGATGAGGGAAGAGCAGGTCAGGCGATGGAGGGAGAGGGAGGAAGCCCAAGAGGAAGAGGCCACACTGAAGAAGACAGCAAAACTCAAGCAAAGTAAGATTTGACTGCTGTTCATATCATCATCCCATCACCCATCTCCTAGGAACTTTAATGTGCATAATGCTATATATCTTTTATTTTTGTTTGCCTTTGCCTGATCCAAGGAAGCCTAATGAATGTATAGATTGGTTGAGTTTCAACCAAGGCTGCCCGGGTTTAGGCCTAGCATTTATGGTCCCATCCAGTATGGAGAAAGTTAGTTGTACATTGGTTTCATTAAAATTATGGAATTATGGAACGTAAACTACTTGTGATCAGTTATTCTCCATTGAATTCAATTTGACTTAAGCACGAGTGAATTTCTCCCTTCTCTTTTTTTAAGTAATGCAATTTGAACATCTGGTTCATCAGTTCATTTCCTTGTTTATTATGCTAGATGCTCAGTTTGTAAAACCAGTCGGCCGGAAATATGGGTGCACCCGAGGAATAACCACATACACTCTAAAACCCCGGAATGGGCTGGAGGCAAAAAGTCCTTCCCTAAATGCAGCAGGGATGTTTCGTCATTCCCATGCAAAGCGTGATTATACAGCTCTACACGGAGATAAAGCTCTTAAGTGGTAGCAAATATAGCAAAGGCTATGATAGTATCAACCGCTATTGTAAACTGGAGTTGGAAGCATATACACGTCTTGGACGGGTAGCTGTTAACAGAGATGTGATATTAAAGCACGGAGAGAAAATGTTCAGGGAAATGCAGGCACAGTCTCTAGATCTCAGCAAGAATGTCTAAAGTGGCCTATTCATACTGAGACTCAAAGATTGTATTATATTTCATTCCCTTGTCTATTCCCCACTGTTTTTAAACACAGTGTGAAGAGCCTCTCCTGAGAACGTCAGCAGTATTCTTGCGTTTCTGTGCTGTCCCTCCCTTGCTCAGATAAAAAGGCCTGTTCGGTTTGATTGATCTGTAGTTGGTTGGGGCAGGGGATAAAGCACTAAGAATGCGGCTCTGCTCTGTGCACCAAAACAACATTAGAGGAGGAAGATTGCCTTGCACTGGAGATGAACATAAAGCATGGCATTGCTGAAAAAAATGTAACGGCAACATTTTTATATAGTAATTTGTCACACTGTTGACAGCTGCATTTCCATATATAAATTATACATTAAACCTGTTCTGCTTTTTAGTGCACAGAATTGTTTTCCGGGCAATTAATTTTCTGGTTTACAAAGAATGATGAAAAGGGGAAGAAAAGGATCACAGGGAAGGATAGACTGTCTTTCGATCTGACTGCATGCACCTATGTGTCTTGCTTTCTGAATTGGTGTAAAGTAGTGATGGCTTTGCATTAGGAAACCCTTTGCTTGCATCTCAGCTCTGCTGTAAACTTGCTGGATGGCCTTTGGCAAACCCCTCTCAGCCTCAACTCCCCAGCTGCAATATGGGGATAATGCATTCAGTGGCGTCATTAGGGTTTGCATCATCCAGTGCAGGAGGCCAGCATGTCATCCCTATGATGGACCTCCTCCCATGCAGTGGGCAGGGCAACCCCAGGTGGTGGGTGTGGTGATGTACCATCGCCCCACCCCCACTAGGTTTTTGACCATAATTTTTGATAGAATAGAGATATTTCAATGCAGTTTGTTTCCTTGCATGCTGCATGAAATCACACATCCATTGATATATAACATGATGGCATTATTCAAAAATACCAAGATTAAAAAATTTTTTGGTGGTAGTGGTGTCACACCCCCTGTGCACGTCACCCAGTGCAGCCCACACCTCCCTAGCAACGCCACTAAATAAGGAGTGGTTGTAAGGCAGTGTTTCTCAAAGTTTGCTCCTAGGAGCCCTGGAACTCCCCAAGACCCCTTCAGGGGCTTAGCAAGTACACCATATGCTGCTTTGGGTGCGCTTAGGCACCCAAAACAAATAAGTGGCCGCCACCTGCCCCCTGCCCAATTTGTGCTGGCGCTCTTGGGCTCCCTGAGATTTCATGAATGTGCTGGCAGGGCTCCCCGAGACTCATTTTGGGAGTGTAAACGGCTTTGGATACCGAGAAGTTTGAGAACTGCTGTTGTAAGGATTACAACATATGAAGTGATGAACGTGCAAAAGCTTGCAAAGAACATCACACGTATTTTGCAAACGTGCAAAATACTTATGCTGCTGCTAGGTACCAAATTACAGGTGTGCGCCACTTAATGACGGGGTTACGTTCTCCTATCCCCTGTTATGTGATTAGGTCATTAAGTGAACATTCAGTCCAATCTATTGCCTTTGTGTAAACAGCCACTCCCTGCCAGACACTAGCTGGCTGCATAGGCTACTGGAGATAGGCTGCCTCTTCTTTGCACTAAGAGCCTCTCTGTTGTGTAAACAGACACTCTGCTGCAGGCTATGGGAGATGTGACTGCCTCATTAAGAGCATCTTTATTGTGCTTTGACCACCGTCATATATGTGGTCCATTGTTAAGCGGCACACACCTATATTCCCTCTGTCTTTAGATGTAAGCTTTCAGGGCAAGTTACAGGGTGACTGGAAAAAGTAGTAGTCCTTCTGTGCAGAAAAGGACTATTTTTCATCACAGAGAGGGACAACACCAACCTGATCAACTCTGATTTGCAATGGTACAATGGGAGGGAGGCAAACCTTCAATTGTTAGTCATTGTGCCTCTTTGATACTGCTGTGAGAAAGCTGAAAGGGGTTCATGTGTGTCTCTGAATAAGCAGACCAGGCTGTATGGTGGGAAGGAATTTTTCCCGACTCTCCATGGCAGAGGAAAGTCCATGTCAACAAGTCGCAAATCCTGGTGGCTATGAAGAGTTTTAGGCATGTCATGGGGCTGGTTCACAGGTGCATTTTCATCACTTGTTAGCTAAAGCATCAAGAGAGGGGTTGCATCCGACTAAATCATTACAGGTTAATCACCACAGGCAGAATTCTGAGAGGACAAATCCCAAATAGTTGGTTTCTCATACAGATAAAGACTTCTAAATCCACTGTAGGAATATCAGGCAATGTGCAAAGGTGTCTGGATTCAGGTGTCCAACTTTCCTCACTTTCAGTTACTACAATGTTTAGCTTACACAGGAATTCCTCTGATACTTGCTGACACGGATCCACTTTCTAACTTGCTTGGCTCTCTAGCCTGTTCTGTATTTTGATCTTTGATCCTTTGGCTCTCTAGCTTAGGGGTGTCACACTTATTTCATGTAGTGGGCCAAATGGCACTCATGGCACCTGCTGAGGGCTGGAAGTGACATCATTAAGCAGATTATGGCCAGAAATAAGCACTTTGTTCTCACACAGAGACTCATTAGCTGCATAGACAGAAGAGAAAATGTACATAATTTCAAGGTATGAGAGAGCCCAATTATCCCGCTGGGAGAGCTAAATTATAATGGGGGCAGAATAAATTACTTCTGGGGGGCCTCATCCACCCCACGTGCCTTATGTTTGTCACCCCTGCTCTAGAATGAACCATGTCTCTGTACATTAAGGATTTTCTGATCTTCTGAATGGACAACTGACCACAGATGCAAGTATAGTCCTATTCAGGGCAGAGGCATACTGCTTATTCCTCTGTGGGCTGTTATGTTTTAGTTCCGTGGTTTTGGGTAGCCTAATTTCCACAGTATGTAATGTTTGTTAATTTTGTAAATCTAGTATTAGTCTGTAGAAGGGGTAAGCATCCCCACACTGCTTTTCCACTTCAAATTGCCCAAGGAAATGGGCCAGTGAATTTTTCTTACCCACTAATGTAATATGTAGTAGAAGTAAAAACTAGGTCAATTATGTACTGTAAAAATTATAATGGTCTTTTAGATATTTCTCAGTCTACCTACCCTTCCCCCACTGGTATAACTAGCATTCCACTGGCAGAGACTGCTTTATGGCAGTCACAAAGCAGCCCCCACTGACATGCTCAGTGGTCCTTCTAGTAAGGCGGCTGCATCTGTCTCCCATGCTCCAGCAGACTCACTGAGACCCACCAGAGCAGGTAAGCCTTCTCAGGGTGTTGACAGGATGAGGGGAGGGGGTTGAATAGTGTGGGGGTGGGTGGAACAGAGAAGGGGTTGGGCAGAACAATGATGGGGTGGGGAGGAGAGTGCATTAGGCCCAGGAGGGGGGCGGGATAAGTGACAGCAATGCTAGGTGAATTCCAAACCCCTACCCAGACCTGATCTACTTTCCAGGTCAACACAGACTTGTGCCAGCAATTGAGCTGGTGCAGGTTCAAGTTCACCCATAGCGTCTGCTGGGGCTTACTCCTAGGAGACCGCTGGCAGCCAAAAATCCCCTGTGGGATACAGGAGTAGCCTTGCCAGCGCTGCTGCATCACGAAGGGATTTAGATAGGATTGGACAGTGAGTCTAGTAAATTAACCCTCAACTCACTTGCATAAACTGCAGGATCCTTCATAATCTGTTCTTCCTCTTATGCATTGACATTCTTAATTCTATCCCTTATATCCCTGCTGCTTCTGTCACCGATAATACTTCCAGGTGTGTGTGTGTGTGTGTTTTTTAACTCTGACTCTGAAATGCCCTCCAACGTTTCACAGATGAAAATGCTTGTAATGTGCTTGTTATACCAACGACCACTCAGCATGTCCTCCACGCTTACATATATTTGAAGCCCTTTGTTGTCTGGCCCTGTGCTCCGGTGACATCACTACGGGGGTGCAGGTAGTGCGGGCTGGATCCAGGTGAAGCCAGGTGGATCCTGACAGTGATCTGGTTTAAACAGAAGTTCTTCAATTGAACTGGGCACCGGGTAGGGCTGAAAACCTTACTGGTTTTGGAGGGGGGGTGTTATTGCAGGCAGGCTACAGAGAAAAGTCACTTGGTAGACCAGGGCTGGCTTCTGCTTATTTAATTATTTGTTTTACTTTAATTGTTTATACTTATTTATTTCAATTTGCCTGATGATGTCACTTCCACCATGACATCACTTCTGCTGGGTCTTGAACAGATTGTCATTATAAAAAGTGGGTCCCAGTGCTAAAAGTTTGAGAACTGCTGCAATAAGGTGTTAGTAAGTTGACACCTGGGGGGGGGGGTTGTGTGTGACACCACTAGTGACCAAAATAACTAAAATCACAGTTTGGAGGAATAATACCATCATGTTATGTACCAATCAATGCGTAATTTCATGCAGAATGTGTTCTATCTTTGTTCTATCAAAAGGTACAGACAAAAAACCAGTGGGGATGGAGTGATGGTACATCACCATGCCCACCACCTGGGGTGTTGCCCCACCCACTGCATGGGGGGGTGACACGCTGGCATCCTGCACCGGGTGACGCAAACCCTAGTGACACCACTGCTGTGCTCTGTTAATTTACCCTGCAATAATCTGTCCTCTGCTCAGCAAAATGACAAGCGAATGGATATTCTTTTGGTTAAAGAAATACTAGAGCAAACATAGTGAGCCTATGAACCATGTATGTTCAAAATATACAGCAGTTGCTGCATTGTGCAAAATGGATTGCTGTGCACAGTATGGTATCACAATGGTAGGTTCCTTATTGTTCATATGCATGCATTTATGGGCATGTGTACCACAGACAAGAATAACGACTCAGAGACTGAATTTTGAGAGATCTGGAACTGGGAGCTGAGTTCTCAAGAGTGATAACAACTCACATTAGCAGCATTTTAATAAAGCATCCCCCAAAGACAAAGGGCCCAATCCTATCCAATTTTCCAGTGCCGGTGCAACTGTGCTAATGGGGCATGCACTGCATCTTGTAGGGGGGCAGCAGTCAAAGAGGCTGATATTCAAGCAGTCAAATATTCCTGAAGGTATGGGAATATTTGTTCCCTTACCATGCAGCTGCATTGTAGTTGCACCGGGGCTGGAAAATTGGATAGGATTGGGCCCAAAGACAGTAATTTACCAGAATCAGGTACCAGAAAATAGGGTCTGACTCTTGTAAATAGTGACATCTAAAGTACATGCTATGAAACAGGCTCCCACAGTTATTTGCCCCAGAAAGAAAACTCCCATAGGTGCTGGTGGGAGCTTCCCTCTCAGAGCAGTTTCAAGGAAGGGGGGCAATCTGGAGCTCGAACTTCTGCCTTTGCAACAAAGCAATATCATCACCTGTTTGCTGTTTCAGTCTCCAGTTCAAGCCCCTAGATACGATTTCGAGGTTCCTGCTTCCCAGCTGGATTTGGATACAGTTGGCAGTGGCCCCAGCCCAACTCTGAGTGGCATCATATTATGCAGATGAGACTGCAGTTCCAGTGACACTTTGGCCTACCACTTTGACTGGTAATGGCTGTGGCAGTGAGAGCTGGAGCTTCACAGAGAGCAGCTACTTGTGATGAACAAACAGACCTGCATCAACAATATGCACAGATTCACCTTCAGGACTACATATTTGAACATCTAATGTACAAGGACAACCCCCCCCCCAACAGTGAGCTAATTCTAGCTATAGATACTAAGCAGCAAACATTCAATAATAATTTATCACAGTCTGCCGGAACCTGGTTATGCAGGAACATTTTCACCTGCTTCCTCATGCTTACCTACATATTGATTTTTATTGTCCTAGGAAATGTGGGAATTGTAGACTTAGGAAGGAGCCAGGGATCTCTAATAAGCCAGAAAGGTATCGACTAGCTTGCTTAAGACTCCCTATCCACTACCTTGCGTCATGTGAACCTGAAGTTGTTGATCTTTGGGAGAAAAAAATCTGATCTCCTGTGAAGAAAAAAAAAACTCGTTAGTGCATCACTCTACATTTCATTAGCAAAGTCTCTCCACAGAAGGAGCTAGGCCTCTCTGCGATGCGATTCTTCAGCACACCCACCTGATCTCGGCTCATATCGTTGGGCTTAATGTAGTGTTTTCATCCTCATCGAGAGAATTTTATTCACTGCTGAAAGGATGCAGTTTACAAAAGAATATTGCCTGCCCAGAACAAGCAACCTTGCTGTGCGATCGCAGTAGTTTTGCCAGCTCAGGTAATGTGGCAGAACATGAGGGCCATTAAATGGTGCAAGCAATATTTAATTTGTGGAAAGTTCAGCATGGCCACATAAAGATTTTTGTGTTGTTGAAAACCATTAGGGCCAGCTGTTCAGCTGAAGGAGCAACAAAGAAAAAGTCAAACAGATATTTAAGGTTTCACTTAATACAATGCCTTTCTTTTCTATAAAGAAGGCAGAGGGCCCAGTTAGCTGTCCAGGCGGATACACTGAACATTCTTGAGTATTTTGTAGATGTTTACAGCTGTTTAGGAAAGCTGAAACTCTGGGTGGCCATAGTCCTGTCTAAATCTGGAGCTGTGATTTAATGACATTTATTTTTGTGGTTGTGAGGCTTCCCTGTGGGAGAAGGGGAGGGCCTGCCCAGCCTTTCTGAGGGGGACCCCCTTGTGGAGGCCTGAGACTGGTTTCCCAGAGGAAAGGGGGGTTGTATCACCCGGCTCCCCCTCTTTGGGTTGGCAGCATTCACCAGAGTCAGGAGCTCCTGCCTGCAATTTTAACTCCCAACTGCCTTGTCATCCCTGGCCTCCAGATTTATGTAGGGCAGACCCCTCCCCTTTGGCCCCTCCCCTTCCCTCACAGGGAGGGTACAAATAGGGCCTGTTTCTAGGCCTGCCCTCCCCTGGGCTTACCACAACTCCTCCCCTTCCTCTCTCTGTTTCCCTCCCACCTCCTCTCACCTGGAGCTGGCAGGGTTGTTCCTGAGAGGTCTGGGAAGGCTGCCGCCTCTGTTCTGGTCTCTGCCTTTGGGGGGTGGTCTGGCCCTGCCCACCTGGGTCCTGTAGCTCTGCAGATGACTTCAGGAGGTCCAGCTGAGGGCTCCCGATGTCACAGCCAGGTGTCCTGCCCGGCAAGGCAGGCCCTGGCTGGCTGGGCGAGGCAGTGCTTCCCTTTTCCCCCGAGGCGGGGCAGGGGCGACTGCCCAGCAGCCGAATGGCCTGCGTCCTGTCTCCCCCCTCCCTCCTCCAAGTGGGGTTCGGCACGCAGTGTTCTTTTGCTGCACTTTGCCGCCCACAGGAGTGCCCAGGCAGCGTATTGGGAAGTGGCCCCATGCTCCACCTGCTTCCTCCCTGATCCTCTGACCCAGAAGTCCTCTCCCTGGGTAAGTTGGGGACCTGTGGGAGGAGGGGAACCCTGACAGTGGTTATTTTAGTTCTGGTATGTTAGTATAAAATTAAACAAAAAAAGAACATGTTAAATAAGTGTATCCATCACATGAGAAGTAGCTTTTGTCTGGGAGGAGAACTGGAGTCAGTTGACTCAAGTCCGAGTTATGAAAATGCACATTTTTTGCTGACTCGTGTATACTTGAGTCACGCGTGTGGAAGGCTTGGCAAAACACTCGAGTCAAGGGCGCTTAGGGCCTTTCCTTTTAACATATGCACTGGCCTCATCAGGACCCATAAGTTACCCCACCCACCTCGCCGCAGGAGGAGCCTGCACATTTTGGGCTACCCTCAGTCTGCCTGCTGGCAGACTCCTTCATCCGCAGCCAGAAGAGGCAGTGTTACTCCCAGGGCCACCACCAGGCGTCCATTGGCCTGCAGCTGCTAGACTTGTAGTCCTGCCCTCCCATCCCTCCAGCTGGAGATCATTTTCTGAAGAGGCAGACACTCACTGCATGGAGAGAATATCCATGGAATTCTGGAGTGGAATCTCTAAAATAGGAGTCCCGGGAGAACAAGCAGAATCCTCCATCACTGCTCTCTATGGCCTGCTTGCCAAGAGTGAAAGGACAATGCTAGCAGTTTAGTTGCCAACATACCATGATCAAAGGCTCCTGAAAGAGCAATCAGAATCAATAGGGTACCATTTCCTCTGACAATCTCTAAGTGTAGATCATTGACTAAGGCCACAAATGCAGCCTTAGTGCTGCAAGCCGAATTAGGTTGCAAACCGAACTAGGAGGGGGTCCCTGGAAATCTATTTGGTCTAAATGTGCTGCAGTTGCATAGGTACTGCACATCAGGTAACCTTTCAGAAAAGATCTCAGCTGGAGTAATGCAGAAGTATTGACTTAGGGCACTGACCAGCACAGTGATTTTTAGTGTGTCTTATGTACAGCATTCCATATTATTTTAGCAGAGATCAATTGTATAGGACCAGGAGGTTTGTGTCAAAATAGCAAGATCCAGATTATACTGTAGTCTAAACATGTCATTAATTAGCCACCTATTCACACTTGTCTTTGGCAACAAGAGTGTTTGCGTTCATCAATTATGGATAATGAATTCTTTCATCAATTATAAAGTGGCAAATTTGTAATGTAAAAAAAAAAAAAAATCTGACCCTGTGCAGTGATAGCGCAAGATCCCCTCTGGGAAGATCAAAGCACTTTTATTGATGAAAAAAGAACTGCTGTTCTGGAGCATCATCTTGTAGAAGTTAAGTAGCAGCTGATTGCTTCCCTTTTGATTATTCTAAAGGTAGAGCTGGTTTGAGATGGCATCTTTCATCCATATTAATTTTTCCATTATGGCCATGTGGCATCGTTTTCAGACCATATGTAATTATGCCTCTGAATGGAGCACCTGTATTTCTGGCTAGTTCACTGGTTCTGTCTCCATTCTCCAAAAAAACAAACAAACAAAAAAACACACAAACCCAAAACCCAATTTGGGCTTCAAAATGGCCATTTAAGTTGAACATTAGCATTTAACTTTCTGCGCAAAAACGATTAGTCCAGAAGAATTTTACCTTTGCTGTCAGCTTAAAGATTTTACATCACAATCTACACAGTAAATGCAAATTCACCAGGCCATTAGCGTGAGTTATTTTCTGTCTTGATTCTCCTAATAAAAATATATTGATTTATTAATCACATTGGCTGTATCCTACTTGTTTTCCAATGACTTCCAGTGTTTTCCAGGGGGATGCATACAAGCTTATCCCTTTTTATTTTCACAAGAACCTTGTGAGGTAGGCTAGGCTGAGAGATAGCAACTCACCCAAGGGACCATCATGGGGTTATGTATACCACATCCTTCTAGTTAAGGGGTGTCAAACTAATTTCATACAGAGGGTCAAATAGCATTCATGATGCCAGCTGAGGACTGGAAGTGATCTCGTTAAGCAGGAAATGATGTCATTAAGCAGGCCATGACCAGAAATTACAATTTTTTTCTCACTTAGGAACTTGGCTGCAAATGACAGAATAGAAAATATGCAAACCTTGAACAAGATATGGGAGAGTCCAATTATTGTGCGGGCTGCCCTTTCATCAGTGATACCTTAGCACAGCTCAGTAGCTGAGAGCAGCTGATGACAATGCTGGGAGAGCCCAAGGACTGGGTAAAGAGGTTCCATGGGCCACAACCAGCTCCTAGGCCTTTTTGACCCCCCTGTAATAGTTGAAGTCCAGTGCTCCATCCATTGTACCACATAGGTTTAAAGGTAGACATACTACAGTAGTTTCAATGGACACCTGTGGGAGATTTCTTGAACCCAACTGGATTATCTCATTGGTAGCACTCCACAGAACAATGACTGAAATCGGGTAAGAAGAAGTTCCATGTTAAAAACTGCATATTTAGAAAGTGAGGAAAAGGGTAATTTCACATTCATCCTTTCCAAGTTTGTTGTGGCATTCACATAATCTGCTCGTTCTCATTGTCCTTTTCTCATCTGACCTTTTATTTTCATGTAAATAGCTTGCACTCTTTATAAAAAGAACCCTCAAACACTGTACAATCAAACATAGAAATAGAACATACTTGTTGAAAACATAGCACCACTTTAAACTAGCAGCATTTGAGAACCAGAACATTGAAATTCCAATATAAAATCCAGTTCAACTCAGTCATCCAGGAATTGTATTTTAAAAGATCCCCCTGAATAACATTGTTTAAAACAGCTAAAGAAATTAATAATGGAGGCAAGATAGAGTGAAAAGGACTTGTCCATGTCTGAGAAACAGTCACCCGGCACTGTTACACTCCTTTTTTTTCCAAAAAATGTGCAGACCTAGAAACAGAGTCGCACAGAAATATCTTTATGTCTTTTATCACCACTGATGGATCATGCCTGGAAACTGACCTCAACAATTAAGTTAGCTTTTGGGCTCAATTCAGGGGGCTGGTTATTACCATATTTTTTTTTAAAGTTTATTTCTAATTTTATGTTGTATAAACTCCAGGACTACAACAAACAGAAACATAACGATGGCTCCAAAGCTCATAATTGACCAAGTCGAATTTACAATTAAAATGAAGGCACTATAGAGAATACAACCTTGTGCTGCCTTAGGGAATGTCACTGACCTGAAGAAATAATGTATCAGAAATTTACAGCATGTCATTGATCCAAGGAATACCTTTTTGGGCAGAGAAAGGATAGAAAGATAGTTCCCTTGGCAGAGGCAGCCATGTGAAATAAACATACAGGTCTCATCTTGGCAAGGGTTCACGACCATGTGGGGATATTCACCAACTGGAAGGAGCCCTTATGATGGAGGCTCGGCTGCAAGTGAGCGAGATGGGGCAGGACCCCAGCAGTTGCAGTGGGGAGGCAGCATTGCTGCCTCCCATGGAGTGTCACCCAGGATCACAGCATCCCTGTGAACTCCCATCAGCTATGCAGCTGTTTGAGTGTGGATCTCTGTGTTATTCCATACATACAGCTGTCCCAGAGGTGAGGACATCATGCAGTCTCAAGGGACCCCTATAGCCTGCCTGCTGGCCTGCCTACCTGCAGTGATAGTGTGAGCCCGGTTGCTGCTTGGGGGAGGTTGCTAACATAGGACCCAATCCTATCCAACTTTCCAGCCCTGATGTAGCCATGCCAACAGGACATGTGCTGCATCCTGCGTGGAGTAACAGACAGGAAGGTCTCCTCAAGGTGAGGGATGTTTGTTCCCTTACCTCAGAGCTGCATTGCAGCTGCATCAGCACTGGAAAGTTGGATAGGGATGGACCCTTACTCTTACCAATTAGGTTTAGGTGGCTTTGCAAACTGCATGACAGAGCCAAGTGGTACAGCCAGACTTCACTGACAGCTGTTACTTGGCTCTCTGTTGGATAAATTGCAGTGGACCCTAATGGGAGGAAATGGTTGGTAACCCCACTTGTGTGATTTTCTTTCAGACACTGCTGCATCTATGAGTTTCCTCCTGCGTATGCTGGCAATGTATGTTTGATGATGTAATGTTGTTCTGTCGTTGGGGGCATGTCCGTTGCCTGAAGGGGGGTTAGGATTTGGTGTATGTCCACTCTTCCCTGTCCCTCCCATGTTACGCCCCCACCTTCTCTCTGTTTTAACCTCTCTGCTGCGGTAGTTGCTCTGTGTCTGAGTTACTCCTATGTGTCATTTTTCTGGCACTGCACCAGTATCCACGGTGTGTCTGTCAGCAGTGGGACTTCTGTGCCTGTTGGGCCATTATTGTACCAGCGTGTATGGAGATACACTGGCATGTCTTGAGGATAGGTTTGGGGTGTTACAACCATCTTTGAAAGTCTTCGTTGGCTTCCACTGTACTCTAGCACAAGTACAATAGAAAGTACTCCAGCAGGGTTTGCCTTCTCTGAAAATGTGACTTCCTGTTTGACTGGAGGATTGACTGGAAAAGTTCATATCCCCTTGTTTAGAGAACTGAAATAGTTGGGGGCTCAGAGTACAGCTGTGGTACTTCCAGCACAATAACTGCCATTCTAGTCTGGTATTCATTTAAAATGTCTAATTTTTCGAAATGTCATTCTGCAGATTACTAGCTCTAAAGGTTTCTTCCAAACAAGGTTAAAAACAGGAAACAATTCTAAATGTCCCACTTTATATAATTTCTTACAATAAGTATAGACTTTCTTGTTTCTAAAAGTCTTACCTGGCTCTTGATCGTAGTTTCTTCTGATCAGTTGTTTCTGATATTTATAATGGATTAATATCTGCTATGTGTTTTTTATCCTTTGATTTTAAGATAGGAGATCAGATTTTCTGTAGCCATGTCATGTCCATCAGAGAAGATACTTGGAGCAAATGAGATAATATTTTTTCACTAGAGCAATTTTTCTTTCCAAATGCTGAAAGCAAGGTTTGGAGTCTTAGGTGAGGGGTCTTAGTGAAAAAATCAGTGCTATGTTGTTAGACTGATGTTTACCTTGCTAGTCTATTGAAACAGAGAAGCAAGAAGTTAATACATTTTGAGGATATGGGAATCTTTCTACACTACTCTGTGTTTGGAATTAGTGAATCTGAAATTAATGGCTTGGTCAATCTGTGAGGCCACACATGGCCTCATGTAACATGGTGTTACATGTTATTTTGGACCTTAGTTTCAAGCATTCTCACAGTATCATTTATGAGTGGCTTGCAGGTGTATCAATTGTAGGTTTACTGACAAAGTGTTTATAAGCTGGGCCCAGTCTTTATCAGGGTACTACTTGCAGGTACTTTAGCAACAAAGGCCATAATTTATACATGTGTGTGCTATTTATAAATAATGCTGTGTGTTCTCAGAAATAGATCCCCTGACGGAAAATATCAATGTAATGGCTCTAAGAAATGTCTTTTAAACCACATCACCTAGCAACCTTAACTCCCAAGGGTCCATATACTCTAATTGGGTGATTTTGCAAGTATTCATAAATGATTCCTATTGAAAGGAAATGTTACAGACTAATGAACTGGAGTTTGGGCACGAGCTATCTGCCCATCTCATAAGAGATGGAAAAAGTATTTTGAAGCATGAGCAAAACTGGACTGGAGCTTGAGCAGGGAGGTATGGGGAAATCAGTTACAACTTCCCACTGGTGTAACTTGGGTGGTGTGCTGACTGTGGAAGCCACCTGGACAAGATGCGCAATTGATAGTCAATATCCTACCCCATATCGGCAATTATTGAAATAAATTTGAACATATCTTGAGTGTGAGAAAGTTGGTGATAAGCCTGGTATCGGCTTGCTTGGAGAGGTGAACAGTTCAGACTGAGTGGCACCATTGCGCAGTATTGTCGGCCCTGTGCCTGACACAGTGAAGCACATACAATCATTGAATATTGTTACCACTGTGTATGTGGCAAACAGGCAAATGACACTGAACAGCACAAGTCAGGAATTTGTTTGCACAATAAATGATGAGTGGGAGTTCTGTAACAGTGAGAACTTGTTGTTCCAGCAGCAGTTCTTTTAATGTTATTTTTCATTTCAAGGCAGGGGGAGGAAACATAGGGATGGAGATGGTTTCTTTGGGATTCAGGCTATTTTTGAGGGCTTTACAGGGGCCTCATACCCCTGACCTGAGTGTACCTTTGACCTGAGTTTGGAAGAAAATAGGTATTTTCCCCTTTTATCTTACCCTGCTTACAATGATTTTTGGATTTTTGCTGTTAGCAGTCAGTTGAAATAGCAGTCAATTATTTTAAAAATTATCAGTGTAAATTCGACTTCTGGCATTAATTTGCAAATCAATGTATGCCAAAAACATACAAATTAAGTTTACATTAATTAAGAGCTGCCTGTACATACTTACGGAAGAACAAACCCCATTGAATTACTAGCAGATATGTATAGGATTGTGCTATACAAATACCAGGGAGTAAGTTCCACTGAAGTTAATGGGATTTACATCTGAGTAGCCATGCCTAGGATTTGGCTGGAAGCTAGTATATGTTCATCAATGACATGCTCTATCATTCTGCTACAAAGATAGATTGGTGAATGCTATTTATCCTGTAGACATTCCAGCAGGCTTTCCAGTTGAAGAAATCATAAAAACACATCCACATTGACTGAAAATTTAAGTAGCAATTAATTCCATTGCCCAACTCCTATGACAAACGCATCAAGTTTAACAAAAGAATCACCAAAAATTCTCCGTCCGTCCGTCCGTCCGTCCCTCTCTCTCTCTCTCTCTCTTTCTCTCTCTCTCTGAATCAGAAAGGGGGCAGCAGCAGCAACCAGTTCTTCAGTAGTTACAGTTTTTGTTGTTGTTGTTTTTTCTGAAAAACGACAGAGAAAGATGATTAGGTCTGTGCTGGATCCCTTGAAATGTTTTAAATAGTAAGGATGAGAACACAGTTTGTAAAATGCAAGATCAGGAAGTTTGTGTGACTTGATGATTATTTATTTGGACCCCAAGCCCATGTGTCTCCAGAGCTCAGGGCAGATTGTAATGAATAAAATCTACATGAACTACCCAAATAAAACTCAGGTTGAATACAAGTGATGGCAACGGCATCCTCTGTTATAATGTCTCATACCTCATTGAGTGAATCTGCTTTTCTTCTCTGGAACTGTTTCACCAGCTAAGAGGGAGAAGACGATCATTTGGGGGACCTCAACCTGTTGCCTGGAAGAGGGACCTTCAAGTGCCCCTGATGCCAGGGTGGTTTCCATTGCTTTGAGGGAACAGCAGAGTACTGTAGTGTCTTTGTGACATCGGCCACCATTTCACAAATCCCCACTCAGAAGTAGTTTCCACGGAAACAGGTACAGAGTTCTGAGACAACAGTAGGGATTGGGGTAATGGTTGCTGATGTCACAAAGGTACCTTTTCCTGTAACTCCAAGAATACAGGGATAAGCAACAGTAGAGAAAAGAACCTGATGTAAGATGAGGCAGTGGACAGAGGTAAGATCCTAAGGGACAGTGAGAAGGAAAGAAAGGTTGGTCAAAGGAATACTGTCACATGTCTTTCTCACCAGGGTCAGCTCAAAACCTCTTGACTTTGGTGGCATGCCAAATGCTGTCTCCCCTTATCCAACGATGTGCCAGCCTCTCCTTCTCCTACTCTCCAGTGTTCAAGCTCAGCAGTTTCTGTCTCTCTGCAGTTCTTCTTTCTCTTTGTCCCCCTCTTCCTTTTCCAATCAAGGGAGTAGAAGGAGGAGAAGCAGTGGAGGCAAGTTGACAAACAGAGACAGACAACGCGCCACCAGTTTTGCTGCCTGAGGCGACCTCTTCAGTTGGCCTCATGGATGGGCCAACTCTACTTCACGTACATATTCTCAAATTACCAACCAGTTGGTGGGTAGTACCAAATAAGAATTCTGATTACACAAAATAAGCTCTGACAACCTTCATTTATTCAGGAGGAGAAGCTCCATAAATGTGCAACAGGCTGTTGTGTGCTGTGCCAAAGTAAACATTACACAAGATGTGTAAAATTGTGGTCTGTACCACTCAGGTGCCGGGTGAGTGTGTCACATTTTTCAAATGCTGCCCTATTTTTTTTTTAAACAACACTCTCTGCATGTAGCTAACTAGCACCAAAATTTAGAGAAGCCTTTCCTCATTTACTATATACAAAGCATTTTTTATGTGGGGGATGGGGATATTTGCTCCAAGCAAAAAGGAAGGGAAATAATTTTAAGCAGGAAGAGTTTGGATGTCTTTTAATGTCTGAGAGTCCAAAGCAATGAACTGCTAAAACTGTAATTTAATTAGCAATTAATCTGCTACCCAAACAAGTGACTGAAGCTACCTGCGCACTTTGCTAGGCTGAGCATGCCATAACCCTTGTCTAACTAATGGTACATCTCTGAGATTTGATATCAAATTGGTTGGCAATGGACTTTGGAGTGGCTTCTGTGGAAAAATAAATCAATTTGTAAAGGCTGTAGAGGTGGCTAACAATTGGAGATTGTCAGGGATGCCATAATTGCTAAAAACAATGATAAATGAGCCTGCATGCAACCAGCTGATTCCAGCAATATCTCATCAATTGCAGCCCCCTTTATTATAAATGGCTTTTAATTAGCAGCATGAATGCAAATCACTCTAGGCATCATATGAGAAGTGCTTTTCTCTCCCTTCTTGCCTGAATTTGACCAAGAATAAAGACAGATTTTCTTATGTATAATAGTTTGTGTCACCTGTACCCTTAATTTCAGGTGTTGATGGATCCAAAGCATATATTACATTGTGAAAACAAGGAATCTTGGGTCAAATTTTGAAGTCATGTTCTAAGTTGCTGGGGATCTCAAACTGCTGAGAGCTCTGATGTGGACACAGATGCTTTACCCTCTGCATGACCATGGCCAAGAGATTCTAGTTTGCATCATCAGTGTATCTGACCTGAGGGTAGTACTACAGTTTGTAGGGCAACGGTTGCCAGGTGACAGCCCCTGGATCTCACCATTATGTCCCTAACTCCTTGCCCAACCCTTTTTAGATGTTATACCCCTCAAGCCTGGCACCTATTGGTGTGGGGTTTTTTTGGTTTGGTTTTTTTTTTTTAAATAGAGGTATGTGAGTAATAAGCTTTATTGTGCAGAGAGGTTGAATGGATCTCTTCCTGTTTTCAAAGAGATGCTTCCATTCTCTAAGCGACCCAGCATTAGGGAAAAACACTGACAGTGCAGCCCTATAATGCTGACACAGAAGTACATTCTGCTACATTTGGTGGGGCTTATTCCCCTGTAATTGTGTTTAGGGTCACAGCTTCAATTCATGTGAGAGAAAAGGATCTCCAGGAATGGCTACCGGCAGAGTTGGTGGCCCTAGCTGGCCTTTTGAGAGTGTGAGGTTGGGAACAACCATCCTAGTGCATGGTATCTATTAGACTGGCAGAGCATGGTATATATTAGACTACAATTCATTGGAGACCAATGATTCTTATAGGCCAGAGTCCTAAGCTTGGTATTGCTCTCCAAGGCCTTGTTTCCTCAGTTCATTGTTGTGAACTTCAGCCAGAAGCGGTTTCTATTAATCTGTCTTAGAAGGCACTGGAAAAGCACAAGCACATATTATGGTTCCGGCTCTAGCCCTGTGTATGTTTATGAGCGATAATAAGTATATGTTTTCAGTGTTTTATTAGTCACAGCCTTCTGCTTCTTGGAAAGCTGCCACTGCAGCAATCTGAGCAACAAAGGTAGAATACACCATAGACACACCTCAAGGACAAGACCTGCATGGGGATGTTATCAGAACAATTCTTAGGAATACTATTTTAGTGCAACTAATAGGCAAAGGGCACAGTGCACCAGGAAGTTCTCTTCCACACGTCCCAGTGAAATCAACGGGAACTACACCAGAACGTGGCAGTGATCCCGTATATCTTCCATTCCTTTCAATGGGGCTTGTGCAGGGCAGCTTCCCTGTTGCTTATATCCAGATTCAGCAATTGGGTCAGCCCACCCTTTTGTAGATGCACCAAGAACAGATGCTGTATGCAAAACGCACACATTATATTAAGATTGTTGCTCCTGTGCAGCCCAAAAAAGCATTTTGTTTCATTCTAGGCAAGTCTGAGGGCAGGCTGAGGGAACTGGAGGGCAAATGCAGGGTGTGTGTGGCACACTTCCTGTCAGTTCACATTTCCTGTCAGTTCACCACAGCCTGCCACCCAAAGTAGTTGCCTCATGAGACAGCCAGCCCTGGCCACCACTGCAAACTCTGCCCCTAACTTGAACACGTGGGGCTGTTTTATGTTCAAGCGTGCCTGTCAATTTAGGATTCACATGAAAGACCATCCCAAACAAAAAACGTTCTATTGACACCCATCCATTGTAGGAATAGGTTGGGAGAGCTAAGACCTTGTTTACGCACATACATAAGAACATAAGAACAGCCCCACTGGATCAGGCCATAGGCCCATCTAGTCCAGCTTCCTGTATCTCACAGCGGCCCACCAAATGCCCCAGGGAGCACACCAGATAACAAGAGACCTCATCCTGGTGCCCTCCCCTGCATCTGGCATTCTGACATAACCCATTTCTAAAATCAGGAGGTTGCGCATACACATCATGGCTTGTACCCCGTAATGGATTTTTCCTCCAGAAACTTGTCCAATCCCCTTTTAAAGGTGTCCAGGACAGTCGCCATCACCACATCCTGTGGCAAAGAGTTCCACAGACCAACCACACGCTGAGTAAAGAAATATTTTCTTTTGTCTGTTCTAACTCTCCCAACACTCAATTTTAGTGGATGCCCCTGGTTCTGGTGTTATGTGAGAGCGTAAAGAGCATCTCCCTATCCACTCTGTCCATCCCCTGCATAATTTTGTATGTCTCAATCATGTCCCCCCTCAGGCGTCTCTTTTCTAGGCTGAAGAGGCCCAAACCCCGTAGCCTTACCTCATAAGGAAGGTGCCCCAGCCCCGTAATCATCTTAGTCACTCTCTTTTGCACCTTTTCCATTTCCACTATGTCTTTTTTGAGATAGATTGTTTTACACTGTGGGATCCCTTAACACGAGTGAAGTACTGTGAATTCAAAGAAGTCTTTTTCATTATCATCCATCATTCACCTGTTACCTGCACTCCATAGTGAGAGAAAAGAATTCCACAGACTCTTATGTGATAAGAGGCTTGCTGATGACCCTTGCCTCATTTAGATGCAAGGTAAACCGCTTTCCAGAGGTTCATCAGAACAGTTTTACTTCGGTGTTTGTTCTTAAAATAATGGAGCCACCTGTCGCTGAGGAGACAGTTATTTTGCTTCCGAAATTTTAGGCTGTGTTGTTCGGTTCAGGGTCCCAGAGGGAAATGGATGGAGGCCACAACTTTGCAACTGGCTGGGGGTGAACCACCATATGGATCGGTTGGGCTGGTCCTGGTGGCAAAGTCAAGATTAAAGCGGCTGCAGTTTCTGGCAGCTCTGCAGCTACTGTGTAGTAACTACTTCTTGGTTTGTGGGAAGACAACTAACCTACAGCCACTGTCCTAACTGGAAAGGGGTCAGGGGGCAAATGCCCAAGCGGCACCCCACAGGGAGCAGTGCCGTGACCCCTTCCCCCGTGACCCTGCCATTTTTTTTGTTTTCAGGCCCCTTTTGGAGGCCTTACAAGGCATTTTAAGGCTGGGGTGGCTGCCCACGGCCTCTTTGGCCCCCAGAAGGCCTTCTAATGCCTTTAAAATGCCAAAAAACTGCATTTCTGGTTTTCCCAGAACAAAAACCAGAACTGCTGTTTTTCAAAGGGGGGGGGGGTGAGGCACATTTGGCAGTCCCGTGCCCCTGAACGGCACTGGGGTCTGGTTTGCAATTGCATACCACCTAATTCTAACCAGTATTTGGCTGTTGTGTGCAGCCATTTACGACAGTGAAACAGAGTGACCATTTTGGGAGTGACCATTTTGGGAGTGCAAAGAGGCCAATTTGGGCCAATACATTCAGCGCAATCCTATTTGGACATCATGCAGCCATCATGCCTTGTGCCTGTCCTGGCATCGTCACACTGCTACCTGGGGTCAAAGAAGATTTTGTAGCTCCCCTCCATGATGAAATCAAATTTAATTTATTAAGTAAACAAATAAATAAAGTTTTCTGGTTAATTGGCCATAACTTTTGATAGAATGCAGATATTCCAGCGCAGTTGCTTTCATTGCATTTAGCATTCAATTACCTTTCCAATGATATATAGCATGATGGTATTATTTGTACATACCAAGGTTTTCACAATTTTGGCCACTAATGTCAAGCTCAGCTTGTTGTACCCCTAAAGCTTGTTGCCTGGTGCAATTACTATCCCCTGCACCCCTTCGTTATGCCGCTGCTGCTGATGATGATGAGTGCTTCTTTAAGCAAGGAATCTTTTTTTCTTTTTTGGTGTGCTGGTATTCTGTTAGAGTTGCTTCTTTCTTTTGCTACTCATTCATCACGTTTACCTGCAGAAAGTTGCTCTCTACTGAGAAACTACAAAGGTTTACGATCTGATGAGCCACCAAAGCCCATTTGCAATGTTATGGGGTTTATTTCTGATCCTGGATAGGGTTAGATTTGCAAGGGAAGCACTTTTGGAAGTGCATTTTACTTTCCAGCTCATAGAATTTGCTTGTATTTCTTTTTTTCAAGTTCCCTTGATTTAAAGAAACTACTTAGTGTGAACTGAACTAGTTTAGAAGATGACAACACACAGTGTGGCTTCTTCTGCACTGATCTTTGCATTCTGAAACCTAGTGGATTGTGATATGGCTTTTCGGTCTCTAATTCATAATCAGTCATAATCATAATCATGGACAGAAGTGTAAAAAATTAGCAAAGCTATTGTAATAGATTGATGGTTCTTTAGAATATTGATTACATGGGGATTCCTTTTGGAGCAATTAGATATGATGTCAGGGTTACAGATGAAAAGCCCAGTTTCAGCTTGCTTGAAGGCTTAGTTTTGTCTGGCTAGTGAGGTAGTGCTCAACTTATTCTGAGTGGGGTTGAAGTTCCCCTAAAGATAGGTTTGCCATCTGGGAGTTCTGATAGAGCCAGCTGTGCCACTGGGTGACCAAATGGAAACTGTGGCACAAAGTGTCTTTCTCCAGCTGAGATCGGTGCCCCAGCTGAACAGAGAGAGCCTTATTCATACTCTGGCAATCTCTATATTAGATGACTGCAGTGCGTTGTATGTGGGTCTGCCTTTGAAGACTGTTTGCAAACTGTAGTTAATTTGAAATACAGCTGCTAACTGAGGCCAGGCAGTGAGTTCATTTTCAAGCCCAAATCAAAGAGCTGGCACTTCCCTTTAAAGGCTAGCATAGATTAGTACTTAGTATCAGGAGCTGCCTCCTCCCACATTGACCTGCACAGGCCCTGCAATCGATGTCAGAGGCTCTCTGCTGGGTCTTCTGCAGTAAGGTGGGTGGGGACTGAGAAGAGGGCTTTGGGGCTCTACCTTCTCATCTAGCTCTCCCTAGGGAGGCTTGCCTGGTGTTTACTCTGACATCATTCTAATTTCCATGGGGCCTTTAATAGCCTTTTTAAAACTCCATTAGCAGCCACTGGCTATTTTTTCAGCTGTGTTGCTTTTCTGCTGCTTAGGTTTTGTGCTTTTGTTGTTATGAGTTTTGATGCTTATATATTGTATCAGCCATCCTGGGAGCACTTATACATTGAAGGGTGGGATACAAATCCATTAAACAAACAAACAGTGAGGGCATCACCCCCTCCCCAGCAGTGTGGAAGGCAGCTTGACATAAGTCATGCATGACATAAACCATGCTGTAAAGCATGTTTAGACATGGCATGTTCTGCGCTAGGACCTATTTTGCATATGACAAAAGAAGAGGCAGACATGCAGACCATGCAGTCGGTGGTTTTTGTACAAGTGTTCTGAGCCAGGACAGTGTGCGTTGAGTGATGGCGCCTTGCTCTTCTGACTTGGCCATCAGGGCCATCATCTGACCATCATCTGACTTGGCTATACCAGGGGTCTCTAAACTTTTCAGCCGAAGGGCCACATCAAATATCTGACACAGTGTCGAGGGCCGGAAATAAATTAAATATAAAATTTAAATAAATACGTTAGAGATGGAACTTAGATGAATGACTGAAATGAATGAATGAATCAATGGGCTCAAATGTCCAGGATTCCTCCAAGCACCAACACAGCCCAAGAAATAAAGCACACATACTTAAATGAACCCCCATTCCCCCACCCCACAAGCACAACTCTGGTTATGTTTGGTCAACTGGGCCAGAGACTCTCAGGGGATCAGAAGCTGGCCGCGGGCTGGATAGAGGCTCTCTGCGGGCTGCATCTGGCCCCCAGGCCTGGGTTTGGAGATCCCTGATCTATACCAATCTTCCCCTTGGTGAAGGAGAATTTTAAGCACATATCAGGTGCATCAGGTATGGCATCATGGTCATCTATAACCATCCCCAAAGCATCTATAGGCAAACTCATGATTCACATTTATATTTTTGATCTCAGAATTATGAAAATGGCTGTGAATCCCTTTGTTGCACAAGATAAAAAGTGGTTCAACTATAGTTGATTGAGTTCAGCTATACCCAATCAATTAACTATGGTTAGTTAGGATCAGGTATATGGCCTTAAGCCCATGAACTCCCTCCTTTCCTTCCCCTGTCTCCCTGGCTTTGGTGTAGAGCTGTGACATTTACTTCCTGGTTTCGTTAAACTTTGCTTTCTTGTCGTGTGTGAAACTGGGAGCTGTGGTTTAACCCAGTTATGTACCTGCCATAGACTTTTATGGGGTAAAAGCCATAGGTACTAGCTGCTAGGACCCCGCGGAAACCTCTCTGAGGCTCCCGATGGGGGGGGGGGACTGCTTCTGGTTTTCCGGAAGCACAGTTTATAGTGTCAGAGAACCTCAGAGAGGCTTCCCCGACGTGGGAGGAGGTTGCGCAGGGCTCTGTGAGCCTCTGGTGAGTGGGTGGGGGGTGATTTCTGCACAGGGGGGTGGCAATAGCCCATGGGGGGGCCGCCATCGTGGGGCTGCAGAAGTCCGCAGCTGGTTTAACCCTAGTTAACAACCCAGGGTTTTAAACTTGTTTGTAAGCTAGAATTAAACAAGATTTCCTTTATTTTTCAGAAACAACTATAAACAAATACACATAACACATAACACAAAAAACATAACACACCTCACTACACAAAAAACACAAAGGTGCAGGAAATCATATATCATTATCATATATCACTAAAACTAATAAATCATTACATATCAATTCCTCTTCTAAATTTACCTCTTAGTATTATCATACATGTATCGTATCATATCAAAGATAATATATATGTAATACAATCATCTAAATGCCCTATCATATATTTCTAAAACTTCATTTTCAACCAAGCATAAAAGCGTTTTTTCCCTTGCTCAATTTGTGTCGGTTTTCGTTGTTAATCCGTCACATTCAATTCGTCACATTCATTATTTTCTCTATTCTTTTTTCATTAGTATTTTAGAATCCTTCCAATATCTAGCATGTAAGATCCTCGCTATAGTTAAAATCATAATAACTAGGTATACATCATTTTCTTTATTTATAATATCTAAAATAATATAAAATTTGTTGCTCTAGTAAGTTTTTTATTAAGCTTTCAGATCTGTTCCCATTGATCTATTATGATATTATGGCCTATATTTTACGCCCATTTTATCATGCATTGTTTTACTGTTTCTTCTTACAACTCAAAGTCCAATAATCCATCTTATAATGCATATATTAATTTTGATCTCAATCTTTCTTTAACATAAAAGGCACGTCTTTTTTTTTTATCTGAAGCCACAAAAACTTCTCCTAATTTTTTATTCACCAACAATGCCCTAGTCATTAGTCATCACGTTTCTTTTTACTAGTCTTCCTCTCTTTTTGTCTTTTTCTTGTTGCTATTGGTGAGCGCCTCTTACTCACTCCTGTAGGTGCTTCCCTCTCTGGTTCATCTGTTGCTTCTAAGTCATCTGATTTCTTTTCATCCGACACCATTTCTGGTCTATATTCTTCTAATTCTTTTCTTCTCAATTTCTCTTCCTCCTTTTCTTCCTTTCTTATCTCGTCTTTCATCACTGTACTCAAGAAGTTTTCTGCTTTCATTGTTGAATTTATATTATATCTCTGCATCTGATATTGAAAAAACATACCTTCCGGAGAAAGCCATCTATATAGTATTTGCTTTTCTCTTAAAAATTTTGTCAGGTTTTCATATTCTTTTCTCTTCTTCCTCACTCTCCATGGACATGTCTCAAAATTTTGACTTTGTTATCATCCACTGTCCATTCCTTTTCCTGCGAGGAAATTTATCTCTGTAAAAGGTTCTGATGAATTTCACATGGATTTCTCTTGGTAATTCGTGTTTTCTCAGATAAGAAGTGCTCACTCTTCTCACTGAGTCAAATTCTTTAGATATCTCCTCCATCGGTGTATCAATCCATCCTGATATTAATCTGACAATCTGTTGCGATGTATCTTCTCCTTTCTCCTCTGGTATATTTTGTATCCTCACCACTCAAGCTGCACTATCCATCTGAATTAACTTTGTCTCTGCATCATGCTGATTTTCTTCTATCTCCGATATTTTAGCTTGATCTTTTCTTATCTTTTTTCCCAATCTCTCAATCTTTTGTTTATTTTCTTCTGATGTAATTTTCACCTCCATCAGTTGTCCACTAAGTTCATCTAATCGTTTCGTTAAAGCATCCACAGTAACTTGAGTTTGTACAGATTGGTTTGTTAGTTGCTGTACCATTGCCAACAGTTTTTGTATGTTGTCTTGCACAGTCTGTTTCCAGTCTTTCCCTTTTGGTTCCTCTTGTACTAATTTTCCAAGTCCTGTCTCCGACGCTGGTGAGCCTCGGACTTCCACTGTTTTGCCCGCCATCTTCGTTCTTTCTTCCTTCTGCTCGCAATGTTCTTTAAGGCCACTAGATGTCCTCAGCTTATTATCTTCCTTGCTTCAATTATAAACACAAATCCAGTTCTTGCAATGTCTTTTAAAATCCACTAAATATCACTAGATGTCACTGGTGCACTGCTGTTTTAATTATATTTCTCTTATTTATACTTGTAGCCTTGGCAACGCCATTTGTCCATCCGCAGGAATGTCAAAACATCCAGCCGCTCCTTCAGGCACTCCCAAACGATAATAACAAACCAAGGCAATAAATGCTCCAAGACACAAACTTTTCAAGGACAGTTAATTTGTAATCCACCGAAACTGAAAGTTGTAAAGTTGTAGTTATATTTTCATATATCCATAGCAAGCTTGGCAAATCTCTACGATTTCTCCTCACACCGATGAACAGCTGGGGGGGGGAATCTTCCCCACTCCTCCTCTTCTTAGGACAAGAAAACAAATCAGGCAATCAAATTATTCAGTCCACACCAGGCACACACAAATGGAATAACACTTACTTAAGTCTTTCAACATCTTTCCCTGCTGGGGCCTTCAGCTTGATTCAGCATGAATTCTTCACCATTGCTGCCAAGAGGGTGGAATCTCCTGGGAAAGCCCCCCTGGCTGGGCCTTATCTCCTCAGGAATCATGCCATCACATGAAGGAGTTTGTCTCTCCTGACAAACAATCCTTGGGTCTCCTCAGATCCACAGTTTTTGGGAAAAGACAGGGTGCCTTTCAAGAGCTCCAGAAAGACACGTCTGCTCGGCTGCTGGCTGGCCCCTCCCCCCAGTATTAAACAAGATTTCCTGGCTTTACATCAGCCATGGTGTAAAGAAACCAGGAAGCAGATGGCATGTAAATTAAGGTAAAGGGAGGAGGGAGAGGTGGGGTTCATTATTTTTAAGATCACAATCCTGATCTTAACCATGTTTAATAGTAAAGTGAATCCATCTAAAGTATGATGTAAGGAAAAGGAGCGTTATATAGGGGCAGTTACCAGTCAGGTGAGGAAGGCAGAGAACTAGTAAAACTAACTGGGGCCTATAGTTTTTCAAAAATGATGTGACGGCTCAGGAAACAGGGCTGCAGCTCAGCTCCCAGAAGGTTTCTAGTTTGAGATCCGATGTACAACTGGCCCTAAAACTAAGTACATTAACTACTGCAAACAGGCATCAGGATGGTGTAATGTATTGAGGTTGACCTCCTTTCTGTAAAACAGCTAATGAACTTCAGTCTGTGATTTGTATTCTGATCCTTGCTAGGAGTTGCTGGCTCTGAGATTGTTCGCTTACCACAAACCCTTTGCCTTTATTTTGGCTGGTGTTACAGATAATGGCAAACGTTTACAGTGGCTCCGTGGAAGTGATGGTGAGGTCTGGGTTTGGATTATGGGAGAAGCTCCTGGAGACAAGCCATATGAGCAGATTTCAGAAGAACTCATTGCGGAAAAGGCCAGGCAACAAGCCCAGAAGGAAGCAGAAGAATTATGGTGAGCTTTTGCAGAACCCCAAATTCAGAAATTGCTAGCATGGATGGCGGTGGCGGCTGAGGATTTTCATATCTCAATCATTTCCCCCATGAAGAATATTGGAAAATGTTTCCCTTTCAAAGTCATTTCCAATTTATTTATATTAAAATGTTGTATACTTTTCTTTCATTTCTCATCTTGCTTTTGATGAAGTCAGCGGTGATATAGTTTGCTAAAAGAAGCTATACCCTTCATCAAAACCCAGTAGATAGTGTAGTTGTGAAGTTAGGTGAGCTACATCTTCACCACCAGTTGCTGGACACTGGACAGCTATAAGCATGGGTATGCTTTGTAACAGCTAAAATTACAAGATGAGGAAGAGGGTCTAGTTAACCCTTTATTGGTACTCCCCTCCGACATACTTGCCATGTCACATACACTCTCCTGCCTCTTCCCAGCCTCCTCCCCACTCACCCAAGAGCCTTGCATCGGCCGAGCTTGGCCGATGCAAGGCTTGCTCTGCAAGCCGCCACAGAGACTGGATGCAGACTGCATTCTCCAGCGCACCTCTGTGAGCTGGTGCGGCTTGCTCCTGAGGTGGCACAAACATGTTTTACGGCACGTTTGCGACCCTCCTAGGCTGGTGCAAGGGACTCGTGCCAGACTAACTTAAGGTTAGGATTATGCCCTTATTGAGAGAGTGACCCCATCCGGGATAGGCCTTTCCCTATCTAGCTAGTTCACTGAGGGCACAATCCTAACCAACTTTCCAGCACAGAGGTATGCAACTCTGAGGTAAGGGAACCAACAGTGGAGTCGCCAGGGAGGTGCGGGGGGTGCGGCCCGCACCAGGTGACGCGCACAGGGGGGTGACATGCTAAAATCACAGTAGTTAGGGGTAACCACATCATATTATATACCATTTAATGTGGAATTTTGAGCAGAATGCAATGCAAAAAACCAGAGTGAAATATCTCGTTTCTTTCAAAAGTTATGGCCAAAATTCTGGAGAACAAAAATGCATGAATCTCTATGGAAAGTGAATGTGAGCCGTATTGCGCGTTTACTCATGAGTAGGCAAACTTGGCTTAGTCCATCGGAAAGGGCAGGCTGAGAGGAATCCAACGACACCAGAATGGTCCTGATCCAATGAATGCAGCCCCCAAAAACACCTGAGAAGGAGGTCCCTTCCTCCAAGCAGATGAATGGAGCCCTATGGAAAGTGAAACTAAGTCTCATGGTTGCATTTACTGGCGAGTAAGCAAACATGCCTTGGCTGGTGGTCAGGCTAGGCAAAGGGGAATGTGAGGTCACCAGAATGGTCCTGATCGGATGGGACTGGAGCTCAACAAATGCTCCAGAATTCTCCCCCTCCCCCACTAAAAAGGATCAAAGCAGGCTCCAGCTGATAAGGTACTTTTCTGAGACTTGCAAAGCCAGGTGGATCCTGACAGTGATCTGGTTTAAACAGAAGTTCTTAAATTGAACTGGGCACTGGGTAGGGCTGAAAACCTTACTGATTTTGGAGAGGGGGTGTTATTGCAGGCAGGCTACCGAAGAAATTCACTTGGTGGACCAGATCTGACTTCCACTTATTTCATTATTTGTTTAACATTATTTATACTTATTTATTTTAATTTGCCTGATGGTGTTACTTCCACCATGACTTCACTTCTGGTGGCTCTTGGACAGACTGTCTTTCTAAAAAGTGGGTCCCAGTGCTAAAAGTTTGAGAACAGCTGCAATAAGAGTAAGTTGACACCCGGGTGTGTGTGTGTGTGTGTGTGTGTGTGTGACACCACTAGTGACCAAAATCACTAAAATCACAGTTTGGAGGAATAATACCATCATGTTATATATCAATCAATGCGTCATTTCATGCAGAATGTGTTCTAAAGGTATAGCCAAAAAACCATTTGGGGCAGTGTGATGTTACATCACCACACCCCCCACCTGGGGTGTTGCCCCGCCCACTGCATGGGGGGTGACGCGCTGGCATCCCGCACCGGGTGACGCGAAACCTAGTGATGCCACTGGGAACCAACACTGCCTATTTTACCTTGAGGAGGCCTCCATGATTGCCCCCCAACTACAGGGTGCAGCACATGCCCCACTGGCACAGCTATGCCAATGCTGGAAAGTTGGTTAGGATTGCACCCTGAGTTATCCTACCATATGTCATATTTGCAATTTATACTAATGGAACATTTTTGCTACTTTTCATGGTGTGAGCTGCCATTGCTGGACCATTTTTATAACCATTTCTCCTTATTGAAAATGATTATGAATTAGGATCTGTTTTTCAACCAAAAAAAAAACCTTTGTGGGATCTTACATTGCAAATCTTTCCCCCCCCTTTCATTCCTTTCTGTAAGGTTGTGAAACATGTAAATACCCTGTTGTTTCATGAGCTTTAGCTATTCAGTTTGTACAAACTGTCAATTTTGACTGGTAGTAATTAATGAATGCTTTTTGTTTCTCAGTTACTAAAACAAAAGTCTTTTCATGTATTTACTGTCACTACCTTTCATTTTAAGGAAGAAAAAAGAAGCGGAAATTACAAAGAAATTCCGGGATATTATGGCTAAGGAGAAAGCTCGAATAGTGGCAGAAAAGTGGAAAATAGAGATAGAAGATCGCAAAGCCGCCAAAATGATGGAAGAGAAAATCCAGGAGGAATTAAAGGTTGGCTGATTCTTTTATATGTTTGCATTCTGTATAATGCAATAATGTCATCATTTTCACCAATGGTGAAGACTGTCCTTCAAAGGCTGTACAAAGTGGGTTGCCCTTTAGCTTCCTGGTAAGAATGCTGCTTAAGGACAGAACTAGATGTGGTACTTGATACAGAGCTGACACTGCAGCCTATGGAGCATTCTCCTACCTCTCCTCCCCCTAGATGTATTCCCCATGTCAATTCCTTGTGTTTTCTCACCCCTGCCAGCAGTCAGTGATGTGAAACATATGAACTCTGGTCAAATCTGACTGAATGTTATTTTTAGTAACAAGAAGTGGGGCAGAAAAAGGTAGCCTTGTGTCATGTGCTGCATCTAGTTCTAGATGCACAGTGTGTGTCTGAACTTAAACATTACATACATATGGGTCAGGTATCACACAGCAGATTTATGTAACAATCCTGATTTCGTTTTATAACAAACGAAGTTGTGGAAGACAGCAAACTATTATGATTATCTTGCATATCACAGCTGCCCATTCTTTAGCTGGATGGTGTTAATTACTTTACTTTAGCTGGACGGTCCAGGGGCCCAGGACACCGTAATGTATTTATGAACAATGTGTGCTGAACCAAGCAGGATAGCTTTTTGAATTTGACCAATAGTAATTTTGTCAGTTTTAAACGCAGTTCAAGCATTTTTGGGACTTCACCCAGTGTAGCAATGTACACAACTGGTACAACTGTACTAACCACTGTTGGTTTGTGCCATAATTTTTGGATTTCAAATTTTAAATCCTGATATTTACTAATTTTGTCATGCTCTTTTTCATCAGTTCTGCTATCACCAGGTATTGCTATTTCGATAGTGGTCACTTAATTTTTTTCTATTACTGTAATATCAGGTGTATTATGTGCCAAAACTTCATCAGTTTGTATTTGAAAATCCCACAACATCTTGACTTTCTCATTTTCTGTCACTTTTTCTAGTTTATGCTCCCACTGATTGCTAGCTGTTTCAATTTTGTAATTTCTGCATAAATTCCAATGGATGATGATGATGATTAAAAAGAATACTTATATATTGCTTTTCAACAAGAGTAGTTCACAGAGAGGTTTACATAGTCAAATAAATCAGTACATGGTTCCCTATCCCCAAAGAGCTCAACAATCTAAAAAAAAATAAAAAATAGAGGAGACACCAGCAACGACCATTGAAAAAGGCACCAGACTGAGCTGAAGAGGGACAAAATAATAGGAAAAGTTGTCAAAACATTAGGGTATTTGATTATTTTCTGTCTGATCAATATAGATTTGCCCATGTCGGGGCTGAGACTGGAAGCAACCTCCCAGCCTGAAATCCAACCTACCAATTCCAGACTTGAAAAGTCTTAAATATTTCCTATTGAATCCCAAAAATTCTACTCATAATTGTGTCCATCAGCTATATTTGGATGCATATATTTTCCTCTTTAGTAATCTTTCTAAAGCTTTCTTTGAAAGATATGAACTTCTGCTCTTCTTGTTGCAAAGTTGTGGATTTTGGATGAAGGCAGGAGGATTGGACCATAGAGGGTGTTGGGAAGTGGTAGCAAAGGGGACAGCAACTGTTACCCTGCACATGCCCAATCTTGTCTGATCTTGGAAGCTAAGCAGGGTTAGGCCTGGTTAGTACTTGGATGGGAGACCGCCTGGGAATACTGGGTGCTGTAGGCTTATACCATAGTCTTTCGAGACTGAAGGTTGCCAACCAGCAAAGGGGATGTGGGAAATGGTAGGGCTGCTGGGTTGTATCCCAGAAATTTTCCCCATACTTTTCCATCTGCCACTTAGGGCCCAATCCTATCCAGTTTTCCAGTGCTGGTGCAGCTATGCCAATGGGGCATGCACTGCATCTTGTAGTGGGGCAGCAGTCACAGAAGCCTCCTTAAGATATGGGAACATTTGTTCCCTTATCTTGGGACTATATTGCAGCTGCACCGGTGCTGGAAAATTGGATAGGATTGGGACCTCAATCACTTAAGCAGCCTCATGTGTGCTCCTTCTCCCACCTGCAGTTTGGTGAACATCATGTTTGGTATAGCATGTGAAGGGAGAGGGATGAATGGAAAAATCTGGGGTGAGGGAAGTGGGCAGGAGAAACCACAGCTGTCTGATCTTACAGTAAAATGACATATCAATGTACATTCGAGTCTCCAGGTTGCAACCCTATCCATAAGGTAGGAAGTTAGAGGAACTGTTGGTTGTTTTGTGCTTAAGATTCAATAAGATTCCAGCCAAATGTGGAACAACAACAACACCTGTGTTCTTTGTGCATGACTAGTCTGTTCAATGAATTTGTGATTATTCTTCCTGTACTTAATGAAATCAGGTACTCTTATTTCAGGGGATAAAATAATGGTATTATAGCTATTGAGTGGTTTCATTATGATTGTACTTCACATGTAATGAACACTTATTAGTGGCACTGTACCTCTTCTCCCTAACGTGCAAAAGCCTCTTGACCTCTTGCCCTATCAACCCTTAAGAGCCACTGCACAGTCTATGTACTAGAATCAAACAGCACTCATCATAAGCAAAGCAGATGGAAACTTAGTGATCCATACAGATGAGCAGCAAGATGTTCAGCAGAAAACCACATGATAATTTCTTTGGTTGAAAAAGTGAAGAAAAATGCCACCATACATGAACATCACTTTAATTTCTGTAGTCAAGGAAGTTCTTTCGGGTTTGTCCTGGGGCAGTGGCCTTGCAGGAATTTTCGGGTTTGTCCTGGGGCAGTGGCCTTGCAGGAATTTTGAAATACCCAGTTTCAAAAGTCCAGTTGCTGTTTTACCTCTTTTATTCTTGTAGAAGGCAAAAAGAACTGAAGCAAGATTTAACTTGCAACTCAAAAATGGTTGGAGTTTGTCCTTCAAGGCTGCCATCTTTTTTTCTGACTCTGCTCTCTGTGCTTTCAACAGGAGCTGCTGGGCAGGCATTTAGAAGGTGAAGATTTTTCTGGCATGGAAAAAAAAAAGTTGTGGGGCAGTTTTAATTTCTGCTCAGTTCCTGGGTAATAGCTGCTGTTAAAGACACAGGAGCAGGGCTGGCTAGGAAAAGAAATGGCAACCCTATTTTGTTCTAATTAATTTGAAATTATTTTTCCCCTCACCATGAGGCTCTGTCTCTGACATGACTGCTTGACTTGTGATCCACTAAGCCAAACGCCTCCCACCAACCCTCCTCTACTGTGACCCTGCCAGTCAAAATTGTGCATGCATGTATTTTGTTCACCCTTTTCCACTACAAAAAACACATGTGAATGGCAATTAGTGCTGGTTCAGGTCCCTACTTGAGTGGGATTCACTGAAAAAAAAACCACAAATTAATACATATACTTTATGGGCTTATTATATTGTGCTGAAATCTCTATACCCATGTACTAAAACAGGGGCTACCAATTTCCCCCCCTCGAAATCTGTCCACATATCTGGGGAATCCATAAGCACATTCTAGTCACATATGACAAGTTATGCAATAATAGTCTCTTACCCCATCCAAATAATACAGAAAGATTACAGGAAGCCAAGTAAATGCAGCACACATAGTCAGTGGTCTTCATCAGGTGGGACAAAGAAATGGGTTGGGATCTGAATTCAGGTATGGGTTGTACTAGTGCTGCCACTGCCATTTCGTTTCAAGGCTCAGACCTGCACAGTTTGTACTGTAACCAGGGTTAGGGGCCCTAGATGAGGTAACTCCTGCCAGATGTTCTAATTTCAGTGGGCTCCCTTGGTGGTCTTTCACCCACCTGCCTGCTCTTCCTAGCTGCAGTACTCCCTCTGATCCTTCCTTACGTACTCTTTCTCTCCGTCCACCTTTCAAAATTGGGTGCACGCTGTTGCCGAACTTCTCACTGCCCCTTCTCTACTTCCAGTTGACCTGGAAAAATAGAAGGGGAGTGTGATGCACTAACAGCTCACACTGATTGACCACTGCCTGATGGAAAAAGAAGGAGATGGAAGAGGAAACTTTTACTACTGGCTTTGGCCAGTGCTTGCATGGATTTTTGAAGGTGGGTCCTGTATTGAAGCAGCTTGGAGCACAAGGTGGGTTCTATGGTGCTGCTGCTGCAAAAAAATGAGGAGGTTGCCCCACCCCATCTGTACAGGACTTCTGACCAAGCCTGGAGAATGTTGAGTCTTCGAGATGAGCTTTCTAAGGTGATATCCTGACATCCCTGAAAAGCAGTGATACTATATTCCCCTATAGAGTTCCAAGGGGAAAGCTCACTGCCTTTCTCCTAGGTGAAAAGTTACAGGTTCTCCAACCCTTTTGTTGCCTTTTCTCTTTTAACTTTTTGATGGCAATGCTTTCTCCATTTACGAGGACAAATGCTGCTGAGAGGATGGACGCATATGTGTGCATGCTTCGGCTAAAAATCCATTCACGTCTGACCTAAGTTGTTGAAACCCTGAAGAAATGTAACTTTTATGAATGATTCAGGGAGCAAAAATGAGATGCAAACCAGTTAACAAGCCCGCTTTACCAAGTTTAAAATATTTAACACATCATTAATCACCTTTCTGGGCCCATATTTGAAACAGTCACAGGGAAATAAGGAAGAAAATCATGAACTCCATTAAAGTTTCATCAACTAGTAGCATTTCATTTGAGAAATTAAAGTATGCTGTCCATTTTGCTGATGTGCCTAACCTTTAATCATACAGTATTATCAGGTCTCACTTTTAAAAATAACCTTTATTCCTTTTGACATATATCAGGATTCTAAAGTTGGCCAGATGAGGAAAATTATATTCTCACTTATCAGAATGAATAATGGGCCCTTCCTCCTCTTGCCAATACTAATCTATCCTTGGCATTTATTAAGAAGAGGTGGATTTAATTTTTGATGCCAGATTAAGAGAGGCCAACTCTATTTTTAGCGGTTTAGGAACTCATCTTTCCAGGCTCCTTTTTTTTGCTTTGAGTAGTTTAGCAAACCACTTTCTTGCAAAATGCTTGCTAATTCATAATAACAATGGGAGATGATACACTGCTTCTTCAACATATGGGATGTTATAGTATTTATTGTTAACACTCCTTGTGTGACATATTGAGTAAGTTTAAGTGATGGAAACATTCAAGTTTGATTATTGATTCACAGCTTGAATCCACATGTTTTTTGTTTTGTTTTTAACACTAGTGGAAAACCCTAAAGTTCATTGGCTACCATATTCTCAAATGCAGCTTTAGTTTGAAGTCAGATAGTTCTGGATCTCACTGTATCCTTCCACAACAAGGTAACAAGGGGGATAGTGGTTTGCTCAAGGCCAGGGAGCTTCATAGCAGAGCGTGGATTAGAGCCCAAGTTTTCTCAATTCTAGAGTAACAGCCTGCTCGTTACACTGACTCTCTTGTGCAGTATCTCAAAGGGAACTCAAGCGTGAGCTGACTGTATACTTTCAGTGCAGGCACAGATCTTTTCAAGGGGGAAATGTGTGATTTCTCTTTTCAAATAATACGGAAGCATAAAATGAGAGAGCACAACTAACTTCAGTTTCCTATTCAGTGCTTCATTGAATGCCCACAGTCAAGCAGAGCCCAGACAGACAGCTTATCATGTAGTAAAACTGTTCTTGGACTGTGCCACTTGTGACTGTGATTGGGTGAATGCTCCCCCATGGACCAGAAAATCCATATGTAGGAGACTAGCTGGCCGCTGTGAAGAGTGGATATAATTCTTTTTCCCCCTTGCTTGCTTGCTTGCTTATGTGCTTCATGATTCTATCAAAGCATTCAGTGTCACAATCTCCTTTTCTGGACAACCCCTTTCCTTCTTCCTGAAATGGTACAGTCCAGGTAGGAAGTTTGTAAGTTCATGAAGACAATGAATTGGTTCACACAGGTGTGTGCATCATTTGATTTTTCTGCTCTTGATTACTGTGAACCTGATGACTGGCAACTGAATTTATAAACATCCAGAGGGACAACAGTGTTAGACAAGCCCTCTGCAGATATATGCTGTGGTGGCCAGTGAGGAAGGGGAGGCAAATGGATGCATACCCAGCTCAGTGTCAACCCACTTGCTGGCCATGTCGTGGGCCTTTGCATGTTTGGCAGTTGTCTGTGGAGCATTGAAGGCATGGATGATTCCTCCATATGATGTGGAGCCCTTTCTGAATTTGGCGCTGCCCTTTGCAGATGCCTGGAGGTGTGGCCAGCAAGCGTTTTGGTACTTTGGCCTGGTCAGCTAGTGAACTCCTGTTTGCTTTTCCTCAAATATTGGTATCCACAATGTCTGCAGAGGACTTCTGTTACAGCACAATGAGGTGGCACCTTAAAGAAAGACAAATAAAATGCTTCTGTATGGGTTTTATACTGGAAAACAGTCAGTCTCACAACAACTCTGCTTCCAGTTTGCTAAACTGTTCTCCAAAAACCAAAATAGTATCCACAATAAATCATGAAACAAATGTGTTAGGGCCCAATCCTATCCAATTTTCCACTGCCAGTGCAGCTGTGTTAATGGGGCATGGGCTGCATCCTGTGGTGGTGGGGCAGTCACAAAAGCCTCCTCAAGGTATGGAAACAATTGTTGCCTTACCTTAAGGCCACACTGTACCAGTGCTGGAAAGTTGGATAGGATTATCCCTTAATCTTTAAGGTGATGCACAATACTTTTTTACCCCCCCCCCTTTTTTTTTACCCCTTTTTAATACTTTTTTTTACCCCTGAGGGCTGGGGGATAAGAATAGGCCCTCAGTTTGGCTGTACTTGTTGTAAGAGGCGACTAAACAGCCACCGGATAGATGGGACTCCTTAGCCTGGGAAGGCAGCTCATGGGAGAGAAGGAAAACTCTGATCCCAAACCTCCACTGCCTTGTGGCTACATCCAGTTATGGAAAAGGCTTCAGGAGTCAACCTGGAGGCAAAATCCGGAGCCGGAGTCCCTGAGGCAGTTCATGGCTGAACACAGTCACGTTCTGTCAACTCCTGCGACGCCGCTGGAACCAACCGTATTGGCTTCTGCCTTTCCATTGGACCATTCCAGCGACGTGGAGAGGGGGGATTTGCTGCATGGGTAACAGTCTATCCTCTATACCTACTTTACCCAGGCTTTGTGCACTGGAGAGGACACTCTGTTCCAGAACCACCATTCAGAGCGCGATACCATAGTCTTTCGAGACTGAAGGATGCCAACAACAATACTTTTTATTGAATGTATGCTCTGCAGTAAAGAGAATGGTGTATTGTGATGTGAGATTACATGAAATGTCTGTCTGTGATGTTAGATAAATTCTGTCTCATTTATTTGTGCTGGCACAGTCATTGAGTGACTCAGGCCATAATCCTAACCAACTTTCCAGCACTGACATAAGGGCAATGCAACTCCGAGGTAAGGGAACAAACATTGCTCTACCTTGAGGAGGCCTCCATGACTGCCCCACAACTGCGGGATGCAGCATATGCCCCACTGGCTCAGCTATGCCAGTGCTGGAAAGTTGGTTAGGATTGCACCCTAAGGCCCAAATCCTAACCAACTTTCCAACTCTGACATAGCTTTGCCAATGGGGCATGTGCTGCATCCTGCAGTTGGGGGGCAGTCACAGAGGCCTCCTCAAGGTAAGGGAATGTTTGTTCCCTTACCTTGGAGCTGCACTGTCCTTAAGTCAGTGTTGGAAAGTTGGATAGGATTGTGCCCTTACTTTATGTCCAGCTGAGCACCAGGGTTAAATGCTGTATCTGGAGTTGGACACTTGGAACCGACTTGAGGTTCTGTTCATATTCTGCCCAGTGGTCTCCTTATCTGCAATGACCAAAGTGGGCTTGAATTTGGTGTTAAGATTCTGGGGAGCATCAGCATTCATATTCAGGTTGCCTTGTCTGGGGTAGCTCAGAACTTCATGACAGCAAGGGAATGTCCCATCCTGTTATCATCCCCATACAGGTGATGACTTGTACTCTTGACTGAGCAGGAGCATGGCGGTCTGCTTGAATCTAACAAGATGGAGTCACAGTTTGTACCTCAGCCCAAGGAGATGGTGATCAACCTGCTATGGATAGAGTTGCACCCCTCCCTAAAGTATCAGGTATACAGTCTGAGGGTGCTTGTAGATGAAACCTGGATACCTGAAAGTTCACCTATTCCAACATAAAGCTGCCTGAACATGAAGGTCACCTTCAGATATCTTCTTCCAGGTGCCTCCATGGCAGTGAGGCAGGTGGTGACTGGGGAGAGGGCCTGCCCTTCTTGGCTATGATTGTCAGCCTAACCTACCCATGCCTATCCATTTTTTTGGCTCCAGGCAAAGACTTTTTGTTTAAATTTTCTCAACTTTCTTAATTCTGTTTTTTGCTGCATTGCATAGTGTTCCTTTTGATTTTGCTGCTCTCTTCTCTTCATTTAGTTCTTAATCAATTTTATTGTTTCCATTTATTGTTTGATCATTAGGTAACTGCCTTGGAAATAATTATATTGAAGGGTGGAGTAGATTTTGTTTTGAAAATAAATAAACGTGCTTGCCTGAACCCGCCAATGAAATTTTGAGAAGCATTGCATCACGTTTAGTAAGGTCGGCGGACCTCACAGAATTGAATGCGTGCTCAACGTTCGCTACGCTAGAGAACAAGCAGGAGACATTTTAGCCTCAGAACTGAGTTACACACTGCAAAGAGTAACTTCTTTTGTTTTTACTATACACATTTCTCTTGTGACTTTAATTAAAACTCTCTCCATGCTTGGAAAAGGCAAATAGTTTTCTCACTAGAAACAAATTCTTTTCTCGCCCCCTCAGGGCGCTGCCATTGTTTTTTTTATTGCTGTATTGTTGCTTGATTAACATAACAAATATAAGAATATCCTGCCGAGCATGTCTATTATGCGACAGGTCTCATAATTATATGCAGCAGATTGTATCTGTTTATGACTGTAAAATGGGTGTAATGCCTACACTGCATGGGTATTAATGTCTTGATGAGTGAAACAGAATTAACTTGTCTTTCCAATGGTTTTTCATGGTTGATTTCTCTTCCCCCCCCATCCATCCTGCAATTAATAATTTATCTCGTTACAATATGCTGAGGTTAAAAAACAGCATTTTCCACCAATATGTTCGCTTGCCTGAAACCGAGCAGTATCTTTGTCAGAGTGCAACTTTTTGAAATTGCTTTTTTGGAAAGACTCCCTGTGATGAGTTTACTTATGCTCACAGCTGCAATCCTAAACAGCAATTGTGGGGGGCTGGGAGGGTGGGGAAGAGGAGCATGCACAAACAGCCAGAGGTGTTTTGAAGGTTTCTGCTAGTGATATTCAGACCAGCTCTGCATCTGCCAACTGGATGGAGTTGGAAGGAATTGGCCCCATGGATTGAATTTCTTTGTTGGCTCCATGAAACATTTTGTGTACAGGCTGCAGATCCTGAAATGGGGCTGAGAATATCTGAACAGCCTCTTTGCAGCCTGTGCTCTGCACAGACTTGCTGGTGGCAGGAAGGGGCCTCTCCAGGTCATGTGAGGGGCATTTGGGAGGGTGGGGTAGGAAAATGGCCCGCATGATGTGTTTGCCTGCTGAAACGGCATTCCTGCTTCTTCTGTTTTTGTGGCTGCCCATGAAATGCATACCTGCCATGCTGTCGAGATAAAGAGGGACTTCAGACGCACACTATTAAGCCCCTCCCCCAAATCTGGAACCAGACTTGATTCCACTAAAACAAATGTAGAATTTCAAACTTTAGACACTTGGAGAAACTCTTCTTTTAATAGTTGTATAAACAAGGACATTCTGCCCATCACTGCCCAGAGCTTCCCATCGTTCTGTTGGAGAAAAGCCTCTCAGAAAACTTTCTCTTATAAGCAACTATTGGGGCACTGCTTCTCAAACTCTGTACTAAAGCACACTAGTGTCATACAGAAGTGGCTGAAATAAGTCTTGCAAAATGAAGCAACCATGTTGGATACAGCCTCCACTCGCTGCCTGCATGGGAAGATCCTGGGCAGCACTGATGCCCCTGCTTTCTAACCATAAAAGGACAGTGAAATTATCCTAAGAAAGCAGGAAGCAGATGGGGTTCCCTGATGCAACCCTTGCAGCACCTGAGAGGTGTAGGGCAAGAGTGGGTAGAAGTAGAAAGGCTTCCCCCCCTTTAAGGTTGGTTGGCAACCTTCAGTCTTGAAAGACTATGGTATAAGCCTACAGCACCCGGTATTCCCAAGCGGTCTCCCATCCAAGTGCTAACCAGGCCTGACCCTGCTTAGCTTCCGAGATCAGACGAGATCAGGCATGTAGCAGCTGAAGAATGTTTAGGGACAACCAGGAATAGATTTTTGTGTGAAAGGACTGTGAACTCAGTTCTGGTAACAAAAACACATTCCTGGGCTCAACAAGCCATCTTTTTCTGTGCTTCTAAGAGCCAGTCCTATCCAACTTTCCAGTGCAAAAGCAGCTGCAGTGCAACCCCTCGAGGTAAGGGAACAAATATTCCCTTTCTTTGAGGAGGCCACCATGACTGACCCCCCCCCCCCCCACTGCAGGATTCAGTGCACACTTCATTGGCATGGCTGCATCAGCACAGGAAAGGTGGATAGGAGTGGGCCCTAATTGTATGTCCACCCTACTAACCCACTATTTTGGACTTTAGGGAGCTAATTAAAAAATCAAGTTGATCTTGCATGCCTCAAATTTGCCCATCTCTGCTGTAGGAGAATCCAAGAAACATCACTTCTGCCCAGAAAGCAGTGTGGTTTCCAAGCCCTTACTGATTGGTCATGAGGGATGCTGGGAGGCTGTATTAACTGGGCTATCGTCCAGTTACAAGGAGGCTGCCTCCTGGGGGCTGATCAAGAGAATGCATTTGTATTATTTGAGTGTAGGAGTGAAGTGTACTTCTTATGTCAATCCAGAAAAAAGAACCATCTGACCCATGTGTTAAAAGTTGGGAAAAACTGCCTTAAGAAATAGGAGTTCTCTGGATTTGGACCTGACAGCCGTCCAGAGACCCTTACTTGCATTGGTTAGTCTTGTGTGCCAACGTGTTCTGAAAAACAGCATACCGTATCACACCTAGTATAGATGATGAGCACAGAATCTACATAACTCCCTCTGAACACGACATTGGCCTTATAAAAATGTTCAGACACCTGGCAAAACACCTTGATTACTTGCCAAAGGCAGAAATCTGCGCTCACTCCAGTGTTATATTCCCTGAATGTGATCGTTGCTTGTAATTAGCAAATTGCTTATTTTATTCCAATCATTTTTGAAATGTCAATGGACAGAAAGTATTTAGAACATCATCTGCTGATGGGGTGCTGCTAAGCAAATCGTCTTTGTGAAGCCCAAGACACCTGTCCTTGTTTATTTACACTTGACAAAGTATGTCTGTTCTTTCCCTCTCCTTACTAATAGAAAGTGTCAATTCTCCTTAAGAGAATCCTTTTTTTAAAAAAAGCATTTCTTGTCTCTGAGCAGCCAAGCAACCTGAGTCTGGTATCTTAAAGGTCATAAAGAAATGTTAAGAGAATCTTCTGCTGTGAAAGATCTTCTCATTTTGACAGTTTTGAAACTCCCACCATGCACCTGAGCCTTTCTCAAGGTACAACAGAGCTGAGTACAATGCTATTAAGGAACGAAATGACAATGCCATTCATGGAAACAAAGTGATTTCTTAAGGGAAGCCTCTCAGATTTCCTAGGCTGTCAAATGCTCATTTGGTCTGCACATGGATCCAGTGATTTGTGGAAACATTTAACTGTTCAACAACTTGAGCAAAAATGAGAATGTCCTCTTGACATCATCTGTACCCAGTGACAGGGTACCCAGGTGAATATAGATCATTTAGCAGGGATGGGAAAGTCCAACACGGCGTGACTCGAGTCGAGTCATGAGTCACTGCCCCACTTGCGACTTGACTTGCAAATGAGTCATCATGAGGGCACTTTCCAAGTTGCCGAGTCACCCTTTTGCGACTTGATTCGAGTCACCTCCTTTTAAAAGCCCATTGCAGCTCTGTGGAGGGAAACAGGACTGCTGCCAGGCTGTGTGTGTGCTTCAGGGTTCCCTTTCAACATTTACCTGCCATTTTTTGTGCGAGAGGGAGGCAGCACAACCCGTGTCCTTTGGTGTGCAACTTGAGTTGTTGGAGTGGAATGTGAGTCATGAGTCAGGGGGCCCCTGACTCAAGTGTTTTTCCAAGTCTTCCACACATGCAACGCATGAGTCCATGAGTCAGCAAAAAATGTTTATTTTTGCGACATGAGTTCGAGACACCTTCCTCAAGTTCCCATCCCTGTCATTTAGGGTCAAATCCTAATCAATGTTCCAGCCCTGGTGTAGCTGCGCCAAAGAGGTGTGTGTTGCATCCTGTGGTGGGAGGGTAGTTATGGAGGCCCCCACAAAGTAAGGGAACATTTGTTCCCTCGCCTAGGGGCTGCATTGCAGCTGCACTGTTGCTGGAAAGTTGGATCGGATTGGGCCCTCATTTATTCAATACCAAGAGTGTTCAGCATGAACTTTTGAGGCCCCTACTCAGAAGTAAGCTCTATGTTGATCAATGGGAGTGGCAATTGACTCCAGTAGATTACCTCTTGAAACACCATAATACATTATAAAATGACCTTCATACATGTGTTGCCTGGGCAAATGAGGTGTTGGGTTTATCTAAATGGTGTTTGTAGCACTCTTGAACATTGGGATACAAGAATTGAATTCAGTATGCAAGTGCAAATATCAGTCTGGCCCTTTGCATCTGTTTTCAGTGTGGCAATTACAACATAGGAAGACTGATATATTGGAATGAAAGTGGGTGCGCACATTCAGGACAGAAGTCTGTTTCAGGTTTAAGTCCCAGCTCATTCTCACACCCATATTCAAGGCAGCAACTAGACATGTGAAATGCATTGTAATGCAATCTCTCTCTTGAACATTAAGATGCCACACATCTGATATAGGTATTTATAATGTAATCCCTCATCTCATGTTTGAATGCCAGGTAAACTCACCCATTTTTAAGAAAAGATGGAAAGGTGTCATACGCATTTTAATTCAACAAGTACCCTCCTGAACAGTCATACGCGTACAAGTGTCAGTTCTGTGGGCCCTGTACAAGCTTGCAGGATGGACTTTCTTTCCTGTTCCCCACAAGATGTAAATGGGATGCAATGGGAGCTTCCTTCTGGAGCAAACACTGTGTCTATGTGTGGGTGAAATACAGATCGGGGCTGTGGCAGAGGCAAAAGGTTAAAGTCCCCTTCCATGCATACCATAGTCCCAAACTGGATCTACCTACTCAACGGCAGCTATTTATTGAGGAAAATTTATTGAGCTATTTATTGAGGAAAATACAAGGGGTTCAACCCCAATTAACACAATGTAGTTTGGCTTTGAATTCATAACTGAAGTGAGATTTGAGTTGCAGACCACAGCCTCACATATCCTTGGCACCATTTGGAATATCAGCTCGCAGATTACAAATCGAAGCACCCACCACGTTTACTTTTTACAATTTCCTGATATGCCGTTAATCATTGTGCAGGGTGTTTTTGCTGCCACCTGCCAATCTGGAAACCTGCCAATCAAATGATCAGGGAAGTTGCATGACACATTGCAAGAAGTTTCATTTTTTAAAACCTCCTCTAGTATCTGTTTTATGCTGCCAGTGGATCTGCTGTTTTGTTCTTGTGAGGTTCTATTTGTTGTTTTACTATTTTATTGGCTTTTATTTATTGTTAGCCACCCTAGATGTAATTATTACTGAAGGGAAGGATGTAAATCTGTTTACAAAACGCGCACATGCACACGCGTGTGTTATAGATATAGATATATTATTATTATTATTATTATTATTATTATTATTTATTAACAGTATTTATATACCGCTTTTCAACTAAAAGTTCACAAAGCGGTTTACAGAGAAAAATCAAATAACTAAATGGCTCCCTGTCCCTAAAGGGCTCACAATCTAAAAAGATGCAAATGAATACCAGCAGACAGCCACTAGAACAGACAGTGCTGGGGTGAGGTGGGCCAGTTACTCTCCCCCTGCTAAAAAAAGGAGCACCCACTTGAAAAAGTGCCTCTTACCCAATTAGCAGGGGTTATAGATATAGATACACACACACAGAAAATACATAATTAGTAATATAAATCACACACACACACACACACACACACACACACAATAAGTAAGTATAATAAATATTTCCTGCCTCAATTTTGTTTTGTTTAGAAAAGAGAAGAAGAAGAAAGGCAAAGAGGTGAAGAGCAGATCCGAGAACAGGAGGGGCGCAGAGCTCAAGAGCTCTACCTGAGCCTCAAGGAAGCCCACCATTATAGCCAACACAATGAGACTGAGGACCGTGAATGGAAAGAACAGCGTGAGTGAACTCAATCCTGTAAAGGAATTTTAAATTATGCCACTCTCTGGCTTCAGTTGCAGAGCTACCTCAACGTGATGCTATTATGACATGCAAGCTGGGCCATTTTTTCACGGAAAGCATTGCTATCCCCACTAGTGGCTTTGTGATGGGAAAAAGATACTGTAGTTTTTCTAAATAACTCAAAAAAGAGCAAGATCCCTTTGTTTATTTATGTTTTATAAAGTTTCCTTATTATGCATGGGATGTTGATCTGATTTGTTGGATATAACTTTCTCAAACCATTCGTTTATCCTTTTTAATGTTGTCATCAGAAGCATTTAGACTGTCATCAGAAGTTCCCAGTAAGGTTGATGTCTGAAACCAGGGGTGCTCTGATCCAGTTTAGGGGGCCACATGTGTGTGAAAGGTGGCTTCTGTGAAAATATTTATAGCTGGGTGTGGAATGGCATGTGCAAAGTGGTGCCACACGTGTGCTTCCTCAACCCAATCCAATAGCTCAGGTGGATGGAGGGCATTCAGAAGCAGGGCTCAGAACTGGGTTTAATTCTCCCTCCCCCCCCCACCCCAACTGAACAGTATGACTGCTTACTGTGGCAATTCTTTTTTTTTTTTTTTAAATATTTAATTTAGGGTGTTCCTGCTTTACTGCCTTGGCCTCCACAAATGCAGAAAAAATTAGGTGGTCGAATAGAAGATCCCACCTTCTCTAGTTCCATGTTAGTTCCTTATGAAGAACATTATTAAAAAGAACGGGAAAGGGCAGGGGTGTCACTAGGGTTTGTGTCACCCAGTACAGCAGGCCAGCGCCTCTCCCCCATGACGGACCTCCTCCCATTCAGTGGGTGGGGCAATGCCCCCAGGCAGTGGAAGTGGTGACACATCATCACTCCACCCCACAACATTGCCCCACTCCCGCATCATTACAATTGCACCTTTCAATTACAATATCATACACATAGTCTAAATGTATATACCAGCCATTTTCAACCAGTGTGCCAGGGTACATTGGTGTGCTGTGAATGGTACACAGGTGTGCCATAGGAAATTTGGAGAGGATCATTTATTAGTTGGGGCTATTGGGGGATGTGAGTCAAAAAACCGATGGTGTGCCTTGAGCATTTTCAAGCCTTGTCAGTGTGTTGTGAGATGACAAAGGTTGAAAATCATGTGTATATACTTATGTATTTATTTATGTAAAAATGAACAGAAACAAATACGCAAACAGCACAACACTTACTGAATGTCTCATTTCTTTAAAAATTAGAAGGAACAAATCAACTGTACTATAGTTTTCTGGGTTTTTGGGTATTCTTTTTTGAGAGAATAGAGATATTTCAACAGTTTGTTTCATTGCATTCTGAATAAAATTCCACATTGAATGGTATACAGCATGATACAAGGGATGGCACCAGATGCAAGGGAGGGCACCAGGATGAGGTCTCTTGTTATCTGGTGTGCTCCCTGGGGCATTTGGTGGGCCGCTGTGAGATGCAGGAAGCTGGACTAGATGGGCCTATGGCCCAATCCAGTGGGGCTGTTCTTATGTTCTTATGATGGCATTATTCAAAAATACCAAGATTTTAACAATTTTGGCCAGTAGTGGTGTCACCCCCCTGTGTGTGTCACCTGGTGTGGCCCGCACCCCCTATCAATGCCACTGGGAAAGGGCAGTATGACTGTGTATTTTATCTTCATTATTACATGCTCTGTATTAGTTCTGAAAGGGAAATATATAGATGTGTTGAGCATTTTTGTTGAGGACTTATTGCAAGCCTAGCAGCACACATTCATTAAATTGGATTTGTTTGTTTTCAAACACGGACTGTGGCCTCATTCTTACAAATCACAAAAAAGCTGGTAAATCTGAGCTGGGGCTGTAGCACGTTGGACAGGAGGTGGGAGCAGAACATGACTGAATGCTCCTCTATCCAAAAATATTCCTTGTATATAGAAAACTAGCACATCAGAGAAGGGTTCTCTCCTGGGTTTCTCCCCAATATGTCAACATTCTGTGTGCAGGGAATTTTTATTTGAATGGATGAATGTTTATATACAGTCTGTTCTCTTTATATGAGAATTTGCTATCTGCGAATTTCCTTATCTGCGGGGGGGACGGGGACGGGCACGACGGAATTGCTACCACCTCTTGTTATCTGCGCCTTTGTTCTTGTTTTCCGCTATGCAGAGACCTTCAGGACTGCAGAGTCCTTCGGAATAGCACCTGTGACCAGCGCTGACCCCCTTAAAATGCCCAGAGGAAGTTTATGCCAGCCATTTTATAGGTGTCTGCGCTGCAGTCTTAAGTGAGACAATTCAGTCAGGTTCCTCATTTTATCTGAAGTTTGTGAGAACTGGTCCTTAGTTTCCCATCCAGTGTGTGAACATAATGAGAAACACAAGGCTGTTGCCAACACCAGCTTTATCCTGTGTCGCATTCTCTCTCTCCCCTCCTGAAATTGCCCTGTGTTCTGACAGCGTCATACTGTGTTTCTCCTCTTCTGCTCCATATCATTGACTGCTATTGGTGAGGGCAGGGAAACATATACAGGGCAATGATGTTGGAACACAGAGTAGATTTAACTACACATTCCAGAGCATGAGAAATCTTTATGGCAATGCTGGTTTTGGTGACAACCCCATGTTTCTCCTAACATGTACTTCCACCCAGACATTCATGCATTAAAGAAGACTTTATGAAGGCTCAAAATTAATGAAGTTTTGAATTTGTGATAATTCAATGTGAATGCAGGATGACAAAGAATGCAAGTGCTTGCTGGAGCCTGTGGTCTCTGATGGGGGAAAGGAATGGGTTTTACCCTCAGGCAAATGTCATTTCCACTTGTTTTTCCTCCCAAAAATGTTTCTCTGCTTTCATTTCATTTAAAACAAAACAGGAAAAACAATTACCGTGGTTTTGTAATTCTGATTATACACTTCATGAAGACACAATGTTTTTTTCATTTACATTGCATATTCCATGCCTTCAGTATTTCACAAATGACAATAAGAATGTTCTTTGGTACTTATAATGTTCCTATTGTTATATCAAGGATTGCTGCCTGAGGGCCTCTATTACCTGTCACTGAAGTCTCCTCTGCTAGCTGTACATTGTGTTCCTTTACTCTGCAATGCATTGTGCAGGCTTTTGAAACAAGGGAGCTAAGAGCTCAATCCTATGCATGTCTACTCAGAAGTAAGTCCCATTATAGTGAATGGAGCTTACTCCCAGGTAAGCACAGATGGGATTGCAGCCTCAATAAACAGTGCAATCCTATGCAGGTTTACTCAGCAGTAAGTTCCACTGTGTTTAATGCGGCTTGCCCCCAGGTACATTGCATAGGATTGCATTGCAACTGTCCATAGTTATCTCTTTTAAAGGAAAACAAAGCTGTATTTAGCAAAATGCTTAAATTCACAACAGATCCATGCTTATTCTATTGTGTTTATCATGATTTCACCTCGAAATGTTCTCCAGCATTCAGAGTCTGCAGAGGTGATGAAGGATGGATGGGAAGCAGTGCTGTGGTATTTTGTGTTTGGAACAACCACGAAAGAATCAATTAGTTCTCACCAATAGCAGATGAGGTGATGAACCTATGGGTGGACTATACAACTTCAGACAGCAAGTGGAGACCTACATGATCGAACGCTTCTCCAGTGATTCTAGGGAGGCTCAGTCTTTGCAAATAGAAGCTCCTCTTCATGGTACCAGGCAGGATCACATGATCTAAAATACACTAAGGGGAGGGGCTCCTCCTGTTTCTCCAGACTGACCTTGCCTGGTTAGCAGGCAACAGTGACTTTGCTTGACTTCAGCCAAGCTTCAGTCCTTTACAATAGCAGTAGCAGTATTTTCTTAATGTCATTTTCTTGCTCCCTCTCTTTCCCCATCCTAGCAAGAGATGCAGGAAAGGAATTCCTCACTCTGGCCTTGGGGGGGGGGGGTTCCCCCTGAAGATGCCTGAAGTGGCTCCAGTGCCTTTCCCAGGACAGGACCTGGGAAAGAACGAAGAAGACAGTGTGCAGGACTTTGGTCTCTTTGATCCAGCCTCTTCTCCCCAATTTGTGGTGAGGGAGGCCTGGGAGCCACACAGAGTGGCTAAAGCTTGTAGACCTTTGGCAGAGTTCTCCCCCCACAGGCCAGGAGACAGCACTGTGTGCTATTCTTGCGGCCAAGGAGAAGAAAGGCTCTCAGCTGTTTTTCTTCTCAAATACCAGGCAGGAAACAGCAAAGCTTGCCATTTTTTGTGGCCAAAGAAGAGCTGAAGGCTGCAAGTTTTCTTTTTCCTCCAAGTGAATTACCACAAACACTTTCAAAATACACAGCCTTTTAGCACTTATTCATGAATCTCCAGCCAAGGACACTCCTGGAACTTTGCTCCAACTTTGCTGGAACTTTAATTGATCCATCTAATTAAATGGCACCTCTGGTACTCCTGTGACTCAGGCATGTGGCTTTTCATAGGCCAAGGGAGTCTGGATGATGCCTGCCCTATTGTTACCCCTCAGCTGCACGTAGCACTAACCTGGCTTCTCTCCACCCTGCACCAGAGGCCCAGAGATGCAGAGATGTCGGCGTTAGCATTGTTTTGCATTATGTGCTGACTGCAGAAGCCAAATTATCCATTAGGAGCAGAGCCAGGTCCCATCATGTCTTGCCACCATCAAGTCAGCCACTGTGCTCAGCACTGCCAAGGGTCAGGGGGGGTCGAAGAGGCGCATTGCTAGCGCAGCTGCTGTGGAGGGTGAATGTTGCAATGATATTGATGACACTACTAATTTATTTAGTAGATGGAATTTCCAACAGAATGAGGATTCATCTCATGATCCCATCGCTATTTATTGCCAAGTCAATAGGCGAAGCGTTACTAATTTTAGTGTTCAGCTTAATTCGCTGTCATAGTTCCTTTAGTTGAGCCAAACAAACAACACTGCCACTCTGCTATAGGTAATTGAAATATAGCCATTTAGTGCTTTCTTAATATATTACATGAACATTTCTCAAATGTGGGCACCAGCGGTTCATTGCTTTGCTACACACAAGAACATAAGCATTGCCTTGCAGGGTCAAATCAAACTCCAGCATTGTCACAGTGGCTTAGCCAGATGCCTCTGGGTGTACACATGCAGAGCATGAAGGTGATGGTCTCCTCTGTCATTTGTCCCCAGCATCTGGTATTCAGAGGTATAGTACCTTTCTACCTGGAGGTTCCATTTTGCTGTGATAATGAATATCTGTGGATAAAGCTGGTCTCTGTGAATATGTCTAACCCCAAAACAATTTAATCATCATATCAGATGACAGTGAATTCTATGAGGTGCAGCGCAATCCTATTTTATGCTGGAACAGGCAGGCCAAGAGGCCTGCACTATATCCAGCACAAGATAGGGTCCAAAGCTCAGCTGGAGGTAAGGGGAAACTCTTCCCCTTACCCCAGGTAAGCCACCGCATCCCCAATGGGTCTCCTTGGACTTGTGCCACCTCCAGAGGTGGCATAAGCCTAAGCTGCTCTGCGCTGCTCAAAAACAGGGGCTAGGTCTGGTCCCAGCCCTGCCTCCTGCTCCTTGCCCCCCTGCTCCCCCCGCCCGCCTCCTGGACTGGCCTCCACCCACCTTCTCCCCATCCTGGAATGAGCTCGGCCAATGTAAGCCTCCCCTTTCAAGTCAGCGCAGAGGCTGGATTCAGACTCCGCAGGCTGGCACACATTCCTGCACTGGCCCAGCTGACTCTTGAGGAGGTGCAACCGTGCCTTATGGCACGTTTGTGACTCTCCTGGGCCAGTGTAAGTGACTTGCACCAGCCCACGGCACAGTTGGGATTGTGCGCTTAATTACATGAGTGAATTACATGTTGTGTAAAGAAGTTCTTTTTGTTGGTCCTGAGTTCATGGCCAATTGGCCAATACAATCGGGTATATGAGAGGGAGAAAATTTGACCTTCCCCACACAGTTCATATTTGTGTAAACTTCTGTCAGACACCTCCATGCCATTCTTCTACCATAAAGGCGTTGGGCCTCTTCTCATGGGGAAACTGAATCCAAATTGACAATCTTGTTTTGTTCATCTGTTTCCTGAGTTGTCAGTGGTTGTCAGTGGTTGTCAGTGGTTTCCTGAGTTGTCAGTAGCTAAGGGATCTGACACCTCGGGACACAAAAATTTTTAACATCCCTCCTGGGTGTTAACACGCCCTGTGGCCAGATGCCCAGAACACCCCGCGGAGACATCCAGGAGGTGGTCTGAGGTGTGAGCAGGTTTTCGCTAAAACCAGAAGTGTCTTATAAGGCCTCCAGAAGGCTTTCTAAGGTATGCCAAGGCTCCGGAGGCCACACATAGCCTCGGAATCCACCATCAGAGTGCTGGTTGGCACCCCCTCAAGGTGTTGCACCTGGGTCAATGTACCCCCCTGCTCTCCTTAGCTACACCACTGTGAGTTGGATTTTATTTGCTAGAGTTTATTCTGGGTTAATGGGAACATTGAATTGGCAGTGGACCTATATTGGAACTGGCTGGGCAAATCTAGTAGATATAGGGTTACCAGGTCTCAGGATGTGACCCAAAGTTTCTGAGCTCCCACCTGCTTCTAAGGGTTAGGGTGTAGCACCAATAGCCAGGGCAAGAAATTTTCCAAAGTGCCCATTCCTACCCCTTCCCCCATTTCCAGCATGGCCTTTCAGCCCCCATCTCAGAGCAACTGAGTGGTGGACACAATGATAAGAACAGTAAATGTATTTCTAAAACATGTAGGCAGGAGGAGGCAATATTTCTTGCGAGGAGACAGTCTGGTTTGAGGTATCTTAAAAGTACTATCATGCTATTAGTCTTCTTCTCTTCCCCCAGCAGATATTCCCTGAATTCCAGGATCTGAGTTTCAGGAGGCTGAACCAATCCTATATGGGCACGTTCCAGGAATTGTGTGACTTGGAGCCCCCTATGCAGGGGCAGACATTTCTTCTTATAATTTATGCAACAAGACCTGGATCCAAAGAACTTCAGGCTCACCCGAGGGCTTAGACATGCCCCCTGAGATTTTTGATTTTCTGCCCTTGCCCATTGAATAGCAGACCTCTAACACAAGCTGCTTTCAAAAGTCTCTGCAGTTTCAAAAGTGGTTTGCTATGCTTCATTGGAGGCTGTTCAAGAAACATATGCCCCAAGCCCCTTTGAACACACAGACCTTATTGTACTGTCCTTTTGGAACCCAGCCTAAATGTTTAAGAATAGAATATTGACTTAACTGGCTGTCACTTGGCCAATAGAACTGCCGTGTGTGACCCTTGAAAAATATCTCATGAAAAATTCTGCTCAGTGGAATAGAAGCATATTGTGTGTTGCTGAACAGAAACTGTGCACTTGTCTCTTTGCATTTATTCATTCCCAACATTCATTCTCACTCTCCCAACACTCTAGCATGACCAAGAAATAGAACCTTGGGGTCACCAAGGGCAGGTTAGAGGGTGAGGGCCCAATCCTATCCAATTTTCCAGTGCTGGTGCAGCTGCACCAATGGGTCACACACTGCATTCTGTGGTGGGGAGGCTGTCACAGAGGCCTCCTCAAGGTATGGGAACATTTGTTCCCTTATCTCAGGGCTGCATTGCAGCTGCACTGGAGCTGAAAAGTTGGATAGGATTGGGCCTTTAGTCCCCTCCTCAGTTATGTACTCAAGCATACTTTTATACTTTCTTGTTAAGTAAGTGAACTGCACTTCTGTTCTGCAACAGTTCTGCAGCAGTTCTGCAACAACTGCTGTTGGCTGCACCCAACAGTTCCCACTCAATCCGATGGACAGAGTAAAAACACTGGGCATGCTGTTACCATGAGGGCAAAATCTGCCCCCCCCCATCATGTACACTGGATCATTTGCCCCACTGATGGGAATCCTGCTAAGGTACGTCTGTATGCCCATGCATGTATGCCCATGCATGTATGCCCATGTCTGTATGCCCATGCATGAGAGGATGCGGGGACAAAGGACCGAATAAGCAGCCCATCCTGGGGCATTCCGTATATAAATGCTTTTATGCAAATGCCCGAAGTCTACGAGCAAAGGTTGGAGAACTGGAATGTCTGGTGACAAGGGAAAATATTGACATAGTGGGCATAACGGAAACCTGGTGGAATGCGGAGAATCAGTGGGATACCGCAATCCCGGGCTATAAACTCTACAGGAGGGACAGGCAGGGGCGTGTTGGAGGTGGGGTGGCCCTTTATGTTAAGGAAGGGATAGAATCCAGCAAAGTAGAGATTGAAGGTGGGTCCGACTCCACCGTAGAATCTCTGTGGGTTAAATTACCAGGCTTGTGCAGCGATGTAATACTGGGGGTGTGCTATCGTCCTCCAGACCAGAAATCTGATGGGGACCTTGAAATGAGGAAACAGATCAGGGAGGTGACAAGGAAGGACAGGGTTGTAATCATGGGGGACTTCAATTATCCTCATATTGACTGGGTCAATTTGTGTTCTGGTCACGATAAGGAAACCGGATTTCTTGACGTGCTAAATGACTGTGGCTTAGATCAGCTAGTCACGGAGCCCACTAGAGGACAGGTGACTCTGGATTTAATATTGTGCGGTACGCAGGACCTGGTTAGAGATGTAAATGTTACTGAGCCATTGGGGAACAGTGATCATGCTGCGATCCGTTTTGATGTGCACGTTGGGGGAAGAATACAAGGCAAATCTCTAACAAAAACCCTTGACTTCCGACGGGCGGACTTCCCTCAAATGAGGAGGCTGGTTAGAAGGAGGTTGAAAGGGAGGGTAAAAAGAGTCCAGTCTCTCCAGAGTGCATGGAGGCTGCTTAAAACAACAGTAATAGAGGCCCAGCAGAGGTGTATACCGCAAAGAAAGAAGGGTTCCACTAAATCCAGGAGAGTGCCCGCATGGCTAACCAGCCAAGTTAGAGAGGCTGTGAAGGGCAAGGAAGCTTCCTTCCGTAAATGGAAGTCTTGCCCTAATGAAGAGAATAAAAAGGAACATAAACTGTGGCAAAAGAAATGTAAGAAGGTGATAGGGGAGGCCAAGCGAGACTATGAGGAACGCATGGCCAGCAACATTAAGGGGAATAATAAAAGCTTCTTCAAATATGTTAGAAGCAGGAAACCCGCCAGAGAAGCGGTTGGCCCTCTGGATGGTGAGGGAGGGAAAGGGGAGATAAAAGGAGACTTAGAGATGGCAGAGAAATTAAATGAGTTCTTTGCATCTGTCTTCACGGCAGAAGACCTCGGGCAGATACCGCTGCCCGAACGGCCCCTCCTGACCGAGGAGTTAAGTCAGATAGAGGTTAAAAGAGAAGATGTTTCAGACCTCATTGATAAATTAAAGATCAATAAGTCACCGGGCCCTGATGGCATACACCCAAGGGTTATTAAGGAATTGAAGAATGAAGTTGCAGATCTCTTGACTAAGGTATGCAACTTGTCCCTCAAAACGGCCACGGTGCCAGAAGATTGGAGGATAGCAAATGTCACGCCTATTTTTAAAAAGGGAAAGAGGGGGGACCCGGGAAACTATAGGCCGGTCAGCCTAACATCTATACCGGGTAAGATGGTGGAATGCCTCATCAAAGATAGGATCTCAAAACACATAGACGAACAGGCCTTGCTGAGGGAGAGTCAGCATGGCTTCTGTAAGGGTAAGTCTTGCCTCACCAACCTTATAGAATTCTTTGAAAAGGTCAACAGGCATGTGGATGCGGGAGAACCCGTGGACATTATATATCTGGACTTTCAGAAGGCGTTTGACACGGTCCCTCACCAAAGGCTACTGAAAAAACTCCACAGTCAGGGAATTAGAGGACAGGTCCTCTCGTGGATTGAGAACTGGTTGGAGGCCAGGAAGCAGAGAGTGGGTGTCAATGGGCAATTTTCACAATGGAGAGAGGTGAAAAGCGGTGTGCCCCAAGGATCTGTCCTGGGACCGGTGCTTTTCAACCTCTTCATAAATGACCTGGAGACAGGGTTGAGCAGTGAAGTGGCTAAGTTTGCAGATGACACCAAACTTTTCCGAGTGGTAAAGACCAGAAGTGATTGTGAGGAGCTCCAGAAGGATCTCTCCAGACTGGCAGAATGGGCAGCAAAATGGCAGATGCGCTTCAATGTCAGTAAGTGTAAAGTCATGCACATTGGGGCAAAAAATCAAAACTTTAGATATAGGCTGATGGGTTCTGAACTGTCTGTGACAGATCAGGAGAGAGATCTTGGGGTGGTGGTGGACAGGTCGATGAAAGTGTCGACCCAATGTGCGGCGGCAGTGAAGAAGGCCAATTCTATGCTTGGGATCATTAGGAAGGGTATTGAGAACAAAACGGTTAGTATTATAATGCCGTTGTACAAATCTATGGTAAGGCCACACCTGGAGTATTGTGTCCAGTTCTGGTCGCCGCATCTCAAAAAAGACATAGTGGAAATGGAAAAGGTGCAAAAGAGAGCGACTAAGATGATTACGGGGCTGGGGCACCTTCCTTATGAGGAAAGGCTACGGCGTTTGGGCCTCTTCAGCCTAGAAAAGAGACGCTTGAGGGGGGACATGATTGAGACATACAAAATTATGCAGGGGATGGACAGAGTGGATAGGGAGATGCTCTTTACACTCTCACATAATACCAGAACCAGGGGACATCCACTAAAATTGAGTGTTGGGCGGGTTAGGACAGACAAAAGAAAATATTTCTTTACTCAGCGCGTGGTCGGTCTGTGGAATTCCTTGCCACAGGATGTGGTGCTGGCGTCTAGCCTAGACGCCTTTAAAAGGGGATTGGATGAGTTTCTGGAGGAAAAATCCATTATGGGGTACAAGCCATGATGTGTATGCGCAACCTCCTGATTTTAGGAATGGGTTAAGTCAGAATGCCAGATGCAGGGGAGGGCACCAGGATGAGGTCTCTTGTTATCTGGTGTGCTCCCTGGGGCATTTGGTGGGCCGCTGTGAGATACAGGAAGCTGGACTAGATGGGCCTATGGCCTGATCCAGTGGGGCTGTTCTTATGTTCTTATGTTCTTATGTATGTGCTTGCAAGGAGAACAGAGGCGCACTGCATGTTATATCTGGGTACCCACAACATGTAAGCCCTCCCTCTTCTCACATGCTACCTGACATAATAATACATATTTTGCTAGTGGCTGAATATTGGCCATGGGCTCTTAAACTTGATCTCATTTTGTATGTTTTCTGAATCTCTCATCTGCAAAACAGAAACACAGCATGCAATATTTGCACTCAAATACCAGTTGGATCTTGAATATTTATTGCAAGTTGTTCCCAAATTAGCTGTGGACCAAGGACTATTAACAAGAGAGCAGCTGGAGCAAATCATTAAAAAACTTAAATGCATATTCATGGGGCATTCTTATAATATACATCCATGCCTAGCTCTGTAACTCATGGCTCTTCAGAAAAGCAAGGAGGCCATAAAATATGGAGATCTCCTAATCTTTCCCAAATGGTTTGACTTGTTCAAGTTCATTCCCAGCACTGCAGGAATTCATTCACATCTTTATGAAAGAAGTTGTGGCTGGAATCCTGTCACTCCTGCCAATAAGTTTGCAGATACTCCAGATTAATGTTGTGTAGCACTTTTCTTTCTTGTGTCAATGGTGCACTTCAGACCACTGTCCCCATTCCTACTGCCAAACTCAACCCCTTCTCCTTTTTTGCCAATATTTTTTCTATCTAGCTGTCTACCATACTACTGTACTTAACCATTCCTTCAAGGAGCAAAGGGTGATATCTATATACATTTTTCACCCCACAACATCCCTGTGAGGAAGACTTGCTGAGAATAACTTTGTTGAAGATATTTATATTCTGTCTTTCCAGAAAATAAACAAGGCTGTGAATGATAATCAATAGAATTTACAATGGCATAATAAAAATAGAACTAAATAAAAACAGAATACAAATGTAATTAAAATGAGCATATGAAGTTGCTTTATACTAAGTCAGACCATTGTTTCTTCAGCTTAATATTGTCTGCACAGACAAGCCCATCTCAAAATAAATCCCCTAAATCATGAATGATGGCACAGGGCCACCACAGAACTTCCTGGCTCAGCAGGGATTTGAATTCACATTTTCCTGATCCAGTTTCAACACTCCAGCCTCTGTGCTACTCTGGTTGTCAGTGCAAAGATCTGGGGAGAGGTGATGAGCAATTCTGTGTGAACCAACCTGGAGAGTATTAAAGCAAGGTGGAAGAGATTTCAATCATTGACCTACAAAGGAATGACCAAATGCCTTTAAAAATGCTAATATTTACCAAGTTCTTTGTTTTTGTGAAAGAAAATTAAAAGCCAGACTGACACAAAAACTTTTTTTTTAAATCTGGTTTCCTGCTATGGAAATCAGTGGGAACAGATCTGCTGAGTAGACACTGGGAAAGGCTGGCCCAGAGCCATGGCAACAAGCTTTGCTATTCTGCCTGGAGAGGAGTGAGTGACCTGAGGGTCATGTAAGCCTTTGGAACCTTCAGAGGGCAGAACCTTCTTGTTGATTTGGAAGAGTCACCTTTTGAAAAGCTTCCGTTGATGGAGAAGGAAGGGGTCAGACTCCATCAGTTACTTCACTTGGTTTTGAACTGTGAGTGTAAATGACCTCTTTCCTAGAAATGGGGAAGCTGGGGGTACATAAGAACATAAGAGTCCCGCTGGATGAGGCCAAAGGCCCACCTAGTCCAACTTCCTATGTCTCTCAGTGGCCCACGAAATACTTCAGGGAGCACACAAGACAACAGACACGACCTGTGACCTGGTCCCCTCCCCTGCAACTGGTAATCAGAGGCAGCCTACCTCTGAAACCAGGAGCTTGTACATACCCACCATGGCTTGTAAACTGTGATGAACTTTTCCTCCAGAAATTTGTCCAATCCCTTCTTAAAGGCATCTAGGCAAGATGCCATCACTACTTCCTGTGGCAAGGAGTTCCACAGACAAATTGCACGCTGGATAAGAAATATTTTCTTTTGTCTGTCCTAACTCTCCCAACTCTCAACTTTAGTGGATTTCCCCTGGTTCTGGTGTTATGTGAGATGGAAAAGAGTGTCTCTCTATCCACTCTATCGATCCCCTGCATAATTTTGTATGTCTCAATCTTGTCCCCCCTTAGGTGCCTCTTTTTTAGCCTGAAAAGCCCCAAATGCTGTAGCCTTTTCTCATAAGGGAGGTGCCCCAGCCCAGTAATCATTTTGGTTGCTCTCTTTTGCACCTTTTCCATTTCCACACTATCCTTTTTGAGATGTGGTGACCAGAACTGGACACAATACTCCTGGTGTGGGATGGCATTGTAATATTAGCTGTCTTATTCTCAATTCCTTTTCTAGTGTAAAATCTGGCCTCCTACTAACTAGGCCCAGAGGCTTAGTCAGAGTGAGTCAGAGTAAGAGACAGGGTTTCAAGTTTCAGAAGTTTTACCTTTTGTTGTTTTATTTCTGTGTGTGTTTGGCATTGTATCTTCAAGTACTTTCTATTGAGTTATGAAACTACTGTATATCTATACTCTGAAATAAACCTATTATAGAATAGAGATTGAGTTTCATTGAGCTTTACTGTTTTTGGGTTCATCTAAATCTGACCTGGCTGCTCATCTACTACCAAATGTGGAAATTGTACCCTGGTAGTCAAGGCTTGACATCCAGAGAGGGGAGCCTAGAACCTTGTTGTGAGACAGAGTGAATATAAGGTCACCTTGGTGAGAAGAGGCATGAGTAGATTGTGACAGTTCTGTTTTACAATTTTTATTACAATGCAGCACCCCACTCTAAACCTACCATTATAAAAGAAAACATTTATCTAGGGAATAAAGCAGGTGATGTGAGATGCATAGATGCTGTTCAAGGTTAGTATATTGTGTTTTGATTAGCTCCAGATTTCTGACCACAGGTTATGAAATTTAATACTTTTATCTCATCTGTGAAATGTTCTATGCTCTTTGCTATCCGGTCCAGAAGGTCTTCCAATGTGCAGTAGATGGCTTGCTTTCCATGTTGTAGTACTGGTTTATTAATATAGCTCTCAAGAGAAGCTGCTAATCAGTGAAGACAACACTAATGCAGGAGGCCTAAAGATCTGTCTCATATAGGCAACTTCATATATGTTCAGGAAGAGTAAAAACAGGCAAAAAAAAGTTAAAACATGCAATGCTTATTATTTTCTACAACTTTTCCCCTGCAGTACGTCGCTCAAAAGCTGCTGATGAAGAAAGGCGCTATAAAGCACGCCGGGCGCGAGATGAGTATCGGTGTCAATCTTTGCGAGCCATCCGAAAAGGAAGTGTGGCTGGGCTAAGTAACCTGTTCCAAGCAGCTGGTTTGAATATGGAACAAGGCACAAAGCTGACCAGTGCCTGTCCCAATCTACCTTTGACCACGGTGCAGCCAACAAGGTTGGTTTGTTCTACTAAAATGGCTCAGGGATAATCTACATGGTATAATTCCCACATGGTGACAGTTACTTCTAGGAATGCCTCTCCAGATTTCAGTATGGGAGAGAAGCAGGCATGATTCTCAACAAGGCCTGTTCCTTAATATATTCATGATAACATTGCAATTTATTTGTTGTGCATTTTAAGAGCCTTTGTTCTGATTACTTGATGATGCCTCGTAATAATTATAATAATGCTTATCAGCTCAGGTCAGGCAATCATTCTCATTTTTTAAGCAGGGGGATCCATGGCTTTGGCATACTCTATCCCGTAAACTAGATCCATTTAATGGTTTTTAATCATGTCAAACCAGTGACTTGACCAGACACAGAGATACTCCTGAGGAATTATGTGTTCTGAAAAAGGACACAGACAATGTGTGTTTGTTTCTTCTGCTGTTTAAAGCATTGTTTTAATGCTGTAGTTTTAGTACATCTTTATTGTATTTGGGGATTTTGTTGTTAGCCAACTTGTGCTGCATTTGTGGGAGAAGCAGGATTTGAAACATGGAAGGCAGTGGGGAGATGACCTTGATGTCATTGGCTGGTGCAGACATCATTAGTAGCGATGTCTTCAGCTTAAATGCGCTTATTCTAAATGGTTTCTCCTCAGTGTGTGCAACCTGATTCAGTTATTAACTTTTTCATTCATTCTGGAATGAATGCATATCCCTAATGAAAGAGTGATGCTCACAGAACCAGCATATTGGAATGTGAGGGCAGAAAGATGAATTGGGGCACGGAGAACTGTAAATGTGAGGTCAAAGAATTTGTGCTGGATGTAGTACAACAATCTGCTTTATTTTTTGAATGTGGAAGTAAGAGATCTACTGTATTATTAGTCTTGCCTTAAATAAACCTTTCAGAACCAACAATACAAATGACCATGATGAGTCAGACTAGAGGTCCCTGTTGCTCAGCTTTCTGTTTTCTGAAAGGGGCCATCTCCTATGACTCAGATGCACAGGGAAACTCATTACAAGGGTATAATGCCAGTGAAACATCCCCAGGTTTCAGCCCCTGTATCTTGTAGTCAGACCTGAACATGGATAGGCTTCTGCCTACTGTGGTTTAGTGGCCAGCAACAGATCTCTCCTTCATATGTTTTTCTAACTGTTTTTAAAGTATTTTGCTCTTGGCCATCACAGTGTCATATGGCATTGAATTCCCATCAGTTGATAATGTGGTATGTATATGAACAAATATTTCCTTTTTTCCCATAAACTTGCTGCCTGTCTATTTCAACAGATGATCTCCTGAGTATTTTGCATTTCAGAAAAAGTGAACATTTCCCTGTTATTCACTCTCTCCATACCTCTTAGAATCTTATAAATCCCCGTCGTACCGTCAAACTTTTTCTAAACTAAAGCACTTCAAGACTTTAGGAGAGGAGAGTGAAACCACCACCATGAGATGGTCTTCAGTTTTGCCTCTGAAGAGCTTTTTGTCAAAGAAGCATCTGCCTTTGAACCAAATATTGCCAACACTTCAGTATAAAATTGTCTTTTTGAGATATTGAAGCACAATCAGGGATGTGGCACACAGAGATATGGATGAAATATTCAGTGAGGAACATCAAGAATTTATTAGACCACTTGTTCTTGGCAGAGTATGCTTCCAACAGACGTATGGGTAGTTGAAGTCTCATTACTACCACTTCTCTCTTCTTTGAAAATTTGGCTGTTTGGTCAGGAAGGTATTCTCCAGGTCTTCCTTCTGGCTGGGCAACCTGTAACAGACTCCCATGGTTACCTCACCATCACTTCCTTTCCCTTTTATTTTTACCCAAATGCTCTCATTCGGCCTCTCGCTCTCACCTCCAAGGATTTCTTTGCAAATATAAATTTCTTCAACATACATACTGTATAGCGCTATTCCCATACCCTTTCAGTTTTGACTTTTCTTTCATGTTATACCCTTCAGTTACTACATTTTACCCATATGTCTCATCCGACCAACTTCCAGTATTACCTACTAAGTTGTACTCACGTTCCTGCAGCAACTACAGGGGAGGCCCTATATCCATGGATCCCGTATCCGCAGATTAATTTATTCACGGATTGGGTCCATGGCACCCCACGCCCCCTGGCATGTGCCCCCTCTGGAAGCATAAGAACATAAGAACAGCCCCACTGGATCAGGCCATAGGCCCATCTCGTCCAGCTTCCTGTATCTCACAGCGGCCCACCAAATGCCCCAGGGAGCACACCAGATAACAAGAGACCTCTTCCTGGTGCCCTCCCTTGCATCTGGCATTCTGACATAGCCCATTTCTAAAATCAGGAGGTTGCACATACACATCATGGCTTGTCACCCGTAATGGATTTTTCCTCCAGAAACCTGTCCAATCCCATTTTAAAGGCATCCAGGCCAGATGCCATCACCACATCCTGTGGCAAGGAGTTCCACAAACCGACCACACGCTGAGTAAAGAAATATTTTCTTTCATCTCTCCCAACACTCAATTTTAGTGCATGTTCCCTGGTCCTGGTGTTATGTGAGAGTGTAAAGAGCATCTCTCTATCCACTCTGTCCGTCTCCTGCATAGTTTTGTATGTCTCAATCATGTCCCCCCTCAGGCGCCTCTTTTCTAGGCTGAAGAGGCCCAAACGCCATAGCCTTTCCTCATAAGGAAGGTGCCCCAGCCCACTAATCATCTTAGTCGCTCTCTTTTGCACCTTTTCCATTTCCACTATGTCTTTTTTGAGATGTGGCGACCAGAACTGAACACAATACTCCAGGGCGAGAGGAGTTCTGCTCCCATCATCTCTGGAGGGTTCCGTGAGCCCAGCAGAGGTAGTGGATGTCCATCCGCTGCCTCTGCTGGGCTGAGACTGAGTCTTAGAGGTGAAAAAAGTCACTTCTGATTTTTTCGTAAAACTGGAAGTGACATTTTTAATGCCTTATATGTAATTAGGAGTCCCAGGGAAGATGGACATTTCTGTTGTTGCAGTTCTAGTGGTCACTGCATCACTCATGTTCCCTTCTTCAGTCCTCAGTGTTGTGTCAACAGTGAAACCAGCTACCTCTCTCATGTGCCTTAAACTCCCTCCCATGGGAATTAGGCCTGTTAGCTTTCTGGTAGGGGGCTTAAGACTTTTCTTTTTGGCTTTCCCACCCTAGGTTTTGTTATTTAGTTTGCTGCTTTGAATCTTTGGTTTTGCACTGTATTATTGTTTGCTGTTTTTATTGGATTTTTTTAAAAAAAAACTGTTTCTGCTGTTTCTTTTAATGCCTTTTACTGCCCTATTGCTGCTGTGTATACTTTTTTATTGCTGTCTTTTATTTTTCCTATTGTATTTTTACTGTCTTTTATAAGCCACCTTGTGCGTCCCTATAGCTGAAGGAACAACACAGTAAAAATGTTTTAAAATAAATAAATATCCATAATGGAGAATGCTGAAAATGAAGTAAATTTGTAAATTATGAATTTTACTTTTTGACAAGCAAACTAGCAACTTTTTGACAAGCAAAGTATGAACTAGAAGAATTTACTTGAGAATGCTTCCTCCAAAATGTGTTTCTACTCTAGTCTGAGATTTTCTTTGGGCACAATTAGTGCCTTCTCCAATGTTGATTTCTTACCTATCTGATAAATACACAGGATTTTCAACAGTGGAAACCAACTCAGCATAGCAGATGGAGTTAGGCAAAGTTTTATCAGTGATTCCTCCTGGGTCTATAAGGCACTCTGTGATATTATTAATTAGCCTTGGTGTTCCAAGCAAGCATGTGCAAACCCAAACATATTGTTTAGTTTCTAAAATGTACAACAACCAATAAGTTCCACTAAGTATAAGAAGGTCTCTTCGCGTCAATTTGTATTTTCATTTTTCTTGCCAAGGCTTGTGCTGTTCAGTTGTTGCTTTTGTGAAGTCTGGCAACCCAGCAGGACGAAAGGAACCCTGGTCCCCTTCCTGCTCAGTGTTTTGTGTCCTGCTTTGACAAGCAATCTCTTTATCTTGCTGTGTTTTGATACCGAAACTTGCTCCTAATGGTTGCTGGCATTCGCAGCTTGATTAGGGAATCAAAATTGTCCTGTCTGAAAGGCAGTAGATTTTCTGTTTTGCTTGTGAGTCGTCAAAGCAATCTTTTCATTTTTTTGTTGTTATTCCAGGCCACTTAAATCAAAGAGGCTTCTCTGAAATAACATCATAAAATGTTAATAAAAGTAATTCATTTTAAGGACTATGGAATATAATTCAACTTTTCATTCTGAACCTTCTAAAGTGAAGCTATTTAGTGTAGTGCTTGGCTTGTAAATATGTTCTTAATTCTCAAGTGAGGCCAAAAAGACCTTTAGTAGGCTCTACTTATCCAAACCTGTATCCATTTCTAAGTAATATTGTTATCTGAGTCAGGTTAGGTAGCTTTTTAAACTTGGCCCATAAAGACTCTTATTGTATGCTTGTACAAAGAAAGATTAAATCTTTTTTAGTCTTAAATCATGCATTTTGATAACAGTGAAATCTCATGATTTCAGGTTAGTATTGGTCTTATCACATTTATAAAGGAATGTTGCTCACCACAGTTTCTATAAAGGCATCCCAAATACTCTGTGAATGGAACTTTCCCTAATACTGGTTTGGCATATTTGGTGATGACTCTCTGGATCACTAGTTTTACAACTACTGTATGCTTGGGGAACCTACTGTTTGCTTGGATCTTATCACAGGTTCTTTAATGAGATCCATAATGGCAGAGAAGCTTTCCTGAAAGGCAACTTATTCAGCACCACTGATTTTCTTCTGCATTATATAGCAGCAGAAGAGATGTGTTTTCAGATTTCACTGACAGTTGATGCTAGGTGGTGGTGAAGCCCAACAGACCTAGTGACCTCCATTACTTAGGCTTCCTAGATTATGTCCCAGAATCCTCTGCTTCATGTCCTTAGCAGACAGAGATAGAAATGGCAAACACCCCCCATGTGCCATTGCCCCTAGACACCCCTCTGCAGCCTCCCATCCAGGGCCCAGACCCCTCCCCAGCCGCCACTTCATCAGCCACTGCTAACTAGGAATGGTGATGGAGGAGGCATGATAAAGTATTGTTTTGCTGATGTCAGTGTTGCTTTCTGTTGCTTTCTTTAACAAAGCAATGCCTAATATTTGGCTTCCTATCTCTCCTATAAGGAAAGGGGAAGTTTTGATTTGTCATTTCAATATGTTACTTCATTAAAGTGTAGGCAAAACCGACAACAGTTACAAATTTTATGAAAAGTGATCTGGCTGGACCAAAAATCTGTAAAACAAGGAATGTAAATCACATGAAGACTTTTTATTTGATCAATTGTTTTTTTTTTTAAACAAATTTATTGATTAATTATATTTTTATATCAGAAAATGTTTTGAAAAATGGCTGTTTCTTTTAAGTGTAAGAATGGATGTAGCCAACAATTTACTAAGTGGTAACTTACCATGTACTTGGTAAACTGTTTGTTATTAATATCCTACCAAATGGCCAGGGAAATTTTACCACCCCACTGCTTCCTTGAACTTCTGATCAGGTGCTGATATGTGGTATAGCTTTCCTCATCCTTTGGCAGGACATTAGAGATGAGCAGCTTACCACGTGGTTAAATGCACGCCATGGTAAGTTGCCATTTGGCAAATGGCCATTCGTAGTCACACTAAGGCTGCAATCCTATACGCACACTTTCCTGTGTGTAAGCCACCTCACGCAGTGGATCTTTCTTCTGATATGGATGCATTTGATTGTGCTGTAAGAGAAATCACAGTTCAATAAATGTGATCTACTGTTCATTATTAGAAGAAAAGCCTGTGTTGCCAGGCGGACCCTGTGGGTTCTAAATGACATTGCCATCTATGTCTAAATGACTCAGAGCCCAATCCTGAGCTTGGCGCTCTGGCTTTTTGCCAGAGTGCACTGTCACAAATGTGCCATAAGGTACATCTGCGAGGTTTACTGCCGGGCCAGTGCCCATGCTAGCCCAGTGCTGGCTGGCACTGGGCTAGTGCTGGGCGGGCGCTCGTCCTCCACTGCTTGGTGGTCTCAAGGGCCGCCGAGCCATGGCATGGTAAGCGGGGGCTGGGAGGAGGCGTTCCAGGGAGGGGGGAGGCAGGCGGAGGGTGGGAAGGAGGTGTGATGGGGAGGCAGGAGGTGGAGAAAGTGCTGGGAGAGGGAGTCGGGTCCCGTGGAGCTTTGCTCCACCAGATCCAAGGCATTTGTGTGGGGCTCAGTGCCGTACACGAACGGCTTTACCCCATTGCGGGGCTGCTTCCTTTACCTGGGAGAAGGGGACAAAAGTCCCCTTCTCCTGAGGCGCCACCCGCGGCAGGCTGAGGTGTGCAGGATGCGGCGGGAGCCATTCTCGGTGCCGCTGCAGTCGTGTGCCCTAGGCAGCTCAGGATTGGGCTGCCCATCAGCCAGGTAACTACTGCTCACAGTGAGGAGGCAATTTTGGGTGACATCCCCACAGTGACTGTAATGTGTCTGTCAACCTTACTCACACCATAAGAAGAGATATGAAATGAAATTTCTCAAATACTCTGGACTTAGAGCGAAGTTGCCATCTCTCATTTACCTTACATTTAGACTTAATACCCACTTAGTGCTTCATTTTGGCTCAGAGGTTCAAAGAGAAATTATAGTGAAGGTGGGAAATAGCTTTTAAAAATGACAATTGTCTGTTGGGCTTAAAAAGGGGGGATCTTTTTTATTTGCAACCTTGTTACAATTTTTTGCTTAAAGAGCAATTTCTGCATGACATTAACCTGTATTTCTTTTTTCTATTTCTTTTTTTTGTTGTTGTTTAAATTTCATACAGCACAGCTTGGGAACGGCCTCCAAGGCCTTTCTGCAGAGAAGTCATAATTCAGTGGTACAGAGAGGAGCAGCTTCCACGTCGTGCTGGATTTGAAAGGAACACAAACACTGTTGCACCTTGGTTTCACGGTAAAACAGACCTTTACTGACCTTCTTTTGTGTGAAGTGCTTTTTCAGGAGACTCTTTATGGTGGGTTTCTGCAGAGGTGTGTTCGTCTCTTGAAGGAACGTATGGGATGTTCTCAGTCTAAGACCCCCCTCCCCTAAAAGAACTGTCTTTTTATAAAGGCAACATGAAGTTAAATATGTGCCTCACAAAACAGTGAGATTTGGTTAAAAACAAAACCTCACTGAAATAGTACACCTGCGTTTCAGTTGCATCACCTCAGAGGCAAGCTTCCATGACCCTCTGTAAAAAAAAAAAAAAAATCCACCCAGAAAACTGTCAGGGAGAAAACCAAGCTAGGCCTCTTCTCCCTGACGTTACTGCAAGGAATTTTTGTTTGGAGGGGAATTCAGGCACAATCCTAACCAGGTCTACTCAGTAGTAAGTCCTATTTTGTTCAGTGGGGCTTACTCTCAGGAAAGTGTGCTTAGGGTTGCAGCTTCAGTCACATGAGCCTTGAACTGTAATCTACGAGTTTATAGATTTATCACCCAAAGGGAGAAGAATGCATGAGCTGACCAGTCTCTAATTTTTCATCCAACCAGCTATGTATTCATGAAGTAGCCTCATCAAATTACTTGTCATCACTACCTGTCTGTTGCTGCTGCTACTGGTGGATAATGAATGTGAAGTGCTTTGATTATTCACAAAATGCTACATAAATGATAAAATTGCTATATTGTTCCATTGCTTTTCTTTCTCCCTAGCATTGTAGGACACAGTGTGTACCACTTTGGTTGAGAGATGAGGACTCTTATCCAAGTAATCTTGTATTTCTTAATCTATTTGTTGACCTCAGTATCATTTGTTGAAGGGGAATGATACCTCAGTGTACTTACTATATTTATTCTAGGGATGATGGTTTTTGAAAGTAAATCATTCCAGCCATTAGGTAGGGAAACCACCACCTGTCTGTACAGCAAAAGTTGAAATTTACTGAATAGAAAAAAGTAAATATGTCTGAAGTATTTTCAGAGTGTTGTTGATTCTGATTCCCAAAATATGAGCTAAAATGTTTAGCTGTATTTAGAATGCAGCTAATGCTCATCCGTTTCGATTTTCAGGTAGAAACAATTCCAATAAGGTAGATATTTCCCAAACAATCATTACATTGTGGAGATGTTCACATTTTTTTCAGCAGAATTTTTGTCCCATGGTTACTTCAGTTTTAATTGCATTTATAGGTGTTGCATCTCCTTTTTTCCTGATTAGTCACATGAGTAATTCCACCAGGTCAGGATGAACAACATGATGTCTCAACTCTGTATGGCCAATCAGATTTATCTATATGAAGGTGTCATTACTGGCAAATGAGGACTACTGGGCAATGAAAGCAACCTAGATAAATAAGCAAATGCTTTCACAAAACAGCTGCAGAATTACTAAAAAGGGAGACATTTTTCAGCACTGCTAAAAAGGGTGAGTCTTTCCAGTTCAGCTTTAGCTTTATTGCATTTGTGAAGGGAACTGTGCCGACAAGGACGCGGCTACATCAATCCCAGTGGCACACAGGCAGAAAGCATTGGCAGCAAGGCCTGGGTGAAATTCCCTTGTTTGTGAAACTGCTGAGTGGTCCCCTGTTTGTGATGAGATTTGTGAAGCACTTGACCTAAAGAGATGCTTCTGCTGATCATCTGGCTCGAAGCAGCACTTGAGCTGCTCAGCCTTCATCGATTGTTTCCCATTTTTGGCTCCGACTCAACAAAGCACAATAAATTCCTCCGTATGGGGCCTGAACTTGGTTCCCAGTGCTCAAATTAAGCCTTTTGGCTCTGAGTACATGTGGGGGAGGTTTGTGTGCAGCGTGTGATAGAATAGTGTTTTCGAATTTTTCCTGCTGAAAAGTAAGATTTAAGCTGCAATCCTAAATGCACTTACCTGGGAGTAAATTCCAGGTAAACTAAATAATTCAATAAGACTTATCTCTGAGTAGGCATCCATAGGATTGCATAGTTAAATATCTATACTGACAAATAAACAATCACCTCTCTAATAGCACAATCCTATGCATGTTAAAACTGAAATATTTTGTTTTTGAGCAGGATTGTGCTATTAGAGAATTAATTGTTTATCTGTCATATATATTTTACAGTGCCATTCTACACTTTTCTACTTAGAGGTACTCTTATTGAATTGTATTCTGTAGAGCTTACTCCTAGGTAAGTATGCATAGGATTGCAGCCTAAGACTTATAAATAGATAGGTGAATGCAGTTAAATTCTCTGCACGTGTAAAGCTCTAAATGGGGCATAGTGGAAAAAAAATGGTACACAGCAAACAATGTCCCCAGATTAAGAAACCCCTTTTATCAGCTTCACCCCAACCAGGGAGATCAGAGGGAAACCTGGATGATATGACTGTGACATTGTTAGAGTGTGTAATGCAGTTCAGTCTGACAACAGATCACTAAGTTGGTCATTAGCTCTTGGAGGTGGAGCACTGGGCTTCAGCTATGGATGTCTGTGAGGATCAAAATATCATGCTCTTTACATTAATTTTACATGCTTGCTATACTGTACTCGTTTTATTGAAAGACAAGCCCCCCCATCCCTAAAATTCACACTATTAAATAGGTGTTCCAAGCAGTGGCATAGCTAACGGGGTGCAGGGGGTAGATGTTGCACCGGGCATCAAGCTTTGGAGGAGACAACAAACTGAGCTTGACACTAGTGACCAAAATTGTGAAAATCTTGGTATGTATGAATAATACCATCTTGTTAAATATCACTGGAAAGGTAATTTAATGCAGAATGCAATGAAACAAACTGCATTGGAATATTTGTATTCTATCAAAAGTTATGGCCAATTAACCTGAAAATGAAAACACAACTGCCTTACAGAACGAACAAAAAGTGGATTTGCTTAACTCAAAACTGACCTAAGAGACTGATTGTTCTGAGTGCCAATGAGATGTTATTATGATACAGCATGGAACCAATAACTTTCTTTATTTACTTAAATTTGATTTTGTCATGGAGGGGAAACTACAAAATCTTTGACCCAGGAAACAGATAGATGCCTTAGCTATGCTGCTGATTGGGGGGGGGGGCAGCAGAGCAAGTGGGTGGTGAGCTGCTGGGGGGAGCAGGTGGGTTCCAATTTTCACTTTTTAAAAAGCCTGGGTGTGATGTCACTTCCATTTATGACATCACTTCCGGGGCAACATTTTGAGCTTGACACCAGGCTACATGATCATTAGCTATGCCACTGGTTCCAAGGTGATTTTTAGCTTTCATCAAAGTATCTTGTTTGTAAGTAACAGAAGGATGACCAAGCTCCTTCTTTTCACAAGGAAGCTTGAAAAAGTCATGAATGCCCCAAGGGCAGGGCATGTATCTGTGAAATGTAAATGGGGTGACCTTTACAAAAACAAATGACACTTAGGAAATGCATGGGGAGGGGAGGCAGGATGTGTACAAATCACTCCCAGATGATTTGAACATTTAAAAAACAATTCCTGAACAACACTGTATGAATGTTGTATCTTTTTCAACAATTGTTTTCCTAGCCCCTTGAACTTGATGTGGTTTCAATATTTATGGGATGTATGTCTTTAGTGGATTCTTTTGTTCTGAGTGGGAGGGAAAGAGGATGATTCCTGCTGAAAACACTGATTGGCTAGCTGGAAGATACATAAAGCTATAAGGGAACCAACTCTTGCATGGTGTTGGAGGGTTAGATGGTTCCCTTCTTGGGAGGTACATAAGACAAATGAAAGAGATGTGCTTGCCTGGGGAGTGTGCTGCCTTGGTTGCACTTTGTGAGATTAAATTAAGGCCAGGGAAATATTGCCTGCATTTTAGTTATGGTAGATACTTTGTGAAGAACTTGGAAAAGGGGTTCGTTCAAAGTCTTTAGAAATCAGGGAATATTTGAATGAAATGAAATCAATCAACATATCTTTAAAAAAATGTAATTTCAACTTAGTATGCAACAGAGAACATTTGTGAAGATCTGTGTTATTCCTAATAAGGTCAGGATAAAAAGATAAAATGAAAGGAGGACTTCTTAAAGTCAACAGTGTTGATGACAAGTGCTTTCTGATTCCTCTCGGTGCTATCTGAATTGAAGCCAATCACTATACACAGCAGTGTGTGTGGCTAAAAGAACAGTAATGATATGATAACATTTGTACAGATGGGAGCGCTCTTTCTAAATTAGATGTGTTTGGTGGTGTTCATTTAAAAAAAATTAAACAAACCTTTTCAGTCTTTTGTGGTAGGGAGATGCAAGGGTGCTTTTCCTCAGAATGCCATGTTGAAATATACCTGAATGTGCCCTAAGTGTCCAGTGTAACAACTAGCTTGCAAACACATCCACATTGGAGTTCCCCTGTGCAAACTGTTATGTTGCAGGGGTAGAGTGAAAGCTGATTGCCTTGTTAACTTAAGTTCATCTCCCTTGGGAAGCCACTGGGGTATTTTTTTCCCCTCCTCTGTTCTCAGAAATAATTTGATCCTTTGTACAGCATGTCACTTCACGTTAGTTTTTAATAATTGTTTAAGTCTATCCACCCTTTTGAAGACCTTGGGATTGCTATTGTAGCTGAGGAGTGTCTGTGCTAAGAAGTTGTTAGCAAACACAATAAATGTTTCAGAGCCATGGCCTCCTGAAGAAAGAAAGTAGAGCATCCAAAAGAGGTAATGTGAACTGGAGCATATGGCAAGGAGAAAGGAAGCAAAAAAGACCAGCACTGCAATTACTCTGAAACCCAAGTCAGAGGGCTGAATAATTCATGCTGATGGTCTAATTGCTAACGTGAAAATAGGCTTTGCTAACCCCTGTCAAAGCGCTGAACATCTTAGCTTTGTGTATAACTGGGAGTCAAGTGCTTGTACACCAAAGCTGGAGATGATGGATAAAAAGTGATTGCTTTATGGGACAGCTGTTACTGAGTCAGAAGGGGAAAAATGCAGAGTGTTGACACAGATGTGGAAAGAGGCTTGCTTTCAGAAGCATGATGAAGTCTCAAGGAGGGCCTGTATGGTGAACCCAAGTTGCCCAGGGCATGCAGGTTTTTAGTTTTGTCCTTTAACACTCAGCTGGGACTGACCGAGAACTGATCCAGCCCCTGGTGACTTCCTGGCTTCTATTTGTTGACAATGGAATGTAACAGAAACTTTCCCATGTATGAACCCTTTCCAATTTTACCTTCGGAGCCTGGGAGCTGCTGAAATATGTGCAATGCAACTCTGCTAACCTCAGAACTTTTCATTCACACACAGCTCCTTTCCGCAGCACTGATTTTTATCATGGGAAGGAAGTGGCTATGCAGTTGGTTTCTCTCACATGATCAGGATGCTCTGATGTTGCTGAAAGGACACACACCACAGTGACTTCCACACCACTCAGATAAAATCAGAAGGGGCCCTAACATGGTGTGCTTGCCATCAAAGTGAATAGAATAGTCATAATGTAGTAACACTCTATGAAAATACAAGGTTTCAGTATGGTTCAGGCGGAAAAAAGTGATTTCCAGGGATGTTGGGGCAGTTAAATTTTTTTTATGCTTTGACAGTCGAAATATTAACCTTTTTCCAATCCCCTTCAGTACCATTGCTTCCCTTATTTGCTGCTGCTTTAGATTGGCATATTTTCCCCCTTCTGGTTACTACTTCTTCCTGTATTTTTCACACAAATGATACAAGCCAATCATGAATCACATAATGAACAGGATGACATCACGATGCTACAGAACCAGTCTGATTTGTCTGTGTGAAGGCATCAATGAGGACAAATGAAGCCAGTTGAGAAAGGGGCTGAGAAAGGGCAATGTAAATGAATAAGCAGATATTTTCATGTGCATAGCTGAAAAATTGTTGGGAGTGCATTTTTCAACACTGCTGAAAATCTTCCTCCAAAATACAGAATAGCATTGGCTGTATAACAGGTAGCCCAATCCTAATCTGTGCTGGAACAGACAGGCCAGCTGGTCTCCGCTGTGTCCAGTGCATGTTAGGAAGTGGCTGGACGGCAACTCGGGGTAAGGGGATATTTTCCCACTTACCCGGAGTAATGTCACAGCCACCCCTATGGGGGGCTACTCGGACTTGTGCTAGCAGGTGTGTAAAACCTGTGTAAAGCTGTAGGGCCTGGGAACAGGGGTTCGGATACGGTGCGGGCTGGTGCTGCCAATCCTATGCTACTCCCAACCCTGATCCACCTTCAATTCCATCCTCCCCCACCCAAAAAAGCCCCCTCACCACCTCTGTTCCACTCTCTCTCACCCCTTATGCCAGCCTGCCCAGGTTGGTGCAAACTCACCCTGTCCTGGCGCTGTGGAGGCTGTATTTGGCCTCTGCAAGCTGGTGCAGGCCTCTGTACCCGCCTAGCCAACTCCAGAGTAGTCACAAACATGCTTTATGGTACATTTGCTACACTCCTGGGCTGGTGCAAAGTGTCTGTGCCAGCTTAGTGCAACCTTTGGATTGAGCTGTGAGTGCCTAAAATCAGGTGTAGCAAAATTGTCTTAACATTCACTTTCCTGATATTTCAGTTATACTGTATTTGCATTTCCCATTTCATTTGAGCATGAAAAACAATAAACATGGAATTTTTTGACCCTATAGGCAACTCTTTTGCAGATAGCTTTCTTACTGACCTGCCTCCGCAATGCACTAAGTAGTGAGACTACAGGCCTTATTGATTCAGCCTCCAGGTAGAAGCCACTGAAGCTGTCAATCTGAAAACTCCTTTGGAATAATGATATTTTTTGAGGCTTGCCAAGGCAAAATTACACTCACAAATGGGCTCTCCATAGGGTTGCTTGTACTCTGCAATCATATGAGGAAAAAGCACGTGATTACACAGAAATAGGTAGAGAGATCAGGCTGTAAAATGTTGTCACTCAGGAAGCAGTAGGAGGTGATACTTAACCTACTGACATTACAGTGGAGAAACAGCAGAAGGAGATTAGAAAATAAAGACAGAAATCTCTTTATAGCATTCTATTAGCTATTCTGTACACACACACGCACCAAACACCTGGAGTGTTTTGGTGTGAACTAGAGACATCAGGTAAACAATAATACCCTTGTGGTCAATCAGAATTGGCAGGGCTCAACATGCAGTGGTGTAGCTAGCGGGGGAGCAGGAGGGAAACACTGGGTGACACCCTCGGGAGGTGGTGATGATACTACTAGTGGCCAAAATTGTGGACACCTTGGTTTTTATGAATAATAACATGTTATATGAGAGTTGGTACAAAATTAATGCCTCCTTTTTTAAAATTTCAAAACTGGTGCCGCATAATGTTGTGTGTTTGACTGGGTGGTCACTAGACATGTTTCGTTTCATTGTATGAAGTGGCAGTACAATATGTCATATGAGTTTGGTGCATGAGCAGTTTAAAATGGTAAATGTTTCAGATAACTCATATAAAATAAAGGGGCTCGTATAAAACAAAGGGGCCGTGATTGAATTCCTCACTGCAGAAGAAATCAGTCCAATTTAAATCTACACTTGACTCCAAAATGTATATGGTGACAATACCATTGACATCAGTACAGTCAGACATTGGGTGAGATGCCTCAAGAGTGGAGAAGCAACATCGTTGACAAGCCTCGGAGCAGCAATCCAGTGATGGCAGTGACAGAAGACAAGAGTCAAATCAACGCACTCATCAAAGAGGACGGTTGCATCACAACATGTGAAGTCGGTGATGCAGAAGGCATCAGAAAACCAGCTGCGAAGACCATAATTAAGGAACTTGACTACAGAAATGTTTGTGCCCGGTGAAAATGAAAATGCTGACAGATGAGCACAAAGCACCCAGAAAATCATCTCTTCGGAAATTTTTGAATGCTATGAAAATGAGAGGGAGATTTTTCTGTATGCATTGTCACAGAAGATGAAACCTGGGTCCACCATTATGAACCTGAGATGAAGAGATAGTCAACAGAATGGCACCATACACATTTTGGAGTTGAGTATGGATCTCAGAGACTCACAACTTGACTCACAGTGCAGCACAGTGACTCTGGCCCATCCCTGCCTCTTTATCTCCCCAGTATGTTTTTTCCCTCATCCCAGAGACATAGCAACAGGGTGTGTGGTCTGCCTCGGGTACCAGCCATAAGAAGCGGGTGCCAGCACTGCTCCTGTTCTGGCTGTGCCAGCCTCAGATATGCTGCAGTCTGGTCGGCATGAGGCTCAGTTGTTGCTGAAGAGCAGTGGGCAGTAGAGCCAGTGGTGCTTACCATAACCAGAGCTGATGTTCACGCACATGCACAGCCTGCACACCAAGGCTGGCTTCTCCTCCCTCAGGCAGCGAATGCTTGGCAACCTGAAAACGACATGAGATCACATCTCATGTGTCATCATCATCACATCACTGCCAAATGTCCGAGTTGTTGAGCTCCACACTGGGTGAGGCCATCACCAGCGACACCGCTGCCTCACCCTGTGATGTCGGATTTTCCCTGTGAGGTGTGGCCCAGGAAGGTGAAAGCCCTACATTCACACACTCCCTATCTTTTTCCTCCTGTTGGTTATCAACCAAGGCAGTGCCAAAATCAGACTTACATTATACAAGTGACAGAACGGATGCATGTGCTGCTCCACTACAAGAGGACAGAGGCATTAATGCCTGAGTCTTGTGAAGTTTTAAAGTGTGGATTTACTTACCTACTTTGTCAGCTTTTTCCCTTCACTCTTACCAGTGTAACAGTGTCTAATTAACACTTCTTGTGTGTTAAAAAGACAAACACTTTTTCTAGCACCCATTAAATAAAATCAATATGTAAATACTTCAGAAGCAACTAGACAAATATTAAGTTAACTTTGTTAATTAGAAAGTTCTCACTTTAGCTTAAGCTATTTAAAGGGGAGGGGAAAACCAGTTCAAATTCCCTGGAGCTATTTAATCTTTAATTGAAAAGTAGTTTCCAAAGAAAAAAAATTATTTCTAATTTGTTTGCCTTTAATGTAAGAGAAAGAATGCCTCTGTGAATAGCAGAATGTTCACCGTGGAATGGATTTCATGTATCATTTACTCACTGCACCTGATTCAAAAGAGATTAATAGCCATGGAGGATTCAAATGCACTGAGATCCCCCGGCACTTTAAATAGCTTAAGCTAACGTGAGCACACTCAGATGTGCTGTTGTAATATAATTGTACATATTATGCAGAATGGGTGGATTCTATGGATATCTATGGACCTTAATTAAATTGCAATTAATTCTGCAAAAAAATTATTTTGAGGGTTTACTGGACACTGCCTGCATAGTTTGGAAGTGATTAAGGGTGCAGTCTTAATCCACTTTCCAGCACTGACATAAGGGCAATGCAGCTCTGAGGTAAGGGAACATACATTCCCTTACTTTGAGGAGGCCTCTGTGAGTGACACCCAACTACAGGATGCAGCTCATGCCACATTGGTACCGCTATGCCACTGCTGAAAAGCACTGACATAAGGGGTTAGGATTGTGCCCATAAGAACCTAAAGGTTGACATAATTCATGGAGTGCATCACTTACCCGTATCATATGGTCCTGTTCTGGGACATGAACTTCTTGGGAAAAAGTGATTAATTGTGTTGCAACTCAGTCCTATCCTTTTTCCCCATCATAACATGCACCCTTTCATCTTCAGTTCTTCTTGCCAACCTTAGACCTCTATTCATGCTTTGGGCTCAACTGCTGAGCCAAAGTTCATTGACTTTAACAAAGAATCTGAGCTTATCACTTCTTTATTCGCACATAAACTACAAATTCCAATTAAAGTGTGGAAGACGAAGTTCAATATAAGTTTCCACCAAGAGAAAAACAGCAAGGACTAATAGAATAAAATAGATATCAGCATCTCTAGTAAATTAGTAACTTGTCAATGACTATAATGCAATATTTTGTATTGTAATAGGCTGCCCAATTAACCTTTTAACAATTCAGTACTCAGAAGCCAGCCAGATTTTACTCTTCCATTTCTGAAAAACTGACATCGTATGTCAAGAAAATGTATCACTGAATAACTGAAATTGTGTCAGCAAAACATTTCCACTTTGTTGACAGTCTGTCCAAAGCAGATGTGAAACAAAGCCAATTGAATCAATAGTATTGCTTCCCTTAATGATTGATTGGTCATCCGTTCAAGCCTGACAAAAGAAGGTACTACCTCACAATACACATATGTAACATTTGGAAATGCAAAAGGTGGTGCTGGCTGTTTGCTTAGATGGTTTTTAAGAAAAAGATGGGACAAATTCATCCAAGGCTAGCAAAATGCATCCATGACAGCTAAATGCAGAAACAGGATGTCAGGTACTGGAAACAAACCAAAGGGATGACCATCTGACTATCATGCCCTATTTCAGAGTTTCTATAGGCTTTTGACTGGCCATATTTGGTGATAGTAGAAAAGATGAGCCTTTTGTCTGATCCAGCAGAAACAATTCCTGTGTTTCTATTTGAAGATTATCATTTTCACACACACCCATATCTGGTGTGTGTGAAAATCTGGTTTGATATGATGAGACCCAAACCCATATCTGGTTTGATATGATGAGTGCAATGACAGGGGGTTGGATTTGATTATCCTGTATGTCCCTTCCAACTCTGTTATTCTGTTCAGTACAAGACTATGAAACCACCCTAAGCTCTTGCAAAAACCTTTAATAGATTGAAGGCCCAATCCAATTTAACTCCCCAGAGCTAATGCAGCCCCACAAATGTTCCCTTACCTTTAGGAGGCCTCCGTGACAGCCCCCCCCCCCCGCCAGTGAGACAATGGCTGGGAAGGCACTTGCTGCAGTGCTGCAAGGCATTCTGGGGGCTACTTGGAAGTTGCAGTGTTTGCATAATCACAGGGGAGGCTGAGCTCTCATTGCCACAGTTCTAGTCTCTCCCTGTCTCATAATCGGCATGTGCCAGGGTGAGACTAGAGCTGCCTCAGTGAGAGCTCAGCCTCCCCTCTGATTGCCCAACTCCTCATAAACACCTCAGAACATGGGCAGACGTTGTGCCTCTCCTGCTTGCATGTCGCTGCCCCCCACCACAGGATAGAGCGCACACTTCATTGGCACAGCTGCATCAGCACTGGAAAGTTGGATGGGACTGGACCCCGAGACTGTTTATAACAGGTACTGGTTTGTGCTGGAGGCCTGATTTTCCTTTTCTTTACAGTCATCCTGTGCTGACCTTCTTTAAAATGGCTACCCAGAAAACTTCTTTGCTTCCTGCCTCCCCAGTTGATATTAGTGACAGTGTGCTGCTGGTTTAAATTGGATATTGTATGTCTTTCCTGGTGTGAAAACATAGTTCTCTCTATTCTGCTTGTCTCTCATGATTGTCTCTCGTTTTTTTCTCTCATTTCTTCTTATAATTCTCCTTATTTGCCCCCCCGTGTGTGTACTTGATTCCTGCCTTTCTAATACCTATTAGCAAACAATATATGTTTCCTTCTTCCCATTGGCATCTTTAGAAAACACTGGTTTTGTATCAGTAGGGAGGAGGCAGTTCACAGATGTGCCTAAAGTTCTCTTATTTTGCTTCTTCATATTATCTAATGACGAGTGTCATATCAAGCGAAACTGCTATGCCTATTTAACATCTGTTTTGTGTTGACAGTGCTTAAGGCGCTGTACAGAGTCTAGAAATGTTGTGATCCTTTTCAGGATTTGTTTATAAGTTAAACAAAAACATTAAAACAAAATCTTACACTCTTATATAAATTAATTTTTGGGAGATTATAATTATTTATTTATCAGTGCTCAAATTTTACTAAATACTTGCATGTTAAAAGACAAAACCTGGTGTACAGGTTCACTGTCTAGGACAGTGATTTTCAACCTTTTCCATCTCAGGGCACACTGACAAAGCACTAAAATGGTCAGGCCATCAGGTTTTTGACAATTGAAAAGGCACACCATGCTGCCAGTGGGGGGCTCACATCTCCCTTTGGCCCTCCTAATAAATGACCTTCCCCCCCAATTCCTGTGGCACACCTGTGGACCACTTGCGACACACCACTGTGCTGTGGCATGGTGGTTGAAAATGGCTGGTCTAGGACAAGACATGGGATCCTTTCATTTGGGGGAACCATTCATTTGTATGGATTTCATCAAAGCATTTCATCAAAACTGGTTCATTCAAAGGGCGTTTGGCACAAATTAAAGCAAAGCATTGAATAATATTATATTTAAATGTAGACTTAATTCAGAATTACATGACTGCTAGTAAATTTTCTGGAATGGGACCAGATCTCACAGAACGGTCCACACTGTAGTAGACTAGTTGCAATCATGAAAGCTGTGATGTCCTTCAGGTCCTTCAAGAATTATCTCACATCCCCCGAAAGGCCTTGTAGGGGAAAAGATTACTGCATCAGTATGTGTCGACTAAGGTTATATCACAAAACACACAGCTCTGCTGAATTAATCCATCATGGTGGAGCACTGCTGAGGAATAATGTAACACTACCATGCGATGAGACAGCCACTGAGATATACATTCGTAATTCTTTAATATGTCCCTGAGGATAAAAATTTTGGAAGTGTACTGCTCTCAGTAGGGTTTCCTCGAATAAACTTATCTGAGTTTTTAAGAGCTGGTGTTGGCTGTGGTTTTTGTCAGCATTTGGATCCTTGGTGACAAGATTGCCTTTCCTACTTTGAGATAGTTAATGATAAGGCAAAGATGAGTGGCACAGTTCTCTTGTAAAGTAAGCCTGACCTGCTGGGTGGTTTTAATAATCCAGACCTGCAGCTTTTGTACAAGGAAAGCAGTTGCAAATGAGGCTGATGTTATGTGGTGGTAGTGATGGTGTTGCAGGTGTATCATGACACTATTTCATTCTTGCGTCATGGCTTCCAGAGCCCTTTCAGATTTGATCTACTGAGGCTAACATTTGAATAGAGAAGTGATGTCGGCAGCCTTTGTGTCACCGATGTATTTTTGTGTTATGCTAAGACTGCACTTGCTCCCGGTGTGGAAGGGATTGTCACTCCCAAATTGGCCTTTTCAGCCACACTAGACGCTGTTCCAGCAGCACCATTCAGAGCGCGATACCATAGTCTTTTGAGACTGAAGGTTGCCAACAACAACAAGTCTAATCAGTGTTTCTGAACCAGTGGTGTAGGGACCACCACTGGTACTTGAGGTGGTATCTGGCGGTACTTGTAGGACACCTGCTGCCTGGTAGCGACACCAGGAATGGGATGCAACAAACAGCAGTAGGAGGCCCAGCTCGCTAGGCAAAACTCCAAAGCATGATTTTTCATGCTTGAGAAAGCCCTCCTGTCCACCCTGAGCCTCTTACTGGTGTTTGTCGTGTTGCATCTGATGTTCCAATACAGTAGTAACTGGCAATGATGTCAGTGGTACTTCGAATAGGTGGACCGTGTGAAGTGGTACAGTGGAGGACAAATGTTGAGAATCGCTGATCTAATGACTTCCATAGAGACAAATTCCAGAAAAGCTTTATCCTGTTTTTATGTTTTTTTGTTTTAAATACTACAAGTTAACTGGTAGGTTTCTCTGGGGACAGAGTTCCCCAGAGAGGTTACTATTACTTAGAAATAGGAGATGATTATTCTGGAATTTGTCTTTGCAGATCATCACAAGTCCATCTCCCAAATGTTTGTTTTACTCAGAATGTGCCTCAAAGCTCTTAATCAAGTGCCTTTCAGCTTGTGATATGGAGATGACAGCTGATAAGGAGATAGGAGAAGTAGCAAACATCCTGTAAAACCAGGCCACCAATTGCTTTGCTGGACTTCAACTGCAGTCCTCCCATGCCTACATCCTTTTCACAGAGGTTTTTTCAGCTTTTGAGTCTGCCAAATCACAGACCTGATCTGCCTGTCCAAGTTGACTTCCATCCTTAGTCAAAACAGATGACATTACCTGAAGGAGTTGAAAAAAATAAATAAACATTTTTGGAAATACTAAACCATTTTAATCTTGTTGCACTATGCTGAAAATAAGGCAAACAAAACCCTGCATCTCTTGTTTGTTTAGGCACAGTCCCTCATTCTTATACAGCTGTTGGAAGTCACAGTTATTGAAGTCCATAGCAACATCCTTCAAGGATCCTAGGCTTCATTCATAGCAATTTGAGTAATTTTGTATCCAGAATACATCAATCAAATGAGAATGAATACACTGTTCTGTTTTGGCTTTTCTTTCTTTAGGCATGTATTTTTTAAATGAGTACTCCTTAATAAGCAATCAACTAATTTATAACATCCTTATTACTTCTGTGGCACATAGGTTTTTTCAGAGCAAGAGAACATGGAATGTTTAGCATGTGTAGCATATTCACATGACAACAAATTATAAGGCTGAATTACACGTTTTAAACATTTGTTTTTGTAGCTATGTCTTTGTTACACAAGGCAAATGGGACAATGGTATGCAGGGCAGCGCAAGGCCAGGGTTGTGGGCAACACTGCACCTAATCCAGATCTGGAGGGTAAATTCTCCCACACAGTGTCAACAGGGTCACTGGCCTACGCTGGACCTTGAAGTGCAGCCAACACTGTGCTTTTGGCCAGACAAAGTTTAGGCCATAATCCTATGCACACTTTCCTGGGAGTAAACCCCATTAAACTCAACAGGGCTTACTTCAGAGTAGACCTCGGGATTGTGCTGTTAGAAAGCCAGACTCCCAGTATTTATATCAAGCGTTACCAATTCAGAGGCTTTCTACTGCTTGCTAGTAGCAGGGGTTGAGGCTACATCTCACAGCCCAATCCTATGCATGTCTACTCAGAAGTAAGTCCCATTAGAGTCAATGGGGCTTACTCCCAGGAAAGTGTGGATAGGATTGGGCTGTCCATTTCTTTCTATACCAGAAGAGAACTCCCAATGGTTGACCGCAGCAGTAGTAGATGACTATAGTACGCCACCAGGCTAGCTCCTACCTTCAGAACTTTGGCATTATTGGTTCAAAGTACAGCGTTCCTGACTTTATCCAGAGAGAAGGGATTTCCTAGATATTTCCAGTGCAGCTTTTGGATGTCCACCCATTTTGCTTGAGTAAGAAGACAGGATAGGTAAGCATGCTGTGCTTGGTTGGCAGCCATGAAACATGATACCCAACCATTTCCATGCCGTGCTTGAAATGAGCAAGGCATTTAAGGTGAGGGAGAAACAAGGAAAGCTGGCAAAAAGCACACATATCCAGGTAGGAGCCTGCTGGCTTCCTAACCATTCTTGATTATGAAATGTTCATACGTAGCTCAAGGAGGGGATGCATTAGCAAACGATATCACTTTTGCACCAGATGTATAATCCAAGAAAATAAAATGGCCTCTGTTCCTCTTTGCAAACTAATTAACTGGAACAAAGGCACTGACAACTTCACACAAAGCGTAATAAAGGTGGCATCACAAATTGCATATTTTCTTTACAAGCGTTCATAAATAACAGCATATGCATAACAGGCCACATGTTTTAGGTTAATAACTGGTTTCACAGTTTGGAAAGAGCTGTGAAATGAAACCCACTGCTGCTTGCTTGTTCTGTGTATTCTGAATGTGCCAAAGGATGATCCACTCTATTGCTTGGAATTGAGATCTCTTTATTCTGTGCAGCCAGGAGGCTCTCCGAATTTTAACAACAAAATCCTGGAGCACCTTAATGATGAACATGTGTATGGAAAGATGGGCTTTCATCAGCAAGAGCCTGTTTCAACAGAAGAAAAATTCTCTTGTTTTGAGAGATGGAAGAGGTTATCAAGACTCATGTCAGAGACAAAAAAAGGCTAACCTTTAAGCTGCCATAAGTTTGTTTTGTTGCTTTTTCTGTAACCAGACTTTGTTCCAGGCTACACATGATGTTTGCCACAAGTATCGATGTCCCTGTGGCGAGTTTTCCACCTCTCAGTAAGGATGTGGCACCCCACAGTTTTGCTTTGAAAAGGATTGTAAGAGAGCAGATTTGTTCTGGACTGATCTGCCCAAATTCTGAGTAGTTTGTGAAAGCCCAAGGTGATTTCACAATCTGCCCTGTCAGTGCAAAGAAACCTGGCACTGCTAGGCCTCTATGCATGCCACCAAGGCATGTGGTGAGGGGAGACCTCAGGTCAAGTGAAACTGGACTGAGCAGGGTCTAAACAGTAGCTATATCGGTAACTTCCTGTTATTTTTGGAAAAGGCCCTTCTGAAGAGAATTCCACCTTTTGGGTTCTGGAGTTTGATCCCAAATGTGAGTTCAAATGGAATTCAAAAGCATCTATGTTATAATACTAAGTATCGCTCCGTGTGTGATTCAGGCTGTGTATTGATTTGTTTTCATATCCTGCTAGCAGTGTTCAGTGACAGAGTTTGAAAACCCACTGTATAGAGGCTCCAGATGACCAGGTGTGTGACTGTGTGGGTAAAGTATGGAATGCATAGCCTGGACTTCTGTGGCTACCATTCTGAAATGTTTCTGAATGTTAAATGTGCCTCTGCTCCTCCTAGGTCTTTGTTTTTTACCCTGTACTTCCTCCTCGCCTACAGCCTTAATCAGAAATGGCTAGCAAGGATTTGGCAATGAGATAGTCATAGACGTGCTTCATTTCAGCACTACCAATAGATTGCTTTTCAGCTCAATTTTCTGAGTACCTCTAAATCCAATGGCTCATTTAAAAATTAATCAAACTGAATGTACAAATACTGTACAGTGGTTCTATAACTGGGGGTCCATGGCACACCAGTGGGTCATGACCCAATTTTTGGTGGTTCGCAAAACTGACAGGGCAGATTAGACTATGTGCATCAAGGGTTAAACAGCCTGCTATTTGGGGGGAGCACTGCTGCCCAATCACTATTGTAGCCACAGTGGCTTGAGTGGCTGGTAAAATGAAACTTTTTTTCAGGTGGGTTCCAATGCTAAAACCCTAAACTCTGGGTGCATCCCACTTTCTACATCCTAAACATCTCTTTACATCTCAGCACTCCACAACAATGCAGTATTGGGTACTCAGATTGAAGAGTGCTCAGACAGTTCCTTTCCCTCAGCCCTTAGGTGTTTTGCACGAGCATAGAAAAGCTTTTGCAACAGCTTCTTACCTGTTTAGGCATACTTACTGAGTTTACAAGCAACAAAGACTTCATGCAACTCAAAATTCAACATTATTTTCAACTTGATGCCATCTCAGTCTCAATGACTCATACAGAAAGGTGGACTGCTTCACATACGGCACTGCATTAAATCCACGCTCAAGTGAGAGCTGAAGCCAATTGTATCTTCATGCCAAGTGCACTTGTGCAATACATATGCATCCAAACATGTTGGTCACTTACAAACATTTCATTTTTAGGTGTATACTTAAATGAAGTTGTCTATAAAATAACTTTAAAAATCCGTGAGTGTAGGTTGTGTAAGATAATTGTAAAACACTAATTGTTCCTTCAGGGAATTTCAGAGTTGGAGATACAGCAGTTTCCGTGTATAGGTGTGTGTCATCGTCCCCCCATATCAGTGGATCCAGTATCTGTGGTTTCACTTATCTGCGGATTGGGGGGAGGCATGTGCCCATTATAGTACCTTTGTTTTAAAATTGGAAGTGATTGAAGCTTGGGTGTTTCTTGTTTACAAGGGGATATTCTTGCTTAACTGCATACTAGAGGGAGACTAACCTAACAGGAAGCAGGACAGTTCCTGCTTCTGAACAGTTCTCTCGGTTCATGTTCAGAGGCAGCTTTGGAGGGTTCTAAATTCCCTACCCCCAAAGAATGGGCAAATTCAGCTTCTAAGTGAGAGCTCAAAGAATCTTGGTCCCACACTAACCCCTCCAAGCTAACCCCTCCAACCCCTCCAAGCTCAATAGAGTATACTCTATACTTATCCCTGTGGTACTTATGCCTTTCTTCCTGTGCTGCTCCCTCCCCCATTGCTCTGGAATCAGTATACCATGATCAAAGTGTGCTGCGCCCACATGGTGGTTTTTAAAAATTTTCTCTCCTTCTCTCCAAATGAAAAGGTGAATATGCTGGTGCAAGTTGTAGTCTTTGTGAGGGCTACTGCAGCGGAAGTAGCTGTCACAAGGAATCCAGTTCCATCAGCATTGCAAAGAAGGAAAAGTACTAATGCAGTAAACTTTAATCATGATGTGCTGTGTCCAGAGCAATAGGTCTGGGGGGGGGGGGGTTGAGAAGCAATGTAGGAAGAAAGGAAGGAACTGTCTGTCACTGGAGTAAGTAAACAGTGTGTGTGTGGGGGGGTAGTAGTGAAAGGCTGGTAGGTATTTTTGAAGAATGGGAGAGCTGGCATTTTTGTGAAGCCTCAAAATAGTTTGATAAATGATTTGATATTTCTCCAATTAAAAAAAATTATGATAGGTTCATATTCAAATAATTTATTTTATTTATTTATTTAATTTTTCACATTTTTATACCGCCCTTCCTCCAAAGAGCTCAGGGTGGTTTACACAGCTGCTCCTCCCCTCTTTCTTGTCCTCACAACAACCCTGTGAGGTAGGTGAGGCTGAGAGAAATTGACTGGCCCAAAGTCACCCAGGAAGCTTTGTGGCTGAGGGGGGATTTGAACCTGGATCATCCAGGTCTAAGTCCACCTCCCAAACCACTACACCACCCTGGCTCTCAGAGGTAAACATGAACATGGATGGACTTTATATTCATGCACCTCTTTTATATTCATGCACCTCTTTCCCTAAGTCTTTTTCCATTTTTGTATAATACAAGCTTGTGATATAGAGCAATGTTTAATTATGCCATGTTGCAATGTTTATATGATGCTATATCGGTATATTTCTTATAATGATCAACATATCAGTTCTCATTCAGTTACACAAGAAAGAAACATTCCCAGTAGATTGTACCTGCTCTTTGGGGAATTATATGCCAATGTAGCACCGTGAGGAGTTTTACATTCAGCTCCACAATATGTTACACTATACTTGTGATTCATTATTCCTGTGAAATCTAATCTGACACGAATTATGTACAATTTTTCAGGGAAAAGAGAACATCCAAAATTATCATGGTTTGTTAAAGTTTTGCAGAGGCTATGTAAGGTACAGGTAAATGCAATCTCTTCCTCTCTTTTAAAATATTAGAAAGACTGCCATTTTTCTTTTTCCTTTTCCAGGCCATTTTCTCCCAGTAATAGTATACATTCAGATAGATATGCGCTTGCCTCTGAAGGCTAATGAAATGCATAGGTGCTTAAGAAAGAGCTGAATAAATGCGTCTAGGTTTTTGATGTGTTCATAATTAGATTTTTTTTCTTTGAATGATGAAAAAGTAGAAATGGCTTTATGATGCTACTGGAACAGTGCTATGATTTCATCTTATACACTTGGCACTAACTTTCAGTGGCTCCACTTTTGATCAGATTACCATTTCATTAGGAACTCTGTGTACAGTATTGCAGGTTTATTTATTTACTTTTAGTGCCTGAATCACTTATTATGTGATAATCTTGACATATGCAGAAAATATCAAAATGCAGAAGAATCATGAGGCCAAATAACAAAGCAATCCAAACTCCCCCTCCCCCAAGCTGGCATAAGTCCCTTGTGCTGGCTCCTGAGTGTCATGAATGTGTCGTAAAGTATCCCAAACATGCCACGGATGCTCAGGAATAGAGTAGACAAGTGGTTCTCAAATTGGTGGGTCGCGACCCTCCAGTTTGTGTAATGCTTCCCCATCCCTTGAAGGCGGGGGAAGGGGAGGGAAGCAGCAACACGATCCCCAGGATCGCGTAGCTAAGGGGGGTGAGGGGGTACTTTGCACTTACTTTCAGAAGGCAGGGCTACAGGAGGTGCAGGGAGCCCTGCGCAGTCCTGCACAGCGCTCCCCGAGGCTTGGAACTTTAATTAAAAGCAGGCGCAAAGCACTTCCATTTTGCAGGAGTTGCTTTGTGCCCGCTTTTAGCAAACGTTCCAAACCTTGGGGAATGCTGTGCAGGACTGCGCAGGGCTCCCTGCACCTCCTGTAGTCCTGCCTTCTGAAAGTAAGTGCAAAGCACCCCCCTTGCCCCACTTAGTGATGTGATCCTGGAGATTGCGTCGCTGTCCTAGCCCCCCGCCCCCGCAAGAACTTACAGAAGGAGTAAAGCTCCCTCAAAGTTTGAGAACCACTGGAGTAGACCTTGCTGCACTGGAACTGTGCCAGGATGGGGTGAGTTTGAGCTGGCTCAGGCAGGCAAGTACAGGGGGTGGGAGAGGGCTTTAGGGAGGGGGGAACACAGGCAGGGAGGCATTTGGAGGGGAGGGCGGTCGGGGGGGTGGATCGGGCCTGGAAGGGGTTGGAACTCACCATGGCCACGCAGGCCAAATCCTAACCACATCTAAATGCATTTTACAAAAATTCACTGAAAATGGACTAAAATGTGCATTTGGGAAGTTTGTCGTAACCCAGTGTTTTGGAAACTTGCCCAGAAACTGGCAAAACCTTGTGTTTCAGAAACTCACAGAAAGTGCAATTTTGGGAAATTTGCCAAAAGTGGGTGATAATCCACAGTTTTGAAACTTGCCGAAAACTGGCAAAAACCCATGTTTCAGAAACTTGCAGAAAGTGTGCTTTTAGGAAACTTGCCAAAAGTGGGTGAAAAGCTGTGTTCAGGAAGCGCACCAAAAGTGGACAAAAAGCTACATTTTGGAAACTTGCTGAGAGCTGCTGACACAGGGGTTGGGGTGGGCGGGGAGAGGCGGGAGACAGGCATTGCAGGGTGGGGAAGAGGGTGCGTGGAGGGTGGTCCTGGGGGCAGATGGGCGGGGAGCGGGAGGCGGGGCTGGGACCCAGAGGTGGTGCAAGTCCAAGGAGACCCATTGGGGCTGTGGTGCTTACCCGGGGGACAAGGGGAACAGTTTCTCTTTGCATCCAGCTCAGCCACTTCAGGCCCCAGTCTTGCACAGGGTACAGCACAGGATTGTGCTGCACCTGAAAACAGGTGGAAACACATTTTGAAAATTGCCAAAAATGCACATTTCGGAAATTCACTGATAATGGGTGAATAGATGCATTTTGCAAGTTTGCCAAAACCCTGCATTTCGGAAACTTGCTGAAATTGTGTGAAAACCTGCTTTTCAGAATCTTGCCCAAAACGGGCAAAAACCCACATTTTGGAAACTTGCCGGAAATGGGTGAAAACCTGCATTTGGGAAACTTTGCAGAAAATGCACTTTTAGGAAACCTGCCGAAAGTGAGTGAAAAGCCACGTTTCGAAACTTGCTGAAAGTGGGCAAAAACTTGCGTCGCAGAAACTCACCTAAAGCGGGAAAAAGTTGTTTTTGGAAACAAGCCAAAAGTGTGTAAAATGCCTCGGAAACTTGCTGAAAGCAGGTGAAAAGTCGCATTTCGGGAATTCGCTGAAAGTGGGAAGTGCCTTCCATGTGCCTCTGGGAGGCCTTCTGAAGGGTGGGAAAGCCACTCATGGCCTTCCTGTGCCTCAGAAAGCCTCCTGATCAATATCCAGAAAGCACTTCCTGGTTTTTGGAAAACAGAAAATGCCTTCCAGATGCTAATGGGAGGTCCTGGAGTCCCTCCAGACACAGGCTCAGCATCTGCATTGAGTCAAATCTGCTGGCCCAGAACCCATGAATAAGGAGGGCCCGCTGTATCACTGTTTGTGGTAAGCCTGCAAAACACCTCAGCTGCTGTTTTAGCATACAGGTCCAACCCTTTTATACACGGATTTTTTATACACAGATTTTTTTATACACGGATTTGACTCAACACGAACGGCCCCTGCAAATGAGAAGGAATGTGCTGATTACCGGAGAAGGGAAAAAATGCAGCCCTTTAAAATCACAGTTTAAAAAACTGCTTTTTACTGTTGCAGAGAGACAGTCATACAAGTCATACAATCCACAGATTTTTCTATCTCAAAGCTGATGAGAAGGGCCCTTTAAATTAAAGGAAAACAGTCGTTTAATAATGCCAGAGAGGGCAACCAGCTGACAATCCATCAATCATTCTCTCTGCAGCCTTCTCTCCTCCCTTCCCCCTGAGCAGTGAAAGAAGGTTAAATGGCAAGAGGTTATCATCCTCTCCATCTATCCTCCTTACTGGGCCTCCTGGTGAAGGGAGGGATTGAAGCCTAAGCTCCTGGAGAGAGACTGATTGTCTCTGTGTGCATTACAAAGGTCAGCAAGGCTGTTTTTAAATCACAGGAGCAAAGAAACTTTGTTCTTTAAATTGATTTGCTATAGTGCATTTTTTGCCATCCAGTGAGTTCTTGGAATGGAACCCTCGTGAATAATGAGTCTCAACCTGTATACCTCAGCTGCAAAAGGGATTGTTTCTTCAGGGTGTTCTTACTCAAGAAGCTCTCCCTGAGACCCTACTCTGCAAGATCCTGAATAATTTCAGCTGTGTACTCAATCAATCAATCAATCAATCAATCAATCAATCAATCAATGGAGACTGTTTTCTTAGGAGAAGGCAGTTTCTGGGTATGATTTACGTAGGAAACTATACAGAAGCACTGGAAAAAAACTACATGTTCACTCCCAGTGGTTTGCATTTGAGGTGTATGAAAGCAGTTTGCATTTTTCTGAAGGCATTTCTTTTGGTTTGGAGGCCAGGTTACTACAATGCAACTTTGGGGGTGGTGTGCAAACACATAGCAACATAGCTGAGCAGAGCTGGATGTGGCTTCCTAGAAGAAATGAGAGACCTACCAACGGGGTAATGCAGGAGCCCACATGAGAAATGATGAGCGTAACAATATATGCGTGGGTTGATAAATTCAGAAGTGTGAAAGAAAGCGCTGTGTTTCCTGAATTTTGGGTTCGGCCAAGCAAGTGATATAATGAAATAAATTACTGGTTTGAGCTCTTTGTTTAGATGCTTTTGGCATTTTGTGTGAAGTGAAAGGGGAGACAGAAGAGAGGGGAAAGGAAGCCAACAGCATAGTTCAAAGAGGCAGTAATTTGCAGCTCCACGGTACAAGCCGTGTGCTCTGACAAGTAATACAGCAGCCTACCTTTCTTGTGCAGCGCAGCTTGTTAGTGAACACAGAGGAAATATTTTGACAGCACTTTGAAAGAGGCTTACAGTACTTGATAGCAGAGATACAGTAAGAGTTCAAGGAAACAATGAGGGTATTAACCACGAGTCACAACAGTGGGCGTCGCATAGCTAATTTGCAGGAAAGCTGTTAGGAAATCCATTCCTTAGCTACAGAATTCATTCTCAAAGAGACTCTGGCACTCAATCCTGACTTAATTTCAATATCATTTGGGCAGATAACTCCCTCCAGACTTCTTAAAAAACCAGAACTGCATGAAATGCTTGAAACATCAGGCATGGAGTGGATACAGTGCTAGGCCAACAAATGACAACTGTCTTCAGGTGGAACTAGATGTCACAGGGCTGCTGCCAAACATAGTAGCCCATCAAGGCCCCCCCCCCAGCTAATGTTTAGTCTGACTTCCCTTTATTGTTTCTCCAGTCCACATCACTGGTTGCTACTGCCGGAGTGAGAAAATCATGGTGGAAACAGCACTGGATTTGGTGGTGGCCTTTTGTCAAGCTCCATTACTGGTTCCACCTTTGGGGACAGTGCTTGCTTCCATCCTAGCCCTTTTCTCTTGAATTGTTCACTTTTTAGCAGAACATCAAGATGGCGTCATCCTCAGCATGTTGCACTCTAGTGTTTTGTGAGTTGTAGAGATTTGTGTGGCTGGTGTGGGCCAAATCCTATCCAGCTTTCCAGGGCTGATGCAGCCACAATGTAGGGCCAAGGTAAGGGAATAAATGTTCCCTTATCTTGAGGATGCCTCCTCCACCTTGATGCAACGCATGCCCCATAACTGCCCTCTCCAGCACAAGATGCCCTATAGGCCCGGCTATATCAACACTGGAAAATTGGATAGGAATGGGCTTTGTGTGCGTGTTTGTAGTAAACTGTAATTGCAGCACCAGTCTGCCAAATAGTTCAGGATGCATTCAGTGCCATCTTGTCTATATCCAAGCCTGCCTTGAAGAGATTATTTTCCCCAAGCTGTTCCATGCCTCTAGTCAGAGCTGCAACATCCTTTCCCTTCTGCACTTATTCTCTTCCTCCAGCAAGCTTGCCCACCTTTGATACACCATACCGCATTGTTTTCCATCTTCTCCAATCTATTTTCATACCTCTTAACATTTTCTACTTTGATAACAATGTCATGCAGGCCATGCAGCTTCCCAAATTGTACAGGGTGACCCCCCAAAAACAGAACCCATAAAAATTTTATTAAATCCTACAAAGTTCCAGTAAATTTCAAAATGTCTTTTCCTTGGTTGACCAAGACATATTGGGGAAGATTGTTCCAATATTTCATGCACAAAGTCAACTTGTATACCCTGAAAGAAAAAAGAAGAAAAATTAAAATTAACAGTTTTATTCAAAGATTTGTGAGTTCTGTTTTTTTGGCGGGGTCACCCTGTATTAAGTGAATAGGAGAAAGATTTGGAGTGAGGGAGAGTTTGTGTGTCTTGAGACAGGAATAAAACTTACGGCCCAGTCCTAATCAACTTTCCAGCATTAATGCAGCCCCAAGGTCAGGGAACAAATGTTCCCTTACCTTGAGGAGGCCTTCATAACTGACCCCCCCCCCCCCACAGGATGCAGCACAATCCCCATTTGCACAGCTGCATCAGTGTTGGAAATTTGGATAGGATTGGGCCCTCCGTCTGCAAACTGCCTAGCAGCCCGTTCTAATACTGGGCATATGTTGACAGACCTCGTGATCTGTTAGTGTAAGCTGCGTTCTGGCTGCGCAGAAGCTGCGCCACTGCTGTGTGCTTTGGAGTTACCAGTGCAAACAGCCAGAGGCCCCTCACGCATACCAGTGGCTCTCAGATGCCGTGCCAGAGCAGGTAAACTGGCAGTAGGGGCAGTTTGGGGGAGAACAAGGAGAGAAGTGGGCTGAACGGGGGCTTGGGGATGGGAGTGGAGGAGCTTAGCAGCAGCAGCGCACACCAAGATCCTATTTCCCTTTTTTTGGCCTGATACTCCCCTGAGGCTCCTTGGACTTACGCCAGTTAAATAGCTGGCGTAGGCCCAGGTCCAAGGAGACCCATCGGAGGCCAGGCCGTCTACTAGGAGATAAGTAAAAAATATTTTTATGTATCTCTCCTGGGCAATCTGGCTGCCCGCCTGACCATAGCATGCGGTGTGCGCTCTGTCAGCAGCGCTGCGTACTCTGGGCCAGTAGGTGATAGGATTGGGCCAACATGGTCAATGTCAGTGCCTCTTCACCTTAAGGGCTTCTGCGCTCTTGTGGGGCAGGTTGCCCACACTCAGCCTCAATAACCCACCACCAGTGCTTGCAATTTAATACACCAGAGTTCTCTCTTGAGCAACCTTTTGCCAGAATGAGAACACACACACACACATTCAAAGCAGAAAGTTTATTAAAGAAAGTTCAGTTATATCTTACTCAGGTAACCAATGCTCTTCCTGCTTAGGGCAGGAGAGAGATGGAAAATGGTTCCTGGGTTCAGTACACATTCAGCAAAGAAAATAATAAAGCTAACTTGGTCTACACTACACTACTTTGAACAACTTGAAGTCTAACTACCAAACACTGTTTTACCTTGGCAGGTGAATATTCATTCCAGCAGCACTCCGTGTGGCAGATGCCAGGCTCAATGGCAAAGAATAGATTTTCTCAGCATACAGTTATAGGAAATTTGCATGGGACCCACGAGGTGTCAAGGGCCAATCACTTAATCGGAAATATGCTGAGTCATGTCGAGTTGTTGTCCAATCATAATTCATGACATGTCCACCTTGTCTCCTTCTCCTCAAGCTGATCTCTTGCACCTGTGCTACATTCCTTCTTTCCCATTATCTATCTTTCAAGGTCCCTGCTGGCACCTCTACCTTCCAGGCCGTTCAGCATTTGAAAATCAAGTTAACTCTTATGTCTATTGCTCTGCCTGCTTTGCCATTTGAGTTCTAAAACTTGTTCTCAATATTTCTTTGTTCTTAAATGACCCATACTTATAACACCCATTACCGGTTTCCTGGATGTCCTTGGTATTTCTCAAATCCAACTCAACCTTTCATTGTTTTCAGGTCATTCCAGCAGCACAACAAGCCACTTGTTACCCAAGATTCCTGCTGTAACATGCCACTGTGCAATCTTACTGCTAAACAGTATGTGGTGATATGAAATATCCCAAAATATACCACAACACCCTGACAGTCAATATTTTATTACTGTTTTATTGCTGTTTATTTATAGATTTGCAGAAGAAACACATTTGTACACAGATACTTAGTCCTTGCCAGGAAAGTGAAGGCCAGACTGGAAATGTGTCTGCTTGCAGGACTGATGACAAGAGGATCGATCAATTGGCTATGAAGGCCTTACTTTTTATTTAACTATGTAATCACCACCACCCCTATTCATATGCAGTTAAATGCCCCACATCTGAATGGAGACTTGTTTACTCCCTAAATTTGAACATTGTTTTCACAGTTGCAAAGTTCAAATGGCACCTACAGGCAGGGACCTGTTGAGACCAGAGATATGGTACCTTGTAATCCTAGACTTCTCAGAGGGACTTCTAAGTTTGGGAAAAACAATTTTTTTCAATAGAAAGGTTTTGCACCTCCAACAGACCCCATGACTGAACTCACTCAAGGAGGCATACTGACAAACCAATTTCTCTCCAACCTAGTTACCTGACCCTCAACTGGGTGGGAAAAGCAAAGGTAGAACCCAGTAGGAGTTCTTAACTAACAAAAGAGGAGTGATTGAGTCACTCCACCTAGAATCCTATTGGGACTCTATGGGGTGAAAATCTATAAAAACCCTTGGCTTCAGAATCTCGTGTTGTTCATTTTCCCTTCATCCATTGCCCCCTGCCTTAGTGTTGGACTGTGGAACTTTATCTTGCTGGTGCTGTTTTAAGCCACACACAACCCTCTAGTAGCCATCCAAGAACCATCACTCCAGCCAGCACCAAAGATTGATAACACCTTCAACCCCTTTCCTTTCTGGCTTCTTTCCTCTTGTCTAACTGAATCTACTGAGCCTTGAATGGGCTAATCACCTAACGTTGTGTGTCACTTTCTCTCTCTCTCTCTCTCTCAGTGACCATTCTGGGAGGCCCCCCGTGCTGCCATAGCCCCTACAATACAATGCCCTTAAGTCTCGCAGAATAAGAAACACTAAACATTGGCGCACATTGCAGCCTCACCAAAGACCAACCAAACCTCTGCTATCCTTTATCATTGTCTCATGTTAGTCACATTGACTGCATGCTTTGTGTTGATTGCCTTCTTGTCCTTTTACAGGTGATGTGTGGTGTGTCCTCTCTTTTTTCCTCCTTCCCTTCCCTCCAAACCCACAGTGCTCTCTCCTGGGTTCCACTGGGAAGCCCATCTAATCGTCCTATGTCCCTTCTCCCTCACTACAGTTCCCCCTTTCTTGCTGTGCCCCTTCTTTTCCTACAGAGTTCCTCTCTCCTCATTTCTCCTCCTTCAAACCATTTTCCCCAGGGATGTACAGTGCATTCATCTTAGCCATAGAGCCCCTTGTCAAATATAAGGTGTGAGGGAGCCAGATAAATTAGGCCCCGGTTTTGAGTTCCCTTTGGAACTAAATACAGTAAATCCTTCTTTTCACCCTTGCCTGCATTTTCTTTCCCTGCTGAATTATACAGCAGTGCCATTGGTCACTACACAGGACCCCTGCACATGATTGTTTTTCCTGTTACATTAAAAAAACAAAACACTGCTAGTAACACACTCTTCTAGCAATTGCCCACATGTACCATGGGAATTCTCCTTCATCCTTCACACCCTTGAACTTACAGCAAATGTTTCAGTGCCCCTTTTTACCTTATAAATTCCATGTCCTGAGAAGATTTGATTTGTTTCACTTTTTATTCCTGCTGAAGAATCCTTGTTGCTTGTTTCCAGACACAAACAGGAAGCTGCTTTTGCTACCAGCAGTACAAGCATGTCTGGTGCTATTTCTTGCTAGTGGCTCTGTGATTTCCATCTGCAGTACCAGCAGATGGTGCATCCTTTGAGCAGTTCCGTTTCCAGCACCAGATGTCTTGATTTACTTTGTCTTTGGCTGCTGGGGAAGCTCAGGCAGGTCTGAATTGGTGTTTGGAATCAGCAAAGGCCTGGATGTGAGCAAACAAGCTGAAATGAAATCTGGACAAGACAGATATTCTCCTGATGTGGAGACCTGCTGGGGTGGTTTCAGTGTGTCAGCCTGTTTTTAGCTAGGTTCCGCTATGTAGCTTGGGAATGCTCCTGGACCAGGCCTTAACCCTGTGTTGTTTATGCTCAGCTTACAGCACAGTTCTGTGCATATCAATTCAGAAGTAAGTCCTGTCGAATTCAGTGGGACTTGCATCCAGGTAAATGTGCCCAGGAACTCAGCCTAAGACTCATGCAGCCTCTGTGCCTGTTCCTGTCTGAATCAGATCTTGTAATGGTTAGTTACCTTGTGTATAGATTACTGCAGAGGTTTTCAAACTTTGAGGGAGCTTTACTCCCTCAGTAAGTTCTTGCAGGGGAGGGGCTAGGGCAGTGATGCAATCCCCCGGATCCCCCAGATCATGTTGCTAAGGGGAGCGAGGGGGGTGTGTGCTTTGCACTCACATAATGTAGGCAGGACTGCAGCAGGCTGCAGGAGGTGCAGGGAGCCCTGGGCAGCCCTGCACAGTGCTCCCCAAGGCTTGGAACGTTTGCCAAAAGCGGGTGCAAAGCACCTCCTGCAAAACGGAAGTGCTCTGTGCCCGCTTTTAGTGAATGTTGCAAGCCTTGGGGAGCTCTGCGCAGGGCTCCCCGCACCTCCTTCAGCCTGCTGCAGCCCTGCCTTCTTGAAGTAAGTGCAAAGCACCCCCCTCGCCCCCCTTAGCGATGCGATCCTGGGGATTGCGTCGCTGCCTCCCTTCCCTTCCCCCACCCCTTAAAGGAACGGGGGAAGTGTTACACGGACTGGTGGGTCGCAACCCACCAGTTTGAGAACCACTGGATTACTGCAATGTTCTTTTCATACAACTGCTCATGAACAATTTGGAAACTTCAGAGCGTACAAAGTGCAGCTGTGCAGTGGCTAACAAGGACCCAATGATATGATGATATAACAGTGCTGCAAATGCAGCTGCATTGGTTACCAGTATGTTTCTGGGTGTGATTCAAGGTGCTGTTTATGATCTTTAATGCCTTCCACAGCCTAATAAAATTTATCTTGGGGACCACCAATCCTGATATGAGTCTGCCTGTCCTGTCCTGTATGATCTTTTAGCGCAGTGTTCTTCAACCTTGGGGTCAGAACCCTAATGAAGCCTCGATTGTGGGGTTGCAGCAACGTACAGGAATGAAAAAGGTTGAAGACCACTGAGCACCACCAGGTAAAGGGGGGGGGGAGGCATCTGATATACCCCTTCAGGTGCCAGGAGATTGTGTCCCAGTTCCGCTCAGATTCTTAGCAATTGTTCTAAAATAGCTTCCACTAGTGCCAGGCTTCACGGTCACTTTTTTTGTTCTAATAAGAATATTTGGGTAAGGTGAACAGTGCTTGGAGGGCATTAAAGTGCAGAAGTGGGTGATAATGGGGGTGGGGGTAGGCAGATAGGATACTGGGAGGGGGCAAGATGGTCTCTGCGGTCCCCAGCCTCATTATTTATTTATTTATTTGGTTGGTTGGTGTCATGAAAAATATTGAAAACCACTGTTCTAGCTCATTGGTTCCAAGCCTGTGGATCTTGACCCCCAAGACAAGTCGATTTTCAGGAGGTTGTGGAGAGATTGGTGCTACCATCTTGAAAAGCTGGGGACCACCATCTTGGAAGTGTCTTTTGAAGAACCACCTTGACAGGCAGAGCATTAGAACGTGATTAGTGAGAACGTGAGATGGGGAGAGGGACAGTGAGAGCCTGAGCATTAGCTGTTGTTTTTGGAGCGATCCTTTGTGATCATTTGGTGGCAAATATGCTTTCTTTACTATCTTTATGAAAGATATTGTTCTCCCTGACCTGCTGGGGCCCCTTTGCAAACTAGTTTTGCAAAACTTGGCAGTTGGGAACAGTGGGAATTTCTGGCTAGGGAAGAGGCTTCCCTATTCTACTTGATGCTTCTGGCTGCAGAGGAAACTAGCCTTGCCTTGAGCTTGTCTTATGGTCAAGATACATGTGCATGTGGTGAAGTCTCTCCCCAGTCTCTCTCTGAGGGCACAATCCTAACCAGGTCTACTCAGAAGTAAGCCCTATTTAGTTCAATGGGGCTTACTCTCAGGAAAGTGTGGTTAGGATTGCAGCCTGAATGGGCAAGTCATGACTTCCCTGTGCATGCCTAGGTGAGTCTCAGCGTATGGGAAAGAGGAATATAAATACTCTAAAGGCTATCTACAGTCTGGCTTTACCAACTTGATCAGCAATGGCATAGAGAAGCCACAGTGTGTTCTGTGCAATGTTGTTCTCAGTGCCGAATCAATCACTGAACTCAAAACTCAAAGGTCACTTAGAGACAAAGCGTTCAGAACATTTTAAAAGGATTTGGAGTTCTTTCGACTTTCAAAAGGTGTGATTTATTATCAACAATGACTTCATTTCCTGTTTAATGCTATTGCTTACTGCCCTGCCAGTAGTCTGTCACTCCCTGTCACTTCCTGTTTTCCTGCTCAATGACGTTACTTCTGGCCCTAGGTCTTAGGGGAGTCCCAACAAGTTGCTGTACCTAAAAGGTTGGGCACTGCTCTTCTAGCAGGACTCTAGCAGTTCCTGCCTTCCTTGAAGATGTGGTTGATGGTGACTCACAAGAGGGCCTTCTTCATGGTGGCTCTCACCATGTGGCACTCCTTAGTCCAGAAGATGCAACAGACCCCTTCAGTGCCAGTCTTTTGGAGGTGGATAAAGACCCACCTTTTCTGACACATTTTTGCCCATCAGCACTGATACTGCCTGCTGGTATAGCTTTCTTTTCATTTGTTGTGTGATTTAATTTAGGATTTTTGCTGCTATTAGTTTTTGGATTTTAGTCTTGTATTTTAATTGATATTTTTTGTTTATTTGTGATTTTGAGTTGTTTGATTCTAAGTCATCTTGGATCATATGAGAAAGACAGGATACAATTTTGAAATGAAATGTAGAATTTTTTTTCCAGATAAGAATTCTTTCTTGGATGGCTCTGCACAAAGTTAGAACAATTTAATTTTATTACATGAGTCCAGTCAATAACCATGGTGGTCAACACTGGTTAAACTTAGCCTTAGACCAGTGGTTGTCAAACTGGGGCGTTGTGTCACCCCAGCCTGAGGGCTCTGGGCTCTGCCTCCTTAAGGGGTGGGTAGTGGGGAAGGCAGGGACGCAATCCCCTGCGCCTCTGATCAGGGCTCAGGGATGCGCTTCCACTCACCCCCACCTGCAGCAGCCTCCTGGGGGTTGGAGGAGCCTGGCGCCAGCCTCAGCAAGGTTCTCCACGCAGCACAGACCCCTGCAGAACGCGATTGCAACCACTTCCAGTTTTGCAATCAAGAAACAGGAAGTGGTCGCGATTGTGTTCTGCATGGAGAGCCTTGTGGAGGCTGGCGCTGGGCTCCTCCGACCCCCGGGAGGCTGCTGCAGGTGGAGGTGAGTGGAAGTGCGCTCCTGCGCCCCTCCACAGCAGCGCAATGCTGGGCATTGCATTGCTGTCTACCCCATGCCCCTTAAGCAAAGACTTACAGGCTCTCAAACTCTCCCAGAGAGTTGAGAACCACTGCTTTAAACTCAGTTCCCCAGTGGAGATCTTCTTCACAGGATTTTTGGGAGAGCATAAAATAGGCTAGAAACCATTTTAAACATTAGAAGTTTTGATATAATTTAGAACTGACAATAGTAATAATGATGTTGCTACTATAGATACACACTTTATCTGTTCTTAGAAGGTGCTGATCTAACAATCCTTTGGGACAAATCTGTAAATACTGACAAAACTTGAGACTATAATGAGCAAACATTGTATTTTGTCCACAAAAATAAGTACAAGCAACAATAATAGATACAGCAGTGCCTCTGACACATTAAGTGGAAACAAACAGAAAGCAGGCGAAGTGAGCTGACACCTTCTGATGCGTTTTGATTTTTGTGTTGAAATGTGTATGTTCAGGGAAGAAGAACCTCAAGTCAAACAGATTGGCAAATCACACACAAATCAAAAGTGTTAGTCTACTGTTCAACCAAGCCCTGAATACTATTCATTGCTCAGGCACAGCTGTGCAAAAGCCTCCAGAATGTGTTTGGATTTAGATCTGGGCAGCAAAGGAACTGGCTAGTCCAATCTTAGTCAAAGCTTCCATACAGTCCCTTGATATCTAATGTGTGGGAGTCATTACTGAAAATTCAAGTGTTCTATGAAAAAGACACATAGCCCAATCCTAACCTGCCTGGAGGCAGGCAGACCAACAGGCCTGCGCTGCATCCAGAATAGGGCTGGGGCTGACTGTGGCGCAGCTGAGGGAAAGGGGAATTAATTCCCGTTACCCTGAGTAATGTTGCAACCTGCTCACCGCCTGCCCTCACCTGCCCCGGAATGTTCCCAGAACGCCCTCCCCAAACATCGCGGTGATTTGCCACACTCCTGAGCTGGTGTAAGAGACTTATGCCGGCCCAGGGCAGTGCAATCTTAGAATTGCGCTCACAGTTAAAGACAAGACAGGAAACCGGCACTTACTGGCCTTGCGCTTCCTAGATAGCACCAATCCCATTGGCTACAATAGCTGTCAGTCATGCAAAGCCAAAGAATGCTGTAACAAATCTGTATTGAAGAAAGCAGCATTATGGGAGGTATCACTAAACTGTTTAATAGTGAAAATGAAATGAAAAAGGCTGCTTTGGCTTAGACCATACTCATCCTACTTTTTTAAACAAGTTGCACATACAACAACAACAACAACAACAACAGTATTTATATACCGCTTTTCAACTAAATGTTCACAAAGCGGTTTACAGAGAAAAATCAAATAACTAAATGGCTCCCTGTCCCAAAAGGGCTCACAATCTAAAAAGATGCAAAAAGAATACCAGCAGACAGCCACTAAAACAGACAGTGCTGGGGTGAGGTGGGCCAGTTACTCTCCCCCTGCTAAAAAAAGGAGCACCCACTTGAAAAAGTGCCTCTTACCCAATTAGCAGTCCTGTGTGTATTTTTTAAAATGAACACAGCAAAAATGGTTATAAGAAATCTGTGGGAGCGATATGAGGGGAAATGTCAGTTCTCCCGATCTCCACAATTAACATAATATCCGAAATAAGCCAAGAAAAGCATCAATGATTCAGGAGTTTCAGGGGAGAAGGAGGGAAAGCCAAGTTACTTGACTTGAGTTCAAACCCTTTCAAATGTTCAAGCAGGGTTTTCTCACATATGTTGTTGTTGATTTTTCAATAACCCTCCTGAAGTGAGCAGCAATACTTGGGTGAGTTTTCCCCCACCTCTATTTGCTTCTTGTTGTCATGAGAACAGTACAGTTTTGTTCTGTTCTTTTTCAAAACAGGGAGGCTGAGAGTTTCTCTGGTGCTAATTAATACACGGTAGGCAAATGAATGGTAGATACTAAGTTTAAAAAAAGAGGTGTGAAGGCAGAAAGTAGGAAATGTAGATAGGTATTCTGCAGATAGTATCTGGAGAGCAAAAACAAACAAAAAAATTAAAAGAGTAAGCAGCTGCCCAAGAATTCAATACCACATTTGGGGGACTAACCAGGATTAAAACAAATAAGAGTGTCACTCTATGTATAAATTCTTACCTATCCCCAGGGTCGTGCTGCTACTGGGGTCAGAAGGGGGGTTTACTTAAGTAAGTGAGCAACGGCCTCGGGGGGGAATGTGGGGAGCCCCACAGACGCCACTGTAGGACTCCCCAAGACTCCAAATTGTGATTGGAACCCACTTCTGGTTTTGTGATCGCAAACTGGAAGTGGGTTCCGATGGCAATTTTTAGCATTTTAGAGGCTTGGTGAGCCCTGCAGAGCCATCCATGGGGCTACCCACACCCCTCGGAGGCCAATGCTCAATTATGTAAGTAAACCCCCTTCTGTCCCCGGCAGTGGCGCAGTGCTGGGGATTGTGTCACTGTCATCCCCTTCCCCTGCAAAGACTTACCATGAGTCAGATTTTGGGAACCACTGAACTATAATGATGTGCCTGACACAGAATGAGCCCAGTGATCCATTTAGTCCAGTATTGTCTATTCTGAAGGGTGGCGACTCTACAAGGTCTCAGGCAAAGATCTTACCTGAGTTAGTAAATTGCATACGGAGGGGCAGATTGAATGAATCCCCACCTACATACAATTAGGCAACTTTTACCCAGCTTGGCGGGGGGGGGGGGAGAACATGTGTACAGTACTAATTTTCCTAACCATATGGAATGGGGGCTGGTCAGACATTTGAAGTAGCAACAAATTAAATGGTTTGCCATAGCCAATGGGATTACACAGAAAGGTGGACAAAAAAGGCCAAAGACTGTGAGGACAAAAGTTGTGCAGGATTAAACAGCCAGAGAAACAAAGGGCTACTGAACAGTTCTGAAAGTATTTTTTTTTCTGTAATTCATTTGCTATGTGAATGTGCTTCTTTTGAAGCAATTATCAGCATTATTTATTTCATTATTTAAAAATAACAATATTTATTGCTCACCTTTCTTTCTGACAACAGGCCTCCAAGGTGCTGACAGGAAAGGAAATAAAAACATGCTATGCCTAATACCTTTTTTAAAATTAAAGGTTGTGGTGACTGATAATGGTTTGGGAGATACTTATGTAAAATGTCCTTGCACCAGTCTTAGATGCTCCTGGTACTGCTGCTTTGAACTGTTGCTCTTTCAAGGTTCTGCAGTCACCATGGGAGCAATAGTTCCTCCTGTGGAAGTGCGCGACCTAGCAACCAGGGCAACGTAACACCAGATGAGTTCTGTCCCACCACCACCTCGTGGGCAAGGGAGATGGCATAGGGAATTATTCACAAAGGATTCCTTCAAGGAGGACACAGCATGGCCAGGCCTGCTGTGCCTTAAGCAGGAACAGAGTTAAAGTCCTGGTCCTTAAGCTAAGAAGAAGAAGACCAGAAGGACCTGGAGAAAAAGGGAAGGAAACATGAAGCACAGTTATAGTTCTGTTCCAGAAGTCAGGCCTTCCAGCCTTGATAATGGTAGGTTCCATGCAGGATTTGGATGATTATGACTTGACACAGCAAAACGCAAGGGCAGTGGTTCTCAGCCTGGGGTGTTGCGATGCCCCAGCCTGAGGGCCCTGGACTCTTCCCCCTTAAGGGACAGGGGTGGGGGAAAAGCAGCGGTGTAATCCCCAGGATTGCATCCATGGAGGGGTGTGTGCAGGGACTGGCATGTACTTACCAGTCCCTGCAGCAGCCTCCCAGGGGTTGCGGGGAGCTCTGCACGACCCTCCACAGGGCTCCCCATGCTCCAGAAATTGAAACGATTGCAAACCGGAGGTGGAGTGGGATCGCTCCGCTTTCACTTCCTACAGCTCAGGGAGCCCTGTGGAGGGTTGTGCAGGGCTTCCTGCACCCCTGGGAGGCTGCTGCAGGGACTGGTGAGTACATACCAGCCCCTGCGCCCCCATTAGTGACGCGATCCTGGGGATTGCATCGCTGTCTTCCCCCTGCCTGCACCCCTTAAGGGGGCAGAGTCCAGGGCTACACAATACACAAAAGAAAAGGGTCACTTATAACATTAATCTCATCCAAACCAATCTCACCTAGGAGTCTGTGGCTCCTGACTTTTATTGATGACAATAACTGTAAAACATTTGCTGGACATCTTATAAGCAACCCATGGTTTTTTTTACAAGCAAGCCATGGGGGAATGCCATATCTATGTCCTTCCCCCACCTGGCAACTGGAAGCATGATGAGGAACAAGCGGAGACAGTAGATGGGCCTGCAGCATCGCCACACTTCATGACCAGGATGACCTTCTTAGAAACAGGCCCTAGGGTAGCCAAGGGAGTTCAGCTTCCATGTGCCTACACAGAAGTGGCCAGCTTCTGTGAGCAGAGAGGAAGCCAGATAAGATAGCACTTGTGTGGGTGAGAAGGAAATATGCTCGATTTCAAAATCATCAGCAAGCTGCAGAGCACGCAGAATTGTTGAGACGGAGCACACCGAATTGTTAAACAATAAAAAGTCTTGCCAGAGTGATTTTTGCAGCCTCAGAGACAAGCATGCGCATGCACACGTACAGAGATATAAGACTAAGGGAACAATCCTAACCCCTTGTCAGTGCTTTCCAGCACTGGCATAGCAGTGCCAATGGGACGTGTGCTGCATCCTGCAGTTGGGTGTCACTCACAGAGGCCTCCTCAGAGTAAGGGAATGTTTGTTCCCTTACCTCAGAGCTGCACTGCCCTTATGTCAGTACTGGAAAGGGGTTAGGATTGCACCCATAGGGAGTTTTTATCAGGCCTGACTGTTGCCACAGAAGTGATGGCATTTTCAACCTCAGGGCAGGACTCAAGAGATGGAAGGAGAGAGACTCCAAGCCTGAGTTGCAAGTTTCTTTTATACTTATCTTGCCCAAGACCTCCACCTTCCCTTTCTACTGTTGGCTTTTGTCCCATTGGGGTGACTCAGTGGGTAGAGAGAGGAGTTTCCCAAAAGGTAGGGGCTGATCCTCACACTGGTTAATTTTTGGGTCAAGATTTACCTGTATAAATGGCCTTGCTTTCTTCTGAATCTCCCCTGTGTGCCTAACTGTAAAATTTCAGCAACCTCCCCCAAGCTCTTATCAGGTTGCTTTAGCCTAGTACACAAGAAGTTTGCAAGCACGACTTCAGTAGAACAGAATTTCTAAAGAGAAATGGCAGGGCTCTGGCTAAGAAAGCCTACACCCTGCTGGGGTCCTGACAGCTCTGGGTTTCACAGTAACAGATATATACGCAACACAATGTGTACATAAAAATGAAGAAAGAATGGTGCTTACTTAGTTTTTGTTTTTTAGGTAACATAAACATTTAAAGTATTAGCTATGTAGCAGAGAAGTATAATTTAGAGCATGAGAAAAACTTCAGTCTTCTCTTAATGTTACAGTACCCCCCCCCTTTTCCATTTTCCCCATGAGCCTACCGTATGAGACAACTGCTTCAGGTACACTACTGTTATTTCTGGACTATCATTGCTAGCCTTCTCTACCCACCACTTTGAAGGCCTGTTTCTAGCAAATACAGTCAGCTGTTCTCTTTGAAGTCACTCAAGAGTTAAATTGTGTAATATTGGCACCAGCCCTCAGTATAATGGAGTTGAACTATATGGCTATTAAGGCCATTTGTGTGATTTTTACAGTTGTTTGACATTTGCCCTGTATGGATAGCATTGCATGCTATTTTAACACAGTTTGCCTGATCGACAAGTATACGCCCCCTAATGAGAGCAGCGCCATTAGAGAACTGGAAGGTTATCAAGAAGAATGCCAGCCATTAAAAGACTCCCACCCACAGCTTTCTGTGAATTGATGGCACAACTCTGGCCAATGCAACACTCTTAGCAGAGAACAAACAGGCCTAATCCGTCTGTGCTCTCTAGCAGAGGTAACAACCATTGGTAAAAGGAAACACTGAAAAAACACTGGTAGTTTTTTTGTTTGCATATCTACAGAGGGTAATCCCAAGTACCTAAGAGGCAGAGACTCGAATGCTTACCTTAACAAACAGAGAGCTTATTTCTAGTCCAATCCTTCTTGGCACATGGCACATTGTATTAGGTACTAACGATACAGCTTCACACAATTTGTCACATGGGGGTTCTAAAGCAGTCTGTTCCAGCCTGCCTTGCAAATACTCCACCACCCGATTTATGCACATCTAAATAGTTCCTGCGCACTTGTGGAATGAATTAATAATTGGTAGACCCTTCGCAATTCTGTATTTACATGCCTTGATGAAAGCTGGCGGTTATACATCTCTGCAGATGGAAAATGCCAGGCCTAAGATGGTACTAGTGCACAGGGATGGGTGGCTTGCCCCACAGTTGTCCCTACAGTGAGGGAGATCTTCTTCACTTGCTACTGCCTCCTGATTCCTCCATTGCTCTGCACCCTCCTTCTCCAACCTGTGCATCCTTTGAAGGGCCACAGAGCTGTACAGTCACATCTTGCCCCCGGTGCATCTTTGCCCCAGCCATCCCCACTTCCAGTGGAGTCAGGTCAAGCAGAGCAGTGTCACATGGTCATCAAGGCAGTGGGGTGAAGTACCACCTGCCATACTGTGAAGTACCACAAGTGGTATTGGTAGAACTTCCCCGTTCTGGGAACCACTCAATACTTGACACTGGTTTTGCTTTGTTTGGAGCAGGAATAATCAGTCGCCAGGAAGCAGAAGGGCTGCTGCTGAACAAATCGGAGGGAGCGTTCCTGGTACGGGTCAGCGAGAAGATCTGGGGCTATGCCCTGTCCTATCGCCATCAAAGTGGTTTCAAACATTTTCTGGTGGATGCCTCTGGAGATTACTACAGCTTCTTAGGGGTGGATCCCAACCGGCATGCAACACTCACGGACCTTATTGATTTCCACAAGGTATTACGTGTGATGTGGAGATTAATAATTGAACTTGAGAGATGAATAACTCATTGAGGGGTTATGTAATTGGAAATGAGACCACCAGAAAGAAAAGTAATAGTATGTCCACGCATTATAATGTAAAAAACTTGTTTTTATAGAGGCTCGGCATCAGGTGGCTTCTGTCACAATTAAAAATCCCAGTTCTTATTCCAGTTAAAAGATACACATGACTCAGATATTATAGGACTTGCCACCTTGCAAGCCCATCACTGGACATAGACCTTTATGTAGCTCAATGAAATAAGAGAAAATAAGCCACACCTATGTCCACCTGTTCCCATTTTCATCCCTCACCTGGTATGGGGCACACTGGGAGTCCTGCTTGCCAGCAGAGATACAGGAGGTGCAGGAAAAGAATGTCAGCAGCCACTGTGGTCTTATCTCTCACTTCATCAGAAGACATTAAGAGGCTGCTGTTATGAAGCACCTGTGCTGGGGGAGAAGCTGACATTTTCCCAAGAAGCCACCGTGTGCCCTTTGAGGAGTTATGTCGCTCTTTAAAATGGGTGTACATTGAAAGCACACACCTGATCCAGATGCTCTACTGCATCTATGAACACATGGAATTGCTTTATTCATAGACCATTGCTTCATATTGACCAATTCTTTCCAGTCGAACTGGAGTGGCTCTCCAAGTCTTCAAGCTAAAGTTTAGTCTTCCCTGCTACCTGAGTTGCTGGGAACTGGGGATATTATGCGTGCAAAGCGTAGCCCATTAAACTGTTGAAGTCTAGTGGTGACTAGCTAGGCAGGCAGGCAGGGTGAAAGAAATTTTGGCAGCAATCCTATGCACACTTATGACCCATAGGACTTAAGTCCCTATCCTTAGTAATAGGTAGTAAGTCCCATTGAACTCATTGAGACTTACTTCTGAGTAGACATGCATAGGATCTGGCTGTTTGTCTCCTCTGAGAAATTTCCCCTCATGGGATAGATTAGGCAGGAAAGCGCTCAGTTATTTGCAATGCTTAGAGAGATGTTTTCCATCGGAACTAGTGCTTCTACAAGAAAAAGATGGAAAATAGAATATGCAGAGCATAGTCAATGCCTTGTATCCAAAATCTTAAAATTCTGCACCAGGAAAGGCTGAATTCTTCAACCTATATAAACTGTGTCAGTTTCAAGTTAATTTGTGCAATTTCAAGAGCTGTAGTTGACCACACAGGTTCATACTCACATTTGCAATCAAAGGGACTAGAAACTTGCAGCTTGAAGGCTGAGATACTCTTATTCCTCTGCCCAAAAAACACATTTTGCATTTCTGCAAATCATAGCATACGCTGATCTAGTTATTGTTAGAGATCCATTAGAGATCCAGCTGCAGAGCTCTGTAGATTTCAGAGATGGCTACCATTTGCAGAGATGGGAAAAACCTCAGCTGCTGCTTTATTCTCCAAAGGAGAAGCTTAAACTCAAAGCTTTATATTTCTCATATTCCCTCCTTGCTCATCATAGGCAATAAGAGCAGAAGAAAAGCTCATCCATCTAGGGACGAAGCACAGAGACACCTGTCAGAAGCAAAACGTCCATTAGTCTCTGACATTCAAAATAAAATAGATTGGGATGTCCCCTGATGAGGAAAATCAATGACTTCAGCTATGTCAAGCTTGTTAGAGGACTTGCTTTGCCCCTGAAGTGGGCAGGTAAGTTCTCGCTTAATTGTCTGGTCAAAAGGGAAACAGATTTAACAGTGTCATCTTGGGATTCTGCTCCTTCCTTATATCCCCAGCCACTGACTCCAGTCCTTTTCCATCTGAGTGCATTGCAATAACAGAAAAAAGTCAGAGCGAGCTCTGGTAATAGCAGAAGACTGCTGTAGTTACAGGCACCAACCAGTCTAGCTTCTGTTATTAAATCCGCTTTTTAGAAAAAGTTTCAAACACAGTTCATGTGAATTTAGTTGTAGAAAACACTACAGACAGCTGCCCCAATCCAATGAGGCAATTTACAGGGACAGATGTAGTTTTTGTATGTGGATCCTTCCCACCACCCCAGTTGGGCTTTATGCGTGCAAAAGGCTGCAGTGCATCTGCTGAATCAGGCCTGTGTTTTTCCTGCTGAACAGTGTCATCACTATCAACACTTCAAGAGGTAACCCTAGGCCCATAGCCTTGCCCCATAACTACAGTCAACATTTCCTTGGAGTGAAGAAATGGCTATTAGAATTGGTTTGACTATGGTGTAGAGCAGTGTTTCTCAAAGTGTGCTCCTAAGAGCTCTGAGGCTCCCCGAAACCCCTTTAGGGGTTCCATGAGCACACCATAAGTGGCACCCACCTGCCCTCTGCCTGGTTTGTGCCAGCACTCTCTTAGACTCACCAGTGGGGCTCACCCGAGACTCCTTTTAGGATTGTAATCGTCTCCAAAGATTGAAAAGTTTGAGATCTGCTGACATAGAACGTGCCCCAGCTCTGTGGTTATCACTCAGGGAGTTTTAGGGCTGCAGTAAGTCCTTGCAGGGGAGCGGGGAAGGCAGTGGGGGTGAGGGGAAGGCAGCGACACTTACTTACCAGTTCCTACTGCGGCCTCCTGGGTGTGGGGAGCCCTGTGTGACCCTCCACAGGGCTCCCCAAAGCTTAGAAAGTGAAAGCAGAGCAATCGCGCCCTGCCTCAGCAAGACCGGAAGTGGAGCACAGTCGCTCCACTTTTACCTTCTGAAGACTGGGGAGTCCTGTGGAGGGTCGTGCAGGGCTTTCCGCACCCCATGGGAAGCTGCCACAGGGACTAGTAAGTAAATGCCAGTCCCTGCAGCCCCCTTAGCAACGTGATCCTGGGGATTGCATTGCTGCCTTCCCCCTGCCCCCTCCCCGTAAGGGGCAGAGGCCAGGGCCCTGAGGCTGGGACATCAAAACGCCCTAGTTTGAAAAGCCCTGCCCTTGTTCCTTTAAGTCGGTTTCAAAATGCCTTTTAAATACAGTCAATCCTCTCTGCCCACAGATTTGCTTATTCACGGGGAGCAGGATTGCCACTTACCTTGCTATATTTGTGGTCTGTTCACAGCTATTCATGGTATTCTTAAAGTCTCCATGCCATCCGCAGGCATCCTGAAGCTATTCGTTGTGCCATTTCAAGACCATTTTCAAGGTCTCTATACTATTCGTGGGCAGCAGTTTAAAGCTGTCTGCGCCATTTTGAAGGTCTCAGCTGCATTCAGAATGCCAATAGAAACCTTCGGAATGCAGCAGCGGCTCTCAGAACACAATGGCACCCACAAATAGTGCGGGTAACTTTTAAATGGCCACGGGAAGCTTCAAAATGGCATGGATACCTTCACAATGCCAGCAGAGACTTCAGAAACTATCCTATGCCATTTTGAAGTTTATCATGGCCCATGCTATTTGCAGGTGCCATTTTCAGGGTTTCTGCTAGAATTCTGAGGGTCTCCACTGACTTTCTGAGGGTCTCAACTGCTGGCAGGGTAATTACCCCTCCCTGTAATCCCATAGGATCATGACTCCCTACCCACTATCCATGGGGGTTTCCAGGAACCTAACCCCAGTGGGTAACAAGAATTTACTGACGCTGTAGATAGTATTTGGATCTGAATCTGGATCTGCACATGATCACTGGTTTTCCCACAGACTATACCATGCTTACAGTGGTCCTATGTGTGCCTACTCAGAAGTAGACACACAGTGAGTTCAATGGAACTTGGTCCCAGATCAGTGTGTTCAGGATCTCAGCCTTAGACCTCTGATTCTCAGAATGGAAAATCAGAATCTTTTGGGAGTGGAGGAGAGTTGCTAAGGACGAGGATCAGTGGGAATAATGCTGATGATTCTTCTGCCAGTGGCTCCTATCAGAGTCATTCCACTTCCATGCCACTCTGCTGACACAAATATACTGAAGGGTAGCTGTCCATTCTGAGTTGTTAAAGGTTGTTCATATTGCAGCATCTCTGCAAGAGGCTGTCTTCTTTTTCAATTCAATTTGTTTTTTAAGAAGATAGGGCATATGAGACAGCAAAAAATCAGCAACCAGTGCAATTTAAAAAGAAAAGACAGGGTAGAATAAATTGCTTTATAGAAATATGTTGCACATACTGCTGTTTCGCTTGACATACTCTGAAAACTCTGTAGGATAATATGGGTCTTTAGACCCATTTCCTACTCAGTTTTTCTGAATGGAGTCTTTGACTTGAGTAAGTATCTGTGCTTACTTTGTGTTTCCAATAAACTGATAGGTCAGAGTTCAATCCTGTGGTTGGCGGCACAGAGCCATGCCGCCGACCACAGTCGCAAACGTGCCGTAAGGCACATTTATGGGGCTCACCGCTGGGCTTCTGCCCATGCTAGCCCAGCACCGGCTGATTCTGGGCTAGCACGGGGTGGTCATTCAGCTTCCGCGGCTCGGCTGTCTTCTGGACCGCAGAGCAGCGGAATGGGAGGCGGGGTGTGGATGGGGGTGGGGAGGAGGCGTTCCAGGGAGGGGGGAGGATGGCTGGAGAGAGGGCAGAGGGAGGCATGCCAGGGGGTGGGTGGGAGGCGTGCCGGGGGGTGGGCAGGAGGAGCATAAGTGCCAGATCCTGTGCTCCGCAGAATCCAGGGCACTCGTGGAGGGCTGCGCGCCCTCCACGAGCATAAAGTGAGTAGCCCCATTGTGAGGCTGCTTTCCTTACTCAGGGGAAGGGGATGAATGCAGGATTTGGCAGCAGCCCTTCTCGGTGCTGCCAAGCCTGGCTGCTCCGGGCAGCTCAGGATTGGGCTGCCTGTGGTCTAATTTAGTATAAGGTAGCTTCATTTGTTCACTATGGGCATGCGTGTTCATCAGCTTTACTAGATTTGCCGCTGCATGATCTGCCACATGAGATGCTCATAGACCCATAGTGCAAGCTTGGAGTCAAACATATAATCCAGACTGCAATTGTTCAACTTGCTATCGTGATTGTTGCACCAGAATGGCAATGTCCAATACACTGTGAATATACTTAGAGCAAAATCCAGATGAGTTCTTGGGACCAGCGCAAGTCCCTTGCGCTATCCTGGCTGTGACACCTCAGGAGTCGGGAGGCCAAGTGCTGCTGTGCCAGCAGAATGGTGAGTTTGTGCCCACTGAGTCAAGCCAGTGCAAGGGTCTTGAGGGTGGGGGAAGGGCATTCTGGGGGCGTTCTGGAGCGGGGAAGGGTGGGTGTCAGGCCAGTGGGAGGACTGAGCCCGGGAGGGGGGTGGAGCCAGGATCTGGCACATGCTGCATCCTAACACCCCTCCCTGGTGGCCCAGCCTTACACCGGGCCGATCGGATATGCACCACCTCTTTAGATGGCGCAGATCCTAGTAGCCCCATGGGGCAGCTGCCGCACGGCATGGGGTAAGGGGAATGCGTTCCCCTTATTCTCAGTTGCGCTGCAACCCAGCCCAGCCCTTCTCTGGATGCAGCGCAGGCTAGTTGGCTTGCCTGCTCCAGGGCATGTTAGGACTGAGCTGTTAGAACCTTTCCTCTTTTTACGTAGAATCTATAGAGACATGAAGTCTCTTAAGTAACCTTTGGCAAAGCTTGATATCTCCTGACATAGGATACCCTCTTTCTCCATGAAAATCGATAAGGGTATTACTGTTGATTTCAATAGGTCATACCCTTTGCCTTATAACTCTTGTTTTTTTCTGATCTCTGATTTTGCTTTGGTGAATATTCTTTTTAAAAATCCCAAATAGAAGGGGAAAAAAACCCCAACTTTTTCATTTCCCTTGAGGAATCTTCCTATGCCTTGCCAGACATGGCAAGAAATCATTTCTTCAATGAATAATGGCTTGGAAGCTAAGGCTGGAGAAACTAGACCCATTTTTTAAATGTTTCAAATGATTGCTGTTTATGTACCAGCACCAGATGATCTCGACACAAATGATTCAATGACAAACATGCAGCAGGCAACAGAACTTACATAAAAAAGGGTGAGGAGCTGGCAGAGGAAAAGAAGCTGCTACGCAAGACAATGATGAATGGAAATAAGATAATTTGATACATTTATGTGTAATTAATACCACATGGAGAAAAGTAAGGCTATTTCCTAGTGCACAGTCATGCTTCCCAGATGAATAGGAAGTAAACAATTGCAAGCGTATGTACGAGGAATAGCAAATCTCTTTACACTGGCGTGTGCCTGCTTGGATGATTAGCCATTCTCCCCACCCACACACCATGTTTATTTGTTTACTGCCAAAGGAATGGAAATTTGATTCACATATTAAGAGCTGCCTGATCAGTAGTTCCAAATTATGTATCTTTCCAGCATTGGACTGTACACTTTCAAACTGCAGATGAGGGATCCTCCATGCACTTAAAGTTTCCTGTTAGCCTTCTCTGTGACATGCTAGTTTTCTGTGTGCAGGGAAATTTTCTATGCAGGAGTGCATTCTAACACTTGTCCCGTCTCTTCGAAGCAGTGCAGTCCAGTAACAGATACAGTATACCAGCCTATTGATCACATAGTTCAGCTGTCGTCTGGATGTTCATGTGGGTGTTCATTCCATACAGATAATCTTGTCTGATTTATTAGCGGGCAGGACAATTAATTATGAAGATCTACATTCCAAATATATTTATGGAAAAGCATGCTTATATCTCCCCCATCCTTCCTCTGAGTTTAATTTCAACTGTCAAAGCTCCTTACAGCGTGAACCTCAATGTCTTTACTCAGGAGTAAGTCTGCAGAACACTCCTATATATGTCTACTCATAAGTAAGTCTCACCGAATTCAATGGAGCCCAATCTTGGAGCACTATCATATCCTTTCCTTGCACTTGCTGGTGTAGCCATGCTGAAAACAGGCACGTTGTCTCCAACTGGGGGGGGGGGGGCGGGGAGCTGATCAGGAGGCTTCAGAGGGGAAAGTGATTTCCCTTTACTCCTCCATAAGCCTTTCACTTCTTGGACCTGCACCAGCTCTGTATCTGGCACAAGTCTGAGGAGAGACAAGGGGGGGGGGGAGACTTGCAAAAGTGGAGATAGGATCCATCACAAATCATTGCTGCCAAATCCACCTCTCCTGCAGCCTCCCCACCACTGTTCCTCCCCACACCATGCCCTGTTGTGCCCGCTTCCCGCCCACACCCTGCCCCTGGTGCAGGCATGACCTTTTCCGGTGGGTGTGGCAGAGTCTGTCAGCAGTGGTGGAGCACTGCTGCCTCTTGGGAAATGACTGCCAACAGAACACTGTGTGCCCAATCCATAATAGGATTGGGCTGTCAGATAGTGTATGTAGCATTGTGTGTGTAAGATTGGACTTTGTCATATTCCTCATCAACATGGTCACTGTTCATAGTGCTGATATCATTTATTTTGTCTTTCTAGGAGGAAATAATCACATCCTCTGGCGGAGAATTGCTACTGGAACCTTGCAGACAGACGAAGAATCCCCCTGACTATAGTCCATTATTTGAATGACTGACTTTGCTTGTAAATTAAGGCTGCAGCAAATATTTCTGGAGAACAGAAATAATTGGTCAGACAACTCCATTTTGAGACCTGAAATATCAATTGACATCAGCTAAATCATCATCGTTAAGAAGTTTTAGGGAGTTTTCCAGTTTTTAATTTGCAGGCATTGTTTATATCATTAGGAATGCAAAGGTGGAAGAATAATTCAAGATACAGATAAAACACCACTGATGATCAAAAACCAATTTTTAAGTTTTTAATTGATTTGCAGTAATACCAATAGCAGAGGAGATGGTTGATGATGGTGGCATTTAGGTAGCATGTAGTGAATTTTGATATTCTCAAAATTATAGTATTTGGAAGATAGATTTATATGGATGTAAAATACATAGATTTGCGGTACAAAAACATAGAAATAGGTGCTTTTTGGGTTTCAAAGGACATATAATGGCAGTGGACCCATTTTTTAAAATCTGGGTGTACCCCGATCATTTATTTTGTGTGTGTGCACATGTGTCCATGTATGCGACATACACGTGTGTGTGGAATGGTGATATGGTCTGATTTTCTGATTTTTAGAGCAAAAATGTGGATGGGTGAGGAGAACTGAACTCACCCTGCAACCACCACTTGCCTGCCTACCGCTTTTTCTCCCACTCATGTTCTCTTGGCTGAGGAAACAGGTACATGGGGTAACAGATTACCCAGATTTAAGTCATGGGCAGCGGGAGAGACATACTCCTCATGTATGTGCTCCTTTTGCTTAAAAAAATCAGGCCATCACACTCCTTCCGTGCTTTGTTTGAGATGGGGCAGGCTCAGATTTAAGCAAATGTATCTGCTGCTATAATGGGTAGTTTGAATGCATGTGACTGAGGAGAGGCGTATTGAAGTTTAGGCTCTACAGTTCTTTAATAGCACAGTGTGCCTGCTGTTTTAACCTTCCTTTCCATTGCTGGAAGTGGCGTGCTTACACTGCTTGCTCCACTCTCCCATTATGCAGAGGGATTTCCTTAACATGGGACTTAGACATCCTTAACAGTATGCAGGATTAAATCCTTAAATAGAAAAACTTACCTGTTGTCATCTGGCAAATATTGAAAGATGTACAAACATAACAAGCTGAAAGTTGCACTCATTACCAACTTTTTATAAGGGACAATAAACACTTCTGAAACACTGACACACTCAATATTTTTGTTTTTATTTTCTTATAGCTGGGAAATCTTTCTCCCACACACTTCTCTTTTCCCTTTAAAGTCTATATGACTGAATGTGCTGTGTATATTCATATTTTTGTACCAAGCCTCAGGTTTGACATACAGTTGTTATAGCTGTTGGATACATTGGAGGAGTCTTCCGCTGGAGTATAAAACTGAGTTACTTATTTTCATTTTTGCCCTACTTTTCTAAACAAAGGACACTCAAGGTGACTTACAGTAGTAAAAAAAAAAAGCGTTAAAAGAACAATGCAATCTTAAGCACTGATAAAGAATCATACAATAATAACACTGAACAAGTGTATAGGGCTTTGTGAGTATGCAAAGTACTTCACATGTATTTATTGATGTTGTCCTTACTAATTACAACCCCCCCCCCCCAAAAAAAAAGGTGGTAGGATAAAAATACTTGTGCTTATTTTAGTTTTCTTAAAGTCACTAGATCTGCAGACTTCCTCTACAACAGCATTCTACCAGGAGGAGCCATGGTGGTGACATGTAAGCCCAACAGCCATGAAAAGTTAAGGCAGCTTTAGATGTTGTGTGCAAGAAAAGAGGAAATAAGATTGACTCTCACTTTTGTCTCTTTTTGTGTATGGTACCAAAGGCAGGAAATCTGCAATAAGAGGTGTGATCTCCATATGTGAGTACATCGTGTGCAGCTCAGCAGAATGGAAGTGCTAAGTCTGAAAACAAGATGTATATTTCGGTGTTCTATTTAGGAAGTTACCAAAGCTTGTACGTGACCAGATCATTATTCTTTGAAAGTAAGGCAGCAATCGTATGCATGCTTTCCTGGAAGTAAGCGCCACTGAATACAATGGAATTTATTTCTGAGTAAACTTGCATAGGATTGTGCTAAAAGTGACCCAACCTGATTCTAGCAACAGAATGCATTAATCACTCATGCTTCTTCTCTGTGCACTTGTTAAAAAGCTACTTTTCCACTACAGAACCTTTTGAATATCAGAGAGGGTTTTATTTTGTTTTTTGATTTGTTTTTTTTTAAAATCAGGAGTAGCCTTATTGGCCTACTAGATGAAAAATCCACAGGTTGGGCAGCCCAATCCTACTTAACCTCCCCACATGGCGATGCAGCTGCACCAATGTGGCATGCACTATATCTCACAAGGGAGTTTTAGCTTATGAAGGACTCCTTGGGGTAAGGGAACATTTGTTCTCTTGCCCGGGATAAGCTTGTGCTAGCCTATTGGGCCTGCTCAGACCTGCACTAACTATACTGAGTGGACCCAGGTTGGGGGATCAAGGCTTGGAAGGGAATAGGATATTGGCATGCACCACTACTGCCAATACTGCCTCCTTCCCATTAAAGTGTCACATGGAAGTGTCTACCCAATGTGCGGCGGCAGTGAAGAAGGCCAATTCTGTGCTTGGGATCATTAGAAAAGGTATTGAGAACAAAACGGCTAATATTATAATGCCGTTGTACAAATCGATGGTAAGGCCACACCTGGAGTATTGCGTCCAGTTCTGGTCACCACATCTCAAAAAGGATATAGTGGAAATGGAAAAGGTGCAAAAGAGAGTGACCAAGATGATTACTGGGCTGGGGCACCTTCCTTATGAGGAAAGGCTATGGCATTTGGGCCTCTTCAGCCTAGAAAAGAGACGCCTGAGGGGGGACATGATTGAGACATGCAAAATCATGCATAGGAAGGATAAAGTGGATAGAGAGATGCTCTTTACACTCTCACATAACACCAGAACCAGGGGACACCCACTAAAATTGAGTGTTGGGAGGGTTAGGACAGACAAAAGAAAATATTTCTTTACTCAGCGTGTGGTTGGTCTGTGGAACTCCTTGCCACAGGATGTGGTGATGACATCTGGCCTAGATGGGGGCTAAAAGGGGCCTAAATGGGGGCTAAAAAGGGGCTAAAAGGGGGCTAAAATGGCCTAAAAGGGGATTGGACAAGTTTCTGGAGGAAAAATCCATTATGGGTTACAAGTCAAGACGTGTATGTGCAACTTCCTGATTTTAGAAATGGGCTTTGTCAGATGCAAGGGAGGGCCCAAGGAAGCAGGTCTCCTGTTACCTGGTGTGCTCCCTGAGGCATTTGGTGGGCCGCTGTGAGAAACAGGAAGCTGGACTAGATGGGCCTATGGCCTGATCCAGCGGGGCTGTTCTTATGTTCCCAGTCCCAATTCACCCTCCACCCTGCCCCCATTGCCACCCCATTCCTCCCCCTCCCTGCCATCTCATTTCATCTCCTGCATTGACTTAACAGTGCCATTGGCATCCTCGACCCACAAGCGTGCAGACCTGGCCACTCACCACTTGTGGCAGAGGCCAGGCCATGCTGAACTTCAGACTAGATTTTTAAGTGTGACATCTTGGTCTTTCAACTAGCCCATCAGACTTTGGTAGCTTGTTTTGCATGGTGATCCTTTCTTATGAGCAGCAGGAGAGTCACATCCCAGCATCCTGTTTTGGGTTTGGTACAGTTAAATAATTCATACAAATGCAACTACAAGTAATTAAATAATTTCTTGGTCACGGCAGAAATAGAACCAACCAATGGGTGAACATACTGGTACCTATTGTATATATGTAAAGTATTTTTATTTTGAAAATTCTGACTCATATATCAGCTCCGGAGAAATCCTATATTAGGCTGCAGTCCTATAAACATTTATCTGAGAGTAGGTCCCATTGAACTTCTGAATAAACATGCATAATATTGCATGTTATTGCACCATAATGTGACCTCTATAGGCTTGTGTGGTTGAATGTTTTGAGGGATTAAGAACATAATATATTTTTATTTGCTTCCTTGAGCAATTTTTAATTTAGGGTTAAATCAACACTTTAAAAATCAACACTATCACTTCATATGGATGTGGTCTGGAGGCTGAGTTGTCATCCTGCCTGAAGAGGCTGAGGGCCCTATCCAGACCCTTGCGCACCGGCTTACCATCAGTGCGCATTGTTGCAAACATGCCATAAGGTATGTTTACGAGCGCAAGTTCACAGTGCTGGGCCCATGTTCTGCTGCCCGGCGGTCACCCAGACTGCAAGGCAGCAGAAAGGTGAGTGAGGTTGTGGGGGGAGGCGGGGAATAGGTGTTCTGGGGTGGGAGGGAGGTGGGGAAAGGCAGACGGAGGGTGAGGAGAAGGCATGGTGGAGGAGGGAGCAGGGAGGGAGGGGCGGGACCGGTGGAGCTCAGCGTTGCTGGATCTTGAGTCCCGTGTCGGACCACGCAGTCTGACACAGGACTCTTTGATTCTGTGCCTGCTTAGGAGCCGCCACAGAATCAAGTAGCACAATTGCAGGGCTACTTCCTTACTCGGGGGAAAGGGACAAAAGTCCCTTTTTCCCAAGGAGCCGCCAAGGGCTGCCCAGTTGTGTGTTCAATGCCCTGGCAGTCATTTTGGCGCCCCGGCCCCACGCTCTGGGTAGCTCAGGATTGGGCTGCAAGTGGGATCAACTGCTTTGTGCCCTTGGAGGGGAGACCAGAAGCTGCTGATAAGCTGTAATACCCTGTTGTTAGAGAACCGAGCCGCTGATAAGCTCTCACCGTGAGAGAATGGAGAACTGGTGAGAATTGAGAACCTGCCTGGGCTTGATTTGTAGTTGCCTACAGAAGCTCCAAAGGCATCAGTAGTCATAAAATATGATAATACTGAGAAGGGAAACATCTGGAGAATGAAGAGTTCAATGTGAACAGAACAATAATTGTAAAAATTCCATTTAAAAAAATGGAATGTCAGCCTGGCAATGTAAACCGCCTTGAATCAATGAGAAAGAAATATCTTTGAGAAAGGCCATACAGAAATACTTATATACTAGTCCAAAAAACCAGTTGGAAACCAGTAGAGTTCCTTTAAAATTAGTGTGTTCCATGCTCTTTGCAGCCAACTGATTAAAAACCAGGCTTCCACATTCTGAAGCAGATGAAGTTTGTGAACACTCTTTTTGGAGGTGAGTAGAGCATATTAAAGTAGTCCAAAAGAGAAGTCATGTATGACAGTGATCAGATTGTTATCCTCCAAGAACAGACTTGGTTGATCACCCAATTGGAGTTGGTAAAATACATTTTTAACAACAGATGCTAAGTTTCCAGGAGCAGAATAGAGTCCAAGAGTAATCCCCAAACTAGGAATGACTTGCAGGACTGCAATGTCATTCTGGATAGAGGACAGTTGAATGTTTGGCCTTTATCCCTTCTTCTCTGTCATTCCCTAATGAACAAATATGGAACAACGGTGCAATTTTTATCTTGTAATCCATTTTCATTCTTTTTTTTTTCTAAGTATGCATTTCATGCATGCCTCATATTTTAGGTTTTACCTGGCTTTAAAATAAATTCCTTGTAAGTTCCCCAGCAAATGAAATTACCGGCTGGAAAACTGCAGTTTCATCTTGAGAGTTTTATTATGCTAATAAATGTCAGGATCCTCAAATAAAAGAATTGCTTCTTTTTTTTTTCAGGGTCCCACAGAAATAATGAAGTCCACCAGTTCCTAGAGTACCAGCTAGGAAAACCTCGACAATATATAACCAGGAACAGCAGCCATATAATAGAGTGGAACTTAACCGAAGATAAATTTCAAAGGAAACAAAAAGAGATCATAGTGGGGAGGAATATAAAAGAGCAGAAGTCTTATATGGAAAAGATGCACAGCCGCTGTCAATACACAGGGGGGTGGCGAGCAAATAATAAGCAGGGTGTGTGCCTCTTTTCCTAAGCTTATAAGCATGTCTTGTCAATTCTGAGAAAACAAACAGGTCATTAAAAGGTAAACAGTATGTGGGAGACGCCTAGGGAGGAAAATAATTTTGCAAAGGAGTAAATCTGTTTACCAGAGGTTTAAAAACATTTTATATTTGCTCTGCACCTTTACCTATTTGTCTGTGAAATATATCATGAAATATAGCCTTATACTGAGTCTGTCCATCTAGTCTATTATTGTCTCTTTTGACTGGCAGCTATTCCACAGAGGTCTTTCTCCGCTGCTAGCCAAGATCCTTCAACTGAAAATGCTGGGGATTGAACATGGGATATTTTACATACCATCCCTGGATCTTGACTGCATCAACAAGCTCAGAATCCATCATGTCCCTGAATGGAATGGGGAAATGAAGGCAACAGTTTTATAACAGTTAAGGCTATGGGTCCGACAAAAAGGATGCATCCTCAATTTGTATGAATCCACTTCTAGTTCCATAATTTACAATTGAAACTATCTTGACTGAGCCACCAAAGTCAATGACAAAAAGAGCTTTCATGATGCACACATGGGCCTTCGTATACTGGCACATTATCGTGGAATCTCTAGGCACCCTTGTGATTTGATATGTTGAGTAATATACCCATATCTCTGGAGATAGGGATTTTAATATATCTATATCTCTGGATATTCTGTTGTACCATAGATTTGTGGTAGGGTGAAAAGTGGCTGCTATCATCCTGGGAACAATTTCCTTTTTCCTCTTCTTTTTTTTATATGAATGCATTTGTTTCCATCATTTATGGGCTAGCTAGTGTCTAGTTTACAGGTTGCAAATGATTTACAATGCAATCCTATGCATGTCTACTTAGAAGTAAGCACTACTGTATTCAATGGGACTTACTTTCAGAAAAACGTGTAGAGGATTGAAGCTTTACATTTTTAGGTCCCTTCTTTAAGGCTCTCACATCCCTACCATGAGATTTGGGCTAGTGAACTGAGATGCCTCTGTACCTTTGGCTGGGCTGTCACAGTGGATAAGGAGGTGTTGAGGGGTAGTTTCTGATTTATGTGAGCTGAGCTTTGCTTAGGGGATGTTCTGCAGATTGCTCAGTGATAATAATGTATAATTGATATTTTTTTCCAAACTAATTTCTTATCATGACTACACATTCTAGAAATCTCCTATTTAAATATTTGCTTGCTCCTGTGATTAGCCCTGCAGCTTGAGTATTTATGTCACGACCTGTGGCTAATGCAGATTCTTGAGTAATCCAGAGCCTTTTTCTGACGATTGTTTCCTCTCTCTTGGCGGCTACTTCAGTTATTTTAATTAATGAAACTATACTACAAGTAGTATTCCTATATGTGATTTCAGCAGTATAATCTGGGAGGGTTCTTGACCGCAGTGAACATGGAAATATCAGCAACCTGAAAGCACTGGTGCCATGGGGCAAAACAGTGCCTTCCCTCCAAGCAACATGTTTGACAAATGACCACCCCAACCGAAACAGAACCACCACAATAAGTGCCTCCAGAGTTCCCATAGGTCACTCCTCCTGATGGATGCCATAGTTGATGGTCTTGAACATAGTTCTCAAATGTTTTGGCCTCTGAAGTCCTTTACATTCCAAAAAAAAAGAGTCTCAGGGAGCTCTGCTGGTGCACGTGTGGAGTCTCAGGGAGCCCCAGAATGCCAGCACAAATGCAGAGTGGTACAATGCCAAGGCCAACGCCAACGCCAATGCCAAATACTGGCAAAGAACTGGAACAGGGAGGGAAATGAAGGAGAGCCATGAACAGGGGAGGTGGTGGGTAGATGAGCAAATCGTGCAGGAGGCAGATAAGTGGCTACCAGGGCCTCTGAAAGGAGTTTACAAGGGGTACACTGTACCTGGGCCAAACCCATGTCAACTGCTGCCGTTTATGGACTGCCAAGTGACAACAGTGGAGAGGGACCTTGTAGACAAGCAGTGGGAAAGGAACTTGTCAACCTCTTTCATTTCAGGGTGCATTTTGGAACTCTTGGTGTTTTCAAAGAAGCCTGAGATCATAAAGATCTGCCATGTGCGTATAGCAAATCAAGAGTGTAAATTACACTAATGTGAGGAGAAAGGCAGGTGCTGTTAGCGCAATCCTAACCTGGGCCGGCATGCTCAATGCAGGGTCACTGGTGTACCACTGGCAACACCCTGGGCACCACTGGGAACCAGGTCAGCCAGGAGAGGTAAGAAATGGAAAACTTTACTTACCTTCCCAGTCACCGCATGGTCACCAATGGGATTTCTCATATCTGCACAAGCTCTGTCACCTACCAGGGTCATGCCTGGGTCAGATGTTTGGGGTACAGTGGAAACAGATGTAATCTATTCTGTCCCACCCTGATCCTGGCTTCCCCACCAACAGAAACCCACCAGTGGTTGTTCCTCACTCCGCTGTTGGCAGCATGCGGCTTTCCGGCCCCTACACTGGTGGTAGTGTTGTGCAAACTGGCAGAGAGCCTGCTGTGACGGTGGACCTTGTAGTTTGCCAGCAGACCTCTCAGAATACTGCAAAGATAGGATTGGGCTGTAAGTTTTGTAAGAAAAGAGTTCTGTACACTAATGAACTATATTCCTATAGTTTAGGTTTCAAACTGTGCTTTTATCATTGTACAGCTTTTAAAAAGGGCACGTTTCAAAGAGATAGAAAATATATAAATCATTGGTCTGGATTGTTAATGAATTTTCTTTCCGTAACATCACAAATAAATCAAAATCACAACACAATGTATGATTGAAAATGAAAAGGGCAATCCAAAACTAATGTCATGTACATTAATTACAGTGTAATTCTATTCATATTTACTCAGAAATCCCATATTTACTCAGAAGTAAGCTCAATAAGGTTTACTTCTGGGAAAGTATGCATGGGATTACAGCCTTACTGCCCAATCCTATGCCAGCTGGGCATTGCTGTACTGCCCGTTGGGCCAACAGAGGCTGCTTTTTCCAGCACGTGCTGGCAGGGAGGCCGAAGCTGTCTCCTGCATGCTGGTGGACAGCCAAAGGCCTGCTGGAGCAGGTAAGGTCCACGGGGTGGTATGGGGTGGGGAGGGTACAACAGGGAAGGGGATGGGTGGAATGGGGTGATGATAGGGGTAGGGAGGGAGGAGGGCAGATCAAACCTGGGAGAGGCAGATTTAGTGGAAGCGGAACATGCTGAATCTTGACCCTCCTTCCCGGTTGCTTTCCTGGTCAGTGTACGAGCGACTGAGCTGGTGCAGGACCGAGTTGACCCATGGTAGCTGCTGGGAGTTACCCTGGGACAAGAGCACTAATGTTCCCTTACCCCAAAGAGGCCTCTAGTGGCCAAATATCCCACACAGGACACAGCAGAAGCCAAGCCAGGAAGAATTGGGGATCACCCCACGGGGATTTAGTAAGGATTGGACTGTTAATGTAGAGAGCCTATTTAATAATGTAACTATAAAGGGACAAGTCTTCTGTGTACTTTGAAGTAAAAGCCAGATTTGAGCAATTTTTTTGTATTAGCATTATCATAAAGAGATGAACGAGCTGTCAGATTGAAGCATCTGGCATGGAGATTTGCCAACAAACATTTGCCATTTGCCATTTTCTCTGAAAAATCGTGTAGACCCAACAGAGGAGAAGAACCCTGAGGCAAATATAGGCGGCAGTTTTTAAAACGAATTGGCTATGGGAACTTTAGGTTTCACCTCACTGAAATGAGAACTCTGGAGCTGTTACTCAGATGTTCCAGAACGTCTATGAATATTCCAACTGCCTAGATTAGAAGTTTAAAAAAAACAAAAAAACTGAAAGATCACAAGGCCTAAGTTTAGATGAGTCTAATAATGGGACAGTGTGCAGAGAAAAGAGGAAAGGTATTATAAAGAGTGCCCATTGAAAAATGTTTACTTGTTTAACCTTGTTTGACCAACTGTTCACTACTTCCAGGCAGACAGTCCAATTTAAAGGCTGGAATCAATCTTCAGTCCTTCATAAGAACATAAGAACAGCCCCACTGGATCAGGCCATAGGCCCATCTAGTCCAGCTTCTTGTATCTCACAGCGGCCCACCAAATGCCCCAGGGAGCACACCAGATATACAAGAGACCTCATCCTGGTGCCCTCCCCTGCATCTGGTCTTCTGACATAGCCCATTTCTAAAATCAGGAGGTTGCGCATACACCTCATGGCTTGTACCTCGTAATGGATTTTTCCTCCAGAAACCTGTCCAATCCCTTTTTAAAGGCGTCCAGGCCAGATGCCGTCACCACATCCTGTGGCAAGGAGTTCCACAGACCAACCACACGCTGAGTAAAGAAATATTTTCTCTTGTCTGTTCTAACTCTCCCAACACTCAATTTTAGTGGATGTCTTCATGGCATTACATCCCTGAAGAGTTTCCCTTTCTTGAGATAACCACCCTCACCTGGGGCTGATAGAGATCTCTTCCAGGTACCTTCCCTGCAAGAACAAACACAGCAGTAGAAAGGAGCAGAGCCTGTGCTGAGGCTGCACAATACTTCCTGAGGAAGCCTTTTGACCAAGGATGTTGCATGCTCAACTTCTTGTCCTGCTGGGTGCTTTGTAAATTAATGATGCGGTTTTATTTTTTTAAAGCATTTATCTGAGAGCACAATTCTGTTCGGCAGAAGCACCAGCGCAGTGGTCGCTACACGGGTGCAAGCCATCATGAAAGCACCATAAACGCTTTACACCAACTCACAAACAAGCAGTGCCAGTGGGATGGTCTGTGCTGGCCCACTAGCACTGGATCCAAGCCCCTGGCCACCAGTAGAGGTAGGTTCACTGAACTGTGCAGAGGCTTGGGGAAGGTGGCGGGGAGGGGGCCTTTCTGGGTGGGGAAAGGTGGAATGGGGGTGGATCTGACCTGGGAGGGGGCAGGATTGGCAGAAGCCTCCCAGGCCTACCCTTCCTCTCTGGCCTGGAAGCCTTACATGGGGTTGCTTGGACTTCTGCCAGCTAAAGTATGAGGCTACTTGCAGAGATTCAAATAGCCCCATAGGGCAGACTGGGGCATAACGCGGAGTAAGGGGGAAAGTGTGTGTGTGTGTGTGTGTGTGTGTGTGTGTTTTAAATAAGTTCATGGGTACATTGCTGAAGTGTCGTAACTGACACGTTGTCCAGAACACTTACAATCTAAAAAAAAAATCCGCTTACCTGCTGAGGAGATAGTCAAGGTGAATTAAAAAGGCCAGTCTGCATTATCTGTAGGGTACAGTTTTCAGATAAATCAAGAGACATCCTTTCTACCCACACTCCCAATATGTATTAATAATGAAAGACTTTCACAGCAATCAAGGAGAAACTTGTCTGATGGCTCATATTCTGTTCGTAAATATAATATCTCGGCTTGCCAGCCAGAGGATCCGATCATTTCATTTGCTTGTTTATTGGTTTTGTAATTGATGACCTCTTGCGTTACCTTTTACAATGCTTCTTTAAAAGAAAAATCAGTATCCTGTGTGTTTCATTTTACATCAACAACGATGAAAGTTTAATACAAGTCTGGATGTTGCTTCAGTCTGGATGAATGCCCCTATACCTGTTTCAGTAGGAAACCATGGTTACAAAATTCTGGAAGCAGAAGAACCTTCAGATTATTTCTTTTTGATTGTTTTCTTCTGCCTCATTGTCTTGAAAACCAAGCCAACTGTTTTAGAGCTGGCTACATAGATTAATAAGGTTTAACAATGTAATTGCCATCTCCGCCACAATAGAATTGAAATGGAAGCTAAAGCCAATAGTTGAATTAATAGCTGCCCAGAAAATAGTTATTCTTCTTAGAAACCACAAGGTGTGAGCCAAAGTGTTGCTACTAAAAAGCATTGAGCATCTGATTAAATAATTCCTAATTAGCATACTACAAGAATTAGATGCATTATAATTCATCATTTTTAACATGTGTATAGTGCTTAAAATAACCTTATACGTTGTTGCTGCTTTTACTGGATTTGTATCCTGCTTTACAAGACAAAAATAACTAATATTTCAGATGTGGGGCTACACCTAAGTCTGCCTAGTGAGTTTATGACAGTGGTGTTATTTGAACCCAGGACTTCCTGATTCATCTGCTATGCTACACCTGGTTTGTTGTGTATAAGCTAAGAGCAGATCTGATGACAGCAGATGCATCATTCAGGGAAGTTCTATCAGGAAAAAAAAATGATGAGGAATGTTGTGTAAGCTACGCAGTATCAGAAAAAAAGGTGGCAGGAATTTGCTCAAGCTGTAATCAGTGACCTCACACCACAGAGCGTAATCCAAATCATCACAGGCTGGCCAGGTCACTACAAACCTGCTCCGTATTTTTGACACAAAGCAAAGCAATCTGTAGTAGATGGGGTATTCTTCAGGGGTAGTAGATTGATAATGGCCCTCAATTTGCTGGACTCAAATTCAAAAGATTTCCCTGGGACTATGGCTTTCACCATGTCATATCAAGTGCAAATTATCTGTAATCAAATGGTCTTCTGGAAAATGGAATCAGGTTAGTGAAAGGCTGACAAAGAAAGCTCCTGATTCAGGGCATCAGCCTTTGGCACATAGAAAACCTTTGTCTGTGGTGTAGTTCCACAGGAAACAGAAAACTCAACTTTCAAACTAAAAGCTGAGAGAAGAGATTTAGAGGCATACAACATAGGGGGAAAATAAGTAAAGTTATGACAATGATGCAATTGTTATTATTTAAATAGTATTACTATTATAGGTTGTGCCTGGGAGGTATTCTGAGATGTGGAGAAGCCACACTCAGCTTCCCTGCACTTCAGAAGGCCTCCCAGAGGCTCTGAGAGTGGTTTTTCATAAAACCAGACTTGCCGCTCAGAAACTTCTGGTAGAACTTCTGAGGCATGGGAAGGTAGTGGAAAAAATATGAACTGAGCAAATAGCAGTTTGGAGTGATTTAAATTGGAAAGTGGGTTGGTGGGAGAGGTTAACCTCCATCCCCCAATGCTGGGGTAGTTTTGTTTGGTATAGGTATACTTCGATCTTCCAAATGTGTGAAAGGAGCCTTGGGGAAAAAAAGAGCAGGCAAACTGTCAGTTTTGTTTTTGGTTGATAAACTCTGAGAAATTAGGGTTACTTAAAGCACCGCAAAAATAATTAACAGTAATATAGCGTGCTAACGTGTCAAGCCATAAAATGTATCATAAACTGAGATAGTTGCAAAGCCTCATTAGGAAATTGTTGGATGGAATATTTGTGCTATTTTGCTCATTCAAACTGAAGGAACGCTCAACCTAATTCTAGGCATGTCCACTCAGTAGTAAGCCCCACTGAGTTCAGTGAGGTTTATTCCCAGGGAAGTGTGAATAGGATCGCAGCCTCATAGAAAGAAAATACATTTTGGAAATAAGTGGAATTTATGGGTGCAACACATAATATCCTCTGTTTTGTATTTCATGCGCAAAGCAACTATTTCTTGCATTTCGGTTTTCTTTGTTTTTAAATAAGGTAAAAGCACCTGCTAAGTGAACAAAGGCATCTTTCAAAGTGGCAGTGCTCTTTGAGCAGGGGAAGAGGAAGAGTCCCTATTCATCTCAATGTGGCGTCTCTCCCAGTGTTACTAGTGTGTCTCTTGTGTTGCTTTTTGATTGTGAGCTCATTTGGGATAGGAAGCCATCTACCTGCTTTAAGGGTTTTTGTTGTTGCTGAAAACTGTTGTACAAATATTCTAAATAAGAAATAAAACACAGATGACAGTTGTGACAAGATATGGATCTGCAACTGCCCCAATTCATTTGTTTAGTCCTGTACTTCTGAAATTCTTTAGTGGTTTTGCCTAAGCAGAAACCTCCAAATTAGCCTTGTAAGTGGATGTTCATCCTGAAATCGAGTTGCGCTTTTGCCCACGTCCCATATGAGTGCCCATGAAGGCTCAAACATTTATAGCCCATCTATATCTCTGGCAAAAGCTCAATTAGTGCTCACAAAAGATTAACCCGTTGCAAGCATCAACAACACACAAAGGATTGCAAAAACACAAATGAAAATGAACCTCCATTCACTAGCAGCTGATTCACTAGCAAAGGCCCACTCTTCTCTGGATGCTCATCTTGAGTTTGCTTGCAAATATTTGAATGTAGAATTTTAAGTGGGTTTTTTTTTCCCCCAAGCATTCAAAGAGGGGAGCTCAAAATATTGAACTCCTCCCTTTGAATGCTTGCAAAACTCTATTTAAAATTTGCTTTCCATGAAATTTTGTGGCACCCTGCTGTTGTCAAGAATAGCAAGTGTGACCATGTAAGGTGACCATGAAGTTAAGCAGGGATGGGCACTTGACCCGTATAGACTTGAGTCATGAAAAAACACTGACTTGGTGACTCGAGTTGACTCAAGTCATGGACATCACGGACCCTGACTCAACTCACGACACAAGGCCACTTACTATGAAGTGACTCAAGTTCTGACTCTCACGCATACGTGTGTGTGCTGGCTTTTTTCACTGTTCTGCATCACATTGGAGACCTCATGGGCGATCCAGAAGCAGGCATTCTGAAGGACTGCAGCAGATGTGATGAGAGGGTAGGTTCCAGGAGGTGGGGGTTGGGGGGTTGAGGGGAGAAGGAAGGCTTAAGTGTTTTCTATTCTTTTCCTTTTCCTTTTATTGGCTCTTCAGTTTTGCTCAGGGAAGCTCATGACCCAACTTGTTTCTTGAAGTGACTTGTGACTCAGCTTGAAAGACTCAAAATTTCTCAAGGGTCAAGTTGCAATGGCTATGCGTTATGACGCGCAAGTCAAGTCACAGTGTTGCAGAGGAGGGAACCCCCTCCTCAAGGCCCACTTCCCAAAGTGACGCAGAGCAAGGCTGAGTTGGATGGCAAGGAAAGCAACCTTTATTCTTTGAATTATACCGCAGCCCTTACAGCAGCTCGCGAGAGATTCACAGCTGAGCTGTAACACTTGATTTTTATAGTTCGGTTACATTGTTTTTGCAAACTTTATGGAAAGCCCCTTAAGCTGACATTTGTTTTGTGGAAAGCCCCTTGACCTGACATTTGTCTCTAGCAGGTTCTAACTGGTTCTTCAGTTAGCCAGCTACTTCTGTAGTTAGCTATTTCAGCTAATCTATGAGCAGAATTGATAGTGTTGTCATACAAAGGTCATCCTGTGGTCATCATGGAACTTTTGAATCAAAATGTAGTTACTCTTGTCAATGATGGGATCTCTGACTTGGGACCTCTCATGCCTTGAGCACATCCCTGGAGTTAAATGTATAGCACCTTCTTTGGGGCTGAAACAGAACTCCATCTTTAGAGTTTTCTTTCCAGGTCCTTTCAGTATCTGTCCAGTATTATTCCAGCATGAAATACCCCATTTGTTTGCTTGCACATGTAGTAAGAAAGAGTTTTAATTTTTATAAGAAGGTGTCCCTTTAATAATAATAATAATAATAATAATAATAATAGTAAACAACTTTATTTATATCCCGCCCTTCTCCCCGAAGGGACCCAGGGCGGCTTACAACATATTAAAAACAGATTAAAAACATAATTTAACCGGAAATAAAAACATATTAAAACACATTAACAGATACCCATAAAAACAGTAGTCAGATAAAAGTCAGATAAAAAGAGCAAAACGCAGCAAATCATAGAGGAATCAGGCCTGTAAAAATACTAAAAGATATAGAATAGAATAGAACTTTATTACGGTCATAAGACCAGCCACACTAAAAGATATAGAAAAGATGTTTAAAAAGGCCATGAACTCAGAAGGCTTGTTTAAACAAAAAGGTCTTCAGGCCATGCCGAAAAGTCTCAAGAGAGGGAGCCATTCTCAAATCAAAGGGAAGGGAGTTCCATAACATTGGTGCCACTACTGAGAAGGCCTTATTTCTTGCCGCCGCACCACGTACCTCCTTAGGCGGCGGCACTTGTAAAAAGGCCTTCTCTGATGACCTAAGAGGACGAGCCGGATTGTACGGAAGTAGGTGATCTCTGAGATACCCTGGCCCAGAGCAGTATAGGGCTTTAAAGGTCAAAACCAGCACCTTGAATTGGGCCTGGAAACGAATGGGCAGCCAATGCAGCCCCCGGGGAAGCGGGCTGACAGAGTCAAACCGCCTAGCTCCAGTGACCACACGGGCCGCCGCATTCTGCACTAATTGCAGTTTCTGAACCGTCTTCAGGGGCAGCCCCACATAAAGCGCGTTACAATAATCTAACCTCGATGTCACTTTACAAATCTACACTTATTTGTTAAGTTTATTGGGATTTCTATCCTGCCTTATCGCCAAAGGCCTCAGAGTGACTCATCATGTGTTTACCCCAAACTAATTCCTCAGTTGGAAACCCCCAACCTGAATTGGTTTCATTGAGACACGTGTCCAAAGAACTAGGGAATGCAACTTTACAGAAGAAATTGCTCTAAGGCTAGCTCCTGTGGAATACCAGAAGGCAGCCAAATTGATTTATTCTGCATTTTATTTTCAACAGAAAAAAACTCTTACACTGCTAACAGAAAATATATGGAATACAATTCATCCCTTCAGGCCAACATAAGTTGTATTGCTGTATCACTCTCTCCTTCCGCTGTTGAGAGGAGAGAGTAGCTGGTCAAATATGAACTGTGTTCTGTCATGTTACACACAGAGAGGTCTCTTGGCAACTGAAGCCACCAAGGACAAAGTATTGGAAATGAACAGGTTAGATCAGTGTTTCTCAAACTGTGGGTCAGGACCTACTAGGTGGGTCACAAGCCAATTTGAGGTGGGTCCCCATTCATTTCAGTATTTTATTTTTAATATACTGTATAAATAAATCACAATATTGTTTCATACACTGTATTCTTTGGTAGGAGTCTAACTTCAGCAATTTTTAGGTTGGCTACCAGTGTTGTATGTCTCATAACTGTGAGGACAATGGATTCCATAATGTTTATTGGTCCAGTGGAATAATCCAGCAGGTTGGCAAGTGTTTGAAAAGCAATGAAAAAAGGACAACTCTCCCAACAATCCTTTGGCATCAAAGCTGCTTTTATAGACAAGAAGCAAATGAATACATTTTGGAAGAGATAAACAGCCCAATCCCGTGCAAATTCCCACGCAATGGGGCCATGGGACCAGAGTGGGTTGCGGTGCATTCTGCGGGGAATTTTGCAGGCTGGAGGTCTCTGTGAGGTAAGGAACAATTTGACCCCTTGCCCCAGGGAAAGCCCCAGCCCCACGCAATGGTTCGACTCAGATCTGCATATGCTACAAAGCTGACGCAAGACATCACTGCCTCCTCCTGCTTCAGCAGCTTTTCAATCTCCCTACTGTGCCATTCCGGCATGGCAAGGAGATTGAAAAGCCCTGCCACACCTACATCCACCTCTGCCTCCTTTGACTGATAGCCTAATGGATCTGGTGAAGCTGAGCTCCGCCATTCCCACTCCCTCCCCTTGCCATGCCTTCTCCCCACCCTCCCCCATCCTGGAATGCCTCCCCTGACACCCCCACTTACATCTCCGCTGCCCGGCGCTTGCCCAGAGCTCTGGCCAATGGTTGTCCATCCTCCACCCAGCACAGGCTTGTGCTGAGCCAGTGCCCATGCTGGTCAGATGGTAAGTGTTGCAGGCATGTGCTGAGCTGGTGCAAAACATTCAGGATCAGACCCTGAACCTGCTGAATGACTTTAGCAGCTCAGAACATGGAAGTGATCACATCACTACATCACCACCAATTACTTCTGGATCTGCCCAGTCAGGGGGTCATGCCGGGATTCTGTGGTTCCCTAGCTGCCTGAAGTTAGACCGCCTTAGACACACACTAAACTAGAAGAAAGGGTGGAGCTTAATATTGGGACCTAGGAATTCTGTGAACTGAACTACTGCTGGGAGCTTAGAAGTTCTGCTCTGAAGGTGTAAATTTCCCTTTCCCATGTTTGAATTATACTAATACATGTTGGCGCTTATGGAGAAGACCTGGGCTGCATTTCTCCTACAGCTTTAATCCTTTTTTAATGCACTTCTATTCCTCCAAAGCATTCTTGGGGGACTGTAGTTTGTTAAGGAATCTGAAAGCTGTAAGATCTACCCTTAATGACCTACAGTCTCCAGAATGCATTGAGGTAACAGAAGTACATTGAAAGTTAATTAATAGTGGAAACACAGCCGTGGAGAGGTTGAGATTGAGGCACCCACATTTATTTTGTAATAAATTTATTTTGTCCCATATAGTTTATTCTGTCATGGCCCGGGCCCTTGGAAGCCTGGGCCCTGAGGATTTTGCCTCCCTGCCTCTCCTCTCCTCAAGCCTGATTATTTCAAAAAAGTGAAATATAATACAGAGTAATATCTGGAAGGGATAATGAAGAAGCAGAAGAAAATCATGGCAAAGTAGCAACAACCAATGGAAACAATGACATTGAACAGGATTGAAAGTAGGTGATTTTTTTCCCAGACATTCTGGGTATTTGAAGGGAAATTCTACCCCACTGAAATTGCTATTTTCAATTCAAACAGGAGACTGTACAGCTTTTGTTATAACCTCTGAAGTGGCTTTCGGTGCCTTCTCTCAAGTTCGATCAAATGCTTTTGGTGGGGTTGCTCAAGACACATTTGTGACGTCGCGAGAACCATGAAATGCAGAAATGTCATCCGAATCCTTCCTTTTTGCGTAGGTCTTTGGAGGGATTTTGCTCGACTCAAGATGCTTGTACTTTTCAGAGAAGTTTCCAAGAAGTATCTGTACTCCTCTGTGAATAAATGAACCTCTGAACTTTGGGAGATTAACCAGACTCTCAGAAAAAATGTCCTTATATAGTTTTTAATCTACTCTGGCAGATATGTGACATAAAGATGTTAAGTTCTTAATATCTCTTGGGAAAGCATCCCAAATGTCAGGTTGTACAGCCTTTGTAAAGCCAGAAGACTAGTTTACAAAAAGGAATGCAATACAGATGGAGATCATTATGAATTACAAAGCAGCTTTTGAAAATGTCAGCGGTAAATAGCCAGCAAATCCCTTATTATCAATACCATGGCATTGATATACAGTAGAAAGACATATATGATACTTGCAAATCCATGTCGCCCAAACACTGTAGTCTGTAGTAATCCCATCAGACCTGCGCAAAATACGCTTTTAATACATGTGGGATATTGGGCTTTATGAAAGGCTGAGAAACTTGGATGAAGTTTCAGAGTCCTGGTATACGATCTTAACTGAGTTCTAAGGAAATGTCCTTTGAGTTTTTGTTTCACCTTTCCTCATCTTTGAACCTCATCAAAGAGATCATATCCTTCCACTTGTCTTTGCTCCCAGTCGGGAAACGAGCTTTCTGCAAACTGCAATATTTCCAGTTTGACTTTTGAGTGTGTCTTAAAGTGGAAAGTGTCCCACTCTTGTGGTGCACTATCAGCTGATTCAGATGTTAATGCTGTACAAATGCCACTTGTCCAATGCTGTGTTGATTACGTATTTAAATGGCAATATCACCTTGGTGTGTATTATGTGAAAAGATTACTGTATTTTGTTGAGTTTGACTGCATAACATAATCAGCACTGACAGTCTGTTGAGGTTTCTGGATTTAGCTGAAGATGCTCACTTGATGAAGAGGGGGTGAATTGCCCATCTTCTTCCAGGCTTCTCAGCACCACAATTCTGTTGGTTTGGGGTTAGTGACTCCTTCCCCTTCCTGCCATGCTGGGCATCAGAGGGATCATGGAGTAGGGGATTGAGGACCCAATCCTATCCAATTTTCCAGTGCCAGTGCAGCCGTGCCAATCCTGTGGTGGGGAGGTAATCACAGAAGCCTCCTTAAGGCATGGGAACATTTGTTGCCTTACCTTGGGGCTACATTGTGGCTGTACTAGTACTGGAAAATGGGATAGGATTGGGCCCTGAGTTGGTTGGCTGGTTGACTGCCCCATGGTGGGCTCAGCAGACATCACAGGGCTCAAAGGCCAGCCTCTCTCACTAGAGACCTGCTTGCCCTCAGTCTCAGCCTCCAGCCACCTCTCCTCATCAATGACCAGCAGTGAAGCTCTTGTGTCTGGTGGTCCAGCTTGCATGGCTTCCCTTTCTCGTCCCACCCCTTCCTTTCTTCCGTTGCTTGGCTGCAGGATCCTGTCACTTCAGCATCAGCAGCACTTAAGATGAGCCAGAGCTGCCTTTCCTCATCATGGAGAGCGTCTGTCCCCTGACATTGCTCAATTTCTTTTCATGGAGAGGACGTTCCCTCAATTAACATAGATGGTGGGTGGTTACTGAGCTAGGAGTTTAGGACATCCGCACCCCAACATGGTCATGTGGGGGATGAAGAGACTGCAATTTATGCTACAGAAAGGAAATCTGAGATTTGCAACTGGCTGGAAAGAAGGAGCCCGGGGTGGGCAACCTAAGTAGATGCTATTTGTTCTGAGGAAAAGCAGGTGCTTAATGGACTAGCAATGTCTGCCTGCCCCCCTGTGTGTTTCTCAAACTATTTAGCACCGGGACCCACTTTTAAAAATGACAATCTATTGTGACCCACTGGACAAAAAAAGAGATTTAGAAAGAAATATTTTATTATTAATAATTATTAAATTATTAATAATGATCCCATTTTAAGGTTGCTAGAGACCTTACATAGTGTGTGTATTTGTGTGTGTGTGTGGGGGGGCATTTGCTAGACTTTCCGTATAAATAGAGTGCAAGAACTATTCCCCCAAACCTGGGTTCCAATGAACCCAGAAGGCTGAACTGAAGAGCAAGATGCACAGTTAGGGACTTCCATGCCAGACAAAGGCTGAAACTGGGTTCACACATGATCTATGGCATTTCAATTAGTAGAGAAAATTTGAAAATGTACCATTCTAATTTAGGGGTATGAAGATTACTTCATACCACAGGTTAGCATTTCAGCTAAAAAATTTTCCTGCAAACTAGGCACTGGCGGTCCTGGGTGGCAGGGGGGGCGGGGAGGCTCCCTTGCTAAGTTTTTTTTTTTTTTTAGGTGCAGAGATGCCTGTGTAAAGCACCCCTGCCCCTTGCCTTCAGAGCCAGTTGGGCTGCAAAAGCCTTTGCTTGCAAAATGGTTTTTTCTTCTTCTAATGTTTCAAAACCTTTTCATGGCCCACCAAAAATCGACTTGTGACCCATTGATTGGTACTAACCCACAGTTTGGGAAACACTGTAGTAAGGTACACGTGGAATGAACAGATATCAGAAAGACATCATAAGTAGATGTAGTAATCCAGTTAGGGCACTTCTGGATTCTTACATAGGTAAAAAGTGTCAGATGGTAATACTGTGAATCAGTTAGAGACCAAAAATCTAGCACCAATTTCTCCCTGCACTTCCTGCAGCCTGCTACAGCCCTGCCTTCTTGAAGTAAGTGCAAAGCACCCACCTCGCCCCCCTTAGTGACGCGATCCTGGGGATCGCATCGCTGCCTGCCTCCCTCCCATTCCCCTTCCCTCCCCTCCCCTCCCCCCTTCCCCCGCTCCTTAAAGGGACAGGGGAAGCATTACACGAACTGGTGGGAAGCGACCCACCAGTTTGAGAACCAATGCACTACCTGTTTCATTTAGACACCGAGAGAGTCAGGTGGGATTAACACTTTTGCTGTCTGCTGTAAGGATTCTATTTACTGCCAATAATCTTTGTATATAAGAATTACAACAAAGTTACAAAGATCTATCACACTAACAGTGCAATCCTTGGCATGGCTACTCAGAAGTAAGCCCCATTGAATTTGAGGGTTAAGCTTGTAAATGGTTGCAGCCTGACAGCCCAATCCTATCCACACTTTCCTGGGAGTAAGCTTCATTAATTCTAATGGGACTTACTTCTGAGTAGACAGGCATAGGATTGGGCTGTGAGTCTCCAGTGTTTCTCATCCAAAGGAAACAGAGCCGCTCCTGAATTTCTCACTGCTTGGGGAAGTGGAGAACATACAGTGTATGTATAAGTGATTTATGTCTTATGTGATTATTTAAAGAGCAGATAAGTGTTAATTAGTTACAGTTTCAAACTACAATAAGGGAAGCAGAACAAGCAGGGTGGTGCAAGCTTTAGGGTGGATTATAAGTATTCACAATCCTGATTCACAATCCTACACTCTTTTGCCTGTGTAGAAGTCAGGGGTAGATTTAGTGTTTGTATTGGGGGGGGGGACAAGATCACTACCAGCTCCAGAGTACAGGTCAACTAGGCGGGTAGACCTGGGCTCCAGGTTGAACTTGATAGCCTCTGTGGCCGAGGTTCACTGGGTGGGTAGACCTGCTCTCCTGCCAGGACTTGGAGCCGAGATCTTCCTGTCAGGTAGATCTGGGCTCCCAGTTTAATTTATGGCCTCCATGGCTGAGGTTTGCTGGGCTGTTAGACCTGGGCTCCCACCTGGTCTTGGAGCTGTAGGCTGGAATGGGAACCCAAGTCTACCTGGTGGGATCTGGGCTCCAAGTCCAGGGTCTGGGTGGGAGCCCAGACCTACCCAGCTGGTGGATCTGGTTGGGAGCCCAGGTCTACCCAGCAGGTAAATCTGGGCTCCAAGCCCAGGCAAGAGGCCAGGTCTACCTGGCCACTATGTTAAATTGGGAGCCCAGGTCTACCCAGCTGGTAGATATGGGCTCGCACCTGGACTTGAAGCCCCGATCTACCAGCTAGGTAGACCTGGGCTCCCATTCCAGCCAATCTTGCCAGCACCCCACACAGTGAGCATTTTCCCCAATTTTGCTCCCCAGCCCGGCAGGCATCCTTCCCTGCTGGCAGTTTGGGGGGGCACACACCCATGGCTCCCCCTTGGATCTACCCCGGTAGGAGTCCATAAGCACTCCCAGTGCTTATAAAGGCTGCGGAAGCAGGAAAGCAAAACCTACTTGAGAATTTACCACAGCCTTACACCATTCATTTTGTGATCTGACTGGACAAGCTGAGTGGGATGATCTTTCTCAGCTCTCTCCAGTAGGGTTCAGTATTAAGTACCTGCAGGGATGGGGCAGAGGACTTGTGGTGGTCTTTCATGTTTTCATCCACCTAGTTCAGTGTTCTGTTCAAAGGTTAGTGAGTTTTGAAAACCTGTACCCGAAGCTATGGAAGCAGGACAAGATATGAATTCTGTTGGTATACTGCCATGCTGTTGCCCAAAAGTTCCTCTTTCTGAGCATATTGGGTTTGTTTCAGAGGTGGTACTGGATTCCTCCAAGATCTTGGTCTTGGGGAAATTCAAAGTGCATGCTAGGGCCCTGGGAAAGAGTTCACGAGTTCATGTCTGCCATGACAACCATGGGCCTGTTCCAGGTAATAATGGCTCCTATGACTGAAACATGGCATACTCTTGGTTTGGTTTTTCCTCTGGGTAGTTGACTGGTTGTGACAGATACCAACATCTAGCTTGGACAGATCAGTACCTAATAGTGTTAGGTTCAACACAGCTTCATATCTCTGCAGGGATGGGGGACCTATTTGGAAGACCTGTGGATCCCTGGAGACTTGTGGATCCAGATGGATTTCGGATGGCTCTGGGGGACTTTCCTGCTAATTCTGTTGGTGATTCTGCTGAGTGTTCTCTGGAAAGGAAAAATGACTGGAGCGCTGTCCTCACACCACAATTCCCAAGACTGTTTGGGGGAAGCCATGACAGTTAAGCTGATATAAAGTTGACATATATTTGGAAATGAGATTTTCTTTCATTCACCAAATGCAAAATACATATAATAACACTAAAAAAAAAAATTAGGTTTTCAGTACTGGTGCAGCCGCAATGCAGCCCTGAGGTAAGGGAACAAATGTTCCCATACCTTGAGGAGGCCTCTGTGACTGCCTCCCCACCACAGGATGCTGTGCACACCCCACTGGTACAACTGCACTGGCATTGGAAAATTGGATAGGATTGGGCTGTAATCCTATTGGGCTGTAAGTCCCACAAACAAAGACAGCTATTACTTTTGAGCAGTGTCTAGGCAGTTTGATGTTGGGCAGCCCAACTCAACCTAAATCCCCATCTGGTGATGTAGCGGTGCTGGCCCGGGCTACACTGCATCCTGCTGGGAATTTTTCTGAAGATCTCCTCAAAGTAAGGTGATATTTATCTCCTTGCCCCTGGGTAAGCCACAAAGGGTCAACGAAAGACTGTGCACAATGGCCCAATCCTCAATAGGGTTGGGCTGTCAATAAAAGCTATCCAGGTCTTTCTCTATTCTGTACCCTGTAGTGTGATAGATAACTTCTACCTTCGCTGTATTTCATCTCCTGCGGATAATGCCACCGTATATGCAAAAAGTCAGCATTCAATAGACTACACTTCAGACAACAGGTGAGCATGTATTTGGAATATGCTGTATGCTGAATTTTATTGTCCAATATGTGTGAAATTAAGCTGTGCCGGGAGAACAGTGTGGCCGAAAATTTGGCTCAGTAGTTGATCAAGAGATTCTCTGATGTTTGACCTATGGCCAAATGACTCCAATAAGGCAGGTACTGTAGAGAGAGCTATTCCATGGACAGAACAGATCATAAGGCCAGAATCCAAATAACTGTGCAATTTGTTTCATGAACCCAAGCGAACTTTGTGTTTCTGTTTCTCAAACAGTCCCCACTCCCCCACCTCGCTGTGCAGCATAGCACACTGCCTCTAAAATGGAAGGAAGTTTGAAAAACAGCTGGGAGCCTATGGGCCTGCTGTTGCCTGTCAACAACAACAAAAGTCAGCAAAATCCTACTGAGCAAACCAGTGCTCTTGGATACATTTCATGTAGCTCTTTGGATCTGGGCTTACTTATCTGTGACAGAGGCCATGGTACTCCATACCGCAAGTCCTAGGGCTAGAAGAACCCACTAATCTGGGCCTGGCCACAGAGCTTCATTTTGACGTTCTTCTCTTGATGTTCCTCCCAGCTGTGGAGGACCTAGTCAGCATTTTTGGTTGCACGTTCACCCATGCTGTTTTGCTTAATTAATTCAGACCCGCAAGCCTGAAGGAAAAAGAAGTTATTGCACCATTATTCACTCCAAATCATGCTTTCTTGCCATTAGACAATTGCATTAAAAATGGTAATTTTGTTGAAAAATCCATATTTCTTCACATTAATGGATGAGGCTCATCAATTCCAAGCAGTGATTGATTCACACTGCTTGGAGGTCTTGTTAACCAACCACATTATTGTTATATATTTTTAATTTCTCCTGACTATTTGTATGAAAGTGTGTGCACCCCAAACAGTAATTTGCCATCAAAGTCAGTGAAAATATTTACCGAGAAAATTAACCAGAAAGAAAAAAAAAAATCACAGTGTAAGGCAGAAAACAGGATTCCCACAGAGTGCTTTTTCAAAATTGGCTGCTGTTGTGGTAGACTTGATGATCCCAAATTAAAAAGATAGAGGTGAATAAATAAATACCAGAAACCCACCGCTGATGTTTTCCTGCTTATGTGAATTAATACCTAAAACTTAGTTCTGCGCTACATACTAGGAGCTCTGTTCTACTCCTGCCCTAGGCCCTGTTTCAGGCTTCCCTTCCTGCATGGTTTTATGTCTTAGACTCACAGTTTCCTCTGCTATACTCCAACTAAAACCCAGCCATCCACCAGATCCTGGAAAAGGGATCCATAGAGGAAGTGAGAAAGTTAGCAGACAATGTGCTTTCTGTTCCTACCAATTGTTTATACTGGTTGAGTTTGATGTCAATATTTTTCTTTTAGATATGACAGAGGAGCTTAAGGGCAACATTTCTTTTCTGCTAAAATCAGAGATTATTAGCTGGTAGCCAGCTTTGGAGTGGGGCTCAGGCACAAGCCTTGCTGGGACCCGCCTTTACATGTGTGACAGCACAATCTTCTTCGCCAGCCCAGGCGCAGCTGCTGCTGCACTGGTGCTATCCATAGTAAAAGCACCATAAAGTGCTTTTCAATGACATGTATGTAAGCAGACGCTTTATCCCGACCCCTGGCCACCAGCAGAGGTGAATGCTGTGCTGAATGGCATATGGGTGGGGGGGAGGGTAGAACAATGGCAGTGACGGGGTGTTTTGGGGTGGGGGAGGGTGAAATGGGGATCAGGTCCAGAGAGGTGGGCAGGATCAACTGAGCAGGTCTCTGTCGTATCCTATCCTCTCTCCCGGGCCTGAATGCCCTACATAGGTCTGCTCAGACCTGTGCCAGCATTTAGCTGGCAGGGTTCCGAGCAGCCCCACTGAAGCGAAAAGCATCTCCTCACCCCAAGAAGACCTCCAGCCTGCTCCTTACATGCACTGGATACAGCATGCGCCAGCACAGATTAGAATTGGGCTGCCTGTGTGGCAGCTCACCCTCCCCTTCACTGGGCAGGAGGTGGAAGGAGAGTTCTCCTTCATGCTACAACTACAGTGGTAGCACAAAAGAGAGCTCCCTTCTGTCTGTCTGGCTTCTGGGTGGGAAACAGAAATGGAGTTCTCCTTCATGCCACGGAATGCTCCTCCACTGTAATGGGTGCTTCCCCTATCTGGGAATTTGAAAATGGCTGGCTCCTGGAGAAAAAGTGGGACCCCTGTGATGGCTTCTCACAGTAGACAGGTGAGGACAGTGGATAGGACATGGCAGGGCATGCATATGGGCCCACCATGTCAGTAGCATAGGCCCTCAGGTCTTGCCTCACTGGCCTGATGTGTGCGGCTGGCCCTGTTGGTAGCCAAACTAACATGTTGATCTTAAACACTTTCTGCTTAATGATATAATTTTGGCCCTCTTCAGGTGCCACGAATGCTGTTGGGCCTGCTGCATGAAACAAGTTTGACACCCCTGCTTTGAGAGGTCAACACTGCAGCAGTGCAAACTCTTTAGGTTGCTTTGTGGTGGCTTGATGCCACTTTAGGATGCACAGTAATGCACAGAGTTTGGTTTCCTGGCACTTCAAGCTGCATGGTCACAGCGCCACATGGCTTAACAGGATGGATAAAAGGAGGTACTTGTCACTTACATAATTAGTCTTTGGAATTCACTGCCACAAGACATGATGCTGGCCACTAGCTTAGATGACTTTAAAAGAGAGGATAAATTCAGGGATGACAGGTCTATTTATGGCTACTAGTCATAATGACTCTGCACTTCTTCCAGTTTCAGTGGCAATATGCCTGTGGACATCAGAGGGTGCAATGGTAGAAAAGTATGCTGTACACGATGGGCCTTCAGATTGATCCAGCTTGGCTTTTCTCATGTTCTTTTTAGTCATGGCTAAACAATGTTAAGCAATTGACAGCACTATAGCTGTGCAGCCAGAGAAGGATGTGTTTAGCACTGTAAAAGAGGTCATGTGACCAAACAGGAAGTGAAACATTATCATACTACATAACACAGGGTACTTTACATCAATTCTTTGCAAGATTATCAGAGCAGATTGCCCCTAAACTGCCATCCTGCTGTATTCTTGTACTGAGGTTGCAAATTAGGTGTAATTCTCTGCTTTACTGCTGCAGATATGAGTAACTGGCAATTATTTTGAAAAAGGTGGTCTCTGTTGATACAACTTCAGTCAATAAAAAAAAAACCCAGAATGAATTATTAGAGCACCAGTTAATTTGGCTCTTCTGTGACTGTGTAGATAAACTCCTTGAATCTCATTAATTGTTTTCCTGTAGTGAACAGGAAAACGTATTCCCAAAGAATCGAGCTGAAATTGGTATCTCATATTCTTAAAATTAACTGCTGGGGGAAAAAAAAAGAAAAGAAATGTATAACCTGGTGGATAATGTTAGCATTTAATACAGATGGGAAATGGTGTGGATATAAAATCCCTGGTATTGAATTAATATAAAAAGTGGCAGTTCTCTGCTTTAGCATGCCGCAGCCCCTTAGATTTTGTTTCTTACACCTTACTGAGCGCCCATTCAATATGAGTAATCATTCAGAATGATACCTATGGACTAATAATGCTCAACAGCCCTCTGGTTAATTTTGTGGTTAGTGAGTTGGGAAATTGTGGCGATGCACCATGAAAACATTGAAAAGGAATAAGTTATCTTAGACTCAGCTGCTGGTAAAACCTGGAATCAAAGTACATAGTATTCAGAGAAAAAATGTAAGTAGTTTGTGATAGATCAGGCATTTTCAAATCATGTTCCCCCATACCCTGTGGGGTTTCTCAGAAACTTACCATGGTTTCCTCATTGCGCAGACTAGAAATAGTAGACAATGCCTGACCAGCATTATTCATCTTCCCCTGCAATGCAAGGGAGTTTTGGGGGCCCAATCTGGGGTTTGGAGATAGCCTTCTACTCTGTGAGTGGAGCTAATCGTTCCACCCCCATGTGACTCAACTTTGGAGTAGATCTGGACACTGGGATGCCCTGGGCAGTTGCGTCTGCCCAGATGTCCTATTGCACAACCTTTTGGGACCCTGGGCAACAGACTCAACTTCCCAGATCCATTCTGTGCAGAGGTAGAATGGTAATCTGCAGTCCAAATGGGGACCGCATTTTCAGAACACAGCTGTCGCGAGTTTGGCAACTTCTGATCTAGATGCACTTTCAGTTCCTGAGGAGTGCAAGTGAGGCCCCAAAGTTCTGGTCAATAGCCAGTGTGAGTAAGGCATTTTTATAAGTACAGATTTGGAAGACAGACATGTTGATGTAGAAGGAGTTCCCAGACTCTAGAAAGTTTGGAAACCGACTGGGACAGAGCCTGGAGCAGAGAGAATAAGGGAAATTGGGTATTATCCATGATTCCCCCTAATCATGGTTCAGGGCAAGAGGTCCATTGGCTGCCTTTTTGTTCTTTTTAATTAATAGGCTCCTGTAGCTCTTGAGCAGGCTGAGGTGAGAACTGTAGGCAGGCACTTGCTTGCAGCATCAGAATGTTATTGTGTTTCACACGGACTGAACTCTGTGGGAAGCACCATAACTTTCTGTTTCGGTTGCCAGTTACTGCCTGCCTGCACTTCCTCCATCACAAGTGTAACATGAACCACATCCTGGGGCTCACAGTTCCATGACCAATTTGCTTCACCCTCTCCTCAGTCTATGATCTCTTGGCAGTATTTGCGGCTTGTGCTGATTTATTTCATATCATTTACTTCGAACAATATGCAGAACTCGGTCATTTTGCTCGACATGTGAGGCTATGCTGCTGGCAGTTTCGAGTTCTTCTTGGCTGTCAGTGTGGTTGCTGTGCCCCTATTAGGCCAGGATGAACCCAGCGACCATAATTTGTTGCTGAGCAAAATTTTAAAGGACCTTAGTGCACAGAGAAGCATAGGCCTGAGAAATTGAACATGCAGTTTGTGTAAATGTGGCTGCTACTGAACAAGTGAAACTTGAGCCTCATCTTGTGGACTGCACACCATTTACTAAGGCAGCGTTTCTCAAACTGTGGGTCGGGACCCACTAAGTGGTTGCGAGCCAATTTCAGGTGGTTCCCCATTCACTTCAATATTTTATTTTTAATATAGTAGACTTGATGCTGCCATGGTATGTGACTGCATTTGGGGAATGTCTATACGTTTAACAGGCTATTGTGTATATACTTTTAACTATGATAGTCAATGGGACTTACTCCTGTAAGTGTGGGTAGGATTGCGCCTAGGGTTGTTAAAATTTTCTTGCTTGTTGATGTCATTTCTGGTCATGACATCACTTCCACTGGGTCCTGACAGATTCTTATTCTAAAAAGTGGGTCCTGGTGCTAAAAGTCTGAGAACCACCCTATTAAGGTATTGTAATTTGCACAAATATAGAGACCCTGACATCTCAGGATTTTCAGGCAGAAATCTTTTTAAAATTCCTATCAGGGAGCCAGGGTGGGCTCCCAAAACAGCTTACAAATTCAATTATAAAAAATGCACATGATGTTAGACTTATGAAAGTGTAGGAAAGGGAAGAAGGAGTTACAGACAGATTCTGTGGCTGGCTGATTCTGTGGTCAGCCCCCTGATCAGCCCCTCCATTCCTCCACAATCATCTGTATGGACACCGCAGTAAATTGAGAGGTAGTGTTGAAGAGAGATATTCAGTATAGGTATATTACTATTTATCCGTAGTGGTGGTTTTTTTTGGGGGGGGGGAGGAAGGGGTTAAAACACAGAAAACCACAAAACAGTGCCTTTTTGATGTTAAAATATCCAAATAAAAACACAAAACACCACATTTTGTTGTTTTAAGCTATCTTCCAGAAATTAAAATAGATTACTTTTCCTGTTAGAAATAATACTGTGGCTGCATCCGCTAACACTATAACACCTATGGGCCCAATCTTATCCAACTTTCTAGCACTGGGACAGCTGCAATGCAGCCCCAAGGTAAGGGAACAAACGTTTCCATACCTTGAGGAGGCCTCTGTGACTGTCTTCCCATCACAGGAAGCAGTGCATACCCCATTGGCACATCAACACCAGCATTGGAAAATTGGATAGGATTGGGCCCTATATCACCTACCTAGTCCATTTTTAGAGCAATTATCATTTTGAATTATAATTTATTAAAATGTGCCCTTGGAATAAAAAACACATAGCACTACAAATTGCTATTTTAATGAAGAAATTTTGGGAAAATATCACCAAGAAAACACACCCCTACTTATCCGGACATTCAAAATCTGGACTATTCTGAAATCCAGACATTTTTGTTCAAGACAAATTTTCTGTTGTGTGAACACTAGAAGGTCTTGTGCTCATCCCCATGTACAGTGGAGGTGCAGTCTGTAAGCTTTATTCTTTACTCTGTGGTGTGTACAGTCATTGTGGAAAAATGTCAGAGGCCAGCAGACATCCATATGGGTAACAGAGAAAAGAGCAAGCATTTCTCATTATACTTATGCAGTTATTCTAAAATCCAGACAAATCCAAAATCTAGACACTGTCCCATCCCATGCAGTCTAGATAAGGGATACTCAACCTGTATTTGCTTTAGTAATGGCCACTGCTGAGCTGACACTTGGTGAAGAAAGCAGTAAGGCTGCTCATTTTGCATGCTCTTGGCAGCACCTCAACTAAACAGCTGATTGATGTGAGTGCATGGGTGGAAGCTGGCTGCTACACAGCTGACAGAGGTTGGGGAAGGCACAGGAATGAGCTGGCCTGGAAGTTTAAAGGGCTCAGAGAAGGACCAAGGGAGGAGGTATTAAGGGGGGGGGGAAGCAACGGCAACCTGAGAGTGGGAGCCAGAGAACTAGGAGAAAGTGTGGAAGTGGGAGAAGCATGTAGAGACCAGGGAACTGAGACTGGAGATAGATGGAGAAGGGCAGAGACAGAGTGTGGGGAGAGGAAAGCTGATACAGAAGTGGAAGGAAGAGGAGTTCAGAAGACAGTGGTACGGAGAAGCGGAGCAAGGGATGAGGACTTAAGGAAGAAATTGGGAAGGAGACAAGGGAAGCCAGGGCAGTGGAGGAGGGGCAGCACCTAATGTGGGAACAAGAGAGGAGTGACCAAAGGTAGCAGGGAAGAAGAGAAGCAAGAAGTAAGAAGCAAGGAGTACAGAGGTAGAAACAGGGGTTAGCTATTGGGCTGCAGGTCATAAACAAACTAGGGGGAGAAAAGTAGATGGGGGCAGTTTAACCTCACAGTTGGACTGGGGCAGGACTGGCTGGCACCATTGTAAAACCTCTATGAAGAGGTTTTATGTAAAACCTCTTACTCATTTGAGAGTAAGCCACAGCCGTGTCCAGCTTTTCCTCCCACAGATGTTGCAGCCCAATCCATACGTTGCTGTCACTTACCCGTTTGGGATGAGGCTAGGGGTGTTGATGGCATGATAGCATTCTTGAAGTGCTGTAGAATTTTTTCACTATAGGTGAATGTAATCCAGCTGATTACATATGGTGTATTAATTTTTAATGCATACCACCCCATCAGCCATTATTTCATATGGAGATCTCTTACCAGTCTGTGAATTCCTTTGTTACGGCAATCATTGGAACATGTGGTCTTTTCCATTTTCTGAATAATAATATGGTCAAAATACAGCTGAAGTACAGGTGTCTGGCATCAAGAAAAAGAAGCATAAGCTTTCTCTGGAGGACTTGCATGCATTTCCGAACCCTGAATGAGCATGAAACCAAGGAAACAGCACATTTTCATATATTCAAATAACAGCTGTTCCTCTCTTCCTCCAAGTGCCAAAAGTATAGTACAGGTGGGGCATTGGTATCCACAGGGGATCTATTCTCAGACCCCCCCAATGGATAAGGAAATTCTCAGTCTCGGCCCCTTTAAGCCCTCCAAAGGCAACCAGAGCTGTGCTCCGGTTGCCTCCAGAGGGCTTTCTGAAGTCTGCAGAGGCTGGGCACTACTGGCATCGCTAGGAGGGTGCAGGAGGGTGCGGACTGCACCGGGTGACGTGCTGGGGGTGACACGCCCTGGGGGCGACACGCTAAAACCGTGGCATTAGGAGCTACCTTGTCATGCCATACACCATCGGATTCGGTGTATAAGGTGTTAGTAAGTGTGTGTGTGTGTGTGTGTGTGTGTGTGTGTGTGTGACTCTACAAGTTTTATTCCTCAGAGTTTGGAGGAATAAGACCATCATGTTATATATCAATCAATGCGTAATGCAATGAAACAAACCACATTGAAATTTCTGTGTTCCAACAAAAGGTGCAGCCAAAAAACCAGTGGGGGCGGGGCGATGGCACATCACCACGCCCACCACCTGGGATGTTGCCCTGCCCACTGCATGGGGTGACACGCAGGCCTCCTGCACCAGGTGATGTGAATCCTAGTGACACCACTGCTGGGCACGTTCACCTGCAGCCTCTGCAGGCTTCAGAATGGCCCTGTTGTGCTAAAAAGCACTACTTCTGGTTTCTATCCAGAAACCGGAAGTGATGTTTTAAAGCCCTTTATGGCATTCTGAGGCCCAGGAAAGCCCACCTGGGCTTCAGAATGCCTTAAAAGACTTAAAATAATCACTTCTGGTTTCCCAGAAGCGCTACAGGGCCATTCTGAAGCCCGCCATTTTAGTACAATAGGGCCATTTTAATGTTACTGGGCCATTCTGAAACCCACAGAGGCTGCGGGTCGACAGGTGCGGCCTCTCTGGGTTTCAGAAAGCCCTCCGGAGGCAACCGGAGCACAGCTCTGGTCACCTTTGGAAGGTTCAGGTTGGACCAAGTCTGGCTCAATGCAGGTCCCAGGGACCCAAGTTCAGCAAGATCCATGGATATAAAATCCACGGATAAGTAGGCTTAACCTGTACTGAAGACATATGTGTACAGCATGCTAAAGTTGCATAGTTCCAACATACATAAGAAATGCTGAGTCTTTAACAAACCTGTACGCCTGTTGTTGTTGTTGTTATGTACAAAGAATCGCCAAGGGCTGGTGTCAAGGGTTGTTGCTGTTCTTGTTTGTTAAATATACTTATGTACTGCTTTTCAACACAAAGTAGTTCACCTACCAAAATAAGAGCACAATCCAAAGATTGTGTTGGGCTGGTGTATAAGTCCCTTATGCCAGCTCAGGAGTGTCGCAAACATGCCATAAGGCACATCTGCAATGACTCCAGAGTTGGGGAAGCTGGTGCAAGGACATGCACTGGCATCCCTGTGCTGGAGTAAGCCCCCAGAAAGGTGAGTTTCCGCCAGTGCAAGGGTCTGGGGAAGGGGGGAGGGCGGAACCAGGGCATTACTGGGCAGCGGGGAGAATGGGCAGCGGGAGGGCCCATGGGTGGGTCAGGCCGGGCCAAGGAAGGGGTGGTGCCAGGATCTGACACTTGGACCTCTTTAGGTGGCACAGATAAGAGTAGTCCCATTTGGGCCACTGCTGCTTTATCCAGCGTAGGTGAATCGATTCCCCTTGCCCCCGATTGTGCTGCCCAACCTTGCACTGAAGTTGGCCTGCCTGTTTCAGCACAGGTTAAGATTGGGATGTAAATCAATAAATCGTTCCCTGTCCCCAAAGGGCTTTTTTAAGACTGTAAGCTTTCTTCAGACTGTAAGAGTTGGCATGTCTTTTTAGAGATGCAGAAGAGATACCAGCAACAGACACTGGAAAAGATGCCATGCTGGGCAAAGAGAGAGAACAGTATTTCCCTGGCTAAATGTAAGAGGGCACCACTTTAAAAGGTGCCTCTTGGCCCAGTTAGTAGGTGTTGGCATTGTTGGGCCAAGGCCAAGGGCCCTCAGAAGGACTTACTGCAGATCCCTGTGATTGTCTCCTTGCCCATAGCTTCATCCAGTGGTGGTGGAACAAATCCCCTTGGTCCAAAGACTTGGCATGTCATTGCCTATTCTCTTTTCCACAGTATCCACCAAGGGAACCCCCCCCCCCAGCAAACTGCCTACCTATGGAGGGTGGTTTGCTAAGGAACTGGCCCTAGCAGACCTTACTGAAATAGTCCCAGAGTAGAACCCTTTCTAACCTTCCCAGAATGCCTTTGTCTACAACAGGGAGCAATAGAGCCTTCCTTTCTAGAAAGCAAGCATAGAAGACTTGTTTGGGTGTGGAAAACATAATTATAAAGCATTTAGGGGATCACCCTATGACTGTTAATGCTCCTTCACAGAAACATAGCCCTTGTGTTATGTTTCAGGACAGAAAACCGAAGCACAGAACAGAAGAGGGGCCAGGAACTTCTGGTTTCAACATTGGCTTCCGAGCGACTTATCTCCCTGCTTAAAATGCTGAACATGTAAGCTTCAGCATCTGTAATGCCACACAACAGATTTCAGGCCAAGTCATGAAAAACATAATGTTTTCCCCTTGAAGCTAGAGGAGGAATGATAGGTAAGCAGAATTTAATAATCACTCAAGTTGGGATTTGTACAGAAGAAATCATTTTTGCTATCCCCTTGGTATTTCACTGTTTCTGCTGCCAGATTAGCTGCCCTTTTCTGTTTGTTTAATATTACAAACTATTTATTTGTTGGGGAGAAAAATCGAGGCAGGTATGAGTGTAGTCAAAACGGGAGTATTCATAAGCACCTTAAAAAAATCTTCTGCAACCCCTTTCAAATACCAAAATTCAAGAGGTAGGCATAAGCTTCTTAAATATGTTCCTTGCATGGCATTTCCAGATACTTCCTGTCCTCACTAATGGGCTCTGAGCCCAATCCTATGGGCCGCATGTCTGTTCTACCAGCTGTGAAAAAGCAGCCATAAAGCACCTAACGGAGGCCAGAGCCTTCCTGTGTGCATCACCAGGGCACCAGCTGCCCACCAAGGAAGGTAGGATGGTGAGGGAGGCGGGCGGAAGTGGGGGAGGGCAGAACAAGAGTGAGAAGGAGACAAAACTGGGCAGGAAAGGGGAACAATGGGGTGGGAAGATGCCTGGTGTCTGCTGGCAACTACCTCAAATAATTGGGAAAGAATCAGAGGTCACATTTTTTTACCTGTCATTTGCTTATGCCAGTATTTATTCATGCTTTCTTCTTTAGAGCTCAGCAGTGCTTGTTGGGAAGCAAGGTTCAAAGTTGCTCTCTGCTGTGGTGCTTCAGCTATACATGGCTCTGTATTTGTTCAACTGATGCGCAAGTAGAATGTCCAGGTCTGCGGATTATCCTTGGTGTCCTCCCCCATTGTGATACCTGTAGTTTTGAAGTCCTGATAATGGAAATGGGGAAGTGGGATCTGGGAATAGGAGGGTAAGGGTAAGGTTAGTATCCACAGGCTTACCTCAGGCTAGACTAGACTGTCTTGGAATCTCACAAGGGATTGTTTTCCATAAATTGATTTAGTTTTAGAAGCTGGTTATCATCTAAGGGACAGAAAAAAAAATCTAAGCAGAACTAACAAGTTAGCACAAATTATCTGACTGTGGCTGCTAATATAGCTCTGAATGATGGGTGAGAGTTAGTGGAGCTCAAATTCTTATTGCTCATACTTGCAAGAGGGATTCAAAACCAGATATGGCTTTTCCATGTTAATCAAAGTTGCAGTTTCCCTCTTTGACTAGAATAATGGAAGGCGGACTAGGCTTGTTTCTTGCTAAGCAAGCAATTGAATACTGCTGGTGCATTTTGTCTTGTATATCCTGATCCACAAGACTCGTGGTCCAAGCCTATCTCCCACCAGTTTATGTGATGCGGTGGTGCTGCTGGAGCGTGCAGTGCATCGTATGGAGGTGGACTGACCAGATGGCCTGGGACAGGTAAGTAAAAATATTGACAACTTACCTCTTCACAGGCTGTCTGGTCTCCAATGGAACTCCTTGGACCTATGCCAGCTATTTAGCTGGTGGAATTCAGAGCAGCATCAGGGGGCATGTCAGGCTAGGAAAAAGGCATGCACTAGTGCTGCTGAAATCCACCCTTGAACTGCCCCTGTCCACCCTGCTTCTCCTCCAATTGTTGCCCAGACCATCCATGAACAGCCTCCACTGCCACCTTACATGCTCTGGCAGGACTTCTGTATACCACTGTCATGTGTGCAGGGCCTCTGGCTGTTTGCATCAGCGCCCCACAGCACACAACAGTTTTGCAACCTTTACAATGTTGTACCGGGACTTATGGTGGCACACTGCCACCATAAGCCTACAATAGAATTGGGCTGTTAACGGACTTACTTTATTGTAAAATGAAAACTGGGAATCAGGGCCATCTAAAGATCCAAAGAGGCATTAGGTTGCATGCTGGGAAAAACCTGAAAAACCAGGTTGTATGGCATCCCTGCCTGGACAACAGTGATGGGTACGGAATCCACTTCAGAATCATCTCATTTCAAAATTAGTTGTATTGACCTGATAGTGTTGATTCTGTGCCTACCTCATGGAACTTTCTTTTCTCACCCAACAAGATGTCTCACCTCTTCACTGTATTCTTTCTGCTACTGGATAACATTACTATTGTCTTAACTAACAAGATGAACCAGAAAGGGACTGTTCAGATACTGAGGGCGCAATCCTAACCCCTTATGTCAGTGCTTTCCAGCACTGACATAAGGGCAATGAAGTTCAGAGGCAAGGGAACAAACATCGCCTTACTTTGAGGAGGCCTCCGTGAGTGACACCCAACTACAGGATGCAGCACATGTCCCATTGGCACGCTATGTCAGTGCTGGAAAGCACTGACATAAGGGGTTCGGATTGTGCCCTGAGCCTGTTTAAAAGGCTGCTTCTCTATATCTGGTATTGACCTTTTGTTAATCTGAATTGCCATGGGTTTGCTTTTACAGTACCGTTTTACAGTACCGTTTTACAGAAAACAGGTGGCTAACAAGCAGACGGAGTCTTTCTACCTCCGGCTTTAATGTGGGATTTAGCTTCAAAGCTCACTTTCCTCCCCTTTGTGACCTGGCAATCTGGCCTTTCGTAGCCTGGATTTTTTTCCTCTCATGAAGATTAGAAAGATATTTTAAGACAACCTGCTAGGCAGACGGTGTTTGGAGGGGCAAGCTCCTCTGACATGAAAACAGCAAGGTCTGTGGAGCAAGCAGAATTTTTTTATTACTATTGAGCAGTCGTTTCAGTTTTCTGCACTTGACAGAGGGAGCTCTCTTAGCTCTGCATCCGCTTCCCATCCCCTCCATCCTGCTCCCCATTCTCTTCCTGAGAGCTTCAAGAAGAATAGGCCTCTCTCTCTCTCTCTCTCTCTCTCTCTCTTTCAAATGGCTTGATCCTGTGGGTTGTGATGACAGAAGGAGACGCATCTTCCTAGAGCCATCAACGTTCACTAACAGGAAATGACAGAAGTCAGAAAGGCAAGCCTTTTCACCGATAAATAAAAAATGATTTGCAGTTAGATCACTTAAGCCCTTCTTTGTAATGGGGGGAGAGGAAAGGATCACACGCCCTTATATCAGTGGACCAGGTCTGCCCTGCCTACTATGCACAAAGTGGAGTGGCACCCTCTGCCTTTTGCAGTTGTGTAACAACACAAATGATGGCGGGAGAAGCTTTTTTCATAGTTTGCGTGGTATGTTTTATGCAAAGCAAGACTCTGAGAGGAGACCGACAATGACAAACTGTGCAGCTGATGTGAAAAGAGAGATATTCGGTGTGGATGAATGAATGCCTGAGTCCAATGCAATTCGCCTGCCATGTGCTTTTGTCCCAGTGAGTGGTGCAATTGAGCTAATCTTCCCTGCAGACCCCCTCTTTTTTTCTTACAAGAGACACTTTATTAAATTAGAAGAAGAAAAATAATAATAACAATAAACACCCATATTACAAATTGCAGGTCATTATTTGATACAATAATGCATCACTTTGAGAAAGGATGGCAGCTGAAACATTAAAAAGGGAATACCATTCCTTAACTTACTCTGGCCAATTTGCTTCCCATTAGATTGGGGTTCCCCCTCCTTTCTCTGCAGACATGAGTTATGCTTGCATTTTGCATGATTAATATTTTCACCGAAATGGCAGTTTGTGTTCAGATGCAGCCTGCACAACAATTTTCTGAGCATCAGGTATAGGATGCCACTCTCCCTCAAACCTGTAATTTTGAATCCCACAGTAGGATTTTATGCTGGAAGTTCTCTGAGCAGGAATGCAGAGAGCTTATCTACACCACCAATTTAAATAGTATTTCATAGACATTCACTCTCCCCAAGAATCTCTGGGAAGGACGGGTAAGCAAGGATCTCCGAAAGAGAATTCTCAGCACTTTTAAGCTATAATTTTCAAGATTCTTTGTGGAACACTATGGGCACAGTCCTAACCAACTTTCCTGCACCTAGGTAAGGGCAATGCAGCTCTGATGTAAGGAAACAAACATTCCCTTGCTTTGAGGAAGCCTCTGTGACTGCCACCCTCCCCAACTGCAGGATGCAGCACATGCCCCATTGGCACAGCTATATCAGAGCTGGAAAATTGGTTAGGATTTGGGCCTATGACAGTTAAAGTGACCTAAAATTGATATGAACTAATAGCGTAGATATGCCTTGAATTATATTACTTTGGAATATCAGGCACCAAGTTATATGGATCATAGTTAAGGCCTTAGCTAACTTGTGAGTGTTCCATATGCAACAAAGAAAATATACAGAGAGATTCTTCCCACATTATGGATCAAGAATAAGGGCAGAACTACAACCTTTTTCTGTTTAAAAATGCCCCAGCATAAGTCTGCATATGTTAACTTTTTCCTGTTAACATTTGATCTATTCTCTTCAAGCATTTAGGCTGCCTGCATGTTGATATAAGCTTGCATGCTTATAATGACCTGTAAAAGGAAAACATTTTCTCAATGGTAAGCAAATAAACAACGTTAATGGATGCAGTGGGGTGCAGGGAGCCCCTGGATCTGCAGATAAGTCTAACCATGGTTACTGGATCCATGGATATGGGGGGAAGGAAAACCTGTATTTACCAACCTATACATTGGACGTGGTAAAGCAGGCAATCAGACAGGTAATGCTAGCAGTGGTTAATATAGCATTGGTTGCCCCCCAAAATGAACCACACCCACTTGGAGCCAGCTCAGATCTATTTCTTTCCAATTAGTCACAAAAATTGCCTCTCCTTTGCTGGTTGTATTCCAACTGCCTTTCTCCAGATCCCACCTGAATGTGTGGGATGTACCTGCTGTAGGTAGACACTGTTCCAGAACCACCTCTCAGAGCGCAATACCATAGTCTTTCGAGACTGAAGGTTGCCAACATGCAGGTAGTGGCCACCAACAATCAATATCTTCTCACCATCAAATGCCTCTTAACAAGCATCTTTTGCTAACAACAGAAATAATATTGGTGCCCCCGAGCAAGCAATCCAAATATACAATTGCTCCCAGACATTTCTTCTTCTCCCCAGCACAACAGCATTGATGTTACAAACATTGAAAGTGTAGGAGAAGTATACCTTTTAGGGCGCAATCAAGTCCCCTGTGCTGGCCTCCAGGTATTGCAAATGTGCTGTAAAGCACATTCATGCCACTGTGGGAGTCAGGGAGGCTGGTACAAGGATGTGCGCCGGTCTCCCTGTGCCAAATCCAGGCCCAGCAAAATTAAGTTTGTGCCGGTGTTGGGTGTTGGCAAGGGGGTTTGAGGAGGGTGGTGGGAAGGTGTTTTGGGGGCATTTAAAGATGGGTGGGCCAATGGGCAAACTGGGCCTGGGAGGAGGGTGGAACTAGGGTCTGGCACTTAGGCCGTATCCTAACCCCCCTCCCAAGCAGCCCAACGTTACACCGGGTTGCTTAGAGCTGTGCCACATATTTCAGTGGTGCAGATCTGAGCAGCCCTGTTGAGGTGGCTGCCATGTGACATGGGGTAAGGGGAAATAATTCCCCTTACTCTGAGTTTTGCCACAGTATAAAGGCATAACTAATTTGGATCAAGGGAGCATATGCCTCCAGAAATCATAACATTATAGGATCATACCACTATATTCCCATCTGATTAAAGGTGCAATCCTAACCTTGCATTAGGCTGGCATAAGTCCCTTGTGCTAGCCTAGGAGGGTCGCAAATGTGCTGTGAAGCATGTTTGCTCCTCCTCTGGAGCAAGCTGCACCAGTGCACAGAGATGCACTGGAGCATGGAGGCTGGATGCAGCCTCAGCTGACTCAAGGCTCGGGTGGGCGGGGAGGAGACGGAAGGGAGGCATTCCAGGGTGGGGGAGGGCGGGCAGTCCCAAGGATGGGCAGGCGGGGAGTGGGAGGCGGGGCTGGGATCTGGCTGTTATACTGGATCCCAACCTGTTCCCGAGTAGTGCAGAGTGGCTGCAAGCCGCTCCACTCTCCTCGGACTTGTGCCATCTCAGGATGCGGCACAAGTCCGAGGAGACCCATAGGGGCTGCAGTGGCTTACCCGGGGGTAAGTTTCTCCTTACCTCTGGCTGAGCCACTTTGGTGCCATATCTCGTGTTGGATACAGCACAAGCCTCCTGGCCTGTCTGTTCCGGCACAAGATAGGATTGCACTGCCTGGAACAAAATCCAGTTTATGGTGTGAACACAAATGTATTGCATGCCCCAAAGACCAACCGGAATTATGCCAGAAATATCAGTGGGACAACAAATATGTTTAGTAAGATTAGATCCATACTCCTCACTGAACAACATCTGTAGAGTTACACCACATAACTCTGTCTTTCCTGCTCTGTGGAGTTAGCCTATGCTCTGGAGAATTGCTTACATGATATTACCATTACCTTGTCCCTGTTTAGAGAGAGAGAGAGAGAGAGAGAGAGAGAGAGAGAGAGATCTGCCTCACTGTTCTAGCGACGTCATGCAGAGGGCCTTCAGGATGTTCGGAACATGTAAAAATACCAATTCAGACTCTGAAAGCTTCAGAGCTTGTACGCAGGCCTTGTTAAAACATGTACAGGTTCTGCACATGTATGCGGGTGTGCATAGCTCAGTATCCTAATGGGCAGGAAAGGCAGATTCCATGGAACAGAGGCCCAAGAAACTAGATGGACCCAGGAAAATGACTCTGGGTGTGTTTTTACTGCAAGAAAGGTAAGTATATGATTATTATTATTATTATTTTTGCCTTGCAGGACTTTGGCTGCAATCCTAACCATACTTTCCTGGGAGTAAACCCCATTGAACAAAATAGAACTTACTTCTGAGTAGACGTGTTAGGATTGTGCCCTTTGCCACATCCTGCAGTTTCTTTACTGTCCTTGAGATTAAGGCTTCAGTCAGTCCCATGCCCTGCTAGGAATGGGATCCAGCGTCAGGCAACTGACTAGTCTGAGACAATGTTACTTTTTCTGTCTGGGCTATCCTCTCTCACCACAGTGTTGATTCCAGGTCATATTTCTTTCCCAGCTGAGAAACATTCCCCTCTAGCCATCTTTGAGGCCGTTAGTCAGAATGGGCAGCTAATCCTACCACATGGATTTGGGACACCTCCAGCATTCTAGGAAAAGGTGCTGAGCCTGAATGCCATTTGTCCATTTCTGGCCCTCTTGGGACTTGCAGCAGCCCCTGTACTCCAAGCACTTGTTGGCCTCCTATCAGCAGAAGAGGTCCTTCAACTAACAATCTTGCTGTACATCCTGATTTTCCATGTATGCATACATTGTTGCAGATAAGCATCCTGAGCATAGTGTCCTCGACATACTAGTTTTGTGCATGTAAGGAAAGGGGATCTCTCAGGTACTGAATATCTGCGGATTGAAATGGTACAACCCTCAACAATGCATCATGCAGGGCTTTTGCTCACCTGAGTTCATAGAGTGATTTCAGTGCTTGAGAAAATAGTACTTACAGATAAGTGTCTTGAACAGGTAATGCCAATGTGGAGATATCCATGGATATAAACAGACTGGTTTTGTACATCTCTACTTAGGGATATATAAAGGAAGGAGGGAGGGAGAGACGCATAAACCCTGACCAAACTCTGTTTAGTAGGAAAGGTCATTTTGCCTAAAGCATTTTCTTGAGCAGTTGGAAAATAATCGTGCACTTAGCAGGGATGTAATACTTGTACACTAAGATTTCCAAAGTGGTTGTGACAATCATAGCCTGTATCTCCCAGGCATTTTGCACATATTAAGCAAGAGCCACAGCTAAACAACAAGTTTACGCTGAGGGGGAAAAAAGACCCAAACCAAATTCAGGTTGTGTTGTCACATACGCTAGGCCAATTCTTTGCTCTCACAGTGCAACAGAAACAGAGGCAGAGCCCTAGAGCTTCCAGCTCTGACTAGCAATGGGTGAACACCCCTCCACTCAACTCAGAGTTGGGTTCAAAAATATCAGAAAATGGCAGGTGACAGGACAGAGGACAGGTGACTCTGGATTTAATATTGTGCGGTATGCAGGACCTGGTTAGAGATGTAAATGTTACTGAGCCATTGGGGAACAGTGATCATGCTGCGATCCGTTTTGACGTGCACGTTGGGGGAAGAATACCAGGCAAATCTCTAACAAAAACCCTTGACTTCTGATGGGCGGACTTCCCTCAAATGAGGAGGCTAGTTAGAAGGAGGTTGAAAGGGAGGTAAAAAGAGTCCAATCTCTCCAGAGTGCATGGAGGCTGCTTAAAACAACAGTAATAGAGGCCCAGCAGAGGTGTATACCGCAAAGAAAGAAGGGTTCCACTAAATCCAGGAGGGTGCCCGCATGGCTAACCAGCCAAGTTAGAGAGGCTGTGAAGGGCAAGGAAGCTTCCTTCCATAAATGGAAGTCTTGCCCTAATGAAGAGAATAAAAAGGAACATAAACTGTGGCAAAAGAAATGTAAGAAGGTGATACTGGAGGCCAAGCGAGACTATGAGGAACGCATGGCCAGCAACATTAAGGGGAATAATAAAAGCTTCTTCAAATGTTAGAAGCAGGAAACCCTCCAGAGAAGCGATTGGCCCTCTGGATGGTGAGGGAGGGAAAGGGGAGATAAAAGGAGACTTAGAGATGGCAGAGAAATTAAATGAGTTCTTTGCATCTGTCTTCACGGCAGAAGACCTCGGGCAGATACCGCTGCCCGAACGGCCCCTCCTGACCGAGGAGTTAAGTCAGATAGAGGTTAAAAGAGAAGATGTTTCAGACCTCATTGATAAATTAAAGATCAGTAAGTCACTGGGCCCTGATGGCATCCACCCAAGGGTTATTAAGGAATTGAAGAATGAAGTTGCAGACCTCTTGACTAAGGTATGCAACTTGTCCCTCAAAACGGCCATGGTGCCAGAAGATTGGAGGTTAGCAAATGTCACGCCTATTTTTAAAAAGGGAAAGAGGGGGGACCCGGGAAACTATAGGCCGGTCAGCCTAACATCCATACCGGGTAAGATGGTGGAATGCCTCATCAAAGATAGGATCTCAAAACACATAGATGAACAGGCCTTGCTGAGGGAGAGTCAGCATGGCTTTTGTAAGGGTAAGTCTTGCCTCACGAACCTTATAGAATTCTTTGAAAAGGTCAACAGGCATGTGGATGCGGGAGAACCCGTGGATATTATATATCTGGACTTTCAGAAGGCGTTTGACACGGTCCCTCACCAAAGGCTACTGAAAAAACTCCACAGTCAGGGAATTAGAAGACAGGTCCTCTCGTGGATTGAGAACTGGTTGGAGGCCAGGAAGCAGAGAGTGGGTGTCAATGGGCAATTTTCAAAATGGAGAGAGGTGAAAAGCGGTATGCCCCAAGGATCTGTCCTGGGACCGGTGCTTTTCAACCTCTTCATAAATGACCTGGAGACAGGGTTGAGCAGTGAAGTGGCTAAGTTTGCAGATGACACCAAACTTTTCCGAGTGGTGAAGACCAGAAGTGATTGTGAGGAGCTCCAGAAGGATCTCTCCAGACTGGCAGAATGGGCAGCAAAATGGCAGATGCGCTTCAATGTCATTAAGTGTAAAGTCATGCACATTGGGGCAAAAAATCAAAACTTTAGATATAGGCTGATGGGTTCTGAGCTATCTGTGACAGATCAGGAGAGAGATCTTGGGGTGGTGGTGGACAGGTCGATGAAAGTGTCAACCGAATGTGCGGCGGCAGTGAAGAAGGTCAATTCTATGCTTGGGATCATTAGGAAGGGTATTGAGAACAAAACGGCTAGTATTATAATGCTGTTGTACAAATCTATGGTAAGGCCACACCTGGAGTATTGTGTCCAGCTCTGGTCGCCGCATCTCAAAAAAGACATAGTGGAAATGGAAAAGGTGCAAAAGAGAGCGACGAAGATGATTACGGGGCTGGGGCACCTTCCTTATGAGGAAAGGCTACGGCGTTTGGGCCTCTTCAGCCTAGAAAAGAGACGCCTGAGGGGGGACATGATTGAGACATACAAAATTATGCAGGGGATGGACAGAGTGAATAGGGAGATGCTCTTTACACTTTCACATAATACCAGAACCAGGGGACATCCACTAAAATTGAGTGTTGGGAGGGTTAGGACAGACAAAAGAAAATATTTCTTTACTCAGCATGTGGTCGGTCTGTGGAACTCCTTACCACAGGATGTGGTGATGGCGTCTAGCCTAGATGCCTTTAAAAGGGGATTGGACAAGTTTCTGGAGGAAAAATCCATTATGGGGTACAAGCCATGATGTGTATGCGCAACCTCCTGATTTTAGAAATGGGTTATGTCAGAATGCCAGATGCAAGGGGGGGCACCAGGATGAGGTCTCTTGTTATCTGGTGTGCTCCCTGGGGTATTTGGTGGGCCGCTGTGAGATACAGGAAGCTGGACTAGATGGGCCTATGGCCTGATCCAGTGGGGCTGTTCTTATGTTCTTATGGCTGTTTTCTCCCCCACTCAAAGCCCAGGTCCAAAATTTGGAAATTCTAAATTGTCAGAAATAATACAAAAAAGTCTACAAATATACAAAAGAAAAAAATGGGTGAGTTTTTTTTACAGTTGCAATAAGAATATTCATTAACTGTTAGGTTGGGATGGTGATAGAGGATAGCTACTCCTGTTCCAAGTTTCTTTTGGTGGTTCCTCCCAAACAATATTGTCCATCAGATATTAGTCAATATTTGACTATATATTTGGTTAGATATTGTATTTATCTAACCTAAACTTTTACGCCAATAACTCCCCTAAAGATTCTGTTCTCTGTTAATGCTAAAGTGTGACTGAACATTAGTATCCGTATACAAGTGGACCCTTGTTATTTGCAAGGGTTCCGTTTCTTGAATCCTCGTGAATACTTAATTTCTTGTGAAACCAAGTCATGCGAATTTCAGGGTCCACTGAGCTCCAAACACAACTGGAGCCTTGCTCCGATTGTGTCTGGAGCTGTTCTGAGGCCTGTGAAGGCTGCATTCAGGCTCTATAGGCCACCGAATAGACTCCAGAGGTCCTAAAAGGGTACTTACAGCTTTCCAAAAGTGCCCTTCTAGGACCTCCAGAGCCCTTTCTGAGGTCCATAAAGGCAGCACGCAGCCTTCACAGACTCAGAAGAGCCTCCGGAGGCTTCAGGCTTGGCCGAATGTGGCTCAACAGGGGTCGGGAGGACCCCTGTTGAGCCAATTCTATGAATGGAAAATCCATGGATAAGTAGGCTCAAACTGTACTATATTTTTTGGTCCCTTTGGTCATCCCCCCCACTTCACCCAGTGTCTCTGAATCCCTCTCCTTTCAGTAGCTACCAAAAATCATCTGCACTTGGACCTGGGTTTGGTAATTGAGACTTGGAAAGGGGTTAGGATTCAGTAGGGGCTGCTACTGCCAAACCTGCCCCCATTCTGATCCTGATCTGTCCTCCTCCCCACTCTGTCGCTGCCCAGTTTCACCCACCCAATGCCCCTTTCCGCCCACCTCCTGCCTCCCTCTCATCCCCTGCACATAGTTACCTGTGCTGGTGGTCATCTGAAGTCCACTGGTGCTTGGAGACAGTCACTCACCACTTGCAACCAGGCTGTGTGGTCCACTATGTCATCTTTTGTGACAGCCAAAAAGCACCTTATGCTCCCCAAACATTTGTGATGCCAATAGCATTGGGCTGACACACACACAAAAACCATATATTTGTTCTTGAAAATCTAAATCTTTTTTGATCATTTGAAGGGACCTTTCTTTCTTTCTTTCTTTCTTTCTTTCTTTCTTTCTTTCTTTCTTTCTTTCTTTCTTTCTTTCTTTCTTTCTTTCTTTCTTTCTTTCTATTTAAAGCAAAAAAAAGTATGTTTTGTCATCGAGGACAAAGCTGAAATAATGTGAATAGTTGGGGGGCAGAAGTGATAATTCCCTTCCTAACCTTCTTGTGAATTTTAGCCCTTGCTGCCAAGGAGAAGCTTAACTATAGTGCTTTACTTCAGAGATGCTCGGGAGCAATGGAGCATGCTAGACTATATTGGAATTTGGAACTACGCTTGTGGCACTTTTTTCTGATGCTCATCCTATTCAAACAGTAAATTTACTATCTAATCACAAGTTGCCATGTCATTCTAAACAGAGTAATGCAGGGGCTTCAAGCAACGTATAAAATCTTCTAACAAGAGTGGCAGCCACTAAAATTGCTCGGCGTTTGCTTTTTCATTACTGAGGCAGCCTTTGATCCTGCTGAATTAGAAGACTTATTTGCAGTTCAAGGCCTGCTGGAGCTGTGCAGTGCTATAATGTATACAGCAATCAAGGTAGGGATGATACTGTTCTCTGGAGGAGAGGGTTAAATATGGAAGTGGGGAAGAGAAATAGTGATGGATGCTTATTGCTTGAGCACATTTTTCAGATGCATGGGGGACATTCATTTCTACAGTCTTGCACATGATCATGTACATTTGTGGTGTGTGGCTGAAATTGAATATATGGTTCCTGAGCAAAACCTCTCACTCACCAAGGTGAACAATATTTTGGACTCCTTGTTTCATTTTGCCCAGCTGAAAGTGACTTGGCAAGATGGAAGTAAAATGAGTTGCTACTATTCAAGATTAATAACCTTTGAATGTCCTTGATGGCCCTTGCTACAAGCGTTTCTATAAAAAGGTGATTCAAAAAAGCCCATCTCACTGCAATGTCAGTCACTTTCATCCACTTCAGGTGCAACCAAGCGCCATAACCTGTGGGCCTGTTAACAGATTCATATTTGGCACAGTAACACATTGCTTCTGCCTGTGGACTGGTGTGGAAAACAGTCGATGGTTGGCTTCCACCTGTACCTGCGGCTCTCCAACCTGCACTGCTATCAATCTTTGATGTGATGAGGTACAACTGCCAGGTCAGACTGTAAAAAAGCAAAGGAGCTTGATGGGCACTCAGTGGATGCCAAGTTGCAATTTGTTCAATTCAAAATCAAGGCACATAGAGCAGTGGCCTCACTAGGGTTTGCATCACCCTGTGCAGGAGGTAGCATGTCAGCCCTATGATGGACTTCTTCCCATGCAGTGGGTGGGACAACGCCCTGGGCGATGGGCATAGTGATGTATCATCGCCCCACCCTGCAGGGTTTATTTTTTTTGCTATAACAAAATAGATAGAATTGAGATATTTCAACGCAGTTTGTTTCACTGCATTCTGTATGAAATTACGCATTGATTGCTGAATAACATGACAGTATTATTCGAAACTAGCAAGATTTTAAAATTTTTGGCAAGTAGTGGTGTCACCTCACCCCTATGCATGTCACCCGGTGTGGCTCCCTCCCTCCCTCTCCACTCCCTCCCTCCCTCGCATACAATCTGTTGCAAGTTGAGCTCAGCCTTTACCAACTTTTTTGTTTAGAGAGTTTTGGATGGGTTTGGTTTAAAAACCTTAAACCAAAAACCATAAACCTTAGGCACTGACAGAATTTGATGGTTTCCAATCTTGACGGGTTTCCAATCACCCTTCTCCAGTGGAAAAGCATGACTGGGTGCTCTTTGGTTGCTCAGGAGACCTGTATCAAGAGGCACAAGCCTCTTGATTGAACTGTCAGTGAAGTTGGTGAGGAGAGGCACTCTTTTGTGATTACACATGATTCTGTTTCTTTCAAAATTAGGCATTGTGGCATTGTTGGCTGCTCTCAGTAGGATGGCAGGGCAAAATGTGGCTGCCAGTGGAATTTTCCAAACAGTCTTCTTCTAGCCAGAAGGGGTTGCTCCAATTCAATCCACCAAAGTTTGTTTGGGCATGACGCTGTTTTTTTCATCAGTCTGAACAAAAGCAGCATATGCCTGGCCTGGGTCATGCTTGCCTGGCATACACCCTGCACTACATATATGTGTGCAGTACAGCCAGTGTGGTACGGTCTGCCTAGATCAGTGTTTCTCAACCAGTCGCATGGGTACCACCAGTGGTAGTTGACATGGTCTCTGGTGGTACTTGCGGGATCCCTGGATACCTGCTGCCCAGCAGCAAGACCAGGAACGCGACACAACAAACAGTAGGAAGCTTGGCAGGCAGAGCTATTCCGTGAATGGAAAAACCCTCCCATCCACTCTGAGCTTCTTACTAGTGTTTGTTGTGTCACATTTGGCCTCCCAACCCAGAAGTAACTGGCGATAATGTCATTGTCAGTTACTTCCAGTGGTACTTCAAATAGGTGAACCGTATGAAGTGGTACAGTGGAGGACAGACATTGAGAAACACTGGCCTAGATGGTTATTTAATTCACACACAGTCCATAGTAGGGTAGTAGGAAGCTAAAGAAGTAACTCAGAAATCATCTTATGATTGCAGAAACTGCCAGGCCATTTCACCTCTACTCCCAGGGACAGTGAAAATCAATACCATGCTGACCAGATGTCGCAGTAGTTGGACTCCCCAAGGAATGAGCCTGCAGTCACAGGTAATGTGAGGGTTCCTATATTAAGACCTTCTAAGCGTTCATTAGCTTTCTCTTATTCATGTTGCCAGGATGACAGCAGTCTTGACTAATTACTGGGTAAAGGCTGAAAACTGACAGCAGTATCAAGCAGAATGGAAGGTGCTATGATACAGCATCATTTCCTATAACAGACACACTAATTTCTGTCACCTCTAGGCAAACAGATTTTGTAGGTCTCTAAAGCACTACCAAAACTCTGCAAAAGTTCTGAATAGAAATAATGATGGGATAAATATGCATACCATGGGCAATGATGCTTCTGTTCATGCCGCTTTCAACTCTCTCTAGCCTTATTTTCCAAGTTGATACCCGGTCTTGGTATTTTGTGAAGGGTAGTGGTCCAGGGAATGGTCTGAAGGCATCTGATATAGCTCCCTGTATTGCTGGAGCTACCTTGGAATGGGAAGTAACCATGGGGGAAGTAGCTCTCGCTGCACATCTTTGGTTTTCCTGTATCATCAATGTGGTACTAAATTTAATCTCAGTTCAATGCATTTTCTTACTTTGGGACCAGTTGCCAGAAAAGCAAAGGGGAAGACTAGTCCTCCACTTTATGCCTTTTTTTTCAAAAAAGCTGTATATCGTATAGTCCAATTGGGTTCTACTGCTGTCAGAACTAGTGTTCCAGCAGCAGTAGATACTTTACGGCCATCGTAAATGGTGCTCTGGAAGCTCACAGAGCATTATGCCTCCAGACCACCACTGGAGAGGCCAGAGTGGCTCTGCGTATGGCACAGAAGGCCCACAAAGAAGGGGACAAAGAAGGCCCACTGACTCTGTTAAGTCAGTGAAGTGGGTGTTATCGGGTGGGGGCAGCCGGAACGAGGCAGAACGGCAGAAGTGCTGGGGGCGTGACAGAGTGCAGCGGGTGGCACCCGGTAGTGACTTGCACCAGATGCTGTCCCCTCTGGTAGCGGCAGACATGCTCCCTTTGTCTCCTCAGACTTGCACCAGCTAAAATGTTGGCTAAAGAGCTGATGCAGATCTGAAGAGACCCGTTCGTGGAAGAGTTTGTTTTTCTTGTATTTGCAAGGGATGCAATTAAATAATTTGTTGCTTTTGCATTGAAGACTGCAGTGTATTGATATCAAACCTAATATTGATGCTTAAGAATTCGCACACAGATCACCACATTTAGCATTCTAATTCAACACATTTTCAAAACAGTGCCACCATGTCTAAATACCTGTACCTGCTGGAGACTGGTAGGTTTACAGAGGGGTAAGGGAAAGTATTTTCACTTTCCTCTCCCAAGCCTCCTGATTGGCACCCCCCCCCCCATTGCAGTGTAGCCTGTTTTAGCGCAGGGAAGGACATAGGATTGGGTTGTTAGGTACTGTCAGAATTTGCCCTGGATTCTAGCCCCAGACCTGGAAAAATGCTGGGTTTTATTCCTAGATTCACACATAAACCATTGCAGTCTTCCCCCAGGCTCTGCAACAACTGTGGATTCTGTCACCTAACCTCGATGGAGTCACCCCATGACCTTGCCCAGGTACAAGAAATTTTTATTTCAAGTTGGAATCCTAGGATGACTAAACATCAAATACGCATTTTGTGAAGCTTAATTCAGTCTCTTGTATTAAGGCAACGGGGAGGGGGAGCGTAATATGGATTACCAAATCCATAATGGTAAAATGGCAACTGAGTGTGTTCCTTTAAGAATGTTGCATAAGATTGTGCATTGCCTAAAAAACGCATTAAATTTTTTAACACAATGACAAGTTACTCTCTATTACATGAAATAAATCAAGTCTGTATAAAAGATGCATGGGCTGACATTTCCCTACAAGATTAGTATTTGCATGACAAAAGCCAGCAGCAGTGGCAAAAATAAACAACACTGCAAAACTGAGGTTGACAGAATTTTTTTCTATTGATACAAAACATAGCAGTATTACACCAAGTGAGACTTTCCTTCCCATTCCTCAATCTTCATTTCCAAAGTTTCCAATAAGTATTCCAACAAAGAAAAAAGTTTGATCACTGATACTTTCTCATAGGTCAAAGCAAACATTGGTTATTCGGTTGAAATTCAGTGTTTCATTTTAGACAGAAACTTGTGAACCACCTCTACCTGATAAATTCACAAGATTATTTTAATTTCTTTCAGAATTCTTATAAATATTTAATTCTAAATAAAGCCCTTCAAATCCACCCAGATTTCACTCTAAGTCAAATACGTCCTCAGAGAAAGGGGACAGAGTGTCTCAGGAGAAGACATGCTGACCAATGGGAATAGTGCCTAGTGGTTAGTGCACACCTACTGCTTCTTGCTCCCTGCTGTCCCTTTACTGGACCAGCAACTGAATAGGGGAATAAACCTTGGTAGTTTGTATCTGCTGCTGCCATTCCCAGGCTACAGAGACCAGGCAGAAGGGGACCATTTGGGAAAACTCACCTCTCAGGAGAGCAACAAACCCCATGATATTAAAAATCAAACCCACAGTAGTGTCTGCCAGTCAAAAAGATGCTACAATCCACTGAATTACCAGTGAACATGACCCAGGTAAAAAAGTCAAAATGGAACTAGTTTATTAACAATAGTAAAAGGAGAATTAAATTAAATAGGAAAAGAAAGGTGGATAGTAAAAGTACTATCTTTTACTGGAAGGCTGATGGAAAATACATGAGCTTGACTGGAAAGTACAAAGTAACATTTTCACCAAATGGATGCAATAACCATTAATGCCCAATAGGTGGAGCTGGGATACTGTTCAAAGACCTCAGCCCACAGGACCCTCCCCCCCCCCAATGCCTCACTACATTAAACCTGGGAAATTTTGCACCCTGGCTGACTCAATAACTAGGAAAAGAAAGTAGTTCCTTAAAGCAATGTAGTTAGACGGTCTCTAGCTTAAGCTTCTTATAAGGAATGCACTTGTGGCTGCTCCTGCCTGAGCTCCCAATGAATGGGTGACTAGCAGAGAACAATGAGTTTCCTGTTTGACTGGAGCTAAACAACTTTGGTGGATGACGCCTTCAAGTTACCTGATTGGAGGAATGAAATCTGCCTGGCATGTCTCTCTCATCTCTTGGACCTTGACAGACAGACTTGCTAACCAAGGGCCAGGGTAGCTCTGTTGTGAAGCAGTATAGCAGCCCCAGGCAAGAAGACAGTCTCTGAATCCACATCCAGCACATGACTGTCTTGGAATGGCAAACCGACAAGCACTGCCTGCAGAATGCTGTCTCAACAGCTTGTAACTTCCACAGCGGCTTGCTTCTAGGAGGTTAAAAGTGTTCAATAATACAAAAAAATAAATAGGGAAAAATAGGGCATTCATCACATGTTAATAGGGATGAATAACCCCTTCCCTCTAAAAGAAATGTCATTCATTTTAGAAAACATTCTCTCATCTTCCCTTGAAATGCCTACAGATGCATCTCCTCAATGGGACCATCCACATTCACCTCATATTTTGCCTTAGGTGGTATTTGGTAACTACTAGCCTTTGCCCAAATTGAATGGGCTGAAGTGGCACCTTAATTTTCCATCTCCCATTTTTTTGCCCCTCCCCATTCTTTTGTCAGCAGAAGGGGCCTTGCCACCTCTACTTCTGCCTTGCATGCCCAGCCGTTGAAGGCAAACTGGGAGAGGGGAGGGGAGGATATCACAGTATTGCATTCCAGGAGTGCCCATCTTGCCATTCAAACTTCTCTGGATGACTTTTGTCATCTTCAGCTAATTCCTCTGGGCCACCCCTTATTGCAAGTTCCGAATTGCACTTCCTAAGCTCCTTACTGCTTCTGTTGTCCTGGTGGCTTCTTGGTCTCTGGCTTTCCTAGACTCATGAGCCATCTGCCCTTCTATCTGCTTTATCTTTTCCTAGGATCTCAGACAATGACCAGCTCAGCCAATGTTTGAGTCTTGTCTTGCCTTGCCTTGTCTTGCCTTGCCTCTTGGTGATAATATGGAAGCCGAGCAAGTCACTGCCCAAGGCTACTACCACCACCAAATTTCTTACTGCACTGCAGCATAGATTACCCTTGTATACTAATAAAAGGTAGCTAGCTCAGGAAGTGACCAGAAAAGATTGATTAATTTGACTCAACACAAGGCACCGTTTTCTATCCTTATGTTAGATTATCACTCAATTAGTCAAAAGAGGTTTTCAAAAAGTTAACATTTCCCCCTTTAAATCAATTTCATGCCATGTCTTTCTTTATCTACTGTGTTGACTGACTTAAAAACAGCAACAGGAATGGTGAGTTTATTTGACAGCAACAAATGCCATTCAGAGAAATGCCAGATAGTAACAAGGGCAGCTAAAACTCTATTATTTTACTGACTGACATACAAGCAGATCATTATTGAATTTTATAGCTGAAAGTTAGCTATAGGTAAGTAACAGGAAAGGTCTAGTTGAGACACACAAAGGCCAAGAAAAACAACCCAGAACATTTGCAGGCACACTTGAGCTTTCATGTATTTCAGAGACGGATGACTGAAGGTCTCACGTAGCACCTGAACCCTACTCTGATCCTCTGTACAGGGTTTTTGGGATCTGGGTAGCACTGTTTCTGCATGTAAACTGAAGACATACCTTAGAGGGCTCTGTGCTATTGCCAAGGCCAAAAATAATAGGTGCCACTTCTAACAAAGGGCATACTTCCCATTTCTTGTGTGTCTTTGCCCCACTTTGATGGGTAAAGCACAGCAGTAGGGTGGGGCTGAAAGTACTACAGTGGGTCCTTGGCATCCACAGGGTTTTGGTTCCAGGATCCTCCCCAGAGATGCCAAAATCTGTGGATGGTCAAGTCCCATTTAAAAAAAAGGGGGGGTTCCCTATCTGTGGGTTGCAGCCTGATGTGCTGAGCTCCACAGATCCCACCAGCTGCCGTACCATGGAGCTGTAACAGGTGCTCCTGGATGCCACTTCTGGGTCATGTGGAGGCCTGTGACCCACTCTGTTGGCCCTGGTGCACCACGAATGCCTTGTGAAAGTGTTTCCCATACTGTGTGTTGTGACACACAGTTTGGGAAATGCTTCCTGGAGGTGGTTGCAGGCCTAAGAGCAACCTGGAAGAGACTTCTGGAAATGCCTGATACAGCCCTGTGGAGCTGTAGCATCCATAGTTGATCAAATCCACAGATGCCAAGTTCATGGATAAGCAGGGCTCACTGTACTTCATACTAAGTGGAGGAATTGTTTGGAGGTGGTGGAGGCAGTCTGGAAAGTGGTGAACAGTGTCCAATAAAGGATTACAATTCCCTCTGCCTGGGAGCTGCTGTGGTGGTGTAGGGAGTAAGGCACTTGACCTTTGCAGCTGGAGTCTCTGGTTTGAAACCTGTAATCTTACACTGCACTATTGAGACCAGTGAAGCCCCACCCATTGCCTTATCTCATAAGATATGACCTGTTCCATTAATGGTGAGGTCCACTTTGGTCACTGCTTAGCAAAAGTGGGTTGAGTACTACTTTGTCCTCTGCTATTGTTACTGCTCACTTTCTTTTTGGGAACTGACAACCTTGCACCTTGATTCTGAGGCACAGAGCTATCCTGGTCTTGAATCCTTGATAAATTGTCCAATTTTGATGATACTTAAACCTGCAGACTTATCAGCGCCTCTCAAATGAACTCTGCCCCTCTCTCGATTATGGAAACTGGTTTCCAACTCTCTAGACAGAGAGAGGAGGGGGACAGGGCCTGTGTGTGTCATGAGTTCAAAAGTCATTAAACTCATGAAGCTGGTTGGGTAATGTAAGTATCAGTTAAACTGGTCCCATGTCATTATGATATCAGAAAGAAAAGTTTTCAAAAGCCTGCACATTTACATAATCTTATACCAATGGATGTGGCTCCTAACAAAGACAGTAGTCTCTTTATTCTATACCCTTTGGATAAGAGATGGCCAATCAAACAGGCAGAGCAGATTTATCCAGCTCCTATTGGCCCTTCCAAAATTTAATCAAGTGGAGGTCAAACATTTGTTCATAATTTCATGCATAAGAGAAGGGGGGGGGGAATGTTTCTAGCTATGGAAATCCAAAATTATGCTAGTCATTCCAGCAGCAGAATATTTACAGACAAAAGGTTATCTATAGAAATAACAAGAAGGCAATTCCAACTTTGAGAACTGTCTGCTTTTGAAATAGTAATAATAAAAACACTTAGAATCACATATTTATAAAATGTTGGAATATCACCATGAAAAAGAACAAGTGAAAAATGTCATGATGACCCTGGGGCAAGATTGATACCATTCTCCAGAAGTGAAAGTTTAGTAAAGTATCTACAAACATAATATCATAATACCAACTTTACACATTGTCTCATAATCCAGTCCTATCCTCCTACCATCATAGCTTTAGAGGGGAAAGGGATTTATGTTCCCTTACACCTCCATAAGTCTCCTGCTCTGCAATGGGTCTCCTCAGATCTGCATTAGTGAGTTCACTAGCACAAGCCTGAGGAGTGAAAGAGGGTGGGCAGCTGCAGAAAATGGGGATAGGATTTGGTGCATACTATTGCCACTGGATCCATCCCTCCTGCTGCCTCCCTACTCCTGTTATGTCCCCTCTCTGCCCAGGTTTGCCCTCTCTGCCCCTATTTTGCCCCCCCCCAAGCCCCTTCCTGCCTTCCCCACCATCTTGCCTTGGTCGGTGGGCAGTTAGGGATCCAGCCTTTCCACCAGCACCCTGGCAGTGTGCTACTTCTAGAGCATGCTTTACAGCTGCATTGCCCTTACCTCGGTTCTGAAAAGTTGGTTAGGATTGCACCCTAAAACATTAATAAAAAATAGTTGAAATCCCTGTCGACTTGATGATTTTTTTTTTTTTGTAAACAGTCTACAAGAGTGCAGCTGTTCACCCACAGAAGGAAAAAAAAGAAACAATTAAAAGCCCAGATATTGGCACTTAGAGAGAGAGAAAGTCACCACCTGGGATTTTTTTTTTCTGTCCCACAGGTGTGCAGTTGTCTTTAAAAGAAAAAAAAATGTGGATTTTTTTTTTTTAAACAAGTTTGGAACTCTAGGTAGAAGAAATGGCTGCATTTGAGTGTCATTTTAAAACAGATCAATGGGGTTAAAAACCACCCCCTCTTTATTCCTTCAGGTAAGCTACGAAGTGTGCTTCCTTTCAGAATATTTGGGGCAGAATTGGGTTGAGAGGCTGCTTTTTAAAATTATAGTGAAAAGACACAGGTGTATAATCCACTGTCAACAGTGTATTTGGAACTCTTCAATTCCTCCTGGAAGACAAATGGAGCAAAATCAAAGTTCCACAGTTGGGGCTGCCCCTCCTCCACCTTCCTATGGGCTACTTAAGATCTTCACACCAGAGGGAGAGTGCTTAGGCTAGGGTAGCCATTTTCAACCACTGTGCCGTGGCACACTAGTGTGCCGTGAATGGTCCCCAGGTGTGCCGTGGGAATTTGGGAGAGGGTCATTTATTAGTAGGGCCATTAGCGGATGTGAACCCCCCTAATGACAGCACAGTGTGCCTTGTCAGTTACCCAAAAACTGATGGTGTGCCTTGACCATTTTAGTGCCTTGCCAGTATGCCATGAGATGGAAAAGGTTGAAAATCACTGGGCTAGGGAGTGCATGTCCTCTGCTCCTAAGAGGGCTAGCAGTAGCCTGAGACAATTCTCCTTTGTAATTTGTGTTATTGTTTAAATAATTTTTAAATTGTAGACTGCCTTGAATGCCAAAGCAGAAAGGCAACATTTGAGACTGCAATCCTGCAACACATTTACCTGGGGGGGGGGGGGTAAGTCCCATAGAACTCAATGGGGCTGATTTCTGAGTAGATATGCATAAAATTGTGCTGTGAATGTAGAAAACTCTTATGTTTTCTGAAGCATCTGTCCATCCCTACTTTTTTCATCTATGGTAGGCTTCAAATTAAGAAAGCAATCAAAAGATTTAAATGGAAATATTCCTTTATCCTCCAACATTTTTATTGACATAGCAGACCTATAAATAACAGGCATTGATCACTGTAGTGCTGCATGATACTAGCAGTTTGAATTGGCCATGCTAAACTTTTTTTTTTGGGGGGGGGGGGAACTTCCAGAACAGAAGAATGGGAGAAATAAAATACTGTCTATGCACTTATGATTAAATAAATACTTATGAGATATCAGAAAGATGCAATTTCTTTAGGGAAAATTAGCATTTATTGATTGATTATTGGTGTAATGGAGTACATACGTCAACTGATACTTACCATGTATTTTATCTGTTACTAATTAAAGGCCCAATCCTATCTAACGTTCTAGTGCTGATGCAGTGGTGCCAATGGGGTGTGTGCTGCATCCTGCATGTGGGGGGGGGGGAGGGAGTTGCAAAGGCCTCCTCAAGGATAGGATTGAGCCCTAAAAGTGTTAGAAATAAGGTTTTTCTTGTACAGATAAGTGTGTACGTTTGTAGCCTATATTGTAATTTTTTTAAAATAAAGTTCCAAAAGGTAGAGTTATTCCACAATTTACTGTTACATCTCCATTTGCGATTTGTATAGAATGATGCTTCAGCCATGCCTGAGCGCATGAACTCCACAGTTGTGAAGATCTGACTGCCAGACGGCACTATGCTTTTTACAGAGACTATCTATGCGGAGGTCTTGTGAGTGGCTGTTCTGCCAAATTTTCGACTCCTGCCGACCATGCCAATTTGTTCTGCCAAATACCCCAACTCCTTTCTAATGCCCGCTTTTTAGCTAATTAACACCCTCCTTTTCCAGGAACAACAGCTGCAGTGTGCAATGGAATGAACACAGAACTCCTTATCTATAGCAAATAACAAGAATTTATTGCTACAAACACAGACACTCCCTGCAAGTCCCCTTGTCCAGAGGCTTTCCCTCCCCAAAACTCCACTTAATTTCGGGGGTAACGTCTGAAGCCTCCAGTCCAAGTCCAAGTCCAATCTGGTCTCCAAAACACAGTCCAGTCTTCTGCAGTAGAGTTCCTCCTCTCCAGCAGTGTGTCTCCTCCAGCAGGGTCCTGGCAGTCCTCTCTTCCTGTAGGTCTGGGTCAGGTAGCCCTCTTGGTCAGCGTCCAGCTTAGCCAGCCCTTTGCTCCTTCTGAAGCTGCCTTTTATCCTGCAGCCCCTTGTTAAGTCCAAACTCAGCTCAGCTGTGAGCTACCTTGTTAAGTCCAAGTTAGGCTCAGCTGAGCCATCTCTTCAGTCCATGAGTCCATGTCCATTCAAAGTCTCATCAAGGTCAAATGAAGCTCAGGTGTCCATCCAGGTCTCCATTGGCCTTGGTTGATTACAGCTGTGGAGCCAGCCCTGCCCTTCCCAGAGCTGTCAAACAGTTGTCAAAACAGGGAATAGCTGTCAACACCACATCATCCACCTAATGATCTTCTGATCTTCCATTACAATCCACCCCTTGGTGTTCCAGTGATTCCTCTTGTAGCAAATTTACTTGGTAGCAGAGATAACTGCTTCCAAGAATACAGAACTGGGTCATCCTTTCCTTTGATTAAAGCTAATTATGCTAAGGTTAAATCATGCTGCCAATTTTAGTTTGTGTGCGTGCGCATGTGAATAATTTCAATCTAGTGTGTTGAAAGTGTCTTGAGCCTGTTGAGAAAGATTGTGCTTGTCAAAGCTCTCCAGCTTGATTTAATATCACACTTCCGATTTTAATGGGAAAATCAATACACTAAGTAAACTGTGTTTTCCCCTCTTTCCTCTTAGCCTGGAAAGAATATGAACATTAGGATGGCAGCCTTTTTTTTTTTTGACAGGGGCTCTGTTCCTTTAAAAGTTACACTGCAGCAAAAATCCAGTATGTGTAGCACTTCCTATCGCTGCATGATCATGTCAGGGGAAAGATGTACCTGTTGAATGTCAACCTGTCACGCTACTGCTAAAGTCCTAGAACCTTTGCCATGAAAACACCATGGGCCATGTGTCAACGTTAGCCATTATTAAAGGCTTCCTTCTGCCTGACTTCACCTATTTTAGTCGTATGCCATTGTCTATTAACATCATGTGGACTGACACAGCAGGAGACCTCCTGTTCCTTTCTCCTATTGCTTAAGGGTCAAAACAACCCTTGAAACAATAGCAAAGAATTCCAGTGTCCCAGACTCATTCAGCACAGCTGAATTACTTGCCTAGCACAACCTGGGATTGATCTAATTGGTGCAAAATCTTGGGCACATCACATCACTTTTTGATCACGCCTGCATGTTTTGCTTTATATGACCTCATGGATAACTAGTGCTGTTGTAAGACTTTAGAGCCATTTGCCAAAACATTTGCCTGCCACAATGAATGAATTTCTGAGGTCAGGTCGTATTACGACTTTTCAAGCCAATGAGGAAAGTGACTAGTGCAGGGGTCAAACCTCTTTGAGAGTGTGTACTCCAATGGGTAGTAATCTTCTAAAAAATTCTCTCATGTGCCCATGGTAATTTTGAACAACAGATTATCATTTATTATTGTTATATTCTTGTATTTTACTATTTTTTAATGGAGAAAGAGAACAAAATGCTTGAACACATTCTTAATTTAACATTTGTACGCCCTCATCCTTTTACTTACCAGGAGCACAATCTGCAGCGCTGCTTGAAATGGAAGTGGTGCTGTTTGGGTTCCCAGCCTGCTCTGCTACTGCTCATATCAAACAGAAATGATGCGTACCACTAAAGGGGAGGGGCTGACTCCAACTCACCAGGGAGAGGAGATCTGGAGCATGGCAATCTCTCCTCCCCCTTTCTGCAGCTCTGGAAGAAGAAGGGGAGAGAAAGCTCCTTATCTTCTTACTATGTTCTGTCCTTTCATGGTATTTAAAATTTAAAGGGAACATGTTCCCTTTAAACCCCATGTGAGAATAGAGCGCAGGGATGGAAGGAGATGATCCATTTCCTACTTGCATTTAGTGAGCGGCACTGCATGCCAACAAAAAATTTTTGCATGTCACTTTGGGCACAGATGCCATTGGTTTGCCATCCTTGGACTAGAGCCAGGACTACCAGGTTGTTCAACCCTAAGTTATTACCCTTGCTAATTGGGTAAGAGGCACTTTTTCAAGTGGGTGTGTGGGGAAAATGCGTAGTAACAGGAAGGCAGTGAACCTTGGCCTCCAGCAGGCAAACCTGCGTTTTGGCTTTCAGAACACATTCTGACCCGTAGCCTTGGATCATTGCCTTCACCTACGCAAGCAGGATGAGAGACAGTGTTTTGGAGATGCGCTTCTTATCTTAGTTGATGGAATGTTGTGGTTAGCTAGAGCCCCAGCTAGTTGTAGCCAGCTGGCAATCTTTGACCCACAGTAAACTCAGCTTGTTTTGTGCTGTTTGAGATTCAATAAAGAGAGCTTGTAGGAGGCTGGGAGAGAGAGCACTCTCACATTTACTCTCAGCTTGTTCAGCTCCAGCCTTCCTCCTGCTTTTATATTTCAAACCTGTCTGGCATCTCTTTTTTGCTTCTGCGCCTGTACCACATCCAGCAGCTGGCCCTCTGAGTCCTGCCGCTCCCAGAGTAAATGCAACATCGTGCTCCTCTTTTATTTAGCAGGGGGAGAGTAACTGGTCCTCCTCACCCCAACAGTGTCTTTTCTAGTGGCTGTCTGCTGGTGTTTTGCATCTTTTAGGTTGTGAGCCCTTTTGGGACAGGGAGCCATTAGTTGTTTGATTTTTTCTCTGTAAACCACTTTGTGAACTTTAGTTGAAAAGCGGTATATACATACTGTTAATAATAATCATTAATAATAATATTACGTTTTGCTTTAAAGTTATGTATCCAGTGAAGTGATACTGCTGCTAACTTATGCTAGTTGATCACGTTAATGTGCTTAGCATAATATTAGGCAGTCTGTTAACTTTTTAAACAAGTTGAGGCCTGAAAGTTGGGATATGAGTCTCTTAATAAACAGATTTAGAGCTGTAATAAATAAAATAATCACACACAGACACCCCCAAGCTTGCAATCCAGCCATAGATAAGCACTTTTAGGTTCCAGTTATTTCAGTGGGAGTTACGCCTGTGCTTATTTCTTCCTTTGCAAGCAATGGGGCCTAAGAATGCTTATCTTTAGTTGGATCTTGCACGAAATCAGGAATCTGATACATATGGATGAATGTTGACAGTCACCTAAACGTGGTTGTCAGAATTCAAATTGGATTGTAGGCATTCCTACAGATACGGATGTCACATTGCTCACATACCCCCAATAATACATGAGACAGGAGGTTTGGATTCTAAATGGGTCACAATCTACTAAATTAGTACGTATAATCTTGCAGCGAGTCTGAACTCTCCTGACAGGCCACTTTCTTTTACTGCAGGCTCCTTTCTTGGAGGAGCTACTTTCTCTTTGCCCTTTCAAGTGTTCCCACGCCGACTCTGAGCTATAGATTATTCACTGGCAATTCAAACTTAGCAACACCAGTTCCTGTAAGAGCTCAGGGAAGTTCTGGATTGCACTGCCTCCCCCATCAAGCTGAGCAACCTTTGAGATTGACCTTGGAAATAGATTTCCCCTATATATACGTTATGTGTATCCTGAAAAACACACCCACTAATACTCCCCAGCTGATCTAAGAGGATGGGCAGGCTCCTGGAGGAGGAGGTAACCCACTAAATAGCCTGATCCTAAGACATTTTTAACTAGAGAATTCAAGGGTGTAATGCTATGCATATGAAGTATTTGCTCCTGTTGCTAAAAGCAACTTTGTCATCCCTAATCAAATCCCACCTGCTTTCAGTATTCACTGCTGCCATTGAAAGTCTATCAGCTCATTGGGCATTCTAGCAATTGCAATGCACTATTCCATCCCGATGATGTGACAATGTAACATCAATAATAAATGTCTGTTTGTGTAGTGTGGAAAATTGTCACCTGGGGATGTTTTTCCTGGACCTTGTTAAGAAAGACAAGATATATATGATTTGTAAGAGCGAGTACTAAATACCTCGGGGTAACAACCTCCCCATGCTCTGCACCCACAAAAACGTCCGCACCGTTACTGTAATTAAAGCATAATACGGGCTTTCAGCAGAGTAGACTACTGCTCCATTCAACATCTCAGTCCATCAATGCCTGAGCAATTACAGCTCTTCATAATGCAATGAAGAAGATATCTATAATACATCAAAAGCAGAAGTACACGAACCTTGCTTGGCTTGTGATGCTTGCAGCCACAGGGCGTGTATGCGTGTTGGCAGGGGCTCAAAGGACAGATGAATTTTCCCTGGGCTAACTGGTAAATTTGGATCTCAAAGTTGCCTCACTTATTTATGTGTGTTTATCTCTCCTTTCATCCACTCAGCCTCCGGAGTGCAAGTAATATAAAATTGTCATGAGTCCACTATGTACACACAGATGCACGAAGGCTCAGTTAGTGGGGGGGGGGGGGGAGTAGCTTGTACAAATGTAGCGTGAACGTGTAGTGTTGTATGTGTAGAGAGCCCACATTACAAGTTGCCTTCTACATGTTACATGCAGGGAATGCAAGTGCTTGCTGTTTCATCATGTGAATGAGATCGCCAGCCAGGTGAATGTGCGAACCTTGCAAAACAACATTCAGTTTCAGCCATTTCTGTTACTAGTGAGAAGTGAGTATGCCAGGTTACTGATGCACATACCATAGAGTTTTGCCCTACTTCAGTTGTACAGAGTACATTTCCCTTCCATGTAATTGGCTCTGTGGGAAGTTTGTTTTGATTAGCAATTTCCATTTCAATGTTAAGCACCTCCTCATTAAAACAAATTATCCTGTGGGTTTGCAGACGGTTCTGCTTTACAGCATGTTGTGGAATTTCTGCTTGCATGATTTAATGGCAGCAAAATGTCTGCTAGGGTATATCGGGGCCAGTATGATAAGGAATAAAACTGCTATTTGGATGGAGAATGGTATAGCACTGGCATGGAGACCAAGAGTAGATTGGCAGGGTCCTTTGAAAATCTTTGCAATTTGCTTCTCCTCTGAAAAGGCACACAAACATGTGTAATGTTACCATATCCTGCCATATCCTTACATCATTGGCATGTGGTGGTGCCACAACTTTGAATTCCCCCACAATCGAGTCAAGAACTGCCTCTTCCCTGGTGACCTTCTGCCGGAGGCTGAATACCTTTCGGTTGTTCAGCCCAATCCTGAGCTGACAGGTGTGCAGGGCTGCAGCAGCGCCAAAAATGGTTGCCGCTGCATCCCACCTTCTCAGGCAGCTGCCTCCACCTTCTCAGGAGAAGGGGACTTTCATCACCTTCCCCCAGGTAAACTGAGTAGCCCAGCAATAGGGTTACTCGATTCTATGGCGACTCGAAGGTCGGAGTGGAATCAAGAGCCTTCTTGTCGAGCTGACAAGAATATAACCAGCCTGACACAGAGGCTCTGGATCCACTGGTCCCGCCTCCTTCCCGCCACACTCCCTCCAGTCCCCACCCTCCCTTCACCTTCCCCCAACCTGGAATGCCGCCTCCTGCCTCCCATCACACCATCACCTACCTCTCCACTGCTCAGTGGTCTGCATGACTGCTGAACGGTGGAGCTCCGGCGCTCCACCTGTGCTAGGGTCAGAAAATATGTCTTACAGCACGTTTGCGACTGTGTGCCAGAGGTTAGCTGGTGTGAACTCCTTAGGATTGGGCCCTAAGTTATCCTTCTCTCTTTAGTGGCTCCCTCCCATAAGGTTGTTCTCTATTTTTGTGCAGCTGTCTTATATGTGCCATATTTTAATGTCTTTCATACTCCTGGTTTTTATTGTGTTCCTGTTGTTGTTGTTGTTATATTTTATTTCTTGTATTGTGGTTTTTTTTTTATTGATTATGAGCTACCTTGGGCATCTTAGGTTGTAAGAGGGAAGGCAGCAGATAAATCTTTTTAATAAAGAAAGAGCTAGGCCAGCATTTGTTTTAAAGGGTGGGCAAATCTTATTTTTACATGCTGGTGGTTCTAGCATCAGAAGGATGTTCAGACAAGCACAATTGGGATGGTGGTTGTAACTAAAGCAATTCTAGGAAAGAACAAAGGTAGAATTAGACAAAGTCAGAATTCACAGACTTCCCGTCTGGGCCCTAAAGGAGGGATAAATTGTATGCAGAGAGAGAGAGAGAGAGAGAGAGAGAGGGAGAGAGAGAGTCCTATTCTTCCTCATTATTCCGGTCACATATATCAAGCCCATCAATCTTGCATTCATATTTTGCTAATTAATTTAGACAGAAATCAATCATTAGTAAGGAGACTCCCTCACCTTGATAGTACCCTGTCCTTGTGTAGCACAGGAATTTGCAGTCAGAATACAGTTAATTGCACAAAGGTGTTTTAATCTTTAGGTTCTTTGGGTGGTAAACCACTGCAATGAACCCTGCTCAGCTTCTTCACCTAGTTCAGATCTCAGCTACAAGTTTATTTGTATTTTGATAACTGGGGGGATTTTGGCAGGGGAAGGGGACATTAAGGGAAGTTTTGTAAGAGCTGATTAGTAACACCAGATTGAAGCTCCTTGCAATAGCGCAACTTCTTGGCATGTTAGGGCATCTCCCAAAGAATATAAAGGCCTTGCCCTGCCACAATGTTATTTCTGGCTCTCTTCTTTTAAACAGGGTGGGTGACAGACCCTAGAACAAACAGGGGTCAAGTCTTTCTCTTTTACTCTCTCCCCAGGCTCTGTCCATCTAGCCTGTTTGTACGAGCATAGAATCCTAGAGTATGAGAATTGGAAGAGACCTTTAAGGTCACCTAGTCCAGGCAGCTACAGTATCCCAAACACATGGCTATCCACATCTGCTTAAAAACCTTCAATGACAGCATGCCCACAACAGCACAAGGCAGGCTATTCCAGTGCTGGACAGCTCTTACAATTAGGAAATTGTTCCTCATGTCGAACCTAAATCTACTTCCCTGTAGTTTCAACCCATTAGTTCTAGTCCTGCACTCCTAGTCCTAGGAGTGACTATGGTTAAAAAGAGAGGAGGGAAAGTTTTGGCACCACTTCAAGTATAGGTTTGGCTTGGCTTTACCCTATTGACCCACATCTAACATACAGTGCAGCTATGTTTCCTTGCAGTGATGCCTTGTTTATCTTTTCTTCTCCTTCCCTCCCTCTCTCTGTTGATTTTATCACACACACCTCTCCACCCACTATCTAAATGTCAGCTGAAAGCTCCTCAGGGAAGGAGCCTTCTTTTGTTTATGTTGCTCTGCAAAGCACCATGTACACAGGTGAAGCTAGATAAATAACAATCCATTGATGGTGGAGTATTTTAATTGCAGCTGTGCTTAGGATCAGATCAATGAGTGCAGTGGCATCGTTAGGGGGGCGCGGGCCTCACCAGGTGATGCGCACTGGGGTGGTGACGTGCACTGGGGAGGTGAAGTGCTAAAATCGTGGTGGTTAGGAGTAACTCCATCATGTTATATACCGTCGGATGCAGAATTCCCAGTGGAACGCAATGCAAAAAACCAGAGTGAAATATCACCTTTCTATCAAAAATTATGGTCAAAAAACCAGAGAACAAAAATTGCATGGAGCCCTATGGAAAGTGAAACCAAGCTGTATTGCGCGTTTACTCATGAGTAGGTGAACTTGACTTAGTCCACCGGAAAGGGCAGGCTGAGAGGAAACCAACACCAGAATGGTCCTGATCCAATGAATGTAGCCCCCAAAAAACACCCAAGAAGGAGGTCCCTCCCTCCAAGCTGGCGAATGTATATGGAAAGTGAAACTAAGCCACGTGGTTGTGTTTACTCATGAGTAAGCAAACGTGCCTTTGCTCTTGGGCAGGTCAGGCAAAGGGAAATGTGAGGCCACCAGAATGGTCCTGATTTGATGCAACTGGAACTCAACAAATGCTCCAGAAGGCAGTCCCCCATAAAAAGAATGAAACAGGCTTGACAGGGTAAGGTGAATCTTTTTCTGTTTTAGGCTGCAATCCTATCCACTTTCCTGGGAGTAAGCCCAGGTGACTATAATGGGACTTACTTCTGAGTAGGCAAGCATAGGCTTGGGCTCTCAGACTTATAAAGCCAGGTGGGTCCTGATAGTGATATGCTTGAAATATAAAAACATAAATTGAACTGGGTACGGGTGAAAATCTTACTGATTCTTTTGTGGGGGGTGTTATTGCAGGCAGGCTACATAGAAAATTCACTTGGTGGAACAGGGCTGGCTTCCCCTTATTTAATTATTTGTTTTACTTTAATTATAGATAATTACTATTTATAATTTAGTATAAATTTAATTATAAATTATTTAATTATATATTATATATATAATATATATTTAATATTATATATATATAATATATATATATTTAATATTTTATATATATATATATATATATATATATATATATATATATATATATATATATATAAAATATTTAATTATATATTATATAAACTATTTAATTATAAATTAAACTATTTTAATTTGCTTTGTGATGGGTTCTGTCATTCTAAAAAGATTTGTCATTCTAAAAAGTGGGTCCCAGTGCTAAAAGTTTGAGAACTGCTCTAATAAGATGTTAGTAAGTTGACACCATGGGGGGAGGTGACACCACTAGTGACCAAAATCACAGTTTGTAAAAATAATACCATCACGTTACATATCAATCAATGTGTAATTTCATGCAGAATGCAATGAAACAAACTGCGTTGAAATATCTTTATTCTATCAAAAGGTAGAGCCGAAAAACCAGTGGGAGCGGGGTGATGGTAGATCACCACACCCACCACCTGGAGTGTTGCCCTGCCCACTGCATGGGGGTGGTGCGCTGGCCTCCTGCACCGGGTGGCACGAACTCTAGTGATGCCACTGAATGAGTGCTGGCATACAGCAGACGAGTAGTAGTCACAGTGAAAATTCAAATAGAGGGGATACATCTATAATATATAATTTTTGAGGTGGAGTTTTCTAAAATTAGAAGTAACATTCAGGAAATGTATCTGTTATGACGTGATATTCTGCTCTCTGAGAAAGAACATAAGAACAGCCTCGCTGGATCAGGTCACAGGCCTATCTAGTCCAGCTTCCTGTATCGCACAGTGGCCCACCAAATGCCCCAGGGAGCATACCTGATAACAAGAGGCCTGCATCCTGGTGCCCTCCAATGCATCTGGCATTCTGACAGGCCTTCACAGTCCTCCAGTAAGTGAGACAATGCCATAGGCTTATCTGGCCAGGAGATATGCAATGGCCTCTATAGTCAGGTATATTTGTGTTCAGCAATCAGTAGAGAACGTAGTGCACTATGTATTATATGTAGCTTTCAGAAAGATTCCTGGTGAAAGTTCTTGATGGGATTGTAACTAGCCATTATTTTGATATACTCTTGTTACCTCTCTTAGCTACGTTTGTGAGACATAAAATTGTCTTATTTGGGGCTGGAGCATGAAAAAATTAGGGGAAAAAAGAGTTGCATTGAGCTATTTAGATCATTTGCTTTAAAATGATGCACTTTACAGATACTTTAAGAGCCCAATCCTATCCAACTTTCCAGTGCCAATGCAGCTGCTATGCAGCCCTGAGATAAGGAAACAAGCATACCCTTATCTTGAGGAGGCCTATGTGATTGCATCCCCATCTCAGGTTGCAGCACACACTCCATTGGCATGGCTGCATCAGTGCTAGAAAGTTGGATAGGGACTGGGCCTTCAGAGCCCAATCCTACGAGTATCTACTCAGAAGTAAATCCACTATAGTCAATGGGGCTTACTGCCAGGATAGAATTGCAGCCTTACAGCCCAATCCTGCACTCTTACCATCAGTTCTACGCCAGCGCTGAGTGTCACAAATGTGCCATAAGGCATGTCTGCAGCCCTCAGTGCTTGTCCAGCACCGGTGCTAGCTCAGTGCTGGCTGGTGCTGGGTTAGCGCCAGTGGACCGTCACTACTCCACTGCTCCATGGCCGCCCAAACTGCTGGGCAGTGGAGAGGTAGGTGGAGCGTGGGGGGGTGGGGAGGAGGCATGCTAGGGAGGCAGTGGGGCAGCGAGAGGCAGAACTGGAGGAGCTCTGCTCCTCCACATCCAGAATCTCCATGTTGGGCCATGGGCCTAACAAATAAGCTCTTGATTCTACGGCAGCCCAAGAGTTGCCACAGAATTGAGTAGCCCCATAGCGGGGATACTTGCCTTATGCAGGGAAAGGGGACAATAGTCTCCTTCCCCCGTGGAGCCACTGGCGGCTGCCATATTGTGTGTAGAATGCTGTAGCCATTTCAGCACCGCAGCAGCCCCAGAGCAATGGGCAACTCAAGATTGGGCTGTTAGTCTCTTTTTTGTGATAACCGTTTTAAACAAACCTGTGAAATGGACCTAAACTGAATGCTAACAGCATTTGCTATATTTTCATGAACACCTTGGGCGGGGTTGAAATTTGCAAACTGCCGGCAATTTCTCAGTGGTTGCTCAGTGGTTGGCTTGTCTCTCTAGGAATCACTGTCCTCATTGTCTCAATGGCCATTGTTTGTCCTCAGTGTTGTCATTGCATAATGAAATCTGACTGGCTATGTAGCATTGTGACATCATTTTGTTTATCATGTGATCTTGAACTGGCAGAGGTCACCAAGATGACTAGTCCAGGAAGAAGCAGCCGCTGTAATTGAAAGAAATTAGTTTGGATCAAAACAGCAGTGCACTGGGGAAACAATGGCAGCCAAGGTGAATCTTCTCACAGTTAAAAGGTTTGGGTGGGACAAAGTGTTGCTGTCAACATCATTATTAAAGTGGGAGAACATTCAGCACAGTCATAAATGAAACAAAAGAACAGTAGCAGATAATGAGTTCCCCAAAGCCATATTTTCCAATGCTGACATTTTTCAAAAAAAAAAGAAATCAGCATTTCCTCTATCCGATTCAATAAACTTGAAGATTATCATTTGAACACATTTTGCACATTAACAAATGCTATATAAATACTGTATTTTTCGCTCCATAAGGCGCACCTGACCATAAGACGCAACTATTTTTTAGAGGAGGAAAACAGGAAAAAAATATTCTGAACCAAATAGTGTAACAAAATATTTAATAAACTATAACAGAATAACATTTGAACCATGTAAAGTGAACAGCAGTCAACAGCGGCATTAAGAACCATTATCACTGTCATTAACAAATGGAGAGACTTAAAGGTTTGAGTACTCTAGTTTTCTGGAAACCCCAAGAACTCATCATCGCTAGAGTCAGAATTTATGAAGCTCATTTGCTCACAATCACTGACATCACTTTCTTCGCTGTCTTCATATAAGATACCGTCTTCACTTCCATCTAAGGCATTGCTAATGCCACATTTTTTGAATGATTGTACAAGGATCTCCACCTTTACTGAGTCCCATGATGTTTTCACCCATTTTTTCAGAAGTCCTCCAGGACGTTTGGACCACACCTTTTCAACCCATATTCTCATTCCATTTTCATCCATCCATCCTGGCATGAAGATCTCCCCCCCCCCTTCTTATGGTGAATGTGATCATAAACTGGCATGAAGATCCCCCCCTTCTTAGGGTGAATGTGATCATAAACTGGCATGAAGATCCCCCCTTCTTAGGGTGAATGTGATCATAAACTGGCATGAAGATCCTCCCCCTTCTTAGGGTGAATGTGATCATAAACTGGCATGAAGATCTTCCCCCTTCTTAGGGTGAATGTGAGCATAAACTGGCATGAAGCATAACATAATGTGCACTCTTTTTTGCAGTATTCACTCCATAAGACACATACAGTTTTCCCCCCACTTTTTTTTTTGGGGGGGGGGAAGTGCATCTTATGGAGCGAAAAATACATATGGTAATGTTTTTTAAAACCCTCATAATTGATCAAAGCAAATGCAGTAAAGTTCAAAAGATATAATGAGAAGGATTCATTCTCTGCTTTTATTTTGTAGTCTGTGTTCAAACAGATGGTAGGCAGGGCTTGTATTAGTCTGTTAAAAAAGTTGGATGTGAATTATTATTTAGCATGGTAACTACCGACCAATAGATGTTGCTGCTTTCAGGTGAGGTGTTCAAAAATGAGACATGGCAGCCTGACTCTTAAAAATAGTATCAGTCCCAGATTTTACACAGTTTGGGAGCAGCAGGAGAGTTTAATTTTCTAGAATCTGTCTACTCCTGTACTGATGCAATTCTAAAGCAGGAGTGTACATATTTTAAGGTGACAGCATCACAGCTGTGGGTACCCTATCAAATTTAATGCAATGTTTCACCAGTGAAATCTGTCAACTTACTGATCCTTTTTTATTGGGGGGGGAGGGGGTTGGAGTTTTTACAATGCTGCCATTTAGGCAGACTGAAATAAAAAAATATTTAAGGAGTTTCTTGGCCACAAAAATTCCACTTATTTTTCGTTTATTTTCTCAGTAAACAGAGTTAAATTTCAGGTGGTACAAAACTCCTTGAAAACAGAATGTTCATTATTTCCTCTTCCTTCTGTTTATTAGAGTTGGTTCACAGCTAGGGGTGCCAACAGAATTCATTCATCCTGGGAGCTCCGATGCATGTTTTGGAACTTATAGTGCTTTCTGAGAAGAAGTGATAATTTGATATTCCAAATTATTATCTGGCACAGATTAACCAAATGCAAATCTGAGTCACAGAAAAATGCCTGATCTACTTTGGACGCAATCCTAACCCCTTATGTCAGTGCTTTCCAGCACTGACATAAGGTCAATGCAGCTCTGAGGTAAGGGAATAAACATTCCCTTACTCTGAGGAGGCCTCCGTGAGTGACACCCAACTGCAGAATGCAGCACACATCCCATTGACACCGCTATGCCAGTGCTAGAAAGCACTGACATAAGGGGTTAGGATTGCGCCCTTCCTCTCTCAAGTGGACAGAGGGGCAATGTATTAACCAGAGGAAGAGGGAAAGAGAGACATTTCCCTCCAGCATTTATTTATTTATTTATTTATTTATTTATCTATATCCTGACTTTCTATCCCAACAAAGGGTACTCAAGGCAGCTACATAGCATAACACCTGGATAAAAGGACCTAGTGGCTGTTAGGCAATATAGGTTTTTAATGGGGTATTCTGGCCATTGTTCCATTCTGTACAGTGCTATGCAGTGTGTGCTAGGGCCAGCCTATCCATGAGTGGGCCATGAGTGGCCCACTTCAGTGGTTGCCTCAGGCGGCCGACTGATGGTAGGGGCATCTCTGCCACACAGTCACAGCCCAATCCTAACCTGCCCTGGAACAGGCAGACTGGCTTGGCTGCACTGCATCCAGAACAGGGTTGGGGCTGACTGCGGTTCAGCCTGGGGCAAGGGGAATTCAGTCCCCTTACCTCAAGTAATGCTGCAGCAGCCCCAATGGGGCTCCTTGGATCTGTGCCACCTAAAGAGGTGGCGCTGATCTGAGTAGCCTGGAGCTGCTCCAGGCTGCCAAGGACCAGGGTTAGTATCTGACACAAGTGCTGGATCCCCCCCCCCTGCTCAACCACAGCCTACCCACGGGCCCGCCCACGGCCCCACCACTGCCCGTCCTCCACTCGCCCCGGAATGCCTCCTTCCTGCTCTCTCCCAGCCCCCCTCAAAATCCGACTTGAATCCAGCGCAGGCTTACCAGGTCTTATAGCAGCTGGAACAGTGCCACAGCTGTAGCCAGCTAAGCTGGTAAATGAAGGTTAAAAGGAAGTGGATTGGCCAGGGAATTAGAGCTTCATAAGGGCCAATTAGGCTTTGGCTCAGAGATGCGATGAGCTTAGCCTTCTCTTTACAGGCTAGTTTTCCATGCAGAGGTATTTTGTTTTTGTATGAAGCAGCATTCAGTCATTTGAGCCTCCATCTACAGTCTGAACAGCATATTCCCAGAAGTAGATTACCGATTCCTCTGCTATTGCCTAGACCTGGGCCTAAGCAATTAAAACCATTGGACCAAAGTTGATTACCGCTAAGTGAAGCTTCACGGTTTCAGTGGGCCTTATTTAGGTTGAGACTGCCTGTATTTGTGTCCTGCCTTCCGTTGATGAATTTTTTGGGGGAGGTTGTACTGGCTTCATAGGACAGGAATAAGTGGGGCTGAGAATGTGACTCTCTCTTTTACACACACACACAAACGTTCCTCAACTTGGTTCTCAGAAAAACCAACTCAAAACCTCCTGTCACATTAGAAAACACTTCCTTAACAAAGAGGAAGTGTGATTTGCAGCTATATGGCAGAGATAAATAATGACCACATTGATTCCCCAACCCCCCTTACATAACTGGGATGGAGAATAGCTGAATAATAAAACATAAATTTTAATCTAATTAAAAAAGAAAAGCACACAGCCCAGCACATCGTTCTATCAGCCCCTATAGAAAGCCAACACATAAAAGTCAAGATGCAAGCCTGTGATAAGTGGGGATTCACTCCCGCAAGATATTAGGAGTGGAAAGAACACTAACAGTAACTCACCCAGTACTTTAAATGAATTCTGCTAAACTGTGAAATAAGACACCTTTCCTAGGTCATCCCAGGGAAAAGATCTCTAGGCATTTCATAAATTACTTTTAGAGGCACTATGCTTTAGAAAGGGAAATAAAGCAGAATGCGAGTCTAAGCACACTAAGCTGGGAGTAAGTTCCATTGAAATTCATCTCATAAATTTATTTAGAATAACATATCTTTCAACATTTAAAAATGAAAATAGGGGCACTGTACTAGCACACACCTAACTCTCAGATCAAAGATCACTGCCTGGGTCCCCTGTCCTATTCCTACACATTGTAGTAGGACACCTACTAGAGTGGGACAACAGAAATCATCCAATGAAATTGGTGGGACATTAGGAGCCCAATCCTATACTTAGTGGCCATCATCGTTCTTTTCCTCACTGCAGTAAAGCGGTCAGTGCCAGTTGTTAAAGATTGTTCCAGCAGTGTGCTGCTCAACCCACTGCTGGGAGTGCCAGGAGAAAGGCCTATGCGTTCCACCTCTGGTGTCCCCTCATCCGCCACTCACCAGAGCAAATAAGTCAGCAGGAGAGGCAGGAAGGGTCAGAAAGGGCAGAACGAGGCATGGTGGGGCAGATCAGGCATGGGAAGGGAGTGGGTTTGATGGCATGCACCCTAACAAGTGCATGTCCAAGCAGTGGAGATCCTGGCTGCTGTGCTGCCCAAGGCCAGGACCTCAATGTGCCACCCTCCAATGCTGCCTCAACCCCATCATATGCATCCAGAGGCCTTTCAAAGGCAGCTTTCTGGAGGCCTAAAAGTAACTTCCGTGTTTCCACCAAAAACCAGAAGTGATGTTTTTAGGCCTATGGCAGCCACAGAAAGCCTTCTGGGGGCCGGGGAAGCTGCGGGCGGCCTCCTTGGCCCTCAACAGGCCTTTGAAAGCTCTGAAAAAGCCTTTCAAAGATGTAAAAAGAAAAGAAAAGTGACGGGGGTCAAGGTGCTATCTTTCCGCAGGTGATATCTGAGGCATTTGCACCCCTTGAGTCTCCCCTGGGTACACCACTTTGTCTAAGTAGACCCCCCCACACACACATACACACACCATGGAGGATTAACCTTGGGTAAGGGAACAATTACTTGCTTACCCAGAGGAGACCTCTGCAACTGCCCCCCCCCCAACCATAAGATGCAGTGGTAGCAATTTTGGTACTGTTGCATTTGCAGGAGGGAATGGATAGGATTGGGCTGCCAGATGGACAAAAGGATGCACTTCTTTACGCAGTGCATACTAAATCTATGGACTTTTCTCTCACATGATGTGGTGATGACCACTAAATTAACAGCCCAATCCTGAGCTGCCTGGAGTGCCTAGGATCGGCGGCACTGAAAAGGGCTGCCGCCTAATCCTGCACCTCCCGCACTACCGCGGGAGGCTCCTCGGGAGAAGGGGACATTCATCTCCTTCCCCTGAGTAAGGTAAGCAACCCCGCAATGGGGCTACTCACTTTAAAATCAAATCTGTGTCAAATCTGAGAGGAAACTGGCCTTCCACAGTAGCTCTTTGGCGTGTAGATCTGCCTGTCCTGAAGGAGTGTGTAGGAGCTCAGGGACACAGCTGAGGGGCTACAGCTGCTGCAGAGGTATGTTTTTGTGCAAACAGGATACTTTTCATTCTAATGTGAGCCTTAATGTGTTGGTTCTAATTTCTACAATGATTTTCTATATTTAAAAGATTTTAGAGAGACTTAGGAGTGTGTTTGGTATTCCATATTACTGCATCTAGCTGCCAATGCTGCACAGGTAGATAGACCTGGGTTCTGCATTGAGAAGCCCAGTAGACTTGGGTTCCAAAGATTTTTCCAGCTGTCACCACTCTCCCCCTACACTGTTTTGCTCCCTCCCTACCCCTGTACAGCCACCCTTGTCTCCACCCTCCCTCACTGTTTCATCCCCTCCCCTCCCCCTTTGGGAAGAGGCCCAAAAGAAACTTTGTACCCCTTGATTAAATTCCTCTTGGAGGCCCTGATCTGGTTGGCCACTGTGGGAAGTAGGATTCTGGACTAGATGAGTCTTTCAACTGATCCAGCAGAACTTCTTTTATGGGCACACCCTGTATTCATTTATTCTGTACTAGGCAGTCCTGCATTGGCTTTGGAGGCAATGTGTTTGAGTAATAAGACTATAACAGCAGGCTTATAAATAACCACTAGCTTATGGTGAGCAATAGCTGCTTCCAAGCAATCAGCTAGAGAGGTTTTTGGAAAACGGAGAGTTGATTTCTTCTTTATTTCAGGATGTTGATGTGTCACAAATTATTCATGCTGGGATAAAATATTTGAAGGGGGGGCTAGTAAGTTTTGTGGATTTGCTAACTGGACCATACATGTAATGGTTTGCTTCTAATTTTTAAAAAATGCAAGAACGTTAAATTTTATAGTGCATCTGATAATTATTAGTATAAAAGACCTTCTACTCAAACACACAGGTGGTGTTAGGAGTTGGCTAGCTCCTGGCCAGGGCATCATGTCCATCAGGGGGCTTGCCTAATTGGGCTAACCCCTGAACCCTCAGTATTTGTTGCAGAGATATGTGCCACCAATCTGCCATTAGAGGGCCACTGAAGGTGTAATGGGAGCCTCAGTCCAGAGCTTTGCCCAAGGGCCCCCATTAATGTGATGCAAACAGTGCTCAAGTACATGCAACAATATTTCCTAGTAGTAGAATAGGCAGTTGTTGAGGAGATGGAAGTAGTGCAGTGGCACTTTTTTTTGTCCATGTGCATACATTTGAATACATGTGCATTTTTGTGCACTACAGTCAGGATGCATCCAACCCTTTTCAGAAATTCAGATCCAAAGGTGGTGTACAAAACTTGAAGACCAGTGATCACATCTTTTTTGGATGCTCTTCCCAGTGTAAATTTATTCACTACAGTTTGGTACTTTAGTACAACTCAGTAACACTGTCATTTTGATTGTAACCTTATCCACTAGAACACCTGCAACTCCTTTCAAATTGGGATCACCTGCAAACTTGGGTGGGCCACACATTCCGCTCCTTCATCCATGTCATTAATGAAGGTGTTGAGCAGCACTGCAATGGAGCACCACTTCTTATCTCTTCTGTGTCTGACATTGATCCATTAACTAGCACTTGCTTCTGGTAAAGTGAGCTCCCGGGTGATGTGGTGCTTACACCTCTCTTTCTGAGGGGATAAATAGTATTAAAAAGCAATTAAAATGGCATTATGTCCCTTTGATTGATTCCCCAGGTGAGCAATTGTAGTGGATAATTCAAGAAATGTTAAGAGCTTATGAAGCAAGAATTGATGTTCCATGTGCACATAAATAGGCAAAGAGAAAAAAAACAGACTCCAACAGGTTTCTGAGAACAAAGTTGATTCCTTTTTTTTTTTTTTTCTTTTCCCCCACCCCTTTCCACAATAAAAATAAAATAATGGCTGGGCTAAGCTCAGAGGGGGGAATTTGGTGAACATTGTTGCTTCCCCATTGCTGCTGCCACCTGGTCAGTTTTGCGGGGAGGGAAGGAGGTGGTTGTGATGGTGCTGATGAACTCATTCCAAATCAGGTTCAGACTTCCTTGCAGTTTGGACTTGGCTCATAGTGAGCTGGGGTAGTGTGGACTCTTTGTGATTACGTGCTTTCCAGTTCCAAACTTCAACACCACCACTGGGCTCTGGTAGCCCTCTGACAGGTACGTCATTGCAGTACAGGGTCACACCTGTGTCTGTAACTTCCCAGGAACAGTTATGAGGAATCGCTGATATCTCATCTCTCCAAACATGCTGCTATTTTCTTTTTTACTGAGACCAGACTTTTTTTAACTGATATTTCCTCTGAATTAAAATTGAGAGGTTCTTCCTCCTATTAAACATCTCCAGAACTTAAAGTGAAGCGAAAAGTGTTTCAATAACGATAATGAAACTTGGGAGTAGAGGTGGTTTTACAGTTCCATTGGCTGTCACCACATTTTGCATTTGTGAAATGTGATGTATATTTTGGGGCATGCTATAACTTGAAGACTTAGTTGCTGCCTTTCAAACTTGGTCAATCTTTACAATATTGCTAAACGCAAGTTATAAATCTGTTCAATGAATTAGTGAATGAAGTGTTTATATAAAATGCAGTGCCACTGCACTCTTATGTGGCTAGCGGCCAGATCCTATGGGCCTGTTGTGTTGGCATCCAGAAAGCTGTCGCCAGCCAAAACCAACAGGAATTCTGCATAGCAGGCATCACACAATCATAGACTGTGCTCCCTAGAGCGGTGCTTCTCAAAATGGTGGGTTGCGACCCACCATTGGAACCTAAAAGGGTCACTTCCCCCTTAAGGGGAGTGACCCATAAATGGGTGCCCTGACAGTGCCGCAGCAATCACGGCGCCACAAGCACCCAGGCGCATTTACACATACCTGGGGAGATTGTGCAACCTCCTGGAAGGTCCTGGTGGCTTGCAGCCTCCTTTGTGAGCATCCTCTCTACTGTAGTAGGCTCCGATCTGCAGTTGGAACCCACTTCCAGTTTTGGAAGTTCCAGGCCTTGCAGCTCTGACTGCAAACCAGAAATGGGCTCCAACTGCAGATTGGAGCCCACTGCAGTGGAGGGGAGGCTCCACTGGCCGCAAGCTTCCAGGACCCTCCAGGAGGCTGCACAGTCCCCCCAGGTATGTGTAAATGCATCTGAGTGCCCGCGGTGCCACAATTGCTGCAGCACCATCAGGGCATCTCCCCATCCCAGTCTCTACCCCCACAAGTACTTACCCCAAGTTCACAGACTCCCAGAGAGTTTGAGAACCACTGCCCCAGAGTATCATTGTACTAAGCAGGCTCTTTCTTCCATTCCTCACCTATCATGGTAGTGACTACATTGCTAGTCCTGAAATAACATCAAGGCCCAAGTCCTATCCAACTTTCCAGCAGTGACAGAGCTGTGCCAGTGGGGCATGTTCTGCATCTTGCAATTGGGTGGCAGTCACTGAGACCTCTTCAAGTTAAGCGAATGTTTGCTCCCTTACCACTGAGCTGCATTACCCTCACCTTGGTGTTGGGAAGTTGGTTAGGATTGCACCCTAAATATTTCTCTCTCTCTCTCTCTCTCTCTCTCTCTCTCTCATGCATGCACACACACACACTTTCCACTCACAATGTTGAGTTGAAGATTGACTTGGCATTCATTCTGCCGTTTCTCTGGTCCATGAGAACAGCCATTTGAGGACAGTGTCAGCTAACACATCTTAATATAAATATGGCGCTTTACATTGTGCTTTAAAATGTTCAAAGCACTTTACATAATAATCTTTTGTGAAGGAGTATTGTCCAATATTCAGGCCAAGGGTAAGTCAAAGGAAGAAGCGAGTGACCACTGAGTGAGACCATGACAGAAGAAAGATTCAGACGAGAAAATTCCTTAGTCTGTTAGGCACTAGACCCCCGTCAGTTATTTTATTACTTCTCTTATGCGCAGTTTGGGATCTGGAACATGAAGCTACATCATGAAGAGATAGCTTTTCATGATGATGTGGGACAGTTCTAGAGTTTTATAGTCGTAGTTTCAAGCACTTTGTATGGCCCGGTTCTACGAAGTTGAAGTTGTATAAGTGGGTTGTTGATTTAGGATCGGGTGAACAGATACAGGAGGCTCATTTGGCCCTTGAAGGATTTTCAAATCCCAAATGTAAAAGGGGAAAAAAGCATTGTTCTGAGTACGAGCAAATTCAAGCTATAAAAATGAAGGGGAAATGATCTCATTTTCTCTCTAATGCTAAGAGTAATCAGTTTATTAAGGAAAGGCACGGAAAGGACTAATGTTGTGTTAAGTAAAATGGCTTGGCAAGCAATAATAGGGAGAATCATTCTCTCCATGTGTCCAATTTAATATGCAATGAAAAGGGGTTGAAAGGGTTTGTCTAGGGCATCATCTGATAACTGCATTCAGATGAGCAGCTAAATGGTACTGAGAGCTCATAATGCTGTTTTTACTGATATGCATCTTGGAGCCCATTCCTATGACTGTCTACTCTGAAATAAGTTTTATTGTAGTCATTGCAGCCTGAGGACCCAATCCTATCCAACTTTCCAGCACTGGTTCAAGCACAATGCAGACTCGGGGAAAGGAAACAAATGTTCCCTTACCTTGAGGAGGCTTCTGTGACTGCCTCCCCACCACAGGAAGCAGTGCATGCCCCATTGGCACTGCTGAATTGGATAGGATTGGGCCCTCAGTCTCCAGCCAGTATACAGCCTGAGTGGTTGTCCCTGAAAGATCTTGCCTGTTGTGTAACCTGAGAAAAGTTTAGTATCATATCTAGAAAATATCTAAAGCCACCTTGCTACCTTCTTGTTTTAACAGCAAACAGATTCATTTTTGCCACATTTCTAGTGGAAGAGCATGCCATAGAATGTCAAGAGTATGTTTACCAGAAACGCTGGCAATATTCCAGTAGTGGCAATAATCTCTGTCTCAGTGACTTAGATATTGGCAAGCATGTGAACTTATTATTATCAAGACCCTCATTGTTATCAATGAGAGGGCTGAAGGAGAAAGGCTGGTTAACAACCCAATCCTGTCCCTGGTGGCACTCAGGGCTCCAGTCGCGCCAAAATGGTGACTGCGGGATCCTGTGGCCGCCGGGCTAGTGCTGGGAGTTTCCTTGGGGGTAAGGGAGCATTTGCTATGGTGCCAGTGGGTCTCCTTGGATCTGTGCCTGCTTTTGGCCCATAGCAGATAAAGCTGGTCCAGCGTTCAGGGCAGCCACCAGCCCTCAAAGGCCATTAATAACAACCCTATTATCCCCCTTTGAGTGCCAAGCTAACAAACATTCAGAGACAAAAGACAGTGCTACACAATGAAGGAGCATGTTTAGAAGAATATGTAAAACATAGCACAGTCTGCAGACATATTGACTTGAACTTTCAAGAGCAGAAAGAATTCAGTCAAAAAAATATTGCTTGCTCTATTAAGAAGACATAAAGTGCAGCCTGAGGTAACTATATTTACTGCTGAGACAGGGTAATTTAGGTGATATTTTGTTTCAAGTGTTTACAGATACACACATGCGCGCACACGCGCGCGCGCACACACACACACACACACACAATTTAATATTGGAAATTGTCTCCCCCTCAAATATTATATCAAAGTATGACATCAATTTGAGAGATTTAGGGCCCTATCCTCCACAGCAGCCACGCCAGTATAGGGAGCTCCACCCGGGAGATGGCAGTCATGAAAATGCCATAAGGTGCTTTGTGATGGCCCGGTGGAAGGAGTACCAGTGAAAAGGCCTCTGCGGGCCTGCACAGGCCTTTTGCACTGACATAAGAGCCCTGCGACAGGCAGTGCTGAAGCGTTCCGGGATGAAGGGAAGGTAGGGGAAGGTGGAAAAGGGATGGAATGGGGCGGGGAGGGCATTTACAAGGGTGTGGGATGGGTGGGTCAGGCCTGGGAGAGGTGGGGGTGGTGGCAGAGGTTCCCTCCCAGCCCTGATCCACTGACACAAGGCCACTCAGATTTGCACCAGCAGTTTTGCTGGTGCAGATCCAAGTAGCCCCATGGTAATTGCCAAGGCTTACCCCGGACCAAGCGGATTAATGTCCCCTTGTCTCAAGGTGGCCACCAGTGCAGTAACTTCACACATAGGATGCAGCAGAGCCTATACTGGTTCCACTGCATCCCAGGACTCAACATGAGGTAGGATTGGGCTGTAAATTGCTTTGTTTGATTTTATTTATTTTTTCAGCAATTATTCTCTATGTTTTCTTGGAAATTTTTTCCATAATATCTTTTTTTCTCTTTCGGGTCCTCACAGCTAACTGGATTCATGACATTTCCAAACTTTCTTGAGTTGGTAAGATGCTCATCTATTCAAAACCAAACCAAAATGTTTGACAGCTGTGCCCAAGTGTAGCTCAGATACCCTGAACCATCCAGAAAGTTTCACTATCATATCTGCTTGGGTTGACACTGTTAAATTGGGAACAATCACCACAGTCATATGTGCTAAACTGGGGTTTCTGAGTTAGGTGGAGGGGGGAGTTGATGCCGTAGAACTGGAGGAGATTCATCATGTGGCCTCCTAAGCGCTTTTGTCTCTTTCTATCTCCCGGAACAGCCAGAAATATCTTTATAGGACTATGAGATCTACGAGAGCTTTTCTATTTACACCAACAGGCAGAAGTGTTTCGCAGCCTGGCCAACAGCTTTTTTAAACAGAAGTATCAGAGATTAAGTTTACTCCTGGAGCCTTCTTTATGCCAGGTTATGTGCTCTCCCACATTACAACACTTGCTACTCTGTGTAATGTTGCCACTGTGAATATATGGAGGTTCAGAGATTTCTTGTATTTCTCCTTGCTGCAACCTCCCCAACAAATGGATACTTCTAAATTGTAGGAAGAAGACACTGCCAAGGTATCCCCCACCCCCAACAAATACATGTGACACAGAAAATTGGTAGAAATTAGGGCCAGGTCAATCAATCAATCAATCAATCAATCAATCAATCAATTAGTGAGACAGCATTTGGTAACTGCAGTGAGTCCTATCTAGAACATTCCACCCCCAGTGTAGACCTCTAACCTCCAGGTTAGACACAGCTGTCGTGCCAAAGCCCTCCTTTGGGCGAATCACCCTGGCTCCAAGCCCAGGATCACCTTCCAGCTCATCCAGCTTCATTACCACCAACTGCTATGAATGGGGGTCAAGGAAGCTGAACTTGTCTGCTTAGGCAGCCTCTAAGCCAGGCATCCCAATTCAAGCCTGAGGGTTTACCAACTGGCATCTCTGAGCAGGGCAGCCACTGGTTTTTCTGCCCTGACCCTTTCTTGCCTAAGGGCAAACACCAGATCCCTACTCTCTGTCCCACAGTATTCTGCCAGACATGGCCTATCTGGTACATGCCCACCCATTAGCTCTGTCTGGGGTAGGCAAAATACTGCACTCCCATGCAAATCTGAAGTTAAAGCAAAAAGTCCTACCCAGTTCCAAAAGGCAACCAGCTAATCTCAGTTTGTATCAAAAGGGTGGGTGGGTTAGTTTCATCACTTGCCAAGGCAAGAAGGGTGCAGGGAGGCCTCAACACTGCCTAGCAGCCATTAGGGATCCTCCTCATGCCCTCCCAATCAACTGCTGCCCAGCCATCCGAACACCTGGACCAAATCACATGTGTGGGATGGAAACTGGTGCTTCCTCCCTATGCATAGAAGATGGGCCAATGTTAGTATTACTGACCGTTAAGCCAAGGATGACTTTTTAGAGACCACATGATTCTCCAGAAACTAGGCGGGGGGCCAGATGCCTATTCTGACAAACACTTTAAACATAACACACTGCAAACCTGATTATCAAGTGCCATAACAAGGTTCGTATCACCTAGCAGATACCCCAGATTCAGAGAAGAAAGCTCAGGTGGCTTGAGATCATTGATAGGATAGAATTGAGGAAGGACTATGCTTCTTGCAAGACTCCCCACTCCCCATGGCAACTTTTCAACAGCCTTTCCAGAATAAACATGTGATATAAAATAAAACTGACACAGTGGCAAACCTCCCCATGCCCTGGGGGAAAGGTCTGCGATGGCACCCTCCCGCGGGCTGTCACTGCCCTCCTTCGTGCAAATCCACCACCCCCCCCCACTCACCTGAGGCTCATGGAGCCTCTTGCGACCTGAGCCTGTGTCGGGGAAACCTCTCTGAGGTTCCCTGACGCTATACTTGGTGTTCCTGGAAAACTTGAAGCACAGTTTCCAACCCTGTCGGGAGCCTCAGGGAGGCTTCCGTGGGGTCCTAGAGGCTCGTGCCCAGGGTATTTGCCCCATAGACTTCTATGGTAGGTCTGCAACTGAACTGACACAAGCTACTGTGAAGAAAAAGTTGTATTATAAGTTGGATATAATTGTATAGGGTCATAATGGGCTGCATGAAGTTGTTTTGGGGCCTGGATTTGGACCATTGACTGCCAGGGAGCTAACCCTGGCCAAGGTAATGATATGTACCGGGATGGGCGACTTGAAAGATTCTAATTTGAGTCTCAAAACATGCATTTTCCCTGACTCATGTGGACTTGAGTTACACATGTTTTGAAACCAAAAGTGACTCCGGAACCAGAAGCTTTTCTCGGGAACAATGAATGTGCAGGCCATATCCTCCTCCCTAGTCACCTGGGAGAAAGTCCCATTGACAGCAATGAGATACAGACTGAGATTTCCGAGCAGAGCTGCAAAGTGGGTAGTAAGTCTCCTGGGTGCTGCGGGTGACGCATGTGCCTGCCTGCCTGCCCACCCACCTGCTTCTGTCCCTTCATTCGCATTCCCTGTCTCCTCCTGCCTTGCCCAGCCAGGACACTTCCTCCCTCCCTCCCTCGCTCCTTCCCTCCATCCCTGTTGGTCTGTCCATGGCTTGCGGCTTGGTGCTCCTTTAGAGGGTGGAACCGGGAGTCATGACGCGAACAAGTTCATAAGTAACCGATGGGCACTTTCTGCACTGCTACACTCACTCTTAGAACAGTAGAGCTTCTGTTTGCAGATGTGGAGCCACGCCTGACTCATTTACTGAAAAGTCTCTGACTTGAGTCAGAGTCTCAAAAAGTCTCCCGCTGAGTCCTGAAGGCCGCTCTTTAAGGTTTATGCACAAGTTGAGTCAAAGGGGGCAGGGCTGAACTCAAGTTCGCCATGGTGGATCGGCACATCCCTGGATAGGTCTATCTTTTTTTTCTGTTTGAAGAAGCTTCTTGGAAGCTGTTGATTGATCAGAAGGTATGAAAGTACGCTTTCCTAATTCAGCATTAGCTTCCAATTCATTCACAATCTTCTCTTGTTGATTTAGCTCGATAATATCTTTAGGAAATTGCTGTGATGAAATAAAAATGCATTTCCTCTCTCCCTGCCATGACACTCAACACCGATTTGTTTTTTGCAAAGCTAAATTACAGCCTGATCCACCAAAGGCGACAGTTTTGTTTAAGCATTAATGTTTTTTCTGCATTATTTGACAATACATTTTTGAGATAACGGGTTAGTCGAGAGAATACCTTTCCAGGAGGATTATTCATTTGCCTCTCCTCTTGCATAAAGGGAAAAGATTCCTGTCTCAGATGAACAGTGTGTATCACAGATCACCTGCTGTTCTGTCTGCCTGAGCAAATTTTTCAGGGGATATTTACAAGGTATGAAGAGGCGTGTGCGTCTTGAGGTATAGATACAGATCTGAGTGAGCTATTCAACATAGTTGGTACCCAGAGAGCAGGCTGTTTGGATAAGGATCCCACAGTTGGAATACTCTAGCTGAACTCTGCTGCTAATTATCATAGGCCTTGGGAGTTGGTTGTAAGACTTGTCTTGCAAATGACAGACGAATAAATTGTCTTCTGATATTTCTGTCACTTGTACTCCAGCAAGAACAGGCTGCGTCTCCCAGTCTTCTGGAACTCTTCGTCCTTTTGCTCAAGCTTGGCAAAAATGCACTAGCATTTTTTAACAAGATTGTTATGGCTTTTTCAATGCAGTGCTATGAGGAATTTCAAACCCATGCAGTTGGGGGGATGACGGAGTGATGTGGCAGGGAGCAGAATCTAGTATTGCAAAAGCCTGCAAGTTGCACTTCAACTCTCCTGAGTTTAACCCACAAGACAGTAGGAGCAGCAGATCTTATTTATGGTGGCTGATGCTCATTGTAGTATTGTTTTATTTCACTTTGTTTCTTATGGGGTTATGGTTGGGCCGGCCTGTCCGTGCAGCCACTAGAAGCAGCTGCATCCGCAGCAGATTTTGAGGGGCCTGAAGGGGCAGTGAACTCAGGGTGCCTGTCACCCTGAGTCTGCTGCCTCCCTCCAACCACAACAGCCTCCCTATCTCAGTCAAAGAATGATTGGTTTCACTTGCGATTGAGTGTGAAGCTGCTCATTCCCCTAATCATCAAGCTCTTTGCATGCTGCTTTGAAACCCAGAAGTGCTTGACTTCCACTTTCAATGCAGCACGCAAAGAGCCCAGTAAATTAATGTATCAGGCTGCTACTGCTTATTTGATGGATCTTCTTGCTTGCATCATAGCTGGCCTCCACTCTCAAGCATTCTACTACCTGCTATGTGTGGGTATGCTTGGAAACTATATAGCTCAGCCTCAAGGCAATTCTTGATTATCAAGGGATTCTTCTTCACTTTTGACTTCTCTTACCCTTGGTGTATCCTCCAGGAATGTTTCAGCATGGTCCCATGGAGGTTTGGGTGTTGCAGGACAGTTGGGTAGCCTCAGAGATGAAGACATGAAGATCATACCTACGAATCCTTCACAATCATCCATCTCAGCTTGTCTATCTTTGTTCTTTCACCCCCAAAGGAATCTCTTGGTGTTCCCAAAGCAACTTTAATTTCTTTCTCTTGGAAACTTTGGTGAACTGTCTCCCCTCCACTTGGGGCATGGCTCTGTGATATCGTTTCCACCTTCCTTGCTGTTTCCCAGCCTCCCATGGACTTCACTAGACCCTGCCGCCTTCTGCTCACCTGCCAGAAGCCCTGAGGGCTGGGTCCAATGTAGCAATTGCCCTTCTGAGGGGTTGCTGGAAGTGCTACCCTTCTACAGGGCATGCACAATATAAATAAATATTATGATTAACGGCCATGGCTCTCCCCCCCTTAAAAAAAATCATAGGAATTGTACTTGATCAAAGTGCAGAGCATTCTGTTAGGGATCATCAGTTCTCCACAGAGATCTATAGTTCCCAGGGTTCTCTTGAGAGTGGGAATAAATGTTAAACCAGTTACACCGCTCAATCCAGTGTAAATTCCCACACAGCAATGCAGGAAAGCCGGCATGGGCTATGCTGCATCTCATGGGGGTACTTTGGTTACCCGGGGTCTCCTTGGGGTAAGGGGACATTTGTAAGACCCAGCAGCAGCCGTAGCGGGTCAACTTGGTCTTGTGCCAGCAATAATAGCAATATTATAATAATCAGCAACAATAATAATCAGGCTTGGGAAGGGGAATAGGATACAGCACATGTTGGGTCCATCAATCCTGCCTCTTCCCAGACCCAATCTGCCCACCCCGCACCATCACTGCCCTCTCCCACCCTTTTCCATCCCCCCTCGTCCCCCCTACAGATCATAAGAGCATAAGAAGAGCTCCGCTGGATCAGGGCAAAGGCCCATCTAATCCAGCTTCCTCTATCTCACAGTGGCCCGCCAAATGCCCCAGAGACCACACAAGACAACAGGCACAACCTGTGTTCTAGTGCCCTCGCCTGCATCTGGCAATCAGAGGCAGCCTGCCTCTAAAACCAAGAGCTTGCACATACCTACCATGACTTGCAACCCGTAATGAACCTTTCCTCCAAAAATTTGTCCAATCCCCTCTTAAAGGCATCCAGGCAAGATGCCATCACTACTTCCTGTGGCAAACAGGTTACAAACTGATTACATGCTGGGTAAGAAATATTTTCTTCTGTCTGTCCTAACTTTCCCAACACTCAACTTTCATGGATTCTGAACCCTGGTTCTGGTGTTATGTGAGAGGGAAAAGAGCGTCTCTCACTCTGCCCATCCCCTGCATGATTTTGTATGTCTCAATCATGTCCCCCCTCAGACGCCTCTTTTCTAGACTGAAGAGGCCCAAACGTTGTAGCCTTTCCTCATTGGGAAGGTGCCCCAGCCAAGTAATCATTTTGGTTGCTCTCTTTTGCACCTCTTCCATCTCCACTATATCCTTTTTGAGATGTTGTGACCAGGACTGGACACAGTACTCCAGGTGTGGCCTTATTGGTGAACATAATTTAATTTGGGAATTTTGCTTTTGCTTAAGTGAGTACTGGATAACTAAGGTTTATTGCAATGAATGTTAGTCATTACAAGATACTAGCAATTTATCTTTTTAAACATTTTTATGTTATTCTGTCCATCATCTTTGGCAAATCAAGTTGCAAACTGGGGGAGGTTTAGCAAAATAGCAGTTAAGGGTCATTAACAGCATGCTGCGATGAATAAATGTGCGGTGCTTGGAATTTAAAGTCATGTGTATCTCTTCATTCCTTTTTAAGTTCCAGGTCATTGGGCTTCAGTACATTGTAAAGGTTAGCACATTATAATTACAGTAATCAGAAATGTTTTTTACCAATAAGTGGGAGAAGTCTAATGGAAACTATTAGTTAAAAGTTCAACAGCTTTGGATGGGGGGGAAAAGCATTTGAAATTAGCAACTGACAGCTTTTATTCAAGACACACACACACACCAATTATTCACAAATATTGAGGAATTTTTAATACATCATTTTATCAACTTCTAAAACAAGAACTTTCTAGGCTGGATGCATTTGATAGCCCAATCCTCAGGGCCCAGGAGAGGGAGATAAAAGGGGTAATTTGTACCTGGGTCCAGGATCAGAAAGGGCGCCCAGGAGCCAAAGGAGGCCTGGAAATGGTTGGCAACCTTCAGTCTTGAAAGACTATGGTATAAGCCTACAGCACCTGGTATTCCCATGTGGTCTCCCATCCAAGTACTAACCAGTCCTGACCCTGCTTAGCTTCCGAGATCAGTCGAGATCGGGCATGTGCAGGCCTGGAAATACCCTGGGATTTTACATTTTACAATCTGACCCATGAGGTTCAGACCCTCACTGCCCATGAGGGATGCTTCCTCAAGCCATACACACCAAACCCAGGAATGTATACTTTCCTTAACAGTGCCACAACTGGGAGGAAACTGACCCACCACCGTAGCTCTTTGGATTGTGGATCCACTAACCATGAAGGAGTGTGGAAGAGCTCAGGGACACAGCTGCGGGACTGCAGCTACTGCAAAAGTCAGTTTTGGTGTACACAGGACACCTTCCATTCTAGTGTGAGCCAAAATATGATGAGATTAATCTCCTGTAACGATTTTCTATATTTGAAAGATTTTAGAGAGGAGTGTGTTTGGTTTTCCATATCTAACTGCCAACACTGGGCAGGCAGGTAGATGTGAGCTCTGCATTGGGAAGACTGGTAGACCTGGGCTCCAAAGGCTATTTCGGCTGTTGCCACTTCCCCCTGCCAGTTTTGCCCCCATTTTGCCCACCCCCCTTTCCTTCCTCTTTGGGAAGGAGCTCAAAAGAAACTTAGTACCCCCTGATAAAATTCCTCTCAGAGACCCTGCCAATCCAAATAGTGTTCTGCTATTGTAGAATAGCTGCTGATGGCGCATGCGGCACTCCATTGGTGACCATTTTGTGGTGCCACAGCCTCACCACCAGAGCCCGCTGTGCCCACCAGAGCTAGTAAGCCACCAGTGGGGGAATGAGGGTGGATGAAATGGGGCAGGGGGCATGTGAATGTAGGGTAGGGATTGGGGCCCTTGCGGTGACATGTCATGGGCAAATTGTGGGCAGGTATCGGCAGAGCCTTCTCTGCCAATATGCTGACCACCATTTCACCCTTGACACCAGTAGAGGTTCTGGAGCTTTTCACACTGGGAGACACGTCTCATCTGCTGCCCCCAACCCGGAAGTAATTGTGGTGATGTCACCACATCACTGCAATTACTTCAGCGCTGCCTCCGTACCCTTTTAAAAAAAAGGGGGGAGAAAGGAGACAGCCCTCCTCCCTGTCCCTGTTGCCTTCCCTGTTCCACTCCCTCCTTGCCTCCCTCCCAACCTCTGCATGGTCTTACCATTTATCTCAATGGGACTCACTTCTGAGTAGATGTATCTAGGATTGCAATGCAACGCAATCCTAAGAGAAGGCCATAATGAATGTACAAGGAAATTAAAAGGTATAAGTCATCATTTGGGTAGAATGGGATTTCCATTGGACAAAGAGCCAGGAGATGAGATAACTTTGGCTCTGTTTTCATACAAATGTGATCATCTTGACTGACATACAAGTGACTGTGCTGGCACTTGGATACCTCCAGCCAAGTCACCCATTGCATGCCAGGAAGAACCAGACTTTCTCCCAGAGCTGTAGCCAACTCATGCTTTCAGCAGATGAGACCTGAAAGTGAAAGCCTCTGGTGGCTGATACCTTAATTAAATTTGTACAAACATTCTTAACGTTGTGATTTCTCAACTCTTTTTTTGCTTTTGCATCCCCTGAAGCACTTTTAATGTAGCTCTTTGTATGCAAGCCTGTCTTTCCTCTAAGTAACCAAAAAACAATAAATAACTTTTCTGGCTGTTCTTGCAGTTGTGTTTTGGTTTGGCATCTTGCAGACACCCCGACTAATGGGATCATTTGTAGATCCAATAGCCTCTTAAATAGCTCTTTAAGAAAACAAATAATGCGTTTCTTTGTACACTGAGGGCCAAGGAGCCTACTGATGACTTTTACACTATTATGCTTTTAGAGCTAATTATATTTCTTTAATGCATTGAGCTTCTTGACTTTGGCAAACCATGTTATTAATGAATTCTTAATGTGTTCTAATTCTGCTGAGTGCTGCTGTAGTGCATAAGGCTAGGCCAGTAACTTCCTTTTTATATCCTTTCCATGAAGTCTGCATGACACTTTGGATGCAATTGGCTTCCCCCAGGAAGTAGTTAAGTCACACTAGACAGCAGTCGATTAAACATTCACAGGGCCATTTGTGAGGTTGCCAACTTTTGATTTAAGAAATGCTGCTGCCCCCCTCCCCCCGGGAGAGGCCAGGAGGTAAAGCCAGGGCAGGTGAAGCTCTGCCAGGGCTTGGTAACACCTGAAGGATCCTGAAAGAATCTGGCCAGCAATCGGGGTACAGCCTGGATGGAATTTGATAGGGCTGAGCCAGAAGCAGAAGACTGCATGCACTGATTTTGCAGATCCTGGTACTCAATAACTGACAGAATACAATTTTACTAGGCAGTCTGATAAAATGCTGATTGGGTGACAACCCCATCCAGTGGCATAAGAACAGGAAGGTGCCTTGCACAAATATTGGGCATACTGTGACTGTGTGGTAAAACACAGGAATAACTTGTATGATTTTTATACATACTTAAAAAGCAGAATAAAACTTTTCTGAAGACAAGATTAGCTGGAGTACTTTTGTGGGGTCTTTGAGATGGGGAAATCTCAGTCTTGATTGAGATCTCATCTTCATATGCAAGACTTAGTTTGAGTGCATTAATTCAGAGCATCCCAACTTCTAGAATGAAACTGAATTTTGCAGCACCTGCTACAACCCAGTCCCACTCAGAAATTAATGGGGCTTCCTTTCATGGAAGTATGTGAGGGTTTGCAGTCATCATTCAGACACAACTTATATGGCAGGGGACCAGGTGGACTTTTTTTCCCTCCGCTACCCATCTAAAGAAACATATGAGACCAATACCCTGTGCAGAAGCCCAAATGCACAGGAGTTCAGTTTGCATGCTCTTTCCCCCTCCTCCAGCCTGCTTTGAGGGAGAAGAATTAAGTGCCTCAAGACACAAAGACCAGAACTTAAGGAAGATTTTAAAGACTAGAAAGTCAATTCTTTCATGTGATAGCATGATAGTAAGGCCTGTAATCACCTCAATTCTCATGTAGGATGTTGGTGTCTTGGAAGTACCCCAACATGAACATTATGTTCCAGATTAAAAATGCACCAGGAGCCTCCTTTATTTTTTTTTTTCCTGTCAAGCATTATTTTCATGTGGGCTGCTTCCTAACAAATGATTGTCTGCATAAGGACGGAGTGAGACTTATTGCTGCCTTCGTTCAGAGTCCAGAGCCTCCGAGCAGCTCACAAATCATTAAAATATAATAAATTACAATAAAGTACAAATGTCATGAAAAATTAAAAATTACAGTTATAATAAAACAACCAAACACAAGCCCATCAATTCAAATTGAACTGAAAAAGCCAGATTCCCCCCTCCCCCACATGCACTTGTGTGCCAGTCATCACCCAAAGGCACAGATAGAAGGTTTTTTTTTTTTCCCTTCTTCAATCTTCCTAAATTTCAGAAGTCAGCCAGCTAGGTTGACTTCCCTGCGCAACAAAGGCAGAGGTGTCCCTATTAAAAGAAGACTGGGATCATGAAGCCAATTGCCAAGCCTCAGATGGTGGGGGTATCTGGAGCTCTCTTGAAGCTCTTAAAACACAAGGAGTAACTTGCAAGAGGAAGAGTTATTATGTTAGCCACATTTTGCCTCTCTCAGCCACAAAAATGAACATTTGAATTAATTAAGGAAATTGAATTTTGTGAGGTGAGGTAGACTTGGGATTCTTCCAAAAAGTTGTTTTGCAAGTCATCACTCCTCACGAATTTATTAGCAGCTATATTGCTACGTACTACTCACCAAGAGACCTTAGAGAGATTGGCAAAAGGAATGATTTCCCAGAGAACCACTGGGGAAGAGGAGAAAATGGGAGCAGGGGAAAGGGCTCTTCGACTGGCAGTTCTCTAGTCTCCTACATTTATTTTGTAGTACATGTACAAACGACTTCTCTTATACAATGGCAAAGAATTAGCTGATCTAACCACACTGTGGCTCGTTTGAAATTTCTAAAGATGAGTACTTCAAATGAAGAATGGTGTTCGATCGATTTTTTTCAATCGGGTTATGACCTTGAACTACTCCTCCGAGTGTTCAGAATTATGAGAAGTAAGAGACACTTGGTCGAAGAAAGGCCTACAAATGTATTGGCCCTTACCTGGATTCTTTTATCAGTGAGTCTCATCTCTGTAAAAGGAAAAATAAGATTTGCCTCAGTAGATAAGAGCAAGGTCTATCAAGTTCAGCTATTTGATTTCACCACTCACCAACACAGAGCTTCTGGAAGCTCACTGATGCTGTATAGTGTCATAATCACCCCCTTTTTATTTTGTCCCCAGCATCTGGTACTCAGAAGTATAATGCCTCTATCTTCCATTGAGATTCCATTTAGGTGCCATCAGTACTGGATAAGCCTAGTAGAAAAAGTAGCATATACTACTGGTCCCACATTTTTTTTGGGGGGGGGGCACATTAAATGTTTGCAAGCGGTCTCTGGTAAACTGGCAGCTTATGGCAACTCTGCTGTTTACATGTTGGGGGAGCTGCATGCTCCATGGTATGTAATCGTTATGGACATCATTAATAACATGATACAAATAAATAATTTTGTTCAAATTTAACTTTAGTGCAGGCACAAAGGTGCCTCAGTGCCAGCAGAGTGAACACTCTGCTGGTACTGGCTATCACAAATGTAAAGCATGGAAGGTGCATTGCAACAGCTGACGTTTGAGGTGCCAGCAGAAGACCAGTGTGCCCCGGAGCAGGTAAACTGTGCTGCCAGCCTCATTTCATACAGCATACTCAGGAAAGTCAAGATCAGTGCATGTCTCTTTCAAGGTGCTCTGACCAACTGGGGAACCTTATGTAAAATCCCTCCCCTGCTCATCACTTGGATATGGTTTCTTTCATTGGGCTGGATTCTTTGAAAGACCAGGGCAATACAAGTCTTGTCCTGTTTCTGATAAAGGAAAAAGCCCACTTCACCTCCCCAACCCAATACAGAAGGCTGGGTACAGAACTGGGAAAGTGAGGGGGGCAGGAGGGAGAGAAAATGCAAGGTGAACGTCAGCAGATGGGGAGAAAATGGGGTGAGGGTAGCAAAAGAATTAGGTGGGCATGTAATGGTCCCTTGTTCCACATGACCTGTCCTGATGCATTTTAAGGGATGTCAGCTAATGGTGTTGCAGAAGGGACTTCAACATTTTGGAGCCAGTCCCAAATGTCTGTCTGGCTTCTTGTACTTAAAGGCTGCAGAGTTTTTTTTTTTTTTTCAGATGGGTGTTCAGCCCCGGTATGCCATTTGGCTTTGATAGTCCTGCCACTAGAACAAAGCCAAACAGATAGAATAGCTACTTATAAAAGCTCAAGCGATTCTCCACAGTGTTCTATGAATGCTGGATTTTAAAGGGCAAGAGGTTTCCTAATCTCCAAAACTCCAAGGAGTGGCTCACTAATATTTTGCTATTATTTTAAAATAGATTTCCCCTTTGTGTTATTTCTGAGACTTCCTTCTGGTGACTCAGATTGGAGAAGGAGCCATGGTCTCCCTCTGCCACCAGAATTTAAGGGATGTAAAAGTGATGCCCTGGTTTATGGAAATCAATAGCTCCCTTTTGCACTTGAGAAAGGTTTGAAGTGAGAAGCTTTGATTTAAATCCACCCAAATCTCATTTGAATCAGAAAAGGTTTATGATGTCATTTTGATATAGATAGCAATAATCAGCAGGTCTTAATCATAGAGAACATTGTCGTATAAATAATCCAGAGGTCAAGGTTTCAGGTGCTTTGGTTTCCATTGTAAATCTTTTGCAAGCTGTTGCTGAGAAGTTTTGATTCTTTGTTAATCCCTTTTGAAATACATACCCTATAAATTCTGACTGGTTTTGAATCAGTCAGTGTCATCCTTTCTTGTAAGCAAGTATTTCAAGGGCCCAATCCTATCCAATGTTGCCACATCGGTGCAGCCGCAATGCAGCCCGGAGATAAGGGAACAAACATGACTGCCTCCTCCACTACATGCCCCATTGGCAGGGCTGCATAATCACCGGAAAGTTGGATAGAATTGAGCTCTATGGACACCAGTAATGGCCTGAGAGTTTTATAACTGTACTGTTTAAAATGTTATATATGTATTTTATTGTGCTTGTGAATGCTGTTAACCACCTTGGTGTGTGAGAGTGTGTGCATGTATGTGTATGGGAAGAGGGCATTGAATTCTCCTTTTGACAACTTAGCCCCACTGCAGAATTGGCAGGAAGCCAGACTGGATGCTTTCTGGACTGATAGTTCATTGCTTTGTAAAACTATTCATGTACTGTACCACCATGCTGAAGGTAGGTGAGCTGCATAATTGACTCCTTCATCACATTCAAAAAAACAACAGCCCTTCACATAGAATAGTCAAAGTCAGGGGCAAGAGTCCTATATGTAGGAATTTTCCCCCACATGGGAGCGTTCAATTATGCAGTTCTCTCGTTCGAAGTAAAACTTGGTGCAGTCCAAGATGTGGTGAAGACCAGGGACTGTTTGAGATCTGCATGCCCTGAGGAGAAGAAAGTGTTGGGGTGTCTAGAACGCAATCAGCAGAAGAACCCTTTTCCTATGGCTAGTTCCACCACCCAGCTAGTTTGCGACTTTTAATAAACCCTTGCAGGAGCAGAGGCAGTAAAGGTTCTAAAAGAAATATTTTACTTACAGTTTCTCAAGCACACACATCTTCTGAAGTATCACTGGTTCATAGAACCCTATAGCTGTTCTGTGTGCTTTTTGTGTGTGTGCGCGCGCCTCCATTCAGAAAGAGCTCAAGAGGCTGTATCCTTCTCCTTTGGTGGTCACAGAGAGAGAGATGAAGTTGCACAAAGGAGCGCACCTCCTACAGGTTTCATAAAGGGTCTCTGGTGTCTGGACTGTATATGCCTGTCATGTCTTTGACCCAAATTTATGACACGCTTTTTCAAACAGAGAGAAAAAGAGGTGCCCAGGTCAGAGGGTCTTCATAACATTGGCTTCTGTGGAGGCCAGCATTGGCCTGAGAGTTTTATAATTGTATTGTTTAAAATGTTATATATGTGTTTTACTGTGTTTATGAATGCTGTTAGCCACCTTGGTGAAAGAAAGGCAGGATAAAAATTCATTCAGTAAATCAATAAATGTTGGGGGCTTTCAAGGAGGATTAGACAAATCCATGGAGGGCAAATGTATTGGTTGCTACTAGTTATGATAGCTACGCTGCCTTCAGATTCACAAAAAGGATGCTGGACTAGATGGACTTTCCTTATGGCAGGTTTCTCTTATGGTTTGCCATATGTTGGCTCTAGAGAGTCTTTGATTTCTGGTATGATAATAATGCATTTACAGCCCAATCCTATCCTTCCCCCTAATGATGCAGCAGCACCAAATTGGCTTGCGCTGCATCCTGCGGGGGGTGGGGTGGGAGGGTGGGTCATGGAGGTCTCCTCTGGGTAAGGAAGCATTCATTCCCTTACCTGGGGATAAATCTCCATGGCACTGAGGTGTCTACTCAGACCTGCACCAGTGAAATTGCTGGCGCATGTCCTTGTGGACCCATGACTTGGGATTATGTCTGAGAAGGAGACTAGGATTGGGTGGCCACTGCTGCCACTGATCGAACTTGTTCTGCAACTTGTCCAACCCAAATGCTGCCCCATTCTGCCCTCCCTCACCCGCATCTCTGCCTTGTTTCCACCCTCCCTTCAGCACTCCAACAGCGTGCAACTTGGCATGCTGCCGGAAGGACCATTACAACTGTCATAAGGCAGTTAACATGGGCGGAAAGCTTGTTCTGCCAGCATTACAGCCATTGGGCTTTTAGGCTACAATTTTAAACACATTTGCCCGTGTTGGATAATGTTTAACTTCAGAATTCATGGTGACATTTTTACCTCAGAACTCCAGTAAGGACAGGAGGAGTTTGTTGATATGAAAAGGTTAAGGAGCAGACAGAGAACTTCTGTTGTAAGGTGCAGCTCTACAGTTGAGACAGTTGGCCATCAACATCTATATCAGTGGTTCTCAAACTGGGGCATCACGACACCCAGCCAGAGAGCCCTGGCCTCTGCACCCTTAAGTGGTGGGAAGGTAGTGAAGCGATTGCCAGAATTGTGTCGCTGTCGAGGGGCACAGGGGCTTACCTATACTTACCAGAGGCTGGAATAGGCTCCCAGGGGTGCAGGGAGTCCAGTGCCATCCTCCACAGGGCCTCCCAAAGTGCAGAGACAATTGCGACCCATTTCTGGTTTTTGGTCACATAACCAGAAGTGGGTCGCAATTGTTCTTTTAACAGTTTGTGTGCTTCGGGAGCCCTGCAGAAGCTGGCGTGGGGCTCCTAGCACCCCCGGGAGCCTGCTCCAGCCTCTAGTAAGTCTAAGCAAGCCCCTGCACCCCTTGATAGCGACGCAATTCTTGTGATTGTGTCGCTGCCTCCCCCACAAGAACTTACAGCGGGGCTTAAACTCCCTGAGAGTTTGAGAACTGCTGATGTAGATCCTTCCAAGGTTGCCTATAAGACGAGGGCCAACCTGGCCTCAGGGCCTTTTGCTTGGAAGTTGGGCATGAGAGAAAGAGCTGACGGTTGTGAGACTCGTCCTGCGGGGAATACCTTTGACCAAGCAAGTACTTAGCTGACAGTTGGCACCTAGAGTCAGTTGAGAAGTGAGGCTATGCTGTAAACACTTAAGAGGACTGATAATGTTGGTTCTAAATTGCTTGCCATAGGGCTTTGCTCAATATTTACCTTGCCATTTCTTAACACCTTCTATGTTATTCAAATACTTTTTTTGTTGGTATTATTACAGTGAGTCTGTTCTGCCACCTCACAACCCTCCATCCTCTGAGAAACGAAGGCTGCAGACAACTTGCACCAGGGCCTAGGATCAAAAAGGGGGCCCAGGAGCCAAAGAAGGAGGCCCACAAATTTCCTGGGATCTTACATTTTCCTATCGACACAGACTTGTTGCCCATATGGGATACTGGGGACACTACCATGAGCATTTGGCTGCTGTTACTGGCAAGCCATATCTGCTGGCAGGGCCTAGGAGAGGGGGGTAAAGGGAGTAATTTGTACTCGGGCCCAGGGACAAAATGGGGGCCCAGAAGCCAAAGGAGGGGGCCCAGAAATTTCCTGGGATCTTACATTTTCATATCTACTCAGACTTGTTGCCCGCACAGGATGCTGGGGATACTTCCACAAGTGCGTGGCTGCAGCTACTGCAGCTATTGGCAAGCCACATATGCTGGGCCGAGGAATGCATACATGGCAATCCTTAACACAGTGTCAAATCTGGGAGGAACTGGCATGCTATGGTAGCTCTTTGACTTGTGGCTCTGCTTACTATGAAGGAGTGTATAGTAGCTCAGGGACACAGCTGCAATACTACAGCTGCTACAGAAGCAAGTTTTGGTACACACAGGATACTTTCCGTTTTAGTGTGAGCCTAAATATGATTCTGCATGATTTTCTGCATGATTTTCTCTATTTAAAAGATTTTAGAGAGACTTAGGAGTGTGTTTGGTTTTCCATGTTACTGTATCTAGCTGCTGAAGCCACGCAAGTGGGTAGAGCTGGGCTCCAAAGACTTTTCCAGCTATTGCCACCCTTGCTACCCTGTTTGGCCCCTCCCAGCCCCCATTCTGCTCACCCATCGCCACCCTCCTCTGCTCTGTTTCACACCTCCCCTTTTGCAAAGGGGCCCCAAAAAAACTTTGTATCCCCTGAGAAAATTCATCTCAGAGACCCTGTCTGCTGGGCCGAGGAAGACGTATGTGACACTCCTTAACACAGTGTCAAATTGGGGAGGAAACTGGACTGCTACTGTAGCTCTTTGACTTGTAGGTCTGCTTACCATGAAGGAGTGTATAGGAGCTCAGGGACATAGCTGCAAGGCTACAGCTACTGCATGTCACCCAGCCCCAGTGGCAGGGGTTTCACCCCGCCCCCTTTCCAAAGGGGCCCCAAAGAAACTTTGTACCACCTGAGAAAATTGCTCTCAGAGGCCTTGATTTGCACAACACCCAAATGTAAGCTTCATTGAACAAAATGGAATGTATTTCTGAGTAAACTTATGTTGGATTTTAAGAACATAAGAACAGCCCCACTGGATCAGGCCATAGGCCCATCTAGTCCAGCTTCCTGTATCTCACCGTGGCCAAATGCCCAAATGCCCCAGGGAACATACCATAAACATTTTGCTGTTAGTCTTGCTTGGTAAATGAGTGGGTTGCACTATATGCTTTGGAATTGACTCCAAGTAGAAGTGCACACTGTCAGTTCCAAAATCCTACCAAACCAGGAAGTGGGGGGAGGGAGGGTTTCCAAACAGTTTCACAAAAGAAAGACTTAAGAGCTATTATCAATGGGAAAAGCTGGCTCTGCAACATAAGCAAGAACCAGAAGGCCATCTGTGTTGTGATGCTTGTGGTTGTGAAGCATCAGTGCTTCTGGCACTGATTGACTGAACTGATGTGAAGCCACAGAATATTGAAGCCTGGGAAGATGTTCTGGGAGATGAAGTTGAGGGACAAGGCCAGAACCAAAGAACGATGCCGATGCCTACTGAAACAAAAAGCGGAGGGAGGAGGAATAGATGGAGGAGGAGGATGATTAAGGAAAAGGAAACAGGGAATGAATGCAATGAATCAGGGATTAATAAAGGGGATTACAAAAAAAAAAAAAATCTCATAGCCTTCAAGGACAAGAAGGGACTGGATGCTATGGGGATAGGGAGAGAGAGAAGAGTTATAAGGAAGCCTGCCGAGAAAGCAAGGAAGAACTAAAATATTAAAGAAAAATGACCAAAGGTAGAACTAAGCTCATTGCATGGGAAGTTGCTAAGCAGCACTCAGTTATGATGTCACAGTGAAGCACTACCAAGTCTGCCCTGGGACTCCATGCGAGGAGAGCTTTCGAGCTCCCTTACTTTATATGATTTAGGGCGCAATCCAGCCCTTGACTTGACATGACTTGGGTCGGCACGATTGTGCCTCCTCAGGAGGAAGCCAGGCCAGCACTCCACGCCTGCTTTCTCCGAGTGCCTTGCGTCAGCATAGCTGCGCTGACACATGGCTCTGAGGTAGGCAGGGGGTGGGGAGGAGGCGAGAGGGAGGCATTCTTGGGTGGGGGAAGGGCGGGCGGTGGGCAGCCCCAGGGGCGGGAGCAGGGGGTAGGGCAGGGCTCAGTTCCTGGGGAGAACGGAGCAGCTTCAAGAGGTGGTGCAAATCTGAGGAGACCCATAGGGGCCAGCGGCCCTTACCCACAGGTAAGGGAAAATGTTTCCCCTTACCTCTGGCTGAGCTGCTTATGGCCCGTATCCTGTGCTGGATACAGCACAAGCCTCTTGTCTTGCCTGTTCCAGCGCGGGGTAGGATTGCGCCCTTATTCATTGTTTATTGGGATGGAAACTGAGCTACAGTCCTTTGGAAGTGTCATAGTGAGTAGTGGAAGAGCACATGTACATCATGCATAGTTGGGCCCCTGAAATTGTCATTGTTGGGTTGGGAAAGACCACTGCCTGAAACATTAGTCACTTAACAGAGAGAAGCGATAGCACTGGCCTCAGTCAACCATGGCTCTGACTCAGTGCAAGTCATATCTTTTTAATCTTTTCTCTTTAGGAAGGATTAATAGATGGAGATGAGATCTTGTACTCAGGTTTCTTCCATTTCAGGACAGTCCTGTATCTGGGTTTGAATTACCTTCCCTTTTTTTTCTAGAGAACAGAAGATTTCCAAAATAGATGCTGCAGTAGACAGCAATTACCATCACCTCTGAAAGGTTTTGTCTGGAGAGGAAGGTTAAAGGCTGTATGGAATGACATGATTTTATGGCGTTCTAAACAGAGATGTACAGCACAGAAAACCCAACTTGCCAGCTGTATAAAATGCCAGCCCCTAGGAGGAACCACAGGGCAGAGAAAGGGCAGAAAGTGCCAGCGCAACATTGACTGGTCTAACTGGGTCTAACTGGTCATAGATAGGATCTGGAGGAGGTTGGAAATTCACATAGGTGGAAACAGAATTAGAATTCTGTGGGTTAGGGAGACACAGACAGGGACAAAGTTATCTCATCCTGTTTAAGGTTTTTATCTTTAAGCATCTCTGAAATGTTTTTATTGAACAGTAAGATTAAAATAGAGGAAAAACAGAGAGAATGAAATCTAGCAGACTAGATGGTGCCTCTCAGGATCTGGTGGGGGGATATAGGCAAATTCTGGCAGAATCTAGAGTTACTCATTTTTTAAGTGCTTGACAATTCTACAGTTAATAGACAATGGAATTCTGGTTTACAATCTCATTAAGGATTCTAAGAATTGACTGGCAATGGAACCAGGGCTGCTCCAGCCATAAGGTGACTTGGCAAGGCTTTTGTCAACTGCAGCTTGACAGGGAAGTGAAAGGGCAGCAGCTTCTTGGTGACCTTCACCCCAACTGCAACACTACCTGTTCTTCAATCCAGGGTGGTGACTCGTGGTGTCACACCCCCAAGTGTGCAGATGCAGAAGTAATTGGCAATGATGTGATGACGTGTTCACGTCACCCCCAATTACTACTGGCTTGCAAGCTGCAGCTCAGAGCAGCTGTTTCTTTGTTCCAATCTGAGTTCTGGCCGGACAACTGCAGAACTTGGAATGGAGCAAAGAAGCGGCTGCGTCAACCTTGGCCATGTTGCTTCTTTGTGTTCTTGTGAGCATAGCCAGTGAGAACAGGAAGCAGCACAGCCAAAGACAACTGAGGTTAAACAGGGTGACACATCAGGGGTGTCGCCCTGCCTATACCTTGGTCATCTTTCACCCTTCTGATCCAGCATAACTTGACCCGAAGTGCTTCTCTTTTAAAACTGTTCTGCAACACCAGCAACAGACCAGAGTGGCCACTGCCATCTTTGCTGGGATTCATGTAGCACCCCATTGTGGCCTCGTTCCCAGGGTGGACTGCCTCCCTCCTCTGCTTGTTTTGTTTCACAATTTTCTCAAACCTGGAAGTGCAAGGCTTCTGGTTTTATTTACTGGTACCGTGCCAATGAAGCTACCCCCCCCCCAGCGCACTGTGGTAAAGTCAACAACTGTGAACTTGGGGCAGTGTCATCAAGCAACATCTCAGGTCATGTCACCCCTGATAGAACTACCACTTTTCAAGGACCACTCGTCTCATTATGGTAAGTTACACAAACTGTATCTGAATAGTTGCATTGCTTCTGTCATATTTCTCATATTTTGTGGAATGTGGATGCGATTTCTCTTAAGCAGAGTCCTAGCACCTTGCTTGTTTGGAGCTTCTAAGGGAAACAATGACATTGTAGAGCACGGGTCTCCAACTTTTTGGCCAGAGGGCCGCATGAAATATCTGGCACAGTGTTGAGGGCCGGAAAAATTTTTAAATATAAAATTTAAATAGATAAATTAGAGATGGAACTTAGATGAATGAATAAATGAATGAGTGGGCTCATTCACTCAGCCTCTCCGGCCCTCAGAACACCCTCCAGATGCAATCAGGGCACAGCTCTGGTCATGTTCAGTTAAGTGCGCCAGAGACTTTCAGGGGACAAGAGGCTGGCCACGGGCCAGATAGAGACTCGGTGTGGGCCGCATCTGGCCCCTGGGCTGGGGTTTGGAGACCCCTGTTGTAGCCAGCCACCACATGGTATTAAGATAATTCTGGGAAGATGTAGTCTGAATATATAAGGTACACTGAAGAAACATTTAACATATTCATTAATGTATTTGGAGGTAAGATCTTTCTTGGAAAGTTAGACTGTCACTGTCTTGTGTGGACCAGTTTTGATGGATAAATGATGGCAAGAATACCAGCTATCTTGGTGTCTTGGAATATTCAAACTGATGGTGGATTTATCTTTGGAGAGTGAAATCTCCAGTGTAACTTTCTGTGCATACAGATATTTACTTATACAGAAATGTTACTCTTACATCAAAGGGTGTCACAACATGGAAAATAACTTCAGAGCTCTTTCACTACCTTCCTCAGGCTATTATACTTTGAAAAATGTGACATATTTTAGGAGGACAGAAAAAAATGCAGAACAGCATCTATACTGTTGTTGGGCCTAGTGTATTTCAAGCCTGATCTGAGTATTGATTGGCAAGGACGAGACAGAGATAATATAATAGTAAACCATTAGTTAAAAATAGAGCTGAAATGAAACAGCTTACTTTGTTTCATGTTTGGTTCCAGAAATGCTGAATAGTTCTTCCTGTTTGCTGCACTTTCCTGAACTTGTGAATACATTCACTTTTTAATTTTTTTTATATATATATAGATTTCTTCCTTTCTTTTGCCCTCACTCCCTTGTCCTTGGCCCCCTGCACTGGCTCAGGAGTGTCAGAAATATGCCATAAGGCACATTTGTGCCTCCTCCTGAGCTGGCTGGACCAGCACAGAGGCCTGCACTGGCTTCCAGAGGCCAGATCTGGCCTCTACACCACCCAGAGCAGGTGAGTTTGTACTGGCTGAGAGTAGCTGGTGCAGGGGGTTGGAGAGGGTGGCAGGAGGGTAGAACAATTGGGGGTTCCAAAAGTATTGGAATTGGGGGTGGGGGAGGACAGGCCAATGGGTCAACCAGGCCTGGGAGGGAAGTGGGACTGGTCTTGGCAACTTAGGCAGGATCCTAACCCCCTCAGAGCCAGCCTGGCATTACACTGGACTGCTCGGATTTGCATCAGCAATTTTGCACAGATCAGAGTAGCCTCGTATGCGTGGCTGGAACGCTACACTGGGTAAGGTGATAAATATCCCCTGAGTTTTGCCATAGCCATCTCCTACCTTGCACTGGATACAATGCAGGCCAGTTGGCCTGCCTGTTCCAGTGCAGGTTAAGATTGGGCTGCCCAATACCTGATTTCTAATCTTGCCGAGCATAGGTACATCTATCCCTAGTTAATCATCTTTTCCTATTAGTTTCAAGGGATGCTTTCTCCCATATATTCTTCCTCATTCTTTGAGCCCTTATTACATATCCCTTCATACACTGAAATAAGAGCCTTTTCTGTGCTGGCATCTACACTGTAGAACCCGCTCCCCAAGAAAATCCACCACTTACATAAAAACGTTTTTATTGCAGAAAGACACATTTTGAGTGGTGAAAATGTCCAATTGCTCTATTTTCTTAGACTGTGTTCTTTCACTCTTGTATTTTTATTTTTGGTAATATTTTATTCTTATTCTCCTTGTAAATAAATAATACTTTTTTTATTTAATGTATGTACAGGTGTGCACCATTAACAGCAAGGATATGTTCTTCAATCCCCATCGTTATGCGATTACATCAGGGGTGTCCAAAGTTTTGGGCAGGAGGGCCACATCAGCTCTCTGACACTGTGTTGGGAGCCAGGGGAAAAAAGAATTAATTTACATTTAAAATTTGAATAAATTTACATAAGTTTACATAAATGAATATATTAAAGATGAACTTATATGAATGAATGAAGATCTTGCAATAGCTCAAGGCCTAGCACGAAGCACAGCTGGCCTTTCCTTTGCTGCTGCTACTGCATCACAGATGTGAAACAGTAAGCAGTGGAGGGAACCCTCATCCCACAGCTCACGCGAGAGGTCATTTAGTCACCCTCACGCTGAGAGCAGTTGCATCTGTCCAGTGCAGGCTTCAACAAATTTCTGGAGGGCCAGAGGCTCATTGGAGACTGAGGGCTCCCTGAGGGCCGCATTGAGAGGGCGCGAGGGCCGCAAGTGGCCCCAGGGCCGGGGTTTGGGCACCCCTGGATTAGATCATTAAGTGAACATTCAGTCCAGTCTATTGCCTTTGTCGTGTAAACAGACACTCCCTGCCAGATGCTAGCTGCCTGCACAGGCTACTGAAGATAGACTGCCTCTTCATTGCACTAAGAGCCTCTCTGTTGTGTAAACAGACACTCTGCTGCAGGCTATAGGAGATGTGATTGCCTCATTAAGGGCATCTTTATTGTGTTTTGACCAACGTCATATATGCAGTCCATCGTTAAGCGAATGGTTGTTAAGCGGCCTCTGTGCCACATAGCATAGCCTCTGTGCTATGGCCTGTACTGCTTTTCAATTTAAAAAAATTCACAAAGTGATTTGCATAGCTTAAAAAAAGACATTAATGCTCTTGGTCCCAAAAGAGCTCACCATCTAAAAATGTATTTCTCATCTTTCTGGATCGTGAATTTGTGATGGATCATTCATTCATGCAAATCATTAATGTTACAGCCACTGAGGAACAAGCATGTGTGATCCACCTTCCCTCTCAATAAATTGTAAGTTGTGATCCACCTTCCTTTATGGAAGAGAAAATTGAAACAGAAATATGCAAATCTAAAATTTATACGTTATGCTGTCTGAACTACTGCACTGTAGGCACAATCCTGAGGGCACCCTTGGCCAGCGTAAGTCCCTTGCACCGGCCAAAGAGTGTTGCAAAAGTGCCATAAAGCACTTTTGCAGCACTCTCAGGGTAGATAGGCTAGTGCACAGACATATGCCAGCCTCCCCATGCTGATGCAATGGGGCCCGGTACATTTGTGTTGGCCAAGCTCAGCCAGCGCAGGGATCTGGGGGTGTATGGGGAGGGCAAGGAGAAGGCAGGAGAGAGGCGTTTCTGGGTGGGGAGGAGGGGGGGAGATGGGCATTCCTGCGGGTGGGCGGGCGGCTGGAGAGTGAGAGGTGGGATCAGGATATGGCACTTATGCCAGATCCTAGCCCCGTTCCCAGGCAACCCGGGGCAGTCCTGGGCTGCTTGGATTTGTGGCGCCGATTTCAGTGGCACAGATCAGAGCATTCCAATGGGCTGCAGTGGGCAGCTGCGGCTCTCCCCATGTAAGGGGAAAAGTTTCCCCTTGCCTCAGGCCAAGCCACAGCTAGTCCCAAACTTGCACTGGATACAGGGCAGGCCTGCTGGCCTGACTGTTCCAACGCAAGTTTGGATTGCGCTACTTCTGCCATATCCCTGCTAATTGGGTAAGAGGCACTTTTTCAAGTGGGTGCTCCTTTTTTTAGCAGGGGGAGAGTAACTGGCCCACCTCACCCCAGCACTGTCTGTTCTAGTGGCTGTCTGCTGGTATTCATTTGCATCTTTTTAGATTGTGAGCCCTTTAGGGACAGGGAGCCATTTAGTTATTTGATTTTTCTCTGTAAACCGCTTTGTGAACGTTCAGTTGAAAAGCGGTATATAAATACTGTTAATTAATTAATTAAAATATCATTACATATCATCAGAATATGGAATGACAGCTGATACAGCAAGAGATATAATTATACATTGTTTTGGCATTATGTTATAGGTACCTTTTGATGTAAAACTAATATTGTACAGGTGTTGCTATAACATTTTTTTTGCAAATTTGCAATGGAACTCAGTAAGCAAGTACATTTACAGACTGCAAAACAATGCCTGGTTCAACATCTTGAGTCCTCAGCCCCCCCCCCCCTTTCCCATTTATCTAAGTAAATCTAAGTTTGGCAAGCACTGTTAGATGTGTGATTCTGTTACACATGCTAATGACTTTAATGGACTTATTGCTCTTACGTGTATTTATTTAATGTGACTCACTGTGCTTTTATGCACAGTTTGATGCTCAGATTATGTTTTCTAATCATTCCTCTTTTTTTTTCCCTTTCATTCTTTCAACAGGTATTTGCAGGCACACTTGTTAGAATTTGATTACATTTGCATTACAATTCCCTCTTTTATAGTTGCCTTCTGTGATTAAGGCCACCACTCAGAATGACTCTTTTCACATATTTTTGCCACCAGAAAGCCTTCATTTCCTGTCACTCAGACTGAGATAGCGATAGAAATATTTCTGTAGTACTTTCTTGTATTCACAAGACTGGCTTTCTCAAATGTATGTTTCCATTTTGAGGGGGTCTGCGAAACATGCATATGGCCTAAAGGTAATGAAATTCCAGATAGAGACTGTCTTTGATGTCTGCAAAGTGACATGTCCATTGTACTAGGTTTTTCCTGGAAATCCAAAGTGTTTCTTCTTACTTGTCAGAATGGTGATACCATCATATCGCACAAATCAGGTCCATACTAGCTTTTATGAGTACCTGACAGATTTCCTCTGTTTATAGCCAGTAAGCTTTTGAGCAAACATTTGTGACTATTATAGACATGGGATCTGACATCACACTGATCAAAGAAACCCCTTTCCCAAATAAGGGCATTTTTAAATAGCAAAAGGATTCTTGTCTGTTCTCCTATTGCCTGAAATCCTGCACTTCCATCGATGCAAAGGGGGAGGAGACAGCTGCCTTTTAAAGCTGAAAACAAGGAGAAGTTGAGCCGTGGCGGAGGGCTTTGCCAGGAGTTTATCTAGGGCGGTGTTTCTCAAACTGTGGGTTGGGACCCACTAAGTGGGTCACAAACCAATTTCAGGTGGGTCCCCATTCATTTCAGTGTATATTTTATTTTTAATATATTACTTAGTGCTACCATGGTATGTGACCGCAGTTGGGGAAATGTTGCGGATCTGTACTTTGAACAGGCTATAATGCATATGCTTTTAACAATGATAGTCAATGGGACTTACTCCAGAGTAAGAGTGGCTAGGATTGCACACTTTGGAATGCTTGGGGAATTTTTTTTAACAGATAAGCAACTGTGCTTGGGAGGGTTAGGAGATTCTTCTTTAAATAATTTTTTAAACTTATTGTAAACTTTTAATTTAAGAGCGCAGTCCTAATTTGTGCTGGAAACAGGCAGGCCAGCAGGCCTGTGCTGCATCCAGTGAAGCTTGGGGCCAAATGCGGCACAGCCAAGGCAAGGGGAAATGTTTCCCCTTACCCTTTGTCATGCTGCAGAGGCTCCAATGGGTTTACTCAGATCTGCACCACCTGATGAGGTGGTGCAAATCCAAGCAGCCCAGGATTGCCCTGGTCCACCTGGGAACGGGGTCAGGATCCGGCATAACTGCCAGATCCTGGCCCCGCCTCCTGCTCCCTGCCTGCCCCTAGGAATGCCTGCCACCCACCCTACCCTTGCCCCAAAATGCCACCCCCTGCCTCCTCCCTGCCTTCCCTACACCCCCCCAGACCCCTGCATAGGCTGACAAAACTCACCTCATCCCCAGGGCTCGCGATGGCACAGGGAGGCTGGCGCACGTCTGTGCACTGGCCTGTCTATCAGAAGAGTGGCACAAAAGTGCTTTACGGCACTTTTGCGACAATCGCAATCCAGCACAACGGACTTGCATCGGCCCAAGCGCCTTCGAGGATTGCACCCTTAATTGTTTGATTTGATCTTGCTGTATTGGAGTGTTAAAAATTTCCCTGCTTGATGATGTGACTTATGGCAATGTTGTCACTTCCAGGTTAATGACATCACTTCCAGTGGTTCTCCTCAGATTGTCATTCTAAAACTGGGTCCCAGTGCTAAAAAGTTTGAGAGTCACTGATCTAGGGTACTATCTTACCTCCTTCAAGTACTCAAAACTTACAGGTTCATGAATTTTACAGTCATATGTTCAAAGCACACATGGAAGATTTGGAATTCACAGAATAAAAAGTGAAAAGATACTTGTCTTTCTGTGGGGAAACATAGATAAGGCAACCCAAGTGGTGAAGTCACTAGTATGTCTTATTTCTTCTTACGTATTTCTTATTTCTTACATTCTTATTTCTTGGTTAAAACCATTCCCCTTGCTTATACCTATATACAATTTGGCAGACCTGCAGCTCAATCCTGAGCTGCTCAGCATGCAGGGCTGCCATGGCACCAAAAATGACTGTCACGGTGTCCTATGCCATGGTATACTTCGTCTGCTTCCCCTAGGTAAGGGAAATAGCCCTGCAATGGGGCTACTTGATTCTGCTAGCCGGCGCAGAATCAAGGAGTCCCGTGTTGGGCCTTGTGGCCCAACATAGGGTTCCAGATCTGGCAGAGCTCAGCTCTGTCAGTCCCGTCCCCTCCTGCCCCATTCCCTGCTCCCACCACACCTTCCCCCGCCCTCCACCCACCCTAGAACATCTCCTCCCCATCTCCTTCCCTGCCTTGTCTTAACTCTCTGGCGCCAGGCACTTCGCAAAAAGTGCTTGGTGGCGGATCGCCAGCCTCCCATCGGCACAGTCTCAGTGCGGGCTCACGCTGGGCCAGCTCCACTCCTTGGCTGGTGCTAACCCCCACAAACATGCTTTACAGCATGTGCGCGCCGGTGCTAAGCCGGCACGTGAAGCACAGGATTGGGCTTCTAATTCCCTGAAGAGTCCTCAAGAGCCTGAAGATCTTATGCAGACTGACTGCAAAACTGTGAGCTATGGTCAGGAGAAGTTGAAGTAGTTCCTTCATGGAAACCAACAGGGATGAAAAAAGACCACGGAGAGGATGAAAAGAGGTGATTTCTGTGACATAATCCCATTAATACATGTAGACATAAAAAGGCTCATTACAAAGAACAGAAACAGAATATCTTTCTATTCAACTGAATATGTAAGCTACCCTGAGCCCTTGCTGAGGATGCGATATACATTTTCAAAATAACTGAATAAATATATGGTTGGCAACCTTCAGTCTCGAAAGACTATGGTATAAGCCTACAGCACCCAGTATTCCCAGGCGGTCTCCCATCCAAGTACTAACGAGGCCTGACCCTGCTTAGCTTCCGAGATCAAACAAGATCCAGCATGTGCAGGGTAACAGTTGCTGCCAATATATATATATATATATATATATATATATATATATATATATATATTGGCAGCAACTGTTACCCTGCACATGCATTCACACTTCTATGCCCCATATTTAATGGAATGTGGTATTTTGAAAATGATTCTATACAACTGTCTTGCATCTCACCTGCTTGTGAGAATTATTTGAGAAGTTTACTCAATGCTTAGCTTTGTCTTGCCTACCAAAGATCATCCATCGATGGAAATTAAACCATTATTCTTGAATCTCACAGCAAATGACTGGCAACTTTTGCTGCTTGGAAACTTATTGCTCTGGAGTTACTTTTAATATCATATAGAGGAAAATATAAGCAGTATTTCAGAAATTTCCACCTCTTGCAGTAAATTAAAAGGTACTTAGAACCACATCAGTTTTATCTTCTGTGGCTGTTCAAGGGTTCCTTCCCATCTGGATGATAATAAAGATAGCGGGTCAAGGCAGCTACTCTGAATTTGTGCCAGTAAACAAGACAGTTAGCTTATTTCTTCCATAGTTGAATGAACCCCACCTGTATCCATTTATCTGGTGGATGCCCAACTCAGCAAAGCTCTAACTCAGAAAGTACCGTATTTTTCGCTCTATAAGACGCACTTTTTCCCCTCCAAAAAGTGGGGGGAAAAGTGTGTGCGTCTTATGGAGCGAATACTGAAAAGAAAAAGAAAAAACTCGCCCCCGGCCCCGCCCCCTGCCCGCTCTGCTCGGCTCCGCTTCCCAGGAAAGCATGGATGGGGTGGCAGTCTTGCTGAGCAAGCCCGAGTGTCTACTCAGAAGTAAGTCTCAGAGTCACTGGGGCTCACTCCCAGGAAAGCGGGGGTGGGTGGGTGGGATGGCAGGCTCGCTGCGAAAGCCCATGTGTCTACTCAGAAGTAAGTCTCAAAGTCACTGGGACTCACTCCCAGGAAGCGGGGGTGGGGTGGCAGTCTTGCTAAGCAAGCCCCTAGAGCAGGGGTGCTCATTATGTCGATCCTCGAGCTACCAGTCCATCTCCAGGTGAAATGAGTCAATCGCGGGCTTCTCTCCTGTCCACGCATCCCTAGGAGTGAGCCCCTGGCAGGCTTGTGAGCCCAGGGAGCGAGCCTAGGGAGTGAGTCCAGGGAGCCCAGGGACTGAGACGGGCTCCTCCCTGGGAGAGGAGGCGCTGGCAGGCTTTTCTCCCGTCCACTCATCCCTGGGAGTGAGCCCCATTGGCTCTACTGGGGCTGACTTACCTTTCCCCTGCTTTTGCACTGCTATGTATGGAGATCTGCGGCCCCCCCCCCCCACTTCCATCTGTTGGTTCTGTGTGCAAGGGGTTTTGCAATGGCCTTGCTGTGACGCCTATACAGAGATCTTACCTGCCCCACACTTTTTCCCTGCTTTTGCACTGGTATGTATGGAGATCTGCACCCCCCCCCCACACTTCCATCTGTTGGTTCTGTGTGCAAGGGGTTTTGCAATGGTCTTGCTGTGATGCCTATACAGAGATCTTACCCGCCCCACACTTTTCCCCTGCTTTTGCACTGCTATGTATGGAGATCTGCGGCCCCCCCCCCACTTCCATCTGTTGGTTCTGTGTGCAAGGGGTTTTGCAATGGCCTTGCTGTGACGCCTATACAGAGATCTTACCTGCCCCACACTTTTTCCCTGCTTTTGCACTGGTATGTATGGAGATCTGCACCCCCCCCCCACACTTCCATCTGTTGGTTCTGTGTGCAAGGGGTTTTGCAATGGTCTTGCTGTGATGCCTATACAGAGATCTTACCCGCCCCACACTTTTCCCCTGCTTTTGCACTGCTATGTATGGAGATCTGCGGCCCCCCCCCCCACTTCCATCTGTTGGTTCTGTGTGCAAGGGGTTTTGCAATGGCCTTGCTGTGACGCCTATACAGAGATCTTACCTGCCCCACACTTTTTCCCTGCTTTTGCACTGGTATGTATGGAGATCTGCACCCCCCCCCCACACTTCCATCTGTTGGTTCTGTGTGCAAGGGGTTTTGCAATGGTCTTGCTGTGATGCCTATACAGAGATCTTACCTCCCCCACGCTTTTCCCCTGCTTTTGCACTGCTATGTATGGAGATCTTCGCCCCTCCCCATTTCCATCTGTTGGTTCTGTGTGCAAGGGGTTTTGCAATGGTCTTGCTGTGATGCCTATACAAAGATCTTACCTCCCCCACGCCTTTCCCCTGTTTTTGCACTGGTCTGTATAGAGATCTGCTCCCCCCCCCTTTATATTGGAATCCAGGAAGATCTGATGAGGAGGTAGATGTGATGTCAGCAGTGGCCCCTTTAAGGGTAAGGCCTGGGCATCCAGCAGAGAGTGCTGCACAGCTGCAGCCACTGGAAGGCAATAGGGCCCTCAGGGATATAAGGAGTACCAGAGGCAGAAAGGGTTTGTGGGTTTTGAAGGAGTGCAGGTTGGAGGTAGGGGAGGAGACTGACTGGGTTTATTGAATTTGGAATCTGACTATGGATTGTGACTGGACTTGGATACCCTGATGGATTTAACTGACCTACCTGGAACCTGACCTTGGACTGTAATTTGGCTTATTGGCTCTGGACTCTGATTTGGTAACTCTGAATGATGGGACTGATTTACTTGGCATCTGTGGACTGGAACTGGACTCATTTTTGCTTGCTGCACTGGTGAGTTGCACAAGGGGGACTGATCAGCCTTAAGCGGGCACGAGGCCCAGTGGATTGGAATTTGGCAGAACATCATTGTAGCAGAAAGATAATGTGATCCCCTATTTGTGTGCACCTGCTTTTGTGAGCTTCATAAATTCTGACTCTAGCGATGATGAGTTCTTGGTGTTTCCAGAAAACTAGAGTGCTCAAACCTTTAAGTCTCTCCATTTGTTAATGACAGTGATAATGGTTCTTAATGCCAGTGTTGACTGCTGTTCACTTTACATGGTTCAAATGTTATTCTGTTATAGTTTATTAAATATTTTATTACACTATTTGGTTCAGAATATTTTTTTCCTTGTTTTTCTCCTCTAAAAACTAGGTGCGTCTTATGGTCAGGTGCGTCTTATGGAGCGAAAAATACGGTATATTAAGCACTGAGAAATCTATTGCTTGTGGGAACTTTGATCTACACTGTCCAGTCTCCCAAAAAGGTGCTAGAATTATGCAGAATCCATAATCCCTGACAGTTTTAGAGAAATTAATTCATTAACATAGGAAAAATTATTATTATTGTTCACATTTTTATAGCACCCTTCCTCCAAGGAGCTCAGGGTGGTGAACATGGTTCCTTCTCTCCTTTTGTCCTCACAACACTCCTGTGAGATAGGTGAGGCTGAGAGATAGTGACTGGCCCAAGATCACCCATGACGTTTCATGGCTAAGTGGGAATTTGATCCTGGATCTTCTACCAAACACCAGAACCACTACACCATCCTGGCTCTCAGGAGGTTTCACAATTATAGGGCATTGTTTAACACAGTAGAGTACCTGCTGTGCATGTCAAATGTTCCCGGTTCAATCCCTGGATCTCTAGGTGGGGCTGGAAAAGATCCCTGCCTGGTACCTTGGAGAGCTGCCACCAATCAATGTAGATAATACTGAGCTAGATGGACCAATGGTCTGACATGGTAGAAGACAGCTTTGTATATTCACAGTGATGAGTTAAGTACAGGTTGCAAACCTGGGTCCACCAAGCTCAGTACAATCAACCATTCATATATTACAATTGGGGGTTTTGGCAAGCCTCACAGAATGGCTGGTAGCTGCTTGTAGGGTCACAACCATACCGCACAGGTCCGATTAAGAGAATAATCCAGAATTTTGTGAAGAGAAACACACAATGCAATGAAAAAATGTATTGACTCGTAGTAAGTGAGCACATCTATGAGCAAAGAACTGGTGCAGAAAATCCAGAGAAATGTGACTTTCCTAAGTTTGAAATGAAGACGCTCTTACAATTTGCAAGAAGTGTCATGGAAACATTTTCCTGCTCCGAACTACATGAGTGGGTGGATTTATTTGTAATTACAGCAATTTTATGAAACATGCAAGAGTGTTATTACCTTTTCCATACACCCGTGGATTTCTGTTAATGCTCCCAGATGTTTATAAAAATGGAAAAGACTTTGTATTTTCCTATTTTTAAATACGCTTTGTGCAGAATTTCGGACCACCTGCTTATCATTGCATTGGTGAAGCTTTTTTGTCTTGCTCTTCCAAGGAGTTCTTTTCTTAAATTTAAAAAAAAAAAAAATTTGCAATAGCTTGTGGGCCACCACTGTCATCATGCATACTTTGCATTTTCACAGAATAGTGCTTTAGAATGGTAAGGATGTATCACATAAATTGTTTTAGTAATTGCGCCTAAGATCCACAGGTGGTGGCTACAAAGAGTTATTCGAGCTCCCATTGGACTGTATTAAGCAACCTTATGGTGAGTCTGGTCTATTGAAGTGGGGGGTGGGGAGAGCTGACCTAGAAATGTCCTTTCTGAGCCCCAGTGATTTTGAACTTCCCTGTGGGAAGAGGAGGAGGGCAGGGGAGGTAAGACAGGGACTTTAATCCTTTTCCCTTACTGTGGTTCCCATCTGGACTGGTCTTCATGGCTGCTATTTCTCTCCAGGCACTCCCATGGATGAAGAACTGCTGTTTTAGTAATACTGTATATGCTTAATGTAATGTGCACTATGGCTTTTATTACTACTGTATTGCAGATGAGGAACTGAGACACAGGGAAAGAGTGAGGGAGAGGGAGACTTGTCTGGAGAAACCTAAGCTTATTTGGCATTTGACCTGAAAGTAAGTGTGTGTGTGTGTGTGTGTGTGTGTGTGTGTGTGAGAGAGAGAGAGAGAGAGAGAGAGAGAGAGAGAGAGATGGAAAAGTGAGTGCATCTGCTAGCCCAGTACCCCAAATATCCCCGCATTCAAGCATGTATCTTCAATGGCAGTTTCCTCTTCACATAAGTGCTCAATGCTGGGATGTTCAGGACATGGCCTGTGTGTGTCTGTGCAGGGGGTATGACTAACTGGTGATCTTCCTGCCCCCTCTTCTCATGGTCAGGCTGAATTTGAGGATAATGTCTGCTGAAGGCTCTGTTGAGTTCATAGCTCAGGCAAGACTTGAACTGGAGAATTCCTGGCTCCTAGCTCATGCTCAATGCTCTTAGATTACACCAGCATCTAGAGAGAGAAAAGGAAAGACTGATACAAATATTATACCTTATGCAAAATAAAGAAATTTAGCAAGCCAGATTTGATTAATAGGGTGACTATTAAATAGCCCAACATCTGGAGGATCCAACCCTATCAGTGGGATGTACTTGTGGACTGTGAGGTCCACCAGTCTTAGGAGCTCAGCTGCAGTGCAAAGGCTGGGAGGCCATGCATTGGCAGTTTTGCAATGCAGACCAGATGATGGCACAGTCATGGTGGCAGCGGGAGAGGATCAGGGTGGGAGTGGAGATTGAACTGGGGGTGGATTGGGGGGCAGGACAGGGCAGATCTTGGAGGCAGCAACATCCAACAGATCTGGAACCCCCATCGAAGGCCTGACATGTCCCTGTCACCCTAAGAGACCTATGCCAGCAAAAGAGCCGGCATAGAACTGAGTAGACCCATAGGGGACCAGGGAATGGTGGCAAAGGCAAGCCAACATTTTCATGAGCTATAGTCCTCAGATAGGCTATGGAGAAAGGGGGTTGCTTCACCCTTCTCCCTGCTCGTGGCTCCTTGTAGGCTCACAGGCTAGCCAGCTTCCTCGCCAGCCAGCCTCCTCACCACCACTGACCTTCATCCTTGGCCTGCTCCTGCCTTATAAAGGGTTTGCCAGCCCCCTTCTGGACCCTCCCTCCCTGGTATAAGCCCCTTCTTTCCTCCCTGGTATAAGGTATGTTGCAGGATCCTGCCCCCCTTCTCCCCCTTGCTCCCTCAGTGCCTCTATTCCTCCTTGTATTCTGTACACATTATCTCTGTCCTCCAAAGCTTCGGCCCCAGCCATGGCTGTTTCACTGTGCTCAGCCTCTCCAGGCTGTGGGCCCTGTTGTGGGGGCTGTATGGACTCATCGGAAGGGCTGTCACCCAGCAGGGAAATAGCTGCCCTCTGGGATGCCTCTGACCAGACGGATGACCAACTAGGACCCAGACATACACAAAAACTAACATTAGCAAGAAAAAAATGCTGTTGTCTTAAAGCACTTTGTCTTTATTGCAAAGTAAAAATGGAGGTTGACAGTCAAGTCCTTCATGATAGAATTTGGGGACATAAATTTAATGAAGCAAATGTGTGGAGACAACAAATATTTGGTGACTGCCTTGCATATAGAGGGTCTGTGTGAAATGAATAGTGAATGTGAACAAAACACACACAACAACTTCTGACTCTTAATACAGCTCTACTCTTAATGCAGTTTGGTTTCCAAGTGTTAATTAAAGGATTTAATGTGATGGTTAAACTGCAAATCAAATTCATTACTGGCATTTGTTTTCCCTTTTGAACTCTATCTTGAAAGGTAGATACTACTGAGGACTGCTTGCCCTGTTTAAAAAAATGCAATTGTAGTCAATCTGGTTTCTTCTGTTCCATGGAGCAATTAGGGATCCAGAAACCCTCCTGCTGAGAGCCTATTATCAGAAATTGTCTGTGACCAGATGAGAATAATTGTTTTGTGATGTTAGTAAATTGCAGGGCTTGGAGGAAATGGAACATCCAGTGCTCCAATCCTACAGATATCTGTAGCTGCAAGAGTCCCTGGTGATTTCAAGGCAAGAGATTTAAGCACACGTTTTCTCCACTGACATCAGTGGGATTTAGAAGTGCATTACTCTGCTGCCTTATGTGCCCACAAATCTTGAAGATACCACCAAGAGCTGTTGCAGCCTATTTTGTTCCAGTGTCACTCCTAAAAAGTGACATGGCCATGAGTGAAAGGCCTGTCGGTGTGTTCTTTGTCATGCCAACATTTACCCTTCTGCAAATTGGAGAAGCCTCTTTCAGGGTAAGCCTCTGTCAGCCCATTGGGTCTATGAGGACCTGTACCAGCAACATTGTTTGTGCATGTCTGTGCTATCTTGTGAAGGTGGATCAATCCCAGGAAGGTTTGAATTTGGCGGATGAGACTGCTGCTGAATCCACCCCCTTCCCAATCTGCCCTCCTCTTTGCTGCCCCCATCGCCACTCCATTCCACCCAGCCCCTGCCTCCCTCCCCATCCTTTATATGATTTTACCTGACCCCTGGGCATCCTGCGTCTGCTTGCCAGGATGGCCAGCCTGCATCTTCTGTGTGTTGCTTTTTGCAATCACTAGAAAGCATCTAGCTCTCCGACTAGAAGACGTGTCTGTAAGTTGAATGCCTGTAAATTGGGGAACTGCCTCTTCTGGACTGTGCTGGCAGAGGCATAGAGGCCAGATTATGAGAAGTAGGACCCAATCCTATCCAACTTTCTAGCACCGGTGCAGCGGCAATGCAGTGTACAAATGTCCCCATACCTTGAGGAGGCCTCTGTGACTGCCCCCCCCCAACTGCAAGATGCAATGCACACCCCATTGGCATGGCTGCACCAGCACTGGAAAATTGGATAGGATTGGGACTCATTCCATTCTGCACTAGTCAGTCCTCACTTGAAATACTGCATCCAGTTCTGGGTACCTAAATTTTAAGATAGATATTAATAAACTTGAATGGATTCAGAGGATGATGAGGGGTCTGGAAACCAAATCCTGTAAGCACGCATTTACACATCAATATAGAGGTGATGGTCCTTAGGGCTGGTTGTGACTAATGGAAGGTCAACGCCATCTTTTGATAGGTGTAATACATCCATGTCCCAGGTACTACTGGGGTCCTCAGAAGTCTTTCCAGTCGTTGGTAAGGGTGTCAGGTTGGAGAGAGAACAGAGCTGCTGCCTAAGTTTAAGGATAGAAGTTTAAGGGCAGGACAGCGCCCAATATCTGATAGCAGGTAGTAACATGAGATTGCCTTGAATCCTAGGCAGATTCTGGTTTAGGACCTTCATATGCCAGCTTGAGCAAGTTGAACTGCCTATCATTCCTTTCTCCAACTAACAGACCTAGCGGTGAAGAGACTAGGAAGAGGATTCCTAAAGTGAAGCGTTGTGATGCCACAGGGCAGTGGTTCACAAACTGGTGAGTTTGTGGCTTATAAGCACTGGCTTATGTTCCTTTAAGGGGCAGGAAAGGGTGGAAGACAGCAACACGGTCCCCAGGATTGCACTGCTGCGGGGGAGGGGAGAGGAGTTTTCATTTGCCTCTTGCCAGCGCTAAAGTCCAGGGAGATCAGGGGAGGGGGTCTGGGGAGCCCTCTACAGGGCTCCACAAGCCTATGTAAGTCTGTAAAAAAAGAAAAAAAAGATAGCCACATCTGATTTTGTTGCAAAAACTGGAAGTGCCCATTTTTTCCCCATTTTTTCAGACTTACAGAGGCTTGGGGAGCCCTGCAGAGGGCTCCCCAGACCCCCGGATCTCCCAGAACACCAGCGCTGGGTGGAGGTAAGTGAAAATACCCCTTGTCTCCCTGGGCAGCAGTGTGATCCTGGGGATTGCATTGCTGCAATCCCCCCCCCCACCCCAGCAAATACTTACATGGTTCCCTCCTCCTAAGGAGAACTTTGAGAACCACTGCCTTAGAGCGTTGCAGCATACTCACAAGGGCACTGTGGGATGTCGCCGGTGGCCCCTCCTACCTGTTCCCTGGGCGCCACCATCTTGGATCTCATGGATTCTTGTGAGATGCAAGATAGCGGCAACCAAATCTCACAAGATTTGGACAGCACCATCCTGAATCTCATGAGATTTAGGTACTGCCTTGTTGGATCTTGCAAGATTTCATGAGATCCAAGATGGTGGCACCTGGCTGAGCTGGGAAGAAGAGGCTGCAAGGGCACCATGACCCAAATATGTTTGGGAGCCACTGGACTAGGAAATTGGTACTTGTCCCAGAGTGTTTGTGATTTGAGCCGGGGTGACCATTGCTGTGACACACCTGGCAGTGGCAGGATTTCCTTCTGAAAGGTTCATTTCTTATATTTTTGAAAGGGTATTTCTATCCCTGAGATCAGAAATGCACCTAAAGTGGCCTTCACAAAGGCAGAGACTCTGTGCCTTCTCTTCCTTCCCTTGCATGCTGCAGCCTATCTTATCCCTCTTTTATCATCCCTCTGCTTTTGAGTTGTCTTATTTTTTTGTCAGTATGGGTGATGGGATTTTGACAACCAGGAAGTGAAGAGGCCAAATCATTCTCTTTCCAATTGCCTTTCTTGATAAATTTTCCTTCTTGCTTTCTGTCTTTGAATTTCAGGCAAGGCCAAACACACAACTCCTGTAAAAGGGAAAAAAAGTTGGTTGCCAGGCGACAAATGACTGGAAAGTCTAGATTAGCCAAGCTTTATGGTGACTCAGGTGCAACAGGTTAGGAAAAAAGGGAAGTCACAGACATAGGAAACAGTGTAAAAGCCCCAGGAACTTTCTAGAGAAATGACATTAAAGAGTGAAATTTTGATTTAGAATTGGTTTGGGGTCTTAACAAACATGGCATTTTGCCATGATGCATATCACTGTTGTTCTGCAAATGGTTGGTTTGATTTCCTTTTTTCCATCATGGGATGACTAATCCATTACCTTCTTTTTCTTCCTCAGATTGGGGCAAGGTTAGGGCTCTCTACCACAAACAGTGTGCTTTTAAAAAATGAAACAGTTTGCTGGGCTCTGCTGAATTTTAACCCTTCATTAAACCTAAAAGCCTGCTGGTCGAGTAACTTTTATATATTAACAAATGGGGACCCACATCTCCTAAGAGGAGTGTGTCTGGGGTTCCAGCCTGCTTGGAAGAGGAGTCTTATTGTGGTGGTCAGGACTCCACAGAGGAATGGAAGGTTTTTAAAGGAGGGACAAAGGGGACACTTTTTCTTTTCCCTCTTAGGAAATCTACATGTACAGCATGAAACGTTTTTAAATCTCATGGCACTAGGGTTACAAACTCTGACTGAAGCTGTTTATTTATTTATTTTCCTGAACGTGATTTCGAGCCCAATCCTATGCATGTCTACTCAGAAGTAAGTCCCATTAGAGTCAATGGAGCTTACTCCCAGGAAAGCATGGATAGGATTGCAGCCATAATGTTGGAAATGATAGCAGAGCAGGTTTATGAAAGCAGTCGGACACACAGCAAACTGACTTTGGTTAAGAACTTTACTGAGCCAAAGACAGAATTGCAGCCATTGTTAGACACAGGTAGAAAACAAGAAGGAAAAATGCCCCAAAGCAGAGGTGAGTTAAATATAGGAGAAAAACAACCAGCAAGTTGACAACATACTCCCCCTACTGATGGAAGCCAAAATCTACCCACTTGCTGACCATTTACATTAAGCCCCCAGATTACATGCTCCTTCTGTTGGAAGTCAAAATATATGGAAGTTGAAACAGTTGGCTCGTGCCTGCCCACAAGGGATGGAATGCACTTGTTTGAAAGTGCCGAAATGGCCATCTGTAACTTGAATGTCCATAATATACAGGATATATTAATCATATATATAAGAACTCACATCCCAATCCTGTGTATGTCTACTCAGAAGTAACTCCTGTTGTGCTCAGTAGGGCTTACTTCCAGTAAAATAGGATTGCAGGCTAAGGTTCCTAGGAGAGTGGAATGACTGTTAAACCAGTATAAGTCTTTGGCAGAAGTATATCCTAAAGCAGAGCTTCTCAAACAGGGGCATTATGACACCCCAACCAGAGAAGCTCTGACTCTGTCCCCTTAAGGGGCAGGGGAAGGGAAAGGCAGCAGCACCATCCCTGGGATTGTGTCACTGCCAGGGGTGATCAGGGTGATTTTTACTTACCTGAGCCAGCTCCTGCCTAGTGGGCTCCTTGGTCCTGTCTCACACCAGGCAGCTAATCTACACACTAGGTGTGAATCTGAAACTCACACAACTCATATAACACTGTGAGCGCACTTGCCAGAAAAGCAAGGTCTAAGGCTATTTAACCCGTAGCTTTAAAAAAAAGAAGAAGGTGGAACCATCTAAGTATTTGCTGGGGTGAGGCGATTGCAGCAACTGATCCCCAGGATTACAATGCTGCTGGGGAGGAGGGGTTTCACTTGCCTCCAGTGCTGGATTCCTGGTAGGTCTGGGGTGGGGGGGGGGTCTAGGAAGCCTTCCATAGGGCTCCCCAAGCCTCTGTAATCTGAAAAATAGGGGGGAAAGGCACTTCCAGAAGTGCCCATTTTTTTCACTGGGTTCTGTCTCTGGCATGGGTGTATGAACCCCAAGTCCTGAGCTTTAGTCCTGCGGGTCCACCACTTGACCTGCTCTAGGCCCAGCCTCCAGGCCTTACCCGCTTACCAGAATGTTCATTTTCGAAAGCTGGCAACTATAGCTGAGCTGCTTCTCTTTATGAAGCTGAAAGAGGAGTCAGATATTTATAATGCAGGCTACAATTCCAACCTTTTTTTTTTTCTTTTGTAGAAGTTTAACATATTGAATTGGATGTGGAAATTCATTTGATAACTATAGTCCTAAACTGTGGCGCTGGCGTGATAAGCAGGAGAAAGTGCAGAGACAGGCTGCTTAGCAAGGTCGACGAACAATGCAATAAATTCAGAGAAGTATGGTTTAAATTCCACATTACTTTTGGGAAACTGGAAAAATGTAATTCTCACCTTTGGGGAACTGTTGTCCAGGAAGAGATTTTTAAAATACCAACGAGGAAGGTGTGTAATCTCCTTTGTATAAAGTTGTGGAAGACACTGCATTGTCGTGTTATGTTTCTTTTGCCTCCTGAGTATTTACCATATTTTTCATTATCAGAGAATACTCTCGGCTTATCAGATAAAGGAAATGAGGCTCATTATTTAAAGGGAGCCATGGGGGCAGAAGGAGTGACATTAAGAAAGGAATTAAGCTTTTTCATTTGGTGTATCATCTTGAATCTCAGTCTTCTTTTGGAATGTACGTCACGTTCCTCAGTTGTGTGTTTCAAAAGAATCGATGAAGGAAGAATGATCAAGAGTTCATTTTAAAGCAGGAGCCCATGGAGCCAAGTTGAGAGTTACAGTCAATTTTTGTTATCCACCGCGGTTCAGTTCCTGGAAACCCCAGCAGATACCAAATCCATGGATCCTGTATGATTGATCCTATGGGATTAATGGGGTTAGGGGGAGGGGTCAGGAACACCAACAGCAGATAGCTTCAGAATGACTGTGGATGCTTCAAAATGGCCGCTGCAGATAGCTTCTGGAGGCGGATGTTTATAAATGGCTGTGGATAGCTTCAAAATGGTGACCTTGAATTCAGAATGGTCTCCCCTTACAGTGTACATCCCCTAGAACATGTCCCACAATCCTTTGTGGTATGTCGGGGTTGTATGGCAAATGCTCACAATCTCTTTCAGCAAGTAAGTCTGCATGGAAAGAGTTCCTTGAAGGTAGAAAAGTCAAGAACCACTGCTTTAGAGCATTGGTCGTCAACTTTTGGAATGCAGACCCAGAGTGGGCCTCAACTGTGGCACTGCCCTCAATGAATTTGTTTGTTTGAAGGAAAGAGAGCGGGTGGACAGTTCTCCATTACTTCAGTCGTGTGGAAGGAGGAATTTCAGCTGGTGTTGTTCATCTCTCCTTTGCAGTATCCACCTGCATCTGTCCAAACTTCTGCACAACCTTTTAAAGTACATCAGCCATGTCCTCTTATTCATCTGTTCTCCCTAGAAAGAGAAGAAAAATGTACATCAATGGTAAAATTTTTAGAATAGGCTGTATGTTGCTGGGTAGGGGTAAAGGCCCCAAGGCATGATACAATCACTGCCGAAGCTGAGTAGATCCAAGTCTGGGTGACTGCCTGGGATTCCCAGATACTACTCTTTGTATCCTGTGATGCAAGAGCAGCAGGATATAAATGTGAGAAATAAAAATGATTCTTGAATCTGAAACGGCACTTCTGCTTTAGAGGATGCTATAGAAAATGCAGTGATTCTTCTCTCCTTCACTGTCAGCCAGTGGTAGGGACAGAGGAAGTGTTGGTTTTGCTTCAAGATAATAAACTTGAACTGGGTCAACCATTTACCTCACTGACAGATATGCAAAACAGGAAGGAATGTGGCACTTGACCTGGACCTTGGGGAGAAGAATATTGTGCTTCATACAATTGAGAGCAGTTATTAGCCTGGAAGCAGCATTACTTCACTTCATGTACTGCAATTTCAGTTCAGAACACATCCAAACCAAACCCAAATGCAACGTGAAGCTTATGCAACTGTGTCACTTTTTGCTATGAATTTGTCAAACTGCACAAAACTTTTTAAAATGAAGAGCAAATCATATTTCTGGAGGCATCTGCTGTGCTTCTGAAACGGCTTCATCTCATCTACCTTCACTTAATTTGGTTTGTGCCAGCCAAAGTTAAACTCATGCCTGATTGGTTTGAGTGTTGTTGTTGTTGTTTTCTTTCTGATGAAGTTGTATACAAGTTTGGTCCTTCTGGTCTTTAGTGCTAAAATAAATTGAAAATATTACTGGCAGTTGCGGACCTCCCATTATGGATGATGGGGCAAATGCCCCAGGCGTGAGCCTTTAGGACCCCATGGAAGCTTCTCGGAGGCTCCTGACAGGGTCAGAAACTGTGCTCCAGAAAAGCAGAAGCATAGTTTGAAGCCTCGGGAAGTTTCACCAATGCAGCCTGCAGTCGTGCAAGGCTCTGTGAGCCTCAGGTGAGTGGGGGTGTGTGAATATGCATGCAGGGGACAGCAGCATCCCATGGGGGGGAGGTGCCATCTCGGACCTTTGGAGCATGAGGCTAGGGAGGTCCACCACTGATTATATCTGGCATAGCTATTCCTGAAGACCCAATCCAATCTGAGCATGGGCACAGCAAACCATGCATGGAAGATTTCCAGAGGGTCCGATAAACTCCTTTTATGAGAGTTGCTTGCATGCATGTGTAACTCTCTATCCACCAAGCAGTAGGCCGGTTCAGTGTGGACAGCAGAGTATCCACCTATGGTTGTACAAGTCCACTCTAAGTGAGACCAATAAAGATAATGATATAACGACACAAGTAAACACTCTTACAATTTGTTAAATTCAACTTCCATCTATGACTCAGGGCACAGATACAATATGCATAAATCTTCATGTGTATAATTACAATCTGATTGCTGCTATATTATGCAAATTATTTCGATATAATTTTTATCAGAATTGCAACTCCGTACCCAGAAAGATGCACCGGATGATAAAGCAAAACATATATTTTAGACACAAAACAGTATCATAGCAACTGGAGTTCGAGTTTGGTGATTGGACCAACACTCACAGTTCTTTTGGATCACCAGATCTCTCACTGTACTCGAAAAGTGACAATAGTGTAGATCCTGCAGCCCTGAAAATGGTTATATTGTGTACCAGCACCAGCTTCACCATGCCTTTCCTTCCTCTGGTGCCTCCTCCCCCAACTCTTTCCATTTCTTGGGAGCCTTCTCCCAACCACTGCCTTAGCTGTGGCCTTATCTCAGCACTCTCCCTCCCTCCCATTCTACTGAAGCTCAGTCCTGCACAGGGCAAGCTCAGGACCTTCTGGTGCTTGAGGTGGCATGCCAAATACTGCCCCTCTTACACGGTGATGAAAAGTGTTGTCCAAGGCAACCTGATTCCTATTGTCCAAGAATTCCAAAACCCCCGCATCCTTCATCTGCATGCAGACTCCCATTGGCTGAGTGTTCCAAAGCCTTGGCATCCTTCATTTGCATGAAGTCTGTAGCTCTGCCTATTCGCACAGAGGGTGATAGGTCCAGAATTTTCAGTTCAACTGCTAAAGGAGGGGTTAAGAGGGTAGGGACTCAATTGCATGGGTTTTTCCCTCCCCCCCCCCTTCTCTCTCTTCTCCTGTTGTGAAGTTAGGGTTTTACCGTTGGCAGGGCATTAGCCAGGGAGGGAGGTGGCTGTTTTGGTGGGCTTCGAAGAATGTTGGCTTTGTGAAGTTAGCAAATCTGTAGGGCGGAAACTGAGCCAGTAGGTATTATGTTTGGCAGGGTAGGAGTTGCTGACTTGGTGTACGTCTGATACTGTTCTATTTTCCTCCTTTTCCTAATTCTTTCAGTTAATCAATTTGTTGTGTTAACTTACCTCATTGCCTCTGTATGTTGTTAGGTCATGACTACATGGGGCCCTGAGAGTAACTTGCTCCTAGGAGATGTCTGGGGCAAATTTTCCTACTAAAGTGTGACACTGCCTCTGCAATCAGTTTCCCAGTCTACAGGTACTCCCTGACATGGATGACCTAGCAGCAGCTGTCGCGACTCTTTGGTTCCTCCATCAGTTGCAGCCCTTCCTGGAGAAGGCAAAGCTGGGCACTGTTGGTCATACATTGGTCACATCCAGGTTGGTCTACTGCAATGCACTCTACATGGGGCTGCCATTGAAAAGTGTTTGCAAATTGCAGCAGGTGTAGAATGTACGAGCTGCCAAGATGCTATTGCATTGGAATCATCCTTCCCTGGCTAAAAACAAACTTTGTGTTTGTGACCCAAGTCCAAACAATGATTTGGCCAAGCCTCCTCATCAGGGAGGCTTCTCATCTTGTGATCCTCTCTTCTTTCCCAAAACTTACTTTTGATACAAGGTGGTGGCAACAGCAAGAAAGGCTGGTGTAGAAGGCTTCCACAGCTGCATAGTCTTGATCTTTAAGGCTTGGATTTGCCTGAGTTTGCTCAGAGTTTGAAACTGCCGGGAAGCCTGGAAAACTGAGTTACCAGTGCCTCCCTGTTTTAATGGATTCAGCCAAGAGGCATTGGGAACATGGGAAATTGGGGAGAGGGCTGTTTTCCACTAATGGTCCAAGAACACTGAGAAAAATCAGGCTAATTATGGTGAGTTGGGGGGGGGGAACTACTTGATAGCTCAAGAACAGCACTTTGAATTGGATCCAGAAATATACTAGTGACCAGTGCAGTTCCTTAAATATAGGTGTAATGTAATGTGATTTTTACAGTCAGTACCCATGAGGAATCAAACTGCTGCTAAGTTTTAATACTGAACTTTTCATGTCAGGCAGCTGATTATTTTCCTGTTGAAATAAATACTTGCTGTTCTGAACTGCCCTCAGGAAAAAAAAGTATTTTAAAAAAAGATCTCTTCAGTTTTACTGATGATTCTTGTCCGCGGTGAGCAATATTGGGTCTGCTCATGGGAGCTTCAAGAGGTCAGACCTTTCATCATGGAGATGTTCATCTTTCCTCTTAGAATCAAAATGAATTTTTGCCTGTATCCATCCGGAAGAGACTCATAAATACAAATCACAAGAGTGATACCCATATGAGACCACATTGTGCTGTGCTTCTATGTTACATCTTTGTGGGATGTTGACACTGAAAGCAAATGATGGCACTGAAAATTCCTACATAGTAGACTATGTCAGAGGAAGCCAAAATATGTTGATGCTAATATGTTTAAATTGCAGCCTGGGAAAAAAGCAGGTTGGGTGTTAGGAGGAATGTTCAAATTCTAGGAGCAGTTACATAATAGAAGGGATTACCAAGGGAAGTATCTTCCCATAATGGTGGCCATATTTTTGCTTAGTGAGGAATTATTTCTCCTTCCTAGAGCAATTCCAGAGAATCAAGCAAACATAAGGACTACATGATGCTCCATGTCCAGTCAGGTTTAGGGCAATTTTTTGGCCTGGTCACGTGAGTCATCTTCGCCAGTGTCCATGACAGGTTGCTGTGAGGTTTGAAGTAAAACCTTGCACTGGGCTACTCTGGCACCTCCCACTTGCTGCCATGATCTCCAGTAGTGAAGGTTCAGAGATAAGCCTAACCAGATGGGCCATCTGGTACATGTGGGTCCTCGGCCAATGGCCTAGCTCTGATGCCTCCCCTGGTCCTCATCAGTTGGGGTTGTTGGCAGAAAATGAAGGATATTCTGATTGAGGGCTATGTTTCCTGAAGAGGCAAATGTACTCATTTAATTTTTCATGTCCCTTAAAAAATGCCAAAGGGTGTTTGTGAATACAGGACTGTAGGTCTTGAAGATGGCTCCCAGCACAGCCAGACTCTGGCACTTTTCCTCCTGTACCACTAGGGCCAGGCTTCTGCGCCATGCTTTGCACAGTGAACAGAACTTCCTCATGGGTCTATGTATAGATTGAAAAACCAGTCCTATGGCTGATTTAGCCTTCAGTTAGGAGATACCAAAGACCGATCCAGCTCCACCAGGCTGTCTGTTTGTCTTACAGGAGAGGACTGTACCTTGTTAAATACCCTTCCTGAACACTATTACCTTTGAAACATGCCCTGCTTGGATTGTGCTACTAGTTTCTGGACCTTCTGATTTGTGATTATCATTTCTGGAACTTAGCCTCTGCTTGCCCTAGAGCCCACTGTCTGCCTCTGGCTCCATCTCACTGGCATCCCTCCCCTTATCCCGAAGACCTGACTATTTCTGTTTTTGTACATTCTCCTCTCCTCCCACCTGGAATGGACTCCTTTTGATGTTGACAAAAATTTCCATGAAAATCTGCCCTCCTGTTTCCACTCAGCCCTAATTTCAGGGTCCAGAATTTATAAACCTTCAGCAACTTGGAGTGCAACTGAAAACAATTTGAAGCAGGCCATGTGTGGTTGGGTCCCATAAAGGTCCCATAAGGGTCCCAAAGGGGGCATAATCTTTGGTCTTGCTATGCGTTTGTGGTACACAGCAAACAAAATTCTTGATTTATGGGTTAATGTGTTTGTATGGATGCCATTTATCATTTATCAAAAGAGAGAGTGCTGGGCTTGATGATCTTCAAATCCTTATGGTGCGGCCCATCCATTAGGCAAGATGCATCAACAGCAGATAGGGGGATGAGAGGCTGGCAGATTCGAGGTACCATTCATTCCAAATCTGTGGCCACCTCCCTCCAGCCTGCAATGGATACAAACTGAACTGATCAGCTTTCTGCCTGCTAAAACCAAGTGAAAATGTATCCCCAGCCTCCTAATCTTGCTTCTGGCATGGTGTAATCAAATATGCAAGTACGGGATTTCCAGTTTGATTTCCAGGGACCACGCAAATGTAGGAGCTCTGCATTTACACACACACACTTCCTGCTTCCTGCTATTTCTCTATCTCCCCTATTTGTACTCGCAATTCAGTTATAGTTTATCAAATGCAGTGTGTTTTGCCATCCAAATCAATTAAATGCTATTTCTGTGGTCCATAAAAAATTTTTTAGAAGCAAGTGGAGTAAGCATAAACAAGAGGTAATAGCTTCCTGGGATGTGTGCAGTTGTATTTTGAGTGAAATTAATGTAATTGCTGCATCATGTACTTAGCAGCTACACAAGTCATTCTGTGTGATATTCTGTATATTTTATTCTTATTTTTAAAACTATAGGGAACATTATACACATATATGTATTTCTAATATGAAACCGTATAGCTGGAGGAAAATAGTTATTTTTAGTTGACGTAACATATTCTTAGCTATTTAACCAAATAAACTTCTTTGTATCCCTAGAGAAGTGCTTTTGAAAAAGCTTTTTATTATTATTATTTTACTTTCTTATAGTGCTTAGGGAAACTTCAGGAGGAAAAAATACACCACAAGCATCACACTTTTTGAAATCGTTGAGCAACTTCTCAGATCCTTTTCAGCAGGGATGGACGAGTCAAGTGTGGCTTGACTCAAGTCGAGTCATGAGTCTCCACCCCCATGACTTGGGTCAAAAGCAAGTCCTAAAGGGGGACTTTCTGAGTCACCCAGAGCATTTTGGTAACTCAAAAAGACTCGTGTCACGAGTCTTTCCCTTTAAAAAGCCAGCTGTGACTCCATGGAAACAAAAGGGGCTACTGCCAGGGTATGTGTGTGTGTGTTTCAGAGTTCTCTTTAAATGCTCCCCTGACGTCCCCATCCCATCTGTAAACAACACGTTTACAGATGTTGGTGCGTGAGAACGAGGCAGAAGCAGCAAGAGGGTGGAGGGTCAGGTGCAGCAGCTGGGAGCCTTACCAGTACGACACAATCCTTTGCAGCTCTATTCAGAAGTAGTCCCATTTGTGCAGGTCATTCAATGAGGCTTCTTCCTCCCAAGTAACAATGGACTCATGAGGTTGGAAAGCATGATCGCTGCAAACCACCTCCCCTTCCGGGCTTCTCCAGCCAATTCTAAGACAAGAACTCCCTTGAGCTCCTCCTTCTGCCCAACCTCAGCCAAAGAAAATATTAGACTTTGCCCTCTGTGCACAGAAGGGATGGATCTAAAATTCAGCATTTCCTGTTTATGGTAAAAAGAAATTCTACCATGGTGGTTGCATTCACAGACCTTCTTCAGCACTCCGAAGCAAGTTTTCTACACCCAAAAGAACTGTATCAGTTGAGTTTCTGATACTGTAACTTGGCATGGTGGAATGCCATGGAATCCCACTGATGTTCAGATTGGTGACTTGATCTCTAGAGTTCTAAAACTTGGAGGGAGACAATAAGGACAGCAGATCGCATTACAACAGTCTCTGCTAGCTCAACTCAACAATAAATGTTCCTTAATGGCTAATATCCTCCTTTCATTACATAACTCTCTTGGTGGTCTGTGAATCAGGAGGTGCCTGACTAAATTAATTTCAGTTTTAATTAATGTCTTACTTTCCCCTGCAACCTCCGTCCTTTCTACAGATGCCTTTAGCATTACCCCAGGTGTGCTGCTTATTAAGACATAACAAATCTCACAATCTCCCCTTTTTGTGATCGTGGTTGAACTTGGAGCAAAAATTCAAGTTAATCAGAAGCGTTGCTTGAAAGGAATATTATTGCCCATCAAGTGTAATGTGATTGAAGAATGGGAGTTTTAGTGAATCGGGCAGTCCAGTCTTATCCCCCAGCCCTCGTCCTAAAAACATGCACTACATGCTCTGGGGGAGGGGTGATGATCAGATGGCCTGGGAGAGGTAAATGGTCTCATCAGACCTATGCCAGCTATCTTGCTGGCAGATGTCCAAGAAGAGGCAAGGGCTGGGAAAATGGGGGTAGGATCCAGCATTCACTGCCGCCACCAAGATCCACCCCTCCCACCCCTGCCCTCCCTGTTCCTCATCAGATTCTCTCCCAAACCACCCATGACCTGCCCCCCACCAGCACCTTACCTGTTCCAATGTGGGCTGGACCTGTGAATGGTGGGCATTGAGTCTCTGGCCATTTGGGCTAGTAGCTCCAAGAAGCAGAATGGACAGCTGCAGTGGCACTCATGGCACCATACACAGTAGCAAGATCTGCGCTCCTAAATGCCCAGCAGGACTGGGCCATCACTGACCTACTTCCCATTCTCACAAGACCACAACCTACATCGGGGTGTCAAACACGTTTCATACTGAGGGCCGAATAGCATTCATTAGGCAGGAAGTGTTGTCATTAAGCAGGTCATAACCAAAAATAAACACTTTTTCTCACTTAGGAACTCATTAGCTGCAAATGACAGAAGAGGAAAATATGCAAATCTTGATCATCTTTCAAGATACTGGACAGCCCAATTTTCATCTGGGCTGCCCTTTCAAGCAGTAACATCTCAGCACTACTCAGCAGCTGAGAGCCTGAGGGCTGGATAAAGAGCTTCTGCGGGCCGCATCCGGCCCCTGGGCCTTATGTTTGACACCCCTGACCTCCAAGGAAACTAGCAAATGGGGCTAGTCCAAACCTAATCCAACACCAGACCCTGAAGAAGAAGGAAAGAGTTCTCCCACAACCCAGAAGCTATATTCAGTTTAAATTGTTTTCCCCATTTCCATCCCAAACACATTATATGAGCTGGGAAGGAGAAACTGGCCCTTAGTACCTCCTCCAGGCAGGAGATGATGTCTGATTTGAGGGAACAGGAAGTAGGTTCAAGCTTTTTTTGGGTGGTTGGGAAGCCTTACCTAATCCTTGGTGTACCTGAAGCTATGGAAGAAAGCAAAAGTGTGCATTCAGAGGGAACTGGGAGATAAATCTGCTAGCAGTTACCTAAGTGTATGGGATGAGATACTGCATCAAAGAACTCAATAGAAATGATACAGAACCGGGTTAGCTGCATAGCTAAGCCTGCATAGCTGTGTTGTGTACTATCTCTGAGGCACCCCCCCCCCAAGGCTTCAGGATGAGACCGGCCGTGTGAGAAAACCAGAGGAAGCTGTTGCAGTGCAGAATTGTGCGAGTCATTGAACCTGTATGAACTCTGCAGTGGCCTAACAATCCCAGGCCCAGAAAATCAGCACCCAGAGACGGTTAAGCTGTACTTGTTTTTTTCAACACATTTTAAGTTTTTCTGGCCTGGGCTTTTCCAGTGAGCAATAAATGGTGGAGTTATTAGAAGAAGCCTAGTATGTGCTACTGTTCTCACATATTCTATAAGCCCTGCCCTGGGTTTGTTTGTTTTATTCATTTTTATATTTAATTACCCTGCCTACAGCATTTGTGTTTCTGTTGCTTGCTCATGCTTGAGTGTGATAGAATTTGGAGAGCTGGTGTTCATATATAAATAGTACATTTGTGTGTGTGTGTGCATGCGAGAGAGAGAGAGAGAGAGAGAGAGAGAGAGAGAGAGTCCTGACTGGTACTGGCAGGGTCCACCTCTCCCTCCCCTGTTCCACCACCTGCCTGCCCCCTGTAATGGAAGATCAGAAGATCATCAGGTGGATGATGTGGTGTTGCCAGCAATTCCATGTTTTGACAGCTGGTTGACAGCTCTGGGAAGGGCAGGGCTGGCTCCACAGCTGTAATCAATCAAGGCCAATGGAGACCTGGTTGGACACCTGAGCTTCATTTGACCTTGATGGGGCTTTGAATGAGCTAAGGAGGTAGCTCACAGCTGAGCTGCATTTGCACTTAATGGGACACAAAGGATAAAAGGCAGCTTCAGAAAGACCAAAGGAGTGGGATGCTGACCCAGAGGGAGAGCTGGAAGCGGGACGCTGACCCAGAGGGAAACCCAGACCCTGAGGGAGACGCTACCTGACCCGGAGGGAACCAGACCAAGAGGGCTACCTGACACACACCTACAGGAGAAGGGGACTGCCAGGACCCTGCTGGAGGACACAGAAGACTGGGAAGACTGGACTGTGCTTTGGAGACCGGATTGGACTTGAACTGGAGGCTTCAGACCTTTACCCACTGAGTTAAGTGGAGTTTTGGGGAGGGAAAGCCTCTGGTCAAGAGGACTTGCAGGGAGTGTCTGTGTTCATGGCAATAAATTTGGGTAGTTGCTATAGATAAGGAGTTCTGTGTTCATTCCTTTGCACACCACAGTGGTTGTTCTAGAGATAAAGAGGGTGTTAATTAGCCAAAAAGCGGGCATTAGAAGGGATATTTGGACAGAACAAATTGGCGTCATGAACAGGATTCGAAAATTAGGACATGACACCCCCTCCTTGCCCAAGCACTCCCTCATTCCTCTCCCTTCCCACTCCGTTCCTCCGCCTGCCTCCTGAGCCAGCTTACCTGTGGTCTTGCATGTAGCTGACTGCAGCAGTGGACCTCCTACATCATTGCCATTTAGGTGGTGGTTCTGGTGGTTTGCACCACCATATGGCCACTTATGACAGTGGAACCACCGATCTGCTATCTTAAAGCCCAGGTAGGTTTGAGCTGTAAGAGAATAATCCTATACATACTTCCATGAATGCATGTTCCACTGAAACATGCATGCACTTGTGGCATCAGGTTGCTGAGTGCCTTGGGGCAAAGGTTAGTACTGGAACCCCCAATCATGTACCCACTCTTCCTCATGGCGCATTGGGCACTACTGCTGCCACCAGTGCGGAGAATTCAACCTTGCCAGCTGGGTCCCCTGGTGAGCTGAGGCAACTGGCTAGGACTCAGCCTGGCTGACTTTACATGCCACCCTTGCATGCCTAGGATCCCACTGCATGTCTGCTCTCCATCTTTCATCATGCACTGCTTCCCCCGCCCTCTTTATTTTTTTTAACAAAGTCCAGCTTGACATTCTGAAGCACTTGAGTTCTGGAGAACTCAAAAGTTGACTGACTACTTTGTAGCATTTTACAACCCAATCCTGTGCACGTCTATTCAGAAGTAAGTCCCATTAGTGCCAATGGGCCTTACTCCTAGGAAAGTGAGGATAGGATTGGGCTGTTAGTTGGTCCTGTATGACCCCACTATTTTTTTTTTTTTGCTTTTATTTTTTTTAATGGGACGACGTGATTCCTGCAATGTTTACATTGGAAATAGAGGGTGTCCGTATTTCTTGTGAAGGTAGAATTGTGTGTCTGAACAAAATTCAATCGGTTGTGCCTTCAGGTTGAAAAATATGTGTTTGAGACAGCAAAAACACAATGATGATGATTTTAAGAAATCATTTTGTTTATTTCTTCATTGCTCCATTTCTAACCTGCCTTTCACAAAATAGTCTCAAAGTGGCTAACAAAAACATAAAAATAGTTTACAATAAAATCAAATTCAACCATTTGAAAATAGCAATGAAAAAGAGACGAGCAGATGAAGGTATAACTCACAAGCCAAAAGCTTAACAGAAGACATGAGTCTAAAGCACCTTTGAAAAAATGGGGGAGAGGGTTCCCAAATCCCCTTAGGCAAGGCATTCCACTTCACAGGAACTCTCATGGAAAAAGACTCTGTTCTGTGTGCAGGTCAAGCAGATCTCATTCAATGGTGGGATACAGAGCAGAGTCTCCTGTGAATATCTCACTGGACAGATAGGTCCATGTGACAGCAGATGGTCCTTAAGGGGTTGAGAGCCTAATGATCTGCACCTTGAATTGGATCTGGAACTTGAAACCAGAAAGCCTAGGTGAGGTAGTAAAGAACATTTTTACTTTGTCTCGGCAGGCCACCTTGTCTCTTGTGGGTCTTCTCAGACTGACACCAGCTCTTTATTTGGCATAAGTCTGAGGAAACTCTTGGGGAGGGTCTGGGTCAGGAATGGGGATCTGGTGTGCATGGCTGCTGCTGAGACCTACCCCTTTTGTCCACAAACCAGTCTGCCCCAAACTTCCCACTATCTGCCTACGCTCAACTTACCAGCGACAACAGAGGTTCTGCAGGCCACTGTGCTGTGCCTCCAGGCCTTTGTGCTGGTGTCAGCAGCCTGCAGAACAGTGGAACACTTGCCATGCCATTAGCCTGGCCCTTACGATGGTGGACTGAGAGATCTGCCAGCATAAGGCCCAGATATGATTGAATTCATAGGATTGGGCTCAAAGGGTTTGACTTGAAACACCAGCCCACTCCCCTCCCCAATCCCCTCGCAATCTACCACTGCAGCCAACTTATCAGTGATGAAGTAGACTCTGCAGGTTGCTGTTGCCTACACGTGAGCACTAGGGCTATGAACAGGTAACAGCAGCCCACAGAACATCAGAGCACTTGCTGTGCCAGCAGCCTCAGCCTTTTAGTGCTGGATTGTGAGATTCACCAGCATAAGGCCCGGATAGATTTAGGCTATAAGGCAGTTATACTTCGTCATTTCTGGGCAAAACTAATAATTCTGATAAAGCCTACAGGAATAAGTGTGTATTTTATTGGAGTCAGGAAAATAGTTAAGCATTTCTCTGATATTCTGAATGTTGTTAAAGGCAAGCCTCTGAATAACATTATTTTGGCTATTTGTGCAAATCCAATTAGCACTGTTTTAAGCAATTTACCTTCCTTGCTAATTGCTGCATAGAGCCACCTCTCATTTGCTTTTAAGAGATCTTTGGAGCTATATAAGCATTTACTCCTTCTTATTCCCACCTATGCATACATAAAATTATATGATCCTGGCAGCCTAGTACTGAATATTACACTGCACAAAAGCAACCTTTTTAATTAATAGAGTTTTCCCCATTAAAATAATTTGTTGTTTTTCTTTAAATTTTGTACTTGGTTCTCAGTATACATCAATTTAACAAGGCTCTGAATAAGCTATTCATTTTTTCCTGAACTGAATTGGCAGAAATTTTCAAATGTCAATTGCTTATTGCGAGTCTAGAAAACTCTATAGATTCCTATAATGCCTAACCCCCTCGGAAAATAATGTGTGAAAACAAAAATGAATGCTTGCACAGATTACCCCCCCCCCTAAATTATAAACATTTCAGTACATGTGTTATGAGATACATCCCAACTGCAACTGAAACACTGAGAATCCACCCCACTTCTCTCTCTGTTCCCCCTACCACAAATGATTTCAACATTACTTATCAAACAGACCACATTTTCCAGACTCACAAAGAGAGTATGGTCCAACAAGAAGCTGACGGAACATACCAAGATCCAGGTCTACAGAGCTTGCGTCCTGAGTACACTTCTGTACTGCAGCGAGTCATGGACTCTTCGCTCACAACAGGAGAGGAAACTGAACGCTTTCCACATGCGCTGCCTCTGACGCATCCTTGGCATCACCTGGCAGGACAAAGTTCCAAACAACACAGTCCTGGAACGAGCTGGAATCCCTAGCATGTATGCACTGCTGAAACAGAGATGCTTGTGTTGGCTCGGTCATGTCGTGAGACTGGATGATGGCCGGATCCCAAAGGATCTCCTCTATGGAGAACTCGTGCAAGGAAAGCGCCCTACAGGTAGACCACAGCTGCGATACAAGGACATCTGCAAGTGGGATCTGAAGGCCTTAGGAGTGGACCTCAACAAGTGGGAAACCCTGGCCTCTGAGCGGCCCGCTTGGAGGCAGGCTGTGCAGCATGGCCTTTCCCAGTTTGAAGAGACACTTGGCCAACAGTCTGAGGCAAAGAGGCAAAGAAGAAAGGCCCATAGCCAGGGAGACAGACCAGGGACAGACTGCACTTGCTCCCGGTGTGGAAGGGGCTGTCACTCCCGAATTGGCCTTTTCAGCCACACTAGATGCTGTTCCAGAACCACCATTCAGAGTGCAATACCATAGTCTTTCGAGACTGAAGGTTGCCAACTAACCTATCAAACAGAAGAGTGCAATGTGTGTATAGAAACCTAGGGTGTCCTTTCACTATAAGCCCTTCATAGATAACACCCATAATAAGGATGGACATTTTTCTAGTTCAATAACCTCCAGCATGTAATTATGCAGATTTGCTAACTAAGGGCCCAATCCTGTGCTGGAGCAGTGGCAGCAGCTGGTGCGCTGCCCAGGCAACTGCCGTTGTGTGAGTGCCATAAGGTATGTCGCTGCCACCAGAAGGCCCGCTGTGCTAAGAGGCCAGTGCTAGTTAGGGTCAGTGGGGGGACGGCAGAATTGGGCAGAAGGAGGGCAGACCAAGGGTATGATTGGGCCCAGGATGGGAGTGGGGACAGCGGCAGACTCTGTCGCCAAATCGTATGCTCCCTCCCACACCTGGAAGCCTGACAAGGCCTTCTCAGGTATCTGGCCACTAAATAGCGGGTGCAGATCAGAGGAAAGCTGTTGCTGACTGCGGGGCTTGACATGGGACAAGGGAACCAATGTTTCCTTATCCCAAGGAGAGTCTAGCAGTTCCCCAGCCCCATAGGATATAACGGTGGCCGTTTTGGCACTGCTGTACCACAGGCCACACCAGGGGTTAGGACTGGGCTGCTCGAAGATTCTATTTCCATTTTTACCCTTCCGTTCCATCTCTCTCTCTCTGCTGACAAAATTGTTATCCTCTCCTGTCTTGCTTCATCTTTCTTGTGCTATCTAACATGTTGGGTCAGCATTTATTTTGTAAACTTTTCTGGGCAAGGACCAGTTCTTTGTTTTTTACTTGTCAAGGGCGTCACACATGGAGAGTAACAATAATAAATATTACAAATCTCTCCAGATAACTTTATATCAGGAGAATGGAAAGAAAATTGTCTTTCCCCTATTTTCCTTCCCCTCAAGTTCTTAGATTTGTTTTTATAATTTTTTTTTATTTTCCAAAAACAAATATATTTTTGTGTTATGTGTGCTTTTTTAATAACAGACCACTGTATTCCTGAGGAGATAAGCCCTGCCAGGGGGGCTTTCCCAGGAGATTTCGCCATCTGGCAGCAATGGTGAAGAATTCGTGCTGAATCAAGCTGAAGTTCCCAGCAGGGAGAGACTGTGAAAGACTTAAGTAAGTGTTATTCTTTTTGTGTATGCCTGGCATGGACTGAGTAATTGATTGCCTGATCTGGTTCTCTTTTGCCGTGAAAAGAAGGGGGGAGGTTCCCCCCTCAGCTGTTTATCGTGTGAGGAGAAATCGTAGAAGAGATTTGCCAAGCTCGTTATGGATATATGAAAGTATAATTACAACTTTATAACTGTGAACTTCGATGGATTATAAATTAACTGTCCTTGGATAAAGTTTGTGCATTGGAGCATTTATTGCTTTGGTTTGATACTATTGTTTGGGATTGCCGGAAAGAGCGATTGGATGTTTTGAGATTCTTGCAAAGAGGAATGTGGTTGCCAAGGCTACAACTATAAATAAGATAAGAGAACAGAAACAAAAATGACCAGTGACATCTAGTGACATCTAGTGGATTTAAAAAGACATTGCAAGAACTAGATTTGTGTCTATAAGTGGAGCAAGGAAGATAATACACTGAGGACAACTAGTGGTCTTAAAGAGCATTGCAAACAAAAGATATCTGAGTTTCAAAGGAAGGAAGAATGAAGATTGCGGGTAAGAAAGTTCAAAGTTTGCCAGTGTCGGAGATGGGATTTGGAAAATTAGTACAAGAGGAAGCGAAAGGGAAAGATTGGAAACAGACTATGCAAGATAACATGGAAAAACTGTTGGCAATGGTACAGCAACAAATAAATCAATCTGCACAGACCCATGGATGCTTTAATTAAACAATTAGATGAACTTAGAGGACACCTGATAGATGTGAAAATTACATCAGAAGAAGACAAACAAGAGATTGAGAGATTGGGGAAAAAGATAAGAAAAGACCAAGCTAAAATATCAGAGATAGAATAAAATCGGCATGACGCAGAGACAATATTAATGGAAACTCAGATGGATAGTGCAGCTCGAGTGGTGAGGATACAAAATATTCCAGAAGAGAAAGGAGAAGATATGTTGCGACAGATTGTCAGATTAATATTAGAATGGATTGATACACTGATGGAGAAGATACCTAAAGAATTGGATTCAGTGAGAAGAATGAGCACTTTTTATCTGAGAAAATATGAATTACTAAGAGAAATTCATGTGAAATCCATCAGAAACTTTTACAGAGATAAATTACTGAAGGCTTCACAGGAAAAGAAATGGACAGTAGATGATAATAAAGCTAGAATTTTGAGACATGTTCCATGGAGAGTGAGGAAGAAGAGAAAAAAGAATTGTCAAGGCAAGGTGTGGAGATAGGCTGGTGGACGCACTTATAATTAGATTCAAGATTTGGGGGAGACAAATAAGAAGATTTGTATATGGAACAGATGCCATTTGATAGACTACTGCTAGAAACAAAAGAAAAATATACTTAAAAGAATGTGTATGTTTATATTGGATTTTGAGATGCAAGAAGAAATAGTAAAACAATGTATGATAAAATGGGCACAAAATATAGGCCATAATATCATAATAGATCAATGGGAACAGATCTGGAAGCATAATATAAAACTTATTAGAGTAACACATTTTTTAAAAAAGTATATTTTTAGATGTTATAGATAAAAGAAAAAGATGTGTATTTAGGTATTAAGATTTTAATTGTAGTGAGGATTTTATATGTTAGATATTGGAAGGACTGTAAAATACCAGTGAAAGATGAATTAATAGAGAAAATAATGAATGTGGTGGAAATGGACAGGTTTTCAGAAAATTTGGATTAACAACGAAAACCGACACCAAATGGAGCAATGGAAATTATTTTATGCTTGGCTGAAAATGAAGTTTTAGAAATATATGATAGGGCATTTAGATGATTGTATTACACATAATGATATGATATAATAGATGAATGATGAATGAAAAATGATATTAAGAGGTAAATTTAGAAGAGGAAACTGATTAATATATGTAATGATTTATTAATTTTAGTGATATATGATAATGATATATGATTTCCTGCACCCCCTTTTTTTGTGTAATGAAGGTCTTAGATTTGTATGTATCTTACCAGGTACATCAACTCCCGGCAGTTGCATCATCTGATAAGGGATACTAGATAAATGATTTTAGCCTTAACACTCTGCAATATGGGGATAATAATACTGGCCTACCTTAACAGGCTGTTGTCAGGATTAACGAGATGGTGTGCATTGTTTTGCGTAGAACAACAGTTCCTTCATTTCTGCATTATTAACTTTGCCCTTCTCTTCAAGTCACGTTAGAGCCCAATCCTATGCATGCCTACTCAGAAGTAAGTCCCATTATAGTCAATGAGGCTTACTCCCAGGAAAGTATGGATAGGATTGTAGCCATAGTCTGTGAATAGTAAATCAGTATTGGAATTTAAGACTGATTGGACAAAAATGTAAAACTGTTCATTGTAGAGAAGTGCTATTTATTACAGGTAATGAAACCTCTAGAGCAGGGGTCTCCAAACCCCAGTCTGAGGGCCAGATGTGGCCCGTGGTGAGCCTCTATCTGGCCCTTGGCCAACCTCTTGTCCCCTGAGAGCCTCTGGCCCATTGACCAAACTGGATCTGTGCTTGTGGGTGGGAGAATGGGGGTCTATTTAAGTATGTGCTTCATTTCTGTGGTGTGTGTTGGTGCTTGGAGAAATCCTGGAAATCTGAGCCCATTCATTCATTTAGTCATTCATCTGAGTTCCATCTCTAATGTATTTATTTGAATTTTATATTAAAAAATTTTTTTCCAACCCTCAACACTGTGCCAGATATTTGATGCGGCCCATTGGCCATAAAGTTTGGATACTCCTGCTCTAGAGTTAAGCATGTCCAAATGTGACCTAACACAGAATGTATGTTGCTAAAAAGCTGAACTAAACTGTCTAAACCCTCCTGTGATACAGGATCACAAAGAATAACTTTGGTGGTATTCAAGGCACTCTGTTCTGATTGAACTTGGCAAAAGGATAAGGAGACTGATTACAAACATTATTCAATTCATCCAGGTACTTAGACAGTGAGTGCTACATTGGCCTTCTATGGTGGGCATCCCAATGAATGTTGAAATACATGCAGACTTACAGCAGAGTCACAATGTGTTGATTATTGACAAGGTTAAAGGGAGCTATTCCCACAGGTGAGAGAATTAATTCTTTGCTGCTGCATTTTTGGACCTCTTGCGATATCTGTAAACACATCACTGGCAAAGCCGCAAACAGAGAATTACCGTAATCCAATCTGGATGGAACAAAAACCGCTTCCTAAATCCTCCAGAGCTGCAGCAAGATTTTAATCCTTGCTATTTTTGTAAAACAATACAAAGCTTCTCCACAGACACACACACAACCCACCAAAAAGCTGGACCAATGGCTTTACTTGCTAGCACTGCTGAAATGTCGTTTCTTTGGAGACATTGCCACATGGGAGAGAATGAATGAAATGCTTCTTCTCGCCTACAACAATTGTAGCAACAGACACTGTGGGCCTTTGCATGGTGGCTAGTAATTTGTTTGCTCCTGCACAGCTCTGGTTACCCTGATACCTGAAGCCTTGAAGGAAGGAAGTGAAATTCAACCCTGTTTGAAAGAGTGAACAGGGCATACCAAGGACATCCTTTGGAGCCAAAATTTGACCTGGCAATTCCAAGGACTATGAGCTTGCAGCCTTTGTTTGTTTTCTTAAGGGGAAAACAATTTGTGTCAATTCAGTGATTCTACCTGCAAAAAGGGAGTGTTGTATGCCATCATAATGGAAAACTTGGGTGCAGTGTAGTTTTCAGGTATGATAATCTATATAAAGAACAGTGGCATAGCAAGAGGAGGGCAGGGGCAAGCCACCCTGGGTCCCAACCCAGAAGGGGGTGCCATATGAGAGGGCAGGAGGTCTGGTCTAGAGGGTAGAGCCTCTGTTAGCCTGAAGATAACATCAGAAGGTCGCCAGTTTGAGGACACCGGCAGCTCCCTGAACGGCTGAGAATGGCGAGACCTTGAAGCAGCTGACAAGCCCAGCTGAGTGATTCCACCTGCTCTTGGTGTGAGAAAGAAGCATCTTGGCTGCCCTGCATGCGAGAGATGGAGCTGCTTGCCAGCCTGCGTGGGAGAACTGGAGGCCAGAAGTGAGACCAAACCAGGAAGATCCATCTGAAATGTTGTTGGTTCTTGAAAGAGAGAACCTCTACGATGGTAAAAACTCCCTTGAGGGATTTAGAAACGCCTGCCTATGTAAACCGCCTTGAACAAAATCAGAGGAGTAATCCGATGACCAGAAAGGCGGTATATAAATACCGAGTTATTATTTATTTTTATTATATGAGGCCCACCCAAGACGGTGGCAGCAGCGGGAGAAGCAGCAGTAGCACCAGGTAGAGCTTGTTGCTGCCTCCTCATGTTTTGGTGGCTGTGTGATGGCGGTGCCCCTCATTTCTTCTCCTTTGGAAGCTCAAGGGAGAAGAAGCTCCAAAGGAGAAGGAATGTGGCGGCAGCAACATCGCAAAGCCACCCCGCCCCCTCCTCCTGCGTTGCTGGCTTTGCAATGACACTGCTGCCCTATTGCATCTCCTTTTGGAAGTTTAGCTTCCAAAGAAGAAGGAACAGGGTGACAGTGACATCACAAAGCCATCCTGCTGCCCAGTGGTATCACTGGGGTTTGCATCACCAGGTACAGGAGGCCAGAGTGTCACCCCCCAGGATGGACCTCCTCCCATGCAGTGGGCAGGGCAACAACCAGGTAGTGGGCATGGTGATGTACCATTGCCCCGCCCCCACTGGTTTCTTGGTCATACCTCTTGATAGAATAGAGACATTTCAAAGCAGTTTATCTCATTGCATTCTGCTGTAAATTACACATCAAATGGTATATAACATGATGGTATTATTCCTACAAACTGTGAATTTAGCAATTTTGGTCACTAGTGGTGTCACCCCCCACTCCATGCTGTGTCATAACAACATCTCATTGGCTCTTCAAACAATCAGTCTCATTGGTGTGTTTTGAATTAAGAAAATGTACTTTTTGTTACATAAGAGAGTTGCGTTTTTGTTTTCTGGTTTTTGGCCATAACTTTGGATAGAATGGAGATGTTTCACTCTGGTTTTTTTTTCATTGCATTCTGCTGCAAATAACACATTGAATGGTATATAACATGATGGTACTATACCTACAAACTGTAATTTTAGCGTATGATCCCCCCATGTGTGTCACCCCCTGTGTGCGTCACTTGGTATGGCCCGCACCCCACACACCCCTCTAGCAATGCCACTGCTGCTGCCCCTTCATACTCAGCATGAAGGTCTTTCAACTTAGCCACCGTGGTCCTGTTCCTTCAAGAGAAGCTCAGAGGCTGAGAGGCCACCGCAGGCTCTTCCTTCTTTGTGCAGGGCCACAGTGGGAACAAAGCCGCTCAGCTGAGCTTGGAGTGGCCACAACCCAGAAGTAATTGGCGGTGGCATGGTGACATCATCACCTCACTTCACTTATTTCCACATCTGTGCACTCAGTGGGGTAAATTCAGGAGTCACTGCCCTGGGCCACAGAAGCAGTAGCAATGAGAGGGGATCAGACCAGGTGTTCTTTAGGGGTTGGAGCCACAGAGTCAACACAGTTCCCTTTGATTATGTCCAGCATATTATTCTGCCAATATGTCTGCCTTCATGTGCAAAGGACTTTTCTTCCACCAGCATACCTAACAGGAGAATAATTGTTAGTTTCATGTACAAAGCATATGGAAGCATTCTGTGAATGAATGCTCACCTGAGGTTAACATAATTGTGGAAAATAAGGGGTGGAGGGAGAGAAACAATCACAGCGATATCCATAGGAGATAAATTATAACTGATAAGCCCCAGGACATTTTCTAGAATACAACAATATGTTGAAAAATAGTTAACTCTGAATTATCTCCCAATGAATTGCTTTGTATAGACTTACATGTGAGGTTAAAGAAAAAAGAAATCCACCCTTTTCATATTTTGACTGGAGGTAAGATTTGAGTTTTACAATTTAATTTCTAATCTTTGGTCTGAAATGTTCCGTGGAGCTGGTTCGCCTCCTGACCCAGAACGGCCTAATTTTAAAATAATGGAATTACAGCTCTGCAGCGTTGAGAGTATCAATAATACAACAAAGAGAACAATTAGCAATTAACTATAGTGTGCACCACAAAAATTTTGCCCAACAGCAACTTCGAAGGAATTAGAAAGCATGAGAAGAAGAAAAAGGCAAGAGTTATTGTAGCCTGGTGATGTATTCCTTTAAAGGCAGAAATAATCTGGGTATGCATAAAAGTTTAAAAAGATTCTGTGTATGAGCAAGGTGAGAAAGATACACATGTGTGCATAATGCAAAGACACACACAAATAAAAGGTGAGTTAAAACTTGCCTGGAATTTATAAGTCTCTTAATCACAGAAAACAAGATTCAGTAATAAAATATTGATTCTAAGTTTAGATTCTCAGCGGAAGGTGTTCAGGATCAAACAAAATATCAAAGCTATAAACCTTAAAGCCTGATGGATTTGTCTGTTTTCAAGAAGGCTGACACACCCTTTGGAAAGCCAGCCTTCTTCTGTAGCTGAGTTGTAAATAACAGGTCTTATGAGGCCAAGAATTCTTTACAGTAGTTCTCAAACTTTTAGCACCTGAACCCACTTTTTAGAAGGAGAATCTGTCAAGACTCATCAGAAGTGATGTAATGACCAGAAGTGACATAATTGAGCAGGACAATTTTTCACAATCCTAGAATGCAATCCTAACCACACTTACCCAGGAGTAAGTCCCAAGACCGTACCTGAGCTGCGCGGACCTGGCCACTGTAACCCATGCCCTAGTGACATCTAGAATAGATTATTGCAATGCGCTCTACGTGGGGCTGTCCGGAAATTACAACTAGTACAGAACGCGGCTGCTCGTGTGGTTGCCGGGGCACGTCAGTTTGACTCTGTTGAGCCGTTGCTCCGGTTGCTACACTGGTTGCCGGTTCTGTTCTGGGCCCAATTCAAGGTGCTAGTTTTGACTTTTAAAGCCCTTTACGGCTCAGGTCCGGGGTATTTGAGGGACTGCCTCCTTCCCTACAATCCGGCCCGTGCTCTTAGATCTTCTGGAGGGGCCCTTTTGACTGTGCCGCCACTAAGAGATGTGAGAGGGGTGGCGGCCAGGAAGAGTGCCTTCTCGGTGGTGGCCCCCGAACTGTGGAATACCCTCCCCTTAGAACTGAGAACTGCTCCCTCGTTGCTAACGTTTCGGCGTGGACTGAAGACCTTTTTATTTCAAAAAGCTTTTAATTGTTGACAGGCTGGCTGGCATTCTTGCTTTTTATATGAAAATCCACGGAGTTTGTTTTGTTTTTAGCTTTTTAATCATTGTAAATTGTTTTTAACTGTTTTTCATGTTGTATTTTTAAATTGTTTGTTAGCCGCCTTGTGTGCCTGTTGGGCAAAAAGGCGGGGTACAAATTAATAAAATAATAATAAAAATAAAATTAACTGTCATTGTTAAAAGCATATACATAGTAACCTGTTCAAAGTACAAATCTGTAACATTTCCCCAAATGCAGTCACATACCATGGGAGCATCAAGTCTAATATATTAAAAATAAAATATTGAAATGAATGGGGACCTCCTGAAATTGGCTTGTGACCCACCTAGTGGGTCCCACCTAGTTTGAGAAACACTGCTCTACTAAGAGATCTGACATAAGGAAAGAGATAAGTGTCAAGTATGCAAATTCCCTTCTTTGGGCTGCTGTAGGAGTTCAATGGCTGATACAGTGTATAGCCATTGAGCAGTTCACCGCACTGGGAAATGATTCCTCCCCCTACCAATTCTTTGCCTTAGGTTGGAATTTGAAAAAAAAAATTAAAATGTATCTTCAGAACCTTAGTTCCACCATTGCAGTGCCAAAGTCAGGAATGCTAATGGGGTCCATCCTTTGCTTGTTTTTGTTGGAGCTATCTCATTGTAATCTGAGCTATCCATGTGATGTGAACTCTACTGTTTCACCAATGCAACACAGGAACTAGTTATGGAAGAATGAGATTGCAGTACCAAGCTGGCAGGGAACAAAAACCGGTTGATAAAATCAGCTAAAACAAGTAATAAAATATTTCTTGGGCTGTATTACCTCATAGTGCCAGAAGGGGTCGCATGTTTGAATTTTCTGCCTGTATTTAGAAAACAAGTGCACCAGGAAGGAAGGCAAGTTCTGGACATGTTAATTCCTGTATTCTGTGATTCACACCCCCCCCCCCCGCATGGGGAACATTCAGATATGCAGTTCCGTACCTGAACTAGAATGGGTACAATCCAAGAAAAGTTGCCACTTACTTCTGCTGGTGGTATATGATCCAGCCTTTTTCAGCTCAATCCTATCTGGGCCTTGCTCTGCAGGAACAAGTTCTAACAGCATAAGGTCCTTTGAGCCTGTATGAAAGCTGGACCACTGTTGCCCACTTCTGGGCCTCTGCTGCAAATCGGTTGATGTGCTGGGCATGCGACAACACATCCTGGAGGTTCTGCTGGTCTCTTTGAGTTGGCGATGGAGTAGGGATGTGGAGGTTCAGGAGAATGTGGGGATGGGAAGAAGTAGGGTTGGGGAGCAGGGCTTCTTTGTGCCAAAACTAGGCCCACCAGAGGTGAGTTTGTGCCAGCCGAGGGTGGTCAGTGTAGGTGATTGGGGAGGGTGTGTTTTGGGGAGGGGGGAGGACTGGGCCTGGGAGGGGGGTGGGACTGGTCTCTGGCACTTAGGCCGGATCCTAACCCCCCCTGCCAAGCAGCCCAGTGTTACACCAGGCTGCTCAGATTTGTGCCAGTGATTTTGCGGGCACTGATCTGAGTAGCCCCATTGAGATGGCTGCCATGTGACATGGGGGTAAGAGGAAATAAATCCCCTTACTCTGAGTTATATGGGATTCACCTAAAATCCTGTGCGGGATGTAGACAGGCTAGCCGGCCGGCCAGCCTGCCTGTTTCAGAGCAGGTTAGGATTGGGCTATAAAATATCTATTCCAAAAATGAAACTGAATTCTAAAGTGAAGTGTCATGAGTTTCACTACCCCCTTGAACAGCAATAGACACTTGAATTACATAGCATGGTTCAAATACCATGATCAAATTTGGGCATCACAGCAAACATGAATGTTTTCACTTTTTAATTTTATCTTAGATTTTATTTTGCCGTGTTGGATTTGAATGGTGTTTTATTTTCTCTGATTCATAATGCTGCAATTGTTGCTTTCAATAAGACAGTCAAACCCAATTATTTTAAAACAAATAACAGTCCCTGTTTTCAGTGAACAATATGGGTCCAATTACGATTAATTGACATTCTGGCTTGGTGTGCCTGACTAACAATTTAACCAAAATGTTCGGTCTTCCCATCTTCAAAGGGAAGAACCGTATTGCAGTGCGTATCCAGTAAATGATTTCAAATGATAAAGATCTTCATCATAATGACAAGCTCTTCACAGACAATTTGGAAAGAGAAAATAAGGTTAAATTTGCCAAACAAATTATTCACCCATCAGCAATGATAGAAATATATCTATTATAAAGAAAGAAAATATAAGATGATGGAGTGGAGTGCTGATGGTCATTGCTATTTAACATGTTTTATGAGCACCATTTTAGAAGCCAGTAATACATAAAAGGCATAAATGACACCAACAATAAAATATGATTTTAACAGAAACAGGGCACAAGAACCCGATTCAATTATACAGATGTAGAGGACTCTGTAGAGAAGTCGGCCCAGCAGGGGGGCGGAGAGAGCAGCAGGCTCTGCTGCCATATCCTAACCCCCCTCCCAGGCCAGGAAACCCTTGATTCTCCTTGATTCTGCACCCGCTCAATAGTGGGTACAGAGCCAAAGAGACCCATTGGGGTCTCCTGGCCACTACATGGGGTAAAGGAATGTTTGTTCCCTAACCCCAAGGAGACCCGGCACTGCTTCCCTGCCCCATTGGCTGCATCGGTCACCATTTTGGTGCCATTGTAGCCCTGGCCATTGTGGCTCTGTAGCCCATGCACTAGGGAAGCACAGGATTGGGCTGCCCATTCTAATAAGTGCCTACAGAGCACAGGCTCTGCAAAATCAGGTCTCTTGCTGCTCTCTGTTTTATGAATGGTGAGCTTCACAGATAGAAACAAAGTGGGCTCACTGAGTAATAAGCAGGGCCAGCCAAGACTTCCTGATGCCTGTGGCAGCCTGCCAAATGCTTTCCTCCCTTACTTCATGATGTACCAGCCTCTATTCCTTCCAGTCTCCAATGCTCAGCACTCTAGCTCAGCACGATCCTTCCCTCCACATTTTCCACTCTGTCACCGCCTTCCTTTTCCAATCCAGGGAGTGGAGTGACAAGGCGGAGCAGTGGAGGAATGAAGGTAGACAGAGATGGGTGTCCCCCATCAATATGCTGCCTGAAGCACCCATTTCGGTTGGCGTCATGGATGGGTCAGCCCTGATTCAAAGCCTTAGAAATGGTAATCAACATGTCCATCACTTTAGGTCAAAATAGGAAGTGCTTGTCCATTATTGAAACCCATATGTAAGGTTTAAAGAAGCCAATTAGACACTTTTTGAGGGAGGCAATATTTAAATGGGGAATAGTGCTCAGTACCCATAAATACCCAACAGACAAGGATGCATGTGAAGGAAGAGCTTGTGTACACAGTGACTAGCAGAGGAAGAGCATTGCCGTGTCTTTTTATGTACTCTGCATACCGAGAGACAAGGCACCATCATTAGGCTCCATGTTGATAGAGCCTATGCTTGGCTATATCATGCCGGGACTGGTGAGCAAGACTTGCCTGCCTCACAACACTGTCCCCATCTACAGTGGGTCATTCTGTGTCAAATGATCTAGTTTTTGAAAAGTGCCCCGCGTGACCATCACAGATTTTAGTGAAATTTTGTGTGCGGAGTCCCAAATGAACTTTGGTAAAGTTTCATTTGTTTTGTAAAAACAGCAAGGGAGATATTATGTCTCAAAGTTGTCAAAATCTCACAGTCGTACTGAACGTGGTCACAGTACAGGGTCAAACAAATGGCTATATCTCCACAAGTATTCCACCAGCGAACCTACATAAAAATTTACCAAAGTTCATTTGAGACATGTAGGGCTCTACACACAAAATTTCATTAAAATCTGTGATGGTTGCACAGGGAGCCCTAGACCACTTGACATGGAATGAACCGAGTGCATTGTTTTTCCACCTAGAAGCAAATGCTGTGGAAGGAAATATAAGGGGTTTTTTGGGGGGTGGGGAGAGATACCATTGAAATAATAGTTGTAATTAATAATAGTACTCCCTTCCACTGGTGATTTCAGTGTTTGGGAGACTGGGCAAATTTTCACTTCAAGAGCCCAGTCATTCTGTCCCCAATAATTCATTGGAAGTGTTAAGAATGGAAGCAGCCCTATCTGCATAGCTCCACCCCTTCATCTGCATATCATTGCCCTGCATCCCGCTTCTGAATTTACTCATGTGTCCCACCGGGACGTGCTAAAGCCCTAGGAACCGACTTTTGATGGCTCTAGATGCCCCTTGGGGAACAGAATCCTCCCCGTGTTCCATCTAATACTGCTTGCTGCATTTGCCGTGGCACAATTAACAGTCAGGGAAGTCTGTCAACTCTCTGCAACCTGGAACTGCAAATGAAAGTTGTCATAGCATTTCTGGGCTATTGTTATGCCTGCAACAGCCCTTAAGCAATGAATAGCTTGTGGTGTAAAATTGTAGTGGCAGTTTTTAAGAAGCAGGCCAAGCAACTTTAATATGTGTTGAAAGTAGGACTGCCAGGGAAATGTTTGGCATGGGAGTTTTATAAAATTTTAACCAAGGCTGCGCGTACAATCTGGGATAGTCTGCAAATATGAAAGTTCTGCCTCTCTGACACTGTGCTGCTGATGTAGAATATGATGTTTTCCAAAGGTAAGATCAGTCACAAGGATAAGAAAAAAAAATATCTCCAAAAATCCCTTTAGGTTGTAATTATCTTCCTGTTCTTGTTTGGCTGCTCTTCTGTTCCCTCTTAATGTTCTGGCCACTTCCCTTAATGGTTGACAATATCTGTATTGGCCTACATTGAACATGAAATAATGTAGGACATAGTGAGTGATGGCCTTCAAGATCTGCCTCGCTAACTCTTGTGGGGTCTACCAGCATAGTTACGGGGAGGGGCAGTAAGTACTGCAGGCACATCAACACGCCATGTAAATGGCCCCTCTCACTCACCATCAGAGCCCTTTCCAGCGGCAGCAATATGCAGGAGGCACCGGTTGGTTCAACAAGTGCCTGCACGGTGCCATCGCTACCTGGAATGGCTCTAACAGCAAGCGGGAGAGGCTGCTTACACCACGGGTTTTGGTGCTTCCAGTACCTACCACACCGCCCCTCCTGTCTGCCAGTTGGTAAGCTTCCGTGAGCCTGGAAGCCCTGCTAGAATGACTAAACAGCATTCTGTTGCCATTGTCCAAATGCTTCATTGCTATTCAGACACACTGCCGAGTTTGTTTTATGGTCCCAGCCCTCTTTCCAACGCAGCTTACCAACTTCTGGAGCTGCCTGCAGTTCATTTTCAGACACACCGCCTTTGGCGCCTCTTCATTTTTTTTTGTCAAAATGGCATGCTAGCTCAAAGATTCCCCTTCAATTGCGCTGACAATCAGTTGTCCAAATTATAGGGGTCTCATAGCATTAATCATGACAATGACGGGCAATATAATAGCTTTAAAGTGTAATTGTGAGGTACTGGTTAAAAAGAAACAAGCCCAGCGAAAGACGGCTTTTTATATATTGTTCTGGCGTTGTGTAGCATGTAGATTTCTTTTCCTACTGAAACCCTTTTATATTTATTTTAATATTCTGGCACTGCATACGGTAAGCCTGCAGCATTGCTGAAAATACCCTCAGGATACAACCAGACAGTGTACTATTGCCTCGCCACTGTGACACAATTATGTCAGAATTCTGTGTTTACTCAGTAGTGAATGATGGCCTGAGAAATTCCATTGTAGCCAGAAGGTGCTGGAAGATGGTGGGACAAGAGAGAATCCGCTGTGAGACAGGAGCTGGTCATGAGTTGTTCAGTAGGCAATCAAAAATAAAGCAGCCCTGTCCTTCATTTCAGGGAAGAGGACCACTGCAGTACACAGAAACCAAAATATTAGTAAAGCGAACAGGACACCATTTCAGATTAGGTGGCAGCAGTGGAGTGGTCCAAGATGCACAGCACAGTCTACTTTAGATGTATTTTCAAAAGGGGAAGTAGAAATTCAACATATTTTATATTTGGGTTGTTTCTTTTAATACCTCCAAATAACTAAATCAAGACCATCCATCCATACATAACAGTCACTGAAACAGAGAAGGGGTAGATGTCTAAATGCTCACCATCAGTGGCACCCTGACAGGCATAGAATCCCTCATTTGGGCCTGCCAAACAAAAACTAAGGCACAGTAAAGATAGATGGGCAGGCGGTCTGGTCTAGAGGGTAGAGCCTCCATTTGCCTGAAGATAACATCCGAAGGTCGCCAGTTCGAGGCAACCGGCACCGTGCGACCTTGAAGCAGCTGACAAGCTGAGCCGGGCTATTCCATCTGCTGTGAGCGTGGGAGGATGGAGGCCAGAATGTGAAACCAGATCAGAAAGAAACATCTGAATGTTGTGGTTCTTGAAAGATAGAACCTTCTTTCAATTGTAAAAATCCCTACGGGGATTTAAATAAGCCTGCCTATGTAAACCACCTTGAATAAAGTCTTGAATAAAGACCAAGAAAGGCGGTATATAAATACCTATAGTATTAGTATTAGTATTAGTATTAGTATTAGTATTAGTATTAGTATTAGATAGGATTACCAATGGCAATGCTAGTCATGATGGCTGTCTGCTACCTACATATGCCTCTGAAAACCAGTTGCAGGGGAACCATGGTGGGAAAGGAGTGTGCCTTCATCTTCTGCTTGTGGAATTCCCAAAAGCTTCCAGATCGCCACTGTGGAAACAGCATGCTGGACTGGATGGCCTTTGGTCTGATTCACAAAGCGTCTTCTTCTGTTCTTCCTGTAGAACACATGATTTGATTTGCTTATTTGAATGACCTCTTTAGTGGACACATTCTTGTGGTGTGCTAGTCTCTGTTGGTGAGGGTGCCATGCGGTAGTCTGGAGTATGAAAATTAATGGGAGTCTTCTTCTGGAAAAGGGACTTGGACTAGATCCCTAGTCGGTAGTAACAGCATGGAATCCAAAAGGAAATAAAAAAAGATGGTGGTGGGATCCAAATACTGGGTTTCTATTAGCTAACCTCCAGGCTGTTTTTCATTAGACTCTGACGCCTCCACATTCTGAGTCAGTACAGTATTTGCAAGATCAGTTTCAATTGGCATTAGTTCTGCCTGCCACTCCTCCCTGTCCCCAAAAGTGCAAGAGGAAGAACACGCACAGGCTTCAGTCTGTTAAAAGCACACATGCCAAGGTGTGTTAAAATCTCCAGCCTAATTTGTTTTACTAGTAACTGTAGAGAGATTTCAGCAGGTTTGTTTAAGGAGAGAGGCTAGGAAGTGGCAGCTTATATCAGAAGGAGCATACATCACGTATAAAAATAGTGTGGGGGAGACATGTATTTAGCTACATTGGAGACTTGGGTAAAGGTCACCTTCCTCCTATTAAATGGGTTGGGACACCAGAGTTTGTGGTTGATCAGCCCACTGCTGATATACTTAAGCGAATCATGCTGGTACTTGAAAGTTGGCAATTTACCCGCTCCATCTCTGTGATTTGTTTGAAAAAGTGGATATTTATTGGAGCAGTGGTGCCTCCGTACACATGGCTTATTAAACATGTTTCTTAAAAACTACTTCCACAGATGGCACGTGGTATTTTCCCCCCAATCAGGCAAGTATTGTTTTGTTTCTGTCTTATCTACTAACTTATGAATATACAAGTTGAGCAGGCAAACTCTCTGACTTTACTAGTCTTGTAATCTGCTTTGGAGTTCCTGGAAACAAATAACGTCTGGGCTGGTGCAGCTGTGAGGCAGACTGAGGCAGATGCTCTGAGCATCTGGCTGGAGGAGGCAGTAAACTGATGAGAGGTGAACCGTGACCTTTCCCTGCCTGTGGCTTCCCCTGGCCACAGGCTGTTGCCGCTTCCCGTGTGGAAATCTGCACCCCCCCCCCCCACTCACCTCAGGCTCATGGAGCCTCGCATGACCGTAGACTGTGTTGAGGAAGTTTCCTGAGGCTTCCCCGATGCGATAAACTGTGGTTCCGGGAAATCTATTTTAGGTTTCAGTGCATGAAAATTGTTACTTCAAGGTGCAGTGCTGTCACTTGGCAATCATTAGATCAGTTTTGCTTCAAGAGTGTTGGGCTTACAATTATTCTTGTTGACAAATGCTAGGTTATTTTTCCATTATATAAGTATTATGTTGTGGGAGTGTCGGCTAGACGTGGCTTGTCTGAATGAGCACTGATGGCTTGTGGTGTCTGGTGGCTATTAGCTCCGGAAGTGGCGGCTGGAAAGGCCCCATTTGACAGCTAAAGAATAGTCTGATTTTCGTAAATGGACAGCACAAAGCACAAAAGGGATTCTTAATTAATGTTGTGCAGGTTCTGCCCAAGTTGAATAGGTGCTGGAAGTGGCACCCTTATTTTGCACTTCTCTTTTTTTGTGTGTGGCCAGGGCTTCTTTTTCTGTCCACCCAGAAGCCTTGCTGTCTCCACCTTCAACCTGCACAACCAGCCTCTTAACCCATTTCTGCCCAGTCCACAGGTGTACACATTTGATCCCTGTTGCAGATATGCAACATTGGGAAGAAATGGCTTAAGGCAGACTGGGGGGATGCATAGGAATCTATGCACAATAGGGTAATTTTAATGTATCCCTCCCCCCATCATTTACACACATGAAATCATTCCATGGATGGCAGATGCCTTTAAAACATACATTCCCCCTTTAAGTGTTGATGGTTTAGTGCAGCAGTTCTCAAATTTTTCAGTCTCTAGAGCCCTAAAAACAATCCTGGGAATCCCAAGAGTGCCAGCACAAACCTAAGGTAGGTGGCAGCCACTTCTGGTGTGCTTGTGGAGCACCTGAGGGGGTCTCAGGGAGCCCCAGGGCTCCAAGAGCACACTTTGAGAAGCACAGGTTTAATTCATACAAATTAAAAAGACCTCTGATAGCATTCTAGTTGAGTTCTTGAGATGCTGGAAGAGACTATAAAGCCCTGTCAAACATAAAGCCCTGTTGGAAGAGACTATAAAGCTGTGAAACAGGATGAGCCTTCCACCTGCTACCCATATCAACCTGGACAATCTGAGTTGTGTTGTGCCACAAGCCGAGAACAGGTGCAATGTGTTAAGAAGCCTACAAAGCAACAGCTCTAGCCGATTCAGATGAGTCAGCCAAGCCACATGCTAGAGAAATAACTGAAAGATTGCAAAATAGCTAAACTGTTGCAGTGAAAATGAGCAAGAGTCTAGATTTAGATTATGAAAGTGAGTGCAGATTCAGCTCTGGCTGTGGTATACATCCAGGACTGTGTGGATCTTGCAATTCCAAAGGAACACAGAAGGAGCATATAATGCAGGTTCTGCCTTGGAGCTGAAGCATGCCATCTTGAGCTCCATGCTAGAAGAAAGATGGGGTATCAGTGTAACTAAATAAAGCTGGGGCAGCTGCTTGAGAATGTCAGCCCCCCACTTTTCATGCCCTGACAGCTGCAGAGTCATGCAGGGCTTTTGACAGCTCAGAAGCAGGGAGGGATGACTGGAATAAGATTTCCGTTGGTTGGGGTGGGCTTCGATGCCCTTCTCTACGGCTGACAAAACCAAAATTGTAACATCGCAGAGTTCATCAAAATAAGACAACAGATACCAACTTTGAAGATCTTCTTCTAAATACAGGCTACAGAATCCAGCTTTCCTGGGAGCAGAGACTTGGCACGGCCCTGTCAGACTTGAATCCACCATGTTCAGACTGGTTGAACAGTCACATGTGTTTTTTTTTCCCCCCTTCCATTTGGATCGGTAACACCTCAAGGGGTTGAACCAGGTACCTTACTCTCTTCACCGCCAAGGTGACTCTAGGTGGTGGGAGCTGTTTGCCAGGTCTTTGCCATGGTGCGACCCCACCCAGCTAATGGCCATGAAAGGGTGTGGCAGCTCATCAGGCCAACCACACCAGCTGAACTGGGAAGCCAACAGAAGCTTGGCTGACCTTTCATAGTGGCTGCTTCCAGCTTGGTTCCTCCTTCTGAGCGACTCTTTGCTAGAACAGCCATACAGAGTCCACTCTCCTCCCATCTTAGATAGAGGGTATCTGACCATCTGCCCGACCAACATTCCTGCCTCTGGCTTCTCTGACCTTTCTTTGCTGCTCAGGCTCTTGACTTGCACCTGTCCCAGACTGTGTACTTGCTTCATGCCCTCCTAAACAGATTGCTTATGGACCGGACCCCACTGGGGCTCACAGGACCCACAAGAGGCAACCCTAGTGCTCAAACAGAATTCCCGTCGATGTTTTTCTTTCTCAGCAGGGTTTCGGGTTGAATTTATCTGGAACAATACTAAATATAGAGAAAATGTAATCACAGGAGTTACTTCACACAAGTCTTACACTGCATTTTAAAAACTCTATGGGTATGGGGTTTTGTTTGTTTTTTAGATCCAGTATAAATACAACTGGCTGTCTTGGGCGAAGCAAGGAATTGGTTGAAGCATTTTTCAAATGGCAAATGCTCCTTGCTGTACTTCTTTTCTTTTCTTTTTCCACCCCCATGCTGCATTTCTCTGGGAGCCTGTGCAGTCCCACTGATACACTGGCATTTTCACAAGGAAGGAGGAGGAAAGAAGGATGAAGAGCTTGGATGTTTACACCTTCCTTCATTCCTCACATTTGGGACAGTTCTAGTGTGAACACTCCTAGGATGTGGCGCTTCTATCTCCACAGCTGTTTTTCTATCTAACTAGGCCACATTGCCAGCCCCCCCTCTCTCTCTCTCTCTCTCTCTCTCTCTCTCTCTCAAAAGCCTTAGTTGTCTCACCCTGAAAAAAAATGTAAAAAAAAAAAGTGCTTGCTCTTACATAGTGCTTTTTCAGCCACAGATTTCAAAACCATTTGCACAAAGTGGAACAGCATGATTAACTCAAGGTGACATTTGACCTACATATTGCACTTTGGTCTGAAGCAGAAGAGGCCAGCCAGCCAGCCATTTAAAGATAGGAGAGCTTGCGAGTCACCTCCAAGCACCAAGTCTCTCTTGGAACTGTATCCTGTCTTTGGAGGGAATGGGGTTCAAGGCAGCTCCCAATCTCATAACAATCACATTTCTCAACTTTATATCCCAGCAACTTGGCTTCAGTACATTAGCGGCAGCAGGGGTGGCACAACCCAGAATTCCACCTGATTTCCAGAATTCCACTTCAGGTGTGCCACCTCTGCGCTAAGGCCCCCCCAACCCTTACCATGCTCCTCATGTAGTTTCTTCAGATGCAGACGCGTGGAACTTCTGGCTTCATCAACAGAGACAGTATAACTGAAGGAGCTCCTTTGTCCACTATAAGTCCCGCACTTCCAGGTTTGATGATAGTGAGTAAAAAGCACAAAGTACAGTGGAGAATTATTTGTTTCTTGCTTGCTCAAGCAGGAAACAGATAATTGTGGCTTGCATCGGCAGCAGGTTGACAGGAGGTGGTGGCAGCAGACTTGGGGTGAAAGGGACCCTGAATCCATCAACCCTTGAGCCCCTTGCAATCTGCCACTGATACAATTCAGCTCAACTGGCCTCATAGATGGGCAGGCCCTGGTCAGTAGCAAATAGCAAAGTCAGGTCCCCCATTGCTCCAGCTGAGGCTCAAAGGAGTGGTGTCTGTCTCAAATCCAATGTTTTTGAAATTTAATTGAAATTGCCAGAGTCGAATGAAGATGTTTGAAAATTTGGAACAAGGGGAGTACACATTGCTCTTCCCCCCCCCCATTAAGTTTTGGTGGGGGAAAGCTTGCTTAGATACCAAATGTTGAATGCACATTTTTCCATCAGACACAGAAAGGCTAAAAAGATTCATGAACGTTCATTACTGCAACACCCCCTGTTTTAGAGGTGGCTTTTCACATTTGGACGCTTAAATTTGGCATCTGAATCTTGCTCATTTAAATATTGGGATTTGATTTATTCATATTTTTTTTTCATGGGAATTTTGTTCCTGCTCTACTTTTAATGCAATTATTCATGTGCTCAGTCCAAGGGAACTGTGCCGTTCTGGCTGCCTTATCTTAATAAGGGTACAGTAGAACTGCAAACAGCTCAGGAAAAGGCAGTGAAATGATTATGTGAATGCTAAGGTATGAGCACAAGGGCAGCTTTAAAAGATTCAACTTCAAAAGAAGAGGTGGGTGCGTGTGTATATACTATGGCTAACTTCTTTAAAACTGGGAACTGCTTATATATTTGAAGTGCTGTTTGAGCATGAAAAAAAGAATCTGGAATACTGCAATGAATAACTAAAGATCCCATCTCAACTGCCACCACCCCCTGCCCCAAATTCTGAGATAGGAATTATACAGCCTGTTACATTTGCATACATTTCTTCATTTAGCATATTGCACTTTTTTTCTGGTGGAACAGTTTAAGACTTTTTTTTTTTTGTCTTTGGCTCAGATAGAATTTAAACCATAAATAAATAGCTGGAAGTTATAGCCAGATGAGTGTCCCAATTCTATGTGGGTCTTGCACTGCCAGAACATGTGTCCTAGCAGCTCATGGCCTTTTGCGGTAGTGGGAAAGCTGAGCCTCCATTGTGTGTTTCTGGGCTGTTGCCACAAACCAGCTCCTGGAGACTCCACTACTCCTGGTAAGTTCTACAAATCTACTCCTACAAATCTATGGTAAGGCCACACCTGGAGTATTGTGTCCAGTTCTGGTCACCGCATCTCAAAAAGGATGCGGTAGAATTGGAAAAGGTGCAAAAGAGAGCAACCAAAATGATTACTGGGCTGGGGCACCTTCCCTATGCGGAAAGGCTACAGCGTTTGGGCCTCTTCAGTCTAAAAAGAGGTGCCTCAGGGGGGACATGATTGAGACATACAAAATCATGCAGGGGATGGACAGAGTGGATAGAGAGATGCTCTTTTCCCTCGCACATAACACCAGAACCAGGGGACATCCACGAAAGTTGAGTGTTGGGAGAGTTAGGACAGACAGAAGAAAATATTTATGGCTGCATTGATGTCAATGATGGGGGATAGGATTGGGCTATTAGGCATCAAAATGGGGGGGGCAGAATCATAAGGTAATAAACTGGAGGGTATAATTTCAGACTATGGGTGGGACTGTGGGTGGGGGAACACTCTTGGATGTTACCATATGTTTAAAAAACTTGCAAGAAGAAAACTAACAGCGAAGGCTTCTAGGCCAGTCTTTTCTCAGTTTTGCTAGTTTTCTGCTTGCAGGGATTTTTTTTGTTAAGCACGGGGGACCACTTAATGAGTCCCAACCTGCAGTCCGAAGTGGTACCGCTTTCTCAATCTTACCACCATAGGGCTCTACCACATCTCATGAAGTGTCCATACCATTCTTCTACATGTATAAATCTACTCATAAGGCAAGAATATTCAGCTTTCCATGGGATTTAAACGGCCCAATTGTGTGCCTGATTGCAGCCTTGCATATCCTGAAATACGTCCCTTTCGCTTTCCTAGTGGAACACTGAACTTCCAGCATATCAAAATACATGCATTCTATGGCAGATGTATATTTTCTCACCTAATTAGGCACTTCAAGAAATGTGTCAAAGCCATGACAATTGATAGAAGATGAAAAAGAAAAGGCACAATGAAAGAATCTATAATTCTAGGCAGTAACTGAGTTTTAAGAAGAATCATCTTTTAAACTGAGCAAGAGGGGGGCAGAGCTAGCACTCAGGGAAGTAGCAGGGAACCTTGGAGGGCTCCGCGGGAACTGCTAAATAGATGTGTTTTTCAAGGATCTCAATAATGAGGTACTCTTTGTTGCCAAGAAGAAGGAACGAAGACTGAGAGCTTGAACGGGGCAGTCTCTTGTGATGGTGGTTTCAGAGATATTTTCCCTGATATTGCTTTGTGCTGAATCACATCGTATCCCAGACGGCATCTTCGGAGACGATTCAGACAGCTGGGGACTCCCCGCCCCACGGTCTAGATAAAACATGAAAGCAAACAAAGCCTTTAACTGTGAGTAACCAGTTCATTAAAAGGCTATAAAAAGAATTGCAATCAAGAGGTTGGAAGGAGGGAAAGACAACTTTAAGATTATTTACGTTGGCTTGCAGCCACCCAGAGGGGAAAAAGAACGAATGTGAATTTAAAGAAGTCCCTGCTGGAGTAGTTGTTTTTTTTCTTTTTTGTAACAAGGATGATTGGAAAAAAAGGTGAGAAACAAGACAAGATAAATAAAGGATCACCCTGTTGGAATGGTACGCATGGAAAGAAATTAACAATTAATCTTTAAAGGATGGAATAACTTTCACTTTCATTTTTGTCGCAAAAGGCTTGACTGAGGCCTGAACAATTAAAGGTGTACTAACTTAATTTGACAGTGTTATTAACTTAAATTGGATTACTGACCCAGCCCTTTTGGATATAATAACTTAAAGATTATCTTTGACAAGAAGGGATGCGAGATAATAAGAATTGCTTTAACCCATTTTTCTTACCTGTATCTGTAATAAATAAATAAACTTTGCACACAAAAAATAAACTGAGCAAGAGTTCGTAGACCATCTACATCAATCCTGCCCCCTCACCCACACCATTTGAAAAAGAAAACAATTTTTCACTCTCTCTCTCCCACTATAAGCAGCAATGAAGATCTTGAGAGAGCCCATTTTTAGGCACCCCAGGGACTACTCGGTGCCATTTCCCAGTGTATTTTACTGGCGCATGGAAGCAGTGGCGTAGCTGACCAAGTTACTTCCTGGTGCGAGAAAAATTCTTTTTTTAAATTTTTTTAAATAATTTTTTTTATTGTTATCTATAAACAAAATAAAACACACACACACACACACACACCAACAACAACATTGGGTTTACAGGATATCATACACCTATACTAATATTTCATTCTCCAAAAAAAGGAGAAAAAAAATTTATTATCTCTAAATGCCCTGTTCTATACTTTCTTTCTGTTTCTATACTTTCATCATTTTCATCATCATCATCATCATAATTAACTCTTCTTCATTAAATTCTTATCAATATCTCATATAATAAATTTTACTACTAATATCGTATCATTTCTCTGTCTATAACATCTATAATACCTCAAATCATATACTAAATTTTACAATTATTAATATCATTATAACTAAATATATCCTCTCTTTCTCTAACCTCTATAACATCGCTAATTAACCTATAACATTCTAAAATTATTACTATCTAAAAAATACCACATTTCAATTATATATATAATCAATTTCTACATTTTAACTCTACCACTTTCCATCTTTTCCACCATTCATTATTTTCCCTCTTTCAATAAAATTCTAAACTCTTTCATTTATACAACTTATTCTAATACAAATTTTCTACTAAATACATACTATAAATCTAAATATAAATCAATCTACCACTGTTTCCATATATTCCAAATCATCCCCCTCAATAAATTCCATTTCTAATTCATCAAAATTACCTAACAGAATTGACCTACAAAATACTGACCTATATATTCTTATCCCAATCAAATATTATATAACTACCAGATTTTATCAATATCTTAAATCTCAATTCACATCTCTCATCATCTCTAGACTTTAGCTTCCCTCTTTCATTTTTAATTTTCCCTTTTTTAATAAACTTCCTACAAATCTGTCTCAACAATTCCTTCCTTAAAATACAACCTCTCCCTACTCTTCCCAACAAGTCCAAGTCCCAATAAGTCATCTTGATCTCTTGACCAATTTCTTGACTGATGTCTTTAATATCTATCCGTCGAAATGCATCCTCTCCATTCTGATCTGGTATCTTCCTCAGTCCTCTCTTCCAGTTTATCTCATCCAACAATAGCTCAAATAGTTGATCCATAATTGTCTCCAATACTGTGTCTCCGACTTCCATCTCACTCAGTGCAGACACTTCTGCCCAAAATTTCCACACTAATCTGGATCTGCAAGGACTGAATCATCTGTTTTTGCAGATCCAGATTAGTGTGGAAATTTTGGGCAGAAGTATCTGCACTGAGTGAGATGGAAGTCGGAGACACAGTATTGGAGACAATTATGGATCAACTATTTGAGCTATTTTTTTTTTTGAGCCAATAGAAGCAGTTCATCCATTTTTTCCAATATGCTGCTTTTCCACTCTTGCTCCAAAACGTCAGTCATCTCTCTGCAATTATCTTCCAGTCCACCTGCTGTCACTAGATGTTATAGACAGCTCTCTTCTACAATGGAATGTGAAGAATTTTTCAGACTCAAATTACCACTCCACAATGTCCTTCTGTGATCTGAGAGAATCCAAAATAGTTCCAAATCCAGAATCTGATAAGAAGAATTTATATCCGGAACAGGGTTACACATTAAAAAAAATATTGATGAAATCATGCTCCATACGCTCCATATAACACCAAGTGCTCAACGATCTTCTGAGTACAAAAGTCCACAGTGAGGTGAAAGAGTCCTTCCCCTCTCTCCTCTGATGAGCCAGATCAATCCTTTAAAACCAGGATTTACATAAGCAGAACTTACTTTGCTCTTCCCAGTACCTCGTTTCAGTAGATGATCTCCTCCACGGGGTTCCAGCAGTTTGTCGCAATTCAAAGCTCCGCGTCTCTTCTAGATCTCTAGACCCGCAATTAAAGGTGAGAAACAAGATATATCCAGGACCAGGTCCTGACCAGGTCCTGTTCAGGGCACTGCTTTGCCCCTCCCCCCTGCAAGAAAAATTCTGTAACCCCCCCCCCCCCAATGACATCAAATTTGATTAATTACTTTGGGTCTTTTTATTTGTTAAAGTGAGTGAGAAATGTTAGCTAATATTTTAAAATAGCAAACACTTGTTGAAAGTACTTGTTGCACTTTTACAGTGCAATCTATTCATGTCTACTCAAAAGTAAGTCCCATTGTGTTCAGTGGGGCCTACTCCCTGGTAAGTGAAGTAAAGTAGGATTGCAGCCTTACACAGTTTGAGATGTGCCGGAGGGGACTGGATACAATCATAAGAGCCAGCAGCTGACCTTGAGGAAGTGGAATTGAGGAATTGTGTGAATAAATGATGAGGCCAAACCACCTGCTGCTCAGTGCTCCTGCTGCAACTTGCCTCCCAGGTTACTGTGCCTTGCTTGCCTGCACATGCGCAGGTAACCTATCACAGTCAGCCAACTCAGAGCCCAATTCTCTGCCTGTCTACTTGGAAGCAAGCCCAGTCTAGTCAATGGGGCTTACTCTCAGGATAGGGCTGCAGCCTCAGAGCCCAATCTCCTGCATGTCTACTCAGGAGCAAGCCCTACTGGCTTAGATTGCCAAGACAATTGGGCTGCTGCAGCCTTGCCAGGAAGAGAGAGGAGGATAAGGGGGCAGGTAAGTAGAGAGAGGACTATGACGAGCAGAGGAGAGTAGGCTATGCAGGGCGGTGGAGCAACTGGTCCCGCTGCACAAGGGGAACCCCCTCCTCAGTCCAGGCTGGGCTCCACAAAGGTCTCTGGGGGCTATGCCTGCCTATGGGGGGCTCCATCTCTCTCTCTCTTTCACTCACACACACACACACACCCAGTGTCCTGATCAGCATCCAACAGCCCTCCCCCCTCACCAACACACTTCTTTCTCCCTCTCTAAACACAAACAAGCACTGACTGCTCTGCTCTGCTCCTCACGTGCCTCTCTTGCCATTTAAGCCAAATAGGGCTTCAGGGGGCAGCATGTTGAACAGGACAGGTAGAGGAAATCACAGAGGGAATGAGGGCTGGCAGGTGCATGAAAGGAAGACTCTGAGGAGGTCTGTGCCCATCGCCAGCATCTCAGCTGCAGGAGGGGGAGAGGACCAGCTCCTTGTGCCTGCCACGACCTACCTACCACCTCGGCTGCAGGGAGGGGCAACATGAAGTTTTCCCCTCTCTTTGACTGTTGCCCCTCCTCCCTCTGGAGTGCCTGGCACTGGCAGGGCTGCTGGCAGCAGCCCAATAGTTGCGCACAGGTGCTGTTGCCTGCAAGTTGTTGCCCCCTCAGCCACGTTGTTGCCCCCACCCACCCTGTAGCCCAGTGCACCTGCTACCCCCTGCACCCCATAGCTACGCTACTGCATGGAAGTGAGCATTAGAGATGCAATAAAGGAGAACCCTCACACCACCTTGGTCCCAGGGTCAGTCCCTGACATCTGCAATGGGTGTAGACAGCACTGACCTTGATGAACCAAAGGTAGAAAGCAGCTCAATATATTCAACCTCTCTTTGTATTCACACGGAGAAGAAATGGGTTCAAGAAAGTGGCTGAGTGTATAATAGTATATGTGCGTGGGCACTATAGGCCTGCAAAGGAAGGCTTTGGTGGCTAGATTTGGTCCCCACTGGCCTATCTCTAATCTACATCAACCCATCCTCATGGTTCTGTCTTTTCTCTGCTTGTTTATCTCCTCAGAGCTACCCACTCTCCGACTTCAGACATTTCCATGTTGACAACTGATTTGCTTTTCGAAAAGTGCATGTCCTTGAACTTTGCATTCTGGGAGAGTGTTCTCCAGGGCTCAATTAGTCACTTCAGATGCTCATTGATGATTGCATTGTGTGTAACTCCAGGGCCGTACAAGGAATTTCCTTCCGATAGAGAACTTTAGCTGGAAATCTTAACCTAACATTTTGAAAACAGGCATTTGGGGATGTTCTCTTAATTTTCATGTAGATTTTTATTTTTGTAAAAAAAAAAATAAAAAAAATAATAGGATGAGCTTTTTAATGCATCCCTTTTAGTGTCTCATGTGTAGCAAGCTTTCTGCAGTATTGAAGACAAGCATCTCCATCGCCTCCAAGATGACCAACTGTTCAATTTTCTCCAGTCCCATTAAGGGAAAACACCAACCTATGTGACTGCAATCAAAAGTTAAGAAGACAGAAATTCTGGAATGTACAGAGTTCCTCTCTGGTATTTGCTTGTTGATTTAGAGCTCAATCCTGTGGTCCGTGCCGCGCCTCTGCGGCGCGGACCACAGTTGCACATGTGCCGTAAGGCACATTTGCGGGGCTTACCACCGGGCTCCCGCTAGAGGTGGCTCATCGCTGGCTAACGCTGAGCCACTGCCCGGTGGGCGCCCAAGTTCCGCAGCTTGGCAGTGCCTGTGACCGACGGGCTGCGGAACTGGGAATGGGAGCGTTCCCAGGGGCTTGGGGGAGGCGTTCCGGGGAGGGGAGAGGCATTCCCAGGGGCATTCCTGGAGGCGGGGGAGAGGTGGGTCTGCGGAGCCGAGCTCTGCAGGACCCCAGGCGCTCATGGAGGGCTGCGCGCCCTACACGAGTGCCTTCACTTTAGTGGCAACCAAATAGTTGCCACTAAAGTGAGTAGTCCCATTGCGGGACTGCTTCCCTTACTCGGGGGAAGGGGATGAACATCCCCTTCTCCCGAGGAGCCTCCTGCGGTAGCACAGGAGCCGCCGGGTCCCGCAGCTCCACGCAGCTCAGGATTGGGCTGAAAACCCCTTGAAATGATATCCACAGGATCTCGATGAATTTATGGCACAGCATGGCTTTGACTCATCACCACTTTCAAGCTTCATCTTTGAATATATTTTATGATTGAAACTGTTGCTAGAGGTTGGGTTCAGAAGAATAGATCACAGACCCTACTGCTCACATCGCTGCTGTGGTGAGGACCAGAGTTTCACATGAAACATCTTTTGTGGCATTTCAGCTTCAAAGAGAAGTTTAAGAAGAAGAAGAAGAACAATCTTTTATTACAGTCACTGACCAGTACATAAAATATAAAACTATGCACTTGAAAATATCAGTGCACAAGGAATAAAATTTAACAATTATACAATTAAAAACATTGAACTAAACAATCACTGTTTTCAAAAGACCCAAACCCATCACCCATTCTCAGCGGCAAACTTCCCAACAAAGGCAGCAACTCTACTGAATTTAGTCCACTTTCAGTATCAGTGTCCTGATGCATATCGCCGAAGCAAAGAATCTCGCAACACTAAAAGTAATAGCTGGACTTGTGTCAGAAAGCAACAAGTTCATATATTGTTGTTGTGTGTGTCCCAAAAAATGGATCAGCAATGGAATGATAAAGGTGGCACGAATGTTCCTATAAAAGGAACAGTGAAAAAGCACATGTTCGGTTGTTTCGATATCTTCTGATCCACAGGAACACAGACGTTGGGACCAAGGTATCTTTTTGTAATGTCCCTCTGACACTGCTGAGGGGTGTCCTCGGAGGCAGGCCAGTGTAAAAGCTCTTCTATGCTTATAATTCTCCAGCTGGACAAGGTAGTGTGGGACATCAACAGTATATTTAAGATCTTCCCTGACATAGAATTCAGAAACATTAAAGACATCATTCTGCCTTTCCATGTCAAGGATACGTTGTTTAATGGTTGCCTTTGCCCATTCATATCCCATATCTAATAAAGTTATTACACAAATCCAAGGGCAACTATTTTCTGTTCTATTAAGTACATCCAGCTAGACTTATAGGTATCATGCAAAACTAAAGGCGCAAGACCTACTAGTAAATACCAAAGTTTAAGCCAGTATGAAAAAATAACTATCCAGATCTTAGCCTCTATTTTAATCTGGCCTGTCTCCAGACGTATCTTAACATTAGATATGTCTCTTGGGACCTCCAGTACCGCCCTCAGAAACTTAGATTGTACCCTCTCCAAGGTCTTAATATTTGGGGGCAGCCCAAGTTGGGAGCCATACAATAGCTGAGCCAGTGTCTTTGTTCGGAATAACCTGAGGGCAGCAGGGAGATAGCGCCCTCCGTTCGTTTTCATATATTGTATGATAGCAGAGGAGCTCTTTTGGGCATTTAAAGCCACATACACTCCATGCGCTCTTCTAGAGCCACTTGAGTGTATTATTACTCCCAGGTATTTAAAGTAAGACACCTGCTCTATCCTATGATGATTAATAATCCATGACCGCAGCTTAGGCCTCCTAGCAAAGGTCATAATCTTAGTTTTTTTATAATTAATCATTAGCTGATTCTCCTCACAGTAAGTTGATAACTTTCGCAATGCTCTCCGAATTCCAATAGGGGTCCTTGACAAAATGGCTGCATCATCAGCATATAGCAATACAGCTATATGTCTCCCTGCAATTCTGGGAGGATGTAAATCCATGCTGTTTAAATGGCCCACCAGAGAGTTGATGTAAAAATTAAATAAAAGTGGGGCCAAGATGCAGCCTTGTTTAACCCCCTTTTGAGTTGGGACAGCATTTGTGAGGTGGCCCTGAGTGCTACAACTCACCTTGAGAGTAGTGTTCCTATGTAGAGCTTGAATAAGAAGAAGCAAGCGTCTATCGATGATAGAGGCCTCCAGCTTTTCCCATAACTTGACTCTTGAAATTGAATCAAAAGCTGCCTTCAAGTCAATGAAGGCTGCATAAAGGGAGGTCACTTTATTAGAACTATATTTCTCAATAAGATGTTGTAGCACCAAACATTGATCGATAGTGGAGCGGCCCTCTCTGAACCCCACCTGTTCTTCCGCGAGCATTCCCTCTTGTTCTAGCCAGTCTTTAAGCCTTCTATAAAGGTGACATGTGTATAGTTTACTAATAATACTTAAAAGACTGATAGGTCTATAATTTGCAGGGTCTTCTCTGTTGCCTTTCTTGAAGATGGGGACAATAATAGCAGCACCCCAGTCTTCAGGAATTTGGCCCGTTTTGTCAATGTGTGAAAATAATGAAGCTAAAACTGGGCCCCAAAAACCAAGATTATTCTTCACTACTTCAGGTGGGATCAAGTCTCCGCCTGGTGCATTGCCTGATTTCATCTGAGCAGCTAGTTCATGGATTTCTGTTACAGTGACTGAAGGCCAGGGTGGAATCTCTGCAAAGTTCAGACCACTGTAAACTACGTTGGAGTCTTTATAAAGATCATAGAAATGTTGCTCCCAAGTTCCAGAATGAATATGACAATCTAATGATGTAGGCCCACAACTAGGAGAGATCTTTACCAATTTCCAAAACAAAGCCGAGTTCTTAAGTTTAGCTGCTTGGATCAAGCCCGTCCAGCTTTCTCTCAGTGCCTCCTTTTTCTTTTGCTTTAACAGCTTTGTTGAGGTCTGAACCCAGGAAATCACTCAGGTCCTGTGCACAGGAGGGAATGTAACAAACGCTGTGGTGAACAGACAGTTTGTAACAAGTAACAGGAAGCAGCTGTTCCTGATTGCTGACTCTGTGCAGCTGATTGTGGGTGTGCCTTGTGCATATAACAAGGCCGAAGACAATCACTCCTCGGTGAGTGAGGGGGTGAGTGAGGGTGAGCGTGTAGGGTGGTGAGTGTTAAGGAATAGGAATCAGGATCCCGTAATGTGTGTTGCTGTATGATTGACCAGTGTTGCTGTAAATATTCTTGTATATAATATATCTTGGTGATGGAACCTAACTCTCGTGTCAAGTGCCTCTTTGCCTTCTGAGAGTTTGCCTTGGACATCAGCCTCGAGTTTCTGTTGTGCTGCCGTTTGATTTTGCTCTGCTGGAGACTCCTACACTCCACCCCCAAACCTCCCGCAACAAGCTTCTTATATAGTTTTTTTTGGACAAGAATATCTTGAGCCGCCTTTAGATTTGGGTCGGCTTTATAGAGTTTATAGCTGTTATGTAGTGCTTTTTTTGCTGCAACACAATCTCTGTCAAACCATGCTTTAGATGGTGGATAATGCCGCTTCGAGGTAGAACATGTTTTAACATTAAGATGCTGTTTCAACTCATTAATCAGTTCCTGAAAGGTGCCCACTAGATTAGATGCTTCCCCAGTATGAGTTAGGGATTTTTTAAAATTTTGCATACAATCTGAGGCAAATAGGGTGCGGAATTCAGAATCCTTTTCTGAGGACCATTTGGTGCGACCATATGTTCCCCCCTCTGGAAGTAAAACAAAGTTATAATATTTGGTGTTCCGTATTTGAGGACAAGACACTTTCAAAAGCAGTGAAACAGGTAAATGATCACTGCATAAGATAGAGAAAACCTCCAAGTCTTCCAAAAAGGGAATCACATCTGTAGACACCATAAAATAGTCTATCTGGCTCATTCTGAATCCAGAGAGATATGTAAGTTCAGCTGGGTGATCTTTCCCAAATGCACCATTTAGAATGTGCAAATTAAGCCTTATAGTCATTTGCTTCAGCAAGAGCCCCGCATAATTAGATTTTAAGTCTTTAGATTTCCGTTTTAAAAGAAGGTCATCTAATCCTGGAGTGGAGGGATAAAGGTAAACCTTTTGTTGGGCATATAGAGTATAGTCATCTGGTCCCAATCTAGCATTAAAATCTCCTCCCAGGACCAGATATGCATTGGGATGGGACTGAAGTAAGTTAGTTATATAAGCTTCAAGTTCAGTCCATAATATTCTAGTCTGCAATCTCTTTCCTTGGGGAGGAAGATAATTAGCAAAGCTCCCCAAGTAAACTGAAGCATAATAGCCATAGCATAATGCTCAAAAGATGGAAGTACCCTTGTGGTTACACAGAGCGATGTAGCAACTAGTACTCCCAAACCTCCTTTACATCTTCCACGTCCAACCCCAGGGGTTGCTCCCAGCGAATAAGAATTAAAACCATTAAGGAACAGATCCCCTGTAGTCCAGGTTTCTTGGAGCATCACTATGTCCTTAGTAAGAAGATATTCTCTAGAAGAAGCGTCTTGTAATAAGCTGGTCCAACCATTGACATTCCAAGTTATGAGACTAATTTTGTTTATGTACTGGTCTGCCACCTGTCAAGCAGGAAAAGATGGAACATGTTCTTCTGCAGATAATCTTCCTGTTCCTTCAGGTGCTTTAACTGGAACTTCTTCATTCAAGAGAATAGGGGAGATCAACTGGTTCTCTCCCAGAAAAGGGACCTCTTGGGGGTAAAATGCCTTGTTTGAGTTATATTCCAATTTCCCTAAGACAGCAGAAACATCCTCTTGACGCACCGAGGTTATCTGGGAGTTCACTGCTGAACCATCCTCAGGATCCATGTACATCTGAGTATTTACTAAATTTTGTACTCCTACTGAATTCCCCTTAAAGGGAATATGAGGCCTCATTATCGGTGCAGTAATAATAATTTTTTGTGAGGGAATAATCTCTGTCTCCAAAGTCTGCCCACCTGGAGTATCTACCTCTGTTCCATCCATACAGACCTGTGACATACATGTCAAGGAAGGATCTTTGGGGGTACTGATAGAAATTGCACCATCTGCGAATGATATCAGAGATGATGTCTTTCCTGGACAGACATTCATCATTTCTAAAGAATCCTCAGTAGATGCTAAGAGATGGAGCGAAGCATCAACCCGTCCCATAAATTTAACCCCCTCTGCATCTGCCTCCAAGGACATATCTATAAAATCAGGATTTGGGTCTATAAAGTTTTCCATAAGCAGACTTGACTGGGAAGGGAGTTCAGAACTTGGCATGTCACTTTCTCTTTCCAAGTCCCACAGTTTCCTGAACTTTTTCCTTCCTGACTCAAGGAGCATATCCAACTTGCTCTTTATAAGTAACAATTCATTATGTTTGGGTAGTTGGCTGCCAATCAGTTTCAGTTTCAGTTTCAATTTATTTGCTTAAAACCATAGGTCGTCGCAATACATTAAAAGAAGAACAACAACAAAATATATAACAATGACCAATAAAAACACTCATCCTTAAGATTTATGGAGTTTCGCACGGATCTTTTTTGCGGCTTTGGCAAACTTTGCTACTTGATAAGTGATAGTAACATCTGTACCTGCAAGCAAACTACATAGCTGAGCAGGCAAGGGTCTATCATGCAATAATCTAAGTATACCAGCAAGAAATTGATTCCTAGGATGTTCATACAAGGGACAATTAAATAAATAGTGAAATATATCATCAATAACCCCTAGTCCACATAGACAAACTCTTTGATAAAAGGGGGTATTATTATATTTCCCCTCCAACCAGGCCGATGGCATACATTGAAAGCGAAGAGCCGTAAATGCTTTTCGTAACGGAGCAGCAGTTAAATTTATAAAATAATTTTCCAAACCAAAAGATGTTTTATAAACATGAAACCAAAATGCAGATGACATTTGAGGAATAATACATAAATCCATCCTCTTAGAATAAAGGCTAATTTTTTCTTTGAGCAACTTCTTGATTTCATTAGTAATAAGAGAAGGAAGGGACTCTACATTGAGTCCATATTCATCCATTATAGGTCTAACCAAATTTGCCCAAGACTCTTGTGCAGGATTTTGAAGTTGTTCTAAAAAACATTTCTTTGGAAGGCGACTGCCAATCAGCTTGTTTTGTTTATCTCCAGGAGGCTTGTAATTACCATCTAAACCAGCCTCCTTCTCTAATTCTGCGTTCTTTGATACTGAAGCAAAGCCCTTATTAGCTTTTTTAATTCTGACCAGGGCATTGGTTCCCAGTTCTTTAAAAACTTGTTGGGCGATTATATTGTGTCTTCTCAAAAGTTGTTGTGAATGGAGAAGTTGCAAGGGCATCTCTGGTGATTTAAAATCCAAAAATAGCCTTTTATAACCATCCAAAGAGGGGAGAAAGTGGAAGTTTTTTAATTCCAAGGGAGATATGCTACGGCTCAATAGTTCTTCCAAGGAAGTAAGTATCCTTTTCTTGTATGTACAAAGTCGGGCATCAGTTCTAGGAATACAGATTACAATCTGTTTTGCTTGGAGCATTCTCTGGACTTTCCCTGACGGCTCATACTGTGAATGACAAATTCCAGCCGAGCTGGGAAGGGAGGTACATGAGGATTTCGCAATAACAACCTGGTCTTTCTTATCTCTCTGATGCATACTGACTGGTAACTCTCCAAGCATTTGAGTCAAAGTCACTAGCTGCTGTTCAAAAAGGCCCATTTTCCCCATAATAAGGATCAAGGACTCAGCACAAAGGTAGCAAATATCCCCCATATAATTAAGAGACCAATTAGTCTGGTCAAGGGGAACACTCTCCTTTTTTCCATTATTTGCATTCTGCCTTAAACCTTTGTGCTCCTTTCCTCTTATCTCCTCGGGGAATGCAGGTAAACAATTTTCTGTCTCTGTATCAACATTTGAGGCTGTAGCAAAATCCTCAGGTCCTATTTTACTGCTGTTCCGAGTACTCACAGGTGGTTTATCTCCGCTGGAAGGGAGGAACTTATCAATTTTAAGCTGTTTCTTCTTACGTTCCCTCTCATCTTTCTCCTCATTAGGGCTTGTGGCATGTTGCCTCTTCCGCAATCTCTTCTTTCCTTTAGCTGAGGTGGAATCTTTATTTGTCATGTCTACGGCTCCAAATGTTTGAAAACAAATGGGAGCTGAGTCTGGAAGATGTTACTCCATCGCCATCTTGGCTGCTCCTCCGAAGTTTAAAAAAAATCTTATCTTTGGAGAAGGGAGCATGGAAGATCTTCATGGCCTGACCAGAAACATTTTGTTTCATGATTCTCCGAAACATGGACTGAGCTTCTGCAAGGACTTCCCCGTTAGGTTGTGTGTAGGATCAGCGCCAGAACTCTGGATCAAAATTATGGGATCTTTCTAAAACTGTTCATTTTCAGCTGTACATGCTGAGTCCTTATGGGGGCATGCAGCAAGCACAGAGGAAACCATCAACTTAGGAGGTACTGTGCAAGTTCAGCAACTAAAAGTTGCTCAGACATCTCTGCAAGCACAACTCTTTCGTTTTCTGTTTGAAACTTCATCCCATTCCCTCTCCCCATCCCCATGTACATAAGAACATAAGAACAGCCCCACTGGATCAGGCCATAGGCCCATCTAGTCCAGCTTCCTGTATCTCACAGTGGCCCACCAAATGCCCCAGGGAACACACCAGATAACAAGCGCACTCATCCTGGTACCCTCCCTTGCATCTGGCATTCTGACATAGTCCATATGTGTACCAGATAACACAGCTTTTATCATACATAGAGAGAGAATGAGATGGATTGGAATACTAAATGCAACCAGTCCTAAAGTTAAAATAAACAAAACAGATAAGGTACAGACACTTGCTTTATGCCTTTCACATGAGAATGGGTGCCATGATCACTGCACATCACCGAAAGATAGCCCGGAGACAAACAGGTTTTCAGCTCTTCCTACTGCAGCTAATGAGCCATTAATCAGCTCTGATTGCCCTCAGTTTTCATTTATGCCCAGCAGGGTTCATAGAATGAGGAACATTTCCCATAACTTCGGGAGATTTTGCTAGAAGGCTGGAATAGAAAGAGGGTGATCTTTCACGAGCCCACCAGCAAATAGCAGCCTCCTTGTATCCGTTCAAGAAAGCTCTGCCTCCAAATTCTGTGCCTGAATAATAGCAGTGCTAAAATGAATTCCAAATGAAGGCTGCTTTCAAGTCACGGTACAGTCACTATATCTGGTTTCTGTCCCTATATCCCAGCAACAGACCCTGTTCAGGGTCAGTCCCTGGCCCTGGTAGGGCACTGTCTCCATTTTGTCCCTTTTTTTGCCTTCAAGAAGAAGATGGATTTTTTTTAATGCCCACATTTGCATCAGAATTTTTCAGGTTTCTAGTCCCTTTGTTTTCTAGAAGCTGTATCTTTGAATGGAGATGGATTGGATGGATGCATCTTGACCCTAGAACATGTACATGTAGCTCATGTGCATGGCACAACATGCCATGTGCTGCATTCCTTTTGTGCACCCCCCATAATTGCCTATCTACATTGTAAATGTTGACTATCTTTGGAGTTGCCAGATCCATTCTGAGACTAAATATTCTGTGACACATCCTCAGGATCGTAAGAAGAATTAATTGCTGCAGTCAGTTTGCTAACACACTTTGCTTCCAATGGCCGTGCAGTGAACCAGGCTATTGCCAAATAACCGTATATAGCATATGGCTGGTCCTGAGCCATGCGTAGCAGTGGGAGGGGGAAAGCTCAGGCAGTGATTGTTGGTGTGAGACTGTTGGAGGGGTTGTTGGGAAGGCAGCAGAGTGTCTCTGTTTTCATCCGTGAATATTTGGAGGGTATGACAGCATAATGTCTCCCTTTGCATTCTCATGGTGACATTTAGACATGTAGACTGAGAAAAAGGATGAGCAGATGTGCTGAGCTGTAAACTGATGGCAAAGACTACACTGGTGATTTTGGTGTACTTACTTCCTGTTTCACACCTATCTTTTCTTTGAAAAGTAGCTCCCACTTTCACATGTCATTTGCCCTACATGGGTGCAGTGGTGTTCCCAGAGGGGGGGGGCAAAGTGGTTTTCCAGGTGCCTGAATGCCTGTGGAAAGCGGCCCCTCCCCCTTGCATTCAGAGTCATTTGGGAAGGTGAGAGCAAAATGGAGGAGACGCTCTGAAGGTTGTCAAAAGTGAAAGTGGAGCAATCGCGCCCTTTCTGGTTTTGTGGAGGTGGAGCACAATCGCTCCACTTTTAGAAGCCTGGGGAGCCCTGCAGATGCTGGTGCAGGGTTCCTGGCACCCCAGGACAACTGCTGCAGGGACTGGTGAATGCATCCCAGTCCTGGGATTGCGTCGCTGCCTCCTCCCTGCCTCCTTGCTGCCCCCACCCCTTAAGGGGGCAGAGGCCAAGGCCTTCAGGCTGGGGTGTTGCGATGCCCCAGTTTGAAAACCACTGCACTACACCACTCTGGTTCTCTCACTCCCAGTGATAGAAGCTGGTGCTGTTGAATCCTTGAAGAGTTGTTTTTCATAATGTTAAAGCCAAGTTAAAGGAGGATGAGCAACGATTAAAGTGAACTCTCTTTGTAGCAGAAAAACACCAGGAGACCACTGAAATCTCCTTAACAGCAGAGTCTCCCTTATTTTTGGGCACATACTGTGCTTCAGCTACATGACAGTGTGCTCCACCCCCCCACCCCCCGCTTTTCTAAATGGAAATAAACCCTCTCCAGTCTTTTGCCAATTGCCACTGTGCTCATTGTTCTCAGGAGGCACCAGTCAGCTGGGAAATATTTTAACATGTAAAAAAATTAAATCTGTGTGTTAGAATGTTAGCAAAGGGTGTGTGTGTGTGTGTGTGTGTGTGTGTGTGTGTGTGTGTGTGTGTGTGCGTGCGTGTGCGTGCGTGTGCGTATTGTCCTGAGGTATATAAGAACCGTTGCACTTCTAAACTGAGATTATAAAAAATGCCAAGGGGGATTTGCTATGTGATTAAAATTAATGGCAATTGGGGCTCTGCAGCCCCCTTTGGTGGTCTTTAATATCTCGGCTGTGTGCTTCATGGTACAATATCGTTCAAGGCATCCCAAAGGGCTGTCCAATAACAATGAAATTAAAGGTTAATCTGTCTTTCAAAGTAGTTAAAATGGGTAAAAGCTGTTCCCTTTAAGCATTGCTGGGCAGAGAGATAATTCATCACAAGCTATTTGTGATTTATTTCCGCACATTAATTGTCCACATAATTTTGGAGCAGGCAGAGGCTGTCTCAAATGCAGAGGAATAAACTAGCCCTTTTTAGACATTTTGGGGAATACGTATGTTGAATGCATGGATGAATAGGGGGAACACGACTGCCAGGCCCTGCAAGTGTGTTCAGTGAACACTTGTGAACAGATGCTACAAATTGTACATATGAATTTTCTATACAGTGTGCTTCTATCGGCCACTAGAGGAAGCGGTGTAGTGGTGAGGGCAGCACATGATTCTTAGGAGGGAGGCAAGCTGCCCTTGCCTGATTCACCTGCTTCCCTCCGCTGAGTCCAGCACTGCCACCTCCACTGTTTCCTCTAGTGGCCATGGAGGGAATAGTGGCATCCTATCATCCGCCGGGAACTAGAAGAAGCAATGGGGGCAGCAGCACTAGATTTGGAAGAGAGAGGTAAGTTCTTCCCATCCTCATCTCGTGTGCAAGCATATGAGAAGAGGATGCAGCCAGACTCCATGCAGGTGCAAACTGAGGGAGGTGGGGGTTGGGGACTCCCCTACAACTTGCCACCAATCCCAACTTGCTACTTGAGGCAATGTTTTCAAATTGCCTCATGGATGTGTCAGACCTGCCATGCACCTTATGATTTTACATTTGCAAAGGCCTTTCATGCAATAAGCTTTTAGGCAATGGGCATAGGATATTAGTGGCACCATTGCTGCTAATAATCACCCCCTGCTACCCTCAACAAATCTCCTGGCAACCCTGATCCTCACCTTGATCTTCCCCCTCTCCATCCCAATCCTCTTCCTCCCCACCCACAGCCCATCCCCCATGTCAACCCACTTCCTCTGGCAGTAACTGGGTGCTCCAGTGGTGTATGCCTGCAGTTGGCATCCATTTGCACTGGTGATCACATTGTCACTAAAGCAATGGCACCAGTAGAGTGGGCCTTCCACTGTCAAACACATATTCTGTCAGTGGAAGATGGAAGACACCCATAGGTTTGAGCTATGAGTTGATGTTAGGTCATGTGGCTGTCCCCACAACATACACAAATATTCTGGTAGAATCTTCTGCCTTCAAAGGAGAGTCCTAATAGAATCACAATTTCTTTTTCCAATTCCCTGTCTGTCTGCTATATGTCCACTATATGGTGGTCCAATATAATTTATGGAGAATGGTGAGCTCTTTACGAGATTCCTATAAAACAGTCCAGAGGCTGCAAAAGTATTGCCAGTTAATAAGCTAATAAACATTCATGGATGACCCTCCTGATGACCTAATCATAGGGCAATACATTAAGAGAATGGGAGTAAAGCAAACCAGAAATAAAACTGAGGATCTTATTGGAAAGAAGAGGTAGAAGGCAAGGAAAAAAAAACATTTTCTACTGTAGGATATTTTTTCTCTCTACTGCCAAGTTCTAACTTTCCATACACTGAGATGTAAGAAGTGTTTGTACATATCTTGGCCAAGTTAGGACTGGGGAGCAGCCTCCTGAGTGGAGGTCCAGTTGTGAGTGGTAATGTAGGTGAGAGCTAGGCCACCTAAGAAGTCTAGGCGTTTGCTTTTTCCCTTGCTGTTCGTTGTGGTGGAAGAAAGTGGTGGGAGATGTTAAGTGAGGTAGAATAGGTGTAATGGTGGAGAGTGAGATAGGAAGGAGAATGTTGTTAGTTTTGGGGTGGTAATGGAGGTTGGGTTTAAGTTGGGGTATGCCCTGCCAAGTGATGTGTTGCGGGGATTAGAGGAGGGGGCATGGCTAAGGTGATGGAACAAGGAAGGGTGATGGACTAAGAAAGATATAGGGGCTGCGCCAGCCAGTAGTGGAGAAAGAGGGCTAGTCATAGAGGGACTAATCCCATTTCTGGCCCTTCCTTCAACCAGGAGCTAGACTATCTATCTGTTCTGAATGGGGTTGCACTCCCTCTGCAGGAACCGGTGTACGGCTTAGGAGTCCTACTGGATCTGGCAGGGTTTTTTTTTTTTTATTTAGGGTTGGGTTCTTAATCTCTTTTGATATGTAAACCACTTTGAGAACATTTCTTCATATATACATCTTCTTCATCATCATTGAGTCCTGACTATTCCTGACAACTTTTTAGAAGGTTCTTTTCTGTCAGGACCCATTGGAAATGATGTCATGACCAGAAGTGACATCCTCAAGCAGGGAAATTTTTAACAATCCTAGGCTGCAATCCTACCCACGCTTACCCAGGAGTAAGTCCCATTTACTATCATTATTAAAAGCATATACAAAGTAGCCTGTTAAAAGTACAGATCTGTAACATTTCCCCACATGCAGTCACATGCCATGGTAGCATCAAGTCTGACATATTAAAAATAAAATATTGAAATGAATGGGGATCCACCTTACATTGGCTCATGACCCACCTAATGAGTCCCAACTCACACTTTGAGAAACACTGGTCTAAAGCATTCTAAAAGACATTTTGGATAAAGAAAAGCCTTGCAAATGGGCTTCTATTTACCAATTGTCAATGGATACTGGGTTCCTATTAGCAATTTTGATATCATTTTTCTGAAACGTGCCGAGTGATTTTTATTCCGCATCTCAGCCGTCTGCATACAATCTTGTGGCGCTGGCCATTGTTTTCCTTACTTTACTAAAAGTAAACAGAAGAAGAAAAGGTTATTACTTGAGGCCACCCTCTGAGTCTCATTGACCTGTTACTACAGTGGGAGTGTTTTCCTCATGGCTGCTTCCCACAACATTCTGGAACAGGAAAAATGTGGATGGGCCAATGGCCTGGTTCTCTCATTGGGTCATCCCTCTGATGCAATCAGCCCTGCCCACATAGTCCAAACTGACCTGCACCATCATGAAGAGCAGCCACCCTAGAGCTGCTGTTAGTTGTGTGTAACATGGGGCTGGTTTAGAAATAACACTAGAGTTGAATCCCAATCTTCCTTATCATACGGTGCAATCCTAACCAACTTTTCCAGCACTGGCATAGCTGTGCCAGTGGGGCATGTGCTGCATCCTGCAGTCAGGGAGTAGTCATGGAGGCCTCCTCAAGATAAAGCAATGTTTGTTCCCTTACCTCGGAGTTGCATTGCCCTGCTATCAGTGCTGGAAAGTTGGTTAGGATTGCAGCCTAAAACTTTTATTTGAATCACAATACCTGTCTACGGGACAAAGTTTATTTGGTTACATTCTGGACCCAAAGAACGGTTTAGGAACATCTAGTAACATAGCTGAAGCTAAGAAGATGTGTATCTGATTTGGTCCTTGGATGAGAGATTGCTGGGAATCCTTTATAAGCTGCTCTGAGCTTCTAAAGAAAGAACTGAATATAAGCATCATAAATAATGGGTATCTGACCACACTTGTTTACTCTGACAACATGTTTGAAACTCTTCTGACTCAAACCTTATTGCAATTCTTCTTTTCAGATCCAGTCACTATTACCCATGTTGCAGACTTCAGGGAATTCTCAAAGGCCACCCCGCATTTGCATGAAGCATAGAAGAAGTCTTGATAGTGAACATTAAGCATTCGAGCTTTATGGATTAGAGCACAAGAATTAGAGCTGCTCTGTTTCCTCCTGAGGATGCTGTCATGGGGCAAAACGTTACATTGCTGGAAGTACATAGATTCCCCATGATGCAATATTTACATTGTTTGGCCCCTGGATAGGCACTTCGAAAACTAAGACTGAAAATCATTTTTTATAAAGTGCTCTCTCTCTCTCACATACACACACAAATTCTCTTCCCCCTCTTTTCTGATTAAACATTACTTAATTTTACATATCTTCTGCTTCAAAAGGGACCACTAGTTCCAAGGCAGCCAGTCTCCTTGCAAATTGCTGTGAAGAGTTTGTCTATGTTCTATGTGGCTATATTTGACAGCCACACGAAACATTTACAAATGTTTACATTTTCTTTTGTCTCAGCAAGTTATATGGTTTCTTATAACATTTCCTCCCAGCTCCACGCACCCCACCTCCACACACTCATTTATAGTTATAAAACTAATATTTGCTACTGCAGCTGAGATTCAAGCTACACCTGAAGGAAGTCAAAAGGGTCTGATTTGCCGGGGTCATAGGATGCAGAATCTCAGATGTCTGTGAGGATGCAGGCAAATCTGTCTCCCAGAGAAGCGCCATCTTAAAGCTGAAAGGAAGGAGGCATTTTGGACAGGTGCATCATTTCACATTGGAAAGAGTCTCCACCAATGCCCAGGTTGCCCTCCCAACTGCATTGGGGACTGGTTTCCTGTATTGGGGAAAGAGCAGTGCCCTTGTGACATTAACAGCTATTACATCACCAACCCTCAGCTTTCAACCCCAGACTACACTGCATGCCTAGCAACCAGATTACCTAAAGAAAGTTCTAAAGAGCTCTGAGGCAAGCGCAGGGGTTGGTGTGATTACTGATGATGTCACAAAGCCATTGTTTTTCTTAACTGTCATGGCCACAGGGCTGAACAGCAGCAGAATGGGAGTGGAGGGAAGAGAGAGAAGGGAGCAGAGGCTTCAGGTAAGGCTGCTGGTGGGTCCCAAGGCATGTACAAAAGGGGAAGGAGAGGCCATAGGAAAGTACTATGTGGTGAAGTATTATGACAGTGGGAATTGGGGCTGGTAGACATTCAGCACCAGCTTGTCTTCATAGACACATTTCCATTAACATTTCTGCAGATTGGTGGGCACTCCCCAAATGCCCCCATAATAAGGTATTAGGATGTCTGGAACGCCAAGGAAGGGACCATCCCATCTGAGCAACTTGCTTTCTGAATTGTTGCTTGTTTTAAAACTCTGTCGTCTCCATTTTTGACTGGGTTACTTGTTCAAATTGTATCTGTTGCCATGGGCGAAGCAGAAGACCTGGGACCCAGCAGCTATGTGATGGGTTTTCAAGGAGTTGCTGTGGTTGTAGGCAGCACATAGTTAGCCAGGATAGTGCTTTGGTTTTTAAAGCTTTCCATGGGGAGGGAGCTCTTTCTTTGAAGGGGGCTGTTCTCCAAACATTTGAAGACACTGTCCTAAAGATATCTCCTGATGGAGGCCGTGAGGAAGTGGCTGTGACAGACATTTTGGGATTAATTCATTTGTTGTGTCTAACTAGAACTACTGAGCCCCACAAACAATAATGAATGGGTAAGAATGAGAGATTGGCAGCTCAGTAAATCAAATTTTGTATAATTAATTACTAGTGTTTAATTACTAGTGGGCATTCCTTGTAGGAGGGAAAAAGTGGGATACAAATTTTTTAAACAGATTAAAAAAAAAAAACCCTGCTTGCAGAAAACAATCTAAAAAAATAAAAGAAAACCCATAAAAGTAGAGAATGTGAACCAGAGGAACAGGAGGAAAGGAATAGGTGGAAAGATGTTCAAGGGACAATGCTTTGAAGAAGGGGTCCTTCAAGATCCCTGAAGATGGATCTTCAAACAAACAGAAGATGTTTAAGTGAAGATAGTAGATCAAGGAAGCCAAGAGAAAAGCAAGAGATGGGTAAAATGAAAAGCAGGAAATTTAAAATACATGAGCAGAAGAATGCAAGACAGAAGAGAGTGGCAAAGGTGAGAAGCCAGTGAACTGAAAAGTCTTTCTGACAAGAGAAGAGACAGAAGAAGTGTGATATGGTTTCCAAGCATTTTGTGTTTGAACTTATGGAGCTACCATTACTGTTGGTTCATTTAGCCCAGAACCATCTATTCCTCGCAGATTCTCCAAGGTCTCGGGTAGCCATTTGTCCTACAAATGTAAACTGAAATCCTTCTAATCAGAGACATCAGTAACTGGGACTTTCTAGATGCAAAATATGTGCTCTGCTAGTAGGCTATGGCACCTCCCTACCATTGCTTTCCTCGCAGCCTTCATCAGAAATGAACAATGATAGATGGCCAAAGGTAGCATAAGTAGCTCCTGTGCTGACACAACAGGAACTGATGGAGAAAGGGTGTCTAGGCATAGACTATATTAAGCAGAAGTATAAAGCGAAATTCCTGAAGCAACCCACCAACCCTCACTGGATTTGCTGCTGTGATAGAAGCATATGTAGAAAAAATGTTTAAAAAAACCATTTCACTCACAGCTCACAAGCCTGAACATCTTTGTTGGCTGTACAGGTCCTAAACTTTGAAATAGAACTATTCTGTTGGCATGGGTGTGTGAGAGACCTCATAAAATGGTGGATTCCATGCAGAGCTGATGGAGAGAAGTGTGCATTGTGGGGGATCAGGAGAGAGAAAAAATTAAGGAAGAAAGCCAGATAGAGAACCAACCCCACAGGTCAAAGAGGGGCAAAATATGGTAAAGGTCTGAGACAGGTAGACCTGTGGACAGTACCCTGCCCCCTGGTGTCCTTTCAGAGGGGTTGTACCTGTTTTCCAACAGGAACTAGGAATATGCAGATCCCCCTTCCCTGTGCTATTTCTCTAGTCTTATAGAAACTCATTTGACTTCCCCTGAACATTCCTTCTGACATTTGCTTTGACTTTCATGTTGTGTGAAATTTCAGTGCCAACCCTAAGAAGACAAGTGGAAGCGCTTAACAAGGCATTTGTAATATCACTAAACAATGACAGTTTTGCCTTGCAAACAGATTTCAAGAGAGAAATGACTGCCAACTATTTTAAGTTGCCCTTCCGGAAACTTCTTCAGATCAGTCCAGAGTTTTCTCATCCCTGCACCACAAATATATCCCTCTTTTATTCAATTAGCTTTTCTAAATAAATGTAAGCCAACAATGTCACATTTGCCCAACATCCCAATTCTGTTGCTGCTGCTACCGTCTTGCCTTGATGCCTCCCTGGAGGCTACTCCTACACTTATCCCTAGGGGCTTTTGACATCTCAACTTGCTCTCTGCTTAATTCATTTTAAAGTTCATGGCTGCTGAAAACAAAATCACCATTGATGTACAACCTAGTTTAATTTCATTTTCAGCCCTCTGCCATTTTGTAGTTTACTAGCTTACAGTAAATCTCATGAAAATTGCCTTATAATCTTTTACCAGCGGCTGCACTCCATCAACTGCGTGGTGACTTTCGGGATATTTTCCCCTCTCTCTAGGCATCCATTTATGTGGCACAGTGTTAAACTGAGTCCCTGTGCAGTTCACCTTTCCTTCCTTGGCTTCCTTAATGGATTGGAAAATCATACTTTTATGTGCACCTAGGGAAGCATGAAATTCTTCTTTCTGTGAACTGGTATGTGGATGTAATTAAAATGTATTGCTTATCATATGGTTAATGATCAATTTTGATTAAATGGCAATGAACAGAACAGAAAAGTCACTCTAGGAAGCACAGGATGGGAAGTGCTATTGTATGCAAGATGGTATCGATCAGGCTTTCTAATACTGTAGCATCCAAGCACAATGCACACAAAAGGAACCAAACTCAAAGAAACCAGCACTGGACATATCTAGACTAGGGGTCTCCAAACCCCAGCCCGAGGGCCAGATGTGGCTCATGGAGAGCCTCTATTCGACCCGCGGCCAGCCTCTGATCCCCTGAGAGCCTCTGGCCCAGTTGACCAAACAGAACCAGAGCTGTGCTTGTGTGTGCTTTATTTCCTTGACTATGTTGGTGCTTGGAGAAATCCTGGACATTTGAGCCCATTCATCTAAGTTCCATCTCTAATGTATTTATTTAAATGTAATATTTAATTTTTTTCCCAGCCTTCGACACCGTGCCAGATATTTGACCAACCCTTTGGCCAAAAAGTTTAGAGACCCCTGATACATATACTATCAGTCATCTTTATTGCTTTTAGTCAGTGGCGTAGCTAATGATTGTCTAGCCCAGCGCCAAGCTCAAAATGTTGCCCCAGAAGTGATGTCACAACTGGAAGTGACATCACACCCAGGTTTTTTAAAAAGTGAAAATTGGGAGGAACCCACCTCCTCTCCCCAGCAGCTCACCACCCACTTGCTCTGCTGCCTCCCCCCAGTCAGTGGCATAGCTAAGGCATCTATCTACAACCTGGGGTCAAAGAACATTTTGTAGCCCCCTCTGCATGACAAAATCAAATTTAATTAAGTAAATAAATAAAAAGTTATTGGTTCCATGCTGTGTCTTAATAACATCTCATTGGCCCTCAGAATAAACAGTCTCAAAGGTCTGTTTGGAGTTAAGCAAATCCACTGTTTGTTCCACAAGGCAGTTGTGTTTTCATTTTCTGGTTAATTGGCCATAACTTTTGATAGAAAACAGATATTCCAGTGCTGTTTGTTTCATTGCACTCTGCATTAAATTTCCAATGATATATAACATGATGGTATTATTCATACATACCAAGATTTTCACAATTTTGATCACTAGTGTCAAGCTCAGCTTGTTGCCCCCCTAAATCTTGATGCCTGGTGCAACTGCTACCCCCTGCACCCCCTTAGCTACGCCACTGCTTTTAGCCAAAGATCTCTGCCTGTTTTATACCAGTGGGACAACCTTGATTTCACCCAGATAATTCTGGAAATTCTAGCTTGACAAAGAGAATCCCTATGTATATTCCAGTCTCCTCAGGACCCAAGTCAACTAAGTCAGGCACTTGCCCAAAGGCCCAGGGCATTTGGAAAGCCCATGGTCAACCCCTGAGGCTCTGTGCTATACTCATCTTTGTGTGACAGCAATAGCCTGACTCCATGGAAAGAGTAGTGCAATTGCTGCTTTCTCCCAGAACATCCCCTCCCCATCTGCACAGGAAGCATCCCCCAGAAGCTCTGCATCACTGTGGGAGTCTCTGGGAGACAGTTCAATGTGCTGATGAAGATGTTGTGAGAAGGTGGTGATGGAGCAACTCAGCCAAGAGAGGCCCTGCCTTTTCTCACCCCTAACTAGGTTGCCAAGAAAGTCCATTCTTGGCAGGAACATGCTGTCAGGGGCAGCATGGGAGGCAGAGCCTCACCTAGCCCAGCAAAAGAAAAAAGAAAGGATGCACCAAGTTTTTTTTTAGTTTTTTTTTAAAAACACATTTCCTCTCTTCCAAAGCTGCTCTGTTTTGCTCCACCTCTAGCTCAGTTCATTTAAAGAAACCACACACACACAAACCAGGGAGGGGCGCTGCCAATAAACTCCTCAATGGATGGTGGCTGCTAAGGGTTGAAATAGGCAGGGACTCCAGGTTCAGCCAGCAGGGAGAGCCTCATCAGAAGCAACAGACAGAGCTGTGTGTCAGCTCCCCGTTGAAGGAAATGACGAAAGGCAGCACACATATGCAGGGCCTAGGAGAGGGGGGTAAAGGGGGTAATTTGTACCCAGGCCCAGGGTCAAAAGGGGGGCCCAGGAGCCAAAGGAGGGAGCCCAGAAATTTTCTGGGATCTGACATTTTCCTATCTACTCAGTCTTGTTGCCTGTACGGGATGCTGGGGACACTACTATGACTGGGGATGCTGGGGACACTACTGATGCCACATGGGTGGGTAAACCTGGGCTCCAAAGACTTTTCCAGCTGTCTCTACCCTCCCCTCACCCTGCTTCGCCCCTCCCTGCCCCTATTCTGCTCACCTGTCACCACTCTCCCTACTCTGTTTCACCCCTCCCCCTTTGCAAAGGGGCCCAAAAGAAACTTTGTACCCCCTGATAAAATTCCTCTCAGAGGCCCTGCACATATGCAGAAACACCCCAGGAAAGCCATTACACGAGGCATGCCTCTTTGCTTCTGAGCCTGTGTCAGTGCCAGAGACCCTGACAGACATTGCTTGATACAAACAAAGGGAGAAAACACATGATCCTGCAGGGAGAGCTGTGATTGGTTGAAAGAGGGAAGTTATGCTTTGATTTTGTTTCCTGACCCCTTTCTTTTGAGACAGAGTGCATTTCAACAGTTGGTCTGTAGCTGGCAACACTGAGAGAGGGTGGGGGGCTGACCTGCTGCTCGCTACTCCTTTGGTGGGCATTGCCTGACTGGCACAGAGCACCACCACCACAGGGAGGTGGTGGGTGACTGCCCAAAAGTCACAACCACTTTTGTGGTTGAAAGACCATCACTTTCCGGTTAGGAGTGCAACCAATACTGGCGATTTTGGTTGTTGGAAGCCAATGTCACATATTTGCAGCCATGGATAATGCCCTGAATACAGCAAGATCTTGCTGAACAGCTATGTTAAATCCACAAAAAAAGCAGGGGCACAAAACACTAATCTAGTAGTTCTCAAACTTTTTACCACTGCCACTTTGTTGGCTCCAGCTGCCATTTCGTACCACAGAGTATATTGTGGTTTCCTGGTTGGGCCCCAAAATGCAACATCACAAGGTATTCTGACGCAGTCAATGAAGTGGGTCACATGCGGGAGCTACTTGGAAGCCACAAGGCATCCTGGGGCATGATATGGCCCAGAATGCCTTGCGGCTTCCACATTGTGCTGGCCCCATGACCCAATAAAAATTGGGTTGTCACCCACAGTTTGAGAACCACTGCACAAGTCTTGTTGTGCAAGATGTTATACTTTTAAACCTAGTCCATTAAGTAAAAGCTGGTTCCTTGAAACAGCAAAGCACTCAGTGTTCTGAATGTGAACCTATGGTGAGCACTAGCAAGTGTGGCAGGGCTTTGAATGAAGAGAGATGTTTCCTTAAAATCCATTTAATTGTGGAATAAGTCTTCTGGGTTCAGACAGTGAGTGAGTTTCATCACTGAGTGGGCAGTTCTATTGTGAGTTTGTGATGTAGCTGTGAAATGCCGCTTTAAAGCAATATGTTTGTTACCGATGCAACTCAAACAAATGGTGAAAATGTTGATCTGACGAAGCAAATATGATAGAAAGTTATGCAGCTGGCAAATGTCAGTGTGAAGCCTACAGCAAAGGGCAGATGGAGGCTGCCTCACTTTCACTAAGACACAGTGAAGACATATCCTTCCTAGAAGTTTGTCTCAGTGGCTGAGGCCTCTCCCATGTGATTATAATTTTCAGGAAGGCAGCTGTCTTTTATCTACACATTGTGACAGGTGAGAAATCAGTAATGTCTGAAGAAAGGGAATTTTTTTTTTCTTGTCCTCTGTAGTTTGTAGCTAACGAAGACAATCTGGTCTGACACTTCTTTGCCAATCTGGAAAGGTACCTTCAGCTTCAAACATCCAATAGATTAGAAGATGGCAAAATCAGAACTGGTTAGACAAATCAGACCGCCTGGACAAATCAAAGCAAATCGCGACGAATTCTTGCAACAACCCTGAGAGGGAAGTAATTATTCTCATCTCCATATTGCAGCTGAAACTGAGAAGTGGTTTGCCTAAGCCACTGAGTTTGCTCATATTCTACAGCAGTGTTTCTCAGACTATGGGTCAGGACCTACTAGGTGGGTCATGAGCCAATTTCAGGTGGGTCCCCATTCATTTCAATATTTTATTTTTAATATATTAGACTTGATGCTTCCATGGTTATGTGACTGCATTTGGGGAAATGTTACAGACCTATACTTTTAACAAGCTACTATGTATATTCTTTTAACAATGATAGTCAATGGGACTTACTCCTGAGTAAATGTGGGTAGGTTTGCACACTATTAAAATTTTTCCTGCTTGATGATGTCACTTCTGGTCATGACATCACTTACTGTGGGTCCTGACTGATTCTCACTCTAAAAAGTGGGCCCTGGAGCTAAATGTGTGAGAACCACTGTTCCACAGTATACCATTGTGTCAGGGTGTTCATGGGACATTTGGGATATTTCACAATAATTGATGTATGGTTTGGCAGTAAGATTGCACAGTGCCACGATACAGCAGGAATTATGGGTAACAAAATTGGCATGACCTAACAACAACAAAAGGTTGAGTTGGATTTGAGAAATACCAAGGTCATCCAGGAAACCGTAATGGGCATTATTCTTATAAGTATGGGTCATTTAAGAACAAAGAAATTGAAAACAAGCCTTAGAACTCAAATGGCAAAACAGGCAGAGCAATAGACATAAGAGTGAACTTGCTTTCAGATGCTGAGTGGCCTGGCAGGCAGAGACACCAGCAGGGACCTTGAAAGATAGACAATGCAGAGTGAGGAATGTAACACAGGTGTGAGAGATCAGCTTGCGGAGAAGGACACAAGGAAGTGACATGAATTATGATTGGACAACAACTTGGGGTGACATGACTCAGCATGTTTCTGATTAAGTAATTGGCCTTTGACACTTTGTGGGTCCCATGGAAATTTCCTATAACTGTACGCTGAGAAAGTCTATTCTTTGCCATTGAGCCTGGCATCTGCCACACGGAGTGCTGCTGGAATGAGTATCCATTTGCCAAGTTTGGTAGTTAGACTTAGCATTCAAAGTAGTGTAGCATAGACCAAGTTAGCTTTATTTTTTTCCATGCTGAATGTATACTGAGCCCAGGTACCTTTTCCATCTCTCTCCTGCCCTAGGCAGGATGAGCATTGGTCGCCTGAGTAAGGTGTAACTTTCATAAACCTTCTGCTTTGAATGCGTGTGTGTGCATTTTCATTCTGGCAAAGGGTTGCTCAGGAGGGAACCCCAGTATATTAAAGTGCAAGCACTGGAGGTGGGCTGTTGAGGCTGAGCATGGGCAGCCTGCCCCACAAGAGTGCAGAAACACTTAAGGCACAAAGAGGCACTGACACAGTATTTCTCAACCAGTGGTATGGGTACCACCAGTGGTATTTGAGGTGGTGTCTGGTAGTACTTTTGGGACCCCTGGACCCAGCAGTGAGACCAGAAACGTGACACAAGAAACAGTGATAGGAGGCTCAGCTCAGCGGGCAGAGCTCCAAAGCATGCTTTTCCATGCTCAAAAAAGCCCTCCCGTCCACCCTCAGCCTCTTACTGGTGTTTGTCGCATTGCATCTGGCCTCCCAACCCAGAAGTAATTGTGATGATGTCATCACCAGTTACTTCCGGTGGTACTTTGAATGAGTGGACCGTGTGAAGTGGTACAGTGGAGGATAAACATTGAGAAACACTGCAGTATACGTATCTTCTGTGGTTGCTTGTGGCTGAATTTCACCTGAGGTGAAATCTGAGGCAAATGTAGAAGTCCTTGTACAGGCAAAACATGCAAGGCATTTTGAGAGAAAATTTCAGTGGGACAGCTGATGTTTTTCAGAGAAGGTTTGCACATGGCTGTGTTGTGCTCACCCCCACTATTTTAAGAAGATCACCATCCTGGTAAATGAATGAATGGAGCCCCTGTGGGCCAAATCCTATCCAACTTTCCAGCTCTGGTGTAATGGTGCCAATGGGGTGTGCGTTGCATCCTGTGGTGGGAGGGTAGATATGGAGGCCTCCACAAGGTAAGGGAACACTTGTCCTCTCACCTAGGGGCTGCACTGCAGCTGCACCTGGGCTGGAAAGCTGAATACAATTGGGCCCTGTGTCATTTGAAAACTCTCAGTGACTGAGATAGAACAAATAGGTTTCCTTCATATTCCTTCCCAATATCATTTTTCTCTTCATAAGTATAAATCATGTCATCTTTTTGATAAGTTTGATAAATGGCCAGGGTGTAAAACAATGCTCTTTAATAGAATTCTCGGAACACGGTAAGAGGGAAATATAAACATTTCCCTAGCAGCTGAGCCCCACCACAAGCAGATGCTTGACTCATGTCCCTTGAATTTCAGCCAATATCATGTGTGCTGTCTGTGGTGGATGCACTTTCCCCCCTCAAGGTAACTCAGTCCTGTTATCAAGCTGCCCTAGCTCATTGCACAAGTGCCTTCACGAATGCATTTAGTGTGCCTGTTACAGTGGAACACCAGCACAGAGCTGACTCCTGCCAAGTTGGCAGTGGGAGCAAGGCAGAGCTGAAACAAGGTGAAAGTGGGCTGTCTCCAGAAGAAGGGGCAGGCAGACCTGTGTTTTCTAGTTGCTCAGACCAGCAAACAAGGCTTTTTACGGGTGAAGGGCATCATCTGACCTACTGTGGCCTGCTCTTGTTAAGAGACTTCCCTTTTGGAGTGGCTTGTCTCCTTCCTTTGACTAGCACTGAGTGGTAGTCCACAGACCAAATTCCTTCTTGACATCTCCCCAATCTAAGGTTCAGAGTGTGCAGTGTGCTTCAGCCCTCACACTTGACATGCTACCAATGTACCATGGAAATACCTTTAACCAAGGAAGAGAGCAATAGCAGACCTCTCCAGCCCTGTGCCCCGGGGTAAAGGTCCGTGATGGTGCCCCCCGGCAGGATGCCACTGCCCCCGTGCACAAATCCGCCCCCCTGCCTGAAGCTTCCCTGATGTTTTAAACTGTGCTTTCCAGCAAACCAAAAGCACAGTTTTCAATCGTGTCGGAAAGTCCATGTGGTCCTAAAAGTCAAGTAAGGCTCTGCGCCCAGGGCATTTGTCTCGTTCATTCAATGGCAGGTCTGCCCCTGGAAGAGAATTGCTTATTCATTCATTCATTCATTCATTCATTTATTGATTTGATTTGATTTATATTCCGCCTTTCTCCCCCAAGGCGGCATAGGGTGTGGGGAGAAAGCTAAAGGATATTACTATGTGAGATGGCTCTGCCTTGCCACAGAAACTTTTTGGTGGCTAGAGAGAGAAGATATTGCAGCTCTATGCTATTGTGATTTCTTCTCCAACACTTCTGCCTTGATTATCTGTGTACTGCCATGGCATTTCTTCATAGGCAGAGAGTTTGTTTTTTTGTTAGATGAAATGACAGCTTTCTCTTTCTTCACACCTATGCATGTATTATCTCTGTGGTGTGGGTGCTGCTTCCATGCGGCCAAATTGCACACCACTAATTGCACACCACTAATATCTATATTGGATATTCACTGCCAAGCTCAGAGAGATTGTGGAATCCTCCTGAGAAATACAGTGAATCTCACCACTGGTGTTCTGGGGTCAGGGTGTGTGTTAAAATGCTAAGCTTTGCAGGCTCCTGAATGCTGGTGTAAAGCAGTCCCTTCCCCTCGCCTTCAGAGCCAGTTGCAGTTGCGAAAACTTTGGGAGCTTGCAAAACTTAGCATTTTGCCCCCCCCCCCTTCCAGGAACAGCAGTGAATCTCAGTGAACTTCTATGAACATGTTGGAGTTGCAGTCATTGGCAGCCCTTCCTTCAAGAAGATGTAAATAATATTTATTTATCTTTGTATATTGCCTTTCTCCCGTGAGAACCAGGGAGTTTTCTAACAAGAATTATCAATAATAATACAAATAACAATTAATTTTCATAAATAATAAAACACAATCCTTCAGCAATAAAAACAAAGAGATAAAATAAAATAAAAGGAGGCAATTTTTTAATTTTTAATTATTATTTTTTTTGCATACAGAAAAAAGAATAAAAATAATCAGAGGTAAGAGAATCCCCTTATCGGTTGGCACCGAAAGCCTTCTTGAAGAGCCATGTTTTGATTAGATGCCTGAAGGCATACCAGGTCAGTGTCTGTCTGGCTTATAGAGGGATGACGTTCCAAGGAGTCTGCACCACCATTGAGAAAGCTCTGCTTCTCATGGACATCCACCAAACTTACGATTACCCACGCTCCCTAAATGTTATTCCATTTCAGCCCTTAGATCAAACCTGTGATAGATTAGGCTGAAAGATGGGAACTTGCCAAAGAGTCTCTTCATAGCTAAGTAGGGGTTAGCAGGGCCCATGAGAGTGGGGTAAAGGGGATAATTTGTACCCTGGTCTGGGGTCAAAAAAGGAACCCAGGAGCCAAAGGGGGGGGGGGTCAGAAATTTCCTGGGATCTTATATTTTCCTATCTCACCTGGACTCACTGCCTGCATGGGAAGCTAGGTGCGTGGCTGCTGCTACTACCGAAAGCCATATGTTTTGGGCCAAAGAATGCATAAATGGCACACAATGTCAAATTTGGGAGGCAAATGGCCTGCTACAGTAGCTCTTTGGCATGCAGATCTGCTTGCCGTGATGGAGTGTACAGAAGCTCATGGACATAGCTGAGGGGCTACACCTGCTGCAGAAATATTTTTTGGCGCAAACAGGACATTTTCCATTCCAGTGTGAACCTAGATAAGATTATGCTAATTTTCTGCAATGATTTTTTTTTATTATTTAAAAGATGTTAGAGGGACTTCGGAGTGTGTCTGGTAACTCCCACACTGTATGAGCAGGTAGACCTGGGCTCTGCATTGGGAATCCCAGTAGACCTGGGCACCAAAGATTTTGTGGCTATTACTATCCTCTTGCCCTGCTTTGCTCCCTCCCCACCTCTGTTCTGCCCACCCATATTACAACCCTCCCCTCCTCTGTTTCATCCCCTCCCCTCCCCCTTTGGGAAGAGCCCCTTCCTCCTGCATCCCAGGCACAGGTGTGATCTTCATCCTGATAGGATGGTTCCCTTTGTAAACAGCCTGGGGTGGACAGAGAGTAGAAGAGAACTTTCTCTTCTGCTCTCTGCCTGCCGGGGCCTATTTGAAAGTGGAGCCAGGGCAGTGGGATGAAGATCATATACGGCTCCTGAGGTGGGTGGAGAGAGGGGTGTGCCTGCTGCATTTATGTGCATGCAGAAGATGAGAGGCAATGGAGCGCAAGCATGTACACATGCACCCTGAAAAAGGGGGAGTGGCCAAAAGGCAGAGTGCCTCAGGCAGTTGCAGGCTACCCTCCCCAAGCAATTCCTGTCAGTCTGGATTACGAACCACCCAAAGTAAATGGGGAAGCTTGGACTTTGACTGAGAAGAACCACGGAGAATATGGTTGCATTCACTTGCACTTTGTGCATCGCTTAAAATAAATAGCCAAAAATGGTTTGCAGCAGATCATTTCACCACTTCTTTAAAGCTACAGAGAATCGACATTCTGTAAAATATTGTTCGGAGCGTCAAAGAGTCTACGGCTCAAAGCAAAAACTTCACCATTGTTTATCCTCCCCTTCCCCTTCCCCAGTTCTGGCAACAAGCATATTGCAAAATGATTCTGAACTCAAAGGGGTTCTTTATTTTTCTCCAAGATACCAATCTCTGGTTTGTGCTCCTAATTTTCTGCATCCCTGCAACATCCTTATGTCTGTCACTTTGATTCTTAACTCCTGTCCTCTGTCTTTTATCAATTCCTTCTGCTTCCCCCTGGCTGTTTGGTAGACTGCTTATTCTTCTTATTCTGTTTGTGTCTCTCTCCTTGCCTGTTTCTTGCTCCAGGCTCTCTGCTAAAACTCATTCTTTCCGCTGCTTCTTGTTTCAATTTCTTTCTTTTTCACTTACCCCAAAGATACGCATCCCTTAGCCAGCATTTAACTTTCAGTCCCATCTCCATTTGTGTCATCAACATCCTCTCACCTGCCAGAAAGGTTTAAAGAGCTAAAATAACAAACATGCGTTCATTTTTATGTGTTAACTCTTTTTATCACTATGACCTTTTAACTGCATACTTTGTACTAGAGGTGCCATTAAGGGAAGCAGGAGTTTCAGATCACATGAGCGCATCTAACCCAGGGGTGTCAAACATAAGGCCCGGGGGCCGGATGTGGCCTGTGGAAGCTTTTTATTCGTCCCTCAGACTCTCAGCTGCTGAGCAGTGCTGAGGTGTTACTGCTAAAGGGGCAACCCCCACAAAAATTGGGCTGTCCCATTTCTCTTCTGTCATTTAAAGTTAATGAATTCCTTAGTGAGAAAAAGTGCTAATTTTTGGTTATGAGTTGTTTAATGACATCACTTCCTGCCTAACGACATCACTTCCAACCTTCAGCAGGCACCATTTGGCCCTCGGTATGAAACCAGTCTGACACCTATTGAAACTCTGTGCTGGTGGAACATGTGCTCTGCCAGTGCACACTGTCATAAAAGCACCATAAAGCGATTTGCAACAGCACAAGGCCCAGGAGTATAGGCGGGAAGATCAGAGCCTACCATGCAATGTCAGGATGCCCTCCGAAACAAGTAAGTCCAGCACAGGGGTGGGGGACGGTGGGGAGGGGTGGAATGGGGAGGATATGGGGCAGGGGATGAGCAGATCAGGCCTGGGAGGGGGGCAAGATTGGCAGCGCCGGTGTATGCTGTATCCAAATGCCCCTCCTGGGCCTGATCTGTTTGCATGGATCAATGCAGACCTACTCCAGCTATATCACTGGTGCAGGTCTGAGTTGACACTATTGTGTCTGCTGGGGTCTACCCTGAGGAGATCTTCAGCCCCCATGGGATACAGTGATAGCGGTGCCAGCACTGCTGCATTGCTGCATGGGGATTTAGGTACGATTGGGCCACAAGGCTTGTATCCAAAGAGCTGCTTGAACATACCCTGTAGAATCTTCCCTTTGAGTGGCTAATCCTTATGTCATGCCACAAATTGCTATTCAGACTTTCAGGAGCGTTTGAAAAGCCGTTTGCAATATGGCAGGAGGACCCATTGTTCAAAAAGGAAGATGCCATTAATTCCGCTGGGTATGGCAAGTATGCCTGAGAGGCTCTTGGGATCCACGCCTCAGACCAGCTCACTGGTTCTACATACTGATTACTGGTGTAATTTAATACTTAGATGACTAATGTACTACCTATGTGTGCCAAAGGTAGAAATCCCTGTCCTGAACAAGGGCCTTGTATTTTGCCTGAGCTTATCTGATCAGACTCTGGGAAGCTCCCGAAGTCAAATGACTGTTGCTTACGTAAGGACAATTTAATAAACTCTCAGTAGCACCCAGAGTTGCCTGCCTTGAGGAAGGGTAACTCTGGATGCTCTCCTCTGTTACTCCTTCCACTTTGCCTCTGTTTATTTTTAGCTTATTATGGTGTGGCAAAAACTGTTTCCCTCCTCCAAAAGCCCCAGTGTAAAGTACCGTTATTATTAGAGCTGTAGTAAAACCAAATTGGCATAAAGTGGTTTCTTTTAAATGCAGTTACTGTTTTTGTTTTCCCTCTGAAATGTTCTCCCTTAAATTAAATTATATAGATATATAAATTAAAGTGTGTCTAGCATTGCAGGCCTAGGTAACACCAAATCCCTGCACTGAACTAATATTGCTATGGAACAATTGGTTTATGAATTGCAGCCTCAAGAGAGATCAGCTCAGCACCTGAAAATTATCAGTGGATCAATATCTTTGGGGTAATTGATGAATTTAGGGGAGAGTTTGAACCACTCTAAGTCCTTGCAGGGTTGGGGGAAGGCAGTGATGTGATCCCCAGGATCGTGCCGCTCAGGGGGCTGCAGGGGCTTGGCTGTACTTACCAGATCTTCCTGCAGCCTCCTGGGGGTGTGGGGAGGCCTGCGCGACTGTCTGCAGGGCTCCCCGAAGATTTAGAAGTGAAAGTGGAGCGATCGTGCTCCACTTCTGGTTTTGCAGAGGCAGGGCACGATTGCTCCACTTTCAGTTCTAAAGCTTCGGGGAGCCCTTCAGACAGTCGCGCAGGGCTCCCCGCACCCCTGGGAGGCTGCAGGAGGCTCTGGTAAGTACAGCCAAGTCCCTGCAGCCCCCTGAGTGACGCGATCCTGGGGATTGTGTTGCTGCCTCCTCTCTGCCTCCTCGCTGCCCCCACCCCTTAAGGGGGCAGAGGCCAGGACCCTCAGACTGGGGCATCACGATGCCCAGTTTGAAAAGCCCTAATTTGGGGGATCATTGTTAACTGGCATGCATGTGTGCCCAAGAGCAAAGGAGAGTGAGAAAAAGCAGGAGGGAATTAAGTCCATTTTCTCCATGGGACTTGAACAGAACTGTTGCAATTTTTAAAAATCAGTCATTCTTTCTTTTGCTCCCTGGACAGCGCGACCATTACCTCCTCTTTACTGAAGGAAAGTTGCAAGGTTTAAGAGTGTCCTTAATGGAAAGATGAGATCAGCTCCTGATTGGGGCTCAGTTAACAACAAATAATATATCCTTCTTTTTCTTTTATGCCAGTTTCTCAAATATCATGCAATTTCCTGAGGAGCAAGCAGTAACACAGAATGAATGACATGGTGTGGTCTGTGTCTGTGTGCACATAGTGTTCTGACAGCGAGGACCGAGGGGAGCGATGCCTATTTGCTAACATAGTGATGTGGTGCAGTCACCATTTTTATTGGACTGTATCAGTGATGCTTCGGTGCAAGGCAGCCTGGGCTCCCTTTACCCCTTGTTTACTTTATAGCAGTGGTTCTCAAACTGGTGGGTTGCTACCTACCAGTTCTTGTAACACTTCCCCCATCTCTTTAAGGGGCGGGGGAAGGGGAGGGAGGCAGTGACGCAATCCACAGGATCCCCAGGATCGTGTTCTGTTTTGCAGGAGGTGCTTTGCGCCCGCTTCTTTTGCAGGTTGCAAGCATCGGGGAGCACTATGAAGGGCTGCCTGCACCTCCTGCAGCCTGCTGCAGCCCAGCATCATGCAAAGTAAGGCACAAGCACCCCTCACCCCCCTTTGCAACACGATCCTGGGGATCGCGTTGCTGCCCTAGCCCCTCCCACATAAGAACTTACTGAGGGAGTAAAGCTCCCTCCAAGTTTGAGAAACCCTGCTTTCTAGGGTTTGTTGTCTTTGCTCTTCCTGATGGAGGTGGTGGGTGGAGGGTCCTTTGAAGGGTTTGTGGTTATTTTCTTTGAGGGTGGGGGTCTCCTGCAGTGAGAGTTCTGATAAGAGAAGTGTAAACAAGTTGACAGATTGTTAATAAACAGCAGGCTGTTTGTGCTCCCTTTGTGCATGAAGTGCCTTTCCCCCAAACTTCCATCACCAGGATTTCTGGTACATGCTCAGGGTGGACACAACATGGAGCCAGAGGAAAATGGTCGTAAGCTGTGCGCCTTGTGACCTGAGATATGGTCTCCCTGGAAGGGGCTTATATACTGCAGTTAGTGTGCTGTGATTGGCTGCCAAACATCCACAGCTCCATTGTGGGGGAGTTGACAGGGCAAGAGGATGATAGGAGTTGCACTTTTCTGCTGTTTTCCCCTTCTCCATTGTTCCCTGTGGGATTCTTCTACCTATGCCAGTTCTGATGTTGGTGTAGCGTTTTGCCAGCATCAAGATTATGCTCATCTCCCAAAGGGGTGTAACAGCCCAATTCTAACCAACTTCCAAGTGGTGAGGCAGCCAAAATGCAGCCTGAAGGTAAGAGAACAAACATTCCCTACCTTGAGGGGGCCTCCATTGCTGCCCGTCCACTGCAGGATGCAGAGTGCACCCCACTAGCATGGCTGGATCAGAGCTAGAAGATTAGTTAAGATTGGGCTGTAAGGATCTGGTGTCTGTCAACTTCACATCCCTCCCATGTCATGCCTCGTCTCCTCCGCCCTGTGGTCTCTCTACTGGAGGAGTTGTGCTGGTATCCAAGGTATGTTTGAGTTGCCCAGAAGTGGCATTTTTCTACCATTGCACAGGCATCCATGACGCATCCGTCAGCAGGGGGGACTTCTGTACTGGAAGGGCTGTCATTCCCATTGTACACAGCAGTGCACCAGCATGTCTCATAGATAGAACTGGGCCTTTACACACTTCAGGCTCTTTTAAGTTGCTTTGAACTTTAATTGGGCCATTGCCTGTAAAGTCCTGTATGAACAATTTGTCTGTGGATATTGCTGATCTGCCTCTAAATAGGCTCACTAATGAAAGTTTTGGAAGCATTGGAGCTGCTGCTGCAGCAGCAGCAACACAGGTGCTAAGCAGGTAAAAATCACTCCAACATTCCATCCAAGACACCACTGGGAACACCACATAACTACATCTCAAATATTTGGTTATGTATGTGCCTTGAATGCTTATGGCTGCAGCCCTAAACCCATTTATTACGGATTAAATCCCGTTACATTCAGTGGGTCTTTTTATGTAAATATGTGTAGGATTCTGCTGCTCACGTAGAATTCCTGACCTGCTGCAGATTTTTGAAGATACCCACTCAGTGAGGATACTCAGTGATGATATTTCATTTCAAAAGGAACTCATTGCAAAGAAAGATCCTTCACTCTAATTCACTTCTGCGTGATTGGAAAAAGTGTATCTTAAAAAGATTCATCTGGGAGGAGGAGAGTGCTGCTTCTGAATCTGTTTGATTTTCCTGTGAAAGAGACAGAAATTGAATGATGTACTTGAAACTCAGTGCTTTTAGGAATTCACTTTTAATTAAAGCCTGGTGTGTCTCTCAGGCAGAGTGGAATGCTATAAAACAGCTACTTTGTCTAGTAAGTGGGAAACTGGCAGTTGAGATAAACTTAACCAAGGTGTCCTTGTAAAGTATCCCCTAAGGCCAACTATTTCCCCTGCAGAGGTGGTCCTGTGTGAGCAAATTCAAATTGGCCAGCATTTTTGTCTTCCTCAGAACATGCATTGGACCTGCTATTAGCTTCACACCAAGAAGCCTAGCTGAAGTTTAATTTTCCATTTCAACTATTTTGTCAGTGCCTCTTTTTTTTTTTTTTTTCTTTGCCTTCCACTAAATGTGCCACCTGACTCTTGGAATATTTACGTAAACTGATACTCCCCCTAGAACAAATGTGGATCCCTTCAGAATATTAAACAGTGCAGTGACCAAATATTCACAAGCCCGTTGGAAGCAGTGTTCTGGTAAGTGCTATGATTATTATAGTATTGCTGACTTTGCTACAAAGCTTCATTACATCCAACCCTGAGTTATAAAAGCCAGGTGTGTAAAAGCATAATCTCATAGAAGTCAAAAGAAGTTGGACCGTGTTCTAAGATGCACAGCTGAGAGCTTTAATATAGCAAGATTTGGCTGGCAACAACATTGATAGTAGTAAAAAGAAAATCAGTTTCTTAAAGTTACCTCCAGACCAGCATTTAGATTTTATTGATGTGGGGTTTAAAATGGAACAAGAACTTCTTGGGTTTTGAAGTTCAGGGCCTGTTGAAAGTATTGAGTAACTGGTGATGTGTGGCAAGCCAGTCTAAAGCAGCAATCCCATACACACTTACCTAGGAGTCAGCCCCAGTGAATACAATGAGACCGAAGTAAACGTGCCTAGGATTGTGCTGTAATATTGACCCAACATTAACAATTTACACATCACAATTTCAAACATAAATATATATTACAATTGTGAACCAGAATGATTTTACATTGCAGAACTACAAACTGAAATGGTTGGCAACCTTCAGTCTCGAAAGACTATGGTATAAGCCTACAGCACCCAGTATTCCCAGGCGGTCTCCCATCCAAGTACTAACTAGGCCTGACCCTGCTTAGCTTCCAAGATCAGATGAGATTGGGCATGTGCAGGGTAACAGTTGCTGCAGACCATGGTGTGTCTGTGTGTCGGTTTTCAATGTGGATGTCTCCTGTTCCACTTGGGAGATGTGCCATGTGATCAACAGTGCAATTCTATGCATGTCTACTCAGAAGTAAGCCCCACTGAGTTCAGTGGAACTTACTCCCAAGTAAATGTATATGGGATTGCAACCTTACATCCCAATCCTATGGTGGATTGGGCTGCTGTGTGTAGGCCATTACCACAGCGGAACTGGCTTCTGCTGTTCTAAAATGACTACTAATGAAGCATGCGGTGCTCTGCTAACTACCATTCTGCAAGTGCTGCCACATGAGGAGGCAGCACCGCAGCTTTGCTATTGGAACTTGTTGAACCTAATGAACCAGGTAAAGCAGGTGGGGGTGGGCAGGGAGGGGGTAGACTGGGGACAAAAATGAGTGGAGGGGGGAGGAACAGGGCTGAGAGGTGGCAGGAGAGGGTGGATCTGGGGGCAATAGCGTGTGCCATATCCTATTCCCTCTGTGGAGGAGCTCCCTGTCCCTTTCCTCTCCTTGGACATACGCTACCAAAAGTGGTGGCATAAGTCTGAGGAGACGCATAGGCAACCCCAGGGCTTATTGGGAGTGCACTGCATCCAGCAAGGGGGCGACCAGCTGGATGCAACACATGCCTTGGAATGGCTACGTTGCCTGGGGAAGGTAGAGGATGGGACCGGCCCTAAATGGACTAATATGGGATGATTGAACATGATACATCTGAAACTTAATAACAGATAACAACAGCAACAACAACAGTATTTTTATACCGCTTTTCAACTAAAAGTTCACAAAGCGGTTTACAGAGAAAAATCAAACAACTAATGGCTCCCTGTCCCAAAAGGGCTCACAATCTAAAAAGATGCAAAAGAACACCAGCAGACAGCCACTAGAACAGACACTGCTGGGGTGAGGTGGGCCAGTTACTCTCCCCCTGCTAAAAAGAGGAGCGCCCACTTGAAAAAGTGCCTCTTGCCCAATTAATAGATGCTTATTAAAGATACCCTTAATAGATGCTAATTAAAGCAATAGTTGACTCACTTTTCATTGCAACACTACAGCTCCACAACTTTATTTCTATTGTGCTAATCAGAATACAGCATCATGTTACATTAACAAATTTTCACACGTTATTTAGTTTCCTCTTCTTCTACTGCTTTTACTACTAAATATTCTTTTAATTCCTGTATAAAATCTTGAACAAAGGAATTCCAACCCCAGCATATTACCAAATAGCTGCCCTATGCTACCCTGATGTTGGTGGAGAGTGCACTACATCCAACAATGGGGGGATGGGTGATCAGGAAGCCTGCAAGAGGTACATAAAAGCCTTTGGTGGTCTATGGGTCTCCTTGGACCCATGCCAGCTATTTAGCTGGCACAAGAGAGAGGGGGTAGGGTGTGTCAAAAAATGAAGGAGTGGATCTGGTGTGTGTGTTTGCCACCAAGACCCTCTCCCTCTGGCCCTTCCTAGCAGAGCAAGGCTGACCTTAATGTTACAAGAAAGCCTGTTACAAAGTTACAATTGGTTTTGTTCCATCTCAATTAGATTCATATGCTGTGTTTCAGGCTGCATGTAATCACGCCTCACAAGAACTGACATCTCTGGTCAGCTCAGCAGTCCAATACAGTGAATGACAATGGTTGCAGACATTTAAATGAACCAACAGACTAGCTATACATACTCCATGAGTTCTATAACAGAGGACTGACCATCTGAACCACTGTGAACATGTTGCTAACATTACTATTATGATTATGAAAGATTTAAAAAAGAACCGCCCTTAAACAAGACTGTCCTTTGAACTTTATTGTGAATGTTGCCCCTCCCATTGTAATCTCTTTGGTCTCCTGTCCTGCCCCCAATCTGCTTATAAACAGAAAGTTTGTGACTCATTTGAAAGAGAAGCCAATAAAATGCAACAAATGGCATTCTTGATGCCCAGTTAAAACTTTCACAATTATAGCTGCATGAAGCAAAAAAAAGTCCATTGTTAACAATAATCTTTTTATGAATCAAGGAAGGACAGCAACATAAGTGATCTCCTTTGTTTTTATGTGCTATTTTTACACCACAAGATCTATTTTCTGTAATTAGCCTACTGCTAGTCGAAGTGGTAACTGTATGCTGACACATGTCAGGGCCATGCGTGTATAAAAATAACAGGAAGGCAGGAGAGCAATCAAGGAAATCGTGATAAAGTGTATATGTAATCCAAGGCTGAAAGGAAAACCAAGAGAATTACTGAAAAACAATAATGTACGCTGATACAAGGCTATATAAGAGCTATAGAAGCGACACCGATTCCTCCTCTAAAATGGTATCTATTACATTATAAGAAATGCATCTCAACATAGGAAACAAAACAGGAATCCACCAGAAATAAGGAGCATAAGATGGAACCTGTCACTGGGCCATTTGGCCCCTGTATTGTACAAATTAGTAACAATGTAACTTGCAGTATTGATTGAACATTCTATTAGTGAGTGCATTCTTCAGGAAATGACTCAGCAGAGGATTTCGGGCCAAATTCTATCCAATTTTTCAGTGCCAATGCTGCTGTGCCAATGGGACGTGCATTGCATACTGTGGCAGGGAGGCAGTCACAGACCGCCTCCTTAACATATGGGAACATTTGTTCCCTTACCTCAGAGGTTTTCAGACTGGGGTGTCATGACGCCCCAGCCTGAGGGCCCTGGCCTCTTTTCCCTTAAGGGGTGGGGGTAGCGAGGCGGCAGGGAGGAGACAGTGGCACGATCCCCAGGATCCCCAGGATTGCGCCGCTCAGGGGGCTGCAGGGGCTTGGCTGCACTTGCCAGAGCCTCCTGCAGCCTCCTGAGGGTGCGGGGAGCCCTGCGCGACCTTCTGCAGAGCTCCTCGAAGCTATAGAAGTGAAAGTGGGGCAATCACGCCCCAACTCCACAAAACTGCAAGTGGAGTGTGATTGCTCCACTTTAACTTCTAATGGGCTGCAGGGACTGGGGTGCACTCACCAGTCCCTGCAGCAACCTTCCCAGCATGTGGGGAGCCTTGTGCAGGGGTCTGCAGGGCTCCCCAGGTGAGCAGAAGTGAAAGTGGAGCAATCGCGCAGCCCCCGAGTGGCATGATTCTGGGGGTCATGTCGCTGCCTTCCCCCTGCCCCCGCTGCCTCCCACCTGCCTCCACAAGGACTTACTGTGGGTTTCAAACTCCAGGAGAGTTTGAAAACCACAGCCTTACCTCATGACTGCATTGCAGCCACACTGGTGCTGGAAAATTGGATAGGATTGGGCCCTTAATTCTCACAGATGGAATTAGAGATGCACAATGCCAGCCTCTTTATTTCCATGGATATTTTCAATATCCCTTGAGTACTAATACTCAACCCATTACACAGAAACTGAACATAGATACAAATTATTATCATTGCTATTATCATTGCATATGCATGACAGATTTTCTTTTTTAAAAGCCATGACAGGATGCATTAAGCACTTACACAAAATTGATTGACTTAAAGCTGCATCATGTCTCTCAAATCCCTACAAAATATAAGCTCTTCAGGGAGACATGGATGCATGCTATGATCTGTTATTGGCTTAAAACCACGGCATTTTCCCAGTGGGAAAGTGTGCTACAAGTCTCTGAGGACTACAGAAGTGCTTTATGATCTGCAGTTGACTTAAAGTTGCAACATGTTTCCCATTGGGAAGCCTTTTTGATCTGAAATCTAGAACTGGGACAATTAGGAGTGAATGTGTTCTTTACAGTTTCCCACAGATGTGCATGAATCAGCACAGCCGGTTGCATCTTTGTTTTTCACTGACAGCACTGATAGTATTCTCCAACCTGTCACTTGTGTTATATGTGAGAGCTTCTGTAGCAAAGAGAGAGAGAGCTATGAGTCTGGAAGACCCTGGTTTGATTTTGCTTCTGTCAGTATATAATCGTAATTACAGGGGATCTTCTAAATGTAAGGAACATCCAAAAGAGCTAATTCACCCACCCTGCAATATGAATTGGTTGAGTCCAGAATTACTACTTCAGTCTACTACCTCATTCTGATTTCTTTTTTAAATTTTAAATTTAAGCTGGAGGATGACCAAAGGGAGTAATGCCTAATGGTTTGTGTTCTGTGCCCCCTGGCCTAAGGAAACCAGGCAGTGGGGGGGGGGCAGCTGTCTGGGAAAAAATTGCCCCCAGGAAAGCACAGAACTCTATGGTTTTTGTCACAAAATCACAGTAGCACCCATGAGCAATCAGATGTGACAACCCACTAAATTACTCATGAACATGCACTAGGCAGGCAAGGAGTAAAATAAAACCTGTTTACAAAAACCCAAAAGTAAATGGAATTCAATAGTACAGGGAAAAGGAGGTAGAGAAAAGTACAAGCAGCAGGCTGATGAAAAATGCCTGAACTGGACTTCATGGACACAAAAGTCAGCTTGACCAATGTGTATGGAATAACTAATGCCCAGGGGAGGGAGCCAAGTAGCTACTTCAGAGCAGAGCACAAAAAACCCCAAGGATCCCTACCTGTTTGCAGGCTGGCTTGGAATGAAATTAGAAAATAAAACAATTATTTCCCTAAGTACATCTAGCTAGAAGTACAGTCCCTATTGCTAGCTTCTTAGGTTGTCCAAGGAATCTTGGCCTTCTACATTTAAAGAAGAGTACATTGGTGTGTCTTCCGTAAACCAACAAAATGGGTGTGTGTATGTGTGTGTGTGTGTGTGTATTTATATAAAACATAAAACAATCATAAAGCCATGACGACAACATTTTATTTTTTTTGCGTGCACTAAAAGAATGTGTGGCATGTTAAATAGATTAAATAGCCTGTTAGATATGACAAAATCAAGATACCAGAAACGTGTTAGTTCAAGGAGGTCAACTTTCCACAGAAGTTCAAGACTTCGGGAAGTGAAAACTCAAATAGCAGAGGCTGCATCTTGATTCTGGAACCATTTTGTCTTGATTCATGCTTATTGGTGTTCATCCAGTTTTGCTCCTGAGGCTTCATTCAGCTCCTCTCACATGGTTGCACCATTTCAACCTTAATGGGGAAGAAGCCATACTGAAGTAGATTCCATGCCTCTTGCTTCTTCCATGAGAACCAAGGAATCATGTAGAGGAAGTGGGATCATGAGAGAAGAGCCACACAAGTGCCAAAGCAGTTGTGTGATTAATCCCACATGATCGTATTCCTTAATTTTCATGTGTTTCCTCCATTTTTCCATTTCCAAAATGGTGTGAGAAGCCACAGGGAAATGGCTGTGGTTGGGATGATGAATGAATTAATTAGAAATGACAAAAGCCTAAGGATGGAAAGAATAGGAAGAAATACCAGCCTAACTGCATTTGTCCTCCGTGTTTTTTGGCGCTTCTGGTTTACAGCAAGCATTTTACATTCTAGTTAGCTATTCCTTAAAATGCTAAAAGGAAAATATGTTAATTAAGAGATCAACCTGGCTTTTGGCATGACATTTGGATCACAATCTGGTGTTCTTTTTCAAGGAGGGAAATCTTCACTTTCTGAAACATTTCTCCTGCTAAGTTTACTCTTTGTGCCTCTTTTTTTTCTTTGTGCCTGGAACTTGTGTTCAAGGCACCTGCTGGGTGTTCTTTGCTTTCCCCCCCATTGAAAGACAATATCAGTAATCCTTTTTTAAAAGCCACAATATATGTGCAGCTCTACTTGGTCCTTTCCAAGCAGTTCCCTATTCTAACTAGTCTTTGTTTTGATGCCAAAAATATATATTAAATTATCATTATGACACCTAGGAGAGCTAAGCTTTAGCTAACATCCTCAGGTCAAGACGTAATTTGAGTGAGCAGAATTAAGCTGCAGCTCTGAATTTGTCACGGTGCTTTCAACCTGTTACAGCTAATTAAGGTTTGGCTGCTCTCCAGTGAGTACCTTGCTGCAATTGTTCTTTAACTTTTATATAAAGTGTTTGCTCTTACATTACAACTTCAGAGTTGTCAGGGCATGGTCTTTACCTAATGCTTAACAAAGGGCCATATTCTGAACTAAGCAAGAAGGGTAGGAAGGAAGGTTGTCAACATTGGCTCTAGCCAACAACTTACTTCAATATAAGCAATGGCAAAGAGTTTTGTCTTTTTAAACTCCCCTTCCTCAACAAGTGGCTTCATGAAATTGGATTTTGGCATTTTGTTCCACATTAGGTGACATTACATGTCAGAGTTGCTGGAAAATGAACATTACATGTTCCAGAGTTGCTGGAAAACTTGTCTCTGATTTTTATCTAATTAAAGGAGACTTTTAGTTGGGGGTAAGGTTATTGTTGTGTGTTGTTTAATGGCTCTATGAAATCTTGTTTTGGTATTGTCGTGCCATTTCTACTTGACATTTTAAAATGGCTCTTATTATGTTTCTCATATTATGCTTTTCAAATAGTGTAAGTCGCTTCTTGCTGCAGACTTTGGCGAAAAGTGGATGACATATTTTTAAATAAAATCGAGTCATCTTTATTGACACCCAAGACTATCACAGTGTAGCTTGCCTCAGTGCTGGCATTATTCATTGTGATTGATCTGCGTAATTGAGAGGATGATCTGAAACTAGCATGCAATTCAAAGCACAGAAATTGAATGAAATGCAGCCAAGAAATAATCCAAGTCAAGACTTAATTGGGGCTCAGCTCTAGAACTTCTCTTCATTGCTTTAAGTCTGACATGAAAGATTAGAAGTAACAGTAGTGAGACTTTAAGGATGTGCAGAAGTTCCCGCACCACTGAATGATCACAGTCACCTTCTCATGGATGGAATTATGGAAAAGGATCACACAGATCCAATGTTTATCAAGCACACATAAAAGCTTTGATGCGTGCAAAAATTATAACAATTTTAACTCCATTGAACTTTGCATGATTGATAGCCAAACATACATCTAGGCAGTTACTCCAGCATAGAATATGCCCATGGCAGAGTTTCATTTATCAGTGCCTCTGACCACTTTCAGCTTCCTAGAGAGAGAAATGCTTCAGGTACTGGTTGGAACCGCAACCAAAGGATTAAATATTAATGGGCATCCAAGACTCTGAACTTGTTTCTCATAGAGTTGTAGTTCCATCTCAAATCTAAATTGTGATGTACTTGATATTTGGTATTAAAATAATAATCAAAGGCAGGAAAAAAAAAAATTCAGCCCATAAAAGTTTGGATGCATTCCACAAGCATTTGTCCCGGTTCTCAGCGGGACTAGTTAGGGAAAGAGCTTTTAATGAATTTGTACATTTCCTGATCACCGCAAAAAAAAAATAAAAAAAAAAATGTGTTTTTATACCCGTCTTTGCTCTTTAGCTTTCTTGTTAGTTTACTTTGCTACCATTATATGGTTTCTTTCTCATGCTCTGGGTGAAAGTCACCTGATCGGTTGGAGTGAATCTTCCTTTGTCCCCTGTTCCCTTTTGAGTTCTTGGGACTTCATTCAGTCTGCCTAGATTTGGAGTGTTCCCTTTAGTAGTGCTTCCTGCATTACATTGCAGCCATTTGTGTTGAAAGAGAGGCAAGCTCTGATAGAGGGTCACCGTGGGCCATATCTGGCCCCCGGGCCAGGGTTTGGAGACCCCTTCTATACATTGTACAGGGCAACGGGTTTTTCATGAGGATTCTGTGGCTGTCCTGGCTGCTGCAAGCCACGGATCACAGTTTGGAAACCACTAATATACACTGAAACCTATACAACCAGCTGACAATCCATTATCAGTAAGAATATGAAAACAAACAAGAATCTCCTGAAATAACTGCAAAATGAATGCAGCAACTAGAGGTTACAATCCTGTTCACAATTTCCTGGGAGTAACCCCTCACTGAACACAATTGGTCTTACTTCTGTGTACAGATGCATAGGATTGTGCTGGAACACATAAATAAATCACTGCATGTTCTCAGACTGCAATATTCAATCCTAATATTTTTATATAATTGACTTTTGATGGAGAGCTGTTAGCATATCTATACAATTGCCCACTTGTCATTGCCCGCTTTCAGAAGGTTGCATCATCTCAGTTCTTATTATTCTGGATCACATTAAAAACCACAGCTTTTAAAACACTTGCTCGAAATGATCCCATTGACTTCACTGAAACTTCATTTGGAGAAATCAATTTGAGGCTTGGAATTTTAATCACAATATAAAACCAAAAGTGAAAAAAGCAAATGATAGTATGTTGATTATATACCTGTTGTACACATTTGAAACACATAAAAGCTGTTGGCGCCAGCTCGGCGCCAGCAGCCAATTACCCCCCTCCCTGCCTTGTGCTGCCAGGCTGGGGCTCTGCCGTGATTGGCTCGTGGCCGGGGGAAAGGTGGGGCCAGAGCATCCACCTGGAGAACGCGCTCCGGCGGAACTCAGTTCACTCCCAGCCAAAAACGAGGACAGGTGCGTCCTCGGAGGGAGAGAGGGAACAGGCTCGCGGCCCTGCCAGTGGCATTGGAGCACCTCGTGGCGTGACGAGGGCGAGCCAGAGAGGGCAGGCGAGGGGCAGCAGAGCCTCCAGGCCTCCCTTTGGTGGGCGGCAGCGGCACGTTGCGTGGGCCTGGAAGGCGTGGCTGAGGCATTCCAGGCGGGCGGAACCCCACGGACGGAGGCGTCGGCGCAGGCAGCGGGCAGCGCAGGGAGTGCCCTGTTGGGCGAAGGGGCTCTTCAGCACCCACCTAAGCCATCGGAGGAGCGGAGAAGGCAGCATTGAAGCGTCTGGGAGTGGCGTTTCTGCCTCCTCCTGTAATTTGTGCCTCAGGCACCTGTATCCTCCAGTGAAATTTAGCACTTGGGTGGGTAGACATTTTCTTGCAGGTTCATTATGGGTAAAAAAGCCAAAAGAGGGGTGGAAAGATGCCCAAGAGACCAGCACCTCCTCCCTCCCCCCGCATGTCTTCATCTGAGGATGAGGAGGATTATAGCGAGGTAAGGGTGCTGCTAGCACACTTTGAGGCCAGGGAAATGGAGAAAGCCCTCCATGGGGTGGGTAAAGGTGATGGGGAGGGGTGTCTGGCACGGTTACCCCTCTCCATAGGACTACCAGGAAGGGGTATGGGTCTCATCTCAGTGAGCTCTTGTCTTCTAGGAAGCGTGCGAGGTGACAAGGGAGTGTGGATGTTCCAGAACCTTCTGCTCAGAGAGACCTTGCTCCTGAGGCTGAGATCATAGGTGCCACGCAGGCAGCACAGAGGAGTGCACAGCCGGCGCCAAGCACTGCAGGTGAGGCAATTATGGATGCTGCAAGTAGTATTGGTTCAGTATGGAACGAAAGGGAGGGCCTTGTGGTGACTTCTGCTGCCTTGGGAGTGCAGGGGTGGCCTTGGTCTCAGTGGGGGGCCCCCTACCCATATTTGCCTGGAGGTGTATATCAGCAAGGAGCCATGGGTGGTTTCGCCCAAGCCATGGGGACGCTGGGCAGTATGACTGCTCCCCCGCCCCCAGCGTGGGCGCCAGGGGCGTTGGGTACGGCCTCTTTCCCCCTATGGGAAATATGATAGCACCTCTGGCTGCTCCTGGGGTTCCTCTGGGCAGCTACATATAGCAGGCAGAGTGCCCTAGGATCTCGTATGGGGACGTGGCCCTTCCTTTGGGGGGCCACCTAGCTCTAGCTGTCAAAGAAAAGATCTGGAGAGGCGAATATGTGGACATGTTCAGCCACCTACAGATCGAGCCTGAGCCAGCTCCGAAGGTTGGAGAGCTGGTGTGGGACCAGGAGATGGTACAGAAGTGCAAGATTGACAAGAACTGGGCAAATTGTACCCTAATCGAGCCCCCGCCTCTTTAAGTATTTAGACATTGTCCACAGGGCTTTTAGGGATTATACTGGCTCGGCCTGGATGGCCTATGACCACCATTTCAGGTTACGCGCTGCACACGATCCGGCACTGGATTGGTGTGTTCCACAATGGGAATTGTGGACACATTTGGTCATCCCTTCCAGGCCGGCTTGGCGGGACCGTTCCGATAGTGGGCATCTTATAGCCAGGAATAAATCTGAACCCAGCAAGGCACCCAATGGTGCCGCGTGCGTTCAAAACCCACAGTCCTGCTTTGAGTTCAACACCTCAGGCAAGTGTGGGAGGAATAACTGCACTTTCCTGCATGCGTGTGGTTTTTGTGGGGCAAAACACCAGGTGTTCTCCTGCCCAAAGTTGGGGGGTCCAGACCAAGCACAGGGCAACAGCCCGGGTGTGGCGGTAGGGGAGGCACTCCCTCCTTCTCCCCCCCCAATAGCAAAGGGGCCAACACCAATTAAGCTGCCTCTGTTACGTTTATGGTTGGGGTTTTACCCTGATAAAGTTGCAGCCTTTCGTTTGGTGGAGAGATTTTCCTGGGGTTTCCGAATTCCGGCAGCAAAGCCCGTTGAGCCCATGCTGTCTGAGAATTTACGTTCTGTTAAAGGCCTAGAGCACATTGTAGGAAGAAGATACCAAAGGAAGTTGAGGCAGGCAGGGTGGTTGGCCCCTTTTTGACCCCTCCTATTCATAATTTAAGGGTCTCTCCTTTAGCGGTTGCTCCTAAGAAGGCCCTGGGGGAGTTTAGGATGATTCATCATCTCTCGTTCTCAGAGGGAAGCTCCGTGAACGACGGTATCCCGAGTGACATGTGCTCGGTTAAGTACACTTCATTAGATCAGGTGGTAGGGCGGCTGCGATCCTGCGGTAAGGGCGCGCTGATGGCCAAGGCTGACATTGAGTCAGCCTTCCGCCTACTCCCTGTCCATCCCGATGATTTTTGTCACTTGGGATTCCGTTTTGAGGGTGCCTACTACATTGATAGAGCGCTGCCTATGGGGTGCGCTATCTCGTGTGCCCATTTTGAGTGTTTTAGTACCTTCTTGGAGTGGGCGGTCCAGTTTCGGACTGGGAAGTTTTCCACGGCTCATTATCTTGATGCTTTTTTATTCATGGGCCCGGCAGGTACTGGAACATGCGAGTTGCTGCTCGCGAGTTTTATTTCTTTGTGCGAGCAGTTGGGGGTTCCCCTAGCACATGACAAGACCGAGGGCCCCACCACTTGGCTTATGTATCTTGGCATTGAGTTAGAGATGGTGGGTCAATATAGTAGGCTTCCTGAGGCCAAGCTGCACAGGCTGGAAGGGCTACTCAGACTGGCCCTGGTGGCCAAGAAGATGACTCTGAGGGAGTTGCAGGTGCTGGTAGGTCACCTCAACTTCGCCTGTCGAGTAGTGGCACCAGGACATGCCTTTTTGAGGCGCATGTGTGAGGCAATGGCTGGGCTGCGCATGCCCTCCCATCGCACTTGAGTCACTTCCGCCCTGCGGGGCAACATGGCCGTGTGGCTTCAGTTCCTCGACCAGTTTAATGGCGTCTCTTTCTGGAGGACGCAGAAACTGGTCAAGGCTGAGCTGCAGGTGAAATCTGATGCAGCGGGTGGCCATGGGTTTGGAGTTTATTTTAGGGGCAGCTGGTGCGCTGCATGCTGGCCAAGTGCAGGAGCTATTCAGAGGATTGCTTCCACGCGGGAGCTATTCAGAGGATTGGGCGGTGGCGCTCTGCAGCCTTTAAGTATTATGTGTGCTGAGGCCTGCCAGGTGGGGGCAGGAGCATGGGTTATCGGGCTCCCCCAGTGGTTGGGGGGCGTGTTGACTGGCACCGCCAGCCTTGGTGTTAAGTTCAGAGGGATGGTCCAGTTGGAGTCCCTGGTTTGGTTGCCTAGCAGCATCTTGTTAGTTGGTATATGTGGCTTACGTTACCTTTTCTGTTGCAGGTCTGCCCCGGTCGACTGCGGTGAGGGTCCTGATCTACGGTCATTCAATTAGCTTTTGGGCCTGGAAAAGAGCGTTGGCAGGCAGCTTTGGATCCCAGTTGGGACTGGGTGGCCTGGCCAGTGTCACCTGGGCTGCCAGAAGGGGCATGAGCTGGGGGCAGTTTTTGCCCAAGTTATTCGACTATCTTAGGTGGCACCCCCCCAGGTAATTGTGGTGCATTTAGGGGAGAACGACCTGGCCAGAGGACTTTGATGACGTTGAGGCTCCAGGCCCGTAGGGAGTTCTCATTGCTTAGAAGTTGGTTCCCGGGGTTTGCTATCCTCTAGTCCAATCTCCTCCTCTGTCGCGTCTGGCGCAGGGCACGGAGTGTCCGTAGGATCGATGTCACTAGAAAAAGGGTGAACGCTTACCTGGGGAGGGCAGTAGTTGCACAGGGCGGGACCGTGATACAGCACCCTGCCATTGGGTTCCGTCAGCCTGCCCTGTTCCACAGCGATGGGGTGCACCTGTCACCAACGGGCAATGATTTGTTTTTAGCTGACCTGCAGCAGGGCTTGAGTGATTTTCTCCTTGTGGGGAGCAGTGAGGACAAGCACTAGGCTGTCCTCCCCTGTGGCAGGATACATGCAGGGCTGGGTAGGTAGGTATCTGGCTCGGTGTCCATCCAAGGCAGCAAGGTGAAGGGCGAGCCAGAACCGCTCCCATGATGCCTGACCGGCTCCAGGAGGCAGGCAGGCAAACCCATTGCCTGGACTGTCAGGCCGGTGATGCTCTGGCGACTGGTCTGAAGTCTGGCTGCCTTGCCCCCTTTGGAGGTGGCGTTGAAAGACCTAAGCTAGCAATTGACAGCTGGGACCTCGAGCCAGGCGGTACACGCAGTGAGTTTGCAGGGAGAGGTAGATGGCTAGGGCCGTTTCCCCCATAAGGCCTCACACGTTTGTTGTGATTGTTATTGCCCTGCTGCATTTGAGATTTTAATAAAGTGGCCCATTTTACATCCAAGCCAAAGTCTGGTCTCGTTATTGGCGGGTCTGGGGGTAAATGGTTAATGTAGTGAGAAACTTGGGTACTGTATGTATTAAGCATGTGCCGTTCTTTCCGATGCTGTAACATGAAAGGGAATTCCAGGAAGCTTTCCTTCATAGCCAGAATGGTTACCTGCAGCAATGTACCTAGGGGCCACAGAACCTGGGGCAGTGACATTGTGAATCACATGACATCTTGACCATCACGTTATGTCACAGCATCACTTCTAGGTTGTGCTGTAAGAGGATAATGTAGCTCAGCAAGAGCCTCCAAAGGAAGAGGAAGGGGGTAGCGGGCAGATTGCGTCTCCACAACCTTTTTTCAGTGGCTTCCCGCCCCACCCCCTTCTTGCTATGTCACTGGTTACCTGGGATGCTCAGCTGACACATAAGACTCACCAAACAATATTTGGGGTCCATTGGGCCTTGCAAATTTCAGCCAAGATGCAGCAAACTAACAAACAATGCCCATAGATTCATTCATAAGACCAATAAATTGCTTGGAACCATGCTATCTTAAAGATGCTTAAAGGTGAACATACCCGGCTACTAAGATCTTCTTCTAAAGTTCTTCTTGGGTCTCACCTTCATCAGAAGTGGGGCATCTGGGGGACTTTATTGTGGTGGCACCCTAACTTTGCAGCACTCTTGCCAGGGGAAGCCTTCCTGGTGTTGAGAATAATGTCTTTTCAGCTCCATGGGAAGACATTTTAATCTGCCTGGATCTTTCAGGTGCTGAGTTGTTGTTTTTTTTAAGTTTTATTTGGCTTTTCTTTCATTTGCTTGAGCTGTTTTATGCCGCTTTTAATTATTATTTTTTTTCTTTTTTATTGTATTTATTCCTGTGATGTTAAATGATTAGCCATTCTGGGAAGTTCTACCAGAAAAGAGAATTAAAAATCTCTTAAATGAATACGTACATAAAAATGGGTAGAAATTGTGAGTTCTAGTCTGTATAATCACAGTATATTACATCTCCTTTTTGGTTTTGTAGTTAATGTTCTCATTATACCCAGCTGATTATAATTCATAATTTTGGTAACTGTACTGCTAAATTGCCCTTAATTTTGTTGTTTGACCAGCTATCAGGAGGTCAGAACTGTAGACATGAGAGACATGCTGCTCCAGATAACTGGAAACATTGAAAAATGGCCCCCAGAAATAACAAAAGTTTGCCATCCCAGCTTTAGAGGATTCCTGATAATTTTTTAGGGTGCTGCTTAGAACTGGAAAAAAAAAAAAATCAGAACATTTTGAAACGTGGTAAAACATATTTGGAAACCCAATATGGAAACCAAATATGTGGGTCGGTTTTTTGTTTAGTGGCTACTATCAACAACTTAAGGCATGTGTCTCCAAACCTTTTGGTACAAGGGTCACATCTTATATTTTATACATTTTCATGGGCCAAAAATATCAGTTTTATAGATGAATTTTATATGAATGAATAAGTTTGAACTTTTTTGTAATCGGCATGAAATGATTCAAAAAGAGAACAAAAGAGAACAAAAGAGAAATGTGACAATTTCAAAGAAAAAATGCCATGCTTAAACTGAGAAAACGATATATGAGTAAAAATGTCAAACATTAGCAAAAAAATTAGCAATAAAAGTATTTTAAGTTTCTGAGGGCTAGATAAAATTTTATGGAGGGCCAGATGTGGTCCTCAGGTTGTAGTTTGGAGACCCCTGGCTTAAGGGGATGTTTCCTAATTGGGTAATGGGTGTTTTCCTACCTTGCACCCTTGTGATTAAGTGGGTTGGATCCAAATGCGTTCTGTATTATACAGTGGGCCCTCCTTATCCGTGGGTTCAGCAATCACGGATTTGACCAAAGCAGGTGCCGACCCATGTTGGAAAGCCTCATGTGACCTCCCGGAGCTGTCCTGTTTGGTGAAAAGCCAGAAGCGCCTGTCAGAAGCTCCGGTAGGCTCCGGTACGCAGTCTGAGGTGCTGTGCCTCAGAAACCCTGCTGGAGCCTTTTTACAGGCACTGCTGGTTTTCTGGGCCCCATGGATTCAATTATCTGTGGAAATTGGTATCCGCGGGGGTGGGAGGGTGCAGGAACAGATTTCCCCATGGACACTGAGGGTCCGCTGTATTTACTTTGTATTCTTATTTATTTTTATTTATGCCCAAACAAGAGTACTCCAGTCACAGAAGGGTTTCTTTCTTTACCCGTTGTGCCAAAAGGAAGCACAAGAAAAACTGAATTAAAAAATCTAGCTATACGTTCAGAGTTTGAACCAGGTTTGAAGAACTAACCAATTATAGCACTATAATTTTGTACCCCCCCACCCCACTCCCCCCCCCGAAAAGGGTAGAAAACCAGCTTTTGGAGATGGGATTTATGTCAGAGAAACAGCAGGAGCAGAACAAACTAAGCAGCTCTAATTCATTTGCTGCCTCTTTTGCCCCAGACTACAGCCTTCCGAGGCAGCTTCTCATTAAACCAGTCGCTATGGAAAAGAGGCACAGAATTTCATGTCGTATCTAGTTGGCCTGAAAGCTTAACTGAAACCTTAAAATGACAAGGCTGCGGAATAATAATAGTATTCACAAGTTATGTTAGCAAAGGAAAATATCACTCATTTTAAAGGAAAAAATGGGAAAGGGAGTTTTGCTACCACAGAGGGACTGTGGATTTGGTGAAGAAATCAGATTGTTTTGAAGCTGAATTGTTTGATGAGATAAACTGTGTGGATTGAATTCTGTGGGGAAGCGACAGTAGCATAATTTTGTGAGGGAATATTTTGTTGTCATTACCCAGACCAGAATTAGTTTCAGACAGTGTTGGGTTGCCAAGACAACGGAGGTTTTTTTCCCAGTTTATTTGTTGCCCGCTGTCAGAAAAATACATTTTGGAGCTTAGTCCTGTGAGGAAGCCCATCACATTTGCAAAGTTCAACCCTGCAAGTGTTTGCCACATCAGCTTGAAAATGAAGTTAATGGAATTCATACACCTGACTGATACATTAAATAAATTGGGAATAATTCACATTTTCCCCGATATTGTAGATCTTCAATCAACACCTAAACAAACATATTTGGGGTGGGGGGGGGTGAGATATACTTAAGGCAATCTTTTATGCCAGGGTTAGCCAATGTCTCTATCCCTGAGGTGTCACTATTTCACTAATCTAGTTTCTAAAACAATCTGATCTCTGGTGGATGGTTTAGCTCTCTAACAAAGTTGGCATCACTTAACAGGAAGAGCACACTGAAATCGTCATATGGTGGAATTGTTGTGCCTGCTGAAAGATGCCCTCAAGGGGCACAATAGAGCATTGCTTTCCCTGAATTCACATGAAATTGTACAGGCATAGGAATGCCTGTATTCCTTTTTTGTTGTTTAAAGCGTTCTACCATTAAAAAACTTGCATGATAAACCAAGTAGCACAGGACTCTTGGGATTCTACATGAACATTAAACACACTATGTCAGAATGCCAGATGCAAGGGAGCGCACCAGGATGAGGTCTCTTGTTATCTGGTGTGCTCCCTGGGGCATTTGGTGGGCCGCTGTGAGATACAGGAAGCTGGACTAGATGGGCCTATGGCCTGATCCAGTGGGGCTGTTCTTATGTTCACACTCAAAACACAGTTCCAAATTGGTCCTTAGCACTGGCAAGGGAGGTTTCAATTTTAAAATCCTCTGCCTGTCAGGGCACATTCATTTAGACACCACCCATTGCTCCAACTTGCTATGCCTCTTTCTTCCGCTTATATTTTCCTTAACCATCAGGGTTGCCAAACTATAAGGGAGAAACAAAGTTGGAATAATAATATATGTTCCCAGCAGGGGCGTCACTAGGGTTCATGACACCCAGTGCGGGATGCCATCACATCACCCCCCATGTAGTGGGAGGGGCAACACCCCAGGTGGTGGGTGTGGTGATGTAACATCACTCTGCCCCCCACTGGTTTTTTGGTTGTACCTTTTGATAGAACAAAGATAGAACACATTCTGCATGAAATGACACATTGATTGATATATAACATGATGGTATTACTCCTAACCACCACAATTTTAGCATGTCACCCCCCCCAGTGCGCATCACCCCCCCATGCGCGTCACCCAGTGCAGCCCGCACCACCCGCACCCCCTAGTGATGCCACTGGTTCCCGGAATATATAGCAATGGAATTCCAAGTACCACAGGTAGCAAGATCTCAGATTCTATTCTCATCGCAATGAGCATTGCATTGCATCTTAAACACAGTAGACTCTGGTGGGAAGCAAAAAAGCAGAGTGTTACACTTAAGGGGAACTTGGTTTGTCCACACTGCTTGGGGGTTTGTGGAGAACTGAATTCAGAGTGTTACTATTACACTATTAGTTCTCCATGACACAAATCAGGGTCCCTGGAAGCAGTTGGCAGTGACACAATGATGTCATCGCCACCTACTTCTGAATGCCACGCTTCACACTAGGCACCATTGGCCCTAAACCTGCCACTGCGGCTCGTCCTTGTGAGTAGGGGGGGGGGCCTGCAAAAAATGTTTTGCAACAGGCTCCACAGTGCCTAAGGCTGACTTCCCCCTCAAGCCTCTTCCCGGCCTCCTCCCACAACCCCACTGCTGGGCGGTCCATGCGTCTACTGAGTGGTGGAGGCTGGGTGCCCACCCGGCGCTAGCCCAGCACCAGCCAGCACTAGGCTAGCACAGGTGCTTGCCCGGTGTTAGGGCTCGCAAACGTGTCTTACGGCACTTTTGTGAACTTTACCACTGGTGCGCAGAACTCAGGATTGGGCTCTGAGTTGTCTGAGAGGAAAACACAGATAGTGGTTTCTTCTTGAACAATATAGGACCACTAAGAAAGCAGCTTTCTGATATACTGAAACCGGGCAATGAAGAACACAATGGTTCAGTTTCGCAAATTAGGCACACAGAGAAAACTGGATGTTGTTGATACTGTAAAAATGAAAACAAAGGGGACCATTAAGGGAAAATTGAGTCCAAAATGACTGGTTAACACAAACACGCAATATGGAATTTATAAGCACTAAATATCGGAAAGAGTCACACATGAAATGAACCACAAGGTGAGGGTGAGTGCAAAGAGTAAAAGAATGGCATATATACAAAAGGAAATGGAATGCTTTTTCTTTTTCTCCCACTCTTTGGTAATTTTTGTTTTCAAGCTTGGTACTTCTCTGGTCTCTCTGAGATCATGGACACACATTTATTTTCCCTTTTAATAAATCCTTTATGGATTTATTTTATTCATAGATTTTTCTTTTTGCTGCTTTTGCCCTAACTGGTTTTTCTTTTCCTATAAGAATCATTTTTTTTCCTCAGCAAGTAAGTGGACTTGTTTCATTTTTGAGTTATTTTTGTAGATTAATACAGTAATAGTTTTTTTCTGAAGGATCTTTTTCCATCTTCACCAGTCAGTCTTGAGAGATTCAAGTAACTGTGATGGCTGATTATTTTCCTTTTAACTTTGTGAGGGTGGCATATTGGATTAAATGTTTGATCCCCTTTTCCTTTTTCAGGGATAGATAGATCAACACTCAGGAATGTTGAGGTCTTAGCCACCCTGACACAATGGAGGTAGTCACCAATGGTGACCCAGGCTACACTACTGAGGCAGTGAGTTCTAATAAACCCAGGTCAAGAGCCCTAATGAACACAGGCTGGGAGACCTATAAACTGAGTCTGAGAGCCCCAACATTAGGCATTGAGGCCTTATGCCCACACTGCCATAGGCTTCATTGTGCAGCTGCCCCCGGCAAGAGGTCCAAGCCAGGACTGAACCTTTTTATTTAAGGCCACATAGATGAAGGCCATTGTGCCATGAGTCTGGATGCAAAGCAGTCCAATCCCAGCCACAAAGCTAGCACCAGGACTGCCATGCCCTACACTCAAGACTAAGAAACTAGCAACCCCAGCATGAGTCTGCACTGCATGCCTCAAGGCCTACGTGGTCACCTAGATTCAGTAAAAGGATTCTTTCTATACTGCTACTCCACCACCCTTGATTGATGTTGTACCATGCCATCCTGACGTTGTACCAGCTGACACCAATCCTGTCCCCTTCTGATGTCACACACAACTCCACCCCCTCAAACAGGAAGAGAGGCAAAGTGTGTCACCAAGCAGGTCCCCAGCTCTCTCCTCTTGTAAGCTTTGTTGGCTCTAAAGAAAAAAAAGTGCCTTTCTCCTTTTGGTTGGTCCCAGATCGTTTGTGATCTGCAGATCAAGGCCAATCCTCTTTGACTCCTATCATAGACCAAAATAAAAAGTTTTCTAAATTAATGCTAAAGAAAGAAAACAGCAAAAATACTATGTTTTTTGTTTGCTTGCTTGTTTTTTTTTTTTTTTGTGAGTTAAAAAAATGTGCTCACAAAAAGCCTATAATATCAGGTAACTGCAAATAATAGACAATTAATCTTGTTTTTAATTCATGTTTTTTAATTGTGTTTAGAATGATTATTGTAAGCTGCTTTGGGTCCCTTCGGGGAGAAAGTCGGGGTACAAATGAAGTAAATATAGAGTAAATTTGTATCAAGGGAAAAGTGACTTGAATGAAAACCCAAGCCTTTAAATAGGAATTGGAATGCATGGAATATGGTGGTGAAAGGCCACAGGAACAGATGAAAAGATTTGTTTGTTTTGCAGAATATCATGGGGAAAAGCCACACCCGATGTAAATCACAGCCCTTGTTCCAATCCAGGTATGGGCTTTGCACAAATGGAAGAACTCTTCTGTAAATATATTCCTGGCTTCATGGGGGATCACCTGCGCAAATGGCTCCAAACCAGCAGACTTTTTAAAAGGCGAAAATCTTGGCAATTAGCTGTTTGGGAGGGGTGATGGTTTGGGAGGGGTGTATGCCTTCTCTGGCACTAAGCGGAGCAAGGCGCAGTTTGATTTTAAAAGAAGGGAGCTATGTGTAAGCACTGCCTGATTCGTGCACATTCCATTAGACTGGAGCACAAATATTTAGGGTCACACCTTTATGGCATGATTGGAGGTACTTTTCCATTTCTCTTTTGCTGCCGATTCTTGTCTTTTTCAGTATCCAAATTTCAGCAAAAGAACCAGGCTCTGATTCCTAATAAATAGTAATGTTGCCTTGTGTTGTTTGTTGCATAATTCATTGCTCATGTCTGTGTTCTCATTGTCTGGTCTCCTTTCATGCTAATTTATCCAAAGGCTGGATTCATCAAAAGGAATAACCAGGAGAAATTTTTCATCTTAACAAATACAAATGGCACCCTGATGCTCTCCGATCTATTTTTAAAATGCACAAAATAGCGCTTGGAATAATGACTAGATTCTGCATTTGCAATAAATTAAAATAAAAGCAATTGCATTTCATAAATATTGGAGAAAGATAAAAGCTATTAGAGCATCCATTTGATACTGCAAAAGTACTGGAGATAAGTCTCAGTAAAGGACACATCACACATTTCTGCAAATATTTAGTTTTCCTCTAAGGCCTCATATATATAGTCATTTTTGCTATCAAAAAATATTGTGAACTTTTTTGTTGAAAAGTGGTATACAAATATTTGTAGTAGAAGTCATAATTTCTTAAAACAGTTACAGCATTACTAGCATATGTCCCACAAGCATTATTAACAGCACGATCCTACCCATATCCTCTCAGAATTAAGTCCCATTGAGTTCAATGGAATTTACTCTTAGGTAAGTGTGTAGAGATTGCAGCCTATGGCTGCAATCCTGAGCACACCAGGAAGTACGCTGTATTGAACATAGGATTGTGCTGTATGTCACGTAAGTATTGTTGACATGATCAACCACCACAAATTAGATTAGCAATAGTTACAATACAGCGATGGTTATATATGAGTGGTTATAGTGTATACACCAGTGTTTCTCAAACCATGGGTCAGGACCCACTACGTGGGTTACAAACCAATTTCAGGTGGGTCCCCATTCATTTCAATGTGTATTTTATTTTAATGTATTAGATTTGATGCTACCATAGTATGTGACTGCATTTGGGTACATGTTACAGGCCTGTGCTTTTAACAGGCTACTATGTACATACTTTCAACACTGATAGTCAATGGGGCTTCCTCCTGGATAAGTGTGGATACAATTGCAGCCTTTGGAATGTTTGCAGATTTTTTTTAACAGATCAGCAACTGCTTGGGAAGGTTAGGAGGGTTCTTTATTTTAAATAAATGTTTAAATTTATACAGATTGTAAACTTTTAATTTACTTAATGAATCAATTCATTTAATCTGATTTTGTCATATGGGGGTGTCAAACATTTTTCCTGCTTCATGATGTCACTTCTGGTCATGACATCACTTCCAGGTTAATGACATCATTTCCTGTGGGTCCCAACAGATTGTCATTCTAAAAAGTGGGTCCCGGTGCCAAAAAGTATGAGAACCACTGGGCATACACTATATAGGTGGGATCTTGGTATATGTGAGGGATCCGTCCTTGGACCCACTGCGGATACAAAAAACAGCAAATACTGAAATCTGTGGTTTTGGGCCCCTTCAAAGCCTCTGAAGGTTTTCTGAGGCCATGCATGTCCGCCCTCACAGCCTCTGCAGGCTTCAGAAAGCCCTCCGGAGGCAACTAGAGAACAGCTCTGGTCACCTTTGGAGGATTCAGGTGGGGTCAAGTCTGGCTCAACTTGGGTCCAGGGGACCTGCATTGAGCCAGATCCATGGATATAAAATCTGCAGATAAACAGGTGGAGCCTGTACAGTAATGACTAGCACAGCAGTTTCCATGACCGAACATTGTCTTATACACTATTAGTAATAATCAATATTAGCATTTATTTATTTATAGAGTGCCATCAGATCCCTACCCATAATAATAATAATAATAATAACTCGGTATTTATATACTGACTTTCTGCTCATCAGATTAAATAAAGTCATTTATTCAAGGCGGTTTACATAGGCAGGCGTTTCTGAATCCCTCAAGGGGATTTTTACAATCATAAACGGTTATCTCTTTCAAGAACCAACAACATTTCAGAATAGATCTTCCTGGTTTGGTCTCACTTCTGGCCTCCAGTGCCTCCCACACTGGCTGATAAGCAGCTCCTTCATCTCTCACATGGAGGGCAGCCAAGATGCTTCTTCGCTCACCTGAAGAGCAGATGGAATAACTCGGCTTGGCTTGTCAGCTGCTTCAAGGTCTCGCCGTTCAGGGAGCTGCCGGTGTTCTCGAACTGGCGACCTTCTGATGTTATCTTCAGGCTAATGGAGGCTCTACCCTCTAGACCAGACCTCCTGCCCAGATACTTGCAATAGAAGACAGATCCCTGCCTCACTGACAATAGGCTGACATAAGGAGGATGACAGAAAGTGGTGCTAAAGTAAATGGAGGAAGACTATGTAATTATTTCATGGGCATGTACTCCGACTTTGTTGTAGACTGACATGAAGCCTTTGGTATTGATGGGCTGCAATGCACCACGATAATCTCAGGCTTGACCAAGCTTTTCCGTTCCATGCCACAGCCTTCTTTTTTCATTCCTGATCTCTATTGCAACTCACATTGGGCATTAGCTTCTGCTCCACACCACCCCAGAAGACTCTGCACTCCGATATTGGGGTGGGGGGAGTTGCTGCAGAGATCAGGCGTGAAAAAGAAGGCTGTGAGGCTGAACAGTAAAGCTTCACCACTGCTGCACCACACCTGAGATTATTATCTTGGTGCACTGGATCCAGCCCGCCGGCCTGAGTTTGGAGACCCATGCTGTAGAATTAAGGGATTAGGGTCTTTAGCAATACCAAAGCCTTCATGGAAAAGATTGTTAGCATCATACTTCAAGTCAATTGCTACTGACAGTGACCCATTAAGGTAGTGTGCCTGTGACAAATGCAACCAAGTATTATAGCGATCCTTCACAGCTATCATGATGCTGTATAAGGGTGAAGCAAGGCATATTCCATCTCCATCTTTCAACACCACCTGCGACCCATATTGCTGCTACTTTCTGCTGTCCAAGGAAGACTCTCTAAGATGGATTTGGTGTCCTAGAGCAGATGCTGAGGGTTTTCCAGGGCAGAAATAAGAGGGGAAGAGAAGAAGGCTGGCTACCTAATAGGCAAAACAATTGATCCAACAAGAAAGATCTAAAGCCCTTCAGGAACCCTTCAGTCTGTTTTTTTGTCTGTGTTTCTGTTGCAACTCTTCTCTCCCTTTTCACTTCTACTGAAATGCATAGCCAGCTCACATTCCCCCATGATTTGTTGCCTGTTTTCCCTGCTTTGGGCAATCTTTGGCAGCATTTTAAATTTTGTGTAGGTGCCCAACATGTTTAGCCATTTAAATGCTTTTCTGGAGCCTTAAAAGAAAATAGTAATCCATTGGTTTTTAAATTTTCTTTTAATGCAGAGGTGGAACAGCTTTGTGATTGCCACAAGGACCAACCAATCAAATGGAAAGCCAAAGCCAAATGGAAAGGCGGCTTCCAATGAAAGCTGATCAAGATATTTCATGTAGTTATAGGCAGTGCTTTTTTTGTAAATAAAAAGGTGCAGGAACCCACAACTTGTTAATCTTTTATTTATTTATTTATTTATTTGTTTGTTTATTTATTTATTTATTTATGTATGTATTTATGTATTTTTAAACCATTTTTTACTGGAGAAATAAAATATTTTTTATGTGCTTCCCCCCTAAAGATGAACTTACTTCTGAGTAGACATGCATAGGATTGGGCTCCACAACCCCTTCCCCCTAGTTATTTTTTTCTACACATGGGGAAAAATACTGTACAGGTGCACTTGTAGTGTGTAGTATGTAGTGTGGCACTACTTCGAGGAGAGGAAGCAGTGAATGGATTCTGGAAAATGGCTTACATGAGTTTCATGTAGTAAAATTACTCCAAGCAAGTGTGGGAGTAAGAACAAAAAAGGAATTCTTACACGAGAAGGGTCCTTAGGTGCACATAGAAACAGCTACGTTTGCAAACAAGCTATTAAATATGGTTTAATTCAGGTATCAGAATACTCTGTGTCTTTGGGATGTTCTCTGCTGCCCTGAGCAGCTGCTTTGCATTGCTGGAGAGGAGCTGCAAACGCTGGCTGGCGGAGGGCATGCTTGTGGGGGAAGGATGAGGAGGATCTCTGGCAAGGCTGGACAGCACATTGTACACACAGAGAATCCCTTTTCACCTGCCCTTAGTATGTGACAATGGGTGCAGATATATCTCTCTGCCAGGATTAAGAGCCCAATCCTAGGTATGTCTACTCTGAAGTAAGTCTCGTTCTAGTCAATGGAGCTTACTCCCAGGAAAGTGCCTAGGATTGCAGCCTGAGAGCCCAATCCTATGGATGTCTACTCAGAAGTCCACTTTAGTGAATGGGGCTTACTGTGGCTAGGATGGCAGCCTCAGGGCCCAATCCTGTTCCTGTCTCCTCAGAAGTCAGTCCCATTAGAGGTAGTGGGGCTTCCTCCCAAGAAAGTGTGGAGAGGACTGCAGCCTCAGAGCCCCTCCTGTGCCTATCTACTCAGAAGTCAGTCCCACTAGAGGCAGTGGGGCTTCCTCCCAGGAATGTGTGGAGAGGACTGCAGCCACAGAGCCCTTCCTCTACTCAGGCTGCAAGGCTATGACACTTTCCTGGGAGTAAGCCCCATTGAACACAATGGAACTTACTTCTGAGTAGACATGCATAGGCTTGGGCTCTCAGGCTGCAAGGCTATGCACCCTTTCCCAGGAGCAAGCCCCATTGAGCACAATGAGACTTACTTCTGAGTAGACATGCCTAGGCTCGTGCCGCAGATTGGCACGGGGGGGGGCTGCACCAGCCAGCTTCCTTCCCCTCCTCCTCCACCAAGCCAGTACCTGGGCATTCCGTGGGTACCACAGCCTGTCTCCCTGGCTGGCTGTCCGTCCTCCTCCTCCTCGGTGTTGGCACGTGTTCCCCGCGCCCTCCACCGGCTTGGAAGCTGCCCTGGGAAGCAGAGCGTGGGGGGAGGAGAGGCAGGCTGGGCTCAGGTGAGAGCTTGGAGATGGGGGCAGGAGGGGGTCGTTGTGTGGTCAGGCAGGGACCAGGTGCCCACCCACCCTGCACCCACCCAGTGAATGCCTCTATTTTGCTCCCCCGCTCCTGGAATGCCTCCAAAGGGGAGGGGCCCCTGCAAAAAGATGCCAGAACTCCGTCCCCCCACGTTCCATTAGAAAAAAAGCCCTGGTTATAGGAAAAACTGGGTACAAGAAAAGTTACATTGTTCCTGGCTGCAACTGGCCCTTTTAGCAATCAATAAGCCACCTCCTCATCTAGTTGTAGAGAGTGCTGATTAGCTGGCCCTTGTGGCAATCATAAAATTCAATACAACTAAAAATGGAGATCACATCACAAATGGAGGTTTGTCTTTAGACAGAAGACAATTGGAAACAATCAGAATCAAATTGGAAGCACTGATGAATGCAAGGGATGGTGCTCCTGTTGGGTGTTTTGAAATAGTCTTAAGCATGCATGTATAATATCAGCCTGGAGATGCTAAGTTCACTATATTGAAGTGACAAGGGCCAGGCAGGTGAGTTTGTTTATTTCTGAGTTTCTTTAAACTACCTGTAAGTTAAAAATATTTTGCTGGAAAAGAGGTCACTCTGACTTCTAAAGTGTAAGCAGGTACTGTTGTCATGATATTCTAGTGAAAAAACAAGGCACAAAGACTTTTCATGGAGCAGATTAGAATGGGAATCTTTTGCCTTCAAGCACTTGACCTCTGCTGTGGCTGGTAATCAATGTGGTTTTTATCTCAGAGAGTAAAAGAACTTGAGCGGGCAAAATGGAAGCAGATGTCTGCCAGTCTTCAGCACTGGCGCCAGATTGACCATAAGCAACAATCCAAAATACAATTTCATATTTCTTTACTTTAAATGGGCATGATTGTCAAGTATACTTGTCATTGTTTGTCTTTCAAACAAGGACTGGCAGCCAAAAATAGCCAGATTTCTTTCTTACCTTTCTGCTAAGAAGCTCAGAGTGGTAAACAAGGTTCCTTCCTCCCCACCTAGACTTACTACAACAATATGAATTCCATCAGACTGAGAGATGCAACAAGTCCAAAGTGAGTGCCTTGGTTGAGGGGGAATTTGATCTCCCAAATACACAGTCCAGTGTGGTCCCCAAACTTACCCAGGTTATGGTGCCCCCACAGCCCCAGCTCAGCCGGGTGCTGCCATCTTGGATTTTGCAATGGTAGCACCCAAATTCTCAAGTTTTTGTGAGATTCAAGATGCCAGCACCCAAATTTTGTGAGATTTTATGGGATCCAAGATGGCGGGAGAATAGGGAGGAGGAGAATAGGAAGGAGGGCCAGTGGGGACATGTGGCACCCCTGGGAGTGTGCTGCAACACTTTATAGCATCATCACTCACAGTTTGGGAACCACTTCTTAGTCCAATATTCTAAGTATTACAACACACTGACTCTCATGTAAGTGACCTGTTCCCCTGTGTAATATCTAAGACAACTACCCATACCCCACTGTCACAATGTTCTGCATTTTCTTACCCTTGCTTACTTTATTGAATACCCCTTGTGGGGGTGAAGACATGCACCACAGTCACATCTAGATATGGGTATACTGTCCTAGACACTATGGAAGGGGAGGGGGGACTTAAACGTGTGGTGGTTGTTTTTGGACTCAATACCAGATTGCTAAAGTGCTTCCATAGGAAGTTTAAAAGCATTTGAAAAATCTCTCTGTTCTTGAAGAGAGTGAGAACAGAGAGAGGTGGCACCATGTCAGTAAACAACTGAAGCAGCTCACATGAGTTTCACTGAAGGGACTTTAAGGATTTACTACAACAGAATATTTTTTTTTAAACCCTCTTCCATTTCTTCACATGTTTTGGAGAAATCGTCAGTGCTGCATCCAGAAGCATTGCTTTAATATTAGTACAAAGAATGAATGAGATGGAAAATTAAAAGAGATTACGCTTCCTGCTTTGCATGTTTTAATTTTAATAGTTTGCAGTTTAACAATTACAAACAAGCCTTTCATTATTAAAATTGGTGTTTGTTAATCAGGCTTAAGTTCTGTTTCATAATTAATTCTGCAAAGAATTTGATGGATCTGGTTATTAAAAATATGACAAAGCAAAGCACAAATGAATTTTGGACTTTAAAATTATCCTTCTTTAGTACTTGATAGTTAAAGCTCATTAGCATAAATGATTATATTGCCAGAAACATGCGTGCTTTTAAAATGTAAAAATAATACAAGCTGACATCCACTTTTCCAGCATTGATTTCTTCTGCAGAACTTTGAGCAAAGTGGTCATTTCCTGTTTGCTTGTTGGAAACCCATGCAATGTCTGGGGCCAATTGCACATGAAGCTGACACAGTAGGGATAATAGAATTAGAACAGTTGGACACTTAATGAAGAAGCAAGCCCAGCGTGGTCACCAAGTGTGTCCTTGGCAAGGGTCTTTGCACCTCACGTGGAATGGTGCCAAGAGGTTGCTACTCCATGTAAGGAGTTCCCAGGTGGGCTCTCTCTCGCTACCAATGGTTGCCTAGCAGCAAGACAACATGTGCAGGAGGTAGAACCAGACAAAATAAGCCCTTCCCCACATTCATATAGGAGTGTCATTTGCAAACACATGTTGGATATATTTGAATTTTACAGATTTTGATGTAGACCTATACAGTATAGCCTTGGGTGCACCTATTTTTTTTTTCCCCAAGTGAGAAGTGATCCATTTGAGCAGATGTTATCATGTGAATCAGATAGACTTTGCGGAATTATGTACAAGAAACTAAAGGAAAACATCCAAATCCAGACAAAAGTTCTGTTGGACACAGTACCTGCTCTCTAGGCATAGCAAACAGGCATGAAAGTAAAATTAGTAAGGATCCAGTGGGCACAGGAGGAGTGCCAGCCAAACAAGTCCAGTCTTGGCACTGGAACCAGCACCCCCAATGCCTTGAGACATTGATTTGAAATGCGTAACTTGCTTGGATTTCCCAGATGCCTTGTCCACTAGTTGAGCAGCCAATCAGATAAGAGGGGCTTTTGGGCTCACATTCTGTGGTTGTAGAGGCATGTAAGCTTTCAGGTCCTACTATCTGTGGTGTGGGTTGGGTTAGAAATAGCAAACGTGGCAGCCGCAGAAGAACATGACAACAGCAGTACTTTATAGTAGTAACAGGAAGAATGGCTGGAGTTCCCACATTCAGTTTCTTTTTTCTGCCACCTCTATTTTTGTGGCAGGCATGTTTTCTGAGACTGAGGAGCCAGACCAAAATTAACAGCTTTATAGGACAAGGAAGAATCCTTTTGGCCCCGTGTTCCACCCAATTCCTCATGAACTGGTCAAAGCAATACCACCCTCTTGCCATCTGTAGTGGTGGCTTTAAACTGCAGGTAGCAAGCCCACAGTTTTGCCCTCTGACAAATTTGCACACTGTCTTAGAAAGTAAGCCTGGGTTCTGCTGCTAGTGTGTGTTGTTCCAAAGCCTTGGAGGCCTTCCTGACTAATGGAGCATGGGAGGAGAAATACAGTTCTAGAGATGTGATCGTGTAAGGTGCCTCTCTCTCTCTCTCTCTCTCTCTCTCTCTCTCTCTCTCTCTCTCTCTCTCTCTCTCTCTCTTTCTTTCTGAAACTGGAGCAATTAAGAATTAGGTTTTGGTGCTTTACTTCTTGTCTTAGAGGTGCCCTCTTCTGTTTCCTCTGCAAGCCTGGCAGACTGAGATCCAAACTGCCTATTACATTTACCACGTGACACTGAAGGTTTTCCTTCTACCTCTGTGTAGCAGCTACATGGGGCAACAATTTGGGCTCTGGCACTGACACAGAGAGCACGCAACCCTTTACCTCTGTGTTACTTTCCTACCAACAACCGTGCCGCTAAATTGACTTGCCATTTCCTACTGTTTCCCACTGTTAGTAGGGAAACAAGACATAAGAAAGGGGTTAAATATCCTCCATTTCCACACCGTGGCTCCACGCCAAGCCATGGCCCTGTGCAGCTGCTAAACACAGGACAAAGAAAGACTAAAATGAAAGCAGCACGTAGTAACCATTGTCTGTATTTGGGGTCTGTAAGGCACTTCCTATGCTTCACTTCTTTCCAAGGAGACAACTCAACATCAACCAGGTTGGAAGGAAGGACATGTTAGGGGTGACTTGGGCCCCTGCACATAGAAATAATAGACTTACTGCAGGAGGAGGTTGCTTAGGAGAGGTTTACTCACATATTTACAGTCTCTTATAGGCCCTGGTGCTCCCTTTTCTGGTGGTCCTGTCTTCCTGGGCTTCTGCCTCATGTTCTCTCTTAGATGAAGTTCTTCTGTCCCACTGGGTGGGGACCAGGTTCAGGAGTCTGCTGGATTGTGGTGGAATACTGGTCTCATAGCATCAATGTAAGGTAACGCCTATATGACTTTGTTCATGTCTGTTCTAGCACTGATCTTTAGTATTCAACATCTACACCCCCCCCCCCAAGAAAAAGAGCCAAACTCTGGGTCCTGTTGAAAAGGCATGAAAGCTTGAACTGCTGATTAAGTAATTAGCAAATGAGATGGCCTCAGCAGATGGGTCAGGGTGCTAGTCGTGCAGGTGTCGGGACTGCAGGAGACAGCACTAACAATTCCTCTTGCTGGTACCACTGTCATCACAGCCTCTCTGGTGCTGCTCCCCTATTTGCTATTATTCTATTCACAGAGCAGAAGGGGAGGGAGGCATGTTGTCATAGGCAGGCAGGCTAGAGCTGGGCAGGCAGGCTAGAGCTGGGCACAGACCTCCAAAGGTTTTTATCCAAGATGGTGACCACTTTATCAGTAATGATGTAGGCCTTGCCTGGAGGGTCAATGATATGGTGAGCATCTAATACCTATGGGCTGAAATAATAACTGCACCTTCACTGAAAATATTACCCTCCTGATAAGGTCAAACCCTAGAAAGGTTACATCTGGCTTGTCTGTACTTTTCTACCCAGCACTGTAATTATTAAACCTGATTCTTACCTAAGGCAGCCAGAGGTTGGGGGTGGTTTCAGTGACCCTCTTAACTGGCCTTAGCTGAAATAATGATCTATTAGCGAAAACATTTAGGAACACAGCCTCCGCAACACAAGTCCAACCCTCGAAACTTTACAGCATTGAAGAATGATATTGCCTCCACCAGGAGTATATTTTTTTGGCAAAGGTCAACATGGATTTCTCTGCAGGCCACAGGGTCAAGGAAGGGCACTCACGGTCTAGTTAGCAGAAGAACTTTCTCTGCCAATGGTGGCATATTTTCTTTCATAGAGCTTTACAGGAAAATAGTGAACAGCATGTTGTGAGAGACAAAAATGGGAGGGATGGTCATTAAAGCAAATTTGCTTTTATAGCATTTACATTGAAACAAAAAAAAATGCTTTCCTGGAGTCACAAAACAGAAGATTCATCGGGTGCCCTTATAAAAATGACTTGCTTTTAAAAATAGTGTGCAATCTGTTGTGGCAAGATGCAGTGTGCAGGCTGCGTGTCTTCAGTGATAATATGTGTGTGTGAGTGAAAATTGCAGATGGAAAAGGAATGGAAGAGATAGGCTAGCCAGAGACAGGGTCTCCTGTACCTTTAAGAATTGTATAGAAGGGAGAATTTCAGAAGGTGCAGCTTTTTTGACCACTCATTATTTATCTATTTATTTATTTAGAATATTTTTAACCTGCCTTTCCTCTGTGGGAGCAGATGCCCAAGGTGGCTTACAATTTATAGAGAGAAAAAAAATACAATTTATAAAAACAATGAATGAATGAAACCAATTGGAGGAGGGCAAAACTATTAACACTCAAGGAACTGATACAGAGGCACAGGAAGCAGACAACCCATCACTCAAGTGCCAAATGAAACAAAAATGTTTTGAGCCCTTTCCAAAATGCCATGAGGAGGGGTTAGTTCTTAATTCCCCTGGTAGGGAGTTCCATATTTGTAGTGCCACTACTGAGAAAGCTCATCCTTGTGCTGCCATCCCCCTAACTTGGGAGAAAGGAAGCACTTGCAGGAAAGCTCCCTCAGATGACCTAAAAGGGAGGGCTGGAAAATATGGGAAAAGGCGGACCCACAGATAACCTGTCTCCAAACCGTGAAGGGCTTTAAAGGTCAAAACCAGCACCTTGAATTGGGCCCAGAAGCAAATGGGCAGCCAGTGCAGTCACTGAAGCAGCAGTCCAACAGAATCAAACCACCTAGCCCCTGTAACCACCTTATTCTGCACTAATTGCAGCTTCCGAACCATCTTCAAGGGCAGCCCCAAGAAGAGCACATTACAGTAATCCAATCTAGAAGTCACTAGGGCGTGGACCACCATGATCAGGTCCGATTGACTCAAGTATGGCTGCAGCTGGCGCACTAGCCGAAGCTGGGCAAACACACCCCTGCCCACTGCTACAACCTGGCTCTCCAGGGAAAGCTGTGAGTTCAGGAGCACCCCAAAACTGCGCACCTGCTCCTTTAGGGGGAGTGCAACCCCATTCAAAGGAGGCAGATGACTCAGTACCTGCATCAAGGATTTCCTGACCAGAAGGACCTCTGTCTTTTCTGGATTCAATCTCAACCTACAAGCCCTCATCCAGACCCCAGCTGCCTCCAGATTGTTCCAGGATTCCCACAGCCTCCCTTGAACGAGTTTACACCAGGCCTCAAATTTTTCTTCCATCCCTCTGCACCCCTCCCCCGGTGGCGTGTGATACATCTCTTGCCCCCAAGTGCAGTATGCTGCTTTTCCATGCAGGAATCAATGGCTAAGTATGTTCTCAGGGATAAAATGGAAGTGGAAGCTAAATGTGTCCACTTCTCCCAGTGACCCCAGGTTCATGGGGGCAGCAGGTTTCCCACCCACTCTTTCTGAATATAATTTGCCTACGTATTCTGTTAAGAGTGCCCAAGCTCTTTCTTCTCAGCTGACATGAGGATGAAATTCCAGATGTCTGATGGCAGCAGCCGCTGCTTTGACTAAATAATAATAATTACTGTGCTTAATCTTAACAATATTTATTTTATGTATACCTCACCATTCTGTACATGGCCTCCGCGACTGCTTTTGACAAAATTAAAACCACCCCACACTTATGCCTACACCTACCCAGACACACATACATCTAAAACCCACCTAAAAACTTAGCTAGAAATTCAGCTGGGGGGCACTAGTGGGTGGTGGTTACACCTCCCTTCCTCTCTGATGATAGACAGGCAGTGATCATGAAGTCACAATGGGCAGCCCCTCCCCTTCAGTTGGGCAGCAGCCACCTGAGGTCATCACAAAGACCAGCCTTTTTCCTTCAGGCAGGCAACATCATTCTGAGGTCCTACAGGCCAGTCTTTACAGAGGTGGGCAGCAGCAACAGTGTGTGGGCACAATGATAATCAATGAGTCTCTCACTGAAGTGGACAGCACTGTCTCAGAGAAGCAGCAGACGATGAGCAATGATCTCCAATAGCGAAACAACAGGTAGCTAAACTATTGATAGTAATTGAATAGTAACTGTGTTATGAAAAGTTGTTCAAACTATGGAGTCAAGCTAATTTTGTTGGTAATTAACGACTGCTGCAATAATCATACATTAGGATTTTTTTTTTTAAACCCATTATTTATTACACTGAAAACTCTATCAACTCCAGGAAACTACTTTGCCTGACCCATTTAGCAAAATGGATGTTTTTAGTTTCAGTGAGAGAGAAATAGTTATTAAAAAGGAGCTGAAACTACTGAGTCACTTCAAAGTAGTTACAAAAGGCATTCCAATTCTTTTAACTTCAATGGAGTTAACTAGTCATTAAAGCTACTTTTTTAGGTGGCAGCTTTTTGAGTAGTGAGTGCTCCTCAGTGGCAAAGAAAAGGGGACGGCTGGCAGGCAAGCAGACAAACAAGATATTTCAGAATTTCCACGTACAGACAGTACCTCGTGGTGGCCTCACATCAGAAATCATGAAGGTAAGCAAGGACATAACAGGACAGTCTGAGAAATAACTGGCAGGCTGAACGTGTTCAAAAGAATAGAAGGCATTGGCATGATGCCCCAGATACAATCAATGTCGGTTCCGTTTGCAGTGAGTGTCTCACAGGGGGTACATTAGGAGAGAGATCAGATGGAAACGGACAGTGACTAAGAAGAAGCAGTGGAGGGAGGTAGTCATTGCCTGGCATCCCAGATTGAACAGGGCGTGTGAATAACCTTCAGATGAACATCATCAGCGCAAGAGTACAAAGGCCTGTCACAATTCAGGCAAGCAGTATCAATATGAGACCACAATGGCCAGTCTCTCTTGTTCAGGCGGGACATGAGCATCAGGATGGGGGCACACTGAACAGTCAGTCCCTCCCTCTCACTAAAGCATCAGCACCAGCAGCATGTCTCTCACTCAAAGAAACCGGCCAGAAACAGTAGCATGTGGGCACAATCTCTTTTCCACTGAAGGAGGCATAGGAAGGAATGTGTTTCTTATGGAGTTGGACAGCATCAGTGTGGGCATACTGGCTACCAGTGTCTCACTCATTACATTGGCAACATGTGAGCAGAGAAGCAGCAGGAAAAGAAAGGGCTTCTACCTAGGGCAAGTACTCCACATTGGTCTGATACCAACAGAGGTAGAGACAGTGATGACTCCAACTTATTGGGGGGGGGGGTCCTGGTTCATGAGCCAGGTACCCCCATATTTCGGTCTGCTGCCTGGTTTCAGAGTACTATGTGGGAACCATTCTGGGGTACTTACTACAGGTAGAAGCCAGCTATCCCCTTGCAGTGCCTGGGAATTAGGCAGCAGTCAGATGCAAATCCCTCTTTATGTCATCACTTGCAGCTACAGTGGTGGTAGCGAAAGAGGACTCTTTTTTGTTTGCTGCCTGATTCCTGGTTAACTTTCCTGGTTGGGCACCACTGATGGTAACTGGATGCTTCTGTAGTTACGAGTGGTGGCATGAATGAGGATTTATATCCACTTCTGCCACCTGCTCCCCATCCCTTCCACATGAGCCTCTTCATGGGGCACTGGTTAGCTTATCTGGCGATGACAGAGAGCAACTACAGCAGCGGACTGCCCTCTTTCTTTCCTCAGCACCATTTTATAATTACCAGATGTCCCATTCACCCAGTTCGGAGCTATAGGTGAATGGATCTGTAGGTGAATGTAGGGGGTGGAATGAATACACATAAGCAAGAAAAACACCAAAAGATCACCGCATTATTCTTATTTATTTTATTTTAAAATATGTAGTTCTATCCTACCCTTTCCTTCTTTATCAAGTGGCACCACAACAATTTAAAAAAAATAGTAAAACAATAAACAACTGAAGCAATCACAACTTATCAAAGGATAGCAGCAGTAGAGAAGCACTCATCCTCAAGGTAGCTGAGAAATTGCAGTAGCTACAGGACTCCCAAGTAGACAGCATGCCATAGACAGGTGCTGCAACTCAGCCCATTCTTCATGGGTGTCAAATCCTTAATTCCCTGCTTTAGCTGGGATTTGGACTAGATGGCCTTGAAGGACCCTTTCATCTCTGATTCTATGATTAAATATAATTTGTGACAGCAGCTGTTACCCTGTACATGCCCAATCTCATCTGATCTTGGAAGCTAAGCAGGGACAGGCCTGGTTAGTACTTGGATGGGAGACTGCCTGGGAATACTGGGTGCTGTAGGCTTATACCATAGTCTTTTGAGACTGAAGGTTGCCAACCATAATCTTTGCACAAGAAGGGCATAGGACTCTAGAGCATAGAGCTATGCAAATATTTTATAGCCCAATCCTATGTTACTGTCATCCCCCCCCCACCCGTGGATGCAGCTGTGTCAAAATGGCTTGTGCTGCATCCTCTGGGGAGGGGGCAGTCCTTGAGGTCTGAATATTTATTCCTTTACCTGGGGGTAAGCCTCCAAGGTACAGAGGCATCTACTAGGAGTTCACCATCAGCCTCCTGGAAGCCTGTAGCTCCACACAGTTTCAGAAGGCAGTCTGCAATGGCTGGAAAGCATGCCCTGCTACCAGAACACCAGTTCCAGTGATGGGGGGGGGGGGCAGGGAGAGTAGGATTGGACCATTAACATATGGGAGAATGTGCTGTCTAAATTACCTGGCCCCATCTTGTTTGTTTAGAGCATTAATATTAAAGGTCACCTTGAACTGACCTCATAAATGATAAGAAAATGGTGATGATAGCTTAACACCTGTTGATATGGTATGCTGTCTGGTACAACCATTTTCAAATGCTCACACTCACTCTTTGTATTGATTGGTGTCTCTAAAAAGCTTTTTTCAAACTGTGCACATCTTCTTCAGAATGTACTACCTTCCTCTTTCGGATGAAGTGATTCATTGATCCTTTGCCTTGAAAGAATTAAATCAACCGATTCCTCTTTACCCTTCACTGATGATGACCTTGCAAAATGCTACAGGCAAACCCAGCCCCGTTCTCAACACGTTATTTCATGTTAGCTTTATAGCGCAACAAGAGAGAGAGAGAGAGAGAGAGAGAGAGAGAGAGAGAGAGAGAGAGAGAGAATGTAGCCCAGTGAAACTGTGTTCAGTTCCTTGCATCAAGTTGAATAGCTTATTTACAAATTCAGAAAAAAAAAGACCTGGTTTATCTCTCCTGGGGCATTACTGCTTCGGAAAAGGAAAAGTCAAGACAATCAAGACAGGACCCTAACTGCAAACTTACAATCTAAGTGAAACATAAAACATGAAGCATAAAATATGGAAAAGAAGAGGGAGGGAAAAACTTTTGGTCATGCCATTGCCTTGCTGCAATCTGTCTCCTGCATCCTCAGGTGGTACATGTCTGAGAAGGCTTGTACGTCATTCTTTTTTGCAGCAGTAGATTTGTCCTAACTTTCAGAAAGGGAGGAGAATACTCCATGGCAGTGTTTCTCAAACTGTGGGTCAGGACCCATTAGGTGAGTCGCAAGCCAATTTCAAGTGGGTCCCCATTCATTTCAATATTTAATTTTTAATACAGTATATTACACTTGATGCTATCATGGTTTGTGACTGCATTTGGGGAAATGTTACAGACCTGTACTTTTAACAGGCTACTATGTATATTCTTTTAACAATGATAGTAAACGGGACTTCCTCCTGGGTAAGTGTGGGTATAATTGCAGCCTAGGATTGTTAAAAATTTTCCTGCTTGATGATGTCACTTCCAGTCATGACATCACTTCCAGTGGGTCCTGATAGATTCTCATTCTAAAAAGTGTGTCCCAGTGCTAAATGTGTGAGAACCACTGCTCTATGGCATAGAGTATTCTATGTTTTGTTTCTATGTCTAGTGTTTCTCAAACTGTGGGTCGCAAGCCAATTTCAGATGGGTCTCCATTAATTTCCATATTTTATTTTTAATATATTAGACTGTTATATGACTTCATTTGGGGAAATGTTACAGACCTGACCTGTACTCTTAACAAGCTACTATGTATATTCTTTTAACAATGATAGTAAATGGGACTTCCTCCTGGGTAAATGTGGGTAGGATTGTAACCTAGGATTGTTAAAAATTTTCCTGCTTGATGATGTCACTTCCGGTCATGACATCACTTCCAGTAGGTCCTGACAGATTCTCATTCTCAAAAGTGGGTCCTGGTGCTAAATGTGTGAGAACCACTGCTCTCGTCTATGCAATTACTTACCATCAAGAAAAGAAACGGATCACTTTTAGGGCCTTTCCAGACTGGCAGCCCTGATTTTGGGGATTCAGGGTGTGCTATTTTGCAGGATTTTGCAGCCCAAGAGTATGGGAATGTTTATCTGTGTTGGCCCCAATTTGTCAAGGCCATCCTGGAGAATCATGTTCAACAGTTTGGGTGCTGTAGGGTGTTTAAAAAGATTGCTTTTCACCCTGATTGCAGGGGCACATACCTGCTTTCCCCAGGTCACTCTTTCCATTTCAGGTTGTGTGCTATTGCATTTCATCCCAGCAGGAAACTGCCTCCTGAAAGGACCTTCTCAGGAAACAATGGAGCCTGCAATATGGAGAACTCTTGTCAAAACTTTGTTGTGGTTTCTGAAACCAGAAAGCAGACCCAAGCCATGTTTTGTTTTCTCTCTGCATTGATTGCGGGGGGGGGGGGGAGGACACCTTGTTTCAAGACTCTCAGCCTTGCTTACTTATAATTTCAAAATGCACCCAGTGGGATTTTGCAGGAAAAGCAGATGGAGTATTTGAACAGCCTTCAGGCCATGCTGAGAACGTTAGTGTTTCATGAGGTCCTGATGGAGGCTGCGAACTAACAGTTCATCTGCCAGTGCTTTACACAATGCAGCCATTGCTGAGCATAACTGATATGTATGAGCATGTTCCCCAGCAAGTTGATGAATGGCCTTCAGTGATTGCGCTTCCACACAGCGCGGCAGACATGCATTGCCAAGACGGTTGCCATGCAACCATTCAGCATTCCCTCTGAATGGATAAGATAGCCCCAGAGATGGAAGCCTGTAATTTCTGTTGTCTGTAAAAATCTGCTTCTTACACTAACAACCCTGCCAGTTATCTTGGCTTAATCACCTAGGGCCATATGAAGGCTAATCTCCAATGCAGAGCTTCTTCCGAACAGTGCGTGAATATTTCATAAGGAAATTTTGATATCAGGAAGCATCAATATTCAATACGTCTGGATGGGAAGAGGCTGTGATAGTTCATGATAAAGAAATCTCTAATTGCAAAAGAGGATTCTTATGTAGGTTTAAGCCGGGGGGGGGGGGAAGGAGAGAAAAGAGGAGGGGAAAAAAAAGAAATAACTGCTTGATGGAGCAGCCCTGATCTGCATGCGTTGTATTAACTCCAGAATCATAATTGCTGTTGGTAGCAGAGCTAATGAACTATGCTGAGAATGTATAAGAATCATTGGGAAGAAAAAGTTACCAGTGTCACTCCCCCTTGATCCTGTAGGCCATACCCTTGACCCTATATCCAGATGTTCAAGCCTGTTATGCCATATAACATTTCATTTGATCGTGCAACATCCACCACATATATCGTGAGATCGACAAGTGTTAAGTTCAGCCGGGCTATCAATTAAAGATTGGAGGCTATGAATTCTCCTACAGTTGTACTTGAGTAACAGCCCGATCCTAATGGGTCCAGCACTGCTGCTAGGTGTCGCAAAACTGCCGTAAGACACCTGGTGCTGTTGGAGAGGCCAGCGCCAGTCAGTGCTGGGGTTCAGAGTCGGAAAGAAACCAGTGAAAGCTCCCGGTGGTGTCCCTGCCAAGAAGCAGGGAGGCTTTTTGGAGTGGGGTAGGGCGGAGGGGGGAGGTAAGGGGGGGCGGAATTGGGTGAGGGAGGGCAGGCCAATGGGTGGATCAGAACCAGGAAGGGGTGGGGATACCAGTAGTAGCTGCTACTGAATCCTATGCACCCTCTGGAGCTGTGGAGCCCAACATGGGCTTCCTCGGTTCTGCGCCACTCAGGAGCGGGTGCAAATCTGAGGAGACCCATTGAGCCAGTGGAGTTCTACACAGGGTAAGGGACCAATGTTCCCTTATCCCCAAGGAGACTCCAGCAGCTTCTGTGGTCCTATGGGTTACAGCGGCAGCCATTTCAGTGCCACTGTACCACGTGGCATCAGCAACCCATAAGATTGGGTTGTAAGATTATTTCCTCTCCCCACAGTCCTCTGCTATTTCAAGACCTTCATTTGCCAGCTATGAAGTGCTCATTCAGCCCCACTGAAAAATTAATAAGCCTGGAGAATGTTGGAAATTTGACTTGGAGCCATAACATCAGTGAGAATGAGGTGAGTGAAACTTGAAAGTTTGTGGGTAGAACCTGACAGAATCTCAAGCTTTCAGGCTTTTTACACCCCAATACTGGTTATCTTGACAGTATCTTGACATCTTGATAACCAATACTGGTTATCTTTACTGGTTGGACCAGGCAAATCTATCTGTAAAAAGAAACAAGAGAATTGTCCTTCAAGCAATGCTTATTTGCTCCATCAGTTGCCAGAGGGCAGGCAGGTTGTCATGACATGGAAGCTGGATTTTGGCTAGCATGAGCTGTGCACAATGAATAAATTTTTAGTCCTGCCCCATGGCACCTCTTCTCATCTCCTGATGTTGTGTTAGGTGCTACCACTGCTTCTGGAACTGAGAGTTTGGGGTCAACCTGGTGGGAGTGGGCCCTTAGAAACAGCCCCACCTGGCCAACCTATGATGCTACCTGTTATATAGTGGGTCCATGCGAATAAAGGAAGGCATAGAGATAACAGCTCAATACGTTTGTTCCATCTTCAGAACAGGACCTGGCAATGAATCTGAATGAATCTGACACAAGGCAAACACCCCTGGCTTTTATATCCTTTAGCTCCACCCAGACTCCCCATGACTAGTGCAGCTGAAACATTAACTAGAGGGCTAATCGGATGGTAGGATTTCGATCCATCACCCGATTGGCCAGCCATAAGTCTGGGCCAATCATAACACCCCTTCCCACCAAAGTACATTTCAAGGTTAACAAACATAGTCCTCAGAGTGGCGGGGCTGTACCCGCATTCGCAAGGTGTGGTGAGGCTTTGGTATCGGGACCTCTGGTTCCTTAGTCTGCTCTGGGGATGACACAGCTATGGCAGAGGGATTTCCCATAGGTGCACTGACATCAGGTGGCTCAATAAGTCCAGGGAGGTCTCTGGTTCCTGCAGTAACACATCAGGCATGATGGCTTTCCGGTCTGTGGCAAGACCTGATGCCTGTTACCAGGGTCTGGAATTGGCATGGCGGGTGCTGAATCAGCCAGGCGGTGGCGCATCTGGTCCACATGAGAGCGGAGAGTCCGGCACTCCTGGATGGCAACCTCGTAAGAGATAGGACTGGTGACTCTAATGAAGATTGCTGAGATCCATGCTGGGCCATTTGCATAGTTCCAGACTACATGTAGCTGTTACCCTGCGCATGCCAGATCTCATCTGATCTTGGAAGCTAAGCAGGGTCAGGCCTGGTTAGTACTTGGATGGGAGACCACCTGGGAATCCTGGGTGCTGTAGGCTTATACCATAGTCTTTTGAGACTGAAGGTTGCCAACCAGACATAGACTGGGCCGCTTAGGCTGAACCCACGAATGGCCTCTTGTATCTTGGAAGTCCATGGTCTTTCCGAAGTTCTGTCTGGCACAGGATGAATGCTGTCAGCATCAAAGTCTAATTTGCTCATACTCTGGACCCTAGTTACCTGGATGCCAAGAGGATCAAACCACGCAAGGCCGAGGAGACTGGTACGATGGCCCTCAATGACCACCAGATCCTGGAGCCCATCAAAGTGTTTATAACGAACCTGAAACTTACCCGCACCCCGAAGAGGAACATGGTTGCCCTGGAAATCCGTAAGCAAAAGTCCAATTGGTTCCAGGCTGGAGCCCTTTCTGGGGCAAAAGTGCTGAAAAGTCTCCGTAGAAATAATAGAGAGCACTGATCCGGAGTCTACTTCCATTATGCAGGGAGACCCTTGAATTTCTACAGTCACATGTACCTTTTCCTTGGTTGGCAAACGGACGCTCTGGATGGGGTGTACTGAAGTAGTGTAGAGATCTTCCTGGCTGACAGATCCCTGAAGAACTTTCTGGCTCAGAGCCCGAGAAGGCTTACTACGACAAACGCGGGCAATATAGCCCCTCTTTCCCATGCCCGACAAGTCACATAGCGGAACCAGCAACTCCGACGTTCATGCAGTTCCCCACAGCTGGCGCAAGGGCCCAGGCTGGAGACCTTGGAGGCTTGCCAGGCCCCGGGTCTAGGTGCTTGTGGTTCCTGGCGATCATTGCGTCTCGACATACCTCGATTAATTCATAGCACCTCCCCTTCTTCCAAACGGTCTGAGGCCATGTCCTCATGGTGGACTGCCTCAGCTTTTCGAATTGTGGCTGGGCTGCGAAAGGCACGAATCTCCCTTGCTGCTTCTTCTGCTTTTTCAAACGCCAGCTCCTCCTTTTGAAAGGTCAGCTCTTCCTTCGCGAAGAGCTTCCTCTGAAGCCTTTCATCCCGGAGGCCGCGTACAAACCGGTCGAGAAGCATTTCTTCCAGGTCTCGGAATTCACATCTTTGTGCAAGATGACAAAGTACGGACACGTAAGTTGGAACAGACTCACTGGCAGCCTGATCTCGCTTGTAGAAGGCATGGCGGCGTGCAATACGGGACGGCTGGGGCAAGAAGTGATTCTTCAGGAGGGCCACGATGTTCTTTTAACTGGTAGCCCTTAATTCTGCTGGTGCCACGAGATTCTGGGTGATTTCAAAAGTGGCAGAGCCACAGATGCCGAGCAAGGTGGCCCGCTTTAGGGCGGCATTTTTAACTGCGTTAGCGTCAAGGAAGAACTCAAGACGTTCTGCATAAGTGTCCCATAGCTCCGGGGACACTGGATCAAATTTCTCGATGTGACCTCTGGCGGTCATCATGGCAGCTCAGCAGGCTTATGGAAGCAGTTCCTTCTTTCTTCGTCTGGGGCAACAATTCCCCAGTGAAGAATGAGCTCTAAGCAAATCAGCTCTTGGTCCTAGTGTTGTTAAGCATGGAGGAATCAAATCCCACCCTCGTCGCCAGTGTTCTATAGTGGGTCCATGCGAATAAAGGAAGGCCTAGAGATAACAGCTCAATACATTTATTCCATCTTCAGAGCAGGGCCTGGCAATGAATCTGGAAAAGCCCAGTACATTAAACTTAAATCGCTGAAAGAAAAAGTACAACTTACTTAAGGACTCGTCTCTGTTTTGGAGTCCAGCTGGGTCTAGGACTCCTGAGACCCCTAATTCCTAAAGACCCAATCACTTGTTATGTAAATTGAATCTGCCCGGCAGTCCAATCCTAATTAAATTCCAGTTTAATGTTTAGGTCTGTGCCCCATTCCTCCCCACATTCCACTCATTCTCTGTGTGTGTCCCCCATGCTAACTTACTAGCATTGGAGCTATTCCTGGGGCCATTAGTAGTGGACCAGCTGCATGGAATGGTGTGTTGCCTTTAGACTGCTGTAAAGCAGGCTGCATTACCAGAATGTGCATTTTGGGAGCGCACTGTCCCCACAGGATTGGGCCTAAAAGTAAGAACGAATACCTTTACCCAGAAATGAGATAAACAGTGAAGACATTGGGATGACAATGAATAAAGTTACATGCTTCATTTTTATAGTTATTCACTGAAAACTTATAAAACAGAGGGATTGAGGATACTTTGACCAAAATTGTGTGCATATTTAGGTTTTGTTCCCAACTGAAGAAAATACATGACATTAACACAGAGTGCAGTGAGAAGGAGGGGGACCCTCACGGCCATAACCCATTTCTGCCCCCACAGGTGTACACATTTGATCCCTGTTGCGTATGTGCAACATTGGGCAGAAATGGCTTAAAGGAAGGCCTGCCATAATGCAAACAGATGGACAAACTTGTATACAAGCACCCCATAATCAGAGTCACATTTCCCTAGATACCACATGAAAGTAGACATCATGTGATTTAGGATAATTTTCCTGCTAGTTTCCCACATCCTCAAGGTTCTGATATAGATAAGTTTTGCTAAATGGTAGAAGAAAAAACATCCATAGTAAAACAAAGTGGAAGCACTAGCCTCCAAACTTCCCTAGTCTTTCCCAGCCCTGTCACCTCTGATCTTTTTAAATGGACATGCCAGAATCAGAACATGGGATTTGCAGCAATTGAGCTAAAAACTAAAAGCTGGTAATGGGATATTACTGGTTTCCTGTCTCGAAAAAGGACATAGACTTACGAAGATTATCTGAATCACAGTCGTTGATACATCTACAGTGAATGATGTGAATCAGCCCGGGGAAGCTCTGCTTATTTGCATGCTAGATAGCCACTTTTAGGCTACTTATACAGACATTTTGATCTATTATTTAAGACGTTTTGTCTCACTTTACAGCTCCAAGAGGCTGGAGCGTTTCTGGGCTTACAAGAATTATCTTCATGAAGCCGTATTAAAATCAGTCAGAAAATAAAACCACACCTCCATTATATAAAAATGGATCCATGACTTATGGGATGGGAAGTCATCAGTTGCTTGGAGGCTACAGGCCATGTGAGTCTTGGCCTGGTCAGGCCACCCCAATGCACTATGTGGCTGGAGGTGCTTTTTTTTTTCCCCTTTCTTTCTTTCCAGCAGCAAGAACAGTGGGCTTGTGCTAACAAGAAGTGAAAGTTTGCTTGTATTAGAGATTTGTCATCATTGCACATTAGTGTTTATAAAGCACAAAAGTCTTTTTAGATTAAGGAACTGAAGTTATAAAATTTCTGTGCCGGGTATTATTGCTCATTTTTGCTAATTCAGGATGAAGGCTGCTAATGCATGAGGAATTTATCAAATTAAATTATTGGCGTGTATCATATCAAAACAACACAGAGCTTCTTATATGCCGGTGACGGAATAACCTGTGTAAGAGAGAAAATGGAACAGTGTGAGGTGCCTGGAGATTCTGAATGATGACAGGACAACCCACTCCTCAATGTTATGCATGTCTATATACCTTCAAAAGAAAAATACCTTTTCTCTTTTGCCTGTTACTAGAGTATGTGTATTCTAGACTTCCCTAAATCAAAATACTAAATCAAGAAAACCTGACATGCCTCCGCAGTAATAAATGTATATAGGAAGTAATTTTGCACATAGCAGAGACAGCATCAGAGGTCAGCCAAGTTAGGCACTTGCTTGAGGGCCCATGCCCATAATAGGAACCCTGCGGGATCAAGTCAGGCAAGCCTGGGGGGGGGAGGGCAAAAGTCTTTTTAGATTAAGGAAGTGAAGTTATAAAATTTCTGTGCTGGGTATTATTGCTCATTTTTGCTAATTCAGGATGAAGGCTGCTAATGCATGAGGAATTTATCAAATTAAATTACTGGTGTGTATCATATCAAAACAACACAGAGTTCCTTATATGCCGGTGACGGAATAACCTGCGTAAGAGAGAAAATGGAACAGTGTGAGGTGCCTAGAGATTCTGAATGATGACAGGACAACCCACTCCTCAATGTTATGCATGGGCAAAATCCTCAGGGCCCAGGCCTCCAGAGGACCCAGACCATGACAAAACAAACTATACAGTACAAAACAAAGTTATTCAGGGTTGCATTTCCACTACATTTTTAATCCAATGCATTTTTATTACCCCAATGCATTCTGGAGACTGCAGTTTGTTAAGGGTAGCCCTAACAGCTTTCAGATACCTTAACAAATCACAGTGCCCCCCCCCCCCGAAAGCATTGAGAAGTGTACTGAAAGTGTGGAAATGCATCCCAGGTCTTCTCCATAAGCACCAACATGAATTAGTACAATTCAAACATGGGTAAGTGAAACTTACACCTTCAGACCAGAACTACTAAGCCCCAGTTGAGTTCACAGAATTCCAGAACCCCAATAGTCAGTTCTACCTCTTCTGCAAGTTTAGTGTGTGCCTAGAATAATGGCACTGGATCAAGTATAATGTGTTTTGGCATTGTTTGAAGGTGAAATTAACAGTAGGGAGCACAAATATAAGTCTGGAGCACAGGAGAGAGAGAGAGAGAGAGAGAGAGAGAGAGAGGAATTTAAAAAGGTCAGACAAGTTTATTTTCACCGGGGCTTTGTTATCACATAGTATGTAATGAGGGAGGTAGTGAAAGGCAGTCTTGGATACCTGTGCATTATTAGAAGAAGCAGCAAATGAAGAAGACTTTACTGATGCAGAAGAAGAGAAATGCAGTAGCACTACTCAAAGTAAGGAAATTATCCCATTCTGATAAATGTTTTCATTTAAAGTAGTTTCAATCTTGCTCGTGCTCAGTTAAAACTGTAGATTAATGATTTGTACATTGACATACATAAAAACTTGTAATAATATTTGGTTTTTAGGGAAATTTAGGAAGGGGGGCCCAACCAGGCAACTTGCCCTGGGCCTAATGTCAGCTCTCAGCGGCCCTGAGGCCAGGGACCTATCTAGTCCAGCTTCCTGAATCACACAGTGGTCCACTAGATGCCTCAGGGAGCATGCAAGACAAGATACCCATACCCTGCTGTCACTCCCTTGCATCATGGCTTGTAATCTGTGATGGATTTTTCCTCCATAAATCTGGCCAAGCCCCTTTTACAGACATCTAGGCCAAGTACCATCACAACATCCAGTGGCAACATCCATCATGGGACCCACCTGATCAGGCCAACCCATGAACTATCAGTATCAGTGGTAATGTTTCATCGGGGATGGGTGGGTGAGGGTACGACTAGGACCCAATGCAGGGCTTTGCCTCAGGGTCTCAGACAAGCTGGCCCTGACCCTTGTACACAGACTCCTGTTTTGCACAATTTATTATTCAAGAGGTGTTCAAAGAATTTGTGATGTTATGAAACTCAAAAAGACAGAGGGCAAAAGCATGAAGATGTGACTGTAGGAGCCAGTAGTTTGAAAGAGAGGTCAACAGTATTTATTTTATTTTTCACATTTTTATACCGCCCTTCCTCCAAAGAGCTTAGGGCGGTTTACACAGCTGCTCCTCCCCTCCTTCTTGTCCTCACAACAACCCTGTGAGATAGGTGAGGCTGAGAGAAAGTGACTGGCCCAAGGTCACCCAGGAAGCTCTGGATCATCCAGGTCTAAGTCCACCTCCCAAACCACTACACCACCCTGGCTCTCAGGGCTCAGTAGCCATAAGATCCCAGGGCATGGGCTGAGGATACATAGCGCAGTCACTTTGCTGAAGCTAAGTATGTCTACACCTGATCAATGCCTGAAATATATGTACGAGTAGTACACAAGCTACTGTATTTTTCGCTCCATAAGACACACTTCCCCCCCCCCCAAAAAAAGTGGGGGGGAAAGTGTGTGCGTCTTATGGAGCGAATACTGCAAAAAAGAGTGCACGTTGGGGACCTTAATGAAGGGGGGGATCTTCATGCCAGTTTATGATCCCATTCACCCTAATAAAGGGGGGGATCTTCATGCCAGTTTATGATCCCATTCACCCTAATAAAGGGGGGGATCTTCATGCCAGTTTATGATCCCATTCACCCTAATAAAGGGGGGATCTTCATGCCAGTTTATGCTCACATTCAAAAAATGTCATTCAAAAAATGTGGCATTAGCAATGCCTTAGATGGAAGTGAAGACGGTATCTTATATGAAGACAGCGAAGAAAGTGATGTCAGTGATTGTGAGCAAATGAGCTTCATAAATTCTGACTCTAGTGATGATGAGTTCTTGGGGTTTCCAGAAAACTAGAGTACTCAAACCTTTAAGTCTCTCCATTTGTTAATGACAGTGATAATGGTTCTTAATGCCACTGTTGACTGCTGTTCACTTTACATGGTTCAAATGTTATTCTGTTATAGTTTATTCAATATTTTATTACACTATTTGGTTCAGAATATTTTTTTTTCCTGTTTTCCTCCTCTAAAAAATAGGTGCGTCTTATGGTCAGGTGTGTCTTATGGAGCGAAAAATATGGTACCTTGAGTTCCACCATGGAACTCTTTGGATGCTTAACAGTAAACGTGCTTAAATGACTTGCATAAAGAGTCTGTTACAGATCTACCACTATAAGTAAAACTTTCATATTGCTTCAGACAGAATGATTTTCAGTGGAGTCAGCTCAGGACTGGTTCAGCAAATATGCACATCTTTGGACAACACTAACAAAAAACTTCCCTTTTTTTCCACCTGAGAACTCTAAACTGACTCAGAATATTGTACAGTTCAATCAGCACTGTGAGTCAGTTTAGAATTCTCAGGGGAAGAAATTTATTTCAGCCTAAAAACCTCAGCACAAAGTATATTAGCCTTTATTGAGTGAATTTAACAAGCCGTGCTAATTTTGATCTATTAAATCCAAAGCATATTTGCGCCTACTGCAGTAGATCAGGGAGAACGGCCTTTCAAGCCATGGTTCCAGATGGTCCTTCAAAGAGCTGCAGTGTGACATGCCACTTGTCAATATCTCTGAATGCAGTCCTCCTAGAAAGACGCTAAACAAATGCACATGCCTATTTCTGGTTAATTTTATGCTAAGGTGGTTTGACTTTGCAATCAATATGACACTGGCATGGGCCTCAGCAGAATGAAATCTTTTCCTCACAATGCCAAATTTGTTCAAAAGGAACACTGAAAAATGCTTGCAATCCATTATTTCAGGTACAAGGTATTTTTTATGATGTTGATCGGGTGTCAAGGCAAATTGAATCCAGTCACAGCCTTGACTGGAACCTGCATAATCTACGTGTTGGAACCTGCATATTTCACACTGAGAAATTATATTAATATCGTAAGTTCTGTCAGGATCAGCCAGAATTCAAATTGGATGCCTTTTGGTTCATGCACAGTTGCCACTTGTTAGACCAACAGCCCAATCCTGAGCTGCCTGGTGCGCATGGCTGCAGTGGTGCTGAGAACGGCTGCCGCTGCATCCTACGTGCCACAACCTGCCGTGGGGGTGCCCCAGGAGAAGGGGACTTCCACTAAGGGAAGCAGCCCTGCAGTGGGACAACTCACTTTACCACCGAACAAAAGGTCGGCAGTAAGGTAAAGCCGTTAATGTAGGGCACCGAGCCCTACATGAACAGACAGGATCCGGTGCAGCAGAGCGGAGTCGGCCAGTGCTGGGTTAGCACGGAAGGTAGCCCGGTGGTAGGACATGCAGACGAACCTTATGGCACGTTTGCGACAGTGCGCAGCAGCATGAAGCCACTGTGCCAAGCTCAGGATTGGGCTCCAAGTCTGCAAAATAAAGAAAGAAGAAATTGTATTGTTCTTGAGTGGTAGGCTAGTGGTTGCTCCTGACCTGGACTGGTTATAAATATAAAGTTCTCCTGTCAAAATTGCTTTGGATTCTGTTCCAGTTCCCAAAGATATTAGTTACTCCTTAGTTTGGTGTTACCTGCAAATTTGATACACATCCCCTCTATTTCCCCATCCAAATCATTTATGAAGATGTTGAACAACACTGGGCCCAAGGCAAAGCTCTGAAGCACCCCACTTGTCACTTTACTCCAGGTTGACAAGGAGCCATTGACAAGCTGGTGGGTGTGGTCTGTCAGCAAGTCATGGATCCACCCAACAGTAGCATCACCTAGCCCACATCCCACCAGCCTGTCCCTCAGGATGATGTGATGAACCTTGTCAAAACTTCCATCCAGACTTGTTCACAATGCTTCTAGGACTCACACTTCAGCTCCCCTTTGGCTTGACATTTTCAGAAGTATTGAAATGCTGGACATCTCTTGAAACCACTAGCAGACATGTACTGCTACCATCTCTGAAAATGTTGTCTAGGCACCTACTTATGAAATGAGGATGACCTGCTGTACCAAAGATGAACCTCTATGGTAGAGAAGAGAGATGCTGCAGTCTTGTGGATATCTACACGCATTTTACACATTTAACATTTTTCCATGCGCATATTTATATACCCATTTTCATGACTGTTTTCAGATTTGTGCACATGTTACTGCCATTATAACTACTTACCTGTTAGGGATCAGACATTCACATTATCATTGTAAGCAGACACCAACCCCTTTTATGTTCTACCAAGCTATTTTTCAGTGTAACTACTGAATAGTTTCAGTGGAAACTGAAATATGCCAAGATGTCAGTACTTCTTTTTTACAGATAAAAGTCTCATGCACACTCAGGCTCTCTGTGGAACACTGTGGGTGTTGGCAGAGTACACATTGGACAGTATATGAGAAAAGGAAAGAGCCTCCGAGTCTATAGCTTGCTTTCAAGTGCTTAGTCATGAAACCGCTATACTTCTCTTAGGGCCCAACCCTATCCAATTTTCCAGCACTGGTGCAGTCGCAATGCAGCCCTAAGGTAAGGAGACAAATGTTCCCATACCTTGAAGCCTCAGTGACTCTCCCTCCGCTGGAGAATGCAGCACATGCCTCATTGGCGCAGCTGCACCAGCACTGGAAAATTGGATAGGACTGCATCCTTAGCTGCCTTCTCAACTCCCTGCCTCTTCTTTTCCTAGGCCCATTTGTTGTTCACTTTCTTCCTGAGGTTTTTTTGTTTCCTCAGTCCCATATAGGATTGGTGCAAGTTCGCTCAACAGCAGCAGCAGGCCAGTGGCCGACCCCCCCAGTCCTGCACCCTGGGACAAATGTCCACAACAGCCCCCACCATGGGCTGTCACCACCCTCTGTGCAGAAATCCATCCCCCCCCCCCACTCAACTGAGGCTCACAAAGCCTTGTGCAACCCAAACCTGCATCGGGGAAGCCTCTCTGAGAGGCTTCCAGAAAACCGGAAGCACAGTTTCCAACCCCGTTGGGAGCCTCAGAGAGGCTTCCGCAGGGTCCTACAGGCTCATGCCCGGGGCATTTGCCCCTTCAGGCATAATGGGAGGTCCACAACTGCAGCAGGCATCCTCACCATCACGACAGTTTTTAAAGCATTACAATATAGATAATTGAAGTTCTTCTGGAATCTGTATTACAGTAAGTTTAAAACCAATGCATAAAATGGAACATTTTCTAAATGCTTGTTTCGTGCCATCTGTAGTTAATGTGTTTTACTTATCTGATTTGCATTCAATGTGCTTATCGAGGGAGCTTGTAGGTCTGACTAAAATGCAATTCAGTTATAGCGCCTGCTTCAAGCAATAGAACTAGTCATCGCTCATGCAATCAAAAAGTAAGCAGCAATAAGATATACATTCTTCAGGGACATATTGAATTCCAAAAAAAGGGGAGATATGATCACTGTTACACTTACTAAATATAAAATGTAGGCTTTTCACTGAATGAGCCAAAGGAGAGAACAAAGACAGAGAGTTCCTAAATTGTGAACATTAGTGTCTACTATAGAATGTTTCCTGAATGGCATTCTACCTTTATTATATTGAAATAAGAATCAGGGTTTTCAAATTTCACCTGCAATTTTGTGAGATATGTGATACCTATTTTTCCAGTTTTCATAAAGTGTTGAGTTGTGCCAGATAGATGAAATAAGGTTATTAAACACACACACACACACACACACACACACACACACACACACATGGATGTTGGCAACCTTCAGTCTCAAAAGCTATGGTATCATGCTCTGAAAGGTGGTTCTGGAACAGCGTCTAGTGTGGCTGAAAAGGCCAATTCGGGAGTGACAATCCCTTCCACACTGGGAGCAAGTGCAGTCTGTCCCTGGTCTGTCTCCCTGGCTATGGGCCTTCCTTCTTTGCCTCTTAGCCTCAGACTGTTGGCCAAGTGTCTCTTCAAACTGGGAAAGGCCATGCTGCACAGCCTGCCTCCAAGCGGACCGCTCAGAGGCCAGGGTTTCCCACCTGTTGAGGTCCACTCCTAAAGCCTTCAGATCCCTCTTGCAGATGTCCTTGTATCACAGCTGTGGTCTACCTGTAGGGCGCTTTCCTTGCACAAGTTCTCCATAGAGGAGATCCTTTGGGATCCGGCCATCATCCATTCTCACAACATGACCGAGCCAACGCAGGCGTCTCTGTTTCAGCAGTGCATACATGCTAGGGATTCCAGCACGTTCCAGGACTGTGTTGTTTGGAACTTTGTCCTGCCAGGTGATGCCGAGAATGCGTCAGAGGCAGCGCATGTGGAAAGCTTTCAGTCTGGAGAGGTTGAAGAGCACGCACGCGCGCACACACACACACACACACACACACACACACAAATGCATGCTTTGGAGCACTGCCTGCTGAGCCAAGCCTCCTACCATTGTTTGTTGTGTCACATTCCTGGTATCGCTGCTGGGCAGCAAGGATCCAGGAGCTCCCCAAGTACCACCAGACACTACCTCAAGAACCACTGGTGGTATCCGTACCACTGGTCGAGAATGACAATGGTGAGACATTCTGAAAACAAAACAGAACCATTTCTAGCCATTAGATCATTATAGGGCAATGGTTCTCAAACGGTGTGCTGTGGTACCTTCGGGCACTGTGGTGTGCTCACAGGGCACAGTGGGATGTCCCTGGTCACTGCTCCTCTCTTAGCTCTCCTAGGTACCATTGTCTTGGATCTTGCAAAATCTGTAGCTGCTAGAGGAAGGCTACAGGAGGCAATAATGACAACACTAACAGGAAGTCCTCTAACAGCTATGAGCCTAGGTCAGTGTTTCTCAATGTTTATCCTCCACCATACTACCTTTACATGGTCTACCTGTTTGAAGTGCCACCAGAAATTACTGACAATGACATCACTGGCAGTTTCTTCTGGATTAGGAGGCCAGGTGTGACATGAAATTGCCAGTAAGAGGCACAAGGTGGAAAGGATGGGTTTTTTGAGCATGAAAACATGTTTTGGAGCTCTTCCTGCCGAACCAAGACTCCTACCAAAGTTTGTTGTGTTGCATTCCTGGTTTCGCTGCTGGGTGACAGAGGTCCAGGGGTTCCCCAAGTACCACCAGACAGTACCTCAAGTACCACGAGTGGTAACCGTACCACCGGTCGAGAAACATCGGTCTAGGTTCTTGCTGTCTGCTGTCTGCTTACTGTTCCAAAGCAAAAGGAGGAAAAAATCTCCCTTTTGTAAATTGCTTTCAAAGAAGAGAGGTGAGTCATGAGTGTGATGGGAGGGGGGAATTTGAGAACAGCAGATAAGTGACTGCAGATATGGAACCCACAGATATGGGGGGGGGCACCTGCATAAATCTGCAAATAAATAAATAGGACCCACTGCAGTTTTAAATCAATCAGTTGCTACAGAGCAGGGGTGCCCAAACCCCGGCCTGGGGGCCACTTGCGGCCCTCAGGAGCTCCCAATCCGGCCCGCGAGGAGCCCCCAGTCTCCAACGAGCCTCTGGCCCTCCAGAGACTTGCTGGAGCCCATGCTTCTTTTCCGGCTTCACACAGAGCAGGGCACTCTTCTCCCATGCCTTTCTATATGCATAATGTATTCATTGTTTATGAATTGTGGCTCATAGTAGAGATTATTGAAATGTATTTGTGTTTTTATATAGCCTATTAATACCATTTTTTCCTCCCCCCTTTTGTTGATTATGTTGCATTATTTTGTTTTAATGTAGTTTCCTAAAGTTTTCTTATGAATGTTGATAGATTCCCTCCTTTCCTGAGCACTGGCATTGCATGGCTGGGGCTACAATTGTGTAGTGGTTTTCATGCTGACATGAATTTTGTAATCCTGAATCATTACTGTGCTTTCTGGTTGCGCATCACATCACAATTGCTTAATTGTACATTGTTCTCCATTCCTTGTTCCCTCTCAAAGCCCTACAATAACTTTTTATATTGTCCCACTTGCTCCTTTTCATGTTAATGCCATTTAACTTGCAAAAGGAATGCCAACTATTCCTTAAATACCTTCACAAAGCAAACCCTTTACACTGTAAAATCAAACAGAAACAACAATGGCTGGTATTACTGCTTTTTCAATGAAATGTAATTACAACTATTGAGCTACATTAGATTTAAATTAGGGGTTTGATGATGAATGAATCTCTTGCCTATCAACCAAATCCATCATGGCAAATCCATTCTTCAGATCAAACCAACAAATCAATTGTTACTGGTAGGGGTCAGGGGGAGCAACTGCCTGAAACATTGGGTGAAAAGAATTCAACAAAGACTTCACAAATATTGGTAGTTCGATCTCATCCGAAATTAACAGAAATGAAGTTGAGATAGAGGTTAATGAAGTAAATGGGAATCCAGTTGACCAAGAATTGAAACAGACAATAATGCCTAAGAGAGATGAAGGTGGTATTATGGAAGCATTGTTTCTTATGGTATACACAGTTTTTTGTTGTTGTTGTTGATAGTTCAAAAGCAGCACAAAATCCTGTGAGATCAGTCAAATGAGGTGATAGTGGAAGGGGTATATACATACGTACATACATACATACATACATACATACATACATACATACATACAGGTATTTATATACCGCCTTTCTTTGGTCATCAGATTTCTCCTCAGACTTTAATCCAAGGCGGTTTACACAGGCAGGCTATTCTAAACCCCCATAGGGATTTTTACAATTGACTAGTTCTAGTCTTTCATAGAACTCCTCGTTCCAGCTGGATTCCTTCCCTGTCTGGCCTCTCTCTGGCCCTTCGCCTCCCACGCTCCACTTGACGGCAACTCCTCTCTGCCACCGAGGGTCAGCTCATCAGTATATCAGCGTGTCGTCAGTTCTCGGGTACTTCTGGTTGTTTCGAACTGGCAGCCTCAGATCTTCAGGCATACAAGGCGGCAGCTCAACCAACTGAGCCAGACCTCCTGCCCTAATGCACATCATTATTAATGATGTGTCTCCCACACCAGCTTTTTAGAAAAACTAGGGCTTGCCTCCTAAGAGTGTAAAACATCACATCATTAGATGTGATAGGTCCACCTAGCCAGCATTTTGTTTCCCACCATAGCCAGCCAGATGCCTCTAGGAAGCCCCCAAGTGGGGCAGGAAAGTAAACATTCCTCCCCCACTCCCCTACTGCCACCTGAATACGGTATTTATTTTTAAAAATGTGTCTATGCTGCTGTTGATCCAAAATTTCATAGTAGTTAACAATAGTTACAGTGCAATGCTATGCAAGACTATTCAGAAGTAAGTCCCACTGAGTTCAATGGGACTTACCCCCATCATGTAAGAGCATATGGGATTTCAGTGTTCTAAACACATCTCATAAAATCAATCATAAAATAATACAATAATACAGTATAAGTGAAAACCAAAACTAATTAAAGAGCACTGGTCTGAGACTCAACAAGGGAATCTCAGCATTGAGCTTAGTTTGTAGTGGTCAGCTGACTGTTCTTGAAGGGTCTCTGAAAAAGTAGGATTTTTAAATGAAAGATTAACTTGAGTTTTTCAGCCCAAATTGAATCTCTTGGGGGGGGGGGGGAGAGGTCTGGTGCCAAAGCACTTCCATGGATAATCACCCAGTAATGGGAACATTCTGGATCCTTACAAATGGATTCAGTAAAAAAGTTGATCACTAAAACGGATTATGTTTCAGTATTTACTCTGTATGTATAGAAGGCACAAAACATAGGAGAAGGTTCTTTTTCAACTCACTTGTTCTCTGTGATTGCTGAATCTCTTGTGTATATATCTTCTTTGCCTTGTACCTCCACCTAGGTGAAGAAACAGAAACAGAGGACAGGATTGAATCCAAACACCACAAGCCAGTGTTTGTAAGAATGCATAGGATTCTGATTCTATCCTTGCTTGATTCCAGACACAACTTCTACAACTCTTCCTCTGGAGACTACACTCACTTCTCTTTGTGAATGCAGGAGAAAAATAATACTATTTTGCATATGTGTTTCTTGGGCTTAGGAACCTTGATCACCCATGATCTTTGCAATGTGGGCAGATGAACCATGATTGGTTTTATTATAGCCAATGGTTCCCTGCAATGGTTCCCTGTGGTCCACCCACCTGGTCCAAGTCTTAGAATGGATGGTCAGGCCTGTAGTATAAGAGCAGCAAGACGAGCCTATTGGGAGGCTATGGAAGGTGGTGTCACTAGGGCTTGCATCATCTGGTGCGGGAGGCCGGCAAATCACCCCTATGATGGACCTGATCCCATGCAGTGGGTGGAGCAGCACCCAGGGCAGTGGGCACCATGATATACCATCGCCCACCCCTGCTGGTTTTTTGGCTATAACTTTTGATAGAATAGAGATATTTCAATGTGGATGATTTAGTTGCATTCTCCATGAAAATACACATTTGTTGATATATAGCATGATGGTAGTATTTGAAAATGCCAAGATTTTTAAAACTTTGGTGAGTAGTGGTGTCACCCCCCTGTGCACGTCACCCCATGAGGCCTGCACCCCTCCTAGCAACGCCACTGGTTATGGCAGTGGCATAGTGAGAAGAGATGCTCTTGCTTCTGGTCCCAGTTTGCCTCTTCCAAACAGTGTCAGTTCTGTAAAATTGTTAAGAAACACAATAGCCCAAGTGCAATGAAAGTGAGTAGAATCCTCTGATTGCATCTCTGGTATTTGACTTCACAGTGTTGCTGTGAGAGTAAAACAATGTCTTCTGATTTCCTTAGTCATTCATACAAAATGTGAAATCTAGAATTTATATTGCAGAATAAAAAAATTTTAAATGGCCAAGGGCTGCTGGTCAGTATGAAGCATCTGCCAGCTTTGAAATTGTTCTTATGAGGGTGAGATTTTTTTTTAAAATCTCATTAGTTGCAAAAAACATAAGTAGCAATTTTCTGTAACGACATTAATATTAAAAGCTTGAGCACTGTAACTAGTGATTACAATCAAGTCAAGCTCTGAATAACTAATTCCAGATAGCGGAAGGTTTTTATGCTACTAAGAGTACTTGAAGCAATCATTTCAGGTTAAAAACTGTTATCAACAGAGGAGACAATCTAAATAAAACAGCAACATATGAAATAACTAGTTAGCAAAGAAAATTCACTCATCCATTCATCTCAGTCCAGCAAACACATACTCTGGCAACGCTAGAAACAGAATTAGGTCGGGTTGTGCAAACAACCCCCCCCCTTCCATAAAATTCACTACACTTATCGAAATTGTTTTGGCTTACCTTGAAGATACCCAAGTGGTAACCTGAATTAGAAACTTCACTTTCATTTTGTATACAGTGACAACCTAGCGATGTCTGAAATTTCCCTTAGAACATTTATAAGCCTCCCCTCAGAAAACAGGCCCAAGCCTAACCTCTAGGTATGCCAGGTTATCTCCACGTAAGCTGGTGTAATGACAGCCCTTCTAGTATAGAAGCCTGCCCACCATGGATGATGGTGCAGCAATGGAAAATTGCGGTGCCAGCATAGCTTAGACATCACTTGGATGCCCAAACAGCTCTGTTGGCAGAGAGGCCAAAACAGGCAGGAGACTGGGGCAAAATGTGGAGGGATAAGGAGGAGGAATAATGAGGGATAAGGAGTCAACTTATACAATATCCTAACCCCTTTTCAGACAAGGGGCACCCCCTTGATGCCAGAAAAATGTTATGCCAACAACAGAGCTGGTGTATTAACATACATAGTAACTTAAGAGTAACCCCTTAAGAAACAATGGGGAAGGGGGGGGAAGCAGAAAATTGTACCTCCTGTTAACTGTGCCCTGCCCACTTTCCTGTTATGGAGCACAGGATACAGAACGTATTTGGCTCCCAAATCACACCACATCCACCCCAGTAGTAACTGGGCAAAAAAGTATCTTTCAAAGTGATGTCCCCCTATATTTAGCAGGGGGAGAGCAATGGTCCCTCTTCACCCCAGCGTGGCATCTTTTCCAGTGATGATGCTGGCGTCTCTTCAGTATTTTTTTGGGATTGTGAACCTTTTGGCAACAGGGAACCATTTATTGATTTATTTCTACGCAAACTGCTTTGTAAACCACTTTGTTGAAAAGTGGTATATAAATATTCTTAATATAAGTGTGTGTATGAGACAGCGAGAAAAATAAAATAAATATATAAAAATATATAGTAATAATATAAAAAAATAGTAAAGCTCCTGTCAGGGAGGCTACAGCTCAGATGAGAAGACACACGACATGAAGCTATATCTCTAAGGTCTCTCAAAAGGGAACCGTGGTGATGGGAATCCTATGCTGCCCTGGCGCCACATGGTATAGTGGCATCGAAACTGCTGCCATCCCCGCCCCCTACTGGGCCTGAACTGCCCTTCCCCCACCGTCTTGCGGCACATCCCTGCCTTTTCCCTATCGCCTCCACCCTGCCCCACTGAGTGGCGGGGATACTTACAGACAGGCTCTCTTCTCCAGTGCCTCGCAGGCGTGGTGACCCAGCGCCAACTGGTGCTGGCGTCTCCACTGGTGCCACGCATTGCCTGCCAGTGGTGAACCACCTTATGGCACTTTTGCGAGAGTTGTTGCCGGGACAGGGCACAGGCCACTAACATTGCCCAGGCATTAGATCAGACTATAAGCTACTGCAGAAAGAAGCTAGAAGAAAGATTATGTGTGGAGACAGATTTGAGAGATGTAAAAGAAGAGACCTTTATATGTGAAGAAACCTACTCAACCTGTTTAAGTTTGAACAACATTTGGGCTCATTAGTTTCCAAAGGCCATGAACAGCTTTCTGTACATTCAGGATGGCAACGGAAGCGACACTTTCTCGGCACGCACCCTTTTGACACCAAGTTCCCTCTAAGGCAAAGTTTGAGGTGAATTGGGAGATTCCTGCTTTGAAGAAATATGTGAGGAATTCAGAAATTCCTCACATATTTCTTCAAAGCAGGAATCTCTCAATTCACCTCAAACTTTGCCTTAGACGGCAAAGTCACATAAATCTTTATAAATCCAGTCACATATCTCCAGGAAATATCTTGAACTCCAATGATACTAAGCTCCATTCAAAATAAAATTCAAGGTGAATTTGGTTGGTTCTTGGTTGGTCAAACCTGGTTTGAGGATAGCCCAAGCTGTTCTCATTAGTTTAGTAAAATATCTCAAGGGAGTTTCACACATGTAGACTCATGTGTAGACACATGGAATATGTATATTTCAAAAGCAAATTGGAGAATCATACTTATAGTGACTGGAACATCTCATTCAGCCTGAGGCAAAAGCTCTCTTTCAGGAGTTGGCAATATCAGCAACAGTCTGTAAAATCTTTAATGCACCACATGGTGGTCCTTCCCCACTAAGCAAATTCTCTTCCTATGTGTAATGCTTTGCTCTCACTGTTAATTATGTGATTGGCTTCTTTTTGTGTGAAATATCACCTTTCCATTTGTATAAACTTAACCTTCTGCTCATTTCGGGCTCAGTCCTATCCAGCTTTCCAGCACTGATGCAGCCATGCCAATGGGTACACACTGCATTCTGCGATGGGGGGCAGTCATGGGGTCCTCCTCAAGGTAAGGGAATGTTTCTTCCTTTACCTTGGGGCTGCATTGCAGCTGCATAGGTGCTAGAAAGTTGAATGGGATTGGGCCCTTCATTGTCTACATCTGAGAAACACAGCATATGTAGCTGGAGTAAATAGTTTTGTTTTTTTTTTTTTCCAACCAAAAGCTATTAAGTGGTTTGGGATGGTGATCAGTTCATGGGGCATATCAGAGGATGAAGAAAATCTACAGATCTTCTCAGACATTTAATTTGTACAGCTGTGATGTTCTGAGAAGACCTCAGTGCTTTCATTTTTTTCTCCAGGGGGATGTTAAGGAAATGTATGTGTCATGGGAAGTTGCTTTAATTGTTTCCCACCGGAGATGTGGGCAAGTTATTAAATTCAGTGGAGCTGCTGATTTCACTCTGAATTTCAGCAAGTACGTACTATGGGATATTTGAGCAAATAAATATTTGCAGCATGGTTGAATTTAGCATTGAAGTACCTGGCACACAGATTTTACTAAATTCAAGGATTATTGTTGTCAGGCATTGAAAAGGTCATCCTTAGCACACGATTATCATTTGATTAAAGGCCCGCAAAGGGGGATAGGAAACAATTCCACTTATCCTGCCCCCTCTGAGGCAGCTCGATCCACCCACCCTTGTTGCTGCCTTCCCCCTGCCCCATTCTGCTCCCCCCTGCTTTCCCCCACTCTTCCCCATTCCTGTGCTCCCCATCAGCGAGCATGGGAAGGCTCTAGCCTTCCTGCCTGCTCACACGCCATTTAAGCTGTCGCAAAGTGTTTTACAGTGCTCTAGTGGCAGAGCAAAGGCCTGGCATGTCAGCGGAACATGTGTTCTCCCAGCATGCCTGTTAGTTAGGATTGTGGCACTAGTTCTCAATGAAGTGGTAGATCTGCATTTAGACTGTACTCTTCAGCCAGCAGGTAAAGATTATCATGATTAAGTTCTCCAAACAAAAAATTTCCTGTACATACAAAAAATAACTTATCAAGAAAAAGAGCTGCAGCTTACCATTCTCTCAGACAGTTTTTCATTGCATCAGACTTTTTTTCCAAGATGGACCCCCTCCAACTGAATTGATACAATCAAGACGCAATTCAATAAGAAGTGGCTTACATTAGATCACAATATGCAAGCAACATGCACACGAGTGCCACATAACACGTTTTGAAAATTGGCAGATGGACCTATGAGCCTGACTTTGGCACAGTTAAGCCTACGGTCCTTCTTGCTTCTCCAGTGGTCAGCTTCTTCCTGTCGCTCCTTTATTCAATAAATTAGAGGCCAAACAACATCAAAGCACTAAAGCCTGTGTGTGTTGATATGCTGTAGTACATTCTAGAAAAGCACTGTCTCCATTCGATGTGCGGCAACCTTGCCAAAAAGTTTGGTTACCACTGAAGTAGATAACCCACCCCAAACTTCTATATGAAAACTGGTACAAAAGAAATGGATATGGCTGGAAGAAACCATTGGGTCGTCTAGCCATATTCTCAGTTTGAAGCATAGAGCCCTCCATCCTGGTATGTAACATTTTGAAGTGCAGTATATAACTAACCTGGAGAATGGGGTGCATGTTCAGATACTGGACATAAAGAGAACTTCAGGGATGCTGTTCATGCCATGTAAGGCCAATGACTAAAATGAAAACAAAAATAATAATGTAATTGGATAAGTGCTGTTGGGCTCTAAACCTTGTGAGGGAAAAATAAAGTTTTTGTAGGCAACAAGTGACAGGAAGTCAGGTCCAACATCATTTTTTCAATTCCAGCATCATTTTTTGTCATTATCAGTTTCAGTGTCATTTTTTTGTAATACTTTCATTTTTATGATGTAAACAGCGCTTTCTGTCTTTGAAAGTAGCTCTATTGCTATAAGCAAAGCCTTGTTTTCCTGTAAGAGATGGAATGAACTTGTCGGGAAGTGGGAAGCGGGATGCTGAAATTTCACACACAGCCCACACATTACCAGGAAGAGTTTAGAAACTCTGCCACATAATAATTACAATATCTGTGCATCATGCCTCCCCCTAGGAAGCTTGTAATGGTGGTTGCTGATTCATAGTGGCAGAGATTGTATATTAACATTTGGATCATTATAACCAACAGCAAGAGGAGAGCCAATTCAGGAAAGGACAACACAAATAACGGGAAAAGAGAGGTTCAAAAGTTTGAAGCTGTTTTCTTAACAGAAATGTGATAAATGACACAAAAGATCCAGTGAACAAGGAGGAGGATTAACAACCTGATCCTAACTAGGTCTATGAAACCTTTTATGAAAACAGAACATAGATCTGCTATTACAAGTGGCCCTTTGGTGGCATGCTATGCAAGCTGCTGATGGCTGTTTTTGGGCCACCAGAGGTCTGCTGCCACAGTCAGCTACCGCTGGCAACAAGGTAAGCCAGTGGTGGGGGTGGGTGTCAGTGGAGGGTTGAATAGAATGGGGAAAGGGGGTGAATTCCAGAAGCACCAGCATGCACCAGGCTTCTAACCCTGTTCCCTCTCTCTCCGTCCTTCTCCCTTACTCTCTTCGGACTTATGTCAACAAAACAGCAGGCACTGATCTAAGGAGACCCAATGGGGACAGTGGAGGCTTGCCCCAATGTAAGGAAATAAATGTTCTCTTACCTTGAGAAAGCCTTTGGACTGCCCACCCCACAGGATACATTGTGTGCCTTGTTGGCACAGCAGCAGCGGCCCAGGGGGGTGCGATTTAGTTACCATCGAGCTGTAAGATTCATCTATCCTTTTTCTTCAAGGCCTGATCCTCACAATATTCTTTCTGTTTCATCAAGGTGATTTTTTTTCTTTCTGAATATGATTTGCAGCTTGAGGTGTGTTATTCACTCACACATGCTGTAATGTTAAGTTCTTGTTGACATGATGATAATCAGAAGTTATGATTTGAGGGTAAGTTTAGAATCTTTCTCCTGGAGTTTCACTAAGAAGTAGTTTGGCAGACTCTGAAATGAATCAATTTAATATTTCTCAAACTCTGGAGAGAATCATAAGAGCTTGGAGAGATTCTGCAAACAGCTCAGATCCAGAATGCTGCTGTGAGTGGTCCCCATGTGTGCATATTGTGGTCTGAGACAAACTTAGCTGCAGACGTGGACTTTGGTGCATCCATGGATCAACCCTTTCAATGAGCTACTGACCTCAGAGGATGTGAAGATTGCCATGGAAACCCTACAGATTCCAGTAAGTTGGGCTTCTATATTAGAAGGAGAAACCCGTTCCCCAAAAAGGAAGCCCAAAATCTAGTGAAATTTGGATTATATGGAATTTGGTTGCATCTCTATGATCAAACAATAACATGACTAGAAAAGTCACCCTGTAGTGAATGTAATATGTCAAAATTATGTGATAAGCAGGCATATAGTTAAGACTGGTTGGACAGAAGCTGAACCCCACAGAGATCTTGCCCCATCCCACTTCTTCCCTATTCAATGAGTCAGTAGGCACACATACAGAGAATATCACATAAGGCATCTTCTCAGTTTGTGTGGGAAAGGAAGTAGTATCTCATATTCTATTCTCTTAGAAAGCCAGGCAGCTGGCTTTTTTTTTTTTTTTTTTTTTTAATGTAACAAAGATGAGTGAGTTACATGGCAACAGATGTCAAATCAAGTAAGACTGAAAATCACAATAATCTGTTCTTGAAATTTAAGGGACTTTTTTTCCAATGGTACAATATCAATGAAACGGGAATGAATTTCAGATTTTTGGAACAAATTCATTTTTGCTAGAAGTCTAAATAGCATGACTCTGCCATCATGTCAGAATGAGATGCTCATTTCTTCTGTTTCACTCGCATTTCACTTTCTTATCTCATTTTTCTTGTCACTGTTTTGTCACCTTTATTATAACAGATGCTGACCCTCCTCTCACTAAGATCTGCTCCATGTTTAGCCTCAAGTTTCATGGGAGAGATGGATCTTCTTTTGATTAGGTTTTGCTGCAAAGTGCTACTACATACACTGATGGAGCTGTATAAATAATCATCTCCCTCTTTTTAGTGTACGCAACAGAAAGTGAGATTTTGCACTCCACATAAAATGCAAATCTGAAAATTCAGTCTGATAGAAAATACATTCACTGGGAACAGATGAGATGAAGCCTTTTGCAGTTCAGGGACATCCAACAGGCTCTACTAAACCTCACCATCTGGCCCAAGGCCTTTGGCTCACCAATGGGACCATCGCTTTGGCATGCCAGAGGTCTCAGGGCTGATCAGGGGAAGTCCAAGATATCCTAGTGACATCAATCAGGGCATGCTAGGCCTCATCTTTTATGTTCTGAGGCCAGCTGAGCACCAAGGGATTAACATCATCAACATATTCTTGGCACACTCCTGTCACAGGAGGTGAGCATTGAATGACCCAGAGATGCCTGTGATTCTGGCCTGAACTTCAGTTAGAGTGGAACTTTGCCCATGCCCAGCTCAGAGTTACAATAAAGAATATTAGGAAAGCTGGGAAGAGTACAGAAACCAACAACCCAACACCTTGTTTCAAGAATTTAACATGCAAAAGGATGCCTGCACAAGTTCCAATGGTGCCACCACCTGTCCCCATTCACTGAACACTACCACTCAGGGATGGCTTCAGGGGTTGGCCTGGGGAAGCACTGGCCAAGGACCAACACCCATCAGATGGCCCAGCCCTGAAACCTCAGAGCAGGTAACAGTGCCCAACATATTATCCAGCAATGCTCCTGGCATGCCACAGGGGAACCAGTGCAAGGCTTTATCCCAGGGCTCACAGCAAGGTGGCGCCAGGACTAATACTGAGTTGCGAATCAGTTGCTAATACTGAGAGTTTAAGGGGTCAGCCTGGCCATGTGGCCCCTCTGATGGGTGTTGGCCCTTGGCCAGTGCTCAGTGGAATTGAGGCCACCCCAATCTCCACATATTTTGTTAATGTAAATATCACAACTTCCTCAAAACCTTCTGGTGGCATGGTGTGGTCATGTCTGCAGCAACCAGAAATCATATTCCAGCAGCATAAATGGGGGATAGGATTGACCCATAAGTGTGGTAATTTCTCTCTTTTCCTCTCATAACAATTCCTCCTGAGATCTTCCATTCCCTGGGGGGGAGGGGTATCTTTTTTAAACCTCCCATGAATCCTCTCCCTTTTATCCCATTTGTTTGCTCTGGCAAAGGGAACTCAGCCTAGTTGACAGCCCAATTCTCACTCTTCACCTCTTTCACCGTAACCCAGCAGTTTCCAAACTGTGAATCATTGTTCTCTGGGGAGCTGTAGAAACCAGCTAGGGGAGCCGCAGAATCCTTGCTAAAAACCTGCTGCCCTATATGATATATAGGATTGTAGCCCTAATGGGCAGGGTGACCAAACGTCCTCTTTTTCCAAGACATGTACTCTTTTTTAGTCTTGTCTCCTGGAAAATTACTTAAATGTCCTTTTTTCCCTGTGAGAAGTCAGCACAGTCTTTTTTGTAATTAACAAATTATATGAAATAAATTAAAATAGTTAAAAATTTAATAAGTAATATAGTGTTTAAATTAACCACATGAAATCAATGTACGAGTGTTTGTAACTTTTATTTTGTCATGACCTACATTTTTCTGGAATGTCCTACATTTTGGGGTGCCTTGTTCTCTTTTTGTGTTTATGACATCTGGTCACCCTGCTAATGGGAAGCCGCAGCTGGTGGCCCAGCAGGTCAAGGGAGCTGCCAGCTGAAAAAATTTGGGAACCATTGCCTTAAACCTGTACCTGTCTAAATGCAGCTATTTCCAAGTTCCCATTTACCCAACACCACTTAAACTGCCATGCAGCTGGTCTTACATGTCAACATTGCTTTTTTCCTGTTTTGTTTATCTCTAATAAAATCTTTATATTATTTTGGAAAACTTTGTCTCATGGTTACGGTTAGCCTAATCAGAGGCACTTTGAGGTGTTTCTCTCTGCTATCTGGTCAACAACCCTCAAAAGGGCCATTCAATGCATCGTTATAAATTTCCCTATTGAATATAACTGTGGGCTGGGCACAGATTGTGTGTGTATTGGTAGACACGTGAGCATACACACAAGAGCACTGTTGGCAGCAAAACTCCCCCGCCACTGTGCATTAAAGGAAGGGGGAAGCTGTCTGTCAAGTAAACTCATCTGTTACTGCATTTCTCATGGAGAAATCCTTGCTCAAGGAACTCCAGGTTTCCCCTAACACAGTTTGAAAGTCACCACTCAAAGGTATCAGATGCAGACCTCAAACCAGGTACCAAATTAGACAGACCAAATGCCTGATCCAGTATAGTAATTCTGTGTGTCCTAATTGTAGCCATTGAGTGACATGGCAGATTGTCCTTTGTTCTATAATTGGGTCCAATTAAACACTTATTGAACTGTAATATTCTACACTAGCAGCTGAGAGGCACACAGAAAGGTGTGAAATCTTCACCTCCTTGAAAGGAAATCAAAGGCTTCTTTCCAGCCTGATGAAGACAACCAGATGCTCTAACAATCGAGGGAAATAAGGAAGATAAGTGAGGGGCGGATGGACCCCAGCCCCCACAACAGATTCATAATTGGCTTAATTTATATCAATCCATTTTAAAAAAAAAAAATCATTAAAAAAATTTAAAGCTAGCCAGTTACAAATTAATAAGGTTTATAGGCCTTGACATACTCCCAACTTCCCAACAATGAAAGTAACACAAAGTAGAGTGGGAGACAGGAAGAATGGAAGGCCAGGAGGCCCCCCCCACCAACAACAACTTTAACTTTTGTTTTATTGGGGCTTCATCCCCAGGCCCACCAAATCAATGTATGTCTCATCAGGGCCACTAAAAACTCCTGGGTTCCACCACTGGACCTGCCCTGGGCGTCACCTCCAGGCCCCACCAAGGCATCAATTCTGATTTTAAAAGTTGGCAGCCGGGTCAGGCTCAAGGCCCTCCTGTGTGAAGAGTAGAACACATGCTGATGCTTCCAACTTCTGATGACCTCTGCCATGGACAGTGCACACCATACACCAATCTTCCTCACCTGCTTCCAGTTGCCATCTTTTCTTCTCCAGTAGTGACCCCACCATGTTCTCATTGCATCTCCCCCTCTGTAATTGCCCCCTTTGCTATCTCCCCTCCTCTTCTGTGCCACCAGGGTCACTTCTCCTCCTATTCCCTGCCTTTTGAAAAGGCAAAGGTCAGGGAAGGGTGGGTGGAGTAGAGTAGTGGTGGTCGAGAGCAGTGGTTCCCAATCATTTTAGCATCGTGACCCACCGTAAAAAAATATTTCACTTTATCAGCTGCTCAAGCCTCTGGCTATAATGATGATTGGGCAGCAATGCCCCCCCCCCCCAAGTAGCAGGTTGTTTAACCCTTGATGCACATAGCCTAATCTGCCCTGTCCATTTCATAAACAACCAAAAATTAGGTTACAGACCCACAGTTTGGGAACTATTGGGCTAGAGTGCCTCTGCTCTAGCCTATTACTATAGTCCTCCTCACTGCTTTCCCCAACCTCTGTCTCACACCAGGCAAGGTGTGAGATAGAGGAGGTGAGGAGGAGTAGCATTGAGAACAGCTATAGCACTGCTGGGTAAAGGAGGGTCAAACTGACCAGCACAGCGAGGTGGAGAAGGGGCACAGGTGCCACTCCCACCAGTCGCTCATCCAAGATGGACACCTCATCATACCTCATTATTGGATTGACTGTGTTGGCAGCCCTTTCCAGATCTTTTCCATCACTAAGAAAGATTTATCATTGTCAAAAAAAGAGTATTATAAAAAAGGAATATAGCAATTGTGCTACAGTGTTCATATATTTACTCCAGTGTCTAGTGTAAATGTCACTAAAATAATGAGTAAGACCTACCTTTCAGTTCTGGTCTTTTCACAAAACAAAACCATTATAGAATAGTTGCTACCCGACTCTATTGCCAACACACCCTGTGGCCATGCTGTGAATACCTGCACATCCGGCTTTTGCCTGAAGGAGGCAGTGCTCCAGCAGGGTTCCTCTATGTGATTTGCAACACAGCATTCCAATTCTCATGAAGTGACCTTCCCTCCATTCACTGCTGCCCTTTTCAGTTGAATGTATAACTCCCGAGGGGGTGCAGCTAGTGGCCATGTCAGTAGCACTGTGTGCCATCACAAGGTGACACTAACCCAGTGGTTCCCAAACTTTTTGGAGGCCCCAGAGGCTACTGCCCGATTTATAAATGCCAAGAGGTGTGGCTATCATGGTAATTGGGCAGCAGTGCTCCCCTCCCAAATAGGAACGTGTTTAACCCTTGATGAACATAGCCTAGTCTGTCCCTAACCTGCCAGTTTTGCAACCCAACAAGTCGGTCATGTTGTCAACCCAATAGTATCTGGTCATGATCCACATGTGGATTTCAGATCCACAGTTTGTAAACTAAGAAGAGCTGCACAGTGCACTTAATTCATTTATTTTGTACATTTCTCCTGACTTTTCTCCTAGGAGCTCAAAGCAGCATGGATGAATTTCCCAGTCGGTTTCTCACTTGTCAAGGGAACCAACCAGATCTAGACCTTTGTAGCTTCAGGACGGTACCTGCATCATACATCTCTGAGGGGAGCTCTGTATGACAAAACTTCAGAACATCTCTCGCTTAGATACAACGTGCTGACCATGTGGGTCCAGCTCTTCACCACCAACAGCCCATATCAGGCTATTGTTACCAGCTGGTCAGCCTACACAGAAACCTCAGCAGAGAGAGCAAGAACAAGCAAGTCTCCTTCTGCATCTATTAGTGGTGCTTCTTTAATTAAGCTTTGAATCATGTGGATGTAGGAGGGACAGGGAACTTTGAAGGCTCTTATCTTTTTGATGTTTGGAGAAGGGATAAATATAAAATACATCTTCAACATGTTGCTACCAACACTTGGGTAATGACATTTAATAAGAATATTTACAGGATGACAGCACAGCTTGTAGAGAAAAAACAAGCTGGCGTGTGTGTCAAACTCTTCCTGCACCATACCGAAGAGGATGAGGTGGGTGGTGGGGACAGGGGAAAAAAGTTGTACCCAACAGGTGAAGGGGTTAGGACTGACTCTCTTAGCAGCTCTTGCTTAAAATTTTCCCACACAGTGAAAATTATCATTGACAAAGGGCTATGTTGCCATCATTTGTTCTTTAATTAGGTATTATATCCTTTATGTTTTCAACTGTATGTTTTATAACATTTTGATGATATTTTGTGTGCTTAACAGAATGTGAGACATTGTGAGGCCTCTTAGGACAGGTGACACAAGAAGTGATGTGGTGTGAGCAGGAGTGACCCCCTTGCCTGAAAAATCTAAGCAGGGTCAGCCCCGGTTTCACTTTGAATGGGTGACTGGGATGCCCTGATGGAGCTGACAGAGCCAAGGGAGCTTTGTGAAGTGTGGTGTGGACTGTGGAAATGTCAGTTAGCAAGAAATGGCTAGCATCTCGACAACCTGTTAGAGCAGTGCTATTCAAACTGGGGCGTCGCGACACCCCAGCCTGAAGGCCCTGGTCGCTGCCCCTTTAAGGGGTGGGGGCAGCCTAGAGGCGGGGGGAAGGCAGAGGCGCGATCCCCAGGATCCCACCGCTCAGGGGGCTGCAGGGGCTTGGGTGCACTTACTCAAGCCTCCTGCAGCCTCCCTGGGGTGCGGGGAGCCCGGCGCGACTTCTGGCAGGGCTCCCCACAGCAGGGAAAGTGGATGCGGAGCGACCGCGTTCCACTTCCACTTTAGCGGGGGCAGGGCGCGATCTCTCCGCATCCACTTTCCCTGCTGCAGGGAGCCCTGTGGCTGCCTGTGGAAGCTTGGAAGATCTGCACAGTCAGAATGAGAACTGCACTATGAAGGGAAAAATCTGTTAAAAAGGAGAGTTCTATGAGTTTCTCTCCTAGAATAACACTTGCAAAATCCCCATTTTCAAAAATGGGGTTTATGGTCAGCTTGCCAATGTAAACTGCCTTGAGTCTATGAGATAGGGGGTGTATACACATTGTAATAAATAAATAAGAATACCTGGAAAAGTAAAACATAAAACATTCTCCTATTGTAAATTTATTTAGTGCTGAACAAAAAGCCGGGAGGTCTCATTTTGTGAACTTTGCACAAAAGTTAAAAAGCACCCCAAGTTTTCGGTGTTTTCCTTCCTAAGGTACACGAAAAGAACATGAAAGTGTTCACTGGGGGGTTCCAGAACATTTGGGGAGGAACCCAGGTGTTTATGCACATTACTATGCAGTAATGGCTTCTAAGAAAAAAGAACCTTTTGATTCCACCATTTTAAATATCATGCACTCATCAAACACTGGGGTGGAGGGAGGTTAAAAATTGGCATTTGAAGTGCATTAGCATGTTAAGATAGTAGGGCTGGAAAAAAAAATGTAGACTATTTTCAAATATAAAGATATGCAAAGGTATCTTGGAGCAGCAGACTGGTGAAACATTACCTGTGAACAGCTGCAAAACATTGTGAAACAGTGCAAGGTCAGGGCTTTTCCAGTAGCAAACTGGGCAAATGCTTCTAGGACTGGGCAGGAAGCCTTAATGAGGCTCCAGACATGGTCAGAAACTGCACTTCTGGTTTTCCAGAAGTACAGTTTAAAATCGTGGAGAAGCCTCAGAAGGCTTTCCCAGTCTGTCCTATGGTCTCGCGAGGCTCCAGCGCACTCCAAAGGTAGGAACTAGTAGCTATGCGCATGTTGGGAATGGCATCTCGAGGGAGGTGACTTTGTGGACTTTTGCCCTGGGAGCGGGAAGGGTTAAGTCCACCACTGGCTTTTCATGGACTGTATCGCATTCATTGAAATGGCACTTTTCACGTCAGGAAATTGAGCATCACAAAAATATAATTCTGCATTAATTGTGGTATCTGGCTGGCAAATAGTTTCTCCAAATGTTTGCTATTTGTATTTGCCATCCAATTAAATGACATTTGATTCAGTATTTTATATATGACATGTTAATTTCTGATTGCCAACGTACATTTATATTTAGCATTTGACAGTATTAATGACTGATCTGTATATCACCATGGTTTTCAGAGTTTCTGCCTTCAGTGAATACTTTCCAAATGAGTTTGTCTTCCAAGGAACCCTTGCTCAGCTGTCATAAATCCCTCTATGTTGCTGAGGATTCTGGAGTGCACTGGAAGTTCCATACACCATTCAGGCAGGGTACTGTTAGTCATAAGAACAGCCCCACTGGATCAGGCCAAAGGTCCATCTAGTCCAGCCTCCTGCATTTCACAGTGGCCTACCAAATGCCCCAGAGAGCACAAAAAACAAGAAGAGACCTGCATCCTGGTGCCCTCCCTTGCATCTGGCTTTCTGACGTAGCCCATTTCTAAAATCAGGAGGTTGCACATACACATCATGGCTTGTAACTCATGATGTACTTTTCCTCCAGAAATTTGTCTGGAGGTCCCTTTAAAGGCATCTAGGCCAGATGTCATCACCACATCCTGTGGCAAGTAGTTCCATAGACTAGCTAAATACTGAGTAAATAAATACTTTCTTTTGTCTGTCCTAACTCTCCCAACACTCAATTTTAGCGGATGTCCCCTGGTTCAGGTGTTGTGTGAGAAGGAAAAGAGCATCTCTCTATTTTTTTTTTTTTTTTTGCAATACTTTATTTATTTATTACAGATACAGGTAAGGAACATTGGATAGACTTAGGGCTGGGACTACATAGGTTACACATGAGGGCATTGGCCATCGATTACAACATACACTTGTCCAAACAAAATTATTCATCAATACCAAAAATTGTCATATTTATTAATCTACTGATTAATAGTTTAACTAAATAATCAATATTTTTTCTCTAAACTTATCTATCCAATCATAAAAAGGCTTCAAATTTTTACTTATACACTCTTCTTACCACTGAACTAATATTTAAAATAAAATTTTTCTTGTCTGATTCTTAATTTCTAATATCGCATTTAAGAAGAATGTCTCCCGTTGCAATGGTAATACACATCTCTCTATCATTCTTTACTATTGCCGATTGTTTACTGTGAGTTTCCATACTGACAGTATACTAGTCTATAATAGCCTTTCCCAAACTGTGGGTCATGATCCACTGGTGGGTTGCAAGCCCATATGTCTGGGGCCCAACATGATGCTCTTTGTAGTGCCACAATGCGTTACTGAAGTGGCTACTTATTAGAGGCAACTTCCTGGTTGCACCAGGCTTGTGACCCACCCTATTGGCCTCTGATGGCCAACATAAGTGACTGGAAGCAACTTCCAGTGTGGAATCAAATTCCAGGTTTCTTCTGTGTTGCCATTCTGAGACCCATGGAGGCAAACAGAGTGAGTTGCAGGCTTGGTGTGATCAGGAAGCAGCCTTCAGGGCTTCCAATAAAGTGCTGCGGCACTACAAAGGGAATCCGCAGAGGGTTGCAGTGCTGAAAAGTTTGGGAACCACTGCTCTAGAACATGTCCCCCAAGATTTCTAACCCCTGATGTCTTATGTTCTTATTCCCTCTTTCAGGAGAATATCACTGCCTGCAGATTGGCAATGAGATAAGGTATTGATGCTTTATGAAATTCCACACTGTAAAGGGCATAGATGCATCCAACATGGTAGCTTAATTTATCAGAAGTTCAGTTCTTCTTGCAGCACGCTAATATACTCTGTCCTGGAATCACTGAATGATTGACAAGCCTGGTTGTTTTACCACAACAAGGCAGCAAGGATATGACAACACAATGATCCTTGCCCTCTGCTGTTGCAAAATAGTTCAGGACTCTAAGTTTAAAGCTGAATCCTTTTCATTAAAGTTCATTGCTAAGGCAAGAAGAAGTTCCTTGTAACTTCAGTTCGCCAGCCCTCATTAAAAAATCAGGCAGCAAGTTCAATGAGTACTATAAAGCTGGGTGGAATGTGAAGCTTTAAAAGCTCATGGGTGAATGTCAAACTTGGGAAGCCAAGCTGTGCCAAGTAAAGTTAAATGTATCTACTTCTGTTTATGCTTCTGTTAAGTGAAAGTATAGGTTTAATCAACAGGAGGCTGCCATCATGCCTTATTTGGCTGAATAAATGGGATTTGATTCTGGGGAATATTTACTCGCAGGAACTGGGTGAAAAATGAAGGGACACACTGAAAACAGGGACCAAATGGTATGGTCCTTCCCCATAGACCAGGGGTGTCCAAAGTTTTTGGCAGGAGGGCCACATCAGCTCTCTGACACTGTGTCGGGGGCCGGGGAAAAAAAGAATTAATTTACATTTAAAATTTGAATAAATTTACATAAGTTTACATAAATGAATATATTAAAGACGACCTTATATGAATGAATGAAGGTCTTGCAATAGCTCAAGGCCTATAAAAGGCCTTGCACAAAGCAAGGCTGGCCTTTCCTTTGCTGCCACTGCTGTATCACAGACGTGAAACAGCAAGAAGTGGAGCGAGCCCTCATCCCACAGCTCATGTGAGAGGTCAAACAGTCACCCTCACGCTGCGAGCAGTTGCGTCGGGCCAGTGCGGGCTCCAACAAATCTCTGGAGGGCCAGAGGCTCATTGGAGACTGGAGGCTCCCTGAGGGCCGCATTGAGAGGCCTCAAGGGCCGCATGTGGCCCCAGGGCCGGGGTTTGGGCACCCCTGCCATAGACTGATGAATCCAAATGGTTTCCTAAAGACTCTGGGAAATTTTCCTGTTTCCCGGACAGATGACTGAGGCTCTAGCCACCCTCTGATATGAAGAGATGGCTAGAACCTTGGATCAGATTGCTCCTGAGAGGCCTTGTTGCTGAGCCAAGACAGCTTCTTGATTTACTAAGGAGCTATAGGAAATGAAAAAACTTGGCCAGTGCCTAGAACGGCCTAGAACTACCCCCTCACTCATGGCTTTTTTTCGAGTTGTGATCCACAATGGAGGGAGAGATGCATTACAGCTGGGAAATATTTGGGAACCAGCACTCTAGTTGCAGTCTATAAAAGGCAAGACCAACACCTTAAGTTGGGCCTAGAAACAAACCAGCCACCAATGTAGCAGCTAGGATAGTGACAAAGTCAAACCATCAAGCCCCCCATGACTACACAGACTATCACATTCTACAGTTTCTGGACATTCTTCAAGGACAGTCCCACACAAAGTGCATTAGGGTCATTGAGTCTTGATGTCCAGGGCAAGGACCACTATGGTGAATTGCAATTCACCTCATCCATCCATGCTTTCTTGATCCCCAGCCTGATTTTGAAATCAATGAAACCAGCAAGACATGTATAACATTCGATGTGAAGCAAGCTGGGTTATAAACAGATGGGCTTAATACTACTGTCAGACACAGAGATTGCTAACTATCACATAGAAATACATGGAAAACTTTACTAGGAAGAAAACATATTTTATGCTGCTAATGCTCAGAAAAGCTTTTTCTTTCCTTTTTCCAGAATAAGAATAGATGTTGAATAGGAGAGTCCCATCCATAAGCAACACAAAAGGAAAGTAACAGCAGGAATCACAAGAGGTACAGACAAAGGAAAGAGAAGAAATAATTAGGACCGGCTTAAAGAATGTGTGAGAGATAGCAAGGGTTTAAGGTTACCCTCTGAGGTACTGCTTTTAGCTTCTCAAATACTGAAGAGTCAATAAAGAAAGAGAGAGTGTGAACCAATAAGTATCAAGCACAAGAACTTGTAGAAAATGATCAAGAGACATGTAGTGATGGTTATCAATGGCTTCTATTCAGCAGTGCTCATTTAGGTGGGAAATTGAAGGATATTCATGATGTATTTCAGAATGGGTGAATCTGAAATGATTTCCCCATAGATTTTGGTGACAATGGGTAATCAGTTTTCAAACTTGGCAGAAAATTTCGTTGCATAACCATTTGGTCAGAGCCAGTCTGTTCAAGCATAAATCTTGACACCAGTAATGTTTTGGAGTTACTGAAATAAGAGAGAACTCTATAAAAATCTAAACCTGAACACTAGTCCAGGGAAGGCATGCCTTTAAGTTAGAACATTTTTTTTAACTGTCCACCAACTCACTCAAATAGAAAGTATTTGAATGAAAATAGGAGCTGAAATAAAGAGCAGGAGATTGTGAAGCACACCTACATGTATATAACTTGATTGCTAAATACCTGATGATTGGCAAGCTGAATGTGCAAACTGATGCCATTGGAAAGCTTTGTGTGTGAGGTGATATGTGCTGTTTGATCTGTATTGGTTCTTTGACACATTATGACCACAACCTCAGTTGGTGGGATGTCAAGGCAGAACTCATAAGAACATAAGAACAGCCCCACTGGATCAGGCCACAGGCCCATCTAGTCCAGCTTCCTGTATCTCACAGCAGCCCACCAAATGCCCCAGGGAGCACACCAGATAACAAGAGACCTCATCCTGGTGCCCTCCCTTGCATCTGGCATTCTGACATAGCCCATTTCTAAAATCAGGAGGTTGCACAAGTACATCATGGCTTGTAACCCATAATGGATTTTTCCTCCAGAAACTTGTCCAATCCCCTTTTAAAGGTGTCTAGGCCAGACGCCATCACCACATCCTGTGGCAAGGAGTTCCACAGACTGACCACACGCTGTGTAAAGAAATATTTTCTTTTGTCTGTTCTAACTCTCCCAACACTCAATTTTAGTGGATGTCCCCTGGTTCTGGTGTTATGTGAGAGTGTAAAGAGCATCTCTCTATCCACTTTATCCTTCCCATGCATAATTTTGTATGTCTTAATCATGTCCCCCCTCAGGCATCTCTTTTCTAGGCTGAAGAGGCCCAAACGCCATAGCCTTTCCTCGTAAGGAAGGTGCCCCAGCCCCGTAATCATCTTAGTCACTCTCTTTTGCACCTTTTCCATTTCCACTATGTCTTTTTTGAGATGCGGCGACCAGAACTGGACACAATACTCCAGGTGTGGCCTTACCATTGATTTGTACAACGGCATTATAATATTAGCCATTTTGTTCTCAATACCTTTTCTAATGATCCCAAGCATAGAATTGGCCTTCTTCACTGCCACCGCACACTGGGTAGACACTTTCATCGACCTGTCCACCACCACCCCAAGATCTCTCTCCTGATCTGTCACAGACAGCTCAGAACCCATCAGCCTATATGTGAAGTTTTGATTTTTTGCCCCAATGTGCATGACTTTACACTTACTGACATTGAAGCGCATCTGCCATTTTGCTGCTCATTCTGCCAGTCAAAACTCAAAACTGGGACCATGTCCTGCCATGACCCCAATACATATCAGCCCTCCCTGCTCCTCCTAGTTTTAAAAAACTTAGAAAGACAGAGCAACATGATCACGTGAGATTTCTGTTCCAAGTGGCAAAGTCCCCTACAGCTTCCTTCCTTCCTAACAATTTGTGTGTATTTATTTTGACCCATTTTCTTCATCTTTAGATTTCAAATAGACACATTTTGCATGACAAAAGTCTCGTGGTTTGAAAGAAAAGAAGTAATGTATTACCATATTTTTCAGAAAAGCAGGTATTGTATTGATAAATAATTAAAGATGGGTATCTTTCACAGTTATTAATCACCATTAGCATGAGGAATGGCAGGCAGAACTTGGTGCCTACTTTGGAAGAAATAATGAACTGCATAATCCCTCACGGGTAACACTGTTACAAAAGATCAAATATTACTCCAACATGCATACAATGCTTATGGAACACTCTGTGACTTGTAACCTACCTGTGGTGAGGATTATAATTACTGTTTAGTGGCCAACTCCAGAGAACAGCCACCTTAACTTTTCAAAAAGAAGTTGTTTTAACATCATCCTCCAGGCAAAATAAAGCACTTGTTCATTTTATTCAAATACTGTGTCTTTAGGCCTACTGCTTGCATTTATTTTTATTGATTAGCAACTGTAATTCTTTGGCTTACTTACTACTTACTGCAGAGCCCCCAATGAATACTATTGAAGCCTACGTTTGCAGCTCCTCAGTAATGAGGGTCTGCTTCCTTGCCTTTGGGGGTGTAGAAAAGCATGCATATGCCTTTAACTTCACACAGCATCTGGCAGATCATTCCATAGTATAGGGTTGTAGAGTTTAACATGGCTCAAAAACAGGGAATTAAATTTTTGAAAAATTTGGTTTCCATTCCTGGGCCTGCGGATCCCACATCCCAGGGATACTCAAAGGTCAACCCCACAGCAAATCACCCGAAGGACAGAGAAGCAGTTGGTCTGTTGGTTGGTCCAGTATGGTGGGGACCCACAGAACCACCTGTGAGAAGTCAAAGATGGCAAAAATGTTGAATGGACCATGATAAGTCAAGCTGTGAAGAAACTTGTCCACACATGAATGCTATAGATGCTTGTGGAATGAAGAAATGCAAATCTATCTGGAATTCAGCTGGTCAGTTGACACAAGGGCAGAACAGAAGGCCAAAGAGAATAATGTCCTTGCATGGACTCTTAGACTCCCATCTCTCCATGGATGTGGGCTGCAAGTGGGGAAGACATCACATAACGCAAGAGAAAACTGCTTATCTGGTTCTATCTTAGACTGTGTTAGCAAATGCTATGTACGAGCAATGATATGTTCAAGCAAGTGGGCTAGTAACACTTCTTGTGCACCAGTAACTCTTCTGCAATGATCTCTCAAAACTGTCTTGGCAGATGCTGAACAATTATTATGTGCCTGATTTTTCTGTCAGCAAAATGAAGGCTGGTCTAATTCACACAACAACCACGATCCTTTCAGCCACCTTGCCATCAAATCCGTGGGGAATTTGCAGACTGATTAAAATTGAGACCACCTGAGCCTGATCCAGGCTGATGGTTCATTTGCTAAACTTGGATTGACTGGTTACGATATGAATGATGCCAGAATGATCATAACCTCATGCTTTTTCTCCACAGCAAGAGGAAGAGAAAAACACTATTATAATAAAATAAAATATAGCCCAGTTCCCTCTGGTGAAAAAAGGTGGGAAATAAATAAATAAAATACCCAATATGGTAGGGCTTGGAAATGTTACTGTATAATCAAAACAAGACCTCTTCTGGCTCCTGCCTGGGCCAAACTAAGAACTGCTAGAAGAGGATGAAAAGTGAAACTAATTGAAGGCAATGTTTTTGTCCCCAAGGGGCCATGTCAAAATAACCATACAATTCAGTAAGGGAACATCACTAAATTCACCAGTACCTGCAAGAGGCATTCCACCCAATATAAACAAAGCAGTTGTATGAATCTACCCATAAAGTGTTTTTCTTGTTCCTGTTTCCAACAACTGGTTAACTTTGTATGTTTCCCACTCCACAAAAAGCTCCGTATATAATTTCTTTCATCACACTCCGTGTCTTAATGGCAAATTGCAGCAGCTTTGAGACAATCCTGGCTGACACTGGAATCAGCTACTGAATCTTAATTATTGATTTTTTTCATAATCCATTATCATTGCTACTGCCCAAAAGGGAGAAAGAGAAGACCTGCATGAATGTGACATCAACAATGGTTTAACAAAGCCCTACTACTAGTAGAATGGTCTGGTTCCCTAATTTATAAACCCAGGAATTACTCATTGATCCATTGGCTCATTCCTTCAAAAGGTCTATTCTCCACCAGGGAATGCCCTGCAGCTCTGATATTGTTAGCATGCTGTATTCCTACAGTTTTTTTGTATCAGGAAGGTACAGAATATGATGTAAGTTTTGGATCAGACACTCCACTCATAAACATTAGCATAAAAAACTGAAGCCCAAGAAGCTCAATGGTATCTCTGCACCTGAATTGGTGATTATGTGGCTCAGACAATTAAGGCTGCAATCCTATGCACACTTGCCTGGGAGTAAGCCTGCTGAACACACTGGCATTTGCTTCAGAGTAGACAAGCATAGGATTGTTCTGCAAGACTCTTTTGGTAAGCCACTACTTCTCATGTGACTACGTGTGACTCATGTCACTACAATTACAAGGCTTACAAAAGAATATCTAAAGAGATGTTATCTGTTCATTTAGATAGGGAAGCTTGGGAGACAAAGTTGGGCACATTATCGAGTCCCTCAGTCAGTAGCTCTGAGATTACAAGGTGGGTCGTGAGTCAATTTCAAATGCGTCCCCAATCATCACAGTGTTTTAATTTTAGATTATTAGATGTGATGCCAACATGATATGTGACTGCATTTGAGCAAATCTGTACTTTTAGTAGGCCTTGTTTGAGCACCCTATCTTATCTCTTCTGCATTCCATAAAGTTACACTGTAAGACTGTCTGCAAAACTGAGGCTTCTTTTATTAAGAAGTTTAAAAGTTTTACTAACATCAAGCATTTTGGTTTCTATGGCTTAATTTTATATAACTATTGAGCTATCGCAAGACCGTCATTCATTCATGTAAGTACCATCTCTAATATAATCATTTATGTAAATGTATTCAAATTTGAAATGTAAATTAATTCTTTTTTCCCCCAGCCCCCAACACAGTGTGAGAAAGAAGATGTGGCCCTCCTGCCAAAAAGTTTGGACACCCCTGATCTAAGGGAAACCAGTTTGCCTTTAAGTATCCAGTAAATGTGATTCTGGTACAGGAGCAAAACCCTACTATTCAAATTGGGTAGAGAGGCTCCAAAGAGGAGGGGAGAGATAATAAAAGTTCAAAGTAGGAAAAAAAAGACCAAACTAAATATTTATTACGAATGGACAGACACAGTCTGGTTTTTCACCTTCCTGAAAGCTGTGGCACCCCTTTTCTGAATTCTAGTTGAAATCACATTTCAGAGTTACATTGGAATCCATAAGGGTAAGAACACTCTCTTTTAAGATCCCACCCTGTGTGCTTTTGGATGAGTCACTGATCCTAATGCACCTCTTGACTGGAAAGAGGACAAAGCAATGGGTACTTCTTCTGACAGCAAGTAAATATTTTGCATTTCTATATCAGGAGTGATCAAATGATCTAATTACAGAGAATTTGCCACCTCTCCCCCTGCCAGGAGACTGGTTGGAAAGCAGCAATCTAGATCAGTTATGTACCGTAAATCATTTAGAGCTTCAGCTGCAGCCCCCCTATGGACCTGTCCTTTGTGCTCATGGGAACTTTCTCAAGGCATAGTAGTGGTTCTCTTGCCGCACCTCCTAAGCACACCAGTGCATAGCTTGGGGACAACAGGTTGAGAAGTGCAAATTGAGCACATTTCTGCAAATAATTATATCTTGATAAAAATGATCCATCTACATAATTTTAAGCATGGCATAAAAGTTGGATTTCTTTGTGGTAGTACTTGAATATGTACATCTACACATGCAGGGGATGAACTGCTTGTTCTGAGGTAAGCCACATCTCTCTCTCTCTCTCTCTCTCTCTCTCTCTCTCTCTCTCTCCCTTCAGAGTATGGCTTGAAAAAGTGAACAAATAAGGACTTACTTGCACATTCATGGCAGAACAGCAGCATCCGATTCAATTTCAGCATATTGGTTCCATCATAGCCTTCTGCTCTATATAAGTAGATGGTCCTCAGAGATACTTTCCGTGCCCAGCTTTGAGTTTCACACAATCTCATCAACATGCATGACTGTAAATTAGAGCAGAACATACTGCCTTGTGTCATTGCTGCCTTCCCAGTTTTAATTAGCTAAATGCCAGTCTCTGGTAAAGCTGGTACTGCTTGAAAATTCTCCTGCAAAGAATTTATCTACATTAACAGAGAACAAAGAGTGTTGAAATAATTTACTCCTCTGAATAAGTATCTCTGAATGCTGCTCCCCCAATTTTCTTCTGTTCTCAGTTTTCGTCTATACTAAATGGATTGTCTGATTAGCCATGAGTAAATGCCCCAAGCTTCATTTGTCCTTGGAAAAAATACATACGTGTCCCATCTATGTATTCATCTAGTTGTGATAAAGACATCTTTGGATGTTATATTTTTTTGTGCTGTGAAGAGATATAGTATGATTTCTGTGTTCAGATTGTATAACTATATTTTATTTTGCTACATTTTTTTTTAGTTACATGGACTGGTAGCCAGATTGCTGGACTAGTCAGAAGAGGATTTAGATTCTAGTTCATCCATGGTTGGACACAGTTGCTCAGGCCTGATTCCGATTCAGGTGAGACACCCCTGTCACTTCCCTGTGACTATATTTCATACCACTTCACCACTAATATATGAATGATGGAATCACAGCAGGCTGGTGGATCACGTGGAAACATTTTGCACTGAGCAATATGCACTCTGTTTGCTCACAGGAGTGCCCCTGTTTGGAGGTCATTTGCCTAGGTTTTCTAACTGGTGCATATTCCTCCCCACAGAATTCCTAGAGGGTGTCCAATGTTTAAGGCAGGGAGAGGATAGGGAGACATGGAAACTCCTTCTGCTGTCAACCAAGGTGGGGTGTTGGTGACCCTGCTGCCTCTAAGGGAGATGCATGATCAACCTAGCATGAGAAACCTGCATGGGATGACATTTCAAGAAATGAGAAGAGCAAGAGGAGCCAGAGCCAGGGGATATGTTGCCTAGCCCGGCCAGGAAGCCTGCTATAGCCCTCTTTGCCTGGAAGGGATTAAAAACCAGTCTGGATGGGCAGAGCCATTTTCCAGAGCCTGAGAATCCTTTGCTACCTAGGAGGATGTTCCAACATGCAGTGCTGATTCTTGCTATGAGAGGCAACCACACACAGAGTTGAGGGTGGCTCCTGACAAGGCTACAAACACAGCTCTTGCTTTCTCCCTGGACTGTTTCATAGCTTCTGAAGATTTGTAAAACCAAGGAAAGGAGCTGAATCATTTCCCTTTTCTCACACTGTAAAAATAGGGCTTATAAATTTTTCAAGAACTTCAGAGGTGTTAGTGGTGACTGTCTTTTTCCCCCCCCCCCCTTTTGAACTTTTTTTCCCTGTTATTTTTTTCCCCTGGGGAAAAATGCTACATCTTGACACACAGTGTGGGAATTACTGCCCTATAGAAAGTTTCCAAATCTGGGAAAGAGATAAGGCCTGGCTAGAAAACAGATGAATCGAGATAAGGAACTATTTACCACTTTCTAGGAAATGGGGTTATTGTTTCTCTTAAGGGGGAAAAAACCCTGCTCTTATTGATTCATGCTTCCTAATTTCTGATAGGCCTTCTGTGTTATAACTCAGCAGCGGTGTCACTCTTATTCAGAAATTATTGTTTGGGAGCAATGTTATCCCTCCGGTATAGAGGATACAGCTCTAATACTGGGAACACAGTGGAAATTTGGCTAGAAACATGTGCTGAGTGATAGAAGCCAGCTGCTCTAGTCAGTGAAATTGCTGTTCTGTGGCTCTAAGTCTTATTGAATGAAAGTGGTCAAAATACCATTGAATAATGGCTTTCTGATTTATTTTCTGCATATTTTCTGCAGTGCATTGCACTGCAAATGTGGGGACGGTGAGGCAGGGCTAGTGTGTATCATCAGCTGGGGTGGAGCTTAGCCATGCGATCCCACAGAGCCACGTGCATGTTTGCTCTCTGGCTTTTGTCAGAACTGAGGTGGTTCGAAGCCAGTGATTTTCAACCCCTGTGCCGTGGCACACTGGTGTGCTGCAAATGGTCTGCAGGTATGCCATGGGAGTTTTTTTTTTTTGGGGGGGGGGGGTCATATATTAGTAATGCCACTGGGGGGTATGACCCTCCAGCTGGCGGTGTGGTCAAAAAAATTGTTTAATAAACTGATGGTGTGCCTTGACAATTTTAGTGCCTTCTCAGTGTGCCGTGAGATTAAAAAGGTTGAGAATCACTGTTCTAATCACATGTCCAGATTCCTTGCCATTTTGATGGCATTTCCAGCATTCTTCTATGCCTTCTGTTTTCACATTACAGTTGTGGCTCTGTTACTTGAGCATGTAATGCCATCATCAGTCCTTCCACAGTGAAAAAAAAATCCTCCTTTTTTGTAGCTATTTTCTTGATAAATGTATGCCAACTCTTCCTTCCTTGAGGCTGGCTGGATAGTGGCAATGCATTTCCTTCAGGTTCCAAGAAACAATCTTCTTTGAAATTGTTTTAGAATATATTGCTTTTTCTAATTTACTTGGATCCAGAGGGGAGTAGCTCGTATTTGTTCTTACACATGTTTACAAAATGGAATAATCGGTGTCCTGGAAGTAGTCGTGCGTGTTTTCTAAGAACGCACAGAAATTCATAGCACCTCCTTGGGGGTCCCTCTCATTCCACTTCGACAACACACATCCTGTCTATCATGATCCTTTAAAAAGTCTTCTCTTGTTAGCAGAGGATAACCAGGATCTAATTTCAGCAAACATCCAGGGAAGGAGATTTGCCCAGAGTTTAAATTTTCCCCATTTAAGGGCTCTCAGTTGCACAGTAGAATACTTTCTACAAGATTTTGCTCTTTTATATATCTCCGTAATACAGCTTTTCAGTATTTTGCTTTTACCATCATGCATTGTGAAATAAATCCACAGAAACATAGACCAAAATATAATGTACAAATTACAAGCAGAAAACCTAGATTTAGGAATGTTTTTAACAATATAGTTGCATCAAATTTGGAACTATGATGGTCCTGACCAATGTTTAGATTCCATTATAAATCTTTATTTTGCTCTATATCAATGATTTTCAAACTTTTTTGTTTCACGGCACACTGACAAGGTACTAAAATGGTCAAGGCAAACCATCAGTTTTTTTACAATTGACAAGGCACACTGGGCTATTGATGGGGAGCTCACATTCCCATTGGCCCTATTAACAAATGACCCTCCCCCAAACTCTCACGGCACACCTGCAGACCATTTGTGGCACACCAGTGTGTCACGGCACAGTGGTTGAAAATGGCTGCTCTGTATTGTAGTCATTGCCATTTTTTCCCAACCTGCTTGTCCAGCCTTTATGCTAACAGTTATTGATAACTCCATACGTTTACTCAGTGATGCAATGGTGCTCAAAATAAAATGAATCAGAGGAGCTATGATTCACCAAGCACCTGGTCACATCTTTATTGCGCTAGTGAAGTAATAAAAGATTTTAACTTGGTCACCTGAAATACCGTTATGCACGTATACAGTTGTTGTTGTTGGCAACCTTCAGTCTTGAAAAACTATGGTATCGCGCTCTGAATGGTGGTTCTGGAACAGCATCTAGTGTGGCTGAAAAGGCCGATTCGGGAGTGACAATCCCTTCCACACCGGGAGCAAGTGCAGTCTGTCCCTGGTCTGTCTCCCTGGCTATGGGCCTTCCTTCTTTGCCTCTTTGCCTCAGACTGTTGACCAAGTTCTCTTCAAACTGGGAAAGGCCATGCTGCACAGCCTGCCTCCAAGCGGGCCGCTCAGAGGCCAGGGTTTCCCACTTGTTGAGGTCCATTCCTAAGGCCTTTAGATCCCTCTTGCAGATGTCCTTGTATCGCAGCTGTGGTCTACCTGCAGGGCACTTTCCTTGTACGAGTTCTCCATAGAGGAGATCCTTTGGGATCCGCCCATCATCCATTCTCACGACATGACCGAGCCAATGCAGGCGTCTCGTATATAGTAGTCAAGGCATATCTTGCATTCTCTTAATAAATAATAGTAAATTGATATATTCATGGCTGCCACTGCCACTGCCCCCTCCTTCTAATTCAATGTTGTGCATGGGGATTTCCTTCCACATTGCACTCTATTGCGTCTGTGAGTTGGTGTTATGCTTGGTAGCGGCCCCTATTTTGAGCTGCGCAGCATATGAGTATGCACACATTGCAGTGCTTTGCATTTACGAATTCCCATTTTCTTTAAAAAGACTGTCTTGAACTAAGTATATCCTGAATCCAATTTTAACATGTGCCTGAATAATTTAATAAGGGATGTACCACACATACCTCATTTTGTGTTCGTTTTCATGAGTATCAAAAAGCACCTCCTGTTTTTTGGCAATCTTCACCCACCTTGTGAATATATTATGGGTGAGTGTAACCACCATATTCCAGCTGGTGGAGAGAAGGAAAGCATTTTGCTATCTCAAAATTCTGAATGGATCTTAGAAGCTATGACCTGTGCAGTTCACTCCAGGCATGCTCAAAGAAACCTGGTGAGGCTCAGTCACTCTGTGAATGTCTGATAACCCCCAATACAGCAGGGGGCAGTGTTTTATCCACTTATTGCTGCTGTGCAGACTTTCTGTCCTGGGATATGGAACACTTCAAGGAGTGTGCTAGACCCCACCCTAAATCCTGATTCCCCTCCAATTGAGGGCTAGTGTTTTTACCACCCTCTCATTTCAGACCTTTTGTTCAAAGATACAGTGATTTGTAATGCAGTAAGCTATATCACAGGCTCAGAAGCAGAGTCCATGAGACGGGGGATGCAGGGAGTAAATGGTATCTTGGCCCAATGTCAAAAAGGGGGCCCAGGAGCTAAAGCAGGGAGCCCCAAAATTTCCTGGGATCCTACATTTTTCGATCTCACCAGGGCCCATGAGAGGGGGGCGCAAGGGGCAACATCGTATCTGGGCCATGGTCAAAAAGGGGACCCAGGAACCAAAGGAGAGGAACAGGAAATTTCCTGGTATCTTGGAAAATATTTGCATATGCTTTGTGAAGACTAGCATTCACATTGTCTGTAAACCTGCATGGCTTTATATATCATAATTTGTAGGAATTATGATCCATTGGAGAAGGGAAGAGGACCAAAAGAAACTTTGTTCCCCAAAAGGGGCTCAAAAGAAAAGTCATGTTCCCCCTATGAGAGATAAAATTCCTGCTCAGAAGGCTGTAAGGGAGATATCTAGCACAGCCTTTGGCATGCTAGACCCCCATCTCACTTGTCCCAAGGCCTCTGAAGCAGAAGGCAAGAACACACACACCCTCTACCAGAGGTCTTCATTTGTTTACAGGGTTGGTCCAGGACCTACTGGACTCCAGTAGATCCTGAACCTGCTCTAGAAATGTTGATGAGTCCACTAAAATCCATGGTTCCACTCATTGTTCAATTCTCTGGTTGCTTATTTTAGCCCATTTTTTTTTCTTCTTTCCTCTCCGCTTCATTTGCCCTCACTGTGGTTTAGTCTGATTGATTGTAGCAATCTCTGTGACATCAGCACCTGATATCAATATGATATGATACTACAGCTGATCAATGGGTCATCATTGATGCCCATAAACAATTGCACATCGGTCTTCACAGTCAGATTTTATTTATCTAGTATCTTGCCTTCTTAGCTCCTTACCTAAAAGGTGGCTATTTGGCTTATAACACACACACTTTCTCCCTCTTTTTCCTACAGCAGAAGATTATGGATCCCTGAGAAGTGCAAGAGGCATGGTCCGCTTTTAAAGGAAGAGCAATCAGTAGTGTCTCCTGCCCTGCAGGCCTTCCTCCCTTTACATATAGCAGTGAGGACCAGTGCCAGATTGTTGGAGGGCCTTGGAAAAAGCCTGTACTGTCCCCCACAGCTTACTTGTAGTACATCCCACCATCCCCATCAGCAAATGGGGAGGGATCTGCAATGGCTGAACAGAGCTAGGAGGTTCAAGGGATCTGCCCAATCAAGTGAGCCTTTTCATGGGCACAGAAATTTGGTTGACCCTGGCACCACCATTGGTGAGGAGAAATGAGACTAAGGTCAGTGAGTGAAAAGAGAAAAAAAAAACTATGTGCAGAAGAAGCAAGCGAAAACAAAGAAATGCTGAACAGCACTGGTAAATACAAATACAATTAGGAACCCAATACTATCCCACACCATCTTCCACCGTGCAGACATGCCGATGGAGCGCACACAGCATGCAGTGGTGGGAGGGGGGGGAGTGATCAGACAGTTCAGATGTGGTAAATAAAAAGATTTACCTCTCCATAGGCCACCTGACTATCAATGGGTCTCCTTGGACCTACACCAGCTCTTTTGCTAGAGGAAGTCCAGGAGATGGCAGGGAGTATGTCAGACTAGGAAACCAGGAGCTAGCATCCTGGTATGCACTGCCACTGATATCCACCCCTTCCAGCCCCCCCAACTGCCCCTTGTCTTCTCTGATCCTTGCCCCAAACCTTCCTCTGATGCTCCTGCCAGAACTAACCTGCACTGGCATGAGCTGGGACTGTCTGTGGCAGGTGCATGGAGTCACCAGCCATTTGTGCTGGTTGCTCCAACACGCACAACAGCAGTGTGCCCTTTACAGTGCCACAGTGGTATTTACAGTGCCTAATAGGATGGGCCAGAGGATAAAGGCATGTATATCTATTACTGCATTTCTCTTTATAGAAACATACCATTTTGAGCATTCCTATGTGGAATATTGAAATGAGTGCACATTCAGTGCAACCCCAATTTTCCTGCCCCTATCTATCAATGACTGAAAGAAGAGATACAGGTTACCACTTGTTCAGACATTTTACCACATGTCTGTCTTTACCTGGCATGTGTCAAATTCTCTGTACTGCCTGCCAGAATGCTAGAGAGGCCATCTGTATGACTCTGAGACAATAAACCTACTTAGATTCTACTGTGTCTATCTATCTGTCTATAGACACATATATGCCCCTAGTTCTTAGAATACGTATAAAGCTAATGCTCTTGATGATGGTTTAAAGTAAAGCTCTGCCATTTTGCTCCACAGAGATAACGTGGGAGGAAGAGCCATACAATATATTTTCAAGTGAGAGGATAATTGCTTTCTAGTGAAAGGGATGCCAATATAAGCACATGAAATAAACAATAGTTGAAATGGTTTCTCCTTGATTTTTCCCCGCTGATATTTTGAAGGCCAGCTCAACTATTTCATTCACATTGTTTGTTCTAAAGCTTCTAGAGGAATAGTCTTTGTTCCCATACTTTAGCACTCCAGAAATTAGAGAAAGGACACGTACAGAAATGTGTGACAAATGTAGCCCAATCCTGAGCTCTTTAGCACTGGCGGTACAAGCGTACAGCCAGTGCTGGGTGTTGTAAACGTGCTGTAAAGCACGTTAATGGCACCTTCTGTGTAGGGACTGCTGGTGCCCGCCCATCACCAGTCGGCACTGAGCCTAGCACTGGATGGATGCTGCCTGGAGCAAAGGAACAGCTCCAGGTGGCGGTAAGATTTGTTGAGGTGGAGCGGAGGCATTCCAAGGTAGAGAGAGGACAAATGCTTTCCCCTGAGGAGACTCTGGCAGTTGCTGCAGCGCCCAGAGGATGCAGTGGCAGCCATATTGGAGCCACTGCTCCTCTAGGCACCAGGCAGTTTAGGATTAGGCTGTAATACATCTGCCGTTATGCAACAGATTCTCAATGATCTAGAGAGCAGCAGTTCCCAAACTTTTTAGCACCAAAAAAGGTGGGTTGCAATGCAGTGCTCTTTATCGCACCACAGACCACTACTCAGAGCCTCCGGAGGCTACCTCCAGGTTGCACTGTGCCTGAAGACCCACTCTCACCCACTGGGTCACCCACAGAGATCCACCCATTGGTCTCTATGGGCCCCAGAATGCCTTGTGTAAGCAAACCAGAAGTTGTGGACACAAACCAGAAGTTGCTTCCGGTTGCTTCCACAGGGCATTTTGGGGTGTATAGGGGCCAATGGAGTGGGTTGCAACCCATAGCTTGGGAAATGCTGGTCTAGAGGCTTTACCATCACCACCATGATTACATCAAAAAGCCACTGCAATCTATATGCATATTTGAATTCAGGATTCATGGAGTCAAATTTCGATTCACTTAGAGTTGACAGTGAGGATAGGGCCATCAGCCTATTTTTCAACATCTGGGAGACTCAGAATCTCTCACAAAATCAACTCCTGCAGATATGTACCATATTTTATGAACGTTACAGTCACTAGTTATCAAATTTTATAGCAAATGCAATTTGTTATATCAAATGTAAGAAAGCCCCTTCAAGTACTGCTTACTTTTGTATCCACACAGAAAAAAAACTAATACTATGGCTGTTGTTTTTTGTTTTGTTTTCTCTCTTAGATACTGCTGGGGGTGAACTGCCCATAAGTAGACACATTCAAGATGACAGAAACTGTATGTTTTATGGGCCCAGACAACTGGAATGAAGATGATGGGAACCATGGCATCCCTATCTCTTCAGAGTTCTCATGGAGCAAATCCAAGTGACTGGCAACCTGAAAGATTCAACTAAGTGTTCACACAAACACATAATATACAGGTATGTTTTCAACCAGAAGTGACTTTTAGGGCGCAATCCTAACCAACTTTCCAGCATGGACTTAGCCGCAGTGCAGCCCCCAAGGTAACAAACATGCCCTTAGCTTGAGTAGGCCCCCATGACTACTTTCCCACTACAGGATGCAATGCACACCACACTGGCACAGCTATGTCAGTGCTGGAAAGTTGGTTAGGATTGCGACCTTATTTATATAAAACAGCTGTGTGAGGAGGAAGCAACCTGGACAAGGACACATGGGAAGGGCAAAGTTCACTCTTCCTGAGTGCTATTTTAAAGCTGAAAATCCCCCCAATGAAGCAGTGATTTGTTCCCAAAGTCACAATTTGTAGAAATAGCCACTTTGATGGCAAATTGCCCCTTCAAGGAGGCCATTTTCAGTGTCAAAATAGTGCACAGCAGAAGAGTGAACTACCCTCTTCCCATTCATCTTGATCCCAACGCCAACCAGGGTCACTCCAGCTACTGGAGTGCTGCTTATAACCAATGAAAGTCACTTCCAGTTGGACACACATTATGGAAAATGAGTTTGTGTGCACATCTATCCTGAGTCCAAAGTCTAGCCTTAGTCCAAAAATGTTGGCCTCATGCTAGAGCCAGGGTCACTTGCTAGCCAATCTCAGTTTTCCCTTGTGCTCTTGTCATTTGACACGGCAACTACAATTTGAACATCCAGTCACATCACTTACGATGGGTTCTCTTTCAGAATCTTTGGTAATGATGAATATGGTCAGCTCCCTCTTCTCCTCACATATAATGGTAGCTGGGAATATTCTATGCAGAGAAGAAAGCATTTTGACAATTAATCCACTCACTTCCCCCCCCCCCCAAATTCTCCACTTTCAGCCTGAAGTGATACAGGCCAAGAAAAGGTCTGTAATTTGATTCTGCTGATTATATAAACCAGACCTTAGACAGTTTTAATATCCTCGCATGGATATGCTCAGTAATACGGTGCCATCAATTATGTTTTGAATCCAACTATCAGAGGAACATCATATCAGAGAGGCTGGCAAAAATATATGTGACAAGCTGCATTTCAGAGAAATTAAAAACAACAAACCTCTGACAACAGGAGGGAAACTAGATTAATATGTCAACATCTCTTTTGATTTTCCTAAGAGCTTCAGTGCGGGTGCAAGTTAAGCTATCAGTTCTTTAGCTCTTGTATGTTCTGCATATTTAATGCTGTAGGATTAATAAGAAATAAAAAGAGGATACTGGTTTCTTTACAGCTGGAGCATTAGGCTCTTTTAGCTGTTTTCATTTTCAGTCTCTTCGGTGTGCATCTGAAATCTTACATAATGCTCAAAAAACATGCACCAAAATGTACGTGCAAGCTCTCATAATCTCGCAGATGGCATATTCCATAAATCCCAAATTAGGTTAAGCACACACAAAGGTATGCATCCTACATATTTTTGACACCCTCATGTGTCAGTGTTTCCATGGATTGGATCAAATCAAGTCAATTATGTGCCCGCTTTCATATCCAATGATTAAATGCATGCATTTTCTTGTCGCTCCAAACTATTTAAATAATTTGTAATGTTGAAATGAGACAGGCAAGTCTTCTGTTTTGAATACAAAGCAATCATCCACACAGCTGAAGAGGAACAATAGGATGCTCTGCTCAGATGAATATGACGAGGATGGGCTCCATCTGCAATCTTTTTTCTGCACAGAATCAGGAAATTAGAAGACTTGAAATGAAAAGTCTAGGTTTCTCCAGGGCCCAGTTAGTCATTCCATCACGTCCCACTATTGTTCCAGGCAATGAAACACAGATAAAACTTGGTGTCCTTCAGGTACCGCCCTCATATGCATGGGAGACATTTTTCTGTGCGGAGTTTCTATGTGCCTCGGGACTGCATGCCAATTGAATAACTGCATGTGTGTGGGACCAATCATATGGGTTTTTCCCAAAGAACCAATGCCACATCTGTGAGAATTCTGATGCATGTGATTGGCCCTGGTGAGATACTTCCACAAATGACACATAATGTATGTGTTTGCATACATGTGAAGAGTCAGATATCTGAAGCACTGATCAACATGTAGTATGAAACAAAGGGATGTGCATCAGCTGTCCAATTCTTACTTATATAGCCTTCTAAGTAGTAGGACAACAAGAGAATCATTTTACTCAATCATTTACAAGCTACTCCACCCACTCACAGTCTAATTCTAATCAAAAATACGTTAATGAATCCAGGCCTAAACCTGCACGGAGGAGAAGGAATAAGCTGCAACTGGCAGACAACCAGTCCATTTACATGTGTATTCAAACATGTCACACACCCTGCAATTGAATAAAAGAAATTAAAAGGTGGTCAGTCAGCAGAAAGTATCAGCATTAGGCAGGGAGCCTTCAGGCTCTGCTGTGACCCTTTGATGGGCATGGACCTGCAGCTAGTGCCCAAGTCAGCCAATTTCTGATGCAAGGCTTGGTAAGGATTACCAAGGCATCTAGAGGGCATTTGAATGACTCCTTATCATGCATTCCCAATCAGATTTTGTATATGCCAAGTACGTCTCTGTCGTCCACATCTACCATGTATTTTGATATGAAGTCACAAATGCCAGACGTCTAGCTTTCATGCCTTTCATACTTTTGGTGTGCAACTTAACCATGAAAAATCTCTTCCATGGCATTTCATTGATTTTATTAATGAGATCCCATCAGTGACATTTGGCCGCTGTACATCTGTCTTAGCTGTAGGCTCAGGGTGATGATTTACTGAAAAGGATACAGTTTCACCTGCTGTAAATTGACACTGCTCATTTACCGTGGAGGGAAGGTTACCACTACTGCTACAAAATATTCATTTAACACCAGTGGTATGTTGGCATCTACATGGTATTGGAGGACTGTGGAAATGAATGGGGACTCACATGGAGGGAGAGCCAGCTGCATAAACCCCTATTAAGACAGTCCTCAGAGAATGTAACTTCCTAGACATGACTGCCCCACCCAATGGAAAGTTCTGTAATGAAAGCATTCTCCTCCATGTTTGTCTTGACTCCATAAAATATAACTTAAGTAAAATGGTGTCATTTTACCCAAGAGTTATAAAGTAGCACAAGTTAAACCCAATTGCAATCTGGTGTCTTCACTGGGGGCGGTGAGAGCGTAAATAGATTGCTAGATGCAGGGAGGTGGCAGCAAGATCTTGTGGTCTTGTGTGTGCTTCCTGAGGCATCTGGTGGGCCTGTGAGATGCAGGAAGCTGGACTAGTTGGGCCCCAGTCCTGATCCAGCAGGGCTCTTCTTATGTTCTTATGTTCAGTTATAATGAAGAAAGACTCAACGTGTTGTGGCTAAGTGTGATTTATGCCTCTTCTACAGAATGGATTCTGCTTCCAACTTGATAATACACGCAGTGGGTTTCTTGGTTCTGTCCTTCCAAAACCTAATCACTTTGCTTTTGCCTTTTTTTCCAAAATAAAAACCTGAGGACGTAATGGGGTGTGGTGTTTATGGGACAGTTCACAAAATCCTTCACACAGTGATACTTTGCTTACTGACAGGAAGTGCTTCCCAGTGGCAATTGGTGTGAACACACTGCACCTTTCATGTGAATCCCTAGCCAGAAGTGATGCTGGCTTGTATGGCTTGGTGTCTTTCTATGATTCAGTCACTATATTCTTCTTGGCATCCTTCAGTCTCAGAAGACTATGGTATCGTGCTCTGAATGGTGGTTCTGGAACAGAGTGTCCTCTCCAGTGCACGAAGCCTGGGTAAAGTAGATATGGAGGATAGACTGTTTCCCATGCAGCAAATCCCCCCTCTCCACGTCGCTGAAATGGTCCAATGGAAAGGCAGAGGCCAATACGGTTGGTTCCAGCAGCGTCGCAGGAGTTGCCAGAACGTGACTGTGTTCAGCCATGAACTGCCTCAGGGACTCTGGCTCCGGATTTTGCCTCCAGGTTGACTCCTGAAGCCTTTTCCATAACTGGATGTAGCCACAAGGCAGTGGCGGTTTGGGATCAGAGTTTTCCTTCTCTCAGATGAGCTGCCTTCCCAAGCTGACGAGTCCCATCTACCCGGTGGCTGTTTAGTCGCCTCTTACGACAAGTACAGCCAAACTGAGGGCCTATTCTTATCCCCAGCCCCCAGGGGAAACTTCTGCAAACCAAGAAGTGGAGCGCAATCACTGTGCTTTCACTTTTCAAGAGCTGGGGAGCCCTGCAGACCCTTGCGCAGGGCTCCCTGCACCCCCAGGAGGCTGCTGCAGGGGCTGGGAAGTAAATGCCAGTTCCTGCAGCCCCCTTAGCAATGTGATCCTGGGGATCAGATCGCTGCCTTCCCCCCATGCCCACCCCTTAAGGGGAAAGTGGCCAGGGCTCACAGGCTAGGCTGCTCTGGAGGAGGATTTTAGAATATCTTCACTAGATCTGAGCATCAGACCTAGGTGAAGTTGTAGTCCAGCCAACATATTTCTCACACCCAGGGGGTTATTTAGTTGTAATGTTTAAGAGAGAATATGTGAAATGAGTTTCTTGCTGATTGTTAGTATGGAGCATCCATCACTCCATCATACATTTATACCGAAGCAGGCAGAAAACCCTTGTGAATAAAATCAGGAGTGCTTGGAATTAACATGAAGTCTTGTACCCCATTCTTGACATGGGGTGGAATCCATGGGGCTACTCCATCTTCCATATACGCACTCCTTTCTCTATATCTATCAAAAGGAATACAACATTCACAGCTGACTGTGTGAAGTGACTCCTTTGGAAAGTGTCGTATCTGAGGCAGCATGACATTTGCAAGAACTCCTGATTGCAATGTTTGATCTGTGAAGGTTCTTTCAGCCATTCATGTCATCACTTTATGGTGCGGTCACCATGGTGCACATGCAAATGAGAATTAGTCCTTAATTCATTCACTTCTCTCCATGGAAATGGAAACGTGCACTGCAACTGCCCTAGTAGAAATGGTTATGCCTTTCTATTTAAAAACAGGCTTTCTCGGGGGATAATGACATCACAATCCATGTGATTTAGAACCACTAGAATCTGATGGTTCAACTGGGATTGTAAACAAACATATACACAGATATCAAGAAAGATAAAATATGTAAATCTTGATCATATTTTCAAGACATGGGAGAGCCCAATTATCAAGCAGGCCACCCTTTCAACAGCATGGCTAAGGTGTCCCTCTGCAGCTCAGCAGCTTAGAGATGCTCTGAGAAGTGACACCTCACCAGAAGTGCACAGTTGAAAGGGTGGCCCACATGATAATTGGGTTCTCCCAGCAGCATCTCCCTCTCTCACCCCTCTTGGTCTATTCCTTGCCTTCTGAGGCCTCCGTCTGCCTCTCCCTTCCAGAGCCTTGGCAGAAGCAGCACTGCTGAAAGGGCAGTGCTGGGACAGCCAATTTATCATGAGGGACAGATAAAGAGCTTCCGTGGGTCATATCTGGCCTGCGGAGCATTATGTTTTGAGATCCCTGATAGAAATACTCCCACCTTTTCCCCTATTAACTTTCCCCATTTTCTTTCCTGTTTCCTTTCTCCTTGGCACCCTTCCCTCTCCAACGTTCCTGCAGCCTCTATGTCAGGATACAAGATCCACTGATGTAAAGGCTCCATAGGATTGGTCCGTACATGGGTGTGCACTAATTTAGCTAAATTTAGCTAATTTAGTTAGGCCTAGTTTGAACTCCCCTTTTGATTTTTGAGCACTTGAGTAAGCTTTTGTTCACCTTCACCTGCATCTCTGTTTTCCTTTCATCACCAAATTATACAGTTGTGTCATTCGTCATTTCACTGGGTCTCTGTTTTCAGTTGATCTTTCCCATGTGTGGATCTGACTTGTGTTTTTAAAAGCACTACCCGGAACAGGTTGAATTAACAATTGAAATAAATTTAAATGCATCCTCTTCGTGTTTATTGTCAATGACCAAAGACTGTAACCATCAAAATACAACAAGGCAAGGTAAGAGACAATTATCAGTTCAGCTAATACCATTCTGACTCACATTTTTACCAAGGAGTTTCTGACATAACATTAGCAGAAGACTGTAGGACAAATTTTTGTGTAATACATTTCTCTTTACCAATGAACAGGAAAATCCATTTCTTCTGAAAGGACCAGTGAACAATTCTAATGAATAAGGAAGACAAGAATATAGTTGTTATTTTATCATTCTTACCATTCTTCAACAGATAATGAGGAAGATCCTTTACAGCACCATGTGACATTCTTCAGTTCAGTGTCAGAAGGACCACAATCTAGACAGGGTCTTTGGGCTCAGTGACTTGAGCTGGGAGACTGAGGAGCTAGTCACTGAAATGTAGCAAGCAGAAAGTTTACTAAATACTAGGTTAGGCTCTGAGGTAGTCCAGCACTAGGCCTGGACAGTCTACAGCAGGGGTATCCAAAGTTTTTGGCAGGAGGGCCAAATCATCTCTCTGACACTGTGTCGGGGACTGGGGGGGGGGAAAGAATTAATTTACATTTAAAATTTGAATAAATTTACATAAGTTTACATAAATGAATATATTAAAGATGAACTTATATGAACGAATGAAGGTCTTGCAATAGCTCAATGCCTATAAAAGGCCTTGCACAAAGCAAGGCTGGTCTTTCCTTTGCTGCCCCTTTTTGTATTGGCAACCTTCAGTCTCGAAAGACTATGGTATCGCGCTCTGAAAGGTGGTTCTGGCACAGCGTCTATTGTGGCTGAAAAGGCCAATCCGGGAGTGACAATCCCTTCCACACCGGGAGCAAGTGCAGTCTGTCCCTGGTCTGTCTCCCTGGCTATGGGCCTTCCTTCTTTGCCTCTTTGCCTCAGACTGTTGGCAAAGTGTCTCTTCAAACTGGGAAAGGCCATGCTGCACAGCCTGCCTCCAAGCGGGCCGCTCAGAGGCCAGGGTTTCCCACTTGTTGAGGTCCATCCCTAAGGCCTTCAGATCCCTCTTGCAGATGTCCTTGTATCGCAGCTGTGGTCTACCTGTAGGGCGCTTTCCTTGCACGAGTTCTCCATAGAGGAGATCCTTTGGGATCCGGCCATCATCCATTCTCACGACATGACCAAGCCAACGCAGGCGTCTCTGTTTCAGCAGTGAATACATGCTAGGGATTCCAGCACGTTCCAGGACTGTGTTGTTTGGAACTTTGTCCTGCCAGGTGATGCCAAGGATGCGTCGGAGGCAGCGCATGTGGAAAGCGCTCAGTTTCCTCTCCTGTTGTGAGCGAAGAGTCCATGACTCACTGCAGTACAGAAGTGTACTCAGGACGCAAGCTCTGTAGACCTGGATCTTGGTATGTTCCGTCAGCTTCTTGTTGGACCAGACTCTCTTTGTGAGTCTGGAAAACGTGGTAGCTGCTTTACCGATGCGCTTGTTTAGCTCGGTATCAAGAGAATGAGTGTCGGAGATTGTTGAGCCAAGGTACACAAAGTCATGGACAACCTCCAGTTCATGCTCAGAGATTGTAATGCAGGGAGGTGAGTCCACATCCTGAACCATGACCTGTGTTTTCTTCAGGCTGATTGTCAGTCCAAAATCTTGGCAGGCCTTGCTAAAACGATCCATGAGCTGCTGGAGATCTTTGGCAGAGTGGGTAGTGACAGCTGCATCGTCGGCAAAGAGGAAGTCACGCAGACATTTCAGCTGGACTTTGGATTTTGCTCTCAGTCTGGAGAGGTTGAAGAGCTTTCCGTCTGATCTGGTCCGGAGATAGATGCCTTCTGTTGCAGTTCCAAAGGCCTGCTTCAGCAGGACAGCGAAGAAAATCCCAAACAAGGTTGGTGCAAGAACACAGCCCTGCTTCACTCCGCTTCGGATGTCAAAAGGGTCTGATGTGGAGCCATCGAAGACAACAGTGCCCTTCATGTCCTTGTGGAAAGATCTGATGATGCTGAGGAGCCTGGGTGGACATCCAATCTTGGGGAGAATCTTGAAGAGGCCGTCTCTGCTGACCAGGTCGAAAGCCTTTGTGAGATCTATAAAGGCTATAAAGAGTGGCTGTCGTTGTTCCCTGCATTTCTCCTGCAGTTGTCTAAGGGAGAATACCATATCAGTGGTGGACCTGTTGGTTCGGAATCCACACTGCGATTCTGGATAGACGCTCTCTGCAAGTACCTGGAGCCTCTTTAGTACAACTCGGGCAAACAGCTTTCCTACAACGCTAAGGAGAGAGATGCCGCGGTAGTTGTTGCAGTCACCCCTGTCACCTTTGTTCTTGTACAGCGTGATGATGTTTGCATCCCTCATGTCTTGAGGTACTCCACCTTCTCTCCAGCAGAGACAGAGGATTTCATGCAGCTCAGTGACGATGATCTCTTTGCAGCATTTTAGGACTTCAGCAGGGATGCTGTCTTTTCCAGGTGCCTTGCCAAAGGCAAGGGAGTCCAGGGCCACGTGAAGTTCTTCTAGGGTTGGTTCACTGTCAAGCTCTTCCAGCACAGGCAGGCACTCAATGTTGTTCAGTGCTTCTTCTGTGACTACATTTTCTCTGGAATATAGCTCAGAGTAGTGCTGCACCCAGCGTTCCATCTGCTGCACCCGATCCTGGATGACCTCGCCTGTGGCAGACTTCAGAGGGGCAATTTTCTTCTGTGTTGGACCTAGGGCCTGCTTGATACCAACATACATCAACTCCTGCGACGCCGCTGGAACCAACCGTATTGGCTTCTGCCTTTCCATTGGACCATTCCAGCGACGTGGAGAGGGGGGATTTGCTGCATGGGTAACAGCCTATCCTCCATACCTTCTTTACCCAGGCTTCGCGCACTGGAGAGGACACTCCAACTTCGCCATACGGCGTCGGCACAACACGGGAAGCAGCAGTTTACCGGTTATAAGTCTTTGCTCGATTGGCGTAGAGCATGACGCCAGGGGCTGCTTCCGACGGTGGGAGAGATCATTGCATCTCATTGGGCAGCTACCGCCCGCCTTAAGCTGGGCAGTCCCCAGCCAGTAAGGTGTTGCCTCGCCACGGTCCGTTAACCTCATGGGGTGCGTGGGGTTTAGGGTGAAAACCGACAAGCGGATCGACAACTCTGCACCATGCAACAGAAAACAGAAAACTACTGCCCTAAAGCTGGGCACCTGGAACGTTAGGACGATGACACCTGGCTTCTCTGATGACCTGCAAGAAATAGACGATGCACGCAAAACAGCTGTCATCGACATGGAGCTGAGCAGACTGCAGATGGACATCGTCGCCCTTCAAGAGACTAGGTTGCTGCCCCTGCTGCATCACATATGTGAAAGAGCAAGCAGTGGAGGGAGCCCTCATCCCACAGCTCACACGAGAGGTCAAACAGTCGCCCTCAAGCTGAGAGAAGTTGCGTTGGGCCAGTGTGGGCTTCAACAAATCTCCAGAGGGCCAGAGGCTCATTGGAGACTGGGGGCTCCCTGAGGGCTGCATTGAGAGGACTTGAGGGCCGCAAGTGGCCCCCGGGCCGGGGTTTGGGCACCCCTGGTCTAGAGCAGTGATTTCAAACCTTTTTATTTCACTGCACACTGACAAGGCACTAGAATTGTCAAGGCATACTATCAGTTTTTTGAGAATCGACAAGGCACACCTTGCTGCTGGTGGAGGGCTCACATCCCCCGATAGCCCTACTAATAAATTACCCTCCCCCAAACTCCAGCCACACACCTGTGAGACATTTGTGGCACACTAATGTGCCGGGATTTTGCTCCGGGATTTTGGAGCAAAAGCCAAAGTCCAGCTGAAATGTCTGCGCGACTTCCTCTTTGCCGACGATGCAGCTGTCACTACCCACTCTGCCAAAGATCTCCAGCAGCTCATGGATCGTTTTAGCAAGGCCTGCCAAGATTTTGGACTGACAATCAGCCTGAAGAAAACACAGGTCATGGTTCAGGATGTGGACTCACCTCCCTGCATTACAATCTCTGAGCATGAACTGGAGGTTGTCCATGACTTTGTGTACCTTGGCTCAACGATCTCCGACACACATTCTCTCGATACCGAGCTAAACAAGCGCATCGGTAAAGCAGCTACCACGTTTTCCAGACTCACAAAGAGAGTCTGGTCCAACAAGAAGCTGACGGAACATACCAAGATCCAGGTCTACAGAGCTTGCATCCTGAGTACACTTCTGTACTGCAGCGAGTCATGGACTCTTCGCTCACAACAGGAGAGGAAACTGAGCGCTTTCCACATGCGCTGCCTCCGACGCATCCTCGGCATCACCTGGCAGGACAAAGTTCCAAACAACACAGTCCTGGAACGTGCTGGAATCCCTAGCATGTATTCACTGCTGAAACAGAGACGCCTGCGTTGGCTTGGTCATGTCGTGAGAATGGATGATGGCCGGATCCCAAAGGATCTCCTCTATGGAGAACTCGTGCAAGGAAAGCGCCCTACAGGTAGACCACAGCTGCGATACAAGGACATCTGCAAGAGGGATCTGAAGGCCTTAGGGATGGACCTCAACAAGTGGGAAACCCTGGCCTCTGAGCGGCCCGCTTGGAGGCAGGCTGTGCAGCATGGCCTTTCCCAGTTTGAAGGGACACTTTGCCAACAGTCTGAGGCTAAGAGGCAAAGAAGGAAGGCCCATAGCCAGGGAGACAGACCAGGGACAGACTGCACTTGCTCCCGGTGTGGAAGGGATTGTCACTCCCGGATTGGCCTTTTCAGCCACACTAGACGCTGTGCCAGAACCACCTTTCAGAGCGCGATACCATAGTCTTTCGAGACTGAAGGTTGCCAATACCTGAATGTGCCGGGACACACACTCATTAAAAATTTGTGATCTAGAGGTTTCAAACTGCCTATCAATTGCCAAGATCAGGGATCTCCAAACTATGGCCCAGGAGTCACATCCGGCCTGACACAAGATTTCATCAGGCAACTTTTTTTGTCAGCACATTTGCTAATATTTGATATTTTTACTCATTATGTATCATTACTCCGTTCAAGCACAGTATTGTTTCTTTGTAATTGTCACATTCCTTCTTTGTCCTGAATCATATCATGCTGATTACAAAAATGATCCAAGTGAAATTTACTCATTCATTTAAATTTCATTCATTCATTTATACAACTGATTTTTTTTTCCAACCCATAAAAATCTTTAAAATATATGATGTGGCCCTCATATGGAAAAGTTGGCCCTCATATGGAAAAGTATGCAAGCACATACTTTTCCTCAAATGGAAAAGCCACTAGTCTTTGACTTTGTGTCTTCCCATCAAAATATAAATACTGCCCTCCATAGCCACGCATTTTCATGATTCTCTCAAGATCTCTCAAGATTCTCTCAAGATCTTGTACAATCCAAGATGGTGGTGCTTGGGACAGCCAGGAAAGAGATACCTCCATGAAAAAATGGCACCATGTCAACAGTTCATTAAGGAACTGCTGCTATAAAGGACTGCAGTTCCAGGCTCTTACCAGATGCCACCAGAAAAGAAAGGAAAAGCAATGCATGTGTAAATTAGAAAAACAAACAAACAATGTTTTGCTTGCCATGGAGTTTCAGCACTTGTGGACCCCTTATACTGTTGAAGAATTCCAATCAGTTTGCACCTGAGTTTTCTCCTGTGTCCTACCCAGCCCCCAGCCTTTCGTTTCAATTAACACGCACACTGAAAATTCATAATGTAATCAGTCACTTCTGTTTATGTAGCACCCTTCATGTAAACATCTCTGAGTGCTTTACAGTCATTAAGATCAAATTAAAAAACCATCTTAGTAAATATAGGAACATGCATATTAATGTTCATTTTATTATTAACCCTGCCTAGATGCTGTTAAGCTATTTCTTGAAGTTTCTAACTAAGCTAGCAACCAGATAACAACCTAACTGTACCTTGACTATTGTCAGGTCAATTAAATCCATTGAATGCAGTGTATTTGTAGGCCCTCAGGGCTATTTGTTACAGTGTCAAGATTCTCCATGACATGCTTAGGGCTTCATCTCTCAAAAACAGTAGAGATAAGATGGCAAAATTATGGCATCACCTCAGACTTGGCAGGAGGGGACCACACATGATTGAATATTCCTTTATAGAAAACAAGTCCCTGAACACAAAAAAAACTAGATGTCAGGGAGAAGAGTTATCATATTTTCTCTGGTATACTCGAAGGTTTTGTCGTGTGTGTGCCCCCATTAACATTCAACAATGACACAAATTCCACTTGTACTTTCAAGTCGTACATTGCAGAAAAGTTTTATCACCTCATTTACTACTTGTGAGACATATAGTGAGGACGGGGCCTCTGAAGAATTTTATCAAGGGGTACAGAGTTTCTTTTGGGCATCTTTTCTTCAACATCAGATCACAATTTCGTATGTTCATAATTTCTATGAATTACAATATATAAAATGATGTAGGTTTACACCAAAAGTGAATGCTGGCCTTCACGCTATATATGCAAATATTTCCATTTCTCCTTTCCTTTAGCTCCTGGGCTCCTTTTTAGAGCCTGGGTCCAGATATGATGTACTCCCTGTGCCCCCCTCTCATGGGCCCTGAGTGAGGTATAGGACTGGGCAGTTAGAGTGTTACGCATCTGAGGGCCTCTTATCTGAATTGCCTCAAGCACACAGAAGAAGAGAGAATGGGGTTCAACTGTAAAAGCAAAGGGGTTCCAAGGGTGAGGGGTACAGAATCCTTACCCCTCCTTCCTCTTACTTCGCTGCAGAAAAACGCTTTTCTGTTTAGCTTAATCCTTATAATCAAAGTGACCTCAGCTGAGAAGAAACGTCCTTGAGAAGAGAGACCATTCAGTTTCTGCACTCATCACTTGTATGCCCTTCTTTAAAATTCAACTCTACCCCCACTTTCTGCATGTTTGGGTTTGATTCATATTCACATTTGTGGAACTGCTGAGGTAATGTTTGGGCGGATTGGGCCTCCCCAGAAGAGGGCCTCTTTTAATTTCCTTTGCTCTGACCCCTTTCTTTAAATCACGATGGGTACAGCTGAATCACTTAATATTGTTTTGGTTTATAATTTCACCTGCTGAAAAAAAAATGCGTATCGATTTTTGTGTGTGTGTGAGGCGTGGAGGTTATAATACTCTTTGTAAACTGCATAAATCTATTCCTTGGCTGAAAACTCAGTCCTTGCCCATGGTTATCAGTTTACAAGCACAGAGAAAAAAGCCCATCATATGAAATTAAAAATGCATTATCAGCCTATCCAGCGAAGGAATGAAATTATGGATCCAGGATAAATCAATCATCTCAGTGGAAAGTGATAGCATTCGGAGAAGAACTGGTGGGGCTGTTCGTTTGCTTTTATTGCTGTGTGGGTTATTCTCCCCAGCAAAGTTACATTAGAGTGGCTATTGGTTCTCTCCTGATAGAAACTCAATCTGTGTTTTAATTGAGCAGCCTTTGGAGTTGAACAATAGATTCTGCTGAGAAAGAGAGACTGTTGTGTAGCTACTATATATATAACATCAGCTCGGCAGCCCTGAACACAGAGAGGCAAAATGCAACATGATAATGGCTCAGTTCTGAAGGGAATGTCAACAATGTAAAATACTTTTCACACTCTATAAGATTACCCACTAACCTTTTTCAATTAGCGTTGTGTGATGTGGTTCCCTGGGAACTATTGTAATACCGTTCTACAAAAGATGCCTGGATATGTTGATAGGAAGGTCTTTCCTCTACGTTCTGTACATTGGTCTCCAGGAGACATTTTAATCCTGTTTTGATTTGGCTTCATTTGCCGTTTGCACAGTATAACACTTCTCATGCCAGGGGGAAAAATACTGCACATTTGCTTCTTCTGCAAAATGCCTTGCTTGTTGATCAGGATGGAGGCTTTGAGGTCATGAGTTCTATTTAACTGAAGGGTTGCTTAGTAGCCTCCATTGTCACAAAGGATGGAATACATTTAGATGACTGGCAAGAAGTCCTAAGTTCCAAACGTGACCTAGCGATCCTTCAGGTTAAGTAAGAGCATCCAGTTCCTCAATTCTCAGTATCCCAATCTATAAGAGAGGGCAACAGTAACAAGCCACCAAAACCCAACTCCCACAAATTCTGGTCTAAAAGTGAATGGCAAATATAAATAATACAAAATATTCTAGAAATAATCTGTTGATTTTCAATTTTGCCTAAACTATATGGCAATGGTTCTCACTCTTAGCATCGGGACCCACCTTTTAGAATGAGAATCTGTCAGGACCCACCAGAAATGATGTTATGACATCATCAAGCACAACGAGTTTTGACAATCTTAGGTTGCAATCCTATCCGCACTTAACCAGGAGTAAGGCCCTTTACTGTCATTGTTAAAAGCATAGACATAGACGCCTGTTAAAAGTACAGGTCTGTAACATTTCCTCAAATGCAGTCACATCAAGTCTGATATAATAAAAATAAAATATTGAAATGAATGGGGACCCAACAAAAATTGGCTTGCGACCCACTTAGTGGGTCGTGACCCACAGTTTGAAAAACGCAGCTGTGTGGGGAAAATTCAGAATGTGGTATTGGGCGCAGAATTCCACTTCTAGAAAGCAACTTTCTAGACCTCATGACTGTCAGTGTGTGCCCAAAAGTGTGCTGGCAATCCTGGAAGCTCAAAAACTAGACAGGAGCCCAAAGAAGGATTCCAGTGGGCAGGGCTGGGGATTTAGTGCTAGCAATTGCTGCTTGTCCCATCCAATAATGTTAAATTAGGATAAACCATGTAAACTAAAAATTAAACCAAATTGGTTTAATTTGCATATTTAGACAGGTTATAAATTTAGGCTGCCACACAAGCTCCTCTGGCATGTGGCCTCCCTACTGAAGGGTTCAATGGGTAGCACCAAAGAAAAAGTGGATCAAACACATTGAGGAAGACCTAAGAAACCAGCGATTGACCATTGATGAGGTTAGAAATGCGGCCAACAGTCACAAAGAGTGGAAGTGTGTCACGAATTGCACAGGGATCCCAGCAGCACCTACAGCAGCATATTGGTTGAGAGGATGACCTGCTCCCCAAGCACCAGCTAAGGAATGAAGAAGAAGCGGATGATGATGAAGATGATGATGATGAAGATGATGATGATGCTCTCAAGTTAGATCTGGTAAGCGTTATCTGGGCACAGAAATTTTAGCTGAAGGGTATATACAGCTCAAATTTAGTATTAGTATTTAGTATTATTGCTAGTATATATGCATACTTTATTTTTTTTAGTGCAAAGCAGGATATAAATATAGAAAATTAATAAACAAAATGTCCTGTATATGGAGGTGCTCTGTCTCTACTGCAATGTCCACAGACATTCATAAAATACTGGGTTTAACGTGAAATCTATGAAAACTTCCCTATTGTGCCTGAGACATTTCCAGGTGACTATAAATAAATATTGCACGTTCAGGTCACTTATCCACTCGTGCAAACTTGTGATTTTTGCAAGGATAGGATGTTCTGAACGGTTTGTTTCCTAACACAAGTATAAGTTGTTCTCTGTTCACAGAGCCATCGAGCTTGCTGTTTCACTGAGTTCTGGGTGGTTTCTCAAGAGATCAGATTCTTTTGCATCCTTCTCCGCTCTGTGTGATGGGCTTCAGTGCAAAATGAGTCATAGTTTTTCATCTGCGATCTCTGCTTGGAACTCTTGTTTTCTTCAGGACATTTTCTTGTAACTGTGAATGTGTGATTTTTTTTTGCTTTAGAAATTATTTTTTAATAATATATTAGTTGCATCTGTAAAGAATAATTGGCTGAACCCAGGAAAACAAGTTTCTTTTTAACATCCCTGTGACTCTAAGGAAAATTCACTTTAAAAGTTTGCTAGGGGCTGTTGGCCCTTGTTATGCAACCACCAGAATAAGGGGCATTTTGGTACAATCAAAGATGGTCTCTAGAAGATGGAAATCAATATAGTACACTAGAGTGGTTTGAAATCAATTTAGGTGTGAGATACCATGCTGTGTGTCTGTGCCATACACATATTATCACCATAATTGAGGAGGTTTTGCGGCCTTAACAGCATTGTGATAGGTATGCCACAAAGCATGTTCTGAGTTTCAGGCTGTTTAAGCTTTTTTAAAACAATGAAATTCCTCAATTTATCTTTCTCCACTCCTTCTGCTTTAAACCTCATAAATCTATAAAGAAGCTGCGGCACAAATGAGACTTCAAATAATATTTAATAAGGCATTTCTGTTTAATCATGCCTTTCAGGATTTTTCTGGAGCTCCTGCAGAGTCACTGGAATGAAGCTGAGCTATTTCGAAATATAGCTGAAGTCTTTGGAGAGCTGTTTCCTGCACTCAGAGAAATACAGATTTTAGCAAGATTGATTACAGCAGAGGAATTCAGAAATGTAAGCTATTAGTCCTGGGGTTGAATTTTCACTTACTTGAGCTGAATTTGCCCTCCATTCCCTAGACCTTCCCTAGGACAGCAATAACTTGAAATGGAGCCTTCTGCTACAAAACTAAAATAGTTTCCATATAACATACAGCACAAGCTCAGGCATCTCTACTCAAATGTAAGCCCCATTAAATTCCATGAAATCTACCCAGATTTACTCCTGACTGGGTGAGTATGCATAGGACTTCAGCCCTGTAGCACAAGCCGGTACAGTGGAGCCTGATTATCTGTGGATTTTACATCTGCAGATCTGGCTTGATGCAGGTCCCACAGACCCATGTGGGACCAGACTTGGCCCCACCTGAATCCTCTGACGGGGATGGGAGTTGTGCTACATTCCCCTCCAGTGGGCTTTCTGAAGCCCACAGAGGCAGAATGCATCCACCTGCTGCCTCTGCCGGCTTCAGATTGGCTCCAAGAGCCAAAAAAAACTGTGACTTCCGGTCTCTTGAGGGATACCAAAAGTGATGTTTTAATCATAGTTGGCAACCTTCAGTCTCAAAAGACTATGGTATCACGCTCTGAATGGTGGTTCTGGAACAGCATCTAGTGTGGCTGAAAAGGCCGATTCAGGAGTGACAATCCCTTCCACACTGGGAGCAAGTGCAGTCTGTCCCTGGTCTGTCTCCCTGGCTATGGGCCTTCCTTCTTTGCCTCTTTGCCTCAGTCTGTTGGCCAAGTATCTCTTCAAACTGGGAAAGGCCATGCTGCATTGCCTGCCTCTCAGAGGCCAGGGTTTCCCACTTGTTGAGGTCCACTCCTAAGGCCTTCATATCCCTCTTGCAGATGTCCTTGGTTCGCAGCTGTGGTCTACCTGCAGGGCACTTTCCTTGCACGAGTTCTCCATAGAGGAGATCCTTTGGGATCCGGCCATCATCCATTTTCACGACATGACCGAGCCAACGCAGGCGTCTCTGTTTCAGCAGTGCATACATGCTAGGGATTCCAGCACGTTCCAGGACTGTGTTGTTAGGAACTTTGTCCTGCCAGGTGATGCCGAGGATGCATCGGAGGCAGCGCATGTGGAAAGCGTTCAGTTTCCTCTCCTGTTGTGAGCAAAGAGTCCATGACTCGCTGCAGTACAGAAGTGTACTCAGGACGCAAGCTCTGTAGACCTGGATCTTGGTATGTTCTGTCAGCTTGTTGTTGGACCAGACTCTCTTTATGAGTCTGGAAAACGTGGTAGCTGCTTTACCGATGCATTTGTTTAGCTAAGTATCGAGATAAAGAGTGTCGGAGATCTCTGAGCCAAGGTACACAAAGTTAAGCACAATGTTTTAATTCCTTTAAGGCAGGGGTGTTCAAAGTTTTTGGCAGGAGGGCCACATCATCTCTCTGACATTGTGTCGGGGGCCAGGGGAAAAATAATTTACATTTAAAATTTGAATAAATTTACATAATTTAAAATGAATATATTAAAGATGAACTTATATGAATGAATGAAGGTCTTGCAATAGCTCAAGACCTATAAAAGGCCTTGCACAAAGCAAGGCTGGCCTTTCCTTTGCTGCTGCAACTGCATCACAGACGTGAAACAGCAAGCAGTGGAGGGAGCCCTCATCCCACAGCTCATGCGAGAGGTCAAACAGTCGCCCTCATGCTGAGAGCAGCTGTGTTGGGCCAGTGTGGGCTCCAACAAACCTCCGGAGGGCCAGAGGCTCATTGGAGGCTGGGGGCTTCCTGAGGGCCGCATTGAGAGGCCTTGAGGGCCACAAGTGGCCCCAGGGCCAGGGTTTGGGCACCCCTGCTTTAAGGTATTAAAAGGGCTTCTCCATGCCTTAGAATGCCTTAAAAGGAATTCGGACTGTGAAAAAAGTGACTAAAAAGTCACTTCCAGTTTCCCTCGGGAAACCAGAAGTCATGTTTTTTCAGCTCTAGGAGCCAGTCTGAAGCCCTCAGGGGCAGTGGGTGCATGTGTGCCATCTCTGCAGGCTTCAGAAAGCTCTCCAGAGGGTACTGGAGCACAGCTCTGGTCCCCCTCAGAGGGTTTGGGTGGGGCCGAGTCTGGCCCAATGCAGGTCCTGGGGACCTGCACTGAGTCAGATCATTGAGCCAGATCTGCGGATGTAAAATCTGCACCTTCAGATTTTGCCTCTGCACCTTCAGAAAGTGCAGCTCCGATTCTCTTCAGAGGGCGAAAGGGGTCGAAAATAGTGGATTTGTTTATTCGCAATTTTTGGTATGTGTTGGGGCTTCGAGAAAAGATCCCCCATGGATACCAAGACCCCACCTGTACATGTCTACTCAGAAATTAATCTCATTGTTCAATCGAGCTTACTTCCAGGAAAGTGTGGATAGGATTGCAGCCTAAATAGCACATATTGTTTTTTTCATCTTTTGAGAGGACGAATTGAAGCAGGAAAAATATGTCACAAACAGGCTGCTAATGAGTCCAGTTCTGTTGCCAAGACTGTACATGAAAATGTTTCTGAAGATCACTTAACATTATTCCAACCTACGTTAAATGCTATGTTTAACGTATGATTACCTTCTCTGGTACTTTAAAAAAAGAGAAAAAGAAAGAAATAGGAGCCATAGTGGGGTGGGGGGCAACAATCCTGATTGGTGAGGACCAATTGTTCAAGCCCCTTTCCCCAATCTCCCACCCATGCACCAACCTATACAAACAAAATTTCTATTGCAAAAACAAATGTTGGGATCCAATGATCATGTGATAAACTTGTTCAATTTAGAACTGAAGCGAATTTGTCTAACCTCCCCCATGCTGCAATTCTTCTCAAAATTATCCTTCATAAATTTGGATGGTAATTTTTTTCCCCTCGATTAGTCTCCGCTGTACTGATAACCATGAAATATTTTTTTTCTTACTGTTTGCATTTAACATCCAAAGATTTTGCAGTAGCCATCACTATTTAACAGTACATGATATGCAGCAGTCATTAGTTGATGGAAACTGACAGTTAAAAAAGAATAGGTAACAAATTTTGATCGAATCAGGCATGCAGCAATCAACATTTGACAACATTTGACACCTGTCATGCAAATAGCAGTCAATATTTGACAATTTTGATGCCTTGCAGCAGAATTTAGAAAATTTTATAATGTATGCATCCATTCATTCAACCAAATAGGAAACCTTATTAAACAGATTAAAAATGAGAACAGGTGGATTTCAATTCCCCCAATACTGAATGTCAAAACTTGGGGGTATGGGATGTATTAGCCTGATTGTAAAATATTGTGAAATATATATTTATGGGGTCTATTTTTATTTTGGGGAACGGACATGAGCCCATATATACAATTGAAATGTTGTTAGTTTCCCTGAGGCTCATGACTGAATGGCATAAAAATCAAACACTTGAAGAATACAAGTGTCTGCCTGGAGCAGACCAAAGTCCATCTAGTCCTGCATCTTACACCCAGCAGTGGCTAACCGGAGCTTCTGAGCAGAGCATGAAAAAAGAACTTTTTTCTTGTTGCTCTCAACATCTGACTTTGAGACAATGAATGTTGCCTCAGAATGTGAAGGTTCCCCTGAGATGGCTTATGATGTTGGATGACTATGTTCTGTGATCCAATCATCAGTGTTTTGTAGACTTTGTCCCTCAATGTGCCACATTTCATGTTCTATCTTAAGTGCCAGTGACATCAACCCATGGCCCCATTTATATACCACTGGACAGCAGTTCAGGCACCAGTGTTGATGGTCTAAATCCTTTTAAAAATGCATTTAAGTTAGTGGCTATCACCACATCTTGTGAATTCCATAAGAAGATGTTGATAACTATGATGCAGGATTGATTCATTAAGGCGTAATTAGTAAATTGCATAACAATTATATTCCACTTTTCAAGAATGAGTTCTCAGAGTAGTTTACGTGCAAAAAGGCTGCATACTTCATTATCCAAGATCATTAAGTGTAGCCAATGTTTCCCCAATTAAATCACTGAAAGGCCAAGAAATACAAAAATCCCCTAAAGAAAATCTGAGACTAAGGAATAACATAGAGAGTTGGAAGGGGCCTAATAGATCAATATGGATGGGAAAACTGGAACATAACTTAGGGCGCAATCCAAACCCGCACTGGAGCAGGCAAGCCAGGAGGCTTGCGCTGCATCCAACGTGGGTTTGTGGGCAGCAGCAGCTCAGCCAGAGACAAGGGGAAACTCTTCCCCTTACCCATGGGTAAGGGCTGCCGGCCCCAATGGGTCTCCTCAGACCTGTGCCACCTCTGGAGGTAGCGCAAGTCCGAGGAGAGCAGAGTGGCTGGAAGCTGCTCCGTTCTCCGCGGGGACGGGGGTTGGGATCTGGCATAACTGCTGGGTCCCAGCCCCGCCTCCAGCTCCCCACACACCTGCCCACCCCTGCCCAGAAATGCCTCCTTCGCGCCTCCTCCTCCCTGCCCCCCACGCCTACCATTGCCACTTCTGCCAGCGCGAGTGCGCCGACACAAGTGGCTGCGGGGAAGCCACGGCGGAGGCTTATGCAGACCACAGGCCTTCTCAGAGTGCTGACCTACCTTCCCCATGAGGAGGTGCAAATGTGCTTTACGGTACGTTTGCGACCCTCTTATGCCGGCCCAAGGGACTTGGGCCAGCATAAGGCGCCCTTTGGATTGCGCCCTTACTGTGATGAGGAAAAAGGAAATATTTTCCTTGGTGAGAGAGAGAGAAAAAAAAAGAGATTGCCTTTCTGTGCATCCCCTCGCTAATACTGGTGATCCTCAATCTATTGGTGAATGCTGTCAGATGAGAGTATGTGGGATTTTGAGATACGCAAGTCCCTGAAAGGTGCCTCAGCAGTGACCTGTCAGCAGTACATGGGAGATGCAATTTAATCTCACACGAGCTGGAAGTGGCTTCCTATACTTCTGCCTACCTGCAAGAAGGTAGCTGGCTCTTCCTCCCTATCACATTGCCTCAGCCTCCCTTAAAGCAGGCAGGTAATGAAGCCGGCTTGTTACAGAATCTTTGAAAGAGTGTCAATGAAACGGGTCAGCATGTGATCCAACCACTCGGCTATTTGTACCTGTCTGATCTCAGCAAGTTGCTACTTCATCACTGAATGACCTGGTATGCAGCCTGAGGGAGAAGAAAAGTGAGGACAGCAGTGTGGGTATTCTACCATTTCCTTTTGGCTTGTCTGCCGGAGTTAAACAGCTGGCAGGCTGTTAAACTATTGCTCTTTCTGCTAGCATTCTCTGTGCACTTTCCACTAATACGTTTCACGTGCCTGCTTTTGCCGAAGAGAAATTTCACAGAGGTACCCACAAATTTATGTCTAATAATAATACTTAGCATGTATACAGCACTCCCGAGTGTTCAGAGCACTCCAAATACACAATTTATCCTCCCAACAAGTCTGTAGGGCAAATGAGAATTGTTGTCCCCCTGTTGCAGATAGGGGCTGTGAGTAAGAGGGAGTGGTGACTTGCTTCTAATCCTGTTGTGAATCACGGCAGGAGTGAGATTGTGAACCAGGGCCTACTGAGAGCACAGCTCACTTGCATAGCCCCCATGCTATGAAGCGCTTCATTCAGTCTGAAGAGAAATGTTGGTGCAAGTGTAGAGGTTTCTGCCTGAGAGGCATTCCTAAGGAATTGGAGGGGAAAACAACAAGCATTAGGGCAAAGCTAGGAAAATGTGTTCCATCTAATCGATCTTGGTTAACAAACTAGGAGCTGTATTTTGGGACCAATTGCTGTTTTGAAGTAGTGTCTAATAACCTCAGTCAGGGTAGAAATGGATGCTTTGAAGAGCAGGACCCAAATCTCCAACCCAGTCTTAGAACTATATCATGCTTGATGATTCCCCAAACCTGATTATTTCATCTCCCATTGGAAGGACCAGGTTTTGGCTGTCCCAAAGCTTGATCTGTACACACTTGTGAAATCTGAACTCTCATTTCAAGCCGTTTTTGCAGTTGCAGTTTGGAAGGATGGGCAAAACCCCACTCAGAACTTCAAGGGCCAACTTGACATAACTTGGAAAGTTTGTTTTTGTTAAATATTAGGCACGGAAGTGTCATATCCATGTCCCCCATGCCCCAGTTTAGGGGGACAACATGGTATCTTGCAGGGATTGCTGGGACATGGCAAGCTCCTTTCTCTGTTCAACCCTCCACTGGCACAAACAGACAAACTCACACAGTGATGGTATAGGATAATTTAATCCTGTAAGTGTTTTAACGTTCATAAGCAGCCCCAAGTTCTGTCACTGGAATGGGGTCACAAGGCCTAGCTTGAATTGCTTCTCTTTTCCAGGCTGAATCTGGCACAGCTGTTGGAATGCTGTGGTGGAAGGGAGTGATTGGGTGCCCTCTAGTGATTCAGGTTCATCTTAGCGGATGTCCAGGTTCTGACAGGGTTGGTGAGGGAAGGGCTGGGTGTGCCTGGATCCCCTGTTTGCCCCTGGAGGTAGAGCCACTTGCCTTGGTTCAACTTCCACAGCCCTGAAAGGCTGGGGGCTTGCAGGGGCTAACCTCACCAAGGTGGGGGGGGGAGTTGGTCCTGCCCCAGTGGCTCCCCTTGGGAAGCTATTGTCCAATGTGGTTGGTGCCCATCAGGTCCAGGGTTGAGGAGTGGCTCCTCCATTCCCGAGGCAGCTGCTTGCCTCATCCAATCCCATCCTTTGGCTGCCCAGCCCCATTTGAAGCTGGTAGCTGTGGCAGCCAGCTCTTCCTCTTCAGGGCCACCTCCACTGCTTCCAGGCTCACCTCGAGCTGCTGCAAACTCTTATGAGGGCTTGGGCAGCCTGAGAGCCCATCTGGCTATGTCAGCCTCTTTGGTGGCTCTGGCGGCAGCCACAGGGAGAGACCAATGGCAGCTTCCTTCTTCAGCAGAGAACAGCCATGGGGCCATGGTCCAGACTGGGAGCATAGCAGAAGGAAAGGATTTAAGCATCCCACCACCTCTGCCATAATCCCAGTCCTGATTCCTGCCTCTCATGATTGCTGTTTTTCAACAGACAAGTAGGCAGGGCCAGAAAAAAAGAAAGAGAAGGATTAATGTCATGTCTAGATAGGCCCTAAGAGTTATATCTCTTGACTACATAATTTTTCTACCATCACTTTTCCTTTCTAAAAAAAAAATCTGTTTGAAATTCTTATTGTAGTGCGGTGCATATAAATCATTGTAATTGCTGTTGGTACATGTGAACCCACTGCTGTGCCATCTGTCCACATGTTGCACTCATTACTGGTGAAATGCAGGCAGCCCAACTAGTTAGTTAGAGTAAGGTCTTCATGATGGCAGCTATTAGGCAAGTAAAAGCACAATCCTGTGCATGTCTCCTAAGCAGTAAGTCTCACTGGATTCACGGGGATTTGCTCTCAGGATTGCAGGCCAACCCCGTAACATTTTCCTGAGAGTAAATTCCACTGAGCAGAATAGGATTAACTTTTAAATAAATCTCTATAATATTGTGCTGTAAATTGTACGGAGTAGTGCTCTGTCTTTTATGCATAGGCCAAACGCTGGCTAACAGACAAATCCTAGCTAAATCCTCTGCTCCCCCCCACCCGATGCAGCTGTGCCAATGAAATGCATGCTGCATCCAGTGAGGGGGCAGTCTGGATCTCTCCTCGAAGCAAGGGAATTTGTGTTCCCATACCTTGGAACAAGCCTCTGCTACCCCAATGGGTCTCCTTGGATCTGGGCCAGCTATTTTGCTGGCACAGAACAGTGCAGGGTAAAGGAGAGGGAAAGGGGAACATAGGAAAAGCCCCACTGGATCAGGCCAAAGGCCCATCTAGTCCAGCTTCCTGTATCTCACAGTGGCCCACCAAATGCCCCAGGGAGCACACTAGACAACAGACACAACCTGCATCTGACAAGGAATGGGGATAGGATCCTAGTGCATGCTGGTGGGGCCTGGATCCACTCTCTCCTTTCCCTGTTCTACCCCTCCCTGACCAGAAACTCCCATTTTCCCCTCCCCATTTCTTCTACTGCCCAACCCCACTGCCATTGTACTGCTGCTGGCAGTGGGAGTCTTCTCTGCTGGCCATGTACGCTGGTGACACTTCCACTGGCAGAACAAACATTTCATTAGTGGGCATCCTAGTTAGGACTTCTAAATGCCAAGCTTCCAAGAATTATTTTATAGCCCTGTCCTTTAAAATGTTGGTTGATTGTTATAGTTCCATTAAGACGCGACATAAACAACACTTAATCTCTCATTAGAAACTCACTTCCCAATTACTCTGCTCAAAAGGTAAAGGTCAGAACCTGTTTGACAAAATGCCAGATAAACAGTCTGTTAACAAATGATGAACCATCAAGAAAGTTGTGTTAATTGTTGTCATAGTAAATACATGTTTAAGTCTGCGATCCCAACACACTTATCTGAAAGTAAGCCCCACCGAACACAGTGAAATTTACTTCTATATATACATATAGTTCTGTATAAACATGCATAGAACTGTGGTATATCAGTGCAAGCCTATGAATGTCTACTATGTTACATTGTATGTACTATGTTCCACTGATTCCAATGGGACCTACTATCTAGTAAGTCTAGTTTGCGATCATGAAACTGGAAGTGGTTTCCAATCACTTATTTTTAGTATTCTAAGACTTGAGAAGCCCTGCGGAGGGCTCCCTGCACCTCCTGGAGCCTGTGGCATCCCCCTGTAAGTAAACCCCCCCCCCCCCGGCTCCCATTCTGGTGATCACGTCGCTGCCTTCCCCCTGCCACTTAAGGGGCCAGAGACTGAGGCTGTCAGACTGGGGCGTTGCAACGCCCCAGTTTAAGAACCTCAGCTGTATAGGATTACAGCCTAATAGCACAATCCTATGCATGACTACTCAGAAGTAAGTCTTATTGTGTTCAACGGGATGTACTCCCAGGAAAGTGTGTATAGCAGTGGTTCTCAAACTTCCTGGGCGATTTACTCCTAAGTCTTTGAAGGGGCGGGAGCAAGGACTGTGAAGCGATGCCCAAGAAGGGGAAAGAGGGGCTTTTTTAAGCATACGTGCTCTCAAGGTCTGGGAGGTGTAGAGAGCCCCACGGAGCACTTGCAGGGCTCCCCACAGCTTCTAAATAGTGAAAGTTGTATTTCCGGTTTTATCACACTAGCAACATTCACTATTTAAAAGCTGCAGGGAGCCCTGCAAGCACTCTGCAGGGCTTCCGACACGTCCCGGACCCTGAGAACACTTTCTTGTTGGCATCCTTCAGTCTCGGAAGACTATGGTATCGTGCTCTGAATGGTGGTTCTGGAACAGAGTGTCCTCTCCAGTGCACGAAGCCTGGGTAAAGTAGGTATGGAGGATAGGCTGTTACCCATGCAGCAAATCCCCCCTCTCCACGTCGCTGAAATGGTCCAATGGAAAGGCAGAAGCCAATACGGTTGGTTCCAGCGGCGTCGCAGGAGTTGCCAGAACATGACTGTGTTCAGCCATGAACTGCCTCAGGGACTCCGGCTCCGGATTTTGCCTCGAGGTTGACTCCTGAAGCCTTTTCCATAACTGGATGTAGCCACAAGGCAGTGGAGGTTTGGGATCCGACTTTTCCTTCTCTCAGATGAGCTGCCTTCCCAGGCTAAGGAGTCCCATCTACCCGGTGGCTGTTTAGTCGCCTCTTACGACAAGTACAGTCAAACTGAGGGCCTATTCTTATCCCCAGCCCCCAGGGGATTGAGAACACTTATGTTTAGTTTAAAAATAGTCCTTCTTCTCCCACAGGGGCACGATCCTGGGCATCGCTTCACTGCTTTCCCCCGCCCCCACCCCCACCCCTTAAAGGGAACAGGGCATCGTTATATGAGCTGGTGGGTCACAACCCACCAGTTTTGAGTACCACTTGTGTATAGCATTGCAGCCTTAGTTGTTAATTGTGAAAGTCAGACAATTAACCTTGGTGCAGTGGGATCACAATACAGGCCCAGCCCTCATCTTATGCATGGACAGTAGATCATGAACAGACCCTTTGTGCATACACAGTGTATGGATATAGATGACAGAAGACCCTGATTTTGCAAAGTACCTGATCATCATGAGTCCACTGAATGCGTGCAGGTTGGGGACGGGGCCCTGATTCCACTTCCCCATACAGATTCACTCAGCTTACATCATTGAGAGTCCAAATAACTCTGAAAGGAATACTAAACAATTGTAGAGGAACCAAATGCATGCATGAGCTGCCCCTACATATTGCAGTTCCAAGCTGACAAATGATTTCCCAAGGCTTTTTGACAACACTTCCTTTAAACAGTTATCCAGACTGTTGATATTAATTTTTTTAAGGGAAAGGATAGCTGTGTACAGCAGGATACTGAATCATACAAGGAGTACATAAGACATCCAAATATGACTGTGCACCTGGGAGCACTGTGAGAACACAACAAGGGGTACTCTTGCAGTTTCTTTTGCACTGAGAAAACCAGTTGCTACACAGTACAGATTTTTCTCCAGCAAGCTTAAACAGTCATGGTTCAGACGGTGATTAAATGGTGCTGTCAGAATGGATCAGACAAAAGGTCTTGTCCCGAGTCCGTTTTGGCCATCTGGCCTAGTGACTTGGAAAACAATTTTATATCTTTATGTCTCGATCCAAGGAGTGATGAATTGATGGGGATCGTTGCATATAGCCATACCCTTCTTTCTGTCATTTGTAACACTTTTGCTTTGCTTCTCTAACTGACCCAGTGCTCAAGGCACTTTGCAATCACATTAAAATATGATGAGAAGTATAAATGAATATAGCTAAATAATCACAAAACAAAACAATAGTCGCTGCAGGAAAAAAATAGCCTCATGACTTGCATATTCAGATCCCAACAAATACAACTGTCAGATTTTCAGTCGCAATCATCTACTAACTGCTGAATCCTATCCATCACCATTGGTGCTGATGCATCTACGCTGGTAGAGTATGCACTGCAACCAATGGTGGAGGATTAATCAGACATTCAGGCCCATGGGTCTCCTCAGACTTATGCCTGCCATTTAGCTGGCATATGTCTGAGAAGAAAAAAGGGGCAGGATGACCTGGGAGAGAATAGGATCCTTGTGCACACTGGTGCTGCCAAAATCCACTCCCTCTTTATCCCTCCCTATCCCAAAATTCCCCCTGCCCCTCCCAGCCCACAACACCCCTTTGCTGCCAACTTACAGCTGCTGATAGAGGCCTCTGGAGCCGCTGCTACAAGGTAATATTTAGTATAATGCAAGGCCACTGTACTAATTCTATGATTCAAGAAGCTTAAATCCTGTCTATCAATCTCCCCCCCCCCCCTTTAGTGTTGGATATCTACCCAGAGGGAGACAGGCACAAATGTTCACTTGCCCTTTGGGCATTAGCATCCTGGCTTATGCCAAACACCAGATTTCAGCACCAACCCCTGGAAAGGGGGTCAAGGCAGCCAAATTATCCAACTCATCCTAGGATGGACTTTGCAATTCAGACCTTAAGGATCACCAGCCTTCCCAAGCCAGACAGCTTCTTGACCTGCACTATACCTGCCAGAATTGACCAAATTGGCTAACATTTCACCAAAGGAGACAGTCTGGGGTAGACGATAAATAAGAATAAAAAATAAACCCAATGTGTCAATCAGGCAGTGTTCAGAAAAGTCCTACCTGACCCCCGAGGGTGTCCAGCTAATTTCAGACTCTCCCTAGGACGTGTACGATGGGCCCAACATCGCCTGAGCTCCAAATGGTAAGCTCAGTGCAGAGGCAGCAGAGACAACACTGAAGGAATGCTTCCTCTCTAGATCTCGAAGTCAGTAAGAGCCCTGCATTACTTGCCTCATGCAGGGAGCTGGGCTGGTCACACTGCCTGAACTGCCATGTGGCCACATTCTTTTCACCAAGTTTGGAAGAATGTCAGAGGCAGCACACATTTCCCATAGTGTCTCTAGCTTTGCTCAAATCCTTGTAAGATGTGACCAACTCTCGCTTCTCCAAAACAACTTTGGTCTCAGCAGTGTAGCAAGCCTGATGTGGGGGGTGGGCACCCCTGCGGCACTCCACAGGTTTGCCACCCTCTCCAGGGCTGCACAGTGCTTGCCATCTGAGAGCAGTGAGTGGAACAGAGATGCCTGCCCCTGTGGTGACTTGACAGCCTCATTGCATCACCCCACCCCTGGCCAACCCAGCTATGCTGCTACTTGGTCTGTCATTAGATTTTGCCTAGCATGGAATTCAAAGTAGTTTCTTCATCTGAGGGAAACTGAAGACTAGCAAAATTAATTTCCCTGGGGAGTCATTCATGTTGCCTCCTGAATTGAAAAAGTGGGTGGCATTATTTTTAGAAAAAACTTTGATGCTTGCATTCATTTTTAACAATTTAGCATGCTCAAAATTCTGTAAATTTTAAATGCAGATATTCAAGCAGTAGTCTGAACGGTGTTCAATCAACTGACGTGTCTGAACACTTTTGATTCATTGATTTATTTGCCATACATGTACATTCCTTGCCCTTCCATTAAAAGTTGAAGACATTAATAATTAACCTTCAAGTGACACATTTTGCTTGAAGCCAACTGCAGAATGATTTTTCCAATTACTTGAAAGCTGAAGGAAAAATCTGAATAAAAATGAAGAATAAAGTATATTGTAATCGGCAGCGGCATAGCAGAAATATTAGTGTTTGCCATTTCTTCAAAGTAAAACGGAGATCTATCATAGTGTAATTAACAGCAAAGTGTCTGATCGTGTTATCTCTGTTTAAATGAGTGAAAATTGGTTTGTAGATTTTCAAGGAATAGATGTTGTAAGCAAGTCAGTAGAAAAGATGGCCATGCAGCAAGCACATTTAAAGCAGTAGCTGGAATGGATGTGGGATGGCTGACCTCTTGAGCCTGACCAGTTGGCCCTTCCATCTACCATATGACTACCCCTTCCATTACCTCTCTGCCTACAATAATATCACTGACCTCAGAAGTGATCTCTGCATAACAGCCAGACTGGAAAACTTTAGCTGGTGAAGCCTGCAATCCTATACAATCCTAACTTTCTTATACCAATCCTAATGCAATCCTAATTTTCCTGGGAGTAAGCACCATTGAATACAATGAAATGTACTTCTGAGTAGACATACTTAGGATTGTGCTGGAAATCATTTTGACTCTCAACACTTGGGGATTCACTATCACTGGAATTTTTTATATATTTATTGCCCTGTTATAGGAAACAAGAATGTCATCAGAAACCTCCCTACCTGTCCTGGCCTGAGCCCAAGTGCCACTTGAAGACGATGCAAATTCTGCTGCGGCGGCTCCAGACCTCCCAAACTGCATAGAAGGTGGTGATCCAGGGCCCAATCCTATCCAATTTTCCAGTGCCGGTGCTGCTGTGCCTATAGGGTATGTACTGCTTACTGTGTTGGGGAGGCAGTCTTGGAGGCCTCCTCAAGGTATGGGAACATTTGTTCCCTTACCTCGGGGCTGCATTGCAGCTGCCCCGATGCTGGAAATTTGGATAGGATTGGGCCCCCGGTCATCTACCCCTTTACTTCACTCTTTCTTTGTGTGATCCCTTTAAACAAAACAGGAAGTGCAGGATATGACTGTGTGAGAAAGGAGCAAGATGAGAAGTGGATTGTTGGCTTCTACCCGTGGGATGAGGAACTGCTGCTTGGGCTGTAAACCCACGAACAGCATCAAGTCTACTTTTCTTCCTTCAAATTGTATATTTAGAAGTCTTTTTTTCACTGCAAGTTCCTTTTTTAACCTCTCACACTAAGGGTGCAATCCCAACCTGTGCTGGAACAGGCAAGCCAGGAGGCTTGCGCTGTATCCAGTGCAGGATTGTGGCCAGAAGCAGCTCAGCCAGAGGTTAGGGAAAACGTTACCCCTGGGTAACAGCTGCTGGCCACTGTTATATAGTGAGTCCATGCGAATAAAGGAAGGCATAGTGATAACAGCTCAATACGTTTATTCCGTCTTCAGAACAGAACCTAGCAAAATACAAGGCAAACCCCTGGCTTTTTATAGCCTTTAACTCGGCCCAGACTTCCCGTGATTGGTGCAACTGAAACCTTAATTAGAGGGCCAATCAGATGGTAGGATTTCAATCCATCACCCGATTGGCCAGAACTTACATTAACTTGAGGGCCAGTTGGATGGTAGGATTTCGATCCATCACCTGATTGGCCAGCCATAAGTCTGGGACAATCAGTTCTGCAGGATTTTGATCCTGCATAGCTTACATACATAACACCACCATAGGTCTCCTCGGGCTTGCGCCACCTCTGGAGGTGACACAAGTCCAAGGAGAGCAGAGTGGCTTGAAGCCACTCCATTCTCCCCGGGAACAGGGGTTAGGATCCGGTATAACTGCCGGATCCCAGCCCTGCCTCCCGCTCCCTGCCTGCCCCCAGGGCCACCCTTCGCCGGCCCTCCTCCCGCCCAACCTTGCAACCTCCTCCTCCCCACCCTCCCATGCCTACCTTTCCCGCTTGTGTCGGCACAGGCGGGCTAACACAAGCAGCTAAGGGGAAGCCGGCACAGAGGCTTATGTCATCTTCCGCAGGCTGGTGCTTCTCAAAGTGCCGGCCTGGCTTCCCCTTGAGGAGGCGCAAATGTGCTTTACGGCATGTTTGCGACCCCCCTAGGCCGGCCCCTTGGGCCAGTATAGGGCGCAGTTTGGATTGCGCCCTTAATCTCTCTCTCTCTCTCTCTCTCTCTCTAAACAAATCTTTAATAGGAACTATGAATGGCCCTGGCTTTACTGTGAATCCTCAGAAAATGCAGAGATATTTAATTAGTGAACAGAAATCACTCTCATGAGTTCTCTAATAGGGACAGGAGTCAGACTGATTTATGCGAAAGGGAAAACATTACCTGGGTTGTTTTGCTCACTGTGAGTGCTGTCAAGTTAAATTTTCTCTGTACCCTTTTGAAGTCAGAAATATTTAATTGAATGAGGATTTTATATTATTTAAAAATTCAGGTGACCTATCATACTCCGGTATACTTAAATTAATAAAGAGCTTACCATATAATAAACTCAGGGTCCAATCCTATCCAACTTTCCAGTGCTGATGCAGCTGTGATGAAGCCCTCAGGTAAGGGAACAAACATTCTCTTACCTTGAGGAGTCCTCTGTGACTGTCACTCCTCCCTCCCACTGCAGGATGAAGCACACCCCCTGTTGGCATGACTACATTGGCACTGGAATGTCAGATAGGATTGGCCCCTCAGGTTCGTAATGGACAGAGATGATGCTTAGTATTTTGACAAAAATGAACATCTCTGCTGTTTCTCCCTTGCTACCCTGGAGAAGTCTCCCACGGTACCCCCATAAAGCCACTTCCCTTTTAATCTCACTCAAAATCCAAAGTTCATGTACATGACAATCACATATTCTTTCCCAGTCTTTCCCAACATTTGTGTCCCTTGTGTCTCTTAGATTGCGAGCAGGACAAAGACCTGTCTTTACTCTGCGCAAAGCACCACATGTATAGATTGCACAATAATAATAAATTGTATATTTCCATTTAGAGAGTTATATTAATGGCCAGCAGTTTTGCTTGATTCATAGAATGGCATGAGGGCACCAGAGACTGTGCCACTTGGTTCCACCCCCTACAGGTGTGTGCAATAGCTACAAGAGATAGTCCCCCTCAAAACTCCATGCAGTCAGCATTTATCTGCCCAGACAAACTCAATGTGGGGAGAGTTTCGCCCTGTGACTGCAACCCTGGATTGCTTCAGAGTTGCAATCACAAGGAGAAACTACCCATGTTTAATATTTGATTCTGCAGACAAATGCTGAACATGTGGAGGATGGAGGTGGGGCTAGGTTATGTGCATTATTGGCAGGGTAGGGTTTGGTGTTGCAATACCAGGAGGCCCTTATGCATTCACTCTCCATGCAGAACAAATGTCTGAAGGATGTTAGTATAAGGCAGCTTCATATGTATTTTTAAAATGTGGGAAAGTATGAATTACCTAGCTTCAGAGGAGCCTACGCGCCGTGTTTCTGCACAAGTCACTGTTTAGACTGGAAGAAGGCAAATTCAGGGTGGTGACTCGTGCAGAGCTGCAACAGGGAGGAAGTAATTTTGCTGCATTTCTGTATGGGGAGCAAATAGTGATCTCATAGTGAAGCCAGCTGATGCACAGTTAGGGCAGACTGAACTCATTTCAGAGGAGGCTGTTAGGAGGTAAGCCTAGAGCAGTGAATTATGAAGAGATGCTGCAGGCAAACTCCTTGGATGGTGGGTGTTTCGTTCTCAGGCCTTTATCTGCGTAATTCAATTAATTTGGGGGGACACCCCCCAATTTTTTTTCTCCTTTTGTGGTATACTAATGTGCCTCGTCAGAACATTTAGTAATTATTGCTTTAAGCAAACAGGGTTTTTTTTTTTTTTTTTAAAAAGCAATGACAGCAAAAAGAATGGGTTAAAAGCAACACTTTTCCCTTCTTTTTCACTGAAAGTACACGTGCCATGTGCTATTCCTGCTACATTTTTTTTCCCTATGCAAGGCTGTTACTCATGATGCCGACAGTATTTTCTCACATCAAGGGGAAAGAAGTTGGCCTGGAATGCTTTACAGCTGGCATCGCTCTATTTTTAACTAACTGTATTAAAAGCAATTGAAATTAGCCTCTTTCTCGTCCTCCCTACGCTTCCCAATTCCATCTGCTACAATTAATATTAACATAGTTTTCTCACTTGTGATTTTCTGTAGCTACATTTTTAGAAAGGCAACATGAAATGTTAGCAGGAAATGTGATAAAACATGCCTTCGGCATACGTATCCATCTGTTGGTAGGAAGCAGAAGGTTCCTCTGGCAAAGGAAGAACCCATAAATGGTGTCGTGGTGTTGCCATGTTGGCCATTCATTTACCTACAGCAATCTCATGTGATCTAACTGTATGGCTTAACTGATCTGCTATAATATCATGGGCATAGGCTTTGGGTGTGGTCCAGAGACAAGGCTACATATGAAATATACAAAGCGGAAATTCTTCTGTCTTTGATATATGATTTGTAGCGTGAAAGAAATTGTGTTAGACGTAGGGGTAGAGGGATTTTTTCCCCTATAAAAGGATTTCTTTCAGGAAACAAGAAGCCTAATTTTGCTTGGATCAAAACAACTATACTCTCTGATTCTGTTATCTGCTCTACTGACACAGGGCCCAAACCTATCCACCTTTCCAGCATCGGTGCAACAGCGATGCAGCCCCAAGGCGAGGGAAAAAATGTTCCCTTACTTTGTGGAGGGCTCCATAACTACCCTCCCAGCATAGGATGCAGCACACACCCCAGTGGCATGGCTACACCAGAACTGGAAAGTTGGATAGGATTTGGCCCACAATGCCTTATGCTCCTTTTCTCTCCCTCCAGTTTTTACATAGGCACAAATTTCTTTCAGATATAATATTTGACACACATGGGGGGATGGGATAGGTCCAAGCAGCATCAGCAGGTGCTTTCCACCTTTAAGCACTTTCAGAATAACATCCAAACCGTCCTAAGCTTGTTCTTCTTTAGGCCCCCAGCAGGCCGGCTACATCTAAGGAAAGCAGGAGTAGAGCCATGCATGGTGGTTCTTCCATAGGTTCCCAGCAGGCCGGCTACTCCCCAAGAAAGTGGCACGCATGCATCCACTGTCTTTTGCGCTGGTGGCCGCGTTGCATGCATTATCTCTGCAGTTGCCATGCCGATGGAGTGGGCCTTTTACTGATGGAACGGTCACTCTGTCAGCAGAAGTCACCCATAGGATTGGACTGTTAGTAGCAAAAACTACCATGGCTTATTAAAGGAAATATCATTATTAATACTGGGTTTCTTAAACTTTACAAACAGTAACACACCAGAACCAAAATAACTGTCCGAAATGAATAGGTTTTCTCTTGGGTCACAGCCTTGCTGTCAAAAAATTGATGGCCATCTATTAATTAGACTACTGATTCCCCCATTATTAGTAGACGGTTTTAGATGCATCCAAAAAACCTAAGATTTCAGGGACGAGGCCTGGTGATATAACAAAATTGCCAACCATTGGAAAATGGTAGGAAAAAAATCAAGACCCACAATGGAGCACTGCAACAAAGAGAAAAAACGCTAGAGAGTGATTTTGGGCAAAGTGGCAACCTTAATAATGTAGGAGGTGGCCCTTCGTCTTCCCTGAAAACTCAAAGTTCCTGAAAATAGACCTCAAGTTGTAGCAACATGACTAGAAAAGAAAAGATGAAAAAGCAGCAATCATGGATGCATAGCAATGAACCCAAGCTCAGCAAAAGTGATGATATATGCAGATTAATTTAATTGTCATCTTTGTTTAAAGAAAACCCACAGCTGCAATGCTGGCCTAACAATCAGGCCTCCCCTTTGTTTCTCTCCATTTTGCAGTGCTTTTCCAGAGTGGGCACTGTAAAAGCGTGTCATTACATGAGTGCTAATGAATTTTCATTTTATTAAAACACTTTAAGGCGAGAAAGTGTGCCCCCAACTCATTACTGTAGTAATTGAGTATACATATTTATTTCGGCGCCATAATAGCTAAAGTGCTTAATAAAATTGCTCTGGTACAGGAAAAGAGGCTGTAATCATTGAGGGGCAACAAATAAGAATTGGGCAAATGTACCGATTGCACTCTGTAACTACACTCTGATGGTTCATAAAGGAAAACTGGTTGCTTTGTATGTACTTTGCTTTATGGACGCAAGAATTCCTTTTAATAAAATGCACAGCATATTACACAGCAGTAAGACCTGTTCTTTGCTGTGCCTGTACTCCCAATATAATGCCTTGCTACTTGAGATTATTCTCTATCGCAGCCACTTTGGGTGTGGAGTCTGTGTTCCAGTTGTGAGGAATGGCAGGAGGGCCAAAGATGGCATTCAGTATTACCAGCTTACCATCTGATATAAAAACATAAAGAAAGTAAAGAATGAACAAATAAACCTCCCACAAGAAAGAAAGAAAGAAAGAAAGAAAGAAAGAAAGAAAGAAAGAAAGAAAGAAAGAAAGAAAGAAAGAAAGAAAGAAAGAAAGAAAGAAAGAAAGAACTGCTTTGATGGATCAGACCAAGGTCAAGGGCATTCTGTTTCTAAGTTCAGCTAGTCAAATGCTTCTAGGAGGTTCAAAATCCAAGCCACCTATAATGGTCATCTTCTGCTGTTTGCCTCTGGCATTTGATATTTGATAGTTAATATCTGGACATGGAGGGTTCATTATGAGACCGTAACTAAACACAGTTGGTCAAAATGGCTTTAATGGATTGGTCATCTTCTGCCCTGGACTTTCTAGGAACTGACTCTTATGGCAAGTCTTGTGGGGGCTGTGGTCCATTGCTCCTGGGATGCCTGACAACATGCCTCCTGAACACTGGCAAGGAGGCTGGGCTATAGCCACAACAAAGACTGCCCAGGAGGAAAGCAGTCCTTGTCCTTGGAGGTCGATGGGCAGTTTGGGTCTGATGTGGCCAGCTAGGTAGATAAAGGCCAGCCTGTGATGAGCAGGTGACTAGCTCCAGACTTGAGAGTTGAGGAGGGTTAGTGGTCCTGAAGCTGAGGGTCCTAGGCGCAGAACCCTTCATGGGAAGTAATTCCACCTGCCTGGCTAGAAAAGTGTCAGTGTGAGAGAACCCTCTCCCGACCATTACTGTGAAGTTCTGTGGCAGCATCTGCCTGATCTAGTTCCAGGGAGATTGCCCCCCAACCACATACACCAACCTCCACAGTTCTTAATGTATTCTTCTTCTATGGTTACCAACAACTAGGGCAGTGTTTGTTTTAAAAAAAATTTCATGTTAAGTAGTGTCTGCACCAAGCAGGTAGGGGGTTTAGGAAGGAGCAGCAAGGAGAGCGAAATGGGAGAGGAAAACTATCATTGCCACCTGAACTTCACCAGAAGCAAAATGCACAGTGAATTTGTGGATTCTTTCTCAGGTAAATGTGTGAAAATTCCTGAGGGAAGTCAAGAGCTTCAGCAGGACTAAATTATGGGGGGGAGGGGCTGCACATCCCAAAAATAAAGGGAGCAGAGAAAAGATGGAATGGGCATAGCACAGAGAAAGTGAACAAAGGTATAAGAGCCATCAATGGAGAAGAAGGGGGTGAACTAAAAACCAATAAGGGCTAAAAAGAGAGAGTGACCTCAACATGAATAACAGGAGCTGTATTGTATGGCTATTCTTATTGATTTTTCCCCACTAGTCAGAAATAAAATTAGCTTCATCAGATCAAACCAGGAAATATGAATATCTTTCTTTTATATGGAGTAATATACTGAACGTGCCAGTTGGGTTCTCCCAAAATCTCAGTGCTATTATTATTAATTACCCAGCTCAAACTCCAATGGTACTGAAATTACATCGCAGCACAGAATTTCTACAGCTGAAAGAAGTAGTGTGCTTATGAAGAATATATTTCTTCACTTTAAACATCATTTAAAAATCATTTCATAGGAGGCATTATCCTTGATTATATGGGCTATAGTCTGACTAAATACATGTGCAAATAACTCTGCTGGACTGGGGCCACTGAAACAAGGTTTCTTTCATTTGCTAGGGGAAAATGTTGTCAGAGATTGTTTCCTGCAAAACCTTCTTACAACATAGTCGTCAGGCCCACCTCACCCACTGAGAAACAGGAGTTCTTACTAGGGCCCCAAGATTTAAATGGTAAATTAATTCACCAAAGCTTTACAGTGAAATCCTATACATGTCTACAATGAAAAATTATTCAGTGAGTTCAATGGGATTTACTCTCAGGTAAAGGTATATTGGATTGCAGTCGTGGTTGCTTAATTGTTTGCTGTTAAGAATTGACCTTGTTAAAACAAATTATTTAAAAATAATTCTAAAATAATTTGTTTTTCATCTCCCTTCATTCTGAATTGTCATCAGGAGCATGAAGTGCTTTGAACGTTGATGGTGCTGTCGTATCACGGAGTTAGGAAATGGGTTTTGGAGTTACGGTTATCATTATTAGGCAACTGAATTCTTGAAGGCAGACACTGGATTTCTCATGTACAGAGGGCTGCTGGTAGTCAAGCTTTGCCTGGAAGCAATGCCTATCCTGGTACTGAAAAAAAGAGGGTTAACAAATGCTAATGACCCAAGAAGCCCTGTGAATGGGAGGTCTCCAAAGACAAGTGAGCACTAGGCTGAGGTATGAGAGGGTCAAGCGATTCAGGGCCCAATCCTATCCAACATTCTAGCACCAATGTAGCCGCAATGCAGCCCTGAGGAAAAGGGAACACTTGTTCCTTTACTTTGAGGAGGGCACCATGACTGTCTCTACACAGCAGGATTGGCATGGCTGCATCAGTGCTGGAAAGTTAGATAGGATTGGGCCTTCACTATGCCTGATTGGCCAGGGAGAAAGATGGAAGCAACATGAATTGGAGATTCTGGAAGAGGCAGAGACAGGATTTGATCTGGGAGAGACTGGAATGGAAGCCCAGAGAAGGACTAGCAACGAGCAGTTGCAGGCCTACTTAGCAAACACATACAGTCGTTGCTTGCAGGACCATGCTACCTAATGCCATGCAAATACTCACACCTGTATATTTGTAGATAAATCAGATGTTAAAAAAAAGAACACAAGTCTCCAGTGCCTTCTCACTGGGAAGAAAAGCAGAACCCAGATAATTCTACACCCCTGAGACTTCTCACTGTTATCCTATTCTCACTTTTCATGGCCTCCCCCACCCATTTCTTCCCTTTGGACTTGCTCTAGCTACAGTCCAAGGGACCCACTGCAGAGTATGAGAGTTAGAGAGGGATAAGGAGAAATAATTCCCCTTTCCTGATTCAATGAGCTCCTTTTTGGTGCAGATACAATGCACTGGATACAAAGTGCTCCTTTCTGGTGCAACTACACCAGTGGGAAGCGGGAAAGATAGGATTGGGCTCTAGAAATTAGAGTATTAACATGTTTTCCTGCCCCTCTTCAAAAGCAGGAATGATATAAGGTACAGAATGGGGGAAACGCACAATGTGGTGATTTTACATTACGTGTTCCAGGCACAAACATTTATGGGGCTGAGTGCAAAGGCTGTTGCTTTGGGAGACAAACCTGCATCTGATATCCTGTTTCACTCCTCCCTGAGTATACATGTTGTGGCAAACCTAGGTTTGCTGCTACATATTAAATTCAACTTGAATTAATTGCTCATATCTAAGTGTGAGCCAATCTACTCTAGCGCTCACTTTGTTTAACCTTGCCTGTGTGAGACACTCAAGGAGGCCAGCTGTGCTAGCATGTGACCTAGGGAAAGCTTAAAATGCAAGAGGAAAACTGTAGCAGGCTACTGTGATTTCCTGCCTCTCCTTACAGCTTGACATGTACAGTCTGTTTGCATAACTATCTCAAGGAGCAATGTCAACCTTAAGGCATTTTATAAATGCAGCGTTTTTTATCCATCCAGGTGAAATTTCAAAGGAAAAAATGAACAATAAGCTGATCTACTTTTTCCCCTTTATATATTTGAATACAATTTGGCTTCTTTGAAGCTGTTCGTTATAAGAACAATTATCGAATGTTTTATTAGGACATGTTCGATGGGGATATTGATTGGAAGCTTTTAGCTCTGTGTTAGCTCACTAACCTATCACTCAGGCTTATGCTGTCAAGGACTTCTCCTATAGCAGGAGCAGCGATAGCATCAGCAGGAGAGCTCAGAGGCTGACTTTGAAACTTTTTTTTCACATCTCTGTAGCTGAGAAGAAGCATCAGGATCAGCAGGAGTCAAAATGAAACATTTGCCTAGGGGCAAAAGTAAATGCCTGGACTATAATCTTTTCCAGGAGCTGCCTAAGAGACTGTGTGAGACTCATATTACATTAAGGCTACAATCTGTGAAACCGACCAGGGAGTAAGCCCTACTGATCACAGCGCAATCTTCTTCTGAATACAAATGAATTAGATCTTTAAGGTGCAATCCAACCTCCAGTTGGGCTAGTGCAAGTCCCTTGTGCCAGCCTACCGGCGTTGCGAAAATGCGGTAAAGCACTTTCACACCACTGGGAGAGCAAAGAGGCTAGCGCACAGGTGTGCACCGTCCTCCAGAAGCTGATGTCAGTCCTGCTCAGACAGCACAAAAGGTAAGCTCGCGCCAGCAAGGAGGTCTGGGGTGGGCGCGTGGGGAGGGCAGGAGGGAGGTATTTCAGGGCGGGGGAGAGCGGGCAATAGGGGGCTGGTGGGCGGGTCCCAGGGCAGGGGGTGGATAAGCAGGGGGTGGGGCCAGGATCTGGCACTTATGCTGAATCCTGTCCCCATTCCTGGACAGACCAGGCAATTCCAGGCTGCTCAGATCAGTGCCACCTCCTCCGAGTAGCCCCATTGGCACTGCTGCGCCTTTACCCAGGGTAAGGAAAAGCGATTCCCCTTGTCCCTGGCTGAGCCACAACTGGCCCCAACCCTACTCTGGATGTGGAGCAGGCCCACTGGCCTGTCTGCTCCAGGGAAGGTTAGAATTGGGTTGTAAATGAACTATAATAAATATTAAGGTAGAAATAAGTGACAGGAGTAGAAAATACTGTACTGAAGAAATTTAATATTGATATCTTTTTAGTTGTAGTCTTAATGGGGTACAACTAAGGGGGCATGGCTGGGGTGAGGGTGTCATGATGATCTCCTGCACTTGAAAATTTATCACTGTCCCACTGCATCCAATTGCATTTGGGGTCCATAGATGAATGTCTGGAATTTACTCAGTACTTTGTGGCAAATCATAGGCAAGGCTTTGGACATGCCACAGAAGGGCGCAAAAGAATGTGATATTGGCTACAGCGGCGGTTTTCAAACTCGTAAGGGAAGGGAGGGAGGCAGCAGGGGTGGGAGGAAGGCAGCGACACGATCCATAGGATCGCGCTGCTCGGGGGGGCTGCAGGGACTGGGATACACTCACCAGTCCCTGCAGCATCATCCTGAGGGTGCAGGGAGCCCTGTGCAAGCACCTGCAGGGCTCCCCAGCTGGTTTCAAGTGAAAGCAGAGCAATCGCACTCCGCTTCTGCGAAACTGGAAGCGGAGCACGATCACTCTACTTTCACTTTGAACCAGCTGGGCAGCCCTGCAGGCGCTTGCTGGTGAGTGCATCCCAGTCCCTGCAGCCCCATTAGTGATGCGATCCTAGGGATTGTGTCGCTGCCTTCCCCCCTACCGCCACCCCTTAAGGTGGCAGAGACCAGGGCCCGCACGCGCCCCAGTCTGAATACCAATGGGCTACAGAATGAATCTCTCAGAAAACATCAGCTTTCATTTTATTTACAAAAATCAGTGCTTTAGTTCTGAAGGTACATATTGAAAATAGGCAAATTCTAAGAAGCAGGCGGAGTTTCTGAATGAAATTTACAGTGGTCACAGAATGGGCTTCATGCCTGCCCTATCACTAACAAGAGACCAGATTATGCAGAATAGTAAACGTTGCAAAATGGATTGTGCTAAATAAAAAACCATCTTGTAAATATGCTTAACTTGCCTAATCTATAGAAGCCACAGAATTTGAGTTTTCTGGTCACAATGTGGGTTACCTTAGCGCAGATCTTTTTTAGTTTAGAATACGCACAGGTTCCTGGACTCTGTTTATATTAGCGTTTTTCAATTGTCGTATATCCTACATCCATTTCTCGGTGGCAGTATTGCTATTTGTCTTCTACTGGGCCCTTTATATGTTGCAAAGGATTCTGGGGAGTGTTCTAGGGCAAACTGTCAGTTCACATGTGTGTAGTCTAGAACGTGTACAGCTGTCCTCTATAACTGCACTTCGGAAGACTGGCAATGTCAGTCTTTTATGGAAGCTTACCTACCATTTCTGTTCTCATCACACTGAGAAACTTGAGATTCCCATTTTTCTCCAGGAACAGAATATTATGGCAATGCTATTGCACAGTGTCAAGTCAAGTCATTGCCATTTATCTAGGCATTTGTATAGTTTGCTTGCTTACTTGCTTAATTGATGCCTATAAGCTGCTACCTATTGGACATCCCATCCCCACTTGGGTAGAGGATGAAGTAAACATTTTGTCAGTTTTGTTCCTAGTTTGCAATGGAGAAAGGAGCCTGTGGATTTCCAGGTTGCTAGAAAGAAGCTACAGTTGAGGGCTGCATGTTGTTTCATAAAATCATAGAGTTGAAAGTAACCTAAAAGAAAATCTAGTTCAACCTCTTGCCTGTAGCTTTTGCTTTTGGGAATTGAATGCTGCTTGAGAGACTAGTACTTCTCAGTGCATATACAGTATTTGTACACGAGCATACCTTATATAAACTGCGTGAGTCTTCAGTACTCTCTACTCCCAAGGGAGATTTTTTTAAAAGGGTTCCCCTGGGACTTCCAACTACTGTACTCAGCTGAGTACAAGGAATACAAAATAAACAAGTTTGAAAACCACACACCTATATTAAGATGGCTGTGCAAATATTTGCAAGATGCTACGGCTTTTTACTGCGTCTGGTTGCCCCGCTTCGGCCAGCAGGTGAAGGCTCACAGAACCAAATATTCCTCCATTCAAAAGCTTCTCTGCTCAATGATCATTACACTGGGCCCTTCTCTGTGACCTCTGGTCTTCTGTGTAGAGAGGCTAGGAGTTGTCATATGGAGTAGAATTCATTCTCCTGAAGCGTGAAGTGATATGGTCTGGAAATCCATTTACCTTTCCCTTTACATCTTCAACAAACCTTCACTAGCTGCCACTATTGTTGCTTCTTATATCTAGCCATTAATATGTGCATTCTTCTCAGGAAAATAATTTACTCCACTTAATGTTTAGTGTAGTAATTTTTTTTAATGATTGCTTGCACCCTCCAACGGTGTGTTTTTGTGTGTTTTTTGTGTTGTGTATTGAGTTTGTGCTTGTTATGTGTTTGTTTATATTTGTTGTTCGTTTTTATTTTGGAAAATAATTTAAAAATTTTTTAAAAAAATGTTTAGTGTAGTAAAAATTTTTTAATGTATATGTTGTGAACCACCTTGGGCATCTTGGTTATGGGAGAGAAAGGCAGGATAGAAATATTTTAAAATAAATTTTCATTCTAAAACCCAAGACTATCAAAATGTTGATTTTTCCTTATAAAAGATCTTCAGTGAGAGTTATGATTAAAATATTGTCAAAGTTAAATAGTTAAACATAGTGAAAAGAAAAAAATATTCCACCTTCTCTGATTGCCGGCCAAATTTCATAAGACCATAGTCCATATTTTTTTACATGTGAACTTGTACACATTAAACACAGAGGACCTAAAACAGGACATGAATAGTATTGCATGCAATTGTCATATACTGTCACTTATGAAATACCATTGCATCAGTGCTCCAATACCATGAAATACTGAATGTCATTTTGAATCAACTGTCAATTTAACCTATTTTTGCCCAGCCCAAAGGTGTACACATTTGGTCCCTGTTGCGAATTTGCAACATTGGGCAGAAATGACTTGAATAGTACAGGTGATTCCATCCACCAATCCACTTACATGCCCCAAAGTGAGTCTTCAATCAGAGAATGAAGCTTCTGCTCTTTCAATAAGTCTCAGTTCCTGCTGGAGTCTAGTTATTTTTAAAGAGACAGTACATATTTTTCAGATGTAAGGGATGTTCAAGGCAATTTTGAGTATATGTAATATTGGCTTTATGCTCCAACCTTAGCCCACAACCCTTGTGTAAGATGAGGGGCGACTATGCTGCCAAATAATAACTGTCAATATTTTCAAATGTTGAAATCAATTATCATGGGATGTTAAAGAATATCATCAGCTATTCAGCAAAGTAAATATTCTAGTGTTGAGAAGCTATCTGGAGAATATTCAAATTAGCATTTGCTGCAAAGAACTTTAAGGACAGCTTTTGGAGACAAATTTATTGAAACTTTGGTCTCATGGTGTTGCTTAATTGGACTGCATTTACTGGCAGGCTTTGGATACTGTTTTATGGATCAAGAAATATCTAGCTTGCTTGTTCAATTGTGTGTTTCCAGGAAGACCGAGGGTTGTGCGGAACTGATTTTTGCACCTTGCATGAGCAAAGCGAGTCCAAATCCAAAGATGTTCTAAGTTTCCATGAGAATAGCTAGAGAACCTGACTGGCCACATCGCTGCGCAAACATTTGCTCACCTGTTCATGGAAGAGCTCAAGCAATGCCTTTTCTCCTGCTTAAGGTTCTTTTGCTCCAACCCATGAAGAAGAGACTTGGCAATAATTTCTGGCTTTAACATACCTCACTGATCAGCAGCCCTCCTTGCGATAACGGGCAAACTGCAAGCGCAGAGCTCCCTATTGCTTGTTTTATCGTCTCCCTACTGAATCATACATATTGTTCTGCTTTGTGCAACTGTAATTTTCTCTGTTACAGTCTTATTAAAGCAATTCTGTATAAACAGCGGGGTGACTGGGATCTGTAGCTAGGTAATTTCTTCACGGCAGGGATGTGGCACCATGTCAGCCCCGCCACTTGCAGAAACTTTTAGCCTATCATTCATTACAGCAAGACCTCCATGGCGCTCCTCACTTGCCATTGTCAGAAGGCACCCTGCCTCAGTGATTTTTTAGCTACAGAACTCTGACAGCTAAACACTCTTGTTCTTCATGGTTTGGTCCCTTCATTATATTGTTAAGTCAATCTTTCTTTTTGCAGCATCTCATGTGTTTTTAAACCAGTGGTGGATTAACGCAGGGGAGGCCAGCCTTCCAGAAAAATCAGCATACACTACATTAACATTTCCCAAGTTAAAAAGAAAAAAAAACCCAGCTCTTTGCCTGCAGCATTTTCTCCCACGTTTCTGCTTTACTGTGAGGATTGTGGGAGAAAGACAGTACTCAATTCAATGGGGAGAGGTGCAGCAGGGAAAAGTGAGGTTTTGTGCAGAGGAGATGCAGAGTGAGTTAGATATATTTTCAAACAGTATTTTTGATGTTATTTCTACTATCACCCTCCCCAACAAACTATATATATATATATATATATATATATATATATATATATATATATATATATATATATATATATATATATATATATATATATATAGAAAGTTTGCAAACTTCTTTCTCTAAAAGTTTCCTTTGCATGAAGCCCAAAACTTTTAAGTTCTCATATCAGAGGCCAACAATAGAGTTACCAACTCTCCTTAAAGCTCAGGTTCTGGGCCTAATTTGAAGGTTGGTCATTTGTGCCAGACCAGGGGTGAAGCCTGGAGTTAGTTCATAAAAAAAAAAAAAAAACATTATTAGACACCCAATTGTAACTAAGCTTGACAACAATGGAACTGAGGTTCTACTTTTGTAAATGGGCACGCCCCTGGCCACTTTGGAACTGCCACTACAAATGGCAGCAGTGTCAGCAGCCCACTGCTACAGCCGGCTCCCCACAGGAGTACACATAAACCAGCATGGAGGGAGGGTGATGGGAGGATGGGGAATGTCTGGGTGGGGAGGAGGTGGACAGATGGCAGAACAGAAGAGGGAGGAGTGGATCCCAGTGGCCCTGGCATGCGCCAGGATCTCATTCCCATCTCCTCTTCTCTTCCCTGTCCTTTGCTCTCCTCGGTTTTGTGCCAGCAAAATGGCTGGCACAGATTCAAGGAGACACATTTGGGCAGTGGAGTCTTTCCCCGGGTTAGACAACAGAAGCTCCCTTAGCATGAGGAGACTACTGCAACTGCCCCATGAGAAAAATACTAAGACTGGGGAAAAAAAAAGTGCTGGAAAAGGGATAGGGGAAAAAGTTAGAATGGAGATGAGAGACTATGAATGAATCCTATGGGAAATCGCCTGCCCCCCTGCTCCCATTCTGTGATTTATCTCCTTTCCTTGGAGATTTGGAGGGTAAAGCTTCATGTGGAGATTCAGGTAAAACTACATGTGGAGAGTCGGAGGGCAAAACTACCCATCGCAGATTTAGGGCTTAATTCTGAAAATTGCCTGCTCTACTCTGAAGCCGCTTTTTGCTCCAGAAATGGCTGTTTGCAACCCCTCTGGTGTTACAGTCCATATGAGCAATTGGGGTATGGGAAGTACACAGATGCACTGCTCTGACACTGGAAATGAACAGTGGGTTTTCACTGCTAGAGGTAGAACTGGGTTATGGGAAGCGTCCAAAGAGCTGTGTACTGTGCTGGCAATTGTACATTTGGAAAGATGTCTGGTGATCTGATCTTACTCATGATCCTAATGCAAGAATAGAAATCTGCTGAAGATTTCACTTCAGAAAGCATTTAATGCTCAGGCACTTGAGCTATGACTTCCTTGGGTTCTCCCAGTTGTTCCTTACCCTCTCTTTCATTTACATTCTACTAAATATTACATCACTATTCAGACAGCACCCACTCCTGTGAAGACAAAAGGGGAAGATACTTATCACCTCAAGTGGCTGTTTTCTTTTCTTTTTTTCTCTGTAGCATTATGGTGTCATTTCATGTTTTTATTTTGTGGCCACAAGGCGTTGGGACGATGTGACCAGAAAGCCGCACAGAAAGCTCTGTGAACTGCATCATGCTCACTGATGATGTCATAATGCTCTACTCCAAGTTGCCAGGATGCATGCACAGTAAACAGTCCTTCTAAGGAAGTACATTCTCTTGGCCGGCCCTTTGTGGACAGCTTGTCAAACTGTGCAAGCAGATGACATGCATAAAAGAAAACAGAGGTAAAATAATATTCGGAAAGATCATGGAGAAATGACAGATTACCAAAAGATTAGAACAAAGAATTCAAACAGCAGCTGTTGCTCCCTTGCCACTCTGGCCTTTCCCATCCCCTCTCTTTCCCTTTGAAAATCTGGAGTGTCTAATATTTATCGTTTTACATTTTTATAATGCTTAATTCTATTTCAGTAGATAAGAAAAGGTTTCAATTGTTCAAGCAGCTTGGTATGCGTATTTTCCCATAATAAAAGGTTAATTTTAATCAAAATTCAGGCTTTTCTGATCCAGTTCCCTTTCATTGGCAGCCTTGGCTTTCTCCAATGTTGACTGACCAGTGTTTATGCTGCAATCAGTAGATTGTTCATGAAACATTGCCATTTCTCCTTTGCCGTTCAACTGGAATGGCCCGACCATAGAACATGAGTCGTTCATACCCTATAATTTCCTTGATTGTCAAAATTATGGTTTCTCAAAACAAATACATTTGGAGACAAAATTTTGTCCACAGGGTGCCATCTCCAACATCTGGCACAATCTATCCCATACACTTCATTTCAAAGAGATATAATACCAAATGTTGTATTTTCCAAAAATTCTCCCTCAGCTGAACATCTAGTAGGTTATTTACTGTTCTCAAGCACATCTGTCCAGATATTGTTAGAAAGGTTTAGATTAGGACACCTTTTCCACTTTCTCATGTATTTGTAGTAAGTTGTAGAGCTGAAAGAATTTTGTACAATTTTTGTAATCCCCCTTTACATTAATTGATTAAAGTTATTTCCAACCTTGTTAATCAGCAACATGTATCCTCATTTCTACTCATTTCCCATAGAAAATTTATTATTTGCAAATTTTGCAGAGAGAAGTACAAAACCATCTACCTTCTAGATCAGGGGTGCTCAAACTTTCAACTTTAGGGATGCTGGACCTTTAACAAGTGTATAGAAGAGAGAATTGCAGCAGGTGCAACTTGTCATCCCACAGATGACAAGCTGCACCTGCTGAAATTCTCTCTTCTATACACTTGTTAAAGGTCCAGCATCCCTGAAGTTGAAAGTTTGAGCATCCCTGTTCTAGATCAAACCTTTATATACATCTATTGACTTGTTCTTAAGTAGATCCATTGCCCTCTACTATACAGTGTTTCTAATCCAGTACTCAAAATTGGTATTGGAAAATTTCTTTTTCAGTTGCCGTTTTTATTATAATGTTATACCGTAGATACTCGCCTATAAGTTGATCTCACAGATAAGGGGAGGTCAGGTTTTCAGCCAAAAATCATGGAATGTTTTTTGTACTTACTACTGAGTAGTACTTACATCTGAGTAGACATACTTAAGACAAAGGTGCTGTTCGTTTCCACTTGGTCCATGAATTCCCAATTTGACAATGTCAAACAAATATTTTGTTCATACCCAATAGAAATTTAACTAGACTCACAACTTTTCTTATACTGCAGGCCAGTGCAGATGCTTTTGCAAAGGTGTTCATTTTTGGTGTTCATTTTTATTATAATTGTGTTCATTTTTCTAATAATGAACAAAACCAATTATGAAAATTTTACTTATCCCAAACTCCCAATTAGCTGAATGTGGATGTGCTTTTATGCTGAATAGAAGTCTATGGAAGCTTCTATTGAAGTAACCACACAATTATATGAACGCTATAATTGTTTCTTTTCCTTCTCCAGTGTATCTGAGCCACTTGGGCCAATGGCAGTTGATGAACCAGTAAATTTTGATACTAGAACTCATTAGACCTTGAAGATTTTATTGTGATTAATTGTATTGGGCTTAAAAAAAAATTCATACATCACTGGGAGTGTCTTCAGTCAGAGAGGTAGCTTTTAAATTCTATAGAGTGAAATAAAAGTAGAGTAAATCCACCCAATAAAGATTTGACAGCTTATTTGCATATAATCTTAGATAACTGTACCATAAAATGTTATTTCAAAATGCTAATTAGGTCACATCCTTATGTAACAATAGAATGTATTAAGATGTAATAATGTTGATAAAGCAACCCTATACACACTTATGAGAGAGTGACAGAGCAATCCTAAGTTTGAGCTAGGCTGGTGCATAGCACATTCATGGCAACTCGAGAACCGGTTACACTGGTGCAAGGAAGTGGGCCGGCCTGCAGCTACTGGATCCAGTTTCAGGCAGGGTAGGTTTGCATTGAACTGGGCAGGGGCTGGGAGAGGGTGGTGGGAGGGTGTAACAGAGTGGGGAAGGGGTTTTTTGGGTGGGGAAGGTGGTCCAGGAAGCACCTTCACCCTGAAAGTGCTACCATGCTTACTTTGCATGAAGCCCACTATAAGACCCGGGGCAGCTGGAGAGAATTATTTACATACTCCTGCCTCTTCCAGATGAAAAGGGCCCACAGTTGGTTTGCAGAAAGGGGCTTCTGAAGTCCTGGAACAAGCACTGTTCACCAAGTGCTTTTAAGGAATTCTTATCAACTGAATGGTGAAAAAGCTGGCAGTGCTTTAGGAATCCTGGTTTTATTTTTATTTTTAATTTTCATATTTTGCAAAAGGTTGTGCATGGACAGTTTGCCATACAGCTTCCAGTACCCATTTGTACCCCCTATCGATGATTGATGCTCATTAAGCTAACGTTGTCAAATAACAATCTTCTTGTGAAGATTGAAGATATCACCCCTGCTAACTGGACAAAGAGGCGCCTTGTAATGTGGTGTGCTCTTATACTTCAAAGGGGGAGATCAACGGTTCCTCTTCACCCCAGAATGGCATCATTTCCAGTAGTTGTTGCTGGTGTCTCTTCTCCATCTCTTTTTAGACTGTAATCCCTTTGGGAACAGTGAACCATCAATTGATTAATTTTACTACGAGGCAGAATCCACTCCTGAGCTGCTGGGCGCCCAAGGCTGCAGCCGCACCAAAATGGCTGCCGCTTGCATCCTATGGACATCAAGCCGCTGCAAGCAGCTCCCAACAATGCCTTCGGGGAAGGGGACATTCGTCTTCCTCGGGGGAAGGGGACACTCAAAGGGGACACTGTTCCCCCCTCCCACCCTGCTCCCTCCCCCACCACGCCTTCCCCCTGCCTTCCGCCCACACTGGAACGCCTCCTTCCCCACCCCAACTTACCATTCCGCTGCCCAGCACTTGCACAGAGCTCCAGGTGGCTGCCAGCTGGCCTTCAACTGGAGCTGGCCCAGCGTGGACTCACGCTGAGCCTGCTCCGGTGATGGGCCAGCGCTGAGGGGCACAGGGGTGCTTTACGGCATGTCTGCGACAGTGTGTGCCGGCGATGGGCCAGTGCACGTCGCGCAGGATTGGGCTCTAAACCACTTCGTGAACTATTCTTGTTGAAAAGCTGTATATGAGTTAATAATAATAACAATGATAACATTAACACGTGCTTTTTGTGAGATGTTTTACTGATCTTCAGGAATGCATGTATCTGTTAGGAAAACACTGCACAAAAAGACCCTTGATGCCATCATCAATACAAGTATATCAAGATAGTGTTTTGCCATGACATATCAGTAGGCACATAAGTTATGTGCTTATTGATATAACATGGCAAAACACTAACATAACATGGCAGGAGGGTAATGACAAAAACGAAATAAAGAAACTGAAATCTGCGGCAACCTGCACATGTTCTAATTCCAGAATTAACTGCAGAACGTCTTCTAACCAGAATTCATGAGAAGTTGACCGCAAGACGGAGCAATAAAGGAACGAAACAAGGTAAGCGCTTCTAGCATGAACATTGCATTCCAAGAAGAAAGAAAAGCTATGATTACTCTGAAGCTGAACGCTTTGGAATTTGCAATTGCATTTGCTTATACAGGCAAAGAATGCAGTTAGGAAAATGTTCCATCCATGATACCATATTTATCTTTTCTGTGTGCAGCAGACAGTACTGGAATCAATTTTTTTTATTCTGTCTTCATCACTCAGCATCAATGTGCTGCGTTAAGTGAGCCTGTCTTCATTTTTGAGTACTTTCTGCCTCCCTGGGTCGAGGAGCTGTTAGTATGCTGGCTGAGCTTCCATCAGGAATCGGAGCAGGTTAATATGTGACACTGATCTCTCTGCCACTCTGGGGTGTTTAGAGAATGCGTCTAGGTTCAGCAGCCTGTAAAGCAAAAGAAAATTGTCAGAAACACAAAGAAAGTAAGAATTCGTCAACAGCAGGGGGCAGCTTCACATTCTTAGAGTGCTGGCTAAGGACATTTCATGAGCATAGATACATCACAATCCATTAGAAACTTTATTTTTAAAGTACTCTGAGGGCCAGCGTGCTTTACAGCCAGTGTGTGGAGGGAACTCTAGCTTAAATCCGTTGATTTGGCAACCTCCATTTTTGGTGAACTGTTCATATGGAGCAGATCAGTCAATTTTCAACATCACGCACGGCAAACAAGGCCTGTGGCGGCCCAATCTGCATGGTGAGCCACTGAAAATGAACAATTGAGCATGTGGTGACAGCTGATGCATGCAGCAATATAAATGCATGTGGTCTCCATAGATGAACCAGCCTTTACACTACTGTACATATTGAACTAACAACCCAATCCTATCCTTTTCCCTGCCACAGAGTGCAGCCATACAGAAAAAGGCTACGCCTCATGGGTGGTGGTGGGTGATCAGGAGGCTTGGGAGGGGAAAGGAAAAATATTTTCCCTTACCACCCCCCATAAGCCCCTTGACTGCCAATGGGTGGCCTGTGACCTACACCAGCTCTTTAGCAGGTACAAGACCAGGGAGACGGGGGGGGGGGCATTTTGGCTTGCCCCAGAGAGGATAGCTTCTGGCACATGTCTGTTTGCACCAAGTGCTAATGCTTTGTACTTTGGCTCTGTGTGCTCCCAGAACACCTTTTGCAATGCCATAAAGTGTCAACCATCCCATGGGATTGGGCCGTAAGTAACAATCAACAGTTTGTTGTCAACAGATACCTGTGCCCATGTGAAAACCCCCTGGTGACCTCTTGGCAGATGAAAGCTTGCTTAGAGAAACAGTGGCTGTTTGGCAGGCCACTGGATGGCTCAGAAGAAGTCTAGTATACACAGTTCTATGTGGCAAGGAGGAATTCTGCCAAGAAGCTGGGTGTGAAGCCCTAGTCTGAGCATTGGTTCAGCCTATGGAATGAAGTGCCATATTTTTAGAAGTATATATTAATGGCACAATCCTAAAATTGTTACCACTGGCAGGACAAGTGTACACACTCTCCAAACATTCTGTAAGGTACAATGTAGGATTGTGGCACTGCCAGTGCCAATCAAAGGCCTGCACCTGCCAGAGCATGTGGGCATTCTGTAGGCTGGCAAAAGGGCAGGGAAAGGGTGGATCAGAAGCTGGGAGGGAATATAACAGTGGGGCAGCCTCTCTTTCCATGCTGGATATAGCGGGTGCCGCTGCATTGCAATGTAGAAAGTAAGGATTGGACTGTCCGGTTGATAAACTGTTGCAATTACTCTAAGCCTCTAAGGGCGCAATCCTAACCCCTTATGTCAGTGCTTTCCAGCACTGGCATAACAGTGCCAATGGGTCGTGTGCTGCATCCTGCAGTTGGGTGTCAGTCACGGAGGCCTCCTCAAAGTCAGGGAATGTTTGTTCCCTTATCTCAGAGTTGCATTGCCCTTATGTTAGTGCTGGAAAACACTGACATAAGCGGTTAGGATTGCGCCCTAATTCTAATTTCTAATTCTCAATTCAAAGAGTCCCCAAAGTGGCATTCAGCCATATTAATACAGAATAAAATCAACAATATAATTCACCATTTGGGCAATGCAACCAAATGAAAACAACACAATCAGACACAGAGCCAAAGAAAGATCTTCAAATCAGGGGAAGCACATTTGCTGACATTAAAGGCTTATATGAACAAAACAGTCATCATTTCCCAAATAGGGGGAAGGGTAATTATCAGTCATCATCTTGATCTTGGGTAGGATTCAGGTTCTTTTTATTTCCTACACCACATGTACAAGTTTTCCCAAGAATCATAGGTTCAGTCAAACCCTCTGTGATTCCTGTTCGGATTTGTTTTCTGTATAGTCCATGACAGGTGAAAGGTTTAAAGCCTGCATCAACTTCTCCCAAATACACCTTACTAGAGGGAGGTAGATATGTGTATTCCCTGCAGCAAACCTGACCTTAAAAAAAAATTATTTTTAGCCATTTACTGCAGTGTTTGCCATTTCAATGTGTAACCAGGTGGGATGTTGTTGTTTTTTTGTTGTTGTTTTTTTAAACTATACGGCTCTGACCACTTTTACTCATTAAAGATCCCCATGACATTTTTTAAACAAATGGAACAAAATTCCAGCTGGAGCTTTCTATTCGGTCTGCTCAAATCCCCATTGACTTTTAAAGTGGATAAGCTGTTCTTCAGCATTGCTCCTAAGAAACCTTTGTTAGCCTAGTAAGATGACAGGGAATTATTGCTGCAAGACACAGCACTGAAATGCACAAGATGAAGAGAGTGGTACTAGGGTGAAAAAAACCCATTTCCCCCTTATTTTCTTGCCTCTGTTTCATCCTGCTTTGTATCTTTCTTCAAGAGGGTTCTATGATGCCTCAGCACCCAAGGGGGCAGCTAAGCCATCTAGGTACAGCGGCCATTGTTCCTTTGTTGCACTTGTTGTCCTTGTCCTTCTTCCACAACTGACTGGCAAACAAAGGACCTGACTCTGAGCCAGTCCATTGGATGGTGAAGCCCACCTGATTCCCAGAAGCAGAAAATTCCAGCAGCTGACATGATCCCTCAGTTTCAGTCCAATAGATAAAGCAGGGTTAATGCACACAGGTTATAAAAAAAAGCAGGGTCACACAGCCTCCTTTGTGCATGTGTCCTAGTCCAAAGTCAGGAGCATGTGACACTTCTCAGGGATTCACCTGTCCATCTTGCTGAGAGTGGGTCCAAGGACCAAGAATCTGAAACAGCGCGAGTGGGGCAAGTACCCTGAGAAGCTGCATCAGGCTCTGTTTTGTTTTGCCACTTGCCTCTTCTGATTGGAGGCGGGAGAAAATGGTGATAACAGAATAAAAACACACAACACCGCTTTCTGCTCTTCTCATTTTTGTACAATCAAACCCAAAATCTGCACAAAACAAACAAAATCCCATGGTTTTATCTGGTTTTTATTTTTTATTTACGGGGGGGAGGGGAGCATGGATAATGGCTATGGCTGCATCTGCTGACACTATAGCACCTATATACCTACCTACAACACTTTTAAATTGACTACAATTTATGCTTCTAACGTAAATTTTGAATAAAAATACCTAGCACTGCTTTCTGCACTTCTAACTTTGGAAAACACCCAAATCTGTGAAAAATAGAAATGCTTTATCCCACCTCCTCTTATTGTCACCCTTGACTTTACCCCCCCCCCCAATTCCTCATTTTCTCATTTGGTTATTTTTCAGTGTCTTGTTCTTATCCTTGCATTTCCCCCCCCCCCAGTGCTTTACTGGTTTACTCAACTGGTCTGAGTTCATTTGGGAGGGTGACTGATTTTAAGGTGACTCCCTGGCTGTTGATGTTCCTTGTTCATCTAGCTTCCCTCTGCCTGGGCTCTCTGGTTTTGGATGGTGGCAGCAAGAGCCAGTTTAAGCCCAGGTAGCAAAGTAAAAGGTGAAGTGGGGAGCAGGGGGTGAGTGTTGTTCAGTAACCACCAGGCACTTTGTCCATTCTGCCCTCTGTCCATGCTTACATGTATGGCCTCCATTTTTCCACACCATAGAGTTCAAAATTTGCAACTGATTATTTCCTAGCATTGTTTTCAATGGGCCTTTCTGGACTATAGGGGTGAGGCCATTGCCTCCGTATCTCACCTTTACTGGTGTGCTCTTCTTTCACTCCAGTTAATGAATTCGATTCCTGTCACAAAGAGGGAAGTGACAGATGAACATACAAGTCTGAGTCCTGCCCCTCATCTCACTACAGGGCCAGCCTTGGGGCATCCTGGTGAGTAGGAGGCCCTGCAGTGGTGGAGAGCCCTGCAAATATGTTTTGCGTTGGGCTCCACAGCTCCTAAGGCCAGCCCTGTCTCCAGGGCACCATATAGGAGGACCACCCAGCAACTGTTACCCTGCACATGCCTGATCTTGTCTGATCTTGGAAGCTAAGTAGGGTCAGGCCTGGTTAGTACTTAGATGGGAGACCGCTTGGGAATACGAGGTGCTGTAGGCTTATACCATAGTCTTTCGAGACTGAAGGTTGCCAACCATATAGGAGGACCACATCATCTCTCTGACACGGGGGGTGGGGGGGAGAATTAATTTACATTTCAAATTTGAATAAATTTTCATAAATGTATTAGAGATGGAACTTATATTAATGAATTAAAGTCTTGCAATAGTTCAAGTCCTATAAAAATGACCTTTCCATTGCTGCTGCTGCTGCATCACAGATGTTGAAACAGCAAGCAGTGTAGGGAGCCCTCATCCCATCACTCACGCGAAAGGTTGAACGTCCTCACACTGAGAGCAGTTGCATCAGGCCAACACGGGCTCCAGCAAGTCTCCAGAGGGCCAGAAGCTCATTGGAGACTGGGGGCTCCCAGTGGGCCGGATTGGGAGTCCCCATGGGCCACAAGTGGTTCCCAGGCTGGGGTTTGGGCACCCTTGCACTAGACCAACAGCAAGCATCAAGCACAGCAGTCATAGTCTGGTAGTTGAGTGGAAGGCAGCTGGAAGAATGCTAAGCAGGAATGGTCCTGGTTGAATTTTATATGGGAGACTGAAAGCTGATAAAGCTGTTATGAGACAACAGAGCCAGGAGAAGTTGGTTTTTACAGCTTGGCCGACCTGAAACTTCTCCTGCTGGAAGTTTGGAAGGCATACCCAGATGCCAGGTGTGATGACCACACCGTGAAGGATTCTATCAGGAAGAGAAGGGTTCTATGAACTGCCCGTAGAACAATTATTTTAAATCTCATTTGTACTCTACTGTGGAGCTTTGTAAGCCACCTTGGGCATTTTCTTTGCCATGGGAAAAGTGGGATATAAATTTCTAAAATATATATATATATATATATATATATATATATATAAAATAGGCAGCCCAATCCTATGCATGTCTACTCAGAAGTAAGTCCCATTAGTGTCAATGGGGCTTACTCCCAGGAAAGAATAGATAGGATTGGGCTGAAAGTTCCTTGTTCAGTTTCCATTCCTAGGGGAAATGGATGTATAGAAAAGAGAAAAAAAGTACCCTGCATGAATCTAAAATCCGATGTATATCATTCTAAATTAATGGTCCACACCAGATTGTCCAAGCATTTCAAATGATAAAAAGGTACTTTTTATTGCCTGTTAATAATTTGTCCAGTGATTGTCCAAACATTTCAAATTATAAAAGCCAAACATTTGGCATTATCATTTCTCAGCCATGAGCATTAGAAAATATAGATTGTTCTTCCTTTAAATCAGAATAATTAGATTAGGAAGCTGGCTATGAGAATGCAATACTAACTGTACACTAATGGAATTTTTTCCCCCACAAGCTGCCTGCCTGCTTCACGTTCTGTACCAAGGAGATTTATCAAGGAAATTTGCTCACACACTAACTGCAAGAGATATGAGTTTTTTTGCTTTCACCAATGCCTACACATTTTGCATTTTGTTCTCCCATTCAATGCCATTCATCTTTCTGTTATCTTTGAACTTCATGTAAAAAAAAATTATTTTTGTAACCTTTCTTATCCTTTGCTGCTGACATAAAATCTCAATATTGCCTCTTTATTTGTTTTAAATGCAGTGCTTTATTCAATGAATTCCTTGGACTGCTTAAGGTTCAGTGCTGTGTGTGTTTTTCAAGGTAAAAGGTAAAAATTTAAGGTTAAAAAAACATAAGAAGAGCCCTGATGGATCAGGCCAGGGCTGCCCAAACTCCGGCCCCTGGGCCACCAGCGGCCCACGGAGTGCCCCAATCCGGCCCCCCAGGAAGCCCCCCCATCTCCAATGGGCACTCGGCCCTCTGGAGACCCTCCGGAGCCCTAAGTGCCCCAACGCGACTGCTCAACTGCTCTTCGCAGCGTCAGCGAGGAAAAGACTAAGCGCTCACAGGAGAGCAGGAGCCCCGCCCATCCGCAACCCTCCCATTAGGTTGGGGAGGCTGCAGCTGAGTGCAGGTGTTGAATGGGGTGAGAAGTCTTGGGTCTGTTTGTCCTGCTTGAGTTTGGCTTGGGGGGCAGGCACTGAGGAGGGAGGGAAACCGTGGGTCTATTAGTGCTGCTTGCGTGTGCTGGGGGGCAGGCACTGCAAGGGAGAAATGTTTGAAATGTTTGAATGCTGCCGGAGAGCATGTCTACTCAGCAGTAAATCCCATTAGACTCAGTGGGGTTTACTCCCAGGAAAGTGTGGATCTGATTGAACTGTGAGTGTGCTTGGGGCCAGGGGCTGGCACTGCAGGGGAGAAGTCCCGGGGTTGTTTGAATACGGCTGGAGAGCATGTCTACTTGGCAGTAAGTCCCATAGAGTCAGTGGGGTTTACTCCCAGGAAAGTGTGGATCTGATTGGGCTATGAGTGCTCGGTGTTGGAGGCAGGCACTGCAGGGAAGAACTCATGGGATGTTTGAATGGGGAAGAAACCTACTGCTTTTGCTTGTTGGGGTTGCTGGCAGAGAGGGAGGAAGTTGGGGGGTCCGTTTGCGAATAGGGAAATACACATAGCTGTCTGCCTGCTTCAAAGTTTGTTTGGTGCTGGGTGCAGGCTGCGGGAGGGACTGGGAGAGGGAGACAGGCAGGTCCCTTCTCTGTGTGAATGAGGAGAAACAAACTCCTGTCCTGAAGGGGCAGGTGCCCACCAGCTCCCTGGCTGATTGTGTTCCTTTGCTGCTGCTTGTTGCCAGGATTGGGGGGGAGGAGAGTAAGAGTAAAAACATGCTCCTGCATGGGGGGGGGAAGGAGCCCACTCTGACTCCTTTTAAGTTTGTTCTGTATTTTTCCCTAGGAAGAGGTGTGTTATATGTGTCAGGAATTATTTTAACAACCCCCCTTTTCTGGATCTCATGTGTATTACAGAAAAGCTCAGTAAAATTCATTCATTCATATAAGTTCCGTCTCTAATATATTCATTTATGTAAATTTATTCAAATTTGAAATGTAAATTAATTCTTTTATTTCCCCAACACAGTGTCCAACACAGAGAGATGATGTGGCCCTCCTGCCAAAAAGTTTAGACACCCCTGGATCACACCATAGGACCATCTAGTCCAGCTTTATCTCACAGTGGCCCACCAAATACCCCAGGGAGCACACAAGACAACAAGAGACCTGCATCCTGGTGCCCTCCCTTGCATTGGCATTCTGACATAGCCTATTTCTAAAATCAATAGGTTGTACATATGCATCATGGCTTGTAACCTGTGATGGACTTTTCCTCCAGAAATTTGTCTGGAAATTATGAATGATGCTGAGAGAATGACATGTTAATACCAGAAATTTAAATAGTGGGAACAATATTGCACCGTCCTAGTCCTTGAGACACAAAGGCAGGGCCTGGTGATGTCATGGGGTTACTGACTCTTGAAAGATTTAAAAAAATCTAGTACCAGGGCAGAGACCAGAAGCATAAAGTCTACAAAGGATGTGAAATAGAATGGGGAGGGTGAATAGAAACTTCTTATGCAGTGCTTTCTTTCTAGAATGATGGAAGACATGCTCTTGAAAGTAGTGTTTTAAAATAATATTTTTATAGCCAGTTCCACTGCTGCAAGGCCGCTAGATCCAAGCTTTATAATGCACAGACATTCCGGCGCAATCTCAAGGTTGCATAAAATACAGAGGGGTCATTCCAATTTACTGTCAGTCTAGTGAAGGTGGAAACGTAATTAAAAGGTTGACTTTCTTTCAGATTAATATGTTTATAGTCAATGAAAGTGACACATACTATCTTTGAACACTACCTTAAGAGGACAATTACACATGTGCTTAACAGAACAATGAGATGCAATGGGGAGTTTGCTTTAACTATGCATAACAAGAGGAGAGGTGCAAGAAATTGGGTGAAACCATGGCAGGATTGTAGGGGACCTTTAGTCATTTGCCCCCACCATGGTTTGGATACTAATTGAGCTCCCCCCTGTGCAGCCGCATCCCTGGATCTAATGGTGCCTGGAGTGGGGCGATATGGTGATGCACCAACATGACCTCCCTACAACATCATGTTTTTCCCCGTACCTGTGCATTACACTGCTCTCCCAGAAGGGTTCCATTTTAGAGCTAAACAGACCTGTCAGAAGGGTGGGTGGGGCCACCTACAGGCAATGAGCATGCTCCACCTGTGGAAAGGCCACCATTGCTTGCTGCCTGGGTAAGTCCACACCCGGTGTCCCCCTTCAGTGGCACCTGGAGCATAGGCCCTGGTTTGCCACACCTCAGATATACCCGGGCTCCTGTGCTATTTTTAAATGGGAAAATAAACTTCCATTGAAACCCAATGGAAGGTTTTTTTTTTTTTTTCATTTAAAAATAGTGTGCTGGTAGGGGCTAACTACTGTAAAAACCCTTCCCCCCATCCTATAGTCTCATCCAATTTCACTGCTGTCCCCAGTTGCTATTTATAGTTAAAGCAAACATCTTAACTGGCATAATTGTGCTATTAAAATGCACAGGTTGGGGTGTGTGTGGGAAGTGTGCGGACCACACTGGGTGACTCACTTGGGGGGGTGTGTGACACCACTACTGGCCAAAATTGTAAAAATCTCAGTATTTTCAAATAATACCATAATGTAATATACCGTATTTTTCGCTCCATAAGACGCACTTTTTCCCCCCAAAAAAGTGGGGGGAAAAGTGTGTGCATCTTATGGAGCGAATACTGCAAAAAAGAGTGCACGTTATGTTATGCTTCATGCCAGTTGATGCTCACATTCACCCTAAGAAGGGGGAGGATCTTCATGCCAGTTTATGATCACATTCACCCTAAGAAGGGGGAGGATCTTCATACCAGTTTATGATCACATTCACCCTAAGAAGGGGGAGGATCTTCATGCCAGTTTATGATCACATTCACCCTAAGAAGGGGGAGGATCTTCATACCAGTTTATGATCACATTCACCCTAAGAAGGGGGAGGATCTTCATGCCAGTTTATGATCACATTCACCCTAAGAAGGGGGGATCTTCATGCCAGGATGGATGGATGAAAATGGAATGGGAATATGGGTTGAGAAGGTGTGGTTCAAACGTCCTGGAGGACTTCTGAAAAAATGGGTGAAAACATCATGGGACTCAGTAAAGGAGGAGATCCTTGTACAGTCATTCCAAAAATGTGGCATTAGCAATGCCTTAGATGGAAGTGAAGACGGTATCTTATATGAAGACAGCGAAGAAAGTGATGTCAGTGATTGTGAGCAAATGAGCTTCATAAATTCTGACTCTAGCGATGATGAGTTCTTGGGGTTTCCAGAAAACTAGAGTACTCAAACCTTTAAGTCTCTCCATTTGTTAATGACAGTGATAATGGTTCTTAATGCCACTGTTGACTGCTGTTCACTTTACATGGTTCAAATGTTATTCTGTTATAGTTTATTCAATATTTTATTACACTACTTGGTTCAGAATATTTTTTTCCTGTTTTCCTCCTCTAAAAAATAGGTGCGTCTTATGGTCAGGTGCGTCTTATGGAGCGAAAAATACGGTAGATATTCGATGTGTAATTTAATGCTGAATGCAATGAATGCATTCATTCAGAACACATTGAAACAAACTGTGCTGAAATATCTGTATTCTATCAAACGTTATGACCAAATACATACCATGCTGTTAAAAACAAAAACAAAAAATGCTCTGTGCCCCTGGCAACTGCTCCTCATCACCAGGTTAATTTAGCTTCACCTGCTGGGAGGAAATTGGAATACAACAGTGGGTGGGAATGTAGAAATCAGAAACTTTGTTCTTCATTGGTTCCAAGAAACTGAGCTGGGACAGGTGGTGGTGGTCAAAAATACATCTTCTGTATGCTTCCATCAATGTCCAGACTTAGGGCCAAATCAGGACCATAGTTTCATCATTTGTTACACAAGGGAACTCACAATTGTTCCAGTGATGATCTGATGACGCATCTTGCAAAGGTTCCTCAGGCTTGTTTTTGCAACCATTTGTACATGTAAAATGTACTGTGGTTTTAGATGTTTGCATTTCTTTTATTTTCAGCCACTGTAAGAGCCAACCCCATTCAGTTCCAGATGGCAGCAACACAATGATTGACTTGGAGGGTTAATGTTCTGAGGCCAAGTGAATTTCTGTTCATCAAAAATCAAGGTTGCGTTTGCAATGGGTTGATGGAAGATTGAAAGCTTTGACCTTTGCACCGGCAGTTACTAATCATTTTATTTATCCGTTTTTCTGCCCCTAAGGCACTTCTGTGTGTGCCTTTTGTACAAATCAGTGTTTTTAATGGACATTTCAGCATCAGCTGATGTACCTATATGCATTTCTACAGCAGATAAAAGCCATATAAAAAGGCATGCTGACTTCATATTAATTAATTTTTATTCTATGATGGCAATGGAAGTTTTCCAGTGGGGGAAAAATGTTCCAAAGGTTAGTGATTTCTCATTCTAGGTAAAGTGCCTCCAGCTCAAAGCTTCTCTGTGTGCAAATACAAAATATCATTTAAGTGTGGTAATATTTGGTTTAGCTTTGAATGTTAGTCATGAAAAATTGCATCTAAAATACATCAGTTTTTTAAAAAATGAATTTTCTTATTCAATGAATTGACAGTCATGTCAAACATTTTCAGCCATGAGCACCAGCAACTCACTTTTAAAAAATAAAAGCTGTGATGCACTGGACGATTCAAAGAAGGAACACAAGAGCCACAGAACAGTACCTCAAATGCTACATGTTGCCCAGCGCTCCTTTAATTTATATTTAAAATGGCAATATCTTAATCCCAAGGTCTCAAATGAATTGGTCCTACCAATCACATCTTACATAATTCTTTCACAGTGGGGAAATGGATTGGGCATCTTCTCCATCTGCCCCATACACATGCTGGGATGGTTAGTACTATTGGGTTCCATCCCTGTGGAAACTTTTTAGTGGAAAGTAGAATTGCCAGTTTGATGCTCTATCCCAGTGGTTCCCAAACCGTTTAGCAACTTTTAAGGAACCACCTTAAAAAAAAAGTTCCACTTTACCAACTGCTCAAACCTCAGTGGCTGTAACGGTGATTGGACATAAGTGCTCCTCCCGATTAGCACGTTGTTTAACCCTTGATGCACATAGTCTAATCTGCCTTGTCGGTTTCATGATCCCCCCCCCCCCAAAAAAAAATTGGGTCACAACCCACTGGTGGGCCATGGACCCACAATTTGGAACTGTTACTCTATCCAAATTCTAGCCTGAATTGGGGAAACTACGTAGAGTGGATACTGCAGTCCGCTTCAAACACACACAGGCAGCCCAATTCTACCTAAATCCCTATACAGTGATGCAGCAGTGCCAGCACAGCTTCCACTGCTACCAACTGGGGGATTTTTGGCTGCTGGAGATCTGCTTAGGGTAAGGGGACAATTGCAGCAAGACCCAGCAGCCGCAACAGGTCAATTCGGACATGCACCAGCAATATTGCTGGTGCAAGTCTGCATTGATTTGTACAGGCAGATCAGACTCAGGAAAGGGGTCAGGATTGGCACATGCCACTGCTGACAAACCTGCCCCCCTCCCAGACTTGATCAACCCATCCCCTCCCCGTTCCTCCTCCCTCTGCCCCATTCACCCCCTCCTTCGCATGCCTTCTCCTCACTGCATTCTGTGCCAGGATTACCTGCTCTGCCAGGTCTCTGTTGCTCCACCGAAGCATGCAAGAAGACTCTAGCCTTCCTGCTGGTGTGCTGGCTCCTCGTACTGCCACATTGCACTTTATGGACCTTTATACAGCTCTGGCAGAGCATGCATTCCACCAGTGTTTCCATTTTAAGGATTGGGCCGAAAGACACTTTGTGCAGTCAGGCCTCATAGGTCATTTTCTCATCTCATTCCCCATTTAAAAAAACTAACAGCGCAATCCTAACTTGTGCTGGAACAGGCAGGCCAGTAGGACTGTGCTGCCTATATCCAGCTCAGGTTTTGGGTTGGCTGCGGCTCAGCCCGAGGCAAGGGGAAATAATTCCCCGCAGCAGCCTCAATGGGTCTACTCAGATCTGTGCCATCTGAAGAGGTGGTGCCAATCCGAGCAGCCCAGAACTGTCCCAGGCTACCTGGGAATGGGGATAGGATCCGGCATAAGTGCCAGATCCTGACCACGCCTCCTGCTCCCCACCCACCTGCCCATGGAGCCACCTACCGCCCACCCTCCCTGCCCCACCCTGAAACACCTCCTCCCCGCCCTCCCAAACCTCCCAAGACCCCCACACTGGCCTAGAAAGACTGGCACAAACTTACCAAGCCCAGGGCCTACATAGGTGCAGGGAGGCTGGCACACGTCTTTGTGCCGGCCTTTCTGACTCACAAGTCGGCGCAAACATACCTTACGGCGCATTTGGATTGCACCCTAAAGCACTTAACTATTTGTTACTAACACATGTAATGCCAAAATGCTTCTGAACACATTTTGGGCTGGAAAAAGTATGGCTGCCTAATCTGAAAAAAAGGCAATTTAAGCAACTGGAAAATGAGCTAAGAAAGAGAATATGTCATTGTATGTAAATTCAAAGATAGAACTACTGGCACAGCTACGAGACAAGCCCTTGCATTATATTTGCGACATGCTTGCTTACCATTCCGAGATCCCTTTTACTTATTACCTCTCAAGAAATGATTTCACAAGAGTCAACTAGAGTTGCCATCCAATTTCACCTCAAAATCTGAAGCAAACTTTGGAATTCCTGCTTTGTCAAGAGATCTGAAAGACTCCAAGGAAATCTGCCCAAAGTTTTGATAAACTTGCAGAAATTACTTGGGGGAGGGGATGGGGTGGTTTTCTCACTCCTAGATGACTAAACTTTGGCTAAACTGCATGCAAGGCAAATTTGTTGGTTTGCACTTGGACAAAACTGGGGGAACGTTAAGAGTATCAATGCAGTGAGCAAAATTACTTAGGGTAGGTGGTGGATGATGTTGCACCTCTCCACATGACCTGGGTGAGCTTTGTCTAGGCAGATGCAGTTAAGCAGCTGCTATGGCTTCTTTAAAAAATCTTGGTGAGGTCCCATCTAGACTTTATGGCTATAATATTGTATAGCACTATTGTATGTGAATAGTGCTTTACATTAATTATGTCACAATTCATACCTCTAAGATAGGGTATTAAAAAGTTACCATTTTCCAGGTAAGTATGGGAGGCAGTCGCTAATTTTTTTTTCCCCTAGAGCCATCCAAATTAAGGGTATCACAACATCATATTGGGTGCTTTTGCATAGCTTCTATTAGCCAAACCTCCCAGTGGATGGTACCCATAAGCTATGCCCAATTAGATTTGTTTTAAACCTTTCAGATGAAACAGATGCTTGTATTTATTTTTCTAATAATGGATATCAACAGCAGAAATAAAAGCAAATTTTGGGACCATTCAATGCTTTCACAAAGAGACCAATACACATTAACTCAATATCTAAGATTCCTTATTACTTTGGAAACTGAGTGCTTTGATCCTATGGTGAAAGAGAAATAACATCTTATTTATTTATTTATTTATTTTAAAAAAGGAAATCCCTATTGTATTTTAATTCAGCTTTTTGTATACTTTCTACATGTGTGCCCTTTACCCAAACTTAATTTTCTTCGGTTCCCTGTGTGGGATGTGATCCTTCATCCCGAAATGACAGCAGGCTGTATGCCAAAGCAGTTCACAGTATAACATGGTGACTAATGTTAATTGCCAGCACACTTAAAAATGGGTCTAATGCAACTGTGAGAACGAGTAAGTTCATATTATGTAGAATCCTGTAACATTTATAATTAGGAATCTTTTTGAAAAATGCATGAAAGTGCCAGGAGGGAATTTCAAGTGTCATTGCATTACTGTTATGCAAATCCCTCTGCTGAATAAATGCTGTGTTTGGTTCCTCAGATCTGCCTTGGTTGCTTCATGCCTCCAAAATTCCATAAGCAGTGTAATCCCACCCTCTCCCTCCCACCGTGCACACTGTCTCTCGCTTGTGCTCACTCGGTAATATAGCAGTATTCTGAGCTGTTTGTATTACTACAGTCTATATTCATTTGGATAAACTTCAATACTCAAGTGAGTTTTTGAAGTGAAGAAATGTTGGTTTTTAGGAACACACTTGGTTGTGGGGGCATATTTTGACTTGAGATTTAGATGGTAAACTACACTTTGGAGAAGGGACTTGCTTTTTATTGTGCACCTCTGTAATTCTCTCTCTCTCTCTCTCTCTCTCTCTCTCTCTCTCTCTCTCTCTCTCTCTCTCTCAAAAAGTTCTGACACAGTTCAATGTGACCAAGAAATAGAACCCAGGATGAGGCTATGAAGATCGGAGCAGTCTCAGTGGCTCTATGAAATTGCATTCCCACTCCAATATTGTACCCAATTTCATTCTTCTGCTCTTTCCTATGTAACTGAATGACAGCATTACCTGAAAAGAAGGTGCAGCACTTGGAGACAACATAGCTATGGGCTCAAAAGTTGCCCATCGTCCCTAACACTGGATGTCCCACCCTCCACTATCAAGGAGCAATGCTTTCTTCTTCCCCTTCTGGAAGAAGTGCAGGGTTGAGAGGAAGGGAGCAAAACTTTCCTCTCCACCCCCAAGGTTAGGAAGGGAAAGGAAAGATAGAGCATTGCTTTCCTCCATCATATGTGTAGATAGCGACTCAGGAGAGAGGGGGAAATGTTCTTTATCTCCTTCTCGGTTTGGGTAGTGTGGGTTGTAAAACATTCATTGGACCACTCATTGTTCAACTTCTGGCAATGGCCTCAGTGATGGACAGGAAAATGGGGATGGAAAATGCAGGAGAGAATTAAAAGTGGGGTAAGACTGGAACCCTCTAGCCCTCCTTTCACCCCTTCACATCAAACCCTTGTAGTAGTAGTAGTAGTAGTAGTAGTAGTAGTAGTAGTAGCAGCAGCAGCAGCAGCATCTGTAGTAATGGTGATGTTTAGTTAGTGTGTTGGAGACCAGATATAATGAAGGGTTATGAGGGAGACTTCATATGTTGACAGTGTTATTTGTATAGCTTCCATTAGGAGAGGGGCTGCAGTTCAGTGGAAGAATATCTATATGCAGAAAGTCCCAGATTCCATCTCTGGCATCTCCAAGTAGGGCTGGGCTGGAAAAGACCCTCTGTCTGACCCCTTAGAGAACTACTGCCAATAAGAGGAAACAATACTGATTTAGGAGGACCCTTTGCTATAGCTTTGCTATAAAGCAGCTACATATTTACATCTGCAGGAATTCAAGATACATCAACCCCCCCCCCAACCTCCCCCCCCAGCATTATCTTTAGTGAGTTTTTAAATGGATATATTCTGTTCTTTGTTTGGTAACTCAGAGCAGCTTTGGGGTTCCTAGTGTCTATAATTACTACACTTGGGGCCCAATTCTATCTTCCGCCAGCCGCCGGTGGGGGACACGATGCATGCTGTGAGGGGGCAACCAGAGGAGTCACCTAGAAACATAAGCTCTTTTTCTTTGTTTAAGGTGGTGGACTTTATTCCCCAAGCACGCTTTTAGGGGTCATGTCAGGGGTTGTCCAGGTTGAATGCTAGTTAAAGGCCCATGCCCATCAGAGTGCAACGCCCTGAAACCTCAGAATGGGTGACAGTGGGAGTGTCCAATGTGTTATCAGGGGATTGGCAGGGGGCTGTGGGGTCCAGCGCAGGGCTCTGTCCCAAGCTCCAGCAACCTGCCTCTCGCAAGGACTTCTTTCAAGAATATTTCCTGAGGTTCTGCTTAAGACAAAGGACTTTGAGCTCAGGCAGGAGCGGCCATGCTGGTGGAAATAAACAACATGCCTACTATTTTGGACTTGCTTTGCATGTTTAACACATCATTGCAATACACCCCCTCACACAAAGGTCTATTAAACATTTTCTGTAAGGAAGCCTTGGAGTTCACTGTTTTAATCTTCTATTTGAAAGCAATCAAGAGCGGTATTCATTTGATATGGGGCTTGGTTTCAATTTACTTGTCTCTCTTCATGCTGGCATTTACCACTTTTTTTCCATCAGAGAATATGCAAGTCTGAACTGTTATGACATTTTGTACAATCTACCAATGGGCATTTCATAGGAAAAGGCATTTTGTTGAAAAGTAATTAAAGAGGAAGTTCTGCTGCCACTATTCCCCAGTCGGAGAAAAACTATTCCAACCAATGATCTGCCTGAACAACTTTAAGTTAAAATCCTAATCAGGTCGATGCAGAGCTCGGAACCATTTAAATCAATGAGATAGTAATTCATGGATGACCATGGCAGCATGGATGCCATCCCAAAACAACACCCCTTTGGTTTTGCTCCATACTGCCTCACTGGAACAGGGGTGTTGACATAAAGCCCACAGACCAGATATGGTCCCCAGAAGTTCTTTATCTAGCCCTCAGGCTCTCCCAGAGCCAGGCTCTCTCCACTCTCTAGCTGTGACTTGTGCTGAGACCTGGTGTCAATGCTGAAAGGGCGACCCCATAATAATTGGGCTGTCCCCCATCTTGAAATTATGATCAAGATTTGCACCAATGCAGAGCACTGCATCAAACGGGGGGGGGGGGGGGCTGGTTGGAAAGTCAGAAGATATGTAAAGATTTTTTTTTTAACTTACTCTCTTGTAGGCTGCCTGATCACCTGTAGGTCTTGGTCACACACCAGCCATTTGGCTACTGTGATCCACTTCTTCCCCCTCTTCACCCCTCCCTGTCCTGAAACTGGCCCTGCCCTCCCTCTCCCTGCCGCTGAAATACCTCTGCTACCAACTTACTGGTCCCGATAGAGGCCTCCAGAGCCACGGCTCCACACTCTTCACCACTACGCATTTATAGCACAACCTGAGAGCAGCCTGGCTTTCATGCCACCATGAAGGGCCTTGCGCTGGTGGAATGCTAGTTCTGGCAGCACAAAGCCCCATTTGGGTCCGGGCGGCCCAATCCAATGCTTGCCAGGGTTACAGCAGCACCAAAATAGTTACTGCTGCATCCCATGGGGCTGGGAAGCAGCACCAAGTGCTGTGTAATGGCTAGGCAGCCCTGATGGGTCACCCACTATCAAGCAGTTGCAGATTTGAGAAGACCTGTGTCGGGTCTCCCCGGCCGGGAGGGGAGGGGTCTGATATGGTGGCAGAGCCTGCCGCCATCTTCACTCCTCCAGCTCCGCTCCCTCCTCCACCACACCTTTCCCTCACCCTCGCTCTTGCCCCACACTGGAATGCCTCCCCCTGGCCAGACTTACCTCTCTGCCACCCAGCGCTCACCCAGAGCTGCAGGTGGTGCTCCTCTGTCCTCCACCCAATGCTGGCTCAGTGCAGGCTTCTGCTGACCCACCTCTGGCGCCAGACTGGCGGAGGCTGTTGTAGGTGTGCCTTACAGCCCATTTGCAACTGTTTGCACCCTGGTGAGCTGGCGTGAACTCGATTGGATTGGGCTCTTAGGCAGCCCCATATGTAACAATGTAAAAGGCATCATTTAGGGTTTTTCACAACATACACCAGAGTTGTCCTCTGCACTTATGTTCCATCACAATCTTCATGATAATTTGGGAACGTTATCTCTTAAGGAAACTTTAAGGACTGCGAGAATATGTAGAAAGTCTTTCTTGGTAGCTGCCCCTTCATTTTAGATTTCTCTTCTGTCGAGACTTGCCAAAACCTGGACTTGCACATCTTCCAATGTGATGTAACTTTTTAAAAATACTATATTAGCTTTTGGTGATCAGGGATAAAGTAAAATAATCAGTATATTGTTATCAACTCCATGCCCTTGGGCCTGGTGGGTTGAGTACAACTTCCCAAATTAATTTTCCATGTCAAACTTCCAGACACTCCATTATGCATAGATTGTATATGGTAGTGCAACACATTGTGTTCATATGGAATATACATATTATGCATGTCTGTACCTGATAGTAGAGAGACCATTAGTAAAAAAACATGCCTACCTGTTGTGATAACCTCACAGAAGTGTCTGCCTTCTGAACAAGATATGGCTACCAATTTTAGCAATGTGGAGTCAAAGCACGGAGGAGAACTTTTTCTCAGAGGCCACTGTGCTGCTTTGATAACATATTAACTGGGCTTGTGTACTTCCACATAAATATGTTTGGGATTGCCAATTTATGTGACTTACCCTGCAATGAAATTATTTTACTTTCAAAGCATGCTAGAGAATCATCATTTCTGAACTGCAGACTCCAATTGCCTCATCACTTTGATTACAAGGTAGTGCCATTTCAGTGACAAGAATATTAACATGAAATTGTCTTCTGAATGTCATACAAATTCTAAATGTTCCTTACAAAGTTAGTTGTGCAACCAACTGGGGGAGGTCTCTGCACATGTTAGAGATGAAGAGGTGTCTCAGGATTTGTCAGTGGGCCCTTCTGAGAGCCCCAAACTCTTGATAGCTGCGGAATGATGCCAAGCCTTGACAATGACCCTATAGATGTAACTGGAAAGTTGTCAAGAAAGTCAACATGGTCACATTTGTTTGCAAAAGAGGCAATTCTGGAAATATAGGATAATTAAAACAAAGTAAGAAAGAGATTCTCCAGAAAAACATAATTTAAAATCACAATTAATGTATATCTTGCTAACTAGGCAAAGAGCCATTTTTAAAATGGTACTCCTCTTACCTTTAGTTGGGAAGAGCAATTTTTAAAAATCTAACAGCCCAATCCCATCCTGTGCCAGCAGTGCCAATACAGCCATGCCAATGGGGCATATACCCTATGGGGGGGGGGGGATAGTACCAAAGCCCTCCTCAAGGTAATGGAATTTTTGTTCTCCTATACACAGGTAATCCCCCAGTCAACATTTTATAGACACTCCTATTTAATTAGTTCATAAATTATCTGAAGTTAGAAATGAGCAGTAAATTGGCCAAGTTCAACAGATGGGCTCTGAATTGGCAATGATTAACTAGGAAAACCCCATGAAAAACTTCTGTCTACATTTTCCACAGCATGCATAGTTTTAGAAACCCCTATATTATCCCACTTTGTCTTCCCCCCCCCCCCAAACGAGACATACTGCATACTTTAGGCTTTCTTCATAGTCCTTTGCTCGCCTTGGTTGCCCTTTTCTGCATCTTTTCCTGTTCTATTATTTTTAGATGCACTGACTAGAACTGTACACAGAGTTCCAAGAGTGGGTTCATCGTGCATTTATATAAAGGCATTACCTCTTGGGAGCTTTATTTTCAGTCTCTTTTAATAATCCTCGGCATGGAATTTGCCTTTTTCAGTGCAGTTGATTGACAGAAGGTTCTAATCGGGCAGGGGAAAGTGCTCCATAAGTGATTGATTTGTGGAGTTCACTGCCTCAAGATGTGGGGATGATCACTGGCTTAGAAGGCCTTAACTGACCACAAGCAGGAAATGAAGATACTCAAAGAACGGCAGAGGGAAACTTAAGCATGTGGTTTCACCCCTCAAAATGGATAGAAAAGCAGTAATTTGTTTTCTTTGAGCTAAGATTTTTACAATCTTCAGATCATATGCATAACACACTTTTAGATGCTAACGCCCAAGGCTATATTTGAAAGCAGGTTGCTCATGGTTAAGCAGAATCTAAGTTCTTCATCAGTAAAGGAAGCTCATCCTAATTTGCTTTTCGCTCTCCTTTTAAGGCAAACAGTCTCTACTTAAGGAAGATTCTCAAACAAGAGTATAATAGAGGCAGGGCAGAGCTCTGGGACTTCAGAATCAGGTACATCAGCAGCAGGAATGCTCAGATGCTGTCTTTGACACTTTTTTCAAAGGACCTTATGTTTAGCAGATCATGTCCAGCAGAAGACAAAGTGAGAAATTTGCTTAGGGACATATGTCAGTGTCTAGACCAGAGGTTCCCAAAGTGTGTGTTGCAATGCCCTGCTTCATTCTGAAGCTCTTACCAGGGCATCTTGGGCTGCCTGCAGCCCCAGTAGGGAGACCATGGTGTGAGCACCAAGCAGGGGCAGAAGGCTCTGTGTGGCAGAGGCAGAAAAAATTGAACGTGGAGGAAATCCCACCTGTCTTGATACTCTTACCGCTGTTTCAAGCTTGCAAGACCTGAAAATGAGTGGCTAGTGACGTCATCGCATGATGCGTTTCACCCCACTACCACTCCTTTCCAAGTTCTGAGGGCGTCGCAGCAACTGTAAGTTTGGAAACCGCTGGGCTACACCACCATCTTCCCCAAGAGTTGCCCAAGAGTCAATATATAGCTCATATTACATTAAAGCTACAACTGAATTTACCCGGAGGTAGATTCTACTGAAAACAGTGGGGACTTACCTCTGAGCAAACATACAGACATCAGTACTGTAATGGTCCAATCCGACCTAACTCCTCATGCAACGCTGCAGCAGGGGCAGCACAGCTTTCATTGTATCCCGTGGGTGAATTTTTGCTGCTCAAAGACTCCTAGGGCTCAAGGGACATTTGGTTCCTTGCCACAAGGTAAGCCAACCCCAGCAGCCACAATGGGTCAACTCGGACATGCGCCAGCTGTGTAGCTGGCACAAGTTCGAGTTGATCAGTGCAGGAGGATCAGACCCACGAAGGATTTTGGGTTTGGCATGCACCATCGCCATCAAACCTGCCTCCCTTCCAGGCTCAATCCTCCCATCCCTTGTCCCATCTTCTCCAGATTCCACCTGCCTCATTCTGCCCTATGCCCACCCCATTCCATCCCCTGCGCTGGGCCTACAAGCTTTGGCTGGCTTTCCATGGTTTGCTGGCACACTGGCAGCTTGTGCTGGTGTCTAGCACTTTATGGTTGCTCTTCAGCAACTGGCACCAGCAGACTATATGTTTCACTGCCACATCAGTCTGATAGAATTGGACTGTAAAATACCTCTTTTATTTATTTGAGATTTTTAAAAATTCTATTTTTTCCATTTTTATTAATTAAAGCAGTGGTTCTCACACATTTAGCATTAGTACCCACTTTTTAGAATGACAATCTGTCAGGACCCACCGGAAGTGATGTTATGACCAGAAGGGACATCATCAAACAGGAAAATCTTTAACAATCCTAGGCTGCAATCCTACCCACACTTACCCAGGAGTAAGTCCCATTTACTATCATTGTTCAAAGCATATACAGAGCAGCTTGTTAAAAGTACAGGTTTGTAACAGACCATTTCCCCCAATGAAGTCACATACCATGGTAGCATCAAGTCTAATATATTAAAAATAAAATATTGAAATGAATGGGGACCCACCTGAATTTGGCTCGCAACCCACCTAGTGGGTCCCAGACCACCGTTTGAGAAACACTACATTAAAGACTGCAATAGCTTGGGATGAACTTAGCTAGATCTTTCATTGATACATTTCAAAGGAGAAATAAGTGTCAGAAGAAATTAATTGAATAAATAAATTTCAAGCTCTCTCTCTCTCTCTCTCTCTCTCTCTCTCTCTCTCTCTCTGTGTCTAATAGATTTGATGGGACATGGCTACGAGAGGGTTGACATGATGAGCTCTTGCACTTTAAAATTTTGCCACTACATCGCACCCCTCTCAAAATTGAAACTCCTTCTCCTTGCCAGGAATGCAATAAAAGCCATGACAAAAAACAAGATGGAAAATGTCACTCTATATCAGCTCACAGAGAAAGAGAGAGAAAAATAAGAAATCAAAGAAGCTACAGTCTGGCATATTTCTTTGCATGCAACAGAGCTCTTCTTTCAATCTTATCCCAAACCTAACATATTTATTTATATTATTCTAAACTATATATTTCCTCTACTCAGCAGAAAGTCACTTAATAAATCAGAAAGCTGTGTTATTTCTTGCACTTCTATTCTGCCATTCTTTCAAATCCCTAGTGGTCACCCATCCAGGTACTGACCAGCCCTAAACCTACTTAGCTTTATCAAGGTGGTTGTACTATATTCCCCAGACCAGGATCCAAGGATTTAAAATATTTGCAGTGTGCCCAGTGGCTTGTAAGTTTGGAAAGGGTCACACATCTCTGATATTTTATCTAGGAGTTGCCAGACTGAGCTCCACTTACATGTAGGTTACAGCTACATACCTCTAAATTTGATTCCACATTTAAACAGCAAGGCTGTCAACTGATAAAAGATTTAAATTCAGCACGTTCTCAAAGTGTGGGTTGCAACCCACTGGTGGATCACGAACCCAAGCACAGTGGGTTGCGATCTGGGCCCTGCTGCCTGCACTTGTGCTCATTTGGCTCCAAATACTGACCCACAATACAGACCTCTGTGAGCCTCTGAATGGCCCTCAGAAACCTCCATAAGTCACTCCAGTTTTGGGAAGCCATTCCTGTTTGCCTCTAAAAACCAGAAGTGGCTTATGGAGGGTAAGTTGTTGGGCTGGGAGAAGGCCTCCAAGACCACCAGGAGTTTTGTAACCCAACACAGAGGACAAGGTGGGTCATGATGCTGCAGTGTTTTGGAACCCCGGGATTAGTTAATTGTTCTTCTACCTTTGAGCTGATTAATTGGTTAAGAGGAGAAAGAGAGTACCTGGTGGGGAGTGAATATTTCCTCTTCCTTTTTCTATGCATATTGAGACCGTATGAATTGCCAGTAACATCTTGGCAGGCAATCCTGTGCTTCTTCCTCAGAAACGAGGAAGCCAAACAATTAAAAATGTGCATTTTGTCAGTGACATCTCTAGGGGGGTGCGGGTCGCACTGGGTGACACACATGTGGGGGGTGATACCACTGTTGGCCAAAATCGTGATACTTTCGAATAATACCATCAATAGACAGACAGACAGACAGACAGACAGACAGACAGACAGACAGACAGACACACACAAACTAACTGCATTGAAATATCTCTGTTCTATCAAAAGTTATAGCCAAAAAAACCAGCGGAGGCAGATCAATGGTACATCACCATGCCCACTGATCAGGGTGTTGCCATGCCCACTGCCTGGGAGGAGGTTCACCATAGGGGTGGCACGCTGACCTCCTGCACCATGTGATGCAAACCCTAGTGAGACCACTGCGTTCAGAATCATCAGCATTTTAAACTCTCCAGACACTCACTTTAGGAAGTAGTTTGATAATTGAATTACAGCCCAAGCCTATGCAGGTCTACTCAAAAGTAAGTCCCATTAGAGTCAATGGGGCTTACTCCCAGGAAAGTATGGGCTCTGAGACATTATGAACTGGTTTTCATACATGTCATGAGAAACATGACATGTAATGACACACGAAAAACTCTCAAGGAGGGGTAAACATGTATAGGATTGCAGCCTAGGTCCCATTGTGTTTAATGGGGCAAACGCTCATTAAAACGTGCATAGGGTTGCAGCCTTAGTTAAATGAGGATGTCCTCTGAAACTCAGTTTCCTTTCCTTGTTTCAATATGTAGCAAGGAAGCCTATAAGACATCCAGCAGTCAAGCTCCTAAGGCAACGAGGGGGGGAGGGAGATGAAGAGCAAACATTTAATTATTTTCAAAGCTCTAATAATTAGGTAGGCACATAAAAAGATTTAATTTCATTTCCTAGCTCTATATTCTTTCTTTATATACTTTCTTTTTCAAAGTGCAATCCTATTTTCATGAACACTGATCAATTATGATATTGCTTAATAACTCTGTTGGGTATTTTTCAGCCACAAGGGCAATGCCCGTAGGTACTGTGGCATTTCAAAAAGGAGTCCAATTAACAGCTTTATCGGCTAAGCCATTATTACTATGAGCTCATGCCTTCACATCCAGTTGAAGGTTTCCATTAGTAAAACAAAATTAACAACAACACTGAAATATTTGAAAGAAACTTTTGTAGACCAGGTTGTTAACAGGAAAAAAAGATGGCATTGTAGCATTGTCAGGGATTTGGGTTGCAAGCTTTAATTGGTTTAATCAGTAGATTAATATACTTTAATTGCCTCTGTGATTATTAATTGGTGAGGGTAAGCTTTAATATTAAGGGCACACCGGTTTATTTTTTAAGCTATTTGTCATTCTGCTTTGTTCCCGTAATAGGACATGAAAAAAGATAATATTACAGGTGATCTTTCCTTAGAATTTGATCACTTTGATTTCTTTTAAATTTTGCCTCACATTTCATATCTTAAAAGGTCAACCATAATTACAATAATACTTAGCACTTGAGACTTTCAATTACTTCACATACATTTTTTGAGTAATCCTTACAACACCCCTCTGAGGCAGGCAGGACAGTATTATATAGCAGATCAGGTGGAGAGACTGGGATGGAGACTCGCTTAAGGCAACCTTGCAAGTTGCACAGCAAAGGGGAGGTTTGAACCCAAGACTTCAGTGGCAGCATTCAAAGAGTATGGTAGCAGTTTCCCCTGCCCTGTATTTCAGGTTATGTGTGATTATTCAAGAGCACCTTCTATCACTGGTTAGTGATGTAGTAACAGGAATCCCTACAAATACTCAAATACTCTAGAGTACTCAAATACTCTAATCCCCACAAATACTACAATTGGAAATAAATTTATTTTTCTCAAGGCTTATTTTTTGTCAAGGTTTGTGCAAAGAACAAAGCATTGGAACTACTCTGAACTGCTCCTGATGCGATATCCTGATCCTATGAAGGAAATACTGAGTAATTCTGGTGCTCAACCATGTACCTGAGTGCCAATGGATGAGGAACAAATGAAATGTTGTGTGGACAAGATCTAAATATGCAGTGACACTTCTAGCCTACAGGGTGCCTTTTGCCTTGGAACGAATTTTACATCTCATTCACTAGGTATGTGCCTTCCCAGACTTCATGTACTCTTCCAAGGATATCCTAGAGCTAAGAACTATCAACTTGGTTATAGTCACCATTTTACATCACAAATGAACTAAGTAAGGGGGGGGGGGGAGAAACAGAATTACAACCCCCCCCCCCCCAATGCACATCAGAAGTTCTCTATAGAAGTGGATCAGTGGGCAGTTTTATCCTTTTTTCTTCAGCGTTCTGCAGCTGCAAGATGGGAGGAATTGTAATGTGTGAAATCAAAGCTCTCTCCTGCAGCACTCATCAGAACAAACAGAACTGAGAACTGTAAATGTTTATCGCAAGCTCTCTTTATCATCAGCTTTCGCCCACAATCAGTTTGAAGCATGTCAGCCAATTCCCACAATGGATGTGCAACACTTGACTTGCCGTCGTTTGCCGACTCAGAGAAGGAATGAGGAAAACTCTGGTCTACATGTCCAGCAAACTGAGAAGCTAAAATTTGGAAGTGGCGAAGCAAACTGTACCACTGTGTACTACAGGTGGGGAGAGTATTTGGGGATGCTTCCATGTCGAAATATAAACCAAAGCAAGACTCCCTGCAATTAATTTTTAAAAAAAGGAGAACATCAATGAGAAACAGCAGAGCCAAGTCTGCTCCTTTTTGCTCAACTTCACTACTTCTAGAAACATTTTATACAAGAGTAGGCAAAAATAATAATAATAATGAATCTTTCTACCTGTAGTCCAGAGTGATACAGTGGATTCTACTCCTTCATTTCATTTCATGCGTAGACCAGGCCTCAAATGAGAAGTACCATAGATTAAACAATGTGAGTCAGGTCTCGAAGATAGCAGAAATGGGAGGTGTGGGGGCAGCAGGTGAGATAGAACCACCCCATTCTAGTCCATGGAAAAGCTACCCCACCTGCTTACACCTGAGGAGGCTCTTCTTACACAAGAAAGTGGGTACTCCTCAGGAGTAAGTAGGCAAGGCAGCTGTGGTGCTTTTCCACAGACAACGGGGCACTTATGCACTGTCTGCCACTCCTGCACTGCACGTCCCTGGAAGTTAGGTCTGTAGCATGGGAGCATGCAAATTATCACTTCATCCTTCAGTCTGAATCATCCTTCAAAGAGTATGTAGTGAAAGGATCAAAGAGCATGACCCAGCAAAAGAGAAGCAGTTTTAGTCCCACAGATTTCCAAGACAGAATAAAGCATGTGATTAACACTCTCTCCTTGAAATCAATGATACTTCAAAGCTCGGACACTTGGTTGGGTCTTCCCACTGTGTTTTGAACAATTATTGAAAGGGCTCTTGAATGTGGTTTTGCTTAATGTAAAACCTGACAGTGCAACATGATAGTTTAAAGCTGACTTTCCAGAGCAATTTGCAGTAGTCATATACCTACACCAAATTCAAACATTTATTTCTTTAGTCAAATCTTCATAAGAACATAAGAACAGCCCCACTGGATCAGGCCATAGGCCCATCTAGTTCAGCTTTCTGTATCTCACAGCGGCCCATAAATGTCTGAAATTACAACCTTGAAAAAATTAGACATGCCAGTTTTTGCTCTGTCCTCTCACTATATTTCTTACTATGGGGGGGGGGGTGAGAGAAAGAGATATATATTTATTTTAACCATGGTGCATTTTTAAAAGAATATTTTAAAATCAGATATAGGCTTGCATGGGTTTGATCAGTTGAGTAAAGATAAATATTGAAAACTAAAAGGGACTTGATGAAAACCAAGAACACCATGCTCTCCTGCAAGCCCACCTCATGTTTCTGACAGTAAGTAAATATTCATAGAGCACTTTGAATGCAATGCAATAACACAGAGAACTTTGACATTCGAATACAGCAGACCCGAATCATATGTGTATTTAACATATGTATATTCAGCTAAGAATTCCTATGTCTTTAGCACAACTTTGAATGTCAGAATGCCAGATGCAAGGGAGGGCATCAGAATGAGGTCTCTTGTTATCTGGTGTGCTCCCTGGGGCATTTTAGCAGGGGGAGAGTAACTGGCCCACCTCACCCCAGCACTGTCTGTTCTAGTGGCAGTCTGCTGGTATTCTTTTGCATCTTTTTAGTTTGTGAGCCCTTTTCGGACGGGGAGCCATTTAGTTATTTGATTTTTCTCTGTAAACCGCTTTGTGAACTTTTAGTTGAAAAGCAGTATATAAATACTGTTAACAACAACAACAACAATAAAAAGGGGCACGCTTTCTCCACCACAAAATGCGCACTGGACCTCTAGTGTAGCTTGTGGCAAATAGTTAATACACCCACAGGGGCAAAACCAGCAATAGTTCTGAACACAATGTCATGCAAGGAGCCTGTAGCAGCACCAACTCCTGGACTTTGTTCTGCCAGATTCCCAGTCCAAGCTCTGCCTGGAGAATTATGTCCACTTTTAGCTAATTCGCTCCCCTTCTTTCCTCAAAAATGACCCTGGTTCTGCTGGACCCCACCACCAGGGTAGCTCGCCTGTTTAACCTACAGAGGTCCTCCTTCCTGCCAGCAGCCTCCTGCCACTACAGCAGCCCTTTGGTCCTCAGCAGGTCTTGGGCACAGCAGCCAAACACCAGTCTTAGTGTCTCCAGCAGTTTCTGCTCCAGCAGCTTCCAAAGTCCATTCACACATCAGTCCATCAGCAGTTCCAGCAGTCCATTAGCCATCAATTCCTTAGTCCGGTGGTATTCAAACTGGGGCGTCGTGACACCCCAGCCTGTGGGTCCTGTCCTCTGCCCCCTTAAGGGCAGGGGCAGCCAGGAGACAGGGGGAAGGCAGCGGTGAGATCCATAGGATCGTGCCGCTCTGGGGGGGCTGCAGGGGGTTGGGTGCACTTGCCCAAGACTCCTGCAGCCTCCCAGGGGTGCGGGGAGCCCTGCGCAATCTTTGGCAGGGCTCCCCAGGTCAGGAAAAGTGAAAGCAGAGTGATCACGCCCTGCTCCACAAAACCGGAGGCAGAGCAAGATCACTCTGCTTTCCCTTCTGATGGGGCTGCAGGGACTAGGGTGCACCCTCCAGTCCTTGCAGCAGCCGTCCCTTTTGCGGAGGCAGAGCAGATCGCTCCACTCTCCCTTTTCCTGACCTAGGGCGCCCTGCAGGCGCTCACGCAGGGCTCCCCGCACACAGGGACAGCTGCTGCAGGGACTGGTGAGTGCATCCCAGTCCCTGCAGCCCCCTGAGCAATGCGATCCTGGGGATCGCGTCACTGCCTTCCGACTGCCCCTGCTGCCTGCTGCCTCCCCCATCCCCCATAAAGACTTACTGTGGGTTTCAAACTCCCAGAGAGTTTGAAAACCGCAGCCTTAGTCCATTAATCCAGTCTGTCTTTCCTCCTTCTGCTGCCCACACCAAATTGTCCCTTCATCAGGTGCTCTTATATCCCTGAGGGCCCTATTGCCTTCAAGTGGCTGCAGCTGTGCAGCACGCCTTGCTGAATGCCCAAGCCTTCACCCTTAAAGGGGCCACTGCTGATACCACATCTACCTCCTCGCCAGATCTCCCGCGATTCCACTACAGACTTGGAAATGGTCTGAACAGCTTTATTGGAAACCAGATTCCACTAAACACAGTGGTGACTGTGTTTTATTACCCACATTTAATTTTATTTTACTTCCCTCCATCTTCCCTGTGAAGCTGCTTTCTGTAGCAGAATGGCATCTTTACCTGGTTTTCTTCTATTAAAAAGTGTTGTGATGAAATTGCAAACCAACCAAACAAAAAAGTGTGGCTTTTGTAATGAGGCACAAAAAAGTACAGTAGCGTAACTAGTGGGGGGCAAAATGGTTAAGTGCTGCAGGTACTGCAACACTCTATGTAAGTGGCCTCTCCTACTCCAGAGCAATTCCAGGCAACAACAGCAGCAAGAGCTCTGCTGCACCAGAACCCCATGTTGGGTTGCAATTGTTCCAGAACCCCACGTTGGGTGTCCCAGTGTGACACAGGGCCCCTTTACTCTGCACCAACTAAATTACCAGCGCAGACTTGAGTAGCCCCATTGCAGGGTCTCTTCCCTTACCTGGGCGAAAGGATGAATGTCCCCGTCCCCCGAGGAGCGGGTAGCAGCTACCTGGTGACTGTTGAATGCTGCAGCAGCCATTTTGGCACCGCTGTTCCTCTGGGCGCCAAGCAGTTCAGAATTGGGCTGTGAATCTTGTCACAGCAGGCCCTCTTTTGGTCAAGAGAAAATAGTTTGAACCTACCTCAAAAGGGGGAACTTTCTGTTGTATTGCCCCAGTCCCAGTTTCAGGAAGTTGGAACAAAGGCAATGCAAAAAAAATCAGAAGAAGGAAGTCCTGCTTTGGTATAAGAATAATAGGTTTGACAAAAATCAAATGAGTGCAAAAATATTCAACTGTTTTTTGGTTGACTGTCAGCACAGTCACAAGGATGGGCACACACATTTTAACACACATGGAAAGGGTTAGCAGGAAAAGGAATGCAAGTATACCTAAAAAAAAAAAAAAACTGGCAGCAGAAATGGATGTGACAAGTGATAGGCTAAAGAGGAAATTTCAAAGCAACAATAAGTAACAGAAGAAAACACTCTAATGACATTTTGTGTTTGTGTGTGTGTGCGCATCTTAAGGGGATATGGCTATGGACAGTGTCATGATGAGCTCTAGCACTTTAAAACTGACCACTCCACCTGCCCCAGTTCTTGTTTTAAATATCCAGATTGGCACAAACACTATGCACTTTAATTTAACCACAGGCAGCACCATCAACTGCTCCAGAGTCCACCTCCTTCAAGGTATTGGAACTGCACAAGTTTTGCAACTTGGCCAGGACAGAACACACAGCCTAATCAATCCCTCCCTGTCCAATTCCATCTTTCTTGCTCAGGAGAAATTTTGACTCGAGTTGCACTGAGTCCTGTGGCCGTATTTCTGTTGCTAAACCTTGGAGAATCACTGAACACAAACATATTCACACACTAATTGGTGTATAGAAAGGGAGAGAAACATTTAATTACATGAGTGTCACATCTCATTTGGTGTCTTTCCAGATAGCCAAGAGTGATTACTCCTATAAGGGGTAGTGGCGGCCATCCAGCGCCCACTCAAGTCAAGGGTAAAATTCTCATTGATTTTAACAGGGCTAGATGGCACCCTCTGTTTGCACTTTGCATTGCTCAACAAACATATTTATCCATTCAGATTTAAATCACCCTTACCGCAATGTTAGAATGGGTAATAGCAGTGTTACCTTTTTTTTTTTTTTTTTTTTTTAATCTGGATTACACTTTCTGAGGGCTTGCAGTCCAAAAATGTATGCTTTGGGGAAATAATTCTCTTTGTAAATCACCACCGCCCCCCATCCCCGGTGCACATTGAGGTTTGTGCTTGCATGCTGTTCTCACTTGCATTAGACAGCAACTGTTACCCAGCACATGCCTGATCTTGTCTGATCTTGGAAGCTAAGCAGGGTCAGGCCTGGTTAGTACTTGGATGGGAGACCGCCTGGGAATACCGGGTGCTGTAGGCTTATACCATAGTCTTTCGAGACTGAAGGTTGCCAACCATTTTATGCAGGGACACGTCCTATGGCTATGGCTAGGAGTTTGGGTGGCCCACTGCTTGTTTCCATTCAGCCCCACTCTCTGCTGCAATTACTTTCAAGCTTGAGGGGGTGTGACATTGGTCAACGTGGGTTCTTTAGTCCTTAGCTCAGTGATTTTCAGCCTTTCACATCTCATGGCACACTGAAAAGATGCTAAAACTGTCAAGGTACACAATCTGTTTTTGACAAATGACGAGGCACACCACTGCCAGTGGGGGGATCACATCTCCCAATGGCCCTACTAATGTATGATCTCACCCAAACTTCCACAGCAAACCCATGGACCATTTGAGGTACACCAACATTCCATGGCATATTGGTTGAAAATTGCTGCCTTCACTCTTTAGGAGTTGGGACCCAATATCATTCATTCATTCATTCAATTTGTAATTTGCCTTTTTCCCCAAAGCACACCCAAGGCAGCTAACAGCAATCAAAATACATAAAAGATATACATTTAAAAAACTATAAAATACAAATAAAGCTATAAAATAAAGAATAAAAGCAAAACAGTAGCAGCGATAAAAACCACCAGTTAAAAAACAATTAATTACTAAAAAAAAGCAGCCATCATACCCTCTACCAGGCATGAAAGGCTTTCCAATATAAAAAAGTTTTCAAGGCTCGTTGGAAGTGACAGTGAAGGAGTTGTCCTCAACTCAAAGTGGAGGGAATTCCACAGTACTAGCACCACCACCAAGCAGGCCCTATTTCTGGCTGCCATCCTCCAAATCTCTCTTGATGGTGGCACAGTCAGCAGAAGAGAATGGATAAGACTGTATGGAAAAAGGCAGTCTCTGAAATACACTGGTCCAAAGCCATAAACATAAGCCCCTATTACAACTTAAGGGGGGAAAAAGGGGGAAACAAGCCTCCCTCCCTTTAGCCCAGACCCATCATAGGGCTTGTTTGCCTTGGATGCGGGGAACCCCTTTTAACCCTCTTTCTTCTATTCAAAGTCAAGGGAATATGTTTTGGGAACCAAATCGTGCACTACTGGCTACCACTCCTGCCGGCTTTTGCCATTCTCACAACTGGTCTTGTTAACATGTGACAAAGAAACAGAACCCTGAAACCAATTATAGTCAGATGGATAGGTTAAGAGAGTCAATTTTTATGACCCACTCAAGTGTCTTTATCCTGGTTCTTAAAATGCAGAATTCCAAAACCTTTCCTTTGTTCCCCTCCGATTGCCAACTTCCTCATAGAGAACAGCTGGTTTTTGCAAACGCTTGTTAGACTGGAATAGGAAGGCGCAACATGTATTTGGAGCCACATGAGCGGCCAATAATGCTGATAGCCTTCTCTCACAGCGCTGATGTCTCCAAGCTAGACAGCATCCTGGTTGGGAGGGATCAAGGCACTGCTCAGTCCAGTCCCCTCCCCTCCCAAGTCCCTGCCACCTACCCCAGTCATTTATTAAAGGACCATAAATCATTGCAAAGTGAAAAGAAATGATTCAATCAATCCTAGGGAAGCTGGTTGTAATGATGTATTCGGCAAACTTAACTAGCTGTTTCTGCTGCCATTTGTTCAGGATCCAAAAATGTTCAGTGTTTGCTGCGCACAATTTTCTGCCTAAGGATGGCTAGCAAACAGACTCTCCTCCCTCTGGGCTGCAGGTTAACACTCATCGAGCCAAAAGGGAAGATTCTTGTTATCTTAAGAATTAGCACAAAGTTGACAGTAAAAACTGGTGACATGTCAAATCAGAATTTCTGTCCTATGTGTGTGACATCAGTGGCAGACCTCCCATTATGTTTGATCGGGCAAATGCCCCAGGCGCGAGCCTTGAGGACCCCACGGAAGCCTCTCTGAGGCAACTGACGGGGTCGGGAACTGGGCTGACGGTTTTCCGGAAACAAAGTTTATAGCATCCAGGAAGCCTCAGGAAGCTTTCCCGACACAGCCTGGGGTCACATGAGGCTCCGTGAGCATCAAGTGCGTGGGGGGGTGTATTTGCCGGGGGGGCGCCATCGCAGACCTTTGCCCCAGGGCGCAGGGCTGGGGAGGTTCACCACTGTGTGCCATGCTGTGGGGTATGCATATAGCATGACACCTGTCTACGTGCAGTCTTTGTATGCAGCATACATGAAGTACATGTGTGACATGTCGTGCTGCCCACATGCATGCAATGTGTGTGGTAGCATGCATTTGTATGTTGTGATGCCTCTTTGCATGTGGAATGTTGCATGATGGCTATGACGTGCATGTGGCATTTGTGGGGCTTGTAGTACGTTGCCGTGTCCATGTGTTTTGTCGTACCTGTTTGCATGTGACATGCTATATGTGGTGTGCTTGTGGCATTTTATCACACATTGCTGCATACATGGTGCATTAGGGCACAGAGAGGCAGAGTTGCGGCTCCTGCCAGCTACTGGATCCTAACCAGGCCAAAGGGGAGACTGCCTATGGGAGGCTGTCAGGGCCTTCCAGCCTAGACTGCCTTCTCACCATTGTTCTCTGTCTCCTCCCACAGGCCTCAGAGCAGAGGTTGGGAGGGGGTTTACAGCACCCTACTCTGCCTCTGGGTTTTTACCAGCCTCACAATGTTCTAGAACCTCTTTACAGGTGAGTCTTCAGCCCTCAGCCAACCCTCTCCCATCCCTAGTCCTCTTGTTCCCCGGTTCCTCCCCCCTTGCTTGTTCTGCCCACCCAATCTGCTTACTTCCTAGGTCCTAAGCCTTCTCTTCTGAGAGGCAGGAAAGCTCCTGTGGACAGTTGCGGCACCTTGCTGCTGCTCAGCTGCTCCGTGGTGCACAGGTACACTCCACTTAGCCCATGCCTGGCCCTGCTGAGGCCTTCCCAGCCTCTCTTGGCCTGTACCCACCAGGCAGCCTGCTCCCAGGATCAGGTAAGTCCAGCCCCAGACATGGTGATTGCAGTTGTGGATGCAGCACGCCTGCAGCGTGAGTGTAGCATGTTGCCGCACTCATTTGTGCATAGGGGGTTGTGGAAACTTTGTACATGATGTTATGTGTGGTGTGGTGCGGTTTGTATATTGCATGTCATGGTGCAGGTTTCCATGTGGTATGTGGTGGCTTACAGCATGTTGCCGCACATGTGCATCTGTTTGTATATGGCATGTGGCGGTGTGTGTGTGTGTAGTATGCAGTGTACATGTGGTATATTGGGTCATCCATCTGCATGCAGTGTATGAGACGATGTGGTGCATGTCTGCATGTGATGTGTTACAATTTGTGCTTGCACACATTCTATGGAGCAAATCTATATAGGGGCATGCTCCAACACGCATTTGCATGTGCTGTGTCTGCCATAGGAGTTGCCATAAACAATTTTGCCCTAGATTCCCTTTCCCCTTTCCTCTAGATCAGGGGTCTCCAAACCCCGGCCCGGGGGCCAGATGCGGCCTGCAGCAAGCCTCTTTCCGGCCCGCGGCCAACCTCTTGTCCCCTGAAAGCCTCTGGCCCATTCAACTGAACAGGACCAGAACTGTGCTCTGATTGTGTCTGGAGGGTGTTCTGAGGGCCAGAGAGGTTGAATGAATTGAGCCCAGTCATTCATTTATTCACTCATCTAAGTTCCATCTCTCATTTATTTATTTATTTAAATTTTATATTGACATTTTTTTCCCGGCCCTTCACACCACACCAGATATTTGATGCGGCCCTCAGGCCAAAAAGTTTGGAGAGCCCTGCTCTAGGTATAAAGAATGAACTACATTGTATGATTAGTAAGTTGTTAATTGTTTGTGGTAGGGTGCACGTCTCACATTTTCCCACATCTATTTTTGACTCAGGTGGTGGCTGCATGCAACAGAGAGCAAACTCCCAGATGACTGCTATTTAGAAGAAGACAATTCAACAGATGATGCTTATTATATAGCAGAGCAGCAAAGGTGAGAAAGCTGTACCTGCCATAATTTGCTTTTCCCACTAAACTGCTAAAGTTACAGGTGCCCTGTACTCTATTTCAGACAGTCTCATGAATCATGGATGCATGAATCACAGCTATATATTATCTGCTTCGAGAGTTCACACTGAATTTTGTCTCAGGCAAATGTTTAGGCTAATTTGGAGGACTCTATTGAGGTGAAAGAGCTGCAGGAATTTCAAGGAGACCTTAGTGAATGCCAAGGTTTCTCTGCATAGCTCGAACTAATGCAGCCCAACCCGGAAAATTCAAGGTGAATTTGGCAAATCGTGTTTAGACAAACATGTGCTTGCATTTTCAGGGATGGTAAAATAATTCTCACGGGATTAGCAACATTTCTCGGGACGGTAACACATCTTCATGCTTCACAGCTCAACATGTGCATTTCCTTTTATTGCGTTCTGTTGTTGTACTGCCAGCTAGAACCAGTGAAGCTTCTGATCTTCCTGACTGTGGAAATATATGCTAGAGTGACCAGGCAATATACGTATGTGAAAAATCCCAGACTTCATAGATGTGGGGCATCTGTGTTCTCTCATGTTGCCTATTTGCCCTTCCTGTCAGCCCATGTTTCTCCTACCCTCCTCTCAGATTCCCATAGTACTACTGTTCCCTGCAAATTCAAAGCAGATGTACACTACACAAAGGATGCACTCTTATCCCCACTGGCACATAGAGCCACTGATGGAGTGCACACTGCATGATATGGGGGGGGGGGCAACCAGATGGCCCAGGAGAGGTAAGTATTATCTTTGTTACTTAACTCCCCATAAGTTGCCTGGCCTCCAATGGGTCTCCTCGGATGTCCAAGGAGACTCAGGGGGCAATTTAAGGCAGGGAAAGGGGGATTGGATTTTGGCATGGGTGTCTGTCACTGTGATTCTCCCCCTCCCATCCCCTGCTGAGGCCATCCCATGTCCCAGATGTCCCCCAAACTGCCCGACTGCCAAACTACTTGCTCTGGTGGGGCATCTGCAAACCAGTGTCATGCTTGCGGCATCTCCAGCCATTTACACTGGTAGCCCTGGTGCTCATGACAGCGGTGCAATTTTCATGCCATAGGTCCAGGATTTATGGTGGTGGGTCACTCCACTGTAAGGCCTGGATAGGATTGGGCTGAAAGTAAAGCACATTTTCATGCATTATAACATTTTACTAAATTTATGTTTACGCACTAAGTTTTGATTTTGTAGGCATTTGGTTTTGAGTGTGTATGTGAGTGAAGCAAATAGGCTTTTGGATCTGAGATTCCAAAAGGCCTTTGCTCTTCACTTAAAGCTGAGGTTTTCAATCTGTGCATCACGACGGTCTGGGGAGGTGGGGAAAGCCCCCAGGGGGGCTTTCGTGAGGCATCTCAGGGAGAGAAGTGAACACAGCAGCTCAGCTGCACGTGCTGGCCTCCCTACTTGCTACTTTTGTGGGAAAAAGCAGCAGCTGCTCTGGGAATGAGGTGGGTGGGGCAGTATGAGGTGGGGGGAGTGTGAAACATGGTGGAGAGGGTGTGGTGGAGCCTCCCCGGCATCAGGCTTACTCCTGAAGGGAGAGAGAGAGGTTGGCAGCCATTTGGAGAAGGCTTGGCTGGCGAGGAGGCGAGCACGAGCCTCCTCCATACTGGGAGGGAAGCTTCCCTCCTGGTACAGAGAAGGCTTGTGCTCACCAGCCAAACCTTCTCCAGACTGAGGGGAGCCCAAGGCCAGAGAGGATCTGACTGGCAAGCTCGCTCAGCTTGGGACCTTGCTTACTGGCTGGGTCCTCTCTGCAGCAGGAGGAGAGGAAGCTGGCTGGGTGGGGGTGATGCATTTGATCAGCACAGAGCCCCCTCTAGCTCCTGGCCTCCCTCCCAGTCAGGAGGGAGGTGTGCGTCGCCCTCCTAGCAGAAAGGAAACTCAAAGCTAGAGGGGGCTCCACAAGTAAGTGCATGAAGCGAGGGGCTTCCTTCCACCTAGGAGGGAGGGAGCCCAGAATTTCATCCTATCCACACTTTACTGGGAGTAAGCCCCACTGACAGTAATGGGACTTACTTCTGTGTAGACATGAATAGGATTGGGCTCTCACAGCCCAATCCTATGCATGTCTACTCAGAAGTAAGTCCCATTAGAGTCAGTGGGGCTTACTCCCAGGAAAGTGTGGAGAGGATTGGGCTGACAGTCTGTTCTTAGCCACAGGGGTGGGGGGGAAGGTCCAAATGCCACAATCTGCATGTGTAAGCATGTGGGTTATGCAAGCAGCCTTGCGTGCCCTTTGGGAAGAAAGGCGGAGTATGAATGAATGAATGAATGGGGAGCCATGACTAATGGCCACAGGGATCAGGGGACATGTCTCAAAACATGTTTGAGAACCACTGACTTAAAGTGTCATCAGCCTAGAGCCAGGAAGCTTGGGAGCAACAGTGCTGTACTCACCAATGTCTCTCCTTTGCTCCACACCACACTGAACCTGCCAGTTGTGACCTACTTATATTTCAAAGAATTTACATCTGAATGTAATCAATCATTCAACCCATATTATCTGACTGAGCACATGTGAAAAAGTCTCCCATTCAGCACCATTGGCAACCAGCTAGTCCTGCCTTGTCACAAGTCAGATGGGTGGCCAGGTTGCCACAAGGAGGTGCAGCCAGCTCTCTTTTGCCATCGTACCCAATCCCCCTAAGGGCTGGAGGTTACATTTCACTTCCCACACTGACACAGAGTGGGCTGGGGAACATCATAATCATAATAAAGCCCTGGTGTTCCATTCACTGTGAGGTTACCTGTACAGTATTGCAATGTAGGTGGCTTTCTGATGCCTAAGAAAGATGGACCATACTATGCCTAATGTCATCTGAGGATGAGAATGCTTTTTATAGGGTATTGCAGCCTCCCAATCAAAACTGGTACTGAGTGATGGTGTGAAATTGCTCAAATCAGAGTTTTCCTGAGGCAAACTGGGCTGTCACCATGAATTCACCTCAGGATGCAAAAGCAGTTTTGTTTGGTTGCACATCATTGTTCTCCATGCTGTTCACACACACGTGTGTGCGCGCGCGCACACACACACACACACACATAGCCTACATCTCAGCCTTTGTCTCACTTTCTAGAGGTCTGCAAGAAAAAGGGAAGTCCTAATTCTACAGGCAAGAACAGTCCATCCACCTTGAGCATGCAATGGAGAACCTCTAACAAGTTCCTAACTGCTGGACTGTCTATCAAGGCTTGGAAAGAGAAAGAATAGCAGAATAGCATTGCGTTTCAGCAGAAATAACACAGCTTCAAAACTTCTTTTGGGCAAATATGCACTACTCTTCATTACTGTACAGTACTTTTAATTGCAAAATGTTCTGTGTAGTCTTTGCCCACAGAACACCTTTATGAGTTAAGATAAAACTGATATGGAAAGCTAGTAATCTGACCAAGGTCCTGATCTAGAACCTTCTGGGCACATCAGTGCATGCACAAAGTTCTGTATGTATACTGAAACAGTCCAGGGCGAAGTCACCTATGGCAAAAAGTATGGCTTGAACCCAAGATAACCAGATAAGGTTTCCAACTCACCAGGTCTGCTTGGAATTCTCCAGAAGACTTCGATCCATCTCCAAGAGACTACCAGAAGCAATCCTGGAGATTTTAACAGGGTCTCCCTAGTATAATGATATACATTGTGTTGGGGGGAAAAAAATGCCAAGAATAGCTTTTGTCAGAACTGGCAATCTTATATCCAGATCCAGGGATTGCCAGCCCTCCAGGACTGACCTGGAATCTCCAGGAAGGTCTGGAACTCAGACTGAAGATTTAGTCTCCAGGATACTCACGGAGATCCCCCTCCCCCCCCCCAAAAAAAAAATGAAATAGTGTTGAAAATTCCTGAAAGCCCAGTTAAATTCTCTAGGGCTGTAGTCTTATACACACTTATCTGAGACTAAGTCCTACTGAATTCAAAGGAGGTTAGCGCTGAGTAAACATGGATTTGCACTGTAGGATTGCTTTCAGTAGTCACCTGGACAAGGGTGGTACCTGCCTGTGTGCCACCTGAATCAGCGAACCACTGCCACCTTGCTCATGTATGTCTGCATCCACCCATCCTATGCAAGGCAGGTGGGCAAATGAGTAGGTGCCTTTCCATCCCCTCTTCCCTTTACTTACAAAGATCACTGAATGCAACCTCCTTGGTTCGTGCCTCTTCTGTTTGAAGCAGAGGTGTAGCTAGGTCATTTGACACCCAGGATCTGTACATTTTCGACACCTCCCAATATATGACAAAATTATTTTCAGTAATAAACGAATAATCATAATGACCAGAAAATAAATGCAGTGAGCATTTCCCCACAAGCAAGGATGAAAGTCAGTGCCCTCCCCTGCTGTTGCTCCCCTGCACGTAGTACTTAGTGACCTACTGCCCCTGCATCTGGAGGTTCAATGTAGCCAGCACGATTAATAATCACCATTAGCCCACCATAAATTGTTAGAATTCACTATTAAGGTCATCTAAGCCAGTGACAAACAACTCCCAAGCTTCCCATCCCCCACATTAACTTTTGCAAGGAGTCCTCCAGTGGCCAAAGATCCCCCTGGGATACAGCATAAGCTGTACTGGCATTGCTGCATGGAGATTTAGTGCCTAACAGTGGCGGACCTCCCATTCGTTTGATGGGGCACATGCCCTGGGCACAGAGCCTCGCACGCCTTTAGAACCCTCTGGAAGCCTCTCTGAGACTCCTGACAGGGGTTGGAAACTGTGCTTCCATTTTTCTGGAAGCACAGTTTAAAGTGTCGGGGAAGCCTCAGGAAGATTCCCCAATGCAGCCTGGGGTTGCGCGAGGCTCCATAAGCTTCAGGTAAGTTGGGATGGGGGTGGATTTGCATGCGGGGGTGGTGACATCCCGCAAGGGCACGCCATCACAGACCTTTGGCCTGGGCACGGAGCTGGGGAGGTCCGCCACTGGGGCCTAATCCAGTTTTCCAGTCCTGATGCAGCTGCAATGCTGTGCAAATGCAGCACATTTGTAAGGGAACAAATGTCCCCTTACCTTGAAGAGGCCTCCATGACTGCCCCCCCCCACTGCAGGATGCCCATTGGCACAGCTGCATCTGCAATAGAAAGTTGGATAGGATTGGGCTGCCCTAGTTGTATATTTGTTTAGATGGAAAATTTGGAAAAATAGAAAGCAAGATGGCCATGTCATTATTATAAATAAATGGGCAGAATAGCTGGCATGTTGAGAAAATAAAGCATATTTTTTTTAAAAAAAACATAGCTCGACTGATTAGCCAAGATCCCGAGTTCAGTTACAGGGTTTGAACAATTTCCTTTGGCTTTAATAGTCAAAGGCAAGCGTGCAATTTCTTCTTTTTTAAATCATTCTTATCTTTTTTCCGTTTCTTCAAAGAACTGAAGGCAGAAAGAAGCATCACAAAGGAAGTGGTGTGTATTGTATATTCATGAGAACTTTAAAAATAGAAAATTTTGTACAACTGCAAAACGCAAGCAGGCAAAAAGAAGTCCTTGTGCATCCGGTTCAACTTCTACATTTCTAATAGCCTGGAGTCTCAGTGCTTAACTTTTAGCATTATAGCAGCCATGCAGCTAATAAATCTTTTTCCAGGGCAATATATTTTCTACAGACCACTACAGTTAGTCTTTGCTTGATATTACTGGGTAAATTATTAAGGCAGTTTTATACAATGCATCACTTTTATTCATTATTAAGAAGGCAGACCACAGATCTACCATATTTTCACTTGGGTGCCATTAATAAGAAGAGAGTTAACAGCGGCAGAACAAGAGGAAGGATTGTACACGGAGAAAACGTATCAGCAGAATTTTCTCTATGAGGCTAAAAACCAGCTGTTTAGCTGTACAACAAAAAGTGCTGATAGAAATTAACCATGTTAACTGTCATGAAAAACTAAATAAAATTTTTAGGATCATTGGGAGGGCCTGATCCTATGCTGGGGCAGAGCCGGCAGCTCACATGCTGTCCCAGCAATGGCCATTGCAAACATGTCGTAAGGCAGTTCATGGTGGCCAGGAGAGGAACGGTGCCAATGAAGAGGGCAGTGCCAATCGGCAGTGGCGTAGCTAGTGGGGGTGGGGGGCAGTTCACCCCGGGTACCACCCTTGGGGGGGTGTAACACCACAAATGCCCCAACATCTCTAACATTGTGAAGCTTAGGAGTAACTCCATCATGCTATATACCATTGAATGTGGACTTTCCAGCGGAATGCAATGCAAGAAACCAAATGGAAATATCTCCTTTCCATCAAAAGTTAAGGCCAAAAATCCAGAACCCCAAAAATGCATTGAACCCTATGAAAAATGAAACTGAGCCATATCGCGCGTTTACGTGCAAGTAGGCAAACTTGCCATAGTTCGTCAGAAAGGGCAGGCTTAGAGGAATCCAATGACACAAGAATGGTTTCTATCCAATGAAAGCAGCCCCCAAAAAACACCCAAGAAGGAAGTCCCTCCCTCCAAGCAGACAAATTTATTGAACCCTATGGAAAGCGAAAGTAAGCCACACGGTCACGTTTACTCATGAGTAAGCAAATGTGCCTTGGTTCCTGGTCAAGTCAGGCAAAGAGGAATGCAAGGCTAGCTGCATGGTCCCCATCTAATGAAAGGAGCTCAACAAATGCTCCAGAAGGGAGCCCCGCCACAAAGAATAAACCAGAGGCTTGAGCTGGTAAGGTGGGCACTGGGGAGGGCTGAAAATCTCACTGCTTTATTTGTGTGTGTGTGGGGGGGGGTGTTATTGCAGGCAGCAACCCCCCTGAAAAGAATAAACCAGAGGCTTGAGCTGGTAAGATGGGCACTGAGGAAGGCTGAAAATCTCACTGCTTTATCTGTGTGTGTGTGTGGGGGGGGGGTGTTATTGCAGGCAGGCTACAGACAAAATTCACTTGGTGAAACAGGGCTGGCTTCCCCATTTTTATGTTTTTCTTTAATTATTTATAATTATATTATTTTGCTTGATGATGACACTACCAGCCATGACATCCTTTCCCGTGGTTCCTGGACAGATTGTCATTCTAAAAAGTGGGTCCCAGTGTTAAAAGTTTGAGAACCACTGCCTTAATTCAAAACAGGCCAATGAGACATCGGGGGGGGGGGGTGACACCCTAGTGACCAAAATTCTGGAAATCGTGGCTTTTAGGAATAATACCATCATGTTATATACCATCTGATGCAGAATTTCATCCATTGCTTGTGGGGAAATATTCACTGCATTTATTTTTCTGGCCATTATTATTATTCATTCCATGTCATAACTATTACCATCTCTGTCTCACCTACCTCAAAGGGTTGTTGTGAGGACAAAAAAAGGGGAGGAACCATGTACACTACCCTGAGCTGCTTAAAGGGTGGTATAAAAAGTGAATTAATCAATTAAATAATATAATTAATTACATAATCAATTAATTAAGTCATATGGGGTGAAAAAATTTATGGGCCCCAGGTGTCAAATGACCTAGCTATGCCTCTGCCAATCGGCGCTAGGCCTCTGCACCACTTGGACACATGGCAGGAGCCAGCAGCAGTGAGGTGGCTGCCAAGCAGCAGGGAGGCATTCTGGGGCAGGGGGAAGGCAGGAAGGGGGCAAAACTCAGTCAGGGGGGTGGTGGCCTGGGAGGTATTCAGGCCCCAGAGGGGGTGGGGCAGCATCAGAGTTGTGTCGTGTTGTATTCTTGCTGACGAAAACATGTTTGTCAGCAAGAACACGCTTCGTGGATGGGCTTTTCGCATAGCTTGGTAACCCAGAAGCGTTGGTGGTTCCAGACAGAATTCCACAACCCACCAGAAATCAGGTCACAGCCCACTTGTGGATTGCAACCCACAGTTTGAGAAATACCTGTAAACTATTGAATAGTTTGGAACCCTGCGATCCATTGATTTGGTGGAATCACTTTCAATGGATGGCATACATTTGCTCATCCAGAATATCCTGCATAAATGCAGCCCAGGGTTTGAATTCCCAGATGCAACTGACAAGCTTTATAGATCTTTAGGTATGTCTCTCCACATATGGTACCATTTCCTATTTTTCATCTTTGATTTATTTAAAAAAAAACCATTAATTTTAATTAGAAAACAAACAATATGCTGCAGGTGAAATGAAAGAAAGCTAGCTTCAGGGAGGACAGAGAGAAATCACATTTCCCTTTCATTTGACAAAACACATCTTAAAGCCCAACAACATTTGCTTTTCCAAATATTATTTGAAGCAGTTCAGATGTTCCTTCAGAATGGTGCCTGGGTTTTGCAATAAGCTGTGGTGATTCTCTGTATTTTAAGATGATGTGAAATAATGTTTGAAGAAGAATCTTATCCCTTTCTCCCATCTCTTTTTAAAGAAAATTTTAAAAGGGTACATTAAAAAAAAACAAACTCATGGTTAATTGTTCTTTTTTTTCTGTTTTTGTCACATTTTTGATTATTTTCTTGGAGTTTCAGGGTGTGGCCACACACAAATGTACATGCACAGAGTGAAATTAGCAGCTCAATCCTAACAAGGCTCTGACTGTGGAACACAATCCCACTGCTGTAAATGGCTATGTGAATTCACCATTTTGAACCTGTCGCTGCAAACAGCGGTGGTGCTGGAAGCCTGCTGTCAGCTACCTCCAGCAACAAAGATAAGCAATGAAGGTGGGAAATGGCAGGAGTAGGCAGAATGGGGTGGGGAAGGGGAGGAATGGGGGAGATTCTGTACAGGGAGGGGCAGGTGGGAGGTGGAATGGGAGAGGGAGGGGTAGATCTTGGCGGTGTGTGCAAGCACCAGATCCTAACCTTGTTCTCTGTTCCCTTCCCTCACCTTTACTCTCCTCAGACATGCTCCAGTAAAATAGCTGGTTCAGATCTGAGGAGACCCATTGGGGCAGTGGAGGCTTGCGCTACGGTAAAGGAACTAAAGTTTCCTTTCCTTAAAGAGAACTCTGAACAGCCCTCCCCAATAGGATATGGTGTGCTATCCATTGGGACTACTGTGTTAGTGGGGGGATTTAGTTTGAAGAATCCAGTTGCCATCTGCTATTATGCTTTCAACAGCAGCTTGATCCACAGATATTAGCTGGTGATAATATTTATCTCCATGATGTGAAAAAACTTCACCTTCTGGTTTCTGCACATCAAGCTATTTGGTAGTGAAATGAGAGAAAGTATACAAAGGTTACTAAAGTGTTCAAAACTAAAACAAGCTCAAACTAGGCCTAACTGAATTAGCTCACACACACTTAGTCTGTATGAGGGAATTCTTCTTTCACGCGACAGTGAAGCCCTGGGGAAAGAGGAGGAGGAGAAGGGAGGAAAGAGGAACTGCTTAGAAGGAAAAGGGGCAGAGGGAAGGGATAAACAGATTATCTAGGGAGGAAGGAACCCAGGGGAAGGAAAGGAAGGTATGGAAATGCCAAAGAGAAAGGAACAGAAGTAAAAGGGGGGGGGGCTTTGGTGGGAGAGAAGGGAAAAGTTTTATGGTGTTCAGGCCACTGTGATAACCTGCTGTTGGTGACGGTTTGCTGTTGCCTGAACTGAAAACTACAAGCAAGGCATGAGCCTAGAAACAGGTTCTCACTTGTGGTGAGGCAGCTGGTCTGTCGCATCAAATAAGCACTTGTAACCAGTATCGCATGTCTCTGGAGGGAGATATGACTACACTCTCTATTTGGGAAGCTTGATGTTCCAGGACGTCTCCCAACTTTTGTGTGGCTTGAGGGATCAGTTATGGGGATTGGGAAGGAGACTCGACTGCAGTTCTCCAGAAAAAATACAAAAATCAGAAAAATTTTCCATGAACACACACAGTTCTCAGAAACAGAGAATTAAAAACAACAAATACCAAGTGTACAGCTAATATGACTTCACATGAGATGGGCAGCCCAATGCCATCCAAGTTCCTTTGCACTGCACCCTGTAGGGGAATTTCACATGCTGGTGAAATGAGATAAGGAGACATTTGAACCCTTACCTTGGAGAAACCCCAGTAGCCACAATGAGGCAACTTGAATCTGCACCTGTTAAATAGCCGGTGCATGTCCACGCTGCCCCTTGATGGAGGATCAGATCTGGGAAGGGGGGATAGAATACGGTGTGCATTGCTGCTGATGATCCTGCCCCTTCCCAGGCTTGATCTGCCCATGCCTGACCCTGTCACCAGCCCCCATTCACCCCTCCCTGCCTTCCCCCCTCCCTGTTCCGCCTTCTACTCTGGCTTACTGATACTGCGCCTGACTGCGCTATACACCTCTGGTTCCTCGAACCAACAACCAGCATTCCCTTTGAAACTTGAAACCCACCTGCTTAGGAGTACGCTCTGACCCACTGTAAAAGCATTTTCTACCTAGATTTCTACAGAACCTCTGTTGTTGCTGCTGCTGCCCCAAAACCCACTCAGCCTCCCTCGCCAACTGTCTACAAGCCTTTGTTTTGCGATGTAACATTGACATTCTTACCAGCCAATCACGGCAGAGCAGCCAGGTTCCAAGTCTTTGCATCTATGCTCACTATAATTCTCTCTCTCTCTCTCAAGCTACACATATCAGCTATCTCTGTTAGGGATTTGTTCATCCTTAATCACCACGGCTCTTGAATTTGAAGAAGGCAGTAGGAGATTATCTGTTTTCCTAAGGGCCAAACTATACATTATGAAGAACGTGTTGGTTTAGTACTGGTTTTAAAAAAAAATTTTCTTTTTTAAACAGCACTGTGTGAGTTCAGGGAGTACGGAGGCTATAACTCTTAAATGAAAGGCTTTACGATTGAAAACCAATTGCAGTTTTCTTTTACGGTAACAGTAATAATAATAATAACTGGATATTTATATACCTCCTTTCTGGTCATCGGATTACTCCTCTGCCTTTATTCAAGGCGGTTTACATAGGCAGGCTGTACAGGATGGAATCTGTGGTGGGGGCTAACTGCTAGTCCCTCACTCCCTGGTGCACTTTTGTAGCGCTTCACATGCCACCTCTGGTTTAAAAAAAGAAAGCAGGCCAAATGTGTATTTCTCCAAATGTCTTTCAGCCCAATCCTGAGCTGCCCAGGGCATGCAGTTTTGGCAGCACCGAAAATTGTTAGAGTTGCAACCCTTTGTCTGGTAAAGAGTTGTATGGAACCTTGGATGAGCAGGCACACAAAACAGCATACACCAGCAGAGTTCTTTGAATGCAGTGGTTATATTTCAGAGCAAGGGTTATCACAGGTAGAGTAATCAGTAAACAGTCCTAGTCAGCACGATGAGCAGTCAGTCCATAAACAACAAATCCAAATCAGTTTTCCAAGATACACAGTCAAAGTTCATTCCATGGTCAGTAACAACATGTATATACTCACATCCCGCCTCCCAAGTTACTGGCAGCAGTTCAGTAGTCTCCTACTACACTCCTACTGCTGCACTGGAGGCTCAACAGACCAAACATTAAGTAGTTGGAGTGGCCAATCAGTGTAGGCTAAGCCACACCCAGGGTGAGGCAGTCACAGGTGTTTGCTGATCCTGCTGACTCCAGCAATCTGCACCTGTTCCTGAACCACCTTGTTGGCTGTGTTTCTGCCTTATCCAGAACATAGACTTGACAAAAATGGCTGCTGCTGCATCCTGCGCACCTTGGGCTGCCGCGGGTGGCGCCTCAGGAGAAGGGGACTTTTGTCCCCTTCTCCCAGGTAAGGGAAGTAGCCCCGCAATAGGGCTATTCACTTTACCACCGACCAAAAGGTCGGCTGTAAGGTAAAAGCATTCATGTAGGGCGCTAAGCCCTACATTAACGGACAGGATCCGGTGGAGCAGAGCTCCACCAGACCCGCCTCTCTGCCTCCCCACTCCCTCCCCCTGGCATACCTCCCGCCCAGCCACTCCCTGTTCCCTGCCTCCCTGTCATGCCTCCTCCCCGCCCTCTCTCTGCCCTCCGCCTGCCTCCCCCCTCCCCAGAACGCTTCCTCCTCACCTCTTCCCCTGCCTCCACTTCCCTCTCGGCGGTCCGTGAGACTGCTGAGCGGCGGAGGCCGGGCACCCACCTGCCGCTTACCCAGCATCGGTGAGCGCTGGACTAGCACGGATGGTAGCCCGGCAGTAAACCTCACAAATGCGCCTTATGGCACATTTACAACAGTGCGCTCCAGGGGAAAGCCAGAGCACCGAGCTCAGGTTTGGGCTCTTCGACCCTTAGCCGTTTATAACTCCTTCCTCTACCTGTGGACTATAGAGAAGCAGGGATCAGGTTCCTGTATCTTTAAAAGTTGTGCAGAAGAGAGAATTTCAGTAGGTATGACTTTTTATCACCCCTACATGACATCATGTCAGGTAATGTTACCTTCAACAACATTCTTTAAATTCAGGAGCTGTACTCTACTTCAGGTGAATAACACTTCCCTCAAAAGAGCAAAAGAAGCACTGTCATTAAGGAACACGAGAGTGAGAGAAAGGAAGGGAAAATGGAGTAGGAAAAACACCCACAACACTACTATACCACGATCAAACTGGAATTAGAGCTATAAAAATGGTATTTCCAATGGGGAATGCTTCACACAGAGCAGCCAAAATTGAGCCCCTGAATTTCCATTGCAGGTCTGACATCTTTCCTATGAGATCTGAAGATAATTCATGTATTTGAAAAACACCCAGTAAACATGTCCCTAACAGATAGACTTGACCAAACTTCTGGCAGACAGGAATGCCCTTCAAACCCATTGTTTTGATTCAGGGTATGAAGGAGTCTTGAGATGGCAAGTCCAAAGAGAGAGCAGGAATGTTTCTTGGCTTGACCTCCAAAGCAGCTGCTGACCAGGACTGAAGATGTAGAAGGCTATTTAGGTGACTGCAAGGTAAAATGGGTTATTTTGTCAGTTGGAAAGATGAGTTCATGTGGATGCAAAGATGGGGATCCTATGGCATTTGTAAAAAAATAAATAAACCTCAAAGGTTAGAGATGAAGGAGTTTGAGTTCACTAGAAGCAAAATATATAGCACAGCCTCCTGCAGTGGGCTGCAGAGATCAAATCAAGAGAGATCATTGGAAGACACTATTCTTTATAACAAAATTATTTATCGATTAAACGAACAACAGCACAAAGAAATGTCACACGGGGTCATGGAAAAGAAATCTTTGGAACAGATGATTGGCCTGCCACTAAAAAGCAGAGAAATCACAGGAAGCATAGAATCCAGTATCTCTATTGACTTCATCCTGTTGTTTGGTCCACCACTACCCCCAGCCCAAGATAGGGTTTGATATATTTTATAGCAGCGGTTCCCAAACTATGGGTCTGGGACCCACAAGTGGGTCATGACCCAGTTTTGGGTGGTTCACAAAATTGACAGGGCAGATTAGGCTATGTGCATCAAGGGTTAAACAAGCTGCTACTGGCGGGGGGGGGGGAGGCACTGCTGTCCAATTACCATTACAGCCACACCCCTAGGTATTTATAAATCAGGCAGCAGCCTCTAGACCTCTAAAAAGTGTGGGAAGCACTGGTAGACGTACTATACATGCTCTAATACAGCCATTTTCAACCACTGTGCCATGGCTGGTGTGCCACGAGTGGTCCACAGGTGTGCCACAGGAATTTGGGGGAAGGTCATTTATTAGTAGGGCCAATGGGAGATGTGAGCCCCCCACTGGCAGCACAGTGTGCCTTGTCAGAGCCCAATCCTGGACTCAGTGCTATGGCTTTGTGCCACCGTGCACTGTTGCAAACATGCCATAAGGCACGTTTGCAAGCCTCACTGCCGTCTCAGCTCTGCGTCTCAGCTGTCTCATGGACCGCCAGGCCGCGGCACGGTAAGCAGGGCAGGGAGGGGGGCGGGGAGGAGGCATTCTGGGGAGGCTGGCAAGGGTTGGAGAGAGAGCGGGAGGAGGCATGGCGGGGAGGAGGGTGGGCGGGAGGCGGGTCCATGGAGCTCCGCTCCACCTGATCCATGGGACATGATTGAGACATACAAAATTATGCAGGGGATGGACAGAGTGGATAGGGAGATGCTCTTTACACTCTCACATAACACCAGAACCAGGGGACATCCACTAAAATTGAGTGTTGGGAGAGTTAGAACAAGAGAAAATATTTCTTTACTCAGTGTGTGGTCGGTCTGTGGAACTCCTTGCCACAGGATGTGGTGCTGGCGTCTAGCCTAGACGCCTTTAAAAGGGGATTAGACAAGTTTCTGGAGGAAAAATCCATTATGGGGTACAAGCCATGATGTGTATGCGCAACCTCCTGATTTTAGAAATGGGTTATGTCAGAATGCCAGATGCAAGGGAGGGCACCAGGATGCAGGTCTCTTGTTATCTGGTGTGCTCCCTGGGGCATTTGGTGGGCCGCTGTTGGATACAGGAAGCTGGACTAGATGGGCCTATGGCCTGATCCAGTGGGGCTGTTGTTATGTTCTTATCCAAGGTGTTTGTGGAGGGCTCTGCGCCCTACACGAACGCCTTACTTTACCACCATACTTTTGGTTGGCGGTAAAGTGAGTAGCCCCATTGCAGGGCTGCTTTCCTTACCCGGGAGAAGGGGACGAAAGTGGAGGAGAGCAGAGCAAAGGGAGAGGGGAGGGCTGAACCGGGGCAGTAGGAAGGCTATGCTGTGCTATGGAAGACCCCCCCCATCCATAAGAATGACTAGCCTCAACACAACTGGGCCACTTCTGGCCCAAAGCCTATCTGTGTTAATCACATGAAGGACATGCAACCAATTGATCTATAAATGTGGCTTGAGACAGAGTTCTCAAAGCTGATTAACTTTTCAATACTGGAAAGTGAGAGCTAGAAAATTTGCCTTTCCCAGTCATCGGCTGCTTGTTCTTTAAAAAGAATAACAATACATACTGGCTTAATTTACGTTTGGAGCACGCTTAGGCTGGCAGTTACTAGAGTAGGTCTGAACTTGTGAAGAGGGCCTCCCATTGCCTGGCTTCCTGTTGCAAGGCACACTGCCTTCGCCTGTGTTATTTCAAAGCGCTGCTCCTTGTCAGGCTGGAGGTGCTTATTTACTGCAGAGAGACAAGCCGCCTAAACAGCATTGATGAAAACATAAAAAGGATCTTTGTACAATTAGCTCAGCGTGTGCGTCTCACCTCACAGTTTTCCATACTTCTATTTCTGCCACTTTGCAGCAGGAGAGGCGGATTCCCTGGGTTAGGTGATGGCACAGGCCTCATTCTTTCAAGCTAAACAGGGCAACGTAAAAGTATAATAAGGCCGAGTGAAAACACAAGTTGCTTTTTGTTAACACTTCAGAGGAAAAGGATAGGACCATAACTATCCATCAATAAAATCGTCTCAGCATTTTGTCACCCTTTAAGCTGTCACGTTGTGAGTGCTTCCAAAACAAGGAGGCCTTGTTTTCCCTACCCCCAGTTTCTAGCTGGGGAGAGGAAGACACCAAAGCATTTCTCACACACTATCACCTTTCAGCCTCAAAACTGGCTTCAGGGAGGAGAGGAGAAGAAGGCAATTCATTGAAAGTCCAGTGTGACTGAAAGAGAGGGGAGATCATACATCTCTGTGCAGGAAGCGTCAAGAGGCACATTACCTTCAATCAAAGCAAGGCCCCAGCAGGCTCTGCAAATGTCCCACTATCTCCTGGTGTGGGGAGATGGTGATAGAAAAATCTTTGCCTACCTAATTTATGGTGTTGGGCTGCTCTTAAAAGCACAGGAATGGTATTAATAAAAGACCAAAAAAGTGTATGTGGTGATTCCATCTAGTTCTGTATTTTGCCTGCCAGGATTACATAGCAGCATCAAAAATAGCTAACTTCAATTTTTCTTCCTCTCTTTGCTTCAGACATGCCCCACACATTTGAAGAAAACTTCAGATGTTCAGCTCACTAAAGCACCTATCTCTGAAAACTGTATAACTTATTGTATAAAGAAACAGTACAATATTCTTATATTTCAAATATTGTGTGACTCTGACTGCTCCTATAAGCCCCCCTTCTTCATGTCTTGGACATTCTATAATGAACTCATTCTGAGGATGCTGAGTGCAGAATATTTATAAGAAACCATGCATGGTTTACTGCTTTCATGAGCTAATGGTGTGCTCTGCTGAACAAAATGGTCATGAAGAAATTGTCTGTAGGTATGTCTTGATCCAAGAGCTTTTAGTAGCTCATTTAGACCAGCAGGCTTCAGTCCAAGGGCAATCATTTGCAATGTTCAGTCAGTAGCTACATGTAACTCTACATAATGTTTTAGCACTACACAAATGAGCCTGGGGAAGTTCAAGCACAAGGGAAGGAGAGAATAAAAGCTTTTCACTTTCACTTTAAGAGCAATCTGCATTTAAGCACTACAGACAATTTAAGGTACTGCAAGTTTGTTAACTAACTAGGATTAGAATAGCCAGAATAATAAACATGGGATCAAACCGTGGTTTGTGATCCTGCCCTGTTCTAATCCTAACTAGTTAACAAACTGCATTCCCAAATTTTTATGTAACCTGGAATTTCAAGTTTTTTTTAAGTCAATGTTTCCATTAATATTAATTTCTTGCACTTATTGAATGGTCATATTAATTTACAGAAACTTTGATTAAGTCCTTAAGCAATTTAAATGACACATTCCTCCAAGATGACATTCTTGACAGTTATTTCTATAGCAAGACAGCTGCAGCCGTAGACTGTAGACATGTGAGAGCCTGACCCTGTGCTCGGCAGCACGGCTTCGCGAGCCTCTCTGCCAGGCTCCTGCCCATGCTAGCCTGCCGGCCAGTGCTGAGCTAGCATGGGGTGGTCGCTCAGCCTCCACGGCTCGGTGGTCTCATGGACCACCGAGCTGTGGTATGGTAAGCGGGGATGGGAAGGGGGCGGGAGGAGGCGTTCTGGGGAGGGGGGAGGCTGGCGGGGGCAGAGAGAGGGCAGGGGAGGCATGATGCGGAGGCATGACGTGGGGAGGAGGGTGGGCTGGAGGCGTGCCAGGGGGAGGGAGGGTGGAGGGTCCATGGAGTTCTGCTCTGCAGAATCCAAGGTGCTTGTGGAGGGCTCGGTGCCCTACACGAGCGCCTTTACTTTACCGCCGACCTTTTGGTTGGCAGTAAAGTAAGTAGCCCCATTGCAGGGCTGCTTACCTTACCCAGGGGAAGGGGACAAAAATCCCCTTCTCCTGAGGCGCCTCCCGCGGTAGCCCAAGGTGTGCAGGATCCGGCAGCAGCCGTTCTTGGTGCCGCCGAGCCTGGACACCCCAGGCAGTTCAGGATTGGGCTGTGAGTTAGCACTGAACCTAGTGCTGGAATGAATATTCACCGATATTTCAGATGTGAGAAAGGCACAACTTTTTAAGATGAGATTTTCAATGAGAAATTCTGGCCAAAATTTAAATACTTTGGTCTTGTGGGTATCCCTTGTTTTGATGTTGGCAAATATGAGTCTCACATGTTATCATCTCTTAGATAATAAATTGCCTGAATCTTGGGTCTTGTGAGACTGGGTCATATAAGTTCAGATAACGTGAGGTTCAACTGGTCCTCCACTTTCCTTCTCCCAAGGATTTGTCCTTCCCCTAGCCAGATATTTTTTCCATACTGTACTTGATTGATTTTTTGTTCTCTTGGTTCCCTTGGTCTGTATGGTGTTCATCTGCCTCAGAGCCTACAGTTTACAGTTACAGTAGCCAAAAGATTACAGTTACACAGGAACACTAATGCATATGTTTTTGGGTCCATATTTGCTAACTTTACCGAATTTGAGGTCCATATGAAGTGACAGTACCACATTAATGGGCATGGTATGCATTGTCTGCATAGCAGTGGCAGACCTCCCCAGCCCTGCGCCCCGGGCCAAAGGTTTATGATGGTGCCCCCCATGGGATGCTGCCACTCCCCTGCACACAAATCTCCCCCCCCCCATTTACCTGGAGCACACGATGCCTCATGCGACTCCAGGACGTGTCAGGGAAGCCTCTTGAAGGTTCCCCGATGCTTTAAACTGTACACAGTTTCTGACCCTGTCGGGAGCTTCAGAAAGGCTTCTGCAGGGGTCCTAAAGCTGTGTGAGGCTTTGCGCCCAGGGCATTTGCCCCATCAAATGAATGGGAGGTCCACCACTGCTGCATAGCAGGACTTAGTACACTGGTACAGTAGCAACCATATTTGAAAACATGGTGCTAGATTGGAGTTTTGGATTTTATTTGATCAAGGCAATTGTTTTTAGGGTCCCTGATAACTTAGGGCTAGTTCACGCATTCATCGTTTAATGACTGCAGCATTAACTGATTCCTTGCATGCATGAATGTGCTGTCACGGGTCAAACAGCAGAGAAAGGATACTAGATCACTTCATATGACCTCCCATAGAATGAGCATGTTTGGTTGATGTGACTTTAGTAACCATGTTGCAGGTACCTCCCAACTTCTCCCCCCCCCCATTGGTTTTTCAGACTGCTTGGGAGAGGAGCTTTGTTCAACTGCTCCTCTATATGTGCTGGAAAATCTGCTTTTAAAAGGAGGTAAGGACCTGCACATAGTGTGAGTTGTGCATGTCACTGTGTGAGGTCAGTCACTGTGTGGGGTCAGCGAAAATAGTTTTAAACAGTGTCAGCTTACATTGCCCTGCATATAATCAAGTTATCAATGAAGAGAAGCCATGTGAACTAAGTTACCTTTACTGCCCCTGAAGAGCTGTATAACTTTGAAATTCATGTGCTATTTGTCCTCTTTTTCACAATTCTGGATTGAGGATAGATGTGATTTATAATGGATTTCCAAATACAACAAATAAGGCTTGAGAGCTGCCTTCTTTGGGGGGTTCGGAATGGTATGGATAAAATACAGAACCAATCATCTGGAGTTATTAAAAATGATGCAGGGTTCTTGATCTGCACATCACAAACAGTATGTACAGTTATTTCTTTAGCAAAAAGAGGAACAACATGTATACACAGTGACATGCTTTATCGTGCACTAAACCTATGCATCTTTCTTGAGGGTAAAGAAGGGGAAAAGAAATCCTTCCAGAAGCTTGGCAGCGATCTGATCAATGAGACAGATTATCTTAATGGCATTGACTGTAGTCCGTCCATCTCAAAAACACAGATTTCTCTCCCAGTAACCTCTTGTTACATCAGATAAGGTTATATGAATGTTCTCATGGCAGGCAAGAGAAAAATTAGGAGGCCAGAATTACTGCAGGAAGCTCATCAGCGATCTGATTTCCGCACCTCCAGTACTGCAAGGTTGCCACTCCTGATTAGTGCTAATGGCAATCATGGTTATCCGTATCGTTATCCGTGCCATGTCATTTATTCTTTTAAGAGCACCAATATTATTTGTGTACCCATTGCAGTCTAAAGGTTATATTCTACAGTATGCATTTTAAATTTGACTAATTCTAACTAGGGGACAGGTTTGCACTTCTGGAAAATGCTGGCATAGCAGCCATTTATTTACAGTATTTATTTTTACTTACTGTATTTTTTATCCCACTTTTCTCCCCATATCAGGGACCCAAAGCAGCTTACAAAGAACATAAAAGATAGAAAATACACAGTCATAAAATCACAATTGAAACAAATACAAAATACCCTAAAAATTTAAAACAACCTCAAAACAATTACAATAAACACAAGAACAGAACAGCAGCAGGCATGTTATAGGAAACAGCAGAAACCTGAAAAAGCCAGATGTTATTGTAAAAAGACCAAGAACTCAGAAGACTTGTCTGAAAAAGGTATGCTTCATATAGGCTAAGATTAGAGATACCACTGACATTTTACCTTAAGTGAATGTTTAAGCAAATTTGGAGGTCTTTGACCAAGGAAGGGAATTTTGATGATGCTAAAAGCATTTCAACAAGGCTGGTAACAGTTCTTACACACATCTTACAGATGTTCCTGTATTGTGCCTAAGGTAAAATTCACAATGACTTTGGAAAATTCTTTCAGGGGAGGGGAAGCATCTAAGGACCTTTGAAAGAAGCCAAAGAGTTTGCTAAGATTAGCAAAATTGGGGGGAGGGGGAGAGATAGTCCTAACCAGGATTGAAACCACCACAGAGCCAAGGGAACTTTGGACTTAACTTCTCTAATTAGAAGCTTCCTTGACCAAATGTTAATTTAGAACAAAAATGGGGAATTTCAGAAACAATTTGCAAATCTGGCATGGGAGACTGCTGTTCAGAGAAAAAAACAGGAGTAAAATGCCATCAGATGGATCTAAAAGAAGCTGTTTGGATGCCAGCCAAAATTTGTATTGTAGGCAGTTTGAATATGTGCATTATAGACTATATCCTAATTTCTTTTTTTAAAAAAAAGTACAGAACATCACAAATCTTTAGGACTGTGCCTCTGAAGTCAGATTCTCAAGGCTATAATGAAGACAGCCGCAGGAGTGTTTCAGGAGCTGGAGTTGGTAGGGAGGAAAAGACCTCTGTCTCCCCATAACGTCAAGGCACTGCCAAAGCCACCCAGGCTAGGTAAGCATTGGTAAAAAGAAAAGAAGAGCAGGTTTGGGGGACAGGATTGAGAGGGGAGAGGCTGAATCTGGCCTGGCTTGGAAATGGCAAGTTATTTTAAAGGTGTATCTATTGATTTCTTTACTGCTCATTTTGTTTCAGGCACCATTCAGTATGTGTGTGGGAAAGCTCACCCATCTCTAATTGTGTGGAAATCTCAGGTCAAAATAGATGTGATCTGAAACCAGAAGTGAGACTCTCATTTTTTGTTTTATTTTTGTAAATAGCATGGGGGGGGGGGAGTCACCAAAATAACTGAAGAGATAGAACAGCTTTAGTACTTTGACCGCAATGCAGTTCTAATCTGTCGTGCCCCCCCAACCCTACATGTTATTTTTTTTAAAATGAAAAGCTCTTTCCATTGGCTATCCATGACCTCAGATAGCATATAGGGGTGTAGCAGTTGAGATCAGAACCGCAATGCAATAGTCTTTCTACCTCCCTGCTATGATTTTGGTCCCTGTTTTTTTCCTGTTCCATTTGCAAAAATAAAACCAAAACCAGAAGTCTCATGTATGTGTTTTTAATCACATCTAGTTTGATTCCCCAAAGAATAGTATAAGATGTTTTATTAATGGTAACAAACTCTGTACTGTCAGATTTCATCAGGAAAATCCAGAACAGTGTTAAGTTTTTGCCTCTTTTATCTCATTTTTTCAGATAGTTTGAACATATCAGTTGTTTATAACTTTTCTCCTGGAGCCATTAACTGCTGCACTTGAAATGAGCAATGACGAGAATGTAGACTCGATCTACAAAACCAAACCAAGCACAATATTGAGGTGAGAGATCAACACTATTGAGTACCTTTTCAATACCTATTGCAGGTGTAGCTTTTTGCTGCAGGCTTTAAAGAAATCTGCCATGTCCCTAGTGACAGAAGCATGTCTAGCTGCCATTACAGATGAAAAAAGAGCCTCAAAACTAGATTAAATTCTGCCTCTTTCAACTTTTCCACCATACTTCACCTTCAGATTTAATCTTCTCCCAGAAAACCCCTTTGAACAAAATTATATAATGGATCTTATGTTTGATATCCAGCTATTGCTCCTTATTTGGTCTTCTTTCTCTTTTCCACTAGCAAATGGCATATCCAACAGCAGTGTTTTTTAGATATCTGAAACCTTAAATTGATTGCATGCCTGCCCGTCTCCAAGTGTCTTCCCATTTTTTTTATTACAATTCTTCTCTTGTTTACCAATTCCCCCTCAGAAAATGTCTGCCTTCAAAAGAGGTTACTGTCTATCAGTAAGGAGAAGCGAGGCGTCTCTTAATGCCAACTAAGCGGTGTTGACAGAGCCCAAGAGCAGAACCTCTACAGCAGTGGTTCCCAACCTTTAGGAGCTCAGGGACCACTAAGGCAAAATTTTGAGACAACGGGGACCACATGCAACCCCTCCACCCTCGCACACCAAAAATACAATTAAATTTGTAATACTTAAGAAGATTATTTAATACTTAATGTGATGGTTGTGCTTGCATTTGCTTCACTAGCTGTGAAAGTCTTGGGTTTACATGGAATACATGGAACACATAATAATTCCCCCCCAACTCAGAGGTTTTCACACCCACCCAATTCAATCCAGTCTCTTTTCCCCCACACCAGACCACATTACGCTCAGCCCTTGCCTCTTTTAAGTGTGGAAAAACACCTCAAAAAGGGAGAGGGTAAGCACAGGGGATTATAGACAAGTCATGCAAGGTGCACTGCAAGGTCGTCAGGGGGGAAAAGGCCTCTCTTCACTTCCTGTTCTAATTGCTGTCATGCTCTAGCTGTGGACTACTTTGGTTGGAGCTGAGAGAGTGTGAGCAAGCCTATTGGTAGGCTGCAGCCACAAAACAACAGCTGCCTACTCTGCCATTAGTCTGTGGAACTCCTTGCCCCAGGATGTGATGATGGTGTCTAGACTAGATGCCTTTAAAAGGGGATTGGAGAAATTTCTGGAGAAGTTCATCACAGCCACAGTGTGACTAACAGCCCCATTCTAGGCATGTCTACTCAGAAGTAAGTCCCATTATAGTCAATGGGGCTTACTCCAAGGTAAGCATGCATAGGATTGCAATCTGAGGAGATAGGGAATTGGCTAAGTGTGGGGTAGGGGAGGGCTCCCCTTGAACAAAGCTGCTGCTGCTCTGAGGAGGAAGAGTCAGGGGTTACACCTGCTGTACTTGGCTAAGGTGGTGCCTGTTCTGCAACTTCTGGGATTGCTTCTCCCCAGGTGGGCAGCTTGCAGTAAGACAGCAGAGGTGCTGCCTGTTTCCCTCTCCAAAAGGGGTGCAAAAACCTGGTTGCCTGGATCCCTTGCTCCACCCCTGGGCGTTAGAAGAGCACATCCAGGGGGCCCAATCCTGCCAACTGGGGAGGGGGTACCAGGGCTGGGGGTTGAGCATACTGTTTTTCCCCTCTCCTGCTGCCACACTGCCTCCAACTCCCTTCCTCTGTGTTCCCTGGCCAGCTGGAGTCCCAGGGAAATCACATTCAGAGAAACCCACTCTCAGGGAAACCCCCCAACCAGCCAGCGATGCCTTTGGGAGCCTGTTCCTCCCCCTCCTCCTCCTTATTACTCCCATTCCTCCCCTCCTCAGGCTCCCCACCTCCTCCGGCGGTGGCGGCAGCCCCCCCCCCCAGGAGACTTCCCAGGCTGGCTGCAGTCCTGATTTGACTCCTGAAAAACCAGGCTGCGAGGGCTCACCTCAAGGCACAGGGTCCAGGAATGGAGGCAGCAGTGGCAGAGCACCTCTCCTCTGCATGCAGCTGAGCCAGGAGGCTGCACAAACACGCGCACCTTACAAGGTGCCTGCGCTTCACTTTTTTGCTTGTCTGGGCACTCACAGACAAGGAGGGAAGGGATGTGGAAGGGGGAGGCAGGAGATGGAGAAAGGCTATGCTTTGATTGGCTCTAAGCTGCTCTGAGCTGCTCTGATTGGCTGCTGGCACTGCAGAGGCTTTTTTTCTTCCTGGAAGGGCATTTTTTTTCTTTTTTCACCAGAGAGGTCGCAGACCACCTGGGAGGGTGCTGCGGACTACAGGTTGGGAATCCTAGCTCTACCGTAAAAGGAATTTATAGTCATAGCAAGCTGACCCAGTAATGGGTTCCTCTTTGGTAATTAATTCTGGTACCTTCGGAGAAAGACAGGTGATTGAGTGGCTCACTGAGAAGGATGGAAATGACAAGCGATGCCACTGTGCACTTCCAAGCAGTGTGGATGTGTAGGATACACAGGAAGGCAGAGGCCCCAGACAAGAGAATCTTGCTTAATATGTATGTGCGCTGGCTCACACTGTTCCTTCCCTAGCTTCAGCTTTACATACATAACTGAGAACTACATAAATTCCAGAACAGAATCTGAAAGCATGTGAATGAAAAAAGCAGATATTGGAAAGGTATTATCAAGTACCATCTTTCTCCTCTCTCCTCTGTGCAGTCAACTGATGGTACCATTTTTGTTTATTCTCCTGTTCCTTTGAGAAAACTGCTTCCATTTCCTTAAAGAGACAGGAGATTTTTTAATTATGTGTAACTGTTTTAATTATGGTTTTTAATTGCTATTCTTGTATTTTTAATTGTTGTAAGCATGGAGGCAAAAAGGCGGGATATAAATTAATAAAATAATAATAAAAAAAATAAAATAATAAACACAAAACTGTACCGTTATTGTGTGTTACTTCTGTAAGAGTGTGCTTTGTTTGACAATAATAGTGGGAGTGGGAGTCTTTCCTCCAGATCCCTCGGACATAAACCTCTCAACCAATCTAGCAAGACTTCTGAGCAGTAGACCACTTGGCTGCTTTTGTCTAAATGGGAGCAGAGATCACCACTCCCTATCAAGCCCCCTTTCAGAGGGATTGGTACACTGGTTAAGAGTGTTTTAATTCAGCAGAAGAGAGCAAGCACCCCACTGTGAATGAGTTTTGGCTTTATAAAATTGGCTCCAATCCATCTTAAAGACCAGCCACTAAATTATTGTGAGCCAAATCAGAGTATCTTCACACTTTAGTTGGGTTCCCCATTTCATTTTAGCTTAGGCCCAGAATAAACGTGCAGTACATCTGTGGGAAGTCACATCTGTGTCAATTCATGTGGGATTTGCAACCACACTTTCACTCCAGTCTTGGGGTTTATCTGTAGAAAAGTCATGCTTGTTCCTCCTCTGGTGCTGTCACACATCCTTTGGCTATCATCCTGGGTCTGCATATATCCCAGCAGCACTTGCCTGTCAAAATGGTTGGGAGTTTCCCCCTGGGGTTTGTCCTTCTGAGAAAAAGAAGAAAAAAAAGAGAAGCTCAGGCTAAGAAGAGTCCTCCCCCTGGAGACAATCTAGGATGCATCTCATCTAACAATCTAGCATCTCTTCTACTCTGAAGACTCAAAACACATGGATATCAGACAATCACTGAGTTTCCAACCATACATTCAAAACCCACATGAGAGAAGTCAATGCTACTTGAATTAAGAAGTGAAAAAATACTTGGTTTCTCCCATAGGACAAAAACTCATAGATAAGGTACCCACATGAGTTTTGCATCTAAATGTGCAGTATATCCATGGAAAATGTCGATTTCCATGTTGATCTGGGCATTAGTTTCTTGCTGCCCCTTTCTTTTTTGTGTACACCCTGAACCCCCATTTGTTCCGTTCCTGCCTTCTTGCCCCCTGGGTAATCTCCTAATCTCTATAGATGTTAGCATCCCTCAGTGAGCAATTCACATTCCTCTTGCCATCAACATCCCAGGACTAGGAGCAACCCCAAGTTATGAATCTGTACTCAAACCTCATCCCAAACAAGATAAATACCTAGCACCTGATCAGCCAATCTCCTGACCAACACTACTTGTATCTGGATTAAACTTTTGGTTTTTTCCTCCCATCTAGGTCTTGTACACTATTATGCAGAAACTAGTAACACACACACACACACACACACACACACACACACACAGAGAGAGAGAGAGAGAGAGAGAGAGAGAGAGAGAGAGAGAGAGAGAGAGAGAATCAACTTTAACAATTCCCAACTTGAAATGAGAACTTAATCATGGCAGGAGGAATCTCAATATGCACTTAATTAAATTTAGAGAATCAGATTGGACCTCTTCACTGGATAGCTATTTGAAGCTAAATTTCCAGTCATTTTTACACTGATTATTTCTGGATGCAGAGAGTAAAACCAAATAATGATCCCCTTATGATTAGCCTAGGAAAAGTCACAGAGTTGCATTTTACTATTATCACAGCATAAATGATTAGAAACCAACCAATATTCCATCCTGGATCTCATCTGAGTAAATAGCATTCTATCAGACAGCAATGACATCTCAATTAGAACTCATTAAGGCTATTTGTTCTACAGAGCTGTTAAAAATAAAGACAGTATGCCAATTCACCCCAAAGCATTTACTCCTCTGTGAGGTAATTTTTGCAAGTACCTCATCATACAATCCACATGGTAAGTAGGTTTATGAAACAGTTTGTCAAGACTGTCCTCCACAGGAGGTCCAGATATGAGCCTTGACCTTTGAAAGAGCTGAGAGCCTATGGAAGGTTGATGGATGGGCTCCCTGACCACAGTAGGAGGGGAAGGACAACAGCACGTGGGGTTTCAGGCAGTGAATTGCTTTGAACCATCCCTGGCAAGACAGGCGTCAGGGGTCTCCAAACCCTGGTCCCGGGGTCCAGATGCGACCCGTGACAAGCCTCTATCTGTCCTGCGGCAAGCCTCTGGTCCCCTGCAAACCTATGGCCCACTCAACTGAATGTGACCAGAGCTGTGCTCCAGTTGCATCTGGAAGGTGTTCTGAGGGCCGGGGTGGCAATGCACCTCCCCTCAAATGCCTTCTAAAGGCGTAAAAACATCACTTCCTGGTTTTCCTGAAAAAACAGAAGTGACATTTTTGGGCCACCTGAAGGCCTTAGTCTTTCTGAGTCTTTCTAATGTATTTATTTGAATTTTATATTTAAAATGTATTTATTTTTCTGACCCTTGACACCATGCCAGATATTTGATGTGCTCCTCTGGCCTAAAAGTTTAGAGACCCCAGATCTAACTAAAATGCACAAAAGGGATATTATAGCTGGCTTCCTTCAGAGCTATGTAAAACACCAGGGAAGTTATTAAATAGATTAGAATGCCCACTGTTCATGATGGAAGTCAATGCTCTCAAGACTTTCCTACCATTTCACCTCAGTAAAGGTCCATGTTATGCAGGAAGATAAGTGGACTAGCTGTGCTATCTTCAGTGACTTGCAAAAAGACCCAAATATATTTCTGTTTGCGGAGCATTTGCATTTTGCCTTCAGTGGCATTTAAAACAAAAACAAGCTATACTTACTAGTTTAAGTATAATCAGCGGCAACGGTAATGGGAAATCGATGTACCATAATTAACTTTGAATGGAGTATCCTGGAAACTTGGGAACGATTTTAGTTCTTAGTGGTAATTATTACCAATGGAAGTGAAATGTTTCCAAATGATTCCTTATTAATATTTAAGTTGCCACATGGGAGGCGGGTTCCACGGTGACACCTGCTCTTCTGTGCTTGAAAGCCTGCAAAGCCGTAATCTTTTTCAGCTTTCCACAGAAGTTAATCACTAGATTGGAAACGAATAACCAGAGAGGGTTCATTAACCACTGCTAAAAAAGGATACCATACTGCCTTTTTTACTGTAGCTTGAACATCTGCCCTGTCTTTCAGTGAAGAACGGTATATTAATATAGTAATTGGACAGCTGAACAGGCTGAAGATGCCATCAAGGTAGAGCCTACATCACAAGAATTTTGGTGAAGAAAAAGCACACAGTGGGGCTACATCATACATTTTTTTTAAGCATGTACTAATATTTTACATGTTGCAAATGCCCACATCACAGATTCATCTTAAGGGATCTGAAGAGCCTCTCGGAGAAATCTCATCAACATTATCAAATTTCTCCATCTCTTAAAATTCTTTATCTGTGTTGTTTGGTCAGAAACCTTCAAATTCCTCCTGGAATTTTACAGACAAAACTCAGCAATAATGTTGAATGTGCAGACACTGACAAACACACACACACACACACACACACACACACACACACACACACACACACACTTTTTTGTTTCTTTTCCTCAGTATTCTTCAGATGCTCAAGCAGAACCCACCAAATTGCCTCACAATTCCTCTTCACGTCAAATTCTGTGATGATTCTCGTGATGTTACAAAGTAAATTTTTGGGAGCCAGATGAAGTCCAGTTGGTTAGCTAGAGATAGTCACTTCAAAATACAAAGAAGGAATACCAGTAGAGTAGAAAAAAGGGAAATTTCATTTTTTATGGCATAGCTTAGTCTTCATTTATTACAACAGAACATATTTAATAACAAAGGTGATTCCATTTAATCTGCATTTTGGCCACTTCCCCAGACGAGTTCAGAATGGAACTCGCCTGGGTCCATCAGAACTTCTAACCAATAGAATGCATTTAGAGTCTTGAATATGTGAAAACCTCCTTGAGAACCAAACAATATTAGCAGATTTTTTTTTCTAGTTTCCAATACCACACCTTGTTGCAATATGCAAACACATTTTATTTTTGTTCCCTTTTAACTATCTTTTTGGGGGGAGTCATCTTTTCAGCTAGCTAGCTAGCAACATGTAGTAAAGCTAAATGCCACTAAATCTACAGTAAATCTACATGCCACTAAATGAAGCACCATAAACACTTTTATGGTTGGCTGAATATGGCTGCTAGAGAAGCTGTAGTTAAAAAAACCACATAGCAAGAACATCTGAACTCAGTTTGAATTAAATTCTTAAATATATCAGGAAGAAGAGAGGTTTTTCAGTAGGAGAGGGAAAGTGAAACCTTGGCCTGCTGGAACCAACAGTAATGTTTTCATTGGCTTTCATAGACAAAGTTTGGCTAGCAGATAGAACAAATCATGTCGATTACTATCTTCACTGGCGTGCAAATAGCTCGTGACCAAACATCTTTGTGTCTCCCATTTGGCTGAGGAATGCAGAGAAACATATAATAGAACTACAATTGCCCTTGGTTGGAGCACAAAAGAGAAATTTGAAACGTCTCAATCTGGGCTCGGAGCTCGGAATCACAGAATTCTGTGTTTCCATCTTCTTGTTCTTTAATGAGCATTGTGTGCTTTTTTCAGTTTTTTTCATGTGGGGAATGCTCAAATTCCAATTCTAATGAGAATGTTGAAAGTTGGCACTCAGATCCACGTTTCAGCACAGACGTTGCTTTTGAAAAACAGTGTTCATCTGTACGTAATCTAAAAACATTGACAAATGCAGAAAATTCATTTGGTCAAATCCAGCAAAACTCTGCATGTATCAACAGCCTTACACAGACATTTCCAACATTGGGATGCGGGTGGATGCAATTCTGAAATGCTCATATCTGTTGGCATTGTGAACCTCACCCACACTCTGTTGAACTTGCTGCATGTGTTGACATGGATGCCCCGTGACTCCACCACTGTCTATAAGATTCTCCACTTAGGCACTCCCCCCCCCAGTATTTTGAGACAATCTTGAAATGTATTTGCGTACGTGCAACATGTTTTTCCCCACAGAGCTGTTTGTTTCTGCTTTGGGGCAGTCCAATCCAACGTAAATTCTCGCATGACAATGCAGTGGTGCTGACTGGCAATGTTGCATCCCACTGGGGGTTTTTGGCTGCTGGAGGTCTCCTCGAGGTAAGGGAACATTTGCCCCAGGATAAGCCCCAGCAGCTGCAATGGGTCAACTTGGACCTGCGCGAGCCATATCACTGGTGCAAGTTCGTGTTGATCCATGCAGGTGTATCAGGCCTGGGAACAGGGTTTGGTCACAGTGCCTGCTGGTGCTGCTGATCCCATCCCAGGCCCGATCCGCCCACCAGCCTCCATCTCTGACTTGCATGCATATAAGGGATGATTCATGTCCATATTTGTTCCGACGACACATATGGCTAAGTTCCAATATTGTGGAGGGGTGGGGGCCAAGATTGCAACAAAACAGAAATGCACAGCATAATTAAGTATCACAATAATGTCAAATAATTTAAAATATTGAGTATTTCCTTAGAACAATCAGCTAAAGTTTCACAAGTTGCTTATCTTTCATGCAATGCAAAAAAAAAAAAAAAAAAAAAAACCCAGTTTTTCTAAAAGTAACCTGTCTGTATTTGCTTATAAAATCTCAATTTTTGCAGATTGGACTTAGAGTTAAAATGACTAGAGAACCGAGGAAAGAACCTAAGTATAGCAGACAATGTGTTTAAATAATCAATCAGTAGCCTCTGCAATTGGGTTGAAATAAGAACCAGTTTACTTTTCAGGGAAAAATTGCTGAAGTGCACAAAGTAGTTAATTCCATAGGCATGCAGTGTCCCTATCCATGAGCTAGACATGGACTTTTGCATCTCATATTTCCATTTTAGACCACTACAAAGATAGTACAAATTAGTGCTATCCTGAACCTCCATAACATTTTTCAATGCACCTTTCATGGGTTTTGGGGGGAGGGGAGAGTCCTTCATCAATTTCTGGGACATAACATTGCCAATGTTTTGGGGGACTGAGGGTGGCTGATCAATGGAGGCAGAGGTGACATTGCCATTCCCTGGTGCATTCTGGGGGAAAAAAATGCTGGCTAGCAGGAGCCAGGTGCCAAGTTCATAGTACTTCAAATGCTGTTGCCACCCAGAGATATCTCATTTTCTATACAAGAAAACTCACACATACCACTGCTAAAAACCTTTGAAAATGTAATACCCCTCAAATTTTCCAGGGTTAATTCCAACCCACTCCAAATCTCCATACTTTGAGAAAAGTTCTCTTGCTCAAGTCAGTAGGACGCAGCCTTTGTTGTAAAGGAAGCTCACATGCAGTGCCCGTGTATCAGCTGTTGGCTGCGTGTTCTTCATCCACAAGCAAACTTTGTGCATCACATGCGCGTGCTCCGTAGTTCCTCACAACAGGAACTTTTTTATACAACCTTTGGGAGATGTGTCTCATGTGTGCACAATACGAACAGCTTACAGGAGTGAAACACATAACAGTAACTAGATTAGTGAGGAGAAACCACAACTGTGTGTTAAGTGGGCCTGAGTTCCTACCTGTTACATGGTTGCTAGCATTCTTTTTAGATTGTTACTCCCTGCCCCAACTGGAACAGCTGGGTAGGTAATACATATGTCATGAGGTGGTTATCAGGTTGGGCCCAGCCACCCACCCCCAATCCTTACTTCTCCAGATGGGCCCAAGGGGGGACAGGGTGCAGCAGGTTGGCCCAGGGGGTGATAAAAGAGCTTCAGAGACTAGCTGCACAATCCCATGTGGGTTTAATTGGAAGTAAGTCTAACATACTTCAATTAGGCTTACTCCCAGGTAAGGGCATAGGATTGCAGTCTATATCTGGTCCACTGGCTGCAAAATGACGATCTCTTTAGCTAAAGGGGAAAAAAGTCAGAAAAGAACAGCTGGATCAGGCCATAGGCCCATCTAGTCCAGCTTCCTGTATCTCACAGTGGCCCACCAAATGCCCCAGGGAGCACACAAGACAACAAGAGACCTACATCCTGGTGCCCTCCCTTGCATCTGGCATTCTGGCATAGTCCATTTCTAAAATCAGAAGGTTGCACATACACATCATGGCTTCACCCAGTAAAACAGTTGCATGCCTTTGTTAGGCTGTATCAGATAACTAGACATTGCTGATCAGCAGGAAGCATAATCTGCCTCTCTAGAGGCTTATGGCAACATGATTCACAAGCCACCGGGTAAGCACTTTAAATGGCACATTCCTTAACAATTCAAAAAGTCAGAAGGATACGATGAAGCTTCCTGCAAAATACAAGCCTCAAAATGACATTCAAATTACAGTCCTACTCTGGAGAGTGGTGTTGTGGAAATGGTAATATGCAGATCCATATTTATTATATCTCAACGACTTCTTTCATTTTACAAGGAAAGAGATATATTTCATAAGTGGCTGGCCTGCCAGTCTCAACTGGGACCTGAATGACAAGCTGTATTCTTTCTGACTGGAGAATTGCTGGCAAATAACAACTCTTGCAGGAACCAAGTGGAGATGCACTGTTCTGTATCACTGAGATTGTTGTGAAATTAGGCTGGTTGTGGACAAGGCTCCTTGTGTCCTGTCAGAACCTGACTCATCCTCCTCAAACTGGCCTATACATTTGGGAACAATGAGATGGGGACAGAGTGGAGCTTTATGACTAAAAATGAGCAAGAGGAGAGGGAATGGCCCACTCAGGGATCTAGAGCCCAATCAATGCATGTCTACTCAGAAGTAAGTCCCATTAAAGACAATGGGGCTTGCTCCCAGGTAAGTGGATAGGATTGCAGCCCTTTCCTGGGTTTGTGGCATGGAAGACACCACTGTGTAGCTGCTTCCCATGACAAATCTGAAGACCTAAATGGTTGCTGCTATTGTTATAAAGATGCAGTACGTAGCTCTGGAGGCCAGTTGTTTCATCAGCATGGCTCCATGATTGAATCTGGAGGATGAATCATTGATGAGGACAGCTAGACCCTTCTTTCGTGTTAACCATTATTCGTTTACAGGGTCAAATGTGCTGTGCAAGCATGGTGTAGCTGCCCATGAAATTTTTTTCAAGAAACAAGAGTCAGGCAAGGCATCTCATAGGCTACTCGGATGGGTGGGGTTGGTTGTTTTAATAATAAAACGGCCTCTAGGCATGGGGAACCAAAGTCCTCTTGCCATCAATCCTGCATCAGAGTCATAGCATTGGTTCCCTAGGGTTTCTCCTGTTGAGTTGACTATCAACTAGAAATGTGCTACAAGGGGCACAAATAACATCAGTAAGGAAAAGGAAACTTATAGTGTAGCAAGGGGACAAAGAGCAAGCAGGGTGGAGTGGTGGCCCTCCTGCCATTTGACCACTCTTGCACCAAAGCTTGCACCAGGGGCTTGGCTGCACCTGTGGGCACCCAGAAGTTACATCTAAGCTGGCACCAAACATGAGGGCCTGGGTATACAGAACTGGCCAGGAGGCTGTAAGGAAAGCATTACAAAAGAGGAAGGACAACCTAGTGAGGAAGGAAAGGTACACCTCTTTCAGGGCAGAGATCCCCAAGGGGAGAGAGTGAGACTGGAGAGCCTCTCACCGAGCAGCCTGTTGTGCTCAGCATGTCAGTCAAAAGGAGAGTTGTTTGCCCAAAGAGGATTCTTGAGAGGACATCAAAGCAAGACACCTGTGGAGAAAAGTGACACCTGAATGAAAATAAATTCTGTTCCTATGGATACAATTAACCTCTGTTCTCCTTGGACTCCTTTCCTCTCACCACATGGCACACATATGATGGAGAGTTGTCCCTGGGCACTACTGAGGTCACAAAGCTGTTTTGCATATTATGTGGAATGAGGTGATAGGCTGAAGGGCTAACATTCTGTGTGACCTGTGCTTCTCTGTTCTTAAGTTGATAATTGAGGAGCACTGGCATTCCTGGAGGGGGGGCAAAATGCTAAGTTTCTTCAGGACACCCCTGTAGAGAGGCCCTCCCCCTTGCCTTCTGAGCCATTTGGGAAGGTGAGAGCAAAGCGGAGGCTTCTTCTCTGTGTTGCTTTCGCAGCCATGACTGGCTTGGAAGAGAGGGGGAGGGACCGCTTTACATGGGCGTCCCAGCACCTGAAAAAACTTAGCATTTTGCCCCCCCCTCCTTTCAAGGAACATCAGCATTGAGGAGATTATGTACATACTCCACAGAGACATGTGCGAAGGCAGGGAGGACTTACATTTCTTCCCTTGGGCAGAGGGTCAACTTAGATATGACCAGAACATGCAATGCACCCCCCTTTTTTGTTAAAGAGAGTGCAAAGGGGGTTGAAACAGGGCAATACCATGGTGGGGGTGGGAGCTTGAGGGCTTTGCCCCTGCTGCAATTGTAATTTTGATTGCTCCCCCCTTCATGTTTTTTGATGGATGAAAAACTCTCTTTATAAGCCAATAGGCAGCTTTTCTCCCCAATTAAAATAACATGCAAGGAGGGAGATCAGAATCACTGCTGGGTCAAAATCCTAAAGCTCTCCTCTCCCTGCCACAGTTTTGCTCTGGTTTGGCAGAACTTAGAACTAAAACTTAGCTGACTTCACCTTTTAGGAATATAGTTTCCGAGATCAAGGAAACTGCCATGCCAAACCAGCAAATGGGAAGCAACTAGCCCACCCCCCTCCCCCAGTGAAGAACAATGCTGAAACCAATTTCTAATTAGTGGTCCACGTACCTTGGCCTTGCAGAAATCAAAACACCTTGGTAACACAGGTGATAACACAGGCTGGTTCTCTCCCTGGCAAGAAGGCCTAGCAAGGTCATAGCAGTTTGAAAACCCCAGTGGCTGTTGGGTTGCTCTACCAGCAAGGATGGCTCAGGCTTTTCATACAAGATGGATTCCAAGGCACCACAAAACAGACTCCAACTTCACCCCCCCCCCCACAGCCAGGGTGACCAGAGACCATGGAGGACATACATAGTGCCTATGCCTTTAACCAGGTTATGGAAGAGGGCATTTGGGCAAGTGGAGCTCAACATGGAAGGGTTTCAAAAGCTGCACCTGCCAAAATTTCCTCTTCTATATAAAAGGTATAGGCAATGTGTCCTCCATTGTATGTGGTCACCCTGGGGCCCCACACCAACCCCAATCTGGATCAATCTCCCTATGGCTGCCATTTGTTCCAGAAGGAAGCATGCCCTCTGTACCATCCCCTGTGGCTGCTATTTACTGAATTAAATACAAACCCATCAGACCTAATAACAAGATTAACGTAATGTGTCATTTGTTTTTAGCCTCCACGGATTTAAGACTTGATCTCTTCTAACCCGTACTTTTTGCGCAATTGTATGAAAATACAATTTTCTGTTGCAGAGCTTCACTGCATCACTCAGGGAGCCAGTGAGTAGGTCATTCAGTCTTGAGAACTGCTCTATGAAAGTACCTTGGGCTAGTAGTAAGGAGCTACAGTTAGCTTGAACATTTTGTGTGTACAATATATCCTTAAAATATTACAGTGCCTCTGCATAAAGTGCCCCGTAAATGTTGCTCTTTGTTCCAACTGACTATGTTCAGAGGTTGCCACTGTCTTCTTGAGACAGATCTTTAGGCACACAAATCATTTGGCAGTGTCTTGTCTTAATGTGAATATTCTGTCCGAGTAATAGTCCCTCTACCATGTCCCCAAGGCTGTGTGGAAAGACAAAAGTGGCAAGTGCTCTATCAAAGGGACACCATTCTTGCTGGCTCACTGACTTGAAAGTTGAGCTTCATTTGACTGCAGCTTGTGGAACTCCCATTCCTTACCCCAGGTTCTGGAAACATGTACCATTTCTCTGTGAAGTTCTTTCAGTGCCTCAAGGATTTCACCCTTCAGATGCCCTCTTCTTCCTCAAACACAATTGTGAGGTCACAGGAAGGTAACATGAAGCCATGCACACAAAGAGAACTGTAACATGAATAATTTCGAGGATGGGCAGAGTTCCAAAGACTGTGATATGCAACATGCTTCATGTGCCCAGCAAGTTACAACCTATGCTGCTATTATCTCCCTCTTGGCCTCTATTGCTTTTTGCAAATGAGAGAGAGAGAGAGAGAGAGAGAGAGAGAGAGATTTACCTCTTCCTCTTTATTTCTCATGTTATTCAACTCAAGAATAAACTTGGTTAAAGCTATACAGTGGGTTCACATTATCCGTGGATTCGGTATCCGCAGATTTGACCCACCAAGGTGCTTTAAAAACAGTGCCCTGGTTTTTGCACCAGCATAAAGCACCTTGCTCTACTGGAATGCTAGTTCTGGCAACACAAGGGCTTGAAAGGATTGGGCCCTAACTCCTTTAAACTTGGTTACAGCTATACAGTGGGTTCACATTATCTGTGGATTCGGTATCCACAGATTTGACCCATCATGGGTCCTGAACTCATGGTGAGAGAACCCACAGAGAACCTTCTGGATGTGACCTCCAGTTATAAGCTCCTGCCTACAACACAGATAGTGTTACGTGAAAATCCCATTTTTCCGTAGTTGTGATTTTATATCTGGTTATGTACTATGGACTAAAATATCATGCAGGTGTGCTGTGTGACCTCAGCACACAGGCCACAATCAGGTCAAGTCACAAGCTTACACAACCTCCACCTCCCTGTGGTCACACATTATGGGAGGAAGTCTGGCATCTTAAATCATTGTTTAAGTGTCTCCTACATTACTGTATTCATTGTATTGTTTTAACCCAATCACTGTTGTATGCAAACGGGTCTCCTAATTCAATCACTGTTTATGCAAACTTGAACTGCCTTATTCATTGTATTGTTTAAGTTCCCCCAGCTAGGAAGCCAGCCATTTGACCCCATTGAATTTTCCTGATAACATCCTGATCCTTTCAATGTTTTACATACCCTGCTGTGTGGTAGTAAGCAAGCTACCATCCAGCTTAGCACTGTCTGAAAACCCTTTTTAAGAGAGGGCTTCCTGCCACATGGTCTCTCTTGTGTTGGTCTTGAGTGTTGGGCGGGTTAGGACAGACAAAAGAAAATATTTCTTTACTCAGCGCGTGGTCGGTCTGTGGAACTCCTTGCCACAGGATGTGGTGCTGGCGTCTAGCCTAGACGCCTTTAAAAGGGGATTGGACGGGTTTCTGGAGGAAAAATCCATTATGGGGTACAAGCCATGATGTGTATGCGCAACCTCCTGATTTTAGGAATGGGTTAAGTCAGAATGCCAGATTTAGGGGAGAGCACCAGGATGAGGTCTCTTGTTATCTGGTGTGCTCCCTGGGGCATTTGGTGGGCCGCTGTGAGATACAGGAAGCTGGACTAGATGGGCCTATGGCCTGATCCAGTGGGGCTGTTCTTATGTTCTTATGTTCTCTCTCTGGCTCCCCCTCCAAGGACCAACACATCTGTGTTGTGTCAGAGGGTCCTCCACACAGGACTCTTCCCCCCCCCATCCAACTGCTCTACAAGACAGGTAACTATCTTGCGTCTGGAACTTTTTCCCTTCTTCCCCCCCCTTTTTCTCCCCTTCTCTCCCCATTTTTAGTTAGCAACTGGGTTTGGCAGATCAGGAACCCCAAAAATCCTTCCCTACAACCTTTCCTTTTTCTAATTTCCTCAGATGCACCAAATACTCTTCACACGCAACCACCATGAAAGCTAGGTACACTGGATTCAAGTATTAGGACCAAGAAACATACACTTATCATTTCTCCATGTGCATTATGTTTACCTTTGTGCTTTTGTAATAAAACTATAATCGTTTATTAAAAGTTATCTTTCTCTGTCTCCTCTTTAAGCTAAAGGGAATTTCTCTGCATTATGCCGTCTTGTTATCCAGCCTGCGATCCTGAGGTTCCAATAAGGGTAGTGTAATAATTCCCCTACACAAAACAGCCCTTTTGGTAACAATAGAGTTAATTAGGCAGGCTGAAAGGAGAACCATATGCATTGCTTCTTTCACAAAATATTCAAATGGTGATAGTGGTGAATCAGTCTGAAGATTCCAAGCAGGCTGGTTAAAATAAATTAAATAAGCAGCCCACGGCACTTGATATGCGCTTTTTAAAGATTCTGGCTAAGATCATACTGAAAGACTTTGTGCCAGACTGAGTTACAATTTAACACACACACACACACACACACACACACACACACACACACACACACACCATATTTCAACAAACTCTTTGTTTAACTGCCACAAACCTTCCCGGCCTCCGGTGGTTCTCCCACCACTCCTAATTACAGAGATATTTATGTATCAACAGAAAACCTTCCCTTTTATGAAGCTTATGAAGTTTCTGATTCACTCATTCATTCTTTCAGTTATAACATCAACATTCCTAACCTTGAGAGATAGTATTATTTGCCTTTTGACTCACTGGTCAAAGTCCCTGTCTTATTTCCATTATGCACATCTCAGAACATCAATGCTATGGCAACCTCTACCAGAAGACAAAGAAGACTACAAAGCCCTTCAGTTTGTCTCAGAATTCACAGGCTAGGATTCAAAAGATAATGGCTTTCTGCATGCTTATGGAGATAATAACAACAACAACAACAACAACTTTATTTTTACCCCGCCTTTCTCCCCGAAGGGACTCAAGGCGGCTTACAACAGATTAAAAACATAATTTAAAAACAAATAAAAACATATTAACACATCATAAAAAACAGGAGTCAGAATAAAAAATAGGTAAAAAGAGCATAGAGCAGCAGCAAGTCATAAAAGAATCAGGCCTGTAAAAAATATTAAAAGATGTTAAAAAGATGTTAAAAAGGCCGAGAACTCAGAAGGCTTGTTTAAACAAAAGTGTCTTCAGGCCTTGCCGAAAGGTCTCAAGAGAGGGAGCCATTCTTAAGTCAAGGCGAAGGGAGTTCCATAGCATTGGTGCCACTACTGAGAAGGCCCTATTTCTTGCAGCCGCCCCACGTACCTCCCTAGGCGGCAGCACTTGTAAAAAGGCCTTCTCTGATGACCTAAGAGGACGAACCGGATTGTACGGGAGTAGGCGATCTCTAAGATACCCTGGCCCAGAGCAGTATAGGGCTTTAAAGGTCAATACCAGCACCTTGAATTGGGCCCGGAAACGAATGGGCAGCCAATGCAGCCGCTGGAGAAGCGGACTGACAGAGTCAAACCGCCTACCTCCAGTAACAACACGGGCCGCCGCATTCTGCACTAGTTGCAGTTTCCGAACCGTCTTCAAGGGCAGCCCCACATAGAGCGCGTTACAGTAATCTAATCTCGATGTCACCGATTTTTCAGTGGGACTTTGTTATCACAGTCCAAGTGGCCTACTGCTGACCATCCACCTATGTCTTACTCAGACCGAGGAAATCACACATGGGGCAAATCCTGTTTCTGAATTATTATTCATTAAACCCAAACTGGAACACACAGCCCTCTTCCAGGTGACCTTCAACTTATCTGAATATAAGGGTGAGGCGAGAAAAACTGCATCTGCTGAAATTCTCTCCTTTAAACACTCTTGAAGGTATACTGCCATCCTTTGTACTTACCCACCAGTCTGAGTTGTATTCTTGGACATGCAGCATCTTGGATATTGGGCATGAACTAGGCTGCAATTCTATGCAGGCTTTCCTGGGAGTAGGTCCCACTGAAATGGAGTGCACTTCTAGGTAGACATGCATAGGATCCTCAAGGGATTGTGCTGTTATTTCCTTAACAAACATCTTCAATTGCTTCTGCCATTTTTCCAAGAACACACATCTAAACAAGAAGGTGATGATCAGCATCAAAATGCAATTTCCTAAAAGTTTACAGAGCGAGCTTGGGTGCCTGTCTGCCTGCCTTCCTAGCAATCCAAGGTTTTAGTAACAAATGCACTTGCAGCTAGATGTTAACACCCAGAATTATTTGGAGCTTTGCTGACCAAATGCAAATGGGTTTTGCCTAGTTGTTTAGGAGAAAGAATTTTGACAGTCCAGCTTCTCTGCCTACTGCATGAGAAGCTGCATATGCCCCAATTCCTGTTTCTATATAAAGGCAAGGGTTCTACATAAATTCCTTCTTCTACATAAAGGCAAATCCTTCTTCTACATAAAGGCTCCTTCCAGTTCCAGTCACCTCATATGGACAGTATAACCCTGAATGTGACAACTCTATGAGTTTGGATCCAGACATGAAAGAGTTATGAATGTAACTTCCAAAGTCAGGTGAGTGCTTGCTAAACCTACCATAGAAGCTGTAAGGCAGGGGTCTTCAAACCCTGGCCTGTGGGTCAAATCTGTCTCTCCAGAGGATTTTATCTGGCCTGTGTGGTTCCCCAGTGTCTCGTGGTTAAAATAGCTGAAAAAATGCATTTCTGGGTCTTCCAGCATGGATATATACTGCATTTGGCCACAAGAGGTGCTGAATGGAATGGAATGGAATGAAACAGTTGCATTCCATTCCATTTCATTCCATTCAGCACCTCTAAGTGGCTGAATGTGGTATATACCCATGCTTTTTCAATCCTTTTTCAAAATCCATACCCCCCTCTTCCTGTGCAAGTCAATTTTGCCCTCTGCGCCTCTCCTTCTTCTGCCCCCAGCCAATAATTGTATTCAATCAAACTCTCAGCACATTGCTTCTCTGTGCATTTATTATTTATTTATTTTCTGGCCCTCAACACTGTGTCAGATATACGATGCAGTCCTCATGCCAAAATATTTGGAGACCCCTGTTGTAAGACATCAAAGGACAATGGAGGGATAGAGCTACTTTCTGTTTCAACAGAATGCAATACATTTCTTTGTCATGCTAGGCATAGGGGCAGTGATAAAATAATTTCTTAATATTCTGTGAAACGCTATAAGGGACTTTTGTTAAGAACATGAATACACCTTCCCCAAAGGAACAGTTTTTATTGGGGCATAATTTGGATATAATTGTCAACCCCAGGTTTTCAGCTGCCATGGATCTGGCTGGTAATAATAAAGCTTGGCTGAAAAAACTATCAAAGGAGGCCAGAAGTTTCCTTTGAACTAATATTTATTGCATTTGCCCTTTTGGTTTCTGAGCCTCCAGGGCTTCAGTAGGCTGAAAACCTTTTTCATTTTCAAGATTCCCAAATAACATCCTGAATATTGCTATCTAAGAGGTTCAGAGTAAAGTGCAGAGCAAAAGTACCATAATTTTGTACTTTGTATCTTTTAACACACACACACACACACACACATACACACACACAATACACTAAATCCCCAACATATGTACCTGTTTGATTACAGAGGTTTGTCCAAAAGTTGGAAGATACATACCTCAAAACAGTCAACTTTTGCCAGGCCAACAGTATCAAGCCTGTGCAAAAGCACCACAAAAGCCACAAAGGTGAAAGCACCAGCGCTTTTGTCCATAACTCTGGCATCTGTAGATTGGACATCCATAGCTCAGGGAGCCAAGTTGCTATATGAAGGTATCTTGGGCTTGTAAGGAGCTACAGTTAATTTGAAAAATTTGCACGTATATAATATTTTAAGGATATATTGTTCAGATTAACTCTAGCTCAAATTAACTGTAGATCAAATTATGCAGAGGCACTGTAGTGACTCTGCATAAGGAACCCTGTCCCTGTAAACCAGGGTTGCCCAAACCCTGGCCCTGGGGCCACTTGCGGCCCTCAAGGCCTCTCAATGCAGCCCTCAGGGAGCCCCCAGTCTCCAATGAGCCTCTGGCCCTCTGGAAATTTGTTGGAGCCCACACTGGCCCGACACAACTGCTTTCAGTGTGAGAGTGACTGTTTGACCTCTCACATGAGCTGTGGGATGAGGGCTCCCTCCACTGCTTGTTGTTTCACGTCTGTGATGCAGTAGTGGCAGCAAAGGAAAGGCTGGCCTTGCTTTGTGCAAGGCCTTTTATAGTCCATGAGCTATTGCAAGACCTTCATTCATTCATATAAGTTCATCTTTACTATATTCATTTATGTAAACTTATGTAAATTTACATTGTTTATTACACTGAAGTTGTAATTTCATAGATTTGCCTCCCATGTAACGGAGCAAGTTCCTACACTCCACTGTGAATCTATTCAAATGTATCCTAAAGCTTCCATTGTAGTTTTTTTCCCCTGAACTGTGGCAGATAATGAAGTGTATTTCAGCAGCATGATTTGTAAGAACAAATCTTCAGAATAATGTGTGTTTTCCTTTTTTTAAAAACAAAAACAAAAACAAAGTCAATTTTTACGAAAATTGCCAATGTCACTTATTTTCGTTAAATGTTCCGCTGTCATTGACTAGATAGCATTAAAATTGCAGGTTTGTTTCTGTCATTTTGCAACATAAAAGGTATTATCATCAGACTGTCTCAGTAATTCAGCCCAATAGAATAATAACGTGCAGGTTTCATCAGTCAGGTTCGGAGGCTTCTGAATAAATACCAAGGACAAAGACATGCTCTTGTTGGTCAAGAGAATGGGCTGCGAATGACGCCTGTGGTCTCCTACTTTGCTTCCATTAGCATTGTAATCATTGCAGAAATCTTTCTTTGTTCATTTTCTCAAAATGTACACCAGGGAAGGTGGGGTTTCTTTAAAGCTTTCAGCATTAAAGCATTAAATGCATATCAAGGAAAGCATCTCTCTATAACCACCCTGGACTCTGTCAATTAAGTGAAAGAGAACATCTCCAATCCACCAACAGCATGTGTGGTATCGTCCTAAGAATATCACCATTTTGGTTCATTGGTTAGTGTGGTCTCGGGTTGTATGAAATACCTCAATTTTGAAAGACACTCGGAAACTCAATTTATTTCTGAGTTAGTTATTAAGTTCTATTTAGCCCTAAACCTTGTTTTGGATAGGGAAAAATAAAATCTATTTTTGACATTTCCTCTGAAGAGAAGGGAGGATTCTCTTTTTAAAAGCCTCCCTATTGTAAGTTTGCATTGTAGCGCTAAAAGTTTTCCACAGAAGCCTTTCTTCTTCTGACCAAGTTAAGTGCTGTCATGGGGCTCATCCATGATGAAACTAATTTCTCATGTTATTTGCTATGTGAACTAGAGAAAAAAAAATGGATTGTTTTGATGGTGATTATTTGCTTAGTGTATGCAGTTAGCAGTGGCTTCCTTCTGTGAAACCAAACAAATGTAAACTTCTTCCACCCTTTACTACTATGTGTGACATCATGAGGATAAAGAATTGCCTGTGTTGGATCAGGCTAATGGTCAGTCTAGCTAGCCCAACTATGTCTCCAAGGGTCACATCGATGCCCTAGGAAAGCTCACAAGCAGGGCATGATACCCATTCTGTGTTGCATATCTCAGCTAGACACTGGATGAGGGATGCAACTGAACTCCTCTTTTGCCAAAATGCATGATAGAATACTTGATTCTGGACCTTTCCACTTCCCAGCTGATCAGATTTTATATGGAGAAGTCTTCCCATATATTCTTATAAGGTACTGGCTAGGGATGTGCATTTGTTCTGGAAAGGATCACACTCTGAATCGGAGAGAGCCCCAAAGGAAGCAAGGCCCCTTTGAAGCCCTCTGAACCAAACCAAAGACATCCAAGCCATTTTGGATGACTAGCTGCTTCATTTGACTTTTCTTCCCCTTTATCTTTTTATTTGTCTCAGGAAGCCTGGAGCCTTTTCATCTATATATGGAAGGAGGCTTTGAAGCAGTCAGGGGGAGGAGGGGGCAAGGGACAAGGTTACTGAAGGCTTTGAGCTGTCAGTGAGGCACATAGTGCTGAACAGACGATTGTAATTGGTGCTTTCTTTTCCAATGACGACAGGTGTTCTTAAACGTACTTTTTGGCAGATTTTGTTAATTTCCTATGGAAAAAGTGCAGAAAGTGGTGTACTGTGTTTTTACTCCAAGGGTGCATTTTTATAATTATTATAACTTTAAAAGTGTACTAGGTAAGGCTATATGTGGTATAGTGTCAGCAGATGCAGCCATGGTCATCACACTGTCAATTAGGTGTTAGAAAATGGTTTTATTTTTTCACAGATTTTGGTGTGTGTGTGTGGGGGGGGGGGTTTAAATGAGAAGTGTTATGTGTTTTTGTTTCATTATCACAAAAAAAAAAAAAATCACACCTCTACCAATAAGTGTGGCTCTGGGGAGGGAACTACAAAAATGATTACTAAACAAAGCAACATCTGAAACAAATGAATATCTTTTGTTTGCATATCCTTAGTATTGACAATGATGTGATAGTAAAGTAATTCTACGAAGCCCCTCCTACTAGGATTTGAACCGCCATTGAACCAACAGACTTTGAAGTTCTGTGTGGCAAAGAACCACCACTACTACTGACATTGGTGAGGGTGGAAGACAACTCCATCAAGCCCCATCTTGAGAGGCGTGATTATCCAGAAGGTCCTTGGCCCATACTATATCAAAGCCAAACATGAAATAACTACATCCTTTCCAAGTTTGTCTGTGTTTTAATTCCCCTCCCTGTTCTCTGCTGTCTCCCTTGCATCCATTTCAGATGCTGAACCCCCTAAGAGAGACCATGAAATCTTTGCATTATTTGCAAAGCATAATGTATGTGAATGGTGCAATAATATTTTCTATGGATTTTATGCGAACCATATGCTTGTGTAAAAATATATTTAAATGTGTACTTTGCAATGCATTATCATGCCAGATTTTTGGACAGGAAGGACACAGTGCTTGAAACATATGTTGAAATACATATTTTTCAGCAGCAAAAAAGGGGAAGTTTTAGTTGAAAAAAGCAAAACAGAAATCAAAGGAAACCACAGAAAGTTTGGATGGAATGAAAACAGAGAGATCAGTCCATTGCTTTTGCACCCCTCCAGTCATGCACAAGACAAGCATTAGGTTTCAACAGGCCACAATTTTATTAACATATATATACACAAGACTTGCAGCAGTCCTAACTATGCTGCTATTCCACCTCCTTTTTGGTGCAGGCGCCTTTCCTTGGGAGAGATGTCAGCTGTGGCCTATTCTCCCTACCAGCATTCCCATCCTGGTTCTAAGCAATGGTTGCCAGTTACAATCTCATTTTACCAATCAGATTTTACCTTCAAGAGGATCAGGAAAGATCTGGATTGCACTGTTGCACCCACCTCCCAGCTGAGAAGCCTTTGAGGTTCACTTTATAATTCATGGATAAGGGGTTGCCAGTCATTTGGTATCCCTGAGCTGAGAAGCCTCTGGGGATAGGTTCTGGTCCTCCCATTGTCCATTTTACTTCCCCAGAATACACAGCAATTCCTGCTCTTCATGCCTGCTTGTGCTGCATGGGGGAGCTAGCCTGGAGCCCAACCCAATCCCAATCTGAACTCAGAATGGCTCAAAAAAGTCATTACTTAAGGCTGCAATCCTAACCACACTTTCCTGAGAGTAAACCCCATTGAACAAAATAGGACTTACTTCTGGTTAAAATTGTGCCCTAAATAAAATACTAAGAAAGAGAGCTTACTAGTCTGCCATCCAATAACAAACCAGAACTACTCTGCTTAACTTCATCGAAGGAGTCAAAATTAAACCTCTCAACCACTTAAACCAAGCCAAGACCAGAGTTAACCCCAAAGACCAGAACCCTCTTAATTGATTTAACCTAGTCACTCTTGCTTTATTTCTGTCTCCTTTCTCTCTCTTTTAAGTAAAACAGAATTCTAAGAGGTTACCCAGTAAATCTCTGAACTCAACCAGTTGGGGAGAAATAGCCACATCTGTTCCACCCACTCCTGGGACAACACACCCATGCCTCTGGTTCTGTAAGACAACTTCAGATAATCAAAATATTGTCCATATGGAAGACAAGGAAAGGCAGAGACTCAGGTGGCTGACACAGCTGCAAGAAAGGAAAAGGACAACCACACTTAGTATGTGTAAATGCAACCAATATTGATACACATATTTGGACTCTTGCTACCTCAGTGCCAGTGTTTCACCTGCAGTTTGATATATTACAGTCTCTCTGTGTTTGATAGTACTTGACAGATGGCAGAATCCCAGGTCTTCTTTGAAGTCTGTTATTTTAACCAATCTTTCCCAGAATATATGAAAACAAAAAACAAAAAAAACCCCAGAAATGGTAGGATTTCAGGTTCTGATGTCATAATTTGAAATGAAAGTACAGGTGTTCGCCACTTAAGGATGGGGATATTTTCTCGATCCCATTGTTTATGTGATTACTTTGTTAAGTGAACATTCAGCCCAATCTAGTGCCTTTGTTGTGTAAACAGACACTCCCTGCCAGAAACTAGTTGGCTGCACAGGCTACAGGATACTGATTGCCTCTTCTTTACTTTAAGAGCTTTGTTGTGTAAACAGACAGTCTGCTGCAGGCTATGGGAGGCATGATTGCCTCATTAAGAGCCTCTTTTTTTGTGCTTTGACCACCATCATATATGTGGTCCATCATTAAGCAGAAGGTTGTTAAAGCAGTGCACACCTGTATAGTGGTCAGCTTTTGAAAATTCACCTGATTATGAATTTCCTCCAACTTTTGTTTGAGCTCTGTTTGGACCGAAGACTAAGGGCCCTATCCTATCCAATTTTCCTGTGCTGGTGCAGGTGCGCCAGTGGTGTGTGTGCTGCATCCTGTGGTGGAGGGGCAGTCACTGGGATCTTCTCAATGTATGGGAACATTTGTTTCCTTACCATGGGGCTGCATTGTGGCTACACCAGAGATGGAAAGTTGGATAGGATTGGGCCCCAAGGTGTTGAAACACAACCTTGAAAGAAAAGGTAGGTTTTAAGGAGAGTGTTGAGTGATGAAAGGGAGAATAAATAAAATATGGATATACAGTAAATTAAGAGAGCCAGTGTGATGAAGTGGTTAGAGACTATGACTGGGGAAACCCAGGTTCAAATTTCCAGTCCAGTTATAAAAGTTATTGAGTGGCCTTGAACCAGTCATAAACTCTCAGGTAGGTCTAACCTATCTCAGAAGACTGTTATGAGGATTAAATGGTGGAGGGGAATCATCGTGTTTGTTGCCTTCAACAAGGTGGGGAGTATAAATATAATAAGTATACATTATAAGCCTGTTTTATGGATTATCAAGAAGATAAATAACCATATGAGAATTAAGTGGGGGAGGGGAGCTATCATGTATGTTGCCATCAAGGATGTGTGGAGTGTAAATGTAATAAATAAGTATACATTATAAACCTTTTTTTTAGATTATCAAGAGGATAAATAACCATATCTTTGGCTATCCTATAGCTAGGACTGTATTTCTCTCTGCATTCCCCTTCTTCCCTGCCCCCAAATCTTGTCTTTTGTGATCTAGCACGCTTTGATATTCCTGAAAATATAGCTGAATATTTAACATCATCAAAGTTTATTGTGTTTCAAGAACATCAGGCTTCTTCCACCAAATCATATGGGGATTTGGGTGGGGGGGAGAGGATTTACTGTCTTCTCTAGATTGTCATACCAGGAAATTATGATTGACTCACTTCCTACCTGAATGCTGAATTTTTATAAAGAGTGTTAAAATTTTTATTAGGTCTTTCCTTTCAGGTACTTTACTGAGATACTAGGAAAAATAATCTCATCTATTTGCATATCTTTAGAGAGATACTTTTTTGGTAACTGAGAAGTAGAACACCAGGTATTATGAGCTTTCATTTGGTGAATGCTGAGCAAAATTTCACCAGGGGGCATGCAATAAGGCACTAGATGTCTCTCCTACCCTTTGGAATAATGGAAGAGGTGGGCCAATTGTCTCCATCTTTAAGCTGCAAAGCTGCAAAAAAAAAAATTAAAACGAACCAAACTCCCTATTGACAGTTCGGTACAATGCACCAAGTTAACACAAATGGAGGGGAAAGTATGTCATATGGTGTTATTGGAATGCAAACTGCATTTGGGTGAATGGGAAAAATTGCTCTTTCCTCTTGTGTCTTTTTCAGTGGAGACCCAGCACCTTTTTGTTAAAGATCATAAATCATTTCATGCAGAAACGCCTGCTCTGAATTGACAAAAAGAGGACTAAAAGAATGTCCTCTTCCTTTCTTTCAGAGGAAGATTAGAAAAGTTTGGTGAACTTTTAACAAGCAGTATTTGAATCCAAGCATTGGTGGGTGCTCATGGTTCTGTTATGATAATGATCTTTCTCATCAAAATCACCACCTGACCTTTCTCCAAGGAGTTCAAAGTTCTTAAAGTTATTCACACAGTAGTCCTAGGAGATAGTCTGGCCCAAGGCATGATGACTGCCCTAAGGTCACCCAGTGAATGTCATAGCTGAGTGGAGATTTGAACCCAAGCCTTCCTTGTCCTAGTCCAGGGGTGCTCAAACTTTCAACTTTAAGGATGCTGGACCTTTAACAAGTGTATAGAAGAGAGAATTTCAGCAGGTGCAGCTTGTCATCTGTGGGATGACAAGTTGCACCTGCTGAAATTCTCTCTTCCATACACTTGTTAAAGGTCCAACACCCCTAAAGTTGAAAGTTTGAGCACCCCTGTCCTAGTCCAACACGAGTGTGAACCAGAAGAACCGCTACACAAGCTCTACCCTCTCATTGAAATGGGCCTTCCACTAATCTAAACATAACTGAGAAATTTAAAAGCAGCCGTTTACATCAAACACAACAGCTGATTAAAAACACAATTCAGTAGATCTGGTATAATTATCTCTTCTCATGAGGCACTAGCCTTTGTTTCCATTCACCATATATAAATCAGTGGAAGGACAGAGTGAAAGGTTACAGAAGTAGAGGGAGTGCAAAGATGGTGCAGTGTTTTGGGGGTTTGATTTCCATCTGGGAGATCCAGGTTCAAATCCACACTCAGCCATGAAGCTTCCTATGTGATCTTGGACCAGTTGTTGGCCTCACAGGGTTGTTGAGAGGAGAGAAGGAACCAGGTACATCACCCTGAGCTCTGTGGAGGAAGGGCAGTATAAAACAGTGAAAAATAAAGTTTTGGCCAGTTTCACGAGATGAGGCAGTTCTTAAATCACCTGGACTCAGGCTGTTTAGGGTTTTACCAATACCATAAATTGAGCCCAGAAATACCATAGACACTCAACTATATTACTCAACTAAAATTTTTGTCAAGTAATCAGGTTCCAATTCTCACTTTGCCTTATCTCCGGGTCAATCAGAGGGCAGAGCCTTTCAACTCTGAAAAGTTTTGTTTCTCCCTCAGGCAGGCACCTCTTGCCCATCAGAAGCAATACAGAGATCATTAGTTTCTATAGTAACTTTCCTGGGAAATTCCAGCCAAAGTTAACCTTTTATTCTCCTCCTTTTATTCCATTTTGCAAATGCTGCTGCAGCCTGGTTCCCTTTTGCAAAGGCTTTGCATTTGGCAGAGGTCTGTTTTTTGAAACACCAGGATGGGATCCTCCTTTCCATTTGAAACAAAGCCCCAGGCTACAATTCAGTGCACCATTACTTAAGAATAACACCCATGGTTATTAAGTGGGTCTACTTCTGAGTAAAAAGGGTTGCAACTATATGCAGCTCATCTCTCTGCTGTGAACTGAATTGCATACTCTCAGTTTTGTGCTGTATGTTATATGTAGAGCTTTGGGTTTAACACACCAGACACCTTAAAGGTGGATTTGATTCATGGTTCTCCTGCAGTGGTTGCCAACCTTTTTCACTTGCATATCCCTTGGCAGCCCATTTCCATAAACTGTACCCTTCATATTAGCAAAATGTTGTAATTAATAATACAAGCCCTCATCTCCTCCATATGAAAACCCAGACTTCATATATTCATCACAGTGTTTTCTCTTTTCATCTGTTTGGAGAACAGAAGACTCTGCCTTTGCACTGTTTTGCACCAGAAGTGTGCTGAGAAATTCTGGGTGATTGATCACTTTCCGTATTATGTTTCAGCTTTTTTACTGTGCTGGTTTTCAATTACTGGTTCATATGTGAATTGATGACCAAAAACTAGCTATTGGTGGGGTTTTCACAGCCAACTAGCTACATCCCTTTCTGCCTTGCTGGCCCTGCAAGCCATTTTGGAGCATGACTTGTATTATGCCATTCTTTTTCAAGTACCCCTAAAGGTCCTGTTGAGTGCCCCTGGGGGTACATGAATCCCAGGTTGGGAACCATTGTTTTACTGGTATGTTGTTTACAGTGCACTCACTCTGATAGTGCTTACAAAAAGGTGATGAAGACCGAATTTAAAAAGAATAAAAATGTATCTTATGATCTTTTACTATGTTTTTAATAAATTAGAGACTACAGTTCTTAGGTAACAATTAGTAGTAGGTTATTTTTCAGGATCTGGCCTCTGGTAAAATCAGATAAAACTATAGTCAGACACCCCCATAAGTTTAACCATAGAAAATTCCATGATTTTTGTCTCAAGACCTGCCCTCGACTTATCTTTGGAATTGACTTATAGGTGAGTGTCTATGGTGATTTGACAATCAGTAAAATTGGTACAAGATCAGCATAACATGATCAAACCAGCTAGCCCCAATCAAAACCTGCATGTTGGACTAAAAATGGCTATCTTCAAGACCAGTTCCATGTGAATCTAATTAGAACTCTGAAGTAATTGGCACATGAATGATTTGACAAGGTCTGATTTCTCCAGAAGAGGGCACAGATGATGTAACAGATTATAAGCAGAATCCTATACATGTCTATTTAGAAATCCCATTATATTCCATGAGGCTTACTCCTAGGAAAGTGTGTATAGGACTGCAGTCTAATAGCTCAATCCTGAGCTGCTTGGCACGCAAGGCTGCCGCGGCACCAAATGACTGCCGCGGCATCCAACGTGCACTGGGCAGCCTGCAGCGGCTCCTCGGGGGAAGGGGACATTCATCCCTTTTCCCCAGGTAAGGGAACTAGCCCTGCAATGGGGCTACTAGATTCTGCGGCAGCTTGTGAGCCAGCTTACCTGCTTCAGCAGGTAGTCTAGTGATGCACAAGGGAAGGCTCCAGTCTTCCCTCTGGCACTGGAGCCTCTGCAGCATGCTACTCAATGTAGTGTTACAGCTGATTTTCAGCAGCCAGTGGTCAAGGAACACGTGTTCCACCAGTGTAAAGAGCCCACTGGATTGTGCTGTAATAGCTATGTGGGTAATGTGATGTGCAATTAAGCCAAATGCAAATCATTATATGTTTTTGAGTGTAACAATTCAGAAGAAGCTGCTTAACAGACATTGCACAATCACTCTCACATGTATGTGTGTCCCAAACATGCAATGTTGGCATGCTGGAAGACGTACAATTCATGGCAATAAAGGGATAGGTCTCATCCCTCTCTAGCACTAAGGACCAAACTGGCAATCGAAGAAGTCTCCTTCAGCTTGGTTGTAGAGGTTGTAAGGAAGAAAAAAAAAAGATAGTGAGGAGTTTGTGAACCATTTTGTGGTATATGCCTCATGGGTGTGATTTGTATGCTAATTAAAAAACAAGTGGATGTTCATGCTTCAGTAAACAAGTTTTAAACAACAGAGACAGACATAAGAAAAAGGATCGTAGTTTTTCTAACTGTGAACAATCTAAATCAATTCAATATCAAGGGGGATCTTCCTATATATTTTCCACGCTGAAGTGGCGTTCCTGGAACAGATACACAAGGGCATAATCAGGTTCAAATGGAAGGTTCTAGATCAGGGGTGTCAAACATAAGGCCCGGGGGCCAGATGAGGCCCATGGAAGCTTTTAATCTGGCCCTCAGGCTCTCAGCTGCTGAGCAGTGCTGAGGTGTTACTGCTGAAAGAGCAGCCCACATGAAAATTTGGCTCTGCCATATCTTGAAATATGATCAAGATTTGCATATTTTCTCTTCTGCTATTTGCAGCTAATGAGTTTCTAAGTGAAAAAAGTTCTTATTTTTGTTGTGACCTGTTTAATGACATCACTTCCTGCCTAATGACATCACCTCTAGCCCTCAGCTGGCATCATGAATGCTGTTCGGCCCGCTGTATGAAATGAGTTTGACACCCCTGTTCTAGATAATCATTAAAAAATTAGGAAAAGAACATTTTCATTTTTCATACATGAGAATAAACTTTAAAATGAATTTTTCCCGCTTTGTAAACTGTTCATTGGAGAAATTCTCCAGTCTTGCCATGAGAAAAATAGCAGATACTAAAGAAAAATATGAAATACACGTCACATAAGAATTAGGACTGTGTCAAACTTTGTGTTTTTATTATGCACCTTCCTGCCTCTTGGCAATTTATGGCAGTGGATCCAAACATATTTGTGCTGTTTTGATGCAGTTATCCTTGAGTTATGAGGTATGGTGTTAGTTCTCCTTTTACCTGCTAGAAAGGTTACAGAGGGTAGCTATGGAGCACTGCTGCTTGACCCTTCAGCCAGTGGGGTCTTGCAAGACTCCATCTTGTCCTTTAGGCTGTGTAACATTTATATGAAGCTACTGGGAGAGGTTGCTGGGAAATCCTGCTGGGGCAGTAGGTCTGGCTCAGTTGGTAGAGCTGCCGCCATGTATGTCTGAAGATCTGGGGCTGCCGGTTCGAAACAACCGGAAGTACCCCAGAACTGATGACACGCTGATATACTGATGAGCTGACCCTCGGTGGCAGAGAGGAGTTGCCGTGGAGCGTGGGAGGCAAAGGGCCAGAGAGAGGCCAGACAGGGAAGGAATCCAGTTGGAAGGAGGAGTTCTATGAAAGACGAGAACTATTCAATTGTAAAAATCCCTATGGGGGTTTAGAACATCCTGCCTATGTAAACCGCCTTGGTTTAAAGTTTGAGGAGAAATCTGACGACCAAAGAAAGGCGGTATATAAATACCTGTATAAATAAATATAAATTTGGAGTTTGGTGCCATTACTCTGCACATGACATGCAGCTCTACCTCTCCTTGTGGGTGTTCCAAACTGATGCCTGGCTGCAGTGAATGACTGGGTGTGGGTTAAACTGAAACTTAATCCAGACATGGCAGAGATGCTCTTGGTCAGCAGGAGAACCGATTTGGAGCCAGGAGTACAACTTATTCCGGATGGGCTTGCACTGTCTTTGTCGGTCTGGAACTTCTTCTGGACCAGCCCTGACCCTGAAGAACTGGGTGTCAGTGGTAACCAGGATTGCCTTTGCCCTGTTTCAGCTGGTGTACCAGCTATGCCCATTTTTGCAGAAAACAGAACAGTTCTCCATATTCTGTTCACTTCCTGGTTGGATACTGTAGTGGGACTGCCCTTGAAAACATCCTGGAAACTTCAGCTGGTTCAGAACATGAAAACCTGGATCCTCTCGAGGGCTAGTTGGTCTGAACACATCATTCCTGTGCTTTATCATCTGTGCTTGTTGCCAGTTTCTGGGCTCAATTCAAGATGCGGGCTGTGGCACTTTAGGACTAGATACACAAAGGACCTCCTTCTCTCACATGTACCTCCCTCTGTGCTTCACTCTTCATCTGAGGCCTTGCTTTGGGTGGTGCCTCGAGGTGAGGTACCACTGGTAGGAAACAAGGGCAAGGCCTTTTTGATCATGGCATCCAAGTAATGGAACATTCTCCCTCAGGAGGACTTAGTCATTAAATGCTTATAAACTTTTGGTGAAGGTCCATTGGTTTATTATGTCTGCTGACCTGTAATGCTTTGATCTTTGCTTGCCATCGTTTTATGTTACGAAGATGATGTGACTAACCCTAGTTTATAGGTTTGATCTATTATCTATTGTTATAAGCAGCCCTGGTGCCCCCCAAGGGGGGGACGACAGGAAGAGTATCAGTCTTCTAAATAGACTGGACCTGGAAGATCCTGCTCAGCCATGAAGCTTCCTGGGTGACCTTGGCTTGGTCACTATCTCTCAACCTCACCTACCTCACAAGATTGTTGTGAGGACAAAAGGAGGGGAGGAACTATTTACGCCACCCTGAGCTCATTGGAGGAAGGGAGGTATAAAAATGTGAAAAAATTATTTAAATAAAAAACTAGTTTTTGATCTATTGTTCTGTCATTGTTGTAAATGTCCCTACATACTACCCTTCTGATTGCTACTCCCACCTGACTACTGTCATGCTCCATGTAAATGTTAACAGTTACATATCCAGATTATCTGAATTGTTCTACTGTGGTTGAGGAGTGTGTACCTTTTCAATAGATTCTAAGACAGAGCTATGTTAGACCTTTCCATCCAGACCGACACTCAATAGTCAAAGCTAAGCATGGAGGGAATGCTTTAACTTGTTTCATATTCCTACATTTTTATTTTGAATTGGAAAAGACTATACCTCACCCCGAGGTACTGGCTGAAATTAATGTGTCATGCAGAATGACCAAATATTGTAGTTTTTTTTTTTATCCTTGTGTGGGGAGAGAGATAATTGCTTGCATTTCAAACACGGAGTTTCACTTTGAGAAAAGAAAAAGCCTACACATAATGATGGAGAAAACAAGAAAAATGAGGGTGAAATCAAGGGGCAAAGCACTTGGGAGTTGATTGTCATTAAAAAAAAAAAGGTAGAAATCTAAAGTGAGTGTTGACAAATGAAAAATTAGTATTAGTATTTGTATACCACTTTTCAACAGAGAGTTCACAAAGTGGTTTACAGAGAAAATCAAATAACTAACGTCTCTAATGGCTCCCTGACCCAAAAGGGCTCAAAATCTAAAAAGATGCAAAAGAACACCAGAAGATAGCCAGTAGAAAAGACACTGCTGGGGTGAGGAGGGCCAGTTACTCTCCCCCTGCTAAATAAAAGAGGAGCACCCACTTCAAAAGTGGCTCTTACCTAGTTAGCAGGGGTTAAATTACTGACCTTTAAACAATATGTGGTATTGCTATTCCATCTGCTCTAAGCGTGGGAGGATAGAGGCCAGAATGTGCAACCAGATCAAGAAAGAAACATCTGAAAGTTGTGGTTTCTTGAAAGATAGAAACCTTTTCAAATTGTAAAAATCCCTACGGGTATTTAAATTGCCTGCCTATGTAAACCGCCTTGAATAAAGTCTAAGGAGAAATCTGAGGACCAAGAAAGGCAGTATAGAAATACCTGTATTATTTATTTTTATAATTATTGTCTATAATTATTTCTGAAAACACTCCCCTGCAACTTTATTATGGTCACACAGTTAGACAATGGGCAACTGGGTTCTGTTTATATTTATCTGGATGTAAGCTGCAGATTGATCAGTGGAAGTTGCTTTCCGATACTGGTACCTAGGTTTGAGGTTTTAAGGCTGCAATCCCAAATATACTTGTAAGCATGACCTATTGAAATTCATGGGGCTTAATTCTGAGTAAACCCAGTTAGTCCCAGGCAGGCTGCAAATCTCATTGATGGCAGTGGGATTTAGGGCCCAATCCTGACATTGCAGCGTTGGCCCTCACTGGTGCTGAGGGTTGCAAACGGGCCATAAGACACACCCACGAGACTCAGTACTGGGTCAGTCCTGGTGCCAGCTCAGTGCCAGTCTGCATTGATCCAATGCCAGTTGGAGGCCCGTTGCACACCGCCTGGAGCAAGGGATGAGCTCTGGGCAGCAGAGAGGTGAGTTAAGGCAGGGAGCGGGGCGTTCCAGGGTGGGGGGAGGGTGCGGGTCAGGAAAGGGGCAAGTACCAGATCCAGAATACCATATCGAGCCTTCTGGTTTGACATGGGGCCTCTCAACTGCGCTGGATAAATTGGCACCGCAGACTTGAGTAGCCCCATTGTGGGGCCTGCTTCCTTACCTGGGGAAAGGGGACAAATGTTCCCTTCCCCCGAGGAGCTGCCAGCAGCTGCCCAGCACGCTCAGGATGCAGCAGTTACCATTTTGGCACCACTGCTCTTCTGGGCTTCAGGCAGCTCAGTACTGGGCTGCAGTCTTCCCTGAAAATATATTTCACTGAAGTAAATGGAACTTACCTTGAGTCAACAGGCATAAGCTCCAGGCCAGTTATAAATGCACAGAACTGACAGTCCTAACAATCATCATCATCATCATCATCATCATGTTGGTGGGGCCAAGAGATAGTGGTTTGCTTTAAGAATATTATGTGTGTTCATGACTCAGGCAACGTTTGAATGCAGGACTTTCTGGTTCAGAGCTCTCTCTCTCTAGCACATCTGCAATTCTAAGCAAACAGTGTTATGCTGCCTCGAGTGTCGTTGTTGCTGTAATTTACTCTACAACAGTGGTTCTCACACATTTAGCACTGGGTCCCACTTTTTAGAATAAAAATCTGTCAGAACCCACAGGAAGTGATGTCATGACTGGAAGTGACATCATCAAGCAGGAAGATTTTTACCAATCCTAGGCTGCAATCCTATCCACACTTACTCAGGAGTAAGTCCTATTGACTATCATAGTTAAAAGAATACACATAGTAGCTTCTTAAAAGTAAAAGACTGTAACATTTCCCCAAATGCAGTCACATACCAGGGTAGTATCAAGTCTAATTGAAATGAATGGGGACCCACCTGAAATTGGCTCACGACCCACCTAGTGGGTCCTGACCCACAGTTTGAAAAACACTGCTCTACAACAATCCTGTAGCAGCTGACGAAACTACTTTGCCATGATCGTCTGAAAAGAAAATATCAAGATGCTGTTAAGAATGATGACAAAAGATATTTGGAAGGGGTTCCCTCTCTTGTGGAACTTATGCCATATGCTTTGCAGCGCCTGCCTCAGCTTGTGCAGTTAAAAGGACGAGCAGGTTGGTTGACCTCTTTAATCTAAGAGCGGAATAGAATGTAAGCCCAAAGAAATGATGACTGAACATGAAGTTTCAGAATTATAACACACCCGAGAAAGGGGAATAAAAGAGAAAATTACGGCTCCAGCCTGGCCTTGCGCCAGCCCAGAGAACCAGCCAATTTTCTGGCATATTTCTGCCTTCTGGTTACAATGCAAATGGCACAAGTTGACCTCAAATTGTTCATGTTTCAACAGCTCTGAAAATCCACTTTAAAATGGGATGTTGTACACCGTAGTGTTATGTCGCATAATGTGCTATGATGTGACCAGCTCAGTCATATGGGACATATCACAGCAGGAGCAGTCAGACAAAGAAGCAGTTTTCCATTAGAGGCAATGTGAGCTTCAAAGCATCTCCTTTTTAATGTGGATTTAAAAACAGAGCATCCAAGGCAGACAACTTCACTTTAAATTCCCATTTGGATTTGCCGTGGCTTGAACTAAACACTTTCTGACCAGCTTCTACAAGGGAATTGAACAGTCCTGAGAGCAGCATACGGGAAAATTCATAGCTTTAGCTTTTGGGCTTGATGGGAGAGATTTCCACTGAGCAATCACAGAATAATAATCTGCAGTTGACCCTCCTACACACACACACAAATCTGCAGCCATGCTGCTTCCCTGTGATTCTATGCAATTTGGGGTTGCACATAAATGGCATAACACTGTGAACAAGACCAATTGTATGGGACTTTTACTTTTCAGGGATTTTTAAAATAGATTGTAGAATCTCAATTCTTTCTTCCTCGTTAAGCTCTACTGCAAAATCATTCCCCTTTCTCATGTGTTTTCAAAATATCCTATACTTGTATTGGTTCCCACCTCTCAGTTGCTGTTCCCCATGGACACTGAGAAGAAGATATGAAGGTTCAAACCAGATGTGTGTGTTAATGTATGTTAAAGAGATGTGCTTGCTTCCAACCAAAAGCACCTCTTCTTTATTTCCCCCCCCCCAAAAAAAAAAAAAAAAAAAAAAAGCCAAAGGGACTCCAATCCTGACTGGGAACTGTGGCACATGGGAAGGGAACACATAGCTACTTTGAAACCAAAAATAAAAGCCTCAAGGGAAATTTTCAGTGAAAAAAATGGTGCATGAGGAAAATGTTAACCTCCTCAACCACAGTCTATGGCAGGGGTGTCAAACTTGTTTCATACAAAGGGCTGAAGTTAGCATTCATGGTACCTGCTGAGGGTCGGAAGTGACATCATTAAACAGAAAGAGGCATCATTAAGCAGACGATGGCCAGAAATAAGCACTGTTCTCATGAAGAAACGCAGTAGCTGCAAATGACACAAGAAGAAATGTGTAATCTTGTTCAAATTTTCAAGATATGAGAGAGCCCAATTATCAAACTGGGAAAGCCAAATTATAACGAGAGCCAGATAAATTGCTTCTGGAGGCAACATTTGGCCTGGGGGCCTTATGTTTGACACCCCTGCTCTATGCTTCCAATCAGGATGGGGCCCCTTCAGGCTTCTTCTGAAAGAAGTGGAACTTTTCATATTCAGATACCACTCCTTCATCCAAGGAACTCAGGGCAGTGTATGTGACTCCTCTCCCTCCTTTTATCTTCACAACAACCCTGTCAGGTAGGTTAAGCAAGAGAGGTAGTAATGGACCCAAGGTCATGTAGTGAGCTTCATGGCAGAGTGGGGAATGGTTAGAACACATCTTAAAAGTGCATTTGTGTGAATGGCTAAATCTAAGACTGAAGAACATATTGGAAAAAGGAGTTGATTTAAACTTTAGATTTGGGAAAGATTATGCATGGGTACTGTGGAAGATAGGTTGCCTCTCTTGCTCCTTGTTCCTCACTCCAAGATTTAACATCTTCTTTTAGAGCCCCTGAGAAGGGGGGGGGGGTAAAGCCTTGAAGAAAAATTTGGGTCAAATCCTGAGTGCTGGCAACTCTCTTTGAAAAGATGGAGGAGGAGGAGGATGGCAGTGGCAGCAAGAAGATAAGAAGGTAAGTAGCTTTGGATAAGTGGTGGTTGGAAAGAACACAGCGGATGGTCAGAGGGGATGGCAAAATCTGCATGGTGCATGCAGTGTTTGAGCGAGGGGGGGCACATGGAATTGAGTGGTAAGAAGTCACACAGTGTCCCAGAGCACTTGGAAAGCCTTCTGAGCCTCCAAAGGGCCCTTAAACAGTACTTCCAAAAAACCAGAGATGCAAGTATCAACTAGCTATTGGCGCAGTATATATGACTTTATATGTATATATCTTTTTATATATGATATAAAAACACCATTTTTTGCAGATCTGATGGTGTTATTTCAGTAAGCTGCAGCTGTTTAAAGTAGTTCGCAAAACTTTTTGAGTTTGTTCTGAGTGTTCCAGTGACAATGGGGACCACTGTGGTATGTTTTGTCCAGAGTCGCGGAATTTCAATGGCCAGGTCTCAGTATTCTGTCATTTTTTCTAGCTCTTTTTGACTCTGGCATCTCTAAGAATTGCAATTTCAATTAGCCAGAGATTCTGATTTTCTATTATTGTTATATCCGGTGTATTATGTTCGAGGTGTCGGTTTGTTTGAATTTTAAAATCCCACAGGATCTTGACTTGTTCATTCTCCAACATCTTCTCAACCGGATGTTTCCAAACATTTTTTGATGATGGCAAATTGTACTTTTTACACAATGACCAATGGATTACTTTTGCAACTCTGTCATGTCTGATTTTGTAATCTGTCTGCACAATCTTACTGCATTCACATATTATTCTTATTGTTATTTAGATACTGCTTTTCATCAGCAGCAGCAAAAGTAATTTTAAAACCCAGTAGTCTAAATATTCCACACTTTTTACTGCTCTGTTCAATACATGGCCAAAATACATTTACCAGATACAGGGTGAAAGTGTTCACGCCTTTCCATGGCAGCAGAACTACATCTTGCAAATGAAATTGACAAACATAGAAGTCTACTGAAACTCCATTGATAAATCAATGGTGTCAGAGAATGAGGGGAGAAAAACTCTCACATCAAACAGAAAAACCCAACTGGCTTTGCTAATGCTGTAGATTTCATTCCAACGCAGAATCCTTCCCTTGTTTGCACAAAAGCTAATCAGGTGTCTAGTAAGCCTGAATATTTTAGTTCTGTACTGAATTTTCACTTTTAATGTACACATCAGGGACCCCCAATGATGACCCCTTCATATTAATAAGGGGGAAGTCTGCTGAAACTTCTTGTCCACAGTGACAGCCAAAGTGGAAGCTACACAGAGGGAGATAATGGGGAAGCATGGCACCATTGTTGAGGTTACAAAGTCACTTCGGGTGCAATCCTAACCCTAACCCAATCCTAACCCTGCTTTCCAGCACTGACATAAGGGCAATGCAGCTCTGAGGTAAGGGAACAAACATTCCCTTGCTTTGAGGAGGCCTCTGTGAGTGACACCCAACTGCAGGATGCAGCACATGTCCCATTGGCACCGCTAAGCCAGTGCTGGAAAGCACTGACATAAGGGATTAGGATTGCGCCCTTCCTCTCCTATCCAGAAGAGTATAAGTCAGGGCTCATGTCAAGACTTTGGGTGACTGTTCATAATCCAGCCAGAGAGTTCAGCCCAAGAGATCTCCAGCAGACCAAAGGAAGCATAATAGGGTAGAAGTGAGACGGAGAAGGAGAATTCCAGGTGATTCCCAGAATTCCAGGGAATTCCACTTCCCTCTCATCCCTGAAGCCAGAATTGAACATAAACCACAGGAAAGTCAGGCTAACTCCTCCCCACCCTCCACACTGCAACAGAGATGCTCATCACAACTGACCCTAAATTGGTAGCACAGATTAAGCATATTTCTGATGAATTTCAGATAATGAGACACTATAGTTTTTATTCTGTTGTGTTATTACTTTAAAGTGTAATTGTACATTGTTTTATAAATGAAGATAAAGAAAAATCTATTAAAAACAAATGTCATTTTTTATTTTTTATTTTTTATTTATTTATTTTACTAGACGTGTTTTAGTGCATTTAAGAAGAACTATGACTTTGGAGGAGAGGGGAAATCTGAATAAGCAGCATTAGGGAAAATACATGATTGAGGGCTAAACAACAGAAACTCATTTTTTTTAAATACAGAAATGTTGCTGGGGATATTCAAGTTATTTTTCTATTGTTCAATCAAGTGTTTCTTGCCTTCCCACTGAGCACATCGTGTTCAATCCTCAATGCAAATAGATTCAGTTCCAATTCATTTCATCCCCGTGTTTTACTTATTTGTATCCTGCAGAGCCTTTCTTCCGAAGCCAGATATTGGTTCCCCTGACTTCATTGCTTTTTAGTTTTTCACTTCTTCATTTGCCTGCTGCAGAGGTGAATGAGACAATCTATCTGTCAATAAGGGAGATCTGAATAAAATGCTATTTATTTGGAATGATAATGGTAAGATGCTATTAAATCAGCACTTAAAAAAAAAACAAATTGCGCGGGTGACACTGATTAGTTTTAACCTTTAGAAATGGCCACATCGATCACAACTGATTTTATTATTAAACAATCCCCATATTTCACCCTTTTCATATTCATCTAGTGTCTCTATATAAACTGCCATTAATTGACTTTGGCATGCATTATACCCAGGACTCTCTTAAGGGCTGGTGAAACTAACCAAAACAACTGCATGAAAAGCCAGTGATTCTTTTGGTTAAGCCTGCATTAACCAGGTGCATTAACCAGGTTCAGATGCCAACAAGAGTCATTGAATGATGGAGTGAGAGCTCCCCTTCTTTCCACCATGCAGATCACATGACATTTGACTGTGGCACTCCACACAGATGCTGAGCTGAACAAGTGCTCAGTCTGTGGACTCTGAAGGACACAAGTTGCATATATGAGGCATCAGCAGGAGCAGCTGCCTTCGTCATGTGTGACATGATTTGCATGTTTGAGGGCAGCATGTTACACATCATTACCACAATGAGGACCTGATCCTATATGGATCTTGTACTGTCGGAACTCCCAATCTGGCAACTCAAGGCCTTTTACCATTGCACACGTCTGGGCCACTGCCTCAAATAGTGAAAGGTGTGGCAGTGGCTCCCAGAGGCTCTGCTAGTGCTGGTAAGTTGGCAGTGGGAGTGGGGGGAAGGCAGAGGGAGTTTGAGGCGGGGGGGGGGAGAGATGGGTGGGTTTCAGCAGCACCAGTGTGCATCAGGGTCATATTTTCTCTTTTCCAAGCCATCCTGCCCCTTCCCCCTAACTTACGCCAACTACATAGATGGCCTGAGCCTGAGGAGACCCATAGGCCACCAGGAGACTTACACAGAGGTAAGTAGAAAATTTAATATAGAATCCTAATTTCCCTAGTGTGGAATTCTGGTGAGGATGGGCCTGGTGGGGATGAGCCCTGGCAGAGCACCCCCTTTTTGTTCGATGACCTGGAAGGGAGAGAGATTGTGTGGAGATAGGGCGAAAGTAGTGTTAAGGACTACACATCCTTCAAGGACCATAGAGGGACAGGTAAAAAGGTCTTGGGTGGCTGGGCATGGCACTGCCCTTCAGAATCCTGCAGGCAGTGTTGCAAGGATCAATTGGCAGAGCTCCTGAGTACACACAGAATAGTAATTTTGAGATATGTACAAGTAATTCTTTGGATCCTGGCCTTGGCCAGTACACAACATTAGCTTTCATAGTCAGAACTGTGGAACCCTAATTTATGAAGACTTTGGCGTGGTTTAGAACAGTGGTTCCCAAACATTTTAGCACCGGGATCCACTTTTTTAAACAACACTATTGGGACCCACCTAGGTTTACCAGACTTTTAAAAAAAGATCTAGAAATTATTTATTTTGTTATTTATTTGCTTGCTTGCTTCCAGGTAATCCAGCCTAACGCCATCTACTGGGGCAGGATTCTTTATGCCATTTAACAGTACTTAAGAGATTGTGTATGCCTATTTGTGTTTAAATGGTTTATATCTCATCTTCCCCTCCAGTATAAGATTCACCCAAAGACTATCTATATTAAAACCATTATCAACCAATGACTTAATTAACATTACAGCAATCACCCCCTATTGTAATGCAGCTTACTTCCCATCACATATCTTCATTGCATCTAGCAGAATCCTCATCTACATAGACCTCTCCGGGAAAAGAGGTCACAGTAACCCACAGTAAGTCTTGAAGTTTGAAACCCACAGTAAGTCTTTGCGAGGGCGGGGGGGGGGAGGCAGCAGGGGCAGGGGGAAGGCAGCAACGCGATCCCCAGGGGGCTGCAGGGAATGGGGTGCACCCTCCAGTCCCTGCAGCAGCTGTCCCTGTGTGCAGGTAGCCCTGCGTGAGCGCCTGCAGGTTACCCCAGGTCAGGGAAAGGGGGAGTGGAGCGATCTGCTCTGCCTCCGCAAAAGCTCCGCTTTCACTTTTCCAGACCTGGGGAGCCCTGCCGAAGGTTGTGCAGGGCTCCCCGCAACCCCAGGAGGCTGCAGGAGGCTTGGGCAAGTGCACCCAAGCCCCTACAGTCCCCCCCTGAGCGGCGTGATCCTGCGGATCGCGCCACTGCCTTCCCCCTGTCTCCTAGCTGCCCCCGCCTCTTAAGGGGGCAGAGAACAGGACCCACAGGCTGGGGCATCACAATGCCCCAGTTTGAATACCACTGACATAGCTGCACCCATGTGACTGATCATGTCTCCATATTTCCTTTTAAGAGGGATTGTGAGTAGAACTGGTACTCCTTTCCCCATATTTAGCCAATAATTTATTATCCACTTTGTTTCCATGGCCTTCATTGCTCCATGTTAGACAGTAGATCCATCTTAATTTAGGACACTTCTACTTAAATCTAGATTTAGTGCCTTTCCTTTGACAAATGACTATAAAGTTAGAAGAATAGGGAGAGCTTCCCAGCAGAGTTCTGGAATTTGTTGTGGCTGTAAACATTGTCGTTATTTCCTGGGCCAATGTTAATTTAATATAATGAAGAGCTTGATTTGTTTAAGATCTTTTCCTTCATTCCCCCTTTTAATGTTGTGGCTTTTGTTGTCCCTCTCCCAATGCCCTGCTCTCCAGTTACAGCTGTTAACCTGGGATGTGACAACACCTCTCTCCTCATGGTTGAGTTTGTAATTGGGCTCAGAAAATGAACATGGTAAAATAACTTGCTTTATTTCGAACCTGATTATGCACCAGATTAGACCCTGTCATGTCTCTGATGAGGTAATTGGAAGGGTGACAGGGTTTCATCCCTTCTGTAACCCCTTCCCCACCAGAAGCGTCCTGATGCAACCCATGTAAATATATGGGACAGGAGATGTTATGGAATACTTCACTGTGTGCAATGAAATTATTATAAAATATATGGGTGATACAGCTTGGCTTTTTTATTGTCTACCATCTTCTTTGATCATCAGGCTTCCACTCAAACAAAGTGAAGTATAATCCTGCTTCTTATCTTTTGCCATAAAAGTGGTGATTTGTGGTGTGTTGAACCATTAATCCTATTGTTTCACAGCAGTTCACAACTGTTTGCAGCAACTTTTCCCCCTCCCTTTGCTACTGCCTCAGTGATCATCCCCCCCAGCTTATTTCTCTATAAGTTATCCCAGATAATCAGGGAAGCTGTAACATCACTAAGGCAAAAGAAGCCAGTTAGATTAAAAGGAATAGTTCTTGTATTGGTCACATGGACAATCCCAACCAATCAGTTATCACTCTAAGGAGCCCAAACCTATCCAACTTTCCAGCACCCATGCCGCTCTGTCAATAGGGTGTGCGTTGCATCCTGTGATGGGGGAGGCTTCCTCAAGGTCAGGGAAGCTTCTTCAAGGTAAGGGAATGTTTATTCCCTTATCTCAGGGCTGCATTATGACTACACTGGTGTAGGAAAGTTGGAAGGGATTGAGCCCTCAGGTTGCAAGTCTATACAATTCTTGGGAGAAAGCCCCATTGAATACAATGGGGCATACTGAATGTCTAAGTAGACATGCCTTAGGGCCCAATCCTACACCCCTTATGTCAGCACTGACATAAGGGCAATGAAGCTCCAAGGCAAGGGAACAAACGTTCCCTTACTTTGAGGAGGCCTCCGTGAGTGACACCCAACTGCAGCATGCAGCACATGTCCCATTGGCACCGCTATGCCAGTGCTGGAAAGCACTGACTTAAGGGGTTTGCATTGCGCCCTAAGTTGTGCTATAAGAACCAATTTTTTTTAACTCTTTCTCAACAATCTCAACAATAAACCCAAACGGGGGCTGCCTTTTTTATTCTGACATCACTTTTTGCAATACTGCCTCCCCCACCCCATATTCCAGCTGAGCTCTAATTGGAGGTGACAAGAGTTACATCCCTTCCCTTGCTCCACATATCTGCAAAGGGAAAGTATCTCTGGTGCTTTATGTTTATAGTCGTCACTATCATTATTCTGCTTGCCTGTCCTAAATAATAACGAAAAGGGAAGCCTGCCAGCCACAACACTATTATCCCAGTGGGAATCCCTTGCAAAGAAGATGGAAGATAAAGCTCTGATTTTTTTTTTTTTATAAAGGCAAGAAATAAAAAGGATAAAACAATAAAAGACTGCAGGAATTTTATTGAAAGTTTGTTTTTCAGTATATTTAATATACAGTGAAGAAAATGCATTCTTGCTGAAGGACAGTTCCTAGATCTGAAAATGAGAAATTAAATTGCTCCATGATATTTTGATCATTATCAGGTTGGAGACGGTTGCTAAGGTTTTATTCAGAAATATCCATTTCCCACATAATCCCCTCTGTCCTTTCATCTCTTCAGACAGATCTCTCCTTAGCCTTTTGGGCCCTTCCTTCATATAGAAGAGGGAAAGCATTTTGCATATAGAGTTAAGCCTTTATGGAAGGTGTCATATTTTTCAGAGTTTTCAGGAACTTTATTTTTTTTTCTTATGTAACTGTTTGGGATTCCCATTGATAAATCCAGAAAGAGAAACAGATTTTCTTTTTTTAAATTAATGCTAATGAGTAATGAACAGTTATTATAGCAGGCTGAAATGGAGGAGAAATCTTGTGATGTATACCTGTTAGAGATTTTTGGTCCACTCCTATGGGACCATTGTGCTGGCATACCACCAGGTACGCCAACAAGGGCCCTATTGGTGCGGCAGCTTCTCTGCCAGTCTATGCAGCAGTACACCGCACAGTGGTGTGGTTCTCTTTCCGGTGCAGCAGTCAGAAAGCCGCATTCTGCCAGCAGTGAGTCACAGATCAGCCACCTGCAGGGTTCTGCCAACAGAGATGGGGATGGATCATGGCAGAGTTTGGGGTGGAGTAGGGGCTGCAGCAGCACCTGCCATATTCCAAACCACTGTCCTGGGCCAGACAAGCCCCCAGCAGCTGGAGCATAGTTTTAAGTATGCCAGCAAAAGAGCTGGCATAGATCTGAGGATTCCCATTGGGGACCATGTGGAGGTCAGGAAGGTAAGTATTTAAGTATTTCTTACCTCTCCTGGCCAGATGGCGTGCTGGATGCAGTGGATAGGGTCGTGTCTGATTTGTGTTATAATTCCCATACTGTTGCAGAGAGCTGAAGCCGAGAAACAGCAGCTTGCGTCAAACCACCTGCTGAGTTCATGGCAGAGCCAAGATGGGAACCTGGGACTTCCTAATTCATAGCCCAGTCTCCTGGGACCAAACTACATGTAGTGCTGGGGATTTGTGCTTGGATCTCTTGACTATTATTATTTTTTAAGTGACATGTTCCTATTTGAGTGCCAGTGTGATCCGTATTCATCTCATGCTATTTTCTGAATTTAAAGCTGCTGTTTCTCTTATGGGGAAAATCTACAGGTTTCTATATCCTACCCCAGCAGAATAAATAGCAACTTGCAAGGATCATTTAGATCCACTTCCCCCATGAGGGCCTTCCTCAGAGTCACTTGCTGTCACAAACACCCATGTTTGGCCACCTCTGGCAATGGCCATGTCCGTCCGTCTGCCCCCCCTGCCCCACCTGCCAGTGTCATGGACGTTATGTTGGTCTAGGGCATTATGAGAACAAACTTTACTATCACCTGGAAAACACAGCAAACTCCAGAAATTGTGGCCATGTTTTTCCCCCATGATGCCCTGGACTGTTACAGCATCCAGGTATAAAGCTTATCCCATTTAAATAAGCCATAGCTGATCATTTCCATACAGGTGCAAAAAGTGAAGAGACATAGTGGACATTGTTGAACAACCAGATAACACTGAAAGGTGAAAGGAAGATCCCCTAAGGGCACAATCCTAACCAGGTCTACTCAGAAGTAAGTCATATTTTGTTCAATGGGGCTTACTCTCAGGGAAGTGTGGTTAGGATTTCCGCCTAAGACAATTCTTAGTGGCTTAAGTGCCCAGGTCAACCTATGAGCCTCCTTGGGCCATAATGGTTTCATTGACTCTTTAAACTGATTGGCTCAGTAGCTGATGATGCTGACATCCCTGCAAAACTTATTGCCCCGCCCCCTCTAGCTACACCAGCGCAATGAAGAGCAAAGACTAGTTATAGCCCTGATCCAGCAATTGGAGCCGGACTGATGTCACCCATCCGGGGTGACTGACTGGAATGGTGGTTCTGTGCCCTAATTTCAGTAGCAATATACCCGAATACAAATTAAAACATTGCAAATGAAACTTGTACAACAATAAATTTGCAGTCCATAGTTCATCACATTTCCTGTGTCTCCTATCTTCATGCCAGCAGAATGGGGGCATGGGAACAACTCACATGTGTGAACCCCCAACTCGCACAAAATACACATTCACACAATTGTGGCCAGACCCCAGTAGCAGCCTGTACTCCCAGAGGCAATTGACTACCTTTGTCACATAGTAATTTCAGTAAAATTCATAGTAAATTCATAGTAAAAGGGTAGAAAATTCCAAGGCTTCTCCCCTTTAATTGTTATTAGATTTTTCTTTCTCCTAACTCAGTGTGAATAATTAAATGGCTCAATCACATATGCTCATAAGAAGGGCTTCTGGATGTCGTGACGGCCAGGATCCATTCAATTACTTCTAGGGTGAGCGTCTTACATTGCCACTTTATCATCATCCTTCAAGGAAGATAATGAGCATTTTTACTTTCCTGAAGTATTTAACTTGTCAGCCTAGCATCATTACAACAGTTTTGAGGAGATCAATGGGAGCAAATTAATCTTACTGGTACAGTATAATAAGGTTCAAAGCAATTTGTGCCTTCAGAGGTTTCTCCAAATTATTCTTTTGATGTAATCGCTATTTAGGCCACTGGCTTGAAGGGACTGATAAGGGAAAATGCCAAATTGCTCTCCCAGTAGCTTGCGCTAAATATTCCTGAATAGAAACAGCTCACTAGGTCAACAAGTATATTATATAGCTTGCATATGTTGATACCTTTTAAAAAAAAGAATATTATTAATATTAATAATGCATTAAACTACTACAATTAAAGAAAGCACAGCTGAAAGGTAGCTGACTGGTAGATGCAAGAATCAGGAAGGTAGAATCAAGGTAGCAACGAAACAGATACATCTGTTCTACTTTATGTGCAGTAACTTTTAAAGAACAAGCTGCACCTTTATGGTGTAACACGATGCCCTGGGGCTGACACTTCTCCATTCTGTCATCTTAAAACATCACTCTTTTAAGTTTTCCAAACCGGGCTAAACGAAATGCCTTCTTTTCATTTTGCTGCCAATACCAATTTCCCATGCTACCTTTAGTTTGGCAGGACCATTTTTTTCCCCTTTCAGGTCCAAATTGAAATTTGATCCCCATCCTTACAGGCCGAGCTAGCACCCACACACAACATAAATGCAAAGAAGTTTATATTCAAGTCATGGATCTTGAGAATCAAATTATTCCATGTGTCCACTGTGACACAGTATACACTATACTGTGACACACTATTCACTAAGTACAGTATAATTACCATTTGTAAATCACCATTGCAAGATTTGGAAACATTGGACCGCCCTGTATCAATTTCTACTATACTAATGGTTCCCAAACTTTTTCGAGCCACTGCCCCCTTTGTGCCATAAACACATCCCCAGTGCCCCCTACCCTACCCTATGAAAAACATTATGCATGATAGCAGTTTCCATGACTCACGAACGAAGATAATAACAATCAAAACAGTAAGAATTAATTGCACATTTATTCAAAACCCAATTAAAACTTTTTAGTTTAATTTATTCAATTAAACTGATGAACTGGATTCAGTGATACCAGCTTTTCAAAGTGTGATAGTCATTTAGCGAGACTCTCAGATTTCATATTTAGTAACTACTTCAGTACATTCTTAATGCGATGGATGGGCTTGATGAAGAGATACCAGTTTCCCACTGGCTAGTTTAATGTCATTTAGCAGGAGATTAAAATCACCACATTTACAGCCTGATCTTGTCCCAGACCAGCACCAATCTCCCATGTGCTGCCCAAGAGATGGCCATTGCAAGTGTGCCATAAGGCATGTTGTGGCAGCCAGCAGAAGCAAGGCCCCAGTGGGGAGGCCAGTGCCAGTGGACACTGGGCCTTCATGCTGGTTGGATAACTCCAGGATCCAGCAACAGTAAGTTTCCCACTGGGTAGTGGGGAGGCATTCTGGGGAAGAGGAAGGGTGGAGGGAAGGCAGGGAGGGGGTGAAACTGGGTGGGCAGGTGGGTAGTTCAGACCCAGGAGGGGGCTGGGGACAATAGCAGAGGTTGCCACAGGATCCTATCCCCCTTTTGCCCCTCAAAGACCTTCATAGGTTTACTCAGTTCTGTGCCAGTGACTGAGCTGGTACAGATCCAAGTAGACCCATAAGGGCTGCCAGGGGCCAACATGGGATAAAAAAACCAATCTTCCTTTACTCCAAGGAGACCTCTGGCTGTCTCCCTGGCCCCACGGGATAAAGCAATGGCCATTTCGGCACCACTGTACCACAGGACAGGCAGTTAGGACTGGGCTGCTGATAAGCGTCAGTCAATTTCTTTGCTTAGAAAGAAGTTGGATGACCACACTAAAACCAGATTCCACCAAATATGATGTTGGAAATGCAACAAGGAGCTTCTTAACCACTGATGATACATCATGATAGCAATCCAAATCAAAACTCTTGGTCCAATTTCTTAAACATTGGTGTCAACTTAGTGTCATTTTGTACCTTAATTATTTCTTCCTCCACCACCCCAAATTTCTTAGTATCTCAAAATGGATTTATTACCCATCTGGAATTCCTACTGAAAAAAAAACAAGATCTCAAATCTTCATGCAGCATATTCAAATAGTCACAAAAAAAGTTCAGATCATCATCTTGTATCTGACCTTTCTCTTCTATCTCAGACAGATATTGGTATAGCTTGCAATGATCTATATTGTGCTTGAATATAGTTAACTTCGAAATAAACAGAGACTACAGCTTTGGCCTTAATAAGATTGACCTCGTTTCCTTGCAACTGCAAATTCATTTCACTGAACTTTATCAAATAAGCAGTGCCATGCCTGATCTCTTTGAGTTCATCACTGAGCAAAGTTTTTGAGCCTGACACCGAGGGTAGGATTTGGTGGAGGTGGCCTCTGCTGGTCTCACCCCCCTCCTAGGCCTGTCCCTTCCCGTTCGGCCCTCTGTCTGCCTTCCCTCCATCCAGAAAAGCCTCCCCCATGCTCTCCCCATGCGTCTGTGCCACTTGGCGCTTACCTGATCGCCAGTGTCGGCTGGAAATGACTGCGGCATCGATGGGGTGGCATAGGCCTCCTCACTGGCGCCATTTACTCCCTGGGTGACACAAAGGTGCCTTATGGCACGTTTGTGACACCCAGCACTGGCACTGAAGCAGCATTGGATTGGGTTGTCCAGTACATGGACATCTTGAGTCACAGATTAGATTCTGGCACGGCTATGGCAACTGATGGATATAGCAATGAGGGAAGGGGTCATGTATCAAAAGCAGGGCAAATGGGAAGTATCTTTTTGATACCATTTTGACAAAGGAGAGGCAAAGCCTGTCCTATTTCAAAAATAAAAAATTCTTCTTTGTTGGGAATATTGAGTGTGTAGAACATGGGAGGTTGCTTGTCCTTAACAAGCTTATTAGCAACAATTTTAACTATTCTGTTCTAAATGACAAACTACAGTATTGTAATGGTTGGCAACCTTCAGTCTCGAAAGTCTATAGTATAAGCCTACAGCACCTGTATTCCCTGGCGGTCTCCCATCCAAGTATTAACCAGGCCTGACCCTGCTTAGCTTCTGAGATCAGATGAGATCAGGCATGTGCAGGGTAACAGTTGCTGCTTAATAGTTGTATACGTACCTCCAATAAAACCGTTAATGAAAAAGCAGCAGTTCTGCATTTGAAATGGACTTTTCCAGTTAATGAATAAATAATATACTCATTTTAGAACCACTGAATTGTTTGGGGGCCCACTGAGAATTTCTCCTTAATTCAGAGCCTGCCACTTAATGAATTTTATTTCTTGGTGAATTGCTCTGTAACATCGTCCAAATCAAACACACGATTGTATTCGTGTGTATTCAGGCAGGAGGTCTGGTCTAGAGGGTAGAGCCTCCATTTGCCTGAAGATAACATCCGCAGGTCACCAGTTCGAGGTCACCGGCACCGTGCGACCTTGAAGCAGCTGACAAGCTGAGCCAAGTTATTCCATCTGCTCCGAGCGTGGGAGGATGGAGGCCAGAATGTGAAACCAGATCAGAAAGAAACATCTGAATGTTGTGGTTTCTTGAAAGATAGAAACCTTCTTTCAAATTGTAAAAATCCCTATGGGGATTTAATTAGCCTGCCTATGTAAACCACCTTGAATAAAGTCCGAGGAGAAATCTGAGGACCAAGAAAGGCGTTATAGAAATACCTGTATTATTATTATTATTATTCTTCAACAATAAAAACACCCCTTTCAGCTGCATTTCAGCAATAGGAAAAAAAACACCGGAGTTCAAGTACTACCTTGCGAAGGCAAGTTCAACTGCTAATTTTGAGGGTCCCAGGCCAGCGTTCCTATCTGGGTGGACCCTGAGAGAGTTGCCTTATCACCACTATGCAAGGGATAGGCGCACATAAGTGGTCTCAAGGATCAGCAGTAGATCCATCTGAAGACCTTGGACAGCTGCCCAACAGTGCCGACCCCTGACCCTGGTCCTGGGTAAAAAGCCTGTGGAAGCACTTCCATACCAAGATTATGTCTGTCTGTATTTGCGCTGCGGTTTGTGTGTTATCTGAAGCACAGATAACAGAGCTATCAAGTGAAAGCTTCAATAAAAGAGAGTTACTGAGCAACCCACTCAAGTGTGGTGTGGACCTTTCATTATTGGGGTCTGTGAAGCAGAGATGGAAAGCTCTATATACCAGGTGACCATGTGGGGTTTAGCCACAGGCATGGATCCTGTTATGTTTAGAGAGCCGCTCCCTGTTTTCCTAATAGCAATAACATGCCAAGACCTGGAGCAGTTCAACCCAGGTTTTATTCAGAACGCAGACTCATTCCGTACAAGTTAGACTTATAGCCTAGATCCAATGCACAGCGGCCTGTGCACTTCCCTGGCAACAGCTGCTGCAAATGTGTCATAAGGCACCTCACTGCTGTCGAGCTATGAGCGGCGTCAGTGGAGAAGCCAGCACCAGTAGGTGCCGGGCCTCTACGCCGACAGGATGCTAAAGAGGAGAATGTGGTGATACATGACCCTGCCAAGTGGTCAGGGCAGGGAGGGTGGGGGGAAGGCAGAGAGGGTGTGTGTATGGATGGGGAGAGGGCAGCCTGTGGGACAGTTCAGTGGGGCACTTGGGAGTGGGGCGGGGAAAGGGCAGAGGCTGCTGCCAGTTCCTATCTCCCCCTCCTGTGCCTGAAAACCTGACACGGACTACTTGAATCTGTACCAGTGATTTTACTAGGGCAGATCTGAGTAGACCTATAGGGGATGCACAGGCCGCTCCATGGGGTAAGGGACTGATGTTCCCTTACTCAAAGGAAACTTCTGGCTGCTTCTCTGGCCCCACAGGACACAGCACCGGCCATTTTGGCACCACTATACTGCACAGCGCCAGACAAGCATAGGATTTGGCCTCTAGTCTGACAGCAAGGAAAGTTTCTGCTAAGCTTCACTGTAGTCCAGGGGTGCCCAAAACCCGGCCCTGGGGCCACTTGCAGCCCTCGAGGACTCCAAATTCAGCCCTTAGGGAGCCCCCAGTCTCCAATGAGCCTCTGGCTCTCTGGAGACTTGCTAGAGCCCGTGCTGGCCTGATGCAACTGCTCTCAAAGTGACAGCCAACAGTTTGACCTCTCCTGTGAGCTGTGGGACAAGAGTTCCCTCCACTGCTTGCTGTTTCACATCTGTGATGCAGCAGCAAAGGAAAGGCTGGCCTTGCTTTGTGCCTTGAGCTATTACAAGACCTTCATAAGAACATAAGAACATAAGAACAGCCCCACTGGATCAGGCCATAGGCCCATCTAGTCCAGCTTCCTGTATCTCACAGCGGCCCACCAAATGCCCCAGGGAGCTCACCAGATAACAAGAGACCTCATCCTGGTGCCCTCCCCTACATCTGGCATTCTGACTTAACCCATTCCTAAAATCAGGAGGTTGCGCATACACATCATGGCTTGTACCCCATAATGGATTTTTCCTCCAGAAACTCATCCAATCCCCTTTTAAAGGCGTCTAGGCTAGACGCCAGCACCACATCCTGTGGCAAGGAGTTCCACAGACCGACCACGCGCTGAGTAAAGAAATATTTTCTTTTGTCTGTCCTAACCCGCCCAACACTCAATTTTAGTGGATGTCCCCTGGTTCTGGTATTATGTGAGAGTGTAAAGAGCATCTCCCTATCCACTCTGTCCATCCCCTGCATAATTTTGTATGTCTCAATCATGTCCCCCCTCAAGCGTCTCTTTTCTAGGCTGAAGAGGCCCAAACGCCGTAGCCTTTCCTCATAAGGAAGGTGCCCCAGCCCCGTAATCATCTTCGTCGCTCTCTTTTGCACCTTTTCCATTTCCACTATGTCTTTTTTGAGATGCGGCGACCAGAACTGGACACAGTACTCCAGGTGTGGCCTTACCATAGATTTGTACAACGGCATTATAATACTAACCGTTTTGTTCTCAATACCCTTCCTAATGATCCCAAGCATAGAATTGGCCTTCTTCACTGCTGCCGCACATTGGGTCGACACTTTCATCGACCTGTCCACCACCACCCCAAGATCTCTCTCCTGATCTGTCACAGACAGCTCAGAACCCATCAGCCTATATCTAAAGTTTTGATTTTTTGCCCCAATGTGCATGACTTTACACTTACTGACATTGAAGTGCATCTGCCATTTTGCTGCCCATTCTGCCAGTTTGGAGAGATCCTTCTGGAGCTCCTCACAATCACTTCTGGTCTTTACCACTCGGAAAAGTTTGGTGTCGTCTGCAAACTTAGCCACTTCACTGCTCAACCCTGTCTCCAGGTCATTTATGAAGAGGTTGAAAAGCACCGGTCCCAGGACAGATCCTTGGGGCACACCGCTTTTCACCTCTCTCCATTGTGAAAATTGCCCATTGACACCCACTCTCTGCTTCCTGGCCTCCAACCAGTTCTCAATCCACGAGAGGACCTGTCCTCTAATTCCCTGACTGTGGAGTTTTTTCAGTAGCCTTTGGTGAGGGACCGTGTCAAACGCCTTCTGAAAATCCAGATATATAATGTCCACGGGTTCTCCCGCATCCACATGCCTGTTGACCTTTTCAAAGAATTCTATAAGGTTTGTGAGGCAAGACTTACCCTTACAGAAGCCATGCTGACTCTCCCTCAGCAAGGCCTGTTCATCTATGTGTTTTGAGATCCTATCTTTGATGAGGCATTCCACCATCTTACCCGGTATAGATGTTAGGCTGACCGGCCTATAGTTTCCCGGGTCCCCCCTCTTTCCCTTTTTAAAAATAGGCGTGACATTTGCTATCCTCCAATCTTCTGGTACCATGGCCGTTTTGAGGGACAAGTTGCATACCTTAGTCAAGAGATCTGCAACTTCATTCTTCAATTCCTTAATAACCCTTGGGTGGATGCCATCAGGGCCCGGTGACTTATTGATCTTTAATTTATCAATGAGGTCTGAAACATCTTCTCTTTTAACCTCTATCTGACTTAACTCCTCGGTCAGGAGGGGCCGTTCGGGCAGCGATATCTGCCCAAGGTCTTCTGCCGTGAAGACAGATGCAAAGAACTCATTTAATTTCTCTGCCATCTCTAAGTCTCCTTTTATCTCCCCTTTCCCTCCCTCACCATCCAGAGGGCCAACCGCTTCTCTGGCGGGTTTCCTGCTTCTAACATATTTGAAGAAGCTTTTATTATTCCCCTTAATGTTACCGGCCATGCGTTCCTCATAGTCTCGCTTGGCCTCCCCTATCACCTTCTTACATTTCTTTTGCCACAGTTTATGTTCCTTTTTATTCTCTTCATTAGGGCAAGACTTCCATTTACGGAAGGAAGCTTCCTTGCCCTTCACAGCCTCTCTAACTTGGCTGGTTAGCCATGCGGGCACTATCCTGGATTTAGTGGAACCCTTCTTTCTTTGCGGTATACACCTCTGCTGGGCCTCTATTACTGTTGTTTTAAGCAGCCTCCATGCACTCTGGAGAGACTGGACTCTTTTTACCCTCCCTTTCAACCTCCTTCTAACCAGCCTCCTCATTTGAGGGAAGTCCGCCCGTCGGAAGTCAAGGGTTTTTGTTAGAGATTTGCCTGGTATTCTTCCCCCAACGTGCACGTCAAAACGGATCGCAGCATGATCACTGTTCCCCAATGGCTCAGTAACGTTTACATCTCTAACCAGGTCCTGCGTACCGCACAAAATTAAATCCAGAGTCACCTGTCCTCTGGTGGGCTCCGTGACTAGCTGATCTAAGCCACAGTCATTTAGCACGTCAAGAAATCCGGTTTCCTTATCGTGACCAGAACACAAATTGACCCAGTCAATATGAGGATAATTGAAGTCCCCCATGATTACAACCCTGTCCTTCCTTGTCACCTCCCTGATCTGTTTCCTCATTTCAAGGTCCCCATCAGATTTCTGGTCTGGAGGACGATAGCACACCCCCAGTATTACATCGCTGCACAAGCCTGGTAATTTAACCCACAGAGATTCTACGGTGGAGTCGGACCCACCTTCAGTCTCTACTTTGCTGGATTCTATCCCTTCCTTAACATAAAGGGCCACCCCACCTCCAACACGCCCCTGCCTGTCCCTCCTGTAGAGTTTATAGCCCGGGATTGCGGTATCCCACTGATTCTCCGCATTCCACCAGGTTTCCGTTATGCCCACTATGTCAATATTTTCCCTTGTCACCAGACATTCCAGTTCTCTCTCCCACCTTTGCTCGTAGACTTCGGGCATTCGCATAAAAGCATTTATACACGGAATGCCCCAGGATGGGCTGCTTATTCGCTCCTTTGTCCCCGCATCCTCTCATTGTGTCAAACCGTCTATCACATCCCATCTCCCTACCTTTCCCAATTTCTTCTCCTACCCTGCCTTTGTCTTGTTGTTCTCTAACCTCCCCATCCTCATCCCATAGGGATGAGGAGTCCCGAACCGGATGCCCCTCGGCTCCTGTCGGCCTTCCCCCAGGGATCAGTTTAAAAGCTGCTCTGCCACCTTTTTAATGTTATGCGCCAGCAGTCTGGTTCCATTCTGGTTCAAATGGAGCCCGTCCCTCTTGTACAGGCCCCGCTTGTCCCAAAACGTTCCCCAGTGCCTAATGAATCTAAACCCCTCCTCCCTACACCACCGTCTCATCCACGCATTGAGACCCCTGATCTCCGCCTGCCTAGCTGGCCCTGCGCGTGGAACAGGTAGCACTTCAGAGAACGCTACCTCTCTGCAGACGCGTGTGGCCTCTGGGAACCAAGTGCCTCTGGGAACTAAGTGCCAGGTAAGGCACAAGAGTTTAGCATCTGGGCGAGGAGAAGGCAAGGAGACCTCTGAGTTTTGGAGAAGGAGAGGTGGAGGAGCAGGAGGAGGAGGTAAGTGTACTCATTCTAACGCTTTGTCTTTCTAACTCCCTGTCTTCTAACCTTAACCTTACCTTTAAAGCAACCTTAAATCAAAATTGAAAGTTAGCACCTAAGGGAGGTACATAGGGCTACTCTGAGCAGGAGCAGAGTCCTACTCGTGAGTAAGAGCAGAGTCCTACTCGTGAGTAAGTGCCCAAGGGTCAGGCATTTAAATCAAAATTGAAAGTTAGCTGCACCTAAGGTAGCACTTAATCGAAGGAAGGGAGGAGGATAAAGTGGAAAGCAGGTTTTCTACTTGCTTAAATTAAACCTATACTTAACCCAGGTTAAACCTAATCTACGTTAGAACATAACCTAAACAGGTCAGTAAATTGGGACACAGGATCTAGAGAGCAATAAATAATTAAACAAACCCAAATAAAAACTAGCTTGAGGTTACAAAAACAGTCCAGCCTAAGAGAACAGAACTAGGAGGGAAAGGACCTAGGCAGGGCCAATTCCCAACCCATTAAGAGCCCCAAGCAGTCCATTCAGGAGCCTGCAGAGTAGGTCACGCCCATCAGCAGCCATTTGCCTTCCTGAGCTCTTGTAAACTCACCTGGGAAGGCCAGCCCCCTTTCAATCAGGAAGGAAGGAGGGGGAAGGAGCCAGCCAGGAGTATAAAGCTAGGCAGGCCATCGCGTGAGGCTCTCTGCAGACGCGTGTGGCCTCTGGGAACTAAGTGCCAGGTAAGGCACAAGAGTTTAGCATCTGGGCGAGTTCAGCAGCAGGGCGAGGAGGCCAGGGCCCCATACACTGCCCTTCCTCTTCCCTTGAGAAAAGGGCTGCTATCCAGTGTACGGTTTTTAAAAGGACCCCTAAATAAAACAACAACAACAAAAAAAAAAAAGCTATGCAGTCAGACAGCCAGCAGCAGAGGGGGGGCTATCCAGTGTTCTGCATCGAGTGCCACATGTATGATTATATGCCTCTGGGGTATAAGTCATGGGTGTGTCCTCGGTGCAAGGAGCTCCAGGCTCTCAGGGAACGCATCCGCTCCCTTGAAGCCTTGGTGGCCGACCTGGAGAAGCGCAGGCAGCCAGAGGAGGACCGTGGGGAGACTTCTGGGGACGATCAGGCTTCGTCCCAACCTCAGGCGTGCAGCTCCTCGGCTGCCCGGGTGGGAAGTCTCAGGACTGGAGGACGTCATCCTAGAGAGGAGGGAAACAATCCCCTAGGGGGGATCCCTTCTCCAGGGGATGGGCCCGTATCCGAGCGCACTCGGGATACTCCTCGGCGGGAGGGGGGTCGGGGGCTTCTTGTAGTGGGGGATTCAATTATTAGAAACATAGAGAGGGGGGTTTGCGACGGATGTGAGGACCGCATGGTGACTTGCCTGCCTGGTGCGAAGGTTGCGGACATCACTTCTCGTCTAGACAGGCTAGTAGACAGTGCTGGGGGAGAGGTAGCGGCTGTGGTGCATGTCGGCACCAACGACGTGGGCAAGTGTAGCTGGGAGGTCCTGGAGGCCAAATTTAGGCTTTTAGGCAGGAAGCTGAAAGCCAGGACCTCAAAGCCAGGTCCTGGCCAGGACTTCATTCATTCATATAAGTTCCATCTCTATTCATTTATGTAAATTTATTCAAATTTGAAATATAAATTAATTCTTTTTTTCCCCAGTGTCAGAGAGATGATGTGGCCCTCCTGCCAAAAAGTTTGGAGATCCCCCTGCTCTAGTCTAAAGACTGGTTGCCACAAGTTGTTCAGTAAAATCAGACTTTTACTGTAAATATCTCTCTGGTTTTTCCTGAGAATCTGAAGGATCTTGTACAACACTGGGAAGGAACAAAGAGACCTGGGAGCCCCATAGCTCTTTATATTCTGCACTTTGACAGGGTCATGCAAAATGGTGCAAAATGTTTGGTGCAAATAGCTGAAATGTTTCCACTCCAGCATACATTTTATTGTCTCTGATTCTGCTCATTTTTTCCAAGGTCCCCTTTTGCTACAAATGCTGTCTATAACTTCATTCTTTCTAAATAAAGATTTCTTTAATGAGGTAGGGAACATTGAATGCAAAGTGGGGCAGATAACATTGTTTCTTAAATTGCAGGGCCTGTGCTTCAGCCCTTGTGAAATTTCCACTCTTTGTAGGATGGTAATTCAAAATCTTAGGAAGATCTTCTCCCAGAATAGTCACATGTGAGCTGTTTCAAGTGAGCTAATTGAAATCTTGGGCCTCCCAAGTATTTGCTCCTCACCCTTTTCTGAGATAAGCCAAGAGGCTTCATCCCTTCATCTGCATGCCTTGCTGAACTGCCTTTATCTCTTGCATTTTCCATTTTCAGTGTCATTAAGGCCTTGCTCATTTCAGGGAAAATACATGCCTGGGTAAGTAAAAATGGACACTTCAATTACTCCTCAAAGCATGTGCCAGCTGTAATAGAAGAACAATAGCAGAAGATCAAGAAATAACTGATTTGAGAAGATCCAACCTGAAAGGATCTAATTTGAACATCAAGAGTTGGGGTACCACAGTGGCCAGGAGGGGGAACTCTAAACTGGGAGAACCAGATAGATCTCTCCTCAACCACCAGCTGGTTCGACTGGTGACAGTGCAATCCTATGCATGTCCACTCTGAAGTAAGTAATGTACAGCCTAATCTTATGTGATACATAGCCCAAACTGCAGGGAGAGATAAAGAATGGAAAATAAAGGGGAAAGGGTGAGGGTCAGAGTATGTTCAAAACTCCTTGTAAGCCTAGCAGCCTATGTACCTTAAACAAGGTCAGAGAATGGGAGGAGGGCTAGTAACGGCTTCTCCAGAGATGTGGTGGAAAATTCCAGTCTGATACACTCCAAAGATCCCCCCCCCCCTCAATGAGGCCAGATCAGACCAATGAAAGACTTTTACAAGAGAGCACCTCCCTAAGGCTTTACAAGACAAAGTGCTGAAAAAACTGGCAGAGATGCAAAAACAGCTGGCTCTCTTCTGTCCAAGAATAGTAACATCACTCACACACACAAATCTTGGTTCACCTGGGGTGAGTATGGAGGGAATATGTGAGAGTGAGAACCCAGCTTGCTTAATGAACTCTGCAGGATGACCTCCCCATTCCCTGAGAAGTAATAAAGCAGCTTGGTATATTTCTTCACTGTAATCAATAATTCTGGTTTAGATTGTATTGCGGTCTAGAGGAGACTTATTCCATCAAGAACAAAAGATTCCCCTTTTAGTTGTTTGCTTAAAGAATTTCTCTCTCGCCTGTCTCCCAAAGAGGGCAATCAAGGCGGTTTATAATATTAAAAACAATAACAAAACATTTAAACAATTAAGGGCGCAATCCTAACCTGCAGTTGTGCCGGCAGAACGACAGAAGCGCTGGCGCAACTGTAGGTACACCGCAGAGCGGTAGCTTAACCATCTGGCGCACCACAGGTGCCGGCACAAATACCCTCCCAGGCACTGGGCTGGTGCAACTTGGGAGAAGCGCTGTGCCGACACAGGAAGCCCAGCGCAAGGGCTGTTCCAAGGGCGTGCCAGGGGCGTGCCACAGAGCAGAAGAGCCATATTCAAACCCTCGTTCCCCAGGCAGACTCGCCCCGCAGATGCCGACCGATGGAGGTGGCACAGATTCGAGGACACCCATAGCGGTTCATGCAAGGGCCTACAGCGAGGAAAACACTCAGCAGCCACAGACCGTCTCAGCCACTGCCCCAGCCAGACAAGGGTAGGATATGGCCCAACTCTGGCAACCAATCCCAATGCACCTGCCTCCCCATAAAAGCTCTGCCCCAGGGCCTACACGCCCTCAGAGAACAGTGTGCATGGCCTGGGGTTATGTCACCCTGTCTTCTCAGGAGGGGGACTTAGGTGGTGGGGAGCACTCCTTGCACACACAAACACAAACACAAAAAAACACAAGCACCCCACCCAGGCTCAGGGTGTTAACCATACCATGTCTGTCTGTTCAGTCCTTCTCTCTTTGCAGGTTTCCTCCAACAGATCCTCTAGCCAGGTAAGTGGGGGGGGGGACAGACTTAGGCGATGGGGAGCACTTCTTACACACAAACAAACACCTCACCCAGGCACTGGGAGTGGGCTTGCACACACAACAGATGCTGACTGACCAGACTGCTCACCACGGCTGTCCAGTTCCTCTCTCTTCACAGGTTTCCGCCAACAGACCCTTCAGCCAGGTAAGTAGGGGGGCGGGGGGCACTGCAACCCTGCCCCACACAGTAGCAATGGGGGGGGTGTCCAGGCCTTGCTGCTGCCCCCATGAACAGCAGGCTGGTGGGTTTGCAGCTGGCCCTGTTCCCCCCACCCCACCCCTATAGTGTGCCAAACCCAGCCCAGCAACTGCTGGCTGTGAGCAGGTGCCTCCCATTCCCCATCAGGGCGAGCCAAGGGAGCCTGCTGCTGCACACCTGCCCCAGAGTAGGCCCAATGGGACCTGCCCTGGAGGGCAGTCTACAGGGGCTGACAGGTGAGTAGAGTGCTGCTGCCCTAGGTGCAGGCCCCTCTCCTGCTGCTGCCTCCACCTGCTCTCTCTTTCTCCCTGCAGACTGCTGCCCCACCGGGAAGGATGCTGCCAGGCTGGAGGCCTCCAGGTCTGGAGGGGGCTGCTGCTATTGCTGCTCAGGCTGTCAGAGGCCTCCAGGTCCAGGTTCCCATGGAACCCTGTGAACACAGGTCCAGTCCAGTTTGCATAAGCGCACCACACAGTCTCCACACGCACACAGTCCCACCTGAAATAAAGTGATCAACACAGCCCCACAAGCCCAGTCCCATGTCTGCCTACCCCAACATCAGTCACAAGGGGGGCCATGGACCGGAACTGCAAGGCCTGCCCATACATGGGCCCCCTTAGGCCTAGAGAAGTCAGCTCCCAATCAAGCTCCCTGGCTGAGGGGGTTGGGCCGCCATTGCGGCAGGGGAATGCTGGCCGCATGCCCAGGTAAGGGCCATTGCGCCACCCCGCCATGCTGGGCCACGACGTGCCACCAGCATACCAGCAACAACAGGCAACTGCACAGCAACTGTGGTGCGCCCTTTGCCCCTTGGTGCAATGATGTCGTCTAGCAGAAGATGGCAGAGCGCTTGACGCACCGCAGTGCCTGGACACCTGAGGCAGCTGGCACCCTCATCTGTGCGGTATCCAGGAGCTCCCATCTACCCACCCTGATGGCCAGCACCACAGCCCCCAACAGGGCAGCATGGCAGGAGATTGGGCATGCCATGGGCCTGCATGGTGCCAACCTCATGGTAGGCCAGCTTCAGGGCAAGTGGAAGGCCCTGCAAGTTTTCTCAGAGCTGGCCTACTGGGCCCACCATGGCCAGACCAGCTGGCACTTGCCCCCCCCTTCCAGAGGATGGAGCGCATGTGGCAGAGGGCAGGACAGCTGCGCTACCGAGACTGGCGGCTCACAGGTAAGTGGGTGCTGTTACATTGGTGAGGATGCAAGGTGGCAGACTTGGTCAGGCCAGGGATGCAGGGCCCCTCCCCCATAGGTGGGCTGGGGGCATGCAGGGTGACTCTGCCAGTTCTGCAAGGGGCCTGCTGGCCTGTGCCGCTCAAGCCCTCCCTGTGTTTCACCCACAACAGGTGGGAGGCCCTGCCAATGTAGGATGGGCCAAGATGTGGGTGGGTGCTGAGGGCCAGGGCAGTGGTGTCAGTTCTCCTGAGATGCAGTGTTCACCCACAGGAGCCATGGCATGGGCAGATGCTGCCATTACAGCAGCTGCTGCAGCAGGTGAGCAGCCACCTGCTTGGTGCTCAGCACGCCGCCACCAACGAGCAGCTACAGTGCCATCCCAGGCCAGCCCCACCAGCTCCATCGAGGAGCCCGGGGTAGAGGAGGCAACCATGCTGCCGCAGCAGTCCCCCCTCTCTGGGGAGGAGCCAGGGGTGGAGGAGGAGGAGGCAGCCATGCTGCTGCAGCAGTCCCCTCTCTCCAGGGAGGGGTGGGGGAGGAGGGCCCCACCAGTAGCAGCAGCAGCCAGATGGTCCCAGGCACAAAGGCTGCAAGGGGAGGATTTGGCGCCAGACCACCTGTCGTTGTGAGTATCCACCCTCACTGCTGGGGGGGGGGTGGTTGTTCCTACCCTGGACTGTGGGGTAGTGGGTCCTGTGCCATGTTGGGGCCTTAAGGGCAGAATGACCAAAGGTCCTCTTGTTCCAGGCCATGTCCCCCTGCACAGCCCCATGTACCCGACGTGAACCTAGGCATGCCCCCCTTTTCCCTGTGAGTGGGCAGCACATAGCCATTTTGTAATTGTGCAGAGGGAATAGGGAAGATGGTGTACAAATGAACAGTACGTACGCGAGTGTGTACTTTAACCACATGACCGCAATGCATGAGTGTTCCCTGCGCAGGCGCGCCCCAGGCGCTGGGCCGCCCCATTCCCTGTGTGCCTTTTTATTATTAATTATTATTAACAGTATTTATATACCGCTTTTCAACTAAAACCGCTTTTTTCAACCTCTTTTTTCTCCATCTCCTTTGGTGTTTACGCCAGCCAACTGCCCCAGCACCTCTGGATGCAGCACAACTGTAGCCTCTGGATGCGGCCTACATAGGCACACCTAGACCACTGCCTTTGGGGTAAGTTAGGATTGGGCTGTAAAATAGTTAAAATGATAAATAGAAAGCAAATCACTGTGAATCATATAAACAGTTAAAATTACATTTGATTAAGTTAAAATGCTTTTCTCCCCTTTCAAGGTGCTCAAGAGGGTGGGTCTCAACAAGCTCTCTTTTCTTAGGGCAAGTTCCAGCTGGTGTTTTGGTGTTTAAAGGATCTCCTTTCCCCCACAGCAAAGGACTTACTTTTTGGGATGAGAAAAATAGTGGCAACAGGCACTTTCAGGGTTCTGGTAGCATCTTCCCTGGTGGGGACTGGGAAGGTGAATGACAGAAATAGCTTTAATTAACCACCAGGCATTCCTGGATTGGGACTAGAGGTCTCAGTCCCCATTTGAAAAAGATGCTGCTGAAAGTACCCACAACTACCTGCCTCACTACCAAAAGTCAAAACCTGGCTTGGGAGAACAGAGAAGTAGCAGTACCTGTGCCTGTGGGTGTTTCGCAGTTAGGCCTTTGTGAATAACTGGCTTGTTCTGAAAAGCCTTGAGAACTTGTGTGAAGCCCAATCCTATTGGGCCCCTATGGTGGCAGACCTCGTAAGTACCATTTCGGCATCTCAAAACCAGCTGAACTATCGTGTACTTTGGGGTTGCTGACACAAACAGCTGGAGGCCCCACACATTCACCAGCAACTCCCAGACATTGCACCAGCACAGGTAATATGGCGGCAGGGGCCGTTTGAGGGCAGGCAGGGGGTAGTCTGAGGGTGGGATAAGGTGGATCTTGGCAGCATTAGTGCACACCAGATCCCATCCCCTTTTCCTGGCCCAACACACCAGGACCTATTGGGCTGTGGCACTGCATCTCTGGGAACTTTTTCCCCAGATAGATGAGACTCCTTCTTTGTCTGTTTTAGATGGTTATTGAATATATTTTTGTCTTACAAAGCTTTTAAATTCTGCTGCTGTTTTAATGAATACCATCTGTATTCATTAGCTGGGGGGGGTAGCTGGAGGGGGGTTCTTTAAAAACTGTCCCCCCCCCACTGTGCATACCTAGACACATCTACTCAACGTTCAATGGAATTTACTCCCAGATTGATGTTTATAGGATTGCATCCTTCTATATTGTTTTTATGAATCCGTTTTTATTGTGTTTAACATTTTGTGTCCATTTTGAAGAAAAAAAGTGGAACATTCTTTAAATAAAATAAGGTTATTGGATCATAGAGCCCTACTGACTGTGGATTAGAGATTGAAATATATTATGGATCCCCCCCCCCCCCGAAAAAAAAACACCATAGGGGTTTCTAGAAGCCATGTACAGAGCATTTGTTTCTTTCAAAACTTAGTTTCTTTTGCCATACTGATGTGGGTGGGAGGATGAGAATCTGACATTTTCTTAGCGTTTCAGTGGAGGGAAGCCAAGCCTTACGCTTTGAATCAGTGGTGGTTATGGGTTATAAATGTTAGTACCAAGGACAGCTCTGCCGTTTTCTTTATGTGAAAGGAGGATTATCTCTGCCCCTCCCCTTGTACAATCTGCCTCTCAAATAAATGAGTTTCTGACTTGTGTGCTTGTCTATCCTCCACAGAGCCAGCTATGCAAAGGTGTGTACAGTATGTGCCTCCATCAATCATTTTTGCTGCATACATTTGATTTTTCCAAGAAATCTGACAAGAGGAACAGGGCGAGGACACTGATGAAACAAGAAGTGTGGTGTGTGTTCCAAAGTAACTGGAACTGTAGCTGAACATTACCCATTGCAGTATTTAATTTGATTATGTAGTGGTTTGGAAAGGCAACAGCGGGGATTCTAAAAACAGGATTTAACCTTAACCTTACCTGTAGTGCTAGGACTGTTGTCTGCTCCCAGCCAGGAAGTCCCTGCCTGAAATCTCATTCCAGCCATGTGAATTTAGGTAAGCCCCCTCCAATCTCACACTGTTCCCAATCTACAATAAGCTGGTAGACCCAAATAAAACTGTGAATGTGTAACTTTGCATGTGATCTCTGTCTTTACCTCCCCACTTGAATCTCCCATTCACACAATCCACCCATCACTGTATTCTTACACAATGCTCATAAAAATACTCAAACATGCCTTTCACATTCCTGCCTCACTTCAGCATAGGCCACTAGCTGAAAACTAAGCAGTGTGGTAGTTCACAAATGCTTCAATACAAAAAGGTAGCAAGGGGAAAGATGGGCTATAAATTCAAACAAACAGAATAAGTCAACAAACAGAATAAGTCAATAAGTCATTGGTGGACTCATGATTTTCTAAGATTTTTAATTTTAAGAATTTTGTTTTACAACAATACCTACGGTAGTTACTCCATTTGTATTATCACATCGTTCATAGTCATACAATGGGGGATTATTATGGGACATCTTTTTGACAGCCCTTGATACTGAATCTTTGTCCACATGGATACCTTTTCAGTTGTCCCTGCATCCTTTTCTACAGCATTTCTTGATCCACTGGCTACCTGAGATCTTCTGAAACTGAAGATACTGAGGGCAGAAGCTGAGATTTTACACATGTAAGTCATGTGCTGCACCACTGAGCTATGGCCTAACCTTTGGTGGCATGCACCCTACCATTGTCTGATTAGCACAAGTAGCCTGTAGTCTCTTGTCATGCCTTCTATAATTTATCTTTCATAAATAATTAGTAAATTATCATCTTTACCCTCTTTGTTTACATGAACTGCCACCCATTTAGCAGTTTCCATAATGCTGACAAATAATCATCCATCTTATTTTTTGAGAGGCCAAATATCTCTGGCCTGCCCTAACATTTGTCAGTTGATGTGCTTTCTAAATGTCTAGTCAATCATCTCTCAGTAAACATATCTATATTCCGAAATAATGTATCAAGCAGATCAATTGTGGCAAGGTTATTTTTAAAATTGTTTTAATGGTTTTTGTGGTTTCTATTTTAATATTTGATCCTGATGTTTTATCTTCATGTGTTTATGGTTGTCTGTATACCGCTTTGGGCTTTTAGAAAAGCAGTATAGAAATCTAATAAATAAACTTTAAAAACATTTTCATTGGATCACTGCACTGTAAACCCCTGCATTAGAAACAAATCTGAATGGAGTAGGTATAAATTCAAATAATATTCAGCCTGGCTGACGTCCATTCTCTTACTGTATTTAGCAATGAGGGAGAAGGAGACTTATTAAAAGGCATCACACAGTCTCTAGAAGGGTGCTCAAAATAAGAAGCACAACCCTAGGGAAAGCATAGCCATTGCTACCAGGGAGGTGTATAATCTGTCTTTTCACAATGTCCAGTCCAGAAATGATACATTAATAGCCCAATCCTACTGGTGCAATATGCTGATGGATCTTGCAGTCTGTCAGAATATTGCATAGACTGCTGATGCTTCATCTATTCCACTGTTCTGCAAAGAGCTGCAGCCAATGTAAGGCCCAGAATGAATGTATGGGCAACTCGCAGAACCTCCATAATCACTGATAAATTGGTGGCAGTGGATTGAGGCAAAGATCAGGCCAGTCTGGGGGAGGGTTGGAGAGGGTTGGATAGATTTCAGTGGTACTAGTGCATGCAGGATCCTCTCTCTCCTTCTTGGCCTGAACCTGCCCCCAGAGGTTACCCAGACAGACACCTAAAGGCACCTATCACTGCCAGAATTATAGGTGTTTTCTGTGTGTTGCAAAAGGTAACATGCTGGAACACACAGCTTGACTGCTGCCTCAAGTGGCAAGCTGCTATCTCTGCACACCAGGTGACTACTTGGTAAGTAAGGAGTTGGGAGGGAGGTGGGCCTAGGAGGAAGAGGGTGGCAATGGGGGCAGAAAGGGTGGCATATTGGGAAAGGAAAGGGGGTGATTTCAGTGGAAATGACACACCCCAAAACCTAACCCCTTTCCAGGCCTCAACCCACTTTCATGGGTTCACACGGATTTGCACCTGCAAGATTGCTGGTGTAGATCTGAGCAGACCCACTGGGCTGGCAGGGGCTTACCCCTGGGCAAAGGAACAAAGGGTCCCTTGCCCCAAGGAGGCAGCTGGAGGCCAAAATTTCCTGTGGGATGTAGTGGTTCCCACACTGGTATTCTTGCATTGCTGTGTGAGACGTTACAGTGGATTGGACTGTCCCGACAGCTAAAGCACTGAAGTAGGTCTGAGGAGACCCACTGGGGACTGAGCAGCCTACTGTGAGGTGTAAGTAAAAACATTCTTCTTTCATTTACTTCTCTCAGGTTGACTGGTCCCTCGCTGGCCCATAGCATACAGCACATGCTGTGTTGGTTTTTCTTAATTGTTGGTTTAAAATGGATTAACTAATACAAAACCACCAGATAGCCCATATTAATGTAAACTGTTAACAGATCTTTACATCAGCAAGTCCTCTAGATTCCAAAAAGTTCCTGATGATGGAAAGTAATCCTCAAGAAATAGAAAAGTCAGAAGATTAAATATTAATCTGTCGTTATTTTTCCCCCCACTTTCCGGATTCTCAGTTAGTTGAAACAAGTGGATATCCACCTGTAAATATTTTAAAAACTGACAAATTTCAGACTCTCTTGTCCTTTCCAATCACTATGATGAGTGGCAGTAACTAAGCCTGGCTAGAAGGGATTTTTCCACACCAGCAGGGATTTCTCATGAATAGCTTGCTGAAACTCCTGCGTAAGTTCCCAGAGAGCAGTAACTCATTTTAAAAATTCACATTTTCATCCAAGTACTGATCACACAGAGTCAGACTACACATTACAGGAGATGTGTGGCCTCTGCTGACTCACATCATCACCTGCATCCCTTAGTAACTAATCTTTGCCTTAACAAGGTTCATACTGTGCTATCATTGCACCCAGACTCTGACATGAAGAGGCAGGACTCATGCACTGGATGAAAAAAGACCACAACTTGATTGCTAACAAAGAAGGAGTTGCAATGATTAACTAAACAACAACAAACAACAACAGTATTTCTATATCGCTTTTCAACAAAAAGTTCACAAAGCGGTTTACAGAGAAAATCAAACAAACAAAATCAAACAAGCTTATGGAACCTGACTATTGGGTCTGAGATGGTGAAGTTATTCCATCACCAACTACCATCCATAACCTTTGAGGGCAAGTCTATCCTGGCTTTCGGTCTGCATTAATTACTCTTGATCAAAGCACATCATGGCCACACCTTTTATAGTGCTATGAAAGATCTGGGGCCTTTTCATCACCACCCAAGCTCTTTGACCCCAAGTGTGTGAACTGGCACTTCCTATAAGGGTTCCACTGTCTTTCCCTTGAACCCTATCATCCTTTGGGACACATCCAAACAAACCCTTTCACCAAAAATGCTTTAGGGTGACCTCCAGTTCCCCTATTCCTAACCACCATCACCCTGACCCTTCGTAGAATGCTTAGTCCCACTGTTTCCAATGGCCCAGGATAACATTTGCAAGCCTTCAGAAACATCATAGCCTTTATTTGGCAAATAGATACCGCATCCCCTTTACAAGTAGGGGAAAGGATAACCTCTTTTGAATCATCAGCCATCTCCAATGCTGAACATCAGAATCATGCAGTAAGGAGCTAACTGCTTTGTTTCCTTTTGGACAAGGCCCATTGAAGCACCTAAGGTTCCAGGGCCCCTTCACACCCTCCACTGAAGCAAACCTGACCTCCCGATAAGAGTCCTAGGCCATCTTTGCAAAGATTTTTATCCACCCTCAAACTGAGAGCCTACCTTTTTAACCGAACTATTTCCAACTAAGCGAACCAGCAAAAACTCCACAGCAGGGTGATAGTGAAGTAACTGAAAAAAACGTTGGAAGCAGCTCATTTCCAAAGTCTACAATGATGTGCATGCCAGGTAAACCTGGTACACTCTGCCAAGCTGAGCTGCATTCCCAAAGGTTGATGAGCAAGCCCTCTGGCTGCCCTAGAACACACTGCTGTGCCCTGAAATCAACACCTGCTTGGATGAGCAGCTCCATTTAACACCTGTAAGAACGTAACAGTAACCAAAGAATTGTAAAATCAGACAGGCATAACGAAAGGGCACTGGACTTCCTGGGCTCTACTGCTTAACCCATTGCTGCCCAGCCGACAGGTGTACACATTTAATCCCTGTTGCGTATATGCAACATGGGGTCGAAATGCTGAGCTTTGTAACCCAAAAGAACAGCCACAATCACTGCCTAAGGCTACAATCCTTACCACGCTTTCCTGAGAGAAAGCCCCATTGAACAAAATAGGACTGAGTAGACCCGGTCAGGGTTGAGCCCTAAATGAGTGAGTTCCAAAATCACCTGGATAAAGGCTCACTGCAGTCAGTGACTTTACTCCCAACTATCCACAGGCCTCAGCAAATGGCCTGGCTTGTTTTCTCTCCTAACCAGAAAATCCCCCCAAATTCTGAACTGGGTACAAGAAAAAAAAAGTATATACCCATCAGATTCACACATAGAGAAACAATTTCTCATTTCAGATGCTCTTTTGACCTCTATTTTCATCACCTCTATCGGGAAAAGGGTCTCTGAGGGACTTCTCCAGCAACAGACCTCCGCAGCCCCGTGCCCGGGGCAAAGCTCCGCAATGGTGCCCCCCCGTGGGCTACAGCCGCCCTTCTGTGCAGAAATCTGCCCCCCCTACTCACTTGAGACTCATGGAGCCTTGTGCAATCCAGGACACATAGGAGAAACCTCTGTGAGGTTCCCCAACGCTTTAAATTGTGCTTCCGAAAAACTAGAAGCACAGTTTCCACCCCCATCGGGAGCCTCAGAGAGGCTTCCGCAGGATCCTGCTGCTTCGCACCTGGGGCTTTTGCCCCATCGGACCTTATGGTAGGTCCTCAACTGACCTTCTCCCAGATGGGAGAGGTGGTTTTAATCCCAGACCCCCACAGGAGAAAATGCCATAATGGGTTTAGAAGTGCCCACAGCTACTGTCTTCCCATCCCTTCAGAAGGTAACAACTTCTGGAAAGGGGGAAAGGGGAGACTACAGTGGAAGCAGTAGTTAGCGCTTGAGCCTTTTCGAGCAGGCCTGTATTTATATCATAGTTCATAGTATACATAGTTCCTGTATCATGTATCATAGTTCTGCTCCCAAGCATTGTGAACATTGTGTGGGGTGTTTTTTTAAGCACCCTGATCAGATGTTATCGACACTTCTAGACTATGCTCTGCTTTACTTCAGCATATTGCGCTCACTCTCGTATATGTCTCATGCCTTTTGACAGCTGTGCTGCTAATTTAAGTGGAATGGTAGGAGACACCGATGCTGAGGCAGGCAGGAACATTCATTGCTGAGTCAGCCTTTTTGCCCTACTAAATAAGGACATGAACTTCCTAGCCCGGTGCAAATGTTTGATCTGTATGATACAAATTTCATACAGGACTTGCTTACAGTTAGGCCCAGGGTCTAAACACCATCTTATAGAACTATTTAGTTGCTCATCCATATAACACAATTTTATCCATAGATCCACCCCCCCCCCCCGCCAATATGAAGTACAGTTTACTTAACAATAATGTCAGTCTCCCAACCTATTTGGAAGCCAAATGCCCTCAGATGAGGAGGCTTCTCAATTCCGTCCAAAATTTTTATCTAGTGTTAATTCATTATTGTTTACAGCTGTGATTCTTGTGACAACCAGAGGTTTCAGAGATAAGAATAAATGGTCAAAACAACTTGTTTAAGTTGGCAGCTGTTTGCCAACAACGGTCATTCAGACACACATGTGCCTGTTTCTACACATGTCATGCACACACACACTAAACTCAAGTTGAAGGAATTAGCAATGAATTTGAGTGAGAGGTCAAATTCAGCAATGTCTGACTGTTTTGAGATTGCTGATGTGGACAGCAGTGTGAACAACCTCAGAATGCTTCTAGATTAGGCTACCAGTAGCCACAAGCTTTTCAAAGAAGACAGAGTTTAGTAGGAAATATAGGCATACAAGAAATGACACACTTTTGGCTGCTTTGGCTTAGGAGATCAGCTTCAGAGCTTTAAATGGTTGTGAGTGAAATACTTGTAACTACCTGTGTTCTGAAAAGGACGCAGTTAAATGAAAGTGGAAAGGAACTGGAGTGAAAGGCGTGAGGTTACAGCTACCCATGCAGTGCAGTTTCCTCCTCAGCCAGTTAATGAGGAAGGAGCTGATTAGCGGGAGACTTTGAAACACACACAAGAGAATGGAGGCTTTAGATGGAAGAGAGAGTGTTGCTAGGAGGAGCAAAAGAAAGGTGGAGAAGAGATGACTGATCCTAATCTACCAGGTACATTCTGTCTGTTTTTGTAGCAAGGGCAGGGTTGCTTGGCTTCAGGTACCTGGAGAAAATGCAGTCAAGAGGTGCTCCTCTGAGCAAGAAAGGTAGCTCTACCAAGGATGAGGGCCGCTACCTGAGTAAAAGACTTTCTGAATGTGGGACAGCCTTGCAAAATGGAAAGCGTGGAGGCTTTCAGCAAGCAAGAAAACAGCACAAAATAAAATGAGTCTCTACAGGGAAGAGACTGCAAAAACACATAGCACGGACACCTCGAGAACAAGGCTAAAATATGGAGGGGCCTTCTGTGGGGAAGAAACATCCAAACACACGGCATGGATACCTCCAAAGGATTGACAAATGACGAAAACACCTTGTGGGGATGGAGACAAGATTATCTAAAATGGAGGAGACTTCTACAGGGAAAGGATTCTCTAAACAGGCAGCATGGGCATCCTCAGAGAGTGACAAAAATGTTTAGTATTGCTCTGAGAGGATGGTGACAAAATTCTGTTTCCAGAGCAGGAATAGTTAAACAAAACCATTCCTGGGTAGTGGAAAATTGTATCCAGAGCTTCTCCTGCGTGTGCAGTTAGGTGTCTCTGGGTCTTGATTAAGTTAAAACATATCCTACCAGGTGGACACAAAAGACTTAACTAGACCCCAATCAGAGAACTGCCTGAGGGACAAAAGTCCTGGCAGGGTGTGAGGCCCAGGTCGTTGGTGGGGGAGGCTTCTTGGAGAAGGTATCTGAACTGTCCAGCTGATCTGTTCACTGGGCAGTTGTAACTTAATTTATTATACAGCAGGACTTGTGCTTGCAGCAAAATGCTAAAAGGAATGAGGCACCCATATTTGGAAGGCCTTAGGAAGGGAGATATACAGATGACCCACAGTGCTATAGCCTTCCTTCCCCTTAATGGCCCTTGATTAACATGACCGCCCCTAAGAGTTTAGCCTAACCTCATTCCCTCCAGGCCAAAGTCTTGCCTAGCTCCCAAGGAGATGTCAGCCAGAACCAAAATGGAGTTAGGATAGATTGCACACATGTTGAAAAAGAGAAGATGTTGGCTACACAACTATGCCAGATACTCTACCTAGAGCACAAAAGGTGAATTGCAGCACAAATGTATGAATGTCTACTCAGAAGGAAGCCCGACTGAGTTTAATGGGACTGACTCCCAGGTATAGGATTTACTACCACAAAGGAAGATTGGGGTGAATATAGACATGTGGTAAGGATGATTTCAAAGTTCCCCACTTCCTCTAATTTTTCAACAGGTGCAAAAGTGATGCCAAATATTCCTCACATTGCTAAGGTAATAAAAGTTGCGGAAAATTACCACTTAGCAAATGGTCACCTTGAGACTGAGAGCACTCTGAATGGTTTGCTAAATTAGGGTCTGAGTCAGAAAAAAGAGAGGGGGGAAAAAACTAGAAATCTGTTGCGTCTCAAGTATCTTTCATACTCAGTTGAATGAATTGATCTTGATAGATGTGACAGATTTATCCATTTTTTAAAATTAAAAATTAGGAATTCTGATGGGACAGAAATTGTGCACACTTTTACCTTTTTCCTGTGCTACTCAGCATAATTTTTCTCCTCAGGCTGCTGCTACTTCAGTGTCATTTTTTCTCCTTTAGTAGTTTATTTTTTATTCCTGCCTAGCTTAGTCTCATGGATGATCTCATCTAATCAGGGATCATGTAATGAATGACATCGCATCACAGAATTATACAGGCAGTAAATTTTGCTCTGTGACATCACCGAAGACAAATTACAATTGGGGCAAGTGATGTTAAAATACCTGAACAAACAAACATGTCCACAAGGAATGCTGAAGGAATTAGAAGGTTTGACTCAGCCCTAGTATTTAAACAATATGGGTGGTTTTTTTTTCAATTCTCATGCTTTGTCACTTCAAAAATAAAGCTTATTCTATATAACACACCCCTCAAATTCTCTAACCAGTGACATTCTCCTTTTTAAACAACTTTGTATTGTGTGGAAGTTCCATTTGAGATGAAATTATGGCTATTATTCTTTACAAAAAAAGGAGCCATTTCATGCTTGCTTTAAGCTGGCTCAGAGATATCACTGTTCTATACTGCCATTGCAAAATTGCCTATACGTCTGTCTACCCACTGTGACCAATATTTCTGAAAACTTCATTTTTTGTGCTAGTGTGATCATGTTATTTTTCGCTTTGACATTTTCTGATCCCCTTATCTGGATCAGTGTTTTCATGTCAAAATAAATCTTACAATTAAAGCGCACAGCTGGAGTGCAGGACAATAGTGTCGCCAACAATGGAGGTGACAATGTATAATTTACGTTCTGAGTTCTACTGAAGGAAACAATTTGACATTGCAGTAATATTGAAGAGCATAAATGAGCGTCATAATTTTTAAGTCACAGCCACCATTATTTCAGTCTGTGTCTTTTCCTCACTCTTTTCCATTGCAGTTAAACTCAGGGTCCCCCTCCTCTTATTCATGTGCTTGCTGTGGGCATAGATCTCATTTTAATGAACAGCAGTCAAAGTTATTCACCGGAGAACTATTCTCCAGTCCACTGAAGCTGGTGGACTTGTTTTGGGGGGGGGGGTAGATTTTAGCTTGGGGTAGCCTTGTGAATTATTCAGTTTGCCTAAGTTCAGGGTTGGCCTATTCTTTGAAAAGCTGGAACATTCATCCTCTCTAGCAAGCTCGCATGGGAGACAGAGCAGCTGGCTGCTGGAAGGAAGGGACTTCAGTCGAGCAGAAGCAGCTGTTAATGAATGGTGATTCCTGCTGAGTTGCAACCAGTGGGTATCAGAGACTGGACATGAAAAAAGTTAGCGCTAGACTGCAGAACGGCCAAACCAGCTTCCAACTGCCGGTGACACTGTGCCTGTGTTGGACACTGCAGGCTATTCGGCAGCCACACATAAGCACATAACTTATCAGCTCTGCTTCCAAAATTTCTACACAATAGCAGTTAGAAAGGGTAGAGGGAGGAGGGATTCTCTTCCCCTTGGTTGCTGCTCAGTACTGTCGGTCTTCTTCTTCATCCGTCCCAAACTCCCCAACTTACAGACTTTCAAATTATGAACCTCCAGTGTACAAACGTGTTTGGTCAGGGCTTTGAAGTGGGCACAGCTGCGAAGACACTGGCAAAAACAAGCAAGAGAAGCTGCTTGGAGACAACCAAAGCAGCTCAATAACTTTGAAAAGAGCAATCCCTTGCTGTGGTGATGGGGAAAAACCACAGCCAGTAACATTGGATAACACTGAAAATATGGGGAGTCCTGGGGGCAGAAGGGAGGGAGACGTCAAATGAAGCAGTCAGCACAGCCAAGGAAGAGCTTAAGATACTGCAAGGTGCAGGGGAGCATTAATAACGTAGGGGGAAAGGGGCATGGATAGAAGGTAACTCCAAATAGAGAATAACAAACCACAGCAACCATCTACCACTTCCATGTAGGAAAAGTGGGAGGGGAGGGATAAAGCTGAGTTTGAGCCAAACCCCTAGAGCTGCCATTTACTCTTTAAGATGAAAACACTGAAAAAAATATTCCAGTCTAAATCTTATAATGTAATTATAATTAACGTGACCAAAAATTAAGATCAAAGGGACATTCTTATGACAGTACCCTTCTGTGTTGTTATTGTTTTGACCAAGTAGTCACCCACGAGTCATACTTTTGCTCACAGGCAATTAGTGAACTAATAGAAACTAACAGCCCTAGGTGGGCTGAGCATTGGTGGAACATGTATTCTGCCCCTGCCGGCTGCTGAAAAAGTGCTGTAAAGTGCTTTCTGGAAGTGCACTAAGTAACCTTGACATGCCCTCCACAGACCCACTCAGATTTATGCCAGCAAAAGAGCTGGTGTAGATCCAAGTAGGCCCGTTGGGGACCAGAGTAGGTCAATAAAAAAGTTTTTTATTTACCTCTCTTGTCACTGCCTGGTTCCCAGCTGGCCCTCAGCAAACAGCAGAGGCTATGTGGGGAGAGACCCAAGATAGGATTGGGCTGCCAGTTATGCATCCTCTTTGGGTGCTACTTGACAATGTGCAGAACCATCTTTTTGCCTCAATTAATCTGAGGTTCTTTTTATAAATTACAGAGCAATTTTGCCACTCAATGTACAATCAACAGGGAGCAGACAATCTGTACCCTTCTATTCACATACATGTATGATACAGGCATTTTCAAACTTCTGTTTTGTCACAGTGGAACTTTTGTATTGGCAACCTTCAGTCTCGAAAGACTATGGTATCGCGCTCTGAAAGGTGGTTCTGGCACAGCGTCTAGTGTGGCTGAAAAGGCCAATCCGGGAGTGACAATCCCTTCCACACCGGGAGCAAGTGCAGTCTGTCCCTGGTCTGTCTCCCTGGCTATGGGCCTTCCTTCTTTGCCCCTTAGCCTCAGACTGTTGGCAAAGTGTCTCTTCAAACTGGGAAAGGCCATGCTGCACAGCCTGCCTCCAAGCGGGATGCTCAGAGGCCAGGGTTTCCCACTTGTTGAGGTCCATCCCTAAGGCCTTCAGATCCCTCTTGCAGATGTCCTTGTATCGCAGCTGTGGTCTACCTGTAGGGCGCTTTCCTTGCACGAGTTCTCCATAGAGGAGATCCTTTGGGATCCGGCCATCATCCATTCTCACGACATGACCAAGCCAACGCAGGCGTCTCTGTTTCAGCAGTGAATACATGCTAGGGATTCCAGCACGTTCCAGGACTGTGTTGTTTGGAACTTTGTCCTGCCAGGTGATGCCGAGGATGCGTCGGAGGCAGCGCATGTGGAAAGCGCTCAGTTTCCTCTCCTGTTGTGAGCGAAGAGTCCATGACTCGCTGCAGTACAGAAGTGTACTCAGGACGCAAGCTCTGTAGACCTGGTTCTTGGTATGTTCCGTCAGCTTCTTGTTGGACCAGACTCTCTTTGTGAGTCTGGAAAACATGGTAGCTGCTTTACCGATGCGCTTGTTTAGCTCGGTATCGAGGGAATGAGTGTCGGAGATCGTTGAGCCAAGGTACACAAAGTCATGGACAACCTCCAGTTCATGCTCAGAGATTGTAATGCAGGGAGGTGAGTCCACATCCTGAACCATGACCTGTGTTTTCTTCAGGCTGATTGTCAGTCCAAAAACTTGGCAGGCCTTGCTAAAACGATCCATGAGCTGCTGGAGATCTTTGGCAGAGTGGGTAGTGACAGCTGCATCGTCGGCAAAGAGGAAGTCACGCAGACATTTCAGCTGGACTTTGGATTTTGCTCTCAGTCTGGAGAGGTTGAAGAGCTTTCCGTCTGATCTGGTCCGGAGATAGATGCCTTCTGTTGCAGTTCCAAAGGCCTGCTTCAGCAGGACAGCGAAGAAAATCCCAAACAAGGTTGGTGCAAGAACACAGCCCTGCTTCACTCCGCTTCGGATGTCAAAAGGGTCTGATGTGGAGCCATCGAAGACAACAGTGCCCTTCATGTCCTTGTGGAAAGATCTGATGATGCTGAGGAGCCTGGGTGGACATCCAATCTTGGGGAGAATCTTGAAGAGGCCGTCTCTGCTGACCAGGTCGAAAGCCTTTGTGAGATCTATGAAGGCTATAAAGAGTGGCTGTCGTTGTTCCCTGCATTTCTCCTGCAGTTGTCTAAGGGAGAATACCATATCAGTGGTTGACCTGTTGGCTCGGAATCCACACTGCGATTCTGGATAGACGCTCTCTGCAAGTACCTGGAGCCTCTTTAGTACAACTCGGGCAAACAGCTTTCCTACAACGCTAAGGAGAGAGATGCCGCGGTAGTTGTTGCAGTCACCCCTGTCACCTTTGTTCTTGTACAGCGTGATGATGTTTGCATCCCTCATGTCTTGAGGTACTCCACCTTCTCTCCAGCAGAGACAGAGGATTTCATGCAGCTCAGTGACGATGATCTCTTTGCAGCATTTTAGGACTTCAGCAGGGATGCTGTTTTTTCCAGGTGCCTTGCCAAAGGCAAGGGAGTCCAGGGCCACGTGAAGTTCTTCTAGGGTTGGTTCACTGTCAAGCTCCTCCAGCACAGGCAGGCACTCAATGTTGTTCAGTGCTTCTTCGGTGACTACATTTTCTCTGGAATATAGCTCAGAGTAGTGCTGCACCCAGCGTTCCATCTGCTGCGCCCGATCCTGGATGACCTCGCCTGTGGCAGACTTCAGAGGGGCAATTTTCTTCTGTGTTGGACCTAGGGCCTGCTTGATACCATCATACATCCCCTTGATGTTGCCCGTGTCAGCTGCTATCTGTATCTCGGAACAGAGCTGGAGCCAGTAGTCGTTAGCACATCTCCTGGCAGTCTGTTGGACTTTGCTGCGAGCAGTTCGGAGGACCTGCAGGTTGCGCTCACTGGGACAGGCCTTGTATGCTGCTTGAGCTCTCCTCTTTTCCTCAATGACTGGTGTCAACTCCTCAGAGTGGGCTTCAAACCAGTCTGCCGCCTTGTTGGTCTTCTTGCCGAATATGGGCAAGGCGGTGTTGTAAACGGTATTCTTGAAATGTTCCCATCTGTTGGATGCGTTTGCGGAACAGTGGAACTACTACAACAAATATGGGACAGCCTTTCTGGTGGCAGTCTAATGGCCCAATCCTACTGATTGCTCCGCTGGGAGATGGACTCCAACAGCAGCCATTTGAGGAGCCATCACCAGAACCATCGCCAGCACACTCTGGAACCACCATTGGAACAGTTGCCAGAGAAACAGTCGATATCACTGGCAAAGATCCCATTGCTGGTCGGGAGGTTTATGCAGAGGTAAGGGGATTAAAAACCCTTTCCCTGCTGTGACCTCCCAATTCCCCCTCCCCCGCTGGATACAGTATGCTAGTTATTGGCATGACTGCACCAGTTTGGGGGGGTGGAGATAGGACTGGGGGGTGGAGATAGGATTAGCCACCCTGAGGCCAGCCACCCGCTCCGCAACATCTAGTATATCTCAACCTCATTCTAATGTCCATTTTCCAAATCTTCAGTCTTATCATTGACTGCTTCTGACAGAGAGTGAAATGCACATTGTATTAGCATCAGTATAACTTGCATTAGATGTTATAAGGGGAGAGAACTTCCAAGTGGGATTGTTGTATGGTTAAATTATCTTAGGAATACATCTAAAACAATAATGTGTGAAAGGCCCATGGAAGTACAGGCCAGCAAGACGATACAGTGCAAACCTGCCTTTTTTTTCTATAATGGATTCAGTAAGCAAGCTTTGCAACAACATGAAAATTCATGTTGAGATAATCATTTCAATCATTCATCCATATGCATGTTCTGAAAACGGGCTGCCAATTCATCAGACAACTGCCCAAAGGGTTAAGCTGAGAAAAACCCATAGAGACCTCCACATATCTATATATTACCCTTTCCTTTTCCACCCTTAAGCATTAAGTGAACTTTGGATGTGCGGAAATTAGTACCTCTTGGTTTCTAAGTAGATAAAATGTTCTCTTTTGCTTCCTTGTGCTTTTTAGCCTCTTTCACAGATAGGGTGGTTTTGTAACTTGCTGCAGGAACCCCCGTGGGGATAAGCTTACCCAAAAGTGCTGTTCTGACTGTATGTGTGTATTTTTTTTAAATGCATATGCATTTCCATTTAAAAAAAAATTCTAGGGTCTCGTCAAAAAGAAAGAGTGCCTCTTATGAAAAGTTTGCACAGCAGAGAATGCCTGCTCCTCCTCTGGGTGATTTCTGGGGTAGCTCCAAAAGGGGGGCAAATGTGGTTTCCCAAAGGAATGCAGGCAATGCTTTCAGGAAAATTAACCTCACACAGGGCCCAATCCTGAATAGTTTGCAGTTCACATAGGGCCCAATCACCACCAGTGTGCACTGTTGCAAATGTGCACACTTGCAGGAATTAGTGCTGGCCCAGCTCTGGAGCAGGCTCGGTGAGAGCCCGTGCCAGGCTGGCGTCTGTTAGGGGCTGGTGGAACACCGCCCAGAGCTCCAGGCGAGCTCAGGGTGGTGTAAGAGGGAGGCATTCCGGGGCGGGGGTGGGTAGGGGGAGGGGGTGGGCCAGGAGAGGGCAGAACCAATGGAACTCAACTCCACTGATCCAGAGTCCCGCATCAGGCCTCCTGGGCTGACAAGGGATTCCTTTACTTTGCATCGGCTCAATAGCTGTTTCAGAGTCGAGTAGCCCCATGGGGGGCTACTTTCCTTATCCAGGGGAAGAGGACTAATGACCCCTTCCCCCCGAGCAGCTGCCAGTAGCTGCTCAGCGCACTCAGGATGCCAGAGCAGCCATTACGGCACCACAACAGTCCTGTGCACGAGGCAGCCCAGGATTCAACTGACATTCTCAACTGGCTTTGTCTGCACCCAGAGATATCATTATCCACTGCCACAATATTTGGCAGTGGCCCTGGAGGCAGCTCCCCACCCCAGCTTTTTCACCAAGCCACTGTCTCTCCTTACCTTTTCCCTCCTCCATCTTTGCTATGCTGCTCTTTTGAAATAGAGTGGCAGAGTGGATGGAACAAGGATGCTGGAAGCAGCACCACCCACTTCTGAATAAGGGGTCCAGCCTCCTTGTTCTGACCTGCTGTGCAACTCTGTCTCAAAACAGTGGCAGGGGCAAGGTGGAAGAAGTAAGCGGAGGACTGGAAAGGTTGCGGTGGAGATGGCTGATGAGTGGAGGATGCCATCCATGTCCATCCATCATACGAGGCAGCTTGCCTCACTTTGCTTTATAGATGGGCTGACTCTGGGGCTGACGGGGGCAAAGGATGCCTGCGCAGTGACCAGCAGTGCTGAATTGGGCAATAAAGTTGAAGACCAGCTTTGCCCCATCCTCAATTCCCTGAAAAAAGAAGCACTTCTATGCTTTTCAAGCAAATATGGGCAGGAGGTCTGGTCTAGAGGGTAGAGCCTCCGTTAGCCTGAAGATAGCATCAGAAGGTCACCAGTTTGAGGCCACCGGCACCATGAACGGCGAGACCTTGAAGCAGCTGACAAGCCGAGCCGAGCTTTTCCATCTGCTCTTTGGCCGCCCTTCAAGTGAGATATGAAGGATTGTCAGCTTGCGTGGGAGGAAACTGGAGGCCAGAATGTGATTCCAGATCATAAAAGGATCCATCTGAAATGCTGAAGTTCTTGAAAGACAGAACCTTTGTCAACTGTAAAAATTCCTATAGGGATTTAGTATAGCCTGCCTGTGTAAACCACTTTGAAATAAAGTCTGAAGAGAAATCTGAAGACCATGAAAGGCGGTATATAAATACCTGTATTATTATAATTATTATTATTAGTTGGAGGCCACTGGCAGCTCCGTGAATGGCGAGACCTTGAAGCAGCTGACAAGCCAAGCCAAGTTATTCCACCTGCTCTTTGGCCGCCCTTCAAGTGAGGTATGAAGGAGCTGCTTGCCAGCCTGCATGGGAGGAAACTGGAGGCCAGAATGTGATACCAGATCATAAAAAATCCATCTGAAATGTTGTGGTTCTTGAAAGACAGAACCTTCTTCAATTGTAAAAATCCCTACAGGGATTTAGAACAGCCTGCCCATGTAAACCGCCTTGAATAAAGTCTGAGGAGAAATCTGATGACCAAGAAAGGCAGTATATAAATACCTGTATTATTATTATTTATTATTATAAAAGATATTTAGCTTGTACAAATGCTTTTAATCCTGAATTTGTACTGGAAGAAAACCAAAGGTTTCCCCCTCCTCCCACATCAGTGCATCTGATGTGTTCAAAACAGAAGCCACACAGATGCTATGAAGATGTACTGTTTTCTGCACAAACAGGATGTAACAAATGACAGATAACTAAAGAGAAAATAAATTCTACTTTCTACACATTGTTTAAAGGAGCAATTATCAGGGCAAAGAGTATACATGTCATCCTATTCTATCATGTACATACCCGTTTTTAGAAAAAATTAAATCTCTTATTACTTGAAATTAGACATTTTTTGACTAACACATCAAAAGACAATGGCATGAAAGCTTAATTCAAGGTGTAACACAAACAGACTCAAGCAACCGCAAAATGACATTACATCTGTCTTAAACAGATAAGAGCCAGAGTGTTGAAAATAAAGGCAGGGATTGGGCTTTCATCTCCCATATTGTTTCCAAGGAAAGCAGCAAACATTACTCGCAATCAGCCTCTGCTGAAAAGGAGAAGAAACGACGCATGGAAATGATAAGAAAATGGGTTCAGTGTCGGTAATAGTGACTATGGAATTCTTTCTTTCTTCATGGGGGACCATAAGAAACACACTTTTGTTTCAGAAAGCTCCTGAAGGAAAGGGCTGAAGACTGACACCAAATGATATGGATGAGTAACAGATGAGTAACAGTTATTGCTGAACCACACATTCAGAGGCAAACCTATGGCTGGGAACCTCAACCAATGCTTCTCTAGCTCACAGAAGTATTTTGCAGGAGCAAAGCAGATGACAAAGGATGCCTATTTCTTCACCCAGGAACGCTAAAAGTATGGGTCGTTTCAACCCCTAGGAAAGTTTCAAGCAGCTTGGTAGGGGATCTCATCACTCTGAAGCTATGGTCAATTCCTGGAATCATCAGGTAAGGCTGAGGAAGACCCCAGTCTGAATCCCCAGAAAGCCACTACCAGTAATTGTAAGCAATATTGAACTAGATGAAACAATAGTCTTTGCAAGGCACCCCTGGGTAATCAAATAAGACAGAAGCTTGGGTGAACCTGGGTCACTTTATTGAAAACAATTACAGAAAGGAAACCTGCAGCAGGAAGGATTTGAATTTTCTCCCTCTCAAGCACAGGCAGCTAACTTAGGGGAGGTAGCAGTCGATCATCTATTCCCCAGGGTGGGATTTCCCACCTTGACTCAAAGCTATACTGGACTGTCATGCTTCTCAAGGCCAACCCTGAAGGCTCAATGCTACTGGACTGCACACACACACACACACCCAAGCCGGAAAGCCTTTGAGGTGGCCTGTGCAATTCAAGCTCGAGGGCTTACAAACCAACCTTTTTGAGCCAGCAAGTCACTGAGGAGCAGTCCTGGGTCCCCCACTGACTTTAATGACCTCGGAGTGTGCACCATATTCCCTACTCCTACCTACTTGACTTGCACTAAACCTGCCACAAGGGGGGGTTCTAGGTGAGCACTTGGCTTCCCCTGCCTCATTGAACCCAAAAGGTACTGCAGGCCTGAGAGAAAAGGGTCTGCCCTGGTGGTAGACAAATGGACGTCACAGCTTCTAAAAAGAGAGGGGATGGTATGTATAACGGCAGTGTGGAAATAATGTTTCCACCCAACTCCACCCTAGATTCCTGCTGACATTCTAACTATCTAACCTTTCTGTAACATGGTAGGGGGTACATAAATGTATATACTGTTATTTTCTGGGGTTGCAGTAATATAAAGTGCAAGTGGAAATGGAAAAGGTGCAAAAGAGTGCGACTAAGATGATTACTGGGCTGGGGCATTTTCCTTAGGAGGAAAGGCTTAGGAGGAAAGGAAGAGGCTTGGGCCTCTTCAGCCTAGAAAATAGATGCCTGAGCAGGGACATGATTGAGACATACAAAATTATGCATAGGAAGGATAAAGTGGATAGAGAGACGCTGTTTACACTCTCACATAACACCAGAACAAGGGGCCTTCCACTAAAATTGAGTGTTGGGAGAGTAAGGCAGACAAAAGAATATATTCTTTACTCAGCATGTGGTTGGTCGGTGGAACTCCTTACCACAGGATGTGGTGATGGCATCTGGCCTGGACGCCTTTAAAAGGGAATTGGACAAGTTTCTGGAGGAAAATTCCATCACAGGTTACAAGCCATGATGTGCATGTGCAGCCTCGTGATTTTAGAAATGGGCTGTGTCAGAATGCCAGATTCAAGGGAGGGCACCAGGATGCAGGTCTCTTGTTATCTGGTGTGCTCCCTGGGGCATTTGGTGGGCCGCTGTGAGATACAGGAAGCTGGACTAGATGGGCCTATGGCCTGATCCAGTGGGGCTGTTCTTATGTTCTTAAAGTTAGAGAACTGTTGGCTTAACCCTTCCATCATTCACTACTTTTGCTTTGCAAGCCTCTGCAGCCTCTTCCCCTGCCCCCCAAAATGGCTTTCCTAAGTGTGAGCAGCCAAAGACAGAAACAGTGGCCCGTTTTTAAAAAATACTGTTGTTATAAATTATTTCAATTGTCATGTAAATGCTAGTGTTGTGCTTTTTAGGTTTGAGTATGTTATTAATTTAAGGAGGTCATAAAATGATAGCATTAAAAGCGTAACAAGTCTTCATTGACAATTCAAAGCAGTAATGTAATAATTTCATGTGATAATAAAGTTTACAGAACAGTTGCTTAAAAAAATAATTGCAATAAAGTTTGAAAAAGACAATACAGCACAGAATACTGAAAGCTCTTCTTAAGTGAATCTAAGGGCGCAATCCTAGCCTGCGCTGGAACAGGCAAGCCAGGTGGCTTGCACTGTATCCAGCACAGGACAGTGGCCATAAACAGCTCAGTCATAGGTAAGGGGAAACATTTCCCCTTACCTCTGGGTAAGGCCTGCTGGCCCCTATGGGTCTCCTCAGACTTGAGTCATCTCTTCAGGTGGCGCAAGTCTGTGGAGAGTGCAGCAGCTTGAAGCCGCTCCATTCTCCCTAGGAATGGGGGTTGGTTTCCAGCATAACTGGCAGATCCCAGCCCTGCCTCCTGCTCCCTGCCTGCCCACCCCCAGGGCCGCCCACCTTCTCCCTGCCCAGGAACACCTCCCCCCTCTTCCCTTTGCTGCTTGCGTCAGCCCAGCTGGGCCAATGCAATCCTTAGAGAGGAAGCCCGCATGGAGGCTTATGTCAGCCTCCGCAGGCTGGCGCTTCTCAGAGCGCCTGCCCGGCTTCTTCTTGAAGAGCCTCACAGCACATTTGCAACCCTCCTGGGCCAGCACAAGGAACTTGCACCAGCCCAAGTCATTTCTAGGATTGCACCCAAAGAAACAGATAGATCACCATATAAAATTAAACTAAAAAAAGTGATTGATCATCAAAAAGCTAAACAAGGAGCCAAGATATTGAATTGTCTACTAAGAGTTCGATCCTATCCGGGCTGCCCATGCTGCAATACAGCGGTGCTGAAATGGCAGCCGCTGTATCCTGTGTGGTCAGGGAGGCTGCCAGAGGTTTCCTCAGAGTAAGGGAACTATGAGTCTACTTGGATCTGCAGCAGCTCAATCGTTGGCAAAGAACTGAAGAGACCCATACAGGGCTCAGAGACTCAGAGGGGGGAATAGGATCCGGCAGCAGCCAAGGTTGTCATCCCCACCCCACTCCCAAGCCTAACAGTCCCTGATCCTCCCTCCCCCTACCCAGTTGTTTGAAGAGCTTTGTCAAAGGAGGTTTGCCTGCGCAAAAAGCAATGGTGTGTGGTCTGGAAACTTTGACTTCCTTTGGGATTTCAGAGCTTGATTTTGTCTTCATATTTCCCCCCTAGATTCTTTGCAAGACATCTAGGTAAGGCTAACTGGATCCACTTGAAATTAATCTGTTCAGTGCATACTTTGAAGAAAGCAAAAGCTTTCTGCAGCCCAAAATTAGCATTCAACTGATGGACTAGAATCATATTAATGTTGCAAGATAGTGAAAGAAAGGGAGAGAAGCAGAAAGATTAAAACAAAAATTACATCCATGGCAGCATTAATTTACAGTTAAATTTTCTGGAGTTTTGACGTTGGGGGTAGGGAGGGAAATCTGGGTCAGGGAGTTCCATTCATTTGCAAAATGGAAGCAGGGCTGTGTATAAAGTACTGTAACATGTTACATAACATATTATAATAAATTCTGATACCATTGAACTGTAGTCTAGTTTATATATGCATGTATTATTTATCAAATGCAAGTTACCGTTTTATCATGGTGAAGTTTAAGTTTTATCCTCCACTAAAACATATAAAAGTGGGTCCTCCTTATCCATGGGTTTGACACCTGCAGATGTTAGCATCTGTGGATGCCTCCCCACACCTCAGAACACCTCCTGGATGTGACTGGCAGTCGCCAGCGCAATATGGAAGTTACTTCCGGCCGTGTCCAGGAGGCCTTCTGAGGAGGCTGGGCGGCCCCTCATGACCTCCATAAGGCTGGGTGCATCCCCCATGTAAGTTATTGCAAAGCCATGTTGGTCCCCTGCAGATTTAATTATCTGCAGATTTTGATATCCACCGGGGGTCCTGAAATTGATCACCTGTAGATACCGAGGACCCCCTATATATGCAGTGTGTTTCAAGTCTTCATCTTTTGCTGTAGGGCTTACTGGAGAAAACTTGTCACTCCCTTTACAAAAGCATAATATTATTGTATATCCCTCCTCCACAAACAGCACATCTCTCAAAACACACAAGCAGAGATTTCTAGTTCATTTATATTTACTTGGGAAGATTATCTCATCCATTTTCATGGGCAAGGAATGCTTCATCCGACTTTTGATTTTCTTCAATATTCTGCATGTAATGAAGTGTTTGGGTTTATTGGCTTTTTTTCTGTGACACTGAAGGGTTTGAAAACAAGAAGTCCTTGGTCTGGATTGAACCCCAAGTAGCTCACAAATAAATATTCAAAAAGTGTTGGAAAGTATTTGAGCTTGCATTTTGCAAGTGAAATGTTATCTTGAAATTCACCTTTTGTCATTACTCAGTGTGTTTTGTGAGGCATTAAACATGGATGAAATCTCACAGCTGGTCCCTGACAAATTCTGTCAGATATTAAATATGATTACATGGAGCAATAGAATGATCTGTGATTTTTAAAAAATGTATTAGGTTGATTTTAAAAAAAAGAATTTTATTGTGTTATAGTTGAATTTGCTGGATGTGTTTGATAGGCATATTTATAGTATGTCTAGTCAGAAATTCTGTTGATTAGGATTGTTTAGTTATATTTCATTAACTGGGAAAATAATTTAGAATCATGTACAGTACTTGCTTGGCAGACGGGTTGCCATATCTGCGCAGTTTAATTTGCACATTCTGCAAATTATTTACAAATTATGCAAACTGAGTTCTGATCCTACTTTCCCCCTTAAATTTCATTTTCCCAGTGCTGCTTTGCAGCAAGAAATGCATCATTGGACTTTTTCATCCTGTCACATGTTATGGGTACATAAATAGATACTTCACTTTTTGTTGCAAAATTGCATCAATAATGTACAATAATGAGTAGTTGAATCTAAAAGGTTAAATTGAAACCAAAAGTCTGACAATGCAATCCTATAATATCTACTCAGTATTAAATCCCACTGAGTTCATTGGGATGGGCAGTTCAGTCCTATGTAAATCCCCCCCCCCCCACACCGATGCAGTGTGACTTCCACTGTATCCTGGGAAGTGAAGCTTCTGGAGGTCTCCTCAATATAAGGGGGACATTCATCCCCTGCCCCAGGGTAAGCCCCAGCAGCCACAATGGGGTAACTCAGGTCAGTCTATGTCATGCATTTTTGGTGCCAGTGCATTGACAGATGTTGGAAAGGACAGAATTGGGCCCTCGGTGACTTAAAGGTTAATTGATTAGGCTCAACAAAGCATCTTGTAGCACTATGAACCAATTAATTTTAGCACTAGCTTTTGTGGACCATAGATCACTACATCAGATGGATGAAGGGAAATCCTCAGTGGGGCACAAAAGCTTATGCTGAAATTAATTTGTTAGTGCTACAAGATGGACTAGAGCAGTGTTATTCAAACTGTGAGGCGCGGCTCTTTAGGGCGGCGCCAGAAACTCAAAGGGGAGGCGCGGGATGCCCTCTCGCAGCGATACAGTCACACCCCTGGGCAAAATACGAGTCCGTCTTCTGCACTTTTTTTAAAGCAGAAGAAATGGGAGTTGCTGAGGTGCGAGAGTGGCTGCTGCCACCCCGCCCTCTTCCGAGCATGCTCAGCTTGCAGTCCTTAACCCTCCTTGATCCTTGCCTGGTTGGTTCCTAGTTCCCAGCCTGGGATTGCTTCTCATCAAAGTGAAATCTCTCTTTTCAACACCCTCCCTCTTCCACTCAATCTCCAAACCTTCCCGCTTTCCTCCCCCTCCCCTTAAAGTTGTTTCCATGCCATTGGCAAAGGGGGAGGGGAGAGACAAGCACACACTTTACTTGGCCAGGAGCAGAAAAAGGGGACTGTTTTTAAAGTGATTTATTAATCTTGTTGTTTGACTGAAGAGGAAAGGCTGTATTTTTAAAGTTGTGAATCTTGCTATTTGAAGGGAATACTTATCAGCCATTGATGAAGTGATTGCCAGCCCAATCCTATCCACACTTTCCTGGGAGTAAGCCCCATTGACTCTAATGGGACTTACTTCTGAGCAGGTATGCATAGGCTTGAGCTGTGCATCTCCTAGTATAGGAGACCAATCAGCTTCCTAGCCAAACCCTTATCAGCTCTGATATATTTTCATGGTCTATTTTTGTTTTCCCTACCAGCTGCTGGAAAAATTTAATTTCATTAAATTAATAAAGGGTTCAATCCTATCCAAGGAGAATGGGAGAAATGGCTAGTTGGATTGGGGTCCACAGGTGTGTGTGTGTGTGTGTGTGTGTGTGTGTGTGTGTGTGTGTGTGTGTGTGTGTGTGTAATGTTGGTCAGACTAGTTGTTCACAAAGTTCATTTGATAAAACAATTCTATTGGTATGCTTACAGAGTTAAAAAAAAGAGTCTTCCTGGACCAGACAAAATCTACCTACTCCAGCATCCTGTCTCCAACAGTGATCAGCAGCTGATCATTTATAAAGCATGTATATTGCTGTGTATTAATAATACATTTTTAAGATCTGCATTTAATTAATGATATGATTAATATAATTAATATTAATATAGTTTATATATATATATGTATTTAATATTATAATAAATATACTATTATAATATTATATTTAATATAGTTAATATTTCTGGCCACTTCCTGTTTAATGATGTCACTTCCACCCCTCAGGAACATGATGGGGAGTCATGGCCAACAGCCACAGGGGTCAAGGGAGCCACTGGCCAGAAAAGTTTGAGTACCACTGGACTAGAGTGTGCAGTGCTGCCATCACCACCTCTCTGTGTCCCTTTCCTTCTTTGTTATTTCCCTGGCTGAAGCAAATCAAACTAGCAGTTGCACACCACCCAACTCCTTGCAACAAGGATATGGTGGTGGCACATGGCCTAAATGTCTTTAAAAGGGGATTGGACAGATTTATGGAGAAAAAGTCCATCACAGGTTACAAGCCACGAGTCGTATATGCACCTCCTGTTTTTAGAAGTAGGCTACTTCAAAATGCCAGATTGAAAGGACTGACAACATGATACAGGTATCTTATTGTCTTGTGTGCTTCCTGATTTAATTTTTTTTAGTTTGATAGGTAATAGCTTGACAGGATACTACAGCTGACCTTGTGAACCTGAATTCTGCTGTGTTAAAAACATCTACAGTGTGCTAAATTAATCATAAACAAGAAAATCTCAAAATACAAATAATCAAACCAATATCCAAAATAGTTCTACGCTAAAATGTAAACGTGGTCTTTCTGCTAGTTTCCCTCAGCACACCCAGGGGTGTGGGAACCGCTACCCATGCAAGGTGGCTTATACTGGTCAATCCCAGAAGACTGGTTCTCCTCCTCCAGTTCTAATTAGATTGGAGCATCCCACATGATTGGCCCCAACCACATGCATGCCCCTAAGTGGTGTGAGACCACATCACAAAAAACTTGGTTGCACACCACTGTGTTGGTAACGTGGGACCCATCCTTTAAATCCAAATCAGATATAATGAATATTTTCCCCATACTAGTGCAGAGAAACATACAAACAAATCTTTCTCTATTTCTAGAACACACATTGATGCGCTTTTGAAAAAAGGCAGATGGCTTCCCCCTCCTTCACTTTTTTTTGCTGTGCAATAAAAGGTTTTAGTGGTCAGGAAAAGGTCTTGGGTTAAGTGTGCGGTGGGCTGAGCAAAGAAAGAACATTGTGGGTAGAGTGAGCAGAATCTTTCATAGGGAGTGCTTAACTGCCTGCCTTTTGCAATATTCATTTCATGTGTTGCAATGCATTGGGAGGGTTCTGGCTTCTCAGTCTCTTTCCACTGTTTTCGTGAATGGCTCGTCTACCTCTAGTTGCTGTTTCATTCACAAATGCCCTGATGCAATATTGATGTCCCTTTCCATCAAGACAGAAGAGAGCTTTCTTTACTGCAAATGGCAGAGCCTTGCCATCACATCTGGGAATGCCTTTGTCTGAATGATATTGTCAAATATTCAAAAGATGTTCCATATGCAAGTCAAACAAATAAACAAAAACATACTGGACCGCAGTCTCTTTTCTCATTGTTCAATCAGGGCTGACCTTGGGAGCGACTGGGCCCAATGCAAAACATTATTGCCGGGTGGCCCAACCCCTGCAGAGGGCACTACCCACCAGGATGAGTGGCAGCAGCAAGGTACCTGGCAGCAGCATCAGTGCCAACTACTGGGGGGGGGGGTGATTTCAAACCAACTGAACCCAGGCGCGGGCAGGAGGGAGGGCTGTCCAGTGCAGTGCTCGCTGAGCTCTCCTTGCGATGCCTAGGCATAGAAAATTCCATGCCGAAGCGTCAGCTTTAAAGTGAAGTGCTGGGTACAGGCACTCTGTTCACCGATCCAGTGTGGGACCCTCCGGGCACGAGGTCCAGTTTCCCCAAATTGGCCAAATTGCCCTAAGACCAGCCCTGTGCTTAATGATACCAGAGAACTACAGGAATATGATCCTACCCTTACCTAGTCTCAGCTTTGCTTTGGGTTCTTCAGATGAAAGATATCATAGGGCATGAGTATATGTCAAGGGCAGAGTGCAGAAGTGTTGCACGATGCCTGGCAATAATGAATGCGAATTGGGAAGGAGACGGACAGGCTGGTCCGTTTCTCCATTTTACACGCACCCTTGTTGTGGCCCAACTGCTGTTTGCTACTCTGCATGAAAGGGGGTGGTGGTGGATGGCCCAGTCAATCCCTTCTTCCTCACCCACAGCCAGACGACCAACTACCAAGATGAAGCTCTTTCCCTTGAGGCTGTAAAGCCCTGTCAGTCTCAAACCAGAGACTTGTGGCCAGTCATAAATCTCTTCAGCTGACTCAGCATCCAGTCTGGTGACCCTTTTTGCTTCTGAAGCCTCAAAATTTGCCCCCCTTGCTGGATATAGTGCACCTGTTTTTTTGTGCGGCTGCACCCGTGGTGGTGGGGAAGGATAGGATTGGGCTATCACGTATATGGATTGCCTAACAGAGGGCAATTCAGATGGACCTCCTCATCATGCAATTTACAAAAGGGGACAGGTATTCTAGAAGAAGGAGCAGGTCACATGCAATCCTGCTCCTCAAGGTATGGGGCCAGTTCAGGAATCATCATCTGGACTGGCTCATTACCACTCGGGTTGTGTGAATCTGAGTTACGTTATTAAAAGTAAAATTAATATTCTGCCTTTTTTCACACTGCAGCATATGCATATTTTTTTTATTTTTAACGGGGATTTCAATAACCACTTTTATTTCTGTTTGATTAAAATGTCATCCTGGAACTTGAATCAGGTTTGCCATCAAATATTTATCCTGAAATATCCTGAAATGTTGACGAAGCAATATTTAAAAAGCACGTGTCAGGTATGCAGGTGCCTAGACCCATTCCCACTGTCTCAGGGGGCACTATCCCAGCTCTGCTGGTCCCCAAGACCCTGCCTGTTCCTTACTGCAGGTAAGGAACTTGCTTTTACCCGCCTACTCCTTACATGTGTCTTCACTGGCAGCGTCCCTTTTGTTTGAACTCCACTGTTCCCGCCTACAGTTCTTTTAGGCAAAATGGAAGTATTATCTGGACTCCACCGGCACCTTCCAACCTCTGATCTGCTTAGTCTTGGGGACTTCATCCCTGAGAGTATACATTGGGGCAGCTGAGTCTCCCACTTCAGTCATACTCGCTTCTACCTAGTATGGCTGCACAGCAGAGACTGGGTGGCATGGTGTCCTACCTAAACCCTCCCTCTGTGTATGCAGCCACTACAGTTCCCACCTGGGCATTTACTGTACAGCAGTTTTGAGAATGTATGAATGTTTTCCTGTAAGGGCAGTAATGGGTGATGTTCCTTTCATAACATTAGCTGTTTCATATGGTTAAAATTAATGAACCACTTTATGTCAAGCTCCCAAAGCTATTTATGCATGTGGTCTTTTAAACAGTTTTGTTGATGAAATCAATTAATGCAGTTCAAGCCTTCTAGGGCACTGTATGGCCATGATTCCCCTCCCCCCCCCAAAAAAACCCAACAGTTCAGCTTAACATTTTGTACTCATTATTAAAGCTAGGCCAAAAGTATTCACCCACACTCAAATTCAGCATTGTTGAATTGTGATATCTGTTTCTGCAATTTGTTGGCTAGTCAACCTGGAATGTTCAGCCATGTTCACATGCATTTCAACACCACAGCTAACACTGTCATCATGATATAATTGTGCAATGGTGCTACAACACAATGGCATAAACAGGGTATGTTCAATCTATATTCTGTGACTCACTAATGGAATGCACCATTATGCAATGCATCCTATGTGAATGATATGGCACTTACGCATGCAACCTTAGAGGCTGCATGCATAGGCCCCTTGTGATTGCAGTGCAATCTCAAGTGAGCCCCTTGACAAGCTATAAAGAACTTCACTCCCACCCATTCAATTACTCCTAACCAATGCTCCAAGCCAAATCACACGGAAACGGAGATATACCTTGTTCTTTGCAGTCCTTGATTGATTAGCTACGGAAACTGTATAAGAAAGTGGCCTGGAGGTGATCCCTGGGTTCCCACCTTAGCCTATTCAAAACAGACCTCAACGATCCTAGACCTAAGCCCGACACTTACACAACACACTCATGCACATGGAACATAGAGAAGAAAGGAAGCCACTAAGCAGATCTCCAATTTAACTGCAGGTGAGACAGAAAAGTAGAAATGTTGAGATCAAAAGCCAAAGTAAAGTTCCCAGCAAGCGGGGAGGGGGGGGGATAAATGCAGAAAAGCACAAACAAGGAAACAAGGGGTCAAAATAGGGAGAAAATCTAGTGGACACTAGGCTGAGGCCAGGGTCACTGAGAGCTGGCATTGGGCCCAGGGCATGATGCATGATTGCCCCTAAATTTTCCTTTAAAGCAGATGTTACTACAGTTTTTAAACAAGTTTCAACCGACAGTCTTAGCATGAGCAAGACTGGAAGTAAACAAAAACATCAGATGGGATAATTTCCTTACTTTGAGTAGTGCTGTAGTATTTCTTTTCTTCTACCTCAGCAAAATCCTCCTCACTTTTTCTTCTAATAATATGTACAGGCACCCAAGGAATGGCATTTCCTCTTTCCCGCTTCACTGTGTGATGATTTCTGAAATAAAGTCCAGGTAAAATAAACTTAGGGCACAATCCTAAGTGAGAAATGGCCAAAGATAGACAAAGAATCAATGAGTAAAGAGTGCCACCTAGTGGTTTTTAAAATGTATGATTTTAGTTTGAAATCTGAAACTGGCCAATCATATATTTGTAAAATGATCTATCTCTGATGTCATAACTCCAGCCAATGACAGTGTAAGATTTTCAGACAAAGAAGCCAGAATCCTATATAAGCAAAAGGTTCACATTGAAACATTGCTATTCTCTGGAGGCACTGACAGTTCCCACATAGCTCTCATTGCTCTCCATTTTGGACAAGGAGTCCCTGAGAGGCTCATTGCTGGCAACGAAATAAAGCTTGCAGACGATCACTACTCTTGCCTACTGAGTTTGATTTTTGAACCTTACTGCTTACCTTGCAACACAGCCACATTCTTTACTGTTTTTGGCCGTAAACGAATGTTGGATCTTTTGTGGGATGCTTTCATCCTTGAGAAACCTATTTTTAGGTTTTAACATCTTTTAATATCTTTTTAACATCTAGTTACAAGCTTGATCTTTTTCTAATTTGCTGCGCTATGCTCTTTTACCTGACTACTTTTTTATCCAACTACTGTTTTTATGATATGTCGTTATGTTTTTATCTGTTTTTAAATTATGTTTTTAAATTTGTTTTAACCTTGTTTGTAAGCTGCCTTGAATCCCTCCAGGGAGAAAGGCGGGGTAAAAATAAAGTTAATAATAATAATAATAATTCAATGGGACTTGATGGTTCATCCTTAGTTTTCAGGAGATGGGTGGTTTTGTTTCTTTTGCATCTGTCTAAGAGAGGCTTGGGCAAACATCCTTGTGTTTATCTGTTGAGGCCAAACTCAACATTTTTTTTTCTGATTGTGATAGCCAGAGGTTAAAGGCACTCTCTTTTGTTGCCTACATGGCCAGGTTTGTCTGAAGGACAGAATGTTCCACCAGCTGTGCAATTGTCTTGCCAGCTCAGAAAGGAATGGTCTCTATGGAATTTTCCTATAGCGAAAGGGCATGGATGAGATTTGTGTCAAGTCACAGTAATGCTGATTTTCACTAGAGGCTTCTGGGACTAATGGTCTCTCAGCACCAACCCTGGTCAATGGAGACATGAGTTGTGGTCTGGGTCACATGCCTTGCTGTACTTAGTAACAGTATCACTGTCATGATGCACCTGGTACAGAATATCAGCAGGAGATTAAACCTGTAGTGCATTATAGGAAGTGCTATATGCCAAAACATGCAATCAACACTTTTTTTTGTTCATATGTAAGAGTGAGCTTTTATTCAGCAAATGGCACTTCTCATCCAAAAGGGGTTTCTTTCTTTGCAAAAACTGAAAATGGCAAATACTTGGTGCAGCACTTGTGAAAAGCCAAGCTTTTCAAAACTGCCAGAGAACTCCAGATACAGGTTCAAGAGGGCTGTTTTTACTAATAGAAAAAAAGGGGGGGATGATGTTGGAATGTCAGAGCTGTTAGTCAGCCTAAAATAACAGGATAGCATAGTCTTCAGAAGTTACTTAGCTCACCTATAATAGCGCACCTCACCAGATTTTGATTTTCTCCACTTCAGGGCTGTAGAATATTCTCTGCTTCTGTTCTCTGGAGAGTTTCAGATACATTTTACCCTTCAGGAAGGTCATACGTCTATGACGATGAAATGTAAAAGAAGGATGAAAATGTCCAAAAAAACAAAAGTAGAAGCAGCAGAAGGAAAGGACATACTTGGTTCTTCTTCTGCACCTTTCTACCCTATTGAATGAAATATTCCCTCTCTGTCTCAAAAATAAAAATCACTAGGATGACAAGTGTAAACCTCCTGTCCCCTGAATGTGGTTTGCCATGCATCCAGAGGAAACCAGAAGGAGTCATTGGTGAAAGAACTGACAATCTGAAGTGACAACTCACACAGGCCCGCAGGAACCCAATCATGTTAAAACTCTATGCAGTGAAAGCTAATGCATATTGCCATTGGACTGTGTAATAAGCACAGATTGGAAAATTCAGGGACATCCTCAGGATTGCAGCTGGATTGGGCTCTCTGAAGACTGCTACACAGCGACCACTTTTCACCCTTCTGCACCTTAATGGTTATTTATCACATCCATAATAGTTTGTTGTTTTTTTACATAATGCTTTACAATTTTCAGTTGTGGATCTGCACAATACCTTTATGAAGCAAGTCAGCTTGCAAGCTGTGGTTTGTTTTTTTCCCCTTAGAAATCTGCATGGATAAACCGGCAATGAGAACCTGGTTCTCTCAAGGTGACACTTTCACCACTCCATCCCTCTGGCTCTTCTGTGCACAGCTGCTGTCAGTGCTCTCCTCATTACACATTGTTGTGGCATTTTCACATCATCTTCAGAGCTGCTGTGCTGAAGAACAGAATCCATATGTATTATAGAATCTATACCCATTATGTCATGTGGTATGTGGGTAGGACTGTAACTCAGTGGTAGAGCACCTGCTATGAATGCAGAAGGTTCCAGGTTTAGCCCTGGCATCATCAGGTACAACTGGAAAAGACTCTTCTTTGAAATCCTGGAGAGTTTCTGCCAGTTAGTGTAGAGAATCCTAAGCTAGATGGATTAATAGTTTTACTCAAAATAAGACAACTTCATGTTGCCTTGCACATTCATGTGTATATTGTGCAGGATGCATGTCAGGTGTTGTGTCACAGCCCCTCCCCACTGGGTATCATGCCCGCTTAAGACTGGTTAGTTTCCCTTTGTTAACTCACCAGGGCAATAAGTCAGGTCCCAGTCCAATAAATGCTGATTGCCAAATCACAGTCCAAAGTCAATATGCAGGGTCGCAGTCCAGGTAAGCCAGTTAGTCAATGCAAGGTGCCAAATCAGAGTCCAGAAACGATATGCCAAGTCACAGTCCGAGGTCAGGTCTAAACATTCCTCCTACAATCCTTTCTATCTCAGGTGCTCCTTATATCCTGAGGGATCTCCTTGCCTCTAGTGGTTGCAGCTGTGCAGCACATCTCTTGCAGAAAGGCCTGGCCTTAACCCTTAAAGGGGCCACTGCAGACACCACACTCTATCTCCTCGCCAGATCTTCCGTGGTTCCCATACATCAGGTAAGCATGACCCAGACCAGTCTCATTTCATGCTTGTGATGACGTGCTTGGACTGATAGCATGAAGCATTGGATCCCATAGGGCTTTAGGGAAAAAGTCAGTTTCCCACTTGGCACTTCAGAGCTTGGCAATGATGTCATCACCAAAAAGTCAGTTTCCCACTTGGCACTTCAGAGCTTGGCAATGATGTCATCACCAAGTGCTTCAGAGCCACCACCACACAGCCAACCTATGGCTCCATGCAGTCTCCTTGAAAATTAGAGGGAAAATTACATGGCACCCCTCTCAAACTTGAGGATGGACCATCAAGGTCTACCAAGACACAAAGAAATGGTTCTTGATGAGTTTACCCTACAAGAGACTCTGTGTTGCCCTATGGGATTTTGCCTGCAGAAAGCTGTTACAGACCCTTTGTGTTCTCCTGCCTCCTGTTCCTCTTTCATTGTTGTTGTGTGTGAATTGCTTGGGTACCTGCTGGTGAGGCATCAAGCATACCCATTCTCTCAGTTACCCAAGAGCCGCTGTACCAGCCAGCTGAAGTTGTTCAATTGTTTATGATGGCTAGAATATGTTTCTTTAATTGGCATTGATGGTTGGTGGCTATTTAGTTAAGCCCCATCCCGGTAGCGTAGCTGGAGGGGGGGTGGAGCGCTCAGCCTGGCAGGGAGCCTCAGCAGGGTGGGCAAGCGGCCCCTCCCTTCGGAGCCATTCCCGGCGGGGGGAGCAAAACGGAACCATACAGCTCTGTATGGGGGCTCCATACTCCCCCTCCAGTTATGCTACCGCCCCACCCCCACATACTCAAAAGGAAGGTAGAGAGGCATTTGGAAGATCACCAATAAAGAAGTTGGAATTTTGCAGGTAGAAGTCTGGGCATGCACACGACTGTTAGAGCAGCAGATGTGCCACCTCACATCAGATCCCCAAAGAGATGACCTGCTGATAAGGTATTTGCTGGAAATCTTACAAATAATTCAAGAAAACAGACATGCAAGCTTTGGTTCATAACTTGGCATTCTATTGAGTAATAAGCACAGTATGTAAAACAAATAGACACAATAGAATAGCAGATTCAACATAGCCAGCTACTAAGTGAAACTTAACTGAGGATTCACTTCAAGCCCAATCCTGTCCAGGACTGGGCTGCCGGCCAGTACACGTTGCAATAACTTAAGACACTTCCACTGTCACAAATGGCCACTGATAGCACACAGAGTGCTCTGTCAGTGGTCATTTTGGGAGCGCTACCACATGAGTCCGCAGTGCTTCCTGGTTGTCTCCAGTTCCCGCTGAATCAGGCAAGGCATAGGCGGGAGGGGCAAAGAAGGGGCAAAACTGGGCAGGTTGGGAAGACTGCGGGAGGGGACAGATCTGGTGGTGATGCAAGATTGGATCCTGTCCCCTCTTTTTCAAGCCTCCCCACCGCTTTCTTCTCCTCAGACTTGCACCAGTTACAGAAGCTGATGTAGGTCTGAGGAGACCCATTGTTTCTCCTTGGAAGCCTCTGGATCCCACTGGATACAATGTGCTCATTTTTGGCATGGCTGCATGGGCAGGGGGAAGTATATGATTTGCCTGTAAGGCACATTCAGAATACATAACATTGACCACCAAGGTGCTTTTAGTCTTCAACTTATTCATAGTACTCTCTCTTTCTCTCTCTCTCTCTCCCTTCACCAAGTCAAGAACACAAATAGGCCCCAGAGGATTACATCTGTTTAGAATATGAAAGCATTTGTCTTCTGTTGTAGGGCCTAAACTAGCATTTTAGCAAGAGAATGTTCAGAGCAGAACACTTTGAGTTAAAGGGGTAGTCTAGCATTTATTAACAATGCCTTAAATGCTTCAATTATATGTGCAAAAGCTATGATGAAAATATCAGCAATTAAAAGAAAAGTATAGCTTATCTTGTGTTTGTATGTTATGTATGTTGGCATCCTTCAGTCTCGGAAGACTATGGTGTCACGCTCTGAATGGTGGTTCTGGAACAGTGTCCTCTCCAGTGCGCGAAGCCTGGGTAAAGTAGGTATGGAGGATAGGCTGTTACCCATGCAGCAAATCCCCCCTCTCCACGTCGCTGAAATGGTCCAATGGAAAGGCAGAGGCCAATACGGTTGGTTCCAGCGGCGTCGCAGGAGTTGCTAGAACGTGACTGTGTTCAGCCATGAACTGCCTCAGGGACTCCGGCTCCTGATTTTGCCTCAAGGTTGACTCCTGAAGCCTTTTCCATAACTGGATGTAGCCACAAGGCAGTGGAGGTTTGGGATCAGATACGTGTTATACGTATTATACGTACAATCTGGGTTTGATGAGACTTATTTCCAATTAGCATGCATTGGATTGCAACCTCATTTTCTTAAGAACCAGAAGAGAAGGAGAAAAGAAGCTACCCATGGAGTTTATCTGAATACATCATAAAACAATCCAGAACTATACCTTATCAAAGACAGCTGGTTTCCTCCATCTATTAAAAGTACCTAATCTTGTGGTGTTGCCCTCTGGCTAGAAGCCAACTTTTTCCCTCAGTGCTTGGCAGGAGACCTGGAATTTTTGGCTAACTTTCTTATCAGAACAAAATGATTTGTCTCTGCAGAAGGCAAAGCACTCATCATGAAGAAGTCTAAAAGGAAATAGCTAGACAGTCTGTCCCATATCACGTCTCTACTAAGAGCTAAATTTCAGGATTCTGATCTTATTTTTCTTCACTCAAGTGCATCAGATTATAATATCCCCAGAGAGGCAATAGTATCTCCAGTACGTTCTATGCATCACAGTCAATTCTGTCATCCTCAGAAGCTAAAGGCTGGCAAAGCTTCAGTCTTAGGAAGAAAATAATATGGAGTGCTTGAAGTGGTTAGATCTTCAGAAAAACTAGATCAATTGGTTAAAATAACTCAAAAGTTGCCAAAATCAAATTGAAATTGACACAGCCATTATTCAGTGCTTTCAGACTTAATAGTACAATGGTAATGATAATGATAATGGCTCTCAGCAGTTCTCAAACTGTGGGCTGCCACTCACCAGTGGGACATGACCTGATTATTGATGGGTCACAGAACTGACAACCTGATAGCCTACAAGGAAAATGTATTGAGCCTATGGAAAGTGAAATGGAGCGGCACATGCATGTTTATTCATGACTAGGCAAATTTGCCTCAGTCCACTTTGATGGGCAGGCTAGAGGGATCGCAATGCCACCAGACTGGTCCCAATCCAATGACAGGAGACCCTAACAACTCTTGAGAAGGAAGTCCCCACCTCCAAGCTGACAAGGAAAATGTATTGAATCCTATGGAAAGAAAAACTGAGCCACATGTGTGCATTTATTCACAAGTAGGCAAAGTGCCTTGGCTTTCATCAAAGGCCAGGTGAAGGAGAAGTCAAGGCTGCTAGAATGGTCTGGATTCGATGAACATGAAGTTCAACTAATGCTCCAGAAAGTGGTCCGTCCCCCCCACCGTAGCAAAAAGGAGAAAAACAGCAGCTTGAGCAGCTGGTAAGGTGACACTTGTCTTGAAAATTCTGCACTGTGAATTTTGATTGCTAACTTTCTCAAACTGTATGCCAGATGTGAACATTTGATGCATATTTTATATTTAGCACCGGTATTTGACATCCAACAATTTTGTATTTGCAGCCAACATTGGACAATATGTGACAGCCCACATGGAGCCAACCAGCAGAACTGAACAACTTTGGACAAAGTATGGTTCAGTCAAACTGTACCCGTCAGTATTTGACAACACCCGCTGTGCAGTAGTCAATATTTGACACTAGCTGATAGCTGACATGCAGCAGCTGTCATTATCTGACTTATGTCCTCAGTAGTTTCTTGCATGATTTTTTACTTGTATCTTTACACATCTTTGGCACAGCTTTCTTTCCAGTAAATGTTCCGAGTATCACCTGACCGTACCCATCAGTTCAGGCACATAAGGGTTTAATAAGCTTTTAACCAGAGTTGCCTATATTATAAAATTATGCCAAGGTAACCCAAATCCAGCAAATAAAAATCTGAAATCTGTAATCATGCAAATTAAGCCAGTTTGTAGGTGCTCTCACATTTGTGTAATTTATTATGCAGTATACACTATTCTTCATACATTGGGTCCCTGACTTATTGACGTCTGTGTTACGAATGGCTGTGTTGGCTGCTGGCTGCTTCAACCTTTCCAAATTCCAAAAGGACTCCCAGAACAGGACCAATGTGTACGTTGGGGACTTAGGGCGCAATCCAGCACCGACATAAGGGCAATGCAGCTCTTAGGTAAGGAAACAAAATTCCCTTACTTTGAGGAGGCCTCCCTGACGGCCCCCCCAACTGCAGGATACAGCACACATCCCATTGGCACGGCTATGCCAGTGCTGGAAAGTGGGTTAGGATTTAGACCTTAGTGTAATTCTTTTGCTAGTTGGACCTATACAAGTTCCTGAAGCTTTACTTTGCAACCAGTGGAAATCTGAAGCTAGATCTATACACAATCATGAGAATGATACGACCATGAAGTTGGTAAAAGAGTCCTTAGCAGGACCAGATTTATTTAGAAGCCAAAGTAGCATATGCTAGAGGTACCACATTTCTGAGGGCCCTGCACTAAATGCTTGCAAGCTGTCTCTGGTGAAAATGGCATCCCACAGTCTAGCGACCCTGTTGTTTGTATATTGGGTGAGCTGCCTGGTACGTAATCATTACGGATGTCATTAATAACATGATACAAATAAACGATTTCATTCAAATTTATCTTTACTGTAAGCACAAGCTTATTGTGCCTCAGCACCAGTGGAGTGCACATTGTGACAGCAAAGGAATTTGAGGTGCTGATGGGAAGGCCTTCGTTAGCCTGGCAGTGCCCACAAAAGACAAGAGCATGCTGGAGCAGGTAAGCTCTGCCAGCACAGGCTGGCAGATGTGTGGGGGAAAGGCTCCTTTATAAATATGCTACAGGCCCCACACTAGTTTTATTTGGCCTTGGTCCTGAGCTGCTCAAATCACTGCAGAGAAAGGGAAAAAACAGTTTTCTCTTTGTTTTTGAATGCTTTTCCACTGAAAGAATTTTCCTAGTAGAAAACTATGAAAAGAGAAAGCTATGCTGATCCTGTTTTTCTGATGTAGTAGTAGTGAGAATTGAGGGTTTTTTTAAAACATGGAGAGCATACAATTTTTGAATCCCCCACCTGCAGTATGAGGAGGTATAGCCCAGTCTACCACCTCAAGATGTTATTACTTCATTTTGTTGCATGTCTAGATCAGGCCTTCCTCAGCAATTCATCCAGATCAAGAGATTCACCAGGCATTGCTCAGACACTTTCAAGCATATTTGCACAGCCACAGAGGTTAGGAACATAATCTTTAAATAAAACCTTTAATCTGGTATTCTCAGGAAGCTGAATCCTGCATCCAGTACCACATCATGCTGGTGTCCTCTGCTCCTGTGGAATTGTGCCCATACACAAAGTTCAGAGCACACCAGATGGCAAAGGAAGCATCTCATTCAGTACTGCTCATACAAACCCCAGGATTAGGGAGTAAAGGGTGCAATAGAGCGCCCTCGGCTGGTGCAAGTCTCTTGGGCTGGCCAAACAGTGTTGCAAAAGTGCCGTAAAGCACTTTCATGCCACCCTTGGAGAAGGGAGACAGAAGCATGGATGTGTGCCGGCCTTCAGAAGCAAGCATTAGCTGTTGGGCTAATGTAGAGGTAAGCCCATGCCAGCCAAGTTAGGCCAGCATGGGAGTCTGGGGGGTAGGTCGGGAGGGTGGGGAGGAGGCATTTTTGGGGGGACTTGTATTGGGGGGACACTGTATTTAATGTGGTTGCATCTATCAGCTGATTTGTATAAAGCACTGTGGTGACCAATAAAGGACAGAGCATACCGAACCAACAGCAACCAAGGCCTACCACATCAACATGCTAGGCATGGAGCTCTCTGTCTCCCATTTGCAAGATATATACAGGCAGTATTACAAAGTGACTTCTATTGAACATGTTGACTGATAAGAATTACCATTAACTTTATTTGTATTGATACTAGCCAGGGCGTTTCTATAAAGCTGTGTGTCTGCTTTAAGACAGACAATGATTCAGGTCCATTTCCAATTAAACTGTTAATGGATTGCCCTGGAGCCTGGGTATGCACAATACAAATGAATTTCTCTAAGACACTGTACTATGTCCAGCAGCCACCTTTGTTCATCTAGCACTGTCTGAAGTCTCTCAGGAAAACTGTCCTGCCAGTATATAAGTACACAGAGATGATTTATACATTACCCTCCTAAAAGATGTTATAAAACTCCTCCACCTGTAGTGGCCTCATGTTCTGAAAAGTTCGTACAAACAGTTGAAGCTAAGCAGGGTCAGGCCTGGTTAGTACTTGGATGGGAGACCGCCTGGGAATACCAGGTGCTGTAGGCTTACACCATAGTCTTTCGAGACTGAAGGTTGCCAACCATTGTGGCTGTTGAACCCACCTTCTGTTCCTTGTCTTGCACTTCTCTCCTGGCAAAGGGAAAGGGATTGCCACTGTTGCACACTCACCTTCACAACAGCACCCAATTTTTCTTGCCAAAGAGAACAAGAAAAACACAAGGGTTGGTAGCCTTGTGAAGGACCCGGGTCGTTCTGTGATTGCCACAGTACACTCTGAATGTTCAGAAATGAGTGACATAGCCTAACTTTTCTGGGCAAGCTTAGCTCTGCCCAGGTTCTTTCCAGAGCTATGTTAGACCCATCTTAGGTGTTTGGTACATTTATAGCACAAGCCTATATTTGTTTACTCAGAAATAAGTCCTACTATGTTCAATGGGGCTTATTCAGAAGTAAATGTATATTGGAATCTAGAGCAGGACTGTAGGCACAAGGGACAGATGTGGCCCAAGGAAGCCCTTCATCTGGCTGATAGTTACAGAAATTGGGCTCAGTTGACTGCTGTAAATTGGCCTGAGAGGATCATAGCCTGTGCCTTTCATGAGCCTATAGACATCCTGTCTGAGTTTGTCTGAGCCAATCATTATAAAGTTTTGTTTGAGCCAATGGGGTCACTGTTGAGGAAAGTGAACTGAGTACCTTGCAACAAGCCCTTGAGAGTGGGAGGACCAAATGGAAAACTGCTGCAGGAGAGAGGGTTGCAGTACCAGTGGAGGAAAGGTAGAGGCTGCTGTGTGCAGAGCCACTGAGGTTATAAAAGAGGCTGCGCCAGCAAAGAGAGCTCAGAGACCAGGGAAGCTCTGCAGAGAAGGAGCTAGAAGAGCACGTTGGAGAGACACCAGGGAAGAGCTGAACCCTGAGCTCTGCAGGAGAGCTGAGAGAGCTGCTGGCGGGAGCCCTGGGAGAGAAAGCCTCTTGCTGGAGCTGAGAACCAGAGGGAAACTTCCATCAAGCCTCCAGCCCTTGGCCTGTCTCAAGTCCTGCTGCCTCCTGCCTGCCTAGTGCCTGCCTGCCTGCCTCAGGTCCTCTCTCATTTGGGGGAATTTGAAATAAGGTCTTTCCATTTGTTTGGTTCAGGTTCTATTCCTCCTAATAAAAGCCTTAAACTTAGTTTGGTGTCAGTGGTCTCTTTTGATCCTGCATAACACGGCCCACTAATAGTTGAGTTTTCCCAGCCACCATCAGCTGCTGAGCTATGCTGAATGCCTATGCTAAAAGGGTGGCAAACACAATTGGGCTCTCCCATTTATAAAATAAAAGTGCTTATTTCTGGTCATAACCTGCTTAATGATGTCACTTTCTGCTTAATGACATCACTTTCAATCCACCAGGCATCATAAATGGTGTTTGGTATGAAACAAATGGCACCCTTGGCCTAGGCAGTGATTTGAAATTATCCTGGTTTTTGTTGATCTGCTTAGAATTGGATCAAATACTGTAATGAAGATATTTAAAGATTTTGATGGAAACACTGCTACTAAAAAACCTTGATGTTGACTCTTGTTTAAGAACAAAATGCCTTTAGCCACCCAGGCATGCACATAGAACTTATTAATAGCATAGTTAATCTTACGCAAAGCCACAGATAGGGAAAGTCTGTGAGTTTTTCCTATTGGTTTTCTATCACATTAATACACTTACCATTGTCATGGAGATGTGTTTGAAGCCCCTAATTAAAAGCATGGACTTTTCCTTGTTCTAGAAAGTGGTGGTTTTGGAATAGTCTCCTGGAGTCCAAATGACTCCACTTGGAGGAAACAGCAGATGTGCCTTTACAATCAAGGCATAATGTTTCCTAGGCAATTGCAGCCCCACCCTTGAAGGTGTGAGGTCACAAAAGGCAAGTCAAATGAAACTTGACTCACAGGGAGTCAGACCAATAGCTCAGTATTGTTGACTGTGACTGGCAGCTGCTCACTTTTTCAAGAGGTTTCAAGAAGAGGGCTTTCCCAACCCTGCAATCTGAAATCCTTTAATGAGAAATGGCAGGAATGGAAATTGAGACCTTCTGTAAACCTTTTAACTAGGCCTCTGTTACTACCAATATGCATGTACGGTTGAGAGTCTTAACCTTTGCTTATCAGGTCTGTTTGACAGCTGACATTGAAAGACCTAGATCTTTAGAAGTAATTTTGCCTCTAGCTACATGTAGATGTTGGAACATCACCAATTCAAGGTGAGTGATGGTTTCAAGGGAGATATGATCCATTTAATTTTAGACTTGTTATCCCACCCTGTTCCCCTCTCTGTTATGTTGTCCCCTCATGCAACATAGTTTTCAACACAGTTTTCTTCTATTGCTGTAGAAACCATGATAACTTTATGGTCCTTTATGCTAAAGGTCATGATAACAGCAGCTCAAAAACAGAGGCCATAAGCCAGGGAAAGTTAGTTTCTAGTAGTAGCAATGAACTGAAGTCCCATAAATTCCAACTGGGTTGCAGCACACTTTCTTTGGATTGGGCCCAAAATTTATAAATTAAATAAAAAATGGATGCCCACATAGCCCAAGTAATATCACAATTGTTCTAGGGTAGAGATGGTGCCCACAGTCCTTGTAAGGTAGTATCAGAGTGACTCTACCGGCCCAGCCAAACAGGGACAGGGCCACAGATGGCAGTTTTCCAAGGGTCCCCCTGAAACCTAAAGGTGGTCCTGATAAATTAAGTTGTGGGATTTATGGGTTGGGTTGAAGAAGGGGTTCACTATTTGTTGGGGACAGTGAGGAGGAGAAAGCACTCTTATTCATTATGTCACAGACAAATCACTCTGCAAAAGTTCTGCAGACTTCTTTCTCTCATAAAGGTGTTGGCAGGATCCAAAGGCTGGGGCTTTTTATGTTAATGAAATTTGCACCTAGCATTGAAATACCACCCAATGAAAGATTAGATTGATTTAGGCATTAAAAATAGGACAACATTAGCCAGATTAGAACAGAATTAATCAATCCATACATGTGGGCCTCCATTCAAATTTATAGGAGCCACTAATGTATTTACGTCAATGCCAGCAGTCTGCATGCCAGCATTTTACATTAAAATGTACAATATGATCCATGGGATGTCAATATAACAGCTTTCCAGGATGCCAAAATGTACTAAGAGAGATTTGGTTTATTCGATTTTGAATTTTTAAAGGAACATTTTTTTTTAAAAAAAGAAGCATTCTGTTTTATTTCTCCCTTAAGCTATAGCTGTTCAGATACAATATCTGACCTAAAGTACTGTAAATCACTATGGTTGCACATACAGCATAAGATATGGCACCCTGTGTGTGCACCTTGGCTACCTCTGTGCTGTCTCACCTAGTCCCCACTTACCCCTGTAAGAGCAGAGGCGGTCCTGTTCCCTGATGGGAAAAGAGGCCCACTGCTGCTTCCTCCAAACTGGAGGAAGAAAAAGCAGCACACAGGCAGGGGATAGCAGTGTCAATAAGAAGGCTGTCAGAAGTTTGGTGGCACCTTTTGGGCCACACCTCCACAGTGACTGCTTTTGGTTGAACTAGAAGACGACGCTTACGTGGGAAGCCACTCTTGTAAATTTAAGTAGCATGTGGAATAAGTAGTTTCTGATTTTTGTTTTTCTTTTTTTAACCTTTTATTATCTGTATTTGTATAATTTCAACTGATTGTTGCCTAAATTGAATTGGTGCAATCAATGCAAATGTGGAGGTTCTTGCTCTCTTTGGAGAAACATCTAAAGAATTTCAAAAGAGGGAAAAAATAAAGGAAAAATGATTTATTTTTTTATTTTATTACGGTGAACCCCACAACTAACACAATGTGGTCAATATTTTCAATATTTTTTTTCTGAACTGTGAAATATTTTATGTGCTTTACTAAAGAAATTAAGGGGGGGGGGAAGGCTGTACCAATGCAAGGTATGTAATTTTGTGATTAATTAACTCAGACTTTCCTGAGCAGAAATATACTCAAGGCTTAGTTATGCATCAGAGGAGCACATATATTGAAAAAGAAGTCTATAATATGTAGTGTGCCAGATCTGGGATACCAGCAATGCTAGTTAACATTTGGGACTGATGGATTAGAAATTCTAGACAGCCTCTCAAAAACCGCTGGCTGAAACTTTACGGAACCAGGAGGATTTTCATTTCTGAACTGCATAAGATAAAAGGATGGAATTTATGTGTAAATTCATTAGTGCATCTTCTGTCCTTTATTTGGGGAAACAGCACATTAATAACTGAGCTTTTTTTTCTGTTTATGTACTAGCCTAGATCTAGATACCCTTTTTTTCTTGTTAGCTTTTCTGGATATCCTACACAGATGCTAAAATGTTATGCTTGAACTTCTTTTAGATTATGACTAGGGGTAAATCTACACAGCAGACTTACAGCCTGATTCTATACTTCTCGGCTCTGTAAGTTTCATTAGTCACCTCTGCATCCTGTGGAGCCTGGGAAGCTGCCAGAGATCTCCTTGGGGGAAGGGGACATTGTCCCCTTACCCCGAGTAAAGCCTTAGCCCAGGCAATGGGGCTTCTTGATTCAGCGCGAGCTAAATTGCTTGCATATACCTGAAAATCCCCATGTTAATAACTTTATTTTTTATTCTGAGCCTACCATGGGGGATAGGATCCAGCAGTGGAGGCCTCCACAGGTTCCACCTCCCCCTCTCAGGCTGATTCCAAACCTGTTCTGCGCTCCCCTCCACCCAGAAATGCCTTAGTTCCTTGGTTGTTGTTTGGCATCATTCCCTTCTCCTAGCTGCTGCTTGCTGCTTTTTCTTCCACACTGTAATAATCATGCTGATGTTCTCATCCAGTCAGGGATCGCATTGTAAATAGGATGTTGCAATGCTAAGTGACATTCTATTTATTCGGTATGGGCTAGGTCAGGGGTCTCTAAACCCTGGCCCTGGGGTCAGATGCAGCCCACGGCAAGCCTCTGTCTGGCTCGCAGCAAGCCTCTGGTCCCTTGCAAACCTCTGGCCCGCTCAGCCGAATGTGACCAGAGCTGTGCTCCAGTTGCATCTTGAGGGTGTTCTGAGGGCCGGGGTGGCAATGCACCTCCCCTCAAATGTCTTCTAAAGGCGTAAAAACATCACTTCCTGGTTTTCCTGAAAAACCAGAAGTGACGTTTTTGAGCCGTCTGAAGGCCTTTGTCTTTCTGAGGCTTTCTAATATATCTGTTTAAATTTATTATTTAAAAATTTATTTACTTTTCCGGCTCTCGACACCATGTCAGATATTTGATGTGGCCCTCTGGCCTAAAAGTTTAGCGATCCCTGGGATAGGTGATAATGTTACGTAGGACAAATCAAGGCAACTGAGAGTAACAACCAGATAAGGCAATTTAATTGAATAAGCAAACTTTTCTACAAAGAGTACTAAAAAAATTACTGAAAATAGGAAGCATTGTTGGCACTGTCAAAAATATTCACAAAAGCAGGGAGCAGTTTCTGTTCAGCTTTGAGCTGGAATAAACAATAGTCTGTGATTACAGAACATTATCAGTTCAACTAATGAAATGACTGCTCACTCCCCCCCTTACCATTTAGAAATGTGCTTTGTTGAATATCAAGATGCAAAAGCACTATTGAAAAATGCCTGAGCCAACAACATAGACGTTTATGAAGCAGTAAAGCTTTCATTATCGCATAGCTGCATGTTTTATCATTCTTCCATGCCTTTACACATTGTAGGCACCAAATGAAACTAATAAAATATTGCTTTGATCCTTCAAAGGAGTAATTAAGCTGAAACACAGAGGGGAAAAAAAACACATTGCATTATGAGGAAATGAATGTAGGCTTTTCAAGAAGTCAGGAACATCATTATATTAAGAGGTGCCAAGATGTTAATTTCCATACTCAGCGAGGAGATGTGAGCCCTCTTTGTTTTTATCAAATTTTCCTTCATTGCAGATTAGTGATGAGATTTCAGATCAGATATCCCCATTTAAAGTGATTTGCTTAATTACCAGACTGAGGTTTGAATTATGGTGAATGAGTTAAAACTTCTTGGGTGGGTTGTGGGGAGCAAAATTGAGTTGGTGGGCTTCGTTGTGAAAAGAACCATGGAGTAGAAAATGTACCACTGATTGCCCATCAAAACTGTAGGCTGACCATCCAAGTACCTATCGGTTCTAAAACTGTCCTAGTGATCCCAGTATGTGGGTCAAAGCAGGTCTTGTTTCCCCTCAACTATTCTCCAAATTTCATTCCATTTACTTTAGCTCACAGAACAATTATAGCCATGCTTTCTAGTTTCCTTGTCTGGTCTTTGCAGCCCAATCTGTAACAGTGGAGTTCATCCTGATAGGTGTTTGTGTCCAAGGCATGAGGCAGGTTTCTTGAAAGAGCTTTGAGAAAGTGTCAGTAATTAGTCATTTCTTTTTGTTCTTCCTAGATATTGGATGTGCAAAGTAGCCCCGTACCAGGTTCCAGCTTGTGCACTATAAGTTCTGTATAAACTGGGGCAGAGTTATGTAGTCCACTGTGTTGCATCTTAGTGGTGTGTTGTGATTGACATCAGGGGTTTGATGAAATTCTATTCACATCCACAGTGGTGGGGGCAGAGCTTACCCTTGCCCTAGGGTAAGCTTCAGCAACCACTATGGGGCACTTGGCCAGCTCAATCACAGGCACAAGTCTGCATTGCTCCAAGCAGGTAAATCAGGCCCAGGAAGGGGTTTGGGATTTGGCATCCACCACCACCAAACCCCCCTCCCCCCAGGCCTGATCTGCCCGTTCTCTGCTCCCAACTCCTCCCCTTTCCTCCCACCCCATTCCACCTCTCTCTGCCGTCCCTTGCCTCATCCTCCCCCCCCCCACCACCATGCCAGGCTTACCTACTCCAACAGGACTTCTGACATCCAGCAGAATGCACAGAAGGCCTTCCCACTGCTGTGCCCATAGCTTGCGCTGGTGCAAAGGGCTTTAGAGCGTGTTCCGCCAGCACTGCTTAGGGATCAGATTGAACCATCATCAGGCATATTATTTAATAATCAAGTTCACAAAGAACATCTTATAAAATGAGTTGAAATATTGAGATTAATTTTTGGCTTAGGTTTTAGTAACCTAATGAGTGATCAGAACTTGGATTGTACATAAAGTAGAAGGAAGAGTCTCCCGATGGCCAATCAGTGAAGGCAACTTTATGCTGCTTGTTAGCCTAATATATGGTATTTACCTATCCAAGATCTTATTATGAGTTGCCTTATTGATTAAGATAGGGGACTGCTGTAGAGATCCCAGCACAACTGTAAATTCCATCTACAGGTAAATTCAAGAGTATGATTGAAAGCATAGCAAAGGCAAAACACCATTAACATCTGTTTTCAATTTGTGGAGAGCCAATGTTTTCCCAAAATAATTACACCTGTCCTCCCTGCCCACACCCACCCCATGGTACCTATGATAACATTTGAGATCCCTTAGAATGCCATGGATGCACTGACTGGAAGGTTCTGTCACCTCTGGTGCACCAAGTGGGGAGCAACCAATAAGCAGTTATATCCATGCAGGGAAAAATACCACTACATTTCAGGCATAAGAGCATGCTTGGTGTTTTGTGGAGCTTCAGTTGAATTAATGGATCTGCCAGAGTTAATCACTAAACAATCTGGCCTTTTGATTACTTGTGGACTTTGATTATTTGTGGAAACTTCAATTCTCTTTTATTAGAACTGTCAATATGCTTCTGTTTTGGGGGAGGGAGGGAGGCAGAATGTTGATTTGGGATCCAGAATGAAATCTGAGCTCCAGCATAGATGTACACTGCAATTCTATGCATGTGCACTTGAAAGTAAGTCCCATTGTGTTCAACGGGGGGGGGGGCTTATTCCCATGCAAGTATGCTTAGACTGCAGTCTTATTTTATTGTTTGGTTGCACAATTTTAGGTATGCTTACTCAGAAGAAAGCCTTACTATGACCCCAAGGGGATTTTTTTTCCAACATAAGCATGTATTTTATACCTTGGATCTAGAATTCTGTGTAAAGCACACCAGAATTGCCAAAATGCGTATTCAAGGATGGGAGGGTGAATCAGTCATGCTCAGTGTTGGTATACCAATCCCCGAATCAGTGGAGGCTTCACTTTGATCCATTATGGTCTTTAAACCTCCAAGAGAAACTTGCACATTCATATTTAACACCTTTTTTAAAGTCAAGACTAGACCGCTGCCCATTTACTCACAAGACACCACTGAGTTCAATGACAGTTACTCCCAAGTAAATGTATATAGGAGTATAGATCTTTCTTTGGGGGGGGAGGGGGGCTAACAAAAAGGAAAACTTAGAATTCTGCTAAATCACCTATTTAATAGGTGGTTAACAGTGGTTCTCGAACCTGTTAGCACTGGGACCCACTTTTAAGAATGACAGTCTACCAGGACCCACCAAAAGTGGTGTCATGGCCAGAAGTGACATCATTAAGCAGGAAAATTTTTAACAATCCTAGGCTGCAGTCCTATCTACACTTACCCAGGAGTAAGCCCAACTGACAATTGTTAAAATATACATAGCCTGTTAAAAGTACAGCTCTGTAACATTTTCCCAAAAGCAGTCACATACCATCAGCTGCAGACCTAGCACAGGAGGGCAGCTTTGCGGACCTTTGTCCCAGGAGGGGGGAGAGGTAAGTCCACCACTGCATACCATGGTGGCATCAAGTCTAATATATTAAAAATAAAATAATAATAATAATAATAATAACAGGTATTTATATACCGCCTTTCTTGGTCTTTATTCAAGACTTTATTCAAGGCGGTTTACATAGGCAGGCTTTATTAAATCCCTATTAAATAGGGATTTTTACCATTTCAAAGAAGGTTCTTTCTTTCAAGAACGACTACATTCAAGGTTTTTCATTCCGATCTGGCTTCACATTCTGGCCTCCATCCTCCCACGCTCAGAGCAGATGGAATTGCTCGGCTTCAGCTTGTCAGCTGTTCCAAGGTCGCACGGTGCCGGTGGCCTCGAACTGGCTACCTTGTGGATGTTATCTTTAGGCAGACGGAGGCTCTACCCTCTAGACCAGACCTCCTGCCTCCTGCAAATATTGAAATGAATGGGGACCCACCAGAAATTGGCTCACAACCCACCTAGTTTGGAAACAGACCCACAGTTTGGAAACACTGACCTATTATATTCTGCATTAGACACCACATTCCACACTCAGCAACATGATCAGAAAGCATAAGCTTCCTAATTGTTGGCTTATATAAATAAAGATGCATTGCCCTTTACAAACTTGTTCAACCTTCCCTTCTGCCATCTCTGCATTAAGAAACACAGAGCATTAAATTACTTAAGAGGGTTAATGACTGTGAGTATTTTTAACTGCCAAATTATCAGATCATTTCTGTGAAAATGAATGGAAATCACTTGAGGAATTTCTACCGCAGCATCTATTACTATGAAGAAGAAAAGCACAAGCCATTTGGAGGACAAATGATGGCAGAATCTTATTGTGGGGTTCCCAAAGCAGAGAAAGCTGAAAAGGGTCGTTTGCATAGGAGTGATTCTGTGCTGATTATTTTTATTAATGATGCAGGGTCAGCATTGCTAATTCCAATACTGGGAGAAAGACCTGCTCTGGATTCTCTGTGGTGTCCTTCCAGCCCCTTAATTGTACAGGGGATGCTACAATTGTCACTGGTCCCCAGCATTCAGGACTTGGCCAGGTGGGTTTTCTAATAGGCATAAGTTATGCTGCATAACTCCTTAGCCTGGGTTAAAACTGAAAAGTCCCTGATGCCATCCATGAAGCTTAATCTTGGAATCATCTTTATTCGGGTAGAAGAAAATTGGTTCTCCCGACAAGTTCTAGCATTGTGATGATGTGGTAGCCTCTAGGAAAAACATTGCAAAGATATCGAGCTCCATTTCTTGGTTTTCAGTCCCTGGACTTTAGACTTTGAGAGAGGATGCTGCCATTGTGGTGGTGGGAAGAGGAAACTGTGTGGTTGATACCACTGAAGTCCTATGGAATCATCTTTGTTTGGTTAGAAGAAAAGAATGGAGTTGGTTCTAACAATAAGTTCTAGCATTGTGATGATGTGGTAGCCTCTAGGAAAAACAATTCCCAAGGGATCAGTGATTACATTACTTCCTTGCTACCGTGTTTTCCCGAAAATAAGACACTGTCTTTTTTTTTTTTTTGCTCTAAAAAACACACTAGGTCTTATTTTCGGGGTAGGTCTTTTTTGTTTTTAATGTTCAACAATGTACTGCCTGCCTGTCTACTCAGAAGTCAGTCCCTTTATAGTTAATGGGACTTACTCCCTGGAAGGTGTGGAGAGCCTCAGAGCCCCGTAGGCAGGGTTGACTCGCTTGCTGCTTCCCGCCTCAGCTCCTTTTTTTTCAGCTCCTCTTCAGCATCCTCTGCCCAAGGCAGCACAGCAGGCGCTTTCAAGGTGGCTTTCAAGGTGGCACATGCGTGGGAGAGCAGCATTCCCGGTCACATTGTCCACCCGCTCCCTCCTGAGGACCCCTTCCGCCCCCCTGTCCCGGCTCTAATCACAACAAGATGTGGTATATGCCCCATTGGTACAGCTGCACCAACGTTGGAAAATTGGATAGGATTGGGCCCCAACTGTCCCTGTTCATCCCAACACTGTGTCTCCTCTAGTGGCTGTTTGTAAGTGTTTGTTTTTTCTGCATCTTTTTTTTTTAGACTGTAAACCATTTAGTTATTTGATTTTCTCTACAAACTACTTTATGAACATTTTTGTTGAAAGGTGGTATGGAAATGCACTTAATGTCACAGGCACTCGCCTATAAGTCGATCCCACAGATAAATCAAGGGCAGATTTTGAGCCAACAATCATAGAATTTTCTATGACCCTTGAATAAGTCAGGGGTTAAACTTAGTGTCTGACTATAGTGTCTGACCCTTGAATAGTGTTGGGGGGGTGTCTGACTATAGTTTTGTCTGATTTTACCCCAGGCCAGATCCTGAAAAATAACCTACCACTAATTGTTACCTAAGAACTGTACAGTCTCTAATTTATTAAAAACATAGTAAAAGATCATAAGATTTTTATTTTTTTATTTATTCTTTTAAAATTCTGAGCTTCACCACCTTTTTGTAAACACTATCAGAGTAAGTGCACTGTAAACAACATACCAGTAGAACAGTAGTTCCCAACCTGGTATTCATGTACTCCCAGGGACACTCAACAGTACTTGAGGGGTACTTTAGGGGTACTTGAAAAAGAATGGCATAATGGCAGAAAAAGGCAGGTCATGCTCCAAAATGGCTTGCAGGGCCAGCAAGGCAGGAAGGAAGGTAGCTTGTTGGCTGTAAAAGCCCCACCAATAGCTAGTTTTTGGTCATCGATTCATGTATGAACCAGTGATTGAAAACCAGCACAGTAAAAAAGCTGAAACATAATATGTAAAGTGATCAATCACCCAGAATTTCTCAGCACACTTCTGGTGCAAAACAGTGCAGAGGCAGAGTCTTCTGTTCTTCAAACAGATGAAAAGAGAAAACACTGTAATAAATACACGAAGTCTGGGCCTTCATATGGAGGAGATGAGGGCTTGTCTTACTAATTACAAACATTTTGCTAATAGGAAGGGTATAATTTATGGAAATAGGCTGCCAAGGGATATGCAAGTGAAAAAGGTTGGGAACCACTGCAGGAGATCCATGAATCAAATCCACCTTTAAAGTGTCTGGTGTGTTAAGCCAGAAGCTCTACATATAACATACAACTTCTAACACATAACTGGGAGTGTGCAATTCAATGCACAGCAGAGAGATGCAGCTGCATGTATTTGCAACCCTTTTTACTCAAAAGCAGACCCACTGCTTTCCATAGGTGTTATGCTTAAGTAATGGTGCATTGAATTGTAGCCTGGGACTTTGCTTCAAATGGAAAGGAGGATCCCATCCTGGTGTTGAAAAAAACAGAACCAAAAACAGAACCAGGCTGCAGCAGAAGGAAGGAGAATAAAAGGTTAACTTTGGCTGGAATTTCCCAGTGAAGTTGCTGCAGAAACAAATTGCTTCTAATGAGCAGTGCCTGTCTGCTGCTTGAGAAAGAAACAACTTTTCAGAGTTGAAAGGCTCTGCCATCTGATTGACCCGGAGATAAGGCCAAGTGATAATTGGAGCTTGATTACTTGACAAAAATTTTATGTACTATAGGTGAGTGTCTACAGTAATTAGAATAAGTATAATAATAATAACTATTATTTCCCCTTTGGGGAAAGAAAACAACCACCCCAATTGTCATTCCCCAAAGCCCTTAAGAAATATCTGGCCAATATCTCCCCTGTTTTCTGGCTGGCCCTCTTAGGTCACCTGAGGGGTCTTTCCTGGAAGTGGCGCCTTTCTCCTAAGTTAGGGGGATGGCAGCACAAGGACAAGCTTTCTTGGTAGTGGCGCTACAATTATAGAACTCTCTACCAGGGGAATTAAGATCATCTCCCTCCCTCATGGTGTTTCGGCGAGGGCTCAAAACTGTTTTGTTTCATCTGGCTGATGGGTTGTCTGCCTCCTGTGCCTCTATAGCAGTTCCTTGAGTGTTAATAGTTTTGCCCTCTTCCAGTTTTATTTATTTATTTATTTATTTATTTATTTAGTGTTTCATTGTTTTCATAAATTGTATGCCCCCCTATAAATTGTAAGCCGCCTTGGGCATCTGCTCTGGCAGAGGAAAGGCAGGATAAAAATCATTTAAATAAATAATAAATAAATATCAGCATTGACCAGATAACAGCTGAACAACTGCTAATAAGAATTTTATTTCCTCTTTCATGCCTCTGATTTTGACCACTTAGGATTGGTCCACACTGGCTTTCCCCTATGTTAAAATATTTTGTTAAGGACTGAACTTCAAAAGGAAGGTTGAAAGCCCTAGCGAAACATTGTTTTGTTCACCGGCACAACCCTCTCGAAAATTAAAAGAAAAAGGAAGAGAAGCACAGAGCAGGGCTAAGTACAGGTTGCTTCCTGTGCTAATGCTCCCCTGGGCGCTGAAAACAAAATTGTATAAACTCCATCCCTGAGAAGGAAATAAGTGTGCTCTGCAACAGCAATTCTTTTTAATATACAGGAACCCAGTAGGAAAGCACAACATAAAAACTGACCTTTATACTTCCTAATGATATGTAACAAATCAAATGTGTCCTTTTGGAAAGTAAACCTTCTACCACAAATGATAAGGTATGGTAGATAACAGAAAGTTGTCAGGCATGAGCAGAATGATTAATTCCAGAGATCCTGACAGTAGCTGATTTTCAAAATGGGAGAAATGGCTGTTCGTTATGATGTCAGAATTCCCCCAAAAGTGCCCTGATTTATTTGCAAAAAATCCCTCTTCGCCCATTTGTGTGTTAATCTTTTTCCTTCTTTGCCAGTCTTGCTTTCAAATTTTTTTTAGAGAGAATTGTCTGCAAAGAAATATACAACTCACCCTAAACGCTAATGCAGTATGGAGAAAATATACTGAAAATCGACAAAGGCACTCACTTATATTCCTTTACATATCTGATTTAAGAATGATTATTGTCTATTATGCATCACAGAATTGTCAAAGTGCTGTTTATCTCAATGACCTTCCCACGCAGGGATGGCTAAGGAACAAAGCTTGTGTGTGAGCACAGAGAATAAATTGTATACTTAAATAAGATGCAAGTATATCTATATGTAAAGCACTTTCTGTTGCTTTCCCATCTGCGCACAAGGAAGCTATCACATCATTTTATCATTATGTCAGGGAGGCTGCATGCAGAGGGGTAGCCTCTATACTGGAGCAACCCCAAGGGGTATAGTGCCTTTTCTTGAATGTTACACAACAAGACCCATGACATTCAAATCCCATGAGGTTCCAGTCAGTAAAGGTCAGACCACCACTAAGATAAGTGAATTTGGCCCTCACTGCAGTGTTGCCTCCATATTGAAGACTTGACTTTACCCTATAGGAATGAATCTCACCAGTTCATTTCTATGGGAGAAACTAAAAGCCTATCCAATATTGGCACCATGACCCCAACAAACAGTTGTTTAACTGATCAAACAAAAAAAGGGACTAAAGACCCACTGCCAATCCCAAGTACGGGGTTCTAAGTGGGGGAAACGACCCTAGCCATCTACGTCCCCCAGTCTCGTAGGGCGTCCACCTGACTCCAGATGTAGCTCAATTGTTATTAAGCCCGCCTCTCAACGTCGCCCGAAGAGGGTAAGTCAGCAGAACTGCTATACCTTCAGGTCACCCCTGCAAGGCCCCAAGTTCGGACAAGGGGCTAGCCAGCCTGTCTCCTCGAGCCAGTCAGGTATCATGGGAGCGGTTCTGGTTCACCCCACGTCCATTGCTGACTTAGATTGGACACCGAGAAGGTCTTCTGCCTACCCACCCCGCACTTCTACCACCAGTGACCAGGGCATTAAATACATATATCAAGAACCCAAACCCACTCCACAGCCAGTCTGGGGTAAGCAAAAAAACCACCATCTTAGAGCCAATTTAGATGGTGATTAAAAATTCCCACCCGGCCCTCATAGAGCGACCAGCTAATCCCAGAGTAGCTATAGGGCGGGCAGGGCGGGGGTCGCTTATCAGGAGCGGACTGAGCAGCCCCTTGCGCACACGCACCTGGGCTGCTCCCTTGTCCCACCACCTTCAGCCAGCCAGCCAATCAGCTGGCAGCAAACACCTGCTGCTGGCTGATAGGGGGGAAAGCCTGGCAATCACTGCCAGTGCTCCAGGGAGGCGCGCTAACAGCTCTTCCTTAGAGAAATCTAAAATAGTGCTTCTGGTCAAGACAGCAAAGGATGTAGTTATTTTTCCTAGGGACTAATCTGTTTGATTTTCCTGTATGATTTCCCTGTCTTGCTCCCCCTTCTTTCTCCTCTCCTTGATAGCACCATTATAAGCCCCCTTGCCCTTGAAATGAAGTTCTTTCTCTTTCTTTCACTTTGAAAACGCTTACTTTTGCCTAGTTCATGTGACTGAATACATATTGTATCACATTTTACTTTTTATTCCTCCTCCCCATTCTTGTATTATCTCTATAATAAAAGTTCTCTATTGTTGCACCTTTAACTTGATATGCCACTCCACTGAGTTGTGCTACTGGCCACTTCACTCAGTCTTGGATCACAAATAGATCCCCCACAAGCCCACGATACCAATGCCCTAAAAGCACACCTGGTACCAGTAGAGCATCCATTCTGCAAACACCAAGGTTTTTCCCTTACCTCTCATGCCTCAGCACCAAACCACACATTATTTCAAGCATCTGCTTTATACAAGCATGCTTGCTTCATTGCTTTGGTTTAAATAACATCTGTATCATGAGGGGGAATGGGGCTTTAATCTGTATCCACTTTCATAACCCTGATGTGGATTTTTTCCCTTCCCCTGCAGTTGCCGTTTGTTCTAAAAAAAAAAAAAGAAACAAACAAACAAAGAAGCTCCCATTTGTGCCAATGGGATGGTTTTCTGTCTTGACAATTCATAGCTGGGGAGGCCTGATCAGATAATGAAAGGAGTGGCATTATGGTTCTTGCGATATCCTGATCTATGGAGAAAGCCGGTCTGGCTGCTATGTCACATTTACAAAAAAAAAAAAAGGCACCTGTTTAAAGCAATGTCTAATTTGATACTCAGCTGAATATCCCTGAAATATTTCCTGGTCTGTATGTTTGTCATCCTTTGAAGTGAATTGTCTGGCTTGAGCATGATTAAGAAAATCAGAGCAAAAGAAATGCTTAGAGCTGTCCAACAGGTAAAGTTATTACTGAACAGTTTTTTCAGGCTGGGTGCTGTGGTCTAGCTTCTTTACCTAATGAGCCTAAACCAATCCTGAAAGGGGGGAAAGCTAACTATCACCACACTAAAACCAAGTTAAAAACTGAAAACTAAAAACAACTAAAACTCAACCTAAAAAACTAAAACCAAGCTAAAAACTCTAAAAAAATTAAAAACCAAAACCACACTTGAAGCTAAAATAACTAAGGATTAAAATGGAAAACTAAACATTAAATAAAAACTAGAACTGAAACTAAAACTTAAAAGCTGACATTTCACCCACAGCTTTGATGAGCTTCCTCAGAGACCACACTCTTTCTCAAGCACTGGAACTTGGTGCTGTTCTTATTCAGGTTGTAACGATTGCCTATTGAATTAGGGAACATTGTTGTCAGCTGTTAGCCTTACCTGGCTTCTTACTCACTGAGTAACATTTTTCAGGGCTGGTAGCCATGCATTATTAACTCCCCTTATTTTTTTTTTCTATTCAGATTGTTTGGATGCTTATCGCAGACACTCATCTATAAGTCAACCCCACAGATAAGTCGAGGGCAGGTTTTGAGCCAACAATCATGGAATTCTCTATGACACTCAGATGAGTCGGGGGTTAAACTTAGAGGGGAGTCTGACTATAGTTTTGTCTGATTTTACCCAAGGCCAGATCCTGAAAAATAACCTACCACTAATTGTTACCTAAGAACTGTAGCCTCTAATTTATTAAAAACATAGTAAAAGATCATAAGATACATTTTTATTCTTTTTAAATTCTCGTCTTCACCAACTTTTTGTAAACACTATCAGAGTAAGTGCACTGTAAACAACATACCAGTAAATCAGTGGTTCCCAATGTGGTATTCATGTACTCCCAGGGACACTCAACAGGACCTTTAGGGGTACTTGAAAAAGAATGGAATAATGGTAGAAAAAGGCAGGTCATGCTCCAGAATGCCTTGCAAGGACCAGCAAGGCAGGAAGGAAGGTAGCTAGTTGGCTTTGAAAGCCCCACCAACAGCTAGTTTTTGGTCATCAATTCATGTATGAACCAGTGATTGAAAACCAGCACAGTAAAAAAGCTGAAACATAATATGTAAAGTGATCAGTCACCCAGAATTTCTCAGCACACTTCTGGTGCAAAACAGTGCAAAGGCAGAGTCTTCTGTTCCTCAAAGAGATAAAAAGAGAAAACACTGTGATGAATACATGAAGTCTGGGTTTTCATAGAGAGGAGATGAGGGCTTGTATTATTACAAACATTTTGCTAATATGAAGGGTACAATTTATTATTGCCAAGGGATATGCAAGTGAAAAAGGTTGGGAACCACTGCAGGAGAACCATGAATCAAATCCACCTTTAAGGTGTCTGGTGTGTTAAGCCAGAAGCTTAACATACAACCCATAACACATAACTGAGAGTGTGCAATTCAATTCACAGCAGAGAGATGCAGCTGCATATATTTGCAATCCTTTTTACTCAGAAGTAGACCCACTGCTTTCCATTGGTGTTATTCTTAAGTAATGCTGCATTGAACTGTTGCTTCAAATGGAAAGGGGATCCCATCCTGGTGTTGAAAAAAAGACCTCTGCCAAATGCAAAGCCTTTGCAAAAGGGAATCAGGTTGCAGCAGCAAAAGTGAACGGAGGGGAATAAAAGGTTAACTTTGGCTGGAACGTCCCAGGAAAGTAACTATAGCAACTAACCAGCTGCCTGCCTAAGCTTAGGGGAGAAAGAACCTGTTCAGAGTTGAAAGACTCTGCCCTCTGATTGACCCAGAGATAAGGCAAAGTGAGAATTGGAGCTTGATTACTTGACAAAAATTTCACACACTATACCTGAGTATCTACGGTATATATCTGGAATTGCTAATTGCAATTACTGATTTTTCAATCTGCAACCACCAAAAGATGAAAGAGATCCACATTTACAGACAGGGATATATCAGATCCCATGTTGGTGTGAGAAGATATATATTGGCACTACAAAAAGGAATATACAGACCCAAGTGAACGACATTGTCACTGAAAACATTGAAAAATCAGCAATTGCAGAACATGCAGTGACAACAGGACATAAAGTGGATTTTGAACACACTGAGTTATCTTGTTGGCATCCTTCAGGCTCGGATGACTAGGGTATCGCTTTCTGAATAGTGGTTCTGGAACAGAGTGTTCTCTCCAGTGTGTGAAGTCTGGGTAAAGTAGATATGGAGGATAGACTGTTACCCATGCAGCAAATCCCCCCCTCTCCACGTTGCTGAAATGGTCCAATGAAAAGGCTGAAGCCAATACTGTTGGTTCCAGCAGCGTCGCAGGAGTTGCCAGAACGTGACTGTGTTCAGACATGAACTGCCTCAGGGACTCCGGCTCCGGATTTTGCCTCTAGGTTGACTCTGGAAGCCTTTTCCATAACAGGATGTAGCCACAAGGCAGTGGAAGTTTGGGATCAGAGTTTTCCTTCTCTTAGATGAGCTGCCTTCCCAGGCTAAGGAGTCCCATCTACCCGGTGGCAGTTTAGTCACCTCTTACAACAAGTACAGCCAAGCTGAGGGCCTATTCTTATCCCCAGCCCCCATATGTTACCATGCATGTATGTCTAGAGAAGCAGTTGAAATATATAAGCATCAAAACAATCTGAATAGAAAAGAAGAAATAAGGGGAGTTAATAATGCATGGCTACCAGTCCTGAAAAATATTACTCAGAGAGTAAGAAGCCAGGTAAGGCTAACAGCTGACATTAATGTTCCCTAATTCAGTGGGCAATTGGTTACAACCTGTATAAGAACAGCACCAAGTGCTAGTGCTTCAGGAAGACTGTGGTATCTGAAGTTCACTAAAGCTGTGGGTAAAATGTCAAGTTTCAGTTTGTAGCTTCTTGTTCTAGTCTTTTTATTTGATGTTTAGTTTTAAGTTTTAATCCTTAGTTATTTTAGCTTCAAGTATGATTTTGGTTTTTAGCTTGGTTTTAGTTTTTGCTTTTTAGGTTGAGTTTTAGTTGTTTTTAGTTTTCAGTTTTTAACTTGGTTTTAGTGTGGCGATAGTTAGCTCATCCCCTTTCAGGATTGGTTTTGGATCATTAGGTAAAAAAGCTAGACCACAGCACCTAGTCTGAACAACTGGTTATAGTTCAATATGGATTCCAGCCTTGAAAGTCTTAGCATGTTTATTAGGCAAAGTTATTCTTGTCGATGTCTTTTAAAATCAATGTTGCAGTGTTCCTCTTTTGCTCCCAGATTGCTGCTCTTACAATGTTGAACTGATCCACTGAGTGAATGGGGATAAAGAGAAACAAATGCGGTTCCATCCAAACTAAACAAGAGATGATGTTGCTGAATTGGCTTGCTTGTGTGCTGTCATTCTGCGTGCTCTCCTCATCCATTATTTATCCAGCTGAGTCACTTCAGTGCTGACCCCTGCCATTGTAACTGCAGAAGTGAAGGCTCACAACAAGCTCCTGATTCCAAGCAGTCAATAAAGCTCATCTTTAAAACACAAAAATAAAACAACTGAAAAAAGTCTCAATGATTTTGGTAAACAGTTTTAGTGAATGCTACATTTAAAGGTCAATGATAATGCAGAGTACTTAGCTAATCTCTTTCAGACAGTGCCAACAGCCACAAATTGGGGGGGGGGGGAAGCTGAGATCCGAAGCATGTTACTTTTTAATCTGAAGCAGGTTAGACTTGAGCTTTGCCACAGAGAGAGATGTTTGCTTTACTTCTATGAATGAACCTATGGAGCTTAATGCATTTGAGAAAGTTAAAGAGGATTTTGCCCTCTTGGGGACTAGATTAATCAGCTTGTGGCTAAGCATGCTATGAAGTCAAACACCAGCTAAACTGGACTGGAAGACCCTCTGTTTGAAGAGCAGGGGCACTTTCATGTCAATGGCAGGCGAAGGTTGGTCTCAAGGCTACTGATGGCATTTTGCTGTTTCCAGCCAACCTACGTGGCACACAGGAGGCTTCAGGAATGTGGTGCAGCCCTCACACAACATGTTACATTTTACTTATGGGTTCTGTCACACCTCTGGTTTAAGTATCAAAACAAAGAATAAACACAGGACTGCTGCTGAAAATGGTAGCCCAGTACTAAGATTCAGGCCCTCCACACAATCTAGTGTAACTTATAGGGTGTCCTGATATTATTGCACCATACCTTTCTCTATCCCCACCAGCCAAGAGAATGAAAGTGGGGAAAAACACTGTCTACTAATACCAGGACATGAAATTAGTTGTATGAGATGTTACTGGGTGGAGGTGCCTACTTGATAATAAGAGTTCCTGTTTTCAGCAACAGCCCTATGCTTCCTGTAATGTTTAGTGCCATCCTAGAGATCTGCTGCAGGAAATGCATGTCCTACACTTAGCACCATCCCTGAGCTGAATCTCTTTAAAATTCTCCAAAGAACAAGGAGACATTTCCCTCACCATGTGATAGCAAGACAGCAGCCATATTCCAAGCAATAGAAAATTTAAAATACTGTTGGCCCACATCTTTCACAAAGGGTTACATTCTGCAGTTAGCATATAAAGCCAAAATTGCATATGCAGGTCAAGTCTCAATATCTGCGGGAAATCCGTTCCCAGACTCCCCAAGGATACCAAAACCTGCAGATGATGAAATCTGCGGGTTCTGACCCACAGGGACTCTGAATGCAACTGGAACCTTGTTGAGGCATGCGTGCGTGTGTGAGTGTGTACACATTCTTTACCACTGCCATCTAAAGCTCTCTTATTTGGTATGTACTGAATATTCTGTATGTACTCTGGCCTGTAGCCAGAGATTTGACTGATCATTTAAAATCAGCATATGCTTCTAGCCTTCCACATCTCTGCCACTCCCAGTTATGTTCATACTTCCCCGAGTATTCCTTTCCAGCTTCTTCTCCTGGCCAATTTCCAATTTTCTTTCCTTATGTTCCCAACTACTGTCACCCTCATGCCTCCTTAGGCCTTTACTAGAACTCTCATTCTTCTACTGGTTTTTTTTTTTTTCCCTAGGTCCTTCCGTCAGCCATATTCCTCTTTAGAGTATAGCTGCTCAGCCAATGACAGACCTGACTGATTACAATACAGTGAACAATGATTTAACAGATTAGTAGAGAGAAGAGATGTTAATGCCGAAAGTTTGTTAAATCCAGATACATTGAAATCAATGGAGACTCACATGTGCAAAATGTATGACTAGATTTAATGGCCCAGACAAAGTCTGCAGGTTCCAAAATCTGTTACACTGAGGTCTGTTAAATCAAGTGTTCACTGTATCTTGGTCAGTGAATGCCAGAGGCTTCACCACTACCAAATCCTCTAGTGCAGCTGGTTTTTTTGCACCACAACCCACCTCATCTTCCTTGATGGGTCATGACCTGATACTCCCTGCAGTGCAGAAATACTTTATTGAAAACCCCCAGATGCTGCTTCCAGGTTGTACCAGGCCAGCAACCTACTCCATTGCCCTCAGAATGCCTCATGGAAGCAACCAGAAGCAATTAAGTTGTGTCCACAAACTGGAAGTCGCTTCCAATCACTTCCGTGAGGCATTCTGGGGCTTGAGAAGGCCAATGAAGTGGGTTGCCAGCCTGGAATGACCCAGAAGCAGCCTTCAAGTGCTCCCAATTGTGGCACTACAGGGAACACTGACTTGAAGCCCAGCTCACAAGGGGTCACAACCCACAGTTTGAGAAATGCTGTCCTAGTGCATAATAATATAGAGGTTGAGTCTAGTTATTCATGAGGGTTCCAATCCCAGAACTCACATGGATGGCAAAAGTTTTAAAGCAAATCCATTTAAAGGCAAATTCATTTAAAAAACCATGTCCTTTTACTCAGCGATTTAAAAACAGCCTTGCTGACTTTTTGTAATGCACATAGAGGCAGTAAGGCTCTCTCCAGGAGCTTATAAAGGCTTCACTCTGAGGCAGGGAGCCCAGGACAGGGAAAGACTGGAGGAGATGATAATGACTTGCATTCTTTCATGTGCTCTGGGGGAAGGGAGGGGGTCACTTGCCTGGGAGTTAGGCTGTTCTAAGTGCCTGGAGAGAGAATGATTGATGGATTGTCAACCAGCTGCCCTCTCTCCCATTAATGGGGCTATTGTTAAACATCTTTTGTCCTTTGATTTAAAGGGCTCTTCTCATGGAGAAGAAAACCTCAGGTAAAAAAAACCATGGATAATTAGGTTATACCTGTACATCTCCACACCTAGCAATTCAATATTTTCAAAAGTTGCTTTCTATCTTGGTGGGGGTACCTGACAGTTATGACTGTTGCCAACGTCTGTACATGTTGCCCTTGGAAAGCTTGTTTCCGAAGTTTCATTTTTAGTGAGTAGAAAATTTCAGCAAGCCTCAAAGCACAGTTGCTCAGTAATTAATTACTATTTGTACAGCACCCTGACTTCTACAGATAAAGGCCTTGGGAAAATGCAACCTTCTATGATTGCTACTAGCATTTATATCCTTCAATTGAAATTACTTCTTTAAAAAAGAATATATTTTATGGTTCATTCAAAATATAGCCTTGACTCTAATTACTGCAACAAATGTAACTATCTGAAATTCAATCAGATGAAAAAATAATGGGAGTTTAATTTTTCTAATGAGAATTTTATGAAACTTGTTACTCTAAAAAGAGACAATTGACAGCAAATTGGATTGCAGACCGTCACAGAACAGTATGGATCAGGAAGGACTATTCTAAATTAATTTAATCATGGGGATAAGAGAACTATTTCAAAGCTCCTCATCCTTTTGTTTATCAAATAAGGCTATAGTTTGGTTAAAATGTTCCTGTTCCATCTTATGAATTTGGTTTCCATATCCTTCTGAGCTAAGCAACATTCCACTCTGACAGCTGAATTCATATATTACTGGGATAATGTGAAACTTGCTTCTTCATGACTGGATCTGGGAGCTCCACCAACACGAAGAAGGTGAAGAAGAAACAAGGAAAAGAACATTAAAAAATAGTTACAAAAATGAGCAGGTGTTCAGAAACTTTGTACCCGTTCACCCCATTTGTTTCCCATTCATTGCAAGTTCAATTGGTTTTGAAAATAAATGCACACATTCACCTACAGTTGTAAAATCTGCCTATCCATCAGCTGCCTCTGTAGACAATTCTTCAGTGTCCATTCTTCACCTGGGTGTGATACCTTTCCCAGATCTTGGAAGGCTGTAATGGAAGATCAGAAGATCATCAGGTGGATGATGTGGTGTTGATAGTGATTCCCTGTTTTGACAGCTGTTTGACAGCTCTGGGAAGGGCAGGGCTGGCTCCACAGCTGTAATCAATCAAGGCAATGGAGACCTGGTTGGACACCTGAGCTTCATTTGACCTTGATGAGACTTTGAATGGACGTGGACTTATGGACTGAAAAGATGGCTCAGCTGAGCCTAACTTGGACTTAACAAGGTAGCTCACAGCTAAGCTGAATTTGGACTTAACAAGGGGCTGCAGGATAAAAGGCAGCTTCAGAAGGAGCAAAGGTCTGGCCAAGCAGGACGCTGACCCAGCCGGAAGCCGGACGCTGACCAAGAGGGCTACCTGACCCAGACCTACAGGAAGAGAGGACTGCCAGGACCCTGCTGGAGGAGACACACTGCTGGAGAGGAGGAACTCTACTGCAGAAGACTGGACTGTGTTTTGGAGACCGGATTGGACTTGGACTGGAGGCTTCAGACGTTACCCCTGGAGTTAAGTGGAGTTTTGGGGAGGGAAAGCCTCTGGACAAGAGGACTTGCAGGGAGTGTCTGTGTTTGTAGCAATAAATTCTTGTTATTTGCTATAGATAAGGAGTTCTGTGTTCATTCCATTGCACACTGCAGCTGCTGTTCCTGGAAAAGGAAGGTGTTAATTAGCCAAAAAGCAGGCATTAAAAGGGAGTTGGGATATTTGGCAGAACAAAGGCCCATCCCTTCTAGTGTAGAAAAGGAAGCCGTTCAGAGCAGGGAGGGCAGTCAAGTGCACTCCAGTGGCTGTATATACTTGGCATAAGGCCTACCCTTCCATCTCTAATCTTGAGTCCTCACAGCCTCCAGGATTGTCTTGCAGCACTTACTAGAAAAGGATGAATTTTGTGGCCATACAATTCCCCAGCCTCTGAGTACCACCATTCAGAATTGACAGGGCTCCACTGATCAAGTGGGGGGGGGGGGTCAAGAGGTGGAACTTCTCATGATGTACCCACCAGGTGGCTTCAGCCGTCCTATCAAAGATAAAGAGAAATGCCTCTATCATCTTCTTGCATCATCTTCATGATGGGCAGTATCATCTGTCCAGGAGGGTCAGTGACTATAGAAGCAAGGTGGCTGGTCACACTCACTGGAAGACCAATAATGGCAGTAGATTTCTGACCATCAGTGTACTGAGAGATCAAGCCAGGATCAGGAGAACCATGTGGTGCAGCTCAGATTAGGCTGCATCATTTCAAGCTACAAATAGAGGATATTGGAATACTCCTCTGTCTTTTAAAATCTCTGCACCTACCAAACTTACAGCCCTATCCTATCAACCGCACCACCACCAATGGAGCTGTGTCACTGGAGGCAACTATTTGGAGGTGTATGGCTCAGGAAACAACAAGAAATCTTCTAGTAATTCAGGGGATCTGATTTGTATTGTATTCAAGGGATTCCTTTTTTTGATTGCTATAGTTTCTGACAATAAATTATACTCTTGTCCTAATGAGCTGATTTTTTTGTCAACTAAATGATGGATCCTCAATGGAGATTTCACAATAATTTTTGAAGCCTACAATTTGTGCTTGAGCAAATGTGGGCTTCTGCCAAGCTGCCCAGAACTGAGCCATTAGATGCTTATTGACACAGGCCTAAGGGTATAATAATAATAATAATAATAATAATAATAAACTTTATTTATATCCTGCCCTTCTCCCCGAAGGGACCCAGGGTGGCTTATAACATATTAAAAACATAATTTAACTGCAAATAAAAACATATTAAAACACATTAACAGATACCCATAAAAACAGTAGTCAGATAAAAAGTCAGATAAAAAGAGCAAAACGCAGCAAATCATAGAGGAAACAGGCGTGTAAAAATACTAAAAGATATAGAAAAGATGTTAAAAAAGGCCATGAACTCAGAAGGCGTGTTTAAACAAAAAGGTCTTCAGGCCTCGCCGAAAAGTCTCAAGAGAGGAAGCCATTCTCAAATCGAGGGGAAGGGAATTCCATAACGTTGGTGCCACTACTGAGAAGGCCCTATTTCTTGCCGCTGCCCCACATACCCCCTTAGGCGGCGGCACTTGTAAAAAGGCCTTCTCTGATGACCTAAGAGGACGAGCCGGATTGTACGGAAGTAGGCGATCTCTGAGATACCCTGGCCCAGAGTTCACACACTCCAAGTTAATCAGCTGGTTATCTGCCTAGGTCTGCAAATTCACATGTTAACCAATATATTGTATTGTCTTGTGCCAAGAGGCTATTTCAGGACCAGCCAGTTGTACGATTTATTTACCTGTAAGGGAGAAGTACTGGAGATGTATGATGTTTTGTGGTGCTGTCTTCTCATTTGCAAAGACAGCAGTTGAGCATCCTGACAGACAGACTATAAAGCAGCTTCAGTTACCCTCAAAGCAAGCAGCGTACCCTTGAAGCCCATTCCAGCACTCAGGATCTCAAAATTGGTACAGAAAAGGACTGGTTCTTTTCAGATGCAATTTGGTGGTACCGCAAATACCCATTATGTTTTGGAAAATGTTTTACTGTCTTCAGGTACATATTTTTTTCTTTTTCTGGAGAGATTATTCCATAGGGCGGTGGGGGGGAGAGAACTTGAGAAAGTTGTTTCACCAGAAAAGGATGTGAAAATGTATGCCCCTGAAGAAGTCAACTATTCTTATTGAAATACTGTATATTGGGTTGGGTTTTATTCATCTTGTGAATATAACTGGTAACTAGACACCACCAACCACCACCACTCTCTAAACCCAAATATATTTAGTTATCAATGGCCATTAAGGGGACACATCTTTATCTGTTAACTATCCAAAGCACTGAGAAAAGGTCACCTTATTTGGCTGTTTACAGTGATATAAAACAAATTTGACTTGTGAAAGTGTCCTATTGAAATCTGAGGCAATATACTGAAAACTAGGCTGCTAGTTATGTTACCAAAGATTACTGTTACTTACCTTCATTGTCAAAGGGCACAAGCCTAACCAGGTCTACTCAGAAGTAAATCCTATTTTGTTCAATGGAGCTTACTCTCAGGAAAATGTGATTGCAACCAGATGTTTCCTACAGGATGGGAGGCCCAGTCAGAAACTGTGCTGATGCAATGGGGCCAAGTGGTCTGCACCATATCCAGTGCAGGTTAGGAGCAGCTGCAGGTCTCCTTGGGGCAAGGGGACACTTATCCACTTACCCTGGGTAAAGAAAGCTCCAGCGTGCCCAATGGGGCTATTCAGATTTGTGCTAAATTGCTGGCATGAATCTAAGGAGCTCTGCCAGGCCCAGGAATGGGGTTAGGAGACAGTGGAAGCCTCCTCTGCAGTTCCTGCCTGCCCCACCCCCATTCCCCCTGCCTGTTACACCTTCTCCCTGCCCCCATTCTGCCCCCCTGTCCTCCTCAAGCCCCCATGCTGCTTGGTGGTGCACTCACCTCTGCCAGCAGTCAGAAATTCTGCGGAAGAGTCCTTCCCGCCTGCATCGCTTGCTCTAGAGTGCTTTATGGCATGTTTGCAACACTCTCTGCTAGCACAGTGTCTACTGCATCAGCGGAAGAGGAGATCAAGATTGCACTGTGAGCTGGAGTCCAAAGACAGCTTTCACATCTTTCTGCAGCCTTTCTGGCTGCTGCACTGACATGCCGCTGGTCAGTTTTAAAAGCTGGATGCTGGAAGATCTAGGGATGCAAAATTTGTTTTTTTAAAAAGATTTAAATCTTGATGCGATATAATATTGCATCTCCTGATTCAAGTATACTTCTATTTGTTTTCTTGTTTACTTGTAACGTTAGCTGCCCACTCTTCAATCCAAGGGATTTACAGAATTGGCTTGCAAAAAATTTCAAAACCCTCAGTCATAAAATCCATAAAATAATAAACCCAAGGCCGTAAATTAAGAGTGCTGCAATAACATCATCAACAAAGAGTGGAATTAAAATGGTCAAATCTTACAAGCCTGATCAAAGAAACAGATGTTCACCTGATACTGAAAAAAAAGATATAAAGATGAGGCAGTTAATGAACTGCCCTGGGGCAAAAATTCTGAAGCTGAAGTGCCATCACTGAAAAGGCCCTGTCTGTGGTCACCACTAGACATACCTACAATGGTGGCAGGACCTACACCAGGACCTTTGAGGTTGATCTTAATGCACATGCAGGCTTGGGTAGCAGTCCTGAGGATACCATGGTCCTAAACAAGTGCTTCACGATTACAGCCAGCACTTTGAATTGGGTTGGGAAACATTCTAGGAGCCAGAGTAATTGTTTCAAAACTGGCAAGATACGTTCCATTCACCTGATCCCAGTCACTAATGCAACTAATACGTTTTGAACCAAGTGCAGTTTCCGAACAGCCTGCAAAGTTAATCCTGCAAAGTTTATCCAGCCTGCAAGCAGCCACATTCAAGGCTGTAACTTAATCCAGGCAGAAAGTTACCAGAATATGAACTGTGACCCAACTACCTCTGTCCAGGTGGCGCTTCATCATCCACAATTCATGAAAGATACTTCATGCCAGAAAGATCGCTGGGGCTCAAAGGAAGCTGGCTCCATCTCCTCCCTAAATTGTGCCCCTTTTTATTTCACTTCTCTGATATGCGCATTTTTTTTTTTGCGCTCTTGTTGATGCCTCAGTGTGGCTGATGAATTGTGAGGACAGCCTTGAAGGCTTTGGATGCATAGCTAAACGGCTGTCTTGCTTCTTCTCTCCTTTGCATCCCACTGGGTAAATCAAAGGCGATTGCTCATAAAACAATTCCTTTTGTAGGCCAATAAACAGAAGAGTGTCTTAATTAAATCAGTCTAATCTGTAATGGCTTGAGGTGGACTTTGCCTGTTCTTTAACCTTTTTCTTGCCATCTGATAAGTCTTGTCAGGAGGCCACATGCTCAGCTCCACTGATAACATCTGAAAGGTGGAATGGCATTTTGGAACAGTACTCTCACCCCTCATCTTCAAGTTTTGTTATAATGTTTCCCTTATCTTGTTGACAATGAAATTTTGTTTATGGCTGTGATATTGGATATGTTATACCATTATTTGCAATAATACCTCTTGCTATATAAGCTACATTAATTACACTATAAACCTACATTTTAACTGCCTCTTATGATTATTGAACTATAACACAGCAGCTCTGCGCATAGAAATTAATAGGAGTTCAGCACACCATGACAATGTTCTCAGGAAAAGTTAAAGTTCCATTTCAATAGAAGGCTGAAGTCTCCTCCTCATGTTTTCCCATTATGAAGACTTGGGCTTTTTTTTTTCCAAAAACCCACATATACAGAACTTGATGCCTGAAAGCATAAATACATGGTTTGTTCACCAGTGCTACCACAGCCACCACAACTGGGGGTTCAGAGCTGGCTTGGCCAGGACGGACCTCTAATAGGTGTAGACCCACAGAAAACACCCAGTATAGCTGACCCTGATGGCATCCCTGGTGCTGTAGGAGGAAAATGAAGTATGACCCATGTAAGGAAAACAACATATATGCTGGGAGAGACATACCAACAATTGATCCTCTAGAAATGCCACTCATGTAACTCATCATGGGGGATGAGAAATTTTTTTGGGGGGAGGGGGAATTAAGCATTGGTGTGATTTTTTTTTGGGGGGGGGGGGAATTGCATTGCCTAGCAGTGCCTGGAACTGCCTACTTCACTGCCTAGTTATCTTCTACTTGCCCAACTGGTATATTTTAAAACAAATTTCTTTTTACAATATCATAATACTTCAGTGCTCTCAGGGTGGTTGTACACCATGAAGAATGCATGTTAGTTTTATGCCCATTTAATCAGCTTCTCTCAGAATCCTGCAGTTTGGTAAGGATGCAGAGAAGATTCCAGCTCTTTTCTCAAGGCTGTTTTGGGTGTAGGTTTGACCGTTTAACCCGAATTATCCTGTTTCTCCAGCTTCTTTGTCAGGCAGACAAGAGGCAAAGTTTAATCTCTCAAAGTTTTCTTTGAAAAGGTCAACAGGCATGTGGATGCGGGAGAACCCGTGGACAATATATGTATATATGGACTTTCAGAAGGCATTTATCATGGTCCCTCACCAAAGGCTACTGAAAAAACTCCACAGTCAGGGAATTAGAGGGCAGGTCCTCTCCTGGAGACCTGGTTGAAGACCAGGAAACAGAGAATGGGTGTCAATGGGCAATTTTCACAATGGAGAGAGATGAAAAGCGGTGTGCCCAAGGATCTGTCCTGGGACCGGTGCTTTTCAACCTCTTCATAAATGACCTGGAGACAGGGTTGAGCAGTGAGGTGGCTAAGTTTGCAGACGACACCAAACTTTTCCGAGTGGTGAAGACCAGATGTGATTGTGAGGAGCTCCAGAAGGATCTCTCCAAACTGGCAGAACAGGCAGCAAAATGGCAGATGCTTTTCAATGTAAGTAAGTGTAAAGTCATGCACATTGGGGCAAAAAATCAAAACTTCACATATAGGCTAATGGGTTCTGAGCTGTCTGTGACAGATCAAGAGAGAGATCTTGGGGTGGTGGTGGACAGGTCGATGAAAGTGTCGACTCAATGTGCAGCGGCAGTAAAGAAGGCCAATTCCATGCTTGGTTTCATTAGAAAAGGTATTGAGAACAAAATGGCTAATACAATGCCATTGTACAAACTGATGGTAAGGCCACTCACCTGCAGTATTGTGTCCAGTTCTGGTCGCCACATCTCAAAAAGGACATAGTGGAAATGGAAAAGGTGCAAAAGAGAGCAACTAAGATGATTACTGGGCTGGGGCACCTTCCTTATGAGGAAAGTTTTTGGGCCTCTTCAGCCTAGAAAAGAGGCGCCTGAGGGGGGACATGATTGAGACATACAAAATTATATATGGGAAGGATAAAGTGGGTAGAGAGATGCTCTTTACACTCTCACATAATACCAGAACCAGGGGACATCCACTAAAATTGAGTGTTGGGAGGGTTAGGACAGACAAAAGAAAATATTTCTTTACTCGGCATGTGGTTGGTCTGTGGAACTCCTTGCTGCAGGATGTGGTGATGGCATCTGGCTTGGATGCCTTTAAAAGGGGATTGGACAAGTTTCTGGAGGAAAAATCCATTATGGGTTACAAGCCATGATGTGTATGTGCAACCTCCTGATTTTAGAAATGGACTATGTCAGAATGCCAGATGCAAGGGAGTGCACCAGGATGCAGGTCTCTTGTTATCTGGTGTGCTCCCTGGGGCATTTGGTGGGTCACTTTGAGATACAGGAAGCTGGACTAGATGGGCCTATGGCCTCATCCAGTGGGGCTGTTCTTATGTTCTTATAATCTCTGAGCATTTCTTGGCTGCCACATTTTCCCCTTTACTGCTAAGCTTCCCTCTGCTACTAAATTTCAATCACTCCTATTTTTCAAGGCTTCAGGCGTTTCTAAGAAGTCTGAGTTTTGGAAGCACCTGACATGAGAATCCTACCAGAGAGAGAGAATAATAGTCAAATCAGTTTTATGGTCCAATACTGTCCTTACCTTGCACCAGCAGAGTGTGTGCTCCACTGATGTGTGCTGTCACCAAAATGCTGAAAAGCTCTTTGTGACAGTATGCTTTCTTCCAGTACCAGTGGGAAGGCCTGGCCTGTGGAGGAATGGCTGACGGAGCAAGGGGCAGTCCTGAAGCCAGAGGCACTGCCAGGTGCAGCAGCTCCAAAATAGCTACTGCATCCAGTGGAATCGTCAAGAAGGCACCGGAGGTCTTCTTGGGGGAAGGGGACTTTCATCCCCCTCTCCTGGGGAGCAGGGCCCTTAAGAAGAATTGTATTAGGGGGTACAAAGTTTTTTGGGGTCCCTTTGCAAAGGGGGAGGTGTGAAACAGAGCATGGGAGGGTGATGATGGGCAAGCAGAATGGGGCAGGGAGGGGCAAAATAAGGTGGAAGGAGGGTGGAGACAGCTGGAAAAGTCTTTGGAGCCCAGGTCTACCCAACCATGTGGCATCGGCAGCTAGATACAGTAATATGGAAAACCAAACACACTCTAAGTCTCTCTAAATCTTTTAAATATAGAAAATCATACAGAAAATTAGCATCCTTGTATTTAGGCTCTCACTAGAATGGAAAGTGTCCTGTGTGTACCAAAACTTATATCTGCAGCAGCTGTAGTCTTGCAGCTGTGACCCTGACCTGTTCCTACACTCCTACATGGTAAGCAGATCCACAAGCCAAAGAGCTCCTGTAGCAGTCCAGTTTCCTCCCAGATTTGACACTGTGTTAAGAAGTGTCATGTATGCATTCCTTGGCCCAAGTATTGGAATGGCGGAAGATCTGGCGAGGAGGTAGGATGTGGTGTCAGCAGTGGCCCCTTTAAGGGTAAGGCCTGGGCATTCAACAGAGAGTGTGCCCTCAGGCATAAAATAGGGTCCTCAGGCATAAAAGCACCTGAAGAAGGGGGAGTTGGGTGTGGGTAGTAGAAGGAGAAAACCTTGAGGTAGGACAGACTGGATTAATTGACTGATGAACTAATGGACTACTGGAAATGCTGATGGGTGAATGGACTTTGGAGACCGCTGGAGACACTAAGATTGGTGTTTGGCCGCCATGCCCAAGACCTGTGGAGGACCAACGTGCTGCTATAGTGGTGGGAGGAGCTGCTTGCAGGAGAGGGAGGAAGGAGGACCTCTGCAGATAAAACAGGTGAGCTATCCTGGTGGTGGGGTCCAGCAGAACCAGGGTCATTCTTGGAGAAAAGGGGGGAGCTAATTAGCTTAAAGTGGGCATAATTCTACAGGCAGAGCTTGGACTGGGAATCTGGCAGAACAGCCCAACATATATGGCTTACCAGTAGCGGCAGCCATACACTTGTGGTAGTGTCCCCAGCATCCTGTGTGGGGAACAAGTCAAGTAGATAGGAAAATGTAAGATCCCAGGACATTTCCGGGCCCCCTCCTTTATCTCCTGGTCCCCCTTTTTGACCCTGGGCTAGGGTACAAATTACCCCTGTTGCCCCCGTCTCCTAAGCCCTGCTGGGAAGAGCCCCAGGCCCCGCAAAGGGATTTCTCATGTCTGTGCCAGCTATTGTGTAGCCTGACATAGGGGACAGGACATAAACTGTGCATGTCCTACAATTTCCTTGGGTGTCTCCTGTATGTCCTTCAGGACATACAGGTGCCTCGGGAATCTGAAATTGTTTCGACATCAGATGACCCCCGCGTCATCATTTTGTCCTCCATTTTTCAAGCCCATACTATATTGTTCCTCGATCGCCCTCCTCTTGTCCCACATATCTCTGTAGATGTCCAACAGTTTCCTTCAGTGTCCCGCACTTCTCCTGCATGTCCCAAATGTGACTCAGGAGAATGAAATTTTTTTGACGTCTAATGACCCCGGGGTCATTGTTTGCCTCGCCTGTATGACATTTTTCCTCCATCTTCCTCATCTTGTCCCATGTATGTCTGTGGATGTCCTACAGTTTCCTTGGGTGTCCCGCACTTCTACTACATTTTTCCTTGATCTTCCTCATCTTGTCCCATGTATCTCTGTGTATCTCCTGCAGTTTCCTTGGGTGTCCCGCACATCTCCTGCATGTCCCACATGTGCCTCGGGAGAAGGAAATTTTTCCCACATCTGATGACCCCCTGATGACCTCCACTACATTTTTCCTCTATCTTCCTCATCTTGTCCTATGTATCACTTTGGATGTCATACAGTTTCCTTGGGTGTCCCGCACTTCTCCTGCATGTCCCACATGTACCTTGGGAGAACGAAATTTTATCTACATCTGATGATACTGGGGTCATTGTTTTCCACGCCTGTATGAAATTTTTCCTCAATCGCCCTGTTCAGTAGGATTGCGCTGCGAGATTGTTATATTGTTGCTATACTGATTGGTATTGAAATATCTAATGATAGCTGTTACAGTTTTTTGTGGGGGGGGGAGGGTGGTTGAATGAATGTTTTGTGAGTATATTGTGAGTATATTGGTGGATTGGTTTGTGAGTATATTGTAACATGAACTGCTTTGAGATTGTTTGTGGAAAAGGCAGACATAAATTAAAATCTCATCTAAACTAATCTCATCTTTTTTTTTTTTCCTGAGGTTTTTGGCTTTCTGAGGTTTTGGCACAGTGCATCCAATACTTCCTCTCGTGGGCTTTTGCTTTACTACACAATCTGAAACTATTCGCATCGCTTTTATGTAAGCTGATAAAGAGAAAGGGCTGGGGCAATGCTTGTCCACTTTTCTGCTCTCCAATAAAAGCCCAAATTCCCAAGGTCACTAAAGGCCTTTTCTTTTTAAAATGATTTAAAAGAGAACTGAATTGGAAAATCTCTCATACGCAGGACCTTTTGGCTGGAGTTGATGAGAGAGTTGCAAAATCTGCTTCCACCAGCTCTTTTTTCTAGAAGGGTTGTCACTTACAGATTCCATTCCTATTTACTTTGGTGGGGAGGTATCCAGCTGCAGGGCCTTGCATTATGAAGTACCTTATTTCTAATTACTGCGCTTCTGCAAATAATCAGCTTTGGGAGATTATTTTTAACTTTGGTGCCAAGGTTTAGCGCCTTGTGTTGAGGGTAGACAATACTGGTAAAGCATTCAGGTCTCTGAGCATGAACCTGTAAATGTTTCTTGCAGTGCAAGAAAATAAGAATTTTCCTTGTTCGGGAACAAAGAGGCTTTAGGCTTCCTCCAACTGTTGCCATGTGGGTGCCATTCTGCATGGCTGTGGTTTGTATGAATGCTGGAAGCACATGGGCAGGATTGATTGCATGAGTGTTTCTCCCCCCCCCCCCAATCATCAGTCTTTGTTGTCTCCTTCATGGTCGTGTCTGGGAACCACTTCCCAGTGGTGAATCACAAGTGCAGTATGTACAAGGATACTTGAACCATTGGATACTAGAACCCACCCAATTGACAACCAGCCAGGAGGGGAGGCAATGCTCATGTGAGAAAAGACCCATACAATCAGCCCTGCACACTGAGTTGTGGTATTGATGCATATACTGCAGCTTTTTGGAATTGCATTACAGGGAAGTAGCTCCCACAGGGTTGAGTATGAAAGGGAACTTAAAGCTATTTGTGCGGGGGATGCATTGTTCCTAGAAGGAAACAAACCTATTCTTTTATCAAGAAAATCACAGGAATTTCAAGTGAGCCATTTAAAAAATGGTTTGCCCTGACTAGTGAAAGTTCTTATAGAGGGTTCTGCTGATCACTGCGTACATTTTAAGAGAAGTCTCCTGGATGCAACTGGACACCTGTCATTCAAGGTTTGGCCCCAACTTTATAAACAGATGATTGCAAGTGTGTTGCAGTCATCTAGAGGAGGGTCATCAAGATGACAAGCTGCACCTGCTGAAATTCTACACAATTGTTAAAAGTCCAGGAGCCCTAAAGTTGAAAGATTGGCCATCCCTGTACGAGACAGTAGCAGCAGCTCAGGCTGTTTCATATTGTCTAGTCCTGCCTAATCATGTCATATCAGATAGTTTTCAAGATGGTGGAGGTTGAAGAAGGAACATTGATTAAAAACTGACATCTGAGTTGCATCTGAGGCACAAACGGCTAAACAACTACCTGTGTTCATGTTGGGAATGAATGGATGTGAATGGGCCCCATGTATCCATTCCATTTATTCTGAAATGAACACATCCTAAAACAAATGGAAATGGATGGTGTTTCCATTTTTGGAAACTCCTCTTTGTTACTGTTCTTTGTTTTTGTTTTAGAATAAGGAAGTGTGCATCTGAATTATAGCTAGTTGCTCTGGTCAAGAGCTCTGCTGTGCATCTGTCTGGCAGCAGCCATCTTTTTAAATAGCAGCAGATATTTTCCAATTAACAATGCCACCAATGGCATGCAATTATGGCAGGTGGTTTGGGTAAAAACATAGGTACCGCAAGGAGGTTGCTGCATAATGAAGTTCCTGTCTGGAGCTACTAGTAGAAGTAAAATATGCTCTTTTCTACTGTAAAGAGCCCAACCAAAACTAGCTTAAAATAAACATCAAAAGACAATGAAATGAAAAAAAAGAATTAATGAACAAAATTAATGGAAAGGAAAAAAAATTACACACTTTTACTAGACAAGCATAAAGAAACCCATGTTCTTGTTTTGAGTGTTGGTTAACCAGAGGTGTGAACTCTGTTTGGTTTTCCCTTAATGGGATTTCCAAAGTGCTTTTGAAAGTATGCTTCCACTTAGAGCTAGTTAAGCGAAGTAGAGATTTACAAGATGAAGGGCCAACGAAAGCACAGGAATACTAAATGGTACTTGAGTCTTAATGTGCTGGTATTTTCCACCACCTGAAGCTATATGTGAAAAATTTAGCATCCAAACCCAAAACAAAACACTAGAGTGGGAGGGAGGATGGGGAGACGTTCCATGCTCAGCCAAGCTATTTTCATTCTTTGGGAATGCATCAAACTCCACAGTCTTGAACCAGATCTGATATGACAAGACGTTGGTTTTATGGTGTTCAAACATGAGCAATCATCAATAATGAAACAAGGAAGTCGCTTTCTGAAAGCCCAACACTACAGCATCAAGCCAATGTGGCAGTGTAGGAAACAACCCAAGCAATTTCCCACTTCGTTCAGTGGCTGCACATGGCCTTGTTTTCATCTTCAGCACAGAACCTTTGGGAAGCTGGAGGATGGCATGATTGACTATGGGTCATCCCAGATGTATTTCAGTGCATGAGATCAGCCTTAAGTGGAAGCTGGATCTGTCTGTTCACCGAATATGATTGAATTGCATGCCTGAGACTAGAAGGTGTCTGACTCTACAACTCCAAGGTATTTCTTTCACTTTAAAATGCTTAAGACATGATACATCATTCTTTTCCCATCACCTAAAGGTATGTCTGGAAAATTCAATATTAAAAGTGAAATAGAAAGAAGAGCAGAAAGAAAGTGAATTCCACAACAAAGCCCTCGTTCAGTACCTACAATGGGGCTTGCAGGGTGGTACCAATTACTTAGGTGCTTACTCCTGTGCATCCTCACACCAGATGATTTAACTGTTGCTCTATGTATGGTTCTAAGTCTGCACTACTCATCTGTATGAGTAACCACTTGCACTGATTTACCTCACCTTGCCTTCCTCCCCAGACTGCCAGCTAAGGGAACCCCACAGTCTACTTGACTTACCTACCCATCCAAATTCTGTTGGAACCCTGACTTCTGCCTATCCTAACGACATACCTGCCTTTGCACTCCCCCTATAACTCTTTCTATCTGCTCTGGAATCTTTCCTATACCCTGCTACTTGTCCCCAAACCCAGCTGAGATCAGACCTGGTCAGAGTGCTGGATGTGGTAAGGGAGGCACCTGGTTTCAAATCCCTTGTCTGTTATGAAGTTGATGGAGACATGCCCTGTCAGGCCTCCTGTTGATGTCGTGTGCTTGTGGAAAGCTACATTATTCCTTAGAGTTCCAAGAAGCTTTAGATCATGGTGGGTTCTCTAGTAGAACCCTGGAAACAACTTTCTTCTTCGTGAAGTGCAGGAAGAGGAATCTGACGTCTTGAAACATGTCTCGGGCTCAATGGTTATAACGTTTCTTATAATTTGAACATTCCAGAATGGGCAGTGGAGAACCATAATGCTGAAAGTGCTCGCAAAATCTGAAGCTATAGGGAAGCTTGAACCTTGTCCTCTCAGTATTACAAGATCCATTGTTCATTCTCCTTCATTACTGATGTTAGAGCACAATCCTGAGTGCTTCATTGACTGATGCAGTCTCCCTGTGCTGGCCCAGGAGTGTCATGAATGTGCCGTAAAGCACATTCGCACCTCCTTTAGAGCAGGGTGGACTGATGCAAAGATGTACACCAACCTTCCCTTGCCAAAGCCAGACTTGGACATGTGTCGTCCGAGGCAAGCTGGTGCAGGGGTTGCAGAGGGTAGCAGGAGGGTGTTCCAGGGTGGGAAAGGGGTGTTTGGGGGCGGATTGGGAGGTGGATTGGGCACAGGCAGGGGGTGGGATCAGCTATGACAGTGCACGCTGAATTCTAACCCCCACTCCCAGTCCAATTGGCCTTGCATGAGCTTGGATTTTGCTGGCGCACATCCAGGTAGCCCCATGGAGTGGCTGGCATGCAACACAGGATAAAGGGAAAAATATCCCCTTACTCTGTGCTCCAGCCACCACCCACATTGCTCTGGATACAGCACAGGCCACTCAACGTGCCTGTTCCAGTAAACGTCCAGATTGGGCTGTCCTTATCAGGGTGATTTTACTTTAGCATTAATTAACTGATTGGGGAAGGAGATCTTGCATGCCTGCTGCAATTTATCAGAGGCATGACTTAGCCATTTTTTGTTATTTCAGGGTGTTGAAAAGAATAATTATCATGATTTTGCACACAAAACCTTCCAGACAGCAGAGAGGCATTTCTGCAGCAGTTCCTTCTCTAGCAGGTTTCCCCAAACGTTTGTTTATTGAGACACTATTAAAGGTCTTCATTCATGTTATCCTCCTTAGTGCTTGATAAAGGGACTCTTCTGCCTGAAAGGCTCTTGCTGGTTGGTGCCAAAGCTGTGAGAATACTCAGTGTTGTCATCTCTTGATCCAGTCATATTCTAGAATTTTTTTAAAGAAAAAATTGACTTGTGGCCCAATCCTTTTTGGACACCATACTAACAGCACACTAATAGGGGTATAACTGGGAAAGCTGCACCAGTGTAACTGCCTTGGTTGCAAACTAGTATTTATATATAATGAACATAATGATTATAATTTCTAAATTCCTTGTGCTAAAGGTATGCAAGGAGTAGATTCCTCACCAGTAGTGCTCCTTCCGCCATTGTTTCCTGCTCTCCTCCATGCAGTAAAGTGAACCTCAAGGAAAAAGTCACCCTCAAAGCATTCATTTCAACCTTATTTAAGCCACACTGTGTCCATAGTGAGTGACAGGTGAGACCTTGCCTGTCACACAGTTACAGGCAGGCAGGCTAATAAAATGTTTTGTTGGCTTGATGCCCCCCTAAGACAGTAATTGTTTCAGTCATAAAGCCAGCAACTATAGTCATAATAAGCAGATGTGAGCATTGAATCACTGAGCATTAATGGCCCAATCCTAAGCTGCCTGGCACACAAGTCTGCAGCGGTGTCTAAATGGCTGCCGCCACACCCTAAGTAAGGGAAGCAGCCCCACAGTGGGGCTACTTGACCCTGTGCCCTTGACCCTGTTGACCCTTGACCCTTGACCCTGTGCCTTGACCCTGTTGGCGCATAACATTAAAAAGGTGGCAGAGCAGCTTTTAAACTGATCCCTGGGGGAAGGCCGACAGGAGCCGAGGGGCATCCGGTTCGGGACTCCTCATCCCTATGGGATGAGGATGGGGAGGTTAGAGAACAACAAGACAAAGGCAGGGTAGGAGAAGAAATTGGGAAAGGTAGGGTGAAGGGATGTGATAGACGGTTTGGCACAATGAGAGGATGCGGGGACAAAGGAGCAAATAAGCAGCCCATCCTGGGGCATTCCGTGTATAAATGCTTTTATGCGAATGCCCGAAGTCTACGAGCAAAGGTGGGAGAACTGGAATGTCTGGTGACAAGGGAAAATATTGACATAGTGGGCATAACGGAAACCTGGTGGAATGCGGAGAATCAGTGGGATACCGCAATCCCAGGCTATAAACTCTACAGGAGGGACAGGCAGGGGCGTGTTGGGGGTGGGGTGGCCCTTTATGTTAAGGAAGGGATAGAATCCAGCAAAGTAGAGATTGAAGGTGGGTCCGACTCCACCGTAGAATCTCTGTGGGTTAAATTACCAGGCTTGTGCAGCAATGTAATACTGGGGGCGTGCTATCGTCCTCCAGACCAGAAATCTGATGGGGACCTTGAAATGAGGAAACAGATCAGGGAGGTGACAAGGAAGGACAGGGTTGTAATCATGGGGGACTTCAATTATCCTCATATTGACTGGGTCAATTTGTGTTCTGGTCACGATAAGGAAACCGGATTTCTTGACGTGCTAAATGACTGTGGCTTAGATCAGCTAGTCACGGAGCCCACCAGAGGACAGGTGACTCTGGATTTAATTTTGTGCGGTACGCAGGACCTGGTTGGAGATGTAAACGTTACTGAGCCATTGGGGAACAGTGATCATGCTGCGATCCGTTTTGATGTGCACGTTGGGGGAAGAATACCAGGCAAATCTCTAACAAAAACCCTTGACTTCCAACGGGCGGACTTCCCTCAAATGAGGAGGCTGGTTAGAAGGAGGTTGAAAGGGAGGGTAAAAAGAGTCCAGTCTCTCCAGAGTGCATGGAGGCTGCTTAAAACAACAGTAATAGAGGCCCAGCAGAGGTGTATACCGCAAAGAAAGAAGGGTTCCACTAAATCCAGGAGAGTGCCCGCATGGCTAACCAGCCAAGTTAGAGAGGCTGTGAAGGGCAAGGAAGCTTCCTTCCGTAAATGGAAGTCTTGCCCTAATGAAGAGAATAAAAAGGAACATAAACTGTGGCAAAAGAAATGTAAGAAGGTGATAGGGGAGGCCAAGCGAGACTATGAGGAACGCATGGCCAGCAACATTAAGGGGAATAATAAAAGCTTCTTCAAATATGTTAGAAGCAGGAAACCCGCCAGAGAAGCGGTTGGCCCTCTGGATGGTGAGGGAGGGAAAGGGGAGATAAAAGGAGACTTAGAGATGGCAGAGAAATTAAATGAGTTCTTTGCATCTGCCTTCACGGCAGAAGACCTCGGGCAGATACCGCTGCCCGAACGGCCCCTCCTAACCGAGGAGTTAAGTCAGATAGAGGTTAAAAGAGAAGATGTTTCAGACCTCATTGATAAATTAAAGATCAATAAGTCACCGGGCCCTGATGGCATACACCCAAGGGTTATTAAGGAATTGAAGAATGAAGTTGCAGATCTCTTGACTAAGGTATGCAACTTGTCCCTCAAAACAGCCACGGTGCCAGAAGATTGGAGGATAGCAAATGTCACGCCTATTTTTAAAAAGGGAAAGAGGGGGGACCCGGGAAACTATAGGCCGGTCAGCCTAACATCCATACCGGGTAAGATGGTGGAATGCCTCATCAAATATAGGATCTCAAAACACATAGACAAACAGGCCTTGCTGAGGGAGAGTCAGCATGGCTTCTGTAAGGGTAAGTCTTGCCTCACAAACCTTATAGAATTCTTTGAAAAGGTCAACAGGCATGTGGATGCGGGAGAACCCGTGGACATTATATATCTGGACTTTCAGAAGGCGTTTGACACGGTCCCTCACCAAAGGCTACTGAAAAAACTCCACAGTCAGGGAATTAGAGGACAGGTCCTCTCGTGGATTGAGAACTGGTTGGAGGCCAGGAAGCAGAGAGTGGGTGTCAATGGGCAATTTTCACAATGGAGAGAGGTGAAAAGCGGTGTGCCCCAAGGATCTGTCCTGGGACCGGTGCTTTTCAACCTCTTCATAAATGACCTGGAGACAGGGTTGAACAGTGAAGTGGCTAAGTTTGCAGACGACACCAAAATTTTCCGAGTGGTAAAGACCAGAAGTGATTGTGAGGAGCTCCAGAAGGATCTCTCCAGACTGGCAGAATGGGCAGCAAAATGGCAGATGCGCTTCAATGTCAGTAAGTGTAAAGTCATGCACATTGGGGCAAAAAATCAAAACTTTAGATATAGGCTGATGGGTTCTGAGCTGTCTGTGACAGATCAGGAGAGAGATCTTGGGGTGGTGGTGGACAGGTCGATGAAAGTGTCGACCCAATGTGCGGCGGCAGTGAAGAAGGCCAATTCTATGCTTGGGATCATTAGGAAGGGTATTGAGAACAAAACGGCTAGTATTATAATGCCGTTGTACAAATCGATGGTAAGGCCACACCTGGAGTATTGTGTCCTGGTCGCCGCATCTCAAAAAAGACATAGTGGAAATGGAAAAGGTGCAAAAGAGAGCGACTAAGCTGATTACGGGGCTGGGGCACCTTCCTTATGAGGAAAGGCTACGGCGTTTGGGCCTCTTCAGCCTAGAAAAGAGACGCTTGAGGGGGGACATGATTGAGACATACAAAATTATGCAGGGGATGGACAGAGTGGATAGGGAGATGCTCTTTACACTCTCACATAATACCAGAACCAGGGGACATCCACTAAAATTGAGTGTTGGGCGGGTTAGGACAGACAAAAGAAAATATTTCTTTACTCAGCGCGTGGTCAGTCTGTGGAACTCCTTGCCACAGGATGTGGTGCTGGCGTCTAGCCTAGACGCCTTTAAAAGGGGATTGGACAAGTTTCTGGAGGAAAAATCCATTATGGGGTACAAGCCATGATGTGTATGCGCAACCTCCTGATTTTAGGAATGGGTTAAGTCAGAATGCCAGATGTAGGGGAGAGCACCAGGACGAGGTCTCTTGTTATCTGGTGTGCTCCCTGGGGCATTTGGTGGGCCGCTGTGAGATACAGGAAGCTGGACTAGATGGGCCTATGGCCTGATCCAGTGGGGCTGTTCTTATGTTCTTATGTTCTTATGTTCTTATGTGCCAGCTAAATGGTCCCGTGCTGGCCCTTATAGCACATTTGTGACAGTGTGTGCTGGAGCTGGGCCAGTGTGCTTCGGTTAGGACTGGACCCTAAAGCAGCATTTTTACGTAAATAGCCATTTTCAGATGAAGAGTAAAGTTCTTCCCCTATTTATTTGCTAATTAAGCTTATGCTGTTAAAAACATCTCCCCACACAACACCACCTTGAAGCAGACTGAAGCCTGAAAGAACAGAGAAGAAAGAAGATTCCAGTTAGCATAATGCCACATGCATTCTAGATCTGAAAAAAAAAACTCTTCTGCAAATAAAGATGTTTCATCAGGGAAGTGGCCTCACTCAAAACAGCCGCAAATAGTTTGCTACGAATTCTTTTCCAGTGCTGTGGACCAGCTGCAGTTGCCAGGACAAAATCCTGCCATGTCGGCAGTTGACCTAGTCAGACTTTTTAGACCACAGTTGCAAGCTTTAAAATGGCTTGGATGTGCGCTCCAGTGTTTCACTGATGAAAATGGGGACTTTTTATGTACTTGTTACACCCCTATTCCCACACTATGAATCACTCCCCAGGGCTCTCACACACTATTATATATTGCTGAAGGCTCTTTTTGCTTGCTGTATTACTGCATAGCCTGCCCTGCCACAATGGTTTTAAATTGGAACCAATGTTCACCTATTTTATGGGGGGAAGGGTTATAATAATAAATAAATAAATAAATAAATAATACAGGTATTTGTATACCACCTTTCTTGGTCGTCAGATTTCTCCTCAGACTTTTTACAAAGCCAGGCTGTTCTAAATCCCCGTAGGGATTTTTTACAATTGAAGAAAGGTTCTATCTTTCAAGAACCACAACAATTCAGATGGATCTTTCTGATCTGTGTTGGGGAGTGTTGGGGAGGCAAAGTGAAACCCCCCTAATGATGGGATGGTTCACCTTTTTATGCCTGTTGCATGTCATTGTTTGATCTTGTTCCAGTGCCATTTTTTTAAAAGTGAGTTTTCTTTCTGGGAAGAGTCACATCAGTGATCCTCGCTGAACTGTGGCTGATGTAGTCAATAGACTCTCATGACAAACCCGAGCAAGACAACGATGATATCACTGGAGTGAAACAATCTTTATGAAGTTTTGCCCTCCTTCTCAGTTGGTGAACACATCTCTCTCTTTTGGCATAATGCTTCCCTACCCTCAAGCCCAAACACAGGAGGTAATTTTCCATGCTGCTGGGATAAAAGCTTCTGACATGCAAATCCCAGAGTGGAGAGGTGCTGTGGTGTGTGAAAGGAGAACACTTGATGGCAAACTCACTGGTACTCAATGCTTCAGAGAAAACAGCCCTGCAAAAAACAGCCAAGATACCTCCCCACACCAATTTATGAAAGCACTCATGCAGTTCCCTTGAGAGCCCTGTGAATTTGTGGGTATTGCACACTCCATGCTTGGTTCTGGCTGAACCAGAATGATGCGGAGACCTCACTTTCTGCCTGCCAATTCCATTCTTCCTCCCAAGAGCATCACTATCTTTTACAGGCCCTTGAGCCACCCCTCCTGAATTACCACCTTGTCCCCGCACTCCAAGTAAATTCTTGCTCCAGCAGCAAGGGAATGGCCTATCAGATCCAGGAGGCAGGTCTGGAAAGGGATGTTTTTAAATTGCAGAATGAAGATACAGTTCCTCTCAATTTTGCAAGGATCTGTCCTGGGACTGGTGCTTTTCAACCTCTTCAAAAATGACCTGGAGACAGGGTTGAGCAGTGAAGTGGTTCAGTTTGCAGATGGCACCAAACTTTTCCAAGTGGTGAAGACCAGAAGCGATTGTGAGGAGCTCCAGAAGAATCTCTCCAGACTGGCAGAATGGGCAGCAAAATGGCAGATGTGCTTCAATGTCAATAAGTGTAAGGTCATGCACATTGGGGCAAAAAAATCAAAATTTTACATATAGGCTGATGGGTTCTGAGCTGTCTGTGACAGATCAGGAGAGAGATCTTGGGGTGGTGGTGGACAGGTCAATGAAAGTGTCGACCCAATGTGCAGTGGCAGTAAAGAAGGCCAATTCTATGCTTGGGATCATTAGAAAAGGTATTGAAAACAAAACGGCTAATATTATAATGCCGTTGTACAAATCGATGGTAAGGCCACATCTGGAGTATTGTGTCCAGTTCTGGTCACCGCATCTCGAAAAAGACATAGTGGAAATGGAAAAATTGCAAAAGAGAGTGACTAAGATGATTACTGGGTTGGTGCACCTTCCTTATGAGGAAAGGCTATGGCGTTTGGGCCTCTTCAGCCTAGAAAAGAGATGCCTGAGGGGGGACATGATTAAGACATACAAAATTATCCATGGGAAGGATAAATTGGATAGAGAGATGTTATTTACACTCTCACATAACACCAGAACCAGGGGACATCCACTAAAATTGAGTGTTGGGAGGGTTAGGACAGACAAAAGAAAATATTTCTTTACTCAGCGTGTGGTTGGTCTGTGGAACTCCTTGCCGCAGGATGTGGTGATGGCATCTGGCTTGGATGCCTTTAAAAAGGGGATTGGACAAGTTTCTGGAGGAAAAATCCATTACGGGTTATAAGCCATGATGTATGTGTGCAACCTCCTGATTTTAGAAATGGGCTATGTCAGAATGCCAGATGCAAGGGAGGGCACCAGAATGAGGTCTCTTGTTATCTGGTGTGCTCCTTGGGGCATTTGGTGGGCCGCTGTGAGATACAGGAAGCTGGACTAGATGGGCCTTTGGCCTGATCCTGTGGGGCTGTTTTTATGTACTTATGTTCTTATGTTGCTTGCTTTTTTCCCTGCTTGCCTGTTGCAGCTTGTCCTTCCAGCAGACTTTTCCCCTCCCCTCAAGCATGTGGGTAATAGAGGAGAGGGAAAGGTCATGCCCTCGTATTTTATACATTAACAGCACAATCCTATGCATGTCTATGCAGAAATAAGCCCCACTGAATTTTATAGAACTTACTCCTTGGTCAGTGTGCATGGGATTGCAGCCTAACAGCCCAATCCTACGCATGTCTACTCAGAAATAAGTCCCATTAGAGTCAATGGGGCTTACATCCAGGAAAGTGTGGATAGGATTGGGCTATGTGTTCTTGGGAGCATTGGACTTTAAAAAAACAACAAAACACACACTTTCTATAAATATTTCTAATAAATATTAATTCTCCAGTCTACTTGTTGGTACTCAGATGGCTAGAATTAGAACCCACAGGTTTCACAGAGTATTTACATTTATGTATATCTGCAGGCATAAAGTCATTGTTTTTCTTTATTGATTGAGCTATGAATTTTCAAGTGAATCTAGTTCACAGAGTCCCAAAAGAAATTAAGCTGCACATTAAAAATCAATGCGTTGTATCCTAAAGTTTTCTTGTGCTCATGGAAGAAGGTAGGTTAACACAAGGGAGGGCAATTTTTGCCGATCGCTTCTGCCCTCTGAACCCCCTGTGCTCCTTTATTTGTTTCTGAGGGTCCCCTTGCACAAACCAGGCTTCTTCCATGAATAGAAGAAATTTTAATCTACTGCCCAATATATATTTAAAATGAGCTGCTAAGCAAAGCCTGGACTAGTGTTTGTTGTTAATAGGGTAGACCTTTTCCCCCTGTTTGTTGACTGGTTTTGATTTTTTTAAAAAATTTAAAATTATACAGGAAAGCCTATTTTTCTACACCCAGTTTCCCACTTATTTTATGTAGATTGCACTTTGAAATATCTAAGTTGTGCTGCGAAGTTTGTGCCTAGCAGCAGAAAAGCCAAGATGCCGTTGGACACTTCTGGGCCATTGGCACAAACGGCCAAGGGCAAAGCACACACAACAATGGCTCCCAGAGGCCATGTCAGTGTTAATAAGTTGATGGCAAGGACCAGGAGGGAGAGGTTTGTGAGTGTTCTGGGGTTGGGGGGAAGGCAGGATATGGGGTGAAGAGTGTGGACTTTGTTGGCAAAAGCACATGCCAGATTCTATCCACCATTTTTCAGCCCTGCCTGCCCCCTTTTGTCGAACTTATGCCAGCCACATAGTGATGTAGGTCTGAGGAGACCCATAGGCTACCAGGAGCCCTACCAGTTGCATGCCTACCATAGACCTGCCTGGGGCAAATGTCCCAGATGCCGGCCACTGGGACCCCACGGAAGTCTCTCTGAGGCTCCCAACAGGGGTAGAAACTGTGCTTCCGGTTTGCCGGAAGCACAGTTTATAGCATCGGGGAACCTCACAGAGGTGTCCCTGGCATGGGAGGAGGTCGCGCAAGGCTCTGTGAGCCTTTGGTGAGTGTGGAAGGAGGCTGGATTTCTGCCCAGGAGAGGTGGCGATAGCCTGCGAGGGGGGGCGCCAACACGGAGCTTTGCCCCGGGTGCGGGGCTGTGGAGGTCCGTGGCTGAGCCCTACCCAGAGGTAAGTAAAAATGTTTTTTACTTACTTTCTGGTTGGTCTTCTGGTCCCGTCCCCCCCAGCATTTGGATGCAGCTTGGCTGCATCATCATTAATGGTGGGAGGGGGTAGAATTGGGCTGTTAACATCTTACTTTATTATTTTTGGTGGGGTGGGTAGGTTCACAGATCATCTTGCTTTATCTAGCTAAATTGCTAGACTTTGGATCAGTCCTTTGAGTTCTGGGCACATTACAGTTTTCACTTATATTTTGACAAAAGCAAACCAACTGCTATAGTAACTTTTGCACCAAGGCTCCTTGGTGTTTTTAGTTTATACTTCACATTGGATCACAAGAACAGAAGGTTCTCATAGAACTGCAAACTTTATGATGTGCTTTTCCATCTCTCTTTTTTGTTTAAACAATGAGAGTACTTCACTCTCACTTTTTCATCTTCTGCTAAAATGTGATACTGAGGTCCCACTCATATCCAGCTTTCCAGAGCCAATGCAGCCATGCTAATGGGGTGTGCACTGCATTGTGGCTGCATCAGTGCTGGAAGGTTGGATAGGATTGGACCCTGAATAAATACACATTTAAACGAATATTTATTCAGATTCAAGACTACAAAGTCATGATGCATTGTGATGTTGAGCGAAACTGTGTATGACATCATTGAATGCCTTGATTACATCAATAAGTTTTCTCCATGTGGAGTGCACATAAATAAGTTTAAAGTTCAATTTGGCCAGCCAATTTTTCACAGAAATCAATTGCTAGAGGACCAAATTATTCCTCCTATAAGGTTTAACATGACTAGTTTTGGGGGGAAGGTTGGTTGGCAACCTTCAGTCTCGAAAGACTATGGTATAAGCCTACAGCACCCGGTATTCCCAGGCGGTCCCTGCACATGCCCAATCTTGTCTGATCTTGGAAGCTAAGCAGGGTCAGGCCTGGTTAGTACTTGGATGGGGGGAAGGACATCCTTAGCTTTAGGGAGCCATTCTCTTCTTTTGTAGCAGTAGATTGGGGAAGAAGGCTGCCACTTTGGCTGATTGCAGCAGCACAAACACACATCATTTGCAGTGAGTCTATTAGATCTGTTTCCAGATAATGTTTTATCCTATAAATAATCTGCACATTTCTGTTTTTTTCCACCCACTGAAACAATTTTTAAAGTCTTTTAAGCCTGACTAATAAATCTGACAATGTAAAACCAACATACTCAGCAGCTGAATATTTTTGAAATTCTGTGATTATAGCTTCTTGGTTTAAATAAAATCACAGGGGAGGCAGCGTGAAACATTTGTCAAAAAAGCATTATGTGTTTCAACTACTTTATCCTGCAGGTTGTTTAATTGCTACCTTTTACTACATCTACAAAAAAGCGAACATGATAAGTTTGGGTTTGATTTTATCATTGCACGATCTTTGCCATATTCCCATTTCTTTTTACATTTTATTTGGGCTTGTAGATTTCAATCTAAAATATTAAGGAATGAAAAGGAACAAAAATCCACCGAGAGAACTTGGATCATCACTAGACCTTGGTCCAGTTCACACGTTACAGCTGGGAATGTGCAAAACCTCCTGGGAGAACTGTTGCTGTACAGGTATAACCTGTAATCCATGAACTGTAATCCATGAAAAATTCATGGATTTTTTACCCTTGGTTTTCTCTCAATGCAAGGAGAAGGGCCCTTTAATTTAAAGGCAAAAAAGTTGCTTAACAAAAGCCTCGTTATTGCGAGAGAGGGCAGCTGGCTGACAATCCATCAATCATTCTCTCTTAAAGGCACTTAGAACAGTGTCACTTCATGGCAAGGGACCCCTCCCTCCCCCCTGAACACATGAAAGAATGATAATCACTTTGCATTCTTTCCCTGCACTGCACTCTGGGTGAAGGGATGGAAGGGCTGGCGTGGAATGAAGCCTGAAGAGAGACTGATTGATGGATTGTCTGCCTAATACCTCTGTCTTACACCACAAAGGTAAGCAAGGCTGTTTTTAAATCGCCTAGCAAAGGGGACATTGTTTTTTAAATGGATTTGCTTTAATGCGATTTTTGCCATCCACGTGAGTTCTGGGAATGGAACCCTTGCAAATACTGAGACTCAACCTATATTATCAGAAATCTTCTGGCTTCCCCTAAAAGTCTTTAGAACTTTCACCTGAAGAACATCTACTTTTGCTTTGAATTTTGCTTTTGGAGATCTCTAGAGACAACATAGGATGTGCAGAAATTCTCTTCTCACCAGCCCTGCCAAAGAAATTTTGCTAGTCCTATCAAACCCTATTTGAATTGTTCTCAAATGTTTTTGCTAAGATTTGTTTGAAGTTTTGCTCTACACAAGAGGTTTTATTCTAATTAGTCATGATAAAGAAATGACTAGAAATGATTAGTAATGACTAATCCCCATTGACTGATTTCAGTGGGGCGTAATTATGACTCTCCGGCAGCCCAATCCTGAGTTTTCCGGCACCCACTTGAGCAGCAGCGCCAAAGTGGCTACCAAAGAGGTTTCCTCAGGGAAAACCAAAGCAGTAGCAGCACCAAAGAGGTTTTCTCTGGGGAAAGCCCCAGGGGCACAAGCGACTTCTCAAGTCTGCAACAGCTATTTTGCCGGTGCAGACTAGAGAGATACTGTGTCAGGGCTTCCAATCCTGATTAGTTCAGGATACAGCAGAGCAGAACTCCCTGGTCCCACCCGTCCCACCCCGTTCCTCCCCCACCCCACCCTCCCCCCTTTATTCTGCCTTCCCCCTTCCCCCAGAGGCCACAATGCCACTCTGCGGTTGCACTTACCCCGGCGACAATACATCCACTTCCTTCTGATGCTGAACCCTGCACCTGACTGGCATGGGCCCAGAGCCAGTGCTGCTTATTCACTGGGTGCCATAAATATGTTTACGGCACTTTTATACCCAGCGCTGGTGCTAGGGCTCAACACCGGCACTGACTGACATCAGGATTGGGCCATAAGACCTCAATCCTACTGGGGCCTTGTGCTGGTAGAGCTAGTGTTCTGGCAGCACAAGGCCCTTTATGGCAATGTGAAAACCAGGCTGCTGTCATACACTTCCAGGTCGCTATCTGAAATGAGCAGCAACACAGTGCAAGTAGCAGTAGCTCCCAAAGCCTCTATCAGCGCTGGTAAGTTGAAGGCAGAGGCATGTCATGGCAAGGGTGGGGAGGACATGGGGAGTTTCAGAGCCTGGGCCCCCACAAAAATGTTCCTAACTGGGCCTCGTGGCTCCTAAGACCAACCCTGACCAGCAAAATGGCTAGCATATGTCCTAGGCAACTCATAGGCAATCAGGTAGCCTGCCAAGTGGTAAATAAAAAATATTTGTACTCACCTCCTGCTGGCTCTCTGATCACCCACCCCACCACCATTGAATGCAGTGTGTGCTCCATCAGTGCAGCTGCATCAGCGTCAATGGTGGGGAATAGGCTTGAGCAGTACATGTAAGATACAACCCAGAATGTTGGTGGTCCCCATGCAGTCATCCACGAGGCAGGAGGTCTGGTCTAGAGGATAGAACCTCTGTTTGCCTGAAGATAACATCCGCAGGTCACCAGTTCAAGGCCACCGGCACTGTGAATGGTGAGACCTTGAAGCAGCTGACAAGCTGAGCCGAGTTATTCCACCTGCTCTTTGGTGTGAGCAAAGAAGCGTCTTGGCTGCCCTTCATGTGAGAGATGAAGGAGCTGCTTGTCAGCTTGCGAGGGAGGAAATTGGAGGCCAGAATGTGATACCAGATCAAAAAGATCCATCTGAAATGTTGTGGTTCTTGAAAGATAGAACCTTTCTACGATTGTAAAAGTCCCTATGGGGATTTAGAACAGCCTGCCCATGTAAACCGCTTTGAATAAAGTCTGAGGAGAAATCTGACGACCAAGAAAGGCGGTATATAAATACATATATTATTATTATTATTATTATTATTATTATTATTATTATTATTATTATTATTATTATTATCCTGAGTGCTGACAGGAGGTTAATTACAAAGTATGGACTTTCAGTCAGGAAAAATATTGTTTCCTGGTTTCTACAACACAGGCTTGCCCCCCTTTGTTGTAGGCAAAATCCTGAAGCTCTATTTCCCTCACCCCAACTATACCCCTTCCGATCACACCGGAAAATTATATAGTACTGCATTGTGCATTAATGTTTAAATCTGCAAAATTTATAGAATGCCCAACTGGAGTGAAACATAGGCATAAAGGATAACTAATTGTTAGGGCTTTCTCATTCTGCACAATCATTTGAAATCCCAAAAGCCAAATGTAGTTTACTGTATGTATTAAACATTAATGGACAATGTGAATGCTTGGGGTAGTAGTAAAGTGTAGTTTTCGTTAAAAATATGTATAATTTAAAGAACATTTTTGTTGTGTTGTATACTAATGAACAAGATTATCCCCCAAACTACAAAATAGAGTCTAATATTATCTTAAAATAGATGGGGTCAAGAGTTATTTGCATTAGTGTACCAAAATAACTGTTGGTTTCCCTGTTTCAGAATATAGATTAATGTGAAATTTGTGCCTGGTCACTTAATTCTTGGCCACCTAAAAATGAAAATGACACTTGGCTCCTAGTTCAGTGATAAACTGCACAGTTTAAAAGGCAGAAAGCTGTTTTATTCTAGGCATTGCTAAACAAATTTTTCACATCCAATAAAATTAACAACAATAAATAGCATTTTCCCCCTCCTGGTAGAATGTCTGCAGACAGACAATAATTTTTCCAAGTTGCTCGTGTTTAAAATAATACAATTGCATTTAGAACCAATTTCTCTTTTTATGTAAATAGCCTCATCTGATAAGTTGCTAGGTTTTATGATTACTCATGTAACTCACACGGTGTTTGATTTCTAATCTCTGATTGGATAAGTAGATAATGAGAATGCACACATTAAATAAGTCAAACACATAGAGCAACGATAAGGAGCTGGTTTCTTATCCGTTAGATTGCCTCCCAATTGCCTCTAATCCTGAATGGCCCTACCAAATTAAAATTGTGTGATTACGAACAGCTGCTCCCAGCTTCCTTTATAAGAAACAGGATGAGTCCCCAAGTATATTTATTTCATAGAAATGTTGCAAAGCTATACATATCTGTGCCTTCATACATGTTTTCATTTGAATAACTATATATGCTTTCATTTTAAAAGTCACCTAGGGGACTGGACCTATTGGAAATGTTAAATACTGTTTGTACAAGCAATGAATACACTGTGTGAATAACTGTCCACATGCACAGATCAACAATCAACGGACCTGCCTCTCTGCCTTCTCACTCCCTCCCCCTGGCACGCCTTCCACCCGCCCTCTCTCCATCCCCGCCTCCCCGGAATACCTCCTCCCCGCCCTCTCTCTGTGCTCCGCCAGCTTCCCCCCTCCCCGAAATGCCTCCTCCCCACCCCCTCCCTGCCCTCACTTACTGTGCTGCTGCCCGGTGATCTTGAGACTGCTGAGCAGCGGAGGCCGGGCGCCTGTCTGGTGCTAGCCCAGTGCTGGCCAGCAGTGGGTTAGCACGGGCAGTTGCCCAGCAATAGGACCAGCAGGTGTGCCTTACAGCATGTTTGCGACAGTGTGCGGCGATGTGAAGCCGCTGCACCAAGCTCAGGATTGGGCTCTCAGGGAGCTATCTTATTTTTGGATTATTGAAATAAACTTTACATTTTTTAACTTTTCAAGATTGTTATCCATCCCGGAATCCTAAGACTTAGAGAAACTGTTTCAAAAGATTTTATTGCTGTATGAAGACCATTTGAAAATGGATGTGAAGACCTCCAGCTATATATGGCAACCCGCATGGATCTCAGTAAACCTCCAGGTTTGTTGCCTACTTCAACCAACAAAAAATTGGGGTGGTGTATATCAAGCAGTTGGCTGGTACTAATAGAGTGGTTCTCAAACTGTGGGTCAGGACCCAATTTTTGGTGGGTCGCAAAACTAGCAAGCTGATAGCTGACAAGGGAAATGTATTGAACCCTATGGAAAGTAAAACTAGGCCACAAGTTTGCACTTACTTGCAAGCAGACGACCGTGCCTTGGCACTTATCAAAAGCCAGGCAAAGGGGAACACAAGGCCATCAGAATGGCTCAACAAATGCTCCTGAAGGCAGCCCCACCAACACTACAGTTGTAAAAAGAATAAAAACAGGCTTGAGTGGCTAGTAAAGTGATACTTTTATTAATGTTATTATTATTTAGTCTCATAAAGCTAGTTGGGTCCTGACTGTCATTTTAAAAAGTGGGTCCCAGTACTAAAATGTTTGGGAACCTCTGCACTAATACATGGCTGTAGGCTACATTTGGTCTGGTGGATCACACAAGTACAGGCCTACAGTAGGTCTGGACAGTCTGGGTCTATGCTGGAGCAGTTAAATGGAAAAGGTGCAGAAGAGAGTGACTAAGATGATTACTGGGCTGGGGCACCTTCCTTATGAGGAAAGGCTATGGCGTTTGGGCCTCTTCAGCCTAGAAGAGAGGTGCCTGAGGGGGGACATGATTGAGACATACAAAATTATGCAGGGGATGGACAGAGTGGATAGAGAGATGCTCTTTACACTCTCACACAACACCAGAACCAGGGGACATCCACTAAAATTGAGTGTTGGGAGAGTTAGAACAGACAAAAGAAAATATTTCTTTACTCAGCGTGTGGTTGGTCTGTGGAACTCCTTACCACAGGATGTGGTGATAGCGTCTGGCCTGGACGCCTTTAAAAGGGGATTGGACAAGTTTCTGGAGGAAAATTCCATTATGGGTTACAAGCCATGATGTGTATGTGCAACCTCCTGATTTTAGAAATGGGCTATGTCAGAATGTCAGATGCAAGGGAGGGCACCAGGATGAGGTCTCTTGTTATCCGGTGTGCTCCCTGGGGCATTTGGTGGGCCGCTGTGAGATACAGGAAGCTGGACTAGATGGCCTGATCCAGTGGGGCTGTTCTTATGGATATGACAGGGTTTTCTGATACATTCATCTCTCTTTTTTTTTGGGGGGGGGGTGTCTTTATATCCCTTTGCAAGAAGGCTTCTATTATGATATGTTCTACTTATAATATGATGCTAAGCCACAGTTTCAAAGACTGTGTGTGAATTATTCATTTTTATCTTTTCACAAACAGCTACTGAAAGGGAGCAGCAAATGATTTTGTCCATTTCACATGATTAAAACAAAGCAATAAACAAAATGGGATTTCAGTTTTTATTCCCCCCCCCCCCATCTCCAGTGCTCAAATCTGGACTGGTAAATCAGAAGTAGTTTAGGATTTTATGGGGCATCAGCATCTAGGCTACAGAGCTTTGTATGTGGGAGCTGTAAAACCATATTACCTCATCTAATCCCAGATGTCAGATGGAGGCATGTAATAAATATCTCCTGAAATCAACCATTTGATAGAAATCTTCCTCTCGTTTTGACAGACAGTTTGATCAACACAGTGTCAAGGATCATTAAGTGATACAATTTGCTTAACCTGCATTTAATATCACAGTAATTCATCAGTTTAGTTCTTTGATAATTACCCAAACAGGAATTATACTGGCAAGGGAACAGGCAAGTTCAGCAGTGCTCAAAGAATGCAGCAGCAGGTGCTGCCTTTGAACTACAGGTCCAGCCGTGTTATACACGGATTTTTTAATACACGGATTTGACTCAACACGAATGGCCCCTGCAAATGAGAAGGAATGCATCCCTTTAAAATCACAGTTTAAAAAACTGCTTTTTACTGTTGCAGAGAGACAGTCATACAAGTGATTACAGGTATAACCTGCATATCCACAGATTTTTCTATCTCAGAGCTGATGAGGGCCCTTTAAATTAAAGGAAAACAGTCCTTTAATAATACCAGAGAGGGCAGCCAGCTGACAATCTGTCAATCATTCTCTGCAGGCTTCACTCCTCCCTTCCCCCTGAGCACTTGAAAGAAGGCTAAATGGCTGCAGTTCTTCTGCATTCTTTCCCCTTTGTTGGGACTCCTGGTGAAGGGAGGGATTGCTGTCTCCTAGTGAAGCCTAAGCCCCTGGAGAAAGACTGATGGTCTCTGTGTGCATTACAAAGGTCATCAAGGCTGTTTTTTAAATCACCAGAATAAAGAAACTTTGCTTTTTAAATTGATTGGGTCTAGTTTGTTTTTTTGCCATCCACATGAGTTCTTGGAACGGAACCCTCAGGAATAATGAGACTCAACCTGTACTGAACTTCATAGGATTCCAATCTCCTCCTTTTGGAGACTTTTACACACTGCTGAAATTTAGATTGCAGACTCTTTGGAACAGGGACCTGTCTTTTTGGTTTACATTACGTTCTGAAGCACTGCGTATGTACCATACATTCCTGATGTTGCTTTAATCATCATCTTTCCAAGAAGCCCTGAGAAATGCACATCTATAGGAAACACACATCTGTATGATTACTATGAATGTGCAGGGCTTCACAGCCCAGTCCTATGCATGTCTACTCAGAAGTAAGTCCATTAGCGTCAATGGGGCTTGCTCCCAGAGAAGCGTGGATAGGATTGGGCTGTTATCCATTGTGACTTGAATTTCCTGTGTTCTCTGTGGTGTCTGGTCAGGACTTTTCTGCTTTGCCATATCTCTGGGGCAATTCTGTCTGGGACATTTTTTTTTTTTCACATTTTAATATTACCCTTCCTCCAAGAAGCCCATGATCGTGTACATCAGGGGTCTCCAAACCCTGGCCTGGGAACCAATGTGACCTGTGGCGAGCCTCTATCCGGGATTTGAACTGGGATCTTCCAGATTTCTGGTTGTGTTTGGTCAGCTCCCAAACCATTACGCTATTCTGGCTCTCCTGTTGTATTTCTGCTACTATTGAATTGCCACAACATCCAAAGATATGACACATGATCAGTGGCGTAGCTAGCGGGGGGGCAGGAGTTGGTACGCACTGGGTACCACTCTTGGGGGGTGTAACACCACAAATGCCATAACATAGCAAAGGAGTAACCCCATCATGCCATATACAGTTGAATGCAGACTTTCTAGTGGAATGCATGCAAAAAACCAGATTGAAATATTTCCTTTCCATCAGAAGTTATGGCCAAAAAACCAGAAACCAAAAAATGCATTGAACCCTATGGAAAATGAAACTGAGCCATATCGCGTGTTTACTCGTGGGTAGGGGAACTTGCCATAGTTTGTCAGAAAGGGCAGGCTGAGAGGAATCCAGTGACACCAGAATGGTTCCTATTCAATGAAAGCAGCCCCCAAAAGACAACCAAGAAGGAAGTCCCTCCCTCCAAGCAGAGGAATGTATTGAGCCCTATGGAAAGCGAAAGTAAGCCACAAGGTCGTGTTTACTCACGAGTAAGCAAATGTGCCTTGGTTCCTGGTCAAGTCAGGCAAAGAGGAATGCAAGGCTGGCTGCATGGTCCCATCTGATGTAAGTGGAGCTCAACGAATGCTTCAGGAGGCAGCTCCCCCCCAAGAATAAACCAGAGGCTTGAGTTGGTAAGGTGGGCACTGGGGAGGGCTAAAAACCTCACCACTTTATTTGTGTGTGTGTGGGGGGGGTGTTATTGCAGGCAGCAACCCCCCCCCCCAAGAATGAGGCTTGAGCTGGTAAGGTGGGCACTGAGGAGGGCTGAAAATCTCACTGATTTCTGTGTGTGTGTGTGGGGGGGGGGGGGTTATTGCAGGCAGACTACAGAGAAAATTCACTTGGTGAAACAGGGCTGACTTCCCCATATTTATCTGTTTTTCTTTAATTTAATTAATTATAATTATTTTATTTTGCTTGATGATGTCACTTCCAGCCATGACATCACTTCCAGTGGGTCCTGGACAGATTGTCATTCTAAAAAGTGGGTCCCAGTGTGAAAAGTTTGAGAACAACTGCCTTCACTCAAAACAGGTCAATGAGACATCCGGGGGGGGGGGGTGACACCCTAGTGACCAAAATTCTGGAAATCGTGGCTTTTAGGAATAATACCATCATGTTATATACCATTTGATGCAGAATTCCATTCATTGTTTGTGGGGAAATATTAACTGCATTTATTTTTCTGCCATTATTATTATTCATTCCATGTCATGACTATTACCATCTCTGTCTCACCTACTTCACAGGGTTGTTGTGAGGACAAAAAAAGGGGAGGAACCATGTACACCACCCTGAGCTTCTTAGAGGAAGGGTGGCATAAAAAGTGAATTAATTAATTAAACAATATAATTATTAATTATGTCATATAATTATGTGTGTACAGGACTGTAGCCTTAAAAATTGTAGCCTACCCAACATACTATCACATACTATCACACATACTATCACACATCTACTCTTGAATTTATTGCTTTTAATAAGGAACAGTGAGTCATGGACTCTTCGCTCACAACAAGAGAGGAAACTGAGCGCTTTCCACATGCGCTGCCTCCGACGCATCCTCGGCATCACCTGGCAGGACAAAGTTCCAAACAACACAGTCCTGGAACGTGCTGGAATCCCTAGCATGTATTCACTGCTGAAACAGAGACGCCTGCGTTGGCTTGGTCATGTCGTGAGAATGGATGATGGCCGGATCCCAAAGGATCTCCTCTATGGAGAACTCGTGCAAGGAAAGCGCCCTACAGGTAGACCACAGCTGCGATACAAGGACATCTGCAAGAGGGATCTGAAGGCCTTAGGGATGGACCTCAACAAGTGGGAAACCCTGGCCTCTGAGCGGCCCGCTTGGAGACAGGCTGTGCAGCATGGCCTTTCCCAGTTTGAAGAGACACTTTGCCAACAGTCTGAGGCAAAGAAGCAAAGAAGGAAGGCCCATAGCCAGGGAGACAGACCAGGGACAGACTGCACTTCCCGGTGTGGAAGGGATTGTCACTCCCGGATTGGCCTTTTCAGCCACACTAGACGCTGTGCCAGAACCACCTTTCAGAGCGCGATACCATAGTCTTTCGAGACTGAAGGTTGCCAATATACATATAATTAATTAATTAAGTTATTATTTTGTCATATAATATAATAATATATAATTATTATTATATATTATTATGTCATATAATATAATTAATTAAGTCATATGGGGTGACAAAAATTTATGGGCCCCAGGTGTCAAATGACCTAACTACACCTCTGCACACAATGTAGGGGAGTAAACGAAATCACAACTTTTAAAGAATCTGATCTGTGAACCACAATTTTATCTCTTTCTCCCCCATAAGAGAATTTAGTATTACACGAGTATTTAGGGAACAGAGGTGTCCTGCTGCTCCTCAGATTAGGGCAACCCCACTCTGGCCTGAAAACCAAAACCAATAGTCTGTACTGCTCCCATCTTTAATCATGTAATCACCTTCTAGCATGCTCAGGTCGCATTTGTTTTTCGGGTTCTAGCATGCTCGCCTCACACTAGCAATCTTTCCTGTGAGCTCAATACTAGAAAACATGACCACCCCCATGGAAAATGTTATCATATTGCTCTGTTCCATGGAAACTAACTGGGTGCAGTCATCTTGTATGGCAAATTGGGGAGGCAGCGGAGGAGGGGGTTTTGAACTTGGACAAAAGGAATCATCCATTCTCAAGATTTTAAAAGGTTTATACAAAAGCTAATAACTTTAAGGTAACTGTAAGAACTATAAGGCACTGATTAAACGTCGCAAAAACACCCTGAAGTATGTTGCATGCTATTTTCGTTCCATTTTTTAATGAATTGTGCTAGAATTACTTCTGGCTAATTTCTAGTCGAAAAACGAATGCAGCCTGAGTTTTGTAGTAGTATACAGCAAGACTGGCTGTGGAGAGAATGGCTGTCAGCTCTTACTGAACCTATCCCTGGAGATTTTTTTTCTCCCCTACGTGATATAATGCCATTAAGCCAACAAGGCTGTTGGCTTAAAATTTCCAGGACTGTTTTCAGTAGTCGCCTGGAGATTGATGAGGATTTCTGGAGACCACAGGCCAATCCTGGAGAGTTGGCAACTCTAGGAGAGGTAGAACAATGTAGTGCCTCAAACCATAAAATATATTTAATCAACATATCTCCGTGTACCAGAACAATGTGGAGCAGCGAATAGAAAATATGTAACTGTATCAGTCACAATTTCTCAGCATCCCTGCTTGGGTAACAACTCAATTTTCAGATGTAAATGTGGTTATTTCTAGAGATGCACAGAACTCCCATGAGAAATGTTGCTAATCTTATCCAATGCTTTTGGTTTTCCTCAAAAATTCCTCAGGTCTGCTTCAAATTTTGCAAAACAAGGGTGATAACTTGACTTGGAAAGGATAGTAAGACATTTCTCTCAGCTATTAGATGTTATCAAGATGGTGGGTTCTTTATAGAGATGGTCTTTCCCTTCCCAGGCAATGACAGTTTCTTGAAGAGGAAAAGAAAAATCAATTTCAGTTGGTTAAAATTATTCATTTTATTTATTGTTGCAGTGACCCTTGGGGGGGCAACCAAGCCCCCGGGCTAGGTTGCTGGATAAGTGCAGGAAAGAATCAGGGAGCCAAGGAAGAGATGAGAGACAGACTTTTGGATTCAAAGCAGAGAGAGAGAAAAGCTGATTCTACTAGCCTCCTCCTGCGTTTTTATTGTACTTGTAACATTAACAGCTACATTCAGTTCTCAGATAAAGCCACATTAGAATCTCATACAGGGGTGAGAACAATGGGTGCTTCTTCACAGAGTGCTGTATCAGCTATTGTCACACTTCGGCCTGAGAACTAGCATGCCTGTTGGCATGCCGTAACAAGGGAGGGTTTGCCCGTTGCCATATCACCAAGGCTTTCTGTGTGCTTCTGCTTAAGCACTTAAAAACACCACATTTATTTATACAGATATTTATATACCGCCTTTCTTTGGTTGTCAGATTTCTCCTCAGACTTTAATCCAAGGCTGTTTACATAGGCAGGCTGTTCTAAACCCCCATAGGGATTTTTACAATTGAATAGTTCTAGTCTTTCATAGAACTCCTCGTTCCAGCTGGATTCCTTCCTGGTCTGGCCTCTCTCTGGCCCTTCGCCTCCCACGCTCCACTTGACGGCAACTCCTCTCTGCCACCGAGGGTCAGTGCATCAGTTCTCGGGTACTTCCGGTTGTTTCAAACTGGCAGCCTCAGATCTTCAGGCATACAAGGTGGCAGCTCTACGAACTGAGCCAGACCTCCTGCACCTTACTCTGGAGGGTAAAATTACTGAGTAAAATTACTCAGACCAAATGCTTCAGTAATCCTGTGAATAAAAATAAATTCCTTCCAAATAAAAAAATAAAAATAAAATGAACGCTGTTATTGAAGAATGGGCCCACAGCCTCACACACTGGAAAATGTTCACAAAAGGCAACCATAATAAACATTTGCAGTGCATATTTAAAATGTTCCAAGCTCTTCACAAATATTATTTTAGCAACCTAGACAACATCCCTGTGAAGCTGGTATTATTATGCCAATATTGCAGATATTGCAGAAGTGAAGACAAAAACAATGGCCACTGAGGTGTGATTTGAACCAGGAATTTGCTAGCTTGACTAGCTCAGTAGCCCCAGCACTTCACTCTGCTATATGATGGTGCGCATAAACCATGAGCAGGAAAGCCTTGCGCAGTGGCCAATGACATTGTTGGGGAGGGCCCTAGTCCATTCGGAGCAGGTGCTGCTGCACTTTGCCAATGCTTAGGCCTTTAACAGACTGGGCTGGCACTGCAGCCCAGGCCACAGGGCATGTGGTACTTCAGCTTAATGTATTACTAGCTGGCCTGGGAAGTGTCTGGTGTGTTTCCCTTCCCCAGCCCCACCAGCCAGATAAAATATATGCTCAAGGAAAGACTTGACACATTCACCACCAACTGCTTTTTATAAACCTTCAATGCCCTTCCCAGATTGAAAATGATAGGCATTTTCCCCCAGACTCATCAAATGGTGCCTTTTATCAACATTCAAATGTTCCTTAAATAGGATATTTTTATAGGTATTATTTTAAAAGGCTGAAATGTATGCAGCTGACATGTTGGCAATGAAATTCCTGCCACCTGTTTTCCCTACAAGCGGATCAAAACATCCACTTTGGCTTGCAATTATCCAACTTCCATTTACTTTCCTCTATATCGTAATTCTTCCATTTGTGCTACCAGTTACACTGCGGAATACTACTGAAAAGCATGGCAAAACATCTAACAAAGAGAGACTACTAGCCAATTAGACCAAATTAGAACAGTAAAATTAGCATATTTTACTACACAGTGGAGTGTAACTGCCTCCGTTTTAGCTTGCAGTTATGGTAAAATTTGATTTTGCCAATGCTTTTGTAAACCAGAGTTGTCATCTAATAAAGGTTTTTGCCAATAGATCGTATGAGTTTTAATGAATTAACAGCTGAATCCTACTGAGGATTAAACTGTCACGTGCTGCAAGTTCAACCATTGCAAAATGACTGCTGACGGAGTGCAGAGTGCACCATCTGTGGCCATTTTGGGAGTGCTGCTGTGCAAGGTGGTAATGCTTCCAGTCTGCCAGCAGATCACCAGCCACACCATGGAGCAGATAAAATAATGGCAGGGAGGGGGGAAAAATAGGGGGGGGGGAGGAACAGGGGCAGAAAGGTTGCCAGAGGGGTGGATCCAGTAGATGGCTCATGCCAGATCCTATCCCCCTTTCCTGCAGCCTCCCTGCCCCGTTTCTCTACCTGGACTTCTGCCAGCATTTTTGCTGGCACAGGTGTAAGGCAGAGGTGAAAGAGCTGTAAGGAGATTTAAACCCTCTTTTGCTTCAGAAGCCTCATGATCCCCCTCTGGATACAGTGCACCCATTTTTGGCTCAATTGCACCAGCGGGGAGGGGGAGGGAAATAGGATTGGGTTTGGGCAGTCCAATCCTAATGCACGCTTGGAACAGGCAGGCCAGCTGGCCTGATTTGCACCCAGAGTGATGTTGGGATTGGCTATGGCTCAGCCAGGGGAATTGATTCCCCTGACTTCAGGTAACATGGTAGTGCCCCATTCGGATCTGCGCCATCTAAAGAGGTGATGCAGATTCAAGCAGCCTGGCACTGCATCAGATCACGTTGGAGTAGGGTTGGAATCTAGCCTAAGTGCCAGTTCCTGACTCCACCCCCTCCCAGGCCTGCCCTGCCCACAGGCCCCTGGCCACTCTGCCCTACCCCAGAAAGCCCCTGTTCTGCTCTCCTTCCACCCTCCCCAGACCCCTGCACCAGCCTGACTTGACTGACATGTACTCACCATTCTGTCAGCACAATGGTGCCGGATTCAGCTTCCCAACTCCTAAGGTGGCACAAAAGTGTCTTACAGCACTTTTGCGACACCTCTGGGCCAGTGCAAGGTACTTTCCCCGGTCCAAGGGCGACTCTGGATTGTGCCCATAATGAATTAATGAACAAACTGTATAAGGATAAAAATCATAGTTCTGAGGCAAAAAAAAAAAAAATACTTTGCTTTAAATGATGCACACACATGCTGCGGGAGGCACAGTCTTGCAAGAGATAATGCATACCACACACAAATGAAACTTGCAGCACTCTGTGCATGCACAGTGCTCTACATCAGGGGTGCCCAAACCCCGTCCCTGGGGCCACTTGCAGCCCTCGAGGCCTCTCAAGGTGGCCCTCAGGGAGCCCCCAGACTCCAATGAGCCTCTGGCCCTCCGGAGATTTGTTGGAGCCCACACTGGCCCGATGCAACTGCTCTCAGCCTGAGGGAGACTGAGGGAGACGCATTCCTTGCGTGAGCTGAGGAATGAGGGCTCCCTCCACTGCTTGTTGTTTCATGTCTGTGATGCACTAGCGGCAGCAAAGGACAGGCCAGGCTTGCTTTGTGCAAGGCCTTTTATAGGCATTGAGCTATTGCAAGACCTTCATTCATTCATATAAGTTCATCTTTAATATATTCATTTATGTAAACTTATGTAAATTTATTCAAATTTTAAATGTAAATTAATTCTTCACACACACCCCCGGCCCCCGACACAGTGTCTGAGAGACAATGTGGCCCTCCTGCCAAAAGCTTTGGACACCCCTGCTCTACATCAACATTTAGAGATTAAATAAAAGGAATAATGGAGACTCCCAAATGCATCACTTCCACTCTAGCAATAAGACCAGGTAACCTGGAACTCCAGAACCCAAGGAAACTTTTAAATGAAGAGAATTTTGGAAACATCTTTAAACTGAATTCATGACATTGTTTAAATTTATTTTGGTTAGAATTATGGTGATGATTCCTCTTCCAAATGATTGCTGCAGGAGACCATTAAAACTTTCCTTCTTTTCCTCAATACCAGCAAAACTAGTTACCCAGAGAAAGTTTCAAAGTTCAGCATCAAATTGCATATACGCTACAGCTCCATCCAGTGCTGAAATATTTCCCAGTTTATATTAACTGTGACAGTACGTTCCCTCCCTGGACGGCTTGCACAACAACATCTTCCAGCAACTGACAATGATTAAATAAACATTGTCAAAACACCATGTACTTTAAAAAGACTTTTAAAGGGATAGGGCTGGGGAGACATTGTTATGACTTTCTGAAATGGAGAATTCTTTTACCACTGTTATTTATAGAAATAGAGGGATCTGGAGACAAAAGCAGGATCTCATTTAATGATTGCAAAATGAATGATTAAAAACAAAGCTATAAACACATCTTAGTATCCCCAGTTCGCCAAAGAGCATCTGCATCCTCGTCCAGTCCAGAGTGAATCTGCTGGATGTTTCATTTCATGAGCAATGGGGATGCATAATTCCATCACGGGCCACTGTTTGCTGTGAGTGGCTATGGCTAAATAGGAGCATTCTCTGGCTGCCACCCATGCCACAGCCACAACTGCAAGTGGTAAGGGGGAAGGTGAGGGGAAGCTGCAGGTGGATGGAGGAGACAGAGTGAAGTTGCCTCCCTCTCCCTTTTCTACCCTACAGTCACACAGAGGAGTGGTGTGGGAAGGGAAGCCATGGGGAATCCTGTGTATGCATGCATGTGCACAGGGCCCCCCAAAACAAAGTGCCTTAGGGCCTAATGCAGCACTGCTGTGATCCAATAGTGTTTACAGTGCAAGCACCACGCCCATGACTACGTATACAGAGCCCATCATGGCAGACTGAATCCAGGCTTCCCACACTCCTCCCCAGTGGCGTTGCTAGGGGGGTGCAGGGGGTAAGTTTTGCACCAGGTGACGCACAGGGGGGAGTGACATGCACTGGGGGGATGACACACTAAAATTGTGGGTTTTAGGAGCAACCCCATCATGCCATATACCGTTGGATGCGGAATTTCCAGATTCCAATTGCAAAGGGGAGTGTAATGCAAAAAACCAAAGGGAAATATGTAGGGCGCCCTTGCACCTTTACCCTCCTCTCAGGCAGGGCATCGCCTATCATATGGCAATGGAGATGTCATGGCCCATGTCAGTGGGCCAACAGACAAAGATGGTGAATTGTGTATCAGTCCTTGTATATTTTTGCATACAACCTGGCAAATCAAGAGCAGAGTCCCTGATATCTCTCTGCATGCCTCCCCTTGGCCCTGCTCCATCCCCATTTTTGTCTTCTTGACCAGGAGTTCCTTCACAACTTGCTCCCTCCAATGATTCCTTGGGTTCTCCTGCTGTCTCCTCCTGGTAGCGCCTGGTCCCAGTGGCTGGACGATGGCTCTGTGTCCCCAACCCTGTTGGCCAGCTACTGGCAACAAGGGCTACACTGTCCAGCCCCACTGTTTTAGTTCCAGGGGCCACTCTTCCCCCTCACCTGGCCTTCCTGCTCTAGTCCCTCTTCCTTTATCTCTTTCTTTGGGTCTTCCTGACCTGTCCCTCTTTTTCCCTTGCTCTTCACTGTATTGTGATTTTCCCCCCTGATCTTCCTCCACTCATTTCTCACTCACTCTCCATCTTGGCTCTCCTTCTTACCCGTCAGCCCTCCCCTTTTTATATACCCTGCTCTCCCAAGCTTGCTGGGACTATTGTAGCCCTTCTTCCACAGCTCTCAGCGATAATGTCACTGCCAAGCACCACAGACCTCAGTGTCAGCTGCTCTGAAGCATTCCCTGCCTTCTGGGAATGTTGCGGTGCTACAGTACTGAACTGGAAGCCAATAACTGTGATTCCCTCCATGAATCTGGCCATAAAAAAAGTGTGGCCAAGAATAGGAACAATGAAAATGATGTAGAAATACAATATGAGAGGCAAATTCTTAGAAACAATTAGCATGTTGTGTGCAACTCTCCACCTTTGATGTGAACTACAAAGCAGGCATAAAATGATGTTTCAGGAGCCTGAGGACTCAAGGATTACCCTTTCCTTTCATCTTGCAGCAAGAATGAGCCTTGGATAACTCTTAAGGCAGCCTGTAAAGATAAAATTCCAAGGAAATATTGTTTAAAAAAAATCAAGGAGGAAAGGAAAACTGCTTCTGAGAGCATATCCTGCTGCCAGTATGTCACAATGTCTTTATTTTTTGATCTCTATTAATTTGTAATCTGACTGTGGAATCAATCCAACATCATAGAGTTACACAAAGGACTTACTCCAGCTTTGGGCTAAAATGACTTTCTGGCCAAAATTTATTACTCACATTCACCGGGAGAATCCAAAACATAGACAAACTAAGGAGAATTTTCTTTAAAAGGACACTCTTTTTATTTGGAAGAGGGATCAGGTTCGGTTCCTGCCAAGCTGGTATATATAGATACACAGTTTTAAAATAAAAAAAATAATTATTTTTATTTTATTTTCCAGAACTGGAAAACTTCTGAGGATGGAGCAGAACAGAGTGCTGTGGTTTATTGTAGGTTGCAGTGGAGTCCGGGCACAAGTGGTTTACACACCAATCTTAAGTGATGTTGTCACTGCCGAAGGAGCATTCCAGCAGTGGAATGTGCTTTATGGCATCACAAACAGCAATTGGAAGCGACTGTAGCTGCAAGCTTCTGGACCACTTGCTGGAGATGCCATGGAGGCGGTGGGAAAAAGACCCACAGACTTAGGTAAGCCAGTGGGATGGGTTTTGCGGGATGGTGGGCATAACGGGGCAGAACAGGGGGAGGACCTGGGGTATGTTGGAGGTAGGAAGGTGACTTGTGCCGGATGCTATCCCCACCTGAGAAGGCCAGCATGCCCCCTTTGTCTCCTTGGGTTTGCACCAGCTACAGATGTGGATCAGGTCTGAGGAGACCCATTGGTGGTCAAGGAGCTTATAGAGGGGTAAGGAAAGTTATTTTCCCTTTCTCCTCCCAAGCTTCCTGATTGGCCCCCCGCTATAGCAACAGTGCAGGCCAGTTTGGCACAGCTGCGTGCTGTGGGTGGGAGCACAGGATTGGGCCCTTGTTCACCTGAATTGTGCAACTAGTGTTGTTGACAAAATTCAAAATTGGTGGTGGCACTCATCATGGTAAATGTAAACAATCATAAAACACTGGCCTCAATATGAGCCAAGGACAAGGTTTAGGTCTGGCTTATAATGACCTCAGCCCTGTGTCATAATTCACCAGCTGTGACTCTGCCCCTTGCCTGAAAACTTTTAAAGGGAACAATTCATGACTTGAGTCTTTTCAAAGTTGCGAAAATTCTCTGGCTGCTCGGAAAAGTGCCCCTGCTATTACTCCATTTTTGAGTCGGGAGTAAAGAGACTTGTGACTTGACTCGAGTCAAGCCGTGCCTGACTTGTCCATCCCTGCTGGAATACGTATAGGGCAGTGTTCCAGGTCCTAGAACCTGCAATTTTCCAAAGCTCCTTAGTTGGAGTCTTAGGGTGCAATCCTAACCCACTTTCAAGTGCTGACATAAGCACAATGCAGTTCTGAGGTAAGGGAACAAGCATTCCCTTACTTTGAGGAGGCCTCCGTGAGTGACACCCAACTGCAGGATGCAGCACATGCCCCATTGGCACTGCTAAGCCAGTGCTGGAAAGTTGGTTAGGATTTGGGCCTTAAGCACTTTGGAGAGTTAGGGCACAATCCTTACCAGGTCTACTCAGAAGTAAGTCCTATTTTGTCCAATGGGGCTTACTCTCAGGAAAGTGTGGTTAGGATTGCAGCTTTAAGCACTTTGGAGACCACATACCTCAAGGCTCAGGAGCTTACAGAACTTAGAAGAGGTGTTTCAGTACTGTCACACACCCAAGCATGAGATGGGGTCCAGATTTCAGAACCAGCTCAGAAACATGCCATTTTTTAATGTGTACACAAGAATGTGCATCCAATTTTTAGACAAAAACTGAGCCAAGCCCAATCCAAATTGAGAAGAGAAGGATTTCACCCATGACAATGTACAACTTATGAAAAAACCCTTGCCCTTTGACTTTCCTACAGCTGGTTAGAAGACAAAACAATGCAACCAGGTCTTTCGTCTCTCCCCCCCCCCCCCGGGGGTTGGCAATCCATGTCAGAAGGGCAGGCTCCTTTCAGCTATGCAAGGGAAGCTAAAGGAGAGGGCAGTCTCTTGAAGAAGCTGTAAAGGTAAAGTTCTATGGAAATGTTTTTAAAAAAAGATCAAGGAGGAAATAAGCTGATTATTCTTGTTGCTCAGACAGGATTTCTCCAGATGCTTCTACATAGGTCAAGCCTTATCACATAACCTCCTACTTCAAGATACTTTTTTCTTAATCTGTCCAGATACCTCATAGTTCTTGTAGCTACAAATGATCTGTCTGGGGTGTATGATCTGTGATGGTTCATCCTCACATGCAGGTCATCTCTTGATGTTACCTTCAGAGCAATGAAAATACAAACATGGACTCATCCTAACATCCACATGAGATCACTGCTGTAAGTATCAAAGCTACTTATTATTTTAGCTGGAAGAATGTTATTTTAAACATATTTTTTTAAAAGATGCATTCATTCATCCATCTTTGATTAACAGACCCACGAAAAAGCTGGTGGAGCGCAATTCACCCTGTAGTGGTGTTTTGTTTCCACACCTCATTGGGAAGCTTGCACCACAAACCAAGCGAAGGTATTTAATAATGCAGGAGATGGGATCACCTTTTCTGTTCAAAACAAATCCTTTTAAAAAGTAAAATGGAAAAACTGGTGGCAGTGCCTGTAAATAAGGAGAATTTGATGGCATTGGCCTACATTCTTCAATGAGTGGAGAGATGCTGGCAGATGCAAGAAACCTATAATGAAAATCTAAAGTGAAGGGAAGGAATTTGACAGTGAGATGAATGCGCTTACAGAGATTCTGAGGGGAAATCTCCCCACCTCTGAGCTTACTGTTCCATTTGCAAGCTGGAAGATAGGAAGGCATTTTGGCATCTGCAGAGGCATGGGAATAGAGGCAAAATTTTCACTGGACTCACCAGCATCAACTTGATTCTGTCTGCTGGCGGCATAGTTTAAAAAATATCCTTCCATTCTAAACAGAAGAATCTTTGTTTTTTTTAATCAGCAGCTGGGCAAGAGAATGAATTGGCAGTGGCAGCGTAAAAATGATGAGCATGGGTGGCATGGTTTCATGATGACTTCTGCCTCCAGCCTATACAGGTTCAAGCTGAAAACATTACGGCCCAATCCTATCCTCATGGTGGGATGGCAGACCTCATGATCCCTGATTGCATTGCATGGGCCACCATTGCCTGAGCCACTGTAATTGTGGGCAGCTTGCCGCTGACCAGGGATGGGAACTCGAGTCAGGTGACTCAAGTCTGAGTTGCAAAAATCGGCGTTTTTTGTTGACTCAAGTTATCTGCACCAGTTACTCAGGCATTGACTCGAGTCTGAGGTCACTTGATTCAGCACTGATTCCCCATGCATACACACTAGAGTCTGTCTTTGTCTGGTGTGCTTGCTTACTTTTTCATGGTATGAAAGACCTCATGGGGCCTCATTCTGACCGGGCGAGCAGCAGGGAACTTCCAGGCAGGAGACAGGGAAGGATTAATGTTTTCCTTTTACATCTGGTGGGAGGTTGGAGTGGGCTCTCTTGCCCATCTCTAAAGGAACTGATGGTCATTGGACAAAGGATAAGAATGGGTGGTCTGGTGTTTTTCTTTGGATGAGATAGGGCAGAAGGAGGAGCCCAAGGGGGTTCTTGTTTTAGGATTGGCTGGAGAAGCCCAGGGAGGGGGAGGAAACAGATCATAGCAATCATGCTTTCCAACACATGTTTCCATTATTACTTGGGAGGACGAAGCCTCATTGAATGACCAATGCAAATAGGACTACTTCTGAGTAGCTCTGCAAAGGATTGGGTCACTCTGCTAAGCCTCACAGCTGCTGCACATGACCCTCCTCCCTCCTGCTGCTTCTGTCCCTGCTCTCTTGAAGTCCATACCATTCCCTCCCACCTTGTTTACAGATAGGATGGGGACATCAGGGGAGTGTTTAAAGAGAACTTTGACACTGACACACACACACCCTGGCAGTAGCCCCATTTTTTTTCCATGACTGGCTTTTTAAAGAGAACAACCTGAGTCTTTCTGAGTCGCAAAAACACTCTGGGCAACTCAGAAAGTGCCCCGTTATGACTAGTTTTCTAGGGCGGCAAAGGGCAGAGACTCGTGACTCGACTCGAGTCAAGCAACGCCTGATTTGCCCTGCTGCTGATGGTGCAGAAGCTTGGTAGCCTCATGCTGCCAGTGGCAGGCACAATACACTAATAGGATTGGGCCAAAATGTACATTATCTGTGGTAAGTGGAAAGGCTAGATCCCATCACACTTAGATTATATTTGTATGATGCCAATAAAATAGCAATGACTCAGCACAAAAAGATTAGAGCTAGACATATCAGGGACATTATGAATGTTTCCACAGTAAGCCCAAGTAATTAGGGGAAGGGGATTTACAGAATGTAAGCTAAACAAAAATAAGGTGAACCTAAAGGTTTTGGACAACTGATGCTAGATCAACAACGCTTGAAACTGTGTGGGAGGAAAGAAAGAAAATGTACTTATTGCTTATAAAGCTGCTTATATATTGCAATAATAATGTTTAATAACAAAAAAACCCACACGATTAAGTTCAATTTCATTGATATATACAACCATGAATTCACAGAAAGCTTCTGTTGCATCCTGCAGGAGAATTTCAACTGCTGGAGGACTACATAGGGTGAGGACACATTTGTCCCCTTGCTCCATGGTAAGCCCTAGAAACCACTATGGGTCAACTTGGACCTACACCTGTTCCACCTACCCCTGCCCTGCTCGCTGCCCTCTGCCTCTCTCCAACCCCTTGTGCTGGCTTATCTGCTCCAGCATGCATCAGCACAATGGTGCACAGGAAGCAGCTGTGGCTTTCCTGCTGGTGGGCCCACAGCACTTGTTAACAGAGACTGCTTTACTACAGCTGTAAAGCAGCCTGCCCTGGCATAACACTAGTTATGCCTGCAGAGGAGGGGGATAGGATTGGGCCAAAAAAGATAAAAAAGAAGTCAGTGTTGCTGTAAGGATGTTATTTAAAGCATTGGCTCCTACTTAAGGTCTCCATAAAGATTTTCAAAAGATTTTTACTGCCATCTTCTGAGTGAGCAACAGCGTAGTATTCTATCTAGTCAAAACCTGGAGCTATGCCAATATTCTTCTCTTCTGATGTTTGGGGGGGAAAAAATCTATTTAATTGATGAAATATTTCCCATAAAATGCTTTGTTTGTGAGAATATTCACATTTTCATTTCTGTTCGGTTCTTCCAGCTACTGCTGTGCCATTTTCTTCTTTCACATCATTGCACAGTGAATGCAATGACATCACAGTGTTATGCAGCCAATCAAATATCGGTACATCATGCTGTCACTGTGGGCTAGTTCAAGACTGAGGGCAATGCTTCTTGTATTATCCAGATGAGCCACCTAAGATGGCTGATTACAGCCACTCACGGACCACACACACTGAAAGGCATGAGGTTACCATGCTACAAAACCAATCAGATTGGCTATGTGAGGAAATCAGTGAAGGCAAACAAAGTCAAATGAGAAAGAAACCAAAAGTAAATGAAATGGACAGGCAAACAATAGTGGGGGCATTGTTAACAATCATCTAAAGAAGAAAGTATTTTTCAACACTTCTGAAATGTTCTGGAAAGAAGTCAGTGCTTTTGACTCAGTCCTTCTTAAATGTGAGCTTTGATATGAATGACTGGGTCATTAAAAAGAAACTCTTGCAAAAGACAGGTTCCAAGGCCTCATGTTACATTTTCACATTTTTCAAGGGGTTCTTGCAAACTGTCACCACCCCCAAGATGAAATGCATAATAAAGTTATCATTATTGTTTTGCATTTATTTTGCTTTGGGGTTTTTTTTATAGTATATTTAGTATAGTATATTTTAGTATTTTTTTAGTATAGTATATAAAAGTGAAAAATTTTACTTTTTTCAGCATAAAGGCATTTGACCAAATCTCTTTTTATTTTTTTATTTTTTTTTTTTAAACTGACTTCAGCTTTCAGCCAGGTTTTCACTATTCTATTTAGGGAGCAGTCCTAACCCCTTATGTCAGTACTTTCCAGCACTGGCATAGCGGTGCCAATGGCCGTGTGCTGCATCCTTCAGTTGGGTGTCACTCATAGAGACCTCCTCAAAGTAAGGGAATGTTTGTTCCCTTACCTCAGAGCTGCACTGCCCTTAAGTCAGTGCTGGCAAGCACTGACATAAGGGGTTAGGACTGCGCCCTTAATCATTCAGTGAACGATTCTTCCAAAATTCACAGCAAGCTACTAAAAATAACTGTCAGTGGTTTGGATCCATGGTGCTAATAAAGTTATATATACCAACCTGAGGTCCAAAGTGACCTCAGCATTTTGAGTAGCCTGTTAATATTTAACAAGCCTTTGGAAGCTATTTCATTAGGACCCACTAGTGTGAGCTAAATTCTTTATCTTTAAATGTTCTTTAATTAATCATGAATTAATCCCTTATCTAGTCTCAAAACAGGAGACAATAGTGTCATTTTAAAAATTCTTAACCTAATATGTACATCACTGTAGGTCACGGAGTATTTAGCCAGTGTTCTGGGAAACTTGATGCAATCTTCTGACTTCAGCATAAATGAAAAGTCAAGGATTGACAACTTGCCCTCTGCATTTCAAGGTAAAGCAGCACCTTTGCTTGATCTGGGAGCAGTGGTGTCGCTAGGGAGGTGCGGGCCGCACCGGGTGACATGCACAGGGGGTGACGCACACTGGGGGGGATGACACACTAAAATTGTGGTGGTTAGGAGTAACATCAATTTTTTAAAAAGACAAAAAAAGGAGTAAACCCATCATGTTATATACTGTTGGATGTGGAATTTCCAGCAGAATGCAGTGCAAAAAACCAGAGTGAAATATCTCCTTTCTATCAAATGTTATGGCCAAAAAACTGGAGAACAAAAAATGCATGGATCCCTATGGAAAGTGAAAGTGAGCTGTATTGCGCATTTACTCGTGAGTAGGTGAATTTGCCTTAGTCCATTGGAAAGGGCAGGTTGAGAGGAATCCAACAACACCAAAGTGGCCCTGATCCAATGAAAGCAGCCCCAAAAGACACCTGAGAAGAAAGTCCCTCCCTCCAAGCAGATGAATATATTGAGCCCTATGGAAAGTGAAACTAAGCCTCACAGTCGAGTTTACTTGCAAGTAAGCAAATGTGCCTTGGCTGGTGTGGAAGATCGGGTGAAGGAGAGTGCAAGGCTACCAGAATGGTCCTGATCCTATGCACCTGGAGCTAAACAAGTACTTCAGAAGGCAGCCTCTCCCCCCCCCCCCCCACTAAAAAGGATCAAACAGAGACTTCAGCTGATAAGGTGAACTTTGAGACTTGCAAAGGCAGGGGGATCCTGACAGTGATCTGGTTTAAACATAAGTTCTTAAATTGAACAGGGTACTGGGATAGGGCTGAAAACCTTACTGGTTTTGGAGGGGGGGGGTGTTATTGCAGGTAGGCTACAGAGGAAATTCACTTGGAGGAACTGGCTGGCTTCTGCTTATTTAATTATTTGTTTTACTTTAATTATTTATACTTATTTATTTTAATTTGCCTGATGATGTCACTTCCACCATGACATAACTTCTGGTGGGTCTTGGACAGATTGAAATTCTAAAAGTGAGTCCTAGTGCTAAACGTTTGAGAACTGCTGCAATAAGGTGTTAGTAAGTTGACACCCTTGGGGGGTGTGACACCACTAGTGACCAAAATCACTAAAATCACAGTTTGGAGGAATAATACCATCATGTTATATATCAATCAATGTGTCATTTCATGCAGAATGTGTTCTATCTTTGTTCTATCAAAAGTACAGCCAAAAAAACCAGTGGGGGCGGAGTGATGGTACATCACCACACCCACACCTGGGGTGTTGCCCCGCCCACTGCATGGGGGATGACATGCTGGCATCCCACACCAGGTGACGTGAACCTTAGTGACGCCACTGTCTGGGACTGTTGCATCCAGTTTATAAAGTGATTTTATAGCATGTGTAATTATCAGGGCCAGACCAACCCTCTTTCACACCTTGTGTGGGGCATCTTGCCACCAGAATCTGTGTGTACCCTGAGTGTCATAGAGATGTATTTCCTCTTCCCCTTTGCACTCCTTCCCTCAACCTGAATGAGGGCTGGTTCAGAAGGACCTTGATCTTCCCCACAAGCTTTGCAAAGGGCACAGGGACGGTGTCAATGTGGTGGGAGTGTTTGTCATTCCCTGAAATCTTCCACCCAGAATGACTGCTTCGGTTCAGAGGCGTCATTATGGTTTGTGTCACTCAGTGCGAGTGTTCAGTGTGTCACCCCCATGATGGACGTCCCCCCGTACCAAACCATACAGAATAAATTAAAATATCATACACACAACCTAAGTGCAGTGGCATCACTATGACTGGTGTCACCCCCAATAACTTTATTTAAATATATAACAGTATAGGTCACCTAACAAATCAGTAACCAACAAAAAACCAGTGGCCAACTTGAAAACCTAGACTTCCATGGGTCAGCCTACCTTCTCCAGGGATTCCCCTTTCCCCAACACCTTCATTAATACATAGAAAGGTCTTTTCAACAGGATTCTTTTTATAGAGACCTATCTATTTAGCAAAATGCGAAATACATGCGGCTTCACCAGTACAAACTCCAGAGATGTGCCACAGGTAATCAAAGAACCACCTACTGTTCTTTAAGGCAGTCCAATCCTCCTGCTGTCTAATAGCAGATCCGAAGTGGATTCTACGGAGTCAAATATGGAATTGAGGATTACAGGAAGGCATGCTTGCACTTGTTTTTAATCATTTCTGGTACACTGGCAATATAACAGTTTGTAGTGCTACTGTTATTGTAGCTGTTCTGCCTCGGTATTTTCTTAGAAATGAGATGTTGTATTCCCAGAAGTGTTGTGTAGACATACTCTTAAGGATTAAGGACATAAACAGAGCCCGTATCAAAATTCAGACAATGTGAAACAAGCCAGTCTCATGGCAGATTGCTTTGTCATCTCGGCAACACTCTGTAAGCCTGCAAGTAAGTTTATTTCATAACTTTGTGCTCACTGTATAGTTGGGGTGTATAGGTAGTTGTACAAATGCTACACAGCTCAATCTATTTGCCGCATGTTGACACTAGTTCTACTTTATTATCTGCTTGCAATGGAAAATAGAATGGGTTTTACACGTCTCTCTCAGGCACATATTTTCTTCAGATGTACACTTGTTCAGGGCTCTCAATGGTTTTTCTATCAATCTTTCACTGCAAAATCAGTTTTATTCCAGATATAAATAGGGCACGTCTGCAGAACCTAAGCCAAATGTGGCCTACCATATATGGAAGCCTACCATATATGGAGGTCCTCCTAGGTCCTCAAAGAACAGGTTTTGTCCTCAGATTGGTAAAAATGGCAGTTGTCAAACATCTAGTCACAATAAATGAGTGTGTGGGGGTGGGCGGGTTTGGTGGAATAGAAAGTATAGACCTGTAATAGGGAATGAAATAGAATTTATTCTGTTACCTTCCCTCCCTTTCTCTACTTTGTCTTATGTTACTACATCAGTTTATTCTTCCAGCTGTACCAGCCCATCTCTCTGTCCTGCTTGACGCTTTCTTTGCTTGTACTAGAGAGTTCTCATAATTAAATGCTAAAACTTAACAAAAACTTAAATTGCAGCACAAAGGGAGGTGAAGAAGTAGCAGTTGTGGCAACGGGACTTGATACCAGCCACTAGTGGCAGGGGACAGTGCCACCTCTCTCAAAGTGATGTTTGGATTGTTCCTGTATTAAGAATATCTTTTATTACACATGTGGCATTCAGCTGCATTCGGCTGAGTGATTCTGAAACTGTGTAGGCCAGTTCTAGAGTCAGAGATAGAGTGTGCGTGTGTGTGTGTGTGTGTGTGTGTGTGTGTGTGTGTGTGTGTAGAGAAAACAAGAGCAAGGAGAGACAGATTCTTTTTCTTGGAGTTATGTATGCTAAGAGCCAAGTTATATACTACCCTAAATGTGTAACATCATGTGGTCTGGTGTGCTGAAAGTCAATGGAATCTATTTTCCCTGTTTAAAGGACAGGAGAGGAGAGGGAGTAACAGGAAGTAGAACAAAATTCTAAAGTCCAAAACCCTTGCCATGTTCTCCTTTTTTTCATGGCCCCCACTATTTTTTTTTTTTTAAAGAGCACACCATTTTGCGTAACTTGGCCTTAAGGCAAACATTTTCACAACTCAGAGTTTCACAACTCTCTCTCTCTCTCTCTCTCTCTCTCTCTCTCTCTCTCTCTCTCTCTCTCTCTCTCTGTGTGTGTGTGTGTGTGTTCAGCATCACTGTATATGAGGTTCCCCAAGAGCTCCACTGTTGGCTTCGCCACATGCCAGCTTTACTGTAGCAGCCAAAGTTTTTTATAGATAAGTGTAGAAATGTCCAACATTTTCTAGTTTGGGTGTTCCTTGAGGGCATGATACTGCCACCAAATAACATACCTTCTAAATACTGAAAGTGCAGGTCCTCTGGCTTGTGGAAAGAATGATGAACCTGGAGAAACTCATGGAATTGTTTTACAACAAGTGAAGAAGAGTCAGCATTAAAGCCTGACCTGTGAGGAGGAAATGCAGGCTCTGAAAGCACGTGCAACATGAGATACTCTGGAGGAAGAAGAGCATGTGAATATCTGCTTTTGTACGATCCATGCTACAGATACAAAGAAAATGTAATCTTCTGAGAAGTAATCCTGGTTTTCTCCATACACGTTTCAGTGATGTTAAACCGTTTAAAATTCAGAAATGAAAGCATCTCTCTCTTTCAGATTTGTATATCAAAGGAAAAATGGCAAACATTTTCCAGATGGAAATTCTTATTCTGAAGCCTTTAAAGATATAACACACTGAGGAAAAATGTACAGAGGAATGATACTTCAATAAAGTGATCTAGACCTGCTCCAATATCAAGGTAAAATGTTAAACACACACACACACACACACACAGAGAGAGAGAGAGAGAGAGAGAGAGAGAGAGAGAGAGAGAGAGAGATGCATGTACGCAAACACCCCACCAACCTATTGTTTCACAAACTTCTGAGTTGAAGAGAAATGTTGAACCAGATCTGCTACACATCCGTTACTTTCAAATTATATTAAAGACTATGGTTTTTCTTTTTAAAATGGGCTAATAATACAAACCTTCACTCATTTGTTATGGGAGTCTTTGAATTCAGTAGAAACCTACTTCCAAGTAAGCATGCTTAGCGTTCGGTAACTGAGACTCAAGATAAGGAACATCACAGAAATGGCATGAAGGATGTTGTCTTTTTCGCCTCCCATCCCTGCTGGCCATAAGAGGATTAAACAAAGCCATGGAGGAAAGGTATAGCAATGGCTGTAAGACATCATAGCTAAATGGAAACTCCATGTTCCGTAACAGAATACGTTTGTGTGTCTGATGCTGTGAACAACCAACAGGGGAGTGTATCACCTTCTCCCTTGCTTGTGAGATATCCAGACACATCAGTCTAAGGCCCTGTTGGAAAAGGTGAACTGACTCAGGTGACCTGGATCCAATCCAAGATGGCAATTTTAGCAGATTGTTATGCTTATGTGAGAAGGGCACATGTTTCCATCTCAAGAGAAGTTACCTTCAGGGACCCACGCTTCTGGAGGCTATTCCTTCAGGAAAAAATAATGGTGTGTTTCAGCATTATATTCAGATGCAACTCGAGGTGCATCAAAACTTTATCTGGCCCAAAGTGAGAAACTAGGTTCATCTTGCATCACACCCAATTCAGAATTCCCTTTCCTAACAAATGCTGAACTCTCCCATTCTTTGCAGAGTGTAAGTAGAGAGTAGATGGTATGCATGATGAATATGGTTAGCAACACTTAGCAGGGATTGTATCAAAGTATCAAAGCACTTCACATATGCTGGGCCAATTCAGCTCACTGTGTGATTAAGAACAGGGATGATGTCCCCCGTCCAATGTGCTGTTCTACTCCATATAAACATGTGGAAGTGGAACTTTCAAACTGCCCCTATTCATATGGTTTTGGACAGTGGTTTCCAAACTGTGGGTCGGGACCCACTGGCGGGATGGAATCTGATTTTTGGTGGCTCGAGAAGGGCTGAGCAGAGCCTCCAATGTAAGCACAGGTAGTGGCAAGTTCAGATAATTAATTGCCTCAAGTCCTGAGGCTGTTCAAAAATCAGATAGCTGCTAACTACCCTGCAAACTGCTCAGCTCCTGGAGTTTGCAAGGAGCTGAGCTCCTTTGCAAGCATGTGTAAAGGTAGTGAGATCCATGTGTCTTAGTTAATGACCCTGATAAAAAAATTCCCAAAAAAATTCAGAAGATTTTAAAGTTCATGAGGGCTGCTTCATTGTGAGAAATGGATCAAGTTTTTCGTATGTAAATAAACAAAAATATTTCTTTCTAGATCTCCTTTTTTTAAAGTCTGGTAAACCTAGGTTCTGGCAAGAGTGTCATTTTAAAAAGTGGGTCCCAATGCTAAAAAGTTTTGGAACCACTGGTTTAGGATTTAAATCACAGGTGGAGAAGTGGCTTGATATTCTGCCATGCTGTGATTGTGGGGGAGTACAACAATATGCTTGTATGGGGGTGTGTATATGGCACTGTGCACCCTCATTCTTAATTTAATAGTGGGGAGTGTAGATGGTATTGTCCCAAAAGGGCCATAATCCCTGTGATCCTTACATACTTAATGCAAAACGATACCAGGGACCTTTGAATCTGCACAGTTTCCTGAAAACAGTTCCTGCCTACTGGATATACATTTTTATTAATTCTTACTGTATGCTCAATGTTTTCCCATTTAACTTGCATATTAATATCATACATTTCTTATGGGCAGGATCATCTACATGGCTTGTTTGCAGTCTGCTGCACTGTCTTCCAGGATTTTCTTGCAGCAAGTTCCAGTTTAATTGTTCGATTATATATTCTGCTAACGACACCATTAATGAATGCTTGACTGCCTGGTATAGATGATGCAAAACCAACAAAAAGAGCAATCACTTGGTTGGTTGCTTCTTTTCTTCCCCTGAAAATGTCAACTATAAAGCCCTGCTTTAAGTTAATACTGGACCAAATTTAGACCTGAATAAGTCTGCTTTTTTATTATTATTTACCTTTTTCAGTAAATAAATATGTAGCAAGCTTGAAGTACAGTGGAAGATGAGTGCTGGTGTTTGATGCTGAATTTTCTATGGCTGACTAATCCAAGACTCATCTTTGGTCTGTGAAAGTACCATTAAATGAGCAAATATTCGTTGGGCACACACAGGAACTGTCTTCAATTTATGTATTGCAAATTTAGGAGAACATAATCACAATACTATTTATTCATTATTGTGCAGAAGCTCACAAGGTACTGCAGAGAGTACATTAGAAATGTACGTGCACACATAAATGTATGAGCTAAGTCCTGCAGCTGCATCTAAACAATGGGAGTAACAGCAAATAAGATATGTGTGAGATGAACAGACTTCATGCCAGAGCCCCATGCCTTGAATCAAGTAAGCCTTACCCCCAAAGCTCAAGAAGCCCCTGCTTGTATAGAATGGCTGACTTCAGACCTATTTCCTTGTCTGTTTTTTAATTCGAAGGAATTTTCCATGCTCTCTATCAGACGAGGAACATGGACCCACCAATGCCTCTCTTCTTTTGTCAGGACTGGACCAGGGTACTATGTTCAGTTTGTCTTCATCTAAAGTTGGTTAAATTCTGTTTAAAGGGATAGGTATGTGAGACAGAGAGAAATGCCAGAGATGATAATGATCAATCTAGCAGATGGACATTCTCCTGCAACACAGGTCAACCTTCACATTTTGCTGTTAAACCTATTCCTGGGTTTATTTGGGGTTCTGTTTCTAAAAATGGCATCCGTTTTGCCTTATCATGTCTAGTTTTGGAGATACAGTCCAGCCTATTTATACACAGATTTTTTATACACAGATTTGACTCAACACAAATGGCCCCTGCAAATGAGAAGGAATGTGCTGATCCCTGAAGAAGGGGAAGAATGCATCCCTTTAAAATCAGTTTTAAAAACTGAATAGTCCTTTAACAACAGCCTCCTTAATGAGAGAGAGAGAGAGAGAGAGAGAGAGAGAGAGAGAGAGGGCAGCAGGCTAACAATCCATCAATCCTTCTCTCACCTTTGGACCCCTCCCTTCCCCCTGAGCAGGTGAAAGAAAGGGATCATTTTGCATTGGTGAAGGGAGGGGCTGAGTGAAGTGCTGATGGATTGTCTTCTTAATGACTCTTATGTTAACCCCTGCTAATTCGGTAAGAGGTACTTTTTCAAGTGGGTGCTCCTTTTTTTAGCAGGGGGAGAGTAACTGGCCCACCTCACCCCAGCAGAGTCTGTTCTAGTGGCTGTCTGCTTGTATTCATTTGTGTCTTTTTAGATTGTGAGTCCTTTTGGGACAGGGAGCCATTTAGTTATTAAATTTTTCTCTGTAAACTGCTTTGTGAATTTTTAGTTGAAAAGCGGTATATAAATACTGTTAATAATTAATAATAATTATAATTATCTTAGAGTCAAAAGGTCACCAAGGCTGTTTTTCAATCACTGGAGCAAAGAAACTTTGTTTTTTTAAATTGATTTGCTATTGTTCGTTGTTGTTTTTTTAAATCCATGTGAGTGCTTGGAAGGGAATCTACTCGAATAATTAGTCTCAACCTGTATGGCCTTGCCTTGTTAGTGACTAGTTTAAGCAGCTTCCTATGAGCTTCCTCACGGGGAAGCTGCTTGAAGCATTCACTAATGAGGCTATGCTGTATTTCCGAAACTAGACATGATAGAGCAAAACTGATGATTTTTTGGAATCAGCACCCCAAATTCATATAAAACCACCATAGATTTTGAAAAAGTTTTTTCTGACCTTTAATTTTGCAGGCCTGTGTCATTTTAGAGGTGTCCGGTACCAGCCTATTTTTGGTCCACCTTTGGAAATCATTCTGGCTTAAGAGTTTCAGCACATCAGGAAATGAAAAGAAGACCATGATGGTGATAGTTTTAACTCCATGCTATATGTCTGCATATCCTTACATATGCAAGTTGACTTTCTCAGTGGACTTGCACATCCTTTTCTGAATCATTCAGTATGTGTCTAGAATAGTGGTTCCCAGAGCGTATGCTGAGGCACTCAAGTCAGTCGTGAAAGGGACTGAAGTGTCCTTGAAAGATTAACAGCCCAATCCTAACCCGCACTGGAAAGGGAGGCCGGCTGGCCTGCCCCATATCCAGAGCGGGGTTGGGGCTGCCTGCGGCTTAACCCGAGGCAAGGGGAAGACATTCCCCTTAAGCTGGGTAATGCTGCAGCAGCCCAAATGGGGCTACTCAGATCTGTGCCACCTAAAGAGGTGATGCAGATCTGAGCAGCCCAGAGTTGTGCCGGGTCACCCATGAGTGGGGTCAGGTTCAGGCCTAAGTGCTGGATCCTGGCCCCATCCCCTGCTCTGCCTCAGCCTACCCATAGGCCTGCTGCCACCACCCGCCCTTCCCTGCCCCGCCACCCTCCCCCCGAGCTCCCTAGACCCGTGTGCTGGCCCAACGTGGCTGATGCCACCTTAGCACATCCATGCACCAGCCTCCCAGCTCCCGAGATGTCACAGAAGTGCCTTACAGCACTTTTGTGACACTCTGAAGTCAGCACAGGGGACATGTACTGGCCTATCTCAGAGGTAGGATTGCTCACTGAGCCACCATGTTGGATGAATACACGGCCCCATGTAACATTGATTGCCCACCCGTCTCTGCCACTGCCAATATACAGATGCTGGTATCATTCCTAAGATGTGCCAGAGTTTTCTATTGCAGTCTGCACTACATCTGCAGGGCAATCTCAGAAGCATCATTATTTTCCAAGATATGTAAAACACAGGTGATTGAGCAAAGGAGTGGACCAGATTCTGGGAAGCTATATTAACTGTGCTATCCCGCTATTGCACAGAGGAAGCTGGCCCATTGTTCCAGGGGGTTATCAAGAAAATACATGCATAACTTTTTGAGAGTAGAGTGAAGCGTGCCTTCCATTTAAATCCGGAAAGTACTGTGGCTCAAATATACTAAGTATGAGAAGGACACATGGGGACTAGGCCAAATTTCAGGGTAGGCAACCCAGGCATCTCAGTTAATCTTAATGTTAAAAAACTTCTGTAAGGTTATAGAAACACATTTGTTTCTATTTGCTTATCTGTGTCGTGATGCACACCTCTGTGTGAGGAAATTTATCATCTTATGTCATGGTTAAATCAAATAAATCATGCATCAAAGTGATGAAAGAGACTACAAATGTTATAAAGTTGTGGTATTCTGAATCTGAACAAATGGAGGGGATACTAACTGCTCATCTCACATGAGGCATCACGTGGTCTAAGGCTGGCCCTGTGCCCAGAACAATCAGTGGAAGCCAACCGGTTGGCAACCTTCAGTCTCGAAAGACTATGGTATAAGCCTACAGCATCAGGTATTCCCAGGTGGTCTCCCATCCAAGTACTAACCAGGCCTGACTCTGCTTAGCTTCAGAGATCAGGCATGTGCAAGGTAACAGTTGCTATACCAACCATTGTAGGCAATAAGTCAGCTCTAGACTATATTTATTTGCCAATATTTTCCTTCTAGCTCACACAGTCCTGTGGTGCTGCAGCATGAGAACTTCCCATGAGAAAGGGTAGGTATGTCTTTCACTGGGAATATGCAATTCAGAGGAATACAGAGGTCTTACATTGTCCATTCTCGTTTTAAGACTGTGACTCAATTTAACCTGGAAAAGCTTCAGAAAGTGAGTTGAACTAAGATTTGAATGAACCACAATGGTTCCATACATGTAAGTCAGCTAAGAATGCCAATTTCTATTGATCTGAACACTCAGAAAGTGTTCACTGAGTTCCACTTCTTTGGTTAAAGAGCATAGCAGTTGGACACTGGCAGCTCAGAAGAGAAATGCCTGACATTCATGTTCTCTGATTTGAAAGTTACTCCTCTAGATGTATGGCATAGGGGCTGGTTGCTGCTCTCTTCTACAGGTCACGGGAACAAGTCTTGGGCTTGCTGTCTTATGTATCTAGAACATCCTATGTGACAACACAGATAGTCCCTGAGAGTCCGTTTGGATTTCACTCATCAGAGATAATCAGGAAAATGTCATACATGCAGGGTTGAAAGGGTCAGCACTCCTCCATTAATTATCTTATACATATCTCAACCTCTCTTCATGTCCTCATTTTCACTCTCCCATTTTCATGGAGTGGCACCATAAACAATAATTATGAATATTGCATTGATGTCCATTTTACATGCATTCCTCCCATCTCAAATTTGTAACTTAATCCCTTCAATATGGCACTATATTTGGTCTGAACCTCACTCTTTTTGAATGCTAGATTTTGGGATTGTAGCATAAGTCCCAGAATCATAGAATTTTACAGTTGGAAGTGACTCTGGAGGTAATCCAGCCCGACCCCTGCTTAGTACAGGTGACTACAGGCAAGGCCTATGAGAGATGGTGCAGAAGGTATATCATACTTGAACCCGGGGTCAAAAAGGGGCCCAGGAACCAAAGCTAGGAATTTCCTGGAATCTCAGGAAATATTTGCATATACTGTGTGAAGACTAGCATTCACATTTGGTATAAGCCTGCATAGTTCTATATACAGTATTGTTATTTGTAGAATTTATGAGCTAATGAGGAAGCGAAGAGGTCCAAAAGAAACTTTGTAATCCCTGATAAAATTCCGCTCAGAGGCTCTGACTGGAGCCTCCCTGACAGATGGTTATCCAGCCTTAGCTTGAAAACCTCCAGTGAAGGGGAGCCCATAAGTGCTCAAGGAAGGCTTCTGGTGCCACAGTTCCCACACATGAGTGGGTTTTTGCTCTTGTATGTGCATTTTTGTGTGTGTGTCCCTAAGCACATATGGAAGCATTATTTTGGTCATAAGAACAACCTTGATGGATCACACACAAGGGACAGTCAGTCTAGTATTCTATTTCCAATAGCACCTATTCAGGTGCCTCAGAGAAGCCCACGAGCAAAGCTTGATGGCAGGAGCTCTTCCACAATTAATCACTATAATCCCATCAGTGCTGGCTTTGAAATAATAAACAGATTAATGCATTTACTCCAACCACATCCTTTTTCTAATATGACACAAAAAGCAATGGCACTGGGCCACCCCCTTTGTCCTGCAGGGAATTAGTTAAACCTTTCCCACAAGAGCGGCTTTTTTTTTTCTCTCCTTCAAATCCCTCAGCAACTCTTTCTTAATTAAGGTCTCTGCACTTTAAATATGATTAAAAACACTCACCGGAATGTACAAAATTGTACCACTCCCTGCTGGCATTAACACTAATGAATTGCTTTCTCAGCGCAGGGTCACAATATTGACCAAAAACACCACCCTGGCACATGACAAGACTGCAAAGGGATTTTGTGTCAGAAATTCTGCAGGGAGTCATTAGCATTTGGTAGCATTTGGAGGATCGGCTTGGGCCAGGCATGTACATATATTTGGCACAAATTCTAACCAACTTTTCTCCACAGACACAGCTGTGCCAATGGGGCATACAATGCATCCTGCAGTTGGGGGGCAGTCATGGAGGCCCCCTCAAGGTAAGGGAATGTTTGCTCCTTTACCTGGGTGCTGGAAAATTGGTTAGGATTGCGCCCTTTGTGTGTGTGTGTGGGGGGGGGGTGTTAACAAACCATTACAAATCTATGGCATACCAATGCATGCACTTCATTATATGGCACCACTAGCAAGCATGGTGCTTAACATCCAACTTGAGGAAGATTTCTGTGTACCTCTCTTACGACCCTGCAGTAACTCATGCCTTTGGTAGTTCAAAAGGTGAGTAAAAGCAACTCCCATAGTCCCCTTCTTGACCCTCCCTCCTGCAGACTTCTCCACTGCCACCAAGTAGAAGTTCTTTATATAGCTGTTTCCTCCAAAACAGCCTTCTGCCTTGGGACATCTTTTGCTTATCATTCATCCATGTTATCAGTACTGGGTTGAGAGGGACTGGCTATTAGATGTGGGGTAGAAAGACCCCAAAACTCAGAAAGCTAAGGCCAATGAATAACGATAGAGTCTAAGGCTACAAGTTTACTAGTGGCCTTAGAAACACAAAAAACAAAAATCACAAGAGCATATAGGGTAAGAAAATAGGCATGAACATATCCAGCTAACCTTAGCCAGACATGTTTCATGCCACTGTAGGAATTCTGCAAGTTATTTGTTTATCCAGTACTGTCTAGTAGTAGTAGTAGTAGCAGCAGCAGCAGCAGCAGCAGCAGTAGTAGTAGTAGTAGTAGTAGTAGTAGTAGTAGTAGTAAATATCTATAAATATTCTAGGTCCTTGGGAAGGACTCAATATTTAGAAAACACTAGCCATCACCAGGTGGGCTATGATGATATGATGATGTAATTACTGTATATATCACAGCCCATGCCAGTGGCATAGCTAAGGGGGTGTAGGGGGTAGCAGTTGCACCGGGCATCAGGCTTTAGGGGGGCAACAAGCTGAGCGTGATAGTAGTGACCAAAATTGTAAAAGTCTTGGTATGTGTGAATAATACCATCATGTTATATATCATTGGAAAGGTAATTTAATGCTGAATGCAGTGCAACAAACCGCACTGGAATATCTGTATTCTATCAAACGTTATGGCCAATTAACCAGAAAATGAAAACACAACTGGCTTGTGGAACAAAAAGTGGATTTGCGTAACTCCAATCTGACCTATAAGACTGATTGTTTTAAATAAATAAAAAGTTATTGGTTCCATGCTGTATCATAATAACATCTCCTGAGTTCCACTGAGATGTTATTATGATACAGCATGGAACCAATAACTTTTTATTTATTTACATAATAAAATTTGATTTAGTCATGCGGGTGGGGGGCTACAAAATCTTTGACCCCGGATAGCAGGTGGATGCCTTAGCTATGCTACTGACTGGGGGGGGGAGGCGACTAGAGCAAGTGGGTGGTGAGCTGATGGGGGGAAGAGGTAGGTTCCTCCCAATTTTCACTTTTTAAAAAGCCCAGGCGTGATGTCACTTCTGGTTGTGACATGACTTCCGGGGCAACATTTTGAACTTGGCACCGGGCTACACGATCATTAGCTAGGCCACTGGCCCATGCTGACCTGGTTATAGTCTACAATACAGGATCTAGCCAAGATCCAATGAATCAGAGAAAAATTGTTGTAGGATTCTTGCTGTTACAAGCAGCATTGTTTTCTGGAGCTGAGCTGCTGTAATTTGCTCAAGACCAAGAATGTTGAGGTGATTCTTCAGACTTCTAGGTGCTGCGCCAAGGGCTGCAATGATATTTGGCAAAATATTGACCTTCTTCTCCCAGAGACACCCAAGTTCTACTCTCAGTCCTTGATATCTTGTGACCTTCTCATGTTCTTTATCCTCAATTCTTCTGGGATTGCAATACCTATTATCCAAACTTGATTTTTCTTTTTGTCAAGCACTATCTTGCGTACTAGATCAGTGGTTCTTAAACGTTTAGCACTGGGACCCACTTTTTAGAATGAGAATCTGTCAGGACCCAACAGAAGTTATGTCATGACCGGAAGAAACATCATCAAGCAGGAAGTTTTTAACAATCCTAGGCTGCAATCCTACCCACACTTACCCAGGAGTAAGTCCCATTAACTATCATTGTTAAAGGCATATACATAGAAGCCTGTTCAAAGAACAGATCTGTAACATTTCCCCAAATGCCATTACATACCATGGTTACCATCAAAGCAAATACAGGTCCAACCTTGTTACACACGGATTTTTTATACAAGAATTTGACTCAACATGAATAGTAACTGCAAATGAGAAGGAATGTGCAGATCCCTGGAGAAGGGGAAAAATGGACCCTTTTAAAATGCTTTTCTTACTGTTGTAGAGATTTTTATCTCAACATGATGAGAAGGGACCTTTAAATTAAAGGAAAACAGTCCTTTACAATAGTTAGAGAGAGAGAGAGCAGCCAGCTGACAATCCAGCAATAATTCTCTCTCCAATTGACCCCCTCCCTTCCCCCCTGAACACATGAAAGAAAGATAATCCTTTCTAAGGGCCTGGAGAGAGACTGATTGTTGTTTTGTCATCTTAATGACTCTATCTTAACATCACAAAGGTCAGCAAGGCTGTTTTTAAATCACTGGAGCAAAGGGACTTTGTTTTTTAAACTGATTTGCTATAGTGCAATTTTTGCCATTCACATGAGTTCTGGGAACGGAACCCTCGCAAATAATGAGACTCAACCTGTACATTAAAAATAAAATATTGAAAGGAGTGGGGACCCACCTGAGATTGGCTCACGACCCACCTAGTGGGTCCCAACCCAGAGTTTGAGAATCACTATTCTAGATGTTTATCTGCCTGTTGTTATTGTTGCCAATATATATAATATAATACAGTGGTTCTCAAACTGTAGGTCCAGAATCCACCAGAGGGTCGTGACCCAATTTTCTGTGGTTCATTAAACTGACAGGGAATATTAGGCTGTGCATCAAGGGTTAAACAAGCTGCTACCTGAAGAGGAGAGCACTGCTGCCCAATCACCCTTATACCCACATCCTTTGGTATTTATAAATCAGGCAGCAGCTTCTAGGGCCTCTAAAGAGTTTGAGAACCACTGATATAATATAAAAAAAAAACAAATAACATATAATACATACTAATATATAATAAGTATAATAATGTGTAATATTATTTAATAAAAAAAATAATATATCCAATAAATAATAAGCAAAAGACAAGCATACTTCCTTCAGCTGCATAGAATACTCACACAATTGTGGTATAGTAGTTAGAGCAGTGTTTTTCAAACTGTGGGTCAGGACCCACTAGGTGGGTCGCGAGCCAATTTCAGGTGGGTCCCCATTCATTTCAATATTTTATTTTTAATAGATTAGACTTGATGCTACCCTGGTATGTGACTGCATTGGGGGAAATGTTCCAGACCTGTACTTTTAACAAGCTACTATGTATATTCTTTAAACAATGACAGTCAATGGGACTTACTCCTGGGTAAGTGCGGGTACGATTGCAGCCTAGGATTGTTAAAAAATTTCCTGCTTGATTATGTCACTTCCAGTCATGACATCACTTCTGGTGGGTCCTGGCAGATTCTCATACTAAAAAGTGGGTCCCGGTGCTAAATGTGTGAGAACCACTGAGTTAGAGTATTGGATTTGGTCCAGGAAGCCCTATGCTCAAATCCTCACTCATTCATTCAGCTTACTGGGTGACTAGGGGTCATGCACTATCTGTCAGACTAACCTACTCTGCAGTGCAGTTGTGAGAGGAAAAAATGGGCGAGAGGAGCCATGAACACTGCCCGGAGCTCCTTGGAGGAGAGGCAATATACCACTGTTACCCTGCTCATGCCCAATCTCATCTGATCTTGGAAGCTAAGCAGGGTCCGGCCCAGTTAGTACTTGGATGGGAGACCGCCTGGGAATACTGGGTGCTGTAGGCTTATACCATAGTCTTTCAAGACTGAAGGTTGCCAACCAATATACAAATGCGAGAAATAAATACAAACATAAAGCACTGAGAAAGGAAGAGGAAACTATTAAAGATATAGAAGCCTTGCCAGGAACAAGAAACCATGGAAACCGTTTTCCAGCCTGCAACTCATCTCGTTCCGACAAGTTGCTGTTGGAATCCAAAGGGCAGCATGCCGGCAGAATGCCTTTCCTGTCTGTCTGTTTTATGACTGCTTTAAGGGCTGACAGGTGGTGGGATTCTACCCCAGTTGCCTACACAGAGTGACTGCCTGCATATTCATTGTGACATAATCAGATGCAAATATGCACTGAAGACCACTCACTCCTCTTTTGACCTTCACTTCTGGAAGAGATATCACCTGGCTGACAGGTGCTGATAAGCTTGCCGCATCCACTTTAATAATTCAGCGGAGAGTTCTGCTCTCCAAATCCAGCTGTGCTAGGTTTATCAATCCACATCCAAGCCTGATGAGGTAACAAAAGTGCATCTCGCACACCAGCATCTTGTCCCATGTGCTGCTTTGGCTTTGTCTGATCTGGAATGCTGGCATCTATTAGGGCATAAAATTCCTCTTTGGAGAGTGTCACGATTATATAGGTACCAAAGCTCAGTTTGTTGGGTGACCTGGCAAGACCTAAGCAGTAGTGGACCTCCCCAGTCCCATGCCCTGGGGAAAGGTCTGCGATGGCACCTCCTGCGGAATATTGCCACCCCCCCATGCTCAAATCCGCCCCCTCCCCCCACTTACCTGGTGCACACAGGTAAGTTGCACGACTCTAGGACATGTTGGGGAAGCCTCCTGAAGGTTCCCCGACACGTTAAACAGTGCTTCCTGCAAGCTGGAAACACAGTCTCTGACCCCATAAGGAACCTCAGAGAGGCTTCTGTGGGGCCATAAGGTGCGTGAGGCTCCGCACCCGGGGCATTTGCCCCATCAAATGAATGGGCATACACTTCTTTCCCGCTCCCCTGGTTTTGACACCAGTTGTCCTGTTCCCACCTGTGAACATAAGCAGATATTTGCAAACATACAAAGTAACCTCTATTTTGCCATTTCTTTTTTGAATGTGAATTTTCAAGAATGAAATTCAGACTGCAATGTCTTAAGATGGAATTTTACCATAACATTCCACATTTCAGTTCTTATTGGCAGAGCTGACCTTAAGCTGATTTGCCCAGCTCAACAAAATTGGACCCTGCACTGTACAGGGCCTTGAGCTGGTGCAGCAAGCAAATCGCCTGCTGCCGTGATCTGGGTATTTTGGATGCCGATGGTGAGCAGAGTGCCCGTGTTGTGGGCCTGCTCGCCCACCCTGAGTCCAATTGGCCAGAAATGGGCCTCTTGGAAGCAGGAGGTGACGATGTCCAACTGGGTTCCCACCCCTCCTCCCTGAGGGATGGGGCTTCCTCCAGGCTGGCGGGGGCAACCACTCACTTACCCCAAAGAGGAGGGAGATGTGGAGTTCTTGAAAGTGGTTTGTATGGTCAGTTTAATCTTCTTAAAGCCTTTATATTCACTGGGGCCTTGTTATACCACAAGGGCCCCGATCCACAGTCCTTAGCCACGAGTTATGTTGTTGATGTGGGGATCCCCCTTGCAGCCCGCTGTCTGCTGTTCCACTGGGTGCTGGGATGCCTTCCCTCTGGCAGGACTGGCAAGCGGGCTTGTTGGTGATGATAAGGGTTTCCTGTAGGGTACCCCTTGGGCAGCTCAGGGGTGCCTGTCAAGTGCAAGGGGTTGCTTCTGAGGGGAGACATGGAGTCCCCTTACCATGAGGTGCCTGGAGACCCCACCAGGGGTCAGGTGCTGCCGCCCTCTGGTGCCAGGGTGGGGGGTTTCCTCTGCTGTGGGATTTCTGAGGTCCCCCAAAAGCCCTGGGCTCCTGCCCCCTGGCTAGCCAGGGAGTTCTTTCCCCTGGCGTTAGGGACCAGTTGTCCCAGCAAGGGGCTTTTCCGATCCCTTCAAAGGTGGGGATGAGCAGAGGTTTTGGCCAGGGGGCACTCGCTTCCCCACGCCATCCTCTCCAAGTTGGAGCCCAAGGAGCAGTGACCTCCCTTGCCTGTCGCTGGGCTCCTTATGAGCCTGCCAGCCAGCCCAACCACCCCACCCATTCCAACCTCAGGCTTGGCCGGAGATCTTGTGGGATCTCAGGCTGTTCTGTGGCCCCGCTGAGCCCACAGCGGACACACTCCAGTGGCTCAGCTGACTGGCATGTCCCATTGGGTGTGTACTCAGCACCAAACTCTGGCACCAGGCCCAGAGGCTGAAGGAACCATCCTCCCTCTGGCCCGCAGCTGGCCCAGGCTCCATCACGCTGGTACGCTCCTGCCCCAAGGCTGCTCTGGCCCCTTAGTTCCCAGGGAAAACCCCACTATGGAACCAGGGCCCAGGCAACACATCATCACATCACCATGAACGATTTTTTAGTGCCACACATCATGCACAGCACCACCAGTGCTTAGCTCATCACAGCTGTAGCTGCTGTGGCTGTATGGTGAGTGGGGGGGGGGGCTTTGTGGCAGGTAGGGGGCCCACAGGAATGCTCTGCATTGCGCCCTACCGCTCCTGGGGCAGGACCAGCTTACTCGAATCCCTTGACATGGTTGGCAACCTTCAGTCTCGAAAGACTATGGTATAAGCCTACAGTACCTGGTATTCCCAGGCGGTCTCCCATCCAAGTATTAACCAGGCCTGACCCTGCTTAGCTTCCAAGATCAGACAAGATCGGGCATCTGCAGGGTAATCCCTTGACAGTGCTGATGTTATCAGGAATCGAATGTGAAGCTTCATAAGCTGTTGCCTGCCAAATACTTACACAGACTAAACACCATTGCATGGCCGCTATCACCAATTCTCAAATACCAATACCATCACAAAGATATAACATAGCCATAAATTAAATAGCACATTCTGTCAGCAACCCAATTTTATCTAAATGCGATTGTATGCCATCCAAACATGGACAAAAGAAATATGAAATATCACATACTGAAATTAAATATCAGATGTCACATATGTCAAATACCAAGTCTTGGGCACAATTCAAAATATATTCTAAGGTTGTTCTGCGATGCACCACCCATTTTCTCCATCTCATCCTCAGGTGATGAAAACGGAGGGCCAATTTTAGTGATCTTTTTAGGCAAGTGGAGAATGTCGGAGCAATTTCTCAGTCCATTAACGGGTTCCTGCTTTTTCCTCAGAAACCCCCAGGGCTCAGTACATTCATTGAACATTCTGGGGGGAAAGTATGGCAGCTGGTGGGAGCCAGGTACTAAGATCTCTACAATGACCCTGCAGCTGCTGCCACCACTGCAAAAAAGCATCCGGAAGTAAAAGAGGGGGACAGCTACAGTCTCTATTTCTCAGAGTTTCTCTGGTCCTCCCTTGGAACTGCCCCCAGTTTCAGCCTCACTGAATTTTGATCCTAAAATCAGTGCCAAAATCTTTGTTGAAAACATGTGACTCAGCATTGTTCAAATGACTATCAGGTGAATATTCAATATTAAAGTCCCCAGAGGAGAATTCTGAGATGCGGCGTGGGGAGCAAATCCAACTCCACCTTTGAATAATGCAATGATTGGCAATAAAACCTATTGCCCATGAAGAGATATTAGAGCACGTTTGGAGCACTCCGAATTACAATAACAGATCCTGCAAAAAGCACACCACAGCAGTACTAGGGATGTAACACGGTTCAGTGAGATCCGCTCTGACGCCGGTGTTTCAAATGTGGCCATCTGTTTCTGTTCCGAAATTGCCAGATAAAACTATAAAACACTGTACAATTATTGGAATCTCCACGTTCAGCATCTGTAAAGAGCCACTACCGTTGCCGTTGGAGAGTAGGGTTCTAACTAGATGTCGGAAGCTGCAAAATGCAAGCTATTTATAACTGCGGTTTAATGCAATGGCTCAAAAACTTTGCCGCCATTGCCAGAGTGGATGTGCTACTTTTAGTTCACGTGGGGATGGTTAATTGTTTCGATATCTCTGTTTCACTGTCCTTCCCCACTGTGCAACCCGGACATAGCACATAGCACACATTCATAACATTCCCATTTGACATTTTTTCACCCTATTGTGCTTGTCTAGAAGAATCTATTTTAAGAATGGTGTTTTTCTTTCTTTTTTAACAACATAATTAAAAGAAGGAGGAAGTCATCGTGTTGTACTTAATCATAGTTTGCTACAGAATATTCAAATTAATATGAAGGGTGGGGGGGGGTCTTTTTGCTATTTATCTTCTGCCTCCAAATTTGCATAGCTCTCCTGGTTATTTTGTTTACTGTACTGCATAAACAGATGCAACAAAATTGCCTCCTTTCTGGTGTTCATTAATGTTTAAGTTAAATTCATATTGCACCTTCCCATTAATATGCTCAAGGCAGCCCACAAAATCAACACAATGTAGAGCAGTAACATTAAATCAATTGAAATGATAAAGACAAGAGTCATTTTATGAGATGTGCCAACGATCCAGTAGAAAATTGAGGCCTGTCCTCTCCTGTTGCTGGCCATTGATTGTCAGTGGCTGCAGCAAGGAAGAAAAATGGAGGGCTCCTCTTGGCCTATGCTACCAGAGGATGATGCTCTTCTTCCAGCAGGAGAGGTGACTGATGCAGGGCTCAGCTTTGCCCCTCCTTGTTCTACTGGTAGTGATGTTCCCTATGCCAGCTAACTTGACAGCATCTCAGTTTGTTATTGCATTTACTATATATTATACTTTTGTGTGCACAACAACATGTGTGTGTGCACATCTACCCCACATGCAGTTGCCCATGCACCACCCAATAAACACATGAAACAACGTTTTGAGTTAAAATTGGGCCTCGTTTACTGACAGTAGTGCCAATTAGCAAATCGCTGCAAACACTGCAGCTGGTCATATCTCCATACAGTCTTTCCCCCTTTAGTGTGGGCACCTACAGTATGTCATTCTTCCCCCCCCCCTTTTCCAGTGTTCTCACCCTGTCAGAGCAGAACATCATCTACTGATGATCTCAGCTCCTCTACACCAACCCCAAAAGGGTTGAGGTAGCTGAATTTCACTGTACAACCCAAGCTGGATAGCCTATGAGGTAGACTTTGCAACCCAAGCCTGAGGGAGCCACAAGCCAGCATCCCCAAGCCAGATTGCCTGTTGAGATTGCTTGTGGTTCCCCCATGCCCCCTTTTGCCTCAGAATGCACGCCGATCCCCATTCCTACTCCTTTGACTGAGATCCTTTGCTTCTAATTTCCATATTTGCTAAACACATGTTCAAAAGCTCACCTGTATTTGTTCCTGAAACTCTGTTTTCACCTTGACAGCTGTTTCTTCTCTCAGAGTTGATCATAAGAGGCCCTGCCCGCAAACATGTTTTGAACTAGTTGCTCCTGTGATGTGGGTGGGCGACATCATTCTCTTGAATCTGATGACATCTAACTTTCATGGGGCATGTGACCTGGCGTGGATAAGTCCTAAGAAGTTGTTATACCCACTCCATGACTTTTTGGCATTCTACGATATGTACATTCTTTGACTACACATTTTTCAAGGAAAAAAGACACTTTTTGTATGTGCTTAGCGCCCATAGTGGAATATTCCAGAATGAACTCCTTTGGTATTCTTAGTTTTCATTTTTAAGCAGTTTAAATAAAACAGATTGCAAGGGTTGGTCAGTTATTATGAGCCAGCTGAATGTATTGAAATGAAGAGGTGAGGAGATTACATTAAATGTGCAAATATGACCAAACTGTCCATGTACTAAAATTTTCCACAAAGAGAGGAGAGGAAATGTTCTCTATTTCTAATTTTGCTCAGCTGCACAAATGTTTATCACAACACATTTACCTTTACAGCCATCTACATATTGCCTTATCTTGATCACATTTTAAAAGCATTTTAATAATATTTTTAAAAGGTTCCAAAAAAGGTTATTACTCAAACCTTTCAATTTTAGACACCTTCCTTGAGATAATTGAATCATTCACAACAGAACACTTCATCTAACACAGCCACTACATAAATCTCCAAATATTCCAATCCCTTTAGGGTTCAGTGAAATTGGAAATTACTTATTGTACTCTGTCAGAATGCTTAATTCAATGGCAGGCAGTCACAAGTTCCCTTTTCCTCAGATGAGATTTTATGAAAATTCAGGGGCATATAACTGAAGTAGAGAAGTAGTTTGCAGCTGTGGATAAACTCTGTGTTATCAGACTGATGGGAAACAGATAGCTGACCCTCACATCCCACAGCTGCAATTCAGCTGAAATTACTGATGGGCAGCCCAATCCTAACTCCCCAACGCAGTGCCTACTGTATCGCACAAGGCAATTTTAGCCTCTCTGGGTTGGGAACAAACTGTCATACCAGCATCAGGACGATACCAAAGAACAAGTCAGCTTCAGAGCTGAGCACCTGACAAAACACGTGATTCTTTAATAACTTTTTAAAGGCAAGGAAAAAAGAGGCCCCTTAACCTCCTAAATCAGGAAATTCCACACACTACCATGAAGAAGACCTTGTCCAATGGGCACACCAGACAAACCTTGCTCAATGACAGTCATGAAGCAGAGCCTCCCTAGAAGATCTTGGTGTGTAGACAGAAAGACCAAACTGGAAAGATAGATACATGAGGGGAACCACTGCCAATTTTTTCCTAGAGCTTTTGTTACCAAAAGGGCTGTTTTGTTTAGGGGAATCATTACACTGCCCTTATTGGAACCTTAGGATCGTAGGCTGGATAACAAGACGGCATAATGCAGAGAAATTCCCTTTTGCTTAAAGAGCAGACTGAGAGAAAGATAACTTTTAATAAAAGATTTTAGTTTTATTACAAAAGCACAAAGGTAAACATAATGCACATGGATAAATGATGTGTATGTTTCTTGGTCCTGGTACTTGAATCCAATGTACCTAGCTTTCATGGTGGTTGCGTGTGGAAAGTATGCATCTGAGGAAATTAGAAAAAGGAAAGGTTGTAGGGAAGGATTTTAGGGATCCCTGGTCTGCCAAACTCCAGCTGCTAACTAAAAATGGGGAGAGAAGGGGAGAAAAAGGGGGGAGAAGGGAAAGAGTTTCAGGCGCAAGATAGTTACCTGTCCCATAGAGTAGTTGGATGGGTGGGGGAGAGTCCTGTGAAGAGGATCCTCTGACACAACACAGATGTGTTGGTCCTTGGAGAGAGAGCCAGCATGTGTGAGGGGAAGCCCTTACTTAAAAGGGGTTCGAGACAGTGCTGAGCTGGATGATAGCTTGATTACTACCACACAGCAGGGTGCTTGGAGTGTGTAAAACATTGAAAAGATCAGAATGTCAGTTATCAGCAAAATTCAATGGGGTCTATGGCTGGGTTCCTAGATGGGGGAACTTAAACAATACAATGAATCAGCAACACAAGAAGGCAGTTCAAGTTTGCATACAGTACTACAACATACAACAGTGATACAACAGTGATTGGGTTAGGAGACACTTTTGCATACAGTTCTTAAACAGTGATTGGGTTAAAACAATACAATGAATATAGTAATGTAGGAGACACTTAAACAATGATTTAAGATGCCAGACTTCCTCCCATAATGTGTGACCATGGGGAGGTGGTGGTTGTGTAACCATGAGCTTGTGACTTGACCAGAGTTTTGGAAATGTGGCCTGTGTGAGAAGTTTAGCCTGCATGATATTTTAGTCCATAGTAACATAACCAGATATAGAGAGAAAATCACAACGAAAAGGAAAAAGGGGATTTTCACGTAACACTTTAAGCTATGCTGGAAATCTGCAGCTGATGATCATGTTGGACAATCTGATATAGATTTACTAGAGGTTTGTGGAACGTCTGAGAAGAAGAAAGGTTGTTCATAGATAGTTTGCTAACACAATTTAAGCACTGAAGTTAGGGAAAATACTGTGGTGCTAAAGTCTACAAGGCTTGTGATTAACACTTTCAAGCTGGGAGGCCAAAGGGTCTTTATAGTCTAAGAATGGAAAACAAAAACAAAAAAAAGGGGGGAAAGGCTGCAGATATATATATTTTTAACCCAGAATAAAATGTATTTTCTAAGAAGTTCAACATTTCTCAAGGGGCAGTGGTGATAGTAGCAAAGATGATGGACTGTCAGAAGTATCTGCTGCAGTGAAATCTTTCAGGAAAAAGGTTTATGTTCAAAACCTTTGAACATAAGGGATAAAATGCATCAGAGTAGCATTTCAGTGAAAGAGTTCCAAAAGAAAGCAAAAAGAGAGTCCTGGATTTATGCACTTCATAACAAGTGTGGCAACAATCAGATATCTTATGTGCTAGGATAGTGGGAAAACTGTAGCACTGAAATGAATACGTGCAAAGAGTTTTGCCATTCATATTTGTTAATTTGCTTTTATCTGTTTTTAAATTATGTTTTTAATTTGTTTTAACCTTGTAAGCCGCCTTGAGTCCCTCCGGGGAGAAAGGTGGGGTAGAAATAAAGTTGTTAATAATAATAATAATAATAATAATAATAATAATAATAATAATAATAATAATAATAATAATAATAATAATATTTTCAAGAACTTTCACATTCAAATTCCTATTTTGAATGTGGTCTTTTAACCTCAAAATTCAACATTGAAATGCTTTAAAACTGGCAGATCTTGATTGCCCTGGCTTCAAATATGAAATTTCAGAAGCTGTCACTTGTCGGATACTAAACACTATTGCATGTTTCTGTCAAATGCTGTTAGATTTAAAATGCCATTAAATGTCCTGTATCAAATAACTGTCACATATTAAAAACTATTGCTTGTCATAAAATCCTGTTGAACGAAATTGGGAATGGTAGCATGATTGGATGTGATAGACGGTTTGGCACAGTGAGAGGACACGGGGACAAAGGAGCAAATAAGCAGCCCACCCTGGGGCATTCCATGTACAAATGCTTTTATGCAAATGCCTGAAGTCTCCGAGCAAAGATGGGAGAACTGGAATGTCTGGTGACAAGGGAAAACATTGACATAGTGGGCATAATGGAAACCTGATGGAATGCGGAAAATCAGTGGGATACCGCAATCCCGGGCTATAAACTCTACAGGAGGGACAGGCAGGGGCGTATTGGAGGTGGGGTGGCCGTTTACGTTAAGGAAGGGATAGAATCCAGCAAAGTAGAGTCTGAAGGCGGGTCCGACTCCACCATAGAATCTCTGTGGGTTAAATTACCAGGCCTCAGGAGCAATGTAATACTGGGGGCGTACTATCATCCTCCAGACCAGAAACCGGAAGGGGACCTTGAAATGAGGAAACAGATCCGGGAGGTGACAAGGAGGGACAGGGTTGTAATCATGGGGGACTTTAATTATCCTCATATAGACTGGGTCAATTTGTGTTCTGGTCACAAAAAGGAGACCGGATTCCTTGACATGTTAAATGACTGTGCCTTAGAGCAGCTAGTTATGGAGCCCACCAGAGAACAGGTGACTCTGGATTTAATATTGTGCAGTACTCAGGACCTGGTCAGAGATGTCAATGTTACGGAGCTGTTGGGGAACAGTGATCATGCTGTGATCCGTTTCAACATGCACATCAGGGGAAGAATACTGGGCAAATCTCTCACAAAAACCCTTGACTTCCGACGAGTGGACTTCCCTCAAATGAGGAGGCTGGTTAGAAGGAGGTTGAAAGGGAAGGTTAAAAGAGTCCAATCTCTCCAGAGTGCATAGAGGCTGCTTAAAACAACAGTAATAGAGGCCCAGCAGAAGTGTATACCGCAAAGGAAGAAGGGCTCCACTAAGTCCAGGAGGGTGCCCACATGGCTAACCAGCCAAGTTAGAGAGGACATAAAGGGCAAGGAAGCTTCCTTCCATAAATGGAAATCTTGCCCGAATAAGGAGAATAAAAAGGAACATAAACTGTGGCACAAGTGATGTAAGAAGGTGATATGGGAGGCCAAGCGAGACTATGAGGAATGCATGGACAGCAACATTAAGGGGAATAATAAAAGCTTCTTCAAATATGTTAGAAGCAGGAAACCCGCCAGAGAAGCGGTTGGCCCTCTGGATGGTGAGAGAGGGAAAGGGGAGATAAAAGGAGACTTAGAGATGGCAGAAAAATTAAATGAGTTCTTTGCATCTGTCTTCACGGTAGAAGATCTCGAGCAAATATCGCTGCCCGAACGGCCCCTCCTGACCAAGGAATTAAGTCAGATAGAGGTTAAAAGGGAAGATGTTTCAGACCTCATTGATAAATTAAAGATCAATAAGTCACCGGGCCCGGATGGCATCCACCCAAGGGTTATTAAGGAATTGAAGAATGAAGTTGCTGATCTCTTGACTAAGATATGCAACTTGTCCCTCAAAACGGCCACAGTGCCAGAGGACTGGAGGATAGCAAATGTCATACCAATCTTTAAAACAGGAAAGAGGGGGGACCCAGAAAACTATAGGCCGGTCAGCCTAACATCTATACTGGGTAAGATGGTGGAATGCCTCATCAAAGATAGAATCTCAAAGCACATAGATGAACAGGTCTTGCTGAGGGAGAATCAGCATGGCTTCTGTAAGGGTAAGTCTTGCCTCACAAACCTGATAGAATTCTTTGAAAAGGTCAACAGGCATGTGGATGCAGGAGAACCCATGGACATTATATATCTGGACTTTCAGAAGGCGTTCAACACGGTCCCTCACCAAAGGCTACTAAAAAAACTCCACAGTCAGGGAATTAGAGGGCAGGTCCTCTCCTGAATTGAGACCTGGTTGAAGACCAGGAAACAGAGAGTGGGTGTCAACGGGCAATTTTCACAATGGAGAGAAGTGAAAAGCGGTGTGCCCCAAGAATCTGTCCTGGGACCAGTGCTTTTCAACCTCTTCATAAATGACCTGGAGACAGGGATGAGCATGAGGTGGCAAAGTTTGCAGATGACACCAAACTTTTCCGAGTAGTGAAGACCAGACATGATTGTGAGGAGCTCCAGAAGGATCTCTCCAAACTGGCAGAATGGGCAGCAAAATGGCAGATGCACTTCAATGTAAGTAAGTGTAAAGTCATGCATATTGGGGCAAAAAATCAAAACTTCACATATAGGCTAATGGGTTCTGAGCTGTCTGTGACAGATCAGGAGAGAGATCTTGGGGTGGTGGTGGACAGGTCGATGAAAGTGTCGACCCAATGTGCGGCAGCAGTAAAGAAGGCCAATTCATTAGAAAAAGGTATTGAGAACAAAATAGCCAATATTATAATGCCGTTGTACAAATTGATGATAAGGCCATACCTGGAGTATTGTGTCCAGTTCTGGTCACCGCATCACAAAAAGGACGTAGTGGAAATGGAAAAGGTGAAAAAGAGAGCGACTAAGTTGATTACGGGGCTGGGGCACCTTCCTTATGAGGAAAGGCTATGGCGTTTGGGCCTCTTCAGTCTAGAAAAGAGACGCCTGAGGGGGAACATGATTGAGACATACAAAATTATCCATGGGAAGGATAAAGTGGATAGAGAGATGCTCTTTACACTCTCACATAACACCAGAATCAAGGGACATCCACTAAAATTGAGTGTTGGGAGGGTTAGACAAAAGAAAATATTTCTTTACTCAGCGTGTGGTCGGTCTGTGGAACTCCTTGCCGCAGGATGTGGTGACAGCATCTGGCCTGGATGCCTTTAAAAGGGAATTGAACAGGTTTCTGGAGGAAAAATCCATTATGGGGTACAAGCCATGATGTGTATGTGCAACCTCCTGATTTTAGAAATGGGCTATGTCAGAATGCCAGATGCAAGGGAGGGCACCAGGATGCAGGTCTCTTGTTATCTGGTGTGCTCCCGGGGCATTTGGTGGGCCACTGTGAGATACAGGAAGCTGGACTAGATGGGCCTATGGCCTCATCCAGTGGGGCTGTTCTTATGTTCTTATGATTTTCAAGCTATCTGCTGGAAAAAAAGGAAAACCTGGGCTCTTTAGAAGCTGATGGGCTATTCCTGAATGGAAAACTCAGTAATTACTGACAGGTTTCCCTAAAAGACAACTTGTCTGTCAGTCCTAGTTTTTCTGTCCAGTGAGTAGCCAAAGTGGGGACGTGGTGTGTTATACAGAGCACTTTCTCACTTTATAGTGGACAGTGGTGAGGCCCATCAGTGCTGCACATAAAATGTACACTCTATACCCCAGAATCCTTGACTATATGCAGGGGTTTCTTAGCAAATATCTTGGTGTGTAGAATGTTGAAAAAGTTTGAAAATCATTCATTCATTCACTGCCCAATCCTATCCCATATTGTTGGTGTTGATGCAGCTGCCCTCATGGAGTTAATGCTGCATCCAATGGTGGTGGGCAATCAGACAGCCTGTAGGAGGTAAGTTAAAATATTTTTTATTCACCCTCCTCCCCTGTAGGCTGCCTGATTGCCTATGAGTTTCCTCAGACCTATACAAGTCATTTTGCTGGCATAAGACTGAGGATTGAAAAGGGAGACCTAGGTAAAAAGGGGATAGGATCTAAGGCACTTTGGCACCACTGAAATCCACCCCTCTCTCTCCCGGTCCCCTGCCTTTCCACCAAAGTTAAGGATAACTTTTCATTTTTAGGAGTTACAGGAATGCTTCAGTATCCACAGGGGTTCTATTCCGGAACCCCTTGCAGTTAAGTGAAACCATGGATAACCAGGATGCTCTCCATCCACCCCTGGAAGCTAGCAGAGCTGGCCTCCCCTTGTCTCCGGAGGCTTCCTGAGGTCCGCAGAGGCTATGTGCAACTGCCTGCTGCCGCTGCAGGCCTCAGAAGGTCTGAAAAGGCTGACAAACACTCTTACTTCTGCTTCCGGAGGGAAACCAGAAGTGATATTTTTAATGCCTTTTAAGGCATTGGGAGGCCTGGGGAAGCCTCCCAAAGTGTCCATAAGTAACTCGTCCTACCAAAATTTCAACAAATTGCCACCCAACTCAATCCTTCCCCCCTGCTGGTGCAGTTGTGCTGAAAAGGCACACAGTGTATTGAGTGGGGGATGGTGGAATGGGAGGCTATGAAAGAGAAAGGTGATTTAAATCCCCTTCCCCCCCCCCCATAAGCCTCTCGCCTTGCAATGGGCCTCTTCGGACCTAGTGAATTCACTGGCACAAGTCCAAAGCAATAAAGGGGATGAGGAGGCAGCTCACAGAGGGGATAGGATCCAGTGTGCACTATTGCCCCCAGATGCACCCCTTCCTGCAGCCCCCCTGCCCCATTCCTTCCCCCTCCCCACTCCATTTTGCCCCTCCTCCATGTTCCGCCCTCCCCACTACCACCTCTTTGCCACCTTACCGGCCTCAGCAGGTAGCTGGTGCTCCATCAATGCACAGAGGAAGGTTTCGGTCTTCCCTTTGGTACTCCAGTCATTTTTCAGTATTTGCCGCCAGTGGAATGCATGTTCTGCCATTGGAAGGTCCAATTGGGCCATTAATTTAACAAGAAAGCATCACTACGCTCCAGAGCCCAACACTATGTTTCCTTCCTCGCTGATGCAGCCACACCAAAAAGGTGCATACTGTATTCGGGGGAGGGGGGGATAATGAGTCTTGGAGGGGAAAGGGAAATTATTTCCTCTTACCCTTCCATAAGCTTCATGTTTGCCAATGGGTCTCCTCAGACCAGCTTTGTATCTAGCAGAAGTCTGAGGAGAAAAAAAAAATACAGGGAACCTCTGAATGAAGGCAATAGCATCTGGCATGCACCACTGTCATCAGTTGCTCCTCCTCCCTGCACCATTGGCAGCCATTTTACAACAGCAGTAATCACTTCCGCTGTTGCAGTGGGACCTGTAGGATAGCCCAATCATAAGTCCCCAAATCTTTTGGTGTCTCCCACCTCTGTTCCCCCCCTCTGGCTATTTGCTATCCTAAATAATCTTTTGGCAACATGTTATGAAGCTATATCCTCTCTTAAGAAAAACAAGTTTTTATTGACATTACTTTAGAAAACTGCCAGCCATTGGGCAGGTTTAGATACGATCAATAATGACCTAACTGAAACGGTAAGATCATAAAATGAGAATGTTGTTGTTTTGCTTGGAAGATATTTCACTTGTGGCAGGTGGAATTTATAAAAAGGACATCTTGATCTGAGTGTTTTATTGAATAAAGAATCATGCATACTGTCAGGTACAAATCTTGGTACTCATGTTAATCTCAACAAAAAAGCAGATGAGAGTAGATGTCTTAGAATGAGGGAGGTACCTTGGCTCTTTAAAGAAAGAAACCTGAGCTCCACTTTACCAAATAAGACAGTATCGTATAACAAAAAAAGACAGAATCTGGGCAAAGGGCAGCTTTTTTCCTGAAAGAACTATTATTGTTATTGTTAATTTATATCCCGCCTTTATGCCCAAAGGGCACACAAGGCGGCTTACAACATTTAAAAATACAACATGAAAAACAATAATTAAAACAATTTACAAATAATTAAAAATCTAAAAACAAACCCCGTGGATTCTCACATAAAAAGCAAGAAAGCCAGCCAGCCTGTCAACAATTAAAACCTTTTTGAAATAAAAAGGTCTTCAGTCCACTAGCAGCTTCACAAGGGGCAAATAATTGTTGGGACTGCAGTACAGAAGGAGTCACCTCTCCCCCCCCCCCCAACCTTCATGGCTTCAGTCTAGAATTGATTGGGTCCCCTGCAGCTGACTTTAAACAAAATGAAAGAAGGAAGCACAGTGTTGACATCATAACCATTTGCCTCAAAAGTGATCAGGGATATTGCGGCACCTTAAAGAGTAACACATGTATTTTGGCATACATTTTGTGGGCCAGAGCCCCCTTAATCAGATGCTGCTGCCTTCTGTTCGCTCCTGTGGCAGTCTCCATATACACTACTCAGTGGAGTAGCTCTGCTATAGGGAAAATGGCCCCTCCAAGAATAAAAAGGACAAAAAATATGCATTTTTTTATGCCCCAATCTTACTGTGCCTCTGTGCTGGGCATAGTGTGCTTTATGGTGGTCACAAAGTGCAACCCCATTCTGCACAGCCAAGCAGCTGCATGCCAATGACATCCAAGAAGCCATGGTAGTTGCCCTCATCTCTGGAAGAAGTGCCTTCCCTGCCCACAAAGGGGCACCTTTTTTCCTGCATTAATGATAAAATCTAAATAAAATTTTGCTGCTGAACTATGACTTCAATTGTAGGTGTTCTAGCTAACACATCCTGCTTTAGAAAACACTGCAGGACAGATGATTGGCAATAGTCTATTGCATAGTAAATGAGAACAGAATATAGTGGGTGGAGAAGATCCCAACAATATTTAATTGGGTCGCGGGGGGGGGGGGGTAAGAATAGAAGTCTTAAAGTTGGCTGAGTGTCCCTATTTGCAGCTGTGGAACTTTGACTACACCATTGTGTGAATGTGCATCCATCCTAAGCTTACTCCAAGCAATTTGAGGTGGCGTTTCAGTCTCAGAAACAGCCCTTAGAGGATAGATAGAACACGTAACTTGCTCCAAGTCACACCTTTGCTCAAAGCTCACACCATGAGCTTTGAAGTCATGTGGAAATTTGAAACTGGCTTTTGCATGTACAAGTGAAACACATGAGAACTGGACTACACAGGCCCTTTAGATAGTAAAGATCATGTATAATAAATGAAATTTTCTTATCATATCAAGCAAGTACTGAAATGTGACTTATAGATGGGGTATGGTGCTGGGGTTCCATGCCCACATGAGGGTCCACACCTCAGCCAAATCCTGATGTGGCAAGGTTCGACTGCTCCTCATCACCTCTTGATAGGCCATGGCCCAAGTGAGGATGCTTAATGGACAATGTTGGGAGAGCAGCAGTAGCAGTGGAACATCTTCTCCTAGATCCATTTCACAACTCACAGATGTGCTGCATCAGTGTCTGGGGCATTTGGGCAATGATAAATAGCTGTGGGTGTGGGGGGGGAAGAGAACTAGGATATTCCGCTGTTGCTCTGTCTGGATGCCACTGCATTCTTGTGAGCTTCCTCACTGGATAACAAGGTAGAAGATGGGTAAGAGTCCAACCCTGCCACTGTAGTTGTGGCATGAAGGAATATTAGTGCCCATCAGCTGCTTGGTTCCTGGGCACTAGAGGAGAGTAACTAGGGCACACATATACTTCTCAAAGCAGGAGGAAAATGAACCATTGAGGATCCCCTGCAGAATTTTGTCCTGCCCCCCCCCAAAGAAAAGCTAGAGTCACCTGTACTAGCACCTATCGATAAAGAACTTTTCATGTTTTCATTAGGATACATTTGGAAGACCTCACATCTAGATAACTTCTGTGTGCTTTATACACTCTTATTTCACCATGAAACAGCTTGGATTTCTGCATATTAAAAAGTACACTTTAAAGTGCCAAGAAAATCAGTGTTCCTTAGAGCGTATCCCAGGTATCTTTTGAAGTGCTCACAAAGTACAATAAGGAAGTTTCTGATTGGGGAAAAAAAATCACAAAATGTAGACAAATTCCTCAGTCTTTTTCCCCCTGTTGGTTTTTTGTTCATGAAATAATAGTATGCTAAATTGCTTTCATCTACTTCATACAGTAATGACCTTGTGATGCTGATATGCTAATGTATTCAAATGAGACATTATGTTTCCAAACCCAGTAGCAGAGATTTAAAAAAAAAAATAGACTTTTGGACTAAAAATAGACTTTTGGACTGAGGACTGTAAATTGAACTGTGTTCACCAAGCTGAATGGTATCTTAGCTCTGGAAATAACTGTCTTGTCAAAGACTGTGAATAATGTAAGGTGACACAAATATTGTTTGATAACAACATCACTTTAATAAGAGAGTTTTGCTTGTTGAGATTAAGCTGGGGGAAACTCCTAGGCTATTAAACCAGTCAGATAACAGTTTAAATAGCATCAAAGTCTGATTTTCATGAGAAATTAATGTATTTTTTTTGTTTTTATAATTATGAGTAATAACTTATTATCAAATAAATGAAGCACACTTATCAGTGATACACAGAAACAGGTCATGATTGACATTCTGGATGGTGATATAAAATCAGAGACCTGGAGAACTTTCCTGATGGCAGAACTTAATCTGAGGGTTTTCTAAATATTCACTTCAGAATCTGTTGTCAGTGCCAAAGAGGTTCCTCAATAAGAACACAAAACATGGGGTAGCCATGCTGACCCATTAGGAAAAGTTGTAAATCCCACAGTCTGGTAATATATTTTTTAAAAATATATGTTCTGCCCCTTCCTGCCACCATCTCACCCCCTGGCCACCCTTATCTGAGGCAAATGTGACACATAGACTTGAGCAGCAAACTTCCAAGTCCTCCAGAACTCTAAATGAGGCTGCATGAGAGAGAAGTTGGGCATGGTGTAACAACTCCCAAATCTGCACTGTGCTTTGATGACTGTGAGAGAATCATTTGGAAGACTTTACTAGATTAAGCTCAGATGGTGGGCCTTCAGAATGAAACTATGGCTACCATGAGGAACAAAATAAAAATAGAGATTTAGCAAATATAAAATCTAGCAGTTACTCTGTCCTGTCAATGACAGAGACAATAATGAAAGTCAGTTCGTCCATTTCTACCAACATTTCCCTGCAATACACAGGAATGTGGAGTGTGTTTGAGGGCAGTGTTTCTCAACCACTGGTACTCATACAACTGGTGGAACTTGAGGTGGTGTCCAGTGGTACCAGTGAGACTCACAGACCCCCACCACCTGGCAGCAAGACTGCAATACAATGCAACAAACAGCAGGAGGAGGCTTGGCTTGGCAGGCAGAGCTCCAGCATGCACTTTTCACTTACTAGAATAAGCCCTCCCAGCTGCCCTGAGCCTCTTACTGGTGTTGGTCACGTTGCATCTGGCTTCCCAATCAAGAAGTAACCGGTAATGATGTCATCACCAATTCCGGTGCTACTTGCAGTAAGTGGACCATGTGAAGTGATACGGCAGGGGAAAGACATTGAAAAACGCTGTTCTAGCCAGTTCACACTGTGCTGATCAGTGAACTGTAGGCCATGTCACAGAAACTTCAGGAACATATGGGTGGGGTGGGGTCTGCAACATCCAAGTCAATGTAGGAAGTGTTTCAGGAAGGAAGAAGATTGAAAAATCACTTTGAAAAGTACTAGATGGTGTTTACTTGCAAATCTTCGCTTACAGCTGAATCCTACTCAATTCCCTGCACGGGGATTGTAGCAGTGCCAATTCACCACATCCCGCAGGGTAATTTTGACATTTGGAGGCCTCCTTCAGGGAAGGGAATACCCACCCTCTCCTGGGCCCAATCTGCCCTCTTCCTTGCCCCATCACCTCCCCATTCTGTCCACCCCTGCCCTGTTCTGCCCCTTCCTGCCACCATCTCACCCCCTGGACAACCTAATCTGAGGCAGCAGGCACCCCTGTTCCATTGTTGCAATGCCACTTGCCATTTCCGGCGGCACTCAAGCTACGCTCTCCAGCACTGTTGCATTTGCAACAGCCAGAAAGCATGTTACACAGCCAGAACATGCATTTTGATGGCATAACAGTCAGATAGGATTGGGCCGTCAGCCATGAATTTTGGACAAGCATCTACCTCTCAACCAAATTGAGAGGGGTGTTCTGAGGTTAAAATGAGAGAGCATCACCTTGGGTGCCCTAAGCGACGTGGGGGCGGGGGGGGGGGAGAAGGCAGCAATGCTGAACAAATAAAACTAACTATGCATATGTAAATCAGCTGTAAGTCACCAAGTTTGTTTTCACTTTGGGTGCCCTTGAGTAACGGAAAATAGCTCATTAAGCAGCTGCAGTGAGAGCAAAGCCACAGATGACATTTAAGTAAACAGTATTTAAAACATATGGGAAGCTGTTCAAAATAAATGATGGAGAGAAACCTGCATGGGGGAAGTAGATTTTTAAAGAGTTTAACTGGCTTTAAGATGTATAATCACTGCCAATTAACAAGGCAAGTTCTAAAGTATGCATCACCCTAGACAGGGCCCACTTTTTTTGTCCCTGCTCCTTTGCATCCTGCATGCCTCTGCACACCTCCCTCGCTTGCGTACCAGTAATATTATTCTATCTATCTGTATTAATGCCTCCCATTCCAGTTTTCCCACCATCATCTCTGCACAATGTAAGCAGTAAACTCATTCTATAGTTTTACATATTGTGCTCACTTACAACTTAGCCTTCGTATACTCACACTTTCTTCTGTCTCAGTCCCTACAACTGCAGTTGGAGGAACTCTTGTGCCCCAATCCTATACCCCACTAGTTTACACAATGCAGGGCGCAATCCTAACCCACTTTCCAGCACCAATATAAGAGCAATGCAGCTCTGAGGAAAGGGAACAAGCATTCCCTTAATTTGAGGAGGCCTCCATGATTGCCCCCCCAAACTGCAGGATGCAGCACATGCCCCTTTGGCACGGCTATGCCAGTGCTGGAAAGTTGGTTAGCATTTTGGCCGCCATCATGCTGCTGGAGCATACGCTGCATGCTGTGATGGGAGGGGCATATTGATGGTCTAGGAGAGGCAGCAGTGGACCTCCTGCAGACGCGTGTGGCCTCTGGGAACCAAGTGCCTCAGGAACTAAGTGCCAGGTAAGGCACAAGAGTTTAGCATCTGGGCGAGGAGAAGGCAAGGAGACCTCTGAGTTTTGGAGAAGGAGAGGAGGAGGAGCAGGTAAGTGTACTCATTCTAACGCTTTGTCTTTCTAACTCCCTGTCTTCTAACCTTAACCTTACCTTTAAAGCAACCTTAAATCAAAATTGAAAGTTAGCACCTAAGGGAGGTACATAGGGCTACTCTGAGCAGGAGCAGAGTCCTACTCGTGAGTAAGAGCCCAAGGGTCAGGCATTTAAATCAAAGTTGAAAGTTAGCTGCACCTAAGGTAGCACCTAATCGAAGGAAGGGAGGAGGATAAAGTGGAAAGCAGGTTTTTCTACTTGTTTAAATTAAACCTATACTTAACCCAGGTTAAACTTAATCTAAGTTAGAACATAACCTAAACAGGTCAGTAAAGTGGGACACAGGATCTAGAGAGCAATAAATAATCAAACAAACCCAAATAAAAACTAGCTTGAGGTTACAAAAACAGTCCAGCCTAAGAGAACAAAACTAGGAGGGAAAGAACCTAGGAAGGGCCAATTCCCAACCCATTAAGAGCCCCATTAGGCTAATCCAAGCAGTCCATTCAGGAGCCTGCAGAGTAGGTCACGCCCATCAGCAGCCTTTTGCCTTCCTGAGCTTTTGTAAACTCACCTGGGAAGGCCAGCCCCCTTTCAATCAGGAAGGAAGGAGGGAGGAGGAGCCAGCCAGGAGTATAAAGCTAGGCGGGCCATCGCGTGAGGCTCTCTGCAGACGCGTGTGGCCTCTGGGAACCCAGTGCCTCGGGAACTAAGTGCCAGGTAAGGCACAAGAGTTTAGCATCTGGGCGAGTTCAGCAGCAGGCGAGGAGGCCAGGGCCCCATACACTGCCCTTCCTCTTCCCTTGAGAAAAGGGCTGCTATCCAGTGTACGGTTTTTAAAAGGATCCCTAAATAAAACAACAACAACAAAAAAAAAAAAGCTATGCAGTCAGACAGCCAGCAGCAGGGTGGAGGCTATCCAGTGTTCTGCATCGAGTGCCACATGTATGATTATATGCCTCTGGGGCATAAGTCATGGGTGTGTCCTCGGTGCAAGGAGCTCCAGGCTCTCAGGGAACGCGTCCGCTCCCTTGAAGCCTTGGTGGCCGACCTGGAGAAGCGCAGGCAGCCAGAGGAGGACCGTGGGGAGACTTCCGGGGACGATCAGGCTTTGTCCCAACCTCAGGCGTGCAGCTCCTCGGCTGCCCGGGTGGGAAGTCTCAGGACTGGAGGACGTCATCCTGGAGAGGAGGGAAACAATTCCCTAGGGGGGATCCCTTCTCCAGGGGATGGGCCCGTATCCGAGCGCACTCGGGATACTCCTCGGCGGGAGGGGGGTCAGGGGCTTCTTGTAGTGGGGGATTCGATTATTAGAAACATAGAGAGGGGGATTTGCGACGGATGTGAGGACCGCATGGTGACTTGCCTGCCTGGTGCGAAGGTTGCGGACATCACTTCTCGTCTAGACAGGCTAGTAGACAGTGCTGGGGGAGAGGTAGCGGCTGTGGTGCATGTCGGCACCAACGACGTGGGCAAGTGTAGCTGGGAGGTCCTGGAGGCCAAATTTAGGCTTTTAGGCAGGAAGCTGAAAGCCAGGACCTCAAAGGTAGCGTTCTCTGAAGTGCTACCTGTTCCACGCGCAGGGCCAGCTAGGCAGGCGGAGATCAGGGGTCTCAATGCGTGGATGAGACGGTGGTGTAGGGAGGAGGGGTTTAGATTCGTTAGGCACTGGGGAACGTTTTGGGACAAGCGGGGCCTGTACAAGAGGGACGGGCTCCATTTGAACCAGAATGGAACCAGACTGCTGGCGCATAACATTAAAAAGGTGGCAGAGCAGCTTTTAAACTGATCCCTGGGGGAAGGCCGACAGGAGCCGAGGGGCATCCGGTTCGGGACTCCTCATCCCTATGGGATGAGGATGGGGAGGTTAGAGAACAACAAGACAAAGGCAGAGTAGGAGAAGAAATTGGGAAAGGTAGCGTGATGGGATGTGATAGACGGTTTGGCACAATGAGAGGATGCGGGGACAAAGGAGCGAATAAGCAGCCCATCCTGGGGCATTCCGTGTATAAATGCTTTTATGCGAATGCCCGAAGTCTACGAGCAAAGGTGGGAGAACTGGAATGTCTGGTGACAAGGGAAAATATTGACATAGTGGGCATAACGGAAACCTGGTGGAATGCGGAGAATCAGTGGGATACCGCAATCCCGGGCTATAAACTCTACAGGAGGGACAGGCAGGGGCGTGTTGGAGTTGGGGTGGCCCTTTATGTTAAGGAAGGGATAGAATCCAGCAAAGTTGAGATTGAAGGTGGGTCCGACTCCACCGTAGAATCTCTGTGGGTTAAATAACCAGGCTTGTGCAGCGATGTAATACTGGGGGCGTGCTATCGTCCTCCAGACCAGAAATCTGATGGGGACCTTGAAATGAGGAAACAGATCAGGGAGGTGACAAGGAGGGACAGGGTTGTAATCATGGGGGACTTCAATTATCCTCATATTGACTGGGTCAATTTATGTTCTGGTCACGATAAGGAAACCGGATTTCTTGACGTGCTAAATGACTGTGGCTTAGATCAGCTAGTCACGGAGCCCACCAGAGGACAGGTGACTCTGGATTTAATTTTGTGCGGTACGCAGGACCTGGTTAGAGATGTAAACGTTACTGAGCCATTGGGGAACAGTGATCATGCTGCGATCCGTTTTGACGTGCACGTTGGGGGAAGAATACCAGGCAAATCTCTAACAAAAATCCTTGACTTCCGACGGGCGGACTTCCCTCAAATGAGGAGGCTGGTTAGAAGGAGGTTGAAAGGGAGGGTAAAAAGAGTCCAATCTCTCCAGAGTGCATGGAGGCTGCTTAAAACAACAGTAATAGAGGCCCAGCAGAGGTGTATACCGCAAAGAAAGAAGGGTTCCACTAAATCCAGGAGGGTGCCCGCATGGCTAACCAGCCAAGTTAGAGAGGCTGTGAAGGGCAAGGAAGCTTCCTTCCGTAAATGGAAGTCTTGCCCTAATGAGGAGAATAAAAAGGAACATAAACTGTGGCAAAAGAAATGTAAGAAGGTGATATGGGAGGCCAAGCGAGACTATGAGGAATGCATGGACAGCAACATTAAGGGGAATAATAAAAGCTTCTTCAAATATGTTAGAAGCAGGAAACCCGCCAGAGAAGCGGTTGGCCCTCTGGATGGTGAGGGAGGGAAAGGGGAGATAAAAGGAGACTTAGAGATGGCAGAGAAATTAAATGAGTTCTTTGCATCTGTCTTCACGGCAGAAGACCTCGGGCAGATACCGCTGCCCGAACGGCCCCTCCTGACCGAGGAGTTAAGTCAGATAGAGGTTAAAAGAGAAGATGTTTCAGACCTCATTGATAAATTAAAGATCAATAAGTCACCGGGCCTTGATGGCATCCACCCAAGGGTTATTAAGGAATTGAAGAATGAAGTTGCAGATCTCTTGACTAAGGTATGCAACCTGTCCCTCAAAACGGCCACGGTGCCAGAAGATTGGAGGATAGCAAATGTCACGCCTATTTTTAAAAAGGGAAAGAGGGGGGACCCGGGAAACTATAGGCCGGTCAGCCTAACATCCATACCGGGTAAGATGGTGGAATGCCTCATCAAATATAGGATCTCAAAACACATAGACGAACAGGCCTTGCTGAGGGAGAGTCAGCATGGCTTCTGTAAGGGTAAGTCTTGCCTCACAAACCTGATAGAATTCTTTGAAAAGGTCAACAGGCATGTGGATGCAGGAGAACCCGTGGACATTATATATCTGGACTTTCAGAAGGCGTTTGACACGGTCCCTCACCAAAGGCTACTGAAAAAACTCCACAATCAGGGAATTAGAGGACAGGTCCTCTCGTGGATTGAGAACTGGTTGGAGGCCAGGAAGCAGAGAGTGGGTGTCAATGGGCAATTTTCACAATGGAGAGAGGTGAAAAGCGGTGTGCCCCAAGGATCTGTCCTGGGACCGGTGCTTTTCAACCTCTTCATAAATGACCTGGAGACAGGGTTGAACAGTGAAGTGGCTAAGTTTGCAGACGACACCAAACTTTTCCGAGTGGTAAAGACCAGAAGTGATTGTGAGGAGCTCCAGAAGGATCTCTCCAGACTGGCAGAATGGGCAGCAAAATGGCAGATGCGCTTCAATGTCAGTAAGTGTAAAGTCATGCACATTGGGGCAAAAAATCAAAACTTTAGATATAGGCTGATGGGTTCTGAGCTGTCTGTGACAGATCAGGAGAGAGATCTTGGGGTGGTGGTGGACAGGTCGATGAAAGTGTCAATCCAGTGTGCGGCGGCAGTGAAGAAGGCCAATTCTATGCTTGGGATCATTAGGAAGGGTATTGAGAACAAAACGGCTAGTATTATAATGCCATTGTACAAATCGATGGTAAGGCCACACCTGGAGTATTGTGTCCAGTTCTGGTCGCCGCATCTCAAAAAAGACATAGTGGAAATGGAAAAGGTGCAAAAGAGAGCGACTATGATGATTACGGGGCTGGGGCACCTTCCTTATGAGGAAAGGCTACGGCGTTTGGGTCTCTTCAGCCTAGAAAAGAGACGCTTGAGGGGGGACATGATTGAGACATACAAAATTATGCAGGGGATGGACAGAGTGGATAGGGAGATGCTCTTTACACTCTCACATAATACCAGAACCAGGAGACATCCACTAAAATTGAGTGTTGGGCGGGTTAGGACAGACAAAAGAAAATATTTCTTTACTCAGCGCGTGGTCAGTCTGTGGAACTCCTTGCCACAGGATGTGGTGCTGGCGTCTAGCCTAGACGCCTTTAAAAGGGGATTGGACGAGTTTCTGGAGGAAAAATCCATTATGGGGTACAAGCCATGATGTGTATGCGCAACCTCCTGATTTTAGGAATGGGTTAAGTCAGAATGCCAGATGTAGGGGAGGGCACCAGGATGAGGTCTCTTGTTATCTGGTGTGCTCCCTGGGGCATTTGGTGGGCCGCTGTGAGATACAGGAAGCTGGACTAGATGGGCCTATGGCCTGATCCAGTGGGGCTGTTCTTATGTTCTTATGTTCTTATGTTCTCCTCAGCTCCGCACCTAGGGCAAAGGTCCGTGATGGCGCTCCACCAGAGGCTGTTGCCACTCCCCCTTGCTCAAAAAGCTGCCCCCCCCCCACTCACTTGAGGCTTACAGAGCTTCGCGTAACCTCCAGCTGCGTTGGGAAAACCTCTGTGAGGTTCCCTGACGCTTTAAACTGAGCTTCTGGAAAACCAGAAGCACAGTTTCTGCCCCCGTTCAGAGCCACAGAGAGGCTTCCGCAGGATCCTAGCAACCTGCGCCTGGGGCTTTTGCCCCATCTCGTTATGGGAGGTCCGCTGCTGAGGAGAGGCAAGTGAGTCTCACTACCAAGATTCACCCCTCCTGCTCTCTAACTGCCCCGTCCCCCCACTCCTTGCCCTGATCCTCCCCCATTCATCCCCTAAACCTCCCCCCCAGCTTGCCTGCTCCAGTGGGCTTCTGCACAGTACTGTAGCACATGTGGGGCCTCCAGCTGTTTGAACCTGCAGTCCCACAGTGCACAAAGGTGGTGCACACAAAAGTATTGGGCTGCCCAGTTCACAACACTATGGGGCTAGTGGCAAACTGCCCCTTTGATTTCCTTATATGATTTCATTGTGTAAAGATTAGGAAGAATACTATATATTAATAGTGCCAAGATGTATGGGGGGAGGGCAGACACAAATTAATGGATGGAGGATATGGAGAGAGACAGTGGGGAAAGATGGGCATTGAAACATATTTCATCCTGATGTGCCAGACAAGTTAGTAAAAAGAAGGAAGAGAAGAATTTACAACTGAACTTTCATAAGCCTGGCCATTTCAACAGGTTAGCTTTCTTTAAGATTAGTGAATTAGGGCCCAATCCTATCCAACTTTCCAGCGTCTGTGTAGTGGCAATGCAGCCCCAAGGTAAGGGAACAAATGCTTCCTTACCTTGAGAAGGCCTCTGTGATTGCCTCCTGACCATAGGATGCAGTGCACACCCCATTGGCACCGGCCCTGGAAAATTGAATAGGATTGGGCCCTTAAACATTTAGAAAATATAAGCACTGTCCAGATCTTTGTATAAGCACTGTCCAGCACTGTTTGCTGTCCAGATGCACTTCAATACAGGTTGTGTCTCTCTACCCACTGATTTAGCATCTATTGATCTGACTCACCACTGATACCAGGGTCCACCTTTAAATGCCTTGTAACAAGGAAAAAAAGAGACAGAATCCCATTTCCTATCTGCGCTGTTAAAACACACTTGTTGCAAGTCTCTCGGGGTTAAAGATAGCTTTAAAGGCCCACATCTGGGTTTCTTGCTCCTTCACTGAACTTTTGTGAACAAAAAGTTCACAAAGCAGTTTCTAGAGAAAATCAAATAACTGATTGCTCCCTGTCTAAAAGGGCTCACAGTCTAAAAAGATGCAAGATAACACCAGCAGACACCCACTGGACTGAGGTGAAGAGGGCCAGTTACTCTCCCCCTGCTAAATAAAAAGGAAGCACCCACTTGAAAAAATGCCTCTTACTCAGTTAGCAGGGGTTTGATATAGCAGACTGCATCAATATAGATGTTATAGCGGCTGAGTGCAGAATAGTATCTATACCAATTCATTCTGGGGTAACAATGGAGGAACAAGAAACCTGGAAATCAGTCTTTAAAGCTATTTTTCCATTGATTTGGTATCCACTGATTATTTCATGCACTGAGGGTTCTAGAATGGAACCCCATGGATAATGAGGCACGACTTGTACTAATTTTACTTTTGGTTCAATGTGCCTGAAGTCGTGCTTTGCAGTATAAGATACTCAATGCAAGAATTAGTTGTCCAAACAAGTTGAACATAACACTGATCACCATCTGTGTTCTACCATCTTGCAAAAGAAGAGGAATGGGGCTGAAAAACTAGGAGATGGCTATGGATGCATGGAGGCAATGTTGAAGCAGGAGACTTTGCTTACTTGCTTTTCTCAACTGTGTGCTAACTCACACAACACTTTCAGTTTGAAATATCAAAATAACCTGCAGAGTGCTCAGCAATGCGATTTGCTGTAGGACCACAGCAAAGGGCCAAAACAGCTTCCAGAATGGGGTGTTGCCAAATTTCATACCACTGCTGCCAGTTTTGCCTGTGGTTTGGCAATCGAGAAGCTCTGTGGCACCATTCAGGGGCCAGATTTGCACCATGAACTGCCAGCTGTGCTTCTTCATTGTTGGTAGTATACAAATTCAGCCTATTTTTTTGTTTTGTTCCATTTGAACCACCACCACCATATAAGTGAAAAATTGTTGTCAAACTGCAGTGACGTCCCTTAATTTGGCTTTTCCCATTTCCATAGGAAATAGGAAAAGGTAGAAAAACCTGATAAAAATCTAAATTACCCCATCCAAAATGGGCTTGTTTGTTTTTTTCTGGGCAAGCACCAACTCTGAGCTCAGTGCAACCTCACAAATATTTAACAGTCAGTATTATGATTAATGAGGTGGCTGAGACAATATGGAAGGTAAAGTTGCCAAGAATCACAAATCTGATAGCGGAGACAGAATCATGAATGGGACCAGCAGTTCAGTAGCAGTCTCTGGCAGTCTGTCGCAAGATTACTATGAATGGCATACTACTTGTAGTTGTTTTAGAGAATGATGGTATCTGACCCAGGGCTGGTGATAAAATGACAATGACAAATCATGCTCAGGTATCCTAGAAAATAGTGCCCTTAATTATTTCAGCATCACTGCTGACTCATGACTTTTCCCAGCTGTGCTCCAAAACTGCTTGAAAGCTACATAACCTCTCTGTGTCATTGTCCTCTTCACTGACCTAATATTCATTGTATGTAGTGAATTCACTTGCAGTGGAATCCACTTGAGGGCCTTCACTGTTGGTAGCTCCCTGAAGGTGCCACTTAATGATGGTGTCCTACTTAAAGGACATGGAGCTTGGAGTCTAGGCAGAAGTTAGGGAAGTCTACATTTCCAATGACGCTGGGTAGGACTCCTTCAGAATAGATGAAGTTTTTGTTTTGTTTTGTTTTGTTTTAAACTACATGCATTGTTGGAAAAGAAGGGTTGATTGACCTGCTAGGAAGATAATTAAGGACAGTGGCATTCCCGGGGGAGGGCAGAGCACTAAGTTTTGCAGGGCACCTCAACACACAATGGAAGCGGTCCCTCCCCATTGCCTTTGGAGCCATTCTGGGCAGTGAGAGCAATATGGAGGAGATGCCTCTATGTTGCTGTCACCTCCCAGAATGGCTCCGATGGTGAGGGGCTGCTTCCCTGGTGAGTTCCATGGCCTCCCTCTGGGAACACCATTGTGTAAGGGTGTAGTTCACTTTTTCTTGTGGCAAGCGAATGGTGCTGTGCAAACAGGAAGATATAGCCTACACTAATGATTTCTTATCAGTGGGAATATAGCTTAAGAACATTAAGGATAAGAAACAGTGTGTTATTTTCTGTATTTAGCTTGCTTTAAAAACATATAATAGTGGGAGATATATCTAAATAAAACAGGGTGCAATCCAAAGAGCATCTAGTTCAAAGAGCATCAGTAAGGCACTTCTGTGCCACCGGGTAAGTTGAGAGGCCGGTGCAGGGAACTTGTGCTGGCCTCTGGAGGCTGAATGTTGCCCCAGCAGCACGGGTGGAGGCTAAGTATGTGCTGGCGGCAGACTGGCAGCGCAGGATTCTGGAGAGGGCAGGGGGAGGCGTTGAGGGGGCATTCCAGGGTGGGGGGGAGGGAAGGTAGGGGGTGGGCCCATGGGCAGACTAGGTCTGGGAGGGGGATGGAGCCAAGATCTGGCACTTAGGTCAGATTCTAATCCCCCTCACTGGCCGGGGGGGGGGGGATGCCAGGCTGTTTGGATCTGTGCTACCTCTTTAGGTGGCACAGATCTGTGTAGCCTCATTCAGGCCATTGCCACATTACCTGGGGAAAGAGGAATCAATTTCCCTTGCCCTGGGTTGTGCCACAGCCAACCCCAACTCTGCACTGGATACAGTGCAGGCTAATCAGCCTGCTTGTTCCAGTGCAGGATATGATTGGGCTACCTGTGATATTGGCAACCAACAAAAGAAATATCTCTGCCACCTTTTAAATTATGCATAAACTGATTGTAAATCTCTGTGAGTTATGAATGCACAGAACCTCTCTCTGAAATTTTGCTTAGTCTTCTTGACTTCCCTGAATGCTTCTCATTGTTTCGTTTGAAAAAGGTATGGGCCTACTCACATCTGAACCAGCGAAACCACTGGTGCATATCTGAGTAGCTCCATGTTGAGCTTCCTGGCTTTGGAAAGGGGGTAGGATATGGCGGAGGCCTCCTCAACAATCCCTGCCCCTCCCGAGCCTGATCCACCCTCTTCCCCACCCCATGACACCCTCTCCCTGCCCCTGTTCTGCCCTCCCACCATCCTGTGGAGTGCTTACGTGCTCTGGTGAGTGCTGCCTTCTGACTGGTGGCATGTTTGCAACAGTGTACGTGCTCATCTGGCCAGCAGAGACCAGCATAGGATTGGGCTGTCAGTGTCTCATTCGGTTAGCACAACTGCCCATTGAGGGGGCAGACCAGGAAAGGATCATGAAGAGTACATTCACATTCAACTACTGCCACAAGTAAATGGGCAGCATCACTAAGAACACCACAGGTTTTTCTGTTTGGTTTTTCTGTTGCTTGGTGATGAGGTAACTGTGATGTCACAAAGCAACCTTTGAAGTAGCTTCGTATAAGACACTACGTAGAAATCAATGTCCAAAATGGCCTATTGATTCTAATCTTTGAACAAAATTAAAATGCCTTTTACTGTTTCTAATCAAGATTTGTCACACAAACCAATGAACCCATGGAATTAATAATTCCATGTTTAGCCTTCAATCACACAAGGAAACAATATGACAAAGCAGAGCATGCTGGGCGGACACCTGGGATGCAGTTCCTTTTCAGGAGTGGCCTTAGCAATGGGAATGACCCAAAGCAGTCAAATAGAACAAATATTGTCAAATATTTGATAACGCCAAGAATGTCCTTATGTAGGCAAAAGGGGTGATAGGCTACCTTTTTATTGCATTTTGGGGTGATATGATAACAATGACAGGAGTCAGAGCCCCTAGGTTCCTAGCCTTGCAGGAATCAGGGTCAAATACACACCCCAATACAGAAATGTGTACCTCCAGAGCTGGTTCTCTTCACTCCCAATTAAATATTGCCTAGGTTTCCTCCTGCTGGTTTGTACTGTAACTGCAGGCAACTCTGAACTGGAGCAGGAAATCAGGATTTAGGTAGAAGCAGGAAGCATACACAAACAAGGTTTATAGTGGCATATAAATCACAAGTGCTCAGAAATGAGGATGGCCATTGCAGTTTCAAGCCTCAATGTGATCTGACAGGGTGCTTTGTACGTCCTCCAGTCTTCTAGAGCCCAGGGATGGGCACACCAATTGGAGTCATCAGGTCAACACTGACGGCTAATTCTCCCTTCCAGTTTCCAAACAGCCATGCTAGAGCAGTCAACAAGCATCCACGTAGGGCTGTTTTCAGACACTAAGGGGCACTTTGCCTCTGAGTGTTTCAAGGAGTGATGGTGGTGGTGGTGGTGGTGGTGGTGATGATGATGATGATGATGATGAACAGTCTGACCATAGCAGAAGAGCTGTATCAAACATGGCTAGCCATCTTGGGGCAGGAAGGATGCTTCTGGGTCCTATTATATGTTTGCTTCCTGCTGCTCCAGAATGTTCAGAAAAAGGAAACATGTGCCCTCTTTTGTACCTTGCTTGCTCTGAAATCTCAGGATAGTGAAAAGGCAGCATTAGAGACTGACCATGATGGTCACTGGCTGAATGCCCACACCCACCAAAGAGTTCACCTGGCCAGGCCAACCCCACACCCAGTACTAGTCAGCTGCTGCAGTTTCCATCCCCCATTCACCAATGGGGAGGGTGAAAGATGTTGCCACCTGCTGCCGCTGACCATTCCTGGTCAATGTGAGGGGACATTATGCCCGGTTTTGCCGCAGGACCTCCAGCAAGCTGGCATTGGAACTGCATCAGGATTGGTCTGTCCCTGAATGACAGCATTCTTCAAAACTTACAAAATATTTTCTTAGTAAAACCTGACCAACTGTGCCTAATTAATTCTGTGGAATTATTTCCTAATCAAACTAGGAGAGAAGTCAGAATTTGCCTTCTCAAGATTAACAGGATCTCTACAAATAGAAACACCTCCAAAATCTTTGAAGAAATTTGGTATGTGTGTGTGGGTTGATGTCTTATCTTTTTCCCCCACTTCTAATTGAGACAGCCTCTTTACATTTTAAAATAGTAATTATACCTAAAGTGAATAGTTTGTATTTATCCTGTTACTTAAGAGCATTGAGAGGCCTGGGAGATTTGTTTTCCTATGCAACTATGCAAGTATCTTGTACAACATTCTGAATGCCTAAGATGTAGCCTTACTAGGTATATTGGCCTCGTGACTTTCAGCGCAATCCTAACTTGCGCTGGAAGGCCTGCAGGCCTGTGCTGTATCCAGTGCAGGTTTGGGCCCAACTGTGGCTCAGCCAGGGGCAAGGGAAACTTCCCCCCTTACCTCAGGGAGAATCGCAGTGGCCACAATGAGTCTACTCGGATCTGTGCCACCTTAGCAGAACGGAGCAACCAGGAGCCACTCCACACTGCCCCGGAAAGGGGGCTAGGATCTGGCATAACTGTCCATGGTCCCACCCTCCCCCCACCCAGTAACACCTTCTCCCCACCTCCTTGGCACATGCAAGTACTGCCAATCCTGCCCCTGGTCTGCTTCCATCCCTGCCCCACCTGGGAGCTCCCCCATTCCTCCCCCTCCCCACCCCATTCAACCTTCGCTGCTGTTGGACTCACCTTTCCTGGACCAGCAATGGGCCTCCCGCACTGCAACTGGTTTTGGCAGCATACTCAAAATGGCCACTGGCAGCATTTGGCTACCAGAAACCATTTTACAGCAGCAGGACCCTTTTCCACTGCTGTTAACTCCTCATTTGCTGGTCAAATCTTTGATAGGATTGGTCCATACCATATACATCTAGTGGGTTACATTCAGCTTAATGGATCACAAGTTGTGCAGGGCATCCTCAGTATTACTGAGCCAAAATGAAGCAGGGGCAGTGGCATAGCTAAAGATTGTGTAGCCTGGTGCCAAGCTCAAAACGATGCCCTGGAAGTGATGTCACAACTGGAAGTAACATCACGCCAGGCTTTTTAAAAAGTGAAAATTGGGGGGAAACCTGCCTCCCCCCCAGTAGCTTACCATCCAGTTGCTCTACCACCTCCCCTAGTCAGTGGCATAGCTAAGGGCCCAATCCTATCCAATTTTCCAGTGCTGGTGCAGTTGTGCCAGTGGGGTGTGTGCTGCATCTTTGGTGGAGGGGCAGTTACTGGGGCCTTCTTAAGATATGGAACATGTGTTCCCTTACCATAGGACTGCATTGTGACTACACGGGAGCTGGAGAGTTGGATAGGATGGGGTCCTCAGGCATCTATCTCCTACCTGGGGTCAAAGAAGATTTGTAGGCCCCGCTCCATGACACAATCAAATTTAATTAAGTAAATAAATAAAAAGTGTGCCCCTGACTGGTTTGAGACACTGTGCTGGGATGAAAAGGGATGGTTATTCTCTCCCTGCTTGATATAAGAAGAGCACCACTTGAAGAATTGCATCTTTACCTAGTCAGCAGGGATAACTATATTATGATACATGGAAATGAGAACTGACAAATTAATACCTTTTTGGTTCCATGCTATATCATAATTACATGTCATTGCAACATGTCAATAACATAATAATATGTCATTGCTCTCAGAACAATCAGTCTCATAGGTCGGTTTTGAGTTAAGCAAATCCACTTTTTGTTTCATAAGGCAGTTGTGTTTTCATTTTCTGGTTAATTGGCAATAACTTTTGATAGAATCCAGGTATTCCAATGCAGTTTGTTTCATTGCATTCTGCATTAAATTATCTTTCCAATGATATATAACATGACGGTATTTTTCATACATATCAAGATTTTCACAATTTTAGTCACCAGTGTCAAGCTCAGTTTATTGCCCCCCTAAAGATTGATGCCCGGTGTAACTGCTACCCCCTGCACCCCTTAGCTACGCCACTGAGCAGGGGTGCATTTTGTGAGAATTTTCTCCCTACCTTTGAACATGGACCTCATTTCAATTTTTTTTTACATGGTTACACAAAGGAGGCAAAAATGTTTGTACATATGACCCTGGATCTCCCCCCTCTTCAGTGCCTTCCTTCATCGTACTTGCTTAACCTATCTGTAGCCCAAATCAGTGTCTGCTTTGTTGTTGTTCTTTGAAAGAGATAAAGTAACTCTCACAGTGACTGATCTCAGATGCAGAGATTTGAATGTAGAGGCCACTGCTCCCATTACATTTCAGTTTCTTTTGCTTCATACGATAAATATTCATTTTATTAAAACACAAATGGCCAATGTGGGGAAAAGTAACTGCACTTCTCAGAACATTGGACAAAACATTCCATTAAAAATCTTTGTAAAGAAGCAAGATTAATGGAACCCATTGCATTAACAGAACTTCAGTGGTAGTGTCTTGTTCTTTGCCTTTAATTGCTACACCTGTAGACAGAAGTTAAATCTTCTGCATGGCGTATAAACCTTGCAGAGTGGGGAATTCACTTAAATTGCTTTTCTATTGTATCTAATTTCCATTCTCACTGATGGGGAAAATATTTTTTGTTATGAATGAATGGTGATGCATTTTAGTGCCTTCCCTTTCAAAGAAAAGAGCCATCACAAAAGCCCATTTCTTTTTTATACCCCCTTGTAGTGTCCAAAGTTACATTTTCTAAATCCTTACAGGACCACCCTCAGCCTCTTCTGACAGTATGCCAATGGCTAACATCTGAAAAGTAAAAAACTGGTTATGCAAATAATTAACTCATGTGAGCAGTGTAATTTTGGAGTGGACAACTCACACGCAGTGGCATAGCTAAGGGGTCCAGGGGGTAGCAGCTTCACTCGGCATCAAGCTTTAGGGGGGCAACAAGGTGAGCTTGACACTAGTGACCAAAATTGTGAAAATCTTGGTATGTATGAATAATACCATCATGTTATATATCATTGGAAAGGTAATTTAATGCAGAATGCAATGAAACAAACTGCACTGGAATATCAGTTTTCTATCAAAAGTTATGGCCAATTAACCAGAAAATGAAAACACAACTGTCTTGTGGAACAAAAAGTGGATTTACTTAACTCAAAACTGACCTATGAAACTGATTGTTCTGAGTGCCAATGAGATGTTTTTATGATACAGCATGGAACCAATAACTTTGTATTTATTTACTTAATTAAATTTGATTTTGTCATACGTGGGAGCTACAAAATCTTCTTTGACCCCAGGTAGCAGGTAGATGCCTTAGCTATGCCACCGACTGGGGGGAGGCGACAGAGCAAGTGGGTGGTGAGTTGATGGGGGGAAGAGGTAGATTCCTCCCAATTTTCACTTTTTTAAAAGCCCAGGCGTGATGTCACTTCCAGTTGTGACATCACTTCCGGGGTAACATTTTGAGCTTGGCACCGTGCTACACGATCATTAGCTAGGCCACTGCTAACTTGTGATCACCCTCAACAATTTGCAAACTAGACAACTGTAATGTGTGATATTTTTTCCATTCATAGAAAAGAAGCCATGATCACACATAGCTGTTACACAATTCCCATAAGCTACTGTTTGCATTAACAAGATTGCTCTATTTCACTGTTTCTCAAACTGTGGGTCGGGATCCACTAGGTAGGTCGCAAATCAATTTCAGGTGAGTCCCCATTCATTTCCACATTTTTTTTAAATATTGGACTTGATGCCACCATGGTATGTGACTGCATTTGGGGAGATCTATACAGGCTACAATGTATATCGTTTTGTCAATGACAGTCAATGGGGCTTACTCCTGGGTAAGCATGGATAGGATTGCGGGCTAGGATTGTTAAAAAATTTTCCTGCTTGATGATGTCATTTCTGGCCATGACATCACTTCCAGGGTAATGATATCACTTCTGGTGGTTGTAAAAAGTGGGTCCTGGGCTAAAAAGTTTGAGAACCATTGCTCTATTTTGCAAAAGGTCAGCCAAAAGTTAGTTCTGCGCATGGGCAGATCTGACTCTCTGATAGAGATTGACAGCTGATTTACAGCCCAATCCCTCAGGGCCACAGCAAAAGTCTTTTGCATGCTGCCATGGGCTCAGCCATTGTAAAAGTACTGGAATTAACTTTGTGATGGCTGAGCAGTGGCAGGCACCAGTGCAAAGGCCTGTGTGGGTGCACGGTAGCCTCCTGTGCCAGCATGGGATGCTGGAGACAGTAAGTGCTATGCCAAGAGGTGCCAAGAGGAGGGGAGGCAGAACAGGGCAGGGGGATGGCAGGGGAGGTAGATAATGGGAGCAGGTGTGGGTAAACCAGGCCCATGTGGGGACAGGGATGGCCACAGAGCCTCCCACCTGATCCTATCCCAATACACAAGGTTACTCAGGCCTGTACCAGCAATTTTGCTGGTGCAGGCCCAAGTGGCCCTATAGCACCTGCAAGGACTTTCCTCAGGCAAGGGGATAAATGTCCCCTTACCTTGGGGAGACCTCCAGCAGCCTCATTTGGTGTGCTGGATGCAGTAGTGGCTGTTTTGGTGCCGCTATATCACAGTGCAGGCAGTTTGGTTAGGATTGGGCTGTTAGCTTTGTGATGACAGTATAGAGCCAAATCTGATCAGATGTGTGATTACATGACATCAGGTTGACTATGTGATGCCTGATGGACTGGAATTGCCTCAGGAAGAAGCCCCCCCCACACACACACACACACACTTAGTGTGCCAAAGCTGCAGAATAGGGAAAGAAGCAGCTATCTACAGGGTGTACCAAAAAGGTAATATCTGTTATATGAAACTTGTTGACCCTGATTTTCTTTCCTTCAGCTCGGTTCCACTCTCTGTAGACTGATCTGCTGTCTCCTTAAGCTCCAACTTAGGAGAAGAGATATACAGCATAGCTTGTGAAATTCTCCTAGTTTTGTCTGCATTCAAGCCAAGCAGAACAAACTTTTCTATATAATAGATAACCTCTTTGCTCGCTCACTGTCCATTCAAAAGAGATCATGACATTAACCAGGAGAATCTTCTGCTTCACCTCTTGGCTTTCTCTAGATATGAAGGCAATACTCAGTAGACCAAAACTGGAGTTAACTAGGCTACACCTGTATTAAAGAATTGGAAAGGTAGCTCATTGTGCTGCTATTCAGACATCCTACCGCAGCACTGACAGGACAACAGATGTGGGTGGTACCAGTTTGCCACACACAACCCCCCATCACACACACTGTAACCAGGACATTGATAATGTACTTAATACTGTTAGCAGACAAAGACGCTCGGGGGGGGGGGAATATGAATGACATTGTTGTGCCCACTGTATGTGAATTGGAAGTGTCAGTTGCCTATGTGAAAGAATCAATTGTGTGAAGGGATTGATTCAATTTGGCCATTATTTCATTGGATAAAAATGTCTCTCTGTCTAAACTTGTATGGAAGACACCGAGGGAAAGATAAACAATAAAATAACTTAAATAGGTCACAACTTTATTTAAAGGAAGATGGCGTAGATCCACATCAACCCAAAATCATCATCACAAAAACAACAGTCAACAGAACAAATTTTTTTTTTTTAAAGTAACCAGAATAAAGCAAAAATAAAGCCCAACAGAAATACGAGGGAAAGGACAAATGAAAGATGAATGTTTTCAGCCCCACTGGAAGGCTAATAGGGAGGGCATAGTTCTTAACTGGGGGGGGAGTTCCACAATAATGGTGCCACCACAGAGAAGGCTCTTGTTGCTGCTAAACATGATACTCACAGCAGGGGACCTCAGATAACCTCAAGGGATGAATCGGTTCATTTAGAAGAAGATGGTGCCCCAAGTACTCCAAGTTGTAAAGAGTTTTACAGCCCAATCCTAAGCAATTTACCAGTGCCGATGCAGTCAACAAATGTTCCCTTACCTTGAGGAGGCATTCATGACTGCCCCACCATGATAAAATTCAGTGCACACCCCATTGGCACTGCTGTGAGGCCCCAATCCTATCCAACTTTCCAGCACCAGTGCAGCCTTGCCAATGGGGCATGCACTGCAAGCTGTGGTAGGGGGAGAGCCATGGGGGACTCCTCAAGGTAAGGGAATGTTTGTTCCCTTACCTTAAGGCTGTACTGTGGCTGCACTGGCATTGGAAATTTGGATGGGATTGGGCCCTTACATGTCAAAACAAGCACCTTGAATTGTTCCCAGAAACAAGCATCCAGCATAGCCACAGAAGCGGTGGTCTGACAGAGGCAAACCATCAAGTTCCTGATGATCCAGGAGCATCTAATGATCCAGGATCCGACTGAAAACAGAGAATCTAGAAGAACTCCCCCCCCCAGTTGCAAACCCACACTTGCAGTGGGAACGCAATCCCATTCAGAACAGGTTGACAATTAGCATTGAGGCTGTAGATCTCTGAAGCAAGAGGACCTGTTTTGTCCAGATTTAATTTCAGCTTGTTAACTCACATCCACTCTCTCGTCATTTCTAGGCAGCATGCCAGGGTTCCCACAGCCTTCGCAGCATTTGATGGAAAAGGGAGGTACAGGTGGGTGTCATCCGCATTCTGCTGACACCCAGCTCCAAACCCTCAGATGATCATTCCCAGTGGTTTCCTACAGATATTAAACATCATGGGGGTCAAGATGGAACCGTGAGGCACCCCACATGCCAAAGGCCAGGTCATACAGGCATCCCTCAATATCACTTTCTGCATCTGTCAGGAAGGACATACTTGAACTACTGAAAGCAGTACCTCCAAGTTCCACCTGGTCAATTGTGGAAGGTAAGAGCCTGCAATGAGAATAAACCCTACTAGGAAGTGATTTGTCCATAACAAACAAGTGATCTTAATGTCCTCTATACCCAGATCACTTGCTCACCAACAAACCTTAAAATCCGTAATTTAATATGCTGTGTGCGGCTTGCATTTCATTTCTAACATGATACTATGCACCCATCACCTTGATCCTTCTTCTCCCTGGATTCTTTAAACAAAGTAGGAAGTGCTGAGCAGGCTGGAAGTAGCCAGCTTCCAGTATGTTCCAAACTTCTTGTTTTGTTTAAGGAGCCCACTGGAGTTAAGAGTTAGTTAAGGAGGCCAGATCATCACAATCGTTATGATAACGTTTGGATTCAATGAACATTCAGCATTAACGTTTCCCCAATCAGTCTGCTAAATCTAAGGTTCATTGTATGTGTGTGTGTGTGTATGTGCGCGCGTGTGGGGGGGTTATCATAAGAAAACATGCAGCCACAAGAAATAATTCTGCTGTTTCGTGGCATTCTGCAGATTGATAACTATTAGCCAGGAAAGCCATGGGTGGCGCTTAGCCCACCCACCATTGCTGAATCATACAAACTGGACACTTAAATAAGTTTGTGGTCCTAAAAATGCCTACTTGAAAGAGAGCTCCATCAAAATCAATAGGATCGACTTCAAAGAAAATATGTTTGGAATGGAACCGTTAGTGTGAAATATACTTTCTCTTTCACAACTCTAACATGTATGACAAAGTTTGCCTTCCTCCTCAAAATGTACCTTGCCCATACTGTCTGCTCACTATTTTTTTCTGGTGCTCCCACTGATAGCTAAATTGAACCTCCATGTTCAGAGGCAGTATACCTCTAGAAGCCAGCTGTTGGGTTAAGTGACACGTACTTCTGGCTTGTGTGCTCCCTGGAGGCATCTATCTGGTAGTACTGAAAACTAGACGGATGGTTGGTCTCACCCAGCAGGACCTTTCTAATGTCCTTAATATGAAGGATGAGTCCTCATCACAGAGTAAGAAGTGTCTCAGGTGCAGAAACAGCTGAAAGCAGCCCAATCATATCCCACCCCTCCTCCACTGATGCAGGTATGCCAAAAGGCTCACATTGCATCTTGTAGGATGGGCAGACCTGGGCTAAGGGATCAGATCTGGGAAGGGCCAACACAACCACCAACCTGTCCCCTTCCCGGACCTCATCCGCCCTCCCCTTGCCCCATCACTGCCCCAGTCCACCTTCTCCTGCCCCCAGTCTGCCTCATTCCATCCTCGCCTGCTCTGTCCTGCCTCCCTTGCTGACTTACCAATGTCAGCAGTCTTTTGCAGGTCCATCGCCAGAGGGCTGGTAGGCAATTTGCGACAACAGTATAATGCTCCCTGCCAATGAAACACTAATTCTGGAGGTGGGGCGAGCTCTTAGGATTGGGCTTAAAGGTGTTTCCAGCAAAATTTGGAATTTATATCTGTGTTTTTTATCATGCCTTGGTTTACAGGTGCTTGCTGTGGAAAGGAAGCCCTCTTCTGTGTTTCTGTCTATAAGAGGGCATGCAGAGGACAGATTCATAAAGCTGCAGAACATGGTTCAGCACTGGGCACTTGTGAACTCTCCATTGGGGAGCATCACTATTACTTTATGATGCTCAGAAAAAAGATTCACAGGCCAACAGGCAAACTGAGATCATAACCCAGACTGGGTTTTTTGTTTGTTTGTTTGTTTGTTTTTTGCATCTGTACAAGTGCCTTAACTGTAGAATTGCTGAACAATATGGTATAGTGGGTGGTAGAGGGAAATTAAAAGCCGAGCTCCCAGACACTGTTTCTGTTTCTGAGATTGTAATGTAATTAGACGATGTAACACTTTGTTGGCAATGGAAACAATAATTGGACTCCAACATGCTAATTAGTACAATTCTTTTCATTCTTTTCTCAGTGCCACCCACAGAACTACAACTGCATCCCAGGTCTTTTGATGTATTTTGGCTCCACCCAACTCCCATTGAAAGCAGTGAAGGATACATCCTACTCCAGAAGTGTCTGCACATCATGTTTCTTTGAGATTCTTCAAGATCGGATGGAAGCATAAACTAAATATTCTTCTTTGCTATCTGTGTTAGTTAAAAGAGGGAGCAGTTTCAAATGGCACAGGCATTTACTGGGCTGGACCTTGAGTCTCTCCCTCAAAAAGGAGGGCGGACTGCACAATGGGTTGGACACTGTGTCTCTCCCTCAAAAAGGAGGGCAGACTGCACATCTGCATGATTGGGTACCATGTGGAGTGCTTGCATCACATGTGATGGCACCTGGCTGGTGGAAGGGAGAAGACCATGCCCATATCTTGGTGGAGAAGCAAGCACACACCTCTTGACCACTCAGATATTGTTCCGTGTGATGCAGGCATCTTCCAGGGTCCCCTAATTGCACTGATGGCCAATTGTGCAAACTGTCCCTCCACCCCGTGCTGAGAGGATGAAGAATGCAGCATCCATGTAGTGTCATAGAAGCGAGTTCCATTAGCTGTAATTGTGGTGTTCATTGTTCTATACTGCAGGATCAGAAAATTAGCAATGACCATTTAGCAGTGATCATCTGATCCACCTGGCTGGTGAACTCCTGACTGCTCCTTACCAGTGGTAGTGTCCAAAGCACCATTGTGAGGGACAGGAATCTTATGACAGACTCATTATAAAACTTTGCCCCAGCACTCCCAGCAGCCTGGTGGCAGCTCTGTAACCATGTCTGCATGCATTCTATGGCATGACAATGAAAAAAAGGGAATAAGTTCATCCAGCAAATATCTTAGAGCACTGAGCTTGATCAATCCTAGTGAAGAATCTGGAGCACTAGGGCATCATAGGACCTTTTAAAATAACAGCAGCTCAACTAACAGGTCCCAACACGAGCATTAATTTTTCAAAATTAGGTATTCATAAAAATGTTCAGTTCCTTGGAAATATGGACTCATATGTTGAAAAATCAAAGATCATAAACATTTGGCACAATCCCAATTATCCCTAATTACTGAACTGTCAGGGAGCTACTGGCACAGTCTATTCACTGATCCTATCTATCTTGACAGTTAATCTCCCCAGTCTCTAGTTTTTTCTTCTAATCATCTACTTTACATACACAGGCCTTCCTTGCTTTGTCATTGTACCACAAGCACTGCTTAACGTCTTTCACTGTTATGACCAATAACTGTTGAACTATCTCCCTGTTCAGCTTTACATTCCTAACTCCTCTATGTAAGAGTCGCATTCTGGGAGGGTGGGAAGTAGGCAGTCTCCCTCTACCTTTTTGCCCTTTACATCAAACTATGTATGGACTTGCTGCTGCTCTATGCTCTTTTTACCTTTTTTTTTTTTACTCTGACTGCTGTTTTTAGTATGTGTTAATATGTTTTTATTTGTTTTTAAATTGTTTTTAATATGTTGTAAGCCGCCTTGAGTCCCTTTGGGGAGAAAGGCGGGGTAGGAATAAAGTTATTATTATTATTATTATTATTATTATTATTATTATTATTATTATTATTATTATTATTATGACTGCTCTTCAGAAGCTCTGTATCTCTCACTGGTTCTAAATCTTAAGTGACCACATGTGATAAACCTGGGGGGAGGGACTATTGTACTTGGTGGAGGGTCTATAATCTTCCGATATGTAGATCAGTGGTTCTCAAACATTTAGCACTGGGACCAACTTTATAGTATGAGAATCTGTCAGGACCCACCAGAAGTGATGTCATGACCAGAAGTGACATCTTAAAGCAGGAAGAGTTTTAACAATCCTAGGCTACAATTCTACCCACACTTACCCAGGAGTCCCATTTACTATCATTATTATAAGCATATACATAGTAGCAAGTTAAAAGTAAAGAAAAGTCTGTAACATTTCCCAAAATACGGTCACATCAAGTCTAACATATTAAAAATAAATATTGAAATGAATGGGGACCCACCTGAAATTGACTCGCAACCTACTTAGTAGCTCCCTACTCAGTCTGAGAAACACTGATGTAGATTATCGGGGGGGGGGGGCTGTTGAACTCTGTTCATTTCATGGATGGTCAGGCTCTATAATAAAGTTGGCATCCCCTAGAAACAAAGACTTCACAGGTATGAAGGTTTATCTTTCAAGTAAGATGAGGTGATTGACTAGGCAGCTGATAAACAAAAGTGCTTCCTGCCTTTCAGAAGTAGGTGAGCAGTGGTCCTTTCACTTTCCAGAATAGGAATGCGATAACAATGCAACATTAAGGTATAATATTATGAAGATTCATTGTTTCTTTTCTTGATAAGTGAAATTACCAATAAAAAAAATGGATGCCAGTGACCAGGTGACAGCGCTTTGGGAGCTGAAGTCAGCTTGCAGGCCACCCTTTTTATAAACACTCAGCAGCCTGCTCCAATGCACACCTACTCAGAAGTAAGCCTCACTGCATTCAAGAAGACTTCATCCCAAGAAAGTGTGCATAGTATTGCAGTCCAACTGACCTCACGCCATAGGTATGCATGTCATGTGTATTTCAATACTTACTAAGTTACTATAAAATCCTTTGCTGAATGCAGGGAAAGAATAGAGGACAGAACGTATAGAAATATACTGTTTTTTTGAAATGTAACTTACCTTCAATCTCTTGCTATACCTTACTGGAGTCTAAAACAGTGCCCTGGGTAACTTTCCCAGATCAGGTGTTGAGGCACTCATAAACCCTATTCAGATGACCCCAAATCTGTTTGCAGAAAGACAAGTGGGATTGCACCTGTTGGACCACTCCTGACCTCTTCACATTGTTCTCTTTCTCCACAAAACCTGTGCCCATCCCCATATTTACTGTCATCTGCACAAGATCACAGTTGTAAATCTAAGGGCGCAATCCACAAAAGGAGATGGGCTGGTGCAAGTCCCTTGCACCTGCCCAGAGGTGTCACAAACATGCCATAAGGCATGTTTGCACCACTGAGTGAGGAGGGAGGCCAGCCCAAGCGCCACGGGGCAGGAGCAAATGGTAAGCCCACGCTGGCTGAGTCCGGTCAGCACAGGGCTCTGGGGAGGGGAGGGCGAGAAGGAGGTTTCCGGGACGGGGGAGGACAGGTGGTGGATGGGCCAATGGGTGGGCTGCAGTTAAGTGGGGGTGGGGCCAGTTTCTGGCACTTGTGCTGGTTCCTAACCCTCATCCCTGGCAGCCTGGAGCAGCTCCAGGCTGCTCAGAATTGCACCACCTCTTTAGGTGGCGCAGATCCAAGTAGCCCCATTAGGGCTGCTGCGGCATTACCCAGGGTAAGGGGAATAAATTCCCCTTTCCCCGGGCTGAGCCGTGGGCAGCCTCAACTCTGTTCTGGATTCAGCGCAGGCCAGCTGGCCTGCTTGCTCCAGGGCAGGTTAGGATTGTGCTGCCAATGGATAAATGTCATGTTATGTGCATTTCTCCTGCAATTAGCTGATGAAGTTATGAAGATTGTAGTCTTTGCAATGTTTTGCCGCATAGTGCTAGTTGGAAGAAAAAAGTCTGACTAAATGGATTATTCTCTTTCTAAACAAGGGGATTTTTTATTTTAAATGCGTGCATCTAAAATCCAGGATAATGAAATAATAGACAGCGTTAAGATAATGCCAAAGAAATGAGAAGAATTAAGGGATATTTATTATATGCCCTAGGCTGTTACTTTTTTATTATTTAACTTGGGTTTATCAGAGTTACCCAAAATAAACAGGGTGCTCTGATTTTTGTTCACAATTAATCCTTCTTAAATAACAACAAGAATATATAATCCACTTGGCAGAAACCCACAGTTATCATTTGTTTGCTTAAAGACAATGGAAATTAACACATTCTTTATCTCTTGCCTTTGTCCTTTACCACAAGTACAGGAAAGAACCTCTGCTTGTTATTCTTTACAGCCCTGTTTCAAAGCCCAGAAGCAAATGTAAAACAAATCTATCCCTAGGACTGCCATTTGAATCCCTCTTATGAAAGAAAGTTCTAAAGATCTTGTTTATAGCCAGGACTTCTTTTTGTTCTAGATTCCTGAAGACCTGTAACAAGTTTCCTTGTACAGTGGGTCCTCCTTATCCACGGTTTAAGAACCCACAGTGGATACAGAACCCGCATCTGGAGGATCGCCAGATGAGGACCTCTAGACAAGACTGGAAGTGTCTTCTGATTGTGTCCAGGGGTGTTCTGAAGCACTGGGAGGTTGTGTACAGCCTCTCCATGCCTCAGAAGGCCTCTGAGAAGCCCGTTTAGTTTGCGGAGAAACTGGAAGTGCCTCTCATACACCTTTGGGAGGCCTTCTGAGGAGCAAGGAAGCTTCCTTGCTCCTCAGAAGGCCTCGTAGAGGCACTTGCCGAAATAACTGGAAGTCCCTCTCAAAGACCTTCTAAGGTGCAGGGAGGATGTGCACAACCTCCTTGCACCTCAGAACACCTCCAGATGTGACCAGAAGGCAAGTCCAGAGGTCTTCTATGGACCCACCCATGGATCTCAGTATCCGCAGGTTCAGTATCTACAGGAGGTCCAGGAATTAATCCCTTATGGATACCAAGGTCCTATCTGTACTGAGTCAGAAGCCATTTTGTCCAGTACTATCTACTCTGGATGGCAGAAGGCAGTGGAGCTCCAGCATCTCACTCTGGAGCCTTGTCTATGCACGGCTTAGCTTCTGCCCCTGATCTGCCACTGTTGCACTGTGTTTCAGCCAGGGTTGGGAAAGTCCAGTGTAACTTGACTCGAGGCAAGTCAAGAGTAACCGCCCGCCTGCCACTGGACTTGAAAAAGAGTCATAATGGGGACACTTTCCAAGTCACCCTTTAGTGACTCTAAAGGACTTGAGTCGTGCCGCCCCCCCTTTAAAAAGCCCATCGCGGGGAAAAATGGGGTTGCTGCCAGCGTGTGTGTGTGTGTGTGTGTGTGTGTGTGTGTGTGTGTGTGTGTGTGAGAGAGAGAGAGAGAGAGAGAGAGAGAGAGTTCTCTTTAACTACTCCCCTGCTGCTCTGCCCCATCTGTAAACAGGGTAGGAGGGGTGGGTGGGACTGCATGAGAGCAGGGACAGAAATGGCAAGAGGGAGGAGGGTCATGCGCAGCAGCTGCGAGGCTTACCAGGATGACCTGATCCTTTGCAGCCCTACTCAGAAGTAGTTCCACTTCAGCCAGTCATTCCATGAGGCTCCCTCCTTCCCATCAGCCACGCAGTGCAAAGCGTGGTTGCTAATGATCTCCCTCCCCACTTCCCTGCTTCCTCCCCCTCCCTGGACTTCTCAAGCCAATTGTAAGGCAAGAACTCCCTTGGCTCCTCCTCTTGCTCACCCTTAGCCAATGAAAATATCAGAATGCCCATCCTTTGTCCAAAGATAATCTGTTCCTTCCTTCCAATCAGAGATGGGAAAAGAGAACCCAGTCCCACCTCCCCCATTCATTGCAAGAGGAAAGCATTAACCCTTTCCTGCCTCCTGGCTGGAACTTTCCTGTTGCTCGCCCTGTTGGAATGCTGGTACCACAAGGTTTTTCAAGCTGTGTAAACAGTACAAAAACACACCCAGACACGGGCAGACTCGAGTCTGCATGAATGAGGACAAGTGCTGAGTCAGGGGAGTCCTGACTCAAGTGTTTTTCAGAGTCTTCCATGTGCACGACTCACGAGTCAACAAGTCATGCCAAATAATGCATTTTTGTGACTCAAGTCCGAGTCATTGACTTGAGTTTCCATCCCTGGTTTCAGCCATATGATATCTAACCTCTGGAGTGTGGGGTGTGGCTCGTTGATGCTCTCAGCATTTGTACTTGGAGACTCCACAGTTACAAACATCTTACTAGGTCCTTAGTGAGGAGAGATCAACTGATGTATATGTACATGCAAGCCAGCCTTAGGATGGCAATCTGACACAAATGCCACGGCACCTTTACTGAAAGCTTAATTTACAGGTGTGATGCCTTACATTTGTATTTTATCCCTTCCTGGTTTTATTTGAAGCAACAAGTGTGACTCCCAAATGTATATAATTTAGATTCATTTGCTGTTGTGCCCTCTCAGCAAGGAAGTTCAGGGAGCTGGTGCTTCAATTTGATCTGCAGCAGCAGGGGAGTCCAAAATGGAGCTCAGCAGTATCTTCCCTGATCAAACATCCCCATCTCTTCTTTATCCCTATGATAAATGAGTTTCTGTTTTTTTTACCATGAGGTTCTTTTTTTATATGAGTTTGACCATGAGTTCCTTTTTAATATATATGAATTGGCAATGCACTAAAACGACCCTAAAACAGTGGTTTTCAAACTCTCCAGGAGAGTTTGAGCCACTGTAAGTTCTTGCGGGGGCAGGGGGGAGGCAGCGGGGGTGGGTGGAAGGCAGCGGCGCGATTCCCAGGATCGCGCAACTCAGGGGGCTGCAGGGGCTTGGGAGCACTGCAGCCTCCCCAGGGTGCAGGGAGCCCAGTGCGAACCTTTGTTGGAGCTCCCTGCAGCAGTGAATATGAAAGCAGAGTGATCGCGCCCTGCCTCCGCTAAAGCAGAAGTGGAGCTCAATCGCTCCACTTTCACTTTCACTGCTGCCGGGAGCTCTAACAAAGGTTCGCACCGGGTTCCCCGCTCCCTGGGGAGGCTGCAGGAAGCTTGGGTAAGTGTACGCAAGCCCCAGCAGCCCCCTGAGCGGCGCAATCCTGGGGATCGCACTGCTGCCTCCTCCCTGCCTCCAGGCTTCCCCCGCCCCTTAAGGGAGCAGAGGCCAGGGCCCACAGGCTGGGGTGTCGCGACACCCCAGTTTGAAAAGCCCTGTCCTAAATCTATATTTGCCGTATTATCCAGGACAGGAATGCTACAATTTTTACACATTTCAAACAGTGGAGGTAGATGTCAGCAAAAGGAAGAAATGGATTTCAAGCAGGACCAGCCCAAGACCTCCTGACACCTGAGAAGGCATGTCCAATGTTTCCCCCCCTTACTGACGATGGGCCAGCCTCTGCTTTTCCCATTCTTCAATGTTCTACCTCAGCACTCTTCTCCCTTATACACTCTTTTAAACATTTCCTCTTCCTCTATGTCCCCCTACTCTTTTTTCCAATCCAGGCAACGGAAGTAGGAGGAGCTGTGCCATCAGAGATCGGTGTGCCATCAATCTGATGCCTGATGCGACCATTTCAGTTGGCCTCATAGGTGGGCCGATCTCAATTCCAAGTAATCCATCCGTACTTTGAGGAAGAGTACAGATTCCCTTGGTCACGGGCACTTCCTCTGCAAAAGTGTTGAGCAGGGTGGTTGCAAATGTAATGTACTAGGGAACTAGGCAGCTTATCTAAGGGAAGAGCTGTGTAGACAGCAGAATTAAAATTCATGATTCAAATTGGAATCTATTCAAATGTCCACAAACACAAACTTCTTGGGTATTCATAATTAGGACTGAGATGTAACCACTCAGTTTTGGTTCCTTTTTTTTTTCTTTTTCTTTTTTGTTCAGCTTTTAAAAAAGCCAAACTTAACATTTGAGGATTGGAGTTCGAAGGAGTTTTGTTCGTTTTTCTTTTAAGGTACAATATTGCTTTCAGAGCTCTGCAGCCCCGGGCCTAAAGGGACAGGCTTCCCTCAATTGCCCAGTTTCTCTTAGGCTGTACTCCTGGACACACTTTCATGGGAGTAAGCCCACTGAACACAACGGGACCTGAGTAGACATGCATAACATGCATTGTGAGATTGTTACCCTGCAGATGCCTGATCTTGTCTGATCTTGGAAGCTAAGCAGGTTCAGGCCTGGTTAGTACTAGGATGGGAGACCACCTGGGAATACTGGGTGCTGTAGGCTTATACCATAGTCTTTCGAGACTGAAGGTTGCCAACCATCTCAAGAGCACAATCCTATGTATATCTCCTTAGTCTCATTGTTGTCAATGAGACTTACTCCTGGGAAAGTGTGTTTAGGATTGCAGCCTTATAGCCCAAGGACTGGGCTGGGGCACAGAGGGGATTATGACCCATCTGTGGAGCACAGTGTGGACTACAGTTCTACTGTCATAAAAAGGCTTCTGGCAGCTGCTGTTAACGGCAGCAGCATAGGAGGATTGCCACCAGACCCTGATAGGTTAGTCTGATGGTGGCAAGGGTGGGCAGAACAGGGAGAAGAGAGGGCAGAATGGGGAGGAGACAGGCTGGGAGAGGGTGGCTTGAGGCTGGAAAAGGAACAGTATCATTGGCAGTATCCTATCCCCCTTCCAGGTTTTCATTTGCTTCCTGGGTCCACTCAGCCATGTACCAGCAAAGTAGCTGCCACAGACCTGTGTAGACCAGGGGTGTCCAAACTTTTTGGCAGGAGGGCCACATCCTCTCTCTGACACTGTGTCGGGGGTGGGGGAAAAAGAATTAATTTATATTTAAAATTTGAATAAATTTACATAAATGAATATATTAGAGATGGCATATGAAAAAATGAAGATTTTGCAATAGCTTAAGGCCTATAAAAGGCCATGCACAAAGTAAGGCCGGCCTTTCCTTCACTGCCACTGCTGCATCACAGATGTGAAACAGCAAGCAGTGGAGGGAGCCCTCATCCCACAGCTCATGTGAGAGGTTGAACAGTCAACCTCACGCTGATAGCAATCATGTTGGGCCAGCATGGGCTCCACTAAGTCTCCGGAGGGCCAATTGGAGACTGGGGACTCCCTGAGGGCTGGATTGGGAGTCCCCGAGGGCCGCAAGTGGCCCCCGGGCTGGGGTTTGGGCACCCCTGGTGTAGACCATGCAGGTAGTGGAGGCTTACGCTGGGGCAAGGGAATAAACTTCCCTTACCTGGAGAAGACTCCCCAGACCTGAAACGCCCCTGTGAGATGCAATGTGTGTCCCACTTGTGTGGCTGTATCAGTGCAGAGGTAGACCTGGAGGTATTGTAGATTGAATTGGGTTGCCTGTTACTTCTCTCCCAAGGAGAAAACAAACTCATGGAAGGGCTTCCATGCCCAAAGACAAATACAAAGATTCTTCTTTCCCAGGATGCAACTTGTCATGCTGAAGGATGCCTGGCCGTTGTGTTCTTTATGAAAGCTGGCTTGAACTTTAAAGCTGTGTGGTTTTTTTCATACAGTATGCAAGGTATATATATGCATATATATGGACAAAAGCTTTAATGGACAAAAGCTTACCAGCAAATGAAAGACAAAAATTTGCTGGTAAGCTTTTGTCCATTAAATATTATTTTACTTTGATGCTACAATTGGATTGTGCTTGAAGACTGGCTACAGGGAGATTGTTGTGAGGGGCCCTCTTGAAGAAGACTAATCTTCTCTTGGGGCTGTAAATCTCCACAGGGGGAATATGGGCAGATAACCTATCTTTGGCAGAATGTCTGTCTTGCCAAGCTACACAACCCTTGGAATATCTCAACTAAAAGCCTGGGCTGTTTGTTTCAGCACTGTCCAATGAACACTCGAGACAACACATATGGAAGAAAAGGGCCACTTTATTGTACATTAACCAAGAGGAGCAGAGGCTGAGACCTGCAGCATCGGAGGCAGCGAAAGCCCCTGTGGTGCGGGGAGGGACCTCTGGGCGGTACCAGAAACCTCTGCCCCCAGGCGGGCATGCACCCGACTCCGAGTCGCGCCCCACTGCTGGGACGGCGCGTCTCCTCCATGTCTATCCCTTAAGGGGAAGGCAGCCGGACCACAGCCTGCGCCACCTCGAGCCGCTGAGCCTCTGAGGTGGGCCCTGCGATCCCGGCCAGGGCCCCGTCTAAGTCCTCGTGCCGCCAAGCCCCTGAGGACTGAAATAGGGTTCCGCCCTGCCTATGCCGCCTGAAGGTGCATGCCAGAGTCCCATTCACGCCTCCTAACCCGCACCACCTGCCCTCTTAAAGTGACCGATGGCAGCTTGTAAACGGGGGGTTGTGACCCCTTAGCCCCTAACAGTCTGGGGTAGGCGAAAAAACTGCCTGCCCTTTGGCCAATCTTGGCAGGCAGCAAAAAATTCCTTCCCGGCCCCAAACGGCGACCAGTTAAACTCAGACTGCCTCTAGGGCGGGCGGGTGGGTGTTCCCACGGTGCCCACGTGCACAAGGAGGAAGAGGGCTGGGTCTTGTCCCCTTTTAAAGGACCACCGTAGCTGCCTGACCCAGCCCCCTACACCTCCCCCTTGGGGAGGGACCCTCGTGTCCTGGTCAGGCAAAACAAACTCCGATCACCTCCTTAAAGGGGGCGATCGTGATTGTTTCAGCACTGTCCAATGAACACTCGAGACAACACATATGGAAGAAAAGGGCCACTTTATTGTACATTAACCAAGAGGAGCAGAGGCTGAGACCTGCAGCATCGGAGGCAGCGAAAGCCCCTGTGGTGCGGGGAGGGACCTCTGGGCGGTACCAGAAACCTCTGCCCCCAGGCGGGCATGCACCTGACTCCGAGTCGCGCCCCACTGCTGGGACGGCGCGTCTCCTCCATGTCTATCCCTTAAGGGGAAGGCAGCCGGACCACAGCCTGCGCCACCTCGAGCCGCTGAGCCTCTGAGGTGGGCCCTGCGATCCCGGCCAGGGCCCCGTCTAAGTCCTCGTGCCGCCAAGCCCCTGAGGACTGAAATAGGGTTCCGCCCTGCCTATGCCACCTGAAGGTGCATGCCAGAGTCCCATTCACGCCTCCTAACCCGCACCACCTGCCACAAGGAGGGGTCAGCCTAGCGCTTGACCCCCCCGCTCCCAAACAGGGGCAGAAGCGACTTAAGGCCGCCCTGCAGGTCCTTAAGAAAGATGTCTGCGCCTCCCTCTGACAAATGAACACCGTCACCCCTATACATGCCGGGTAACGAGAACACAATTGCAGGATGCATGACCACCCTGCCCCCAGCACGAGACACCAAGTTGCCAATGCTCCTGGTAACTTTCTTGCGCATCCTCTCAACCTTAGCGCAGCAGAAAGCCCCCCGCCACACACGACGTTGCAAGAAATCCGACCAAACCAAAGTGGTCTCCGGTAGCCAACCCATAAGGGTGGTGATGTCCTCATGAGCTCTGTTCATCAGAGCCAGACCGGACATCCTGCAAAGGTCATTTTCGCCCAGGTGGAGAACCAAAATGTCCGGTGGGGGATTCACATTCAGGAACTCCATCAACGCGGGCAGCAGCTGGCACCATCTCATGCCCCTCTTGGCTAACCAAGCCACCCGCACTGCCGGGCTGAGGCCCAGATTCTCTCCGAGGGGAGTAGCAGCCGCCCTCTTGCGGGCCCAAAAGATAATGGAGTGGCCGCAGATTAACACGCGTATGGGGCTATCATTGCGTCCTGCAGATGAAAACAGAGACGTTATTTCAAGGTATCCACTCTTACACTGTTCCCCCCACAGCTGGGGCATGCCCGGATTTGCATATGCGTCATTTGCGAACGTATCGCCTGTATGTTGACGAACGCCAACGGCCTATCTGTTGAATGTCCTCCCTTGCCAGCCCCAAAGCCGCTGCTGCAGAGGCTGCTCCAATGCGGAGGGAGTGCAAGCCAAACTCCCTAGGCTGCAACCCTAAAACCCCCAGGGCTCGCGAGAAAATTGCCCGAAACTGGAACAGCGTGAGGGGAGAACCATCCTTATGCTGGAACAAAGACCCTGAGCGCTCCCCCGAGAGTGCAAGATACTCCCTCAGCGCCGCAACTGGGCACAATGGCATTCCTACCACCTCCTTGAGAGTCACCAAGCAACCAATGCCCCTTTGGTCTGTCTTAGACTGCCTGAGGGTAATTGAGACTCCTCCTGGCACCCAGGTTAGGTCCGCCCTCTGTAAGGCCCGTGCAGATTGATCAGTCTTGCTCTTCGCCAGGAACTCGCTGGGCCGAAAAGCGCCAAAGAAGGCTGTCAGCAATGCAGCCTTGAAAAGTTGAACCTCACATGGCGACGAACAAAGGGTCGCGAAGGTCCCTGCGATACCCCCGAGCAACTCTGGCGTGATGGGGCGCCTGTGGTCCTGGACAGGGGGTGTTTTCCTAGCGAAGCCCTCCAACATTTTCCGCACCCTGAAGTCCTGAGTGAAATCGGGGTAGCCCCCTGCTTTTGAAACAAAAGCTATGGCAGACATGAAGCCTGGGAGGGAGCTCACCGCCCTTCCCGACCGCTGCAGGTGCAGAAGGAAAAACAGCAGGTGCTCAACCGGTGCTGGCCACAGGCTGGGCAATCCAGCCGTCAATCTGAAATCAGCAAACTCAGTTACCTTCCGTGAATAACCCCTCTGCGTGCTGGGCGCCAGTGAGGCGCATATGACCTCGTTTACTTCTGTAAGCCAAGGTCCCAGAGCCAAGGAGGCATGCGGTCCGGGGATGGCGCCGCCCCAGGGGCGAGTTCCCGAAATCGTTCCTCCTGAAATCGAGACAAAGCATCCGCGATGCAATTCTCAACCCCTGGAACGTGCTGAGCTACAAAAAGAGCATTAATGCGCAGGCATTGCAATACAAACTGCCGCACAAGCCTCATGACCCTGGGGGATTTGGAAGACATCGAGTTCACTACTGCCACCACTGCCTGGTTGTCGCACCAGAAACGCACCGAGGCGTTCTGAAACTCACCAGCCCAGATGTGCACTGCCACCACTATCGGGAAAAGCTCCAGGAAAGTAAGGTCGGTCGTGATGCCGCCCTGTACCCAGCTCTGCGGCCATGGTGCAGCGCACCATCGGCCGCGGAAAAAGATGCCAAAACTAAAACCTCCCGCCGCGTCTGAGTGCACCTGCAAGTCCGCCCTGAGCAGCTGCTCGGAACGCTAGAATGAAACCCCGTTGAAATCCTCCAGGAAGCGAAGCCAGACCACCATGTCCTCCCGCATGGCCGCTGTGACCCGTACCCTGTGGTGCGGCGAGCGCAATCCTGCCATGGCCTCACACAATCTACGCAGGAAGGTCCTCCCTGGCGCGACCACCCTGCAAGCAAAATTCAGGTGCCCTACCAGCGCCTGCAACTCCCGTAGCGTAACCTTCTTTGCTTGCATCACCGCCTGCAATCTGGACACCAGCGCTGTCAGCTTGTCACTCGGGAGCCTGCTTGCCGCCGCCACCGAGTCAAGCTCGATGCCCAGGAAGGTCATGCGGGAAGAGGGGCCCTCTGTCTTGCCCTGAGCCAGCGGGACCCCTAAATTGCGTGTCAGAGCCTCAAAAGTGGCGAGCAGCCTCTGGCACTGACCTGTGCCCGCCGGGCCCATAAAAATAAAGTCATCGAGATAATGCGAGGTAGTTTGTGCTCCGCACCGCTTCCGTAGGGCCCACTCCAGCATTGTACTAAAGCGTTCAAAAGTGGCACAACTCAGTGAACACCCCATTGGGAGTGACCGATCAAGATAAAACTGGCCCTGGAAAGCAAAGCCCAGCAGGCAAAAATCTGCAGGATGCACCGGAAGCAGGCGGAAGGCAGACTCGATATCGCATTTAGCCATAAGCGCACCTGGGCCGCAGCGTCTCAATATGCGTACTGCTTGGTCAATAGACGTGTAATAGACCGTGCAGTATTGGTCGGGGATCCCATCATTCACTGATGTCCCTTTGGGGTAGGACAAATGGTGAATGAGGCGGTATTCCCCAGGGGCCTTCTTAGGCACCACCCCCAGCGGAGAAACCTTAAGGTCAGGCAACGGGGGAGTAGGAAAAGGGCCCAAAACTCGCCCTAAACCCACCTCCTTGTCGATCTTCTTCTGGACTATGTCCTCCATGCCCGTGACTGACTTCAGGTTTCGAGCTAAGCTCACACCCTTGGGATGCGGTGAGTGTATCCGAAAACCCTGATTGAAACCCTCCCACAGGAATGCCGCTGCAGCGCGATCCGGGTATTCGCGCAGCAGCTCGGCCAACGCCGGCAGCCTAATCGGACTTGGCCCCTTTGGAAGTGGAAGCTTCGCCTGCCCCACCTCCCCTCTTCTGTCCTGAGCCACGGCGCCTAGATCTCCTGTCGCGGTAACCCCTCGGGCATGAGGTAATTGGATGGCCCGCACCGCACAGTCCGCAGTTGTGCAGGAAGGAACAACTTGCTCTGGAACAGTAACCAGACGATGCGTATTCATAACACGCACGCGGGGGTTGAACCCGTCGGCCCGGCGTTCCCGCCTGTGGCGGCCCCGCCGGGCGTGAATTGCTGCTCCTGGCAATCAGGTGGCCGCTGTCCGAACGCTCTCCCACAGCGGCACCTCCTGCCATCACTAGCTGCATCCACAACTCTGAGTTCTTCCTTTCCCACGCAAGCTGGGGATTATTTCCCATGCACATGCGGAATTGCTCGTCATATGCTAACCAGCCTGAACCTGAGTATCCACGAAAAGCCCTGTGAATCAAGTCCAGGTACTTTGCCAGTGCCGGGCCTTTGGACAGATCCCTCTGCAGTACCACCCCCATGTAGATGGTAAACCCTGCTAGCCAATTAGTCCAATTCCGATCTATTTTAGGCTTACGCACTATCTGGTGCTCCCTATTGCACTCCCCTGGCCTGATCTCTGGCTCTGGCTCCCTGTGGAGAAGGCTGAAAAGGTCCACATACTCACCCTTCCATATCCGTTCTTTAACTGCCGGGGCCAGATGATCCCCAAGTGGAAGAGCCTCCTCCCCGTACGGCATTGGGGGAAGGGGGGAGCCCCCTGAACCGCCGCCTTGGATGCCGGTGACGTTAGCGGCCATGCACCCGCTGCTGGCCCGGCCCCGCTCTGCACCGGCGGCCCAGCATGCCCGGCTTGGGCTGCATTGGCAAGCTGGGGTGCTGCGTAAGCCTCACCTTGCACCTGCGGGAGCTCGCCTGGCACAGAAACCCCAACCGCCAGCTGTGCGCTCGCCCCAGGGGCGCTTCTGTGTGCCTGCGCGGGACCCGACTGCAACACCGCCCCTGCCTGTTGGGGGAGAACAGCCGGCGCCGCACCACCCTGCTGATATGCAGCTTGCTGGGCGGTCCATCCCAGTGGGGAGGCAGGCTGTCTACTCCCCAGCAGCTGCGTAGATACTGCCACGCAGCTGGGCTGTGCAGTCTCCGCCACGGCCAGGACGGGTGAAGACTGAGGCACTCCGGGTTGCCCTTCTGGGCCGTACAATACAGACCCTAGCTGCCCACACTGGTTGTGCGGGACAGGATTACCTCCCCAGACTTCTACAATACCCGTCAAGCCTCTCCCTTCATACTCACCCGGGTTGGCCCGGGCCCCCATGTTGGGGCTAGGCACAGCAACAGACGCGGATGGAGCCAATGCTGCATTGCTGTCTGTAGAGGCCTCTGAAGATTCTCTCGCCGGAGTCACAGCTGGGCATATGGCAGGCCTCTCATCCTCTGCTGGCATCGTCGCCGCCGCCACCGGCCTGCAGCCCTCTAAAGCCGTAAGCCTGTCCAAAATCCCTTGCAGGACATCAGACAGGGAGGAGCACGCCCGCTTCTCAGGCGGGGCATTGCCCCCAACTCGAGGAGTGCCTAAAGACGGCACCAACTCCCCTTGCAATGCCATGACCTGCTCAGCTATGCTATCCAGGCCTGGCGAGGGGACCACCTGCCCCGCCGCAGAAGCCCCTGCGCTCCCAGCAGGCAGTGCGGCAGCGGGTGCCTTGCGGTTGGCTCTACGCTGTGACCTACGCATGCTGAAGAGAGATTTGGGCAAAGAAACAAAGGCTAGCCTGGAAGGAAAGTGATGAAAACAAATAGTTAGTGTCATGTACCCTCTCATGCATAACTCACATGAGCAGCACTTGCGTCCATACCTTGAACCTTGACAGGGTAGTGAGGCAAACAAAAAAAAAAAACCACACCCGCTGCCCATGAGGTGGGGGCGGCGATTGAAGGCCCCACCCTCAAGTGCCCAGACAGAATGGCACAGTAAACAAATGGCACAGTAAACACCATTCTTCTGGGGGTGGGCCATGGCAGCCAGCCAGGATCCGTGCCCTTCCAGTCAATAAAACAAAGGGGGGAATAACAAAAAAGGGGGGGTTCTTTCAATAAAGAAAGGGGGGAGGAACCCATGCCCCCCCGCTTGACCTGGGGGGGCAGCCACCCCCGCCCCGCCCTGCCGAGCGGGTGAAAAAAGGGGGGGCCAGCCCCCCCGGGCGCCGCTCCCATCCCCACCGGCAGCCCCAACGGGGCCCGTGGCTCCCGGCAACCGGGCAAATCCCTGAGGGGGGGTAGCCCTGCCCCGCCAGGCGTGCTAGAAGAAAAGGGGGGGCCCAACCCCCCCACCTGCTCCGCTGGCGCCGCGACAGGCAGCCCGGCGGGGCCCAGCCCGGCCGCCACGGCGACGTGGCCAGGAGGGTGAAGACCCTCCCCAGATGGCGCCGGGAGGGGCCGAAGCCCATCCCCCCAAACATGGCGCCGGCCGCGCACGCACAAAGCCGGCGCCGTCGCCTGGACAGGCCGCCGCTGAGGGAGTGACCCTCTCAAAATGGCGCCTGCGACCGGTCCCAGCACGCCCTCACCAAAATGGCGCCAGCCGCGCATGCGCAAGCCGGCGTCCCTTCACGCATGCGCAAAGGCCGTCGACCCTCCCAAGATGGCGCCGGCCCCGCGCATGCGCAAATCAACAAAAAAGGTAACAGCGCCGGCCCTCCCAAGATGGCGGCCCCCTCTGGTCCCTGGAGGCGGCCCCCTTTCGCCGGCGTCGAGCCGCTGGCCCCCCAGCGAGCAGCCGGCCACTATGGGCGGCGAGGCCCTGCTTTGCGCCCACCCTGGGCTGCCCAGATGCCCGGGCCCCGAGGGCACCAAGCCGCGCCGGCATCGGCCAGGGCCATCCAAGGCCCACTCCAATCCACCTGCCCCTGAGGGAGAAGCGACCGTGGCGGCCGGCCCCGCCGTGCACCGGCACCAGCCCACGCACCCAGTCCCCGCAGCCCGCCAGCCTGCTTGTGCCCGGAGCGACCCGCCAGCCCCACCGACGCAGGCCCCTTGCCAAGCGAGCACCTGCAGGTACTGGGCAAAGCAAATGGGGGGGAGGGGGGTGCACGAGCCATGCAAAGGGGGAAAGGGACAAACCCAGGGGGGGTGAAGCGAGCATACCCTCCTATTTACCTCGCAGCAAGAGTCTGCTGGAAAGCCCCCACTGCTGCTAAGCACCGCCAAGTATGCCGATAAGCACCACTGATGCTGTTCCCACGGTGCCCACGTGCACAAGGAGGAAGAGGGCTGGGTCTTGTCCCCTTTTAAAGGACCACCGTAGCTGCCTGACCCAGCCCCCTACACCTCCCCCTTGGGGAGGGACCCTCGTGTCCTGGTCAGGCAAAACAAACTCCGATCACCTCCTTAAAGGGGGCGATCGTGATAAATCTAGCAAAGAAGCAAAACCCAGCATATTTGGCAGCAGCAGATATTGCAACCTATAACTAATTATGGCAGGAAGGCCTTATTCAATGTTTTTAAGGAAGCCTCTCCTGGTCACTATCTCCTGCCTTAGATTAAGTTTCAGTGGCAGAAAGGTAGAGGCTGTTTTGTAATTATATATGGATAACATTTGTTCTTCGGAGCAAAAATAATGCATTGCTTTATTTTAGGCAAGTATATAGATAGTTAAACAAAGCTAACTTTTTTGTTTATTTTCAGATTTCATGTTGTATGAATTTTCGGAAAGATGCCCACTGTATGTGTTTTACATATGATTAATCTTCTGCCTTCTCATAAATCTTTGGGGGGGAAAAATACCACTGAAGATGCGAAATATGGAAATCAGACTGTTCAATTATAATTTTGACTCTCCAACTATTGCACTGGGCCATCATGTACAAAGACAACCCCCAAAGCTAAATACACCATCTGCAACTTATGTCCAAACTATGGGGTTTTCCTTTTCTTCTTATGTCAGAAAATATAGTTTTAATTTCAGTCTATTTTTACCTCGGTTATAGACGCTGAAATAGCTTTGGTGATTAGAATGGGAATTGCTGTACTTCCGTTGCTGAAATTGGCTTTAAATGCTTCAATAAATGTTTCAGAAATATATAGAAATACTGAATTATCAGTCAGTATGTATTTTACTTCTAAGGAACCAGATATGTTATCTTGTGTTTTTTTTTATTAGAAGAGGTTGAAATGCCATAGTAAACTAATCTCTCTCTCTCTCTCTCTCTCTCTCTCTCTCTCTCTCTCTGTGTGTGTGTGTGTGTGTGTGTGTGTGTGTGTGTGTGTGTGTGTGTGTGTGTGTTTCCCCCATTTGTGTCTCTTGAAATTGGATTTGTTCCATTTTAATATGGATGGTGTGCAGGGAGTGAATGGGGGAGGTGAGAAGAGAAGCATTCTTCACAAACGTGACATGGTGTAATCTATGAGGTGTTTCCACCAGCCTTATTTAAAGGGTTTGCGATGATTTAAAGAGCATTTTATTATGCTATTTTCAGATTCCTACATTACAATTTTCCAACTGGAAAGCGGATTTATTAACGCCTCTTCCCTACTGTTTTTAGTGTACTATAATATAAGGCAACAGGAGTCTTAAATAATAATAATAAAAAAGTTAAATGTTCATGTTTGTTGCATGCAGCATAATCTATGGCTGGTTTTTATGGCTTTTTTAATTTTATTTGTTCGTGCATAATGAAGCAACACAATGTAAATTTAATTTATCCTGTTTGGATTTTCTTCCCTTGTTCTGTTGTGGTGTGAACATGTATATGGATTTCATTCTGCCTCTGGTTATTGTGTTTTTGGTATGTGATAATAATAAAAGCATTAGTTAAATTTTCCCTCCAATTCTGTATTTGCTTCCTTCACATGGTAGACTTGAGAACCATTGTAGTGTGTTTGTGTTTGCTCTGCAATTAGCTCATGAAAATCACATACAACTGGGGTGCTATCAAAAGATAAGTACTGTTGTGGTTATACATTTAATGTCCAAATCTGGCTCTCTTATTTGTTCAGTTTCTCAATCCTAAAAACACACATAGTTTTTATGGCTTATACTTCACAGAGTTGCCAGGAAGGATGTTAACTCTTCTAGTCACTGGCCAGAGGAGCAAGAGTCACTGAAAGATCCTGCCCCCTCTCTTCCAAGAAGAACATCCCAACTGGCCTCAACTGGATTTCAATGCCAATTAAAAACTCATCTATTCACTCTTGATTTCTCAAGTTGATCCGTCTCCTAAACCATTTCCCTTCACTCTCTGACCCATCAGTGGGTAGTAAGCCCAGCAGCCCTTATTTTTATGTGTATATCATGCATAGTGATTACTATATGTGCTCTAGGAGCAACATGATGTCATCACATATCAACCAAGTGGGGCAAATCTGTTCTGCTATACTGCCTGCCAGTGGCAATGCCCTATTGCAGTGATTTTCAACCTTTTTCATCTCATGGCACGCTGACAAGGCACTAAAATGGTCAAGGCACACCACCAGGTTGATAAGGCACACCATGCTGCCAGTGGGGCTCACACCTCCCATTGGCCCTATTAATAAATAACCTTCCCCCAAATTCCTGTGGCACACCTGTGGACCACTTGCGGCACACCAGTGTGCCACGGCACAGTGGTTGAAAATGGCTGCCCTATTGTTTTGCTACAATGCATTGGGGCCTCTAGAGTGGACTGACTATGCTGGAATTCCACAGGAGCGAAATTTCTTCTGGAATTCAATAGGAGAAAAGGATGTGGCAGAGGCTGAAGGACATGGACAGAGGCAGAACAAATATATGCAGAACAGTAAAAAATTCATAAAAAAATATGCACAATACCTCTGCAAATGCACATTACAGCTCGAATTCCGCTTTTGTGCTGTCAGATTTGGGTTATTTTATGTTGCCACAGAATTAAGGAAATAGGGGTGTTAACACGGAGTATATGCTCCACTTCACATATAAGTCTGCAGAATGTGTACATGAGTTTTTCTTAGAGATTTTGGTGAAGTTTGCTAAATTTGGGTTCAGACAAGAATTGAAATGGTTCAAGAAGCCTCCGTCAAAAGAGCTCTTAGACCCAGTGGCATAGCTAAGGGGTCAGGACGGATACATTGCCCAGATACCACACCTTAAGGGGGTGCCAAATCAGACAGCAGATCCTGAGGTTTTGAGATCCTGAGATCCTGAGAAGCCATGGTGACACAGGAGTTGAAACAGGAGTTTTTCTTCATTTTCTTCTTCTGCATTCCAATGCACTGCTTCTTAGTGTGCTTGGACTAAAGGAAATGGGCAGCCCAATCCTGAGCTGCTCGGAGCTGCGGGACTCAGTGGCTCCACAATGTGCTCCCACCAGATCCAGTGGGAGGCTCCTCGGGAGAAGGAGATGTTCGTCCCCTTCCCCCGAGTAAAGGAAGCAGTCCAGCAATGGGACTACTCACTTTAGCAGTGACTGTTTGGTCGCCACTAAAGTGAAGGTGCTCATGTAGGGCGAATAGCTCCATAGATCCGCCTCTCCTCTGCCTCCAGGAACACCCCCCACACCCTCGACCACGCCTCCCCCTTCCCGGAATGCCTCCTCCAAGCCCCCAGCCACGCCCCCATTTCCCGTTCCACAGCCCAGCAGTCACCAAGCCCAGAGATCGCCGAGCCGCAGAACGCGGGCGCCCGCAGCACGCTGGCTCAGCGCCAGCCAGAGCTGAATCAGCTCTGGTGGGAGCTCGGTGGTAAGCCCCACAAACATGCCTTATGGCATGTTTGTGACTATGGTCCGCGCCACAGAGGCACGGCGCAGACCACAGGATTGGGCTCTTAGTCTTTCTCCTAAATTCTGGTTTAACCTAGGAGAATTTCTAAAACAAATTCTGAAATTTGCTGCTACTTTCAGGTCCTTCATTTCATATGTCTCTTTTGCCTGCTCTTTGTTAGCAGTGCATGTGGGTGCATTGCCAAAACATTGGGGGGGGGGAAGGGGGGATCTTGATATGTTCAAACCTATGACTGCACCAACATTCTTTCTGTGTGTTTTGCTGAAGTTCACATGCACTCTTGTACCTTGTTGGAACACAGCACAAGAAGAATCTTGAAACAATAATGCATACAGTAACATCAAGGTTGCTTTTTTGCAGTGTTTTATCAACGTGCACATATGCATCAATGTGCCATGCAGAGGAAGAAAGATATAAGAAACTTAAATCATGGAAGGCTTGGCATTGGTGGCGGGGTGGGATGGAGGAGGTTTGGAGGTGCTCCAAGCGGGGAGGGCAGGAAGCAAACTGGAGGGGGTGGATCTTGATGGCAAAAGCACACATCAGTTTCTATTCATCATTCTTCCATGTGCCCTGCCCCCTTCCACCCCTACCATGGATTTAAGGTACACCCTATGGGGTGATCAGAAAACTTAAAAAGTTTCCTACTTACCTCTGGTTGGCCTTCTGATCTCTCCTCCCCCCTCAACATAGCATGCATCATGCACTTCTTTGGCACAGCTGCATGATATAGCATGGCAAGGGATAGGATTGCGCTGATATTTTCCTTACAGGCTTGTTGTACAGCCTACATCGAGATAACACATGTGAAGAGTTTTGCACACTCAGAAAGTGTGCAAATTATTAGTACAGTATTAAGATGCTGGTGATAATGAATAAGCCAAAGAAAAAGAAGGTGGTTTGTAAATGATGCAAAAGGTGGTTTGTGAGAGGAATTGTGAGATCTAATACAGAGAGAAAGTAAACCCCAGGAAAGCAGCAAGCGGTGAACAAGCAAAGCCCCAGGAGGTTAATGTAAATTGTAAATATATGACACATTTGAAATAGGAGGTTAATTATGGAGTCTACTGGAAAGTCCCAGGGGTTATAATAGTTCATTTATTGACAAAACCAGTTTGTGGTGTTAACAATCAGGTGACCTATTTTCTCAAGCCTTCCGAAAGGAAAAGAGGAACTCCAGCTCAGAAAGGAATTTCCCAGGGGTGAAAGAAGACATGAAGAAGCAAATCGAGCATATGGTTGAGCAGATTCATAAGGCATTGCAACACCTGCAGCCAGGCAAAATATCCAAGCCTGAAGAAACAGATCACACAGAGAAGTAGCATGACTGACCAAAGTGCCTCTACCTAGAAGGAGACCACCATGAAGCCCACGTGCTCTAAGCTGTTGGCTGCCATTTTCTTGGAAAACTTAAACAGGTCAGTCTCCATGAAACGAATCAATGGAGACAGATTTGTTATTCAGAAGCTACTTGGAGTCCCATTCCAGTCTCCCAGTACATTTTGCGGCTGACCTGCTAAATATTTACAGCATAAGCCTATGCGTAAGCCTATTCTATACTCAGAAATAAGCCCCATTGAATTCAGTGGGTCTTACTCCCCTGGAAGTTTGTATAGGGTAGCAGCCAGGCAGCCCAATCATATTGGGTTGACCCACAGGTGGAAACAGTATTCTGCCAGAGCTGGCTGCTGTAAAGCAACTGCAAAGCACACTCCGGCAGTGCGCGTTGCCAGACTGCCGGTGGGAACACTGGAGACTTCCCGCGCACATTGTTGGAGTGCTGGCTGTCTGCTAGGGCAGATAAGCCAGCATGGGAGGTGGAAGGAGTGGGGAGGTGGAACAGGGGTGGGGAAGGGGAGGAATAGGGCAGGGAGGCTACAGGAGAGGGTGGATCCAATGGCATGCGCCAGATCCCATCCCTCTGACAGCAGCCTCCCCACACCCCTTCTCTCCTTGGACTTGCTCCAGCAAAATCACTGACACAGGCCCAAGGAGACCAATTATGGGGCAGCAGGCTTATGAAAGGCTTATGGAATTTAAATCCCCTTTCCCCTCTGAAGCTTCCCACTCCATCTCCCCCACTGGATACAGTGTGTGCCTTTTCGGCATGGCTGCATAAGTAGGGTGGGGGGGGGGGAGGATATAATTGGTACAGGATGCTTTTTAAGGTGTTACAGAGTGCTTTGTTGTTTTTTCTCATCCACCTGTTATTTGGTAGCAAAAAATAAGGCATGAATAAGATGAAACAGACTTCAGCAGCACTGGGTATTGCAGTAATGGCAACCAGCAAAAGAATAGATAATTGTCAAGAGACCTACAATTTAATTAAGAATAGACTGTGAATTCCCTAAATGGGAGATCATGTGAAACAAACGTTATTGAATTCTCTTTAACACTTTAAGTCACTGGACACAAATTACACCATGTAAAGGCTTTTCCTATATGGCAACTATAGTTAGTTTAATTATGATACATGGTAATTACCTTATCATTGTATGCAAGAGCTCAATTGTTTGTATTCTCTAAATTACAGAGTAGATTATAAGGGAATTATTTTGATCTCATGTGCAGCAGCCTGGAGAAACAGTTCTAATTACTATGGGCAGGTTCAACTGCTAGCGCAATAAATATAAAAGGAAAAAGAATCTGGGGTAGAGCTGCATACAACTTTTGCCCCAGTTATACTAGCAAGAGGGCAGATTTCACCAGGAATACAGAAGTTTCCTTACTCAAAAACAAAACAACTTACAAGCAGAGCCCTGGAATGTAGCCTGTTCTGAAGTCTAACATCACTACTACCATTAGTGAACATGTGAAATGGGAAAAAAAATATTTCCAGTACACCTACAATCCAGATGTCTAAATTGTGTGGTTTTACTTTGAAAAGTGAGCTAACAAACAGGGCTTACTGGGGCTGACTGAAATAAGATGAATGTACAGGGATGCTGGGAATAAGTACCAACGTTGCCAATGGATATATGGCCAGCCAGACATCCTTGTATCCTGGAAGTTCTTCAGGTTGACTGCTCTTTAGCATGGGAACTTCTGTAGGTACAATACAGGCTTCAGGACAATATCACCTCTATCCTATGCGTATGTACTGAGAAGTCAGTTCTATATTGGATTCAGTGGGGCTTTCTCCCAGGAAACTGGGTATAGTAGTGGTCCCCAAACTGGTAGATTGCGACCTACCAGTCTGGGAAGCCCTTGTTACTGGCCTCTTAAGGGGTGGGGAGGATCTCACTTTCTAGCCTTTCTGACTTCCATGCATTAATTCCTTGTCTATATGGGTCTTCTGTCGCCATTGTAGTTTTCCCCAAGGTTACAAGTTATTTTAAGCATGTGCTTTGCAAGCTCGTGTTTTTAAAAAATGCGAAAGAGCAGCAGAATTGGGCCTCTGTGGATTTTGACCATAGCAGGAGTGGGGCTTTAAGTCTACCCCTTTTATGGGCCTGAAATAGATTGGGGGCTTCCATGGCTGCTTTTTGCAACTGAAAAGAAGGCTCTCATTGGTGCCTTTTTTGCTACCTGCTGTTCCCCGGCATCCCTCATCGCACCCCAATTGTCATCTCTGTTTTTCACTATACAGTACAGGACTCTTTTTAAAAAAGCAAAGATCTCCATGGTGTCGCTAAGGCTCACTCAAAACGTTTATCAAGAGAGATTGCTATGGTTGAGAAAGTACAAAAAGGTCTCCTCTTATTCATTTGCATTGAACTTCCTCTGTTTGCCATTCAAAAGAAATCCCTAACATATCGGAAAAAGAGTTATCCATGACAGGCCATGCAGTGTGTTTTGTCAAATAGTAGTACAAAGGCAAAACGCTTGGGTGTATGTGTGTGTAGAATCTGTCCTGTTGACAAATTGTGATGACCTGAGAGGTTTAAAGGGAGACGCTGCTGGCCTGATCCTCTTCCCACTTGCTCTCAGCGAGCTGGGAATGGACAGCCAACTGAAGTGGCTTGGTGGGTAGTGATTCGGAAGAGGTTGGCAGGCAGATGTAAGGTGCAGGACACCCCTCTTCAGTTTGCTGTTCCCCTTTAACTCAACACGAGTGTTTCAACTGGCTTCATGGATGGAATGGCCCTGTCCGCTCTAAAAGGCACATTCTCAGCTTCCTCAGAGTAACACTAAGGCCCAACACAGGACTAATTCCCAGGGTGAACTAAATTAGTACCCTAAACCATGCAATTGCCATACCACTCTCTGACCCTCCTTTTAAGGTGACCTGGAAGGAAAGAAGGGGCTGGCTGCACAGTGGCAGCCCTCTTCACTGAGCAGGAAAATAAGAAGAACAGTGTCCTACCCTCTCACCCACTGGGCTCTTGAACGTGGGTCCCAGGTTGGCATTTGAGGAAGGTCCTTGCAATGACACGTTGAAGACCACTGCCCTGAAACATGCTCCCAAATTGTCTGCAACAAGCTGAGGTTCTCTACTCTGGCAGCTGTGCAGATGATCCTTGGTGGAAAAGGTTCCTTGGAAGCAGAAAGTTTGAAAACCGGTATTATAGGTAATCCTGAACCCATGAGATAGGTTATGGTATAAATACAATTTCCTGCTTCTAGTTGTCTGTGTACCTGGAAGATTTGTGTGCATGTTTTCAATAACGGAATGCCTTGTTCCTAATGGGATTTTTAAAAAGCCTGGGGTTTGCAGATCTTCAGGTTTCATATCTACAAACCGTTATGAACAGTAAACACTGGTCAACCAGAAATTCCGCAGGTTAAGCTTTTCCCCAGCATGCCGGTGCAGTGATAGGGAAAGATTAATCTGCTGATGTTCTGCTTCTCACACAGGTGCAAAAGGCACAGGACACCTGCCAGGAAAAAAGTTGCCACTGAATATTGATTAAAACCATGATTGGGCTAGTGAGGATTTCTATTAGGAGATGAATGAAGTGGGCATAATAGCCACCTCCTTAAAAGGCAGGAAAAAAGACAGCACTAGATCTGATCATCAGAGGTTCTGAGTACCCCTCACAAGAATTAAGATCAGCAAGCACAGCCACAGCCATGAGGCCCAAGGGTGTTATACGCTAAGGTAATTGCTGCAATTTGGCAATGAAACTCTCCTGCAGGTGGCTTGATTCTGATCTCACAGTACACAAGAAACTTGCTGACAAGAATGAAATTACACTGGTTCTGTATCTGATCTGTATCAAGCTTGCTATCATCTTGACTTATCCGAGAATGAAAAACGGACTGTCTTTGATGGGTTTCCGGCTTCCACGTAACTACACAAGGAGAGGAAAATGCAACCATCAGGCAGTTCTGCTAAAAAGGGGGGGGGGAACGGAGTTTGCTTTCTGCTCGACTAAATTAAAAGGGATCATTCTTGGGCGGCTGTGAGCCAGAGAGTTACTAGTGGTTAAGGTAACAGACTGTAATCCAGGGACAATTATCAGAACAGAGGGGGAACGCAGGTGCCTGTTAGCAATGACAATTAAAATAGAGGATTTGTTGCCAAAAACAAGAGCTTATATTGTAATGGGGCTTTGGACCAGGCATCTCCGACACCAACGACATGCCCTCCAATGTTTAACAGATGGAAAACAGACACTTCTGTGAACCTGTAACACTCCCAAGCCTGACATTTATTCTGCAGTTGCCTGTCTTGCTCTGGCTCCAGCAAGTGTTACTAACCTAAGCAAAATAATTTTCTTTGTTGAGCTGAATATTTCAGGGAATATTTAATCACATAATGGATCTGGAACTGCTTAGAAGAGCCACCCCCTGCAATTCCAGGCCAAATTAAATGTAATATTGGAGTTTTGTAAATGGATTTCCTGTCTTTTTAAAACTTTTGTTCAAAAAAAAAAAAAAAAGGTGCATAAATGATTCAAATTTCGACTGTGGCACTGAAAGGAAGCCATGTTCATCTTTTCCTTGTGCCACTTCTCTGATGTCGATCATATCCGCAAGTTATCCCAAGCAAAAAGGTGGTTCATAAAATACGTTTTCCAAAGCCTGGTTAAGTCATGTGGTTCTTTCATTAGAAACTGTGTGAAAGTTTCAGAAACTGTGTGTTGGACAAGCGACATTGGTTTTAATGGAAATGGGAACTTATTATCAAGTGCTTTCTGGATCAGGTTGTATGGGTGGGGCCTCTTTAGCCATGGATTCAGCATCCACAGATTTGCCTCACTGCAGATGCCAAACCCCCAGATTGCCCCCCTGCAGACACCCTAGACCAGGGGTCGGCAACCTGCGTTTCTAGAGCCGCATGCAGCTCTTTCAGCTGTCTGCTGCGGCTCCTCCAGGTGAAAGTGGCAAAGAGTGTGACAGGAGGCACCTGAGTTGGGAGGGCGGGCTGCTTCCCTCCACCCCCTGAGCTCACTGCCCTCCTCTCCCTTCACCCCCACCTGCCCCGCATTGGTTTCCCTTTTCAATTTTGCCCGCTCTGCAGGCTTAAGCTCCCTGTTTTTCCCTTCCCCAACTCTCCAGCAGGCTCAGCCAATCAGCATCCAGCAGGCTCCTGGCTTTTTCTGTTGGAATGGCTCAGGGCCCTTCACTGGCTGACCACCAGCCAATCCTGAGCTGCCTTCCTCCTCAGCCATTGCAAGCCCTTGCAGCCAGACGTTCCCTGAGCAGGTCCCCACCCAGTGCAAGGAGAGGCTTTTCCTCCACAGCAGAGGAGACATCCTGTGTGTCTACTCAGTAGTAAGCCCCATTACAGTGGATGAAGCTTGCTCCCAGGAAAGCGTGCCTGGGATTGCAGCCGTGGAGCCTGCTCCTATGCATGTCTACTCAGTTGTAAGCCCCATTACATCGGATGAAGCTTACTCCCAGGAAAGGGTGTCTGGGATGGCAGCCTTGGCACCTGCTCAAGGCCAAGCGCAAGGACAAGTGAGTGGGAGCCCGTGCAGGTCTGTTCCAGAGTAAGCCCTGATGTAGTCCCTGGGCTACTCCCAGGAAGGTGTGGAGGGCTGTATCCTCAGCCTCCTCCTGTGCAGGTCTACTCACAAGTAAGCCCCGCTGTAGTCAGTGGGGCTTCCTCCCAGGAAGGTGTGGAGGGCTGCAGCCTCAGCCCCCTCCTATGCAGGTCTACTCACAAGTAGTCAGTGAGGCTTCCTCCCAGGAAAGTGTGGAGAGGACTGCAACCTGAGAGCTCCATCCAACTTGTCTGCTCAGAAGTCCCATTGTAGTCAATGGGGCTTACTCCCAGGATAGTGTGGAGAAGGTTGCAGCCTGAGTGAGGGCAGGCAGGCCGGCCCAGCAGAAGCTGGCCTGTGGTTTCCCCTCCCCAGGTCTGTTTGACCTTTAAGCCAATAGGGCTTACTCCCAGGATAGTGTGGAGAGGGTTGCAACCTGAGTGAGGGAGGGCGGGCAGGCGGGCAAGGCAGAAGCTGGCCTGTGGCTGCCCCCCTTCTTCTCTTCCCCACCTCTGGAGTCTGTGTCCTTTTTTCCTTCCAGCAGGGTGCCTCTGGAAGGTGGGGGGAGTTCTTTAGTATCCATGTAAGATAAGCAGATGTCATAACCACCATATGTATTGGAATCCTGGAAGATCTGGCGAGGAGGTAGATGTGGTGTCAGCAGTGGCCCCTTTAAGGGTAAGGCCTGGGCATCCAGCAGAGTGTGCTGCACAGCTGCAGCCACTTGAAGGCAATAGGGCCCTCAGGGATATAAGGAGCACCTGAGGAAAGGGGTGTGGGTTTGTTGAAGGAGTGCAGGTTGGAGGTAGGAGAGAAGACCTGACTGACTGACTGACTGGGCTTATTGACTTTGACTTGGATACTCTGACTGATTTGACTGACTTACTTTGGAATCTGATCTTGGACTGTGACTTGGCTTATTGACTTTGGACTCTGCCCTGGATACTCTGACTGACTTTGTGACTAATGGACTGCTGGAGACACTGGAGTTTGGTGTGTGGCTGCTGTGCCCAAGACCTGCTGAGGACCCAGGGTCTGCTGTAGTGGTGGGAGGCTGCTGGCAGGAGAGAGGACCTCTGCAGGTTGAACAGGCGAGCTACCCTGGAGGTGGGGTCCAGCAGGACTGCAGGGCAGAACCAGGGTCATTTGTTGGGGGAAAGAAGGGGAACTAATTTGCTTAAAGTGGGCCTAATTCTCCAGGCAGAGAATGGCCTTGGAATCAGGCAAAACACCATAGAGGCGTCTGAAAACACAGGACAAGAATGTATGACAAAACTAACTAAAAGCTACAAGAGGGGGGCTACATTATAAAAATGGGACCTATAAGAGCATAAAGGTGAAAAAAAAACTATATATGCAGTATTATCTTCATTTTAGACGTCAAAAGGGTTTTGTGGCTCCTGAGGTTTTTTTCCTCCAGAAAATGGGTCCAAATGGCTCTTTGAGTGTTTAAGGTTGCCAACCCCTGCCCTAGACTCACCCCAGAGTGATTTTCTTATGACAAATGGAAGGCTCCAGTTGCATTCAAAGCAAAGGCGGGTTCCAAGAATAGCAGATTTTGTTATTTTTTTTTGTATCTATGGGGAGGGGTTTCTGGAACTGAAACCCCATGGGTCAAGAGGCTCCACCTGTATACGCCTGGGTAAAACCCCTGTTAACTGGGTATGAGGAACTTTCTTTTTAGCAGGGGGAGAGTAACTGGCCCGCCTCACCCCAGCAGTGTCTTTTCTGTTGGCTGTCTGCTGGTGTTCCTTTGCATCTTTTTAGATTGTGAGCCATTTTGGGACAGGGAGCCATCAGATATTTGATATTCTTTGTAAACTGCTTTGTGAACTTTTTTTGTTGAAAAGTGGTATATAAATACTGTTGTTAGTTAGCTAGTTAGCACAGCTAGCTAGTTGTGGTTTTATTTCCAGACTCGTTTGCAACTTGCTTTCAGTGAAATTATGTCTGAGTGAAGAAAAGAGAAAATACCCTAGAAAAGGCTCTTGTTTTAAACTGACACGCTTTTGAATTCTATACTTAAGGTCTACTTAACCTCCTTATTTTTGCCAGCTGGATAACAGTTTTGATGTCTGGCATGACTTGTAAAACAAAATCACTAACTTCCAGCTGTGCATAACAGAGAAAAATAGATTCCCTGTCTTCATTTTTGAGGAAATTCCATTTTATCACACAGACGTGGGATGGTTACATTTGGTAGCATTTGAATTAAAATATTGTTTTCGTGTACATCAGCCTTCTGATTTACTACTCCTGGGGCAAATGACCTGGGTAGGCATGCAATAGGTATTCATGATTTTTCAGACTCAATGAACAAAATTGTGTTGGCAGTTTTTGCAAGGAAGTATCCCAAAAAGGTACCATATTTGAAAAATAGTATCAGCTGAAGAAAAGACAGTTGCCCCTAATCTCTCTCCTCCTTCTGCTTTCCTCATATGAGTGATTTACTGCCACTTCATTAGCACAACTGATCTTTACACTTTATGGCTCACACACATTAGAAGAGGAGAGGCCCAACCAGCAATCAGGCAGTTAGCACTGATGCTTTTGAGGCCACTGTGGCCCAAAGGATGACTCCCTGCCATATGCTCCCTCAAGTCAGTACACTATGAGAAGTTGGTTTGGGTAAGCTCCACTGCCATAATGCCTTGAAGCTCCCACCATTGTCCTCGCTGTCTCTCCTTCCATTCAACTTGCACTGAACTTGATCACTTTATACAGTGAAGGAGTGAATCCTGAACATAGCCAGTCATTGAACCTCATACTATCCAACAGAGCAGAGTTGGGGGGGGGGAATTCCTCATTTCAAACTGGGGTTAAACTGGGATGGTTAACACTGCAACTAGGACTAGGAAAGAGAAGACAAAAGGAAACCATCTTGAGGAAGTCTTGTGATTCTTTTGTTTGGGAAGTCAGGTAGGTATCTCAGTCCAATGAGCAGGCTCAAATCTAAGTGCTTTATTTAGCAGCTGATTGGGGATGAAGACAAAGGTCAACTAGAGCAACAAATAAAAAAATGCTACTCTATAACACCAGGCTGAAATCCTATAACACTTTCCTGCAAGTAAGCCCTATTGAGTACAATGGGACTGACTTCTGAGTAGGAATGCATAGGATTGCACAGTTAGGAGCTCTTCAAGAAGCCACTACAGGAGCCTCCTTAGGTGAAAAGAAGGTCAAAATCAGGTACAGAATAGGGGGAAATCTGGAATATGAATATATGAAACTGCTTTATACTGAGTTGGGCCACTGCTGCACCTAGATCAGTACTGTTTCCTTTGCCTGGCAGTAGCAATCCAGGGTTTCAGATAGGTGTCCTTAGGCCCACCTAAAGATGTCAGGAGTCAAAACTAGGACCTTCAAAACATGTGCTGTACCACTGATCAATAACCCTTCCCACTATTTTAGGATGTGTTATATGTCTTGCTTAATCATCTCATATTTTGTTCATTTATTTTATGCTATTTGGATGAGAGGAGAGGGCAAGGACACATCAATTGGATAAGTGAAAATGGGAATATTCAATCCACTTTGGATTTTAACACACACGTGGAATTGAGGCAAACTGGGGGTGAGTCTGGGATCTAAACCCCGCCCACCCCAGTACAGCACTTGAAACACCAAATTGTCATGTCTGTGGTTGTATAATGGATGCTTCCTTTTGTTTCTTTTATAAATCAACCATTTGCTGCATTTCATAATTGGAAAGATGCTGTTGGTTCTTGCAGAGGCATTGTCAAGGATATTTGTGGTGCTTGAGCAGAAAAAAATGGTATTTATATAACTGCCCAGTTAGCATAGCAGCTGCAATCTTAATAATCACAGCAATTGTAACTGTCTCAGACGCCAGACACATACTGGTATAAGCTGACAGAAGTATGCACAGTGAGCTGATACCAGTTGCAGAGTATTTTCATTTGAAGTTTACCACAATGCCGACATCAAGACACTTATTATATGTTGTAGCTATAGGAAACAAATGGGGGGGAAGAACTACTTTGCCTGCTTGATATGACATCCTCCCTCCCACCCCACACATGTTAAATTTCATCAGCATTTCACTTTTGTTATAGGTTTCTATTTAGAGAACAGCAATACCACTGCTATTTCACTGGTAAACTTACCGTAATGTCTTGAAAATGTGATGCTGGGATAAACCTCTGTCTGGAAAGCCTCAGAAAGCCTCTCAGAAGCATCCAGAAGGCACTTTGTGTTTTCACTGAAAACCAGAAGTGCCTTCCAGAGGCCTTCTGAGATGCAGGGAAGCCTCATGTGACCTCAGAAGACCTCATGGAGGCTTCTGACTTCTGATTTTTCATTAAACTGGAAGTGCCTCTCAGAAGCTGCCAGGAGGCAGTGGCGTAGCTAAGGCAGTGCAGGGGGTAGCAGTTGCACTGGGCATCAAGCTGAGCTTGACACTAGTGACCCAAATTGTGAAAATCTTGGTATGTATGAATAATACCATCATTTTATGTATCATTGGAAAGGTAATTTAATGCAGAGTGCAATGAAACAAACCACATTAGAATATCTGTATTCTATCAAAAGTTATGGCCAATTAACCAGAAAATGAAAACACAACTGACTTGTGGAATAAAAAGTGAATTTGCTTAACTCCAAACTGACCTATGAGACTGATTATTCAGAGTGCCAATGAGATGTTATTATGATTCAGCATGGAACCAATAACTTTTTATTTATTTAGTTAATTAAATTTGATTTTGTCATGCGGGGGGCTACAAAATCTTCTTGGTTGCAGATAGATTCCTTATCTATGCCACTAACTGGAGGGAGGCAGCAGAGCACATGGGTGGTGAACTGCTGGGGGGAGGTGAGATCCTCCCAATTTTCACTTTTTAAAAAGCCTGGGTGTGATGTCACTTCCGGTTGTGACATCACTTCCAGGGCAACATTTTGAGCTTGGCGCCGAACTACACGATCATTAGCTATGGCACTGCGAGGAGGTCTTCTGAGGAGTGAGGAGGTCGCACATGGTCTCCCCGCACCTCACTGTCATGTCTGGAGGTCCTCTATGGGCCCCCATGTGGAGAACAAGAAAGCAAGAAAGCATAGCTAAAAACAGGTGAAAAAATAAACCTTCAAATACAGCAAAAAGGAACATTAGTTCAGTCACTGGAAAACAAGGAAATAAAATGGAAGCTTAAAGAGGGTAGCAAGACTGCAGAGAAGTTAATTCTGTACATCTGCATTTATTACAGAAATGCTGGGGCAGATACCTGGACTTATGTGTGGTCATCACGTCACCACAATTATTTCCAGTCAGGGGTTGTTTTTGGCACAGCAGGACACAGTCTGCAGGCTCAGATGAGTATAAAGTGTAGCTATCAACTCTGTTTGGGATTGCCTCTCATCCCCAGTTCTCAAAAGTGGTATCATCACATTATCCCCCAAGCAAGGCTTATTCCCAAGACACAGAACAAATTCATGAAACAGCATGTCTTCTTTGGCATTACCGCAATTATAAAAAATTATTTCATATATCTTTACTAAACAATTAAGGTAAATTGTGACGGTGGGTAGGGTTGCTGGGGGAGATTTGATAGTTAATGGCATTGTGGAACCTGCTGGAGTTTTATTTGGTGTTTGTCTTATGCATCAATTATGGACCTACCATAAGGTCCGATGCGGCAAAAATCCCAGGTGTGAGGCACCAGGACCCTGCGGAAGTCTCTCTGAGGCTCCAGACGAGGGTGGAAACTGTTCTTCCAGTTTTCCAGAACCACAGTTTGTAATGTCGGGGAACCTCACAGACTTCCCAGATGCGTTCCTGGGTCGCGTAAGGTTCCGTGAGCCTCAGGGGAGTAGGGGGCCGGATTTCTGCACGGGAGGCGGTGATAGCCCGCTGTGGGTGCCATTGCGAACCTTTGCCCCAGTCGCGGAGCTGGGAAGGTCCGCTGCTGTTATGCATTGATATTTTAGCTGCAGTTTTTAAGGCTACTGGACTTTTAAGTACTGTACTAATGTATGTTTTATTATGTGTTTTTTTTCCTTTTTATGCTGTACACCTCCTTGAGTACTGTATTGCCAGAAGGGGAAGTTTCCTTTCAGATGCGACAGCAATGGAACACACCAGTTGTAGAAAGACAGAAACCAAGATTTATTAGCTTTGCCCAAGCAACAATCGCCCAGGCAGACAGAATCCTATACAGCACTGGTTCGCTATACGGCACGACGACCCACTTTTTAGAATGAGAATCTGCCAGGACCCACCGGAAGTGATGTAATGACCAAAAATGACATCATCAAGCAGGAAAATTTTTTAACAATCCTAGGCTGCAATCCCACCCACACCTACCAGGAGTAAGTCCCATTGACTATCATGTCAAAAGCATGCACATAGTGACCTGTTAAAAGTACAGATCTGTAACATTTTCCTAGATGCAGTCACATACCATGGGAGCATCAATTCTATTAAAACTAAAATATTAAAATGAATGGGGACCCACCTGAAATTGACTCACATCCCACCTAGTGGGTCCCAACTCACAATCTGAGAAACACTGCTATACTGTGTTCTTACGGTCCTCAGCACTGAAGTGTGCCGCCTCCTATCAATGCATTCCTCTTGTGGGTAAGTTTACAGGGCACACCTGCACTTGTCCCACACCAACACCAGATTCATGACTAATGGTGTTTCCAAGCCACTTTCATACAAGTTGAGGGAAGGGGGGCGTATGAAGCATCTCCTCTAAGATATGGCCTCATCCAGACATGTGACCTTGGCTTGGTAACTAGAACATCTCAAGGTATGAAAACAGTAAGGAAGGCACCATTACCAACAAGTGCAAAAGCTCAGTGTGACTCAGCACTTTTACAGTCCATTTCTGTAAGCCAATGGAGCATGTGCTGAATGCCAAGGTGGAGGCAGTTGCAGAGGTCTCCTCAGGGTAAGTGAACCTTGTTCACTTGCCCAGGGAACAGCCTCCACATTTCCAATAGGCCTATTTTGCTGGTTCAGGACCGAGAAGTGTAAGGACTACAGAGAGGGTTGGGATCTGGCCACATGTGAGTGTGGCCGAACCCACCCTCTCTCTCATTCCACCTACCTCCCCACCCCTTCCTATCCAGAAGCTCCCCCATTCCTCCCCTTCCCTGCCCCATTTCATCCACCCCCAGGCCCACTGCCAATTCACCAACACAGTGGGCACAGCTGGCTCCACTAGTCAGCACACGGGGCCACCAGAGATTGTGCTGGAAACTTTACAGTGCTTACGAGCAGAAGCAACATTCTGCCAGCATCCTCCTCCTCCTGCTGACAAAACACGAATTCCATGAGTGGGACATGAGAATCGGGCTGCCCAAAAGATTAGCCAAATAGTCACAGATCAGACTGACCATTGGGAAGAACTTGCACAGACTACTAACTCTTTGGAATACATAGGTCTTCCAATACAATACAAGGCAGTATAGAAAAATCGCCAAATAAATAAATAAATAAACTCCTAAGTTTAAAAAAAAAATACATTGAAGCAACTAGTGATTTTTTTCTTAGATAATAACACCAATCCACAACTCTTTCAAATGCAGCATACTTATTACTGCTTTTGACTTCTCAAGAAAATTGCAACCTTTCCAATCAAAAGGCTGTGCAATTTGTACAATAAATTAGATAATATATACACAAGGGGTTATAATTTATCTCCACCTATTAGCAAAGAAATGATGGAGGTTCTTCTTACTGACTTGCATATAATTGTGCTATTACGAAGGTTAAAAATATTAATTATTGTAACGGGGGAGGGGGAATCAGCAATGTATGCCCTAGTCTGAAATAACAGTATTAAATTTTTAACCGTATGTGGTTTCTGTTTAGCATTCATTGGAATACCTCTCTTTAAGAACAATTGCACTGAATTTCAAATGTGAGAATTTGTGTTTTTTGTCATGGTACAAGCCTTTTGCACATAATTCTAGCACTGTGAAGGCTCTTGAGAGCTGGTTTACATGCAAATTGATCTTCACACTCAAGAGTCTTATCTCTGCAGTCACAGAACTGGCATTTATTTAGATTGATAGCCTGCCTTACCTCAAAGGCTCAGGCGGTTTTGGAGTGATAAAAGTGTAGACAGAGGCTTGGACTTTATACCTGGGAGGCCTGAGTTCAAATCCCTGCTCTGCTCAAGGTGATTTGGGGCCTGTTGTTATCTCTCAGCTTAACCTACTTCAGGGTTCTTGTGTGAGTCAACACTGGGGATGGGGATGCAGCTGTACATGCACCACCTTGGGTTCCTTGGAGGGAGTAGGATAAAGGGCAAGATGAAAATGAGATAATATATAAGTAAAACAAAAGAACGAATTTAAAGGCCTTTGAAACTTTATCACTCTTTGCCAACTGAACCTAAAGACTATGGAACACACTGGTGTTCTAGGAAAACTGCATTTCCAAGGTCCTTAAGACCTGGGAAACTGGTACAGTGTAGTAGTGTTGATGGAGGGGCGCAAAACACTAAGTTTTGCATGTGCCTGACCACAGTGTACAAGTGGCCCCTCACCTTCAGAGCCATTCTGGGCTTCTCAAGCAAATGTAGTGTAGTAGAGTAGCACATGGGAAACTCGTACAGTGCAGTAGCATAGCTAGAGGTGGTGCAAAACATTTTGTACAGTGCTTCACACAGCATGCAGGTGGCCCCTTGCTCTCCCCTTCAGAGTCATTCCAGGCTGCTAGAGCATTCCAGGTGGGTGAGAGGGAGGCGTTCCTGGGCAGAGAGAAGGTGGGCAGTGTTGTGCCACAGCTCCTCCCCACTGGGCCTTGTGCCCGCTTAAGGCTGATTAGTTTCCCTTGTTAAACTCACAAGTGCAGCAAGCAAAAGTCAGAGTCAGGTCCCAGTCCAATAAATGCAGATTGCCAACTCACAGTCCAAAGTCAATATGCCGGGTCACAGTCCAAGGTCAAAGTCTAGGTAAGCCAGGTCAGGTCTCCTCTGGGTCAGGGTAGCCTTTGGTCCTTCTGAAGCTGCCTTTTATCCTTGGATGTCTCATAATCCAAAATGCAGCTCAGCTGTGAGCTACCTTGTTAAGTCCAAATTAGGCTCAGCTGAGCCATCTCTTCAGTCCATGCCCATTCAAAGTCCCATCACGGTCAAATGAAGCTCAGGTGTCCAACCAGGTCTCCATTGGCCTTGATTGATTACAGCTGTGGAGCCAGCCCTGCCCTTCCCAGAGCTGTCAACCAGCTGTCAAAACATGGAATTGCTGTCAACACCACATCATCACCCTGATGATCTGCTGATCTTCCATTACAGGCAGTGGGCGGCCCCAGGGGTGGGCAGGCGGGGAGTGGGAGGCAGGGCTGGGATCCACTTATGCTGGATCCCAACCCTCATTCCTAGGGAGTTTGGAGTGGCTTCAAGCTGCTCTGCTCTCCTCAGACTTGCGCCACCTCAGGAGGTGGGGCAGGTCCAAGAAGACCCATAGGGAAAGGGCGCCTTACTTGGAGGTAAGGGGAAAAGTTTCCCCTTGCCTCTCACTGAGCTGGCTTGGGCCCCGATCCTGCACTGTATACAGTGCAAGCCTCTTGGCTTGCCTATTACAGCGCAGGGTAGGATTGCACCCATTGTGAAGCAGAAGCAGTAGCAGCTAACATAGTAGCAACTATGGGGGGAAGAAGAGGAGGAGGAGGAGAGAATCCTCTTTATTGATTCCCCCCTCATTTTGCATATGTTTGCCTGAAATGAAACAGTCTGTCAAGGACCGCTGGATGGGCAAAAAGAGAAGATCCCCATTTCTTTCCATGAAAACATATTCCATGAACTTGTGTTCTGGCAGCACAGCCTGACTTACAATGCATTGCTGTACTGCACACTGCTGGACCGCTTCTGGAAATGACATGTGATGCTTCCCATTTCACAGCAGCCTTCTCGGACCCCCAGTGCTGGTACATCAGCAGTGGGGGCCATTCAAGGCACTCCACTGAAGGACGTGGAGTATGTCTGAGAAGACCCATAGGAAACACCAGGGCTAATGCAGAACAAAGTAAAAATCATTTTTACTTACCTCCCATTTGCCTCTGAATAGCAGCATTGGATGCAGAGTGTCTTACCTTGGGGCTGCATTGTGGCTGCATCAGTGCTGGAAAGTTAGATAGGATTGGGCCCCAAATGTAAAAATGAACTGCCAAGGTGAGGTTTGTATCATTCAAAATTCTCAATACAAAGACATTTAGAAAAAATTGTTTTGCTTCCCCTTGAAACTCCTGTAGATGGAATTCACATTAAACTTCACATTGTGAAAGGTGAATTGTGATTGTGGGAATGTTCCACAAACTTTACATCACATTGCAAATGGAATGCCCCCTTAGAAGGTATTCTGGCTCCTGCAGGAACTACGTTAACTTGAACTATGTCAACTATGTCAACAGTCCTATGCCTGTCTACTTAGAAGTAAGCCCCACTATTTCAGTGGGACTTACTCCCAGGTAAGTAGGATAGGATTGCAGCCTTAGATATTTGGCCATAGGTCTAGTCACTTAGTAACTACTCATATACAACATATAATGTAATTTTATTCATGATTTTATTCACCATATTTTAATAAATTGTTGCTTATTATTTGTGTTTTACATATGTATATGTGAATTTTGTAATATGATGCTGCATTTTGCCATACGATTAAATAAAATAAATACATTTTGAAAAGATGGCAAATGGAGATGTGTAGGGACAACCTCACCAAGAAAGTTGCGTTGTTCATATCAAAATCCTTCTGCTTCTCTTCCTACAGATATTTTGACATGGCAACTCAAACGGAGATGCTATATACGCTTGTAGCAATTTACAATTTATCTGTACCTAGAAGCACAACTTAACAATTCTCTCTCATCCTTTCCAGGAGCCACATATGCAAGATTATGCATGCAGCCAATACATTCTAATTATCAAAAATAGATTTAGAAGCATTGGCAAATATTTTTCCCCATCTGATGAATGAAATTATAGATCAATCTCACGATGTCATTTTTATATTACTCGCAAGGAGTAATAGTTACTAACTTTTGGATGTTTAGCCATTATTTTCTTCTGCCAATGCAACCACCACAATTTCAAAGAGGGGAGTCACAGAACAGTCTCCACCCCTGTTTGTTACTGCAGAAAAATTGCTGAACAAAAGGAGGGAGAGGATTAGCATATGACTCATTGATGAAAACAGGATTTACTGGCTCAATCTTCCTGACCTCGTCATGCATAGAAGATTTCAGGGGGGCTAAAACATGAAGAGGGATATAGCTGTTATAGTATATAAGTTATATAGCACAATAGTGCACTATAGCACCATAGTTTTATAGTGAACAAGTTTGACCAGGAAATATTTATAGGGATCAAGGCCATCTGAGCCACTCTGGCCTATTGGTGTAAAGAAGGTTTGGCATTCTCATATTCTTGGATGTGAAAATGTGGCTTATGGATCAGTGGGATCCAGAGTGTGACTTTAGTATGGTTTGCAATGTCCTTTAAATCCCTCCCTGATTTCTAATTTCCCAACTCCTAATTTCTGACACTCACTTCAGGGTTGGTCCTGGCTAAACATGGTGTGTGGATAAATTGCTTAAGGAATTCATACTGACATGCTCCTTGGTTGTGGTGGACTGGCTTCTGTTCAGTGACCCATCATAATATGTACATCTGCTTTACTCAAAATCCCTGTAGGGAAAATACTGTTTATTCCAGCTGTAAGCCTATACAGTAATTCTACTATTCCTCCTTTTAAAACAATATTCAGAATCACACACACACAGACACACACACACACACAGACACACACACACACACATTTTTACCCAGAAGATATAAGAAATTTTACACATTCCTTGTTACTGTAACTTCTGATCTAGCCAGAGATGAACATCTACCTTATGAACATCTACATTATCCTAATACAGATTTATTTGAAATCTTCTCAATTCATTGTGTTTATTCTCTTGTCCATCCGCAATCATTTGCAAAGATTCATACCATCTAAATGCTAAGAGCAAATGTGGAATGTTAAAAATGTATGATGACATCAACGGATGCTCTAGATGGCAGCTTAAGGCTTATCTGCACTACAAATTTAAACAAATTTAATAGACACCTCTCATAAGAAATCAGGGTGCGGCAGTTCTTGGAGGGAGGAATTGACTAAGAAACAGAGAATTCTCTGCATCCAACCAAAATGCAGTTCCCAAGATTTTTGTGAGAGAGCTCCAATTGTTATACTATAAATATTTTTTCTGATAATTAACTCATAATTCATTATCTATTAAGGCAGTAGTTCTCAAACATTTAGCACCGGGACCCACTTTTTTAGAATGAGACTCTGACAGGACCCACCGGAAGTGATGTCATAACTGGAAGCAACATCATCAAGTAGGATAATTTTTAAGAATTCTAGGCTGCAATCCTACCTACACTTACCCAGGAGTAAGTCCCATTGACTATCATTGTTCAAAGCATATACATAGTGGCTTGTTAAAAGTACAGGTTTGTCACATTTCCCAAATGCAATCACATACCATGGTGGCATCAAGTCTAATATATTAAAAATAAAATATTGAAATGAATGGGGACCCACCTGAAATTGGCTCGTGACCCACCTAGTGGGTCCCGACCTACAGTTTGAGAAACACTGTATTAAGGGATGGTGAACTGTGTTTGCATTACTGTTTCTCTAAACATCTGGGTTAATTTTTCAAAGGTTCCCTCCCCCCCACACAAGTTTTCATTACTGCTAGAACTGAAACCGGCATTGCATCATTAGAGAATTGCTGTTATGTCTGCTTAGAAAGGGGTCCTATAAGTTGCTCTTCTGCACCAGAGATTTTCAACCTTTTTCATCTCTCGGCACACTGACAAGACACTAAAATTGTCAAGGCATGCCACTAGGTTTTTGACAATTGACAAAGCACACCATGCTGCCAGTGGGGAGGGGGGCTCACATTAGCCCTGCTAATAAATGACCCTCACCCAAATTCCTGTGGACCACTCACAGCACACCAATGCGCCATGGCACAGTGGTTGAAAATGGCTGTTCTACATCTTGAATTCTACATGATAAGGAAACAAAATCATGTCCTTTGTTTTTTATCATATATAGCAGGGGTGTCCAAAGTTTTTGGCAGGAGGGCCACATCATCTCTCTGACACTGTTTCAGGGGCCGGGGGGGGGGGAAGAAAAGAATTAATTTAAATTTAAAATTTGAATAAATTTACATAAGTTTACATAAATGAATATATTAAAGATGAACTTATATGAATGTATGAAGGTCTTGCAATAGCTCAAGGCCTATAAAAGGCCTTGCACAAAGCAAGGCTGGCCTTTCCTTTGCTGCCGCTACTGCATCACAGACGTGAAACAGCAAACAGTGGAGGGAACCCTCATCCCACAGCTGATGAGAGAGGTCAAACAGTCGCCCTCACACTGAGAGCAGTTGCGTCAGGCCAGTGTGGGCTTCAGCAAGTCTCCAGAGGGCCAGAGGCTCATTGGAGGCTGGGGTCTCCCTGAGGGCCGCATTGGGAGTCCTCAAGGGCTGCATGTGGCCCCTGGGCCGGGGTTTGGGCACCCCTGATATACATATTACATACATATTGGCAACCTTCAGTCTCGAAAGGTATATAGAAACATCTATATAGAAACAAAATATTATACGCATTAAATTATGTTAACAAAGGACAAAAACTTTTGAAAAATTGGTATCTATGGTACATTTGAGCATGGAGTAATAGGGAACGTAGCCAAAGAACATCTCTCATTTTCAGCTGCACGCCAGAAACAATGGGACTTATCTTGGAAGCTGACTGGATCCATGAGCCTATTTGTTGTCTGTCTGCATATCTGTCTGGAGGTGTCAGCTGGCTTGGCTTGCATTTTTGCTTACCTGACCAGACTTTGCTTTATTGATTTCTCTCTCCCTCTCTATTCATCTGTCCACTTGACTCATTTCTTTGTGCTGCCAGCATTGTCATCACTCTTGGTGCCACCATGACCGAATAATGAGCCATTTGCTCTGTTATTTTGAATATGTCTTTTGCACTGCCTTGGATGATGTTGGACACCAATTGTCCTTAGCAATGGGCCTCTTGCACAGCAGGGAATTGAATGGAACAAAGGAGGAAACCAAATGACAGGGCTTCAGTCAGCCTGCTGTAGGTGGCACTAGCAGATGGAAGGAAAAAGCCCTCCAGCTCTCTGCAGGTAACCTTGGAGTGATGCAGCATTGGTGTCTCCCTGCAGCAACCTACTTTGGCATCAGTTGTGGCTAGGAAAAGCACCACTCTGTCACTTTGGAGGCTGTGACTGGCCTGTCTAATTGGACGGATGAGTCATTCATTTTGGGTGCCAGGCCTCAAGTCATTACCCAGCAGCTGCTTTCATTGCTGGTGAGTTGCTGGGAGAAAGGGAAGCACAATCTGTGTTCAGGGTTGTAGTCAAGGGGAGTGGAAAGGGGAGCAGAGCAGTGGAACTTCCCCCTATGAAAGGGTGGCAATGCCATCACCAGGTATAGATGGGCAGGTTTTGCCTTTAGATCTTTTTTTTTTCAAAGGGTCTTAGCTAAGAAGCAGCATCTGTCTCTGCAGGAGGCTGTACTGGAATCATGGAAGATCTGGCAAGGAGGTAGGATGTGGTGTCAACAGTGGCCCCTTTAAGGGTAAGGCCTGGGCATCCAGCAGAGAGTGTGCTGCACAGCTGCAGCCACTTGAAGGCAATAGGGCCCTCAGGGATATAAGGAGCACCTGATGAAGGGACAATTTGGTGTGGGCAGCAGAAGGAGGAAAGCTTGAGGAAGGACAGACTGGATTAATGGACTGAGGAATTGATGGCTAATGGACTGGGAATCTGGCAGAACAGAGGCAAGCTCAGAAATTTGCCAAGGTGCATCTGTTAATATCTAGGCCACAGTCTTGCTCAGAGGCTGCCTGGGAGACAGCATGTAGCTCATGTCACATCGTGGCTACAATCCTAGGCAAATTTACATGGGAATAAATCCCACTAAGCACAGTGAGACTTGCTTCTGCGTAGGCATGCTTAGGCTAGCACTCTAATATTCTTTTTATATTTATTTGGAAATAAATGGACTGATGCTGCACTCCACGTGGCAACAACAAATATATTCATTCAAGCCTAGAGTGCTTCTCCACTGTGGAGGTGGGAGGCTTTCGATCAGCTCTAGTCCCCTTCTATGTACAGCTATTAGTGATGGAATAGGGTGGGGTGAGACTCTACCAATATTATATCCATAATATCCTTGCATGGTAGGCTTACTTCAAGGTCTGTTTAAATTGTTAATTGTCAAAAAAAGGGATGTAATTAATACTGGACATTTGGCTTGGGGGGGGTCACCTCATTCTGCCAGTTTTCACCCCTACCTCATCAAGATGTCTTGTCCTCTTTGTACTACTTCCCTGTTGAAAAGAGCAAGTCTTAAAGGATATGAATATGTCGCTATTCTAGGGTCCATCCCAAATGCTTTCTTTCCCTGCCAGCGGAGGCAGGGCACCATGGTGTGAGACTTATTTGGGGACAAGCCCCATTTAACCTGCTAAAGTGCATTTTGGCAAGAACTCAGCTCAGGACTTGCAGTTGTAAAGCTCCCGATTGGCATGACTCAAAGATGTTATGAGCAAGAATTGACTGCTCGGGGCTCACGGCACCAAAGCGTTTTTAATCAGGCATTGTTGCCAGTTCTGTGCCTCTCCAATGCCATTATCTGTCTTTGTAACACAGAGATTTCTGGATTAAATTTGAATCTTTCACTGTACACATATAATACCTTATCTTTTAATACCTTATCTCCTAGGGTGTCCCTTCTTCAATAGATATGCTCAGACAGGAAAAAATGCTCCCTTCCAAAGTGACATTGAAAGAACAGTCAAAAATACACGAGATGTAGAGTCACCACAAAGAACTATACATATCCCACAGTCAGGGCTGGCTTTAGGGTGGTTAGACCGATGTGGCCCAATCACGTCCACGGTGAGGGGGCCCCGCACTAGGGCAGGAAGAGGAGCACCCACTGCCACAGCTGGCATTTCACTGTGCAGCTGATGCTTGCAAGGCTGGTGTGGCGAGCAGAGCGTCTCTGCTGGCAGGTCCTCCTGCCCACCCCTGCATCTGCTTGGCTCAAAATCGTGCCACCTGGAAGCAGTTGGCGATGATGTCATCACATCAGCGCCACCTACATTCAGGTGCCACACTTTGAGGTGGGCACCATTGGCTGTGGGCCTGCTGCTGCCACTTGTCCTGGTAAGTCAGGGAGCCCACTGGGGTGGCCCCTCCAATGAAAAAGGGTTTGCATTGGACCCCGCAACTCCTAAGGCCAGACCTGCCCAAGGTAAATATCCTGAACAACCAAAAGATTTGGAAATGCTCTCACTGCAAAAAAAATGGGACTGGATTGGCCTGTTCAGGTCCAAGCCCTTGGACCTTTGCTAGGTCAGGAGAGTGGCAAGCAAAGGTCCTTGCAAAGGTCTTCTCCTTGCTGCATTCCTGCTTCTCCACCTTTCCACCAAAGCCCTAGAGGTCTAGAATTGGATAAAGCCACTCATGGCCCCCAAACCAGCCTTGATATCAGCAGAATTAAAGGAACAGGTTTCAACCACCATTATCAGTTGTCCTCCTCTCCTTTCTTTTTATTCCTCCCTATCTGTTTCACATTCACATCTGCCCCTAGTCACAGATCTTCAAGCCCATGTCTCACATCCCCTCTTCAGCCCAAACTGCCACTGTACTGCAGCATGCTTGCATCAGTCTGCACCTGCACAGCCAAAAGCACATTACTTGACATTAAACCTAATGCAGTGGGCATAGCTGTCGTCTGGTGCAAGAGCCGTAAAATTTGAACATGCCTCACTAGTTGACCGTTTGCCCTGCCAGCTGCAGAGCGTGATGCTGCAAAATTTCTCTGAATAGCCTTGTTATCCCTGCTTTGATTATAAAGAATTTCTGCCCTAAAACACCACTGATGCAATGAAGCCATGCCTTTCGAGGAGGATATGGAGACATAACGGAAATGAATTAATCATGTATGATTTTCCGTGCTCGCACAGATGTTAGACGTTTGAACGCCACCCTCGGTGCACAGCATTCTGCCCAGTCCTTTCCATTATTCCTGTAGATTGCTTCTCAGCTGGTAGTAAAAAGTACACACCGGCTCACAGCTCATTTCTCTCTCTGTAACAAAAAAAAGTTGTCCATTCCAACTAGAATGCCACCAAAGCGTCATCAAAATTTGAAGTGAAGTTGGAAGTCCCTTCTCGGGAGAGGCATTTGCAGAACGTTGAAGAAATGTTAAGGGAAGATGAATGCTTTGCAAATTATGATAGGCCAAACAATATTTTTTTCAGAGAGTTCAGGATAACCCTGATTTAATCCTTTTCAATGGGTAGCTTTCGATCTGAGACCTGAAGCAGTAGTCCTATTCAAAAGGGCAGATGTGGCTCCCCCAAATAAATATTCTATAGGAGTGTGATACTAAACTGAAATTCTGCATAGTATTACAACAAAGTTGGGGCAATGTATCATAGAGACAATATGCAGCTCACTGATATGGTGCAGGTTAGTGTCCACACTGGCCCTAGAAGGATGTCCATTTACAGCACACATGAACTAGTGACCATAGTGGATGGACATTCTGGCACATGTGAGAAGGGCTAAGTGAATTGGATGTGCATTTAACTTCCATCACTACCTGCATATTGATATATCCGAGAGACTCTCTGAGTTTGCCACAGAACACAAGGACTTACAGTTTCTCCACAGATGTCAACCTTCTGTCTGACTGGTGTTTGCAGTCATCTTGGTTTCCATTTCAACAAATAGTTCACTTGTAGCATAGCTACAGTAGCATAGCCGTATCTTCAGTAGTGGACACCATCAATACAGCTTCCAGAATTCCAGTTTTTATACTGTTATAGGTCAGCCTCTAACCTTTTCCATCCCTTCTTAAATAATTAAAGGATGTGTTTGGGATCTCAACACTGGCAGTTTCTTGTGCTCTTTCCAACTTTGCTCCAGTGTGTGGTACACAATATAAAGACAGCGCTGACAAGGGTGATGGATGACCTCTTCAGGGTTATCACTTGTGGCGGCTCCTCCATCTTGATAGCGTTCAATTTGTCAGCATCTCCTGACAATCTGAGAGTTGGGTATTGTAATTGCTATACACAGAACCACAGAGACAAGATCTAAATTGGCTTAGATCTTGGTTTCAGAACTCCCAGTGTCTTATCTGGTGTTAAGTACCACAAATCCACATTTCTATTGTTAGATTTTATATTTAAAAAGTAGACAAGACCGTCTTTGAAGACGTGTTTAACTTGTGTGACTGTTCGAGGCCATTCCCACAGCCACTACTGACATGCTGAAATCAACACAGGTTACTCCGAGCATATTAGACTGATGTGAAGGCTTCAGCACATGTCTATATAGTGGCTCATGACATCTGTGGTTCATTCAACTTAGGGCACAATCCTAACCAGGTCTACTCAGCGGTAAGTTCTATTTTGTTCAATGGGGCTTACTCTCAGGAAAGTGTGGTTAGGATTGCAGCCTTTGTCAAACAGTTTCAAAGATATGGCAAGTAGTGCCGTGAAATTGGGCTAGAGCAGGGCTTTTCAGACTGGGGCCTTGTAAAGCCCCGGCCTGTGGGCCCTGGCCTCTGCCTGTTAAGGGGCAGGGGCAATGAGGAGGCAGGGAGTGAGGAGTCGCAAACGCTGCCTCCCCTCCACCCTTGCAAGAACGGTTTTGCGGAAGTGAAGCACAATCGCTCCACTTTCAGTTCTGAAGCTGCAGAAGGTCGCGCAGGGCTTGCCGCACCCCCAGGAGGCTGCAGGAGGCTCAGGTAAGTGCAGCCAAGCCCCTGCAGCCCGATTCTGGGGATCGCACCGCTGCCTTCCCCCTGCCCCCGCCGACTCCCCCCCCACCCCCTCAAGAATTTAGAGTGGTTTTCAAACTCTGGGAGAGTTTGAAAACAGCTGGGCTAGAGCATTCACAAGACCTACAAGTCCCTGACTCCCCCCAATTTTAACCAAACAATGCACTCTATGCCATTCAGAAACAGTATCTAAGGGAGCTGGGCTACTTCTGTCCACCTGTAATTCTAGCACTGTGTTCCTGTAGCAAAGCTGGTAAAAAGCTGACAGCCTGGGAGAAGTAAGTAAAAATAATTTTTGCTTATCTCCCTATAAACCTCTTAGCCGCCAATGAGTCTCCTCCTAGCTAGTATAAAGCCAAGGAGCCGGGGCGGGAGCTATCAAGTCATGAAAAGGGAATAGAATTTTGGCGTGCCACCAAGTTAATCCCCGAACCACCCCTGGTTCAGTCTGATCCCCACCACAATCCTCCCTAAAGCTGCCCCCTGCCACCACTTCAGCAGGGCATCTGGGACCACTGCTGCACACATGGAGCCTCTGGCTGTTTGCACAAGTGTCTCTAAAGCACATGGCAGCAGCTTGGCTTTCACACAGCCTGAACAGGGCTTATGGAAACAGATCATGAGATCTGATGCCATAGGCCCTAAATAGGATTGGGCCAAAAGTCAAATAATAAATGGTCAAATAATAAATAAATATAATGGCGATCCTACATTACCAATTGGTGAGGGTGGATCTAATCTTGAAGTACAGGCTATCAGAAATCAATTATTTCTAGCTATAGTTTCAGATTTGCATGCCGTTGAATGGTGTTTAAAGTGAAACATTCAGACAAGTCTAGAGGTTCCTTCCTGAGCAAAACCTCCAAGGAGAAAAGAGTTTTGATAAGCTAACCAAGATTTCTTCCAGAGAGACAGGGAGCACTTCTGCATGTCCTTAGCTGTACTGTATATGCACTGTTTTAACCGTTACTAAATATGTGTGATTTTGAAGTTATGAGCTGACAGCAATTGGAATGATAAACATTATGAGTACAACTAATGGACCTTGGAGTGCTGACACACTCAGTAGCTGCACAATTACTAGGAGAGTCGGGAAATTACTTAATAATGGGACAAAGTACTATAACTGCAATCTCTCCTGTGCAGCTTTTCTGTGTGTCGTTTTACTGTTTCTGTGCCTTCATTCCAGGTCTCCTCTATCAAATGGATACCACTTCTGACCCTCCAGACTTAAAGCAACCTCTAGCCATGTATTGATGCTTGCCAGGTTTGTGGCAGTCCCTAGCTTTTGTGATTCCAGGCAAGTATCAAAAACAGAGAGCTTATTGAGCCCAGATCTCCCAGTGGGTCATCTGTACTATCTGAGAGCCCAATCCTATGCACGCCTGCTTGAAAGTAAGCCCCATTACAGTCAACGGGGATTACTCCCAGGTAAATGTGGATAAGATTGGGCTGTGATGTGCTGACTGATGGGCTTTGGAGTAAGGCCTCTCCAGAAGTTCTGAATTCAGAGAGGATCATATGGGAGGAGACACTCCCTCAAACAGAAAGGCTCCTGCACACTGATTCAAGGATCCCCATGTCACTTCCAGCTTGACTGTGTTTGTTTTTGGCCACCACAATTGTGCCCCCATATTACTATTGGACTTTCTGCACTTATTTCTGGCCAGGCCAGTTTTGTCATTGCGAGTCAGTCCCCAAAAGTATAGTACTTCACAATATTTCCCAAATGCATAGCATCTCACAATAATCAGCGATGGAAAGGACCAAAAGACTACCATAACTGATACATCTCACTCTCATTTAAGAAAGAGCAGCTGACATGCAGCCCATTCCACCGTAACTCCCTGCACTGTGACGCAGCAGATGTAGTGTAAGCTCCCTGCATCCCATAGGGAGGGTTTGGCCTTTTTGAGGCTTCCTTGGAGTAAGGGTACATTTGTTCCCTTGCCCCGGGGTAAGCCCCTGCAGGCCCAGTGGGCCAACGTGGGCCTGCTTCAGCTCTATATGCATTGACCCGGGAAGGCAGATCAGGCACAGGAAGAGATTCAGCATGCATTGCTGCCACTAAACCCACCCCCTTTCCAGACCTGATCCACCCTCCTCCCTGGCCAGTTCCACCCCCTGAGAGCCTTACCTGTTCTGGTGGGTCTTTGGCAATCCACCGGCATGCAGGAGGCCACTCCAGCCTCCCCACCAGCCGCCCGGCAGTGCACACTAGTGGAGGCTGCTTTACAACCGCCATAAAGCAGCCTCCACCAGTGCAATAGGTGTTACACTGGCACCCAGCCAGCAAAGGACTGGGTCAATACTCCCTGATCTAGGTGTTGATCAGGCCCACCCATCTGCTTGGCTTTAATATGGAGCATTCAAAGCTCCTCAGACATTCACTGAACATATGTCCATCCCTAGCCTTGGTGGCAGGATGACCCCATGCGTGCAAATCTCCCAGTGTCAAATTAACACAAGCTAGATTGTTTCACATAACACAAAGGAATATAATTTATTTATTGACAGCACTGCCCACATATTTAAAAAAAATCATACAGACGTATCAGGCCTTTTGCCTCGTTTCTCAAAACACAAGGAAGAGGAGTTCATACAACCAGCCAAGTCTGTGGACGTGCTGGTATTTATTGTGATAAATGTTGTTTAGGTACACACTGTCAGGAAACGAACTGAGACTAGGGCTTGCTCAGTTGCATTTTTAACAGCAGACCATTTGAACGATCACTAAGCGAAAAGGTATATGGAGATTAATAGGGTTCATCTTTCTTAAGAAAGATTGTATTTATTAAACCATTAAAGGACTTTAGGTGGCGATAACCTGTGCAAGGATTCTGATTAATGTTTCGGCAATGAATAATCAACTGTGTATGTTCCAGATTCCTGAGGACGTAAAATGCTGTGTGACAGTTATTGGGTGTTAGAATGATCATGCTCATATGCCAAATTGGAGGCACTACTGAAACACTATTTTAAGGGTGAAAGCCTCAGTGGCGGCACAGCTGTAGTTATTCAATGGTGAAAGACACTCTGTACATGCTCGGACTCTCTGTTCTCCCCAAACAACCTGCAGCTATTGCATTTGTAGTTGTGATATCGTAGGTAGGTTTTGTGTCAGGACTGTCTTTTCTTAGCAGGGTCAATGCCATGTTGCACCAGGCCTTGGGGCACTATCCCTAGAACGCCCTCTCTCTATATATGCAATACACACACACAAGCCCAGAGCTGCCCCGCCTTTCCTCCCAGTTCCCAATTTTCTCATTTATCAGCTTATTGGTCCAGGAAGGCAGGCAAGAATATCCCATTGGGCCAGTGAGCAGAAGAGGAAGGAGACAGCATTAGTGTGAATTTTGTGCATGTGCTTTATTGTCATGTTCCTCTCTAACCAATGTGGTGAGAATGTTTCTCCCAAGTGGCAAACGACTATACTCTTTTCTCCTTCCCTTCATCACCACACAATGGGGTAGGGAGATCATTCTCTCAGTGTGCATCCCTCTGCCAGATGGGGCAAATATTCCCAATGACCAACAGGGAGGAGGGGAAGTATGATTGCTTTCTCCTTTCCTCTCTTCCCCATCAACCAATGATGTGGGGAAATCTAGCACTGGGCCCTTCTGGAGTCACGGGTCTCTGGCCCATGCCCTGATAGGCCTGACCACTGGTGCTGGTTATATCTCCCATTTAGGACACATATGATTCTCAATGAAGCTTAAAATAATCTGAAAATCATCTCCTTTGAATGTCTAAAAACACAACAGAACCCAACCAAAAAGGTACTGGCATCTCATTGTTGACAGGCAAGATATAAATATTGTAAGAAAACAAAGACAGAACACTTCGAAGAGGTGTCTGATGCTGGCATGGAAACTCTCTGTACCAGGCATCAAAATGACATGTTGGCCAGAGCTATGTGTTCCAGCTGTGGCAAGAAGTCATTACACTGAGTCTGCTGCTGCTGGTCTCTGCAGGATTCTTGTAATGTGTGCTTCAGCTCTCCTTTTTCTCAGGAAGGTAAAAGGGGTGTCTTACCATGAGCCCTTGTTACTGGCCCCAGCAAGCACTATCCATTTGGGGTTTGAGTCATTGCATTTTCAAACAGACATTGATTTCTTTCAGTTTTTCATTTCCAGCTCCACTGGGAGCAAGTTGAGAAACTCACTGTGAGCAAGGATATGCGTGGAAACCCACTCTAATACCTCTGACTTTTGTTGTTATAATATTCTCTATATACCATTCTGCTTTACTCTCATAGACACATCCTCTCTTCCCATATGATTAAAGATTGCTACACACTCAACACCACTGACCAACACTGTACCACTCAGCACTACTCCCTTCGTTCTCTAACTCAGCCTTTCTCAATCTTCTTTTTTTTGGGGGGGGGGCGGGGGGTTGCTCCCCTTAGGAGCTATTTTTGGGTTCCAGGCACCTCTAACAAACAACACAAACAGATAAACATAAAATCGTTTATTTTCCGTCTGTGATCCCTTTCAAATGTACCAGACCACCCTAGGGGACCATATGACTTCTATTAAGAATGGTTGCTCTAACTCACAAATGTACATAAACAAATTCATCCCTGCAAGCTTGGCCTTCATACCACGAAGTACATGTGCTGTTGAATGTGCTGTTAAGATAGATCAGTCGCAATCCTAACCATGAGTTTAGGCTGGCGCAAGGGACTTGCACCACTAGGAGGCACCACTCATGTGCCATAAAGAATGTTTGCACTTCCTCGGGAGCAAGCCACGCCAGCACATGAAGGTGCACTGGCACATGGAGGCTGCATCCAGCCTCTGTAGTGGCTTGTGGAGGGAGCCTTGTGTCGGCCAAGCTTGGCTGGGAGGAGGCAGGGAGGAGGTGGGAAGGAGACGTTCCAGGGTGGGGGGAAGGGTGGGCGGAGGGCAACCCCAGGGGCGGGTGGGCTGGGAACGGGAGGCGGGGCTGAGATCCCGCTGTTATGCTGGATCCCAACCCCCGTTCCTGAGCAGCACAGAGCAGCTTTAAGTCACTCCGCTCTCCTTGGACTTGTGCCACCTCCGGAGGTGGCTCAAGTCTGAGGAGACCTATAGGGGCTGCAGTGGCTTACCCAGGAATAAGGGGAAGAGTTTCCCCTTATCTCTGGCAGCACCACTTTGGCACCCTATCTCACGCTGGATACAGCACACGCTTCATGGCTTGCCTGTTCCAGCGCAAGATAGGATTGCACTGCTCGTGTGACAACCTCTGACTGCCTAGAAGCTGATGCTTTGGATGCTATAACTGCCACTGGTACTGGGGGTTCAACCTTCTGACTGGACCCTCTGATAGGCATGAGCCTTCAGCCAGGACCTGACCTAGCTGACCAACCTCTGACAGAACCCCTGGATAGGAGTATATTGCTCCCACTCCTTGGTCAGCCAATCAGTGCTGTCTGGTCCACCCAGGGTGAGTAGGTTGTACTCCCAATGCAGTACAGTTGACCCAGATCTTACATGCACTTTATGTGTGCAAATTCAAATATGTGTACCTGGCAAGCAAAGAAAGAGAGAAAAATAACAGTTTAAATAGCGTGGGCAATTCTGACAGCCATTTCAGTCACTGAATTTATCTCTGGATTGAGCATGAGATGGGAGAATGAAGCTGCTGTTCCCTTGTTCATCTCAGTTCCTATGTGTCTCTCGTCTTGTGACTTTAGTTCTTAAAGAGTCAGTACTGTTTTTCAAATTTAAGGTAATTTCAATTAAACAGTATTTCCTCCTTTCATACTGATTTCAGAACCTAACCCTCATGTAAGATGTGGGCTAACTATATTGTCCCTGAGTACAGCACATAGGAATGAATGACTTATGTGAATTAATCTCTCCATTGGAATGAATAGCGGTCATACCATTATGTAGGAGAAAGTAAAGACATGCACTTGTGAGCACAGCTGGGATATGGACTAAACATCCTCCTTCCTGGCCCTGGTTACCCTAGCCATTGAGAATCAAGCTTGTCCTGCAAGCCCCATCTAGAGTTCTGTTTCTTGGGTACTCTGGTGCAACCGTCTCCAGACTTTGGCATCCTGCAGCGCTTTTGTGTGCTACAAACGGCTCCTGGAAGTGACTGGCAATTATGTCATCACCAGTCACTTCTGGATTCAGAGACTGGTGGGATGGTGCAAAGGCCTTTGAGAGGACTCCAGCAGGCCTCCTGAAGCATGGGGAGGTCACGTGCAGCCTCCCCACACCTCAGAAGGACTGCTGGAGCCTTCTCAAAGGCCTTTGCAGTATCCCATGCTGTCTCGCTACCAGCCAATTAGTTGACAGCAGCTCCCCAAGGAGTGGCTCCCAACATCTCAGGGTGTCACAGCTCCTGGGTGTCATGGCACAGTTTGGCTCTAGTACAGGGGTGTCCAAAGTTTTTGGCACGAGGGCCACATCATCTCTCTGACACTGTGTCGGGGGCCGGGGGAAAAAAGAATTAATTTACATTTAAAATTTGAATAAATTTATATAAGTTTACGTAAATGAATATATTAAAGATTAACTTATATGAATGAATGAAGGCCTTGCAATAGCTCAAGGCCTATAAAAGGCCTTGCACAAAGCAAGGCTGGCCTTTTCTTTGCTGCCGCTAGTGCATCATAGACATGAAACAGCAAGCAGTGGAGGGAGCCCTCATCCCCCAGCTCATGCAAGAGGTCAAACAGTCACCCTCACACTGAAAGTTGTTGCGTCGGGCCAGTGTGGGCTCCAGCAAGTCTCTGGAGGGCCAGAGGCTCATTGGAGACTGGGAGCTCCCTGAGGGCCGCATTGGGAGTCCTCGAGGGCCGCAAGTGGCCACAGGGCCGGGGTTTGGGCACCCCTGCTCTAGTATGATGAATCATTAAGAGTGTGGAATGGAATATTGAGGACTGCCTTTTAAAATATGGGTTCCCCCAACCCCCTATTTTGACAGCAAACCATATGCAATATGTGTTCCTTAAGCCCTCAACAATCCATGTAAAAAATTCATACACACACAGACTAATTTGCCATTGGCAGATTTACTGAGGGGATGTTTAAACTCAAGCCATATACTACAAAGTGTTTCTCATTCAGAAAAATCTCCATTGCTGGCAGTATTACTATTCAACATAAATCAGAGTGCATTTAGAGTTTTGATAAAAGCCTACAATAAACTCTTGTCTCTATCATAAAATGAGACCTGCTTGACTCCATTCATTGTCATCACCGCCCTTTGGAATTAATATTAGTGAATTGCCTATTCTAAGACTTATTTGAAAGAACTGAGATTCATCTTGTTTTTCTTTTTGCTATGCTTATCTTTAACCTTTGCAGTCCATGAAAATAGTATAATAGCAGAGCAGGAAAAAGTTGAATATTGATATTTTGCTTGCCGACATATGACAGGCCTTTATTTGCTACGGTTGGGAATGCCAGCAAAATGCATTCTGAAAAGTTATAGTACAAGTAGTGATTTGCCAAGGGATACTATGTGACAATGCTTGTGTCTATGTTAATAACCACAGCAGATAAGTCTGTTTGGGCAGAAAAGTTAGCAATTATTAAATTAAATGGTGCCCAAGTTCATCTTTAGGCCTATGAATACCAGTATTTTCCCATGGATCTGGCAGGTGACCTTCAGCAAACAACTGTTAGGCTGAGTTACCCATCTGTAAGATTGGGGGGGGGGGACAAGACAAAATTCTTAAAAGGTTGCGTGACAACAGGGGATAAGCTAGATCTTCGGTTCTCAAGCTCATAGGAAGTTTGAGGACCACAGCACGTCCTTGCAGGTGAGACTGGCATATACTCACCAGTCCCTGCAGCAGCATTCCTGGGGTGCAGGGAGCCTTTTGCTAGCATCTGCAGGGCTCCCCGAAGCTTAAAAATGCAACGATCGCGCCCTGTCTCCACAAAACCGGAAGTGGAGTGTGATCTCTGCGCTTTCACTTTTTAAGCTTCAGGGAACCCTGCAGAAGGTTGCACAGGGCTTCCTGCACCCATGGGAGGCTGCTGCTGGGACTGGTGAGTACATGTCAGTCCCTGCAGCCCCCTTAGCGACATGATCCTGGGGATCATTTCGCTGCCTCGCCCCCGCCCTTTCAGGGGAAAGAGGCCAGGGCCCTCAATGCCCCAGTTTGAAAAACCCTGAGCTAGACCAATTGGAAAACACACTGGCGATTGTGAGTGCAATCCAGTGAAAGTCCAACATTCCCATGAAAGCCACTTTGCTTCCAAGGATGCCCTCTCCACCTGAGAGAACATTTCTTTGGGCTGCTGGGAGCATACCACTGCAAACACTCATGATGTAGCCTGAGCTTTCTGTAGGGTCCCCGATCATCAACTAAGCAGCCTATGCAGGGGCTCTTAGAGGAATTTTATCAGGGGGTACGAAGTTTCTTTTGGGCCCCTTTGCAAAGGGGGAGGGTTGAAACAGAATGGGGGAGGGTGGTGATGGGCAAGCAGAATAGGGGCAAGGAGGGGCAAAGCAGGGTGAGGTGAGGGTAGAGACAGTTGGAAAAGTCTTTGGAGCCCAGGTCTACCCACTCATGTGGCATCAGTAGTGTCCCCAGCATCTTCAGTCATGGTAGTGTCCCCAGCATCCCGTACGGACAACAAGTCTGAGTAGATAGGAAAATGTAAGATCCCAGAACATTTCTGGAACCCCTCCTTGGGCTCCCCCTTTACCCCCCTCTCCTAGGTCCTGAGCCTATGTATGTAAGAATGTAGGGATTGCAGGGATGGAACTTGAGTCAGGTGACTTGGACTCAAGTTGCGAAAATGCACATTTTTTGGTGACTCATTGACTTGTAGGTCATGCACATGGAAGACTTGCAAAAACAAGGGCCCCCTGACTTGGCACTAGTCCCCACACAAGCTGATTTGATTGGCTGCAGAACCCCAGGGAAGGAGAGAAAGGAGGCAGGGAAGTTGCGGAAGAGGACACGGTTTGTAGCAATCATGCTTTCCTCCTTGTGGCTGTTACTTGGGAGGAGGAACCCTCACTGAATGTCCAGTGCAAATGGCTCTACTTCTGAGTAGAGCTGCAAAGGATTGGGTCGTCCTAGTAATCCTCGCAGCTGCTGCGCGTGACCTCCCTCTCTGCTCCCTCGCAGTCCTCCCCACCCCTCCTGCCCTCTTTTCAGAAGGGATGGGGCAGCAAGGGAATCTTTTCAGTGAACCCACACACACGCACAGAGAGAGAGAGAGAGAGAGAGAGAGACTGGCAGCAGCCCTGTTTTTTTCCACAGTGGGCTTTTAAAGGGGGGGGCAATTTGACTCCTTTAGATTTGCTAAGTGGTGACTCAGCAATTCAGAAAGTACCCCCATTATGACTCTTTTTCAAATCAAGTCATGGGGGACAGTGACTCTAGACTTGATTTGAGTCAAGCCCCACTGGATTTTCCCATCCCTGAGAGATTGTCAGACAACTGAGTGAACGTGTGTAGGTTGGGGATCCTGGCTTATGGTTTTCAAACCGCTGGTTTAAAGGATAAATAGTGTTTGATTTTTTTTTTTAAAGGTACAGTAACACTACTTTACTCAGTTCTGTATGCAAAGTGATTGCGCCATTTTCAGATCTCATCCAATGGGAGTATTTATTTATTTATTTTAGTGCTTTTGCAGTGTTGGACTTGGACCAGGAAGACTTGAGTTCAAGTTCCAGCCTCACCTACCTCAAATGGTTGTTGTGAGAATAAAAAGAGAAAGAGCATAGCACATTGACCTGAGCTGTTTGGAGAAAGGGTAGGATCTAAACATGAATAATAAATAAAATACTTGGACGTTTTATAAATGTTTCAAAATGGTTTTATATTAGGTTGAATTTCATCTTATCTTGTGTTCTTATAGGGGAGAGTTTGACTAATCTTATCAGGACTGAAAAACTTAAATCAATGATTGGTTTAGTTGATCTTTGCCTTTCATTAGCAATGAATTTATTTGTTAATGAAATGAAAAATCTTCAATTGTTTATTATGTGCATACTTCATTTTAAAGATGCCCCAGGGCCTCATCTGTTTAGAAAATCTGTTAACAGCAAAGCAAAATACACTCACTCAGAATTAAATTGCAATCATAGAAGTTTATTTGATCTTGACTGCCTTAATAAAGCTGTAATTATGCATAGGTTTCTAAACCTAGCTTTGGGCATGCCTAGGAAAGGAGCAAAATCAGGCTCCCATGAAATGCATCACCCAAAGTATTTTCTGTTTGCTAACAGTAGTCATGAGAGGGGCTAATTTGAATCAGGGCCATGGTGCTGGGAGAAGTGTAGTAGCCATTGCCCTTAACCAGATTGCCCCCCAAAAGATACTACTAGCCACAGAGAACATACAAGCACAATTGGAGTGGCTGCATATTAGCCTTCCATCACAAAAAGCAGCTGTGGGTTACAGTTTGGACCATGATATCAAGAGGAAAGGAATGGACTTCTCCTATCCCAGAGTCACAGCCCTGACTGAGACTGTACAATGAGCATTATTTTTAGTGAAGAAAAAGATGGCAGAGTATGCAGTCACCCACCTCCCACATAAATGCCCCTTTTGTCATGTTTCCCTTTGAAAGGATTGGGGCAACTTTTACCATATGTTTGGGAGGTTAGTTATGTTAGTTTGGCACCGTTTCTCATGAGGGTTTCTTTCACATTGTAGCCATCTGTACTTACTTAACTGCCTGGCGGGTGTAATCTTCAGTGGCACAGAGGTGAAGGGTTAAATACTCCCTACTTCCTCGCTTTGAACTGAACTAGGGCCTCAACTGGCTGCTACATGGAGGGAAATGTAAGCCTCTAACCCAGGGGTGCTCACACTTTTTTGGCTCGAGAGCTACTTTGAAACCCAGCAAGGCCCGGAGATCTACCAGAGTTTTTTTTACAATGTTCGCGCCATCATAACATATAACATTTATGTGTACAATGTATGTTGGTGTACCTTGAGCCCCACTGAGTATAAAAGGACCTACTCCTGAGTAGACATGCCTAGGATTAGGCTGTGTAGCTGCAATCCTAGCCACACTTACCTGGGAGTAAGCCCCATTGAGTACAATGGGCCTTACTCCCGGCGTTTCCTCCCAGAGACACCTGAAGGGGGGGGTCGGCACTCCGCAATCTACTCATTTTGCCTCGCGATCTACCGGTAGATCACAATCCACCTATTGAGCACCCCTGCTCTAACCATACTGCCTCTTTGAGGGAACATGTTGTTCCTAAAATGTGCATTTTTAAAAAGTACTTATGCTTTCACACTCTCAAGTGTTGAGCTGCTTGCTCATCCTCTGAATTTTCAGCATTGAAATGTGTTGCTTGAAGGTCTCCACACCCACAGGATGATGTGCTTGTTTCCAAGATTCCACAGCTACACATGAAGATTTACATCGCAAGACCTGTTTGCCCTACAGGAAAGCAGAAAAGAAGATGCCCAAGCCAAAGAGCTCATGCCATCAGCTCCTGAAGAGACCAAGAACAGCCTGAGACAACTCTTTCTTAAAAAAAAAATAAAAAAAATTAGCAATGTATTTTATATTAATAGTTAAATTTTTAACCCTCCTTGGCTGTCTTGATGAAAAGATACTCTGGGCCCAATCCTATCGAAATTTCTAGTGCAGCCACAATGCAGCCCTGAGGTAAGGGATCATTTTTACTCTTGCCTTGAGGAGGCCTCAGTGACTGTCCTCACCACCATCACAGGATGCAGCACATACCCCGTTGGCACAGCTGTATCATCACTGGAAAGGTGGATAGAATTGGGTCCAGTGTGTGTGTTGTGTTTGTTGTTTTTTTAAATAAGATCGTTTAAACAAATGTAGTATGCTTCTGTCAGACTGTCTTCTTATATAAGCAGGTTGAGGTCAAGCAGTAAGGATAAGCCCCGCAGAAAAATCCAGATGTTTCTTTATGTGGCATTGATGTCTCACAAGATGACATTTCTCCCCCTGAGTCAATACTAAACGAACTCTCTCATCATATCTGGGCAGGGAAATAATAGGTGAAACAAGATGTGATTAAGAGGTTTCTTCCAAGAATAAGGTTTGTCTTTCAGTCTTCAGGCGCCAGCTAATTTCTTTCTGCTTGCAGCACATTTAAATAATAATAATAAAAATAATAAAACAGATGTTCCCTGTAGTTTCAGTTAGGGAAGAAGTTCTCAACTTCACATTCTTTTGAAAAATAAAAATAAGAACCTCATGTGGTGTTCTGTCATGCCTCAATTCCTTTGTTCTACACAGGAAAAAGCTAGAATGGTAGCTGATTGGTCCTTGTCTCTTCTTCTGCCATCTGGGCAAAACGGCCCTTTTTTCAATTGGTGCTCCTCTTATATTTAGAAGGGGGAGAACAATCATCCGTATTCACCTCTGCATGGCGTCTTTTCTAGTGGCTGCTTTCTGATTTTCTTCCACATCTTTGTTTCAGTTATAAGCCTTTTTGGTACAGGGTCCTGTTTATGTATTTATTTTGCTATGTAAAAGCAATACAGATTCAACCTCATTATACATGGATTTTTTATACACGGATTTGACACAACACAAATGGCCACTGCAAATGAGAAGGAATGTGCTGATCCCTGGAGAAGGGGAAAAAATCCACCCCTTTAAAATCACAGTTGAAAAACGACTTTTCTTACTGTTGTAGAGAGACAGTCATGCAAATGATCATTCCATTCTCCAGCTGAATCAGGCAAAAGCAAGGGGTCCTTTGCATTTCTAATTGCTGACTGCCACTCTACAACAGTAAGAAAAGCTGTTTTCAAACCACAATTGTAAAGGGACGCACTTTTTAATTTTTTAAAAAAATTGCTTTTATTTAACATATTTTATGGTATCAGCAAGGAGTTCCAGAATCAAACTCCTTCAATTGCTGAGGCATGACCTTATTACATTAGGAGCAATGGAAGGGCAAGAAACCTGGAAATGGGTCTTTAAATCTATTTTTACACTGTTTTTTTATCCACTGATTTTTTTTTAATCCACCAGGGCAGGTGTGTCAAACATAAGGCCCACAGGCCTGTAATGGAAGATCAGAAGATCATCCATTGGCGGATGATGTGGTGTTGACAGCAATTCCCATGTTTTGACAGCTGGTTGACAGCTCTGGGAAGGGCAGGGCTGGCTCCACAGCTGTAATCAATCAAGGCCAATGGAGACTCTGATGGACATCTGAGTTTCATTTGACCTTGGTTACACACAAGGTTGGACTTTGAGGTTACACACAAGGTTGGACTTTGAGGTTACACACAAGGTTGGTGGCCATCGATTACAACAAACATTAATCCAAACGAAATTAATAATCAATACAAAAATTATCATATTCATTGACCCAACTAATTAATACTTTAACATTCCATATTTTTCCTCTAACCTTATCTATTCCATCATAAAAAATAAAAAAACTTCAAATTTTACTTTACTTTTACTCTTCTTACCACAAAAATAATCTATAAAATCTTTCTTATCTAATTCTTAATTTCTAATATCACATCTAAAAAAAGAAGTCTCCAATTACAATGGTATTACCCCCTTCAATATCTCTTATAACATATTATATATCATTTTCCATAGCTATCCAATCAAAAAAAAACTTCAAATTTTTACTTATAAACTCTTCTTACCACTAAACTAACCTCTAAAATAAAATCTCTTATCTGATTCTTAATTTTTAATATCACATCTAAAAACAAATATCTCCAATTACAATGATATTATACTTCGCTTATCCACCACATATTTATTAACCCAAAATACAGGTTTAATATTTTCTCCAAAATAAACATCTAAAATTTATTTTATTTACCTTCTCCTTTAAAAATAACCCTTTTATTTATCTTAATACCACTTTAATTTACACAATACTTATATTCCAAATTCCCTTTTCATCCAATGTAATTTAATATAATTAATAAAATATTTATCTTAATACCACTTAATTTCCGCAATGTTTATATTTCAAATTTTCATTTACATCCATTTTGATTTAATATGATTAAAAAAAAAAAAATTCTACTTATTATTCAGCCATTTTGACCTTCTTCTTATTGCTTGCTTTGTGCTCTATCTTATTGGTGTTCCCTCTTAGTCCTCAAACTGGTTCTTCCACTTCTTCTTTTTCTTCTTTTTCTTCTTAAGTCTGTTGAATTTCTTGGCCCCCCTGTGTTTTCCTTTCTTCTTCATTCTGTTATTCTTGAATTCAATTCGTAAATTCTTCCTCTTCTTGAGGCAGCTTGCTCTCTGAACATTTCCTCTTTTTTCTTCTTAAGGTTCTTAGTTATTATGACAATTGCTTCTTCCGTCTCATATCCTATTTCAAAATACTCCACTTCTTTAACTTCACCGGACATCTGCTCCATTCCTTTTTCCTCTCTATTGTTTATAATCTGTTCTTGTGAGTTTACAAGGGAGGAGCTTATTTGCCCAATTTGTTCAGACAGTTCTCTGACCTGTTGCTCCATTTCTCTTCTAAAATCCATCACAAAGTCCATCAACAAGGCCTGGCTTTCATGAACATCTTTTAAATTTTCAAAAGCCATTTTTATCAACACCAACTCGAACCACTTCCTGCAGGGCTACTTTCCAATTTTGTATCAGGGTTACTTTCCAATTTTTATATATATTAAAAAAAAAAAAAAAATCAGTCAAATCAACACACTCAAATTAGGTTAGTATGCCTTTAAATGACCAAAAAAAAAAAAAATTCAAGCCTCTTGCTGAGAAACCAAAAGTAGCCATAACCAGACTTAAATCAAGGCTTTTTGTTGGGAAAATGAAAGTAGACTTTATTTCCTTCGTTGAAGATTACTTATTTATTTCTCTTCGGTACATACCATTAAAAAAAATAATCTTGTACTTACTCCAGCAGGGGAAATACCAGTTCACCTATTCCCCCCCTGGGTGGCTAACGGCCAGCGTGAATAATCTTGTATTATCTCCTCCTCCTCCTCCAGACTTCTTACTTACAGTTCTCGATAAACCTTTTAACAAGCCAAGTTCACTCACTCTTAATAGCTTTTTTCGCTGCGATGTTGTATCTAGGCCGTGGGAGGACGGATTCTCAACTTTCTGAGCTTCTCCAAGATGGCACCTGGGATAGATATGATTCAGCACAGAGCAAAACAGAGAGAAATCCTTGAAATTGCCTGTTTCTAAGGACCCCCCCTCCCCGTTCAAGCTCTCAGCTCTTCGTACCGTCTTCCTGGCACCGAAGCGTGCCTTAGTTGTTTAGGCACATACAAACATATCTATTTCGCAGTCTCTTCGGGAGCCCCCAAAGTTCACTGCAACTTCGTTGAGAGTTAGCTCTGCCCCCGACCTTGACGGGACTTTGAATGGTCATGGGCTAACAAGGTAGCTTACAACTGAGCTGCATTTTGGATAATGGGACATCCAAGGATATATAGGCAGCTTCAGAAGGAGCAAAGACCCTACCCAGACCTATGGGACACCCCAGACCTATGGGACCCGGACCTACAGGACCCTACTGGAGGAGAGACTCTACTAGACACACAGAGGAGGGACTCTGCTGCATTGGACTGATACTGAGAAGACTGAACTCGGAAGACTGGACGGTGCTCGAGAGACTGTGGACGAACTGGAGCCTTTAGACATTTACCCACGAAGGCCCATATCTTAACCAATTTTCTGGTACTGGCATAGCTATGCCAATAGGACATTTGCTCCATCCTGCAGTTGGGGGGCACTCATGGCGGCTTTCTCAAAATAAGGGAATGTTTGTTTCCTTGCCTAGGAGCTGCATTGCCCTTATGTCAATGCTGGAAAATGGGTTAGGATTGCGCCCTAAGTTAAGTGGAGTTTTGGGGAGGGAAAACCTCTGGACAAGAGGAAGTGAAGGAAGTGTTTGTGTTTGGAGCAATAAATTACTGTTAATTGCTCAAACTGATATGGAGTTCTAGTCATTTCCTTTGCACACTGCAGCTGTTGTTCTTTGAAGAAGAAAGGGTCAATTAGCCAAAAAGTGGGCATTAGAAGGGAGTTGGACTATTTGAATAATGGGACAAATTGGCATAGTCAACAGGATTGCAAAACAGGGCCCGATGTGGCCCTCGGAATCTTTTTATTCGGCCCTCAAGCTCTCAGCTGCTGAGCAGTGCTGAGGTGTCACTGCTAAAAGAGCAGCCCACATGAAAATTGTGCTCTCCCATATCTTGAAATATGATGAAGATTTGATAGTTCCTCTTATGTCATTTGAAGCTAATGAATTCTAAGTGAGATAAGGTGGTTATTTTTTGTTGTGACCTTTATAATGACATCACTTCCTGCCTAATGACATCACTTCCAGCCCTCAGTACACATCATGAATGCTATTCGGCTCTCTGTATGAAATGAGTTTGACATCCCTGCACTAGGGGTTCTGGAACAGAACCCTAGCCGATAACAAGAGACAACCTGTATATAATATTCCTAATCAATGTTCATAATATAAATAATAAGAAGAAAGGAGTTTGGTTTCTCTGAGGTAATCCCTGCCCATCATGGACAGTGGCTGGCCTGTAGTCAGGATTTCTCCTACGCTCTGAGTAATATCATGTGGTCCACATTCCAAATTGTAGTGAAGCCATGGGAAAAAATGTGCCTACAATTTCACACACATGGTCTCACTTTAAAGCTACATTTCTTCTTTGGGTTGTATATGTTGCATGTATGTCCTATGTAAATATATGTATCCATAAGCTATTCTGTGCCAAGACACAAATTTCATGACGTTGATATTCCTAGATACTCCTAGAGAGCGCTAGCATCATTAAGGAGCATCAGTACTTGAAAAAGCATTGGTTTGTAGGTCAGAATACACTTCCAGTCCCCAGAATCCTGTCTTCAGAATAAACTGGCCCCCATGAATAGGGAAGTTGACAAGCCGGCCTTAAGGATATAAAATAAGAGGGTTATATTATCACTTTTATTACATGCTAGTGAAATGCAACCATATGTGGAAATGCATGCAAAGCACTGTGATGGTTTATCACTTTGGCATGTCCACACTTATTCTTGCCCCTTTGCTATTAGGGTGAGGAGACTTGTCTCTTTCAATAAACTTGTTAATGGGCTTGCAAACAAAACTGAGATGAGAGTGGAGATTGGTTACTGGCTACTGACTTTGCACAAAGACATGAATGATTCCACATGGCCAGCTGGAGCTCAACAGTGTCACCCTCTCCACTGAGCTGCCACTGCTATGCCCCCCTCAACATATGCATCTCTTACCTTACTCCTTCATCTTCAAAGGCTTTTTAAACAAGACAAAGCACACTGGGAGCATTGCCAGAGTATTCTAGACTATCTACTTTGTTTAAAGCACTCAAGCAGAGGAAGGAGCAGAGGACAGGAGACAGTGACCAGATGTCATAACCAAAAAAGAGGACAAGGCACCTCAAAATGTAGGATGTCCAAGAAAAATGTAGGACATGACAAAATTAAAACACTCGTATGTTAATTTCATGTGGTTAATTCAAACACTGTATTACTTACCATTAAATTTAAAACTTCTATATAATTTATTAATAACAAGAAGGCTATGCACTGCCTTCAGGGAACCGCTCACAGGGGAAATTTTTTTTCCAGAACACAAGGCTAAAAAAGAGGACATGTCCCGGAAAAAAAGGATGTCTGTCATCCTGACAGGGGATGGCTCCATCAGCAGAGCCCCTGAGGGAAAAAATGCATGCCTCTTTGTCCCCTCAGTCTTCCACCAGATGTGAATGTAATTGTGTCGTAGCTGGGTTCGCTGTAGATGGCTCTTTAAAGCTGGGTAAGGGCTCATCCTACCTAACTTTCCAGTGCCAATGCAGCCACAAAGCAGCCCCAAGTTAGGGGAACAAATGTTCCCTTGCCTGAAGGACAACTCCATGACTACCCCCCCCCCCACAGCAGGATGCAGTGTGTGCCCCATTGGCACCACTGCATCAGTGTTGGAAACTTGGATAGAACTATGTCCTGAAGCAGTGATATTCTAATATGCAATTGCAAGTAAAAAAAAAAAGCATAAAGCAGACTTGGGGGTCTCTCCCAGATGAAAATTTACAGGTTCCCACTTACACCACCAATCTCTCTCTCTCTCTCTCTCTCTCTCTCTCTCTCTCTCTCTCTCTCTCTCTCAGCTTTTCAAAGGTACATCTCCCATCAACACCAGCAAAGCAGTTTGGAAAGAGAGGGGGGACAGGTTCACAGATGCAATTACAGAAAATTGTGCAAATTAGAGAGGAGAGAAGAGATGGAGAAATGTTCTTGTTAAAAAAAACAAAACAGAACAAACTCTATTCCCATAATAGGAAGCCATAATTACACAAGTATTAAGAAGATGTATTTATAGGACAAGGTAACAGTTGCTACTCACACCTTTCTTTATTCCACTGTGGGCTGTAAAAAACCAAATACAGACTTGAGGCATGAGAAGGGATACAAATGCTGAGTCGAATGTCAGAATCACCTGGTTAAAATTCAGCTGCTCCACAAAGCAGCAAAATCAACTCAACGCCATCTGGCAGCTGCAAAGTGGGGTGAAAATCCACTTTCTGCATAGGTAAAATGACTGATCATTCACTAGCAGAATGCACCACAAGACATGAAATACACATCCCTTTCAAAGTTCTGACACATTATAAGATTACTATATAATGTCTTCCAAGTTTCAGTTTGAATATCAATTGAAGGTTTTGATTTCACGTCTGTGTCTATAGACAATGCGAGAAGAAGCCTGCCATATGTACAATGAGGTTTCTGAAACATAAAGGTTTTATAATAGGTGTGCACTTCAGAAAGAGTCATATTATCTGTGACATGGAAGGTGGAGTACACATTTTCTAGAAACTTCTTTATAAGGCTACTTCTTATTTATAAAACTGTTAATATTTGCAACACGATTTGCATGGCATTCCTTAATTTTTCTTTACTCCCTGATTTTAATTTAAATAGCCTCTATATTACCGGTCTGGGGAAAGAGTGAGTACCAAATGCTGGATGGTGAAGTTTACAAGGGTCTTACCTGGAGTTGAAAGCCTAGCCAAACTATAGCATGCCCAGAGCAGCAGAGTTGCACTGAATTTTCTCCAAAGGCAAGAGTTAAAATATATTTCAAGTTTTCTCAGGTGTAACATCTGAGGAACTTTGAGGGAAGTCCAAAGAGTTTTGATAAGTCTGGCCATACTTCCCAGTGACAGTTGATACTCTGGATTCCATGCTGCTTTGTGTGTACCTGGTTGCCATGACATTGAGTTCTGAGCCAACCCAACTCATTCTGATGAAAGCCAAGGAAATGCTTCACTCTGACTTTCTGGACTTAGTTACTGGCAGAGTACCTTTGTGTCTCTCCTGCAGGTGACTGCTCATTGTGTTAATGTTCCCTCTTGTTCAGCTCTTGTTTACCTTGTCATGGCATCCATGGAATAGTTCAGAATAAGCAGATTGCATGCCAGGGATGGGAACTTGAGTCAGGTGACTAGAGTCCAAGTTGCAAAAACACAGGTCTTTTGCTGACTCATGTACACTCGAGTCAGGCGTGACACTGACTCGGGCACTGACTTGAGTTTGAGCCACTGGCTCAGAAATGAGTTCACACATGTGCAGACTCAAGTTTGTCTATGTCTGGATGTGCTTCTCTTACTGGGTGAAATACCTTGTGGGGCCATAATTCAGACTGGGTGAGCCACAGTAGGAAAGTTCCAGCCAGGAGGCAGGAAAAGGTTAATGTTTTGCATCGAGCAGGAGGTGGGGAGAGGGAGGCAGGAGCAGGCTGTCTGGTCCATCTCTGAAGGAACCAGTGATAACTGGACAAAGGATGGGTGGTCTTTTTTTTCCCTCTGGATGAGGGAGGGTAGAAGGAGGAGCCCAAGGGGGTTCTTGCCTTAGGATTGGCTGGAGGGGGTAAAAAGAGGTGGAGAAGTCAGGAAGCAGTTCCTCATGGCTCTGGCCAGTTCCTCATGGCTCCAGCTGTTGTTACCTGGGAAGAAGACGCTGCCTCACTGAATGACAGGCAATGGGACTACTTCTGAGTAGAGCTGCAAAGGATTGGGTTGTACTATTAACATAAGCCTCCCAGCTGCTGCCGGGTGACCCTTCTCCTGCGTGCTGCTCTGTCACTCTCCGTCTTGCCCTGTCCCATCTTGCCAAGCTCAGACACGCCCCCAGTCTCTTTTGGTTCATGCACTGGTGTGTCTGACCCAAAAGACACTGACTCAAGTCAAAATGACTTGGGAATTGGGGGGGGGGCGAGTCAGCAAAGAGCACCCATCAAGATTCATGCAAGAGTTGAGTTGCAGGAGGCGGAGACTCAGGACTCGAGTCTCTCGGAAGTGCCAAGTTCCCATCCCTGCTTTAGAATGGACCAGGTGGGCACTAGCTCCCCAATTTTATCTTTCCCATTGACCATATGGGTTTCAGCTTTCCCTTTCAGTACAAAGAAAAACTGTGTTGTGGCTGCTGTTGCCATGCAGATCATTGTGTAAATTCTGACAGGGGAAATGGTCACACCACCCTTAACCGCGACATGTTCATGAAATGCCTGAACAAGATCCCACTCATCTGCATATCCCTACCCTGGAAGAGACATGGTGTGTGGAGGGAGGCTACTACAATTCCTCTACTTGAGACATCTAATCTCTCTGCCTGTTTCTCTGTGCTAGGCCCTCTGTAATGGATTCAATGTGAATATTTTTAATAACTTCCAGAACAGATAGCTTTAATTTCCCTACATGTATAATCTAACATGCCCTAATTACCAAAGAAAGAAATCTGGCACTTCTTTCTTCTTCCAGATTTTCAGTAAGCCAGAAGCATATTTACAACTGCTGAACACAAACTATATTTACTACCAATTTGGTCACCCGTCAGCTATTCTTTTTAGTAGGAGTGGTGACATAGATCAGATAGGACATAGATCATAAGGGCCTAATCCTATCCAATTTTCCAGCACCAATGCCGCTGTGCCAACAGGTGTGCGCTTCATCCTGCGATGGGAGGGCAGTCACAAAGGCGTTCTCAAGGTAAGAGAACGTTTGTTTCGCTTTCCTTGCAGCTGCACTATGGCTTTAAAGTTGGATAGGACTGCACACTGAGCCAAGGACCCATGCCCATTAGAGGGCTCACCTATCCAGGCCAACCTCTGATCTCTCAGTACCAATATCAGCCGCAGCACTCAGTGTCCCGCCAGGGAGTGAGTGGAGATTTCCATTGAGATAGCAGTGCAGTGCTTCACCACCGAATCCCCAGAATTTCTGTTTTAATGCAGCAGAATTACCATTTCATTCATGTTGGTTCATGCAAACAAAATTTAGAATATTTTTCTCCTTAATGTTAACTGTCCAACTACTGGCTCGCCTGAGCCCAGCATTGTTGCTTGATGGTTCATCACTATGTTAAGAGATGACCCCGATAGCTGGAGATTTCTCTCCAATTCTTTGAGGAAGATAGCCATTAGACCTTGGAGAAAGTTACTCACCCAAGCTAGGGGGAGGGAGCATCATCTCTGGAGACTATGGGGGGATGGCAGATCTGCTGCTATGTAACAGTGCACTGGCGGTCACTTCTACTTACTCGTATATTTTTAAGAAAGGCAAATGTCACAAATAATGACACACGTCTCCAGTACTCTCTCCACTAAAGGAAATCATATCCCAGTTAGCATTGCTCTTAGAATGTTCTGCCATCAGGAAACACACAGCACATGGACTGAAGCTCAGAAAGCATTCTGCAAAGCCTAAAACCAGAAAGCCAGGACTGAGTGAGGAAGTAAAACGACAACTTATTGTTGTGTAGGTAAGATGTTTTAATCAAACCCCTACACATTCTTCAGTGTACTTATTATAGAGCACAAGGCATTGGAATGCATTGTTTATACAAATATTTAATCTAGATTCAGTGATTAAATAAGCAAATTTAATTTTGAAGCCCTTATTTTTTTCCCAGCTAATCAATGCGGAAGTGATTACATGAGAAAACTGGAGTACTTTCATTCTGTGAAGAGACAAATCAAACAGGTACTTCACCTTTTAATCAAGCAACACTGAAGGAACACAGAAAGCTGCCTTCTACTGAGTGAGACCATTGGGCTCAGTATTTTCAACCTAGACTGGCAGTAACTCTCAGACAGGAATTTTTCTCTGTCCAGCTAGCAGCTTGAACCTGGAACCTTATGCATTCAAAGCAGATGTTCTTCTGTTGAGCTACAGCCCCTGTCTAGATGATGATGATGAAAGCACAGACCTTTCTGAGGGACTGTCAGCTGAGATAAAGCCCAGTCCTAACTAAATTCCCATGTAGTGATGCATTGGCACCAGGATGGGCTCCACTGCATCTCAAAGGAGAACAGCAGCTGCTGGAGGTCTCTTTGATATAAGCCTAAGCAGCCTCAATGGGTCAACTTGTACCTGCATCAGCAATGTCACTGGTGCAAGTCCGAGTTGACCCATGTCAACCTGGGAAAAGGAGGCAGGACCTGGGCAGGAGGACTGGCTCAGTTGGTAGAGCTGCCGCCTTGTACGCCTGAAGATCCAAGGCTGCCAGTTCGAAACAACTGGAAGTACCCAAGAACTGACGACACACTGATATACAGATGAGCTGACCCTCGGTGGCAGAGAGGAGTTGCCGTCAAGTGGAGCGTGGGAGGCAAAGGGCCAGAGAGAGGCCAGACTGGGAAAGAATCCAGCTGGAAGGAGGCGTTCTATAAAAGACTAGAACTATTCAATTGTAAAAATCCCTACGGGGGTTTAGATCTGCCTGCCTATGTAAACCGCTTTGGATTAAAGTCTGAGGAGAAATCTGACGACCAAAGAAAGGCGGTATATAAATACCTGTATAAATAAATAAATAAAAAGGAATAGGATGCAGCAGCATGCACCTGTACCAACAATCCCACTCCCTCATGGGCCTGATTCTCCCATCCCCTGCTGCCATCACCACCAACCCCTGCCCTGTTCCACCCCCTCTTTGGCCTCCCCTTGCCCCTGTGCCAGAATTACCTTGTCTGACAGGCATCCCTGGGACTGCCAGCGCCAGTGGGCTCCAGCCTTCCTAGTGGCACTCCTGGCCTTCACACTGTTGCAAAGTGCTTTACACATGTTTTGCTGGCACTGCTGGGGGATAGGATTGGGCCAACAGGAGGCTTTTTCTTGGGCTGTGGTCCTTCATTCTGTTAATAATATTGTGTGCCCGTTGATCATTAATATGTGATGTGTGATTAATAACCTGCATGTGTGAGTGGCATCTAACTCCACAGATAGAACTCTGCATCATCACATGCACCAGTGTTTCTTAAACTGTGGGTCAGGACCCACTAGGTGGGTCGCAAGCCAATTTCAGGTGGGTCCCCATTCATTTCAATATTTTATTTTAACTGTACTAGACTTGATGCTCCCATGGTATGTGGCTGCATTTGGGGAAATGTTACAGTTCTGGACTTTTAACAGGCTACTGTGTATATGCTTTGAACAATGATAGTCCATGGGACTTACTCCTGGTTAAGTGCGGGTAGGATTGCAACCTAGGATTGTTAAAGCTCTTCCTGCTTGATGATGTCACTTCAGGCTATGACATCACTTCTGATGGGTCCTGACAAATTCTCAGTCTAAAGAGTGAGTCCCGGTGGTAAAAGTTTGAGAACCACTAACTTACACAGTGCTTTTCTCTGGTGTCGGTTCTCACATTATTTATTTATTTTTCACATTTTTAGACCGCCCTTCCTCCAAAGAACTCAGGGAGGTCTACACAGCTGCTCCCCTCCTTTTGTCCTCACAATAACCCTGTGAGGTAGGTGAGGCTGAGAGAAAGTGACTGGTCCAAGGTCACCTAGGAAGCTTCATGGCTGGGGGGGGGGGATTTGAACCTGGATCTTCCAGATCTAAGTCCACCTCCCAAACCACTACACCACCCTGGCTCTCAGTTATCTATCATTTATCAGGTTTACAGTAAGTGAGTAACCAGGTGATGTACATAGATGTGTGAACCTACTCTAGCATAGATGAGTGCTTAGGATGGGATAAAATGACAACCATTTATATATAATGCCACAACCTAATAGGTTATAGCAGGGCTGCAGGATGATCTTGAGGCCCTAGCCCAGCATTTTTCAAACTCTCCAGGAGTTTGGAAACTGTGTACCTTTTGCATGTGCTCTGCCAGCTATCACTGGCTTCTATGGCCTTGAACAGGTGGCCCCAATCAGACTTCACAGCCTCGTGTAGAGCTATCATGGAGACTAGGACAGGTTCAGACCTGCCTAACTTTGCCAACTGTAAAAGCGCACTCTAACAGCGTGCTACACATAGCACTGCCAGGCATGCTGGCAGGAAGGCCCGCACCTTTCCACGTGCCTCATTGCTTCCCCCACTGCTCACTGGAGCAGGTAAGTCATTGGGAGAGGTGGGATGGTTTGGGGAGAACAGAATGGGGAGGAGAGGGGATGAAGCTTGAGGGGGCTGGGCTGATCAGGTCTGGGAAGGGGCGGGTTCAGTAGCATCAGTGGTGGCTGAATCTTAACCCCCTTCCCACACCTGATCCTGTGGCGTGGATCTATGCAACCTGTGCCAGCTATTTAGCTAGCACAGGTCCAAGTAGACCCCCCATGCTGCTAGCTGAGCAGACTCTGAGTAGAGCACCCCAACAGTTGTTCCCTTACCCAGAGAAGACCTCTGCAACGGTCCCCCCTTACCATGGTTGGCAACCTTCAGTCTCGAAAGACTATGGTATAAGCCTACAGCACCTGGTATTCCCTGGCGGTCTCCCATCCAAGTACTAACCAGGCCTGACCCTGCTTAGCTTCCGAGATCAGACAAGATCGGGCATGTGCAGGGTAATAGGATGCAGTGGTCACCATTTTAGGAATGCTGTATCGAGTGAGGGGGTAAGGATAGGATTGGACCATAAGACTTATTTTCAGGATTTGGTTCTTTTCTTTTTCTGCAGTGACCACAGCATCCACTAGCAACTTCCATAGCCCATTCTTGCATGTCAGCTTGCCATTGTCTTTGCTGGATTTGAATCTATGTATCTCACAGGTAATTTTTTTTTTGAAAGAACTTTTGCATTGTATCAGCTTATTTGCATGAACACAAAATATATTAACATGAATTATTTTCAAATTAATCTAAAACACTCCAGATTTTTTGACACTCAGATGAGTAAAGCTGATTATCATAGCTAAATGTTGACAATATAATATATTCTCCAATTATGCCTCCGAATATTAAATCTTACATTACAGATTCTTTCCTTGTAATTGAGTCTCTTTTGCTTAAAAATAGTTTCTCCTCAAAATTCATTGGGAATTTGAATTCACAGCACCAAAAGCAGGTGACTGGATCCTCTGTATCTCATTAGTCTGTTTTGTCCTATGGTCTACTTTTATATAGTTTGCGATGTCATTGTCAAGTTTGGTGCAGTGGCTACAGAGTCAGGCTGCAATCCTATGCACACTTTCCTGAGAGTAGGCCCCACTGAACACAGTGGGATTTACTTCTGAGTAATATGAATATTTTTATATTCATAAGAAGCAAATAAGAATTATAAGAATATTTGCTTCTTCAAATATGTTAGAAGCAGGAAACCCGCCAGAGAAGCGGTTGGCCCTCTGGATGGTGAGGGAGGGAAAGGGGAGATAAAAGGAGACTTAGAGATGGCAGAGAAATTAAATGAGTTCTTTGCATCTGTCTTCACGGCAGAAGACCTCGGGCAGATACCGCTGCCCGAACGGCCCCTCCTGACTGAGGAGTTAAGTCAGATAGAGGTTAAAAGAGAAGATGTTTCAGACCTCATTGATAAATTAAAGATCAATAAGTCACCGGGCCCTGATGGCATCCACCCAAGAGTTATTAAGGAATTGAAGAATGAAGTTGCAGACCTCTTGACTAAGGTATGCAACTTGTTCCTCAAAACGGCCATGGTGCCAGAAGATTGGAGGATAGCAAATGTCACGCCTATTTTTAAAAAGGGAAAGAGGGGGGACCTGGGAAACTATAGGCCGGTCAGCCTAACATCCATACCGGGTATACTGGCAACCTTCAGTCTCAAAAGACTACGGTATCGCGCTCTGAAAGGTGGTTCTGGCACAGCGTCTAGTGTGGCTGAAAAGGCCAATCCGGGAGTGACAATCCCTTCCACACCGGGAGCAAGTGCAGTCTGTCCCTGGTCTGTCTCCCTAGCTATGGGCCTTCCTTCTTTGCCTCTTTGCCTCAGACAGTTGGCAAAGTGTCTCTTCAAACTGGGAAAGGCCATGCTGCACAGCCTGCCTCCAAGCGGGCCGCTCAGAGGCCAGGGTTTCCCACTTGTTGAGGTCCATCCCTAAGGCCTTCAGATCCCTCTTGCAGATGTCCTTGTATCGCAGCTGTGGTCTACCTGTAGGGCGCTTTCCTTGCACGAGTTCTCCATAGAGGAGATCCTTTGGGATCCGGCCATCATCCATTCTCACAACATGACCAAGCCAACGCAGGCGTCTCTGTTTCAGCAGTGAATACATGCTAGGGATTCCAGCACGTTCCAGGACTGTGTTGTTTGGAACTTTGTCCTGCCAGGTGATGCCGAGGATGCGTCGGAGGCAGCGCATGTGGAAAGCGCTCAGTTTCCTCTCCTGTTGTGAGCGAAGAGTCCATGACTCGCTGCAGTACAGAAGTGTACTCAGGACGCAAGCTCTGTAGACCTGGATCTTGGTATGTTCCGTCAGCTTCTTGTTGGACCAGACTCTCTTTGTGAGTCTGGAAAACGTGGTAACTGCTTTACCGATGCGCTTGTTTAGCTCGGTATCGAGAGAAAGAGTGTCGGAGATCGTTGAGCCAAGGTACACAAAGTCATGGACAACCTCCAGTTCATGCTCAGAGATTGTAATGCAGGGAGGTGAGTCCACATCCTGAACCATGACCTGTGTTTTCTTCAGGCTGATTGTCAGTCCAAAATCTTGGCAGGCCTTGCTAAAACGATCCATGAGCTGCTGGAGATCTTTGGCAGAGTGGGTAGTGACAGCTGCATCGTCGGCAAAGAGGAAGTCACGCAGACATTTCAGCTGGACTTTGGATTTTGCTCTCAGTCTGGAGAGGTTGAAGAGCTTTCCGTCTGATCTGGTCCGGAGATAGATGCCTTCTGTTGCAGTTCCAAAGGCCTGCTTCAGCAGGACAGCGAAGAAAATCCCAAACAAGGTTGGTGCAAGAACACAGCCCTGCTTCACTCCGCTTCGGATGGCAAAAGGGTCTGATGTGGAGCCATCGAAGACAACAGTGCCCTTCATGTCCTTGTGGAAAGATCTGATGATGCTGAGGAGCCTGGGTGGACATCCAATCTTGGGGAGAATCTTGAAGAGGCCGTCTCTGCTGACCAGGTCGAAAGCCTTTGTGAGATCTATGAAGGCTATAAAGAGTGGCTGTCGTTGTTCCCTGCATTTCTCCTGCAGTTGTCTAAGGGAGAATACCATATCAGTGGTGGACCTGTTGGCTCGGAATCCACACTGCGATTCTGGATAGACGCTCTCTGCAAGTACCTGGAGCCTCTTTAGTACAACTCGGGCAAACAGCTTTCCTACAACGCTAAGGAGAGAGATGCCGCGGTAGTTATTGCAGTCACCCCTGTCACCTTTGTTCTTGTACAGCGTGATGATGTTTGCATCCCTCATGTCTTGAGGTACTCCACCTTCTCTCCAGCAGAGACAGAGGATTTCATGCAGCTCAGTGACGATGATCTCTTTGCAGCATTTTAGGACTTCAGCAGGGATGCTGTCTTTTCCAGGTGCCTTGCCAAAGGCAAGGGAGTCCAGGGCCACGTGAAGTTCTTCTAGGGTTGGTTCACTGTCAAGCTCTTCCAGCACAGGCAGGCACTCAATGTTGTTCAGTGCTTCTTCGGTGACTACATTTTCTCTGGAATATAGCTCAGAGTAGTGCTGCACCCAGCGTTCCATCTGCTGTGCCCGATCCTGGATGACCTCACCTTTGGCAGACTTCAGAGGGGCAATTTTCCTCTGTGTTGGACCTAGGGCCTGCTTGATACCATCATACATCCCCTTGATGTTGCCCGTGTCAGCTGCTATCTGTATCTCGGAACAGAGCTGGAGCCAGTAGTTGTTAGCACATCTCCTGGCAGTCTGTTGGACTTTGCTGCGAGCAGTTCGGAGGACCTGCAGGTTGCGCTCACTGGGACAGGCCTTGTATGCTGCTTGAGCTCTCCTCTTTTCCTCAATGACTGGCGTCAACTCCTCAGAGTGGGCTTCAAACCAGTCTGCCATCTTGTTGGTCTTCTTGCCGAATATAGACAAGGCGGTGTTGTAAACGGTATTCTTGAAATGTTCCCATCTGTTGGATGCATTTGCGTCGGCCGGGCCTGGAAGAGATTCCTCAAGTGCTTGTGCAAATTCCTCCACTTTTCTCTGATCCCGGGTCTTGCTGGTATCAATGCGATGTCTTCCTTCCTTTTTTGTGTGACACAGTCGCTTTGTTTGCAGTTTCACTCTGCTGCACACCAGGGAGTGGTCAGTGTCGCAGGCAGCACCATGATAACTGTGTGTGCTCTTGATGCTGGGAAGGCTGGAGCGTCTGGTGAGGATCAGGTAGAGCTGGTGCCAGTGCTTTGATCTTGGATGTCTCCAAGAGACTCTATGTTGGGGCTTTGTGTTGAAGAACGTGTTGCTGACACAGAGACCGTGATGACAGCAAAACTCTAGCAGGCGTTGGCCATTTTCGTTCATCCTCCCAGTGCCAAACTGACCTAAGCAAGTGGGCCATGAACTGTTATCAGCACCAACTCTAGCATTGAAATCGCCGAGGATGAACAATGGCTCGTTTACAGGGATTTTCTTGACAGTGGTGGCCAGGTCATCATAGAATTTGTCTTTGGCTTCTGCTGGAGACGACAGAGTCGGTGCATAAGCACTGATGAGAGTGACAGGTCCTGCTGATGACTGGAGCTGCAGGGACAAAATTCTTTCACTTCCCACAGTAGGTGGGATGATGGATTTCAGCAGGGTATTTCTGACTGCAAAGCCAACGCCATGTTCCCTGGTTTCGTTTGGTGGTTTTCCCTGCCAGAAAAATGAGAAATTTCTCTCCTTGACAGATCCGGAATCCGGCAGCCTAGTCTCTTGAAGGGCGACGATGTCCATCTGCAGTCTGCTCAGCTCCATGTCGATGACAGCTGTTTTGCGTGCGTCGTCTATTTCTTGCACGTCATCAGAGAAGCCAGGTGTCATTGTCCTAACGTTCCAGGTGCCCAGCTTTAGGGCAGTAGTTTTCTGTTTTCTGTTGCATGGTGCAGAGTTGTCGATCCGCTTGTCGGTTTTCACCCTAAACCCCACGCACCCCATGAGGTTAACGGACCGTGGCGAGGCAACACCTTACTGGCTGGGGACTGCCCAGCTTAAGGCGGGCGGTAGCTGCCCAATGAGATGCAATGATCTCTCCCACCATCGGAAGCAGCCCCTGGCGTCATGCTCTACGCCAATCGAGCAAAGACTTATAACCGGTAAACTGCTGCTTCCCGTGTTGTGCCGACTCCGTATGGCGAAGTTGGAGTGTCCTCTCCAGTGCGCGAAGCCTGGGTAAAGAAGGTATGGAGGATAGGCTGTTACCCATGCAGCAAATCCCCCCTCTCCACGTCGCTGGAATGGTCCAATGGAAAGGCAGAAGCCAATACGGTTGGTTCCAGCGGCGTCGCAGGAGTTGCCAGAACGTGACTGTGTTCAGCCATGAACTGCCTAAGGGACTCCGGCTCCTGATTTTGCCTCGAGGTTGACTCCTGAAGCCTTTTCCACAACTGGATGTAGCCACAAGGCAGTGGAGGTTTGAGGTCAGAGTTTCCTTCTCTTAGATGAGCTGCCTTCCTAGGCCGGTCAGCCTAACATCCATACCGGGTAAGATGGTGGAATGCCTCATCAAAGATAGGATCTCAAAACACATAGACGAACAGGCCTTGCTGAGGGAGAGTCAGCATGGCTTCTGTAAGGGTAAGTCTTGCCTCACAAACCTTATAGAATTCTTTGAAAAGGTCAACAGGCATGTGGATGCGGGACAACCCGTGGACATTATATATCTGGACTTTCAGAAGGCATTTGACATGGTCCCTCACCAAAGGCTACTGAAAAAACTCCACAGTCAGGGAATTAGAGGACAGATCCTCTCATGGATTGAGAACTGGTTGGAGGCCAGGAAGCAGAGAGTGGGTGTCAATGGGCAATTTTCACAATGGAGAGAGGTGAAAAGCGGTGTGCCCCAAGGATCTGTCCTGGGACCGGTGCTTTTCAACCTCTTCATAAATGACCTGGAGACAGGGGTGAGCAGTGAAGTGGCTAAGTTTGCAGATGACACCAAACTTTTCCGAGTGGTGAAGACCAGAAGTGATTGTGAGGAGCTCCAGAAGGATCTCTCCAGACTGGCAGAATGGGCAGCAAAATGGCAGATGCGCTTCAATGTCAGTAAGTGTAAAGTCACGCACATTGGGGCAAAAAATCAAAACTTTAGATATAGGCTGATGGGTTCTGAGCTGTCTGTGACAGATCAGGAGAGAGATCTTGGGGTGGTGGTGGACAGGTCGATGAAAGTGTCGACCCAATGTGCGGCGGCAGTGAAGAAGGCCAATTCTATGCTTGGGATCATTAGGAAGGGTATTGAGAACAAAACGGCTAGTATTATAATGCCGTTGTACAAATCTATGGTAAGGCCACACCTGGAGTATTGTGCCCAGTTCTGGTTGCCGCATCTCAAAAAAGACATAGTGGAAATGGAAAAGGTGCAAAAGAGAGCGACTAAGATGATTACGGGGCTGGGGCACCTTCCTTATGAGGAAAGGCTACAGCGTTTGGGCCTCTTCAGCCTAGAAAAGAGACGCCTGAGGGGGGACATGATTGAGACATACAAAATTATGCAGGGGATGGACAGAGTGGATAGGGAGATGCTCTTTACACTCTCACATAATACCAGAACCAGGGGACATCCACTAAAATTGAGTGTTGGGAGGGTTAGGACAGACAAAAGAAAATATTTCTTTACTCAGCGTGTGGTCAGTCTGTGGAACTCCTTGCCACAGGATGTGGTGATGGCGTCTAGCCTAGATGCCTTTAAAAGGGGATTGGACAAGTTTCTGGAGGAAAAATCCATTATGGGGTACAAGCCATGATGTGTATGCGCAACCTCCTGATTTTAGAAATGGGTTATGTCAGAATGCCAGATGCAAGGGAGGGCACCAGGATGAGGTCTCTTGTTATCTGGTGTGCTCCCTGGGGCATTTGGTGGGCCGCTGTGAGATACAGGAAGCTGGACTAGATGGGCCTATGGCCTGATCCAGTGGGGCTGTTCTTATGAGTAGAGCTGCATAGGATTGGGCTGTCAGACTTGGAGCAAGGGGACTTCGAACTGGCTTGAAATCCCTGCTCAGCTATGAAATGCAATGGGTGACCTTGGACCAGTCACTGCCTCTCAGCATTGCCTACCTTATAGGACTGTTGTCAGGATAACATAGAGGGAAACACATGTACCCTGTGTTCCTTGGGGAAAGGGTTAAATGCAGATGTTCATAGTAAAAGGAGCTTAGTGATTCCAATGACATCTTTCTTACATGTAACACCAGAATAGATTTAGGACATTATGATTTTCTGCTTGGGTAGCTGGTGAACAACTTTGTTTCTTGGAACACTGGATACTAATTCCATGTTTCTTGGTGTCTTGGTTCAAAGTTGGTTTGATTGTGATCAGAAGTGTCACAGAGATTTCTCAGCCAGTGGTTGTCAAACTATTTAGCAATGGGACTCACTTTTTAGAATTACAGTCTGTTGGAATCCACTGGAAGTGATGTCATTAACCTGGAAGTGATGTCATGGCTGGAAATGAAATCATCAATTTAGGCTTCAAGCCGAAGCCGTGATCAGCCAAAGGTCTCCTTACACAACGCACTCATCGCTGTTATTTTGCATCGCTTGGAATTCAAATGTTCCAGCTAGGAAGTCAAAGCAGAACAGACTTAGATCCTTCTCCAACCACACAGCCGCCACCCCACCCCCCATATCTTCCCACATATTCAGGGCAAAGTACCATACCTCTCTCCCATTGGGAGCTGCCCAGTAGCTCTGTACCATGCATTTTCAATGGTGGCTGACCTAGGTGCTAAGCAACCCACCTAAAACAGGCTCATGACCACCTTTTGGGTCCCAACCCACAGTTTAGGAAATGCTGTTCTAGGGATTTACGTAGTAGTAGTAGTAGTAGTAGTAGTAGTAGTAGTAGTAGTAGTAACTTTATTGTCATTGTGCTACAGCACAATGAAATTTATGCACCTTTGAGATACAAGCATAAATATATACACTCACCCACGCATTCTATACAACATGCATCATAATATAAAAACAGTGTAACAGACCATAATAGCCAGGAGCATGGTAACAACTATATTGCCTTATTCAATGTAATTATGGCTGTGGGATAGTTACTACTATAATTACTGATAGTTCCTTTGATACAATCCATATTTCTAGATCTCACCACCTTCAAAAACATGAGTACGCAGACCCGAATCCCAAAGCACTCTTGTTTATGCTTTCCTCTTTGATTTCTCACAGTGTGCTTTCAGTTCTTTATCCTGTAAACAGTCTTATCGTTATTTTTGCACATTATTAAATTTTGTACATTCTCCATAGTTTTTTTTTGAAAACTATTTATAAGTGTGTGTGTGTCTGAAGCAGTCTTAGGACACCTGATTCTATTTTTGTGGACCCCCCCCCCTTTTAAACTTTGGGAGCCATTGCATGAGATGCCCCTTCCACCCTACTCTGACACAAGCGGCTGTTTCCTAAACCTGTATCACTTCTCCTGAGAACTGGGACAATAATACTGGCATGGGAAGGAACTGTGTCCTACCACATAGTAGATCTTCCAAAGTCACAATGGTGATGTGGACACACATCAATGTGTCCAATCCAGCTAAGACCACATTGGGAGAGGATCCTCAGAGAGGTACAGCAGGCACACTCTCCCTGCACTATATGCATGATCTAATTTTCATTTTGCTTCTGTTTCCCATCAGGGTGTAAAATCTGCACCCTGATTTTTTAGACTTAGACTTTAAACTATAAGGAATCCAGCAGATGTTTTATTCTTCTGGATCACGTTAATTTATTCTACTTATTCACTGAGTTTTATTGGCATGTGAATTCCCTTTCAACATGTGTATTGTTTCAGCGCAATCCTATTTTTATGAAGTGCCAGTGTAACAATCGCTATGCTGACACGAGCCATCGTAAAAGCACCATAGCATTGCACTCTGGAGGTAGCAGCACTGGTGGGACGGCCTTGCACTGTCCCTTCAGCACTGAGCCCCTGGCCACTGGCCGAGGTGAGTATTGTGCTGACTGGTGCAGGGGCTGGAAGAGGGAGGCAGGAGGGCATTTTGCAGGCAGGGAAGGGGTGTTTCTGGGCAAGGTAAGGCAGAACAGGGGTGGATTTGGCCCAGGAGGGAGGATTGGTAGAGGTCTTCTCCACCATATCCTATCCTCCCTCCCAGGCCTCCAGCAGTTACAATGGGCTGCTCAGACTTTTGCCACCTGTATAACTGTCAGAGATCTGAGTAGACCCATAGATCTGCCTGTGTTGTTACTCAGGGTAAGGGGCAATATATCCCATTATCCTGAGGATACCTCCTAACCTGTCCTAGATACAGCACAGGCCATGCAGATTGGGCTGTTTGTGGCCTAAGTATTCACCCTCTGCCCCAAAACCATTAAACTTCTTCTGAATTTATTATTTATGCTTATTCATGCCTCTATTTCAAAATTCCTAATTTATTAATAAGTTAAATGCTCACTTCCTTGCTTCAGATGTTATTTCTAATGCTGGTTTGGTTGCTGGACTTCAGAATTGCCATGGTGACCATAGAGGAGAATTGTTGTTGTTGTCATGTGTCTCACCCCCAGACCCCAAAATGTGGGAGCACCAAAAATATTTGTCTCTGGGAAGAAGGGAGGCTTGATGACTGAGCAGTCTGCAGCTCTGGCTCTTCCTAGTTATGGGGTTCATTTGTGAAAGTTTGGGTGGAGGGAACAGTGATTGAAAATGAAAAGACCTCAGATGTTACTTCTGCTGACTGTTCATCCTCTGCCCTTCAGAAGTTCCATGTCATCATTTGGTTTTCATGGTGACAACTCTGAAGCAAGTCCTGGAGATCTTTTCCCCCCAACATGACATGAAGTCATTACATGAGAAAACTGTGCTAAAGATTTCAAAACTGCTTTCGGACTGATGCTGAATCCTGGCAACTCCAGGCCACTTCTGGATCCATCACACTTCTTGTTCCTGATCCTGGAACCTGAGAATTATTAGTGAGAATTCAGCTGTTACACCACCAGGCTCTGCAGAGAAGTGTAGGGTAAAAAGTGACAACAGTGAAGAAACCTCTTGGGTGGCAATAGGTCAGTGTAGGTAATGTGATAAGATCTAATAATGCCAGTACAGGATTCTAGGTCAGACTTATCTTCTAGTCTGAGCAATAAGGTGACTTTGGGCACAATACTGACTGTGCCCTAGGCTGGTGCATTTCTCTTGTGCTGTTTTCCTGATGTTGCAAAAATGTCGTAAGGCACTTCTGTGATGACTCAGGAGCAGGCCACTCTGGCAGAAGAACACACACCAGCCTGCTCCTGCTGGATCCAACTCCGGATTGGGTAGGTAAATGCCAGCCTGGGAAGGCCAGCATGGGGGCTTGGAGGGGCAGGAGAGGACGGGAAGGAAGCATTCCGGAGCTCGGTGAGGCCAGGCCTCACCCAGAAGAATGCATTCCCCTTGCCCTGGGCTGAGCTGCAGGCAGCCCCAACCCCAGTATGGATACAGGGTAGGACAGCCGGACTCCCCTTCATGGGTTAAGATTGTGCTGCCCATTCCTTGACACGGGCTCCCTTGCAAGGGAGGGCACCAGGATGAGGTCTCTTGTTATCTGGTGTGCTCCCTGGGGCATTTGGTGGGCCGCTGTGAGATACAGGAAGCTGGACTAGATGGGCCTATGGCCTGATCCAATGGGGCTGTTCTTATGACTTACCTCACCCAGCTTTGCTTCTATCTCTCTTTTTCCTTGCCTCATTGCAGTGAGCTTTGCCTTGTTCCCAGGACATCACCCTCTGATTTGTCATGCACAAGTTCTATCATATATTCAGCTCTGTTCTGAACAGCTGATGCTCCCCTCATATCATCCCACTAACCCCCTGTACCAAGCAGCTTCAATGGCCATCATTGTGGTTGAGGAATGCTCCCAACCTAGCAGTGATTTTGCAGGGTTGCAAGTTTTTGCATGATATAACTTCAATATAGGTATAATTTTGAGCTACTGAAAGAAGTGTGAGATAGCGTTTGTTGATTAAATTGTACATGATCCCATGTTGTTAGAGGGGAAGCCCTCCTTTGAATTTTTTGTTTAGTCATTACAGTAACACAGCAGAATGCAGAGCCTCATAAAAGAAGCTGATGAATCCTTATTAACTGGCCTCACAAATTAAACAACTAAAGCTTTGGTTGATTAATCTACCAATTAAGCTAATTAAAGCATGCGGTTCTAATAAAATAAATGACTGACTCAGGCTAATGATAAAACTTTCAGTGGTCTCTCATTAGCTTTTGGTAGATGTAATCTAAAGCATCCATTTGGATGAGACTGTAACAGCCTGGTGCCAGGGCTGGCAGTATGGTAAGGAAGTGATGGTGACGCCCTGGCAGGTTGCAGCTGGCCCCTTGACCTTCTTGGGGGCTTCAGGATGGCTGGGAAGGTGCCAGGGCTTGGCCAGGCTGCCTTGTGCAATGGCACCTGGCCTGCCTGCCGGGGTTCAGAATGACTGAGCAGGAGCCGTAGCTTGGCCAAAAGAGGTGGGGCTACCCACCCCAGCCACTGGCTTCAGATGAAGTCAAGAGGCCAAGGAGAGAGGTTGCAGGGCTGAGAGCACCAGCAAACACCACCCGCTACTTTCAGCTGAAAACCAGAAGTAGCATTTTTCAGCCTATAATCATCATTCTGAGCCCAGCAAAGGCTGCAGAAGGAGGTGCACGGCCTCTGCTGGGCTCAGAAGATCTTCCAGAGACAAGAGAAGCTCATCTCCCCTCACCTTCGGAGGGCGGGGGACATTCCCTCATATCTGTGATTTCACTTGACCGTGGGGAGTTCTGGAACAAAACCCCCATGGATATGGGGGCGTGCCTGTACTCGATTCTATCCCCCTTTTCTGCAGCCAGTAACTTTACTGGGGCAATGTGAGGAGACCCATTGCGGCGTGTGAACTTATGGAGGTGTAAGGGGATTTAAATCGCCTCTCACCTCCAAAGCCTCCTGATCCCCTCTCCCACTAGATACAGTGTTTCGTAATGTAAAAAGGCAATTTAAAAAGGCACATTTTTGGCACAGCTACACCAGTGGGGGTGTGCGGAGGATAGGATTGTACTCTTGGTCACATAGAACCAATTCATAGAACCCAATTCATCTGGTCTTATCCCTATGAAAAGGGAAATAATCAAGTGTCCTGAGCATTCACACAGTGAGCATTCCTGAAAAGGGCCCAGTTCACACTAGAGGACATCTGTGTGGTGAAGATAAGAGACTGGCATCACTCTCCACCACACTAATTCAGCACAGCCCATAGCTGAACTATGAACTCTATTAATTCTGAGAGTGGTTCTGAAGCATACTGGAATGCTCAGTGCTTAAAAATAAAGTATAAGCAATGTTTTCTTTAAAAATAAAAATAAAAAAAACAAACCAGTTTATCAATGAAGAACTGTGTGCTCTAGAATTGTGATCGGACAGATTTCACCAGTGGTTGGCAGTAATGCTTTCTGTCACTCAAAAACTATTAAATTCCAACTCAGCAAGCAAGCTTAACTAAAGAAGGATAAGGTTTGATTTATGTTCCTCACTCTGGAATGACATCCTTGGAAGAGGTTTTCTTTGTTTTCTGCACACCTGAAGTTCAGAAAAATGCATCTGAGGTTTCCAAGAGTTCAAAGAGCAGAGATGCTTAACTGTTGTTTGCCTCCAGTGAATTACTGTGACTAGCAGTCCTCTCATAGGTTCAGACCACTGGCATTCCGGGGGGGGGGGGGCAAAATGCAAAGTTTTTCAGGTGCCTGAACGCCTGTGTAGTGGCCCCTCCCCCTCACCCGAAGAGCCATTCAGAGCAGGGAGAGCAAAGCAGAGGAGACACCTCCACTTTGCTCTCTCTGCTCAGAATGGCTCTGCAGGCAAGGGGGAGGGGCCAATTTACACTGGCGTTCAGGCACCTGAAAAACTTTGCATTTTGCCCCTCCCAGGAATGCCAGTTTCCCTCCCCCTCCAGAAATGCCAGTGGTTCAGACACCCCTCAGGTCAGGCATATAGAGACAAAACTATGCCTGATGTCACGTACTGTGGGTCTACATCTTACGTGAATTCAAATTCATGTAGTTGGGGGGGAGGTTCTTCCCCTCCTCCAACTAGAGAAAAACAATAGTCAATAGTACAGGCAATTCTGCCTGCCATTCCAGTTACTCTGTCTCTGCCCCAGAGCGAACCTGAAGTGGGAGAATGAAGCTGCTGTTCCCTCAGTCCCCGCATGTCTCTTGTACTGTGCTTTTAGTTCTTAAACAGATGGCATGTATTTATTGGCTTTAAGGGAGTTTTGACTACATGCAAGCTTGGCTTTATGCTCCAACCTCACAATGTTACCCTTGCATAAAATGTGGGCCGACTATACATGTTTCACAGCCATTCTTAAGGTGCTAGTGATCGAAGGGACGTATATTAGTTACATGTCTAAGGCAGATCCTTGTTTTCTACATTATAATTACTCTTCAGTCTTCCAACAAGTTTCAGCTGGTATTAGTTACACCTTATAGCCAGGTGGTGCTGGCATTTCTGAGAAGATAAGATTTACCTTGAGAAAGGAGATTAAAATTAGAGAATAGCAGCCTAGCAAGTATGCTTAATTCTGCTTAATGTTTAGCTACTTCCAAGGTAACGAGGCCTAGGTGGGAGGAGAGATTGAAGAAATATAGGTTTCTTAATTTGCTAGAAATATTACACATTCCGGAGCAGCAGAGAATCTACAGTTGGAGTTTCTTTCTTGATCAGTTTAACAATTCAGCTTAAGGCAGGTTCGTATGAAATCAATTAACGATTTTTCTCAGTTAGCATTCTGCTACCTCCTGCATTTTATTTTTGATGATTAAGAAGTTCCTGCGGTGAAATGTGATTCTGTGGACTGAAGCTTCAGGCTTTAAATATAAAAGGTATCTAAAGAGATATCTTTTTTTCTCAAAAAATTAGCAGAAAGAGAAATTTAAGAACATGGTGGGAGACAATAGCAATGGGTGGGAATGAGTTCTTGCCACTGATTTCCCCCCAACCACACAGAACACCAAGTGTTCTTTCATCTTAGACCATTGACAGGAACCTGTCTTCTCTTCTACCTTAAAGTACCATGCATATTGATGTTGATGATGATGACAATGTTTGTCATGATGATGGCCGAATCAGGTTTTATGAATTTTTGGTAAAGAATATCTTGGAGTTTTGGAATGGAGAACTGACATAGGCAAGATGTTTGAGATGTTAAAAGGGTTAAGTGGTTAACCCTTTTCTTTCACAAATCAGTGTAAATCAGTATTTTTATGACTAAAATAATATTCAAGAAATTTTTTTTAAATGGCTAAGAAACTGAAAATAGAAGGTGTGTGATGAATCCTTGGATTCATAGGACTATACAGTGCCAAACAGACTCACAGCACAATCCTGAGCTGCCTGGCACCCAAGATGTAGAGGTGCCAAAATGGCTGCTGCTGCATCCTATGGTCATTCAGGCAGCTGTGAGTGGCTCTCATTGCCTCCTTGAGTAAGAAGACATTTGTCCCCTTCCCCCAAGTAAGGGAAGTGACCCCACAACAGCGTTATTTGACTCTGCACCAGCTATTAAGCCAGTGCAGAGTAAAATAGTCCTGTGTTGGGCCAAGAGTACCGATGCGTGGCTTTGGATCCAGTGGAGATGAGCTCTGCTAGTCCTAGTCTTCTGTGCCTCCCCCCTGCCGCTGATGCAGTGACACCAAAATGGCTACTTGCATCTTGTGCGGGAGCAGTTGTAGAGGTCCCCTTTGGGAGAGGGAATATTTGTTTCAGTAGGGACCATCCCCTGGAGGGGCCTGGAACAGACTTGTTCCTCCCCAGGGAGGCCTCAGATTGGCTGGAGGGAGAGGGGGTTCCAGCACCCTTGTCCTCCTCCCTAGCAGAGCTGCCAAACCTGGCCTAGGAGCAGGAGCTGTTGACCTCACAGCTCCCTGCTTCACACTGACTGCCTCTCATCCCTGGCCTCCCTGTTTTATGGAGCAAGCCTGCCCCCTTTGGCCCCTCCCCTTCCTCCAGGTGGGGCAGAAAAGGCCTTTCCTGTTCCTGGCTTGTTTCCTGTAGTGTTCCTTGTTGGCCCTGCCAGCCCCCTCTGGCTGGTTGAGGTGAGCCAACCTGCTTTGCCCCCTTTGGGGGCAGTGAAGCCTCCCCACCCTGGGCAGGGGGTGCCTGCTCCCAGGTAAGTCGGGGGTCAGGGCATCTGGGAGGATCCTCGACAGTTTCTTTACCTGGGGATAAGCCTTTATAGCACAGGTGTCTACTTGGACTTGCTGGATACAGCACTGTATATCCCCACTGGATCCAGCACACACAGTAAGATTGGGGCTATAAGGATGCAATCTAGATCCATCCCATAATAGAAGTTCTAGGGTTTAACTGTTTAGTGGCCATGTTACTACACCAGTTGTGCTACATGATGAAGTAGCAAGTTAAGTCCCTCTAAAAATAGAAATGTTACAGTTTTACTGCTGACTTTCATCAAACTTTGGTGTTTATTTGCACCGGTGTTGGAAGATTAGTTCTTGGAATGAAGCAAAAATGTTTTTAGTCCCTAAAGAAGGAAAAGTTATACTTACGGCCATAGGTTAATACCTCTGCTAAATATAGTCTAAAGGAACTTGACTGCCTTTTTAGCTACAAGGCTTAACAATGCAATAAGTAACTATATTTGCTGAGATAAAGCTGCCTTTATGAAAAGTGCAGTCTTGGCAAGCAATATGAAAAGACTGTTTAGCATCAATGAAGACGCTATCAAGATTCTAGCAGCACCATTATTGTGGTGAATGGTTTTGAGCATGCAGAAAGGCTTTATTTACTTATAGCAACGTGAGCTATAAAATCAAAGCAGTGATTTCAGAACTTGGGTGCATCTAATGTATTTACTCTGACAATGATTGTACTGGTTAGTGTGCTCCCACCTCTCCCGCGGATTTACCTCCTCTGGTGATTGGCGGGAGAAATAATGATGGGGGTGGGAAGGCAAAGGCCTACCTGCCAGGGCTGCTGGCAGTGTAGTGTTCAGAGCATCTTTTGTGACTAGTGCTGACTGATTTATGGCAGTTGGCACCATCAGGGGACCAGTTGTGACAATGGCTGGCACGATTGGGCTGTAAGAGTGTGAACAAGGATCCAGTGAAAATCTTTGTGTATGAAACCGTGTCTAAGAAGTGATACGCTATCTATGAATCGAGCACTGGTTCCGCTTCTTCTTCGTCTTCGTGGGGGGATGTGGAGGGCCAAGAACCCGATCCATGAATATGAGCCCCCCAATTTAAAAAAAAAAATGCTTCATATTTGTTTCAACTTGCTGATTCATAATTATATAAACATTTTTGCTGGTTGGCAGCCTTCAGTCTCGAGAGACTATGGTGTAAGCCTACAGCCACTGGTATTCCCAGGCAGTCTCCCATCCAAGTATTAACCAGTCCTGACCCTGCTTGGCTTCCAAGATCAGACAAGATCAGGCATCTGCAGGGTAACAGTTACTGAGGTCTCAACATATAGCAATACAGAAAAGTACCTGCATGAAAGGAATGTTGCATAAACTATATTAAATAACTATATATTAACTATAACTATTAAATAAATACATATCTAGGCCAGGGATATGGGAATTAGCACTTTAGATGGAATGAGTAAAAATCTTTTGCTTCTGTTCACCAATTTTTGCTAAGTTCTTCATTACGAAACACACAATACAAAATGATTTATTGCAGGAATTTATGTCTGGTGAGATGAAAAAAGATCTTTCATATGAACACATTGAAATGCTGGAAGTGTATTGCTGACAGTGCAGATTTATATCAGTTATGGTAAGGCTGCCATCACTATTGGTCTCATGTAACTGCGGTTATTTTTTAAATTATGGGTGTAAAATTACAGTTTGATTTGCTGGCTCCTTGACTGTTTGAATGAAGACTTTCACCAGGGTGCTTACATTTCTTTTGCTAAACCTTCTGGTGGCAGTTAGGACTGTATTTGCCTGGCTTTGGAAATGCACGTTGACTCTGACAACCTCAGAATGGTTCATTAAAGACCAGGATATTGCTGAAATGGACAGACTAACATGCACAGTGGGGAATGGTTCAATAGTTCCAATGGATCTAGTATTGAGATGAACTGATTTAATTTCCCACTAGAACAAGAACTGTATGTAATGTAAGCATGGATGGAAAATGTTTTCCGTAATCTAATTAAAATTTAGAAAATGGATCTACAAAATAAGTAAAGAGTGGAAGCAACAAGACTTCTTTAGCAAAAGTAAAGAAGCATGGAGCAACAACTCAGTTTGAATATTTGGGTATTTATGTAATTATTTCTCAGAGCATGTATATACTGCCTTTCACTTTATAAAAGAACACATATGAAGTGGCTAACTAAGAGTGACCAGATTCAATGGAGGACAGAGTGCCTATACCTTTAACCATTGTATAGAAGAGGGAATTTTGGCAGGTGCAGCTTTTAAAGCCGTTCCTTATTGAGCTGCACCTATCAAAATTCCCTTTTCTATACAATTATTAAAGGTATAGGCACTCTGTTTTCCATTGTATCTGGTCACCCAGAGCTAACTGGATTTTTAAAAATCAATTAAAGAAAATCCAAAGTAATGTAATGTGGAGAGAGAGAGAGAGAGAGAGAGAGAGAGAGAGAGAGAGAGAGAGAGCTGTATTCACTTTTGTAAAAGCTATGGAGTCCATTGACAGAATACCATTTACTACTGCTACTATAATGGAGAACATTCAAGGAAAACATTGTTTGATGTTGTTGTTGTTGTATAGTCTTGGTGGGCATAATTATTGTGGATGTCATGAACCACTCCTGCACTTCTAAATTTACCACTATACTGTTGGGAAAAACTGCAGTATATCTCCCAAAGAGAGAAATTGTGGGGTATCCATTTTTTAAAAAGACTTTCTGTTTGACTTTTAGGAAACCCTGGGTGCGTTCTGGCAGACAGTGCTGCCAACACATATACTCAGTGATGATCTTACTACAGTATGGCAGCTGGAGTTTTAAGGGCTTCTCCAAATGGTTTATTACAAGTACCATTGCCTCTCTAGTATTGCAGAATACCCAGACATTGTTATCAAGCCCAGTACTGCTGTTGTGAGGTAATTGCCTCCTCCCACTACTCAAACCAGAATACTTTGTTGCAAGGAAAATACGAATCTCCATGTATTTTGGCACACTGTCCTCTGCTCTGTTTTAAATTGGATTTTATTGTTAGACGAAAGTTGTAAGACCCTTAAATGTAGTGGGATATTTTTACATATTTATAATAAATATTTAGAGGTGGAGTGCTTCTCCATTTTTAAAGCAGTTTTTTTTTCATTGTCAGAAATTGTAAGTTTTGTGTAGGCAGGGCTGACCTTAGGGCAGTTTGACCAATCACTGGAGTGGTGAGTGGAGTGACGCTCCAACGTGGAATCTTCCATGCCGAGACGCTGTGAGGAAAGCGTGGTGAGCAGAGCATTGCTGCTTGATGGTGCCTGCCCATCCCTGGGTTCAATTGGCTTGAAATCACTCTCCCCTGGAAGAAATTGGTGGTGTTGCCGCTGCCACTCATCCTGGTGAGTAAGAGGGCCCTGCAAAAATGTTTTGCATTGGGCCCTGCAGCTCCTAAAGCCAACCTGACGTGTAGAGCAAGACTTGTTTTGATTTAAAGAAAAGGGCAGAAGACAGCAGAGGTGCAACTAAAAGAGGAAAGGAATAGGTCAAAAAATGAAAGGGATGTATTTGACAGAGTGGTCCAAAGTGGGCTGGGGTATGCTTCGAAGAAGAACGGCCTGATGATACTCTTGGGATAGCCACTTTTAATTTTAAAAATGCTGACTCATCATACACAACATCAAAGCAGGCAGACTCAGAGCAAATCCAATCAGATCCTGGAAAGGAGTCGCAATAGAAACTGGCAAGCCATTGGTCGAGCTTGACAAAATGTCAGGAGTGAACCAGAGCAGAGTTTGTTTTCTTGTTGTTGTTTTTTAAAGACCTCAGCGTTCATAACCGGACAGAACAGTTGGCTGGACCAGCAGAATACTGGCTGGTTGGTAACGCTAGCACTGACTATGTCTTCATTTGGGTAATGGGGAAGAATTTTATAAGGCATAACTAGCCTAGTATGAGAAACAGATGCTCCCCATACCGTGGGTAACTGAAGGCAAGTACTAGGGACTGCGACTACACTTCTCTGTTGAATGGCGGTTCACTTCATATGCAAGAGTACTGTATCCTTGACATTGCTGAGAGTAGGGGTGTGTTTTTTGGTAATATTTTTCCCCAAAATCTCTTGATTAAAGTGGCACTTTGTGGTGTTATGTGTTTTTAATAAATTATAATTTTAAATTATAATCACTTTAAAAATGTACTAGGTAGGTGATATAGGTGTTACTGTTAGCAGATGCAGTCGCAGTATTATTTCTAACTGGAAAAGTAACCTATTTTAATTTCTCGAACATATCTTAACTACCATGTTATTTTATTTATTATGTTTCTATTTGGATGTTTTAACACCAAAAAGGGTTTTTAAGCGTTTTTAACAAAAATAAAAATAACCACCCCTAGCTATGAGAAGAGATCCAAGGAAAGTATACTGGACCAGCTTTCCAATTTGGGATCCACCTTCATTTTTCTAAATGGCTTCCCCCTCAGAGCAAGAATTATATTTTCTTAGGAGAGGGTTAACTAAAAGGTTAAACCATTTAACCTTTTAGTTACCAGAGAGAGAGAGAGAGAGAGAGAGAGAGAGAGAGAGAGAGAGGGCCCTGGGCTATGGTCAGTCTTGGGTATGCCCATCTCTTGTCATTCAGTGCTCTGCAAAGGTTTGTTCTGTTTGAGCACTTCAGAAACATATACAGTACATTCTCTCAGAAAGTTGCTGTGCCTCTCGGTGCCAGATGTTCCCCGCCTTCGCCAGCCAAGCCATCTCCACAGTCATCACAACAGAAGCCAACCAATTCCCAACTGCTACACTCCATTCCAAGCTGCTGCTTTTCAAATAAAGGTTCCAGGGTTACCCCTAGCAACCCGGTGGGCCTCAATTTCTCGCCATGTGCCACACTTAATTGCTACTGATCTGGTTCATGCATACCAGTACTGATCAAATGAACCCACGGAAATGACAACGCTAAAGGAAAACAGACTAGAAGGGAAAGATTTGGCATATCGGTGTGAAGGAGTGAATTTGCAAGTATTTCATGGATGGACACACAGGTGGATTGTTATACAGGAATCACTGGAAAAAGTGGTCTCATGGCTTTAAAACTGCACTGAAAATGAGGAAATCCTGCTTAACTTTCCCCTCCCTAAGGGCAAGTATGATTGGACAAGGGAACTGGCAGGGAGAGCTGGGGATGAGCTTTCCCCACAAGACCATACCATCCATGAGGCGGAGTGAAACAGCATATACCTTCCCCCCAGAAACAGTCATCACTAAAAATGTATATAAGGAACATCCAGGTGGAGCACAGAAAGAACCCTTGCTCTCCTAGTTCCACCTCTGTGTTTCTGGAGAACTAGAACAAATGGGTAGAGTTCATAGAATGTGGCTAGCTAGGGCCCGTTTGTATTTATGTTGCTGATGTACCCCCAAGCAGCTATGTTTGCTCTTCGGTTTAAGAGTGGGTGACAGGCATAATAATAATAATAATAATAAAACTTTATTTTTATCCCGCCCTTCTCCCTAACGGGACCCAGGGCGGCTAACAACAGATTAAAAAACAATAGAATTTAAAAAACATTAATACAAACAGATAAAAACATTTAAAAACACACTACAGGGCCATAAAAACAGTAGTCAGATTAAAAGAGTAAAAGAGCAGATCACCGAGGAATCAAGCCTGTAAAACTAAAAGATGTATAAAAAGTTAAGAAGGCCAGAAATCAGAAGGCTTGTTTAAACAACAGTGTTTTCAGGCCTCGCCGAAAGCTCTCAAGAGAGGGAGCCATTCTCAAGTCAAGGGGAAGGGAGTTCCATAATGTTGGTGCCACTACCGAGAAGGCCCTATTTCTTGCAGCCACCCCCCGGACCTCCTTGGGTGGCGGCACTTGCAAAAAGGCCTTCTCTGATGACCTGAGATGGCGAGCCGGATTGTACGGGAGTAGGTGGTCTCTAAGATATCCTGGCCCAGAGCAGTATAGGGCTTTAAAGGTCAAAACCAGCACCTTGAATTGGGCCCGGAAACGAATGGGCAGCCAATGCAGCCCCCGGAGAAGCGGGCTGACAGAGTCAAACCGCCTGGCTCCGGTGACCACACGGGCCGCCGCATTCTGTACTAATTGTAGTTTCCGAACCATCTTCAGGGGCAGCCCCACATAGAGCGCGTTACAGTAATCTAACCTCGATGTCACCGTGGCATGGATCACCGTGGCCAGGTCTGCACGATCCAAGTACGGTCGCAGCTGGCGCACCAGCCGAAGCTGAGCAAAGGCCCCCCTAGCCACAGCCGCCACCTGGGAATCCAGGAGCAGCTGCGAATCCAGGAGGACCCCCAAGCTGCGAACCTGCTCCTTCAGAGGGAGTGCAACCCCATTCAGAGCAAGTCGATAATCCAGCACCTGCATCGAGGATTTCCGAACCAGGAGAGCCTCTGTCTTATCCGGATTTAATTTCAGCTTGTTAGCCCCCATCCAGATCCTCACTGCTTCCAGACAGCGCTCCAGGCCCTCAACCGCCACCTTGGAGTCTGGAGGAAAGGAGAGATAGAGCTGGGTGTCATCAGCATATTGATGACACCTCACTCCAAACCCCCGGATGACCTCTCCCAGCGGTTTCATGTAGATATTAAATAGCATGGGGGACAGAATTGAACCCTGCGGCACCCCGCACCTCAAGGGCCAGGGTGTCGAACAGGCATCCCCCAGCACCACCATCTGGGACCGACCCTCCAAGTAGGAGCGGAACCACCGCAAAACAGTGCCTCCAACTCCCAACTCGGCCAATCGGCCCAGAAGGATACCATGGTCGATGGTATCGAAAGCCGCCGAGAGGTCCAGCAGGACCAACAGGGACGCACTCCCCCTGTCCAGTCCCCGGCGTAGGTCATCCACCAAGGTGACCAAGGCAGTTTCCGTCCCAAAGCCCGGTCTGAAACCAGATTGAAAAGGATCCAGATAATCTGCTTCATCCAAGACCCTCTGGAGTTGGGCCGCCACCACCCGCTCAATTACCTTGCCCAGAAACGGGATGTTGGAGACTGGCTGATAGTTATTCAACACAGTGGAATCCAGGCACAAGGGGAAGCCACATGGAAACAGGCTGGAAGAAATAAAGATTCTCTCTCAGCAGGCATCGGTATCCTTTGTGCCGCTTATGAGACAAAGGTATAACAGGGCTATGGCTGAGTGGGCTTTATCTGTCTAGCTCTCTAAAGCAACATAAATTGGCCCCAGCTGGTCATCCAATTCTGTGTGAGTAAATATATTAGCAAAGTAATTGTAGCACAGCTGAGTAAATCAGTGGTATTTGCATGCCAGCACAGGTAAGCCCTGATCTTCCCTTCCTGCTCATACAGTCCTTCGATCTCATTTCATTGTCAATTTCAGACCACACTTAGTACTAACCAGAGAGCACTGAAGTATGCAAAAACTGAAGGTGACCAAGTTCAAGCAAAGCTTTGTTTTCAAATTCATTGGTTCTTGACAAAAGCCTTGCTGGGTGGTTCCTTCTCTCAGTCACACCAACACATCACTGAATATCTGTGATGAGAAACGTTATTCACTTTTTCAGTTATTGTCTATCATAAAAGAAGTAGGATGAGCACCTGCATGACATTTTAGTTAAGGTGCACAAAGCAGGTTTGCATGTGAAATTCTAAAACTGGAAGTGTGAAACGTTGGAATGTATTTGCACTGCAACGTGAAGAGTCTTCATGATCTTGAAAAGCACACAACTCCGTGGCAGACCTCCCCAACCCCACACTGTGGGGCACAGATCCATGATGGCACCCCCCCACCGGATGTCACTGCCTCCCCACACAAATCTGTCCCCCCCCCCACCATTTACTTCCCACCACTTACATGAGGTTTATGGAGCCTCGTGCGACCAGTATGATTGTACTGAGGAACTAATGGTGAGGGGAAAGGATAGATTCCTTGTTGTGTTGTCATCAGTATTCATTGAAGAGGAATTTATTATCATGATGACTTTAATCTAAGACTAAGAGCCATTTTGGATGTGATGAAAATGGGAGTGCAATTGACTTGTACTTCCTGTTCCCCATATTTTTCAATAATAATAATAATAACTAGGTATTTATATACCGCTTTTCTGGTCATCGGATTACTCCTCTGACTTTATTCAAGGCGGTTTACGTAGGCAGGTGTTTCTAAATCCCTCAAGGGGATTTTTACAAAAGAGGTTCTCTCTTTCAAGAACCAACAACATTTCAGAATGGATCTTCCTGGTCTGGTCTCACTTCTGGCCTCCAGTTCTCCCAAGCAGGCTGACAAGCAGCTCCATCTCTCACATGGAGGGCAGCCAAGACGCTTCTTGCTCACACCAAGAGCAGGTGGAATCACTCAGCTGGGCTTGTCAGCTGCTTCAAGGTCTCCATTCTCAGGGAGCTGCCGGTGTCCTTGAACTGGTGACTTTCTGATGTTATCTTCAGGCTATCAGAGGCCCTACCCTCTAGACCAGACCTCCTGCCCCTTTTCAGTCTGATTTTCCCCTCATTTCTCCATTTTCCTATGCACTCTGCCAGGGTGGATGTCATCTAATACCAGGGTAAGTCTTTGCAGGGCTAGAAAGCAGGGTGGAAAGCAGGGATGTGGTCACCCAGATCGCATCACTGAGGGGGAAGGGGGGCTACTTTTTCATTACTTACTTGCTGCTGGGTTCCAGGGGGTGTTGGGAGCCCTCTGCAGGGCTCCACATGGCTTGTAGAATGTTAAAAAAAGATCAAAATCCACTTCAGGTTTAGCTATTGCAACCAGGAAGTGGGTTGCAATGTTTTTTTAACATTCTACAAGCCGCAGGGAGCCCTGCCCCGCACCCCCTGGCACCAAGTTAGTAGTGTAAAAAACAGCCGCCGCCCCCCCCAATGATCCTGGGGATCACGTTGCTGCTTTCCCCCTGCCCCTTAAAATGAAAAGGGCAGGAGTTCTCAGGCTGGTGGGTTGCGATAAAAAATAAAAATAGGAAGTGGAAGATCCATTATGCGTCTCCTCACTTACCCCACTAGCTTGCTTACATACCATCACATATTTTTGTCACAGCTGAAATAGCTCTAAGACTCCCAGTATACATACAAAGCACATAACACAATGAAGGCATCCAATTCTAGATTGTGTTTCAACACCCCTTCTTTTTTTAACCTTGCTTACATGGTAACTGTACACTTTCTGCTGTACATCTGCTCTCTGCTTGGGGATATCAGGGAGAGTTGACCTGAAAGCCCTTTCTTTTTAGTCCAAACTGTACAAAAGGGATTTCATATCTTGAGAATTTAAGCCCCCAAATCAAAGGCTCCAGGCATCAATGACAAAAGATTGCTTCAAAAACAGTTATGTGTCAGGGGGTTTAAAGCATATAAATAGCTTCCACAACACAGAGTGTGTCATCTCCATCCTATATTTTTAGATGCAAGGGTATTGCTAGTGATGATGACATCGGAGTCCTTCCCCCATACTGCAAGCACAGTGACCTCCGCAGTTAAGAAAAAAAATCTACTGGAAAAAAAAAACTAAAACTGATATTGTCGTTGCAGCCCAAACATGCTAAAATTGCTTTCTTTTGAAAAAAAACCCAAATTGTTCAACCATGAAGAGAGTGATTTACTAACTATCTCTCTAACTCCTTTCATATCTCACAGGATCATTAAACATATCTAGAGGGAAGCAGAGTTTGTGTCCACCAGCCCTGCCCCCTGACCTCTATGCACCTTAGTAGATACAAAGCACATCTCTACACATGCTTTATATAATCATCCATACAATCAGGAACCCTGATTACTAAGAGTTCCCAATCAGATAAACTCCCTCTGTGCGTACAGCTGGGAAGTCACAACCCCTATGGCAGTGGTCACTTTGCAATTGGGCCTTTGTGAGTTATTTGATAAGTCACAAAAGTCTCAGGTGTTTGCAAACCCTTCTGAGCCTTTAGGAGCACTGAAGAAATTGTTCAATATAAGTGCTTGAGATTTTGAAGCCCTTCTCTGGAATTCAAAAGTTTAGTCCCATTTTGAGCAAAACACTGAGGTGCTTGTGCATCCTTAGTGCAGGAAAATACCTGCACCTCACCATTAATCAAAATGCATTCCATATGAACTAAACATTTGTGTACCTGCTTCCATGATCTCTGCGTCTTTTCATGTCAGCCTACCTTGAGGTATTCACTAAGAAAGCCCCGTAATAGCTAGGGTGCCTGCCTGTCATCTTCCTCCTTCTTCATCCACATATATTGGCAACCTTCAATCTCGAAAGACTATGGTATCGCGCTCTGAAAGGTGGTTCTGGAACAGCGTCTAGTGTGGCTGAAAAGGCCAATTCGGGAGTGACAATCCCTTCCACACCGGGAGCAAGTGCAGTCTGTCCCTGGTCTGTCTCCCTGGCTATGGGCCTTCCTTCTTTGCCTCTTTGCCTCAGACTGCTGGCAAAGTGTCTCTTCAAACTGGGAAAGGCCATGCTGCACAGCCTGCCTCCAAGTGGGCCGCTCAGAGGCCAGGGTTTCCCACTTGTTGAGGTCCATCCCTAAGGCCTTCAGATCCCTCTTGCAGATGTCCTTGTATCGCAGCTGTGGTCTACCTGTAGGGTGCTTTCCTTGCACGAGTTCTCCATAGAGGAGATCCTTTGGGATCCGGCCATCATCCATTCTCACAACATGATCGAGCCAACGCAGGCGTCTCTGTTTCAGCAGTGCATACATGCTAGAGATTCCAGCACGTTCCAGGACTGTGTTGTTTGGAACTTTGTCCTGCCAGGTGATGCCGAGAATGTGCCAGAGGCAGCGCATGTGGAAAGCGTTCAGTTTCCTCTCCTGTTGTGAGCGAAGAGTCCATGACTCGCTGCAGTACAGAAGTGTACTCAGGACGCAAGCTCTGTAGACCTGGATCTTGGTATGTTCTGTCAGCTTCTTGTTGGACCAGACTCTCTTTGTGAGTCTGGAAAACGTGGTAGCTGCTTTACCGATGCATTTGTTTAGCTCAAAGAGGTGCTCATGTCCACCGTGCCTGCAAACTTCTGCAGTGTAACTCAGTGAGGAGCACACTAGGCCACACACTCTTGCTTCAGTGTATGAGAGACTCTGGGTCTGCACAGCACATTGTTGATACTGCCTGTTTCAATGAGAGACTAACCATTGTGGCATCACACTGATGGTGCCTGCCTAGAAAGGGAGGGACAGGACACTGTGACCTCATGCTCATATTGCCCCATTGAAGGAGAGAAACTGACCATTGTGTCATCATGTTGATGCTGCCTGCCTGGAGAGTGAAGGACATGCTATTATGACCACATGCTAAAAGACAGGTATTGGCTATTGTGACCTCATGCTGATGCTGCCCAAAGGAAGGAAAGAGACTGTCTGTTGTGAGCTCAGACTGATGCTGCCTGCCTGCCTTGCCTGCCTGCCTGCAAAAAGTAAGTTGTCAATGTGCACAGCTGCTGTCCACTGTTCTGCCAGATTCCCAGTCCAAGTTCCACCAGGAGAATTATGCCCACTTTTAGCTAATTAGCTCCCTTTCTTTCCCTGGTTCTGCCTTGCAGTACTGTTGGACCTCACCACCAGGATGGCTCGCCTGTTGAACCCACAGAGGTCCTCCTTCCTGCCAGCAGCCTCCCGCCACTACAGCAGCCCCTTGGTCCTCAGCAGGTCTTGGGTACAGCAGCCAAACACCAGTCTTAGTGTCTCCAGTAGTTTCAGCTCCAGCAGCTTCCAAAGTCCATTCACACATCAGTCCATCAGCAGTCTATTAGCCATCAATTCCCCTGTCCATTAATCCAGTCTTCAACTTTTCTCCTTCTTCTGCCCACAACCCCTTCCTGCCTCAGGTGCTCCTTATATCCCTGAGGGCCCTATTGCCTTCAAGTGGCTACAGCTGTGCAACACACTCTGCTGGATGCCCAGGCCTTACCCTTAAAGGGGCCACTGCTGATACCACATCTACCTCCTCACCAGATCTTCCTCGATTCCAATACATTCACCTTGGGGCAGGGTGGAGAGACAGAGAGAAAGAGAGACAGAGAGAGCTCAGTCCAAATTAGGGGTGTGTTAGAAATTGGTCAGGTAGGATACTGGCCAAAGGCCCATAGATGTCAGAGGGTCCATCTGGCTGGGCCACATTGAATCCTTGGTACAAGTGGCGATAGAAAATTAATGCTAAAAAAGATATGAAGATCAAAAAACATTTTGGATTACAAGAATTAAGGTGCTTGCAAATCCTCCCATGCCCCGCCCCCCCAAAGTATGGACATTTTACATGAAGGTGTCTAAATTATGAGGAAAATTTGAAAAGCAGTGTACAATATGACAGGAGGATCTGTCATTCAAAAGAACAACATCAAATATTTTACTGGGCATGCCCAAGCACATCTTTGATTCCTTTCTCAAGGGAAGTTTTGGGTGCATGGCGCTTTAAGGCTTTAAAGCTTTGAGATTGTAGAACATGTCTATAGCTGAAGTTAAGGTGTGCATCTTACAATAAACCAAAGGCATTGATCCCAGAATATATACCTATTTTGTGTTCCACAATTACAGGATTTCGGCCAAGTAAAGTGTTGGTTGCTATTATTCGCTGATTCGTTTAATATTTTTAACTCTCTTACACATTGGCACGTATAAAAAGCATTAAAAATGGGCAGTCCATGTCACTTCAGGAAGAGGACAATTGATCTTCGCAGTTGAAAAACACCTTGCTTTCTATGTGTTTTGATTTGACATGAGCAATCCATTGGAACAAACATAGCTAAACTATTTAGAGACAGTAAATTGAAATTCTTGGTCTTCTCTCAGATTTGGGGGAGACTTCTTACAGAAACTCTGAAGGATCTTGGAAACTCCACCAACCTGTAAAGTGCTTCACAATGACTTTAGAGTAAGATGAGCTGGCGGGAAGTTCTGCGCTGTCCCACCAGCACCTGATCCTGAGGAGGCATCTGTCATATTCTAACCCAGTGATTTTCAATCTTTTTTGTCTCAGGCACACTGACAAAGACACAAAAATGGTCAAGGCACACCATCGGTTTTTTGACAATTGACAAGGCACACCATACTATTAGTGGGGGGCTCACATCTTCCAATGGCCGTAATAACCCTCCCCCAAACTCCCACGGCACACCTACAGACCATTTGCGGCACATCAGTGTGCCATGGCACAATGGTTGAAAATGGCTGGAAGGCCTGGAAGCCCTACATGGGGCTTCTCAGACTTGCACCAGCAATCTGCACCTGTCACTGGTGCAGATCCAAGTAGCCCCACTGGACAGGATGGAGCTCAACACAGGATAAGGGAACAAATGTTCCCTTACCCTGAGGAGACCTCTGGTCTGCTCAGTTTCAGCGCTGGATACAGTGTAGGCTATGCAACCCTGCTGCACCGGAGCTGAATAGGATTGGGCTGCCACTGAACAAGTGCAAAGCCAACTTGTCTACATATTTGCACTTTAAGGTGTGCCTTAAATGGGGCACATTTGAGGGCCATCATTATTGTGGGGATGCTTAACTTCAGAATGATCTAGCCCTTCCCACTAAGATTGCTGTGTCCATTCAATTCTACAGTCTTCTTTTGTATTAAACAAAACTTAATATTTGACCTCTTATAGTGACCTTCAAAAAATCATATATAAACAAGTCTGACCAAAGTAAAACAAAAATTTTGTTTTATTTCCAGTTCTATCCAAACAGTCAAAAGATGGTAATAGCTAGTTCAAGTTAAGTCATTTTAAGAAGAAATGTACACTGAACCCAAAATAATTGCTTGCAGAATTGGGGTCACAAATAATATATAGCTGTCAAAATCCTATTCAGATAAAATGCCACAAATTCTTTAATTACTTCACGATTTTGAGTCTTCTTCACAATACTTTTTTTTTAAACCTAGACATTTCATCTACACAATACCTTTCAAAATTAAGGACAAGAAATGAAAATAACTTCATGTACCCAGGAAAAAACAGTGTATTCTTCAAAATTGCTTCCATTATAGTAAAGAACAGATCTGTTCCACTGTTGTCCTTTCATGAGCTATTTTTGAAGTGCTGCAAATTTAAAGTATCCTCTGCATCAGTCAATGTGAGAACAATTGTTAACTGCTTTAGGATATAAGGAGAAGAAATAACTCTAAGACCAACCCATTGTAACTTCTTGTATTTCCACAATATTACTTCAGTCTCCCATTAAATAGGTTTCATTTTATCCATACAGCTTCTAATATACATCATATAGATCAGGGGTCTCCAAACCCCAGCCTGGGGGCCAGATGCGGCCTGCAGCAAGCCTCTATCTGGCCCGCAGCCAGCATCTTGTCCCCTGAAAGCCTCTGGCCCACTCAACTGAACATGACTAGAGCTGTGCTGTGGTTGCATCTGGAGGGTGTTCTGAGGGCCGGAGAGGCTGAGTGAATGAGCCCATTCATTCATTCATTTATTCATTCATCTAAGTTCCATCTTTAATTTATTTATTTAAATTTTATATTTAAATTTTTTTCTGGCCCTCAGCACTGCACCAGATATTTCATGCAGCCCTCTGGCCAAAAAGTTTGGAGACCCCTGATATAGATGATTGTCAATGTCACCTGATGCCATCAATCTGACAGGCTCTTAAAGTTGCACTTCCGCCAACCAAAACCAAATGCTGTACCCAACTAATCAGGCTAAAGAGAAGTATAACTCAGAACAATAACAAAATCTGTGGTAGATTTATTAGCAGGAATATTCAGTTAAACTTTTGATCTAGACCAGCAGTTCCCAAACTGTATGTCTAGGACACACATTGGGTTATGACCCAGTTTTTGGTGACTTGCAAAACTGACATGGCAGCTGAGGCTATGTGCATCAAGGCAAGGGTTAATCAAGCTTCTTCTTGGGAGGGGGCACTACTGCTCAATCACCATTATAGCCACACCCCTTGGCATTTATAAATTAGGCAGCAACCTCTAGGGCCTCCAAAAAATTTGAAAAGCTCTGTTCTTAGATAATCCTGAAATCCACTGAGAGGGTCAGTATCAACCATGTACCATGTCTGAACAAAATGATACAGAGCTTCTCAGCAAGTCTCCCTCAGCTTTGGAACTCCAAGTTCAGTTTTAACAAGGTCTGAACCTCAGGGTATAAAAAGATGTAAAAGAAGGCACAGGGTTTCCTCCCCCCCCCCCCAAAAAAAAACAAAAAAACAAAAAAAAAAAAAACAAAATCCAACACCAACATGTAGCTGTTATGGAGTTCCTTTCTCTACCCCTTTTAATGTCTAGTATAATTTATCCCAGGGGTGTCAAACATAAGGCCCCGGGGGCTGGATGTGTCCCACGGAAGCTTTTTTCTGGCCTTCAGGCTCTCTTCTGCTATGCTGTGCTGAGATGTCACTGCTGAAAGGTAACCCACATGAAAATTGCATCTTCCCATATCTTGAAATATGATCAAGATCTTATGATCAGGATCAATATTTTCTCTTCTGTCATCTGCAGCTAATGTGTCCCTAAGTGAGAAAAAAGAGCTTGTTTCTGGTAATGACCTGTTTAATGACATCACTTCCTGCCTAATGACATCACTTCTGGCCCTCATGTTGGCAACCTTCAGTCTCGAAAGACTATGGTATCGCACTCTGAAAGGTGGTTCTGGAACAGCATCTAGTGTGGCTGAAAAGGCCAATTCGGGAGTGACAATCCCTTCCACACTGGGAGCAAGTGCAGTCTGTCCCTGGTCTGTCTCCCTGGCTATGGGCCTTCCTTCTTTGCCTCTTTGCCTCAGACTGTTGGTCAAGTGTCTCTTCAAACTGGGAAAGGCCATGCTGCACAGCCTGCCTCCAAGGAGGCCGCTCAGAGGCCAGGGTTTCCCACTTGTTGAGGTCCACCCCTAAGGCCTTCAGATCCCTCTTGCAGATGTCCTTGTATCACAGCTGTGGTCTACCTGTAGGGCGCTTTCCTTGCACGAGTTCTCCATAGAGGAGCTCCTTTGGGATCCGGCCATCATCCATTTTCACGACATGACTGAGCCAACACAGGCGTCTCTGTTTCAGCAGTGCATACATGCTAGGGATTCCAGCACGTTCCAGCAGCAGCCCTCAGCAGCAGGCGTCATAAATGCTGTTTGGCCCATTGTATGAAATGAGCTTGACACCCCTGATTGATCCCATATCCTGATGTCATTTTGCATTTTCTCCACTTCTGCTCCACATTATTGGCTACTGCTGGATGACAAGGAAATGCAGAGAATAAGATGAAATGAAAGTACAGGTTTAAATTGTACTATTTATGGGTTTCAGAGGAGGAGGTTTGATATGAAGCTGTCATTTTTGAGGCCAGACCTATATTTCTTACAAGGTGGTTAATAAAGCTCAGTATCCTCTGCAGTGCACTCACATGTGGTGGCTGAGTAGACAGAAGTATTGAAGATATTGAATTTTACCTTGTATGAATATACTCCAGCCAGAATTAAACACTCTTAAATCCAATTGATTTCAGAGGAAAAAGATAAACACAGACTTCCATTTTTTGTATCAATAGAATTTAAAAATGCATAACTTGAACTGGATCATGCATTTTAGTGTTGTCCATTGTGAAAACACATTGCTTGGCCATGGGGATGGAAACATGAATGCATGATGGATAAAACTGGATTGCAGTAGATTTGGCTCCAGGCAATATACTTGACTACAAGGACTATTTGGAATCTCTTCTGCAGTTGGTGTAGAATATAGCTGCGAGGATGTTAGCTGAGATAGATAGGAGGGTATATATCTTGCCAATTCTTAAAGAGCTTCATCAGCTACCACTTTGTTTTCAATCACAATTCAAAGTGTTGTTTTGTCCTATAAAGCTCCAGAAAGCCTGGGACCAGAATATCTGAAGGATCACCTGCTCATACATTACCCAGTTACTAAAATTTTCACTGGAAAACCAGTTCTGGATACCTCCATCTTCAGAAGGGGCAGTCGGTATCTACCAGGGATAGGCCTTCCAAGTGGGGTGGTTTATTTGTAGAACTCCCTCTCAAACTCAGGCATTTAGTAGTGATTGGTTTTGCGGCTGGTTTTTCTGAGGATTAGCCTATATCAGTGGTGTAACTAATGATCGCGCAGCCCGGTGCAAAGCCCAAAATGTTGCCCCTGATGTCACAACCGGAAGTGACGTCATGCCCGAGCTTTTTAAAAAGTGAAAATGGGGAGGAACCCACCTCCTCCCCCCAGCAGCTGGCCACCCACTTGCTCTGCTGCCTCCCCCCACTCAGTGGCATAGCTAAGGCATCAATGTGCTACCTGGGGTCAAAGAAGAATTGTATCCCTCCCCAGACAAAATCAAATTTAATTAAGTAAATAAATAAAAAGCATGCCCCTGATTGGTTCGAGACACTGTGCTGGGGTGAAGAGGGATGGTTATATTTAGCAAGAAGGACAGCACTTGAAAAAGTGCCTTTTTACCCAGTGAGCAGGGGTAACTGTATTAAGATACATGGAAATGTGAGTTGACTCATATTAACACCTTATTGGTTTCATTCTGTATCATGATAACATGCCATTGCAACATGTCAATAACATAATAACATGTCATTGGCTCTCAGAACAATCAGTCTCATAGGTTAGTTTTGAGTTAAGAAAATCCACTTTTCCATAACAGCCCAATCCTATGCATGTCTACTCAGAAGTAACTCCCATTATAGTCAATGGGGCTTACTCCCAGGAAAGTGTGGATAGGATTGGACTGCTAGGCAGTTGTGTTTTCATTTTCTGGTTAATTGGTCATAACGTTTGATAGAATACAGCTATTCCAATGTGGTTTGCTTCATTGCATTCAACATTAAATTACCTTTCCAATGATATATAACATGATGGTATTATTCACACATACCAAGATTTTTCACAATTTTGGTCACTACTGTTGAGCTCAGTTTTTTGCCCCCAAAGCTTGATGCCCGGTTTGACTATTACCCCCTGCACCCCCTTAGCTATGCCACTGGCCTATATTACATTTGACATTGTTGATTGTTTTATTACATTTGAAATTATGTTGGAAGCAACCTTGCAAACACTTGGTCAGAAGGTGGGGCACCAATATTGCAAATAAATGAATAAATAATAGATCAGGATGTCATGAGCCCTGGCTGTTTGTGCTTACAAAACATAATAAAGCCTCAGAACTATGTGCCAGTGGCATATCTTGAAATATATTTCCCCTCTGATAACACTAACATTTTATTGTAGACTTGATATTTGCTTAGAAGCAGCTTAAGGTGTTTGGTGGTATTACTATTACTGCATCATCAATGAAAATGGCAATGTAGACAAAAAGAAAGAAAAGGTTTCTACCCTGAGAGGTTTCTGGTCTAGATCAGTGCTTCCCAATGACAATCTAAATGCTAAATGACAATCAGTGCTAAAATGACTATCACAACCCACTAAACAAAAAAAAAAGATCTAGAAAGAAATGGCCATTATTATTATTATTATTATTATTATTATTATTATTATTATTATTATTATTATTACAGTGGTTTTTGCCACTTTCTGTGTGGGTGGCTGGAGGGGCTGAAGTGTGTCATCTCCTGGTAGAAATCACCTTGAATAGTCCTGTTGCCTCTAGATGCAATGTGGGTGCAAAAAAAAAAAAAAAGTTACAGCCATGAACAAAATGACAGCTGCCATACTATCATTTCTGGTGTTGATTGATATTATTTCTAGTTTAAAACTTTTGAAAGGGGTTCAACGAGAAATAGTCTGTCATGGCAGATGGCAACGGAAGAGGGTAAATATCCCAAACTGAAGGGGGAAAAAAGCACCAAATCATCATTATTATTTGACAGTAATAATCAATCATTTGTGACCCAGAGCACTGCAGGGGGATGTATTACAAGCCACAGAGAAGCCAGATTGAAGGTGTTGGAGAAATGTTACTGAGACAGATTGTCAGTGAAATGGCTGCCTTCCAGAAATTCTTTGCCAAATACGGGGAAAGGAACAAGTTTTCATTTTGCCAATTATGACACAGCTGATTGAGAGATGAATTTAGTTTGCTCTCAGAACAGGGCAGCACTAAGCAATCTGAAAGCATTATATATATACTTGGTTTTATATATAGCATGATTTGGTTTTATATAAGCACTATACTATACTATACTATACTATACTATACAGATAGATAGATAGATAGATAGATAGGGTCTTAATTCTAAATATAAAACAGGGAGGACATTTTGAAATTATGATCCATGTGTGTTTGTTTATTAAAGGCTTTCCATGCTGCTTTGCAGACAACAAGTCTCCCAGAGTGGCTTACATAAAATCAATAAGAACACATTTGGGAGTGCTCTTCCTGCTACCAGCTACAGACCTCCTGTTGCCTTTTTTGGCCTTCTTCTGATCTCCTGACTTTTTTTTCCCTTGCTTTCCTTCACTGCTTGACTAGGGACGGACTTGATAGGCATAACACTTTACACGCTTCATTAAGTAGCTTCTTTGCTATGAAAACCCAGGGCACAATACACTTGAGAGGACCCAACAAGACCTACAACTGAAGACAGAGGAGGAATCTCCTGAGAGTTCTTTGGTTTTAATTTTACTGCAGCTCGGTGGTGAGCCTAACATTTCATCCAAGCCACAGTGGGAGGGATGCTTACCCTCTTCTCCACGGACCATTTTTCTAACCAAAATTAGTCCCCATATACTTCTGCAGCCATGGGAGGAAAAGATCACATAGGCCTGCACACATTTTGTTGTCATAAAAGTTAGACCTATTCTTGGGTATATTTGGGGTGCTGAAAGCAAAAATGGCATTGGTTGTGCCTGATTGGCTCTAGTTTTGGAAGTACGGCATAGTCACCCTATATGCTGATTTGAGTGGGTTCCTCTTGGGAAAGCAGATGTCATGGCTTCCTCACAAGGAAGTTGCTTGAATTAGCAAATAAGGTTGCTATGCCATACCCCCAAAACTAGAGCCAATTGGGTAAAACCGATTCCATTTTTTGATTCAGCACCCCCCCCCCAAATCCTAAATTCATTCAAACATCCTTGACAAATTTTTTTAAAAAGGTTTTTTGTAGGCCTTGTGAGTAAGCCTCATTGAACTCATTGTAGGTAGACATGCATGGATTTGTGCTGTAAGAGTTCTCATTTCTACACAACAATTTACATTCATGTTTTAGGCACTTTTCCCTTTTATTTTTCAATTCTTTCTCAAGATTTGGTTCTAAGCAATGCCCTCTGGAGCTCTGCATCTGGAGATTCCACCAGATGCTACAATCCAGTGCACTTGGACAGGATATTGTGCTGTTAGCAATGAATCCAGGTGAGTATTAATTTATTGCTAGCACTTGATTTGTTACCTAGGAAGGCTCACACGCAAACTCAAATGATGAAGGGGCATATTAAATCAGATCAGGAAAACAGGCATGAAAGACAGATGGTTCAGAGAGATGCCCTAACTCCTACTGAACTATTTTTCCCCTCTCAAAAATTAGCAAATCCCTTTACACTGGTGGGCTTTACAGTGCAAAAAGAAAGAAAAAATCAGTTCTAGGAAATAATGCAAAATGGAGCTAGCTAATAAGAAGTGAATGATATGCAGAACCTGAAATCTTAAGTTTGTACGAAGTTGAACTATGTACAGGACCCCATATCCGTGGATCCCATATCCATGGATTCAGTTATCCACAGATTAGGGCCACAGGGCCCCCTGTTCACACCCTCTCCGGACTTCCCTGGGCTTCCTAATGCCTTATAAGGCATTTAAAAAAGGCATTAGCTGCCTTGTGTGCTCCTTTCTGAAGTGGAAAGGCGGGAAATAAATAAATAAATAGTCACTTCCAGTTTTTCTGTAAAACCGAAAGTTGCATTTTTTCAAACTCCAGGCTCAGTCTGAGTTCAGAGGGAAGCCAGGCTTCCCTCACCTCCAGAGGGTCTAGGCCAGTGGTTCTCATCCTAGAGTACATGTACCCCCTGGGGTACTTGCCAGGTCCTTTAAGGGTACTTGAAAAAGAATGGAATAATGGCGGAAAAGGGCAGATCTGTATTAGAATTCCTTATAAGGTTGATATTAGAATGCCTTGTATGGCTAATATGAGGAGTACAATTTATGGAAATGGGCTTCCAAGGGGTACACAAGTGAAAATATGTTGGAAACCACTGCTCTAGGCCATGCAGACAGCATTCATCTGTTCCTCGGTTTTGGTGATCTGCGGGAGGGTTCCAAAATGGTACTCCCATGGATAAGGGTGCACATCTGTATGTACTTATTTACTACATGGGCATCCAAATCCTAAGCTGTGCTGGCGTAGCACAGCCGCATGGCCTATGCTGTAACCAGTGGAGCTCAGGAGGTGGCTGGAGGTCTCCTTGGGGTAAGGGGATATATTTAATTATAATATTATAATTATTAGTCGTATATTTAGTTGTATACATTATACAGCTTATAACTTGCAAATATATTGTCCTCAGCAGGATTCTGTGCTTTAGCTCTTCTCTTCTATCCTCCTCATAGTCAACTCTTATCCAACCCTCTCTCGTTACCTGAAAGAGCTCCATAATTAAAATGTTTACAGTTTGTAGGTAGAAAATATTAGTACTGTAATGGGCAACCCAATCTTATCAGGGGCATCCAGTGGTGGATTTCGTGTTTTGTTACTGTAAATCCCCGACCAATGGTGCAAGAGCCGCGCTGTTATCATGAGTGCTGGAGCCACGAGCACAGTGGAGGCCCTGCACACATAAGAGCAGTTCACAGAAGCCCCATTAGAGCTGGTAGGTAGGTGGAGATAATTGGGGGGCGCAATTTGGGGGAGGATTGGGGCAGTTCAGGTTGGGGAGTGGGCCAGGTATGGACTGGGAGAGGGGTAGGAGGGGTGTACACACCAAGTTCCCATCCCATTTTTCCTGCCTCAAACTTCCCCCTGAGTCTCATGGGACTTCCATAAGCAAAATAGCTGGCATAAGTCCGAGGAGACCCGTTGGAGGCCAGGGGGTCTGCAGGGAGGTAAATAACAAAGATCTTTACTTACCTTTCTAGGGCCATCTGATCACACACACATCCCTGATAGCATAGCACTCTGTCAGCTGTGCTGTATGCTGTGGGCCTCCCTGGGAGTGAGACAGGATTGGGCCCCTAGTCTCAGTTAGAATTTTAAGTAGATGCAAGACCCCTGCTGGTTTGGCACCCCCAAGGTTCATTTCAATACGTTCTTCCTTTCTACTTGACACCTTTCTGTTAAAAAGCTGTCAACGGATTCCAGCAAATAAAATCAACTCAGTTAATAGAACAATGTTAATAAGAACAAAGACAACAGCACAGATAGGAACTTGGTTCTCTCCAAATTTTCCAAGCTCTTCATCATTTGCCTCCTCCTCATCTTTGAAAGTTGCCAAGTCTGACAGTTCAGCCAATGAGATTTGCTGATGCTTGACTTCAGTCTCCTGTAGGGTGGATTCATGCTAATTGGATTGCGTGGTCCAAACCTAACAAAGCTTGACAGTGCCATTTCAAATAGTTGTACGGATCTGCTCTGTCATTTAGAGTGAGATCGGCGAGAAGGCCTTGTTAATGCCTTGTTAATGCATGTTCTTCTTTCCCCAGCCCCTCATGACTACTCTTGCTGTATGAGCTGTTTCTCTGATGCCCTAGAACACTTCGAAGCACAGCGCTGTGGTTAATGGGCAAAAAAAATATCCATCATTCTGCTATTCCAGGACATTAAGAAAGCGACAGACCGTTTATTTAAAAAGACCTGTCAAGTATGCTCCAATGTGAACTGGGAGACCTGACATCCACACCCTGGAACACCCTGAGCCATCATCAGCTGGGTTAAACTTGAGCCACAACTTCATTATACAGTATCTTTACACAGAGACTGTCAACAATTGGCTAACATTACCCTGCACATGCCTGATCTTGACTGAATTTGGAAGCTAAGCAGGGTCAGGCCTGGTTAGTACCTGGATGGGAGACCACATGAGAATACCGGGTGCTGTAGGCTTATATCATAATCTTGCGAGACTAAAGTTAGCCAACCAACCAACCAGAAATGCCATTTGGTAGAGTTGTTTGAGAATTTTGCCAGGCTTGAGTTTGGACAAATAATTCTTTTTCCAGCTCTCCCTGTTGGTCTCTGCTTTCCAACTCATTGTACGCATTGAGCCTCCCATATTCCCTCTCACCATAGACACACTCTCAGTTTGCGCACACCCTGCACCTTGTTTTTCCTAAAATATTGCTTGCCCTCCTGGGTAAGCCACCATAATGTGTGAGTGTTTCTCTGCTTGGTGTGATCTTCCTCTCTCCTGTCCTTCCTCCTTGGAAACTAAGCACCCCCTTGCTCTCGCTCTCGCTCTCTCCATCTCCTCCTCAGGTTCTGCCTTCTAAGTATAAAGCCTCATTCGGGATAGTTCTTTGGGTCAAAACACAGGGACAGCCCCATTATAAGGATCATTGGTGTATGTTTGCTTGTTTGTCTGCTGTAGGAAAATGCACAGAACATTAAGCTTTTAGAGACATGGCAACAAGTGCAGGCATCTGGACCTGCACACCTGCGTTGGCATCTGGACACATCTAGAAGCCCCTGCCTTGTTAAGTAGAAGCCGCAGACTTCTGACTCATTGCTTAGTATTGTAAACAAGATAAGAGAATGGAAAACCCCAGCCTGATGTGTATTGTTTGAGAGTGAATAAAAGCCAGAGAAGGCTGAATCCCAGCAGCCTTCCTTCTGCATCTCGCTTCTATACATGTCTGTCGTTTTATTCTTTGCTAGGAAGCTAGCCGGGAGGACGGGCTTCTCTCTCGATCTCATACCATCCTACTTCCGGCTCAGCTCTTCCTGCATCAACCCTCTAAATGAATGTCTGCTGTGTTTTATTCATTGCTCTGACTCTTTGCTTCTCTAGTTCTAACATTCAAACCCTTAGAGTGCTTTTGCTTTTAGCACTTTCTCTCAGGCACCAAGGTTCTAAGCTCTGGGTGCTTCCCAAGTAGCATTGCACTGCTACAGTTTGCCTCTTGTTTATATTATTGTTTTGCCTCTTGATGTTATTTTGTCTCTCATACTGGTTTTATTTGATTTACCCCCTCCTATAATTGTAAAATCAGCCTTAATAAAGTGTGTATTGTGATTCAAACTCTTTTGACTCTCTTCCTTTCCTCCTCTAAAATACCAATTCCCCCTAAGTATACTATGACCAATGGTCAAGATCCTTAACAGTGCAGTCTAATGCCTGTCTACTCAGAAGTGAGTCCTGTTGCCTTGAGTGGGGCTTAGTCCCAGGAAAGAATATATAGGATTGCCTTCTTAACAGCACTTGTTTGGAGTACACATGTAGGTCCATTCCTATACAGTATGTTCCTGAGCAGCTGTGGGAACAGAATCTCTTCAGAGGGCCAATGTGCAGAGATGTAGCTTACCCTATACACTCCCTGATTGGCCAGGATCATATAGGGTTGCATGTGACCAGACATTGGCTGTGCCAGCACTTCTTCTCCTGTTGCAGGGCACAATGCCACCCTGGCCATACATACAGAATCTGGGGGAAGGAATGGCATTAACTCTGGTGGAGTGTCAAGGGCTCATTTCTTCAGCATAGCTTCATTCTGCAGAACCTCTGATAGAAAAAATACTCACTTTGTATGAATCCCCCCCCCCCCAAGAAATGTGACTGGAGGTAGCTGAATCCAAGATCTGCTACTGGTTTGGAAATCCTGTGTCTTCTACCAAACCTTGTAGCACCTTAACGTTCTGTGCCCAGATCTTCTGAAGTAACCATGTGTCTAGTGTCCAGGGACCTTTGCATACCCCGAAGCTGGCAGAACATGAATTGGACCCTGTTGGTCATTCCTGTTCCCTCAGGCAAGGCTAACTAGTCATTTGAAGGGGGTAACTTAAAGGCCTGTCTTGCAGCATGAATGCCACAACTGACGTGGAGGTCCTGGCTACACTATGAGGAAGGGCCTGGAGGCTTCAGGGCAAGCTGAAGGCTGCCCAAGATCCTTTTTGGACCCATTTTGGATTGGGTCAGACACAATTTCATTTGAAAGCTGACTTGAAATGGATCTGAGAAATCTGAACCTTTGAATGCTCTACTGGTGGTTTCATGAATCCACTTCCAGAATTTGGGTTTTCTGAGCTTAAGTGGCAACTCTGAAAGTGCCACCTCCAGGTAACAAGAAGCAGCCTGCTTTACTGGGAACTTGGACTTTACCACACTGCCTCCGTTTTGGTCCATTTGTGGGGTCATGAAAAAAATTGGCTCCTCCACACACTGGGTTGCTCCAGACAACTACTGGTTGTTTCCTTAAGGGAGACTGTGTGTGCGCAGCTGCATGAAAGATTTAAAAATATGCAAAAGCACTCACAGTTAATACAAATGATCTGGTAAGTGTGCGAGGTGTGAGAAAAACAATTGCTAGATATTCTGGGTAAGGCTGGAAAAGTGGCTAGAAGAATACAGGAAGAACAAACATGGATAAAGGAGCTAAGGACTGAATTTATGTGGGCAGATTAAGAGTCCCAAGTATTACAGCTAGGTTTAGAGCTTATTCAGGGAAGATAATAAAAGCCTATAGATATTTTAACAAGGAGAAAGGGGATTTATTTGATAGTCATATTATACATAGTAGTCTAACTAGGAGAAAAAGGATGGACTTTGTGAGAGGAAAAGGTTTAATGGACAACTGGGTTATAATGTAGCAAAGATCCCCAGGGAAATGAGCTTGAAAAAAATTTATTTGGGCTTTGCTTGCAACATTACATTCCTTAGTAAGGAATAATTTAACAGAATGAGGAAAATGAAGGACAAGTTCTAAGTGCAGTTAGATGTGAAGGAAAATATGCTGCCTACCTCTTTCAAAAAAGGTACTAAATAAAATGCAGTCACCAGCTAGACCCATCACCAGCCAGAGCCAGGTCCCATCACTTCATGGCAACCAGAAGGGGAAGAAATGGAAGCCGTGACAGAGTTTATCTTCTTGGGCTCCAAGATCACTGCAGATGGAGACTGCAGTCATGAAATTAAAAGACGCTTGCTTCTTGGGAGGAAAGCTATGGTAAGCCTTACCATAGCTTTCAACTTAATGAAAAGCCAAGACATCACCTTGCTGACAAAGGTCCATATAGTCAAAGCTGTAGTTTTCCCAGTAGCAATGAATGGCTTCGAGAGCTGGACCATAAAGAAGGCTGAGTGCCGAAGAATAGATGCTTTCGAATTATGGTGTTGGAGAAGACTCTTGAGAATCCCCTGGACTGCAAAGTGATCAAATCAGTCAATCCTACAGGAAATCAACCCTGATTGTTCATTGGAAGGGCAGATATTGAAGCTGAAGCACAAATACTTAGACCATCACATAAGAAGAGAGGGCTCTTTAGAAAAGACCCTGATCCTGGGTAAAATTGAAGGCAAAAGGAGAAGGGGATGACAGAGGATGAGATGGTTAGATAGTATCACCAAAGTAATGAGCATGAATTTGGGCAAACTCCAGAAGTTAGTGGAAGACTGGCGTGCTGTGGTCCATAGGGTCACAAAGACTCAGACATGACTTAGCAACTAAACAACAACACTAGCTTGAAATTTTATACAAAATGGCTATTGAAGATGACAGCAGGAGTTTGACATCAATAACCACCAAACTGAAAAAGCTGTGACTCACCAACCAGGACACTACCCACCGGCCACATTTGACAGCTCACTAAGAGCATGTCCTCTTTTTGCTGCATGCCTGAGACTGCAAAATTGAGGAGGAAGAGTTACGCACCTGTTAGGCCGCAATCCATATTTGTAGGTCTGTGTTCCTGAATTCATCAAAAGATGTGCAGGCATCTTACGTATAATATACATACACATGTAAAAAATAAAAGTCTCTTTCAGGCTGGGACTAGTATCTCCAGTTCAGGATTTCCTGGCCATATGTAAGTTAGAAAAAGTTGGCTAAGCAAGAAGGGAGTAGGACATGATGTTTATACATTTTGTGTGGTGTGGAGAAATATGTTCTTCTCCCCCAACAACAGAGCCAAGGGGTCATTGAATGAAATTCACTGGTGGGAGATTCGGGATAGGCAAAAGGAAGTGCATAATCTGTAGAATTTGCAGCCACAAGATGTGGTAATGGTCACTATTTTTTAAAAGCAAAATGGACAGGAAAATTGCAGGGGGCGGCCAAACCTGTGACAAGCCTGCACTCTACTTGTCACAGGTTTGGTTATACCCATAACTACTGTACGCGTGACTGGAAGGCAGGCCTGACTGCAGTCTCCCATTGTGTATTTGATGGAACAGATGATGCAGGGTATCTAAGCATCCACCCATGTGCGCGTATTCATTGATACAGGTGATCTTTCAATATCCTTGAAAGGATAGAAGGATCACAGGAATTGGGTGTATATTCATACAGATTTGTAAGTGCCCCAAGAGTCATATCACATGGTCACAACTTGAGATATATTTGTGCAGTGGTCAATTGCAATGGAATGCGGGAGTGCTCATGCATCTCTACTGGTTAAAGCTTGCAGCTGGTGAAAGATACATGTGTAATTGCATTCATTAGGCCTGTGCACTGTTTTTTAACCCTCTGTTCAACCCTCCAAAGCAGCTTTTTGCTCCTGAAGCGAACCTAGTGCTTCAGGAACAAATCCACACAGTGCTTTGCACCTTAGTTCCAACTTGGATTTTCCTCACATTCACGTGGTTTTTTTTTAAGAGAGAGAGAGAGAGAAAAGGTGCCTCCACTTGGAAGCCTGTAGTGCTCATGTAGTCTGGCTTGTGAAGACCCCAATGTAAACAGCATTCACAGTGCTTGGGAACAGCAATTGTTATTCATAGTCTTTGAAAGTGTCACTGTTATCAGTAACTGTTCTACTTTCCATTCCCCTGGAGAAAGATGCTCACCACATCTGTTTTAATTAATCCTTGGCAATTCCAAGGAGAACAGAATTCTAGAGACTGGTTTTGAGCAATTTTCCCCCCTCAAAAATGCTTAAGTATGCATGATTAGAGCATTTAAATAATCAACTGTTTTCACTAAACCTGCCATCATGGCTGATTGACAAAATATTGTTCAACCGGAAGTAGCAATTAATTACTTGATTGGGCCATTAAGCATCTGTTAAGCCTTTATAACTCAATAAACTCCACCAGTTTCATTAAAAATCAGTGGAACATGACTGGAGGAGGAAAAATAGTCAAAACCCAGGTTTGGTGTCTTAACAGGGATTGTGCGCCTGTATGTTTGTTGCATAGACTGCTTCTTTTACCAGCAGACATAATTCCTTTCTAAAAATGTGTGCTCTTTTATTTCCACAATAAATCAGACTGTTCTCTTATATTCTGGCTGGCAGGTGGTTAATGAGCTATCTTATTAGGCCATGCTATTGCCCCATTTGTCTGAGGGTGGAACTAGACGTCACAAGAAACACTGAGCTGTTACCACCGCCGCACTTCTAAAAAACGTCTTCCTTCCTCCCAGTAACACAACACAGAACATGCTCTCACGGCATTGTGCATTTCCCCTCCAGTGCAGTACACAGCACGAGGGTGTCTTGTTATGCATCGTGTAAGTGTGATAGAACACACAGCCCCAGGAAAAGAGGATGGAGCAGTAGCAGCAGATCCATGCTTCTTGTGACGGCTACCTGTGCCCTGACACTGATTTCTTTTCTCATTGATGGTATGTGTGCATGTATATATGCATAATGAGGGCACATAATTAGCATTTTTTCAGTGTTCAGAGCACTTCATGTGTATTCTCACATTGTAATCCTTGCATCAACCCTGCAAGATAGGAAAATATTACTCCTGGAGATGATAGGGCTAAGCCTTCGAGAGAGTAGCTTGCCTGAGACTCAGTGAGTTCATGGCACAGGTAAGAAGCACCAGCTCTCTTACAGATGAAAGCCTGTTCCATGTATTCCATCTACAGTTGGGCTATTCAGATAGAGCTAGCTTGGTTCTGAGTGGTTCCCAGAGAGTTCTTTGGGGCAAGGCAAACAGACAGCAGTTAGGAATGCAGTTGAGAATGCACAAAGTGTGTCACCCACATAAACATGTCATCAGGAGCAGGGAGCGGTTTATTCCCCTTTCCTGTGATATCCCAAGTTGTATAGGACAAAACCAAGACTGAACCAGTTAGAGGCTATGACCAACAAAATTTCATGACATTTCATGGAGCAGGGAGGGGGTAACTTCAGTGAATACAAATCTGGGAAAAGATTTGGTACAGGTTGATTATCCGTTATCCAGATTGCTTGGGACAGGAAGGTTTGGATTTGTCTGAATTTCAGAATAGCTGCATCAATATAATGAGAAATGCTTCCTCTTGCTCTTTCACTGTTACCCATGCAGGTGTCTACTGACCTCTTTTACATTTTTCAACGACTTCTGCACAGTACACATACTACAGAGCAGAGAACAGAACTTACATCCTGTACCTGCACTGTACATGGGAATGAGCACTTCTAGTGTTCACACTAAAGAAAAACAAGACTTTTTTTTCCTCCAAATGTTTGAATTTTGGAATAGTCCAGATTTAGGATGTCCAGGTAAGGGTTACTCTACCCGTATAGCCATCAAAGCAAGTTAGGAAGCAGTTGTGTATGGTTGATACAATATCTGTGATCAAGTGATCAGTGATCCCAGCTCTGGGTAGTCAGCAGCATCTGATAGATCCATGAATCTTTGGACCAAGGATGAATAACAGTGTGAAAGTGGGTGCTAATCTGGACCCATGAGTTGCACACATGGAAAGCTGCTTCGCTGAGCACAACCTCCCTTGCTGAATGAGGTGACTGTTTTGCATACTGTCCCAGTCATCTCCATATTCATCCAGCAAGAAATATTATCACTATGCCCATTTTGAAGATGGGAAAGAGATGCTCAGTGAGCTATATCAAGAAGGTGGACGAAATGAACCAAAACAAGTATCACTTTATACTGCTCTTATTTTAAATCTCCCCTTCACTGGTAAAAATTTTGGAGGAGACCAGAGGGGACATTGGCCCATATTTTAATCTGCAGTCCTGCCATAAGAGAAATTTTATGTATGGCAGTCCATAAAAACTTTACCTGCATATGAATGCAGCATTGGCTTTTCAAAGGGCAGAGAAATACTCAGTGCTATTAAATGGAATAGGCTTCATTCTCCTCACTGACACCTGCATATGTCTGGTAGGGAATGGAATTGTATTCATGTCAGCGTTGTGTAAGGGAGAATCTGCCTGGCTGCCTATATCACTTCTGCTTTGCATCCTTTTTACAGGCCCTGTTGGGTAAGATTATTGAAAATCAAACAAGCCTGTAGCACGATGAATATTTTACTGGGCCAAGGATTCGCAATATAGGAATTCAGTTATTCCAGCTTTTACGGCAGGCTTGCAGAAATCAAGCAAGCAAGAAGCCAACTGGTCTTAGATGAAATACATCAGGACAAGGCTGAAAGTACTGCAATTACTAGGCAAACCTGTGATGATTTCCATCTTCTTAATTGACCCTGCTGTCTTCTAGGGCTGCAGTCCTATCTGCAGCTGCTGGGGAGCAGGCCCCATTTTATACCTTATGGTAATTGATTTAAACTGAATCAGACCCCATTAAAGTCCATCTCATTTGTATCCTGCCTTTTTGCATGCAATACATTCAAGGTTGCTTGGAGGGATGGGGTAGTGTCAGGGATTTTGGGGCCTGCACAAATAAAAGTCTCATTGTGTAAATCTGGGACTTAGCCTACACTGCCATCCTGTACATGTTTACTTAGTAGTAAAGTCCCACTGTGTCCAATGAGCCTTGCTCCCAGGTAACTGTGTACAGGTTGCAGCCCAGCTAGGGACTGTGTGCACTGAGACCTCACAGTCCAGGACAGTGGTGTTTGTGACCAATCCAGTCCAGTATTGCACAATGCCCTGGGTTAATCCAAGAGACATCCATCCCAGGACTTGGACCTGACTGGAAGTTCAAGAAAAATTCTAGACAGAAGGGAGATGTTTATTAGTAGCTGTAAGTCAAGAACAACCTGAATATTAAACCTTGCATCTGTTAAATCTTTTGTGCAACCCACTACTCATTTCTAAGGGATCCTGGCCTTCTAGCTATGATAAGGATTAATACTGAAAAAGCAGCAGTCTGTATGAAGACTCTGGATTAGCCAAACCCGGCATAAATACCTGCTACTTGGCCTTCTGCCTTGCCGGGCCAACAGACAAAGCCTTCTTGCTTTTTGAATGTGAGGTTTAAAACCTGCAGTTTAAACCTTTGGTTTCAGCCACTGGCTTCAGGGCCCTTAAGCTGGAGGTCACCAGTGCTCTCCAGGACTGGTGTTGGATATTTATTTTATTTATTTATACAGGTATTTATATACCACCTTTCTTTGTCGTCAGATTTCTCCTCAGACTTTAATCCAAGGCGGTTTACATAGGCAGGCTGTTCTAAACCCCCGTAGGGATTTTTACAATTGAATAGTTCTAGTCTTTCATAGAACTCCTCATTCCAGCTGGATTCCTTCCTGGTCTGGCCTCTCTCTGGCCCTTCGCCTCCCACGCTCCACTTGACGGCAACTCCTCTCTGCCACTGAGGGTCAGCTCATCAGTTCTCAGGTACTTCCGGTTGTTTCAAACTGGCAGCCTCAGATCTTCAGACATACAAGGCGGCAGCTCAACCAAATGAGCCAGACCTCCTGCCTCATATAACTGCCAATGGTTCTGGCTTGGCCCTAACAATCTTGGTTGGTTCTAGATATGGTTGGTTTTAGAGCCAAGAGCTGCAACCAGAGCTTTCAGTTAGTCTACTGCCCATTGTGAGAGCTTATTGTACCTGGAACAGCATATGAGCACCCTGGTCCAGCTAAGCCTCCCTGCTACCTGGGACCAGGGTTTGGTACTATCCTTCCCCGTGGCACACAAAACAGGTGCACGAATACTTTTCCCTCTTATCCCTACCATTCCCCAGATCATCCTGCTGTCTGATGCTTGTTCCTGCCAGGCCCCCAGATCTCCCCAGATCTCAGATTGCACCCCACCAGATTATGCTGCTGTCAGCCCCACACTTACCCCTGGACTGCATCTGCATCACACATCTCCTCCCAACAGCCCCCAGGTAACCCCATCTGTTTGCTTATCCCAATCCTCACATCACCCACCCAGCCTCGTGTACCATCACCCATTCCTCCTCCTGCCACCCCCCGTCTGAAAAGACAGAAGAGATAGGGAAGAGAGGGTAGAAATGTAAAGAGGAGTGAAAGAAGCTAGAGAAGCCTCTCTTTACTTCTCCCTCCCTTTCTGCCCTGTGATGAGGGTGATGCTGAGTAGGGCAGCAGCCAGTAGAAGTTTGATAAACTTGGAGAATCTTCTAGACATCTGAATGTACCTGTACCCTACAATTATCCATCTACATCTGTAACTGTGAAAGGCCTATAGTTCCTCTTTCCAAGCACATCCACTCTGTTTTAGTTGTCTCTCTATAAGCATTAAGAGGCCACAGAAGGAACAAAAGCAAAACATTCTGTCACATCACATGCACATACTAAGTACTTCCTGGATGTCAATTTCATTGACCTTGTAGGAAAAGGCGCATTGACTTCATGAAGCACAGATGCTTTTCATGAATTAAATTACTGATGGCAAAAGAGTTCACCCACCTTTTGTAAGAAATAAGATTAGCAAGAAGAAAGTGTTTCTTAAAGAATGCATGCGGTCCACTCTTTTCTTGAATTTCTTTAATCCCAGTAATTGAAGTGACAGTTTGAGCAATTTAAGGTAGCAGTAGATCTCATTTGCTCAAATATTTGGAAAGGGCAAAGGATGAAAAAAAGGAAACCTTAGGATCTCCTGTGTTCCTTCTTTTGCAGTCCTTCCTTTCTTCTCTCTTGCTTCTCTTTTCTCTCCTTGTCTTTCTTTTTTCCTAGTTATCCCCACAGCTATAGAACTGTCCCTTTCAGAGTTGAAACAGGGAATGGAGAGAAGGGGATGGGACACACAAAGGAAACATTTTGTTCGGTTCTGTAACTTTTATATACAGATGAAGTTGTATTTCACACACTGTCCATGCCTAACTTCCGCCACACTGCATCAGGCAGTCACACCAAGGGGGTGCACATCACATGCTATGGTGAGGAAGCTGGGAGAACCACAAAGCAATCTGAGATTCTGAGCCAGGGTAGCTACACCCAAAGGAAGGCTCAAGACAGATATCCTTCTCTTCCAAGTTGGGTGTCCACACAAGGAGGGTAGAGAGCAAATAAGCAGGACCAGCTGCAATTGTCTATTCAAATTAAGCAATAAAAATGCCGCCTTTTATTTTCTAATTCTGTGTCACATGTGATTACTGTGGGGAGATATCTGCACAATGATCGGTGTGGATGATTTCAGTGGGGAAGAAAATGCCAAAATTTTGCTTCCAGAGCAGGGGTTGGACAAAGATGTTTGGACAAAGAATTCAAAGACATTCCTGGGCAAATATTGATAAACATCTCCTGGGTGTGTAGCTAGGAGTTCCCAGGGCTTGATTGAGTTATGTTGTGTTCTTGGGGGGGGGGGGTACAAAGGCTTAACTGCCCCCCTGTCAGAGCAGACAAAAGGGACAAATGTATTGCAGGAAGTGGCGTCACTAGGGCTTGCATCACCTGGCCAGTGCCTCACCCCATGATAGACCTCCTTCCTTGCAATGGGGGGGCAATGACCTGGGTGCTGGGTGTGGTAATGTACCATTGCCCTGCCCGTGCGGGTTTTTGTGCTATATCTTTTGTTAGAACATAGATATTTCAACACGGTTCGTTTCACTGCATTCCACATGAAATTACACATCGATTGATCTATAACATGATGGTATTATTCCTACAAATCACAGGATTTTAGTGATTTTAGTCACTAATGGTGTCAACCCCCATGTGTGTCTCCCAGTGCAGTCTACACCCCCCATACTCCCCTGGCGATGCCAGTGATTGCAGGGTGTGAACAGCACCCCATGCTTTAGTCAATCTTGGGAGAAACATCCTGGAGAAGGGATCTGAAAAGACTGTCCAGGATGTCTGGCCACAGGGCAGTTAAGCTTAATTGACAAAGAAGTAAAACTTGTGCTTGCAAGTGAAATTATGTCAAGGTGGAGAGCCTGAATTTGCAAGACCTTAAAGAAAACTGACACACAGATGCCCCGCAGTGCTAGAGCTTCCCGCTTCAATCAATGGCTCTTATTTAGCATGATCTTGATTAGAGGGAGCCATGCCTCATGCTCTCTAGAGAGAGGTCCTCGATGACTCTCTGGAACATCAACTAAGGAAGCAAGATGTAGTCAGGAAGGCAATGTGCGCACTTCTAAAGTGAGGACATTGGCAACACCAAATAATGCTTAGCAACAGAATATTGCTTTGATGTTGACGGATGAGCTGGCACATCCCCCACTGAGTGAAATTCTGTGTTCTCTGACTTAGGCTGGTGAGTAAGATAACCCTGCATGTAGTGTGGAATGCTGGTCTTATCTGTTTTTCTTCAGGAATTGAATAAAACTTGTCTTTACTAACCTTGTCAGGTGGAAAATTAAGAACTCAGACATATGCATGCCCCTCCAATTTGAAAAGGAGATAATTGATGGTCCATGTCCAACAGGGCAGCCACACAGTCTAAGAAAGGGATAGCACCAACTGAACAGCAACGGAGTAGATTCAGCATCCAATGTAGTTTCAACAGGCCCCAAAGCCCTTAGCACTTTTTAATGAAGGTGTGGTCAAGTTCGTCCGCAGCTTCAGTCATAAGGAAGGGGATAGGGGAGTCTGAGGGCCCAATCCTATCCAACTTTCCAGTGTTGATATAGCTGCAATGAAGTCCCAAAGTAAGGGAACAAACATTCGCTTACCTTGAGGAGGCCTCCATGACTGCCCCCCAACCGCAGGTTGCAGCGCAAGCCCCATTGGCATGACTGCATCAGTGCTGAAAAGTTGAAAAGTTGGATAGGATTGGGCCCAAAGAGTTGCAAGAAATAAAGTAGTATGTAATTCCACATTTCCAGTGTTGCATTTCTCTTTTGTAATATGTAAATACAGAATATATGTATTTGAATGTCATGCTAGGATAGTTAGTGCTTCATAAATGGGATGCCTTTAGATGGTGCCAGCTTTTGTATACTGTTGGACCCTCCCTGAGCAGTAAGCAGTTCCAGAGGCAATACTGCTTGGGTTTTGCTTTCCTTTGGAGGAGAGGGCACTGGAGACTTGTGTGGTTTTAGTAATATTTGCTTTTGTCTACAAATACACAGGTCAAGCCACTGCGAAGCAAACAATTTGTGCATTCTACAATGGAGCAGATTGGGTAACCCACATCAGGTTTCCAGAGAGGGTTCACTCAGCTTCCTGAGATACCTTCCGTCACTTCTCAGGTCTCTCTCTACCAATCTCAACTCCCCCCCCCCCCACCCCACACAGACTACTTTACATCAGCCCAAGTCCTTAGCTGGGACAGTGAGGGAACACTGCCTCCAAGCTCTGATGGCTACCTCATTTAAACACAGCTCAGAAGGTGACCATCATAAGGTCCATCCTGGTCAAAGACCATCCTGAGTCTAAGCATACTTACATGGATTGCAACTGTGCATACAGCGTTTGCAATTTTACCATTTGGATGTGACAATTCTGTGTTGCACAAAATTGCTGCACATTCTATTGGCTTCATTGACTTGATGTGGCAGTGGGCAAGAATTGGCAGAGGGCAAGGAGAGCATCCATCTTGAAGGGGAGCAAATAGGGTTACCCCAGCTTGTTTGCAGCAGTGGTGCTAGAGTAGCTGAGTAGCTGCGAGTAGTAGTAGTAGTAGTAGTAGGTGAGTAGTAGGTGAGTTGTAGGTGAGTAGTAGTAGTAGGTGAGTGAGTAGTAGGTGAGTAGGTGAGTAGTAGTAGGTGAGGAGTAGGTGAGTAGTAGTAGGTAGGTGAGTAGTAGTAGGTGAGTAGGTGAGTAGGTGAGGTGAGTAGGTGAATTCACTTACGCATATCATATCAACAACTTCAAAACTGCTTATGTCTTTATGCCTCACAAAATGTTGATATTAAACATGTGCAATTCTTCCAACCTTTTAAGCATTATTAATGCTCTCTTCTTCATCTTCTACACAACGGCCTTGTGAAGCTAATACAGAGGAATACATGGAGGGAAATCAGAATCATGTCCATTGATTCTCTCCACATGCTCAAGGTCCTCTTTCCAAGGGCCAACCTGTTTAGATCGCCTACCCTTGATCAATACCCTCTGTTTTTGCAGGGTATACAGTGTGCATTAGGACACCAAACATTTAGGCCCCTATGCAAATAGGTCCAGGGATTCATGGACATCAGTGGGTACACTTCCTGTCCCAACCACAGGTACATTTGTTGACATGATGATAATCTGCTAAAGACTTTTCTTGGCATCTTTCTGAAGATCTGAGGCACAAAAAGGGGCTGGAGAACACAATATTCCCACTGAATTTCAAAACAACTGATGAGTAGAATGTGGAATTATGTTATCTAACATGCAGAAACGTGGGGAGGGGGAGAAGAAAAGAATTCTAGATCATGAAAAAAAGCAACACAAAATGGCATATCAAACAGGGGTTTAAATGTAGTTGGTCGTGTGCAAATTGAGATTGGCTGTTAATGTAATACAAGCTACAGAGCATGATATTTAATTAGATGAGTAATGAGTGATGTATTTTTGAAGTCCTGGAGTTTTTGCTAAATGGGGTTTTCAATTTTGTGCTTCTGAAAGTGAAAGCTTCTGATTCAATAACAACATTGCTTGCTTATCTATCATAGAACCAGGAGTATGGCTGGCAGGTCTCTCCGCTGCAAATCCTGGCAGGCAGTGGGCAGAGCGTGAGACCTGAGGAGTGGTATCCAGCAGATCAAGGGAAGGAGCTTGGTGGCAACTGACAGGGGCAGAAGATGGTGCCTGGTGGGTCAGCCATAGAGTTGTCACCTCTAACTGAAGCTATTCCTGGAGAAATTTTTCTCCAGGAAAAAAAAATAATAATGCAATCTGTCCAAATGTCATCCATGTTACAATACTGCTACAGCAACATAAGTTAATTGGCTTCTTCAGCTTATGAGGCCCTTCTTGAACTGTAGTAATGATTCACGTCTAAAAGAATAAGGGCACATTCCTAACCCACTTTCCAGCACCAGCGTAAGGGCAATGTAGCCCCAAGGTAAGGAAACAAATATTCCCTTACTTTGAGGAGGCTTCTGTGAGTGCCACCCAACTGCAGGATGCAGCACATGCCCCCCCCCCCCCCGGCACAGCTATGCCAGTGCTGGAAAGTGGGTTAGGATTTGGGCCTAATCTGTTTTTTTCTTGAAGATCTCCTTGGTATTCAGTCCTTCTCAATATGCATGAAAATAACATATCTGTTGTGATCATAGATGGAAGATGGGCAACCAATAGCATTTTGTTTGTAAGTGCGAAGCAGCAATATTGTGAAAATACTTCATTATCAAGGCCAGGCTGTGATCCAGGGCAGGCAGCCCTAATATCTGGATCCCGGGTAGCGGAGAGAGGTAGGTGAGGGTGTGGGGGGAGGCGGGGAGGAGGCGTTCCGGGACGGGGGGAGGTGGAGAGAGGGCATGGAGGAGGTGTGCTGGGAGGATGGAGTGGGGCAGGAGGGAGGTGGAACCAGCAGAGCTTCACTCCACTGGATCCTGAGCCTCTGTTTCAGATCGCCGGCCTGACACAGAAGCTCAAAATTCTACACTGACCTATGGGTTGACATAAAATTGAGTAGACCCATTGTGGGGCTACTTGGCTTACCCAGGGGAAGGGGACAAAAGTCCCCTTCTCCTGAGGAGCAGCCGGCACTGCCTGTGGAGCGTACAGGATGCAGCGGCAGCCATTTTTGGCACTGCTGCAGCCCTGGACACTGGGAGCACAGGATTGGGCTGATAGTAGTCATCTGTAGATGAAATCAAGAAAGAAGTTGGAAGATACTTATAACCATTTCCATTCCAAGCCAGTATCGTTTCTTGAAAAAAGGGAAGCCTTTGTAATAATCTAGACATGAACTCTTTAGTATACAGCTTTGGAAAGTAGTCCTCTTCTTCCAAAACATTTCAAAACAAAGAACAAGCCCCATGAAAGCCACTGATATCCCAGTTCTGTGCCTTTCGTTCTGCTGGATAAAACTACCACACAATCCTTGAAAACATCCACTCTTTTAGGGGGGAAGGAAGGAGGCAATTATAATCATAGGATCAGGTAAATTATTCTCAGGGACTGCTATAAGGATAGATTTTTTCTCCCATCTTTTCTTTTGGAAAATAAAGTCAAACTAGTCACCCATTTGTGACATGAAAATGCCATACAAATCCAATGAGACGCCCATGCGTTATACAGTGAGATTGTGCTGACTGTTATTACTTTCTCTGCGCACTATATAGTTTTGTGGGAAATTCTTTAGCGTGCACCAAGGTTCTGCAATGGTGTCATGCAATGAACTTATGATTGACATAGCAAATATTAGGATTTCTGCCAACACAGAAGCGCTGCTTTGACAGCTGTGTCATCGTGAAAAGGAGTTAGGGATTCGCAGACTGTAGGCTCCAGCTTTGGCCTAAAGAGGGCTGCTTGAGTGAGTCCTATAAAAAAGAGCGTTCCGCTGGAAAGCTCCTTTTGTGAGGGAAAGAACAAAGTCAGTGTTATTGAAGGAACATCCCCCTCAGCTGCACATTTTTACATGGAGTTGCATGAGGGATTTCTCTTCCACAAAGCACTCTATCCTAGGAAATGAAACGCTTAGAATATGACTCCCTTTGGGTGCTCCTGGCAGTTATTGATAGGCAGCCCCTCCAATTCTATCATCTCCTACGGTGGCAAATTTTGCAATCTGCCGCCATAAGTGCCACTGTGGTGATGTAAAAGCTGCGGTGCCACTGTGTGTTTCGGGGCCAAAGAAGTGGAGGCCCTGCATGTGCTGCAGCAGCTCACAGACACCGCACCAGTGCAGGAAAAGTGGTGGCGGGAGAGTTTGAGGGTGGGGAGCAGGGCAGGCAGGAGGTGGTTCAAGGGCAGGCAGAACTATTGCACACCCAATCTTACCCCTGTTTTCTCAGCCCAACACTCTGCCTCTCATGTTTATGCCAGCTAAATAAATCTTGTAACGACTGTGCTGGCCCCACTGCATCAGCGCAGGTTGGGATTGGGCTGCCTGCCCATTCCATCATCGTCCCACTGTATGTGGTGCAGTCCTGTTTCCAATAAGTGACATACATTGATCTTCCAATCAAACAAACATTCATTCCTTTTGTTCTCTCAGGTAAATGTTTTGCCAGATTCCCAGCCCAAGGGTCACTTAGAGAACTTATGCCCACTTTAAGCTAATTAGCTCCCCGTCTTTCCCCAACAATGGCCCTAGTCCTGCACTGCTGGATTCCACCGCCAGGGTAGCTCACCTGTTCAACCTGCAGAGGTCCTTCTTCCTCCCCTCTCCTGCCAGCAGCTTCTCCAACCACCACAACCAGAACTTGGTCCTCAGCAGGTCTTGGGAGTGGCAGCCACACCCCAATCTCCAGTGTCTCCAGCAGTCTCTGTTCCAGCAATCCTCAGAAGTCCATTCACCAATTTGTCCATTAGTCAGTTAGTCCATAGTCATTAGTTTCTCCTGAGAAACTAATGACTATGGACTAACTGACTAATGGACAAATTGGTGAATGGACTTCTGAGGATTGCTGGAACAGAGACTGCTGGAGACAGTCTTCCTTCCTCCAAGCTTTCCTCCTTCTATTACCCACCAAACTCTCCCTTCATCAGGCGCTGCTTTCAATGACCTGGTTGCCTCTCGTGGCTGCAGCTGTGCAGCGTACCCACTGCTAGTTAGAGCCCTAGGATTAACTTTATGCTTGCCTACCAGAACAGGGAGCCACTGTTGACACCATACCTTATCTCCTCAAGGGATCTTGCACATTTCCATTACAATAAATCAGCAAGAAGTGTTTTGGATATCTTAATAGGCAGGAGGTCTGGTCTAGAGGGTAGAGCCTCCATTAGCCCGAAGATAACATCAGAAGGTCGCCAGTTTGAGGACACCGGCAGCTCCCTGAACGGCTGAGAATGGCGAGACCTTGAAGCAGCTGACAAAGCCGAACTGAGTGATTCCACCTGCTCTTGGTGTGAGCAAGAAGCATCTTGGCTGCCCTCCATGTGAGAGATGGAGCTGCTTGTCAGCCTCCGTGGGAGAACTGGAGGCCAGAAGTGAGACCAGACCAGGAAGATCCATTCTGAAATGTTGTTGGTTCTTAAAAGAGAGAACCTCTATGTTTGTAAAAATCCCCTTGAGGGATTTAGAAATACCTGCCTATGTAAAACGCCTTGAATAAAGTCAGAGGAGTAATCCGATGACCAGAAAGGTGGTATATAAATACTGAGTTGTTTGTTGTTAATATTTTCCAAATGTTACTGTTCATTTAGCAGTGTATGCAGCTCTCCTTTCCAAAGCACAGTTCTAGATTAATTGTGCTTCATTCTCAATTCTCAAGCGAACAGATCACCTTAGGCTATTTTTATTTGATTGCACAGGTACATATGCGCCTATGCGCACATCCTTCTGTTGGTTACACTGTTCCCCCCTCCCCCAAGAAAGACCTTGCTCATGAATAGTGATAAAGCTGGTGAGAATACATTGCAGCAGATGTCAAGGGTAGCTTTTCTTTTGACTTCAGACCATACATAATCTTTTAGAAGCAGGTTCTAGTCCTCTTGGAAGGAAAGATGCAACAAATGGAAATTTGCAGACCAAAGCAAATGTAACTGATCAAGAGAGGGACAGAGGAGATTGGAAAAATTAAAGCATCGTAGTGTAAAATATAGGGCTTCAGAAATAGCTGAATAAAGATATAAACACAGAAAAAGCCATGAGTCAGTGAGCCTCTCTGTACAGTGTCACATTGCCAAATGAAAGAAACCAGTTTGGGAATGGACTGTTGAGTGGGTTTATGGGCAAGAGAAGATGAGGAGAAAAGAACGTTTGGGAAAGTGGAATTAGAACTCATCTGCAAACCAAGACACATCGGAGGAGAAGCTTAGAGCAGCAAATATTGACACCAAAGGAAAACAACATTGATATGGTTTTCAGCTGCTTCTTTGTATTTTATTCCTATACAGAGAAGAATATTGGCAAATCTCTCTCTTCCTCAGTTGGACACGCGTAAGAAAAGTAACGTGGAAGGAATTTCTGGCACCTAATCTAGCATAAGGTTTTCTATGCATATTGCTCTTTAAAAGACCACTGAAATTTAGTACAAGTGAGAGAGCCCAATGGAGCTCAAAGAACAGCACTCAAGAATGAGAATATCTTTTCGAACAAATTATAGTTTACCACCTTACATAGCTTATAAACTCACCAGTGGAATGTAGGCCCATTTTCCAGGGCCATTGTCTGGTCATCTAAATACCTCATTGACAGCCCAATCCTATCCACACTTTCTTGGGAGTAAGTACCATTGACTCTAATGGGACTTACTTCTGAGTAGACATGCATAGGATTGGGCTCTTAGATGGGAGTGCCATCCAACTAACTGCAACCGTTGATCTGCAACTTCTTATGAATTTGGATCTCACTGCTTATTTTGCAGGTACCTAGAAGCAGTTCCACCACCTACAGACTTCCTCGGTAAAGATCCCGCTCTGCCCAAATCTCAATACAGAGACCAAGAGTCAAACTGTAATTTGTTTGAAAAGATATTCTCATTCTTGAGTGCTGTTCTTTGAGCTCTGATTCCATAGGGGTCTCCCACTTGTATTAAATTTCAGTGGTCTTTTAAAGAGCAATATGCATGGAAGTAAAAATTCTAATGATATTTTGCATTTTAATATTTGCACAGTGCTTTGAAGATTAAAAGCACTACCGGTGGTGGAAGTTCTCTGTATAGTCCCTTTCATCTTGAAAGTGTTCCATAATGTTTCTAAAAGTAAAGAACCTCTGGTGTCCAATTGCCCATATTTATACTGAAAACCTCTGTCTGGTGGGATGCAGTATATTGAACTTTTGGGAGGGATGGGTTAAGGCAGCCCTTTTCAACCAGGGTACCGCAGCACATTGGTGTACCACGAAAGGTCCATAGGTGTGCCACAGGACTTTGGGGCACAGCAGTTGAAAATCACTGGAAAAACTCTTCTGGGTTATGTGGCTGTATTTCTAGGACAATTGTTTGTAGTAAAGGATTGTCTGCCTCTCTTCCTGTGCAAGCTCTTCCAGAAGAGTCTCCCAGAAGCCAGAAGTGACATCACAAGTCACAAAGATCATAGAGAAGTCAGTGTGCTAAGAGAAGAAAAACACTGAAAATTGCTGGGTTAAGGGATAATCCCTGTGAAGGATACTGGTTTAGAGGATGTTGACACTTGACTTGCCCTTAAGTAGCTCTCAAAACTGTCTTTGTTCAGAGAACTTGTTCCATAAGAGTTTTTCTGCTGAGTCATGTACTGCTGCCAAATATTTCCTTTTGCAGAGGATTCTGGGATGCCTATTTGGTTTATGTGTGGTACTGCTGGCCATGCCTTATTGTTAAAAAAATGTACCCTCGCACACAAATAACAGTTGAAAGAAGTGGTGGTGGTGGACTAGCAGTCTTCCAGGGAATTTACGTCCACTATGCAATGCATTATGGATCTTTGAGACCCTTCTGAGAAATTTATGAGAAGGTTCTTCTGAGAAACTTTTGTGCCCTAGAACACAATTTGAAAATCACTATCCTAAGCAATCATCTCCGCATTATCGGGGTGCAGCCCGATTTTCAAAGGTGCTAATAAAGCACAGTGATTGATTTGAAGGTATATCTAAGATTTCTTGAGGTGTCACAGATATTGTTAGCATGCAACTTGCGCATGGCAACTGTAGTGGCAACTTTCAGATCATGCACTGCAGCTGCTTAGCCTGCAGAATGTCTGAGGCTGGTCCTGCACATTAGGCTTTCCTTGCCCTTGTCATCACTATGGCAAACTCATTTGGATAGGCAAAAACAATGCATCAAAACTGTCCCTAAGCAGAAACTTAAGGACTCTTGATATTAGTATGATGATCCATGCAGGAAGACAAGGGAAGAAAAAAGCAGGAAATGAAAAGAAAGAAAACCTTCTCTGACGTGGTTTGAGGGCATAGCATAGCCTCCTTCCTGAAGCTAGGCAGATCTAAGGTCAGTGGGTGGCCGATTGCCTGAGAACCCTATGTGTGTCATCCCTGAACTTCATGATGGAAGACAGGCAGGATACAAATGGAATTGATCGAATTAGCCTGCAAAATAATAAAGGATATCCATTGTTCAACATTCACTCTTCAGCACTTAGAGTTATTTACAAGCATTCGGTTGTATTTTAAATGCAGCTCCAATCTCAGAAGTCTGTCTCATGGTATTCAATGAGGCTTAGAGCTGGGATACACATTAACGCTTATCACATGAAAAGCTGTCCAGCTCTTCCTGCTCAGAATTCTGAAGGCTCCCTGCCGACAGGTAAAGAAAGCTGGAGGGGATTGAAGTCATGCACATAGAGAAGGAGCGAGCTGTGAGCTAGCTTTCTTCTTGGATTGTTTATCTCTAGTTCTCTCTGTCATCATCACAGCTAATTTTCTTCAACAGTGTGGAGGGGGAGGAGCAGGACCCGGTGCCCCCACTCACCCCTACTGAGAACATGAATTATATAGTCATCCATCCATATTATTTTTGTCCCACTTTTCTCACAGAGAGTCAAAGCATCTTACAATAAACAGTGCAAGGATGGAAAGAAGATATTTCTGATTCAAATCAGTATCTCCAAACTTTTCATAATATTCTGTTGATGTTTGAGGGGGAGATTCTCCTAGAGCAGAGCCACGCAAACCACGGCCCAGGGGCCAGATCCGGCATTCACACAGATCCATCTGCCTGGTGAGCAGATCTTTCAGTTCTGCTCAGGTGCCACATGAAGTCCCCCTTCATTGGACACTCTGGACAGTCGCATCTGCCCGGACGTCCTGTTGCGCGGCCTTCTAGGACACTGGGCAGACAACATGACTGCCCAGAACATCCCTGTCCCCTGATTGAGGGGGACTTCACATGGTGCCCAGGTGGAACACTTGGATGCGGTCTGGATGGGGACTGCATTCCAGGCACGCAGTGGTCGCAACTTTGATCATCGCTGTCCTAAAGCATTTCTTCTTTCCGTTATTACCAGCTTATTTGCTTTTTTTTTGAGTGCCTCCAGGGATTCAAATTACTAAATATTCCAGTACAGTTGTGGATGAATGAAATGCCTCTTATCTCAAATACTCCTGAAATGATCAGTGACTGGAGGCAAAAGTCTACAGTAAACAAGGGGTTCTAGTTTGTTGCAAGGTTTGGTAGATACAGGCAGCATTATCCAGCAGGTTGACTGTCAGGATTTCCTACATTCCAACTTAGATCAATGTTGTTCCAGGAACTAGGCCTGTGGTATTATTAACTGAACTATGCTCACCACCTTTCCTCTGCCAGGGGTCCTGTGCTACTAGATGAGACAACAAACTGTGACCAGAATGTTCCTAATATAGATCTCACTTCAGCCATAAATTCACCAGGTGGTCCAAGGAGAGCCATTATTTTTCACACACACTACATGCAGAATGGAGCAGTATGGAGAAGAAATATGGATGGCGCCACATAAGGCTGCTTTAAGGATTCTTGGGATAACATATGTGAAACTGTTGGAACATAGGGAAAGTGCTGCAGCCCAATGCAATGCATATTTTCTCCAAAGTAAGCCCATAAAGTAAATAATGATGCTTACTCCCAAGCAAGGTTTACACAGGATTGCAGCCCTGATGTTGTTACCATACTATATTTCTTATCTTCCCCCATCGTTGCATCTCCATGCTTGGAAAGTCTCCAAAAGTTGAATTTCTGCCTACTGAGCAGATACTGGACGATACAGCACCACCCTCCCAGAGAAGATGTAGCAGCTCTACATTGCACAGAGAGATCTCTGAACAAAGAGTGCTCATTTTGAATCTCTAGCACATGTGCCATCCTTACAAATCGTTTTCTAGGTTCCCAGATACTAGAACATCATTATAGAACAGGATGTATTAAGGCACTTTGATTTTCAAGGAATAGATTTCTCATCCTCCATTATACTAGAGTTCAGTAATGGAGAAAATACCCTAGAAAATGCGGAAACACTTGCTCTATAAACAGGATATAGTAATATTAATGTGACCTCTTTCATTTGAGAGTGTTCTAATGGTGCTGGCCAGAACACATCCACTGGATGATTTAAACTCTGTATTGGACTTGTTTCCCTTGTGACACTCAGAGCAAAGATGGTACCTGCAAAGATGGCTTGACTAAAACTTCAAGAAAGGGGAGATGGAGGAAGAGAGAGTTTAGATACGTCCAGAAATTATTTCCTTCTTTCACGCACATTTGTAACTGGAGTGTAAGGGACAAACCATATGTTACTTTAAGCATATATTATACAGCTGTCTGTTTTGTCTTTGCTAAATAGCAGTTGCAGGGAGCCAATCTGGATTGGAATGGTTTCAGAGGGAGGCTTTAACCCTTTCCACACCATGCTCCTGATCTGGATCTCGATCACTCACGTCCACCCCGCAGCTATGATTTAACCAAGGCAGAAAGTTCTCACAGCGACCAATGAGAGCTTTTCTCCCTGGTCAAATCTCAGGGAGAGGGACTCCAGATCAGGACTATGGTGGGGGCAAAGAGTTAAAGCCCCACCACCACCACCATAGTCCTTATCCAGATCAGACCCCCTTGCAAATGTTATTAAAGCAAAACATGCACACAGCTGCATTTCGATGTATTTTATTTTTTTAAAGTAATGCTGGAGTCAAGTAGGCTGGCTGACAAGTAAAGCTGGCAAGTTCTCCTCCAGAGACTCCCCTGTCACTTTAAGGCTACCATCCTAGGCACACTTTCCTGAAAAGGTCTCATTGAACTGAATGGGGTTTACATTCCATGTGCTCAGAACAGAATTCTGTTTGCCTCAGCAGGCAGAAAATAAAGTTGGGACCACTGGAGAAGCTGGTCAAGAACTGCCACTCCTGGATGCTGTCTTGCTGCTCTTCATGTGCTGAACACATCTTCAGGCTAGAACCTGACAACAAGACTGCCACCCTATGCTGATGCCATGTGAGATTATCCTTGATTGAGCTGGGAAACAACTGAAGTCAATGCAGTTCTGGTGAATCTTAACAGCAGTGGAACACAGAATTGGTCTTCAAGTTGGACAGATGACTCAAAGATTCTAATAGACCAGTATTTCTCAGCCAGTAGTATGAGTACCACCAGTGATACTTGACATGGTGTCTGGTGGTACTCGCAGGACCCCTGGACACCTGCCACCCAGCAACGAGACCAGGAATGCAACACAACAAACAGCAGTAGGAGGCTTGGCTTGGCGGGCAGAGCTCCAAAGCATGCTTTTCCAGGCTTGAAAAAGCTCTCCCATCCACCCTGATCCTCTTACTGGTTTTTGTCGTGTCACATCTAGCCTCTCAACCCAGAAGTAACTGGTAATGATGCCATCACCACTTACTTCTGGTGGTACCTAGAGCAGGTGGACCATGTGAAGTGGTACAGTGAAAAACAAATGCTGAGGAACACTGTAATAGAATGATTGGACTGGAACATTCAGACTGTGTAACTAATGTTCCCATCTGAATTCTTTTGGAACATATTCATTTCCTGGATTGCTTAGGCTAAAAGGTAATTACTTCTCCAAAACCATTGAGTTACTGAGCATGGATTTGGACTTAAGTCTTCCCCCTCCAAAGTAAATATTCTCTACATCAAAACACAGTCACTCCCTGCAAAGGGCAGAACTAAAGAAATAGGCAGTAATAGAAACCAGAGAGAGAAAACAGAAATTCTGCAAGGCTTGAGATCCTAGGTCAATGCTGGATGATGTGGAGAGCACTTTCTCCTTTCGGCCTTCAAAAACCCTTCTTAGGCTGCAATCTTATAAACAATTTCCTGGGAGCAAGCCCCACTGAGCATGGTAGGACTTACTTTTGAGTAGACACACCTAGTTAGCTCATCTCTGGATTTTCAGCCATCATACTACACTGTCCATGCATTGCCATGCTTTTTCTCTGTACCCCTGAGGGTTACAAATGTGGCTCCACATTGTGGAGTAGAAAGGCAGGGTCTACAAATTTTAAATAAATATTGTATTGTACTGTAATCCTGATATTCGAAGAATGTTAAATTCCATAACAGCAGACCTTTAACATGTTAAACCTTCTGAATTGCATATAGATTTGAGTGAAGTGTACAGGTTAGGACAGGGGGAGGGAATTCATAAGAGATTCATAAGGCACTGTACAATCCCTATTTAGTCTCAACTACTCAGCGGCATGAGTTCCAGACTCTGCTTTTCTGTTATATTTGCAAAGCATGAATGCCAGCTATATAAATGAGCTGTAATCCTATTTAAGCTGCATCTGCAAGGCCTCCAACAGTTTGCCAGCAGATGGAACTAAAAAGCAGAGAGTGTTCCTTTATGATACATTATGCATCTGGTCATCTTATAGCATAAAGGCTGGGGAAGTGTATTTTGTTTATTTTTAAACTCTAATTCAAGCCCATCTACTTATAGCTTGGGCACTTTCACTTGGAATGCCCCACTGGAGTTGCAGGCTCAAGCCATGGGGGCCTGGTGCATTGGAAAGGAGGAGACCCAGGCAGCAGGATTTTTCCTGAATATGTAGACATAACTGGGTAAGCACAGACATATTAGCCTTGCCTGAATGCCCTCTGTGTGCACGTTGAATGTGATTATGTCGTGACTCATAGAGTCTTCTTCCCACATTGCTATGGCAAAGTTTGGAAGCTTGGATGTGGGTGGGACCAATCGTGCTGGCCTTTCCATCCCAATTGTCAATCTTGTTATCAAGCAGTGAACAGGCAGGAAAGAGCCATGCCATTAAAGGCTGGTACTGACATCTTCTAAAGCCCTGCAGGGCCTGGGACTGGGTTACCTTAAAAATCACTTTTGCCTATAATTTGAGATCACTTGGGCCTTGCATTGGGTCTCTCAAGCCCTTCTTTTTCCCCCCTTCTTGAATGCAAGTTCATTTTTTTTTTTTTCATTTGTTTCTCATATTTTTATACCACCCTTCCTCCAAGATGATCAGAGTGGTATACATAGTTCCTCCCCTCCTTTTGACATCACAACAACTCTGTGAGGTAGGCAAGGCTGAGAGATAGTGACTGGCCCATGGTTACCGTGGAAGCTTTGTGGCTTAGCAGGGAATTGAATCTGGATCTTCCAGGTCTAAGTCCAACTCCTGAATTACTACACCATCCTGGCTCTTCAGGTATCAGGTATTGGGGTAAGGGCTTTTTTGGTGGTGGAATTTCCTCCCTGGGAAGGATTTCCTCCCTGGGGGGAAAGCAGACTTTCTGCTTTTAAAGGTCCTGTTAAATGAATGTGTTTTAGGTGGGATTTTAAGCTTGGTTTTAAGATGTGCTTTCTTCATCCTTATTGTATTATTCTAGTGCAGTGGTTCCCAAATTCCTACTCACTAAGTATTTGGAATCCTACTCAAAATCCGACTGTACTAAGTTTTTACATGGTGAAAACTGGGGCAGGGCTGTGTCCTGTGGTGCTGTGGCAATCGTGGCACTGTGGGGACATAGGGGCTTGTAATCATACTGGGGGGGTCGTGCCAGCCTTGGAGAGGGTTCAGGAGTCCTGCAGCCCCTTCTGTGAGCCTCTGTGCTGCTTCTAATCACTTTAATTGGAGCCCACTTTTGGTTTTCTTCCGGTTCCCAAGGTGGGTCATGACCCACTACTTGGGAACTGTTGTTCAGGTATACTGTGTTAGTCAATTTGAAGGACTTGGTCAGGATGCAAATGGTCTAAGTAAATGAATGATGGCCAAATCATATCCAATTTTCCAGCACTGGTACAGTTGTGCCAACAGGGCATGTGCTGCATCCTGCAGTAGGGGGGCAGTCATGGAGGCCTCCTCCAGGTAAAGGAATGTTTGTTCCCATTCCTCAGGGCTGCATTGTGGCTGCACCAGCATTGGAAAGTTGGATAGGATTGGACCTGGAACAATTAAAAAGAGGACTCTGGCGAAAAATAAAAGGAAAAAGAGGCCTCAGATGACATTCTATCTACAACAGCAAACATTTGTCAGAAAAGACTGAGACCTCTATTAAGGCCAACCAACAATTCAGCCGTAGGGTCCCTCAGCTCTGCTGATTTTATATAAACATTTAGACTCATTAAGTTGACGTCAGTAGACTTTGCGCCAAGACTGCTTTCAAACACAAGGTGCCAAGAGCTTACATTTAAACCATGTCATTATTCTGAGGTCTTGCTGCTTGAGTCAAAAAGGTCAAGTTTGCAGGTGGAATCCAAGGGAGTATTATTTGTATCCAATGCTAGTATTGATAAGAAAGTACTCTTGAGCAAAGTGCATTGTCTCTTGGATTTCAATGAGAAATTGAATAGATTTCCATATGTAATTTCCCCCCTCCCCTCCAAATGGCTCATGAGTCAGTTCAAATGTTATGAATAAAATTCAGCATGTCTCTGAAATGAATAAATGAATATGATTTTTTTTAAATCCACAGAAATTCAAAACTAATAGGGGGGGAAAACACTCTTATTGAAAACAGCTTTCGGTTTGACAAATAATCAGCATTCTTGGAACATGAATGATTGGGACATAAATAATGAATAGTGGTGACATGCTATCGCCCTCCTGATCAAAATGCTTTGTAGTCTTGATTTGGAGAAAGAACTCGGGAAGTCTTCAAGGAGAAGGTGTTGTAGTAATAGGTTACTTCAGGGAAACTTCATGATAAAGAGATATGGTTTCTAGGTGCACTAATGTCTGTCCCTAGAACAACTGGTCCTGAAACTCACCAGAGAGTAAGGACCCTAGGCTGAATCCTATGTGGCATCTAATGAAAAATGTTAAGCCAACAAGGAATAGGGACTATAGTGCTACCTGGTTCAACATGTATGTAATTGGAAAGTTTTCAAGGAAGTCCCACACAGTCACATTTGACTTCAAATGAGGGGGCTTCTCAAAAATTAGGGGTCTAGTAAATAAGCTGAAAGTGAAAGAAGATCAAATTTCTGCAGAAGGTAATTTAAAACCACGACAACTAAAACGTACAGGTCCAGCCTTGTTATACATGAATTTGTTATACATGGATTTGACTCAACACGAATGACCCCCTGCAAATGAGAAGGAATGTGCTGATCCCTGGAGAAGGGGAAAAATGCACCCCTTTAAAATCAGTTTAAAAAACTGCTTTTTACTGTTGCAGAGAGACAGTCATGCAAGCGATTACAGGTATAACCTAAGTATTCACAGATTTTTCTATCTCAAAGCTGATAAGAAGGGCCCTTTAAATTAAAGGAGAACAGTTGCTTAATAATGCCAGAGAGGGCAGCTGGCTGACAATCCATCAGTCATTCTCTCTGCAGGCTTCACTCCTCCCTTCCCTCTGAGCATGTGAACTAAGGCTAAATGGCAGTGATTATCACCTTCTGCATTCTTTCCCCCTTGTTGGTGCTCCTGGTGAAGGAAGGGATTGCTTCCTCCTAGTGAAGCCTAAGCGCCTGGAGAAAGACTGATGGCCTCTGTGTGCATTACAAAGGTTAGCAAGGCTGTTTTTAAATCACCAGAACAAATAGACTTTGTTTTTTAAATTGATTTGCTATAATGCATTTTTTGCCATCCACCTGAGTGCTTGGAAGGGAACCGTCCTGAATAATGAGACTCAACCTGTATATCATTAAGTAGGAGGGGTACAGTGGTGTAGCTGAAGGGCGGGAGATACTGTGTTCCCAGGTTGCACATCTTTGGGTGTAGCAATGCCACCCCTGTGGTGATCAACCATGTCATCTGAGAACCTGCCGCCCTCTGAGTACCACTCCGAGGAGCTGCTAGCTTCTTTTGCTTTCTTTCAAAGCAGAACAAACAGGTGGCTGCTCAACTGCTCCAAGAGTGGCTGCAAAGGGAGAGCAGGGGAGGCCCTGGGGTGGCACTAGATCCAACTACATGACTGGAGGGGTACTGCTAGGTCCAGGAGGATGTCATTGTGGCTCATGAATGAAGTCAAAAAAGCTATGAAGTGCAAGAAAATTTCCTTCAGAAAATGTTATTGTTGCCCAAGAAGGAGGAACAAAAAGGAACACAAACTCTGTGGATCTCCTTGCCACAGGATGTGGTGATGGCGTCTGGCCTGGACGCCTTTAAAAGGGGATTGGACAAGTTTCTGGAGGAAAAATCCATTACAGGTTACAAGCCATGATGTATATGTGCAAACTCCTGATTTTAGAAATGGGCTATGTCAGAATGCCAGATGCAAGGGAGGGCAGCACCAGAATGAGGTCTCTTGTTATCTGGTATGCTCCCTGGGGCATTTGGTGGGCCGCTGTGTGATACCGGAAGCTGGACTAGATGGGCCTATGGCCTGATCCAGTGGGGCTGTTCTTATGTTCTTATGTTATGTCCTGGCAAAAGGAAACTTTTGTAGACAACACCCAACTGTCAGAGTGATAAAAACCAAAGCAGATGGTGAAGCACTCTAAAATTACCTCTCCAAACTGGGTGAATGGGAACCCATCTGGCAATATGCAATTCAAGATAAATAAATGTAAAGTCATGCTCAATGGAACAAAAATTCCCAGTTTCACATATACATTGATATAGTCTGAGCTCTCAGTGATGAACTAGGAAACCATTTTGTGTTTGTTGTGGATAGTTGAATGAAAACGTCAAGCCAGTGTGCAACAGTTGTGAAGAGGGCAAATTCCATGCTAGAGGTAATTAAGAATAAGATGGCTAATATTATAATGTCCCTATATAAATCAAGGGTGTGGTCATGTGTACAGTTCTGGCTACTACTCCTCAAGAAAGATATTGCTGAGCTGGAAAAGGTGCACAAGAGGGAAACCAAAATGATCAAAGGACTAGAACAGGGGTGTCCAAACATTTTGGCAGGAGGGCCACATCATCTCTCTGATACTGTGTCAGGGGCTGGGGAAAAAAGAATTAATTTACATTTAAAATTTGGATAAATTTACATAAATGAATTTATTAGAGATGTAACTTATATGAATGAATGAAGGTCATGCAATAGCTCAAGGCCTATAAAAGACCTTGCACAAAGCAAGGCCAGCCTTTCCTTCACTGCCACTGCTTTATCACAGATGTGAAACAGCAAGTAGTAGAGGGAGCCCTCGTTCCACAGCTAAGGTTAGAGGTAGAACAGTCGTCCTCATGCTGAGAGCAGTTGCATCGGGCCAGCACAGGCTCCAGCAAATCTCCGGAGGTCCAGACACTCATTGGAGACTGGGGGCTCCCCGTGAGCTGGATTGGGAGCCCCAGAGGGCTGCAAGTGACCCCCGGGCCAGGGTTGGGCACCCCTGGACTAGAATACCTGTCTTATTAGTTAAGGTTACAACATTAGGGGCATTTTTCCTTGGGAAAAAGGCAAGTAAATGACCTGTTCTCGTCTGATATCAGAAGCTAAGCAGGGTCAGGCCTGGTTAGTACTTGGATGGGAGACCACCTGGGAATACCGGGTGCTGTAGGCTTATACCATAGTCTTTTGAGACTGAAGGTTGCCAACCACAAGGCAGGGCACATAAAATTTATTTATTCATTCATTAATTTGTGTGCAAATTTATATCCCACTTTATCTCCCTGGTGGCTGAATTCAAAGTGGCTGAAAATTATATATGCTGTGGAGAAGGTAGAAAAAGAGAATTTTTTCTCCCTCTCTCACAATACTAGAACCAGAAATGATCCAATCATGGAATTGATTGCTGGGAAATCTAGGGCAGACAAAGGGAAATGCTTTACAGAGCATGTTATTAGTCTGTGGAATTCATTGCCACATGATGTTGTTGATAACAACTAATTTGGAAAGCTTTTAAAAGTGAATTTTTCAATTTCATGGAAAGGTCTATCAGCGGCTACCAGATTACAGGCAGGAGATTATTTTATCTTTGAATGTTTCTCCAAGTGCAAAGAACTCACTGCCCACAGAAGGCTATGTCAGCAAGAGATGCCTTAGTTTAGTTTTCTGCGTCATGTAAACTGAATTTTGGTGCCATTTCTAGTACCAGGTCTTACCAACTGGAGAGTTTCTTCACCAGCTCTGACCCCCCCAAGAAGAGATCCACTCCTGTTTTAGGCAGGTGACAGCTATCATAGTATCACAGTACAGTTTAACTAACACCCTGCACTAGTGTTACTAGTGGTCACCAAGTAGCCTGCATGGATCCCACTGAGAAATTTTGCTAGTCTTCTCAACACTTGTTGAGTTCCCCCCCCCCCCAACCAAAATTCCTTAACCTTAAAATTTATATTTTATTACCACTTGTCTGGAAAGCCCTCATTTGTAGGTTACCATGGTAATATAACACCCTTTTTTTTACCATATTGTGTCTTCGCTACATGAAATGAAAAACAAAACTCACTTCCCTTTCTGAGACGTTCACTTGAGGAAAGCTGGTTGAATTTAGAAGTCTTACAGCTTACAGTCTCAGTGTTTTGTATTGACAAATGCACTGCATTGACACTTTATTTGTTTTTGATTGGATGCAGAAGCTTGCTTTGCCTCTCCATTCCCCACTCCATGTTGATGTCAGACGAATTTACATGGATGATTACTCCCTTAGCATGCTTATCCATCATCATAATGGCGAGATGTCACCATCCCAGCAAACCCAGAGAGAAGAGAGCACCTAAATTCTCTCCCTGTATTGGAAAGCTGCACTAACCTTCAAAACTTGATTGATTCTTTATTTACACAACCTGGTCTCCCAGGTGCTTATTGTGTGTGGTTTTTTTATATCACCTCTGCCTTTGGAACAGGTGACATTACCTTGCTCTTGATACCTCATTATTCTGAGCATTTTTCTGAGATAAGAGTTGTTGCTAAGACATAACAGCCAGCCACCATTTTGCTTTCTTTACCCCCCCAATCAACCTTTCCCTCTCAAAATTAGAAATTTGTTTTTGTGTTTATATTTAGACTTGTACTCTACTTTTTGATAAGAGTGTCCAAAGCAGCTCACAACATGCCAAAAATACAAAAATCACATTCAGAATATTTACATCTAAGCATTAAAACCATATCAGAAATGAACATCAAGAGAGTTTAGGATGGAGTGGGGAGGAGAAGAGGAGAGCAAGTTGCAAAACAAGATTTTAAAAACTGTACAAAAACAAAATTTGCATAATGGATTAAGGCTTAGGCTGTAGTCCTTGGGAGGGAGACCTCATCTTGAATGAATGAATGAATGAATAAACCTTTATTAGGCATAGATAGAGAAATCATAAAAGCAAACATAATTAGTCCTAATCCTGTTTATCAAAAATGGAGTTAAGATACTAAATTACTAATAAAACATTTACAGTTCAACATAAAATATCAACATTTTTGACAAATTACATTAAGAAGACTTAGAAATCACCGAAAGTAAAAAATTTAGAAATTCCCTCTAGCACATCTGGTGAGACCTCATCTTAGTTATTTCAATTCCAAGCAATTATTTTACCACATAACAATCACTGGGGAGTTAAAGCGGATTCCTGAGGTAGAATGGGAAATAAATCTCCTGATTACGTTTGCAAATGGTTCCCTCATATGATCAGATAATCATGGTGTACCATTTAGACCAGCTTATCTCAATCTGTGGTACTTGTACCACTGATGGTGCTTGAGGTGGTGTCCGGTGGTACCCATGGGACTCCCAGACCCCTGCCACCTGGCAGCAAGACCAGCAATGCAGCACAACAAGAAGCAGTAGGAAGTTTGACACCACAGGCAGAGCACCAATGTGCTCTTTTTGCACACTGGGAAAGCCCTCCTGTCTGTCCTGAGCCTCTTACTCAGGTGTTACTCAGCCTCTTACTCAGGTGTTTGTCATGTTGCATCTGACCTCCCAATCCGGAAGTCACTGGCAATCACGTCATTGCAAGTTACTGCTGGTGGTACTTCCAATAGGTGGACCCTGTGAAGTATTACAGCAGGGGACAAACACTGAATTAGACCAAGTCGAAGTGCCCTTGAACTTAGTTGGACTAACGTTTGAGTAGACATGCCTAGGATGGTGTTCCTCATGTCTCCGATGAGGTCTTGTAAAGTCATTCTATTGGTTTGCATTTTAAAATAGTTTAGAACAGTGGTTCCCGAGATTTTTAGCATCCGACCCACTTTTCACTTTTCCCACTTTATTGGGACCCACCTAGGTTTACCAGATTTTTTTTTTAAAAAAAGAGTTCTAGAAATGTTTTATTAATTGATTTACAAGTAATAATAACCTGAACAAAAGACCCTCAAACATTTATCTCCCTATATTTACACAAGTTTGCAAACTGCAGGAGCTCAGCTCCTTGCAAGGCAGCTAGCAGTTATCTGATTTTTGAACAGCTTCAAGGTCTTGAGGCAATTGGTTATCTGATCTTTCCATCACTCTTATGGAACTCTCCAAAAATCCTAACCCACAGTTTGGGAATCACTGGCTTAGAAGTTAAGAGCTGTAACACGCAGAATGCAAACCTGAAGGTGAACACTGAGCTTTAATCTGGGCCTAGTTTTCATGCTGCTGACGCAGCTGAGGTGATAAACCTGCATCTGAACCACATTTTCAGACTCACATGACCAAATGATCCAAATGAAATTCCTGATCATAGAAAACTAGCTAGGCTAGAAGCCTTGTCTCTGCCTTTAATTTTCTTGTGAACGGATCTGTGTATTTATGGTATGGAAGAACATTCAACCATATGAGCGTCTACTGCACACAGCTATGGATGCTATGAGGCATTGCAAGGGCATTCCGTGGTTTTGAATAGAAACATTGTGATCTGAGAACCTTTGAACTGAAACTGCCAGGGACTGAATCTCATTTTCTGCATGCAGACTCATGCTCTGATACAGCAATTTAGCATGCGCAGATCTGAGTATTCCCATTGCCACAGCTGGGGCTTTCCCTGGGGCAAGGGATAAATGTCCCCTTACCTCAAGGAGGCCTCCAGAGAACAAAATACCACAAGATACCATGCAAGCTGTGCTGGCTATGCTGCATCGGCGGCATAGGATTGGGTAGCTCATGGCTTGTATTGTACTGACTATTGTATACTTTGATTGCTAAGCAGAGTTAGGTCTGATGTTTCGTTCCAGAGGAGAGAAGCTCCAACCCACACATCAAGGTCTCTGCAGCAGAACTAAGAAAACATTAGGCTTTAAACTCCACATCTGGCCTAACTCAGGGCCATAGCACAGGGCCTAAAACAGTCACTCTTATCAGCATATTTGTTAATATTTACCAAGGTTAAGAACATAAGAACATAAGAACAGCCCCACTGGATCAGGCCATAGGCCCATCTAGTCCAGCTTCCTGTATCTCACAGCGGCCCACCAAATGCCCCAGGGAGCACACCAGATAACAAGAGACCTCATCCTGGTGCTCTCCCGTACATCTGGCATTCTGACTTAACCCATTCCTAAAATCAGGAGGTTGCGCATACACATCATGGCTTGTACCCCATAATGGATTTTTCCTCCAGAAACTTGTCCAATCCCCTTTTAAAGGCGTCTAGGCTAGACGCCAGCACCACATCCTGTGGCAAGGAGTTCCACAGACCGACCACACGCTGAGTAAAGAAATATTTTCTTTTGTCTGTCCTAACCCGCCCAACACTCAATTTTAGTGGATGTCCCCTGGTTCTGGTATTATGTGAGAGTGTAAAGAGCATCTCCCTATCCACTCTGTCCATCCCCTGCATAATTTTGTATGTCTCAATCATGTCCCCCCTCAGGCGTCTCTTTTCTAGGCTGAAGAGGCCCAAACGCCGTAGCCTTTCCTCATAAGGAAGGTGCCCCAGCCCCATAATCATCTTAGTCGCTCTCTTTTGCACCTTTTCCATTTCCACTATGTCTTTTTTGAGATGCGGCGACCAGAACTGGACACAATACTCCAGGTGTGGCCTTACCATCGATTTGTACAACGGCATTATAATACTAGCCGTTTTGTTCTCAATACCCTTCCTAATGATCCCAAGCATAGAATTGGCCTTCTTCACTGCCACCGCACATTGGGTCGACACTTTCATCGACCTGTCCACCACCACCCCAAGATCTCTCTCCTGATCTGTCACAGACAGCTCAGAACCCATCAGCTTATATCTAAAGTTTTGATTTTTTGCCCCAATGTGCATGACTTTACACTTACTGACATTGAAGCGCATCTGCCATTTTGCTGCCCATTCTGCCAGTCTGGAGAGATCCTTCTGGAGCTCCTCACAATCACTTCTGGTCTTTACCACTCGGAAAAGTTTGGTGTCGTCTGCAAACTTAGCCACTTCACTGCTCAACCCTGTCTCCAGGTCATTTATGAAGAGGTTGAAAAGCACCGGTCCCAGGACAGATCCTTGGGGCACACCGCTTTTCACCTCTCTCCATTGGGAAAATTGCCCATTGACACCCACTCTCTGCTTCCTGGCCTCCAACCAGTTCTCAATCCACGAGAGGACCTGTCCTCTAATTCCCTGACTGTGGAGTTTTTTCAGTAGCCTTTGGTGAGGGACCGTGTCAAACGCCTTCTGAAAGTCCAGATATATAATGTCCACAGGTTCTCCCGCATCCACATGCCTGTTGACCTTTTCAAAGAATTCTATAAGGTTCGTGAGGCAAGACTTACCCTTACAGAAGCCATGCTGACTCTCCCTCAGCAAGGCCTGTTCGTCTATGTGTTTTGAGATCCTATTTTTGATGAGGCATTCCACCATCTTACCCGGTATGGATGTTAGGCTGACCGGCCTATAGTTTCCCGGGTCCCCCCTCTTTCCCTTTTTAAAAATAGGCATGACATTTGCTATCCTCCAATCTTCTGGCACCGTGGCCGTTTTGAGGGACAAGTTGCATACCTTAGCCAAGAGATCTGCAACTTCATTCTTCAATTCCTTAATAACCCTTGGGTGTATGCCATCAGGGCCCGGTGACTTATTGATCTTTAATTTATCAATGAGGTCTGAAACATCTTCTCTTTTAACCTCTATCTGACTTAACTCCTTGGTCAGGAGGGGCCGTTCGGGCAGCGGTATCTGCCCGAGGTCTTCTGCCGTGAAGACAGATGCAAAGAACTCATTTAATTTCTCTGCCATCTCTAAGTCTCCTTTTATCTCCCCTTTCCCTCCCTCACCATCCAGAGGGCCAACCGCTTCTCTGGCGGGTTTCCTGCTTCTAACATATTTGAAGAAGCTTTTATTATTCCCCTTAATGTTGCCGGCCATGCGTTCCTCATAGTCTCGCTTGGCCTCCCCTATCACCTTCTTACATTTCTTTTGCCACAGTTTATGTTCCTTTTTATTCTCTTCATTAGGGCAAGACTTCCATTTACGGAAGGAAGCTTCCTTGCCCTTCACAGCCTCTCTAACTTGGCTGGTTAGCCATGCGGGCACTCTCCTGGATTTAGTGGAACCCTTCTTTATTTGCGGTATACACCTCTGCTGGGCCTCTATTACTGTTGTTTTAAGCAGCCTCCATGCACTCTGGAGAGACTGGACTCTTTTTACCCTCCCTTTCAACCTCCTTCTAACCAGCCTCCTCATTTGAGGGAAGTCCGCCCGTCGGAAGTCAAGGGTTTTTGTTAGAGATTTGCCTGGTATTCTTCCCCCAACGTGCACGTCAAAACGGATCGCAGCATGATCACTGTTTCCCAATGGCTCAGTAACGTTTACATCTCTAACCAGGTCCTGCGTACCGCACAAAATTAAATCCAGAGTCACCTGTCCTCTGGTGGGCTCCGTGACTAGCTGATCTAAGCCACAGTCATTCAGCACGTCAAGAAATCCGGTTTCCTTATCGTGACCAGAACACAAATTGACCCAGTCAATATGAGGATAATTGAAGTCCCCCATTATTACAACCCTGTCCTTCCTTGTCACCTCCCTGATCTGTTTCCTCATTTCAAGGTCCCCATCAGATTTCTGGTCTGGAGGACGATAGCACGCCCCCAGTATTACATCGCTGCACAAGCCTGGTAATTTAACCCACAGAGATTCTACGGTGGAGTCGGACCCACCTTCAATCTCTACTTTGCTGGATTCTATCCCTTCCTTAACATAAAGGGCCACCCCACCTCCAACACGCCCCTGCCTGTCCCTCCTGTAGAGTTTATAGCCCGGGATTGCGGTATCCCACTGATTCTCCGCATTCCACCAGGTTTCCGTTATGCCCACTATGTCAATATTTTCCCTTGTCACCAGACATTCCAGTTCTCCCACCTTTGCTCGTAGACTTCGGGCATTCGCATAAAAGCATTTATACACGGAATGCCCCAGGATGGGCTGCTTATTCGCTCCTTTGTCCCCGCATCCTCTCATTGTGCCAAACCGTCTATCACATCCCATCACCCTACCTTTCCCAATTTCTTCTCCTACCCTGCCTTTGTCTTGTTGTTCTCTAACCTCCCCATCCTCATCCCATAGGGATGAGGAGTCCCGAACCGGATGCCCCTCGGCTCCTGTCGGCCTTCCCCCAGGGATCAGTTTAAAAGCTGCTCTGCCACCTTTTTAATGTTATGCGCCAGCAGTCTGGTTCCATTCTGGTTCAAATGGAGCCCGTCCCTCTTGTACAGGCCCCGCTTGTCCCAAAACGTTCCCCAGTGTCTAACGAATCTAAACCCCTCCTCCCTACACCACCGTCTCATCCACGCATTGAGACCCCTGATCTCCGCCTGCCTAGCTGGCCCTGCGCGTGGAACAGGTAGCACTTCAGAGAACGCTACCTTTGAGGTCCTGGCTTTCAGCTTCCTGCCTAAAAGCCTAAATTTGGCCTCCAGGACCTCCCAGCTACACTTGCCCACATCGTTGGTGCCGACATGCACCACAGCCGCTACCTCTCCCCCAGCACTGTCTACCAGCCTGTCTAGACGAGAAGTGATGTCCGCAACCTTCGCACCAGGCAGGCAAGTCACCATGCGGTCCTCACATCCGTCGCAAACCCCCCTCTCTATGTTTCTAATAATCGAATCCCCCACTACAAGAAGCCCCCGACCCCCCTCCCGCCGAGGAGTATCCCGAGTGCGCTCGGATACGGGCCCATCCCCTGGAGAAGGGATCCCCCCTAGGGGATTGTTTCCCTCCTCTCCAGGATGACGTCCTCCAGTCCCGAGACTTCCCACCCGGGCAGCCGAGGAGCTGCACGCCTGAGGTTGGGACGAAGCCTGATCGTCCCCGGAAGTCTCCCCACGGTCCTCCTCTGGCTGCCTGCGCTTCTCCAGGTCGGCCACCAAGGCTTCAAGGGAGCGGACGCATTCCCTGAGAGCCTGGAGCTCCTTGCACCGAGGACACACCCATGACTTATGCCCCAGAGGCATATAATCATACATGTGGCACTCGATGCAGAACACTGGATAGCCCCCACCCTGCTGCTGGCTGTCTGACTGCATAGCTTTTTTGTTGTTGTTGTTGTTTTATTTAGGGGTCCTTTTAAAAACCGTACACTGGATAGCAGCCCTTTTCTCTAGGGAAGAGGAAGGGCAGCGTATGGGGCCCTGGCCTCCTCGCCCTGCTGCTGAACTCGCCCAGATGCTAAACTCTTGTGCCTTACCTGGCACTTAGTTCCCAGAGGCACTTGGTGTCCCAGAGGCCACATGCGTCTGCAGAGAGCCTCACGCGATGGCCTGCCTAGCGTTATACTCCTGGCTGGCTCCTACCCCCTCCTTCCTTCCTGATTGAAAGGGGGCTGGCCTTCCCAGGTGAGTTTACAAAAGCTCAGGAAGGCAAATGGCTGCTGATGGGCGTGACCTACTCTGCAGGCTCCTGAATGGACTGCTTGGATTAGCCTAATGGGGCTCTTAATGGGTTGGGAATTGGCCCTTCCCCTCCTAGTTCTGTTCTCTTAGGCTGGACTGTTTTTGTAACCTCAAGCTAGTTTTTATTTGGGTTTGTTTAATTATTTATTGCTCTCTAGATCCTGTGTCCCAATTTACTGACCTGTTTAGGTTAAGTTCTAACTTAGATTAGGTTTAACCTGGGTTAAGTATAGGTTTAATTTAAACAAGTAGAAAACCTGCTTTTCACTTTATCCTCCTCCCTTCCTTCGATTAAGTGCTACCTTAGGTGCAGCTAACTTTCAATTTTGATTTAAATGCCTGACCCTTGGGCACTTACTCACGAGTAGGACTCTGCTCTTACTCACAAGTAGCCCTATGTACCTCCCTTAGGTGCTAACTTTCAATTTTGATTTAAGGTTGCTTTAAAGGTAAGGTTAAGGTTAGAAGACAGGGAGTTAGAAAGACAAAGCGTTAGAATGAGTACACTTACCTCCTCCTCCTGCTCCTCCTCCTCTCCTTCTCCAAAACTCAGAGGTCTCCTTGCCTTCTCCTCGCCCAGATGCTAAACTCTTGTGCCTTACCTGGCACTTAGTTCCCAGAGGCACTTGGTGTCCCAGAGGCCACACGCGTCTGCAGAGGTTTTAATTGTATTTCATTCACTAGATCTCAGAGCGGTCCTTTCACATGGTCTGCTTGAAAGTGGGCCCCATCAAGTTCAATATGGCTTGTTGATGAGTATAAGACCACAGTCTTAGGCTGACAGTTCTGAGTGACCTGCCCTTGTGGTTATCTAGTGAAGTCTAAGATAAGGCTAGATTCCTACGCACACTTTTCTGGGAGTAAACCACAGTGGTACTTACTTCTGAGTTGACACACATAGGATTGTGCTGGAAATGTTGTATGCTCTGATTCAGGCACCTTGATTTCATTGGCTCTTGCTTCCTTGTAATGCGTTTAAAACAGGATTATAAATTGATAGTTCTCTGTTTTGTTTTTTTCTCCCTTTAACTCAGGTTGGCTATGAATCAGATTTTCCTGGTGTAAGATACTTACATCTGCATTTCATCTTCCGTGTTAGATGCTTTTGTCAGGAGCAGTTTTTGAAGCTGCCAGGGAGGCCTGATGCTGTCTGTTGAACTTCTGATCCTTATTTTCTTTTGTTTCTTTTTCATATAAAAGAGTGCTACATAAATCCACATATAGATAGTACATATGTTTGCAAAATGGAAAGAAGAAGAGGGGATCACGGGAGCAATCTGACTTGTCCATCAACATTGGAATGTGTGCTCCATTTTATTATATTTGAAATTACACCCACCTTAATTTTCTCTTGTTGTTAGAGGGAAGCTTTGTGGATTAACCAGTCAGGTTCTACACTTGTCTTCTCCTCTTCTTTATGTAGCAAAGGGCTTATAGGCCCTTGTTGGCATCCTTCAGTCTCGAAAGACTATGGTGTCACACTCTGAATAGTGTTCTGGAACAGAGTGTCCTCTCCAGTGCGCGAAGCCTGGGTAAAGTAGGTATAGAGGATAGGCTGTTACCCATGCAGCAAATCCCCCCTCTCCACGTCGCTGAAATGGTCCAATGGAAAGGCAGAGGCCAATACGGTTGGTTCCAGCGACGTCACAGGAGTTGCCAGAACGTGACTGTGTTCAGCCATGAACTGCCTCAGGGACTCCAGCTCCGGATTTTGCCTCAAGGTTGACTCCTGAAGCCTTTTCCATAACTGGATGTAGCCACAAGGCAGTGGAGGTTTGGGATCAGAGTTTTCCTTCTCTCAGATGAGCTGCCTTCCCAGGCTGACGAGTCCCATCTACCCGGAGGCTGTTTAGTCGCCTCTTACGACAAGTACAGCCAAACTGAGGGCCTATTCTTATCCCCAGCCCCCAGGGGAAAGGCCCTGTGCCTTATAGGCCCTATGCATCAGTAATTGAGTGGCATCCTGGTTTGCAGGGATTGTTATAGGTTTGTCCCGCCGCGCCGCCCCCCCCCCCCCACAAATGTTGTTCATTTAGGTCTGAATTTTACTTGCCCCCTTCCCTCCCAATCACTGGGGCCTGGTTGGGATGAGGTTGCCTCTTTGCTATTCGGGGTCAACTGTTGCTATCTCCACTAAAATGTTTGCCTGTTTTCTTTGAAAGCAGATTACCGCACCCTTTCATAAACTTTTGGAAAACTGAACATCCAAGACTGCAGTCCTATACAGACATTTATCCATTTATATTAATTTCTCAATCAATCATCTCCCTGTTCTTGATTGTAAGATTAGGTGCCTTCTCGTTTAATCAAAATGGGTCTATTAATACCTCATCAGGCTTTTGCGATTGTTATAAATCCTCATAATATTTAACAAACTCTTCATTTAGTTTCATCAGCATGGGCAGCCACTCTGCTTCTGCTGCCGTACCACACTGACAATGGGGGGGGGGAAGAAGAGGAAAAACACCCTCCCTTCTCACCACTTCTTTTGCTGCTGACGCCACTAGAAAAAGGGAAGAGGTTGAAGGGTTGAGGAGAGAATTTCTCTGAGATGTCCAGCACTGGTTCGGTTAACTATCTGAGCTATTTCTGGTTTCAGGGGAAAGAACTTGGATCATTTTCAAACTGATCTGAGACAGGTTTTCAGTGGCTCACTCATCACTGATTGGATTTTTTCCAGTGTTGTATCCATGCACATGTGCTCATTCATAACCTAGCGGGAGGAAAAGATGCAAATGAAAGAAAGGATTTGGAAGCTCCAGCAAACAGCAGTGCTACCATTCTGGAATATGTCTTAGAAATTCTCTGAATTAAACTAGACTTCAGAAGGAATGAAAACGAGAGCAGAGTTATCCCATGGAACTATAATGGAATGGAACAGTCAAAATCCTCTTCGCGCATGGATTGGTAGCACAGTCTTCTTGAAGAGGAGTGAAGTGGATTTGTGGATATTTTGGTTTGCTCTTTGTCGAATTTCAACTTCTATTTCATCAAAGTGACATCTTCTTTAATTGCCAGGAGGCTAGAATGTGTGGTACATTTTACACATTTGAGCATAATTGATTACTTCTTTCCCCCCACATGCATCTTCCCATCTGCTTAAGTGCACTGGACTCCAAGAGCAGGGGTGTGATATTTCACACCATAAAAGTAATTTGAAGGAAGTTCAAATTGGTTTAAACAAAAAAACCAAAACACCTAAACTCCCTGGTGCTTCTGTTAAGGAGGAACACTGTTGGTGAGTCATACCTCCAAATGCCAGAAAGTCATCAAGACTGTTCCAGTTTTCTATGGAAACTCACAGCCTCGAGGACAGACAGAAAGAGTTTCTGTCTCCTTTCCTGCCCAGCCAACAAGTGGAGATCGCAGCCAGGACAGTGTTTTGAAATGTAAGACGCTCATCTCTACAGCAATATCTGCACAAAAACTGAGTCCCCACTAGTCCTTGTACCTCAGATTTGAAGGGACGGTTCACAAAGCTTATTGAAAAAAACTGTTAGAGACTCCAGACATTAAATCAGAAATTTCTTGGGCTGAAGGTGGGGCTTAGCTTACCTAGATGAACGACCTAAAATTGTGGGTGTCACTAATTCCAAGACCAATGGAATATCAGTCCCTGCCATAGGTAAGCATAAGAACATAAGAACATAAGAACAGCCCCACTGGATCAGGCCATAGGCCCATCTAGTCCAGCTTCCTGTATCTCACAGCGGCCCACCAAATGCCCCAGGGAGCACACCAGATAACAAGAGACCTCATCCTGGTGCTCTCCCCTACATCTGGCATTCTGACTTAACCCATTCCTAAAATCAGGAGGTTGCGCATACACATCATGGCTTGTACCCCATAATGGATTTTTCCTCCAGAAACTCGTCCAATCCCCTTTTAAAGGCGTCTAGGCTAGACGCCAGCACCACATCCTGTGGCAAGGAGTTCCACAGACCGACCACGCGCTGAGTAAAGAAATATTTTCTCTTGTCTGTCCTAACCGGCCCAACACTCAATTTTAGTGGATGTCCCCTGGTTCTGGTATTATGTGAGAATGTAAAGAGCATCTCCCTATCCACTCTGTCCATCCCCTGCATAATTTTGTATGTCTCAATCATGTCCCCCCTCAAGCGTCTCTTTTCTAGGCTGAAGAGGCCCAAACGCCGTAGCCTTTCCTCATAAGGAAGGTGCCCCAGCCCCGTAATCATCTTAGTCGCTCTCTTTTGCACCTTTTCCATTTCCACTATGTCTTTTTTGAGATGCGGCGACCAGAACTGGACACAATACTCCAGGTGTGGCCTTACCATAGATTTGTACAACGGCATTATAATACTAACCGTTTTGTTCTCAATACCCTTCCTAATGATCCCAAGCATAGAATTGGCCTTCTTCACTGCTGCCGCACATTGGGTCGACACTTTCATCGACCTGTCCACCACCACCCCAAGATCTCTCTCCTGATCTGTCACAGACAGCTCAGAACCCATCAGCCTATATCTAAAGTTTTGATTTTTTGCCCCAATGTGCATGACTTTACACTTACTGACATTGAAGCGCATCTGCCATTTTGCTGCCCATTCTGCCAGTCCGGAGAGATCCTTCTGGAGCTCCTCACAATCACTTCTGGTCTTCACCACTCGGAAAAGTTTGGTGTCATCTGCAAACTTAGCCACTTCACTGCTCAACCCTGTCTCCAGGTCATTTATGAAGAGGTTGAAAAGCACCGGTCCCAGGACAGATCCTTGGGGCACACCGCTTTTCACCTCTCTCCATTGTGAAAATTGCCCATTGACACCGACTCTCTGCTTCCTGGCCTCCAACCAGTTTTCAATCCAGGAGAGGACCTGTCCTCTAATTCCCTGACTGTGGAGTTTTTTCAGTAACCTTTGGTGAGGGACCGTGTCAAACGCCTTCTGAAAGTCCAGATATATAATGTCCACGGGTTCTCCCGCATCCACATGCCTGTTGACCTTTTCAAAGAATTCTATAAGGTTTGTGAGGCAAGACTTACCCTTACAGAAGCCATGCTGACTCTCCCTCAGCAAGGCCTGTTCGTCTATGTGTTTTGAGATCCTATCTTTGATGAGGCATTCCACCATCTTACCCGGTATAGATGTTAGGCTGACCGGCCTATAGTTTCCCGGGTCCCCCCTCTTTCCCTTTTTAAAAATAGGCGTGACATTTGCTATCCTCCAATCTTCTGGCACCGTGGCTGTTTTGAGGGACAAGTTGCATACCTTAGTCAAGAGATCTGCAACTTCATTCTTCAATTCCTTAATAACCCTTGGGTGTATGCCATCAGGGCCCGGTGACTTATTGATCTTTAATTTATCAATGAGGTCTGAAACATCTTCTCTTTTAACCTCTATCTGACTTAACTCCTCGGTTAGGAGGGGCCGTTCGGGCAGCGGTATCTGCCCGAGGTCTTCTGCCGTGAAGACAGATGCAAAGAACTCATTTAATTTCTCTGCCATCTCTAAGTCTCCTTTTATCTCCCCTTTCCCTCCCTCACCATCCAGAGGGCCAACCGCTTCTCTGGCGGGTTTCCTGCTTCTAACATATTTGAAGAAGCTTTTATTATTCCCCTTAATGTTGCTGGCCATGCGTTCCTCATAGTCTCGCTTGGCCTCCCCTATCACCTTCTTACATTTCTTTTGCCACAGTTTATGTTCCTTTTTATTCTCTTCATTAGGGCAAGACTTCCATTTACGGAAGGAAGCTTCCTTGCCCTTCACAGCCTCTCTAACTTGGCTGGTTAGCCATGCGGGCACTCTCCTGGATTTAGTGGAACCCTTCTTTCTTTGCGGTATACACCTCTGCTGGGCCTCTATTACTGTTGTTTTAAGCAGCCTCCATGCACTCTGGAGAGATTGGACTCTTTTTACCCTCCCTTTCAACCTCCTTCTAACCAGCCTCCTCATTTGAGGGAAGTCCGCCCGTCGGAAGTCAAGGGTTTTTGTTAGAGATTTGCCTGGTATTCCTCCCCCAACGTGCACGTCAAAACGGATCGCAGCATGATCACTGTTCCCCAATGGCTCAGTAACGTTTACATCTCTAACCAGGTCCTGCGTACCACACAAAATTAAATCCAGAGTCACCTGTCCTCTGGTGGGCTCCGTGACTAGCTGATCTAAGCCACAGTCATTTAGCACGTCAAGAAATCTGGTTTCCTTATCGTGACCAGAACACAAATTGACCCAGTCAATATGAGGATAATTGAAGTCCCCCATGATTACAACCCTGTCCTTCCTTGTCACCTCCCTGATCTGTTTCCTCATTTCAAGGTCCCCATCAGATTTCTGGTCTGGAGGACGATAGCACACCCCCAGTATTACATCGCTGCACAAGCCTGGTAATTTAACCCACAGAGATTCTACGGTGGAGTCGGACCCACCTTCAATCTCTACTTTGCTGGATTCTATCCCTTCCTTAACATAAAGGGCCACCCCACCTCCAACACGCCCCTGCCTGTCCCTCCTGTAGAGTTTATAGCCCGGGATTGCGGTATCCCACTGATTCTCCGCATTCCACCAGGTTTCCGTTATGCCCACTATGTCAATATTTTCCCTTGTCACCAGACATTCCAGTTCTCCCACCTTTGCTCGTAGACTTCGGGCATTCGCATAAAAGCAATTATACACGGAATGCCCCAGGATGGGCTGCTTATTCGCTCCTTTGTCCCCGCATCCTCTCATTGTGCCAAACTGTCTATCACATCGCATCTCCCTACCTTTCCCAATTTCTTCTCCTACCCTGCCTTTGTCTTGTTGTTCTCTAACCTCCCCATCCTCATCCCATAGGGATGAGGAGTCCCGAACCGGATGCCCCTCGGCTCCTGTCGGCCTTCCCCCAGGGATCAGTTTAAAAGCTGCTCTGCCACCTTTTTAATGTTATGTGCCAGCAGTCTGGTTCCATTCTGGTTCAAATGGAGCCCGTCCCTCTTGTACAGGCCCCGCTTGTCCCAAAACGTTCCCCAGTGCCTAACGAATCTAAACCCCTCCTCCCTACACCACCGTCTCATCCACGCATTGAGACCCCTGATCTCCGCCTGCCTAGCTGGCCCTGCGCGTGGAACAGGTAGCACTTCAGAGAACGCTACCTTTGAGGTCCTGGCTTTCAGCTTCCTGCCTAAAAGCCTAAATTTGGCCTCCAGGACCTCCCAGCTACACTTGCCCACATCGTTGGTGCCGACATGCACCACAGCCGCTACCTCTCCCCCAGCACTGTCTACCAGCCTGTCTAGACGAGAAGTGATGTCCGCAACCTTCGCACCAGGCAGGCAAGTCACCATGCGGTCCTCACATCCGTCGCAAACCCCCCTCTCTATGTTTCTAATAATCGAATCCCCCACTACAAGAAGCCCCCGACCCCCCTCCCGCCGAGGAGTATCCCAAGTGCGCTCGGATACGGGCCCATCCCCTGGAGAAGGGATCCCCCCTAGGGGATTGTTTCCCTCCTCTCCAGGATGACGTCCTCCAGTCCCGAGACTTCCCACCCGGGCAGCAGAGGAGCTGCACGCCTGAGGTTGGGACGAAGCCTGATCGTCCCCAGAAGTCTCCCCACGGTCCTCCTCTGGCTGCCTGCGCTTCTCCAGGTCGGCCACCAAGGCTTCAAGGGAGCGGACGCGTTCCCTGAGAGCCTGGAGCTCCTTGCACCGAGGACACACCCATGACTTATGCCCCAGAGGCATATAATCATACATGTGGCACTCGATGCAAAACACTGGATAGCCCCCACCCTGCTGCTGGCTGTCTGACTGCATAGCTTTTTTGTTGTTGTTGTTGTTTTATTTAGGGGTCCTTTTAAAAACCGTACACTGGATAGCAGCCCTTTTCTCTAGGGAAGAGGAAGGGCAGTGTATGGGGCCCTGGCCTTCTCGCCCTGCTGCTGAACTCGCCCAGATGCTAAACTCTTGTGCCTTACCTGGCACTTAGTTCCCAGAGGCACTGGGTTCCCAGAGGCCACACGCGTCTGCAGAGAGCCTCACGCGATGGCCTGCCTAGCTTTATACTCCTGGCTGGCTCCTCCTCCCTCCTTCCTTCCTGATTGAAAGGGGGCTGGCCTTCCCAGGTGAGTTTACAAAAGCTCAGGAAGGCAAATGGCTGCTGATGGGCGTGACCTACTCTGCAGGCTCCTGAATGGACTGCTTGGATTAGCCTAATGGGGCTCTTAATGGGTTGGGAATTGGCCCTTCCTAGGTCCTTTCCCTCCTAGTTCTGTTCTCTTAGGCTGGACTGTTTTTGTAACCTCAAGCTAGTTTTTATTTGGGTTTGTTTAATTATTTATTGCTCTCTAGATCCTGTGTCCCAATTTACTGACCTGTTTAGGTTATGTTCCAACTTAGATTAGGTTTAACCTGGGTTAAGTATAGGTTTAATTTAAACAAGTAGAAAACCTGCTTTTCACTTTATCCTCCTCCCTTCCTTCGATTAAGTGCTACCTTAGGTGCAGCTAACTTTCAATTTTGATTTAAATGCCTGACCCTTGGGCACTTACTCACGAGTAGGACGCTGCTCTTACCCTCCCTTCCTTCGATTAAGTGCTACCTTAGGTGCAGCTAACTTTCAATTTTGATTTAAATGCCTGACCCTTGGGCACTTACTCACGAGTAGGACGCTGCTCTTACTCACGAGTAGGACTCTGCTCCTGCTCAGAGTAGCCCTATGTACCTCCCATACAGAAATACATACATTGCTTCTTTCCCAAGCAGAAAGAAGGCTCTGGATTGGTAGCCTGATATAAATACTTCTGCCTTGCCTTGTTAGAATTGTATCTTCTGGCTGTTGCACTCTTAGCTCCAAGTCAAGTCAACTGTTGTCCAATATCAGCAATGAGCAGCAGAGACCCTGAAAACCCTCAATCCAGAACTAAATGTGTGTATGGATGCCCATGTTCTCAACCTGGCTCAGACAATATTGACCAATTGAGCCCAGACTGACAGCCCAATCTTATACAGCACCAGTTCTCAAACTCTCTGAGAATTTGAGCACCCTGGTAAGTCTTTGCAGGGGTGGGGAGATGGCAGTAATGTGATACCCAGGATCATGCTGTTGCCGGGGGACCAAGGGGCTTTTTAAAAAAAAATTAAAAAAGAACTTACCCCTTTCTGCAGTGGCCTCCAGAGGTGTGGGAAGCCTTGCAGAGCCCCATGCCTTAAAAAAAAGAAAATATGTTATCATCACCCACTTCTGTTTTCACAGTTGCAACCCAGAAATGGGTTGTGATTGCATTTTTTTCATTGTTTTGAAGTGTGAGGAGACCTGCAGAGGGCTTCACGGGACTCTGTGCACCCCTGGAGGCTGCAACAGGAAGGGGTACATTTTTTTAAAAGCTCCTTGGTCACCAGTGGCGGTACAATCCTGCCGCCATCCCCCACCACCCTTTAAGGGGGCAGAGACAGGACTTTTGGGGCTGGTGGGTTGTGATCCACCAGTTAGAGGACCCCTGCGACACAGGATTGGGCTGTCAGGGGGAGAGATTTACAACAGGGGAAGAGTCTTCTGCTATCACAAAATGGTTGCTGATGGAGCACACAGCACTCAGTTGGTAGCCATTTTGGGAGCGCTGCCACAAGAGGCGGCAGCACTCCATGTCCATCACTGGTTTCCACCACACTTGCTAGACCAGGTCAGGCAGTGGGGGAGGGGCAGGAAGGGAAGGAATGGGAGAAGGGAAGCAGTGGGGGTGGATCCAGTGGCAGTGGTGCATGCCAGTTGCAATCTCCTCTTTGTCAAGCCTCCCCATCCCTTTCTTTTTCTCAGATTTGTGCCAACTACAGAGATGGTGCAAGTCCGAGGAGACCCACTGTGGAGCAGGAAAGAATTCCCCTTTCCCCTCCAGAGCCACCCAATCTCTCTCCCCCACCACAGTGGATATAGCACACTTGTCTTTGGTGCAGCTGCATGGGAGAGGCAAGGGGGAAGAATAGGATTAGGCTCTGAGAAATCTTCCAGCTCCATAAGCCAGAGGATTCTCGTGTGAAACGTTTTTGGGTTGTCAAGCCCAGTGCCAAGAGGAATGACATTGAGGTAAGCAATATCATATGTAAATATGAAGGTGATAATTTTTCTTCTTGAAGTTTAATGTTGGGGGCCACTGTTCAGTCTCAAGTGTCTCTAGCAAGCAGTTCCCAAAGCCAAGAGTAAGTGTTCCATCAGGGTTGTGGCATTCCATCCTATCTAAACAAAAAACTCTTAAGGGTAGCAATATCTCCTGCAGTGGTATATGGAAGTTGCCGCATTTACCAAGCCAGACTTAACTGATCTTGCAGAGGCCATGGAATTGGGAGCCTCAGCTTATGGTATCCTTGAATTAATATAATATATCAATTACAGTTGTGTGTCGCTTAGCAACAGGAATGTGGACCAGCACCCCATTGTCAAATGAGGCTTGACGCTATATGAAGCCTCCGAATATGAGGGGAAGTTGCGCTCCCCTTGCCTCCAGAGGCTTTTCTGAGCCTCTCAGAGGCATTGTGTGACTGCGTGCTGCCTCTGCGAGGCTCTGAATGCCCGAATTGTGTGAGAGATACGACTTCCGGTTTCCCGAGGAAACTGGAAGTTGTATCTCTTGCACGATTTGAGCATTCTGAGCCTCACAGAGGCAGCGCACGGAGGAAACCAGAAGTTGTGTCTCTCACATGATTTGGGCATTCTGAGTCTCACAGAGGCAGCACGCAGACTCGCACTGCCTCTGTGAGACTCAGAAAAGCCTCTGGCGGCAAGGAGAGCAGAGCTCCCCTCAACTTCAGAGGCTTGGGGGGGTGTGCAGGGACCAACGGTGGTGTCACATATGCGACCCATTGCTGACTGGAGTGTTGCAAAGCGGCACTCACCTGTACTTAAAAAGTTGCATAAAGAAGCCTGAGAACCTCATGCAATGTATCTGACCACGAGTGAGAGATGAATATGCTCCCTAAAATGTTGCTTTTGAAAAATAAATGTATAAAAAACGAACTTAAAAAAAATTAAAAATTAAAAAGCAATTGCCCCAATCCTGCATGGGTGATTCATGACCTGAACCAATCTTTCACATGGGTAGCTGGATGTGCATATCCATTCAGAGCTGCCAGTAAATATAAACAACTCAGGTGGGATCAAGGTCACTGTGCTTCATTTGGGAACTTCTATTGATGGACTTCAGTGAAATGAATTGATATGAGAAAGCCGCTAATGGTAGAAATACAAAATTTATCTTCAGGTTAATCTATTTGTTCCTCCCTAATGTAAGAGAGACTATGATTTTTTTTCCTTCCTTGTTTCTAAAAGGAAAGAAAGAATAGGGAATAATACATTGTATACACTATATGTCATTGGGTCAAATAAACTAGGGGACAAAGGCTGAGCATATACATTTCAATTGTTTTCTTCTTGTACACAGTGAACTGTCTTGCTTGTTTGTTCATCCATGAGTTTTGGGGAGGGAACGGTGTCTCAGTGTCAATTTCCTTCTGAGATGAAACAGTACTGGCATGCCGTGATAACTTTGTGGAAATCTGTTCATAGGTATTTTGAGAAGGAACATTTGGGAATGTGTGCCTTCGACACCCACCCTCTCTGTCTTTTTCATCTGACCCAGATTCTGCAGGATTGGTGTTTAACCAATATTGGGCTGCAGCACTTTGTGAGTGAACTCAGTGAAATGTGATTGAGGCAAGACTTAAGGTAGTGATGATTGGAAGATCTTATGGCATGGACACCCATAGTCAGTGATGTCCATCCTTTTCCAGTCTCTAAACTTCGTCTGGATTCACCACTATTCTGGGTAAGCCCAGGTTGTAGAGATGGTTTTCATAAACACCATCTGAGCATTGCAATCTGATCAGGAGTTAGCAACCATCACTCAAGCCATCATAAAACTAGGAATAAACAGCTGCAATGAGAAGCTTGCTCTTAATAACCGCACAGGAGTGTCAGTTGGTTCAAGATGTGTTGGCTTAAAGGGAAAAACTGCTGAAAGGGATCAGTTGCCAAGACCACATCATCCACATGCACTGGTATCTGCACTGACTTCCCATGGCTTTCTAAACAAATTGAAGGTGCTGTTTTGTTTTGTCTCCCTTATGCCCCATCAAAATGAACCAGCTTATATAGGGAGGCATTCTGAGAGTCTGACCCACAATTTTGAAACTTCTTTCCCGAGGGCCTCCAAAATCTGAGCAAAAGGTTTTCTAGAAGCACTGCAAGGTTGCAATTCCCAACTCACCTGAAAGGTAGGTCCCAATGAATTAAATGAGGCTGTAGTGAGCCATCCTTAAGCTAATGCATGGGTTTGGCTCAAATGTAGAAAAAAGAGATATCCTTTCCAGCAAGCATAAGCATTTTATATGTACAATTTACCTAAGCTTTCCCTTTGCTGTGCCTTTGCCCTGTCTACTCCAGTTGTCATTCATTTGGCCAGGCTGTTTGGTCAAGTTCAGACCATTTACAGCTGGGATTTTGGTATCCATTGATTTGGCATCCACTGATTTGATTCACCACTGATACCATGGTCCACCTTTAAGTGCTTTATAACAAGGGAAAAAAGCACTAAAATGCAATTTCATACCTTTGCGTTGTTAAACCGCACTAGTTGGAAGCTTCTCGGGGGTTAAAGATAGCTTTAAAAACACACTTAAGGGTTCTTGCTCCTCCATTGTTGCCTCAGAATACATTGGTATAGATCGTATATCGCATTCAGCCACTAGATGGAGTAAATAATGGAATCTCATTCCATTAGATTGCATTATTCACCCCATCTAGTGGCTGAATGCTGTATAGCATCTATACCAATGTATTCTGGAGTGACTATAAAGGAGCAAGAATCCTGGAAGTGGATCTTCAAAGCTATTTTTCCACTGATTCGATATCCACTGATTTTTATTTTTTTTAAATACACTAGGGGTTCTGGAATGGAACCCCATTGGATAACAAGGCATGACCTATATACAGTCATGTACATATTGAGATGATTTGCTTAACATTGAATGCTGGTAGAAAGCAAAGAAGCATCCCTGGAAGCTTATTGCCCTTTTGCTACCATCCTACAGGCAGCAGCCTCTTTGCCCTGTCCTTCCTTGCACAGTACACACAAGGCAGGAGCTGGCCATTTGGAGCATCCTATTGCGTGCTTCACGCCAAGGGAGCAAGTTTAAGACAGTTTTTAGTTTGGCAAACTTTTCTGATTAGCTTGGTGTGCCTTGAGCATGCTGGATAGCTTAACTTTGGATACAAAGTGATCACACCAGGTAGAGCTTATTGGATGCTATGCCAGGCTGCTGCAGCATCACATCAAAGCTCCCATGTACATTGACTTGTGCACTTGAATGGAGTTTTTACAGATTTTACCAGGATTAGCCTTCCTTAAGTTCTTGCTTAGTCAGGTTAACCCATTTTTGCCCTGCCCACAGGTGTGCCCATTTGGTCCCTGTTGCGTATATGCAACTTTGGGCAGAAATAGCTTCAGGGGTTTGTCCAGGCTTTAAACCTTTGAGGCAATGTCTGGATTAGCATAGATCCCTTTTTATCAGCAATGTTCTTTTTTGTCATGTTCTGTCTTCTGAGGCTAGAATACTAGCTCCAGTGCAACAGCCTGAAAAATGGGGGGAGGGGGAGGGTCCTGAATGGATTGCATGTTTTACACTCTTTTAAAAAGGCTAATTTTGTTGAAATAGCAAAAGTTGAAGACCATACAAATTCTGCTCAGGAATTAGGAAATTTCATATATTTTCTGTGAAGTTTCTATTGGTCTTTACTATGTTTGGGGAAATAATTTTGTACACCACCTTCTTTTCTCAAGAAGAGAATCTTATTCTGCCTTTATGAAAGGGTCACAGTTCCTCTTAGACATCCAGACTAAATTCAATCGCAAGGAGGTTATATTTAGCTTTCAGAATGTCACCACATTGGTAATTGGCAGAGTAAAGAATAGATAAATATAAAAGAGAATTAATATGACGGATTCCTTAAATGAAAACCTTTTATACAGGGAGAGATAATCGGTCGGAATCTCTTTATTCTTTTCTTTTTTTTCTCCTTATGAGACATCTAAAGAGCGTAATATTACCACCTGAGATGAAAATGACTTCATATTTGAGTAATATGTATAAGCCATTTAAATGCAATCATCCCACTATTGGAACATAATTTAAACACAAATGGGAGAAATTGTTTTGAGGGAATAATCCATGCCACAGGGATGAAAATGAATATAGAATATTGCAGAATTTACATATATACAAACTATATGCCAGGAGTTACTATTATGAAACTTCCTCAAGAGAGTATCTTGAGTTCAGTAATTGGTACATCAAATTGCTCCTGTGAGGGATCTGTCCTACCATTTAATTTAACAGTGGTCCTTTAACTAATATTTATATTTTTTAAAAATAGAGTGGATTAAAACCTTTCAGTTACAGGCACAGCATGGAATCTACTTGCCCTGCCTATACCACTTGTAACAGTACTTGTAGAGAGGAACCATGTGGGTTGTCTGAATGATGGGGTTCCACATCAGTTTTTCTGGTATGCTCCTACAAGATTCATGAGCCCAGCCCTGAGCACTAGCTCAGTCCAACCTTGGTGAAGATCAAGCTGTTGAATCAGAAGGAACAGCCTCAGACCCTGACACCAGGCTGGTCATCAAACAGAAAAACTCCAGAGCTGAAGACCTTGGAAGCAGAAGCACCACCAGAGGCTGGAGAAGTAGGCAAGAACCCCTCACTTCCCAGGACTTGCTAGACTGCCAGCAACAGGCCAAGAAGGATGTAGAGAAGTGCAAGACTTCAGACCGAAGGTCCGCCCCTTAAAATCTCTGCACCCACCAGATAGGAAGATGAACCTGGGGTGGGAGAGGGTAGTCTGAGTCTGGCAGTATTTAAGGCCTCAACCCATCTCTGGCACTTGTCTGGGTGAGTGGTGTACTTGGAGCACTCCAGAGTTCTGTATCCTCACCTTGATACCTGTCAGACCTGGTGGAGTCCCACTTGCTGGACAGAACAGTACGCAAGGTGTTCTAGTGATCTTAGGGTTGTATAAAGGATTCTACTGTTTTGGATACTGGAACCCAATCCGCAAACTATTCCCAGGTTAATTGAGATGGGTGCTCTCATGCTTGCTACCATCTGCCCTCCAAAATACTTCTGATTATAAGGATTCCCCCCTCCCACCTACTATGCACTTTCAGCCATCTGGTTTCACTTGATGATTGATGTGTACAAAAATCCCTATAGAATTGGATTCAGATGCTCTTACCATCACTTTTGAACCAGAATACTTGCACTAGCATTCGCTTATCAGTGTGGTCTACTCCCAAGTCACAAATCTCTGGTGTGTTAACTCAGCATATGTAGTTGCCAGATTGAGTTAAGCATCACTCTAAGTCCACACAAATAAGAGTTGGCGAGGGAATCTACATAGCCAGCATCACCTAGTCACTGCAATGGTGGTGGCTTGAAAAGGCCACCAGCAGTATGCTCTGCTGTGTCCCGCTGTTGTAAATCGGATGTTAGGATTAGGCCATCACTGTCTCCACCGGCAGCCTGAAGTGGTACAATCTGAAAGGATGACTGATTTCACTCATTGACTTACTGACTCGTAAAGTAGGAAAGCAGTCGCAGCATCCACCGGTGACCCACTGCTGCAGCTGGTGACCTGCCTGGGTACAGATAAGCCAGTGTGGAGGTGGTCCATGGGCAGAGAGGAGGAATAATGGGGCAAGCTGGGAAAGAACCAGGGAATGTGTTGGGGAGAGGGTGTGGATACAGCAGACTTTATCCCCTGTTGCCCATTTTGTCTCCTCAGACATATGCTACCAAAATGGCTGGTATATTTCTTAGGCGACCCATAGGTGGCCTGTAGGCTTATGTGGAGGAAAGTACAAATGTTTTCACTTATCTCCCATTTGACTTCAGGTCTCCCACCACCACCACAGCTTGCACCTTTTTGGTGCAAATTAAAAGAACTTCACATATGCAGAAAATAAGAGTATAAAAAAAATTTTTTTTAATACCCTAGAGCAGTATTTCTCAAACTGTGGGTTGGGACCCACTAGGTAGGTTGCGAGCCAATTTCAGGTGGGTCCCCATTCATTTCAATATTTTATTTTTAATATATTAGACTTGATGCTACCATGGTATGCGACTGCATTTGGAGAAATGTTACAGACCTGTACTTTTAACAAGCTACTATGTATATTCTTTTAACAATTATAGTCAATGGGACTTATTCCTGGGTAAGCATGAATAGGATTGTGGCCTAGGATTATGAAAATTTTTCCTGCTTGATGATGTCACTTCCAGTCATGACATCACTTCCGGTGGGTCCTGACAGATTCTCATTCTAAAAAGTGTGTCTTGTGCTAAATGTGTGAGAACCACTGCCCCAGAGTTCCTAGGGTTCAGCTTAGGCTGATGCATTTAAGGCACAATCCTATGCTTGTCTACTCAAAAATAAGTCCCATTGTCTTCAGTGGTGCTTACTCTCAGGAAAGTGTGCACAGAATTTCAGCCTTAAGCCATTTCTGCCCAACATTGCGTATACGCAATGGGGACTAAATGCGTACATCTGTGGGCCAGGCAAAAATGGGTTTAAAACATTCATGTAATCTCCTATTGGTGCATGAAGTGGTAAACGCCAGACAAAAGTTTTCACAGGCTATTCTGCCTGCTATCGCCTGCCCTAGCCTTCACAGTGAAGTCATTTACACAACAGTCATTTTTTGTGTGTGTTATTTCCAATATTCAGCAATTCCACCATTTTCTTGTTTGTTTTGCTCAACAAAGAGTCATAAAGAAAGCAAATTATTCAACAGAATTAAACATTTATTGGTTTACTAAGTGACCTGTGAACTACAAGCATCTTCCTGACAAAGTACAACCGCCGGTATAATATAAGCACAAAATTAAACTTTCAGACTTTTAGTGGTTGGAGTTCAACCAGCAAAGGCAGCATCATTGGGGCTTGACATTTTTCTTGCCGGCTTCTCCTGCTCTGGGGAGTATGAAGATTGTAGAACGTATGGCATGCAAAACCCTTCTCTTTTCTGGTGACTAGACTTCATTTTACTAGAGATTTTTTTTCTTACACTGTTATAAAAAAACATGTCGCTCATTGAAGTAAATGTACTGTATTTGAGTCTTGTATAAACACACAATTTAGGTGGACTAAATGTGTAGTTAGGGATTTTAAGGCATACTCAATTAAGCACACATTTTGGCACGAGGATTATTTGTACAATAGCCTCTGATAGTTCCCAAAGAGCACTTATGATATGCAGCAAATATAGTTTTACTTTTATGGGTTATTGATCCAATGGATCCTTGGAGCCTTCAGTGCTTGCCCTATCAATGAGTTCATACAGCACTCACACAGAATCACTACTATTTCTACCAAATGAAACAGAGCCAAGCCTGTAACAACAACAGCAACAATTGGAGATGTGAGAATGAGGAAAAGAGGGGTAATGGTATTAGTACAAGCAATTGAAGTTACGTGTCCTAAGGTTGCAATCCTATATAGCCCAATCTCAGTATCTGCTGGCATCTGCAGTGAGTTGAATCCATGGATGCCAGATCCACGGATACCAAGGTCTCACCTGTACACACTTAGCTGAGAATCCTATTGAAGACAGCCCAATCATGCATCTCACAGGGGAGTTTCAGGTCCCAGAGGCCTCCTCCAGGTAAAGGAACATTTGTTCCCTTGCCTCAGGGCAAGCCTCTGCTGCCCTGATTGGTCTACTCGAACCTGTACATGCTACCTTGCTGGCTGTTATCTGAGTGGAGGAGGTGGATCGAGACTGGGGAGATAGGCTATTGGCTATCTGCGACTGATACCAACCCTCTTTCTTACCTTGACACACACCCCTCTCTGCCTTGGTCTCTATCCTGTGTCTTCCCCTCCCAATCTTGTGCCAATTGCCGACAGCCCACCCCGTGTGCTGACTTATCAGTTCCAGGGTTCCTGTGGTGGCTGATATCATGCAGGCAGGGTCTCTCACCACTTGTAGCAGCAGACAGGCTATGCTGTATGGTGTGTCATCTTTTGTGACATCCTTAAAGTGCATTATGTCACCGCATTCCAGCAACACAGCAGTCCAATAGGATTGGGCTGTTACTTTTGAATAGATATGCATACATAAGAACATAAGAACAGCCCCACTGGATCAGGCCATAGGCCCATCTAGTCCAGCTTCCTGTATCTCACAGCAGCCCACCCAATGCCCCAGGGAGCACACCTGATAACAAGAGACCTGCATCCTGGTGCCCTCCCTTGCATCTGACATAGCCCATTTCTAAAATCAGGAGCTTGCACATACACATCATGGCTTGTAACCCATAATGGACTTTTCCTCCAGAAACTTGTCCAATCCCCTTTTAAAGGCATCCAGGCCAGGCGCCATCACCACATCCTGCAGCAAGGAGTTCCAAAGACCGACCACATGCTGAGTAAAGAAATATTTTCTTTTGTCTGTCCTAATCCTCCCAACACTCAATTTTTGTGGATGTCTCCTGGTTCTGGTGTTATGAGAGAGTGTAAAGAGCATCTCTCTATCCACTTTATCCTTCCCACAATTGTGCTGTTATGCTTACCCCATTTTTGCTCAGCCCACAGGTGTACACATTTGATCCCTGTTGCAGTACTGAATCCCAAATCAGTATTCACAAATCACAGTCAGTTAGTCAGTCCAAGGTCAGTCACAGCATACACACACACACACACACAGTTATCAGTTCATCAAAGTCTCCAGCAGCAGTATCTCAGTTTAACACCTACTGCGCTGGTGGAGTCGCAGACTGAGGTTCAAGTACTCTGAGCATCCAATCAGATTCTGCCCTGTTAACTAGGGTGTGGCAGGCTCAGGTGCAGAGTAATTCTGCTTACTCAATGTGACTCAGCTGCCTGCAACTTTCCATAAACCAACCAGTTAGCTTTGTCTCTGGCTCAGCATGGTGCCATATATGCAATGCTGGGAAGAAGTGGCTTAAATCTTTTTGCCTCATCATTTCTGGAATGCAGGTGCTATGCCATGCTCACACTCTGAGGTTCTGGGCTACAAAGTTACATGTTATTCACAGATAAATATCCCAAGAGAGACAAAAGAGCCAGTGTCTCGAAGGACAAGGAGGAGAGTCTCAATGAAGGGACAGGGCTCAGCAGGGGAGAAACCATGTTACTAACCAAAATACTACATTTTATTCAGAAGGCTTGGCTTTATCACACTCACTGAAATGAGAGAAGCCCTCCAGGGGCTTCCATCTGTCTGCTTTCTTTTGTTCTGGAGCATGTCAGTTTCACATCACCGAGCAACTGCAGAGCCGGTAAGATGTTAAGTAACACACCTGCCTAGCAACTGTGCAAGACCTGGGTGGCTCTGCTGAACCTGTCGATTTTAGTCCATCGACCTCCAAACAAAATGGTCCTACAATGAAGTGAGACGAGGTGGTCACCTCCACTGGTGAGTTTTGGGGGTGAGGTTAAGGGCAGCAATAGGGGAGAGATACACCTGACCAGTAAGTCAACCTTCTCTTGCACAAGCCCTGTAAACAAGAATGGAGGTTGGACAGGAGGTCTTCTTAGTGGATGGTGCCCCATGGAGTCCATAAGGACGAGATGTGCATTTCAAATTTCTGTCTCAGGTACCAACCCGTCTTAGACCAGTTCTGTCCAAAAGCACATAAAGTGGACTCTTGGCATCTGCAAGGGATCATACAGGATGCCCCTGCAGATACCAAAATCTACAGGTACTGGTATCGGGGGGGGGGGGGAGTGCAGCACCTCAGATACTCACCTGGAGGCCATACTTGGCCATACTTGGCCCTCTGGAGATGCTGCCAGCCTCCCAGCCTCCCAGCCTCCTCAGAAGGCCTCTCAGATGTGATCAGAAGCCATCAGCGCAAACTGGAAGTGGCTTCCAATTGCATCTGGGAGGCCCTCTGCAGTGCAGGCTTGGCATCTGAAGATGTTCAAATCTGTGAATGCCAAGTCTGTGGATAAGGAAGTCCCACTGTACTTGAATTGCAGCCTCAAAACTCATTCCTATTCCCAAAGTTTACATGGAACAAATGATTTTTAAGATCTGAACTAAAGCAAGGAAGGCTTAATTTCATCTACACCACAATTTGATTCCCAGTGACTTGTGGCAGCGCTTTCAGTGCTGAAGGATGACTGATGCAAGGAGCTTGGCTCCTCGCCCTGGTAGCACAACCAGAATTTTTCCAAATGGTCATACATGGGCTTATTACATGTATATGAGACCAAGATTCCAAACTTTGCCTATCAGTAGATATGCGCTTTGGGAGAGTCACTGTCTCCCAGTTTAACTTCCCTCTTAAATCCATTATAAACACAAAACAATAAAATATTAGGAAGGAAATCTAAATAAAGACATAAATGTCTGTTTTTCCCCCTTACAAGCTTGTTTGCCTTTGCTTCCCAGTGCAGATGTACGTATGTTGAATATAGTCTTGTGAAAGGGACCTGATCATGCACCCTGATAAGCTTGGGCTCATTGAGTAAGTGACCAGATGCAAAGGGAGAAAAGATTCCTGTGACTTGTAGTAGAGGAATTGAGGCCAGTTTCTTCTTTTTCTATGCCTTGCTTAACAAGACATACCTTTCCAAATCCCTTCACCAGGGGCAGGGACTACTGTAACCAAGGTGCTGCAGAGAAGCCTCGCTGACATGTCACTGCTAACCGCTCCTACGCAAGTGTTAGGAAAGGCAAGGTTGTAGATCCTCCTAGTTGATTTCAGGGATTGACAGCTGGCCTAGATGCATTTAAAAGGGGATTGGACAGATTTTAGGAAGAAAGTCCATCACAAGTTACAAAATGTGATGGGTATGTACAACCTCCTGGTTTTACAAGGAGGCTACCTCAGAATGTCAGATGCAAGGGAGTAGCACCAGGATGCAAGTCTCTTGTTGTCTTGTGTGCTCCCTGAGGCATCTGGTGGGCCACTGTGAGATACAGGAAGCTGGACTAGATGGGCCTTTGGCCTGAGCCAGTGGGGCTGTTTTTATGTTCTCCAGACTCTAATAAACCGCTTAGGGGTATCATGTTCAGAATTCATAAGGTATAGCAAACTATCTGACTTGAATGGAAAAGAACATGCAGCCAATATTTAAATGTTAGCTGCCTGACCCTGTTTTCCAACAGCGATTGTCCCAATTCTAAACAATTAGCTGTATAAAGGGCACATCTTGTGAAGCCCAAAAACCTAGCCTGAAGACACTCTAATGAATAGTTAATTGAGCTTAACCATACTGGACAACCATATAGAAGCTGTATTACTTTGGCATTGTAGACCTTAAGGACAGATGGAGTATGACAATTTCCTTGCCCATAGAAAAAACAAGTAATAGATTGGTTGGTATAGTGGGCTAGATTAGTTGACAGCTTCTGATGGGCAGCCCACATGAGGGGACCATTATCATTGGCCATGTCATCAGAAATTGAACTTCTTTCAAAATTTAAGTGGAGGCCTGCAGATATTGAATTTCAAACCCTACTTAACCAGGCTGCACATTTTCACATCATGTTAGTTCTCAATCAAATGGCTCCTTATCTGTGTCTTTTGACTAGCTCTAAGGAACATTGTGCAATTACACAAGCTAGATTTAACATTGTTCCATTGGCAGTAACTTTGGAAAGGTATCATAAGGCCCCTTTTTTTGATTGGCATTGCCCTTGTTCTCCAACGTAGGTTGGGACTCTTTCTCACATACCTTTCTCCTGCCCAATTCATACTGATATGTGTTCTATTTATCTAGAAATTAACCTAGGGAAGAAGACTGGGCTTTCAGAACAGCTGAAACTTGTATATCTATTAAATCATGGCCCAGTAGGTGTGTTGGTGGGTACTGCTAATTTTCTCTTGTCAGTTGTAGAAAAGTATGGAAATAGGCCAATGCGATATGATTTATTTGTAATCTTAAAATTTGTATTTTTCTTTCTCCTTTTTTCCCCTTAAATTCCTAAATTTATATTTAATGACCCATTTGTTGGAATAGATGAGTTGATGCCAATAAAAGTCTCTCTCTCTCTCTCTCTCTCTCTCTCTCTCTCTCTCTCTCTCTCTCTCTCATGTTCTGACAAACTGGAGATCTTAAGCACTCATCACACCTTGTGCCAAAAATTGTGCACCAGCATTCTGCACTTACTGAAGTTTCTGGAGAATCTTCAGGAGCAACCTCACAAAGAGTGTGTTGCGGTAATCCAAACACAACATAACCAGTACATGGACTACTATAGTCGGGTCTGACTGACCTCAGAAAGTTTGCCACTGGTGGTGCACCAGTCTAAGCTTTCCCTCTCCTTCACACCCTTTGAACATCTGCCCTCTTGGGGATGGCCTGCGTCTTTTATTTTGCTTTCTACACAGTGCTTGGTTACTGTAGGAACTAGAGAAATAATAATAATTGGCTTTCACCACTTCCCACAAAATGTGCCAAGCAGCCCCTTAGACAATATACTCCGTGTGTCTTTTTCAGGTCACGGAGACAGCAAGGAGGTAAGGAACAACAGGGAGGTCACATCTTCTTTGTCTCTTTTATGAAATAAGGATATTAACCCTGACAGGAAGAAGAGATGGTTTGACAGACCATAAGAAACAACATTAGCACATTTCTGTTTTAAAGTATTTGATTTTAATACTTTTCCTGTTGTACTCCTGAAATCATTAAGTTCAAGATTATTATTGTTCTGGATATTGGGGTGAGACTGTCAATTCCTTCTTTTTCTCTCCAGGTCAGTCCTGGACATCTGGCTCTCCTCTTTTAATGTCACTGCAATCATACTTTTTTTCGTTTGCTACATCCCTGGAATGAACTGTGCTCCAGATGATATTTAAAGGTCATCATCGAGGACTGCCCATTCTTTCTTTCTCTTGACTAAATCTCCCATGGCCAAGGGTGGAAATAAATTTACCAGGTGTTGTTAGCATCCAGAGGAAGGGGAAGGGAGCTGTAAAGTGCTCATTTCTCAGTATGCCACTGAACAATTTTCAGCAGCAGCACACTTTCCCAGTCAAGGGCACCGTTGATTTGCTTTTTAATATCAAAAACTTGCAGTGGATTAACAGGCAAAGAAACAGCCCCTTCTCCTGCCTTTGGAACCAATTTTCATGGGGATTTGGGAGAGACTGCGTTGTTTTCAAACTGAGGTGGCTTTCTTTTACCCATCAATCCAGTTTACATTCAGTCTGACATATGATCATGTGCGAAAGTCCTCCATATGACCTTCACTGGCTGACAGAAGTGACAGTGCTTCACAGCAGTCCAATATGCACACAGAGACCAGCAAGCAGAATGCTCTGCGCTGGTGATGATTTCCACTGTTATGTGTTCAAATAACATCCAAGCTCATCGAAACGAATGGAGTAGAACTTTCATGCACAAAATTCTACATGCAGCACATCATTGGAGCCCTTGTCTGCACAATGGAGTTGCTTGTGTGAAGCTTTTGGACATATATATATATATATATATATATATATATATATATATATATATATATATATATATATATATATATATATTTTAATCTGGGATTACTTCCCACACAAAAACATTGCCCTCCTAAACGCCAGCATCAGGGCATAGATATGCAATTTCCATTACAGTTTTTCACATTGTTCTTCATTCAAAGCACCAACCAACTATTGCATTTAATGCCAAGCTAGTCCTCATTAGTTCTCTATTTACAGCCCACACATATTCATAGCTATTGCAATGTTTCTCTTCAACTCACCATATGCACTCAGGTACATATTGCAATTCACTGTTGTGCAATACCCTGGAGCTACACCTGGTATTTTACAGGCTCCAGGTAATTTACGGGCACCTGGTTTTTACAGGCTCCAGATATTTCATGCCTGGTATGTTGCAGGCTCCAGGGTGTTGCTCATCAGTTTCTCATTTACAGCATAGAAAGTCCCTGCTTGCTGTTATGGATGATGCTGGGCTACTGCCGACCATGGGGAGGACTTGCGCACACCCATTTGAAGGACAGACAGTTGGATATTGCTGGAGAAATTAATACAAGATCAACAGAACGTGGGTGAAAACAGTTTTATTTTTTCACAGATTTTTGTATTTTCCAAAGTTAGTGGCGGTGTTATATACTTTTATTTCAAGGACGCTTTTTAATGTCATATTTAAAATTTTTAGTCATGTTAAAAGTGTACTAGGTAGGTGGTGGTATAGTGTCAGCAGATGCAGCCACATGTATGTAGAGCTGTTAGAGAATTGGGGTTTTTTGCAGATTTTGCAGATTTGGGGAGTTTTTGTTCTTTTTTTTCTTTTTACAAAAATGAGAAGTGCAGAAAGTGGTGTTATATGTTTATATTTCATTATCACCTAAAAAAAAACCCACCTCTAAAGATCAATGCAAACCAAACTGAGGTGAGAAAGACTGACAGGGTTTGTTGGTAGCATGTGATCAGAACTCCTGAATGATTTGGGGAGGGGGAAAGGTCTGACTCCAGCTTGAGACATTCGTTGACCTTTCAACAGTTTCACTAAAGCATAAGGCTATACGCAAAGATCCCGGAATAACTTGTCAGCTGAAACCTAAAAAACCACAATGTTAACAATTTCTAGATGAAAGTTAAAACGGCAGCACAAAAATTAAGAAAGGAAAAAGCAAGCACTCTGAATGCACTCTGGCAGTGAATGCCCAAGAGGAAGTCCCCCAGACCAGACTGCTCTTGCAGTTTTCCTCTAAGAAGAGATGCTGACTATTTGTTGTAGTTCATCTGCCTGCAAGCTGAATTTGCTGGTCATGGAATAAAATTAAGGTTAGGCTTCAGCAGGTCATATGAAAATAAATCAAACCCTCTTGACATTGATCACAATTAGTTATTACCAGGGGTGCTCCTCATAGCTAACTTTGAGATCCCTGTCAATATTGTGCATTGTCCAGACATTAGCCTTTCTTCCTTTTCTTGCAGGTCCAACAATACTTTCACCACCCTCTTGCACATTCAGGATACTGTTCTGGAATAGCAACCATGCCCTTCTGGGAAGTCATGACCAGGGATTAGTGAGTCCAGTGCTGCTTTCAAGTCACAAGTCTCCACCCTCACGACTTGACTCGAAAACAAGTCCTAATGGGTGGACTTTCCAAGTCATCCAGAGCATTTTTGTAACTTGAAAAGACTCAAGTCATGAGTCTTGCCCTTTAAAAAGCTGGTTCCACGGAAAAAAACAGAGCTACTACCATGGTGTGTGCATGTACATGTGTGTGTGAGAGCGAATTCAATTTAAACACTCCCCAACTCTCCTGTCCATCCCCTTCATAAACAAAAACCATGCTGTGAAGGCAGCAGCGCAGAATGCACTGATCAGTTCTTTGCTTCTGTATGATCCCAACCCAGCTGCGATGAAACCCACCCCCCTTCACATTACAGGCACAGGGGGACCTACAGGGAGGGAGGGGGGATGCATCCCAGCTCAGTAAGGTGTGGGGGCACAGGACTGGGAGCAAGCCCACAGGTAAGCCCCTGTGAGCTTACACAGGGGAGGCAAGGCATGCAACCCCCATTGAGCACAGCACAGGCAGGGTGAATCAAGGGAGAGTGGATTCAGAGAACATGCTGTTCAGACACAGTGACTGACAGTTTCAGGCAGCCTGGTGTTTCTGGAATAAAGGAGGGGTGTTCCGGGGGCCCAAAGTACCTGCTATTGTCATGTGGGAGCAATCGATCGATGAATGAGTACATGAGGCATGGATGCCTCCTTTTATCACTCCAGGAACCACCTCCCCCAGCTTCCCCTCGCCTCCTCCTGAGCCCCCGCTTGAAAAACCCACTTGTCCCTGTGGCCAAAACTGGCTTCTCCTCTCCCCCTCCCTCTCCCAAAGTCACAAAATCAAAATACATCCTCAGTCCAATGAATAGCCTGGGGAACAAGAAGAAGTACCTCACTCCCTCATGTTCTGGACATGTGCTACACCTTTTGCAAGTCATTACTTTTCTAATGGACTTTTGCAACCCCACCCAAACCCAAAACAAGAACAAAAATTAACCATTTTCCTCCACCTGCAGCCCTGTCTCTGTCTCCTGACCGGGCAGGAGGTCTGGCTGAGTGGTAGAGCTGCTGCCTATGAAGCCGAAAGAACAGCTGGGAAACAGTCAGAAGTGTCCGAGAGCTGCAGAAAGTGCTGACAAGATGAGTCATCCCAGCCGGTGAGAGAAGCAAAGGATGGCCTCCCCCCCCCCATGAGAGTGGAGTGGAGTGTCAGCTAGGCGGAGGAGGCAAATGCAACCAGAAGGGGACCAGGCCGTGAAGGACACCACCTGGAATGAAGGCGTTCTTGAAAAATAGAACTTGTTATTGTAAAAATCCCTATGGAGATTTGGTAAGCCTGCCTATGTAAACCGCCTTGAATAAAGTCATAGGAGAACTCCAATGACAAGAAAGGTGGTATATAAATGCTAATTTAAAAAAAATTAATAACATACCTGGCTGCTGGTTGCACAGATGAATGCACTGCTTCTGGATCAGCGCACAGTGTCTTTCGGGTGACATGGAAGTGGCACAACTGCATCAGAGGCAGTAGCAGTACCATGCCTGGGCAACTCAAGTCACCCAAATCCATGGCAACTCCCCAGTCAGCAGCCCCATTCTCAAGTGTCTGATACGCATATCTTGAGTCCACATGAGTCCGTGAAATATGTGTGTTTTTGAGACTCTGATTCAAGTCACTTGACTCGATTTCCCATCTCTGGTCATGACTATTGGTGGTATCCCTCCCATTCACTCAACCCTGTGATCAAATTCCAAATTGGATTATGAAGAAAAAAAAAAATCAAATCTGAAATGAGGTATCCAAATAATTGTGCAAATAGACTTTCATTTTTTTGCACAGATCAGATGACTATTAATGGTGGCAACTGTGTCTACTTTCTGCAAAAAAAGAAAAAAGGGCACATTTTATTCTAAGGTTATCAATTATATTTTTTACTCTGTTCAGTTCTGAAACGGACCTTAAGATTCTACCTTTAGCCTTTACATCAATATGATTTCAACCTACTTCCCCTGCAACCATGTTTTCTCTGTCTTAAAAAGAGACTGAGTGGCAAACTGATTGTCAAGCAAAATACTTTTGTTTTCCCTTTACGCTTTGCATTTGCAAATGGAGGGAGAGAAATGTTGCAGCTGTAGCCCATGTGACATGTTTAATTCACAGCTCTGTGCTGCTGAATACTTTAGCATATGAAATTGGAGTAAATGTAACCCCCCCCCCCCCGGAATTATTTCAGTATGTTGGTGCTGCCAACTTTATTTCCCAGAGATGATGTCAAATATATCAGCACTGAGGAGTGAAGCCAAATGACACCAGAAGTTGAACCATTATTTAAACATCTCAACAGAGTCTGAATCAGAATGGAGTATGCCTTGGTGTCTCCACCTCCTCAACTAGGGTAGTGGTCCAAAAGACATATTTGACTAAAAAACCTACACAGATGGTGTGCACACTGGTCCCAACCAGAATGAGTCATGAGCACATTAACACCAATATCTGAAATGGATTCTTGTACATGTGGAGTTGATCCAGGCATCTGTCATCTTCCAAGGCTGGGAAGCACCAGGCGGGATGAAAGCCCCCTGCTGTTTGAAGGCTGCAGTCCACAGGAGCAGACTGTGAAGTCAAACTGCCTGGTTGAGAAGGGGATCACATTTTGGCATTGTTACCACATTTGCTCAGGACACACAAGCCTGACACCTGTTTGAGCCATGGTTCTTGTCCTACAAGGGCACCTTTCAGGACCAAGGATTGATCTGTAGGTATTAATTTGGTGCTAGGTAACCTCTTAACTCAGCAGCCTTCTGGCTTCACTCTGTCCAGGGAACAGACAACTGTGCCTTCAGTAAAGCTGGTTCAGAAACCAGCCAAATGTACAGGAGCTAGCATGTGTGTCTTGGGATCCATGCTTTAGATAGGAGATGATCATCACAAAGTTTTTTTGGGGGTGGGCCTCAGGGGAACAGGGCTGAGTCTTCAGAACTTAACCCAAGCAAGGGAATTTTATTAAAGGAAGGGAGGATGCGACAGCACAACATGAATGCTTCGTTCACAGGCTGGAATTATAATTGTTGTGTTGAAGACTATTCCAGAAGAGAGGGAGAAAAATGAAAGAGGGCCATGAACATTCCCCTGTATTTAGCCCCAGCATCTGGCATTCAGGGAGATATAGCACCTCTGAACTGAGCCTTTTTCTAGTCTCTCCACACCATTCCTAGTTTTGCACGTTTCTATCAAAGGAATTCACAAACTGCGTGGCAGAGTACTCTAGTGAGCCACCAGAGAAGTGTATGTTACTTCAGTCAGAAACGCATTGAAGAATCCTGTATGCCTAAAGGACCCAGGCAGGCAGGGTTCTCAAATGTCTTGGGAGTAAAACTCCAGAGGTAAGTCTTTTGTGGGGGAGGGGTGAAAGCCGTGACGCAATCCCCAGGATTGTGTTGCTAACAGGGGCGAGGGGGGGTGTTTTTACTTACTGAGGGCTGCTGCAAGCTGCAGGACTTGTGGAGAGCCCCAACTGAGCCCCTGGCTACAATTACAAAACCAGGAGTGGTTTACAATTACTTTTTTTCAACATTCTAAGACTCAGGGAGCCCTGCGGGGGGGGCTACGCAGGGCTCCCCGCAACTCTTGCAGCAGTAAAAACACCCCCCTTTACCCGTTAGTGATGCAATCCTGGGAGCGATCCTGGGATCGTATCACTGCCTGTCCCCTTCCCCCGCTCTTTAAGGGTACAGGGGCTGAGGCTCTCATGCAGGGGCATCGTGACACCCCACTTTGAGAACCTCAGGTCTACAGGGGTTATAATTGGAACCATCATTCCTGAGGCAGAGACACACCAGAATGGTCAGGCCTCATGTGAGTCTGCCCATTGCTTCTTTGCACAGGTCACTGTTCCAGGCTCATCTCCTTCATCAGGAGGCACACTCAGAAACAGTGGCTCGTGGAAATGCAGGAGGAGAGCTCTTTCGAGAGCAGGCAATTCTTACTATTCATTCTAAAGTAAATGTCTTGGAGTTTAACTGTGGTGTGTGTGTTCAGCTTTAATTCTAAACATATATGTGCCTGAGCTATCAAAAAGTTGGGGAGACACTGCTCTATCGTATCACTTCAGGCCACCTTTGTGGCTGTAGCAATGAGTGTTTCTTTAAGCCTGAGCATCCAGCTAACTCAATAGAGAACTGCGGCGAACACGGAAAAAATTCCAGCCTCTTCCCTTTCCTAATCAGGGCAACATATGTCAGATTCATGATTATTTATATCCTCCAACTGTGCTTTGCTACTAACTTTCCTTTCCCATGCATGAATGGCTGCCCTTGAAAGCCTCCTCATGTCACTATTAAACTGGAACCCTAATAGTGTTGAAACTCAACTTTTGTGCATTTATGGGTGTTCCGATAATTAATATCTACCATCTACCAGCCCCTCTCTTTTTTATTATTAGATCTGTATTGATTGCCAGGACAGCTTTACTTGTATCCTTATCCTCTATCTTATGTTCTGATAATGTTGCAGTAAAGGAGGAACAAAATGTGTTCCGGGAGAATAATGGAAAGAACCGTAAACAATGCCCCCATATTTTTCGCTGAAATAATGGAATACCAAGATGTGCCTTTAAAGTATAAAAAGGGAAGCTTAGTAATGTTTGTTGCCATTATTCTGCTCCTGTTATCCCCATTCTTCTGATACAGTGTGGTATTAAATAAGAAGTCCTTTGAAAATAGTAGACATGCTCAAGCCATTGGGATGACTTCATAATGTAAGAGGATGGTGGTTAGAAGCTCCCCATTTACTGCAAGCACTTTGCCCTGTGTTCCCCACTATGGAGTATTTCAGGCTTGGCCATGATCTGCACCACCTGGAAATGTCACCTGGAAATGTTGGTGAACTGCAAATGGGCCTCCAAGCCCCTGTAGGATACACTAGCTAGGGCTCAGAAGGAGTTCAAGCAGTACAGGAGATGGGAGTGTATAAGACAAAGTCACGAAGCCAACCTAGCTGCAATCCCTGGCTGAAGCCATTCCTAGAGATTTTTTTCCCCAGCATGATATGATGTCATGTATGAGCCCATCCTATCCAGGCCTTATGCTGGCAGATATCATGATCTGCCATCGTAAGGCCTGGGCCACTGGCATGGAAGCCATTTCGGCTGCTGCTGCCAGCATCAAGCCCTGGAGGCCACACATGGGCAATACTGGCCTGCAGAATCTCTGCTGTAAGTCAGTGGTGGGTACTGATCAGTTTGGGGCTGGGAGGGGGAGAATATGAGCTACAGCCACACATACCAGATCCTATTGCCCCTTCCTGGTCTAGACCCACTCCCTGAGTCTCTTTACCTGTCCTGGGTTGTCTGGTTCCCTGCCAGCACATAACATGCAGCTCATGGTCCATTGGCACTGTATGCTGTGGGCTGGTGGGGGATAGGATTGGGCTACTTCTAACTATGGCCCGCACCCCCCCCACTCCCCTAGCGACGCCACTGTGTGTGTTGGGGATGAGGGTGTTATAGATCCATCCCTTTCTGAGGGCTTTCATTGTTCATGCTAATAAAGGTTTATTTGAATTAAGCACTCTCAAGTGTTGAACCTTTAGTTAGTCCAGGAAGGACAGAATTTCTAGCTTACACCTCCCTGGGGTTGTCTGACCAGTTCGCTGCAAAGTATTTATGGGTACTTAAGGTTGATTGAATAGTCATTAAGTAACAATTTTCTTCCTCTCCCATTCATACCTTGGGGGGATCCAAAGGAGACAGAGGTGTCCCATTTGTCCTTGGGGCTCTGAAGACCACAAGTACAAATTTGTTTCTTTGGAACATGGAATTAGCCATGCATCTTAAAAGTCACATTTTGCATTCCATAGTCCCAGACACTACCATTAGTCTCTGACATTTATATTGTATAAATTATTTGCAACTGCATTGGAAATGTCCTTAAAAATGCATTCTTATCAGGACACAATCTTGGCTCTGCTAAGGTTGACAACAAAACTCCCACTGACACCAATGCAGCTGGGTCTGAAGCAAAGGGTAAGTTCTCCAGAGGCTCAAATGGGAAAGGAGGGGGATATATGTATATTTTAATTGCCAGTTGTGTATTTCTAAATGGATCTCGGAATTTAAAAAACAACATTTTCATTTGAACAGGAAGACCTAGAATTCAGCAGGTGCAGAAGATCATGTTATTGGAAAAGTCATTTCCCTCATATTTGCAGCTTCAGTTTTCACCTTGAAGCTTGATATATTAATTTAGCCCTTCTGAATGCATGAGCAGTCAGACTTGAATTTCTCTTACATTACTAAACACTATCTAAAGACTCATAAAGCCCATGGGTAGAATGTGGAGAGAGTCCCTATCTCTTTTTGTCCTCTGTTTCTAACCTCTTCCTGCAGCTTTCCCAATACAGGTACCCTACGTATCCATTTGTTTCAGACACACAGAATACTACCTGTGTGTCTAGTAGAGGTCCCTGATGGTCAGGTGTGTGTGTGTTTTGTTTTTCCCCTTTCCGGTCCCTACTGTTATCATGAATGTGTCAGAAGCCCTGATCAAGCATTCAGCCTATGTAGACTCACTATGCATAAGAGAAGGGAACAGGATCAGGGTGGCAAAGCCAGTTTTCAACCAACTCATGCTCAGTAGACAGTTGGAAGAAACCCTAAGTACATCAGGTGTGCAGGCACTGTAAAAGAGGATTTCAGATTGCATTGACAAAGTTATGCACACAGGGGCTTTTCGGAAGCCCATTTCGCACATTCTTTTCAAAGGCATGAGTAGAGCTTCCAAAGCAGAGTGCCTGATCATCAACCCTGTACAGTTGTGCAGGGGCTCCAGGCATACTTTCCATGCATGTAGATTAGGATCTGGGAGATATTTTAATTTCATTTTTCAGGTTTTTATGCATTTGTTTTAGACTATTACAACCCAGTGCCGATAGTTTGGAATGTAATGAATTAGGTTCTTAAGTGATGCAGCACCAGTTTCAAAGTAGGAATAAATGGCAGGAGAAGAAGTTACTCCTCCTGCCACTTATTCCTACCTTGAAACTGGTTCATCATCATTTAAGAGTCCAGCTCATTACGTCCCAAACCATTGGCACTGGGTACTCTACGAAAGACATTCAAATATGATATTTTTGGATGTACAGTCTTAGTGAGTCATGGCTAGGAGGGCATGGCTATGGGAGGTGTCATGACACTTCATTTACCACTACATCACTGGATGTTTGTCATGTCAGGAGCATTCAAAACCAAGCAGCTGATACACTGGCAAAGCCCTGCATAAATGGCTCCTCTGGTACCTGTTGTGGTAGGTCATTACATCCTAGACTGAATTTGCGCAATGTCATGATTTTGTTTGGTTTCTTTATTTATTTAATCCCTCCTACCTTCAGGCTTCCCTTGATTTATCTGCCCGTGCTAGACTCATGCACTGTGTTCATAATTTACAACTCTGCAGCCAAAAGATATGGCAAAGAATGTCCATCTTGTGGTACTGCAGTATTACTGGAGGGAGATGAACAGGGCAAGAATGAGGCAGACACGTAGTCTTATGGTGGAGGAGCCAGATGGAACATCGTAAGTCAGTGTGTAAAACAACAAATTGTTGATTAAGCAATTACAATGAAATGCACTCTGATTTTAATAATTCAAAAAAAAAGTGCCAAGTGGTTGTCAATCACCTCTGTGCCTTTGCATTCACTGGCATGTGGTTTACTTTCTGCTAAGTCAACTGGAAAAATACAGCCTGCATATATTTTTTTTCCTTTTTTAGCTGCAAGAGACTATTTTTTAAAAGATGAAGACTGAGCATTTGGGGAATGGGTCTGGAACGTATCAGAAGGGACTCAGACTCCACATCCCCCTCCCATAGATGGCCACAGTCACATGATGGTTTTAGCAGATTGGTCCTGTGATGACGTTTATGTTACAGATAATTGTTTCACAGTATGTGCTAAAGAATTTAGTCCAGTGTCTCCCAAACTGTAGATCATGGCCCACCAGTGGGTCGCAGTGGGTTTGTGGATTATGTAACTAACAAGCTAATAGCTGACGATCAAATATTCTGAGCCCTATGGAAAGTGAAACTGAGCTGCACATGAGCTCATGCATAGGGAACCATGCCTCAGTCCACTTTGAAGAGCTGGTTGAGAGGAACACAATGCCATGAGAATGGTCCTGATCCGATGATCCGATGAACACAGCCCCCCGCCCCCACAAAATCACTTGAGAAGGAAGTCCCCCCTCCAAGCTGACAAGGAAAATGTATGGAATGCAAAACCGAATCACGCGTGTGAGTTTACTCGTGAGTAGGCAAATATGCCTCCGCTCAGGTGAAGAGAAACACAAGGCCACCAGAATGGTCCCAGTCTGATGAACACAGACCTCAGCAAATGCTCCAGAAGACGGCCACGCACCATAGTATAGAAACAGAGACTCAAGCAGCTGGTAAGCAGCTGAAATTGTTTGTTTGTCTGCTTGTTTGTTTGTTTGTTAAAGTTCATAAAGCTAGATGGGTCCCAGTAGAATGTTATTTTAAAAAGTGGGTCCCAGCGCTAAAAAGTTTGGGAACCACTGGTTTTGTCATTTCAGCTAGAAGCACTACACTGAAACCAGGAGAACGCCTGTTGACTAATACCCAAACAGTTTCTGGAAGTTTGTATTTCCACCTTGCACCCCATCCCTTGAGAAAATAGCTCTTTTCCCCCAGTTATTCCATGTGAAAACTGGTATTTGTATATGGCTCCAGCTAATAAGCGGGCTGTCTTTTCTTTAATGCAATGCAATGATTGTCGGAAGCAAGCCACCATAAGCTGCCTGTTCAGGTTGGAAAGGCAGGATATAAATATGTTCAATAAATAAATGGACTATCTGAGTTGTACACCTAACAAAAAGGAAGGGTACTATTTAAAGAAGATTAAAGCTGAGCCCCAAGTGCAAAAGAGCTGCTGCTGTTTCTGTGTTTCTCAAGAAGTACATCTGTCTGCTATTCCTCTGAGTCCTGCTGTTGGCCTATGTTCTGGGTCAAACAAAGTGCAACTAAAGTGTAAGTGTGTAAATATCTCCAGGGACTGCAAACATTGGCCTGCAGCCCATCAGAAAGTACTGCCTGAGGACTCAAGAAGACAAAAGGAGGTGGGAAGGATGAGAGGAATTAAATTCAAGGAGCCTGAAAAGAACCAGGATAATTCTGGACAGGTAGCAAAGATCGGGCAAAGAGTGAAGAAGGACACGGCAGAATGTGGCAGAGGCAGACATATCAAGATTGATGGCTGGTCTCGGCTAGAATTACAATCTAGGAACAAACCTAAAGCATCTAACAGCCCAATTCTATGGCTTGAACTTGCATTCCACCATTGTAAAGGCTGCAGCAACTCTTTAAATGGTGCATTTGTGGTGTGTGCATCAGAGATGTTGGTGTAAATGGCCAACGGCTCTGCATACCCATCACTGACAGACCCGGCCAAAACCAGAGCAAGTAAAGTAGCAGTAGCGCAGGCTGAGGGAATCTGGGGGGGATTCAGAGTGGGGAGGGGGAAGGGCAGGGGAGGATTCCCGGGCTGGAGCAGCAATAGCGTACACCAGCATCCTACTCCTATTTTTGCAGCCTGGCCCTCCCCCTTCCTCTTCTCAGCCATATACCAGGAACATAGCTAGTGCGGGTCTGAGCAGACCCATTAGCAACCAGGTGGTCTACCAGAAGGTAAGTAAAAGCTACTCGTGCTTAACTCTTGGTGGCTATCTGATTGCCTCGCACCACCATTGCAGCAGCATGTGCTCTATTATCATGCCTGCATGGCAGAAGATGGTGTGGGGGGGTTAGGATTGAGCCAATAGTGTGACATAAATTAAGATCACTGGGAATTTGTATGCCTGTCTGCAAAAATAATGTGGGTAGTGAAATTAGCACAGCTGGTGGCCAAAAGAACAGAGAAGCAAAGCATGAAGAGCCTGTTCACACAAAAGGCTTGGGACTGATTCACATATGTGTAAACCAACTGATTTCTCTATTCTTGATTACTGTTGTTGGTCATCATCATTTATAATGTCAGCCCTCAGGGCAGCATCCATGCAGATGTGCTAATTATGAGAACTGATGCCTCCCTGTGGAGGATGGGCTGTTAACACAACTATCTCAATTTGCACTATTGTAGAAGTTCAAAAATAGGCAAACCACAATCCTGCAGCATGAACATTTTGTCTGTACTGTGTGATCTCTAGTGGCTCATTTTCACATGCAATTCACCACTTAATGACAACAGTCACCAGGTAATGCACATGTGAACCATCAGATGAAATACAATTGAGGGGCACTGGTGTACATGTTCCCTAAGGTTATATGGGCAGGAGGTCTGGTGTAGAGGGTAGAGCCTCCATTTGCCTGAAGATAACATCCAAAGGTCGCCAGTTTGAGGCCACCGGCACCGTGCAACCTTGAAGCAGCTGACAAGCTGAGCCGAGCTATTCCATCTGCTCTGAGCGTGGGAGGATGGAGGCCAGAATGTGCGACCAGATCAAGAAAGAAACATCTGAATGTTGTGGTTTCTTGAAAGATAGAACCTTCTTTCAAATTGTAAAAATCCCTACGGAGATTTAAATTGCCTGCCTGTGTAAACTGCCTTGAATAATGTCCGAGGAGAAATCTGAGGACCAAGAAAGGAGGTATAGAAATACCTGTATGATGATGATGATGATGATGATGATGATGATGATGATGTTTCTTATGTTTCTTATGTTTCTTATTCAGTGAGAATGAGAACATCAGAGAGGAAGACCTATCAGCTAGTTCTGGATTGTGCCAGTTCTGTTGGTAGATTATGATTTACATGATTCACTACTTATGCATGAAATAAAAATTCCTTACACATAGAAAACTAAGCATTTCAGATAATTATCCCCTAACATCTTTTTTTCTGTGGGCAGGGAATTTCTTTTCATATGAACAGGCATTCAGTCATGTGGTTCCTCACTTGCACTATGAAGCAGTACAGTTCAAAAAACAGGGGTACCAGCGCATCAGCTGTTTGTCTGAACTATAATTTAATAGCCAGTTATTAAGCTGCACTATAAGGTCCTGGCCTATTTGATTTCACAAATGATGGCATTAAAATATCCCCTTGTGGTTCTGATGAGTTATCCCTGTCTCTTTCCTTTTTCCTGGGCAAATTGCTTTAAGCTGACAGCTATGTATTACGGAGTTGCTAAACTTTGCTTGCAAGCAAGCCCTAAACTATACAACCTGCCCTGACTAGGTTATGGATTGCAATAAAATGTATTGATTCTAATTTGCCAAAACTGTTTTGCACTGTCTCTGGCTCCTTGCTCATTTGTCACTGGGCTTCAATACTGGTGTTTAACAAAGTATCTGTCAGCAACATAGCCCTGGATTTGCTTTAAACCAATTACACAACCCTGTTCTTGGGGGCTGCATGCATAAAAGTGCATGCTATGGAGCTTATTATGTAAGCAAACAGGATTGCCATGGAATATAGCTAATCCATTAAGAAAAATATCTCTACAGAAGGACAGAGGGATTTTTATATATATATATAAAAGGGGCGGTGATCAGACAGTCCTTTTTGTCTCCTAAATGCAGTGTTAAATTTTGCAACTCAAAATGTGTGAGATTATTATGCTCAGCTGAGACAGACAATGCATATCATAAAAATATTAGCCATGTACTGTATTTATTAAAAGTGGCTATGGATATGGGCAGTCCAATTCAACATAACTCCCTGTGCAGTGACGTACCAAAGTATTCCATGGGAGAGGGGGTTTCAGCATCTGGAGGCCTCCTTGGGGTAAAGGAACATTTCTTCCCTTGGCCCAAGGTAAGCTCGCACCAGCCTGCTGGGACTACTTGGACCTGCACCAGCCCTATAGCTGGACCCTCCCCCTTCCTGGTCTTGATCCACCATCCTCCCTGCCCTATCGCTTCCCTGTTCCATCCACCCCCAACCTTTTTTAAGTGGGCTACAAAACACCTTTGGAAAGCCAGGGTGGTGTTGTAGATTATGTGAATCAGATAGAGGGGGCAGTTTGAAAAATCACCCAGTAACTGGTGAAGGGGGTGGAGAGGATGATGGATTGGGACTGGGAAGGGAGCAGGACTGGCCGCAGTGGTGTCCACCAAATCCTAACTTCCATCCTGGCCTCAATTACCCAGCCTGGGTCCACTAGGACTTGCTTCAGCAAAATGGCTGGCACAGGTCCAATAGATGGGCTTACCCAGGGGCAAGTGAACAAATGTTCCCCTACCCTGAGGAGGCTTCAGGAGGCCAGAACTCCCCCACAGGTTACAGCAGGTGCTGCATTGCCACGCGGAGACTTCCTTAGGATTGGGTGGTTGGAAGCTCACAAGTGATCCATCAGTAGTCCCATGTTTATTTGTCCCTAGCATTTGGTTTTCAGAGAACTACCTCTGAACATGGAAGCTCCATAAACCCTCTGATAGGACTATCCACCATGAATGTGCTATATCCTCCATTAAAACCACTGAAGCAAGCTCCTCATCCTTATTCATGAGGAACAAAAACGTACTTTAAATGGCACATTGGCGAAAACATCCTAACTGCAAGAAAATAGCAAAATTAGCTGCCAAATAAGACTATCAAATATCCTTCTTTCTGTTTGGAAAGAGTAGGAGAAAATAATATCTCCTTTGATAACATGCTCCAGACAACTCACCCTATTGCAGGGCCAGGAATTGCTGAACTTGTTGGCTCCTGAGATCAAGGATTGTTCCAATAAGCATTTTCCTTGCTTTTCTGACATTTCCATTTTCCAAACATGAAGCCCTAACTCTCTAGTTAATGGAGTTTTCCACTGTCTAGTTTCTCTGGGGAAAGGAGGGCTGTTCTCTCAACTGTCACATATTAGTGATTAATGTTAATGTGAATATCTTTATAAAATATTCCACATTCCATGTAGGTGTGTCCCAGTTAACATGGTAAGGCTAGAACAAAAGTCATGTCCATAAAGTAACAACATTTCTTTTTTGAATGACCAGTTTAGTTGACCAATTACACAAGTAAGCAAATGTTGTCCTTGAGGCTGGATTATAGGTAAGCTGCAATGTAGTCTTTCAATCGAAATGAGGCAGAAACATAGCCACGTGAATAGTTTTCTTGCTAGTGATATGCTACCAGCATGAGTGGTGAATTTGGGCCACGGAGTTCTAAAAATAAGCATCCAATGCAAACGTTTGGAATTTGTGAAATTAAATGTGGGGTATACAATTAGGTCCATTCTGCTCAATCAATGTGCTGATCTGTGCCTAGGCACCATACACATATGATGATATAGCCGATCCTTTCTGAATGGTGGTTAATTCACCCCAATGTAAATTCATGTGATACGAGCTATTCATGCTGAGAAGCCCAAGCTGCAGTTCAGTGAGAATAAGTTTATTTTGAGGGCTTCCTTCCTGTCAGCTTGTCATCTGCAAACGTGACAGAAGTGAACATTTTCTGCCGGCTAATGCCAGCTCTTGAAAGTTTGTTGCCATTTCCAGCACTCTACATGATTTTAGTCTCTTTCTCTAGCTGTCAGTTTTTATTAGTGGTTTCAGTTCGCAATGCTTTCCCGTGGTCTTCTCCCTGCCCTGTTCATTCCTTTTAAGAGGAATCTCAATGTTACATGCAAATACATGCAACAAAGCCCTTAATTCTAGGAAGGAAGGAAGGAAGGAAGGAAGGGGGACAATTTTGAACTGAGATGCGGCAAGTGGAAAGAATAGTTAACCCTTTGCTTATAGATCATTTTTCTACTTAAAACACTACAACACCCCCACACAACCCCAACAGGTTTACCGTCACAGGGTTCTAGATGCGTATCCCACCTTTTGTCTACCATGGTGATGGAACTCAAGAGCACAAGCTTGAGAAGTCTGAACAGAAAAAGTCCAACAAGAAGAAGTGGTGTGAGGCATTAGAGGGACACTGGCAGAGGGTCCCTGCCCAACTTGGTTGACCCCGGAAACCTTAGTTCTGGTGGCAGTGATAGAACCCGAAGTACCGTTGGGGGCAGGGAGGGACTCTTTGCAGGCCCCAGTACAGAACTTTGCTCTAGAGTCCCCAGCAATCTGACTGCAGCACTGACAACAAGGAAATGGTTGAGCCTACTCCTCGGCTTAATATTGCATCTTCTCAAAGCTGTTTTTTTATCCTTTAAAACAAAAACTGCCAGAGCTTTGTTACATGAATTTGTGAAATCACCTGTTTGTCCCACCATTTGACACAACTCTGGAAATTTTTTTTTTCCACATCATGGCAAACTCCTTGCACTAGAGTCACCAGAACCACTTCAAAGATAAATTACACTGCTACGAATTATGTATCAGTCTCCAATTTGTCACTCAAACCATCTTTGGTCCAGGTCCTCAATTTTCAATCAGATTAATTGGCCTGAGATGGGGGTGGGTTGGGAAGGAGCAATGTTAAATTGGAAGGTGGGGGGAGCTAAGGGCATTTTGAATAGCAGTTGGCATTCTGATGTGTTACTGTAAGAGAGGATAAAGAGGAAATAAAATATTCCCAAGGAGTAACTTTTGTTTATTAATTTGTAAGTTACACCTTCTCTAATATCTAAAAAAAGACACCTATATAGATTTTGTGAAAGATACACAGTTACTTAAATGTAATTGATTAACTACTTAAAAGGCATATGATTAATCAACTAACAGCCCAATCCTATCGTCCTCCCCTGCTGGTGCAGCCACACTGAAAAGGCATGGGGTGTATCCAACCCGGGTGTGGATCAGAAGGGAAAAGGGATTTAAATCTCTTTAACCTCTCAGTAAGCTTCCTGCTCTGCAAAAGGTCTCCTCAGACCATCACCAGCCATTTAGCTGACACATGTCTGAGGAGAAAAAGGGGGCGGGGCAACTGGGAAATGGGAGGGTAGGATCCCGCATGTACCATCACTGCTAGATCCACCCCTTCCCACAGCCTCCCCATTTGCCCCCTTCTCTGCCCAATTTCTCTCCCTCCCTGCCTTGTTTTACCCCCCTTCCTGTCCTGTTTTACCCCTCCCTGCCCCCACCACTGCTTTACCTGCTCTGGCAGGTCCAGGGAGATCCTCCAACATCTAGGGAGCACTGCCACCTATTGCAGCAGTGCTCCCAAAATTGCTGCCAATGGAGCACTGCGCATGACAACCAAACCTGACTAGGACTGGGCTGGAAAATTACTTCACTAGTTGGGACATGATCATACCATGTCTGCCAGGTATGTGAAAGGAGAGGTCATGAAATGCTTACCCTCAAAAGTCAGCATGTTCTGATTCCACACCCAAATCTATTCTGCCCTTGTTCTACACCACCTGGTGCCACTGAGAGTTCTGGAAATCGATATTGCTGCTTCATGTTCTAGCAACGCAAATATTGTCTTGCAGAATCACAAATATATGTGCAGGCATTTCCAAACACACGTTCCTCTTTTATGGTGCACAGGCACCAAGAGAAATTCTACAGCCATTAGTTTTACTGTGCCAATTCCTGCTCACCTTACACAGAACAAGCAAAGCACAGAAGATATGTGACACCTATAACATTCCTGGCAGGCAGCAGCACAACATTCAGTTGCATAAATTTTGTTTTTGTTGAGTGGTGAAGAGTTCTAGGAAGCCTTTGCTAGATGTTAAGGCATTGCTATTATGTACAATTAATTAAACCAGCTTTTGAACCTATTTAACCTGTTAAACTGTGGGCTAAACCATCAGACCTCCAAACTAGGAACTCTGGAAATTGTTATGAGAAGGACGAAGGACCCAATCCTAAGCTTCACCAGTGCTTGGAGGAGAGGCAGTGCTGAAATGGCCACTGCTGTATCCTGTGGGGCCAGGGAAGCTGCCCAAAGTCTCCTCAGGGGAAGGGAACCTTGGGAAGGGTCTACTTGGATCCACACCCACCACTGAGTGGGCACAGAACTGAAGACAACTGTATCAGTCTCCATGGCTAGGAGGGGCATAGGATGCAGCAGCAGCAGCTTCTGCCACCATCAACGCCTACCTCCCAGGCCCAATTTTCCCCTCATTCCATCCTCCCTCCACCTAGTTCTGCCCTCACTCCATCTTCACCTGCCTTCCCCCACCTCATAAAGCCTCACTACTGACCAGCACCAGTACTCACAGCCTGGAGCTTCTCCAATGCAACATATCAGAGCTAAGGCCTTACTACCGGCACCAGAGTGCCTTATGGCACATTTTACAACACCAGGAGCATGCAGTAAGGCAGGAGCATGGGCGATAAGCCCAATAGGATCAGGCTGCCTGAGTCTTCAACAACAACAAAAAAATCTTAGTGCACTTGAAAAAATACAATTCCTGTGTAATTATGAACAGGCTTAAATCTTAAAGGTTGGCACAATGTAGACAATGTTGCAAATGCATGAAAGTCTAGCTGGCATTATACGTACTATGAATAACAAATTCAAAATATTGGAAACTCACCCAAAAGAACCTTAGTAGTTTATTGGTCTATCATCCAGGAATTCGCCTACTCCTTTTTTTTTCCTTTCTCCAAATCACCTGAGCTCATGACTCTCACCACATACAGTGCATGGATTCCATACATTAATAATGATATCACAGTCTTCTGCATGCTTCTTTGCCATCTCTGCGGTCTGTCCTCGCAGCTAACAGGGAAGCCTTCTCCATAGACGGTTAATTAACTGGCAGTGTTTAACTAACCCTCCAACATATTTCTTCCCAAAATTTCAAACTGTCCTTTTATAAGCGTCTCCTTGCATGCTGGGCATTAACATTCATTCCCTTTAGGCTATGGCTTCTTTTGTTGCTGCATTTTGAAATGGGAAATGCTATGACAGAAATGTTATGTTAGCCTGCAACTCCTGTTTTACATTTGCCCAGTGGTGTCGCTAGGGGAGTGCAGGGGGTGTGGGCCGCACTGGGTGACGTGCACGGGGGGGGGGGTGACGCGCACTGGGAGGGTGACATGCTAAAATTGCAGTGGTTAGGAGTAACCCCGTCATATTATATACTGTTGGATGTGGAATTTTGAGCAGAATGCAATGCAAAAAACCAGAGTGAAATATCTCCTTCCTATCAAAAGTTACGACCAAAAAACTGGAGAACAAAAAATGCATGGATCCCTATGGAAAGTGAAAGTGAGCCATATCGCACGTTTACTTGTGGGTAGTCAAACCTGCCTTAGTCCATCAGAAAGGGCAGGCTGAGAGGAATCCAACAACACCAGAATGGTCCTGATCCAATGAAAACAGCCCCCAAAAACACCTGAGAAGAATGTCCCTCCCTCCAAGCAGATGAATGTATTGAGCCCTATGGAAAGTGAAACTAAGCCTCATGGTCACATTTACTCGTGAGTAAGCAAACGTGCCTTGAGTGGTGTGGAAGATCAGGTGAAGGAGAGTGCAAGGCTACCAGAATGGTCCTGATCCTATGCACCTGCAGCTAAACAACTGCTCCAGAAGGCAGCCTCCCACCTCACTAAAAAGGATCAAAACAGAGGCTTCAGCTGATAAGGTGAACCTTTTTGAGACTTGCAAAGCCAGGTGGATCCTGACAGTGATCTGGTTTAAACAGAAGTTCTTAAATTGAACTGGGCAGGGAGTAGGGCTGAAAACCTTACTGGTATTGGAGGGGGTGGGGTGTTACTGCAGGCAGGCTACATGGGACATTCACTTGAAGGAAAGTGCTGGCTTCTGCTTATTTATTTATTTTACTTTAATTATTTATACTTGTTTATTTTAATTTGCCTGATGATGTCACTTCCACCATGACATCACTTCTGGTGGATTTTGGACAGATTGTCATTCTAAAAAGTGGGTCCCAGTGCTAAAAGTTTGAGAACTGCTGCAATAAGGTGTTAGTAAGTTGACACCCTTGGGGGGGTGTGACACCACTAGTGACCAAAATCACTAAAAATCACAGTTTGGAGGAATAGTACCATCATGTTATATATCAATCAATGTGTAATTTCTTGCAGAATGTGTTCTATCTTTGTTCTATCAAAAGTACAGCCAAAAAACCAGTGGGGGCGGAGTGATGATACATCACCACGCCCACCACCTAGGGTGTTACCCCGCCCACTGCATGGGGGGGGACACGCTGGTCTCCTGCACTGGGTGACACAAACCCTAGTGACGCCACTGCTGGAGGCAGTGAGGATCTGGTTAGAGGCTAACAAGCTGAAATTAAATTCAGATAAGACAGAGGCTCTCCTGGTTTGGAAATCCTCGATGCAGGTGCTGGAGTATTGGCTTGCACTGAATGGGGTTGCACTCCCCTGAAGGAGCAGGTCCACAGCTTGGGGGTCCACGTGGACTAGCAGCTGCTCCTGGATTCCCAGGTGGCGGCTGTGGCTAGGGGTGTCTTTGCTCAGGTGACACGGGTGACGCGCTGGCCTCCCGCATCGGGTGACGTGAACCCTAGTGATGCCACTGCATTTGCCTGACAATTGATATTTCAATTTCTTAGGCAACACCAAGTGTGCACATTATCAAGGGCCGTATCTTTATCTTAATGATTTGACCGTTCAGGTGAGTAATGTTCCAGTAAGTGAGATCACACTGCTTGGAACTCGTAATAGCACGGCTGCCATTCTTCCTCCCTTCCTTCCTGTCCTCCATTTAAGAGCTGAATCATTTCATTGCTTTCATGCTGCCTGTCACTTTACTGTATATTACAGTCGTTCATTTTGATTTGTGTGCAAAATAGATGCCATCCACAATTTTTCCAATGAAAGCAATAGGAAGCTGCCTGACTGTGAGTCAGACCATTGGACCATCCAGATCAGCACAGCCTGGCAGCAGCTATAAGATTTCAGAACCCTCTACCTGGCTGTGCCAGGGATTGAACCAACAGGGACTTTTGCCAACAGACTAGGTACTCGATCACTGAGCGATAGCCCCTCCCTAAAGACAAGTCTATAGAATATTGTTAGTGGACCTGTAGGAGACTTGCCCCAACTCTTTCACCCACCAGCCTACATGATGCAGCAGTGTCCACAGAGCATGTACTGCATCCTATGGTGGGGGGGGGGGCAACCAGGAGGCCCAAGTAAAAATATTTTTTTACTTACTTCCTGGCCACCAACTGGTTTTCTTGGACCTATGCGAACTATTTAGCTGGCATAAATCTGAGGAGATTCACAGTCCAATCCTATCCTCACTTTCCCAGGAGTAAGCCCCATTGACACTAATGGGACTTACTTCTGAGTAGACGCATAGGATTGGGCTGTCAGGGGACAGTTTGAGATATAGAATCGTGGCATGTGCGGCTGCTGCTGAGATCCTCCTTCCTCCTACCCTGTCCAACCTGATCCCAGATGTTGGGCAGGGAAAAGGGGGTTAGGATCCCAGAGTACATGACTGCCACTGAGATAAGAACGTAAGAACAGCCCCACTGGATCAGGCCACAGGTCCATCTAGTCCAGCTTCCTGTATCTCACAGTGGCCCACCAAATGCCCCAGGGAGCACACCAGATAACATGAGACCTCATCCTGGTGCCCTCCCTTGCATCTGACATAGCCCATTCTAAAATCAGGAGCTTGCACATACACATCATGGCTTGTAACCCGTAATGGATTTTTCCACCAGAAACTTGTCCAATCCCCTTTTAAAGGCATCTAGGCCAGATGCTGTCACCACATTCTGTGGCAAGGAGTTCCACAGACCAACCACACGCTTGTAGGTTGGAGCGTAGGAGATGTATCTCCTACTGCCCTTGAACTGTCTTCCATTTAACCTTCCTTTGACCTACCCTTACCATTAACGTTCCTGCTCTGGTGTAGACCAGTTGAGCTATTGGCATGCATGCGGGGCCTCTGGTTGTTCGAATGCTGGTCCCACAGCAATGAGAATGGTGTCCCTTTTTTGACATTGCAGTGGGATTTACTGTGGTGGATAGTGAGATTCATCACTGTAAGCCCAAGATAGAATTGGGCTGCCCTGCTTCAAACACCTGATCCTACACAGTTTAGACATTTACAGTTTAAACATTTACTAAGATGGTGGGCTTCCCTTCCATCACAGATAATGTCTGATGACATCTGATCATGTCTGATGACATGGGTGTTCCCTGCAAATGGCAAAGATGCTAAATTCAAATCCCTCCCAAGAAGAAAGAGGGTATATTTCACAGAAATCTGTGGGAGGACCTCAGATCTGACAATATTTGCATGGTGGAGGTAAGTGCCACTATGCCCTCACCATGCAAAGATTCTTGTGAACCTGTTAAATGTCTGAACTAAGCCTATGTCATGCCTGGATAATCTTGGTAAAGTTACTATCAACCTCATCTGTAAAATGAGTGTATCCCATCTCATTCGAAAGCATGTCAAGATTAGAGGTGTGATTTTTTGGTGATAAAAACACATAACACCGCTTTCTGCACTTCTCAGTTTGTTTTAAAAAATGCAACGCCTCTACCTATTGCTCACTGTAGGTTGGTTGGGCTGGACTGGGAGGGAGTGCATGCATAATGCCTGTGGCTGCATCTACAGAAACAATACCACCCATATCTCTAACCTAGTATACTTTTAAAGCAATTATAATTTATAATTACATTTTATAAAAATGCACCGTTGGAATAAAAACACATAACACCACTTTCTGCACTTTTCCTCCTTGGGAAGAAACAAAATCTGCAAAAAAAAAAAAAAAGTTTAAGGACACTTCGAATCCTGATGCATGAGAGGGAAAGAAGTGAGAGGCAACATTAATGCCAAAGAAGAGAGGGGATGTTGGGCCAGTGCACAAATTGTGTGTTTGTTTCTCCAGCACAATAATTTAGCGCACTGTTACTTGACATTAAGGACATTTCCTTGACTCCATCTCATGTCGTGTAACGATTCATTTGTCTTTTGCTACTCAGTTTCTGTGAACGTCCTATGTATGTCAGTAAATTACATTCCTTACATATAATATGGTATTACACAATTCAAGATGCTAAATGTGTGTAGAAGGAATGTGATCATTTTGCGTTTGACAAACAGGTATGTTTTGTGACTTTCCATTTCTCCTTCTTTTCACATCACCTCTCACTCTTTGCCTCTACCCTGTGGTTCAGGCTACAGAGAACCACTATTCACTCACAGTCTTTTGCTACAGCTCAAACTGTAGGAACCCTTCTCCCTTTTTTGCTTTCACTCCCCTAGCTAACAGTTAGGACAGTAACATACTTCACTCTCCCAGAATCATTCTCACTGTATATTTCAAGCATCCCGTGGAAACAACAGTAAATGACTCCATGGTCTCCAGCAGTAATTGTTGGTTATACACAGTTAATTTTAAAATGGTTGTCTTTGTCTCTGGTATTTGGTCTTATTGTTCCTTTTATTGTACATTAACATTCTCATGGTGTGAACCACCTTAAAGAAGTTCATTGAAAAGGTAGGATATAAATCTCTTTGCTAAATAAATAACCAATACATGTTTTTAACACTGAGGATGTATGAACCGTAGAGCAGCAGGAGTACATCAAGCTGTACGATGGTAGTCGAAACATACCTTAGCTATGGTCCAGTGTGATGTCAAAATGTGATGAATCTTGAAATGGAAGTGTGACAAACAGAGCATGTTGGGAAGTGGCTATTAGAGAGAGAGAGAGAGAGAGAGAGAGAGAGAGAGAGAGACTGTGCATAGCTATACATAATATTAATGTGATGTATCACACAAAACCCTGCAATTTGGATTTTAGCATTTTTCATTTCAGTTGGTTTTAAGAAATTCTGTCTTGAGCGCCAAAGGGAAACATTTTTTACTTCCTTACAGTATATGCATTTGTGAAATGAATGAAACAGAGGTTTCCGCAGTGTGGAAAAACCATGAAGACAGTGAAAATTTCATGAGACAGCTACAAATGCCTGGGAATTCTGGTGATGATGTTGCATGACTATTGCAAAGAATAGCAGTGTTGGTTGATTGCAATGGCAAAGGTTTTCACCCTGGAGCAAATACATGAATGCCCCTGGGACTCTCAACATTTGCACATGACTACTCACAAAGCAAAGACCAGCAGAAGATTTTCAGTGAATACTAGTCATAAGATGAGCTACAATGAAAGAGGGCACCTAATATGTTGACATTTGTCCAAAGGAAAAAAGAGAGATTGTTCTGCATTTTTCAGGTTGTTTCTGGTCCAAGTGTTGCTAACTAAAACAGAGCCATATAATTTGATGTACTGGATAATTCATCAGATAATTCGTTCTTTTTACATGCCAATTCCAAGAATTTCAATTGCCTTGGTAAAAGAAAAACACCAATGCTCACTTAAACATCCTACTGTATTTATTGCTAAATATATAATTTGGTAGAAGAATAAAACACACATACACACACAAAGCATTGTTACATTTACTATCAGTGTTTAAGCTGACACTGAAAAAAAAAAAGAAATGCATCTTTGGCTAACTTGTGTAACGTACTGTAGTTGTAATGCAAACTGTAGGAATTGCACTCTGAGACCATTAGGGTGTAAGGTACTGTGGCACGTGTATTGATTACATTATTTATATACAGATCCCAAGTTTCTCTAGTTATTAAAAGTTGTCCATTTGCTACCAACAACCAGTTGGCACAATTCACAGTTGGAATGATGGAACTGGGCAAACGCAGGCAGTGCCTAAACTTTAAATGAGGTCTCTTGTTATCAGGTGTGCTCCTTGGGGCATTTGGTGGGCCGCTGTGAGATACAGGAAGCTGGTCTAGATGGGCCTATGGCCTGATCCAGTGGGGCTGTTCTTATGTTCTTATGTTCTAATTGGGCCTGGTTCGTTCACTGAAACTGATTGATGGAAGATTCAGGATAGTTTGTGGAATTCATTTCCATAAAACATGGTGATGGTCACTAGTTGTTGGATTGCTTTAAAAGGGAATTGAACAAATTTGTGGAGGTCAGGTCTATGACTGGTTACTGGTCATGATGGCTTCTGCACTACCTCCAGGTTCCATAGCAGTTATACCTCTGAATACCAGCTGCAGGGAGTAATCTCCCTCTTATGGCCTTCCCAGCTTGTGAGTCACTGTGGGAAATAGGGTGCTGGGTTAAAAGGGTCTTTGACCTGATCCAGAGGACTGTTCTTCTGTTCTTATGCTTCTGTGCAAACTGGACTGGAGAATTTTCTGAATGAGCATCTTCCTGCACAAACTGTTTTGTTTTTGCCCTCACGTGGCAACTTGATTTTCAGAAGATGCTGCTACCCCAGCTGCAATTGTCATGGACTCTCACCTGTGTTATCTATACAGTATTAACTGTATAGTATATATTACAGTATCTATACAGTATTAACACGGCTGTTCCGTAACCTGAATTAAAGTTGCAAGGGCCTTTGTACAACCTCCTTGGGAAAAATGCTATAGTCAAATATATATATATATATAGGAACCTGTGCAAAAGTTACATGTTTTGAAACAGGACTGGTCTAAGACCATTCTGTAGTCACTTTGTGTTCTCTCTTGTGATGCTTGGTATGTTTAAAGTTGCTTGTATATGTAACCGTGTAGCAAATGGTCAGGTATGTTATGCTTTTATGATCACCACACAGGGCTAGTCTATCCATGAGACTAATGTCCCGCTCCTATAGTCATGCTACATTGCCAGAACTAATATTCTGGCTGTGTAGGGGGTTTTCCCGAGGCATAAAAGCTGGGCCACTGTCACATGCTGTTGGGCCGCTGCCACAAATCTTCAGTGGTGTAGCACATGCAGCTTGGCACCGGAAGCCTCCATTGGTTCTGGTAAGCTGAGCAGGGATGGTGGTGGCAGGGGGAGTTTCAGGGCGGAGATGGGGAAGGCCAGGGGCGAGGAGGGGGAGGGAGGGATGGATCCTGGTGGCAGTGACTTACACCAGGATCCTATCCCTTCCTTTTGTACCCTCCTACCCCTTTTCTCTCTTCCGGCATGCCAGTAAATGGCTGTCATGGGTGCGAGGAGACCCATAGGCAATTGGGCAACCTACTGAGGTTTAAGTAAAAAGTATTTAAAACATTTTTACTTACCTCCTGCAGGCTGTCCAGTCACCCCATCATAGAATGCAGAGCAGCTTCCATTGGCACAACTGCATGCTAGAATGGGATTGGGCTGCAACTGGGGCAGTCACATCAGGCAGCAGATTTTGTGAGCAGCGTCAACTGCCCACTTTTATCTGCTTCTCCTCCTCCTGTCTGCTCCCTGACTTTGAAAACAACAACAAAAAAAGTGGGGAATAGAGCAGAAAGGAAAGCATGGAGGAAATGAGCATGATCGGTTAGAACCTTTTCAAATCTGGAGTGTAAGATAAGAAAGAATGGTGGGGAGTGGCGCACCACTGGATAAGGAGGGCATCGTGGCATTTGGTGCACCACTTAGGTGCTGGGAGGTTCTGGGCTGGCCTTGACTAGAACCCAAGCACAGGTGCAGCCCATTCCTACCAAGGTATCAGCATAAGTTACAGGAGGAAATAGGGTGCTCTGTTATTAATGCCACTTTTGCCAATATTTCCAAGTTTCATTTCCTGCTGGGTTCCAGGCTTTGCCCTTGATCCCACCCAGATGCCAGCGTTATTGAAATTCACAGTTGGCAACGCCAAAAAATGATTGCTCTTAAGTGATTCATGCCCTCTGATGTTCCCACAAATGACAGCATGCAAATCATGAACATCAACTCAACATGTATCGTGTTACACTGGAAATGGGCTTAGGCGCTTTTCTAGGGAGTCGCAACAAATTGAGAGAATTTCTCGACCGCAGACTCCTGAAGGCTACATATGTAAATACATCATACACAAAACTATTGCTGTCCCCGTCAGGATACATTGTTTTAAAATTCCTGTTAGCATTAAAAAAAAAAAATTCCCTCTGCACAAAGAGTCGCATTTTGGCATCATCCCACTGAAAAAAGGACATCCCTCGATGAAGAGCCGGGAGAGGAGAAGAATCGTTTTGATCACTGTCACACGTATGCTGCAGTCAAGCGTAATGACACGTTTTGTGTTTTCTTTCCTCCCCCCTTCCTCTGTTGTAAGCATTTCACATTCCTCTCCCATTCGGGTATGTGTGAGTGGATGGTTGAGCTTGTGACAGCTGCAAGGACTCTGAAGAGGCCTAAACTGATTGAAACATCACTCTGCCCTCAGTTCATTATTCTGGCTTGTTTTGTTAGAACTGCAGCACTGCATAAAGGAATCACATGCCTGCATGCTGGTGAAATATAAATGTTTGTCATGAACTCACAGCGAACTAATATCTCTGCAGAAACAGATTACCTCTGGCTTATGCAGCTAGAGTGGAAGCCAAGACAGGGAAATTCCTGTCGGCTGAATTCAGTTGACTTGCATTATCAGTGTTCAGAAGTGGCTTTCTTTGCCATTCTCGAGTCTTTACAGTGTGCAATGATTGACCAAAACAGTACAATAGTCTGGGCCCAGCATGATTTGGCAGAAGTCTCTGAAGGACAACTATTGACAGGCTCCGATGTTACGTGAAAATCCCCTTTTGCCTTTTAGTTGTGATCTTCTCTCTATATCTGGTTATGTTACTATGGACTAAAATATCATGCAGGCTCAACTGTTCTCCCAGCACACAGGCCACATTTCCAGAACTCTGGTCAAGCCACAAGCTCATGGGTACACAATCACCCACCCACCCCATGGTCACACATTATGGGAGGAAGTCTGGTGTCTTAAATCACTGTTTAAGTGTCTCCTACATTACTGTATTCATTGTGTTGTTTTAACTCAATCACTGTTTAAGTACTGTATGCAAACCTGAGCTGCCTTTGTGTGTTGCTGATTCATTGTATTGTTTAAGTTCCCCCATCTAGGAAGCCAGCCATTGAATTTTGCTGATAACCGACATCCTGGTCCTCTTTCAATGTTCTACATACTCCAAGCACCCTGCTGTGTGGTAGTAATCAAGCTACCATCCAGCTCAGCACTGTCTCCCAACCCCTTTTAAGTGAGGTCTTCCTCTCACATGCTCTCTCTGCCTCCAAGGACCAACACATCTGTGTTGTGTCAGAGGGTCCTCTTCACAGGACTCTCCCCCCCCCAATGCTCTACAGGACAGGTAACTATGTTGTGCCTGGAACTCTTTCCCTTCTCCCCCCCTTTTTCTCCCCTTCTCTCCCCATCTTTAGTTAGCAGCTGAGCTTCGCAGAGCAGGAACCCCTAAAATCCTTCCCTACAACACCCCTTCCATTTCTGATTCCCTCAGATGCACCAAATACTCTTCACACGCAACCACCATGAAAGCTAGGTACATTGGATTCAAGTATTAGAACCAAGAAACATACACTTATCATTTTTCCATGTGCATTATGTTTACCTTTGTGCTTTTGTAATAAAACTACAATCTTTTATTAAAAGTTATCTTTCTCTCAGTCTCCGCTTTAAGCAAAAGGGAATTTCTCTGCATTACGCTGTCTTGTTATCCAGCCTACAATCCTAATGTCCCAGTAAGGGCAGTGTAATAATTCCCCTAAACAAAACAGCCCTTTTGGTAACACTGAAGCCTAGAGAGGAAGTGGTGAGCTGGGCGGGGGGGGGGGGAAGCAAACTGATGAGGGGTGCCCCCCTCACATGTGCCCACCATCCACTAAGCTGCTTCAGTCGGCTCTCTGATCCTCTTCCCGCTTGCTGAGAGTCACTGGAAAAAGAAAACAAATGTTGCCACTACTGCCAGCTCCTCACCCTCCTCTTCCTCCTCCACCAAGCAGCTGGGGTGGGCAAGGAGGGCAAGGCAAGGCAATCCAGACACCTCCCCTTCCTTTGATCTGACCCCTTCCTTCATGCCACCCTAACAAGATGAGTGGCACATTCTGGGAGCTCCGATCATGGTACGCTCAACCTGTTTCACGGAAACTCCACAACACTCTCAAAGCGTGTGCATTTCTCCCCCTGACCACCTGTCCATGGAGTGTGGTCAGTTAAGGGCTAGCGCTGGGCTTCCAGTCTGAAATGTGTGGTGCGATAAACTTTCTCATGGCCTGAGAAGGAAAACTATGTTCACTTTCGCTATGTTGCTCTTTCTCTAAGCAAGGAAAACGCATTAGGTTACCTCCAAATTCATTAAGGCTGAAGGAAGTCCATTTCAAGTTTGCATTGCCTACAGAAACTCTGGATGGCTTGATTTATGTTCTCCTGAGAAATTCTGCTATAGTATCGTTTTCTTTTTTAGCACAGTAAATGCTTCGAGGTTATTCAAAAGTCAGTTTAGGCTTGTGAAACCTTGTATTTGCAATTGCATCAGTGCCAAGGTCCACTCTTCCCTGCCCCAGTTTCCCCTTCCCTTCCCCTTATTCTGAACCCCCACCCCCTTTTCCTCTCCTTCTACCCTATTTTCCTCTCCCTCCTCCCCCCCCCCACTTGTTGCATGGCCAATATTTTATTTCTGTTCATTTCTCCTTGATGCCAGGCATGCATCACCAAGGCTTCCTCATAAGGAAACTGCTTGAATCAGCATATAAGGTGGGTATGCCATACCCCCAAAACTAGAACTAACTGGGCAAAACCAATCCCATTTTTGGATTCAGCACCCAAATATACCCAAGAATAGATCTAACATTTAAGACAACAAAATGCGTGTAGGCCGGTGTTATCAGTCTCTGGCTTGACTCACATGATTCCGGTGATCAACTGGTTAAACATGCACAGCACTCTGCAGCTTAAGAGGACTTAAGAGGACCTATGCAAGAGGCTACTTGACGAGATTGGGTTTAGAATTTAACATCACAAATGTTGACAAAACATGAAAGGGAAGAGATTGAACTTGAAAGATGGGGGGGGTGTATGGAGCCTAATAGCCCAATCCTATGCATGTCTACTCAGAAGTAAGTAAGTATCCCTGCCTGTCACGCGGGAGACCGGGGTTCGATTCCCCGATGGGGAGGTCTATTACTTTTGTTCTACCTCTTTTCCTTGCACATGCCCAATCTCGTCTGATCTCGGAAGCTAAGCAGGGTCAGGCCTGGTTAGTACTTGGATGGGAGACCGCCTGGAATACCATAGTCTTTCGAGACTGAAGGTTGCCAACCAAGTCCCATTAGAGTCAATGGGGCTTACTCCCAGGAAAGTGTGGATAGGATTGGGCTGTAGGTTGCTAGTGATCATGATGTGTGAGATTGCAGAATGTGTTTCCTGCCTACATGGGTGTAGAGATTAAGGAAGTTGACAACGTTCATGCTTTTTGGTGCAATTTATAAGCAACTTCACTCTTGTCCTTAAGTTAAAGAAATGGAAATACAAGGAGGAGTTGACCATGTGTAAGAATGGACCAAAGAAAGCCATGAGACTCAAGAGGTAGTCCCTCATGCTCAACCTCATTGGTATAGCCATCTCCCAGTGGTTCCCAAGTCAGTGGTTCCTAAACTGTGAGCCGTGGCTCCCCAGGGAGCCACAGAAACTAGCCAGAGGAGCCTTGCAAAAAAATCTTGCAAGAAAACCTGCCACCCTATACAATGTATAAGATTGTAGCCCTAATGGGGAACTATGGCCAATGGTGAGGAGGTCAAGGGAGCTGCCACTCGAAAGAGTTTGGGAACCACTGCTCAAGGCTGTCAGGATGATAAAACTGGATAGTTGTAGTTGCGTGAACAGAGCTCTCTAGTGGACAGGCAGGATAAAATGCAAATGCAATAGGTAGGTAAATGAAGACATGTGCCTTTGAGCCTTGGACCAATTCACAGGATGAGTGCCTACCCCCTTCAGCAGTAGCCCCTTGTGACCAGGGGCTACCTGGTGTGCTGACTTCACAGCACTGTACAGACACATTGAATATTTTTTTCTCAAACACTTTGAGATATTTTGCAACAGTGAATAAATATAAGAAGAAGCTTGAGGTATTTATACCAAGGAGCACCACTTGTGGTCTGTTACAAAGACTTTAATTTTGGACTGAAATTATAAATTAATTGGAGTTTTCTCCTGAAAGGTTTCGCTTTCTTGAATGCTCCTGGGCACCATTGTGTATGGTATGAACTCTGTGTGTGTGAGGAGGGGTTGAAGTTGGTGGAGCTAACAGCAATTAGAAAAACTGTTTTCTTTTTGGGAATTTCATGGGGTTGCTGAATTCTTATGCCCTCCTGCTAGTAGTAATGGTATAGATTAGGAGTCTACTAAGCTTGGACTGAGAGTCTCACATGGAATCAAGCTCTGCAGATGCCCACAGGACATTTCTCTTCTTGTTCTTATATTGTAATGGTTGCCAAAAAAAAAAAAAAAAATTAAGTGTATTTCCTTTTGCTTCTGAATCAAAAAAATGATGCTCATATCTAACACAGTCAAAACAGAAGGGTAATCTTCAAACATTGTTCTCTACTTAGGCTCTCTGACTGGCAGGGCTCAGGAGGGGTTAGTACCATGCTGTCTGGTTCTAAAATACAGGGAGGGTGGTGGGGCTCAGATGTGGGTCATGCAAGGTTAAATTCTAGTAAAGGCAGACTGGGATTTGACAGGGTTGGTGGCACCAGCATAGTCAGAATCAGGCAGAATAGCACGTCCCAGTGCAGGTAACCCAAGGACAGAGGTAGTTAAAGTTAGGCAGAGCTCATGATTCAAGATAGCTTTTGGGAAGAAGGAGCAGGCATTTTAATCTAAAGAGGTGAGTGGGACTTAATGTATTTGATTTTGAACTGCCTCATTTGGATGCAGATTTGGGCTAGGCTAGGCATAACTAGTGCAAAATATATGTTTTTAAAAATGGAAGTGATTGTAAAAAGAGCAGGAATTGACTCTCTGGGTCTCAAACTATGCCCCCCTTTAACATTTTGTACCCCAGGCACATGTCCCACCCTATTTTCATAACTGATAAGGACAGTGGATTCATGAAGGTATTCTGTGACTTGGTATATGAATGAGGCTACAATCCTATCCATACTTTCCTGGGAGTAAGTCTCATTGAACACAATGAGACTTACTTCTGAGTAGATATGCATAGGATTGTGCAATCAATCATTTGCATTGCTCCGCATGCTGGCCTGATACCTAAAGTGTATGTCAACATCCTTTTCCATTACAAACACAATGATGAGCGAGATGAAGCTCAAAACATATTGGCTGTCTAGGTAGCTCTCCATGTAATAAATCGATCCCTGCACTCAACTACTGACTACATCTTGTATCCCACTTTGCTTCAATGTCATCTTTTCCGGCAAACCCTTGTGCTTAATTGCATCCAGTTCACTGCGGCGTTTGCACTTTCTATCCTGTATCTTGAACCTGGCCAGGTCTCCACACCTGCTACTCTTTGCTCTGGGCTACTGTGATTGATTTGATATCTAGATTTTGACTCCTGAATGAACTCATTTGCCCAGCATGAAATAATGGCCTGCTTGACAAACCAAAAGTGGCCCACTTGAATGTTCAAACATTTCCTGATCTTGCAGGTAACCACTATTTTGGACATTGCAAGCAATAACAAAACTTGGCATTTACCGCAAATACTCGCCTATAAGTCAATCTCACAGATAAGTTGAGGGCAGGTTTTGAGGCAAGAATCACAGAATTTTCTATCACCCTCAGATAGGTTGGGGTCATAAACTTGGGGGGGGGGGTGTCTGATTATAGTTTTGTCTGATTTTACCCTAGGCCAGATCCTGAAAAATAACCTACCAGTAATTGTTACCTAAGACTTGACAGTCTCTAATTTATTAAAAATATAGTAAAAGATCGTAAGCTTCATTTTTATTCATAAACTTTTAAATTCTGGTCTTCACCATCTTTTTGTAAACACTATCAAAGAGTAACTGCACTGTAAACAACATACTAATAGAACAGCCTGGGGTTCATATACCCCCCAGGGGCACTCAACAGGACCTTTAGGGGTACTTGAAAGAGAATGGAATAATGGCAGTGCTCCAGAATGCCTTGCAGGGCCAGCAAAGCAGGAAGGGAGATAGCTAGTTGACTGTGAAAGCCCCACCAATAGCTAGTTTTTGGTCATCAATTCATGTATGAACCAGTGATTGAAGACCAGCACAGGAAAAAAACTAAAACATAAAAAAGTGATCTATCACTCAGAATTTCTCAGGACATTTCTGATGCAAAACAGTGCAAAGGCAGTGTTTGCACTGTGCAAATGACTTCTGCTCTTAAGCCAGAAGCTCTACATATAACATACAACTTAGAACACAACTGGCAGTGTGCAATTCAATTCACAGCAGAGACAAGCAACAGCAAATGGCTGTGACCAAGTGCAGCTGCACATAGCTGAAACCCTATTTACTCAGAAGCAGACCCATTGCTTTCCCTGGGTGTTGTTCCTAAGTAATGGTGCTCTGAATTGTAGTTTGTGAGACATATGATGGGAGTGTTTCCACTTTCAGGGAAGGTGCATCCTGCAGCTGCAACAAGCCCACCCTCACCTGGTCTGAGTGCTGTTTCCTCCTGTTGATTTACAGCAGGATCAAGGCTGTTAGGGGAGTTTCACTCTTAAAGAAGTGGGGTGATTCTGGGGAGCCAGTTCAACTCTGCTTTCTGTCTTGGGGGATGTGCCAGTGGAAACTGCTGTCTGCTGCTCTGATCTGAGTGGGCAGGACTGCAATGCCCAGGAACAGCAAGGAGGAGGAGCAGCAGGCAGGCCTAGCAGCTCCGCCAGGCTCCCCGCTCGAGATGGGAAGGAGGGAGCAGCAGACGAGCTGAGCAGCTCCATAAGTCTCCCTGCACACGGTGGGGGAGCGGGTGGCACGTCACCCTCCCCAGCAGCACTACTGCTGCTCCGCAGTGTGCCTGAAACAGCCCTGACCCCGAGTGGCCCCGCAGATAAGGCGAAGGGTTGATTCAGGAGCGATCTGTTGGGACAAATTTATCGCCCTATAGAGGAGTATCTACGGTATATACTATTAGTGTGTGCAGTTCTTTGAACATTCTATCTCAGGAATTCTTACAATCCCATGCTGAAGATGACCTTAGGTAAACTGCTATCCCTTAACCTCCCATCTACTGAGTTCATGGATGGAATACAGTGGCATTCCCAGAGGAGGGCAAAGAGTTAAGTTTTGCAAGGTGCCTCAATGCGCCCTGTAAGCCGCTGCTCCCCCTCACAGCCATTTTGAGTGGTGAGAGCAACGTGGAGGTGTCTCCTCCACATTGTGTCTGTAATTGCTCCGAGGGCAAGGAGGAGGGGCAGCTTCCTGGGCACGTTGAGGCAGCTTGCAAAACTTAGCTCTTTGCCCCCCTCTGAGAATGCCACTGATGGGGTAAGATTTGAACGAAGGCTCGCAGATACTTAGCTGCTAGACCACATCATCTCCCCAGGGGCTGGTTCACACATGCATGTTCATGACTTACTGACTAAAATATCAATGGAAGACTAGGTTTAGGAATAGGTAGTAGTCACAATGGCTGTATGTGACCTAATATGCTTCTGAATAGCAGTCACTGGGAAGCTACAACAGCACAAGAGGGCTATTTGCCTACTAGTCTTTCTTCTGGGTTTCCTAGGGCAGTGGTTCTCAAACTGCTGGGTCATGACCCACCAGTTTGTGTAACAATTCCCCCTTCCCTTTAAGGGGCGGGGGAAGGGGAGGAAGGCTAAGGGGGGCGAGGGGGGTGCTGGTGCCTTACTTTGCATGATCCTGGGCTGCAGCAGGCTGCAGGAAGTGCAAGGAGCCCTGCACAGCGCTCCCTGACACTTGGAACCTGCAAAAGAAGCAGGCGCAAATCACTTCCGTTTTGCCGGAGGTGCTTTGCGCCCACTTCTTTTGCAGGTTCCAAGTGTCGGGGAGCGCTTTGCAGGGCTGCACAGGGCTGCCCGCACCTCCTGCAGCCTGCTGCAGCCCAGCATCATGCAAAGTAAGGCAGAAGCATCCCCCCTCGCCCCCCCTTAGCAATGCGATCCTGGGGATCACGTTGCTGCCTTAGCGCCTCCCACGCAAGACCTTACTGAGGGAGTAAACCTCCCTCAAAGTTTGAAAAACCCTGTCCTAGAGGCATCTGGTTTGGTCACTGCAGGAAACAGGATGCTGGAAAGATTAGCCTTTGGTCTGATTCAGCAGGGTCCTTCTGTTCTTAAGTGACAACTTGTCTGTGTGAATGATATGTCTCAGATATGACATCAAGGGCAGAAGTTTCATCTCGCTTAACATACTGTGATTTTCAATGCAGGCAGTTCATACATTCAGCTGCCAGTCATCAAGGGTACAGAAATCAACTTACAATATATACATCTATGAATGACACTCTATCAGCTAGTACCCAGACTTTTAGGTCGAAGTGTAAACATTACTGGTCCTGATTAACACTTTGTAAAAACTACTGATCCTGATTAATGCTTTGAAGCAAGTTGGGAGCTGAACATTCCCTTAGTGTGCTATTGGTGTAGCAGCATCGCTTTGCATCTACTAAAAGTCTGTCCCCCCATATTCTGAGCAGCTTGGCTTTTCAAATTCAAGTGAAGGAACATTCCCTTGAAACACTTGGAGTGCCTCCTGGCAGCAGTGAACCAGGGTCTCCTGATACCCCAGTTGGAATGACATGGCTATGTCACTCCCATACATCACCGTGTCACCCCAAGCCTGTGCATTACACCACTTACAGAATGGCTCCATTTCAGAGGTGAGGGAGAATGGATGGGCCCAACCTGCGGAGCTCGCCACCCTGAGCAACAAGCGCCGTGCCCACCTGCTCATGCATCATCACCCACCCTGACACCCCCCCCCACAGCCTGTCACCAATGGCCTATGCCCATCCCCAGCCATCCTGTTCATCCCCTACTGCCTCCTGGCACAAGGGTGGCAGAAGGGGTTGGCCAGGTCAGGCACTGACCAAGGATACAAACCCATCATTAGAAGGCCCACCTAGTCAGACCAACTTTTGAACCTTCAGCACCAGTGACAGCAGTAGTATCAGTGCGCCATCAAGGGATAGATAAGGAGTGCCATATGGCCCCTAGTGCAATACTTTGCCCCAGGGCCCTCAACAACCTGGCACCAACACTGTGTAGCCCTAAAAAGCAAATTATAGCATGAAATAATTCCAGCCCTCATATTTGACGTTGCAGGCTTCTAATGAGGTACCTAAATAATAGTTCAAGACTGAAAGGGAATAAACATGGAGGAATAATTCCAAATTGAGTGCTAAGGAAATATTTCCAAATTAAAACACTGTACACTTTGATAGTTCTGGGAGCGAGGCTGACCTATTACCAGCTGCAGAGAATGAAAAGATCAATGCTCAATATCGCTAAGCATGAGAAAACATTTACCCCAGTTTCACTGTAATGCTGTACTTCCATAAGAATCTCCAAGAGAGCTTACATACTGTGAATGAGCGCCCAAATGGGTAAAAGCTTTTAAGGCAGTGGGGAGCCAAATTATCCATTGGGGAGCAGTCAACGGATCATCTTCACATTATTCTACAAATCCATACAATTATATTCTTCTAGGTTTACTAATGAAAAAATTGCAGCAGTGGCAGTACAGGTATCCCTTTTTGTCTGATGGTCCATTTTTCAACTTTCCACTCTTTCTACATTTCAGTTCTACCCAGAAGACATTCATTCAATGCATGCTCCGTCCTTTCAACCTCTCTCGGAGGTTATAAAGGCTAAAATTGCCCTCCTCCATGTTGATTTGCATATGACATGGTGATTCAAACTATTTTAAAGTCAGAGAGAGAGAGAGAGAGAGAGAGAGTGTCTGGGTCTATTCTCATTTCCAAAGGCATTAATGAGAATCCATTTGCAGAAATCTTTGTGCGACAGCAGGAATTTGCAAGATAAAAAGGCATTTGTAATTTGCTAGCTAAAAAAGCTTCAAAAGCAACATTTGTAAACTAAAAAAAAAGACCAGGTTTCACTTTTCAACTGTTTCCACTTTTCAACACTGCTCTGGTCCCTAACCTGTCAAATGAGCGGAGGACGCCTGTACTAGCCATGCACTGCAGAAAAAAACTAAGGCTGAAACCCTATATGCACTTTTGTGGGAGTGAGCTCCACTGAACACAATGGGACTTGCATCTGAGTAGACAGCTTGTATAGGCTCATCAGATATTACAGGATGAGATTCATTATTTGTGAGGGTTCCGTTCCAAGAACTCACATGGATGGCAAAAAACACACTATAGCAAATCAATTTAAAAAACAAAGTCTCTTTGTTCTGGTGATTTAAAAACAGCCTTGCTTATCTTTACAGTGCGCACAGAGGCAATCAGTGTCTCTCCAGGCACTTCCTCCCTAGGAGGCAGCAATCCCTCCAGGAGCCCCAGCAAGGGGGAAAGAATGCAGAAGGTGATAATCACTGCCATTTAGCCTTCTTTCAGGTGCTCAGGGGGAAGAGAGGAGTGGAGCCTGCAGAGAATGATTGATAGATTGTCAGCCTGCTGCCCTCTCTGGCATTATTAGACTGTTTTCCTTTACTTTAAAGGGCCCTTCTCATCAGCTTTGAGATAGAAAAATCTGTGGATACTTAGGTTATACCTGTAATCACTTGTATGACTGTCTCTCTGCAACAGTAAAAAGCAGTTTTTTAAACTGTGATTTTAAAGGGGTGCATTTTTCCCCTTCTCCAGGGATCAGCACATTCCTTCTCATTTGCAGGGACCATTCATGTTGAGTCAAATCCGTGTATAAAAAATCCGTGTATAACAAGGCTGGACCTGTACATTTAAAACAAAAAGCAAAACAAAACCCACCACTATTGCATATGAATCTGATATCGCTGATACACCCAAAGTTGCTTCAGGTCATGTTGAATCAGGCTTGTTGATCAAATATAGAGGAAGAAAGTAGATTTGTCTGAGATGAAAAGAAATTGCTTCCCCTGCCTATTTTTTTGTGCATTTTTATATTTACACTCTGAATGCACAAATAATTGCCAAATATTCATCAAGTATTTAATTCCGTAATTGGCATGTGAGGATATCTAAAATTTGCTTGTTCTTGCTTGACAGCATTTAATCTCTGTCTCCAGGACCACCTGCTCACATATGAACCTGCCAGTTCTTTCAGCTCATCTGAGGAGGTCCTTCCCTGGGGCCTCCACCTACTGAGCTAAGGCAGCAAGTGACTGACTACCAGGCCTTCTCCATTGTGGCAGTATGGCTTTGGACCACCCTGCCCAGGGCTGTGCACCTACTGCCAACTCTTGGAAGTTTCAGGTGCCAGGTGAAAACCAATGGGATTGTGGTTGCTCACTGTCATTGTTTTTAATGTTCGTTTAGCTACTTGGCTGCTTCTCATGCAGTTATTTGTCTTTGCTTTAAATACTGGCATTGTGACTTCTTGTTAAACTTTAATGCTAAATTTGTTGACCACTTTGGGGGGGAAAAAAGTTTATGATAAGGCAAACTTTAGATATATGACATACAGTAGTTGGCTTGCAATGGTATTAGTACTTAAACATTAAGAACATAAGAACAGCCCCACTGGATCAGGCCATAGGCCCATCTAGTCCAGCTTCTTGTATCTCACAGCGGCCCACCAAATGCCCCAGGGAGCACACCAGAGACATTGTGAAACATTATTTGATGTGATGAAACATTATTTCATCATGTCTATGCAGTTGTGCTTCATTTATGTGGTGACTGGCATGCATATATGTTTTAGTATTTGACTGCATTAGACAATGTTATGGCATTTAGTATTTGATAGTATTTGATAGATAAGATACAATCGTATTTAATACCTGAGTGCAGGGCCACTGAGAGGAATTTTATCAGGGAGTACAAAGTTTCTTTTGGGCCCCTTTGCACGGGGGGAGGGGTGAAACAGAGTGGGGGAGGGCGGTGACAGGGCAAGCAGAATTGGGGCAGGGAGGGACAAAACAGGTGGGAGCAGGGCCTCTGAGCGGAATTGTATCAAGGGGTACAAAGTTCCTTTTGTGCCCCATTGCAAAGGGGAAAGGGTGAAACAGAACAGGGGAGGGTGGTGACGGGAAAGCAGAATGGGGGCAAGGAAGGGCAAAACAGGGTGGGGGGAGGGTGGAGACAGCTGGAAAAGTCTTTGGAGCCCGGGTCCGCCGAACCATGTGGCATTGGCAGCTAGATACAGTAACAAAGAAAACCCAACACACCCCAACACACTCCTAAGTCTCTCTAAAATCTTTTAAATATAGGAAATCATGCAGAAAATTAACATCATCATATTTAGGCTCACACTAGAATGGAAAGTGTCCTGTGCATACCAAAACTTGCTTCTGCATCAGCTGTAGTCTTGCAGCTATGTCCCTGAGCTCCTATATGCTCCTTCTTGATTCGCAGATCCACAAGCCAAAGAGCTCCTGTAGCAGGCCAGTTTCCTCCCAGATTTGACACTGTGTTAAGGAGTGTCATGTATGCATTCCTCAGCTCAGTATATATGGCTTGCCAGTAGCTGCAGCCACATGCTTGTGGTAGTGTCCCCAGCATCCCGTACAAGCAACAAGTCTGAGTAGATAGGAAAATGTAGGATACCAGAACATTTCTGGAACCCCTCCTTGGGCTCCTGGGCCCCCTTTTGGACCCTGGGCCCGGGTACAAATTACCCCCTTTACCCCCCTCTCCTAGGCCCTGTCTGAGTGTAGCACATCTGAGGTAGCACATGAGATTCCATATTTGACGCTTGTCATGATCAAAAGTATCAAGAGATGCCAAGAAGACTAAAGCATTAAAATTTATTTTGAGACAGAATGTTTCACGTCCAAAATGTCACTTGCGATATTGCATTCAACATTTGGGGGGGGGGGGGCAAAATTGGAAGCACTGGGAAATCTCAAGTAATTGTGAACATATGCTTCAAGTCAACTTGTCCACTTGCAATCCTCAGAATCTACCTTAATTTGAACAGTATGAATGCCGTGGGAAAGACTGCTGCAGCTCCAAGGCCAGACTGCTTCCTTCCTGGTGGTGACTGCTAACTCTCCACCTGCTGAAGCAACAGGGTTCTAACCTCAACACACTGCAGATGCTGGGCTAGTGACAGAACCTGGGGAGGGTCAGCAGCACAGCAATGATAACGGCTTCTCCAGGTTGCAAACTGGCAACCCTTAGAGGGAAAGTCTCCTCACTCCCATTCACTCGGTTTTGTTCTGTTACATTTCATCTATTACGACACAGCAAGCAGCGAAGAGACATTGTTGGTTCTTTATTAGCATTGATTCCAGTTTTACTACTGTACTACCTACTTCAGCAGTTCTGCACATGCTGCAAAAGTTTACATATAAACTTGACTTGACCGTGAGCGCAGGAAATTGCCGCATTCCAGAAATTGCCGACACTTAGATCTGTCAGTTGCCAACAAAACAGGTTGGGTTTTGCCCGGCCAAGTCCCACGCAATGTAGTGATTTTCTTACCGGGATTCATGCCTTCCTGTTAAGGATGCATTAACAAATATTAATGATCTTCCCATTTCAAAATAAAATGACGTCGCCGATAAGCATCCTGAACAAGAAGCAGGTTTCAGAATATTATTGTGGGACATGCTGCTGCAATTCTCTGAAATAAGTACAGTATTTAACATCAACTGAAAAACAATATTTTTAAGTCCTGCACAGTCCTAATTGGTTGTGATGTGATGAGGCAGGTTCCAACTGGAAGAGCCAAAATCACTTCCTGTAGTGTAGATGGATCAGCTTACCCACATCTCCTCCAGTACAGGAGATTAACCATTAAGCTACCACAGTAAGGTCGGAAGTTGTGAGAAGAACTTGTGGGAGCTTCTGACTTTCTACAAAGCCTGGTGTGACATGAGAGATGAAGTAAGCAAATATGGAGCGGGGCAGAATCTGTAGCTGCTGCAGATAACGTCTAGTTATTTGGCTCAGGCATAATTTGTGGACTCCTGAAGGTCCTGACTTCTGGAAAGCGGCTCCCAGACTCCACACTGTTACCATAAATTAGACCTGGGAAGCTTGCTCTGTGAGACATTTTGCTAAGCACTAGTTATTTCCCATGAGCAGGACTATTCCCAAAAGAAAAATAATCCTTCATAAAAGAAGGAAGCATCTTTTATGGCCCAAGATAACAATAGTTACTTTAGTATTATCTTGAGAAGCAAACTCTCTCTAAAGCAGGGGAAAAGCTCTCAGCCTACCCCTTCAGCTGGAACATTGATAGATGGATATTAATATTTGCTTGTGCATTTCGGACCTGATGGAACGCCATTCAGTTTAAATGAAAGGCTCTCATTTTCTTCAGTGGTTTTGGAATCAGACCCTCTGACCACACGTTTTTCTTCCCTTTTGGCACAGACTTTTTTTCGTATTACTAGCTGAAGCCCTGTTAAGTTTGACAGTTAGGCCATGAAGAATGAAGCTGGAGAGCTCTGCTTCAGTCCCCATCCCCACTCTCTTAGTTCTCTTTACCTACCTACCTCCCACCCTGCCCAGGGCCAAGCCAGGTGTAAGAGCTCTGGTGATTTCCTCCCTAAAAGGAGGGAGACAGGATCACAGAGGTGTCACACCCTGCCCTGCCTCTGCTGCCCACTCTGAAGTTCCCTAGACCAGCCATTTTCAACCACCATGCTGTGGCACCCTGGTGTGCCATGGATGGTGTGCAGGTGTGTCACGAGAGTCATTGGTTAGTAGGGGAGAGTCATTGGTTAGTAGGGCCACTGGGGGATGTGAGCCCCTACTGTCAGTGCGGTGTGCCATGTCAATTGTCCAAAAACTGATGGTGTGCCTGGACAATGTTTGCACCTTCTCAGTGTGCCTTGAGATGAAAAAGGTTGAAAATTGCTACTCTAGATTATAACATGAAACATACTGGCCTACCTTACAGGTGTGTTGTAAAGATGACTGAGATAATGCATGTGAAGAGCTTTGAATGCTTGAACTGGGTTATAGAAACTAGGTTAAGTAACTACTCTGCCCTTGATCTCTCTTGAGCTGCTAAGTATCCACACCCTTGGCATAGCTTATTTAATGTCCCATATATAGTTTGTACTGAAATTTCTACAAGGTCAGTAATATATAATATTTCCAGAGAGAGAGAGAGAGAGAGAGAGAGAGCGAGCAGGAGTGTCTATAGCTCTTATTTATACTGTTATCCTTTAGGGTGGGGAAAAATGACCCATGGTGGAATATAATGCTTGAAGACAGGAGTATGCGAATCTTTGCTTTTGGTGCTGTGTGATGTATAGTCCTGAAATGACATCTTCATCTAGCATGCCTAATGTGCACAGCTATATGTACTTGAACGCGGTACTGTTTAGTCTTGCTTCCTCTGCATGATAAAAGTGTTACAGGAACACTTAGATGGACTTCAAAAATAGGTTTGCCAACAATTGGTTTTTATTTAACTGGGCCTCCTTCTGTGCTTTTTACAGCAGCCTGGCATGCAAAAATCATGCAGGAGAAGGTTTCCAAACACTTTGCCAAGAAAATCTTTACCAGTTAAATTTCTGCATGTCAGGCTGTCATTAAAGGCATTGGAGCAGAGCCAGTAAAAGAAGTTGGCAATCACTTTAATAAGAGCATTTTATGTCTGCTCTGGTCATTAGCCAAACCTATATGCTGAGTTCAGGGAGTATTTTTTTTCCTTCCAGCTTCACTTTTCTGTTTTATTCCTTCCTTCTCTTGATTTTGGCTTTAGCACTACTGCATTAAAGTCTTGCAAGCTGCTTCAAAATAGCCATTAAACGTTGCCTAGCATAGCCAGCAGTGACAGCCCTGTGCACAAAGGGCTCTGGATCGAGCCCTCACTATGTTTGGAAGCAAGATTAGTGATTTATTCATTTAGTTTATTTGAAAAATTTATATCCCACCTTTCCCATTCTGAAGCAAATGCCCAAGGCGACTTACAAAGCTCCAGAATAAATCTACACTGTATCACAACAATAAGTAAAAAAAGAAAAACATCAAGCAAAGCATTAAAACATTGATTTTAACATTAAACATTAAAACAAAACAAAACCTGACACATATTGTTGAGCCATGGGGGAACAAGCTATTCCAGGGAAGCAGTCAAGCCACGGCGCTGTTGCAGAGGTGCAGAGAAATTGCCACTTCAAACACAGTGTCCAAAGTGTTGAATGAGCTTCATTGGCTCCCAGTGGAAGTGTGAGAATCTATCTTGTGTTTAGTGTTCTATGTGTTGGAAAAGTGACAGCAGGTGATATCAGCCACTCAGTGTGTACAGGTTGAGTCTCGGGGTATTTGCGAGGGTTCCATTCCCAGAACTCATGTGGATGGCAAAAAATCACATTAAAGCAAATCCATTTAAAAAACAATGTCCCTTTCCTCAGAAATTTAAAAACAGCCTTGCTGACCTTTGTGATAGATGATAGAGTCATTAAGCAGACAATCCATCAATCAGTCTCCCTCCAGGCGCTTAGAATGCTTCACTCTGAGCCAGGGACTCCTCCCTTCACACAGAGCAAAGTGATTTTCTTTCAAGTGCTCAGGGGGAAGGGAAAGGGTGCTTGCCTTGCAGAGACAGTGATGAATTGTCAGCCAGCTGCCCTCTCTCACATTAGGCTATTGTTAAACAACTGTTTCCCTTTAATTAAGGGCCCTTCTCATCAGCTTTGAGGTAGAAAAATCCATGGATAATTAGATTAATCACTTGCATGACTGTCTCTCTACAACAGTAAGAAAAGCAGTTGTTTTTTTTAAACTGTGAATTTAAAAGGATGCATTTTTCCCCTTCTCCAGGGATCAGCACATTCCTTCTCATTTGCAGGGGCCATTCGTGTTGAGTCAAATCCACATATCAAAAATCTGTGTATAACAAGGTTGAACCTGTACAGCAGCATTTTTCAAACTCTCTAGGAGAGTTTGCACCGCTGTAAGTCCTTGAGGGGGTGGGGGGAAGAAGTGGGGGTGAGGGGAAGGCAGCAGTACTCCCCCAACAGTGGGCTCCCTGCACCCCCAACAGGTTGCTGCAGGGACTGGTGAGTGCATCCCAGTCCCTGCAGCCCTCCTGAGCGGCGCAAGCCTGGGGATTGCATAGCTGCCTCCTCCCTGCCTCCCCCTCCCCCGCTCCTTAAGAGGAAAGAGGCCAGGACTTTCAGGCTGGGGTGTCGCAAAGCCCCATTCTGAAAACCACTGCTGTACAGTATATGGTCAGCAAGTGTGTTCGTGTTGGCTTCCAACAGTAGGGGGAGTTTGTTGTTTGTTGGTTGCTTCTCTCCCTACATGTGCTTAACCTCCCCTTGATTTCTTTTCCTGTCCTCTACCTATGTGTAACAATGGCTGCAGTTCTTGCCCTGTTCAAATAAAGCTCTTATAGACAATTTGCTGTGCATGGAATGGCTTACATAAGAAAAGCCCAGTTGGATCAGGCCAAAGTTCCATCTGGTCCAGCTTCCCATATCTCACAGTAGCCCACCAGATGCCCCAGGGAGCACACAAGACAACAAGAGACCTGCATCCTGGTGCCCTCCCTCACATCCCTCCCTCAAACTTTCCACTCTGCAAAACTGTGAAATGCCATTGGCCACCATGCTGGCAAACTGTCATGGAAACTCTGCAATTGGATCTCTTGATGTCTTTGGTTAAAAGAAGTCCTGGGGCTCTGTCTTGGATTGGAACTGTGGTGCTGGGGGGAGGGAGGCCTCATTTTTTCTTTGGTGCAATTTCCTCAATTTCAATGGCCCCTCCCAATGGGGGGAAAGATAGGTACAATTGTGTGTGCCAATCTTTTTTCCATCTGCAACCAGCAGTGGCTTTGAGGAGAAAGGGTGATTTAAGTTGGGAAGAAGCATGGAAGCGAAGGGTGAGCCCCTCTCCCAGTACTGTGATCACCAGGTCACACACCCTGGATTATCTGTTCGTGGATCATCACCTAGTTTGGGGCTCTTAAGGTGTAGAGAACAGGATGGGGGGATTGAAGAGTCACTCCCCAAAAGTATATCCCCCAAACTGCAACCACCATACTGGCTTTTAAGACACTATGGGTCCCATTGGCATGCTGGCCATGTGCATCTGAGTGTTGAACCACTTCAGTTGGCATGTGGGGGATCGCATGACTCGCATGGGGGCTCACTTTTAAAATATTTTTAAAATTTCACATTGATTAGTATGTCTGAGAGAAAGGCTCTAGTGCCTAATCTTCCCTCTGACATCCTAGTTATTTACGTGGAGGGAATACTGTCTTGAATTAACTCACGTGTATTACGAAGTGATATAGCTTGGACATAGGTTTGCCACCTCAGTGAGAACAAGCTCCAGTTCTCCGATGAAAGAGCAGGCTTGGGCAGTGCTGGTTGTATTTGTTTGCTTACCAGAAGAAGCCAATTTGCATCAAGAATGTAGAAGATAAGAGTGAGTTTTTTGAGCAACGACTGGGAAAAACATGTGAAGCTATTCCACTTAATATGTGTGTATTGGCCAAAGGCAAACTGTGATAGCCTATTCAGTTTTAAGAAGCTCTTGTGATACTACTGCCGAATAGGCAATGAAACTATTTCCGTAAATTCACAGGTTAATGATGGGTCTCAAGATTCCCTTCTCACTCTAGTCCTGCTCAACTTATATATTTATTCAACAGCAAAAAAATTCCATTAAAAAGCAGCATTAATGTAGCCAGTTGGGACAACTGACAGGTCAAAAAATGAGGACATTTACTGTCCCATTAAGCAATCATTAACTGGACACAAAAATCGTATATGTATTCTGTGTTTCCAAATCTCTATAAGGATGTGAAGAACTCTCTGGGAAGTTTTGCTTTCCTTGAAATTCCTCAGATGGTTGTTTTGGGGAGGAATCTCCAAATCTGCCCCAAAATCTTGATTGAGGGGATGTTTAGTGGCACCCCAAATCCAAAGTTGTATTATGAAAACTAGTGGTTGGCAGTGGCAGACCCCCCCCCGCCCTGCACCCCGCAGCAAAGGCCCATGATGGCGCCCCCCCCCTGTGGGCTGTTGCTGCCTCCCGCATGCAAATCCACCACCCTTCCCACTCACCTGAGACTCACAGAGCCTCGCATGACCCAAGGCTGCATCAGGGAAGCCTCTCTGAGGTTCCCTGATGCTATAAACTGTGTTTCTCAGAAACCAGAAGCACTGTTTCCGACCCCGTCGGGAGCCTCAGAGAGGCTTCTGCAGTTGGAACTGATGGTTGGAGTAAGGAAAATAATTGATGTGTTTATTACTATTAAATAATAAGAATATTTATATACCACTTTTCAACAAATTGTTCACAAAGGGCACAATCCTAAACCCTTATGTCACTGCTTTCCAGCACTGGCATAGCGGTGCCAATGGGATATGTGCAGCTTCCTGCAGTTGGGTGGCACTCACAGAGGCCTCCTCAAAGTAAGGGAATGTTTGTTCCCTTACCTCAGAGTTGCATTGCCCTTTTGTCAGTGCTGGAATGCACTGACATAAGGGGTTAGGATTGCACCCAAAGTAGTTTACAGACAAAATCAAATAATTAAATGGTTCTCTGTCTGAAAAGGACTTGCAATCTAAACAGATGTGGAGGAACACTAGCAAACAGCCACTAGAAAACACACTGTGATGGGGTGAAGAGGGACAGTTACTTTCTCCCTCCTAAATATAAGAGGTGCACCACTTGAAAAAGTTCCTCTTAGCCCAGTTAGCAGAGTTATTTTCCTGCATATTTGAATGAGAAATATGCATTTGTGTTTCCATAAAATTCACGTCTGTAATAGCAAAGGCAAATTCATAAATAAGAACTACAAAACGGCACACATAGAAGAACTTTGTTCTCATGAAGCCAGAGATCCCTTGGAATATATATAATACCCAGTTACTAATACTAATACAGTTACTAACACTGGTGTCCATTGTTTGAATCCATCCCTCCCAATTCTGCCACCTCAAATTCCGCCACCCATCCCCTATCCCAGCTGTGCATGCATGCTGGTGTGCACAAACCCCCAGCATGCAACACTGATGGTGTGCATTGGAAAGGTGCGTGCCTGTCCCGCATCTGCCAGAAAACCCCACCCTCTTTTTACACACTCTGAGGAGATCATGGATTGCTTACCTCCTCCTCCAGCATCCAGCACCACTGCCATCATTTCTTCTAGTGATCAATGGAGAGTATGCTGGGAGCTTTTTTTTTCTGCTGGCCACTAGAAGCAGCAGCGGTGTTGAATGTTGGAGGAAGTATTTAGCTGACACCAACGACCTTCACCTCTGCTTATTTCCTCCAGCACCAGTACTGCTGCTTCTCTCAACCAATCACTATGAAAACTGGTGGCCATGGTCACACTGAACATTGAAACATTGCCTTTCCATCCATTGAAACATTGCCTTTCCATCCACCACTTATGAGAAGAGGATGGGGCAAGTCACCAGGAAGGCAATGGGCTAGACAAGGTGGCTGGTGATTGCAGAGTATCTGCCCCAGCCCCACCAGCTTGTTCCCCAGCCAAAACTGCTGCCTCATGTGATATTTTCAACCAGTCTCATGATTAGGCTGCTCCTAAGCAACCAGCCACCAAAAGCCATTTATCAAGTATCCTCAACTACCTCTAGAAATATCAACTGATTTTAATCAATTTGAATGACCACTGAAGAAACATCTCTAGCTATTAGCTCAACAGAAATCTCACAATCTCTTCACTTGAACCAGTACCATAGCATTCAAACCACAATAACTGACTGCTGTACATTTGTGTGTGAACTAGGCAAAGAGTTAACAGCATGACCTGCTGAACTGCATGGATTCTGTCTAATTAGCATGCAATTGCACTGGTCCACTCTGATGCTTCCTCTCTCTCGCCTTATATAGACACATATCCAGTACTTCTGGGAAATCAAGATAGAGGAAGCCATGATGGATCCAACAGGAGTTCCACAAAGACCTTGATACTTACAAAGGTGCACACATATACTCTTTCAAAGCAACTCAGCCCAAGACAGGCTGCACATACCAGTTCAACTCTGAGCGTGAGGAGTTCATTCCCCCCCCCCCCCCCACTCAGAGTGATGATGGAGATCTTCCCTGGAAAGCCTGAATTTCCAAACACGTTGTCAGGAGAGATCACTGTCACCAAAATGGAACTGTCAACCCAAATCATATTTTGAAGTCAAAAGGGTAGGATAAGGCAGCTGGCACCGCATACCCCTTCAGCAGCCTTATCTCACACCAAGAGACAATCTGATGTCTTTTGAGGTGTCGTGTTATGCATGTCTCCCTACTTCAAGAGCTGTCTCAAATGTTCTGAATGACCCCAGACCACTGAAACCATGCATACGTGCTCTATGCACAGCTCCATTGTTTGCTCATAAATGATCTGGAGTTGAGAATAAGCAATGAGGTGGCCAGTGTGTGGATGACACTAAGCTCCTGATGGGATTGTGAAAAGCTCCAGAAGCCTCTCTCTAAACTAGGGGAATGGGCAGCAAAATGGCAGATGCGCTACAATGTAAGTAAATGTGAAGTGATGCACATTGGGGTAAGAAATCAAAATGTCACATATACGCCAATGGGTTCTGACCTGTCTGTGATGGATCAGGAGGCAGAACTTGGAGTGGTAGTGGACAGCTCGATGAAAGTGCCAACCTAGTGTTCTGCAGCTGTGAAGAAGGTCAATTCCATTCATGGAATCAGGGATTGGGAATAAAGCAGCCAATATACAGGCATTGTACAAATCGATGGTAAGGCCACGTCCAGAGTATTGTGTTCAATTCTGGTGCCACATCCCACAGCAGAGCGCCACCAGGGTCAAACAGTCTCAATATTCAGGCCAAATGTCCAGTCTTGGGTGTCCGTACTGTGCTGTCCTTGAGGGAATGGGGATTTACCCAGAGGCTGCATATCATCATCATCATCATCATCATCATCATCATCATCATCATCATCATCTTCTTCTTCTTCTTCTTCTTCTTCTTCTTCTTCTTCTTCTTCCCTCTGCTCTTCCTCTGCCTTCTGCCTCCCCTTCCTCAGTTCTACTTTCCCCTTTCCAGAGCTCCCATCTTTGTTGCCACCCCGCCTCTTCTATTATCCCAGCTGATTCGCTGACTGCTGTCCAGATTCCCTTGTCACTTGAAGATGACATCCTTGCCAAGTCAATAGGGAAGACATGGAGGCTCTGCACAGCTCCATGTAGCAGTCATGGGGGTACTCAGCTTGCCAGAGCTCCTGCTAGCATAGAGAGGACATGGCCTTTGGGTGGCATTCACATTTGCAACAAAAGCGGCCCCTCAGCTAATTGGACGTCAATTGACTCTTTTTCCCACTGGAGGCAAACCATCCATGAAAACAGGATTTGAGACTGTATCCAGGATTTGCATGCATTTGTCCATCCCAAAACAAAAATGTGCATTCGCACACTTCTCAAGCAAGCATCCCCCAAAAACCCAGTGCTATCAGTTCTTCAACATTATACTTTTCCCATGAAGTTCCAGATCTGCTGAACACATTTGCCCTTGTGACATTGGGGTCAGTTGAATGATCAGCAGAATTAAGTGGTAAAGTTTTACTGGACTGTACTATTTCAGACTCTCAGTGGGGGGGTGGAGGTTGCATGCTTGAATGTTCCATAGCTAAATTCTGTTCCCAGGGAAAACTAGGATGTAATGTAGAAGGCTAGGCCAGGCTGGGGGTGGGTTGTTTTTTTTCTCTCTTAAAGGGAGTTTTATCCATTTTCTATGTACAGAGAGCCTTCAAACATAAAGGTATTTTGTTGTAGTCAGGAAGGTACAGTGCAGGAAAGGCTATACCACTTCATTCTTCTATAGCCCAATCCACATGATTTCCACATGTGGAATCCACATGATGTGCAGGCAGATTTCGCAGTCCATTCATGCATCACATAGGCTGCCATTGCTGCGGTTGCTCCAATAGTCTGCTGCCCGCTACTAAAAGTGCAGCAAGCTGGTAAACCCCACACTGGAAGCGATGGGCTGCAGATAAGCCATCAGCGCAAGTAAGTTGGCATTGGGGGGCAGATTGAGGTGGGGATCTGGCCAGACTGGGGGTAGGTGAAGATGGATTTCAGCAGCAGTGCCATCCATAGAATTCTATACACCCATCGTGGGCCAACGCACCCCCTTTGGCCTGACAGATTTGCACCAGCAAAATAGCTGGCTTAGGGCCCAATCCTATCCAATTTTCCAGTGCTGGTGCAGTTGTGTCAGTGGGGTGTGTGCTGCATCCTGTGGTGGAGGGGCAATCACTGGGGCCTTCTCCAGGTATGGGAACATATGTTCCCTTACCACAGGGCTGCATTGTGGCTACACCGGAACTGGAAAGTTGGGTAGGATTCGGCCCTTAGAGCTGAGTAGGCCCTTTGAGGACCAGGAAGAGGCAGAAGAGGTAAGTAAAAATTTTCTTTACTGGCCTCTCCTGGCCAGCCTGGCCCCCAGCTGGCCTGTAGGATGCAGTGGAGGCTGCACCATCATCTCTGCATCACGCAGGCTGGCTGGAGATAGTATTGGTCTCTGAACAGCATAAAGCAGGCTTTAGAAATAGGATTTCAGTCACCCTAAATCTGGCACTTGGTTGCTTCTTTCTCTCCTTATTGCTAATGTCATGATTTCTAGCTAGGCAGAACAGACACTTGAGTCACAGACATGTGCTGCTGGCATGGCTTCAGCTATAATTTGAAATATTCCCTGGTGCTCTGAGAATTGCAAAAGCAGATCTCACTTGATTTTGGGGAAGGGGGAGGACAAAAGACTGTGTCATGATGCATTTAAAAAGACAATCAAGATACCTGCTTGCTACAGAAAATGGGTGTTTTGCTGGTTTGTTTTTTAACCCCATTAGGTTGGCGAGGGAATTGATATTCGGTCTTCCTTTCATAGGCTGAGATAGCAGGCATCCCTCCCATGGCTGAAATGAACTGTCACTCACTTTGCCACCTGTACTTGCCTGACATAATGCTAACTGGCAGTTTGCTAACGTTCCAAATTGCCACCATGCTCTTTAACTCAGCACTGGAATTCTCACTCGGAGTCTGCTGCTTGGCAGTGCTCAACACCTGCTGCCAGGGAGCCTGACAGCACAGTGGAAGGTAGTCTACGAAACAAGCAAGAATGTATTCTAGCACATGGTGAGCTACCAGGTGGAGCTGCTCACAGGTGCTGCTGCTGCTGCCTGAGGCTTGGCATGGCCAGGGCTTCCCAGTTAAGAGCCCAGTGATGGCATCATCCTGGAGGCTTGGAGTGCCATCAGCCTTACAGCTGGCTGTGATTCCAAGGGGTGGGTAGAGGTGATTCCAAGGTGACTGGAGGGTTCAAAAGAAGGAAGGTTGGGGGTGGAAGGAGGATGCAGGAGCAGCAGTGAAGGGAAAGAAAAGAACGGAGATCAAAGGCAAGCAGGAAGAAGAGACAGAGTGCAGACGTAAGAAAGTTGGGAGGTGGCATGATCTGAGAGCTAGGAAGAGAAGAAGGCAATGTGCAAGAAAGAGGTCAGGAATACAACACTAGGAGAAAAGGGAAGCCATTGTAAAGATGAGAACCCCAGAGCTAGCCCTAAGTCCTAAGCTAACAGGTTCATCAGACATTTGTACCATCTCCAGGTTGCCCAGGGTAAGAGACCAGCAGTATTCCCAGGCAGGGATCCCCCTAGGGGAAGTATAGTCCAAAGAGCCTCCATTTGATGCTTTACTTATGTAGACGCTTTACTTATCTAACTAGTTGAAAGTTAACATCCAGCTGAGTTAGTCTAGTAAATTAATCTACTTAGTCTGAGTTAGTCTAAGCAGCGAAATGCTCTAATCCTGGAGAACCTGATTCCATGCCTAAGAACATAAGAACAGCCCCACTGGATCAGGCCATAGGCCCATCTAGTCCAGCTTCCTGTATCTCACAGCGGCCCACCAAATGCCCCAGGGAGCACACCAGATAACAAGAGACCTCATCCTGGTGCCCTCCCTTGCATCCGGCATTCTGACATAGCCCATTTCTAAAATCAGGAGGTTGCACATACACATCATGGCTTGTAACCCGTAATGGATTTTTCCTCCAGAAACTTGTCCAATCCACTTTTAAAGGCATCCAGGCCAGACGCCTCCATCTTCTCTGCCTGTGATTCCCTTCAGTAAATACCTGGCATTGAGTAGCATTGTCCGGCTTTCAGATTTGTTCTTGGGTAGAGATCTACCAAACATAGTTCCCCAACCCAAACAAAAGACCAAAACAAAATTGAAGAAGAGCACCAGCCATTGAACATACATTTCAGTTGGCAGGACTTGGAACACTGACCACTGAGAATTCTGGAGGATAAAAAAGGCTACCAAGCAGTGTTCTGATCTGGAACACTGGTCCTCAACTGGTGTGTTGAGATCCATATATAGGGAATGCTGGAGCGAAGATGGGTTTGAACTGGGGCACCATCTTAAGCTTTTCCTAAAAGTAAACAATACAGCTACAAGTAAGAGGGAAAAGAAGAAAAATAAAGAGGCGAAGAGAGAAAGAGGCATGTAATAACATACATTAAAGGTCAGTTCCCTGTTGGTTGGTGCTAAAGTTGGATCTAAAATCTTAAAGTCTGAAGAGTATTGTTCAAAAAATACAAAAGACCACTTGCCAAGAGGAAGGCAACACTTTTTGATCATCTGAGTGCTCTTGGTCTTTGGCTTAGCCTCATCATAGACCCACAACGCCCCACACTCTTTGGTTGTCTGTCTTGTGAGCAGTCAAATTGACAACATGCCTAGTGCTTGTGATCTCTCTCTCTCTCTCTTTCTCTCTCTCTCTCTCTCTCTTTCTCTCTCTCTGTGTGTGTGTGTGTGTGTGTGTGTGTGTGTGTGTGTGTGTGTGTGTGTGTGTGTGTGTGAGAATCCATTCTACCTTTAGGACCTAACTGTGAGTGAATGGCTAAGAAATATAAAATTCCATCAAATCTTTACTGTCCTCTGAGACCATCAGAGAGGTCACTCTTAACCATGCCACCACTGAGGGAGGTCAGGGGGAAGGCGGCAAGGAATGGGGCCTTCTTGGTAGTAGCACCCTGATTGTGGAATTCCCTCCCCTACGACTCCCTCCTTGAATGCCTTTCAGCCAGACTATAAGATCTTTTTTTGACATTAATTGGCTGACATTTTAAATCAAATTTTCACTGTTTTATGTGATCCTTGGGACTTACTCTGTATTTATTGTTTTCAATTATTTTTTTAATATTATTGTTTTTTTAATGCTGTAAGCCACCTTGATTGCCCTCACTAGGAGAAAGACAGGATATGAATGAATGAACGAACAAACGAATGAATGAATGAATGAATGAAGATGAGTTGCTTTATGTTGATTCCCCTCTCTTATTATTGCTAAATTATCCCCACAATAAAAGTTTGTTTGTTGGACCTTTCACCTTCTTCATTCTCCACCAAACCACTGAACTGTTTGGTTCAGTGCAGCACTGAACCAGCACATTGGTCACTGTGCAGCATCCCTGCACAGAACATTGTTTTCCCTCAAGTGCACGTTACATGTGTTTAAAAGCACACCTGGTTACAATGATCTGCAGATCAGAAAAATACAATGTATGGATTGTGCGTTTCGAGTCTATATGCATAGGCCATTATGCACATGCTCAATCAATGCATAAAAGCCACACATGCAAAGGGGAGGGGCCTGCCAACATGATTCACACACATACAAAAACACTAACATCTGCAGAGATGTACAATGAAGTAATATACACATGTATGTATCAGCTTAGAAAAGGAATCTAAGCTCTATCCAGGTATACAGAGCTTGCGTCCTGAGTACACTTCTGTACTGCAGCGAGTCATGGACTCTTCGCTCACAACAGGAGAGGAACGCTTTCCACATGCGCTGCCTCCGGCGCATTCTCAGCATCACCTGGCAGGACAAAGATCCTAACAACACAGTCCTGGAACGTGCTGGAATCCCTAGTATGTATGCACTGCTGAAACAGAGACGCCTGCGTTGGCTCGGTCATGTCATGAGAATGGATGATGGCCGGATCCCAAAGGATCTCCTCTATGGAGAACTTGTGCAAGGAAAGCGCCCTACAGGTAGACCACAGCTGCGATACAAGGACATCTGCAAGAGGGATCTGAAGGCCTTAGGAGTGGACCTCAACAAGTGGGAAACCCTGGCCTCTGAGCGGCCCGCTTGGAGGCAGGCTGTGCAGCATGACCTTTCCCAGTTTGAAGAGACACTTGGCCAACAGTCTGAGGCAAAGAGGCAAAGAAGGAAGGCCCATAGCCAGGGAGACAGACCAGGGACAGACTGCACTTGCTCCCAGTGTGGAAGGGATTGTCACTCCCGAATTGGCCTTTTCAGCCATACTAGATGCTGTTCCAGAACCACCATTCAGAGCGCGATACCATAGTCTTTTGGGACTGAAGGTTGCCAATGAGAAAAGGAATGTCCGAACTGCAGAAACTGCCCTGAAATTTCCAGTGACATACTATGATGAATCCAGCTGAGAAAATGTAATAATAGGGATTTCATTACAATAAAAGGTGTTAATAGATGCTGTTTTCATCTCTGTTTATAAGCTTACCATATATGCTTCACCATATGTAATTCAATGAGCCGTAAAAGAAATCGTAGTGTCAGTCACAAGCCAGAAGCAACACTATTGCATGAAAAGGAAAATCAGATATGGGCATAAAAAACAATCTCTGGTATGGTTACTCTGAAATCAATTTCCAATCACTGTGTTTTATTTGTATACATATTCTTAAAGAAATAGAATTGGCGCCCCTGTGAAATCTGATTGTCATTTTATCATCTACTCTTTATGCCCGCTCTCATATTAATGTTTTAAAAGAAGATGGAATTGAACACTGAACTGATGTGAATAATTCTTGTCCAGATAGTCTGTCTTTGCTCAATGAAAGACAAACAGAGGCAGAACATGCACACTCACATTGCACAGCTGCCTAATTGCATAATCTCAACCACCCCTCCACACTTGATTGGGATATTTTAAATTTAAAATAACTATTTTAATTGGATGGGGAGCAGCAATTTGGACAAACCCACACCACCACATGATTAGGTGGTGGAGACCCAGTAGGAGGGGAGGAGACAAGATATATAGGCTCATGGCACAAAGAAGCCATTTGGACAAGTATCATCTGAACCAATTCTTGTCTTCATTACCCTGAGCAAAAATCCATTGTAAGGAAGCTGGTCTTCAAGAGACAGTCATTTTGTAACAGATATAAGGACACCTTGATTGTCTGGCTCTCGTTATGCATGAAGGTTTAAAAATAGTTCATAAGGTGGTAGACCAGAATGCTGGCCAGGGATGGATAAAAGGTAGATGGAGATCATCTCGATTACGGGGTGATTTGCAGTAGATCAGTAAGGATTTCAGACAATTGTTCAATGGTAGCAAGAACCACAACAACAACATAAAAATGCAGCTGATAAATGGGACATGAACAGACACAGAAATAATTAAGCTCCCTGCTAGCCAAGCATGTAGCCAAAGGGAGCTTGAGGGACAGGAGCTCTGAGACTTCTATACCAGGAATAGTGATGTCACCAACAGGAGCTCTCAGGTACTCACCAAAGGCTACTGAAAAAACTCCACAGTAAGGGAATTAGAGGGTAGGTCCTCTCCTGGACTGAGACCTGATTGAAGACCAGGAAACAGAGAGTGCATGTCAATGGGCAATTTTCACAATGGAGAGAGGTGAAAAGCGGTGTGCCCCAAGGATCTGTCCTGGGACCAGTGCTTTTCAACCTCTTCATAAATGACCTGGAGACAGGGTTGTGCAGTGAGGTGGCTAAGTTTGCAGACAACACCAAACTTTTCCGAGTGGTGAAGACCAGACGCGATTGTGAGGAACTCCAGAAAGACCTCTCCAAACTGGCAGAATGGGCAGCAAAATGGCAGATGCATTTCAATGTAAGTAAGTGTAAAGTCATGCACACTGGGGCAAAAAATGAAAACTTCACATATAGGCTGTTGGGTTCTGAGCTGTCTGTGACAGATCAGGAGAGAGATCTTGGGGTGGTGGTGGACAGGTCGATGAAAGTGTCGACCCAATGTGCGGCAGCAGTAAAGAAGGCCAATTCTATGCTTGGGATCATTAGAAAAGGTATTGAGAACAAAACGGCTAATATTATAATGCCGTTGTACAAATTGATAATAAGGCCACACCTGGAGTATTGTGTCCAGTTCTGGTCACCACATCTCAAAAAGGACATAATGGGAATGGAAAAGGTGCAAAAGAGAGTGGCTAAGATGATTATTGGGCAGGGGCACCTTCCTTATGAGGACAGGCTATGGCGTTTGGGTCTCTTCAGCCTAGAAAAGAGACGCCTGAGGAGGGACATGACTGAGACATACAAAATTATGCAGGGGAAGGATAAAGTGGATAGAGAGATGCTCTTTACACTCTCACATAACACCAGAACCAGGGGACATCCACTAAAATTGAGTGTTGGGAGGGTTAGGACAGACAAAAGAAAATATTTCTTTACTCAGCATGTGGTTGGTCTGTGGAACTCCTTGCCACAGGTTGTGGTGACGGCATCTGGCCTGGATGCCTTTAAAAGGGGATTGGACAAGTTTCTGGAGGAAAAATCCATTATGGGTTACAAGCCATGATGTGTATGTGCAACCTCCTGATTTTAGACATGGGCTATGTCAGAATGCCAGATGCAAGGGAGGGCACCAGGATGAGGTCTCTTGTTATCTGGTGTACTCCCTGGGGCATTTGGTGGGCCGCTGTGAGGTACAGGAATCTGGACTAGATGGGCCTATAGCTTGATCCAGTGGGGCTGTTCTTATGTTCTTATGTACTGCCTTTGAAATGCTTTTTTCCAAAAACCTTAGCCAAGAAGGAAGCATCTGGCTCAGCAGAAGGGAAACTGAGAAATTAGCTTAGGGGTGTACGTTAATGTCTAAGCCAGGGGTGGCCAGCCTTTCAACTTTAGGTCTCCTGGACCTTGAACAAATGTGTAGAGGAGGTGCAGGTGCAGCTTGTCATCTTGATGACCCTCCTCTATAGGAGGAGTCCAGGAACCCTAAAGTTGAAAGGGCTGGTAACCCCGGTCTACTGTAGACAATTATCTTTTCCAAGAGCAGCCTGAGAGATAGCATGTGGCTCATATTACAGTGAGGACACTTTCCTGTGCAGATTTAGCTGGGAGTAAGTCCTACTAAACACAGTGGAACTTTTGAGTAAACATGCCTAAGTTAGCACTCCAAGGACCCAATGCTATTGGGCTGCTGCAGATCGAGTGGTATACATGCTTTACGGTGGTTGCAAAGTGGGACCCATAATTCAATGCAGCCAGGCCACTGCCACAAGCAGTGAGTGGCTGTGGCCACAGACACAGGAAAGGCCCCAGCTCCAGTAAGTCAGCACAGGGGGTGTGCTGGGAGTGGGTGAAATGTAGCAGGGAGGGGGAAGAGTGGGGTGGAGACTGAGGCAGGAAGAGGTGTGTTTCAAGGCCAGGAAAGTGGCAGTATCAGTGGGAGAAGCACTGCTTATATCCTATCCCCTTTTCCAACCGTGATCCACCTTCTCAGATCCACTCAGACTTGTGCCTGCAAAATCGCTGCTGCAGATTCAAGTAGACCCATTCAGGGCAGAGGCTTACCCCAGGCAAGAGAACAAGTGTTGCCTTCCCTGGAGGAAACCTCTGGGACTGCCCCCTTCAGGATGTGGCATGCACTCCAGTGGCACAGCTATACCAGCAGGGACAGGTTTAGATAAGATTGGGCTTTAATACACCTTTTATAGTTATCTGGGATTTTTTTTTTTTTTAATTTCCAGTTTTCACTTTTCATGCATTTGTTTTAAATTATTGTAACCCACTCTAAGAGTCTGGCATGAAATCAGAGAGATTTTTAGAAATCAGAGAGATCAGAGAGAGTGGTGATCAAACTCCTTTTGGATAAATTGCAGTATCCGCCCTGACCTTGACACCTGGGAAGCTCACCACCAAGGCGGTTCTCACCTTACGCCAACTAATATGTCATCTTGGCACCAATCAAAAGAGGTTTCATTTGCCCAGACGCAACCTGCAATTTAGCTCTCCCCCCCCCCCCCCCCATTATTCTGCTTGGCTGCTTTTTTAAGGAATGCTTACTGAATGCTGTGGGATGTCTAGCTGCCATTTTTATTTCTGGCGTTTTGTATCAATTTTGTGATTTTTTTTAAAATTGCTGTATTGTTTTATCTTTTATTAGGCACCACCCTGGTAGATTTCTGAACCATGGATTTTTGAAGGGCGGCTCAGAAATAAACATTCTCACATTGTTTATTGCCCAATCAAGAACAGAGGCTCAAAGCAAGTTCATGCTTAGCAAATCACCCCAGTTTACTGAAACACACTAGCACAACTTAACCGCACAGCATGAGCAACTGAAAAGTGCAGGCAACTTGTTTCTGCCTTGTTGACAGGTTCCTAAATGTCATTCATCTTTTTGTTTGCTCCATGCACTCCTGTATCCTCAGTTTACACAATCAGCAGAAATGACCAGCAAATCTTTTCCTGGACTCTGCTGCTCCAGGCTGCAAGCTGGGAAATTACATGTTTGATTGCTGCCCCACCAAAAAGAAACACCACATCCCTGCATGCAGAAAAACAGCACAACAGGGAAAAGGCTCAGCTAAATGTATCATATCATGGAAAAGGGCCCAGTGGAAGGGCATATGCTCTTCCATACATACAAAAGAACCCAAGTTCTACCTCTAGGATTTCTGGCTAAAGGCTCTTGATAGCCCACTGGGAAAGGCTTTTGCCTGAGGCCTTGGAGAACTGCTGCCAACCTTCCTGTGTGTCTTGCTGTCTTCATTTGTCCAGTCGGTGGTGATGCACTTTAGGGCCTTCTCCACACTGCAGAGGCAGTCTGCTTGTGAGGTATATGGTAGTAGTTTTGTTTGTTTGTTTGTTTTTTGCCATTTATTCTCAGATGTAGTGAATGTTGGAATCTTTGCCAAATGGCAAGGCTTCTCCATCTTTTCGCAGGGGTAAGCTGGACACCTGTAGTGATAGAAGTCAGGGAGGCTATCAAAAGAGAAAATGCTGTGATATTGGTGACTACAATTATCCTCATAGTGACTAGATAAATGTACATTCAGATAATAAGAAATAAAATTCCATATACGATAAATAACTGTGCCTTAGAGTAGTTAGTCATGGAGCTGACAAGAGGGGAGGGAAACCTTGATTTAATAGTGATCAGGTCTGATTAGTGATTGAGTGTCCAATTCTATGCATGTCTACTTAGAAGTAATTTCCATTATTGTCAACAGAGCGTACTCCCATGGAAGTGTGGATAGGATTGCAGCCAGTGTTTCCAAAATGCTAGGTGGAGAGCAAATTCCAGCACCAGCTTATGAAGGTTTACTTGGAAGTAAATCCCATCATTTTCAGTGGGGCTTACTCCATTGAAAGGACGTTCAGGACTGCAGCTTTCAACACATATGTGCATGGAAATTACCTTAAAAGTCCAGCAGAGTATAACGCTTAATTTCATGAGAAACTCTAAAATGAGGTGATTAGTTAAAAGGGTATCAAAGTGAGAAGGATCTCCTCAAGAAGCTCAAGGGTTATTTAAAACCCCTACAACAGAAGTTCAGATTTTTAAAAGGGTACACCATAGAAGAGAAAGGATGTGAGTAAAGAGGATGCCAGTATGATTAGAGTGCAATGCTGGGAAAGACGTAAATGGCAACACTTCCTTTGAAAGTGAAAGCACTTTAAAAGTGGAAGTCTCAGATACTCAAACGAGGAAAATAATAGCAACAAAACAAATTCAAGTTAATGATCAGACAAGCTGAGAAAGAATTTGAGGTTCAATTGCTAAAGGTATACAAACAAGCATTTATTTATGATGATATGATGATTGTTATTATTATAGCACCATTAATGTACGTGGCACTTTACATAGGGCAGTGTTACTGGTGGTGGATTTTAAAAAATGCTGTTTTGTATTATTCCCTCATATTCATGTAACCCATGAGCACTGCATTCTGCACTCTTTTCTTGGAGTCTCTATATGCATCAGTGAACTATGAACTATGGACACTGCCCATTTTGGAACTTAGCTCTCCACACTCTTGATCTCTGCAACTAAGATGCCAACTCACATATTCTGGAGAGGGAGATAAGGCTGCAAAAGTACTGATGCGCTGATGTAATGTTGCTCCCGTCAGATCTTTTAACTATAGATCTTTTAACTAACTATCTGATCCCGTCAGATCAGTCTTTTAACTATTGTGGCATGCCGTTATGTTTGCCTGATCAGTTGGAGGGTCAGGAAAAGTGTGGAACATCCTCCACCCAAAGGAACACACCCCTAAATACTGACCAATGCAAGCATGACCCCAGACACTCAATAGATAGCTTGCTTAGAGTCCTTCTGCTGGCCCTGCCTCAACCAGTACATATGCACTCCCCCGGACTCCCCATAAATATTGGGAGCCTGCCCAAGTGATTTTGTGATTCAGGAGTGTAGCAGAGACCATTGGTGTCCTTGCATCAGGGCCTGTGAGAAGAGGCCCAGGAGGCAAAGGAAAGGGTCCAAGGTTAAAAAAAATAAAATAAAATAAAATAAAATAAAATAAAATAAAATAATAATAATAATAATAATAATAATAATAATAATAATAATAATAATAATAATAAAAGGAGGCCTAGAAGCCAAAAGAGGACAGCTGGAAATTTTGTGGGATCTCATAAAATGTTTGCATATATTGTAGGAAGACTAGCATTCACATTTTGTGTAAGCTACATGGTTTTAGATATTGTGATTTGTAGAAATTCTGATATAATGAATTTGGAAATTATGATCCAGTGGAGAAGGGTACGGCCCAAAAGAAAGTTTATACCCCCTGATAAAATTCAGGGGCTCTGCGCTTTCCCTTCCCCAATCAGGGCAGCTTTTACAGGGTCTGTGGGGAAAGAGACCTGGAGACAAGTGGGAGGCAGGCAGCCTGCTCTAGAATCACTGGCAACAATGGTCAACACCATCCTTTTTTCTTCTTCTTCATGTGCCTGCTGGCGTCTGCACCAGAGGGAAGGCAGGCAGGCAGAGAGTCACAGCTGAAGGACTTTGATGCCAGCAGACTCCAGTGGAGCAGGGCTGTGCTGAAAGCCCAGTCTGGCACCCAGAGGGGTGGGCAGAGACACAAATAACAGCTGCTGCTCTCCCAGTGCTCAGGTGGCCTGTATATGGGACGGGGAAAGCCTTTCCCCCAGTCCGTCCGTCCCTTTGCTGCTCCTGGAAACCTCTAACAAGATTCGTAGGGGAAAGACAGGCTGAATGGGACCAGGATTGACCAACAGCGTTCTTGATTGACCAATAGCTTTCTTGACCAATCACTATTTACAGTGGATTTCTCCTGAGGGGTCGCAGAGTTCCTATTGCAACCCCTCAGGAGAAATCCACTGTAAATAGCGATGTAACTAGAAAAATAGCTTGTGCCTGGCAGCAAACTCTTGAGATCCCCTTGCCAGAGGACAAAAAGTGTTTTGAAATTTATGCTCTGAGGAAGGAGAATGAAAGTTTGTGCAGGAGTGAGAGAGAGAGAGATTTGTTAAGCCATTTCTACCCAATGTTGCATCTACGCAACAGGGACCAAATGTGTACACCAGCTGGCCTGCGGAAATGGGTTAACTCGTCTCTTTAATGAGGTTGTGGGTCTGCTGGGCCTGGGAACTACATTTCCAAGAGGCCCTGCTGTGATCTGGGACTCTGAGCCTGAAAGGAGGAGGAGGTCTTGCCAGAGGGCTGGAAAAGGAGGGAATCAGAAGGCCAGAGCCCTGTGAGAGAGGAAGGCCTATGAGCAGGCGGGTGAAGGCCCAGCAAGGAATGGAAGTGGCAGGTTGGGGAGAGGGAGAGAGAGCTGCAGCTCTGTGGTTGCACAGGCTGCACTAGGGAAGGCCAGAAAAGAAGGGCTGAGTGGACTCTCCTTCTGCAGCTGTGAAGTGAGACCTGTGCTGGACTGGCAGCCACCTGGTTTAGGACCTTATGCAGCTCCTCACAGTGATTGCCAGTCCCCCTGCATCGCCTGACCTATTAAACCCTCTGTTCTCATGAGCCACATATTGGGGTGATTGCTGGAGCCCCCCATCCCGTGTTAGGGCAGAGAAGCAAAGCTTCTCTCCCAACCCTCTTCTCAGCCAAGACGACAGCAATTTGGTTCATTGTTTGGTTAGAAAACAGCCAGAAGTGAAGTTGCAAGCATGCTTCTCTCGTGATTGTGTGAAAAAATGGTGTCCAGCCATTGAACCCTGCATGGAGGCCAGCTTGTTCCTACCATTAGAACTCAAAAAGCATGGAGGCTGCCATGTTTTCTAGTCTCAAGCTCAAAAGATAGACAGCTAGCTTGGCGTGTGTGCTGGAAGATGAAAAACAAACACAACCTTAGTGCGTTAGGAAAAAAAAGTAGTGCAGGGGTGTCAAACACAAGGCCTGCAGGCCAAATGCAGCCCCCGGAAGCAATTTATTAGCCCCCCCCCTTATCCTTGGGTTCTCCCAGCTTGGTGATCAGGCTCTCTCACATATCTTGAAAATATGTACAAGATTTGCACAATTTCTCTTCTGTCATTTGCAGATAATGACTTTCTATGTGAGAATGAAGTGCTTATTTCTGGCCTTCATCTGCTTAATGATGTCACTTTCTGCTTAACGATGTCACTTCTGGCTGTCAGTAGACACCATGAATACTAACTTCGGCCCTCTGTATGAAACGACTTTGACACCCCTGCTGTAGTGCTTCTAGAGCTGGAAGCAGAACAATGAACACAGCCTACATTTGAGAATTGTTGGTTTCTAGCCATCAGGACTAATGTCAGTTAGCTTCTAGCTAATGTTAGGTAGCTTCTAGCCATCAGGAGTTCAGGACTAATAGCCTGATCTTCTGTGAATCTCCCAATCTCCCTCTGCAGCCATCACTCCAAATAGCGGAAAGGAGTTCAAATATGTACAGGAAGCAGGTGTAAAAGATTAAAAAGATTCATACAGGTCTCCTTTCTCTTCCTGACAGATAGTACAGAAACTGAAACAAAGCAAACCAAAACAAACAGTTTGATAACAGAAATGGCTGCTGCTCATTCAGGCCAGGTAAGGGGGATTTGCAAATTTGGCTTCTCCTCCTGTAACATTTCTAGCCACAGTCTTTTTGCTTCAGTCTGGACTATCTGTACTACACTAGTTCCCCCCCCCCCCAACAGTCTCCTTTTCCTGTACGCTAAAGCCATCCTTCTTCCTGTGGAAAGCCTAGCTAATCTACCTCCATCCCTTTCCCCCCTACATTTTCCCCATCTCTGCACTTCTTCAGAGGTGTTTCTCTTCCTTCCCCTTTCCTTTTTACCTCCTTCTAGCTGACCTTCCTTAGGACTGTCTTGTGTGTGCATGTTGGTGATACGAGTCCCCCTGTATAATTTAAGAGTGAGTGTGTTAGAAACAGTTCTAGTTAAAACCCCATTTTGGTTCTTAAGAACTTTCAGTAAACTTTGGTACACTTTATTCTTGCCAAAGTACATAGAATGGCCATTATCTTCAATACCTGCACACTGTTGCTTTCCCCCTTGTGTGACACGTTATTTATTTTTGTAAAAAGCACTGCTGGTAACATAGTGCAAGGGCTTGAATGGGTGACCTCCACCAAAGCCAGAGCAGTAGAAAGTGATGTCATGTTTTTGAAAATGGGGAAAATGATGGGGATTATAAGGTATGAACGCCAATGTATAAGGTTCTCAGTCGTGACTATGCTTTCCTGGGAATACACCTCATTGGAAGCACTGGAGCTTACTTCTGGGCTTGCGTGTATAGGATTGTGGTGTCGGTTTGGAAGCTGGAATGGAAGGAAAGGATCCCCTTAGCCTCCTTTCAGGGAACTTGGGAACCTTCATTGGAGCTGGAAACCAAAAAGATGAGTTGAATACAAAGTTGAGAATGAATGTGCGTGAGAATGTGATTTCAAATTTAGAAATGTTTTGAACTTTCATGGAAATGAGTACAATTCTCCTTTTGGATTGCAGCCATGGCCAAGGTAGGTCCAGTGTTGCTAATAGGACATTTCTCCTTTTTCTTACAGGATCCGATTTCATTCACAGAGATAGCTCTGTATTTCAGCAGTGAAGAGTGGGCTCTGCTGAGTCCATGTCAAAGGCTCTTATATGAGACTGTCATGATCGAGAATTATGAAAATGTGAACTTTGTAGGTAAGGATGATCCTTTTGCCCTGAATTGATAAATGCCCAAGGTAGGAACTTTTGCTCCATTAGATGTTGCCAAGGGGAGTTGGTGGCCAGGCTGCATGATCTGGGCATGGCTGCTACTACACCTGATAACCCTACATCCTCCCCTTCTGGCAAGCCCAGACCTGGGTCTTTTGATGAGAAGGGTAGCCTCAACCTGGGGGTGTGATGCAATAAATTAGCTAGAAGTCCCTTGGCTGCCCTTTGGAAGAGGTGGATGATTTGCAGAGCACTTCCCCCTGTGTTTGGGCTCTTGTTCTGTGTGCAGGACCCAGCTGAGAAAGAAACAGCCTAAGTACTCCTACAATAAATAGTGAAGTTGCATTGAGAGCTCAGATGGGAGAGCAGCAGGGGTCAGATATCTCTGAGTAATTTGGAACTTCCTTATGTAGAGCATAGGTTGGAGTACAGACCACAGAAAGAGGAAAATATCTTCACTGCAGACTTATATCAGTGTACTACTGTGATCGCTCTTATAGGATCATGGGAATTGTGATTTGTGAAAAGCTTTGAGAAGTATCTGCAAGAGATGGTGACTGATTCTTCAGGTCCAGTGTTTGCTGTTGAAACCCAGGAACATGACTTTGAAACTGGAGTGATGGCAGGAGGCCTCAGATCCCAGAGGCCTGAAGGAAGGCCACACTTTTAATTGTCAGAGCAATCACCAGCCACCCTCACTCTATCAGTCAGGCCAGACATTTGAAAGAAGCACATTTCATGCATGATCGCACCTTGCTTGCACAGCACATTTGACTCAGTGAAGAAAAGCCACATCCTGGGAGCTTCCTAACTTGAAGCAGAGGCATAAAAAACATTTGAAAACCATAGGTGGCCTCACCAACTTCATGGCCATATTCAATCGAGTCCCTATTGATGAAGCAACTGACCTCCAGAATTAGCTAGTGCACCCTTGGTAAGTTGCAAAACAATACCAGCACTCATTTAGGGCTTATGGATGAGCCATCAAGGGCCATCAAGCTACAAAACCTTGATGAGCTCACTCCATAAAAAGTGATGTTGTAAACCCTAGATGGACTGCTGGCTACCCTGAATCATACTTTGGTTCCTTTGCAGTGTCTCATAGAAAGCATGGTCTGTGCTAGCAGGAAAGCCTAGCCCTCTCTGTACTGTCAAAAGACAAGAGAGTTGGATGTCCTTGTGAAGACAGGCTCTATGCACAGAGAACTGGAAATCCTGGCTCTTTGAAGTTCTATAGTATATCTATCTGCCAAAAGCAGCGAGGTGCCAATTACTGTGAGTTTTGCATTACTTTTAAATTGGGCATCCAGAATGTGTCTGATAGTTACTCCAGGTGAGAATGAACTCTTTATCCAGTAGGAGTGGGAAATATTGGGGCACTGTCATGGAAGATCAGAAGATCCTCAGGTGGATGATGTGGTGTTGACAGCGATTCCATGTTTTGACAGATGGTTGATAGCTCTGGGAAGGGCAGGGCTGGCTCCACAGCTGTAATCAATCAAGGCCAATGGAGACCTGGTTGGACACCTGAGCTTCATTTGACCTTGATGGGGCTCTGAATGAGCTAAGGAGGTAGCTCACAGCTGAGCTGCATTTGCACTTAATGGGACACAAAGGATAAAAGGCAGCTTCAGAAAGACCAAAGGAGCAGGATGCTGACCCAGCTGGAAGCTGGCCCAGAGGAAAACCCAGACCCTGATCCAGAGGGAGATGCTACCTGACCCGGAGGGAACCAGACCAAGAGGGCTACCTGACCCAGACCTACAGGAGAAGGGGACTGCCAGGACTCTGCTGGAGGACACAGAAGACTGGGAAGGCTGGACTGTGCTTTGGAGACCGGATTGGACTTGAATTGGAGGCTTCAGACCTTTACCCACTGAGTTAAGTGGAGTTTTGGGGAGGGAAAGCCTCTGAACAAGAGGACTTGCAGGGAGTGTCTGTGTTCATAGCAATAAATTTGGGTAGTTGCTATAGATAAGGAGTTCATTCCTTTGCACACCACAGTGGTTGTTCTAGAGATAAAGAGGGTGTTAATTAGCCAAAAAGTGGGCATTAGAAGGGAGCGGAGATATTTGGATGGGACAAATTGGCATAGTTGGCAGGATTTGAAAATTAGGATAGGACAGGCGCCTCTTTCAATCACTGCAGACAGTTGCCTATAAGTTGATCTCACAGATAAGTTAAGGGCAGGTTTTGAGCAAAAAATAATGGAATTTCTATGACCCCTGGATAAGTCAGGGGTCTGACTATAGTTTTGTCTGATTTTACCTGAGGCCAGATCCTGAAAAATAACCTACCAGTAATTGTTACCTGAGAACTGTAGTCTATAATTTATTAAAAATGCAGAAAAAGATTCTAAGATACATTTTTATTTAACTTTTTTAATTCTGGTCTTCACAACATCTTTGTAAACACTATTAGAGTAAGTGCACTGTAAACAACATACCAGTTGAACCATGAACCTTTAAGGTGCCTGGTGTGTTAAGCCAGAAGCTCTACATAGAACATGCAACATAAAACATGAAACTGGGAGTGTGTAATTCAGTTCACAGCAGAGAGACGCTCATCAAGAAATGAGCTTCAGCAAGCACAGCTACACAGAGCTGCAACCCTGTTTACTCAGAAGTAGACCCATTGCTTCCCATGGGTGGTATTCTTAAGTCATGGTGCACTGAATTGTAGCTGGGACTTTGTTTCAAATGGAAATGAGGATTCCATCCTGGTGTTTAAAAACCAGTCCCCTAAACTTAGGGGAGGTGAATTTCTTTGAAAATGACTTGCCAGGAATGTTCTGGGTCAGCAGCACAAAGAAAAAAAGGAGGCGCCTTCTCCAAACTGGAAGGGAGTCGAAGGTGCTTATGGGAGTTGTAAGCTTTGTGAGGAGTAAGTGCTGCACTTCCATAGCAGCAACCCTCATATAGACTACAATTCCCATAAGTGCCTTCACTTCTCCTCCTGTTTGGAGAAGAAGCTAAAATGGCTGCCTCTGAATATCGTAATTACTAGTAAAAATTTTCTCCACCCCTGTGTCCTGCTTCTCAGCCCAGTCCCACTGCCCCCCCCCATTTACCAGACAGCTGCTAAGCTTCCCAGAAGCTCTTGCTTTATTTACTGTATTGACCCAGGTATGATTCAACCAAGGTTTTCAGGCGCTGTTTTTTAGCCATAAATTTTTTAACTTGCAGTCAAACAGTTATGGATTAGAGATGGGGTAGGTCAAACAAATGATTTTCCCTTGTAAATGAAATTTTAACTGTAAGCTTTTTTTGTATATCTCATTTATGCCTATGATAGGATTTGGTCCCCCTACCTGCTTCTCAGGTAGCCCTGGCTTTATACTAGGGGACACGCACTCCCAAGAGGGGGAATCACTTTCAGATTCCTAACTTCATGTTCTCCTCCTTTAGTGAAACAAAAGTTGAGGCCCTTTTTTACATCAAATAATTGATGTTTGAAAAATTCCTGCTATTTATGCAGTGTTTGTTTGAAAAGTTCATTATCTTCTTGTGTTTCAAAAAATAAAATGTGTCAAAATTGCCCTGTTATTACATGCTTGAGAATATGGACTAGCTTTGCTCAGTCATTGTACAAGTTGGATTCCAGCACCAATCACTATGATACAGTGAACCCTCAATTTAAAAGACCTTGATTACACAGACTTCAAATGTTGATTTCAGACTTCAGAAATTGACACTTTCTGCTCCACTGAAAATTAGTTGTATACATTTTGCAGACGCACATCTCCATTGACTTCACTGTATTTGGGTTCAATGGACTTTCAGCATTAATAGAACCTCTCCTATTATTCCATTAAATTGAGGGTTCACTGTATTACCAATTTCATATTCCTTATTAGGATCCTTAGTAAGCTCTACCTGTCTGAGGGAAATTCCCAGCACACAAGGGGGAATTGAACTTGCGGCATGACCATGCCTTCCTGAGGGCCAGAATCAGTCCCGCAGGCAATCGAATGCCCACTGTCTGACCGATCCCCTTGAAAAGCTGCAGATGGTGTCATTACTTGGAGCCACAGCTCACTTTGTTCCTTATGCCATTCAAGTCAGGGGTCTAAAGCAGAACTTAACTGAAAGTCCTCATAGTGGAGAGTCGAGGCATTAACAGCATAATCCTTACATGTGTGGTGGATGTCCAAATGATCAGTGAGGGGCCCTGTCACGACAGAGCCAATAGGAGGCAGTACAGGAGTAAACTGTATCCGAACCCAGGGTCAAAGAGGGGACCCAGAAGCCAATGGTGGGGGCCTGGAAATTTCCTAGGATTTTCCATTTTCCTACCTCACCCAGACTCACTGCCCATATGGGATCCCTGCAGCTCTTGCTGCTTGGCTGTTGTTGACACCACTATCTTCTACTCAGGCTCCTGCAAGTCATTCTGTGGGCTGTGCCTCAGGGTCTGCAGCTACAAGCTGTATGTGCTGGGCGGAGGGATGCATACACAACACTCCTTAACATACTGTCAAATCAGGAGGAAAGTGGCCTGCTACAGTAGCACTTTGGCTTGTGAATCCACTTAGCATAAAGGAGTGCATAGGAGCTCAGGGACAGAGCTGCAGGACTGTAGATGTTGCAAAAGTAAGTTTTGGTACTTGGAAAGTTCATGGGATCTCATCTGGTCTTGTGAAATGCAAAAGATGGAGGCTGAGCTGATTGAGAGGTCAGGTCTACTAGGCAAGGAGACCTGGGCTCTGGAGACTATTTTGGTCATTGCCACCTTTGCCCAGTTTTGCCCCCTCCCTGCCCTGTTCCACCTGCCCCCAAAATCCCCATCCCCCTGCACTGTTCTGCCCCCTCCCTGTTTAGGAAAGGGGCCCCAAAAAACTTTGTACCCCCTGAAAAATTCCTCATAGAAGACCTGCTTTGCATCATTCTTAGCATTGTAAAATGCTGCACGAAGCCCTAGCATTAAGACTTGGCAATACTGGTGATCCAGGGCCAGGCTCGCAGAATGCTGCCTCCCCTCAGGAGAGTGCAGCCACTGCTGCCCCCCACCATTGTGTCTGGGGGAGTCTTCTGAGGGATGGAGAAGACTGCTAGAAGCCCTGTCTTCTATGGCCTCTGGAGGAACACCACTTCCGGTTTTCGGGCAAAAACCAGAGGTGACATTTTAGGCCCTTCGAAGGTCTTTGTAGGGCTGGGGAGGCTTCCCTGTCCTCTAAAGGCATCCTCTTAATCATCACTTCCAGTTTTCACCTGAAAACCAGAAGTGGTAAATAAAGGCCTCCTGAAGGCCTACACTGTCAACTCACCTCTATCCTTTTAAAAAAAAAAAGATGAAAAAGATGGGCTCCACTGTGGGGAGCAGCAGTGTGGGGAAGTGGATGGTGGAACAGCAGTACCCTCTCCAGCATGCCGCTTGGGGCATTTGCTATCCTTCTATCCTCCCCAGGTATGCTTGGCAAATTGTCTCCAGAATCAGTAACTCTCTTGGCACTTTCAACTCCCTTTTCTCTCCAGTGCCCTTGGTCTCTCTCCTTCCCTGTCTTAAACTTAAGGACTGGGATCAAAAGAGTAAGACTCCCTTCCCTGAATGTTGTCCTCTTTTCTTACTCTCTTGGTGCACAAAACAAACATTGCAGTCATTCATCCACCACCAACATAGTTGTTAGGATTGAAATCTCTTACTGCATGTTTATTGAACTATTAGTGAAAGGGTATCTTTGGCACACATTATTTTTGAGGCCTGTCCTTTTATAATAAATCTTTAATCTGTTAGATGAAAAGCTCTCTTTCTCTCTCTCAGACTATTCTTCAAAGGGGGTGTTCCTTTTTCTGCACAGCATTGGCTTTAGACCTAGTTTGAGATTCCTTGATCAAGGAGCTGTCTCACTTTGCCTTAGTTACTTTTTCCTTGGAATGGGCAATACTAGCCATCTTGTGTTTTTCTCAAGGAAAACATTGGTTAGATCACTTCCCATGCAACTCCCTTGATAATCACAGAAGCCTACCCCGAGAGGCTAACAGTCTAGATCAGGGGTGCTCAAACTTTCAACTTTAGGGATGCTGGACCTTTAACAAGTGTATAGAAGAGAGAATTGCAGCAGGTGCAACTTGTCATCCCACAGATGACAAGCTGCACATGCTGAAATTCTCTCTTCTATACGTAAGCTTAGGGCCAAATCAGACATTACTGCAATCATGTAACATGGTCCTTTTTTGCTTTGGCCAAGGGTGTCCAAACTTTTTGGCAGGAGGGCCACACCATCTCTGACACTGTGCTGGGGGCCGGAGGAAAAAAGAATGCATTTACCTTTCAAATTTGAATAAATTTATATAAATTTACATAAATGAATATACTAGAGATGGAACTTATATGATGAATGAATGTCTTTTAATAGCTCAAGGTCTATAAAAGACCTTGCACAAAGCAAGGTTGGCCTTTCCTTCACTGCCTCTGCTGCATCACAGATGTAAAACAGCAAGCAGTGGAGGGAGACCTCATCCTGCAGCTCACGCAAGAGGTTGAACAGTCGCCCTCACACTCAGAGCAGTTGTGTCAGGCCAGCACATGCTCCAGCAAGTCTCTGGAGGGCCAGAGGCTCATTGGAGACTGGGGGCTTCCTGTGGGCCAGACTGGGAGTCCCTGAGAGCTGCAAGTGGCCTCCAGGCCGGGGCTTGAGCACCCCTGGCTTTGGCTAATCAAACTTTTAGGATTCCTTGAGAAGATCACCAAGCAAACTGGTAGATGTCATATGCTTGAACTTCCAAAAAGCTTTTGACAACATCTGTTTCCTAAGGCTCCTGAGTAAATGTAATACACTGGCTCCCTGAGTTATGAATGTCCAAGTTACAGATGGCTGCGTCGTTGCTTTTTTGTGCAGGGATGACAGAGTTGGGCTGACAAAAACCAGATGTTTCAACTTCCATATAGACCCCTGAAGCCTAACCGGAATGTAGGAAGGGGGGCTAGTGTAGTTATTGGATAAGAGGACAGGTCTTCTTGTTTATCTTTAGCAGGTCAATGAGCAGGAAGGGGAGGAATATCAATAGTTTTCACAAAGGAGGAAAATATGCAGAGGGTTCCCTAAGGGTTTGTATTGGGATCAGTGTTTTTAACTTGTTCATAGATGACCTGGAGTGGGGGGAATCAGTGAGGTGGCAAAAAGTTGACAACAAAATATTCAGGATGGTGAAATCCAAAGCTGCTCCAAATGTCAGAAAGATCTCTTTAACCTGAGAACTTGGCAACAAAATGGTAAACAAGTTTTAACGTATGCACAAAACCAATTACAAGAGAACAAAATCCAAACCATGCAAACAGAGGTGGAATCTTCATTGACTGTGGCTACCCAGGAAAGAGATCTTGGGATCCTAGTAGGCAGCTCACTACAAACATTAACTCAGTGTGAAGCTGAAGTGGAAAAGACAAGTTTGGTGCTGGGAATGATTCTTCATTCCCAACTCAAAATAAAATGACCAGTATTGTTACACCTTTGCATACATCTATGATGAACTCACATCTGGAATAATGTGAACAGTTCTGGTCAACTCCCATCTTAAAAAAACCCAAAAAACATTGTATCAGAGGTGTTGTCAGGTACTAGCTGAGGGCCTATGTCCAGCAGATGGTTGGGCTGACCCAGTGGCAGTGCCCAGTGTGCCATTAGGAAGTGGATTGGGGGTGTGTGAGTGCAGGGCTTTACCCCAGAATCTCCAGCAACCTGGCCCTGCATTGAACAGCTGGAAAAAGGCCGCAAACATTATCAAGATGTGGAATACCTTCCGCCTGAAAATTCTCAAACATTTGGGGCTTTTAGGAAGAAAAAAAAAAAAGACAGCTGGCGTGACAGAGGCTATAAAATTTGGAATGGTATGGGAAGGGTGGACAAAGATTTCTCTCCCTCACATTATCCTAATCCTCAAGGTGACCTGATGAAGTTAGCATCAGTCGGTTTGAAACAGACATACTTCTGAAAAGGAAGTTATTGCACACAGCACTTTTTCAACCCAAGGAATTCACTGCCACAGGATGTGGCGATGACCACTACTTCAGATGGCTTTAAAATAACTGGACAAATAATTGTGTTTGTCTACTATTATTGGCTATAATTGTTAAATGAAACCTCCATGATCAGAAGCATGAGAGGCTGATACAAGTCATCTAACGCTGGTTGGCAGTGGCTCTCCAGAGCTTGGGGTGGGAGGGAGGTCTTCCCCAGCCCGACATGGAGTTACTAGGGATTCGAGTTCCAGAGACCATCTACATGCTGAGCAGGTGCTCTCCCACTGAGCTCCAGCAGTCCCACCTTATGCTGCTTATGCTCTGATGCCTCTGAATATCAGATGCTGGAACCCTACAAGGAACAGGGGAGAACTGTTGCCTTCCTTCCCTGCTTGTGATCTTCCCAGATGTAGTGCCTGGTGGTTACCTTTGGGGACAGCTGTGCTGGGCTAAGTGGAGACTTCCTTTGATCCTCTTCTCAAATGAGGCTGTAGGTGGCGTTCTCAATCAGAATGTGCATTCTTATCGTCCTTGAGCACACAATCCTTACAACAACCCCACGAGGTGGGTCATTCAGGCTGCGATCCTATACAGCCTTACCTGGGAGTAAGCCCCCCCCAACACAGTGGGACTGACTTCTGAGCAGGCGTGCATAGGATTGCACTGTCAGCCTTGCCCAGAGGGGGCGGGGAGGGGTTGGCCCCGCCTAAGAGATCCCAGCAGGGGTGAGCGTTCTTCCACCAGGGGGGATTCCTAAGCCCCATCCGGGTCCCCTCGTTAGTGCAGCCCAGGCCAGCTCCACCTCTAGTGGCGATTGCCAGGAATGAGCGCGTCCCTGCATTGACGGGTCTTCAGTAATTCCACACCCAAAGTGCTGCCACCCTCCCAACGCCTCCCTCCACTCCACACACACACGTGTCCCTTTGGACATGCGGATGCGCCGCAGCGGCAGATCCCCCCAACCAGGGCTGGGCGGCAGCAGCAACCCCCTGGATCTCCTCCACCCGCGCCCTGCCATCCCCGAGGGGGTGCGCCTGGATCATCGATTTATCTTCGTGCGCATTAAAAGAAACCACCATTAGGTTGGAGAAAGGGGGAGGAGGCTTCCTTGCCAAGCCAGCAGCAGTCGCGCCGCCCCCCCTCCGCTTCCTCCCCCCGCCTTGCACCGCAAGAGGAATACACAATCGCACCGAGACAGGGGAGTTTCGAGCACCCCCTTCCCTGCCCGGAATGCTCCCTCTTCCCGGCTCTCCTGGGTGGGTCGCGGCCATTGCGAGGGGTCTCTCCGGCTGTCCCCCTGGAGGCTCCCGCCCCCTTTCTCGGATGCAGCCTGACGAACTGCTGCCTGCATAAATTCGTGCCCGAGAGGCGATCGCCACCACCAGCCAGAGATCTCCCCCTGCGCCGCCGTCTGTAGTCCAGCTTGCAGCGGGAGGCGACGCTGGGCTGGTGGTGCCTGCGCGCTGCCTGCTGCTGCTCTCCTCCAGCTCTTGCCTCCGCTCTGGCTCCGGATTGGTCTCTCCTCTTTAAAGTGCTGTCCAAGGGTTGGCTGCAGGGCTGCTGAATAACAGGTGCAGTTTGCTGCTCCGTCGCCTCGGAAAGCAAAAAAAAAAAAAAAAAAAAAAGAGAGAGAGAGAGAGAGGGAGGGAGGCAGCCCAGGAATGTGGCCGCCGTCGCTGCTGCTGCTGCTGCTTCGGGGGGAAAAGGGGGGCTGCTTCTTCTTCATCATCATCAGCACCACCACCACCACCCCAGCTCAGGAGCCAGAGGAGAGTCTTTTGCCCCCCTCCTACGGAGACATGGGCTTCGTGATCACTGCTGAATGCGGATCTTTGGGCTAAAAGAGGCACAGGCGCAAGAAGCATCCTCGCCTGGGTGGCGGATTCTTGGGGACTCTGCTTCTCTGTTCCTGCGCGGTGGGGGTCGTGGGGTTGGAGGGGGGGTGAGGCTGGAGAAGAAGACCACGCCGGGATCCTTTTGGGGACAGGGAGGGGGGAAAGCCAGGCGACCAAGGAAGGGAAGAACCGAAGGTAACCCGGAGAAAAAAGGTGGATACTTCTTTTGCTGCTGCTGCTGCTGCTGCTGCTCAAGGATGATGGGGAGAGCTTGGCCGTTTCAGCTGATTCAGCAGCGGCTGTGTGAATGCGTGTGTGTGTCTAAAGGCTGAAGGGGGGCTCGCTAGACCGTGCACTGGATGGGAAAATGTCCTTTTGCTAACTGGCGGCCGATCCCCCCCCCATCCGTCGGATCTTCCTGTTTTTCTCTCTTTCTCCCCAGCCTCCCCCCCTCTTTGCTCCGCATGCTGCTCCCTCCCCCCCGATGCCTTTTCTTTCCCCCGGGGGAGGGTGTGAAAGGCACCTAGGAGGATGAGCGAAGGGGTCGCCTCGCCGCCTGGTGCCGCAGCTGCTGCCGAGGAGGGGGCGGCGGCTGGAGCCGGGGGTCCTGCGGACGGCGATGGGGGCCCCGATCCGGCGGCCCGCGAGGTGCGCTGTAGCGACTGCATCGTGTGGAACCGGCAGCAGACGTGGCTGTGCGTGGTGCCCCTGTTCATCGGCTTCGTGGGCTTGGGGCTCAGCCTGATGCTGCTCAAGTGGATCGTGGTGGGCTCCGTCAAGGAGTACGTGCCCACCGAGCTGATGGATTCCAAAGGGATCGAGCAGGACCCCTTCTTCCTCTCCAAGCCCACCACGCCGCCCAAGAGCATGGAGACCACCACGTCCACCACCGCCGCCACCACCACGTCCAGGACGCCCAACCGGATCAGTACCCGCTTCACCACCCTGACCAGGGCGCCCACTCGCTTCCCGGGCACCCGGGGCCCTATCCGGGCCAGCCCGCCCAGATCCACCACCGCGCGCCACACAGTGGTGCCCCCCACCGTCCTCGCCACCACCACCACCGTCCCCTTCAGCACCACCGTCCTGGTCGCCCGGCCGGCCCCTGGCACCCCGGGGACCCAGCCCTTGCCCATCTGGCCCACTGCGGCATACACTACCTCCTCCTACAAGACCTATCTTCAGGACTCCGCTCCATCCTGGACCTTATCGCCCTTCCAAGAGGCCAGCACCACCACCACCATGCCGGAGGCCAACACCAGCCCCAAATACCGTAAGTGGAGCAAAACTTTGTCAGCAGGGGCAGGCTTCCCCCTGCCGGCTTGGGATGTGACACCCTTGGGGCATTGGCATGACTGAGGTGCGAGCTCTCTTCTTCCAGGTTGTTTCCTTTTCCTCTTGGTTTCAGCCCTGGGGCAGCATCAAGGGATGCCCAGGGTTGGGTTAGCTGTGGCTTTCTTGAAGTTTCTGTCTGGCTTCCTGTCTGTTCTGGATTCCCCACCCCCTTCCCTTCCCTTCCCTTTGAGGTGCCTGTGATGATGGAGCTAAAACCTTTCTTTGTAGCAGCCATTAGAGGTGGAGCTCATGCACCAGAGGAGATCAAGAGGAGCCCACCTTCATCTCCCACTTTCTCCCCCTTGCCTCCCTCCCCTGAAAAAATACACTCTAAGGGCAAAGGAATGCATGGAGTTGGGGACATCAGTGGTCCTCTCAATGGCTGGTCTGGGCAATCTGTGAAAGATGTTGACCTTTGTGATTCTGTGGCTTTTAGGGTGATGAGGAGAAGGAAGTTCACACTGATGAGAACAAAGTGCTTTGGATGAGAGCTTTGCCTCAGTTGTGCTCAGCGCCTGCATGTGCGTGTGTCTCCGCCTTCCACCCAAGCCTCTCCATTCCCTGTTGTAAAAAAAAACACAATCCTCTCCAGCCCATCTGATCCACAGCCCCCTTATGTTGGGTGCTCCACCATTGCAAAATCATGAGTGCCAATGCCATTTCACAGAATGGAGAAGAGCAACATCCCATGAATATATGTGTCCTCTCTGGGAAGCCGCCTTTTCTGTTCTTTTCTGAACAGAAGAACAGATGTGTCGTCTCTGGGAACCAGCCTTTTCTGTAAGGCTGGCTTATCAGATGAGTCCATTGATAGATTATATATATATTCCTCCTGGAATGTGGGTGGATGGCTTGGGATCCTCTTTTGCTCTTAACTGGGGTCCCTGTTTCCTACATGAATGCCCCCCCTTCCACCAAACCCTTTACACAGAGTCTGTCCCCCATCCCCATTTGAAAAGGCATTGGATTGTGTACAGTCTTCTGTGAAGGTTATCTGGGACAAACATCATTTCTCTGCGAAACCAACTTCTGGGTGCTGCTATTTCCGTGAAAACAGTTGTGGTTGCAGTCTGGTGTCTTTTGACTCTCCTTAGATACAGCATAGGAGGCTAGGAATTCTGGCTTTCACCATTAATTTTTCTTCTCACTGAAGATCCAGTTCCACTGAATGGTACCATCTGAAGCAATTTCCCTGCCTTATGCCACCTCCCTTTTTCATCTTAATCTGGGGTTATGCCACTGGTGGGTGTGCTTATTTAAGACTTAGATAGATTCTTTTTATCTGTCTATCTTTCAAAACCTATTTGCTGTTTATCATCTGGAATGGATAATCCATATGCGGAAGCCAAAAGATGCTGTCTTTGGTGAAAGAAGCGGTGGGGGTGGGGGGTGGGGAAGGAGAGACTGGGAAATATCCTGGAGGGTCAATCAGAAAGGGAGTTTGTAAGGCAATATGATACTAGCCATGATCACTTGGGGGTCATATCCTGAAGTCAGTGGGCAAAAGGCTACTGAAAGACTGTAAGAAGCATCTGATAGGTTTTTGTTATTGGCAAGGGGAAAAAACCCTTCTTTTCAGAGAATCAAGCTGTGACTGAAATGTATTAACACCTTCCCCACTCCACTCCCCCTTTCCCTCTTCAGACTGCCTGGTTTTTCATTCATTCTGTGCCCCCCTCCTGCGTATAAACCTCTTCCAGAAAACCTATGTGGTGTTTCCCAACTGCATTGATTTTGTGTAGCTCTGAGGCTGGACTCAGGGATGCTGGACAGGCAGAGTGCTGTGAAATTTGGAAAAGCCACCTTGCAGTTCATTTTCTTCCCTTGTTTTCTCTCCTATGTTCCCCCCCCCCCATCTGTAAGAAAACTGGAAAATCTGCTATTGTTTTCTGTTCTTCCATGCTGAGTTCTTAGATTATAGAACCTGCTTAATACATGACTGTCAGCTACTCCCCACCCAAACTCATTCTCTCTCTCTCTCTCTCCCTCTCTCTCACATGTGCACACACCCTATGACACATATGTGATCAAGGGCTCTTTATACTTGCAAACAACCCCTGGTCTAAATCTTGCTAATCTTAACTATTTGAAAATCAAAGGTTAGATCAGGGTGTTCTCTCCCTCTGCTTTATTCTCCCTCCCCCCACCATGCTTCGCTGAAGCACAAAATATAAGAAGTGCAAATCCACCAGAAATTGACCCTGTTTGAGCACATTGATAGCCCATGATTATCATTAACTGGGGATTAAATAGATTACATAAAAAAGGATTGGAATTTATAGGGCATGTGGAATTTCTCGCTCCCCTTCCCCCTATGAAGCGGCACTATTTTCTGATTCAGATTCAGATAATCTTTTCATCAGGTTACAGTAGGAGCAGAACAGAGTAGCCACGATATTGTAATCTTTCTTTTGAAACATGGGGTGCATGACCCTCTGACCTGATACCTGTATCCGCCATTCACTTTTATCTTTAATGTGTTTTTTTATAAGGTTTTTTTTAGGAAGGAAAAAAACAGATATAAAGGATTCCATTTTCTGAAAATTCCATTCTGGTTACCAGACTTTGCTGTCTGGTCCTGTTCTTCTCCTGACTCTTACTGCTTAATTTTTATTTTTATTTAGGAAAGTCATGGTTCCTGCAGAGTTGTGTGAATATGAAAAATGGGTGTATCGGTGTTTGGTGCTGTAATTCCAGTGTGATCATGTGATCTGGAAAGGCACATATTGAAGGCAAAGATGTTCAAGGCCAATTAGCAATGGCATAATTTAGAAGATGGCCTTTCTTTACAATGACTTGGGTTGTCTTTAATTAACAGCCCAATCCGGTCCCCTGCCAACCTAGACCATGCAGTACTGCTGACAGAGCATGTGCTGCATGCTGTGGGGGGGATGACCAGACTGCCCTGGAGAGGTATATAAAAATCTTTGCTACTTACCTCCCCATAGGCTATCTGGCCTCCAAGTGGTGTCCTAGGATCTGTGTCAGCTGTTTAGCTGGTGTAGGTCCAAGGAAACTTGGGGGGCAGTTCAGGCCGGGGAAAGTGGATAGGATCTTGGCATGCAGGGCTGCCACCAAGATAATTCCCACTTCCTGCCTGGCCCAATTCCTGCCCCATTTGACCCCACTGCCACCTTACCTGCTCTGGCAGGTGATCTGTGGCCCACTCCTGTCCCTGTGTGGTTCCTGGCTGCCATGCTATGACTAATAGGCCACAGAATGGCAGTGAGGCTGGGCAATGTAGTATCACATGATGTGCTAATGTATCGCGAGATCTGTCAGCATATTGCTCTCATAGGATTGGGTCACCAGTCATCTTAAAGGCAGAAAAACAGTGTTGTTGGAGAAATGTCAACTGGGAGAACAGAAATTCTTTCTCCTTATGGTTCCTGCACCCATGGGGTATAGCACACTTCTAGCTCATAGTGGTTTAACAGTCATCATCCTTTGCTTGGGGAACCTGGGAAATTTTATCTTTGTGAGGGGGTTGGTCTTGAGATACTTCACAAATTCTCAGCACCTTGCCAAACTACAATTCCCAGGATAATTTAAGGGAAATCAGAAAGGTTAGAGTGGCATAAAACTGATACAGCTTTTTTAGAAAAGAAAGGCTCTGTGTATATCCCTTTGGTGTGTTTGGAGGAGTCTCTTTGATATGCACTTAGATGATGTTGGAGAGTTTGGATGGCATTTTGGAGGAAAATTGTTCTTAGTAAACTTACTCAGTTTCCTCCAGCTACTCTTTTGAACAAAGAAGAGCCATTTGGTCACTATCCAATGCTTATCAATAGCAACCATAAGCACAATGTCTCTCTTTCAGCATCATCCATAAATCTGCTCTAATTTATTCTTTACTTCATGGATGTCAGCAGTATTGCTCAAAATGGGACACCTGACACGTTTTGTGACCCAGGAGGCCTGATTTGTGGCATGTGGACTGGGAACAAACAAGCTCTGAACTCTGAAGTTGCTTGACTTTTCTACTGAAACAGAAATGTATATAGTACAGACAGCGATAATGGGAAGGTGGAAGAAAATGGTTGTGGCTGGAGGGGAGAAGTAGTATCGCTAGGATGGAACAACAAGGGCACCTGCCCTGGATGCAGACTGGACAGGGACATAAAATGGATACAAATGATCCTGCAGTACAAGTATGTACCACATAGTGACATTCCGGCGACTGACTCACCTGGTGGTTCCTCCAAACTCTTTCCCTCCCTCATTGCTGGCTCAACTGGCTAACTGGCACTTCTTGCACTTTCCTTTGCACTTTTGCCAGCTAGCTGCATTCTTCCTGCTTTCTCGGCTCCACAAGGTATTTTGGAGTGCATTCCAGCTGCCATTAGCAGTTGTCTGGGCAAGAAAGGATGCACCTAATATCAGGGTTTGCAGAATGTATCCCCGCTGTTAAGCAGCATATACCCTCCATATTGGAAATTATGATAATCAGATAACATTTATTGTCCAGAGGCATAGTGAGGGTAGCAGGCCAGGTAGTGCAGCCCCATGGTATTTTCTCACAGGACTGGTGCATACAGCTTGACACAGTAAAGCAAGTTCACTTATCGGACACTGCTGGTCTAATTTGCTTCCAGGATACTGAAGACATGTGACATTGGACAATGACAACCAGCAGGTTCTTTATATAGCTTTTGGGAAGGAGCAGTCTGAGCAGTGAGAACTTGGAATTTCAGCATTAGAATCCTGAACAGCCCATGACCATTCCATTCTTAACCCATCCCAGTGCCAGTTTAAGGTGGGCGTAGAAAGAGTGCCAAAAATCTGCCCTAAGATTGGGCAGTTATGGCACTGGAGGGCAGAATTTGCTGAAAAATGTGGTAGTGGCTTTCCATCCTCTGTTGCAGAAGGTTGAGAAACTCAAGGGGTGGGGCTGGGTCTCTGGAAAAAGCCTTGACAACACACACATGCTTGTGCATGCACATGTACATGCGTGTACACACACACTCAAGGACTGAGAATGACAGGAAGCGAATATTCATTAAAGGAGAATGCACCTTTTTCCTGACTACTACTTTTGTTTGCAATTGCTAACATAAGCTGAGGTGATGGGGGGATACATGCTCTTGTAGGACTGAAAGCATTGATCGAATGTGTAGATTAACTGACAGGTTCATTCACTGCAGATAAAAAAATGGATCAGTGACTTTTAATCTGAAACACCTCTTACATTCAGGGCTGTTGTCACAGTGTGTACTATATATGACTCTTTGACTTAATCAGTGTGCTGTGGTTCATTTTCTAAATAACTTGCTTGTCTTTTGTAGTTGAGAAAAGCTGTAATCTACCAGTAACTCGGAGAGTCAGTTTACAGTAGTTGGTATGCTGTGGTATTTAATCTGTTAATGAGTCTGTTAGATGAAGCAACACAGTCGACTGACTTGGGGAAACTAACTGGTTGATAGTCTTAATTTTTTTCCCCTTTGATATTTTTGGTTCCAGCATGACTTTGTTGCTATGTAAAGCTGAACGATTATACTTCTACTCCATCTGTAAGGATTCATCTGTGTACTGAAACTGCTTCCTCTTGTTTAAATTTATGGCCTAGTAGAGAAACTCAGAGCAGCCAATTCTGGATCACAGAATGCAGAAGAGCCAAGAGATGTCACAAAACTCATAATCAATACCCTTCGGAGAAATGCAACAGAAAGCACTTTATAGGAGAATGAGTTGCTGCTTGAGATGGCTTAATTTTCTTTTTGTTCTCATTCAAAAATGTACAGTTTCCTGACGGTAATCAATTAGGTACAACTTAGGTGGGACAACCTAAAGTGTCAGGTGCCCCATTAGGTGCACCTTGCAATTAGGTACATCAATTAAGCGCAATGCACAATGTGCATTGTTATGATGGGCAGGAAGGCCTGTAAGCTGTAGAGACACCTGCAGGTGGATTGCAAAGAGTGCACATAAGTGCATTCCATCTTATTAATGGAGGTTGAGCCACCCTCTGTCATAGGCTATGATTCATAGCTGGTTAGGAAGTTTTGCTTTTACTGGAACATGGGTACCATATGCAGTTCTTTATTTTTCCAACAGGAGTACATGGTAGTCATCTGCGTATAAGGGAAATGCACATTTAGGGACAACGTTGAAGGGCTACATCTGCCCCGAGGAAGCACAGTATCTGGGATAAGGTATAAGTCCTCCTCTCACAAGTCGTTTCCCAGATGACATGCTTCTCCCCATGGAATATTTTGGGAGCCATCAAGAACTCAATCAGTGGTTGTTTGTACAGCCTCACCCTTTGCATATTTCCTGCCACTGCTTCAGTTTTTTTGTGCAATGCTGGTGCAGGATGGAATTTTGGAAACACTGGAGTGTGATGGTATGTTGGGCTTCTAAGGGCACAATCCTAGCCAATATTCCAGCACTGACCTAGCCACAGTGCAGGCCCAAGGTAAGGTAACAAACATGCCCTTACCTTGAGGAGGTTCCCCTTGACTGCCTCCCACTGCAGGATGCAGTGCACGCTACATTGGCACAGCTATGTCAATGCTGGAAAGTTGGTTAGGATTGCACCATAAATGTGCAACAAAGAGCACAACCAGAGCCAGAAAGGAGCAAGCACACCCTTAACAAGTGCTCAGCCCCATCTGCTCTCCTTCGCCAACTCCAGTTTTGCTAATTCCATCAAAACTCGGGACCTGCTTCAGGAAAGATATGGTTAATGTGAGATAAATTCTTATTTCTTTTTCAGAAGCCTAACTTGTGGGTCAAGGTTTGCTCCCTGAAATGCACTTTGTCCCTTTCTGTGACCCCCTTCTCCATTTTTTTTTTTCTGGTGTCCCTACTGACAAAAACAGAATGTTGTGATGTATAAATAAGTAATAGTTGTTTGGCTACAAGACATAACAAAATGAAGATAGCACACAAACTAAAAACAATACTATCAAGAACTATGATTAGAGAAGTAGACATGTACATTCTAGACCAGTGTTTCTCAAACTATGGGTCGGGACCCACTAGGTGGGTCGCAAGCCAATTTCAGGTGGCTCCCCATTCATTTCAATATTTTATTTTTAATCTATTAGACTTGATGCTACCGTGGTATGTGACTGCATTTGGGGAAATGTAACAGACCTGTACTTTTAACAGGCTTTTATGTATATGCTTTTAACAATGATAGTAAATGGGACTTACTCCTGGGTAAGTGTGGGTAGGATTGCAGCCTAGGATTGTTAAAAATTTCCCTGCTTTATGATGTCACTTCCGGTCATGACATCACTTCCGGTGGGTCCTGACAGATTCTCATTCTAAAAAGTGGGCCCTGGTGCTAAAAGTTTGAGAACAACTGTTCTAGACAGATATACTATATTTGTTATTAATACAATGAATGCTTGATTTAATGGACCTCAGTTTAACAGACTTCACGAATAACAGACATTGTTCACTTTTTAAAAACTAGTCATATATGTTTTGGCTATGCACTGTCATAAATGCATTCAGATTTACATGGCCTTTTGGCATTAACAGACACCCCTTTCCCCTATTAGTCTATTAAATTGTATTATTAGTGTTAGTATTTGTATTATTTAGAATTTTGGTTCAAGTAATCGGTTTTGGCAAATTAATTGGGAGGAGGGGATTCAATATTGTAATTCTAGTGTTATTTAGATAACACTGTACTTTAATGAGAAGGGTATTTTTAAATAATGATTACAGGACTGAAGGAAATGATCACCAGTGAGGTTTACACAGAAGGTAAATCACATGGAGGCCAAGGTGCACACTAGTGAAAGTCTATTCTTTGCATCAAACACCTCCCAATTTAATTGACACACCATTTAGCAATGTGTTGAGACCTTGGTCAAATACAAATTGAAATCAGTGCACTTCTTTCATTGGGCAGTGGATTAGACACTGAACATCTGCAAGGGATTTTGTAATTGAATTAATTTGTAATTGAATTCTGAGCAGAACTCTCCTCCTCTTTTTTTATGTTCATGTGCATACATCCACATCATAATCAGTTTGAATTATGCCTCCTTGGAAAATACATAGTGAAATTGTTATGTACAGGTGTGCACCACTTAACGATGGGGACACGTTCTGCTATCCCAGTTGTTATGTGATTAGGTTGCTAAGTGAACATTCAGCCCAATCTAGTGCCTTTGTTGTGTGAACAGACACTCCCTGCCAGACACTTACTGGCTGCACAGACTACTGGAGACTGATTGCCTCTTCTTTGCATTAAGAGCCTCTCTGTTGTGTAAACAGACACTCTGCTGCAGGCTATGGGAGACTTGATTGCCCCATTAAGAACCTCTTTGTTGTTCTTTGACCACCATCATATATGCAGTCCATCATTATGCGGTTCATTGTTAAGCAGCGCATGCTTGTAAATTATTATCTCCATAAGGACATATGATACTGCTTAAATGAATCAAACTTTGACAATGGCTTCAAAGGTCTCAAGCAGAGATCTTCACCAGTTCCTGCTTGTTGAGTTGATTTTAACTGAAGATACAAAGGACATTCTGCATACATTCTACCACTGAGTTGTAGCCCATTCCTTGAATGTTGGCAACCTTCAGTCTCGAAAGACTATGGTATCGCGCTCTGAAAGGTGGTTCTGGAACAGCGTCTAGTGTGGCTGAAAAGGCCGATTCGGGAGTGACAATCCCTTCCACACTGGGAGCAAGTGCAGCCTGGCCTGTCTCCCTGGCTGTGGGCCTTCCTTCTTTGCCTCTTAGCCTCAGACTGTTGGCCAAGTGTCTCTTCAAACTGGGAAAGGCCATGTTGCACAGCCTGCCTCCAAGCGGGCCGCTCAGAGGCCAGGGTTTCCCACTTGTTGAGGTCCACTCCTAAGGCCTTCAGATCCCTCTTGCAGATGTCCTTGTATCGCAGCTGTGGTCTACCTGTAGGGCGCTTTCCTTGCACGAGTTCTCCATAGAGGAGATCCTTTGGGATCCGGCCATCATCCATGCTCACGACATGACCGAGCCAACGCAGGCGTCTGTTTCAGTAGTGCATACATGCTAGGGATTCCAGCACGTTCCAGGACTGTGTTGTTTGGAACTTTGTCCTGCCAGGTGACAGCTGGCAGGACTGCTATAAGCCCATTCCTTATAAAACGTGATATTACTACATTATTTTATTTTTATCCATTTTTATGCATATGACACTTTATATGCAGTATGAGAGCAAGATGGGTTCCTTCCCCATGGCACTTACAATCTAAATTTTTCTGCAGATAGCTGGAGAGGAGGGAAACCACAGAGAGAGGAGAACAGGTGACAAGCCACAGTGTGAAGAGCAGCACTGGAGAGTGATACATTATCATGTTTCTCCATGCGTGACAGAAATTTTGCCTTCTTTGATGTTTATCATTCATTGTGATTTGTTATATTTATATTGAACTAGTTGCTACGAAACTGAGGCCCAAATCCTAACCAACTTTCCAGCTCTGACATAGCACATGTCCCACTGGCACAAATGCAATCCTACAGTTGGGGGTCAGTCACAGTGGCCTCTTATCTCAGATCTGCATTGCTGAAAAGTTGGTTAGGATTGCTTCCTGAATGGCTCAGTGCATGGGGTGTTGAACCTGGAAGATCCATGTTCCAAACTCAGTGTCATTCATCATGGACTTGGCAAGTTGGGCAGCTATAGAATGAAGAAACAGCACTGTCCCTTCCTGGTGGATATTAGCTTTAGGTCTCCAAAACAGGAGAAACTGATTGTACCTTGCAGGGTTTTGTGAAGATGAATGAGAAAAGGCTGATAAAAGCACCTTGTCAACACTTCTCTTTCCACACAGCATAGTCAACATATTACTTTTCAGATGTATGATTGCTCCATAAAGGCACTGAAGTAATCTTTTCTCTTTTCCTTCCTGTATTTCTTATCAACCTTTGAATAGGTTCTCCGTCTACTGTAGGTTCTCCATCTGCTCCATTCACTAATAGTAAAATGCCTGTTATGATGCTGGATAATGTGCTGTGAATTTGGAGCTCAAGGGCCTCTGATGGGGAGTAGTGCTTCTTCATGTTTCACAGAATTCAACAGGGTTCGTTAGGAATTGCAGTCATCACTATCTGTTTACCCCAATCCCTTGATCTGAATATTTCTGTGCAGGGTTTCATTTCTTGGTGGGACCATTTTTTGATAGCCAGAATTGTGCTTAATTGTGCAAGTAGGTCAGATTTATTTTTTTTTTTTTTTGGAGGGGGTGGGTAGAATTAAACCACAAGTCAGGGGGCACTTGGGGCAGCAAAATAACTCCCTCAAAGCCTAACTGTATAGGCACAAGGATTGTGTGAGGCAGTAGATTAAGAACCAAGTTAGATGTGATACTGGAATCATGTGGAGTGATGGCTCATGGTTTAACTATAATACAACTGTGATGTGTATGTGTGAATTTGGTCAGAGTAGCCCCTGAGAAAAAGAATGAGTTACCTTTTCCCCAGAGGCCATTTTCTCACCTACCTGCAGGGGAAAAGATACCAGATCTACTTATCTTTTCTCCTGTCAGGAAAAAAAATAACTGGGGAGAAGGTATGGCCTGTGGGGAAAGGGTTAAACACATATACCCTAGTCAGTGCTCTCATCAAATTTGGAGTGTGTGTCTGTCTGTCCCCCCAATAGCTGCATTAAAATGCAAACAATACTTGTTGGGTGATACTCCATGAGTTTACATTATGTCTAGTTTGGCTTCAAGGCCTGCAGATTGATTCTACATCCCACTGAAAATGAAGCAAAAAAGAAAAGAGGTACAAAGGCACAATTGAATGGAATAGTTCACTAAATTGCTTGTTCTTGGTTCATATTACTTAAGAATTCAGCTCTGCTTCCATGTTTACAGCTGAAAACTTTGCTTCACCTTTGGTTAAAAAAAAAATGGCCTAAAGCAGTGGTTCTCAAATTCTCAGGGAGAGTTTGAGCCGCAGTAAGCGTGTGCGGGGGAGGCAGCAACCCAAAGCGCTAGATCACGCTGCGTTAACGAAACTGGCTGCGATTGCCATTTTGACTGTCTCCACATGTTGGGGAGCTCTGTGGAGGCTGCTGCAGGCTTTGGTAAGTGGCAGCAAGCCCCTGCGCCCTTCCAAAATGGTGCCATCTAGTGCATCATGTCACTGCCTTCCCCCCCCTCCCCACCACTTAAGGGGGCAGAGGCCAGGGCTCTCTGGGTGGGGCATTGGGACGCCCTAATTTGAGAACCACTGACCTAAAGACTATGCTTCCGGCTTTAAGAACAAGGTTGCCAGGTCTTCGCTTGGGGAAAGCATCTATGCATTTACTGTATGTGTTTTGAGTAGGGTGTCTGACCAGGATTTCTGGCCAGTTTCCAAAATAGAAGATAGCAAAAACTAGACAAAAAAAATAGTTGTATGTTTGGTATTTTTGTGCTCCCACTTCATTATAAATTGTACTTTGTTTCTTTTTTTAAAAAAAACACCCAGAAAATGTTTCTTGTACACATCAGTGAGACCAATCCCCTGCTCAGAAGCATTTTGGTCATGCACCAGTATCTTTCAAAAGAAGTTATATCTGTAAAAGGGACTTCAGGCATTCTGAGGCACTTCAAGTTCTGCACTCTTAGGCACAATCCTAACCCGTTATGTCAGTGCTTTCCAGCACTGGCATAGCAGTGCCAATGAGGCATGTGCTGCATCCTACAGTTGGGTGTCACTCACAGAGGCCTCCTCAAAGTAAGGGAATGTTTGTTCCCTTACCTGAGAGCTGCATTGCCCTTTCTAGCACTGACATAAGGGGTTAGGATTGCACCCTTAGGATGTTAGATTTTTTGAAAAGGCAAACACACCAGAACAAGTTTAAATTGTACTAGATACTATGAAGTACTGCGGAAGATTGCAACCACTGTGCCTCTCACTCTGTTCCTCCATTGGTTGTCTTCGGTGGGAAGCTAGCAGGTTATTAATTTTGCCTTGCAATGGAAAGAGAAAGAAATGGCTGGGGGCATCAGCGGAGACTCAGCAGCCAGAGTCTAACTCAGTATTTTCTATTTATCAAAGCAATTTTTACCCACCTTCCACACACACACAATGGGGTGCCCAAGACAGCCTAAAATATACAATAAAATATACAACATCATAAAATAAAATGTCAGAAGTGCAATAAAATGCTAATTAAAAGGTCAAAAGACACAGCACAAAACACAACAGCAGAGCAGATAAAATAAACATTATAAGAACAAACTCAGTGCTAGGAGACTATAGACAAAAGCAGCATAAAAACAGGGCACATGACATCAGCAATAGCAACACTATACCCAAAAACAAACTTACCCCACAAGGGTGACCAGGTGCAGGAATTTTGGCCAGCACAAACCTTTTGGCAGGCATAAATTTTGGCAGGGTTTTTAAACCTTACCATGTGAAGCTGCACCTGCCAGAATTCCCTCTTCTGTTCAATGGTTAAAGGCATAGGCACTTTGGGCCCAATCCTATCCAATTTTCCAGTGCTGGTGCAGTTGTGCCAGTGGGGTGAGCGCTGCATCCTGTTGTGGAGGGTATGGGCCTTCTTAAGGTATGGGAACATGTGTTCACTTAACATGGGACTGTATTGTGGCTACACCGGAGCTAGAAAATTGGGTAGGACTGGGACCTTTGTCCTCCATTTTATCTGGTCACCCTGCACCCCGCTCACTCACCAACACTACAACAAAAAAGACGTCCCCAAAATAAAGGTCTTCAGACCCTGTTGGAAGACCCCAAGGGAGGGCATTGATCTTGTCCAAAGGAAGGGAATGCCATAATTCCAACACATTTTCAGTTGTCACCTTTTCCAAGTAAGGATCCAACCATCCTCTTTCAAAGCTCAAGGTTAGTGCAGCAGAAGTGCTGCCTCCTGTTCTACAAGTCTCCTGCTTGCCTGCTTTGGGATGATACTTGTTTGAAGTTGAGCTTAATTCACCAGGCAGAATAGAAGGGCAAGCAACGGAATCATCTGAGCACTGCATCAGGAGGCAGAACTGCTGTGTGTTTTTCACTGCCCTGGTATTCTTAACACTTAAGAACATAATCTCTGGGCCTGGAGACTGTTTAGAAATGAGAGCCAGCGGGTCAGTCAGAGCACTTGTCTAGCACAGTGGCTAAAAGACTGAGCTGCAATGCAAACCAAGGAGTCCCCAGTCGCCAAAATCCTGATTTTGCCATGGTCTTCCTAGGGCTGCAGTACCAAAAGATATTTACTTGGGAGTAAGGTCCATTGAACTTAGTGAGTGTTACTTTTGAGTAACGAGGTTAAGAACTCAGAACTGCATTTGGCTTGAGACAAGCCACCATCCCTTATTTGCCCCATGGGAATAAGCATACAGGGATGCTAAATGTAAGTGAAGTACCTCTAAAAAGCTGTATATAAGCACTATTGATGTCATATTGTTGTTTTATTATTGATCAGCCATTTTGTTTCTGGGATGTCCACTGTGTTACATACGGGGCAGCCTAAAAATACAATACATGTATCTTAAACCAGAACAAATTATCATTGGCTGCTTTATATGCTTTTATTAAAAAAAAAAAAATTGGCAAGCCTATCTTTGGACTGTGCTCTTGAATTTTTACTTCAACACTTTAAGCACATGTGCTGCCCCATTTAACAGGTTTGTGCAGAAACAGCAGACGTTCTAATTTAAGGACTGTTTGTATAACACTGTCAGCTGCAAGGAAGATGGTATGTATGGTTTTGTATATGTGGAAGAAAGAAAACAGATTCTGTGTTTGAGGCTTTACTGTTATCCAAAGTGATATAAATACAGTAGTCTTTATCCTTTACCAGGGGTCTTCAACCTTTTTTGTGCCACTGCCCCAATCAATCAATAAAGTATGAGACTGGGGACCCACTGCCGATCCTACCTCCTCCTGGGACCCTAGCTACCCACCCAGGCTCCCCCTACCTATTTTTTCTTCACAACAACCCTGTGAGGTAGCAACCTGAGCAAGGCCAGCCTTAGGAGCTGCAGTGCAAGACAGTGAGAAGAGGCTGCATAGGATTATATCAATAACTCAGTTTTGATAAGGCAATTGTTGGACTGGATCCAAGCCCTCTCTTGCACGGGCTTTGAAAGGTTGCCATGACCCCCAAATGAGGCTTTGTGACCCATTTGGGGTCATGACCCACTGGTGGAAGAACTCTGTCTTATACTATGCTGTGTGTATTGTGATGTCCAGTTTCTATGGCCGCAACAGCCATAACAGAATGGGCTGCACCATTCCAGACTACAGGTGGGAGGTAACATTTTCCAGTGCTTCCCTGCTTTAAAAACTCTGTGTGAATAGGTTCTAGTTCAGCTTAATGCACTGTGTGAGCTAGAATTGGTTCTCTAGCTCAGCTCAGTTGCAGTGAAGTATCCAAAAGCGGTACCCCAGACACACCTGCAGTCCATTCCAAAGCTTCATTCTGTTGCTTGTGTAGCAACCACCATGCCGTTTTCAACCAGTGCTGTCTCTGTGATCATTGAAGCACCATTTAAACCAGTGGTGGTCTGTTCACTGTTTGAAGCCCCTTCATGGCTTGACAGCTGCAAATTTCCGAGAGCTCCTCTCCCTATGTGAGTGCCCCCCTACTTGTTAAGGCTGTTCTGGTTGGGGCTTACTAAATGCCCCTATGCTGAGATAAGGTGAAAATATAAGGAAGCAGGGCATTCACTATGGTTGTTCCAAGACAGTGGAATAATTCTACTAGGCCTGGTTGCTGAATTATCCTTCTCTCTTTGGCTTTCTAGAAAAAAATGGGAAATATATACTTTGGGGTTGACCTATGGAAATTGTGATTGTTGATAATTGCAGCACAATACTATGCATGGTAAAATTCAATGGGACTTACTCCCAAGTGAGTGTGTATAGGATTGCAGCCTGTGTTCTGGGTTTATGTGTTTGTTTTAAGTGTATGAATAGATTTTAGTTGCTGGAAGCTATCTCGCGTTTTTGGAGAGGCAGTATTCCAATTGGGGTGTTGTGTCTGGGTACCAGAAGAGATTGCTCAAGATATGTTGGTGCCTGAGGCAGAAAATTCAACTGGTGCCCCCCTCCACTCACTGACAATGGAAAAGTGGTAAACTAAGAGCCCAATCCTAGGCTCAACACGCTGGCTAACTGCCAGCGCGCACTGTCACAAACATGCCGTAAGCACCCGTGCTAGCCCAGTGCTGGCCGGCAGGGAGGAGGTGTTCTGGGAAGGAGGTGTTCCGGGGAGGGGGGAGGCAGGGAGAGAGTGGGGAAGAGGTGTGCCAGGGGAGGGAGCGGCTCGGCACCCTACATGAAAGCTCTTCCCTCACCGCTGACATTTGCAGGGCTACTATCCCATTGCGGGGCTACTTCCTTTACCTGGGAGAAGGGGACAATAGTCCCCTTCTGCTGAGGTGTCGCCCGCAGCTGCCGTAAGTGTGCTGGATGTGGTAGCAGCCGTTTTCGGTGCTCCTGCAGCCGAATGCCACAGGAGTGCAGGATTGGGCTGTAAGGCTGTAGTCCTGTACATGCTTTTTTGGGAGCAAGTACAACTGAACCCAGTTGGACTTCCATCTGAATAAACAGGTGTAGCGCCAAGTCACATGTGTAACTTGAGTAATAATAAACTCAAGGAGACTTACTTTTTAAGGAAGCATGTTGAAGACTAAGGTGGCAATTATTGACAACTTGGAGCCTTCTGGTACCCTAAAAGAAACCACTTCAGGTGTGCCTCCTAATTATGTCTACCTGAATGCAGGGCCTAAGAAGAATTGCACCTGGGGGTACACAGTTTCTTTAGGACCCCTTTCCTTCTCCATGGATCATAATTTCATATGATCCTTGGATCATAATTTTTACAAATTACACTATATAAACCTATGTAGGCTTACACAAAATGTGAACGCTACACAATTTATGCAAACATTTTCTGAGATCTGGGGAAATTTCTGGCTTCCCTCCTTTGGCTCTCAGGCCCCCTTTTTTATTCTGGGCTAAGGTATGATGTACCCCCTGCACCCCATTCTCATGGGCCCTGGCAAGATTGGAAAATATAAGATTCCTGGAAATTTTTTGGGCCGCCTCCTTTATAACCCTGGGCCCTTACTCCCTGCACCCGCTCTCATGGGCTCTGCCTGGATGCAAATGAGAGCCGAGTAGGAGAAAGCGAATGGCAGCCAAGTGGCGGAGCCTTCAGCTTGGCCCATGTAGGCCTGAGGTTCTCACCTGTGACTTAAAAGCAAAACCTTGATGTACAAAGCAAGTGATTATTTCCAATGTTGGCTGCCCTCCTGAGATGTGTGTCTGCTGCTGCAAAGTTCATTCTGGTTTCATTTGTACTGACAGACATAAAGGATTGTTTTCAAAAGCCCTGTAGGTACTGGAATATCTCCTTGAACTTTAATGGTACCTTTTTCACACTATGCATTTTTTCCCTCTTTAAATAGCTCACTCCAGTGGCCTGAAATCATTTTGGATATTTTCTAATTCACATCAGATTTCCCCCTCCCCTCTCTCTCTGAACCTTTAGAATCCTCACTCATTACGCACTGAGACTTGATTGCTGCCTGTTACCAGATAGAGGGGCTCTAGCACTGCATAATAGCATGCCATTAAATTAGCATTAATAGCAGCAAGCTTCTTTCACAGATCGGATCCTTCTCAGGACTCGTAAAGCAAAGCAGCTGACCTAAGACAGTCTTACTCTCTTGCCTTGTCTTCTGCGGTCTCTTTATGGGAACAACAAAGGTTATTTCTCACTATTCCATTTGGAGGTGATTTAGACGCACAGAGGGTAGCTGTGGCTGCTGTTTTCTGAGATACAATCAGGATCTTAATGAAATCAATTTAGAATGATTTATATCCTGTAGCGCTGTGATGTCTCCGAATGACCTTGCAATCCGCAACACCAATATTTTGCTCCTCTTTGCATGCAATAAAAAACCTTGTGTAATTTATGATCTCTTGCTCTCTTTCAAAAGCTAGTTCCCTATATTTCATTACAATTTTGTGTGTAGAAAAGAAACAGAACCCAGGATTTGGCTATGTAGGGAGAAGTTATAGTCTTTTAGGAGTTATGTGGGGCAGAAAACAGGTTATGCTTTCGTTCCTCTGTAGTTCCTGAGCACACCCTTGACTTTCTACCATACAAGTGGATAATGGTTTCCTATGGGGAAAAATGAAAGGCTGTACTTTATCTGGAAAAACTTTTAGTGAGGGTAAAGTCTGCCCACAACTCTTTTTTTTATTACATGAATAAAAAAGAAAAGAATAAAAAAGAGCATTACATGGGTGCATAATTATAAATTACATTTTTTGAAAAATGAAAAAATATATATACATATACACAACCAAAGTTAATCTGCAGATCAACACACTTCATGGGGTTTATATCAAGGAATTTTATATTATATCAATGAATGGCCTCCAGATAGACTGAAATATATCCATGCGCAATATGCCATTCACTCGAATACTGATAAGTGCAAAATATCATCCATCTGTTGGGCATATGTTAGTGGGCATCCTTCCTTCCAATGAAGTAATATAAGTCTTTTTGCTACCATGAGGGCACAGAGAGTCTATTTCAGATGTCTAGGTGTAAGTCTCCAAATAGCAGGTAAACAGTTGAGAATTACATACGTATCTGTAAAAATCAAAGGTTGCTGTAGCACAATCTTTATAATATTAATTATTTCATCCCAAAGTCTGCCCACCACTCTGACACTGAGGGCACAATCCTAACCTGGTCTGCTTAGAAGTAAGTCCTATTTTGTTCAGTGGGGCTTACTCTCAGGAAAATGTGGTTAGGATTGCAGCCTGGGTGACCTGGCCCTCACTGACACCACATGGGGTTCAGTGTGCTCTGAATGCAGAATAAACTGAAATATACTGCAGTTCCTAGAAGCCTTTGAAATATGTAGATCCTCCCTTTTATAAAGGTGTCACCCTGTATTTGCTGGGGATAGGTTCCAGCTGCCACAGCGGATACTGAAAACCGCAGATAGAAGTGAACCCTACAAAACGCAGTTCAAAAATCCTCCCCATTGTGCAAATGACTTTTCTTCCTGTGATTGCAGACCTCCTGTTCTTGTCTCCTGTATCTCACTGGCTCTTTGCTGTCTACAAATGCTAGCAGGAAGCATTAGCAGGAAGCATGCTGGGGCAGAAAAGAACACAGCATTAAGCTTTATGAACTCCATGATACACATATTATTTTCAGCCCTACAACTTGCTTCCTGCTTCCAACAGCCAAGCTTTACAGCAGCCAAGCTTCAAGTGATAGCTAAAGAGGGACACACAAAGGTACTATCTATTACAGTGGTTCTGAGTCTATGGTCCGTGGACCACAGGTGGTCTGTGAGACATGAAGAAGTGGTCCACAAGGTCTCAGAAAAAAGATAGCCTTTGATCACGTCTGGTATCTCACTGAGCAAGTGCTCCCACAGAGACCACTTAACTATCAGCTAAGGCTGCAGGGGGAGCACTCACTTGGCGAGACTCTTACCCATGGACACTAGAGCTGGCAGGGAACAGACCACCCTCAGCTGGCACTTCAGTGCCTCGCTGAGCGCTCCTCCATGAGCCCATTTTTAAACCAAATTTAGTTGTATTTTTTTGTGTGCAGGGGGTTGTGCATTGCCTATGGTTCACCAGTATTCCAATTTTTGCCTCAGTGCTCCACGGTTTCCTAAAGGCTGCGGATCACTGATAAGATTTGGGACAAATCTGGTATTTGCTTCTTTTCAAACAATAAACCAGATGAAACCTAATAATAGTAGGCTGCAATCCTATCCATATTTACATGGGAGTAAGTCCCATTGACTAGTTAGTTAGTTAGTTAACCTCTGAATAGTCATGCATAAGATCGAGTTCTCATTCTGATTGCTTCTTACGGGCTTACTACATGGTGTGTAGAAGCGTGTGTATCAAAGCACTGATGCAACTTTTTGAAATAGAAGAACAACTTTATGAGGGGACTGCAAATGAATGAGTGCACAAATGTGGGCATGCAAGTACACTTAGGGCAAAATCCTAACCCCTTATTTCCAGCACTGGCATAGCGGTGCCAGTGGGACATGTGCTGCATCCTGCAGTTGGGTGTCACTCACAGAGGCCTCCTCAGAGTAAGGGAATGTTTGTTCCCTTACCTCAGAGCTGCATTGCCCTTATGTCAGTGCTAGAAAGCACTGATGTAAGGGGTTAGGATTGCACCCTTAAACCCCTTTTCCATCCAGCTTTCGCTGCTCCAAGTTGCAGCACAAACCCTGTCCATGAGTAACTCCCAGGACATTCAATTGGACTGACTCCTAGGTAAGTGTGCATACGCTTGCCCTATATGCACTTACTTGGGAGTAAGTCCCCTTGGACATAGTGAGATTTTCTTTTGAGTCAGCAAGTATATGATTTCACTGTCAGTGGTTGTACTACTGTGCAACTAGTTAAGCACAAATGATTGTATGTTGAGTAAGTAAAAATGGTTTGCTATACTTTTTCTATGACGGTGGTTCCCAAACTGTGTGTTGGGACCCATTGGTGGGTTGAGCCTGATTTTGGTGGGTCACCAAAGGGTGATGGAAAGATCAGATAATGAATTTCCTCAAGCCCTGAGGCTATTCAAAAATCAGATACTGTAGCTGCTAATTACCTTGCAAAGAACTCATCTCTTGCAGTTTGCAAGCATGTGTAGATATCGGCAGGGCTTTTTTTCTAATGGAACGCAGGGGAACGGAGTTCCAGCACCCTTTTGCAGGGGCCCCTCCCCTTCGGAGGCATTGGGGGGGGAGCAAAACAGAGCCATTTGCTGGGTGGGTGCTAGGGGGTGCAGGGTGGGCGGGTGGGCGCCTGGCCCCTGCCTGACCTCACAACAACCCCCTCCTGCCCCCATCTCCAAGCTCTTGCCTGAGCCCAGCCCACCTCCCTTCCCCCTGTGCACACGCGCTGATGCCAAGGAGGAGGACGGACAGCCAGCCAGCCAGGGAGACAGGCTGCGGCACCCACGGAACACCCAAGTACTGGCTTGGCGGCGGAGGAGGAGGGGAAGGAAGCTGGCTGGTGCAGCCCCCCCCCCCCCGCCAATCTGCAGCAGGAGCCTCGGTGTGTCTACTCAGAAGTAAGTTCCAGTGTGTTCAATGGGGCTTACTCCCAGGAAAGTGTCATAGCCTTGCAGCCCGAGTAGACAGGCAGAGGAAGGGCTCTGAGGCTGCAGTCTTCTCCACACTTTCCTGGGAGGAAGCCCCACTGCCTCTAATGGGACTGACTTCTGAGTAGACAGCCATAGGTTTTGGCTCTGAGGCTGCAGTCCTCTCCACACTTTCCTGGGAGGAAGCCCCATTGACTCTAATGGGACTGACTTCTGAGTAGATAAGCACAGGATTTGGCCTATCCTATCCACAGTAAGCCCCATTCACTATAATGGAACTTACTTCTGATTAGACAGGCATAGGATTGGGCTCTTAGGCTGCAATCCTAGGCACTTTCCTGGGAGTAAGCTCCATTGACTAGAATGAGACTTACTTCAGAGTAGACATACCTAGGATTGGGCTCTTAACCCTGGCAGAGATATATATCTGCACCCGTTTTCATATGCTAAACAAAACAAAAAAGCACTGGATATAGGGTGATAAATGCCTGAGGGTCTTTTCTGGTTATTATTATTCATCAATAAAATATTTTAGTCTAGATCTCCTTTTTTAAAAGTCTGGTAAACCTTGTGGGTCTCAATAGAGTGTCATTTTAAAAAGTGGGTCCTGGTGTTAAAAAGTTTGGGAACACTGTCCTAGGAGGTTTTCTTTCCTTTTTTCCCCCCTCCTAAAATCAATTTCTTAAACCTTTAATACACTTAACCTTTGTGGGTTTTTTTTGTAAATTGAGATCTGTTTCTAAGTTGTTGACATCTGCATTTAACTTAATTGTATGTAATGTTGGAGAAGATTAAAATAAATCGTTTCTTAAAAAGGACTACACGACTCTAGAAAACCCCAACAGCACCCCTGCCCTCCCATCAAATCGGTTTGTGTATAAATGGGCTAAGAATTACAGCTAAAGTAGCAGTAAATTATCCCAGCTGTTTGACATTGAATCCTTCCAGTAATAGCTATTAAACAAACAGCAACTAATGGATTTCCTAGATGCTGTGTTATATATGCATGGTTCCTCTCTTCCCTCCCTCACCTCATTTGATATTAGAGAAGAGGGGGAATTAATGCCCTCTCTAAGTCTGCAAGTGGCTTTGCTATAGAGAAACGGGATTTTTATTTGAATGTTGCCGAGATAAACTGTGTGGAATGGGTATGGTAATTTTTTCTTCATTTAATAGTATTGGAGACAAAGGCTTTGTGGTAGTAGGGTTCAATGGGGCAGGAAACTTCACTGAGTGGATTATCCTTATAAAATGCCATTGCTACTGGCTTAGCTTGGAGGTGGCTTCATAATTATTGCATTTAGAAGCTATTTTTCAGGGTCTCTCCTGTGAATGGCTATTCATTTCTGGGTTAGGGCTTTATGTTTTTTCCTCTTTTTTTTTTTTTTTTTTTTTGCTATTTGACCTCTGCCTAAAGAAGGCTTAGCACAGCCATTAGGGATACTGTCTTCTCTTGCTTTCTTTTGCAGCACAGTGTTATGTGTATATATAAATTATCTTATTCCATACTAGAATGCATGTACGGTGACCTGTAACATCAGCTCATTTGCTATCTATTGGCAAAATACTGACCCCTTGCCTCAGCTTCCTGTATATAATAGGAGGATAAACACTGTGGTCTATCTTACGAAGATGTTTAAGCTAAGAATACAAAGATAATGCTTTCCTCATCCCAGTAAAGTACTTAAGATATTTTCAGTTCTCTGGATGTAGAAGCAGAGGCATATCTAGGGTATGGTAAGTAGGAAGCATATCTTGGGCAGCACTTGAAGGGAGGTACCACTGACTTCTGGCTGACTCCTGTGGAGTAGCTGCAAAGCGCAGTGCTGTGCTTGGGGGAGCCTGCAGTGGCTCAGCAGAAGCTGAAAATCAGCCGTAAAAGTTGGATGGTGAAGGAAGGGGGGGCTGCAGCCACTTTGTGAAGCCCTCCTCCGAATTTGGAAGTGATGTCACAGCCCTTTGTCTTCAGAGACTAAGATCTGACATGCTGATGCCGGTCCAGCTCAAGGTGAAGTGGCACCATGGTGGGGTGTGTGTCCCCCCATTTTTGTGTGTGCCCATCAGTGCATGAACACCTGACTTCTGCCGCCACCACCTTTCTCACGTGGCCTATTCTGAGGAAGAGGCCAGTCAAGGAACTGGGTGAGTGGTGGACAAGGAGGTAGCAAACAAGTGCAGGGTTCTGGGCACCCCACTGGAGAAACTTTGCTATCTCTCTATTGCAGAAGCTGCTTCACTAGAAGCTGCTTCTCATTAGTGAGCCAGCCCCACACTGGAGCAATCTAAGGTAGGGCTGGCTATGTACACTTACATTTTAGTAAGAAACATGGGGAACATGGTTAAGGTTGCGCTCATTGTCAATTCCCTTTTTTTCTAAAGGGGGGAAAATTATGGTTGGCAACCTTCAGTCTTGAAAGACTATGATATAAGCCTACAGCACCCAGTATTCCCAGGCAGTCTCCCATCCAAGTATTAACCAGGCCTGACCCTGCTTAGCTTCCAAGATCAGATGAGATCGGGCATGTGCAGGGTAACAGTTGCTATCTATTTACACCTCTTCTCAATTGTTGTGAAGAGTTAAGGCTTCTTGAATTAGTCACTGTGTGGGCAAGAAGTGTTCAATATTCACTCAACTAGAATTGATTTGCCTGCTGCATGCAATTCAAGAAGTCCATAGAACGTTTTTTGTTTTTTGTTTTTGGAAGAACCTTAGCAGGGTAGAAGCAGCAGGCTCAGTCAGAAGGAAACTGCAACATTTGTCAAGGTGCATAAGTGCCAGTCAACCTCCCCCCTTCCCAGATGGAAGGGGACAAGATAGATGGACAGAAGAGAGAAGGCATGAGTGGGTCATGCTCCCCAGGGAGGGAAGTGGGACTTGTTTCTGTCTTTTGTTAAATGAGAGGCCCCAGGAGATGCAGATGATGGTATAAGTGACAAATTACACATAGGATTATGTTTTAATATATCATTTTATATTTATTTGAGATGACTTTTTTTATCCCACCTTTCAATTTTTACACATTTCATTTATATTCTTGCTACCTGCTCCAAGATTCTGAGATGCTTTCATTTAAATGAGTATTTAAATTCTGAAATACTTTCATTTAAATGAGGAATAAATTGGGAATAAGCAACTGGAGAAGAAAACCCTGCAATAATGAAATTTAAAGTTCATTGTTGGTTTAAAGCAGGGGTGTCCAAAGTTTTTGGCAGGAGGACCACATTGTCTCTCTGACACTGTGTTGGGGGCCGGGGGGGGGAAGAATTAATTTACATTTAAAATTTGAATAAATTTACATAAGTTTACATAAATGAATATATTAAAGATGAACTTATATGAATGAATGAAGGTCTTGCAATAGCTCAAGGCCTATAAAAGGCCTTGCACAAATCTAGGCTGGCCTTTCCTTTGCTGCCGCTACTGCATCACAGACGTGAAACAACAAGCAGTGGAGGGAGCCCTTATCCCACAGCTCACGCGAGAGGTCAAACAGTCGCCCTCACGTTGAGAGCAGTTGCGTCGGGCTAGTGTGGACGCCAACAAATCTCTGGAGGGCCAGAGGCTCACTGGAGACTGGGGGCTCCCTGAGGGCCGCATTGAGAGGCCTCGAGGGCCGTAAATGGCCCCAGGGCAGGGGTTTGGGCACCACTGGTTTAAAGTCTTAGTGGCATGTGACTGTGGGGGAATCATGACAGCTCCTGCATTTCAAAATTAACTACTGCAACACTGTAAGTGCTGTATGGGATTGGAATCTCCTTGAATAATCCAAACACTGAAAGATGAGATTGACCAGCATCGCTCTGGATCTGGAACTCATAATTGTTCAGTAGGTTTTGTGGAAATTCACCTACTTTGCAGTGTTTATTATATAGTATCTGAGTGCAATTCTGCCTTTTGGGGTGTGTATTCTTGTCTGAATGAATTTTTATACAATTTTTTTTTCAGTGTTAGGTGTAGATTTTTGGCAAAAGCCCTTGAAGATGTGTGTCTACAAGCAGGAATTTGAGCTAGGTTGAAGGTGTGGATTTAAATTCTTCCTTGGCTATTGGTTTTCTGAGTAGCTTTGCGCAAATCATGATAACCAGACTTCATCCTACTTTTTTCTGCATAAGGCCCATTTCTAGATGGTTATGAAGTCAAATGGGATTAATGCTGGGGTAAATGGTTGAAAACACAGTGTAGGTGTAGCAATAATTATATATTTAAACTGAATTCCAATATTACTCATTATCAAATTATAAATGAATTCTGCCCAAAGCAAAGCACTGAAGGGGTTGGTCATTCATTTCATTAGGTCTATGATTTCTGCTTTAGCCGTGGCTCACCTGTGCAGTGTTAGGTATCCCTTTCCAGTGTCTTTATTGGCATGGAAATCATTCTACTGATGCTACCCATCTCAGGAGATGTCTGTTTAGCTAAAGGCAACCTCCTGTGACTTGAAGAAAGCTATCGGTGGCTATTGCATCTGTTGGTGTTACATATGGGGCTAGTTCTGACCCTCATGTAAAATCCTCTGCATGATGTATCCCTGTGGTGGTATCCGCATGGACAAAATAATGTCCAGTGGAGCCCAACTGAACTGACAAACACTACTTAGAGTAACTTAGCCTTGGAGTAACTTAGCCTCGTGAACTCCTTGAGATCATAGATGTTCAGGCCTTAGAGTCTCCAATCCAAAATGGATTCAGATATGACTCGCCCTGACAATTCTTTACATTGACAAATTTCAAGGCTTTGTAGCAGCCATTTCCAGTTCACTTGTTCCCAAGCAATCCAGTTCTCAGAATGATGTTTCTTAAAGGCTGCTTGTTTCTTGCTCTTTTCCAGCTAGCTAGAATGTGAAAAATGAAGTGCACAGAGATGCATGATTCTGATCCTTAAAATGCACTTACGCTAATGTTAGAGATGTTTTTTTTTGGGGGGGGGGGTGACTGTGTTTGTGCTTCTCTTGCTGTATTCGGAAAAGGGAAGGATTTGAGAGTAGGTAGAAGCAAAAGTATAAAAGCTTTTGGAAAAATAGATTACTATAAAAGTAAGCTTTAAAGAGAGCAGTTTATGGGATTCTAGAAAAAAAAATTACTCTTGCATAATAGTTAGGTTGCATGCTGTGAATATTTTGCCAGTGTGAAAGCAGTTGTGGACGTATTGCAGCGTCTTAGCATTTTTCCTCTTAATGCCAATCCTATAAAAAGATTCTGTAAGATTATATCTAACTAATTAAAAGTATATTACATTGGAATTATTTAACTGGAGATTATTTTCTAGCAATCCGTTTTCAAATCTTGCTTTTCTATTGTGCTGCAACTCAATTGAAGAAAATCATGTGATTGTTTTATAATGCATTTAGATTTTAAATGTGATACCTGCTGAGTCAGTATTTTGTTTACGTGATCAAAGATACCCAAGGTGCTTTTGTGCATGATTACTCTGTATTGGGAATCCATGCTTACCTTGACAGAGAATCCCAGGATATGTTTGCTGTACGTTCTTGATTTACTACTTGTAAGAAAATTTGATTTCCATCCACCATTCCATAAAGAAGTCCGTATAATCAGTTTTGCTCCTGTAGAAGACGAGCTGTTTTCCGAAATTTAGGGCGCAATCCTAACCGGCACTTATGCTGGCAAAGGAGCCCCGGGAGGGTCGCAAACGTGCCGTAAAGCACGTTTGCGCCTCCGTGGGAGGAAGCTGCGTTGGCGCTTCTAGAAATATTTCCTAGTGGCAGGATAATTTAGACAGTGAATGCTGATGAAGGAAACAACTGGAGACTGAGGGTTCTGTGAGTCTTCCCACACAACAGATTGTAAAAACCTCATTGAAAAATGGTGGTTTAGATTAGCCTGACTATGTAAAGTACCTTAAATGCTTTGTAAACCGAGAAAGGCGGTATAGAAATACTTACGTATGTATCTATGATTCACACATGCGGTCTACGGTATGGTCACCACTTGACAATCTTTGCCTTTTACACAAAGCTTTATTTCAAGTCTGTGGGCCCAATCCTATCCTCTCCCCCTCCCCAGTAATGCAGCTGTGCCAAAAAAGGCTTGTGCTGTATCCTTCAGTTGGGGTGGGGATTAAGGGCTTACATATGTATACTTGACTCTTGGTAAGCCCTAGGGTCCCCTATGGGTCTCCTTGGACATACACTACCACTTTTAGATCCACCCCCTTCTGCCACCCCCGTTACTCCCCCTCCCGCTCTCTGCCTAGTTTTGCTCCCAGTCTACGCCCTCCCTCCCCACCCCTGCCTCCACTGCTGCCATACCTGGTCCAGGATCCAGCGGTGGACTTGCGATGCTTGTGGCAGCGCTTTCAGAAAGCGCTTTCCATTGACAGTCATTTCTGACAGCAGAAATGACTTCTGCACAAGGTTGGGCTGTAAATTGCATTAGAGTCATAATACTGTGAGTCTAATCCTATGCATGGAAATGTTCCATTATAGTCAATGGAACTTACTTCCAGGTAAGTGTGGATAGAATTGCAACCTGTATTTTCCAACTAGGCAGCCTGTTAGCCCAGGTGAATGGTATATACACCTAGAGCTCAACAAACTTATTTGACTAAGGGCATTTTTTTTTCTTAATTTTTTTCAAGGGCTTTTCATAAAATTAACTGAGCCCACTGGGAACTTTCAATAAAACTCTTTGGACAAGTGTAATTTTATTTTGGAAACATCTGATAGGGCATCCCACATGAAGCATATCTTGTGTGTGTGTGTATGTTTAATATAGTTATATGTTTATCCAGGAACGAGGACATTTTTCAATGTTATCTTATTTCCTAAGTTAAGCCTCAGTCCTATCCCCTACCAGTTTATGTGGTGCAACATCATCAAAGGAGCACATATTGCATTCTGTGGTGGGGGGAGGGGAGGGACCCAGACAGCCTCTGTTTTTTACTTACCTCCTGGTAGGCTGCTTTTTCACCAATAGGTCTCCTTGGACCCACACCAGTTGTTTAGCTGGCATAAGGAACCTCAGAATGGGGTCTGGGCTGGGGAAGGGGGATAGGATCTTGGCAAGGGCAATTGTTGCTCCTCACCCCAATCTTCCCTTGAACGGAATTGTGCTATTTATTCATAAAGGAGAAAACCTGGCACTTATCTCATTGAAAACATTGATCAGTATATTTCTTGTATTTTTTTCCATGAATTTGTAGAGACAAATCTCTTTGTCTCAGATTTCTTGCCCATTTCTTTCGGTTATTTGATTGCTAGGTTTGATTAGAAGGTTGGAAACAAATGACTACTGATATAGGAAAAACCCTGCTTTGTCCCCGAAACCTGTTGTGTTGGTTTGTGCATTTCTTAACAAGGAAAAGGCATTTGGGGGCATTCTGCCAAATGAAAGGTTTCAATGCTGCAATTCTTTCTATTATTAGCAGCACAGTTAGGCCTGTCTACTCAGGAGTATGTCAATGAGATGTCACAAAGGCAGTGCTTTTGCCCTAACAGAGTCACAGGGATGGGAAGCGGTTTGATGGGGCTTTCTCCCAGGGTAGTGTACATAGGATTGCGTCCAAGGTCATCACTGTAAAATGAAACTGCTAAAAATGTATGCAACACTCCTGAAGATTGCTCCTGGCACAGTGCAGATACTTCTCTCTTTCTTTGGAGTTCTGGTTGCAACATATTGTCAGTACAGTAATAGGTCATCTTTTGACTTTCATTTATTTTGGGTGAATGACCCAGATCTCAAGAGCTGCATGCATCATTTAGCATGTTATCTGCTATGTGTGATGACCAGACTGTGTGTCTCTTCACACTGTCCATGAAGACATAATACTAAATATTTAGTAGAATTGATAGAAATTTTATTAGGGTTTTTGTGGTCATTGTTTTAAATTTCTTGATTTGGGCTGCTGTTTATTTACTTACAGCCCAATCCTATTGGGCTTGTGATGGAATGAGTGTTCTGCCAGTGTAGACTATCTTACAGCAGTTGCAAAAAACTCTCCAACAGCATGCGATTTTGCTGGCACAGGTCTGAGTAAACCTGTCAGCACCACTGAGGCTTACCTCTGTGTAAGGGAACAGATATTCCTTTACCCAGAGGAGACCTCTGCAACTGCCCACTCCTGCAGAATGCTATGGTAGCCATTTTGGCATTGCTGTGTCAGTGGGGGGGGGGGGGATAGGATTGGGTGGTTAATATTATTCCAGAAAGAGGAGTGGGATTTTTTTTCAGAGTTCTGGAGACGGGCCGTAACTGAGGGACAGAGCACCTGCTTTGCATGCTGAAGATTCCAGACTCAGTTCCTGACATCTCCAGTTAAAAGGATCTTGGCAAGTGAGCCTGGGAAAGACCTGTGACTGAGACTCTTAAAGAACTATTGTCAGTTGGAGTATTCAGCAGTGGGGTAGATGGACCAGTGGTCCAATTTGCCACTACAATTCATATCCCTGTGTCTGATGAATGCTTTTCTGCAGAAACACATTGGTGTTCCCTACTGAACTGGTTTCCATTTCCCAACTATTTCTGCTCTTTCTGTCTCTTTCCCTCCAATTCCCATGGATTGTTCCAATGGCACGGGCTTGTTTTGTACATATAGACTTTCTAATGCATTAAGGGTGCAATTAGTTACCCCTGGGGGCTGGGGGATAAGAATAGGCCCTCAGTTTGGCTGTACTTGTCGTAAGAGGCGACTAAGCAGCCACCGGGTAGATGGGACTCGTCAGCCTGGGAAGGCAGCTCATCTGAGAGAAGGAAAACTCTGATCCCAAACCTCCACTGCCTTGTGGCTACATCCAGTTATGGAAAAGGCTTCAGGAGTCAACCTCGAGGCAAAATCCGGAGCTGGAGTCCCTGAGGCAGTTCATGGCTGAACACAGTCACGTTCTGGCAACTCCTGTGACGCCGCTGGAACCAACCGTATTGGCCTCTGCCTTTCCATTGGACCATTTCAGCAATGTGGAGGGGGGGATTTGCTGCATGGGAAACAGTCTCTCCTCCATATCTACTTTACCCAGGCTTCACGCACTGGAGAGAACACTCTGTTCCAGAACCACCATTCAGAGCGCAATACCATAGTCTTCCAAGACTGAAGGATGCCAACAAAAAAAAGGGTGCAATTCTAACCAACTTTCCAGTACTGGCATAGCTGCGCCAGTGGGGCATGTGCTGCATCCTCCAGTTGGGGGGCAGTTACGGAGGCCTCCTCAAGGTAAGACAATGCATGTTCCCTTAGCTCGGAGTTGCATTGCCTTTATGTCAGGGCTGGAAAGTTGGTTAGGATTGTGGCCTAAGTGTTGGAAATCTCAACCACTTGTTTAATCCTCTTCCATTATGTACAAGACTGCAGTGCTTACCCATGTTGTCATATCATGGGGGTTGTGCATTTTCTTGGCTTCTGCATCATTGAATGCTGCTGATGAGGTAACAGAGCAGACCATGATGTCAAGATATTGGCATGGTGTTCTAGATGTTGTGGAGGATGGAATTAAATGCATGACTGCTGTTGCAGTATCTTGTTCAGGGTTCTGCTGAAAGTATTTGCTCTTTGGGGGAGCAATTTTAGCGGGTTAAAGAAGAACTTTTGCATTTGGTGACTTCTTTCAGCAGCACCTGCAAAAATGTTGACTTATTCATATACATTGTCCTCTCTTGTACACACTTTTTCAGTTGACTTTTACCCCAATTTTATAAGGCCTATCTGCTGATGGAGTCAGTGTTCCACCAGTGGATACTGTCCTACAACAGGCACAAAATCCTCTCTGCATGTAGTAGGCTGGCAGAGGGAGGGTGGAATGGGTTAGGACAGAAGGGGGTGGCGATGGGGGCAGGGGGGAGTGTGGATTAGGTCCAGGAAAGGAGTGGGTTCAGCAGTGGTAGCATCTGCCGAAACCAAATTCCCTTCCCGGACCCAATCCCCCAACTCAGATCCATGTGGACTTTCGCCAGCAATATCTGTGGCACAGTGGCATCAGCAGACCTGTCTGTGTCTCAAATGTTTACCCCCAGGCATGAGAACAAATGTTCCTTTAGCCAGAGGAGCATGTGCTTCCATGGCGTGACTGCATTGACTGGGAAAGGATAGCATTGGGCCATTTGATATCACTGGTGTCATAACATGGTCAAATCTAACTGGCTAGATAGTATAGTGATGTAATTTGTGATCCCTGGTTGGCTGAGATCACCCACATGACTCATCTAGGATCAAGGATAAAGCAGCACTAGCCAGATATCAAATGATTAAAAACGTTGTTCTCCCAATTCAAGAAATTTTATTTGCACCCCACATGGCCCAAAAATTGAAATGGGAATATATTCAGTGCAGTTTTTGAAATGTGTAGTTCCAGATTTAAATTGTCAGTTCTGAAAGTTCCATGCGTTCTTTTGATTTTGAAATACCCTTCATATCATTTTGGATAGTCACTTTAAAAAATAAAGTACTAGATGTGATATTAAGCGTTTACGATAATAAAGCGTGGAAGGTCTGCTTTTAGAAGGTACACGTAGTAATAAGATGGAAAACACTATTTGTGTGTTTAAGCTTTACTGTGGATGGAGCTTTTAGCAGCACTAATAAGAAAAGCGATTTTATTCAGCACAAACAGAAGCTGTAAAAGGTTAACTCTTTTGTTGCTTCATGTTTTACTGTGTGAACATAAATGCTGGTACTTGCTGAAATGGACGGATAAATCCTGTGTATGCTAAAACTTAGCACTTAATATGTTCTGTTTACTGGAAGAAAAATGTATGAAAAGAGCTGATGAACCTCTGTGACAAGAGAAATAAAATTAAGTCAGTCTTAATAAAGATGTATTATTTTTTCAAATTCGGTTTTATTTTTTCAGAAATGGGTTCATGCCACTCTTGGCATTCTGTAGGTCCTGGAGCCATATAAAATGGGCTTTGCATTCAAAATGCTGCTTGCTTTCTAGTGCTAAACCAAGTAACCTGAGGAAATTGTAGCCACTACCACTTGGAAGAGTAAGTTGATGGGGGCAGCTCGTTGTCACAGTGCAGTTATCATGCCAGTCAATGATGGTGTGTTCTGTCTCGCAGAAGCCATTGGTTTAGCTTGCTGATGGTCTTCAAGGCAGGCCAGACTCCATTTTTTTTTTCCTCTAAAAGGGAAATTTGTATGCCTTCAAGTGGAGGAAAACATGTTTATCCTTCTGCTCCCATAAGTCAAGGTGGCTTTCAAAAATCTTAACATAATAGCAACACTGTGCGTTCTGGGTGTGGGGGGGAAGCATGTATACTTTCACACTTTAAGTAGGGGCAGTCTTGGGAATCAGGTTGGGCTTGGTGGATAACTACTATGAAGAGACAGTCCTGTCTCTGCTATAGCATGCAGCCACATCAAGGATGTACGCTATACCCTTGGGGGAGTGCATGCAGAGGCCCCCAAGGACCCTATCCATGGATAAGTGAAACTGTGGATACAGTGGCCCCCCTGTATGTGGAAACCCCACTGAAAAATGAAACTAGCAGAACTTTATCAACATTCTTGTAACTTCCCTCAAAGAGATGTTTTGCCTTCATTGGTTAATCCCCAATCTTTGCAGCATTCTCCCCCTGTCTGCAGTTACATCCTCTTCACTCTTGGCTTCCCATGGTCCGCAGCCGCCGCCTCTGCGCAAAAAGGCATTTATGTGTGACTGCAAACTTACAGTTGCACACCAGTTTAGCTGTCATGATTCCTCTTCCACCATCTTCTAAAATCTTCAGTCTGCAGTTTGTAGTAGTGGTGAGAACAGTGGCATCTCTAAGCAGGGTCAGCTGGAGCAAATCACCCAGGTGCCACAGCCTAGAGGTGTGATAGACATGTCGCTTGAGCCCCTGGCGAGAGGAGCTCCGTGCTGCATTTGGCAACAGATGTGCCCTCCCACCTGCCCATGGCTCCAAACAGCTACAAATTGCAGTCCTGGAAGCAATTCGGTGGTGCACATGATGATGTCATCAGCAGTGCCCACCACTGCGTTGTAAGGGGGTGTCGTACAATGGGGAGGGGCATCATCGCCCTAGGGTGGGATGCTCCAGCAATGCCAATGGGTGATAATTCTCTGGCAGAATTTTGTCAGAGATCTTATTGTATTTGCAGAACTACATTTCCCAGGGCTTCACATTGAGAGAAAATAACTCTCTTTAAATCTATATTGCCAGTATATCCATGGAGGAATGCAAGAGTCTTTATGTTGCACAGCTTTATATATAACTTTAAAACTCTGCAGAGTGATTAATTGCCACAAGGGTACTAAAGATTTTCCCTGGCATCCTTTGGCATGAAATGATCTGCAAAAATTGAGGGGAAAAAATTTAAAAGCAAAAGTCCTTAGTCATGTACTGTGTTATTTATCCTTAAAACCGTTAAAATGCCAGTCTGCTTATCCCATTCACAAATGAACCTTGTAATAAACTTTTATGTTTGTTTGTGGTGCTTTCAGTCTCAACTGTTAGTACTCTGTTAATGTGTCAGTAGAGTACAAAGAGCTTCTAAATGTACCACAGCCTTCAGTGTTCTAAGAATTTTTCTGAATCTTTAAATTAATTTTATTCCTCTGCTCCGTCTTTTCCCCTAAAAATCTTTAAACCATATTTCTGTTGAAAACTGTGTACAATTTATTTTTTTCAAGCAGTACACACTACTCTTTACTACACTTACCACCCAATCCTATGACTGATTTACAACAGCAGAATCTCTGTTCAGCTGTCGTAAAAAACCCAGTGATGGTGTGAAGATCGTACCACTGCTGGGCCAGTTGCAGCCACCACAGCTAAAAAGCAGCAGCTCTGGATCCATGCTGCCATGGACATTTTTTCACCTCTAAGGCTCAGTCTGAGCCTGGCAGAGGCCGCGGACAGATATCCATGGCCTCTGCTTGTCTCAAAGGACCCTTTAGAGGTGAGGGGAGCAGAGCTCCCTTCACCTCCGGAGCTTAGGGGTAGGCGTTCCCTCGTATCCACAGATTCAAGTATCTGTGGGGAGTTCTGGAACTGAACCCCTTTGGATACAGGGTCACACCTGTACTTCTCGCTTCCATGAGAATGCAGAAGATCCTCCCATCCTCCAGCATTAGAGTTGTCATCTCTGACTGAAGTGGGTCCTGAAGATTTTCTTTCCCTACATGATCTGAAGTTGTTGCACTGAGGACAAAACACGTAGACGAACAGGCCTTGCTGAGGGAGAATCAGCATGGCTTCTGTAAGGGTAAGTCTTGCCTCATGAACCTTTTAGAACTCTTTGATAAGGTCAACAGGCATGTGGATGCGGGAGAACCCGTGGACATTATATACAGGTGGAGCCTATTTATATGCATTAGTTCCGTTCCGTGACCCAGCTCGATTAAGAAAAAAACGCATTGTGCTAAATTCCATAGAGTTAAGCAAATACGCTGCAGCCTGACACTTGGGGCTGGAAGGAAACTAAGGCAGCTGTTATCAATCCCCTCCCCTCCACTCCTTCGCCTCCCCCTCCTCCGCTCCATACTCAACCCTCACATTACCAACTGTCCCCGCTTCTTTCACAGGTGGGATGCTAAGCTTTTAAGAGTCCAGTCCTATGCATTTCTACTTAAAAGTAAGCCCCATTGTAGTCAATTGTATCAAGCCCCTAGTCTCCAATGAGCCTCTGGCCCTCCATAGATTTGTTGGAGCCCACACTGGCCAGATGCAACTGCCCTCAGCATGAGGGCAACTGTTTGGCCTCTTGAGTGAGCTGTGGGATGAGGGCTTGCACCCCGGCTGTTTGCTTTCTTCCCAGTTCCCCATATTTCATGTCTGTGCACCTTTTTTTATTGCTGTTTCACACTGTCTCTGGTTCAGTCTCCTGATGGGTTGGTTCAGAGGTGTTGCTAGAAGGGAGGGCTGTGCACTAAGTTTTGCAGAGAGCCTCCCTGCAGCGTGCAAGTGGCTCCTCACCTCCCCTTTGGAGCCATGTGGGCAGGGGGGTGAGGAAATGGAGGCGAAAGGCTCCTGAGGGGAGGGGGAGCAGCCGCTTGCACACTGCAGGGAGGCTCTCTGCAAACCGTAGTGCATCTTCCCCCCCCCCCCTTTAGCGACGCCAGTGGGTTGGTTTCTTGGCTTCATCTCTGGCCTGTGATAAACTCTGGTGCCAAACTGATGGCTCACGTTTTCTCCAGGTCTTCCTTTATTATCTTCTTTATTTTGTGCTCCTTTCTAGCTGTGGTCCCAATCCTGCTGGTGCCTGTAGTTGCCAACTCTTTGTGCTCAGCTGCCTGTAGTTCAGGGCTGACACTCTTTTTCTCTCTCTTCTCAGGCTTTGGGTCATGCTTAAGCTGATTCAAGCTATTACTGCTATTACACCTTAAAATTGGTTAATAGAATTAAGTTGTAGGAAGGTAGCTTTTAAAGCAGATCCAAGGAATTCTACTTCTTTATTCATACAATAAACAAGTGATTTCCAGGAGTGCCCCAGGGAATCATGGGCTTCCTCCAAGCTTTATTAAGCACCCTCAATGGAAATATCAGTAACAGTAGATACATTTCCCTTACGTCAGTTTACTGGAGAAAAATTAATAGTGATAGACAATGTGCAGAGTATCAGGAAGATTCAAGGGTCCGATCAATTCATGGAGCAACAGAGAAGAGCCTAAGGGCCCAATGCAATCCAACTTTCCAGCGTTGATGCAGACATGCACTGCATCCTGTGTGGAGAGGAGCAGTCACAGAGGCCTCCTCAGGGTAAGGAAACTTTTGTTCCCTTATCTCAGGGCTGTGTTGTGCTGCATCAGCACAGGAAAGTTAGATAGGATTGAGCCCTAAAGCTGCATTTTTTATCTCATTGTGAAATTATGAAATGCACTTTGCATTTCTGAACACGTATTCTTTTGTCCTTTTCTCTCTTTCTCAGAACACATCGACTCTGCAGATAAACTGGCTTAGCATGTGTTCAAACTGGCAATTGTAGTTTTAGGGTGTGGGATCTTGAAATTGCGAATAAACTACAATTTATAATAGTAGTTTATAATAAAAACTCTGGGGAGTCACAACAGTTAAGCTAATAAGAATTTGATATAAATTTGCAGTGCAGAATGCTTTCTTTATTTCTCACTCCCCTTCCCCTTTTGGTACTTTTTAAGGCAAATATTGTAGTTTTGTCTACTCTGTGTCCCAGTCTACTTGTTGAAGACCAACAACTTAGAATGTGACCTAGAATCCTTTGCAACATGGAAGGCTTCCGTGTCAGAGAAGTAATGTGGAAAGTGTATCCTGAAAAGTTGGATATCATTGCAATAAAAAATGTTTGGTTTAGCTCATGTACCCAGACTTAAACCTTGCATCCAGTTCCGGAACTCATTCTACTGAGGACCCTGGAGATAGAATTTCTTTGTCCATTTCACTTGAAGCAGGCTTCATTCCTGCTTGTAAGGCAGTAAAAATTTCATCCCTGACTTGTGCTTAATGTTTTATGAGAAGTGTATCATCTGAAGAAAAAAATTTACTGTAAACAGCAAGTTATTTTCCCTCTTCATATTCTGTGAACATGTTTGCAGTATTTTTTTTTCTGTAAATGCAATACCAATAACAAACCTGATAACGCCTAAAAACAAATGCAAAGACAAAATGTCCAAATATCGTAGAAGTCATGAGGATACTGATGTCTGTCGAAAATGATGTGGTGGTGTCTCTCGGCCTCTGTTTGAATGTGCACCTACCATTTCTCTGAAGGCCTTAATGTACCCGTATCCGTGGTATTGCTATTGTCCTATATACTAATCTTTATTAATTTTAGAAGTACTAAATTCTGTTTATTTGGAAACATAGAAGGTTTCTATGTTCCAATCTATTCAGTTTATCACTGGTGTGATCCAGTGGGATTCTTCTGTGAATCTGCAAGTCTGCAAAAAAGAATCCCACTGGATCACACCAGTGAGCTCCGTTGTTAACGGTGGCCAACCAGATATTTCTGAGACGTCTGGCACTTGAGACAATTTACAGCCCAATCCCTAACTCCCTGCAATGCAGTGGCATCAGCACAGCTATCTCTGTATCTGGTAAGGAAGTTTCACCTTCAGGAGGTCTCCTCGGGGTAAGGGAACATTTGTTCCCTTGCCCTGGGGTAAGTCCCAGCAGCTGCTGTGGGTCAACTTGGACCCACGCCAGCTCAATAGCTGGTGCAAGTCCATGTCGACCAGTGCAGGCAGATCGGGACTGGGAAGAGGGTTAGGATAGGGCGGGCACTGCTCCCACTGGACATGAAAATATCAGAATGCCCATCCTTTGTCCAATGATCATCTGCTCCTTCCTTCCTATCAGAGGTAGGAAAAGAGAGCCCAGTCCCTCCTCTCCCCTCCTGCTCACAGGAGCTCCCCTCCTGCTTTAACCCTTTCTTGCCTCCTGGCTGAAACTTCCCTGATGCTCGTCCCGTCGGAAAAACCTTGTCCCAAAGGTTTTCCACTCCATGAAAACAGTAAGCAAGCACACCCAGACATAGGCAGACTCATGTCAGCACGAATGGGGACAAGTGCTGAGTTAGAGGGGCCCTGACTCAAGTCTTTTTCAGAGTCTTCCATGTGCACAACTCCCAAGTCAACAAGTCACCCCAAAGCATGCATTTTTGCAACTCAAGTCCAAGACACTGACTCGGGTTCCCAACCCTGATAACGTGAATGCTCAAGGGTTAGAAATCAGATAGCAAATCATGGGGGGGGGGGGGGGAACATACACATTTTTGTTGTACTTCAACACTATATAGTGTAATCTACGTATGATGGTTTTTAAGGGCTAGTTCCAAGTTTTTCATTTGAGGAGAGACATTTTTCTAGCTTAGGAATCTTTGGGCCCAATCCTGTGTAGGTATACTCAGAAGTCAGTCCCACTGTACTCAATGGGACCTACTCCCAGGAAAGTTTGCATAGGATTGTAGCCTTTCATGATACGTGGAATGTTCTCATACGTATAGCTTGTGACCTCATGAAGATTATATATTAATGGTGTTAACGAGATGCAGCTACTAAATGCAAATTACCTGTGTCCTTTCAGTTATGTATATATACATACAGTAGTATATGAATGTCTATATTAATATTATAACATATGTAATAAATCTCATTACATTAATTGCGCGCAATTATCAAATGCAAATTGTTGATGGCCGTCCGGTTCATTTTATGTGTCTTTGAATCCGAATAAGTGCCTATTCCAGATTGAGAGAGTGAGGCATCTGAAATGCTCCTTGATTGATTGTGGGTCGGGACCCACTAGGAGGGTTGTGAGCCAATTTCGGTTGGGTCACATAGCACCTAGTTCAGCCACCGTTGAAAATACAGAGCTGAAAATACAGGATACAGAGCTGCTAAGCAGGATGAGCTCATGGTGGGTGAGAACATGGTGCTTTACCCTGAATATGTGGGAAGATGGGATGCTGGAGCCGGGGAAGGGCTGTGTGGTTGGAGAAGGATCCAAGTCTGCATTCTACGTTGACCTCCGAGCTGGATTGTTTTAATTCCAAGCTATGCAAAATAGCAGCACAGATGTGCTGTGTAATGGGACCTTTGGCTGACCATGGCTTAGGTTTGAAGCCTAAATTGATGACATCACTTCCACATTAATGACATCACTTCCAGGGGTCCTGACATATTGTCATTCTAAAAAGTGGTCCTGGTACTAAAAGGTTTGAGAACCACTGACCTATGCTCCATAGTATTTGGAGCGCTCCAAATACTGAAGTATCGGTGCTCCATAGTATTTCTGTGGTTAAGCCATAAAGAGCCTCGGTAGCAGATAGAAATGGCCAGAATTAATAGACATGTAGGTTAAATAGTTTCATCTGACTTGTCCATAGTAGAAGGATGTAAAATTGCTTTAAAAAAAAGTCACCAAGGAATTGCAGCTTTGGGGAATAGAAAAAGCAGGATATAGCTGGTTTGGAGCTGACCTCAACCACAATTTGCAGATAATTAGAATGGGCGGATATTATTGGAGGACTAGCAGTTTGCTTTTTAAGGTATTCAGGGTTGACAGCTAATGGATGATAATCTTTGATAGCTCTTTCTGGAGTTGAGCGCAGCTGGTGAGAAATCGATAAGAAAGTGACTTTAATTTTGCATATCCATTAATTTTGACTTTAACAGATGTGTTTGGGATGCCATAGTCACCTCTTTAATTTGTTGTCCCTGTACACCGTGATCTAGGTAACCTCAATTAGCAAAACCGATTAGGACTTTAATTCTTTGCCAGGAGTTTTTCCCCATGACTACCCAATGTGACTGACACCATTCCTGGGACATGGCTGAGAAGCTGAGGTTGCCCATGGAAATTGAATTATGGGTATTACGGTACATTCAGAGCACCCTGAAATTTTGGAAATGTTTCTATTCTTTACCTGATTTGTGGTCATAAGTACCACTTTTGTTTGCAGGAGTTTATGACATATAAGGCAAGAGTTTCGAGTATCATTGAAAGGGCAAGTGCCAAACTAATGAACGTTACACTTTTAGTAGTACCTCCATATAACGTTTCGATGGCACACTTTCATAAAATTCGATTAAGTAGGTCGGTAGAATTATTATTAGTACTACCTCTGTTAAGTATGAGGTACTTTCAGTAACTTCTCTTATCTCATTTAGAAGTGAAAGCCTTTCAGAGAATGATTATCTGTGCTTTTTGGCAAATTATTATTAGCTTACAATAGAGGCTTTCCGTGAATGACTTGGCTGATTTTATTTCGAATTGATGAGTGAACTTCCTCCCCTTGACAGCTCCCACTTATGTGAACCTCCCATCTCTCTCTCTCTCTCTCTCTCTCTCTCTCTCTCTGTGTGTGTGTGTGTGTGTGTGTGTGTGTGTGTGTGTGTGTGTGTGTGTTTCCTTCCCCTTTCAAGCTCATCCCCTGTGACCTTCTTGTCTTCTCCCATTTCAGGGGACCACTTAAGCGTTCCTAGTCATTATCCTATTTACCTTGGCCTGCAGCCTTTTTGGACCAGAGTCTCCTTTCCTAGGCTCTCTAGCTTTTTCTGCCTCTCCTTTCCCAGGCCCTTCCGCCTTTCTTGGACCTCTGTGATATTAGAGGAGTCAGGCCAACCCCTACCAATGTCTTCATTGGCAGCATCACCAACTCCCTTAAGTGCATTGCACTTTAGAGTAGTTCAGCTTCCCTAAGGATTAGCTAATGATGTGTGTCAGGTTTACAGGATCTCCAGTTATTATTTTTCAAGTATTACCCAGTTTCCAGCCTGCATCATAAGTTCTTTCTGCCTCCTATTTATTACACTCCTCATTGGGTTGCATTTCCTTGTGTCCAAAGTGTATCTCCCTACCCCACAGATAAAGAGCTATTGCTTTGTTTATTTATGGAGAGTTATCAGCATTTATTATTTATATAGCAAAGGAAATGATCTTCCCCATTCATGTGTTCAAGGTCAAAGCCTGTTGGATCTTGTTTCCTGCAGATTGCTTGTAGCCAGTGAAAGGCTCAGAATCATTCATTCCTTTTGCCTTCGGCTCCGCCTTCTTCTGCTCTTGTCTTTCTATGAGAGAAATGTCTTTGACCTGCCTTATTCCTCTCTGTGGCTAGTAGCCAGGATAGCACAGAAGATGAATGGAGGGAGGAAAGAAGACAGAAAGGAGGGCTGGCAAGTCTTCTAAACAAAAATCCTTTAAACGTGCTGTAATAGAAAGAAGCATCCAACAAAAGTAGTAATTTTGTGTGTGAGTTGAATGCCATTGTACGAGATAAAGCTTTGGAGAAAATATAGACAACAATTTTATAAACTAGACAAATTATAGTGCATGAAAGATATTGTGGGTAGACTGTAAAGTAATCCATTTTACACGATGGAATAATAATCCATTTTATAATTTCTTTAAAAAAAAATAAAAAAAAACACTACTCCCCCCCCCCCCTTGAGTAGAAGTGATGATGAAGTGCTTCAGTTCATAGTCAGACAAATCCTGTAGGCTGGTTATTTGTCACAAGGAATCTTTGTTGTGCTGAAGCTTCTGTGAACGTGTTGCATTGTTTCATCCCATCTCAAGGATTGCAGTGCAAATGCAAGTGACACTTGCATGATGATATCATTGGCTGCGGTAGCTTTGCAGCACTGCCCCTGAAGTGGCACCTTTTCAATGAAAGTTGGGTGAAGCGATGCAGTGTGATCTCTCGCCACAGAAAACCAGGATCAAACCCTTGCAGCTGGATCCCATGTGGTTTGTCTCTGGAGTCCCACTGTTCCGTGGTTTGCTTTTCGGAACACGCAATATTTGTATACTGCTTTTCACCAAAAAAAGTTGACAAAGTGGTTTGCAGAGAAAATCAAATAAGTGAATGACTCCTGTTCCAAAAGGGCTCACAAGATACAGGAGAAACAACAGCCATTGGAAAAGATGCTGCACTGGAATGAAGAGGGACAATCACTCTCCTGCTAAATATAAGATGAGCACCACTTGAAGAAAAAAAAATGCCTCTTTGCTCAGTTCGCAGAGGATGCGCACATGGTAGAAATCAGTTTGTGTGTTGGGACCAGTCCTTGGTGAATGTGCATAGGATTGCCAGATTTATAAGCAAGAGGACAGCAGCTGTCTAATGATGTTAGGACAACTGTTTCTTCCTTTGGATTGGAAGGGTCCCTCTTTGGCAACAAACTAGTTCTGTGTTTTTTAATCATCCTTTAAGCTTGCTTACCAGTGTTAGAAAAAGAATATTGGGTTACGCAGACCTTGATGTGATCCATCAAGTTGGTACTTAATGTTCTTATCATCATCACAATTTGCAGATTCAAAGCCCGTCGGGAACTAATGATTTTCACTTCCATGTTTTATGCAGCAGTTAGCACACTGTTTGCATTATTTAGCTGTTAAATGGTAATAATAAATCTGCAGACCTGTTAATACAGGTATGGAAAATATTTGGATTATGCAGTGCATCTGAGATATCCACTATATTTGCTAGCAAACCTTTGGTGTGTATACTATGCTCTCTCAGCTTCCTACTCTGTAATAATTCTTTTTCCCGGTACAGGTTCAGATATATACCTAATGACGTTGACATAACATTGCTGGTATCTTAAAGAAGCAAGTGAGTGATTCTAGCTGTGTGGAAAATTATTTGAACTGCATAACCTGGATCATAATATAGTTCTGAGTCTTGAGTGATACAGATCTCCTAGCCATCAATTTTTAAGCATATTTAATTGAACCATGTATGATTGTTTGTAGGTTAAGGCTGCATTCACACATTCACTTTCAACCCCAATATTCTTGGTATTTCCTAATCATGTTCCCCCTCTCACCCATTGAACCTCTCAATGCCTATGGGAGATAGTTGTTTATTGCAGCACCCAAAAGCAGCCCCATGGCAGGAAAAACACATGAAACTTTTCATTGTAACTGAGTGTGTGAATCCAGCTAAAGAACTACTTTCTCATGTCAAAAACTCTGAGATTTACCAGTTCTTAAGCCAGCAAGACCATGCTGTCTAGTAGTCTTGACCCATAGAAGCAGATTGGAAGTAGGGAATTTTTGGCTCTCATAATTTTTGGTTCAGATTGGCCTCCCTTGCATTTGTCTCTAGCTGTCAGTTGTAGGACGTGTGTCCTGCTCAGGGTGTTGTTAGCATATGCACAGGGGACACAACAACCCTGTTTGCTGTAAATTCCCTTTCTGGAGCAAATGACTGTTTTGGGGGGAATGAATTTCAACAGGAACAATGGCACAATGTGAAGTATTAATAGCCCATTCCCTGTGCACTATGGTTCCCTAACCCTTCTGGCTTTTGTCGTAAAGAAAATTAGCTTTGATAAGAACAAACCTATTTCAGAGAATCACTGGCAGGGTGTGTATGCCTAACTCTTTTCCTGACCCCACTTGTCTCCTTTTCAAATCGCCCATTATGAAATGGTTTCCACCCCACGGGGATTAAAACATTCACAGCACAATCTTATGCATGTCTACTCAGAAGTAAGTCCCATTATGTACGAGCCTCGTATATAAGCCTCGTACAATGGGGCTTATTCCCAGGAAAGTGTGCATAGGATTGTAGCCATATCTGCTAATGCAAATGTAAATTTTTATTATAGAATCTTAGCATTGGTAGGGGTCCACAAGGTCATGTAGTCGAACCCTCTGCCTGTAGCAGGAAATCTTCCTAGAGCATCTCCAGCAGGTGCCTTTCTAGCCTCTGTTTGAAGATCTGCAATGAGGGAGAATCCACCACCTGCCTCAGTAATCTGTTCCACTGCCAAATCACTGCTACTTCAGCCCCACTGGGGAAGAACATTTTGAGGAAGGCACTATTTGGTGTGGAGAAGGTGTGGTTGGGAAAGAGGGGAGTGCACTGCTGGCCACTGACTCTGCACCCCAAATATTCATCTTCCAAAGGTGCTTTGAACCCATTTCTGCCCAACCCACAGGTGTACACATTTGATCCCTGTTACGTATAGGCAACGCTGGGCAGAAATGGCTTTTAACATGGAAGCAGCACTAGAGCCTCTTATGATTAGCTTCCTATAGAAGCCAAAGTTCACTCCGCTTATGCAGAGGGAATGTTTTACCTTGGGGAAGGCTCCAGGCAAAGATGCAATCATAACTTGAAACACATAGGTGAACATTAGAAGAGCCCCACTGGATCAGGCCAAAGGCCCATCTAGTGAGTTCCTGATTATTCTCACTCATGTACCCCTTCTTGAGCTTTGCTTGAATGAACACTTACATTAGCAATGACACACACACACACACACACACACACACACACACACACACACACACACAGAGCGAGCCATGACGAACACTAAAGGAACTGTGGTGCCCCTTATTATATGGTGAACTTCTCATATCATCATCATCATTTCTTCAACATCTGTGCATTCATCACTGTTCTGCCCTGGCACACACACTCTGACCAGGAGATACAGGGGCACAACCAAATGATAGGGGCCTGGTCCTTTTGCTTGTGCAATTGTGCAGAATCTAATCAAGAAACAAGGGATAAAAATGGAAAACTTCTGCTCTGGAACTAAGCGGAATTCTCAAAAGGTCTAATCACCAAGTGTTTATTCAGACAGAACACGAGCATCACTGCGTTATGCATCCGCTCACTTCCCCAAGAGGGAAGATGTCCCACAGGTAGGTAATGTCACCTAATTTTATTTCCTTTGGGTGAGAGAAAGCCTTTGAGACTTTCTAATATCTATTTGTTTATTTATGAATGTGCATACAGAACATCTTGGAAGCGAACCTATTTCCAAAGCAGACAGCACAACCCCTGTTCCGGTATCAGTTTCAGAACCAGAACAGTGTCAATCTCCCTGCAGCCTACCAGTTTCAGTGTAGCTAAGGACTCTCAGCATTGTCTGCTTCTGATTCCATATTCAAATTGCAGCTTCTTCTAGCTGTCTTTCAGTCCCTCCTCCAAATTATCACAGGTGGCTCATTCTCAAGACTTGAGAGTGATTCAAGATCGTTAAGGACCATTACACCCTTTTCAGGCATCTTTGATCACCCATCAGAGTTTTCAGGTAAAATCATAGGATGTGTCTATGCAAGCTAATTGAGATAGGAATTCTCATAATGCCTTATCATAATTTATTTATTGCCCAATCCTGTGGGTGTGCAACACTGCCAGAACAAGCTGTCAGGTGGCCAGCTCCATGCACCAGCAGCCAATGGACACCTGTCAGCCCCAGGAAGTGCATAGGGTAGGAGGGAGGTGGGGTGAGTGGAATGGGGGCAGCCATGGTAGCAGGGAGGGCCAGATCAGGACAGGGAAGGGGGCAGGTTTGGCAACAGCAGTGTCCACTGAATCCAAACCCCTTTCCTATCTTGATCCACCTTCATGGGTCAACATGGAACTGTGCCGACTATGGCGCTGTAGACCTGATGGTGGCCTGGCACAAGTTTACCTTAGGGCAATGGAACAAATGTTATCTTACCCTGAAGGCCACCAGAGGCTAAACTCCCCTGCAGGATACGGCAGGTGCTCGTGCCACTGCATCTCCGTGCAGAACCTTAGTTAAGATTGGGCTGTTAACCAGCCCCAAAAGTTTCTAAATGCTGTACAACAACATACTAAGAAACAAAAAGAAATGCAGTGCTCTTGCTCCAAACTTGCAGTCTGGATTCTTGGAGCATGATTAACTGAAGAGGGAAGCCTTCATCTTTTTATTTTCCTATCAAGAAATGTTTCAATATCCACGATACAAGAAAAACATTGCCGAATTTCAGTGCGTCCTCTTTCAGCATGCCTTGAACAAATTAGGATTTCCAAACAGCACTTTGCAATGCAGATCCCTGCAATGGCAAGATTGCCTCAGTTGATCGTGCCAAGAAGCTTATTGCTGCACTTAAGTGTTCACAATCTTGCAGTGAAAATTGTTTGCTAAGTTGTACTTTACTCTAGGCCAGGGGTCCTCAATAGGTGGATCGCGAGCTACCGGTAGATCGCAAGGCAAAATGAGTAGATCGGGGAGCCCTGTCTCTCCAAACTGTTAATATGTCAGTTTCGTCTAGTGACTAGACGAAACTGACATATTTAGCTAAACTGACACTGAAACTGACACTTTAGCTGCTCTTCAGGCATGCAGCAACAAAACTGACGAAACTGACTAGACTCCAGCAGGGGCTCCATACATTAAAGGGGATGTCTGTCAGACGCTTCCTTCCCCCCTGGTAGATCTCCGGGCCTTGCTGGGTTTCAGAGTAGCTCTCGAGCCAAAAAAGTGTGAGCACCCCTGCTCTAGACAATCTCATTGGTGTCCTTGAAAAGGCAAGTGCATTTCGCAAATGTGCACCAATCCCTGTTCTCAAATTAGGCCTGAGGAAAAGTCAGAGAGGTTGAGGGTGAAAGGTGGTGGAATGGGTGTTGATGTCAGAAAGGCACTGCCTCCTCGCTGTACTATGGACTTGGAAAGCAATAACACACCTAAGGAAATGTGTCCATAATCAACATGGCAGCAGTGTAGCCTATACTTGCTGGCTCCACTTGCAGCTGGATTTTTATGGGCTCCAATGACAGGCAAACCTGTTGTTTTCTTTGCCTTAACTAATGTCTGCAATCCTTGTGAAGAGATGATATTTCTTGCACTATGAACTTGTTTCTAAAAAAATAAATTAAAAAAAACAACATGAATGGTTGGTTTTGCATTGGAAATTCAAGCTTTGGAAGGTTCTGCCTTAAAAATATCTCCCACTGCTTTTGCTTTGCAATGTCCCAATGAGAAATTCCATGCATTACCTTGTTGTGTCCCTCATTTGGGGCCTAGAGTTCTGTTCTGCACAGAAACACTGGCATTGTGGTTCATGAAGTACTTAACATGGGAGAAATATTGGTCAATAAGGTGTTTATCCAAACTGATCCCATTTGTATAACATGGCCATCCCATTCACATATCCCATCCATGGAAATAATAAATGGACGGTTCTGGCCTTGATCTGTATTCTTGTCAACACTATTTATGCAAACTGGCTCACACAAACATAGGAACCTTGGCTGACAGCTGATGACAAATTGCCTTTCCCTTGCCTTTTCTGGTCCCCATCCAGATTCAATTTTCTGTGATGCTGTTAAGAATCAGTGATGATGGTATGAACCTGAGAGACAGTGAATGGAAATTTCTGCTTGCTCACTTACTGAAGTCCATTAATGCTGATGATTACCGGCATGCTAGATTCAAACCATTACTGCAAAGTTAGTCCGGCTTGCTTCCTGCTTCCCAGTTCTCAGCCTGGCAAATTGAAGGATGGGTTTTGTTTTCTGCCATTCTCATTAGTTCAGTGGTTGTCATACATTTAGCACCGGGATCCACTTTTTTAGAAGGAGAATCTGTCAGGACCCACCAGAAATGATGTCATGACCGGAAGTGACATCATCAAGCAGGGAAATTGTTAACAATCCTAGGCTGCAATCCTACCCACACTTACCCAGGAGTGAGTACCATTTACTATCATTGTTAAAAGAGTGAGGGCCCAAACCTATCCAACTTTCCAGTGCCGATGTAGCCTCAATGCAGCCCCTAGATAAGGGAAAAAGATTCCCTTGAGGCGGCCTCTGTGAGCATGCAGTGCATGCCCTGTTGGCATGGCTGCATTGGTGCTGGAAAATTGGATAGGACTGGTCCCTGAGTCAGTCTGTCTTTCTGCCCCCCCTCCTCTCTTCTTTAAGAGATAAAATCATCATGGAAAAAGGAAAGCTGGAAGTGTCGTCTGCATGTGTCAGATATGTCAGGACCCTTCTGGTGTCACCACAGCAGCACAAAATAGGAGGGTCCCATCAGCTTTATTGAACATAGCCACATACAAATTGCTTCTGGAATGAATGCTGCAATCCTGTATACACCTACCTGAGAGTAAGTCCCATTAAACCAAATGGGACTTACTTCTGAGTAGACATGGATAGTAGTGCACTGTAAGGTATTGGTCTTCCTTAAAACAATACTTAACTTCATTCTATGCAGAAATCCCTGTCACCTTCACTTCCAACTCAATGCTAAATATCTGTGGGGTTGTTTGCTTGCTATGTGTGAGTACATGCGCATGTGCGTGTGAATTTAAAAAAAACAACCCTGTTTGTTTGCTTAGATAATTCTACTGAAGCCCAAAAACAAGGTGTAATAAATTCTAAAGATTTATATCCTAGATCAGTCCTAGAAACTGTTGAATGATCTACGTAGTTTTTGAGTGAGTTAATATGTTACACAGAAGCAGAGGAAACCGCCGATAGGAGTGAGACATGCTTGTGCTGTAGTGGAACTTGCAGTTCCTGCCTGTGGAAGGATGTGTTGACTCCAAATGTTGTTTCAGGCTCATGGATCTTGCGGTGGGTGAGACGGATGAGTCCCAAGTACACATATTTTGATTCACAAATGTGTGTTCATCATTCAAGTATGGAAGAATGCTGAGATAGTAGAATGGCATAATGGCAGAAGGTGTGGATGGGATTTCATTTTTAAGAATTCCCCTGTGTCCAGGGCACTGGAAGAGGGAATTCTTACACCCACAAACATTTTCGCTGGGAGGCAGAATTTGCAGCCTCAGTCTAAGGAAGATTGGGGCTTGCTTCCTCACCCTATCTTCCACCTACGGTAAGCCCAAAAGACTGGTGTTCCCTCAGCCCAGAAACCAAATGCCACAGGAGCAATCTGGGAAGCCCACTGACTAGGTTAACCTCAACCTCTCTGCACCCATGCATGCTCTGGGTAACGAAGCCCCAGGTAGCCATCAAGGACAAGGGGAGATTGCTCTTGGCAGAAATTCATGGGTACAAATAGAAAAAAAAATGATTAAAAACAAAATAGAAAGGCGGAATGGTGAAAATGACAGAATGGTTGGAACTTTCTTACAACTTCTGTACCCATAGCCTGTCAGTTGATAAGCTCATTAAGAGATATAAATCTTATTAGTCAATAACTATTCTTTCATCTGAATTGATCACCCAAATTGCTGCAAAGTTTGATCTCCTTTACATTAATCACCGCTCTGAGCAAATCTTTTTCTGAATGAAGAAGCAGATGTGTGCTAGTAATGGGTGAATGCCTCATGGCTTGATTTGAAATTGGCTTGGTAATTGCTAGTTTTCAAAGCAAGTGTTTAGGAGAAAAACCATCTGTTTCTGAGAGTTCTCTTCTAGCTTGTAACGCTGGTGCATGTGCACCAGTGGTGTTGTGCACTGATGATGTCATGTACATAAGCCTCATCCTGTTGCCTCTTGTGTATTATAATCTGCTATGTGGTAGGCTGTCTCCAGGTTTACTGACAAAGGTCTTTCCTTACCAGCCTTACCTGGCAATTGAAACAGCAACTTCCTGAATGAAAAGCGGATGCTACAGCTGTCTTCAAAAGTTTGGTATTAAAGAACTTTGGAGCATATGATCCCAAAGCAGCTGATACTGGGTGCTTTGTTGCCTGTGTGCAGAATCTCATTTTGCATTTTGGTTTGTAAAAATGTATGGGGGAGGTGATGAGAACCTTTAAGGGAAATGGTGCTCAGTTCCTAAGATAGCTGAGCAGTACATGCTGAAAAAATTCATATGTTAGTCCATTCAGATGAATTAAACTCCCTTTCAAAGTTCTCAGTGCTTATTTATCTAAAAAAAAAGATGTGAATCCTATGCCTGCTTACCTGGAAGTAAGCCCCATTGAACATAATGGAACTTTTTTCAGGAAAGCGTAGTACACTGTACATTTCTCTTCATTCAAAAACCAGTGGCGCTTGAGGGAAGCATCACACCATTCTTAAGTTCCTTTAACACTCATTGATTCTTCTGAGGGGAAAAAAATTAAGCACACGCTTGATTTTTCCATTGGAATCACTGGGTACTTAGCTGACTGGATTGAATCCTAAATTGTTCACTTTCTGATGTGAAGCAAAGACAACTGTAAATGTCTTTCAACAGATCACCAAAATTGGGTCCAGAAATGGCCCACATTCCACGACTGTGCTTAATTTATTCACATGCTGCTTGCTGAACCATTTCGAACCAGAGTGAATGTAGATATCTACAATACATAGTAAGTGTAAAAACCAATGGTAGAAAAGAGGCCAGATTCCCCTTGAACATTCCATGCGCAGCTTAGTTCATGTGCTGTTAGGGTAAATAAGTGATTTTCTTCTTTGGAACTGCTAATGGTGGCACTTTCCCCCAGCAATAAAAGTTCCTTAGAAATATTTGCCTAGTCATCAAATAGTCGCTTGTTTGCATGTGGCTTTATACTGTATTTGCAAGATTTAGATGTTGATACTTGGCCAGCTAGCATTAGAAATAGATGACCTCATTACTGCTGAGCAGTGATTAAAGATCAGCAGGGAATGTTTACTTCTTTGAGCAGCTGCCTCAGGAAGCAGTGGAAATGAAATTTCAGCGAGTGTTATATTTGGGTATAGTGCGGGCTTAGTAAGCATCAGTGGTGTGAGAGAACTTTGGATGTCTTGGCGGGGGTGGGTGGGCTGTTGGCAGCTTTCACTGTATTGATAATCCAGATAGCTCTTCCTGTTTTCAGTATTCCTAGATATTATTAATGTTGCTGCTAAGAATACTTTTCAACTAAAAAGCTCATGGAATGGTTTTATATAGCTAAATAAATATTATCTGTGACAAAAGGGCATAAAACCAATAAAGGTTTGCAGTGTTAGATGTACTTCATATCTTCATGTGAAACCAAGTGATCCCATAGGAGAGAAGTGGTTCTGTCACTAGCTGCTTTTGTAACCGAAATGAGTGTACTCGTAGCTCTTTCCTTTTTAGATAGTCTGTCTTTTCTTTGCTAGCACTGGACCCCCACCCACATGAACACAAAGCCCACATTTGAAGTGTTTGACAATAACAATGCTACACTTCAAATGATGATATTGAACATCGGGGCCGGAAAGATCTCTTCGGAAATATTATTAGAATGCTACTCACGGCTGGGCTGTCGGATGGAAAAAGATGAGAACTTTATGGAAAGAATTGTGTATGATTAATGTCTATGAGCTGAATTGTGGTTATTCCAAGACACAAATGCCTAGTTATACACCTATAAACAAAAATAATTTGGTAACATCTCTGTGCATGATTTATTAAACATTAGCATATTTTTTCCACATAAACTACTATGTAATGAAAATGTACTTTGTCGCACCTAAGTTCTAATTATCTGTAAGTTGTATTAATATCCATTAAAGGCTGAAGAATAATACAGTGATGGCTATTTTGTATAAAGAAAAGCCTTATAGTGTGTGTGTAAAAGAGAAAAACAAAGCAAACAGTGTGTTTGTTTACCAAATTGTGTTTTAAATGTCAGGATAATCTACTTGACTGGAGTGTCTCAGGAATAATAAAAAAACATACCTAAAAACCAAGGCACATATCCGTTAAGGTGGATAACAAAAAGCCTTATTAACGTTATTGTTCATCACAAGCTTTGGATGGTTATTAATTTCAATAACCCTACAGTGATAAGGATGGTTTTCAGAGCCAAAATACTCAAGACACTTATGAAACAATATTAGACCTGAAAGTGTTACTGCCCAATTGTCTCTCCAACCATTGGTGCTAAGGCAACTGAATCCAGTGGTGTGGGGGGTGAGCGATCAGACAGCCAGCAGGAGGCAAGTTAAAATATATTTTACTTAGAGCCCAATTCTGTGGTCCGCCGCACGGCTCTGTGCCGCGGACCATAATCGCAAATGTGCCATAAGACACGTTTGCGGGGCTTACTACCAGGCTCCTGCCAGAGCTAGCCCAGCACCAGCCGGAGCTGGGCTAGCACGTGGTGGTTGCCTGGGTTCTGCGGCTCGGCAGTCTCCCGGACCGCCGGGCTGCGTAGCGGGAGGCGGGGGCATGGCCGGGAACTGAGCTCCGCAGGATCCAAGGCACTCGTGGAGGGCTGTGCCCTACATGAGTGCTTTGACTTTAGCACTGACCTTTGGTCGGCGCTAAAGAGAGTAGCCACAATGCGGGGCTGCTTCCCTTACTTGGGGGAAGGGGATGAACGTCCGCTTCTCCTGAGGCACCTCCCGCAGCAGCCCTTCACGGAGCCGCTGAGCCTGGGCACTGCGGGCAGCTCAGGATTGGGCTGCTAGCTGCTAAGTAGCCTACACAGTAGGCTGCTGGTTAACCTAGCAGTGTTTCTCAAGCTGTGGGTTGGGACCTACTAGATGGATCGCAAGTCAATTTCAGGTGAATTCCCATTATTTCGATATTTTATTTTTAATATATTGGACTTGATGCTACCATGGTTTGTGACTGTATTTGGGGAAATGTTACAGATCTGTACTTTTAACAGTCTACTCTGTATATGCTTTTAACAATGTTAGTAAATGGGTCTTACTCCTGGGTAAGTGTGGGTAGGATTGCAGTCCAGGATTGTAAAAATTTTTCCTGTTTGATGATGTCACTTCCAGTCATGACATCACTTCTGTTGGGTCCTGACAGATTCTGTTTCTAAAAAGTGGGTCCCAGTGCTAAAAGTTTGAGAACCACTGGCTTATTGGTTTCCTTAGACCTGTGTTGGCCATTTTGTTGATGTATGTCCAAGGAGAGAGAAGGGATTGACAGCCCAATCCTGAGCTCCTGTGGCGTGCAGTGGCGCTGGAAATGGCTGCCGCCACATCCATGGTTAAAGCCCCCCTTCCATGGTTTCAGTTCATGGGGACCCCATCCAATTGTCCTTCACTAAAGGACACAAAAGGACTTCCATCTGTAAACAGGGAGTAATGGGGATTACTAGGTGTAGCAAGGGCAAACAAGAATTAAAATTGGAAAGAAGATTTCAAGTTCCATGCAGTTATGACTTCAGATCACCTCTGTGGAAAAGCTGGAGACGGGGGGGGGGAGGGGGTCTGTGGTTTCAGACCTACCTTTAGCAGTACTGCTGGAGAACATGTCCTTCATTCCTGAGTGATAAAATATGGTGTGATGAAGGCAGTCTGTAAAATATCTAGTTATAGCTAAAGACAAACATTGGCTGTGCAATTTCAGTTGATTGTTGTCCCCATTTTAATGAATGATGGAACTGAGAGGCATATATTTTATCATTAGGGACATCATTGCCTGTTGGCATTTGGCTGTTTTTCTTTCTGCCAGCAAAGACAAAGACACTTCTGAAACAGCTTCAAATGGTTTCATTTTTTAAAGTTAATGATTTCCAATGCTCTTGTTTCAGAATTTAATCAGTTCCTTTTTCCATTCCATGTTCCTTCTGCCAGGGCAGACACTCTTCCATATGTTATGAAACCACTCTCTCTGTATATGCGTGTACATATATGTGTACACAGAGAGATCGAGAGAGAGAGAGAGAGAGAGAGAGAGAGAGAGAGAGATCTTGCACTTTCTTTTCCCTTCAGGGAGGCACCCAAGGTGACTAATGGAACAGATTTAAAACAACACTAAAATCAGTAATACAGCAAAAAAAAAAACCAACAGAGTGTTGCAGGACTCTGAGTCTAACATGGCCAACTATAGCTAGGCATGCTTGACCCAGGAAAGGATGCAGCTGACAGATGAACCTAAACTGGGGGAAAGCACCTAGGGCCAAAACTGACACCTGGACATCCCGCTGCAACGTCCGGTCCAGGAATACTCCTAAGCTGTGAACCTGTTCCTTCAAGCGGAGCACAACCCCTTCCAGGAATTCTTGGAGTTGGGCTGCTTGAGCACCTTGATCCAAAACATGAGGATGGAGAGCAGCTGATAATTTCCAGTATGATGGGGGTCAACGAAACCTCAGGAGAGGGCAGAGCTCTGCCACTTTAAGGCAAGGAAGTATTACATCCTCTCCCATATCTACATGAGTGATTGGCTAAACAGAGACTATTTCAGTGTTAATGTGAAATGTTTCAGCTGCTACCTTCATCAGTAACACAGTTATGACTGAGATACAGGCCAAGGTGGTGACAGTTTGGAGAATGCTGGAGTTAGTTGAATTCTCAACCGAGTGGCTCATGAGAGAATTAAAGGGAGATACACAGACGAAGACATCTGCCTTTAATTCTTAAGATTGAGATGATGGGGTGTGTTAAGGTCTCTAGCTTGTAGATCCAGAATTTTTCTCTTCCTTCCAATACTCCAGGATTTGATTGTTTCTCAACGGGAAACTTCTCTGAGGCTGCATTCCTGTGCACACTGGGAGTCAGTCTCACAGTGGAACTCAGTGGAAATTAGAACTCAGTGGAACTGAACTCAGTGGAACTCAGTGGAAATGAACTCAGTGGAAATTAGAACTCAGTGGAAATTACTTCTGTATAGGATTGTGTTGGTAAGTCAGAGAGGCTTTGTCCCTCAGAACTGAAAATTTTTTCAACAGGCTTATTGAGTGTCTTTGTTGTTGTTGATTTAAGATTTTGGAAATATGTGCGAAACACAATAAACTTGTATTTATTCTTATTATTATTGCCAACATACTGAATGTGGAATTCAGGATGCTAGCATTCAGTAGTGTATACTCCATGGATTGCTTTGCAGTTGATGTTGTGTTTTATAAAATGTAACATTTTATATATTTTATATATGGGTGTTGGTTTTGTGATGTGGCCCAATCTCTCATGAGCAATTATCTTGAAGTAGGTTGTAAGGATTTGGTACCTTGCAATGAGTGGATAGCTGCTCTCCATTATCATTATGAGGACAGCAGGGAGCAAAGGAATCGCAGCAGGCCTGGATGCAAATAAGCCTCTCTGAATGGTTTGGGGGAAGCATTTTTCTTTTTTAAAACAGTTATTGGCATGAACATTCATTTTGTTTATCTGCCTCAGCAATACACCCATATAGCTTGTAATGTTTGCAAATGTAAAATAAAAAATCATACGGCTTGTTCAAGCAATTACGAGAAGTTAAATGATTCAGTCTTCCGTGCAGAAGATCTAGCATTTAATTCTTCATGGCTTCTTTGCTGTTTTACTGCAATGAGATAACCCCCTTTTTAATTCTTCCTTTTTCTCTGCTCCCTCTGCAATATCTAGAGTCTGGATAACACTTTTGAGCAGGCTTGTAAATAGTTGCTTGCCTGGTCACTGGTGGTGAGCACAAACTGGATGAAGGTGAACACCATGGAAACACTCTTCATCAATTACTTGGATGAGGGGATATAAGGGAGCCTCATCAAATTTGCAGATGACACCAAACTAGGAGGAGTAGCAAACACACTAGAAGACAGCAGAAGCCTTCAGGAAGACCTAGACAAAATGGAATACTGGGCTGAAATTAATAAGATAAAATTCAACAGGGTTAAATGCAAAGTTCTGTACTTAGGCAAAAACAACCAAAGATGTAGGTATAAAATGGGAGATACGTGGCTCGGCAGCGCTACATGTGAGCAGGATCTTGAAGTTGCAGTGGATCAAAGGATGAACACGAGTCAGCCGTGTAATGCAGCTGCAAAAAAGGCAAAAGAAATTTTAGCCTGCTTTAACAGAACTGTAACTTCAAGCCACAAGAAGTTATGGTTCTGCTTTACTCTGCACTGGTTAGACCTCACCTGGAGTATTGTGTCCAATTTTGGGCACCCCATTAAGAAAGATGCCACCAAACTGGAGCAGGTTCAGGACGAGGATGATCAGGGGGCTGGAGGACAAGCCCTATGACAAAAGGTTGAGAGAACTTGCCATGTTCAGCCTGGAGGCTGAGAGGGAATATGAGAGCTCTCTTCAAATACCTAAAGTGCTGTCATATGGAAGAAGGGAATAATTTCTCAACTGTCTCTGAAAGCAGAACTAGAACCAATGGGTAACTACAAGACTACAAACTACAAGAGAGAAGATTTTGAGTAGACATCAGGAAAAAATTCCTGATGGTCAGGGCAGTTCGGCAGTGGAACAGATTGCCAAGAGAGGTGGTGGACTCTTCCTCATTAGAGATATTCAAGCAGAGGCTCAACAAGCACCTGTTGGAGATGCTCTAAGAGGATTTCCTCCCTAAGGCAGGGGGTTGGACTATTAGGCCCCTTCCAACTCTATGATATGTTTGTGCACTGTAAGAGAGATGATTTTTTTTTTCTTTCATGCCATTGATGTGCCATAAATACAATCACTAACATCAGTACATGTTACTAAGGTGGGCAAGTGAACATTTTTGTATACTGCTAGCTTTTAGGGCATTATTTGCAAATCTGATTCTGAATATCCTATATAGATTCTGAACTATTAACTTGATACTACGGTATATATTTATTATCAGTCCTGACCGTCCCATTTTAACCTCACATGGGAAAACATAATGTGTCACTAGCAGAGCATCGATTCCCATGCTGGCCTGAAAAAGTAGTGATTTCAGCTAAATCAAGTTCGTTGAAATTACCTCTCCAAGACTGCTATTAGCACCAGGCATTAGGAAGAGTGGTAATTAGATTGTTGGCATTGTTTAGTACCTTATTGACCCATTTGTATGGTTAGCTGAACCAAGTGGTAAAGTGTTTACTGGACTATCCCACTTCCCCAGATTGCTGATGGAGTGTATGTTTACCCATGGCAAAAACAACACCACCACCAGAAATAAACCAATGACCTCTGCATGTAGTGAATTAGATGTCAGGGATTTTGTCCGAAGTTTCTTGATAAACTGTTTTTCTAAGGGCAATGAGTTCTGTGGTCAGGGAGGAACATCAAAACATTCAGTCCCCCCTCTGCAATCCAGGATGGACAGGTTTTTGTTTTTTTTTTTCTTATGGCATAAACTGGCTCCAGGAATGAGCAATTAGAACATTTATTGCTGTTGAACTCATTGGAAGAGCATAAAATTTAAGAATCTTATTAAATGTGTGCTTCAGTTTTCTCCCTTAAGCAATACCTGCCCATAATATATTTTTTTTCTTCTGGGGCTGGGGTGTAAAAGATCAGTATCTACACTGACTTGTGTATGTGGAATACCATGATGCATGGAGACATGTAGACTTACATGTAGACTTGTTAGCAACTTACTAACAACAGTAATAAATGGGAATCAAGTGTTTGGCATGTTCTGCAAGCTGAGTGGATGTTTTTTTCCACCTCGTTCTTTCTGCTTGTAGACAGAAGACAATGAAACTTGCTGGGAAATCACATAATAAGGTGTAAATGTCAGATTTATACCGTTCATTATCCTCATTTGCAGAATATCTGAGTCATTAAAAATCTGAGATGGTTTCAGTTTAACAAAGATAATGAGAATGAGATGAGACGTTGCATGTATTAATTCTTCTGGCTTGCTACTCACCAAATTAAAAAATAGTACAGTGAATCCTCCTTACCCATGGACTCAGCATCCATGGATTGAATATCCATGGATATCAAGCCCACAGCTGGAAGAAGTGGCATCATTAGGGTTTGTGTCACCCAGTGTGGAAGGCTAGTACGTCACCCTATGGTGAACTTCCTCCCTTGCAACACCCTGGACGGTGGGCATGGTGATGCACTATTGCCCCACCCCACTGGTTTTTGGCTATAACTTTTAATAGAGATATTTGAATATGGTTTGTTTCATTGGATTCTGCATGAAATCATGCACTGAATGATATCTAACATGATAGTATTATTCGAAAAGACCAAGATTTTAAAAATTTTGGCCAGCAGTGGTGTCACCCTCCTGAGCACATCATCTTGTGCCACCTGCATCCCCCACACCTCCCTAGCGACACCACTAGCTGGAGAGCCTCACAAGGCCTCCCAGATGTGACTGGATGTGGCTTCCGGTCATGGCTGGAAGGTGATTGAAAGTGCAGGGAGGCAGTTTGCAACCTCTGGAGGGCCAGGCATGGCCATCAGGTAAATATTTGTGGTGCTGTGGAGCCCCCTATGGATTTCATTATCCACATATCCGCAGGGGGTCCTGGAATGGAGGGCCAACTGTATATAAAGTTGGGATACCAGTTAAATATTGTCAGTTTAACCTCTACTATATAACCAGAAAAAAATATTCTATATAATTAATGCCCCAATCCTATCCTAGGCCTAGTTGGCACACACACTCTCCCGGCACACACTGTCACAAAAGTGCCATTTAACCCTGGATGTGTATTGACAGAGCTATTTGGCTAGCACCTCACCCGAGTAGAAGAATGGGAAAACACCATTATCTTACTGGGTGGGGAATGGCATTCCCTCCTCCACCACTGGCAGAGGAAGAGAAATGAAACAGAAAAGCTGGCTGTAGGGAGTTTGCATTGGAATTTGATTTAGTTTTCTCTCCAGTTTCAAGGATCTGTTTTTGGTTAGTCCAGAGCAGGAGTGTCCAAAGTTTTTGGCAGGAGGGCCGCATCGTCTCTCTGACAGTGTGTCGGGGGCTGGGGGAAAAAAATAATTAATTTACATTTAAAATTTGAATAAATTTACATAAATTTGCATAAATGATTATGTTAAAGATGAACTTATATGAATGAATGAAGGTCTTGCAATAGCTCAAGGCCTATAAAAGGCCTTGCACAAAGCAAGGCTGGCCTTTCCTTTGCTACCACTACTGCATCACAGATGTGAAACAGCAAACAGTGGAGGGGGCCCTCATCCCACAGCTCATGCGAGAGGTCAAACAGTCGCCCTCATACTGAGAGCAGTTGCATTGGGCCAGTGTGGGCTCCAACAAATCAATGGAGGGCCAGAGGTTCATTGGAGACTGGGGGCTCCCTGAGGGCTACATTGAGAGGCCTTGAGGGCCACAAGTGGCCCCAGGGCTAGGGTTTGGGCACCCCTGGTCCAGAGGTTCCCAACCTTTACGAGCTTGTGGACCACTGAGGCAAAAATTGGAATTGTCATGGACCACGTGCAACTGCACCTATCCCTGCACAAAAAAATGCAATTCAAATTTGTAATAATTAGAGAAGATTTATTAGAGATGTATTATTTATAGAGAAGATTTGAAGATTGCTGTTTTGTTGCTGGCTATGGGCACTCCATTCTCCAACCCCTCTGGTGGTCCACGGGGAAATATCTCCTGAGCTATCACTCCCCCAAGGACTACCAGAGGAGGCAGAGAACGAACTGCTCATGGTCGCCATTTCATTGCAGGCTGTGGCTGTGGTCAATTTGTTCTCAGCCTTCTCTGCTGGTGCATGGGGGAGCACTTGCTCGGGTGACACTGAAAGTAATTGAAGCCTATTCTTTTTTTCCTGAGCCCTTGCAGACCATTCCTCAGGATTTCATGGACCACAGGTGGTTCGTGGACCATAAGTTGGAAACCAGTGGGTTAGTTGAATCTTGCCTACTTACCCCCCTTTTCCTTTTTCTTTTTAATGAACTCTTTCTATTTTTTGAAAGTGCCCCATCCTCTTTTATTCAGAGCAGTGATCTGTTGCCATTCAGTCTCTTTCAAATAGGTCATGAGTGATTATGTGTGTTTGTAAAAGTACAGAGGAGTAAGGGTGTATCTGTTCAGTTGACTCCTCAGAAGCTGATTGCTAAAGAAATATCTGTGCTATAGGAACCCTGTATTGGGTTCTTTTCAGATAAGTGGATGGCTAAAGCACACTTTCTGTTCTGTCATCTCAACTGAGTAACTAGAACAATCCTAGTCTCTTGGTATGGTGTTTCGGGTCATATTCTCCAACTGGTTTGCAAATATCCAGGAGTAATGTTTCAAGTATCCCTGCCCAGAGTCCTTTTGATGAAGCCTGACCTGCTCATTATTTGTGCATTATCAGGCACACATTATTGTACTCATTATTTGTGCATTATCAGAGAACCAACTGCTCAGGGTAAGAGCCATAAATAGTAGCAGCCATGACCATGCAAGGAGTTCTTGGTACTGAGTCAAAGTTAAAATTGCCTAAGGCATTTGGATGAGAAGTCGAAGTTCTTCCTCACCACAGAATAGAAACAAATTTCCTCCCCCAGATGCTTCTTTTTGTACTTTTGATGTGGAATATAATCTTATCACTTGAATAGTCAGTCAGTATTCCATATCTTTACTGATAAGTGTTCCATGTATTTGATTTCAGTATCTGATTATCATTGCCGTGTAATAGTACGCAGGGACCAAAGTGCAGCAATGAATTATCAAAGCTGAGCTGCTTTCTGAGGTGTGATTTTTCCCACCTAGAAGTGGATTAGAAAAAGAGAGAATCCAGAGTCATTTCCTCTTCTTTTTACCAGCTTCCACCTGTGTGTGGAAAGTGGAACTCCCTAATAATCCATCCAACTCACAATGTGAATTTCAGATAATGTAGGGGTCCGATTTGTAAGCCTGACTATAGCAATGTGAGGAATGTACATTAGAGGGCTCTCTCAGTAATCCTTACTGATTTCCCTTATTGACTTGTGTTCTTGTTCATGTGCTATGTGCGGGTGGAGGACGGAGGCTGAGAGAGGTGGGCCTGCTTGAGGTTGCCTGAAGAGTTAAAGGTGTGTCTAATATTTGCACTTGAGACTTGCTGGTTCACAGCGTAATCCCTTTACTGCTACATGCCATTTGAAGAATTATTTGGGCAGCCCAGTCCTATCCTTTTCCTCCCAGCCGATGCAGCCGTTCCGCCAGAGCATGCGTTGCATCTTGCAGCAGGGGCAGTCTCGGGGATAAGCCTCGGGGGGGGGCCTACTCAGGGGTGTCTACTCAGACCTGCACCTGTGATTCACTGGCACAAGTCCAAGTGGACCTGGGAAGGTGAATCGAGGCCTGGAAGGGGGGTGGAATATCTGAGGTGCCCCTGCAGCCAATACTGCCTCCTTCCAGGCCAGAATTCATTCCTGTTCTGTCCTGTCTCCTCCCTGTTCCTCCCCCTCCCTGTTCTGCCACATCTCCCGCTCACCTCTCTTCCATGCTGACTTCCTAGGGACATCCAGGGACTGCGGGCAGGCTGCCGTAGCTGCTTGTGGTGGTAGCCTGGCTGCTCAGACTGGAGTGCTGTGCTTTGCGACAGCTGAGAAGGACCTTACACTGCTAGAACTATCTTGGAGTGTAAGGTCTACATAGGATTGGGTTGCTAGATAACATAGGAGTCTGCCAAGTCACCTAGCTCTGTATTATTTGCACCAATGGATAGCAGCTGTTCAGGCTTCCAGGCAGGGGCCTTTCCCTGTCCCAGCTGGAGAGGGCAGGGATTGAAACAGACCTGTGTGCTGGATGTGTCCCTGCATGCTAGGGAACTCTCAGTGCAGAAGTAGTTCTTCAAATGTAGTGTAGCAGCATGTCCTTAGTTCAAGTATTTCTTCCATTCTAAGATGTCTGAAGTCAGAAGCTTTAAAGAGCAGTTTGTTCCTTTAGCCAGCAGCTGTCCTTTTTTGGAACTGTTTCCTCTCCATCTTAATATGTGCCCTCTCAACATTACTTTTTGAGAATAGTTGATAGTCTCGAGAATCCACAGAGTGCTGTCATTCCTGCTTTGTGTGTCTGTGTGTGCTTGCCAAGAATGTGTATTGGCTCTTTCTCAAGAGTGATACTTATTTTTTTCTTCATCTTTATAAATTGTCTTTAAAGGAAGCTCTTAAAACCAGCAGAGAAACAATAACAAGCCACAGAGCCTTGTAACTCCTAAGGTGGAACCTCTCTTTATTTGCAAACATTCAAGGCCCTCTACCTCTTCGCATGATTGTTGTACCCATTACAAGCAATTACTGTTTAGTGAGGAAGTCAGAGAAGAGTTCTTCTTCTTTACCTCTCCATATGAGTAATTACCTCTCTAATATTAAAGGTAGTGAAGTGCATAATAATTGCAGCCACAGAATGGTCTGTGATTCATTTTCAAGTAGGCACGTAGAGAAGAAGCTTGGTGTTGGTTGCCTGGGTCGGCCAACCATGAGGTCAACAGAAGCAGTTGCTTCCGGCAGCACCTTGATGGGACATGCCCATCTCTGTCCACCTACTTGCCTCCACTAATCCTCCCCCTCCTTCTACTCACTGGATTGGAAAAGGAAGAGAAGGACAAGAGGAAGAGGAAATATGCAGTGGAGTGCTGAGCTGGAACATTGTTTACTTGAGAAATGTTATACAGGCGTGCCTCAGTATTCCATTCCAGAACCCCCCGCAGTTATGTGAAACCGCAGATATCAGGGATGCCCCACCCCCGCCCTCCGAGGGCAAGGGGAGCTGCACTCCCCTTGCCTCTGGAGGGTATTCTAAGTTCTGCAGAGCCTGTGTGCATCCGCCCGTGGCCTCGATGGGCCACAGAATGACTGTTTAGGGGGAAAAAGATGCAACTTCTGGTTTTTCATCAAAACCAGAAGTGACGTTTTTATGCCTTTAAAAGGCTTTAGGAGGGGCGGGTAAGTAGTTAACTGAAACTGTAGATACGGGATCGATGGATACGGGGGCCACCCTGTATCTCCTTCCACTGAACTAGTATGGTTTGTTTGCTCGAGACTGTCCCACTCATGACGTGAAGTGAAATGGCTGCTTTGCATCGCAAGTTGGTGAACTGGCAAGGGTCAGCCTGCATCCCATATCTGCCTGCTACTTCCTGTGGCCTGCAACCTGCTGTCCCATTCACTTCTTGCTTTTTCTCTTTACAGAGTGAGCAAGAGAAGAACGGGGAGTCACTTACTCTCTTCTTCAGCACCGCTGCCCAAAATCTCAGCAGCAGTGTTGGAGAAGGATGTATCCTGTCATCCTATTTCCAATTGGCCAGGCCTGGTCTTGTTGTACCATAGATAATGATGGAAAGAGTAGCTGCTTGGGGAGGCTAATAATCTCTCTTTCTTGAGGGATGATGGTTGTGTTCCTTACTACATGTTGCAGTATAGCTGCAACCTGAAATGCTATGGGTTGAGATACCCATGCTTTGTGGTGTCATCCCCCATAGCTGGCTGCTTTTCTGGCTCCTCAACATGCTACTACAGTCTGCTCCTGGATGGAGGCAGCACTGTAGAAGGTATGATGGTACACTACAGATTAAACATTTCTGAACACTATAGCAAGGCATGGTGATATTTTCATTTTCATTTTTTTTAAAGTGACCTCTCAAGATACCACAACCAATATTGCAGCAATTTCTTTAAAAAGAATTAATGTCTAGAATCTGATGAAATCTTGTTACATTGAGAACAGTATAATAAAATTATTTTGCAGAACACCAAGAACAGAATTTATTTCCATAGAAGAAGGGAAGGGGGCGTTTTTCCACCAAAAATGTTTTTCTTGAAGCTGTTTATGTTAATGCATTGCTTGGGTTGACTTGAATGGTTTTGGTCTTTTGCGCTTGCATTTCTTTGCCAGCTTCTGGATTTGAATATTCAGAAGCAGTTCTACTCCTTTTAAAATGCAAGTTGTCAAGCAGAATTTTTTTTCTCCTTCAGTTTTTCTCTTAAGTAAAACGGGGATTGCCAGCTGTTGACCGATAGGAACATCTGGTGCCTGCCAGTTTTATTCAGACACTGGTAATGCTGCCAAATGTTAATCCAGGGGTTGTTAAAAGTGTGCCTGTAGTTTCATTTGTAAGAAAAGGATGATATGTATGTGTGTGCGTGGATGGATAGATGGATTGAATCAAGTTTTAAGAGAAAGAAAAGCCCTGTTCAGGCATGCAGAAACTGGGTAGATTGAACTCTGGCATGGACAGGTCCATAGCCATGCTGTCTTCTTTGCCTGGGTTCAGCGCATAGCTGCAGAGGCAAGCACTGACCTTGGATAGAGTGACTCCCTTTCATTTGGAATGCTGGCTGCCTAGGGCTCCAAATCATAGGGGGAGAAACTCTCTCCAGGGTCAGCACTTGCCTGCACCTAACTCAGGGGAACAGGAATTGTGGCTGTTTAGAATGTTGGTGCCAAGAGACATGGCTCTCATTTGACTTGGCTTGGGTACAATGTACCCAGTTTCTGAGCACCTGAACAGTGCAAGAGAATCCACACTTTAATGTCCTGTTTTAGTTTGGATAGTGGATGGAATGATCCAGCCATAGCTGAGTGTCTGTGCACCATCACGGTTAAACCCTGAACTCTGCATGGTGCCCATTTGACTATGCAGCTGTAGCATCCTTAAGGCGCCACAGGTTGTGTGGCAAAACGCACTTTTAGTCTCTGGAGTAGGCAGTGAAGAATAAAGTGTTCTCCACATTTATTGGCTATCTCCTGAATGAGAAATTAGCGCATGGGAAACTGGAGGTAACTATAGTAGCAGCAGGAAAACAGTGGCATGCCAACATGCATTTTGGTACCTAAATATAAAATAACCTCTATATGTGATTGTAGCAATCAGCCATCATTTAGTACTTGCTGTTCCCGATCATTACAATCAGGTCTGTGCTCTATGAGTTATGAATGCCTGATTTCACATTACCTCTACAATTTGCAATCCCCTATCCTTGGAGCTATGTAACTCTCAATGTAGTAGATTGTGTGGATGTGGTGGCAATGTGCACACTGGACATCCCTCTTTTGGAAACCTCGTCATCCCTTTTCTTCCTCAGTCATAAACCACCAAAATAGGTAGTGTATGTCTGAGAAGACCCATAGGTGTCCCTAGGTGTGGAGATCTCTTACTGGGATTTGTTGGGAATGGGTTACCCAACTTCAAATAACTAAATTTTTACATACCTCCTGTTTGCCTTTGGGTTGCCCTCTCACCGTAGGATGCAGTGCACGCCTTTTTGGCATTGCTGCATTGGCCCTCGTGGTGATGGACAGGATTGGGGCCTTAATTACATGGGGTACAGCTGGTCTGAACTTTTCCAGTGAGTTTAGTAGTGCATGTAGGATGATCCACTTTCCATCCGATCAATAGTACTAACCAGAAAGCAAGCAGAGGGACCCAGAGATGCCTGATTCATGAGTGTGCTTGTCCATAATTGCATGGGGCTGGTTCCGGATATGAAATATTGTCTGAACACCATAGTAAAAAGAATTGGAGAATAGCAGCATTGCTTTATAAATAAATAAAAAGACCAAATCATCTGCCAGAAAGAACTTTAATGGTTTCCTTGGGGAGATCTTTCTATAGAACTGGTGATACCCCTGAAAAGACATCACCTCATGCCCTAGCAAATCTTAACTATGTACGGAGGTAGCACAGAGCAGAGCCTCTTCAGATGCCCTGAGCAAATGGGAAGGTTTCTGTAGGAGCAGGCACTTCCTGAGATATGCTTGCCCCAGGCTCTGTAGGGCTTTGCACAGGTTGAATAAATGGGTTGCAAGTTATACAGTGAGATCTATTTTTCTGCAGTCAGTAGATATGCTCTGCTGCTCACACGGAGGTCTGTACAAGTGTACGTACATCAATGCCAGGGAATGTATCCCATGGTAATGGTCAGCACAGAGCATTCTTCAGCGTTGTCAAGAAGGAAGCAGCAGCTGCTCACATGGGAACTCTGGGTGCAGGAGACTGTTTTTTTAAGAGCTTCCAGTAGTGTGCAAGTAAATGCTTGGGACGCGGGTTGCATGTCTCAACCTGTCAAGAGTCTCTCCAGGTTCTTGCTTCCCTGCACTATTGGGCCTGATTCATGCATGTCTGTTCTGGCTCCTCCCACTTGCTTCCCCTGTTTTCTTTCAAAATCTTAATCATTTGGGGGATGCATACAATTTGGAATTTTTCCAGGTAAAAGGGGGGCGGGGGAGTGAAATGAAGGGAAAGGCTAGCATGCACTTTTAACATGAGCATGCACATTATTTAATTCACGAGGCTGGTTTGGGGGATAAAATAGAATCTGAACCTGCCCAAAATCAGAAAAGAAGTATTTAGTGTTTACAGGTACATTCTGGTAAGTTACAATGGTTGCCTGAAAAATCCCCCTTTGTTTATATGTCAGAATCCTGAACTGAATATAAGAGTTGTTGGATTGGGTCTTTCTTGGGTTAAATGCATTGCCTGTTCACTGGAGAAGGTCCTCTCCCTTCGTAATAAATATTAGCAGGAAATGATTGAGCAGAGAAAATTAAATGATGCACTGACTTCTATGAAGTCATAATTGACAAACTAAATCTAGCATCTGTCTGCGCAATCTTATCCAACATTCCAGCGCCAATGCAGCTGTGCCAGTGGGGTGTGTACTACATCCTGCAGTGGGGAGGCAGTCATGGAGGCCTTCTCAAGGTAAGGGAACATTTGTTCCCTTATTTCGGGGTTACATTGGTTCTGGAAAGTTGAATAGAATTGGGACCTGTCTACCACTCCAAGAGCATTGGCAATATTTGATTTTATTCTTGCCAAATACTGGTGATTTATTTGTGATGCAGTCCCTCCCATCTCGCATCTAGGAAGGACAAATGCTTTAATTTTTTTTCATTTCCAGCTGAGGCTTAGACTTGAAGTGTGATAGCATAAATGAAATGTCCATGATTTATCCACACTATCTGTGAAGAGCTTCATTTTCTATATATCATCCTGTTAGCCTTTAGATTATGTTTCCTGGATTCTGTTAAACAGCTCTTTGATTTCTTCTTTACTAGGGATTTTTAAACATTGTTAAAATGTTGCAGGTGATTTTGTTATCAGTGCCAATAGCAATAACTCCCATACATCAGCCTGGAACACATTTGCTATGTGGAGGAATACTGCCTGAAATTCAAGTAACCTTAATTTTGTTTTTCAGAATGGGATGGTTCATTATATGAATCTAACAGCTTTTTTTAAAAAATCCCATATTGCCTTTTTGTTTCATTTAGATCAGATCTATATTTGAAGTTTCTGTTTTGGGGTACATACAGGTGACTACTTCACCACACGCCTTTAAATGATTTGTGGTAAAATTCTCCTTTCCACTTGGCAGGAAGATGTTCTGGCTTACCATGTGGCACATATAGTGGTAAGGTACCATGATAAATAATGTGTATTAACATAAGAACATAAGAAGAGCCCCACTGGATCAGGCCATAGGCCCATCTAGTCCAGCTTCCTGTATCTCACAGTGGCCCACCAAATGCTTCAGGGAACACACAAGACAACAAGGCACCTGCATCCTAGTGCCATCCCCTGCATCTGGCATTCTGAAGTAATCCACTTCTAAAACCAGGAGGCTGCACATACCCATCATGGCTTGTAACCTGTGATGAATTTTCCTTCAGAAATTTGTCTGATTCCCTTTTAAAGGCATTCAGGCCAGAGGCGTAGCTAGGTCATTTGACCACCGGGGCCCATAAATTTTTGTCTTCCCATGCAACATAATTAATTAATTAATTATATTCTTAATTAGTTGTTCAATTCGCATTTTTATACCACCCTTCCTTTAAGCAGCTCAGGGTGGTGTACATATTTCCTCCCCTTATTTTGTCCTCACAACAACCCTGTGAGGTAGGTGAGACTGATAGTAAGTCATGACATGAAATGGTCAATAATGGCCAGAAAAGAAATGCAGTGAATATTTCCCCACAAGCAATGGATGAAATTCTGCATCAAATCGTATATAACATGATGGTATTATTCCTAAAGCCAGGATTACCTGAACTTTGGTCCCTAGGGCAGTGGTTCTCACACATTTAGCACTGGGACCCATTTTTTAGAATGAGAATCTGTCAGGACCCACCAGAAGTGATGCCATGATCAGAAGTGACAGCATAAAGCAGGAAAATTTTTAACAATCCTAGGCTGCAATCCTACTCACACTTACCCAAGGGTAAATCCCATTTACTGTCATTGTTAAAAGATTATACGCAGTAGCTTGTTAAAAGTACAGGTCTGTAACATTTCCCCAAATGCAGTCACATACCATGGTAGCATCAAGTCTAACACAGTAAAAATAAAATATTGAAATGGATGGGAACCCACCTGAAATGGACTCACGACCCACCTAGTGGGTCCTGACCCACAGTTTGAGAAACAATGCACTAGGGTGTCACCCCCCCCCAATGTCTCATTACCCTGTTTTGAGTTAAGGCAGTGCTTCTCAAACCTTTAACACTAGGACCCACTTTTTAGAATGACAATCTGTCCAGGACCCACCAGAAGTGATGTCATGGCTGGAAGTGACATCATCAAGCAAAATAAAATCATTATAAATAATTAAAGACACAATCCTAACCCCTTATGTCAGTGCTTTCCAGCACTGACATAGTGGTGCCAATGGAACGTGTGCTGCATCCTGCAGTTGGGTGTCACTCATGGAGACCTCCTCAAAGTAAGGGAATGTTTGTTCCCTTCCCTGAGAGCTGCATTGCCCTTATGTCAACGCTGGAAAGCACTGACATAAGGGCTTAGGATTGCACCCTAAGTTAAAGAAAAAAGATAATTAAATAAGGGGAAGCCAGCCCTGTTTCACCAAGTGAATTAGTGAATTTTCTCTGTAGTCTGCCTGCAATAACACCCCCCCCCCCGCACAAAAAATAAGTGAGATTTTCAGCCCTCCCCAGTGCCCACCTTACCAGCTCAAGCCTCTGTTTTATTCTGGGGGAGGGATGTTGCCTTCTGGAGCATTTGTTGAGCTCCACTTTCATCAGATTGGGACCATGCAGCAAGCTTTGCATTCCCCTTTGCCTGACTTCACCAGCAATCAAGGCACATTTGCTTACTTTTGAGTAAACACAACCGTGTGGCTTACTTTCGCTTTCCATAGGGCTCAATACATTCATCTGCTTGGAGCAGTGGTACTCAAACTTTTCCGGCCAGTGGCTCCCTTGACTCCTGTGGCTGTTGGCCATGACTCCCCATCATGTTCCTGAGGGCTGGAAGTGACATCATTAAACAGGAAACGGCCAGAAATATTAACTATATTAAATATATTAAATATAATATTATATTATTATATTTATTATAATATAATATTAAATATTAAATATATTAACTATATCAATATTAATTATATTAATCATATCATTAATTAAATGCAGATCTTAAGATATATATTATTAATACACAGCAATATACATGCTTTACCCTGCACATGCCTGATCTTGTCTGATCTTGGAAGCTAAGCAGGGTTAGGCCTGGTTAGTACCTGGATGGGAGAGCGCCTGGGAATAATGGGTGCTATAGGCTTATACCATAGTCTTTTGAGACTGAAGGTTGCCAACCATAAATGATCAGCTGCTGATCACTGTTGGAGACAGGATGCTGGAGTAGGTAGATTTTGTCTGGTCCAGGAAGACTCATTTTTTTAACTTCGTAAGCATACAAATAGAACTGTTTTATCAAATGAACTTTGTGAACAACCAGTCTGACCAACATAACACACACACACACACACACACACACACACACACCTGTGGACCCCAATCCAACTAGTCATTTCTATCATTCTCCTTGGATAGGATTGAACCCTTTATTAATTTAATGAGATTAAATTTTTCCAGCAGCTGGTGGGGAAAACAAAAATAGACTATGAAAATATATCAGAGCTGATAAGGGTTTGGTTAGGAAGCTGATTTGTCTCCTATACTAGGAGATGCACAGCTCAAGCCTATGCATGTCTACTCAGAAGTAAGTCCCATTAGAGTCAATGGGGCTTACTCCCAGGAAAGTGTGGATAGGACTGGGCTAGCAATCACTTCATCAATGGCTGATAAGTATTCCCTTCAAGTAGCAAGATTCATCACTTTAAAAATACAGCCTCTCCTCTTCAGTCAAACAACAAGATTAATAAATCACTTTAAAAAGAGTCCCCTTTTTCTGCTCCTGGCCAAGTAAAGTGTGTGCTTGTCTCTCCCCTCCCCCTTTGCCAACTGCATGGAAGCAACTTTAAGACCCCTGGTGACTGGTAAAATAGGAAGTGTTTTATTTGGGGATGGGGAGGAAAGCAGGAAGGTTTGGAGATTGAAAGGGGGGAGTGGAAGAGGGAGGGGTTGAAAAGACAGATTTCACTTTGATGAGAAGCGATCCCAGGCTGGGAACCAACCAGACAAGGATCAAGGAGGGTTTCTTTCTGACGGTCAACAAGGGCAAGGACTGCAAACTGAGCGTGCTCGGTTCTTGCCAGATGGGGGGGTTGGAGTCAAAGAGCTTTACAAGCAACATGCAGTTAACACAGAAGGCAGCAGCCTCGGAGTGGAGGGAGAAGAGGGCGGGGCTTTTCTTCGGCTTTCAACTCCCGTTTCTTCCGCTTTATAAAAAGCGCAGACCACGGGCAGAAGACGGGCTCATATTCTGCCCAGGGGTGTGACTGTATTGCTGCGAGAGGACATCCCACGCCTCCCTGGTGCCTCCCTAAGGAGCCGCACCTCCCAGTTTGAATAACACTGGCTTGGAGGGAAGGACTTACTTCTTGGGTGTTTTTTGGGGGCTGCTTTCATTGGATAGGAACCATTCTGGTGTCCTTGAATTCCTCTCTGCCTGCCCTTTCCGTTGGACTATGGCACATTTGCCTACTCCTGAGTAAATGTGCAACATGGCTTGGGTTCACTTTCCACTTGCCTTTATTGTGCTTGATGGAAGGAGACACTGAGCACATGGTTGCAGGGCCTGATGACCATGCTTTTCTTTTCTAGAAATTAGTTTCCAAGCTTCTTCTAGAGAAAATGAAGACAAGCCAATTTTTCTACTCATTATTGACAAATAAAAATAAGCTATTGGACTGGAAACACACAAACAGCCTAATCCTACGTGGGCCTTATACTTCCGGAATTAGTGTTCTGGCAGAGGAAGGGTGCAATCCTACCCTGTGCTGGAACAGGCAAGCCAAGAGGCTTGCACTGTATCCAGCACAGGATAGGGGCCCAAGGCGGCTCAGCCAGAGGCAAGGGGAAACTTTTCCTCTTACCCCTGGGTAAGGCACCCTTGCCCCTATGGGTCTCCTTGGACTTGCATCACCTCCTGAGGTGGTGCAAGTCTGAGGAGAGCGGAGTGGCTTCAAGCCCTGTTCTCCCCAGGAACAGGGGTTGGGATCTGGCATAACTGCCTGATCCCAATCCCGTGTCTCGCTCCCTGCCTGCCTGCCCCTGGGGCCACCTACAGGCTTACAGTGTTTTAAGCAAGAAACCCACTGCATGAAAAGCTTTAAAAATACTAAATGGTTGCACGGTGGGGTCGTGTGGAGGGGGGTGTTCCCGTATCTGTGGGTAAGTGAAACCGTGGATATGGGATCTGCAGATACAGGCACCCCCTGTACGCATGACTCTCCAATATGTGAATTCAGCAAAATAGTCAAATTCTACTCAAAATGATGGATCTGTCAAATTTCTCTCCATTCTTCTATAGATCAATAAATGATAAATGAATGGCAGCTGAGTCACGAGCACTTATAAACATACAAAAACACACTCTTTTCTCCTACTGTTCCCTGAGCTGCAAATGGGTATCTCAAAGTCCTCTTTTATTAGACTCTAATACAATAGGAAGTGCTTTAGATTAAAAGCTCTGTTTTTCTGTACTTTCAGAGGAAATTGGTAGTTCCTCAATTTTTGAAAACCCAATAGGCTCTCAAATGCTATCTTCGTTGACAAGCTAGCTTTTTTCAATGTTTCTTCAAAAGGTGAGCCAACAGCTGAAACAGAAGAAAATATAGACAGAGCCAGCTGGGTTTTTTTTTTAAAAAAGGGATAAAGGCGTCTCTACTGAAAAAAAAAAAGAATCAGCGTAAACTGTTAGAAGCAACATGGTGATATTGAGATGATATGGAGTTGGAAAAAAATGTACAGTCATTACTACTATTACTTGTGTTTTGTCAAAGTGATTTAGGTGTCACATGATTGATAAATAGTTGAAAGCTATTTGTAAAATCTGTATGTTTGCATATATGTTGCTTTGGGGAGAAAAGCAGGATAAAAATATAGGCAGTCAGACAGGGGCAACCCAATACTAAGCTTTCCAGTGCCAGGAGGAACACTGGCACTGCCAGAGGTCTCCTCGGCGGAAGGGGAGTTTTCCCAGCCCCCACAATGGGGCTTCTCATGTCCGTGCCAGCTATTTTGCTTTGCAGCCTGACATGGAGGATAAGATCCAGCTGAACAGGGCTCTGCAGGTCCCACCTCCCTCCCGGACTGTTTCTTTCCCTGTCCCACCCTCCCCCACCCCAGAATGCCTCCCCCCTGCCCCGAAAGCCTGCACTGCTGCCCAGATCTCTTACCTTGCTCTGGGTGGCATCTTTGCTCTGGACAGTCGACTGGTGCTGACCCAGCACTGGTGCTCCTTCTTCCGAAGGTGCCGTAAATGTGCTTTACGTCTTGTTAACAGCACCCGGTACTGGAACTCAGCGCCGACACTTGTCCCATTCGGATTGGGCCCTAAGTAAGTAACTGTATTGGCCATTATGTGATTCCTCTAGTGTATGGAGAAATGTTTATGCCAACAGAGTCCTTGTGTCAACATCACATGAGCCTCACCCATGTTTGAATAATTTGAGAACGTCAAAACTTCCCACCTCCCCCATCAAATTATCTTCTAAATTGTTCAAGGTGAAATGTCAATTTCACTGTATTAATTTATTAGTAAATATGAGCTTAACATATATTTAAACTATGCAGTCCCTGGGGAAAACCTAACTACTATACTCTTCTTTCTTTATAAGTACTTTTGCTATACGGATTTTGACTTATTCATGCTGTACATATTAATGCCATAACTCTTTATCCATACCAAGATTTTGAGTATGGAGAGAAGAAAAGACCAAATCCCTCATGGAGACAAAGTCTACCTCCCATTTTACCCAGTTGAGTCAGAGACAGAGAAGGGGACAAATTTGTCTCACTCCCCAAAAGGAGGTCCAGGAGGTCAGATCAAATTTTGGATTTCTCCCCCTGCTGGTACATATGTCCAGAGGTGCCCCCTTTCTCAGGTGTGCTCCTACTGGCTTTAGGAGAAGTGCACATCAGGGCCTTTGGAGAGCTGAGCACATTTAGGGAAAAGGTATCCTCATTTGTGTGAGATACACTGCCTGATGGATAGCACATTCCCACACTTTCAATGCACATGCACTACATGTTCCCTTTTACAGTGTTCCTTTTTTTGTGTGCTGTGTTTTTACAAATTACTGTCAATATACATCCCAAAGAACTGAAGATGAAAAAAACTCATGGGAAAAGGGGAAAAACAGGTTGCCCATAGTCTGTAACTAAAACTTGAATTGCTAAACCTCATTATGTCATGCTAGAACTTCTGAAACATTTTCATTGTCAACCCTAACATTTGATTCTGTATAATGTTATTAAATGTTATTTTTTCTACTGTGGGCACAATCTTAACATGTAGTTCGGCTGGCCCAAGGGATGTTTGCACCTCTTTGGGAGGAAACTAGGCTGACGCTCCCAGAAGTGCTAGCCTGCAGAGGCTAATGGAAGCCTCCGCACTGGCTTCCTCCCATTGCCTTTCGTTGGCTTGGGTGAGCTGATGCAAGGATGAAAGGTAGGTGTGGGGGAGGTGGAGAGGAGGAGGGACGGAGGTGTTCCTGGGCGGGTGGAGGGTGGACGGTGGGCGGCCCTAGGGGCGGGCGGGCAGGGAGAGGGAGGCGGGGCTGGGATCTGGCAGTTATGCTGGATCCCAACCCCTGTTCCTGGGGAGAACAGAGCAGCTTCGCTCTGCTCCGCTCTCCTTTGACTTGTACCATCTCCAGAGGTGCCACCTCCAGAGGTGGTGCGAGTCTGAGGAGACCCATTGGGGCCAGCATCCCTTACCCAGGGGTAAGGGGAAAAGTTTCCCCTTACCTCTGGCTAAGCTGCTTATGGCCCCTATCCTGCGCTGTATCCAGCACAAGCCTCCTGGCCTGCCTGTTCCAGTGCAGGATAGGATTGCGCCCGGTGTCACGCAACTATATTTTTTGCCCAGTGGTTCCCAAACTGTGAGGCACAGCTCCAGGGGCAACTTGTCAAACCCCCAGGGGCATTGTGGAATGCTTACTGCCCCCCAGAGCTGCTCAGCAGTGGGAACACAAAGACCACACACTGACGGGAGAATTGCAATAAAAGGCTTGATTTGGAGAGTAGAGCTCCATGAGTGCTGTTTTTGGCGCTTGAAGGGTCCACCCACCTTGAGCTGCTTACTACTGCTTTTTCAGTTGCTATGCCATCTCAGACAAGGAAGAAGTGTGGTTGCATGGACATCATTGCGTCATCACCATCACTTCTGGGTCTGGAGCTCTGCCTTGGCAGTGGTAAGGGCTGCACGCAGTAAAAATGTGTGGGGACTTTTGCCTTATGCTATTAGGCATTTAAGGTGATTTTGAGATGAGCTTGGAATGGCTTTGGAATGCCATGTAACAATTGTACTCATTATCCAGATTTTTACTATGAGGCTGTTATCAGGAACAGATTAGGTATATCTGAAGAGGGAAAGGTGAGCATTTGTTTCCATTTTTAATAATAATTTTGATAGTCTCTCCCTATTTTCCTCATAAACCCTGTTATTTTTATTGTACAAGTTTCATTAGCGCAAGGTTGAGACCAAGAATGCAACTACCATGTTATAGCATAAATGAACGTATATTTAGGCTTTTAGGTACTTTTAGGCTTTCAGGTCTAAATCTGAACAATTCCGTTTTCAAGTTTGCATCCAAGGTTTGCCGTTTTTGAAATGCAAAATAGATTCAAAGCATTTTGGAGACAGATCAGTCCGTCTTGTGGTTCCGATGAGTCATTCATTTCTTTGTGGATAATAATGAATGTGTGGGGTGGGGGACTAAGATTGCATATGCAGGTCCACCCTTCCTTCAAGAGTTCACCCTGGTGGCACAGGGGCCACACCCTCCATGTTTTCAGGGGAATCGCATCTAATGGGCCTTTGGGTATTTGGGTTATACATATTGTCTGCTTGGTCAGATGCGGAGGCAGAAAACACAACCCCCATTTCACCCTATCTTTAGTTTTTCATTTGCAAAAATGAATAGCTTACCTTGTGTAACACAAAGTAGCAAGGATTGGATATATGTATTTCTCTCAAATACTATTAGTAGTACTAGTGGTACTGCCAAAGCTGAGATTAACTGCTGCACCTGAGACCTGCAGTGATAGGATCCAAAGGTCCTTGTGTGCACAACAAAGTAGTTGCGAAGTTGAGGCTCTGCTGGTTTTCCTCAACATGCTGCACCCCCTTCATACTGCAAAATATATTTGATTATGAAATTTAATATGAGTCACTTTTTGAGAACCCAGTGTCAACTGGATATAAATGAGCTGGATATAAATTTTGGAATGAATAAATAAATATTGTTTGCAATGCATGTATGCAATGCAATGGGCACTTCCTTCTATTTGAAATACTGTACATAATCTAAGGTCCCCTTATGCTGAAGGACTGGGAAGCAATAGCCATGAGAGAATGTTCGGCTGTCACTGGGCAACTAAGCCGTAATGCCTTCATAGCACTTTTGGCTGGACTTTTTCTAATTCAGCATCTATCTTTTTGACAGCCCAAGGAATGCTTTCACACAAGGCCACTTTGTTAGCTAGAAACACAAAGCAAATAATTCAAATTCAACATGTCAGGAGTGTCGAGAGGGTGCTTTGGGCCTCAAACGACTTTTGCTTTTTTGATTCAGTGTATGGACAATTTCATCTCAAGGCTCTCAAGAAATGTCAGTCAACAACTGCAGTACCCAAATCAATGTAGAAGTTAAATTCATTACTTAAATGAATTAATGTTAATAACTATATTGGAATGAGGAGGTTTCCATAAGGAGGAAACCTTATGGTTTCTTATGAGGAGTTTACCATATATAGTATAGTTACCCCCCCCCCCCCGTATCTGCAGATCCAGTTATCTGCAAGTGCCTCTGCTCCCCTTGCACCAAGCATGTCTTCCCTTTACTGAATGCTTAAACAGAAATGCAAAAGGCAGGCAGGCAGGCAGGCAGCCTGTACCCTAGGGGAACACAGAATGTTAACAGGAAACCGAACAGTTCTTGCTTCCTGTTAACATCTCTCCATCTAGTGTGCAAGCTTCTGCTTGCCTTTTGTATTCCTGTTTTAGTTTTCACTAAAAGGAAGACACAGACCAGATGTGGGGCACCTGTATTAGGATTGATTCAAATAAACAAGGAAAGAGAAGCATATTGTGGGAATACAGAAATTCAAAACAAGAGATACCGTAATTAAAATTACTATACTTCTGTCAGCAGTTAGCAAATAAGAGCTTAGACGGACATTAAAGTAATGACAGAAAAGGTTTTTAGTTGAAAATAAAAAAAATAAAATTCTGTCTGACTTTGACTTGAGCTAAGGCAAAACACAATGTAATAATTACCAGTTATGATGGACTGCTGTGTTTCCTGGGGAGTCAGTTCATAGAAGTGACTGACTGGTGGTTTGACCATCTTTTTATTGACCAAAATCACAAATTAGAATTTTAAAGGTTAAGCCACAGGAACTGCTAAAATGAACTGTATTCATCTTGTTTCTGTGAGTCACCCCAGGGCTGCATATGAAATCATCAGGTTACTTTTACCTGGGAAATTGGAAAGATCTAACATTAGCTTGGTGTCATCAGTTCTCTATCCATTCATAACTCCATTCTGGCCTTGACTTCTTGTCTGAATTTGAACTCTTCCCTTTTAGAGCTGTAAACAGAATCTTACTTTCAGCTCCTCTTGATCAATGCATCATGCAAGCTGATGCTGAGCTTGACTAGATGCAGTTCTACAACTGAAGCGACTCAAAGTTCATTGCTGGCATGAATCATCCAATCTGTGACCTTCATGTGGAAACCTGTTACACCAAGCAAAGTCACAGCTGCTGGATGTGAAAATGAACTGCATATTCAAAACATGTTTGGAAATAGCTTTTCTTTGAGAAGAAAATACTGGGCTTAAAAAAATATTTTACAGACACAGACTTGCAGCTCAATCCTATCCTCCTCGCCCGTGGGATTAATTAGCACTGCGCCAGTGGAGGCTGCTTTACAGCTGTTGCATAGCAGCCTTCCCACATGCATGCTGTAGGTCTGCTGGCAGGGAGGCCAGAGTGGCCACCCATGTGCTGGCAGAACCACAAAGACCCATAGGAGCAGGTAAGCTTGCACAGGGGATTGGAGGGAGGGGTTGAACAGGATGGAGTGAGTGGAATGGTCTGGTCTAGAGGGTAGAGCCTCCGTCTGCCTGAAGATAACATCCACAAGGTCGCCAGTTCGAGGCCACCGGCACCGTGCGACCTTGAAGCAGCTGACAAGCTGAAGCTGAGCTATTCCATCTGCTCTGAGCGTGGGAGGATGGAGGCCAGAATGTGAAGCCAGATTGGAATGAAACACCTTGAATGTAGTGGTTCTTGAAAGAACCTTCTTTCAAATTGTAAAAATCCCTATTTAACAAGGGATTTAAATAAAAGCCTGCCTATGTAAACCGCCTTGAATAAAGTCTTAAATAAAGAACAAGAAAAGCGGTATATAAATACCTGTTGTTGTTGTTGTTGTTGTTAATGGTGCAATGATGTGGTGGGGAGGAGGGTGGATCAGGCCAGGGGGTCAGGATCAGCAGTGGCAGTGCACACTGAATCCCAAGCCCATTCCTGGGCCTTATCTGCCTTCCTGAGTCAATGTGGACTTGCTCCAGCAATCACACTGGTGCAGGTCTGAGTTGACCCATACTAGCTGCTGGGGCTTACCCCGGGGCAAAGGGATAAATGTCCCCTGACCTGAGAAGACCTCCAGGAGCCAAAAAAAAACCCCTATAGAATATAATGGTAGCTGCGCCGGTGCCACTGTATTGCCACATGAGGATTTCAATAGGATTGGACTGCCCATGTCTCAAATCAAACCTTTGTGTATCTTTCGGCCCAGTCCAATGGTGGTCTTATGCTGATGAATCTCATGAACTGTTAGTGTAAGGCCATGGCTGCCATGGTGCAAGCCACTCTGACAGTGGATGGCTTGCTAACAATAGCGTGGGAGTAGGGAAGCCCCATGTCACCAGTAGCAGGTCACTGAACCCATACATGAGCAGGTAGGTCAGTAGTGGGGAAGGTTTGTGGGGCAGAGACTGGCCATGCCAGGGAGTGTGACAGGGATGGGAGGGGAGGATCTTGACAGCATCAGCACATACTGAAATCCTACCCCCCTTTTCCTGGCCCAGTATGCCCCCTGACTCTCCTTGGACTTATCCCACCAGCTAAATAGGTAGCGTAGGTGCAAAGAGACCCATTGGAGGCTATACACTCTAGGGGGTGGGGGTGGGAAAGTAAAAAAGATTTTCGCTTAACTATATATACTTGTGTACAAGTTGAAAAATTCATGCCTAACAATTGAACCAGAAAACCTGAGTCGACATATACGCGGATCAATACAGTGAATAAGGTGGGAACTTCTGGGAAGCTTAGCAGCTGACTGGTAAAGTGGGGGTGGGTGGGAATGGACTCAGAAGCAGGACACAGGGTGGAGGAAAAGGAAAAATTCTCCTAGTAATTATGGTATTCAGAGGCAGCCATTTTAGCTTCTTCTCCAAACAGGAGGACAAGTGAAGGCACTTATGAGAATTGTAGTCTATATGAGGGTTGCTGTTATGGAAGTGCAGCACTTACTCCTCACAAAGCTTACAACTCCCATAAGCACCTTCGACTCCCTTCCAGTTTGGAGAAGAAGCTAAAATGCCTCCTTTTTTTCTTTGTGCTGCTGACCCAGAACATTCCTGGCAAGTCATTTTCAAAGGATTTCACACACCCCGCAGTTTTATCCCCACCCTGGTTGAAAGCCAGCCAGGGTTCAAAGCTCCCTTTGAAATCAAGCAAGCCTCGTTCTCTTTGGCAGACCCTGTTGCAGCCTCATTCCACTTGGCAGAGGTCTGGTTTTTTAAAACACCAGGATGGAATCCTTGTTTCCATCTGAAACAAAGTCCTGGGCTACAATTCAGTGCACCATTACTTAAGAATAACACCCATGGAAAGCAGTGGGTCTACTTCTGAGTAAGTAGGGTTGCAACCATGTGCAGCTGCACTTGCTCATGCTCATTCCTTGTTGCTTGTCTCTCTGCTGTGAATTGAATTCCAGTTATGTGTTAAGTTTTATGTTACATGTTGATCCTCTGGCTTAACACACTAGGCAGAGAAGGATTTGATTAATGGTTCTGTTGGTATGTTGTTTACAGTGCACTTACTCTGACAGTGTTTACAAAAAGGTTGTGAAGACCAGAATTTAAAAATTAATGACTAAAAATGTATTCTGTGCTCTTTTACTATATTTTAAATAAATTATAAACTGTACAGTTCTTAATTAACAATTACTGGGAGGTTATTTTTCGGGATCTGACCTTGGATAAAATTAGACAGAACTATAGTCAGACCCTCCCAAGTTTTACTCCCGACTTATCAGAGGGTGATAGAAATTCCATTATTTTTGGCTCCATATCTGCCCTTGACTTATCTGAGATCGACTTATAGGTGAGCATCTGTCCTGGGCCTTCTGATTGCCTTCCCCAATCATAGCATGCAGTGCATGCTTCATCAGCAGTGCTGTGTGCTATGGGCAGGCATGGATAGGATTAGGCTGTAAATGTACCAAATCAAACACATAATTTTAAATAAATAATTAATTAAAATGCTCAAGTAGACCATAATGCATTTGTATGACTGCACAATGTGACACATTCATGGCTTCTCTGGAGAAACACCAGTGTACTAAAAGTGTGGATTGCAGAGAACAACCTGCTGTGATTATCACCTGTAAATGACTGTCAGCCCAATCCTAAGGGGCAGCCCAATCCTGAGCTGTCCAGGGTGCCCCTGCTTGGCAGCACCACAAGGGCTGCCACTGCATCCAGCACTTCCTGTGGTACTGCGGGAGGCACCTCGGGAGTAGGGGATGTTTGTCCCCTTCCCCAGGGTAAGGGAGGCAGCCCTGCAATGGGGTACTCTCTTTAGTGGCGCCCTTTGGGCACAGTGGCCCAACTGTGACTGTGGTCCACACCACGGAGGCGCGATGCAGACCAGAGGATTGGGCCCTGAATTGTCTGCCAGGGTACCAGAAGGAAAGACCTGGGTGACAGAGGACACCATATTTTTAAAATTGTGGAGAATGTAGCTTCATCAGAGGTGAAATCTAGACTTGCTCTGTTTATATGTGCTCAAATCATTCACATTCCACAGTCACACGCAGGAAGTAACCTACAAACTGATGGGCCCATATACTTTCTCTGTGATAAGTTGTGAGAGACAGCAGCTAGTTTTCTGTCTGCCATACTCATGTGAATTACCAGCAGGAAACTCATACAGTACTTGGAGGAAGTAATATATGAAGTTTCTGCTGGCAATTCACATGAGTATGGCAGATAGAAAATACATATGAGGTTGTAGCTGTGGGACCACTTGGAGGGGAGAGTTTCATATACAGTATATTAGCTGGGCTCGAGTCATGGAAGTGTGTTCCCCTGTGTGGGGATTCCATGTCATTAGAATGTGATCATTCTAAGTTCTTTATGATGCATTGGTGCATGTCTTGTGCATGTACAGAAGACATCTGTGGGGAAAGCTAACGGTGATGCTTTTTCTTTATTCTTCATTTATATGTTTTTGTGGGGGGGATTTAGAATGGTCAGGTTCTACTTTATGCACATGTATACCTTCCCCCAGATGAACTCCTCTAGGCCAGTGGTGGCCAAACTTGCCACCTCTGCGCAACAGAAATGCAATTCTCATTTGTACTGCTCTGCCCAGGCTCCACATGTAGTCCTCCTCAGTTGGGGGACAGGGATGCTCTGGGCAGTCTTGTCTGCAGCCCAGTGTCCCAGAAGGCCACACAACAGGGTGTCTGGGCAGATGCAACTGCCCAGAGGCTCCCTGTCCCCCAACTGAGGAGGACTATATGCGGTGCTTGGGCAGAATGGTAAGGTCCGCTCACCGGGAGGATGGGTCCCTCTGAACCATGGATCCGGCCCCCGGACCGGGGTTCAGGCGGCCCTGCTCTGGGCCATTAAATCAGTCAGTGGAGGTTTTTTTTCTGGTGGAATTCTTTAAGGAGGTAACGTCTGATCTTGCTGACACTCAGAGCAGGTTGTTTTCTGCGATCCACACTTGCAGCACATTCATTTTTCCCCAGAGAAGCTTGGCAGGGTGCCTCACTGTGTAGTTAGTCAAAGAAATTATTGTTTACCTGAACATTTTAAATAATGTTGTTGGCTGTTTGATGCTGTACACCAAGGGGAGTGGAAGTCTGTATTGACAAAATACAAAGAGAACCAGCATTTTCCATTCAAAATTAAAATAAATTCAATTTCTTAACATGATTTAAATATGCAGGCTTCATCAGGGGTTTTCCAAACTCTGTTTCAGATGCCTTTCTGTCACCTGCTGTGGTATAGAAGCTCATGGCCTGTCTCTGAATAGAACTTGCTAGGGATTGTGTGGAGGTGTGTGTGAAATTTTCAAGAGAAAGGACACCATAACACACAACTATTTTTAGGATATACATAACCTATAAATTGGTTTTGTTATTTTCATATGCTGCTTTCTCACTCCACTTTTAAATTAGGTCATAGGAGGACCCACAGAAAAGAGGCTGTGCAGAAAATGAGTTTTTATATACATGTCTGTATGCACTGATACTTGGGTCGTTACTAAATGCCCAGAAGCTCTGGAGACTTACAGAGTTCCTGCATCCAGGACTTGTTGTTTCATCACTGTTGCTTCTTTGTGCTGCCAGGTTAGTTTAGGGGGGAAAGGAAGAGGAGAGTGGATGGATTTGCAAGATTATGGGGGGGGGGGGGGCTTGTGATGTTGATGAGACTTGTTTTTTGTTTCTACTAACTTCTGTAAAGCCACCTTTAAAGTCACCTTTAAACACCTGTACAGCTACACATCTTTTTAATCCCACTTAGTTTTCACTATGTTGGCACAGATGAATCTGTGTGCATTTGCCAAAGGTTTTTGTTCTATATAAACACTTTTTCTGTACCTTCCAAATGCAATTTGCAAGAACATAATATTGTTTTTTATCTTTATTCCAAGTCTGAAGCGAAATTGAAACAATATCTTACATGCTTTAACATGGTTATACTATGAACTAGAAATAAAATCTCTTTCTAGATATATGTATTAGGCAACCTTAACTGCTATAATGTGGAAAGATGAATTTACTTTGTCTGCTTTCTTTAACCAATTATGTTGTGCATGTACTAGACTCTGAATGGCAATGAAAATGCTATTTTCCTCTTGTGCACTTGAAGCTCTCCCACAACAGGTCTGTTTGTGTAGGAATGATCCTCATAACCCTCAAATGTTGGTTTCTGGCTGAGCACTTTTTACTGTGGGTAAACATGTCCTACCCATTCCCAGTAATCCAGTCAGGACTCATATATGACACATTCCTCTGCAGGTGCCTTGCATGCAATATATTTGGGCTCCTCATGGGAGAAGCCTATTTTGAGGGGCCTCAGAGGAGAGTGTGCTGTTTAACACATAGGAGGATTTCATGGGAAGTAATAGTAGAATACTAGGGGACCCCTCTGGGTACCCAAAGACTCATTTACAGAATATCCTGTATAGCTTACTTAGGGCCCAGTCTTATGGACATGCTGTGCTGCTGGAATTCACATTCTGGTGGGTGCTTAGTGGCAGTCGGGAAAGGTGATGCACCAAAGGTGAGTGGTCATGGCCATGTGCCAGTGGCCCCAGAAAAAGCCCTGGCACCAATAAATCAGTGGGGGGGGGGGGTCAGGGGGGTGATCAAAACAGGGAGGAGGAGAAACAAGGCAGAGACTAGGGCAGGAAGGAGTGTGTGTTGAGGCTGGGAAGGGGTCGTATCAGCGGCAGCAGCATCGCCAATATCCTATCCCCCTTCCCTGACCTCGATGCTCCTTTCCAGGTCTACCCAGACTTCTGCCAGCAAATTGGTGGTACAGCTCCAAACAGACCCATTCGAGCAGCAAAGGCCTACCACTGGGCGAGGGAACAAGTGTTCCCTTAGCCAGAAGAGACTTCTGGGACTGGCCCCTTCCCACTCAGGATGCAACATGTGCTCCTGTGGCATGGTTGAATTGGTGTGGGGGATATACAGAATTATTATTATTATTATTATTATTATTAACAACAGTATTTATTTACCGCTTTTCAACTAAGAGTTCACAAAGCAGTTACAGAGAAAAATCAAACAACTAATGGCTCCCTGTCCCAAAAGGGCTCACAGTCTAAAAAGATGCAAAATGAACACCAGCAGACAGCCACTAGAAAAGACACTGCTGGGGTGAGGTGGGCCAGTTACCCTCCCCCTGCTAAAAAGAGGAGCACCCACTTGAAAAAGTGCCCAATTAGCAGGGGAACTGTTAGTTTGGTCAAGTCTCAGGCTATAAAACTTCCAGTTCCACCTCCTAACATACACAAGATGCAGTTATGGGGTGCTTTGCTTCACATGTTGCCCATTCCTTAACTTTGGGTGATTTTTATTTTTCATGTTTTCACCTACCTTCTCTTCCAGCTTCAGCATCAACTTCATGACCTGACCAAATGTGATCTAACCTGTGAATGCTGCAACATCAGCCAATGCCATTGGCAGGCAGTATGAAGTCTCTGGGTAGCATAAACATGTTAGGAGCCTTGCTGTCTGCCTTTGCCTGGTCAACAAATGAGTGTCTCCTTTTGGACTCCCTAGCTGTTGCCAAATGTAGCTCCCAACGAAGAGACTCCCAGCCTGGTTTGGGTATGCCTGTTCACACACCACTAACACGCTCTGTGTGTGTGAGTGCATGTGTGTGTGAGAGTAAGTGTGCTGTTCACTTAGAACAGGGGTGTCCAAAGTTTTTGGCAGGAGGGCCACATCATCTCTCTGACACTGTAGAGGGGGCCAGGGAAAAAAGAATTAATTTACATTTAAAATTTGCATAAATTTACACAAGTTTACTTAAATGAATATATTAAAGATGAACTTATATGAATGAATGAAGGTCTTGCAATAGCTCAAGGCCTATAAAAGGCCTTGCACAAAGCAAGGCTGGCCTTTCCTTTGCTGCTGCTTCTGCATCACAGACGTGAAACAGCAAGCAGTGGAGGGAGCCCTCATCTCACGCAAGAGGTCAAACAGTTGCCCTCACACCGAGAGCAGTTGGGCCAGTGCGGGCTCCAGTAAGTCTCCGGAGGGCCAGAGGCTCATTGGAGACTGGGGGCACCCTGAGGGCCACACTGGGAGTCCTCAAGGGCCGCGTGGCCCCAGGGCCCAGGTTTGGACACCCCTGACTTAGAAGACCATTGCAAACATCCAAGGAAGCAAGTGCTAATGCCATCATTAACATGCTAGTCTTGAAAATGCCACAGCACACTTTGTTGTTTTCATGACAATGAAGTATTTCTGCTATGCTCTAGAAATTAGACTCATTCTTTATTTCCTGCAAATGTCTAAAAGCAGAGAGAACTGTAATGAGCTACTTATGACATTAGAAGTCTTTGTTCTTATATCAATGATAAAATTATTTTAAACTTTTTATTATCTTCAGTGAAAATCTTACAAAATGCCATGAAGTGCTTGAAATGCATTTACCAAGAGGGAGGAGAAGCCCTGGAATCCTCAGATAAACCTTTAATGCACTTTAATGCTTAAAGGAAAGCTTTCAAAAGAAATGTGGGCTTCCCACATAGTAGACTAGTTCCAGAACCTATAAATAAGATTGGAAAGGTTAAAAGGTCCTCTGGTTATTTTTTAAAGAAAAAACATGATCACAGCATCTTTTCTTGCATACTGACATGTTGAATAGTGGAAGAGAGATCTGATTTTTTTTTTTTTTAAAGGCTGGTCCTGTTTCAAAGTCATAAAAATAATGTATATGACTTGGGGCGCAATCCTAACCAACTTTCTAGCATGGCCATGTTGTGAGGTGAAATGCGAAGTCCGCAGCAAACTTCAGAAACAAACTTCAAAAGCAAAGTTGAAAACAAACTCAAAACAAATTTAAAATGAACTCGGTAGGCAAGAATGATGATCGTCTGCAAGCTTTATTCGTTGCCAGCAATGGGCTTCTCAAGAACATCTGTTCAAAATGGGGAGCACAGAGAGCTGTGTTAACTCTCAGTGCCTCCAGAGAATAGCAACGTTTCAATGGGTGTCTCTTGCTTAAATAGTTCTGGCTTCTTTGTCTGAAAAATCTCACTGTCATTGGTTAAGAGGTGGGTGACATCAGAAATGGGGCTTTTCACATGATTGGCCACAAGCTTTCAAACATCTGATTGGTCTGTGCCATATATGGAAAACACATTTCCAGAAAACACTGTTTTCCACCAACCTGTAGGTGGCACTGTTTACCCATTTATTACAATGCTATTTTGAATTATTCACTATTAATTAATATAACCCTTCGATAAACTACATTTTAAGTTCTCTATGATCCTCAGTATGTATATTAACTCAATTTGAGTTACCAAACAATCCAAATTCTTAAAAACAAGGGCTTTTAAGAGGCTTCTCTCTCTGTTAAAGTCTGCTCTCTCCCTTAACTTTCAAAATGCAGGCAGAGTTTCTGGAATGTTTTTGTTAGTTTGGGCCCCAAATGATACTCTCCAGATGATCTTACTTATCAGTTCCTGTCCACCAAGATTTGTAGATGTTTGCCTCCTACCAAGCTCCATATCTGTCCTGTCATACAAGATTGACTGTAAACTACTTCTGAACCCAACTATCTGCTTCTTGGGTCCACTATCTGCCTCTGGCGCCAGGAGAAAGTCGTTAATTGTCTGATCTCTCCCTTATTCTCTTGTCTGCTGTCTTTGAGTTATAGTCTGTCTCTGCTTTGTGTTTAATCTTTCTTTGTATTTTCCTAGTTCCAATTATAAGTCTTTAAATCTGTCACTTGAGTCTACAGAGTTCTTATCAGTAAACTGTAACTTCTCTAGTGTCTTCCTGTCAAACTTCTATTTGGCATCTGCATTTTCAAGGCTTGAGACTTAAGTCTTTTACTACATTCCAATATTCTATGTTTTTCATGCTTTAACTAATTTTAAAAGCTAGAATTCACTCTTCCTTATATTGTTAATTGTATTCTCTAACCATTATAGCAGTGAAGAATATCAACATACATGCTGACCTTCATGATTCATTTGGCATTCCTATGAACCTTTGGATGTGAGGCTTTAGCAGCTTCCAGATATCTCTTTCTGTTAATACACAGTAGCCTGCTAGTAGCAGGATCTGTAACATCTTCCTAATTTATTGCTTGTCTTACTGGCTGCAACTTCAGAGACCAAAAATGCTCTCTTTGCTCTAAACACTGCTAAGCCTAATATTTTCCTATTCCTTGAATCATAGAGACAAATAACTAATTTAGCTATAAACACCCATTAACATTTCGTTAATTACCATTTGCATCTTTTATAAAAGGCTTGGGGTGCTTTCCAGAAAACATATGTAAAATATGTTTTACATATGTAAAATATGTTTTACATATGTAAAATATGTTTTACATATTTTTAAGCAAAAGGGAGGATTTTCTTTTAAAATGAAACTTAGTCTGTTCTGCCTAGCTGCATCCATCAATCTGATAGCTACTAATTCTAGCCTTCTCTTATCTGATGATGTGACAATTAAGTTGTAAAACATCTTAGATTTATGGTTTTTGCCTCAGCCCTCTGTTTAAACTTCTCCAGAGGGGGTGAATTAAAGTTCATATGATTTCCTTTATTTCTTAATCCATATAAGCCTAACTAATCTAACATGGAGCTTTGGTGTATTTTGATTCTAGAAGAAACCTTATGAATATTATTTATAGCTATAGGTTTTCTTGCTATAGGTTCTAAAAGAATCAAAAGGAACTTCTTTATATACAGGCTGGGGCCAGCAGGAGGGAGAGTGTGTTAGTCCATAAATCTCAGACAGTGGCTCTAAAGGAGCATCTCTTTCTCGCAGGCTGTCACATTCCTTAGATAACAGCCAATTTGCTGATGTGCTTGAAGCAGACAGAGGAGCAAAATGAGATCCAATTTTTCCTATAGCTGCCAAACATGTGAACATGGAATATTTTGGTTCAGCATAATGGCTTCACATGACATTATGACATGTGGCTTTTGCTAGCTTCTATCAGCCATAGCTGTGCCAATGTGGCATGCGCTGCGTCCCGCAGTGGGGAGGCAGTCAAGGGTACTTCCTCAAGGTAAGAGCATGTGTGTTACCTTAACTTGCATTGCGGCTAAGTCAGTGCTTGAAAGTTGGTTAGAATTGCGCCCTTATTTGTACAAGGGAGCAGCTTGACTCATTCCCCAAATCTGGGATCAGTTGCACTTACTTAAAATCTTAACTTTGAATGTATACATTTATCTGAACATAAGAACGGTCTTGTGGGATAAGAGCAGATTTTACTATTCCAGCATTGAATTTTTAATAGCAGCCAGTCTGATGTCCCAGGAAGCTGCCAAGCAGGGTTTGATTATCCTCTCCTAATGTTTGTATCTAACAACTAATAATAGAAAATATTTCTGATCATCTTCACCCCTATCAGCTCCTGCCTCCACCATACCTGCTCTGATGGCTGGTCTACAGCCTGCTGCTACTGGCAGAGGGCTTACCAGCTGCTGTGCTGTCGGCAGCGAGCTACAAAATGGCAGAGTTGCTGCCATACCAACAACCCATGAGATACGCTAGTGGACCTCACAGTCTGGTAGTGTAAGTTGTAGATTGGATTGGGCTGAAAATTGTTTCTTGCTAGATATTTTCCCTTTCCACTCAGGTGTGTGTGTGTCTATATTTATACTTACAATGTCTCTTGATGCATTTGATATAGCTGGCCTTGCTGTGACAGTTCACAATATGGTATCTCTTGTTTCAACAGTCTAAAACAACTACTAACATGGATAATTATTTTTGGATTCTTTATCTGCCTTTCTCTTCTCCTCATCATCTGCCTTTTCTCCTCTTCTCTGTCTTTTCTTCTGTCTTTCTGTTAAACCAGGAATAACTATTCTGGCTTATAGCAGCTCTCCAAAATCTCAGGCCAGAGGTTGTGCTCTTTTAAGTGGAGAAGTTAGAGTTAGAGCTTAGGGCCTTCTTTATGCAGTACATGTGCTCTGCCACTGAGCTATGGGAATTCCTACCTGTCTTATCTTTCCAGACCTCTTTAAAATGGTGAGCATCTTCTATGAGATGGTGAGTCAGACGTCTTAAAATCCTTTGGAATCTTCACACAATGAGGATGGTGGCATTTATATTCCATTTTTGGAAGAAGCGAAAACTGTTTGTTCAGACTAGGGAGACATCTGTCAGATTTCTTTCCATCTATACAAGCTGGGCTTCTGTTTGCTATGTGCCACCCATCATTGGGTATGATGACTATTTCAAAACATAACTTGTATTTTTTATTTTATTTTTTGCACAGTACTGTGTTTTTGGAAGTAGGTGGAGGATGTGTAGCTGTGCTGTGAAGGAAGGAAGAGTAATCTATGCTGAGGCTAGATTACTGGCCAGTGCTTATTATGGGGAGAGTGCAAATGCTTTAATTGGATGCCAATTCATTCTCAGCCTCAATTAGAAGTGCTGGTTTTGACCTTTATGTGACTCTATGTGACTTGGGTCTGGGATACCTAAACATCTGCCTTTTTTCCACAGTGAGCCTACCTGTTAATTTGTGGAAATCCTGTTTAGTCTTCCACAAAGATGTTTCTCCATGTCCAACTTTGGAATTGCATTTGGCTGGGACAATTGAGAAGGCCTTCTAGGGGGCAAAATCTCAATTTTGAAACTCCCTGCATAAGATCTGCCATGCTCCCTTTCTCTTTGGTGGCCTCCTGCTACCAGAAGACTTTTTTTGCTCTGGAAGTCAGAGAAAATATTGACACAAAGCCCAGACATCTTCTTTTTCCAGGATGTGTCCTCTTTTTTGTGTTGTGTCCTAGAAAAGAACTTAAATGTCCTCTTTTCCCTGTGAGTGGGGCATAGCCTCCTTGTAATTGATAAATTATATGTAATATAGTTTTAAATTTAATAATTAATATAGTGTTTAAAATAACCACATAAAATAATATACGAGTGTTTTTAGTTTTTATTTTACCTACATTTTTCTTGGATGCCCTACATTTTGGGATGCCTTGTCCTCTTTTGTGGTTATGACATCTGGTCAACCTGCTGTCTTGGCAATGATTTGAAAGCATGAGTGATTTCTTAACATGATACAGAGACATCCTATATGCTGTGAGAAATGCAAAAGAATTTTGGTGATGACTAGCTATCCAAGCACATTCTTCCCTCCCTTATCCCCAAGAAGTTGTGCAAGTGTTTTAAAAAAACTCTCCTTGACTCCCTCAACATGCCATAGATGCTTTGTCACACAGAGCAATTCTATTGTCTTAGAAATTCTATTGCCTCAGACTTCTATTCTATGAAATTCTATTGTCTCAGAATTTTACTTTATGTGAAACTCTAGTGATGGGTGTTGTTTATCAAACTAATATTCCATTGTTGCAATACTCTGTGAACATCTGGCAAATACTCTTTAGGTTGCTCCACACATTCATTTGGGTTTTTGATTTCTCAAGGCACACAGTGACTGGAACATGCCATGTAAGTTTTAGCAACACACCTTGGCATACCAAAGGGCTTTTCAAACTGGGGCGTGACACCCCAGCCAGAGGGCCCTGGCCTCTTTCCCTTTAAGGGGCGGGGGCAGGGGGTAGGCAGTGACACAATCCCCAGGATCGCATCACTAAGGGAGCTGCAAGGACTGGCATGTACTCACCAGTCCCTGCAGCAGCCTCCCTGGGGTGCGGGGAGCCCTGTACGAGTGTCTGCAAGGCTCCACGAAGCTTAAAAAGTGAAAGCACAGTGATCACGCTCCACTTCCAGATTTTGTGCTGTGTTTTCACTTTTAGCAGCTTGGGGAGCCCTGCAGATGGTCGCGCAGGGCTCCCCGCACCCCCAGGATGCTGCTGCAGGGACTGGAGAGTACATTCCAGTCCCTGCGGCCCCCTTAGCGGTCCTGGGGATTGCATCGCTGCCTGCCCCAGCAAGAACTTACAGGCATACCACTGGCATACCACATCGAACAGCTACCCTGTGGTAACTTGAGGCATGCAGCTAAACATGGTCACATGGGTAATCATTGTTTTGAAAATACTTAAGTTTGTGCAACTGACAATGGGTATACTGTACATATTTTTTATCCTGACAAGTATCATTAACTTGTTCAGGATCGCAATAGGTATTTATGCTTTTCCCAGCCCTTACTTATAAACATAGGGAGCTGCAGGTCAGATCAATGGACTGTCTAGCCCAGAAATGCCTATACCAGTGGTTTCCAAACTTTTTAGTACTGGAACCCACTTTTTTAAATGACACTGTATGCATTGGGACAAGACTTTTAAAAAATCTAGAAATAAATAGTACTTTTATTTATTTACACGTAATAATAACCAGAAAAAAGATGCTCCAACATTTATCTTTCGATATTTACACATGCTTGCGCACTGCAGGAGCTCTTTGCAGGGCAATTCTGATTTTTGAAAAGCCTCAGGGCTTGAGGCAATTAGTTATCCGATCCTTGCAGCACCTGTGTTTTCATTGGAGGGTCTGCTCAGCTGCTATGGGACCTACCAAAAATCAGGCCGTGACCCACCAGTGGGTCCCAATCCACAGTTTGGTCTATATTGACTGGCGGTGGTGCTCCTTAATCTGAGTGGTCTTTCCTAGCCCTGCTGCCTGAGCTCATCCTTAACTGGAGATGTCAGCGACCAGATTTGGAATGTCCCATATGCAAACCATGTGCTCTGAGCTATGGCCTCCTGCAGTCAATATATCGGAATACAAAAACATTAACTCTTATTTTTGCACTCCATAAAGAATAATATTTGAATTGACTTTATAAGCCCTTCTGAAAACACCAGATTGCACAGATACCATTATATATGGCAATTGTTCTCTCTACATTTTTTGTAGCAAATGTGCCATTAATGAAGTATGACAGCGCTACTCCCCTTCATGCTACGGTTCACACAGAACTCCCAGTGCCATAGTAGGGATATTCATTTAGACTGCTGGGCTGTGGAACAGGTAGCAGTGCAGAGCAGGAGAGCAGTGCAGGACTCTGTGCCTGGCTCTATGTGATAACATAGTACTAATGTCTTCTGCCCATGTCATAAGTTCTGCTTACAAGGGAGCTGCTGAAGGGTGGGGTGGGGTGGGGGAATACTGGCCTTTGTGGCAAGTGTAGCATCCAGCTCAAGCATATGTACATAGTGTTGTATATTATATGCTTCTGTTTTAGTATCTATGCACTTTCTCAGGCTAATTGGAAGCCATGAAAAAGGCAGGATGTGAGGGGAAACTTTGCAGATTAAAGAGATGTATATACAAGACATAAATGTGGGTGGATGAAATCTTGAAGTTTCATCAGTCAATACTCATGCATTATCTTCCTTTTGGTTTCTGTACTAATTTCTGAATGGGAGCGATGAATGTGTGGGTGGAAGTATAGCATATATTCTCATGTATCTCTCTCTCTCTCTCTCTCTCTCTCTCACACACACACACACACACACACACACACACACACACACGTAAGTTCTCCTGCATAATGTATTATTGTGGTCCCTTGTGTAAAAACTGGCGATTGGGGAAAAATCCTGCTTCCTTCTCAGTTCTTAAACCAAGTTATTAGTCCTTAAGGTTTTAAAGAGACCCTTAATATGAACTTCATTACTCTTTGGATGGAGCTTCTGTACTTGGTTTGACATATGCCCTTGTTTTGTGCCACGACATGATACTGATCAGATTTATAAAGGCAAGTTATTAGGTTGTGTCACTCTCCTCACACTTAAGGATTGCTGCAGAACTTAACTAAGGCTTAACCTACGCATGTAGCGGAATGACAGCCCAACCCTGTGCTTGGTGGCACTGCTCTGTGGCGCCGAGCACTTTTGCCAACGTGCCATAAGGCGCATTTGCAAGGCTCACCACTGGATTCCCGCCCGTGCTAGCCCAGTGCCGGCCAGGGCTGGGCTGGCGTGGGGCGGGAGCCCAGCTTCTGCGGTTCGGCGGTCTCCCAGACTGCCGAGCCATGGCACGGTACGCGGCGACAGGGACGGGAGCGGGGAAGAGGTGTTCTGGGGAGGGGGAGGGTGGGGGAGGCGTGCCGGGGAGCGAGCGGGAGGCATGCCAGGGGGAGGGAGGGAGCACCCCCTGAGCACCTACTGAGTAAACCCTGATTTCATTTAGGATGAAAATGAACATAAGAACCAGAATAATGGTCCTGTTGGTTCAATACCCCTTTCAGCCCAATACCAACCTATGTTGGAATAGGTAGGCTGACTGACCTGCCTGACCGGAGGTAGCTGTGGCACAACTCAGGGCAAGGAGATATTTTTCCCCTTACCCTGAGCACTACCCCAGCTACTGCAATGGGCTACTCGGATCTGTGCCAGAGAAATTGCTAGGTTAAGATCTGGCCGAAGTGCCAGAGACTGGTCCCACCCCCCTCCTGGGCTTGGTCTGCCTGCTGTCTGCTGCTCACCCTCCTCTTGCCCTGGAATGCCCATGAAATACCCTTCCCTGCCCTCCTCAAACCCCTGCTCCTGCCTCCCAAGTCTGCACAAACTGACCCTTGTGCTGCGGAGGCCAGATCCGGCCTCTGCTGGCTGGTGCACATCCGTACACTGGCCTGCCAGTTCCCATGTCATCACAGGCATGCCTTACGGTACGTTTGCAACAGTCCTGGGTCAGCGCAAGGGACCTGCGCTGGTCCATCAGAAGGCTGGGATTACGCTCTAAGATTCCTAATATGTTTTTTACAAGTAAGAATTGTTAGAAATGGATTAATGATAAATCCATAAGCTCAGAAAGCAGAGAGCATTAACTTTCAAGCAGTGCTGTGCAAGCACAATCAAAAGTAACTTTTCTGAAGGTATTTCTGCCGCTTAGCTTAAGTAGCACACCTGTCCATCACAAGGAGGAAAGAGGTTGCTCAGTACTCAGCTTACCATATGAGCCATTCCTCATTCTATAGATTCTTGCTCATGCTTTTGAAAAATCAATATGAATAATCCATGGCAAAAGTAATTCTGCTCATAATAATCTACAAATGAAATAAAAAAGGACAAGTGTCTCATTATTAATACTGTTGCCAGCTTCTGACAGTTCTGGGGATAAGTTAATTGGATCGTTTGTGGCAATCTTTTGCAGCTCTTGTACTTTCTGACCTAAACTGACTGGGAGTATTTATGTGCAGCAAGTATCTATATATGGGTCTACAAATGAATAAACCATCTGGAGGTGAGTTGAATGGCTTTTGTAATTGGCTTCTTCTGACTTTAAAATTGCTTGGCATGACTGAAGTCTTCCATCTCCCACTGAACTCCATGGCAAAATCCCCCACTGTACTGAAAGGGAAACTGGATTTTGAATCCCTGAGGAAATATTGATCTGGTTCACAATGTACGTCTCTCTCTTGGTTTCTCAGGGTTTGATTATTCAGCACTTGATGACTGGCAGCACATGTGTCAATGAGCTCTGTGGAAAAAGCACTGGTCTGAGTCAGTGTAAAAGTAGGATCCATGAAGGTTCATTCACAGACATTAAAGTTGTTGTATCAGGAGGTCAAGAATCAATAGCTTTTCATTCCTTTTAGGAAAAGTAACATTGGCCCACAATAAGATCCAAAATTGATTTTCTTGTTTGTGGCAGAGACCCTGCCATTATCCAGAAATGTAGTCATCTTGGCTACAAGACATCTCGCCCTCAAAAAAATATAGCAAAATTTATGAAAGAGAACGTTGTCTGTTGGAGAAATGGCATTTTGTAATAGATGTGTAGAGTGAAATATTGTTGCTTCTTATGATGGTGGTGTTTGGATGTTTTGTGTTTTTGTTGATATGGCAGACTGCTTAAGGAAGAATCCCTTTGTCAATGATGATGCAGCCATCAAGGGAAGAACAGGTGTGTGGATTAGACTGTAAACCTAGTTTGGCCACAATCCAGGACAACCCTGCACATGTGGGGTAGAAGCTGATGTGATTTTTCCATGTTGACTTACAATGGCTTGCTTGCCTAGGTTATGTATGGCTAGAGCAATCCTGGCTGGAGCTCCAATGCCACCCAAGCCACCCTCACAAAATGCTCCCTGCACACATTTGCCCTGATGCTGCTGTCTCCTCCCCCCAGATGGAAAAATAAAATTTTTGTGTGTGTGTTAGGATCTGTCCACCCACCCAACTGTGCTCCACGTGCTTCCATATGGTCATTTGGAACAGCCATAAAGCAAATCCCAGCACCAGAATGCCAGTTCTGGAGGTAGGGAGAGAAGATAGGATTGTGCACTATATTACTATAGATCAAACTGGCCCAACTCCTAATCCACCAGGCCAAAAACAGGCTTGCAACCTACCCTGGATATCACAAAGCACCTGTGTTTCTTTCCTGCACAAAACTGCAAAAACAAAGGAGTTGCCCGGTAACGTATCAGGTCATAATACATGGCTGGCGGGTTGTGTTTGGCTTGGTGGGTCATAGGTTGGATTGCTGTGGACACTCCAAGAATAAGAAACAAACCATACAGTACTTCAACTATTTTTTTTATTGAATCTGGGAGGGGGAGGCTGCATGATGTCCCACCTCTCTGGAAACCACTGGCTTTGGAAAGGAAGCATTAAACGGTTAAATTTTCCACTGTGGAATCCTGTCTGACGGCTGTTGTGTGGGAAGATGACCCTGTATCCTTTCACGGCACATAAGCTGCCCAAAATCAAACAAGGGCATTGAAACTTTCCTAACAGTAGATAAGGGAGAGCTAAGCCTAGAAGCTCAAGACCTGCAGTACTAAGTGTATTATTTTTCCTTGTCTTTTTTCCCCCTCTCCTTGAAAGCAATCTCCTGGACACAATTATTGAGGACACTTTCTTACACTACCAGTCCTTACTGTGGAATCAAATATCACTTCTCAGTCTTCATTTGTCTTCTTATGTTGCTTTTCAGTGTCAATAGTGCCTGACCTTTTCTTACTGGAGACACCTGTCAAGGGTTTTGACTCTGGACAGCCTTGTGTGCTGATACCACAAAGATGATCCATCCATTGTTAAAATGTGCAGAGAATACAGATAGCAGAGCTGTGTCAGGTCCACAGCACTGATGTCTGTTGTCACACAAGTCTGTCTTTTATCTTTAACTAATGCTATTCAGTTCAAGAGGTGATAGTACATCCAGTGTGGTATACAAATGTGCTGCATTACCCATTATTATGATCCCTGTAATTAGATAAAGTAGCCCTTATGGCCATCACTGTAAAATGCATTTGATTAACTAATATACAGGTCCAACCTCGTTGTACATGGATTTTTTATTCACGGATTTGACTCAACACGAATGGCCACTGCAAATGAGAAGGAATGTGCTGATCCCTGGAGAAGGGGAAAATGCACCCCTTTAAAATCAGTTTAAAAAACTGCTTTTTACTGTTGTAGAGAGATAGTCATGCAAGTGATTACAGGTATAACCTAATTATCCACAGATTTTTCTATTTCAATGTGATGAGAAGTACCCCTTAAATTAAAGGAAAACAGTCCTTTAACAGTAGCCTCATTAATTCGAGACAGAGCAGCAGGCTGACAATCAAGCAATCATTCTCTCTCCAGCTTCACTCCTCTCTTCCCCCTGAGCAAGTGAAAGAAGGCTAAATGATTAAAGGCAGTGATTATCACCTTCTCCATTCGTTCCCCCTCACTGCAGCTCCTGGTGAAGGGAGAGATTGCTGCCTCCTAGTGAAGCCTAAGTGCTTGAAGAGAGACTGATTGCCTCTATGTGCATTTCAAAAGGTCAGCAAGGCTGATTTTAAATCACTGGAGCAAAGGAATTTTGTTTTTTAAATTGATTTGCTTTAGTGCTTTTTTTGCCATCCACATGAGTTCTGGGAACAGATCCCTCATGAACAGGGGTGTCCAAAGTTTTTGGCAGGAGGGCCACATCATCTCTCTGACACTGTGTCAGGGGCTGGGAATAAAAAAAGGATTAATTTACATTTAAAATTTGAATAAATTTACATAGTTTTACATAAATGAATATATTAAAGATGAACTTATATGAATGAATGAAGGTCTTGCAATAGCTCAAGGCCTATAAAAGGCCTTGCACAAAGCAAGGCTGGCCTTTCCTTTCCTGCCGCTACTGCATCACAAACGTGAAACAGCAAGCAGTGGAGGGAGCCCTCATCCCACAGCTCACGTGAGAGGTCAAACAGTTGCCCTCATGCTGAGAGCAGTTGAGTCGAGCCAGTGTGGGCTCCAGCAAATCTCCAGAGGGCCAGAGGCTCATTGGAGACTGGGGGCTCCCTGAGGGCCGCATTGAGAGGCCTCGAGGACCGCAAGTGGCCCCAGGGCCGGGGTTTGGGCACCCCTGTTCATGAATAATGAAACTCAACCTGTACAGGTCATGCTTCGTTATCCATTGGGGTTCTGTACTGGAATCTCCAGTGGATTAAAAAAAAAATCAGTGGATACCAAATCAGTGGACAAATAGCTTTAAAGGCCCACTTCCAGGTTTCTTGCTTCTCTATTGTTGCCCCAGAATGCATTGGTATAGACCAGCCATTTCCAACCACTGTGCCGTGGCACACTGGTGTGCTGTGAATGGTCTGCAGGTGTGCTGTGGGAGTTTAGGGGAGGAGCCCTCCACCAACAGCATGGTGTACCTTGATAATTTTAATACCTTGTTAGTGTGCTGTGAGACGAAAAAGGTTGAAAATCACTCGTATAGACACTATACCACATTCAGCCACTAGATGGGGTGAGTAATGGAATCTAGTGGAATAAAATTATAATTATTTAACAGTGTGAAGGTACAAAATTAGATTTTGGTGCTTTTTTTTCCTTGTTACAAGACATTAAAGGTGGATCTTGGTATCAGTGGTGAGTCAAATCAGGCGATACCAAATCAGTGAATATCGAGGTCCCACCTGTAGTTCCTTCTGAATATGTATTGTATTCAGGTATTTCCCTACTTTATCCACAGTTGCACTTCACTTGGTGCTTGGGGAAAGGATAGAATTGAACTGTTAATCACCCTAACATCCAATTCTTTCCTTTTCCTTGCTATATTATGCAGCTATGCCAAAATAGGCTGTGCTGGGTGCTATTTGGGAGGGCACTTGGGAGGCTTGGGAAAGGTCCCTTCTATAAGCTTCTGAATTGCCACTCGGTGTTTTTTGACCTGTACCAATTGTATAGCTGGTGCAAATCTGAGGAGACAAAGGGGGTGTGTTGGGAGGCTCCAGAGGAGATAGACTCCTGCACAAGTTGCTTCTGCCAGGAGACACCCTTTCCCACCTCTGACACGCCCCTGCCCCTGCCCCGCTAGCAGGGACAGGGAGAGACGTTTGCTAGTGGAAGCACAAGGAGAGTAAGGGGGCAGGGAGGCTGCAGGGAAGGGGGATAGGATCTGGCACATGCTTTTGCCACAGGCCTTTGCCACCTCCTTCAGCCTTCTCCCCGTTATGTCCCTCCCTGTCCAGGTTTTCTGCCTCCCTGCCCCTGTTCCACCCTCCCCCACATCCTCCAGCCACTCCTGCTGACTTATCTTCTCCGGTGGGCGGCGAAAGAGGTGATGACATGCATGGGAAGTCTCCAGCCTTCCAGCCAGCTAATGAGCGCACTGTTGAAAAGTGCTTTACAGTGATTTGTCATTAGCATTCTGCCAATGCTGAAACCCAATCTGTAAGTCCAACTCCAGAACCAATATGTGATTGAACATGGTATATACAATTGAACCTTGCTTTGTAACGTTCTGATCAGTGATGGACCACATATACAACGGTCCATCACTGTTCCAACCCAAGCCTCCAGAGCAGGGGTGCCCAAACCCCGGCCCGGGAGCCACTTGCGGCCCTCGAGGCCTCTCAATGCGGCCCTCAGGGAGCCCCCAGTCTCCAATGAGCCTCTGGCCCTCTGGAGATTTGTTGAAGTCCGCACTGGCCCGACGCAACTTCTCTCAGCGTGAGGGCGACTGTTTGACCTCTCCCATGAGTTGTGGGATGAGAGCTCCCTCCACTGCTTGCTCTTTCACATCTGTGATGCAGCAGCGGCAGCAAAGGAAAGGCCAGCCTTGCTTTGTGCAAGGCCTTTTATAGGCCTTGAGCTATTGCAAGACCTTCATTCATTCATAAGTTCATCTTTAATATATTCATTTATGTAAACATACGTAAATTTATTCAAATTATAAATGTAAATTAATTCTTCCTCCCCCCCCCGGCCCCCGACACAGTGTCAGAGAGCTGATGTGGCCCTCCTGCCAAAAACTTTGGACACCCCTGCTCCAGAGCGAGGCAAGCTATGCTTCCCTTGCCTATGGAGAATTTTCTGAGCTCTGCAGAGGTTGGGCATGTCTGCTCGCAGCCTCTGCAGGATTCAGAATGGCCATTAAAGCAAAAAAGAAAGGGGAAAAAACCTCCCAGTTTCTGGAGGGAAACTGGAAATGATGTTTTGATGCCTTATAAGGCATTCTGAAACCCACAGAGGTCAGACTGTGGTCAGACTGGCTATTACCCATTTTAAGATTACAGTGGTTATACAGTATACTGCTCAGGTCATTAATGTTCCAAACAGTGGGGAAAAAATCAGAAAGAACATTGGGTACAAGGTCATTATGGAGAAGAGGGACTGAGGAACTAATGTGCTTCTTATACGATACCCTCAAGAGGAAAATGGACGATGATCCTTTGCATTAGTATCTCATGTGCATTTTGATATTCACACATTCAGGTAGTCCTCCACACACATTCAGGTAGTCACCAGGATCTCCAATCAACATCTGATAAGAAATCTGATCTGAAATGCAAAACAGTGGTCAGAAACTTTTGACTTCTTCCCCCATAGCACAAGAAAGAGGCAACAGGAGCCCAAGGTTTGCGGCTGCTCATTCTCAGAATGACATCCATGGCTTCTCATTGATGAATTGGGCCACTGTCTTATCGTTCTTGTTCTTGCAGGTGAAACGGGTCCTGTTTTTAAAGCACATGCTTAATAACATTTGACTGAGCACCAGAGCCAGATTGTGTGACTTTGATAATCTGAATCTCGCTTGTCGGTTATCCTTGCCATAAAGGGCTTACAAATCTCTGAGAATGTCCGTGCACGTGTTACTCTGGTCTTTGGCATGTTGTTTTCATCTCCTTAAGAGACTGAAATTAAATAAGCGAAGCAACAATTTTCCTTGTTCATTCCACTGAAATGTTCATTCCACTAAAATTAGCAATATTCCTATCTGGTGTGGCTAGATACAGTTTATCAGCATTGATGCTGCAGAGCTATATATAGAAAGAAACTGATTACGTAGACTGATTCTGTTTGTACCAGTCATTGTGAGCTTGGAGAGGAGGCAGGGAGTGATTTTTATCCCTGAATCCAATAGATTTTTATTCAAAGCTATTATCTCCAATTTGCTACATGAGGAAACTTGTGCATGTTCAGTTCTTTAAATGGAGAAGCTTTTTTTTATTTTGCCAATTTTAGTTTGACGTTAATTCCCCTTTCCTTCAAATGAACGAAGCATTGTAGAAGCTGTAATTTGTAGATCAACACTGCATCTGTCAAAGGATGATAAACAGTTAGGGCTGAGCCATGCTGTGGTATTCTTGTGTGCCCAAGGAAATAGAAACACCAAAATACTTTTCTCCCCAGTTTTGTTTGCCTCCTAGTGGATGGCTGTTGATTAGCAAGTGGCTAATAGGGGTGCATTATAGATCAGAGACAGATTCCACTTGCCAGAGTCCAGATCAGGGGTTGCCCAAGACAATCTGCATCCTGAACCCACCTCCAAATTCTGCTGTTCACCCCAGAACCCCACCAGTGCACAGTATTTGTTGCAAGGCATTACCCCATCAGCAGCCTGAAGTGAGGGGTTCAACCATCCCTATGGCTGATCCTGACACCTATTTTATTTCTAAACCACACAACTATGCATTATCCTTTATTTAGCTCCCTGGATGGCTATGCACTGTATCAGTCTTGTTTTTTCTTTTTCGATTCTGTGTAACTTTGGAAGTTTGTCTCACACTTAAGGCAGTTTTTTCCCCCCTAGTGTGTTCCCTACCATGCATATAAAAGCATGTCCCTATCACCCACTTCCAGCATCATGCACAAACCACATGCCAGAAAGCAGCTGTCGGCTGTTTTAAAGTTAGAAGCACACCTTTGAAACAGTCTCTGTGTATAGAATAGTGATATCTAGTACAGAATTTAGATTCATAAAACGTTTTGCTTACATTTCTTTAGAGGAAAAAATAAGCACAACCTCAGATTTAGGGGAATGCTGAAGAACATACAGTTACTTGTAATATGGGGTAGGGATATGCACACAGAGAGGAAAATAATTTTGGAGCCCATTTGTTTCCAATTAGCTTTGTTGTCATTAAATTTAATCTGTTTATTAAGGACCAGTTTAGGGCAGTGGTTCTCAAACCTTTTTCACCGGGAATCACTTTTTAGAACAACAATCTGTCGGGACCCACCGGAAGTTATGTCATTGACCTGGGAGTGATGCAATGGCCGGAAGTGACATCATCACGCAGGAAAATTCTTGTATCCACACATATACTGCAACATTCATTTCAGAACAAATGGAGGCTGAACAAATGGGATCTATTCAGTTGTTTAGGTTCCATCCATTTAGAAAATAAGTACACACCCCTTTGGGATATTGGGATAAAGATATGACTTGCCTCACAGTAAGTACTAGTGATCAAATGTATCTGAAGCTAACACTCCAAGTACTATATACATTTACAGGATTGTAGCATATACTGGAAATATGTATCCAAGCAGTGGCTGGTGCCAAGTTCAAAATGTTGCCCCAGAAGTGATGTCACAACCAGAAGTGACATCATGCCTGGGCTTTTTAAAAAGTGAAAATTGTGAGGAACCTACCTCCTCCCCCATCAGCTCACCACCCACTTGCTCTGTTGCCTCCCCCTAGTTAAGTGACATAGCTAAGGCATCTACCTACTACATGGGGTCAAAGAAGATTTTGTAGCCCCCCCTGCATGACAAAATCAAATTTAATTAAGTAAATAAATATAAAGTTATTGGTTCCATGCTGTATCATAATAACATCTCATTGGCATTCAGAACAGTCAGTCTCATAGGTCAAAACTCAAGTTAAGCAAATCTACTTTTTGTTCTACAAGGCAATTGTGTTTTGATTTTCTGGTTAATTGGCCATAACTTTTGATAGAATACAGATATTCCAGTGCCGTTTGTTTCATTGCATTCTGCATTAAATTACCTTTCCAGTGTTATAAAACATGATGGTATTATTCATACATACCCAATTTTCACAAATTTGGTCACTAGTGTCAAGCTCAGCTTGTCCCCCTAAAGCTTGATGCCCGGTGCAGCTGCTACCTCCTGCACCCCCTTAGCTACGCCACTGTATCCAAGCACTAAAAGGAAACATTAAAGATGCAATCCTAATAAAGGGGATTATTTGCATATGTGTTATTTTTGTCACAAGTTATACTCAAGTGTAAAACACACTCTTCTTGGTTCTGAATGGTGCCTTTAAGTTTGGCAAGATGTACGCCTCACTGAAGATAGTGGGGGAAAAACTCAGTGGTTGCTAAGCAATTGTTGAAATATTCATTTGAACAAAAAGTATTCATAAGTTGCATGTCACAGTCGTATACTAAAGAAAAGATCTCATTTAGCTGGCTTAATGAGTTGCACAATATCCAAGACCTACCAGCAGTCAATCAACACACAGCTACTCAGTGTGTTTTACATACAGGATGAGTCTTTTATAGCTGAAAAAGAAGTGCTGTTTTAATAATAATAATAATAATATAATAATATACAGTATTTATATACCGCCTTTCTTGGTCTTTATTCAAGACTTTATTCAAGGCGGTTTACACAGGCAGGCTTATTAAATCCACGCAGGGATTTTTAATTTGGGATTAAAATAGTTTTTAGGATTTCCTTAGACTTCAGTGATTTTCCAGTCTTTGGGCAACCCACATGATGGCAACCATATTCATAAGGTCTTCTATAGTGATGCTCACAGAAGGAGTTTCAGTGGTGGTAGTGGTGATCTGCAATGTTGCCCAACGACTAGTGGAAGAGAAATGCTTTGATTTGTGCAAGAGTTAGTACACCACACTAGACGCTGTTCCAGAACCTCCTTTCAGAGCGCGATACCATAGTCTTTTGAGACTGAAGGTTGCCAACAACATAGTACACCATATTGCACAATGTCTTCTGCTAACATAGTGATTTTCAACCAGTGTGCTGTAACACACTGGTGTGCCACAGATAATCCAGAGGAGTGCCACAGGAGTTTGGGGGAGGATCATTTATTAGTAGGGCCACTGGGGGATGTGATACCCACCAATAGCAGTGTGGTGTCCCTTCTCAATAGTCAAACTGGTGTGCCTTGACAATTTTAATAATAATAATAATAATAACTTTATTTCTACCCCGCCTTTCTCCCCGAAGTGACTCAAGGCGGCTTACAACATATTAAAAACAATTTAAAAGCAAATAAAAACATATTAACACATACTAAAAACAGCAGTCAGAGTAAAAATAGGTAAAAAGAGCATAGAGCAGCAGCAAGTCATAAAAGAATCAGGCCTGTAAAAAAATATTAAAAGATGTTAAAAAATGTTAAAAGGCCAAGAACTCAGAAGGCCTGTTTAAACAGAAGGGTCTTCAGGCCTTGCCGAAAGGTCTCAAGAGAGGGAGCCATTCTTAAGTCAAGGGGAAGGGAGTTCCATAGCGTTGGTGCCACTACTGAGAAGGCCCTATTTCTTGCAGCCGCCCCACGTACCTCCCTAGGCGGCGGCACTTGTAAAAAGGCCTTCTCTGATGACCTGAGAGGGCGAGCCGGATTGTACGGGAGCAGGCGATCTCTAAGATACCCTGGTCCAGAGCAGTATAGGGCTTTAAAGGTCAATACCAGCATCTTGAATTGGGCCCGGAAACGAATGGGCAGCCAGTGCAGCCGCTGGAGAAGCGGACTGACAGGGTCGAACCGCCTACCTCCAGTAACCACACGGGCCGCCGCATTCTGCACTAGTTGCAATTTCCGAACCATCTTCAAGGGCAGCCCCACATAGAGTGCGTTACAGTAATCTAATCTCGATGTCACTGAGGCATGGATCACCGTGGCCAGGTCTGCACGATCCAAGTACGGCCGCAGCTGGCGCACCAGCCGAAGCTGAGCGAAGGCCCCCCTAGCCACAGCCGCCACCTGGGAATCCAGGAGCAGCTGCGAGTCCAGGTGGACCCCCAAGCTGCGGACCTGCTCCTTCAGAGGGAGTGCAACCCCATTCAGGGCAAGCCGATAGTCCAGCACCTGCATCGAGGATTTCCTAACCAGGAGAGCCTCTGTCTTATCCGGATTTAATTTCAGCTTGTTAGCCCCCATCCAGATCCTCACTGCCTCCAGACAGCGCTCCAGGTCCTCAACCGCCACCCTGGAGTCTGGAGGAAAGGAGAGATAGAGTTGGGTGTCATCAGCATATTGATGGCACCCCACTCCAAACCCCCGGATGACCTCTCCCAGCGGTTTCATGTAGATGTTAAATAGCATGGGGGACAGAATTGAGCCCTGTGGCACCCCGCATCTCAAGGGCCAGGGTGTCGAACAGGCATCCCCCAGCACCACCATCTGGGACCGACCCTCCAAGTAGGAGCGGAACCACCGCAAAACAGTGCCTCCAGCTCCCAACTCGGCCAATCGGCCCAGAAGGATACCATGGTCGATGGTATCGAAAGCCGCTGAGAGGTCCAGCAGGACCAACAGGGACGCACTCCCCCTGTCCAGTCCCCGGCGTAGGTCATCCACCAAGGCGACCAAGGCGGTTTCCGTCCCAAAGCCCGGCCTGAAGCCAGATTGAAAAGGATCCAGATAATCCGCTTCATCCAAGACCCTCTGGAGTTGGGATGCCACCACCCGCTCAATTACCTTGCCCAGAAACGGGATGTTGGAGACTGGCCGGTAGTTATCCAACACAGTGGAATCCAGGGAGGGCTTCTTCAGGAGGGGGCGAACCACCGCCCGTTTCAAAGCGAGTGGTAACATCCCCTCCATCAAGGAAGAGTTGACCACCCTCCCTGTCCACTCAGCCAGCCCACCCCGGGCAGCTCTTATCAACCAAGCTGGGCAAGGGTCGAGCAGGCAGGCAGATGGCCTCACACTCCAAAGGAGTCTGTCCACATCCTCAGGCTGTACAAGCTGAAAAGAATCCCACAACACAGGACAAGCAGTTGCCAAGGGGACATCGTCAGACACTGTCAATGTGGCATCCAAGTTGTGACGAATACGATCGATTTTATCTGCAAAATGTTGCGCAAACACGTCACAGCGGCTGACCATGTATTCCTCCTGGTCTACTGGGGGGGCCTGATGGAGGAGGCCCCGCACCACACGGAACAGCTCTGCCGGACGGTTGTCAGCAGACGCAATGGTAGCAGAGAAGAACGATCTCTTCGCTGCTACCACCGCCACGGAATAGGCTCTGTAATGGGCTCTACTCCGTGTCCGGTCGGATTCATCCCGAGTTTTCTGCCACCGTCGCTCTAGACGCCTGCCCTGCCGCTTCATCCTTCGCAGCTCCTCAGTGAACCAAGGAGCCGCTCCGAGTCTGCGACGTGGCAGAGGTCGCTCCGGAGCAATCTCATCCACTGCCCTGGTCATTTCCCCATTCCAGAGGTCAACCAGGGCCTCAGATGAGACGCCAGTCTTGGCAGTGGGGAAATCCCCCAGAGCCCTCAGGAAACCTTCAGGATCCATTAGCCTCCGGGGGCGGACCATAGAAAACGGTCCCCCGCCTCTGCGGAGGTAGGAAGTCGCAACAAGCCTAAACCTTACCAGGAAGTGATCTGTCCATGACAATGGAGTGATCTTGATCACCTCTACGTCCAGATCACTGCCCCCATGCCCAGCTGTAAACACCAGGTCCAGCACGTGTCCTGCAGTATGTGTTGGGGCCAAGATCTTCTGGGACAGGCCCATGGTTGTCATGGCGGCCATGAAATCCTGAGCTGCACCTGACGCAGGTGCCTCGGCATGCACATTGAAGTCCCCCAGCACTAATAGGCGGGGGGCCTCCAATGCCACCCCCGAGATCACCCCAGTCAGCTCAGGCAGGGAGACTGTTGGGCAGCAGGGCGGACGGTACACCAACAGAATCCCAATCCTGTCCGGTCCTCTCAACACAACATGCAGGCACTCGAACCCAGCAAACTGCTGGACAGGGCACCTGGTAAGGGAGATGGACTCACGATAGACCATTGCAACTCCCCCTCCCCGTCCCTGCAATCTTGGCTGCTGCAACACCTGGAAACCTGGAGGAAACCTGGAGGACATTTTAGCACCTTCTCAGTGTGCTGTGAGATGAAAAAGGTTGAAAAATGCTGATCTAGAAGCTGGTCAAATAGTCAATGCCCTGCAGCAAGTTCACGACCCTTTTAGATCCTAGTTGGGATGTGCATGAAGAGAGATTGCTATACTGCAGGGATCATTGAAGCAGGGTGCAGAGGAAGGAGAGATGTTGTCTGCATGTTCTGCACACTGAGGCACATTGCATCCCTTTAAGGAACTCTGTTGGTGGAGACTCTGCCACCAAACGTTGAAGGTATGTTTGTTCTACTACAACACTGTTTGGGGGGGGGGGGAAAGATTTATAGTGCAGTGAGAGAGCACATGCTTTGCATGCAGAAGGCCCCATGTGCATTGTGTGACATCTCCAGGTAGGTCTGGGAAAGACTTGTGCCTGATAACCCTGGAGGTCTGCTGTCAGTCAGTGTAGACAATCCTGAGCTGGACAGAACAATGGTCTGACTTTGTAGAAGGCAACTTCCTTTTTTCCTAGGTGTTGTGACGTAGTTTTCCCTTGGCCATGTAATGAAATTCTCCCATTCACTTAAGTGGGAGAAACTAAAGGGGGTGTCTTCTGCACCATCATTGGAATGGAAGGGCTAAACCTGTCCCTGATGTATTCACTTGGTGTCTCAAGTACATTCCCTCATGTGCCCTAAATGTACTGCATAGTCTATTAACTGGGCAGCCCAGTTCTACCTAACTGTCCCCTTACCCTAAGTAGACCTTGTGCTTGCTAAACCCCTGTAGGATGCAGCATAGCCCATACCGTCACTGCTGCATTTGTGCAAGGAAGTTAGGTAGGAGTGGGCTGCCGAGGTACGTAGGATCACAGCCTTCCACAGGACTGTTCAGCTCAAATGATTCCAAAAGCGACATTACTACATTAAGAACATAAGAACAGCCCAACTGAATCAGGCCATAGGCCCATCTAGTCCAGCTTCCTGTATCTCACAGCGGCCCACCAAATGCCTCAAACTACAGTTTCAGGTAGACTTGTGCAAAGTATGTCTTTATTTGATTGATGGACTTTTTTTTTTGGTAGTGAGGTGGATGGTTCCTGCTGATCAAGGTCTGGCTGGTTGATGGACAAGGAAAGCAATGGAGAAGCTGTGGCTTCTGATTTGTGTGGTTGAGGATAGATGGACTCCTTCTAACCACTGATCTGATCTTTCTTGCATTATGTATGCAGAATGGAGAATGTTTCATGGTTACCTAGGTAGTGCGCTTCCTTCCTCAGTCCCTGCACAATACATTTATTTTATTCTGTTTTTTTAAAAATGTACAGTCTGTCTTATTGCCAAAGACAAAGCAACTAACAATAAACCATGAAGCAGTGGTTCTCATACATTTAGCACCAGAACCTACTTTTTAGAATGAGAACCTATCTGGACCCACTGAAAGTAATGTCATGACCAGAAGTGACATCATTAAGCAGGAAAATTTTTAACACTCCTATGCTGCAGTCCTACCCACACTTACCCAGGAGTAAGTCTCATTTACTATCATTGTTAAAAGCATATACAGGCATGCTCCACTTAACAACCGTTTGCTTAACAACAGACCGAATATATGATGGTGGTCAAAGCACAATAAAGATGCTCTTAATGAGGCAATTGTGTCTACCATAGCCTGCAGCAGAGTGTCTGTTTACACAACAAAGAGGCTCTTAATGCAAAGAAGAGGCAGTCTATCTCCATTAGCCTGTGCAGCCAGCTAATGTTTGGCAAGGAGTGTCCATTTACACAACAAAGACAACAGATTGGACTGAATGTTTGCTTAATGACCTAATTGCATAACAACAGGGATAGGAGAATGTATCCCCATCGTTACATAAGGGGATACATACGGGTTTCAAGTCATAGTAGGTATGTGCAAGCTCTTGGTTTTAGACAAGTAATACAGCTATGTGCAAGCTGTTGGTTTTTGAGGCAGGCTGCCTCTGATTGCCAGATGCAGGGGAGGGCACCGGGATGCAGATTGTATCTATTGTCTTGTGTGCTCCCTGGGGCATTTGGTGGGCCACTGTGAGATACAGGAATTTGGACTAGATGGGCCCTTGGCCCGATCCAGCAGGGCTCTTCTTATCTTCTTATGTTAAGTGCGCACACACCTGTACATAGTAGCTTGTTAAAAGTACAGATCTATAACATTTCCCCAAGTGCGGTCACATCCCGTGGTAGCAGCAAGTCTAATATATTACAAATAAAATACTGAAGTGGATGGGGACCCACCTGAAATTGGCTTGCGAACCACCTAGTTTGTCCCGACCCACAGTGAGAAACACTGCCATAAAGGAATCACCAATGCATAAAACTATAGCAGCGGCGGCGGCAGCAAGTGAAGTGATAACATCCAACATATCAGGATTAAATGCAACAAATAAAATACCTTAAAAAACCAACCTATATTAGAACCTGGAAAAAAGGAGGGGACATTTTTTGAGGGGTCATAAGGCTGATTGCAATGTGTGATCTAATTCCAAGAGGAATGATGATAGCATCATGTACTCCTACTTATATAATCCGAAAATGTAAGCCCTTCACAGCAGTCAGAAATCAGAAAAGCTCCAGGCTGGCTTTCCTTGTGTTTGACCTCCTGCCCTGCTTCTTTGAAGAAGTGAGTCTGTCAAGGGGACTATTCTTGAGAGTGAGTAGAAGTAGCTTTTCTGAATTTGGGGGAATCTTCTCCCAAGGCTGCAGGGGTTTGGAGTCTTGCCCTGTTACATAAATGTGGTGACTGAACAGAATATTACTCAGCAAGACCAAGTGGGAAATCGATTATGAATGTTTGCCAGATACAGTCCAAGGTTTGTAGCTGGACAGATTCCTTTCAGTTTCTTCCTCAAGAGTTTCAGTGTTCTTTAACCAGAAGTGTTGCCAAAGTTCTTTGGGTCTGGGTTAAAAAACAAATTGAAGGAGTTTTAAATCTACCCTCCCTGAGTGGGGCACTCTCAAAAATCAGCTTCAGAACCAGATCATGAAGAGTCTCTGTCCTGCTTCACCAGCCTTTAATGCCACCCTTTAGTGCAGGGATGTTAAACATAACGCCTGGATGTGGCCCGCACAAGCTCTTTATCTGGCACTCAGGATCTCCCAGCACCACCATCATTGGGTGAGCTGTGCTGAGGTGTCACTGCTGAAAGGGGAGCCCACATGATAAAATATGAACATGAAAATATTATCAAGATTTACGTATTTTGCCATTTGCAGCTAATGAGCTGCTAAGTGGAAAAAAAAAAATGCTTATTTCCGGTCATGACCTGATTAATTACATCACTTCCTGCTTAATGACATCACTTCAGGTTCTCAGCAGGTGTCATGAATGCTATTTGGTCGTCTGTATGAAACAAGTTTGAGACCTCTGATCTAGTGCATCCTTTCCTCACCACACCAACAATGGGGAGCAACTTCCACTGGCAGAGATTGCATAGTGGATTGAAACTGCAGCATGGGACTTTTTTCTCAGGAAGAAGGGGCTTATGGAATGATAGCCTTTGTGAGTCTTTGCTACTTCCACTGTAATAGCCATCACAAAGACTACAATCCTTCCTATTTGAAGAAAAAGGGCGGGGAACTGCTGCACAGTTTAAGCTCAGGCTGCCTCTGCCAGAGGGGAGGGGGAAGAAAGGACTTCCTCACTGCTGTTGGGGTAAGTAAAGTTTGTGTTGGGGTGGGATGGAAAGATGGTAGAGAGGGAAGTGCTGGCAAAGGCATTTACCAAGACTCAAAATGTGTCACTGAATGCTCCAACATTTTGGAGAAAAGTGTACATCATTTTTTAATCATTTAGAGGTGAACCTCAACCAGCTCACTCAGTGCTGTTAACAAATGCTGAATTTTACACAGGATATTATCAATTTGTTCCCCACAAATGCTCCTGTTGTCCTTCCCTTGACTCTGACATGTTGCACACTTTACAGTTGCTTCAGGCCACAACATTGAGAACCATTGGTACTTCCCCTTTCCCCTGCTGGTAGAGAGATACAGTACCTCCAGTGAATCCGTTCAATATCTGGCTTTGAACTTTTGAAGTGTTGTGAAGCATATGCTGGTATTGTAGGAGATCTAAAAGCTGCAGTAGTTGCCTCTACATTATAGCTGTGGCATTCCATGAATGGGCCGTGACAAAGATCTAAGAGAGAGAGAATAGTTGGTTTAGAGATTCATGGAGAACTGGTGCTTGATTCTTTGGCTTGCATGATATATCAGTATGTACAGCACAATTAGAACTGGCCACGGAGAGCACCTCTTTAAAGCACTGAACATGCTCTTTGTTTAAAAAATAGTCATCTGAAGAGGCCAGTGGCTTCACTTCTGGTGTAGGACAAACTGTTCGCAGAATAAACATGTCTTAATGGAATGTGCAGAATGAGAGTTTACATGAACTTTTAGCACTGATGACCTGTGGCATTTGTGAGGAAGGGGCTAGGGCAGTGACGTGATCCTGGATCCCCAGGACCGCGTTGGTAAGGGGGAGCAAGGGGTGTGTGCTTCTGACTTACATTATGTTCAGGGCTGTAGAAGGGGCAGGGAGCCCTGCGCAACCGTCTGCAGCATTCCCCAAGGCTTGGAATGTTCAAAAACAGCAGGAGCACAGCACCTTGTGCAAAACGGAAGTGCTTTGCGCCCACTTTTTCTGAATGTTCTGAGCCTTGGGGAGCACTGTGGAGGGCTGAGCAGGGCTCCATGTGCCTCCTGCAGCCTGCTGCAGCCCTGTCTACATGATGTAAGTCAAAAGCACCCAACTCACCCCCCCATATAGATGCGATCCTGGGGATCACTTCCCTGCCTCTCCCCTTGCCCTGCCCCTTAAAGGGACGGGGGAACCTTTACACAAACTGGTGGGTTGCAACCCACTACTTTGAGAACCACTGGGTTTGAGTGTTGTGTGTATCGGGCAGCTACGAATGGGCCAGTTTCCTTCTGAAGAGAGCATACTGGAGTTTTTTGGGGGTTTTTTTGCCTCTTTGAGTTAGCAGTTTATTTACCAATATACACATTGAGCATGGTGGAGTAGCCTAGCATCCAGGCAAACAGTGCAAGCATGATTCCCCAAAAGCAAAACTGTAGATGCTTGAAAAAATTGTGATGTTGCCTAATCATGGAATTAACCACGTATGAAGGTGGATTTGGTGTGCTCACAAAGAATTATGTGGCAAGTTTGGGGATTCCCCTGCCCCAGTAGTTTACCACCAACTTGGATTGTAATCCAAAAGGGAGAATCATTCCTCCTTTCCATTCTGATATCCCTGGTGGCAGTAGTAGAGCGGAAGAGGCATTTCTTTTTCCCTTCCTCTGGAGGAACACAACATTCCAAGCAAACAGAGAGAAGGAAGAAAGAGTCTTCTCTCCCTGTAATTATTGTCATCACCATCACTGCAGCTGCCCATATCTTGTAAGGGTGGTCAACTGGGGGCAGGATTCAGATTCTTTTGCTGTCCTGATGATATCATTAGGAGTGTCCTGTGGTCTGGATTGGCTGAGAATGGGTCTCGGAATTAACTGAGCTTTGTTTTCCAACTTGTCTGAAGAATAGCTCAGCTTGCTGAGCTCAGTTCTTTCTGATCAAGCTGTGGAGAGGGATTGTCCATCACTTGACCATCACATCAATTGACCATCAGTTTCTGTTAGCAAATAATAATAATAATAATAAACAACTTTATTTCTATCCCGCCCTTCTCCCTAAAGGGACCCAGGGCGGCTTACAACATATAAAAACAGATTAAACCATAATTTAACAGATAAAAACATATTAAAAACACATTAACAGATAGTCAAGTTATACAAAAAGTAGTTACCCCTTCAGTTGACACAACTGAATGCAATTTCCATTACAATATTTTTGTTCTTATTTAAGCCATCTGGGTGAATTCAGAGGCAACTCACAATAGCTGGATGCTAAAGAGAGACCAAGAAGGTCATTACCCTTGTCTCTCCCCTTTGTCTCTCCAGACTTCTTCTTCTTCTTATTATTATTCATTTAGTTCTGGTCCCAGAGTGCTATTTAGGACATTCTCCATGTTCTTTGTGTCTCTCCAGACAAAAGGGTATGGAGCATGTGCTAAATAGTACTCTGGGACCAGAGCTAAATGAATAATAATAATAATAATTTTTTAAAAATCATCCCCAGTTTGCTTGCTGCTTCTAGGTAACGTGACCTGTGTTCCCCCTCTCTCCATTTGTGATTGCATCTTTTCTTCCTGCTGAGGAATTTAGAAGAGTCCTGCTTTATCAGATCAAAGATATATAAAGATGGGATCTAGCTCCATGATAGAGCATCTGCTTTGCATGTAGAAGGTTTCAGGTTCAAACCCTGGCAACTCCAGATAAGACAGGAAAAAAAAAAACCCTATCTGAAATCTTGGAGAACTGCTGTCATACAGAGTACTAGCCTAGATGGGCCAATGATCTGATATGGTGTGAGGCAGTTCTGTATGTTGGTAACAGGTCTGTCTACTCCAGCAAGTTTCTTCTAGCTGTAACCAGCCAGATGTCACTGGAACACTCATATGCAGGGCATGTAAATGACAGTAGCCTTCAGATGTTTCTCCCTATACCCAAAAATATACCATTTCTAAACATGTAGATTTTATCTGGGTAAATCACTGGTGACCTGTCATCTGTGAATTTGCCTCATCTTTTTTTTTTTCAAGGTAGTAGACTTTACCACATTTTTTGTTGATGAATTTCTTAAGTTAAATATGTATCATGTGAAGAGCCCACTGTTAATCCATCTGCCAATCAGTTTCACTGTATGACACTGAGTTCTGGTGTTATGAGAGAGGGAGAATCATTTCTCTCTATCTACAGCCTCCACACTATGCATAATGGATACAGAGAGGTTTTATCTTTGTTCTCTTGTCTCCTTTTCTGCCTCCTGTAACAATACAATACAGGCAAGATCTCTGAGTTGTCATCCCTTCTTCAGACTTGCATAATTGCAACCCAAATATTGTCCTAGTTTTACTAAGGTTTTGCTGGTGAGTAATTAGGATGAAATTACTGTTAAATGCACCACTGGCCCTGGCATGCTTAACTTTTGTTTACTCAGCAGCAGCCACTGGAGACAAGCTGGATGGGAATGGTGGCATGAGGAAGCTTTAGCCCCTTCCCTTATCATGCTCCCAATCTGACCTATTTATCTCTGTCTACTATTTTCCCTGGGAGGGGAAAATTCCATGGGAACCAATGGGAGCTGCCATCTCAGGACAAATAGAAAGGGGGGACCCCAGGAGGGGCAAAGGCTTAAAGCCCTCTGCACACCTTAGTCCCAGTCTGTATTGGGTCCTTCCCTGTCTGCTTTTCAGTAAATGGAAATTAAGCACATCAGGATCAATGATTTGTTGAACTCACAGTCAAAAATTGGGCTCCCCATAAAACTTGTGTCACTGTTCTACAATTCCATGCTCCGGTAATTCATTAACTGTGAGGAAGTTTGAATGATGGTGCATGAATTCTGGGCCTCCCCTACCACATCTAGTGAAAAACGGATGTGTCTATTTTTACAGCTTTAGATTACCTGTACTGTTTGAATGATGCTAAAAAGTTTGGGATGCTAAAAAGTTTTAGTGTGCTAAAAAGTACACACTATACTGCATGAAGAGTTAGTCCTCCACCATCCAAGAGAGATCTTATATAAGCAGCTATCGTCAGCTCCGTATCCCAAAAGACTAAGTGCAAATCCTGACACATGTTCAAGCTATTATGTCATAGTTTGGGTAATCAAGATTGCAAGCTTTGAATTCGATAAATCCCCCTTTTAAAAAAACAAACAAAAAACACTAGCAGTTTTTATTTTCCTTCTCATTAGTGCTCAGAATAAATCACTGATGTATGTTTCAATACTCTGCTGTGTGCCACAAGTAAATGTGCACTTGGAAAACAGATTCTATTGTTGACACGAATGTGCCAGAACACATGTGCACTCAGCCTCCCTTTAAAAATGAAACATAACAAATGTTATTCCCACAGCAGGAAACAATGTCATAGGAGAATAACTGCATGGTTGGCATCCTTCAGTCTCGAAAGACTATGGTATAAGCCTAAAGCACCCAGTATTCCCAGGCGGTCTCCCATCGAAGTACTAACCAGGCCTGACCCTGCTTAGCTTCCAAGATCAGATGAGATTAGGCATGTGCAGGGTAACAGTTGCTGTCAGGGATGTTATGAAAGGTTTATTCAGATAATAAGAGTACATTTTGAGGGCAGCTCTTTATCAAAGGCAGTTGTACTGAATCCTGCTGTGTTTTAACAAGAGAAGCATTGTTTTTTGAATAAAATCTTGGAAAACAGATTGCCCTGCTCACTGGGCAAAGAGGCAATTTTGCAAGTGGTGCTCCTCTTATATTTAGCAGGGGGAGAGTAACTGTCCCTCTTCAGCCCAGCACAGTATCTGTTCTATTAGGTTCTGCTTGTGGGCCTCTGCATCTTTTTAGATTGTGAGCCCTTTTGAGATAGGGAGCCATTTAGTTATCTGTAAATCACTGTGAACTTTTTTTTGCTTGAAAATCATATATATGTATTCTGAATAATAATTAATTGCTGGAAAGTTGGTAGCAGAGGCATGTTGTCTCTGAGGCATGTTACATCTGAGGCATGTTGTGGGCAGACCAGGGGCGGGAAGGGTAGATCTTAGCGGTACCAGCATGTGCCAGAACCTATATCCTTTCCCAAGCCACCCCACAAAATGGCTGTGTCAGCACCAATGGTGGGGGATAGGAATGGGCAGTTCCTGTCATAAGAAATGAAAAAGATATGGCAGGAGTGGCAGACTTTGTTTATAACTCCCTGGATTTCAGTATTATAAAAAAGACACCAATACTGAGATTTAGAAATAGGTGCATTTATTTCAGTTCAGTTGATTACAGGGCAGATTTCTAATCCACTTAGAAGTGTTTTGTTCAGTGGATGGTCCTAGTATGAATTGGCATCTCTTATTATACCTTTTTCCCTGTGCAAGTCTGAGCTATGATTACATTTCAACCATTTTGATGGTATTTTATATTTTAATGTACCAGACAAAAGAGTGAAACTCTAGTCCTTCGAAGAAAGAAAGCCAAGATGGTTGCATAATTGTGCCAGAGTAGGTCAAGTACGTACTTTGATCAGGAGTATAAGTCTAAATGATGTCCCATTTTATCCAAGGGCAAAACCATAATGCTTCATTAATGCCTTGTGGCTGCTTTCATACACAGCTTAAAGATGGGCGTCAAGAGAGCATGCAGAGTCTTTCAACTAACTGAGGGAAGAGGATGGAAATAGATGGAAATAGAATATCTCTAGCCCTGAAAGAGACAGAGGGCTAATGAGAGCCAGCTACACTGAGACTTTCATTCATGAGCAGAGATTGCTTTGGAAAGGATGCTTACAAGTCATTAGACCATTATTAAGCAAGGATTTAAGGATATAAAGGACACAGGCTGCAATCCTATGCACACTTACCTGGGAGTAAATACCACTGAATTCAGTGAGGCTTACTTCTGAGTAGACATGTTTAGGCTTGTGCAATCAATCAGATAATAACATATTTAACTTCTGTGTTGGCATCCTTCAGTCTTGGAAGACTATGGTATCACACTCTGAAAAGTGGTTCTGGAACAGTGTCCTCTCCAGTGCGCGAAGCCTGGGTAAAGCAGATAGACTGTTACCCATGCAGCAAATCCCTGCTCTCCACGTCGCTGAAATGGTCCAATGGAAAGGCAGAGGCCAATACGGTTGGTTCCAGCGGCGTTGCAGGAGTTGCCAGAACGTGACTGTGTTCAGCCATGAACTGCTTCAGGGACTCCGGCTCTGGATTTTGCCTCGAGGTTGACTCCTGAAGCCTTTTCCATAACTGGATGTAGCCACAAGGCAGTGGAGGTTTGGGATCAGAGTTTTCCTTCTCTCAGATGAGCTGCCTTCCCAGGCTGACGAGTCTCATCTACCCGGTGGTAGTGATGCCACCGGTGGAAGTGGTGCTACTTCTGTGATGCCATGTATATTTGCACATGGGGGAATTCTATTTTGTGTGATAGCGGGGGGTTGTGGGTGCTTGATGAGTCTGCGCCTAGACCCAAGATTACTTGTCCTTTCTCTATTGATTCTTGTCACTGTGTTGCAGAGAACATGGAACTTGAATGTTAGACCAAGTTGAAAACAGAGCATGAAATGCAGAAAAGAGGCTTGGAAGCAAACCCAGAGGCTAGGCCAGCAATTTTCAACCAGTGTGCCGGGGTGTGCCATGAATGGTCCTCAGGTGTGCCACTGGAGTTTGGGGTGGGTCATTTATTAATAGGGCCAATGGGGGAAGAGAGCCCCCACTGACCATGTGGTATGCCTTGTCAATTGTCAAAAAGTCTATGTCAAAAAACCTTGACAATGTAGTGCCTTGTCAGTGTGCCGTGAGATGAAAATGGTTGAAAATTGCTTGGCTAGGCTGTAGCCACAGACAGAAGAGAAGCAGGACGCAAAAGCCTGAGTTGCTTTCCTCTGAGGAGAAAGAGGAGCATTGCAGGGCAGCTCACAAAGGGTGGCTGTCCAGCCCAAGTAGCAGCATTTGGTTGCGCTCATGGGAAGGGAAGGAGGTTGGAAAGGAAGAGGGAAGCAGGTGGCTACCAGTCCTGCTTGGCATGGTTCTTCTTGGGGATTGTCTGATGACTTGGTTGACTGCATGTCGAGAAGTCAAATGTGGCTTTTGTTCCCATAGTGAAATATGATGTGCAAGGAAGTTGTGACCACCCATGAAATGGTCCAAAAGTCAGGCAAACCACCCCCTCTAAGCTAGCATGATAGAGTGGGGGGGGGGGTGATTTAATTGTCAGAGCAAAGTGAGGCCTTCCCCCTAGGCCTGTGGGATTGAAGGCCTCTTTCCATCAGTGCTGCTTCTAAAGTCACAGTACTGGCCTGGGTCATGCTCTCCTGGCAAGCATCCAGCGCCAGGTACACATGTGTGTCATGCTGTACATATTCGCTAGAAGAAATAAAATGGTAGTCAGGTGACATGTAATAAGAGAATTGGGCACAAAAGATTGTCCTTGTTAAAGAAGGCAGTGTATCTGTGGTGGGGATTAAAGCAAACCTGTCATCAGTTGAAACAATGTTAAACTTTTTATATTTGTAGAAATTAAAGAATCCAGGTTTATATAATTTTTTACTCTAAAATAAATGTCCTTGAGCCAGAACTTCATGTACAAACCCAGAAGGAACATATTATGTAATGTTCCTTGACTAGAATGTATTGTTGTTCTTTCTAGTATTTGTATGTCATCTTTTTATAAAAAATATAATTAAAGCAGCTCTGTATAATCAGTTTGCTGTGAGAAGGCCTTTATCATCTAATGTGCTGAAACAAAGTTTTAAAGAAGGACTCTTGGCTTCATGAAACATGTTGTGTATTGCCTGGTGCTTAGCTAGACCTCGCTGTTCTGGCTAAACAAGGATGTGGATTGTGGAGTTGTTGAATTTCAAGGTCATTTCAGTTATGGTTTCCTCATAAGAACATAAGAAGAGCCCCGCTGGATCAGGTCAAAGACCCATCTAGTCCAGTTTCCTGTTCACAGTGGCTCACCAAGTGCTTCAGGGAGCACACAGTAGGACACAACCAGCATCTGGGTGCCCTCCCCTGCATCTTCTTTGCAAACATGTGGATTCCAGGATGCCTAGCTAGTGATGTTGCTCTCTCAGTTTTATCTCACATCTTAGCTAGAGTTGCCACAGAACTTCATCTAAATGTGAGTCACAATACCATTTCACCAAAAGTGAGGTGAATTTTTGGTGGGCACAAGAAATGGATGAAGTTATGGCGGGGGGGGGGGGTAACCATAACAGTTTTGATAGCATAATTTTGGGGTGGTGTTTTACACATACCTAATAACTCCTACCAGTGAATTTGCTCATAGGGGTGTGTGTGTGTGTGTGTGTGTGTGTGTGTGTGTGAGCTTTATTTGTAATCTGATAGATGTAACTCAGAAAGTTTTGATAAGTAAATAACCAAGTAACAACTCTTTCGATTATAACTTAGGAAAAGTTGAATATGTCTGAAAGTTTACCTTCCAGGGTGCTCTTCCATATCTTTGCTCATGGGCATACCTGAGGGGGATTTGCCCTGCATCGGACTGTTGTTGAGCATTTGGATCAGGAATTAGAGGCACACTGCCCAACGAAAAGCATGTGATTACCCCAGCAGAATCACAGAGAAAATAGGATTTTCATGAACATCAGACTGGTCATTTTTGTAAACACTTTGGGGACCTTACAAAAAGTGATGAAACTTACACTGCTAACTCCCCTGGGCATAAGGAAGACAACTTTGTTCTTCATGAAGTTCTGCGGCTTTAGAAGGAGATATAGATGATCAACAGACTTTGCATTCAGATATTCAGTGGAACCTATGTCATTTTCCAGAGATACTTTCTACATCACACACTTCTCCTTCAGATCGATGACTGTGAGGCAAACAATGAAAACTGTTTTATTTAACTGAGCAACTGTTACTGGATCAGACAATAAATCAAAACACGATGGTCTGAAATCCATACAGAGCAAGTTCAAAGACTTGAGCTGACACATGTTTCTTTTTGACAAAAATGAGTGTCATATAGATGAAAATGATGAAACGAGGGCATTTTTGGTACCCATGGCAAAACTGCATTAGAAATTTAAAAATGATTCCCCACCCACCCTCCATCCAGCTTCAGACTGTGGTAATCCCTTTTTCCACTTAGTGTTCCAACTTGTAATTTATATGTCTAGGATAGGTTCCCCATACCGCTATCCCTGGGAACCCATACCAGGGGGAATTAAAAATAGTTGTGTAGCCTATAAGGTTGCTGCTGCTGCTGAAATTCTCACTTTTCAGATATACTGCTCCTGCTTAGAAACTATTTTGCTTCTTCCACCAAATCCTGTCCTTCCTCTCAAGCATGGGGCTGCTACCAGCTCCAGCAATGTACCTGGCACAGATCTGAGAAGCCCACCAGCAATTCTACCAGCAATGTAACTGGCACAGATCCGAGAAGCTCCATAGGACAGGCTGGGGTGTTACTCAAGGTAAGGAAAAATATCCCCTTACCTCAAGGAGATCTCCAGCCTGATCCTCATGAGCACTGGATACAGCAGAAGCTGTGTAGATCCACTGTGCCTGCTCTTGTTAGGACTGGGCTGCCCATCTCAAATCCAGCTTTGGCCCCCCATGGGGCACTTCAACCTTCTTTTTTCCTTTCATGTTCACTGGTCCTTCTTACCCCTATGTAGCAACATTATCTCTGTGTCGTGGAGTGCCAATGCATATTTTGATTTTGTGATTCTGTGACCTATGTATTTGATGTTGCAGATAAGCATCCCAAACATGCAACAAGCTTGCAAATACTATCTGCACTGTGAGGTAGACAGTGTCAGCCTCACGCAGGCATTCCAGGAAATCTGGTCAAGGCCATGTTAGACCACATTCCAAGAAGTGGCAACTTGATAGTCAGGCAGATACAGCCGAGTGAACTATGGATAGCAATACCCATGCGATATGCAGTAATGATTTGGATCTGCTCGGAGAGAATGACATTTAAAGGTTTTGTAGGCAAGCATGCTGATGGCAGCATGTGGGATGGTGGAAATCAAGGGGCATGTTTTGAACAGCTCTGTCTTTTTCCTCTGCTTTTCCTTTTCAGTAGGAAAAGCTGCACTAAACCACAGTCGACAGTGGTTTCTTTTTTCTCTTTCCCACCTGCAACACAAAACAAAAGGCAAGCCTTGCAGAAAGCTGCCTTGGGCAGCCTTGCAGAAAAACTGGCCTCAGGTCTGTAGCGTCCTGTGTTGCTGCTGCCAAATCAGCAGGACTAGCACAAAGCCCCCCTGGCAACTTTGGGTAGGAAGCAGCCACACAAGAACCAGCCAAGCCAGCTTTTGTATGTGCAGTTTCTCTTGGTGTGTGTTAAATCTGTCAGATTGTTGACAGATTTAAATCTGTCAAAAGATTCCTTTTGAAAAGGAAGCCTCCTAAGGAATTGGAGGTTGGACTACAGAAAGTATCACTGTAGGAGAACTGACAGCTGTTAGCGCACTTGTGACAGATGTGGCAGTGCAGACCACCTGGCAGTGCTCCACAGGGGCTTTGGGTTTGAGGATCACTGCAGTAAGTTAAGCATTTGAAGGCTTGTCCATCACTGGGGGTAAGATTGCCCTCTCGACTACATCTAACATGGCCTTGACCGGATTTCCTTTGTGTGAGACTGACACTGCATACCTCCCACTCCCCACCAATTTCTGGGACACATTGTTACCTGTGCGACTTGCTATCACTTGTCTAAGCCTCATTAGCTTTCAAAATCCTCACAAACAGCTGCTTTCTGGCTCATTTTTTTTCAGGCTGCCAAATTAGAGCTTAAAGGATTGTTCAGACTCTGGGGCCTTAGCAAAATAAAGGACAGTAAATGAATTCTGGGATTATTAGTCTGTGTTTGAGATCCGCAAGGCATCTCTTTCTCAGTAATCTTTAGGTAATTCCTTGGGTAAATTTCCTCAAATCCCATATGGCTCCATTTAAAAAATGTCAGGCTCACTTGCAGTTCCAGTACAAGTTTATCTAATCTGCAGTTTTGACAGTGCTGATGTCAGGTGTGCTACGTCTGGCAAGGAGATTTCAGTACCCAGGTAGCAGGGATGGGCCAAGGTTCAAATGATGTGGACTCAAGTCATAAAAATATGCATTTTTTTCGACTTGTACGCACTCAAATTACACATCTTTGAATCTGGAAGTGTGAATCTTTGAATCTAGACTCGTGTGTTTTTCTCAGACACAGGTTTTAACTTGTTCATTGGAGGTTATTAACACGAGCCAATTGCCCTCCAGTCTTGTCCGCTGTGTGTCTCTGTGTGTGCTTGCTTACTGTTTTTGTGGCTTCCTCGGCGCCCCCAAAACCTCTTGGGCGATCCAGAGGCCGCATTCAGAGCAGCATGAGTGACAGGCTTGGTGAGAGGAGAGTGGGTTGGTTCCAGGAGGTGGAGGCTGGAGGAGGGGCGGAGAAAGGAAGGCTGCACGAAGCTGGGGGAGTGACCAAAGGAAGGTGTGGGTAACCAGGACACTGGGGGAGCGGGCTCTCTTGTCCATCTCGGAAGAACCAGGCAAATGATTGGCCTCATGGAATGGCCAGATTTTTTTCTTGTCTCTGACAAGGGAGGAAAGAAGGAGGAGCCCAATGGAGAAATGTCGCTTAGGAAAGGGGGCTAAAGAGGTGGGCAAAGCAGGAATAAGGAGGTGTTTTCTTGCAATAGAATACCTTCCAAACTCATAACTCATTTGAAGTGACAGACTTCAGCACACTGCTGTTGGCTGATGGGATGGGAACATCAGGGCAGTGTGAAAGAGAAATCTGACATGCACCTCACCCCCACCAGCACCTCTGTTTTTTTCTGTGGCTGCCTCACAGTTTCATTCGGTTTTTGAAAAGACTCATAGCAACTCTAAAAATGGCACCAGATGAGTCTCTAAGGCTGCCCGTTATGCAACTCAAGCTGGGGGGGGGGCAGAAACTTGGGACTTGACTCTGGCACATCCCTTCTAGGTAACCCTCACTTGACCAACAGGCTGCAATCCAACAGATACCCCAGGTCTAGAGGAAGGCAGGAAAAACATGCCTTCAGACATGGAATCAATCTCTGCTGCTAGAGTGATACTCAAAACAATCCAAAGACATCATAATTAATCTAAGATTAGAGACTAGTGATTAAAAAAAAACCTGGCCAGTGTTGTCTAATGAATATGTTAAGTTCACCCCTTTGATTTTCTGCTCTATAATCCTCTTTGCTTGGTTGGCCAGTTGCATCTGTGGGCTGATTCAGATGATACTCCATGAACCATCTTGTCTTTGCATGATCAAGTGTGGGATTATACACATCTTCTCTTTCCAATGTGTTTTGCCCTTTTTGCTAATCCGCTCCCCCCACAGTACATATACTAATTTAAACTTCAGATGACCGCCTCCACACACAGGATTAGCAAAAGTGGTAAAAATGGGGAAACTTGATGGGATGAAGGAGTGGAACATGGGCAATCCTACTTCTCACAGTGCAGAGAGGGGCTGGTTCTGCAGGCATTGTCCATACCAACCCAATATGAGAAACACATTCCCTTTCCATGCCCCTCTGTCACCTTCTTTGTGGATGGTCTCCTGCTACTCGGGGTCCATGTAAAGACTTCTTTCCCAACTGTGTGTTTAGCATAGAACACAGGTGATACTTTTTCCATTTTTGTGATATGCTAAACACCCTGCTAGAGGAGCCATGTGGGTGGAAGTCTTACCTTTTATGCTGACCTTGACCAGCATGGAAGCCACTTAGTAATAGCAACAACCACATCCCTCAGGGTGCTTGGTCCTTCTCATTCCCAGATTGTGAGATGTGTAGGTGCCTTTAGTCAGTGGAGGTCTTCGAAATCAGAAATGGCTATTGAGGAAATAAGAATGATTGATGCTAGAAATATTGATTCTAGCTGAATCATTACCAAACCATCAATTCTAAAATTTATTTTGGAAAGATGAGAGTTTGGTCTTATTTCTTTTGTTTGATCTCCTTAGAACAACAATTCCCTTTTCTAAAATGCCAGCTAGGGAAATGATACTTTCCCAACTCACCCAGAGTAGTCAGCCCCTGTGTCCTACCAAAGCTATCCCTGTCCTAGCCCCAAGGATTGTGTAATTGACTGGCAGGGGCTCCACAGACTGTACTGGGGACAAGGCTACAAAGTCTAATGAAGTCCACAGTCTTATATTTGGCATTTCTGGCATCTTTGGTATACTCTCCGAATAATGGACGGCATCCTGTAACCCACCAGTCACAACTCTTCTATGGATGTTGGTGTTGGGGATAAAAATGTGAATATGTCATTGAGCATTCATTGTGCAAACTATAATTTAGCCTTCATATTCCTGAGGAGTGTGCAATCAATTGTATGTGACAGTAAGAGTCTACAGTATTCTTTCTTAAATGTAAAGCTTATTCTTTTCAAGGATATAACGTGGTCAGCATCCAGGATGTACCAAAATTGATGATGGCAATTGCATTTATCCAATAGTGGAAGACAGTTTAATCTTTTTTTTTTTTCCAGTAATATTTTTGAGGTACATATTCCCCTTCTGACACTGGTGCAATATGTTACAAGGAAAAATAAACAGTACCTAACTGTACCTACCTTTACTTTTAACTTGTTACTTTAATTCAGGGTCTGTGGCAACCATTTGCAGAAAAGATCTGGCAGGTAGGACAGGATGCTTAACTCTTCTCCTGCCCATCAATAATTATTTATTTTTCACGTTTTTATACCTCTGTTTCTCCAAGGAGCTCATGGTGGGAGTTTACATGGTTCTTCCTCTCCTTTTGTTCTCGCAACAATCCTGTGAGGTAGGTGGGGCTGAGAGATAGTGACTGGCCCAAGGTCACCCAGGAAGTATTATGTCTGAGTGGGGATTTGAGTCTGGATCTTCGTGGTCTAAGTCCCCTGCAAATATCTCATAGGTAATTTTCAAACTCTTCCGCCCCAACTTGGATCTGAAAGAAGAAGTATGTTCAGCTGGGAAAAATGGAGTCTCCTTCAGGGATGTATTTACAGAAGAAAATGGTGTGCAGGGGAGAGTTGGTGAATCATGAGCAGCCTCTACATTTGCTGAAATATTGTGAACTTACAAATTTAAGGCACAATCCAAACCAGGTCTATTCAGAAGTAAGTCTGAATTTTCTGAAGTAAGAATTAATTTTCACAATGGAGAGAGGTGACAAGCGGGCTGCTCCAATGATCTGTCCTGGGACCGGTGCTTTTCAGCCTCTTCATAAATGACCTGGAGACAGGGTTGAGCAGTGAGATGGTTCAGTTTGCAGATGACACCAAACTTTTCCAGGTGGTGAAGACCAGAAGTGATTGTGAGGAGCTCCAGAAGGATCTCTCCAAACTGGCAGAATGGGCAGCAAAATGGCAGATGCGTTTCAATGTCAGTAAGTGTAACGTCATGCACATTGGGGCAAAAAATCAAAACTTCACAGTGTGACAGATCAGGAGAGAGATCCTGGGGTGGTGGTGGACAGGTCGATGAAAGTGCCGACCCAATGTGCGGCGGCGTTGAAGAAAGCCAATTCTATGCTTGGGATCATTAGAAAAGGTATTGAGAACAAAACGGCTAATATTATAATGCCGTTGTACAAATCAATGGTCAGGCCACACCTGCGTCCAGTTCTGGTCCAGTTCTGGTCACCACATCTCAAAAAGGACATAGTGGAAATGGAAAAGGTGCAAAAGAGAGCAAAAAGATGATTACTGGGCGGGGGCACCTTCCTTATGAGGAAAAACTATTGCATTTGGGTCTCTTCAGCCTAGAAAAGAGATGCCTGAGGGGGGACATGATTCAGACATACAAAATCATGCAGGGGATGGACAGAGTGGATAGAGAGATGCTCTTTACACTCTCACATAACACCAGAACCAGGGGACATCCACTAAAATTGAGTATTGGGAGAGTTAGGACAGACAAAAGAAAATATTTCTTTACTCAGCGTGTGGTTGGTCTGTGGAACTCCTTGCCGCAGGATGTGGTGACAGCATCTGGCCTGGATGCCTTTAAAAGGGGATTGTACAAGTTTCTGGAGGAAAAATCCATTACGGGTTACAAGCCATGATGTGTATGTGCCACCTCCTGATTTTAGAAATGGACTATGTCAGATGCAAGGGAAGGCACCAGGATGCAGGTCTCCTGTTATCTGGTGTGCTCCCTGAGGCATTTGGTGGGCCGCTGTGAGGTATAGGAAGCTGGACTAGATGGACCTATGGCCTGATCCAGTGGGGCTGTTCTTATAAGTCCTATTTTGTTCAATGGGGCTTACTCTCAGGAAAGTGTGGTTAGGATTGCAGCCTTATTTGAAGAATGCAAACTACATGTTTTCATCACATAGGAATGAAGTTTGCCATGCTTTTTCCAAACATTATCTGTCAATTTGACTTGGACAGCCAATAGCAGCCATAGCAAAGGTCCTATTGGAATGAGGAGGCTAGAGGCTAATGGAATGGTTTGTAAGTGACAGCCAATCAGGTATTGTCAATTTGCATACTCCAGAGTCTGGACTTATTAGCCATGTACACTAGAATGTCCAGTCCCTCTGTGGCATCAGAGGAGGTCAGCATGTAGAAACCAAGAGAGCTACGGGAACTCTTCATGGCCTAATGTGACAACTGACAACATGGTGAACAGCCTAAACAGACACTGGGAAGTCAGGTCAAAAGTTGAGTTATAATCAGAATGAAGAAGGCAAAGGACAAGAAGAGGGATATGGGAGAACATGTACAAAACCCATCTTAATATCACATATAATTGTGTATATATAGTGTGCACAGTTGTATATACCTCTACAATCAAATCTTTCATAATATCTCCCTATGCCTTTCAAAATGTTGTTTGTTTCAACATACAAAGTTCATCTGTTTGAGTTATGTGAGTCTAGCTACACTTCTTATCGCTAATGGGTGACTGTATAGTTTAAAGCCTTGCAACAGATTGAAACTGTGGAAAATGATGTTAGCAAATAAATCTGATAAACACCTTGCCATTTCATGAGGAAATTTAAGGACATTTGCCTGCATTATGGTAGGAAGGTTAAAAGAAAAATGGAAATATGCAAGGCAGGTAGCATGTAGATTGCCCACAATCATCTACAGAAAGACATAAATTGGCATTTTCTAAATTACTGTATTTGTTCTCATAGTGCAGGATGTAAATGCATTAATGAAAGAGCCTTTTGTATTTGCACAATCTAATCTGAACTTTTGGTCATATAGCTTCCTAATCAATTTTGGTGTATACTGTGTGGAACAAAAAGTTCTGATTGTGTTTTACAGCAGGATAAGCAAAAAGGAAAAAAAAGAAAAGGAAAAAAACCTAGAATTTCAGCTTGAAGCTAAATACAACTAAAAGAGCACCCACTTTGTATGCAGAAGAGCCCAGGATCAATCCCTGGCATCTCCAGGAAGGACAGGAAGCCACTCTTAGGGCACAATCCTAACCCCTTATATCACTGCTTTCCAGCACTGACATAAGGGCAATACAGCTCTAAGGTAAGGGAACAAACATTCCCTTACTTTGAGGAGGTCTCTGTGAGTGACACCCAACTGCAGGATGCAGCACATGTCCCATTGGCACTGCTATGCCAGTGCTGGAAAACACTGACATAGATTGCGCCCTTAGACAACAACTGGCAGTCAGTGTTGACAATACTGAGCTAGATGGACCAATCAAGCAAGCAAGGAAGCAAGGAAGGAAGAGGTGATGTGTGTTTCCACCAATCAGGGTAGGGAAATGCCCCAAACGTTGAAGTACGGTTGTGGTAGCTAATAATGGCTTGCATCCGGTCTGGTACTTTGTAAATGCAAACTCCAGGAGAACTGCAGTCATTAAAGTGGTCATTTTGTGAATGGAAGGGGCTTTTGTCGTGTCTCAATGTCGGCCCCCCCAGATGCCCTGACCCCCGACTTACCCTGGAGTAGGCACCCAATGCCCAGAGTGGGGAGGCTTCCCTGACCTTGAGGGGGGCAAAGAAGGCTGGCTCACCCCAACCAGGCAAGGGAGGCTGGCGAGGCAAACAGGTAACACTGAAGGAAACAAGCCAGCAACAGGAAAGGCCTTTTCTGCCCCACCGGGAGGAAGGGGAGGGGCCAAAGGGGGCAGGCTTGCTCCATAAAACAGGGAAGCCAGGGATGAGAGGCAGTCACTGTGAAGCTGAGAGCTGTGAGGTGAACGGCTCCTGCTCCTAAGCCAGGTTTGGCAGCTCTGCTAGGGAGGTGGACAAGGGTGCTGGAACCCCCTCCCCCCTTTAGCCTATCTGAGGCCTCCCTGGGGGTGGGACAAGCCTGCTCCAGGCCCCTCCAGGGGTGGGACCCTACACTCAATTTATGTATTCTTTCTGTTAATTTATTTGTATAGCCTCATCGGTGTCCATGTTGCCTTGCTGAAATCAAAGCAGAGACCAAGCCAGTTGAATTTTCAACATTTATTTAAAGTTGAATTTGAACTAGTGTTTCATGCATGTTCTGAGGAATGTTGAGTATTTGAGAATATTCATTTTGTCGCAAGTCCTTTTGACTTTTAGAAGAGTACATGTCTCTCTGCCCAGTGGCGGGGAGGGGATGGGGGGACAGGGGACAGACTGTCACAATAAACCAAAAGAGTGTTTGAAACTCCTGATCTCACTTTCTCATGGCTGCATGAAATGTTAACATTTGGACCCATGGCACGTTATGGTTGAATGGATCCTTTTTCTAGATGGTACCAGAATTTGGAGACTGCAGCAAACTGGTGTTAATTATGGGGGGGAACCATGACTTTTGTGGCATTCTAAGAACTCTAGACATACTACAACAAAAGAATATCAAAAGACCAACAAAAAAATATTTATTTAACCTGTTTTTACCTGGCCCACAGGTGTGTACATTTGGTCCCTGTGGCGTATATGCAATGTTGGGCAGAAATGGTTTAAGTACATCAAAAACTGGAAACTGGTCAGGGAGGCAGTTGGGCTAGGACAAGAAGGAGGATAGGGAGATAGCATAAAGATTGAATGAATACTTTGCATCAGTCTTCACTGCAGAGGATGTAAGGCATATATACCCATGCTAGAAGTGACCTTTTAGGGAGGGAAACTAGGGACCTGAGTCAGACAGAGGTGACAAACGATGACAGTTTAGGCTTTACTCTAAAAGTTGCCTTGTTTTAAAGGGTTTGGGACCTACAGCTGGTATTCCAAAAGAGCTACTTCAGATGTTTCCAAGGTCTTGCGCATGTCTTGCACTTGGATTTTTGCATGTCTACAGTGCATGAGATCATGCTCGTATAACCCTGCCACCAGGTCCAAGTAGGATTGGGCGGGAAAGTGCACAGAGTTCAATGAAACTAGTTTTGCTGAACGTTTTTGAATTGTGCTATCATTGTGAAACAGCAGCCCCTTTTGGAGATTCCAAGAATAGCTAGAGCGTAATTGTTATATAGTGGGTCCATGCGAATAAAGGAAGGCTTAGAGATAACAGCTCAATACATTTATTCCATCTTCAGAACAGGACCTGGCAATGAATCTGAATGCATCTGACACAAGGCAAACACCCCTGGCTTTTATAACCTTTAGCTCTGCCCAGACTTCCCATGATTGGTGCAGTTGAAACATTAACTAGAGGGCCAATCAGATGGTAGGATTTCAATCCATCACCATAAGTCTGGGCCAATCAGTTATGCAGGATTTCGATCCTGCATAACTTGCATACATAACACCCCTTCCCACCAAAGTACAGTTCAAGGTTAACAAACATAGTCCTCAGGGTGGCGGGGCTGTACCCACATTCGCAAGGTGTGGCGAAGCTTTGGTATCTGGACCTCTAGTTCCTTAATCCGCTCTGGAGTTGGCACAGCAATGGCAGAGGGACTCCCCATAGGTGCACTGACATCAGGTGGCTCAGATAAGTCCAGGGAGGTCTCCGGTTCCCACGGTAATACATCAGGAGCCTCTCCGGTCTGTGGCAAGACCTGATGCTGGTTACCCGGGACTGGAATTGGCCCGGCGAGTGCTGAATCAGCCAGGTGGTGACGCATCTGGTCCGCGTGATGGCGGAGAGCAGCTGTCCTGGATGGCAACCACGTATGAAACAGGACTGGTGACAGTTGCTGGGATCCATGCTGGACTGTTCACATAGTTCCGGACGTACACTTGGTCACTTGGGCTGAACCCACGAATGGCCTCTCATATCTCAGAAGTCGGTGGTCTTTCCGAAGTTCTGTCTGGCGCAGGATGAATGTTGTTAGCATCAAAGTCTAATTTGCAGATACTCTGGGTCCCAGTTACCTGGATGCCGAGAGGATCAAACCACGCAAGGCAGCTGGTGGTTATCTGGGAGGGCACCAGGATGCAAGTCTCTTGTTATCCAGTGTGCTCCCTGGGGCATTTGGTGGGGCCGCTGTGAGATACAGGAAGCTGGACTAGATGGGCCTATGGCCTGATCCAGTGGGGCTGTTCTTATTTTCCTCTCCTAGGCCCACCTGTCCAGACGGAGGGGCTGCTTACCACCCTTATCTTTCTGGGAATCCAGTTTGCCACTTAAGGTGAGTGCTGTTGCCCTCGGTGGTAATTAGGCAGGTAGGGCCTGCTTAAAGCAGGAACCTTAGGAACCTTAGTTCATTAGGTTCCTTAGGGACCTGCAGGTGTTTGTCAGGCAGTTACTCTGCTTACAGGGTAATAGCCCCAGTAGCGATATTGTTTCAGAGGTTATAAGCAGCATAAAGGGGTGGAAAAACCCCATTATTGTCTGTGTGTACCTTGGGAGATGTGGGAGGACGTGTGCACCTGGCTGCAGTTCCTGGAATTTTGTAATACAGGTATCCTTGTGGCGGACAGGGCAGCAGGTTTAAGCAGAGCTGCAGTCCATTCCTACATAACTGGTAGCTAGGGGTTTAGCATTTATTTCAGGGACAAGTGGTGCTCTGCTCCATGGCCCAATGCATTGGTTGAGGATAGGAACACCAGAGATATGACCTGGGAACAGTTCCCACTGGTGGCGGTGTACACCTGTGGGCAGAGGAAATTTAACAAGCCTCAGTGCATTTATTGCATGACAACCAGGCAGCAGAGCTGGTTGTCAACCAGCAAACCTTTAAACCACCACATGCTAGGTGTTTAATGGCGAGCTACCACAGTAAGGCGAGGGAGTTTGCAGCTTATAGGGCAGACCTGCACTTATCTCAGGTAATGATACTTAATATTTATGCCCATAATTCCCATGCCCATAATACTTCTGCACTTTATGGGGTTCCTTTTGTCCTTCCAAGAGATCCAGTTGTTAAGTGGTCTCTGGCTGTGTACCTAGCAGCCCTGGCCTGCTGTGCTGGTGCCCCTGGGTTTGCTGAAGCCATCGTGGACTTTAATGATAGACAGCTGGTAAAGGGTCTTACGCGGAAATGCCCCTCAGCCCCAGACTGACAAGAGCCTGTCACACCGGGGCTTCTTAGACTGGTCAGGCATTTGGAGGTGCTATGCTTAATTACCTATGAGGCTCTGGTTTTCAGGACAATAAGCATTTTTATATTTTTTGGTGCCTTCTGTCCCATTGAGATTTTGCTATGCCTCGGCAAGGGACAGATCTGGTAGGACCCTCCAGCTCCATGAGGTTGTTATCATGGCTAAAATGGTGATTAACCTCAGTCATTAAAACTGTTCAGAGTACAGCTTGAAGAGGCAGCAAACCTGACTTTGGGCCTCATGATGACCCTCGGGTCCTATCTGGTGGTTCATCCACCCACTCCTGATCAAGCTGATCAAGTTTGATCAAGCTGACGTTACCCTGGTAACCTTTTTCCATTTTTCCAGTCTTGTCCCGCAGAGCTTTAGCTGATCTGAGGTTGCAAAGCGAGGACTATGACCTGCACTCCTTTAGTACTGGAGCCGCATCTACAGCAGCTGACCTCGGGCTGCTGGCACGTGACATCAGCGAATTGGCCATTGGCACACAGGCGCATTTATGTATTATATCAGAGACCCTGACAAAATTGTAAGCCGTTTTTGGCATCCAGCTGCTCACAGCTATGACCCTCTCTCCTGGTGGTAGGGGGAGAGGGCTAGTTAATACCACAACATTATATGGGCATGGTCCATGATCGTGGTTAAATGCAAAATGTCACACTGGCTCTGCTGGGAGGCACTAGTTTGGGCATGTGTTCATGGCCTTGGACTACATCCCAGTAGGACCTGACCAGTTTAGGTTCTTTTTGGTGGGTACTCCATTGTCTTCTGGGCAAGGAAGAAAGTGGCCTCCAGTTGCTTTCACACCCAGCTATGGCTGGGTCCCGTGGCTTGGGTGCACTGGGTCACAAGGAAAGGAACGTAGTCTGCGGCGAAGAAGTTGCCCCAGACTGCATTTTATGACTTTTGAGGTCCCAGGCCCAGTCTTAGGTAGTTGTAATCCATCTGGGGGAGAATGACCTGGGCCAGAGGGCAATGGTGTCCTTGAGGCTCCAGGCCCATAGTGACATTCTTCACATTAGTTGGAGAATTAGCTGTACCCCTGCTAATTGGGTAAGAGGCACTTTTTCACGTGGGTGCTCCTTTTTTAGCAGAGGGAGAGTAACTGGCCCATCTCACCCCAGCAGTGTCTGTTCTGGTGGCTGTCTGCTGGTATTCATTTTGCATCTTTTTAGATTGTGAGCCCTTTTGGGACAGGGAGCCATTTAGTTATTTGATTTTTCTCTGTAAACCGCTTTGTGAACTTTTAGTTGAAAAGCGGTATATAAATACTGTTAATAATAATAATAATAATATTAATAATAATAATTAATTAGTTCACTTTTCCCTGGGATGGTTGTCTTATGGACCGGCTTCCTGCCACATAGGGCATGACATCATGCCAAGAGTGTCAAAAAGATAGAGTTAGCTAGTAAAAAGTTAAATATGCTCTTAAATCAGTTGATTCTAGGACAAGGTAGTGAAGCATTCCTCATCCAGACTTTGGGCATTATGTGCCGGAGTTGTTCAGAAGCAATGGAGTATGCCACTCAATTTGGGTAAAGATAATTTTCTTCAGGACTTGCAGCAGGGATTGGTTGGCAACCTTCAGTCTCTAAAGACTATGGTATAAGCCTACAGCACCCAGTATTCCCAGACGGTCTCCCATCCAAGTACTAACCAGGCCTGACCCTGCTTAGCTTCCAAGATCAGACGAGATTGGGCATGTGCAGAGGGACTGTGGAAAGTGATTTCCTTATGGGGCAGAGGGGGCCAAGCGCTAGGCTGACCCCCCCCCCCCGTGTGGCATGTGTTGTGCGGGTTTGGGTAGGTAAGGCAATCTTGGTGTACACCGCGGGGTGGCAAGGGCTGGGAGGACTCCATGCTCGGTCATGCTGGCATACCCGGCTGGGTGATGCGGGCTGGCCAAATCTCAGCCTGGTGGCAAAGGTGCACTGCGGGTTCGCTCGGGTGGCCTGTGCTAGCCAGCCACCCTGACCCCTTTGGGGTGACAAGGAAGGGGGTAACAGGCATTGTCCTGACACAGCCTGGAGTCGGATGTGGTTGCCCGAAATGGGTTTAGGGGGAGGTAGACAGGCAGCTCCGTTTCCCCCACATAGAACCCGCACAACTTAGTCCCAGCTGCAGTTTGAGCTGTAATTTAAATAGTTAATAAAGTGACCCTTTCTACCATAGACCTTTGCCTGTGTCTTTATTGTGGGGTGCGGGGTAAATCAATGGTTTGGCATGTAAACCTTGTGTTTTACATAGCTTTTCAAGAGAACCACTTTCTCACTCCAACGGGATTATTTGGAAGTTCCTTTCTCTCAGATATCCAGAGGACAATTTCATTAAAAGGATCTTTAGAACAAAACAGAGCCACCTTCATAAAAGGAGTTCCTAAAATCAGTGGTAGTGAATGCGCACAGCTAAGATTGCAGTTTGCTATTCACATTTTTTAAATGGGCATGATTTTCCCTTGTTTTCGTGAACCACACTGCGATTCTCTATTGTTGTTATATTTTTTGAGAAGGCATAATTAAATCTTACAAAAAGCCAAAAATAAATAGCCTTTTCTGGTGTTTAATAAGTAACTCTGAGCACCATTGTTGGGAATGTGGTTTTATTCTTTTCAGTAACAACCAAATGCATCTACTCCTTTGGATTAATTACAGCCTAACAATGATCTGGTTTGTCTTTTCAAGGTCTCCTGATTATTGACCCAACTGATTGGATTTCAGCAAGTGTTAGAAATGATGAGTGAGATGCCATTGTTTCTCATGCCCTTCTCTCCTTTGCAGTGTTTTCCTCCTGTTATTAAGGGCTCTAACAATGCCAGTTGCACTTGGGTGTTTGTTTCAGGTAATGAGATGGCTGACCCTTTCATTTAGAGAGAAAAAAGAGGGGAGGGGAGAATTCCATCATTGCAGGGAGCTGAATGAGTGCCTCAAGAGCAGCTTCATGACAAAAGGATAAACAGTGGGCCATTCACATTACATCTTAAGACTGCTGCTTGCAAACTGTTTTGTACCCTGGTGCAGATACCAAAGTACAACATATGCACTTACAAAGAGTGCAGTTGTGTATGAACCTGCTTTTTAAAATACATACAATGGAAGCCCGATTCTTTCCTAGTTGCCACTTGCATGTATTTCTCAAAGGAAAAGCTTTGATGTATTGTATACAGTGTATATGTACGTTTTCTTCATGAGGCACTGTGATACACGTGTGTTTGATACCTGAGCACCACTTGTCCCCTAAGAAGCGACCCATCCTGAAACAACTTCTTGTTTTGAAAATGTTATGCCTGAGTAGGATTGCTTGTAATTGCGTTTGCATGACTGGAATTGCGGAGCATCTGTGATGTATCATCCAACATTTACAGCAATCTATGCAATTCCAGTCAAGTGCAGATTTTATTATATATTTCTTATCTGTCAGTTGATGGCTTCTATCTAATCTACAGGTGCCACTGTGTTTCATACTTTGTTTTCTTCCTGAATGGAAAGCATACATCATACCAGGAAGAGCTCTGTTCTTTTTTAGAGTGTGGGAAGAAGAATGACCTGCCTCTTCTGAGCCAATTGCATGCCTTTCTGCATGAATCACTGTTGTGAGCACACTTCCTGATTTGACAGAGAGCTTGCCCAGAGCAGTGACCTGTTCTGAATATGATTAATTCTGCTACCTCTCTGTATTGAATGACGCAACCACACCTAATGCACAGATTCAGCCTAGCTACTTGCTTGGCTTGCTGGCTTACTTGCTGGCTTACTTGCTTACTTGCTGGCTGATTGGGGGCCCAATCCTATTCAACTTTCCAGCACCAGTGCAGCCGCAATGCAGCACCAAGGTAAGGAAACAAATGTTTGCTTACCTTGAGGAGGCCTCCTTGACTGCTTCCCCACCACAGGATGAAACACACACCCCATTGGCATGGCTGCACTCGCACTGGTCAATTGAATAGGATTGGGCTCTGGGAGAGTAGAAAGCTGGAGCAGCAAATCAAGCAGAGCTTCAGTGGGCAGCCTCTTTAGTGGCTGAGCACTTTGGGCTGACAGAAGGCTTTTATTGTAAATGTTTTTCTTATAGCTCACTTTTGACCCTGGACACAATTTGAGTATTTTTTATTTTTATTCTTTTATTTTCCACATTTTCATACCACCCTTCCTCTGAACAGGAGTTCAGAGTGGTGTACCTGGTTCCTCCCCTCCTTTTGTCCTCACAACAACCCTGTGAAATAGGTGAGGTTAAGAGTGAGTGACTGGCCCAAAGTCACCCAGAAGCTTCATGGTCAAGGAGGGATTTGAACCTGGATCTTCCAGGTCTAACTCCCTAACCACTACACGATCCTGGCTCTCAGGATCTATTTACTGTTAGAAATATTTGATGTATTTTTTTTAATAACTTTTAAACAAAAGTGATCTATACCAAAGTGTTGTTTTAAATAGCAACCTACTGTTAATAAACTAAAATTCCTGCCCTGCAATATTTCAGGATGGATAACAAGATCTGTAATTCCACTATTCTGTGTTCTGTTTGCAATTCCATTGTTCTAATGTTCTAATTCCCACTGCAAAAAAAGTAAGCAAGCACTCCCAAACTCAGACAGACTTGAATCTGCATGCGTGAGGACTCAGTGTCAAGTCAGTGCCAGAGTCATTGACATGCCTGACTCGAGTGTACACGAGACAGCAAAAAACACATGTGTTTGCGACTTGGACTTGAGTTGCCTGACTTGAGTTCCCATTCCTGCTGCTTGTTCTTTCCCCTACCCAGGGTAACCAAGTTGCAGTGGCGTAGCTAAGGATCCTGTTGCCCGGTGCAGAGCTCAAGATGATGCCCCGGAAGTGACGTCACATCTGGAAGTGACGTCACTCCCGGGTTTTGATTTCACACTCACCTTTTTTTAAAAGTGCAAAATAAAAAAATCTGCCACATCCCCCAAGCTGCTTGCTGCCTCCCCCCAGCACCAGCTCCCTCCTACTCACCCCCAAGCCACTGCCACTTCTCCAAATGAAGAGGTTGCTCCACATCTCCGTTCCCTCTGAGGTCTTACACTGGGCTGCTGCTGCAGCCCTGCCAGGCTCGTTGGACGGATGGGGGGGGAGAGAAGCAGTTGACCACCACCACTGGCACATGCTCCACCAGCCAGGCACATTGGACTACAGGGGGCAATGGGCTACAGTGAGCAGAGCCTTGTGTGTGTGTGTGAGGGGAGGTCGGGGCATGCCCCCCCATCATTTTGTTTGGTGGCACAGCTCAGGTCCTGCAGCTGCCTTGAGGGGGAGGGGAGAGGAGGCTGTGGAGAAGCCACCAGCCTGCTCGCTGGTTCACAGTGGCTGTGTGGGAAGGAGAACTCAGCACAGGCAGGTGGGAGGAAGCTGCGCCTGACTGACTGAGGCTCCAATCCTATCTACACTTACCTGGGAGTAAGCCTCATTGACTATAATGGGACTTACTTCTGAGTAGACCTTCCTGTGCTAGGCTCTCAGGCTCCTGTCCTAGCCCCACTTTCCTGGGAGTAATCCCCATTGACTATAAGGAGACTTATTTCTGAGTAGATGTGCCAAGGATTGGCTCTGAGTGGGTGAGTGAAAGGAAGGCTTGCTCGCTCACAGCGGTTGGGGGGAGGAGAACTTGGGCCATGCAGGCTGGAAGAAGTTGTGCCTGACTGAGTGAGACTGCAATCCTGTCCACACTTTCCTGGGAGTAAGTCCCATTGGACACAATCGAACTTACTTCTAAGTAGACATACATAGGATTGTGCTCTGAGGCAGTGCAGGAGGTGGTGGCGGTGGCGGTGGTGGTAACGCGCCTCCTCCTCCCTCCAGCTGCTGCCTCTGATGGGAACAGTGGCAAGCAAAGCAGAGGTGGTTGGCAGCCCCACCTTGACTTAGCACCCTCAGGCGGCTGTTGGTTCTCAGCAGAGGGGGCTGCAGTGTCCTCCCCCCACATTGAAGCATCCCACAAAAGCCTCCCACAGCCCCGCTGAAGTCTCAGGCACAGCGGAGCAGAGCCGTAAACTTTCTCTGCTCAGTGCCTGCTGTCGCCGCCTCGATCCCCTTCCAGGCTCCACCAATGACAGACACGCAGCGCATCTCCTCACCTCTCCTTCCCGCCCAAACGCAGAGTAAGGCCAGCTCAGGCAGGGCTTTCCCAACCCTGCTCCAGGGAGCTTCCCTGTTCCCTCCTGGCTGCTGGAGGCTGCAGCAACAGTGTAGCTCATTGCCTCAGGAGCGCATACACTTGGCTTCTGGCCAATGTGCCTGGCGGGTCTGCAGCAGCCCAAGGTAACTTGCGCATGGGCGTAGTTGCCCCAATTTTGCCCCCCAGCTCCTGATGTTGCCCTCTCAGCAGCTGCAGCCCGATGCATTTGCTACCCCCTGCACCTCCTTAGCTATGCCACTGCCAAATTGTTAGGATAGGTATCATCCATTTCTCCTCATATCTGTCAGGACTTGTGCCACACCCCTACTTTGGACCTTCTCTGCTCTCTTTGGCTTTAGATTTTCAGCGGTCTCTGCAAAAGCAAGTAGGAAGAAGCTGCTTGCAGCCTGATTACAAGTTCTCTGGCCATTCCGGATCTTTTCCTTCTTTATCCTTTGTCTTGTTCTGTCTTGATCCTCCTTGAATCTGTACCTGCCCTGAATTGTGTGCCTGCTGCATGCCTTTTGATTACTTAGGTATTACTTGAACCTAACTATTCAGGCCCCTGTTCTATGCTATCCGCATCCCAAGTCACAGTTACCTGCCTCTGGATTCTTATTTACCTTTACTCATTGCAATGGTAGGTTTTCAGCTACACTGACAGTTTCTTGCTACCATTAATTTGCTCATTTAGCCATATAGGTGTCTGCATATACAACTGCATATACAACGGTGATCAAAGCACAACAAAGAGGCTCTTATTGAGGCAATCAGGTCTCCCATAGCCTGCAGGGGAGTGTCTGTTTACACCTCGAAGAGGTTCTTAATGCAAAGAAGAGGCAATCAGCCTCCAGTAGCCTGCTCAACCAGAGAGTGTCTAGTAGAGTGTCTGTTTACACAACAAAGACACTAGACTGGGCTGAATGTTCACTTAATGACCTAATTGCATAACAACAGGGAGTCATCCCTGTCATTAAGTGGCACACACCTATATTTGAAGAAAAAAAAAAAAATCCCAACTCCTCCAGAGAAGACAGTATAAGGAACATAGGATGTTGTCTCAGATATATTCTGCACTGGAAAAGCTACTGTGTGAGTAATTTAAATTAGCAAAAAAACTTGATTATCTGGCCATCTAAATTTTCCAAACCAGTTAACAAAGGAAGGAATGTGTTTTTGCTTGAGTTCCTTGCAGACTGTCATGTAGAGGTTGAAAATGTAACCTCTGTCTACTCTCTTCTTATGCTGCTACGTGCTATTTTTCATCATAAACTCCTTTTTTTCAGTACTTCCTGGAACTCTGATATGCAGGTTATGCTAATTCTTGCCTTATTCAGCTTCTGTGCATTTCCCTATTAGCTCTGCTTTACTTGCATCTTTTCCAAACTTGTCATCTTTCTGAGTCCCAAGCACCTTCACAGCAATAAACATTCAGTCCACCTCTCTGTGTTCCTGCTTTTCATTTTTCATTTGGTAGGATCAAGCATATTTCCAGCTACTGTTTCCAGGAAAAGAAAATGATTATTAAAAAAAAAAAAGAGTCATATTTGTTAATGACAGGGGAGTGGTTTTTAATCTGTTAAAAAAATGGTTTGATGGCTTTTCAGGCATGTTTGTCAGGTGCCAATTTCATGCCTTGACATGACAGGAGATTTTCTTTTTTAGGCTGAAATGCAAAGTCGCTAGCTGTACTTTACTTAACCTCTTGCAAGAGACTTTTCTCACCAAATAAGCAGTCGGCCAGAAGTTAACCTTTGTTTTAAGCCTGCTGAACTTTACTCTTTCTGTGCCCCTTGTTTACTCTCTAAGGGCCCAATCGTATCCATCTTTCCAGCACCAATACAGCCGCAATGCAGCCCAAGAGTAAGTGAAAAAATGTTCCCTTACCTTGAGAAGGTCTCTGCAGAATGCAGCATACACCCCTTTGGCATGGCTGCCTCAATGCTAGAAAGTTGGATAGGATTGGGCCCTAACTCTTGTGCCAAGTCACTTCCTGGATGCTGTTCCCTCAGTCTGTGACTTTCCTCTGTGTCACTGAACTATTCCTCCTGTCTGCTTTCCCAGCTCTCCTAGGAGGTTCCACTTGTATTGATACATAGTCAGGATATCAACATCTTAACATCTAATAGCATGTCTAATCACTGATCAGATCACACTGGCTCAGAGATGGGCCTGATGGCACCTGACCCACTTCTGCTGTTGAAGACATACTTTCTAAACTCCTTCAAGTGTAGTGTTGCAAGAAGTGCTGCAAGAAGGTGTCATATCTGCCGCTGCAGGATCTCTCAGTTCATTTTTTCAATATGCATGAATGGCAGCCATTAATTTGTATAGGTACAAGTGTTTTCAGGGATGATTTTATGTGAGAACTAAACCTGTCTCTGATGTCCCCAATTTCTTGGGCAGTTGTGGTTTTGCCATCCATCCCCCCCAGCTTAGCCGATTGTACCCCATGTACTTTTTGCCAGTGGGTGCACACTTGGAATGGTGTTCCCTCCAGTTTGCTTAGCCAGAGCCCTCCCTCTTTGTCTTGGCCACAGTTAAGTGTGACAAAGAGGCCAAACCCAAGAACTAGGTTTTGTGTATGCGACATCTCCTAAACCAATGTCACTGTAGGTAGTGTTGCACTGAGGTAGATGATTAGCATGCTAGCAGCATGGTGACAAGTGAGTGGGTGAAGCACAGTGTTCCAAATTCCATTAGAGAAATAATGACCTCCTTGCTTGAGTAAATTTTTTTTAATTAAATACCAACCTTTCCTAGTAATCAGTGAACCTATTAGCCATGAAATTTGAATACCTTATCTTGGGCTGTTCATAGGAAAGGATTGAATGCGCATACCATTTGCAGACAAATGTTGTGTAGAGTTTCCAAAACACAGTGGATCTGACAACATTAGCTTCTCTGCAGTCCATAATTTTTTTTTTTTTCACTGCATGAATTGCCAAAAAATTAACAAGAAACTATAGTTAGCATTTCTGTTCTTTTGTGTCAACAGTCTGCTGCATTGATGAGAACCAGTTTGATCAGTCTGTATGATGGGTTTTTGTCAGATGGCTGTGATTGGCATATGCTGTTTCTGATTCACTGGATCTGCTCACAGGAAGCAGAAGTATCTTTCCAGGGAGTGAAATTGCACAGATTGCAATGGCATCCTACCTACATTTTGGAAATCGGCGACAATGATTTGTTTCAGTTTATTAGAAAGGTAGCGTTGCCGTAATTTGCCATGCATTGATTAAAGAAGGAAATAAGAAAGTACTCAAGGATCTTTAGGCAATCATATTGATGAAGGGTATTTCATACATGAGTCATAACATTTTTTTCCCCAATGGGTATACAAGTTACTTTATACCCATGTAGGAAGCAGCCACTTGAGTCCTCTAAATCAGAGCTGATTCGAAGTGAATTACATTTTTTTGCAAGCCTTTTCATCCAGATAGATTCTTTAACTGATTTTTTTCAGTGGTTCTTTGCAAAAGTGTTTGCTTATTCATTTACGTTGCCATCCCCCCCCCCCCCATTCTTGAATTCTCTTTATTTGCACTCAGTGATGGGATCACATAACCAGATTTGATGTGCTACATCTTGGTGATATCCTGTTCACTGCATGATCACTGATGGAATAGGATCATCCATAAAACTAATTCAGGAAGGAAGAAGCCTCAGCACAGGGGTGAAGTGTCAGCAGTCATAGGAAATAATGGCACCAGTGATGGTGTCAGGTTGCTGATGGTCCTAGGGCAAAGCCCTTCACTGGTCCCCATGGCATTCCCTCTCAATCCAGAGCTATTTAAAACAAATGAAGACTGTCAGAGTACCTGACCAGGAATTCAGTGAGTCGTCTTAGCTATGTCACAGTCATAAAAACTCAAGAATATGCCATACTTAGTGACCTCACACCAAGAAACAACAAGCTGGTAAACTAAGGCTACAACCCTAAACAAACTTTCGTGGGAGTAAGCCCCATAGATCACAGTGGGTCTTACTTCTGAGTAGACATGCATAGGATTATGCTATTAGCAGATAGGGACTTAGTTCTCTGCAATTTCTACTGAATTTTGTATGATAATGTCAATAAATGACAACAGGAGACACCAACTTGCACTTCTCCCCAGACAATGGTTCAACAAGTTCCTTTTAAGTTTTGATACGGAGACAGTATTGTACTGTACAGGCATGTGCCACTTAGCAACCATTAGCTCTGCGGTTTTCAAACTCTTCAGGAGTTTGAAACCCACAGTAAGTCTTTGCGGGGGTGGGGGGAGGCAGCAGGGGTAGGAGGAAGGTAGCGATGCGATCCCCAGGATCGCGTCACTCAGGGGGCTGCAGGGACTGGGATGCACTCACCTGTTCCTGCAGCAGCCATCCCCGTGTGCGGAGACACCTGCGTGAGTGCCTGCAGGGCACCCCAGGTCAGGGAAAGGGAGAGTGGAGCGATCTGCTCTGCCTCCGCAAAAGTGGAAGCGGAGCGCAATCACCCCACTTTCCCTTTCCCTGACCTGGGGAGCCCTGCAGGTGCTTGCGCAGGGCTCCCCACGCACAGGGACAGCTGCTGAAGTGACTGGAGGGTGCACCCCAGTCCCTGCAGCCCTGTCAGAAGGGAAAGCGGAGCGACTGTGCTCCGCTTCTGGTTTTGCGGAGCAGGGCACAATCGCTCTGCTCTCACTTTTCCTGACCTGGGGAGCCCTGCTGAAGGTTGCGCAGGGCTCCCCGCACCCCCGGGAGGCTGCAGGAGGCTTGGGCAAGTGCACCCAAGCCCCTGCAGCCCCCCTGAGCGGCGCAGTCCTGCGGATTGCGCCACTGCCTTCCCCCTGTCTCCTGGCTGCCCCCGCCCCTTAAGGGGGCAGAGGCCAGGACCCACAGGCTGGGGCATCGCAACACCCCAGTTTGAATACCACTGCATTAGCTTAATGACGGACTGCATATACAATGGTGGTCAAAGCACAACAAAGAGGCTCTTAATCAGGCAATCAAGTCTCCCACAGCCTGCAGCAGTATCTGTTTACAGAACAGAGAGGCTCTTAATACAAAGAAGAGACAATCTATCTTCAGTAGCCTGTGCAGCCAACTAGTGTCTGGCAGGGAGTGACTGTTTACACACCAAAAGCAATAGATTGGACTGCATGTTTACTTAATGACCTAATCGCATAACAACGGACATTGAGGTATGTATCCCAGTGGTTAAGTGGCGCACACCTGTACTTTTTGTGGACTGTGTTGTTATATAGTGTGGCAGTATTAAATGACAAAGAACCATGCATTTCTTTGAAAGGAAAGTGCTGCAGTTTAAGCATAAGCACTGTTCATAAAGGATGTGGTAATCATATGTGTTGTGCTCCAGTGTTGGAACCTAAGTACAAAATGTCTCATGAGTTGTCCTTAATGGGAATGTGGGTGTAAATTTGCAGCACTTGTTCTAACATTAAATTGTATTTTAAGTCAATGGGTATTAGGAACATGTTAGGGAAATGCAAAACCCTCCTGAGAAATTTACAGCACAATCCTAAATTGTGCTGGAACAGACAGGCCAGCGGGCCTGCGCTGTATACAGTGCAAATTTGGGGCTGGCTGTGGCTCGGTCTGAGGCAAGGGGGAATAATTCCCCTTACTCTGTGTCGTGCTGTAGCAGCCCCAATGGGGCTACTTGAATCTGCACCATCTAGATAGGTGGCGCAAATCTGAGTAACCCGGAGCTGCCCCAGGCTGCTTTGGATTGGGGCTAGGTTCTGGCATCAGCGCCTGATCCTGGTCTCACTTCCTGCTCCTCATCTGCCCACAGGAGCGCCTGCCACCTGCCCTCCCCCCAACCTAAAACACCTCCTCCCGCTTCTTCCCCATCCTCTCCATGCCCCACCAGACCCCTGCTGTGGCCTGCAAAGCCTGGAGTAAATTTACTGGGCCCAGAGCTCACATTGGTGCAGGGAGACCAGATTGCATCCTTGTGCCAGCCTCCCCAACTCCCAAGTCGGCGCAAATGTGCCTTATGGTACGTTTGCAACAGTCCTGGGCCGGCGTAATGGTCTTGTGCTGGCTCAAGGGCGTGTTAGGATTGCGCCCTTAAGTAGTTTTATTGAAAGGCCTTGTATGTTTCCTTGAAGAAGAGCTTGAAGAAAATCTTCTAAGCTCTTTCTGAATGTTGCCTATATGCAAAATAAAATAATTGGGATTTTAACAATGTGTAGACCCTGCCCAAGAAGCTTCACTAGTTCTCTTGAAGCTTCACTTCCTTTCCCTTGAAATTCATTTGTTTTGCTTGGGGAGGAACCCGAAATTTGCTTGAATTTTGCTTGAAGTAAAATTTTAGTAGCAGCCCTATAAACTCTGCCTGTTCCTTGCTGCACAGCTATTCCTTGCTGTGCATGAAATTTATGCAGAGACTGTATCTGATATTATTATGAACAACTGGCTTCTATCTCTCTTTCCAGATATAGCCTGGTAGAACAAGTTGTGAACCACAATAACTAGGTATTTCTCATCTTCACTGAATTTTGATTATCAAGGGGCAAAGGTCAAACCACGTATGTAACAAAATCAGAGATGAGGAAGAACATGATTTCTCTGTTGTGTGTTAACTAAAAAGGGATGGAGCATTTTTTTAAAATAAAGGCTTAAAGAGTTGAAGGTGTTTGAGTTAAGTAACCAAAACAGTAATTGAGGGTGGCTATGAATGGAGGTTAATAGGAGTGCATATTGCATAGAGAGAGTAAAGAGAAATTATTCTTTTTTTCTGATGGCTAGGATTCAGGATGAGCTAATAAAATTGATTAGCAAGTAGGTGTGGAACAAATGGAAGTGCTTCTTCATACAATACATAAATAACTTATGGAATACATTTCTACAGGATACTTTCCGAGTCACTATCATAGGTGGATTTAGAAAAGTCTGGACACATTTGTGGAGGATAGGTTTCCAAGTGACTATTAGTCATGACAGGTGAGAGTGGTGATCCACACACACCAGGCGGTGTATCTCTGAGTACCAGAGATACTGCACAGACAACAAAAGTTCTCAGTTATGATCTGATAGAGCAGCGGTCTCCAAACTAGAGGCTGCTGCACACCGCAAACAACCTCCCTGGCACAACTACAGCTTACCGTTCCACAGGGGAGACTTCCATTGTCACCGCCGATTGCTCCCTCGTGTTCGCTCTGCCCCTCTGTGTCTGCCAGGAAATCCTGGAGGCCCTGCTGGGGCAGCAGAACACAGAAGTGGCAGGGCAGAGTGAACATGGGCGGCAATTGGCGGCGACAGTGGTAGCCTCCCCTGTGGAACACATCTGTTCATGCGGGTGAGGTATTTAGCAAGGGCACTGGATCCAGTCCTTGGGCTGGAGTCTGGAGAGTCCTATGATACATGGAGTGCCCCCATGATAAAGAGGGAAGGAAGCATGAGTGGGTTGTCTGTTGCTGGAAACCAATTGTAATAACTGGTCTGATTCAGTGAGGTGGTAGGTGGTACGTTTGTTCCTAGCGTATTGTTGTTGAACTGGGAAGAAGCCCTGAGGTTAGCAGGTTTTTCTTTTTGCAGATATTTTTAATGGGGAAGGGTGAGGTGAGGCTCTCTGCAGCCCAGTTTTATAAGTTCTAAAAATCTGGGGTGGGGTTTGTGTGGGCTTCCCCCATTTCAGTACACTGAAAATACTGAGAGAGAAGAAAAGCTTTGCCAAAGGCTTTCCAGTAGGGTTTGAATCCAGGTCTTCTTTATCAAAACTTCACACCCTAGTCAAGCAGGACATGTGCCTTGCAATCTGCACCTTACATGTGCCTTGCAATCTGCTAATTATGAAGTCTCAGGTGGCTATGAGAATTTAAGACTGGGTCTTAAGAAGGAAGGAAAATGAACAGCTTTAACCTCTTGTCCAGTTTCTGCTGTGGTGGAATCTGTGGGTTCCAGAAGTCATATGGAGCTCACAACCTTCTGAAAGTGTGCTCCAGATAAGATTACTGGGCTGTAATCTAGAGATCTGTTGTGCTTGGGTTTATCCTTTAAATTACGTCATGTACCAAGGAAGGAAGACCAGGGTAGCACACTTTTGATGAAGAAATTGTCCTTTAAAGTACTATAAAACATGTCGAGGTTGTGTGTGAGATGATTACGGGGCTGGGGCACTTTCCTTATGAGGAAAGGCTACGGCGTTTGGGCCTCTTCAGCCTAGAAAAGAGACGCCTGAGGGGGGACATGATTGAGACATACAAATTATGCAGGGGATGGACAGAGTGGATAGGGAGATGCTCTTTACACTCTCACATAATACCAGAACCAGGGGACATCCACTAAAATTGAGTGTTGGGCGGGTTAGGACAGACAAAAGAAAATATTTCTTTACTCAGCGTGTGGTCGTTCTGTGGAGCTCCTTGCCACAGGATGTGGTGCTGGCGTCTAGCCTAGACGCCTTTAAAAGGGAATTGGACACGTTTCTGGAGGAAAAATCCATTACGGGTTACAAGCCATGATGTGTATGCGCAACCTCCTGATTTTAGAAATGGGTTATGTCAGAATGCCAGATGCAAGGGAGGGCACCAGGATGAGGTCTCTTGTTATCTGGTGTGCTCCTGGGGCATTTGGTGGGCCGCTGTGAGATACAGGAAGCTGGACTAGATGGGCCTATGGCCTGATCCAGTGGGGCTGTTCTTATGTTTCTTATGTGTACATGTTTATTCAAGTTTGACCTATTTAAGAGTTGGCCCTTACGGTTTGATCTCATGATGCTTTGGAAAATGAAGCAGCTATGGTTTCTCCTACCTGTAAGCCCCCTTGAGTCTATCTCCCCATCTCATTTGCTGTAACGAGGAAGCCACTAGGCATGGTGCACATCACTTTGTGCACATGGTGTTCATCCCCAAGGGACAGGTGCGAAAGGGATGGATGACAAGACTAAGGAAGGAATACGCAAGAGAAAGTACAGCTGAATTATCTTCTGATGCATTGAGAGACTTAAAGCTACATCGAAGAACTCCAGGTTACAACAGTGCAGCCCTAGGCCATTCCCCATTTCTCCTCCAGCCTGGGAAATCTTGGAAGAAACACAAGCCATTCATGTGTGGCCTTCGTTTTCTTCAGAAAAGATGCTGAGGCCGTTTATTTAAAAGTACCTGAGTTACAGGTGTGTTTTTCTTTGTATTCAGAGTCATCCTGTGGCTGAAATAATTGACTTCCAGAGCGGTGAAATGCAGCACTGTGTGGCTCTCTGTGTCTAAAAGGAAGACAAGAGTCCTCCACATAGCCTTTAAACTGCTGATGGGTACTATGTCTTTGAAATACAGCCCTGTTTAAATCTAATGAATAAATCTATTCTCCTTATGAATATTAATCTCTAGGCCAAGCACAGTCCAGAAACGGAGTACAGAATTAAGTGCTGCGGTAAATAACTTTTATATGGAATGGAGTTTATTTCCCACCAAGTGGGCTTTGATTAGTGTTGTCAGATTAACCTTGACCTATTTGTTCTGAAGTCAGCACAAGAGCCATATTGAAAAAGTTTTGGATTTACCACGTGGGACCATTTTATGTGGCTTCTGGGAGGTCTGTGATCACTGTTTGTTTTAAATAACACACCAAATAAATTGATACTTTAGAGATGAATCATTCGTTGTCTTTCTCTGTCGGTACAAAAGCTGCTAGAATTATAGTCCAACAAAGTAGCAAGCCATCACTTTGAGTGCATTATTTTCCCTTGTGGTGTGTGAACTGGACTAATGACCAGAATCCTCTGAAGATACTTGCATTGCAAAGCAGCTTTTTGTGGCACACCTTGTTCTCTGCTTTGGCACATGGAGGTTTGGGCTGTGTAGGAAACAATGATGCGGGGAGCAAATGGAATGGAGCCTCACAGGGCTGTGGGCACCAGCACCAAAATCCAGACCCAGGATGCGGGTGTTTGAACTTTGCACTTCTGTTGTCAGTTTCTGGTAGAGTTGCCATATTCCAGATCACTGAATCTGAGTCTGACTCTGGCTCCAGGTCCAACTTCATGCAATTGACCCCGCTCCCCCTTAGCTATACCATTGTTTGGACAGTCTGATTTTCGCGCCTTGCAAATCATTGGCTAATAAGGAAATCTGAGTGGTGGATTGTGGGAGGGAGGGGATTTAATCATCATTGCTGCATTTGCATTCTAAATTGCCCCCTCCCAATGTTGCTTTGCAGCAAGGTAATGGTCCTGTAATTTTTACTATGTATGTATGTATGTATGTATGTATGTATGTATGTATGTATTGTTGGCATCCTTCAGTCTCGGAAGACTATGGTATCACGCTCTGAATAGTGTTCTGGAACAGTGTCCTCTCCAGTGTGCGAAGCCTGGGTAAAGTAGATATGGAGGATAGACTGTTTCCCATGCAGCAAATCCCCCCCTCCACGTCGCTGAAATGGTCCAATGGAAAGGCAGAAGCCAATACAGTTGGTTCCAGCGGCATCGCAGGAGTTGCCAGAACGTGACTGTGTTCAGCCATGAACTGCCTCAGGGACTCCGGCTCTGGATTTTGCCTCGAGGTTGACTCCTGAAGCCTTTTCCATAACTGGGTGTAGCCATAAGACAGTGGAGGTTTGGGATCAGAGTTTTCCTTCTCTCAGATGAGCTGCCTTCCCAGGCTATCGAGTCCCATCTACCCGGTGGCTGTTTAGTCGCCTCTTAGGACAAGTACAGCCAAACTGAGGGCCTGTTCTTATCCCCAGCCCCAGAGCTGTATGTATGTATGTATGTATGTATGTATGTATGTATGTATGTATGTATTGCAACTTATCAACCCTTTGATTTGCTATAAAATGGCTTCAGGGCAGTTTACAGTAATAACGTGTAGTTGAAAACTCAAAGGCGAAAACAAAAGAAATTAGTTTTACAGCCCAGTCCTATATATGTCTTCTCAGGATTAAGTCCCATTGAATTTGGTGAGACTTACTCCCAGATAAACAAGTAAAGGATTGTAATTATATAGCACAATCCTTAACAGGTTTACTCAGAAATAAGTCTCACTGAGATCAAGGGGTTTGCTCCTTAGTAAGTGTGTTTAGGATTGCTACCTCAGGATCTTATAATCCTTTCCTGGAGTAAACCACATTGAGCACAATGGAATTTACTTTTAAGTAGACAGGCACAGGATTGCACCACCAGTCTAATAAGGATGCAATTCTATATCTACTTCTATGGGAGTAAGTCCCATTGAATTTAATGGGGTTCACTTCTGAGCAGGCATGCATCAAAATGTGCAGAAAGTTAACTCTTAACTCACTGCACAAACTGCAGTATCTTCTGCAATATGTTTTTTCTCTGTTTAATGAAACATGGCAATTCCTTGAGGGCACAATCCTGACCAATTTTCCAGCATTGAGGTAAGGGCAGTGCAGCTCTGGGGGTAAGGGAACAAACAGTCCCTTACCTTGAAGGGGCTTCTGTGACCACCACCCAACTGCAGGGTGTAGCACATGCCCCATTGACATAGCTGAGTCAGTGCAGGGAAGTTGGTTAGGATTTTGGCCTTCATGAAACATAGTAATTCATGGTAATACTCATGGCCAAACCAACAGATTTGATTTTCTGCAGGTTTTGGTATCCACAGGGGGTCCAGGAACGAATCCCTCATGGATACTGAGGGTGAACCTGTACACAAATTAGTGCAAGGAATTCTGTTGCTTCTTTGCTTCAGCTAAGGTCTCTGGGAAAGCCAGAGTAGAGCTCTGGTGGTGGGTAAGAAAGCAAGTTCTTAATAGTTGCACCATAGATACTTCCCAGATTCTTTGGAAGGCTTTCTCTTACCTCCAGGAATGTAAAAGCAAAGACGGGGTTTCAGCTCTTGCGGCTGTATTTTTTTCCCTTGGGGCAGAAGTGAGAGCTGCACATAGAATACAAGTAAGAAATCCAGAATTTTAGCATACTCATGATTGACCAGAAGAATGTTCCCATCCCCACTGACCAGAAGTATGTCCCCATTCCTTTCTCACTCCACCTAGGTATCAGGAAAGATGTTTTAAAACTTTTTTTAAAGCTTCTAACCATTTTTTTAATTGCCATTGCAATGCCAGTGCAATCTGTTTTGCCCATATTACAGTTTGGGGAGACTGATTCAGGGACAGTTGCTTATGACAGATTCGCAGCACAGTACATTATTATTATTATTATTATTATTATTATTATTATTATTATTATTATTATTATCAGTAGTAGTAGTAGTAGTAGTATTAGTAGTAGTAGTAGTAGTAGTAGTAGTACAGCAACTGTTACCCTGCATGTGCCCGATCTCATCTGATCTCGGAAGCTAAGCAGGGTCAGACCTGGTTAGTACTTGGATGGGAGACCACTTGGGAATACTAGGTGCTGTAGGCTTATACCATAGTCTTTTGAGACTGAAGGTTGCCAACCAGTATTAGTAGTAGCAGTAGCAGCAGTAGCAGTAGCAGTTGTTAATGGAATTATTCCTGCATTGGAATTAGCACCTGCCTTTGCTGCCACCTTGGGGGGGGGGAGCATAAACTGCCACCTAGGCACAGCTAAACTAAAACTAAAATCCTGTGTTTCTCCATTATGTTCTGCAAGGTGGGAGTGGTTTCTTCTCAGTGAATGATTGCACTGAAAACCATCTGCTTTATTATTATTTGTCTAATAAAAACTTTTTGCACATGGTGGTAGTATATATAAGATTACAAAACAAGCAGACAAAGAGAAGACTTTTGTGTTGAGGTATTGCCCCTAGATGCTCCTTGTCAGCTTCTCCTCACAGAGGCCAGTAGAACCACCATCCACCAGTAGAACCACCTTCTGAGGAGGAGGAGGGCAAATCAAAGTCAGGAAAACAATAAGTTTTAGGCTTTTTAAAAAAAATAATGTAAGCCATTCTGGGAGCCATGTCACCTAAAGAACAGGGAAAAATGCTCAAAATATAAATAAGTACTGGGAAAAGCTTTGAGAAAGATAAGCTCCTCCTAACCTATCAATGTGAGTGTCTTTTGTAAGCAGGGTATAGTGAGTACTGTATACGCACCTCAATCTCTGAGTCCAAGCTCACTGTTCTAGCAGCAGAGCCAGCACCATTTCCCTCCAATGCTCTTACTCTAATGGCAACATATGACTTGGGCACATAAGAGAAAGTTATGCCTCTTCTATTTATTTTTGTCCATGTCCATGTTCTTGTCTTCCATGTCCAAGGGAGGAGGAAGCATTTGTCCTTTATTATTGTTAACTCCTGTTGAATTTTCTCATATGATGTGCATCCAGCCAGAGTGTGAAAAACAAATCTGTGAGCTAGAGAACCTTTCTAAGGCAAAAACCAGCAGGGAGTTTATCTGAAAATTACAAGGGGTTGGAAAAGGTGTAACTGCTAACAGAAATTTCTTCTGCATTACGAATGCATAAGGCTGTGCTATTTTGGGACTGACTGTCCTTTATTCCTGAAGGCCATTAAATGCTAAGGATAAGATGGCGGTGTTGCCACCTCACCCGCATCCCAATGAGTCATTTCAGCTCTTTGACCAAAAGTAGAAAAGAAAGGAAAGGCAACCACCAAAAACAAGGGATCCTGACAATAGGGCTTGTAGTAGAAATAGGGCTGAGTGATACCTGACCTTTGTTTTTGTGCTTCGGAATGCACGACATGTTTGGGAGAATTTATCTTCAAATAATAAACATGTAATTTTTGTTTAGCCTTGTGTCATAAACCAAAAGATGGATCCTACAAGGAGCTTATATAGCATACATTTTGGCAGTACCAGGGAAAACCAGAGAAGCAAAGAAAACCTTGTGGATGTGACTGGACATGCAGCATTTAAATACGTAAAATGAATGCAGGGCTAATCCAAGGCATTTTGCACTTTACAGTGCTATCAGAAAGACTCACTAAGGCTGCAACCCTGCACACGCTTTCCTGGAGGTAAGTCCCATTGGATACAATGAGACTTACTTCAGAGCAAACGTGCATTGTGCTATGAAACAGGAGAAGACCACCAAAGCTTGTGCTACTTCCATGGGGGTGTGTGTTAACAAATAAGTTATCCAAGCTGTTTTAGATCATATTCCCATGAACAATATGCATGTAAACGCATGGACCTGATAGTCATTGCAGCAGCATAGTTGTCAGCATAAAGGAAAGTATCATAGACCTGCAGTCAAGTGAGGGAGAGTGTTTTCTCAGTGACAGAGGTGTGCTACCCTGCATTTGGGCAAAGCGAGGTCTGGTAGCCCAGATTTTATAGTGATGACTGGTGGACAGTCCTACATCATCACAGGGATTGGAAGTCTCATGACACTTCGGAGGAATTCAGGGAGTATGCATGATATGGGAGGCTGCATCTAAGGGCAGATGGGTCATAGCCACTTATAAATCTCCTGATGCTTTGCTAAGAAAGTAGGACTTGGGTGCAGGCTCTCTTAATCTGAGGTTACATTAGGGAGCACTGGGCAACAGCTATCCTACGGCTTTTACAGACAATTCAAAGAGACCTTGCTGATTTTTACCACCCCTCTTACTTCCACTTCTAAAGGGCTAGTGGTGTTAACCTGTAGCAGGAAAACTAAGAAAGGATGTTGTGGCATCTAATTCTCACGTGATCAACTGCTGTGTATGTTACTTCCATACTGAATTAGGTTTATAACCAATGAAAGCAAACTTGTATAGATCTGTGTATGAGCATCTCTGGAGTGAAATAGATTTTACATGGGCATTTTCATCTCCCCCCCCCCAATGTTCTTCCTCCGTAAAAGAAAATAATACAGGCAGTGAAATTAGAAAGCGTAACCTAATTTTATAGAATATGATTCTTCTGTGACAAATGCAAGCTGATGAAGCAGGGTAAAAAGAATCTGAAATGTACACCCACTCGCTGGCTAGGGTCAGTGCAGAGTATTCTACAGCTGAAGGTAAATTAGAACAAAGAAGGCTTTAGAAATTCAGTTTGTAGTGCAATAAAGCAGCAAAAGAAAAGGTTACTCTTTGTGATTTGCTGTTTTGTGATCCAATAACCGTCTGTTTACATCTAATACATGAAACAATGCAACTGCATTGAGAGAAGTTGATACGTGGTGAGCAGTAGGAGTGGTGACAGTGAAAAGTTGTATGCTGAGCTTGGCATTCAGCACTATATCTCTTGCAGTTTGATTTGTTTTGTTTCTCTTCCACCTTCTGTCCATGATGAAACCAAAAGTGGCTCATGGACTTCCCAGGCAGTCTCCTTTCCAGGCACTGACCAAACCTCAAGCATTTGAACATAAGAAAAGCCCTTCTGGATCAAGCCAAGGCCCATGTAATCCAGCATACTGTGACCCACAGTAGCCTGCCAGCTGCCTGTGGCAAGGCCACAGACAAGAGAAACAGGAGGAGGAATGCCTCTGTCTTACCATTGCTCCCTTGGAATTGGTATTCAGAAGCAGGGTCAGCCTTAGGAGCTTTAGGGCCCAATCCTATCTAATTTTCCAGCACCAGTGCAGCCACAATGCAGCCCCAAAGTAAAGGAATAAATGTCCCCATACCTTGAGGAGGCATCTGTGACTGCCCCCCCCCCAACTGCAAGATATAGCACACACCCCATTGGCATGGCTACACCGGCCCTGGAAAATTGGTTAGGATTGGACCCTTAGGACGCAACTGGAAACATTTTTTGCACGGTTCACAGCCACGGTCTGTGGAATCTTAGGGCTCAGTCCTAACTGCATCCTATGCCAGCACAAGTCCCTTGGGCTGGTCTGGGAGGGCCGCAAACGTGCCGTCAAGCATATTTGTGCCTCCTTGGGAGGAAGCCAGGCTCCAAGAACCACTGGCCTGCGGAGGCTGACAGAAGCCTCCGCACCAGCTTCCCCCAGCTCCTTGCTTTGGCTCAGATAAGCCTTATTGGCTCGGATAAGCCGACGCAAGGATGAAAGGTAGGCATGGGGGGCGGGGAGGAGGAGGGAGGGAGGCGTTCCTGGGTGGGGGGAGGGCGATGGGTGACCCCGGGAGCGGGCGAGTGGAGAGCGGGAGGTGGAGCTGGGATCTGGCAGTTATGCTGGATCCCAACCCCCATCCCCAGGGAGAACGGAGCGGCTTCAAGCCACTCAGCTCTCCTCGGACTTGTGCCACCTCAAGAGGTGGTGCAAGTCTGAGGAGACCCATTGGCGCCAGCAGCCCTTACCCAGGGGTAAGGAGAAAAGTTTCCCCTTGCCTCTGGCTAAGCCGCTGCTGGCCGCAATCCTGCTCTGGATACAGCGCAAGCCTCCTGGCTTCCCTGTTCCAGCGCAAGTTAGGATTGCGCCTTTATAAATAAAATTTAGTATAGACTTAATATCTCTATGGTCAAATGGAAAGCAATCAAAATGTAGGCTTAAAATACATGTATATTTACATATTTGTCTTTCAAACTTTTCAGAGAAATAAATTTTTATGCTGCTTTATAATTAATTAATACACTGTTTCTTAAACTATGGGTTGGTACCTACTAGGTGGGTTGCAAGCCAATTTCAAGTGGGTCCCCATTCATTTCAATATTTTATTTTTAGTATATTAGACTTGATGCCAACATGGTGTAAGACTGCATTTGGAGAGATTTGTATTTTTAATAGGCTACAATGTATATGCTTTAAACAGTGATCAATGGGGTTTAGTTAGTGTGGATAGGATTGCAGCCTAGGATTGTTTAAAAATTTTTTCCTGCTTGATGATATCACTTCCAGCCATGACATCACTTCCAGGTTGATGACATTACTTTTGATGGGTCCCAACAGATTGCCATTCTCAACAGAGTGAACCCTGGGTTAAAAAGTTTGAGAACCATTGAATAAATATATAGTTCAAGAATTCTTTGAAGTTCCAGAACAGAGCGGATGATTCTGATCTCAAATGCATATGAATGCTCATACCAGAGACTCATACCATGCCCAGGACCAGCAATTGGTGATCTTGACACTGCCCCCAGGCCAGTTTGTTGACTCAGAGGCAAGGGAAATGTGTGGTGGGTAGTAGCAGTTGTGGTCCTTCGACTTGCCAGCAGTCCACTTGGAGGGGTGGTGGTGGGAGTTTCCTTTCTCCTTTTACTCCCTCTTCAGAGTTGCCTTCCTGAGAAACTAGCTTTGGGCAGGGGTGGGGCAGGGGCTCCTTCCTATTAGGAACATGTTGTCGGATTCTTGTACTATGCTTGCTGAAACTATAGTGTTTGTGTCCCATATCTGAGAACATGTAATATGGATGGATGCCACAATGTACTCCTAATGGGCCATGGTTCTTTTCAACCCATACCAGTATAGAAAAATTGTTTTTCTATCTCACTGTGTAAAACAGCTCTGAATCCTGATGCATATGATTGGGTTGTGAAAGAACGGAGGAAAATATCATTAGAAATTGAGACCCTGGATACTGTTCTCAAAACCACACAGAAGGGAATGAGCTTCACAGAAAGAAACAAAACGCTGTGTTTTGAAGGGGCCCAACTGCTTAAAGTGAAATCAAGAAAGGTCTACCTCTGTGGAATATCCAATACAATCTAAACCAGTGTTTCCTAATCTCTGGGTCAGGACCCACCAGTCCGTTATGACCTGATTGTTGGTGGTTCCTGAGACTGAAACAGACAAGCTGATAGCTGACAAGGAAAATGTATTGGGCCCTATGGAAAGTGAAACTTAGCCACATGTGTGTGTTTACTTCCAAGGCAAACATGCCCCAGGCAAAGGGGAATGCAAAGCCACCAGAATGGTCCCAATCCAGAGAATGTGGTGCTTAGCAAATACTCCATAGTAAAGTGAAAGGAGAGGCTTTGACCTGCTGGGAAAGTGAAATTTTTTTTGTCTCATAAAGCTAGGTGGGTCCCAACAGAGTGTCATTTTAAAAAGTGTGTCCCAGTGCTTAAAAGTTTGGCAACCAGTGATCATAGTAAAGTGAAAAAGAGAGGCTTTGACCTGCTGGGAAAGTGAAATTTTTTTTGTCTCATAAAGCTAGGTGGGTCCCGACAGAGTGTCATCTTAAAAAGTGTGTCCCAGTGCTTAAAAGTTTGGCAACCAGTGATCTAAGATATCCTTGGCACCTAAGCAATTGTGTATTAACATAAATTCCCTGAATCTGTTTGTGGTGGTGTATTAGGAGTTGAGAATATTCCCGTTAAGTGAAAAGAGAGAATTTTGGACTCTCGGGATATTTACACTTTCTTAAGGGAGCAATATATGGCTCTGGCTGACAAACAGCATATACAGCTATTGCATAAAAAGATGTTTTGAAAATCTACAAGTATCATAATAACATGGTATGGACATTGCTATGTACCTACTTTACCACCAAATACGTTATTAATCTACTTGATCTACTTTCACTGCATGTTTGTTTACTTAACTTGAACACTGAGCTCTGTACAGTGATCAAAATGGGAGAATCTCTTTGCGCAGGTTTACAGTCTAATAAAAAGCCAACCAACACTGGACTATGACATCAGCTGCCACAAAGGGACCAGAATACCATATGTACCCCTCCACATACCCCTATTGTGATTGTACAGTTGTGTTCATTTTAATTGCAAGCTGCTTTGAGAGCCAGTCTTGACTGAAAAAGTGGGGTGTAAATAGAAGAAACTAAATAATAAAAGACTTCTCTGCATGAAAGGCTGGGGAACGTATGAACTGAGACACACAAAAACCATCAAACAGACAAGACTTTACAGTAATTGAGGCTGTCACAATAGAGCCCCCAAACTGGGTCTTAGTTAGCAGGGAAACTAACCAGCCCTGAATGAAATCTCATAATCAGTTGAGATAGGACTTTACTATAACTGAACCTAGCATCTCTTGGTTGCCTCAAACCTGGAGCCAGACCCCTAAATGCAAACAGTGGTAACAAATTTAAAATATGTGGTTCAGAAATTAGGCACTGAACTGTCCAATGTATAGTTACTGTTTTATTTTCCTGTGTTTTACACTGTTGTATGTATTTTGTTTATCAGAACCTTAAAAAAACAGTTTTAAAAATGATAAATATATTTTCTCAGTATAGGTAGTTATGGTCTTCATTTTATAGAGTTACACTGCAAACAAGGAAGTGTGATACTCTCAAGTGGAATGCATCTAAACCAGTTCAAAACTCATTCAGTGAGTCTGAACTGGTTACAAAGTTGCTTTTCAAAGTTAGTATCTGAAGCAGAACTGAACCAGAGTGTTTAAAAACTACTGATGAAACCAGAATCATAACTGAACCAAATGTTTAATGCAGTGGTTCTCAAACCACTAAACTGAGAGTTCCGCCCCCACTAAAGCGGAAGTAGAGCAGGATCGCGCCACTGCCTTCCCCCCGCCGCCAGGCTGCCCCCGCCCCTTAAGGGAGCAGAGACCAGGGCCCTCAGGCTGGGGCGTCGCGACGCCCCAGTTTGAATAGCACTGGTTTAATGGTTTGACTTCCTAGCAGTAATGACAGAAACAAAGTTCAAGGTGACAGAGAGGCTGCAGAAAACGGGGATAGAATCTGGGGCATGCCATCCTGCTGGATCCACTGCCCTCCCACAGCCTCCTTGCCCCGTTTTACCCCCTTCCCACCCATTTTCCCCTGCCTCCACCACTGCCTTACCTGCTCCAGCAGATGGCTGGCAATTTGCTGACAGACTGGGAGACTGGGAGAGCTACTGTCTCATGTGACATAGCACAGTGCTTTGTTGGCAGCCATTTCGTGACAGCAGAACTTGCTTTTGCTGTTGCAAGAGGCTGTGTGTGGATTGGGCTTTCAGTAAAGATAAGAATTGAATAGAAGAGAAAGAGAAGATGTAAACAAGTCCTTGGTGTGGTTTTCTATAATATGAGCAAGGAGGCAAACTACTGTATCTAACTCCAGTGTGAACTCCTCTTCTGGTTCCCCATGATAAAATGTCAAATGCAGGTGAATTTTGGAATATGAAAACTTGTTAGTGTGAACAGTTTGGAGGAAAAAAAAGACACAAGATCAAAGGAACAGTTACTTGCATACTCAGCTCCTTGAAATGCTTGGCTGCTTACACATTTCCATAAAAATGACAAAAGTGTAACTAAACTGAAGTGTAAAATATGGATGATCTCCATTTTTGTTTGTAAGACTGTTTATTTCTAACCCACACCTGCCAAATTAAAGGATCTCTTACGGATACATTTTGGAGATAAAGACTGAATAATGTGGACTGGAAAGTCATTCTATTGAACGTCTAGTCTTGAGAATTGCAGGTGAATAAAGTCCTCCAAAATGGTTTTCCGAAATTGTAATTGCCTGTCAACATTCTGCCTCTTCTTTTAATCCTCCCAGCATCAACCTAGACAGCAGTGCATCAATGGGGAATTGGTTTTGACTTTTCTAGCTTTTGAAAAGAATATTTCCAAAATGTCTTCCATCATACTTGTTGAAAATATCCCAAAAGGGAACCAAGTGGCCAGTCGCTTCAATTGCTTTATTGAGGTCAGTGCACTAAATCCAAAGACACAACTGTTGGTAGCAATAGATCAGAACAGCAAGGAAGGAATTTTTACACCTCTGTTTGATACACCATAATGCAGACAACTGTTAGTGTGATTTCTTATTTGAAGCATGCCTACCTACATTTAGTGCTTATGGTTTGCTTTCTGGCTAGCATTTTGTGATTAGTTGTTTTTTTTTTCCTTTTGACATATGCCATGGGATTTTGGGAGTTTGATTTGCTAGAAGCAGACAGCGCTGACATACACAATAAAAGGAAAATCAAATTTCCTTTCCAGATTACTGGTGTGAATTTGGTTAATGTTAACGACGTTGCAGAAGGTGCACGCCTAAATTCCCCTTGAACGTCTTTCATTTGGTAGGACTGAGGTTTTTCAAGCACAATTATTTCTGAAAATAAGCCAGTGGTGAGTTTAAAAAAGAGGCTTTATGTTAGCTTCATGTACTGTGCTTTTGATATTGGGATCACTTTTTCAAACAGTTCTATGCTACATTTTTTTTTCCCTCAGGGAACTACTAGGTACAGTAGACTCCTGCTGTCTGCCAATTTCCCTTCCTCTGTGTGAGTGGATGGGTGAGGGGGCTAATGGCTCACTGCTTTTAGTTTCTTGACTCTAGGCAGCCATTTTTACCTGTGTACCCTTAACACAAAATAGCAGACCATTCTCTCCAGATAGAATGGCTCTTGTCAATTTAGAGCAGGGGTCTCCAAACTTTTTGGCCAGAGGGCCACATCAAATATCTGGCGTGGTGTGGAGGGCCGGAAAAAAAAATTAAATATAAAATTTAAATAAATAAATTTGAGATGGAACTTAGATGAGTGAATAAATGAATGAATGGGTTCATTTATTCAACCTCTCTGGCCCTCAGAATACCCCCCAGACACTATTAGAGCACAGTTCTGGTCATGTTCTGTTGAGTGGGCCAGAGGCTTTCAGGGAACAAGAGGTTGGCCGCGGGCCAGAAAGAGGCTTGCTGCGGGTTGCATCTGGCCCCCAGGCCTGGGTTTGGAGACCCCTGATTTAGAGCACCATGTTCTTCAGAGGAAGTTAAGGTGAGGTGAGGTAAAAGTTTGTGACAAGAGATGAGGTAGCACAGCAGCTCTCTTGTTGCTTGGACTGAAGGCTTAACAGCCTAATATTATCAAGAATTGGGCTGCTGACTGGAATGCATTGTGACAGCAGAAGGCACTTCCACTGTCACAAAATGGTCTCCAACAGTGCCCAGAGCACTCTGTTCGTGGCCACTTTTCGTGTGCTGCTGCAACAGCAGTGCTACCATGTCACCATGAGTTCCTGCCACAACGGCATGAGCTGGTAAGGTAGAGGTGTAGGTAATGCGGGGTAGGGAGGATGAAACAGGAGGGGGAGGGGAAGGAACAGGGCAGGGAGGTGGCAGAAGGTGTTAGGTCTGGTGGCAATGGCCTGTGATGGATCCTCTTCTCTATTTTCCAAGTTTCCCCACTCATCTCCTTGAACGTGCGCCAGCTGCAGAGCTGGCACTGGTTTGAGGCAACCCATTGTGGAGTGGGAGGCTTATGAAGAGGTAAGGGGAAAGAATTCCTCTTTTCCCACCAAAGCCTCCCAATCCCCACCCCTGCTGGATTTCTTATTGGCATGGCTGCATCTGTGGTGGGGAGGATAGGATTGGGCTCACAGTCTGAGTTAGGAGTGGTTACAAGGGTCAGGGCTCCCAAATGCCTGCATGTCTTGCCCTGTTAACCCAATTCCCTTTCCTTGAGCAGGTCTTCATGACTGCCCCCCTCCACTGCAGGATGCAGCACACACCTCATTAGCATGGCTGCATTCACACTGGAAAGCTGAATAAGATTGAACCCTAATAGTACCAGTACTTTAGTGGCGCATACATAGAACTTACTTCTTCAACGTACAGGTGGGGCCTACATATCCACAGATTGCATAGCCGTGGATCTAGTTCAACATGGTTCCCCTGGACTTGCATTGAGCCAGACTTGGGCCCACCTGAGCCCTCTAGAGGTGACTGGAGCTGTACTCCTGTCACCTCTGAAGTTGAGATCAGAAGTAGCATTTTTTTTCAGCCAAAAAGGTCATTCTGAAGCCCGCAGAAGCCGCAGGTGGATGCATACAGCCTCTGCGAACCCCACCAGTATATTACATCCATTATCTTGATAACCTGTCCAACATCCCTATAAGAATGGCAAATTTTTATACTGAAGAGGCAGAGAGGGCACTGAGAGTGAGAGAGCGGCTTCTCTTAGGCCATCATGCAATGAGTTTACACCTGATGCAAGATTTAAATTGTAGATGTCTTGTCTTATGTCTCATTTCCTTAAATACTAGAGCAGTTATGGCACTTTCACACAAAGAAGTAGGTGGCGAAAGAATGTTCTTTCCCTTACCTCGGAGCTGCATTGCGACTGTATTTGCACTAGAAAGTTGAATAGGATTGGGCCCCTAGTAATTGTACTCAGGTAACTCAACCACCATTGGGGCTGCCAGGCCTTCACTGTATCCAGACTTGTAATTGAGCAGGTAGGAGGTCTCCTTGGGGTAAGGGACCATTTGTCCCCTTACCCTGTGTAGTGCCCCAGCCTGCTCAGTAGGGCTACTCAGTTCTGTGCATTGGCTGCTCAACTCCAGCTTTGTTTTCAGCATCAATTATGGATGCTGCTGAGCCTTCCTAGTGGAGGGTTTTTGAAGGAGTTGCTCCATAAGAAGAAACTAGAGCTTCCTTTCACTTTTAAAAGTGCACTTGACTCTCAAGTCATCTGCAAATTGGGGATGGATGTAGTGGGATGGGGGGGTTTTTCCTCCTTTTTAAAACTAACAGAATAAAACCTTCCATGTAGATTCAGAATGGGGGAAGCAACTCTTAAGAACACTGCAGTGTAAGAGCTGTCAAGAGGAGATAATACCATGGAGTACCACAGTAAAAATCGGTAGGGAACATAAAATGTATACAGTAATTGGAAAGATCTGAATATGGGAGATCTAGATAAAAGACTGTGTTGTAATTGTGCACACTATTAAGAAGTAGGGAGAAAAAAGTTTTAAAACTTTGTGCATACAGGCAGTGCCCCAGCATAATATCTCTGGGCTTGGGAGAAAGGTGTAACAAGGTTCCCTTTACCCTACTCTCCACACCATGATTCCTTGTCAGTTCTGAAAAAAAAAATGACAGAAAGGACCTTATTCTGGAAAATTGGAGGATTTTTTGGTATTCTTTAGCTTCTTTTGATTCCCTTTAAGCTGCTTATGTTGCTGGCTGTCAGACACATTAAGTATAGATGAGTACACTCAGACATGCCCTTTAGGTGTTGCTCATTGTCCTTGGGATCTAGTATCAGCTCTTCCATGTCTGCTGGAGACCTGATTCCTTGTCTAACAAATTAGTGATCATATTGGTTGTTTTGGGTTACTTCAATTATCCTCAGTAGACTGGGTAAATTCATATTCAGGCTATGATAGAGAGAGAAAATATATAGTTCTGTAAATGACTTTGCCCTAGAACAGGTGGTCTGACAGAGGGACTTTGATTGTCGACTTACAGTCCAATCCTATGTGACCCTCCCCACTGATGCAGTTGTGCCAACAGAGGGGCCAGTCCTATCCAACTTTCCAGTGCCGGTGCAGCTGCAATGCAGCCCCAAGGCAGGGGGACAAACATTACCTTACCTCTGTAACTGGCGTTCCACCATAGGATGCAGTGCACATTGCATTGGCACAGCTACACCAGGCTGGAAAGTTGGATAGGATTCAGCCCAGAGTGTGGACTGCATCCTGCAGGGAACGGTGTTGGAGGTTTCCTCTGGGTAAGGAAATTTATTCCCTTGCCAGGGGTTAAGCGTCTGCTGCTTGAATGAGTATCTAGACCTGCACCAACTGTTTTGCTGGTTCAAGTCCAAGTGGATCCAGGAAGGGAGATTGAGGCTGGTAAGGGGGCAGGGGAATAGGCTATCACCAGTGCTGCTGCTGATACTCTTTCCACCTGGCCCTGACACCCCCTTCCCTGCCTCAGTCTCTGCTCCATTTTTCCTTAAATGGAAAAGCTACTATGTTGGGCTTCTTAGCTTGGAAGAAAGGCAATTAAGGGATCATGATGGAGAGTTATAAAATTTTGCATGGTGTAATGAAGGAGTTTTTCTCCCTCTTTTGTGATATCAGAACCAGGGACCATCCACTTAAATTGACTGAGAGGTGATGTAGGATGGACAAAAGGAGGTACCTCTTCACACAGGGCATAGTTTGTGGCATTCATTGCTACTAGATGTGGTGATCAGCACTAGCTTGAATGACCTTAAAAGGATATTGGACAAATGCATGGAGAACACATGTATCAGTGGTCACAGGTCATTATAGTTGGGTGCTACCAGATCCAGTGGTACGTAGTATATCTCGAAATACCAGTTGCACAGAAGCAGAGATGAAAAAGAAATATGCCTATCTCTCTTGCTTGTGGGCTTCCGGGGTGCAGTGAGCAAAAAAAAAAAAAAAAAAAAAAACAAGTGCAAAAAAGACTGCTGAACTAGATGGACTCTTGACCTGATTTAGCAGGGCTCTTTTTCAACATATACATAGAGGTCTGCAGATTCTATCTGTAAATCACTGTCCATGGGCTGGTTTGGGACGTGATACTTTGAAGTTCATACCTATATGACAGGTTTGTGCTCATGGCGTGCACATTAAGAACTAAAGAGGAAAAAAAGTTTTAAAACTTTGATGTTCCTTTGTGCTTACAGATCCTGACCCCTCCCACTGAATCTGGTCAAGCGTGTTTCATTGCACGGACAGTGACAGTTCATCCAAATCACTCTTCTACATTCCAGCTCCAAATACTAGTACCAAACTCACACCTCCTGATGGCACGTTAAGTGCTTCTGCTGCCACCATCAGGGGCTGGCATGGCAAGATGGGACCTGTGGGTGTCTGAACCTTTGGGAAGGGTCCGACCTGGCTGACCCATTACATATAAATATGTATTATATATACTAGAACATAAATTTGCATAAACACTAACATAACCTACAAGTTAGCCTCATTTTTTTTTTTAACATGGTAGTGGCACTTGCATCTGAACCCCACTGGACTCCTGGACCCTGGTAAAGTGGATCCCTTTCCCTCCCCACAATGCCAGGTTTGAGCTCTGCAGACAAGTAAACCTAGTGACAAATTATAGAAATGTAACCAACAAAGAGCCCTGTAGCATTATAAACACCACTAAATTCATTGCAGTTGTGGGCCAGGTCCCATTTGATCAGGTAAAACCAAAGAGCCCCAAATACACTTTGATGACACAGAAAAAGTGGAGGGGGATCACATTCCTTTTCTCAGCCAATTTTGGCCTCCATAGTGCCAATCCTACTTTTTTGATTAACTAGTTAGGTTTCTATAAATGTCACTTCTGTGCTTTGATCCTGCAGTTATTTGAATATTTGGAGAACAGCTCTTATGTCATTAAAGTGGCCACCTTAAATCAAAACTGAGAATGCACCCCCAGGGGAATTTAAAAACCTTTGCTGTTCAGGGTCTGGAAACCCAGCTGCTTTGTTAACCTACTTTGCATGTTTCTGTGTGCATATCTGAGCGCTAGATTGTGTTGTTGTAAGTACTTTCTACCTTTAAAACCTCCTTATTGTTATTTTTCACTCTTTTACGCTGTGCCACTTGGCAATTTGTGCATAGCATGTTTCCCTGTGCTGAGCTGTATATGTGGCTTATGATTTATGACATGAGTTGGGAGTCTGCTGCGTGACTTATTAGTATCAAATCCCTGACTGGGTCATGCTATTGTAACTCATCCTCAAACTGAGTACAGAAGGGGAACACTCATCGCCATCTTCAACAGAGATATATTTCTGGTATCAAGCTCGATGGGGAATTTTTTTTTTATTGTGTCAGGTTCTCGGGGAAAGCAGCTGTATATTTCTGAAATGTCCTGGATGAATGCAGCTGAAGTGATTTCCTACCTGGGCAATTATCTTTCAGGAAACATACACACTGAGTCTGAAAAAGCCCCTTTGCCAGTCAGAATCCCCCATAAAAATGGTTTCTAATAAGAAATAACATTTTCACAGTTACCCATCGTTAACTGTGTAAATATAAAGTGTGTAAAAAAAAAGTGTAAATATGTAGGTAGTTGCTAGTGATAACTTCAGTTTAAACATATATGGAGGCTTTGTTATCTGTATATTAAGCTATGTGCAAACTACTGAGAGCCTGACCTTTTGAAAGTGATAGAAATTATTTCAGTTAGAGCCCCATTTCAGTGTTATAAATCCAAGACTATTATATCCATAGTAGGGGAACATGGGATGCACCAGTCAGCCCTATCCCCTCTGCTGACACATTTCTTAGTCACACCCCCTAGCCACACCCCACAGACATCCTTGCATTTAGTGCTTGTCTGCAGAAACGTGCTGAACACAGGAAGAGTTTCTGCCTGAGCATTCTTGGTTCTAAATTGTGGGTGAGAAACTCTGCAGACGTGTTGAATGCAAGGGTAGTTGGAAGCTAAGTAGCATCCCAACGCAGGGGGAGGGCTAACTGGCATGTTTCCATTTCCCCCACCATGTGTACACTAGGAATGTTAATAAACTGTCCCTGGAATCACTGTTTTTTGTTGTTGTTTTTAAAATGACTCAGGGCTATCTGTTTGGCAGGGGGGAATTCAATTTGGAGGCTAGGTCTATGCACTGCTGTGAATTCTAGGTAGAGGTGTTATCCCCCAGGAGTTCTCAAGGCAGAGGACAGATCTGTCCATGGCTTCAAGCAGCCAAGGGAGGGTCAGTGGGAGCAGTATGCCTCAGGTACCAGTGGCACTAGGTATGCCACTGTCCATGTCTACAGAGAAAAGGAAAGGCTGATAGCTAAAAGTGCAAAAAAAAAGAAAGAAAGAAAAAGAAAATAGAAGACAGACTCAGAATGGGGCAGATGATATAAAATGTATTATTAAATGTTTAGTTTATTTAAAAAATTTCTAGTCCTTTTTTCAAGAAATTACCAAAGCAGCACACAAAATAATTAGAAATAAATAAGTAGGAACAATAAAGATAATCTTTTTTAAATTAAAAAGGGGCAGCCTAATCCTGAGCTGCCCGGAGCTGCGGGACCCGGCGGCTCCACAAAGGGCTTCTGCCAGATCCAGAGCCTCCCGCGTGACCATGGGAGGCTCCTCAGGAGAAGGGGACATTCGTCCCCTTCCCCTGAGTAAGAGATGCAGTCCCGCAATGGGACTACTCACTTTAGCGGTGACTGTTTGGTCGCCGCTAAAGTGAAGGCACTCATGTAGGGCGAGCAGCCCTGCCTGAGCGCCCTGGATCCTGCGGAGCTTGGCTCCGTGGACCCGCCTCTCCCCCACCCCCGACACGCCTCCCCCATGCCCCCAGCCATGCCTCCCCCCTCCCCGGAATGCCTCCCCCACACCCCCGACAACACCCCCTTCTCCCGTTCTGCAGCCCAGGGGTCACGGAGACCGCCAAGCTGCAGAACTCAGGCACCCGCCGCGCACTGGCTCAGCGCCAGCCGGAGCTGAGCCAGCTCCGGTGGGAGCCTGGCGGTAAGTCCCGAAAACGTGCCTTACGGCACATTTGCAACTGTGGTCTGCGCCGTGGAGGCGCATTGCGGACTACAGGATTGGGCTCTCAATCAGACTAGAAGGTCTTCATTATTCACTGGAAGTCATTAATAAAGGGAGCCAGTCCAATATTCGTCAAGAGGGCATTCCACAGGTAGGGCACCAGAACAGAAAAGGTCTTATTTCTGGTTAAGTGATGTCTGTCAAATTTCTGTGAGTGGTAGGCCTGATGAAAAGCTGATGATCTTAAAACAGTGTGAGAACTACTGTTTTAAGATCATCAGCTTTCCATCTGGCCTGCCACTCATTTCAGTTTCAGCACCAGGACCCACTTTTTAGAATGACAATCTGTTAGGACCCACCAGAAATGATGTTATTAACCTATAAGTTATGTTATAGCTGGAAGTGACATCAACAAGCTGGAAAATTTTTAACATTTCCCGTACAACAAAATCAAATCAAATTAAGTAAATTAAAAGTTTACAATAAGTATTTTACAAAAAGTTTAAAAATTTGTTTAAAATAAAGAACCCCCCTCCTAACCCTCCCAAGCTGTTGCTGATCTGTTTTAAAAAAAATCCTCCTAACATGCCAAAGCCTGCAATCCTATCCACACTTACCCAGGAGTAAGCCTCATTAACTAGCATTGTTCAAAGCATGTACATAGTAGCCTGTTAAAAGTGCAGATTTATAACATTTCCCCAAATGCTGTCACATATCATGGTAGCATAAAGTCTAGTACAGGGGTGTCAAACTCGTTTTGTACTGTCAAATAGCATTCTTTATGTCTGCTGAGGGCCAGAAGTGAATGTCATTAGGCAGGAAGTAATGTCATTAAACAGGTCATAACCAAAAATAAGCACTTTTTCCTCACTTAGGAACTCATTACCTGCAAATGACAGAAGAGAAAATATGCAAATCTCAATATATTTCAAGATACAGGTCAGCCCAGTTTTTCAGCACTGCTCAGCAGCTGAGAGCCTGAGGGCCCAATAAAAAGCTTCTGCGGGCCACATCCAGCCCCCAGCCCTTATGTTTGACACCCCTGGTCTAATATATTAAAAATAAAATACACATTGAAATGAATGGTTTTGAGAAGAATGGGCAGGCTCATATGGAAGCAGATGATCCTTAAGTTCCTTATGCCTCCAAAGCAAGAACTACTTAGTGGGAGTCTTTGCCACATTGGGGCATAGTGGGGTATATGCTACATTAGTGGGGACACGGTGGCACCTTGGGTTAAACCGCTGAGCTGACGAGTCTGTTGACCACAAGTTTGGAGGTTTGAATCTGCATGATGGGGTGACCTCAAGTTGCTTGTCCCATCTCCTGCCAATCTAGCAGTTTGAAAGCATGTAAAAATGTGAGTAGATAAATAGGTACCACCTTGGTGGGAAGGTAATGGCGTTCTGTGCGCTTAGGTGTCTAGTCATGTCGGCCACATGATCACGGAAACTGTCTATGAACATACACCGGCTCTTTGGCTTAGAAACGGAGATGAACACTGCCCCTAGAGTTGAACACAGCTAGGCTTAATGCTGGTGGGGAACCTTTACTTTTATGCCACATTAGCATTTCTTTTGTGCCCATGAGGAAGGCAACAATGGCAAAGCACATTCAAGCTAGACAGAAATTTTAAAAAGAAATTTCACATCATTTGAGCCAAGGTTTTCAATCTTTTTAATCTCATGGCACACTGACACCTCGCTGACAGCAGGGGCTTGCATCCCCCAGTGGCCCTACTACAAATGATCCTCCCACAAGCTCCCACAGCACACCTGTAGACCATTGTGCCACGGCAGAATGGTTGAAAATGGCTGCTGAGCCCTTTGGTGTCCATCTCTTCCCCATTTTGTTTTGTTTCCTTTCATAATGTATGTCAAGCAACTGTTACCCTGCACATGCCTGATCTCGGAAGCTAAGCAGGGTCAGGCCTGATTAGTACTTGGATGGGAGACCGCCTGGGAATAGTGGGTGCTGTAGGCTTATACCATAGTCTTTCGAGACTGAAGGTTGCCAACCACCCAAACAGATGATGGGGCCAGAGCAGGGCTTCACTTTCTGGGAACTAGTTTGTGAAATAATACAGATCATTCTGTTAGAAATAATCAGAAGTTAAATATCGTCCACAATTGTTTTGCAATAAAACCACATTACTGTTTAATGTGCGACAATAATCAAAATGTCAAGCTAACAAAGCTGGTGATGCAGACAGCTTCCAAAGGAATTACCTTAAAATGTTTACTTTTAAAAAATGCAATAAAAAAATGTGAGTGCATTCCTCAGGTATTTGCAGTGGGAGACCTTCCCCCCCCCCCCCCGCTCTTTCAGTTACTATACTTCGCATTGGAAATGAATCAACACTGATCTTTTCAAGGGCATGAATATCAAACATCTCTATAAGCAGATGTTTGGAGATCAGTGTAAGGGATGTGCTTTCATTTCATCTCTAATGCAGGAGGCCCTGTAAGGGAATTATGTTTTTTGCGAGCAAAAGTATAAACTGGGATTCTCTGTGTGGCCTGGGAAGCGTATTGATCTGGTCCTGAACTGCCACTGCTCAATAAACACAAATGGAAAGAGCCACTATAACGGTGATTCTAAAGATAGAGAAGAAATGACTGACTGCCAATTGCCATGAATGCCTTGGGTTTCCTGCTATTGTGAATTATAGATTAAAGAAGCCAAGAACGTTGTTTCAGATATGGTTTGAATGCATGGTATACAATCAGATGGTTAACTTCTCAGACAGGGTCCAATCTCTGCAACATGGGCCTGGGAAGAGTTTCATAATTTAATTGTAGGGTAAGGCAAGACTCATCAAATCCCTCTTGTGCCTCCAGGGAATTCTGAGGCTGGTTTTGTCTGGGGTGTAAGCTGCATGGAGAAAACCACTCCTGGTGGAGCTCATTAGGCATTTTAGTCTGCAAATGAAGTGTGCACACTTTCATAACTACCTGTTAGCCAGCAGGTTTCATCTTTAATTTCTGCAACGTGTGAAGGAGCTGCTGTGCATGTGAGGACTTTGGCACATTTGGGATCTTTAGACTCCTAAATGACAATTATAAATTTTTGAGGGCTGCAAAATTGCATTGGTTTCAAAACAAAGATAGATTGATGAAGGATTTTTTTTTTCCTTATTTGAGGGCTAGAAGCTTCCTTGATCTCCATGCCCCCTCCCCACCTTTCCTCTGAGAAACTAGAGACTAATAAAACTATTGAGTGAACAGATTTGGGCTGAGGGTCCATGTCTTTTCTTCTTCTTCTTCTTGGAAAGACTCATCTTTGGATAAACATTGTTTATGGCTTCAGGCCATCCATAAAGCTAAAAAAGGAAGTGCTTTGCAGGTCCTTGTTAGGATGCTTTGTGATGGAGTATCAGGATCCAAAAATGGTGCTTTAGGATGGTGAGGAATTCCCCTGGAGGAATTTCAGTAGTCTTATTAGCCTGTCTCCAAGCAGGAACTTCCAGTTAGTATAATCATTAAGTGAAACTTTGGTGGCAATTCTCCCATTGCAGATGGATATGAGGGCTGAAGCAGCATTGGTACAAGTTTGTACCTGTGCTCAGTTGGTTGCATTATCAGTGTTAAGTCACACAGATGTAGCCACATTCAGGACCATTAAAAAGCAGCTTTCATATCCCTCAGCACACACCAAACATTCTCAATGACATATTTCACCAGGTATGCTATGGGGTGTCACCCCTGGAGGGGCCTGGGGCAGGCTTGTTCCAACCCTAGAGAGGCCTCAGATTGGCTGGAGGGGGTTCCAGCACCCTTGTCCACCTTCCTAGCAGAGCTACCAAACCTGGCTTAGGAGCAGGCACCATACACCTCACAGCTCCCTGCTTCACACTGCCTCCTCTCATCCCTGGCTTCCCTGTTTTATGGAGCAAGCCTACCCCCTTTGGCCCCTCCCCTTCCTCCAGGTGGGGCAGAAAGGCTTTTCCTGTTCCTGGCTTGTTTCTTTCAGTGTTACCTGTTTGCCTTGCCAGCCTCCCCTGCCTGGTTGGGGTGAGCCAACCTTCTTTGCCCCCCTCAAGGGCAGGGAAGCCTCCCCACCCTGGACATTGGGTCCCTGCTCCCAGGTAAGTCAGGGGGGCATCTGGGGGGGCCCCGACACATGCAAAGCATTGCATGCTGAATGAGTAAAAATGGATCTCTAGCTCATGAAGAATAATCCCCTTTACTACATCTGTTTAACATCACTTTCTTATTGGGAGTAGGTTCTTTACACTGGTATGTGAATGGGAGATTCATAAAATAGGAAAACTGTCTAGATTGACATTTTAAGAGGTGACTAAGACCTATTACAGGAAGAGAGTCTCTTTGATGCTTTTTCACCTGAAATAATAAGGTGCTGAGTCAACTTCCAAGCCAAGTCCTTCTAGTAACAGTGGACCATTCTGTATCCACTGGTGGATAAGTAGGATTCATTATTTCAACTTCCTGTTAAACAGGATTTTCTCTCCTTTTTGCCTTGAAGCAGATCTAAATCACATTGTCAGCATGCTGCTTTTGAGCTATCAGCTTTAAAAAGAAGATCTTTATAGCTTTGCTGTAGCCAGCCAAAGGCAGAGATAGCATTAAGCTGTTTCCAGTATGCATGTAATTTTCTTTTTAAGAAAAATCTTGTTCAGGAGTCAGTAAAGTCAGAATATAAAGCTGTCAGGTGATGGGCACTGAATGACATGGGGGAAGGGTGTTAACATTCTTTTGTTAACTGAGAACTGGATTCAAAACAGCACAATAGATGTAAAAATGCCCCATCTCTCCTGCTATGGAAAGGAAGAGTTGATATTTTGTGTGTACCTGCTGATATAATAAAAATGTCAATTTGGGGGAAACTGTGAGAATATGTAAGAATGTTTCAGTGGTTTTAGAGATATATGATGAAATAAATTAATTAGAAGAGAGGCTCCAATCCAGCTGAGCGATATTACAGATTTTACTAATTAGTCCTTTTTGCAAAATCATCCGCAGTTAATGAGTCAGACTATTTGTTTTTTTTAATGTAGCAGCTTTATTTAAATAAGTTACTTTTTATTCAGACCCTGCTCTTTAGCTTTTAACAGCTAAGTATCATTCCCCCCCATTATTTACATTATTTTACTCTATTTACATTATTTATATGTCACTTCATCTAATGTATGTGAGAATTAGTCCTCAGAATTGATATCTTGGGAACACAAGGAAAGTTCATGAGATGTTGGGAAGAATAAGTCCCTTTTTTGGCTTCGGATGTTGAGCTCCATGAAAACTAGAGAGGGCGAAGCTCACTCTGACTCACTTTGTAACTGGTTATGAGCTTTTGTGGATAACTTTGAGGGAAAGCTTGGGTTTGTTCCTGAGAATTCTTTTCTGCCTCATAATATTGTTGACTTGGAGCTGGGAGACCTCCCTAGCAGCCCTCCTCAAGGGTCCCCAGAGTTTCCATTGCCACTGGGGAGCATGTAATTAACAGAATGCCACGAATAACAACTCGTAGAGCTGCAATTTTCAACCCTTCTCATCTCACAGCACACTGACAAGGCACACCATCAGCTTTTTGACAATTGACAAGGCACATTCATTGACAGCAGGGGCTCATATCCCCCCAGTGGCCCTACTAAGAAATGACCCTCCCCCAACTCTTGCAGCATACCACATACTAGTGTGCCACAGCCCAGTGGTTGAAAATGGCTGTCATAGAGTATCTAGGTCTTAAAGATGAAGCTGCTTTTCCTGCTTCCCATAGCCCTTCACCACTGGTCTCCCTTTATAGCTACAGGGTTAGGATGGAGAAGGACCAACAGTGGGGAAGGTTGCCAGGTGACAGGAATAGCTGGGAAATTGCAAATAGCTCTGAACTCCAGTGGGGCTTTGGGCTCAGTTCATAATATGCTCAGAGTGCTCTGATCTGAGGCAAATTCACTTCTAACAATTCTGAACTTCAGTATTATCACTAATAAGAAACAGGAGTCTTCCCTTAGTTGCCCATAAGTAATATGGACATCCCATTTTCAGTTCCCTGTTGGCTTTAAAAACTGGCATCCATACAGAAAGTCAGGTCCTTAATCATCTCAACAGTTCTATATGCTATAAAATTGTAACTATGATGCAAACATCACATTTTTTTTTCAGCTTTCTGAGTAGCAAAGCTATGTTAAAGCTAATACTGCTTTCTAAGATATTCATGGTTTTTATTTTGTTCCCATCTGCCTGAAAGATGGTGTTCTGATTTCAATATTCAGTTCTGTGCATGAGTTACTCATAGGCAATAGTAATGAAATGAACAAAGACTTCTAAGGCACCTCTTGCTGGAAATGGTGTTGATAGGGAGATAGTGTGACTGATTACCATTTATTAAGGGAGGAGATCAAGCAACACCTTGCTCCTTCACTCAATGCCAGGGTTGGTTACTATGGCAACTCTCTGAGGAGTGACCTCCTTTACTGCTTAAATAAACTAGCTGTGTGTGCTTAAATAGTGCATCATATTCTTTAAGACAAACTGCAAATTAATCTACAGTATTATCAGTCTCTCTATTGGGAAAAAAGATATTAAAGATTGTGTTGTGCTGGCTTAAATATGTCAGTTTAACATATCTGAGAAAAACTGAGGTTGATGAGGGCATGATTCTTGTATTCCATGTCTTTGCTATCATTTTAATTGTTCATGTTAGAAATGGCTTCATAAAAGGAAGCTGGAGATATCGTCCTGAATAATTAGCTTCACCACAAACACACTTCCACAGACTTCCACACATATATCAAGCACTTTCAAATGGTTGCAATTGTTGCATCCATTGGCATGAATTTAGCAGAGAGTACTTGAGGAATTGCTTAGAGCTTGTTCATTCTTTGGCACGTCGGTTGGTTTCCCCAGTAATTCAACAATTGCTCTGAATGGATGCTTCATCTTCAGCTTGGAGTTACCATAATGCTAAATGATGATGATGATCGTCCATTGTTTTTGAAGACTTTGACATCTAACGGGTTGTGGACTTAATGCTAAATAAGCTACTGACCGAGGCCTCAGCCAGACACAGTGCCTCTGCACTTATTTTGAACTTTCCCTGTGTGAAATGTATCACCATCTTGAGACTGGCGTGGTACCCCTGTAAAATTCCTGCGGTGCAGCTGCTGACCCAGTTCTGAATTGACCTGAAGGGAGTTTGCCTATCACTAGTTGAGATTATTCAGTGGTTGAGAAGATTTCAGGGATACAGCAGGATAAAGCTAAAACAAGGAGAGCCCAGTTTTCACAGAGATATTAAATTTGTGTCTGGGTTGTACTACTTTGGACTGCAAGGGGAGGCTCACATAACTGAAAGCTCGTCCATCCACAAGCATTCAGTACTAACTTCTTAGGGAGATGAGTTCTAGCCTTACCTTTGACATGCTGGTTTTTTATATGTAGGTACTTTTTTCATGGCAGAACATTCAACCATATGAGTATCCACATACAGTCTGAAATGGTACCTGTTTGGGGGAGGGGGTAGAAATTGCAGGGGAAGTGAAGATGTTGACCCTAACTCTACCCCCCTAAAAGCTGCTCTTGTAGGCTTAGGAACTCTTGGGGACAAGATAACATGGAGTGGGGGGGGCTGCACAGGGAGTGGGGAATCCACTGAAATCAGGCAGAGGTCCCTTGAATGAGCCCATTGCATCTGTTCAGGGGGGGGGGGCGCTGCAGAGGAGAGGAGAGAGAAGGAAAGTTCCCTTCCATGAACTTTCTTCTTCTCTCGCTAGTCTGGATATAATCCATAATTTTTTTCTGCATGCATTCATTTCCAGGAATCCTGCAAGATTTCATAAAACTGCTGGGGACATGTAGTGTGGAGTAGGGCAAGCAGAGGGTTGCCTAGGCAACCTTGGAGGAGGCTCATTCATTCAGTAGGAAAGCCCCAACCTACAAGGCTTACCCTCCTTTCCCCATCTGATGCGCAAGCCACCATGAAGCATACAAGAGAGACCTTCCTCCAGCAGAGCAAGAGAGGCTTTGAATTCCTGTCCTCTGCTCCCCTGCTAGCTGTTTCATTGAGAAATGCTTGCTTAGCTAGGGCAGAATGTGATGGGTCCATCTACTCTATTGATCCCTCTCCTTAGCCAGAATTAAATCGCATGTCACCAATGTATGCCTGTGGGGCATACTAGACTATTTTGAATTTGCAAGTTCCTTAACCAAATGATCCTCAGGACTGGAGCTAAGTTACTGTTTTACGAATCGTATTCCTATATTAAAACTGTTCAATCCGCCACAATTTCATTGAGAGTAAGGGGTTAAATTGATACCTTGAGCATGTGCCAAACATGTCTGCCTCTTTTGAGTACTTCGTATGATGAATGCAGATTGTGCAGGTGCAAAATGATGCAGTAGTTCATAATATTCTTAGTTTAAGATCTTCACTAAAATGCAAAATGGATAGCAAAATACAACAGCAGTAGTACCGCCACTGGGCCTTTGTGGGGCATTAGCCAATTACCCATAGTCATGCAAAGACCCAGCATGAGACATGGCAGTGTAAAGCTCAGGATAAATTTGAGAATTGCATGCTAGGGAGCTTCATTGTCCAAGCTTCCAAGCTTTTTGAACTTTGGAGATGTTGATTTCCCTTATTCCATTGTGTTTTCCTTTGTTCCAGATCCTGTTGTCCCAAGGTTCTCGAACGGATGTAGGTTCCTATGGAACCTTGCATCACTGTGGCATCCTGCTGTGTGTGTGTGTGTGTGTGTGTGTGTGTGTGTGTGTGTGAGGGGGGGAGCAACATGGGAACGGTTCTGGTGGCATTGCCAAGCATTGGAGGAATCAAAGGGAGGCGTGGGATCCCAGTGGGCCTCTGTACCAGAGGGATGGAGTCTTGGGAGAGCAGGGGATTTAAAGAGGAGGAAGCAGGAGGAAAAAGAGGCAATTGAGGAGTGAGGCAAGGTGGAGCAGAACTGTCACTAGCACAGTTGTCAACCTCCTCATGCTGTGCAACACCCCCCCCATACATACCCAGAGTGGCATGTGACACCCAGGAATGATTTGGTGATATCATGTCATCTTGTGCTTGGGATGGTCATTTCAGGGTGTTCAGAACCTCAGAGAGAGCAAGATGGCCCATCTGCAGCCAAATGTGGCACAGGCCTCCATTCAGAGGGGACTTGGGTGGTGAGCCCGTCACACACACACACACACACACACACACACACACACACACACACCCCAGGGGCAGACTGTCCCCCTGCCTGTTATGCTACCGGAGTAGAGTGAGAGAGAGATACAGACGAAAGGAGACGAAGGAAAGGTGCAGAGAGAGCAAACAAGGTGAGAAAGGAGAGTGGAAGCGGAGGAGGCAAGTATGAGGTAGTGGCCAAGGGAAAGGAAGCTGAGAGGAATAGGTGAGGGAACTGTGGAAGGGAATGAGAATGGCTGAGAGAAGGGGTGCTGGAAAAGAGGCCAAGAGCTGAGACAAGGTAAATAAGAGATAGACCAGGAAGATGGAAGGCAAGGTCAGATGAAGGCTGGGAGAGATTCAGACAAGATAAACCTCCTGGTCCAGCTGCCCAGAGGCAAATGCAAGGGAAAGGAAATCTCTCTTTGTGGTGTATGGCTGGTCAGTGGACAGAGGCTATAGCGCCATCATCGGAAGTAACTGGTGATGACATCATCGCCAGTTACTTCTGTTTTGGGAGGCCAGATGTGACCCAACAAGCACCAGAAAGAGGCTCAGGGTGGACGGGGAGGGCTTTTTGAGTGTGGAAAAACGTGCTTTGGAGCTTCCTACTGCTATTTGTTGTGTGATGTTCCTGGTCTTGCTGCTGGGCAGCAGGTGCCCAGGGGTCCTGCAAGTACCACCAGACACCATCTCAAACACCACTGGTAGTACTCATCCCACTGGTTGGGAAACACTTGATCATCATTCTCTATTTCTCCATGCTTCCTTTCCTTCTCCGCCCCCCACTTTTCTAATTCAGGGCTGGGGAGGAGGAAGAGCAGTGGAGGCGAGTGAGTGAATGGAAGTGCCTCCACCCACCAATTTGCGGTTTGAAGCAACTGTTTCAGTCAGCCTCATGAATTGGCTGAGCCTAACTCCATTGTATGAAACAGAAGGAAGTATCTTCAATTGGGTAGCCCTCAGGAAGAGAATAAAAGATCTCTCTTCAGCATATGAGAAGATGGTGAGGAGTAGGAGAACATTTTACCTGGGGAAAAATAGATTTAGCTACCTCTGGGTGTCTATCCTAGCTGAATTAGTGATTCTCAAACTTTTAAGCACCAGAACCCACTTTTTAAAACAACAATCAAGACCCACCTACTTTTTGGGATTTTACAAAAGGTTTCCCTTTACTAGCTGCACAAGCCTTTGTTTTTATCTCTTTTACTATGGTTTTGGGAGGGCACCTTCTAGAGCATTTGTTGAGCTCTATATTCATCTGATCAGGACCATTCTGGTGGCTTTGGCTTCCTCTTCGCCTGGCCTTCAATAAGAGATGAGGCATGGTCATCTCGCATGTAGCATCTCGCGTGTAGCACCCGCAAGTAAATGTGCACATGCTACTCCATTTTGCTTTCCATGAGAGTCAATACATTTTCCTTGATAGCTTGGAGGGGGTATTTCCTTCTCAAGAGTTTGTTGAGGCCTGTGGTCTTTGGATCAGGACCATTCTGGTGGCTGTGCGCTCCCCTTGGCCTGCCCTTCAAAGTGAACAAGGCATGTTTGCCTACTTGTGAGTAAATGCACACATACTGTTCTGTTTCATTTCTCCAGAGGACTCAATACAATTTCCTTGTCAGCTATCAGCTTGTCAGTTTTGCGACCCACCAAAAATTTGGTCATGACCCACTGGTGGGTATCGACACACAGTTTGAGAACCATTGAGCTAAATGAAAAAAGAGGAAGTCATGATATTTAAAAATGAATACAGTACTACAACCTAGCAGAAGCGTTCCAACACAACCCCCCCCCTTTTTTTTTACACCAGTGTATTAAATTACATGGTTAAGGAAGAAAAGCACTTTGAAATTACAGTTGACATGACAGTTTGAATTGAACTCTGGGAAGAGAATGATATGCAATTGTCAGAGCTTTGAAAAAAGAAAAGATGTTTATGTGCAAAACCTGGCTTCTTGGGATGAGCGGAGATAATGTGCTTTTTTTAACACGTGATTTTACAGGATTTGTGCGGTTTCTGCCATACTTATTTATGGTTACTTTTTCTCCACCTGAGAGAAGCAGGTTCCCCCCCAGTTTCCTCAGCGGTTCACAACCGCAACTGTACTGAGTCATACACTTTGGTAAATGTTAAATCGGAATTCACAGTGCTGTCATCATAAGTAATTTGAATATGTGGTTTTCAAATGAAAAACCTACAAGTTTATTAAATACCAAAGGTTGAGGACAGGACAGTCACTCAGACCAGAGTTACGCACACCTCTCTCTCTCTCTCTCTCTCTCTCTCTCTCTCTCTCTCTCTCTCTCTCTCTCTGGATTCAAACAGGCTCTAGAAGGCAATAGGGCCCCTAGGCATAAAAACACCTGATGAAAGGAGAGTTGGGTGTGGGTAGCAGAAGGAGGAAAGCTGGAGACTGGTTTAATGGCTAATGGAACTGCTGATGGACTGATTGGTGAATGGACTTTGGAGACTGCTGGAACAGACTGCTGGACACACTGAGATTGGTGTTTGGCTGCCACGCCCAAGACCTTAGGAGGACCAACCTGCTGCTGTAGTGGCAGGAGGAGCTGCTGGCAGGAAAGGGGAGGAAGGAGGACCTCTGCAGGTGGAACAGGCTAGCTACCCTGGTTGTGGGGTACAGCAGTGCTGCAGGGCAGAACTAGGGTCATTCTTGGGGAAAAGAAGGGGAGCTAATCAGCTCAAAGTGGGCATAATTCTCCAGGCGGAGCTTGGATTGGGAATCTGGCAGAACACCATCCAACCATCCTCACATAAGAAATATGTGCACTTATGGACCAGTCCACAGTGTTTTGGGGAATATGTATTCTTGCCTTTAATTGCATGACGGTGGTTTATCTGAATTGCTCCTCTGTATGCTCTGATAAACCTGCTCCTAGGGGGTGATTATGTTGTATCATAGTCCAGTGTGATTAAAGAAAATGCTCTAAATTTCCCCAGATGTGAGGAGCAGAGCCAGGATGTGCAAGTAATGTGAGCATGCATGCTGCTAATTGGGTGAGGTCAATTAAGACACTAAAATATCCTCCAAACCAGCCCACATGTTTCCCAGAAAAGGATAGTATGGGATAAGGAAGTAGGTGGAGGGAAACATTTTCAGAAACAAATCATCAGGTGGGGGAGGGGGTAATAACATGGTTAACTCTCCCTTTGCTCATTAATTCTCCCCTGCAACATCTCCCTCCCAGTCCCACCCCCAGTTTATTTCTAGAGTCAGGTGGAGAAATGTAAGGGGAGGAAATAGATGGAGAGAATCAAATGGTGGGGGCTAAGCATCTTCTCATGTCCACTGATTCTCCCTTGCAAATGTCTTTCCCTGCCCCAGCCTAATAACCACGGGTTTGAGATCCTCATCGTGTCTTTATAACATACAGCTCTATGCTAAGCTCTGGCCAAATAATATTTTTCTTCATTTTATCCTGCTCTGTCTCCCAAAAGTTCCGTGTAACATACATGGTTCTCCCCTCACATTTTTATCCTTACAGCAACCTTGTAAGGTAGGTTAGACACAGGTTGCAATCCTAACCACACTTTCCTGAGAGTAAGCCCCATTGAACAAAAGAGGACTTACTTCTGAGTAGACCTAGTTAGACTTGTGCCCTAACAGCCCAATCCTATGGTCCTCTTATGCCGGCAGGACATGCATTCCACCAGCATCACACGCTTTACCGCGGTTGCAAATGTGACCATGCCTGTGAGTGCAGCTTGCCACTGCTGCAAGTGGCAGGGTCCATGCTCTGACAGACAAGGGGCACCGATGGGGTGCAAGTAAGGCTGCACAGGAGGTGAAACAGGGCAGGAGGATGGTGAGAGTGAGCAGAACCTGAAGGATGTGCAGGTGGGAGGAGAGCAGATCAGGCCTGGGAGGGGAACACGTTTGGTGACAGTGGTGCTTGCCAAATCCTAATCCCCTTCCTGAGCCTGATCTGCCTTCATGGGTCAACATGGATTCGCACCATATATAGACTCTGAGCTGACTATAACAGCTGCTGGGGCTTACACTGGGGCAAGGGAACAAATGTTCCCTTCCCCCAAGGAGGCCTCAACATGCCAAAATTCCCCTGTAGGACTCAGCAGACACCATTTTGTTGCTGCTGCACTACTGCACAGGGAGTTAGGTAGGATTGGGCTTTTCAAGAGTGTAGCTATCCCAATGTCACCCTGTAGATTTTATGGCTCAGCCAAGATTTGAACTTGGGTTCCCTTCATTTTAAGTCCATCCACCACACCACATGGACTATTAAAGAAGGGAATTGCAAGGTAACCAGGCAAAACAGCGAAAGGAAAAAAACAAAATCAGCATGGGCTAAAGAAAGTCATTTGTTTGAGCTTGATTCAAATAAAAGAGTATATATCCCTTGGTTTGTTCTCTGGTATATGCAACTTGTATTTCCTGACTGTGCCTAGTCTTGGCTGGCTCCTAGGAATTTCACCCATTTCCAACTTGGCAGATGCTCACAGAGTTTTCAGCTGGCTAGAATTTACTGGCCTGACCTCCTCCTGGACAACTGCTGGACAAGAGAAATTTAAAGCGAAAAAAATCTTGTGTGTGTAATGTGGTTGTTCTTTTCTCTGCTTTCTTTGACAGTGAATTTCAACCCTTTTCATCTCATGCCACACTGACAAGACATTAACATTGTTAAGGCAGACAAATAGTTTTTTTGACAATTAAGGGCCCAATCCTATCCAGTTTTCTAGTGCTGGTGCCAATGGGGTATGCACTGCTTCCTGTGTTGGGGAGGCAGTCATAGAGGCCTCCTCAAGGTCTGGGGACATTTGTTCCCTTACCTCCAGGCTGCATTGTGGCTGCACCAGTGCTGGAAAGTTGGATAGGATTGGGCCCTGACAAGGCACACCACACTGCCTGTGGCTTACAAAGTTTGGGAAAGGCAAAGAGGCTAGAATAGGAAAGCGAAGTAGTTGGAGGACTGTGACTTAAAACAACAATAACATCTTTTATTTTCTCCATTGTAAAGAAAGTTCTCCATTTAAAAACAAACAGATGCTTTGTATTTGAAAAATGAAACCCAGGTAGAACCTTTTTGGATGGTTTGTGTATGAATAAATTTAACAAGTGATTATCTGAAATGGCATATCGATTTGCTTGGTGAAAAGGTTTTACAGCTTTCCCAATACACTGTAGGAGATAATTGCTTGGGTTGGAAACATGCTTACCCCATCTAATCACTTCTTCCAAGTCACCCAACTTGATTAAGAAAAAAGCTGGTATTTTATCTTGTATTCTTATCTTACCATGTGTAATGGCTGCAATGCATTGATCCTCCAAATGAGTATTCCAGAATGCTCTTTGTTATCTACAGGCTGGTCCAGTCCTATCATTTATACTGGACTGGCAAGGCAGAGGATGCCACTTGGGAAGGAGGAGCAAGAGAATCATTAGTTATATATGGAAACTATGGTATTAAATCTACCATTTTGTATCTTTCAAATGCTAAGCCTCTTCTTATTTTCCACTCATCAACAGGGTACACATTCCTTCAAAAGACATTGTCTTTTAAAATGAGCATGGCATCAGGGTCTGTTCATCCTCTCAATACTCACAGTCTATTTTTTAAAAATCTTTCTAAGTAAAGATAATTTAAGACTTGCTAGAACCCTCTTCAGTTTTGGTGACAGACTAAAAAATGGCTAGTAACTACGGTAGTTTTGAAGCAACTGTAAGCTACAAAGTCGCATTTAATTTTGGTTTTTGTTATGACTTTGATTTTAGTTTGTTTTAAATTTAGTTTTAACTTCCCATTAATGGTGTCAGTGAAAATAATTCTGACCCTTAAATTAGCTCTCTGGTCCTCTCTAAGTTCGCTTAGGATTACAGATGAGGGCTTGTGTTTGCCAGCATCCTGGCTGATTCTGTGCTGGGAAGGGGATTGAACCAGTGCATTGACCTTACCTGTGTCTCTGGGGGAGGAGCTTATTTTACTCATTTTGGTGTGGCCCAGGCCTTTACAGTGAATGTAAGACAAGAGGAACATGCTCCATGTTCTCTTGAGAGCAGGTACAGGTTGTCAGCTGCTAAACCTGGGACTTACCAGTAAAGGTATTTTGACAGTGGAACAGACAGCCGAGGGAGCTGGTGGATTCTCTCTCACTGGAGATCTTCAAGCAGAGGCTTGAAAAGTACCTGCTGCAGATGCTGTAGGACAGAGGTTCTCAAACTGGGGCATTGCAATGCCTCAGCCTGAGGACCTTTACCTTCGTCCCTCTAAGGGGCAAGGAGGAGGAATGACATGATCCCCAGGATCGTGCTGCTATTGGGGAAGCCAGAGGCTTTCTTTTACTCACAGGAAGGAGCAGCAGGATCTCAGGTGTGTGGGCAGTCCCGCGAATGCCTTTGCAGGTCTCCCCAAGGTGCGGAGAACGAAAAAATAACAATTGCAACCCACTTCTGGTTTGTGAAACTGGAAATGGGTCACAATTGTTATTTTTTTCATTCTCCACACTTTGGGGATCCCTGTGGAGGCATCTGCAGGGCTCTCTGCTCCCCTGGGATACTGCTGCTCCCAAAGAAAGCTCTGCCCCCCCCACAGCAGCACTATCCTGGGGATCATGTCACTGCATTCCCCCCCTCCACCGTAAGGACTTGCCTCATGAGTTTTACTCCCAAGGAGTTTGAGAACCCCTGCTCTAGGAGGATTTCCTGCTACAGGCAGGGGGTTGGACTAGTTGACCTTGTAGTTTCCTTCCAATTCTATGTTTTAGGTGAGAAGTCTGGAAGGCCTGTTACCACCAAGCCACTGTCTGCTGCTTTAGAATTTTGTGGTTGAGAAAGTGTGACTTGACCTAACTGTAGTGCACTAGTGCAAGTTGCAACACTGTCCCTTGAAATTTAGGTATTTATTTATCGAGGTATTTGTATCCTCCCTTTCTGTCCCCAAGGCAGCTTACAGTCTTTACAGTGCAATAATTAAACTCTCAGACCAGTGCTGGTCTCTGTAGGAGCCAGTGTTTTAAGCTCCCTCAGACCTGGGTGCTTCTTTTTCCCCTCAGGGCATGTAGGCTTCAGTCCTTCTTGTGGGCCACCAAGATTTGTTTAAGCCATTTCTGCCCAGTGTTGCATATATGCAACAGGGATCAAATGTGTACGCTTGTGGGCTGGGCAGAAATGGGTTAAGATCCTAGTCTTTGTTGGTGTAGCCTCTGTTCAGGTGCTCTAATCTTTGCAATCCTGCAATTCCAATATCTTTTTATTCCCTTCTCTTTCCTTGTTGTGTCCACTCAGCTGATCTTGAACAGCATCCTTGTCTGGCTTGTACCCTTCATTGGCTAGTCTCCTAGTGACAGTGTTATATATACATTTGCCTCTACCATTATTGAGTAGGCGAAGTGTTCTGCAGTTAGTCCCAGTGCTTCTAAATTACCATTCAACCCAAGTCAAAAGAAGTAAGTTTACAGAACCACTGAGAATTCTATTTTGCTTTAAGGCAGGGTACAAAGTTATCCCTGTAATCCATTCTTTAAGCTATCTGCACCAAGTAGAAATGCTGTGAGTTTAAGCAATTAAATAGGATCCTTTATCTCTGTGTTGTTTTTTTTCCTCTCCTGTTTGGAGAGTGCTTTGTATCACTTGTTTTTTGCTGTTTGAGTTATATGATAAAAAACTGTCAAGTGGTAGCCCTGTTATATAAAATGCTACAATAAATTGCTTTCCTCTCTGTTGAAAGACGGGATGCCAGAACAATGAAAAATACCATATTGGGTCTTTTGAGTTTTCTAGGCTGTAGCTGCAGTTGATAAGTCAGTTAAAAAACAACCACCAACAACAAACCACAGGAGGTTGGTTGTAATTTAAACGTTAAAACAGTTTAGGGTATGTGATTATCATCTATCCATAGTCTGTTTACCAGTTGATAATTTTGCTGATTCTGCTACTAATCATTAATTGCCTCTGCCTGCTCCAGAATTTCATGATGGTAAAGTGAACGTCATGCTTCTTAAGTAAAATTCAGCTTAGACTTCTTGTTTTCTTCTCAAAAACCAGCCTTTATAATGAGTAGACCATATGGTACAAATGAATGCAATTCTGTAATTGGGGGACACTGAATGGAAGCAACCCTGCAACTACACAGTGGATTTCAACCCTGATTAACTCTGTGCAAAGCCAGGAACGGCTGTTTGGCCATGCACCTCGAAGGAAGTGCCCGAGGGGTGTTGAGAGCTTATAATGTTGGAGAGCTAAGGAAGTCTCAGTCTGATCAGTGCTTGAATGGGAAGCTATGAAGGAGCCTTCTCTGAATTTCCCAAATGAAGAAGACCTCCTGAGGCATTGTGTCAATGCTGCTATGCCTTTTATGTGGCCATGTCAGATGTTGCCCTCCCTTTTACTCAGCAGCACACCAGTTGCTGCTGCTCCCTCAGTTTGAAAAAAGAAGATGAGAATGAAGCAGGAGAGGAAAGTAGGGGGGCTAAGTCCCCTCTCCTCTGCTCCATTCCCCACTTCCATTTCCTGGATTTGAAAAGCAACAGACGCAGATAGTGGGGGCTTCCACCTGAGGCAACCTCTCCCGTTGGCCTCATGAACACAGCAGGATACAATGTAATGAAAATAAAACAACAATTTCTAACAAATCTTGGACAACTGTGGTATTTTCTGACAATCTAATGGTGTCCAGAAGCTTCACTTTAGGAGCAACAAGCATCTAACTGTTCAGTAATAATCTGTGGGGGTGGTTGAAGGTAATTGTCAAATGATAATGGACTAGTGCTTTGGAACTGTGGCATATGCAACAGTCGATAACTTGTTTGTGAAGAACTGACATGTGTTGTTTTCTGCAAAGGCCAAGGTGTCTTTAGATCTGACTTCAAAGTGACAGAAACAGTTAACATGATCAAAAGATCCTTTTTGGCAAAGAACTAGGTGTGGGGAGATTTTTTTATTTTTATTTTTTGCTTTCAAGGTTTCTCTTTTATTGGACGTAAAAAATGTTTTATATTGGATGGTTTCTATATGTCCTTAAACCTTGGGGGCTGATCATACTTCAGGAAACCTACACAGAGCAGATTTTTTTACCTACTGTCTAGTTATGTCTTTTGGACTTCTTACTTCTCTGTAACCTCCTCTTCTCGGGCATAAAAGCTACTGAAGCAAAGCTCCTATGTTAACCTCAGCCTTTTCTCTTGTGAAAGATGGCAGTAAGGGAGATATGTAATAAACCCAGCAAGAAACATACCCATAAATAACCATTTCCCGTGAACTATTCAGAATTGAATTAACCCTTGTGCGGAGTAGGATAGTCTCAACTAGAAGACAAAGAAGTAGGATTTGTCCTATTTTCTGAATAAGACCTCTGTTTTCAGAGGCACTGAGAAACTTGCGGTCTCTTTTTGAATAAAAACAATACTATTTACCGCAGTAGTTTTCAAACTTTTTACCTTCGCAACCCACCTCAGTGTCTGTGATACTGTCAGGCACTCGGTTTTGGTGGAAACTTTTGGGGATGTCTCTTAAAAACTGATTAGCTTGAGTTATTGAAGTTGCCATTCTTCAGGTATCAGTCTGAGGAGCTTGCACAAATACTTAGTTAAGGGTGTGTGTGTAAGCTCAATCTCCAGATATCACCAGGGGTGTGCGTATTGGGGTGAGAATGGGTGTGTGCTGCCTTTGTCAAATGGCCAGCTGTGCAGGACATGCAGCAGTTGATGAACTGTGCAGTGTGTAATTGCTCCAGTGATAATCCTTGGTGTAGAAGTAGCAGGATTGCTAGTACATAAATGAATCCCTATTTTATCGGTGAAATGTTTGAGGCTCGACATTTGGTGACAGCCTGGCTTCATGAGGCCCTTTTCAAGCTGTTCTGAAAGCAGCTGCTGTCGAAAGACCGGTGGTTATCTAAAAAAAAAAAAATAAGCCAATCATTTGACAGGCGTTGGTATTTGCTGTGGTGTATAAGACAGTGTTTGAGAAGGGTATCTTTTTGTGTGTGTGGTGTGCTTGATAAATGAATGTGCTTTGTCATTATTGGCTTGAAATAAGCTCCAAGTGTGGAAGTATCATAAAGTAGTTAGCACATTATCCACTAAGCCATGATGATTCAAAAAGTGTCAAAAGCACTTGGTAGTAAATCAGTGTTTATAGGGTGACAGACTTAGTACTTGGTTATTGTTCCCAAGGCAAGTGATATTGCTTCCTTTCATATCTGGTGATGGCATTTGTCAAAGGCTATTTACTCGTTCAGCTGTGGAATGGTATCACGGTCAACAAAAGAGGGAATTGCTTGCTTTCCATAGGGTATTGGTAATCCAATTTCAGTGTGTACTTAGGTAGGCAGATGAATGACCATGGGCAACCAGTTCAGGCTGCATGTCCTTTTCATGACCACCAAACAAGAAACTCTGTTCTGGACCATGTCTGCCGTTCAGGAGTGGTTTCATCCTTCAGTTGCAAATTTTGTGCCTCCCGCTACAAGCAAATCCCATAACCTGTGGTTATGAATGCAGCTGAATACTGCTCGCTAGCCATACATGGGCATTTTCCATGGGCTTGGATCCCCTGACTCTCCAATCTCACACAGGCAGCACGACTCTAAAAAACAGAATCACAAAAATGTTAACTGCTATTTGCAGTGGATACCACCCCAAATATTTACATACCACTTTTCAACAAAAAGTACAGTTTGCTCTTAGTATCCACAGGGGATCTGTTCCTGGACCCCCAGCGGATACTGATATCCACATATAATGGAATCCTTCCATTATACTGGAAAAGCTGGAAATGCCTTCAACACCATCGACCATGGTGTCCTTCTGGGTTGGTTGGCTGCGTTGGGCTTGGAGGCATTGTTCTGCGATGGTTCTGCTCCTTCTTGGATTATAGATTCCTAGAAGGTGGTGCTGGGGGATGCATGTTTTGCATTCTGGCCTCTTAGGTGTGGGGTGCCACAAGGCTCCATTCTGTTCTCCATTTACATGAAGCCACTGGGAGAGGTCATCCAGGGGTTTGGGGTAGGGTGCCATCAATAGCCTGATGATGCCCAGCTCTTTGTCTCCTTTCCTTTTGATTCTGAGGAGGCAGTCCTGAATCGTTGTCTGGAGGCTGTCGGGAGCTGGATGTAGGCAAACAAGCTACACAAAGACCTGGGTTCAACTCTCGGCATCTTCAGTTTAAAAGGATCTTGAGCTCAAAGTAAACAGAAAGACTTCTGAATTTCACACGTTCTTCCAGGTATAGTAGCCAATACGGAGCTAGATGGGCCAATGGGCAGACTGTATAAAGCAGCTTAGTATGGGGTAGATTTTGCCCCAAGGCGATTAAATATATATTTAGAGTTTGCATGTTTCTTCCAAACAATGTGCAAAAATAAAATCCCTTCTGGAGATTGAAGATAATATCCCTCCTGAACATTTCTAATCTGTTTATGTGCAATATATCACTGTAATTATCGAACAGACAGAAGTGAATGCCATAAGCACCTATCTTTGGTGCCCCATGCTTCACTACATCTCATAAGCTTGTCTTGTAAACGCTAATTAAAAATATACTGCAATAAAGAGCGACATAACTCACAGCTAACAAGTTTCTGTTAATTTGACTTCCTGTTTATGATGGAGCTGCTTGAAATGCAGTTTTATTTAGAAGGCATGTCTATTGTTGGAACTCACAAGTCTTTGAAAATGAATACAGGGCTCACATGGAACATCATTCACCAGCAGCCAAGTGCACATCAGTATGGCTGGTTACATTTACCAGGTCGAAACCACATCGGCCTTTCACTTGTCACCGGTCTCTCCTCCGGCATCCCATCTTACACTTTAACCCAATGTACAGTATCTCTCTAACATATAAAGACCCCAAAGCTGTTATGCTCATTCTTCATAGCCCAACTCCAAACATGCAAGAGAATAAGGGTGTCTAAAGTCTAACATCAGCCCCTATGAAAGGCAGCCAATATGGAATATCTGCATTGCCCATAAATTGTTTAAATACTTGGAGTCTGGCCTTTCTCCACGCCTGGTTGAAATAAAATGACATTTCTTTCTGTTCCTGTCCCAGCTATACCAGCTGACCTCAGGCCTATGAAACGGAGAATATGCACTGTAGCTTTGCGTTAGGCCAGGGGTGTCCAAAGTTTTTGGCAGGAGTGCCACATCATCTGTCTGACGCTGTGTCGGGGGCCGAGGGGGGGGGAAGAATTAATTTACATTTAAAATTTGAATAGATGTACATAAGTTTACATAAATGAATATATTAAAGTTGAACTTATATGAATGAATGAAGGTCTTGCAATAGCTCAAGGCCTATAAAAGGCCTTGCACAAAGCAAGGCTGGCCTTTCCTTTGCCGCTGCTACTGCATCACAGACGTGAAACAACAAACAGTGGAGGGAGCCCTCATCCCACAGCTAATGTGAGAGGTCAAACAGTCGCCCTCACTCTGAGAGCAGTTGCGTTGGGCCAGTGTGGGCTCCAACGAAGCTCCAGAGGGCCAGAGGCTCATTGGGGGCTCCCTGAGGGCCACACTGAAAGGCCTTGAGGGCCGCAAGTGGCCCCAGGGCCAGGGTTTGGGCACCCCTGCATTAGGCTATGGCTTTTATGGGCACCTGCATCAGTCATCCTCAAAATGTGCAACCAACATACTGAACACAGGCCAGCATCACTCTGCAGTGGCAGCAGCCATGCTGCAGTTGATTTGGTCCTGCAAAGGAAGGGGCAGTAAATCTATGTGCATGTAATATATGGCAACACCTTGTCCTCTGTCTTCTGCTGAGCTTTCTGCAGATAGGAGGGTACACTGAACAGTGTGGTCTTCAACTGACTCTTTATAGATAAGTAGGATGTGTTGATCTTTCCCACAATTTCTTTAGATCAGAACAGTGGTTCTCAGACCTTTAGCACTGGGACCCACTTTTTAGAAGGAGAATCTGTTGATGTCATGACCGGAAGTAACATCATCAGGCAGGGAAATTGTTAACAATCCTAAGCTGCAATCCTACCCACACTTACCCAGGAGTAAGTCCCATTTACTATCATTGTTAAGAGCACACACATAGTATCCTGCTCAAAGTACGGATCTGTAACATTTCCCCAAATGCAGTCACATACAATGGTAGAATCAAATCTAATATATTAAAAATAAAATATTGACATGAATGGGGACCCACCTAGTGGGTTCCAACCCACAGTTTTAGAAACACTGGATCAGAGCATAGGGTGGATTGAACATGGGCATTTATGTATTTGTTCACAGACTAAATTGCAGTCCTGCAAAGTATTAAAATTCTGAGACATGTTTCAATTCATAAATTACACTTGACATCATTTACTCGTAACAATGAACTCTGAATGAAGAAGATGAATTTTATATTCTGGAATGAGCTGGTTATAAACAAAATATCACCCTGTATTTTTTGTGATTTCTTGACTCTTTCCCTTTCTAACATATTAGGCTTTGAGAATCTAGACCTTATCGACTTCTACATTTTGCAGTAACAAAGTGATGGGCATCAAGTGGGGTTGATGATCTGAATGGCTTAACCTGGCCAGAGAATGAATCTATTGGAGCAGGTTACCTACAGACAGCCAGTTTCCACTGGATTCTCATCCCCTGTGGACCAAGTGTAAAATGCTGAAGGATGTGTTATGGTTACAAACTGTTTCCATATGTTGTATTTTTAATGCTTGCATTTCTGTTTTGGTTTTTGTATAGCTGTTTCTGTAAATTCAAAGTGTTTTTTTTTTTCCTAAGCAATTATTACTTCATTACTGTAAGTGGCAATTAAGAAAACAGCATATTGTCCAAAAGTTGATTATAATTGTGTTGGCTTTTATATGAATTTAGAAAATATGTGGTGTTACCCTCATGGCCTCTATGTGTATACCTCTGCTTTGCAGGAAAGGCTAGGTTCCAATCCCAAAACAAAGCCTTCCTATGTTATGTTTTATTATCCACTCAGTTTTATAATAATTGGAATGTTTTTATTCTGTTGCTAGGAATTATTATTTCAATTGATGCTGCTGTCATAACTGAACTACACTCCTAATGAAGCTATGCTAGGGGTTCCAGTTACTGTCTTTGAAACCACTAATGAAGACAGAAGTACTTAGTCACTGCATGACTGCCTGTTACATTTTTGCTCTCCTACATTTGGGATGAAAAGGTGGTGAGCAACTGTGAAGTCCATGGATGGTTGCAGTGCTATCCTGATGCCTAATGCTTTGAATCATGCTTTTCAGCACTCCACCTTAGGTGCATATTCTGATCATCAGATGCATAGTCTTTTAGCATTTTCAGACAACCATGCCAGCTGTCGCCTTGAGTCCTAACTCCACCTTTTAGTTTCCCAATAATAATAATAAACTTTATTTATACCCCGCCCTTCTCCCCAAACCCAGGGCAGCTTACAACAGGTTAAAAGCAGATTAAAACATAATATTAAAAAACAGATAAAAACATTAACATAATAACAAATATCATAAAAGTAATCAGATTAAAAATCAAGTAAAAGGAGCATAGAGCAGCAGATCATAGGAATCAGGCCTGTAAAAACTTCTAACCTCTGACTGACAATTCTACCTGTATAAATTGCTGCTTAAGAATTTTGAAACAGCTTTGATCTGCGCTTGGGTTTCAGGCCCGAAAACCTATCACCTCTGTTATCATTTACTGTTCAGTTCTGTTGGTTAAAGCGGTTAGAACTGGGAAAATAAGCATGTGAGTTTTTCTTATTATGGTCTGTTGCATAATATTATTGACATGTCAAAACAGCCCAAGAATCAATCCTCAGAACAACATAGAGATCAACAAACTGTTTTTGGCTGACTCCTAATTTTTAGAAATGGGCAGTCCAATCCTGCCCCTGCCAGTCAACAGCATACAGCCCTGCTGATGGTGCATGCTCTGCATGCTATGGTGGGTGGAGTGATCGGATGGCCAGCAAGAGGTAACTACAGGCATCCCCCACTTTCGTTTTTCTACTTCTGCTCTTCCAACACATTTCAATTACACCAAAACTCTTTAGCTCTTTCAACCTCTCTCTGCTGGTTGAAAGGCTAAAATTGCCCTCCCCCATATTGATTTGCATATGGCCTGGTGATTCAAACTGTTTTGGGGTGCTTGTGAGAGAGAGAGAGAACACAGGCCAACTTTAGTTCAGGGTCTATTCCCATTCCGGAAGGTGTTAATGGGAGTCCATTTGCAGAAATCTTTATGTGACAGCAGGAATTTGCAAGATAAAAAAGGCATTTGCAATTTGTTGACTTAAAAAACATTGAAAGCAACATTTGTAAACTAAAAAAAAGACCAGTGTTTCCGCTTTTCATCACGGCTCCCGTTCCTAACATGTCAAATGAGCGGGAGATGTCTGTAAAAATATTTTTTTACTTACCTCCCAGTAGACTGCCTAATTGTCAAAGGATCTGTTTGGGTATATGCCAGCTACTTCGCTGGTGTAAGTTCAGGCCAGGAGAGCAGGATAGAATGCAGCATGTGTAACTGCAGCCAATATCCATCTCTCCCACCCTTCAACTGCCTGCTCTGATCCTTCCCTGAATGTTCCATAAACAGCTCCTTCTGCCACTTCTGCTCCTCTGGCCCACTCAAGTGAGCACTAGAGCTGTGCTAAGGTTGTGTCTGGAGGGTGTTCTGAGGGCAATCATGGAGGCCTCCTCAAGTTATGGGAATGTTTGTTCCCTTACCTTGAGGCTGCATTGGTGCAGGAAAGCTGGATAGGATTGGGTCCTTAGTTTCAACCATTTAATGCCAAATTGCCTAGATCCAGATCAGAAGGGTGATGGATTCTGTCCACGGCCACTTAGTTTTTAGTAATGGTATACGATTGGATGTGCTAGCCATTCAACTTGGCCCCAACTTTCAGTATACCACAGAAGTAATTTGATCACAGTGCTTCATTGCTAGAGAATGAACAGCTGGCTTCATTGTTTGAAAACCAAACAAACAAAATGCTTGCAGACAGAAGTCTCTAGAGGAAATACCCAGAGGACAGCACATCACAACAGTACCTTGATGATTTTTCTTCCAATGCAGTACAATACAGGGTGATGCAAATGTTAGCTGTACCCCTAGGGTAGTATTCACCAGCGCCAAGACATTTCAGCCTTGCTCATGCATTGACCTGCTGTTCCAGCTCTGATTTCTTTTTTTCTGAAGCAGTGATTGTTATGTGAGCCAGAAGACTAAGCTGCTAGTCAGATTTGTTGGCGTGTATTTGAATAAATAGATTAGAATGTATATTAGAACATCCCAACTGTTTCTCTGCTGTGTCCATTTTTTTTTGTTAGTGCAGAATGGGGTTTTTTTTTCAGTCTGCCCCCCCTTGATAATCCACAATTTGTATTACCAACACACAGCACGGATAGAACCTGGGGGTTGATATGCGTCATAAGCAGAACACTGGTTGGGAGCTAGAGGTAGCACAGGTATTTTTGTTTGTTCTCTTGTACATTCTTCCTACATTACCTTGAAGGACACACATGTTCCAAATCAACAAGGGGTGAAGCAAATGCAGGTTTGTTCTAGTTAAAATTTGGCTTGTTAAGTCACAAAATTGTCCCCTCCTTTCAATGATCTGGCCAATGAATGCAAAGGTACTTGACAAGCATTAGCTCCTGTTTTTAAATGTTCAGTTGTTCGTGTTTGCTTTATCAACATTAAGCAATATTAAATAACTGCAAACATGGTGGGCTACCTGTATTTATGTTCCAGCCATTCTGGAAGACCTCCCAGGTCTTTTGACCACAAAATATCTGCCTATGGTTCAGTCTGGAATGACACTGAAGTTTAAAAACCTTGAGGGATGTGTGTGAATTGAAAGATTTCCCTCCAGGGAAGAATAGAGGGGGAAAAAATGTGGCTTACTGTGATTATGTAAGCTAACAAGAAAAGAGGTCTGGCTTTTTACATTTCTCAAGTCATTGATAAGTTTAATCAATGGCTTGAGAAACGTAAAAAGCTGGACCTCTTTTCGCAGTGTATGGCAACTGCAGTTGGCGTTTGCAGCTATTCTCAGTAACCTAGGGAGGCCTCCCTATCCAGACTAGGGAATCTGAGAATAGTTGTTCATATTTCACCTGCATTATGTTTGGTACCCAGAACTGCATCTCAGTTCTCTCTCTCACCATGAAATGCTTAGAAAGGCTTACCATGTGATCCAACATCACTGCATAGTGAATTTCTGCCCCCTGCTCCATGTCATTGGCCCGTTTTACATAGCGGCACCTGAGAGGTGCATAGCATGTGCACCTCATTTCAACCCCATTTCAACCCCAAGGCCTTCCTACTGATGTAGGGTTGCTATAGTTGTAGTAGCTGCAAATATGACCTGTTGATCAGGAAGCTGGGCACAGCCCAGCAGCCTTATTAGCAGCAGTTGTGATTGGGCAGTGAAACCCTGACACTATATGGAGCCTTAGTCCATGGCTGACAGATTGATTTCAGCTTGGTGGGCTGCTACTAGTGTGGGCATGACTTATAACTGCTTGATATGACAACTAATTAGGTAGCTCTAACAATCTCTGGGGTATTTATGGATCCTTTAAATTTCTTATGCCTATAAATAATCTCTTGTAAACCTATTAAATGCAACCTAAACACAGTTAGACAGACATTTATAAGCCTTCTTTCTAAGTGTTCTTTTTTTTGGTTAGCAGTATGTGTGGGAAGGGAAAATAACCCATCCTGTGCTATTCTGTTATGATCCCAATAACCCTGCCTGTACTGTCACATTTTTCACTTTTCTACTCTAGTGATCATAAATTTGTGATCACTGATCCATTGAAGTGTGTACAGTAAGCTGTACAAGGACATTTTAATTCCTCTTTTGTCCTTTTGGCTCTCCTTTGCTCTGCTTAAATGTCCTGCTAAACACCAGTGCTTTTTCCCTTATCTGGCCAGCATTAACTGGAGTAGAAAGGAAGCTTCTGAAATCTCAGTACTGGGATTTGGAGAGAGAAGTGGTTTAGGCTTGAATGGCTACCTTTGCCACCACAAACAGAGCAATGTTAACTATTTCTGCACTTAGTGGTCCTATAAGAGAAGAAAGGTATGTGGCAAACAGTACTATTGTCTATCATTAAAATGTGTATGTTACAGCCCTGGGGGCTTTCCTGGGCCTCCTAATGCCTTATAAGGCATTAAAAAGTCACTTCCAGTTTTACAGAAAAATAACACAGAAGTTATATGTTTTTCACTCTAAAGCTCAGTCTGAGCCTGATGCACGGCCTCTGCTGGGCTCAGACTGAGTGGAAAACGTGTGATATGCACTTGCAAAAGTATGCGCTACTGTTGTCTGGTGGTGAACCAATTTGGCACCTGTTTTACCTTGGAGTTAATTCTCTTCCTTTAATAAAAAAAGTGTACATAGGTGCAAGATTTTAATTAATGTATAGTTTATTTTCTAAACTTTTTTGCTTATCTTGGAACTTCTGAGACGTTCTGCCTGAGAAGGGGCCCCTACCTTTACCTTGTTTTTGTTAATTAGTAACTCTGATGGGGGGGGGGAGTGCAATGACCTCAGCTCATGTTCTGTGCACATGAAATAGTGAATGAATGGGTTGGTATCGGAATGGGGGAAAGAATGGTCGCAGCATCCTTTTGTGTTGTTAGTTCTGTTGTCATTAGTCTTTAGCCCTGTTAATATCAGGGCTTATCTCTCTCCCAGTTTCCAAAACTCATAAGATATAGTGCTATCTCAGACACCACTAAAACTTTATTACATCCCAAGCCCACGGACTAGTGAATATATAGCGGAAATAAGGTCCCTGAAGATCCGAAGTTCAATTTTTAGTACCACTGTATATTACTTGCATCTTGCACACGATATAGAGTGGGAGAGAAGGCTATACTTATTTTAAGAAGCATTTTGTTGTTTGTGTGATGCTGTATCCAAAACTGTATGTTTCACAATGGAAATACTCTTGACTGTAATGTATGTTACCATATTTTTCTTTTTTCAAGAGAGGGATTGGTTAGTGAGGAGAAGACCGTAAAAAAACAAAGCATTCACTGGTAGCAGCTCCAGACCTTTGTTGACAGCATTGGTGAATGAAATGGAATACAATGCATGAGGGCCAGTTTAGATGTGTGGAAATAGCATATGATTTGCTCCTTAGAAATACCAGTTGTGCAAATTATCCTTAATGAGTCATCGAAGTTTCCATTTGCTATTTGAAAAAAAAAAAAAAGTTGATGAGTTCTGGGGGGGGGAACCCAACAGTTCTCAGTCCTCAGCATACTCAGAGGGAATGATCACAAAACTTAAATGAATTGGGTAATTCACTCACACCCACCCACAAGTTTCTGGGGACAAACTCTGTCTGGGGTCCCCCCTGGTGCTTCTACCTGTCCCTTGATGGCACATTCGGTGCTACCACTGGTGTTGATGGCTCAGAGCTTTGTCTGACTAGACAAGCCCTCTCATGGTCACAGACCCTCAGCCAGTAGTCAAATCCTGATGCCACTTCTGTACACCTCCAGTGAGCTACTAGACTCTCCCTCTCTTCCCTGGCAGTGGGATGGAGGCAACAATGGCAGCACCAAGATCTCACTCCCTAGTGTATATCTCTTCTCCCAAGTGCAAGAAACTCTGGGAAATATAAGTGTGGGAGGAAGGAAATGGGTTGTAGGAACAGAAAGGAAAACTGACTGGCAGAAGAAGGGCAAAGCTTAGTACAAGGTAAAACATGCCTACACCCAAATTTTGAATGGGTTTAAATTGGGATGAAGCTTTTCTTCAATTCCAGATTCAATCTCATTAATAAGTGCAAGTGGGGAAATAACATGTCTGAATACTGTGTCCCCTCTCCTTCTGTCCTCATGTTTAAACAACCAACCATCCTTGCATATTTGTATATAAATTGCTAATGTTGTTTCCCTGGTATTCCAGTTTTTAAATGCATAGGATTCTGTTTTATGGGGATGTGCTTGCACCGCCTCTCACACCCCAGTAATCTGAAGTATGGTCCAGGAAGGACAGCATCAAGTGTGTTTTTTCTGCATGTTGGTGATGCTACTGAGCCATCATTATCACTTCTTCAGTAGATCTCAAAGGTTCTTGAATGGGTGTTGCCTTGTTTGACGTCTTAATCCTCATGCACGCAGAAAACACCCTGCTGCTTCATAGAAGCATGTTCACCATTTGATGACTTGTATGTGGTCTATAACTCCACGTAAAATACTGCAGTATGGTTTCAAAAGCACCACTTTTCATTGGAATTGGTTCACCCGTTCAGTTGCCAGCCATCGAGAGAGATGCACATGTGTGAGTGAGACTGCCCTATTTCTGTGTGGTCAAAATCTTAAATGTACAAGCACAAAATGAGGGCTGACCCAAACATTCTTTTAATACAATATTTTTGAACATGAAATGCCTTTCAAAACATGAAATGAAGCACACAGGATGTACGGCAGCATTAGATATTCCAAGACAAAGTTTGGGTGCCCTACACTGTTTTCTTCTGGAGGCTGAGGGCATTTTCAGGGGAGAATCACAGGACGGGAGGAAGGAAAATGACCTGGAAATGAACTCCAATGGCTTATTTATCTCCTCCCCCACCCCACCCCCCCCCCCGCTGGAAATTAGAAAGTGGAGATGGGCTGAAAGTGAAAGCTAGGAAGTAAATAGCAGTGGGAAGTTTTCAGAGGAGCTTTGCTCCACCAGATCCAGAGCCTTCGTGTTGGGCTTGCTGCCCTTCATGGAGACTCTTGATTCACCACCAACCTTTGGGAGGGAGGCGGGACCGGTGGAGCTTTGCTTGCCACCATACATGGAGGTTCTTGATTCACCCCCCGATCTTTGGGTTGGCGATGAATCGAGTAACCTCATTGCGGGGCTACTCTCTTTACCCAGGGGAAGGGGACAAAAGTTCCCTTCTCCCGAGGAGGAGGTGGTGGCTACCCAGAATGTGCAGGATGTGGTGGCAGCCATTTTCGGTGCCACTGCAGTCCCGCACCCCAGGCAGCTCAACTGAGTGTCTAGTCAGACTTCCAAGGTTCTTCTGAGCAGCCTACTACTAGTGTACTAGAAAGCCTTTTGTACTAGAACTGAAAGAATAAAACTGCTCCCAAGGTGTACAGTACTTCTCTCCCTACAGTTTGGTTTGGATGAGGATGAGACCTCAGTCTCTATAAGAGTTCTGGCCCCAGCTAGTGGTGATATGACATCATAAAAGTGATAATGACACATATGGATAAGCAGCACTCTAAGAGCTGCTTGAGATTTTCTGAATTCAACTCAACTCTTCTCTGCCCCGAGGCCAGAAATATACGAATGAAGTGGAATTTAGAAGTTGTTGCATAGTGATGTGGTTTTAGATAAGCAATTTTTTTCCTCTGCAAGTAATGATTGTCCCCTTATGCCAGGAGGAGGAGGAGATGTTAACCAAACGACCACTTCATTAAGGGATACACAGAGATGGGTGCAATAGTGTTTACTGTATTCTAGGCAGTCAGCTACACTCCTTCCAATCTTGCCTCTTTGCTTTCTGGTCTGGGGATGGAATTGGCTTCCCTGGCTTCTTCTCACAGCCATGAAGGGATCTGCCAACCCTAGCAACCCATGAGCCATCTAATTAACTAAGCCTAACCAGTCCCAGTATAAAGACCTACATTGTGGTGAGCAAAGCAGAGCTTTGATGCAGCTTCACATAATTGAAACAGAGCAGTGGATCAGTCCATACATGTGCAATTTAAGAGTTCATTCAAACCAGTAAGATTGTATCAGCCTCAGTGTTGTTCCCAGTATTTTCTTTCATCTTATATTGTATTAATACTGTGTACATCCTTTCAGCATAAATAAGTGTTATTTCCTGCACTGTCTGCAACATCTGTTGAAACCAACTAGGTGAAAATTGTTTGCCTGTTCTAGAATTTACCTTTTTTAAAAAGAATATATAAATGTGACAGTTTAGCAGCTACTCTACTACGGTTTTATGCATTAGTTTTAAAAAGGACCTAAAAAGTGCTGGGAAAATATCTTGAAGCTAGAATTGTTAATGCAGTTCAGAAGACAAATGTCACCACTATCTGTACACTATCGCTACACATGAAGCATGGAATAAATACCAGGGGCAGATTTTCTTCCTGGTTTCTGATTTCATGGCTGGTTTCTGAAACCAGCATTGAGTGCTCTTTCCTCTCATCTCTATTAAGTCCCTTTTTCTTGCTGTTTTAAATATTGATTTTATTCAGGAAACATTGCATCTTGCTTTAAAATCAGGTGGCTTCATGGTTGGGCTGGCAGTGCTTTTTCTGGATTGGCAGCAACCAGGTTGGAATGTCTTTCTGCTAGAGCAGTGACTTTCAACCTTTTTTGGCACACTGGCAAGGTGCTAAAATGGTCAAGGCACACCACTGTTTGTTGTTTTTTTGGGGGGTGGTAATTGACAAGGTGCACCATGTTGCTTGTGGGGGACTCACATCCCCCAATGGTCCTACTAATAAGTGACACTCCCCCAAATTCCTGCAGCACTTTTGCAGACCATTCACTGCACACCCATGTGCCATGGCACACGGATTGAAAATCGCTATGCTAGAGACTTAAGATTTAGAGACTTTCTAGCAGACTTATGTCTGCTAGAGATGTAGAGGTTGTGGCCTCTACAATCTTTTCTTCCAGTTATTGTGTACTTGACTTTCTCATTCTATTTTTGAAGACGGATGAGTGAGTGATGTTGTGGTTTTATTGGGGGCTTGGATGGTTGAGCTGTTTCTGTCTTTTGTTTTAGTTACGTTTTTTAAATTAAGTGTGATAAGCCACCGTGAATTACTATGGCGAGAAATGCGGGGCACTCATATTTTACAGAAAGCTGTAATACTTAACAATAACAGAAAACCAATCCATTGATTATCTCCAAATTACAAATGTTCCTTGAGCTGGTCTGTATTGTATTGTCCTAGTGATGCTAAAAGCCATGTAATACATAATGTGTGTGTGAAGAAAGTTCATAAGCAGAAGTCACACTGCTGTTACCCCAGTAATAAAGGGGGAATCGCAGCCAAAAGTAAGCCAGAGATATTGGGGACTTGCTGAAGTGCAGAGCCAACCATGTCATTGGCAGAGCTGAATGGTGGGCATCTGAAAAGGAGGTGGAACCACTGTCCTTCAAGCCTCCCTGCTAGCAATTTTATCCCATGCCTCCCTCTTTCCTCTGTGTCCCTGTCAGGCACTGGTAGAGATGAACAGCTTTCTGTGCATCTCCCTGAAAAGGGGGCATGCAGGCAGAGGGTGACCAACGTTCTACAGATAAAAATAGGGAGACAGTTGTGTGCTTCTAGTCCCTATTAGCACATCAAGGATCATTCTCCCTCCCTCTTCCACAGTGCTGGAGGCACTTCACCACTCACTGTATGCTGTTTATGAATTTCCTGTGCAATAAATCAGTGTCGTGCATGGATATAAAAGCAATGACTGCAGTCTTTTGGATTAAGATGCTCTAGAAAGCCTAATTGTCCTGTTATAATACATTACCAACCATTCCAAACTGGTGTCACTCACCAGCTGCAGTGAGGGAAGTGGCAGCTGTGAATGACATGGTGCCTTAATAGCCCTGTAGCTTTTATATATATGGAAATGTGCCTGTCTGAGAGTGAATGCATTGGCCCTCCCTTTGGAGACTGAACTTTCAGAAACCTGGGCACCTTGAGCAAATGTTAACAAGGCAATCTCCTTCCCAAAAGACAAACAGCGATTTTACCAGAAAATGGGGACAACTGATACTTGTATGAACATATAACCCCAGCTGCTGTCTGCTTTGGAACTGGAAGTCTCAGATAGTGCCATGAAGGTAGCAGTGGCACTATTCCCTTTACTGGTACATACCTCTGGGTGGAAATAGAATGAGAAGGTGTGCAGTATTGTCTCTAGCCATGCAGTTGTTCTGCAGAGACCTTGAATAATCCTTTAGATTGTGCATGTTCTCAGTTTATTTTCGTGAAATACTTAGACACTTTTTTTTCTCACTAAGAAAAACCTTATCAAAATTTCCTGTGACTTTTCTTGTAAAGTGATAATTTCTTTTAATAAGCATGCCGTTAAAAGGGCTTTGATGTAATAAAAACAGGTGTCTGCTAATATTATAAGAGTGGATCATTATGCTTACTAAATGTTAATTTTATGAGTGTGAAACAAGTGCTCCCCTCTCTCTCTCTCTCTCTCTCTCTCTCTCTCTCTCTCTCTCTCTCTCTCTCTCTCTGAGACTTGGTGCCAATCAAAAATGCCTCAATTTTTTCATTTTGTAAGAAGGTGTAGTACTTCAGCAGTAGTGGAAAATTCAAGGAGGAGTTGCTTCACCCATTCTTTTATGCTTCATCCATTAATTATACTTTAAAGTCAATCAATATCTGACTTCCAATTGGAGATGGAAACTAGAAATCAAAATTTGATCAAAGTAATATGGAAACTTGCAGTCCCATTTTTGTATGCGCAGGAAGTCTTTTCTTTAAATTGGGAGAGCAATCAAACATCTCCTCCCAGTCTTCAATTTGTACATCCTAACAAGATTCCAACCTGTGAAATCCTGATAACTCAAGACCAGCTGATCAATTCCATGCCACTGAAAATACAGCTTCATTATTAGTGCTGGGTTGAAACTTTGAACGCCTCAGTGGGACCCAGGTTATTGTGGAATCATGTGTAGGAGTACTCTCATTAGCATTTAGCCATTAGAGGGTCAAATGCACAACAAAGAGCACTGTATCGAAAAGTTGAGAGTTGTGCTTTAGAGTTGTTGCTTAACAAGCCTCTCAGTACTTCATGCTGACATTTTGGTGTCTGGTTACAACACCCTAAAGTTCAGAAGCATGAAAGCAAAGCATCAGTGATATAAGAATATGTATGTTATGCTTTCAGTAATTACAGCATGTGGAGGTGGTGGTCACTCCCCCCCCCCCCCAAAATTAATTCACCAGCTCAGTTCCAGTAGAAATGTAGCAATTCACTCCTAAGCAATAACAAATCTGTGTATGTAAATGTCATTCAGAGTGAAGAATTAAATAAAGAATAAAGAGGTGTGTGTAGGTGGGGGAGGATTTTCATCACAAAGGAGATCTTATTCCTTCTTAGTTGTAGTGGCCAATTGCTGTATTTCTGAGACTCATCTGGTTTGGAGAAAATAAGTGTGTTTTGCTACACTATTCAGTCCCATCAGCCTCCTCATGAGGCTAACATATGGAGGCCAAGCAGGCTGCAAGCAGGCACATATGAGCAGTTTGAGAATCGCTTGGCTATTGCTCCCATGTCAAGACTGAGGAACTAGGCCTGCTTAGTGACACTATAAGACAGGGGTGTCCAAACATTTTGGCAGGAGGGCCACATCATCTCTCTGATACTGTGTTGGGAGCCAGGAAAAAAATTAATTTACATTTCAAATTTGAATAAATTTACATAAATGAATTTTTAAGAGATGTAGCTTATATGAATGAGTGAAGGTCTTGCGGTAGCTCAAGGCTTATAAAGGCCTTGCACAAAGCAAGACCAGCCTTTCGTTCACTACCACTGCTGCATCACAGACGTGAAACAGCAAGTAGCGGAGGGAACTCTTATCCCACAGCTCAGGTGAGAGGTCAAACAGTTGTCCTCATGCTGAGAGCAGTTGCATCAGGCCAGTACAGGCTCCAGCAACTCTCTGGAGGGCCAGAGGCTCATTGGAGACTGGAGGCTCCCTGAGGGCCGGGTTGGGAGCCCCTGAGGGCCGCAAGTGGCCCCCGGGCCGGGGTTTGGGCACCCCTGCTATAAGACCATATGGAAGTCTCCTGGCCCTTTCATATCACTCGACAACTGCTGTACCAAAAGCCTCAGTATCTCTTTTCTGGCCTGCAGCGTTGCTGAAGAACACCAGAGTGAAGGTCAGCAGTTCCTTCCTCTGTCAAACCACCAAATGCCACAGAAAGAAAGGCATCTGGGCCTATTTGCAGGAGGCTTCAGTGAGAGGCTTATGCTGCATTATAGTGCATGCAAGCAAGCTCAGCTTTGGCGTTGCGAAAAACAATGCAAAAAAACTCAGTAAATGTACCATTGTGTAGCATTTTTCTCCCCTGCTTTCTAATGTATATTCAGTTGACTATTTTTCTTATTGAGCAGACCTGGACAAAATGTTTACAATGCCTTCATTAAGATTTGGTAGGCTAGGTCAGTGGTGCTCAGACTTGCTCCTGGAATGTGGTCCCCATCCAGGCCACGTCTGCTCAGGTGCTGTGTGATGTTCTCCTCTTTCAGAGGACAGGGATGCTATGGGCAGTCGCGTCATCTGCCCGGTGACCCAGAAGGCCACACGACAGAACATCCAGGCAGATGCGATGTCATGTGGCACCCAAGCGGAACCGAATGGTCCACTCACCAGGTGGGTGGATTTGCGTGAATGCCGGATCTGGCCCCCGGGCCTGGGTTCATGCAGCCCTGGGCTAGATAACAGGCCAGATGCAGCTCAGAGAACATCAGTTGCCCATCTTTTTATTATTAGTCTAGCTCCATTAGTCTAGCTCCATTAATGTATATTTTCAATCTGACAAGGGTTAACTATTCGCATTATCCATGCAACTATTGCACTGCATCCAGCTACCAAAAATGTAAATTGTTTTAAAAAACACACCTGTTCCAAACCGATATCCCCAAGTTGTCTTTGCTCCATTTCTGTTTGGTAATGATTTCCTTGCTACTCTTATGTGCTGTGCTCAGCAGTTAAGCTGAGGTTTGTATGGAGAAAAAAAATCTCTATTTTCCTGAGCTGCTCTTTTGTTAAATTCTCTGCCAGAAATGTCAATAGGTGTTGGCTTTCATTCACTGCAGTAAATTTGGCTGCAAGCAAAAAGCATTGATTTTATCCAGACCACCTTTCCTTCAAGCGTCACTTCAATAAGAGAGCCTGAAGAAGTGAGCTGTGCAGAGCTTTTTGTATATTATGCCAAATAAAGCTTGTATTATATATACTTAAACCTTGAAATGGTAGCAGAGGGTCTGACAAAGGGCTTTCCTGTATCTAGATATATCCAAACGTGAAGTTACATTTAATTACCTGCTGTGAAATAAGCACTGTTCAGAAAGGTGGGGCATGCAACCCTCTTGCTGCCTCCTTGTTTTCTCATGAATTTCCCCGTTTCTCCTTCTAGACAAAGCAGGGAGTATTGCTGTGGCAAAGATTTATATCCCACACACCCCCACAACAACCCTTTTCAACACTGCTTGTCATATCATTAGCAATTTGACACTATTCCCTCAGCACCTGTGCCATTTTTTGCAATTGCAGTATTCGAAAGTAGTTCATTTTTTCATCAGTTCTTGAGTTACTCTGTGGCCTCATGGTAAATGGTGAAATGCAGGAGCTTGTCATGACACCCCTCATAACCCATCCCATTAAGACTATACAGCAGGAAAAAAAAATCAACTTTAAATATTTTCATTGGCGTGCTAAGCCTGCTGCTTCTTTTTGGTGAGGGTCTTTTGAAAAAAAAGTTTTGAACGCAGCACCTCAGAGCTCCTCCTGATGATGAAGATGATGCCACTTTAGCTTGTAGAATCCCAGAGTTCCATTCCCTCTTGATGATGTTCTTGGTTTTACTGCTTAACAGCCCAATCCTATTTCCCACCAGCCCAGCCCATGCAGCATCACTGATGGACTGCATGCTGGGGAAGGAGGAACTAGACAACCCTGGAGAGTCAAGTTAAACTCTTTCTTTACTTATTTCCACATAGGACCCTTAGCCTCCAGTGAGGTCACCTTGGACCAATGCCAGCTATTTAGCTGGTGTATGACCGAGTCTTGGGGTAGAGATAGGTTCTTGGCAGTATGCATGGCTGCCGCCAAGATCCTCCCCCCTCTTCCCCCTGCCTGGCCATATCCCTGCCCCAGTCTGCCCCTGAACCACCTCTGCCACCACTTGATCTGCTCCAGTGGGGGATCTGCAGTCTGCCACTAGTGGCAAGGGACATCTGATTGCTGCTCCATTGCCAGCAGGCTGCACAATGGCAGTGATGCTGGGGTGACATCATATTGCACCCACACCATTGGGCTGTCAGGGAATGAGTGCTCCTGCCTCCCTTATATTATTCAACTACAGCAGCCACTCAGATACACTTGTTAGAAACAAGAAAGGTATCTTCCTAGTCTTTGGCACTGCTCCATCATATTGTGGATATTTTACTATGCATTCTTCAAAGACAGTACACCTCCCCTGGTTGTGTTTTTAAATGTACCGCTCCATGTTGTTCTCCATGTTATTGTGAGGCTATTCCCTCCCTTCCCTGAAAGAGTGAGGCTATCCCCTCCTTTCCCTGCAAATAAGGATGTTCTACTTTTGCTACAGTGGACCTTACTTCCAGTGATCGATTGGTCCAGTGGTGAATAATAATAATAATAATAATACATGGCAGGTGGTCTGGTCTAGAGGGTAGAGCCTCCGTTAGCCTGAAGATAACATCAGAAGGTCGCCAGTTCAAGGACACCGGCAGCTCCCTGAAGGCTGAGAATGGCGAGACCTTGAAGCAGCTCACAAGCCCAGCTGAGTGATTCCACCTGCTCTTGGTGTGAGCAAGAAATGTCTTGGCTGCCCTTCATGTGAGAGATGGAGCTGCTTGTCAGCCTACATGGGAGAACTGGATGCCAGAAGTGAGACCAGACCAGGAAGATCCACTCTGAAATGTTGTTGGTTCTTGAAAGAGAGAACCTCTATGATTGTAAAAATCCCCTTGAGAGATTTAGAAATGCCTGCCTATGTAAACCGCCTTGAATAAAGTCAGAGGAGCAATCCAATGACCAGAAAGGCAGTATATAAATACTATTATTCTTATACTGCCTTTCTTGGTCGTCAGATTTCTCCTCAGACTTTATTCAAGGCGGTTTACATGGGCAGGCTGTTCTAAATCCCCGTAGGGATTTTTACAATCGAAGAAAGGTTCTATCTTTCAAGAACCACAGCATTTCAGATGGATCTTTTTGATCTGGTATCACATTCTGGCCTCCGATTTCCTCCCATGCAAGCTGACAAGCAGCTCCTTCATCTCTCACATGGAGGGCAGCCAAGACGCTTCTTCGCTCACACCAAAGAGCAGGTGGAATAACTCGGCTTGTCAGCTGCTTCAAGGTCTCACCATTCAGGGTGCCGGTGGCCTCAAACTGGCGACCTGCGGATGTTATCTTCAGGCAAACGGAGGCTCTACCCTCAAGACCAGACCCTCCTGCCTCCTGCCCTGAATATAGCACAATGGGAAGTGCCTCAAGCTTTTCAATATCTGGCAAAGCCCTAACAACACCAGGCAAATCTTAAAATGAAGGGTTAGCTTTAATCATTAGCTCTATGGTATGAAGTGCTTCAGTGTACCACCTTCTCAGTTCATGAAGGTAATGCCAGAGGGCTGCAGGAAAATATTATATTTATATTAATATGTATGGGATTCTCAAAATGGCCCTCAAAGTAAATGATAGTCAAAATCAGAAAGAACACCACTGCATTATTAAGGCCCAAATCCTAACCAACTTTCCAGCACTGGCATAGCTATGCCAATGGGATGTGTGGTACATCCTGCAGTTGGGTGGCACTCACAGAGTCCTCCTCAAAGTAAGAGTCCTTGTTTCTTTATGTTGAAGCTGCATTGCCCTGATGTCGGTACTGGAAAGTGGTTTAGGATTGTGCCCAAAAACACTGACACAGCAGTAGTATAACATCACCATAGAGACATAAGAGATTTCAACAATAATTGAGCTAAAACCAAATGCCTGCAGGTAAAGAAAAATCTCAGCAGACCTTAGCTTAAGGGCCCTGTGAGCCTCTAGGGGGAGTGGTTTCCATAGCTTAGAGACCACTAACTAAAAGGTCCTCTTCCATGCCATGCCAACTGTGCCTACATAGGTGGTAAGATGCAGAGCAAGCCCTCTGCCCAAGATCTTAACAAGAGGATGTCTCAAAGGTGGTTTGGACAGAGAGGACTGAAGAAGTGTGTCCCCAAGATACCCCGGGCCCAAATCATACAGGGCTTTTCACCAGTACCTTGAACTGTTTCCTGAAACAGGTTCAAAGCATTCTGGACCAGTAGCAGTTTCTCATCACTTTTCGGGGACAGCCTTGTGTCATGTTGAGCCTAGATGTGCTCAAGGCATGGTTGAGCCTTTCTTTTCCAGGAAAGGAAGTATCTAGTGCTTTGGCTGAAGCTGTGCCAAAGCACTCTTGGCCACAGCCGCCCAGGAACAACACAGGATCCATAAGCACCCCCAGACTGCTAATCTCTTCTACAATGTTTCATATACATAATGGAAAAGGGTTTTCCTGTTAATTGAACTTGAAGATAGGTTCAGCTTGGGTGTTGGTGGGGATAATGCTTAACTACTTCTGTAAAGGTTTTATGACTATTAATTTAAAATGTATGAAGATGTCTTAAATATTAGAAGAAAGCATTCATTTTGCAACAGTGAGATTCTTAGCCTGCAAGAAAGGATTGTGACTCTTTTTAATGTCCTTGGATTTGTTGAAGTGTATCTGGTATTTATCATTTTAGCTGCAGTGAAATATTTATGTAATCCTTTATATGCTCTAATTACATCTCAAAGAAATAAGCTCCACTGTAATAGAAGTCATTAAGTGTCATTTTCATTGGTTTCCAATATTTTTCCCCCTCAGTAAGTATAATGATGCTCTATAACTAGCAGGAAAATCACTTTAAAAACAAGAAACAACCAAAAAAGAAAAGAGGCTATAGAACAGAGATGTGTGGGAAGTGACACGCTCGCAAGATGATAAAAATTATCCACATACCAGTTCACAAATTTAGATCCCAATTTATTCCTTGTGAATATCTCCGGGAACTTCAAGTGAAAGTCTGCTATTCCTGGTGAAAGAACTATTAGTACTCTCAGATTAAAGCCAATGTTAGACTGTAATTAACTATTTGAACTGTAATGCTGAATTGATCAATCAGATTTAGTTTTTTAAAAAATGCTCCCAGTTAATTAGGAATACTTTATAAGAATTTTTTTTAACATATTAAAAACTCCAGAAGGCAGGTTCCATCTTGGAAGAAGTATCCCCCCTTCTCTCATACACAAGGGGGAATGCCTTTTCAAATGTGGTTCCTCCTGCAGGCATAATCTAAGTTGCTGGAGAACCGTGGGGCAAAGCTCTCCACCCTGCAGATACCTGATCTCGTCTGATCTTGGAAGCTAAGCAGGGTCAGGCCTGGTTAGTACTTGGATGGGAGACCGCTTGGGAACACCGGGTGCTGTAGGCTTATACCATAGTCTTTCGAGACTGAAGGTTGCCAACCAGGCCACCCCATGGCATCTTGGGACTCTATGGCCTCCAATCTTACTAGAAGCAGGTAATGGCCAGTAGCAGCAGCAACTTCTCCTTCTCCCTGCCCCACTGGCCTCTGGTGGATACTACTATTTGTAGATGGGGTGCCAGGCACAGTCTTGAACTGCCACTGGTACTAGGGAGTTCTGTAGTCAGTCTGGCTGGACTGGCCGTCTGCTGAGCCCGAGCCTTTGGCTGCTGCTCATCCTGGCCACACTGGAACTCCTGCACTCCACAGGAAAAGGAACCTGAGTGAAAAGCCGCCAATGTTTCCTCCTTAACTAGGGCAGAACCTGGAGGCTGTCTTATGCCCCTGCTTGGCATAGCACCCAGGACCACTGCTCCTCAGGCCCTGCCCCAGTTATGGCTCTGATCCTGGCCATCCTCAGCACCATGACTGATAGCTGAAGAAACAAAGCATGCTGTTTTTGTTAACACTATTTGTTGTATTTTTGTATTAGTGCAGATCTTATTAATTGAGGTAGGTTCCCATGATTCTCTGACTAAGGGCGCAATCCTAACCCCTTATGTCAGTGCTTTCCAGTGCTTAGTCCTAACTAAGATTGACAACATTGGAACAGAGGTTCTGATATCATAAATGGACTCTGCTGACGGTCATTTTGGAAACACTGTCCCAAATGGCAGTTGTGTCAATGGCCCAGTGCCATAGCCGGCTACCTGAGAGAGCACACCTAAGCAGGTGTGAGGGAGCAGGCAGTGGGAGCAACGGGCAGGGAGCATAAGAGAAGAGTGTCTGAGCAGGGAGAAAAGCAGAATGGGGGAGGGATGGGTCCAAGTGGCACTGGCATGTGCCAGGATCCTACCCCCACTCCCTCTCCCTTCCCTCTCCTCTGTTCAATGCCAGCAAAACCACTGGGGCAGATCTGAGGAGACCCATTTGGGCAACAGAGGCTTGCCTCAGAGTAAGAGGACAAAAGTTCCTTTACCATGAGGAGACCTCAACAAATGTCCCACATAGGATGCAGCACACACTCTATTAGTGTGGCTGCAGTAGGGGATTTTTTTTTTTAAGTAGGGATTGGGCTGTTAATGTTAATGGAAGAAGTTCTTGCTGTGGTTTATGTGCTTCCTACAAACTAAGATTGGCCTCCAACAATGTGGTTTGATCCTGATTTACGAACCTGGTTTGCAGGAAGCATACATCAGTTTCTTGGTTTGGATATCACGGGAGATGGTGATTCAACAGATCAGAAATACTTCTATGAACTGGGTGTTCAAGTGGAGAATGGAGCACTCAGGCTCATTGCTTATTCTTCTTCCAAACAATCATGGCCTATTGGATTAGGTATGTGATGTCTGATATGTGCCAAAGACTAATTATTTGGAGGAGCTGGAAAGCCTGGTATTACTGAGTCACTGCCGTCATAGTTGTCTTCCAGTTCTACAATTATCATCCTAGTGAGAGAGACTTCAGGAACATCAAATTATAGGATAGCATGCTGAGCTTTGAGTCATCATAACATTGTTGGGAAATGAGTATGTGATTAGGTTTTGATTGCTGTTCAACAAAAACTCAACCCACCCATTGTTCAGCAGCCATCCTGCTGTCTGTTGAGTGAATCACATATCATGTAATGGGTTCTCCCCTACCTCGTATTGGGTTGATGTTGCACCACTGATAAACTGTATGGATAAGATAATGAAAGAGATGAGAATTATGTTTTGTTTTGGGTTTTTTGTTTTTTTTAGAACACCTTCCTTCTCGCTTGCTTCAGACTCATTCTTGCTACACACCGCTGTCCAATTCCCACTGATTGTCTGGTTTTTCTTACCTAATGTCTGTAAGGTTCTAGGAATCTAGAGCAAGGAATTCTGTTATCTAGTCCCTACTCTATGTGTCACCAGGGCATCCTGTCAAAAAGAAATAACTGATGTGGTGCTGTGCTGTAGTTAAAGCACCACTGGTATATCTGGCCAGAAGGAGGTGTGGGGAATTTTAGGGGTTAAAAGAATTATAGGGGATGATTTAATTCATAAAACAAAGAAGGGGGTAGGTTAGTATGAAGTAGCTGAGGGAAATTACTAAACAGAGAGGGAAAGGAAGTGAGAACCTTTGAAGTTAGAACTGTAGGATTAGGCAAAGTAAGGGGGGAAAAGTGTGAAGCAACAGGAAGGGGGAGGAAGAGTTAACTTTGAAGTGGAAAGGAAAAGAAATTCAGAAAGCCAGTTGGCCTTGAGGAATAGGAAGGATAACACCAGGGCACGGAGATAACACACAGGTGCAAATGGTGAGATCACGCCAGGGAAGAGAAGTACGTGCAGGAGTTTTGATTGGATTGATGGTGAAAGCGGACCCGAGCGTATGATTGGTAGAACAGCATAAGGGGGATGAGTATGACTTAGCAAGGTTGTAAAATTTTGATTGGCGGGTGGCAAGATAAAGTTGCACCAAGCCTTGTCTCTTAGTCCCCTCTGGGGTTGGCAAATGCCAAGGAAAAACTCTGCTTCTCTGAACACGGTAATGAAAGGAGTATGTAAGTGTATATAGGCATGTGCAGAGTAGAACTAGTGAGGTTTATTATTTTCTCTGTAGCTATGCATGTACTGACATCTCCAACTCCCTTTGAGGAGCCCACTGTATTGGGTGGCAGCTGATTAAGTTGCTAACCTCAGTTGCAGTAAAGAACTTTTTACTTAGATTCTGGTGAGTGTGTGTTCAAAGGTGGGATGGGATGGTTCAGAAGAACCCAGGGGCTTGCACGGGCAAGCAGCAAAGGGAGCTGGGGCGGCCCAATCCCTTCACAGGAGGTAGTGCAGTTTTTAAATTTATCATATTAAAAAATTCAACACAACCCATTTTTGTGACACACAGAGTTATGTTACAGAAACATGGGGACCTTTCTGTAACATAGCACTGTGTATCACAAAAATGGTTCATGTTGAATTTTTAATGTTTCTTATACAATCCAGAGGCACCGATCCTAACGGTAATCTTAGTATTTTTGTATCATCAAAACGTTTTTAGTTAGCTTACATTTGGTGTTTTTATCTACCCTATTGCCTAATGCATTGTAATACACGTATTATACAACTGCACAGTGTAAATTGTGGCTAAACTATTGATGCTATGCCAAAAATAGTGGCGTTTTTGAAATCTTCCCACCAAAATGAATAAAGAAACATTGAAATGTTCAGATAAACATGAAGTTGTTCAAATTTTGTTACACAGTGTAATCAGAGTAGCTACAAATATTCTAGAAAAATATCTCAGTGAAACAATAAGTTGGCCTACAACACTGATATTTATTTAAAACACATTTTTTAAAAATCAGAAAGCAGCAAATTTTCAAAATAGCCTTAACAAATTTCAGTTAAGAATGGCATCCGAAAGAGTCCACTGAATAAAACTGTCTTTGCTGGAAGGTCAGTTAGGTGTACTTCTCTCAGGTATCCATTCCTAACTGAAGGCAGCATGGCAGGGAAAGTTCTTTCCATCTTTTGTTCTTTCCATCCACTGTACTTCTTGTTGTGGGAAGGGGGCAGATTTGGAGCAGGGCCTCAGACATAGATCACTGGCAGGTGACACAAGGGGTTCATGTTTTCATTAGGACTACATGAAACTTTGCCTTGGCTCTCCAGTCCACATCAGATCCCTTGAGTTTGGACCAAGCTGCTATGTGATCGTCTGTCCCTACCATTCTCCTGTCTGCTTGCCAGCAAATCCTACCTGCCTGCTCAGTATTGCCTGCCTACCTGATTTGGATGCAGCCGTATCTCCAGGCTGTTAATGTGAGGCTTATCCACTATGAATGCATGCAACTATCAAATGGCATCATGGCTAGCAAGATTATCTCATTATTTCAAGTACTCCTGTCTAGCAATGAATGCTAAGCTTAAACTGGCAGAGAGCTATTGGAAAGCAATATCATTCTCCTCTGCCCACTTGATGGTTCATTTACAATTGACTTTCTATGGCAGAAGTTGTAAATATTAAGATGCAGTCAATTTCCTTTTGCCTGCTGAATGGTTTATATTTGCGGAACTGTCACTGCATCCAAGATGCACATGGGGGTGGGGAGCCAATAGACTCCCCCCTACTGTGCAGAAATTGTTTCTAATTTACGTTAACGAGTCATTTGGCCAATTTTTAAAATACAATCCTATACATTTCAGTATGTTATACCAATTGCAAAATCCATTGTACCAACATGCAATTAGTTCTCCTTTAGTTGGGAGTGAGTGAGTAGAAACTTCGTTCTTCACAATAGCAGGGAACACATTTTCCCACAACTCTTCTTTTTGTAATTGTCGCACAATCTAATCAACCATTCTGTGAAGAAAGCAACAGGCTGCTTTGTCTTCCTGTGTGCCAGTCCTCCCCCCCCCCCCAAATTTGAATTGTTGCTTTGATCCCCATCCTCAAAATCCTAGGCAAAATCTATCCCTGGGTCCAATCCCAGGTTGTTCCCAGGCAAAATCTAGAAATGCCCACTCTCTATATGCATATGTTGCAGAGCCCAAAAATGTTGCTTGCAGGTTGTCCTGTGCCAAGATAACATCAGTCCTAGAGGGAAGTCCTGGACATGTCAGTCAAATACCAAGAGCTATATATATTTTATCCTCTCCTACCTTTTTTCTCTCTCTTTTTAATCCCTCCAAGCATATCACACATGCACAAAGTCTGGAATTGCTCAGCAATAGATATTTTGACAGTGGATTATTTTATATTTTATTAAATCTTAACCTGATGTTTGCAGTTGAAGTTTTTTTTAGGGTGTAGAATATTAAGTATGGTTAATACACATACACAAAAATGCAAAAACATGACCACCACTGTGTGTACTCTGCCCTAAAAATTAATATTATGTTGGAAAAAAGTAGAGGTAGTTTAAACCTTGCAAATCTGCTTCTACTGCCCACCGGGAGAGTCTATGAATGCCCCACTTTCCATGAAATCAGTGAGAGTTTTATTCAGGGACCCTCTAGGTTCTGAGATTTTACTACATATTGCCCATACCCACACTCAAGAATGTTGTCACAAGGGCTAGAAACTTGAACACAAAAGTTGAGATTCCCAGGGAACTGAATTCTGTACCTAATGCCACATTTTGTCCATGGCTTTTTTTCCCATACATACATAGAATTGCAGTATACACAACATTGGTGGTGTCTATTTTTAAAATTATTATTTCCATGTATCGGGATGTAGAAATACAGTGTATATTCGTATCTCTTTATAGTTGCACACATACTCTGTAATATGATTTATTTCTTTGTGTTTGTTCATGAAACAACAGCCAAATTGACAGTCATTTTGCAAACTTAACAGCTCTTTAAAAGACCAAATTCAAACCTGCTAAATTACGTACTTTGATCTAAGTGAAAAACAGACTGGAGATGAATAGAGAAAGACTGTTGCCTTCATTTAAATGTCCAGTGGCATCTCTTTGGCTGCTGTTGGAAACACAAGACTAATCTAGATGGACAATGGACTAAATCCAGCAAGGATGCTGCTATGTTTTCAAATGATTACTGGCTGATTTCATGGCTAACTTCCAGAGTAAAGAAAAGAAACCGAGAAGCTGCCTTTATAGGCTTTTGATGTCTGGAAAGTGCAATTAAATAGATGTCCACAGGGATCATACTGTTCAGAATAGATTGTAAACTGAGGTGAGGGCTTTAGGCTCATAGAATATAAACTTTTGGAAGCTTTCTATGTCCAAACTGCTATTTTTGAGTGGTATCCACAGAGCAGCTACAGCCCCAGGAAGGCTGATGGGCATCTGGCAACTTGGAAAATCCCAGCTTTCCATCAGTCTTCAAGGGCAGCCCCCAAAAGAACATGGTCCATTGGTCCACCATCAAGACTCCAAAGCATGGAGGGACTTTTTTTGTAACAACCTTACCGACAAGTCCAACCTGGGTTAAGCATCATTTTAACATGCAGGGCATGTTAAATGTGCCATTATCACAAATGTTACGGTGATCCACTTTTTCAGGAATTTTTGCCCACAAACAAAAAAGCACAATTGGGCAAATGGCAAGATCGTTGCACTGAAGAATCAACTTATCTGTATGCTCTGTATGCTCACCTCTCATTCATCATCTTAGAAATAAAGTCAAGCCACTTTGTGCCTCATAACAATTTAATAAATATTGCTAAAATATGGCGACTGCCACAATTGGCCATTAGCAATCTGCTAATGTCATTTGAAGAAGTCTGACATGGACTTTGGAAACTGTTCTGTAAATGTAACATACAGTAATCAGGGAAAAAGTCTAGAAACATATGGTGAGCTTTCATCAGCTACCCTCAGGGGACTGCACCAAAATCTCTCTTCTTACTACTTCATGACATTGAGAGGAGAAGCAGAGAAGATGATTTTTTTTCTTCTTCAACAAAAGCTGAATCAAATAGAATTGCAATTCAAAGGCCATGAAAGCATAAGGGTCTGAAGGAGTCATTCCTAAGAATCAGTCAGTGTTCTGCAAGGGAATGAATGATTTGTGTCCTGTGCTGTTCATTCATTGATTCAAATTCTTATCATGTACCCTTCAGGTCCAGCCTTGTAGTGTCTGGTGTAAGTGGAATGGAAGGTACTGGTGGAAGTCATTGGCTGTCTATGACAGCCTGACAACCCAGACAAGGCTTGCCTGGCCATAATACCAGGTCCCCTGAGCTGCCTTTGGAGGCTCTGACTCTTGGGTGTCTGCCTTGAGCTAGAATAGTCCATTGGAATAGGGCTGTGTTTGTGCCTCCATGATGCCATGATTCTGTCCTAAAGAGGAGCAACTTACTTTTTATGTATCATTAGGGATGCTATGGTAATTAGAAAGATACTATTTCCAACCCAGAAATTTTAGTTGCTTTGGTGTGACCGGTTATCCCCAAACCTCTTATATGTGATTCTGTCTAATTTACATACTGTCAGGGGAAAAGAAAAACCCAGTGCTTGTATTTGCAAATGCTTGCACAAACTAATTGAAGTCTTTGCTGAAGAATCATTATGGGAGTCAAATGTATTTCTCACTGAAAGTGATGCAACTGTAGACAGCGTCTGTATTAGAGAGTCTGTCAAACTTCTCCATGCTTGACCTTAGTAAAGAACTAAAAGCCTGCCCCATTAATAGTCAAGCTGTTCATGTCCCGGTTTCTTCTCTAGCTTGGAATTAAAAACCAAGCTGGAGAATAATTGTGGACTTCCCTCCTTGTCCTGATCTTTCCTGTCACCAAAACACCCTCTTTGTCAGTCCTCAGAATATTTTCCTGCCTTTTCTTACTGGCCAGCATACTTTTTTCTTACTTTTGTTATAGTGGTAGTGTCAGGAACATGCACTGCTGAAACAGAGACGCCTACGTTGGCTCGGTCATGTTGTGAGAATGGATGATGGCCGGATCCCAAAGGATCTCCTCTATGGAGAACTCGTGCAAGGAAAGCGCCCTACAGGTAGACCACAGCTGCGATACAAGGACATCTGCAAGAGGGATCTGAAGGCCTTAGGAGTGGACCTCAACAAGTGGGAAACCCTGGCCTCTGAGCGGCCCTCTTGGAGGCAGGCTGTGCAGCATGGTCTTTCCCAGTTTGAAGAGACACTTGGCCAACAGTCTGAGGCAAAGAGGCAAAGAAGGAAGGCCCATAGCCAGGGAGACAGACCAGGGACAGACTGCACTTGCTCCCAGTGTGGAAGGGATTGTCACTCCCAAATTGGCCTTTTCAGCCACACTAGACGCTGTTCCAGAACCACCTTTCAGAGTGTGATACCATAGTCTTTCGAGACTGAAGGTTGCCAACTGGTCAGGAACAGCAACAGCATATCAGAAGATGGAAAGAGTTATCGTTGTTCCCCCCCATTGCCCTGACGCCCTGGTGGGAGAGTATACTGGGGGAACAGGGCCATGAAACATAGTACTTGTAGTCTTCCCTAGGTCTAGTGTTATTGCAAGCCTCAAGTCCCCAGGGACACTGCATGTTTCATTCTAGCACATTGCTTCACAGTGCATCACAATGATAGTGGGCGGGTCCTTGCCAACTTCCATTTCCCTACATGACACTATAGCTGCATTGAACTACATTGAACTATTAAGCAAAAGGGCCGGGGGAGTGTGTTTTAGGGTAGGAGGAGCTGGTCTGCAGGGTGTTTAGGTGATGGGAATACTGGTGGAGAGTCATTTTCCACAACTGAGATTGACTTGGAAAACGATCGAAGTTCTGGTGCATCTAATAAGGAATGAAAATTAAAACTAGAGAGATTACCTTTCCTTCTAAGAACAAGTCACAGCTTTTGGTTTATTACACTACACTGTAAGTAATCTTACATGTTCTTCAGTATCTCAAAATATTCTTGTGTTTTTTTGTTATGGTCAAACATTTACATTTTAACATTGGAATTTTCAGGCAGATGATTAATCCCTGTTGACATGACTACAAATAAAATGTTGAGGGCAGGAGAATACACAGAAACTGTGTTGTTAGTTGAAACTTGTGGCAGACCACAGAGATGGGCTCCTGTGTTTATAGCTGAGGAAGCTAGTTAAAGAAGTTTCTAGAGCCAGTTGAATGAGGACATCAGAGCCAGTCGGATGGTATGGTGACAGCATACTGAGCTAACATATGGGGGAAACTAGGGCACTGTGAAAGGGAATGCATGCAGCCTTTGGGGAAGGGAAAGTATATAGTGCATCACTAGGCAGCTTGTCTGATGGAATAGTTCATCATGCAACACTAATTCTGACTCTGGAGGAAATTGCTTTCTCGCTATGCTAGTAGTTTGGGTGTGGAACCAAAAAAAACAAAAACCAAGGATGAGCCTTGGGAGATAAAAATAGAATGGAAAGAAACCAGCAAGCCCTTGAAAATACTGTCAAGGAAAGGTTGTACAAGGAGGCAGAAGTTTGTGAAAGTAAATGATATTTAGGATGCGCTCAGATTGCTGAAATGGAGACGGTTGCCCATCAGTGTTCCATAGACGAGCTCTGCGACACTACTTGAGATCCTTATATCTTTTCTTGAATGTCTGTGATCTACACATGCAACAGAATGAATGTGGAAATGGTGATCTTCAAACAAATTCTTCAAGTCATTAAAAGAAAATATGTCCTAGCTCAGGTTACTGCCCATTGAGGGTGTGCGCATGAGCGAGAGAGAGGGGGAGAGCTTGGAGGTGTTTTTCATGTGGAGGGGCACACAAAAATGGGAATCTGAAGTACTCCCATCCATTCTGTACCCTCATTCCCACCTGCATGTGTAGACCTGGGCTTCTTTAAACATTTCTGAGTTTTGGAATGTGGTTTCGCAGCAAGTTTGTCTTCAGTTTGCTGCCTCTGTGTTTCATGTATGTCCATTTGTCTGGAGGTTTCTCCAAGGTAGCTGACCTGTCTTCAGTATCAGATGTATCTGTGTTGCCGCATGTCTTCCTCCTAGACACTCCATTGCTATCTCTTGCTCAACCTCACTTGTTAACACAATGCAGCAGTGGTAGTATTCTGGGGGAACATTACAGCGCTGGTCCGATGTCTGTCGTGGCTCCTGGTAGTTTGAATGTGTTTTAAGATGCTGCATTTGAATGACAGTGTCCTAAAAGAGATTGGCCTTCCTGATTAAGTACCGGGTGGGGGAGTTGTACTTAGCAATGGATAGCAGTGGAGTGTCCAGGAGGAAGACATGTGCAAGTATATATCTGCGGATCCCCTATCTGCAGATTTACTTATCTGTGAATCAGGTCTGCAACACTCCCCACCCCCACCTGTGCCCTCTCAGGAGACAAGGGAATCTCTGCTCTCTCCGCCTTCGGAGGGTCCTCTGAGCCCAGCAGAGGCAGTGGACTTTCACTGAGCCTTAGACACAAAAAAGTCACTTTTGGTTTTACAAAAAAAAGTCTTCTAAGGCCTTAGGTCTGGGGAAGCAGATCTCCCCTTGCCTCCGGGTGGGGGGGTGGAGGTAGGCATCCCCTCATATGCATGGATTTCGGTATCTGTGGGGGGTTCTGAAATGGAACTTCCACAGATATGAGGCATGCCTGTATAGTTTCCTTCACACTGTCCCAACAACTTATTTGGTCTCCAAGATGATCCAAGAAGGCTCCCTTAAGGAAATACAACTTGTATACCACATTCAAAGAAAAGAGCATGAAAAGCTTTCAGTTGTGGCTGATCCCAGCTGAGGTCTGATTCATTCAGTAGTCTGAAGGCTGACTGCATGTTTTCTGAGTTAACATAAGAACATAAGAACAGCCCCACTGGATCAGGCCATAGGCCCATCTAGTCCAGCTTCCTGTATCTCACAGCGGCCCACCAAATGCCCCAGGGAGCACACCAGATAACAAGAGACCTCATCCTGGTGCCCTCCCCTACATCTGGCATTCTGACTTAACCCATTCCTAAAATCAGGAGGTTGCGCATACACATCATGGCTTGTAACCCATAATGGATTTTTCCTCCAGAAACTCGTCCAATCCCCTTTTAAAGGCGTCTAGGCTAGACGCCAGCACCACATCCTGTGGCAAGGAGTTCCACAGACCGACCACGCGCTGAGTAAAGAAATATTTTCTTTTGTCTGTCCTAACCCGCCCAACACTCAATTTTAGTGGATGTCCCCTGGTTCTGTTATTATGTGAGAGTGTAAAGAGCATCTCCCTATCCACTCTGTCCATTCCCTGCATAATTTTGTATGTCTCAATCATGTCCCCCCTCAAGCGTCTCTTTTCTAGGCTGAAGAGGCCCAAACGCCGTAGCCTTTCCTCATAAGGAAGGTGCCCCAGCCCCGTAATCATCTTAGTCGCTCTCTTTTGCACCTTTTCCATTTCCACTATGTCTTTTTTGAGATGCGGCGACCAGAACTGGACACAATACTCCAGGTGTGGCCTTACCATAGATTTGTACAATGGCATTATAATACTAACCGTTTTGTTCTCAATACCCTTTCTAATGATCCCAAGCATAGAATTGGCCTTCTTCACTGCTGCCGCACATTGGGTCGACACTTTCATCGACCTGTCCACCACCACCCCAAGATCTCTCTCCTGATCTGTCACAGACAGCTCAGAACCCATCAGCCTATATCTAAAGTTTTGATTTTTTGCCCCAATGTGCATGACTTTACACTTACCGACATTGAAGCGCATCTGCCATTTTGCTGCCCATTCTGCCAGTCTGGAGAGATCCTTCTGGAGCTCCTCACAATCACTTCTGGTCTTTACCACTCGGAAAAGTTTGGTGTCATCTGCAAACTTAGCCACTTCACTGCTCAACCCTGTCTCCAGGTCATTTATGAAGAGGTTGAAAAGCACCGGTCCCAGGACAGATCCTTGGGGCACACCGCTTTTCACCTCTCTCCATTGTGAAAATTGCCCATTGACACCCACTCTCTGCTTCCTGGCCTCCAACCAGTTCTCAATCCACGAGAGGACCTGTCCTCTAATTCCCTGACTGTGGAGTTTTTTCAGTAGCCTTTGGTGAGGGACCTCCAATCTGCTCTCAGAAGTTCTCCCAATGATTGTAGCAGCTGCCTGTCACAATGGATAGCTGCAGGTATCCCACAGAGCCCCCTTAACACTGTATACCAGTGTTTCTTAAACTGTGGTTTGGGACCCGCTAGGTGGGTTGTGAGCCAATTTCAGGTGGGTCCCCCTTCATTTCAATATTTTATTTTTAATATATCAGACTTCATGCTACCCTGGTATGTGACTGCATTTGGGGAAATGTTACAGACCTGTACTTTTAACAAGCTATCATATATATTTTTAACAATGATAGTAAATGGGACTTACTCCTGGGTAAGTGTGGATAGGATTGCAGCCTGGGATTGTTAAAAATGTTCCTGCTTGATAATGTGAGTTCTGGCCATGACATCACTTCTGGTGGGTCCTGACAGATTTTCATTCTAAAAAGTGGGCCCCGGTGCTAAATGTGTGAGAACCATTGATGTATAGCTATCACTACTTGTTCACTTGCCCTCCAGCAACACCTGGCTGCTTTTAAGAGCAGAGGGGAATAAGGAAGCCCCTGATAATTCTGAAATTCCTGGTAAACTAGAATTTTTAGAGTTAAAACCAGATACCTGGAATATTGCCAGGTGCAGCACCAGGAGTGTGTCTATGTGGGGGGAACTTTAATAAAATCTTTCACTCTGGAAGCCTCTCAGGCACATGCATGACAGACAGTTCCAGTAAAGGAATTTAACCCTCTTTTGTTCATCCAGACCAGGCATGGCTTTAGTGCAGTGTTATTCAAACTGTGAGGCTCTTTAGGGGGGGCACCAGGAACTCAAAGGGGAGGCCGGGGATGTCCTCTTGCAGTGATACAGTCACACCCCTGGGCAGAATACGAGCCTGTCTTTTTCTTTTTTTTTTAAAGCAGAAGAAACCGGAGTTGCTCAGCTTCGAGAGTGGTTGCTGCAGCCCTGCTTTCTTCCGAGCATGCTCGGCTTGCAGTCCTTAACCCTCGCTGATCCTTGTCTGGTTGGTTCCTAGTTCCCAGCGTGGGATCATCACTTCTCATCAAAGTGAAATCTCTTTTCAACTCCCTCCCTCTTCCACTCCCCCCTTTCGATTTCCAAACCTTCCTGCTTTCCTCCCCATCCCCAAATAAAACGCTTCCCATTTTGTCAGTCACCAGAGGTCTTAAAGTTGCTTCCATGCAGTTGGCAAAGGGGGAGGGGAGAGACAAGCACACACTTTACTTGGCCAGGAGCAGAAAACGGGGACTGTGATTCATTAATCTTGTTGTTTGACTGAAGAGGAGAGGCTGTATTTTTAAAGTGATGAATCTTGCTATTTGAAGGGAATACTTATCAGCCACTGATGAAGTGATTGCCAGCCCAATCCTATTCCTGGAAGTAAGCCCCATTGACTCTAATGGGACTTACTTCTGAGCAGACATGCATAGGCTTGAGCTGTGCATCTCCTAGTATAGGAGACCAATCAGCTTCCTAACCAAACCCTTATCAGCTCTGATATATTTTCATGGTCTATTTTTGTTTTCCCCACCAGCTGCTGGAAAAATTTAATTTCATTAAATTAATAAAGAGTTCAATCCTATCCAAGGAGAATGGGAGAAATGACTAGTTGGATTGGGGTCCACAGGGGGTGTGTGTGTGTAATGTTGGTCAGACTGGTTGTTCACAAAGTTCATGTGATAAAACAATTATATTGGTATGCCTACAGAGTTAAAAAAATGAGTCTTCCTGGATCAAACAAAATCTACCTACTCCAGCATCCTGTCTCCAACAGTGATCAGCAGCTGATCATTTATAAAGCATGTATATTTCTGTGTATTAATAATGTTTTTAAGAACTGCATTTAATTAATGATAATATATTTAATATTTCTGGCCACTTCCTGTTTAATGATGTCACTTTCAGCCCTCAGGAACATGATGGGGAGTCATGGCCAACAGCCACGGGGGTCAAGGGAGCCACTGGCCAGAAAAGTTTGAGTACCACTGCTTTAGGGCAACAACTTAGGCTCCTGCCACATACCAGGGAAGAAGGGAATTTAAACTGAAATCTGGGAGTGGGAGGGCAGTGCTTCCCCCACAGAAACGAGGATCACTCTGGGGAATGGTGCTTGTTCAGTCAGGAAGTATGGAAGCAGGTGCTGGAAAAAAGGAGGTTTAAACAACGCTCAGGGGAATGGGAGTCCAATACACCCACCCACAGCAACTAATATTACATCACACTCCCTTCCCACCCAATATGGGAGAACACACACACTGCCACACAATTACTACAAAAACCTCAAGTTCTCTCCCACCCCACTTCTCACACACTGCCTTTAAGATGGCAGACTTCTGGATAAGTTTAAAGTAATTCTGACTTTACACTGAGAATCCAGATTGGGAACCACTGAGCTAGGAGAATAGTTTCAGCTGAAACCAAGACAGAATTTCCAACCAGGTGGGATGCCAGGACACCATTACCAAACCAGGACAATCCTGGTCAAACCAGGATGTCTGGTAAGCCTATCCAGATGCAACTGGAGCACAGCTCCAGTCACATTCGGAGCAGGCTGCGGGGTGGCCCTCAGACCACCAGCCCTCAGCAGGGGCTATGAATCTGTTGTGGCCCCTGCAGTAAAATGAATTTGATACCCCTGCCCTAGGCAGGCTTTAGGAGCATGTGTAGTAGGGAAGAAGCAAGGCTTTTTTGAGCCCCATGGGGATCCCTCCATTCAAAGGTGCTGTGTCTGTACAGGGTAGGGTCTTTACTTAAATGTGTTAGTCTTCAAGTTTTCACAGGTTTCCTTGAATGATTGATGTCAGTGTCAAAGACTTCATAAGCTGTAAAGGGCTCAAGCCATCCAGGGCATACCAAGAATACCAAGTGTTCATAAGTCTGACACTCCAAGCGTCTTGAATACTTTAGAAGTACTATAAAAAATTAAGCTTGCGCTCCTAGGCAGTAGTATTTGCATCAGAATGTGCTGTACAGTCCATGACTGGAAAACCCATTAAAGATCACTTTGGGTATCAAAAGCTATGTAACATGTGTACTGCCTGGAGGCAAACACTGTTGACTGTGTACGGCAATAACAAACAATGGCAAAAGAACTGAAGCTGCACCATGGAAATGGGAATGAAAGAGATCCCCAGGAAGTCACTGAACTTTGTTGCAAAGGTTTAGTCAAAGAGGCAAAATCTCTGATGACAGATCATTTGCAGTACAAGTGTGAAGAGAGCGATGATCCTGTGAACAAATGAGAGGCAGTGTTACAGCTGCAGTTGTTCCATGCTCTTATAAATTATAAGAGACCAGAGTTAGAACAGAGATAGCGCTGGGCGTAGTATGCTTTTGTGCTGACTTTTCCATTTGAGGAAGAGTGGAATGGGTAAAGCGTTCATGTGACCCTTAATTGTGCAATTTTTCGAACCAACAGTTTGTTCAGGAGTCTCATCTTGAAGAGGGCAAAATTACTGTCATCCTGGGGTGTACCACTTTATCCGAATGTGGGCTCTTTCACTCTTTCATTCTTGTGTCCTGAGAGACATTAGTGTATGTGGGAGACAGATATGTTCAAATAAACATAATGGAGCCAAGTTGGTTATTACCCTGCTCTGCACACATGTTTGTGTGTGTCTCTTCAGATGGTGCCATAAGAGCTGGGTCGCCTGTGTGATTAAGGATGCCCTGCTCCTCCCTACTGGTATATCATGCCTGTGGTCCGGTTTGAACAAACCATGTTCTATCGCAGCATTTCTGAAACTGGATCCGGACCCACTTGCTAGATCATGACCTGATTTCTGGTGGGTCCCACAGAGCTTCCAATGAAAACGCAGGTGATGGAAAGATCAGATAACTAATTGCCTCAAGCCCTGAGGCTATTCAAAAATCAGAGAGTTACTAACTGCCCTGCAAAAAACTGAGTTCCTGCAGTTTGCAAGATAGCTGCTAATTGCCCTGCAAACAGCTGAGCTCCTGCCGTTTGCAAGCTTGCGTAAAGGTAGGAAGATAAATGTTTGAGTGTCTTTTTTCTTGTGTATTTTTTTCCAAGTCTGTCAATCACACATAGTGGGGGCAGGTGAAGGATGGGTCTCATAACTAAGCCCCTATAGCCTTGGGACTATTCATTAGGGCTGCCTCATGATGAGAAATATATTGGTTTTTTTTACAAATGAATAAATAAAATATTACTTGTAAATAAAAAATATTATTTCTTTCTAGATCACCATTGTCTCTTGAAGCCCAATAGAGTGTCATTTTTAAAAAAATAGAGACAACGATTACCAGTTGAGCTTGTATGGTTTATTTTTCAATCCACAGAAAGTAGGCTTTGTTGAATGATAACTATAGCTTATTAAATACATAACTAACAACAAATATTAACTTCTTCAATAACAATTTTCACAGTAAGCCACTGACAACTAATACCAGGAAGTAAAATAATCTGTTAATATGTAGGGCTTTTTGTGTTGTTTTTTTTAGGATGAGCCAGGAGAAGTGTTAACTGTGCTGTTGCTTTACCTGGTATTGATAGACCTGGAGTGAAGACCTACTACCGTCTCTTCTCTTTTGCTTTGGAGCTGCTAGGGAGGTGAGGGGGTGCAGGCCGCACTGGGTGACGCGCATGGGAGAGGATACCACTATTGACCAAATTATTTTAAATCTTGGTATTTTCGAATAACACCGTCATGTTATATATCACACAATGTGAGATTTCATGCAGAACGCAATGGAACAAACCACATTGAAATATATCTATTCTGTCAAAGGTTATAGCCAAAAAATGAGCGGGGGTGGGTGACGGTGCATCACCACGCCCACCGGCCAGTGTGTTGCTCCGCCCACTGCATGGGAGGTGGTCCATCATGGGGATGACGTGCTGCCTCCCACACAGGTGTCACAAACCCTAGTGACAACACTGCTGCTGTGTGCCAATCAATGCTTGTGGCCAGAATTGTAGTCTGTAGTCCTTAACTTGTGGTTGAGTATGAAAGTCCTAGATGTCTCTTTAGTTTGTCCATAGCTGTTTCCCTGCAGATGCCTGATCTTGTCTGATCTCAGAAGCTAAGCAGGGTCAGGCCTGGTTAGTACTTGGATGGGAGACCGTCTGGGAATACCGGGTGCAGTAGGCTTCTACCGTAGTCTTTCGAGACTGAAGGTTGCCAACCAGCTGTTTCAGCTGAAATCTTTTCTTTCCCATGATGTCTTTCTTTTCCTTTCCTTCTGCTAAGACATTCTGTCCCGTTGCCTTCACTGTCGTGGCATTCTCCCATTCTGCCCATGTCCTGCATTCCAACAGGTCCTTATGCATACAGATGAACTCTGGCCTTACTTCTGAGTGCTCATCTGATCTATAATCCAGTTTTCAACGGGTGCAGTATTTTGACTCCAGTCAGACCCTTTCAGTATGTCCTTTAAAGGGGTTTCAGTGGATTATTTTCACCTTTCTGGAAGGAAGGGGGGGGGGGAAACCTGCCTTGGTGTTGATTATAAATGATGTGATTGTTCTTTCTCATTGATTAATGAGTGGAACCGCCTGAATGACCATGTCCTTTAGAGTGGTCTGCTTTTAAGAGCTGGAGAATGTGTGCTTCGAGCACTTGGATGAGTGAATCTTTTTCTTCACAATACAAGGCATTTATCATTACAGGCAAGATGTCTCAGAGCAGTAGTCCTGGCACTGGGGTGCTAGCTTTCCTAATTGTCCTGAGCGAAAAGTGGCTGTTTTTACAAGGTCATCAGGGGATGATTGCTGATTTTTTTGGGAAACTCTTTGAACCAGTGAAAATGCCAACGTTGCAAGATAGAATGGAGGATAATAGTATATTAATTGCATGTTTATCCTATACTTTCTCCAAGGAACTCAAGGAAGCACGTTCGACTTGTGCTCTCTCTCTCTCTCTCTCTCTCTCTGGCAATATTGTAGATACTGTTGGGCCCCTTCAGCTATAGAGGCTCAGGGCCCAATCCTATCCAATCTTCCAGTGCTGGTGCAGTTGTGCCAGTGGGGTGTGCTCTGCATCCTGTGGTGGAGGGGCAATCACTTGAGCCACCTCAAGGTTTAGGAACATGTGTTATCATACCATGGGGCTGCATTGTGGCTACACCAGAGGTGGAATTTGGATGGGATTGGGCCCTCAGAGCCTAATCCTATTCCCCACCACTTACAACAATGAAGCCATGCCAAAAGGGCATGTACTGCATCCAGTGGGGGGGGGGGGCAATCAGGAGACCTGCCATATGTAAGTAAAAATATTCTCTACATATCCCTGCGTAAGCTTCCTGCTGACCTATAGGTCTCATCAGACCCATTACAGTTATATAATTGGCATACATCCGAGGAGCGAAAAGAGGCAGGATGGGTTCAGAGAGAGGAGCTAGGATTCTGGTGCAAGTTGCTGCCTCCGAGATCCACCCCGTCCCCTGAACTGCTCCCTGCCCTCCCCCTTCCCACTCATGGCACATCCCTGCTACCACCTTGCCAGGAGTGGTGGAGCCTCTGGGAGTCACCACTGCATGAACCACACTACTGACCATATGCAACAGCGATCCAGAAGTGCATGATGGCGGTCCATAAAGGACCCTTCTCTGCTGGAACTCTAGTTCTGGCAGCGCAGCCCAGGAAGGGTTAGGCCCACATTGTTTCCATATTAAAGTAAACGTTTGGGAACTAAAATTACATCGGTTTGCACCTTCACTTCAGTCATTGGTATGAATATAGGCAACAGTCTGAGGCTCTAAATTACCTCTACAGCAAACATTTCACTGAAAGGTGGGGGGGGGAAGCCTTTACATCAGCCATTTTCAACCACTGTGCCATGGCACATTGGTGTGCTGTGAGTTGTCCACATGTGTGCCACAAGAATTTGGGGGAAGGTCATTTATTAGTAGGGCCAATGGGGGATGTGAGCCCCCCCCCCCACTGGCAGCATGGTGTCAATTGTCAAAAACCTGATGAAGTGCCTTAACAATTTTAGTCCCTTGTCAGTGTGTGGTGAGATAAAAAAGGTTGAAAATCACTGCTTTTATCCTGCAATAAGTGGCATCGTAATACAAAGAAGCCCCTGGGGGCTGGGGGCTAAGAATAGGCCCTCAGTTTGGCTGTACTTGTCGTAAGAGTCGACTAAACAGCCACCGGGTAGATGGGACTCGTCAGCCTAGGAAGGCAGCTCATCTAAGAGAAGGAAACTCTGACCTCAAACCTCCACTGCCTTGTGGCTACATCCAGTTCTGGAAAAGGCTTCAGGAGTCAACCTCGAGGCAAAATCAGGAGCCGGAGTCCCTTAGGCAGTTCATGGCTGAACACAGTCATGTTCTGGCAACTCCTGCGACGCCGCTGGAACCAACCGTATTGGCTTCTGCCTTTCCATTGGACCATTCCAGCGACGTGGAGAGGGGGGATTTGCTGCATGGGTAACAGCCTATCCTCCATACCTTCTTTACCCAGGCTTCGCGCACTGGAGAGGACACTCCAACTTCGCCATACGGCGTCGGCACAACACGGGAAGCAGCAGTTTACCGGTTATAAGTCTTTGCTAAGAAGGAAGGCCCATAGCCAGGGAGACAGACCAGGGACAGACTGCATTTGCTCCCGGTGTGGAAGGGATTGTCACTCCCGAATTGGCCTTTTCAGCCACAAGGTTGCCAATACAATAAAAAATAATACAAAGAAGCCATAACTGAAAGACTTTACTATGGGAACTATTCAGTGACAGAAAACCCGTCCAATCCCCTGTGTATATTGGAGCAGATAGTATATTGGAAGCTGGATTATGTCTGTAAAATTTGGAAATATTTATGTGTTCCTATTGTCACATTCAAGGCAAGCTAATTAATAGTTGGTTCCAGCCATGCAATTTTGAAGATGGCATCCAGGATTGTCATTTGCTTCATATTTAATCCGTTCGGCTTGCACACCTTGTGAGACCCAGTTGCCTGATCTTGGATTTGGCAGGTCTGAAGACAGATTACCAGCAGATGATTCAGAAGGCAAGTGTGAAGCTGACAAGTCTTGCATCACTTATGTATTCCCTTTCTACTAGGGATGTTGTTTCCATGGATATTTCCATTTGTTTTTCCATTATGAGCTTGAAAAACTTTTCCCTAAAGTGAATATGCAGTTTTTGCATCTTTACAGTTTCTGAAGGTACAAATACTAGGTATGATAGCAATGCACAATCATTGTTCAGTTACACACCATTCTCATTCAAACCGCAGCAGGATAATGCTGATCTGAGTTGTCGTGCAATTATTTTTGTGTTCTCCCCTTCATGGATACATCAATACTAGTTGCAAGTCTACTGTTTCTTTTTGGGACAGCTAACCTGAGCTTACTGCTCCAGAAGTGGCAGTGCATGGCTTGAATAATGCATGGTGCGCTGATGGATCTTGCATTAGCTCCCAAGATTTCACTAACTGATGTTCTGAATCGGTGAAAAGTCTCATTCTTTAGTCGAAACTGAAATGTGTAAAAGGAAAAGTTCAGTTCAGTTTGGAAGTTGAATTCTGTGGTGATCATCACACATGCTCTGTGGCTTTTCAGTGTTCCCACAGAATCCTAACATACACTCAGCCTCGCTTGTTATATCTTACATGACATTAAGATCTCCTGTGCTAGTACCGGTGCAATTTTACAAGACATGTCAGTGCTGTCATTTTATACTGGCATGAAGCTGTTGCCAAAGCCTGATATGATGACACAGGTGTTTTGAGTGGTAACATTTGAATTCTAAATACAAGCATTGTGACTCTCTTCTGTGTTGAGGGCAGAATTAATGTGTTTGTCTTGGCATCAGCAATGGAGAAGTGGCTGGGCATAGGCTTAACCCATTCCTGCATGCCAGTTTTCCTTTGTAATCCCTCCCTCTATCTAGGGCTCATCAGGTGGGTTTTTCCAGTCAAATGAGAAAAGGCAACTGAGAGACGAAGTGGAAAGTGATGGGTGAGTGAGGGATTAATCACATACACACTCCTGCTCAACAAATGTGCTTCTGCTGTGCATGCAATTGACAGACCAGCATTTTGCTGCAAAGTGTCCGAGTTCACCCATGGCAGTGACAGGGTCTTACCTGAGAACAAATGTTCCTTCAAGGAGAACATAAGAACAGCCCCACTGGATCAGGCCATAGGCCTGTCTAGTCCAGCTTCCTGTATCTCACTGTGGCCCACCAGATGCCTCAGGGAACACACAGAACAACAATAGACCTGCATCTTGTGCCCAAGGAAGCCTCAACACGCCAAAATTCCCCATGTTGGCGCCAGTGCATCACTACGTGGGGAGTTAGGTAGGACTGGGCTGTTAGTGTAACCTAAATCTGAGCTTCCCACAGCTCTTATGACAGTTGCCAAATTCTGTTTTTTTTTAGGAAAGGACACGGCTGGCCCACCTACAAAAAGACACTCTTGCGACTCCCAAAACCATCTACCACGTAGCATTATGTATCTGCAAAAGAATTGTGATTCAATCTATGAATAGAACAATAAGAAAATATTATATTTCTATAGTTATATTTCACATATTTTAACTGGGATGTTTCTTCTCTTTCCTGTGTTGTGCAACAAATTACAGCAGTGGTATCATCAGAGTTGTTTACACCTTCAAAATAATCAGGAAAATGCAGCTGTCTTGCTTCCCCTAATGCATCTTTTGAATTCAAATGTTCTCTAATGATGTGTTTCCCCACCCCTGCAGTGCCAGAAGCAGGCACACTGCTATCAAAAATCCACCATTGAGAACAGAGCCTAGCGTGCTTGGAGATGCTAACCTGGTGAGCGGGCTTGCTCTTCAGCTGAATAGAAAATACTCAGGGCATTCAGAGAAGGCTTAATTAAAATCTGTGGCAGAATTAAAATGAGATGAACATTAATGCAAAGTTGGACAAACCAGGGAGTGTACCCCTGGAAAGGGTGGAGAAAGGCATGTGATAGAGCTTATGTTTGAATTGATTTTGATCTGTTGTGCACACATAATAGAAGATTGGGATTTTTATTAAATGGACTCATTTAAAGGGCAATCCAAACCCCGTCAAAGCTAGACTGGTTCAAATGTGCAGCCATGCATGCGATACCATCTTCTTGGAGAGCTTTATCATCTCAAAAAATTGTATAAGTCAGTGTTGGGTCTGGGACCCATCAGTAGGTCATGACCCAGTTTTTGGTGGTTCGTGAAACGGACAGGGTGCATCAAGGGTTAGACTAGCTGCTACTTGGGGGTAGGAGCAATGCATCCCAATCACCATTATAATCACACCCCTTGGCAGTCATAAATCAGGCATCAGCCTCTCAAGGGCCTCTAAAAAGTTTGGGAACCAGAGATTGTTGGATTGCAATCTCTTGCAAGTGCACTCGTGGCAAAATCGAGGTGAGAATCAAAATCTTTCCTTTGATGTATTGGCTTTAGGAACTCTTGACATCACCATGCTTTAAAAAAAAAAAATTCCATGGACATTTTGGGACAGTAAAGTCTTGGATTACAGTTGTGTTACCTGCTAGGCTGCATATTCTGATATGATAATTCCTGTTATTTTAAGGGTTTAACAGTGCTTCCAGGTGAGAATGCATAGTTTAAAAATAAAATTCCATGAGTATCCCAGAAAAAGGCAAGTATTTTTCTGGGAGACTAATCTGTTGATCAAGGCAAAGTAGCCAGTCAACATGTTCCACACTAGTCATGTGGACAACAAGGACCAGCACAGATCGAAGCATTGTGCAGGCCTGGTTTCTAAGGATTAGCAGTGTTGAAACACGGCTTCAGGCCCCCACTTCTGTTTGGCAGGAAGTAAGAATTAAGTGCTACTACTCTAGAGCAGGGGTGTCCAAAGATTTTGGCAGGAGGGCCAAATCATCTCTCTGACACTGTGCCGGGGGCGGAGGGGGGGAAAGAATTAATTTACAATTAAAATTTGAATAAATTTACATAAGTTTACATAAATGAATATATTAAAGATGAACTTATATGAACGAATGAAGGTCTTGCAATAGCTCAATGCCTATAAAAGGCCTTGCACAAAGCAAGGCTGGCCTTTCCTTTGCTACCGCTGCTGCATCACAGATGTGAAACAACAAACAGTGGAGGGAGCCGTCATCCCACAGCTTACGCGAGAGGTCAAACAGTCGCCCTCATGCTGAGAGAAGTTGCATTGGGCCAGTACGGGCTTCAACAAATCTCCGGAGGGCCAGAGGCTCATTGGAGACTGGAGGCTCCCTGAGGGCCGCATTGAGAGACCTTGAGGGCTGTAAGTGGCCCCCGGGCCGGGGTTTGGGCACCCCTGCTCTAGAGACTGAGCATGCGGCAAAGAATATATCCAAGTGTGCAGTCCTGTGGGTACAGACTGCTCCATCCACTCTCTTAAAGGAGACCAACGAGCTCACAGTCCTCACAAATAAGCTTGACCCCAGTTGGAACTGTCTTTTCATTTCCCCTTCATAACTTACCTTCCAGCAGCAGTGATTAGAGCTGGAAGAGGACTGTTCCTTGGGCAAGAGAGACCCAGTGAAGGTAGTCTTGGCAAGAAGATTCAAGTGTGGAATCCGATCCTCCAGGTCTCCTCATCTTTCCAGTATATCATCGTAACAGGAAAAGATCAGTCACCTGGAATAGGGGTCAGCTTTAAAATGAGCTAATTTGGGCCCAAACAGAACCCAAACATATCTACTTGCTTTAGGAGACCTTGTTCCACACTGCAGGAATCATTGCTAGCTTTTATTTATTCAGCATGTTTGGTTTATTTATTCAGCATGTCTAGCCTAGTTTGGTTTATTTATTTTAATAAATAATTTTAATAGTTTGGTTTATTTATTCAGCTAGCATGTTTATTTATTCAGCATGTCTAGCCTAGACGTCTTTAAAAGGGGATTGGACGAGTTTCTGGAGGAAAAATCCGTTATGGGGTACAAGCCATGATGTGTATGCGCAACCTCCTGATTTTAGAAATGGGTTAAGTCAGAATGCCAGATGTAGGGGAGGGCACCAGGATGAGGTCTCTTGTTATCTGGTGTGCTCCCTGGGGCATTTGGTGGGCCACTGTGAGATACAGGAAGCTGGACTAGATGGGCCTATGGCCTGATCCAGTGAGGCTGTTCTTATGTTCTTATGGTTATTTTAGATGGTTGTAATGGTTTCTCCTGTTTATTTACATGTTGTTGTTTTATGTGAACCGCCTTGGCGATCCTTCTTGACTGAAAGGCAGAGTAGAAATTAAGTTGATGGTGATGACAATACACATTTGATTGCAGCCAAGAAGAAGGAATTCTTGTGTGTTGATGTGATTTTCCATGCTGAGAACTTTAATGATAACAATTTGCAGCCTCTTCCTCCCACCTTTCCCGCCACCGCAGTTATTATTACACCTGCAATATATTATGAGCAGTTGCCCACTGGTGTTTAAAATCTGTCAAGTGACAGGCTCATGGGAGCAAATACACTGCTGTCAAAGAAGTAATGGATTAAAGGGAGAGAAACATATGTGAACTGAATTATAGGGGTGGGAGGGGGTAAAGCATTAGGGAGTCTTCAAGTTTTTGTCCCATGTAGCTTTCTCTTTGTGGAATTGCATAGCAGGCAGGAAGAAAAAAAAGAAGGAAGTCCACAGTGGCTCACCTATACCACACATAGACAAGAGCTGCTTTATCGCCATTTTTGTTGTGCTAGCTGCTGAGCAGACACATTATAAGGCACAAACCTATAACATTATATATCTCATCATCTAGGAGGATCAATAGAAATGAAAATTATGATTCTTAAGGGTCTTCATAGTCCCTAGTTGATATTATATTTTCTCCTGTGTTCTTGCAAAGCCGCACCTGAAGTTCTGGTCCTATCAGTTTGCTTTCTGTGTAAACAATTGAGCGTTGTGGCATGTATATAGATTCCAGTGTTGTTGCTTTTTGTTTGACTTCATGTGCTTCATTTTATGCTTTTTTCCCTCCCCACCCATAGATTTGCATATGTAAATGCAGGCAGCTGAAGCAAAGAGAATTTTGAGCAACAACATTTGCCTCATCATGTTTCCCAGTGGAAACACCTACACACTTCTTTTTTGCTGAATGCAAAATTGCCTTGAAGAGTTGGCAGTCTCGTTTAGCAGGATGATGTCAGTGAACTTCTTAGAGCCCAGTCCTAACCAACTTCCCAGTGCTGATGCATGCAGAATCTTACCTCCTCTTCTGTCCTTTACTGATCCCCCAGTTTGGCCCACTCCTTCCATGAACCAATTCCTCTACCATCTTATCTGTACTGAAGGACCAGTCAAGCTGCTCCGGCATGGGTATGGAGCTGCTGGTGGCTCCATAGTGCGTAACTGCATCTTGACATTTGCACCGTTGCAATGCAACTAATTGTAACAGATCACTAGATCCACTGCCATAAGTTCCCCATTGCACTGGGGTTAATCTTATTCATTTTCTGTGTGATTTGCACAAGAACAGTCAATGTTCTCAGACACAGGTTCCTAAGTGGTGTATCAAACACATCTATCAAAGGGTTTTTAGAGGTGATAACCCAGCACCTAGTCTCTCACCTTAGTGCCCACTGCTAGCACCCAAACTACTCATTAATAAGGCTCATGTGATCTGCTCTGGCATACAGAACCACCCATGTAAATCACTGCTCTAGAAATTTTAATTGTATTTCACTTCTCAGTCACAGTTTCTTTTGCTCACAGTACTGTATACTTTTCTGGAAGGTAGATGTTTAAAATAAATCTCTCCATGTGTCGTCTATCCAGATGAATTTTGTGCAAAGCTAGAAGAGAAATTCTTACGGCACTGAATGAGCACAAAGCGGAACACAGTCTAGACAAATTTGGCTTGCATTTGTCAAATGTGCTGATGGTCTTACATTAGGACTGCTATCCATCCTGGTAGTAAATGGGTCAAATCCTCCCTGCCAAGGTACTAGAGCTACCTTTTGATATGCTATCACAGTATATTTCTCTACTCCATTGAATAAACTCTACTCATGTGTTGCAGATCTTTTAGACGAAGTGTCATTCAATGTGTTTGTTCCAGCCTACATCAGTCTTGTGTCAACAGTAGCAATCATACTGATCTGCCTCTGAACACTGTTTCTCCCTGCTATTTTGTCTCAACACAGAGGATGCACAGCACCAGGCGAGGCGGAAGCTACAGGACTAGGCAGCTGGGCACACTAGTGGCACAGTGTGGGAAAAGAGCAAGTGTTGTCCAGTTGTCTAGACAATGCAGGCGTACTTCTCCGATTCCGACCTGTGCAGCACATTACAGAAGCTAGGCAGGCATTCCTGCATTACTTAGGGCCCAATCCTATCCAGCTTTCCAGTGACATAGCAGCTGTGCCAACAGAATATAGACTGCATCCTGAGATGGGGGGGACAGTCACAGAGGCCTCCTCAAGGTGTTTTTTCCCTTTACCTCCAGGCTGCATTGCAGCTATATCAGTGCTAGAAAGTTGGATAGGACTGGGCCCTTAGGCAACTGAGAAATGCTTATTATCATCTCTTGTAGTCTTGCTATCCCTGTGAAGCTGCAGCAAAGCATGGGACGATAGGAAGCATTGTCCAGTTGCCTAGGCAATGTGGAGATCCACTTCCTTCCCCTGCTCAATGGGAACTTTGCCTTGCTTTGAAATGGGGGCAACTTCAGGGACAATCCATGCCAAACTGCTTCCTGAACCCCCCCCTTTCTGCCCCATCCCCTAACCCTACTAGTGTACAACCTCCCTGACTATGTGCACACACACTTTCCAGTGAAGACAGCTTACCTCTGAATTTGTTTAGTGGCAATGATGACCACCCACCCACCCCATGGGCTTCTCTTACATGTATGCTGTCATCCAGCACCACTAGTTCTCCTAGTAGCCAGTGGAGGGAAGGCTGAAAGTGGAATCTCCCAGCCTGCCCTCCACTGGCCACTATTGGAAGCAGTTGAAGGCTATCTCTCCTCACTCTTCTCTTATGAGCTACTCCACAACAGTTGCGTGCCTGCCATAGGCTGACCTGGGGCAAATGCACCGAATGCCAGCCTCTAGGGTCCTGCAGAAGCTTCTCTGAGGCTCCCGACAGGAGTGGAAACTGTGCTTCTGGTTTGCCGGAAGCACGGGGGAACCTCACAGAAGTTTCCCCGGCATGGGAGGAGGTTGTGCGAGGCTCCGTGAGCCTTTGGTAAGTAGGGGGGACAGATTTCTGCCCGAGGGGGGCAGCGATCACCTGTGGTGGGGGCGGCATCACAGAGCTTTGCCCCGGGTGCGGAGCTGCGGAGGTCCGCGGCTGCTCCACAAGAAAAAGATGGACCTGGCCTCCAGGTGGGTGGCAGATCAAGAGGTGGTGGATGAATGTAGAGCAGTGATTCTCAAACTTTTTAGCACTGGGACCCACTTTTTAGAATGGCAGTCTTTCGGGACCCACCAGAAGTGATGTCATTAACTGGGAAATGATGTCATGGCTGGAAGTGACATAATCAAGCAGGAAACATTTTAGTATTCTCCACATGCCAAAATCAAATCCAATTAAGAGTTTACAATAAGTTTAAATATTTATTTAAAATAAAGAAGAACCCTTTTAACCTTCCCAAGCAGTTGCTGAACTGTTAAAAAAAATTCCCCAAATGTCCAAAAAGCTGCAATCCTATCCACACTTATCTGAGAGTAAGCCTCATGGACTATCTTTGTTAAAAGTACATATATAGTAGCCTGTTAAAAGTACAGATCTGTAACATTTCCCCAGTTGCAGTCACATCATATGGTAGCAGCAAGTCTAATATATTAAAAAATAAAATACACATTAAAATGAATGGGAACCCACCTAAAATTGGCTCGTGACCCACCTAGTGGGTTCCAACCCACAGTTTGAGAAACAGTGATGTAGAGTATACGGAGCCCCCTGCTACTTCACCCAGCCCCATCTGAGGTTAAGTTTTCAAATTACCTCATGGCTATGCTGGCCCTGGGCTGCAAATACTTCAGTTTATTTGGACAATTAACAACATCAGCATGTGTGCCTAGACCAGGGGTGTCCAAAATTTTTGGCAGGAGGGCCACATCATCTCTCTGACACTGTGTCGGGGGCCAGGGCAAAAAAATTAATTTACATTTAAAATTTCAATAAATTTACATATGTTTACATAAATGAATATATTAAAGATGAACTTATATGAATGAATGAAGGTCTTGCAATAGCTCAAGTCCTATAAAAGGCCTTGCACAAAGCAAGGCTGGCCTTTCCTGGAGGGAGCCCTCATCCCACAGCTCACGTGAGAGGGCAAACGATCACCCTCACGCTGAGAGCAGTTGCATCGGGCCAGTGTGGGCTCCAGCAAGTTTCCAGAGGGCCAGAGGCTCATTGGAGACTGGGGCCTCCCTGAGGACTGCATTGGGGGTCCTCGAGGGCCGTAAGTGGCCCCAGGGCCGGGGTTTTGGGCACCCCTGGCCTAGACTATGCATACGTAAATAATAACTTCCAGCCTGCATGGAACCACAGATTTAGGAATGGAAAAACTACAGATTTGCACCATCCCTATTTTCCTCTTGCATTACTTTGCTACATGAAAAAGCACTTATTGGAACACGATTTCTCAAATGTTATTACCTGCAGAAAGGAACTCCATAAATTAAAACACCAAAATACAGGCTGTTTTCCATGTACTGTACATTCTCACTTGTACGGATTTCTTAAAATTTTGAATGTCAGAGAGCCAGTTCCCATAATAAATTAGGTATTTGCACTGATACCTGTGATTATTTATTGTGATGTTGCAACCTTTGCTCAGTTTGTAGTGCTGGCTAATTATATTTGGTCGTGTCAACTCATTAGCCTAAGTAATGATAATTAATTTTCTCAAGTGACTTTAAGATGGATTGTATATTCATATGAGAACCACAGAATGCTGGGGTAACCTTTCAGTACATGAAACATGTTTGTGAATGCCATCACAGCCTTTGCTATAGTTTTAGATAATGCTTTTAATCTAGCCATTCAAAACCTCAAATAACTTTAGAGAGGATAAGGAGTAAGATCAGTTCAGTTCTTCAGTTCTTCTGTCTGTTCAAAGCACAGTGAAATTATCCAGTTCTGCAAGGAGAGAGAGAGAACATCAAGTCAAAATTTAGGATGCTTTTTTGGCAGACTGATAGCTGATTCACAGGCATGTGCCCATGTTCACAGAAGCATTCAGTCATGGCCTGGAGAGATAAATGAATCATTGGAGAACAAGAAACCTTCTCCATATCATCCCTCTCATCATGTTTTTCAGTGGAATCAGTTTGCATTTTCAGCTGTCAGTCATCAAAGAGTGAGAAAGATACAAGTGTGTGTAAATGAGGTGGTAGGTGCTGGAAAAAGCGTAGGCCCTTGGACATAAGAACAGCCCCACTGGTAGTAGTAAATCTTTATTACGGTCATAAGACCAGCCACATATAGAATGTCAAAATATATAAGCATATATATAAATATACAAAGATATGCAATATATTATTATGATTAGGTTTAAAACAATAAAACAATTTATCATTACGTTTATGTTTAAACATAAATGAGCCCCACTGGATCAGGCCATAGGCCCATCTAGTCCAGCTTCCTGTATCTCACAGCGGCCCACCAAATGCCCCAAGGAGCACACCAGATAACAAGAGACCTGCATCCTGGCGCCCTCCCTTGCATCTGACATTCTGACATAACCATTTCTAAAATCAGGAGGTTGCGCATACACATCATGGCTTGTACCCCGTAATGGATTTTTCCTCCAGAAACTTGTCCAATCCCCTTTTAAAGGCGTCCAGGCCAGTCGCCATCACCACATCCTGTGGCAAAGAGTTCCACAGACCAACCACACGCTGAGTAAAGAAATATTTTCTTTTGTCTGTTTTAACTCTCCCAACACTCAATTTTAGTGGATGTCCCCTGGTTCTAGTGTTATGTGAGAGTGTAAAGAGCATCTCCCTATCCACTCTGTCCATCCCCTGCATAATTTTGTATGTCTCAATCATGTCCCCCCTCAGGCGTCTCTTTTCTAGGCTGAAGAGGCCCAAACGCCGTAGCCTTTCCTCATAAGGAATATGCTCCAGCCCCGTAATCATCTTAGTCGCTCTCTTTTGCACCTTTTCCTATTCCACTATGTCTTTTTTGAGATGCGGCGACCAGAACTGGACACAATGTTCCAGGTGTGGCCTTACCATAGATTTGTACAACGGCATTATAATACTAGCCGTTTTGTTCTCAATACCCTTCCTAATGATCCCAAGCATAGAATTGGCCTTCTTTGCTACCGCCGCACATTGGGTCAACACTTTCATCAACCTGTCCACCACCACCCCAAGATCTCTCTCCCATCAGCCTATATCTAGTTTTGATTTTTTGCCCTAATGTGCATGACTTTACACTTACTGACATTGAAGCGCATCTACCATTTTGACAGTTGATACCAGGTGATAGGGAAGTCTTTCTGAGGTACTGAGATCGTGTTTCACAAGTGCATATCATCACTGTGGTACACATCACGGAGTGATGACAATTCAGGTGAGACATTGTCCTAACTGAGCAAACCCATCTGTGTTAAGGCACAAACCTATGCATTGCAATTCAGAAGAAAATCTTGTTGTGTTCAGTGAGGTTTACTCTTAGGATTGCAGTCCCAAGTGGACACTTGCTGAGGGGCTTGGGAGTGCTTCTGCCACCAGTTGGGAACACTGTGTCACCACTGTAAGCAAGGATATTATCAGGTGCCTCCACACACCTCTCCCTGTGAATTGTGGTAGAGAAATGGAGGTGGGTGAAGTATGGGGGGAGAAAGAATGCCCTGAATCTAGGGGTGGGGGCAAAGTTTACCTGTGTGCTCTGCATGCAGATATGTTCCACACTATAGAGTTCCTGCCAGTGGAAGGTGGACCACCCAGGATCAGATAGTGTGGGCCGGGCTTGCCTCCCCCTGCAATTCTGTACCCTTGTGCTGTACTCCGCTTTTTGAATAGGAGTAAGGGACACCCATTCACTTAATAGAGATGCTCTTGAGGACCTCACATGGATAGAGACAAAACTTGTCCATAATGATCCCTGTGTCTGGTGAGTGTTAGATTTTGTACCCTCTGACCCGTGAGCCAGATGGCGTCTTGCCTGATTTGTCCCATAGAACTAAATGAAAGTCACTAAGAAGCAAACCAGCTCTTATAAGTCGAACTCCAGCCTGAGTTCTTTTCAGAGACAATCTTGCATGTATGAGGATGCATTCAGACAGCCTTTGCAACTTGTTTCTACAATGTACTGTATACGTTCTGAATGTTCAACTAGGCTATTGAGATCAATGTGATTGTGTGATAATCCTATTTAAATATCAGATAAATCTCCTTTTGTGCTTTATAGTTATCACCAATACCTAAATGGATAGCAAGAAACTCATTTTGGTGGAACTATGCTAAAAGTATCTGAGTGGTACTTTTGGGAGACAATGGGAGGAGAGGGAGAGATGCAATTCTGCATTTTGAAGTTGGTACACCTGAACCAATAGGCCTCTGCTTAGTGATATTTCTCAGTTACTGTTATTCCTAACAGTATAGTTGCCTCCATTTGCCCCAAGAAGACAACTAGTAGAAGTCTATAAAAAGGGGTAAGGTGATGCTGTTGTTATACAACCACCCCTCCTGTTGCTGCCCCCCAAGGTAATCTGCAACAAGGTTGTAGAGCAGGAGTGTCAAACATAGGACCCGTGGGCCGGATGCGGCCCTTGGAAGCTTTTTATCTGGCCCTCAGGCTCTCACCTGCTGAGCAGTGCTGAGGTGTTACTGCTAAAAGGACAGCCCACAGGAAAATTGGGCTCTCTCATATCGTGAAATATGATCAAGTTTTGGGTGTTTTCTGTCATTTGCAGCTAATGAGTTCTTAAGTGAGAAAAAGTGCTTATTTTTGGTTATGACTTGTTTAATGACATCATTTTCTGCCTAATGACATCACTCCAGGGCCCTCAGCAGGCACGCTGAATGCTGTTCGGCCCTTGGTATGAAACGGGTTTGACACCCCTGTTGCAGAGGGTACGTTCCAGGTCCATAGCTATCTGAAAGCATCCTCATACACAGAATTATCCCCCCCCCCATGCCAAACTGCTGCCAGAGGAGGCTGTCTGAATCGTGATGGTGTTAGAATCATGGAACTGTGCTATAAGGGTAATGGCAGAGGTGGGAAAAGATGATTGGCAGAAAGAAAGCTGTTCTGGTGTGCTTTGAAACCATGTTTGAAATGATGTGTGAAATGTCTGTGTCGGCTCAGTGCAAAGAGAACAAAGGATTCAGCCAGCATGTTCAGCCAGACTGATCATAGGGAACAGGCACATGGTGAATGTTAAGTAAATGTACTGAGCAAATAAAAATGGTAGTGCAGGAAAGCATCGGAGATACTGACGATGCAGCAATGATAGAGTTGTTGAGGAAGATAGCCGGATGTTGTCAGGGGTGGCCGTCTGGAGGAAAGGCAGCACCAGATGGGAAACCAGCAATAAATAGACTGTCTAGTTTGTCTTTGTGTCAAGTTATGAGCTGCCTAAAATCCAGGTCAGAGGCTTTTTAGAGCCAGGTCGAACCCTACTGATCCTTTCATTCCATCTGACCACTATTGAGCTAGAAGCTGCAGTTCCACCCCCTAGCACTGATGCTGCCGAAGTGCAGCAGAAAGCAGAGCTCCTTTGTCCTATGAGCAGCTGTTGGTAAAGGCACTTTGATCTCCTTAGCAGAAGCCCTGATTATGACCCCTGGAACTGTGTTGGTTCTGTGGCAGTCAGCAGTGCTTCATTCTAGTTTGCGTGAATCGGATTCACCCAATAGAGTACATGAAGTGCGTAGTAAAACTTTTCCTTCTGTACTTGAGCTGCGAAGACCATCCCTGAGCATACAGTGGACAGATGTGCTTTACAATGCAATCGTACGCATGTTTATTCAACAGCGAGCCCCACCTAGGCACATTTCCTAGTAAGTTTGTTTAGTAGAGTTACTGCCTTCATGTGTGAACTGGACAATCATTTATTTATTTGCATTTTTATACCGCCCTTCCTCCACAGAGCTGAGGGCGGTATACACAGCTGCTCCCCTCCTTTTGTCCTCACAACAACCCTGTGAGGTAGGTGAGACTGAGAGAAAGTGAATGGCCCATGGTCACCCAGAAAGCTTTATGGCTGAGGGGGGATTTGAATCATGGCTGGAAAATAACGTTGTGGAAGCTCCCTGAAATAAATAAGCAGATATAAAACAAGACTAGTGCCTGTCTTGTTAATTCATGTTTGCATGCAAGTTTGGTTGAATTTCTTTAGATCGCTTTAGTACCATTTCAGTGATATTTACTCCTTTTGTTTATGCAATGGAAGCTTCTGTGAAAATCAATGCCTTATTATGAAATCCAAGGTGTATTTTTGTGTGCCTGTGGCACTATGATAAGGAATATATCTGTCCTAGAAATCTCTGTACTAGAAAAATAACTTGAAAGTTTTGTGTAAGAAAATAATCAATTGACTTCTCAGCAGGAGTAGGTTATAAAAGAGGATGACCTCCATGTACGCCACCCTAAGCTCCCCGAAGGAAGGCCAGGATACAAAATTTAGGAATTTGGGGGGAAGCCAAAATGACTTTTGTTTAGATCAGTGAAATGCAGTATATCAGGGTCTTCAATAGTCTTTGTTTTTATGAAGTGGATATTGGTTTAATGATGCATTAGCAGTGCAGAAAATATTGACTGCCTGGCATGCATTTGTGTACCCTGTGCTGGACTACTCCAATGTCACATAAGCAACCTAGGACCAAACAGGCAGGCGGACCTCATTCTCCCTAGTCTGAGGCTAGCATCCTGAGTCCTACATTGTGTTGTGTTCTTTTGTTGCATCTTGGTAATAGAGTAATCATAGTAAAGTAAGTCATTGCGACCGCTTAGATGGAGGATAATATGGTTTCCCCCCAAAAAAACATTTTTATGAGTGACTTTGATGAATCAACCTGTCACTGGTACAGCATTTGATAAGGTCAACCATCACCATTTTCTTTGAAATTACCCAGCACAGCCTTTTGATAGCGCTTGTTAAATTCTTATGGTCAGTGGTCAGGAAGGAGAGGAAAAGTGCATTACCTTGCACAGCGAGAGAGTGATCGGAGGGTATGTGGTATAAGTCTGTTACGGAAGGTCAGCAAACCTGGGCCTGGCAGCTGCCTGGATAGGAGATCACCTGGAAAGTAAACCATGTGTTGGCTCTGGAGAGAAGCAGAGAAAAATGTGATAAATTAAGTAAAGAAACTTTGATTTGCCGCAACTTCCTTAACCCCTAGGGTTTAATGTAAGGTATACAGTAGAGTGCTATGTCCAGTGGGGGAGGCTTTAATGAAATATTTTGAAAAGGGAGCATTTGGATATTATATTGGGGTGAACATGAACAGAAATAAAGATGGTTATTTCTGTAAAACGACCAGTGCATGGTGTGATCCTGCTCCAAAGCACTCACCAAGAGGGTAGGAGGGACTGCCCTGCGCATTGCTTTTTTCCATGCGGTAGCTTGCCTTTTAGCAGGTTACTTCCTGTGATTCAGCCCAATACGAGGATTAAAAGTGGTCTGCCTTACCAGGTGGGAAAGAGGATTGTTGAGTACTTAAGTGAAAAGCTTTGAATGCTCAAGAGATCTATACAAATCCTTATTATATTAGAAGATAGTGATATAGAGTTTCTGACTGCACCTGGAAACGACCAGAGAACATTATACAGCACAAATCCAATAAAGTCTTCCTGCCCAAATACATAGAGTGAATTTATAATAATGTACATCTTCACACAGAAGGTTGTACATAATGTGGCTCTGTGATGTATCTATGAAGTTCTCCTGCTCTTAAAGTGCTATTCTTATAGTTTCATCTCTTAGGACAGTGGTTATGAGTACATCAGTCAAGACTGCAAGATTTGCCTTCAGCTACACTTTGAAAGAGTAGGCATTCTCAAAAGTAATCCCAACTGGAACATACCTTTGGCCAGGAGAGCCAATTAGTCTGGAATTGCAAGCCAGTCATTCAAATTCTTCCTCTTCTAAGATATATACAACTTTTGGTCAAGTTTTTAATGAATGCTAGAGAGGTTTCAGCAGGTTGAGTCCAGGATAAGGACAAACCCTTAAATTACCTGATAATATGACATAATAATATGTATGGCCTCTGCTACACTTTTCATGTACCCCGTCATGGCCTGAGAGCTCATTTCAAAGCAAGGTCCTCCTTGCCTCCTACTGAAGCGTTCATGGATGCAAGCATTCTTTCCAACCCCCAGTCCTGCCTCTATTGAGAGTAGGCTACATGCCATTGTCTGGGAAGGAGGCAGTTGCTGCATGCTTAAATGTAAGGTAAGGAAATCCTCATCAGTGGTGTCACTGGGGAGTGTGAGCTGCAGTGGGTGACACACATGGGGAGTGACACACAAAAAAATTTAAAATTTTTAAAATCTTGGAGTTTTCGAATAATACTATCATGTTATATATCATTTGATGCATACTTTCATGCAGAATTCAGTGGAAAAAAAACACATTGAAATATCTCAATTCTATCAAAAGTTATAGCCAAAAAACCAGCAGGGTGGGAGAATGCTACATCACCATGCCCACCCCCTGCGACATTGCTCCGCCCACTGCGTGAGAGGAGTTCCATCATGGGGGTGATGCTTTGGCCTCCTGCACCGGGTCACTTACAGCCCAATCCTGAACTGCCCAGGGCACGGGACTGCAGCGGCACCGAAAATGGCCGCCGCCGCATCCTTCGCACTACAGACAGCCCCTGGCGGCTCCTCGGGAGAAGGGAACTTTTGTCCCTGCCCAGCGGTAACCCAGCATCAGCCAGCGCTGGGCTACCACCAATGCTCACTCAGTGCTAGGGCCCACAAACGTGCCTTATGGTACGTTTGCAATAGTGTGCACCGGCAGTAAGCCAGCGCGCACTGTTCAGGATTGGGCCCTTAAACTGTGGTGACGCCACTGGTTCTCATCTTGAATTCTAGGCTGTAGAAGTCAATAGCAGCCAAGTGTCAATGTGGCATAATGTGGGAGAACTATGCTGGCCTCTCAGAGAGCCAGTCTGCTCATACGGATCACTCAGACTGCAATCTTATGGATACTTTCCTGGGAGTAAGCCCCATTGAACATACTGGAACTTACCTTGGAGTACACATGCATAGAATTGTGCTGTTAGCAGCTAATTTCTTACAGCCTTCCAATCAGAGTTTTCTGTTAGTCAACATGTACTGAAAGCTTCCATCTTCAGCTTCCATCTTCAGCTCCATGAAATCAACTAAAATCCTAATCAGAGCATCGCCTTATTGGTGATATTTATAACACAGTATACAGTATGTACTTTTGGGGTTGGGGGAGGAGGGGAGATCTTCAGTTGCAGAAACATAATTCCTAGCAAAATAATGCCTTATTTGGAAGCATGTTTTACGGAGATTGTCATCGAAGATTCTGTGGTTGGAATGTTGGAGCAAATTTGCTGTAAACAAAGCAAGAAAACCATAAAAGATGGTTTTAATGGTTGTGCTGCTGTCTCATTTTCTCTAATTACAGCAATCTCAGTGATGATTGAATGGGATTAATAATTAACTACTGCAAGATTTCATTTTGTTCTGTTTTAGTCCTTAAATTAAAGATTTACACAGTTGGCAATATTTAATTAATTAACCCCTACGAGATTCATAAAAGAAAGCCATTTGGATCCAACATAGAATCATCTGCTTGGTCGTCACATGTGAAGAGTTTGAGAACCATTCATGACTGTAAAACAAAGGAGAATGAAAGAAAAAACTGAAAGGGTGAATTTGAATAATTATGTATTTGAACGTGTAGGCCGTCCCATCTACAAAGGCTACAGTGAAATGTGATGACTGTCCACATTAACTTGTAAATGAATGTTGACCCAGATGAATTTTGTTCATGTCTAAAATTGCAGAGATATATCAGTGAATGTTGTCAGTCACCTGCAGGAGTTGTCAGCATTTATCAGCGTATGTTTGACAAGATAAGATGTACACTGGTGAATTCTCACGTTTTCAATATTTGCCTGGGATTATCTCCAGTAGCATATGAATGTTGACATTCAGTCAATGTGGGGCATTCCATGTATTAAAGCACATGTATTAAAAGGCATAGTGATTGTTTAATTGAAATTGCTTGAAGCCAGCCAAAATGAGGTCTTTTTAGGAGATTCTTTGTCAACCCTTCATAGAAACAATTCCATTTCTTAAATGACAAAATGTGCTCTCTTGCCAGATCATGCATGGTGGTACAGGGGAATTTGCTTGCTTTTACACACTGTGATGGGTCATAGAGAAATGTCTTAGATTTGTGGGGACCAAGTTTTGTCTTTGGTAAAAACATCTTGGAGCTTCTCCAAGCTCTCATTTTACTAAGGATAAATTTGGTTTTGCCTTCAGTGTCATAGAATTTGGCTTTCCAAGTGTAAACAGGCCAAAGTAGCAAGAGATCATAGTTCCCATCCCAAGTAATGCCTTGGATGACAAGTTACTGAACTGGAAAAGGCTGGGAACAGCTGTCTTGCCTAATTGTCCAATCTGTAAATAAGTAATTAGATTACAGGTTGAGTCTCATTTTTCATGTGAGTTCTCAGAACTCATTTTGGATGACAAAATGATTTTTGGATGATAAAAATCGCACTATAGCAAATCCATTTAAAAAACAAAGTCCCATTGCTCCAGTGATTTAAAAACAGCCTTGCTGACCTTTGTGATGTTAAGATAGTCATTAAGACAACAATCCAACAATCAGTCTCTCTCCAGGTCCTTAGAAAGGATTATCTGTTCAGGGGGAAGGGAGGGGGTCGCTTGGAGAGAGATTGATTGATGGATGGATTGTCAGCTGGCTGCCTCTCTCTAACTATTGTAAAGAACTGTTTTCCTTTCATTTAAAGGGACCTTCTCATCCTGTTGAGATAAAAATCTCTACAACAGTAAGAAAAGCATTTTAAAGGGGTGCATTTTTCCCCTTCTCCAGGGATCAGCATATTCCTTCTCATTTGCAGTGGCCATTCGTGTTGAGTCAAATCCGTGTTTAAAAAAATTAGTGTATAACAAGGTTAGACCTGTATTGTGAGTCTGGCTCAAAGGGGGGGGGGGGAGCAGGGCAAGAGCTAAAAAATAGCTTCAACTCAGAGGGCCAAACTAGACTCATGGAGTAAACACGTGCATGTTATACATCTGTTTTTCCTTGCACGTTTAAAGTGGGGGTGGGTGGTTGGAATCTACACCAAAGGGAAGTGCACAGGGAAGGGTATGAAATCCCTGCATTTGCACTTCTGATCAGAATTACCCCAGTCTGGCTCCAACAGACAGACAACATATACAGGCATGCGCCGCTTAACAACCGTTCACTTAATGATGGACTGCATATATGATGGTAGTCAAAGCACAATAAAGATGCTCTTAATGAGGCAATCGCGTCTCCCATAGCCTGCAGCAGAATGTCTGTTTACACAACGGAGAGGCTCTTAATGCACAGAAGAGGCTATTATCTCCAGTAACCTGTGCAGCCAGCTAGTGTCTGGCAGGGAGTGTCTGTTTATACAACCAAGGCAATACATTGGACTGAATGTTTGCTTAATGACCTAATAGCATGACAACGGGGATTGGAGAACGTGTCCCTGTCAGTAAGTGGCGTACACTTGTACATGGTTGCCCTGCTACTCTATTTTGGCCCTAAGACAGCCTTCCAAATTTATGACGACTGGGAAGGGGCTGGTGGCCAGTCAAAACTTCCCTCCTGGGCCAAAGAGCAGCTATGGGGTGGGGTGGGGGGTGGATGATCCACATCAAGACCATGACAGGGAGCAAAAGATTAAAGCTCCTCCTTTTTCACAGTGAATCCAAACCAAATTGAGTCCCAATACAGCTGCTATTGTGTCTGGCTGCAAACTGAGGGCTTATACTGGCCCATGGTCTGACTTTTTCAGTGAAGGTAACTGTGTCCTTGAATGGCTGGACAAACTGGACATTGACATTTGATCTAGTCTAATTGATATATAAGTCAATGTAGTATATGCCACACGTTAAATAAATAAACAGCTGCTATAGACGTCCTTATAAAAAACAGACCTGCATGTACATGCCTCAGTGTAGCTATCTGCTTTTTTTTCTTCAGCCACAAGAATGCACCTTTTCATCCTGAATTAAAATCAGAAGCACACGTCATTCATACTTGGAAACATTCACTTTTACCTGCCTTCTAAGGAGTCTTCCCCCCCACCATGACTGTTCTCAGTGTCTCTTGTCTGAGGGCAAGTAATTCTGCTGTGTGTCTCCCTAAGAACAATTGAATGATCCAGTCATAATCAGTGTAAACGTATGGTGAAATATTCCAGCCCACTAGTGGGCAGCGACTTCTATTGCCTGCTGTTGTGGGATCGTAGGAGCCTTTAAGTAGTTCTGATGGCCCTTTCCCTGGGAATTCCTGATCTCCTCTCATTGTTCCGGAATTATTTTCTATGATACCAATGAAAATAGACCTGTTTAAGTCTAGTTGGTAGAAACCCAGCCACTGTTTTGCATACAGTCAGCCAGAAACCCACAACAGTATGCTTCGGCAGACTGAGAAACCACAGATACGCATTTGTTCTGCAGAAGGACATCTTATTGACTGCTGTCTGGGATTTTCTGTACTAATAAAGCTAGACAAGATTTTGAGGGTTTTTTGATTCAAAATTAATGCATTTCTCTGGGATTGACCAAGAATACCTTTTTGTAATTTCTGATGTAGTCTCAGCCACAAAAGAAATATAGGCAGATGAAAATCAGTTTTTTTCTCTTATTAAAAAGAATGGGTAGGGGGAGGTTTTCAACAGCCACAGAAATGCAGTACCCCTTTTCAGTTTCTCTCAATATTCGTCTTAGACGAGAAAAAAAAAGATCCTATACAGTTAAAGTTGAGGTACACACCATCTTGATTGTAAGAAGAAACTGGAGAGTGATACTTGACCTGGAAATCCCTGCCCCAGGCCATGATCTGTGAAGTACAATTTGGCTGTGATCTCTCCATGGTCTCGCACTGAAGCTTCTCAGTCAGGAATAGAATGTTGAGGCGGTCACAGCATTGCTTCCAATTGGCTGGTCTGGCATGTTGTCATGACTAGATATTTGAGGTCATAGAGGACTTTGCTGTTATAAGTAGTTAGGCATGGTCTAGTTAGTTGTTAGGCACACTCACAACTGATGTGAGCTTTTGGTTCTTTCCTTGGATGTTCGTTCTTCGTGCCTTGTCATGTTCTGTTTGGGTTTTAACTCTGCTCCTTTGGTCTTGCTCCCTTCTGGAACCATTGCTCCTCATGGATCTCCAGGTGGCAGCTACGGCCCAGCATCTGGTGGGGTGCCAGCTACACCCATACCGGAGTCATGTGGATCCAGCCATGGTGATCTATGCCTTGGTGACATCTCAATTAGATTACTGTAATGCATTCCATGTGGGGCTGCCCTTGAAGATTATTCAGAAAGGGCAACAAGTGCAGAATACAGTGGCTCATGTGGTTGCTGGATCTCAGTAGTCTGAATCTGTTGGGCCGCTATTACAGTGACTGCACTAGCTACTAATTTCTTTTGGGGGTCCAATTCAAGATGCTGGTGTTAACTTTTCAAACCTTTTACAGCCTTGGACCAGGGTACCTCAGGGTCTATCTGCACTTGCATATTCCTGCCCATTCTCTAAGATCCCTAAGGAAGAAGTTAGAGGGGTGGCAATGAGAAGCAGGGCCTTTTCTGTGATGGCATCACAGCTGTGGAACTACCTCCCTTACTGGTTGAGAACAGCCCCTTCATTAGAGCTATTCTTATTGGGGGGTGGGTCAAGGCATTTCTTTTTCAGCTAGCCTTTAGGATAGGTGAGTTGTTTTTATTCTTTTTCCCAGTGGCATGACCAGCATACGGTTTGTATTCTGTTTTGGTTGTCTTTTTTTTTTTTTTTTTTGAAGGTTTGCGTTTACTAGTTCTTTTTGTTCTGAGATTTATTACTCTTTATTACTATTGTTTGGAGATATAGTATTAATTTACATTCTGCTCAGTGCTGGTGTAGTGATCTATGGGGTACACACTGTTGCTTTGGAATTTTATTGACTACTTGTTGTGCTTTACTATGTATTTTATGGTGGTTTATGATTGTGTTTTATTGCATGCGAATTTGTTAGCTGCCTTGAGCTCTGGAAAGGCAGGATATAAATCTAAATAAATAAATAAATCATCTTTTTCACTGTCATCTTACGCAATTTGCCCAGCGCATGTTGATTATTGAACCCCTTCTGGAATTATGACTCAAGTCCTCACTGCACGGTTCGCATTAGATACCACCAGTCCTTCTCACTGTGTTTGCCTTGACAACTGTTGCCGTCTCTTATGCTTAGTTTTTAATTTGGGTGCTGGCCAGTTCATTGTGATTCCCTGTTGTTTTCTTTTTCATGGACCGTTCAGATCGAGTCCTGAAAGCACTGCCAGCTGGACTTTGTGCAAGCTCTGGATTTGAACAGTGTTCTCAAATTCCTACTGAGACCTTTTGCTTATCTATTTATTTATTTCAGTATTTGTATACCACAGTTTACATTGGCAGGCTGACCATAAACCCCATTTTATTCATATTGGTTTGAAAAAAACAAAACCCCCAAAAAGGTGTTATTCTATGAGAGAAACTCATAGAACACTCCATTTCTCCAGGTGTTTCTCTTCATGGTGCAGTTACCTTTCTGACTGCACAGCTCCTGCCTTCCAAGCTTCCATGGGCAAACACACATCCAGCCTAAGACAAGTTCTCAAGGTGTTATTCATTTCTTGCCAGTGGACATTTCCACAGTCCACACTTCTTCATGGAGCTCCGTCAGCTCCATCAGTAGCATTCTAGTCGCCCATTCAAAGCAAAACCAGGACTGACCCTACTTAGCTTCTTCAGGCAAGGTGGCGGCTCAACCTCCAGACCACACCTTGAGGCCAGACTCAAACAGCTAGGAGTTGACACCACTCCACAGGCAATGCATTGCCACCCAGTTGGAGGTCCCACTACTTACACTACGTGCAGGAGAGGGTTTTTACCCCCTTTCAAGGAATTTGAACCTGCTCCTAACAAGCAGCGCTCTCCACCACTGGCTCCCTAATTACAACAGGAATCATACTGTGGTGAAGGCCCAACTCAACAGTGACTCCTCCTCCATAACTGAACTGGCATTTAATGTTTGGGGTTTAAATAATTTCCCATCTTTGTCTCCTTTTTATCTTTGTTTGTCTCAAATGACTGACATGTTTCAAATCATACTTTCTCCAAAAAAAAGTTATAACCGTATCTATATAAATCTTCTAAGAGTGTGTGCATGTGTAATGCATATATATAGTGGTGGTGATGTAGTGGGAGGTGATTAAATGCTATAAACAACAGATGCTGTAGTTACACTGCAGCTCTGAGACCCATGACTATATTTCTTTAAATTCCTTCTGCTTTTCATTTAAATGAACTGTCACTCTTTCCAGATTTGCACTTCCAGTTTTTTAAAAAAGAACATGCTAAATGTTTTAGTTTAGAGGCTGACATAGTGGAGGGCATAAATCTCCACGCTCCTCTCCGCATTTCAGAAGCTGTCTTGAAGCATTTTACTTAGAGTTTTAAGTGCTCTATGAAATCTAAAGGCATTTTCATAACGTAAGAGCCTCTGATTTTTATAAGCACTTAGAGGTATGCTCCCGGTTGAATCAACAATGCCAAAGGAAATGGAAGAAAATAAGCTTTTGTCACTTGCCAATGAAAGAATATACAAGGCGTGTGGATTTAAGGAGATGTGAATGCAATGTTGAATGCTGACTTCTCTCACATTCTCAGGGGCATATTCACACTGCAGACTTAATCTGGTTTGGCAGTCTTGCTTTCTAGGATCTTATACAGAGCCTTTCCCAGTCCTTTAATCTCTTTTGAACTGAAGATTCCTGGGACAGTCATCATACAAATCATATCCCTTACTATGGTCTTTCTCCAAGACCATTGATCTGTGGCCCCTGTCCAGCTTTCTCTAGCCCTGGGGTTAACTATAGCTAGTAGTTGTTGCCCTTAAATGAGATCATAGGCAAATGGGTAAGAGTGTTTGGAAAGTAACATTAGGATGGGCGAACTGCATTGTCGCCAACAAGATGGCGCTTGACTGCACGGCTGTCATGAAGTGCTATGGCCTGCTTTTGCCATTCTCCCACCTGGATAACCTCCAACTAAGGCTTGGGGAGCTAACAAAGACATTTGTTTAAGGATCGCCTGGAACCTGGGTGGTCTTATTTCAAAGTTCCTGATGACTTTCATTTTGACACGCACTCTCTCTGTATAGATATATGGATAAAGCCCAATCTTGCATATATGCAACAGGGACCAAATGTGTACACCTGTGGGTTGGGCAAAAATGGGCTAAAGTCAACAATCTAGCTATCATAAATGACACAACGTATTTGAACCTATAGTTCTAGCCTAAAGAAGGCTACTAACGGGCATGGAAAAAAAGGCAAAAGCTGATTTTAGGAAACGAATGGAAAGACCAGCATTCAATTTATAAAATGGAAATTGTCTTGGTACTTTTGCCCTTTATGGACTTCTCTGGCTCCATTAGTGTGTGGACATTATCACACTGTTTAGAGATCGGCAACCCAGGCTGGTTTTAGGCCATGCAGAGAAGTTGTTTGGCTAATGTTGCTCCGTACAGCAACGTTTCCTTTGTCTCCTTGCATAATGTTAAGCAAATAACTTCAATTAGTAAATTGATTGGCATGGTCTCTAATTGCATTCCAGTAATTCTCCTTGCCTGTTTACAAACAGGATAGTTTTGATGTTCAGGCTTTGGCATTTGCAAATTAAGATTATTTTCAAAGAAAGCACACTTCTTCATCTCAGGAATTGTGCTTCCTGTGGGAACCGAAATGCTTTCCAACTTAACAGGATGTTGATTTTAATAGGCAGAGTCTGTAAATGATTATGTGCCGATGGGACCGGTTGCCCACATCGTGGCTTAACTGATTCTGAGATTGCATGCTGAAAATTCTGGACATGTTTACAGCTATGATATGAAGTTGTGAAGGCACCTGGTTTGTGGAGAAAGGGCAGGCAGAAAAGGAAAATGAGTATTTCGAGGAAGGGCATGGAACTTCCATGGAATGAGTACTGAGGAAAGGGATTTCCTAAGGCTGTGTTTCATCTGCATTTCTCCTACAAAGAGTTTTCTATCCCTGTTCCCCGTCCCCCCACTTTTTGTATGAATGGGTGGGAATGACAGGAAGGACCCTCTTCACACTGGGACAGATTCTGCAGGTTCAAAGCTTTATGGTCTTGTGACAGCAGGACAATTTTAAACCAGGGACTTGATCCTTAACAAATTCATGAAATTGGATTGCCCAGATAATAAATCCAGTTTCCCTTGTTTATTATCAAGCTGCTATCAGGTGGGGAATAGAGCAAGGCAAAGACAGCCTGTAGCATGAACCAGATGCAGCATAAGCAGAGTTTTCTACTTGCAAATGCAAACTAGCAAGCAAGTCTCATCCAGATCAGGGAGTACCACTTGACCTGGTCAGACCTATGGCTATTAAATAAATTCCCTGCTTGTGTGGCTGATAGCCCTAGAGTTCTCTTGACATGCCGGAACTTGATGGTGGTACTGAATCCCCAGATTCTGGACCCACTGAGTTCAGAATGTGTACTCATAATCTTGTGAATTTGGATTGGGAGTGTGCCCATCCTTTATAAAGATGCATCTCTTGAGAAATACATGACTCAATATGTACCTACTGAATACCAAGGTAGGGGGAGGCCATGACTTGATATAAAAGGACTCTGTTCCTGTTCACGTAACACTGTTTCGCTTTTAATTTCCTAACTCTATTATTCAGTGAAAACCATAATATTGTAACTCACCTGTGGGGGGGGGGGGAGAGAGAGAGAGAGAGAGAGAGAGAGAGATGACCCTTCCAGATGACACACTCCAGAACATCTATAGGATGTTCACTCACCATGAAAATAATTTTATGCCATCCATGATCTGATTTTGTTTTCCTTCAGCATGACTGCACAAATGGATATCCTAACAGAAACCCAGCCTGTATGAAAGGAGAGGATTGCCTTTCAGCCACTTCTATGTACCATTATTTTTAACCTGACAAAGACAAGGGGCTGTGCTTGCTAACTAGCCAAATGTTTTTAAGCATCTTCCTGTCAGGTTGGGAAAGATGAAAGGAAACTGTCAGCCCAATCTATCCCCAGCTCCCTGCACAGTGATGCGGTGGTCCTAACATAGTGTCTGCTGAATCCCGTGGGGGGGTTTTGACCTCAGGAAGCCTCCTCAAGGTAAGGGAACATTTTTCCCTTGCACCAAAGTAAGCCCCTGTGGGCCCAGTGGGTCAACTTGGACCTGCACCAGCAATATCAGAACATGAGTTCTGCCAGCATAGCATCCATTAGGATTGGGCCATTAGAAGACTTGGGCCTTGAGCTGAGAGTCTTATTTGATGATGTAACAACTGCTGTTGCATTTTCCAGAAGTGAGGCTCGTACCAAATTCCATATTGCATGTTCCAGCGTTCATATTCCAAGTGCTGAGAAGATGGGAGACTTGTTCTAAAAGAGTTAGCCAAACTTCTCAAATGTAATTACCATGATCCGGGCAAAGGTATGTAGAGCCTCCCCGGAAAACATCACAAGTCTTTTCAAAACATTTTTTGCTTCCTGCAAAATTTACGACCCAATTCTGATTATGCACTGAATCCAAACTCCCTTCCTGGGCCTGACCCACCTGCATCGGTCAACTTGAACTTGCACCATCTATAAAGCAGGTTCAGGTTCAGGAGGACTCATTACAGCTACTGGGGTTTACAGATGTCACCCTGAGGAGACCTTCAGCAGCCAAAAAAAACCCTGCAGAATTCAGCGTAGCCCATGCCAGCACAACTGCATCACCATGAGGGGATTTAGGTAGGCTTGGGCTGCCCGTTTTGCTGTCACTTTATTCAGATTGAAACTATCCCACCTAGTATTTCAACTTTGCAAAATGCAGTTGCAACCCTTGTTCCAGGTCATACCAACTGGCTTGCTGTGTGCTGAGCTGGGATTCTGAGACACCCAACATGACATCCAGTGCTGGCCACATTTCAGTTCCAGTACACATTCCTTAATAAACTATATAAAAAATTTCTGCAACTTCTAGCTGTTTCACCTGAGCAGGAACCTTCAAATTTACCTTGACATTTCACTTTAGATTAAATTTATTGGAACAGGAGCAGCAGGAGCAGAAAGTGAGCAAGTGGACCTGAACCACTTGGGCAACTGTCCAGCTGGAGCTGGATTTGAAAGGCTTGCCCAGCGAACAGTTTATAAAATCCTATTGTCCCAACAGCTAGCAGGAAGAGGCTGATAGATTTTATGGGATAGCTGGTCTGAATGTCAGCAAGGCCTTGATCCAAAACACATACAGTACTTGCATTTGTTTTCTTGAGTAGGGTGGTTGGAAGGAAAACCTCAGGCTGCCAAAGAAATACTGCATCACTATATCTGGGCTTCTGCATGGGCCTGACATCCCCACTGATATATGGGTTGATGAGCAGGATATGCAACGGTAAAGTGGTTGTCCTGATAGGTGATGTTGGGTCCTTCATTATTTCAGCCTCCTCAGGTTGGGAGGGAAAGGCATCTGATGGGATACCTTCGATCAGTTCTTCCGTCAGACCCAGCTGGAATTCCCTGGGGTTCTTGTCCACTTTGGAGTGGGGGCACTTTTGTTCTCTCTTCCAAAGAGATGTCATCAGACTTGGAAATGTAGCATAGCCAGGTCTCGACAGGATGTAATGTGTAGATGTGTTACACATATTTGGGTTTTGTTTTTGTGGTTTTTTTACTTCTGCTGCTTTGTATCCCTATTCATTTGTTCATCTTAATGGAAAGATGAATGTATAGTGCATCGACAAGGTGCACACTTAGCTCCACCCTTGTAATCACAATTTGTGTGCAGTGAATGTTCTTCCAGCTTGTGGAGACAAATGAGTGAACAGTGCTATAGTCTTACTGGAATTAATGACCCTATCCTATCCCCGTCTCCCACATTGCATGGATGGAGGCTGCTTTATGGCAGTTGCAAAGCATCCTCCACAGTGCGCACTGCAGGCCTGCTGGCAGGGAGGCCAGAGTGTCTCCGGTGCACAGGCGGATCCGTAAATCTGTTCAGGGGATTGGAGGTAAGTGGGGGGGGGGATTGAACGGGGCAGAACAGGGGGATGGGCAGGAAGGAGGATGGATCAGGCCCAGGAGGCTGATGGGATCAGCAGCAATGGTACACACTGAATACCAACCCCCTTCCCATACCTGATCCGCCTTCCTGGATTAACATATACTTGTGCCAGTAGTTGACCCATAGTGGCTGCTGGGGCTTACCCGAGTGCAAGGAGACAAATGTCCTCTTACCCCAAGGGAACCTCCAGCAGCCAGAAATTTATTGCGGGGTACAGTGGTAGTTGTGCCAGCACCACCACATTACCGCACAGGGATTTAGATAGAATTGGGCTGTAAATTCAATTGTTTGATGCTGCAGCGGCTTCCTTTTTTGTTTATATGCCATTCATCCAGTTTGTACCACCCCCACCAATGTCTGACATAAGTCGTTTCATGTCTCTTTGTAGTCTTCATTCTTTAGTTCATTTCTACGATAGGAAGGAGAGTGGGAAGACAACAGTATTCTTGTCTGGGGCTTGGTGAAACTTCTGAACACCCTAGTGTAGAGATGGATGAACTAGGAAAGAAAAGAGTTGCCAATGTGGAGAAACCTTGAGACTGACTGGAAGGACAATGTGGGGACCGAAGAGAGATGGGTTTTAAAAGGGTACTGGAAGAAGAACTATAGGAATTTTTCTAGTAAGACTATTCTGAGAAACTGAAACTGAGAACACTCTGCACAACATTGACACAAGTCACTACAGATGAGATTGCACTTCATTTCATTCATACTGTCCTAGCTGCCATGCTGTCTTGCTGTGAGTCCAACAGGATGAAGGGATAATGATTGTCATTAGGAGATATGCAGACTCCTTTGCTCTTCCATATGGGCAAATACAATGTGTGAATAATTTCAGCTGTGTCTGTCAGCGCTTCAGGTAATTCCATTGGCATTTGAGTAGCATTTACAGTTGCCCTGCCTGCTGAAATTCCCACTAGCTGTATTAGGGCCCAGTCCTATCCAACTTTCCAGCACCTATGCAGCAGCAATGCAGCCCCGAGGTAAGGGAACAAATGTTCCCTTTCATTGAGGAGGCATCCATGACCGACCCCTCACTGCAGGATGCAGGGCATGCCCCATTGGATAAGATTGGGCTCTTAGTGTTCTGATTGACATATTAAAACGGTTGGCAACCTTCAGTCTTGAAAGACTATGGTATAAGCCTACAGCACCCAGTATTCCCAGGCAGTCTCCCATCCAAGTACTAACCAGGCCTGACCCTGCTTAGCTTCCAAGATCAGACGAGATGGGGCATGTGTTGACTATTGGAGTCCATGGGGTTGGCGGGGGGAGTGGCTGTACCTCCATGGCTCGGCATATCCTACTACTGGGTAAAGTCTGTGACATCGGGCCAAATCCTAACCCACTTTCCAGCACTGGCCTAGCTGTGCCAATGGGACCTGTGCTTCATCATGCAGTTGGGTGGCACTCATGGAGCCCTCCTCAAAGTAAAAGAATGTTTATTCCCTTCCCTCAGAGCTGCATTGCCCTTATGTCAGTGCTGGAAAGTGGGTTAATCAGTTGCGCTCTTAGTCACTATAGAAGCCTGTACCTACAGAAAGCCTGGATAGCTCATGGTGAGAAAAGTATTGTGTGAACTAGCCTGATGTATACAGGAACTAGCATGTGTGTTTTCTTTTACTCCATAGCTTATTTAAAATGCATAAAACATTCCCAGAAATGAAACAATGAGAAACTACAAGTGTCAATGGAACTTTCTAATGGGGGAACACATTTTTGATTATTTTTGTTGCAGTTCAGGGTCTAAACAGATGGCTGTAAAGGAAAATAATGTAGTGGTATTTTTTTCAAAATGAGATCTAGAGTTAAATTATTACATGTAATGTGGGTTTTTTAATGCTTAAATAAAGGCAGTATAAGATTCAATATGGGTTGCTTCTCAAATCAAATATAAAAGACTGGCAGTTACATTGATCAAACATTTGCATTTTATGTTCATTATACCATCAAGACAGTTAGAATTAAGACAGAAGTGCAAATTACATTCAGATTATTGTTGTATGAGAGAGATACACAACCTGTCCGCACGCGCATGTGTGTGTATTCATTCATTCACTCCTTATTGGAATTGATTTGCAGGGTATCAAAATTGCTGAATACTTTCAAACTACCTAGCAACCAGATGTTTGATATAGTCCAAGATCCAGAAATGGGGCATTTGTGTATACAGTGTATCTCATTTTCCATATAAATAACAATTTGGACAAAGAAAGGGGCAAATGGCCATGCAAACAGAGGTTCTTTTATAAGTGTGAAATATGTTCAGCTACTTAACATTAGTTTTTTGATTGATGTTTCTCTTATACCCGGTTAGGGCCCCCAAGGCTGCTAACGCCTCCAGTGACACTGAATTTCAATTACAGGCAGAAATCTGATTTGAATGGGCAACGGGCACATGAAAGGTTCTTTGTCTTTCCCTTGATATCATTCCCTTGAGTCATCCAGCCTGTATGAGACAGATATTTTCTTCTACGAGTAATAAAATTTCTTGAAGTGAGTTTTAAAATAATCTTATGTCAGGTCCAGTGTGCAATGACATCAAAGAAACTGTCGTTAAATTAAGGGAGTAAAACTGTGTACTCTGTGTGTGCACAGATTGCCCTTTGTTATCCATAGGTGTGTTATCCATAGGTTTGCGATCTGTGGAGTTGACCAAGTCAAAAACTGGAAATGCCTTTCAGAAAGCTCCAGCAGGTCTTCTAAGCCGCAGGGAGGTCACATGCGGCCTTCCCGCACCTCAGAAGGCCTGATAGAGCCTTTTGAACCCGGAAATGCTTTTCAAAAGGCTCCAGCAGGCCTTCTGAGGTGCGGGGAGGATGTGCACGGCCTTACCCCCAGGTAAGTTTTTTAAAAAAACCTTCCTACGCAGCGGCAGCTCAATTGTGGCAATCGCCGCCAGTTTCTGCAGATTGTGTTGCTGTTGATTTCTTGGCCATGCCTCTTAAGGGGGAATGGCCTTCTTCCTGTTCCCTGGTGGGTCGCAATCCACCAGTATGAGAACCGCTGGCCGGAAAGCTCCTCTCTTCATTTAGCACAATTGTCATGCTATCCTCTAAAAACAAGTAACTGAGGGGAAGTGTCAGCATTCTTACGAGGGATCAAGCTAGCTAGTAGTATATACCCAGACTTCTGAAATATTGGACTTAATCCTATTTGAGAGCTAGATTTGTGTAGCGTAGAAGTGTGGGAAAGGTACTGATATTGTGCATCAATCTTTTAAAATGTGTGTCTTCTAGGTGGGTGGGGAAATATACATGTTGTGCTTCCAGAATGCTTTGGGTCTGTGTCAGTCATGGAAGCCCCTCATTTCAGATCTGTAGATGTCTTTGTGTGTATGTTTTGTTTTGTTTTGAACAGACATTGCATATTAGTGAGTGGGTTTTGTAGCTTTTCTTGCAGTCCTTCTGCTTATCTGCTCTGTGTGTTTGTGTGTGTGTGTGTGTGTGTTTCAGACTTCAGTTTCCTGAGAGTTAGCCCCATTGACCCCAATGGGACCTACTCCTGAGTGGACATGTGCAGGGTTGTGCTGTTAGGGATTTGTTACTGCCTGCAACTTGGCTCCCATTGGCAATTTCTTTCCCCTGTTTGGGTCTAATTTAAATGCTCTAGTTACAAATGGGATACTTAACTCCAACTACTGGCATTTGTGAACAGATGATGGTTTAGTTACGTAAGGAGACGTGCCGCTCTGGCTCATGTTGCCCCTGTCAGCTGGGGTGAGCTAGGATTGCTAGCCTCTCAGTTAGCAGATGAGCACAGGGTGGTGCAATCTGTGCTGGAGATTTAGCATTCTGTTCATCGCTATTGAAAAAAAGCTGCCCACTGCTCATTGTAAATCAGACACACTGTGAGAGATGGTGATGCATAATGCCTACTGAGCACCCATGGATGACTCTTAATCTGCATGTCCAGATTTCTGTTCTGCTTGTGGCTTGCAGGAAATCTTAATTACTCTGTGTAATGGAATTGAGACCACAGGGCACATCCCCTTTACTTAATATGGCTGTGCAAGCCAGGTAAGTCAGAATGCCCATGTACCTGAGGCCCCTGCCCATGGATTCCCCACATCCTATGAGCTCTTGAATACTTTACAATTTGGAGCTTACAGAGATTATACTAGCTAGTATTTTATTTTACTGGTCTTCCAAGCAAAACTATGAGCTGGCCAGTAACCCATGTGGAGTTCTGAAATCAAGTTGAGATTCTGCCTGGGATTAGATGCTAGATTCTCCAAAGCTCCTCCTATAATATGTCAGATTTCACTCTGGCTTCACCCCCTTACTTGTCAAATTCCTCCAGGTGCCACCAAATTCTGCTAAGGTTTCCTAACCTGACTCTGGCTGACCTTTCAACTCTGTGCATAATGGAGAAGTTTTCACTGAGGCTGAGGGGGTGCGGAATATAGATTTTTAAAAAAAAGTTAAAATGCTAATATAAACAAACAAATGTTATGAGTGCTCCCCCCCCCATAATTGGAATAAGAGTCCTAAGTAAATAAATAAGTATATAAGTAAATAAGCAACAGCCCAATCTACTTCTGAGTAGACACACATAGGATTGGGCTGTATGTAAGTGTGTGTGTGTATATATATACACATGGTTTTTTTTCCACATTTAGTCCAAATTTTCACTTCAGCTAAAATGGAGGATGGTAGCATTATGGGGCTGTTCAATTTCATTTATTATATATATATATATATATATATATATATATATATATATATATATATATAAAATTGAACAGTCTGAGTTTGTGCCCAAGGGTTTATGACACTTACTGTAACTTATTAAAAATGTGGATTTCTGCTAGCAGCTGAAATCATTCTTTCATTTGTAAACAACAATTATAAGTGAGTAATTTAAACCCCACCTCCATTTTAGCTGAAGTGAAAATTTGGACTAAATATGGAAAAAACCAGGAACTAAAAACATTAAAATAAGAGGAAAGGGGTGGGAGAGAAACCTCACCCCCTACTTCCAAGTTTGTATGTCTTGGAAGAGCTTGGAAGAAAGGAGAATACATGAATAATAATCCACTTCAAAGAGACTATGCAAGGCGAGAGATTTCCAAGTTATTATTGCTGAGGAGCTGAAATGAATCAGTTCCAAGGTAGAGCCTTCAAGCTGCATGCCAGATGGACAATGGGAATTGTTTGTTTAAAGTCTTTTATAACCTATTTTCCAAGCTGGCCAGGAGAACTCTGGTGGATGACCCAACTGATTTAATGCTTAAGCACCACATTAAAGAGGCTTCCCAGCAGAGTTGCTGAAAGAGACTCTTCCCTAAGTGCTGTGTTTCACAGAGGCTCAGCTCTTGAATTGGAAAGCAAGGAGGAATCCAGGGAAAAAAAGACCAAGGCCCTTCTGCCATTAACAGCTGGCAGATTGTTGATGGAAAAACAGATCAAGTAATTAAAATGATTGCCTTGATGTCAGGGTGAGGCTGGGACCATGGGCAGCCGTGCACACATCTAGACCTGGAGAGTGTGTACAGCACGGATGTATGAGCTCTCTCATCCAGGGGCTCTTTTGAATGTTCCAATCATATGCTTTGAAAACCTGGGTTTGCTTACTTACAAGCTCCTGGAAGGAAATGACCTTGTTGGGCTTCTTCTGTCTGAAGGGGGTCTTATGCCTCCTGTTAGCTCCTCCTGTACTGCATTTTTTTGTTTGTTTGCTTGCTTGTTTGTTGGCTTCAGGAAAGAAGGCTAGTGGGGAATGGGGCAGCAGCAGTGATAGGAAGAGGTAGGCCCAGATCCATGGGGAAACTTGCATTACTGGAGTTTTAATGCTGCTGGACTGCTGTTACGAACGCCAATGGTCACTGCCAATGTGATTTTAGTGCTGCTGGAAACATGTTATGTTCTTCTATTTGCTGCTGGTGGTTTGTCATGTGTTTGTGATTTTTGTGTTTAATTGCTAATTCCTTAGATGTATTTTTAATATGCTGCTAGCAGCCTTGAGCATTTTACTGGAATTGGAAAGGTGGGATGTAAATATTTGTAGTAAATCCCCCTTGATCAAAATTCCACCCAAAGCTGGAGGCAGAAAGTATCACTTTGATCACCATACAAAGGCAGGAAGCCAAGCTTCTAATATTTAAACTAGTTCTGACCAACCCAGAGGCTTCATACTGTACGCCCTTGGCAGAGGAAAGTGTTGGACACCCTTGTTCTCAACTATGCTTGAAATGAGCTCCAAAGTCTGAACGCACACAGTCCATGGGAGCTCACTGGCATTGAACTATGAAGCTCCTGATTCAGTCTGCAAATGTTCCCTTACCTTGAGGAGGTCTCCATGACTACCCCCCCCAATGCAGTACACACCCTGTTGGCACGATTGTATAAGCACTGGGAAGTTGGATAGGATTGGGCCCTTCTTCGACCCTGCTCTGTAACCTTCACTGTCAGTCCAAGGTATCATGTATGTATAATATGCATGCTCCTCCCTCACAAACAAGTTAGTGCTCTCTGCTTTATGCATTCTGTATGTTGATATCTATTAAGATCAGCGTGTTGAAATAATAGGAGAGGATGCTCTCTCCTTCCATATTCATGGTTTAGATTATACAAACTGCTTCTTGTTTAATGCATATAAAGTAAGTAGAGAAACTGGATTCTGATAGCCACCCATATTATTCATTTCTTTATTTAGATTTATAGACTACCCAATTCCCTAAGGGCTATGGTGGATACCATTATTTTCTTTCCATTTCACAACTGTTCTCAGCATTCTTATACATGTATGCCAAGGTTTTTTGCTGGTGCAAAAATATAATGTGATAGAAATATATAATAAAGTATGTAATATATGTAGAAAATTCAAAGTAAAAATGCTCATTAAAATTCTGTTGCAGCATGATCATGATCTATATTTTATTCCATGCAATTTCTTATAGTCCAATCCTATTCTGGATTAGACTGTCATGCACAGCCGTTTATGACAGCAGAGTATGACAGTGGAATAGCACAGCACTCTGTTGGTGGCCATTTTGTGAGCACTGCCTCAAGAGTCAGCAGCAGTGCTGGAAAGACGCTGAACTTACCTGGACCTACCAGAGCAGGTAATGCTGCAGCGGGGGTAGGAAGGGAGTGAAGCAGAACAGGGAGGGGAAGGTATGGGGGCAGAGGGTCTGAGAGAGGAGTAAATCTGGAGTGATGATTCTAGCCTCCTTTTTTGCAGCCAAAGGGGTAGCCCTTTGGACTCCCTGTTCTTGGAAGACTGTAGGTCCAAGGAGACCCATTGCAGAGTGGAGCCTTACAGAGAGTAAGGGAGTCTAAATCCCCTTTCCTTTCCAAAGACTCCTAACCTGCTGCTGGATACAGCATGTGCCCTTTTGGCATGGCTGCACCACCACCGGGGGGGGGGGGGAAGGTTATAGGCTTGGGCTGTTAGAATAGTTGAAAGGTCCTGTTGTTTCTTTATGTTCATGCAGACCTGTGGCTATCACAAATATTATAAATCGCTATAAATTCGTGGTCTTCAACCTTTTAAGTGCTATGACCCCAACAAATAAAGTTTGAGATGGAGGCCCACTGTTTATCCTGCTCACCTACTGGGACCTCCCTCTCCCTGCCCCCATCATTATCCCCTTCCCACCCCCGTTACGCCCTTCCAACACTATCTAAAGCAACCGCCTATACTTCTTAGAGAGAGCAGAAAAAGTTACATAAGAACATAAGAACAGCCCCACTGGATCAGGCCATAGGCCCATCTAGTCCAGCTTCCTGTATCTCACAGCGGCCCACCAAATGCCCCAGGGAGCACACAAGACAACAAGAGACCTCATCCTGGTGCCCTCCCTTGAAAGTTACCATGAAGTTACCATGAAACTTGGCACTAACAAAAATTATTCCTGCACAATTGCTAAGGACCGGGACACAATCTCCTGGTACCTGAACGGCTGGCACTCGACAGCTGATTGGACATCCAAAGCCAACTTCTCAGGTCAAGGCAAAGGCAGGGGTGCCCAGGGAATTGTGAATCACCCAAGTAAATGGACTTATGTCATCATTAGTCCTATTGTTTTAATGTCATGTATGCGCAAGCATGCTTGGGTGTGACTGTTATTTAAAGCAGCTGCTGTTTTGTGAAAGATATGCCCACTCAATGTGTAAGTGAAGAGACCAGACCTGGATCAGTGTAAACATCTAAAGCAGTGATTCTCAAACTTTTAGCATTGAGACCCATTTTTAGAATGAGAATCTATCAGGACCCACTGGAAGTGATGTCATGATCAGAAGTGATGTCATCAAGCAGGAAAATTTTTAACCATCCTAGGCTGTAATCCTATCCACACTTAACCAGGAGCAAGTTCCATTGACTCTCATTGTCAAAACATATAAGTAGTAGCCTGTTAAAAGATCTGTACAGATTTGTGACATTCCCCAAATGCAGTCACATACTATGATAGCATCAAGTCTTATTAAAAATAAAATATTGAAATGAATGGAGACCCACCTGAAATTGGCTCATGACGCACCTAGTGGATTCCAACGCACAGTGTGAGAAACACTGAGCTAGAACAAAGGTAGCAGGCAGTGCATTGCAGCAGGGGGTTTGTTTTGCTTCTCACTGCCATTTTAATATCCTTGTCACCAACTCTCCTTTGTCATTCCTGGTGCTTTTGGTACTTGTCTGGCTTTTACTCTTGGATCACAGCATCAGTTGAAAATAGGTTCTGCAGTAAGCAAACAAAACATAAGTACTAATACATTGCACATTAAAAAAAAAGTCACTCCAACCTAAACCAAAGTTCATCCCTCCTGCCATATAACCAAAGGCTATCTTTCTTCCTACTGCTGACCAAGATTGGGCTAAGCAAATTCTTACAATGCATAAAATTATACCTAAGTAGAAGTTGAAACCTGCTCAATTTCTTTTTCAGTCTTCCCCCCCCCCCAAAAAGTGTTTCGTTGTCATCATTAGGCCCATTTTACAGGTAGAGAGATGGGACCGAGAGAGAATAATTTGGCCAAAACTATACGGCAAGTCTGTCAGCTGACATAGGAATTGAGCTTCAGTCTTCCAATCCTATGTTTCTTATATCCTGGACCACAGTGTAGCACCAGTTTTTCTAAATGTTATGGGTAGAATTAGTCCATCTGCTTCCGAGCTTGTAATTTGCTGATGCAGTTGTAATTAGGGTTCATTTCAAAGACCTCTTTCTTGCTACCAGGTCTGGTTCCTGGTAGGTGTGGAATATTGCTTATATTAGCTAAGGAAGAGTAGTATATGGTGGCGCTTATTTTTGGACCATGAGAGCAACAGGAAAAGCAATATTCATGCATCTTTTTGTTGTTGTCTGGGAACTCTGCCCACTAAACAAGACATTTGCTGCACCATAGGGCAGACTAGCCTGTAAAAATCTTTTAAATGGTCAGAGCATTATAAAGAAATAATAATCATAAAGACATGGGGGGAAAACTCCAGGGGTTTTATTACTGCTCCTGGTGTGTTTTAATTCCACCGTCCCCAATTTCAATCCATACTGTTGTGCCTCATTTAGCAAAGTACACGAAGGTTCTGCCCAATCAAAACACCTAGCAGTATCCTTGAACCAGCTCAGCATTGATCTTGTAATGGTTTCCAAGGAGTGGTTACAGTGTGTAATGATCCATGGCCACCGCATAACAGACACACAAAACACAAGGCACCAGCCAGCTGAAGAGTGGGAACATGGGGGGGAAAAAAAAAGAATGAGTGGCTTCCAAGCACTGTGCTGAATGGAACTGCCCCAGTAGCCCAAAGCAACAAGAATTGGTGACACTTCATCTTTCATGCAGCCAGGGCTTAAATTAACTGTGTTTAAGTCAGGCCATCCAATGGTAATATTGTTATGTTTGAAGCAAACACTGCAACAAAGACAAACATGGCCAGGCTCAACATGCTTTATAGTGCACAACCAGGTCATGTATTTGTTCTCCCCTGCACGGGGTCACAGCAGTGGACCTCTTCCACCCTTCCAAGATCTCCTTTGTCATTCTCTTCAAGCAAGACACAGTGCAGGAGAAGCAACACCTACTCCCTCTGGGCAAAACCCCATTTGAACTGGGCATCCAGAAGCAAAAACAGCAGCACTCTTGGCTCTGTGACAGCCCACTCCTATGAATGTCTACTCAGAAGTAAGTTCCATTATACTCAGTGGGACTTATTCCCAGGTAAGTGTGGACAGGATTGCAGCCTGAGCTCCTAAACATTTTTGGGTCTGAAGATCTGTCCAACGTTGTTGTCAGCTTGTAACAGCGATGGTATAAAACAGGGGTGCCCAAACCCCAGCCCTGGGACCACTTGCAGCCCTCAAGGACTCCCAATGCGGCCCTCAGGGAGCCCCCACTCTCCAATGAGTCTTTGGCCCTCTGGAGATTTGCTGGAGCCCACACTGGCCCGATGCAAGTGCTCTCAGCATGAGGGCGACTGTTTGACCTCTTGCATGAGCTGTGGGATGAGGGCTCCCTCCACTGCTTGCTGTTTCACATCTGTGATAAAGCAGTGGCAGCAAAGGAAAGGCCAGCCTTGCTTTGTGCAAGGCCTTTTGTGCAAGGCCTGAGCTACTGCAAGACCTTCATTCATTCATATAAGTTCCATCTCTAATATATTCATTTATTTAAATTTATTCAAATTTGAAATGTAAATTAATTATTTTTCTTCCTGGCACCCGACACAGTGTCGGATAGATGATGTGGCCCTCCTGCCAAAAACTTTGGACACCCCTGGTATAAAATACTACCTGAGAAAGTAGGAGAGCTGTGGAGCCATTGATGGTCTTTGGAAATTGGGTTTCCTCAACCTGTGTACACACAATCCTAAGCAACTACAATGCTCCTGAGAAATGCCTGTCAAACCTACAGGGAGATCCCAGGCCCTACAGCCTTACTTGTTTGCAGAAAGAACTATGCTAGTGATTCAGATTAACAATAACAATATCCCAATTGTTTCCCGGTCATAGGCAATAACTCCTCAAAGGCAGCTGTTTTCAACCAATGTGCTGTGAATGGTTTGCAGGTGTGCTGCAGGAGTTTGGGGGTTGGTCTTTTATTAGTAGGGCCATTGGGGGATGTAGACCCCTCACCAGCAGTGCAGTGTACCTTTGTTTTGTTTTGTTTTTAAATGGTGTGCCTTGACAATTATAGTGCCTTGCAATTTTGCCATGAGATGAAAAAGGTTGAAAATCACTGCTTAAGGGATCCAGCTAGTGTGTGGGCTCCTTCAACTATTGTGCCAGAATCCTGGGGCATTTTCAGACACATGATGCCATGCTTGGACTTCAAGGAACGCCAAACTCCCAGCTGTGCAGAGCTCCCAGGGCTTTCAGCTGCATGACCAGGCAGCTTAGAGGGAACAGTGGCCATAGGTACTTTCACCCTGCACCACTTTGGCAGCTTTTCATGAAAAAAGGAAACTCTACAACTAGACCTCATTCATTTTAATCACTGCTGCTGCTCCAAGCATGGAAGTGCTATTCAGAACTGCTCACCTCCATGAAATGTGGGATTGGCAAATACCACTCGCCACCATGTTGGCAACCTTCAGTCTCGAAAGACTATGGTATCGCGCTCTGAAAGGTGGTTCTGGAACAGCATCTAGTGTGGTTGAAAAGGCCAATTCGGGAGTGACAATCCCTTCCACACTGGGAGCAAGTGCAGTCTGTCCCTGGTCTGTCTCCCTGCCTATGGGCCTTCCTTCTTTGCCTCTTAGCCTCAGACTGTTGGCCACGTGTCTCTTCAAACTGGGAAAGGCCATGCTGCACAGCCTGTCTCCAAGCAGGCCACTCAGAGGCCAGGGTTTCCCACTGCGAGGTCCACTCACAGCATCTAGTTGAATGGACAATCAATGTTCCTTCAGCAAGGCAGAACAAAATGGTGGCCTTGCATCCTTTGACCTTATTGTCATTTGTGTTGATCATAAAAAGTGGGAGCAGGGATTGTTGAAGGTGAGGGTTTAGTAGTAAGTTTGCTTTATTCACATAAGTAGTTAATAGCCAGAGCTGTCTCCCTCCTACTGGTAGCTGTAGATATGACAGACCTCATTATTAATTAAATATAAAAGCACAGTACTTTAACTGGACTGACATCTACTCCTTTCACTCTCCAATTACTCAACCACAGATTAATTGGCAGTAACACAAATGTTTCTGGCAGCATAAAATGTTGTTGACTCCAAGCTGGCTGGTTCAGAAGCATGAAAGCACAGAGAAGTCATGCATTCTGTTTGGAAGTGCTGGTTATAGCGTACTGCGGGGCTTGCATGCTCCCTGAGTAGCCCTGCAATTTGATGAGAAGGCAGTTAAACACAGTAAATAATATTTAAACCATCTATGTTGGACTGCTGTTTTGGTCTTTGGGAACAACTTAATGCTAGGTGTCTGCTGGGCAGTTGCAAGGCAGAGCTTCTCTCTCTGTCTTCAGTTACAACTGAAACCAGTCATTATTCCTACCAAAACATTCATTGGTTCTCAGATAAGCTTATTTCCTGGTGGCTAATTTCTAAATGTAGAGCCTCCATGTCATGACCTGGATCCTTCTGATCTTGACCTTCTACCTTAGAAGCCGTATAGCACTCAAACTCACTTGAATAGACATTGAGAAGGAAGTCTTCTCTGAGGAGGACAAGTTGTGAGCTGCAGAACCTGGTGTGGGATTTCAGATCTTCCTAGTGAGAGCATTACTACATCAGCCCACCAAATGCCTAGACTGACCACTCCCCAAGAGGAGGCAACAGGCATAACTTGAAGTCGCCCAATGGTGCCACAATCTGCAGCTGCAGATCAAAGCACCGTCCCTTTAAATACATTGCATTTTCAACCTTGAGTCAGGGCTCCATAATCTGGCCTACTTGTTTGAGTTTAGGTTATATTTGAGAGCTGGTCTTTGTCATAGTCATGTGGTTTTTAGGGCATAATCAAAATAGGGAGCGGCCACCTTGATTGTGTTTACCAGCATTGAAGCAATGGCATCTGCTTAGTCTAGCAGCCCTGCTTTGACTGTTCACCCCCCACACTAGCCCAGTTGAACAATAAAATTGTGATGAAAAAACTGCCTTTTGGTCAACCAACTGCACTTAAAATTAAATGAATAAAGAAGTGAGCAAGGGGAAAGGTGGGGGGAGGTATTTCAGTTGTTTCTGAAAGCACCAATTTCTTGCCTAAAATATTTACTTGCAAACATTTGAACCACCCCAGGTGCTGCAGCTACTGCCTCAGAGCTGATCAGCCTTTCTGCTATCCTGCCAGTCAGATGCCTGGTTGCCTTATTGTAGTCTCAATTCCTAGCCCCTTCTCTCTAGTGGTATAGTGGCATGGGAAATAAAAACGAGGCATGTTGAAAATGAGGTTGTGTGCCCTATCAAGAGCACAGCAGACAGGAGCTGTTTCGGCCCCAACCGAGAGTGTTTTCTTGCTTGTGGCTTAATGAATTATACACAATGATGGAGAATAAGGTTGGAAAGGGGATGCGTATATGACTTCCATATTAAGGAAAACCTTCTGGTGGCCCAAATGCTGCATATATTATTCAAGAGCACTCATTCCTCCCCAGCTCTGACCCCTGCCTGACTGCCAAGGTTGATGGGATCAGGAATTAGACCTTGCCGCTTAAGACTAGATTGCATACATTTAACGCTGATTGAATTAGAAACGTTCAATGTGCAGATCTACTGAAAATGACTGTTCAGACTTGCAGCTCCCTCTTTTTCTGCTCTAAGGGCAGCTGTGACCTTGTGCTGGTTGGTCATGTGTTTGCTCTGGATTAGAACTGAAACCAATCATTCCTCAGTGTTCTTCTCCACATGTATCGAAGGTGACTAATCTCTGAATATCTTTCGGAAGTGTGGATATTTGGTGAATATTTGCTGTTTAGCATCAGCATCAGGCATCTGGAGATGTCACAGTATCAATACTTGGCAGCAGGTATCAGCATTCAACAGTATCAGACAGTGCAGCAATTAATTATTGCCTGGTGGAGACAAGTGTTTAATGAATGACACTACTGAAATACAGAGTATACACTCAAATAGAAGGTGTGTTGCTCTCATGCTTTCCAGGCTAATTTGGAACGACTTAAAGAAAGGCATGTGTCATTTTACTGGTAAGGGGGTTAATTCTAGACCATTCTCTGAACATTATTCCGCTCCCACCAATGTCCACCTCCTTTGCTTCTGCACTTCCTATGACTTCAGCCTAGTACCTCCCCTCCCAATCTTACCTCTTTCCCTCAAGGACATCTTGAGGTCACATTTCGTATGAAAGTAGGCAGGTGTGAGGGTCAATGTCTCTGTTCAGATGGACAGCAGCTGTGAGAGGGCACAAGGGCTGGTTTCTCTCTCCAGCAGGCAAGCAGGCTCATGAGGTCACAATGGCCAGATTCTTAAGATGTTTGCATAGGCACTGACATCTATCAGTCTCTGCCAGTTTCATTGAAGTGGGCAGCAACAGCAGGGTGTAGATATAATGGCCACCAGCGTCCCTTGCAGTGAAATGGGCAACAGCATGTGGGCACAGAAGCTGCAGGCAAGGAGAGGAGAAGATGAGACATACAGAAATCCCAACTATGACAGGGCTTCTACTTACAGCAAGTAACCCTATAGTACCTTACATTTTGTGACTTGAAAATTTTCCCTATGCATGTTTACCAAGAACTAAGCTATGCTCTTTTCCATGTTGCTCTGTGCTAAGCCTGCTAGCCAATTCTCTCTTGCAGGGGTCTTCAAACCCTGGCCCAGGGGCCAGATGCAGCCCGCAGCGAGCCTCTATCCAACCCATGGCAAACCTCTGGTCCCCTGAAAGCCTCCGTCCCACTCATCCAAATGTAACCAGAGCTGTACTCCAGTCGCATCTGCCGGGGAGGCCATGTGCGGAGGGGAGGACATCCCCTCAGGGATGTCTTCTAAAGGCCTAAAAGCACACTTTGTTGTTTTCTCTACGTTTTGGGCCATCTGAAAGCCTTAGACTTTCTGAAGTTTTCTAATGTTTCTATTTAAATTTTATATTTAAAATTTATTTTTCTGGCCCTTGACACCATGCCAGATATTTGATGTGACCCTCTGGTTGAAAAGTTTAGAGACCCCCCTGCCCTACTGCCATTACAGTGGGGGGAATGGTGCACTCATTGCAGAGGTGTGGAGATTGTTTTTTTTTTGAGATGTGCACTGCTTTTCAGAAATGTAACCCTGTGTAAAATTAGAGGTGACTGTAAATGATTCCAGTTTGTAACATTTTATGCCCCAGAGCATTGATTGAGTTTCCCAAACTGCAAAGCTTGGTTCACACAAGCTTGTGTTTCACTTGATTTCTCTAAATTTCATTTTGTACACTACATTGATTTGCAAATGAACATGTGAACTGTCTCCATGGACAAACATTATATTTCAGGTAACATTAAAGTTACGCCTGTGATTTAAGATCCTCAGTAGCCCATTCACACATGCTAGTCATTGTTTGATGCTGCAGTCATCAAGTGATGAACATGCCTGTGCAAACTAGCCAAAGAATATTGTCCCTTCCTCACCACTGAGGTTTTTGCTGTGGTCTCATTTTGAGCAGGCATGAACCTCAGAGGGATGGCTGATTAGCAAGAGCATCTGAATTGGTTGGCTCTTCCTCAGCTGATGTCTGCAATAACATTAAAGCATAGAAATGACCCAGTAAGAAGATAAGGGTCCATGTGTGTTTAACTGCAGGTGGAACCAGGGCAGAAAACAATCTACCGTGATATAATCACGCAGTGTAATAATGCCAGCCACATAATCGTGTCTCAGAAACATTGTTTTTGGGGAAAAAAATAGTTCTGAAGTAGTAGGTAAATGAACTTCTTGCCTGAATAAAATGCAGGCACAGTTCTTCCTCTTGTGGGGTAGACTGGGGAATGTCATGACCCCCAGGAATGGAGTCCTTGCAATTGGGGGATGAAGCAAGCGAGTCCAATGAGGTGGCAAATCCAGGATACCCTGCTCTGGTAACCCCTACACAGGAATTGGCACCCCCTTCATGGCCAGAGGACATAGTCATGCCCATTTTCCTTGTGTCACAGTCAACATGTGAGAAGGCAGGGGTCATAGGCAGGGATCCTTCTAAGCCAGTGGTTCCCAATCTTTCCAGCACCACAACCCATCTCATCCTCTGTGGTGGGTTGCAATGCTACTGGCCGGAATGACTTACTAGGTGGCGTTCCGAGTTGCACCAGACTGGCAACCCACCCCATAGCTTTGTGGGCTTCAGAATGGTCCCAGAAGCATCCAAAAGCTACATCCAGTCAAACCATAAGTTTCCACCAAATACGAAAGTTGCTTTTGGATGCTTCTGGGGGCTATTCTGAGACCTACACAGGCTAAAAGAAAGGGTCGCCAGGCCAGCAAATTCCAGAAGAGGCCTCCAGAGGTGCCTGGTAAGTTGTTCCAGCCAGCATTGTCACTTGACCAGAACAACCCCCCCCCCCCACCGCACTCAGGCTTCCTTTTTTTCAGCAGTTTTATAAACACATACTCTGCTAGAGCAAAATTCCAGTTTCCTTGGAATGCTGTTTCTGGTCCATTATGTTCTGCAGTTTCCTCAGAGCTGTCCATTGTCCTGTCTTTTGGCACCTGCAGGAACTGCTGAATCCTTGGAGGCCTGGCTGTCCTGATTTGAACTCATACCATGTCTTTGGTCTCATACTGCTGCCAGACCACTCCATGGCTGCATCTAGAGCAGGATAGGAAGGCATGTTTATGCCCAAATATTGTTACAGACAGAAGCATTTTGCCTGTAAACCAGCCACACTTACACAGACCCATACCTTTTAAATAAACTGTTCGGCTCAAAGTACTCCAGGTGCTCCAGTATGTCCCTAATAATCATGAAAGCAGCTCTCCCCCCCTCCCCCTTTCAGGCTGAGCATCTGGAAAGATATCGGAGATAGAAGACTGTTGTGTCTTTTGTAAATTAAATAACACGGCTTCCAAGCACCGTGGTGGCAAGCATCTGTATTTTGTCTTCTGCTTCCTGTGTGAAGTAACACTGTGGCAAATCAGCCCCTTGTATGAATAATTTAACATTAGAAAACCTAAATCTAGCTACAAGCACACTGATACCTCCAAGGAGTGCCATCTGCATATGAGTTTCGTAATGTCTTTGTCCCTTGTGTCCTACATCATTTCCCTTTGCCTCCTCCTTGTTGGTCTCCACACCAATGAGCCAATTATTCCACTGCATACTATAATTTGTAGGAAGTTTTAAAGCCTAAGAACCTTTACACAAAACCATCATATGTGCGAGAACCATAAGATTGCAGGCCTCTTTCCAGCACCTCCCTCACAGCCCTTGCTACTTCTGCTTGTCTGTCCTGAAAATCAGTGGCATCTTCAGGGTTTGTGTCACCCAGTGCAGGAGGCCAGCGTGTCACCCCCATGATGGACCTTCTGGACCTTCTTCTATGCATTGGGTGGGGCAACAACCTGGGGCAATGTGCTGTACTGCCCCGGCTGGTTTTTTGGTCATACCTTTTGATAGAATACAGATATTTCAAAGCGGTTTGTTTCATTGCCTTCTGCTGTAAATTATGCATCAAATAGTATATAACATGGACGGTATTATCGATTTTGGTCACTAGTGGTGTGACACGCCCCCCCCCACAGGTATCACCTTAGTTATTGGTTACATGCTGTTCCATCCCCAGGATCACGTCACTAAAGGAGGCTGCAGGGACTGGGATGCACTCACCAGTCCCTGCAGTAGCCTGTTGGGGATGTGGGGAGCCCTGCACGAGCATCTGCAGGGCTCCCCAATCTTCTAAAAGTGAAAGTGGAGCGATCGCACTCCACTTCCAGTTTTGCAGAAGTGGAATGCGATCACTCCACTTTCACTTCTGGAACGTTGGGGAGCCCTGCAGAATGTTGCAAAGGGCTCCCTGCACCCCCGACAAGCTGTTGCAAGGATTGGTGAGTGCATCCCAGTACCTGCAGCTCCCCTTAGCGATGCACTCTTGGGGATAGCGTCACTGCCTTCCGCCTACCCCCGACTCTTAAGGGGGCAGAGGCCAGGGCTGTCAGGCTGGGGCATCGCGATGCCCCAGTTTGAATAACTCTAAGGAAATATACTTTTTTGTTACATAAGACAGTTGCATTTTTGTTTGTTTTTTACCATAGCTTTTGATAGAATGGAGATATTTCACTCCAACATTTTCATTGTATTCTGCTGTAAATTGGCAAAATTCTGTAAATTCTGCTGTAAATTGTGTTGGCGAACCTATGGCACGCGTGCCAGATGGGGCACGCAGTGCCATCTGTGTGGGCACGCAGCACTGAGCCAGGAAGCCTGGAGAGGGATGCTGAAGCTGTGTGTCACTTTAAAGAAAACAGGCTTTTTCCGAACCCTGTGTGTTGGGAGGGCGAGCTGCTTCCCTCCGTCCCCTGAGCTCACTGCCCTCCTCTCCCTTCAGCCCCACCTGCCCCGCATTTGTTTCCCTTTTCAATTTTCCCAGCTCTGCAGGCTTAAGCTCCCTGTTTTTCCCTTCCCCAACTCTCCAGCAGGCTCATCCAATCAGCATCCAGCAAGCTCCTGGCTTTTTCTGTAGGAGTGGCTCAGGGCCCTTCACTGGCAGACCACCAGCCAATCCTGAGCCATCCTCCTCCTCAGCCATTTCGAGCGCCCACCTTTCCCTGAGCAGCGCCAGGAGAGGCTTTTCCTCCACAGCAGAAGAGACATCCTGCGTGTCTACTCAGAAGTAAGCCCCATTACAGTGGATGAGGCTTACTCCCAGGAAAGGGTGCCTGGGATTGCAGCCTTGGAGCTACTGCTGTGCATGTCTACTCAGTATTAAACCCCATTACAGTGGATGAGGCTTACTCCCAGGAAAGGGTGCCTGGGATTGGAGTATACGCCTGTGCGTGTCTACTCAGAAGTAAGCCCCATTAGAGTCGATGGGGCTTACCCCCAGGAAAGAGTGGCTGGGATTGCAGCCTCAGAGCCAACTCCTGTGCATATCTACTCAGAAGTAAGCCCCATTAGAGTCAATGAGGCTTACTCCTAGGAAAGAGTGGCTGGGATTGCAGCCTTAGAGCCAACTTCTGTGGGTGGGGTTTTTTTTAAAAAAATATTTTCTTATTTGAGAAAATGAGCAGTGGGAAGATCTTGTAGCCACCCCCTCCCTGACAATAGTTCTTTACCCAGCATGTAATTCGTCTGTGGAACTCCTTGCCACAGGAAGCAGTGATGACAACTTGCCTAGTTGCCTTTAAGAAGGGATTGGGCAAATTTCTAGAGGAAAAGTTCATTAAAGGTTACAAGTAATAGTGGGTAAAAGATGTTAATGTTTTTTCTAAACTAAAACCTCAATATTCAGGTTAAATTGCCGTGTTGGCACTTTGTGATAAATAAGTGGGTTTTGGGTTGCAGTTTGGGCACTCCGTCTCTAAAAGGTTAGCCATCACTGGTATATAACATGGTGATATTATTCCTAAAAACCATGATTTCCACAATTTTGATTACTAGTAGTGTCACCCCCTAAGAGTGTCACCTTACTAACACCTTTTTGCAGTTGTTCTTAAACGATTAGCACTAGGATTCACTTTTTAGAATGACAAACTGCCCCAGACCCACCGGAAGTGATGTCATGGCTGGATGTGACATCATCAAGGAAATTAAAATAAATAATTATAAATAATTAAAGTAAAATAAATAATTAAATAAGGGGAAGCCAGTCCTGTTCCACCAAGTGAATTTTCTCTGTAATCTGCCTGCAATAACAACCCCCCCTCACCCAAAAAATCAGCAAGATTTTCAGCCCTATCCAGTGCACAGTTCAATTTAAGTTTTTATATTTAAACCATATCATTGTCAGGACCCACCTAGCTTTACAGTCTCAAAAAGAAGAGAATTCACCTTACCTTCTCAAGCCTCTGTTTTATTCTTTTTATGGGGAGGGGGGACAACAGCTGCCTTCTCAACCATTTGTTGAGCTCCACTTTCCTCCAATCGGGGCCATTCTGGTGGCCTGGCATTCCTCTTTGCCTGACCTGACTATGTTTTCCATAGGGCTCAATGCATCTGTCAGCATGGAGGGAGGGACTTTCTTCTCAGGTATTATTTGGGGGCTGCATTCATCAGATCAGGACCATTCTGGTGTCACTGGATTCCCCACAGCCTGCCCTTTCCAATGAACTAAGGCAAGTTTGCCTACTTGTGAGTAAATGTGCAATATGACTCAGTTTCACTTTCCATAGGGCTCCATGCATTTAAGACAGCTGCAGTGTTGTTTTCTAGGTTTTTTTGGCCATAATGTTTGATAGAATGGAGATATTTCACTCCAGTTTTTTTTAAATTGCATTTTGTTGTAAAATTCCACATTGAATGGTATATAACATGATGCTATTATTCCTACAAACCACAATTTTAGCAATTTTACTCCCCCCAGTGCATATCACTCCCCCAGTGCGCATTGCTCCCCACATCCTCTTAGCAATGCCTGAAAATAAGTAGCCCCCATGCTCCTGATGCTGCTTCTCCTGTTCAAAATAGTCTCATTCCTTCGGCTGGCCAGCCTGCGCATTCCCATAAATCTGGAGATCCCTTTTCCTTGAGAATGTACCGCTATCAGTATCTGTGTGGCTTCTTTTGAGCTGGAACACATGCTACATTTGCCTTGAGATGATTCCAAAATTGTAAATAAATCACTTACTCATCATAACATTTGGAGGCGCTTTTTAGATGGGTCAACAATGTCACACTGAGAATATCCACACTTTTTTCTATGGCTGTCAGAAATTTTGGGTAGAGGTGTGGAGAGACTCATCATTCACAGGGTGAGATCTTCCAAACCCTGGAAGTTTGTAAAACCCTGGAAGTAGGGAGTTGTATCAACCACCAAGGGGAGGTCGTTTTGGGGGGCTGCCCTCCAGCAGGTGTAATGTGTGCTGATCTTTAATCCCAACATGCTGAGCAGCTTAATGCTCTATTGTTTTCTTTCCACATTCTTTTAAGATTGGTGAATAATGTTAATTAGCTACCACAAGGTGTGATGATGGACAATAGCTTAGAGAACTTTGAGGGGAAGGATCAGAGAAACTCATGGAAGACGGGCCTCTTAGCGGCTATTAGCCACAATCCCAACTCAACCACGTTCAGAGATAATTGCCAGATGCTGTGCACAAGCAACAGAAACAGAAACGGTTTCATCATGCAACAGAAACTGGTCATCTCTCTTGATCCACTGCATAGGAGCTTGAAAGCAGAATGCTGCGGTCAACGGCTGTGCTTACAACTTTGCTGCAGTGGGGAGCCATTTGAGCAAAATCCCCCCCCCCCCACATAGAAAAAAAAATCAAATGAAAATGGGTCCCATTTTGAACTTTTTGCTTATGCTCCAAAATGGGGGAGAGGGAATGTTAGAAACTGGGGAAAAAAAATTGTTATATAATCCTTCTCAGAACAAATGGAATTTTCTAGGGCAGAGGTTCTCAACTGATGGGTCGCGACCCACCAGTTTGTGTAATGCTTCCCCATCCCTTTAAGGAACGGGGGAAGGGGAGGGAGGCATCGACATGATCCCCAGGAGGTTCGGGTGGTGCTTTGCATTTACTTTAAGAAGGCAGGGCTGCAGCAGGCTGCAGGAGGTGTGGGGAGCCCTGTGCAGCCCTGCACAGCGCTCTCCAAGGCTTGGAACTTTCACTAAAAGCGAGCGCAAAGCACCTCCTGCAAAATGGAAGGGCCCCTCCCCTGCAAGAGCTTACTAAGGGAGTAAAGCTCCCTCAAAGTTTGAGAAACACTGTTCTTGGGGGGGGGGGGAAATGTTGGCCCTTCTCAGAATACATTAATAGTTTTAGAAGTAGAATAGCTGCTTGACAATATGCATAGTTTAGATACAGTTTAATGTTCACATTCCTCATGACAGAGGTTATCTTTTTTCATTATTTTTAGATTTTTAAAAATACCCTATTAGGTTTCCAAACTTTTTGGAGGCTCTAGAAGCTGATTTATGCATGCCAAGGGGTGTGGCTATAATGGTGATTGGGCAGCAGTGTTCACCACCCCAAGCAGTAGCTTGTTTAAACTTTGATGTGCATAGCCTAATCTACCCTGTCAGTTTCGCGACCCACCAAAAATTGTGTCATGACCCACTGGCAGTTCCCAAACTCACAGTTTGAGAATCAGTGCCCTATTATTAATTGAGATATATTGCCTGATTTATCCTAAAGAGTCAGTGTAGATTTGTAGCAGTGTTTGTTTATTGTGGATATAAAATACAACAATTGCATGTCAAGCAATATATTTGACTTAATGTGAAGCAAATTATCCAGAAGCAGAAGTGGGTTTCAGCTTCCAGATCTCTTTCATTGCTACTGCAAAAGAAGAGATGAGAATGACATGATTGTCACCAAGTCTCTTGGAAGGGGGATGCTTACTGAGAGCTTCTCACCTGCCTGGATTGCGGTCTCTCTCTCTCTCTCTCTCTCTCTCTCTCTCACACACACACACACACACACACACACACACATATGAGAGTAGAAACACCCATGTAAGAACATAAGAAAAGCTCAGCTGGATTAGGCCCAACACCCATCTAGTCCAGCCTCATGTATCTCACAGTGGCCCACCAGATGCCCCAGGGAGCACACATCCCTTGCATCTGGCATTCTGAGGTAGCCTAACTCTAAAATCAGGAGGTTGCACATACCCATCACGGCTTGTAATACGTGATGGACTATACCTCCAGAAATGTGTCCAAACCCTTACATAAGAACATAAGAACAGCCCCACTGGATCAGGCCATAGGCCCATCTAGTCCAGCTTCCTGTATCTCACAGCGGCCCACCAAATGCCCCAGAGAGCACACCAGATAACAAGAGACCTCATCCTGGTGCCCTCCCCTGCATCTGGCATTCTGACATAACCCATTTCTAAAAAGCTTTTAAAGGCACCCAGGCTAGATGCCATCACCACATCATGTGGCAAGGAGTTCCACAGACTAATTACATGCTGTGCAAAGAAATACTTTCTTTTGTCTGTCTTAACTCTCCCAACGCTCCATTTAGTGGATGTCCCTTGGTTCAGGTGTCGTGTCAGAGGGAAAAGAACTCCCCCGTGTCCACTTTATCCATCCCCTGCATAATTTTGTATGTCTCAAACATATCCCCCCCCCCGACGCCTTTTGCTTGTGATGCTTTCAGGCTTTCTTCCAACGATGTGTAGTTGATTGACTTTTGATGTGTAGTTTGAATGACGTTTTGGTGTACACTTATGATATGTAATTAATTGGCCAGCATCAAGGACCTGCAATGTAACTTGGCAATCCCTGAGACCAGCTTTGTGCCCTTAACTTTCATGTAGCAGGGACAGAGTTAGTCCCTGGACAAGAAGATAATTTTCATGATGTTGCCTCCCTTGTGCCTCCCATTCTAATTGCCAAGGTAAGCCCCATTATTAATCTTAGAGTACACTCAGGGTGGTTGCATAGATGGCAGTTGCCGTGGGCTCCCACAAACCTGAACCAGCCTTGAACCAACATTCTGTGGCCAGGATATTGCCCCAGTCCCTAACAGGAAAGCTCTGGGTGACTTGCTGTGCAGACAAATAACACGGCAAGGATTTGTACATATGGGCATACCTCTGGTTTTCTTGTCAATAAATATCTATTTACATTCCCATATGATTTCTGGAAGTTCTTTTGTGACTTGACATTGCCCTGAGTGAAACAAATTGCTTCTGAGGTTAGCTTTAAGTGCGAGAGCTATTTGCAACCCATTCCTCTGACTTGGATTGCTTTGACAAGTGCCATAAAATGTTAGGACCCAAATGTGGCTGAACTTCTGCATTTGATAAATCGTATATGCCAGGGAAAGAGGTCGGGCAGCTTGTTTTAAATTTTAAAAGTCATTGCAAAATACACGTGTTGATTTCTCTTCAGAAATTGTATATCAAAACTCTTTTGGCTCCCCTCACCATTTCTCAGATGGAGAGAGGGATGAGGAGGAGAATGGATTGGGACTGGGAAGGGGGTGGGTTCGACAGCAGCAGCATTTGCCAAACCCTAACTCCCTTCCTGGCCTCAATTCCCCAATCCGGGTCCATATGAACTTGCGCCAGGTATTGAGCTGATGCAGGTCCTCATAGACTGGCGGCCTGGCATGAGTTTACCCCAGGGTAAGGGAAGAAATATTGCCCAACAGATGCCACGTTGGCACTGCCGCATCACCACACAGGGAGGATTGGGCTGCCGATATGCAGCTTTAGCTTTAATCTCTCATGTTTGACTTTATTTTGGTTCATTTGTGCTGCTGTTGTCCCAGTTACATGCTGCTGAACAATTTTCTTGTTGGTTTTGTTTGTCACCATATTTTAAGCTAGTAACTGTTGCAGACTACCAAGAAGGCCTTTTCTAGTTTAAAAGTAGTCTATCATGTAATACAAATTAAAATAAGATGAGTGATCCACATGGAACCTGTTATGACTGGCAGAAGAGTTCTGGCTCTGTGGCATGTTTATTTCAAATGTGTGTGGGATTGCAAGCTTTAATCCATAGCTCAGGGCTTCTCAAACTGGGGTGTTGTGACGAACCAGTCTGCGGGCCCTGGACTCTGCCCCCTTAAGGGGAAGGGGCAGGGGGAAGGCAGCGATGTGTTCCCCATGATCACATTGTTAAGGGGGCTGCAGGGACTGTAATGCACTTACCAGTCCCTGCTGCAGCCTCCCAGGGGTGCAGGGAGCACTGTGCGAGCCTCTGCAGGGCTCCCATGTCTTAAAAAGTAAAAGCAGAGCTATCATGCTCCACTTCCGGTTTGCGATTGTAAGCTGCCTTTTCCCCGTCCCCACTGCCTTCCTTGCTCCCCCTCAATGACTTACTACAGTCCTTAGACTCCCTGTGAGTCTGAGAACCGCTGCTTTAACTTTATCAGCTAAATATTTATCTGATTGATCAGTGAGGGGAAATCATCATTGAGAAGACTGCAAGATAAAGGCACACTTGTACACTTCAGGAGGCGAATGTATTATACTAGTCCAACCTTGTTCTACACCAGGGGTGCTCAGACTTTTTTGGCTCGAGAGCTATTTGGAAACTCAGCAAGGCCTGGAGATCTACCAGAGTTTTTTTTTACAATAATAGCATTTGCCATAACAAAATTAGACATGTTGGGGTCAACCTTATGCATGTCTACTCAGAAGTAAGTCCCATTAGAGTCAGTGGGGCTTACTCCTGTGTAAATGTGGACAGAATTGCAACCTCAGAGCCCAACCCTATGGTGTCTCCTCAGAAGTAAGTCCCATGCTAGTCAATGGGGCTTACTCCCGGGTAAGTGAGGAGAGGACCGCAGCCTCAGAGGCAGATCTACTCAGAAGCAAGCCCCATCCGAGACAACGGGGATACTCCCAGGTAAGGAGTAGCGGCTAGGACTGCAGCTGCAGCCACCCTGGCGTGCCAGGACCGCCCTCCCTGCCCCGCGCCGTGCCGCGCCTCCTCCCGGGCTCCCCTTACCTGTCCTCTGGCAGCGCTCGCCCTCCCGCCGGCCTCAGCCTTGCAGCACCCGGCGCCCAAGGAGAGCGAGATGCAGCTGGGGGCTGGGAAGCGAGCGAGGCCGCCCGTGGATGCTGGGAGGGAGGGGGACGGAGGTGGCGGCGAGGGGAGGAGGGGGCCCAATGCCCCCCGCCTGGCTTACTGGCCTCAGCAGCAGTGCCGCCTCCTCGGGGGACCCCCCTGCCGGGCTCACGGGGTGCCACCGCACGGGAGTCTCCTCCTCCACCTCCCTCGCAGAGCGCTGCCCGCATCCTGGGGGGCGAGCAGGACGGAGGCTCCTCAGCCAAAGGCCATCTCTGGGGGGGCTGCGGGGAGGGCCGGGGCTCCGTCGCCGAGGCAGGCAGGCGGGCAGGCAGCCCCTCGTCCTCCCCTCCCTCCTCCCCCCACCCAGCTGCCGCTTGGCTCCGCCGCCCGCCCACCCGCCAGCCAGCCAGCTAGCTCTCCTCCTCCTGGCTCGCCCACCAAGCCCGAATCAGCGGCCGCGTCAGTGAGGCGAGAGGGAGCCAGGCAGGGGGAGCTACGGCGGCAGCGCAGGGCTGGGGGGCGCTCCGGGGCTCTTTCCCGCCCTTCATTGAAGTTCATTGGCCTGCCATGTTGAAAGGGGCGGGAAAGAGCCCCGGAGCTTCCCGATTGGCCCAGCGCCGCCGAGTGTCCCGGATGTGATGGCGGGCCAATCGGGAAGCTCCGGGGCTCTTTCCCGCCCCTTTCAACATGGCGGACGGGAGGCTCAGCGCGCGATCGACCAGATTTTGCTTCGCGAGCTACCGGTCGATCGTGATCGACGTTTTGAGCATGCCTGTTCTACACGGATTTTTTATGCACAAATTTGACTCAACACGAATGGCCACTGCAAAAGAGAAGGAATGTGCTAATCCCTGGAGAAGGGAAAAAACACATCCCTTTAAATCACAGTTTAAAAAAAAACAAAACTGCTTTTCTTACTGTTGTAGAGAGACAGTCATGCAAGCAATTTCAGGTATAACCTAATTATCCACGGATTTTTCTGCCATGGATGAGAAGGGCCCTTTAAATTAAAGGATAAAACTTGTTTAACAGTAGCCTCCTTAGTGCAAGAGAGGGCAGCTTGCTGACAATCCATCAATCATTCTTTCTCTAGGCACTTAGAACTGCTTCACTCCAAACTAGCAGCCCCTCCCTTCCCCTGAGCACATGAAAGAAAGATAATCACAGTGCATTCTTTTCCAGCTCTGAGTGAAGGGAGGGGTCACTGGCTTCACTGGATTGTCTGGATTCACTGGAGTAAAGCATTTCTAAGTGCCTGGAGAGAGACTGATTGATGGATTGTCTGCCTAATGACTGTTACATCACAAAGGCTGTTTTTAAATTGCCTAGCAAGGGAACATTGTTTTTTAAATGAATTTGCTTTAATGTGATTTTGGCCATCCAAGAGAGTTCTGGGAACAGAACCCTCGCGAATAATAAGATTCAACCTGTATTACAAAGAAATAAAGATGGCACTTCAGTATAATGAAGAGTGGCAACCTTTGTGTACTCAAATTGTAAGTTATCATATAATTCAGTATCATAAAAGGATATCTCTGAGATTTTCGTGACATACAAAATGTATTTTGAACTTTATTGATGAACCAATAGATTAATTGGTTGAAAAGCAGATGATTAGCGAATTACACTTCCTCCAGCTATTGACAACCCTGGTTGGCAACCTTCAGTCTCGAAAGACTATGGTATAAGCCTACAGCACCCAGTATTCCCAGGCGGTCTCCCATCCAAGTACTAAGCAGGCCTCACCCTGCTTAGCTTCCAAGATCAGACGAGATTGGGCATGTGCAGGGTAACAGTTGCTGTCATTGACAACCCTAGTGACCTTAGATTGGAAAGGTTAGGATCTGCTCTTAGTGACACAGGTTCTCTGGAATTATTTTTGAGGAGTTGCCGTGTTTGTCTGTAGTGGTTAAAATAGCAAAGGGTCTTGCCACAACTTAAAGACTAACATTTACTTCAGCATAACTTTTCATGGACTACAGTCTGTTTCATTAATGCATGAATGAATGCATTAATGCATGAGCTTTTGTAGTTCACAAGAGCTTGTGCTGAAATGAATGGGCTAGTGCTGCAAGCCTTTTTGCTGTTGTTTTTCTGAAACTCCTGTTCTGGAGGTGGTAAGGCCCACCTGACTTCTTCCTTTATGGGTCAGTGGAGGTGAGTGAAAATCTTTCCTTTGAATTCTGAAAGACACTATTTTCTGCTTAGCTATATTTGATTATTACACTTTTCATTAGGTTTTAATGTTTTATTGTGCTTTTGCTTTGGTTTTAATTTTGCATCTCCTTGGGCATAGATTTCCTTTGGGAAGGTGGCTAATTAAAATTTAGAAATTACAGGTGGGACTTTGGTATCCACTGATTTGATTCACCACTGATACCACCTTTAAACACCTAGTAACAAGGGAAAGAAAGCACCAAATGTGTTTCCCACCTTAATGCTATTAAATAATTATAATTTCATTCCACTAGATTCCATTATTCACCCCATCTAGTGACTGAATGAGGTATACCATCTATACCAATGCATTACGGGGTGACAATGGAAGAGCAAGAAATCTGGAAGTGGATCTTTAAAGCTATTTTTCTACTGATTTGATATCCACTTATTTTTTTTTTTATCCACTGGAGGTTCTGGAATGGAACCTCAGCGGATAACAAGGCATTATTGTAATACCATGTAATACGAATTTAGCGCAACACTATGCAAAAATTTCTTACAGTTCCTTTAAACTATGGCCTGTGTGTAAAATCCTGAAACAATGTAGAAAATGTGACATGAACACTATACCATGCTGGCCAATAGCCAGATACAATCCCTTGGCTGTTCCTTTGTTTTTGCTTATGGCTTCTCACTTCTCTGAAACTACTTAGTTAAGCTGTTTAGGAGAGATCTGCCCCTGAGATTCGACAGTAGAATATGATGTGGAATGTACAAAGTTTGTTCACAATTGAGGAGTGTGGGAGTATCTATGGGAAATGGAAAATGATTAACAGTCATGCAGATGCTAACCTTGGTTATCAGATTTACTACTGTGGCATCTGAAATGTAAATCAACTTGATAGCTGTCAGCTGTCAACAGAGAGAACTAATAGCACCTACATGGTACTAACAGCAAGATTGTTCATCTGCCTGATGTTTGGTAACACTCCACATTTCAAGCATATGACAGAATATGTCATTTATGAGTGGGTGTCAACTGCAGTGCCATTGCTATAGAACGGCACCGGGCCTAATGAATTGGTGTTTCTTGCCAGTCACATTACTTTTGATCCTCAGGAAACTGCACTATTCCTGCCTAATTTATACCTCTCTATGAACTCTATTCTTTGGTTCCCTAAGAAGCCTCATCATCTATCTTCATAATTTCATTTTCTTTCTCCACCTTGAGAAAAATAGGACTGAGTAAAAATGTTCACAAGTTGTGAAGTTGAGTGGGGCATTTCAGGGATTTTGGGAGTGTGGGGCTAATTTACTGGCGAAGGAATCACACTCTCCCTGCTTCTGGGTTGTTGTTGTTATTTTTTATAACCCCCCTTTACTTATAAGACTCCAGAGTAAGGAAGGAAGTTTAGTCCCCTCTCTGATTGGCTTCATCAAAATGAGTTGGTTTGGACAGTCCCCCATATAGCTTAATCAGCTTAATCACAGTTTAATCAGACCTGGCAACTGAAGGTTACGTACATATCCTGGCCCATCCCCTCTCTTCCAAGAGGCTTTGAGGCACTTTCCATGATTTTGTAGGTTCAGTTTTGAATTGGGTTCATCAGCAGATGGAGAGAGATGGTATGGATGAGCCCTCCTCCCACATACACACACAATTAAGCCGGTGCCAGATTTAAACAGTGCCACAATTAAACAGTGCCAGATTCCACCCCCCCCTTTTTTTTCTTTTGGAGCATACGTACCACTGCCTCCTTACCCAGTGGCATTGGTAGGGGGTGATTGGGGCAGACTACCTTGGATGCCACACCCCAGGGCTGGGGATGATATGTGTACTGCCCGAGTGTCTGCTGAGTGGAGCTCTGTGCCAAATTTGGCAGTGGAAGGGTCCTCATGTCCACCCGTACTTCCAATTGGCTGTAAATGTGTGTGTGTCCCCCACCTGGAAGCAATTGGCAGTGGCGTGATGTGCCAGTGTTGTCACATCACTGCTGTATTACTTCTGGGTGCTGTGCTTCATGCTTGTGCACCAGCCCTTGGGCCCACTGCTGCCAACAGGACATGCTGCTTGTTGTGGTAAGGGGATGTTGCGCCACGTGGGGGTGACGTGTAGCAAGGGGTGGCACCTGCCCTGTGGGAAAAGTATATTGGCAATGTCACTGTCCTCAGCTCCTGCACTGCTACCATTTCTTCTAATCTGCCCAGGTGGGAAGGATCCCAGAAACTCTCTACACTTAGCAACCTCTTCGCCCAACTAGTTTAAAAGAAGCAATAGATGGCAGAGGGAGAAGGGAAATTTTTCTTTGTCATATTTTAGACTACTTCCCCTTTGTTTACTGACTGTCTGACAACATTGGCAGCATTGGGCATTAAGTGAAGAGATCTTGTTAGAATCAGGGAGTTGAACCAAAGGTGAACTCCAAAACCAAAAACTGGTTCAGAAAGTGTTTTAAGTGGACTGGAATTGAAGCAGAACCTAAACCTTACGACACACAAAGTAGTAACTCACCTTTAGTTTTATGATTGTTTTATTTTTCTGTTTTTTTCTGATTGTAGTTTGTTTACAAAAACCTTTTAGAAATAGAAATAACTGATTTAAAAAACTGTTTAAAAACTGTGTAAAATAATGTGTATTTTCCTCAAGTTAAGTACAGGTGGAATTTCGATCTGCAAATCTGACTCCATGCGGGTCCCCAGGACCTGCATGGAGTCAGACTTGGACCCACCTGAGCCCTCCGGAGGCAACTGGAGCTCTGCTCCAGTCACCTCTGGAGGCTCTTCTGAGGCCTGTGGAGGTCGCACACAAACTTCATTAGCCTCAAAATGGCCTCCAGAGGTCCTAGAAGGGCATGTCCAGTTTTCTAGCTAAAACTAGAAGTGCCTCTCTAGGACCTCTGGAGGCCCTTCTGAGGCCCGTGGAGCTTGTGCGCAACATCTCTGGGCCTCAGAAGAGCCTACCTGCAGCTATAGGTGGTCTCCATCCTCTCTGGTGGTTCATCTCCCAAGCGCTCTCCCATGGACCATCAAAAATGATGGAGAATGGACCACCCACTTCAGTGACTGTGACGGTGGGCAGTCCATTCTCTGGCCTCTTTGGTGGTGTATGGGAGATTGCTTGCTTGGCAAGACACTGGAAGTGATTAAAGGTGATTTCTTTCCCCCAAGATCACATGGACCACTTCTCAGGGTCTCACAGACCACCTGTGGTCCACAGATCACAGGTTGGGAACCAGTGCTCTAAGGAGATTGCTTGTTGAACTTCTTCATGAGTTGCTACTTCTGGGCATAGTGCATTCTAATCAGGAAGTATGTCCACATAAATGACTCATGAAGAAACCAAGCAATGGAGTGGAATAACTCTTACACTTCCATAGTTCAAAACAAAGCTTTTCAGGTGCGCACAGTGTGCCTCCAATTTTAAATCAGAGAAAAAGTGTATCTAAAATATCAATTGTTTGCAAAACGCTTCTCTAAAATCTGTACCCATAATGCACATCTTTAGAGGATACCTAGCGTATTCCATCAATACACAGACAATAATGGTGATGATAACCAGCAGCCCTGCAAAAGAGTTAAGTGCAGAACATTTAAATAGAATATCAATCCCATCTTGGTTTGATTGCGGAGATTAAGAAGTTACCTATTTTCCAGTTCCACAAGGGGGAAAAAAATCAGCCAAGTAGCAGACATATAATGAATAGCAGATCCATGGAGACTGCTGTCATTCAAAATGAAATCTCACAAAACTACCTGATTAGATTCTGGCTGCTATTTCAAGCACCATCTCCAGGGCATAGGTTTGAAATTTTGGCACAAACTAATCTGGGCTTCCAGGGCTGAAGTAGCTACTCCAAAGCTTGTCTGAAAAATCCTGTCACAATCCATCTTCCTGATGTTAGCCTGACTTTAAAAAAGAAAAGAAAAGTGACCTATACTTCCAGATATGGAACTAAGAATGTCGAAGGAGAAAGAGGACAAGAGCAATGATTCGGTAGTTCACATGCGCATTGCGCAGCATGTGCGTGGTGCACCATGTGGCTTTAAGGCTATGGCAGTTGGGTTGTCTGATTTTGTTTTTCCATGATTTTGTACGTTGCTGCCAACTCACAAGCAAAGTGTTGCCAAGGGCGGGTGAAAAAAGGATGCCATTACTTTTTGGGGTGTGTGATGCTGGCCTGATGGTTTTAGCATGCAAATATTACAACCAAAGGACGGGGGCAAAATCTCAGACAAGTTGTTTTATATATTTATTACTTCTAAAGTAGGACTGGCCTTAAGAACTGTGGGGCTCAACTGGAAACTTTCTTGTGAGTTCACATCCTAGGTCTGTAGAATTTTAGAGATATAAATAAGGTTTATTATAGACTTTATATCTCTATGTTAGAATCTACAGCAATCAAAATGTACGCTTAAAAAGTGCATTCATGGGAGTTAATTGACCAAATGGATGTAAGCACATTTGAATACAAAATTGCATATGTGTAAGCCTACAAGTAAACAGACAAAAGGCGTGATTACCTTTGAAATATAAATACAGGTGGAGCCTCTTTATCCACGGGGGGTTCTATTCCTGGAACCCCCACCCCCACCCCAAGGGACACCAAAAACTGTGGATAACGAAATCTGTAGTTTTCAGCACCCACTTGACAGGACAGGATGCCATTCTAAGCCTTGGAGAGGCTGCGTCTTGTGCAACCTCTCTAAGGCTCAGAAAGCCACCTGGAGCAGTTTCTAGATGCCTTCCAGTAAGCCAGAAGTCATCAGAATACTGCTCTGAGCCTTGGAGAAGCTGAGCAAGTTGGCGTGCGGCCTCTCCAGAGCTCAGAAAACCTCCCAAACATAACCAGAACAAGGAGGTCTAGGCAGTCTGCTGGGGGGCAATCTGGGGGTTCGCCATTTGTGGTGGGGAAAATCCACGGATGTCGAATCCGCTGTTAAAGAGGCCCCACCTCTTTAACAAGCCCATCTGTTTTCGTGTCTGTGAAATGATATAGCAAAAATATAAATTGTATTATTTTAGAGGGAAAAAAAACACATTCAAAATATCCATTGCAATGTGGTGTTGTGTGTATTTGACAAGACTAGATTACCCTATGGGGCCCAACTGGAGTATTTGGTCCAATTCGCATAAAGTTGGCCCTGTTCTGAAGCCTTTATTTTGTTTTATTTACTTTTTAATAAGAGAGTTGTCCTCAGTGAACAGCTAAGATACTTTTCTTTCACGCATTTTAATGGTTGGTTAGAAATCATTTCTTGGGCATTGTTACTGAAGCTGATTTACCGCCAAGTATTTGCATGTTTTCTGAGAAGGAAGTCTCACTGGTTTCAGTGCGGCTTACGTCATGTTACTGAGCTGTTAGAGATCATAATGCATAAATATTTCAGTGGGTTGTGTCCTGCTAGGGTGTATTAAAATGAACATCCTGCGGTCTCTCACACAGGCGCCCTAATGTAGCAGTGGGGTGTGATCAATGTGGAGGCAGGTGTCTGTGTTTTGTGTGTGCGTGTGTGTGGGGGGTGTATCATTGCAAGCTGTACTGATGAAATGTGCATATCTGAAAACTCATGCAGAGTTGTCAGGTTGTTTAGGGTAAACTTGCCTGTAGAGCAAACATAGAACATTGATTAATTGACTGTCCACTGGTCTGTCTAGTTTCCTACAATCGCTGCCAGAGTTTTAAGTGTGTTGTCTGACTTGTGCTGGCACTCAGAAGACTTTATCCTGTTACGTGGAATGATAGCAATTGAACTGTTTATTTAAGGGTACAATCCATGAAATATTCTTTCTAGGAAAGTCTCATTGGTTTTGCTTACAGACGCCTAGAGTGAGGAGGTTGACGATTGTGTCCTAATTTTGGAACAGCATTCATGATGTTAATGTCAAAATAAGAGCCAAGAGTGTGGATTTCTGTGTTTATTATTGTTATTTGATAACATAAGAAAAGCGTGGTTGGATCGGTCAAAGGCCTACCTGGCCCAGCGTTCTGTTTTCCATAATGTCCCATCAGCTGCCTCTGGGAACCCTATGAGCATAAAATGTAATATATTTTTAAAACGTCATTCTTGAGAGTCATTTGGCTTCTTTTTTCATAAAATCCCTGAAACTATTTTTTTTTCCCTTTAAGATTGTGAGCCCCAGGGACAGGACCACTGGCACACAGAAAAATACTGTAAGCCACTCTGAGCCCATGAGCAGAGATGGGTGAAAACAGTTTTATTTTTAGCTGTTTTTGGTGTTTTCCAAAGTTAGAAGTGCAGAAAGCAGTGTTATGTGTTCTTACTCCAAGGGTGCATTTTTATAAATTACAATTATAAATTATGATCACTTTGAACATGAATTAGGTAGGTGAAATAGATAGTATAGTGTCAGTAGGGATGTGTCAGTGTCATGAGGGATGCAAACATCATCACGCTGTACAGGAACAAAGGTGACAGGGGTGACTGCAACAACTACCGTGGCATCTCTCTCCTTAGCTTTGTAGGAAAGTTGTTTGCCCGAGTTGCACTAAAGAGGCTCCGGGTACTTGCAGATAGCGTTTATCCAGAATCGCAGTGCGGATTCTGAGCCAACAGGTCCACCACTGATATGGTATTCTCCCTTAGACAACTGCAGGAGAAATGCAGGGAACAACGACAGCCATTCTTTATAGCCTTCATAAATCTCACGAAGGCTCTCGACCTGGTCAGCAGGGACGGCCTCTTCAAGATTCTCCCCAAGATCGGATGTCCACCCAGGCTCCTCAGCATCATCAGATCTTTCCACAGGGACATGAAGGGCATGTTGTCTTTGATGGCTCCACATCAGACCCCTTTGACATCCGAAGCGAAGCAGGGCTTGCACCAACCTTGTTTGGGATTTTCTTCGCTGTCCTGCTGAAGCATGCCTTTGGAACTGCAACAGAAGGCATCTATCCCCGGACCAGATCAGACGGAAAGCTCTTCAACCTCTCCAGACTGAGAGCAAAGTTCAAAGGCCAGCTGAAATGCCTACATGACTTCCTCTTTGCCAACGATGCAGCTGTCACTACCCACTCTGCCAAAAATCTCCAGCAGCTCATGAATCATTTTAGCAAGGCCTGCCAAGATTTTGGACTGACGATCAGCCTGAAGAAAACACAGGTCATGGTTCAGGATGTGGACTCACCTCCCTGCATTACAATCTCTGCACATGAACTGGAGGTTGTCCATGACTTTGTGTACCTTGGCTCAACGATCTCCAACACTCTTTCTCTCGATACCGAGCTAAACAAACGCATCGGTAAAGCAGCTACCACGTTTTCCAGACTCACAAAGAGAGTCTGGTCCAACAAGAAGCTGACAGAACATACCAAGATCCAGGTCTACAGAGCTTGCGTCTTGAGTACACTTCTGTACTGCAGCGAGTCATGGACTCTCCGCTCACAACAGGAGAGAAAACTGAACGCTTTCCACATGCGCTGCCTCTGATGCATTCTCGGCATCACCTGGCAGGACAAAGTTCCAAACAACACAGTCCTGGAACGAGCTGGAATCCCTAGCATGTATGCACTGCTGAAACAGAGACGCCTGCGTTGGCTCGGTCATGTCGTGAGAATGGATGATGGCCGGATCCCAAAGGATCTCCTCTATGGAGAACTCGTATAAGGAAAGCACTCTACGGGTAGACCACAGCTGCGATACAAGGACATCTGCAAGAGGGATCTGAAGGCCTTAGGAGTGGACCTCAACAAATAGAAAACCCTGGCTTCTGAGCGGCCCGCTTGGAGGCAGGCTGTGCAGCATGGCCTTTCCCAGTTTGAAGAGACACTTGGCCTACAGACTAAGGCTAAGAGGCAAAGAAGGAAGGCCCATAGCCAGGGAGACAGACCAGGGACAGACTGCACTTGCTCCCAGTGTGGAAGGGATTGTCACTCCCGAATTGGCCTTTACAGCCACACTAGACGCTGTTCCAGAACCACCATTCAGAGCGCAGTACCATAGTCTTTTGAGACTGAAGGTTGCCAACATTCATTCAGTGTCAGTAGATGCAGCCACAAGCCTATAGAGGTGTTAGAGCAGCCATTTTCAACCACTGTGCCATGGCACACTGGTGTGCCGCGAGTGGTCCACAGGTTTGCCACAGGAATTTGATGGAAGGTTATTTATTAATAGGGCCAATGGGAGATGTGAGCCCCCACTGGCAACATGGTGTGCCTTGTCAATTGTCAAAAACCTGGTGGTGTGCCTTGACCATTTTAGTGCCTTGTCAGTGTGCCGTGAGCTGAAAAAGGTTGAAAATCACTGTTAGAGAATGGATTTATTTATTTATTTATTTACTTACTTACTTACTTACTTACTTACTTACTTATTTGCAAATAAGTAATTTTCTTTCTTTCCAAAAAATGAGAAGTGCAGAAAGCGGTGTTATGTGTTTTTATTTCATTATCACTGAAAACCCCCCACCTCTACCCATGAGATAGATTAGGATAAATAACAAGTTCTTGTTGTGAGCCACCCTGGTGCTCCCTGTGAGGTCTGAAGGATGGAATAAATTTTTTTTAAATCAAAGCAGGTAGGAAGGTGTGCAACTTAACAGGACTGCATTAAAATTTGCATATAACATTACACTGTTGGATATTTATGATATCTGAGCATAGGCTGTGTGAATCTACAGAAGGAAATATTCCAAGAAATGTGTACAGGTGGGCCCCTGTATCCACTTTTTCACTTATCCATGGATCTGTTTCGTGGGATCCGCCTGCGCCTGCTCCCCTCGCCTCTGGAGGGTTGTCTGAGCCTAGCAGAGACTGTGCACTTCTGTCCGTAGCCTCTGCCAGGCTCACACTGTGCCTTAGAGCAGAGATGCTCAAACATTTTGGCAGGAGGGTCACATCATCTCTCTGACACTGTGTCGGGGGCCGAGAAAAAAAAAGAATTAATTTACATTTAAAATTTGAATAAATTTACATACATGAATTTATTAGAGGTGGAACTTATATGAATGAATGAAGGTCTTGCAGTAGCTCAAGGCCTATAAAAAGCCTTGCACAAAGCAAGGCCAGCCTTTCCTTTGCTGCCACTGCTGCATCATAGACATGAAACAGCAAGTAGAGGAGGGAGCCCTCATCCCACAGCTGAGGTGGAAGGTCAAACTGTTGTCCTCATGCTGAAAGCAGTTGTGTTGGGCCAGCACGGGCTCCAGCAAGTCTCTGGAGGGCCAGAGGCTCATTGGAGACTGGGGGCTCCCCATGGGCCTGATTGGGAGCCCCTGAGGGCCGCAAGTGAGCCCCGGGCCGGGGTTTGGGCACCCCTGCCTTAGAGCAAATAAAAGTCACTTCTGGTTTATTTGAACGATCAGAAGTGACTTTTAATGCCTTATAAGGCACTAGGAGGCCTGGGGAAGCCTTAAAACGTCTTAAACATCACTTAGACTCTTTGAAAAGAATGGAAGTGACTTTTTTTTTTGTTACATGGATCAGTCTGAGACTGGCAGAGGCTGTGGATGGATGTGCGTGACCTCTACTGAACTGAGACAACCCTTCAAAGGGGGGAGCCTTCCCTCGTATCCGTGGTTTCACATAGCTGCGGGAGGGGGGGATTCCAAAATGGAACCCCTGCGTATACCAGGGCACGCCTGTATCATGTTTAACAATACTATTCATTGTCTGTGCTATGAGAAAATATTACTGAATTATGAACTGGTGTTCTAAATGCTGAAGCTACTCCTGTAAACCTAGCGAGTCTAGCAATGGACGTATTAGCTGAAATGTCTGAAGTTGATTTTAATTGCTTGCCAGTGGAGGTGGGGTTTGTAGACTGAGCAGTTTATGAGCTACATTTATTTTGAAGCTGATAAATATTTTTTAGCATTAGTTTATGTAGTATCTGGCAACATGAGCTGCCCTTCCTTTCATTGGTAGAGCTCATTCCTGTCCTTGAGAAATGATCTTAAAAACAGTCATAGCAATTGAAGTAGTACCTGCATACTTCTTATCTCCTCAAAGAAGTCTTCTGAATCTGCATATGCAGCAGAATGGTAGAATGGACTGTGGGTATTGAAGGACATTTTAAAAAAATATATCTATATCTATATATAGATATAGATATAAACTTGTATATAGTTCATTCTACCACTTCATTTCCACTGAATTGTGCTGTAAGTCAAGATCCAGGCCTTTATGATATCTATAGATATCATAAAGGCCTGGATCTTCTTACAGCACAATTCAGTGGAAATGAAGTGGTAGAATGAACTACAGTGGGGAAATCATTTTTTTCCTTCTTAGGGCCTGATCCTGAACAGTGTGAAAATATATATAAAAGCATATATATATTTAGAACAGCATTTGTATGTATAAATGTATATATATATATAAACTCCTTGCAAAGAAAAATCTTGCAATCACGCCTCCTCCTCACCCATCGCTTACCTCCCCCTGCCCTGAAACGTCTCCTTCCCGCCTCCCCCCCATGTCCCCACTAACCTCTCCACTGCCAAGGTTCACGATAAGTGTTCACAAACGTGCCTTACAGCACGTTTGCGACAGTGTGTGCCAGTGGTGAGCCAGTGGTGTCCATGGGCAAGATGCAGTTCTGATGCACTTAGTAGGTAGGTGGCCTGAGTATCGGCGTCCATGCTGAGTCTTGCACCAAAACAGCCAATGCAGGGGAACAACCTCCAGAAGATATGAGTGCATGAAGCTCTTACTGGGTCTCAAAGTCTTTTTTTTAAATATTATGAACGCTTTTCAAAATGGTAGCTGTTTAGTTACCGTATTTGATTTTCTCTGTAAACCGCTTTGTGAATTTTATTTGTTGAAAAGCAGTATGTAAATATTCTTAATAGTAATACTGACACAACTAGAAACAAGAGCCTGAATCAGAAGATGATCTAAAATGAAACACTCATTAGTTCGTTTTCACATCATGGAACCCACCAGGTTTACCACTCTAGATGGATTCTTCCCCCTGGTGTCTGGGAGGAAGACTCCCCTCTTGGCACATTCCCTGGCAGAACCCATTGCTATATTCTTGCTCCAGGCAGATCTCATTGTTTGGTTTGATCATATGCTGCCCGCTTGTTTGGGTTGACAAAGGCTTGTGGGACTGGATGTCCTCCAAGATTATTAACAGAAGAGCCCTGCTGGATCAGGCCAAGGCCCATCTAGTTCTGTATCTCACAGTGGCCGCAGTCATCCAAATGCTGGCCATACAGAGTGGCATGTTTTCATGCGTACTCATCCTGAAGATCTGGATACACACTTACCTGACAGACATCTCCCCCCAGGTTTCCACATGTGGAAGCCTCTGTACCCTGTCCTCCATGCGCACAGCAAGGGATTGGTTCATATGCTTATACCTGTCTAATCCAGTGGTTTCCAAAGTCCTCCTTTGGAGAAGGGACTGCAGGGTTCCCCGCGCCCCCAGACCCCATCGCAGGCTTCAGGTAAGCCAGGAACCCCTCCTCTTTCCCTGGCAGCAGTGAGATCCTGGGGTTTGCATTGCTGTAATCATCCTGCCCCCACCCCTTCAGGGGCCAAACCTAAGTGCTTCACTGGCTGGTGGGTCAGTTTGAGAACCACTCAAACCAGTTTGAGAACCACTGGTCTAATCTAATAAGGGAGAGCAGATGGCTGGAAAACACTGAGGCACAGGAGTTAAATTGTGGGTGTGGGAACTTCCCCACAAGCCTAGAAATGTAGAATTTTGTACATATGAAATGCAACACACCCTGATCACTGGAAGAGATTGGCAGTGGGCGGGCTCCCCTTGGCCATTCTTCCCTTCCCTTGTACTTCTTCTGAAGTAAAAGACCCAAACAGGCAGTAAAAAGATTCAAGGAGTGAAAATGAGATTTAAAAAAAATACACAAACATAAAATGAATGATGTATGGGTCCCTTTATGTGAAGGGATTCTGAGAATAATGTAAAAATTTCATAGCCTGATTGTATATTCCCACACCATTAGGATGTCAGAATGATAGATGCTGTAGTGAATAATAATTTTTTAGACATGCTACCTTGGAAAAAGGGACCAGTTGAGGGTTAAACTTGTATTATTTATCTCCACCCTGCCTTTCTGTGGAGCATATTCCTTGACCTACTTCTCTAGCGCTCTGGAACAAGAGCATAGCATTGTTGGTGAGATAAGCTATTAACAAATCTTTGACAACAAATAGCTTTACTTACAACTTAATACTTCTTCTATGTTCAGGTGCATGCACTGACATTTTAAAAAATTTCCTGCCATATATGTTTTCATGAGAAGCATAATATTTTTTTTTATCACATCAAGGCTATCCCACATGTGAGTGAATCCCTCTCCCCCTTCCACTACCCCAATCTTCACATTTGTGTATTTTAAAACATTACCAAGGTTTGGTTTGTTGTTGCTTTTCCCTGACAGTATCTGAAACGTGAGAAATTGAAAGGAAATTATGGAGAGCGCAAATCTTCATTGTATCTGAACAGTCAAGACCCCCCTCCCATGCATTTCCCCCAGGGCTTAGCTTCTTTCCGTGCTAGCATGGTAATGTTTGCATGCCAGAACCATGTAGGTCCAGTCAGTGCACCAAACTTTTCTCCCAGCAAGGTACCAATCAGATCAGATAGGCTTCAAAATGTTGGTGAAACTGTATGGGAATGCGTCATGGGGAGAGTCATTCTTGCACTACTGCAGGAACACATGAAGGAGAGAATTTCAAAGCATTGGCCTTGCAACAGAAAAGGTTTCTGTCCTCCTGCACATGATCACATTTGTCTAGCTGATGATGATTTCTATATACAGGGACAGGCCTTCCCTAAGGTGTTTTGAGCCTGAGACTTGTTATATATTACAGGTACTTTGACTAGGGCTCAAATCTAACTGAGAAGGGATTTTGGAGAAAGAACTGGGATGGGATAAAGTTGAGTGACTTCAATACCCTGAGGTCACTCAATTGACTGCTCAGCCTTCCCTCATCATCAGTCCGAAGAAGACTGTCTTTTAAAATTTATTATTATTCTTTCTCTTTAAAGTACTCAGAGAGCCTCCAAAATCCTCCTGGTCAGCTTGAGGGAGGTGAGGATTCTGAAGCTTCTTTAGAGAGTTTGTTTCCTTGCTTGTCTCCTTTGCTCAGATATGGGAGGCTATAGGTGTACTTGGAGAGCTAGAGAATTGGTCAGAGGCCAGTCGACTTCCAGGGTGCTGTAATTGCTACTGTGTTGTCCTTGCTACAGCTGGTCAGTTGCCAAGGTAGGGCAGGAAGGAACAGCAGCCTTATTCCCACCCATACAACCCATACAACCTCTTTCCTTCAAGAGAGTAAGCCTCGTTGAACACAATGAGACTTAATTCTGAGTAAACATGCTTAGGATTGTGCTGTAGGGGATACAGTGAGTGTTCTCTGGCTGTTCCTATTCAACCATCTCTGACTTTGATCTCATGGATAGACTAGAAGAATAGAACAGGTACCCCTCAGGCTAGTCTGAAGTTTCAAAGGTTTTGCCTTCTTCTTAAGAGTCTCTGTCATAAGCAAGGGGGCTTCAACTTAAGCCCCAAAGTCTATGGTTGTTCTGCCACTGACCCCATTGTCCCACACTTACAGTAGTTCAGGGGCTTATGTGCACAGTTTTGGTTTTAGTTTGAACTTGTTCTTCCATTCCTTGCAATCTCAAGATGGCACCACATACCTCGAAACAGCAATGCACAGTTCTTAGCCAAATATACCAAAATACTCCTACAAAGTATGAAATCTTAGTAGGACTGCCACCACCCTGATTATGTTAGTTCCACAGCTCAGGGACTCTGTGGACCTCCAGCCCTACACCACCCTTGCAAACTCTTCCTCAGGGACCCAAGCCTCAAGGTGCTGTATTTTGGTAGCTAGGCTGGATAGCTGGTTCCCATTCCTTGGTACACAAGACCAAAAATAGGCCTGTAAAATATATTTTCATTTATTAAAGGATTAAGGGCACACAAACATCAAAATGCAATAATTGCATGAGACTTAACAGTACACATCAGTTCTACAACAAAGAAGCTAGTGTTCAAAACTACATGGTTCCTATCTGTAACCTGGGGTCCCAAACCACAAAGAGAAGGCAGAACAGCTGGTACTCATATTGGAATAAAGAGCCAAATGAAGAAGAGGTGCAAACCCTTCCTCCTGAGGGTCCTTTTTTAAACCCAAATGGTAATTACAGCCAACCAGAATGCCAGATGGTTCAAATCTTCTAGAAGGCTGGGCAAGTGACTATTTGTGAACACTTGTTCCTACCCTACCCAAAAGAATCCCACAGCTGAACACAGTTCCCCCATGAGCTAGTTCTTGGCAGCTAATCTCACCATCTTGTTATCTCTAGCTGGTTCTTTTGGCCAGTGAGAAGCAGATAACTTTTTCAACCTTCTAATTAGCTCAATTTCCACCAGCTGCACAGAGGTAGCTGCAAGTTCCCAAGATGAATACAGTCGTGGGGCCTAGATTTGACCTGTTCATGAGCATCTTCCCTGATAATGTTTATGGGGGGAGTCCGAAACCAAACTGACGGGTTATTTTGTGCTTGACTTTGAGCCTCTTCTATTTGCTTCACCTGTGAGTCACGTTTAGGCTTTCCCCCCTTGATGAGTCAGGTGCCATTTTCTGTTCTTTCTCAAAGCTTCAGCCCTATCTTACCAAGTTCAACCACCCAACATGTCAGGTATTATCACTTAGCTCTCATCCTCTGTCCCCTACACAGCTTCTGAGCTTCATAAGGCCTGGCAACCCCATCAATGGGATGTACGCTATGTTGCTGCATGATTCAGTGTCCAGAAAGGAAATTAAATGAATCTTTTCTTTATCTCAGCATTTAGGCTAGATTTAGATTTAGAGACTAGATTTAGGCCTCTCTCAAATACTTCATGGATCTATATGGACATCTCATTGCTGGGAATGATAAATGTAAACTGTTGAACAGGAGGAGGCCCAGTAAGAGGGAATAAATGCTCTCAGTTAATTATGCTAGCTACATTGATAATAAAATATTGGGAGTTAGTTTTGATAGCAAGAAATGGCAGCCATCCAGTCAGACCATTTATACAAATGGTAATGGTAAAGAGCTATCAAATATTTATTTATTACCTTTGCAAGACTAAATCGCAAGATGCACTCCCATTATTTTTAATCTGTGCAGCATGAACGTTAAAGTTGCAAGTGTCTGCAAACCTTAGCAAGATAAAGTGAACACATAAAAAAATTTATTCTCAGCAGCAGCAAAATGCGTAGCCTACAATTTGATTTCGCTTATATTGCAGTGACATATGTAGTAGCTTATTTGGGCCCAAATTGCCCCAAATTGCCAATAACAAAACCTTCTGGCCTCATTCGGAGACAGGGATCAGCAATATTGGACACTGTTTGAGTCTTGTGGTCACAAGAAGTCTGGGACGGATTTGAGAAAGCTGAAGGAGCTGCATTTCTTTTGTTTCAAGAACAAGGAGGTCAAGGAAGGTCATGCTGAAAATGGTGAAACTAATTTGATGGATTCCTGGAAGGTTACAAGAAGTATCAGGGAAATGATAAAAACCAATGGGTTTAAAATACAGACTACAGGAAGAAAGATAGAGATTAAACATTAGGAAATGCAGTGTGTAACAGCAGTTCTGCCGTGTAATGTACTTCTTTGGCCTGATTTAAGCAATCATCTAAATTTGTACTCCCGAATTGTGCAAGAGAGATGTCCTCCATACTATTCAGCCAGTTAGAACTTGAGTCGGACCAAAAATTGCTTCTGAAATATCTTCTCAGATTCCTTTCTATGAGTTCTGATGTCAAGCATTTTTGGAAGTTGGTGTGGCAATTGCGGTCTCTCATATTTGATTGTTGAGGTAAAAATTCTCATTCAAAAAATGAATTCAGAATAATTTTTTTACTTTGAAATATTTGAAATATTGTATTCAAAATTAGTATGGTGAAGTGGGGAAGATTGCCCAAACGTGGGGCGTTTCTGAATATAATTTTCAGCTTCAATGAGACCTGCCAAACTGGCTCTTCGACTTCCCTTGTTAAAATCCTTGATGGCTGTGAAATAATGACTAAGGAGTAGGTAAGGGGAGAGTGACTAATGCTTGAAGAACAATTGGTAGGACTTAATCCAGGGTACTTGTACACCAGGGTAACCAGTATTGTCGCTGTGCTGCATAATGTCACCTCCATGTTATTTTTTCTGCAACTATCCTGCCCTGCCTTTCTGAAATGCTGAACTTGATTAAGATTTTGCAGAGATGAATGCATAAATATAGAGGAAATTTCCTAGGTTTTGCACATACTAAAAATGTTCTCATTTGTATTCAGTGACAAGCTGACACATTTGTTTCTCTTCTGGTAAACATTGTATTGTAAAGTGATACCTACCTATATTTCTAATGCGTTATTTCTTTCGCTGTTTGCAAAACGTGTGCCACGTCAACTTGTTCTCCTTTCACATCTATCAGATATCAAAAGTGGTGGGAACGATAAGAGCAAGCATCACTTATGGGCAGAATATAGATACATCTGTAATTTCATCTGTGGGACAGTTTGTCACATTACACATTAAAGATGTTGGTACATTTTCATGAGTCACGCCTATGCCTGAAAATATATGCAGAGGAAATGTATGACTGGCAATGATAAATTTGGAGAGAAGAACCAAGAATAGCGGAATCAATTCCAGAGTAAGTTTCCTTCCAACAAAGTTCATTGTATTGCAAGATGGTAGCGTTGACCAAGCAACAAAATCAGAGTCTTTCTATCATCTCAGTCTTTCAGCTTGTTGCTATTCATAAGTCGTGGTCTACACGTGGTTTAGAATACCGTAGGATGTGGTGGTGGAGTTCTGAGGTGTTAAAATGGACTGTAGTACGATAGTCTGCAAGTGGGAGATACCACTGTGGAATGCTCCCTTGTATTAAAAAGAAAAAAAAGAAGTCCCTGTGAATTGAAAACTTTTGCAGTAGCAAAGTAGAAAATTTCAACTTTGTGTGCTAAATATCTATCTGCAGGCAGTGTGTTTATGCAAGAGGGTATCCAAAAATGACTCCTCCATGCAGTTCAGAATAGTACATCCTTGCCTACTACCTCAAGTTGGCTCCATCGTCTCATTCAACTGCATGTATAGAGCAGGCCTCAGCTGGAGTGCCACAGATAATAACGTTGAATACTGCTGTCTGTAAACTTCTGTTACTTTTGCAAGTTGCTTGCCTTGTTGTTTTGTCCAAAGCAAAGAGCTACTTCCCCTAATAGTTCCTGGCCGCCTCCTGATGCTAGAGCTATATAGGATAACTGTGAGTCCTAAGAAATTTGGGTTTACCTGCTCAGCTGGCTTTGTGGATTGCTCCTCCACTCATTGGCTTCCATATTGAGGGAATGCTAGTTCTGTGGGCTTACCAAGATGGGAGGTAGGGTGAGAATTGGCACCCTGGTTTTATCCTTTTATTTTTGGTTGGGATTAATCCCCCTATCTGCTGGCAGGGAATCTTCTGAGGGTTTTGTTGCCCTTGCCCAATGACTGCACAAAATTATAGCAACCACAGAGAAAGAAGTTTTTAGTTGCTAGAAACATACAATAGTGAAAGTTTATTTTAGTTTTTTAGATAGTAATTCATCTTTTCAAACTGCTTTCAGCTGCTTATGGAATGTATACTCTTCCACTGTTGCCTCTGGTGACTAGGTTTTTACATTGTCTTAATAATAATAATAATAACAACAACTAGGTAGTTATATACCGCGTTTCTGGTCATTGGATTACTCCTCTGACTTTATTCAAGGCGGTTTACATAGGCAGGCATTTCTAAATCCCTCAAGGGGATTTTTACAATCATAGAGGTTCTCTCTTTCAAGAACCAACAACATTTCAGAATGGATCTTCCTGGTTTGGTCTCACTTCTGGCCTCCAGTTCTCCCACACAGGCTGGCAAGCAGCTCCATCTCTCGCATGGAGGGCAGCCAAGACGCTTCTTGCTCACACCAAGAGCAGGTGGAATCACTCAGTTGGGCTTGTCAGCTGCTTCAAGGTCTCGCCATTCTCAGCCGTTCAGGGAGCTGCCAGTGTCCTCGAACTGGCGACCTTCTGATATTATCTTCAGGCCAACGGAGGCTCTACCCTCTAGACCAGACCTCCTTGTAGTGGTTATCTACACAGGCGCTAGCCTTAGCCTTAGTATGTTGACAATGAAGCAAAGCACACTTTGCACATGCGCAAGAGCAAAGTCGGCACGGCCGTGGTGACATGCTAGGTCTGAAGCTTTGTAGCCTGTCAACAAGGCGATGTTATAAAGAATCATATCTAGGAATGTGTTTGTGGTTTAGCTAGAAAGCCGACTGGTTACAGCCAGTGTGAGTCTCATCATCCTTGTGGAAATTTCCCTATTACGCAGACTATTGACTCATGGTTTAGTATTGTAAACAAGATCAGAGAATGGAAAACCCCAGCCTGTTGTGAATTGTATGAGAAGGAATAAAAGGCAGAGAAGGCTGAATCCCAGAAGCGCTTCTTCTGCATCTGGCCTTCCTTCTGCATCTCGCTACTATACTTGGCTGTTGTATTCATTGTTCTAACGCTTTGCTGCCTCGAGATCTAACTTTCAAACCCTCAGAGTGCTTCTGCTTTTAAAACTCTCCATCAGGCCACAAGATATAGTCTTGTGTGTCTCCCACCAAGCACCAAGGCCCTTAAAAGCCTTGGGTGCTCCCCAGAGCAGCATCTTGCGCTGCTACACCTTCTGCCCTTGTCTTGAGACCTGCAAAACATGTTTGACCAGAGACAGCAGTGGGGCAAAAGAAATATTTGCCTGTGCTGTGGCAAGCAAGCGCCTTCATCAAACCCAGAACAGTTCTTGAAGATTATGGGCTTATAATCATTATTCTTGCGTATGAAAGACCTTAGAATCAGTTTATGTTATGGTTCCTGAAGATTCTCTTAAAGACCCACTTAAGAGGGTCTTTAAGAGAATCTTCAGGAACCATAACATAAACTGATTCTACGGTCTTTCATACGCAAGAATAATGATTATAAGCCCATCAAAGTCAATAAAAGTAAGGATAAAAGCCCTAAAAAGCAAGAATAAGGATTAAACAAGTGTTATTGAAACTGTGAGGCGCGGCTCCTTAGGGAGGCGCCAGGAACTCAAAGGGGAGGTGCGGGATGTCCTCTCGCAGTGATACAGTCACACCCCTGGGCAGAATACAAGCCCGTCTTCTGCCCATCTCTGCTCTTTTTTTTTAAAGCAGAAGAAATGGGAGTTGCTCAGTCACTCCCTGAGTGACTGCAAGAGTGGCTACTGCCACCCCGCCCTCTTCTCCCTCCTCTCTGTGTTCCGCCTTCTGTGTTCGCTGCATGTTTCCAAAGCTCTTCCACTCCAACCCCCATCTGGCAAATATCAAGCATGCTCATTTTGCAGTCCTTGCCCTTGCTGGCCATCAGAAAGAAACCCTCCTTGATCCTTGTCTGGTTGGTTCCCAGCCTGGGATCGATTCTCATCAAAGTGAAATCTCTCTTTTTCAACCCCTCCCTCTTCCACTCCCCCCTTTCGATCTCCAAACCTTCCCGCTTTCCTCCCCCTCCCCTTAAAGTTGTTTCCATGCAGTTGGCAAAGGGGGAAGGGAGAGACAAGCACACACTTTACTTGGCCAGGAGCAGAAAAAGGGGACTCTTTTTAAAGTGATTTATTAATCTTGTTGTTTGACTGAAGAGGAGAGGCTGTATTTTTAAAGTGGTGAATCTTGCTGTTTGAAGGGAATACTTATCAGCTATTGATGAAGTGATTGCCAGCCCAATCCTATTTACACTTTCCTGGGAGTAAGCCCCATTGACTCTAATGGGACTTACTTCTGAGTAGACGTGCATAGGCTTGAGCTGTGCATCTCCTAGTATAGGAGACAAATCAGCTTCCTAACCAAACTTTTATCAGCTCTGATATATTTTCATGGTCTATTTTTGTTTTCCCTACCAGCTGCTGGAAAAATTTAATTTCATTAAATCGATAAAGGGTTCAATCCTATCCAAGGAGAATGGGAGAAATGGCTAGTTGGATTGGGGTCCACAGGGGTGTGTGTGTGTAATGTTGGTCAGACTGGTTGTTCACAAAGTTCATTTGATAAAACAATTATATTGGTATGCTTACAGAGTTAAAAAAATGAGTCTTCCTGGACCAGACAAAATCTACCTACTCCAGCATCCTGTCTCCAACAGTGATCAGCAGCTGATCATTTATAAAGCATGTATATTGCTGTGGATTAATAATATATTTTTAAGATCTGCATTTAATTAATAATATGATTAATATAATTAATATTAATATAGTTCTGGCCACTTCCTGTTTAATGATGTCACTTCCAACCTTCAGGAACTTGATGGGGAGTCATGACCAACAGCCACGGGGGTCAAGGGAGCCACTGGCCGGAAAAGTTTGAGTACCACTAATATAAACCCTTAAAAATGGGAAATAAATAGGTAAATAATAAATAAATAAATAAGTGTCCACTGCCAACAACTATTGTTCTATTCATTCTTCACCTTATGAAATATGTGCTTCAGCAGAATCTGAGAATCTGAAAGATTTCATCTCTTGAAAAATTTCAGTGGTTGGCAAGCCCTATTGTTATAGGGTGGAAATTAAAGCACTGCATTATTGCCAAAGCAGGGCATGGATATTGGAGATTGGACACACACTTTCCTTCTGTAGAGCAAATTGTGCTCCTGAAATTACTGTAATTTAATATCTCTAGGAGTAGGGTTTTTTCAGTAATGTGGTGCCATACCCACCAGAGAGTAGCTGTCAGATGAAATCTAATTGAATAGAATTGAATTGACATTGTAGTGCATGTTGAGTGTGTGCAGTGGTTTAAAGAGCTGATTAAAAATTAGAATGTAACTTCACACTGTTTGACTTGGAATCGGAATTCATGGATAGATGAGGAAAGGAAAATGCCTCCATGGCCATACAACTTGCATAGAGTCTAGGTTTGGCTGCATGCTTGCTTGGCCTTAGCCTAATCTCCATGGGGCATCAACAATGTTTGTAGTTTCTAAAAAAATGTAGGTAAGGGTTTGTTCTACATTTCCTTCCAGGGGATGTAAAAACAATGTGGGAAGATAAAAATAGTATTTGTCTCTGCTGGAAGGCAGAATTTTTCTTAGAGATTGCTTTTTTCCCTACTGTCACCAGAATCACTGCTGATAATATTGAACCTGGGGTAGCATCAGAGGCTGACCAGCTTGGATGTTGGCCAAAGGTTCACCTGGCCAGATAGACCCCTGAATCCTCAGTAATGCTGGCAGTGCCTGATACCCCTATGCGGGGCCCAGTGCAGGACTTTGATCCAGGATCTCCTACAATCTCTTACCAGCAATGAGTGAACCTGCTTTAATGCTGATGTTGGTTATGCTACCCTTCTGCCTGCACTTTTGTTTCAGGATTCTGGTGGTTCAGCCACCACCTCTATACTTTGGGGGACACTATAGAACCTGTTCTGGGGAGAGAGACTGGAAGAAAAGATCTTGAAGTTACAGTGCTGCTTTCTTCCTCCCCTGCTCCCAGGCAGCCCCCTAGTGCACTCGGATTGTGGGGTAATAATTGTCACATTCCCAGAGGCTGGCAGGATATGTGTATTTCTCATCAGCAATAGCTAAGAAGCGAGGCAATGAATAGTGCCCATGATGGTTGTATGATGGGGAAGCTGATTGAATAGTTTGTAACTTTCCATCACCAGCAGCAGCAGCAGGTGAGGGGCACCCTGGCACCTGGTAATGGAGCGGGGAAGCGCTCCAGGCTCCCTCTTGCCTCCCATGGGCTCCACGGGCGGTGGCAGTGTCCTCACCTCTCCCTGGCTCAGGCAGGCGAGGAGGCTGGAGGGGCGCTCAGCAGGTCCCCCGCTCCATCACCAGGTGCCAGGGTGCCCCTCACCTGCTGCTGCTGGTGATGGTCCTTGCAGCCCCCCAGCCCACCCCTCTCCCTCCTTCCTCTGCCAAGCTGCCGCCCAACATGGCAGGTTTGCCCCACTGTCCCCTCCTCCCTCTCTTCAGCCCTCTTTTCAGTGTGGAGCCCGACTGCTGAGGCACCCTGGGATGGGCATGGGTGGCATCTCCTCCCCCGTGTGTTTGTATCTTGCCAGTCAGGCAGTCATGAAGGCTACCTCAACCCAGCAAAGATGAAGGAGAGCGCTGTCACCATTGCCACCTCTCGCAGCCACAACAAGCGAGTGCTCCCTTCCAGTGTAGCTACCCCACTGTTTGGCTTCTTTTAGCAGCTGGGAGAACAGTGATGCATCCCTATCTTTCTCCTTCAGCAGTGAGGGGGATGCTCCACCGCTCCCCGACATTTCTCTGATGCACACCATTAAAAGTAGTCAAACAGGTATGATGCATCTCTCCAAGTGCCTTGGCCTTCTCTTCTGCACTGAGAATATGTCTGAGAAGCTACAGACAGGGGGTTGGACTAGATGACCTTTTACTTAGCTTCCAGTTCCATGACTTTTGTGATCTTTGGGGTTGTATGTGAAATGGGCTGAAAGTGAGGTCAGAGCATGTGGCTGAGAGCATTTTGGTGATCTTCAGGGTTGTATGTCAAATGGGCTGAAAATAAGTACTGAGCAAATGTCACAAATATTTTTTTCCAGATGTTTTATTTGTATTCTTTTTGCTTGATAGCAATGGTAGCAGGGAGAGGAGAATTGTAAGAAGTTTCTGAGCTGGTATATTTTCTCTTCTCATTTACAGTTTGAGTTCCTAGGTAAGAACAGTGATGTCACTTCCTGCTTGATGACATCACTTCTGGTTCTGGCATCACAGTGATGTTGCTTCCTGTTTGATGATGTCACTTCCGGCCATGACATTACTTCCAGGTTGATGACATCACTTTGGGTGGGTCCCAGACAGATTGTCATTCTCAGAAGTGGGTCCCGGGCTGAAAAGGGTGAGAACCACTGGTGTATAGGGCTGGAGCCTAAGAAGGCAGCATTTTACCTAGCTGTTGGTGTATTGTAGCCCTCGTGCAAGAAATTTTAATTAATCTCTCCTAAATAGTGGGGCATTTTGGAAAGCATCATGCCTTTTGTCTGGTAAAGTGTAAAGCTATGGGTGGCACAGAGTGTGGAGACAGTTGGACATTCATACCTTTCAGTCTTCCTAACAAGTGTTGGTCTCATACTTCTGAATGTGTTGTCTGGAGTAAGAAGTTCAGTCCACAGTTTACAATTATTACTTCAAGCTCTGTTGCTGCCACTGGGCAATGCTAATGTTAATTACTGAATATGTGACACATGGGGGGGGGGGTCTCCAAGTAATGTGTGAACAGCACCATTGGTCTTAAGGTGGTGCAAGTTGAAACATTTTTAACATTCATGCAGGTATGAGCATTGCCAACTGTGAGTTTTATTGATCCAGTGCGTATGACTGATGTAAACAGTAAACTTTTGTTCATGTCAGATGTTGTTCCACACTTGCTAGATTTTGTGGTGTACGCAACAGTTCTGTAAAATAGTGTTTCTTTAACTGTACGGGACAATTTTCTGCTGGTTGGGTCTGGAGGACGTGAGCTGTGTGTGCAGTTAGTGGAGAGCGGTAGGCCTGAAAGTTTGTTCTTCTTAGGCATTTATCTTTTGGTCTCTAAATACAATTAGTTGAGATGCTGCAATATCTTTGGTGTGAAGCCTGTACTTAACAGAATTATGTGGTGATAAAAGTGGGATTGCATTGAAGCATAAGGTGAATAAGGAGGGAGAAAATGGTCACGTCTAGAAGGATGGAAGGTTTCCAATTTAATTTAAAAAAGAAGAAGATATTTTTATTCGTGTTTAAAAGCTGGAACACTATTTTAAAGCAAGTGGCTCTGAAGAAGTTGACAGGGGAAATGGTTGTGTTCCTCCTATTAGTATGGAGGTGAACTTTTGCTGGGGTGAAGGGTTTAGTTTACTTGCAAGAACATGAGTAAGACTACACAGAGTCCATCCTGGCTTTACCCCAGTCTGCATCCAAAGGATAGAGAACAGTGCCTTAAGAGCATTTGTCTCTCACGCATGCCATCCTGCCATGTCTGACTATAGATACAAATTGGGCATTCAGAAATGCAAGGAGCATAAGTAAAGTGAACCAAAAGAAACCAAAGGATACTAATAAATCCACCTATTCAAAGCAGACAAGGCCTTGCTGCAATCTGGCTCAGGCAATGCGCTTGCTGGATGGACAAAAGCCGTACAATGGCTTTATGTCATTTCCGAGATAAAATAGATTTTTTGACTGCCATGACTCATGAGATTGTATGGATGGGATGAGAATGGAAATGGGGGGGGGGACTGTTACAAATTTATAAGCAGGCCCAGAGAAATGAGGCTTGGGCAGTGCAAGGACATAGATCTTTTATCCTATACTGATAGCGTTTTTTCTCCATTGTGCTTTCTCTCTAGATACCACAACGTACTCCACTGAGCAATCCGAGCACTTTAAGCCATGTAAAGACAAGGATCTTGCATACTGTCTCAATGATGGGGAATGCTTTGTCATTGAAACCTTAACAGGCTCCCACAAACACTGCCGGTAAGTCTTCATGCCAGGGCATTGATAATAACTGCATTTGTGATAGTTGTATCCCAGGAGAACAAATGAAAAAAAAAGAATCACTTGCCTACCTGGGAATATTATTTGCAATCATAAATAAGTGGAAACGGCAGCAGGTTGGGCCTGTTACTTGAAGCTTGTGATCATCTGTAACTGAAAGTTGGAGGAAAAAAAGCAGTGGATTCCCACATGAACTGGTAAAAATGCATTTTCCAAAACCACTGAGAATATATTCATTGTTGGGGAGTGTTAATACAGTATATGCATTTGTAGGTAGAAACTGATGTTGTGTTTGATTGGCTTTCTGGAGTGAAAGTTCTGCCTTTCATGTCTGAAAACAAGGAAAGGATTTTGATCCTATCATTTCAGGTGTTCAGTAAAACATGTGAATGGTCTGTCAAAGGATCAGCACATCTGGTCATCAAGGCTCATGGTTATATGCAAAGTTGGCTTCAGAATTTTTAGGGCTTCTGAGCAAGAGACCATCAGTGAACTATCTTAAGCTGCAGGGGGTGTGGAGATGTGCAAAAAAGAATTGGCCATTAACAAACTGATTTTCATTTTGCTAACTACACCCTCCTGAGCGATGAGCAAAATTTGGGGGAAAAGATCAGATCAGATTTACCTTTTCATATTATCCAGCGATGTCTGTTTATGATTATTCAGGACATTTGCATCTCTTTCTAATGTGGCCATGAAGTGCCATTGGAGTGCCCCAGAACTAGTAATTAGATATGATTTTATTGCACGTATTGGTTTAATGTACATGTTTGGCATCAACTGCAGGATAAAAACTGGATTAGGAACAGCTTAAAAGGAATGTCCTTTAGCCCCGGGGGCCTTTCACGTGTATGCATCTGAGGGGAGAAAAATACAGATGCTCTCTATCCCCTGATCTGATTTGAACTGAAGCCCATTACTGGTGTTTTTAAACAGAGCATAGAACTGAGGGGGCATGAGTGTATTTCTGTAATCTGATACCTGAAATAACTGCTTTGTGGTAAGGCTGGTCCTGTTGATGGACCATATATTTTATTTACCTTATAGTTTAAAACATAGAGTTGCTCACTGGATTGTATTGTACAAAACTTTTGATAAGATGCTCATGATTGGAAATGGTAGTTAGCCTGCAGGCTGTATTCAGCCTCTAAAACAATTTCTCTGGCCTCTGGAGGCTGTACCAAATTCTTTTAATAACCAAGATTTTGTAGAGTTTGCTCTCAGTTTCATTCAAAAGAAAATTGATCAGGGGTGTGTGTGTGTGTGTGTGTGTGTGTGTGTGTGTGTGTGTGTGATGTGGGATGAACTTCCAGGCTACAGTATTCTTTGGGTTTTGTTCTGAGAGCATGTGCTCTGTTTATGATGCTCTCTTACTTCTCAGTAGCAATTACAATGCAGTCATTATTAGCTGTGAAGGGGTTACTGTGTGTGACAAAATTGATTTAGCCACTGTCTACAGAATAGAATAGAAAGAAGATGGACACGAGACTCTTCTGCTCTTAATTAAAAGAAAAATTAAGACTCAAAAGTTCCTACTCCAACTGTAAGTTCACATTTGGGCACAGTGATTCAGCCCGAAAGCAAGACAATACAGTAGTGCCTTGGCTAGAAACTGCTTGGCTAGAATTAAGCAACTGATTTATCTTGCTTCATGGAGCATATACTACTCTGTTCTGCGATGGACATGATCATTGTGTTGTGCTAAATGGAACGTTTGAGGCGATTTTTGAATAAAAAGGCAACTTAATGGATTTCAGCAAATTGGAGGCTATCTGGCAGGGATGGCCCAGTGGTAGCCTATTGATCACCTCCAACCAGCATTCCTTGTAAACTGTGTGGCTGGAATTGGAGCCCCACACAGCTGCAGTCAGGGCGCTTTGGAGCTGCTCCTGCACAGTCCCTGTGAAAATTACAGGGGACACTTCCTAAAACTCCTAAAGCAACTTTACATGGTCCCTGATGTCCCTACCAAGTTTTGATTAAGATGTGTTTCTTAGAAGAATGCTCATGGAAGTGCTTCCCAAACTTATATTTGTCACGATGCACCGGCAACTGGAAGGAAGTGGTGATGATGCGTGATGATGTCATCTCCACTTTCAGGTTTGAAATCCAGAAGTGACCGTACAAGCAGTGGTAAAGGGCTCAAGGCAGGCAGGAGAGCCTTTTCACGCACAAGAAAATTGTGCGTAGCAGCTCTTGCCTCTGTTGTCAGGGTCACAGTGTGATCTCACTGCTGGGCAGCAGGCATCCTGGAATGCCCCAGTGAGTGCCTTGCAACCCGCAGGGCATTGTGACATGCACTTTGGGAATACTTTGGAACAGTCACATTGATATCTAATACTGAGAACCTCTGGCTCACAGTATTTGGTATCAATGTGACTGTATTACTATGTCATGTGCATAATGGAAAGCTGTTGCTGCCAAGTCAACTCTTCAGGGGATCTTTCAGGAAGTACTGTCCTGCTGAGTGAGGTTCCTCCACCCTTTGAAGACGTTGCTGCAAATCGATTTCAATTTTATTGTTGCAAGGCCATGACAGGGTCTGACTGTGTTTAAAAATGAATTGTGGACTGGTGTTGGGAGAACAGAGTGGCCCATGAGAATCTAGAAATTGGCCACCCCCCATATAATATTTGAGGAGGAAGACTTGACTTTGCCAGCCCAAATAACATCGGAAAAATAAAAAGAAACACATCAAGCTTTCATATCAGTGTCTGGCTGGTGCTTTTGTTTTTCCGTTCAATCATGTCCGCTCCACTGATCAGTCACTTCTCCCCCTTATTTACTTTCCTCATATGACACACTTATTAAATTAATTATTCGGAATCATGCAGCGTGGAGATTTATAATATTAACTCACTAAACCCATCATAAAACTTTATAGGTACTTTAGGAAACCATTCCATTAGTAGCCAGGTCAGCCTTATCGCTAGGCTTAGGGCAACAGGGGAGGGGAAGAGCTTTCCTTCCCTTGCACCGCCTTAGTCCACCTGCTTTGGTTTTTGAGCAGGAAGCAAAGGCAGGATAGATGACCTCACATTGTAGAGAAACAAGGACAATGAAGGCAACAGGCATGAGATCCTTGACGGATCTGGGATATGGATAGGGTAGGTGAATGGCATTCTGGGGCCAGTAACCAGGGCTCCTTATTGGAAAGGGAGTGAACTGGGGACCCCAGTAGAGGATAATTGCTGAGTGAGGTTTTGGAATAGGGCATATGGATAAATAATCCTCACTGTAGCCAGATGAACGAAAAAATCAAGTGGGTGCTGCTGACGAGGGGCCACTGAATTCATTATAGGGGAAGAGTGGTTGGCAACCTTCAGTCTCGAAAGACTATGGTATAAGCCTACAGCACCCGGTATTCCCAAGCAGTCTCCCATCCAAGTACTAACCAGGCCTGACCCTGCTTAGCTTTCGAGATCAGACAAGATCAGGCTTGTGCAGGGTAAGTAGCACTCTTTAATTCATACAGTGGACCCTCTATCTACAGGCTCAGCACCTACAGATTTGACTATCCCTGGATGCCGAGACCACCTCCGGAGGGACTCAGAGAACCCTTCTGGTCACTTCTGAGAGGTGTTCTGAGGCACAATTTGGTATCCATGGTGGTGTTCCTGGAACTGATATTTGACCTTGAAATGCTCCAGGCCAGGTTCACCTACATGCAAGTCCAGCGTAAGAGCACCTGAGGACTGCGCCAGAAACTGGCCCCTTCTTGCCTAGTGGCATTACCAGCTGCCACCACCATCCTGTCTCCACTCACTCCCTGAATGTGAAAAGGGGGAGGGGGGCAGAGTTGCTGTGGAACTCTGGAGGAGAGGAGAGTGGTCAGCTAGAAAATCAGAGAGATACTTGCACTCCGTTATCCTCTTTCTTTTTGCATCTCAGGAGTGGGAGGAGGCGGAATGGTGGAGGCAGGCATAGGTGCCACCACCAATCCATCACCTGAAGCAATGGCCTCAGGCCTCATGGACAGGCCATCACGTAAACTGGCTTACTTCACACCCTTGAAGACTGACAGCTGCCTTGATTGAAAACACTGTGGCTGAAGTGGTATAAAGGTTCTGTATGTGATGTTGTGTTTTAGAGAAGTGAATCAAACGTGCGGTTCAAACTTTGAAGCTGCAATTCTTGGACGAACATGCATGTGTGGGCTTAGTCTCGAGTCAGTACAAGCCAGCTGATTTTCAACCAGTTCAGGTATCTGTCATTTCAAGCAGTTAGGTCCCCCCCCCCCACACACACACACATTCTCAGTCAAGAGAGAAACAGGTGGTGCAATTCTGGTAGGAAATAATTAAATAAAAATGAATATAGTCATTATGCGCTAGGTCAGTGAATATGTTCTTTTAGCAGATGCTTGGCACAGATTCTATTAATAAGGGTAAAGATTCTATTGATTAAGTGCCAGCAGGAATAAATATCAGCCATGAATTGCCTTTTATTTGCTGCATTTTCAAGGTTGTTACACTTCATTTTCCTTTCCACATTTCTGGTATGCTCACTGAGGCAATCATGTTGTTTGAGTGATAGGTCTGATAGAATAAGGATGTTCTGTTGGCACGACAGGCCTGCTGCTATTTTGCTGCACTAAAACATGCTCTCTTTCCTATTACAGTTTCTCAAAGGAATATTTAAGTGCCCCATGATGAGTGTCTCCAGGCACTGATTTGGGTCATTCACAACTTTTCCAATTGGGGCTGGCAAAGAGATGAATGGTTGGGTGTCATTGTATATTTCTTTAAAATATATCCTGTTTTTTCCCCACCCTCATTTGAAGATGCTTGAGATTCCTTGTACCAGTGGTTCTCAAACTGTGGGTCCATGGTGACCCAATTTGTGGATCTTCCTCCTTTTCGCAAAGCAAGTTGGTGTTTCTCTGTGAGGGGGGAGGACAAAAATCTTTAATAGGCACCAGGAGGTTCTCATTTTGCATCCTGTTGGATTTGACATAAAGAGTAACCTAACTGTGGCTGCAATGCTACACATCAGGGCTTTTCAAAGTGGGGCGTCGCGACCAAGAGGCAGGAACCAGGAGGCAGGGTCCCCAGGATCATGCCACTCAGGGGGCTGCAGGGGCTTGGGTGCACTTACCAGAGCCTCCTGAAGCCTCCTGGGGGTACCAGAGCCTCCTGCAGCCTCCCACGCGAGCGTCTGCAGGGCTCCCAGATGCTTTAGAAGTGAAAGTGGAGCAATCACGTTCCACTTCCGGTTTAGCGGAAGTGGAGCGTGGAAGTGGAGCATGATCGCTCCACTTTCACTTCTAAAGTATCGGGGAGCCCTACAGACACTTGTGTGGGGCTCCCCGCAGCCCTGGGAGGTTGCAGGAGGCTCTGGTAAGTGCACCCAAAGCCCTGCAGCCCCCTGAGTGGCGCGATCCTGGGGATCACGTCGCTGCCTTCCCCCTCCCCCGCTGTCTCCCCCCGTTCCTGCAAGGACTTACACACTTTCCTGAAAGTAAGCCCCATAGAACAAAATGGGACTTACTTCTGAGTAGATATGCATAGGATAGCACTGTGTGTTTTTTGTTTGGGGGGTGGTGGTGGTAGTGGAGATGGCTGGAGAAAAATGGAGCAGCATGAGACTCACATGAGTCCTCCTTCCCTCTATCATTCCAATGGAACACAGCCAATTGTTCCTTTGAGGGCATGAGGCAGCAGTGAATTAATGTCCTCAACTGAGCACAGGATCTCACTGCTACCCGAAGCTAAGATAGCTGCTGATGGGGAGGCTTCAGGAGTGAGCACAGTGGACATTTGGGAGCTTGTAGGCCCTTTGACTTGTGCCTGGCCTGATCAACCTCTGACTTCAGCCCTTCACATGAATAAAGGTAAACTGTTAACTACATGGTTGTGCGGTAAATGTAATGCATGGTTTAGGTCTCTGTTGAAGTGTATTGCATTGGAGGCAGCATGAGGCATGTTCTGGCTACAGTGTTCCTTATGTAATGACTCAAGTGTGTAGGTTGTCAACTGATGTTGCAGTTGCCAGGTGATTAAACATGCAGGTGTGAAGTAGCTCTTAGTGTACTCATAGATTATTGCATTCTATTGTGCTGCCCTTCCGCCATACAAAGAGTGTCATTCTCTGCTAGTTCCTTCATGAATGTTTCATGTAAAGATTTCTCCCCACATCTGAAAATCTGTGTTCATCTTGGTTATTGATATTCCATATGCATGAATTCAGTCTGAAGAAGACAGAAAGACGAGCAACCACACTAATTATAGCTGTAGAAAATTGTTGTGAGCAGAGCGGAATAGAGTTTGAACTAGTTAGCACAGGAAGAAAGAAGATGCCACACATGAACCTTTTTAACAGGGTTAAACTACACATGACCTGATTCCCAATTATTGGAATTGGGGGGGGGGGGGAAATAGCACAGAGGTAATGTGTTGAAAATCCTCTGCCTCCATGCTGAGGTCCTGATCCAAATCAGAACTCTGTGCAAGTTCTCCTCATAAGTAAAACTGAACCTGCAATTATATAAGGACCGATTTACTGTTGTATGTAGTTTGACCTTAAGAGAAGTAAAATTTTGAAGAATTTCTTTCTAACAGTTCTGGTAGCAGAGAACTTACCTGGTTTTTGCCCTTGAGGCTACCACTGAAATGTGTGACATGACATAATTTGGTTCCCAGAATTCACTGAGGAATGATTTTCTGGCGGTTTTCCCTAGACTTCTAATAGCTGTAGAAGTCACTATATACGTATATAGGAGGCACAGTTCATTCATATGCCCTCAAAATGCTTAAGTTTAGATAGTGTGTAGGAACAAGAAATGCCAGTCTTTGAAAGTGCTCATCCTTTGTGTTCCTACTGGAGCACAATTTTGGCTTCTTGACTTGGAAGGAGGCACACTCAGAGAAGTGACTCATACAAAGTCACAGAGATGATGGACAGAATGCAGAGATGAAGCCAGGCAGCCTTCTCGGAGGGCAGTCAGTTCTGCTGTGTCTGTAGCTTCCGATTTAAGCAGTGATGCTGCAGAATTTTCCATGCTCAGAGTTGGCATTCTTTAGTGATTTAAGCCTTTAGTGATTTCAGCTGCAACCCTAAACACAATCCTATATTTTCATTTTCAATCTTGCATTTTGTAAACAAAGAATGCTGTTCGTCACTGAGTTACGGCCCTATCTCCCTCGTATGCCTGAGCTCACCCTCTGGGAAATGTTCAACAGAGAAAACTGTTTCTCATCTTGATTATGGAGCAGTCAATACTGCAGACTGTTAACTAGAATAAAAAAGGTTGTTCTGAAGATGCCTGGCTGTCATGGATTTGATGAACGAAATGTTTAATTTTTTTAAGGCACAGCATCTGCTCACCGCATACACCCATGTATAAGTCTATCTCATGCGTAAGTCCGGGGCACGTTCTAAGCCAGAAATCATAGAATTTGCTATGGTCCGTAGATGTCAAGGCTAAAACTTAGCAGTGTGTAAAATTCTTTGAAAACCACTTACCAGTCATTGTTCCGAGGCAGCACTAGAAAGATTAAAAGGGGGGAAGAGAGACATTTTACCTTCTTCTCCAAACAGAAAGGTAGATGGAGGCACTTATAGGAGTTATATTCTTTGTGAGGTGTTTAGTACAGTACTTCCCTGGCAGCAGCCCCAATTGACTACAATTTCCATATGTGCCTTCACTTTTCCGGTTTGGAAGAGAAAGACCGTTAGCGCTGTGTGCGCTATCGGCCATTGCCCCGCCCCACCTCGTGCGGGCAGGCTGAGGAGGCAGGCTCCCATTGGTCTGCGCAGTTTGGCGCGGTGGGGGCTGAGCTCACGCGGGCGATTCCCGCCCACAGGAGTTCACTCAGGGGTGCAGCAGCAACCCCCCCCATTTGCACAGTCTGAGATTAGCTGGTCGCTCTCGCAGGGCCGGGTAGGAATTTTTTGCTGGCACCTTGATTGGCCATAGGTGTCAGTTTTTTTGCCTACCCCAGACTGCTGTAGTGGGAGGTGTGGTTTTGATAGGTTCTCTTTCCTCCGGTCACTTGGTGTGATGCGTGCGGGGCGGGGTAGGTAGGGCAACTCGGTGTCCATCCAGGGCAGCAAGGTCAAGGGGGGCGAGCCAGAACTGCCCACATGAGGCCTAGCCGGCTCGAAGAGGTAGGCTGGCAAACTCCCCTGACTGGTCTGGCTACGCTTGCATGGTTTGCCCAGCGAGCCAGCTGGCCAGCTCCCCTGCCCCCTTTGGGGGGTGACGTAGACAGGCTATACCCAGTTGATCGACTGGTGGCAGCCCGAGTCAGTTGGTTCGCCTTTGAGCCCCGGGGGAGGTAGATGGCTAGGTCCGTTTCCCCCAATTTTAGGCCCCCGCACGCTGGGGGGCTAGCCCCCTGGCCCCATCTAGCCCTGCTGCTGTTTGTGTTGTTGTTGTTAATAAAGTGGCCCTAGTTCAATCAAAGAAACCTCAGCCTGGCGTCTTATTTGGGGGGTCAGGGGTAAGTGAAAATGGCTACCTTTTTCTTTGTTTGCTTTCTGTTGCTGCCTCAGAAGAATTACTGGTAAGTGAAATCCCTCCATTCCCCCCCCCGTGGCCTGCTTCTCAGCCCAGCCCCCCCCCACCAAGCGGCTGCTCTTAGTAGCTTTATTTATCATATTGACACATGTATCAGTTGGTCTGTGTTTTCAGGGTCAAATTTAAGGCATTTTTGCTTATACCCAAGTATACATGGTACTTTTTTTGCTAACCCTCTGCCTGACGAAAGGCAGTCATTAACGACTGTGCTAAATGCTGTGCATATAACTATTTGAGAAGGTGCTTGTTTGCATGAATCTGCTTTGTTAAGGGTTAGTTCAGAGTATATGTGTCGTCGTCCCCGCTCTGCTTATCACCCAGTCCCAAGTGATAAGATGCATGCTATCATGTCATGTGCACATCTTGGTTCTTCCCTCTATTCTTAGTTTCTCTAATTGCTTTTAAAGTGCTGTAGGTTTAGTAATAGATGCACAGTTTAGATGAACTGACCCACCACACAATTAGAGAAACTGACTAGAAAGGTAGATGAAGGGGCAGATTGTAAGGACAGAGCAATACACCTGACAAAAGACAGCATCAGCGAGTACCAGACCTGTATTTTAAACAACGTTTACAGCAAGTGACTTTCAGAGCTGCAGCTTACATTATTACCTAAGCAACTGATGAAGTGAAGCATCCACTGGTGCACAATAGAATTACAATGATAAAAATGTTATGGTGTTAACTGGAAGGAAAATAACATTCTGTGACAACAGTTCTATTTTATTCGCATCTTTTCCGCAACTCCAAGCTCTGAGAAGGGTTCCAGCTCCTAGAAAAACTTCTTTAAAACTTCCACCAAGGGGCATTGGGGATAGTTTTCTTTTAATTCTGTCTGACAAGTAATTAATATTGAAATATGGAGCCTCTTCAAAGCATTGTCTGTGTTTTCAGAGTGGAGGAAAAGACGAAGTAAGCTGAATACATTTCTCACAGTGCATTTTGAGTGCATGTCTTGCAGGCTTCACAGAGTCTTGACTTTGAGAGGATCAGTCTAGATCACTTATGCAGCCTTTCCTCTTCCCTGCTAATTTTGATGATCCCTTCTGGGCAAGGTGAATTAAGAATGGGTGAGTCAGCTCCGCTGAACTGAATATTCCATTTGGCAGGATTTTTCTTTTTTGTTAGTCATTAAAATTATTTTAAACTCTCCCAAGTTACAAACAAGCAAGCAAAAAGTTTGGTAATGTAATGGAGGAGTTTTTCAGAAAGGAAATAAATCAAATTATATCACATTCTGTTTCCTACCTTCCTCTAAGGCAGTGTTTCTCAAATTGTGGGTTGGAAACCCATTAAGTGGGTTGTGAGCCAATTTCAGGTGGGTTCCCATTCATTTAAATATTTTATTTTTAATATATTAGACCGGGAAACTGTAGGCCGGTCAGCCTAACATCTATACCGAGTAAGATGGTGGAATGCCTCATCAAAGATAGAATTTCAAAACACATCGACGAAGAGGCCTTGCTGAGGGAGAATCAGCATGGCTTCTGTAAGGGTAAGTCTTGCCTCACAAACCTGATAGAATTCTTTGAAAAGGTCAACAGGCATGTGGATGCGGTAGAACCCATAGACATTATATATCTGGACTTTCAGAAGGCGTTCGACACGGTCCCTCACCAGAGGTTACTGAAAAAACTCCACAGTCAGGGAATTAGAGGACAGGTCCTCTCATGAACTGAGAACTGGTTGAAGACCAGGAAACAGAGAGTGGGTGTCTATGGGCAATTTTCACAATGGAGAGAAGTGAAAAGCGGTGTGCTCCAAGGATCTGTCCTGGGACCAGTGCTTTTCAACCTCTTGATAAACGACCTGGAAACAGGGTTGAGCACTGAGGTGGCTAAGTTTGCAGGCAAAACACAAAATTTTCTGAGTGGTGAAGACCAGAAGTGATTGTGAGGAGCTCCAGAAGGATCTCTCCAAACTGGCAGAATGGGCAGCAAAATGGCAGATGCGCTTCAGTGTAAGTAAGTGTAAGATCATGCACATTGGGGCAAAAAATCAAAACTCACATATAGGCTAATGGGTTCTGAGCTGTCTGTGACAGATCAGGAGAGAGATCTTGGGGTGGTGGTGGACAGGTCGATGAAAGTGTCAACCCAGTGTGCGGCGGCAGTGAAGAAAGCCAATTCTATGCTTGGGATCATTAGAAAAAGTATTGAGAACAAAATGGCTAATATTATAATGCCGTTGTACAAATCGATGGTAAGGCCACACCTGGAGTATTGTGCCCAGTTCTGGTCGCCACATCTCAAAAAGGATAAGTGGAAATGGAAAAGGTGCAAAAGAGAGCGACTAAGATGATTAGTGGGCTGGGGCACCTTCCTTATGAGGAAAGGCTACGGCGTTTGGGCCTCTTCAGCCTAGTAAAGAGGCGCCTGAGGGGGGACATGATTGAGACGTACAAAATTATGCAGGGGATGGACAGAGTGGATAGAGGGATGCTCTTTACACTCTCACATAACACCAGAACCAGGGGACATCTACTAAAAGTGTTGGGAGAGTTAGAACAGACAAAAGAAAATATGTCTTTACTCAGCGTGTGGTTGGTCTGTGGAACTCCTTGCTGCATGATGTGGTGATGGCATCTGGCCTAGATGCCTTTAAAAGGGAATTGGATGAGTTTCTGGAGGAAAAATCCATTACGGGTTACAAGCCATGATGTGTATGTGCAACCTCCTGATTTTAGAAATGGGCTATGTCAGAATGCCAGATGCAAGGGAGGGCACCAGGATGAGGTCTCTTGTTATCTGGTGTGCTCCCTGGGGCATTTGGTGGGTTGCTGTGAGATACAGGAAGCTGGACTAGATGGGCCTATGGCCTGATCCATTGGGGCTGTTCTGTTCTTATGTTCTTGCTTGATGCTACCATAGTATGTGACTGCATTTTAGAAATTACATTTCTAAAATTAGATGTTCTCACATTCCTCCGACCTCTGGGGAAGTGGCAGCCTCTGATGTGGAAGCCCAGCTTCCTAATCCCAGATATTTGAGGACTAACTGTGATTAGTAAATGGTGCGAGAAGGGAACTCCACACAGGGAATCTCTGCAGAGGGCATCACACAGTGCCTGGCATGTTTCACATGTTTTTGAAAGGTCCTGGAGACCAAGAGAGTGGAGATTTAATGGACAAACTGTAGAACAGGTTAGGACATTCAAATACCTGGGCATTCTTTTTTCGCATAATTTAGCATGGACGTGCCATCGTTATATGGCTCGCTCCCTTGCCAAAGCCTCTTCGCAAGCCATTGTTAAATTTTTCCATAGCAAAGGTGGCTCGTATATTCCAGCGGCACTGAAGGTCTTTAATGCGAAATGCTCCCCCCAACTTCTGTACGGGGTGCCACTCTGGATCCAATCGTTTAATAGCTCACTGGAGCAGATTCAGTCAGTCTTTTTAAGAAGCATACTAGGTTTGCCCCGGTGTGTTTCTTATGAGGTGCTCTGTATAGAATCAGGTCAAATCCAACTTGAAACTCTGGCATGGATTAGAGCAACTAAATATTGGCTTAAAATTCTCTACAACACTGATTCCAGCACTCTTCTATTCCATCTTCTTGATGACCCTTACTTTACAGATAAATTTTGGAGTACAAAAATAAAACAACTGGGAGTCGAGCCTGATTTACTTGGCCAGTTGTCACAAGACGAGGCATTTAGGCTCATCAAAGAGAGACTCCTGGATATTCATACTTCCAATATTTTATCTGCTGCCAACAAAGTCTGCTCACCATTATACTTTCATTTACCGGTCAGAGTAGGGGAAATTCCCAACTATTTATACACTTTGGAATGTCCAAAAACTAGAAGGGCCTTTTCTATGGCCCGTAGTAATTCCATTCCATCTGCTGTCCTTTGGGGCAGATTCAATGGTACTCCTCCACATGAGAGAATTTGTCCATGTTCTCAGCGTGCTGTAGAAACTTTAGTCCATCTTCTTTTCCATTGTCCGCTTCATTATGAGGCCAGAAGGAAATGTCCAGCTCTCCAACCCTATCTCAATTTTTTCTTGGAGGATTCTGCTATATTGCAAGCCTTATTAGCTTCCACTGACCCTAACACCATTTCCCAGATAGCCACATTTATCTCGCAAATTGTGGCGTCTAATCTGAAGCGTGCCCCCATTTCTTTGAAGTCTCTGAATTTTGGGAGTTAACTGCAAGTTGGTGTGTTATGTTATAAGCAAACTTTTTTTTTTATTAGCTGTATGAAAGTGTTTAAGGATTTTTAACTGTATGCCAATAAAGGTACTGAAACTGAAACTGACTGCATTTGGGGAAATGTTACAGACCTGTACTTTTAACAAGCTATTATTGTATATTTTTTTAACAATGATAGTAAATGGGACTTATTCCTGGGTAAGTGTGGGTAGGGTTGCAGCCTAGGATGGTTAAAAATTTTCCTGCTTGTTGTTGTCACTTGCGGTCATGACAGCACTGCTGGTGGACCCTGACAGATTCTCATTCTATAAAGGGGGTCCCAGTGCTAATGTGTAAGAACCACTGCTCTAAGGAATCTGGGATGACTATGTGAGAATTTCCTTTTCTATCTGCCTACCCTAACTCTTCTATCTGGTTGTTATGACTTTGTAATGCTGATTTGGCTGATGTTTTGGCCTGGCTATCACAGACCCATTCACTGGATCTCAACTACGAACAGCAACTTAGAGCTTTTTTTGTGCTGCCTGCTGCTTTATGCTCCATCACAGCAGAAAAGAGGCCAGGGAGGGTATCAGAATTTGTTCTTCTAGCAGGAGGAATACAAGAATTTTGTTGTTAACAGGCTGGGAGATCCTCCTTTGGCTATTTATTCCTGCTGGTGTCCATGTGTTCCACTCCTGTTTTATTCCACCTCTCACCAAATGCTAACTTGACTTTCAGATGTGCCCTCCTTTGGTGTATGGACAGAAGGAGGAAGGTATTATTAATTACACTTGCCAACTCTATCATCAACTGTAGATTACAATTTCTGGGGCTGAACTACTTTGCAGTTGATCTAGGCAGGGAGGTTTTAATATTCATGCATATAAACAAATACAACTGAGATTCAGCTTTTCTTCTGATAAGTTTTCTCCTTATGAATCACTGAATGTTTCTTGCTGACATAATATTTCAAATGTTGACATTTTTAACTTTGAAATTGCATAGTGTGGTCAATATTTGCAAGTGTGAAGATTTTAAATGTGTTCTATCGTGTATCAAATGCTATTAGAATTCCAGCAAATGTATTGTTTTGCAAAGCATGAAAAGGCAAGATATAAATTAAAATAAATAAGGAAAATATGCATGCATGCCAGCGAATGCATTATGTCAAATAGTAAATACTAATGCATGATTGCTCTCAAATTCAAAATTACTTTACCACAGTTTTCAAATACTGACAAATGCTAAAAACTTTCGGATGCAAACTAATACTATTGCATGTTAAATGCTACTGAATGTCATTTAAGAAATACTGTCAAATACTCAACATTGTTGTATGTCAGTTTTCAAACAATAAAGGCTAGCTAAAACCCTAATACTAAATACTAACACCTTGCATGTCAGCTATCAAATATCAGCCGCCAAATGAGAAATATTGCAGTGCTTCTATGCTTGTTCATACATGTGTCTGTACACATATGCACCCATAAATTGCATGTCCAAGGCAAGATCACTAACTCAATTCGAGAGGGTGGGGGCTTTCTCACTAAACTGGGAGAAATACCCTAAGCCGTGTGTGTAACAACTTGGTCTTGAGCAGTTGAGCATCACTATAAAGTACCCTGAAGGATAGAGTCAAGGGATACTTTTCTTTTTGTAAGAAAAGGAGTTTTATTAAATAAAAATAAGTAGATAAACCAAACAGGCAATGGGTTGTGAAGGCTGTTTTTATAAAGGAGAGAGCAGTAGCAGTGGGAGGATCTTAATGTGGTGGGTTATGGGAGAGATGTAGAGGGGGAAACATGAGAGAGAGAGAGTTTTTCATCACTTAGTTTGTTGGGATACAATGCAACCTCAGAGGGATGATCTCAATGGAAGATCCTGGCAGGCAGTGAACCAGGCAAGAACTTATTTTCTAGTATTCAGAAGTGTCTGGTGGGTGCCCGGTGTTCAGGCTTCCAAGCGGGGGGGGGGGGGGCTTCATGGGATCAGAGTTTCTGATCACCCTGAGCTGCAAGTCGTTGAAGAGAGTCGTTGAACAGAGATGCAGGAGTGCAAACTGTTGGTATGACTTGGTCAAGGGCATCCTACAGAAGGAAGCTGGCTTAAACATTGGGCCTACCAGATTTGTCTGCAGAAGAAAGCAACACTGATTTCAGATGTGGTGGACCAGTTGTAAGCAGCCGATTTACAGCGGCGGGCCAGTGTCCTGCTGCTGTAAATTGAATGTTAAGAATGGACTGTAAGGAAAGGGCGGACACATCTCTTGATTTTGTGCACTTCTCCGAAAATGCATACATATGTAGAAAAATGAACACTTAGTATGGTGCATAACCTGCCAGTTCACATGCTGGAGCTGGTGAGATTCATATTGAATGCTCACGTACTAGTACTTTTTCTCCATCTCTGCCCCACCCCATAACCTCCTGTGCAGAAAGTGAATGTTACTGACAGCCCAATCCTATGCATTGCGTTATTCAGAAGTAAGCCCCACTGAGTTCAATGAAATTTACTCACAGCTAAGTGTGTATAGGATTATAGCCTGAGTGTATTTGTGTTATAGCTATTACAGCATTCTTACAGCCAATCTTAATGTAAGGTTACACATTTTATTAAACTTCCTTAAATAATTTTTTTTAAAAATAAGGGAGTGTATTTCTACCCTTTGTTTCAGCAGGGCAAGATATTGCAGAATAAAGGAATCATCTTTCTTGTAAGACAACAGGACATGTAAATGCTGTATATTCAAAAGTATTCCTTTATTCATCTGTGAAATGTTGGAGGACATGAAGCTAATCTGTGGGTATGCAAAAGCAGTCACCCTCCCCCTATTTTTACTTCAGACATTCTAGGACTCAGACCTGGCACTGAAATCAGATTTAAAGGCTGTGACTTCATGATATCTCACACCAATTAATGTGGGCTGTAGTTTGACAGAGAGAGCTCACTAGCACCAGTCTATTTTTATGTCTTTAATTTGTTTGCGGTTTTTTTTCTTTTTACATATTCTACTCAATTCAGCTTGTATCCCTCCAGCACAGATGCGTGTGGCTGCTACTGGAAAGCTGCCCTTCCCTGACTGCTTTGAATGTGTGAAGGAATAATTGGTCTCTCCCAATCTGACATGCCACCTCCCACAGTTTGTGTGACTTGATTTGTTCTGTGCTGGGTTGCTGCTCTCCATTATGTGGGTAGACCCATGTCGCAAATTTTGATAGTTCACAAGGCCCTATTTTAAGACTTTTTCTTTTAATGCGTTTGTCTTGTCGATCATATACAGAAAATGTCAGGTGTGTAGCTTACCTGTTTGAAGGATTGGCCGCTTTTTACAATAGCCTCAAACACCCAGGCACGCACAAACACATACATGTATATATAATGATAAACAGTTTTGCTGAATGTTGAGAACAGCAAGATCGGAGCCCTATTTAGGGAGTGAGAAATCCTTCATTCTCCCCCCCCCCAAACAGGTGTTGAACTCGGTATGCACTGTCTAGTGTTTTATGTAATGAAGCAATTTTACTTTCCACTGAGCACCTTCAGAGGATCTGATTTTGCTAATGATTTCCCTTTGGACAACTTTGTTTACTAAACATTTTAATTTGCTGAATCCCTTCCTATTTTTGTAAGCACTGAAGCTTGCACTCACAACACAGGGCAGGTTATGAATTGCCAATGAAGGTGAAACTCTGCAGTTGCAGGATTATCTTAAAGGCACCACACTCTACTGACGGGATCTAATGCAGAGATGTTTTAATTCCAGGCATAACTCATTTGGACAGTTCAATTGACTCGTAATGCCCCAAAGACAAGAGGAATAATATTCAGAGCCTATTTTCGGTTGTTTATTTCAAATAGTCATCCAGATTAATAACCTCAAAAGGGGGCCATGAGGAATTAAATGTTATATACATACCTAAGCAAAGGGATTGTTGAGGTGCCCAGAATATATAATGGTTATGTATTTTTGCCAGCCTACATGAACAAGAATCAGGGCTGTGAATTATGGCTCCTGAATCAAGAGAATAATTATAGGCCAAGATCCAAAGAACCATGGAAGCCATTTTCATTTCCAAGGTGACTCTGCATTTTGCTCAGTCTGACAGTTTATAACTTTGATAAGGTCTCTGTACTTTTAAAGCCTGGCTTTTCAGTTGCTCTTTAGGCACTCGGTTTGTGCATAACTGATTGAGGACGATGTAGACCAGTCTGCTCAAATCCTTCTTCTATAAGATGAGTTCTCTCATCTGAGTGGCAGCAAGTATTATTTGAGGCAGGAAGACACCAGCGGCAGACAAAAGATACCAAACTGTACTATCTCATTGGTTGGTCACCATTGTCCTTGACCATCACAAAAATCACAGATGATTCGCTGCCAAATTTCAAGCACTCTGTTCTTATCCTTCTGGTCCTCAACAGCATTGGTGCCTGTCAGGGGTGTGTGTGAAACTTACGAATGAGAGGATAGAATAGCAAGAAAGAAAGATGAGAACCCCTTGTCTAATCTGGAGTGCAGTGGACACTTTCCTTATGAAAATGATTGAGAACATATGATTACAAAAGACCAGTGTGTATCTCTACCTCAGTGGATCAGCATTAGCATGAAGTCACAATGGTCAGTTTCTCTTCTTCAGTTGACCATCATCAGCATGAGGTCGCAATGGTCAGCTTCTCTTCTTAAGTAGGGCAGCATCTGCATGAGATCACAATGGTCAGTTTTTTCATTAAACCAGGCAGGAGCATCAGTAGTCTGTGGGGACAATCTCCCTCACTCACAGAGGCAGGCATGTGCAGGAGTATCTGGACATAGCCTGTTATTGAGATGGACATCTATAGGAGCATATGAGCTCAGTTGCTTTTTATTTTATTGAGGTGGGCAGCAGAAGTGTGTGGGTACAGTGGCTACCCATGTCTGCCTTATTGAAATGGGCTGTAGCTTTGTGAGTAAAGAAACATCAGGCAAAGACAGAAGGAGAGTTGGCAGCCAAGCAATCCAGCTGTGACAGAGCTTCTACTTACTGTAAGTATCCAAGCGTTGCCTAGCACCAACTGAAGTAGAAGAAATGGTGACAGGCACATGCATGTTTGCAGTGCCCCAGATATAATAGGGCAACATCTTTCTGACAGAGCGACAGACTGGCAAGGATGGGCACTTGACTTGTGGAGAATTGACTCGAATCACCAAAAAAGGGGTTTTTGGACAACTGGTGTTGATTCAAGTCATGGATGCCGCTGACCCCAATTCAACTCGCGACTCTGGGCCAGTGACTCTAAAAATAAGCCAGGTCTTGAAATGACTTAAGTCCCTCCCTTGTGTGTGTTCTTGCTTACATTTTTTTTACCACTTCTGCTTTGCACTGAAAGACTTCCTGGTCAATCCAGAAGCCGGCATTCAGAAGAACAATAGCAGCAGGGTAGGTTGGTTCCAGGAGGTGGGGATGGGGGGGGGGTGAACTTAAGACTTAAGATTTTGTTGTTGTTTTGTTTTTTACTGCACAAGACTTGTCTGTCAAAATGACTCATGACTTGACCTGAAAGATTCAAAATTTTTCACAAATTGAGTTGCGACGGCCGGACACTACAACTTGCGAGTCGAGTCACGGGGTCGCTGACTCAGAACCTGACTTGCAACATGGGCTCATGGACTTGAGCACATCCTTGGCAGGCTGAAGATGGGCAGAAAAGTAGGCACTGGATTAACAGCTCAGACATGGTACTTCAACTTGCAGCTTGTGCCATGGAGGGAGTAGATGCGGGAGGGGGAAGAAAAAGAGAGAGAAAGAAATGAGATGGTGGTTGGTGAAGAGCAAGAACAGGAAGAACATGAGAGAAGAGAAGAAGGATGAGAGGGAGACTGTCAGAAGGCATTGAGAATTTGGGCAAGAGGAGTTGGGAGCAAGGGGGGGATTTGCACAGGACTTTTCACCCGGGACTTGGCAGTATGCCATCCAACACAAGTTGCAAGGGTGCATAGGAAACCCCAACGCATGGAAAATTTACTTTTAGAGACACTAGCCACTAGGGAAGGGGAATTATTATAATAATTATAATAATTATATTATATATTATATTATTATATATTATATTATTATATATTATATTATTATTATAATAATAACTGTCTCACTGACAGTCTGCAGAGCACAGCCACTGCACAGGCTAGGAGGCCATGCGCTAGCAGCGACATCACACAGACTAGCCATTGGCATTGTCATAGTGGGGGTAGATTGGGGTGGGATGGAGTGGATCTCGGTGGCAGTAGTGTCCACAGGATCCAGGGCCCCCATACCAGGCACGACTCATGCCCTTTGCCCTGACAGGTTTATGCCAGCAAAAGAGCTGGTACAGATTTGAGTAAACCCATAGGGGACCACTGAGCAGCAGAGGAGTTAAGTAACAGTTTTTGTTACTTCTCCCAGCCAGCCTGGTCCCCAGGTGCCCCATCGGATGCAGCAGAGGCTGCAACAGTGATCCTGCACCCTGCAGGCCGGTCCATGATAGGACTGAGCCGTGAGACTGGTGAAGATTAAGGTGACAATTTGCAATTAAAACAGAGCAATACCTAGGTAAAGCTGGGGAGGAATGAATGGAACTCAGACAAAACATAAGAAAACTGGATTAGGAATGAGGGCATTTGGGAAACTCTGTGGCAGACTGGGAGCAAAAGTAGCAGTCCCAGACTAACAGATGGGGTGTCCAGAGCCCAATGAAAGGATGAACTGCTGCATCTCCCGAAAGGAAGGCATTACTGGGTCTCGTGTTAACAAAGTCAGGTTGAAAAAGGATCTTAGGATTCCTTTGTTCATTGGGAAAAAAAATGTTTTTAATGGCAGGATGATGATGATGATGATGATAATAATACAGGTATTTATATACTGCCTTTCTTGGTCTTTATTCAAGACTTTATTCAAGGCAGTTTACATAGGCAGGCTATTTAAATCCCCGTAGGGATTTTTACAATTGAAAGAAGGTTCTGTCTTTCAAGAACCACAACATTCAGATGTTTCTTTCTTGATCTGGCTTCACGTTCTGGCCTCCATCCTCCCACGCTCACAGCAGATGGAATAGCTCGGCTCAGCTTGTCAGCTGCTTCAAGGTCGCACGGTGCCGGTGGCCTCGAACTGGCGACCTTGTGGATGTTATCTTCAGGCAAATGGACGCTCTACCCTCTAGACCAGACCTCCTGCCCAGACCTGCCCAGACCTGTCCAGACCTGCCCAGCCCAGACCTCCTGCCCATTGTGACCAGGATATCACAATGTTTGTGTCATGATACTTTGGGTCCAGTTAAACCTTCAGCATAAACTGTGATCACTTTTGAGAAAGAAAAAAACAAAAAAACCCATGAGTTTCGCAGAGTGGAAGCGGCAGGGGGAGGGAGAAGAAAAGGAAAAATGGCTGCTAACCATGTTGGGGCTTTCATGCTCTCCTGGCATTAACCGTGGATCAAAAGACATATACCTGATGCCCCATATGAGAATTGGGGAGTTCTATAACAGCTTCATTAGTTGTGTGAAGCCATAAAAGCAAAGGGGTGTGTGTGCTCCAACTTCCAGTATCATTGTTCGAACCCATGCTATGGGAGCTGGAATAGGACAGAAACAGAAAATATGGAGAGATCAAAATGATCTGCGGAACACACCATTGTGAATTTGTTGTGAAGGTTATAAATAATACCATTACTGATGAGTACTGAGGTAGAGAGAGTTTTAACCATGGCATTTTTTTTTTGTGGTCTGCTTTATCCTGGCAGTCAAAAGCCTGTCTTCAGCTGACAGTTTGGAAAACAGAGATTTTTCAAATGTTTGAAAGCTTGCTTAGGACATAGGGGTTGGAGGTAGGAATCAAAATATGGTTGTCTGTATACATTGGATTTCTTTTAGCCCCCCACAGTTACAACACATTGACCTGAAAGGTCAAATATTACAAGAATTGGAAGCAAATGCCTCTGAGTCACTTCAAATCTTTAATAAGGCAAAGGGAATCGACATTGATCCTAATCAGAATGGATGGCACCATCTCAGAGCTCTCGTTTTTGACTGTTTCAGATTTTGTTGTACGCCGCAGTTCAGATGTGTAAAGTCATTTAGCTCGGCGGCAGTGGTGGGAGTTGTAGAGTGCCTGGGAATGGCAGTTTTCAACTTCCACACTGGGATATCATTATGCAAATTAATTTCAGCACAGAAGAAAGTCTGTTACTTATTTTCATTGTTTTTCTCCCCTGCTGTCCCTATTTGATTGTACTGTGTATTTTTGAAACTCTTTCAGGTTCAATGTTCAGTCGTCAGATTCAGTATCTGAAATGGATCTCTCCATTTATTTAGAGTGGTAATTCCCCAACTGTCTGCCTCTGCTGTGAGAGTATGGCGAATGTGCTGTGAGAAATAAATCAAATAATTAAAGGCTCCTCAGAGACCATCTAAAGAAGAGCAAGCACACTACTTCCATGCATGGTCCACAGGTCTGTGGACTTCCAGTCAGCCCAAACTGTAGCAATTTGTGTACTTTAGGATCTCTGGGTATGATTGAGTCTGGCGCAGGTCTGAGGAGACCTGTTGTGGAGCGGGAGGGTTACAGAGGGGTAAGGAGATTAAAATCCCCTTTTCCTTCTGAAGCCTCCCAATCCACACTTCCCCCCCCCCCACACACACACACTGGATACAGTGCACATTTTTTGGTGCAGCTGCACCAGCAAGGGGGAAGAATAGGATGGGCTGTTAGTACCATATCCGTGATTTTTCAATGGGAAGAGAAGGGTGCTACGTTGCTGCAATTGTTTTTGCATGTAAACAGTGTAACATAAGGTTATGGCATATATAAAATGTCAGTGTGCAGAAAATAATAATGTTTTTAAAAGGCCATCCCTCTGTACAGCACATTTTGCTGCTGCTTGTTTGTTCCGGTTGTTGTTTCCAAGTGCTTCCTTGTATTTGATTTGTCTCTTTCATTTCCTCAACCATTTGATTGGTTCGTGCATAACAGAATGATGGAATAAGACATTATCTGCTAGACACCATGATGTCTACTGGCCCATAGGCAGCTGAACATGTGGAGAGCTGGAAGGCGTGACTGGGGTTGAAATGGAGTACTGATTTGATCTGCTGAATATGTCTAAACAGAGCCTCGGAAGTAGGACTGCATTGATCAAGAGTATCAATAAACAGGCAGGGTCTGAGCTGAGTAAGCTATTGGAAAGGGGGTGGATCAAGGGTCTTAGGAGGCTGAAGACAGGAGGGCAGGCAGGTAGATCAGAAAGCTGGGAGAGAGAGAAATTGGTGGGCAAAAGAGAGAAAGGAGCCACACAGGAAAGGCCAGAGGCAGGCTGTTCCCTGGCAAGGGATCAAGCCTAACTTGGAAACATTTATAGCTAGGTCAGGTCTTGAGGAACCAATGAGGTATCCTATGGGTTGAAACTGGGGAAAACCCTGCTTCTGCTTTCCCCACTTTGCAACTACTAGTGACTCACTACAGGGGGCAGCCATGTTTAGACTTGTAGTTTGTGTTCCAGCTGATCTTGATACAGGTGCTGACAAATTTAGGAACAATCCTATCCAACTTTCCAGCACTGATGCAGCCCCAAGATAAGGGAACAAACATTCCCTTACCTTGAGGAGGCATCTGTGAGTACTCCTTATCACAGAATGGAGCGCATGGCTGCATCAGTGCTGGAAAGTTGGATAGGATCGGGCCCTTAGTGTGCAGTCCACAAATATCTCTCTCTCCGTGTGTGTGTGTTTTATACTCTCTTTATCAGAGCTTATGTGAGAGCTGCCAATGTTAAATATTTAAAAATGACAGTTACTGCTATACAAGTCTATCTGGAAGTCATATCCATCATGTTAGAAACTTCTTCTCCCTAACCCATGGTTTCTACTTGGAAAGGCAAAATCAAACACTATTTGATTCCGTCTGAGATTTGCTACACTCAGTGATGAAGTATACAATTCTTGTAAACAGTTTCTAGTAACATTGCCAACTACAGTTCACCTGCTTTAAAAGATTGCAGCGGGGAGAAGGGTTCTCAGAATTTCACCTGGCATTTTAAAGGCTTGTGAGAGAAAGTACAGGTGGTGTAATTAAAATGTTCCAAAGTGAAGACTTTCTCACCTCCTCCAAAGGCAAGTGGTGATGTGACTGTCTTGGGCAAGTTTTTCCAAATAGGTTTACGCAGAAATAAGTTCCACAGTGTTCAGTAGGGCTTACTCCCAGGTCAATGTAGATAGGCTGGCATTGTAAGTAATTCACAGCACAATCCCATTTGTGTTTACTCAGAAGTAAGTCCCACTGGCTTACTCCCAGTGTGTAAGTGTGTATAGGATTTTTTATTTTTTATATGTAAGGAAACCTTTAGCTGGAGAAACTGACATGTGTTTCCACATTTGCCCCAGACCAGTCTTTGCCCCAGTCAGCAGTGTGTTGGGTCTCCCCCTCCATAACAAACAGAAAACTTACCCGTAATCTTGGGTCTTACCCTTGTCAGCACATTACTCATTTTCCAGCCCCCGTCAAAGTCTATAACTGTGACTTCAGGGTATAGTATGTTTTACTACATGTTATGGAACAAAAGAACTTGACAGAGGACAGACATTTTGTCGCAGCTTTATGTAGTAGCACCTTATGCTTGACTTGAAAGGAAGGAATCTACATTTTTCTTGACATTTGTCCTGAACTTTGCCATTTGTTTCTGGTTCTTTTTTAAAAATGAAAACACATTTCTCTAACACGTGTACAGCAAAAGACTTGTTTTTCTCTTATTTAGCCACTGCCCATCTATTCCTTTACTCTGCCTTCTAACCCAAATTATCTCTGCTGAGTGAAGTTGATGGAGCAGCACAGATGTGTTTTGAACACTCCAGGGGGTGGCTGTCTCTCTATGGAGCAGCATGCTCTGGGCACTACAGTACAGCAAAGACATAAATCCCCTGCCTTCCTTTGTCTCTGATTACATTTTATTGCCTTGTGTTGACCACTGGTAATTGCTTCCTGAGACAGGATTCGCTCTGAGTCTGCCATTTCCGCTGATCTCTTCCAACTGTGTTGTAGTTTTCTAGCCTGCACTGTTCTCTGCATGACAGCAGTGCATTAGGGAACAGGTGGATAAGACGCAGAGAGCTTTTTAAAGGTATTCAACAAAGGGTAGGCAGTGATGTGCCCAAAGTGATGTGCTGCCTGCTTTCTGCCACTACTTTTGCTATTTCAGCCTGACCGCTACAAGTTGAAGCCTGCAGCCAAAAATCCGGGCTCTTCTGCTCTTTTCCTCAAGCATAAGAACATAAGAGCGTAAGAAAATAAGAACAGCCCCACTGGATCAGGCCATAGGCCCATCTAGTCCAGCTTCCTGTATCTCACAGCGGCCCACCAAATGCTTCAGGGAGCACACCAGATAACAAGAGACCTCATCCTGGTGCCCTCCCTTGCATCTGGCATTCTGACATAACCCGTTTCTAAAATCAGGAGGTTGCGCATACACATCATGGCTTGTACCCCATAATGGATTTTTCCTCCAGAAACTCATCCAATTCCCTTTTAAATGCGTCTAGGCCAGACGCCAGCACCACATCCTGTGGTAAGGAGTTCCACAGACCAACCACACGCTGAGTAAAGAAATATTTTCTTTTGTCTGTCCTAACCCGCCCAACACTCAATTTTAGTGGATGTCCCCTGGTTCTGGTATTATGTGAGAGTGTAAAGAGCATCTCCCTATCCACTCTGTCCATCCCCTGCATAATTTTGTATGTCTCAATCATGTCCCCCCTCAGGCGTCTCTTTTCTAGGCTGAAGAGGCCCAAACGCCGTAGCCTTTCCTCATAAGGAAGCTGCCCCAGCCCCGTAATCAACTTAGTCGCTCTCTTTTGCACCTTTTCCATTTCCACTATGTCTTTTTTGAGATGCGGCGACCAGAGCTGGACACAATACTCCAGGTGTGGCCTTACCATAGATTTGTACAGCGGCATTATAATACTAGCCGTTTTGTTCTCAATACTTTTTCTAATGATTATTATTATTATTATTAACAGTATTTATATACCGCTTTTCAACTAAATGATCCCAAGCATAGAATTGGCCTTCTTCACTGCCGCCGCACATTGGGTCGACACTTTCATCGACCTGTCCACCACCACCCCAAGATCTCTCTCCTGATCTGTCACAGACAGCTCAGAACCCATCAGCCTATATCTAAAGTTTTGATTTTTTTGCCCCAATGTGCATGACTTTACACTTACTGACATTGAAGCGCATCTGCCATTTTGCTGCCCATTCTGCCAGTCTGGAGAGATCCTTGGGGAGCTCCTCACAATCACTTCTGGTCTTTACCACTCGGAAAAGTTTGGTGTCGTCTGCAAACTTAGCCACTTCACTGCTCAACCCTGTCTCCAGGTCATTTATGAAGAGGTTGAAAAGCACCGGTCCCAGGACAGATCCTTGGGGCACACCGCTTTTCACCTCTCTCCATTGTGAAAATTGCCCATTGACACCCACTCTCTGCTTCCTGGCCTCCAACCAGTTCTCAGTCCATGAGAGGACCTGTCCTCTAATTCCCTGACTGTGGAGTTTTTTCAGTAGCCTTTGGTGAGGGACCGCGTCAAACGCCTTCTGAAAGTCCAGATATATAATGTCCACGGGTTCTCCCACATCCACATGCCTGTTGACCTTTTCAAAGAATTCTATAAGGTTCGTGAGGCAAGACTTACCCTTACAGAAGCCATGCTGACTCTCCCTCAGCAAGGCCTGTTCATCTATGTGTTTTGAGATTCTATCTTTGATGAGGCATTCCACCATCTTACCCGGTATGGATGTTAGGCTGACCGGCCTATAGTTTCCCAGGTCCCCCCTCTTTCCCTTTTTAAAAATAGGCATGACATTTGCTATCCTCCAATCTTCTGGCACCGTGGCCGTTTTGAGGGACAAGTTGCATACCTTAGTCAAGAGATCTGCAACTTCATTCTTCAATTCCTTAATAACTCTTGAGTGGATGCCATCAGGGCCCGTTGACTTATTGATCTTTAATTTATCAATGAGGTCTAAAACATCTTCCCTTTTAACCTCTATCTGACTTAACTCCTCGGTCAGGAGGGGCCGTTCAGGCAGCGGTATCTGCCCGAGGTCTTCTGCCATGAAGACAGATGCAAAGAACTCATTTAATTTTTCTGCCATCTCTAAGTCTCCTTTTATCTCCCCTTTCCCTCCCTCACCATCCAGAGGGCCAACCGCTTCTCTGGCGGGTTTCCTGCTTCTAACATTTGAAGCTTTTATTATTCCCCTTAATGTTGCTGGCCATGTGTTCCTCATAGTCTCGCTTGGCCTCCCATATCACCTTCTTACATTTCTTTTGCCACAGTTGATGTTCCTTTTTATTCTCCTCATTAGGGCAAGACTTCCATTTACGGAAGGAAGCTTCCTTGCCCTTCACAGCCTCTCTAACTTGGCTGGTTAGCCATGTGGGCACCCTCCTGGATTTAGTGGAACCCTTCTTTCTTTGCGGTATACACCTCTGCTGGGCCTCAGCATCAGTTTCACCTGCCCTTTCCTCACATTTCTCCGTATCAGTCCAACCTACTACTGCAACCTTCCTCCATCATCCTTTCCTCTTTGTTTTCCTTCATCCCCAAATTTTGTCCCTAAGTAAGGTTTGATCCTAGGCAAACTGATAACATTCTGTTGCTTTACCACAGCTGAATTGCAGACTGGTGTGTTTGCTGAGCAACTGAATGCCACCACTTCAACTGCTACTGGCATTGCACATCTACAGTGTAGGTGGGTCTAAGGGCCCCAGATCCAATCAACCAATGAAGTGTCTGCTCTGTGTATTTTTCCAGTCAACATATTTCATTGCAAACTTTTGCTTTTAAAGTCTTTGCTTTTAAACTTTGCTTTTATACTTTTTTTGCTGGGGCATGAACACTTAGATTAATAATTACTGGTGGTGACTCACCAATGCTTTTGATTGAATCTGATGAAAGCTGAGCTCATAAACTTTCAATTCAAACCCTTCCTCCTTTTGTCATTTTTGTCACTACACAAAATGAGGGGTCAATTGAACTAGTGAAATTCTAGGCTATACTGCTGCAAGTGCTAGGGAGGTCTCATATGTTTCTCCTCACCAAACCCCCCCCCCCCAATGAATTTTGTGTTGATAAAATCAGCCCCACTGCACACACACACACACAAAATCTGCCATTGTACAATTCAGGATTCTTTCTTAGTCTGCCACATTGTTGACATAGTGTACAGAATGTTTCTTGGAGAACTAATTTCAAAGCTTAGATGAGTCAAAACTTATTATACAGAAGTATAATTAACATGATAAATAAGAAACGACATTAGATTTTCCTCTTCTGTTTCAGTCATATTTGATATATGGTATGTTGTTTGACTTGTTATGAACATTTCTGGAAAATTGAATACAAATTGAAATGTGTGGAAAGGAATAACACTGAGCTTATCAGTTATGAAAATATTAAATTTCACGTCTCACTTAAGCCTAGACCCTTCAAGACCGAAAGAAGTATTGTAGTAATTTTTATTCCATTGGGGCAAGCAGGGATGCTGTGACAATCCATGATTTTCAGATTCTGAAATAATACCATACATTTATTTTTGTAGAAAGGTGTGCTGGTTATGCAGCAAGTTTTAAAAAATGGATCCCCCCAGCAAATCCCCCCCCCCCCAGATTTTGAAGTTCTTGTGAATTATTTGGCCTTGCTTCAGAAGTAGAATCAATGCATTAAGATTCTTGAATTGTTCCTTATTTTTATTTTTATTTTTTACATTTTTTTGCTCCTTGGACTTAAGCCAGCTATAGCTGGTGTAGGTCCAAAGAGACGGATCGGCGACCAGGAGGCCTACAGAGATAACGGAAAAAAATATCTTTCACAAATCACTTTCACAAACTCTAGATAATATGTGTGCTTCTCAGTGTGAAATACCAATACAGCTATAAGCCCATTTCAGACCGTACCATAACCAATTTTAGTGGTGTTCACACTGTTTAGAACTGTATTTTCTGATGGAAAAATTTATTTATTTATTTATTTAAAGGATTTTTATACCACTTTTCTAAAAACCCAAAGCAGTGTACAACATATCATAAATACATCAAAATAAAAACACATAAAATAAATTAAAATCATAAGACAATAAAAAATAAAAATAAAAGAGAAGATGGCTGATAAAATACTGTATAGCAACATTAAGTTAAGGGGCCTTTAGGGAGTACCTCCCTCCGCAAAGGCTAGGTGAAACATGGATCTTCAAACTCCGCCGAAAACCATACACTGAAGAGGCTGCCCTCTTATCTTCTGGATGCCGGTTCCAGAGGTGTGGGGCCTACAACTTGCTGCCATCCCTCAGCTACAGATGGCGGTGGTATCCTGAGAAAGGCCCTCTCTGATGACGCAGGAATATATGGGGTAGGCGCAGGAATATATGTGGGAGGCAGAACTTGAGGTATCCTAGTCCTATGCTGTATAGGACTTTAATGGTCATCACCAACACCTTGAATTGGACTTTGAAAGGAATGGGCAGGCAGTGTAACCACTGGAGCAGTGGCATAGCAGATTCCACAGGCTGAGCCCCAGTGACCAACTGAGGCCTAACCAACTTTCTGACACCACTACAGCCGGGAAGGGAACAAACATTCTTTTATATTAAGGAGGGCTCTGTGACTGTCCCTCCACTGCAGAATGCAGCACACACCTCATTGGCATGACTGCATCAGAGCTGGAATGTTGGATAGGACTGGGCCCTGAGCTGCTGCATTCTTCACTAACTGCAACTTCCACACCGTTTTCAGGGGTAGCCCCACACAGAGTGCTTTGCTGCAGTCTAACCAAGATGTCACTAGGGCATGGACCACCATCGCCGGATCTGACTGACACAGGTACGGCTGCAGCCTGCTCATCAGCCAAAGCTGGGCAAAAGCGCCCCTGGCCACAGATGCCACCTGAGCATCCAGGGAAAGCTGTGGTTCCAGGAGGACTCTCAGGCTGCAAACCTGCTCTTTCAGAGGCACTGCTACCCCATCCAGAACAAGTTGTGCGTCTAATGCCTACATAGCTGTCTTCTATATCAGGAGGACTTCTGTTTTATCTGGATTTAATTTCAATTTATTAGTCCTCATCCAGGCCCCAACTGCTTCCAGACAGTGCCCCAGAACTTCAACAGCTCCCTTGGAACATGGCAGAAAAGAGAGATAGAACTGGTGACAGAGATAGAGCCCCATCCACATATTGGTGACACCCAACTCCTAGTCCCCGGATGACCTCTCCCATTGGCTTCACATAGATGTTAAACAACTTGGGAGGCAAGATAAATCCCTGAGGCACCCTACAAGTCAATGGCCAGGAAGCCGAACAGGTGTTCCCCAGTCCATTTGGGTCCGATCTGTTAGGAAGGTGTGGAACCACTGCGAGACAGTGCCTCCAAGTCCCAACCCAGTCAGCAGGTCCAGAAGGACACTGTCATCGATGGTGTCAAAGGCCACTGAGAGGTCGAGCAGGATCAACAGGGGTGTACTACCCTTGTCCAAGCCTCTGCACAGGTCATCAGCCAAGGTGACCAAGGCCATCTCCGTCCTGTAGCCCTTGAAACCAGACTGAAAGGGGTCCAGATAATCATCTTCCTCCAAAATTCCCTGAAACTGAGATGCCACCACCTGCTCAACCACTTTACCCAATAATGGGAGGTTGGACAGAGGTCAAAAATTGTCCAAGACCGTTGGGTCTAGGGAGGATTTCTTCAGAAGAGGGAAAACCACTGCAGCCTTTAAGGCTTTTGGCAGCACTCCTTTCCTGAGAGATGAATTTACTATCCTCCCCAACCAGTCCATCAACCCCCCTCCCCCCCAGCAGAATATAATAACCATGCTGGGCAAGGGTCAAGAGGACAAGCAGCAGGTCTTGCACTCAAGAGAATCCTGTCCACATCCTCAGACTGTATAAACTGAAATGAATCCTAAATAACTGGTCAGAAAACTTGATGCAGCTTTAAGCTAATCAGAATTTACACAGATGTTTGTGTATTGAACACCACTTTTAAAAATATCACATGCATTGTGATGACTCAAATGTGCTCAGAGATTCATCTGATGCAGAACTATCAACTAGTATCAGGAGGAATATAGGCACAGTCATGAAAATAAAAAGTGAGATTTTGATGCATCATGAGAGATAAGTGTGGGAAGTTCTCAGACTGGCTAAAAATCAACTGTGTGGTGACCCTTTCCGAAGATGAATCCCTCTAGACCTTCCTTGCTTCCACTGCCAGAACCCTTCACGTAATTAAGGACATAACATGAAACCATAAGCCATAAATTATGGCTTCTACTTTTGCACTAAATTGCTTAGCTGCATAACTTGCTAACAAGAAAACAGTGCCAAAGGCATTACAACTTTACCCAACTACTGTTCCTGGGGTCTGTCTAATATGAACTTATTTAGAACAATGAAGCATTTACTTTATAAATCAGAGTGTGTGTTGCCTTAGCTTTCAAGCTGAGAGCATTAAATCAATTATTATTACTGAACGGAGGAAGAATGCAACATTACAGCTTTTCTGGCAGAACATGTATCAATGAGATATTGATCTGGCTATGATAAAAAATGCGCTGAATAGACTCAGAAGGAGTGTTATCTCCATCCTGCAGTTTGTGTTAAAATAAGACACACTCCCAGGAAGAGAGCTGTGTCCTTTTTCTTTTCTTTTTTAAACTATCTTTACATGGTCTAAGTGACAGCATTGACCATGCATCTAAACCACAGAAGCAAGAAATAGGTATATTTCAGAGTGATGCTTGCTTTCAGATCATTTAGGAATGATAGGTCATTGTCCTCACTACCCCACCCCACTTCTTTTAATGGTTTATTTTGTCCCACTAGCAGGCTGTGTGGTGTACATAGAAATCACATAGTAGTGCTGAAAAGACTTGCCGTTTCTTGGGCAGACAGCACAAGTATTGAGTGTGGTTGGGTGAACCATGCAGTAGTGCTGGCTGGATGTACATGATCAGGCCTGTATTTGCTGGGCAAAGCTAATTCAGGGACTGGGCAGTGAGCTGTTGCAAGGGAGAAAGGGGTCCACTTCACTGTGATAATAGTTGATACCTGCAAAGAGGCAAATAAGGTTTTAGTATAAAATATGCCAGAAAATCATGAGCTCCTTTATGGGAGCAAATCAGTGGGGTTGCACATGGGAGCTTTCAGTAAAATGTCATAAGATTGATACGCAGCCTGAAATTTGTTTAAAGGGGTGTGGAAGGCCTTGCTACAGGCTTAGTACTTTATTACTAATACCACTCATTAGTCACTCAATTAAGCATTAGCCACCACTCAATAATACCCCATTATTGATACAACTTTTGCAACCAAGACCTTCACGAACTTGTATTGCCTGCTTCAGCTTTATATTTTAGCCTTCCTATGTAAAAGTTTTTCTCTTCCACTTGGTATATACTTGCCAAGTTTCCATGCTTCTTTACTCTGATAAGTGCAGCTGGAGACAGATGTCTGCCTGCACCCCAAACTTGAAGATGCTTTGAGAGGCTGTATGTTGTTTATAGTGAATGTTGCTATCAGTTGTGAGGAACATTGTTAACACAGGTTTGGGAAGTCAATGTAATTCTTTATAAACATGTAAGACCTGTTATCAGTGGCATTAAAAATATGTCCCTTCCCCTGGAAATGATGCCCCTACTTTCATCTAATCTTCACGCTTATGAAAATCCTCAAGCCTATGAAAGCTCGTGCCAAAATAATTGTTTATTTAGTCTTTAAGATGCCATAGGACTTTTTTTTTTTTTTTTAAATCTTTGCAATTGATGTGACTGAAACCCTGGGAATCATGCAAGTCTGACCTGCAGGAAATTTCAGTAAAGACGTGAATAACAAGCAGTGCTGAGGAAATGGCACATTAGAGAACACTTCCTTTGTTTAATATGGGCTTTTAAAAGATGTAATCTTAAAACTAGGGAGCTGCATGAGTTGTGGTATTCAGATGTTTAATCCTGAAACTGCTGAGCACTTTGGTTCAAAGGTGTCGCGGGAAGAGGATCCTCTGCTTCTCAGAGGGCTGTTGGATCCATTCTTAATACCCGAAGGACTGTGGAGACTAGATTTATGTTTGAGGTAGAACAAAATGGTTGAATTAGGAAAGGGAAGTAGGTGGGAGCATGGATAGTATCAGTGTAGACTGAAGGTGAAAGAGACTATGTAAAATGCTCCTTTATGTGAAAACCTGCCTGCAAGTAGAAAATGAACACAGCGAAGTATCAGCCCAAGCTAGCTACTTCCACACATGTGCTCCAACACTGACCTCTGTTTACCAGGGACAACAGTACTTATTTTCTAATACCTGCTGCAGGTAAATCATTGTCTCTATTTAGTTTTTTTCCCCCTCTCTTTTTTTTTTGGGGGGGGGGTGCCTTTTAAAAATGTTGTTAGCCTGCATATATATGCTGTCATTCAATTTTCATCTGCCAGAAGCTAAATCTCTGTGGGATTTAAGGGGTACATGGATCTTGACACTAATGTGCAAAACTACTCTATATGCATGAATGTCAAGGCATGAGGTCGTGCACAGCCTGGTTCCCAGCATGTAAGGTTTCTTTCTTGTTCTGCCTATTTAGATAGTAAAAGCTATTGAACATGTTTAAGCATCATCATCATCATTAAGAATGTGTATATACCGTTTCAACAAAATGTAGTTCACCAAACAGTTTATAAATCAAAATAAGTCAATAAATGGTTCCCTGTCCCTAAAGGGCTCACAACCTAAAAAGAGGTGCAGAATTGACACCATCCACTGGAAAAGATGCCTTGCTGGAGTGGAAAGGGACAGTTGAGTTTCCCCTGCTTAAATATAAGAGGACATCACTTGAAAAGGGGCCTCTTTGCCCAGGTAGTAGGTAGCTGGTAGCTAGGTACTACCAGGTAGCTGCTATTGAATCATAATATTCAATATTCATAAACAGCCTATGACACTGTAATTTCTTAAGGAAACTTTAGTGGTCAGTTTCACATAGAGAGCTGAAGATAGCAATCATGGTGCCTGCTGAAGGCAGGACGTGACATCATTAAGCAGAAAGTGACATCATTAAGTAGAAAATGGCTAGAAATAAGCACTTTGTTCTCACACAGAAACTCATTAGCTGCAAATGAAAGAAGACAAAGTGTGCAATTCTTTTTTTAATATTTTCAAGATATGGGAGAGCCCAATTATCACTCTGGGAGTACCCAATTATATCAGGAGCCAGATAAATTGCTTCCAGGGGCCACATTAGACCCATGGGCCTTATGTTTGGCACCCCTGATCTGACACATCCTTCATCAGAAGTCATGCAATTACAGAGTAATTATTTTTCATATGAGAAGGGCATTAATTATCAAGCAGACGTCTCTATTTTTTATGTGTTAAATCTTTCAGAATATTCTGAGGGTTGTTTTTGTCTGTTTTTAATATATAAAGAAATACTTTTTAAAAATGACACATCATCTACCTGTAGCCTGAGATCTATAGTTAGAGTTGTTTGTCTCCAGTAAAATTTGATTACAGCCAGGCAGCCCAATCCTGTACTTCCCAGTGCCCAGGGCTGCAGCGGTGCCAAAATGGCAGTCGCTGCATCCCATGGGGTTGGGAAGTAGTGCTGGGTATACTCAGGGTAAGAGAGCCAAGCAGCACCAATGGATATCCTTGGATCTGCATCCACTATTGAGCGGGCGCAGATTCAAGGAGACCCATGTCAGGTTTCCTGGGTCAGAAGGGAGATTAGGATATGGCAGCAGGGCCTGCTGCCATCTCCACCCCCTCCTGCCCTGCTCCCTCCCCCACCCTGGAATGCCTACTGTCCCCCACCCCAACATACCAGTCTGTCACCTGGCACTTGCCCAGAACTCCAAGCAATGTTCGTCGGTCTTTCGCCCAGTGCTGGCTCAGTTTGGGCTCGCGCTGAGCCAGTTTCAGCCCAGCAGTAAGTGTTGCAGGCATGCTTTAAGGCACGTTTGCAACACTGCGTGCCGGCACTGGGCTGGCGTGGGCCATTCTGGATCAGGCCGTTAGTCAGCTGCTCCCAAAACTGTGGGGCAGCAACTGTTACCCTGCACATGCCTGATCTTGTCTGATCTTGGAAGCTAAGCAGGGTCAGGCCTGGTTAGTACTTGGATGGGAGACCGCCTGGGAATACCCGGTGCTGTAGGCTTATACCGTAGTCTTTCGAGACTGAAGGTTGCCAACCAACCCAAAACTGTGGGTGCATGGTCCACCAGTGGGTCATGACTCAATTTTTGGTGGTTCATGAAACTGACAGGGTAGATTAGGCTATATGAATCAAGGGTTAAACAACCTGCTACCTAGAGGGAGCACTGCTGCCCAGTAACCATTATAGCCACTGAGGCTTGAATGCCTGGTAAAATGAAACTTTTTTTAGGTGGGTCCTGATGCTAAAAAGTTGGGGAACCACTGGCCTAAGATTGAACACAATTAGCTTATGTCTGAGTAAGATAAATATCACTGTTTTCAAACACCTCTAGGTATAGTCCATTCCTTAACAGGACACTATTAGCTTATTCCATTGTCATTCTGCTGACTAGATCTAGCCTGATGAGTCATCTAGGTTTGCAGAGGTAGTACCAAGGAATATTGTTTGACCAAGAGCAAATGCATGAGACAGCAGTGATGTATGCAACATGGTCCTTGAAACCAGACTTCATGAATTTTAGATAAAGTGCAAAGTTAGAGCCCGCCGTTCCTCATGCATGATGGATAACTACGTAAAACCCGCAAAGATAACGTCCCCAATAAATCTTATAATAAGCAGAATTTCAGGCAGTGAGATATTCACATTCTGCTCCAGAGGGACATTGTTCCATTTTCATTGCTGGTGGTGCATTCACCTCCCACCGAATATGTGCAATCAGTAAAAATATGCTGGCTTGTTTGAAATAAAATCTAAATCCTTCAGTTTTTCAAAACAGAAACGAAATACTTACTGTAGTGTTGTACCTTGAATGCACCAATAAGATGCTTATAAGTGTGCCCCGCATCTGTGAGGGTTCCCTGCAGTTACCTGAAACTGCAGATACCTGAAACTGAAGATCCCTTGCCCTCCAGAGGGTCTTCTGAGACTCTCAGTGGCCATGCACATCCGCCCACGGCCTCTGTAGGCCTCAGAATCACTGTTTCAATTTTTAAAAGCGACTTTCAGTTTTTGGCAAGACCGGAAATGACATTATGCCTTTAAAAGGTATTATTAGAGCCAGGGAAGCCAATGAGGGCAAAGGCATAAAAACATCACTCCAGTTTTGCCGAACAACCAAAGTTTGTTGGTTTTTTCATTGATCCAGATATATAAAACTGTGGATATGGGATCTGCGCATACACATGCCCCCGTACGTACAAATGGGAAGGGCTGTAGCTTAACAAAGCTTATGTTTTGCAATGCAGAAGGTCCCAGGTTCAGTTCCTGGTGTCTCAAGGTGAGGTAGAGAAAACTTACTGTCTGAAACCTTGGAGAGTTGCTGCCAGGCCATGTTGGTGATACTAAGCTAAATAGACCAGTGATTTGCTTTGGTATAAGGCCTATTCCTATAAAACTTCTCACACGCCGTATGTTGTTATGCATGTGCATAGATTTTTTTTGGGGGGGGGGGGGTGAGATTAATCCTTAAGAGGATTGTATTACTTCTCCAGCACATTGCCTTTGTTACTATGGATAAAAAACGTGCAGCACAGTTCTAGACGTATCTACTCAGAAGTAAGTTCCATTGTGTCCAATAGTGCTTACTTCCAGCAAAGTGTGTATGGGATTGCAGCCTTGGTTGCCTGTGGAGGTTATTTTGTCAGGAGGAAATATTATGGATGTGAATGTGGAATACAAATAGGGTAATATGGCAAATATGAAAATAGCCAGAAATTGTTATTGCAGATTTATCAACATGGGAAAATATTTCCCAGTTAAACAGCATTTTCTGACATGGAGAGATGACATGCAATGCAGAGCTAGAGAACTCATCAGCCATGTGGCAGCCTTGCAACTAAGCCTATAGAAGTTACTGGCCCGCAACAAGTTCTTGTTTTCTTGCCTACACAGAACTAAGAGCCCAGTTCGATCCAATTTTCTAGTGTCGGTGCAGCTGTGCCAATGGGGCATGCACTGCATGCTATGGTGGGGAGGCAGTCACAGAGGCCTCCTCAAGGTCTGGGGACATTTGTTCCCTTACCTTGGGGCTGCATTGTGGCTGCCTCGGCACCGAAAAATTGGATAGGATTGGGCCCTGTGTTATTTGTTTGAGTAACTTGAGTGTCAGCTCCTCTGTCTGGTTGCTTTAAGGCAATTCTTCCTCACACCAGATGAGTAGCTGGTGGCCTGTCATACAGTTGCGTGCTAATTTGTTTTTGTCTCTGTCCCTTGAGATCTGGGAGAACAGATCTTTTTTTTCTCTGTGTCCCAACTCTAGTCCCAGTAGAATTATTGAGGGCAGGGGGCAGGGCCTTCTGTGTTGTGATGCCCATTCCGTGAAATATTGCTTTGTATGCTTTAGACTGGTTGCTGATGTTATGATCTGGTATTGCTGTTATCTTACTACTGCTGCTGCTGATGCGTGGTTGTGCTTAAACTGGATGTGGATTTTTATGTTTATGTACCTTGCATGTGGTGTTCATTTATATCTCGCCTCAGGTACCTTTACAATGTTGCTATTGGAAATAAATAAAATAAAATCCAGAATGAAATGTATTCCTGCATGCCAAGCAAGAGAATCAGTTTCTCTACTATCATTTTTCAGCCACATAATTCTGGTATCTCTGTGTGCTGCATATCTCTAGTGGTGAATTCCCTTTTTCTCAAACCCACAGAATATTTCTGGAACTTCAACACTCTGTGTAGGAAAGAAGTGCACTGGGAAGGGGACTGGGCTGTACCTGCTGGCCCTCCCCTCTCATGGTATCATTTGCACAGAGGTCAGGATGCTGGTGGGCTTCTTTGGACTGGGTAGGTGACAAGTTGTGTGGGTTTTGCATATTGCTTTCAGCATCCTCTCACGATTATCTGTTGTGGGACCTAAATTATATGGCTGTTTGTTTCAAACTTAAAATTTGCTGCATTGTTCAGTATCCACTTCCAGAAAACTAATATCTTGCCATTTGGGCCTTGTTGAGGACTAGTTTGCAGAATGAGCTGCAAGCCTCTGGCTCTACACAATGCCTGTGATATCAGCATACACTTGTCTGAGCTTAAGTGCCATTGTAATAAATGGAACTTCAACCTGTGTAATGAGGTAGTGGATTCCAGCCAATGATTAATTTAATTAAATTTTAAAAGCTGTGTTATGCCATCTTCATTATCTCAGATTTAAGCCAACTTAACTGGCTCATGCATTAGAGTCCTTGTCTGTTTCCTGCATTATCTTGTAACCTGAGGTTAGATGAACAGAACAGTGTGGAGAATAGCCTGGGACTGATTTATTTGTTAAAAGTATTTATATCCTCCCCCTCCTTGCCCCTCCCCCAAAGGATATACTCAAGGCGGTGCGCACTGTCTTAAAAAGCACAATAAAATGCATTAAAAATGAGGTCAATAATTATCACCAAAAAACCTCTGCATGAAACAGTATGCAATACCCGGGAAAATAAATAAATGAAATAAAAAGAGTGTGACTAAGAGGAGTTGTGGTTATATCATGTCTTGAAGTTATGCACATAAATAATGAGATTGACCTACATTGCTCAGATGGAACATGTCTGGTAAATCTGTGAAAAGGCAGAGCCTTTAGTTTTTGTTTTTCTTTTCTGATGACGCTGTCAAAATTCTGGAGGTTCACAGGTTTATGCCAACCAAGCTAGAGGTCTTGTGTATGTGCGCTGTACCTCAGAGCAGGGGTGCCCAAACCCTGGCCCTGGGGCCACTTGCGGCCCTCGAGGCCTTTCAATGCGGCCCTCAAGGAGTCCCCAGTCTCCAATGAGTCTCTGGCCCTTCAGAGATTTGTTGGAGCCCGCACTGGCCCGACGCAACTGCTCTCAGAGTGACGGTGACCGTTTGACCTCTTATGTGAGCTATGGGATGAGGGCTCCCTCCACTGCTTGCTGTTTCACATCTGTGATGCAGTAGCAGCAGCAAAGGAAAGGCCAGCCTTGCTTTGTGCAAGGCCTTTTATAGGCCTTGAGCTATCGCAAGACCTTCATTCATTGATACAAGTTCATCTTTAATATATTCATGATTGTAAACTTATGTAAATTTATTCAAATTTTAAATGTAAATTAATTATTTTTTCCCCGGCCCATGACACAGTGTCAGAGAGATGATGTGGCCCTCCTGCTAAAAACTTTGGACACCCCTGCCTCAGAGCAATTAAAGACACAAACATTTATATGCTAATGGAGAGCCGGTTATCAACCTCAGAGTTATGTCTGTCTTTGGATATAATATATCATTTGTAGACATATATCATTTAGGGCACAATCCTAACCAGGTCTACTCAGAAGTAAATCCTATTTTGTTCAACAGGGCTTACTTTCAGGAAAGTGTGGTTAGGATTGCAGCCTTAGTGTCCAAAAGACTTCTCTAGAAGCCAGTTATGGAAGTGTAAGAGCCACAAGTGCCATGCTGGTGCTCCCCACATGCTCTGCTCCCTTGTGTTTACATCATGTGCAGAGGCTGCAGCTGGGACACCCTTTCTCCCTTAGTGTGTTTAGGCAGTAGAAGCCAAGCACTACAAGAGAGAGTAGGTGGTGTATACTCATAGTACATACACTTTACTTACTGTACCAAAATGGGCTGGTTGAATAAGTCTCTTTCAAACCTGCCCAGTGATCCCAGGGACAGTGGAAGCTTCTTAAAGTTGCAGTTCTGATGGAAGTTATTCCTTGAGATTTCTCTTTTGAACTTGACATAATGTTAAGCCAAATAATCCTTGTTAAAATTTCCATTTCAGTAGTGACCTGGAGATTGATGCTGATTTTTGGGGACTCCAGGTCAATCTGAGGGGTGAGGTGGGGTCTGGCAATCCTTGAACCTGTGCTGTTCCTAGGATGTATAAGCTCCACAATATATGTGAGCAAGTGATTTAGGCCTCTTGTTTCCAGAGTGCATGGAAGAACTGACACTAGACTCCAGAGACAGAAAGCAGTGCATAAAGGGCGTTTATAATGCTTGTGTAATTAATATACATACATTCCATACTGCTGTGGCTGGCCATAAATACAAATCAAACAGCCATTAATGCGAGAGACCTTAAACTAAGGCTCTAAAGAAGCTAAAAGACCGAGGACCCAATCCTCTCCAACTTTCCAGTGCTGATGCAGCACCAGTACAGCCCCAAGGTAAGCAAACAAATGTTCCCTTACCTTGAGGAGGCTTCTGTGACTGCCCCCCCCCCACTGCAGGATGCAGCACACACCCCATTGGCACAGCTGCGTCAGCGCTAGAAAGTTGAATATGATTGGAGCTATAGTCTGTTTTCCAGATTTTCAAGACACATTCTAGGCCTCTTGAGGCGTTACTTACCCCGTCTGACCAGCCTTGTGTGTTTAATTATGTACATGCTCCTCATGTGCACAGGTCCTGTTCCTGCCTCTCACATGTTTAATAAAATCACTTTAATCATGGGGAAGGGGTTCAGACAAACTGCTTTCATATACATCCTGCTACACCTCTTTTAAATGTAGATTTAGCAGCACATGTAAGGGAATAGTTCAAAGGAACCCTTCTCCCACACAAATAGTGAGTTTTACAGAGGAAGTGAAGGCACAGATTATGCGCATGCCATGAGCATGTATATCACTGAACATGTGAGGCCTATCAAATAGGGTAGGTATCATCCAAGATGTTTCATGGGGGTGGTGACGGCGTATTACAAGTTCCTACTGGGCCCAGAGAAATGAAACTTGGGGACCCAAGGAAGTGAAAAGAAAAGATTGTGGATATATATATATTTGGACACATCCACATTTTTCAGACTCACAAAGAGAGTCTGGTCCAACAAGAAGCTGATGGAACATACCAAGATCCAGGTCTACAGAGCTTGCGTCTTGAATACACTTCTGTACTGCAGCGAGTCATGGACTCTTCGGTCACAACAGGAGAGGAAACTGAACGCTTTCCACACGCACTGCCTCTGACACATCCTCGGCATCACCTGGCAGGACAAAGTTCCAAACAACACAGTCCTGGAACGAGCTGGAATCCCTAGCATGTATGCACTGCTGAAACAAAGATGCCTGCGTTGGCTCGGTCATGTCATGCGAATGGATGATGGCCGGATCCCAAAGGATCTCCTCTATGGAGAACTCGTGCAAGGAAAGCGCCCTACAGGTAGACCACAGCTACGATACAAGGACATCTGCAAGAGGGATCTGAAGGCCTTAGGAGTGGAGCTCAACAAGTGGGAAACCCTGGCCTCTGAGTGGCCCGCTTGGAGGCAGGCTGTGCAGCATGGCCTTTCCCAGTTTGAAGAGACACTTGGCCAACAGTCTGAGGCAAAGAGGCAAAGAAGGAAGGCCCATAGCCAGGGAGACAGACCAGGGACAGACTGCACTTGCTCCCGGTGTGGAAGGGATTGTCGCTCCCAAATCGGCCTTTTCAGCCACACTAGACGCTGTTCCAGAACCACCATTCAGAGCGCGATACCATAGTCTTTCGAGACTGAAGGTTGCCAACAGCGTTTTGTAAGGGGAGATTATTAATTTTTCAATTAACTTTAAAATTTAGCTAAAGTTGCAAACAATATTTGATATATACATAAAAAATTCTTACCCTAATCTTTCAATGATTACTATTAGCACACATGCATTTCCTTAACTGTAATATATATCAATGCGTTTTATAAAACATTAAATATATGATTAACATCAACTGAAATGCGCGATTCATTCCATTAATTAATAATCACCATTTCTCACTGAAACAGTTACATCTTCATCTTCCCTTTCTTTAGCCTTACATAATATGTTAATTTAGCCATAATTTCATATTTATGTAATTTATTCTCTCATTCCTCAACTGTGAGAAATTTTCTTCTCTCAGATATTTAGCATGAAGAATTATAGCTGCTGTTTCCAGCATCCACTACTTATGGATTTTTATATATATAAGGAATATCAAACAGAATGAACAACCGTTGATTATTCCAGTTATTCTCTTAATTGATGATGGTCATTAGTGCAAGCAGATAAGCTCTTTTTAAATGGAAATTTGCTTTTTTTCCTTTTTTTCCTTTCTAGTGTAGGAGATTATAAGTATCTCTAATTTTGCACCATACTTCAGGTGTTAAATATGCCATCTGATTATCATTTGGTTTCAGTCTTCCCCTAAATTAGAAAAAAAAACACACACACACAGAAATAGTAAAACAAACAAAAAAGATGCCATATCTCCAGATACATTTCCAGACATCAACATTTAATTTGGAAGCCATCTTGTGATAATTCTGCCTTAAAAGGAGGGAACATGGATGCATTTAAATAAATAAATAGATTGAATGTCCTAGTTCTTGCTGCTTGTACTCAGCCTAAGATAAAATTTCTTATGTGTTTTCTGTCGTAGCATTAAAGCAGTATCTTATAATGATCTGACAATAAATGTTTCTTACCACCAGATCTCTACATCTCTCCACCCCAGTATAGTCTCAGACAGCCCAATCCTGAGCTTCCTGGGATGCGTGACTGCGGTGGTGCCGAAAATGGCTGCCACCACACCCTGCATCCCCAAGGCAGGTGCCGGTGGCACCTCGGGAGAAGCAGATTTTCGTTCCCTTCCCCCGGGTAAGCGCAGTAGCCCCACAATGGGGCTACTCAATTCATTACCAACCCAAAGGTCGGTGGTGAATCAAGTGCCTTTGTGTCAGGTGGTGAGCCCAACACGGAGGCTTTGGATCCGGTGCAGCAAAGCTCCCTCCCCCCTGCCCTCTCCCCAGCTCCCGCCTCCATGGAATGCCTCTTCTCTGCCTGCCTCCCCCCTCCCTGGAACGCCTCCTCTCCGCCTCCCCCACGCCCCTGCTTACCTGTCCGCTTCTGAGCGATCCATGTGACTGCTGAGCAGCGGAGGTTGGGTGCCCGCCCAGCAATAGCCTGGCACCGGCCAGTGCTGGGTTACCACCAGCGCTCACCCAGTGGTAGGGTCTGTAAGTATGTTTGCTACAGTGCGTGGTGAGCTGGCGCACTGAGCTCAGGATTGGGCTCTAAATCCTCTAAGCTGGAAATGTTGTTCTGTACATTTCTTTGCACAGCTTTTTTAAAGAAAATATTTGAGATACTCAGACCAATCTGGCTTTTGATTTTTCCATAGCATTGAATATCTTCATAAATGCTTAAGTGATTATAATATATTGAATTCATAGCTCTGTAAATGTTCTCTTTCTTCTCCAATGGGAGATTACATAATTTTTTTTTAAAAATACAGTCTGTTAGCAGAGATACCATATAAGGTGCAGCCGCCAGCAATCAACTTGATTGGGATGTTGATTTCAATCAGTTGAAATAAGCTTTCTTACTTAGGAACTCATTAACTGCAAATGACAGAAGAGAAAATATGCGAATCTTGATCATATTTCAAGATATGGAAGAACCAAATTTTCATATGGACTGCCCTTTCAGCAGTAACACTTCAGCACTGCTCAGCAGCTGAGAGCCTGAGAACCAGACAAAAAGCTTCCATAGGCTGCATCCAGCCCCTGGGCCTTATGTTTGACATCCCTGATATAGTGTCTTCGACTTACTTCATATGTCTTTTACCTGGGTAAGATCTATTATCTCACTTTCCTTCTCTCTCAGGCTCCCATCATTCCAGGTACTATGAAGCAATACAGGCATGCCTTGGTATGCACAGTTTCAGTTATCCATGGATACAGTGGATACCAGCAAAGCCTCTTGAAAAGATTGGGGAACATTAAAAAAAATCTTGTTTTACCAAAATTTTTAAACTTTCCCCTATCTTTTTAAAGGCGTCTCCAGTATCCATGGGGATATCGAAACGGAACCCCAGCCAGATACTGGGGCACACCTGTACTATATTTGAACATAAGAACAGCCTCACTGGATCAGGCCATAGGCCCATCTAGCCCAGCTTCCTGTATCTCACAGCGGCCCACCAAATGCCCCAGGGAGCACACCAGATAACAAGAGACCTGCATCCTGTTGCCCTCCCTTGCATCTGGCATTCTGACATGGTTGGTTGGCAACCTTCAGTCTCGAAAGACTATGGTATAAGCCTACAGCACCCGGTATTCCCAGGCGGTCTCCCATCCAAGTACTAACCAGGCCTGACCCTGCTTAGCTTCTGAGAACAGACAAGATTGGGCATGTGCAGGGTAACAGTTGCTGCATAGCCCATTTCTAAAATCAGGAGGTTGTACATGCACATCATGGCTTGTAACCCGTAATGGATTTTTCCTCCAGAAACTTGTCCAATCCCCTTTTGAAGGCATCCAGGCCAGATGTCATCACCACATTCTGACATAGCCCATTTCTAAAATCAGGAGGTTGTACATGCACATCATGGCTTGTAACCCGTAATGGATTTTTCCTCCAGAAACTTGTCCAATCCCCTTTTGAAGGCATCCAGGCCAGATGTCATCACCACATCCTGTGGCAAGGAGTTCCACAGACCAACCACACACTGAGTAAAGAAATATTTTCTTTTGTCTGTTCTAACTCTCCCAACACTCAATTTTAGTGGATGTCCCCTGGTTCTGGTGTTGTGTGAGAGTGTAAAGAGCATTTCTCTATCCGCTCTGTCCATCCTCTGCATAATTTTGTATGTCTCAATCATGTCCCCCCTCAGGCGTCTCTTTTCTAGGCTGAAGAGGCCCAAACGCCGTAGCCTTTCCTCATAAGGAAGGTGCCCCAGCCCAGTCATCATCTTACTCACTCTCTTTTGCACTTTTCCACTATGTCTTTTTTGAGATGCGGTGACCAGAACTGGACACAATACTCCAGGTGTGGCCTTACCGTCGATTTGTACAAAGGCATTATAATATTAGCCGTTTTGTTCTCAATACCTTTTCTAATGATCCCAAGCATAGAATTGGCCTTCTTCACTGCTGCCGCACACTGGGTTGACACTTTAATCGACCTGTCCACCACCACCCCAAGATCTCTCCCCTGATCTATCACAGACAGCTCAGAACCCAACAGCCTATATCTAAAGTTTTGATTTTTTGCCCTAGTGGGCATGACCTTATACTTACTGACATTGAAATGCATCTGCCATTTTGCAGCCCATTCTGCCAGTTTGGAGAGATCCTTCTGGAGCTCCTCACAATCACTTCTGGTCTCCACCACTCGGAAAAGTTTGGTGTCATCTGCAAACTTAGCCACCTCACTGCTCAACCCTGTCTCCAGGTCATTTATGAAGGGGTTGAAAAGCACCGGTCCCAGGACAGATCCTTGGGGCACACCGCTTTTCACCTCTCTCCATTGTGAAAATTGCCCATTGACGCCCACTCTCTGTTTCCTGGTCTTCAACCAGTTCTCAATCCATGAGAGGACCTGTTCTCTAATTCCCTGACTGTGGAGTTTTTTCAGTAGCCTTTGGTGAGGGACTGTGTCGAATGCCTTCTGAAAGTCCAGATATATAATGTCCACGGGTTCTCCCACATCCACATGCCTGTTGACCTTTTCAAAGAATTCTATAAGATTCGTGAGGCAAGACTTACCCTTACAGAAGCCATGCTGATTCTCCCTCAGCAAGGCCTGTTCGTCTATGTGTTTTGCGATCCTATCTTTGATGAGGCATTCCACCATCTTACCCGGTATAGATGTTAGGCTGACCGGCCTATAGTTTCCCGGGTCCCCCCTCTTTCCCTTTTTAAAGATAGGCATGACATTTGCTATCCTCCAATCCTCTGGCACTGTAGCTGTTTTGAGGGACTAGTTGCATATCTTAGTCAAGAGATCAGCAACTTCATTCTTCAATTCCTTAATAACTCTTGGGTGGATGCCATCAGGGCCCGTTGATTTATTGATCTTTAATTTATCAATGAGGCCTGAAACATCTTCTCTTTTAACCTCTATCTGACTTAATTCCTCGGTCAGGAGGGTCCGTTTGGGCAGTGGTATCTGCCCGAGGTCTTCTGCCGTGAAGACAGATGCAAAGAACTCATTTAATTTTTCTGCCATCTCTAAGTCTCCTTTTATCTCCCTTTCCCTCCCTCACCATCCAGAGGGCCAACCGCTTCTCTGGCGGGTTTCCTGCTTCTAACATATTTGAAGAAGCTTTTATTATTCCCCTTAATGTTGCTGGCCATGTGTTCCTCATAGTCTCTCTTGGCCTCCCATATCACCTTCTTACATTTATTTTGCCACAGTTGATGTTCCTTTTTATTCTCCTCATTAGGGCAAGACTTCCATTTACGGAAGGAAGCTTCCTTGCCCTTTATGGCCTCTCTAACTTGGCTGGTTAGCCATGCGGGCACCCTCCTGGATTTAGTGGAACCCTTCTTTCTTTGCGGTATACACTGGATTTGACTTAAATTAATTGACATCTGATACAGTCTCCAAATAGAAAATAAAATTAGAATGTATAAGACACATTAGTGTGTGTGTGTGTGTGTGTGTGTGTGTGTGTGTGTGTGTGTGAGAGAGAGAGAGAGAGAGAGAGAGAGAGAGAGAGAGAATGCCTGCCTGTCCCCCTCCCTTTAGCACGAAGAGACTAATTTCAGTTATACTGTGGGGAGAACCAGAAAATGTTTCCAGCCCTCATACAAAAAATGTTTTGTATTAGCCCTCAGTTATTCTGAAGTTTAATAATGGTTGGCAACCTTCAGTCTCGAAAGACTATGTTATAAGCCTACAGCACCCGGTATTCCCAGGCGGTCTCCCATCCAAGTACTAACCAGGCCTGACCCTGCTTAGCTTCCGAGATCAGACAAGATCAGGCATGTGTAGGGTAACAGTTGCTGCCCACTGGGTAGATGGGACTTGTCAGCCTGGGAAGGCAGCTCATCTGAGAGAAGGAAAACTCTGATCCCAAACCTCCACTGCCTTGTGGCTACATCCAGTTATGGAAAAGGCTTCAGGAGTCAACTTCGAGGCAAAATCCAGAGCCGGAGTCCCTGAGGCAGTTCATGGCTGAACACAGTCATGTTCTGGCAACTCCTGCGACGCCGCTGGAACCAAACGTATTGGCCTCTGCCTTTCCATTGGACCATTTCAGCGACGTGGAGAGGGGGGATTTGCTGCATGGGTAACAGCCTATCCTCCATACCTACTTTACCCAGGCTTCGCACACTGGAGAGGACACTCTGTTCCAGAACCACCATTCAGAGCGTGACACCATAGTCTTCCAAGACTGAAGGATGCCCACAAAATTCTGAAGTTTGCTCAAACTGTTTTTCCACCATTAGAAGAATTCAGAGCTCTTTAAGTTGTGTAAAACATATGGGTGTTTGGTGTAGAGGAGATGTGCTGAAGAATGTAACAACCAATTGGGGAGTTAATCAGCTGGATACAAATGTCCTGCCTCTTTGTTCAGTTCCAACAACATAGCAAGGAAAATGACTGCTAGATTGGTACTATTTCCTGTGTTCAAGGTCAAACGAGAAGGCAGTAAATTGCACAATTAACTCATTGTCCTATGAGACTGTGTTTACCAGATGTTCCCTGTACTTAATAGATGCCACTCATTTAATAGGGCTGTCCCTGATCTTCAGAACTGTCAACCAACTGCTGCACATCCTCCACATGCAGCTTCCGGGCTGCTTAAGAAAGCAGAACCCCCCCCCCCCCGGTGTGCACATGTGGTATATACTTAAGGGCTCATGAAAGACTAGCTTTTACCCAGTCCCTAGCCTCATGCTGAAACAAGGCAGCTGGCTTGGAAAGGGAGGCAGAGGTAACACTGTCATTTGTAGACGTCAAGGCAGGAAGACCTTGGGGATTGTGAGATACCCTCAGGAAAGGATGAAACTAGATTCTGGGGGTGGAAGGAAGTAAAGAATTCACATTAAAAAAATTTTTAAAAAAATTTTCTTGCTGTCTTACATCAGCCTTGTGGTTAAGGTCACAAGATGTACCCAGGGGGAAAAAAAGTGTGTCACCTGTTTCAGGGAGCTTGGTGGTGGGTGCTCTTTAGCAGAGTGTTCGTTTTTTGCTGTGCCACAGGCAGTAGTTGTTTCAGTTGCAGAGTGTGTGCTGTTGGAGGAAATTAAAAATAGTTTCCTCTTTGGGGGCGGGGAAGCAGAGTAGCTTAAGCAGCGGACCCCCCCTTTGGGTATCACCCCAGGGAACCTCCCTCACCCGGCTGTCTGCTAATCAATCAAAGACAAAGAGACAATGGCTTGTTAAAGTTGCAAAAAAAAGAAGTTATTTACTTACAGTTCAATTGAGTGTATATTTACAGCATCTGATTAGGATCAGAGGTTCAACTAACACTTAGAGATAGCAAGGCCCTGGAGCTACCTCGCCCTGCATGCCTTGTGCTCAAGATGGGCTGGGCATCAGAGACCTGGTGTGTGCCATCTTAACAGGTCGGTGGTCAGAGGACAAGAGGAAGTGCTCAGAGGAGAAGAGAAGGATAAAGGGTTAGGGCCATACCCCACAAGGATCACAGAGAGAACAGGTAGAAAGGTCAGAGTCACTGGGCCATAGCTTGACCCCTTCTGGACAGCATCTTGCCCCCTCTGGACAGCAGACGGAGTTGCATCAACTCCAACATATGCGGGAAGAGCTCTTTTTAGTTTTTAACCTTTTTTGTCCCTGATGTGGAGAACTGTTTCCCGTTACATTCTAGGGAAAAAAATTGACAGGCAGGAGTCTGTCATTGAGAATGCTGTCCTGGTGGTTATCTTGTGAAACCTGCCTTGCCTCTGTAATTGAACTGAGGCAGAAGCCAGAAGGTGCTGCATAGTGGGAACAGTTGGCATCTACATGTAGCTCAAGATATCCAGCCTATGGGGGGCAATAAAAACGGATTTCAAAATTGGTGTCAAATGCATTACACATAATGGGTTCCCCCATAGCACTGCAAAGGCATCATTTCTGGTAGATTGTGCCTGTTGTAATGGAGGAACCTTCCTTTTTTATCTCAGTTCTTGGAAGAGGATCTTTGTAATAGAGATCTATAAGCAATGTCTTCTTTGAGGCCTCAGATTTCCCTCAAAAGATCTCCTTGTACAAGTATATAAAGAGAAAGACCCCTTTTGCTACCATAGCTACTACTAGTTGCGTCTCCTCATCCTTTCTCCTTCCTGATCTCCTCCCCTTCCCTATTGTTTCTTGTTCACATAGAATGGGACTTTGTGGGGCAAGGATGCTCAATGATAATCATAGTTATAAAATAACAATAGGAAGGAAAGTTAATCAAGGCTCTAAAAAAGACAGACTTGTCTCCTAATTTTCTAGCAGCTACTTTCCCAGTGTTGTAATATAGAAGAAAGACAAAACATACACAGATTTATAATCATACATACACACATACATACATAATCCACATTTTGTTGTAGTGTACACCGTTTGTTACAGGATTCCCAGTGTAATCCACTTTTTGTTCTATAAGCTAGTTGTGTTTCCCTTTTCTGGTTTTTTGGCAATAACTTTTGACAGAATAGAGATATTTCAATGTGTTTTATTCCATTGCATTTTGCATGAAATTGCTTATCAAACAATATATAACATGATGGTATCATTAAAAAATACCAATATTTTTAAAATGGGAGGCGGCCTCTGTCATCCCCCTGCAGCTTGGCACCCTGCGGCTGTGGCCCCCCAACCCCACCATTTGTACATCACAGATAATAGATGAAATAATTCCAGGTTCTGTGGATTGCACCCACAGTTTCTTTCTTCAGAGGAAGGACTCCTTTCTTCAAAGAAAGCTGCTTTCTTCAGAAGAAGAGAAGGATTGGATGCAACCCAATCTTATCATACCAAATAGTATACTAAAGAAAAACCCTGTGCCTGAATATTGTTTGATAAGGGTTGAAGGTGATAGCATAGAGTGATTGCAGCTCACAGTCCATGCTTTCTTTTCTTTTCGTTTCCCTTTCATCTTCATCTCTGCTCATATAGTTTTGACAAGATTTTTTTTTTAAGCACTAGAAAATATGGATGACCATCATTGATAGTGGGGCAGAGAAAGAGCACACAATCAGCAAAAATGTCTCTATCGTATCGGTTGTCTAAAAATAAACCTGTCCTCAGCCTGAAACGATAGAACCAGATAAAAGGAATTTTCTGATTTATTTCTGGTATCCATCCATAGTTTCTTAGCCAGTGATTGTATTGTTTAATCATATGTCCAAAGCATTGTGAATGAAGGTGAGCTACAGGTCTTCCTCTTGTGCATTGAGAAAATTTAAGACCCATGAAAAATTCATCAGAGAGCAGAACAGGGAAGGGAAAATATTGTGCACTGTGCCAAGAAAGCACTTTTTCCCAAAATACTAGGTTATTAATTTATGTGTGTTTACACAGAGAGTCAACTTCAGCAGCTGGTTATATGTGGATCATAAAAGGTTATTATCCATTATTTATGTCCTCCATATCCTTGTCATGAAATTAAATGAGTATATTTATATGTTTTCCCGTTTCTTGGAGGCAGGAATTTAGGCAAGTAAGGAACCCATTTGAAGTTAATACTGGGGTGCTTATGCAAAGTATCCTTTTTATTATGCCTCAGTTCCTAGACCCTGCTTGTGGGTGGGTGGTGTGAAAGTCTTGGCCAACAGCTGCCCTGGAAGTTCTGTGTTCGTGAAGAGGAAACTGCCTGGTGGGTGAATCCTGGGCAAGGATTTCAAATGCGTGGGAACCAACAAGGAGGTGAAAATGAACTTCAATGAGGTGATTGACATAGATGACAGAATCAGCTGCAAGCCAGGCTGTTTTTTATACACCCAGGAACTCAGAACCAACACTATCTGTATTGGAGCTCCGTTCCTTTGCATCCAGAGATGTGGCCCTGACACAGAGGCTCTTGATTCTATGACAGTCCAAGGGTTGCCGCGGAATCGAGTAGCTCCATTATGGGGCTACTTGCCTTACGTGGAAGAAGGGGACAAAAGTCATACTGGAATGATTCCTAAAGCCAACTGTTTTGAATATGCTGTCTGGCTTCAGAGCTTTCTCTCTGGTCACATTACAGTTTGAAGGGTGGAAATGTCAAGGAAACTGTGTTCCTGAACCTCAGTTCCTCAGAAAACAGATTATAGCAACTGCTGTTCTTCATAAAGGTTATTTGTTTTTATTTTCTTAGGGCCAAATCCTATCCAACTTTCCAGCTCTGCTAATGGGATGTGCACTGCACCCTGTGGTGGAAAGGTAGTTATGGAGGCCTCTACAGGGTAAGGGATCATTTGTTCCCTCGCCTCGGGGCAGCATTGCAGCTGCACTGGTGCTGGAAAGTTGGATAGGATCAGGCCCTTAATGTGGTTATCCTTTTGCAAAATTTGTGCAGGAGATGAGGAGGCCCATAAAGAATCTAAAACATTTTGTTGAAGGTAATCCTCTGTTGGTTTTTGTACACTGGGTTACTTGGTATTGTGTTGCAGTTGCATAATGCAGTTGGGGAAACATTGGATTTTAATTATGTGCCATAAAGCTCAGTGTTCTCTTCCTCATTTGTATTCAGCACAGAGTAAAGCCAGGCCTGGCGCACAGGCAAGAGACTGACAATTACGTGGCATAAAATTATTAGGCCATTTGAAGCATTGTTAGTGAAAACTGCCCATCATCTAAGAACAGGTTGAGATGCACGTGACTTATTGCAAAGGGTCTGTGGATGGAATGCAAAATGAATCCCTCTGCAGAGAAAAGAAAGAAATAATTACTACTGCTACTAATGATAATAATAATTATTAATATAATAATTATTTCACACTGACAGAACAGCTCTGTTTTGAAGCAAGTGTATTTTAGTTTTGGTATCAGCCACTGTTCTCTTTGACATTCTTCAATGAATGCAAGGACATGTCTTTAAGCAATTACTTCCTTCTTCTTTCACACCAAAATGTTTGACACTTTCTGGCGCTTAGCATTTTTGCTAGCTTTGAGGTTTGCTAGCTTCAGAGAAGCCCAAACTATAGCCAGCTAGGGATAGAATCATAGCTTAGTAGAAGAGTTCATGCCTTGCATGTGGAAAAACCCAATCTCCCTGTCTGGCATCTCCCACTAGGGTTGGGTAAGACTGAAAACCTGGAGAGCTGCTGCCAGCCCAAAGAGACAGTAGTGACCTGGAGAAGCCCATAGTCAAAGTAACTTCATAAGTTTATTACTGAACAAATACTAGCTTTATCAGCGATTCTGTGTCCTCTTAGTTTTGTAGTTGCTGCTTCCTCTTGGTGCCAATTTCTTTGTCCTACTTAAGGACAAAGTTTCATTTTGAATACGGAGACAAAGAGCAGACCAGTGGGAGACAGAGAGAAGCCAATATTTGTTACTCTGTACAGGTGAACCTTTTCCCTTAAATCGATAATAGCAAAATACTGTGTTCATATGTGCCTCTGGGTAGATGTAGCCTTCTTCTGCTGGATGGAGCCCACTTGTGGCCCACAAGTTTCCTATGGCTCATCTGCAGCTGGCCACAAGTGTTTTCTTCTACTAATGCTGTTAAATGGTGTCTCACGCCCCCTCTTATATCATTCAGTGGGAAGAAGTAGCTGATGTAATCCTGGGAAGATGACTTCACCCAGCATATGATCTTGGCATACTGCCCAGTCTTTCTTCTGATAAAATTAACCTGTGCAGACTAATTGAAGCAGGACTTCTCCCAAAGGTTAACCCAACAATGGAGGGACAGACTGACCATCAGGTAGAAACTGTGCAGACCACTAACTCCATAGCATGACATGGTTCTTTCACAATCTCCCAATACACTCTCACAATGTTTGCTCGCACTGCTGTTTCAGCAACATATGTTTTTTGTTTGAGTTCCTGTGATGTCTGTACATCAGGCATGATGTCTTGTTGTCATTGTTAAATTATGTGGCTCACCCCGCCCAGCTGTGATGCGTCTCTGTAGCACATGTAGGAACCATTGCCTTCTACAGGCTGTTGAAGTGTTTAAGCTCATGGAGGCTCTAGTCCTCCTATGTGTACCATGTCTAAATAGATCTGTTCAGGTCTGTCTTGAATTTATATGTACAGCTCTGTCAAGAACAGATATGATGCCATACACAGTCAGTGTATTTTGGCCAATCTCATTGATTTTTGGCCCAATCCTAGCTAAGTATTTACAACAATGGAATACCATTCCACTGTTGTAAATGACCACACAGCAGCCATTTTGGAGCTGCTGCAGCAAAGCTGGTGGTGTTGGCAGTCTGCTGCCATTATTGACTACTGATGGGAGCACACATGGCATGGGGGTGGATGGTGGAAGGAATAGGGTGGGGAGAGAAAGAAATGGGGAGTATCTGGGTGGGGAGGCATATTGGTGGGAGATAGATCTGAGGAAGGAAGAGGTGGATCCTGGTGGCACCAGTTTGTGCCAGAATCCTATCCCCATTCACACTCCCTTAACTCTCCTTGGTTCTGTACCAGCAAAATGCTTGGTGCAGATCCAAGAAGACCAATTCAGGCACGGAAGCTTGCCCAAAGGCAAGGGAACAACATTTCCCTTACCATGAGCAGATGTCTCTGATTCCCCCCTCTCATTAGGATGCAGTGCAGCTTCACTGGTCCAGCTGCATCAGTGGGGATGGGGAGAGTTAGAATTTGGCTGTTAGTCTTCTAGCTTGACCATGTTCTTCCTAGGTTAGAATTGCCTGTCAGAGTTCAGCCAAGTTTTTTGAAACTTGTGGAATGTATCATTTCGGCTAATAACTCTCAACATCCACATAGAATATGTTATGTTTCCACTTACGTGTGGCGTACAATGAGTGAAGTGCATTAAAGGGCTGAGTAGCCATCAGAGAGCAATTGCTATGCCCATTTAATGTGCGTGTTTTTTGTTTCATATACCTTAATGAATAAATGGCTTTTCCATTTCCTCAAAGTGCGAAGTAGATAAATAATGAGTAATCTGAGTGGTAATTACTAAATGTTGGCATTTATAGCAAAATCAGTCACACATGCAGACAATAGATCAAATTAATATTTATGAAGTGCTTATTTCCTACAATTATTAAAAAATTGGTAATTATCACCAGAGCTACTTAGTATTTGTACATTTTTGAATAGTGTGATATTGGTGATTCCTCCCTGCACACCTTACTAGATATTCAGTCCTTGCAAAATTTATCTTCATTTCTTGTTTCAGTTGAGAATTCAAACAGTGTTTTCAAACTTCCCTTTATTAAAGCTTCTTTTTGTTACCTAAATTGCTATGGATGGAATTTTAATGGGACTGTAAGAGCAGCAGTTCTAATTTCCAGAAAAAAATTGTGCTACTGAAATTAATCGTGTTTTCTAAGCTGAATTAGTGTCTGGACAGTAATATCTGGAATAATTGCAATAATATTGCAATATCTGGATAGAAGGAATTTACAACCCAATCTTGAGTTGCCCGGCACGCGGGGCTGCAGTGGCACTGAAAATGGCTGCTGCTACATCCAGTGTGCTCCAGGCAGCCGTTGGAGGCTCCTCTGGACTAGGGGACTTTTGTCCCCTTCCCCTGGGTAAAGTGAGTAGCTCCGCTATGGGCCTACTCGATTCTCTGCTGACCCAAAGGTCAGTGGAGAATCAAGAGCCTCTGTGTCTGGCAGTGAACTTCACTCTACCGGTCCTGCCTCTCTCCCGTCCCACTCCCTCCCTCCAGAACACCTCTCCCTCTCCCCATCCTCTGTCTGCCTCCCCCCACCCTGAAACATCTCCTCTCCACCTCCACCTACCTCACCCCTGCTTGGTGGTCTGCATGACCGCTGAGCGCTGCAGCTCCAGTGCTTGCCTGGTAGTAGTCCAGCACTGGGCTTGCAAACATGCCATAAGGCATGTTTGCGACCATGCACACCAGTGGTGAGCTGGCGCACCAGACTCAGGATTGGGCTCTTAGACTCCACCAAACCTCCACCAAGTACAGGTATCCATTTGTCTCAGTGGGCTCAGTGTGGTCTTATACCACATTTTTACCTGGTGGCTTTGACTGAGATTAGAGGTCAGGCAAATGGAGGACCTCTGGGCCAAATATGGTCCTTTGAAAGGTTTTTCCTGCTCTGCCTCCCCTCCATTTGCCAACCCAGTGTTGTCTGCAGTTACAGAACTTGCTACCAGACCATTTAAGGAGGCAGAGGGTGGGCTTGCTGCCCCCACCACTTTCCTCCTCTTTCTCAAACCTCCAGAGAAATTGCTCACCGGGGACTCAGTGATGAAATAGGCACTTTGAGAATGCTGTTTATTTTGCTGCTGTTTGGTTTATTTATTTTTACTTTGCTATTTACCCCTCTTGTTCTCAAGGGCATGAGAATTGTGAAAGTCATGAAAACAGTAGTGAGTTCCCACCAATGGTGTAGTTTGCCTCAAATTGAAGTATATGTGAAAATTTTCTAGTGATTATAATAGATTGGGATTGCAGCATAGAATGCATATTGAGCACAGAACCATCAAGAATAGTTTGACTTTAGCCCACTGAATATGTGTGTTGTGTTTATATTCTGTTTTTTCTCCAAGGAGTTGAATGAGTGACAGAGCAAAGACGAATGCCCTGTTTTCATCCAGTTCATACATGGACTTTGGTTGTTCATGTTTATAGTGAGTTTTGATCCTGAGAACACACATTTTCCTCTTCTGTCATGTTGGGCAACAGCCTATCTGTTTTAATAATCATGATGGGCTTTAGCGAAGGGTATCTAAATATCAAAACAAGTATAGTTGGTGAAAGACCAACAGTACAATCCTATGCATGTCTACTGAGCGCATGTAGACATACAGGTGTGCAGAAAAATGTGTTTAGGATTGCAGCCTAAGGCTACAATTCTGTCCACACTTTCCTGGGAGTAAAACCCCATTGACTATAATGGGACTTTCTTCTGAGTAGACATGAATAGAATCCCATTTTCTAGTGCCAGTGTAGCCATGCCAATGGGGCATGTGCTGCATCCTGTGGTGGGGAGGCAGTCACAGAGGCCTCCTCAAGGTAAGGGAACATTTGTAAGGGCTGTATTGCAATTGCACTGGTGCTGGAAAGTTAGATAGGATTGGGCCCTTAGTCCTGTTTTGTCTTCAACCGGGGTAAGCAATGAAATATGGTAGAGAAGTGGCCCAAGGCATTCGTGTGTGAGCAACCCATATGTGGAAGTCTGGTTCGTGTGATTCTTCCCCTCTTTGTTGAGGAGTTCAAGAATGAATTGGAGCTCTTTGTGATTTAGGTGTATGCACAGAGGACCTGAAGCTATGTATATGGTGGAGGAAAAGGATCAGCACCATTCCTCAGTCTCATTACTTCATTCCTACTTCTGGCTGAATGTATGGACTGGGACTAACTCTCTGGAAAATCAAGGAGTGAAAATGTCGGCCATCCATGTGCTGCATTGAGCACCTTCTCTTACTGCACTTATATTTATATGCACTAAGTGCACTTACGTTATATTCCTCCCCACCGAGTTTCCTAGCAGGTGGCTATTACAAATTATACTCGTAACTGAGAAGTGTACATTGCCTATCTCATTTTTCTTGTTCTCTCAATACCATACGTCTGCAAGTGAATTTGAATGCTGGTGGCTGCGAGAGGTGGATCAGAATGTGAGATCACGCACCTGAAATTTCAGAAGGCATTTTGTCTTCCTGTCATTCCAGGTTCCTTCTTAATTTGAAGACTGTCACTTGAGATCATTTTAACTTCTAATTGGGAATGAGGCTTCTGGAGCTGATGTATAAATCCTGTCAGTGTGTTTTCTCCTGGGCTTCATATCCAAGCCAGCTCATGACATCTGAGTTTGTTTGTAAATAGAACCATATAACAACAACAACTAGGTATTTATATACTGCCTTTCTGGTCATCGGATTACTCCTCAGAATGGATCTTCCTGGTTTGGTCTCACTTCTGGCCTCCAGTTCTCCCACACAGGCTGGCAAGCAGCTCCATCTCTCACATGCAGGGCAGCCAAGATGCTTCTTGCTCACACCAAGAGCAGGTAGAATCACTCAGCTGGGCTTTGTCAGCTGCTTCAAGGTCTCACCATTCTCAGCCGTTCAGGGAGCTGCCGGTGTCCTCAAACTGGCGACCTTCTGATGTTATCTTCGGACTAATGGAGGCTCTACCCTCTAGACCAGACCTCCTGCCCTCCATATTGCATATTGCATATCACAGGTCTCAAGTTCTATGGCAGGCTGGAAGAGCATAGCCATTGCCCTTTCCTAGGATCAGGCACTTGGCAAGTGCAAGTGTGCACGAAGTCAGTGTCTCAGAAAACCTGCAATCTGAAGGGGCAGCAAAGGGAGAAAAGAGGGCCAACTTTATGAATGGACTGGCTCAATGGCACGCCAGGCAGCCAAAGAGAAATGGAAACTTTGCCCCCTTCTGAGTTTGACCAAACAAATCTGGACTTCCTATCCATAACAGCAGCTGTTCTTTGTCGTCTTCTGCTCCCTCTCTGATATCACTTGCCACTTCTCTGGGAGTCCTGTCACTGTTTGGTATGTGGCACCAGAATGTTGAATTATTTAAAGCAACACTTGGTATCCCAAATATACAAATGACCCCCCCCACCCCACAAAAACCCCCTTGAGATAAGGTCTCTAATAAGAGAAATGTATATTTGGAAATAATAATAATAATAATAATAATAATAATAATAATAATAATAATACAGGTATTTATATACCGCCTTTCTTGGTCATCAGATTTCTCCTCAGACTTTAATTAAAGGCGGTTTACATAGGCAGGCTGTTTAAATCCCCGTAGGGATTTTTACAATTGAAGAAAGGTCCTATCTTTCAAGAACCACACAACATTTCAGATGGAACTTTTGCAGTCTGTTATCAATTTCTGGCCTCCTCCCACACAGGGATTGCCGGTGGCCTCGAACTGGCGACCTTTGGATGTTATCTGCAGGCGAATGGAGGCTCAGCCCTCTAGACCAGACCTCCTGCCCAGTCCAGTCCTCCTGGAAAGAGGTTGTAATGCAGAAAACATACTCTAAATAAGAGGATCACCAAGAGACAGAACATCAGGTTTTTATATTGTTGGTTACACATATATGATTAGGAGCGCAGGGAAACAAAGATTTATCATAGTCCCTAAATCTTACCAAACTTGTACATTTTTAGGGCATACCTGAAACATGTGAACCAAAGTGCTGTGCTATGTTTTAATGATGTTCCCAGGGTGCCTGTTGTATTTATGTTATCCATGACAGATTAACTCCCTGGCTATCATATCATTTAGGGATCTAACTCTGTCCCAGGATCTCTTTCCATGTATGTAAACAGATTTATGGGAGACTTAGGGCCCAATCCTAACCAACTTTCCATCATCGATGCGGCCGCAATGCAGCCCCAAGGTAAATGAACAAACATTCCCTTAACTTGGCAAGGCCACAGTGGCTGCCCCATTACCACCAGATGCAGTGCATGCCCCAATGGCATGGCTACATCGGTGCTGGCAAGTTGGATAGGGCCCTTACAGCCCAATCCTGAGCTACCTGGGGTGCTGGGCTGCCGTGGTGCCAAAATGGCTGCTGCAGCATCCTGAGCATACTGGCACAGAGTAATAGAGTTCTGTGTCAGGCTGAGAGGCTTGACATGGGGCTCCGAATCAGGAAGAGCTGAGCTCCTCCACTCTTGCCCTGCTCCCTCCCCCACCTTCCCCCTGCTTTCCCCCTGCTCCCACTTACTTCTCTGCCGCCCTGCACCCACAGTACACAGCGTGGCAGTCACCTGTCCTCTGCCTGGCGCTGGCTCAGCATTGGCTTAGCGCCTGCATTGGCTGGGCAGAAAGTGTCTTAGGCAACATTGCACACCAGTGCTGAGCTGGTGCGGAAAGGTCAGGATTGGGCCCTTAATTCCTAAAGCAGATTGGTATGAATGTAGCACCTTTATTGGCATAAACAGACAGTTAACAGCAAACATATACACAACAACAAACAATAAACACAGACCGCAAGAGCAGAGTGAGTGACAATAAAATTAGTTAAAACTGACGTTCTTTACTTTCTAAGTAGTTACTACAAGACAATAAACACTTATAGTTTGGGGGAAAGAGTAAATAGTGTTTGGTGTCATTGGATAAATAACAGAAGATAAGTGGCAATCTCTCTAACGTAACAAAGTACTGGCATTCTGAAGCTAATAACAGACGGATACTGCTGTCGTCCAAGTTCCATAAATGCAGTGGCAAATAAGGATACAGGTTAGTCAAAAGCAGATTGGTTTCAAGAAGCCAACTTTGCAGTGTCACAGGAAAAAAAAGTAACCACTGTAACAGAGCAGGTCCTCAATCTCATCATTACTAAGAGAGAGCAGCAGGAATTAGAACTAGAAGTGTGTAACTTCAGTGAATGATTCTTTATAGCAGCTGCCTTAAATTAACATATTCATTATATTTAATAGTATTGTATCAGCATCATTAGCCCTGACAGGCAGAAGCCATGGGCAATATGGCTGGGAGCGGGAACATGAATGTGGGCTGGCAAGAATTTTTGAACAAAGTACCCCATGGTTTCAAATGCACAATGCTAAGCATGTTTCAGTTCATGAAAGATGTTCAGTACTTCAGTGAGCTCCACTTTTTCAGCTTCAGCATGAATGCTTTCCAGATCCGTAGTGAGATCATGGCATCCTGGAAGTAACAGGCAGTGACTGCAATACCCAAAAGCTTTCCTATGGGGTTGATTTGCCAAAACAACTTAACCAGGCTGCTCTCAGGGTCTCCATCCCTGTCAAAGAGTTCAGAGCTGACTGCAGTGGTTTTATACTCCTGGTCCTTTGGCCCTCGAGTGATGCAATACAGCTGCCAAGTTGGCTTTACTGATTAGCTGGCTTTTAAAAGGCCAACACTGTAGCTCAGGGGATATAAAAACACTTAAATTATCCAGAGTGTTATTCACAGCTCAGTGTGCATGTGTAACAAGTACTCCACGAATCATTGTGCCTCCTTGTGATCATTCTGGTTGTGTTTTGAGTGTGAATTATTAGTAATTGTGAATCATTTATATATTTCTATATGGCAGGCTCCTACTTTAATGTTTGAGCATTTTGGTTTGACCCGTTCAGAATTCTTTTTGTGTGGTGTGCTCCTGCATATTTTTCAAACCACTGGAATTTTAATGCAATTAGAATACAGCCACACTGAGGTTGCTTTTGGCAGTGTTTTATCAATGCTTATGGGCCCATTAGTAGAGGAGATGCGGGAAAAGTTATGAAGCATCTGCAAACTGCTGCAAACTGTATGCACAACTGCTTGCAAAATATTTGGAAATAAAAGAATGGTGCAAAGGATAATTCATGAAGCAGAAGGAACAAGAGCAAGTAATTTGGAATTCCAAAGCCTGGATGCAACTTGAATGAGAACAATTGTAGGACCTTCCCTAGATGACATACCACTGGAACCTTGGATTTTGGTAGGACATTTATGGCTGTCTAATAAGAAGAAAGGATTTTCTTTGGAATTGCTCAGAAGGATTTTTTAGCTGGGATGTGAATTAACCTTTCCGAAAGGTTCTGAACCCTCTCTGAAACCCTCTCACCGCATAGAATATGTAACTTTGTTTTGTAAGCAAAGATGATAATAAATGAGGCTACTGCCACCACAAAGAGGGAAATAAATTGATACTCAACATTGTTATCTATGTTAACAACAAGATAATGCTGACTTCTATTGCAGCAGCAACAGTCCCAAGAGCAAGTGATTACAATGTGATGCTTCTCTGATGGATACTTAGCAGCCAGAAGCTGATGTTAAAGAATGGCGTTTAGTCTCTTGACACTTTCCACATTGATATGGGAGAATTAAATCAAGAGCATGTTCACATTTTAATCTTTTCCCATCAAAATGAATAGATTTTCTAACGTCAATAAAATACAGTAGAGGGACATGTAATGAATCTCAGCTGGCTTACTAAAGATAAGTCATGTATCAAAGGGATGCAAACAGATATTTAATGATACCGTGGTATTTTTTCTTTTAGTTTCAGAATTCAGCATAAAAAATAATAATAATAATAATAATAATAATAAAAAATAGATCTTAGACATTTATTAGAGAAAAAGGCTTCACCCACAAACCTGAAGACGTGGTTTTGCCAGCTCTTCCACAGATGTCAGTGCAACGTCTAAAGGCTGAATCCTATCCAACTTTCCAGCACTGATGCAGCCACGCCAGTGGGATATGTGCTGTGTTCTGTAATGGGGGGGGGGGGGACGACAATCACAGAGGCCTCCTTAAGGTAAGGGATCATTTGTTCCCTTGCTTTGGGGCTGCATCAGCGCTGGAAATTTGGATAGGATTGGGCCCTAAGTTTGGCTGAAACCACACAAAGGAAGATGACGTAGTGAACGTGGTGAATTTAGATTGATGTAGTGAGTCTGGATTGTACTACATCAGACTGCAGAAGGGAACTCATGTGACTGAATGCTTATCCCCTTCCCCCCCCCCCCCAAATCCTTCATCTAGAACAGGGGTGTCCAAACATTTTGGCAGGAGGGTCACATCATTTCTTTGACACTATGTTGGGAGCCAGGAAAAGAAGAATTAATTTACATTTAAGATTTGAATAAATTTGCATAAATGAGTTTATTAGAGATGGAACTTATATGAATGAATGAAGGTTTTGCAGTAGCTCAAGGCCTATAAAAGGCCTGGTACAAAGCAAGGCTGACCTTTCCTTTGCTGCCACAGCTGCATCACAGATACGAAACAGCAAGCAGTGGAGGAAACCCTCATCCCACAGCTCACACAAGCGGTCAGACAGTCGCCCTCACACTGAGAGCAGCTGTGTTGGGCCAGCATGGGCTCCAGCCAGTCTCTGGAGGGCCAGAGGCTAATTGGAGACTGAGGGCTCCCCATGGGCCAGATTGGAAGCCCTCAAGGGCTGCAAGTGGCCCCAGGGCCAGGGTTTGGGCACCCCTGATCTAGAAGATTCATCTAGAAGATCTAGATTTCAAGGAGAAGAGTATTAGGCCAGCCTTTACTGTGCCATCTAGTGAAACAATAAGATAGAAGCCCATGGATGAAAAACCATTAACAGCTTAATCCTTGGTGCCAAAAACTAGTGATCGTGGTGAACTTTTTCCAACCCACATTTCAGGGGCTTGTTCAAAGAGAGGCAAACTTTACAAGCCCTATGAATTATAATTATTTTTTTCCTACTCAGATCAAAAGTGGAGTCACTTTTGTGGAGCCCTCCACCCAAAAATGTCTGGTCCCTAACTCCTCATTTAATGTAAAGCAACTCCCTGACTCTGTTTCATTAAATAGTGGTCAAGGGGGAATTTCTGAAGGGCTGCCTTCAAAGGGATCTTGGTGGAGATAATCTCCCACAAGGGACCTTCTGACCCAGATGAAATGTTTGCCCATCCTTGCTAAAAGTCGCTCTTAACACAGAGAGATTATATAACTTGTGCAATTGTGTTTGGCAAATCTTAGGTGAATTGACCTTTCTACTGTGTTGCTGACATGGGAAATTCCTTTCTAGTTCCATTTGTCAAATGGACAACATAAGTGAATGATCTCGGACAGTGGTTTTCAATTCTTTACACATCCCCTTGCCTGCTGTGAAATGTCTTTTTTGCAAAACAAGGAAACATCATGTGTAGTAAAAGATTCTGGGTTTTTGCTGTAGGGCAGTGGTTCTAAAACTCTTACGGCGTGTTACTCCCTAAGTAAGTCTTTGTGGAGGAGGGGCAAGAGCAGCGGCATGATCCCTAGGATCACATCACTAAGGGGGGGGCGAGGGGGGGTGCTCTTTTACTTACTATGGCCAAAAGCAAACAGCAGGAGGTGCGGAGAGCCTTGCACAGCCCTCCACAGGTTCTGCAAACCAGAAGTGGTTTGCGTGTTCTGTTTCTCAACAATCCAACACTCTGGGAGCCCCGCGGAGGTCTGTGTGGGGTTCCCCGCACCTCTTGCTGCTTGCCCTAGCCACCAGTAAGTAAAAGCACCTCCCTTGCCCCCCCCATAGTGACGCAGTCCTGGGGATCATGTCGCTGCCCTTGCTCCTCCCCTTGCCCCTTATAGCTTTACATGCACTAGTGGGAGAACCACTAGTTTGAGAACCACTGCTCTAGGGAGAATAGTCATCACTGGAGGATTTCTGGACAGACTTGAATTTGACAAATTCTTGTAAAATAGATCTGTCAACATATGTTAGCAATCATACTTAAAACCTGCTCTGCTCAGAAGCAATGCACCTTTATCAGGTGCCACTGAGGCACCTGAAACAGAGGTCCACTGTCATAAATGTTCATAGGGTGTTGCACTGTGTGCACTGCTTATGGCCATTTTGAAGCTGTTGCAAATAGAGTAGGTGGCCAGCCACTGCTACTGGCTATCCATGGGAGCGTGCAGGTAAACCTGCATGGGAGGTGGAAAGGTGGGAAGAGGGAAGAATGGAGGAGTCTCTGGGCAGGGAGGGCTGGAGGTGGAATAGGGGAGGTAGTTGGTAGATCCCAGTGGCAGTAACTTGTACCAAGATTCTGTCCCTGATCCTTCTCCCCTTCTCCCTTTGAACTTACACCAGCAATTAGCTGGTGTTGATCCAAGCACACCCATTGGTGAAATGGAGGCTTACTTTGAAGAGGCTCTGATGACTGCTCTCCCATTGGTGTGGCTGCATCGGCTCTGGGGGAGTTAGAACCTGGCCCTTAGTAGCTTATATTAGGTTAGAAATAGCCTCTACAAGAGTGAGCATGGAAGCCTTTTTGAGGCCACTGATGTATGCCACAAATGGCTAGCCAAGTATATATGGATAGGTAATATGGATAGATATCTGTACTTCCGCATTAAGTGGTACTTTGAATGTATTTGTACTTAGACAAATTCATCAAGGATTTATCACATGAGTGGTTATTAGCCATGGCCACCAAATAGAACCTGCACATTCAGAAACAGAGAATATGCCTCTGAGTACTAGGTGTGGGTGGGTGGGGGGAAGAGCAACTGAGGAAGTCTGTCAGCTTTGCATCCAACTTGTGAGCTTCCCAGAGGCACAGTCTGGGCACTGTTAAAACAGAGTGCTAAGCTAGATAGACCTTGTTTGAATCCACCAAGACTCTTTGTACAACCTCACTTCCACTATGATTGATCTAATCCTGGCTGAGATCCAGTTCTGTGCTGCTGTTTCTCATCACAGCCCCCCCCCCCAAGTCTCATGAAGGGGTCTACCAAAAATTTTGCACTCCATATTGCCTCCAGGTTATAACAAAAACTGCAGCTTTGGTCAAGTGATGCTTTGCCGTTTGGGTGATGTATATTGTGGATCAAAATTCCAATCAATGGCTAGCATTATGAAGAAAAAAGGGAATAAGACTGGGAATAGCTGATATTTGGGATGACCTTGGTGCCTGTATTCTTCACAAACTGTAAAATATATGCAAAGAGCAGTCAGAAAGTCAATAAAATAAGCCGTTGCTGTAGTCCAGTATGGAAGTCGGGTGCATAAATTACCACTTTAATGTTGGATCAATACCCCAAACAGTTATCCCTGAGGTCATAAAATGTAATTGGAACACAAATGTTCTTTGCAGGACAAAACTAGGAGAAACAATATTTTCCTTAAGAGGCCTGGCCAAGCTAGTGATGGTGCTTGGTATGTGGAAGATTCTGGTTCGATGTTAAATCAATCTCCTAATAAATTTGATAGCCAATGCAATGCTTATTACACAAATTAGGTTTATTGCATTAAAGCCCAAACAGCACATCATCACAGGTACAATCATATCTCAAAATCCTATTCGCATGAATTCAACAGAGTCTCTTCCTGTGCTGGTGGTATATCAGGTAGACAAAATTTCTTAAGCCTTACTGTATTTTTGATACTGAGAAATGGAGGAGGACAGATATGTGTAAGGGAGAGATCTCTTTATAAAGTCTTCCATGTAGAAGGACAGAAAAGACTTCATCCCATGGTGCTTTAGGAAAGAGAGGAAGCTTGTGACATTAGGCTGGGCAAGGGAAAGGCAAGGTATTACGTGAAAATCCCCTTTTTCCTTTTAGTTGTGATTTTCTCTCTGTCTGGTTATGGACTATGGACTAAAATATCATGCAGGTTAAACCTCAGCACACAGGCCACAATCAGGTCAAGTCACAAGGTTACAAAAGCTCCACCTCCCTGTGGTCACACGTTATGGGAGGAAGTCTGGCATAGTAAATCATTGTTTAAGTGTCTCCTATTCATTGTATTGTTTAACTCAATCACTGCTTAAGTACTGTATGCAAACCTGAACTGCCTTCTGAACTGCAACTGTGTTGCCCATTCATTGTATTGTTTAAGTTCCCCCATCTAGGAAGCCAGCCATTAGACCCCATTGAATTTTGCTGATAAGGGACATCCTGACTCCAAACACCCTGCTGGGTGGTAGTAAGCAAGCTACAATCCAGCTCTGTCTGAAAACCCCTTTTTAAGAGAGGGCTTTCTCTCACATGCTCTCTCTGGCTCTCCCTCCAAGGACCAACACATCTGTGTTGTGTCAGAGGGTCCTCTACACAGGACTCTCCCCCCCCCAACTGCTCTACAGGACAGGCAACTATCTTGCGCCTGAAACTCTTTCCCTTCTTTCCCAACTTTTCTCCCCTTCTCTCCCCATCTTTAGTTAGCAGCTGGATTGGCAGATCAGCGACCCCTAAAATCCTTCCCTACAACCTTTTTTCTAATTTCCTCGGATGCACCAAATACTCTCCACACGCAACCACCATGAAAGCTAGGTACGCTGGATTCAAGTATTAGGACCAAGAAACATACACTTATCATTTTTCCATGTGCATTATGTTTACCTTTGTGCTTTTGTAATAAAACTATAATATTTTATTAAAAGTTATCTTTCTCCCAGTCTCCTCTTTAAGCTAAAGGGAATTTCTCTGCATAACGCCGTCTTGTTATCCAGCCTGCAATCCTGAGGTTCCAGTAAGGGTAGTGTAATAATTCCCCTAAACAAAACAGCCCTTTTGGTAACAAAAGGAGAGGAATCAATGGCAGATTTTCAGTAGGTAAAGCAGGAAGGACTGAAATAGGAAGTTGGTGAGAATACCCAGATGCAGAATTGGGTTATACAGGAGCGCTTAAGCCATAACTCTTATCTATTTGGTCAATGATGAGTTAAACCTTTTGTAGCTTTTCTGATCTGAAGGAGCCTCAGCTTCCCTTGCTATAGAATACCATCATTATTGTTAATATAGCACCATCCATGGACATAGTGCTTGATGCCGTGTTCTTTTGGTTGCCAGTTCTGGGGAATCTTAAAAACACTTTGGGTTAAATATTACAGGATCCCTATCCTGAGTACACCTTTCCATATATGGGACCTTCAGCAGTTGGCATCACTTCCTTGCAGTGTACTAGGTGCACATCACAGAAATTGCTGAGGATCTTGGGGAACTGAAAAAAAAAAATTCTCACTGAACTGAAAAGAAAAGCAGAACTTTTAAATCACTGGGTTTTACAGAGGTCTTTTCATCAACCTTTTGACATATGGGAAGTTGGTTTGTAGACCCCAGAGGTCAAATCAACAGTTGTTTCTGGTTTTGTTGTTTGTCAGTTTGACCCGAAATAGCCAGCCCCAATGGCAGCAACCATTGCCATGAAGACAGTGCAAATGTTAATTAGAGCAAATGGGTCATTCACAATTCCCTTTTGTGCTCATCTTGGGTTGGAGCATGTCCCGGGGTAGAAATTATGCAACATCATTTCCAGCTGATAGATTTTCAATGGCTTTTCTAAATCAGCAAAGGCAGTCTCATGCCAGCAATTTTGGACAGTGTGGTGCACTCAGAGCTTCTTCAAAGAGCAAAGTTGTGAACTGAACTTAGGAACGTGGTCCAGACAAAGGATTCCTGAATGATCAACCTGATGCCCATTTTTTTTTTCCAAACAGTATAGAGAACATTACTGCTGATTGTACCTTAGGCTCTTGAGGGAAAACACTGAGGGATGATTGCTTTGTGACTTGTCAGAATTGGACTGTGTGGGCATCTGTGCCTTTTTCTCATGGAAATTTATGAGACAGGAGCACAAATGATGCAGGTATATTTTGTACGATGGTTTCAAGAGTGGTGCTACAGGTCAGCCACGCAGGCAGTGGCCAAGGGCCCGTGCCCACCAGAGGACCTGGATCTGACCAGGCTAACCACTGAACACTTTGTACTAATTGCAGTGGTCCTGCCCAGTGCCCATTCACAGGGTGGACAGGAGTGCCAGAGGGAGTTCCAGTGCAGGGATTTTTCCCAGGACCCCCAGCAACCAGGCATTGGCACTGAGTAGCTTCATAACTGACTTTCATGAAGTCAGGTAGAATCAAATTGGTCACATTTGTTCTTTCATTATCATTTGACTTATAATATGGTGGCTTTGGGACCCTAAATAGTTGTATCAACACCTTTTTTTGTTTTGTTTTTGTTATAATGCTCATGTAATGTGCCTCCATGTAGTGCATGTTTACTCAGAAGTAAGTCCCACCGAGTTCAAGGGAGCTTAAAGACCCCACCTACATTACACAGACTGAGGGCCCAATCCTATCCAACTTTCCAGTGCTTCTGATGCAGCCATGACAATGCAACATGTCCTGAGACCTGTGGTAGGGAAGTCGCCATGGAAGTCTCCTCAAGGTAAGGAAATGCTTGTTCCCTTATTCCAGGGCTGTATAGCATCTGCATCGGCGCTGGAAAAATGAATAGGGTTGGGCCCTGAGGGGGTAAGATGTGGTGATCAAATTCTGGATTGTCCCATATCTGACTGCAGGTGGGGGATCATATTTTAGAATGCTTTCCCATGCAAAAAATGTGTCACTGTGTGTAATGGATGAGCACACTGGAAGAAACACAAAGCACAGACATCTCCCTCATTTACTGGTTTACTACATGCAGAATGTTTTGGGAAAGAGGAGGGTTTTAAAAATAATTTCCACCTGCAGACTGAAGCAATCCAGAATTCTTCCACCTCAGTTTTCCAGTGTTCTATGTGTAATGTGAAGATTGGATCTGGTGTGTGTAGGATTGCAGCCTTAAAGTCATATCTGTTGCACTGTATTGAAATATGGCCAGGATTCAGTGAACCATGGAATTTCAAAAGCCCCAGGGACTTCCAGTGTGTTCTTCTCCCCCTCAAAAACAAATAAAAAAAGAAGCAGCCCCCATCCCTGAGGGAGAATTTTAAAAGCCAATGGTGATACTGCATGGTGGGAACTTCTAAAAGGGGGGGGGGAGGCCAATATTCCACTGTGTCTCCCTATAACTCCCTTTTCTGAGTCTTTGGATCCAGGCCATGGTTTCTGATATAATACTAAAATGTTGTCTTCCCTAAAGGTTTTAATTCATTTACTGAAAAAGAAGAGCAATTTTATTGCCTCCCCTCAGTGTCTGTCACCTCAGGAAAAAGAAGGTATTTTACAGCTGAAGCAAAAATGAAATCCATGCATGATATTAGCTTACAGCTGTTTAATGTGTGGCTCTTGGATCAGTGAAGCGAGATTGCATGGAAGAAGGGATGCAGAATGGCTTTGAAATTTCTAATGAGTCAACACAATCTGGAATATGTTAGGAAGGATCAAGTCAAGAGCTGGTGGAGGAATGTGACAAAAGGTGCCAGTGGAGTTGGGGGGAAATCAGTAACCTTTTTTTCAATAGTGATTTTTTTCACCCATTCGACTAGCCCTCTTTTTGTTCTTGTCCATGCACATGTAAGATTGGTGCTATCCCAACCATGTCACATACTTGAATTCTGTGACTATATTGTCTCTAGCACAGGGCAACTTGCATGCCCATATACACATCTATCATCTATCTATTGACATGAAACGGGTTTGACACCCCTACAACAGAAAGTACAAACATAGGTTGGAAGAGAGAAAATCTATTGATTGATAGATTGATCATAGGTTGGAAGAGAGAAACAAACATAAGTTGGAAGAGAGAAAATCTATCCGATTGATCGATTGATAGATAGATAGATTTTCTCTCTTCCAACCTATGTTTGTACTTTCTATTGCTTTCTCTCCCGCCTTGTCTTCCTCAACCTCTTATAAGGAATGTAACTTAAACAAACAAACAAACAAAAACCAGCATTTGTACCATGTGCAATGTTTACATTTAGTGCTTAAAGATATGAAAGTTGCCCTGCTGGATTACACACATCCAGCTAATTCAAAAGTAGTCACCCACATGCTTTTGGAGCAATCCATAAACTGAGCATGAAGGCAGTAGCCCTTCTTTGTGAACACTGCTATGTGGTGGTATAACTGGCTTTGTACATAGAAACTTTAGGGCCCAATCCTATCCAGTTTTCCAGTGCTGGTGCTGCTGTGCCAATGGGGTATGCACTACTTCCTGCGTTGGGGAGGCAGTCACAGAGGCTTCCTCAAGGTGTGGGAACATCTGTTCCCTTACCTTGGGGCTACATTGCGGCTGCACCGGTGCTGGAAAGATGGATAGGATTGGGCCCTTATTTAACTACCTGTTTAGTAGGGTGCTACCTGGGCCCACAGGAGGGCTTTGTCCCAGGACCACCAGGCTGGGTGGGGCGCCAATTTTGTCTTTTGCATCAGGTAGTAAAATGTTTTGGTCCACCCCTGAGTGCCACCCTTCAGGAAAAAGAAGTTGTGGGTTCCTCCCCCCCCCCCGTGTCTGTTGTTCAAAAGCGTCATTGCCATGCTTGCAGAATAAGCTTCTTCTTTTAAAAATGTTTTATTTTTTAAAAGAAAAACTAGGAAGGATTGATTTGTGTCAAGGTCATGCTGTATAATAATCTCAACTTCTAGCTCATCTTTTTGATTTATTTTTCTTTCACTAGAAAGACCAAAAAAATCAGTCTTCAAATATAGCACAGACTGGAGTGCGATAAAGAAGCAAGTAATGGTGAAAAAAATCCCAAACAACAGTACTTGCTAACCTTTTATGTGCTAAAATGTTCAGGGTTGAATTCAATATTGGGAGCAGATTGGAAAAAGAAATGAAGGGGTAATTATGAGCCTAAAATGAGTTTTTGTCTGTTGATGTTAGCTATTGTAGGGGTAGGGGGTAATTTTTAACGTGTTATTCGCAAAATCCATCTCTCAGTGTATGCTGGCTGACTTTGGCCCTAAATGAATGCCTTGTTTATTCCTACATTGCTTGATTTGGTTTGTATGCTTGTGTTGACTATAGCAGAACATTTAAAATGGAATAATCCTCTTTTTATGAAAGATGATTTCAGTGAGCAGATCTGGGGGAAAAAACAGTTGCTCTTTTCTCCTTTGATTCTTCTGTATAGAGCAGTAAGAAGCTTCTGTATATTGCTAGATGCTTTGAGCCAAAGAACTGGCTGGATATTTCAGATCAATTAATGACTATCAATGGTCCTCACCCCTGCAGCACCTAGTACTATGCATTTCTTCTCTCTCCCAGTTTTCCTCCCGGATTCCTCCCTTCTAAACCAGGGGTGGGCAAACCCTGGCCAGGGGGCCATTTGCAGCCCTTGGAGTCCCCATTCTGGTCCATAGGGAGCCCCCAGTCTCCATTGAGCCTCTGGCCCATCGGAGACAGTTGGAGCCCACACTGGCCCACAACTGCTGGTCATGACTGCCAGGCGTGAGATGTGGGCCAAGTTACAGCAAGGCCTTTTATTGCCTCCATGTGTTTTCTGCTTTTCCCTGGACATTATATTCACCACCACCACCACTCCCCCCGCCCGCCTCTGAACAACTTATGTCTCCTTGTGTTTCTGGCTTGGTCTGTATGTTTTCACTGTGCAAGAGGTGTGTGGCAAACAGTTCATAGTTCTCATGTGGTCAGGGTGACCAGATACAGTGGAGGACAGAGTGCCCCTACCTTTAACCATTATATAGAAGAGGGAATTTGGGCAGGTGCCGCTCAACATGGAAAGGTTTAAAAAGCTGCACCTACCAAAATTTCCTCTTCTATACAATGGTTAAAGTTAGAAGCATTCTGTCATCCATTGTATCAGTGACATCCAGTGTCACTCTGCATGTGGTTCTACATGCCTGTTTTATAGTTCTCATGTGTATTATAAATAAGCTCAGTAAAATTCATTCATTCATATAAGTTTCATCTCTAATGTATTCATTTATGTGAATTTATGTAAATCAATTCAAATTTGAAATGTAAATTTCAAAGCCCCTGATACAATGTCAGATGTGGCCCTCCTGCCAAAATGTTTGCCCACCCCTGTTCTAAACAACTGAGGGCGCAATCCTACCTGCACTGGAACAGGCAAGCCGAGAGGCTTGCACTGTATCCAGTGCAGGATAGGGGCCCAAGGTGGCTCCGCCAGAGACGAGAGGAAACTTTTCCCCTTACCCCTGGGTAAGGTGCCCTTGCCCCATGGGTCTCCTTGGACTTGTGCCACATCTTGAGGTGGCACAAGTCTGAGGAGAGTGGAGGGGCTTGAAGCCGCTCCCATCTCCCCGGGAACGGGGGTTGGGATCCGGTATAACTGCTGGATCCCAGCCCCGCCTCCTGCTCCCTGCCTGTCCCGGGGATGCCCACTGCCTTTATGGCATGCTCACGACTCCCCTGAGCTGGCGCAAGTGACTTGTGCCAGCCCAACTCATTTTCAGGATTGCGCCCTTTTATCCCTGTTTTGTCGCCTTCTCTGTTTCATCTGCTGCTCTCAGATTGCCGCCTCCTGTTCTAGGCCCTGTGTGTTCTACCTTGCCACGCACAGGCCCTTCTGCATAGTTTGCTCCTTTCTACAATCAGATCTACCAAATGCAGTTAGGCCTTTTACTTTTACCTGTCCAATCCCTGCATGAAATTAGGGATCTCAGCCAATTATGGCTGTCAGTTGTCGTCATCCCGCCGCACATGTCTTTATTTCAGGCCTTTGGGTCTTTCGTACATTACCTAATAGAATCTCTTCATAGGTCTTCTGGCTTTCCAGATCACTCCTTTCTATAGATCACTGATGATGCACAGTTTGAATTCTTGCCTAACCTTGCTCGGTTTCTCTGTTTAAGACCTGCTGTAGGTTGAAGTCCTTATGTACATGCATAAGCTTCGTTTCAGCTGAGGATGGAAACATGGAGGTTAAGCCAAATGTGCAGTATTTGACAGTCATCTAAGCATTCAGAAATGGTTCCAGCACAGATGTTACCACCAAGATGCATGGTGAAATGTAGACCTCATCATATGCATAGCCTCCATGTATTAATCTCTATAAGAATATCTAAAGAACATTTTCCTTCATTGCAGCCCCATTCAGCCTGACTGAATGATACATATTTCACTGCTTCACCACCGCAGCTATAACAGTGCCTGTAAAGGAGATATTTACTCCTTTCTTTGAAAGACTCTTCTTTGCGGTTTCCAGGCACCAAAAAGCTCACCATAAAGAAACTCATTCTTCCCTCATCCCCACCCCACCTCCAGAATGTTACCCTTGAAAAAGCAACTAGTTACTATCCAGCCCGCTTGGCATTTTAACAGGAGCAAGACAATGAGACAATTAAATACCCTGGTGAAGTTAACACATTGTAGATCTTGCCACTGTTCAGGTTTTAACTACCGTATTTTTCGCTCCATAAGACGCACCTGACCATAAGACGCACCTAGTTTTTAGAGGAGGAAAACAAGGGAAAAAATTTTCTGAACCAAATAGTGTAATAAAATATTTAATAAACTATAACAGAATAACATTTGAACCATGTAAAGTGAACAGCAGTCAACAGTGGCATTAAGAACCATTATCACTGTCATTAACAAATGGAGAGACTTAAAGGTTTGAGTACTCTAGTTTTCTGGAAACCCCAAGAACTCATCATCGCTAGAGTCAGAATTTATGAAGCTCACAAAAGCAGGTGCACACAAATAGGGGATCACATTATCTTTCTGCTACAATGATGTTCTGCCAAATTCCAAACCACTGGGCCTCGTGCCCGCTTAAGGCTGATCAGTCCCCCTTGTGCAACTCACCAGTGCAGCAAGCAAAAGTGAGTCCAGTTCCAGTCCACAGATGCCAAGTAAATCAGTCCCATCAATCAGAGTTACCAAATCAGAGTCCAGAGCCAATAAGCCAAATTACAGTCCAAGGTCAGGTTCCAGGTAGGTCAGTCAAATCCATCAGGGTATCCAAGTCCAGTCACAATCCACAGTCAGATTCCAAATTCAATAAACCCAGTCAGTCTCCTCTCCAACCTGCACTCCTTTAAAACCCACAAACCCTTTCTGCCTCTGGTACTCCTTATATCCCTGAGGGCCCTATTGCCTTCCAGTGGCTGCAGCTGTGCAGCACACTCTGCTGGATGCCCAGGCCTTACCCTTAAAGGGGCCACTGCTACCACATCTACCTCCTCACCAGATATTCCTGGATTCCAATACAAGGGGTGGGGGGAAGCAGATCTCTATACAGACCAGTGCAAAAACAGGGGAAAGGTGTGGGGGAGAGAAGATCTCTGTATAGACATCACAGCAAGACCAGTGCAAAACCCCTTGCACACAGAACCAACAGATGGAAGTGGGGGGGGGGGGCAGATCTCCATACATACCAGTGCAAAAGCAGGGGAAAGGTGTGGGGGAGGGAAGATCTCTGTATAGACATCACAGCAAGACCAGTGCAAAACCCTTTGCACACAGAACCACACAGAACCGTCAGGTGCTCACTCCCTGGGCTCCCTGGACTCACTCCCTAGGCTCCCTCCCTGGGCTCACAAGCCTGCCAGGGGCTCACTCCTAGGGATGCTTGGATGGGAGAGAAGCCTGCGATTGACTCATTTCGCCTGGAGATCGACTGGTAGCTCTCAATCGACATAATGAGTACCCCTGCTCTAGGGGCTTGCTCAGCAAGACTGCCACCCCACCCACGCTTTCCTGGGAGTGAGCCCCAGTGACTCTGAGACTTACTTCTGAGTAGACAGGAGGGCTTGCTCAGCAAGACTGCCATCCCACCCACACTTTCCTGGGAAGGCGAGCAGAGCAGAGCGGGCCGGGGGTGGAGTTGTTTTTTTTTTTTTTTTTTGCAGTATTCGCTCCATAAGACACACACACTTTTCCCCCCACTTTTTTGGGGGGAAAAAGTGCGTCTTATGGAGCGAAAAATACGGTATCTCAGAAAGAGCAAAAAACAGAACAGGTTGAGTATCTCTTATTCAAAATGCTTGGGACCAGAAGTGCTTCAGATTTCAGATTTTTTTCAGATTTTCGAATGCAGGCCTACCCTGGTATCCGTGTATTTGGTATCTGCGGTTTCAGTTATCCCCGGTTCTGCAGAAACCAGGGATGCCCTTTTAAAAGATAAAGTGAAGGAGAGTGCTAAAAATGACTCTGTTAACCTTAGCGCAGCGAAACCGCTGCGTTTTCTATGATGGATGACATCACTACTGAGTGTCTAGCGAAACCACCAAGCTGCCATGCAGAGAGAGAAGGGGTCTGCACAGCGGTGCAGACCCTTTACTTGGAAACTGGTCACAAGGTGCCAAAGAATCACAGAGTTGGAAGGGCCCTTCAAAATCATTGTCCCACCCCAATCAAACAGGCTGTGAAACCACAGGAGCTTGGAAGGCTTTATCTGAATGTTGAAGACACGAACACTCCATTTGAATTTAAGAGTAAACAAGTTTCCATTTGAATTTGGAGATTTGGACTTCATGGCTCAATTAAGGATGCTTACAAGTTTTTTTTTAAAATGTGGTCTTTCTGGTCTGTGGCCTCTTACTTGTCTGGGGCTTCTCTCCAGGTAGGTACATGGCACCAAGTGCTCAGATGCGTGTCTCCTGCATTCCTTGAAATAAAAGGAAATAAATAGAAATAAAATATTGACCATCTAACCAGAAACTTCCACCAATTCTTAGCGCACTGATGTGCTAAGATGATGATGGCACCCAATACGTATGCCTCTCTCTCCTTCAAAGGCTCAGAGTTCTCACAAAGTGATTTTTCCCCATGAACTTGGCAAGCCATTACTCCCTGTTTACTAAGTTTTTTTTAAGCCGTTGAACTTGTGGACGGTTCTGCACACTGAAAGGAGGTTATCTCATCCATCATTCCAATATACTATACAAAGGAATGGTGCATTAGAATGTTCTCAGCTCGGTGATATATAAACCTTTTTTGGATACATTATTTGGGGAGAAATGGAGAATGCATTTGTCGCTGAAATCAGACCAAGAGTGCCTTATTTTAAGTGCAGTTGTGGCTGTCTAGAAAATAAGTTTCAGGCCTTTCAGTGTATCCTGTGACATTTTGTTCTTTTGCATTAACAAGAGCCATAAAACTAATTAATACAAATTAAAAAGAACACTGGTGCAAAACTAGATCTTTTTCACTGGTCTTTTGTGTCAAATATAGTTGATTAGCCAAACTGGATTACACTTCAGTATTCTGAGTATTTATAATAACTGTGTTGTCTGGAACAAGAACAAGCTACCTTGTTCTTTATCATCACTTTCAATGACTTTGAATCACTCGCAGAATTAATTGACATTTTGCTAATAAAGGATTTGGGCTCTTCTGCTTTTCTCTCTTGCTCAGAATGCAACACAGAGAGACACCTGGTACAAAGCTGATGATCAGCGAATGTTGTCATGTTTGAGAAAATCCATGTTGCAAATACCGCTGGCAGTGTTGTTACCACAGAAGCTAAGTTTAGTGGGTGTATAACTGGAATGGCAACATGAAGTTTCAGAGAATCTGGTCAAGACAGTAAAGACTAAAAAGACTTCTGCACATTGTGCAAGGTATTCCAAAATCTGCATGAAAAAAAAATCTGAATTCTCCAATCTATAAATGGTGCCAATTGGCATCATTTTAAATCTTACAATTTATGCTACTTTTTTTTTTTTGAATCATTACAGTTTCCTTTTACTAGGCAAAGATTTCCAGTCTTAGATAGTTGAAGTCTCAAAGTGCAAAAAGGCAAGAACACAGTAGAGCAGTGGTTCGCAAACCCACTTTTTAGAATGAGAAACCTACTGGAAGTGATGTCATGACCGGAGGTTGCATCATCAAACAGGAAAATTTTTAACAATCCTACCCACACTTACCCAGGAGTAAGTCCTTTTGACTATCATTGTTAAAAGCATATACAGAGTAACCTGTTAAAAGAACAGATGTGTAACATATCACCAAATGCAGTCACATACCAGGGTAGCATCAAGTCCATTAAAAATAAAATATTGAAATGAATGGGAATCCACCTGAAATTGGCTCATGACCCAACTAGTGGGTCTCGAACCAAAGTTTGAGAAACACTGCAGTAGAGGGATCAGTGTTAGAGCTGGCAGAAAGTGAAGGCTCAGTCCCCAGATGTCTTTTAGGTTTTGACTGATTCTTCCCTTCATGTTTTTTGAACCCATAGCAGCCTGGAGCAAGCTGTGTCTAATGGAAGGATGTGTGGGGAGAGTCATGCCCTTTTTTCAGGTCAAAATTGCTCTCCTTAAATTTCCTTCTCCCCCCCCCCCCCAGCTTCAGGGGGAAAGATAGGGGGTTTCATTAAAAAAAAAATTCTTTTCTTTTTTGTTTGCATGAAAAGTGGTTGCTTTCGTTTATTTACGACAGCAGGATAAGTTTGAGCAACATATTCTTTTTCATTCGTCTTGTAAACATATTTTTTTAATGTTGACTTTTAAAGGAAACATTAAATAGTGTTTACTCCTGTGAATTTTCTTTAAAAAAAAAACAATCAAAAGAAGGCATCGACCTAGCAGACTTAAGCTGATAGCACATCACCTTTCTCTTTAAATCAGCAAAAATATTCTCTCTGAAGCCAGGGAAGAAGCATCCATCCTGCTGGCACAAGAGCCACATTAATTATCAAGCTCCATTTAGAGGATGGCAGGTGGCTGATAAAGCTCTTAAGGGAGTTTCCCATCTGTCTGTCCATCTTTCTATGCATTTCCAAGTGTGTGCCATTTTACCTCTCTAGCATTTAACTGAAAGTCAAAAGAGATGTGAATGATTTACTGATTTCTCCCCCTTGCAAATTTCAAAAGTGCTGTGAAAATGTGCTGGGTACTACAGAGGCAGAGCTCTGCGGGGGAAACAAAAAGAGAATGTACAAAACGTTCTGCACAGAGTCAGACAGTTGATTCATGTTGCTCAGTATTGTCCCCTCCCACATGCAGTGGTTCTCCAAGGTCTTTTGCATCTCTGTTATCTGGATGCTATTCATTGGAAGAGATGCCCAGCCCTGAACCTGAGTCCTTCTGCATCTGTTCTGTTCCTACATGCTTGGATGGATGTGTTCATAATATCCAGTCATTTTTTTTTTATTATTTAAAAAAAACACCTTGATATGTAATGCTGTTGATGAGAAAATATGAATTACACAGATCAGAGTGTGTGTCAACAGTATGCACTGGTTATAAGTATGCTACATTATGGAACAGTATGCAACAGCGCACTGGTTATGAGTGGTTATTTACTTGTTTGGGATGCCTGAGTACATGGAGCTGAGTCTGTTGACATAATCTATTGAGATATTTAGCTTGAAGATGCTACTGACGTTTCACCTCAAGCAAAATCTGAAGCAAAGTTGAAAGTTTTCTCCTCAGGCAAAAACACTGGAAAAAATATTAAAAGAAGACCAAAGAATTTTGATATCCCTGGAATAAAAATCTTGCACCTGGGGTGGAGGGGAGGAGAGCAGTTTCCACATATTGCATAGGTTGTCATTGGATTTTGCCTAAAGCAACATTTGAAACAAATTTAGAAGTCCCTCCTCAGGTGCGATATTTGAGAAACTTCAAAGGAAGACGAAAAAGTCTCAAATTTTTTCCGGGGCACTTTCACGTATCCCTAGTATGTTTTCGAGCACTGAGATTGCCACCATTGAAACCTCCTGAATTATGTTAACCAACATTTGCGTATGCTAAGAAAGGTGGTATTATAGGTATTAAAGAAAAAAAAAGTGACCTGTCACACAAACTATCAGGTAATAATTACAGTTCAAACCCAAAGTCTGTGGTTGTGTGAATCTGGTTGTTTCTAACCTAAACTGAATCTAGTTCACAGGTCTACTTTTAGTTTACGGTGGTGCAGCCACCGTAGCTTAGTGCAATGGTGAAAGCGTAAGAGCTGTGCAGCCAGGATGATGACTGCACAATGAATGAAAACATCTGGAGAAATAGAATAACATATGCAAAAACCCCATGGAGTTTATGGTCAGCCTGCTTATGTAAACTTTCTTGAGTTTACAAGAAAGGCAGTGTGTAACTGTAATAAATAAACTGCAGTTGATAGCATGGTTTTGTGAAATAGTTGCCACATATAATTCTCTTATTACATGAATACAAAACTCATCTGTGACAGGCAAAACAATCAAATAATACGTTGTTCATGCAATAATTACCATCTTAAGTAAATGGTTGACAACCTTCAGTCTCAAAAGACTATGGTATAAGCCTACAGCACCCAGTATTCCCAGGCGGTCTCCCATCCAAGTACTAACCAGGCCTGACCCTGCTTAGCTTCCAAGATCAGACGAGATTGGGCATGCGCAGGGTAACAGTTAAGTAAATATGCACATTTTGGAGCAAATGGTCCTTTCTATTTTATGCAGCTCTAAGGGACACAATCTTCTTTGTTTTATTTGCTGGGTGTGCCAGGCCTGGTTTTTCTTCATATCGTATAGAAGAACATATGGATTTGATCCTAACCATTCTCCAATGGTGTCAGAACATGTTTTGCATTTCAAACATTCCTCTATTGAACCTGCAATTAGGCCTGTGCAACTTGTGACCCACCAAACTGAACGTGGTCAGCTAACCATGCATTGTACCCCACCAGAGCCTCTCTGTTAGATGTCTCTTGGGGGCTGCAAAAACAAAAACAAAAACACGTGAATAGAACGTCTAGGCCATGACAGTTGTCAGTAGTGTGCCAGTAGTGTCCCTAAGGGCAGATATGAGGAAGGGCAGATATGAGTTGATCAGGAAGACACTGTAATTCTGTGCAAGCGTACTTGAGATTAGTGAGCGGCAATTATCTTTAGGACAAGGATGAATGGCTCTAAGAGTAAAGCACTGTGATCAGTGTTTTATTCAAAAGTGTTTTGAAACTTGGTCTGGTTCAGGGTTTGGTTCAGCACTCATTCTGTTTCTGTCTCAGTTGTAAACAAATCTCAGACTTGATCCAAATGGTTTCCAAACGATATCAACAGATGGAACATGTGTACTGGGTCTATGCATTATGCCATTTCAGTAATTCTATTTTTGTCAAAGCAAGCTACATTTGTGAAAATCTGAATGGGCAATGTGGAGCTTAATGTGTGAGCCCTGGCTCCCATTTATCAACCTGGCATTGGGCAGGCACATTTTATTTCATTCACTGCATCAATTCTGCGCTAAGGACCAAACTAGATGTGATACAGTCCTGTGCTTTTTTTTTTTTCCCCAACTTCCCCCTCCCCCCAAATCAAAAGCAGCTTTTTGAGACTGTGAGTTTTTGTGTAGTGGAAAACAGCTGTGGGAGAGAGGCAACTTAACTATTTCCTTCCAGGACTGGAAAATCGGGCTGCTCCTTTTTCCACCCCCAGAAGAGCAATAGGAACACTGTGTATCTACCAAATAGCTGGATGTCATCTGCTCAAAAGTGTCATTCCCTAGCATCTTTTCTCCTGTGGTGTTTAATCTGTGGTAGTTCCTTTCAACAACTGTCAGTGTTGCAGCTTTGGAGTGCTGAGGATGCATGTTATGAATGAGCCCTTGAAAGCAGGGTGGTAGCCAACCTTCCTTGTTCAGTGGGGCAGCCGCATTTTTCGGTAGAGCCTCAAATACATGGAGGGGTGGTTGGCAACCTTCAGTCTCAAAAGACTATGGTATAAGCCTACAGCACCCGGTATTCCCAGGTGGTCTCCCATCCAAGTACTAACCAGGCCTGACCCTGCTTAGCTTCCGAGATCAGACAAGATCAGGCATGTGCAGGGTAACAGTTGCTGGAGGGGAAATTTGTGCCTTATAGTGAGGCCAACTGAAGCAGTTGCTTCAGCCAGAAGGGGATCCTGCTGCTAGGTCCTTGCTCGCTACAGCTGCCTCACTTCCTCTCCCAGTACCTCACGTGCCCTCCATCTCCTGTTACCTGCCTCAATGGCAGCACAATGGGAGTCACACTCTTCTCTGGCTCACTGCATTTGAGAAGGAGGAGGCAGAACAAGTAAATGAAGTCTGGGAGAGAGAAGAGTGGTGGGGTGGGGTGTCTTCAAAATAGAGGCAACAAACAGATGAGATTGCAGGCAATGATGGCATTTGGTGCCCTGCCTCAGTTGCCCAGAGTTCTTGTATCTCCCCTGCCTCAGAGCCAACAAACTTACATTGCAGGCTCTGTAAAGGTTGATAGGGCAAGTGGGACTTGAAGCCTTGATTAAAACCCTGCATAGAAGCTCCAAGGCTCCTATTTTTCCTGGGCGTATGGCTTCCATTACAGAGATCTCTTCACTGTTTTTGCCATATTTAAGTTCTTTAAGCATGTTGGTCTGTGTCCTTCCAAACTGAGCTACCACTAAGTAAACCAGCCATTGGAACACGCAGATCGCAAGAATTAATGCTCTTGAATGGAAAAATGCAACTCTAGGATGTAATGACATCCAAAAGCATGTGATTTAGAACCAATGGAAACTTCGGGTACAAATTTGCATTTTACAACCATCACTCATGCAGATGCACAGGAAATCTGATTAAGACAATCTATTCAGGCCTATTGTATAGCTGTCAGACCACATGAATCAAAGTGAAGGAATACAATGAATGTTAAATAGTTTGAATCTACACTTCCCATGATCTCTTTGCCTTCTGGTCTAATCCAAGTTGAAGAGGTAAAATGGAAACTTACCACCAAGATGGCTACAATGTGGCTACTATAGAACAGAGGTGTCAAACTGGTTTCATACAGAGGGCTGAAGTTAGCATTCAGGGCTCCAGCTGAGGGCCAGAAGTGATGTCATTAAGCAGAAAGTGACATCATTAAGCAGCTAATGGCCAGAAATCAGACCCTGTTCTCATATAGAAACTCATTAACTGCAAATGACAGAAGAGAAAGTATGCAAAACTTGATCATATTTCAAGATTTGGAAAAGCCCAATTTTCATGTGGGCTGCCATTTCAGCTGTAACACCTCAGCAGCTGAGAGCCTGAGGGCCGGATAAAAAGCTTCCGGAGGGGCCACATCCGGTCCCCGGGCCTTATGTTTGACACCCCTGCTATAGAATTATGACTACTGCATTCTGTGAAAGTCAAAAAGCCTTGATCTTCCAGTGGAACATCGCTATTTATAAGCTTCCTTGTGTTGATCTCCTGCAGGGCAAACTGGTTTTTTTTAGGGGAAGTAGAGACCTTTCTTCAAGAAGAGTGGCTTAGTACCCAATTCTATTCAGTGTGTGCTGGCTCACCGCCCTAGCACCGGTGGAGCACTGGCAGAGCACAGGAGCTCTGCTGATTGGTGGTCGTGTGGACTGCTGGGTAGTGGAGAGATAGGTGGGGGCATTGGGGGGAAGATGGGGAGGAGGCGTTCCAGGGCAGGGGGAGGCAGATAGAAAGTGGGGAGGAGGCATGCCGGGGGAAGGTGTGGGGCAGATGGGACAAAGCTCCACCGGATCCTGAGCCTCCTTCTCAGGCCACCCACCCGCCCCACAGGCTCTTCGTTCTATGCTGACCTTTGGGTTGCAGAATCAACATTACGGGGCTACTCACTTTACATTGTGGGGCTATTCATTTTACCCAGGGGAAGGGGACAAAAGTCCCCATCTCCCAAGGAGGCGGTGGTGGCTGCCTGGGGTGCACTGGATGCAGTGGCAGCCATTTTCTGTGCAGCCCTGTGCAGCTCGGGATAGGGCTGTTACTCTAATACGATGCTTTATACATAAGTACAGCCTTCCAAGCACTGCCAAATGGAAGATTAAGAGTTGGTCTAGATAAAACTCCTACTGCCAGGATCAGCTTTCCTGTGGCAGGCTTTCCATGCACATGTTGCTTAGTATTGTGTTGGTCAGGACAAATCACTTCATGTCTTCTCCCACCTATGATTCATTTCTGTGGCACTCCCCAGTGAGGGCAGGAAAGCTCACAATGGTTCCTCCTGAATATTCGCTCATTCTCCCTCAAATAGCCAAGCCTGCTACTGGTAAGCACAAGTGACTGAAGAAGAAGAAGAGTTCAGACTTCTTGTCTGTGGTGTTAGGGGGGTGAACACACGTGAATTTTTCCTCCGTAATCAGAAGAAGGAAGATGGATTTACAGCAGGATTTGGATATGTTTAAAAGCAGAATTGAGAGCACAATCTTAGGCATGTGTACTCGGAAGTAAACCCCATTGTGTACAAAAGAGTTTACTCCTGTGGCTATGCATGCTTAGGATTTGTAGCCTAGTGGCTCAGTCCTATCCAGGACCAGCTGCATTGTGCGAGCTGACTGGGAACCAGGGTTTTGTTTGTTTGTTTTTTTACTTACCCTCCTCTGCTCCCTGCTCCCTTATGAGCCTTCTCAGATCCCACCTGTTAAGTGACTATTTGCTGGCATAGATCTGAACTACCACAGGGAGCATGTCAGGCCTGGGAAGGGGGGGGCACTTCTGGATCTCACAGAAACTGGTGTTGCCAAGATCCATCCTGTCTCCCTTATCTACCCCCAGCCCAATCTCCACCCCAGTCTGCCCCCACCAACACCTTAGCTGCTCTCACAGCTGGTCTGCAGCCTGCCATTGCCAGTACAAGTCTTACCAGCTGCAGCACCATCAATTGCGACCCTCAGAATGTTGGAGTGGCTAAAGTGATGGTGACCCGTGCAATGCGTTGGTAGCGTCTCGTGTGGATAGGATTGGGCTGGGAGTCTAAGGCCCAAATCCTAACACATTTTCCAGCTCTGGCATAGCTGTGCCAATGGGACGTGTGCTGCATCCTGCAGTTGGGGGACGCTCATGGACGCCACCTCAAAGCAAGGGAATGTTTATTACCTTACCTAGGAGCTGCATTGTCCTTATGTCGGTGCTGGAACATGGGTTAGGATTGTGCCCTAAGGGTCTTTGCTTGCTTGTCTGCTTCGTTTTTGCTTCTCCTCTAGCTTCCACACTACCTCTAGTTGCTAGTTTTCCATTTGTAGTGATTTTTCCACCCAGGAAGGAGCACTCAAATATATGAGCCACATTGCCACCATCTGCATTCTGCAGTGGTACCATCCAGGAACTGTTTTGCTATCTCATCTTCTGTTTTTATAGACCAAGTCGGCACTTCTAGAAGAAATCAATGCCAATTTGAAAACTGATTTCTATATACTCAAGGTCAGCCCATTTTAGTACAAGAAAATATACTCTCCCTAATAATATTAGAAATCAAACAAAGTTTTGCTGAGTTTGTTTTCCTTCTCCTTGTTTCATTTAAAGTTCATAAAACTCTTATCATTTTCCCCCACAGGAACCCCTTTAGCAAAACGAAACATTCATTCCAGTTTCATTCTTCTGATATAACACATTGTTTTTCTTGCATTGCATGCCACTTGTGTCAAGTTTTTGATCCTATTCCACAAGAAAGTATATTCCATTCCAGTAAAGTATGAAATGAAATGAAATTTTATTATATAACCATAGGTCATTACAATAGATAAGAGCACATATTCCAATATGTACATATAAAAACACAAAATAACATTTCAGCCTACATAACGTAAAGAATAAGGCAAGGGATTTTAATACTTAACGTGGGTCAGAACCATAAAACATTCCAGTAAAGTATAAGGCAGGCAACAGTTTATTTTTAATTTCATCAGCACAGATGTGAACGCAAAATTTAATGCTAATTCTCTGTGACTGATTTTCACTAAGGGCATAATCAAGGCATGGGCTTATGGGGAACAGAGCACTGGAACATACACCACAAGAGAAGCAGTGGTATTGTTGTAGGAGTACTCAGGTGCTGCCTTGAACCTATTTTCAAACCTATTATCCAAGAAGAAGAAGCAGGTTCAGCAGGAGAGAAATTGAGAAATTTGCCTTAGGGCCCAATTCTATACACCTTTCCAGCCCTGATGCAGCAGCAATAGAGCCCAATGTAAGGGAACAAACATTCCCTTTCCTTAAGGAGGCCTCTGTGACTGCCCTTCCACTGCAGGATACAGCACACACCCCATTGATATGGCTGCATCAGCTCTGAAAAGTTGGATGGGCTTGTGCCCTTAACCTCATTCCATGGTGAGTGGTTTCTAAGTTTATAGAGAAAAATAAAGTGCTGTATTCAGAGGGTGGGGGCAGAGGACTGTTGCCATGAGATAAAACTCTGCCCTCGACATGGAATAACCCAGCCCTCACTGTCAAAAAATCCAAGAGGAGGCACAATATGCCTCTAAGTACAAAGTGCACTACAGAGAAGCACTACTCATCTTCTATGGTCCTCCTTCTTGCTTCGTTGCATGCATATCCTATCCATCACAGTAAGGAGCATTTTGCTGGCAGAAATGTGCTTAGTACAATTTAGTAAGGGAACAATGGCATTGTCGTGGCAGTTTAACTTGGCTGGGAATAAATTGGCACCTATAGTTAGGAGGCTTAGACTGCCCTCCAAAATTAGATTCAGAATTTTAATTTTGGCGTCCTAAGTGACTTCGCATTCTGTTACATGCTTCTGCCAACATATTGATTGTAACCTCTTTGGGGTTATGATAATTAAAGGCTAGAACATTGCTAAAATATTCTGAACAGTGGATGACTTCATAAAAAGAGTGATACAGCCTTTGCCTTATTGCATTAAGCATGATTTGAATCAATGGGACCTAAAAAGTTAATTAAAATTGTATGAACTCATTTAATTTTTGTTACCCAATGGGAGCTAGAGACCTAATTATGAGCTTATTTTTGGTGCTGTAATGAACTGTCCTTAGAAATGGCAGAAATGTATCAGATTGCTGCGATTTAGTTTAAGATTAGGAGGTTCCTCTCCCCTGGCCCCCCCCCCCAGTCTTCAAAAGATCGAAAATGCAACAGACCAAAATGTCTCACTCCTCAAGTTTGGCAACTGTTCAGCAGAGGAACGTACTCATTTATCCAAGGTCAGGTTGTGCATTGTGTTCCTTGGTTGGGATGTCCTATTCTAGGTTTATATTTAGCCTGCACACAGAAAATCTCTAAGAAAATTCTCCTCTTGCAACAGCATGCCAGAGGACTATTTTTTTCCTGAAGGATTTGCCTGTCCTTTGCCTCGACAGCTGAAAGTTTCATCACTCGATATCACTCGACTCGACATCACATCACTCGACTCAAGGCAAGAATAGCTTTAATGGGTGGGCAAGCCAGATCCTGCAGTATAGCAGCAATTTCAAAATATGTCTGTTTCATATAAGTTGGATTGTCGTAAGAAAAATATTGTTATGCCCCACAGTCAGTTCAGCTTTAGGGCTGTTGGTTTGGGACAGAGCATAGGGCTTCCAACTCTGGCTAAAACTTTCTCTGCATATTTTTTCCCTCAATATGACATCATGTCATTCATTATGCCGGTTAAGATCTCCAGGGCTCATTCCAATAGTCACCTGGAGATTGATGCTGACTCCTGGAGTCTGCAAGCCAATCCTGGAGGATTGGCAACCCTAGCTGAGCAGCTCTCTCACTCACTCCGTCTCTGTCCTGCTCAAGGGAAAGAAAGGCTCCTGGATGGAGATATTTCACTAATCTTGTCAGAACTCATTTTTGTTTCCTTTGAAATTCCTCCAATGTTTTGTCTAAGGAGGAACCTAGCTGGCCTCAGAATTTGGCTTTCCATCTAATCCTGGATTGGACTGCAAGGCTTACTTCTCTGGGTCCAAGAAAGTAAAAAAAAGATAAGCGCAGAGGCTTGAGCAGCTGGTATAGTGAAACTTAAAAAAAAATCTTGTAAAGCTATGTGGGTTCCGATACAGTGTCATTTTAAAATGGGGGTCCCAGTGCTAAAACATTTGGGAAGCACTGTTTTAGAGCACTCAAATATTTGGGTGGTGGTGGTGAGTTGTATTTGGTGGGGTGAGGGGTTGAGTTGTTTAACCAAGGATCTTGGCATATGGGTTATGTGCTATTTACATTGGCATTTACACACATCAGTCCAGCTCCCATTTGCATGTCACATGCACTGTGAAGGCAGTTGATTGTACAGCCTTGAACAATCCAGGCCATGGGTATGGCCTCTCGCCTATGGAACTGGCCTCTAGCCCAGTCATTCTGGCAACCATTCTTTGAGAGGCAATGAAGGGTACGTTGTGTTCTCCCTTTCAAAAATAAGGGTTGATTTTTCATCACAACAATTAATTATTTTCCTCATTTATTATTCACAGCCATAAGCCAATAAATCAGGAGAACCAAAGCTTTTATAATTTGGAAGATAACTTTCATGTATCTACTGCACACAGTAGCATCACTAGGGGGTGTGGGGGGGGTGTGCCGCACCGGGTGACGCGCATGGGGGGGGAGACACGTACCTGGGGAGTGACCTGCTAAAATTGCAGTGGTTAGGAGTAACCCCATCATATTATATACTGTTGGGTGCGGAATTTCTCCTTTATATCAAAAGTTATGCCCAAAAAACTGGAGAACAAAAAATGCATGGATCCTTGGAAAGTGCAAGTGAGCCGTATCGCATGTTTACTCGCGACTAGGCGAACATGCCTTAGTCCGTCAGAAAGGACAGGATGAGAGGAATCCAATGACACCAGAATGGTCCTGATCCAATGAATGCAGCCCTCAAAAGCACCTGAGCAGAAAGTCCCTCCCTCCAAGCAGACAAATGTATTGAACCCTATGGAAAGCGAAACTAAGCCTCACGGTCACGTTTACTCATGAGTAAGCAAACATGCCTTGGCTGGTGGTCAGGCCAGGCAAAGGGGAATGTGAAGCCACTAGAATGGTCCTGATCCGATGGAACTGGAGCTCAACAAATGCTCCAGATGGCAGCCTCCCCTGCCCCCCCCCCCCACTAAAAAGGATCAAAACAGGCTTCAACTGATAAGGTGAACTTTTTGCCAAGATTTGCCAAGCCAGGTGGATCCTGACAGTGATCTGGTTTAAACAGAAGTTCTTAAATTCGACTGGGCACTGGGTAGTGCTGAAAACCTTACTGGTTTTGGAGGGGGTGTTATTGCAGGCAGGAGGAAATTCACTTGGTGGACCAGGGCTGGCTTCTGCTTATTTAATTATTTGTTTTACTTTAATTATTTATACTTATTGATTTTAATTTGCCGATGATGTCACTTCCACCATGACATCACTTCTGGTGGGTCTTGGACAGATTGTCATTCTAAAAAGTGGGTCCCAGTGCTAAAAGTTTGAGAACTGCTGCAATAAGGTGTTAGTAAGTTGACACCCTGGGGTGTGTGTATGATACCACTAGTGACCAAAATCACTAAAATCACAGTTTGTAGGAATAATACCATCATGTTATATATCAATCAATGTGTCATTTCATGCAGAATGTGTTCTATCTTTGTTCTATCAAAAGGTACAGCCAAAAAACCAGTGGGGGCGGAATGATGGTACATCACCACACCCACCACCTGGGGTGTTGCCCCGCCCACTGCATGGCGGGTGACACGCTGGTCTCCCGTACCGGGTGACGCAAACCCTAGTGATGCCACTGCTGGAGGCAGTGAGGATCTGGATAGAGGCTAACAAGCTGAAATTAAATCCAGATAAGACAGAGGCTCTCCTGGTTTGGAAATCCTTGATGCAGGTGCTAGACTATCGGCTTGCACTGAATGGGGTTGCACTCCCCCTGAAGGAGCTGGTCCACAGCTTGGGGGTCCACCTGGACTCGCAGCTGCTCCTGGATTCCCAGGTGGCAGCTGTGGCTGGGGTCTTTGCTCAGCTTTGGCAGGTGCGCCAGCTGCAGCCGTACTTGGATCGTGCAGACCTGGCCACGGTGATCCATCCCACAGTGACATTGAGGTTAGATTATTGTAACGCACTCTATGGCGCTGCCCTTGAAGACAGTTCGGAAACTGCAACTAGTGCAGAATACGGCGGTCCATGTAGTTACTGGAGGTAGGCGGTTTGACTCTGTTGGGCCGGTTCTCCAGCGGCTGCACTGGCTGCCCATTCGTTTCCAGGCCCAATTCAAGGTGCTGGTTTTGACCTTTAAAGCCCTACACTGCTATGGGCCAGGGTATCTTAGAGATCGCCTACTCCCATACAATCTGGTTCGTCCTTGTAGGTAATCAGAGAAGGCCTTTTTACAAGTGCCGCCGCCTAGGGAGGTAAGTGGGGCAGCAGCAAGAAATAGGGCCTTCTCAGTAATGGCACCAACACTATGGAATTCCTTTCCCCTTGACTTAAGAACTGCTCCCTCTCTTGAAACGTTTTGGTGAGGCCTGAAGACTCTTCTGTTGAGACAAGCCTTCTGAGTTCATGGCCTTTTTAACATCTTTTTAACATCTTTTAATACCTTTTTAACGCCTGGTTACAAGCCTGATCCTTTTATAATTTGCTGCTCTATGCTCTTTTACCTGACTACTTTTTTTATCTGACTACTGTTTTTATGATGTGTTGTTAATATGCTTTTATCTCTTTTAAATTATGTTTTTTAATTTGTTTTAACCTTTGTTGTAAGCCGCCTTGAGACCCTCCAGGGAGAAAGGCGGGGTAAAAATAAAGTTGTTGTTATTATTATTATTAGTGCAGAAAAGAGATTGGGCTAATGTTACACATTTCAGATGTCAACTCTCTTCCCTTCCAGCTGTGAGACTTCGTTTCTTGGACATGCAATAGAAATGACTCTCAGGGCGCAATCCTCAGGTCACAATCTGCAATCCAGCAGGTCTGCACTGCATCTAGCGCAAGCTTGGGGCCAAAAGCAGTTCAGCCCGAGGCAAGGGGAAACGTTTCCCCTTACCCCCTGTCACGCTGCAGTGACCCCAATGGGTCTACTCAGATCTGCACCACCTGATGACGTGGTGCAGATCCGAGCAGCCCGGAACTGCACCATGCTGCTCGGGAACAGGGTTAGGATCTGGCATAACTGCAAGACAGTTATTTAAGTCACAATACTACAATACTTGGCCTCGCCTCCTGCTCCCTACCAGCCTGCCTGCCCTCCCCCTGCCCTGAAACACCTCCCTCCTGCCTCCTCTCCACTTCCCCCATGCCCCCGACCCCTGCATCGGCCAAGCTTGGCTGACACAACTCACCTTGTCCCTGGGATCCGCGGCCTGCGGCAGTGCAGAAAAGTGCTTTACGGCACTTTTGTGACACTCCTAGGCCAGAGCAAGGGACGTGTGTCAGCCCAAGTGCATTCCAGGATTGCGCTGTCAGTTGCATACCACTGTCCTGGATCTGTGTCCCAATCTATCAGTCTCTCTGTCAGCCAGCCTCATGGGTGAATTAAATTAACTTGAAGATGTAGTATTGTGACTTAAATAACTGTTTTCCGTTTAGATGAAAATATACATCATTGATAGCATATAACAGAGCAATAGCTTCAGTGGCTTCAAGGCAAGGTGACTGGGACAAATCCGTCTAGTTGTGTCGCATGTTAGTTCCAGCAGTTTCTAATAGATTATTTCCATGTATCAGATGCATCTACTTGCATTGACATGAACAACCTGATAATGGAGTTGCAGGTATTTGTAGGTTGCTAAGTTATGTGCTATCTTTAGTCAGAATTAGGAATGGGTTCCCTGATTATCCAGGGGCTCTTTACTTGCTTCAGTTCATTTTCAATTTAATCATTTAACCTCTGCAAACAAATAAGAGATTAGAATAGGCCCCGGGGCTTGTGCCTCGGGGCTGTTCATGTAAACAAATCCTCAGGGAGGCTTTTCAAGTGAAAACATGAGACCATGCAATCCTGCACAATAAGAGTAAATGAGTAAGATGAGTAAAACTGAGCTAATTTGAACTTCAACACACTGCAAAGTTTGGGCCTTTTAAGTTTTGAAGGTTAAGCAACACCTAAGGTTGTCAAGGCCTCTAATCAGCCAGAGGTAAACGAAATCGTGGTTGTAAATGTGCTTGGTTGATACTGCAGAGTCTTTCAGGTCTGATGCCTTTCCCCAAAAACTTTCAAGTTTTTCTTGACCCACATTTCTAACTCCTCTTCCCATTATCTGCGGTTCAAAGATTGAGCCATCAATCACATAATTCTAAGTGACATTCAGGGCCTTGACCGTAGCTATTTCACAGCCAAGAATATGATTTTAAAAATTAATGCTGATCCTGTGTCTCCCTAATATATAAATTGCAATTGTAAGGGGAAAGGAACCCCCCTCCAAAAATCTAGTACTGTTGGCAGCTTACAGAATAACAATACAAATACAAATCCCCCGATCTTGTGAATTAGTCTTTATGCAAGTTTTACTGATAACTGTGTGGAACGTGGAAAGAGGTGCACAGTACCTGCAAGAGTAATTTCATTATTTAATGGCTTGACATTGTATATGTGTACTCATTCAGAATCATATTTGAGGCTTTAAGATTAAATGGAGCTGTCAAGAATCGCTTCATACCACATCATTCAAATGTTGCCAGCTGGTGGGGCTTTGGAAGAAGATTCAAACCTTTTCCAAAGAGAATAAAAATTTGATTTGCCTTGTATTGTTGCTTCGTTATATCTAATGATGATATCCTTCTAGAAAACTAAAAAAGACTGCCAAATGCTTCTTGGCTTTTGAAAAGAAGTACTTGTACATCAATTCCCACTAGTTCCCACTTTCTAGACATTTTATTAAGATTCAGAGTCTCACATTGTGGGCGGTGATGGGTCACCCACCAGTGGTAACACTGAGAGTGATCTACTGTAGCTGAAAAGATTAATAATTCATGATGAGGTTGCCCTCCCTTTCTGTCTCAGGTTAGGGTGGTGACTATACATTATGGTGAGTCTCAGTGCAGATCTGTAAAGGGCAGGAAGTAGAGCGATTTCAAGCAAAAAAAAAAAAAAAAAAAGTAGATAACTGTCCCATGCCAACTGCTTTTGTTCTCATAGGCCCCCTTCCCACCCACTTTTCTCCACACCAGGCCTATTTCTCGCCACAAAGTCACAGTGCTCTATCATTGCCAGAACTAGTATTCCGGCAGCGGTAGATGCTTTTATGGGAGTTGTAAACAGTGCTCTGGAAGTGCACGGAGACGCATACTTCCAGACTTCTGCCCGAAAGGCTGAAGCAGCCCTCTGTACCCACCAACAAAGGTGAGTCAGCTGGGAGGGAAGAACAGGGTAAGGGGGATACAAAGGCAGTAGAGGGTGTCACCTGGCACAAACCATTTGGAGTGGATGCTATCCCCTCTGGTAGCAGCCGACATGCCTCATTTGTCTTCTCAGACTTGCACCAGTTAAAGAGATGGCACAGGTTCAAGGAGACCCATTGGCAATTGGGAGGCTTACACTGGGGTAAGGGAAAATGTTTTCCTTTAATATTTGCTATAACAAGGCTTGTGCTCTTGTTTCATCTGACCTCTCTTCCAAGGGCACTATCTTTCTCCCCTTGCTCTGCTCTGCTCTGGAATGTATTCCTTTGATGTATCTGTTTGTGTGAGTGGGTTGAAGGGGCTTGAACCCTGGTGCATGGGCTCCTAGCAGCTCCTTGCTTTTGTCCCTTTGCTGCTGATCTACTGTAACTCCTGTAGGAGAGAGGAGTGCTGAGGCATCTTTGTGTGTGTGTGTGGGGGGGGGGGGGTTGTCTTTGAGGCTTATCTCCATAACTGGAGATGTTGCCTGTTGCTATGTTGCTCATTCCTATTGGCTGCCACGGGGGTGTCACCCTAGCATTGGTTGTTCATTGGTCCTGCCCCTGCTTTTTCTCAGTTCACTGTGGCGATGCTTCTCTTGCCGCCAATGTTGCAGATGATTCGATATGCTGATTGGCTCCTTGAACGTCACATCAATGGTGACATGCTGACATGATAGTGATAATACATGAATGTCACACCAATGATGTGCTGATGTCATGGCAATGAGGCAGAAAACATAGCACCAATAACAACACCGAATCCACGACTCAGGTATTGAACTATTGCCCTTCTCTGAATGGGGTTGCACTCCCTCTGAAGGAGCAGGTTTGCAGCTTGGGGGTGCTCCTGGATCTGCAACTATACTCTTGAATTTCCCCTGTGGCCAGGGCAGCCATTGCTCTGCTTCGGCTGATTCGCCAGCTGTGACCATACCTGCGCCACTCAAACCTGGCCATGGTGACCCACGTCCTAATATCTAGATTAGATTATTGCAATGCACTCTGGGTAGGGCTGCCTCTGAAGATGGTTCAGAAACTGCAACTAGTGCAGAATGTGGTTGCTGGGCTCGCCAGTTTAACTGAGTCAGGCCGTTGCTTTGGTGACTACATTGGCTGCCAGCTTGTTTCCAGGCTCAATTCAAAGTGCTAGTTTTGACTTTTAAAGCCCTTTATGGCTTTGGTCTAGGGCAGGGGTCTCCAAACTTTTTGGCCAGAGGGCTGCATCAAATATCTGATGTGGTGTTGAGGACTGGAAAAAAAATTTAAGTATATAATTTATATAAATAAATTAGAGATAGAACTTAGATGAATGAATAAATGGGCTCATTCATTCAACCTCTCTGGCCCTTAGAACACACTCCAGATGCAACCAGAGCACAGCTCCAGTCATGTTCGGCCAAGTGGGCCAGAGGCTTTTGAGGGACAAGAGGCTGGCCACGGGCCGGACAGAGGCTCGCCTTGGGCTGCATCTGGCCCCCAGTCTGGGGTTTGGAGACCCCTGGTCTAGGGTATTTGAGGGACTACCTCCTTCCATATAATCCTACCTGTCGTCTCAGGTCATCAAAGGGGGCCCTTCTAACAGTGCCACCACCAGTTGAGGTGAGGGGGATGGTGGCAAGAAATCAGGCCTCCTCGGTGGCGGCACTCCATCTGTGGAATTCCTTCCCCTGGAATTGAGAACAGCTTCCTCTTTGGAGTTACGCAACTCCACTGCAGCCAGACACTTCCGGATGGAAGGAAACTAAGGCAGCTGTTATCAATCCCCTCCCCTCCATACTCAGCCCTCCCCATTGCCAGCTGTCCCGCTGAGCTTTTAAGAGTCCAGCCCTATGCGTTTCTACTCAGAAGTAAGCCCCATTGTAGTCAGTGGGGCTTACTCCCAGGAAAGTGTGGAGAGGATTGTAGGCTATATCTCATGCTTTGCTTGGTGGGAAGGCTTGCTTGTGTCAGTGATATTATTATTATTATTATTATTATTATTATTATTTATTATTATTAACAGTATTTATATACCGCTTTTCAACTAAAAGTTCACAAAGCGGTTTACAGAGAAAAATCAAATAACTAAATGGTTCCCTGTCCCAAAAGAGCTCACAATCTAAAAAGATGCAAATGAATACCAGCAGACAGCCACTAGAACAGACAGTGCTGGGGTGAGGTGGGCCAGTTACTCTCCCCCTGCTAAAAAAAGGAGCACCCACTTGAAAAAGTGACTCTTACCCAATTAGCAGGGGTTAACTGATAGCCTGCACCATGGGGGGGGGGGGGTTTGCTTGTGTAGGTGATTGTCTGCACCATCTCAATGGGGGGGGGGAAGAATTTGGCAAACACTCCCTGGGTTTTTTAAAGCAATCCCCTCTGTTGCTACCGCACCTGCCCCTGTGTGTGTGTGAGTGAGTGAGTGAGAGTGCTCCACCTTGCTGCAAGTGTTCTGGCTACAGAGGTTTTCTGCCCCCCCCCTTCCCCTCTTCAGCCTCGGCTGGCTCAGGGGCTCCAGGAGTGATACTGTTCCTTTGCAAGGGGAACCTCTTCCAGGGCTATTTCCCTGCCTGGTCGAGACAGAGCCTTTTTGCGAGACGCCAGCGCAGGGCAAAGGAGGCAAAGGAGTGCGTGACTTTCGGTTCCCCCACCCCATTCACATTGAGACAAATCTGCAGATAAAAAATCCGTGGATAAATAGGCTGCACCTGTAGTGAATAACAGATTGATTAGTGATGACGTTCCAGTTCACATTGGTAGCTTGCTGATGTTGTGATCATGTGCTAATGTCATGGTGATCATGTACTGATGGTGTACCAACATCACATTGATAATTCACTAACATCAGGATGCTAACAGGCTATGGGCGCAATCCTAACCCCTATGACATAAGGGCAATGCAGCTCTGAGGTAAGGGAACAAACATTCCCTTACTTTGAGGAGGACTTTGTGAGTGGCACCCAACTGCAGGAGGCAGCACATGTCTCATTGGCACTGCTATGCCAGTGCTGACGTAAGGGATTAGATTGTGCCATATGTCAGTTTTTCCATGTATACTCGTTACTTGGAAGGGCTGCACCAGTGTTCTTGGCAAAGCTTGGCATATGACCTTTGCTGCACTGGGCAAGGGTCTGTGCCATTGTGCCATTGGTATCGCATTGCCAGGGAAAGCTGACAGACATCTCACTGGTGTCCATGCACCCTTGATGTGGTGCCCAAATAGGATTGAGCTGAAAATTAGTACCCACTGCAGGTGAGCCAAGACTGAGGCTGTGGCTACTTGTCAACCCACCTTACCCATAGGCTGGCTGCTGTATACTACACTTAGCTGCAGCTTCTGAATTTTTTTCCAAGGGCTGTCTCAACACAAGACGTAAACTAAAGGTTACTACCGTTGCACATAAACCCATTTTTTTCTCTTCCTTATAACCTTCACAAACTGCCATAATGAAAAACAGTGTTCGTATTTATTTTAAAATACAATGCAGTTATTTCAACAAGAATTCTGTGACCTGTCGGTTGCCATTATTGCTAATTATGCCTTGGTGGTACTTAAATAGGTGTTTGTAATAGACATATTACAATAACTGTATATTAATTGATTTAGCTCTCCTATGTTTACAGCATGAGTGCGATTATGGAAAAACCAACCCAAATTTAAAGAAAACAAAACATTCTGCATGCACACCTTTCTTTAAAAAAAAAAAGGGGGGGGGGAATAAAATCTACATATTTAATATATTTGCTGAACGAATTGTAACCCTCTCACCCACCTCCAAATATGAGAAGGTGTGCATTTTCAATAGCAACTTTATTTCTGTTCCTTCCTTAATTTAATTTTTTAATAAATGGTTTTGAGAGTTAAATCTATTGTACGATCGTATTTGCTGCTTTCAGTATATACTTTATGAGAAGTAGGCCCAATCTATGGGGAAATGGTGTGTACTGCCTGCCCTCTCCCCACTGCAACTCCCCTTGAATGTTTGGGTGAGCGCACCCCAAACTTTTCCTCTGCTTCAATGCAGGAGAGGCAAAGGAGGTGTCAGCACCCTCCTAAGTTCTCACCCCCCTTTTTCTTTGTTATATTAGTGTTCGGATCATTGCCTTCTTGTCCTTCTCCTTGTCAGCCCAACCATTTAAAGCAGGCTGAGCAAGGAAGGGAGGGAGGAGGGAGAGTGTTGTGCCATTCAGCACTGTTCTTTTCTTGCCTTGCAATTTGCTCCCTCCTAGTTCCCAGCATGCTCTGCTTAACTTCTGCATTTGAAGAAGGAACAGTGCAAGAGGAAAAGGTGGGGTGAAGGTGCTGCTCTGCCTTCTTACTGTCCTGGGAAAGAAGGGAGATGAAGCAGTCCTGTTTGGCTCAGTCTTCCAGAACAGTTGTTCTCAACTTCTTTTAACTTGTGTACCCCTTGACAGCTCATTTCCACAAATTGTACCCTCATATCAGCAAAATGTTTGTAATAAATATAGTTGCTGTTATTTCAAATTTATACATTTTCATCTACTACTCCATATCTGATAAAATACAATTTGATGACCAAAAACTTGCAATTGGTGGGGCTTCGCAGCCAGCTAGCTGCCATCCTTCCAGCCTTGCCAGTACCACAAAGCATTCTAATAGAGACCTGCCTTTTTCCGCCATTATTCAATTTTTTTTTAGTACCCCTAAAGGTCCTGACAAGTACCCCTGGGGGTACATGTACCCCTGGTTGGGAACCACTGTTCTAGAGGGAGTGATCAGAATGACTCTGCCTCCTTCCTCCAGCACAGTCACTGTGATTGCTTATGGCAGCAGCGCTGGAGGAAGAGGCCAGTTGTTGCTGCCCAGTTCTTTTCTTTCTCACTGAGCAAGCAGAAGATGAGCAGCTGGGTAGAGGGCAGGCTGTCGAGGTGTGGTGGGCATACACAGGGCCCAGGGCACCCCTCGTCGGTTTGCTGCATCTTCCAGCCTGCCATTTCAAGCAGCTGCTTCAGTCTGCCCTGCATCTGGGCTGGCATGCAGAATCCCTTACTTGCTTTTGCAAGTGGATAGAATATAATAATAATAATAATAATAATAATAATAATAATAAACTTTATTTATATGCCGCCCTTCTTCCCGAAGGGACCCAGGGCAGCTCACAACATATTAAAAACAGATTAAAAACATAATATAACCACAGATAAAAACATATTAAAAACACATTAACATATACCCATAAAAACCATAGGCAGATAAAAAGTCAGATAAAAAGAGCAAAAACGTAGCAAATCAGAGGAATCAGTCCTGTAAAAACACTAAAAAAGATACAGAAGAGATGTTTAAAAAGGCCATGCACTCAGAAGGCTTCTTTAAACAAAAATGTCTTCAGGCCTCACCGAAAAGTCTCAAGAGAGGGAGCCATTCTCAAGTCAAGGGGAAGGGAGTTCCATAATGTTGAACTCTTTGACCAGATTTCCTTTCCAGTCCTTTCAAGTCCATAAAAAAAGATTAACTGCAGTTTCTCTGCTTTGGTCATTTTATGTTGAAAATTCTGTTTTTTGTTGGTTTTCCTTTAATGTTAACCACTCATGGAGCGTTCTGTAGGAGGAAAAAAGCAGAATATAATTTTTTAAATTTTGTTTTAAAAAATTATGTTGTGCATTATTTTTTTTAACTTCCTGATTCTGTCTAGCGCCTTTGTTGTGCCATAAGATACATATGCATTTTTATGACTCTGTTCTATCCAAAATGCTAATTCTGGTCTGCAAATACTGGGAATAGAACCATGAATCACAAAGGTATTGATCTGCTGTTTTGACTTGTTTTCTTAGTTTTTTGTGCATGTCGTATTGATTCAGTGTGGAAATTGTATTTCTAGATATTGCCATCAACAGTCTTATGATCAGTTTTTTGTGGGACACTCGTTCCAAGTGTCCATCCAGTTGGAACTATCCATCTAGAAGGATCATGTGTGCAGCATCATTGTGCATGGATACAGAAATCCTGAACATGAGCTTGTTTTTAACTCTTGTACACAACTGGGAATCATACTCTAGGGATATTAAAAATATGCAAAACATTCTTTCTAAGATGTGCTACATCATACTTTTATGTATTCTCCCACTAAATAGGTTGGTCTGTAATATTTTCAATTCTCTTCCCATTTAGTTTTCATTAACTAATTTCTTCAAGGTTTTTGCTGAAAGGGCTTTAGAATCATCTCCTTCTTAAAATTCAGAAGAATTGTGATGGAACACTAGGTGCCTGTGGTATTCCTAAGGACCATATTAAATGTTACCCTAAGCCCATGTCTGCCGGTATCACCCTGTTTGCAATACTGTAAAGGCATGAACTGTGATGTACATGCCTTTATGATGTCGCAAAGCCCAGTTAGGATTGGGCCCTCAGTGACATTTCTCTTTCAACAACACAGTCACTACTTTATGCTGATATGACAGCTACGAGGAGGAGACATTAATCATTTAGCATTTCAATTCGTCTGGCAATGACATTTTGAGTTGAAGGAAATGTGCTTGAATATGGTATCGGGGTATGAAGAACTAATGTGAGTATGAGGGGTATGAGGATGGAAATTAATACCTGGGGGTATTTCACTTGGGAAAGGACCAAACTACAGCAACATGGGCAGTCTATGACTCAACCTCCCACTCTTTCTTTCTTTCTTTCTTTCTTTCTTTCTTTCTTTCTTTCTTTCTTTCTTTCTTTCTTTCTTTCTTTCTTTCTTTCTTTCTTTCTTTCTTTCTTTCTTTCTTTCTTTCTTTCTTTCTTTAAAGCAGCTGTGGAGGTACTTCAATTGGATTGTAGCTACAGTGCTGGCGAAAGGGTGTTTAATTCATTTTCCCCATTTTAATCCCTCCTGGTGCTGCTGTTAAACCATGGAGAGGGGAGACGTGTGCAAAAGGGGCACCTGGCTCTCTCCCTGCACTTTTGATAGCACCTGCGGAGGGGTGGCGTAGGGCCCAATCCTATCTGATTTTCCAGTACTGGTGCAGCTGTTCCAGTGGGGCATGCACTTCATCTTGTGGTGGGGCAGTGGTCACAGAGGCCCCCTTAAGGTATGTGAACACTTGTTCTCTTACCTTGGGGTTGCATTGCTGCTGCACCGGTGCTGGAAATTGGATAGGATTGGGCCCTGAATCAGGGAAATGGCACTGGAGGAATGATAAATCCTCCATTAGCACATCTGATGCCTCCTTCCCTTCCTCATGACCACTCTGAAGTAAAGACCAAAGATATGGGGAGGTTTAAGGAATTCTCTCCATCATATGTAGTTTGGCCTGCTCTGGTGTTTAAAAGGCATTTTAGAATTCAAAGTACTCTTTTGCTTACAAACCTCATAATTTGCCTGTCCCTCTCTCTCGCTCTCTCTGTCTCTCTCCCCCCCCCCCCCCATGATCTTTTTATAATGGTTAAATCCCTTTGGTTGTTTTAGGTTTTTACACCCCCCCCCCCCAATTTTCAGATATTCTTAATACCTTTTAAATATTTTTTTACTTTAAAATGAATAATGGTTAAATACATATCTGCATTTTTTTTTAAAAAAATTGTTCATTGCTTCATTAGGACCTATTTGATCCCAATATCAAAATTGGGAAATACTTTCATAAGCATGGGAGTGTTAAAAAAAATGCCTGTTTGTAAAATTCTGAATTTTTGGCTTGATGTCATGTTTTGTTATAAAACTGCAAATGAATCAACATAGTAGATTATAAGGGCAAATGAAAGGATGAATGCCACTTTTTATTACTTGGGAGTTATTATCTTCCCAGGCACTGGTTAGGAAGTGCTTGTTTCTTCTCAACCCAATGTGTTTGGAAGATAGAGGATAAAATACTATCATTATTTGACTGGTTTTTGCATATTATAATTCTGCTTTTATTCTCGGTATAATTCAGTTTTGGCATTTTGAATATAATAGTTTTTGAACAAGAAGTGCATCAGGATTAAATTATCTTTGGATTTAAACCCATCCGCTATAGGCAAGTGGCAATTCTGTAACTTGGGGAAGCTTTTTTGTTTTGTTTTGTGCATTTTTTAAAATTAAGCCTATACATGCCTTCTTGATGTTAAAATTATCTCTGTTTAATTATGTGAGCAATAACCCATGAAGCACAAAGTTTTAAGCAAGGAAAATGAACTATGGGAACTGCGTTGTGTGCTGGGATAAATGGCAAGCACTTGCTCTTCTGTTGGCCCAGCCCTAATCATCCTAGTTCTGATCACATTGAAGGGCCCTGGACTAGAGAAGCAAGCTGTCAGCCCAAGTGTCTGATGATTGCATCATCACTCTGCACCTGCCAGGGCACAGTGTTGATGTAATTGCATGTAATTACGATTATGATATAATTATGCATGATGGTGCTTCATAAAGTTCCGTCTAGTCCAGCATATAGTGTTACTAATGGTTTCTAATGGTGATCATGCAAACAGTTGGGACTGAAGAGGGCAAGCGTTCTCTGTTCCTTATCCCAGCATGTGGTATGTGATTGATTTGGCCAAACTTCTGTGAAATTTTGTTCATTAATTTGTCTCATGAATCCACATATTCTGCTCATACATCTTGCGTGTCCGCAAGCCTGCAAGAATGACTTTCCAAAACTCCCTCCCTGACCAACCATACTTGCTTATTAGTCATTTATGGCACATAAGACTCCTCCAAAACATCTTCGTTGCCTAGTGTCCTTAGTGCTGGTGCCTGGGTAAGTGTCTGCTGTAGACATGCAGTGGCATTGCTGGGGGGTGCGGCCCACACCGGGCGATGCACACTTTGGGGGGTGACGCATACTGGGAGGGTGACACCACTAGTGACCAAAATCGCAGTTTGTAGAAATAATACCATCATGTTATATACCATTCGATGCATAATTTACAGTAGAATGCAATGAAACAAACCAGAGTGAAATATCTCCATTCTATCAAAAGTTATGACCAAAAAACCAGGAAACAAAAAATGCAACTGTCTTATGTAACTAAAAAGTACATTTCCTTAATTCAAAATGGACCAATGAGACTGATTGTTCGAAGAAGCAATGAGATGTTATTATGACACAGCATGGAACCAATAAGGTGATAGTAAGGTGATACCCTGGGGAGGGGTGATACCATTAGTGACAAAAATAACTAAAATTGTGGTTTGTAGGAATAATAGGAATAATGTTTTAGTTTGTAGGATCATGTTATATACCATTTGATGCGTAATTTACAGCAGAATGTAATGAAACAAACCACTTTGAAATACAGGTGCAACCTATTTATCCATGGATTTTTTATCTGCAGATTTGTCTCAATGGGAATGGGGTGGGGGGAACTGAAAGTCGAACACACCTTTGCCTCCTTTGCCCTGCGCTGGTGTCTCCCTTCCTTTCCCAGCAGCCCAAAACACTGCAAAAAGGTTCCGCCTTGCACAGGCAGAGAAATAGCCCTGGAGCCATGGAAGAGATTCCCCTTGCCAAGGAACAGTAAGACTCCTGGACTCCCCTGAGCCAGGAGGGGAAGGGGGGGCAGAAAATCTCTGTAGCCAGAACACGTGCAGCGAGGTGGAGCACTCTGTCTCTCTCTCTCTCTCTCTCACTCACTCACTCACACACACACACACACACACACACACACACACAGGGGCAGGGGCAGTAGCAACAGAGGGGATTGCTTTAAAAAACCCAGGGAGTGTTTCCCAATTCCCCCCCTTCAGACTGAGATGGTGCAGGCTCTCTGTGCTCTAGCCTACGGAAACAAAACAGCTCAGCAAGCAAGTCTTCCCAGCAAGCCAAAGCATGAGATTTAGACTACAATCATCTCCACACTTTCCTGGGAGTAAGCCCCATTGACTAGAATGGGACTTACTTCTCAGTAGGCAAGCATAGGACTGGGCTCTCAGGCTACAATCCGATCCACACTTTCCTGGGAGTAAGCCCCATTGACTACAATGGGTCTTTCTTCTGAGTAGAAATGCATAGGACTGGACTCTTAAAAGCTCAGCATCCCACCTGTGAAAGAAGCGGGGACAGCTGGCAACGGGGAGCGCTGAGTATGGAGCGGAGGAGGGGGAGGCGATTGAGAACCACTGCCTTAGTTTCCTTCCAGCCCCAAGTGTCAGGCTGCAGAGTATTTGCGTAACTCTATGGAATTTAGCACAATGCGTTTTTTCTTAATGGCACCGGATCATGGAACGGAACTCACACGTATAAATAGGCTCCACCTGTATCTTCATTCTATCAAAATGTATGGCCAAAAAACCAGCAGGGGTGGGGGGATGGTACATCACCATGCCCACCCACCTGGGTTGTTGCCCTGCCCACTACATGGGAGGAGGTCCATCATGGGGGTGATGTGCTGGCCTCCCGCACCAGGTGACACAAACCCTACTGATGCCATTGCTGTTGCGTCTCTGCCTAACTTGCTCTTCTGTCCTGGTCTCCTTCCAATTGGCCTGTGCTGATGGTAGGTAGTTCTGTATTGGAGTGATTGGATCATTCAGTTATCCCTGATGTAGAGATACAGCAGAATTATTTACTCTCATGAGGAGACAATGTGATGATTCAGGAAAGCAGATAATTCTTACACATTTGTTAAGTTGACCCTTTCTAGTGTAAGATTGCTTTGTGTCTGCAATTTTACTATACAGTGTGGCTTATCTCTCAGATGTTTGACAAAAAAGTGCTGAACATAGCAGGTTCGATGGACTAGTGGTCTTACATTAAGTGGACTTAATGTAAGAGAACTTCATATATATTAATGCATACTTTCCCTAAATTAGATTCTTTTTCCAACAGTTCACCGGAGTCAATTTCAGATAAAGGCATGAGTTCCTTACCATCTCAGAGTTACTAGCTGGAATCACAGCTCTGTAGAGTGCAGAAGTCCAGGCGGATAAACTCACAGCCCAACCCTATCCCCTGCCACCAGCACCAATGCATCTGCACCAAAAAATGAGCACACTTCATCCTATGGTGGGGGCCTACAGTGAAAACATTTTGTAACCTCCTGGTAGACTATCTGATTGCCAATGTGTCGCCTCAGACATACACCACCTATTTGGGGGATAAGATCCAGCATGCACCATTGTTCCTGAATCCACCCCCTTCTGCCTCTTCCCTGCCCCTGCTTCCTCCCCTCTTCCTGCTCAGAAAGGCCACAATCCTCTCATTCCATATCCCTCCCCTTCCACAGCTCACCCTACCAAGGCCAAGGGCTCCAGGAAGACCATTGTTGCCTGACTGCGGCTTGTTTTGCCTTTCCGCACTGCTGAGAGATCTGGAATTATTTTCCCTTTAAAGCCCTGATGTTTGTTGTCATTTCTGTTCAAGGGTGAAAGCATCTGCATTTAAATAACAAAATCTGCCTAAGGAAATTGCTATTTCAATATTATTACAAATACAACTGATGGGGGGAAAATAAGGGTACAGGCTTTTACATGTTAATTTTCCTATCTTTTAGATTGTCCTCAATCTTTGTTGTTTATGTTTTGCTGCAAATATTCTTACCTTTCTAGCTATCAGCATATTCTTTTGTAGGAAAGTTATTGGCACATCTGCTCATAAATATACATAGGGATGCATAGGATTGTTCTAGTTAACAGCTCCGCATGAACATTATACGACTTGATGGGTCTAGATTTCCATGGATCAGAATGGCTTTTGTATTAAAAATTTAATCTGTGTGGATACACTGTGGCATGCACACACATCACATGCAGTGCATTCAGTTGTCTCCCTAGATTCTCTCTATGAGCCCAGCAGCTAACCACTAAATTCCTTACCTTGCATCCTCAAATGTTTCCTCATTAACATTCAAAAATGACACACATGGTAGTATTCACTGTCACAACTTGAAAAAGTAGGACTACATAATTTCTTCTGTGTTGCTTTCTGGACATATAGAGTTTGTCCATATGGGGATAGGGAAACCAGGGACAGGGAAACTGAATTACCTCAGTTTCTCGTATAAAAATGAAGTATCTGTTTACTAGTAGCATATAGCAGCAAGAGAATGTTTAAATGTGTATGTATGTAGACCAAAAAAGGGGGACCCTGCCTCACTTTACCTCCCATCTGGAAGGAGCCCAGTTACTGGGGTTTCCTTAGCAATGAAACCAGCTGCTAGAAGTATGATCAAAAATGCCAGCTAGCCTGGCTGACTCATTTCTTTGCACCAAGTGTGCCTTTCATTAGGCCTGGGTGACACACCAGGAAGCACAGGACAATAGTAATTAGCTCCAGTCAAAGAAAAACTGGCAAATTACTAGAAAAAATAACTGGAGTTATTGTCACCTCAGTCCTTTCCCCCACTATTGTCTATGATGCAGCTGCGCTGATAGTGTGCGCTGCATGGGGGGGGGGGCTCTGCCCAGAAGGCCAACCAGAGGTAAGTAACTTACGTCTACGTTGGCCTTCTGGCTACCTATGGGTCTCCTTGGATCCATGTGAACTTAATGTAGCTGCTGTAAACCTGAGGAAAGAAAGGTTGTGGGAGCAGCCAGAGGAAAAATAGAAAGGATCCCAGTGCAAGTTACTGCCACCCAGACCCACCCCAACCCAAGCAAGCAAGAAATTACTTGCATAGCTTCATTTTTCATCTCCTGGAGTAGGAAGGGAGGGTGGTCAGATGACTTCTATGCATTATGACTGAGACTAGCCAGTTCCTTCTATGGGATTTGAAGGAGTCAAGATTTTACCCTTTGATTCACTAAGGCTGCAACCCGATACACTTATTGTCTGCTTATGTGGGAGTAAGTTCGATTAAACGCAGTGGAGTTTACTTTGAGTAGACATGCATAGGATTGCAATATAAATAAATGGTGGAAAAAACCTAGGTCACCCCTTGAGCCTTTCCTTGTCCCTCCTCAGGTAGATGGACTTGACTGCTGGACTGGGGCGGGGGCAAACAAAATCCCACCAGGTGTTTTCTTCCTGGTCCTTAGGGCTAGGTGTGAGCCACACTGTGCTTCCAGTACACATCTAGATTAAGCATTTCCTGTGGATGTGTAGGTTGCTATGGTCAGAATGGTAAAGCTACACATGCCAAGTCATCCAAGGCAGCAACACACACACATACACACACAGAGAAGCTTTTTACTAGGGTAAAGAGGTCTCATCCACCTCAGTATTTCAAGGTGAATGACATTTCATTGACTAAGCCAGGTGGAAAAGGGGAGAGCTAGGGCAGAAACTTAGTGCAAAATTATTTCAGTTATCAGTGCGCAAAGGTTCTTCATATCCTTTATCTCAGTAATTCATTCTAGAGCAATCCTGCAGGGAAGGCCAGTATCATTTTCCTCATATTACAAATGGCATGGGGGGGCTGTGGCCGAGAGACAATGACTTCCCTAGAGAACTACAGTGGTTTGAGGACTGTAAATGTAAATAGAAGTTATTTGATTCAAAATACCCATGGAGCACTTTAGTGGAGCAGATGATAGGTTATGTTGCAGCTGACTGGCTTTCCAAATTAGATTTGCATGATTGTAGTGATTAGATACAACAAACAAGCTTGAAACAGGAGCTTTATTCTGGTAAGTGGGGGCCACAGCCAAACATCTTTCTCCTCGTAAATAAGCTGATTTTGATAGCATCATGCCTGGGACAAATCTTAACGGCTTTCCTCTCACTCGTTTATAGGATCTCATATTAATGGAAGACTGAAACCATTGACAGGGCACGCACACACTGCCAGTTTAACTGCATTGCCTCTTTCATTTTGAAATAATTGACCACATAAACAATAGCGAGGTCATTATGTCTGAAGTTGAGTAAAGAATGTGGTTAACACTCTTTCAAATTTTTCACCTATCAAAGCTTGGAAGGTTAATTCAATATTACAAACAAGGATCCATAACTCTTCTTAATAGTGTAACTTTGGGCCAGGTCTCTTGTTCGTGTTTCTTTTATTATAAAAGATTTGTAGCCTACCTTGCTCTCAGAAGAGACAGGTGGCTCAGAAGAGAGAGGTGGCTAACAATATAATAACAATACCATAATTCTAAAAAGGATACAAGACAATAGAACAAAAAACATCTAAGATAGCCCAAGGGAAAGAGCAGAGGTCAACTGAAATTAGACATAACTACAAAATGCCTGACAAGACAAATAGGTTTTTAAAGAATGGTGGAAAGAGAGAATAGACACAAGGGGAGCATGTTCCACAAAGATTCCTAGGGGATAATTCCTAGGGGAGCATATTCCACAAACAGTGAATGGACACCATGAAAGTTCTCCCAGTCGTTCCTTCCTAGTGCACTTCAGACAGGCTCAGAATGCTTAAGAGAACACTTCTGGAAAACCTCAAGGCATGGGTAGACTCATGTGGGGACAGGCGTTCCTACAGGCACTTTGGTCCCAGGCCATTTTGGGCTTTAGAGGTCATAACCAGCACTTTGAACTGCACTGGAAACGAACAGGCAACCAACGCTGCTAGTTCAAGAAGGCTATAATGTGATCACAATATCTCACCACTATCAATAATCTTATGCACCATAATGTACCATCAGAAATCAGTGTGCACCATCTTTAGCTGCCAGGTGGTCTTCAAGAGCATCTGATTTATCCCTTGATGCTTGCGGCATCGATTGTTGATTACCACTTAGCGATAAACCATCCTGGATCAAATACCACAGACAGAACGTTCTTGTCATCTTGTATGCAGTGTTTTTAGTTGAATCATTTTAAGTGATTTGTTGCCAGTTGTCAGGTAAAGAGGAGTAACGCAGTGTACGTGAAAGTGTGGACGGACTCCATTAAAAGCATGGCATTTGTGATGCTGAAATGGTTTTGTTTATCTTGAGATGGCTCATTTTCACATTCAGCTTGTCATTCAGTGCTGCAGCCATCAAGTGATACACATGTAAACCAGCCCTAAACCTATTTAGTTTTGTCCTTGGCATAGATCAGAGTGGAGAGGAGGTTTGCTGATGAAATGAATTGATCATTGCTGATGACAAATGGTACAGGTAACTTGACTTTAGGTCATGATAGCAACATTTTATTATTAATGGCTCAAGTGATGGTTTAATTCATTGTGGCACCCAACTGTTCGGAATACTCTGAGGCAGATTCAGGAAAAAAAATCCATTCTGGGTTTTGGAATACACTGGATCCCTGAGTTATTGACATCCAAGTTACAGACAGCTGTGCCAGCACTTTCACACAGGCACAGTCCATCTACTGAGGTGCACTTATGCAAGCACAATAGCTCTGGGCCAGCAGGAGTTGCCTGTTTAGACTTCTATATGTTACTGTTTCTGAACAAGCCTCCGAATGGAACTGGTACGTAACTTGAAGCCTTAGGGCCTAATCATATGAGGGAATTGCACTGCGGGAACTAGCATTCCAGCAGTGCAAGGTTCTTTATGGCTGCCCCCAATTGCAACATGCCATTCAGTGTAGCCAGGCCACCACTGCAAGTGGCTGTGGCCCCATACCTGCAGCCTAGAAAAGAGCCCCGGTGCTAAGTCACTGTGGGAGGCGGGAGGAAGGCAGGTGATGGGGAGAACAGGATGGAGAAGAGGGAGGCTCAAGGCTGGGAAGGGGGTAGTATCAGTAGCAATGGTGCTGGTCTGTTGTAGAAAGATTCAGTTAGTGGAGGCTTACCCTAGGCAAGGGAACAGAAGTTCCCTTACCTAGAAGAGACCTCCAGGACTGCCCTTCCAGCAGGATGCAATGCATGCTCAGGCAATGCAGCAACACTTATGGAGGTCAAGGCTATTTTCTTCCCAAGGTGGGTTCTTTCAGTTGCCCTGTAACTGATGGCCACGTTCTTGCTGGTGGATCAACACGTGTTCAGTGAGCAATACTGATTCTCAAAAAAATGTTGGAGGATGTTGGCTTGTAATGTGAATGCACGTTCAGGCATATAGAATATGAGGATGTATGTGAATGCTGCTTGTCATATGACTAATGTATGGATGTTGGAAAATTTTGCTAGCAAATGATCACATATGACCCCCACTTCACAAACCTGTGGATCAGAATTTTGGAGTCCAAGATTGGTGTCCACCATTTGCATTGTGCTTGTGTTTTCATCCCAGCATATGTTTTAGAATACATGTTTGTGTATGTGCATCTGCATACAATTAAAAGGCCATCCACAGTTACCTGTATGTGCCAGTGTGTTAGGACCGAAACACAGCCTCCATGGGCATCCCATTCTCCCAGTCTGAGAAACACTGCAGTCATTGTTTTGTTCTGCTTTTCTTTAACCCATTTTTGCCTGACCCACAGGTGTACACAATTGGTCCCTGTTGCATATATGCAACGTTGGGCAGAAATTGCTTAACTAAAAACACCTATGCTGATTGGTGAGATGGTTAGATGCAGTTGTTGTCATCATCTTCATCATCATTATCCCTACCATATTTATTTCAGCTCTTTTGTACTATAGTATGTTTTCTTTTGCCTGCTATGTTTGCTCAAAGTACTTTTAAAGGTGCCTAGCAACTTCAGGTCATCTAACAGTACTTTCCATTTATTCCTGCTTGATACTTCCATTGTACTAGTTTTCTTTTCTCTTTACAAAAACTTTTAGCTTTCTAAAGCATATCACGCTGACTGCAGCTATCAGGATAAAAAATGTTTAGAGGATATCTGTTTAATTCTTTGTCTGTCAAGCTCTCAGTCTATCATTATTGTTGTCTTTATTTGGCATTCAGTTGCATATTTCATATGTGACATATGAAGTTGTCTATTCTTTTGACATTCTTGTTTTTTTTAATCTGTACTGCATTTCCATAGTAATATTTATGAATATGACTCCTGTTGCTAGGCTAAGTAATAGGTCTGTACTTCATTGCATAAATCAGAAGGTATAGGATGTATACCAGCAGGTAGACATATGAGGCAAGAGACATCAAATTGGAATTAATTGCTCAAAAAAAGCCTCTTTTCTCCAAGGCTCATACTTCGAAGTCACAAAACCAAAATAAAATGAGCTGCATGCTTTCATGGAGGACAAATCTGAGTTGTGGAAATGTTAGTTAAATGGAAAGAGCAGTGACAGGGCTGGGAGAAGCTTTCAAGCTCTGTCATGCTCCCTGATATATCATTTGGAGAACGTTGGTGGTGAACATCACAATGATCTGGAAAACAATGCAATTTGTTTCCATTAAAAAAAAAAATTGCCTGCATCCACTATGGACTGAGTCAGCAAAAGACTTTCCTATCTCAAATTTTGTCTCCTGTGTCACATATTGCAGCCCAAGTACCCAAAGGAAGGCATTGAGATGCCAGTCTTCACCTTCTGAACCTTGTGTCTGGTAAAGCCTATCGTGATAATGATCTTCTTCATGCTGTATTGAGATGGAATATTGGGAGCTTGCATCTGGATTTATATTTTGGGCAAAACAAACTGGAACCACTGTTTTAATTGCAATCAGAATTGCATCAAAGCCCCCAGAATGTGGTTGGGGCGTGCAGGTGATAAAATTTTAATTTAATTTTAGTTTTTACTGAATTTAGAAGGCTGGTTTGAAGGTTTACTCTTTCACCCAGACACCAACCATTCTCAAGTTTGCTATCTAATTCTTCCTCATTCTCAAATGGTGACTGATCAAGAAACTGGAAATCAGCAGGTGGACAAAGTATAGAGAGATACTACCACTGGCAGCCAGCAGGAGTTAGAGGGCGGGCATCCCATGTTCTAAAAAGCATTGGTGGACATGTCTGAAGAGGGGTGAAATAGATCATGCAAGTGGTGGGCAATGTGTGACCACAGGGTGTAGTGTGGCTTTGTCCTTTGTGGGGAATTATTAGTATGAGAGGACCCAGGTGAGTCACAACCCAATCCTGAGCTACCCAGCACCCGGAGGATCAGCGGTGCCAAAATGGCTGCTGCTGCATCCTGTATGTGCCGGGCAGTCATTGGTGTCTCAAGGTAAGGGTGCAGTTTCCTGCAATGGGGCTACGCAAGTCTGTGACAGCTATTTTGCCCATGCAGAGTTGAGAGTCCCAATGTCAGGCTGGAAGGCCCAATGCGGGTCTCAGGGTAAGGAGGAGCAGAGCAGGGAGTGCCTTACGGCACGTTTGCGACACTCTATGCTGACATAGGTCCAGCGCCAGGAGCTCAGGATCCTGGCAGATATCAGCATCTTATGTCACAATGGCCAGTATCTCTTTCCGCTAGGCAGCATCACCAGCCTGAAGTCCCAATGGCCAATCTGTCTCCTTCAGCTGGGCAGCATCATCAGCACAAGGTCACAATGGCCAGGCTTTCTCCTTCAGTTATTGCAGGGCTCCTACTTAGAGGTGAGTTCCCCAGGATGGCCACCAAAAGAGATAGCAGTAGGGGGTGGGCACAGACAAGCTGTCACCCCAGATATAGCAAGACAACAACTCTCAGAGTCTCCCAGAGGTTGACACCATTTGGAAGGCAAGCTGGCAAGCTGCAGATGAGCAGAAGAATTACAGGCACTGGTGTGACATTCCAGGAGCAGCAGAACTTCAGCTTTCAGCTTGCATCCCATAGGAAGCTTATAAGGAGAAAGACTTCATGGCAAGTGGTGAGCACAGGAGCATCAAAATGTGAGAGAACTGAATAAAGAAGACAGGGTAAATTGACCCGTTGAGTTGAGAACAGACAGAAAGGTGTGCATAACCTGCAGTGGCAGTGCTCGCCCTGGGTGGATAGCCACCCCAAGTGGCAGGGTAGCTCAGGGAACCGCATCAGTGGCACTTTCAGGAACAGTAGCTGTTAGAGAAGGAAAAGGATTAGGAAGTGTAGAGGATAGGGAAATCCACACCGATAAACTGAGACAGGGAAAAGATTTAAGTGGGGGATGGGGGACGGGACAGAACAGCATCTAGTTAAATCTAAGGAAGAAGGATTGAAGTAAAGTGTAAAAATGAGTGGCTTTGAAATGAGGGCATGATATGGGAAACAGTCACTGGAGGGGGAAAATTGCCAGGCTTTGGGCTCATAGAAGTAACAGCAGACTGGAGCTCAAATCAACAGGACCCTGTAGTAATACCTTCCTCACTTTTCTTCTCCCCAGTGCCGCTGACTGGGAATTGGCATATTATGTGGCACCATCAAGCATAGCTTCATGACAGAATTTCTCTGTGCGTATCGCAGAGTTGGCGAGTGCATTTTTAGTGCCATGATTCTTGTTCGCCCCTCCCTCTGCTCAGATTTCTACATCATTTTGCTTCTAGCCTCATTGTAGACAGTGAGGCAATACTAAAATGAATTTGCTTTCTTAGTTAATGCAACGACTAAAATAAAATTGACCTATTTACTGCCTAAGCCTATCCCCCACCACAGTGAAGCATGCAGCCACACCATGGAGATGCATACTGTATGCTATGGTAGGGCATGATTGGGAGACCTGCAAGACGTAAGGGAAAATATTTAAAGCTGGCATATGTCCAAAGAAAGGTGGAAGTAGGGCAGGAAGAAAAATGGGGTGTAAGATCCAGTGTGTGCAACTGATAACAAATCCACCCCCTTCCTCTCTGACCCTCCCTCCAAATGCCCCATTACTCCCTCTCTCTGCCCACAGCCCGCCTACGTACCTCCTCTAGTGACGTGCATAGGCTCTTGCCGACGATTCATGCTGGTGGCCCTGTTGCACAGGTCGGCCAGAGAGGGCCTTCCATTGACTGAATGCTGGTTCCAAAAATGGAAGGAGCCCATAGGATTGGGCCCCTAGTTTGGTTATTGTATTAACTAAAAGTAAATGCACATTCTTGGTGTATGTTAACTGTTACACATTTGGTTATGGTGGGAAGAGCATGCAAACTTGCATCAGGCAGCCTCCCGGTCACAGAAGCCTTTGATTATTTTAATTCATTTGTTTATTATGGAATAGTACTGTGTCTTGGTCTATCTGTACTCTTGAGCAATGACTCCTCCCTAACTCTATACGAGTTAATGAGCGAGAGTTGGGAAGCAAAGGTGTCTCTGCTAATTAATTTCTGGTTACCTGAGGCACCTTGCCCTGATGATATCTTCCAATGACTATACAGTACATCATTTGTCCATCACCCTCATTTTGCTTTTGCTGTAATGAAAGTAAACCAAACTTTAGACATTGTTTTGCAAGTTCTGACATATAAGCATTTATTGTAATGGGATTTTGCTAAGTAGCATTGCTACCTGGAATATTTTTAGCATTGTCCTTTTTAACACCTCATTTACAAATGTCTGTCCCTAGGCTGAGCCTGCAGAGCTGAAAGAACAAGTCATGGGTTGTGACAGCGTGATTCATATGTTTTATGAATTTGTTGGTTTTTTTGTTTAAGATCTTGAGTTGATGGTGGCCTGGGCTGGCCAAGACTTGATAGAGATCTCCTGATCACTGCCTCTGATCATCTTTGTGAAGTACAGCCTCTCCTTGCACGTATTAGCTTTAGTGAGCAAAGTTAGTGAGCCATTTAGGATCCGACGAAACAAAAAATACTCTTTAAGGTTGCGCCAGAAGCCTCAGAAGACTTTTCAAGTGCCTCGGAGCGCTGCACTGGGCTTTGCCTGCGGAATGGCTCCAACAGGTGGGAGGAGGCGGCAGTGATGGGGTGCAGTGGATGCAGCGCCTGGGGCTTTTGCTGCTCCTGCCTCCCCCCCCCAGGCCCGCCACTGGTGGATGTGTAAAACCCTCCTAAGAAATATTTTTAGTCCTATCAATTCCTTTTACTTTTCTCAAAATTCTCCTTTAAGTGAAATTTGGTGGCCAATCAAAATACAGGTCACCTTTGCTCAATGAATATGTGGAATGTGTCTTTATCAGTTCTAGACATGACATCCAGTGCTAAAGAAAGGAACATAACATAACTGAACTGGCAACTTAATGTTGCATAAATGTTTACTTTGGACCCAAGCAGTGGCATCGCTAAGGGGGTGAAGGAGGTACAGACTGCACTGGGTGATGCACTCGGGAGGGGGGAACACCACTAGTAGCCAAAAATGTGAAAATCTTGGCATTTTCAAATAATAACCTCATGTTATATATCATTTGATGTGAAATTACATGTAGAATGCAGTGAAACAAGCCACGTTGAAATACCTGTCTTCTATCAAAGGTTATGGCCAAATAACCAGAAAAGGAAAACACAACTGCCTTATGTAACAAAAAGCAGATTTTCTTAATTCAAAACTGAGCAATGAGACTGATTTTCTGAGAGCCAATGAGGCTATTACAACACAGTGACCACTCTGATCAGTACAGAATTAAGTCCTATTTAGATTATTTATTTAATTAATATATATTTTTAAAATGTTTCACAAAGCAGTGGTTATGACATTGTGTGCAGTGGATGAATGGAAAGGAACACAGCATTGCAATTGCTGACCCATCCCTTAACTTTGGTATTTTCAGCTGAACTTCTGAACTAAGGCCCAAATCCTAACCAACTTTCTAGCACTGGCATAGCTATGCCAATGGGACATGTGATGCACTCATGAAGGCCTCCTCAAAGTAAGGGAATGTTTGTTCCCTTCCCTTGGAGCTGCATTGCCCCTATGTCAGTTCTGGAAAGTGAGTTAGGATTGCACTCTAAGTCTACTTGCTTCCAGTTTGTACCCAATTTGCCTTTCTTCATGGGACTGAGAGTCTTGGCCTTTCCAGGGTTGCCCCTTCTGTGTACAGAGGCTACATATATCAAGCTGTATACACAGAGTTACTGCTCAGAAGTTTGGCAGAGGTTATGAAGGGCAGGTCCACTGGCTATGTTCCCACTCACCCATATATATTCAGGGTACGAAGAATCACCATTGGAATAGGACAGTTAAGGCTGTTAAACTTGATGGGGAGCAGAAAACAGAAGTCTGCTAAAGTAATGGAACTGAATTCTGAGAAAGGGGTTCTATAGCTAACATGTTCTTTTCTTTTCTTTTTTTAAGCAATTAAATGTATGGGGCATAACTGACTGCCCCTTATGAACAGACATGATAAAGATAAGGTGTCTGAATTTCAAAAAAGAATATATTGACTTTTAAACTGAGAATATAGATGCTGTGGAATTGTAGCACTGCAGGTTGAATATGATGATAATAAATATCCCAGAAAATTCTGAAGGCAGAAATGCTGACACTATTGCAAGCAAATCTACTTAAAGAATTATTAAGCACAAGAAAATCTTCCCTCTGGAGCATCAGAGAGGAAACTGCATCAGGTCTTAATGGGACCATCTAATCCAAGAGTCTGACCCCAGTTGCCTTCTCAGCAAAATATCTGGACAAATAGATTAATTTATGAAAAGTCAGGGAAAGTTGTGAAATGTGTTGGAATCAAACAAAGATGTATTTCTCTCCAGACTTTTTACTTTGCTCTTTTGAAAAGATGACAGATCTGTAGAGATAAAACCTCAGCTCTTGTCAGCTTATAAACCATGCATTAATCAAACATAAATGGAAGCAATGGAAACATTTTTCACTTGCAGCTTCCAAATGTTTTGCTTTTTTAAAAGAATCATAAGGACAATAATCCATCAAAGGTTTAACTGAGGCATAAATTTGGTGCAACTTTTAAATGGATCCCCCCCCCCCCAAATAATTCACAGTGTGCAGTCAGTGGTCGCACTAGGGTTCATGTCACCTGGTGCGGGATGCCAGCGCTTCACCCCCCCATGCAGTGGGTGGGGCAACACCCCAGGTGTGGCCGTGGTGATGTGCCATCACTCCACCCCCACTGGTTTTTGTCTGTACCTTTTGATAGAACAAAGATAGACCACATTCTGCAAGAAATTGATATATAACATGATGGTACTATTCCTCCAAACTGATTTTAGTGATTTTGGTCACTAGTGGTGTCACACACCCCCAAGGGTGTCAACTTACTAACACCTTATTGCAGCAGTTCTCAAACCTTTAGCACTGGGACTCACTTTTTAGAATGACAATCTGTCCAAGACCCACCAGAAGTGATGTCATGGTGGAAGTGATATCATCAGGCACATTAAAATCAGGAGGGCAGGAGGTCTGGTCTAGAGGGTAGAGCCTCCATTTGCCTGAAGATTAACATCCACAAGGTCACCAGTTCGAGGCCACCGTGCGACCTTGAAGCAGCTGGCAAGCTGCAGCTGAGCTGTTCCATCTGCTCGGAGCGTGGGAGGATGGAGGCCAGAATGTTAAACCAGATTGGAGTGTAACACCTTGAATGTAGTGGTTCTTGAAAGAAAGAACCTTCTTTCAATTTGTAAAAATCCCTGCGTGGATTTAATAAGCCTGCCTATGTAAACCGCCTTGAATAAAGTCTTGAATAAAGACCAAGAAAGACGGTATATAAATACTGTATATTATTATTATTATATTATTATTAAAATCAAGAAGTATAAATAATTAAAGTAAAACAAATAATTAAATAAGCAGAAGCCATCCTTGTCCACCAAGTGAATTTCTTCTGTAGCCTGCCTGCAATAACACCCCCACCTCCAAAATCAGTAAGGTTTTCAGCCCTACCCAGTGCCCAGTTCAATTTAAGAACTTCTGTTTAAACCAGATCACTGTCAGGATCCACCTGGCTTTGCGCATCTCAAAAAAGTTCACCTTATCAGCTGAAGCCTCTGTTTTGATCCTTTTTAGTGGGGAGTGGGGGAGGTTGCCTTCTGGAGCATTTGTTGAGCTCCAGTTTCCATCAGATCAGGACCATTCTGTTGGCTTCACATTCCCCTTTGCCTGGCCTGACCACCAGCCAAGGCACGTTTGTTTACTTGCAAGTAAACTTGATAGTGAGGCTTAGTCTCGCTTTCCATAGGGCTCAATATATTTGTCTGCTTGGAGGAAGGGACTTCCTTCTCAGGTGTTTTGGGGGGCTGCATTCATTGGATCAGGACCATTCTGATGTCATTGGATTCCTCTCAGTCTGCCCTTTCTGATGGACTAAGGCATGTTCGCCTACTCGTGAGTAAACGCGCGATACGGCTCAGTTTCACTTTCCATAGGGCTCCATGCATTTTTGTCTCCATTTTTTTGGCCATAACTTTTGATAAAAAGGAAATATTTCACTCTGGGTTTTTGCATTGCATTCTGCTCAAAATTCCACATCTAACGGTATATAACATGATGGGGTTACTCCTAACCACTGTGATTTTTGCATGTCACCCCCAGTGCGCGTCACCCCCCCCGTGCACATCATGCAGTGAGGCCCGCACCCCCGTAGTGATGCCACTGTGTGCAGTAGATACATGAAAGGTATCTTTGAGTCTCCTGGTCTCAGATATTTTATGATTTATTTTCAAACTATAGGTGAGTCCCTGTTGCAAAGGGTGCAGGGAACCTGAAATGGGGCACAAATGATATGAGAATGAACCTGCAGAAGCCCAGTTCTCTCACACTGCTTCTGCCTCACTCTCCCTCCTTTGTGCATGACAGAAAGATATTGAAAGCTTCTGCTTCTAACTATACTTGGTTGACAAACTAGGATGTCAAATTGTGATTCAGTCCTAGTTGGTTTTAAATAACTATAGTCTCACAATTCTCCAAGTAAACATTTTTGCCTTTTCGGCTCTCACCTATCCTTCTTGTAAAAGGAATTAGTTTGTGGAATTCCTAGCGTGTAATTAGTTTGTGGAACTCTTTGCCACAGGAAGTAGTGATGGCATCTTACCTGGATGCTTTAAGACAGAATTGGACAAATTTCTGGGGGAAAAGGTTTATTACAGGTTACAAGTCATAATAGATATGTGCAAGCTCTTGGTTTTAGAGGCAGGCTGCCTCAGATTGCCAGATGCAGGGGAGGCACCGGGACACAGGTTGTGTCTGTTGTCTTGTTTGCTCCCTGGGCATTTGGTGGGCCACTGTGAGATACAGGAAGCTGGACTAGATGGGCCTTTGGTCTAATCCAGCAGTGCTCTTCTTATGTTCTTATGTTCTTTTAGATTTGCTTGGGCCCAATTTAAACATCATCTGAATGGTCAAGTTGCTCCAATAACATTAGAAAAGTCTGCCTGTGTGATTAGGGCAAGTTGTATGGGGGGAGAGAAGGAAGACTTTTTTTTTTTTAAGCATTGCTGGGGTATTGTGAGAGAATTCATGGGATGGCGGCAACCACACAACTCAGGTAACGTTTGAATTGGGCCTCATTTTATCACTCATCCGGCCCATAGTCTATGTCTTATTCTTCCATTGGTTTTTAAGGATATATTCCAAATCCCCTTTCAAGAAATATCTTTTCTTTAAAAGGAATGTAATTCCTTTTCACTCTTTCCCTTGAAGATGCTGCTATTTTTGAATACAAAAAGTTTAGAAAGGCTCGTAGTGGATGAAACTGCAATTTTTAATCACAAAAGACAGTATATTCTATTATCCTTATCCAGATTTGATGCTACTAGGTCAGTGGTTCCCAAAGTCTTCCTCAGCAATTGGAAACCAGAAGTGATTTCCAATCAAATTTTTTACACTTACACAGGCTTGGGAAGCCCTGTATAAAGCTTCATGGGGCTCCCTGCACCCTGCCCCTGCCCTGGCAGCAGTGCGATCCTGGGGATTGAAATGCTGCCATCCCCCTGCCCCTTAAGGGGCCAGAGCAGAGCGCTTCCCTGGATGGTCAGTTGCAACCCATGAGTCTGGGAATCACTGTGCTATGTAGTTCTCAGTCTCATCTTGATGGTACATCTGACTACTCTTAAGTTAATTTCAGAAAATATATTTGTACAGTGTGTAAAGCAATCAAATGTCACATATATAGCCTGTGGTAGAATTCTGTTTCAATTGTACAACTGTCTTTCTAAAATTATTTGTTGAAACTTGATTTCCCTGTCTGTTTATGGATACTGAACAGTGGAATGCTACAGCCATTTCAGTTTACTGGCTTCCTGCAATTTATTTGTGAAACCATGGACAGTAAAATCATGGTAATCAACACTGCACTTTAAAAACTGAAGGGGAGCATAGGCTGTACAAATCTTTCATTTAATTTGTGTTAGTTTTAATATCTGTTAACCACCTAGGACAGTTTGTAGAAAAAAATTCTCTGTGCATGATGCTGAACAGGAACCCTTAAAAATATACAGCATGGCCCAGCCAAAATTTACTATTTCTAAGAATCAAATTAGATGCAACTTTAAAAGCCATTCCTCCCCAACGTTGCATATTCGCAACAGGGAACCAAATGTATACACCTGTGAGCCGGGCAAAAATGGGTTAAACATGTATGACTTTCTGGGTTATTTTTTATCATTTAATATTTTTGCAATTGCAAGGAGGTGTGATTTTAATCAGCATCATGGTATATTTACACACAAGAGCGGTGTATGTGTGAGAGAGGGGGGGAGGTGTTAAATTAACACATTTTTTAATTTAGACAGAGTGAGACAGAACTGTGAGTTTGATGAATGCACACTAAGGTGATGTTGGATTAGTGGTTTTCTTTCCTGTTCCTAGGAGCCTTGATTGCTTCCAGTGTGTTTATTTTAAAAATATACAGATTTTTTTTTTTCTGTCTGAGAACAGCACTCTCTAAGATGGCCAACAATAAGATAAAATCAATGCATGTTAAACATAGTATGGATTTTAAAAAAGCAGCGGCAAAAACTGTGAGGGAACCATGATGTAAAATATACACTCTCCAGTCCTAGGATTTTCCTGCTGCTGTGGCTCTTCCAGTATTTCTCATCAGAGGTGACCATGGGGAGACAAATGACCCTATTCTGCAAATTTTTTTTTTCTTCCTCTAGTCAGTGGGATATTCCTTCACTTACGCAGCTCGACATTGTGCAGCTCCTGGCTCTTAGTGTTCTGTTGTCAAATGGAAACTCAACTCAGTAGTGTTGTCCCTGTATGTCTCTGCTCTCAGCCTCTTAAGTATTGTAATAAATTGCCCCTGTTCAGACTGAACTGTTCAGTCAGATGCTTAGTGGAAGTCGGACTCTCTTCCTGTACTTTAAAATACATTGTTCGACGTTTATGAAAAGCAATCTATTTAAATGGGAATCCACACCTCTAACCAGCGCCCTCCCACCAAACAATATTAATCGTAAACATCCTCTACTGGTTCATAATAACTGAAGAGAGATAAAGTAGAAGCAGGACAGGTGGCTGATTTACTGCCTAAAGTGGCATCACTGGGGGGTGCGGGCCGCACTGGGTGATGTGCATGGAAGTTGGTGACACTACTACTGGCCAAAATTTTTAAAATCTTGGTATTTTTGAATAACACCATCATGATATATTAATCAATGCATAATTTTATGCAGAATGCAGTAAACCAATCTGTGTTGAAATATCTCTATTCTTTCGAAAGTTATAACCAAAAAACAAGCAGGGGAGGGGCAATGGCACATCACCACACCATCACCTGTGTTGTTGCTCCGCCCACTGCATGGAAGGAGGTTCATCATAGGGGTGACACGCTGGCCTTCTGCACTGGGTGACACAAACCCAAGTGACGGCACTGACTGCCTGGCTACTTTTAACTGGGAACTTACTTCAAAAGTAGCCAGACAATACAGACCTGGCGAAAAGGGAGATCACCTTTTGCACAAGCTCTGTTGAAAAGAAAGGGACCTGTGCGTGATTGCTACTGTGTGCTTGCCCAGTTCCCATTTGTAGCAAATGGGATGGAAAACCTCCCAGTGGGCTGTGCTCCAAAGCTTTTAGAACTATGAGCCAGCTGACATTTTGAAATCTGCTCAAGCATAACATAATGTAGGTGGAGGGCCAGGAGAAACATAAATGGACTCAAATGAAAATCTCGAGTGGATGGCCATTGACTGACTTAAACCTGTTTTGTTCTTGCCAAGTAAACAGCAAAAGGATTGGGGTGCATCTTTCTAATGTTATTAATCCCTGTGGCCTTGAATCCTAAGAAGAGTCCTTGGTTCCACGGTTCATTTTCCAGAGGTTATGAACTTTCTGTACAGTTGCTCCATGGTTCTTATTTCTCTCTCTCTCTCTTTCCCCCTCTCCCTGAATAATGATACAGGCACAATAACTACACAAAAGTGCATTCTTCTTTTCAACAAAAACTTCTCCCAGAAAGTAATCAAAGGCCATAGGTGTGACCTCTGAGAACCTGAGCATTTGGGCTTCTGAAATATTCATCCTGAAAATATGGTGCTTCTTCTTTTTTTTTTTTTTTTTAAGCAAGCTACCGTTTAAGAATGGGGAGAAATATCTGGAAAGAACTGATATTGCTCTTATTGATGGAAGGTGGCATTGTTCCTGCACGACTTGATCTCTCTTTCCCCCCTCATAACTGAACATTGTCTAGATTGCTTCTAAGAACTAAGCATGGAAGTGACATAGCACAAGTAAGTTATTCTAGGGAAGCGATTCTCAAACTCTCTGGTTTCTTGCAGAGTTCTGGCAAACCGGAAGTCACTCCAACCAGATTGGAGCAATAAGTTGCTTGGGGGGGACCCACAGAGGGGGCTGCGGGCCTCTCAGAACCTCTCCAAGGTTTGCTGACCCCTCCTCCAGTAGGGAGACAAGTCTCTGGGTGCCTGCAGTGCTGCAATTGCTGTGGCGCTGCTGGGGCACCCATTCACATCCTATGGTTGGTTGTGACCTACCAATTTGACAACCAGTGTTCTAGGGCAACGCAACTTGACTGCATGCATTTTCCAGTGGCAGGTGCTACTGCAATGCCAACCCCCTTTGTGCATTCATTGTATGCACCACAATGTCTGAACAGGGGTATTTTTGGCACGCAATGCTGTTGAATAGTTGACTATTTTCTGTTCTGTTCAAAAGATCCCATGGCCATGTCAGAATCAAAGTAGTCAAAGGATGGTCAACCAGTCTAGCACTCTCAAATTTGCAAGTAAAATGTCACATTTAAAATCTTGAATGGAAAGCCATTTACATGTACAGTAGTGATTCAATGTGTGGATAAGCAACCCAAACGTATTCTCCCCCATGCGACATTATGCGTGTCAAAACAGGCAGCAGGGTGTGCTTTGGGGGGAGGACTGATTGGGGGAAGGTGTTAGAGAGATAAGGGAAAATACTTTCCTTTGCTCCTCCATAAGCCCTCCAATCAACTATATAGCTGGTGCAAGTCCACAAAGAGAAAGGGGGTATTCTGGGAGAGTCCGAATAGCATCCCAGCACATCACTTGTGCCAGGAAACATCCCCTTCCTCTCCCAACATGCCTTCTTCCTCCCCCCCCCAGTCCACTCAGGAGTGTCCTCACCCCCTGTCCAATCTTAACTATTACAGACACTTGGGATAGGAGCAGGTTTAGGGCCCAGTTGTATCCACCTTTCCAGTACCAACGCAGCCACAATGCAGCCCCTTATCTTACCTTTCTTACCAGGCCTCTGTGAATGCCCTTCCACTGTTGGCATGGCTTTATCAGCACTGGAACACTGGATAGGATTGGGCCCTTAGTCTCCTTCACACAGAAGTCTTTCCTTTCCCTCTGCTTCAACCATGCTATTATGCCCATCACAATGATGGGAATGTTTTGCTGGTGAAAACTATGCATTTGTGTGCTTACTTCATACTTAAAATGAAGCCAACTTTATGCCTACTCTGCAAATATCTCTAAAAGTCTGTGGTATGCTAATGTAGTGAACTCTGAGCCCAATCCTGGGCTCAGTGCACCAGCTCACCACTGTTGCGCACTGTCACAAATGTGCCATAATGGACGTTTGCGGGCCCTACCTCCAGGCAAGTGCCAGTGGTAGCCAAGTGCTGGCTGGCGCAGGCTACTGCCTGCGCGCATCCAACCTCCACTGCTTGGTGGTCTCACGGACTGCTGAGCAGCGGAGAGGTAAGCAGAAGGTACGGGGGAGGCTGGCGGCTGGCAGGGAGAGGGCAGGGAGGAGGCGTTATGGGGAGGTGGGAGAGGGCAGGTGGAGGCATGCCTGGGGGAGGGAGCGGGGAAGGAGGGAGGCAGGACCGGTGGAGAGTTGCTCCTCTGGATCCAGAGCCTCCGTGTTGGGCTAGCCACCCTACATGGAGGCTCTTGATTCCCTGCCGACCTTTTTGTTGGTGGTGAATCGAGTAGGCCCATTGCGGGGCTACTCTCTTTACCTAGGGGAGGGGATGAAAGTCCACTTCTCCTGAGGAGCGCCCGGCAGCTGCCAAGTGTGCAGGGTGCAGCGGCAGCCATTTTTGGCAGCTCAGGATTGAGCTGTCAGTGAAGGCACTCAGAAGCAGCATTATTCCAATGGGTGTGGTTTTTGGCTTTTTATTGTTTTAAGGGAAAAAGGAATTTATTGTGTCTATGTTAGAGGTTGGTCCCTCACACCCCAACAGGCACGCATTTATTCAACTGCAATGCCTGGATTTGGGGTGCTTTGGTAATGCAGAAATCATCACCAATACCAGAGGCATTGGATTATTAATCATCTAAATACTGATATTTATTTGTTAAATTAAGGGAATCTCTATTATTACATTATATAAGTCAGGCATGCCTGCTACAATTAGTTTAGCATTGAAGTACTGATTAGAAATGATGAACTATCTTCTCCCTTCAACCAAATCTGGGGATTGAATGTTGCTGCAACTTTCCTGATTCCGTTTGCTCCCCCCCCCCCCGCCCCAGGTGCCTAAATATAAATAGAATTATTAGGGGATTATGCAGTAAATTATGTGCTGTGCCTTGGAATGGCACAATATATGATGCTGACTCTGTGTGGGGAGGGGGGGTTGTATTTGTGTGTGCATCTTTGGGTGGAGGGAATGCATCCTTTTTGCTATGATAAGTGAGTCTCTAGCTGCAGGTTTTCTGGTGACATATAAACAGCCTATTTGGCATTTCTTTTGCTTTTCTACTGTTCAGAGAAATTTGTCAGTACTTCCAGCGCAGATCTTTCTCAGCATTACTAGTATGGAGTTCCTAATATTTTGCAAAATAGAACATAACATTGGGAGTGAAAGTAATTGTATATTTTGCATTTTTGATTCTTCATGTGCATCATAATTAAACCTAGCATTCTTGATTTTCAAGACTTTCTAAAAGTTTAGCAGGAAGAGAACAATAACAGATACATATTCATCACCATTATTAACAATGGTGAACAATGCTCCCTGTAAGGAGTCTGAACCACACTGCACCCAGGTGGGAACCAGAGCTTCCAGTGGAGGCAGAAGCATTTCTGGAGTGAACCCAGGACCCAAAGTCTTTCTGGTGGGTTCCAAATCAGCTCTAGTAATAAAATTGAGGGTTTCAATTCAAAGAAGGGGAGTAGTTTTGCCTCCTCCCTGCCTTGGATGTCTTGGAATATACTGTAGCACAGAGGTTCTCAAACTGTGGGTCACGACCCACTTGGCAGGTTGTGATTCAATTTCTGGTGGGTTGCGAGAAGCTGGCGGCCGCCATCTTGAAAAAGGGCAAAATGAAGTAGGCAGTGCCATTTTGAAAAAGGGCTAACAGACCCTGGGGGCCCCATAGGCTTCCAGGCACAGAGTAAAAAAAGCCTAAGACCCTTAGGCTTCCAGGCACAGAGTAAAAAAACAGAAAGAGCGACTTGCACATGCGCAGGGTGGGCAGCGTGCTGCTTTTCCTTTGTGAGCATGCTGCTGCCCAGCCCCATTTGAAGCCGAGGAGAGCGTGCCTGGAGATTTTCGGGTGCATGCTCCCTCATCATTGGGGGGTGCAAGCCCATTTGTTTGGCTCCCTTTTAACCTTAGGCAAGTGAGAGGGAGCGTGGAGAGGCGCCCTGGGGTGGAGCCCGTGGGTGGCAGCGGAGGCTGCAGTGCCCTTACCTCTCCTGGCTGAGCCTCTCCTCTCACCTGAGTGTGTTGGTCCCTGCTCCATCACCAGGTGTGCCGGTGTGCCCCTTGCCTGCTGCTGCTGGTGGTGGTGGTCCTCACAGCCCCCCAACCCACCCCTCCCTCCCTCTGTGAAGCTGACCCCGCTGCGCCCACTGTGGCGCGGACCCCTCCCACATGGCAGGCTTGCCCCCACCCCCTCTTCTGAGCATGGAGCCCTGTCCCCCATTTGCTTGCATTTTGCCAACCAGGCTATCATGGAGACCCCCAATCGTTGAACCTCGCTACCTCTCCCAGCCAAGACAAGTGGGCGCTCCCTCCCAATGTAGCTACCCCACTGTTTGGTTCCTTTTAGCAACTGGGAGGAGAACAGTAGGGCATCCCTATCTTCCTTCTTTAGCTGTGAAGGGGATGCTCCACGCCCCCCCCCCCCACTTCTCTGATGCACACCATTGAAAGTAGTCAGATATGATGCTTCTCTCCAAGTGCCTTGGCCATCTCCTCTGCACTGAGCATATGTCTGAGAAGCCACAGACAGGGGGTTGGACTCGATGACCTCTTACTTCCAGCTCCATGATTTTGATGATCTTTGGGTTTTTATGTGAAATTGACTGAAAATAAAGTCAGTGTGTGTGGCAGAGAAGCATTTGGAATCTTCAGGGTAATTTGTGAAATAGGGTATGTTACTGATGATGGGAATGGTGGTGGTTGTCCTGGCAGCTGAGTGATTTCAAAGCCCACACTCCTTGCTTGTATCTCTGGTTCAATCTTCAGAGAACTACAGCTCTGCCATGGTCTTTCACCATGGCTGAACCTTTGTATTTCTTCCACTTCTTTCCCTCTTTCCCTGTTCCTTTCCCTTCCCACTACTGCCAAATCGCCAGCTTCTGAGCCGCAATATTTTCTCTTGTTATTTACAGTTTGAGTTCCTAGGTAAGAACAATGATGTCACTTCCTGCTTGTTGATATCATGTCCAGCCATGATATCACTTCCAGGTTGATGACATCACTTCCGGTGGGTCCCAGACAGATTGTCATTCTCAGAAGTGGGTCCCGGGCTGAAAAGGGTGAGAACCACTGCTGTAGCAAGTACCCCACCAAGTCGTATCCAAGTAATGTCTAATTCCTCTGAATTGTGCTAGATTAGCATTTCCCATTCTTCATCCCCCGATGGACCACTTCACATGGTTCACCTATCAGAGGTACCACCAGAAGAAACTGGTGATGATGTCATGATGATGTCAGATGTTATGCAACAAACACTGGTAAGAGGCTCAGGGTGGGTGGAAGGACTTTTTCAAGCGTGTAAAACCTGCACACTAGAGCTCTGTCCACTGAGCAGACTCTCCTACCACTGTTTGTCAAATTACGGTCTTTCTGCCAGGTGGTGGGTGTCCAGGGATGCCATGCATACCACCAGATATGGATACTACTCTGAACACCACCTCACATACTACTGGTGGTACGTGTTCCACTGGTAAGTGTACATGTTCCACGGTGAAATGCAGTGCTAGATGGCTTCCTCACCAGCCAAGGGTTCTCTGATGCAAAACAGCAACTATGTTCTTAACACAGGCACCAATTCTTTCAATGCCTTGCACTTTAACAGTAACAAACTCAACTGTCTTGATAGGTTCGTTGTCTTGAGTAAATATTACAACCCACCTGTTGGCTCAGAAATATTCCTATTTTCTGTAGTATAAATTCTGGACCTTGTTTTGTGCAAAGGCATGCCAAATTTGATACGGTAAGCAACATTTAGAGAATAATTTTTGAGTGCAGAGGCCTCATATTTCAACCAGAAACTCAATATTAATGAAGTTGGGCAGTAGTCCTGTCTGAAAGGCATTTGTCTTTTTCTCATTATTTCATTTTTGTTTTTAAGGCCTTGTTTCTATCATGATAAAGCAGAATTACTTTCACTTCACTTCCCCAACCTGTTGTTCAGCACTATGTTAAAACAGGCTTCGGGCCTGCCTGACACAACAGGCATTTCTTGCTCTGCATCTGAGGCTGGGTTATCTGCAGGGCAAGCTAATGAAAATTTGACACCTGAGGCAAAATCCTAGTGGTGCTTTTCCACACAGTAAAATAAAAAAGTTAATACATGACTTTTGAATGGTACCCAAATGCTGCCACCCGAAGCGACTGTCTCATTACCTTTTGGCAATGCAAGCCTTGGTAATTTAAATCTTCCAAAAATATTTTTTGTATTCCGCAAGTGCTAGGAAGTGTAGCAAATTGAGCTTTGCTTATCTCCAGAGCAATGGAGGTTATCCTTTTGTAGGCTCCTGAGAGCATAAGAAGCCACTTCTAAGTAAGAACGTAAGAAGAGCCCTGCTGGACTAGTCCAGAGGCCCATCTATTCCAGCTTCCTATATCTCGCAGTGGCCCACCAGATGCCTCAGGAAGCATGACAAGGCAAGGCACCTGCATCCTGTTGCCACTCCCTTGTATATTGCATTCAGATATAGCTTACTTCTAGAACCAGGAGATATACCGATCATGGCTTGTAACCTGTGATGGAATTTCCCTCCATAAAATTGTTCTATCCCCTTTTAAAGGAATCTAAACCAGGTGCCATCACCACATTCTGGGGCAAGGAGTTCCACATATTAATTACATTTTGGGTAAAGAAATGTTTTCTTGTATATGTTCTAACTCTCCCAACATTCAATTTAAGTGGATGCCCCCGGTTCTGGTGTTGTGTGAAAGGGAAAAGGACATCCCCAGTATAATTTTGTATGACTAAATCATGTCTCCCTTCAGGCGCCATTTTTTCTAGAGCCCAAAACGCTGTAGCTTTTCCTCGTAAGGGAGGTGCCCTAGCCCAGTAATTGTATTGGTTGCTCTCCTTTGCACCTTCCCCCCCCCACTATATCCTTTTTGAGATATGGCGACTAGAACTGGATGCAATATTCCAGGTGTGACGTTACCATCGATTTGTACAATGGCATTATAAATATTGGCAGTTTTATCCTCAATCCCTTTTTAATTATTCTGAACATGGAATTGGTCTTCTCCACTTCTGCCGTATACTGGGTCAATGCTTTCATCAAGCTGTCCACCAGCACCCCAAGATCTCTCTCCTACTCTGTCACAGACAGCTCAGAACTCATTCACTTATATTTGGATTTCTAGCCCTAATGTGCATTACTTTACACTTGTAAGTTAAACCTTGTGATTGCTAACAATGTTAGTATTAGGAAGTAAAGCAAGGATAACTATTACCAGATCTCAGGTTTTTGACCTGAAATTCATATTCTGGAGGACGCTTTTTCTGGCTTTTTCACCTCTCATCTCCCCACACTAGCATCACAATGGAGTGTGGTAGTATGGGAGGGGTGACTCCACACTGCCCAAGCCTCCATTCACTGAGCCTCCATTGACCCACTCTGGACCCAGCTGCCTCACATTCTCACCAACAATAGTGTTTCAGCCGATCACTGGCAAGAACATGAAGCGGATTGGGCCTGGAGCAGCCTGAAGATTGCCAGATGGAGGTGGTCCAAAGGCGAACTTTTCACTTTCAAAACAATGCGATTGCCTAGAAAGTCAGGGACAATGTGATTACATCATTACTTCACCCCTGAACACCCCTTGGAAGAATGCCAAGCTTTGATAGCACCCACCTCAGGGACGCTTCTGCCTCCCCGTCTTCATTCAAAATTATTATTATTATTATTATTAACAGTATTTATATACCACTTTTCAACTAAAAGTTCACAAAGCGGTTTACAGAGAAAAATCAAATAACTAAATGGCTCCGTCCCAAAAGGGCTCACAATATAAAAAGATGCCAAGGAATACCAGCAGACAGCCACTAGAACAGACACTGCTGGGGTGAGGTGAGCCAGTTACTCTCCCCCTGCTAAAAAAAGGAGCACCCACTTGAAAAAGTGCCTCTTACCCAATTAGCAGAGGACTTGAGTGCCCTGACTGAGTGCATTCTGCTGATGTGCCACCTCCACCTCCTCTAAATGACCTGAAAAGAGATGAGGAAGCAGATTGTTTCCTCAGTTTTTGATGTCACAGCCATTTGACATCATCACGACCTGCCTTATGATCACACAAGATCCTCCCTTTCATGCATATTGCATATGTGAGTGAGGGAGAGAGCATATGAGAGTGAGTGTGATTGATAAGCACTAGAACACGGGTGTCAGACATGAGGCCCATGAGCCGGATATGGCCCACGGAAGCTCTTCATGATGTAGCTGCGGAGACCTACACAGCCAAAGTTTGGAGGTCTGCAATGATGTTCTGAGGTGTAACATGACTTCAGAACCCATGATCTCAAGGAATCATGCTTATGGTAACATCTAGAAAAACAGCTTTAAAAAATAATAAATCAGAAACATAACTTTTGAAAAATAAATGAGAACAAAATTGTGGCCACACTATCATTTAATAGTCAAGAGCAGCAATTTTCAACCTTTTCCATCTTACGGTACACTGACAAGATGCTAAAATTGTCAAGGTACAGCATCAATTTTTGGACAATTGACAAGGCACACAGTGTAGCCAACAGGGGGCGCATTCTGAGGCCTGGGGAAGCCCCCTGGAGACTCTTGGGCCTCTCTGGACCATTCTGAAGTCCGCAGAGGCAGTGTGGGGAGCCCGGCGCGACCTGCAGCAGGGCTCCCCGCAGCAGTGAAACTGGATGCGGAGCAATCGCGTCCCGCCTCCGCTCAAAGCGGAAGTGGAGTGTGATCGCTCCGCATCCACTTTCACTGCTGCGGGGAGCCCTGCTGCAGGTCGCGCCGGGCTCCTCGCACCCCCGGGAGGCTGCAGGGGCTTGGGTACGTGTACCCAAGCCCCTGCAGCCCCCCTGAGCGGCGCAATTCCCGCGCTGCTGACTCCTCCCTGCCTCCAGGATGCCCCCACCCCTTAAGGGGACAGGGGCCAGGGCCCACAGGCTGGGGCATCATGACGCCCCACTTTGAGAAGCCCTGCTATATGACATGGCAGGATTTGCATATTTTCTCTTCTGTCATATATAGCTAATGAGTTCCTAGGTGAGAACAAAATGCTTGTTTCAATTCATTTCCTGCATAATGACATCACTTCTAGCCCTCAGCAGTCACCATGAATAGATGCTATTTGGTCCGCTGTATGAAATGAGTTTGTCACCCCTGCTCCGGAGCATGTTTCATTTCATGTGTTCCAGTTTGCTGCGATATGGTGATGAGATGTAGGGAAACCACTCAGCTAGAGATACTGATGGTGGAACTACACATTAGGTATCAAATGAGGGATGCCCAGACCCTTGTTTGCTATTCAAAACAGTGAAGAGAAGCAGCAAGTGGGGCGGGGGGGGGGTACTTGATCCAAACTGGTCACTTTTTCTCTGCAGGTTCTTCCCTCCAATCATTTCTCCTCACTTGACCTGCAAACCTCAGAATGCCAATTGAAGAAAAAGCAGTCAGAGAGAGGAGAAAAAGTTAAAACAGGGTTGACCTCCACCCATCTTTTCTCACTTACAAATGCCTCCAAGTATCACCAGTTTGTACTTTGTTCATCAACATAAGGCTGGGAATCCCACGTGTGCAGCTGAATATATAGTTCTGTCCTGGCACTCTTTTTATTCTTACAGCACAGTCAAGTGCATGTCTACTCAGAAGTAAGTCTCCTTAAGTTTAATGGAATTTACTCTCGGGTAAATGTGTAGAAGAATTGCCTTAGATCTGTGTTTCTCAACGTTTGTCCCCCACCATAGCACTTTGCATGGTCCACCTATTGGAGGTAGCACTGTAAGTGATGATGTCTCCCGAGTTGGGAGGCCAAATGCGATGCAGCAAAAACTGATAAGAGCTCAGGGTGAACAGGAGGGCTTTTCTGAGCGCACAAAAAGTGCACAGTGGAGCTCTGCCCGCTGAGCAGAGCCTCATACTGTTGTTTTTTGCGTCACGTCACTGATCTTGCTGCCGTCAGTGGGTGTTCAGGGGTCCTGTGCGTACCGCCGGAACCACCAACCACCATTGGTGATGAGTGAACTACTGGTTGACCAGTTCCTTAGACTATGTTGTTGTAAAACTTTTAAAATGTTTAACAAAAAGGGAGAGCAGCACAAACAAATCTGCCTGTGGAGAAAAATACAGAATATTTGTTACTGATGTCTGATTACCTAATGTATCCTCTTTGCACAATAACTCTCTGCTGCGGGGACCTCTTCTTTTTTCCATTCAATTGACTGTTAATTTGTGAAGTGTGAGGTGTTTACAGTGGAATCCATGCCTCTGGTGTTTGTTTTAGCCCGTGGGTCAAATAAAATTAGCTGCAAAAAGATAGTGAATTTGCGGGTGGAAGGTCAAATTCATTACGTTTGTCAGGGATGAAACTCAGCTGAAGGCTGAGCACAATTTGTTGTTTTTGTTTTGAAATTCCTTCCTGTGTAAGAAAATGAAAAGAGATTGAACAGAGAGATCAGACAAGCTGCAAGGTCAGAGTTTGTGCTCTGTATCTTACTTTCTTTCTCTTTCCCAGAGAGGGATTCTCACGGGCAATTGCCCATTCTTACAGAATATCAATCATACTGGTGCTAAGTGAGTATTAACTCCAACTCTATTTTGGGCTCGTTAAATATTCCATAAATTAATTACGCCTGCTTTCTAGACATTTCGTAGCGCAAAGGCAATATAACTGGACTCACTTTGGACCTTCACACGGCAACTAATAATTTATGGGGCATTTCTCTTAATGAAACCTGTGTGATAAAATTGACTGCATTGCCACGCAGAAGGGAATTTTGGGTGTCCTGGAATTTTTGCTAAGGAAAAAAAAAGAAGCATAGACTGGAGCAGTGGCCCCAAACTTTTTAGAAGTCCTAGAGGCTGCTACCTGATTTATAAATGCCAAAGGCTATGACTATAAAGGTGATTTGGGAGCAGTGCTCCCCCCCCCCAAGTAGTAATTTCTTTAACCTTTGATGCAGATAGCCTAATCTGCCCTGTCACTTTTGCAACCCACCAAAAGACCCACTGGTAGGTCCCAGATACACAGTTTAGGAACTGTTGGACTACTAGAGGTAGATCAGTATATAATCTCAAGCGGATATGGGGATGGGGGAGATGGGTTATAATGGCAACAAGGATCCAAAAGGCTGCTTGAGGCAAGCCCTAGGATTTGCAGTAGCTATGTCGACTCCCCCCTGCTTTGGATGCCAGTCTCCAATGTCATATCACAAAATGCTTTTGAAAGTCCTCTCTGCTTCAGAAGTGGGTTGCCATATAGCATGAGAGAAGGTGCTGTTTGAGAAACACAACCCAAGGCTCCCATTGAAATTCATGGATTTGGTTTAAATGTCCATAAATGACAGCACGACAACTAGAATATCTTTATACCTTTTAAAGAAATGAACAACCCAATCCTAACCAGTGCTGCCGATTTGGCCCACACTGTATTCAGTGCTGAGAAGGAGCAGGCTGGAGGTCTCCTTGGAGTAAGGGGACATTTGTCCCCTTACTCCAGGTAAAGCTCCACCTCATGCAGTGAAGCTACTCCGATCTGCTCCAGCAAAATTGTGGGTGCAAGTCCAAGAAGTCCTGTGTTGGGCTTCCAAGTTCAGGAGCAGAAATAGAATTGGGCATGCGCTAGCACCACTTATCCTTCCCCTCTCCTGAGCCTGATCTGCCTGCTTTGCCCCTCACTTGTTCCTGTTTACCACACCCTTGCCCTCCCCTCTCCCCTTTGCCACCCAGTAGGAGTTTATCTGCTCTGTCACACACTCCTTCAGGATTCAGCACTGGTGGGAAGGTGCAGGCCTTCCCACCAAGGCTCCTTAAACTCCAGGTGTCGCTATGTGCTTTTATGGCACATTTGTGACACCCTGTGTCACTGTCCAGATAATCCTGCACTGGTGTACACGGAGAACAGGTTTGCACCATAAGAGGCACATATCTATATGTGTTCACATTCTTCACCTTAAAAGTAAAAATTAAAATGTTGCAGAACATTGCTGATTGGAAGAGTGGCATAATTGCATGTGGTGTCCTATTCTCGCTCTCCTGAATCACTCTGCATTTAAATGAAGGGTATTCTGAATACTGGTTTGAATCATTGTTGCTCAGGGCTGGGCTGGGCTTTGTTTTTTTTACATATGCAATGTGTGATCACTCCTTCCTCCCCTTATGAATTTAAACTGTTTGCAAACTTGTTATGTTTCTTGGAACACTTTTCCCAATAGTGAATATGTGATGATCACTTTGAAAGCAGAAAATTACAGATGTTCATGGCTTGCCTGTTTACTGCTGAGGTCTTAGCAATAAAGCTGTAGTCTTTTTTCTATAATATGCTTAAGCTTCAGTATACAGATCAAACCTGATTATCCACAGGGGGTTGGTTCCCATAGAAAAACCACGGTTACCTGAATTGGAACTGGAAATGGCGTTTTCTGTAATTGGGAGATCGGGATCATCAGCTGTCAAAACAAAGAGTTCACTAAGAAACCTCATTCTACATTTGCTTTTCTTGCAAGAGTTCAGAGGCATACATTTTCCAAGCAGTTTATTTTTTATTTTTTAAATCTTGCAAGTACATTTACTACATGCAGATATCTGTGCAAAGCACAGAATAATCACATCATTATTTATATAGCCCCCTTAAGCAGGGGTGTCTAACACAAGGCCCGTGGGCCTGGGCCAGACACAGCCCCCAGAAGCATTTTATCCCACTCATTATAATTGGGCTCTCTCAGAGCCACCTTTTCAGCAGTGCCCGCTTCTACTGAGGCTCTGGGACAGAGAGACGGAAGGAGGCCTCAGACAATAAGGAATACAATGGGGGAAGAGGCGGACCAAAAGGGGTGAGCGACGGAGATGCCACTGAGGCTTTGGGAGAGCCCAATTATCACTAGATTGGAAAAAAACCCATCACACAAATTTGATGCAACACTGCTCTTTACAGTTAGCCCCATACTGCAGTTAGGGTTGTTAGAATGTTAACATTCCATACTCTATATGAATGCACTAAAGACCCAGCTGATAACAGGTTAATCCAATTTAATTTAGTGCAGCACATAAGGTTACACCAAAACAAAAGGCAAATTCAACATCTCAGAGGACACTTAGGGCCCAATCCTATCCAACTTTCTGGCACCAGTGCAGCTGCAATGCAGCCCCAAGATAAGGGAATAAATGATCCCTTACCTTGAGGAGGCCTCTGGGGCTACCTCCCCACTACAGGATGCAGCGCACCCCCCACCGGCATGGCTGCACTGGCACTGGAAAATTGGATAGGATTAGGGCTCTTACTTGACACATGCAGTTGAAAAATAACCAGGACTAGATGTCTTACATGAACTTATTCTAACTCTCATCTCACCTCAGCTTCAAACCTTAAGAGCAGTTTCCTCAGCTTATCACACCCCCGGCTGAGGCAAATATTCAGGTTAAAAGAATTAAGGAAATTAAGGATTCTCCCCACAACCACATGCACTCCCTCTTTTTTACTTCCAAACTCTAACCAAACAATTCCTTCCCCACTAACCTTAATTGCTAACCACTCACAGCTACTTTAATGAGTGAACTGCTCAAAGTAAAATCAAGTCTGAGCTAAAGCAGCAGCATGACAAACCTGTTTAAAGGGGAATTGGATCAAGGCCAGATACATTTACCTATTCTTCACAAGGGTGCTGGTATGAAAGTCAGTGGCTTGCCTAAGATACATATTGGTCCATTCTTCTTATCTGCACGTTCAGGACCTGGGGATTTTGCCCAAGGTGTGTCAGGAGGGCCAGTCTGTACCTACTGGACATGATTGGAACTGTGTTCTGTTTGTGTCGGAAGGAAGGCTTTCTGAAGTACAGAAAACCTTTTAAAGGCTAAACCGGATGTGCACTTTAGAAGGCAGGTCTTCTGAAGTGTGGGGAGGCAGCACACCACCTCCTCGCACTTCAGAACACCTCTAGACATGGGTGTTTCCAGAGGTCTTTGATGGACCAAAGCCATGGATTCCATTATCTGCAGTTTTCTGTTTCAGTGGGGCGGGGGGGGCCGAGAATGTATCCCCTACATAGATTCCAAGGTCCAACTGTACTTAGTGATTTTGAGATTGAGGGAAGACTTGAAATGGGAATTTCCTGGATCCCAATCTTAGCTGCTTATTTCAGAATTTTGTGTGCCTCTATTCTAATATTCTAGTATCTTGTACATTCCAAGACAGAAATTATTCGCTGATTGTATTTAATGAAGATACATGCTCATTGGTGATTACCCCATCCCACTGTCAGGGAAAGTCAAAAAGCTGTGTCAAAAAGTTAACAAATAATTCCACTTGCTTTCATCGTCGACAATATATAATAACGCACACTAGAAGTGGGTTAAAAATCATGTGTCAAAGAATAATCTGGAGTCAGTGCCTGAAAGTGTGATTTGTGCTGTCCACTTTGTAGCCTCTTCGAATGAACTCCCCATTCATTTCTGAAAGCGAAGCGTATTGAGCCCTGCACATTTAATGGAATCATTAAAAATGAATATCGAAAGCAGTAATGTGAAACGGGTAATCAATTACTAATCCGAGCAAGCTACTTGGGAAATTCTTCTTGCTCACAGCTTTCTTGTTAAATAAAAGTTACATCTATAAACTTGAGCTACGATGAAACTGAATGAATCAAAAATTGCAAATGTAAACACAAGTCCTTGCCAGCAGCAGTCTGTTTGTCTCTGTTGCATATGTTCCCTGCCCATGTTCCAATAAATTTGGGGGAGGGGGGCACACATGGGGTATTTCATTTTATCCTTGTAACGAGCTTAGAAGATGGGCTAAGTTGAGACATTGTGATGCAAACCAAGCCACTCAGTACACTTCATAACTGAGCAGGGATTTGAATTAATATTAAAATATTTGTAATTTTAAATGCATCAGCATGCTCTGCGGTAGAATTTGTTTGACATGCCTACAATTGTGCTTTAAGGCTGCAGTTCCATGCAAACTTACTTCAAAGTATGTTCCATTGACCTCAGAGAACTTCTGAGTTTACCTTTATGCACTGTACTGCTCATATATATATATTCCACTTTTGGCAGTTACTGGGCAAAATTGTATGTGGTCTAACATGAATTTGTAACAATATTAATATATGTTACAGAGAAATGTTTGATGCGTATTGGTACTATTACTTCTGAATGCTGATAATCTGAGATGACTTTTGTGACTGCCTGAAAAGAGACATATATATCTTCACTTTTCATCCACCAAAAGTGAATGCTTAACTGTTCACTGATCATCAGCATTCACTTTGTTCTTCCTGAACATCTTCCTGGAATTATCAACAGATATGAATGGGACATTTGGAACATTAAGGGCACAATCCTAACCCACTTTCCAGCACCGACATAAGGGCAATGCAACTTATGGGCAGGGGGACAAACATTGCTGTACCTTGAGGAGGCCTCCGTGACTGCCCCCCAACTGCAGGATGCAGTACATGCCCCACCCTACATTATAATATAATATGGACACCACCACCTTGACTTTGCTATTCGTGTACAGTATGATTGTTGGGAATGAATTCAGAATGATAGTGGTGGTGAGCCTTGTTCTAGTGAGGCTACCCTTGGAGACCTTGTCCAATGAGTTTGGTGTGTCCGTGTATATTTTAAATAAAACTCCTAGTTTGAGTCAAAATGGCCTGCAGAAATTTAGTATTCTGTTATACTGAGCAATACAAAATAATAGTTGTGCTTATGCAGCCTAGGACTTGATCCGTAAGTCTATGTATGGAAGAATTCTCAGTAGAGTTGTAGAATTCTTCCCCATGGTGCACTCTGCTAAAAACGCAGAACAGCAAAAACAGCGCACACGTGTGCAGGCACTGAACAAAGCCATTATGCCAGGTCTGTACATGTGTCTCCCATTTATCCGCCCACATTTATCCCACGTTTATCCCACATTTATCCGCCCTTCCTTACACAAGGAATTCATTGGAATATCTCCCATTCCCCATAATGGTATGGTACATTGAGCACCCACTTTGGACTGGAACATGTCCCTATTGTACCAATCCTAGCACGTCACAGTTTGCTCGATGCTTGTCATTTCATTTGTATGTAAGGGGAGGGGGCTAACTTTTGTTTGAAATTAGGATAAAACCAACATAAAAGTAATTTGATGTTTGAAACGCATTTGATTTCATTTTCTTGTCCTTCATCGCAATACATATTTCATTGACTTTGTTTATGGTGTAGTTGGCACTGATGTGTGAAGCACTGCTAACACTGACAGTGCGATCTGTATTTGTGTTTTTTGTTGTTAATGAGGCATTGTAATTTCTGGAGGAATGTCATTTTGCATGCTGAATCCTAAAAGGATGTAGTGTTCTTTAAAAGCCGCTTCCCTCTTTTAATGTTAGAGGTTGCAGGTATCCAGTGTCACATCTTAAGATGTGGAGCAGATTGCCAAGGGAGGTGGTGGATTCTCCCTTGCTGGAAATCTTCAAGCAGAGGCTCGAAAAGCACCTGCTGGAGATGCTCTAGGAGGATTTCCTGCTACAGGCAGGGGGTTGGACTAGATGACCTTAAAGGTCTCTTCCAACTCTATGTTCATATGATTCTATGTGTCAGAAGAATAACACACGCTTTTCAGAAGTACATGTAGATTTTACCTTACCCATGTTGTGTTTTATTCATCTGAAAAGCGCATCTGTCTGTGCAGTCATTTCTCAGGGTCAGGCTGGCTCTGGATGTGATCTGTTTTACTTGTTTGTATACTACAGATTTCCTTTTATGATCTCTGTAGAATGCTAATTGAGTGGGTGCAGCAAAAACAATTATGCTAGCAACTGACCTACAGAAAGGTCACTTCTTTTCTCACTGAAAGCACAGAACCCAGTTTGTTGTGGTGCACTGTGCCAGGCGACTGCTCAGAATTCGTTTTTTGTTGAAAGCAAAGATGCATCTGGAACACAGAAGCCACTTTACTGAAGGGAAACCTGTATCAGTTACAGCCATTTTTAGAGACTAGGCATTTTGCAAACAAACCTGGAGTGGATAAGCACTGCTGGTGTCACTAAGTATGTGAAGGAAATCCAAGATAGTGACATCGTCACCCAGGATGACACATCTATAGTGTTTCGAATTTAGACATGCTTAACAGCTTACCATTGTATAAGCTTAGATGCAAGCAGATAATAATTGATAAGGCGCAGCCACCCGCAGTTTGCACCCTGGAAGTTGTAGTGCTGCATTGGAGAGATCTGAGCACTGCGTTATATCATCTATCAGTGACACTGCTGCATGTTGAAATGGGGGACTGTAGAAGTCAGGGAAGTGTGATGACGGGCATCAGAGAATTCAGTGCAGAGATTACACCCAACAGACAGATCAGTATAAAAGATTTGCAGACTGGCATGAATTATATCAAGTCACAACTGTGATGGGTTCCATCTAGGCTACTCCTGATAGAGATTGATGAGAGCTGCTTCTTCTCAAGGTGTGAATGGAGTCCTTCTGATTTAGGTTTGCCTGTGTCTGGCAGCTCCCATTTCCTTGAATCCAGTTGTAGCTCTATAAGGAAAAAAAAAAGTGCAGGATGTCTCATTGCAGATTAACAATTATGTTTGGTCAGATAATGATTCGTTTATTTGATTCCTTGGTAGGAAATGTTTCTGAAGCAATAAGGGCTGTTTCGTATATCAGTTAATTACAAGGCAGTAAGAAAGTCATATTTGAAAAAGGCTGAGCTCCCAGTTGGGCCAAAACACTATAGAGATTAGTCAGTATGTGCTGAACATTTGAGCGCTTCCTGTTCAAACTACAGGAGGGGAGCTATCACAGAGTCTCATTAGAAGGGATCAAGCACTGTAATGTCTTGGAAGTCAAGGATCTGCCTTTTTGGCTTATTGGACTTCAGAAAGTGATTGATGCTGCTCAATACAAAACCTTAGTTTCATTTCCATTGTTTCATAAATGTGGTTATTGGTTTAGTACAGGGGTCTCCAAACTTTTTGGCCATAGGGCCACATCAAATATCTGGCATGGTGTGGAGGGCCAGAAAAAGAATTTAAATATAAAATTTAAATAAATAAATTAGAGATGGAACTTAGATGAATGAATAAATGAATGAATGGGCACGAACCTCTCTGCCCTCAGAACACCCTCCAGACACAATCACAGTTCTGGTCATGTTCGGTTGAGTGGGCCACCGGCTTTCAGGAGACAAGAGGTTGGCCGCGGGCCGGGAAGAGGCTTGCTGTGGGCTGCATCTGGCCCCCGGGCCAGGTTTGGAGACCCCTGGTTTAGTATATTGTGCAGTTTTATATAGCTCCAGGGAAGACAGTGCTGAGGCCTTCATGTAGCCCAGCTTGATGTTAATCTTATAGATCTGTTTGTTTCCTGGATGTGTTGATAGTAGACATGCAATTTTCACATTTGCAATCTCTTAACAAGAACCAAAATGTTTACCCAGATTTAATTGACACAGCCATTTTAATGTGGTGGAAACTGAGTTGAGTTTTGCACATGCGTATGCAGTCACCATGGTTTACTGCAGATTTGGATTGTATGTGCCTGTAAACCCTGGTTAAACTAGCCGTCTAAAATATGCTGCCAAGTGCTGCACAGGGTGCCATGATACACACTTGTTTGAGTCCTGTCTGGATACAGAGATATAGTAAAATTCTCTGTTCTGTTTGGGAGGTCAGAACTACCTCCAGGTTTAAGAAGGTGAAATTTCAGGGGAGGGGGGAGGCAATAGTGGAGGTTCACACATTCTTAGAATCTATTCTTCCTCTGTATTGATTTAACCCTTATTTTATTGAAGGCAAATCGAAAAAATTGAAAACTGAGTTAAAGCTGAGAAAAATTAAGCTGATTCTTTGAGTGTTTAAACATTCTACTGCATTAGGTTTTTGTATTCTTACATCTCTAGTTATTATAAAATTGTTTATAGCTACAGGAGGGGAGATTTAGTTGACTATCAGAAAAAAAAAATTCTTAATAATTAGAGCAGCTTGACACTGGAACCAATTACTGAGGGAAGTGATGGGTTCTCCCATGCTGAAGGTTTTCAAGTAGAAGCTTGACAGGCACTTTTTGGAGATGCTTTCCAGGATGTTACCCTGCTTTAAGCAACAAACTGATTGACCTTAAAGGCCCCTTCCAATTTTATGATTCTCTGAATGGCCATTGTCGGTTTTAAAAATCCAGGCAGAAATGTACACTGTCATAGAATGGACTTTCAGGTACAGAAATTGAAGAAACACTCAGATTTCAAATTGCAGAAGAAGAAAGATGGTCACTTAGGCAACTCCTGCCAAAACCCTCAATGTCAATGGAACATATAGGAAAATGATGGTTCTGTGTTGACTGAAGAATAGAGTACCAATTTACAAGTGAATACAAAAGATCCTGTCATAAGGAGAAACTTGGGTTTTTAACATCTCTGTGTAGAAGATAGTACCAATCGGTTGTACCTATATTATCCTGCTCTAAGTATTTTGATGAAAATTTCCTCTTTTTCACAAATCTTTTCAAGAATGTTGGAAAGTATCAAGGGATTACAGCCCAATTCTGAGCTCCCATGGCACATAGCTGAGGCGGCACTGAAAATGGCTGCTGCTGCATCCTGTGTGCCAACAGCAGCCACGGGCGCACCTCGGGAGAAGGGGACTTTCGTCCCCTTCTCCTAGGTAAGGGAAGCAGACCTGCAATGGGGCTACTTGATTCACCACCAACCAAAAGGTCGGTGGTGAAGTAAGAGCGTTCATGTTGGGCGCTGAACCCCACACAAATGCTCTGGATCCAGTGGAGCGGAGCTCCACCTGACCCACCTCCCTCCCTCCCTGCTCCCTCACCCGGCACGCCTCTCGCCCTCCCTCTCCCTGCCTCCTGCCTCCCCATCACACCTCCTCCCCACCCTCTCCCTTGTCCCCACCTCCCCCCAACCCGCTTTCCTCTCCGCAACTCAGTGGTCCATGCGACTGCCAAGCAGCGGAGGCAGGGTGCCTGCCCGGCGCTAGCCTAGCGCCAGCCAGTGCTGTGCTGTCACAGGTGCTCGTCCGGCAGTAAGCTTCACAAACGTGCCTTACGGCACATTTGCAACTGTGTGCACCAGCGATAAGTCGGTGCATCAAGTCCAGGACTGGGCTCTTAGTCAAGATTGTTTTGAAAGTATTTACTTTAAAAAAAAATTTCACTCACAGTTGGTGTTGATTTATCTCAGTGCCCTCACATGCCCAATCCTGATTGACTACATAACAGTAGAGACCCTGCACTATATATAGCTGCACATATCAATCCCTAAGATTGGTAGTGTGAGCATCATGTGAGCAGGAAGAAGCAGAAGCAGATGGCAGAAACATTTATGAATTTATACGTTTTTATTTACACACACTCAAATACATATTCCTTTTCTCCTTTTCATCTGTGGCAGAACATTGGTGCAACTGTAGAACCTTTGTGTTTCACTCTCCAATCAACTTTCCTTTGCACATACACTTTTGATACTGCTGCTTAGGGGACACCCTTTCTCCTGAATTGGATGGGCTTTGGCCATCTGCATCACTTTGCTGCAACATATGGTTTCTGTGGCTGTAATAGCCAGGCACCTTTGGCTGCTCATCCTCTAGCTCAACAAGGCGGTTTATAGATGCAAATGATGTTTGCCTTTGGAGTGCTTTTTTGATAGCAACATATTTTGCAAATGCAACTCTCGCCAGATGTCAACAGACTCCTCTAAGGTAAATATCTATTGACATGGATGTTTTACATAGATGAGGTATCATTTGACTGAACGATATAGCAGATCAATGGGAGAACTTAGGATAAAATCTATGGGACCTCACTCTCCAAAGCAGACACACCGTCTCCAGTGACAATCATCATCCAGGAAGAGAGAGAGTCACCTCGAAGTAATTCCGTATTTCAAAAATCAATTTCATTTTCATCTTGGCATCACCCAATGTCATCTTTATGCTGACAGTGTTGAGTATCTATCCCCAAGAAATTGCATTTCCATGCCGAGTCAGATTTCCTCCCTCTCTCTATATTTGTGCTTGTTCTTCTCTGGTTTTGATGTGGCAGTTCACGTAGGTCTCCAGCATAGAGTGTCCAAATTTTAACTAGTGAATGGATTTTCTTACTTACTTAAGGTTCTGTTTTCATGCAATTTATTATTATTATGCTCTCAGTATTATAACTTAAGTCCATTACGACATTATCCAGGCTCTAAGAGTCTCAGAACTTCAAAATCCTGGAAGAACAAGATGCCACCTTCACTTCTCACTTCATAAGTTCAAGATGCTCTCGAAAAGACTGTAGTTAGATCCAGTACTGATGTCCCAATCCAATAGGGGACATAAGTCGCAACAGCGTGAACATGCACACTCTGGAACTGTTAGTGAAAATAACCCAAGGCTTCATGACATGTCACAACCACCCAGACACCCCAACAGTGAAGGAAAGGTGTGATAGGGGGACTGTTCATGGGTGGTCCAAGAAGGATTGAGGTGGGGAGTGGGCCAAACAGGGGAGGTGGTTTGAGAGCAGGGGGTGTATCTCAGGGGTAGTCACACACGCCAGGTCCTGTCCGCTTTTCCGGCCCAGCCCCAGCCCCTGTGGCTTCTCAGACAACAGCAGCAAAATAGCTGTTGAGTACTAACAACTGAGAGCTGAATCTTATGTTACAGGGGTAGTGTAGTTGCTGTGTTTCCATGGCTTTGTTGCATAGGACTTTAAGGGCTTAGAAACTGCTTGAATGGAGTAGGATATCATGTGAAAAATTACCCTTACATCTGAGGCTGACAGGTGTAGGTGGCATTAGCAAGGTTATTCCTGTGTGTCCCATCCATCCATGCCTCATAGTTTTCTATATTCATACATTATCAAAGCACATTGAAATGCAGCCATGGGAGAAACTGAGACAGCATCAATTACGCAATGTAAGAATCGAGTCTCAGTTGTTGGTAATTGCTAGTTTCATATTAATATTACATGGACCCATAGAGTGGTTTTGCAAATAAGAGCACAAAAATCACTAGACCACAACAATATTTACTAGCTCACACATACCAGTTCTCCTGTTGTTAAAAAAAAAAAAAAAAAAAGGCCTAGCTTCTCTCCAGTTTGGTCACATTTAAAAGGTTCTACTCACTATGGGCAACTAGGCATATTTTGCTTTCAAGTCTACTGTAGGGGGGTGAATAAGGGGGAGATCTTAGAAACTCCCTGAGAAATTTTACTTATATTAGTTTCCCTTAAAAATCTGCAGATACCTTATCCTTCACATGAACCCTGAAATATGCTTTGAATTTCACTTTCTTGACGTTTTGGTGCCAGCCCTAAAATAAATGAACCAAATAGTTATTTAGAGGGAAAAATCCCACAGATGACTCCAGTAAAAGAAGGTGACTGACTGGCTGGCTGGCTGGCTGCCTGCCTGCCTGCCTTGAGACATCTCAGATATGAGGAAAGGAAAAATGTTGTAGTATGAATTATTCAGCAAATTGTGGTCTATGGCCAGCTTCACTTGAGTAACTTTTAATTGTATGTCTAAGATTTTTTTGATTACATTGCATTAAAAATGATGGAAAGGTGACGCTTCCCCCCCCCCCACTAATTTTCCCCTGTGAGGTTCTGAGGAACTAGAAAAACAATTATCTGATCAGATTGCAAGGTGTCGTCTGCAGTAAGGCGTATAATAGATATTCTGATATGAAAGGAAGGGCAGGGGAATGAATTGAAGCTGGCAGTGGTGTAATGGGGTTTGTTCCTATCTGTGGGGAAAATGGCTTGTAGAATTCGTAACAAGTACACACAGGTTATTGTACGTGCCACAGTATTGCATTTGAAATCCCAGCTCTGAAGAGGAGTCCATTACTCTGCACACACCCTTGAAATAGAGAAAATGAGAAGCCCTTGTCTGCTAAATCAGCAGAGCAATTCAAATAGATTTGAATGTTCCATTACAAAATATGTGTCAGCTGTATTATATTATAAAATATTTATATACCACTTTTCAAGACCAAAAAGTCACTAAGTGATTTACACAGCCAAAGAAATTTTAAATATAGGTAGACCCAGAGAGCCATGAATACATATATGGATCTATCTTAATGGTAGATTACAAGGAACTAACTTACAGCACAATCCTTTTTATCGCTAGCACCGGCGCAGCACGTCACAAACGTACCATAAAGCATGTTTGCAACCACTTGTGTGTAAGTGCTGGCGGAAGGCCTGTACCGTCTTGCCAGCGCTACATCCAGATCCCCTCCTGCTGGCGGAGGTAAGTGCTGAGCAGCGTAGGGGCTGGGGAGGGTGGAACAGAGGTGGGGAGAGGTCTTTCTGGGTGGGGGAGGATGGAACAGAGGCAGTAAAACCCAGGAGGGGGTGAGCTCAGCAGAGGAGGCGTCTGCCATATCCTAACCCCCATCCTGAACCTGCAAGTCAGTTATGAACTTGTGTCAGTGGATTAGCTGGTGCAGATCTGAGTAGCCCCATTCAGCAAGCAGGGGTCTGCCATGGGGTAAGGGAGCAAATGATTCCTTACCCCAAGGATACCTCTAGTTATCTTCCAAGCTGTACGGGATATAATGCAGGCCGCTCGGCCCTGCTGCACCAGCGCAGTTTAGGATTGGGCTGTTAGAATCATGGAGTTGGAAGCAACCTATCTGCAGGCTGTCCACAACTACAGCATCCCTATAGATGGCTGTCTATCCTCTGCTTATAGACCTCCAATGATGGGAAAGTCTTCCATCTTCCAAGGCAGACTATTCAGTTTTATTTGTGCAGAATCACTATTTCTACTGTAATTTCAGTTGTAGGGGTATTTTGTTTCCCTCTGTGTGGGTCATTCTTTCCCCTTTCTACCCTATCTAGAGAAATCATGGTGCTATACACATTTGGATTGTAAGAGGGGAAAAAAATAAAAAGAACCGGAATAAGTATAGCCTTGTAGGGACCTGAATGGTTAGCATGTTAAATATGTGCTGAGAGTAGTATCAGATCCTGTCAATGTGTACAGACTTGCTTGTTCAAATCAGCTGGTTAGCTTCAACTCAATTCCTGTAGCTACTGCACCAGAACAATGCATGTGACCTCCAAGAGTACTATCTTTGTTCAACAGATATGCAGAATTAAGTAAATTTTTAAAGATGAAGTGTTTTAACATTAAGTTCAGGGGAAAGATCCAGCAATTTGATGCTCCAGTAACTTTGAGACAACCTTTATTTCACAAGGTGTCCCCTGCCCCTTTTCTGGAGCTGTGCTGATAACTGCATTTAAAGGGAAGGAAAGGATGTGACTCTTAATTGGAATTGCTTCTGGCTTCAAGTGTCATATTGCCTTCCATGAAGAAGGGTGCAATGTGGAGGCTACTGACAGATCTACTGTGGAATGCACAGTAACATGGAGCCCTCTGCAAATGGGCTGTTGAGCAAACCATACTTGCACTTTTTCAGTGGTTCCCAAACTGTGGGTTGGGACCCACTGGAGGGTCGTGACCTGATTTTTGGTGGGTTGTCAAAGAATGATGGAAAGACCAGATAACTGGGTTATTGATTACTGGGCTGGGGCACCTTCCTTATGAGGAAAGGCTACAGCGTCTGGGCCTCTTCAGCCTAGAAAAGAGATGCCTGAGGGGGACATGATTGAGACATACAAAATTATGCAGGGGAAGGATAGAGTGGATAGACATATGCTCTTCGCACACAACACTAGAACCAGGGAACATCCACTGAAATTGAGAGAGTTAGAACAGACAAAAGAAAATATTTCTTTACTCTGCTTGTAGTTAGTCTGTTAGGAACACCTTGCCGCTGGATGAGGTGATGGCATCTGGCCTGGATGCTTTTAAAAGGGGATTGGACAAATTTCTGGAGGAAAAATCCATCACAGGTTACAAGCCATGATGTATATGTGCAACCTCCTGATTTTAGAAATGGGCTGTGTCAGAATGCCAGATGCAAGGGAGGGCACCAGGATGCAGGTGTCTTGTTGTCTTGTGTGCTCCCTGGGACATTTGGTGGGCCACTGTGAGATACAGGAAGCTGGACAAGATGGGCCTATGACCTGATCCTGCAGGGCTGTTCTTATGTTCTTTGCTAATTGCCTCCAGCACGGAGGCTGTTCAGATACTGTGGTTGCTAATTATTACCCTGCAAAGAGCTCAGCTCATACAGTTTGCAAGCATGTGTAAATATAGGGAGATAAATGTTTCAGGGTCTCTTTTTCTGATTATTATTACTTATAAATAAATAAAATTTTATTTCTTTCTAGATATTTTTTTAAAGTCTGGTAAACCTAGGTGAGTCCAGATAGAGTGTAATTTTAAAAAGTGTGTCCCAGTGCTGTAAAATTTGGAAACCACTGTATTCTGTCCACTAGGACCATGAATGAAGGGCATGGTCATATGCTGCCTTTTGAGGAGGAGCATGCCCCCCCCCCAAATAGGATTGTAACCCAAAACATTGAACCTAAGTTGTAGGTCTTGTTTGAGAAAGCAAATGTGTGCCCTTATATCTGTCTGGGGTCTTCAGATCTTAAAAGATGTGTGTGACATTAACTGGAGTCAATGAGAAGCAGGGTTAGAAGAGAACAAGCAGCATTCAAATAGTGAGTACTGACTTCTAGAACAGAGTGGGGAAGCAGATAGGCAGGCAATGCTTGTATAAGAAACAATAGGACTTGTAGTTTGACAGAGAGATGTGAGCCATTTGATGGGACATGTTCTCTTAAGAATGAAGTCACACCAACAAGATGTACGCTCCATTCTATGGTGGGGGTCAATCAGACTGCCAGCAAGAGGTAAGTAAATATATTTTCCCCCAACCTTTTTTACTTATCTCCTGGTAGGCCCTCTGAACACCTATGCATCTCCTCAGACCCACCCCAGCTACTTTGCTGGAGTTAATCTGTGGAGACAAAGGGGGCAGGGTGGTTGGAAAAATTGGGGGTAGGATCCTGGCATGTGCCTTTGCCATCAAGTTTACCCCTCCAACTCATCCTCTGCGCTCCCCCTATACATCATGAACCTCCCTTAAATCACCCATGACCTGCCCATAGCCTGTCCCCCACCTTCCCTGGGCTTTCAGAGCATCCAGGTGAGTCTGGTGATTCCACAATGCCATTGACCATTTCCTCCAGCAGTTATGTCACGTACAACAGCAGCATGGCTTTCAGGCTGCCACAACGGGACCTATGGTAGTGCATTATGAGATCCACTACTGTAGGCATTTGGTAGAATTGGGCCAGAAGAGACTGAGCTGCATGCTAGGACTTCCTTGGTTCAAATTGGAAATGTTGGAGCTTGAACCTGGGACCTTCTGTTTGACTAACATGTGCTCCACCACTATCCTTTCCATAGAAACATTAATTGGGAAAAGTTAGTGAATGGTGTGACCTCATGGCAGAGTTTTGCCATGCTGTCTTTTGCATCCTCTATTATAGCACATTGCTTCTCTGATTCTTAGGAAAATTATCACCCAGTGATGGGATGTGATCTGTTTGACACCTTTTCACTAGAGCCATTCTAACTACAGGGTCCAACATTCTGGAAACCTGACTATAAATTCAGTGGTTCACAAAGCCCTTATAGGCCTCCTGGCATACTCCATTTATTTCAGGCTTCCAGCCAGGCAGCTAGCTTTCCAGCAAACAGCACATTAATAAGCAGGCAATCAATCACTTTCTCCACTGTTGATGCAGTGAATCTGAGCCCAAATCCGGTACACCATGTGCTGGGTCCTAAACAGGTCAATATGATTGTTTAAGGGGATGTGAAAAGTCACTGAAACACTGCCAAAAACATTTGACAGTCTTAAGGGTGCTTGAATAGTACAAATGCAGATTAAGAGTATACACAAACTTTCTTTTGTGTTGTGGAATGGGAAAATATGTGAAAAACAGGTATTATGTCAGTAATGCTCACAAAATCCCATAAGGAAGGCTAGTGTTATTTCCCCCACAGTACAGACTGAGGATCTCAATCGGGTAATTGCCTTTCCTATTCTTTATAGTGCTGCTGTTATTACCTCCTTTCTGCAGTTGCACTACTTAAAAGGGGTAGTTGGCTTGCATTGGGGTTGATGAACAGATATGTTACATTGTTTTTTTCTAGATTAGATCAAGAAAATTAAAGAATAATAGATGTAGTGATCGGAGTAAGAGGCTGACCCTGATGCACTTTGATGACATTTATTTGGAAGATCTGACTGCTTTTCAGATGATTTTTTCCCCCCCAATTAAACATGTTTAAAATTATGGGGAAAAATAATAATGAATTAGCTTTGAAGGTCAGCCATGGTATTAAAAGACAACAAAATTGATGCAGATAGCCTTGTTTATAGATAAAATACTGGTGCACATAAATGTACATTGCCTTTCGGAAAAGATAAGCAGGCGTTATTTTGCCTTGTGATTATTCTGTACACTCTTATGGTGGCTGCTGTGATGTTGATGATTACCCTTTGATTACAACCCCTCCCCTTAGACTCTTTCCGTTTGATCAAGTGGTGTCATATCACTTCACTGGCAAAGGAGCTTTTAGCACATCTGAAACCTTTTTGATGGCTAACCCGTTTTCAGGCCAATTGAGGATAACTCGACAGCAGATTTATGTAATCGTCTCCTAACTGGTTTTTTTTTTCTTTTTTTCTTCTTTTTGTTAATGAAACATAGCCATGGGAGGCTGGCATTCACTGAGGAAAGGGGAGTAGAGAAAAGGAAAGGGTTACCTAGCTTTTGCCCCCTGGCCATTTTCCAAACAAAGTTGGCATTTCCAAGCTGTGCTTCCACTCATGGGGGAAGAGGTTGCAGAAGTGCTTGGAGAATCTTTCGAACTGACCCATGAGCCAAAGCAAATGTATTTGTCCACAAGAAGTTCCACTAATAGTAGTCATGTGGTTAAAAGTTTGCTCACTGTTTCACTTATAAGAAAAAGAAAAACATGTTTTCAGGTGGTAAAAAAAAAAAAAATAAGGCATCCTGTAAGTTACATCTCCCTTACTTGGATTTTGAACCTAGAGTCCCAGCAGTGTTTGAACAGATTTTCCCATGACTGTGAAGCTTTTATGCCAGATGTTGCCTGCTAATTTTATTATGGAAGCTTAGCATTGTTTGGGGATCAGTTTGTGCAGCAAAATGCATCTCCAGCCCCACCCCTCTCACTGTACATAAGAAAACCCCTGCTGGATCAGACCAAAGGTCCATCTAATCTTGTATTATGTTTCAAACAGTGACTAGCCAGATGCTTCTGGGAAGTTTCCAAGCAGGTTGTGCAAGCTGCAGCCTTCTCCTGTTGCTGATCCTCAACATCTGGTGTTCATGCAGGTTTTGTGTAGCTATCCCGTTTCTAGCATCACTTAGGAGTCAAACTAGACATTACACATGAGGCATAAATAAGTTTCCTTTTTCAGAAAAAGTGAAAAACAGCGATGGAAAATGACAGTGAGTGCTGGTTGCTTAACTCTTTATCCCACAGCCATTCATCCCATATGTTTCTCTACCTTCAAGGAAAAGATACAGATGTCCATATCTTTTCATCCAGGAGTGGAAAAGCAGAATGGAGGCTTATTTTGGGAAAATACCTGGAGGAGATTGTGCAACCTCCTCAACCTTACATTTTCATCTTGAGCTTTTAATTTTTTAAAAAGGACAAAAACGACCAACACATTGGAAGACTTAAATGTGTCTCTGATGTAACATCTTATTTGTCTCTGAATTAGTGGCCGTTACTACATCTTGTGATATTGAACACCATGTTAAGTTATGTATTGCGTAAAAAAAGTCCTGTTCTTGATTATAAGGGAAGTTCTTTCTGTCTTTCTTCTGCCATTCATGATTTTATAAACCTTAATAATTTCTTCGTTCATAGTGTTAATAAAGAGTTCCACCTCCTTGAGGACATAAAAAATTTGTCCGTCCTCTAACAGATCATACTGTACTCATTCCATGGGTAAATCATGCTAATCTGTAGCGGGGAAAAGAGAGGGATTTTGAGTACTATGTTTATAACAATTAAGTCATAAATGATGTGAGTGGAATTGCCATCTTAGCATATTAACATATTATAGAACTTTATGGCTCTGACTACTATAATTCAGAATGGAGGAAAAATAATATAGTCCAAAATGACCTAATAAACTATAATTATCTTAAAAATCACAATTTTATGGTAAATGCTCAGGTTGTAAAGGAAACTGAGCCATCTTAATAATTCATGCAAATCAAATCTCATTTCTCCCAGTAGGAGAATAACTTGAAAAGATCATTCCATACTACAAACTTCAGGAAATACACTTACAAACTGGGTCAAGATTCACATTTCAGATATAGCCCAGCAGCAGTGGCTTAGGTCCAAAGGCCTACTTAGACCCACTGGAGGGCTTGGGCATGGCTAGTAGAATCTTTGACTTCTCCTCCTTTTGAGTTCCCCTTGCCATGTGGCAATTGGCTTTTCAAGGGTTCCTCAGTTTCAAATAAGTTTTGCCATGCAGTGTGGGAGAAGGGCTGCTATTCAAGAAACTCGAGCCCCAGTCTCTCTTGGGTGCATGAAACTGGTGATGTAGTTCTTTGGATACATTTCAGTGAAAAGTTTGTGGGTGGTGTGATGTTCACACTCTCTTCACTGGAGGAGTTGTTAGAAAAACCATGAAACTCTCTTGGTCTAGTTTACCCTGAAGGATAATTGCAAGGATTAAAAGAGATTGCTCCCTCTGCACTGCCCTGTTTTCTGTGGAGGAAAGGTGGTGGGATAAGATGTGATACAGAATGATCAACAAAATAAGGAAAAAACAAGCAGTGACCCCCTCCCCCAGTAGAAGAAATTCAGGGAACGATACCTACAAAAGTTTAGTTTGAATTTGAAAGCCAATGGGAGCCTGCCTCCCCCCACCCCATGCTTAAAATAGTAGGGTGGACATGATTGGGAGTGAAACAGGTGGCAATAAGTTCAAATGCCCCAACCCCCTCATGGTGTGCTCTGATTTGCCTCCCCCCCCATGACTGCTATTAAAAAAAAACAAAAAACAACCCACTAGGCCGCATTACATATTTAGAGCTGGATCCAGCACTGATGCAGCCTTGCCAACAGGGCATATACACTGCATCCTTTGGGGGGCCAGTCACAGAGGCCTCCTCAAGGTAAGGACATGTTTCTTCCCATATATTGGGGCTGTACTGTGGCTGCATCAGCACTGAAAAGTTGGATAGGATGGGACCCTTACCCTAGTGTAATATGTTACTTGACCAAAGATGCTACAGGACATGTTTCTTTTTATTTTTTTGCTTCAAGCAACTAATGTGTTCACTAGAAGTTCTAAGAGGTGGCTCATAAGTATCAGAAAGAATGTTTGTATATTCCAGAACTTTTGGACATTCCAGAAAAAAAGGGAGACAAAGGGTGGAACTTGGTAAATTCTATAACTCCTTTGGAGTAGTGAGTTACTAAAAGTAGGGTACCACCACCGTGAAAAATTCCACATAACTTCATAGTTCCAATGAGAGGATTATTTATGCGACCCCCACCTTCCCAGGGTTGGCTTGAAATCTGTGTGCCCCGATGGAGGAAAGAAGGAGAGATGCCCAAGCCAGAGGGAGCCTATAGCACTGGCTCCCATGGAATCCATCAGTAACCTGTGAGTTTTGTTATTTTGTCATTGCACTGTGATTTGTATTTTGTTAGCCATGCTGGACATTTGCTTTGGCGAGGGAAAGGCAGGGGTATAAATTCTTTAACTAAATAAATAAGAGGGTGCAGAGCTGATCTGAGGAGTCTGGAAGATGTGTTTGGGAGGATGCACTCCCTCAGTTATATGCAGGGCACAATCTGTGTAGGGCTATATGTATATGCTACATCAGGTTCATTGACCTGATGCTGCTGATTTTCAGTCATGGGGAGTGAAAGTAAAGGAGAGAGGTATGCCTTTCTCTCCTGCTTGTGGGCTTCCCAGAGGCAGTGGTGGGACACTGTGGGAGCTGAACTAGATGGGTATTTGGCTTGATGCCGCAGTATTCTTCTTCCATTATGTTCTCTTGTAAGAACCAGCACCTTGAATTGCACCTGAGAGGTAAGAAGTAGTCAGCACAGATGGCTTAAACTGCTTGCTTGCTCTCTCTCTCACCCCCCCACCCCATGGTAGCCCATGCAGCTTTGCATCCACCTTGATGTTTCAACTGGTCTCATATCTGTGCCTAACAGCAACTGAATCTTCAGCAATTAGCAAGCACCTGTCTCTTTGTCATAAAAAGCCTCACCTGCTGATTTCTGCTGTATTTCCAAAGGCACAAGAGCTGTTTTTCCAATTTGTTGCCATGGGGCTCTATCTTGGGAGTGCAGCTCATGTTTGTCATGGAGATGACCCCAGCTCACATCCTTGGCTTCCCTGGTTAAGAAGATCAAGTAGCTGGTGATGGGAAAGACCTCTGCTAGTCAGAGTGGATAATAAATGGGCCAAGCATCTCACTTGGTATAAGGCAGCTTCACTTCTATGGATCTGAGTGAGCACTCTCTAAATTCATTTTGCCTAGTCAACTTCACTGTTCGTAGGTATAGCAGATACAGAAGTGGGTAAAGAACAATTAAAAATACATTTGCCAATGTCTTCCATCCCATACTTTTAAAATCCATTAAAAATTGTGGTTAATAATGCAAAACCTTTATAAATTTAATTTTGGACCCCTTGACACCTGCAATTAACTCCCGATCATTTTAAACTATAATAAATGTCCTTTTGAGGATTACAGAGTTTAATTACAATAATTCAGTGAATGTCTGATTATGTATACAGAGTATTCATATATTGATTTTCTAATGATAGATTAAAACTCCCCCTAATAAATCTTAATTGCAATTTTATACTACAAAGGAATTGGTTTGATTTAAAGTTAGAAAACTAAAAGCTAAGTTAATCCTTATATCCACTGGCTGTCTTTAAATCTAATGTAGCTGCTTGTAGCTTAATATGTTTAAAGGACAGGAAACTGATCAGTCCAATATATTCTCCTAGTAGTGCTTTTAATAGTGTTTCTTTTTTTCTGAAAAAGTAAAGGTGGCATTGAAATGATTGCAAAAATGTAGGACCTGCCCATACAACATTCCTTAGAGTACTGGTAAGCTGATTTCAGTCTTTAGTATTTTATTTTAAATTTGTTTTTCACTTGTTTATACTGCTCTTCCTCCAAGGAGCTCAGGGTAATGTATGTACATGTCTCCTTCTCTCCATTTATTCTCATAATAGTCCTGTGGGGTAGGTTAGGCTGAGAGATAATGTCTGGCCCAAGATCACCCAGGGAGCTTCATGGCTGGGCAGGGATTTGAATCTGAGGGTGCAATTCTAATCCTGCATTAGGCTGGCCTAAATCTCTTGCGCCAGCCTAGGAGGGTTGTCAACATGCCATAAAGCATGATTGCGCCTCCTTGGGAGCAAGTTGCACCAGTGCACGGAGGTTTGTGGTGGCTTGCGCCAGGGAGGTTGCATCAGCCAAGCTCAGCTGACGAAGGGATCTGGGGAGGGCAGGAAGGAGGGAGATGTTCTGGGGTGGGGGGAGGGCAGGCAGACAGCAGGGAGATGTTCTGGGGTGGGGGGAGGGCAGGCAGACAGCAGACCCGGGGGCGGACGGGGAGCAGGTGGTGGGGCTGGGACCCTGCTGTTATGCCAGATCCCAACCCCGTTCCCCAAGCTTGAAGCCACTCCGTTCTCCTTGAACTTATGCCTCCTCCTAAGGTGGCCTCCTCTAATTCCCATTGAAACCCTCATTTGCAGGACTTTTCCATTTCCCCAGGTTTTGATGCTTAGAACTTTTTGGCAGCCATGAACATTGAGATAGTCACAGAACTACTACCAGCTCTGTTTCAAGGATTTTTGCTTTGATTCTGAAATAATTTTCGAGCAGGTTTTCTATAAGTTGCCATTTTAGAGTGGTTTTTAAATATGCTTGTATTGTGTGTACATGAAGGTAGGAGAGAGACCACCAAACACCCAGTGTTGTCTTGCTATCCTTGGACTGCAATCCTGAAAACAATTTCCTGGAAATAAATCCCACTGAACACATTAGAATTTCTCGGCAGATATGGCCAAGATTGGTGTAAGATGGGTGTAAGGCACTTCTGCATATTGTTAAAAGTGAGGATATGGAATTGTGGTAGAACAATCGGATAATGTTTAAAAATGTAATTGAATTTATGAACTTGATAAAAAGAATGATTGATTCCAAACACAAGTCAATTTTTTTTTCTTTTTGCATCTCTTGTTTTTCTGAGTCTGATTGAGGCACTTGGCATTTAAAAGAAAGGGCCCTTTATGATTCAGTGCACCTGCACTGGCTTTATCAGAATCGGAAAATCTGCAGGACCAGATGTTGTAGATTTGATGCTAAAGATTCTACTGTCTTCTTAAAGATGTCATTAATTACCTATGATATTAAAAGGTTTAATTGACTGATATATTATTCATTACTCTTGCCTGCAAAGCTGTGTGGGTGCAGATCGTGAATTGAGAAAGCAATTTGTGGAAATCTTCAGAGTTATGAGCAGACTTTTAAATGGATGGACATTTTCATTTTTCATGACTGTGAATATCTCGCTGGAATGCAAGAATTTTTATTTGGGTGGCAATATTATACATAGCCCTGGGGAGTCCGTCTCCTGCACCACCTTTGCAGAGCTTTTACCACTTCCCCTAAATGTTTGTAACTTATTTGGAAACCAGAAAAATGATCTGGATTTCTTTTGTTATCTATCATACCAAGTCATACCATTTCATACCATAATCATACCATTATTTTGTAGTTTGTTTGGCATTTCCTCTTCTGAGCTGTTAACACAGAAATGAAATGTCATCATCATTTGGCATCCTGCACATTTCAATGTCAGAAAATCTATTTTCTGCAGAAAAAAAAAGTTAAAACTTAATTTGGATAAGCAAAGAAGCTTCCCCCATTACTTTGGTATGTTCTTGTTCTGTATGTTTTGTTTATAATGTGATGAACATTTTGCTGATGTCTCTTGTGTGCAGGTTGAGTCTCAGTTTCCAGGAGTGTTCTGTTCCCAGAACCCACATGGATGCCAAAAATTTCGTAAAAGGATATCCATTTAAAAAACAATGCTCCTTTGCTCAGCGATTTAAAAACAACCTTGCCGACCTTTGTAATGCAGGACATTAATATCAGGCAGACAATTAATCAATCAGACAATCAATCATTCTCTCTCCAGACACTTAGAAAGGCTTCATTCTGAGGCAGCAATTCCTCCATTCACTGGGATTGAAGCATGGGGAAAGAATGCAAAGAGAAGGTGATAATCACTTCCAGTGCTTTTTTTGTAAATAAAAAGGTGCAGGAACTCACAACTTGTTAATCTTTTTATTTATTTATTTATTTATAAACCATTTTTTAGTGGAGAAATAAAATATTTTTTATGTGCTTCCCCCCTAAAGATGAACTTACTTCTGAGTAGACATGCATAGGATTGGGCTGTCAATCTCCACATCCCCTTCCCCCTAGCTACTTTTTCTACACATGGGGAAAAATACTGTACAGGTGCACTTGTAACGTGTAGTATGTAGTGTGGCACTACTTCGAGGAGAGGAAGCAGTGAATGGATTCCGGAAATTGGCTTACATGAGTTCCATGTAATAAAATTACTCTAAGCAACTGTGGGAGTAAGAACAAAAAAGGAATTCTTACATGAGAGGGGTCCTTAGGTGCACATAGAAACAGCTACGTTTGCAAACAAGCGATTAAATATGGTTTAATTCAGGTATCAGAATATTCTGTGTCTTTGGGAAGGGGTTTGGCATGCAATTGTGTGTCCTCTGCTGCCCTGAGCTGCTGCTGTGCATTGCTGGAGAGGAGCTGCAAACGCTGGCTGGCGGAGGGCATGCTTGTGGGGGGAGGATGAGGAGGATCTTTGGCAAGGCTGGACAGCACGTTGTACACATGGAGAATCCCTTTTCACCTGCCCTTAGCATGTGAAAATGGTACAGATATATATTTCTGCCAGGATTAAGAGCCCAATCCTAGGTATGTCTACTCTGAAGTAACTCTCGTTCTAGTCAATGGAGCTTACTCCCAGGAAAGTGCCTAGGATTGCAGCCTAAAAGCCCAATCCTATGCATGTCTACTCAGAAGTCCACTTTAGTGAATGGGGTTTACTGTGGATAGGATGGCAGCCTCAGGGCCCAATCCTGTGCCTGTCTACTCAGAAGTCAGTCCCACTAGAGGCAGTGGGGCTTCCTCCCAGGAAAGTGTGGAGAGGACTGCAGCCTCAGAGCCAAAGCCTATGGCTGTCTCCTCAGAAGTCAGTCCCATTAGAGGCAGTGGGGCTTCCTCCCAGGAAAGTGTGGAGAGGACTGCAGCCTCAGCGCCCCTCCTCTGCCTGTCTACTCAGAAGTCAGTCCCACTAGAGGCAGTGGGGCTTCCTCCCAGGAAAGAGTGGAGAGGACTGCAGCCACAGAGCCCTTCCTCTGCCTGTCTACTCAGAAGTCAGTCCCACTAGAGGCAGTGGGGCTTCCTCCCAGGAAAGTGTGGAGAGGACTGCAGCCTCAGAGCCCCTCCTCTGCCTGTCTACTCAGAAGTCAGTCCCACTAGAGGCAGTGGGGGTTCCTCCCATGAAAGAGTGGAGAGGACTGCAGCCACAGAGCCCTTCCTCTGCCTGTCTCCTCAGAAGTCAGTCCCACTAGAGGCAGTGGGGCTTCCTCCCAGGAAAGTGTGGAGAGGACTGCAGCCTCAGAGCCCCTCCTGTGCCTGTCTACTCAGAAGTCAGTCCCACTAGAGGCAGTGGGGCTTCCTCCCAGGAAAGAGTGGAGAGGACTGCAACCACAGAGCCCTTCCTCTGCCTGTCTACTCAGAAGTCAGTCCCACTAGAGGCAGTGGGGCTTCCTCCCAGGAAAGAGTGGAGAGGACTGCAGCCTCAGAGCCCCTCCTCTGCCTGTCTACTCAGAAGTCAGTCCCACTAGAGGCAGTGGGGCTTCCTCCCAGGAAAGTGTGGAGAGGACTGCAGCCACAGAGCCCTTCCTCTGCCTGTCTACTCAGGCTGCAAGGCTATGACACTTTCCTGGGAGTAAGCCCCATTGAACACAATGAAACTTACTTCTGAGTAGACATGCTTGGGCTCTCAGGCTGCAAGGCTATGCACCCTTTCCCAGGAGCAAGCCCCATTGAGCACAATGACACATACTTCTGAGTAGACACACCTAGGCTCCTGCTGCAGATTGGCACAGGGGCTGCACCAGCCAGCTTCCTTCCCCTCCTCCTCCGCCAAGCCAGTACCTGGGCGTTCCGTGGGTGCCACAGCCCGTCTCCCTGGCTGGCTGGCTGGCTGGCTGTCCGTCCTCCTCCTCGGCATTGGCACGTGTCCCCCACACCCTCCACCGGCTTGGAAGCTGCGCTGGGAAGCAGAGCGCGGGGGGAGGGGAGGCGGGCTGGGCTCAGTCGAGAGCTTGGAGATGGGGGCAGGAGGGGGTTGTTGTGCGGTCAGGCAGGGGCCAGGGGCCTGCTCGCCCACCCTGCACCCCCCAGCACCCACCCAGCGAATGCCTCTATTTTGTCCCCCCCTCCTGGAATGCCTCCAAAGGGGAGGGGCCCCTGCAAAAAGGTGCCGGAACTCCGTCCCCCCGCGTTCCATTAGAAAAAAAGTCCTGATCACTTCCCTCTGCATTCTTTCACATGCTCAGGGGGAAGGGCGGGGGTCACTTGCCTCAAAATGAAACTGTTCTAAGTGTCAGGAGAGAGAATAATTGATGGATTGTCTGTCAGTTGCCCTCTCCCACATTAACAAGGCTATTGTTAAATGACTTTTCCCCCTTAATTTAAAGGACTCTTCTCATTGTGTTAAGATAAAACAACAGGTGAAAAAGCTGTGAATAATTAGGTTATAACTTTTTTTTTTAATTGTGAGCTCTTTAGGACCAGGGAGTCATTTATTGGTTCATTTTACTATGTCAACCACTTTGTGAACTGGTTGAAAAGCGGTATATAAATATTCTTAATAACTTAGGATGTGAACGATGGACTCCGTATGCCTCCAACTTGAAATTCCTTCCTTTTTTTAATCTAGCTATGATCAAATGTTTCACTTGCCCTTTGCAAATCATGCAAGAAGAAATTATTCCCTATATCTCAAAAAGTTTTGAATGTGCCTTCTTTGAAGTCCTTTATTAACCTGAATAAATGTTCTTACAATCTTATTCACTTCTACTTTACAAAACTGTATCAAGGAGTCAGTGTATTACAATATATCTGAAATCCCCCAGAGGAACTTTAATAGTGTTACAGAAACTATTTTGGCTTCCATTGAAATGAATGTTTCACCTGAGGTGGAATCCCCGAATCTTCTCTGAACTTCACTTTATCAAACACTGGAGCAGCAACTCTGTTACTTGTCTTCTTCTCTTCCCTCTACCACTTCTACATAGCTAGGCAAGAGGCAGCCCAATCCTGAGCTGCCTGGTGCACAGGGCTGCAGCAGCGCCGAAAATGGCTGCCACCGCATTCTTCGCGCTCCAGGCAGCCACCAGCAGCTCCTCCTGGGGTGCGGGGAGCTCTGCGCGAAAGTCTGCAGTCCTCCCGAAGCTTAAAAAGTGAAAGCGCAGTGATTGCACCCCGCCTCCACAAAACCAGAAGTGCTTTCACTTTTTAAGCTTTGGGGAGCCCTGCAGATGCTCACACAGGGCTCTCTGCACCCCAGGGAGGCTACTGGAGGGACTGGTGAGTACATGCCAGTCCCTGCAGCCCCCTTAGCAATGCGATCATGGGGATCGTGTCACTGCCTCCCCCCCACCCCACCCTTTAAGGGGAAAGAGGCCAGGGCCCCCTGGCGTCACAGTGCCCCAGTTTGAAAAGCCCTGGATTATATTGTTGAATTCCATCATGTAGTTCATCTGACGGCATAGCTAATGCCCTCCTCCCACCTCAGTCTCTACCCCATTCTGCCTGCCTCCCCACCCCCTGCACTGACTTACTAATAATGCCATGCACAGCCTCCCCAGGCCCCAGAAAGCTTCTTGGAGGTGTCAGAAAAGCACTTCTGATTTTTGGCAAAAACAAGAAGTGCATTTCCTGCCCCTCTAGGCAACACTCTGAGATCCTTCAGGCGTGGGGGTGGCACCCACAGTGAGTCAAATCCTCAGGTGTCAAACCCGCAGATGACAAGGGCCAACTGTAGTTGCATTCATGCCAATGTATTAATTTTGAATTGGGTAATTGTTTGTAAATGGGCAAGTTATGACATTTAATGGATCACATAGCAAATACAGAGGCAGGTACATCATGACCCAAATCTAATATCTGGTTTGTTGTTTGTGACCAGGGAAAAATAACCTTAAGAGTGGAAGTTGCATCTTGATGGAGCACGATACATAAGAACCAAACACATCTTAATCTGCTTGATCCAAAGATGAATTTGTGTCCCTGCTTAGTTCAAACAGACGGGCTTCTATGAAGAATGGTGTTCATTTCCCTGTTAGCTAGAAGCAACGTGCGTTCTGCAAATGGCCTTAGCTGTTGCATGTTTTCTGAACGCCTGGCTGTGAATGTGAAAGAAGAATATTTAAGAAAAGAAAATGTTATTTGTGTGAAGTACATTTTTTTTTGTTAGGATGAATGTTGGCAGCAAATTGTGAAATGGGTGCGTAATGCAAAGGCAATCATTCCTTAGGCAGTTGGGAGAACAGAAATGTTTGTTGCCTGTTCTTTTCACCATTAGTCTGGCCTTCACAGAGCAGACCAAATGTAAATTGCAGGCAGCTTCATGGTTTTCAATCAGATTTCCTGCATCACTAGGCCAGTCATTTCTCTGCCAAGCTCATATTGCTTTGTGGCAGATTGGAGGCATGTCTGAGTGTGTTTTTCTTTTTACTTCCAAAGATCAAACCAAGCTTCGGCATGACATATTGCAGATTGTTTAAAAGGTGTACCAGTGGTGTTTTGAAAGGTCAGGATGAATACGAGGGGCTGTGAGCACAATCCTGCTTGATGCACATGTGGAAGGTAGTGTTCCCAGAGGGGGAACGCAGCACTAAGTTTTGCAGGGCACCTCAGTGTGCTGTGTAAGCTGCCCCTCCTTCGGAGCCATTCCAGGCGGCAAGAGCAACAGTGTGTTGGGCAGCTTACACAGTGCATTAAGGCACCTTGCAAAACTTTGAACGGGAACGCTATTGTGTGTGAAGACCCGGGGCAGGGAGCATCTCGGTTGTAGCCATAAGAACATAAGAACAGTCCCGCTGCATCAGGCCACAGGCCCATCTAGTCCAGCTTCCTGTATCACAGTGGCCCACCAAGTGCCTCAGGGAGCACGCAAGACATGTCCTGCATCCTGGTGCCCTCCCTTGCACCTGGCATTCTGACGTAACCCATTTCTAAAATCAGAAGGTTACAAATACCCATTATGGCTTGTAACCTGTAATGGATTTTTCCTCCAGAAACTTGTCCAATCCCCTTTTAAAGGCATCCAGGCCAGATGCCATCACCACATCCTGTGGAAAGGAGTTCCACAGACCAACTACATGCTGAGTAATGAAATATTTTCTTTTGTCTGTCCTAACCCTCCCAACACTCAATTTTAGTGGATGTCCCCTGGTTCTGGTGTCATGTGAGAGTATAAAGAGCATCTGTCTATCCACTCTATCCTTCCCATGCATAATTTTGTATGTCTCAATCATGTCCCTCCTCAGGCACCTCTTTTCTAGGCTTACGAGGCCCAAATTCTGTAGCCTTTCCTCATAAGGAAGGTGCCCCAGCCCAGTAATCATCTTAGTCGCTCTCTTTTGCACTTTTTCCATTTCCATTATTTCCTTTTTGAGATGTGGTGACTAGAACTGGACACAATACTCCAGGTGTGGCCTTACCATCGATTTGTACAACAACATTGTAATATTAGCCATTTTGTTCTCAATACCTTTTCTAATGATCCCAAGCATAGAATTGGCCTTCTTCACTGCCGCTGCACATTGGGTTGACACTTTCATCGAGCTGTCCACCACTACCCCAAGATCTCTCTCCTGATCTGTCACAGACAGCTCAGAACCCATTAGCCTATATATGAAGTGTCAGGGCAGCAGGGGAGGATAGCCCTTGCCTTCCCGATAGCAGAGTGGCACAGGAGCAAAGGGACAGAGCCCAAGAAGCAGGCGATCCCAAACAGAGCCAAAGAAGCAGACACAGGCTTGTTTGTTGCAGAAGCAGGTATTGGTAAAAGGAGCAGGCAGAAGAATAGTCAGTCAAATGGTCCAGAAGTCAGGGATTCAGAGAGGCACAGTCACAATAAGCAGTCAAAGTCAGTACACAAACCAGCAGCACAACACACAGAAATTCCACCACGGCAACCCACATTTGGTGTCTGTTCTTACCCCCATATATACCGGGGCCAGCCAATCAGAATAGGGCGACCTCATTGTCACAAGACTGTCTTGTGACCCTTTCTGATTGGCTGTCCAGTGGTGCACCACTCCACCATAGCCTATGTGACTCTGCACACATCCTCCCAGGTCACATGGCTCCCACCTAACACAGGTGCAGTTGATTGCTAATCACACACAAATACAGTGAAGCTGTTCCTTCGTTTGCATTTCATACCAGGCCTGGACATCAAGGCCCCTCCTGCCACATCCTGGCTTACAACAATTCAGGGCCTGGGATGCCAAAGGCCTGACATCATTTTGATTTTTTGCCCCAACATGATTTTACACTTACTTACATTGAAATGCATCTGCCATTTTGCTGCCCGTTCTGCCAGTTTGGAGAGATCTTTCTGGAGCTCCTCACAATCACTTTTGGTCTTCACCACCTGCAAAAGCTTGGTGTCGTCTGCAGACTTAGCCACCTCGCTGCTCAATCCTGTCTCCAGGTCATTTGTGAACAGGTTGAAAAGCACTGGTCCCAGGACAGATCCTTGGGGCACACCGCTTTTCACCTCTCTCCATTGTGAAAATTGCCCATTGACACCCACTCTCTGTTTCCTGGTCTTCAACCAGCTCCCAATCCATAAGAGGACCTGCCCTCTAATTCCCTGACTGTGGAGTTTTCTCAGTAGCCTTTGGTGAGGGACCGTGTCGAACACCTCCTGAAAGTCCAGATATATAATGTCCATGGGTTCTCCCGCATTCACATACCTGTTGACCTTTTCAAAGAATTCTAAAAGGTTTGTGAGGCAAGACTTACCCTTACAGAAGCCATGCTGATTCTCTCTTAGCAAGGCTTGTTCGTTAGCCTGAGAGAGATGTTCTCTCCTCCTTCAGATCTCATCAATACCCAGTTATCTCTATATGCTGCATCACAGCCCAAGTATTCCCTTGGAGGCAAAACCTTCACCTTGCACTTACGCACTCCGCGTGCTACTTGTCTTCCAGGTCCTTGGATCCATCCTTTGATCACAGCTTCTCATTTGTCTTTGGTTTCTGTCTATTCAGCCTTCATAGTCTCTCCATTCTGCTAGTTTTCTGTGGTTGTTAAACCTTGCAGCTTATTTCTGTTTTACATCTTTATGTGTGCTCCCCCCCACCTCGTTCCTTATTTATGGAATTCATTGCTTGCTAGAACTCAGTTAATTAATTCTCTTCCCATGCTTAAAAAAGTCTCAAGGCACATCTATTTCAGCTAACCTATGACTAAGTCGTTATGGATTTAATTTTGGCACATTCCTCCTCCGGTTTTTAATTATCTTTTTACTTTGTTTTTGTTGTTTATGTTAGATTGTAAACCAGTTTGGGCTGGGCCTGTCTTCTGACCTGATGTGTGCAGTAGCTAGCTTTTTTAAGGCATTTTAGAAATGATAAATATGTACTAATGTTATTTCTACAGCTAGAACATCTGTTACTCAGGGTTAGTGTACGTCTGAATTACAACAGAAACCTGAGCAAAACCTGAGGCAAATTTAGAGGTCCCTAATCAGATGAAACGTCTGATACATTTTAAGGAAAATTAAAAGTTTCTTTAAAACTACTGCAGTTCTTTTAGCAATGTGTACGTGTACAGAAATAACCAATTAAAGCTAAAAACATGCTACTTTGGGGGTTTATGCCCAATATGTGTCTACTCAGGGCTGGTCTTTCCATGAAGTGACCTGAAACAGTCACATGGTTTTTGGTCAAAAAGCAGGAGCTTGCATTCATTGACTATGGAAGGGGAAGTCTTGTGCGTGCGTAGAAGGTACGCACAGGCCTCCCATTTACTGGCATAGCAAACTGAGGGTTTGTGCATGTATCTTGAGGGGTAAGTGAATAATAATAAAAAATAATAACAAGGTATTTGTATACCACCTTTCTGGTCATCGGATTACTCCTCTGACTTTATTCAAGGCGGTTTACATAGGTAGGCGTTTCTGAATCCCTCAAGGGGATTCATAGAGGTTCTGTCTTTTACAATCATAGAGGTTGTCTCTTTTAAGAACCAACATTTCAGAATGGATCTTCCTGGTTTGGTCTCACTTCTGGACTCCAGTTCTCCCACCAGGCTGACAAGCAGCTCCATCTCTCACATGGAGGGCAGCCAAGATGCTTCTTGCTCACACCAAGAGCAGGTGGAATCACTCAGCTGGGCTTGTCAGCTGCTTCAAGGTCTCGCCATTCTCAGCCATTCAGGGAGCTGCCGATGTCCTCGAACTGGCGACCTTCTGATGTTATCTTCAGGCTAACGGAGGCTCTAGACCAGACCTCCTGCCCAATGGATGTGGCTCTGTTACAATGGTATCGCTAGGGAAGTGCAGGCCACACCGGGTGACGCGCATAGGGGGGTGACACAACTACTGGCCAAATTTTTTTTAATCTTGGTATTTTAGAATAGTACCATCATGTTTTATATCATTTGATGTGTAATTTCATGCAGAATGCAGTGAAACAAACCGTGTTGAAATATCTCTATTTTATCAAACATTATAGCTGAAAAATCAGTGGGATGCTCGGGGCATTGCCACGTGCATTGCATGGGAGGAGGTCCATCTGGGGTGATGCACTGGCCTCTTGCACCAGGAGATTCAAACCCTAGTGATACCACTGCTCTGTTATGCCTTGTACATATCACTTCACAAGTACTGGGCCTACAGAAGGAATTTTACCTAAGATACAAAGGTAAAATATTTTACAGCATTAAAATGATCTGAAAACCAAACTGAGGATCAGTAGTGTAGGCCAGTATTCATCACTCAACCAAGTCCTCTCTATCATCTCAACAGTGAAAAGATTTCCCAATAAGGAAACTTTTGGGCTTCTCTTTTACCCTCTACTACAGATCATGTCTATCCCTAGCAGGGAAGGTGAAGGAAAGGCAGTAGGAGAATGTTTCAGATCCATAAGGCTTAACAGCTCAATTCTATCCTCTCCCCCACCACAGGATGCAACTGCTCCAAAATGTGGGGGGGGGGAGGTGTCAGGAGGCTTGGGAGAGCTTGGACTTGTAAGCCCCTCAATTGCTTTTTAGCTGGTACAAATCTGAGGAGTTGGCAATTCAACTATGAGGGAAGGAGGTAGCATGGTTCATTGAGGGAAAGGGAATAGCTATTCCCAGACCATTTATATTGGGGGAGAGATCCAGCAAGGCAGTTTTGCCTTTGTTTGAGATCCTCAGCTTTCAACCAACTTCATAGCTATTTCACATAATTCTCAGTCCTCTCCACCGGTGTTTCTTGACTCTGATGCAGAGAAGAGTGTTATGGCCTTCTCACAAAGGCCATGAGGACTCAGTGCCTTGGAGTAATTAACAGTTATCGTTGTTGAATGCTTTTTATATTCCTCTGACTTTGAAACCTTCGTTTTAACAACTCTTAGCAAAAAGTACTGAAACAAAATATTAAATGACGATGAAGAAACCATATTAAAATGAATTCCCTTTGACATGGTAATAGTGTTTAATTGAATTTAAACAGCTCTTTGAGAACCTTTTATGAACATGCTGTTAATGCAAATGAATGAAACCCTTCCATTTTGTTGGATCAACACTTTCTAAAGAATATATGTCAAAGGAGGAAATTAAGATTCTAACATTTCCAAAGTGAGTGCAGTATAGACTGAAACGGTACAGACTGATCATGTTGTACTGTTACGTATATTAGATTTTGCAAAATAAAAGAGCCACACCACTAGTGCTCACTAGACTCATATACACCTCTGGTAACTAAACAATTTTTAGCATGGAGTTCCATTTTGAATTGATCAAAGGACCACTAATAGTGCTGTAACAGATTTTTACACAAGCACAGACATAGGCATAGGTCACTTTAACCTCCTGCTCTCCCATGTGAATACCAATAGAGGCTCTGTTAATAATTCTTTCATTATTAACCTCAGGGTATTCTCCCTCACTTACTTTAAGCCCACTGATTAGCAGAATAGGTTAAGCAAAGGATACTTCTGGAAGAGAAAATTTTCAGGTTATAGCAGACTAGAAGTTCTCCATCTTACAGGGCAACGGTGATACTCATTTTCAAACTACGTTGACTGAGCTGTGTTCAGTGATGATGTGTAAATTATAGTTTGCAATTTGACACTGATTTTTCTTCTTCTCATCATTGTGTTTCTTTCTTGTGATGCTGGACACTTGCTTACCCAACAGACCCAGGAAAAAATGAAAACCTTTGTCATGGAAGTTTGAAGGGACTAATTTATCTATTTGCTTTGTCACACCAACTGTTGCAATAGGGTAATTTTTAGACCAAAGGATTGTTTGGACATTGGTCACAGTGATCTAATCATAAATTACAGAGCAGCGAACCACTTGAACCTGTCATAGCAAGGTGCACTGGAGAAGCAGTCACTATAGTAACAGGCTTGTGGAACAATGGATGAATGCATTTCAGAAGGAGAATGTTTAGCTTTTGGCCTTAAGCACCAGCAGTTCAAAAACTATTGAGCTTTGTGACATATGCTGGCTTGATCCTCATAAAATTGGAGGCTGTATAAAACCTCAAATCATCACATTCCATTTGCAGGACACATTGATGTGTCGGTGTACTTAGAGTACAAACTTGGCCCTCACGGAAACAGAGTGGAGTGCTTCACGTAGGGTTTTCTATGCAGATGAAATCTGAGGCATGAGAGGAAAGTAATGTTGGTCCTTGTCAATGGGCAGAGGATAAAGGGTAGCTGGGATGTCCCCCCCCCCCTTTTTCAAAGAAGACAGCAGAGGAAACATCACAGTCTGCCTGGTTCTAGCTGTTGCATGTAGAATGAATGAGTACTAGGCACATGAGTACTAGGCCCTAGTTTCCACCAGCTCTGCCAAAAAGACCTCCCGTTTTCACTTGCCCTGTGGTTGCAACAATGAGTGCAAGAAGACTCTGATCCCTATATCACTGACCGGAAGGCCAGAGGCCACTGGGTAGTTATGATATTTATTACTTTCCAACAAGAACATAGTTACAGAGAGGCAGCCTAGCCTCAATTACGTGTTGTAAATGCCTGGCTGCAACTTTGTTTTAGAACTGGCATCTCCCACTTCTACCCTTTCATTTCACGTCATTTCTTCTCATGTGTCTAAATGTACCTGTACTAGAACTAATGACACTTAGGGCAACCAAATTTCTAGCACCGAGATAAGGGAGCAAACATTCCCTTACCTTGAGAATTGCCACTCAATTGCAGGATGCAGCACATGCCCCACTGGTACCATGTGTCAGTGCTGGAAAGTTGGTTAGCATTTGGACCTTATTAACCTGCTTACTTACATAGCACCATTCAGTGGTAGACCTCTCATTCGTTTGATAGGGCAAATGCTCTGGGTAAGGAACCTTGTGCACCTTTAGGACCCTGTGGAAGCCTTTCTGAGGCTCCTGACAGGGTCAGAAACTGCAAACTGGAAACACAGTTTAAAGTGTTGGGAAAGTCCCAGGTGGCTTCCCCAACACGTCTTGGAGTTGTGTGAGGCACCATGTACTCCAGGTATGTGTGGGGGCAGATTTGCGTGCAGGGGGTGGTGGCATCCCGCAGGGAATGCCATCACGGACCTGTGCCCTGGAGCTTAGGGCTGGTGAGTTCTGCCACTGGCACCATATATGTACAGGGTACTTTTCAATAGACGAGAGAACATGGTCCTGCTCTGAGTGCTGCAGGCTGGTGAAGGCCATGGGCCAAACAAAAACTAAGTCATTTAAACAGAGCAAGTGCTTGGCATTTTGATGGGGAAAATGTTCAAATGTTTGCTTGTGCTGATGGGCCAGGTGTTAATGCAATGTTAAGGGTATTTATAGCTGAATTAGTTAAGTTCATATGTTTAAGGAATAGGGAAAAATTCATATGCTTAGCAGCTTAATAGGGAAAATGTATGCTTAGAACAAATCAAATGTTATGTTTATATGTTTAGCATGCCCACAAACAAATTTGCAAAAAATCCATTTAGCTCTGAGGCTTTTCTGAAACTGCAAAAGCCAATAAGCAGGTTGTAAATTAAGGAATGTTTCTTAAGGAATGTCAAGGACACAAGATAAGGTTCAAGCTTCAAAGCACTGTTTATGAAAGAAGCTGGAATTTCCAGCTGTCAAGTTTAATTGGTAAAATGATAAATGAAAGCTAAACTGAACAGATGAAACCCATGGCAAGAATAGGCTAATTGGAAACCTATTATTCTATTAATTCCCTTTAAAACAAAAATATGCACTGGGAGAGCTATTTACACCAAAGCTTTATGTCAAGAAAGGTATTTAGATGGTACTAACCAGAGTTTCATGTCAAAGGATCACAAAGTTAGCATGTAAGCCTAATGATGCTTCAATATTTTAATAGTTATTGCTTAGAAGTGTAAATTAATGTTAGTAGTATCAGAAGAGAATTTTAGCTGTTAAAATAGTTTGATTATAATACACAGAATAAGTGGAAGCCATTAAATTAAAAGCCACAAAAGTGATTCAGAATGCAACCTTGAAAAGGCAGATGTATAGCAAAGTTAATTAGGAGAGTCTGACAAGAAACACTGGAATGTCGTATGAAGTTACAGTTTACAGATAAGACTCTTATCTAGGCAAGGGCATTCCTAACTTTGTATGTCCCGCCTGTCACTTTTAATTGGAACTAGAAAGAATTATAACTCAAAGAGAGACAGATAAGGAGTAGTCAGGATACACTTGCACCGTTAATTAGGAACAGTTATAGCAGATAACTAAGAGTTTATACACAGGTGAAACTCAGTTTTAATGGAGAAGAAGACCTTGACAGAGACAGTAAATCTGTTGCTAATTAAAATAGAGTTTGACAAATACAGACATCAGCAGAAACAGACAGGAACAGATAAGCAAAAATAGACAAAAACAAGATAATATAAGAAAGCCCCTAATTAGCAAACATTCCTGAAGACCTCTGTCAGAGCCTCTAAGCTGACAGAGGAAGCTAGATTTAATTAAAATAAAGAGAAAAGTCTCTTAAAATCTTTATTTACAATAAAGTTAGTTTGTTTTGAATTAAATATAAGTTTACACATAGAAGATACCACTATACATCACAATAACAAAGTCACATATTGTGAATCACACATGGGATAGAGAATTAAAAACCAAGAGGCTTAGTTCAAACAGAGGTTAGCCCACAGAGTTTAATAAAACCAGACAGAAAAAATGTTGAATAGCTAAGCAGATGGCTGTTTGAAACATGTCAGGGTCGGGCCAGTGAGGAATGGCCAGAGATAAGCAAAGACATACCAAAGGCCAGTAATAAATAAGTAAGATAAGAGCAAAAGACATAAAGTTATCTGTGGCCAATCCTGAGAAGGCCTCCATCTCTGATGTCACACATCAGCCAATGAAATGTAAGACTCCTCAAACAAAGGAACCAGAATCCAATATAAGGGAAAGACTCACACTGGAAAATTGTGCTCTCTCTGAGGGCTTTGAGAGTTCCCACATGGCTCTCATTGCTCTCTTCACTTTGGACAAGGAATCCCTGAGAGGCCCATTGCTGGCAATGAAATAGAACTTGCAGACGATCACCACTCTTGCCTACTGAGTTTGCGTTTGAGTTTGCTTTTGACCTTGCAACACAAGGAGCTCACAGTTTTGAAACAAACATGAAGGTGACAGCAAAGGAAGAGGAGGGAAATGATGGCAGGATAAAAAAAACAGAAAAATATGCTGTTTCCTGTACTGTGTACATAACCTTACTGTTTATTACATACTGCTACTATTACTACTTAGGATTAGTGCTGGTAGTAGTCATTGGGGACAGCAAATGTGATAGTGTACTTCCCAGTCAAACCAGTTATTTTTCTGTGGACATGCTGGCAGACACAAGGCCATCAAGTTGAAGGATGGAACAGAAGACATGGTGATTAAAAATAGCACCTAATAAATGAATAAGATCTCTTGTTTCTTTTAAAAGGAGAGAAGAAGACATATTACAAAGATGCAAATGTGTTATATCATGCTGGTTTGTAATCTCTAAATATTGTCACATTTATATGACAGCTATTTAGAATGCAATCAATCACAGGGAGAAATCCAGTTTTGTGGTCCTCATGGAAAAAAAAAATCCAGTAATCTTCTTCCAAATGCGGACCATTTGCACAATCTTATGTCAGTAATGTGGCATATAAATAGTTCTCCTGACAAACGCAAATCATAGCTCCTCTGATTCCAGCTCTGACACTGTACTTTGCTCTTTGGGATGAAGTTCCATTTTGCAGATCTATTTCAACCCCACAATTGACTTCTTGTACTTGTATCTACAGCAGTTCATGAACGAACCCCCAGGTGAAAAGCAAGGTTCACCCCTCCCCCAGTCAACATGCAGTTCCATTCCAAGTTGTGCTCCCTACTGTTTTACAAGAGTACTATTTTGGCTATATCAGTTACACACACAATGAGTAACACCTTCTCTGTGACTGCTCAACAGCTGTTGAACTTCCTTGCATTCAGAATTGCTTGTGATCATAGAAAATGACAGATCTTTTGCATGTTAATTCCAGGATGTAGTTTCCTCTGAGCATTCCTGAAGTTCATCAGATTTTAACTAGGCAGACAAAAGCAACAGTCTTAATGTTCCAAACCTACTTCCTCGAAATGGATTCAGACAGAAAGAAATGACCACTTGCAACAAAGCATTATTTCCAATATGAACTCTTCCCCCCCCCCCCCATTTCTTGATTTATGTCTCAGTAGGAATCTACATCTCTGGACAAGATGCTAGAAACAAAAAGTTATTACTATATTGACTATAAAGAACAATTAATTGACTAGTATTCTGGTATCATTACAACAGATCTTGCCTCTTGCTGATATGTTTTCGCATTTTTGGCTATCTTTTTCTGTCGGAATCTGTGGTGAAGAAAATCTTAAAAATTCATCATCTGCTCCCTAGAATTGAATTTTGCTTATTAATGTTAAAGTGTGTGTGCTGCATGTGTAGGGAAGGGGAGATGCAGTCAAATACTCCTCTTCTCCTTTAGGTAAATTGTCACATGACAGTATTGCACTAGCCACATATTGTCAACTATTATGCCTGATATGATTGCACACTCATACATCAATATATATTTTAAACTTATTAATGTTTGGTTGTTCACTTTGTGGAATCCATGGCTGCATGTGGATTAGAAGCACCCTTTGTCCCCGAAAACCAGTTTCTAGCATCATCACTATTGAATTAATATTTTGGTTTAGATCCTTTCACAGGGCATGACACATTGCTTTCATGTTTTCCTTCAGGGTCATTTTCTTGTTGCAAGTCTGGCCACACTGATGTGATACTATTTGTAAGGCACTTGCTATATGAGGAAGTCTTCAGAATGTAATGGCCATTTTTAACATTTGGCGTGGGCAGTCATTTTGCTGTTATTTTTTGAGCCTACCTTGCAGAGGATTATCTCTTATCACACCGTAGAATGTGCATTATGAGGGATAGTATCGCATGGATAATATGATTCACATTTCAGCCAGGGCCTATAAAGGGACCTGGGGAAGTTTTAAAAATTGCATTTCTGTTAGTGAAGGATTGCTGCTGTCACCAGCTTCCCGTGTTACTTGAGCCACTGTACATTGAAACATTTGTCATTCTTTACATTTGTGTGAGTGCTGGGAAAATGCAGTCCACATAAGGGGAAATATTTGGCTATTTGACCTCATGAAGCATGGCCTGGTAAACTGTCTTCTTTTTGCAAGCCCTGTACTTAACATTTACAGTACTTTTTGGTCTCAGGTAATTGTTTACAGAATCCAGGATGGGTTTTTTTTTTACTCTTTGCCAAGGATTTGCCAGAATCACTTTCCCCGAGTCTCATGATGAGACTTGAGTCAGCAACCCTGTGACTCGACTCATCCACAAATCATTGTGTATGCCTGTCATGACTCACCTTGAGTCACTTTACCAAGATTTTGAGAAATGTTGAGTTGCAGAAGCTATAGGGAAGAAAAAGCAAGCAAGTGCACGCACAAAACAGAGTCACAAACTTGCACAAAAGCGACTCGAGTCTATTCAAGTCACAACTCTTTTCTGAGTCACTGCCATGAGTTGCAAGTCAGCTCCGTCACTGGTGTGCATGACTCAAGTTTCCCACAAATCGTGAAAAACCAGCTTTATCACAATTTGAGTCTGAATCTCAGACTCGAGTTCCCATCCCTGCTTTTTGTACATATGTATTTAGAAAGACAAGGAAGTGGACACTTCTTAATTCTGTAGCATTTCAATAGAGATGTAGAACCAAAGAGACAGATCAGTATATGAAGCCTGACTATGAGCGATCCCCTCTCTGCCTAGTCTCTCTCTCTCTCTCTCTCTCTCTCCCCTCTCACCAATTTCCTACCCTCTTAAGACATCTCCTTCTGTTTTTCTTCTCCCTTCTGGAAATCTTCTTTCTCTGGTTCCATCCTAATTTCTGTCATTCCCTTTGGCCTGGTATTTTCCTAGGCCACTATTCCAGGTATTTTTGCCCATTCCTTTTTCCAGTTCTAAAGGCAAGTATGCTGCTGTTTAGCTTATGCTAAAACAGATATTTTGTAAGCCAAAATGGGTCAGTCACCTTTTCTGGCTGTACACTACACCAATATTAATCCAATTCCACCATAGTCTTGACAGCCATTAGGCATATATTGCTGCACTGAAGTAGATGGCTCTACAGTGGCTGAAATGTCTTTACAAAATACCTAGTGCTATTTCAGATTTGTTTCTGAGCAGTGACAGAACATTCAGTTTAATGAAAAAAAGAATCAAACTTCCATAGATAATCTCTTGCCGGCTCGACTGGAGAAAGGGTTTGTTTTTCTAAACCCTCTCTCCCTGTGGCAAACTAATAAAAAATTAGTATTGCCCTGTAATAACACTTGCTTTTTTTCTTTTTCTTTTTTTAAACTTTACTTTCCTTTCTTCCAAAAGTTTCTTTTTCAACGTATTTTTGGAGCGTCTATTAAAATATTTGATTATTTTGTCAGTTATTAAAATGTTTTAGTCTTTCAGTGGCATCATGATGTCATCATAGTGATATATGGCCTAACATCATATATTTATTTCATGAAGTAGAGAAAGGTCATGCATCATTGTGAAATAACATTTGCCATTTGATTAGCTGTAGAGATCCATGTCATGTTGTTTATGAAAGTCACTGAAATAAACATGAGAGCAGTAGTCGCAGCCTCAGTGGTTCTAGGGGCAACAGCTTCCTTTTCCTGCCCACAGCATCAATCTTTTCACATGTGGTGTGGCAATTCATACTAGTGCTTGTGCCAGATTGCTGGTGACACTGGAACAAAGCCCTGCACTGGGCCTCCATAACATCCGTTCTTTTCCATGATGGGACATTTGGCACTGCCACCAGTATTGAGAGTTCAAGCGTTAATCTGGACAGATAGGCTTCCTTATTGATGCCCCCACTGGCCCATATTTAACACCATATTGTAAGATATACATGACAGTGGGTGCATGACGGCAATTGTGTTAGGGTTCTATGCACCATTGTTAACACCAGGATTTGGGAGAAATTATCTAGCTAGCTATCTAGCTAGCACAAGATAGTGGCCATAAGCAGTTCAGCCAGAGGTAAGGGCTGCTGGCCTCTATGGTCTACGCAGACTTGCGCCACCTTTTGAGGTGCTACAAGTCCGAGGAGAGAGGAGCGACTTGAAGCTGCTCCTTTTTCCCTGGGAATGGGGGTTGGAAACCGGCGTAACTGCTAGATTCCAACCCCACTTCCTGCTCCCCACATGCCTGCCCGCCCGCCCACCCGCCCAGGAATGCCTCCCGCCGCCTCCCCCACCTACCTTTTCTGCTTGCATTGGCCCAGCCAGGCTGACACAAGCATCTGAGAGGAAGCCGGCATGGAGGCTTATGCCAGCTTCCTCAGGCCGCCACTTCTTGGAGTGCCAGCCCAGCTTCCTCTCTAGGAGGCGCAATCGTGCCTTATGGCACGTTTGCGACCTTCCTGGGCTGTTGCAAGGGATTTGCGCCAGCCCATTCCTGGATTTGGATTGTGCCCTACACCTCTTAATAGCCCTTGTGCTCATAGGTTATTCTGATAAGATGAATTATTACCTTATGGTGTTGATCCAAAAGGACTGGAAACAGAACCTGATGGAAATTGCTGTGTCAAAGAAGCATGCTTTTAAAGAATTTGGCAGCTCATGTACCTGTGGATATCATCTGGGGAGGAAAAAATGGCTAACCATGTTGCATTCAAGTAAGCTTTGGATCCTAGCAGGGTGTAGTCGGTCACAAAAATGTGTATATAAAGAAGTAACTGACAAAGCAGAGAGAGGCTTAACATTATTTAGCTGAATATTTTGGCTTCTGCATTTGTCAGCAATGGAGTTTACCTTCAGAACAGGCACTGGGAGCCAGGGTGATAGACCTAAGAATGCTGAGGATGGAGAGAATTCTCACAAAAGTGACATCTGCTGTGTTCCGTGCAAGAGTTCTTTGCACTTGTTACAGCAGATGTCACCTTCCTGAGAATTCTCTCCATCCTCAGCATTCTTAGAACTGTCAACCTGGCTCCCAGTCTGGTCAGAAATCTAGCGGTTATTGAAAGAATCAGAAGCATTTTCCTTTAAAGTAAGTCACTTATTACTAGTTATTATTAGTTATTATTAATACAAATGTTTAAGAATATTTTCAAGTGTCCAAGTTGCAGTACTGGCCTGAGGTTGTACTGGCAGGTTCCTAGCACATCGTACACGTGTATACAGTGGGCCCTCAGTATCTGTGGGGATTCATTCCAGGACACCACAGAGGCTGGAAGGAAGGAAGGGGGGATGTGTGGGGGAAGGGGAGGCTGGGAGACTGGGAGGCTGTGTGGGGGAAGGGGGGACCTGGCGCAGCACCAAAATAACTTACCTGAAGGCCACAGCTGGCCTTCTGGAGGTCACACCAGCCTCCCAGTCTCCTCAGAAGGCATCCCAGATGTGATCATAAGCCACTTCCTGTTTGCATCAGCAACTTCCAGTTGCATCTGGAGGATTATTGAAGTGCAGGGGAAGTGGCTTCTGGTCACATCCTAGAGAACTTCTGAGTCGCAGGTTTGGCATCCATGGAAGCTGAAATTCGTGGATTCCAAGCCCGCAGATAAGGAGGGCTCCACTGCACATGTACCAGGCATTTCACCTTCAAATGAAAAGAAATAAAAATGCTTTTCAAGCAAAAATGGAAACTAAAAAATAGCACAACCTTCTTAAAGAACCTTTTTTTCTTTTTTCTTTTTTTTTTTTTAAAGAAAATTATACTTTTGATATATGCAGGTTAGTGCTCTGAAGGTCCCCACCTCTACCCCAGTAAGGTAGGGAAAGTTAGGTGTAGAAATACTTGCTCCAGCTATGGATAAATGTTGGTGGGCCTACACCAGGGGTGCTCAAACTTTCAACTTTAGGGATGCTGGACCTTTAACAAGTGTATAGAAGAGAGAATTGCAGCAGGTGCAGCTTGTCATCTGCGGGACGACAAGTTGCACCTGCTGCAATTCTCTCTTCTATACACTTGTTAAAGGTCCAGCATCACTAAAGTTGAAAGTTTGAGCACCCCTGGCCTACACTTATTTAATGCTGCTTCAGTTACCTTTTTTTTCCCAACTAAAATATATGATTTACTGAACTTCTGAACTACATACTGGAATTCATTGGCTTTTTCTTTTTTATTTGGGTCCCTATTTTCTTTCTTGTTTAGCATGATAGCTAATCTGGAGTTTAACCCCTCATCCCCTTTCTTTTCTTTTTAAGTGTTCTATAATATTGTAGTTATGCTAATTATATTCAATTATATGCTAATATAATATAATTAGCATAATATAATTATTATTATAATATAATATATTTAATATATTAAATATAATTAATATTATATAATTATATTATGCTAATTATTATTAGCTCAAATGGAGAAGGGGGAATGTTGAGGAGAGAGTGCAAAGCAAACGGAGCTCTGTTTCCCTGAAGAATGAAGGGCCACTGGAAACCAATGCTGAGTTTCATTTCTCCAAAGTAGTTTGAATCTCAGTGGCAGTGCAAAATTTGTAGCCCTAAAGACTCGTACATGCAGTAGTTATTCAAGAGAAATAAATTACACCTGCAGGTTTAGGGTCTAGGAAATAGATCTACAAACAATATTTTCGTCTCTGTGTTTCACTAGATGTTATCCTATGTAGCATTATATCGTAATGACAGGTCTAACATGCCTCTCTTCCCCACATCCTTGGCTTGGCAGCACAGAGCAGAGGCTATGTGAAATGCGAGAGAAAAAGAAGAATACTGGCTTGATTGTTGCAGGGCAGTTTATCTTTCATTGCAGGTTTTTTGGCATGTACAGCCAAGTCAGCCTTGAAGCAATTTCTGAAGCAGTATATTTGCACAAACCAGTTGCTTATTAGGCTTATGCTGTGATGCTGGGTATGCCTGTTTTGAAAGGCAGGCAGATTGCACTGAGATGTTGTTGGGTTGCAAAAAAATATTTAAATGAGTTTGGCGTTGAAAAGAGAGCCACAGAAACGTTATCATTCTAAATGAGAAAATGCTTAAAGCTCTGTCACAAAGGACCATTGTGACTAGTCTCCCAAATCCTGTGATGCTGACTGTAAGAAAGTACAGAGCACCCAGAACCCCTTATAAAAATTGATTTAATTCCCTTTGCAAAATACCTTGGATGTTTCTCTTTGGTAGGAACTTTGCCAATCTATCTGAATTTTTTAAAAAAAAATCAATATAAGCCCTAACATAGCGAGCATTTACAGGGTTCTCTAGGAAGGGAATTATAACATATATATCTTGTTTCACTCACCAGCTAAAGCATTTGTCTCCTCTTAAATTGAGAATTCATAGCATGACCTCGTTAGCTGCTTTCAATGATTTAGAGCAGGGGTGTCCAAACTCCTTGGCAGGAGGGCCACATCATCTCTCTGACACTGTGTCAGGGGCCGGGGGGAAAAAGAATTAATGTACATTTAAAATTTGAATAAATTTACATACATTTACATAAATGAATATATTAGAGATGGAACATGAATGAATGAATGAAGGTCTCATGATTGCTTAAGGCCTATAAAAGTTCTTGCACAAAGCAAGACTGAACTTTCCCTTGCTGCCACTGCTGCTTCACAGACATGAAACAGCAGGCAGCAGAGGGAGCCTCGGCCTGCAACTCACATTAGAGGTCAAACGGTTGCCCCTCACACTGAGAGCAGTCACTTCAGACCAGAGGCTCATTGGAGTCTGGGAACTTCCTGCGGGCTGGATTGGGGGTCCCTGAGCGCTGCAAATGGCCCCCAAGTTGGGGTTTGGGCACCCTTGATTTAGAGAGTGACCAGTTCTTCTGATCTGTCAGGACGAGGGAGTGAAGAACACCAGGAAAACCACATGTAGGAGGATTGGGTAGGGCTAATCCGATATTCTTGACACAGGGTTGCTAGGTGTCCTGAGGCTCAGAACGTCATTGGGCAGAGCCTAAACACAATGGGATTGCGTTTTTACAGGTCAAAGTGTGGAACCTGATGGAATGATGTAGAGCAGTGGTGCTCAGATTGGTGGGTTGTGACCCACCATTGAAATTTAAAAGGGTCACTTTCCCTTTAAGAGGAGTGACCCAGAAATGGGTGTCCTGATGGCGTGACAATGGTCAGGGCGCCACAGGCACCCAGAAGCATTTCAGTGTACCTGGGGAGACAGAGCAACCTTGCAGAGGGTCCTGGAAACTCGTAGCCCCTCTGCAATCCTCCCCTTTGTAGCAGTGGGCTCCGATCTACAGTTAGGGCTCGGTTTGCTGCTGGAGCTCTGGAGCTCAGAGTTTCCTAAACTGGAAGTACACTCCGACTGCAGATCGGAGCCCATTGCTGCAGGGGGGAGGCTCATGGAGGGGGCTTTGAGCCTCCAGGACCTTCCAGGAGGCTGCACAGGCCCCCTAGATATGTTGAAATGCTTCTGGGTGCCCATGGCACCACTGCAGCGCCATCAGGATACCCCCCATCTCAGTCCCCACCCCTACATGTACTTACCAGTGCTTCTCAAACTCTCTAAGAGTTTGAGAACCACTGATGTAGAGCCTAATGAGGGGGTAGAAGGGGGGTGAGTTGGACTGAAGGGCAGAGACTGGTTTGACCTCCATGTTTATCAGGTTCCATATTAAGCCAAAAGGGAAACTAACATCAAAAGTTGTCAAGTCAAGCAGAAAATAACTTTGGGATCTCCCCTTGAGATTGTATTTCTTCTTCTGAAATCTGTGAATGGGAGACATGTAGGTGCAACCCAATGCATGCTTACTCAGAAGGAAGTTGTATTGAGTTGAATGGGGCCTGCTCCCAGATATGTGAGCTTAGGAGTGTGGCCTAAAACTATGCAGTTTCAGGTCAAACTGTGAGACTTGGGGTGCAATCCAAATGCATTATGTCAGTGCTTTCCAGCACTGGCATAAGGGCAATGCAGCTCTGAGGTAAGGGAACAAACATTCCCTTACTTAGAGGAGGCCTCCCTGAGTGACACCCAACTGCAGGATGTAGCACATGTCCCATTACACTGCTATGCCAGTGCTGAAAAGCACTGACATAAGGGGTTAGGATTGCGCCCTTTGTAACCCAAGAAGTTCTCTGGAGGTTGGTCTTGGGTCCCCTTTAACCATTCAGCTAACCTCAAGGTGCATACTATTCTTAACCCTATACCTGCACCAAACCTGCTAGCTGTGACCTACCAGGCTAACAAAAAATCCATTCCAACCAGTGGCATAGCTGAGACATCTGATGCTCAGGGTTTCTCAACACAGACAATGCAGAGTAGGTGGGGGGGGGGACGACCACCAAGGCAAATCAAGAGGAGAGCAAAAAGTTTGTACTCAGCTCTAAAGAAAACCAGCTCATTTTGCATTGTTAATGGGAAGGAGGGGAATTTGAACAACTCTGCTCATCTTCAGGTGGCAACTAATGGTGGCAAGAGTATGTGTACTCCAATGGCCCAGTAATCCCCGCCCCCAGCCCTAAACTACCAGTGGGTTGATCTTCTACCATGCTCATCAGCATGAGGGATGGCAGCAAAAATGATCCCAGCCCTATTCCTTCTCCACAGATTAAACGTCTGCATAAGGCTACAGCTTCTCAAACTTTGTCAGAGTGGTTATCTCTGACTCCTCCTTTGAGGCAAAGAACAAAAACATGCTGCTTGCTTTAATACAATGTATCAGCTTAAGTTGTTTTTTTCAAGCAATATACAAAGACGCACACACTGTTCATTGGCAGCTCATGGACAAACATCCTCTGAGGCTATGGAATTGGAGCTTACAGTTTGTATTCCCTGAACAGCGCAGCATGGCTCAGGGACAGGGAAAACTAGAACTAGGCTAGTCTATCTGCAAAGACATTTTGATTTTTTAGTCCAGTTCCATTAGTGTTATTTTAATCTTGTTGCTTTGAAATATTTGTTGATTGTGTTGTTTAAAATGATTTCAAAAGTGACTAGGAAGAGAAAATCTATTTTTTTTCCCCAAGAGCTCCCAAAAAGGCATTGCATTAGGCTCACACAATTTTTCCTAAAAAGTGTACTTTACGGTATATGCTTAAAATGTAGTGTGGAGTGAACATATTTATGGAGAAAAAAAAAAATTGTGGGTTTGCCAGTCAATCTTGTCTTGTTATGCCACACACTTTGCCTCTTTCTCATATGGACCAAGAGGGGATTTGATCCACCTAGAATATTCTGGAACTTTCGTGAGAGGTACTTGCACTGATTATTCTCTTCCCCATCCTTCCCTTTAGATTCAAGTTGCCACTGAATTTTACCTGAAATGACTTTTTAAGGCAAATGTGGAGAGTTGTGCTCGAGCAAAATAATCAAGGAGTTTCAAAGGAAATCCAAATAATTTCAATAGGACTCATTGTAGCAGGGTCTTGTATTCCCCAAGCCTGCCACCAGTTTTCGCCTCAGACACTATATTGACAGGTGTTTTGGAGATTTGGGATAACACAGCACAGTAACTCCAGGGGAGCAATTCTACATAAAGCTGCACTGTAAAGGGACCACAGAAAGGCAGCACGTGTGGGAAAACTGAGGATGTGTCTTGGTCATAAGAATTCAGCTACAGTCTGAGAGTAGAGTTCCTCAACCTTGTTCCTACCTCTTTGGGCTCTGTCACACATCACTTTCCCCCACGAAATCCAAGTAAAGAGATGCTTGTACCTTTATTATGCAAAAACCATAGGAGTGCTGCCTTCTCCCATTTCCTCCCTGCAATGATATGTTCCTAGATAGAAAATGGGGAACTGTATCTACAGTTTCCATGCAATGCATAAAGACACATTTTCCTACTCATACAAATGCATATGTTTAAGGAAAAGGTAACATATGAAGCAGCCCTTAGGCTACAGTGCTATCCACACTTTCCTGGGAGTAAGCCCCTTTGACTGTAATGGGACTTACTTCTGAGTAGACATGGATAGGATTGGGCTCTTAGTCTCTTCCCAATCTTATCCTCAGTACTATTAGCAATTGTAGTATTGGCACTACCATTGCCACTATGATTCAGTGTTTATATAGCTCCACCATTTTCTCCCTGAAAATGGGAAGGATACATTCTTTGCAATAGTTTACAATTTCTTTAGTTTTTTTTTCCATTATATTTCCCAATATGGTTCCCTTACAACCCTGAGGTAGAGTAGATGCAGTGCAGTGGCTGAGAGCAATAGCTGCGACCCTGGAAGACACTGTTCAAATATTACCTCATGCACACACAAAACAATATGGAGGATAATAGTAATAGATTCTCATATACAGCTGTGAGAAGGCATAGTGAGCTCATGCCTGTGAAGGGCTTTGGATGCTCTGAAGTGTCATTAAATAATAATACAACTTACTCCCAGTAAAATTTGGCAGATGAGTCTTCATCTTGGCTTGCTCCTTCACCTTACCCAGGTTGGTTAACTTAATACATAACACCTTCAGCACTTACCCTGCACATCCCTGATCTTGTCTGATCTTGGAAGCTAAGCAGGGTCAGGCCTGGTTAGTACTTGGATGGGAGACCTCTTGGGAATACCGGGTGCTGTAGGCTTATACCATAGTCTTTCGAGACTGAAGGTTGCCAACCATCTCCATCTCTAGTAGTAGTTCAAGTGGGCTCTGCTCAGGACACAGGAGGCTGACAGAAGACCGTCTATGCACCAGAGTTCTGTTTCTGTTGATTCAGTATACAAATTCGACAACACATTTTTCCCCCAATGAATTAAATCCAGCCATGCAGATATATAAAATAACATGTTTGGAATGTTGGTTTTGCTCTTTATACTCAAATGCTAGTAAACAAAGATACAACTAAAATATGGGCACCCTCCACAAGCTCTGTGGCTTTGAACTTATAAAGTAGGAGAAAGCCAAAGACCCTGGTAACATTGAGGGCTTCCTTCTCAGTATGATGGGCCAAGGCATTACTGACATTGCTCCCAGGGAATGCTTTGTGCTGAATTCTCCAGTGGCCAAGAATACCAAAAGCACCTCCCTCAAAATCAATACATCAAAAGAGCAAAGCAAACAGTCTGATACCTTTAGCATTATTGATTGGATGTGTCTTAGACTTGTTACCTACCAAAACAACACCATATTCAATATAGCATTGTCTTGTCTTTTGAAAAGCAGCAAGCAAAATTCACTCTTTAATTCTGTACCGTTTATTGTATTAAAGAATGATTTTTTTTTTTTAGTGCTTTGATAAAGATTGCATAGAGTGGCATCACATGAGGGGCAGAGTGAACTGAGTGACAGATCCTATTAAATCCTATATTGTTAGGACATATTTCCTAATGGGAACTTTCCATATCAGTAACCAGTAGCAGAAGCCTCACTATTGATGAAGCCATACGTCGCATTGTGCATAACGCAGTTGTTGGTCTAGGGACACTAAAGTGATTTATAGATACAGCACTGTATAACTGCATATATAGTTGTGGGGGGGGGTGGACACACATTGAAAACAGGATATACTTTGAGATTTTAAAACTGTAATGAAATAACTGTGTGCACCATGAAATTACTTGCGCATCTGCGAGTGTTTTCTCTCTCCAATCAGTATTTGACCAACCTGATTAACTAATGGAACTTTCTAATTGAAAGCAGTTCAACATAAGGTGCAGAAGGAGATGCCTAACAGAAGGTTTTATGGTTCCTAAATTGAATTTAGCCCACCCTTCCAATTACTTTTTAATCTGCCTCCAAACTCTGGAGCACCCTAGTAATTTGTCGCGATGTTATTACCAGGTGGCCACTACCAGGCAAATTCCAGGCCATAAAAAAATGTTGCCATTGACAGAAACAGCCCCACAGAGACATATTCATCAGAAACTTGAAAGCACATCTAGAAGCTTGAAGCATATGGTCTCCAGCTTTTGCCTGAATCCAGTTGACAAAAGAAGACTTTTTCTAAATTAAAGAGTTATTTAAAAATTGCACAGTCTCAGTGCTTTAGGTTTCTTTTTCTTTTGTTCATTCAGATGTGAAGCGGATGGCAAGGTCATCCTGAAAAACACAGTTCACACTTGTTGCCAACACCGCTCATTCACATGTTCCTACACATGTCATACGCAATAACTCAAATTGAACCAAATTGGGGGAATTAGCAATACAGCATAAGATTAAAACATACTTAAAAACAAAACTTTAAAAGCCATTTCTGCCCAACGTTGCATATACGCAACAGGGACAAAATGTGTACACCTGCGGGCCAGGCAGAAATGGCTTAAAACCACAGTAGGCAGAAATCTGCAGTTAAAATAAAAGTTCAAGACAAATAGCAGATTAAAAAAGTGCAGCAAGCCCCCAACATTCTCAGCCATCAGAACTTCCCCCCATCCTACCCACCACCGAAAGCCAACCTGTATTCTATTTCCTATTTGAAAAATGTATGTATGTCTGTAGGTAAGGTAGATGGGACTTCCAATTTATCTTGCTAGTCTTAAATAAACTGGTTATGTTTTCATACTTTTGTGAATTTTAAGACAAATAACAATTGGAACATGCAGGCTTTTGCACTACACTGGTCTGTAGCTTGACTCATTCAAGATCAGGAGTAGGAAGCACCAATCCAAAGATCCCTGACTAGACTTTCTCATAACCATTTCTGACAGGTAGTTTTTCTACTGGGATGTTTGTTTTGTTTACATTTTCCATTATACCTGACCCTAAACTTCCTTTCCTGTCATTGGGGGAAGGAACTTTTTTAAGTGACTTCTTGCCATGGCTCTCATCACACAAGGGATTCATTCATTCATTCATTCATTTTATGGTATTTTTTATACTGCCTTTTTCCCCAAAGGGACTCAAGGTATAATAATATACTAGAATACCTGGACATCAAATACTTACTGGAATATTTACTGTTTTGGTAGATGACTAAGGAAGATGGACAAGAAGTCATAAACCGACACTTCGTGCGCTTTCTTGCACATGCATTTACAAACGTGCTCCAGAATCAAGATAACTGCTCCACTCAGAAGCAAACTAGATGTAACTTTAAGCTCGTGCTAACATGTAAGGGTGATCAAGATCCGGACCACAGGGAAGGTGAATTTAAATCCAAAGTCCCAATTTCCACTGGAACCCCCTGCTTTTGCCCCGGTGGGGGCCTCTATTTAAATAGGAAAGAAATTACATCTCCAAGTTGAAAAGCAGCTACTAGGCAACATTCTGCATTAGGGCTGCCTTCTTTTTTACACAGAGCTGTGTATGCACACTACTATTTGCATGTACTTAAATTAACACTCAGAGTGGTGTGACACTCAAAGACTTACATCCCAGACATTTGGGGAGTGGTCTGAAACCAGAACGACGGCAATTCTGGCAAACATGTGAACACTAGCAGAATTTTATAAAGGTTTTTCTACGAAAGACAGCATAGGGCCAGTATTTTACCAGGGATGGTCCCTAATAAACAGGAATACTTGGTGTGTATATTCATGGTACCTGTCATCCTGAAGATCAGGCAGTTTAGCATATGAAATCTAGACTACATAATGCTAAAGATCACATTGTAACTCTGTTCTTTTCCCCTCTCACATGTCTTTTCTGCACATAATGGAGCACATGCTTGGGAAAGTGACCCTCATCTTTTTTGTGTAATAGCACCCCTCTTAATTAGTATTAGTAATTCTTGCTTACTGAGTAATCTTTTTTAATACTCTGTTGTTTCAAACAATTCCAGATATTCTGTCACTTTGAGAAACCAAGAAAAGTCATTCTGGTCAGGCGCAACTTTGTGTGTGTGTGTGTGTGTGTGTGTGTGTGTGTGTGTGTGTGAGAGAGAGAGAGAGAGAGAGAGAGAGAGAGATGAGCAAAATGTCAGTTGGAAATTCAACTCAAAAGAATGGAATGTCCTTTACAGAACATCAGTGGGCAGAAGTGGCATTCTTTTGAATAGCAGCTGTTGAAAGCAAAGAAGAGGGACCAGTTATTTCTCTCATATGGCCTTGTGAGCTTCCATGGGGCATTTTGGGGGCACTGTTGGAAACAAAGTGTTAAACTAGATGGACCCTTGTTCAGATGCAGGAATGCAGCTCTTGCATAATCTACAACCACCCCCTTTGTCTGATTGATTGCCGTGCAGTGGTTCCTGAGTCCAAGCATGCTTTATCACAGCAAAATACTAAGATGTTAGCTTACGCCTGTGAAGTTTTGAGTTTAGAAAAGTGCGGGTGGGGGTGAGGAATAGAGTGTTCCAGTCTTTTTCTCAGTACCACTCCCCATGTCTCCTATCCATCACCGAGGCAGTTTCCTCAGGCATTTCAAAGCTGGGCTCTGACTCCTTTCCCTCCAAATGCAACATGGACTGGGAAGAGGGCAGATAATACCTCCCCCTCCAATTAAAGAAGGATCTGTATTACAAATGGAGCCAGCTAGCGCCCTAGTCTATATACCGCAAAATGAATTGGGTATGAGATAGTAAATTTTTGAAGCAGTATACAGTAAACTGTGCCATTTCGGACATTGTTGAATTATCCCCTCCATTAAACTAAAAGAAAAAAGAAAATCTTTTTGGATTAAAACACAACCTTAAAACATATTGCCACAGTGTGCTAGATTTGTTTTTGTTTTGCTAGCAGAGAATGTTTTTTGTTCCTTTTAAACAATGTGTGTATAGCATTCAAAAATGGCAGCCCTACCTACACTCTGAAGGGATAGAGCCCAATCGGCTATCTCAGAATCCAATTACATTCTAATGAATGCTGGCTGAGACCGGGGTGGTGATGAATGCTGGGACAATGTTATGGGAACCGGCTTTTGCAGAGAGTGGGAATAGCAAAATATGTGTCATTGTGATGAATAGTGTATGAAAGGCTGTATACAAGTAACCCCGGGACCTTTCTGCACATAAGTACATTGATTGCTTTCGTAATTCCTGGAAGTGAGAGACACCAATTAAAACTCCTATCTGCATAGCTCCTTCTGGGTTCTTGTTTTTGATAGATACAGCAAGCAGTTTTAATAGGCTCCAGTGAACACATGGACACAATGATAAAGTTGTAACATGTTATTGAATCAGGTAGCACAAAGAGAAAATGAGTATCAGTCTCCTTTTGCTTCCCACAACCTTGTTCCTTTTCCAGTGTCCCCTGCTGTGATTGAGCTGTCTTCAATCTGCCCTGCTGTCTCTGCCTGCCAATCACCACCCTCAGCAGTCCATCTAATGGCAGCATTTCTTCTCTCCATCTTGGAAGGGGTCATTGCCCAAATCATTCCATTTGCCATTTGAAGCAAAAGCTATAGGAACCCACTGGGAATCTTTAATGGAATGCTATCCCTTTAGTAGAGAGCATTATGCATTTTTAATAAACAGTTCACTGAGATTATGTGGGAAAGACATTCTTATCTGAATGCCACTTGAAAATAATTCTCAGTGTAAATCCCTTTGTTACCATTCATGAATATGGGTTGATTCAGTTTAGAAAAAACTCTTTATTGGAAACAACTCCTTTTTTAAGAAATTTGGTTGCTTTTGTTGATGACTGGATGTGCGTTCCATGAGGTTTGTAATCAGTGGTGGCTTGATGGTCTTTTTTGATGGTAGCTTTTGTTTTCTTGTAGATTGATTGCTTGAGTCGGTGTGCCCCTTTGAATTATACACTTAAAACGGTTCCTTTCTGGCATGTTTTTCATGCATTTTTTTTTATTTTGTTTCTTGTAACCCCTGCTAATTGGGTAAGAGGCACTTTTTCAAGTGGGTGCTCCTTTTTTTAGCAGGGGGAGAGTAACTGGCCAACCTCACCCCAGCACTGTCTGTTCTAGTGGCTGTCTACTGGTATTCCTTGGCATCTTTTTAGATTGTGAGCCCTTTTGGGACAAGGAGCCATCTGGTTGTTTGATTTTTCTCTGTAAACCGCTTTGTGAACTTTTAGTTGAAAAGCGGTATATAAATACTGTTAATAATAATCTTGACATTTTTGGGGTGCAACAGTTAGCTGGTTATGTGCAGCTTTTAAAAAAAAACACAATAGGACTTTTTCTTTGTGTCATTTTTTCAATTATTTCTGACTGTCTACTTAGCTATGTGTTTTTATATATTACTGCAGAACTTAGGTTTTGGCAAACAGAATTCCTGATCTCTCACTTGTTCTCAAGATGAGAGTATTGGTGGGGCATTTGCTGGTGAGTGGTTGAGGGCTTGATGGGATACTTACAGTATCTCTTCTGTTAAGCACAGACTTAACAGATTTGTCTGATGGTAGACAAATCCCTTAGAGGTGGATAGGTTGAAGGCAGGCAGTAGACTTTAGAAAGATGAGCTACCTGATGCACAGAAGGAGAACTGCATGGCCTCTCTCAGTGACACTGGCATGTTGCCCAAAGTGAGGAAGTCAACAGCTCTGACAATTCTTATAATTGCTGAAACACCAGATTGACCCTCCTGCATCAACCTACTTCCCAGGCCCGTAGGATTTAGGTTATGTTTTGAATATTCTGCCCGCAATTACGGTCAATGCCCCTCTGTTTTGAGCCAGTGCCTAATCTGTAGGTCTCCTGTTTTGAGCTCTGCAGTGTCTGATAGACTCCCCTACCTACTGCTTTCCCTCTGCAACCACTCATATTAAGCTATCTTATGCAGAGTCAGACCATAGGACTGTCTAGCTCAGTATTGTCTCCACTGATTGGCAGCAGGTCTCCAGAGTTTCAGATGAGAACTTTTTTTGGTCCTACCAGGGCAGAGTGTGAACCTGACACCATCTTCAAGCAAACCAGGTGCTCCACTGCAGAGCTATGACCCATCCCTTGCCCCCTTCCCAATGATGGACTTTGAGATATATATGCTGTTCAAGTGGGAATGAAATTTATTGACTAAAGATTGGTCCAATAACCTAATTTCCTCCTTGGCGAAGAAACCTCTAGGTCTCTGACCAAGTGCATTAATGTTTTAACATACTTTGATAATGTTTAGGAAAAACAAAAAACTTTGCATGGATAAAAGTTTCCCCTAAGATAACTGTTTGTATCTGCGAGCCCTTCAGGCAATTTCTACATTTCTCTCTTTCCTGCCAATTTATTTTTGTTTGCCTTGTTTTTACTGTACAGGGATACTTACATAAAGTTGTCGGCAGAGATTGGCATCTCAGTGGGCTTGGGGGTGTGACAGTAGAAAATTCACTACTATGAGTTTTGGACAGGAGTGTTAATATTTAAAACAAGCTGATTTGTTTTTGCAGTTTATCACTGATGTTCGATGCCAACTGGGCCCAGCTAAATATGCACTGCTCAAGGGCAACTGCTTAGAGGTAAAATAGAAGGAAAAAGCAAACAAACTAAAACCCAGATTAAAATCCACATGAAAGGTAGTAGACGATTTCCTTGTCTCATTGTTTACAATGTGACCTTACTGACAGATTTTGCCAGTTTGAAGTGTCAATAGTGGCTTGATGATACTGGTATATTATGTGAAATGCTGAACTGAGAGAGAAAGGAAACATCACAGCCCTAAATGGCTTGCAATGACTAAATGGTTGCAGTGACATTAACATCAGCAAGACGGTGGAGAGAGACCCTATAGACTAAGGACAGAATTAGGTATGGTGGCAAACAAGCGATAGCCACCAAAAACAGCAGCCTCACCTTTCCTCCTCCTCGTACCCTTGTAATGTCTAATAATAGTACATCTGTGATATGGTTGCATTTCACTGCCTCTGCTTTACTTCAGTGCAGAGCACGCTATCATCCTTTCACACAGGTTGCTACTGTTGCTGGATGCCCCTGGGGAGAGAAGGAGAACAAGACATAGGGAGGCTGGTTTTGGCAGTAGCCCTGAGCCTGCTGTTCCATCTAATAGTGTTCGTCATGGTTTGGCAGTTCTGTGAGGAGCCATCATGCTGAACAACTGATCTTGCCTTCATTGTTGATGTCATGTTAAACTGGAAGACTTTCATTCCAGGTTTTCCATAGAGTTAAAGGGGGGCTTCAAGGCCATCTAGTCCAATCCCCTGCTTGAAGCAGAAAAATTCTCTCTAGAGTGCTTGTCAAGCCTCTGCTTGAAAATCTCCAGTGAGGAATCTCCCCTGCTGAACCGGTCTTTCTGTTAAGCATGGCTTCCTGTTGTAATGGAAATGAGTGAGGATCTGGATGGGGGCTAACAAGCTGAAATTAAATCCGGATAAGACAGAGGCTGTCCTGGTTCGGAAATCCTCGATGCAGGTGCTGGATTATCGACTTGCTCTGAATGGGGTTGCACTCCCTCTGAAGGAGCAGGTTCGCAGCTTGGGGGTCCTCCTGGACTCGCAGCTGCTCCTGGATTCCCAGGTGGCGGCTGTGGCTAGGGGGGCCTTTGCTCAGCTTCGGCTGGTGTGCCAGCTGCGACCGTACTTGGATCGTGCAGACCTGGCCACGGTGATCCATGCCACGGTGACATCAAGGTTAGATTACTGTAACGCGCTCTATGTGGGGCTGCCCCTGAAGACGGTTCAGAAACTACAATTAGTACAGAATGCGGCGGCCCGTGTGGTAACCGGAGCTAGGCGGTTTGACTCTGTCAGCCCGCTTCTCCGGGGGCTACATTGGCTGCCAATTCGTTTCCGGGCCCAATTCAAGGTGCTGGTTTTGACCTTTAAAGCCCTATACTGCTCTGGGCCAGGATATCTTAGAGACCGCCTACTCCCGTACAATCCGGCTCGCCCTCTCAGGTCATCAGAGAAGGCCTTTTTGCAAGTGCCGCCACCCAAGGAGGTCCGGGGGGCGACTGCAAGAAATAGGGCCTTCTCGGTAGTGGCACCAACATTATGGAACTCCCTTCCCCTTGACTTGAGAATGGTTCCCTCTCTTGAGACTTTTCGGCGATGCCTGAAAACACTGTTGTTTAAACAAGCCTTCTGATTTCTGGCCTTTTTAACATTTTTATACATCTTTTAGTTTTTTTTACAGGCTTGATTCCTCGGTGACTTGCTCTTTTATGCTGTCTTTTAATCTGACTACTGTTTTTATGGCCCTGTAATGTGTTTTTAAATGTTTTTATCTGTTATGGATTAATGTTTTTAAAATTTATTTTTTTTAATATGTTGTTAGCCGCCCTGGGTCCCGTTAGGGAGAAGGGCGGGATAAAAATAAAGTTTTATTATTATTATTATTATTATTATTATTATTATTATTATTATTATTATTAAATGCACAAGGTATCCCTCAAGGAGATAGGGTGTGGTGTCAAATGTGGCCCCTTGCTCTGGCAGGCATGCCTTAGATTGCAGTGAGTGTGCTGCACAGCTGCAACCACTTGAAGGCAATAGGGCCTTCAGGGATAAAAGCAGCATCTGCAGGAAAGAAAAGGGGTGTAGGTAACACAGGCCAATACACATTTTGCTTCCTTAAACGTTACACCAATTCCTGGGTATATTTGGGGTGCCGATTCAAAAAATGTCATCCGTTTTGCCCTATCACGTCTAGTTTTGGAGACATGGCATAGCCTCTTTAGTGAATGGTTCAAGCAGCTTCCTCATGAAGAAGTCTACACCATGGCTTCCTCATGAGGAAGCTGCTTGAAACATTCACTAATGAGACTATATTATAACTCCAAAACCAGATGTGATAGAGCAAAACAAATGCCATTTTTGGAATTGGCACCCCAAATTCATATCAAACCACCATAAAGTTTGGGAAAAACTTTTCTGACCCTCAGTTTTGTAGGCCTGTGTAATAGGCAGAGGAAAGCTTGAGGAAGGAAGGACGGACAGAAGGAAAGTAACTGAACTGAACTGATGGATTAATGGACTGAGGAACTAATGGCTGATGGACTAACTGACTAAAGGATAGATGGGTGAATGGATTTTGGAGACTGCTGGAACAGAGACTGCTGAAGACATTGGAGATTGGTGTGTGGGTGCCATGCCCAAGACCATCTGAGGACCAAGGTGTTGCTGTAGTAGCTGGAGAAGTGCTGGCAGGAGAGGGGAGGAAGGAGAACCTCTGCAGGTGGAACAGGCAAGCTACCCTGGTGGTGGGGTCCAGCAGTGCAGAACTAGGGCCATTGTTGGAGAACAAAGGGGAGCTAATTAGCTGAAAGTGGGCTTAGGTTCTCTAAGCAAAGCTTGGACCAGGAATCTGGCAAAACAACTGTTACCCAACCGGAATTAGCTTCAGACCTTCCCATTCACCATGTTCTGCTTGGCCAAGGTTAAAGAAACAAGGCTGATTCTGACTTGTACAATTGGCATGTGGGAAGTTAGCACTGACCTCTCTCATAGAGGAGCTTGTGTTATTCTCCACTCCTTACAAATGTCACTTATTAAGTGTTAAAAATTTTACTAATTACTGACCAAGCAACAAAAATAGACAGGTTTCTTCTAGAATGGTTTACATAGTCTAATAGACTCACAAAACAAGGCAGTGAAGTGAGGAAGGAAAACATACAAATTGGAAGTTAAATGATGATCACGTTACAAATCATCAGATAGGATTGGGTGGAAGAGCCTGTTCTGTGAGGGGGAAACCCACAGCCCAATCCTAACCAAAGGATTAGCAATCCTAGCAGGACCTGTGTTCCACAGGTGACGGCTGCTGCAAAAGCACCATAAAGTGCAAAGGCAGCTGGCACGCCAGGGGGAACTCAGTAAAATGCATACAGTAGACCAAGAAGTTCCAGTGCACAATAAAGTTCAGCACAAACTCCACTACAAGTGTTAATATTTATTTATTTTTTAGATTTTTATACCACCCTTCCTCCAAGGAGCTCAGGTTGATGTACACAGTTCCTTGCCTTTTTTGTCCTCCCAACAACCCTGTGAGGTAGGCAAGGCTGAGAGATAGTGACTGGTCCAAGGTCACCCAGGAAACTTCATAGCTGAGTGGGGATTGGAACCTGGATCTTCCAGGTCTAAGACCAACTTCCAAACGATTGCGCCATCCATCATCATGAGAAAATAGTTCTTCTACCTGTGAATTTGGAACAAGTTGGAAGCTCTGTGTTAAAAGGAGGGAAAGCCTTTTTGTCCAAAAATGAGTCTTCCTGTACTTTGTTTACATTTAAACTTTCTGCTTGCTTCAGTGACAACTTGTAATTGCAGTGTGTTGAAGACTCATTCCATTCCATGTGTGTATAAGAGGGCCTCAATGGAAAAGAGAATTGACCCTATTATGTCACATAACTAAAGACTATAATGTAAGTAGTAGCAGATTGAAAGTTTAGCATGGCCCAGAAATTGAATCTCTCCACAGAGCAGATGTGCCGTGCTAGTAATCACTCAGTTTCTTGCAAGTTCAGCACACTCCTGGTTTTCTTTTTTAAATATATTCAGATCAAAGTCCCAGTCTTCTATGACCAGCACCAAAATGTGTAGTCCCTTCCAGTTTTTATACCACAATGCCTATAGGTGTAAAGCAGCATCACACTTTGTTGATCATCTATCACCACTTGATGATAGTTATTCATAACTAGAGATATCACTAAGCATCATTTCTTGGTTCATATTACAAATCTTGAATTGTCATGCCCTGCTCAAATATAGCATGGAACTTTATGACATTACTGTTGTGAGTTCTTTACAGATTCAGTTTTTAATTGGAGTTGGAGAAGAACTTCGTTCCTCCATCCCATCCACCTGCTTTCTTCCAACTTCCCAGCTACCCATTTACCTTGTTGCTACATTGTCAGTAGCAAGAAGGAAGAAATTTCACTTTCAAAAAAAAAAATCTGTATTATCTACAGTGATGATTCTTGTTCCTCTGGCTATATTTATTTAAAAGATGACAATTTTTCTTATGATCAAAGTGGTGTACAACAATAAAAAACTAGATAAAAGATCAAATTAATAAGATACAATTAACAGCAATTAAAACACACTGATGCCACTCTGAAATGTGACATTTAGGAACAATGCCCTTTGGCTTGGATGATTTTGCTCCTTTTTCTTAGTTAGTAAAAGCAAATGTTCACTCTGAAAATCAATGTTCTGTCCACCTCATTTTGCAAAAATATGAAAAATTGATTCGCAATTCTGGCAATTAAACAATAAATTATCAAAGCATCTTAATCATATAGACTTCCTTTTCCTGCTAGCTGATGGTACGTGTTGCCTAAAAAATGTCCTCTGGGACAATATAAACATAAAGGAACAGCCACTGTGGGAGCATGAAATGGTCTCCCAGGTACCTCGAGACAGATGCACATTTTTGTTATTTGTCAGCAAATGTGAATAACCATTTCCTGTCAGGGAAATGCAAGCACATTCAATTTAACACACCTGCTGACAAACGGCAACATTTCATCTTCTCAGTTAGTTAGCCGTGATAGACTCTCAGGCAGTCACCTTAGACCAATCAATATGTGTGGCTCAACTCAAGAGTGTTTGTCTATTTTGTGGTGCCAGTATTAATAGCCTCCCTATTCTTGGATGTTGGGTTTTTTAATGGTTTAAACAATCATTCCAGCTTCACTGGATTTATTGTCTTGCACAGCAACATCCCCCAGTGAGGTACTTCTGCAAAAGTGTATTTAGCTGGGGGGAAAAGGAGTCCACTGTGGTGATTTCACTGATAGGCTACAGCTGCTAAAGATAGCAATGTTGCTGCCATGATGGTCTTGGAAAATGGGACCATTTAGGGAAGATTGAGCCTTCCTACTGAACCGATGCTTCTCAGCTGGCTAGATAACAGTTTCACCCACAAAGTTGGTCTGATTACTGAGAGAGAGAGAGAGAGAGAGAGAGATCTTTGGAAGGCGAAACATCAGTAGGAGTTTTGAGGGAAGGTGTTCTGATAAGGGGGGTGAAATTTCCCTGGAGTGCTTCACATGTATTTGCTTTTTAGCCTTGTTCCAGACAGTACTGCTGAGTTGACAGAGACAAGCCTCTTTTCAAGCCAGTGTGGCCAAGTCAATGAGGGATGCCAGGTTCCTTAGAAGCATTGTTCTCTCACCTGTCTCACTACTAGATTTGGTACTGAGTTTAGCATAAAATAAAATTTGTGGCGATTGTGTCAGTTTCTGCTAGGGCAAAGCAGCAAGCAATTGCAAGAGGAGCAAGAAGCATTTTAGCGAGTGACACATATTTGTCAGGGAATGGGGCATACATCCCCCCGTTGTGGTCCTATTCCATGGTCACTTGTGTTGGGACCATTAAAACATTGTTTTGTAAGAGAGAAAGCAGTGGGTGCTTCAGGCAAATAGAGGAAAATGAGGAAGGTAGCAGTACTGTTGTGCAACTGGAAGGAAATGCAAGGAGAAGGAAGGCACTATAACCATCTTCTATATACTGGGTTGAAGGATCTAGCCCAGCGGTTCCCAAACTGTGGGTTGCGACCCCACTGATTTCTGGTGGGTGGTGACCCCACTGATGCTGCAACTTAAAATGACAGACCTGGTAGTCGTGCCTGGGTCACACGTGTGTACCGCCACATCATTTTCTGCATCGCGACGTGTTTTCCAAACTGTCACACTATGTGAACTGCGGCCCAATGTGGAAAATGGCATGGGGGCATGCCTGTGACCTGGTGCAGCTTCTGGGCCTGCCATTTTAGGTTGCAGCCTCCTCAGCTCGGTGGGGTCTGGTTTCACCATGGATGATACAGTGGGTTGCAAAGGCAAGGAGTTTGGGAACTCTGGCCTAGCTGAAGCTCTCAGGCCCAGACTATGCTGGACATAAGGAGACTACTTGAAATTGTGATTGTTTCCCACCTCACAGAGCAGGTTTCCATATTGTCCTTTTCTATTATGTTGTCATGGGGCAACAATGAAGCCCCAAGGTAAGGGAACAAAACTTTCCATAACTTAAGGAGGCCTCTGTGACCGCTGCCCCGCCACAAGATGCAGTGCATGCCCCATTGGCACGGGATAATTTGATAGGATTGGGCCCTAAATTATGAATTTCTAGGGAGGAACCAGCCTTTTATTTATTTTTTCCTGTTTTTGTAAGGACAAATTGCATTCTCCCCTCTTTGAAATTCTCAGAGTGACTTGCTACTTCCAAACATTTGCAGTCAACTGAGTGAATCAAGCACCTGTTCAAAGTTTTAAAATTATTTAAGGAGACAGCTGGACTCTTCTGCAAGAGCACCCACAAGTGCAGTAAAATATTACAAGGGCTCTGTTTACTGAAAGCCTTATGTGAATCAAATACCCAACCAGAGAAGGAGCTGGCTTGGTGCCAAGGGTGGAACTAGATTACTGCACATATTGGTTGAATGTATGTCGTAGCTGTGTTTCTCGTGGGCTTATTTACTGATGCTGCCTCCTGAATTTTCTAAATTCTCTGCTGTCGTCAGAATTTTACATGAAAGAATGTGATCTGTCCCAGAGGGAAACTTGTGAGTATGAGAGAGATTCTGCATTACATTTAATCATGTCACATGGTAGTTATCTTTCTTTTTATATATTTCTTTCTTAGTGGCAGGATTTTTGTCAGAGCAAATAAGCCTTTGCAGATAATGTACACACCTAGGGTCTTTTCATACAGTACTCTGATTGTGCATAGGTCAAAGATAGGCTTCTATAATTTTGCTGTTCCCCAAACTACAGTAATGGGACATCTGGATGGGGCTCGATGCCAATGAAGTCTATTCAACGACTTAAGTTCTGATATTATTAGAGACTGTCTGTTCTTTCTCCACACCGTTCACGGTACCTTACAAACCTCTGTGTTTGTTCTTGTAGACTAAAACGCCCCAACTTCAGCCTTTTCTCCTAGGGGAGGTACCCCACCTCCCTGATGCCACACCTTTTTCAGCTCTACAGTGTCTTTTCAAAATGAGATGAACTGTACACATTGTTGCTAGTTTGAGTGCATCATTGATTTCCAAAACAAAATTGTGATAACTTGTTATTTTCCAAACATAACTATTTTTACTAATGATTCCAAACTCTGTTTCTTCCTGTCTTTTTTTTTTAAACACTGCTCTGTTGATGTTTTCAAGAAAAGTATTAAGAAGCAAAGACAGGAATGACTATAAATAACACATTTGCATGTGTCATTCGATCTGATGGTTTTCCTTAAGCTTTTGCTGAAACCTCTTCTGTTAGTTTTTGTAAAAGAAGCGCTAAGCTAAAACACCTGATTATATCCTTGAGCATGTTTTCTCTCCGTTCAATGCATCTTTGAATGGTCTGTGGTCTCCCTACTTAGAAGGCAATACTAAAGGCGGCTCAATAGGCAATGTTCATGGAGGCCCCTTGTGTACAGTAGATGTATGATTCCAAAATTGAAGTTCACTGCACAGTCCTATGCATGTCTACACAGAAGTAAATCCCATGGTGTTCAGTGCAGCTTACTCCCTGGAAAGTGTGAACTGTATAGGATTGCAACCTCAGGCTCCACTAGAAAGCTGTGGGACTGTAGGGGTAGATGAACTTGCTGTTGGTGGTAGATGGTAAAGTTAGTGAAACAAAGCTTGTTAACAGATATCAAGGTAATTTCTATAGATATTTTTTCCCTTGTAGAAATCTTTAGATTTCCATCCAATGCTGTTGTGCAGAAAATGATGTGCCTTAGGGTCAGATGAGATGTTCCTTTTAGCACGTTTGGAGCTAGCATGCTTCTTTTTTCTTTAGTACATAGTCGTGGAATAGGGAACATGGTGTGAAGGAGAAGGCTTTAGCCCTGATCTTGATTACACACACCCCGTGCCTGTCTGCCCTGGAAAATTAAACAAGCAGCCCAAGGGAGCTTTCCATTGCAGGGCCAAATGCAGTGCAGGGGAAGGGGGTAAGAATCCAGTTCAGGACCATGGTGGGGCATGGGTTAAACCCCTCCCCTCACACCATGATCCTGCTCTTCAGGGTGGCTATTCAGATGGCTATTTACCAAATAGCTCCAATTACATGTTTAAAGTAATGTCACCTCCACCAGCTTTTAGGATTTGGGTGTTTGGGATAAACTCAAGGGATTGAATGATGAAATTGAAATGTTTGCCTGTTCCTTACTTTAACAGAGTACAGTATTGCTTGTATTTTAATCACACAGTGAAGTGCATTCAGCTACTGAATACATGTAGTAGAGGAGCCAAAAATCTGAGATATCGCTCATTGCAACTAGCAGAACATGTTCGTCTTTTGCTCAGCAGCTTTGACCTGTGAGAATTTTGCATTTCAGCCACAGAACTGTTTAAGATTTGCAACTATTCTTAACTTCGTTCTGTTGCTAGAAGAAAGATGAGTACAGAACTGGGAGCATGCCTTGGGTGTAAAAATGGCTACGGCACTGTGGTCTCATTGCTGATTTTAATTTTGTCATTAGACCCTCATTACCTTTAATCAGGGCCTATTCAAGCAGCAAGACAACTGCTCAGACTGATCGGAATTCAGCCTCTCCGCTACCTTTTTGTTTCTGCGAGTTTTTGGCAACTGATCTATGTCTCGGATCATTTGCTAAGAGTGTTCCAAAGATGCACTGCTGGTTTCATTTAAGATGCATTCCGCTACTAGGAACAAGCAGTTCATTTGTGCAAATCTCTTTTTTTGTTATGACTGAAGACAGGGAATTTTTTTATCTGAACAGATGGTCTGAAAATCTTGAAATATTGATTTAATTAGCAAATATCCTGCCAGCAGATGGCAGTTTTTGTGGAATGTGACACAGGAATCCAGGCCTTGGGCCTGGGGGCAACACTGTCCATTTTAAATGAAATTGACTAAGATTTAGATCATCCTGACTATAATCAGGTAGGATAAAGGAATGAAGAAGTCACTTTAGAGAACAAAAGGAAGCCTTTTCGGGTTGAAAATCACCAATCATTGTGTTTATTGTTCAGTAGCCACACAATGGTGAACTTTTGACCTTTAAAGGAGAGGAAGCACCTGTCAGTGGCAAATCACTAGTTGAAAACCAGTCCAGCTGAATCATTGACTCCCGGGGACTTTTTGCTTGAGAATTGCTTGTCTTCTCTCTTGTAATGTGCAGTAATTGAAATGATGCTCAGCTTCCACTGCATCCCATAGGGGATTTTCTGCTGTTGGAGATATCCTCGGGGTAAGACAACATTTGTCTCCTTGCCCCTGGGTAAGCCCCAGCAGCTTCTATGGGACAGCTTGGACCTGTGCCAACTCAGCCGTGTTGCTCCATGAAGGCGGTTCAGGCTCCTGCACGGCAGTCAATCCTGTCTCCTTCCAGACCTGATCTGCCATCCTCTCCATCCCTGCCCCATTCCCATTCAAGTCCCTCCCTGCCTCCCTCCAACTCCTCCATGGGCTTACCTGACCCTGCAGGTGTCCATGAGCACCCACAGTATGTGAGATGTCGCTGCAGACTTCCCTCCATTAGGCCTGCTGCATGTGTCATTAGAGGCTTGCTGTCTCTCTCTCTCTCTCTCTGTGTAATCTTTGGAACTGGGAAATATTAAAAGAAAGTCACTTTTGTATCCTCTAGTCTAAACTAAAATTGTGCTAAGCTTTTGACAGAGATTGTTGTAAAGTAGATGGCAGCATTATGTTTTGTAAATGTTAGTATTATAATGAAATCATTTTCTGGAGGTGCCTTCTGATAGTCTAATTAGTATAATATCAGCCATGCTTGAGAATAGTTTCCTTCTACTTTTTTTTTTTGTTAAATCACCATCTGTTTTGTCATAAAGTCCTCTTTACAAGCCATATGCATGCCTTACGCTTACTCTTTGTCTGTGATTTCCCTTTTGTTTGCTCTGCTTGCCGCATTCCATAGTGTGGTTTACTAAAACAATCAGACTAGGATACAAGGGTCAAAAGTCTCACATGCTTTCATACAGAGGCAGAAAATAGGGGGGGGAGTATCAATGGAATAATTGATAGATGGGAAGTTTTACTTGCCTCACTTAAAGTGATCAGACTTTTTAACCAGCCTGACCCCCCAAAATCAACACAACACCAAGACAACCTAAAAAACATAATCAAAAGTCCTCTTTTGTCAATAGTAATGAATATAACATGCTTAAGATATGGGTGATGGTCTGCTTAGGGCAAGGCTGGTATCAGGATTGGTACTGTTGGGGATTGACAGTGGGACTCCTACAGAAGCAAGGTCCATGCTTCAGTAGGGGTCCCACTGCCAATCTCTTTAGTTCCCTGGCTCTGCTGTGGCTTCTAATGCATCTGAGTGGGTAAGGAGGAAATTAGTAAGGAACAGCAGTCTCTCCCTTTAGGTAACCTTGCAGATTGGGCTCAAAGGGAAGAGGACTACTGAAAGGCTAGTGAGGAGAAGATGGGTCCACTTGGAGGGGGGCCCACTGAGGGCATTGTGAGGAATAGGTGAATATATCAGGGTTTGGCCTGATCCCCTTTTAAATAAGTTTGTCTTGCTGGTGCTCTAGCTCAGACCTGATTCCACTTGGAGCAATTTGCTCATTTTAGCAGCTGTGAGAGTTTAGTAATTATAAAGGCAGTGGGGAGGAATTGCTTGATTAGAGTTTGGAAGTATAAAACAGTGACTACGTGTGGTTGTGAGCAGAATCCTTCCTCTCTTTTACTTGAGTACTTGCCTCAGTAAAGGAGTGCGGCAAGTTGAAGGAAATTGCACTTAAGTTTTGAGGCTGATGTGGGGTAAGCGCTAGAGTAAGTTAGTGTAGACAATTTAGTCCTTGTAAATTAAACTGTAAGTGTCCTCTGTAATCTTGAATTTGTCTCTGTGGGGAATAGTAATGTCTTGAAAAATTAAACCACAATGCTGAAAGCATCTTGTCGTATATCCACTGAGGCAGGGAGGCCCCATGCAGCTTTGACTCCCTCCTGTCTCCTAACAATATATGACCAATATATGATTGTTGTGTGTGTGAGAGAGAGAAAGAGAGGAAGGATAGATGCATCTGGCACAGCCTGAACTAGAACAAAAGGTCGTTTTCCTTACAATTATGGGGTGCAGAAAGCATTGGACAAAGGAGGTCACTTCTTCTGAGAATAGTTTAAAAAAAAACACACACACCTTGGGCTATTCCACAGTTGCTAGCAAGGAAAATGCTTGCTCACTGCTCTGGAAACAGGTTGAGATGGTATGTGTGTCAAGCGTGCAGCTATATTCCACATGTCAAGGATTTGGGAAATGCTGGCTCAAAGCTGTGTCTTATCTGGTACTGACCACTGAACAGGAGCTTCAGAGCAGTAGAATAGGTAATTAAAAACCCAAAAGTTACTGTCCAGTATTGCCTTGATCTGTTAGGCCCATGCACACTTCGAACTATCTCCTTCAGTCTTAATGAAACAGACAGTTTAACTCTAATATAGTAATAGTAATAAATAGCACCTAAAATAATTCCAAACCAGAGAAAAATGTCCATTGACTTGCACCAATGGCTGAGGAGAAGGTGCTTGCTACACAGTAGTGCAGAAGAGAGACTGCTGAGATGAATTTGTTAAACCTGGGTGTGATCTCACCTCTGATGCAGGCTTAGATCTGGATTAATGACTCTGTGCAATTTTAATTCCAGAACAGCCTCAGCTGCTCTGCCTGAGGAAGAATGGAAGGCTGGTGGTGCTTTGGAAGGACAAGTGGATGAAGCTAGTGAGGACAGAGAAGCCATGAACGAGACAAGGCCCAAAAGAGGGCAGGCAGAAAGAAATGATTCTTTCTTTGAGATCTATGGTGTAGCAATGGCCCTTTACAACAAGTCAGCCACGAAAAAGGCTATTTGCTTGCTCATTTCATTTCTATCCTGCTGTTCTCCCCAAAGGGCATCCAAAACGGCTTACAAAACATAAGAACCACATTTAAAACAATAACTTACATCAGTGGTTCCAAAATTGGTGTTTTGCGACACACCAGCCAGGGAAGCATTTCTTTCTGGCCCCTTAAGGGATGGGAGCAGGGCAATGACAGCAATGCAATCCCCAGGATGGCTCCACCACCAAGGTCAAAAGGGGTTTTTCTTACAAAAGTCAATGCCAGGCTTCTGGGAGTACAGGGCGCACTGCGGACACCTCTGCAGGGCTCCCCAAGCCTCTGATTGCGTAAAAATAATGATTGGAAACCACTTCCGTTTTTTGGTTGTGGAACTGGCTTCTGAACATTATTTTACTCAATCGGAGGCTTGCCCTGCAGAGGTGTCTCTGGGGCTCCCTGCACCCCCAGGAGCCCGGTTACACTTAACCTTTGTTAAGTGTCTAAAAAAAAAAAAAAAGGCGGCACAATCCCGGGGATAGTGTCACTGTTAATGCCCCACCCCCGCAAACACTTAAGTGGTTCCCAACTCCTCTGTAGGAATTTTGGAACCACTGATTTACATGTAAACATTAAAAGAAAACATTAAAAGAACCTTAAAAATCTTAACAAAACCCCAAACCGGCAGCAGTGGTCACCTCTTAAGAAAGGACAAAACCCATAAAATCTAAACAGCATGGAAATAAAAGGCACAAATTTAAAACAAAACAAAACATGAACTCAGAAGGCTGATCTGAAAAGAAATGTCTTTAGAGCTTGTTGCTGCTGGTGGTTCTTCCATAGCAACACAAGACCTTACACTGGTACAGGTGGTGTCTCAGCATCTGTAGGGGTTCTGTTCTTGGAAACTTTGAGGATGCCAAAAAAAGCGTTAAATAAAATCAATTAAATTTAAGACTGCATTCTTTATGCCGCAAAAAAACCCCTTTCTTACAATTGTAGCATGGCAGAGCAGCAATTAGGAAGTCTCCAGGTCTTAAAAGCTCCATTAGAGTTTGCCTTGAGTCAAGGACCCACCCTGGACATGAAAGAATGCAAAGCAGAACTTATTTGGCAAAGGGGGAGGAGTTCTATTTCCAAAAAGTGAAAGAATGCAAAGTGGAAGTTCGCATTCCATTCTTTCGGCTCCACAGCAAACAGGGAGGAGGTCCCTGCCTCAGCAAGAACTCAGATGGAGTTCTCTTAAGCTCTGGATACTTCCTGATTGCCACTCTGTCATGCTATAATGGCAAGAAAGGGGTTTTTTTTTGCAACATAAAGAACACAGTTCTTTTTTAATTTAAAGGGCCCTTCTCACCCGCGGTGGCCGCGTTGAGTCAAATTCGCGGGTGGTGAAACTTCGGATGAGAAGGTTGGGCATGTACTTCTTACCTGAATCTCCCCACTCACTTTTTTCTTACCCCCCTGTTTCAGAAGGATACAGGGGTAATTATAGAGTGCTTTGATCTTGCAATGTAATACTCATAGCTTTGAAGGATGCTCAGATATTTCACCTTAGATCAGCGGTATTCAAACTGGGGCATCACGACGCCCCAGCCTGTGGGTCCTGGCCTCTGCCCCCTTAAGGGGTGGGGGCAGTCAGGAGACAGGGGGAAGGCAGCGGCATGATCCGGATCAGGGGGGCTACTGGGGCTTGGGTGCACGTGGTGTAGGGAGCCCTGCGCAACCTTCGGCAGGGCTCCCCAGGTCAGGGAAAGTGAAAGCGGAATGATCACGCCCCGCTCTGCAAAACCGGAAGCAGAGCACGATCGCTCCGCTTTCCCTCATGACGGGGCTGCAGGGACTGGGGTGCACTCACCATTCCCTGCAGCAGCCATCCCTGTGCAGCATCACCTGTAGGGCTCCCCAGGTCAGGGAAAGGGGAGAGTGGGGCGATCGCGCTCTGCTTCTGCTTTTGTGGAGGCAGAGCAGATCGCTCCACTCTCCCTTTCCCTGACCTGGGGCACCCTGCAGGCACTCGCGCAGGGCTCCCTGCACACGGGGATGGCTGCTGCAGGGACTGGTGAGTGCATCCCAGTCCTTGCAGCCCCCTGAGCAACGCGATCCTGGGGATCGTGTCGCTGCCTTCCCCCTGCCCCTGCTGCCCCCCCGCCCCCGCAAAGACTTTGAAAACCGCAGCCTTAGATCAATTATCTGGAATTAAAATTGCACAGAGTCATTAATCCAGATCTATGCCTGTATCAGAGGTGAGATCACACCCAGGTTTAACAAATTCATCTCATCAGTCTCTCTTCTGCACTACTGTGAACTGTGTTATGGATTGCCTTCTTTTTTCTCTCCCAAATTCTGAAATTTGGTCACAACTTTGGGGGCCTCTGTAATTCTTTCTGTCCTGTTGCCTTTTAAGCATCTTGAAGGAAAGATACAGAAGGGATGTTATATGTGTTTTGCCAATATGAAGCAAACTGTAGGATAAGACATATGATCCCCTATTGTCTTTCCAAGGGTACTCTGAATATGTGTGTGTGTGTCTCTCTCAATCTCTGATGAAATTAAAATGGAGAGTTCTGAGCTGCAGGGAGATTGTGGGCCTTTAATTACCTATAAGTTTCTCTGTGGGATGAGATAGTTTTGAAAAGAGTTTTTAAAAGAAAATTACTTATCACTATCAACGCTCTTTAATTTTCCCTGATATGGCTCAAGAGACAGAACTGAGTAGATTAAGCTTTAACTCTCTAAAGGAACAGTTTGTTAAAATAAGAATGTACATTTCTATTTAAAACAACGAGCTAACTTTGTCATAGTCAAGAAACTCTGACCTTCTCCCAATGCTGCAGTATCCATTTGATCATGTAGTTGGTATGTGGTCACAGGAGGGGTTGAAGACAATGTTACCAAATATTTGCTCAGTAGTTGCACCATTAATGGGGAATACAGACAACCAGCTACTCTGTGCTAGGAAAGCTTACCTTGGGTTCATGTAAAGACTATGTCATAGAAGAAACTTCCCACAATGCAAGTTGCTATTTGCCTGGTAACTGTGGTGAGGAAGAATTATAACAAGGGTTGTTGTCAGCCAGTTAAAGAAAACTTACAGTACCCTCACCCGTAGTGGTAAGTCACTCAGCTAACCTCAGGGAGAACTTTTTGTCATTGTCCTTTGTTTTGAGATTTTTTTTTTCTAGATTCTTTGCAAAGCTGGAAGGATTTGTTCTGTAGGGAAGAGTGATTATGAGACATGGGACTTAAAAGAGTCTTCATATGTGAGCCGTTACTGGGATCCCTTATAATCAAAGTAGGTGGAGATATTTTATCTCTGCTGATAAACACCAAAGGAGTAGAGGAACCTCAGAGAGACTACTTGCAGTAAACCTATTTCTGGTGGATTATTCAAAGTCCCATACGTGACTAGCAATGCTTTTTAAAAACACATATGGTATGTGCACATGGGGGTGGGGTGGGGGTGGAATGCTTTGTGTGCAGGGATCCTGTGTAGTGGCCAATGGCACAACTACATGATTTGGTAGGAAAAGGAAAAGAGGTGTGATTGAAAGATAACATAAATGGATATTTTTGTAATAAAAAATGAATTAAAAATTGGGCTTCACTAAACGAGGAGATGTGGGATTAAAGAAGTAAATGTTTCAGGGTATAGAGAAGAAAGAAGGAGGGAGGAAATTTGGGGAAATCAGTGGAAAAAGAAAGGAAGTTCAGACCAAAGTGAAAGTCTATGACTGGACAGCAACTCCCTGCTCAGGGCTACAAGCAAGGTGTGAGCCTAAATGCAGTTCATGAAATCCCTTCATCCACTTTGGTGATGAGTGTTTATCCAGTGGAAGAGATTAGCTCTCCCACCAAACACTTGTCACCCAAACCTTGGAAGGTGTTCCAGTATAAAAGCTCTGTTTGGGGGAACTTATGGGGATTTGTTCACTATGAACCTGGATAGAGCCTTCTTTTCTCCAAACTTCAATAATCGTTCATAGGGTTAGAAGAAAGAGGTGTGGATAATGTATTAACAATGTATTTCAGTGTATTAAAAGTGCAATAATATGAATATCTTATATTCACTGGAATGTACACCCAAGAAAGCATATAAACTAAAGGATTGTGGCATTAATTATCACTAAGTTGAAAATAGCGATTGATGTGGCCTTCCTTCTTTGGGAGCTGCTTTGGAAGTCTGATCTGAACCTGGGAGCCCCCTCATTCAGGTTGCTTTGGCCCTTATTTGGAACCTCATTAAGATTGTCACCTGAGGTGGGGAACCAGGGTTCCTGCCTTTAACTGGCAAAACAATCAACCATTGAAGCTTTTCCAATCATGGAACTATAGGAAGGGACAAAATTAATTTATTTTCCTATTTGCCACACAGCTGTTTCAGATACAGAAGCACAATCGAGAAGCAAGAGATGGCAACGTGCAGAACCCATTCCTAATTAGGATTGAGCCAGTGTGCAGAGGCATTAATTGTTTCACTGTCATAGTGTTCCTCTGTCATAAAATGGCTACCAAAAATGGATACAGTGCTCCGACGGTGTCCATTTTGCATGTGCTGCCACAAAAGATAGCGCTGCTGCAACCTAGCCACCAGAACCCACCAGAGCGAGGGTGGATGGAATGGGGTGGTGCTGGACTAATCAGGGCAGGTATTGGGGGCCTTGAGGGGGGTGTCATGAGTGGGTAGTATCGACAGAACCTTCTCTGCCAATATCCTGTCCACCATTTCACCCTCAACGCATCTCCTTGGGTGTGCTTGGACTTGCACCAGCAAAATAGCTGATATAGATCCAAATAGGCCCTTTGGAGTGGAGTGTGGAGTAGGGCAAATAAAAAAAAACCTTTTACTTACTCATCACCTCCACATGGTTTCCAACTGCTCGCAGGATACAGTGGAACCTATGTTGGCACTGCTATGCCTTGTGTGCGTCATTTAGTTAGGATTGGGCCCTTAGTCTCATAACTGCAGCTTGAATTTTAATCTGCATCTGTGTACTCTTTGAGTGTGAACATCATGAGCAATGCCAGAGTAGCTCTGATGTTTTCAGCTCTGCCCCTTTGAGTATGATGCTTTTTGCATATAAAGGCTTTGCCATTTTACTGAGAAATTACAAGCAAGAGAAAATGCAATATATACTGAGCTTAACAAAATCACAGTTTCAGAGATAGATATGACACATCTCTAAACACAAATTATAATGGCTTTTCTCTGTAATAAAATGGATTATATTTCCTGCCACATTAATTTTCTTCTGGATTTTCTCTTTAATAAATGGAAAGGAAGGGGTTTCATTTTAACTGTCTTTGTTTCCTAATTAAATAAATTGATACTTGGACATGTGATGGGTTGCATGAATATATAAGCAATGCCTAAATTGTGTGCATGCATACACGTGCAATTTTCAACTTTTGTCCATGATTTAGACTCAGTCCGTGTGCCTTTACTCAGAGGTCCCACTGGCTTCAGTGGTTCTTTTTTTCAGTCAACAGTTCAAAGGACTGTAGCCCTTTTGGTTCCGTTATAACTTCAGAGAAGCCCAATTCTGTGCTGGCCACTGCCCCACGATACATTGGTGCCAAAGTGACCCCACTGTGTCCTGTGGGGCTGAGGCATCATGTCAGGCTCCAGCAGCCTCTATGGGTCTCCTTGAATCTGCACCAGCTATTTTGCTGGCACAGAAATGAGGAGGCACATGTAGGGCTCTGAGGCTCAGGAGGGGGGATTCGGTGGCAGCAGCCTCTGCTGCCATCCCCACCCCTTCTCCCAGGCCTGAACCACCCACAGCTCTTCCTTCCTCTTGTCCAGTTTTGCCCCCTCCTCACCTTCCCCCTGCCCTGGAATACTTCTCTGCTACTCAGCGGGTTCCTCACTGCTGGTGATTCCCAGTCATCATCCCACTGGCGTTGAGTTCGAGCTACTCCGCAGTGTGAGCGTGACAGTTCACAGAGCAGAAACTTTGCTCTGTTAGGTGAGGGCTACACACAATTTGTTTTGGAACTACCTGACCTCTCTGACTGTTTTTATGCCAATTTTCGAGCGCGACCCGGAAGTAAGTACCAATGTCATTGTGTTGTGCATCATCGGCATTTACTTCCGGGTTGCACATCAGGCGCAACTGGAGGAAGGGCGTCTCATTGCAGGTAAGTTTAGGAACACTCAGATGCCGTGCAGTACAGCAGCCTTCCATTTCATTTAATGGCCCTTTATTAGCATGACCTTGCCTAAGAGAGCTTTAGCCCCTGGTTGGTTCCGAAGAATGTTAGCCAAGGAACACACATGTAGTTAGGAGACTTTGCACATTTTGGATAGTGAGGACACTGGCAACACCTTTCAGTGGAGTAGCTTTTATAACGCAGATTCAACACCAAATAAGCACTGACCAGATGGAGCCCATAAAATCCATTTATTGCATCAGTAAAAAGGCCAAAATACATGGGCGACAGCCCCACTTAAATACGCCTATGCTTCACTCCCCCCAGATTCCCAATAATCATTCCCACCTGTCCTAGACACCCAAGTACTGGGATCATTCTGAATTCCTCAGCTGTTCTACAGACCCTCCCCCTGGCAGTTAACCCTTTCATACACAACAGCAGCAGTGGGAAAGCCTCATGAAGTTCTCCTCATCGCAGAACTGCATGCCCCACAATGGATAAACTGTTCTTGCACTGCTGCCTGCATTTACGAAGGAGGCCTCAGCCACTTGAAAAACTGAAGGATGCCAGAGGTAGGCTTCATCTCATCATCCAAGGCTACTAGCAACTATCTTACACTGTAATTATTAGAGGCATCATGATGGGGATGTTTATTTGTGGGCCCCTAGCAAGGCAAAATGGCTGAAGTATTTTAATAGTGGCTAAAAGGGTTTAGATGACACTAGTGACGTGAAGGCCGCTCACCTCTTCTTTAAGTACAGAGGGCCCCTGTATCAGCAGATCTCATATCCACAGTTTCACACATCCATGGATACGGGCAGCCCCCCTACACTTGAAGCCCTGTGGGGCTTCCCCAGCCCTTTTAATGCCTTTTATGGGCATAAAAACGTCACTTCCGCTTTTTGGCCGAAAACCAGAAGTGACTTTTTCAGCCTAAAACGGCTGTTTTGAGGTTTGCTGAGGTTACAGGCAGATGTTCGTGGCCTCTGCAGGGCTCAGAAACCCCTCTGGAGGGGAGCGGGACTGGGCTTGCCTTTGAAGACTCCAGTCCGCAGGGATGGGCGTTCGCCCATATCCACGGTTTTGGCTATCTGTGTGGGGGTTGTTCTGGAACGGAACCCCCCATGGATAAGGGAGCATGCCTGTACGTATCATTATTTGTTAACTTAGTCTGTTTAGCATTACTAACAGATTATGCACTTTGTAACAGGAACATATATACAGTCATGCCCCGGCATCTGCAGAGGTTCCATTCCAGAATCTCCCACGGTTAAGTGAAACTGCGGATACCGAGTTTCCCTCCCCTCTCCTCTGCAGGCTTTCTGAGCCCTGTGGTAGCTGCCTGAGTCCGATGCAGGCTTCAGAATGGCCTAAAATGTAAAAAACACAGACACACACACCTGTGACCAGTTTTATGATAAAGCCGGAAGTAACGTTTTTAATGCCTTGTAAGGCATTGGGAGACCCAGGGAAGTCTGGGGCTTAACTGAAACTGCAGCTACAAGATCCATGAATATGGCAGCCCCCTGTACCCCCTTCTGCTTTCAAACACTGCAGAGTATGATATAGCAAGTATAATTTTGACTACAGTGTACATAGAGAGGCTTTTAATCTGGGCTTCAGAAACAGAGTCCTGAAGATGCTTTGTAGTATAGTTCAGATTGTGAATGCCCAAGTCACGTGAAACAGTATTTCTCTGAGGGCTCGTTGCTACAGTGTTGATTTATCTTATATCCCAGACCTGATTACCGCCTTTGCTCCCCATTACTTCACAAATGGTGTCAATCATGCAGCTGCCCCTATATGAGTGGCATTTTAGCAAAGCACTCATGCCTAATCAGTGCTGCTTGCCACAATTAACCCTACTAGTATTGCTAAGTGTGTTGTCACCATTCCTTTCTTAGCAGGTCAATTTTGATGAATTGTGGCCTGCAACGGCTGCTCACTGTGTGAAAACAGGCCCTGCAAAGTGTAGTTTGTCACCTGCCAGCCAATGAGAGATACATTCAAGTACATCTGTCACTCATTTTATGCACTATTATTTCTTAGTTTGGTGTCAGTTTGGTTACTACAGTTTGGCCCTATGAGTGGCACCAGTGTAAACACTGAGATTATTTATTTATTTACTTATTTACTCATTTTGTGCCCCACTTTTCTTCCCGGAGAGCACCCAAAGCGGCTTGCAGAGCCGTAAAATCACATTTTCAATAATAGTTTAAAATATAAACCTTAAAATACCCTTATCTGCCTTGGGATCTAAGGGTTGTTCATGTTTATTATTTGTTATTTTTTTTACATCTCATTCTTCCTTCAAGGAGTTCAGGGCAGTGTAAATAATTCCAGGATGGCATCCGGAACTGACCAGGTTGGGTATTGGCCAAAGGCCCAAGTCCTTCAGAAGACCCACCTGGCCAGATCAACCCCTAGATCAGCGGTTCTCAAACTCTCAGAGTTTGAGCTGCAATAAGTATGTATGGGGGTGGGAGGAAGGCAGCACTGGATTGCGCTGCTTTGGAGGGGTGCAAGGGCTTGCTGCCACTTACCAGAGCCTGCAGCAGCCTGCAGAGGGTGTAGGGAGTCCCCACGCCAGCCTCTGCAGGGCTTCCCACATTGCAGAAGTGGTTGCGATCTTGGTTTTGAGGGTCTCTGCAGTGTGGGAAGCCCTGCAGAGACTGGCACAGGGGCTTCGTGCACCACCGGGAGGCTGCTGCAGGCTCTGGTTAGTGGCAGGAAGCCCCTGCATCCCTCCAAAGCAGTATGAGCCAGCGGACTGCAGTGCTGCCTTCCCCCCTCCCCGCCCCTTAGGGGGCAGAGGACAGGGCACTCTGACTGGGGTGTTGTAACACCCTAGTTTGAGAACCACTGCCCTGGACTCTCAAACTAGTGGCAGTTGTATCCAGCATACCATTAGGGCTGGAAGGAGGCATCATTGGGATCACAGGTCACTGCGGAACCAGCTATCTACATGTCTCCTTCCATGTTATCCTCACAACAGCCCTGTAAAACTGAGGGAGAATAACTGGTTCAAGGTCACCCAGTGAGTTTGTGGCCAATCAGAGATCTGAACCTGGATCTCTTCCGCCCTAGTCCAATCAACATTCTAACCACTACATCACCCTGGCATATAGAATCATCCTATCCATGCTCAACCATACAAATGAGTTCTGGGAGGAAATAACACAGAATCAGGATGAGATACTGGGAAAATCACACAGAAAGGCGCAGGGAGAACATAAGAAGTAAAGCTCCATAAATGTAGCACAGAAATTGGAACACACTAGAGGCATAATCCATCACATGCCAGTGTCCAAATGAAGAAGTCCTTCTGAAGGAAGGTGATGCAGCAAAGATGCAAACAGAAAGGCTGACCTGGCTTATGACCAAGAAAATGAGAACACCAAGAGTCAGGCAGGGAAGCAGGTAAAAGAAGTAGAGGCTGCACAGAGAGGGTGGGAGAGGAGTAACACAGGCCAAAATCATCTAGAACAAAGAACCAGGTCTGTTGAAAAATCATTTATTGTAAGGCAAGGAGAGAGAAAGTTAATGAATTGCGCCACACTGGAGACTTGTGTGGACTGTTGGGTAGACAATACTGTCCTCATCCTCTGCGGAATCATTTGCTGTACAATTCTACACCATTGCCACACCATTTTAGTGAACAGACATAGTATTGCTGGAGATGAGACTCCTGGTTTGAGTCCTAGTAGACCCTGAAAAGGGTTGAGCAGGACAAAACTTTGGGGTCATGGGTGGAACATGCCTGGTCCAGGTGAATTGAGCCATCACCAAAAAGTCTTTGATCAGTTCTGTAGTTTACTGACCTTTTATATCCTGAGAATGCAGTTTTACTAGCTCATAATGGATGGTCAAAACTTTAATCTATGGCAGGGGTGCCCAAACTCTGGCCCGGGAGCTACTTGTGGCCCTCAGGGACTCCCAATCTGGCCCACAGACAGCTCCCAGTCTCCATTGAGCCTCTAGCCCTCCAGAGACTTGCTGAAGCCCGTGCTGGCCCGGCACAACTTCTCTCAGTGTGAGGGCAACTGTTCAGCCTCCCACGTGAGCTGTGGGATGAGGACTCCCTCTACTATTTGCTGTTTCATGTCTGTGAAGCAATAGCAGCAGCAAAGGAAGGGCCAACCTTTGCTTTGTGCAAGGCTTTTTATAGGCATTGAGCTATTGCCCGACCTTCATTCATTCATATAAGTTCCATCTCTAATACAGTCATTTATGTAAATTTGAAATGTAAATTAATTTTTTCCCCAGCCCCCAACACAGAGACATGATGTGGCTCTCCTGTCAAAAAGTTTGGACAACCCTGATCTATTGGGGCATTATTGGGTCAGTTAGAGCGTGGATTATATGATACTTGGTCTTGTATAAATGCTATACAGGGTCATTTCCTTATCTGAATGAAATTCTGGCTCCTTCATAGTTTCTTCTCATTCTAAACAGTACATGTTTTCCATTTTAATAAAACCAGCTTTGGAGGGAATGAAAGCATCATATTTTCTGGTTACAACTTGTATTTTTGCTATCAACCTGAAATGTTTTGGTTTGGTTTGTTTTCTTGGTGTTCTAGCACTGATAGAACTTAAGGTTCCTACATCACCAGCCATACATAGCATCTCTGCCTCTGTCCTTTTCTTTCTTGTCCTGGTGACTCACTAGAGCCTGAATCAGTTTCTGGTAATTCTAGCTTTCATAGATCTCACCCTGGAATATGGAGCTGATAAGTGCTATTTCTTCCATTTGGAGTTCTTTTGCCTTGACAGCACAATATGTTAAAACTCCCTAATTGTTGACATCTTTCTCCTTTCATTCCAACTCACTACCACCAATTACTGTACATCCTCCCAGCTGATCAATGTCAGGCTTTTCTTCTAATCATTTTAAACTGCTATGCTTTATGCATTGATAAATCCTGAGTGTGGTCTTCCAGAAAGAACATTTGCAGCTGAGGCACAGTGACCTTTGACCCTAGACTGCAAAGTCATTGGATAGCCCAGTAAAGTATAAACAAAGACAGAATCATTTTAAAAGTCTGGCTAAAGCATAAAGGCATATAGAATAGTAAAGCATAGTAAACGCTTGGGAGTCTCACAAAAGGCTGTGTTAATAAGGTTATTTAGAAGCTGTTTTGCTAGTTTCACAGAAGTTTCACAGAAGCTGTATGTTGATACACTTTGGAATTTGGAAAAGGGAGTCGTATCTAAGGCAAAGGAGATAGGCTTCATCTTGGCAGAAGCACACGTCTTACCAAGGACATCACAATGCTGAGAAATATGGAAACATTGTAGTTATTAGAAGTAATTTTCGACTGCTTGATTTTAGAAAAGCCTTAAAATTAGACAAAAGCTTTAACATAAGGTTTATCAGTTGGCAATGTTTCTTGGCAAACTAACAAAGCATCTAGCTAGCTAACCACAGACATCTGCAAGGGATGAATTCTAGAAGACGGAGGACAACACAAACTTCTGCTTTTAGAGTCCCTTTGTTTGAATTGCAACTGAAATGGAGAAATGTATGTTTAGAGGAATTGGTCCAGGTTTGTTAGGAAGGTGCAGAGAAAGAGAGAGGCCTAGTGCATGTAATGTAAAGAAATCTGAGTAACTTGTTTAAAGGTAAATGGGAGAAGGATTTGTTAAAAAGGAAAATGTGATGCAGTGAAAGTTTGAAGAATCAAGCAGGGAAAGTGACATTGCTGTGATGCTTCAAGGATATAAGAGAGCAGATTGCTGGCTGAAGCCTTAGCTCAAAGAGATTACACTTTAGCAGGTGCTAGGCAACCACTAAAAAGGGAAAGAGATCACTTCTTAGCAAGGATATATCCCTCAACACCAAAGTACACAAGGTAACTGGTCACAGTAGTCATGTAGAATTATGTTAGTGAAATTGTTAAAGGAAGTTTAAAGGACTTCGCTTCGCAGAGGTTTGTAAAGAGATCCACAGTGTTTTACTAAAATCAGGAGATAGGTGGCTCAAGCAAGGCCATCCTAATTAGGAAGGGTCTGAAGAGAATATATGCCAAATTGGGGTCTCCACACCTGTGTTTAAGCGTTCTAGTGTTAATGAGGATGTTACAACGAACCCTACTGGTTTTTGAAAACTTTTGGAAATTGTGTAATTTTGGCTAAGTTTTAAGGTGAAACCCCACCTGTATGTAAATCAGAGCCAATCAATGGTTTTGCTCACTTGTTGCCCACCTATTTTCTATCTTCTGTGTAAATGGTATTCTATATCCTATTAGGAATTAGCCCCATTTATGATGTCAAACTTTCAGAGAATGGGAAGTCTGGATTTTCAGACAAAGGGCCAAGAGTCGTATAAGAGTTCCGGACACAGTCAAACCAGGACCCATGCTTTGGACATGAGTCCCATGGACCAATTGTATACAATTCAAATAAAAGCCTGTGAACCTTCATCCCTGTGTACCGAGTCGTTCTGAGTTGCTTATCTGAGTTGCTTATCTGCCTTGCAACACAGCCAGGAAACAGTCCTAAAAGAGCTTATACATTTAATTCCCTCCCAGACTCAAACTTCCACTGGTAACGTGATCTAACAAATAATAGGGAGATGTGAGCAATCTTTGCTGGAAATTACAGTACAATGGTTCAGAATACTAGATTATTAAATTAAGATCTGGAACTTTTCGCTGTCAGGTCACCAGTTCAAAATCTAGGCCAAACTTGATGGAATGTTCTAGAATCTGTGAAGCTAGCACATTTTGAGTGAAAAGGAAATTATTTGTCTATTTACTTAAGTTCGTAGCATTTATTACTTTGCTCTTTTGCCCCAGAAGAACTCCTAGAGCAATATACGATGAAGTCGCTAAGATTAAAACAGAGCAACTAAAAATTATCTGAGAATATACATGGCCAGTCAAACAAGTTTCGGTTAGACAAGTGAAATTGCTCAGGAGGGTTCAGCATATATCCTAAGGTAGATGCTGAAATTGTACACACAGTGAAATCTGAAGCAATTTTGAAGGGTTCCTCCTAAAATGGAAAAAAAACTGAGAATTTTCAAGAGATACCAGATGAGTTACATGTTCCCCACTGGAATTTCTGCACATTATTCTTTTGCTTTGGCCAAATGCTTTGTTTTATAAAAGATGAAGCAATTCTATTCTCTCATTCTCAAAAGCTCTGATTTGGGCCCTCATTCCACATTCAACCCTGCTGCTCAGAGTGCTTTCAGTAGTCAGTCCCCTGATTTGCTTTGGCTATTCCCAAGATCAACCCCATTGTTTACCATTCCAAGTCTGGGATTGCATTGGGCCAATGTAAACATCTTGAGGACTGCTGTTTTCTGTTTCTCTCTGAACGACACAAATCTTTCAGAAGGCAGAAGTCCTTATTTCTCTGATTTCCATCAAATTTGCAGCTGCATGTATAAAGAGCAGGCACTAGTATTTCAGAGCTACCAGATTCACACTGCTGATTGCATCAGCCACAGAGTTTAATTACATGTTTCATCTTACTAAATTTGAAACGAATAACACTAAGAAAAATTATCCTGAACTTTCTGAAATGGCCACTATGACACACATTTGAGAACAACAGAATTTAATATTGGTCTAGGTGACAGCGATATGTTGTAGACCTGCCTAAGACTACATTGTAAGAGAACCAGTATGGTTTCAGATAAGAATTTTTTAAACAATGTGAAGACTGGAACAGATTGATAGGAATTTGACTACTTTTGAGAGGTTAGTAATGAATTGTTTTAAGAAACTGTGGCTTGTTTTAAGATATTGTGAGTTGCATCATGCTCTTGTGGGATGGCAGAATAAAAATAACATCATTGAAAACATAACAGGGCCTAGAGGCCTTGCTGATTTTGAATGGTCAATTATTCAGTTCTAATCAGACTCATTGCAGATTGGATGTAGGGGAGAGGGATCCACTCATCTCTACTCTTAATTAGTGTCCAACTTATTCCACAATTGCTGCCCCTCACCCGTGTATGTGGAAGGGGCTGTCCTTTGCCTTGGTCCCAGCTTGCACATGAGATTAGGCTGGATGAGATTGCACATGAGATTTGTGCCGAAGTAAGCTGAGGGCAGGGCCAGAGACATGTAGCTTGCTTGTGGCCTCCATCCCGGCATTCTGAGACTGGAGGAGCTCATGGCCCAACCCACCCATCATGAAAATCTGGGATTTGCTGGTTGCCATTAGGCGCTGTGTAGGGATTTTTTGTTTTATATCTGATTGGCTAGTGGTGTGGAGTTTTTTCCACCTACCCCAGACTATCCTTAATGTGTGGTGTTTAACCATGGTAGCCATGACAAGGAGCCGGAATTTGGTGTCTATCCTTCAGTAATTGAGAGTAGAGGGAGAACCAGAACCAGAACCAGTTAAGAGGCTCAGAGATGTGTGCTGGTGATCCTTCAGGCTTGAACTGTGATGTCTATCTCCAAGACTTGGAGCAACAAGTTTGGTGTAGGTGGAGCAATTCGGCTTCCTTGACCCCCTTCCAGAGGTTGGTATGGGAAAGCAGAGGCACCCTCAGTTTGGAGCCAGGGTAGTTTTGCCCAAGGGGGTCTGGACAGATTAGTTGTCTCACCCAACATAGATGCCTACACTTGAGTGGGGAGGAGTTTGTGTACATAGGACTCACTACATTTTAAAACTGATCCATTGTTATAGATCAGTATGGCCCATATTACTGCAAAACACATGGCCTTGTGTCTTCTGTGGTGGATTCCTGGGCAAAACACAATATCAAATCTCTGCAATCATCTCTTTATACCCAGTCACATGGCATGCTAAATTGAAGCTACAGTTTTCTTGGACTGGCCAAATATTTGAGATCTCCTCTTGTTCATTCTTGCCATATGTCTCTAATAAGCCAGTGTGACAAGGTGAATTCCCTCATCACAGAAACTGGGGATAAAATTCTGTTCTTTTTTTTTTTTTTCTTTTTCTTTTTCCCCCCTGGTACTTCCCTTTGACATTATCTCAGTCTGGTCTGGCTTGAGCTTTTGTGGCTTGGATGGAAGCCAGCTGGATAATCTCTCAGACTTTGAGAACTTGCCAACCACACTGTCTGAGTCAAAATAAATAGAAACATAGAGCACTGTGTTGCTCATAGTCCAGATAAATCACATCTGACATCAGTTCCCTATATCTTTCATGAAGGGTGCCGGAAGTAAATCCTCTGGTATGTTATGTTTCAGCTTTTTAAAAAGCTAAATCTCTAAGGAGTTCATGAATTTATAGATTATTGTTATCTACTTTCACCCACCTACAGAGATGAGTGAACTTCTTCCATAATGGTATTAGTCTATGGATTGACCCTTCTCTGTATTCACTGTCTTCTCATCTAATTCAGGGGTGTCAAACTCATTTCATACAGCGGACCAAGTAGCATTCATGGTGCCTTGCCTGCTGAGGGCTGGAAGTGATGTTGTTAAGCAGGAAATGATGCCATTAAGCAGGTCATGATCAGAACTAAACATTTTTTCTCACTTAGGAACTCATCAGCTGCAAATGACAGAAAATGCACAAATGTCAATATTTTCAAGATATGGGAGAGCCCAATTTTCATGCAATTTTCACTGCCTTTTCAGCAGTGACACCTCAGTACAGCTCAGCAGCTGATGGTGGTGCTGGGAGAGCCCAAGGGCCAGATAAAGAGCTTCTGAGGGCCACGTCTGGCCTGTGGGCCTTATGTTTGACACCCCTGGTCTAATTTAACATGGAGAATTTCTAAAATTATTTTAAGAATTGTTGCAATGTAGCTTTCCACAACTTTCAGTTTCTTCTATTAATTTGTGCATATTTTTGAGACTTTCTTTTGTTCTTGTCCACATCAATGAAACATGGCACATGTGCCGTGTCAGTAACCTAGATAGAAATAAGAAAAGATCTGAAGGAACAGAAGGCAAGGAAAGCTTCAGCCCTCTCCCACGTGCAGCTGCAGTCTGTACAATAACTGGAAATCAAAAATGAATGAACAGTAGGTTGCTAATCCACTAGGGGTGCTCAGCAAACAAGACCAGGTAATTTGAATCTTAAAAGAAATTTGGATGGGGAGAATTTCACAAGCATCTACCAAAGCAGATGGAATGCAAATGGATGATGCAAAGCAAATGGATGATGGCCGGATCCCAAAGGATCTCCTCTATGGAGAACTCATGCAAGGAAAGCGCCCTACAGGTAGACCACAGCTGCAATACAAGGACATCTGCAAGAGGGATCTGAAGGCCTTAGGGATGGACCTCAACAAGTGGGAAACCCTGGCCTCTGAGCTGTCCGCTTGGAGGCAGGCTGTGCAGCATGGCCTTTCCCAGTTTGTAGAGACACTTTGCCAGCAGTCTGAGGCAAAGAGGCAAAGAAGGAAGGCCCATAGCCAGGGAGACAGACCAGGGACAGACTGCACTTGCTCCCGATGTGGAAAGGATTGTCACTCCCGGATTGGCCTTTTCAGCCACACTAGATGCTGTTCCAGAACCACCTTTCAGAGCGCGATACCATAGTCTTTCGAGACTGAAGGTTGCCAATACTACCAAAGGAGAACAGATTGTGAAGAAGAATGTCTTGTCTGTTGGCTGTCCACTTCTCTAATGGTTGCCTGCATTCTACTATCCAAACATTTTTCACATTTTGCTTTTGGACATGGACATATGTCTCTGTGGGAAAGAATGATTGTGATCCTCATCATCAGTACCCCATCTACAGATTGAGAATTATTTGTGCAAATCTCATGGTGATTAGATCAAGTAAATTAATAATATTATGCATCCCAAGCCTTAGAAATAGGAAGTGCCTTACAACTTAAAACAACTTGCAAATATTGCAAGTGACATGAATACTGGAATGTAACATAAAATCATGACCCCTAACAGCTTGGACTCTGTATAACTTGTCAGCTGTATATCTCTCCATGTCCCATGGTAGGTTTTATGATCACCAGAGCAACTATGGTAGGGGTGTCCTCCAAGCAGTGTTAGCAAATGGGGAAAAAGCCACTTGAGATATTGTGCTTCAGGATGAACTCTCAGCTAGTTACAAGAGATGAGAGAGAGCACAACATGGAGCAAACCTAACAGTTAAACTGAGCTCTACCATGTTTAATTTAAATTATCTCTCTGGCCATCTGATTTAAACCCAGGTAGTATCTTCTGCTTCATGAACTTCTGTACATACTCAGATCCCATCCTTCAAAATCTTTCTCCACATTTTTGAGGCCACTTTGAAGGTCACAGAAATCAAGTCTTTCTTGATAGGGAGATCAACATAGTGCCTAAACCAAGAAATATTTTGCCTAGAGAAGTTTTTGATAACCATTTTCTCCAGCCCACTAGACAGAGAGGTTTCACAAAAATTAGAGCTTAATCCTATCCTTCCCCCTTCCCCGGTGCAGCCGTGCCAAAAAGCATGCTGTATCCAGCGGGGTGGGGGGATTGGAAGACTTTGGAAGTCTTTAAAAAGGGGATTTGAAAGGGAATTTAAATCCCCTTACCCCTCGATAAGCCTTCTGCTGCTCAATGGGTCTCCTCGGACCTGCACCAAGTCTAGTTGGCACAAATCCAAGGATAGAAAGAGAGTGGAGAAGCTGCAAAAAGAGGGAATAGGATCTAGTGCATCACTGCCATATCCAACCCCCTCCTGCAGCCTCCCTGCCCCCGTTCTTTCCTCCTCCCCACCCAGTTTCACACCTTCCCCACCTCCCCTGCAGCTTTAACTCTTCTGATGTCCACAGACAGATTTGGCAATGGCTGTGGAGCGCTGCTGCCTCTTGCACAGCACTCCCAAAATTGGCTACCAACAGAGCACTCCACATTCCATCAGCTGCCATTTTGTAAAGGTGGAAGTATCTTCTGTTATTGCAACACCCTCCATGGTACAACCCAAATAGGACTGGGTTATCTGTTAGTTATCCTTTGTTTTCCTTTTGCATAAGGATGACCCAGAACTATTCACAACTTTTTGTGACTATTTTTGACATGGTTGAAAAATATCATCTGTGGGGAGATTTTTCCATATTCCTTGAGAATGTTTGACCATTTAAATTGTCCTGACTTCCTTCTTGCTGGATGTTTTCTGCCATCAGTAATGTCAACATGTAGCCAAATCCGGTTAGCTTTGTGGCACTATGACATCATGGTGTTCATTGCATGAACCTAGAGGAGTGGGGATCACCCATGTGACTGATCTAGGAAGGTGGCAACAAGCAACAAAAAGCCAAAGGAAAACATGGCACTCAAGTAGCAACCACTGTGAGAAACAATGGCACTGTATGTGATGTCGCAAATGCGAATATTCACATGATCAGAGTATTTTGAGGAAAAAGATTTTTGCTCTGCCAAAATTATTATTTGAAAGCCTTTTGAGATGTCTTGAGAATGTTTAATTGCAAGCTGAGACGGAATGTGTTTAAAATGAATAAATTAACGCCTGAAAATAAAAACTGGAGAAAATTCACTGGAGCCCTCCTGACATGATTGTTTGTGGGCAGGCTTCCGCTAAAATTTGTGGTGGCTTAGGAACTTCTGAAGACCCCTTAATTTGTGCCCACAATCAATTATGTATGTCAGATATGATAAAGTGATCAACCGGCAAATAGCCCATAGCTGCTACTTCTGTTGCTTAGGAACTGTCATGGAAGTTATAGGATGCATATTGGATGTATATTGGGTGCAGCTTTGTGGTTTGCATGCTTAGCAAGAAGAGGAAGAAAAAATTGAGCCGTTCCCAATGCATACCCATTACCTCACCTAAGAAACATAGCATATTGTTCCCCACTTTTAATAGTTGGCTTCAAGTCAGGCAAAGTGAGCTTTCAGGAATAGCACAAAAGTTCTTCATTTCCATCACGGTGTCTAAGAATTGTAGAGTCATTTCTGACACCACAAAGGGGGAGGAGCAAGAATCTATTTCCTCTTCTTGACAAAGTGGTATGTCACCAAAACCCTATAATTTCTGACAAGACAGCCCTAATAATTACCTGATTTGGAGTTTTGAAACAGTATCTTTATGTGGTATAATTCTGTACGTGGGCTGGTGGGTGAGAACGCTCGTTTGGTAGTAGTGTGATATTTCTCCGCCAAATCACTCAGAGCTATCATCTTTGATGAGCCCGCCCACGGCCAGAACTTATGTCAGCTTGCATGTTCTATGTGAGTCAGCAGATCTCAAAAGCAGTATCTATCTTTGCAATTGTATGGATCTTTTTTTTTCCTCCTTTCTCATATGCTCTGACTAAACTGAGAATGGAAATACTTTCTAAGGCACTAGAACAAGTCACTTGGGACTTCAGAAGCAGGACTCAGCAGTCTCTCCATATCATATATAGAGCCAGCTGGCTCTCTGTATTGCTTCAGAGTCACCATTGGCCAGGGGACCGTATTACAGCTCAGCAGGGTCCATATGATGCTGGAAACAACTAGTGTTCTGCCTTGTCTTATACAGCATCCGTCTGACTTTATTCTTCAGTCAGAGCCGCAGGTCACTCTAGCACACACTGAGTTCACAAACAGGCACATCTTTGTACAGGTCCATCATCTGCAGATTTGGGACCTGAGAATTTAACTCACCATGGGTTCCAAACCCAAGGAAGAGGGCTGGTCCTGAGCTCCCAGATGTGACCAGAGAACACCTCTGGTCATGTCCAGAGGTAATATTGGACCAACCCATGGATTCGCTTACCTGTGGGTTTCTATATCTGTGGGGGTCCTAGAATGGATTCCCAATGGATATCAAAGTCCAACTGCATACTAGCTTGGCTGCCTGCCTGTTTATTTCCTAGCTTTGTAGCCTTGACACATTTGTGTACATGAAACTGGTGATGGGTTTCACCCATCAACTGGAAGCTCATCACACTTACAGCATCATCAGGAGTGTTACAGATCTGAACCCCTCCCCATATCCCCCCTCCCCAGTAAAACACAAATACTCTTAACAGGTGGTGGCATTGGTGGACAGCTGCTGTTCTAGCTGTGGAGAGGAAGGTCTCTTTTCTCCCCCTTCTCCCACACGTGAAACATGACTACTGCACTGTCACAAGCACCAGGAATGCTGGGAAATAGAGTTTACATTGCCAAAGAAGACAGGATAGTGAGAGAGATTCCAACTTTTGTAGCTACCTTATATTGAATCAGGTCCTTAACTCATCTAGGTCAGTATTGTCTATGTTGTCTGGGAGTAGTTCTTTGGAGTTTCAGGGTGGCATGTCTCCCAGCCTCACCCAGAGATGTCAGGAATTGAACTTGGAACCTTTGGCATGCACAAGTGGTGCTATACCACTGTACTGTAGTTTTTTTCTAGCTCCCCCCCCCCGCTACCATAGCCAGATAAATGGGGGAGAGGGCATAGTTCTGTTCTGAATCAGATTGCAACCCAAGCCAGTAATGTTGGGGTGGGTTGGAGAAAGAGCCTGGCCCAGAAAACTAACATGCTTTATGAGCATGCTATATTTATATACCCAAACTGGGTCACTATGGAGTTTTGGCATCATCACTATTTCTAACATGCATATTTTCCTATCCAGATCATTTGGTGTCCCTCTCCACTATACATTTCTGAAGGTTGTTCTCCACCTGCTGTATAGTTGCTTACTCTGCAGAAAGCCTGCCCTGCACTGAGTTGTGAAGCATGAACAATTGGCTTGTATACTTCCTTCTGATGGTCAAGATCAGATATTATGTATTTTCATACCATCTAGCAAAATAGTTGGGGGTCCACACAATTGCATATATTTGTATTGGATTAGGGAGTAGAATTCTGCATTCTAAGAATCTCAGTTTTCATTGTGTGCAGGGATGGACTGTACAGTCCTTAAGACTGTGAAGATAGAATTGAACAGTGTAATCAATACCTGGTGAAAATGCAAAAGGAGAGAGACTGAGCAGGATGATCAGTGGTCAGAGGATATGTAGCCCCCCCCCAGCCTTTCCCCATGAGTAAAGGAAAGAGAATAAACCATGTAGAATATACACACAGAATATATCTGCAGATTCTCTCAGTTTTCACAATATCAGATAATTTTGAATACTTTAGTATATAATTTAACTTTAAGCATGGTGCCTTTTATTCAGACAATTGAAGTTTATGCTCTACAGAAAAGGTGAATGAATTTAAAAAGTGTGCTAACTTTTGTTAAGAATGAATAGCAGTGACATCATAATAACTGCAGTGTACTCTACAGAAGCTACTCTTAAAGAATGTTCCGAAGCCATGGCTGATATTCTGAAGGGGGTCTTCTTATGGAGACAGTACAAAGAGGAACACATAACTCCAGCTTATAGCTTAATTGGTATATTTGTTTTTGAACCCATTCCAAAGTATTTGTACTTGCATTTAAAGTCTGAAAGGCCCAGTCCTATCAAGGACCTATGGCAGCAGACTGTGAGATCCACTGCTGTAGGTCCTGTTGCTGTGATGCAAAAACCCACGTCACTATCATGTGCCTTGGAGCCACCGGCACACCAGACCTGTCTGGACACTCAATCCATTCAGGTAAGGTGAGAGAGAGAGAGAGCAGTTTGTGGAAGGATCAGACCAGAGATTGGGCCAGGCCAAAGGTGTGTCAAGGATGGATCTCAGCAGCAGCAATGGTGCTGATATCTTATGCCCCTGGTCCAGGCCCAACACACTCCCTTGTACTTACTTGGATTCAGTTAGCATAAGAGCTGGTATGGATACAAGTAAGCCCTCTGCAGACCAGGGTGCAGCAGCGTAGGTAAGTATAAACGTTCTGATCTTACTTCTGGATCAGCCCAGGATAGGATGTTACTGTAAGTGGCTTGGATCCAAGTGCATCTTGGGAATATCTGCCTCTTTGTGTTCCATCCCCCCCCCCCTAAGATTAGCAAGAGAATCTGTTCCATCATTCTTTTTATTTTTATTTTTCCAGATCAAGTGAGCAAGGGGTAGGAGCATGGCCTTTTCCACTCTTATGCCCCCACTCTTGACCTCCTTAGATACATACCACCTCCTTCAAACATGTATTGGTGGTAATGCTGCTGCTTTGATTATTGATTTTTGGGGGTTGGTTTACAAATTTATGTCCTGCTTTATCTCCCAAAAGTGGGCATTCAAAGAGCATTCAATTATAGGTTATTGTGCTTTTTTAAATTGTATTTTCCTGTTGTCCATTGCATGTGTTTATTTTTCACATTTTTATATCACCCTTCTTCCAAAGAGCTCAGCGTGGTGAATATAGCCCCTTCCTTCCTTTTGACCGCATGACAATCCTGTGAGGTAGGTTAGACTGAGAGATAGTGACTGATCCAAGGTCACTCCAGAAACAGAGTGGTGATTTGAACCTGGATCAACTCTAGAATGTGTGTTTTTTTAAATTATTCTTGCTTTTCACTGTTTCCTACTTTTTATATTGTCTGCCAACACTCTTTTATATAACAGGGCTACTTTCTCACATTCATTATGAATCCTGTGATATTCCTTCCCAGGCATCATGCAAATATCTATGGAATTCTATCTAACTTTGGTGCATGTTACTGCCTAATTCTAAATATGTTGAGAACACAGGCATACTGAATCCCTGTGTAAACAATGCATACTTAAGCCAGAGGTCATTTTATTTGCCAATTCAATTAGATGATGAATTAACACAGTGTTCACATTACTTTAAAGAAGTACATCTTTAGAGTTTAGTATATCAATAGTTGTTGCACTGCCATCTATTTATCTGATAATATTTTAAAGCCAGCTAGTGACGGGCAGGGAAGGATACAGGAACTTAAGGGTGGGTGTGGCTGGGGCTTGATATATGCAGTCTATTGCAAAGACATGAAACAAAATTCTATTATGGCTCCTTCTTCCAGAGAGTATGCAAGACCACTGTCTGAGATTATGAAGATCTGTGAAATTCCATGATAGAAGTATGCTGATTTTTTACTTTTCATCCAGTCTCTTTCTTACTAAGTGTCTGATGGCTGTGGATAAGTGAATTGAAACTGAAATCAGATAAGAATGAAGCAATAAAGATTGTAAGACCTTACAGCTGGGGGATGAGATTTCTCATTACTGACTGGATTTGACTTTTTAAGATTTCTAACCCTGAGTGTTCCTGGCTTCACTGACAGAAAGAAATTGAAGAGATTACTTGGAAAACATTTCTCTGCTGAAGTAGACTTAATAATAATAGTCAGAAGTAAAACAGTAACTCAGAGAAGTTGAAGAGTCTCTTGAAATTTCAGTTAATCTGCATTCAACATTGCCTTCTGTAAACACAAGCGTCAGTTTTGCAGTGCACCCAGGACTAGTTCACACACACACAATTGATTACCATGCATTTGAAGACTAGCATCAGAATGTGAGAATTGGCTCAACTGAAAACCATTGTATTTGAGGTAATGTATGAAAGTTCTGCTCAGTCTGCAATGGCCCATGTAGATCATCCACTTAATGCTGCCATCATTAGATAACATGAAAGTATGAGCATGTAGTATATGTAATCTCCTTGCTAGATTGGCATAATCATAATTTGCTTTTAAAAAAACAAACAAAAACATCATGTCCTGTTCTATCCTCTAAGTGGGTGCTGGTGAAGCAAGGCAAGGCAGGGTGAGTTAGGATCAGTACCCTGGACAGCTCCCAAGCTAGCAACTTGCTCTGACAAGAGATCAATGAAGTTCTAGAGACTACTCTTCCCAGACTCTTACTGCCTATTTCAACAGTCGAAATATTTAAAGGGGCACGCTTCTGGCCTGAAGCCTGACATTCTTCCATCATTCCTTTGCATTCATCCTGGTCCATTCCCAGCACTGATACACACGTTCAGGAGATTGTGAGGTGCTGGGTATGGGAGCGGCTGCTTTTTGAGAGGCCCTGGCTCTCAATGTGCAGGCTCTGTGGTTTCCAGTTACAGGGTTACTGGCTGTGAGGTCTTCTGACCTAGGGCGGGGGGTCATTAACGGGGGGGGGAGTCTCCAGGATGGGGTTGAGGCCTAGAACTGGATCTGGGGCTTGTCATTCTGACCCTGCTGCCCCCCTTTCTCAGGACAGGACTTTAAGGTCAGGGCAAGGGTCATGTTGCATATGTTGATTTAGTTATTGTTTGTTATTTGTTAACAAATAAGTTGTTATATTGTTATTTTTTTTAAGAGTTGGTATGATTGGACCATAAATCTTACTAGAATTTAATAGATACCAGAATTTTCCCAACCCAGACCTGTGTGGAATTGGGAAATGTTTGAATCCTGTGCTCTTATAGGTGCTTTCACTATAATGTGGGGCTGATGTGACACGATTGTTCTGCTACTTGTATTTGCAAAATGTGTGGAAACCACGGGTCATGTTGGCCACAATTTGGTAGTCTGTAACCTTTCTCCCATGCCATCTTCATAAAGCTGACAAATGTACAAAATGCAGCATGAATATAGTTCTGAATCAGCCTACTTTAGGCAGAACCTAAAGGTGGACTGTGGCTGTATGATTATACACTAAGAGAAGTCTGTATGTATTTCTGAAATAGATTTTTGGGTCACACGTGCATGGGGTTTTTTATTTGATCTTCATAACAACCATTTGAGGTAGATCAGACTGAGAGGTAATGAAGGAGCAAAAGTTTCCAAATGAGATTCATGGTTGAGGGGGATTTGAGATATATCTCCCAGACCTAAATATAACACTTGATCTATTATTGCACCATAATAAGATGTCTGTAGATTTGCTCTTCTTCAGGCATGGCAAGAAAACACTGGAAATGTAATGACAAAGTATTCACTAGGTCTACAAGCTCCATTCAGTTTAGTCAACAAATTAGCCCACTTAAAGTTCAGGTTGATTAATCAGTAGAAGCCAATTTTGATCAGCAAGAATGAATTGCAGTCGGTAGGACTGCAAGTTGGGTGCACACATGTTTATGTATTAAGGCTATTTTGTTTCTGATGTATTACTATGAAAAGGAATGCAAACTGAAATACTTTATTTTTAATAAGGAATGGTAACAAATGAGCTGGTGCAGCCTAATGGCTAAGAGGCTGTTTGGGGCCTTGTGCTACCAGAATTAATGTTCCAGCAGTGCAGTGACCTTTAAGGTAGCATGAAAGCCAGGCTGCTGTTCGGGGCTGCTGCAAATAGCCAGAATCATGGTAGGCTGGACAACGGCTCCAGGAGGCTCCACAGGTGCCAGTAAATTGTCTGCAGTGGCAGGCCATGGGCAGGGAGGGGAGTGATCAGGTGTGTTGGGTGAGGAACCAGGGTGTGTGTCAAGGGAGGTAATCTGGAGGCAGTCACACATATTGGATTTTATCTCTCATTTTTATACCTGCCTCACCTTCTGGCTCTTCTTGTACCTACACCAGCTATATAGCTGGCATAGGTCCAAGGCCATCAGGGAGCCTACACAGAGGTAAGAAAAAATACCTATGCATAGGCTCCCTAATGGCCTACATTTGTTTCTGGTAAGAGAGGCTTGCAGCCCAAGTCTTACTGAACACAATGGGCTTACTTCTGAATAAAATAAATAACACAGTTTTTAAACACCTCTACCTATGAGCCTCCTTAGACCTGCGCCACCTATATAGCATGTTAGGAAGCATGTGAGAGGTAAGGGAAAATATAGCTCTTGCACATCTCCTGATCACCCCCCCCCCCAATAGCATGCAGTGTGAGCCTTCACAGCACTGTTATATGGTTCTGTGTGGTGGCGGTAAGTTGAGCTGGAGCTTCAGTGAGGCATAACATACCTGGCCAGTGCCCCATGTAGAACTGAGTGCATGCAGTTGAGCATGCCATGGAATCCTCCAAATGGCTGGTTTTATGGCAGGTGCCTGGGTACCTCAGCGGATGAATGGATGTTAAAAGAACTCCCTGAAAGCAGGAAGTTCAAAAACTGTCACCACTGGTGTCTCAGATGGTTAACATTTTAGCTCATTCTTAGCCTTGTGAGTTGTATGTCCAGTTGATTGATGTCTTGAAATTAGCCTGTTACTACCGCATGTGGATGTTTGTCATTTTTCCCCTTTTTCCCAGGTGCAAAGAGGGCTACCAAGGAGTCCGCTGTGACCAATTTTTGCCGAAAACCGACTCAATCTTGTCAGATCCAAGTATGTCAAATGTTTATTTTACTTCTATCTTTATTACATACTGGAGGCAACCTTTGCCATGAGAAATCACCACTTGTTCATTGTCAAGATTCTATCAAAACCCATTTCAGGAGCTTGTAAAGTATTTTGTATAGTAAAATAGCACAAGTCATGTTGTTCATAATGTCATGTTTTTTTTGGGGGGGGGGGGAGGCTTGCACAGAATGAAAGATGGTTTTTTGCCACTTGATATCCAAATGGGGGTAAATGTTACAGAGAAGGAATGCAATCTATTTTAAAATAACTAGGAAACTGCCTATCATTATAGCTGTAAGAGCGTTTTTGAAAACAGGATCTATGTATTATTGTTATATGTGTAAACCACCTGGCAACACAAAAGTTACCAAAGCAGTTTGCATAGTAAAGACAATATCAAAATGATTTCTTTCTTAAAGGACAACAGTTAGAATGTGGGGACTTGTTAAGACCTGCCTCAAATAGAACACAAGTTTTGCAAGTCCAGTTTAGGAAAACTTGACCAGTATCTTGGACTGTCAGCTCTTGTTGGTTGGTCTTATTGCTCTTGTTGTTCGTCAGACAGATGCCATCCCCAGCTCTACTGCCTTTAACTGAAGATATCAGAGATTGAGGGTCCAATGTTATTCAACTTTCCAGTGTTGATACAGCCCCTTACCTTGTGGAGGTCTCTGTGACTGCCTCCACTTAGCAGGATGTAGCACACACCCCATCGGCATTGGTACCGGAAAGCTGAATAGAATGGGGCCCTGAATCTTAGAACCTTGAGCTGTGCTCATTTCCCTAATAGCCAAGTCCTGAAGAGCTATGTATTTTTATTTTATTTTGGAGTATATTGATTGAGCATGTTTATGTACTGGTTTTGTTTTTTTTTAAACAAAAAAAGGTTTTCTATGTGGTTTACACAGCAAAGACATGATAAAATGATTTCCTATCCCAAAACACTACCACAATCAGGGGAAAAAAAGCAAAAGGGGAGACACCAGCAAACAGACACTGAATAAGATGCTACCCAGGGATAAATAGGAACAATTACTCTCCCTCACCTAAATAGAAGTCACCACTTTAAAAGATTTACCCAGTTGTCATGGATATATTGTACGCTGGAGGACATCTTAAACAGTCCATTAACTTTCCATCACCAAAGCCACTAAGAAAAGAGGCACCCCTGGCTTTCATTTGTCTAGCCTGTCCTGGATTTCATTTCTTGGTCATGCTACAGTGTGATAGATCTGTGGGATCTATGGAAAAATACGACTGCATGGGTTTGTTGCATATGTGGATGTTTATGTTACAGGGTTTCTATTATTATTGCTCTTTTTTATTGGGCTAATGACTATATGTTGGATGGGTTTATTTTCATTGTTTTAAATGTTTCATGCTAATTTTATCACCATTAGCTTCTCCGAGCATGGGAAGGGCAAAAGTGAAATGACTGAGTACATTTGTGCGTACACATGCCAAGGCTCTAACCCTCTTTTCTTGGCCCAACATACCCCCCTGACTCTACTTGGACTTACACCAGCTAAACAGCTGGTATAGGCTCAAGGAGACTCACTTGAATCCAGGCAGTCTTCAGGAAGGAAAGCAAAAAAAGATGTATACTTACAGATAACTTTCTCAAGCTGTCTGGTCTCATCCCTCAACCATAGCATACAGTGCTCACTCTGTCAGCGGTGCTGCATGCTATGGGGTAGCAGGGGATAGGAGTGGGCTCTTAAATATATTGTGGCACCCAAAACAGCTAGTTTCGGATAAACATTAATCCGCCAGCAAGGCAAGAAGGTCTTCAGCAGGGGTCTGCTGTTTGCTCCTCACCATCCTTATTCAGGGCTGCAACATCACTTCCGTATTTGAAAGCACAGAAAATACCATTATGGCTATTGATTTCAAAAGGAAAGGATTCCAATTTGGATTTGCTCACAGGTAAGCCCAACTATTTCCTGATTTAGGAGGACTAACTTGACCTGTTTCCAAGCCAAACTAATGTGGGCCCTGAGGTGTTCTCCTGTTTCCACTTCTGAATTTGATATCTGCCAACTAACAGCTTTATTCTTCCTTGTTTTCATACACAAGAAATGTAGATATAAAGCCAATTGTCACTGCTTCACTTTTTAAAATTCTACAAAACAGGAGCATGTTTCTTGAATGTTGGGGCTCCCCCAACATCTGTTTCTCTCTCTTTGTGATTTGCGAGTTAAATTTTTGTGGTTTTGCCATATTTGCAAAGGTGAGTTGGACAACTGGGGTCAGACACAACCTGTTGCTCTACGACTGTAGAGTTGTTGACACATTACTGCGTGTCCGAGTACAGCCTATCTGCACCTGGGTATATATTTTCACATGAATGCATGGAGCAGGGTTGACTTTTATATATCAACTATCTACGTACACTATCGACAGATTGTACTTGCTTTGAATGGAATATGTGAATAACTGTACCCGAATATAGACTAACAATTATACCAAATACTCAAATACAATCTACCTAGGTACAGTGTAACACATACACAGCCCTACTATGTGTCTGTTGGCTTCCATCATAACCTTCACATTTTGGACCAACTGTATTCCATTACCTTTAGCTACTATCCTAAGCTGATCTAGGACAAATGTATTGTTACTTCATCCCCTTAAGTGTGGGAACACACATGGGAGCTAAGGCTGCTGGGCAAGCTAAATTCACTGAGCATGGAGCTATGTGGGTAATAATATTGAAATAGTAAGCAATGTTAGGCCTAAAAGAGTGTCTACACTATAGACTCATCCTGCCCATCAGGGATTTAATAAACCTCTTGCGTTTGCTTTGACAGGACAAGCTTTGCAGGCTTGTAAAAGGTTTCAATTAGATTAACAATTGTTCCCTTCCCCAGGAAACTGTAATTGAAATTTTAGTTTGAAAGTGTAGGGAGGCAGTGCTAGGGACTTCAAACAGAGAATAAAAGTAATTGTTGGTTTCAGTGGGACTTGCTTCTAGATGCATGGAATCTGGGTCTATCAGCCCAATCCTTTCCCCTGCCTGCTGAGAGCATGCAGTGCCATTATCACCACTTATGCTGCTTGCTGTGGGCTGGTTGGATACCACATAGCCCAGGAGCTGTAAGTAAAAATATTTTTTACTTGTCTACCTGTAAACTGCTTGATCCCCAGTGGTTCTCTAAAGACCTACCCCAGCTCTTTGGTTAGCATAAGTCTGACGAGCCTCTGGGGGAGATCTGGGTCCCAGATCAGGCATGTATAACTGTGGCCAAGTGCTACCCACAAACCACCTTGCCCTGATCCACCATTGCCACCAACTTATGAGTAACAACAGAGGTTCTGTAGGCTGTCACCCATGTGTGGCTTTCGGGGCTTTGTGCTGGTAGCAGCAACCTGCAGAACTGATTGGCTGCCACAACAGAGAGCCCTGTTGGATTGCAAGATTCAACAGTGTAAGGCTCATGCAGGATTGCGCAATAGGGCACACAAAAAGCATTTCTTCCTGAGAGTCACATGCATTCCAGTGTCTTGTTTCAGCAGTCTGGAACATGTGTGGCAACAACCTCTTTGAACATGTACATATGAACAGTGGTGTCAGTAGGGGGTGTGGAGGGTGTGGGCTGCACTGTGTGAGGTGCACTACCAGCCAAAATGTTTACCATCTTGGTATTTTCAAATAATACCATCATGTTATATATCGATGGATGTGTAATATCATGCAGAATTCAGTGAAACAAACTGCGTTGAAATATCTCTATTCTATCCAAAAGTTATAGCCCAAAAACCAATGGGGGGCAAGGCAATGGTACGTCACCACACCCACTGCCCAGGGCATTGCCCCGCCCACTGCATGAGAGGAGGTCCATCATAGGGGTGATGGCAAATCCAAGTGTTGCCACTGCATATAAAGCTGAATGAGACCATGTGGACCAGCGCTATGGGGTTGCAGCTCTTGCAATTCAGGCAAGGACTTTCCCAGTCTAGTTGCCCGAGAATCTTTGCATTGAAACTGCTGGGGACGGAATCCTGGGCCTACAAATGCAAGGCCCTCCAGGCCTTGGACTGCTGGCGTGTGAATGCTGTGTGTAAAGTGGTCATGGCACTAGGAGAGGAACCTAAACGCTGCACCTTGTGGAATCCTGCATAGGTAAGAGCTTTTGCATGTGCCTCCTGTATCATATAAATCAACCCCCTGTCATTGCCTTCTGTGCATCTACAGCTCTTTTCATGTATTATAGATTTTTCTCATGTTGTCAGTCTCATTCCAGCTGTTTTCAGCACTGTTCTTATTAGGACACCTGCGTTTTTTTGTCTTGGGTTCTGTTTCTTAGAAGAAATGGCTTCTTTGTGTCTGTGGTTAATCATGTAATTGGTGTGTGTGATCAGTAGCCTCATGTAACAGTGTCTGTTGAAATCTAATTGTCAAACTCATTGGTCGTAGAGGTCACTCAGTTTACTTCTTGGGCATTGTTTTACTGAGTGTAAGGGGCTGTGTCCCAGCGAAGCTACTGCAGCATCTGTGAATTAAGAACTACTTGATCCTCAAGATTGCAATTGAAGAAACAGTTGCTTTGTTAGAACCCGTCTTATCTGGTCAGGTTGCACTTGGTTTAGTATGTTCAGAATCGCAATCCAAACTCTGGGCTGGTTCACATCTTAATTAGAGACCATGTGTGGACTAGCCTCCCTCTGCCACAGCAAGAAAGAGGGAGTTCTCTCATCAGCATTTGGTAGAGGCTGTGAAGACTGCCCCTCACACTCCTGGTGATTATTTTTCACATTTTTATACCAACCTTCCTCCAAGGAGCTCAGGGTGGTGTACACAGTTCCTCTCCTCCTTTAGTCCTCACAACAACCCTCTGAGGTAGGTGAGACTGACTGGCCCAAGGTCACCCAGGAAGCTTCATGGCTGAGGTGGGATTTGAATCTGGATCTTCCAGGTCTAAGTCCACCTCCCAAACCACTACACCACCCTGGCTCTCCACTGCTTAATTACGTATCCACTGCTGTTATATTCCCCCAGGCTTCAGCTGACCTTTGGGAGGCAACATAGGAGAGAAGATCAGCAACAGCAGCAATGACTGTCTTGGTCATTGCAACTCTCTTTTCACTGGGTATATACAGAAAGGCAAGAGGAACTCTGGGCTTCTCTCAGCTTTACTGCCCGATAGTAGTAGGAAGAACAGCTTCCATACTGCCAAGTGAAAAGGCAGGGATCAAGGTGAAGGACCACTGCTGTAGGCTGTATGTGCCTAGGCCCAGTGAGGGGTTAAAGTCATGTACTGGGTCCCCTGGGAGCCCCTGATCATTCCCTGATGCCACTGGTACTCAAGGTTCAGGGGCCAACCTGGTCAGATGGTCCCTCTGTTGGAAATGATTCCTCAGTCAGTAGTCAGACTCTGTCTCTATTCCTGCTCACGCCTCCAAGTGTTTATGAAGTACAGAATGGAACAGGAATGTACAACATCAGCTTCTGCTATTGACAGGAAGCCAGACGTTTCTGGAGTGGCCAAATCTGGCATAATTACTTGGAGCTTGTTCTTCAGCCATTACCTGCTCAACATAACAATACTTCCTACCTTCTCCCAAGCTTTAGCTTTAGTGTTTTCAGCTCTAGTATGGACTGGAAGGCTGCTGACTGCACCTTTCAATTCTAAATTCAGGTGCAACTGCCCAGAGTCCTGTTCTGGTCTAAAGACCGTGTAATTAATGGGGAAACCAGCCCTGAGACCAAGTGTTAAGAGGCTTATTTTTGTAGCCAAGATTCTTGTGGGCAGTCATAGAAAGGGCCAGCCCAAGACCTCTCCATGCCTGACATGGTGCCCCAAATGTTGCCCCCCCTTACCAGACAGCCCATTGGTTGTTACCTATACCATTCCTCTCTCTCCCTGAATTTGAAAAGGAAGGGGAATTGAGCAGTAGAGGGAGTGCAGAGGAGAGTAGAGTGCTGGGCTAGAACATTCCCAACATTCTCGTTCAGTGGTGCTCAAAGTTTCAACCACTGCGCCCTGGGAATGCAGCTGGCACTTTGCATTCCAGAGTGCCGCATCTCCAGGTTGGTGTAGTGGTTTGGGAGGTGGACTTAGACCTGGGAGATCCAGGTTCAAATCCTGCCTCAGCCATGAAGCTTCCTGGGTGACCTTGGGCCAGTCTCTCAGCCTCACCTACCTCACAGGATTGTTGTAAGGACAAAAGAAGGGGAGCAGCTGTGTACACCACGCTGAGCTCTTTGGAGGATGGGCGGTATAAAAATGTGAAAAATAAATAAAAAAATCTCTCCATGTCCCCCAGTTGGGATGATGAGACACTCTGGGCAGTCATATCTGCCCGGAAATCCTGACTCAATGACCCCTGAGGCATTGCACCATAGACGTGATTGACCACAGCATTACGTCATCCCATTTGGGGGACATGGAGATTCATGGCTCTCTGGAACAAGGAGCACTGGTCATGGAAGGGATAGATTTAGGCATGGATTTGATTGAATGCCGGATCCAGTCTTCAGGCTGGGGTTTGCCCAGCCCTGCTCTAGTCCACCAGTCTACCTTTCTCCATGCTTCCTGTTTTGTTCCCCTCTTTTTTCCAAATCACAGATGCAGGAGGAGGAAACATGCTGGGCAAGAACAGCTTATTTACTGCCTGAGGTTATCGCCTTTTGGACTGGCCAACCCTATCTATAGGTGTTAACTCTTGGCTTTGTGTAGTGTCAGTTGCTGTTTATAAGTTGGACAGGCTCAACAGGTGGTCTTCAAACACGAAAGAGAGATATATTGATCAGCATCTTATAGCAAGGGTGAATGTGGGCAAAACTTAGAGTAGACCTTGATCACTCTCTTCATACTCCTTGTTCAAGGGGCATCTGAAGGTTATTGCTCATATGCCTGAATGACTTTTGCACCTAAGTAAACAAAAAGGAGCTGATTCAAATCCTGTGATTCCATTACTTTGCATGTTGTCTGTCTAATCTGTTTAAATGCTACAGCATGCCGATTTTTAAGTAGTTTCAATTATTAATCTTCATTGAATGACAGTTCTGATATACTAACAATACTGTTATGGCATGCTAGTGATCAGCCAGCATGAAATACTAAATGCTGTTACATATCTGCTTTCAAATAGAGCCAGATACTAAAAATTATGCATGCTATCACTTCTTCTAAATGCTAAATACCATTGTATATCCGTCATCAGCCTCTGTCATAACAATAAATATTATGGTCTGTCAAATACTAATATCATGTAACTGCTATCCAATACACAGTAAAATATAACATACTGTTGCATGACAGCTATTAAATTATGTCCATTGCAGTTCAACACTCAAATATTGAATATGAAATACAGAAAAAAATACAAATTATAAATATCAAGGACATGATTCAAAGGGCCCACTTGTCCTCGTGTCCATTCCTTAAAACAGCAACCTCTCACAGAACCTCTTTCCCTCCCCACATTGAAATCTCAAGGGGCTCTGTAGGGTAGCATCCAGCATCAATGTTGCATGGGAGGTTGCTACTGAAAGTTAAAAAAAGGGTGGGTGGGTTAGTGTCTCTATATGTACTTGGAAACGTTTTAGATGCACGTATAGGATTCTTTTGACCAAATTTTGAGATCAGTTCTAATACGTTTAAGGCCAGTACCAAATAAAAATAGAACATTATAATCTTCAGAAGTATTTTGTGAATAAATCAAAACTCAAAGAGAATGGTTTTGAGAAGCAAATTTTTCCAGTTATGGTTGCAAGACAATTTTGTATCAAAACCATGTCAGATTTTAGTTGTGAGCCAGTCATTAACAAGATTTTTTTTTAATGTTATGCAACAAGCACAAGGCAGAGGAATCAGTGTAGGGTTGAAAGTTTACAATGTCAGTTTGACTTCTGGCCTCTTTTCTCCATACTTTCTGACATGGGCAGCCCAATTCTAGCCAACCCTCGCGCAACTGGGCCAATTGGCCTAGGCCGTATCCAGCACAGGTTATGATCAGGCTGGAGATCTCCTGGGGGTAAGGGGATATTTTTTTCCCTTACCCCAGGTGGAGCCCCAGTCTGCTCAATTGGGCTACTCAGATCTACACCAGCTGTTTAGCTGTTGCACATTGGGGAAGTCCCATGTAGGACTTCAAAGCCCAGGAGGGAGGATAGGATATGGCAGAAGCCTGCTCCATCGATTACACCCCTGTTCCACCCTCCACTCACTCAGAAACACCCTTCCCCACTTGACATAGCACTCACCTCTGTTGGTGGCCACAGGTTGGGATACAGCATCAGCGAAATGGCGCAGCGCCTTCCCCTGGCACTGCTCACATGCAAATTGTCGCAAACTGGCGCTAGCGAAAAACAGGATTGCACTGTCAGTCACCAAACGAAGTTTCCTTCTTCCAAAGACTGCTGCAGCTGGCCCTTCAGCTGGAACTCTGTAACAAGCATCATGAACAAAACACATACATCTGCCATGCATGATTGGAGGCCGAAGTCAGTGGATGAGCATCCTCACAGGCTTTTCTCACTAGAGTCTATCATCAGTGCTGGTGACAGGTTGTTTTGGGAGCCTGGCACTAGGCCTCCATTCCTCCCCCCTCCCCCCATTCTTGCAAGCTGAAAAGGAAAACATAGCACTAAACTGAGACTTGTTGGCTTTCTGTTAGTTTCCAGCCATGCCAAAAATGCCTCCCTTTTTTGTGTGATTTTTGACACCTCTGAAAAACTGTGCTTATTTATTTATGGCATCATCAGTGACACCATCATGCAGTCAAATCATATTGCCTAAATACCACTGTGACATCATCCTCTTCACTATATGAACCCTCCTTGGATGACCTCCTTGGTTCATACATGTAAGTAAGAATAAAACTAATCAAGACATTAAATGGGTTGTTTCCTGTATGTATGTTTTTCTTTTAAAAATAGCAGCTGAGGCAGGCAGTTCAGATGAGAACCACAGCACAATTAGAGATGGTCCTTAACCCTTTTCCCTATGCCATCTTTCTGCTAAAAATCTCTTCTCAGTGTGGCTGCTCCTGAAGGTGTCATTGCAACAAAGAGCACTTTCAGGTTCATGTAGCTACATAGAATCAAGTCCCTTCCAGCCTGTAGCAGTCTGGATGTCTGCTTCTGTTCATCTAGTCCATCCTGTAGAAAGAAATCCTGCTACATTTCCAGCAGGTGTCTGGCGAATTTCTGCTTGAAGATATCTAGTGAGGGAGAATCCACCACCTTCTTCAGCAATCAATTCCACTGCTGAACTGCCCTTTCTATCAAGAATTTCTTCCTGATGTCCAACCAACATCTCCTCTTTTGCACTTTGTACCATTGGAACTAGCTCTACTCTCAGAAGCAGTTTGTTCCTTCTTCCATATGACAGCTCTTCTGGTACTTCATATCTCTTCTCAGCCTTCTCTAGGTGAAACATACCAGCTTCCTTCAACCTTTCCTCCAGCCCTCTGTTGTTCAGTGGGAAAATTGTATGGGGCAAAGAGTTAAAATAACAAAAAACAAAAAACCTTCTTATGGGCTCTAGTCCCTATACAGATCCCCCTACCCCAAAAAGAACTTACAGGCAGGAGATGATAAGTTTAATGTCTTGTTTAATTTGGCCCTGATCTAGGGAAGAGGAAGCAGCAGCAACCTTGGGGGAGAGGGGGTAGAAATGGACATCAGAAAGCTGAAGGCAGGGGAACAATGGAGCTGTACAGGATCATTCAAAGATATGATTATTCACTCACTTGGAAGTCTTTGGGGGAGGAATTTCTTCCCCTATGCAAATAGCTAGTTGTGACCCAGGAAAATGAAAATTATTCAGTTCAATCCTTCAAAAGCTGATTATGCTAAAGCATTTGAGTGTGGAGATACACAAGTCTTGTATAAGTTGTGAACACAAGCAGCTGTGTGAATCAGGCTGTGTGAATCAGTCCAAAGATGAGCATTTTTGGACCTCCATAAACACTGGCACACAATGAACCCGGGGAAGCACAATGTGGCATATGCATCCTGTTGCAGAACTCTAGTGCTTCTGGACTCACATTTCACCCAGCTAGTCCAACTGGTTTCAGTGAGACCTCATGCTTGCCAACATAAGGAAGGCACCATCTGTGCTGGCACCCTCTGGTCCTCAAAAGAATAGGGTAACGACATAGTTTTGTAAATGCAAAACCTTTTTCAAAAGAGCTAGCTACTTCTGGTCCATCCATCCCCCATACACTGCAATTAGATTTAAAACAAACAATTAGCAACCTCCGGGTTATGTAACTAGACTTTTGCTGATGCTTTACTTTGTGTGGTTAGGTTATGATTACACAGATCAGTAATGAAGTTTCTCATCTTGACACTTCTGGATTTTTTAAAATCATTTTTTTTTTTCAGCTTCTTTAACTCTGGCCTGGGTTACATATATAGCCAGACACCGACTTGTGGCCACACACGCATGAGTAACATGGTCTCTTCCTGTTGCTGTCATTCTCCTGGTCTTTAACAAGTCCTTCTGCATGGGTGGGGCAAGGTGAAATGGTTCCAGTAACTTGTGAGATCATATTTATTGACCTCAAAGCAGGGAAGTTTCAGTGTTTCAACAGTCATAATTCTTGATGCCCAGGGAAATGAACATAAGCTGCAGAGAGGGCGTTTGGAGACAGCGCTGGGGATAAGCAGGAAAGCACTCTGTGTAGATAATTAAACTAAAGAGGGTTCTTACTTGTGTGGTACAACATCTGCCTCAGCTTGTGCTAAGCCCAATTTTTGCAGTGTACAAATTTCAAGTAATATTTTTTAAAAATGACTGTTGGAATGAGCAGTAGCATAGCTAAAGGGGGCAAAATGGTAAGTATTGCAGGCACTGCAACATGATGTGTAAGCAGCCCCTCCCACTTGCCATCGGAGCCACTGAAGGCAGCAACAGCAACATGCAGGAGATGCCATTTGATTCGGCAAGCACCTGCTTGTTTCCATCGCTGTCCAGAATGTCTCTGACGACAAGTGGAAGGGGTACTTACACAGTGCATTGTGCTTACCCAGCTTCAAGCTGCTCCCCTTTCCTCTTACTTGTTTCACCTCAGGTGGTGGCACAAGTGCGAAGAGACCCAAAGGGGCCAGGGTGCCTTACCCAGAGGTAAGGAGAAAGGTTTCTTGGCTTGCCTGTTCCAGCACAGGATAGGATTGCACCCAGAGTTACTGAACCATCATGATCCAAACGAAAGTGAACACAGAGAAAGATTAGGAAAGATGAATTGAAAACTATTCCAGAAGGAAGCTGGTTTTTTGCAAAAGACAAAACCAGCGAGAAGCCTTGGCTTAGTGGATTCACAATGCTAGTTTTCTTTGCCTTTAGCAACCTTCAGAATAGTGGCACAAAGGAAATGAAAAGCTAGAGCATGTGATGAACCACCTTGCAGTTAGGGCCTGAAAACAGTGGTTCTGGCTCAGCCTAAACTGGCAGGTTTTCCAGATTTATTTTATTCAGACTCTAGATTTAGCATGATTGATGATCAAGCCCTCTAACAGGATGGCTTTCTGAGAAGTTTTAAGTGTTAGCATTTCTCAAATGAAACAGTAATGAGTCAGCTCTTTATAAAATAATGTGCCAATATTGCCGGCACAGCACTCCCAATCTCACCGCACAGACTAAAGCAAGGAGCACTGACCTTTCCTCACAGAGCAAATTGAAACTACCTGTGGTGACCAATATGGAATATTTATGGGAGTCCAGTTGGTAGAAAGGCACTACTTATAAATGAAGCTTATGCAGTTGCACACTGTTCTCCTGAATGGCTTTAAAAGTCCAAGTAATTCAGTGAGTTGGACTTCTACAAAAAGAGACCTGGTTCAAATTCCAACCAGGCCACTGACTTATTGGGTGGCTTTGGGCAGTTTATACAGAATGAAAATAGCAGTTTTTATACTTTGCCCATAAGGATAACCTCTGTAAAATGTTGTGCTAGACCAGTGGTTCCCAAATTTTTTAAGCACTGGAACCCACATTAAAAAAGAAATTTCACTTTATCAGCCACTCAAGCTTTTTGGGTTGTGACCCACTGGTGGGCCAAAGTCCCACAGTTTGGGAACCACTATGCTAGACAATTCCAGTGTGAGATCCAAGATAGCGCCATGGGCAACCATGCCCAAGTCTAAACTGGGAGGATGCATTTCCCTGATCAGGCGTGCTCTGGAAACAAGCAGCTAGAATATGGAGCCAGAAGTGCAGAGGACCATTTCTGTGTTGAATTGTGAAGATTAGAAAGCCAAAGCAGTGGCATAGCTAGTGGGGGGCAGGGTCGGTCTGCCCCGGGTACCACCCTTGAAGGGGTGACAGACCACAAATGCCCCAACATCGCTAATATCATGAAGGTTAGATGTGACCCCCATCGTGCCATATACCATTGGATGTGGAATTTCCAGCGGAATGCAGTGTAAAAAACTGGACTGAAATTTCTCCTTTCCATCAAACATTATGGCCAAAAAACCGGAAACAAAAAATGCATGGAACCCTGTGGAAAATGAAACCGAGTCTTATTGTGTGTTTACTCGTGAGTAGGCAAACTTGCCATAGTTTGTTGGAAAGGACAGGCTGAGAGGAATCCAATGACACCAGAATGGTTCGTATCCAATGAAAGCAGCTCCCAAAAAACACCCAAAAAAGAAGTCCCTCCCTCCAAGCAGACAATGTATTATTATTATTATTATTATTATTATTATTATTATTATTATTATTATTAATAATAATAATAATAATAATAATAATAATAATAATAATAATAATAATAATAATAATAAATACAGGCATTTATATACCGCCTTTCTTGGTCGTCAGATTTCTCCTCAGACTTTAATTCAAGGCAGTTTACATGGGCAGGCTGTTCTAAATCCCCGTAGGGATTGAGCCCTATGAAAGAGAAAAGCCACACAGTCATGTTTACTCGTGAGTAAGCAAACGTGCCTTGGCTCCCAGTCGAGTCAGGCAAAGGGGAATGCAAGGCAAGCTGCATGGTCCCCATCTGATGAAAGTGGAGCTCAACAACTGCTCCAGAAGGCAGCACCCCCCAAAGAATAAAACAAGCTTCAACGGTAAGGTCCATTTAATTTGTTTTTAGACCTGTAAAGCCAGGTGAGTCCTGATAGTCTATGCTTGAAATGTAAGAATTTACACTGAAGTGGGCACTGGGGAGGGCTGAAGATCTCACTGATATTTTTGTGTTTGGGGGGGGGTGTTCTTGCAGGCAGGCTACAGAGAAAATTCATTTGGTGGAACAGGGCTGGCTTCCCCTTATTTAATTATCTGTTTTTCTTTAATTTAATTATTTATAATTATTTTATTTTGCTTGATGATGTCACTTCCAGCCATGACATCACTTCCAGTGGGTCCTGGACAGATTGTAATTCTAAAAAGTGGGTCCCAGTGTTTGAGAACCACTGCCTTAACTCAAAACAGGCCAATGAGACATCCGGGGGGGGGGGTGACACTCTAGTGACCAAAACTCTGGAAATTGTGGCTTTTAGGAATAATGCCATCATGTTATATACCATTTGATGCAGAATTTCATCCATTGCTTGTGGGGAAATATTCACTGCATTTGTTTTCTGGCCATTATTATTATTCATTCCATGTCATAACTATTACTAACTCTCAGTCTCACCTACCTCACAGGGTTGTTGTGAGAACACAATAAGGGGAGGAACCATGTACACCACCCTGAGCTGCTTAGAGGAAGGGTGGTATAAAACTGTGAATTAATTAATTAGTAATAAATAAATAAATAAATAAATAAATAAATAATATAATATAATATAATATAATATAATATAATATAATATAATAAATAATTAAGTCATATGGGGTGACAAAAATTTATGGGCCCCGGGTGTCAAATGACCTAGCTACGCCTCTGGGCCAAAGGCCAAAGTTGTACACTCTCATAGGGCTAGAGCACCCACATTTCAGAGTAAGAGTCCAATCCTATCCAACTTTGCAGCACCAGTGCAGCCACAATGCAGCCTTGAGGTAAGGGAACAGATGTTCCCATACTTTGAGGGGGCCTCTGTGACTGCCTCCCCACCACAGAATGCAGTGCATGCCCCATGGGCACAGCTGCACCATCACTGGAAAAATGGACTCTGAGTCACTAAGGGCCTGATCCTATCCAACTATCCAACGTTCCTTTACCTTGTGGAGGCTTCCATGACCAAATGGAACAGGAAAAGCTGCATGCTTGGTACTTAGGCATCAGGTTGGAACTACAGCACTTGTATTCATTTTAAGCATCTTTACTCAAGCTTTAGGCTGCTTGAGTGGCAAATCATTAAAACAAGAAAAAAAATGGGGGCTGCTGCCCTTTCCTCTTCCTCACAAGGCAGCTGGTGGTTCTTTTAGGAGCGGCCTCTGCTAGGAGATGCGGTGCTTAATTCTAGCTGGAGATGCTAATGGTGATACCAGCTCACTGGTGGCTTCTTTGTCATCATCATCTTGTTCTGTTCTCAGCAGTCTCTGTGCATCATCCAGGAATAACGCTTTCCGGACACTTCTAAGCTGCTGAAATATCTGCACCATTTCAGCTTTTAAAAATCTATGTGTGAAGCTGGAACCGATGTAATATATTTTGCTTTGCATAAAAGAACAAGGCTTCTCAGCAGTTGTTACAGATCGCCCTTTAAATAAGTTCATTACTCTGATGGACTTTTCCCACACTGGTTATGCTGTACTTGAATTTTCTTTGATATCTTCAAAAACACTTTGCAGATTTCAATAACACTTGAATCCCACAAGGTTCTGGGAGGATTAATTGGCTAATCACCAATTTAAAGCTTTAATTGAACGAAATAGCTGGTACTTACTGTCAACTCTCAGCAAAGTGGTCACAGGAGCAGGAGTCAAGGTCGAGGAACATCCTTTGGTATGTTCAAAAGAATGCCAACTACTAGGGGTTCTGTCTACCCCTACTAGGAGTAGCCACTGGAAAAAAGATTAGCAGGTGCTTTTGTTTCATTTTTTCCTGAGGTAGTTGTAAGGAAAAATAAAATATTTTAGGTTTTTAATAGTTCTAGGAATATTCAAGCCTCCTTCCAGTTCTTTGTTTTACATATTAAGACTGAGCTGAAACTTCTCATCCTGTTTGCAGTCTTTCTTTTTGTCAAATCCTTTTGTTTGCAGGATGAAAATAGGTTTGCAAATAAAAGATGTGCATCAGGGAGAATTGTGTATTGCTGTTAAATTAACACTGAAAAAGAAAAATTACAAGGTTCCAGATAAGAGAGAGAAAAAAATGCCACATGTCGGTTTCAAATGAAGATTAGAAAGTGGTTTCAAAAATGCATAGACATGATCCAGTCAGATTCCACAGTTTTGAGCTTCATTGGTTTCCGTGGAAGAGTTAAACATACGGTACATGTTTCCCTTGACATCAGTGGGACTTTAGTGTGATTCTGTGTCCTGTTTTGACCACAAGCAGGAGCTCTGAGCAATTCATAGATCTGACTCCCCCTCCCAAGCTCCACCTCCCCTTCTGAGGAATGGAGATCCTGGCATGGAGCACGTGGCCTCTCTTAAACCCCACTTTGTGCAGGGCCAGTAGTGCAAACAGGCTGTATATTCCTTGGGGGAATCTGGCTCCACTGATGGTGCTATTGGAACTCCTAGTTGAGCGAACTCTGGCTTGGGGGAGATTCCTTACTAACAGGCTCAGGCATAGAGAGCTGAGATTCAGCACCTCTGCAGCTGGCCTGTTTGGTCAGGCCGGCTCTCCTCCCTGTTTGAGACCTCATTGTCTTTGGGGAACCTGGATCACAGAATTGTGGCTGGATTGCAAGACCTTCCGATACCTGAGGCAGTATGCCAAATGAAGCCCCACTTACCTGATGATGGCTCTGCTCGTTCCACATTTCCTCTTTCTGTGTCCCTTTCTTCATTTTCCAACTGAGGGACTAGAAGGAATCCCCCATCAATCTGGTGCCTGAGGCAACTGCTACATTTGGCCTCATGGATGTGCCGGCCCTGCTGGATTGTGCCTTGTATTTCATTTGCATTGCCCTTTCTTGTGTGAGTGTTGTCTCAATTGACCTCTTTGCCGAGAACAGTTTCAGGATTTCAAAAGAAAAGATTGCTTAATGTGGGACTGGGGATTAACAGCATGAAACTCAACACATGCACACATGCTACCTTTTCAGCATGGCATTTGAATTTATGTTTTCAAATCTGAATGTTGTCTTTCTCTCACCCCAACATCCTGCCCCGGCTCATTTCAGGTGTATCATACAAACAGCCTATACAACAGCTTCTCCAAATGACTAATACTCCATTATCAAAACTTGCCTTCGGCTACATGAAAGAATCTCTGAGGCTCCCTGACTCAGAGCTGGCATCTCCTTTAAGGAGAGTGAGCATCTTTTAACTTCATCTCCTTCACGTTGAGCTTCTTTCTTGCTTCAAAGATCCTTATTAAGAAAATCTTTATTGTTGCACCGCTCCTTTCACATGGGACTCCGGTCAGACGTTCATTCGAGTTCACTGCAACAAAATGTAACGTTCATTAGAGAAATTGTAGAATCAGAGCATCATGGGATTCTAATAAGTGTTCTCTCCTGAATTTGCATAATGCTTCTATATGCGTCGCCTCCGCTTTGGGGGATTTTTGGAATCATACGCAAAAGAGCATTATTATGACATTTAACTTTTTATTGAAATAATTAGCAGTTACCATGAGGACAGTGCAGAATACCTAAAAATTATTTTATATACAACATTTTATATCCCAGATTGTTCAAAATGAAACAAGAGAGAAGACAAGTCCTCTGTAGTGAAAAGCACACTGCACCTAAAATATACCACAATTCAAGGCTCTGCCTACGCATGCGTACAAAGATGAGGGCCCTTGGTCTATAAGATATAACTGAATGCATCAATGATTTCTGAGTTACTTTGTGGAATTACATTGGATAACCTGAGTATTGGTTATCCAATACCTGCCTTGGGTGCCTCTCGGGGAGGAAGGCAGAGTATAAATCAAATAAATAAATCAAATAAACAAATAAATATTGGCTGGTTTTTAAAAACAGTTTCGCTAAACTAAGTCTAAGCGAAGCTAGGGCCCAAGACTTAGGCTGTAACCATCATGATTCTGGGCAGGGTGAGAGGATACTTGGAGTTAGCTTTGGCATATTGCAGGTACCCTAAAGGGTGTGACAGGTGGGGCTACAACACACATTTAATAGCTGCGAGTTCCTGAAGTGGATTCCGGTCACTATTTTTTGTCATTCTGAGGCCCAAGAGGCTGGCATTGCCATAGCTGAGTAGGAAAAAAAAACCCTTTTCCCTTGCAGCAGCGTGATCCTGATGGTCGCATCACTGCCATCACTACAGGACACTTCCCTTAAGGGGGAATGCCCTGCTTCCAGTTCCTGCGGTGGGTCCTGACCCACCAGTTTGGGAACCATTGGATCAGATTAAATGAACCAGAGGGAAACCAAACTGTGTTGTTTTTTCTTAAATAAGGAGGTCAATTAAGTACAAACATTTTATTAACTAAATAATAATTGGAGTAAACATGAAAACCTTGTTCTTAACCTGTATTGCTGTATGTCAGCTTTCTCATAAAATTTGACTGCAATTGGGTTTAAAGAAATGAGCCACTCTAGAACTCAACAAGCCACCATGAATTGGATAATTTTCAAAAGCTGATTTAAGTTGCACAGGAAAGATTTAGCTCATGCAGAAGTCTTTAATGATGGGCGATTACACTTAGCTTTCAAGAGCTATATTAGCATTTTGAGTTCTTCTAGTGTTCTGGCACTGAATAGTCAGAAACCTCAGAAACCTTCAGTTTGCAGTGCCATCAACCATTTCCAACATTTGCTTCCTTTTGCTAAGATAGCTCTAGCTCATCTCAAAGAAATTCATCTTTGCTAGCAACTCAATATACTGTTCCAAAATGCTCCAACTTGTTAAAGAGATCATTTGAGTGATGTTTCTATTAAGGAAACAATATGAATGCATTTTACAGAGATACAATAATTAAGGATTTCCCCCAATTGCACAGACTACGAGAAATTCCCAATTGAGTAAGCAACATGGCAGAAAGCACTTTTTCACTGAGTAAATATTCCTCCCCTCTTTCTGCCCCTACAAACCCAAAAGTATTGTGGTGATTGGGGAAAAACAAAATCATTTTGAAAAAAAAATTTATGGTTTGATTAGTCTCCTTCAGTAGCTACTTACATTGTCCCCGGAATCCTGGTCTGTGCACTTGCTGGATAGTAAGTGGCTGGTGTCACAGAAATGGGGGTGACTTTGTGCGTTACTCCTCCACACACCCCACACCGTGATCCGCTTTGGCTAGAAGCACACACCCAGAGGCTTCCGTGCACTCCCAGTCAAGTACAGCCCCAACCCACAGAAGCTTTTCCCCCATAAGAGGACTGATGTGTGGAAGAGTGAAGTATAGATTTGCTCCACAAATGGGGAGGAAAGTCCTTGCTGTCCTAGCCCAGTAACACTACCACTACTCCTTTAAAACAGCATTGAATCTTCCCGAAAGGGAGCTGAGGAGTACTTCCCTCCCTCAGAGCTAATGGAGTGGAGAAGTATGCAGAGTATGCTGCTTGCACCTCACTCCCTCTGCCAATTCAGTAGTACAGCCAATGGTCAAACGACCCAATTTAGATGAACAGATTCAAACACAGTGGGTTTCAATATTGAATAGAATTTTAAGAGAAATAAATTCCAAGATTAGTAAGTAAGTGTTGGAAAGAAAGGGAGAGGGGGAAGTACAGAGTAATGAGCAAAAGACCCCCTTCCTATGGTAAAAGGATATCCCAAAACCCAGGCTAGTTACTACCCATAAACCACACATCAAGGAGTTGGGGCTTGGTTCAGGTTTCATAAGAAATACTTTGCTTACAGTTTATAGTTGCATATTTATATCTTCTAATTAGGGTCAGAGGTTCCAACACCGGGGAAACGGAAACCCTAGAAACCCGGTTTCCTTCATGTGCAAGTGTGGTGAGGATGGCCTGCAAAACAAGGAGCTCCAGCTGGGCAAATCCTTCTCCTGAGATGTCTAGAGAGAAAATGTGAGAAGGAAGGAGGAAGGAAATAGAGCTAAGGACCACACCTACTGCAAGAACCACAGAGAGGGGCAGGTAGATGATCTCAGGTAACTGGACAGTACATAAGAACAGCCCGCTGGACCAGGTCATAGGCCCATTTAGTTCAGCTTTCTGCATCTCACAGTGGCCCAACAAATGCCTCAGAGAGCACACAAGATAACAAGAGACCTGCATCCTGGTGCCATCCCTTGCATCTGGCATTCTGAGGTAACCCACGTTTAAAACCAGGAGGTTGTACATATACATCCTGGCTTGTAACCCATGATGGACTTTTCTTCCAGAAATGTATCTAATCTCCTTTTTAAAGGTGTCTAGGCCAGATGCCACATCTTGTGGCAAGGAGTTCCACAGACTAACTGCATGCTGAGTAAAGAAATATTTTCTTCTTCCAACTACACTGCCCTCCAGAATCCTGCAGACAGCATTGCACCCAAATTCCAACAATAAGGAGTCTGAGCTCAGAATGTCAGTTAAGCATTTTCCACATAGTAAAGAAAATAACAAAGTCTAGCTAAACTATTCTAAGACTTACATTTCAGAAATTGAGTCTAAGTTCCAAGTCTGCAGTGATGAAGCGTCTGGTCTGTGCAGAAACCAGCAGCATGTCTCCATGCTTGGGGACAGATAGCCAAAATATAGCTCTAAAGCTCTAAATTTTTTTTATTAGTCCAATCAAGACAGCCCAGTATTCTGCTGAATCTTACTGCTTGGGACATTCTTGCAGTCACGTAGTCCCTGTCACTTGAAAAATTCCTTTATGCCAATATAGGTCTTACTGAACTGAACTGAACTGAAAAATTCTTATTTTAATTTTTTTACCCAAGGTCCCTTTCCGGTCTTCATAGCTGGACAGTATCAAGATGGCAATCACAGCTTCACAGCTTCATGTCACTACTCCAGATCAGAAGACCCAAAGGAGTGGAGGGCCTGAGAAAAGTGACTCCACAGATATAATTTACACTTTTAAATCATTCTTTCTTTCAGCTACCTTCCTGCAATAAAAGTGCAAAGAATTCCACAAAGATCTTATACATTCTGTTTACCTCAACCGTTTAGCAGACAGAGGGTGTAATCCTATCCTGCACTGGATCAGGCAAGCTAGGAGGCTTGCGCTGTATCCAGCGCAGAATAGTGGCCATAAGCAGCTCAGCCGGAGGCAAGGGGAACATTTCCCCTTACCTCCGGGTAAGGGCTGCTGGCCCCTATGGTTCTCCTCAGACTTGCGCCACTTGAGGTAGCACAAGTCTGAGGAGAGCAGGCTTGAAGCCGCTCCGTTCTCCCCAGGAACATAACTGCCAGATCCCAGCCCTGCTCACTCACCTGCCCCTGGGGTCACTCACCGCCCACCCTCCCCCCCCACCCAGGAACACCTCCCTCCTGCCTCCTCCCAGCCGGGCCGACGCATGTGTCCAAGAGGAAGCCAACATGCTGGCACTTATCGGAGCGTCGGCCCGGCTTCCTCTCGGGGAGGCGCATGTTTGCAACCCTCCTGGGCCAGCACAAGGGGCTGTGTTAGCCCAAGGGCGCGTTTGGATTGCGCCCAGAGTCCATTTGCATTCACTTGCAAAGCACTTAACATTTCAAATGACTAACATTTCAAAGGGATTGCATTTCACAAAGATTGTAACCTAACTCAGCCACTAGGTGTTGATTCTAAACTGTTTGTTGAGAATGTTCACTGCCAATACATACTAGACACAGGCTATGTAAAAAAAAAAAAAAAGGATTATAAAACTACATCTACGTGACAGGTGTGCCTTCCCCAAACCAGCGCTGGCAGAAGAACACATGAGCATCCTTGTAATTGAATTTGATCTCAGTTTGATTATAGTTACCTGATTAGACAAGTGGATCCCCCTTGACCACACCATCCCACCCCTATACTGAGACAAAAATGGCTGCCCAATTATCAAGCACCTGCCAATCTCAAGAGGAGGTTTGGCTAGTCCAGAGATATAAAGGTATAAAGACTTCCCAGCATGTTCAGGCTGTTTAACTAGCACAGAAGCTATGGGGGGGGGGAGTGAGATCCCCCCCCCCACCAAATAAAGAGGAAAATAGGACAAAAAAGGAACAAAAACAGGGCATTGATCAAAGGAGTACTGATCATTCTGTAGTGGAAAGTGATATTTGTGTAGCCTGGCTACAACTCACAGCTACTTGTGTAGGAAACAGACTGTTAGGAATCCTGAAAGTCGCCATCCTGCATTTATTCCAACAAGCAAGTAAGACTGCAATGGACTCTACCCTTGCCTTTCCCTGCTATCCCTGAAAAGAGAGCGAGAGAACCATGAGAATCAAAGGACTGGGAAATAGCTGCTTGCTTGAGGGAAGGAATCAGATTGTCATCTTACTGCATTGTCTGTCTTTCATCTTCCAGTGCTTATTGGGGGAAGAGGAGTCACTTGCTCCCACACAGTACATATCCCCTGCTCCCTTGATAAACAAAGAATTTTGATACATTTCTCAAGTCTGTATATGTGGTGGGGGGGGGGAGCGTGTCTTGTACAACTTATGGCAAAAATCCAAAGGTTTTGTGACCTGTAATCGTATCTCTACCTCACTCATCTAACAATTATTCTTTATTCAGTTATGCCTATCAGTCCTTAAATACCTCTTTGTGACCTGAGAAATTCATCAAGATCTTTAAAAAGAGCCTTTTAAAGAATTTGGCAGGCTGTATAAGGGTTAATGTACTCTCACTGCTTTCTGTACACAATATCCTGTCCTTTCCATATTTTGCTGCGCAGCACTGTCAAGACAGGGCATTATGAATGAATGAGAATTCAAAAAGAAGAAAGAGCTGCCAATGAGTGGCATTTAAAATGTTTCATTGAAATATCAAAAAGCACCCTTCATCCCAAGAATAAGATACTCAAAGAAAGAAAGAAAAAAATCACCTGCTCAATAAATTTCAGTGATGTCTCCTTTAGTGTGGATGAGCATTTGCAGGTCTACTCTATGTTTTAAATCCCCAACTAGAGTTGAGAATTACTTGAGAGGCTGTGATTGGGAATGAGGATCTGTTCATCAATGGGTTTTAGCTGGGGATGTACAGCAGCGCCCTCCCACCTCAATGTCTCTAGTCTTTTTGTTACCAGCAAGCAGTGAGATGTGTAACAACAAAGTGGGTGGGTACTGAAATAGAAAATTTAAAATATGCCTCAAACTAGTTTTCAGTTCAGAGTGTTTGTGTGTAACATTTTAAATGAACAATGGAAAACTCACTTAGATTGGAATACTTTATAAAGTTTATTTTAACACTAAAAAAACACTGAACAGAGGAAGTTGTCTTTTTTATCATTAATTCCGTATTAACTTCTGTCCATATGTTTGAGTCTTTATAGTAGTCCCTTCCATGTCCACAGCCCAATCTTATTCAGTCCCCCTTCACTGATGCTATTTCTTAGCTGTATCTATTGCACTGTATCAAGTTGCATCCACAGGGCCATAATACGTGTTCAGTAATGTTGCAGTTAATCATGTCTCAACTCCAGCCCTGGAGTTTTTCTGTACTATGTTATTGTAGACTTTAGAGATGCTTATGAACGTTTTGGGCATAGCAGCGCTGCTTGCTGTGTGTCCTGGTATACCGACACTGATTCCTGACCCTTTACTTCCAAGACTGCGAAGTATATCAGTCTTTGCCTCTGTCCTGAGTGTGAGCTGTGTTGGTTGCTATGCATGGAAATAGGTCTGATGTGGAGGACTGACACAATGTCTGGTGACGTCCAAAAGACACAGGTGATTTATGGTCCAATCCTATACTTACCTATGCCATAAAGCACTTTGCAATGGTGTACCCACAGGCTGCACAGGTGGAAAGGCCAGATCCTTCCTGCCAGCACCAGCGGATGGAATAGTACCCACTGCAGTGGTAGTAGAGCAGTAGTTCCAGTGCAGAGCACAGATCTGGGTGGGATGTGTGGGGAGGGGTATAACAGGTCAGGGGGCAGTGGGCGTGTGTGGGCAGATCCACTGACACAGGTCAACATGGACTTGTGCCAGTGATATCGCTGGTGTAGGTCCAATTTGACCCATAGCAACATCTGGGGTTTTCCTAGGGGTGAGGGGACAACTGTTCTCCCGTGGAATGTATCATGGTGTACTCTGGTGCCACTGCATTGGCACAAGGAAACTCATGTAAATTGGACTGTTTTTAATGTGATGGTGTATTGATTCTCTAATTCATTTTCTAGAAGCAGGGACAAGCCTCCCCACCAATAGTTTATTATCTCAGTGCGCATTTAGTTCTGCAATAAAACCTCTACTACCGATTCCAGCAAATAGTTCAACAGGAAAGGCAGAGGCAGAAGCAGAGATGTGGGGTGGTGTTATACAGAAGCAGAGCCTATCAATGAGAAGCCTGGGGAACCTCGATAAAACACTAAGAATTGTCTTTATATTGTATATTAATTTAACTTGATACAGCATAATGCCTCATTTTCCTATAGAAGCCATTTTCAACCACTGTGCCGTGGCACACTGGTGTGCCGCGAATGGTCCTCAGGTGTGCCGCGGGAATTTGGGAGAGGGTCATTTATCAATAGGACCATAGGGGGATGTGAGCCCCCATTGACAGCACAGTGTGCCTTGTCAATTGTCAAAAAGCTGATGGTGTGCCTTGACCATTTTAGTGCCTTGCCAGTGTGCTGAGAGATGAAAAAGGTTGAAAATCACTGTCCTACAGTAAGAATAAAGCATTTAGTTCACAAAATAGCCATATGTTCTCCTAAGAGAACTAATTGATGACACTATCATCTTAAGTACAGAAACAATTATTGAAACATTTTCTTTTGCTCAAAATTATTAACAGAGTAAGATTACTGTGATTAACCAAGCAACTGGGCTTTAAAGAATATTGCATTGATTTCCTATAAATTACTGTGTGATACAGGAACAGAAATATTTTGAATTAATGTTCTTGTACTTGTAGGCCTTTGAATACAGGAGGCTGATGATGTTCTAGGGCAGTAGTTCTCACACATTTAGCACTGGGACCCACTTTTTAAAATGAGAATCCACCGGAAGTGATGTCATGACCGGAAAGTGACATCCTCAAGCAGGAAAATTTCTAACTGTCCTAGGCTGCAAATCTACCCACACTTACCAAGGAGTAAGTCCCATTTACTATCATTGTTAAAAGAATATGCATAGTAGCTTGTTAAAAGTACAGATCTGTAACATTTCCCCAAATGCAGTCACATACCATGGGAGCATTGTGGTATGTCCAAATGTCAGGGCAGCAGGGGAGGATAGCCCTTGCCTTCCCGATAGCAGAGTGGCACGGGAGCGCAGGGAGATAGCACAAGAAGCAGGCGATCCCAAACAGAGCCAAAGAAGCAGACACAGGCTTGTTTGTTGCAGAAGCAGGTATTGGTCAAAGGAGCAGGCAGAAGAGTAGTCGGTCAAACGGTCCAGAAGTCAGGGATACAGAGAGGCACAGTCACGATAAGCAGTCAAAGTCAGTACACAAACCAGCAGCACAACTCACAGAAACTCCACCACAGCAACCCACATTTGGTGTCTGTTCTTGCCTCCATATATACCGGGGCCAGCCAATCAGAATAGGGCAACCTCATTGTCACAAGACTGTCTTGTGACCCTTTCTGATTGGCTTTCCAGTGGTGCATTGCACCACTCCACCATAGCCTAAATGACTCTGCACTCATCTCTCCCCAAGTCACGTGACTACCACCTGCAACAGGTGCAGCTGATTGCATCAGCATATATGTACAGTGCTGCTGTTCCTTTGTTTACATTTCACAGCAGTCCTGGGCATCGAGGCCCTCCTGCCACATCCTGGCTTAAAACAATTCATAGCCTAGGATGCCAAAGGCCTGACAAAGTCTAATATACTAAAAATAAAATACTGAATTGAATGGGGACCCACCTGAAATTGGCTTGCGACCCACCTAGTGGGTCCCGACCCACAGTTTGAGAAACACTGTCTAGTGCATCTAGTGATGCATTTCTTACTGCCTAGGGGAAAAAAGTTAACAGAACATGAAATGTTTTGTAAGGCTTTATTCTCTGTTCCCTCTCATTCATTTTGCGTGACTGTGACTCCATTTGCTTCAAAAGAATTAGGTCCATGCCTTGTAAAAGCAAATCCATGCCAAAACCATGAGAACTGGGCAGGTATTTCAGAGGGCTTTGCAGCCAAATCATTGCCTCTTTTCAGAGATCTTTAGCATCAGCCATAGATGCAAGAGGCATTCTTTCTGCTTTTACAGATGTTAGAAAGATGGCTAAATCTGTCTCATTAAGGCATACTCAGTTGCTTCCTTTCTTCCTCTCCTCTCTGTTCTTTCTCTTCTTGGTAAGGTTGAAGTAAGTGTTCCCCACATTTCTGCAGAAAGGAATTGAGCACAGACCTGCTCTCCTGACTTCCCTCAACTTCTTTGTAAAGAGAGGTTTGATTTTTTTTTCCTGTGATAACAAAATAAAAACACATAGCAGAACTTTCTGCACTTCTCATTATTGTAAAAAAAAAAAACAAACCCCAAAATCTGCAAGAAATAAACTGGGAAATATGCCTATATCACCTACCCAGTGCACTTTTAAAGCAATTATAATTTATACAAAATGTGCCCTTGGAATAAAAACTTTTTACACTTTTCCGCCTTGGAAAAAAACAAAATCTGTGAAAAAAATTAAAACTGTCATGAACACCTCTACTTATAAAAAGATACTTTATGCTGAATATGGTTCATCTAGTTTGGTAGATTAATAACACAGGCCAACACACATTTTGCTTCCTTAAGCATTGCACCAATTCCTGGGTATATTTGGGGTGCTGCTTCCAAAAATGGCATCCGTTTTGCCCTATCACATCTAGTTTTGGAGACACGGCATAGCCTCTTTAGTGACTGGTTCAAGCAGCTTCCTCATGAGGAAGCCTACACCATGGCTTCCAGAGATGTTCCTTAGAAATATCTGATGGCAAAACACTGACTATGAAGTTGGCACAGCAAACCGGATCATGCAAATGTCAAGAAGGAAGGAGATGCAATATTGATCAATTCCGAGTACCCTTAGTGCTTGGTGGGTATGATATCCTTGCTCTGTGTTGTGAAAATAGGTGGTAAAAGGAACAGAAGTTATTTTCTTTTTTTTTCTGTAAAAGTTTCTGCTTTTATGGTTACAGATGATTAGGTGGACTGTTCAATGTATGTCATTGGTTTAAACGGCTATTTTCCCTCCATTAACTGCATAAAAAGTAATTCACCTAACATGTTTGTGTGACATAACTACCCTCTGGCACTGCTGTCTGTGCCAGCTATCCTCTGCCTTCCCCACCCCCTGTCCTCCTCCTTTTACTTCCTGTACCCCCCTCATCTCCCCTTATTTGGTTTTACGTGTATAGGTGGTGCCTCGGTATCTGTGAGGGATCCATTCCAGGACCCCCCTCCCCCAGATACGGAAAACAAACAAATCTGCTGTTTTGGCAACTTTAAACCCTCCAAAGGTGACCAGAGCTGTGCTCCGGTCGCCTTTGGCAGGTTCAGGTTGAGCCAAGTCTAGCTCAACACAGGCTTGGGGGACCCATGTTGAGCTAGATAAAAAATCCGCCGATAAACAGGCACAATCTGTATCTCTGTTGCCTAGTGTGTTGGTTGCTTCACTTGTTATTTCTGCACATTAAAAACATTTTAATAAACATTTTAATAGAAACTATATATTCATATGTACACACATGCACGTGTGTGTGTATACAGAGAGAGAGAGAGAGAGAGGGAGAGAGACTTGTGTGCCAGATAGTAAGATAAGGGACTACTAAGCCAATAGTGGCACATGCTCAAGGAGCGACCCTAGCTTAGTGGTGGACCATGTGCTTTGCATATGTAAGGTTCGGTCCCTGGCACCTCCAGTTAAAAGAATTTCAAATAGTAAGTTTGGGAAAGCCTCTTGCTTAAGAGCTGGGAAAACCAGAGACAATCAAAAATTGCCACACTAGATTAGTTAGACCAGTGATCTGGTACATGTAAAATTATACTTACAGCACAGGCAAAATGTGATTATTTTCAGAGCACATGGGATTGATCCTTGGACAGCACATTTATGTTTCTCTTCCACCAAGTAAAATACAAAAAGTCTATGATTTAGGCTAGCACTAAAGAATGACCTTTCTTCATTATGCTATGGTGTAACAGATACACTGGCATTAAAGTCATCTTTGGCAGCTGAAAGAAATACTTTCTCAATACAGGGTTGTTGTTTTTTTTGAAATGTATGATGTAGTTTTAGGAACCAGCTGGCTGTCTGGAGCTTTTTTGTTTTCTTTACATTTTATCAGTAAATTTGGATCTGCTGTCCAGCAGTCTGATTGATGGACACAAAATGCATCTGATATAGAGCCAAAATCATTTGTTTGTAGCATATTTTCCATTTATCTTCCAGACTGGGCACCAGCATTTGCATCACAGCCTGGCTGTAGCATAGCACATATATTCTAATCTAAAAGAATTGACTGTACAAAGGTAAAAGTACTAGATATTTTTAAGTTCATGAATTATTTCACACTGTGAATAATCCAATTTTCAGATGTAGTTTCCTAAAGTATATTCATGGATTGCATGACAGAGAGCTAGTTGGCACCACTACTGGTCTAAACATAGTGGCTGTAGGAGCACATCAGGCTGCTAGCAGTCTTGTGATCCAGCCAGGATGGCAAAGATGCTAAGCGAGCAAACCAGTGTCTCCCCATGGGTGTTGCACATGGGCACCATGGATGTTCATGATCACAGTGGTCCTTTTTATTAGAGTTGTGGCAACTGCTTCAGTTTTCCTAGCCATATTTCTGTTCCTCATGGGAAGGCAACTGTGCGTAGACTTGTGGGTGCATTTCTGTGGGGACCACTTCATGTATAATTATGTTTAGAATCCTGAGCTCATTCACTCTGGCTGTAATCCTGTGAAGTGGTGGTGGAATTTACCCAGTTATCACAGCCGTTGTGTCCTATATGAAACTAAACATTCAAATTAAGAACTGACACGTTTCTGTTACCAGTAGATAAAAGGAGCTGGTTTGTATACTTGGACTTCCTAGCTGTTATTCCCAACCATGGAAAACTTTTATTTATGTATTCTTTTTTAAAACCACGCAGGGTTTTCTTTTTTGCATGGTAACGAAGTACATCCTTCACACTAAAAACTGTATTCTTGCAGCTTCACCATGAGGCAGAACAGAGGAATATCCCTTAACAACTCGTGAATGTGAACAACTTAAAACTGTCTTGTGCTAACCTTCCTTGCATTCTCTTGACGTGTTGCCTTCATCCTATTCCTTGGAATGGCCGGTCATAATATTCTTGCAATACTGGATGTGACAAAATGGAAACAATGCTTTAAAAAAAATGGACTCCTGTCAATATATATTTGAAGTTGTCAGTTCCTCATCTCTTTTGCACTGGTTTTGCCTGGCAAGAAAGCATCTGAAAATAATAACATATCCAACTATTCTGAAGTCATAATCTAGGTTTTAATATCAAAAGTTACATTCAAAAGTTACATACAAAAGTCTCCCTTAATACCAGTGCTTACCATATCATGATGGAAGGTGGCACCTTCCTTCCTTGGGCCCAATCCTATCCAACTTTCCAGCACTGATGCAGCTGTGCCAGTGGGATACACACTGCATCCTGCGTTGGGGGAGGCAGTCCAGAGGCATCCTCAAGATAAGATAATTTTTGTTCCCTTACCTTTGGGGGGCTTTATTGCAGCGGCATCAGCACTGAAAAGTTGGATAGGATTGGGCCGTATATATCAGAACTTCCCTACTAGATTAATAGAAAATTCCAGCATGCTTGGAGCAATTTTGAGTGAGGATTTTCAAGGAGACAGAGAGATCTTTCTTGCCAGCATCACTCTTGACATCTTTTAGAACTGTCTGTCAAGGCCAAGTATTTATTGAAAAATTCAATGCACATCATTACAGAAACTGGCTAAATGCCAGGGAACTCTTGCTCTCTTGTACGCGTTATTGGGGCAAAGGTGTAATAAGCTTCAACTTTGTAGAAATGGGGAAAAGTAATGCCACAAATATGTGATTTTCCATTTCGGATGTGGCAATCAGGCATTTAATGCTGCTAATAGGGCCAGATTGGATAGTCAGGGAAACTGCATGTTGTTTTAAAGTACCAGTTTCTAAAAACACAGTCCAATAATTAGGGTGAATGGTCCAAGAAAGCAGAAGATAGCACAATCCTGTGACAATTAGCAATACGTTTGACAATGTGTGCCAAGCCCAGCACAAATGAGCAAATTATTGCAGGGCCCCCTTTACTAACATTGATCTTGTTTCAGCCAAGTTGTTCTAGGTTTGGAATAACTCTCCTTCAGGAGAATTGTCCCTTTTTCTTCTAGGCTCTCTCTCAGGAAAACCTTGCAAGTCCACCAGCAATTTGTGCAAAAATTAAACCAGAAGTCCTTAAAGCAAAAAGATCCCCACTTACCTTTTCTTTTAACATATATTTTCGAGTAAAAAAAAAAAAAGCCTCTGTTTTCATTTACCTTTTTCCTCCAAACACCTGGAAAAGTGTTCACTCATTTTTGCTGTCTCTTGAACCCCCTTTCTCAGTTGCCCACATTTGCTTAGCCAAATCTGTCTTGTTTCTGCTGATTGGTGGCAGCAAAGATGGTGGGAGGACTTATGCGCTTCCTATCTGCCACTGTTAGGCAGGGTGGGGCCATCTAGGAATCTAGATGCAGGTGCCTGCATTAGCCTGTGATGTGTGCTCCTCCCACATTTGTTCCCATTGATCCTAACTTAACAGCATGAGAATTGCCTGGCCAGATCAGACTGAGGGCCATCTAGCCCAGAAATCTGTTTCTAACAGTGACCAGTGTGGTACTTCTAGAAGCTCATAGAAGTGTGGTCTGGAGGCTCAGTCATTGCCTTGCCTAAAGAAGCTATGCAAGATCAGTTCGAACCTTGCCTTGGATGGGTGACCAGAAGCTACTGGCTAGAGTTCAAGGAATGTGGACTGGCAAGAAATGGATAACATCCTGAGGCATGTTTTGCAGCTGCCTGTGGAAGCTTGGAAAGTGCAAGAGCTGTGCAGCCAGGATGATGATTACTCCACAAAGGGAAACATCTGGAGTAATGGAGGATCCTATGAGTTTCTCTCATGGAATAACACTTGTAAAATCCCCATTTTTTTTAATGGGGTTTATGATCAGCCTGCCTATGTAACCACCTTGAGTCTATGAGACTCAAGTCTATGAGACTACAAGAAAGGTGGTATATAAATACAGAAATAAAATAATGTCCCTGACATGTAATTTGTTTTCATCTCTCAGTCCGAGGTGTGCTGCCTTGGAAGGTGGAGGTTCTATTTCGTTAACATCAGTGTTGGGAAAACCCAGCATGGCTGGACTCAAGTCTCCGAGTCACCGCCCCTACAAATAATAATAATAATAATAATAATAATAATAACAACAACAGGTATTTATATACCGCCTTTCTTGGTCTTTATTCAAGACTTTATTCAACTAGACTCCAAAACTAGTCCTAATGGGCCAGGAGGGCGAGGAGGGTGGGAGGGAGTGAGAGAGCAGGGACAGAAGTGTTGAGAGGGAGGAGGGTCACAAGCAGCAGCTGCGAGGCTTAGCAGGATGACCTGATCCTTGCAGCTCTACTCAGTTTGTAGTCCCACTGAAGCCAGTCATTCAGTGGGGCTTCCTCTCCCAAGAAACAACAGAGCCATGCCTGCAAAGTGTGATTGCTCGCCTGCCTCCTCTCTCTCCCTGGGCTGCGGCACTCCCTTTAATAAGCCAGGCATGGGGGAAAAGCAACTGCTGTCTGTCTGGGATTTTTCTTTACTCACTGCTGCCCCCTTCCATCGGTAACTGGGTGGGAGGGTCTGAGTGAGAGCTGGGACAGAAGCAGCGAGAGGAAGGAGGGTCACAAGCAGTAGCTGGGAGGCTTACCAGGATGATCTGATCCTTGGCAGCCCTATTCACAAGTAGTCCCATTCGCGCCAGCCATTCAGTGAGGGTTGCCACTCCTCTGCTCCTCCTCCTGCTCTCAATCAGCCAATGGAAATATGAGAATGCCCATCCTTTGTCCAATGATCATCTGTTCCTTCCTTCTTACCAGAGACAGGCAAAGAGAGCCCAGTTCTGCCTCCCCCTCCTGCTCGCATTAACCTTTTCTTGCCTTCCGGCTGGAACGCCCTACTGCTTGCCATCAGAATGCTTGCCCCATGAGGTTTTCCATGCAGCAAAAACAGTAAGCAGGCACCCCCAGACACAGGCAGACTCGAGTCAGCGCACGAGAGGATGAGTGCCGAGTCAGGGGACCCCAGATTCTTTTTCAGAGTCTTCCACACACGCGACTCATGAGTTCCTGAGTTTTCCAAAATCACACATTTTCACAAGCCAAGTCTGAGTCAGTGACTTAAGTTCCCAACACTGGTTATCATGACCAAGCTGCATTGCTAGATCTGTTCTCCATTAAGCGTCTCCTCCTCTCTCAAAATGCACCTTGTGGCCAGAGAATTCCAGTTATGTGCTGCTTGAAGAACAAAATTCTATCTGCATTCTGTCTCTTCTCTTGTGAGACAGGCAGAGAGCTGAATTATTGCTCTTTTCTTCCTTTCAAAGAATTTTGTGCGCTTTATGCAAATTTTACCTGCTTTGCATGAAACACAAGTCACAGAAAATGACTAGGTCTGTGTTATTTGTTTCTTTGGGGTCATGAGCTACACACAGATAATCATAATAATACCCAAGCTCCCTGCCGTTTGCCTCCGTGGCAGCTCATCTCCTTTGCAGTCATAAAAGACAATAAGTAGGTTTTAACTTTAATGGCAACATCAGTCAGAATCTTTGGTGAAGCAGCCTTCACTCTGACCACAGATGCTTCCTGCTTCCTTCATTGAGTAGCTTTTACCATAAGTTGCATGCTGCCATGATGACTGGTGGTATGTTTCATCATTACCATTGATAGATTTGTCATAAAAGCTAAGTTGGCAGGGACTTGATCTCTTTCTTTCTTTTTTAATTGCTGAGGTTTCTTGTCTTTCTCATCTCAGTAATTCAGGTAACAGAAGCCTAGTCTATAGAAATGACAAAAACAGTACAAAATGAGATGTACAAAATTATGCAAGGGATAGAGTGGATAGAGGGGTGTTCTTTTCCTTCTCACACAATACCAGAACCAGGGGATATCCATTAAAATTGAATGTCAAGAGAGTAAGAATAGACAAAAGAAAATATTTCTTTACCCAGAGTGTAATTAGTCTGTGGAATTCCTCGCCACAGGATGTGGTGAAGACATCTGGTCTAGGTGCCTTTAAAAGGGGATAGGACAGATTTCTGGAGGCAAAGTCCATCACAAGTTACAAACCAGGTTAGGTATGTGCAGCCTCCTGGTTTTAGAAGTAAGCTATCTCAGAATGCCAGAAGCTAGGGAGTAGCACCAGGATGCAAATCTCTTGTTGTCTTGTGTGCTCTCTGAGGCATCTGGTGGGCCACTGTGAGATACAGGAAGCTGAATTAGATGGGCCTTTGGCCTGATCCAGTGGGGGGAGGGTATGGTCTTGGATTACCCCACTTCAGATTGCAGGTGAGGGGTGAGTGTTCCCATGCAAAATTAGCATATTAAATTTTTCTTATCTAGTATTTTTCTTTCTCTGAATTTTAGTTTTCTGAGTATAGAAAAATGTGTGTGGGTTTTTTTTTCCCTCCCTAACACACATGAATTGGTACAGCCCAAGTACAGTTTTTTCACCTCATCTATGCCTCATGTGAACTAGAGTATAATGATTTTCCAATACCAGTGTGAAAGCAGACAGCCATGATATAAGCATCAAATGAAATTGAGCAATGGATGTTATCTTATTTTTCAGATTCTTTTAATCTGAACTGCAGACATTTTCTCCTTAAATAGCAGAGAGGTTCCCATGAAAATTACCCTTGGTACTGTACTTTATTTTACCTTCAAAAGGAATGCATTTCCCTGAAATGAATGATTGACCTCATTTGCAAAGTCATCAGTTGAATGGGATACAGAGGTGTGTGTGTACAGATATCGGCCTTTCAGCTATGTTAGGCATCAGAGGTTTAATTAAAAACGATGAATTTGGGACTGGAAGAGAATCATCCCAGGGGTGCATTCTTGAAGCATCAGAAGAGGGGTGATTAGGGAAGTCCGACTGGAGGCAGAAGGAAGTCTCCATGTGCTGAAACTTCGTGGGCATGGAGCCTGCACCCACAGGATCCACCACCAGTGGGATTCGATTGACACCATGCACTATGTTACTCGAGGGAATTCAGGTGTGTGTGTATTTGAGAGGGTGTGTGCTTAAGCAACAAATTGGGTCCTAGGGGAGTCCTAGAAGTGCTAATGTGCCATTAGAGTAATCTTAAAATAGCTCAACTTCCTTTATCTGAAGGGAAAAAAGAACAAAGGAGGAATTGGTTTGGGTGTTGCCACTGGGGAAATCACTCTTTTGTGTCAGATATTTCAGGAGCCTGTTTATTAGAGACACTACTGAGCTACAAAAGGAATCGGACACTTAATCAGAAATTACAGTTCTACAATTAGACTATGTTCATATTAAAATAGTAATAATTTTGTGCTTAGAATAACCAATGAAGCCCATACAGTACCAGCTTGCCCCCATATCCACAGGTTTCAGAACCCACCACAGTTACCTGAAACCACAAATATGGGCAAACGCCTGCCCCTCCAACCCTCTGGAGCCAAGGGGAGCTCTGCTTTCCTTGATTCCAGAGGGTCCTCTACCTCTGTCCACATCCTCTACCAGACTCAGACTGAGCTCAGCAAGTAAAATAACACAAATTTTTAATGCCTTATAAGGCTAGGAGACCAGGGGAAGCTCTCTGGATCTCCCCTTGCTTCCAGAGGGGCAAGTGGACCCAATCTGCAGATAACTGAATCTGTGATATGAAATCTACAGATACCGCCCCCCACATTGTGTGAATGTGTTCTTATAGTCCACTGGTGTTGAGTGTTCCTACCCTGAAGGAATCCTTTCCACAGGGACTTCTCTTCTGAGAAATTCCTACACTTGTGTCAGAGAACTCATGCATTCTGCAGAGGATTATGGGGCAACTTAGGGCCCAATCCTACCCTTTCCCGCTGATGCAATGGAACTAATGGCTACTACTGCAACCTGCAATGGATGCAAGTCATGGACATCTCCTCTGGGTAAGGGAACATTTGTGTTTCCTTGTGTTGGGGCGGGGGTGTTCTACTCAGACATGTCCTAGCTAAATCACTGGTGCAGGTCCACTTAGACCCGCACTACAGGATCAGGTTCAGGAAGGGGGTTAGAATTTGGTGGTGGTGGAACCATCCCCTTCTTGAATCAAAACCCATGCGATCTCCCATGAATCTGCTTTTTCCCTGATGGATGCATGTATTGGTACCATTAGTAGCTTTCCTACTGGGGCAAATAAGCAGATACAGGGGAGGAGAGTAATTATAATCGGAACCACAACAGAGCGGAAAATGTTCTAGTTCTGATGTGGATCCTCCACAGCTGCTATTTTGGAGGAAAGAAGGAAGACATACAATGCTTTCAACAGCTTGTTTGGTTAATCCAAACACACCCAACAGTCCCTTGTGGTGTGCATTGCAGGGGAAGATTGACAATATAGGACATGCTTTCAGGACAGCCTTGTCTGCTATTGCTGATCTACTCATTGAATAACTTGATAAGCTTCTGAGGAACCCCAGGGTTTCCTGGAATGCAATTTGAAAACCATTAACTAGCCAGTCTGTCTCATTTGGTTGTTACAGATATACTTCAGCTTTATGACGACATCCCATATCAGCCATGAACTAAGTGCCCATGACCTTAGGCAATAAACTTAATTCTCAGTCTCAGTTTTCTCTCTGTAAAAGAGATTTAATGACCGTGCAGCATCATTATTATGATATAATAACGGGAAAACACTTCGCATGTTAATTACAGAAATTAGTTAAAATGATGTGTTTTTTATGATTTGCAAAATTCTTTCTAGTAACAAAACTCCATGATTCTAACAGTTAAAGATCCGTGATTGCAAAAATATTTCATGTAAATTGAAATTGGGAAGTAGAAGCCAAGAGACAAAAGATTAACAGCCCAATCCTAAACTGCACTAGCGCAGTCAGACTGGTTGGCCTGCGTGGCATCCAAATCAACTTAGCTGGAGGTCTCTTCAGGGTAAGGGGATATATTTCCCCATATCTCGAGTAAAGCCTAAGCCACCCTATGGAGGTTCTCGGATCCACGCCAGCTATATTGATGATGCAAATATAGGAAGCCTGTGTAGGGCTGCCCTGGTTGGGGCCAGGGGTTAGGATACAGTGTACACTGCCACCACCAATCCCCACACCCTCCTGGGCCTGATCCTCCCCCATTCCTCCCTCCCCCTGCCCAGAAATGCCCCCTCCCCTTCCAATATGCCCTTGCACCATCTTCTCCCACCCCCGTTGCCACCTGGTGCAAATCTACCTGTACCAGCCATTTCAGGGTCAGGAACCAGCCTAGCTGGGCCAGGTTGGGCCTTTGCGCTTGCCCAACCAGCTCTTGAGTCATTGCAGATGTTCTTTACAGGGCCATCTGTGCTGGCCCAGCACTGGATTATGATTGCACTGTAAAAGCATTAAGTTGCAATACCAGAACATCCCTGAACATGCCCGATCTTGTCTGATCTTGGAAGCTAAGCAGGGTCAGGCCTGGTTAGTACTTGGATGGGAGACCGCCTTGGACCGGGTGCTGTAGGCTTATACCATAGTCTTTCGAGACTGAAGGTTGCCAACCAGGTCAGTATATGAAGTGAAGTGAACTACATACTGAATTATTATCCAGAAAACAAAAAAAGGTACTTATGTTTAAATGCAGATAAAATTGCTGGGGCAAATCAGTTTGGGCCCATTTTTGCAACTATTTTATACCCCCTGAAAAGTGCCAGCTTTTTTTTGAGATTCTTGCATGGACTCAATAAAACACAAATAACTTTGTTGGAGTAGGAGATTGAAGGCATCCCTTTCTCAAGGCAATGTAGTCGATGCACCTTGTCTTATCACTCAGTGCTGCAAAACTGCCCCAGTGTGGCATGACAAGGAGAATCTCCATTGCGGTGCCAGTTGTATTGCTGTGCAGTAGTGTGGGAGTTACCACCTTTGTTGCTAGGGTTGGTGCTGACACTTCAAAAACGTGAAAACCAAAGCAAATGTCAGGATTCCCCCAAGGAAAAACTGTTAGCAGGTGTGCTTTCAAACATGCATTAATATGCGCACAAGGGGAAAATCTATCTCATGCGCTGGGACCCCGTGTAGTCGCCAGTGGTACAACTCAGTGGTTCAACAGGGAAAGATCAGAGTGCAATAAACACCCTTTTACTGTGAGGATAATTTACCAGTAATAGGAAAAGGGAATCAAAATGAAACAATTCACAGTCCAATCCTATCCACACTTTCCTGGGAGTAAGCCCCATTGACTCTAATGGGGCTTACTTCTGAGTAGACATGCATAGGATTGGGCTGCCAGTGTTTTAATTTATACCCATACAAGAAGAAAAATGAAGGGTTCAGTCCTAAAAAATACGAAAGGTCCAATCCTAACCGCACGTTGTGATGGTGGCACATGCAGTATATAGGGCAGTTTCAGAACTTGCTTTCCTCCCCCCATCCCACTCCACCAGAAATCACACAGAAGTGCTTTGGAACTTCATCCTCTTACAATTGTAGCCTGAATTTCACATTCATCCAGTTGCACCCCCTACCAAATGCTGTCTGTTCGACATGCTCACATTTTTATTTCATTGTTGTCACTGGCCTGCAAATTATATACCGCATTGCTGCCAGCAATGTTAATTGGTAGACACTGTGCTGGAAATTATATATTTGCAAGGACAATCAGCTGGAATGATGGGGTGAAATGCTGCAGGGCTATCCTAGCTTTCTGAAAAGCTGTAGAACAGCCAGTTTTTAATTGGTAAAATGAGAGGTGTGGGGTTTTAAGCCTGCTAGAAAACACACTCTGACCTGGTCAGCAACTTGTTTGGTTTGGTTTGGTTTGGTTTTCATGTGTGGGTGTTTGAAGGGCTGCTTTGAGAAGGGAAAAGGGTGTGTGTGTGTGTGTGTGTAAGCCACGGCCCTCCATTCCTCCAACGTAGCCTGCTGGCTGCAGCTTCTTCAGTGTTCCCAGGTTGACCACTGAGAGGCAGATATTACCTCCCAGGGGACTGGATTTGGCCCAGAGGTCTCCAGTTGCTGATCCCTCATGTAGAAACAGATTTTGATTATTCGAGATTGACGGATGTGAACTCTGCTTATGCTCCAATATTCATTCCTGCAAGCAGGCTTGTTGTACATGAGGCATAAATATTGTTGGATACTTGCTGGGAACTGCTCTTGTCTTGTGCAGAGAGAATTGTGTGTCTATTTCTCATGGATGAAAGCAGTTTGAGACTTTGACCCCACTAAGCTGTACTATTCCCTTGTTGTGCTGCCACTGCCTGTACCAGATTGTTAGTGAACCCAATCTAAACAAGAGCATCTTTGAACTAGTACTGCCATAATCCTATCATGCAAGATTAACCCTGGATGAATCCTTCACAGCAAGTTGATCTGCCAAAAGTGGGAAGAGAGATACAGGATAAAGAATAGAATTTCAGCATCTTAAAACATTGGTGAAATTTGGCGCCCAGCAGCTGGAGCGAGGAAGGTTACTACAGGTTTGCCACAGGTAGCCTTGGAGTAAAGAAACAGCTACCACAGATGGCAGTGTTGACTGTTGCCAGAAATAGCTGATACAACTGAGGAACTTTGCAGGGGCAGTGGCTAGAACTTCTCATGCTCTTTGTCTTCTTAGTAGCAAACATGTAGATGAAGAACAGGAGCAAAAAGGGTCTCAATCTGCATATGTAAACAGCAGCCCAGTGTCAGAGTTGGGCTGTGGGGACAGTCAGGTGTGCAGGGAGCTGAAATGCCAATCGTAGCAGAATTTAGACCAGTTCTACTTAGAGGGTCATTGCAGAGGCAGAGTCAATGGCAGACCAGAATTTTGAACAGAGAAATTATTTATTTATTTACTTCACATTTTTATACTGCTCTTCTGCCAAAGAGCTCAGGGTGGTTTATACAGCTGCTCTCCTCCTTTTGTCCTCACAACAACCCTGTGAGGTAGGTGAAGCTGAGACAAAGTGACTGGCCCAAGGTCACCCAGGAAGCTTCATGGCTGAAGGGGGATTCAAACCTGAATCTTCCAGGTCTAAGTTAACCTCCCAAACCACTACACCACCGCTGGCTCTGTCTGAAATCTGTCTGAAGCAGGGTGTGCATGGAATAAACCGGCAGGGAGAAGGCAGGCAACCAAGTGGATGAGAAGCTGGTAGACTTGGGGGACATTAGGTAGGCAGAGCAAGAGAGGAGAAACAATAAGTTGGATAGGCAGAGGTCCCTGGATCAAGTCTAGAGAGCCATATAACCAAGGCTAGAATATTGCTTAGGCAAAGCCTCAGGCATCATTCTGAAGCACTTGTAGCCAATGAGTGAAGTATGAATGAACTAATGGTGTGCTGAGATCTGGGAAGACCACTCCTTCCTTCACTCTCAAGTGTCACAAGAGGCTTACAGTTCAAGGTTTATTCTATTATCATACTTAACAAATTTATTATATGTTGTATCTCACATTGTCTTCAAGAAGATAGGGGCAGTTTACATTGTGGCTTTTGTCCCATTTTATCCTCACAACAACCCTCTGAAATAGGTTGGCTTGACAGATAATGACAGGTTTAAGATTACCTCAAGAGCTTCATGCCCAAGCCAAGATTTGGACTCTTGTTTCATTGGTCCAAGCTCAACACTTTATCTACCCCATAACGCTAATTCTCAAAGACAACAACATGGGGCGTTTTCCATGTGGCATAGAATTTACCAGAATCATTGGGACACACATTTTTGTCAGTTTCTACAGTGGAAATGGATTGGCCTCAATAAACTTACCACAACAAAAGAGGTATTGCAGTGGTCTGATGAAAATAAAATCAGATATGTTGTAGTTCTCAAGTTAGGGATAAGTCAAGTTATTAAAGGCTCCGGTTAGGGTTGTATTAAAGGACCTCCTGCATAATAACTAATAATAATAATAACTAGGTATTTATATACCGCCTTTCTGGTCATCAGATTACTCCTCTGACTTTATTCAAGGTGGTTTGCATAGGCAGGCATTACTGAATCCCTCAAGGGGATTTTTACAATCATAAACGGTTCTCTCTTTCAAGAATCAACAGCATTTCAGAATGGATCTTCCTGGTTTGGTCTCACTTCTGGCCTCCAGTTCTCCCAAGCAGGCTGACAAGCAGCTCCATCTCTCACATGGAGGGCAGCCAAGACACATCTTACTCACACCAAGAGAAGGTGGAATCATTCAGCTCGGCTTTGTCAGTTGCTTCAAGGTCTTGTCATTCTCAGCTGCTCAGGGAGCTGCCGGTGTCCTCGAACTGGTGAACTTCTGATGTTATCTTCGGGCTAATGGAGGTTCTACCCTCTAGACCAGACCTCCTACCCTGCATGGCATACATGCCCTGCAACTGCATGGCATGAGTTTCTGATGTATAGATCTACACCCCATATGCTGTAATAGTTTTATGCTTATTTCCACATGAATCTACTTTTTATTCAGCTTAGGGCACAACCCTAACCTGCAGCGGACCTCCCCAGCCCTGTGCCTGGGGCAAAGGTCCTCGATGGTGCTCCCCCGCGGGCTACTGCCCCCCCAGCAGAAATCCACCCCCCCCCACTCACTTGAGGCTCATGGAGCCTCGTGCGACCTCCACCTGCGTCGGAGACACATCTGTGAGGTTCCCAGACTCTATAAACTGTGCTTCCGGAAAACCGGAAGCCGTATTTTTTTATTATTGCCGCCTTGCAGATAATGAACTTGGAGAGACAAGTCAGGCCAGGAGAATAGATGTTAGATTTGAACTAGGGGCTTCTAAGCTCACCAGTAGCCGCTACATTACACCCACCATTAATTTGGCCTCTCCACCTAGGAAGTTACTTATATCCTTACAGTTATTACATACAAGTACTTTTGGAGCCTCTACTTGGTGGAGTCCTAATTTCTGAATTAAACCTCAGTCCCAGCAGAGGTTGGCTGTCACCTGTTTGCTATGGCACCTGGTCTCTGTTAGCGGCATTGGTGATATCCTCTGTTCTATAGGAGTTCACATCTGATCTTGATGTGAACTGCTTTATTTGCTATGTGCCTATATGTGTTCCATACTGCATCATACATATTGGAAAGTAGTATAATTATATTGGAATTAGACTGTAAACGTGCTAGTATTCTACATATTGCTTACTAATGCAGAGGAATGGAAGTGATTTCCACCTGTTCATTTCTCATAAAAAATGCTAATGAGTAGATTATGCATAAATGTCTTGGGATTTGATGGTAATGGGATGATTGCCATTGACATGTCAAGCCACACATGGTTGGTTTATTGTTTTATGTTTTCTAATCGTCTGTTGGAATAGCGAAGCGGTAAACAGCAGGGGATGATGCAACATAAAACTTTTGTTTTAAAGCTTTCCCTTTCTAAAGGTTATTTGCAGATTTATTTATTTATTTAGATTTCTCATTTAGCTGGATTAGTCTCATTAAACGCACACCTGTTACATTAAAAACAAAACTGAGTATGCTTTAGCCAACTTCTCCAGCCGGTTGGTCCTTTGTTTTGATTGCAGCTTTTATATTAATCCAAATGATGGTTTGCCCAAGTTAAATTTACGAGTTAGACAGACATCCAGGCACTTCTTTACAAATTCATTGACTCCATGGAAAATTCTGGAATGAGGAATGGAAATTGGAAACTTTTATGAGGCAGAAGGTAATATTCAGATAATAACTCTGTGTGTGCATGTGTGTTAGTTAAGAAAAGGAGAAGAGATTTTGATTGGTATCACAAAAATGTATTCTAGTCATCTTAACTTAGCTGAGGCCACACACTGTTTTTCTCAATCATTTGCAGCAGTGCCAAAAACACCTTTTTTGGGCAATGTTCAGACTCCCTTTTAAAAATGTTCAACCACTCATTTAAACTAGAACTGAATGGAAAGTCCTTTTCAGAAATTTTTCAACTGGTGGGGAGTTCTGGTGGGGGGTTTGTGCAACATTGCCACCTAGTTTGTGGTGTTGGAGTTGGTAGTTGCCATATTCATGGTGCTGTTCCCCCCCCCCCCTCAAATTCAGAGCAGCATTGTCCTCACTCTGATTTGGCTTCATTACAAAGCCATGTTAACATGTGACAATGTCATAAAGCATGGAATGGGGCAGGGAAGAAGTGTTGGTTGTGTCTGTAAAGGGGGCACATTCAGCAGCAGAGGTGCCTGCCGAATACTATCTTCTTTCCCAGGCCTGATCCGTCTTCTTGGTTCACTGTGGACTTGCGCCAGCAATATCACTGGTGCAGGTCCTAGACCAATCAGGCCAACATGAGTCTTCCCCAGGGCAAGGGAACAAATGTTCCCTTATCCTGGAGGCATCAACATACCAAAATCCCCCTTCAGGGTACTGTGGATACCACATTGGTGCTGCTGCATTGCCACACAGGGGGTTGGGATGAATTGGGCTCTTTAAGTAGCTGCGCTGGTCCATAGACCACATCCAAAAGCTAAGCATTGTTTTGGTTTGTCTCAATAAATATGTTTCTAGAATGTAACTGGTGAAATATTTGTTTCCTCTAAAACCCCATGAAATCTAACATTCATGAATGCCAAGCATTGCCCAGCTTTGAAGGGTGCTAGACCATACTTCCTGTAGCAGCTTTTGAAAAAGGGGAAATAACCCTCTACCCTTTCCTGTCCAGTTATTTATAAGAGAATGCTGTTTAAAAAAGTAATATCAACTCTTGTGGCATGAGGGTCTTCTCTGTTCCGGAGAAGATAAGAAAGACATTTTGATTGCTCCATTCCTATCTCATAGGCAAGCATCAGGACAGTATGTCAGCATTAAGCCCTATCCACCAAAGAGAGATGACTACTTTTAATCTTGTTGTCCTGGGCATGCCAAGGCTTTCTGTCACGCCATTCTAAAATTCAAGCAGAACAATAGCATATGAAAGTAGAGTCCACTGAAAAGCAAGTTTAAATAAATGTTGCCTTTGTATTGTTATCTTTTATATGACTGACGTTACTTTAGAATTGGTAAATCATGGCACAGTGAAGATGACTGTAAATTACAAAATCATATAACTGCCACCAGCTCTGTTACAGCAATGGAAACATAGATTGTGAATTAATGTGATCATTGTATTGTTTGTTACTAAAGCCAACAGACAATTTCTCAATTAATCTGTCATCTTTCTGTCTTCCTTCCCTGAGTTTAATAGATATAGCTTTGATTGGTTTAAAAAAAAAAAAGTGACACAAACACATCATTCCAAAACTGAGAATACTAATCAAATAGATTGGATTGTCTTAGTTTTTATTTTTCAGTGATATGCAATGATTATTTTTTAATAAGACGATAGAGAGAGAATACATTCTAATGGCCTAGTCCTATCTCATGCTGGCACACCAGCAGGGGACCAGAAGCGATAGCCAGAAGAGATAAAAATTCTAGTTACCTCTCTGACACTGTCTGGTCCCCATGGCCTGCTCTTTTGCTGGCATAGATATGTAATACCACAAGGCGAGTTCCTTCCTTATGTATTTAGGGATAATAGGCCTGTGGTCTTCCTTCCCTCATTCTGCTAGGACAGTCTGTAGTAGAGATCAGCAACTGGATACCCCAAAGTCAAACTGGGCTCCTTTAGTAGGCCCCTTATTTGCCAACCCTTGGGTAAAAGTGATATTGATGGAGTAGTGGCTGCAGCCACAGGATTTGCCAGGAACCCACATAGGTGCTTAGGGGCTTAGCCTGCCCATCCTCTCCTCTTCATCTCCTTCTCAACTAGTAAACCAAGTTGCTCACCGTGGGTCTACAGGTTTCAGAAGAAATGGACCTGCATCTGTAAACAGTTGCATGCAATGGTGTCAGCAAAGTGATTTGAAATAGGCAATTCACTCTTGCAAACTTTCCTTCTTAAATTGTTTTTTAATAGATCCCCCCCAAACAGTATTTTCTATACGTGCCCATTGTAGTGATGTATCATGCCAGTTATAACACCTTTTACGATACAGGTATGAACATTTGCTGGATTTTTTTCCCCCCACTTGTTGAAATTAATAGAAATGCCTTGCCTATTTAGTCTGACAAAGGCACAGAATGAAAAACTGGAAATGCTTTTAGGACAAATAGCAGTTCAGGCAGTAATGAAAAGTGTGCTTTTCTGAAACTGGGATATTAATTGGAAAGTGGTAAGTGGCTGTTGCATCTTTGTCCATCAAATTTTTCATTACTGTCAGGTGAAAATGCTGCACAATGATGAAAGCGTGTGATTTCTTTCTGAAACTCACTTTGAGTTCTGTTTTCTTTGAGAGCGAAGAGAGAGTGAAAAGACTTCTTCTAATTATATTATTACCATTACACGGTACACAGTGCTTTTCAGAGTGTGGTAAGCAAAAGAAAAGAAAAGAAGCTAGCTTCCTGCATCCGTGAGTTTGCAGCCAAAAATTGACAGTGGAGAAGACAATAAAGGAAAGGGGAGGCCAAGGTAACAAGCACTGAATGCAACTGCACATAATGAGACTTTATGTCATTTGGAATTGAGGAGTAATGGGTTAAGCTGAAGGTCTGGGAATTGGTAACCAGATCTGATTCCCAAAGGGCTCTTGTGTCTAATGACACTAACAAAGTGTGCAAATGACAGGCTCATAGTTTTTTTAGTGCTTGTGATATTAATTTATGAGGTGAGCACCTGGACACTGAAACCCTGATTACTTTTGTAATTAAGGAGATGTGTTTTGCATTCCTATTCTCTCCCCCAAATGAGAGTTTTTTGTCCTTAGAAAAGTGAAGTTGTGGAAGTGGGGGGATTCAGATTGGGGATCACAGTAAGAGTAGGTTTAAAGATCCCTTCCTCTGCTATGGGTCTGATGGGAGGAGGGACAGACTGGCCATTATTTAACAGGCTGCGATGCTGTACATGCTTATACAGAAGTAAGTTCCATTGAACAGAGTGGAACTTCCTTCTGAGTAAATGTGCTTAGGATTGTGTTGTAAGAAAACCTCAAGTGCTTGTTTGCAAAGCATGTGCTATAATGTGTAGTTTCACCCTTAGAACAATGGACAGTGCTTTGTTGCTTGAAAATTTAGGAAGGGAGAAGCCTGCACTTATCTCTCAGTGTTCTGGTCAATGACTACAAAGGCAGTGCGATGGCTGACAAGCAACCAACAATTACTTGTTTAAGGTATTTGTGTTAACATTTACAAACTGTCTAATCCTGGGCCAGCTAATTATGTCTCAATCCACATCAACTTGCATCTAACTCTGCATATGATTGCACGGAGAATTACATTTACCTTAAACCAGGGGTGTCCAAACTTTTTGGCAGGAGGGCCACATCATCTCTCTGACACTGTGTCAGGGGCTAGGGAAAAAAAAGAATTAATTTACCTTTCAAATTTGAATAAATTTACATAAATGAATGTATTAGAGCTGGAACTGATATGAATGAATGAAAGTCTTGCAATAGCTCAAGGCCTATAAGAGGCCTTGCACAAAGCAAGTCCAGCCTTTCCTTTGCTGCCGCTGCTGCATCACAGATGTGAAACAGCAAGCAGTGGAGGGAGCCCTCATCCCACAGCTCATGCAAGAGGTCGAACAGTTGGCTGTCACACTGAGAGCATTGCATCAGGCCAGCACAGGCTCCAGCAAGTCTCCAGAGGGCAGAGGCTCATTGGAGACTGGGGACTCACTGAGGGCCAGATTGGGAGTCCTCAAGGGCCGCAAGTGGCCCCAGGGCCGGGGTTTAGGCACCCCTGCCTTAAACAGATGTATGTAAACTTGTGCTGTTTGGCACTGAATAATTAATATTTGGTCACCCTGCCGGATACCCTTCAGTCACCCATCATGATGGGATTTAATTCCAGTCATGCGGAATAAAAATTAATCTGATTTTAACATTTTTCCACTTTGATATGTTTAAGTGGAGGGAGTTCTACATAAATCTCTAGATAAAATATTCAGTTATATGAATTCCTGACTTCAACATTTTCTGGACTCACTCTGTTGTTCTCTTTAGTGGAGATTAAAAAACAACCACCACAATCACCAGGTCCCATGAGAATATGCTGCTGAGATTAACAGCCCAGTCCTATCTTGGCCTTCTGCTAACGGAACTCATGTTCCGTCAATGGAAGGCCCAGGCCACTGGTGCTACAGCCACAGTGATGGGGCATGCAGTGGGACTGACAACACAAATGGCTGGTGTCTGCATAAACCACCAGACGGCCAAGCCACCAGTGCCAATACGTTGGCAGCAAGGGCCATCAATGGGGAGAGGGAGGGACAGAGATCAGGGCAAGCCAGGGGCATGTTGGGGTAAAACAGGGAGCGTGTATTGGCGGTAGGGATGGTGCTGATATCCAGTGCCCCTTCCAGGCCTTGATGTGCCCCTTGGGCCAGCTTGGACTTATGCCAGCCAAGGGTTTGGTGCATATCTTAGCAGGCCCATTGGGGACTGCAGAGTAGGTCAGTAAAAAAATCCTTACTTCTTTTTACTTACCTCTCTGCCACGGCATGACCTTCTACCAGCCTCTGAATGGTATGGGCCAGTTGAGGGTAGGATTGGACTGTAAGGGCACAATCCTAACCTCTTCGGTGCCAATGGGACGTGTTGCATCCTACAGTTGGATGTCACTCACGGAGGCCTCCTCAAAGTCAGGGAATGTTTGTTCCCTTACCTCAGAGCTGCATTGCCCTTATGTCAGTGCTGGAAAGCACTGACTTAAAGGGTTAGGATTGTGCCCTAAATTACCTTTGCAATCTCTAACATGTGCTGTGAGCTATGGGGCTATTGCCAAGTTCTGTGTTCCTTGCATGATTGGAGAAAAAATAAATGCATACTTTTTGCAAAGGCTGTAGTCCTTCCCCTCAAACCCACTCTTTTTTGCTTCTGCATTTTCTTCTACATAATTTTCAAAGTATGCCTGACAATTTAATAACATTGTGCTCCATAATATGACTGAAGTGGTGAATTGAGTTCTGCAGGTGTACAGCCTGATCACTGCAGCCTTCAGCCACCCTGACTAATTCAGTATTTTTTTGCCCAGATAAGGACTGAAAGAAGAAAATCCAGGTCATCTTGAAAATTTACTTCATGAATATTATACATGCAATCGGAACAACAAGAACAGAAGTGGCCTGTAATATTAGTTTGTGAGATTGTGAATATTATTTTCTCCCTGTCTTAAAAATTCTTCTCTTATATTCTAATATTGAATGCATGAGGGGCCCAATTCTATCCAAATTTACAACATTGATGTGTCAGTACCAACAAGGCATATGCAGCATCCTGCGGTGGGAGGGGAGGAGTCATGGAGACCTCCTCAAGGTTTGTTTCTTTATCTCAGGGCTGGAAAGTTGGATAATGTTGGACCCTTAGATATTTGTGTAATTTGAGCTAAATTATTTTTAAAAGAACAGGAATTTAATGGAGGATAGGTTTTTCAGTGAGTATTAACTACATGGAACCTCCATCTTCAGATAGTGGGGACAAAAATGAACTGGGGAATGGTCTCTGTCCAGCTTCCTGGAAGTGCTTGGCTGACCACTGTTAGGAAACAGGACACGAAGATGGATGACTCTTAATCTGATACTGCATAGATTTTCTTGTGTCCTACTCATGTTCTTAGTCTCATGGTGTAGCTAAGGAAGTGTGAGTGGGCAAGCAGACGGCCAGTGGCAGAAGGAACAGGTGACAATGGGCCAGGGTCAGCTAACGGGTTGCAGTCAAGCAGAGGACAAAAGGCAGAAGATGTAGTCAAGGCTAGACTGGAGTCAAGCACCAAAAGAATAAGAGATGAAGAAAGCAAAGGCCAGCAAGGCAGGTCTAGGGAAGTCCAAGCCAATCTGCATCAGATGCTCAGGCTGCCAAGCTGACCAAGATGCAGTGTTTTCATAGAGTCCAGGAGCCCATTCATTTTATGCAGCTTTCATGGATTGCACCCCAGAGGGTGCTGTTGACCCATGTTATTTTCATCCCTCTAATTTGCTAATGAACCAGAATGTGGGTAAGGCACTGAAGACTGACTACTGGGAAACCTAGAAAATCATGCTAGTTTTTCACTTACATTAAGTTCCCTTAAGTCTGTGGAAGACAGCAGGAGGAACTTATGTATTCACTAAGTATCATGCATATCATTTTGGAAAGCTGCACCATATCAGAGTGCAAGGTGTGAGAACTGAATGTTTGAACATTTGGTCATGTAAAATCCTCTCCGCCCATTCAAAAATTAACATGTCAGGAAGAAAATTCTAGCCGAGTAGCTTCCCCTGATGTGTGAGTTCTGTAGGGAGCATTTTATGCAGTCATTCATGCCACTTGCAACTGGAAATGGTACATCCAATAACAGAGCCATCATGTGGGATTTCTGTTTTGTTTTATCTCTTTCTTCAGAGAATATATTCACATTTGTTCTTACAATTACAAGTCTCTAGATTCAACACACAGTTTGAATGATAGAGGAGGAGCCACCCTTTCTTTAATCCTAAATTTCTCTAAAGCTGATCCATCCCAGCTATTTTAGTCACACATAGAAGGGACTAATACACACAATAACCTCATTTGAACTCCCTACACAGCTTGACGTTTCTGCTTTTAGCATAATAAAACCTTGCCGTCTTTGCCAACAATTCCAAGTTTGTAAGGATTTACCAATCAGAACCTTTATTTCACACATTTTTTTAATTGTCTAGAAAAGCATGCTATGAGGATAATATCCCACTCCTTCCTTGTGACAATACAATCAACATGATTGCACACTATGCTTCAGTCTAAGGAAAATGTTGGCTTAATGTAATCTCTTAATTATATTTCTGTCATTAATTCAGCATTCATGCATTAAGCGTAAAATATTCTGTTTGAAGAAGAACAATGCTGGCTTGCAGAGAACATTTGGCAACTTTAATGAAACTTCCCCATCCCATCTCAGTTCAAATAGCATCAGGACGTCTGATGTTGGTGAATGCTCAATAGCAAGAATTTGGTGTTTTCAAACTGTTGTCTCAGTGGTGTGTGGTGTGGTGTGTGAGCATTTTTCTTCTTGTAACAACTTCACTTCATTTTTCCTCCTCCCCAAAGGGGGCATGTGCTGCTTTTAAAAATTTTTCCTGGAATCTATGGAAGTATCCTTACATTGATTTGATTTTAAACCATTGTGTACTGTGATGAATCCCCGTGTCTCCCCAAATCCCCCTATTTCTGTGCATTTTGTGACTCTTCTCCTGTGTTTGGGGCAGTTTTGGCTCTCCATCAGCATCTGTGGATTCGGCTGGTGGGAGCAGCTGGCTTGCAGCCCTTATCTGCTTATTTTGCAAAATGCCATAAGCCACAAGGGGGAGAAAAGCCATTTGAGTCAGAATCCCTGCCAGCATCAGGAAAGGACATGCTGATTGGCTCATGTTCCTGCCAGTTCTCCTCCTTGTAAGGACTTGTGTTAATTTGTCCTGTTTCCAGTCCTTCCAGCAAGCATACAAAGTCTCCTGTTCAACTTGCAGTCGTCCAGTTTACTACCCAATGCATGAGAACCAACACCATCTGCAGGCATCAATGATTATTGCATCTTTTAGAAACCCTCTTTGTTTTTCTGCCTAGCTTTTTTCTTCTTTATTCTCCCTTCTTGCCCATTTTGTTTATCCCTTTTTTGTTAGAACTTTAATAAACTGCTTATACAGGGGGCCCCCCATATCTGCAGGTCCCATATCGGTAGATTCAGTTATCTGCAGATCCTGTCCAGTCATGTGTGGATCAGGTCCAGCTCAGTCTGAGCCCGGCAGAGGCCGTGGATGGATGCTCATGGCCTCTGCTGAGCTCAGAAGTCCCTCCGGAGGCAAGGGGAGCAGAGCTTCCCTTGCCTCCAGAGGGGGTGTCCCCAGACCGCAAGGACAGGTTTTCGCTCATAACTGTGGTTTTGGCTATCTGCGGGGGTGGGGGAGTTCCAGAACGGAACCCCTGCAGATAAGGGGGCATGTCTGTATTTTAATCCTGGGTTTGCCTTGTCCCTGGTAGAAGAAATACAGTGAATTGTCACATCTCCACACTCTACTCTGCAGGCACTACGGTGAGAGTGATTTTGATGTTGCATGCTAAGGGGGACAAGCAGATGGCCCAAGAGGTGGAAGTAAAGCTTTTTTCTTACTTACCTCCTCTTAGGTTGCCTGACTGTCAATGAGTCTCCTTGGACCTACACCATATTTTTGCTGGTGTACATCTGTGGAAGCTCAAGGGGTGATTTGGGGTGGGGAAAGGGGGATAGGATCGCAGTGTGCATCGCCGCCACCAAGATCCTCCCCACCCCTGAACCATCCCCTGCCTGGCCTGCTCCCCACCCCAAACCCACCTATAATCTTCCCCATGATCCTCCTCTCCCTGCTGCCAGCCTACCTTCTCTGGTGGGGCATCTGGTAGCCATTGTCATATGCACAGGGCCTCTGGCATTTGCACTGGTGGCTTCCACAGCAGTCCAGCTTTCATGCTACCAGTATAGGGCTTACAGTGACAGATCACAGGATCCACCACCATAAGCCCTGGGTAGAATTCGAGTGCAGTTCACAGTGTTCTCTTAAGTGGAGCTAGCTGTTGTGCCCTACAGACAAATCACACATCCACAGAAGAAAACACAGAATGAACTTTATGCAAGATGGGCAACTGGTCAAGCAATCCAGATTGCTAGTTGAAGTTCAATAGACTGCCAAGCCAATCCCAGTGTAATGGAGAGTGTGACTTACTTTAATGCAATGGTGCAGCCATTTTCCACAGACCAAGTCCATTCTGTTGCAACTTTTCAGACTTTTCTGGGTTTAACTTTTGGTTCAGCATAGTAGCTCTTCTGTATAGTATATATACATATGCTTCTGTATAGCAGTTGCTTTGTGATATTTGAAAATCAGTTTTTGGATCTGAAGAAAACTGCATTGTATCAATTTTAAAATGTAATAAATTCAGTGAATTTGAATGTCTGTAAATGCAAAGCATTTTCTAATGCACTGAAGACATTTCTTCAGGGCCAGTCATTCCAACTGCCGGGGAGAAGGCATTTTGATGAGGTGCTTGGCTTCCAGAAGGCCTTGTTGCTGGGGTGACACAATCAATAGAAGCACTGGGCAGGAGAGTCAGTTAGGAGAAGAGAGTAACAGAGACAAGCGGCAAAGCCTGACTGCATTCACCAAATCTGATTGGCCTGTAGCAGCTTGAACCAGGGCTCAAACCAGTGACAACACCTTTAATACCTAGTCAACTGTCCAGCTCTGGAGTCATCTAACTGGCCACACGAGCCCTGACCCTGGCAAGAATCCAGTGATGCTCTGCCTGGCCACGCCAAAAGCAATGGAGAGAGAAAAGTATGCCTTGTGGATTTCCCAGAGGCAGCTGGTAAGCAACTGTGGGAAACAAGATGCTAGACTGAATGGGCCTTTGGCCTGATCCAGCAGGGCTTTTCTTATGTACTGATGGGCAAAGCATACCATCTGGCTTTTCAGGTCAATTGACCCCAAAACTCAGATAAATAGATAGACTGTCTACTAAATATCTACTAATCAAAAAACAAGTATCAATGTTTGGTGGAGTTTTCTAACATCATCGAGTGCCCAGTGACTTCATTGGGGACATGATGGGCCCTAGAGGCTTCTGTCACAACTTTCCTGATCTGGACTGAACCTTCCCCAGGATTCACCTTCTCAGAGTAGCTGGGACAAGGGAGACAATCAGGGAAAGTTGTGGTAGACATTTTGGTTTTTAGGATCCTTTGCACACCAAATGTCATCATTGGACATGCAGATCTACAGGTCTCTGAAAAAAAAATCAAGCTACTACCAGTCATTCTGTAAATTTTTGACCCTTTGGTCATCTGAGTCAGCAGACTCCCAGCATCTCATCTTGGGAGCCAGGATTTCCAGAAACAGCCTTCTTTAACTGAAGCAATTTATAGAGGGATGAGACATGCTCTTCGTTAAGAAAACTTTGGTGAGCTACCAAATATATTTTTGTGGTTTCATTGTTCAGATGCCTTGGGGGTAATAAAATGGCTAATGACTACCCTACCTTGCTAATGAAATCCCTACCTTGCTAATGGTAGCTCCATACTAGAGAGAAGTATTACAAAATTCTAAGATTACAAAATCATCTAAGCGACTAAGATGATTACGGGGCTGGGGCACCTTCCTTATGAGGAAAAGCTACGGCGTTTGGGCCTCTTCAGCCTAGAAAAGAGACGCTTGAGGGGGGACATGATTGAGACATACAAAATTATGCAGGGGATGGACAGAGTGGATAGGGAGATGCTCTTTACACTCTCACATAATACCAGAACCAGGGGACATCCACTAAAATTGAGTGTTGGGAGAGTTAGGACAGACAAAAGAAAATATTTCTTTACTCAGCGCGTGGTCGGTCTGTGGAACTCCTTGCCACAGGATGTGGTGCTGGCGTCTAGCCTAGACGCCTTTAAAAGGGGATTGGACAAGTTTCTGGAGGAAAAATCCATTATGGGGTACAAGCCATGATGTGTATGCGCAACCTCCTGATTTTAGGAATGGGTTAAGTCAGAATGCCAGATGTAGGGGAGGGCACCAGGATGAGGTCTCTTGTTATCTGGTGTGCTCCCTGGGGCATTTGGTGGGCCGCTGTGAGATACAGGAAGCTGGACTAGATGGGCCTATGGCCTGATCCAGTGGGGCTGTTCTTATGTTCTTATGTTCTTAAAATTCATTCAGACATTTTCTATTCTTGTGAGATTCATGGACGATGGATGGATGATAAGCGTGCAAGTGGAGCACAGAGACCTTGTGAACCAAAGTTGAAATTAGTGCTTCAGAGAAAGAAGCTTCCAGAACCAACTTCTCTGCTCCTTGGTTACTTCCTGTCTTGCTTGGGAACTCTGAGTGATCAGCTTCATATTTACCTAAATATCCTTGCTTAACTTTGCTTCTAAAGGACAGAAGTCTTGTGAAGGTGATCAGAAGAATTGTCTTCCCTCTTATCCTTTGTATCATGTTGAAACCCACAAGGCATTACTTGCAAGGAAACTGTTGATCTGACATGGTGCTGGCATACAAAATGTAAGGGCCTCAGATACTTGTTAGGTGATTTTGTGTGTTCATAACTCTGTGTGTACCCTACAGAGTACAAAAAAGGGTATATATTGAAGCTGTTCTGTCAAGGCATCTGCACACTGGCAGTATATATACAGGACCCTTATCTGCGTGCATGTGTACCTGCAATTGTGGGCTGATTTCCTGCAAAAGCCGAGACAACTCTTGGAGCAGTGTAATGTAGATCTGAATCATTGCTGTAATCACATTAAGCCAATTACAACTCTACTTGCTTATTCCGTCACTGCTTTTTGCATAGATATGATGATAATATTCTCAAACCTGCTGCCTGTTTGGGTTGTTTATCTGCAACTGTAGATACGCTTTGGAAGTTTTGCATTGGAAATAGAAAATCTCCAATATTCATGCCACCCATGATCAGGATGAGGTAGCAAAACAATAGTCAAGGGTTGGTTGAGTGATTGTTTTGAGTAGCCTAAAGTCATGCAATGCACTTAGTTTCACCTCTTGCTTGAAACATTGCAATGTTTCAAGCAAGCTTGCAATGCACTTTGTTTCACCTCTCTGATTGTGCTATAGTGTCCATACTATGGTCTAGATCAGGGGCCTCCAAACCCTGGCCCGGGGGCCATATGTGGCCTGTGGCAAGCCTGTATCCGGCCCATGGCCAGCCTCTTGTCCCCTGAAAGCCTCTGGCCCACTTGGCCGGACATGGCTGGAACTGTGCTCTGGTTGCGTCTGGAGGGTTGCATCTGGTCTAACGGGCCGGAGAGGTTGAATGAATGAGCCCATTCATTCATTTATTCACTCATCTAAGTTCCATCTCTGATTTATTTATATACATTTTATATTTAATTTTTTTCCCCTGGCCCAATATTTGATGCGGCCCTCTGGCCAAAAAGTTGACCTCTGACCAGGAGACCCCTGGTCTAGATTACAGGTTGAGTCTCATTATTCATGAGGGTTCCATTCCAAGTACTCACATGGATAGCAAAAAACGCACTATAGCAAATCAATTTAAAAAACAAAGTTTCTTTGTTCTGGTGATTTAAAAACAGCCTTGCTGACCTTTTGAAATGCACACAGAGGCCATCAGTCTCTCTCCAGGCGCTTAGGCTTCACTAGGAGGCAGCAAGTCCTCCCTTCACCAGGAGCCCCAGCAAGGGTGATAATTGCTACCATTTAGCCTTCTTTCACCTGCTCGGGGAAGTGAGGAGTGATCGGTTTTTCAGAACGGTTTTTGTTGGAAGTTTTTTCAAGCCATGGTTTCTTTGGTACTGAATCAAGGAGGGAGTGGACTGTGTAATGCAGCTCTGTTGGTGTCCATCCTTAAAGACTCTGAACAACCTTATATGGAAGGAAAGTAGAGTTACTGCCAGGGCCCAGTTGGGTCTGATGTGAATGGCAAGATCAAAGCAAACTGGCTGTTGCATTTCAGAGCATGCAGCCAAGGCTCAAAAGGACCAGAGGCAAATGGCCTGGTCTCTGTGTGACAAGTTAATGGCCAGCATTGGACAAACAGAAATCCAACATCTTGAAGCAGATAACAGAGTTTCAGGCAGGCTGATGGTCACATTATAGGTAGAAAGCAAGGTGAGAGGTGTTTTCAAGCACCTGGGGAGCTAGGTCCACAGGGGTTCTATGTAAAACCCCTAGGAGCCCTGCTTTTTTCCCAGGTCACGTGACTTTTTCTGGGCTAGCTGACTAGAATTCCTCTCCCAGTGACTGTCAGAATGTTGCAGAGCAACAGAGCTTTAACTCAGCCAGTTCTTCTCATGAGCTGCTACGGTGACACACAAAGCAAGGTGCATCATATGAGCCCTGTTGTTGTAGTACACAGTTTGAGACCCTTGGTGTCTTGGCATGTTTGCCTTTTTTTAAAAAAAAGGGGAAGAGTGTTCAGCAACTTTGGAACTAGTTTCCATGACTGCAAGTTGATCTAGTTTGCACAGAAAATTCAATGCAGAGAGCAGCTGACAGCAAAGTGAAGAGGTCATCCAATAAAGACTTGCCCTGCTGGATCAGACCAAGGGCCATCAAATTCTTCACTGTCTCTTTCCACTGGTGGCCAGCTAGATTTCTCTGGAAGCTAACAAGCAGGACATGGAATACAATGGCTGCCCTAAGTTCCTTGTCACTAGTGTCTGATAAACAGTTATACTGTCTAGAAATAGTCTGGCGCCAAAATTCCCTCATGAAGGCCCTAAAGTGACAGTAGAAAATTATTACTTTCCTATAAAAACACCTCCTCAGAACTCTTGCTGATCAATCTAAGGGCCTTGTCAACCTTTTTCAGGAAGTCTTCTGACATAATGTTTTAAGACATTGTTGACAGAAGTGGTTCCACATGTCATTTCTGTCTCTGAAATGAAACCTGTCTACATCCAAGAAAAACCTAGGAACTGCCAAGTCATTTCTGAGTTCTTACCATCCATGGGACTTCCTTAGAAGCAGACCTCTTTAAAAATAATGTGTTTGCCCTCAAAGAGGAACACCCTACCTAGAATTTCTGCTGAAGGTGTTGCCTAAGCAAAAGGAACCCTTAGGTGAAACTACTGAGGAATTTCAAGGGAAGGCAACATTTCTAGAAGATTGGTAACATTTCCCAGGGAAAGAGATCCGTAATATCCTACCCAAATCAGGCAGGTACTCCTTCTGGGAGAAATCTTTTGCAGCTTTTGATAATTGGAGAACACTGTGCCAATCCTGTTTCTTTTGCATATTTTTATGCACTCATCACTTCTAACATTGATTCTCACAGATTTAAAATATGCCTTCCAGCAAGGCTTCTTTTCCATTTAGCTTTTCCTCCCTAAGTTTCCTATTGGCTTCAGTTCCTGCTTAGCTTTTCTGGTTTTTCTGTTACTGGTTTTTGTTGAGTTTAATTGCTTAGTGCTGCCATCACTGCTTTTATTGTTTTTACTGTTGTGTTTTATTTGCTGGTTTTTTCCCCTATTTTTGTTGTATTCATATTTTTAGTGTATAGAGTGGGTTGTAAGCCACCTTAGGTGTTCTGGTTACAGGAAGAGAAGCAGGATAGAAATGCTTAAAAATAAATAAATTTCCTTAGGTGTAGAACTAACTCACCATTTCCTTGTGAAAGGAGAACAGCATTGTTCTTTACTCCTCCTGTTTCCCTTAGATCAGTGGTTCTCTTGAAGGACGTGAGAGATTGCTCCTGGAAAACATTGTTATGTATGCAATGTTTGACCCAATTTGGAAAATAAAATTTCTTATTGGCTCTTCTGCATGTGTATTTAAATGGAACGTGGCTTGATCTTGCAATATGTCTCAATATCTCATATCTTGGAGATCGGATAAATATGTTTGATCTTAGCTATAATTTTGAAAGTGAGCAGACTGCCAGCATCAGAACCAGTTTTACCAAAACAAACCAACCAACGCTGTAAGACAGTGAGCTTATTTGACCAATGGCAGACATTTGTATGAATGTCATTTTCATGTCATGTCATGTTCATGGATACAATATGAATGAATGAATATTGTAAATTATAGCAGGGAACCTTTTGTAGTTTCAAAAATTTGTGGCAGAACCATTATCCACTTGTCACTTATGATCCTGTATCCCTTTGACATGTCTGCATCTCTCTACCTGACATATGTACTTTTTCATGGATTTCAAAATGAGATTCCTCATATACATGCCACACAACACAGTCTAGAGAAAGTGAGGCACACCTGAGGGCTAAGCTACATGTACCATTATAAGATTAGCCCTGTGGGCCTTAGTTTTTCTTTAGCCAGTAGAATTCAGATCAGGGTATGGTGGGAGTAGGTAAACTTTAACCATACTCATTCCAATGGTCAGCATCAATGGAAGACCTTGACTTGGTTGCTGTTTAGTCTGGAACAGCACTAATTGGCACCAATGGATCTTTTTCCCAGAGTCAACAGCAACTGGATTGAGCTCCACACAGATCAGGACCATAAGCGGGTATGGTTAAAGCTTCCTGATTGTGATCTGTGGAAGTTCCTGACTGGTTGCTGTTGACTAATGAAACAATGACTCCATCAGAGTTAATTATGTTTGAAACGCCACATATAGTTAGTGACATTTCCCATTAAGTTCGGTTGTAATCAGTGGGAGCAGTGTCCTGCAGCCAAGAATGCTGTTAGCTATTCTGAATAAATGTATGCATCTCAGAGCTCTCCTCCATGCGGCTCTGTGTTCATCTCCTCCCTGCCAGTTGTCTTTTTTCTTTCTCAGACCCTTCTGGGTCCTCTGCTCCAAAGTGTCTCTTCCTTCCCCTTGCTTACGCCGCCCTCCTTCCCTAGAACTTTTTGCTTGCCTGTGCGCCCCCCCCCCCCATTTCACAATAACATAGCCAACAGGAACCTGGAAGCCAATCACTGTCAGCAACCAGTAACACCCCTCGATGCGCCCTGAGGCAAAAGTCCAGGATGTTACCCCCGCACCACGCCGCACACTATACTTGCTGAGCACAATGGGAAAATGGGAAACCAGAAGTACTAATGAAGTGCCTTCATTATCTGTGAGACATACAGACTGTTTTGCTCATCAGAAATGAATGAAATACCTAGCAATCATCTGTGGGAACAGTCCACTGGTATGTTCTCTTGAGCAAATCGGGAAACTTTTTAAAATACTCCAATAGATAATGTCAGCAATATTCTTGTTTCTTTCAATGAACTCCTTTCTAATGTATTCTTTTCTTTCTTTTGTCCTTTCTTTTACATGCTTTCCTTGGTATAGCCGACCATTTAGGAATTGAATTCATGGGTAAGCTTTTACTTTTATTTTCATGTTGATATTAACATTTTCAAAAGACTGTTGTGTCACATAGTGTGGAAGAATTTTTAGCACTGTGCAATGGTTCTAAGCATGGTCATGACCTGTCATGATGAAATATTAAAACAGCTGTGTTTTACACAAAAATTTTAACTTAAGTTTCATGAAAACATACCAGAAAATGAGGGGGAAACCATATCTTCCTCCTTGCAGATCCAAATGCTACTTGGGGAGGGTGGTTTTGAGCTGGAAAAGGACCAGAGTGAAATGGGATAATGGCTTCTCTGTGCATGCCTTTCTTCTCTTCCAATATTTGGGCTAAAGAAAAAGTGGAAGAAAAAATTGTGCAACTCTGTTTAATGCATATTTTTTGAACCTTGGAAAATCCTTTTGAAGATAATGAGAAACGTTGGCACTAAAAATTCTTTAATTTTACATAGTAGGATGGCTGAAACTCAGCATGCCCTTTAAGATAGAGGTGTGTTCTAGAAAATGTATCCGCTTCAGGGAAAGACATCCCCATGCACTAAGGAAGTGACAAGTAGAAGTGAAAGAGAGTTGAGAGCTGTGATAGATGACTATGCGTTTGTTCCATGAAATTATGTTACTGTTAGGAGGATTTCTGAGCAGTCCTTATTCACAAGGAACAGCAGATGATGTTGGGGCTGATATTTGTTTGGGTGGGGCTTGAAGTACAAACCCTCCCACTTGGAAAGGCATGCGCCATTAGGTCTGGGACTGACTCAAAGTGGGGTTCACAATACACTCCACTACTACCACCCATTTCTCAGCTTTGTCAGCAGCTCTCCCAACACCTCTGCAGTGCAGAAGGGGATAACCAATAGTGGGCAGGACTCCCAGATTGGTCCCTGTCTCGGAGCCTTCCCTGCTGCTGGCTATTCATTTCCCCCTCACAGAGATCAGGATTTACGGCTGGAGAAGAGGGTCAGGGTAGAGAGTAGCAGAATAGGAGTGTGTGCAATAGCAATTTGAGTTTTTGAGACTTCCTTTTCAACGGTCAAAAAAAACCTCTTCAAGTTTTTCCTAGCATTCCAAGGAAAAACATGAAAAACCCAAATGGTTTTTGATGTCAGCTAGGGGCAAGGAGTTTTACACATCACAAGTAAAAAGATATAGAAATCCCTCCAACATGCTTGCAAATCTAACCAACAAACAAACTGATGGAAGAAAAGCCTCCCTTGATTTGTTCAGCAGAAGAAATGAGATCTAAAATGGTTGCTCAAGGTTTGCGGTTGTTCTTATGATTTGAAATGGACTCAGTATTGTTGGCACATGGGGGAAAAAATGGACAGTGGTATTCCAAGTATGTTTTTTGACCTTTGGCTTTTGACTTTTGGTTTTACTTATAACGCTAGACTCTCCAATTCCTGCATTATGCTAGAGAAAACAGCCCAAGATGCCTCTTACATTGTTGCCCCAATCCTGTTCTCCATCAGGTAATGCAATGCAGCCATGCCATGGAGGTGCGCGGTGCATACTATGGTTGGGGATGACGACTATCAGATGATCTCCTTGATGTAAGGGAACTTTTGTTCCCTTACCTTTGGGTAGGCCCTCTGGTGATCTATGGGTTTTCTCAGACCTATGCCAGCTATAGAGCTGTTGTAAGTCAAAGAAGAGGAAGGAGGCAACTTGGGCCAAATTTTTTTGGGGGGAGGGGGATGAGATCTGGCATCCATGTTTGCTGCTGAGATTCACTGCTTCTGGCCTGCTCTCCATCTCCTGCCCTCCCCCTAATCTGCCCAGTTACTTCCTCTGCTCCCTCCCCCACCCACAGCATGCCTCCTTCACCTTCTTTCCCAGGTTGGCTCATTGTTTGCAACAGTGGCTGAGCAGCATACAACAGCAGCTGGCATTTCATACTGCCTTAAAGCAGGTTGTGCTGCCAGAAAGCGAATTCCAGCAAGGTGGGTGGCAATTGGGCTGTGTAACCCTAATACAAAGACTGTATTTGAACTATGTAAGCAAGCAAACGGGCAAGCTACAGAGACAACAAATGAATATCATGAGAGGCTTTAGCCACTTAGCAACAAGCAAAGCATCATCATGCAGCATTACTGTTTGGCCCAGCTGGGAAAGCACAGGCTTTGTAACAGTGATACCAGACTGTGGCTGCAATCTTAATCACACTTACTAGGGAGTAAGCCTCATTGAACACAATGAGACTTACTTCTGAGTAAACATGCTTAGGATTGTGTTGTAAGGCTACAATCCTATCACACTTTGCTGAGAGTAAGCCCCATCAAACACAACAGGGCTTACTTCTGAGTAGACATGCTTAGGATTGTACCCAAACAGAAGTACTAGATCTTGCATGCTCCATGGTAGCAATTGAATGCAAATGGCTACCACTGAAAAGTCTGTAGGAAACAAGATTGATAAGTTGCAGGCTAGTACATCTCACTGTGTTGAAAGGGGCTTAGTTCATAGGTTACAGCCCAAAACAAGTAACTCAAGTACCTGGGATGTGACCAAAGCTGAAACAGTTAGGAAAGGATGTTCCTGCTTCTTCTGTGATGGCTAAAACACACTCTCTAAAGTCTTTAGAGACACACAAGTGTCTCTAAAACACACTTGTCCTGTAAAAGAAAAAGTCAGCAAAAAATAGGGCAGGGAGAATCATTTTGCTAAAGCATGTGGAATGAAGCAAAAGCTGCAAGTGGAACAAACAAGCCAAAGCCCCAAGTAAATCAAATAAACCAAGAGCTGGGCAATGAAGAGGATTACAATTTTGGAATAAAAGCAAAAAGGAAAAATGCTCAAAGAGGTGCAGACAGCTGTATACATGGGAGGCACTGAAGTATAATCATGTGTGGGTACACCTACAAAATAGCACTGTAACTATAAAAACTATAACTGAGGCCGCAATCCTAACCAACTTTTCGGCACTGGCATAGCTGTGCCAGTGTGGCATGTGCTGCATCCTGCAGTTGGGGGGCAGTTACGGATGCCTGCTCAAGGTAAGGCAATATTTGTTCCCTTACCTCAGAGTCGTATTGCCCTTACCTCAGTGCTTGAAAGTTGGTTAGGATTGTGCTCTAAAACTATTAAAACTCTAGCTAAAACAGCATATGAGGGCCTAGAGCAATATCCAGCACTTGGACACACAACAGCATAGAGTGCGTCCGAGGTATCCTCAGGGGATCTGTTCCAGGATACCTTCCCACCCCCGCAGATATTGAATTCCATGAATAATGGACGGATAACAAATCCACAGGGGGCCAGGGTGGCCCAGGGTTGCAGCACTGCTCGAACATACCTGGGGGCTGTGTGTGGCTTTCCCACATCTCAGAAGGCCTCCTGGATGCAACCAGAAGGCACTTCCTGTTGTGTTTGGGAGGTCCTTTGAGGCCCTCCAGCTGTGGGCACAGCATCCACGGATAGCCAAATCCTGCAGATAAGAAGGGTCCAGCGTATTAGTCCAAGGAGAAAGTAAAAATTAAAGGCAAATTCCATACTGTGGTTAACATGAAGTTCACACAGGTTTTTGGGTAGCTGAAGGAAATTGAGGTTCCCTCTTAAGTTATGAAATAGCCAGTGATCTGAACATGATGCAGGCTGTCATCAAAGTAAACAACATGGTGAAAGAATTATGCAAAGAGTCAGATTTCAAGTCTGGGAAAGTCCAAGATGTAAAAATTAAAACACACATACATGAATATGTGAAGCCAGTCAGAAACAAATACTATTCCCTATTAGAGGGGGAAAAAAGAGGTGATAAAGATTAGAAGCTCTAGAGATCATAGAGCTGACTCAAGGACCAGGGATCAGTCACATATGACCCAATCTGATCTGGGGACAGTGCTTTGGATGCAGGGCTGTGGAGAGGCTGGGCAAGAAGAATGAGAAGAGGAAATACCTCAGTGTCAACTGCTGCATGGTCCTAGATGGGACTACTCAGAGCTATACCAGCTCTGAGGAGCCTGCTGGGGATGTCTGGCTGGGACAGAGCTTCAGAATCTGGCAGCATCTGGCTCCTCCTCATCCTGTCCCATCCCAATCCCTGTCCCTTTCCTGCCTTTCTACTGGCGGGGTTAAGAACATAAGAACAGCCCCACTGGATCAGGCCATAGGCCCATCTAGTCCAGCTTCCTGTATCTCACAGCGGCCCACCAAATGCCCCAGGGAGCACACCAGATAACAAGAGACCTCATCCTGGTGCCCTCCCTTGCATCTGGCTTTCTGACATAGCCCATTTCTAAAATCAGGAGGTTGCGCATACACCTCATGGCTTGTACCCCGTAATGGATTTTTCCTCTAGAAACTTGTCCAATCCCCTTTTAAAGGCGTCCAGGCTAGATGCCGTCACCACATCCTGTGGCAAGGAGTTCCACAGACCAACCACATGCTGAGTAAAGAAATATTTTCTCTTGTCTGTTCTAACTGTCCCAACACTCAATTTTAGTGGATGTCCCCTGGTTCTGGTGTTGTGTGAGAGTGTAAAGAGCATCTCCCTATCCACTCTGTCCATCCCCTGCATAATTTTGTATGTCTCAATCATGTCCCCCCTCAGGCGTCTCTTTTCTAGGCTGAAGAGGCCCAAACGCCGTAGCCTTTCCTCATAAGGAAGGTGCCCCAGCCCAGCAATCATCTTAGGCACTCTCTTGCACCTTTCCCATTTCCACTATGTCTTTTTTGAGATGCGGCGACCAGAACTGGACACAATACTCCAGGTGTGGCCTTACCATCGATTTGTACAATGGCATTATAATATTAGCCGTTTTGTTCTCAATACCTTTCCTAATGATCCCAAGCATAGAATTGGCCTTCTTCACCTCCACCGCACATTGGGTCAACACTTTCATCGACCTGTCCACCACCACCCCAAGATCTCTCTCCTTATCTGTCACAGACAGCTCAGAACCCATCAGCCTATATGTGAAGTTTTGATTTTTTGCCCCAATGTGCATGACCTTACACTTACTGACATTGAAGTGCATCTGCCATTTTGTTGCCCATTCTGTCAGCCTGGAGAGATCCGTCTGGAGCTCCTACCAGTGGCCAGTCTGCATTATATTGCCAGTGGTGCACAGCCTTCCAGCTGCTGTGCTAGGAGCAGCACAACTTGAAGAACTGTCTCGATGGCAGGCCGTCTTTGCACCAGTGTACCTGATGGTACCCCAATATTTTGAGTGGATAGGATTGGGCCATTACAGTTGTAGTGCTTCTGTGAAAGTGAATGATCAAGAAGTTATCTACTCCCTTCGTGGCCAATCTAAGCACTCTGAACATAAAGGATTTGTGATTACAGCAGAGGAGAGCAGAGATCCAAGCAATCACCAGAAATACATCTCATCTCATCTCATTTGCTAAGGAGGAAGATAATAAAATGAAGCTATCCAACAGATCAAATGATGAACACAAAGAGGGACAGAAAAAATGGACCTCCTAGAGCAGGGGTGTCCAAAGTTTTTTGCAGGAGGGCCACATCATCTCTCTGACACTGCGTTGGGGGCCGGGGGAAAAAGAATTAATTTACATTTAAAATTTGAATAAATTTACATAAATGAATATATTAAAGATGAACTTATATGAATGAATGAAGGTCTTGCAATAGCTCAAGGTCTATAAAAGGCCTTGCACAAAGCAAGGCTGGCCTTTCCTTCACTGCCACTGCTGCATCACAGATGTAAAACAGCAAGCAGTGGAGGTAGCCTTCATCCCACAGCTCATACAAGACGTCAAACAGTTGCTCTTATGCTGAGAGCAGTTGCGTCGGGCCAGTGTGGGCTCCAACAAATCTCTGGAGGGCCAGAGGCTCATTGGAGACTGGGGGCTCTCTGAGGGCTGCATTGAGAGGCCTCAAGGGCCACAAGTGGTCCCAGGGCCGGGGTTTGGGCACCCCTGTCCTAGAGCAACACAAAATTCTATAAAAAAGTCATCCACCAAAGTGTGTAAAAGGTTACATGTATTGTATTAATACTTAATACAGTATTAAATATTAATATTAATTAAGTATTAAGGATAGGAAATAGCAAATTAATAAATCAGTATTAATATTTATACAGTACTTTGTCAGCCCAATCCTGTTGTCGTCGTCCCCACACACTGTGGCATGCAGGCTTGCCAAAACAGGCAGCAGTGTATGCTATAGTGCGTTCTGATATAGATATGGAAAGAAAGGATACAGAAGAGATACAGCAAAGGACATCCAGAATGATCAAAAGGTTGGAGTACCTTCCCAAAGAGGGAAAGGCTAAAGTGTTTGGGAGTTTTATTACTTGGGGGGGGGGGGGAAGACGACTAAGCAGGGACATGACAGAGGTTTATAATGATCTGAATGTCACCGAGAGAATGGAGAGAGATAAAAATTTCTCCCACTCTCATATCACAGGACCTCAGGGTCACCCAATAAAACTGATTGGCTAAAGCTTCAGGACAGACAAAAGAAAGAATTTTTCACCCATGAAATTCACTGTTGCAAGTGGCAAAAAGCACTAGCTTAGATGGGTTTTGTAAAAGGACTAGATACGTTTGCAGATAAGAGGTATATGAAAAATGATTATCCATGACTGCTAAATAGAACCTCTGTGTTCAGATACAGAATTCCCATTTCTGGGGACATAAGAACAAGAGAGTTCTGTTGCTTTATACTCCACCTATGAGTTCTCTAAAAGAATCTGACTGGCCATGGAAACAGAATGCTGGATGGGATGTGATCCATCAAGGTAGTTATGTGTTTGTCAGCAAGCCAACTATTGCAGACCAGTTTTAAAATATTCCATAAAGCCAGTGTGAGAGCAAGTCAGATGTAGTGGTCAGAGTAGCACCTGGGTTTGATTCTTCAGCTTGAAGCTCCCTAGATGATCTTTTGCCCCAGTCACTGTCTCCCAGCCTATCCCAGTTCACATGATTGTTGTAAAGACTAAGAGAGGAGGAAGAATAATATGTGCGGTCCTAATCTCCTTGGAGGAAAGGCAGGATAGAAATGCAACAATTAATAATAACATAAATATTTAGAATGGGATTGCAATTGATTCTCACCTGAAAGGGGGGATAGAGCTGCCCCACTGGCATCATATTAAGGGAAATTGAGCTGCAATAAAGTCAGCAGCTGCCATGTGCCTGCATCAGCGACCCATATCTTAGGCAGGGGTGTTAAAAGCTATAAGACTTGTGTCCGCTTGGCTTAGACACTTAACCTGCATGAGACCCACCAGCCAGTGGGAGTGTTGTGTTTTGTAGGTCAGGACATTATGGGTCAGCGAGTACCTATCAGCTAACGTAGCATCTTTCTTTCGAAACCTCCAGCAAATGCCTCCCCGGGTTAGAAAACACAAACCTGTCATTTCTGTTAGGCAGTTTGCCTAATCCCCTTTGAAAGTGCTTGAAAAGTGCAAGGCACCAGAGTCAGCCAAAATTCTCCAGGAAAGAATTACAAGCAAACGTGTCATTTACCTGTATCGTTGCTGCAGAAGTTCTCCCACCATCAGCTCGTTTTGTTTACATCTCGGCTCACAGTGACGTGAAATAAAGCATTGTTTTGACACACTCCTGTGAAGGAACCTTATAAAAATCCGAGCAAACAGCGGTTAAATGCTGTGTGGGAAATCAGCTGATTCGGCAGGGTTTGGACACTGACTTTTGTGATGAGTTTGTTTTCCGTGGAAATATTTGAGTGTTTCACAAGTGGGACTTTATTGAGTGCAAGGGAAACACTACAAGTCTGGACTGCTTGCAAACAGACATGTGCTTAGCCCATGGCAATGGTCACAGGACACCATCTCAGGATGCTTTTTAAAAATTTGCACGCCTGAAACTCTCTAATGCATTGAATTAGCATTTTCCAAACCATGTCCCAAGATATCCCAATTGTTCGTCTTTTCATAATGTCTTTTTGTCATACTTGGTGGAAAGGCAATAAATAAATGAATAAATACTGAACATTACACAGATGAAAATAAGGACACCTCATAGGTTGCGCAATAACACTAATGGTGCAATCCTGTGCAAGTTTACCCAGTAGTAGGTCTCACTATGTTCAAGGGAGCTTATTCCTTAGTAAGGATGTTTAGAATTTTAGCTTCAAGATCATGGCCTGAGCGCTCCTCCCATTGCTGATGGCTCTTCTCCACCTGTAGCCTACTGCATTCATTTAATCTGAAATAGGCTGCCCTGCACTGAAGCAGGAATATTAGTAAACCAAATGGACCATAAGAGTTTCCTTTATTAATATTTAAAAGTGTTCAATAGAATGTTTAATCTTATAATACATCTAGTTGGACTTATTACAGAATAGCTGCAACTCAAATACATCCAGCAACGTTGACCGTCACACATAGGCAGTTATGGTGGGGTGGAGGAGGAACAGTTTGGCGTTTATGTTTCAACCGCCAAGAAAGAAGTGAGTTAGCTGCAGCCTAGGTCTGGGCAAATGAGATAGAAGCAAAGATGGTGTTTTTGTTAAAACAGGATTGCTACAAAAAAGAATTGTACGTGATACATTGTTGTATGTCACAGTTCGAGACAAATCTCTCTAACAGCAGCATGTGCAATGGCTGAAGCGCACTCAGTTTAATGCCTTAGAGCAGGTGTGTCCAAAGTTTTTGGCAGGAGGGTCACATCGTCTCTCTGACACTGTGTCGGGGGCCGGAGGAAAAAAGAATTAATTTACATTTAAAATTTGAATAAATTTACATAAGTTTACATAAATGAATATATTGGAGATGGAACTTATATGAATGAATGAAGGTCTTGCAATAGCTCAAGGTCTATAAAAGGCCTTGCACAAAGCAAGGCTGGCCTTTCCTTTGCTGCCGCTACTGCATCACAGATGTGAAACAGCAGGTAGTGGAGGGAGCCCTCACACGAGAGGTCAAACAGTTGCCCTCATGCTGAGAGCAGTTGCGTTAGGCCGCTGTGGGCTCCAACAAATCTCTGGAGGGCCAGAGGCTCATTGGAGACTGGGGGCTCCCTGAGTCGGGAGTTTGGGCACCCCTGCCTTAGAGCAGTGGTACTCAAACCTTTAGCACCGGGACCTACTTTTCAGAATGAGAATCTGTCAGGATCCCACCAGAAGTGATGTCATCCAGAAGTGACAGGAAGAGTTTTAACAATCCTAAACTTCAATTCTATCCACACTTACCCAGGAGTAAGCCCCATTTACTGTCATTGTTAAAAGCATATACATGGTAACCTGTTAAAAGTAGATCTTTAGCATTTCCCCAAATGCAGTTACATCCCATGGTAGCGTGAAGTCTAATATATTAAAAATAAAGTATTGAAATGAATGGGGAAATTGGCTCGCAACCCACCTAATGGGTCCTGACCCACAGTTTGAGAAACACTGCCTTAGAGCCCAGTTCTATCCCCCACCATGTTATACAATCCAGCCGTGCATCTGGAGTGTGCACTGCATGATGTGGTGGTGGTGGGTACGGCAACCAGATAGCCTGGGAAAGGGAAGTAAAAAAATATATTTTCGTCACCTCTCTGTCTGGACATCAATGGGTCTCCTCAGACCTACGCCAACTATTTTGCTGGTGTATGTCTAAAGAGAGGCAATGGCTGTGTCAGGCCAGGAAAACAGGGATAGGATCCCAGTGTATGTTGCTTGCAGCCAAGATTCACTCCCTCCCACCCCCTGCCCTTTCGCACTCCCAGACTTCCCCTCCCTCCACAACCCACCTCCCACTGGTACTTTACCTGCTCCAACACAGGCTGGGTCCGTGCCTATTGGGTGCACGGAGCCTCTGGCCATTTGTAGTGCAGGTACCGATGCACACAACTGCAGCTTGACATATACAGGCATGACATATACAGTGCAGCTGTGGCACCTCCAGTGGCAATCACAAGATCCACTGTTCTAAAGGCCAATTAAGATTGGGCCATCAACATTCTTGCGCATGTGTTTCTATGCCTGTGCACTTCAATCAAAACGTAACTATTCCCTTTCAGAGATTTACCTCCTGAGGGACTTGGGAGAGAGAAGAAACCCAAAGAACAGCACGTTTTAAATTTTAAAAGGCCTCCTACTAAATAGGTACCACAATGGCATCACTAGGGTTTGCATCACCCGATGCAGGAGACCAGCACATCACTCCCATGATGGACCTCATCCCATGCTGTGGGTAGGGCAACAACCTGGGTGGTGGGCATGGTGAGGTACCATTGCTCTGCCTCCACTGGTATTTTGGCCATACCTCTTAATAGAATAGAGACATTTCAAAGTGGTTTTTTTCATTGCATTCAGCTGGAAATTACACATCAAATGGTATATAACATGATGGTGGTATTCCTACAAACTGCAATTTTAGCGATTTTGGTCACTAGTGCTGTCATCCCCCCCCCCCCGGGGTACCACCTTACTAACACCTTATTGGTTCCATGCTGTGCCATAATAACATCTCATTAGCTCTTTAAACAATCTGTGTCATTGGTCCGTTTTGAATTAGGGAAATGTACATTTTTTGTTACATAAGAGAGTTGCATTTTTGTTTTCTGGTTTTTTGGTCATAACTTTTGATAGAATGGAGATATTTCACTCTGGTTTGTTTCATTGCATTCAGTTGTAAATTAAGCATTGAATGGCGTATAACATGATGGTATTATTCCTACCAACCGCAATTTTAGCGCATGACCCCCCCATTTGTGTCATCCCCCCATACGTGTCACTCGGTGCAGCCCGCACCCATGGCACCCCTTAGCGATGCCATTGTGATACCATCTCTTGCAAATGAGGACTGTACAATAACATGGATCAAGGGATGGAGAAGAAGCACTTCATAATAGAATTTGAAATTTTCTTCCCCCAGACAGACATTGGGAAATCTTAACCACTCACCTTGACTACTTGACTTTACCTGTACTCCCATCCATTCCTTTCTGAGCCACATAGGGTAGAATTCAGCTGTTAAGTCCTCATGTATGAACCAAGAATATCTTGCTGATAATCTAACTGTACTTATTATTCAGAAGAATCATCCTCCTAAGTCTGTGTCCAACCCAATGTCAACCGCATAAACCATAACCATAAACAATTTTATGGAGTAAAAGCATAAAACCAACCCAGGTGTGACTCCAAACGTAAATATTGCAGGAGCGTGGAGATAGTGGTTTAGCAGGTAGCATCACTGAATAAACTGGCATCTGGCAATTTTACTATGTCAAGATTATTTAGATAGAGCTTACCCCATCTTCAGTAAGGCTTGTTTGAATCTTATTAGTGCCATTCAGGAATAATTCATAGAATCCTCCTGCACATTCTTAAAGGCATATAACATTCTTAAAGGACTGTATTTTCAAAATTGGTCCCAATGAGGATGAGATTTGTGTCCCTGGGCTGGTTGTGCGTGTTGTGCTATTGGTACATGGATGAAAATGTCAGGAGACTGGCTCCCTCTGTTTTGCTGCCCTTTGAGCAATGCAGCATTTGATACCAACTGGCTGACCGGCTGTGGTCACTCAGAACATCCTAACTGCTTGGGGAACTGAGCTCAGGCTGTCACCAATAAACAACTCTGAGCCTAGCTTGCGTGACAAATGTCAGCCTGCGCGTCAGAATGGCTGGGCTGAAAAACCTGTAGAGAACCTAAGGGAGGGGGAGCTTCATGATTCAGGCTAGGCTGATGCAGGAGACAAATTTTTATTTTATTTTGTTTTTAGAGTTTTTAAAATTCTAGTCTTCATTTTTAATTTAGTCTTCCTCTGTTCTCTGTAAGAATAGTAACTCTTCTCAAGGTGTCTTTTTGGTGCTTCCTCCCTCCTCAAGTGGTGGCTGCTAAATCATCAGCAGCTCCCATTAATTAGATAAAATATTGGCAGGCAGACAAGGTATTAGAGGTCTGCTATCACTGGATGAGAACAGAATTTAGAGGGCAGTCATTTTGTGTACCAAAAAGGAGTAGCGGCAGAAACAGGGTCCTCATTGCCTGAAGAGGGTGAAACTTGAATTGGAGAAGATGGGGGAGTAAGAAAGAACGTTGGGCTGCAATCCTATACACATCTACCTGAAGTAGGTCCTGTTACATTCAGTGGTGCTTACTTCTGAGAAGACATGCATAGGATTATGCTGTTAGGAAACCCCATCTTTAAACAGCACCTTTCTCAGGAAAAGTAGTTGCAAGGTCCAGCGTCTCTCTCCTTCAGTGGACAGTGAGTCTCCTGGCAAGTGGAATTAGCCTGAGGTCACAATGGCCAGTCTCCCTCCTTCAGCCAGGCAGCATTGCCGTGAGGTCATAATGGCCAGTCTCTCTCCTTCAGGAGAGCAGAATGAGCATGAAGTCACAATGGCCAGGTTCTCTTCAGTTGGGCAGCATCAGACTGAGGTCACAATGTCTCATCTCTCTTCTATTGAAACAAGGAACAGACATGTAGGAGCACAGTCTCTCTGTCTCTCAAACACACACATGGGAGCATGCTAGCACAATCTCTTGTGTTAGCAGCTGTATGCAGGCAAGGTGGCTACCAGAGTCTCTTCCATTGAAATCAACAGAAGCTGGTGGACAGAAAAGCAGCAGGAAAGGTGACAAGGAGGTTGACTGGTAGGCACTTCAGCTTATACAGAGTTCCCCAGGGTGACCTTGGCACCAAGATGTGGAGATAATGGAGGTGGGCTCAGAAATAGCGGCACCCCAGATGTAACAAAGTGACAACTTGCAGAGCTTACCAGACATGGGCACAGTCTGAAAGACAATCTGGCCTGCTTGCAGGCAAACAGAATAGTAGGTACTGGCATGGCACCCTAAAGGGCAGCTTCAACTTTTTTAGCTTAACTCCCAGGGTGGGGGCAGATAAGGAGGAAGGAAAGAGATCGCAACATGGAGAGCAGTAGCCATGGACAGAAGCAGGGATTTTTTGGCACCCCAGATCCAGTGCAGCTTTAACCCATTTTTGCCTAGTCCACAGGTGTACACATTTGGTCCCTGTGGCGTATATGCAGTGTTGGGCCAATATGGCTTAACTTGGAGCATTTGTGGGGGGGACGGGACCAGGAGAGGGAGCAATCCAATGGAAGTTGGTGGGATTGGGAGCAAGTAAATTTGAATGTGAGTACAGAATTAGTAGCTTTTGGGTAAAGGTGTTTGAACTAGCTTGCAACATCTCATTTGTGACTGCCATTTCAACACCAGGTTTGCCGAGGCCCAGTGGAATATTAGGCCCTTCTTTACTGGACTTTTAAAAGCACAGCTTTTGTAACAAGGGTCCCAGACCTATATTTGTTTCCAATTAGCTATTTAAAGATCTTTCACTCCCAACTCCTCACTAGGCCTCCCCAGCCCTCAGCCCCTATTCTATGGGCCCCTCTCAGACTCTGTCCTGATTCCTGCCTTCTTCAGCTTGAAGGGTCCTCTCCTCTCTTTCCCGATCAGAGTCACAGGAGGGGCTGTTAGAGTCCCTAGACTGAGCAGTAATGGATAAATTAGTGGTTTTCAACTGTTTCCACTTACATTCACAGTTTTATATTCATGTAATGGAAGTGAGTTAGGCCCATCAAAAGAGCCAGGAATGAACAGAAACTATGCAAACCTACAGAAAAGGCCTTGGGTCATGGCTGCAACCAGGGCTTCAGCTTCAGCCTGCTTGCTCAGCAGAATGAGTGAAAAACATGTTTATGACCAAGGTATCAGTTGGCTATGGGCCAGGGACATTCCAGGGATGTGTCAGATAAGGAAATGGCCAGGGCAGAGTGACCTCCTAAGATGGGAAGTCCAGGACCAAGAGCCAAAAGCTGTCATAATAGGCCCAATAAGGAGGTGTAAGTGACTTATAGTGTCACCTGGGCCACTTGTTGACACGGGCCTATAAAAACTCTTGATTTTGGGGTGTGGTTCTTTGGAAGACAAGACTGTGTGGCAGACAGAGTGAAGTTTTGTATCCTGAGAGATCTGCAATTGCCTTGTAATTTGAATTGTAATTCAAAGAATAAAGCTTCCAAACCTTTCTAAAGATCTTTGACTGTTTTAGCAGTGTATCAAAAAAGAATTCCAAAATCTTTCTATCAGCAGTATCATCACATCTAAGAGAAGAAGGAAGAGAGGGGGACTGGCAAGAGGCAGCCAGAAAGCATTTGGCACAAGGAGTTGGAAGTGGAAGACAGGTGTAGCAGTCTCACTCTCCAGGCAGCTCAGGGAATAACCTTCAGGAGCACCAACTTCTAGAGAAGGAAAAGGATTAGGAAGAAAAGCAGATGGGGAAATATACATAAACAAGAAGTTTGAGCCAGTCAGATGTTGAAAATGAAAATCAGAAAGTGGGCAGGAAAGGAAATGTATGGAGGAGAAGGGGTGGTGGCCTAAGAACTTAAGAACATAAGAACAGCCCTGCTGGATCAGGCCATAGGCCCATCTAGTCCAGCTTCCTGTATCTCACAGTGGCCCACCAAATGCCCCAAGGAGCACACCAGATAATAAGAGACCTGCATCCTGGTGCCCTCCCTTGCATCTGACATAGCTCATTTCTAAAATCAGGAGGCTGCACATACACATCATGTCTTGTAACCCATAATGGATTTTTCCTCCAGAAACTTGTCCAATCCCCTTTTAAAGGCATCTAGGCCAGACGCCATCACCACATCCTGTGGCAAGGAGTTCCACAGACCAACCACACGCTGAGTAAAGAAATATTTTCTTTTGTCTGTCCTAACTCTCCCAACACTCAATTTTAGTGGATGTCCCCTGGCCTAAAGTGTCTTCCTGGAGATGCTCTCTAGCACTGTGCCTCAGAACCTCCCATCCATACGCTTCCTGGAGAAGCAGGAAGAGTAGGGAAAAAAACTGTGGGTGGTGCTGGGTGTGAGTGTTTTCTGTCTCGTGACTGCATTCTCAGGACCTAGTCAAGAAAGAGAGCAAGCCTGGAGGAGAAGACAGGTGCTGCTGCCAGTTCACACCCTTGCTTGCTGTTGGCCAAGCTGTGCCTGACTAACAGCCCAATTCTATGCATTCTGCTCAGAAGTAAGTCCCGTTGAGTTCAATGGGGCAGACTCCCAGGAAAGCATGCATAGGATTGCAACCTAACAAAGAGGGCCAGTGCTCAGCTCAGGCTGGTGGTAGTGCTGTTATTGTGACGGGGGTACTTGATCTCTGCCCTTTCTCTTGGCTGGGAAAGCAAGCAGTCCTGCATCTGCCTCCAGTTCATTTGAAAGTGAGCTGCAGCTTGTGCTGGATGTACTTTCTCTCTGTCAGCCAGGCATAGCACAAGTGGATAGAGAGGATGAGCCCCAGCAGGATTAAGGTAAGCAGTGGGCAGGGGTAGAGTGCACACAAGACACTCCTCCAGCCCTCTTCCTGAAGCAGATGCTTTATGCTGCCTCATGGGAAGTAGCTGTGGGGCAATACCACATCAGCCCTGGTCAAACTATAGTATGCAGCTGCACCAATAGAGTGTGCACTGCAAGCCATGGTTGGGGGGGGGGTGACCAGAAGTCCAATGAGAGGTATGTAAAAAAGCAACTTAATTACCTCCTAGTAACCTCCTACTTACTTCCTTACTTTCTGGCTGCCTATGGAACTCCTTGGACCCATGGGAACTGTGTGGCTGGCCTACATCCAGGGCTGGCTGGAATATGGAGGATAGGCTTTCACACTACCACAATGGGGCCTAAGGCAGCAGATCCACTGCCACATATCCCTGATACGAATGGGCCTTCAGTTACATTTGCCTTCTAGAAAAGTCAGCTTTCTAAACACACTGAACATATGCCCCATTGTGGCAGTGTGAAAGCCGCACTGCCACTGCGTGCAACAGAGATGCAGTCAGAAATGGCGAGTGGCATCATGCAGAGTTTCCTGAACTTTCTGCCAGCCCAAAGAGAAGGTCATTATCTCACCCTAGCTTTTTTTTTTTTTTTTAAACCTCTGAATGCAGTGCTGGTAAATTTGTATGCCCCTCCTGAAATAAAATAAAATAAATGCATACCTATTCCATCTGGAAGCAATTTGTTTTCCCCCTTCACCTTCTTTGACTTCTGTGAACCAATCTTTCCTGTTTCCAGGTGTGCTGATGATTGCAGGTGAACATGGATGGCCACAACAATATTGGGAATTTAGCTCTAGAAGTACATGATGTGCTTAGCTAAATTTCCTCTGCGACCTTGAATTCTATCCTTGACAGTGACAGCAAGCCAGAGAGGTTGCTTTTACCAATGCTGAGATCAGCAAAACTTCTAAAGCCATATGCGCTACATTTTGCAAGCCCAAATGAAGCTTGTTTGTGCATGATGCATGCATGTGGTAGGATCAAAAACCCTTCAGTTTAAGAGTTAGGGTGCTGACAAATTCATACACACTAACCAGCATGGGAATCGATGGCGAAGGTGCCCTGGTTAACTTCTGGGCTGTGTAAATAATGAACACATTCCGGAATATGGTACAGTGGACTTGGTAATAATTTGCCTCCACACTTGAGCACCCACACTTTTCTTTGGTCTGCTGTCACATGCAATCATGTGTCACATAGCATGTGGAAAGGTGCTACAACATGCCACATGCAAACTAGTAGGACAGGCAGGGTGCCAATCCTCCAAATTGACCTGAAGTCTCCAGGAATTGGCACCAATCTCCAAGAGACTACTGAAAGCAATCATGTAGATTTTAATGGGACCTCCAGAAATGTCCAACAACGCATCCTGTTGGACAAAAAATCTCCAGGAACAGCTTCAGTCAGAGCTGGTAACCCCACACATGCAAACTGAGATCATTTCCATAATCGGGTCAGATTATACCACTGACAATTTAGGTTTTCCATGTCAAATACCCTGTGAACTGGATAAACTGCCTTGTTTTTATGGTGTATGCTGTGGAAGCTGCCCTCCTCACGGTCGGAGCCATTTTAGACAGTGAGACCAAAGCAGACTGATAGCTTGTCCATAAGTAATTAACATACTCTCTATATCACTTTCAAGGAGGGTTGGTGTTAGAAGGTAAAACATGTACATTCTCACAAGTGCCCAGTTTAGACAATATTTACCAAGTGGGCCTGCTCCTTCGAGGTCAGGGCTGTGGATTCACCATGAGTGTGCCCATCTTGCTTTCTTCTCCTTTCACTGTTGCTTTTTGGGAAGATTTCATCTGAACCACTCTTCCTAGTGTGATTTAAAAAATGCAGCAACTGTATTTTCTTATTTTAAGTGTATGTCTGTGTATATCCTGCCTTGCTCAGTAAGGACTCTGATTTTTAACAGCAAGTCCAATAAAAAAACTAAAAAAAATAATAATAGAAGTACAGCTAAGCAACAAAACTGAAAGAGAATGAATTAAAAATAAAACTTCTAAAAAAAAATAAAGAAAACAAACCATGCAAAGGCCTGACAAAAAATCCCAGCCTTCAGCTAGTGGTGGAAACAAAAAAGAAGGTGCCAGCTGTAATTTCAGGGGAAGGGAGTGACATGATGTGGGTGGCATCACAGGTTACTTACTGCTAACTTCCCCTCATGTCTGCTTTTTTTTTTTGGGGGGGGGGGGGAGAAAAGCCTGTCAGCAGCACTAATGGTGAAATAATATGTCTAGTTAGGCCCTAATGCACTGAGGCTGAGGTCTGCTGTTGTCATCTAAACACTGTTGCATGCTGTCAGTTCTGACTGTAATTTGACCTTGGACTGTCAGCAAGCATCTAAATCACGTGGTTCTGTAGATGTCAGTATCTGTGCAGCAGGAGCCACACATTCGAACCGGCAGAGATTGATAATATTTAGCATTTGTTTTAATGTTTTTGAGCATTAATGTACCCGACATGCATTTTCTTGTTGTAATGCTTACAGGCTTGTTATTCTAGGATTTAAAAAACCTTTGGCTGAAGAGAAGGCTTAAAGAGTTTATAAATTCACTCATGCATTGAAAACCATGGAAATTGTAACTTACGATGGCCACCCATGTCATGTCAGCAGTACATGTCATATAAGCATAGAGAAACAGTTGTGAGCACGACGCATGAGGCTCAGTTCCAGAGCCTCACAACTTTTTTCTCTACGCAACCACACATGTGGTGCTGCAAGACACTTTATGCAAACCGCAACACTTGCACGCTGTATTCCTAGGGTATGTTGCAGTATCCTGCACACAAATGGATACTGCAACACACTTCACTCAGATGGGTACCACAACACTGTATGCATTCTTGCAACATGTTATACCAAACAGCTCTGCACACCACACGCAGGCTGCCAAATGCTGCTCTTGAAGGCTTGTTGCAGCATGCCATGCGCACACCACATACTTACTGCAACACATCACTGACAAACAGGCACTGAAAGGCGCCTCATGTGAGTGGTCCCACAACATGTTGTGCTATCACACACCATGAACACTCAGCAGCATGCCACACACACAAATGGGAGCTATAACACGCTGTATGCACACTGCAAAATACACAGACATGCACCAAAGTACACTGTAATTTAAGAGACACCACAACACTATAACACTACTATAGCAAATAGGTGAGGCAACATGGCAGGTGGAGACTGAACATCAGGCACAGAGGGGAGGGTTGAGAAGGGTGGAAAACAATTGCAAACAGAGTGAGTCAAAGCAAGGTTTTAAGTCTGCTATGATTCAGGCACAATCCTAATCAGGTCTACTCAGAAGTCCTATTATGTTCAATAGGGCTTACTCTCAGGAACGTGCGGTTAGGACTGCAGCCTCAGCCATTTAAAGTTGATTTTTTTTTTTTCTGAATTTGGTCAGATTATACGTGTCCTGTCCAAACCCTCCCCCCCCCCCCCCACACACACAATGTAGATTCTCCATGCCTAATTTCATTACTTGGCAAGTTGTCTTGATTTTATGATGGATAGACTGCTCGGGCACCATAATTGTAGTCTGCTGAAAAAACTCAGACTCTCCACTCAGTCATGAGCTGCCCACTGAACAGCTTTAAACAAGTCGTCTCCGTCTAACCTACACAAGATTTATTTTCCATTTTTTATACTGCCCTTCCTCCCGAAGAGCTCAAGGTAGTATACACAGTTTCTCCCCCCCTTTTGTCCTCACTACAACCCTGTGAGATAGGTGGTTGGCAACCTTCAGTCTTGAAAGACTATGGTAGAAGCCTACAACACCCGGTATTCCCAGGTGGTCTCCCATCCAGGTACTAACCAGGCCTGATCCTGCTTAGCTTCAGAGGTCAGGCAAGATCAGGCATCTGCAGGGTAACAGCAGGTGAGGCTGAAAGAAAGTGACTGGCCCAAGGTCACTCAGGAAGCTTCATGGATGAGTGGGGATTTGGTCCTGGATCTTCCATGTCTCTCCAGTTCCCAAACCACTACACCATCCTGGCTGAGGAGCAGTGATGCCATCGTTGTGAGAATAAAATTAGAGAATCTCATATATGCGATCCTGAGCTCTTTGGAGCATGACTGTGATGTATGCAACCGTGAATTAGGCTGTCATGTCCTCCCTCATTAGCATTGCCATTTTTAAGTGTCTTCTTTCCTTCTTTATCCAGCCTGTGTTCTCTGCTCCCACATCTTTGCTTCTCCTTATTCCACAAATCTAATCCATTGGTTGGACCAGTGTTGTTATGGAGATGATGGATATTAGCCACGAAGTGCAGTAACTAGGAGTCATTCCTAAGGAACAAATCAGCTGCGACTCTCTGTAATGTGGAGAGGGGCGTTCCAAAGTTGTGCTCATTTGCAGCTAGAATGGCTCCTCTTGTCAGTGCAAATGATACAACTGTTGAAGAACTGGAGCTGCAATGTGAGTTAAATTGCCCAGTTCATAAAATATGAATGCTTTGAAAATGAATACACCAATGTTAAGTCAGTTAATCAGCTTTAGAGAAACAAAAGAACATTTTACTTACTATAAGATGCTGTTCCATGGGATATTAATGAAGTTCTAACAATGGCAACTTGGTTTCTGCGTTGGCTTTTACTTATCCATTAGTTTCATTCAGGAAAGATGGTTTTTAAGCATACTTTAGTATGAAGGGGTTTGCTACATACTATCAGAGCTTAGATATTCCATTAAAGTAATGTCCATTATTTATTTATCACATTTGCATCCTACTCAGCCTCGGAGGAGTATGCACATAAAGGGATATTCCATCCCCCCCCCCCACAACAGCTCTGTAAGGTTGATTTAGGTTGAGAGTGATTTGTTCAAGGTCACCTAATGAATTTAATAGCTAAACAGGCAGCAAACCCAGGACTCCGCCATCCAAGTCCCCCTTCTACATCCACTATACTGTGCTGGCTCTCAGTAACTGACCAAATACTGCTCCCACAAAAGCACAGTGATTACAACATGCCTATACAATAGGGAGAAAAATTTTAAAAAAACTTTTCAGGATGATAAAATATCAGCAAAAAAATAAGCCGATCCATTTTTCTGTACACAGAGCTCTATACTTGCCAAGGGAATGAATGGGACCCGTGCTGGAGAAAATGAAGCATGCTCATGGGTACTTGTGGGGTGGGTATTGTCCTGCACCCATTGATTGGTGCCAATGAAATTCAACCAACCTCCTATGTGTAGAACCTCATCTTGGGTTCTGTTTCACTAGAGCATGGCAGAATGTAGATTTCTAAAACTATGTAGATACTTTTAAACACCATTTTTCATACCTTCTGAACTTGAATCCCTAAACTAGCAGTCCAATCCAGGGGTTCATAAATCTCAGGAGTAAACCTCTTCAGAAAAGTCTTTGTGTGGGGGAGGGGAAAAGGCAGCAACGTGATCCCCAGAATTGCACCACTGGGGGGCAGGGTTTTTTTTTCCTAACATATCTTACCTCCTGCCTGGGTCCAGGGGGTGTGGGGAGCCCTGCGGAACGCTCTGCAGGGCTCCCCACAACTTGTAAAAAGTGAAAGTAGCAATTGTGATCCACTTCCAGGTTTCTTCAGCAATAGCTGGTGCAGGTCTGCATGGACCCAGCCCATGGGATTGGGTCCAAGAAGCAGGTTAGAACTTGCCGGCTGCCGCTACCAACAAACCCATCCTCTTCCCAGAGCCAACCCACCAATCTCGCACCCCATTGCCTCCTCATTCTGCTCTCCCCTGCTCCATCACTGCTTTTTTCTGCCCTCCTTCTCCCCCTTTTTAAATAAACCAACTAGGGGTTGAAACTGTAGGGAAGCTGTTGTGGCCAGAATCTCCTGGATGTTTCCTGTTTCTCTATCCATGAGTAGCATATTGATTTTGCTGGCTGTAGTGCTAAACCTCTGCTGATGGAAGGACCATGCCTCTTGCTTTGTCTGCTGCAGGATCCTTCATCTCCCCTCCTCCCCAAGTCTGAGAACCCTGGCTTCTGAGGAATTCCTTTTACCTTGTTCTCGTTTCGATACAATTCTGTGCCCACTTTCTCATTGGATTGAGCAAGAGAGAATAGGGATCTGAGAGGAGTGGAGAAAACCCAGGAAACCAGTGAGTGTGTGAGAGAGATTGAGATCAGAAGCAGCTTCTTTTGCACTGAAGCTTATTTTAAAACATGGGGAAAGACAGAGCTCGCTAGTTAACAGTACCTCCTACATGTCACATCCTCAGCCTGACAATTTCAAGTTATTGTTGGTAATTGTTCTGAGATGGTGTTTAAGCCACTTCATATTATTAATGTACCCATAATATTTGGTGTTGATGCTTACTAATAGCTGTTGATACAGGAAGCTCACATATTCTGTGAACGTTAATTTGCTGCAGCCCACATACTTTGCCAGTGATGTAGCTTAAGTGAGCTCTTGTGGATATTCACTCAATCTCACATGGACCTTCATTATAAAGCACCTTGCAGACTGAGTGAAAAGCCTTGATAACTGGCAAACAACTCCTTAAGAATAATACTCTGCCATTTCATTTTGCATGTAGGTTAGTCATGTGACAGGGCATAGTAAATGAGCCATGTACCCCCTTTCTGTCCCTGCATATTCAATTAAAGGAGGATGGGGTGATCATGAGTAATTGCCCCTGTGAATAGGCCCCACTATCATAAGCTCTCAGTCATCTGGGAAAAATGGGTGGGTGGATAGCTCCCCCACATATGTCCATAGGCCAAAAGTTAAACGCCTTTCACTGTTTTGCTGCTGTGGGAAATGCCTGGGAAAATACACGTTTTTTTCTGAAGTGGCCCACAGCTGGCCCCATAGACACACCATTGATGCTCAGCAAGCAGTGCTCTCTCATACAACGGAGGCCATCTCTTCTTTCTTGGGTGAGCTACTGAATTGTTTTGGTTGGGCGTGTGCACGTGGAGTGGAGTGAGGTGGAAATGAGATCGTTGACTCCTGAGATGATAGAGTTGACTGTATCATTTCAGACTGCAGGTGGGGAATCACATTATTTGAATTCTTGCCTCTGTTAACAAAAAAAAAAAAAAACAAATGCTGTCCTTTAAGTAGAAAATTAGCACAGCAGGGAGAGAGTAAAGCTAGAACCTTTTCCTCTGATGTGTTAGTGTACTTCTTGCAGAGGGTTTTTATGAGACATTTCAGAAATGGTTTTTCCTACCTGAAGTCTACAGTGGCACAGTCCATTCTGCCTCCTCGGTGTGTTATAACACACCAAGGAGGCAGAATGAACTGTGCCATAGTTTTCCTGCATGTGTAGACCAGGGGTACATTCACATTGACAGCCCAACCCTACCTCCTGCCACGCTATAGCTCACATGCTCATCCGGGAGGGTGCTGCATGCTCTGGTGTGGGCATCATGAAGCCTGAGAAAGACAAGGGAAAATATTGTTCTCTTACCTCTGTGCAGGCCCCCCATGGCCTATGGGTCTACTTGGACCTTCACCAGCTATCTTTCAGGTGTAAGTCCAAGCCAGGGGTTGGGGCGAGCCAAAAAAATGGGGGATAAGATTCGGCATGCACAACTGCTGCCAGATTCACTCCTCATTCCCTTCCACACCCTCTATTCCTCCATCAAACTCTCCAATACTCCCCCTTCCTGGGCACTGCCAACCTCTACTGCCAACATACTGCCTCCAGTGTTGGCTGGGTTCTCCGGTGGTGTGCGTGCAGTTGCCAATCATTTGCACTGGTGTCCCTGTTGCGCAGATCATTGCTGCATCTGCAGCACCAACAGATAAGACCTTCTGCTGATAGAATGCTAGTTCCATGAGCAGTAGCCACCAATAGGATTGGGCCCCAAAGCTCAACTCTGTAGAAAATTTGGTGGTGGTTGGCAACCTTCAGTCTCAAAAGACTATGGTATAAGCCTACAGCACCCGGTATTCTCAGGCGGTCTCCCATCCAAGTACTAACCAGGCCTGACCCTGCTTAGCTTCCGAGATCAGACAAGATCAGGCATGTACCTTTCTCTCCCAGACATGCCTTGTGAACTCATAATGGAATTCTTTTTAATATTAAATATACTTCGACTAACAGCATGTTAATCATCTGGTTTGGAACTGCCTTCCCAGAACAGAATCCCAGCGCCCTGCACTTCATTCTTTATGGCTCCATCAGCACACATCATCCATCAAGTCCTTTATCCCTTTGTCATCTTTATTGCTGGCTCAATCTCTCCTCTTCAATCTCTTCATTTCCTCTTCCTCCTCTGATTTTGCCTGTCTTTTTTGTGTTTAGTGTTCTAAGGGAGGGATGCTGCTTGTGTTGATGACTTAGATGTGATGGCAATGTTTCTGCCTGTGGATTTGGGTTCAAGGAATGATCCCCCTGCTGTTGCTTTTCCTAGGGGAATTGCTTTTTATCACAGGAATGGACTGCTGGAGTCCTTATCCCACTGAAGTGAACAGTGAAATCCCCAATGATTTCAATGGGCAAGGATTGCATTTCTCTTTCACTATATAAAGCTCTTGTTTTCAACTTTTTCTTCATCTGGAAAAAAAATAAAATTTCCTTCAGGTGCTGCCTTTTTCATGTTTTATTTTACCCAAAATCATATATGTTATATTTCTTGCATTATGTATGAGTGAATATTTTAACATAGTGCATTTACTATGCATGACTTTTATTTCTTTGGTGTTAAGCTATGAACCTGCTGCTCTGTCTAATAATACATTCTGGGGTTTCTGCTATTTTTTGCACTTATTCTTTCTTCAGTCTTTAGTTTCATACTTCAGCAGAATCAGAAATTCTAGTATCTTAAGGTCATGTTTAGGAATGTTACAAATCTCCATGGATTTCATGTCCAGGACAAAAGCTGCAAACTTTCAAGTGTCCCAAATAACACAACTAGTATATAAGCAATTATTGTGGATCCACCCACAAAAAAGTGGCAACATTGTGATGATATTGATGTTGTGTTTTAAGACTATTTCATATAGTGATGGAATAAATTCAGAATTGGGGGACCTTGGAATATGAATTCCCCCAATTTGGAAAGCCCCACACCATTACAAACTGGACCCAAAGACTTCCAAATTTGGGTCCAACTTGTAATGGGATTTGTCTCCACCACTAGCAAAACATTTCTCTGCCAGTCTGCCCACTTCGTAAGCAAAAACCCATCTTCCCCTGCAGAGAAAAGAAAGGGGGTAACCCAGTGGTGGGGAGGGGCTTGAACTTTGCAGTGCTCATATTGAAGTGGAAATAAAGCTCCCAGACATGCTTCTAAGCATGTTTCAGAGCATTGCTTCCTGCTGGAGATAATGGAATTGAAGTTTCCACTGCTGTACCCTTTCTCAAAGGTAAGACATCTTCTTGGGAAGGGGTTGGGGAAAGTGGCAGGAGATGGAGGCAGCAGCATAGTTGAAGGGGGGGTCACAGTGCTAAGTTTTGCAAGCACCTAACCATGCCTTACAAGTGCCCCCCTGCGCTTTGGAGTCGTCTGGGTCAGCAAGAGGAAAATGGAAGCAGGAGGTGCAGCTTGCATGGCACGGTCCAGGCGCCTGCAAAACTTAAAGTGGTGACCCCCCTCCAGCTACGCCACTGTATGGAGGGTGCTATTTACCCACTCTCTCTTTTTTTGTATCCTCCTAGAAAGCTGGGGGGGGGAGGGAGGGAGGAATGAATTCCAAGGACATCCAAGGGGAGTGTGCCTAACTCTAATTGCATAAAAAGGAAAAAAAATTCACATTAGTCTAGCACAGTGTTACTCAAATGTTTTGGTCTCTGGAGCCCTTTATGCTCATAAACAGAGTCCTGGAGCCCTGCCAGTGCATGTGTGGAATCTTGGGGAGCTGCAGGGTGTCCCTGTATGCTTGGAATGATGCCGTGCCTAGCAAATGATGGCCACTTATGGTGTGCTCATTGAGTCCCAGAGCTCCTAAGAGCACACTTTGAGAACTGCTGGTCTTGCACAGTTAGCTGCTCTATGATGATGATGATGATGAACTGGAAAGGATGTGAAAATGCCAGATCAATGATTGCCCAGCCTTGCATTTCCAGGACAGCTTTTGTGATTTGTTTTTACAAGGAAAAGATATATACATATATGTATTTATAATAAAATTAAAAATAGTAGCCCCCCCCCCCCAAAAGCAGCAAAAATACTCATTTCCAAATTGAGTGGGAGGGAGGATGTAGCATGTGCTTTGTATGCAGAAGGTCCTAGGTTCAATCACTGGCATCTCCAGATAGGACTGAAGAAAGATTCTGTTGCAAGGCTGAAGAAAGCAACTCAGAACAACTCAAAGGTCATACCCAAGGATGAAGGTTCACAGACTTTTATTTGAATTGTATACAATTGGCTCACGGGACTCATGTCACAAAGCATGGAGCCCCATCTGAATGCTGGTCCTTAACCTTTGTACCTCTCACAGCCCTTTGACCTCAATTCTAGACTTCTCATTCACTGAAGATTTGACATCATAGATGGGGCTAACTCTTAATAGGCTAGAGATAACCTTAGAGACACCTCATAGGTGAGTTTCAAGTTACAGGTTTCCAAAAAAGTTGAAATTAAACAATTAAATATATTGAATTACGAAGTTTTCAAGAACCGGCAGGGGATGCTATAATATCATTTTATCCAGTACTGACCCAGTACTGACCCTTACTCGCATCCATCAATCCAATTAGGGACTTCCTTGACAGGTCTCCGTACCATCCTCATTAGAGAGATGACACAATGCACTTCGACTGGTACCTTTATCTTTCTCTGCATACCTTTCTCTTATGCTAATGTCAGCATAGAACACCTGTGAAGCCTTCCTGCAATGTTAAAGCTTTTGTCTGTTCTTAAGACTTTTCTAAAATCAAGCAGCAAAGGTTGCTTAAGACTTACTTCTAATGACTACTATGTCCCCATATATGTCCCCATATATGTTGGTTACACTTTAGGGCAAAGACTATTTTACCTATATGTTTTCCTTTTCCTTTGAAAGCATGGAAGAATAACAATTTAAAACTATAAACAAACACAGGCAGACTGTCCTTGCTAAGACTGCCAAGTTGGGGCCTATCTGCTCGTTACCTAGCAATTTTATCTATTTGCTTCCCAAGGTGTTTACGCCTAAGCAGCTCTGTGAGAATACAATTTTTCCTTTAAATGAAGTCAAACAGCCTCTTCTATTCTATGTTTTTCTATACTTTTGCAGTGTGGCTTTTGCTTTTACTCAAATGCTATGTCATCCTGGTCATCCTGCCTGCCACCTTCCATCAATTCCAGTTTTAAACCTTGGAGGGCCTCTGCCAATCAGTGTGAGCAATACTGTCTTAGCTGGACCAATAGTCTGGTTCAGTATAAGGCTGTTTCATATACTGAAGAAGGCTGTTGTTTCATATACTTCAAATAGAGAAGGCTGAACAACACTGGCAATCCTGGTCCCTGTGCTGCCTGGGGCCAGGACCGTAGAATGCCATCCCCCATGAGTTAACTGTCACACCCCCCATCAGGGGGCCTTCTGAGGGATGGATGAGACCATGTGTGGCCTCCTCCAGCCCTCTGGAGGCCTTCTGAAATCTCCAGAAGGCAAACATCACTTCTGGTTTTCACCTGAAAACCAGAAGTGAGCTTTAAAGGCCCTCTAGAGGTCTCAGGAAGCCTTTGGAGGACCAGAGGGAGGAAGAGTGGGGAGAGGAAGGCAGCTGGGGGTGAGGAAGGCAGTACTTCCCTCTGCAGGTGTGGCATCCTGCGGCATTTGCCCCCACCGACTTCCCTAGCTATGCCAGTACTGAACAATTAGATCTTCTAGTTGCTTTTGAATGTGAAACGATGCACATATTAAGACTGCAAGCTTATATGTACTTACCTGAGAGTAAGTCCCTTTGAAATCAATGAGTCTCACTTGAGAGTTGAAATGTATAGGATTGTGCTGTAAGCCAGGTTCCTGTGTCTTGTGCAATTACACTGGAATTTGCAAGTATGTGCAACAACAATTTGGAAGATCCTTTTATAGATAAGTATCTCAAACATGCAATGCCACTTTTAAAAATCAGGATATTCATATTAGTAGAAATAATTGGAAAAGTTTGTCACTATTGATATTGAATTCATATTTTATGTTCTTTGGAAAATGTTTTGGAAATTTCCTATGGTCTGTAATAACCTTATTTTTTTAAGGCAACATAAGAACTTCATCTGATTCTTTAACTTCTTCACTTGTTTTAGTTTTACTAGTTTAGTAGATAGTTTTAGTTTTCATTTAATTCCTGAGTGGCACAGTTGTTGTGAAAGTAGTTTCTCTTGCTGAGGGCCATGTGATGTTTTCCATCATATGGTAGTTTCATTTCCTTCTCTGTGGGTGCAATCCAGATCTATTAAAATCAATGGGAGTTTTGCCATTGTCTCCAATGGAATGTAGATTGGACTCTAAATCTGCTGTCATGAACTTCAGGAAATGTACCTTCCACAAAAAAAAACAAAAAAAACATTTCCAACCAATGAGTTCACTTTGCATCCAAAATCCTGAGCAGGGAAGAAAAATGAGCAATTGCACATTTCCATCTGCTATCAGCCATTTTCAAGTCGGCAGTATAATAATTTGTTCAGCTATTCAAAGGGGAGTCTTGAAACCAAATGGAAATGGGGTTTTGTTCATTATGATGGATCTTGAGCTTTTCAAGACTTTCCGTGGCGATTCCCTCCCCCTCTTTTACATGAGGTATTACAAGTCCAGGGGGGGAATTCAATTCACTATCTGTCAAATTCTATATTCAGATGCAGTTCTGTGAGAGATGCAAATATGCTGAAAACTGGGGGGAGGGGGGAGTTACATGTCGAATTTTCAGATAAATACCACTTTGAACTTTTTCAGTTGTTAGCAGTATGTAAAGTTGTACTCTTACCAGGCTCTTAGAAGCGTGGGTTGAAGTCGGCCTTGCACGGCTCTGCTTTTCTTTCCCGCACACCTAGAACGCTTCTCTGAATGTTCCACAATGCACAGGGGCTTTATGGCAAATGTGCAGGGCTTGCCAGCAGGCAAATTGGTGTGGGAACGAAGTACCGATGTGGAAAACCATTCCTCTTTACTGTTAATGAATATGCCAGAGCTATGTGAATGAACAAAGAGGGTCTTTTCAAGGTTTAGACAGTCATTAAAAGCTTCCAGCACATAGCCTCATGGAGTTTGTGGAAGGACCCTTCGGTGGGGCTAAGGAGCAAACAGGGCAAGCAAAGCCCTGTGGGTCAGGATCAGAGCTGAGGCATCGCTCAGTGGGTCCAGGGTGGGGAACCTGGCAGTTTCTTACTCCCCCACTGGTGTTTTTGTTTTTTTTTTCCTTTCCTGATGCTGCCACTGATTTGATGTAAAGAAAATCCAGTTTTGGAGGAGGCAGAGAGACAACTGCAGCTTGGGGAAGGAGCCAGTGACAGAGGGAGGTTGGCATAGAGAAAGGACCAGTGGGGTGGCGCAGACAAAGAAAGGAAGAGACTATTTCTAAGAAGCAGGGATAGGGGATTGAAGAGGGTTGGTTCAGAGCAACTCACCTGTTCAGTTGTCCTTTTACTAGTTCATTATATCTTTGAAGTCTAACTCTAATGCAGTGGTGGTTGGCAACCTTCAGTCTCGAAAGACTATGGTATAAGCCTACAGCACCCAGTATTCCCAGGCGGTCTCCTATCCAAGTACTAACCAGGCCTGACCCTGCTTAGCTTCCAAGATCAGATGAGATCAGGCATCTGCAGGGTGACAGTTGCTGTAATACAACTGTAATGAGAAAATCATTAGACTTTACCACTGCAGCCATGTTTTATGAGTTAAAGATTTTGTTTCATGGACAGTTTATAAAATACACTTTTTCAGGTATTCCTGATGTTTGTTTTGTTTAAGATATTTTGTGACACTCTATAAGGCAAGATGTGTCTGTCCCATTCTTATGGTGATCGGTGACAATGAACAAGCAATTGAATACATCCATGTGAAGTTCATACGCAATTCTTTTTCTCCTGTTGCCATGGCAATATTATCAGCAAATGGAGAAAATACTAATGGCCTCCCTTTGGGGATATCTTTTCCTTGACAAGCTTCCTTCTCATATTTTCTTGACTTCATTTGAAGATAATAAAGCCCTTTAAATATGTATTCTAAATTCCTTTACTCTATTATTCATTGAGATCATTATTCATTGAGATCTTCCTATGTGTTTTCAGTAACACGTACTATACAGAGGTTTCTTTAAAACAACTGAAGTGGACAAACACGTCACCCCAGAGAATGCACAGACTATAATTCTACTGACAGTGCTAGAAAGTAGATCTAGTGCAGAGTAAATGTGTTTGGCTTTCATATGAAATTTAGCTATGCTTCCCATTTAATCTTTGAAGATTATTCCAAGAAAGGCTTGAGGTTATTAGGGCTGGTAGTCTTGAGGCAAGCCAGAGGCAGGAATCATGTAGGTAAGTGGGTGATCGGCCCCTTGTGTCTCTTGAGTCCTGCTCCTGTGGCAACGGCAATGCTAATCCTGAATTGGTGGCCCTGATACTCAATGAAGAGAAGCTATTAGTTCCCTCAACTGGCAAGCCACAGAAATAAGAGGCCAGTGTCACACTGCAAGAGTCTGTGATTTGAGAGCCTGAACCAATAACAAATGCTTGAATGCTGGGAGTGCATCTGGGTTGCAGTCATAGGGAAAGTGAATACCTGAGAAGGGCTACCCAGTACTTTGTGACACTTTGAGAAACAGCTCTATCATTTTTCAAGGAGTCCTTTGACCAGTGATCTACACATTCTGAGTGATGCACACAGTCATAGAATCTGACCTGTCATAGAGATAATGCTTTCAAAATAATTCATGTGCTCCTGAAAATTCTGAAGAACGTTTCAGTTCAGGATGTATGTTCGTTGATTTCATAACTCACAAATATGGTTTCTGAGACTTTGAGCCCTGTTACGTCCATCCCTTGAGTGGGTCCAAGGGTTAGAGCCATCTCAGGTAAGGGACGGGTGCTAATGGACTTACCCCAAAGATGAAGAAAGTGAGGAGCTATGAAAAGTGGTTTTTGTATGTGATTTACTTTTGTCAATAGTTTTATACTCGTGAGAGGGCCTGTCACAGGAACCCCTCCTGGAAGGTTCCTTTAACTCAACTGGTGTCTTAGTCTCTGGATCCTATAGTCAGGTGGAAAGGGTTCAGGAGCTTCAGTTTCAGGATTGGAGGGTCTTCCACACCCATAGGGTTGCCTGCTGAGGTTTGCTGTCTGGAGAGGGTGTTGGTTGGTCTACTGGTGATAGCCTGTGGTCTCTCTGGTGGATGGCCTTGCCCTCAGTGTGGACAAAGAGGTGGCAGCCAACCAGTGGGTGGTGGTGTGGTTACTCCAGGGCCCTGGGGGTTTCTCCCTAGGGCTGGAGCTTGAGCTCTCACCGGGAGTCTGGGTTCTCCCTCTTGTTCCTGCCTCTGGTAGCCCAGAGTCATGCTGAATGACTTCAAGGGGGTTCTTGCTGGGCCTGGTTTTCTGGCTTTCCACACTGAACCTGGAGCTGAGGTTGAGTAGTCAGTCCCAGTAGAGCCCCCCACCCTGGGACCCAGGGATCCATGATCTGCTGCTGCCGCTGGCTGGTCCTGCCCAGCCCATGCCAAGGGTGCTTCCTTGCCAGGCTCAGGGCTGGTGTGTTCCCTCTGCTGCTGGCCACCCCGAGCTGGAGCCCAAGGTGGTGTCTCCCTCCCCGCCGGCCACCAGGCTCATTATGAGCCTCCCGGCAGGCCCAACTGTCTCCAACCCTTCCTGTTCCTAGCGGGGCCCAAGATCTCATGAGATCTCAGGCTTTCCCATATATCAGCTGAGCGTGGCCACAGTCGGATGCGTCTCCACCGTAGGGCTGCTTCCATGGCTGGCACCTCGCTCAATGGGCAAGGAAGCAGTGCTAGCACACCGCTCCAGAGCCCTGGCCTGACAGGGACGAAGCAGCTGCCTCCTCAGCTGGCCGACTAGCCTGCCTTCCCTCTGCCTCATGGGACTCCCACCCCCAGCTGCTCCTCCAGTCCGTCTCCCAGGACCGCCCTTGTCACAGGATGAGTACCTGGGTGACAGGCCCAATCCTATCCAACCTTCCAGCGGCGGTGCAGCTGAAATGCAACTCCTAGGCGAGCAAACAAATTTCCCTTACCTTGTGGATGCCTCCATAACTACCCTCCCACCACAGGATGCAATGTACACCCCACTGGCATGGCTACACCAGGGCTGGAAAATCAAGGTCAGCTGGACTTCTCTTTGCTGTCGCCACACGCAGGGTCCTCTTCTCCATCTATGGTGGTGACCCAGAAGCACTGGCTCTGTGCACTTCTGGAGCGTCTTTCATGATGCTGTAAAGTGCAACTGCTGCTCAAATGCTAGTGCTGCATTTTGGGATTGGGCCATTACTCTTCTTCCAGTAAATCTGCATGATTTGGTTTTCTGGAATACGGATTTTTAAATTTTTATTTTTTAACCATAAAGTAATCACTGAAGTTATGCCTTTAATGTAAACAAATTCAAAGGAGAATGTTCCTGCTCCTGCTTGGAAACCTTGAAAACCAGCATCCAGCAATTGGTTCTGCTTTGTCTGAAAGATCCCTGTAGCCAAATCGATCCCTCGATTCTACCAGAGAATGCATGGCCTACTATTGTTGGAGGCTACACTCTAAACACCAAGCTTTTATTGCTTTTGGAAAAAAATGATTTCTTGCTCAGAAGTGTGTTTGTCTTTCTTTGCAACATGTGCCACCCTCACAATCTAATTGCTCCCCCCAGCTCTTGTATTACAATTAAATTGTATAAATAATTAAAAGTAGAAACAGGCTTCCATTTATTCTAATAGTTCAAAGCCAAGAGCTCCCCATGTGGTAAAAGGTTTTGCCACTCGCTGCGATTGCCTCTCTCTGCTGAGGAAGTACAACCATCAGTCAGTGGAATGGGGGTCTCGCTTCCCAGGGAGAGTGGAAAACCAGAGAGAGTGTAAATAAATATCTCGTTAGTTAAATTGGGAAGAGCAAATGAATTTTGCCTGATTACGGAATCAGGTCTCTGAGCTTCAGAATGGGGTCTTGACTCAGAAGCTTCACAGATTTGTATACTCTTCCAAAGTCATGATTTTTTTTTGTTGTTGTTAAAAGGTGGAGGGTAGGTATATTTATTTACTGAATATGCCCACTGGATTATGGCACCTATTGAACTGGGGAGGCAGTGAGTGAATATCTAATACAATCTTGTCTTCTAGTATTGAGAGAGGGAACAAATACAGGAAACACTTTTGTTTGACGATAACAAAATATGATTTTCCAGCTAAGTGATGAATATCCAGGGTTGTGGCAGTCTTGCTGCTTTGTATATGACTACATGCGGACTTAAGCTCTTCGCCAAAGAAGTGTTTGAGATTCAAAATATGAACACGTTCCTCTCTCTTATTTTCCAAGAACTAACAGCCCAACTAAAGCCCCACACAGCAATACAGCAGCACCGTTGTGGCTTCTGATGCATCCCACAGGGAATTTTGGCTACTGGAGGTCTCCTCGGGGTAAAGGAACATTTGTTGCCTTGCCCCAGGGTAGACCCCATCAGCCAGTATGTGATCTGTATTTTAAAATGTGGCTATAAGAAATGATATCATAACTATCTGTACATATGAGATTATTCTTGAGAACTTCCCATAGAGTGTCTTGCATGAATGAGTCATTTGTCCCTTAGTTCCCTAAAGTTCAAATCTTATCCTTGAGATTCGCTGCTATTTCCCCATATACGCCTCTGCAACTGCAAGCTCACTCCTATAGAAGTTCAGTCACAATGGATGCATGACAGATGCCAGTGTAATGTCAGAAAAACACTGTGCTGATGTGGCTTGGACATCAATGAGACTGCAATGCAACTCTGCCTGTGGAGAGTCCAAAACAGGAAGACGATTGGCCCATGACATGAGAAGGGGCATAGGATGAAAGTAGGAGGAGTAGATGTACACTTGACCCTAACCCCCCTGAAGAAAATGGACATGCCCAGAATGCCAGGAAAACACTGCACCAATGATAGAGCTGGCATAGGTAGGGCTAACCCCATAAAGAACAATGTAGAAGAGGAAAACAGCAGGAAGTCGCACGTCCTGCCACCACCTTGTCCCTCCAACTATCCTACAACAGAGCATAGTATGCAGACTACATCTGACAACTAGTTACACCACATCAAACCCAGTACTAAAGTACTTCCAGTACTAAAGCCCTTGCCAGGGACATTACAGCTCAGATGATCAGACACGTGGCATGGGGCTATAGCTCTCTGGTACCTCCAAGGGGAACTTTGGTGATGGGAACCCTGGTGAAAGACACTTGGCACACAAAGGGCTCGCTTTGCCCAAACAATATGTATGGCAAGATATTTTGTTAACTCTTATCTTTTCAGAATTCTGATTGCAGATATTCTGCCCCAGGAGCTCTCCACACACAAACACCCAGCTGGAACCTCTACTTCACTAACCCAATAGGGAAAGCAACCACCCAGGTAACCAAAGGGAGGAAGGGAAACCCATGCTACAATGGATTGATACTGAATCTCCCTCTCATGTTGTTAACTCCCCACCCCCCACTCTGACCTTCTAGGTTTATCAAATGTGTTTCCACTGGTACTAGAATATTTGCATCCTGGACGATTGTGTCCCGGTCAAATGTGTCTTAGTCATTGGTGTCCCTGGGCATTTGCATCTGGTTTTTGTGTATGTTCCAGTTATTTGCATCCCACTATACCTGGACAACAAACCCCATGTTAGATATGCTAAACCGCTTATCCCAGCCCTAACCCTGACCCTACCTTTGCATTTGAAAAATAAAAAAGCACATCTGATATAAATATATTAGATTGGTACACAAATGTTCAGGATGCAAAAATAATGGATGCATATAATGGATGTCCAATACTGACTGTGTCACAGTTGCCTTAGTCTGTCACTGACTCTGTCTTGGTCCTGTCACTGACCATGCAATGGTCCTGTCACTATCTCCACTATCACCTGTGTCGCCAACAGTCCCTTCCCCTTGAAACAGCTAATAGCTTGGAGTGCCTGCTCTCTTTCAGGTAATGCCAGGAGCTCCAACCTTTGCTACTGCTGGTCAAACACTCATCAGAATCCCTTTGTGTTTCAGGGCTGCAACATTGCCACAGGTGGATGAACAATGGTCCTCTGCAGAGTTCCACTGCAGCCCCCACAGATGGTGGAAAGGCCATGTTGCAAGCCACCATGATCCTGCCCCATACAAGGCAACACTGCATGTACATTCTGATAGTACCTGTTTCCCTCCCAAACCCTGAGCATGCATCTCAGTCTAGAGAACAGGTGTGGCTGATGCTGTTGTGTATGCTTTGTTACTCTCTCTGTGTTTTGGCTTGCTCTTAAGAGGCAGCTGTCCCTCTGGTGACAACATCATCCAGATGCCTAGGGAAGCCTACAGCCTTCCTGAAGTGACTGGTGTGAGCCCAGCTGTTAGTCAGTGAGGTTACTGACCTACTCATTCCAATCAGTCCCCTATGGCTTTGTGAATTCCATGGCAGACAGTGAAGCAAGCAGTGCAGCTCGGCCTCACAGACGCCTGTTACTTGACTCTGTGTTGGACAACTTGCAATGGCACAACAACCCTGCTGGGAGGAGATGGTTGGCAACCTCACTTATGTATTTCTCTTTCGGATGCTTCTCTGTTGCCAATATAGTTCAACAGTTCAATAAAAGCTTTGGCTGTATCTCCCTTGTTGTCTCTGTGTTAGAGACAAAGGTCTCTAACAATCTCTAAAACTAGAGATAGAGATCCCTTCCTCCCACTGTAGTTGTTTCGTACCTCGGCTGGCCTCAGCATGGGACTCTGCAGTGGGAGGTGCATCTCTGCTTCTAGAGCCTGCAGCATCCTCACTCCATGACTTCTTAGGCTTGGGGGGGGGGGGAGACCACTGTGAGATATACAGGAAGCTGGACTAAATGGGCCTATGGCCTGATCCAGTAGGTTCTTATGAACCCTTGGTATTGGACAGACTTGTGCATTTGTTTCATTTGACTGCCATCTTCCAGGGAGCTACCTTTCTACGCTTGCTCAGTTCTGCTCAAAAAAGTATTCCTTGGATGTGTGTGTTTGTGTGACTGGGATGAGGAATCCTGGGTGCAGGGGCTCCTAGTAGTTCTTTGCTTGTACGCCTCCACTGTTGATGCCCCTGTTATTGCTGTAGAAGATGGGAATTGCTGTAGTGTCCTTGTGTCATTTCCCCATGGTTGGGGGTTTGCTTGTTGCTCATTCCTAGTGGCTGGTTGAGGGGTTCTGCCCCCCCCCCCTATTGGCTAGTTATTGGTTCTACCTCTGCATCTGCCCCCTGCTCTGGTGCAGAGCATCAACTCCAGGGATTTTTTTTTTTTCAGGCTGCGAGTGTTGGGGCTGATTGGGTGGAGTGATTAGCTCCTCAGACATCACAGTGATGCGTCATGGATGTCGTACAGATGATGTGCTGACTTCACAGCAATGGCACATGGATGTCACACAACTGTGCCAATGTCATGGTGATGATGCATTGCCATCAGGATACTGCTCAGATCACTAACGGGCTGTGTCAGTGTTTCTATGGACACTTGGGGGCATTACTACCCCAGCATTGCTTTGCCAGAACAGGCCTGGCATTTGACCATGCAGACTGAGAACTGGTATGCATTTTCACCCTAAAGTTCTCCTCTGTAAGTGTTTGACATAAAGTATCACTGTATTGTATATTTTGTCACTATTGTGTATATGAATTTGAGGTTTGATTCACTGTGTCACTTGTTCATTTTCATTGATACTTGATATTTAGTATCTGAGAACATCTAATAGGTGTTTTGCAGTTTTATTTTCCATGTGACAATATCTGAGAGCTTGCAGACAACATTTAGCACGTGACAACGGACTGCTTAAGCTTTTGTATGTGGTGCCTGTCAAAGTCAAAAGGTGCCCAGAGGTCTAAGGGCCCAATCCTATGCAATGCACGCCAGTTCACTGCCTATGTGCACTGTTGCAAATGTGCCATAAGGCACGTTTGTGGCCCTCAGCACTAGTGTAGCAGTGGAGACATAGATGGTAGTATGGGGGGTGGTGGGGGAGAGACATTCCGGGGCAGGGGGAGGCATAGGGAGGGTGGGGAGAGGGGAGGGAGGAGGCTTGCTGGGGGAGGGAGCAGGGCTGGAGGGAGGCAGGACTGGTGGAGCTTTGCTCTTAATTCTATGCCGACCCTTGGGTTTCCATAGAATTGAGTATCCCCATTGCAGGGTTACTAATCACCTTTCTCCTTAGGAGCTGCCGGCACTACCCGCTGAATGCGCAGGATGCAACAGCAGCCGTTTTTGGCGCTGCTGCAGCCCCGCTCACCAGGCAGCTCAGGATTGGGTTGCCCATCATGTGAATTTCAAGTCAGAATTTCATATTCGGATCTGATATGTTTGAATTCAGAAGTTGAAACGTTGGAGCAGTGGTTCTCACACATTTAGCACCGGGATCCACTTTTTATATGTCAGAATCTGTCAGGACCCACCGGAAGTGATGTCATGACCAGAAGTGACATCATCAACCAGGAAACTTTTTAACAATCCTAGGCTGCAATCCTTCTCACATTTAACCAGAAGTCAGTTCCATTTACTATCATTATTAAAATAATATATATGGTAGCCTGTTAAAAGTACAGATCTGTAACATTTCCCCAAATGCAGTCACATACCATGGTAGCATCAAGTCTAACATATTAGAAATAAAATATTGAAAAGAATGGAGACTCACCTGAAATTGGCTCATGACCCACCTAGTGGGTCCCAACCTACAGTTTGAGAAACACTGCGTTGGAGAATTTCAGAAATTGATATTTTAGTTCATATGCAGAAAGAGACGTTATTTGAGTCTGAGAATATTTTTGAGATGTACTGTATTTTTCGCTCCATAAGACGCACCTGACCATAAGACGCACCTAGTTTTTAGAGGAGGAAAACAAGGAAAAAAATATTCTGAACCAAATAGTGTAATAAAATATTTAATAAACTATAACAGAATAACATTTGAACCATGTAAAGTGAACAGCAGTCAACAGTGGCATTAAGAACCATTATCACTGTCATTAACAAATGGAGAGACTTAAAGGTTTGAGTACTCTAGTTTTCTGGAAACCCCAAGAACTCATCATCGCTAGAGTCAGAATTTATGAAGCTCACAAAAGCAGGTGCACACAAATAGGGGATCACATTATCTTTCTGCTACAATGATGTTCTGCCAAATTCCAAACCACTGGGCCTCGTGCCCGCTTAAGGCTGATCAGTCCCCCTTGTGCAACTCACCAGTGCAGCAAGCAAAAGTGAGTCCAGTTCCAGTCCACAGATGCCAAGTAAATCAGTCCCATCAATCAGAGTTACCAAATCAGAGTCCAGAGCCAATAAGCCAAATTACAGTCCAAGGTCAGGTTCCAGGTAGGTCAGTCAAATCCATCAGGGTATCCAAGTTCAGTCACAATCCACAGTCAGATTCCAAATTCAATAAACCCAGTCAGTCTCCTCTCCTACCTCCAACCTGCACTCCTTTAAAACCCACAAACCCTTTCTGCCTCTGGTACTCCTTATATCCCTGAGGGCCCTATTGCCTTCCAGTGGCTGCAGCTGTGCAGCACACTCTGCTGGATGCCCAGGCCTTACCCTTAAAGGGGCCACTGCTGACACCACATCTACCTCCTCACCAGATCTTCCTGGATTCCAATACAAGGGGGGGGGGAGCAGATCTCTATACAGACCAGTGCAAAAGCAGGGGAAAGGTGTGGGGAAGGGAAGATCTCTGTATAGACATCACAGCAAGACCAGTGCAAAACCCCTTGCACACAGAACCAACAGATGGAAGTTGGGGGGGGGGCAGATCTCCATACATACCAGTGCAAAAGCAGGGGAAAGGTGTGGGGGAGGGAAGATCTCTGTATAGACATCACAGCAAGACCAGTGCAAAACCCCTTGCACACAGAACCACATAGAACCGTCAGGTGCTCACTCCCTGGGCTCCCTGGACTCACTCCCTGGGCTCCCTCCCTGGGCTCACAAGCCTGCCAGGGGCTCACTCCTAGGGATGCTTGGACGGGAGAGAAGCCTGCGATTGACTCATTTCACCTGGAGATCGACTGGTAGCTCTCAATTGACATAATGAGCACCCCTGCTCTAGGGGCTTGCTCAGCAAGACTGCCACCCCACCCACGCTTTCCTGGGAGTGAGCCCCAGTGACTCTGAGACTTACTTCTGAGTAGACAGGAGGGCTTGCTCAGCAAGACTGCCATCCCACCCACACTTTCCTGGGAAGGCGAGCAGAGCAGAGTGGGCAGGGGGCGGGGCCGGGGGCGGATTTTTTTTTTGCAGTATTCGCTCCATAAGACGCACACACTTTTCCCCCCACTTCTTGGGGGGGGGAAGTGTGTCTTATGGAGCGAAAAATACGGTAAGTGCAGGGGGAACATATGAATTCCTTGATGGAAGATATCTTGTATTATTTAAAGGTTCTCAGAATGAATGAAAAAGATGTACTGGTTTTTCCCTCCCAAATGAGCTTCAGACTCAAACAATTTACAGACTCTTGTAGTCTTATAAAGTTTTGAAAATTTATTGAAGACATGCATTTGTTTCCTGGACGTTCCCACCCTTTCAGTTATTGGGAGTGTGAAATGGGAAGGGGGGTGTAATCATGTGTCATGAATGTACACCTTCCATAGAATCTTTCGCTCAGATATTCGGCCACCAGGCTTACCCCCAGTAATATATGTGGTGTGGCAACTGAAACGCAAGGAAGAACTGCTGTTTCAACATGCTACAGTGTGCACACAAACTCACTACATTGATCTTAAAGTACCTAAAGAGGTTGAGGTTGCACACTTATTCACGCTTTTCTGGGAGCAAGCCCCACTGAACCCAATTGGACTTCTGGTTAGACATGCTGTGAGTTGTGCTGTGAGTTTCTGAAAACGGGCACTGTGTGCATATACAGCACACGCATGTATAAATGTGCAATGTGTGTGTGCACGTGTGCATATGATCTGCAGATTTCATCTGTTTCCTGATCTGTTTAGATGCACGATCCAAGCCCTTCAGAAAGGAACCTAATAGTACAGCTCCTGTTAAGCATGACAGGCGCTTACAGCAGCACAGCGGTTAGTGGGTTTGCAGCAACTGTTACCCTGCACATGTCTGATCTCATCTGATCTCGGAAGCTAAGCAGGGTCAGGCCTGGTTAGTACCTGCATGGGAGACCGCTTGGGAATACTGGGTGCTGCAGGCTTATACCATAGTCTTTCAAGACTGAAGGTTGCCAACCAACTGCTTGCTTAATAAAGGCTCCTGCTTGGGTTGCCGTCGATCACAGATCAAAGCTCTGCCTTTTCATCCCTGCCTAGGAGGTGTGACAGATGTGCGCTTCCGTGGTTGTCTTCTGCATGCAACCACTTCTCAAGTTACACATTTCAATTCCAAGTTGAGCTTTGTGCACTTGTGATAAGTCCGTGGCAATCTTGAAGACCCTATGCTTTTCTGGCAACATTGGGTTTCTTAGGAATTGATCCCCTCCCCCCCCCCCGTGGTATGAGGAGCAAAGAGCAGCTTTTCCCTTGCTCTGGTGGTGAATAAAGGGGGGGGAAGGTGCTGGTGGGGAACAGCCACCTACAGCTGTATCTTCACAACATCATTAACACACTGGAGCCAACATGGCTTCAGAATAGTCCTTCAGTCTCATCTCTCTCCAATAAAATTCCCTCTATCAATTAAATTAGTGCTACTACTTATTGAGTGTTAGTTGACTGATCTACAGATTAAACTAACTGAATCGCGAAGTCCTAATTTCGAATGAGTGAAGGCTGGCTGAAGCATGAGAATATGAAGTTGTAGATTTGTATTACGATTCTTACAGTTTATTGTACTGCACATCATCCCCTTGTGGCTTCACTGAGTTGGAGCCATTCATTTGGTGCAACCAGCACAAGGTTAGACAGCAAGCCTTAGAGGGAATAACTGTCCCCTGCCGTATGTACTTAAGAGTGCCTTTCCCGGGGAGTGCACTATAGCAACAAGCACAAATGCAAGTGCTAAGCACTGCAAGGTTTGCAGTGGATATTTATATAGATAGTCTGGAGACAAAGTTATTTCAACAGCAATAAATGAAGAACATCAAGACTCTGCATGGGAGGCTCTTACTCTAATGGAATTTATTCACAAGCTGAAAATAAACATTTTGCAATGCAGAGTCAAATTCTGTAAGTACAACACAGAAGAGGAAGCCGCACAAATTGGATGCATTGTGCAAATGTTTGTTTAACTATCCATGTATCGATTTTGTGCTTCAGTCAAATGTGTGGACAAGCAAGGAGGCTGTTTAGGAGATCCACTAGGGCCCGCTAAGATCTTCATTGAAGATTTGTCATTGTGGGTTTGTCCAAATAGCCTTCCGGTGGCAACAAACCATCCCAGCACACCAAGAATTCTTCCAAAACAGTGCATGGGAAGCACATGTACTGTAGCCACTGGCTATGTGTGCTAGATGTAGGTCCATTGACGTGAGAAAGCGTTGAATGTCTTAAGCCGTCATTCACTTCTCCTCAACCTAACCAATTCTCATTCATGCACATAATCTTTTGTGTACGCTAGGCTCAACAATACAGCCCAATGGAGCATATATGACCACAGGAAAATAGGGCCAAAACATGACCAGTTGAGTGCTCCTTCCCACCTTCTCCTCATGTGTTTTGCCAGCCTTGCTTTGAATTGCACATTTAGACAGTATTTTGATGGCAACTCTCTGTAAAGCAACAATTCTGCATTTCTTCAAAGATAAAGCCAGCCCTTTATTAGTTTTAGGATAGCCCGACAAAGTGCTCAAACTGGGGTTGTAATCCCAAACACTTATACAGAAGTAAAATTCATTGATTGCAGTGGATAGCTGAATGCTATTAGCTAAATGCTATTCAGTGATTTTTAACCTGTTTCATCTCATGACACACTGACAAGATGCTAAAATTTTCTAGGCATACCATCAGTTGTTTTTTTTACATTTGACAAGGCACACGACACTGCCAGTGAGAGGCCCAATGGTCCTAACCAATAAATGACCCTCTCCCACAGCACACCTGCAGACCATTCATGGCACACCAACGTGCTGCACTATACACTTCTGATTTAGTATCAAACGTGGAATTGTCAGAGTTTGATAAGAGTGGTTTATTGGTTGCCAAACCTAAGGCTGAAGTGACGTACTTTGGTGATCCGGGCACCTTGGTCTCCATCAAACAGCTGTAAAGTGATCAGGTGGGAAGCAATGCACTCTGGGGAAAACAGTGGATGGGAGGGAAGACTTAACCCTTTTCCTATCCTCCAGTTTCCCCCCTCAGTCTCTTGCTGTCAAAGCTCTGGATGTGTGCATGCGGAATCCCAGGGAAAAGACCCAGTTCTGCAGCCAAATGTGTAGTTGTCATCTAAGAAATGAAGATTTATTTTTAGAAAGAAAAAGATTCCTGGGGGGGGGGGAAATATTGAATTAATATGACAAATACACCTGTTGGTCTTTTGTGAAGGGGCGAGGGGCGGGGCTGAAACATATTTTTTCAGGGAGAGACAGCTTAGGAAATTATTTGTTAGCGATATGTACAGCAATTGCAGTTCACAAAGAGGCTCTGAATACAAAATAGATTGTGATTGGAGCTGAAGACAATTAATCTACAACCCCCTTCTCTCCACTACACAGATGTATTTGTCATGATACATTTGTCATGTCATTTGTTTATTCTTTGTCATGATAAAAAAAGAGATTTTTCATAAGTACTGCACATTTGATCGGGATGCTCAAACGTTCAGGTACATTAATATTTATGATTTTTCTTGTCTGTGCCATATCTCCCAATCTTAACTCAGTACTAAAATTGTATGTTTGAAAAAAAGTAGACAGATGTGCTCTTTTGTTGAAGAAAGCATCTGACCTTGATTGCGAGAGCTTTTTTTTTCTTGTTTAAGGCTGCTTGGCAACAATGGAAGAGACCTTTTCAAAGGTGCATCCTTTGTGCTTGTTGGGAAACTGCTTTTGTATTGCAATCTTTTTCCGTGGAGAAAGCTACCCTTAGGGGTAATTATGAAAAAGAAAAAAGATTAGCACTATTCATGCAGCAGTTTGCAGTCAGTGCCTGCCTGTTCTTATGTGACACATACAGTCCAGCATTTGATCTAATCATGAAGGACAGGCAAAATAAAAAGGAAGAAAAAAAGCCACAACCTAGAGACATGTTATGCGTCTCTTTAATCTCTCTTGGCTTTCCTTAAAATTCCTCCAATATTTTGCCTGAGGGTGAATCTCCAAATATCCTTCCAAATTTGACTACTTAGAATTGTCGAACCCCCCAAGAAACTACACTGGTCAAATCAAAGCACAATTATTATTTTTCTGCCCTTAAAATTCCTTAGCTGATTTGCCTAAGCAAATCCTCAATTTTGTATACCCAAATCCACAATTCTAACAATAAGCTTGAACTCCTAGCCAATGAAATTGGAAGGGGATATTTGGGTTCAGGCATTGCAAGTTACAATATATAGTCTATTTCATCCAATGTGTGGAGATAGGTCAGGGTGGAACACAGGGCCAACACCCTTGCGATTACTCTACACACTTACCCGGTGTGAATAGGTCTGTGAAGTGCGAGGACCAATCCATAACTCTTTTATTTCAGTGATGAGTCACTAAGGGATTCCAGCCTACACTGTGCCTAGGTTACATAGTTCTGGGGGAAAATAATAGCTTTAAGAGCTCGTCTTCCACTTGGCAGGCAGACATAGCAACAAGAATTTGGTTAGGGAAGTTATTTGTAATACAGCTGAACGTTAGGAGCTGAACACATTTGTATACAGAACTAGATAAATGTAAACTAATCAGTGATGATTGAATTAAGATGTGTGTGGTTGTAGTTGAGAAGGGGCTCCTAGTTGGCATATCTTCATTTTTCTCATGTTACATTAAGGCTACAATCCAATGCAAATTAGATTGGGCGTAAGTTCTGTTTAACTCAGCGGGACCTCTAAGTAGCCTGGCATAAGGTAGCCTAATATTCCTTCTATAGTTAATTGGAATACTTTTTAATTAAATTTTTCAGTTATTTTGGGCAGGAGGTCTGGTCTAGAGGGTAGAGCCTCCATTTGCCTGAAGATTAACATCCACAAGGTCGCCAGTTTGAGGCCACCGTGCGACCTTGAAGCAGCTGGCAAGCTGCAGCTGAGCTGTTCCATCTGCTCGGAGCGTGGGAGGATGGAGGCCAGAATGTTAAATCAGATCGGAGTGTAACATCTTGAATGTGGTGGTTCTTGAAAGAGAGAACCTTCTTTCAATTTGTAAAAATCCCTGCGTGGATTTAATAAGCCTGCCTGTGTAAACCGCCTTGAATAAAGTCTTGAATAAAGACCAAGAAAGGCGGTATATAAATACTGTATATTATTATATTATTATATTATTATTATTTTAAGCCAGTGGCGCCCAAAGTTGCCCAAAGGGAGGGAAGTCTCGGGACTGGAGGACATCATCCTGGAGAGGAGGGAAACAATCCCCTAGGGGGGACCCCTTCTCCAGGGGATGGGCCCGTATCCGAACGCACTCGGGATACTCCTAGATGGGAGGGGGGTCGGGGGCTTCTTGTAGTGGGGGATTCAATAATTAGAAACATAGAGAGGGGGGTTTGCGACGGATGTGAGGACCGCATGGTGACTTGCCTGCCTGGTGCGAAGGTTGCGGACATCACTTCTTGTCTAGATAGGCTAGTAGACAGTGCTGGGGGAGAGGTAGCGGCTGTGGTGCATGTCGGCACCAACGACGTGGGCAAGTGTAGTTGGGAGGTCCTGGAGGCCAAATTTAGGCTTTTAGGCAGGAAGCTGAAAGCCAGGACCTCAAAGGTAGCGTTCTCTGAAGTGCTACCTGTTCCACGCGCAGGGCCAGCTAGGCAGGCGGAGATCAGGGGTCTCAATGCGTGGATGAGACGGTGGTGTAGGGAGGAGGGGTTTAGATTCGTTAGGCACTGGGGAACTTTTTGGGACAAGCGGGGCCTGTACAAGAGGGACGGGCTCCACTTGAACCAGAATGGAACCAGACTGCTGGCGCATAACATTAAAAAGGTGGCAGAGCAGCTTTTAAACTGATCCCTGGGGGAAGGCCGACAGGAGCCAAGGGGCATCCGGTTTGGGACTCCTCATCCCTATGGGGTGAGGATGGGGAGGTTAGAGAACAACAAGACAAAGGCAGAGTAGGAGAAGAAATTGGGAAAGGTAGGGTGATGGGATGTGATACACGGTTTGGCACAATGAGAGGATGCGGGGACAAAGGAGCGAATAAGCAGCGCATCCTGGGGCATTCCGTGTACAAATGCTTTTATGCGAATGTCCGAAGTCTACGAGCAAAGGTGGGAGAGAGAACTGGAATGTCTGGTTACAAGGGAAAATATTGACATAGTGGGCATAACGGAAACCTGGTGGAATGCGGAGAATCAGTGGGATACCGCAATCTCGGGCTATAAACTCTACAGGAGGGACAGGCAGGGGCGTGTTGGAGGTGGGGTGGCCCTTTATGTTAAGGAAGGGATAGAATCCAGCAAAGTAGAGATTGAAGGTGGGTCCGACTCCACCGTAGAATCTCTGTGGGTTAAATTACCAGGCTTGTGCAGCGATGTAATACTGGGGGTGTGCTATCGTCCTCCAGACCAGAAATCAGATGGGGACCTTGAAATGAGGAAACAGATCAGGGAGGTGACAAGGAGGGACAGGGTTGTAATCATGGGGGACTTCAATTATCCTCATATTGACTGGGTCAATTTGTGTTCTGGTCACGATAAGGAAACCGGATTTCTTGACGTGCTAAATGACTGTGGCTTAGATCAGCTAGTCACGGAGCCCACCAGAGGACAGGTGACTCTGGATTTAATATTGTGCGGTACGCAGGACCTGGTTAGAGATGTAAACGTTACTGAGCCATTGGGGAACAGTGATCTTGCTGCGATCCGTTTTGACGTGCACGTTGGGGGAAGAATACCAGGCAAATCTCTAACAAAAACCCTTGACTTCCAACGGGTGGACTTCCCTCAAATGAGGAGGCTGGTTAGAAGGAGGTTGAAAGGGAGGGTAAAAAGAGTCCAATCTCTCCAGAGTGCATGGAGGCTGCTTAAAACAACAGTAATAGAGGCCCAGCAGAGGTGTATACCGCAAAGAAAGAAGGGTTCCACTAAATCCAGGAGGGTGCCCGCATGGCTAACCAGCCAAGTTAGAGAGGCTGTGAAGGGCAAGGAAGCTTCCTTCCGTAAATGGAAGTCTTGCCCTAATGAAGAGAATAAAAAGGAACATAAACTGTGGCAAAAGAAATGTAAGAAGGTGATACTGGAGGCCAAGCGAGACTATGAGGAACGCATGGCCAGCAACATTAAGGGGAATAATAAAAGCTTCTTCAAATATGTTAGAAGCAGGAAACCCGCCAGAGAAGCGGTTGGCCCTCTGGATGATGAGGGAGGGAAAGGGGAGATAAAAGGAGACTTAGAGATGGCAGAGAAATTAAATGAGTTCTTTGCATCTGTCTTCACAGCAGAAGACCTCGGGCAGATACCGCTGCCCGAACGGCCCCTCCTGACCGAGGAGTTAAGTCAGATAGAGGTTAAAAGAGAAGATGTTTCAGACCTCATTGATAAATTAAAGATCAATAAGTCACCGGGCCCTGATGGCATCCACCCAAGAGTTATTAAGGAATGGAAGAATGAAGTTGCAGACCTCTTGACTAAGGTATGCAACTTGTCCCTCAAAACGGCCATGGTGCCAGAGGATTGGAGGAGAGCAAATGTCACGCCTATTTTTAAAAAGGGAAAGAGGGGGGACCCGAGAAACTATAGGCCGGTCAGCCTAACATCCATACTGGGTAAGATGGTGGAATGCCTCATCAAAGATAGGATCTCAAAACACATAGACGAACAGGCCTTGCTGAGGGAGAGTCAGCATGGCTTCTGTAAGGGTAAGTCTTGCCTTACGAACCTTATAGAATTCTTTGAAAAGGTCAACAGGCATGTGGATGCGGGAGAACCCGTGGACATTATACATCTGGACTTTCAGAAGGCATTTGACACGGTCCCTCACCAAAGACTACTGAAAAAACTCCACAGTCAGGGAATTAGAGGACATGTCTTCTCATGGATTGAGAACTGGTTGGAGGCCAGGAAGCAGAGAGTGGGTGTCAATGGGCAATTTTCACAATGGAGAGAGGTGAAAAGCGGTGTGCCCCAAGGATCTGTCCTGGGACCAGTGCTTTTCAACCTCTTCATAAATGACCTGGAGACAGGGTTGAGCAGTGAAGTGGCTAAGTTTGCAGACGACACCAAACTTTTCCAAGTGGTGAAGACCAGAAGTGATTGTGAGGAGCTCCAGAAGGATCTCTCCAGACTGGCAGAATGGGCAGCAAAATGGCAGATGCGCTTCAATGCATAGGTTTGTGCCTTAACACAGATGGGTTTGCTCAGTTAGGACAAAGTCTCACCTGAATTGTCATCACTCCGTGATGTGTACCACAGTGATGATATGCACTTGTGAAACACGATCTCAGTACCTCAGAAAGACGTCCCTATCACCTGGTATCAACTGTCAAAATGGCAGATGCGCTTCAATGTCAGTAAGTGTAAAGTCATGCACATTAGGGCAAAAAATCAAAACTAGATATAGGCTGATGGGTTCTGAGCTGTCTGTGACAGATCAGGAGAGAGATCTTGGGGTAGTGGTGGACAGGTTGATGAAAGTGTTGACCCAATGTGCGGCGGTAGCAAAGAAGGCCAATTCTATGCTTGGGATCATTAGGAAGGGTATTGAGAACAAAACGGCTAGTATTATAATGCCGTTGTACAAATCTATGGTAAGGCCACACCTGGAACATTGTGTCCAGTTCTGGTCGCCGCATCTCAAAAAAGACATAGTGGAAATGGAAAAGGTGCAAAAGAGAGCGACTAAGATGATTACGGGGCTGGGGCACCTTCCTTATGAGGAAAGGCTACGGCGTTTGGGCCTCTTCAGCCTAGAAAAGAGACGCCTGAGGGGGGACATGATTGAGACATGCAAAATTATGCAGGGGATGGACAGAGTGGATAGGGAGATGCTCTTTACACTCTCACATAATACCAGAACCAGGGGACATCCACTAAAATTGAGTGTTGGGCGGGTTAGGACAGACAAAAGAAAATATTTCTTTACTCAGCGTGTGGTCGGTCTGTGGAACTCCTTGCCACAGAATGTGGTGATGGCGTCTAGCCTGGACGCCTTTAAAAGGGGATTGGACAAGTTTCTGGAGGAAAAATCCATTATGGGGTACAAGCCATGATGCGTATGCGCAACCTCCTGATTTTAGAAATGGGTTAAGTCAGAATGCCAGATGTAGGGGAGGGCACCAGGATGAGGTCTCTTGTTATCTGGTGTGCTCCCTGGGGCATTTGGTGGGCCGCTGTGAGATACAGGAAGCTGGACTAGATGGGCCTATGGCCTGATCCAGTGGGGCTGTTCTTATATTCTTATGTTCTTATGACCACTGTGTACCGAAAATGCGGTCTTTGTTCGGACCACAGCTTTTTGTTCTGCGTCTGCATGGCTCGTCTTTTGGATGCATCTGGGCTCTGGGGTGCTCTGGGCAGTCACATCTGTTGCCCGGTGTCCCAGAAGGCTGCGCAACAGAATATCTGAGCAGACGCAACTGCCCAAGGCGTCCCAGAGCCTAGTTCTATCCAGGAGAGGAGCTGTGTGGAGGCGGAACAGACAGGTCTGCTCACTGGGCAGAGGGATCCACCCAAATGCCAGATCCAGCCCCCGATCCTGGGTTCACATGGTCCTATTTTAAACTATTGTAAACTTACAGCCCAATCCTGAGCTGCCAGGAGCACAGGGCTGCTGTGGCCCCGAAAATAGCTACCATGGCATCCAGAGCACCCCAGGCAGCCGCCGCCGCCTCCTCAGAAGACGGGGAACCTTCATCCCCTTCCCCTGAGTAAAGGAAGTAGCCTTTGAGGCTGTTCAATTCTGTGGCAGCTCTGAAGCTGCCGCAGAATCGGAGAGCTCCGTGTTGGGCTGTGGGGTCCAACACGGGGCTCAGGATCTAATGGAGCTGAACTCCACTGGTCCCACTCACCTCCTGTCCTGCTCCCTCCACTTGAAACGCCTTCCTCCTGCCCTCTCCCCACCCTCCCCCGCCTCCTCCCCATCTCACCCCACAACTTCACCTACCTCTCTGCTGCCTGGTGGTTCGGGCAACCGCAGAGCGGCAGAGCATCAGCTCTGCACCAGCACTAGCTCAGCGCCGACTGGGCTAGCTCTGGTGATGGGCTGGTGCTAAGCCTCGCAAATGTACCTTACAGCATGTTTGCAACAGTGTGCGTCGGCGGTAAACTGGTGAGCAGAGCTCAGAATTGGGCTCTCAGACAAGAGAGTTAACTCTAATAGAACATTCCTAGGAAATCTACTAGGCAATCTACTCAGAAATTAACCTAATTGAGTCGAAAGAGAATATCGGCACATCTAGTTGGCTATGACACCATTGCTGCTGCACCAAATACGCTGTAATTTCTCTCTGGTTTTGATTGGTGAGCAGATATTTTGTAGCTTAGAATTAGCATTCACACACCACCTGGTGGCCAAAGCAAGGACTGCATTTCTGTCAGGAACTGCAGACTTGAAAGTAGACATAATATTTCCAGGCTTTCAAGGTTTTCTCACTGAGAAACAAAATTAAGGAACTTGTTCTGACAATGTAAGGGTACAGTCCAGACAAAGTTAAGCAGTTTTAGGGCCCAATGGGTGAATTAATCCCAGCCTTACTGCCCAATCCTATCCCCTCCCATTGACTGAGCACATGCTGCATCTAGTGGAGGGAGGGGGAATCAGACAGCCAGCAGGAGGTAAATGCAAATATTTCCATCCATCCATCCATAAACCTTTATTGGCATTAAAAGCAAATATTTTACTTACCGCTGGTAGACTGCCTGATTGCCTATGGATCTCCTTGGACCTCTGCCAGCCAGTTTGCTGCTCTAGTTTTAAGGAGAGAAAGGTGGGGCACTCTGGGAAAAACAACATACAGTCTGGCACAAGTTGCTGCCTCCAGGATCCATGTCTTCCCTCCTCCTCACAGCCCTGAAATTCCCATGCCCTCTCCTCCCTACCTACAACATACCTACACTGCCAACTTACCAGCACCATTGGAGACTTCAGGGGTTGTTGCACATTCAGTGCCACTGCCCATTTGCAGCAGTGGCCCACGAGTGAGTGACAACAGCCTGGCTTTTGTGCTGCCATAAAGGGCCTTGTACTGATAGAATGCTAGTTCTGGCAGCTCAAGGTCCTGATAGGGCTGGGGCCGTAATTCTCTCCTGGTGAACTTAGGGGGACTTGAGTGCTTAACTTGGTCATTCCCCATATTGTTGTCAGTAACCTAAACAATACAGTTCACAACATAGTAATGCATGCCTCAGTTGTTAAGGCACATGAAAAACACATCTATTTAGCAGTCCCCCCTCTGAGGCTCACTGCTACTTTGCTGAGTGTTGGCTCCGCCCCCCCGGTCATTTAAAATTATATGGGAGTTCTAGTTCTGATTTGTACCATAACGTTCCATTTCCACATGCAAATTTTGAATGGATATTTCAGATATCAGCTTGCATGCATGAGGAAGGCCTAAGAAAAGGCACTGCAGTCACTCACATATAAGGCGATCTCACAGGTAAGTTGAGGGCAGGTCTTCAGTCAAAAATCATGGAATGTTCCATGACCCTCTGATAAGTCGGGGGGGGGGAGCTTAGGGAAAGGTGCTTGTGAGGAAAGGCTGCAGCTTGCCCTGGAGCCTGATTGAAAGGGGGGAAATCTGAACCATGCAGCCGTGGACCTCCGCAGGCCTGTGTCCGGGACAAAGCTCTGTGATGGTGCCCCCCACGGACTTTCACCCCCCGCCCACTCACCAGAGGCTCATGGAGCCTTGCGCGACATCTGCCCACATTGGGGAAGCCTCTCTGAGGTTACCCAATGCTATAAACCAGGGGTGTCCAAACTTTTTGGCAGGAGGGCCACATCATCTCTCTGACACTGTGTTGGGGGCCGGGGGAAATTTACCTTACAGATTTGAATAAATTTACATAAATGAATATATTAGAGACGGAACTTATATGAATAAATGAATTTTACTGAACTTTTTTGTAATACACATGAGATCCAGAAAAGGGGGGTTGTTAAAATAATTCTTGACACATATAACACACCTCTTCCTAGGGAAAAATACAGAACTTAAAAGGAGTCAGAGTGGGCTCCTTCCCCCCCCCATGCAGGAGCATGTTTTTACTCTCACTCTCCCCCCCCCCAGTCCTGGCAACAAGCAGCAGCAAAGGAACACAATCAGCCAGGGAGCTGGTGGGCACCTGCCCCCTCAGGACAGGAGTTTGTTTCTCCTCATTCACACAGAGAAGGGACCTGCCTGTCTCCCTCTCGCAGTCCCTCCCCCAGCCTGCATCCAGCACCAAACAAACTTTGAAGCAGGCAGAGAGCTATGTGTATTTCCCTATTCGCAAACGGACCCCCTAACTTCCTCCCTCTCTGCCAGCAACCCCAACAAGCAAAAGCAGTAGGTTTCCTCCCCATTCAAACATCCCATGAGTTCTTCCCTGCAGCGCCTGCCTCCAACACCGAGCACTCACAGCCCAATCAGATCCACACTTTCCTGGGACTAAGCCCCACTGCCTCTATGGGACTTACTGCCAAGTAGACATGCTCTCCAGCTGCATTCAAACATCCCCGGGACTTCTCCCCTGCAGTACCAGCCCCCGACCCCAAGCACACTCACAGTCCAATCGGATCCACACTTTCCTGGGAGTAAACCCCACTGAGTCTGATACGATTTACTGCCGAGTAGATGTGCTCTCCAGCAGCATTCAAACATCCTGTGATTTCTCCCTTGCAGTGCCCGCCACCAGCACACGAAAGCAGCACTAGTAGACCCACAGTTTCCCCTCCCTCCTCAGTGCCTGCCCCCAAGCCAAACTCAAGCAAGACAAACAGACCCGGGACTTCTCACCCCATCCAATGCCTGCACTCAGCTGCAGCCTCCCCAGCCTAATGGGAGGGTTGCGGATGGGTGGGGCTCCTGCTCTCCTATGAGTCTTTTCCTCGCTGACACTGCGAAGAGCAGTCGAGCAGTCGTGTTGGGGCAGTGAAGGCTCCAGAGGGTCTCCAGAGGGCCGAGTGCCTATTGGAGATTGGGGGCTCCCTGGGGGGCTGGATTGGGGCTCTCCACGGGCCGAAAGTGGCCCGGGGGCCAGGGTTTGGGCAGCCCTGCTGTAAACTGTGCTTCCAGTTTTCCGGAAAGGAAAGTTCCACCCCCATCGGGAGCCTCATAGAGGCTTTCATGGAGTCCTAGCAGCCAGCACCTGAGGCTTTTGCCCCATCCCTGACTATAGTAGGTACGCAACTAGAACCATGCCACTATTTTTGAAGACACTAATGAGGTGCTTATGCAGTACTGTGTGCTATTCCCTGCTTCTGTGTAATGGAAAATTCTGGAGGGAGGAAGGAAGCAAGGGGAATTTTTCTGATCTGTAGTTGTACTGACTTTGTAGATGGCAGGCTTTAAAACCCAGTAGCAGCCTGCCTGCCAAGCACATGGTGGCAGAGCGTCTTCCTGCAAGAGGGAGATTTTGGGAGAGGCAAAATATGGCCAGCTGGAGCTGAGCTCGTGCCCACCACTCCTATGGGCTTCTCCTGGCTGCCGCGACACCCCTGAACTACCCTGACCCCCTGAGTGACCCGCACATAGGATGAGGAGGACAATTGAAGCTAAAGAGGGTACTATACAAGCAGGTTCCCCCTTTCAGTTGAGATTTACAAATGATGATGTTGGACTAAGGTGCCCAATTTTCAGGGTTGGGAACTCGTCAGTGACTCGAACTCGAGTCACAAAATGCGTGATTATGGGTGACTCGGTGACTTGTGAGTCGCATGCGTGAAAGACTCTGAAAGAGACTCAAGTCAGCCCCCCCCGACTCAGCACTCATCCCCATGCTTGCTGACTCAAATCTGCCTGTATCTGGGTGTGCTAGCTTAGTGTTTCTGCAGCCTGGAAAACCTCGTGGGACAAGCATTCCAACGGGGCGAGCATCAGGAAAGTTCCAGCCACGAGGCAGGAAAGGATTATTGTGAGCACAAGGGGGGAGGTGGGACTAGGCTCTCTTTTCCCATCTCTGACAGGAAGAAAGAAACACATGATCATTGGATAAAGGATGGGCATTCTGATATTTTCATTGTCTGAGGGAGAGCTGGAGGAGGAACCGTGGGTTCTAGAGAAGCCCAAGGAGAGGGAGGAAGCATGGGGGGGGGAGTTCATAGTGATCAGGCTTGCCAACCGCATGGAAAGGGAAAAGAAATTCTCATTGAATGACTGGCTGCAGTGGGGCTACTTCTGAGTAGGAATGAGTAGTACTTCTGCAAAGGATTGGATCGTCCTACTAAGCCTTGCAGCTGCTGCCTGTGACCCTCCTCCTCCTTGCTGCTTCTGTCCCTTTTCTCTCGCAGTCCCTCCCTCCCTGTTCACAGATGGGCAGGGACAGCAGGGGAGTGAGTAAAGAGAACTCCGACACACACACACACACACCCTGGCAGCAGCCCTGCTTTTTCCACAACAGGTTTTTTTTTAAGGGGGGGGCAACTTCACTCGAGTCCATTAGAATCACTAAAGGTTGACTTGGAGACACAGAAAGTGCCCCCGTTAGGACTCTTTTTTGAGTTGAGTCGCAGGGGGCGGTGATTTGGCGACTTGACTCAAGTCAAGCCACACTGGATTTTCCCATCCCTGCCAATTTATTATATCATATCTTGCACAAGTTGCGACCCACCAACCCATTACAGTGTATGACTACCCACAGTCCCAGGCAGGCAGCAAGAGTTGATTGAGCCCCCAGTGGTGTGCCTTATGAAGCTGGTTTGCTAGCTTAGTGCAAGTTATGCAGGCTTGCCCTGTCATCAATCCTTAAAAAAAACAAAAAAAAAAACTGGAGTTCAGAAAAGTATCACTTTTCAAATTAGCCATTCTCATCCAGCTATGGATGTAATCAAAGTCAATGATACTACAAAACGTTATTTTAGCCATCAAAACACTTCCTCGGCATAAGTCCCATTAATTTCATCTGCATTACTCTGGAGTAACTGATTTGAAGCATGCGACCTATGATTAAAGGAAATGTGAATCAGATCACAGATGATTATGCTAAGCATGCTTTACTTAATTTTATCAAGTAAAAATTTGCATCATGTTGAAAATATTCAGAGCCCTTGATTGCTTTTGACCATTATGTTACATTGAAGATTGCAGCTATTATAGCCTTTGCATTTTTCTTTTTAAAAAGATGCCACGAGATGTAATTTGTAAAAGCATAAAATGCAATAATTTGAACAGCTTACGTGAATATCAATCTTAGTTTTTACTCTCTTGCTTGTCTATCCTTTTAAAATTATAAAACTGCATACAAATCCCACTCATAAGTAGCTACAATCTGTTAATGCAAAGAATAGTTATAATGAATATGTGTTTGCCGCGTATTATATCTGGTATCATTGCTTAGGAACAAAGATTCATATTTTAAACCTTTTTATCCTGGCTACTTGAACAGCATACAATGCAGGCAAAAGAAGCTCATAAAAAAGCTCATTTGTCACCAAGGGTCAAACTAGAACATACTTTAGTCATGTGACTGGTATCAGAGTGTTGTAAACAGGTTCCAAATCACTATCCCCTGTGACTGTTTTTTACCTGAAAAAAGTTCCCCCAACACCATGTTCCCAACCTATGGGGACAATATCCAGCTGCTGTTTTCTGGATTTTTTTTTTAAACAAAGCACATTAGCCCCAAATCATGTGCTTAAACCAGCCATTTTCAACCACTGTGCCGTGGCACACTGGTGTGCTGCGAATGGTCCCCAGGTGTGTCATGGGAGTTTGGTGGAGGGTCATTTATTAATAGGACCATTGGGGATATGAGCCCCCCACCAATAGCAAGGTGTGCCTTGTCAATTGTCCAAAAACTGATGGTGTGCCTTGACAATTTTAGTACGTTGTCAGTGTGACTTGAGACGAAAAAGGTTGAAAATCACTGGCTTAAACTTAAGATCTAGTTTTACCCAAAAAGGACAATAACAATCATAACCAATTAAGTTACACCCCAATCCTATGGCGGATTGGGCTGCCATAAGAGCCCAATCCGCAGAGTCCATTATGACAGCGGATGTCACTTCTGCTGTTCTAAGACAGCTGCTGATGGAGCACACAGTGCTCCATTGGTGACCATCCTGCGAGTGCTGCCACAAGAGGTGGCAAAGGGGGCCCAGAAATTTTGAACCCCCTGATAAAATTCCTCTCAGAGGCCCTGCACCTGAATAACCTTTTTAAAAAGCTGAAATCCTGCACGCTGCTCAGATATGTGGCAGAGAATGGGGAGGATCCCAGCCTCTACTCCCCTCCAGAATAGCTGATCAATGGCTTTTGAAAAAAGTTACACATTATTTATTATTATTATTTATTATTTAATTGAGTGCAGGTGCTTTGGCTGTTGGCTTTGGGCTGGGGAGTCATAGTCTATTTGCATACAGAATTCCAGTCAGAGTTATGTGCAGTGAAGTTTGCTTCAGCATGAATTTTTTCCCTAGGTGGATTGGATCAATGGAGGCATGTGGATCCCTCAACTTCATGTATGAAAAAGTTTAACATTTAAAAAAAAAAAGATCACAGTGGGTGGTGAAATGAATTTAAGGCAGATCTACTTATACAGGTGTCCCCCTATATCTGCAGATCCTATATCCACAATTTCAATTAACCATGCTTCAAAAATCCCCCCACCCATCATGCAAATCTGCCTGTGATTGCAGCCCTCTTGTCACTGACACTTGTATCTAGCTGGCTCTTTGCTGTTTGCAGAGGCTAACAGGAAGTAATAAGCAATTTGGAGGGTTGAAAAGAACATAATTCTTATTGTAGAGTTCATAGAGCTTAGCCTCATGTTCTCTTCAGCCCTAGCTTCCTTTGAGCGTTTCCTGTTTCCTGTTAACATTTGTTGGGAATCCTTTCATTTGCATTTCATATGAGATAAATATTTCATATGGGAATCCTTTCATATGTGTGGAATTCTGTGTGTGCATAAACATGCTCGAAAGGATGAATCATGTTGCTGCAAAATGTGGGTTTCATATTTCTTTTTTACTGAAGTAATTTTCTTCATTGAAGTTTAAAAACACCCATTCAGCTCTGTTTTGGGGCCATAATTTGCTGATTCATGAGGTCCATCATGAATGCGACAGAGAAAGTAGGTGAGATTCTCCTTGGAGGCTAATAAAATAAAAAATCTCAGAGAATGGTTTAGGCATTTCAATATTATACTGACCACAAGTATTCTGCACATCAACCACTGACTTTAAATTACGAGCTACTGATATAATATTTGAACTTTATTGTCTTATAATGAGTTTTTGAGCTGTGACTAAAGCTCAGGCATATAAATTTAATTCTTACGGAAGACTTGGGAGGGTTTGCTATTTCATTTCATTATCTATGCTGCTATCAGTGTTTTATTTATCTATCTATTATTTCAAAGCAACCATTAATGTAGCCTCCATCCATATCAAAACATTTTTTTAAAAAAAGGGAAAGTGTTTCAATTACAGTATCACTTAAAAATAACGTGGCTTAAAAGGAAAATTAAATATATTACAGAGAAACACAGTATAGGTTACATTTCTAATTTCTTAATACTGAAGCATGGCCATTAAAAATTCATCAGGTTAAAAGGCCATCTGTAACCAAAGGTAAAATAAACCAGTTGTAAGGCATGATGAAGAACACAATAAAGTATGCATTGCAACTACTACTGTGTCGGGTTTCCTACTGGACACAGTGACCGAAAAATAATCAAAAGGAATGAAACAATCCAGGAGATGTCACCTCACAATAATGCTATTAGCTTGTGAAAGGCAAATTTCAGGAACCTAAGCAAAGTCATGGAGGCAGAGCCCATTCATACACTCCAATGAGTGGAACCTGGCAGGTAGCAGGAGTGGCACCCATAAGGAGCATGGGGCTGAACCCTGTTGGGAAATAATCAGAGGGATGACTTCTCAGCATCTTTGCTTCCTGCCCTCTTCCTCCTCCCCTACTTACTACTACTCAGAGCCAGTGAATGAGTGACTGAGGCAGTCAGCTAGGCTCTGCCACTGCATGCAGGGGAAAAAAAAAAAGCAGTAAACAGTGGCTAGGTATAAGGCACTGTTGTAATCTGGCTTGCTTGAACTAGTGTCTCCTATAACATTAAAAAGAAAAAAGGAATACAGTGGCACCTCGCATAACGAATGCCCCGCACAGCGAAAAACTCGCAGAACGAAAGCGTTTTGCGAAGTTTGGTAACTCGCACAACGAATTTTTATGACCCGTGCTTCGCAAGACGAATTTTTTTTTGTTTTGCTTTGGTTTGTTCTAAGGGGAAGATCTTCATGTCAGTTTATGATCCTGTCCACCCTAGTAAGGGGAGGAGCTTCATGTCAGTTTATGACCCCGTTCACCCTAGTAAGGGGAGGAGCTTCATGTCAGTTTATGATCCCGTTCATCCTAGTAAGGGGCGGATCTTCATGTCAGTTTATGACCCCGTTCGCCCTAGTAAGGGGAGGATCTTCATGTCAGTTTATGTAAGTAAGTCCCATTGTGCTTGCTCCCAGAAAAGTGTGCACAGGATTACAGCCTTCAAGCTCCCCACTTAGCATCCCCCCCGTTTTTGAAATCCTCAGTACAGTATGTATGCCTTTAAAGAGCACTTAATAAACACTTTGTAAACCAAATTTGACTTTGTTCTGACTTTTTTTGCCCATAGGAACGCATTAATTAAATTTCAATGCATTCCTATGGGAAAACGCGCTTCGCAAAACGAAAAACTCGCATAACGAAAGGACTCGCGGAACGAATTAATTTCGTTATGCGAGGCACCACTGTAATCGGAAATAGGAAAAATGGCTTTCACCTTTAAGTCTTTGCTGTACCCCTAAATGGATATACAACTGTAGGTCTACTCAGACTTTATGCTTGCATGTTTAATGTCTATGCAATGGAGGGTAGAGCAAGAACACTCTGGCCAGCCCACCCCTACCCGGATGCATTCACAAAACCCATCAACTTGCACTTACAACATTTGCCTGCACATTCATGGGGGTGTGCTTTGTAAACATGTTAGTGAGGGGTAAGGCTTGCTGGCATGCTTTTGCTCCCCCCCCCCCCACAAAATGATTGGACATGGATCACATGAACATAAAGTTTGAACAGACTTTAAAAGATGGCTCATGCATACAGCTCCCATGCAATCACTTTGGAATATTGTGGGGCTGTCACTGGGCTCATATCCTGATCAGGATCACATGGAGTTGTGCATCTGTGGCCACTCCAATTTCCATAAAGTAAGATTTTTTTTTTTAATGAGCCAGCACAGGAATCCTCAATTGTTGCAGCCAGTTCTGTCAAGCCCATTTGTCTTCTATGAGTTTGCTGAGGTGCTGAAATTGTAGGCTGGCTGGTTCACAGTGCTGGGCATGTGTACATGTGTGTGTGTGTGTGTGCAAGAAGTGCATCCACGGTCAGATAACAGAGGTAAAAAAAAAAAAAAGCAAGCACCTACTGATAGATGAGATGCCATTTCAAAAAGTTTGGCAACCACAGTTTTAAATCTCAGTGCCTTTCAAAACTCCATGCATGTTTGATTATTTGAATCAACATGAATTGTGTAAATCCAGGGCTGAGCAACTAGAGAACATGATCACCAAATATTTGACTGCACTAAGAAATGAATTAACTTTTGCCAGGCTGCTGCCCTTTTAATATCCGCAAACATTCAACTTATGCATCAATTACTTGTGTAAATGATTGCAGGGAGGAGAACTTTCAGCTCCAACAAGAATTGGTCAATCCTGCATTTTAAATGAGTATTCATCTCTGACCTGGGTTCATAGAAATGCAGCCTCACAGCATTGTGTCTCATGGAACCAGACACAGCTTTAGAGGGTTTCAGGTAAATAGTTAACAATGTCCAGCTAGGGAGCCATATGTACACAGAAGCATGTATCCCTAGGTGGTGGGAGAACTATATACATGAATGCATCTCTGGGCAATCCCCTAAACCAGCAACATGTGCATAGACCTGAACAATAAGATTCCAATGTGTTGATCAGTGGTTTGAACATGGGTACAGAATCTGGATTTAGTCTACCATTCTTCACCAAAACCTTGCATATTGGATTGCAGATAATTTTTTTACGGAGTCCTGATTGCTGCACGTAGACAGACGTTGGACTGGGGATCCCAAGTGCAGGTTAATCCAGGCAATAATCCCAACCAAGTTTTTTTTTTAAGTCTTATTCAACTGCTTTAGCACTATCAGCACAATCTGCAACTTTACACCATCCTTACTAAAATGGTCTCCCACAGCAGAGATTTCTCCTATTTCTATCCTTGCACTTCTTGGCACCATTTTTGCCAGCCACTGAAGCTTACAGGGGTCCTCAAAGTCCATCACTGACATAATACCAGCCAGACCACAAAACATATTTCTGTGCCAACAGCAGGGCCATGGTCAGAAACCAGCACTAGCAAAAGGGAGAATGATGTATTCCAGAGATGATCTGAAGTATTTTTAGGTTTTCATGCCTGAAGCATCAAAATCCAATGGCACCTAAAACTAAATGAAACTAAAATAAGGGCCTGGTCCTATACTCTACCCCCCTGCCAATGCATCCACACTAAAAGTGCATGTGCTCCATTCAGATGGGGAGGGGGTGACCCAAGAGCAATTGAAAATTTAAAAGATTTATTTTTGGTATGCCGTGGGGCAGCCTATGGGTCTCTTCAAACATATGCCACCACTTTTGGAAGCGCATGTCCACAGACAGAAAAGGGTTAGGGAGCTCAGCACTAGAGGGGATAGAATTCAGCCCATGTCACTGCCTCTGGACCCACCCCCTCTCGCTGCCTCCCTGCCTGTTCTACTTCCTTCCCACTCAGTTTCACCTCCAGTCCATCCCCTTCCTGCCCACCCCCATTGTTGCCATACCTGGCCCAGCAGGTGTGGTGGGGTCCGATGGCAGAACTGAGGCATTGCCACCTCAGTTTCTGGGGCCCCTCCTTTAGCTCCTGGGCCCCCCTTTTTACCCTGGGCCCAGGTACAAATTACCCCCTTTACCCCCCTTTCCTAGGCCCTGTTCAGGTGCAATATGGACCACAAATGCTTCATCCTGCAGAGCCTCTGGTTCCCTTACCTTGTTCTCCTTGCTTATGAAACTTATGCCTTCTATACAATCAGGTTGTAAGTGTTGTATCTGTTTGCTAACATGCATGCCGCAAGCTTGTGAATTCAGTGGCTAGATAAGGGCAGAGTTGGTTGAAATTCCATTGATGTCACAATACAGGCAGCAGCTATAGTTTTGTGGCAAAACAGACATTAGAGCAGCTTAGCAACAGGTCGATGAGGTCATAATGGATCTGCTGTTGCAGATGCAACTCTCTCCAGATTCTCTCAGCTTTGCCTTTGATCCTGTAAGAATATTAGGGAAGGTCTTGCATCCCTAGCCTTATCACCATGATGACCATGTGACCAAAGTCACAAATCAAGCTGTCCCCAGTTTGAATATGCCATCTACTGATATGAATATGAACTCGTTTGTGCTTATGAAACAGGGCTTGCCCTGTGTAAGCGACTCTCTCAGTCTGACTAAGTCCCCCTCATCTGCAGAATGGGAATGTCCTATTTATAGAGTTGTTAGGGTGGGAAACCCTGGCCTCTGAGTGGCCCGCTTGGAGGCAGGTTGTGCAGCATGGCCTTTCCCAGTTTGAAGAGACACTTGGCCAACAGTCTGAGGCTAAGAGGCAAAGAAGGAAGGCCCATAGCCAGGGAGACAGACCAGGGACAGATTGCACTTGCTCCCGGTGTGGAAGGGATTGTCACTCCCGAATCGACCTTTTCAGCCACACTAGACGCTGTTCCAGAACCACCTTTCAGAGAGCGATACCATAGTCTTTCAAGACTGAAGGTTGCCAACAACTAGTCTTAAAACTAGGTAGTTTACACGAAGTACTTTGAACACAAAGCACAAAACAAGTGCTATATCCTGCCACATATTTGGCTAGGATCCATTCTGGTCAAGGCCTTGCCATGTGGAAGATGTGCCCTGGAAGATGGTCAAGTTGGAAGAGGAGCAAAAAGTCCAAGTGAAAGAGCGTATAGCATTCTGGCTGTACACATGCACAGAATGTCACTGGTTATTTGAACAGTGGGAGAGAGAATATCCAGGAGGAGCATCCTGGCCAGTGGTGTGGCTCCCAGATAGAAGTGGACCGAAGAGAACAACAACAAAAAGGGTTCAATCTAAAACCCCTCCCTTCTCCTGTCTCAGTTGTGGGGTGCAGCCTGGAGTAGTAGTCTCACATCCTGTTGTACTGTTGTTTTTACTTGACGTGGCACAGGAAGAAGGTAGGGTTATATGCTTCCTCCTTTCAGTGGGTTATATGCTTCCTCACTCATTCAGTGAGAATGAGTCCTTATAAGAAAAGATTTTTCTAGATATTGTTATTGCTCTTGGAAAAATTAAGCCTGTGATAACAATCTGCTGTAAATACCACAAAAAAAAATGTAAATCTAAGTATTTTTTCCATGTGTGGTTTAATCTATTGAGTCTTGAGAATTTTAAATCTATGCTAATAGCTTCAGAGAAATTTGCATAGTTTGTGTAAATGAGCATTTTATGACACTGTGATCGGATTGGATCAAGGGTAGAGAATGGGGGAATGAAAAGCAGTTGAGTAGTAAAAAAAATAAAATATAGGGCATTCTCAGGAAAGCTGGTATTCATTTGATCTTGTATTATAGATTCTTAGTTCGTTAATTCTTTTTGTGTGATTTTCTTGGAATATTTGATATTCTTCCTGAAACTAGTCCAGCTGAGGACCGTCAATAGGTTTCCAATTGACATGAATTGTGTCCTTGACAGAGTTTCTCTGCAGCCTCTATTGTATTTCTTTGAATAGATCATCTGATGTGGTTGAATTTAGTTGGAAGAAGAATCTGATGTTCTTGTTCAGAGAAGGGGGAAAGGGAGCTTAGGTGTGGCATAAAGCAGTTTCTCCTTTCAGCCTCAATCCCTTCTCACTCACCCTGATTTGTTCTTTGGCTTCTTGGGTGCCAGGAGTTCCCCTTCTGCTGTTTCTCATTGCTAACATCCATGCCAGTCAGCCATCCCCTGCCAGGTTAGAGGATGGGCCAATCAGAAGGCTGCCATGTGACACAAGGCACCTACTGTAGCAGCCCACCCAGCTAGTCACACTCACACACATGCCCTTTGCTACATAGCTGACACCTACTGGCATGGTTATCTGTATGCAGTCCACCTGCTTCGTTGCTACTGCCCACTATATAACAGCAAAGAACAAGGGCCCATGATTACTGAAGAGTGTCGTCCCCCCCAGAGCACAATAAATCATGGAGTGAGGATGCTGCAGACTCTGGGAGGAGAGTGCCACAGTCCCTTCCTGAGGTCAGCTGAGGTAAGAAACATCTATGGTGGGAAGAAGTGATATCTACTAGCTAACGAAAGGGCAACAAGGGTGAGTTATCCAACAGAGAGTCAAGTACCAGGTGCCTGTGAGATCTGGTTGCACCACTTGGTTCACTGTCTGTCGTGGTGTTTGCAAAGCCACAGGGGTCTGACTGGAATGTGTAGGTCAGCAACCTCACTGAACAGCGGTTGGGCTCACATCAATCACTTCAGGCAGGTTGCAAGCCTCCTTTGGCTTCTGCATGATGTCATCACCAGTGGGACAGCTGCTTGTGAAGAGGAACAAGGAACACACAGAGTAACAAGGAATAGACAACAGCATCAGCCACATCTGATCTCTGGATTGAGATGCATACTCCGTGTTTGTGAGGGAGAGTGGTACCACCAGAGTGTACATGCAATGCTGTCCTGTAGGGGACAAGCTCATGATGGCTTGGAACATGACCTTTCCATTGTCTATAGGGGCTGCAGTGGAACTCTGCAGAGGACTAATGTTCATCCAGCTGTGGCAATGGTGCAGCCCGGAAACACAGAGGGATTCTGATATTTGGCAAGCAGTAGCAGTGGTCAGAGCCCCTGGCATTTCCTAAAAGAGAGCAGACATTCCCAGGCACATCCCTTGCTCTTAGCTGTCGCAAGAGCAAGAGATGGTTAAGCAACACAGCTGATGGCGGAGGCACAATTGATAAACCTGGAAGGTCAGAATTGGGGTGGGGAGTGGGGAGGTAACAATGTGAGAGGGAGATTCAGTATCAGTACATTGCAGCATGGGTTTCCTTCCCCCCTTTTGCTTACCTGTGTGGAGTGCACTGTGGTTGCTTTCCCTGCAGGGTGCGTGAAGTAGAGGTTCCAGTTGGGTGTTTGTGTGTGGAGAGCTTCTGGGGTAGAATACCTGCAATCAGAATTCTGGAAAGAGACGAGTCAACCCTTTGCTACATAGCTGACCATACATACATCTTGCCATACATGTTGTGAGGGGTAAGAGGTTATTTGTGCAAAGTGAGCCCTTTGTGATCCTTTTTACCAGGGCTTCACCAAAGTTCCCCTTGGAGGGACCAGAGAGATATAACCCCATGTCATGTTTCTGATCATCTGAGCTGTAGTCTCCCTGGCAGGAGCTTTAGTACAGGTTATCAGTGTAGTCTGCATACTATGTTCTGTCTTAGGAAAGTTGGCAGGGCAGGGTGGTGGCAGGAGGTACAATTTTCTGAACTTTTCCCCCTTCCCCATTGTTCTTTATGGGGTTACAGTCCAATCCTATTTCTGGCATTCAGCCTATTCTGGCATTCTACTAGCGTAAACTGCCTTACATCAGTCGCAAAAGTGATTCTGACAGCATGCAGAGTTGCATGCTGCCAGGATACCAGCAGGGGAGCCAGAGTGTCCTTGCATGTGCTGGTGTACCGGAAAAGGCCCATAGACACAGGTAGGATGATGGGGGAGGCAGAAGAGTACTGGAGGAGAGCAGAGGGAGGGCAGGATGAGGTGGTGGTTTGGCAGATCAAGTCCACAATCTGAGTGGGCTTGGTGGCAGCAGTGGCTGCCGAATCTTAACCCCTTCTCAGGCTCAGTCCACCTTCATGGGTCAATGTGGACTTGCACCAGCGATATTGCAGGTCCCCACTGACTCACAGGGTTGGCAGGGGCTTACCCCAGGGGAAGGGAAATGTTCCCTTGCTCTGAGGAGGCCTCCTGAGGGTAAAAGTCTAAGCAGGATTCAGTGAGCGCTGCGTTGATACTACTGCCTTGCTAAGCAGAGGGTTAGAAAGGATTGAGCTTTTAGTCCTACCTATGCCACCTCTCTTAATGGCACAGCATTTTTCTGTCATCGGGACTTGTCCATTGTTTACAGGTAGGATAAGGTGTACATCAACTATTCCTTGTCCCTCCCATGTCCATCCTACTTCCCCTCCTGCACCAAGACCCAGTCTCCTCCCTCCGTTTTGACTTCTTCACAGGCAGAATTGTGCTGACATCTGAGTGACATCCAAGCTATGTTGGCACTGTGGTTTTCTGACATTGCACTAGCGCCCATGGTGCATACATTGGCAGGTAGGCTTCTACACAGCCAGGGCTGTTGCTGCACCAGCTTATGTGGAGATATACAGTGGTAGATCTCAAGGATAGGACTGGGCCTTAACAAATGCTTCTGCATGTTTGGCCTGAAAACAGCAGGGAGAAACAGCATTCAAAAACAGCAGTGGTTCTCAAACTTTTAGCACCGGGACCCACTTTTAGAAGGAAAATCTGTCAGGATCCATGAGAAGTGATGTCATGACTGGAAATGACATCATCAAGCAGGAAAATTTTTAACAATCCTAGGCTGCAATCCAGGCTTACCCAGGAGTAAGCCCCATTTACTATCATTGTTAAAAGCATATACATAGTAGCCTGTTAAAATTACAGATCTGTAACATTTCCCCAAATGCAGTCACATACCTTGGTAGCATCAAGTCTAATATATTTAAAATATTGAAATGAATAGGGACCCACCTGAAATTGGCTTACAACCCACCTAGTGGGTCCTGACCCACAGTTTGAGAAACACTGAAATACAGGATCTCATAAAGTTCTTAGGGTATTTACAAAGCGTGTATTTACATAAATGTCAGGAAGCATCTATTATATGTTTGAATGATGTAGCTTTCGTGGACCAGAATGTCCAGGGTTCTCTGAAGTCAGCATAAAACTTTTCATTGAGTTCAATGGTCCTTGGGTGAGACATTATATTAGAGGTACTACAAATAAGGTGTCCATGCCACATGCAGGAATGGACCATCTCATTGCAAGGCAGCTCAGCTTGCCAGAGTGTGTTCTTTTTTAAAAAAAATTCTTCTCTCTACATGCCAATCCAAGCTGGACAGTGACTCCAACCCCTCTGCAGTGAGCTGAACATCTGTGTATGGAGTTTTTTGTAGAGAATATATGAAGTTGCCTTATGCTGAGTCAGTCTATTCTGATGGGCAGTGTCTCTCAAGGGTCTCAGGCAGAGGTCATTCATAGCTAGCCCTGCTGTTAGGTAAGCCAGGGACTGAACCCTGCACCTCTTACATACTGTGACCTTTTCTCCAAAATACAGAGCTTCACATTCTTCTCTATAATCACCTTTCTCCCTGCTAGCACCTCTGCATTAGGAAAACTCCATTGTTTCAGCCCTTAATAAGAATGCTTTTTTCATGTTTAAAATGTGATTTCTTCCCCATCCTCTAATTCGTGTGACATTTACGGGATGCTTTGTTTTATCACACTGAGAACTATTTAATTAATGCAATCCTGTGCACACTCACCTGTAAATATTAAGCACCACTGAACATCATGGGAAGAACCTCCAGGTAAATATATTCATTAATTAGTTCATTCTAAAATGTCTAGCCTGCCTTTCTATAAAATGAAGCCACACTGCCTATAATAATACCTATATTTGTCATGGGATTATACCTCGCACTCAGTGCAAATATTCCCTGGAACCAAAGGATGTGAACGCAAAGGATATGATTGGAAGTGAACTTCAATCAGAGATCAGAGCTCAGGGCAGCCGTGTGGAGGCTCACAGAGGGGGCTGTGAGCCTCCAGGACCTTTATGGAGGCTTCAGAAGCCCTCCATGTATGTGAGACTATTCCCTGGGTCCCCACGGTGCCGCAATCACTGTGGCACTGTCGAGGCCTCCCCCCGCTCCTGCCCCATCTCCGCCACTACTTACGAGGTTCCAAACTCCCTCAGAGGCGTTTGGGAACCTCTGGTGTAAATCAAATAGGTACCTTATGGCATGACAAGGAGTTTTGACGTTCCTACAGGTATGCACTCCATCATCAACCAAAAATGTGTTGGCACACAGTGGCATCGCTAGGGGTTGTGGGGGGTGTGGGCTGCACTGGGTGACGCACAGGGGGGTGACGCGCACTGGGGGATGTTGTGCTAAAATCACTGTTTTAGGAGCAACCTCACCATGCCATATACCGTTGGATGCAGAATTTCCAGCAGAATGCAATGCAAAAAACCCGGAGTGAAATATCTTATTTCTGTCAAAAATTATGGCCAAAAAACCAGAGAACAAAAAATGCATGGAGCCCTATGGAAAGTGAAACCGAGCCGTATCACGTGTTTATTCGCAAGTAAGCGAACTTGTCTCAGTGTGTCGGAAAGGGCAGGCTGAGAGGAATCTAATGACACCAGAATGGTCCCCATCCAATGAATGCAGTCCCCCAAAAACACCCAAGAAGGAGGTCCCTCCCTCCCAGCTGCGAGTGTATTGAACCCTATGGAAAGCGAAACTAAGCCACACGGTCGCGTTTATTCGCAAGTAGGCAGGCGTGCCTTGGCTGGTGATCAGGCCAGGCAAAGGGGAATGTGAGGACACCAGAATGGTCCCAATCCAATGGAACTGGAGCTCAACAAATGCTCCAGAAGGCAACCTCACCCTCACTAAAAAGGACCAAAAAAAAAAAAAAAAAAAAAAAGAGGCTTGAACTGGTGAGGGACATGTTTTCTATTTTGCACTTGTAAAGCCAGGTGGGTCTTTATCTTGATATGCTTGAAATAGAAGAACTTTAAACTGGGCACTGGGAGAGCTGGAAATCTCACTGATTCTTTTTTTTGGGGGGGTGTTATTGCAGGCAGACTACAGAGAAAATTCACTTGGTGGAACAGGGCTGGCCCCCCTTATTTAATTATTTCTTTTATTTTAATTTAATTATTTATAATTATTTATTTTAATTTGCTTGATGATGTCACTTCTGGCCATGACTCCTAGACAGATTGTCATTCTAAAAAGTGGGTCCTGGTGCTAAAAGTTTGAGAACTGCTGCAATAAGTTGTTAGTAAGATGACACGGGGTGTGTGTATGTGACTCTCCAAGTTTTCAAAATCACTAAAATCAGAGTTTGGAGGAATAATACAATCATTTTATATATCAATCAATGCGTAATTTTGTGCAGAATGCAATGAAACAAAACCACATTGAAATATCTGTGTTCTATCAATAGGTACAGCCAAAAGGTAAAACCAGTGGGGGTGGGGCGATGGTACATCACCACGCCCACTACCTGGGGTGTTGCCCTGCCGACTGCATGGGGTGATGTGCATGCCTCCCGCACTGGGTGGCGCAAATCCTAGTGATGCCTCTGTTGGCACATACATCAGCACAATTATTTCTGCCACCATGCTGCCTCCTCTGCTTTTTCCTCACCTATCTGGCTGCTTAGAAAAACAGCCAGTTGGACAAGTAGAGAAGAGGAAGATGATGCGTGGCATGGTGGTGTGTGGCAATCCAGAGCCCACCCCTTGGCTCCATCTTCCTTACTTTCATTTACCAAGTACCACTTCCTCCTTCCATGCTTGCCCTATTTCAAATAAACAGGCAGAGCAGAGCATGCAAGGAGTTCCACCTTCTGTAATTCACCTATCCAGTAAGAGTGGAGCCACCAAAACACAGTGCTTCAATATATTAGTGCTTTGGTAATATTTATTTATGTAAACTATGCGAAGAAGGCCATTCTGAAGAGTGAGGGAACTCGCCATAAATATATCCAAGTTTTGCAATTAGGGTTCGTTTTTATATCAAGCCAGTTTTTTTTTTCTCCTTTCAAAGTTCAACTCCAATACAGGTAAATTGCAAGCATTTTTTGGTTAATAAAGCCAAAGTTCACCAGTTCACACCATTTGCTTTTAGCTGGCTCTCCATCACTACTTGCACTTCTGTAATGGATGCTAATGGGGAAAAGTCTTATGAATTGTGCTCTTTTGTAATTGCATGAATTGAATTCACACCTATGAAGCATTTTGACACAGCTGTCTTGTAGAATATTTTCCATTTGTTTCTGCAATTTTCTTAATATGCTTGAAAATGAATAGATCACACAGAGTCATGGGAAAAAATGTCCATGTTGTTTTAATTACTTACAAGTGCAACACAGTCTGTCTTAATTAGCTGAACAGTTGAGTCATCGTGAATTTTTTTTCATTTCTTTTTCAAAAGAATATGTTTTTGAAAAAAAATTCTGTTTTTCCTTTCAAATCCATAGTTACAAAGCCCTAATTTTTTGTGATATGTCTGTTATCAGATTGCTGGAAGGGTCCAGACCTATTAACAGTCAGGAGACATGCCCACTCTGGCATCATTTGAAGGGGTTGTTATATATGACGTATGTGATAGAATGCCCACACTGTTTTTCAGATCTTGTGATTATCTCTATATATTTCACTGGTTTTTTCCCCCATATTGAGCATGTTGATGTTTGTAAATAAACAGACTCTGGTATTATGTACTCAGGCTGAAAGTTTGATCTATTTACATGAATGGGTACCTGGCCGAAAGAAGGGTGACTGGCCAGAATGTTTTGTCCCTCTCAGGGCCTCCACCAAAGATGGCAGCCCAGTTTATTGTTCTGTAAGGGCCAAATCCTATCCAATTTTCCAGTGCTGGTGCAGCTGTGCCAATGGGGTATGCTCTGCATCCTGTGATGGGGAGGCAGTCACAGAAGCCTCCTCAAGGTATGGGAACATTTGCTCCCTTACCTTGGGGCTGCATTGCAGCTGCAACAATGCTGGAAAGTTGGATAGGATTGGGTCCTAAATCTGCTGATTAAAAATACATGCTTTGATGTCATTGCAGTGCAAGTTTATCCACCTTTGCAAGTAACAGCCATTAGTATGGAGTGGGGGCAAGAAAAGAACCGCACAACAATATTACATTGCTCACTTGAGATCATTAAAAACTATGTGTGAGGGAGGAGGAGGAGGAGAAATGGGGCTGCTATTTGTGGAGGTAGCCATGCCTCTGTCAAAATATCTAGTTTCAGGCTTTGTTCAGTATTGATAACATTACTATTATTATGAGATCTGAAAAAGTTACCGTGAGAAAGCTGTATAACAAACTATTGCTGTCATGTATGTATTTGCAATTTAATCTATACTGTATTCAAGGGCAGAAATGTAAACCTTAACAAGTATCTTGTCCTCCTCTCTTCAATACTGAACACACCCCGCCCCAAACATCTTCAGAAGGGACCAGTGAGCTTTTATAAAAGAAACTTGAAGCGTAACTGAAATCGTCTGGGTCCAGGTTCAGAAGCAAATTTGAGGAGTTCTGAACAATGGCCTAGGAGCAGAAAAACTCTGTCCTTTAATTCCAGGTATATTAAGGGGTCTGCTGGGGTCCCCAGTTATATTCCAAAGAGTCTCATATCTCATGGGACTTTCTCATATCTCATGGGATATGAGAGATGGACTTTCTTCTCCAAGCAGTCTACAAGTCAAATATACATGGATATTACTCAGTATCTTATTGCTAAATGATAGTGATGTGTGATGTCACAGATGAATGTGAGCTGATCTACATGTGCAGCAAAATTAGGTGTTGTAGCTCTGTGATGTCAACTGTACCACATCATATTGTGGTGGTTAAATGCTCTTACTCCACCTTAAAAGAAGCTCCCTTCTTACAGAAACTAAGGGAGAAAGTTTTAGGCATGCCATTTTCATGCCTTGCTAGTTTTTGATGTGCAGAGAATTGTTGGAGATGTATAAATGAAAGGATGGTTGTGCTGTGGGGCATTTTGAATTGGATAACCCTTGGGTTACGGGGAAAAAAGAAATGAGATTGAATGAAAAAGAATATTATACTATAGGTTTCAAATTATTTTACAGCCCTATGATCCTGTGTCTGTGATCTGCTGCCAGAACTAGCATTCCAGAGCACACTTTCTCAATGTAGCAAATGGTGATGTGGAAGCATGCGTAGCTGTGTGCTTCTTGATTGCCACTGGAGAAGCTTTGGAGGCCTTGTGTGCAGTGGTGGGAAGAAGGACCACTGACAGTGGTCAGATGGTGAGGGGGGACGGGAGTGTGTTGGAGGCAGGAGGGGGTGGCACCTGGCGCAGGTAACTTGCACTAGATGCTATCCCTTCCAGAGTGAACAGACAAACCCCCTGTGTCTCCTCGGACTTATGGCAGCTAAAGAGGCCCAAGGGGTCCCACTGGCATTTGAGGGGTTTACAGAGGGATAAGTGAAAATATTTTTCCCCTACCTCTCCCCCCCCCATCATAGCATGCAGCACAGCCGGTTCGGCACGGCTGCATGTTATGACAGGGAAAACTATAGAATTGGTCTGTAAATCATGTGTTAACTAAAAGGAAGTTGCTGAGAGGAGTTTGAGAAGAAGGGATCCAAGGACAACGATAATCCTGTGATAAATATGAGAGGAAGATGGTTGGGGGGTGAGAGCAGAGAGATTTTCAGTCCTTCTTTCTTTTGTAGTATTAGCATCTCATGGGGAAAGGGACTCAGGTTTTTTTTTTTCTTTTTTCCTGTAATCATTAATGTAAAATTATAGAAGTTTCTGCACCTTAACGTGAGATTTTGGCACGTTTTGCATTACACATTAATGAGAGCAGCTTAATCAACTTGATGAGCAAATCTAAAACGACAGATGTAGACGTGGGTTAGCCTTCCAACTCCCTCAAACCACTCACCTGTGCGACAATCTGCATCTGTAGAAATGTTAGTCAGCCAATCACTAAATCCATACACTGCCTCCTTAATTACTCATCTAAAATTACTTAACCACTTCCCGAGATAATTAATTGTGCTTGGTTTCTTAATTACGTGACACAGGGTAACTTACAGTTAATATGTTCAGTCCCTGCTGAATGTTTACTGTGCTAAGCATACCAGTTTCAGCTTGTACTCTTACGATACTGTGAGCCCAATCCTATTCTTCCCCACCCTTGCTGGTGCAACTGCACCAAAAACGTGTGCGCTGTATCCAGCAAAGGGGGTGGGGAAACAGGTGGATCAAATACCAACAAAACCTTACAGACAATTTATTCATTTTAAATTTAGAATGCAGCCATGCCAACAGAGGCTGTGCTGCATGCTATGATGGGGAGGGGGTGATCAGGCAACCTTCAGGACTTAAATACTTTCTTCCCAGTAGGCTGTCCAATCACCTATGGGTCTTCTCAGACCGACACCAGCCATTTTGCTGGTGTAAGTCTGAGGAGAGCCAGGGGGCATTCTGGGATGGAGTTTCAGAGATAGGATTTGGGTGCAAGTCACTGCCACTGAATCCACCCCCTCCCTCCCACAACATGCCCCCAATTCCTCCCCCAATCTGTCCTGTTACTCCCTTTCCCTACCCATTGCCCACCCCTGCAGCCAACTTACCAGTGTCAGTGGAACCTTCCAAAGCTGCTGATGTGTATAACACAAAGCTCTCTGTTTGCAGCAGCAGCCGGCAGTGTGTGACAGCAGCCCAGCAGTGCAATGTCTCAATAGGATTGGGGCCAAAGTCTGTGAAAATAATTGGCTGAACTTCTCTGGTGCTAGAGAGGGTAAGACAGATCGAAAGGCCTAATGAAGGAAGGGTGGGTGACAGAAAGGCTAAGGAAGGGGAAAGAAGTGAGGAAGATAGGGTAGTGGGGTGGTGTTGAGAAATGGGGGTGGGGAGGAATAGAAAGCTCAAAAGGAAGTTTCTGTGAGAGGAAGAAGACATGTCTGAAAGAAAATGGAAGATGATAGCCAGGATTTGAATACATCAGTAAAGTTGAAGTTCACAGGTTGATTTGAATAATACACCAGCTGAATATTTTGCTAGAAGCTCTAGTAAACATGCCATGCACTTTCATAGTACACAAACTGTTTCCTATGGAAACTTGAGATGATAAAGTTACTGCGTGTGACCATTTCATATTTCAAAAATTGTTCAGTGAGTTCGGCTTAAATTCCAAATGTCCAAGTTAGCAAATTATTGGACTTCAAAATCCCAATATCCTTATTCATTGGGTTTTGACATCAGATGGGCCCAGCAGAATACATTGCATGGAGTGAGAGAGCAGAGTTTAGGGGATGACAATTCCAGGATGTACACCTTCCATTGTGAAGGAAATGTTAAACTTGTTTCTGTTTTTTGTTTTTTTAAGAGACTCCCCCCCTTTCCTGATTACTTGGTCATTCTTCTTTCTCATACAAATCTATCCCCTTGGCCTCATCACTTGGAGAGACGATTAGGACATTGCCCAGTGCCAGAATACCCTTTAATATAAGGACAGTTAAAACCTTGACAGGGCTTCATTCATCCTTTGACTATTCAGAAGTATTATGAAGGGAGCATCGCATTAGTTTGTTACTTTGCAAACTCTACTGTGGATGAAAATTTTGGTGACTTCACAAAGCCACAGCTGTGTGGGAGCCTCTGTACTGTGATGTGACTCCACATGAATGATATAAATATGGGAGTGGGCATTCCGTGTGGTTCTTCCCGACGCGTTCAACCTCACTCATATGGCAGGTTCCAGTGAGTTCACTTCATAGGAAAGCCAATGCATCTGTGGCAGTGTGTGAAACACTCACTCACTCACTTACTCACTCACGTACGTCTGCCCATAAGGATACAAGTAACTACTTCTGAATCCAGTAATTCTAGTTTGCTCTGGCTCAGTACAGAAATAACTCATGTTGGTGCTGAACTTGAGTGGGTGAAAAACAAATACCCACAGTTATTTTGAAACGTGTTCTTCTCTACTTTAAAATGGTTTATTTTTAAATATTTTGTGTTGGTGATGCTTAGAAAAAGTAATAGAAGTGTCAACTGCTGAAGCGTATAATTTAGCTGAAAAATATTGAACATGATTTGGTCAAAGCTGAGCACTCCTAATAGCCACTGCAGAGCTGAAAGTGCAATGTGTGAATAAGAGAAACATACCTAGTACTGTGTATCAAACAGTTCTGCTCATCAGAGAAGCAGAATTGGCTGTGCTCCCTGTCAAGTGTGCACTCTGTTGCAAATCCAGTCTTACTCCGAGTAGTATGCAAATTGGTTCTTAGTTCTGTTGATTTCAATGGGAGAGAGTGCTTAAATCTTTCCTATTGAATTTAATGGGACCGAAATTCTTTAACATTTCGCTAGGTCATTCCCATTTTCCCCCAACCATTTTGATAATCTTTCCCAGTACAAAACTGAAAGAAGACATTCAATTAAAATATCTGTTTAATTGTTTTTAATGAAAAGTCAGTAAGAATTTTGAGTAGAATTTGTTTTATTTAGCGTATGGTATATAATCCATGGACTTATATATCAAGTAGACTAGATCAAATGTCAATGTCCAGTTCGTCCAGCCATTCAAGGACAGTTACCTTCATTTGAGGAGAAAGAATGATCTCACTCTGTGGTTTCCAAGGACACTTGCTGTTATGTATCACTTTCTCCTGGACACACGAGTCCAGGTTTCCCCACAGAGTCTTTGCCTCCTAACGATCCCCTGCACCTGCAATGGAGGAAGCAGCTATTGTCTTTTTCCTTTGTGCATGTGGATCAGCACCCTCCAGTGGCATGAATCGGAAATCATAGATTCATTCATGGATCTCTCTCTGTTGAAACATGTATTTTTTTTAATCGTCACTGAGAATATCGATCACTGTTTCTGAATCAATGCATTTCCCCTACAGCCTTATTTTAGTTTTCTTCTTGTGTAGAATGTTAACATGTAGCAATATAATCCAGCCAATTTGACACGTAGCTAACCTGAATTAAGAAAGCTTTTGGCATTAGAATAAGTCACTTAAGGAATAGTTGATTGATTTCACTATGTGGTGCTCAATTGCCTATTAATTGTTCAGTGCTCATCCTCACATGATCTGAATGTTTTCTTTTACTGTTGGTTTCCTTTTTGTCCCTCTCTCCAAAATTAATTATGTGACAGTGATGTTTACCGAGGATATTGCTTCAACAACAACAAAAAAAATCAACTCCCAGGAAAGTAATGTCCTGGGCAGTGAAGCACATCAGAGACTGTGGAAAGCCTTTGGCTTTCATCCAGCTCTATCAAATTGGACGAGTTTCCTTTTGGTTGGGTTTTTGTTCCTTTCTTTTCAGTGCTGTAAATCTTTCAGTGTTTTATGTTGTTTGTATCTGGGGGAAAACATGGAGGCTAGAGACAGGAGCACCATAGAGTTCAAAAGAAAAACAACTGTGTTTTAAGAGGAGGGGAGGGAGAGACACACACACACATGCAATTCCAGTGAGCTTTGTGCAGTGTAAGAAGTAATACTCAAATCACGTTTCAGAAATAGACTCCTTTTTCTTTTCTGTCCCCTTGATGTTATTTAAAGGCTGTCTGAAGAATTGGGTAATTACCACTTGGGCTAAATGCACTTGGTTTTCATAATTTTCTCCTAGGTCTACAAGAACCACTTGAAGGGAACTTCATACCTTTGTCAGAAGCTTCTCAATTCAAAATTTTAAAGGATATCAAAGGGTTGAACTACAGGTTATGGGAGTACAGAACTTCCCCTGGATATAGTATCCCTGTGATACAATCTCCCCCATGTCTCTGAAATGTATAGTAGCACTTACAGTCTGGTATGATCTAATCATGTCACACATATTCCTGCCTGCAGGGAATGTGCGATGTACAACTGCACAATCTGGTGGCACCATGTCACCCAGTGTGCTAGCACATATGATAGGGGAGAATTCAAGATAGGAGCATTTGCTTTACGGCAGTAGCCCCATGTCTCCAGTAACATGTAATTCCACCCTGAGCCCCTGGTTGCTTATCTTAGCCCAAACCTGCAAACTGTCCTTTGTATGATCAACGTCATACTGATTCACATCCCTCCCCCAAATGATCCTCCTATTTCTAGATGTGCTGTTTAATGTTGTCATAATTCTCCATTTTGCCATCCACAGAGAGCGAAGAGGTTTACCAGCGGCAGGTGCTGTCTATTTCCTGTATCGTCTTTGGCTTAGTCATAGTGGGCATGATCTGTGCAGCGTTCTACTTCAAAACAAAGTAAGAACCTTTGTCTAGTCTCTGTCCTGTCCTGAAGCCTTTTCATTAGTGTTTCCTTCCACTATTTTTAAAATCCATGGCATTATTCTGAACAAAGTGAACCACCAGGGATAGTTTCCTACGTATTCTTTCCTTTTGGGTCAGTGAGCAGAGGAAAAGTACATGTCCAAGTATCTCAGAAGTCTCTGTGACTGACAGCCATCCCTTCATCCACGTGCACAGGCACAGATGAATGAGGAGGGCTTGAAAAGGTTCTGTTTTGTTTCCCTGTTTTTTTATCTCCCAAAAAGAATAAGAAAGCAACATTTTTGTATGCTGTAGATCAGGGGTGTCCAAAGTTTTTGGCAGGAGGGCCACATCATCTCTCTGACACTGTGTCGGGGGCTGGAGAAAGAAAGAATTAATTTACATTTAAAATTTGAATAAATTTACTTAAGTTTACATAAATGAATATATTAAAGATGAACTTACATGAATGAATGATGGTCTTGCAATAGCTCAAGGCCTATAAAAGGCCTTGCACAAAGCAAGCCTGGCCTTTCCTTTGCTGCCACTACTGCATCACAGGCGTGAAACAGCAAGCAGTGGAGGAAGCCCTCATCCCACAGCTCACACAAAGAGGTCAAACAGTTGCCTTCACGCTAAGAGCAGTTGTGTCGGGCCAGTGTGGGCTGCAACAAATCTCTGGAGGGCCAGAGGCTCATTGGAGACTGGAGGCTTCCTGAGGGCCGCATTGAGAGGCCTCGAGGGCTGCATGTGGCCCCAGGGCCAGGGTTTGGGCACCCCTGCTGTAGATTAAGCATGCCTGAACAATTTATTAATACTTAAAAGCAATATGTGCACAGCACAGTTGTTAATGGCTGTGATTTTAAACAGGCATAACATGTGCACATGGAGGGGAGCTATTTTATGTGCTGGGACCCTGTGTAGTGGCCAGTGTTGAGCAAGGAACAAAGAGGGAGGCGAGGGTGTTGCTTTCCCATGGAGAAGGAGCATACTGTGAGGAAGAGGCAAAGATGGCTGTCCAGCCTGTGCTGCACATTGGCTTTGATTGTGTTTGGGGAGAGAAGCAGGAGAAAAAGCTGGAAAGGAGAGGAACATGGAGGGGGGAATCACCAATTCTGGGTCCCAGCTTGTAGTAGTCCTTTGATTGTAGCTGGAAGGGAGGTGGTTTTACACAACAGACAGACAGCAAGTCAGAATGAAGGTGAGGAATGAAGGCACATGAAGTTCTATGACCCAACTTTTTTACACCCATAGATTCCTCTGGGATCTTTTGTGAGATAAAATCATCAAGGAATCTTTCTTTATTGGTGGATGATCCGTGATGACTTTTCTCTGGACCTAAATGGAAGCTTCAATTGTTCTAGCACCTGTCTGAGTGTGCAGTAGCTGGCTCAAGAGGTCTGCTGGTTCAATAACATTGACTGATGCAGTTTGGCTTGATTGATTGAGTTGGTGAGGACAGCTAGGCTTAGGGATCCTTCTTTTGTTTTGTTAACAACTTGCTTTCTTGCGTCACAAAACTCATAGGATATGGCTTTTGTCACAGGGTCAAACCAGCAAGGTGTGATTGCTCATGGAATTTTGAGACAGACAAGGTTCCATTCACGTTCCATTCCATTCATCCAAGGCTTAATCAGACTAAGGGGAGGAGGTGATTGCTCTGATAAGCAAAAGTACTGTCTTTATTCTTGGCTGGTGGATCTGAGATGTTCTACCATCAATCCTAAATCAATTTTTGTCCCGGGCCATGCACCTGGGCACAACCTACAAGTGTGCACGTGCAAGTTCCTTTTGTACCTTTCGTGCCTCGAATCACAGGGTCTCATTTGTAACTGACTGGAGAGCATTCCATTTAATTCATAATGGATGTGTGGGTTGCAAGTAAATGCAAAAGATCTGGATGTTTGCATGGTTCAAATTTCATAAGAACCCGTAAGATTTGGCTATTAGAATATGCGTATAATGCTACCACACTTACTAGAGAGCAAACCCCATTGAACACAGTGGGACTTACTTCTGAGTAGATTTGCATAGGTCTGAGTTGTACGGATGGCCACCAAAAGCTTCTTCTGTAGAGCTCTCCCAGAAATTGCTTTGGAAATGAAATTTGGACTCAGTGTGATGGTTCCGACTTATTTACAGTGGTGCCTCACATAACGAAATTAATTCGTTCCGCGAGTCCTTTCGTTATGCGAGTTTTTCGTTTTGCAAAGCACGTTTTCCCATAGGAATGCATTGAAATTTAATTAATGCGTTCCTATGGGCAAGAAAAGTCAGAACAAAGTCAAATTTGGTTTACAAAGTGTTTATTAAGTGCTCTTTAAAGGCATACATACTGTACTGAGGATTTCAAAAACGGGGGGGTGCTGAGTGGGGAGCTTGAAGGCTGTAATCCTGCGCACACTTTCCTGGGAGCAAGCACAATGGGACTTACTTACATAAACTGACATGAAGATCCGCCCCTTACTAGGATGAACGGGATCATAAAATGACATGAAGATCCTCCCCTTACTAGAGTGAACGCGGTCATAAACTGACATGAAGATCCGCCCCTTACTAGGGTGAACGGGATCATAAATTGACATGAAGATCCTCCCCTTACTAGGGTGAACGGGGTCATAAACTGACATGAAGATCCTCCCCTTACTAGGGTGGACGGGATCATAAACTGACATGAAGATCTTCCCCTTAAAACAAACCGAAGCAAAAAAAAAAAATTCGTCTTGCGAAGCACGGGTCATAAAAATTCATTGTGCGAGTTACCAAACTTCGCAAAACGCTTTTGTTCTGCGAGTTTTTCGCTGCGCGGGGCATTCGTTATGCGAGGTACCACTGCATTCCCATTTCAGAGGAATCTTGTGGAAAAACAAAAGTAGATGAAATCAGCAAAATGTGGGAGATGGGTGGATTCCAGTGGATTTCACCTGAATCAAAATTTGAACTATCGGTAAATTTAAGCTCTTTCTTCTGGTGAAACACCTGAGGAATTTTTGACGAAAGCTAAAAGCATTTGTGCAAGGCCAGCAACATTTCTTGGAGCAGGTTGAAACAAATTGCACATTCTTACAATTTTCCTCTTATGGATTGTGTCTCCATAATAGCAAAATGTCTGGTGAGCACTGCAAATAGTCAAAGGATTTTCTGTATTATAACTTTACTCAAAACAAGTCCAAAGCACGCACATTCCCCTTCCCCATTCTTTTTCTATTGGCTACATTAGCCTGTAAATTCAACCCTCCTTTACCTAGCTCCGTGGTTCTCAACCTTTTAGTACCGGGAACCACTTTTTAAAATGACAATCTATCAAGACTCACAGGAAGTGATGTCATGGCCAGAAGTGACATCATCAAGCAGGAAAATTTTTTTTGAAAACCACATACGACAAAATCAAATCAAATTAAGTAAGTAAATCAAAAATTAACAATAAGTACAAGTTTAAACATTTATTTAAAATAAAGAGCAATCCTAACCCTCCCCCCCCAAGCAACTGCTGCTTAAAAAATTCCCCAAACATTCCAAAGGCTGCAGTCCTATCCACACTTACCCAGGTGTCAGCCCTATTGACTATCATTGTTAAAAGCATATGCACAGTAGCCTGTTAAAAGTTCAGATCTGTAACATTTCCCCAAATGCAATCATACCATGGTAGCATCAAAATAAAATGCACATTAAAATTAATGGGGACCCACCTGAAATTGGCTCATGACCCATCTAGTGGGTTTTGACCCACAGTTTGAGAAACATGGTCTTAATTAGAATCCAAATTATGCTAAAATGTATGCACCTTTCATCCAATAAAAATGACCTAAAATAAAACATGTGAATAATATATTGGAAGTGTCATGTAGTGCTGTTAAGTTGCATAATGTATTCAGTTATCAAAATATGCAGTTATGGGCCACAGAATCTAAAATTTCATTCATCTGAATTCCCTGAGTTCTAGCCAAAGAACTTCTTCCATTCATAAAGAAGAATGGAAGACTGGAAGTTCTATTTATGGAATGGGGGAGGGTTGACTGTTGCTATTTTCTCATCCGTCAACAGTTCCACATGCCCATCTGCTCCTGAAGGTTGAGGGACCCTCTAGAGCAAATTACAATACAACTTCCCAAGTTTGTTTATAGCATTCTGGCTTTATTGGAACTGCCGCAGTGAAAAGAGTTTTTTTTAAGGCTGTTTCTGTATTGATGCAAGGAGTGCAATTTTTCTTAATATGCTGAAATTCTATGTAACATTTCTGCTTACTGCAGTATGTAATACAGGAGATTGCTACTTTGAATTTCGACGGTCAATCCTTGAAATGTCCCATTTAATTCAAACATTCTGTTGAATGCACATTTTCCTGTTCTAGTTGGCTGCGATTGGCCTGTGTCTAGCTTGCCCAAGCTAGCTTTCATCTTGTGCTTTTCAGAGAGCAGCCCCACACCCCCAAAGCAAGTCCCATTGGGAAGTGGGGAAGCTTTAAACATAGTTTGCAACACAGCATGAATGTCTGGCACAAAGGAAGAAAATAAAAAATTGCATTGGTTATGCTTCCAATTGCCTTCAGTTTTGGCTATTCACATTACAAGCCCTGCCCTGGGATCCTTATCTCTTCTGACATAGAAAATGGCCCAGGTGGTACTTCTAAAGATATAAAAATGTTTGTATATAACGTAGCACAAGGTAACATCACTGCAAAGATGTGAGATATTCAAAATGTGATTTAAGTGTCGCTTGTGAAAGTGCCCTTTCTATGATGAACGTTATTCCCTTAGCAAGGCCATGCAGTACTTTTGTTGCTTCGTATCTTTTTCTCCCCCTCTCTTAGTTTCATCTTTCTTCCTTTCTTACATAGCGTCTGTAAACAAGAATAAATGTTTATACCATTGAAACATCTGAAGTTGTTCAAGGTAACTACGCTGGATCAAAAGGGTCTGATGAGCAGTTGTCAGGCGTGATCTAGCCAGAGTTATGTTCCGTTAATTTCAAAGAGAGACTTCGGGCCAAATCCTGTCCAATTTTCCAGCACTGATGCAGCCGTGCCAATGAGGTTTGCACTGTAACATGGGTGGTGGGGCAGTCACAGAGGCAAGGGAAAGCAAGTCACAGAAGCAAGGGAAAGTTTGTTCCCTTATTTCAAAGCTGCACTGTAGCTGCATCTGTGCTAGAGAGTTACAGCCCAATCCTATCCACACTTTCCTGGGAGTAAGCCCCATTGACACTAATGGGACTTACTGTTGAGTAGACAGCTGTTTGATAGAATTGGGTCCTTCAGTTTGTAACTTTCGCTAGAATTATGCTCACAAAAGTAACAAAGGCATGAAATAACATGAAGAAAAATATAATGCATCATTGTATGTTTTAGACCAGTAGTTCTCAACATTTTAGCACCAGGACCCACTTTTTGAATGACAATCTCTCCTGGACCCACCAGAATTATAAAATGGCTGGAAGTCACATCATCAAACAAATTAAAATAAATAAAGTAAAACAAATAAATAAGGGGAGATGAGGGGGAAGCCAGTCAGAAGTGAATAATCTCTGTGGCTGCCTGCAATAACCTCAAACCGCCTCCCCCCCCAAAAATCAGTAAGATTTTCAATCTGACTCAATGCCTAGTTCAATTTTAGTTCTTATATTTAAGCCAGTTCAGTGTGATTTGGGATGAAAGCAGTTTTAAATCTGACATGTTTTTAGTTTGGACTAGATTGAGATTCAAAGCTTTCCTCTAAACAGCATTAAAACCCTAGACTGATGAAGAGAGGAAATTAGGTTCTCCTGGGGGGGGGGGGAGAGAAACAGGGAGAAACAACCCTTTTCAATAAACTTATTAGCACAAGAACCACTGTTTAAAATGACACTCTATCAGGACCCACCTAGCTTTACATGTCTAAAAAAAAAAGAAAATTCACCTTACTGGCTCAAGCCTCATTTTACTGTACTATGAGGGGAGGGGCTGCCTTCTGGAGCACTTGTTGAGCTCCACTTGTATCGGATTGGAACCATTGTGGTGGTGGTGCATTCCCCTTTGCCTGATCTTCAACACCAGCCAAGGCATGTTTGCTTACTCATTAGTAAACAGAATGGTGGGCGCAATCCAGAGGTGCCCATGGGCCGGCGCGAGTCCCTTTCACTGGCCCAGGAGGGTCACAAACATGCCATAAGGCACGTTTGCTCCTCCTCAGGAGGAAGCCAGGCTGGTGCTCAGAGGTGCACTAGCCTGCGGAGGCTGACATAAGCCTTCGTGCCGGCTTCCTTGGCCAGGCTTGCATTGGCCTGGCTGGGCCGGCACAAGTCTCTGGGGTGGGCAGGAGGGAGGTGTTCCTGGGCTGGGGGAGGGCGGGCAGTGGGCAGCTCCAGGGGCGGGGAGCGGGAGGCCCAGCTGGGATCCAGCACTTATGCTGGATCCCAACCCTCGTTCGCTGGGAGTTTGGAGTGGCTTCATGCTGCTCTGCTCTCCTTGGACTTGCGCCACCTCAGAAGGTGGCACAAGTCCGAGAAGACTCATAGGACAAAGGTGACTTACTCAGAGGTAAGGGGAAAAGTTTCCTTTTGCCTGTTACAGCACAGGGTAGGATTACGCCCTGTGCAGCTTAATTTCACTTTTCATAGGGTTCAATACATTTGTTAGCTTGGAGGGAGGGACTTCCTTCCCAAGTGTGTTTTGAAGGTGCATTCATCGCATCAGGAACATTCTGGTGACATTGGATTCCTCACGGCCTGCCCTTTACAATGAACAAAGGCACGGTCACCTGCTCACAAGTAAATGTGCGATATGGCTCAGTTTCACTTTCCACAGGGCTCCATGCATTTTCCTTCTTTGTTATCAGTTTGCTAGTTTCAGCTTCTTGATCCACCAGTAATCAGGTCATGAACCAAGTGGGCTGCAACCCACAGTTTGAGAAACGCTGTTTTAGACCAGGGGTCTCCAAACCTTTTGGCCAGAGGGCCGCATCAAATATCTGGCGTGGTGTTGAGGGCCGGAAAAAAACTTAAATATAAAATTTAAATAAATAAATTAGAGATGGAACTTAGATGAATGAATAAATGAATGAATGGGCTCGTTCATTCAACCTCTCTGGCCCTGAACACCCTCCAGACACAATCAGAGCACAGTTCTGGTCATGTTCAATTGAGTGGGCCAGAGGCTTTCAGGGGACAAGAGGTTGACCGTGGGCCAGAAAGAGGCTTGCTGAGGGCTGCATCTGACCCTCGGGCCAGGGTTTGGAGACCCCCGTTTTAGACAATTATTTTAAAAAATGATGTCTCTATCCCTATACATCATGCGATCACATTGCACATCCCAAACAGATTCTATTTTTCCCAGATAATGCAAATCTGCTTGCATCCTTTCAAGACTCAGCTCAGCACAAATTGCACATGCACCAGTTTCAGAGCCCTTAAACCAATAAACCTGCAAACATCAAGTAACAATTATGAATGAAAGGTGTTAAGCCACACTCCAGTAGGAATGTCCAAGTACAGATTGTGGAATATAAACTGCGGGGATAGCCACTAATCCACAGGGAATGAAATGAGTTCTATATGATAGGTATATCAACAGCTATTGCCCATAACAGATAAATGGAACCACGATACTCAGAAATCGTGTATCAATAAATGCCAGCTATAGGATCATGTGTGTTTCCATATGCTGCAGTCTTTAATTAAGATTTTATGGTTTATTTTATAAATTGCCTTGGGATCCAAGGATGACAAGCAGTAATTAAATTTCTAAAATAAATAAATATGCAATATTTCCTCTTATATGGAATACGTTGATTAGCTAGTTTTCTGCTATAGAAAGGCAGTGTTCATAGAAACATAAGACTGGATAAGACCAGAAAGCAATCACATCTAACCCCTAGAAATTGGCAACACCCTCCCATCCCTTGGATTGTTGAAAAATGCCTTCCCTAAAATTTGCTATAGGTTTGGAAAGAGAGCTTAATGCTACAGCACATGCTTTGCATGCCCAAGTTAGCAGGTTAAATCAGTGGAATCTCTCTTTGCCAAGCAGCTCTGGAGCTCCCATGGATTTTGAAGGAGGAGCCTTCTTGGGGTGGTCACAGTGGCCTGCAGGAACAAGAGTGGAGCACCGAGCCAGAGGCTAGCCTACCATGCATTCACCCAGGGTGATGGCTGCTTCCGGAAGGGGCATGGCTCCACCCTCAGCCATAGAGACCAAGTGGTCGGTCAGAGGGCTATTGGGTCTTGCCCCAGTCAGCCTCCAGGAGGGATTTTTGGGGGGCACTGAACTAGGCACCAGGGCACTGAGCTAAACAGCCCAAGTACTTTAAAGGTGGGTAGAGGTGGCCCTCTGCTGGGCCAGCAGGAGATTTAATCAAGGTGAGGAGGCTGATGAGGAGCCTTTCCCAGGAGGGCAGATGGTAGTGCTCACCTTGTTGGGAGTGGCCAGCCCGCCCCATGAAAGGCAGAGCTGCCCAGGAGGAAGAGACAAAGTAAAGCAACCCCCTTCCCTGGGCCCAATCTGAAGCCTCTCTCTGGCTCTCCCTCTCCTGCATGTCCATTTTACAGTCCATGCATGGTGAACTGGCCCCAACCAAGAGACCCCCTCCAAGCCTTGAGGTTGTAGCAGCAGAAGCGGACAAAGTAGATAGGAGGAAAGGATAGTTGAGAAACCCCCATGCAGTCTGGGGTGCAAAGGGCACCTTTCTCGTGAAAGAAGCCATGAGTGAGTGGGCATAGGAGTTCGTGTTTCTTCTCAAGTGGGCAGCACAAAGCCACTCTCTCTTTCACTTAAACAGCATTAGCCTGAAATTACACTAGCAGGAAGGGAGGATCAGAATGAAGTCACAAGGGGGAGCTTGTCTGTCTCAGTTGGGAAGCAGCAGCGTGAGGTCACAATGGCCAGTCTTCCTGACTTGTTGGAGAAAGTAGTAGCATGCGATAATGGCTGTCTCACTAAAGCAGGCAGAAGCCTCTTTCTCATTGAGATGGCCAGATGTAGAGTGTGTGGGCACAGCTTCCCCTCTTTTTATAGAGGCAGGCAGCAACTAGGAGCGGGTACAGTAGCCACCGGTGGCTTTCTCGTTGAATAGGCAGCACCATGTCAGCAGGGAAACACTAAGCAATGAAAGGAGAACAGGCAAGCAGGCAGCCCCTTCGATAATGAGACTTCTCCTTACAGTGAGTAACCCAAAGGGGCTAGGACCAAAAAAGGTAGAGAGAATGGAAGTGGGCACCAGAATGTTGGCAGAATCTGCACCTGTGAAAGATATAACTAAAATGCACATAAAACACAAATAACCTCATGTATTCATATTACATTTTTTCAAATCCTTTTGACTAGATGTTTGTGAACAGCTCTCCAGATTAAGTGTAACGGTCTTGCCTCATTATCCACTGAGGTTCTGTTCCAGAACCCCTAGTGCTGCGGTTCTCAAACTCCCAGGGAGTTTGAGGACCGCAGTAAATCCTTTCAGGGGCGGGGGGGGGGGGAAGGCAGCGGAGTAGGGGGGAAGGCAGCGATGAGACCCCCAGGATCCTACAGCAGCCTCCCGGGGGTGTGGGGAGCCCTGCGCAAGAGTCTGCAGGGCTCCCCAGCCTTCTAAAAGTGAAAGTGCAGCGATCACACTCCACTTTTGGTCTTGCAGAGATGGAGCACGATCACTGCGCTTTCACTTTTTAAGACCTGGGGAGCCCTGCAGATGCTCACCAGGACTCCCTGCACCCCCAGGAGGCTGCTGCAGGGACTGGTAAGTAAACGCCAGTCCCTGCACCTCTCTTAGTGATGCGATCCTGGGGATCGCATTGCTGCCTCCCCCCTGCCCCCGAACCTTAAGGGGGCAGAGGCCAGGGCCCTCTGGCTGGGGTGTCACTATGCCCCAGTTTGAGAATCCCTGCCCTAGTGGATAAAAAAAAATCAGTGGTTACCAAATCAGTGGAAAAATAGTTTTAAAGACCCAATTCCAGATTTCTTGCTCCTCTGTTGTTGCTGCAGAATGCATTGGTATAGACGCTATACTACATTTAGCCACCAGATGGTGTGAATAATTAAATCTAATGGAATGAAATTACAGTATAATTATTTAACAGCATGAAGGTAGGAAATTGGATTTGGGTGCTTTTTTCCTTGTTACAAGGCACCTTGTTACAAGGTGGATCCTAGTATCAGGGGTGAGTCAAATCAGTGGATACCAAATCATTGGATACCACGGTGCCACCTGTACTCTTTTTCCATTTTGATGTTGAATCAGATATAACACTGAAATAGTACATCGTGTTGAACATTCATTTGGTCTAGCCACATTCATTCCTTCTTTCTGGTGTTTTTTAGCCCTTGAATGCATTTATAGTACTCCCTATGGTTTGATGCAAATAATATAATTGCACATGCAAAATAAGTTTTAGGTAGATTTCAAGGCTGTGATCCCAAGAATATTTATGGAAATTAGTTGTATTGAATTCACTGAGACGTGTTTGACTATACCAAGGAATTAGAGAACTTCTTTTCGACTTAGCAAACCACTGGCATGAATCCAAATTACTTCTGTCTCCAGAACTATGAAGAAGGAGAAGGGGCTATTTAGCATTGCCATTTTCATCTGAAATCAAGAACAATAGCAGAACACAGGAAAATATTTTTTAAAAAAATTGAAGAAAATAATAAGGTCTGCTTGTGGACACATTCAGCAAGGTTGGCTGCCAGTGTTTTCAATGCTGAACTGAGCATCAGGGCTATAGCTTTCCATGATAAATTGAGGCAACAGGCAGTCTGCTGATGAGATGTGGGGAGGCAGCCTCCTGAACCAACAGATTGGTGGGCAGAGGGAATGTGTGGGATGCCTGTGTGCCACCTTGGTTGACTGAACACCCTGCCTGAACCAGCCTTGTAGGGCACTGCACCAGCTGCAGCCATACGTTCTCATCTTCTCACTCCCATAATTGTAGAAAGGAAGCAGAAAAGGAAGTGTGTGAAGAAGATGAGTGGAAGCCTAGAGTGTCTCTTGAGATTCTTTTTTCCCCTCTTCTTTTTTCCTGATGGGGTGGGCCTCCTGGCAAAAATGTTTTGCATTGGGGCCCCCAAGTCTTAAGGCAAACTGGGTGAACTACAGTAGGTTGTTACTCAGAATTGGTTCCTTAATTCTAAGTAGGCAGACTACTGGTATCTTTCATTGGACTTGATCAAAGGCGTTTTGCAAGTGTACAAAGTACACATGGTTCTTCTTTCAGATGAAGTGTTCCAAGTTAGAAAAAAAAAAGTGTCAGGGTTATTTTACATAATAAAATTTGCTGGCTCATTATCTGTTTGCTATAACAGAGGCCATCTGTGTACCAGTTAGAATAATTGCAATAGTCTATTGTGGCTCAGGTTACAAGTCCTTGACTTGAAAAATGTTGCCTTCATTTCAGTGACACATGGGTGACAACAGTACAAGTGAATCTGATGCATTTTTTTCCTCCCTTGGCTCTACTGTTCAATTCTCAAAGCCATTTTAAACAAAATGGGGGGGGGGATCTAAAATGGAGCTGTTATGTACATGAAGAATGATAGAGAAATGACAAACTAATAAGCTCTAGTATATGTGTTGACAAAATACACAAGTATGCACATGTCATTAGATCATAGATACCTTGACTTAGAGTAGAATGGACATGACAACAAATATGTGTTTGTTGCTAAAAATGGCAGCCTTCAGTGTGTTAACTCCTCCCCTACCCATTCTATGTAGTTATGGAACTGCATTATATTATATCATCACTTTATGCTCGGGCTTCCACCTGAGAAGCAGGGATGAGGAAATGTACAACATGGAAACATTTCTATAGCTAAATACGATGGTCACAGAAGGGGGAAAAAGTTGGTTTTTGGTGTGGGCAGCAAATCTGCATTTTGTTCCTACATATGATTTCACCCTGCTTCATTTTGTCTCATGAAGTGGGGTGACCATGGCAGCTACATGTCAGTCTATTATTCAATTAATCCCTGCTCTCCCAGGAACTTCATACACCAAACCACCTAAAGAGTTATACAGGTCCAGCCTCTTTATACATGGATTTTTTATACACAGATTTGACTCAACATGAATGGCCCCTGCAAATGAGAAGGAATGTGCTGATCCCTGGAGAAGGGGAAAAATGCACCCCTTTAAAATCAGTTTTAAAAACTGAAGAGTCCTTTAACAATAGCCTCCTTAATGAGAGAGAGAGAGAAAGAGAGAGAGAGAGAGAGAGGGCAGCTGGCTGACAATCCATCAATCCTTCTCTCCCCAGTGGACCCCTCCCTTCCCCCTGAGCATGTGAAAGAAAGGTGATTGCATTGGTTCACCTTTGCATTGGTGAAGGGAGGGGCTGAGTGTAAGCTCTCAGTTCTTTGTAAGCTCTTGGAGGAGGACTGATTGATGGATTGTTTGTAAATGACTCTTACATCACAAAGGTCAGCAAGGCTATTTTTAAATCAAGGGAGCAAATAAACTTTGTTTTTTAAATTGATTTGCTATAGTGCGTTTTTTTGCCATCCACGTGAGTGCTTGGAACGGAACCCATGCGAATAATTAGTCTCAACCTATATTTAATGTTCAACCCATTATATGCAATTTTTTGTCAAAAAGATTTGAGAGAATCTTTTCAACTTTCTATAAAACTGTGACGATTCTCTGGTTGTCTCTACTATACACCATGATGGAGGAGGGACACACACGTTAAGAAGTCCTCTTAAGTATTTACTTGGGAGCAGACAGTTAAGTGTAAGCATTAAGAATGGTGTATGGAAAAGAGTGAAAGTGGGTTTTTGTTTTTCAGATTAAAGCCTGCTGTTTATGTGGCATTTTACAGATGTCACTGCACACAGTATAATTCCCCACAAAAAACCTCATAGTTCTACAGATGTTCTGCTAACATATGCAGTAAATGAGGCCTATTTGTTTTTCAAATAAAGTATCAAAATAAAGCTTTTAATTCACTGGTGACTTTTAAATAGAATCCAACTATCCCAGCTGCTTCTGGCTTTTAAACTCCCTGAAGCATTTTGTGACAATTTGTTACTGGAATGTAATCCATCATTACCCATCATTAACATAACATTGTGGGGGGAGTCTCTCTCCTCACTTGGATAAGTGATAAGTACCTGAACAGTTCTGCCAATTAGGTATAACTGGACATCCTTGTGACAAAAGTAGACCGATCAAAAGTAAAAAATACACACGCCTTTCCTTTCACTATACAAGGTACCACGTACACTGATGGCACCATATAAATAAATATTACAAATCTTACAGATTTAAGAATGTCCCACCAAATGTGCTTTGAATCTCACAGTTGCTGGCAACTCTAACTTGTGGTTGCCTAGGCTGATTGGCTCTCATACTTCCCAATCGCATTGCTTCTGCCCATGCTGAGACTGTCAGATGTGGTAACCTGGCTCTCTGCTGAACTGGCTTAAGCTAATGCAAAAGGCACACTGGTTTTTAACACTCAGTAAGCATGTCTGTCTGTCTGAATATTGTTGTAAAATCAGGTTGCAGGTTATGAGCAGCAGAGGATTGCCATTCAAGGTGGCATTGCCATGTTGGGTTGTCCCTCCTTCCCTGTTAACATGTAGGATCTCTTAACTCAGGTAAAAATGACATCACAGACTGAGTTTCTCCATCCCGCACTAGCAGTGGCCTGTGATGTTGAGTGAGGTCAGGGAAGCACTTGATATGATATGATGAGGGCACGGAGTAAGTGATCCTACACGTTACTGAGTAGAGGGGTGACACGGGAATGCCTCTTTTAACCACCTGTTTGCAATGTGTAGTTCCACTGGATGGAACTTGCCTTTGTGTAGTTATGCATTACCAGTTATTATTAATGAAAACATGGAATTATTAGAGAAGAGAAACAATAATGAGATTGGGATAAGCACCTATCATCATTGGTACACATCTGCTTCTTCTTTTTTTCCCTGCAGGAAACAAGCAAAACATATTCAGGAACAGCTGAAAGAAACCCAGAATGGGAAAACCTACAGCCTTAATGCTTCCAGCATGATGGCAAAATCAGAAACTAGGGCCCAAAGCCAAGTCCAGCTGCAAAATGTAAGTGACTTTGCCAACTTCAATCTGTAATCCCCTGTCTGAGCATTTGATGCTGATGGTTTGGGTGTTGTATCTTGTCTGTCCGTCCCTATGCCCCAGATGTGCCACTAACTTGCATCTGTGGCACTGTGGACCCCCCAAAATAGAAATCTTGTACTGCTCCCATAGAATGTGTTAAGCAATGCAAATGAAGCTTTATGCTGTTTTGTGTTGTATACTCCAGGCTTTTGATTCATTCTAGAATTTATGGGGAAACTTGAGAGGGCAATCTGGAACATATGACTTGTTGCCATGAAGAATCTGATACAGCTTCTATGAGAACCATTCAGGTTTATGCTAAAAAAATTAGGCTAAAAGAAAAGGCATGGTTCATTATATCTGTATAAAATATTCAATTATTTTTCTGCTCTGCACCAGCTGGTACAGTTTAGTGGCTTCTGCACATGAGCTGGGAAGTCGCCTATTCTAAAAGCTACACTCCCATCAGCCTCAACCCTTCATCTGCATTATGGGGAGAATAACTAGGGTTGCTAACTTTTTACTGCCTCCTAATACTGTGCCTCTGTGTGCAGTTTGATCTGCAGAAACTAGCAGGTGATAATGCTTCTGTCCCTGCTGTGATAATATCACCTGCTTATTTTTACAGACAAAGCTGCATGTAAAAGGACATGAGCAGGCCAGGCTGTTGTTGGTTGTTGGTTAGTCTTCAACCCTAATTCTAGCCTGCCTTACAGGCTAGGTTTGTAATGATTTTGGCAGTACAGGTCATGCCTTGTTATCCACTAGGGTTCTGTTCCGGAACCCCTAGTGCAGCGGTTTTCAACCACTGTGCCGCAGCACACTGGTGTACCTTGAGGCTGCTTCAGGTGTGCCGCGGGGCCAAGGAGTCAGGCACGCGTGAGAGAAGCAGCGGCTTGGAGCCTTGGGGCAGCAGGAGAAAAAGGGGCAGCTGCGAAGGGGCTTGGACGCTCCTGCTGTTGCTGGTGCCTGCCCCATGCACTGATTGGGCAGCCAGCCAGGCAGCTTGAGAACGTGGAGGGAGTTAGGCTGAGCGGTGAGAGCAGGAGGGAGTGAGAGCGAGCCAGAAGGTGGAAGCAGGTAGGAACCAGAAGCAGCTGGCTGGAAAGGATCCTGGAGAGACCCTTTTCCTTGCCTGCAATACCCCAAAGTGACCCTGCCTGCGTTGCCTCCCCTGGGAAGGCTTTGGCAGTAAGGGCACTGGGCCATAATCTGAACCACACTTTCCTAGGAGTAAGCCCCATTGACTATAATGTGCTTACTTCTGAGTAGACATACCGAGGCTTGGTTGCACTCTTTCTTGAATAAATGAGCAGGCAAGTGATGCTTTTCTTCTCCCCCACCTCCTCCCCTCCTGCACACTCATCCCCCCATCATAATAGCAATTAACCCCTCTCTGACTGCCCCTCCCCTCCCTTTTCCCCACCTTCCAAAATTCAAAACCAGTTGCCTCCCATTCTCTCTCTCTCTCTCTCTCTCTCTCTCTCTCTTCCCCCACCCCAGTGAATCCTGCACTTGTTTCAGTCACATCTCCTCGCTGTCCCTCATGGCACATTTCTCTGGTATGCTCAGTCTCATCTCTCTTTGCCAGCACCTCCTGGCATATCAGAGCACATCAATTAATAACAGTTTGAACAGACCTGCTTCAAAACATTGTTCTTCCTTTTCAGAAACTACATACACCTCCCTCTCCAAGCTGCTTGGGAATTTCTTTCATTTTCATGTAATGATCTAAGGCTGCAATCCTAACCACGCTTTCCTGAGAGTAAGCCCCATTGAACAAAATAGGATGTACTTCTGAGTAGACCTGGTTAGGATTGTGCCCTTAATTATATTTATTAAATTAATTGTAACATAATGTAGTTAAAAACTAGTAGCGTGCCTTGACAACTTTAGTGCCTTGTCAGTATGCCATGGCTGAAAAAGGTTGAAAATGGCTACCCTAGTGGATGAAAAATATCAATGAATACCAAATCAGTGGAAAAATAGCTTTAAAGACCTACTTCCAGGTTTCTTGCTCCTCTGTTGTCACCCCAGAATGCATTGGTATAGTCGCTATACCGCATTTAGCCACTAGATGGTGTGAATAATGGAATCTAATGGAATTATAAGGTGCTTTTTTCCTTGTTACAAGGCATATAAAGGTGGACCTCAGTATCAGTGGTTAGTCAAATCAGTGGATACCAAATCAGTGGATACTGAGGTCCCACCTGCAATGTACATGGTGCTTTGAATATTTGAAATTCACTCCATTGATGGATGCTAAGACGTATGTTTATTCTACTACATAGCAACATCAGCTTGAGACTGGGAGAATTATGATTGGAAAATATCGGCGCCTCCCCCCCCAATTCTTTTTCATGTTCTTCCTTCTCATTCTATCCTCTTACAATGATTGGTTTCTTCCTGAATCAAGGCAATGGGACAAAAATGCAGATGGAAATAAGTGCACATTCTGGGTACTACTCAGCATCACACAGCTTGTGAAATTAAAAGGGGAAAATATTTTTCTCTCCAGGTCTCCAGCACTGTTTTCTGTTTGTTTACAACTCTCCAAAATGTCACTGCCTCTTCTGTGAACAAATGCATCAAGGTAACAAAATTCAAGGCCTGTAAACCGGAATCCTTTCCATCTCACAGTTTGTTAAGCTCCATTTTCCTGGAGCAGATAGTTTGTTTCCCTCTCTTCTCACTTCACAAAGAAACAAGATTAATGGGATGCATTCATTATGCATTGCAATTGACTGTTTTGTAACTGAGAGTAGCTTATGACTTGAAGATTACTTTGCATAATAGTACAGGCTGTACATTTGACAGATATTGGAAGAACTTTTGCCTGGACAATTCTCTGGAACACCAAAAGCTGCTCCTGCATGACAGACTGAAAAAAGTAGTTTGTTTAAAAAACAGGTTTATTTATTTAGAATATATATATGTCCTGCCCTTTCCCCTTCCAAACAAAGGGATATCAAGGGTGGCTTACAGTGATAAAATACCATTAAAAATCCAGATAAATCTGCTTTAAAATACATACAATTACAATAAGTAAGATATTTTAAAAAAAAAAAAAAAACACCAAGGGGAGAAGAAAAACAAGAGCAGACTATCAAACCAAAGAGCAGAGAGAGTAAAATATGAGAAATTAAGGTGTGAAGGCTAACCTGAAGAAAAATATTTTTAACCCTGCTGGAAGGCCAACAGGAGAGCATAGATCTCCATGCAGCTGGGAGGTTGAACCATCATCAGAGACAGCACAAGGCATTATGATGCGCACTCTTCCCCATCTTGATTAAAAATATAGTACTAAATGAAATAATTGAGAATATGTTCATTTTTAAGCATGCCATAACATCTGTTGCCTACGGTAGGCAACTGCACCTTGCCTAATGATATAACCACCACCAACCATCATGGCATTCCTGTGGAATCCTGGGAACTGTGAAGGTACAGAGTTTCTTCGGACAAAGTTTGTAACACATACGGTAAAATTCTCAAGATTTCTTAGAGGAAAACCATATCTGTTTGCTGTATATCTATTAGTGGTCAATCATGTATCTCAAACTCTTCTTCTGAGGAAAGGAAGATTGTTTTATTGGCAATTTATTGTTTAATGGCACTGCAAGGAGACTTTAGATTGACAAGGGCCCAAGGCCACTCGGTGAGTGAGCTTCTTGGCTGATGGAGGATTGAAGTGCAGGCCAGCGACGTAGCTACTGAAAGCGTAACCCAGTACAGAGTGCAAAATAATACCCTGGAAGTGACATCACTTCTGGAAGTCACATCACACCCAGACTTTTAGGAAATGGAAAAATGGGGCAGTGGAATAGCTAAGCCATCTGCTACCTGTGATCAAAGAAACTTTGTAGCCCTCCCATGATGTAATAAAATTTAATTTATTAAGAAAATAAATAAATATGTGTAGTTAATTGGCCGTAACTTTTGATAGACTACAGATATTCCAGTGCAGTTTGTTTCATTGCCCACAGCATTAAATTACCTTTCTAATGTTTAACCAGCATGACAATACAAGCACACACACACAGCGACCTGCAAAATGGGTTACTAGCTGATTGAGCCTATCCGGAAAGTTCTTCATGCAGGGGATAAAGTTGCTTGCCCATGACAAGACAATTGCCTCAGTTCAGATGGAGACTGCATGGAGATGTAGTGTGGCCACAGTATTTAACTTCTGAGCAGTATTAAATTGTTTTCCTTAAGTCTTGTTTTTTAACAGCCAAGTGGTACTTAGCTTCAGAATAGCCCTCGTAACACAATGGTGGTATTCGTACATACCAAGGTTTTCACAGTGAAAATGTTTTCTGGTTAATCGACCATAACTTTTGATAGACCATCCCAATGCAGTTTGTCTCATTGCATTCAGCATTCGCCATTCATTGCATTCATCACCTTTCCAATGATAGATAACTTGATGGTATTACTTGTACATACCAAGGTTTTCACTATTAGGGTCAAGCTCAGCTTTTTGCTCCCCCAAAGCTTGTTGCCTGGAGCAATTGCTATCCCCTGCACTCCCTAGCTATGCCACTAGTGCAGGCAATGGGGGTGAAGAAAGGGCAGATCAGGTCCAGGAAGGGGCTGGCTTTGATGGCTGCCGAATTCTAGTCCCCTTCCTGGAATCAGTCCAATGGCTTGGGTTCACATGGACCTGTGTCAGCAAATTCACTAGCGTAGATTTGAGTAAATACCTCCCCCCCCCAATGCTGTGGAGGTCTACCCCTGTGTAGAGTAGCCATCCACAGCTGCTCCCCCCCACACACATAAGATAGTAGTCACCATTTTGGCATTGTTGCATGGGGGGTGGGAAGGGAATAGATAGGGTTGGGCTCCTAGCCATATACTTCACTCTTTCACTGAAATCAATGGGATGTAAAAATACTGTACTATAACTGGGGTTGTGTTTCCATCTACCAGCTTTGGGGTTCCCCTTTAGGTGAAACATCTAAACAATTTTAAAGGAAGAAACAGTATTGATATGGCTCTCACAGCTGCATGGTCAGAGGGTGTTTCAAGAATCTCTGAGTTCTCTCTTGATTTTGCCTAAACCAAAATCCCAATTAAATTTGGCGATTCTTCTTCAGGCTAAATATCTGAGGGAATTCAAAGCAATTTTCTTAAGACTGTCCAGTCCAGTCCTGTGGGCTCATAGCACTATGTGCTCAATGGTTGTTGTAAAAACACTTCCAGTAGATTGTGAGTAGTGCGCTGCTGAGGCACTGGAGGGAAAACCAGAGCCTTTCTGCACACATTGAAAGATTGCAGGCCACCTGCCGAGGGAGGTAGAATATTGGGAGAGGCAAGAGAGGGTGGGGGAGGATGGAACAGGGGCGTGGAAGGGGAGGGGTGGGGAGGCTGTGGGGCGTGGATTTGGCAGCGCAGACCCTTTTTCACAGCCTCCCCGTCCCTTTTCTCTCCTCCGACTTGCATCAGCTAATGAGCTGGCACAGATCCAAGGAGACCCATTGCTCAAAGGGAGGCTTATGGAAGGATAAGGCATTTAAATCCCCTTTCCCCTCTGAAGGTTTCCAATTCACCCCCACCCACCCACTGCCTGCCGCCCCCCCCAACTGGATACAGCTGCACCTTTTTGCATAGCTGCCCCAGCGGGGGTGGGGGAGGGCAAAGGATCGGATTGGGCACTATGAGATGTCTTAGTAGGGTTTTGTATACTCTGCAACTGGGATCACACACTTCACTTCTTCCTTTTACCTTGCATTTGAATGAATGTTTTTAAGGCTCTGTAGTAAATGTCTTTTCTGCATTATCATAAACATGGTTGATTTCCTTTTCTCATCACAGTGCTTATGTTCTTGTTTTCAAAATAATAACAATAAGCCCAAACAAAACTGGTCACACATGGCTTAGGTGTGCCTCTCAGCCTCTCCTATTCTGCTTATGGCCTGCATGAATATTGTTGGGGTGGAACACAAAAAAGAAATAAGATGTTTGTTGTAGCCAATGGAGGATATTACAGACCATTTAAAACCAAAGCCAATGTATTGGTGATTTTTTTTTTTTTTAAGACCAGGCAAAGTGGATCAGGTGGACAATTTAATCCGCTTTATGGGACTAGACTGATCAATACCAAAAGAAGAAGCCAGGTGGGCATTAAGGACCCTCTAGGGAAGGGTCAGAGAAAATGTTCCCCCAAAAAGTGAGGAACATTTTATTGGACCTCATTGCCATCAGTTGGTTCAATAAGTGGGGAAACGTGTTCCCCTTACGAAACTGATTTGAATGGGGAGGGGTGTTTAAACACTACCTTACCTCCATACCCAGGCAAGGTATATGCACAAACCTGGTGCTGGGGGTGTGAGAGGTTCACTTGGTTCACATTTAACCCTGTTTAACCACATTTAACCTTACAGTCCCCCTGTAAGTGTGTCAGAAGCACAATGGAGGAGGCTCTGATGGACTTCAGTCCCTCCGGTACACCCTTTGTAATTTGTTCAGCTTTGGCATTTGTTCAGCTACTGCAAAAAAAAAAAAAATTGCACTGGCCTTACACAGATACCATTTTAAATCATTTTGATCAATGAAGCCTCTGGCAACCCAGAACCATTGGTTTGCTTGTACAGAGAGGAGACTCCCTCAGAATTTTCACTTAGCACAGTGGCTTTCACACATTCTAGGGGCCCTAGACGCTGATTTATAAATGCCGAGAGGTGTGACTGTAATGGTGATTGGGCAGCAGCACTCCACCCCCTCCCCCAAGTAGCAGCTTGTTTGATGCACATCACCTAATCTGCCCTGTCAGTTTTGTGAACAATCAAAAATCGGGTCATGCCCCGCTGGTGGGTCCCAGACCCATACTTTGAGAACTACTGATTTTTCCATATTTCCTAGAGGTATTTGAAAACAGTGTTATTTTACTCAGAAGTAAGCCATTGTGTTCAGTAAGACTTAGGCCAGTCTTAGGGTGTGGTGACGTCCCAGCCAGGGAAGCTCTGTTGTTGCTCCCTTAAGGGGCGGGGTAACAGAACCTTCTGCGATTGCACCACTGCAGGGAGAAAAAGTTTTTTTATACTTACCAAGGGCAGCACAAGCCCTCTGGAGGTTGCAAGGAGCCTGTGGTCCCCTCTACAGGCCTCCCTGTGCTTCAGAAGACTGTTCAAAAATGCAATTGCTTTTTGACCTAGAAGATCCAGGTTCAAATCCCCCCTCAGTCATGAAGCTTTCTGGGTGACCTTGGGCCAGTCACTTTCTCTCAGCCTCAGCTACCTCGCAGGGTTGATGGGAGGACAAAAAGGAGGGGAGCAGCTGTGTACGCCACCCTGAGCTCTTTTGGAGGAAGGGCTATGTAAAAAAAAAAAAGGTGATGTGTGTGAATTGCGACCCACTTCCAGTTTTCATCACAAAACCAGAAGTGGGTCACAATCACATTTTTGAACAGTTCTGAGGTGCAAGGAGGCCCACAGAGGGAACCACAGGCTCCCTGCACCCTCCAGAGGGCTGCACTGTCCCTGGTAAGTAATAATAATAAAAGGTATTTATATACTGCCTTTCTGGTCATTGGATTGCTCCTTTGACTTTATTCAAAGTCACACAGTCAGGCTTTCTCTAAACCCCCAAGGGGTTTTGACAATAACGATGAGTTCTATCTTTCAAGAACTATCAACATTCCAGGTGAATTTATCACAGTCTGGTTTACATTCTGGCTGTCATCAACTTTCCCCCCCCCCCCCGACAGACAGCTCCTCTTCCCTTTCACAGAGAGGAGCTTCAAAGCCTGGCTTCTTTTGGCTCTTGTCCAAAACAACTCAGCTTGGCTTGTCAGCTCTCCAGATTTTGCTGCACACGGAAGCTTCCGGTGATCTTGAACTGCCAACCTTCAGATGATGTTCTTTGGGCTCAATCTACTCTCTAGACCAGACCTCCTGCCCTTTATAAGTATAAACAACCCTTGTTTCCCTTGGTGGTGGTGCAGTCCACAGGAGTGCCATTGTCCCTCCCCAGTCAGAACTTCCAAAACTCTACTCAAGAGTTTGGAACCTGCTGACTTTGGGCCCAATCCTAAGCTTTGCATGCCAGCTCACCACTGGTGTGCATGTTGCAAATGTGCCATAAAGTAAGTTTGTGGGCCCTAGCTCTGGTGCTCCACCAGAACTAGCCTAGTACTGGGCTAACACAGTGCGAGTGCCGGAGCTCCACCACTCAGCAGTTTGTTTGGACCGCTGAGCAGCGGAGAGGTAGATGGAGGCATTCCAGAGTGGGGGGAGGTGGAGGGAGGGTGTGGAGAGGGCAAGGAGGAGGCATTCCAGGGAAAGGGAGCGGGGCAGGAGAAAGGCGGGACGAGTGGAACTTCGCTTCACTGGATCCAGAGCCTGTGTGTCAGGCTTGGTTGCCCAACGCAGAGGCTCTTGATTCTACGCCGACCTTTGTATCACCGTAGAATCAAGTAGCCCCATTGTGGGGCTACTCAGTTTACCCGGGAGTAGGGGATGAAAGACCCCTTCTCCCAAGGAGAAGGTGGTGGTTGCCTGGAGTGCGCAGGATGTGGCGGCAGCTATTTTCAGCACCGCTGCAGCCTCGGGTACCGGGCAGCTCAGGATTGGGCTGCCCAGCTGTAATCCTGTCTTATTCACCAGAAACAAACACCTCTACCCTAAGGAGATCAGAATGCCTGATTTCAGCCATGTGGGATGCATTTAGTTGTCTATAATGGTATGAATGAGACAGAGCTGCTTCCTCTTTATTCTTAGTTTGGACTGTTCTTGTAAACCCCCCCCCCCCCCAATATCTTTGGCAGATGGTATGCATCTGGCAGAAATACCTGTTTACACATTGTGTAACATATTCAGAGTCCCTTTGGAATCTTTTTCAAGAGGCTACGTTATGTAAATATAAGAAAATGACTATAATCCTGCTACTTCCTTTTGTAGCCAGTTTTAAAATGCATTGCAAATTTGTTTTTCACTTCAGCTGGCCTCATTTATGCTTTCAGCTGTTTGCAGAACTGCAGTTAAATGCACACAAACAGCCCTAAACACACTCACTTTTTCTCACCTCTGTGCCAAGTAAAGCTCCAGCAACTTGCTTGTAAAAACCACAGGCAAGGTTGAAACAGGGGTGCTTGCTTTCAAGATATTTTGTTCCTTTGCAGCACAGTGCCTCTGACACAGTCTTACAAACTCTGTTTTCTAGTCTGGATTTTTCTTTCAAATGGCAGTGTTTCACAAATTGGTTGTAGCATCTGGACAGTCCCCTCAATTCATTACAGACTCGACTTAGAAAATTTATGTTGATTTTATGTTTGTGTTATAACAAGACGTGGAACTGATACCAGTCTTCGGGTGCAATCTTGGGTCACCCTTGTGCCGGCCCAGGAGGGTTGCAAACATGCCATGAAGCACATTTGCGCCTCCTCAGGGTGGAAGCTGTGCAGTGCACAGAGGAGCGCTGCATCCAGCCTCTGTGACAGTTTCCCCCATCAGCTGAGCTTGGCTGATGCAGTGGTCTTGGGAGGGTGGGGAGGAGGCGGGAGGGAGGCGTTCTGGGGTGGGTTGTGGGAGGTGTTATGCCAGATCCTAGCCCCCATACCCAAGCAGTGTGGAGTTGCTTCAAGCTGCTCTCTTCTCATCGAACTTATGCCGCCTCAGGAGGTGGCGCAAGTCCGAGGAGACCCATAGGTGCTGCAGTGGCTTACCTGGTAAGTTTCCCCTCACCTCCGGCTGAGCCACTTTGGCGCTATCGTGCGCTGGATACAGCGCAGACCTCCTGGCCTGCCTGTTCCAGCGCAAGATAGGATTGCCCTGTTCGTGACCTTGAGCTGCGCCTAAGATTGTAATTCTAGATACACCAACTCGGGAGTAAGCACTGTTGGACCAAGTGGGAAATACGTCTGAATAAACATGTGTAGAATTGCGCTGTAATTGTATGACATGAAAGAGTCTTATAATGAAGTTTTTATGAGGGAGAACTGGTGTGCTATCAGGGGCCAGTAGTGGCACAGCAAAGCGTGGAGGAGGGGCAGAGAAACCATTGGCAACCTTCAGTCTCGAAAGACTATGGTATCGCGCTCTGAAAGGTGGCTCTGGCACAGCGTCTAGTGTGGCTGAAAAGGCCAATTCGGGAGTGACAATCCCTTCCACACCGGGAGCAAGTGCAGTCTGTCCCTGGTCTGTCTCCCTGGCTATGGGCCTTCCTTCTTTGCCTCTTAGCCTCAGACTGTTGGCAAAGTGTCTCTTCAAACTGGGAAAGGCCATGCTGCACAGCCTGCCTCCAAGCGGGCCGCTCAGAGGCCAGGGTTTCCCACTTGTTGAGGTCCATCCCTAAGGCCTTCAGATCGAGAAGGGGCAAGGTGAATCTCATGGTGAGGGTGAACATTGTTCCATATGATAGAAATGGATAGATTTCCATATGATTTCTGAAAGAGAAATAATGGTATAGTTATTAATGTTATAAATTTATATCCCACATTTCATGTAGGGCAACCAAACTGGCTTGCAAAAATAATGTAACAGTATAAAAATCATTTAAAATATCAAGTGATACATATTTTGAAACCCATTGTTTACACACACACATGAGTGCGTGTGCACTCCCATCCTGAACGTATTTCTTCTGAAGTAAACCCTATTGATTTTTGTGGATTTAAAAGTTGATGGGAGTGAATCAGTCAAGAACTGCTTTTTATATACAGTATCTATGTTGATCGATGATAACAGAAGAAAAGGGCCTTTCCAGTAAACCCAGACTTCCAGCAATGGGGAAAAAGTGGGGCAGATGACTGGACACTAGAACCATCTGCCTCCCTTATTCAGAAGTTAACCTCTCATCTGTCAGTACTGTTTTTTTCAGATAAGGATTACATGTGATGAACAAAGGTGCTTCCTCAAATCTCTGCAAGAGATTTCTGTAGTGCTTAGATTTGTACCGCTTTACATAGCAGTAAAGAGAGTTCACATGTCTGAAAGCTTTTCTTTACAAAATAGAGATAATTTATTTGTGAAGAGAATCCTTTGCCATGACAAAGGAGCACCGCGCCTCACAATGGAAAAATAACAAACATAAAAATAATGGTGGCATAATTAGAGAGGAGGAGTTGCAAGAAAATATTGTCAAACAAGGGATGACAGCAGGTTGGGGAACAAAAAAGTATCTAGGAGATACACACTCACTCAGGAGAACAGCTTCAAAATAATAGATAAAAGGCAACCAGATTGCTATTACATTGGTATTCAAGGCTGGGTTTCTAGCTTGCCTAAGTTGAGGGCTCAATCCAATTCAATTTCCCAGTACCAGTGCAGCCAAAATGCAGCCCGATGTAAGGGAACACCACAGAATGCAACGCACACCCCCTTGGCATGGCTGCATCAGTGCTGGAAAGTTGGATAGGACTGGGCTGTGAGTTGTTCATAATCATGAATCCAGGATCTTCTCCACCCATTAAATTTTTGATTGAGCTGTTTTCCATTATCCCAGAATTACTGTCTTTGACTGGCAATAACCATGTCCCATAGGCAAAGGTCTTTGCCAATTGCACTTAGATCCAAGACCTGGAGTTGCTTGGGACCGAACTTGGAAACTTACATGTGCTATTATGAAAGGGATGCTAAGCTGCCATTTCTACTACGCTTGAGATGCACTGCCTTCCATCCATCTGTTTTCAAAGTATTCTTACAAATGAAGACACCATCCCTCTCTTCCATAAACTTGGAAGTAGAATTAACCGACATCACCCAGATCATTCCATGACAGTGTGAGGTGCAGAAACCGGCTGTGAGGCCAGTCTCCTATGTGCTAGACCATGCTGTCTCCTTTGATTTCTTTAGGACAGACAGCCTTGGGAGGTAGGAGTGGAAAATTGCTGGTGAGTGGCTGGGTAATTGTATTTGACAGTTGATTTTCTCCATGAAACTGTGAATAATTGGAAAATTTGCACAAAAGCTTATTTTTAAATGCTATCATTATTCATTAATTTATTTAGCCACATGCTTCGAAAGTGCTTTTCAGTAATTGCTCAAACAACAAGCACAAATATAATCAGCCCTGAGACAATACAAGCATCCAAAATAATAGCACAATTAAGCTTTGTACTGTACCTAAATGCCAAGCAAATTCATTGGCTAGACCAATACTGCTGCGCTTGGAGAGGGTATGTGGCTTACCTGGGGTGTGTAAAATGACAGGACATTTCTGAATTGAGGCTTTTTTTAAAAAAATAAAAAAGCACAATGGTAGATGGTAGAGGTAGGTATATCTTCTAGAATCTGCTCCTCAAAAATGATGACTTTGCATCAGGCTTGCAAAACAACACAGCCACCCTTGGAATTTGCCTCCAGCCCTTCAAAGTTTAGGCCAACATGCAGCCCAGTCCTACATAACGCCCTGTGTAGCAACGCAGGCACAATAACTGGGCATGCACTATATCCTGCATGGGATTTTCAGGTCCTAAAGTTGCTGCCTGAATAGTCTACTCAGAACTGTGCCAGCTCTTTAGCCAGCGCAAGTTCAAGGGGACGGGAAGGCAATTGAGGCCTGGGGGATTGAATATCAGCAGTGCTGCTGCCTCCAATATTGCCCCAGCCTTGATAACCCTCGTCCCTGATTTCTGCTTTGTTCCTATCCCTCTCTTCCTCCCTTCCTTCCCCATGCTGACTAATCAGTGCTGCGGGGACATAGACAGCTCACTGGTACTGACCCTGCCACTTGCAGAAGCAGTCAGTCCACATGGAATGGCATGGCAAAGCTCTTTACAGGTGTCATGGTGACAGCTGTAAAGAGCCTTATGCTACCAGAATGGCCATAAATGGTCTCATGCAAGCCTGACAATGGGAAGCCAGCATCATCCTAAGTATTTTCCATAGCCTGGGCCCTTCCTGAACTTTAATGTGAAACAGACTTGACGGCCTACCTGACTATCAGTCTGATAATAGGATCAACTTGTGATTCTTTGTTGTTGTTGTTGATATTCATGTTTCTGTATTGACCAGGAGGTGGTGTTTTTCCTGTTTACCAAGGATGTGCAGGAGTAATGTTTTCGTTCTAATGCTTTTGATTTTAGTTGTATGGGTTTTTAAATAGGTTTTGTTTTAAATTTTTCCTACTGCAATAATTACAGCCCTTCTCAAGTTGGCTCTCTGATGGTGTCTCACCTCCACAAATGGTAGCTGCTCAAGTTTTCAGTGGTTCCCATTCTTTAGGTCACAGTGGCCATCTCTCTCCTTCAGGCAGGCAGCCTCAGCGTGAGGGCACAATGCCCAGTCTCTCTCCTTCAGGCCAGCAGCATCAGCTTGACATCACAATGCCCTGCCTCTCTTCGTGAGACAGGCAATGATAGCCTAGCCAGCCTCCACTCCTCAAGCAGGCTGGTTGGTTGGTTGGCAACCTTCAGTCTCGAAAGACTATGGTATAAGCCTACAGCACCCGGTATTCCCAGGCGGTCTCCCATCCAAGTACTAACCAGGCCTGACCCTGCTTAGCTTCCGAGATCAGACAAGATCGGACATGTGTAGTGTAAGATACTGCAGAATGTGGAGATGATCTCTGAGATGCACCCATGCGGCAGTATGTGACCCAATGCCCCTTTCTCTGAATGGATGGGGAGCTGTAAGGTGTGGGCCCAGTGCCCATTATTGTTTCCTTGAAATGAGCAGTAGCTTGTGGGCAGAAAAACTACAGAGGAGAGTGAGCAAGCTGGGATCCTAGCAAGTACAAGGCAAGGACGATAATATTGGACACCCCAGGTATACTGGAGCGTCAGTTTTCAGTATGTGCCCTAGAAGCAGTTGGGGGGTGGAGGGAGAGGAAGAGAGAGAGAAACCCTGTGGTGGTGGCTGGTTGCCTCAAAAGACATTAAATATGTGAGAGAAGTTTTTTATCTGTATGGTAGGTGGAGTTTCAAGAAGAGGTATGTAGATGCAACCCCAGCTGCTCCAAACACAGTTGCATTGGAACTAGGAGACCGGTAGCCCAATCTTAAAGCCAGCAGCTCTGCCGGGTGCAGTGGCGCCAAAACAGCTACTGTTTCATCCAGTGCTACCATTGAGGCCACCAGAGATCTCCTTGGGGGGGGTGGGGAAGGAATTTTTGTCCCCTTCCCCCAGGGAAAACCCTAAGCCCCGCAATGGGGCTTCTTAAGTCTGTGTTGGCTAATCTTGAGAGATTCCATCTTGAGCCTTCCAACCTGACATGTAGTTCAGGATCTGGCAGAGTACAGCTCCTCCAGTCCTACTCCCCTCCTGCACCCAGTGTTTTAACAGTTTGTATTCCCAGTAATGAAATCACAAAACATGTTAAAAGCATTCAACTATAAGTTTTAGAAACTTACATTCGCTGATCTGCAGCATATTTAGTAAGGTCCCTGACAGATCTCCCCCACCTTCAGTAGAGTGCAGGAGCACCCACTGCTGAGATGAGAGCTAGGAAACATTATATCCTGCTGCCCGCCTTGCTCAGGCAGCCCAAACCCATCTGACATGAGAAGTGCATGGCTATTGATGAGATATGTGGTATGTGAGAAGATGTACCATCAACTGGGAAATACATACTGGGGAAGTTCAGAGGTGGGAGAGTTATAGTTATACTGATGGGTTAAATAAAATTTTACCAAAAGACTTGAGTGGAAGATCAAAAATGTTAATTCCACTCTGTGCTAGGCAAAAATATACATTTTAACAAAACCTTGGGCCAGATTAAAAAAGAAACATTTTCCAAAAGGCATTTTATGTGTTTCAAGATCCTGATTCTAGTCTGCATTGTGACGACAAATTATTTTAACAGCACTTCCAGTCTGAGTACAGCATTTGTCTTCTGAGAAAAATGCAGTAAGAATTATGAGTGGGGTGGTGGTGTTTCAGTGTGCACCAGGGCAAGCCTTTGAGGTGCATTCTTGTGGACTTTTGTGCTTCCTATACTGCCTGAATGGGGCTTAAAACTGTAGCAAAAAAAAATAGGTGGCTTCTGTTTGTTCTGACTCTACTCAGTGGTAATAAAGGTAATTACATGTGCCTGCACGCTCAGGGTAGTTTATCAGGCCATTTACTTTCCGGGTGCTCTGTTTACTGGACCTCTGAACCACTTTTAAAAGCCTCTTTTTAGCCTCTTTTAAATGCCCCCAAGCTGATAAAATATTTTGCAAAGGGGTGGGGAGGTTGAATTGCCAATCAACCAGTATTTTCCACAATTAATCACATTTTGCACACCACCGTTATCAGTGTCTGAGAAGTCAGTAAACTTTAGACCTAACCAGGACACCACTTTTTGCTATTTATCTCACCACCACCATCACATGGTGATCTGCCAGGCTGAATCTGTGATCTCACACTGTCACATTCTCCCCACCACCACCTCTCCTCTGACCCACATACTTGCACTCCACCTCTTATTCTCTTGCTCTGTTTCTGCCCTGTTATAGTTCAGTGCTAGAACGCATGCTTTACATCAATGATTTTCAACTGGTGTGCCCAGGTCCCCAGGTGTGCTGTGGGAGGTTGGAGCACAGCGGTTGAAAATGTTTAAAAAACTCTTTCAGGTTCCGCGGCTCTGTTCCTAGGACAACTGTCTGTAGTAACAAATTGTTCCTCTTTGTCCATCTGGTGGAGGACAAACAATTTGTTACTACAGACTGTTGCCCTAGAAACAAAGCCACAGAACCCAGAAGACTCTTCCAGAAGTGACATCACAAGAGGCAAAGAGCACAGAGGTCAGTGTGCCATGAGAAGAAAAACATTGAAAATGACTGCTTTACCTGTAGAAAGCCCCTGGTTCAACTGCCAGCACCTCAGTTGAAAAGGCTTCACATATTGAGGTTTGTAAAAAACTTTGCCCTGAGCCAGACAGTCAGAGTAAGCAGTTCTTGACTAGATGGGCCACAAATCTGACAAATAATGATGCTTCAACTGACCCTCCAGTTTTCATATTCTTGCACACTTCAACTGACCCCCAGCCCACTCAGCTCAATTCCATAGACTTGGGGTGTAGACAGTGTTTTTAAAATAAAAAAACTGGCAACCCCTGTGGAGGTACTTGAATGTATGCCCTATATCAGAAAGTCTCTCTCGCTCTCTCTGTGTAAGTAAAACATGCCAACGATGTATGGTTAATGTATACTCTTTTCTTTTCATTTCCTTTGCTCCAGTATTCAAAGGCAAACAGACATCCAGAGCCAGTGATAGAGAAAATGATGGAATCTAGTTTTTCAGGAATGCAGCCCTTTCCTGAAGCCTTGTCTCCTGACAGAAGAAGCCAGCCTCTGAAGCCACACAGGTAAGAAAACCGGTCTTAATTGGCTTTTGTTTTGTAATGCATATGCAGGATGGTTGTGCCTGGCAAGCAGGGATGCGTTTTGAGAGCATCTGACATTTAGGGAACCTCGCTCTGTTCATTAAGCAGCTGTCCTGCTTTTCCCCTCTCAGAGATGTAAAACAGCCATTACTTCTGCTCTCAAAATTCCACTTCTTTTTTGGGTAAAAGGCCTAGAGGAAGTATTAAAGGATATCATCAAAACTGTAGTCACAGACCAGTGAACGAAACAATTGTATTCTGAGAAACCATTGCAATGTAAGGTTTTCTTTTTCCGTGCCCTGTCTCCTCGCAGTTCATGAAGTCAATGACTCATCTACCCATAGGCGGGCTGTGATGCTAACTTTCAAACTTCAAACAAACTTCAGTGTGTGTGTTCCCTCAAACAAAGATCACTCAATATTTTTTTAAAAATGACCCTTTTGCATATTTGTCAGTGTTGTATAGAAGGCTGGGGACAGGCGGTGCATCCCGAAAGTGGCTTTTCAATTGTTGGCAGCAGAATCCTTCCAAAGCCACTGAAAAGCCACATTTAAAAAACGAGGGCCACTCGGGCACACAGACATCTGTCACTTGATGATTTACAGCATCAAATGAGGATTGTGAATGAATACCACAGATAGAGCTTTCATATAGGGATGTTAACAAATTCCATTCTTGTCAAAATTCAGGAAGAAATGCGTGAGTCTACACCCCTCTCACCCTCAAATGGATTGGATTTTTTTAAGATAGGGACATATCTATGGATTCTATTATGTATTCTGTTAAATTTTTGCAGAAGAATCTGTATTTGAATACCTACTGTGCAATATGTTACCACACCAGCTGTTTGGGTAGGAAATAACTTGACAAAACTTGAAACAATGCAGATTTAGAGGTGTTTTTTTTTTTAATGATGGAAAAAAAAATTGGAGGATTTTTAGAAGAGAATAGACTGTAAATCAAAGGAAACTGCACAAACTTTGGATGGAATGCAGAGAGATCTGTCCATCCATCCTTACGTTCATATTGCCTCAAACACAATGCTTATAAATGTTCATTCAGGTGTGAGTCATCAAGAAGAAACATGTGTTGAAAAATAAAAAGATATATAAGCACGCATGAGCCAGTCCTGAGAAGGCATCATTTTTCTTTGAAGTTCCGTTGTTTAGCACTGACTTGGAGGGATGCTGTTAGCTGTGCCACCTACTGCTCATTTGTGTGGGTCGCCTTTATATCAGGATCTCCATTCCCCATAACTAGAAAAATGATGGTAGGTGGAAGTATGTCTATTTTGATGTTATTGGGAGTTGATGTAGTTATTGGGAATCCCGAGGGCCTGTTGGGACCAACTTAGCTTTATGAGACTTAAAAAAAAAAAAAGTTTCACATTACTAGCTGGTCAAGCCTCTGCTTTTATTCTTTTTACCGTTGTAATAGGGGAGCACCTTCTGGTCCCTTTGTTGAGCTCCATGTTCTTCGGATCAGGATCATTCTGGTGGCCTTGTGTTCTTCTTTACCTGGCCTTTGATAAGAACTGAGACATGCTCGCCTGCTTGTGCGTAAATGTGCACATATGGCTCAGTTTCACTTTATGTAGTGCTCAATACATTTTCTTTCTCAGTTTGAAGATGAGGAATGTCCTTCTTGAATGTTTTTGGGGGTCTTCATTCATCATATTGTAACCATTCCTCTCAGCTTGCTCTTTGAAGTGAACTGAGGCACCTTTGCCAACCATGAGTAAAATGTGCAGGTGCAGTTCAGTTTCTCTTTCTATAGGTCTCAATACATTTTGCTTTTTGGCGATCAGCTTGTCAGTTTCGGTTTCACGACCCACCAACAATCAGATTGCAACCCGTTGGTTGGTGCCAACCCACAGTTTGGGAAACAGTGGTCTAAAATATGGCACTGACCCTTAAATTTTGTTGAAGTTTAGGAAGAATTCAACCCTCTGCATTCTTTTGTTATAATAAAACGATGATGTTCGCATCAGTGTAAATACAGTCCTTTTGTTCATGAAAAGCAGGGAACCCTTTCCCGTTTTTTTGTCAAGTATCTCTCGGCAGAATGTCATACATGTGTATATACAGCAGTAGTTTTCCTGCTTTAAAGATGCGCTTTCACAGATTGATGGGCTTCTCTTGATTTATAGGTGATTGCTTTTTGTAATTTTGTAATTTACTATTTAATATATTAGGCCATTGTTTTTCCAAGCAGGCAATAGACTTCCAAATGTCAGTGATTTATAAGTCTAGCATTGATTTTAGGCATCGTGCGACTGATTCATAAGTTACTTTATGCCACCAGATTACAAATACTGTACAGGTGATAGATTAGTCATCTGTCTAATAGTATAGTTGGGTTCCTTCACTTCAGCTGGGTGATGTACTGGTTTCTAAATGTATCACAATTAACACCTGCTTCTGCAGACAAAATAGTTGTAGGAATTTTAAAGAACTGGAGAGAACTTTTGTAAGACTGGCAATATTTCTCAGAGGAGGTGTTGCATTTTTCTAAAGCAGTGTTTCTCAAACTGTGGGTCAGGACCCATTAGGTGGGTCACAAGCCAATTTCAGGTGGGTCCCCATTCATTTCAATATTTTATTTTTAATATATCAGGCTTGATGCTACCATGGTATGTGACTGCATTTGGGGAAATGTTACAGACCTGTACTTTTAACAGGCTACTACGCACATGGTTTTAACAGTGATAGTAAATGGAATTTACTCCTGGGTAAGTGTAGGTAGGATTGCAGCCTAGGTTTGTTAAAAATTTTCCTGCATGATGATGTGACTTCCGACCATGACATCACTTCTGGTGGGACCTGACAGATTCTGACAGATAAAAAAGTAGGTCCCGGTGCTAAATATCTGAGAACCACTGTTCTAAAGTATACCTGAAATGAAATGGGAGATGAATTTGGAAGTCAGACAAAATTTCTGCAGGAATGTCAAGGGAAAAATGAAAGTAATAAGATTACTGACATTTACTGGAGGGAAGGGGAGTTGCATACCTCCCCTTGCCAGTGAATTTTGTGTAAATAAGAGCCAAGACATATCTGCATGATCCTGCTCAAGCTAAATACCTGTAGGCACACTGAGGGAAGTCAAAAAAGAAATTGCCCCTCTAATCTTTCTGTCAGGAACCTTCCCAGTACTGCACAGTGTAGTACCAACTGATTCATTCTGCCTCATCCCCTCACTGATTGTCTCTCTGAAAAAGTTAGCATGCTCCATGTCAACAAAATATTTATTCTACTTTCAGGGGAGTCTCATTTAATCACACATTTGAACACAGTAGCTTGGGTTGCAATCTTTAACCGATTTTCCTTGAAGTAAGCTCCATTAAAATATGTGGGACTTACTGCCAAGTAAATATAGTACAGAGCCCAATCCTATCTCCCCCTCCCCGCTCATGCAGCCATGCCCCCCCAAAAAAGGACAAACTGCATCCAGTGGGAGGGGTGGATCCAGGAGGCTTCAGATGTGAAAGGAGATTTAAACCCCCTTACTCTTCTATAAGACTCCCATTCTGCAAAGGGTCTCCTTGGACCTGCATGATTGATTTCACTAGTACAAGTCCGAGGAGAGAAAGGGGGCAGGAAGGTTGCAGGAAAGGGGGAAAGGACCCAGTGCACACTGTTACCACCAGATCCACTCCCTTCTGCAGCCTGTACCTCCCGTCCTGCTCCTTCCCCACCCAGTTTTTCCCATGTTCTGCTTTCCTCCACCCCCTTTCACCTCTCTTGCTGGCTTTCCTGCTCCGGTGGGCAGAGGAAGAGTTGTTGATGCAAACAGGAAGGTTCTGGCCTTCCCACCAGCATCCCCAGCAGTGGACTACTGCTGGAGCACCTTTTCAAATGATGCCAATTGCTTTACGGCAATCAGTGCCAGCAGAAGAGGCGACAGAATGTCAGCCAGTTCGGAAAGGATTGGGCCATAAGAGTTGTGTGTCAATTCTCTATTTCAGTGGTTTGAATGCCCTCTGCTAAATTACAGTACTTTGCTTTCTTTAACATGAGAAGAATAGTCGTGAGTCCCCCAGCATGCTGGAATTCCACTGAAAAATCAATTGGACGTAAACATTTAACCACATACTTTGTGTTGCTTTTATTTCAGTGAGTATTAATAAAACTTAGCTTTCTCTGGCTTGCACCCAGTGAGATTTAATAGAGAGAATGTTTGACCTATTGCTCCATTAAAATCAGTGGGGTTTTATCTGTTAGGGCGCAATCCTAACCCCTTATGTCATTGCTTTCCAGCACTGGCATAGCGGTGCCAATGGGACATGTGCTGCATCCTGCACTTGGGTGTCACTCACGGAGGCCTCCTCAAAGTAAGGGAATGTTTGTTCCCTTACCTCAGAGCTGCATTGCCCTTTTGTCAGTGCTGGAAAGCACTGACATAAGGGGTTAGGACTGCACCCTTAAACACTCAAACAGGTATGGCCAAAATCCATTCCCTTATTTCTATTGATTTTTCCATGTAACTTGGATATGTGCTTCTTCTGTGCTTGCATGAGGTTCCTGGAATGTTTTCCTTGAAGAAACCATTGGACACTTTTGGTCCAGGGGAGTACATGAGTGTTATCATTTTACATGCCAAATCTGTCTTGATCCAGCTCTACTTGTATTGAGCTATTTGTGGCAAATTTCACCAGCTGCGAGAGGGAATTTGTATACGAATACCCATGGGACCCACAACATTGAGAGGAATGTTGGAATGAGCAAATTTCCTTGCTTCTATTTTATTTCTCTTTGAGTTTGGCCTGTCCTGTTTCCTCTCCTCTTGAGTTTCAGTTTAACTAGGAAAACTTTGGAAAATTAATTCTGGGATTGAAATGTACCTAATTTTCTAAAATGTTATTTATTTGTATATTCCCACCTCTCCATGTTACTGATATGTATGTGTGTATTGATAAAGCACTGCAAAAAAATCATCTTACTTTAATTATATTGCTTGTATCATGACTCAAAGTTCATTTTGTTGTGTTTTACCGATGTGCACCTATGTTCATGTGCATTATTAAACACCACACAGAAATAATCTTGGTACATTTGTACCTCAGGTCACATCAAGACTGCTGTTTTGCAGTGTTTTATCAGTGCTCATAGGCGCACATACACATCATTTAAACATGGCACCCAAAAAATCTCAATGCAAACACATGTACTATCTTAGCATAGTTACTTTTTGCAGTGTTTTATCATTGCATGAGGTGTACAAAACAAACGCAGGCTGAAAATAGATGAATTGGCTGCTCTGACAAGTGGGATATGCACAAAGCTCTGTACAAAATACAGAAATGAAAAAAGAAAGCTAGAGAATTCCTAATGCATGATTTAACTTTGATTTGGAAACAACAATAGATAACTTGGAACTCCAAAATTTGGATGAGCAGAATTTTGGATGGTCCCTTATGATAGACATATACACTCAAATATACTGTATGTATATTCTGCCTCTTCCTCTAGGCCTAACTACCTCTCCTACTAAAGAGTTTATGCAGCTAGTTGCCAGTTTTTTGTTTAATAATGGAAAACTGTTAGATGAAATTAGAAAGTTTGCAATCATTTTCTAAAGCTGCGGAACAATATTCATTTTGGAAGTCAACTTTCTCTACAGTTTCCCCAGTTTCAATGGAATTTAGACATGCCTTCCTTCCCCTGGATTTGTTCTTTTGTTTGACCACAATTAATCACAGCATTTATTGCTGATTTCAGTGAAACTATTTGGTAACTGGCATGGAATTACCGACGGCATTTGATGTTGTATTTGATAGCTGACATGGATTGGTATTTAGTATTTGACAATTAGCAGTTCATCAGATATCACATTTGATACCTATCAAGTGATACTAAGAAGCCTAATTTTGAACTTTGGGCAAGCTTTTATCTTCAGAATGTGAATTTGTAATGTCACATTCAAACATTCAGTGGAAAATTGGAAATGTCTGCTAATTTTGAATAATATCTTAGTACTGGATTCAGAGTTCCTCATATCACATACCTTGTGATATTTCTTCCTAGTATCATATACAGGTTAATGAAAGGACAATGTAATGTGGCCTTTAAATTGGTGCCTGGAGCAAGGATATAATGTGTGCTCCTTGGAATCTATGGCAGGAGGAAAGCATTAAAAACACGCTTGCTTCTTTTCTGGAGATAACTGCATTTCAGCACAGCTCCCTGTCTGCCACCTGAAAAGCACTCTGGGATCTGTTTCATTGGTTGCGATTCTGTCTTGCACAGCTGTATACAAAGTTATCTGCCAACAGAACATGGATGCTGAAGGTTCAAATGCCTTCCTAGGGATCTTTCCAGCCAGCTAAAAACTTCAGCTTTTCATGCAGCTTCCTAGATAAGTAAGTGGCGGCATTTGCAGGTGTGCGGATCTTGCTCAGACATCCACATCACGTTTAGAGAGGCTTAGTTGCCGAACACAATAAATTACCTTTTGATTCGATCTCAAATTTTATCGCTTAAATAGTGTTCCCTCCTGTTAAAGCTCTCCAGGCTTCAGTAAACAAAAGGTGCTTCGGAAAGTGCTCATCCATAATGAGATGGATAATCAGTTTTGTTTAGTAACAAACTGAAAAAGGAGAGCAAGATGGTTCCCAGAGTTATTGTAAATTCAGTGTGGCGCATTTTTCTGCTTTGCGAACATGTTTGCCTCCGCTGGGAGTCAGATGCACGAGAGAGGAATGTGCCCCTCACTGAACATGGTTATTCTGTTGTTTTTGTACTTAGTTGCTTAGCTGAGAGAAAACGTCCACATAGAACTAATTATTTGAGGATCAAATAATCAAACAATTAGTTGTAATGAGCTGATTGACCGGAGGCTTGGTAGATGGGCTGTCCCCACAGAACAAGAAAGGCAAAGCAAAATTGCAGATGATTCTTTCCTCAAAGTTGGATCTCTAGGTGTGTGAATATATCTGGAATCTATAAGAAGATAGGAATTGTTTGCTGGATCAAACTGAAACCTGGCACTTTTGTCACAACAATGACCAAGCAGGTGTCTGTGGAAGCACAAAAGCAAGCTGTGATGGAAGTAGTCACTCTCTCTAGTCACCCCTTCTTATCTGATTCAGTATTAGGGAAGTTATGATCATTTGAGTAGCTCTGTTTACAAAAGCCAAATGGTCAAATGTCCGGAAGCAAAATTGCAGTGAATGTGTAAGCCATCACCTCCATCCTTTTCCCTACCCCAAGGCCCACCAGAAAATTACCTTGGTGGTAATTTGGTGGTGGTGGGAAGGAATTGCAGGGACTCCAGGCCCCAGGAGAGCACCCTTTCCTGCTGGGCTTACAAGTTCAGCATCCCTGGAAGAAAAGTGACAATATGCACATGATTCCCACTGAAAAGGCTTCCAATTTCATATGATTAGTGGGATGCTCATGTGTTTTTGTGTATGATTTTGAAACCTGAAATGCACTTCCTCTTCTTCTAGAGATTATCTAGATAGGATTGGGCTATTAGTGCTGTTTCTTTGGATACCTGGAACATGGGGCAACCACCTAATCGATTCAAAGTCAGTAGCCACAGTCCAATAGATAGTTATGGGCACTTGTCTCGCTGAAGTCATCAGGCTTATGTGCGCATAACTTTGCAATGGGTCATGGCCAATGTGTGCATAGGCTTCCCCCATATCCACTGGGGGTACATTCCCCTGCCCCTCCCTGCAGATATCAAAACCATGGATAAAAATAAAGCAATTAGTGCTATGGAAATGCTCTTACTTTTTAAAGTGTTTTGGTTTCTGTTGCCCCAAATTATCCCATCCAAATAATCAGTAACTATAAAAGTCATATACAGGCATCTCCCCATATTCGCAGATTCACTTATCCGCAGTTCTTCACCCCCATGGGCCCATTACTTATCTGTAAAAGGGGACCTTATACTTACTGTGGCACCAAGCACTCCTGTCTCTTCCATTGCAGCCTGTTACAGAATACTAGTGAGGAACTTGGGAACCAGCCATCCGGAACACTAGAGGAAGGAGAAAAAGAGAATGCTAATTGGAAGCTTCCTGCTTCCTGTTAGCGTTCTGGCTGTCTCCCTCCTCCAGTGATCTAGCTGACTGCTCCTTGTGTTCTTCTCTAGCAAAACACTTCAAAAAGTAAGAGTATCACCATAGCACAAATTGCTTTATTCAGTTTCTCTCCAGAAAGTCCCAACAAATAAAGCACAGATAAAACATGCGTGGTTGTGAATACAGGTGGAGCCTGTTTATCTGCAAATTTTATATCTGCAGATCCTCTGGACCCCTGTTGAGCCAGACTTTGCTCCACCTGAACCCTCTGAAGGTGACTGGAGCTGTGCTCCAGTCACCTTCAGAGGGCTTCTGAAGCCTGCAGAGGCTGCACATGTCTGCACATGGCCTCTGCAGGCTTCAGAATGACAGGCAAAAAAAGTGACTTCCAGTTTCTTAAGGGAAACCAGAAGTAACGTTTTTAATGCCTTATAAGGCATTGGGAGGCCTGGGGAAGCCCAGATAATCCATCTGAGAACAGATCCCCCGTGGATACCAAGGCCCCACCTGTACTGACATTCCTATTCCATAGAGACATAGATGTGACATCACAAACAGCTGTATTCTGCAGATGTAGTAATCTCTCCTTGTTACATGGTGGGAGCTCTGACGGTTTCTGTTATGTTCTTGTTCCCAGAAGTATCTCTTCATGCTGCAGCCCGGGTCAACGAACTGGGATGCTTCACAGGAATGCCTTTCGGAGGACTCCTCCCTTACCTCGGGGCAGGTTCAGTGGAATTACAGGACCAGCATACCAACAGCTAGAAGAGTCAAGGATCACAGATCAGGACACAATCCCTTGTCAGGGGTAAGTAAGGAAAACAAGCAAACAAACCGACATGCTTTTTTGACTTCAAAATAAAATGGGCATGACGAGAGGTGAGCAGATGAGTTATGCATTGTTATGAGCAATTACGAATAAGGTTGCCCCAATTCAGCCAGGGACTGGAAAGAGGATACGTTGTGTACAGTTCCTCTTCCTTATCTGGCAACTGGGGCTCCATGCCCAGAAGTCTGGAACATTCTTCAGAAAGCAGTAATCACACCGCAGTAATCACACCTTTGAAGTAATCAGATGGATGATTATGAAAGCAGCTTGTCATGATTGTCTTAGAGGACAGCCTTGAATTCTCCATCCTTAAAATCTTCAGCAGGCTGGTAATTGGATTATAGGACTTCCATTAACATGGTGATCTCAGTTGCCTCATACGCCAGTCTTCCCAAATATGAATTCTCTCCCTATGCACAGCCACAATCAGGGTACTTATCTGAAGCCAGAGGAGAATTATAGTGGAATTTGACAGGCATTAGGACCCCAAGGAGAACCAGGTTTCTATTTGCAGAAGCTGCATTTGCTACTTGCAAGGTATTTGGGAAAGATGAGTATAAAAAAGCTAAGGTGTGGTGTGCTATCTGGTGTGCTCCCTGGGGCATTTGGTGGGCCGCTGTGAGATACAGGAAGCTGGACTAGATGGGCCTATGGCCTGATCCAGTGGGGCTGTTCTTACGTTCTTATGTTATGTAAGGGACAGCAGCATATCTCAAGGGTAGGATTGAACCTTAAGTTTTGCCAGCTGTTTATCAGCTCTTATTGTGTCTCAGGGCACAATCCTATGCCTGTCTACTCAGAAGTAAGTCCTATTTTGTTCAGTGGGGCTTACTCCCAGGAAAGTGTGGATAGGATTGGATCTTCAGTTGGTTCATTAAATTACGGGATATGAGTATAACGAACATTAACCTGGTTTATGCAAATACTAGCTACTTATCTACAGTTAAGAGATGCAGGATGGGGTGGGAGGAATCTACTGGAATGTGAAACAACAATTTCAGGGGACCCATTCCTTGTGACTTTCCCAACTCTTTGTCGTGATGCTTGTTTGTAGATTATGCTTGATATCTTATGAGAATATTGATTTTAGTTTCTATGCTAGTTGTATGTAATCCTAATGAAAAGTGTTTTTGTTGTGTGGGGGTTTGGTTTTTTGATCTCAGGGTGTTTATGCTTATGCCTTTGTGATGCCTTTAATATTGATTTGTCATAACAGTGCCTTTCAATTGTTTATCTTCTGGAAAATAAAATAATTTTTAAAATGCATCTTCTACCTTTTAGGCCCTAAAACAGCCTCTTGAGGCTATTTAGAAGTAATACAGAAATAACACCACAGCCGCTTCCCCCAAGGGTAGTCCACTAACATTATTCTTATTTTTTCTTTTAAAATGATGATAAATCATCCAAAAGAACCACCTCTTTATTAGTGCCTTTGATACAGTGGTAGAATTGTATTCTCATTATCTTTTACATGAACTCAGGCTGGTAAAATGAATTACATTTCATGCATATGAATTAGGAGGCTGAAAGGATTGTTCTAGCTGAAGAGCTTACAGGTTTCCAGAGGGTACATGCACTGTTTTGTCTTTTAAACTAACTTATCCAACGCATACAGGACTGGCCATACCATGAAGTGTCCTGGTTGGTTGGTTGGCAACCTTCAATCTCAAAAGACTGTGGTATAAGCCTACAGCACCTGGTACTCCCAGGCAGTCTCCCATCCAAGCAGTAACCAGGCCTGACCCTGCTTAGCGTCTGAGATCAGATGAGATCAAACATCTGCAGGGTACTGAAGTAGTCACATGGAGCAATGTCTTTGGAGAGATGAGCCCCCAATCCCCTTCTGACTGGCTCCAGCCCCTTCTGATTGACAGAAAACAAGTCAGAAGAGGATGCCATCACAAGCTCTCAGTATCTAGTTTTAAGTAGGGCAAGGAGAAGCAAATGAGGTTCACAAGGTTGGACATAGCCTGAGGGCCGACACCCATCAGAAGGTCAACCCGGCCAGGTTGACCCCTGAAACCAGTATTGCTGGAAGTGATAGCACACATTGGGCCATCAGGGGGTGGGGTGCATCATGGGAAGTTATTACTGGGCTTTGTCTCAGGGAACCCAGCAGACAGACACCACCAGTGAAAGAGGCCTTGCCACATACATGACCTAGCTCCCCAAACAGCCCAGAATCCATATCTCTTCAACAGTTTCTGAAGCTGAGGGGGGGGCGGGGCGATGCAGTGAACTGAACAGGCATGAGCTCCGGGGCTCCGGATTTCAGCCTGTTTCTCACCTCTATTCTGCGGGTCCAGGAGATCCGATGACTTTGCCAGGAGAGGTTTAATCATCCTGACGGTGATACCTGAGTTGGTTGGAGCCCAGCTGGGGGGCTTGCTTCTCAGGAGTTGGCCGTTCAAGGAAGTAGGGGAGGAGATGTGAAATCACGACTAACTGCAAACCCCTGTGGAGATACCATCTACTGAAACAGATACCATCTATTGAAAGAAGATACTTGGAAGAACAAAGTAAGTGCTGTTTGCGTTATGCAAATCCCGGCTTTAAACAACTGACTTTGGAAAAAGGAGAAGGGGGGGAGGATTCCTCCACCTCACCGTTGATTTTTCAATCTGAGAAGAGACATTTGGGTTTTTGGCACAATATGAAGTGTAACTTTATCAATACAAGTTTACAAATCTGCAACCCTGTATGAGATATAAATTTTATTGGATGTTGAATTCTGGATTATTTGAGCGTGGAAGGATTTCTTATCACTGAGTGGTGAGTTGAACATTGTCTGTGGGAAACTAAATGTTTGCATTCCATAGCAAAGAGATTGCCCAGGACATCTAGTGGACTAAAAGAAACCTGTAAGGGAAAAATCATGGATTCATCAGGAACAAATTGGGAAAATCTATTACAACAAAAGCTGGAATATTTGCTTGATATGAGTCAACAAAAAGTGATCCAAATTTTACAAATCCAAATTAGCGTGGAAACCCTAAGCCAACAGATAAATAAGCTTAATGAAACGGAAGTTAAAGCTACAACAATGAAGAATAATGACCAACAAGTTGAAATGACAATTTCAGTGGAGATACAGAAAGATGGGGCAGACTGGAAGATAAGTACCCAAAAGGTATTGGACCAGAACGGGGAAGAGACATGTCAACCAACAAGTGTAGTTGACCAAGAAATTGACCAAGAGGACCTGCCAGGATCTGGATTTATTGGCAGGAATAAGAAGACTAAGAAGAGGATGTATATCAAAGCATGAATGCTTAAGAGACATTTTTGTGAAGTTTATCAGGAAAAAAAGATGGAAAAGAGAGAAAAAAAAAGTTGAGAGATGATTTGCAAGATCTGAATTGCTATTCAAGATAATGACACAATTTGGTAGCGGTGTAATATTTGATTTGAGAGAAGAAAAAATATATCTAGGTATTTTACAGGTCAATTTTGATGAACTAGGTTTAAATTTGTTTGATATGTTTTGGAATCTATAGTTGGGGAAATGATATGAAGGTAGAAAGTTAAGTTTAGAAAGTAATGGTTATGTAATATAGGAGTGGTTTGGTAGATTTGTTTATAATTAGATTTATGGTAAGTGTTTAGTAGTAATTTTGTATTAGAATAAGTTGTATTAATAAAAGAGTTTAAGATTTTGTATTTTATAGGTTAATTTTTATGAATTTAGATTTAGATGAATTTTGATGAATTAATTTTGATGAATTAGAATTTGTTTGATATTGTTTTGGAATTTATAGATGGGGAAATGATATGAAGGTAGAAAGTAAAGTTTAGAAAGCAATGGATATGTAAGTGGTTTGAGTGGTTTGGTAGATTTGTTTATAATTAGATTTATGATAAGTATTTAGTAGTAAATTTGTATTAGAATAAGTTGTATTAATAAAAGAGTTTAAGAGTTTATTGAAAGAAGGAACATAAAGAATGATGGGAAAAGATGATTATGATGATGAAATGGTGTACATAGAATATGAAACAGTTTTTCATAATGAGTATGTATTTTTGAATATCCTTTTTTCTTCTTTTTATAATAGTTTTCTTTCTTTCCTTTTTTTGATCATATTAAGAGATATGAGAAATTATTGGTAGAATGAATGATTAATTAATTGGTATATGGTATCCTGCAACCTCAATGTTTGTATGTATGTGTTTGTATGTGTGTTTGTTTATGTGTTTATGGAAAAATAAAAAAAAATAATTAAAAAAAATTTCTGAAGCTGAGCCAACCACAATTTATCAGAAAGGTCATGTGAGGGCAGTTACATTGAACATAATCTGGGGAATCTACAGTTGTTCATGAGCTAAAACTTCAGGCAATAATTTTACATAATATGCCCTATTCTGGTTGACACAGTATGCGGTTGACATTGTACAATTTCCAATTGTAGTGCAGCTGCAGGAGTGTTGGCTGACAACAAAGAAGGAAACAATCTGAGGAGTTTATTATGAAACGTATCAGTGAGGGACAATTTACAGTTGCCCCAAATCTAAGCAGTATATGACAGGGAGCCTCAAACATTCTTAGAGCAGCATAGGTCCAAATTTCCTTCCTTACTTCAAAAAAGTGATCAATTGTCTAAGAGTTGACAACAATATTAAACTTAATATATTTTCTTTTGCCTTTGCTTTTCAATGTCTGTTGGCTGAGAAATAAATGCCCAGCTATTTGAAGGAGTCAAGCAGATTGACTGGGTGGCCATCTATTGCACAAGTGTAATGTGGAGGTTTACATTCAAAAGCCATTATCTTTGCTTTGGCATAATGATTGGCTAGATGTTCTGCCAAACAGTAATCACTATATATTTTTTCCCTTCACAACCTTTGTAATTCTGATTGATTTTATGCCAATAGAATCATAGTGCCTGCATAAAGCAGAGCAAATAATTTATTACCCTTCACTTCTAACTGGAAAGAAACAATCTCTATTAATGGCTATTGGCCTAGTAAACTGACCATCCATCAGAATTCATGCCACCGTGGATCTCTGCATTATGTTAAAATTTCCTTAATAGAAATAAAAGTTGTTTATGCTAATTGTTCCCAGTTTCTACCATAAGGGGTCTTGGTTATTATGACTGTACCATGATGACAGTGCAACAAAAGAGGCAACAACAAATTGTAACGTATGATTAGTATATGTATGCAGGTGCAGCAGATATCCCCACAGCACCTAAATTCCCAAATGCTGCCTCTGCACAGACCTCCCCCTCATGGATGCAGGGCAGATGGGTGGGCAACAGGCCAACAAGAAAGCACATCCTGTCCCCTTTTCCTTTACTTGTGAAGTTGACATAAGAACCTAAGAACAGCCCCACTGGAGCAGGCCATAGGCCCATCTAGTCCAGCTTCCTGTATCTCACAGCGGCCCACCAAATGCCCCAGGGAGCACACCAGATAACAAGAGACTCTCTCTCTCTCTCTCTCTCTCTCTCTCTCTCTCTCTCTCTCTCTCTCTCTCTCTCTCAAACAATCCACTAAAAAAATGTGTGTGTTTTAATTAGGCAGCATAGTGAAAAATTTCAATGAAAGCCAAAAGTTTCAAGAAGTCTAGTGAAATTTCTTGGAGCAGGGACTTCTGAACGTTTTATTTATTTTTAGGATTTGTTTCCTACTTGTTTCCTATTTGTTTGTACTGCCTCATCAGTACTTATCAAGGCAGCTTACAACAGAAAAATAAAATATCATTAAAAAAGAATTGCACAAACAATAAAACACAGCAGACAGGACAAATTTAAAATCACAGCTGATTTGGAGATCACTACTGTTGAAACCCCTGCCTTCCCCCCAATCGCTACCTGCATTACCTTGGATGGTGGGGCACCCAGAGAATAGCCTCTGAAGCTGAGTTTAGCCTTATGTCAGGGCCTTTACCTTTAAGGTTAATCACCTTGAATTGTGCCCAGTAGCAAACTGTTAGCCAATCGCAGCTCTCTCAGAAGTGGCATTATGTGATCACAGCAGAATGTTCCAGTGAAGACTCCAGTCACCACCCTCTGAATTGGCTGCAATTTCTGAACACTCTTCAAGGGCAGTCCAATGTATAACACATTACAGATAACAAGCTGGATAGCGCAAGGGCATGGATAATTGGAGATTATGTCTATCTAGACAGAGCCATATCTAGGCTGCAAGCCTTGTCTCACAGTATGTCTTCACAAAATAGGAGTATCTGTTCTACTGTGTCAATATGTCTTAAGGAAAACCTAACTGTTCTCATGTCTTTTTTTCCCCTTAGGTTATCCACTGGTTTGAAAACACCACAGAATACTTCAATAAATATGCAACTGCCTTCACGAGAGACAAGCTCTTATTTTAATAGTGTGGTTCAAAAGGACATGGTTGGCTACTCATCTCCAAGGGCCAGTTCTGTCCCCATCATCCCCTCCGTGGGCTTGGACGAAGCCTGCATGCAAACACAACATGTTTCAGACATTACAGGCATTCAGTGGTGCAAAAACTCCTATTCCAGTGAACTAGTCCATGTGAGTGCCCCAGCCAGCAGTTGTCTTATTGTGGAACAACAAGAAGTCAAAATATTGTTAGAAACTGTCCAGGAGCAGATCCGAATTCTGACCGATGCCAGGAGGTCGGAGGACTTTGAACTGGCCAGTGCTGAAACCAAGAACAGTACCAGTGAAAACACGGCTTTTCTGCCCCTGAGTCCGGTGGCAAAATCAGAGCGAGAGGCACAGTTTGTCTTAAAAAGTGAAACTCATAGAGACTCAGCATTGATTAAGTGACTTTGACTTGGGGGCGGGGTGGGGGGGAGGGCTGGGGGACTGTATGGATCTGTGCATTTGAAGCTTTGCTAAACAGGAAAGAGAGGAAATTAAATAAAAATTATTTATATGCATTAATTTAAGAGCATCTACTTAGAAGAAACCAAATAGTCTATCGCCCTCATATCAGTGTTTTTTAACAAAATATTTTTTTAAGGGAAAGAGGTACCAGGAGGGATAACAATCAGAAGTTCTGGATTCTTTTTTTTTTTCTTTCCTTCTCCACCCCCCTCCTTTCCTTCTGTTGGTTTCTCCAGGCTTGCACATGCAATTTCAGTATTAGTTTTACTTACAGGTGTCCTGTTTGAGCTATGAAGGTTTAGTCTGGCACCAACTTTAGATGTGTGAATTCTACAATAGTGCTACATGATATCTGCTGGGACTTTCTCCTGCACGTGCTTCATTGAAATGAAGGAGAACAGCACAGGAGCCCAGCTGTTGTATAACTCCCATTGACTACCATGGGCTTTGCGTGGGTGACATTTCCATTAACCATGTGCCCATTGTCAGTAGTCCTCCATGCCTTGTAACCAGATGTGCAAAGTTCTTTTTTATTTGTCTGACTCCTACATACTGCATATCTACGTACTGCGCCATGTGAGGTTGGCCACAAAGTTTTAAAACAAATACAAATGAACTGCCACCAAAATATCCCCTAAAGTGAAATCTAAAGACGATGTGGGGTTTCTTCCACAGGTGAAAGGAATTTCAGAAGTCACAAGAGTTTCACCAAGACCAGTGAGGTTCACTGCAGGGGAAGAGGGGATTTTGAAATGTGTTTAAAAGTCGCTTTTGGGGTGAAACATCTGCAGAATGTTGAGGAAAGCCAAAAGGGGTTTGATAAGTTGAGCAACATTTCTCAGGGGAGATTCTCACATCCCAAATTCAGGGGGGAAAAAAATCCTGTCTGAATTTAAATGTGTAGTGTCAAGACTCAAATCCTGGCACTCCAACAAGTATGGCTCTTTCTCACCTTTGTCATGAATACTCACTGGGTGGCCTTAGGCAAGATGCTCTCTCTCAGCATCAGCTCCCCAGCTACAGTATGGGAATAATACTAGCCTACCTTACAGGGTTGTTGTAAGGACAACATCAAGATGACACACACACAATGCACCTGGCGCACTCAGAAAGTGCTATTAAAATGTTGCATATTATTCAGTCTTGTAATGCCCTTGGTTAACTGATCATTCACATTCATTAACAATGAACTCACATTCATTTGTGGTACTTCTTAATTTAGAATGATGCAGGTGGTGCATATATATATATATATATATACACACACACACACACACACACACACACCACCTGCATGCATATTTGAGAGGAAAGTAATACATGGCTGATATGCAGAGTTCTATATACAGATCACATATTTTTTTAACACCCTCCCTTAAACCACATTATCTTGCCATTGAATTCAGAGTATTATCAGAATGTTATTTCTAGAAGTCCAAAAGACTGTTCGAGTATGTAATGTTAATTTTATTAACGTTGTGCCCAGAGGCCTGGAGGATGCCATGTGTTTCCGTATTCAGCATATATTTGTGCTTTCCACTTTCATTTACTTCTATTTCTAATATCCCTGTTCACTTTCAGCCTGGTCCACAACAAAGAGATCTTCACTGAACATGATCCAATGCTCCTTTGGCCTCTTTGAAGAGAAATGTTCTATGTCCATATCCATTCCTCAGTGTGAGGAATTCCATGACATAGACCAGAATGAAGTAGTCTCCCTCTATGTGGGGGTCTATGTGCAATATCAGAGCCCATACATACACTCCAGAGCCTCTGGATTGTGATCATTGACTAATAGGCTATGGATACAGGCACAAGGAAAAGCTTTGGATGTTAAAAAGAAGACATTCAAGTATCTGTCGTTTCCTGGCCTCCACACTTCTAATACCCTTAGAAAAGTTGCCAGTTTCTCTATAGGCGGGCATGTTACGAAAGTTGCAAAGAAATGCTTTGCCTGAGCAGTCCTCAGGCATTTGGCCTAAAAGGCCTCACTTACAAGCATAAGTAGAACCCTGAACTTGGATAGACTCATTAGCAACCATTGGCATTCAGACATATCTGGCACATCATACAAGCCACTGGGCCAAAGTGGTTTTAGAAAAATGTTCATTGATTTTAATGGTGTTCTGGATGGGCACAGAATCAGGTCCTTAAAATAAGAAATTCAACTTGCCAGTTGGGGTTTTCCTAAGAACTTGAAATTTCTTTTGTATTGTTTTTATTTAACCACAAACCACACAGTATGGCATCAGAATAAAGAACTTGTGTTCAGTAACGATCTATGTATTAGCACTTTTTTTATTTTTTTAAAGACAACCATAATCTGCTTAAAACCTGTTTGTACAAATGACTGTAGCTAAGAGACCAAACAGCCTTTCCTCTTTAATAGCAGAAAGCTTACCGTCTAAAAAAAATGCACAATATAGATGAATTGCGTTAATACCCTGATCCACAGCCACAAAATGGTTCAAAGTATGAATGCGTTATCTGAGTTTCCAAGTTATCGCAAAAGCGGAGTTTCCCAAATAGGACAATTGATCTGTCCTCATGTTGAAGCAGACGAAAGCAATATTTTAGCCTTTGTCAAAGAGTCTGGCAAAAAGATGCTACAAAAAAAGTTGTCATTTAGTTTACCTCCCACTACTGCTCACCCCTACTTAGGGCAGCAATGAATTAGTGTACACACAAGTCATTTTAATTTTTTTTCTGAAGTTGATGGAATTGTCTTGTTTACACAACTTTCTGTGGCTGCAATCTTTGCTGTGTGTTTTCAGTAAAGTTGTACTGGAAGGCAAGCCCCGATTGATCTGTTATGCCCCAGAATCGTACTTTGGTTCTGACTCCAACCAATGTCAGTAGGCCTCATAAGGTTGGATGAAAGGAGGGAGCTCTCCAAGGTGCTACCTAGAAAGGAAGAAGAGTACAGATAGGCCAGAATGGGTTATCTTTGCCAGGGGAAATCAATTCCCCTTCTACATCAGTCTTATTTATTGGAAACACACTGCAGGATTTCTGCTGGAGAAAGAACTTGCTAATTTAGGCAATGCCTGTCTGACAACATAATGTCATTTTTGCCATCCTCAAAAGGAGGAAGAGTAGAAGAGCGATGTGTTAACGGTCATTTGATGTGGTTTTGATTGACTTGAGAGACAAAGATCTGATATGGTGGGAAATCTTCCATTTGTGTTAGCAATGCTCTCTGTACCCAGCAAAGGATGTGTGACTGTTATATGTTAACTGTTCTATTCAGTTTCAGCATGTTTGAATAGAGAGACATTAATATTAACCTTATGACAGACTAGTGTACTTATTTGCCAAGGCTATAACTTCATCTTGCAAATTCTGTGGCGGGGTGGCATGCCAAGATATGCAGACACAGTTAGCCCATAATTTGGTTTATATGTCTGTCTTATAATTTGTTTTAAAGACTTTACAATGATTTTTTTCCCCTCTGTGGCCCAGCACTTGAATTGTACAGACTGTTCTAATTATTACATAAAGTGACTGTGCACATGCTCAAGAGGTAGTAGGCCTAATTCTGCTCTGTTTTGTCCATTAAGTGAAACAGGTCAGTTTAAGAGCTCAGGGGATCTTGAAAACCACTGCAGGATGTCAAATAGGCCACGACTGCACAACTTCTGAAAACCGGTAATCAAGCTCATCCAGTCGTTCTCAAACTTCCCAGGAGTTTTACTCCCAGGGTAAGTCTTTGTGGAGCAGGGGGTAAGGGCAGCGATGTGATTCCCCAGGATTGCTTTGCTAACAGGGAAGAAGGGGGCTGATTTTACTTACAGGTGGCTGCAGGACATTGCAGGAGCTGTGGGGAGCCCTGCGCAGCCCTCCACAGGGCTCTCTAATGCTTAGAACGTTGAGAAAAAAAGTGGACACAAAGCACTTCCTAGTTGCAAACACAAAAAGCAAGTGCTTTCGGGCTGCTTTTTTAATGTTCTAAGCATCAGGTGGCTTGCAACATCCTGCAGCCACCTGAAAGTAAAAGCACCGGCTTTTCACCACCTTTAGTGATGCGATCCTGGGAATCATGTTGCTGCCCTCCCCACTCCCCCGCCCCTTAAAGGGATGGGGGACCCTTTACACAAAGTGGTGGGTCATGACTCACCAGCCTGAGAACCACTAATGTAGCCAAACCATTACATTCCTGGGCACTAGGCCAGGTGGATGTGCCTTCTTTGCTAAGCAAGATAGGCAAACTGATAATATTTTGAGAATGTTATTTTGAATCATTTTACAAGGAAAACACATTTTAAGAGTGTTGACGCCAATATACATCCTACATGTTTCCTGCAGTTTGTGATGCTGAACGGGCCTTTGTCAAATATGTATTCTTGTTCATGATGTTGATAGCATTTCTAATAATCCAGTGTGTACAAGGTGGGGAGTAGGGTTTAAAAAGGTCATTGAAAATGAGCCTAATGTTTTTGCAAAGCTAGACTGTGATCGTTTGTGCATCTCATGTTTCAAACAATGCCACTGCACACTGTCCAGAAGCCCATTCACACGTGCATCCCAGAATGATTTGTGGCACTCAGAAACAGCCATGGTCCCACCAAGCTTTATAGTCACCCTCAAGTTTCAAAAGCTGTTTGGTGCAACGAATGCTGAAAGGGAAAATGGGCACCTGGGAATTTCCCAGTGAGCAGCTCTCAGACTCTTTGAAACATTTTGATAGGTCGAGTTGCTTTTAGGGAAACTTCTGAAATAAGTCACATGCTCACATCTCAAGGATCTTGGCACGTGGGTGCCTGCACACACAACCAGGGAGAGCACTGGGGAGCCATAGTGCTGTGACACTTAAGTGAAAGATAGAGTATAAAGAAGTGGCAGTGCTGCTGCAGCCATAACCACTCTACTGCTGCTTCTTTCCAGTAGGACTGCTTATGGGGGGACCCTCATAACTGTGTCGCTGCACTGAAGGATTACCAGTTACACACATCACTGAAGGAACTGTTCTCTTTTGTGAGGCTGCTCTGGGGGAAAAAAGGTATGAATCAGAGAATAGTGCTCAGTGAGGAAATCAGGGTAGACAACTGGAAACCTGCATAGATTCATGGATGTGACTTGTGTGTGTCCAAACTTTTCCTTGTCCATTCTCTCTTTATTCTTCCACAGCTTCCCACTGACATATATACACACACAGTTATTTCTTAGCATTCACTGCCATATACTGTACACACAACATCCACAGACAGTTGGCTAACACTGAACTAGAGGTGCCTACGTCCTTCTAAGCTGAACTCCTCTCCAGCAACAGTACATAAGCCCATTTGGTCACACCTTTTGTGTACTGTTTTTAATACTTCAGAGTAGCAGCAATATTCATACATCTTCCATTTCACTTTGACTCAATGGCTAAGGAGCACTCTTTACAATTAAAAAACAAACAAACCCAGAGCTCGCTCAGCCAATAACTATGGAGTTTTCACAAACAGCAACTGGTATGTCCCTTTGGCCACATTCATCTGATACGGGGACAGATCCTATTTTCAAACATAAGAATTCTGCGCTGTAAATGGATACTGCTTTTGTATGTTTCTGTGACCATAGTAACAGCCTTAAAAGATTGTCCAAATCTGGTTTAGAGTTTTGACTTTGTAGATGGATATTTAGATAGGGAGACTTACATTTGACTTACATAAGGTGTTTAGGCTCTAGCTCTGTGGTTTTCAAACTCGCAGGGAGTTTGAATCCCGCAGTAAGTCTTTGCAGGGGTGGGGGGGAGGCAGCGACGTGATCCCCAGGATCGTGCCACTCAGGGAGGCTGCAGGAGCTTGGTGCACTTGCCCAAGCCCCCTGCAGCCTCCCGGGGATGTGGGGGGTCCTGCACAACCTTCGGCAGGGCTCCCCGGGTCAGGGAAGGTGACAGCGGAGCAATCGCGCCCCGCTCCGCTAAACTGGAAGCGGAGCGCGATCGCCCCACTCTCACTTTCCTTGACCCGAGGAGCCCTGCAGGTGCTTGTGCCTGGCTCCCCGCAGCCAAGGACAGCTGCTGCAGGGACTGGAGGGTGCACCCCAGTCCCTACAGCCTGGTCAAAAGGGGAAGTGGGGCGATCACGCACCGCTTCCGGTTTAGCGAAGCGAGGCACGATTGCTTCGCTGTCACCTTCCCTGACCTGGGGAGCCCTGCCGAAGGTCGCGCAGGGCTCCCCACACCCCCGGGGTATGGACATTGTGGACATTGAAGTCAGGACACAGATAACTATGAAAGGTTCAGAACATGCTCTACCAGACGTTCAGAGTTTATATCACACCTGGAACAGAAGCACAATTGGCTCCATGAACAAACATTGCAGCTTCACCATCTTTTCAGACACCACTCCCCAAATCTATTTCTTTAACTGAAAATTCTTTGCAAGTTATTAGGATTATAAAGAAAATAGAATTTCTTGCATCCACAGGGATCAGGTTTAGGGAGCTAGCCCCACCGTAAATGATCCCAAGATGGGATGTCTAAAATTAATAGACAAGAGGAGCAAAGCAGAATTTTCTTTCCATACCACTAATCAAAAGAACAAATATACGGATAAAAAGTTTCTACCTGTGCCGCTATCCTTTGAACACATACTTGAGACTAACTACTGTGTAAACACGTGTAGGTATGGTCTGCGTCTTTTTTGCTTCTTCTTTTCGCCTTCAAACAAATTGAAAATATTTGTTTTTTTCCCTGTAATTTACAATTTAATTTCAGGCCCAGCATGTTCGCAGGGAGCCACAGACTGGGTTGGGGGGAAGGATAATGTAGATGCTCCACTGTGTTTGTGCCATTTATCACCCAACAGTTGAATAAAGCATCAACAGCCATGGTTTAGCTGGGCAATGGTTTGCTTTTTAAACAACAGCCAAGAAGCATACTGTGTTTCTGATAGATGTACATGACAAAATGCTCTTCAGGAAAAGGACAACTGACAGCCCAATCCTATCCAACCTTCCAGCACCAGTGCAACCGCAATGCAGCCCCGGTGTAAGGGAACAAATGTTCCCATGCTTTAAGGGGACCTCTGTGACTGCTACCCCACCATAAGAAGCAGTGCATACCCCATAGGAACATCAGCTCCGGCACTGGAAAACTGGATAGGACTGGGCTGTGAGTCAGCAATCCCAGTTGAGTCAAAATCAGCTCTGCCAGAAAACCCAGAGCTCAATCTTTGCGGGTTAGCCTACCAAAAGGGCTCCGTATCTCAGTCTGGAACAATACGTGAACAAAACCCAGAATCTTCTTGGTGAGTTAAGTTAGTGTTAACTAATCAATGTAGGACTTTTCCCTGTTAACATTTGGGCAGGAAGGGAACCTAAAAGTCTTTTGTTGAAAAAGTGTGCATTTCGTAAAGCACTCAAATTATATTGAAGCTCAAAAGGCCCAAAGCAATGAGCGAAAGAGAAAGTTTTGCTTGGGTCAAGACAGAACAGCTGTCCATTTCTAGAGTGTTCAGCACTCAGGCTAGAAATTGTAATCCCATTATTACAACAAGGAAACATGAAGTTCCATTGTGAATATCCTTGGAGTGCTTGTAAATGTCACTATCTTCAAATAGTATATACAATATTAACAATAATAATAATAATAACTAGGTATGTATATACCACCTTTCTGGTCATTGGATTACTCCTCTGACTTTATTCAAGGCGGTTTACATAGGCAGGCATTTCTAAATCCCTCAAGGGGATTTTTACCATCATAGAGGTTCTCTCTTTCAAGAACCAACAACATTTCAGATGGATCTTCCTGGTTTGGTCTGGCCTCCAGTTCTCCCACGCAGACTGACAAGCAGCTCCATCTCTCGCATGGAGGGCAGCCAAGATGCTTCTTGCTCACACCAAGAGCAGGTGGAATCACTCAGCTGGGCTTGTCAGCTGCTTCAAGGTCTCGCCATTCTCAGCCCTTCAGGGAGCTGCCGGTGTCCTTGAACTGGCGACCTTCTGATGTTATCTTTGGGCTAACGGAGGCTCTACCCTCTAGACCAGACCTCCTGCCCAACAAGTGTGTGAGCAGCTAAAACAGTATGTGCACTGAAGTTCTTGGAACACATCCTGGATGATTTCAGATGGCAAACAAACTATGGTTTATTCAATCATGCATATAGCCCAAGCCTGCACACTTCCTCCTCTCTCACCTCCATCGCTCATGTTCATCACCAGCACAATTTGTTTAAACCACAGCTCCACAACTCACCCAAATCTGGAGCTGCCCTTTAACTGTGGTTTATAGACCATAATTAAAACTCTGGTTCAAATGCATAGTTTGTAACCTATAGTTAAAGTTCAACTTTGGGCTCAAGCAAGCCACATTGACATTGTAAATTTTCTTTGTTTTTAATGAAGGTATCCTTAAAATAAGCGATTGATGCAGCTAGCTTTGACTACTCTGGAAGTGAGGGTAGGGACTGGAATGTCTGAGTTCCAAGAGCATACATGTCTTTTAACACATGGGGCCAGTTTGATCGTAGAAATATCATCTGAACAAGCACATTCCCTTTCCAGACTGTCAACAACTCTCTCTGTTTCACATATGGTCTTTTCTAGCCCTTCCTGGAAATGCCAGATATTGAAACTGGGGCCTTCAGCACATCGAACAGGTCCTCTGCCACTGAGCAACAGCCCCAGGACTAAAGGTACTGGACATCTTGAAGTATTGGACCTCATCTTTCAGGTCTTGCTGAAGCTTCATTTTTAAAAACCACCCACTTGAAAAAATATTTTCCCCTACGGAAGTAAGCACAAGTACACAATACCTAAGCAACAAAACAATGGTGATCAAAAGTCATCAACTGAAGGTTCAATCTTTCCTGCTCTGACATTCTAGCACCTCTGCTGCTGGCTGTCATTCTGCTGGCTCTTCATTCTAGAGACTGACATTCTAGCACCTCTTCTGCTGACACTGCAAGGGGGGATGCTGGCAAGAAGGCCGGAGCAGTTCCAGCCATATCATCAGCCCTCCCACTGCCCACTGGAACAAGTAAGTCAACAGGAGAAGCAGAAGGGGTGGGAGGAAGATGGAATGGAAGAGGTAAGGGATGGGCAAATTGGGTCCTGGAAGGGGGTAGATTCAGTAGCAGCGGTGGTGGCCAAATCCTAACCTTCTTCCTGGACCTGATCCCATGGTGCGGGCCCATGTGGATTGGTGTGAGTTATTTAGCTAAAAACTCCTTTCTTAGCTAGTGAATGCCCCCTTTTTCTTGAGGAGACCTCCAGCAGCCTCGTTGCCTCTACTGGCTACAGCAGAGTCCTTTTCAGTGCTGGCATCACGGTGCAAACATTTTGGTTAGGATTGATCTGTAAGGCTGCAGTCCTCTACATATTTACCTGAGAGTAAGTCCAGATGAGGTCAATTAAACTTACTTCTGAGTAGACATAACTTTTTATATTTCATCATAGTTCGTATCTCAGTAAATGAGGGAACATGGAGTATGGCCACATTTGCTGATTTAGTATGAATGAGGATAAGCACGCAGGAGAAAGTGATCGTGATACCCTGTTCTCAATCTTTCATCAGTTGTGTTATGTTAGGAAAAAAAGAGAACATGTTCTTTAAAGCAGAGCTAATGTCTCGAGTAGCTGGCATTGCAGAGATGGCCCGACTGGTTTTGATAGTTGCTAAGATCCAGGCAGCATGAAATATTTGACAGGCAGCCCTATGTACAGTATTAAAGCTTCCAACCATGCGCTGCTTAAAACTGTCTGTAGCGAGACTTCCTCTTATGTTCTTACTGAAACATTTTCACAGATCAGAACAACATGAATTCAAGTAATGGCACAGCAAACTCAAGGACTACAAGAGCTAGTAATTTCACAGTTTCTCGGATTCATCTGGCTATTTTCAGCCTTTGCCGTTGGTAGAGCTTCAAACCATCAGGGAATCAGGCTCCAGAAACCAGATCATGGGAAAAATTAATAGATTTAAGTGAAACAAAAGTCAGAGTGAGTTATTCAGGCCGTAGCAGACCTATTGTGCAGGGAGCCCTTCAAGTACCACTTCTTGGGAGTTGTGGTTGGCAACCTTCAGTCTCGAAAGACTATGGTATAAGCCTACAGCACCCAGTATTCCCAGGCGGTCTCCCATCCAAGTACTAACCAGGCCTGACCCTGCTTAGCTTCCGAGATCAGACAAGATCAGGCATCTGCTTGGGAGTGTGCCTGAACAATTATCTGATGCTGTGATTCTCATACTACGTGGTAGAGCACACAAACATGATATGAGGAAATGTTATGAGAAATGTATTACAATCTCCTGTGAGCTCATAGAAGAGGCTGCCTAGAGCAGCACTGTATGATGCACTCTTCTGCCCATGCCCCTTTCCAATCAGCGCTGGCAAACCAAGAGTGCAGCCTAGAAGTTGCTCAACCTTCCTTCTTGGCCATGCATTGCTGGCAAAGCTCAGTGGAAGGTCAAGCTCTCTTTCAACCATTCAGGAATCCCCAATACCAAATAATCTTGGGTACCCCAGAAGCTCATTTGAAAAGCACTGGTGCGTCTCTTTCAATAGCATTTGATGCCATTTTAACATTAGGCAGTATTCAACAGTTGATGAGTAATCATATTTTTATCTTCTGGCATTTGATAGATAATATGTAATGGCATTTGTAGAGAACAGTGTGAAAAGTAACACTCAGTGGTAACTAGTGTGTGACCGTTGGCAACTTTTGAAATATCGTAGTTCAGGCCTACTGATAGCAGAACAATCAAGAGATCTCAGCAAATGAAAAGCAATCCAGTTGGGGATTTTGAATTAAAAGTTTCATTGTCAAATCATGAAATGATATGTTGGTTCAAAATTTCTCATTCAAGAATCTGGATGGTGAAACAGGAAAAAAAAATCATCAAGTTCTTCTGAACACAGGCAAATACGAGTTTCCTGCTCTGGCAGTCTTCATGAAGGGTGGATGACTCTTAGGCCCAAATCCTGACCAACTTCCCAGCACTGGCATAGCGGTGCCAATGGGCCATGTGCAACATCCTGCAATTGGGTGACATTCATGGATGCTTCCTCAAAGTAAGGGAATGTTTGTTCTCTGACCTCAGAGCTGCATTGCCCTTACCTTGGTGCTGGAACATGGGTTAGGACTGAGCCCTTAGATACTCTAAAACTGAACTGGTCCTTCTATTTGAGGATGGGTTATTGGCAGAGGTGAGCGTTTGTACTCCAGTTTATACTAGGACTAAGGGTTTACTGGCAAACAAGGAGTGTGTGGGGAGAAGGTGATTAGCTAGTCTGGATGACTCCCGCTACTCCTCCTGCATCACTTTCCTTTCTCTTCACTTACTGTCTGATGAGAGTGTGGGGGAGGGGCCGTAATGGTAGACCACATGCTTGTATGCAGACGGTCATAGGTTCCGCCCCAGTATTGCTGCACAGGTCGGAGAAAGAGTGATCTGGTACTCTGTTAAGCCACTGCCAGTTGGCAACACTAAGGGCCCAATCCCATCCAATGTTCAGCACTGATGCAGCTGTGCCAATGGGGCATGCCCTGCATCCTGTGGTGGGTGGGGGCAATGGAGACCTGGTCAAGGTAAGGGGACATTTGTTCCCTGGCCAGGAAAGAAGCACATGTAGTAACAGTTTAATGAAAGGGAGAAGAAAGAGAAGAGGAATAGAAAGCCAGTAAGCTTTCTCCCCACACCACCCCTTGCTTGCATCCCCCCTCCCCACCATGGCAACTTCCCCTTCTCTACACACAAAACCTCTATTCTGTGCTCTCTGTGCGCGTTGACTAGATGGCCCATGGCCCATATTCACTACCTGTACCAATTTAAACTGACATAACGTTGGGGTTGGTAAATAACAGCTTCTGTACAGTATATGAATGTGTCATTAAAGTTACGGCCGGCATATTTTATTAATGCCATGTTCTTGACCTTTAGCGCTGCTACTGCCGCCACCTAAAGTTTTTTTATGACTGCTGCGGTTTCGTAACCAGCAGGAAAATTGTCTCATAAACTAATTTAGCGCCATGCAGCCTGTTTGTAGGATGGATACTGCCTTGAGCTGAAGTCTCTCTCATAGACGCACTGACATATTCTATGCAAACAGTGCCCAGATGGTAGTTTATGTCTGATAAGAGCGGATTTCTGTCAAAGTTATGGTAAATCTGAGAGATTATTTTCGTTTCAACGGATTCACTGCATTTTTTAATTGGGGCCACATGTCAAGAGTACAATGGTCTGCTGCTCATTGGGTAAACCTGGGATATACTGCACAATACATAATAAGGAGGGCTGGCTTCTCATTTCTCATGAGAACATGTTCTCATGAGAACAAAACGGCTAGTATTATAATGCCGTTGTACAAATCGATGGTAAGGCCACACCTGGAGTATTGTGTCCAGTTCTAGTCGCCGCATCTCAAAAAAGACATAGTGGAAATGGAAAAGGTGCAAAAGAGAGCGACTAAGATGATTACGGGGCTGGGGCACCTTCCTTATGAGGAAAGGCTACGGCGTTTGGGCCTCTTCAGCCTAGAAAAGAGACGCTTGAGGGGGGACATGATTGAGACATACAAAATTATGCAGGGGATGGAAAGAGTGGATAGGGAGATGCTCTTTACACTCTCACATAATACCAGAACCAGGGGACATCCACTAAAATTGAGTGTTGGGCAGGTTAGGACAGACAAAAGAAAATATTTCTTTACTCAGCGTGTGGTCGGTCTGTGGAACTCCTTGCCACAGGATGTGGTGCTGGCATCTAGCCTAGATGCCTTTAAAAGGGGATTGGACAAGTTTCTGGAGGAAAAATCCATTATGGGGTACAAGCCATGATGTGTATGCGCAACCTTCCAATTTTAGAAATGGGTTAAGTCAGAATGCCAGATGTAGGGGAGGGCACCAGGATGAGGTCTCTTGTTATCTGGTGTGCTCCCTGGGGCATTTGGTGGGCCGCTGTGAGATACAGGAAGCTGGACTAGATGGGCCTATGGCCTGATCCAGTGGGGCTGTTCTTATGTTCTTATTTCCACAGATCTAACCCCTGTCTATACAAACAACAGTTCATGTTTAACAACAGTTAAACAGTTTCTTGACTCTACCAGTTGATTCTGCATGTGGAAGGTTATAAGACTGAATTGAGACCCATCTCCTTCAATTGGAAGCACACTTGCCCTGCCTACTGAAGGTCTCAGGTTCAGTCTGGCATCTCCAGGTAGGATTGTAAGCAAAAACTCTGACTGAAACCCTCCTTTCATGGCAGCCAAAATAGTAAGGGCCTGGTACTAGAAAAGGCTCCATACTATAACTATCAAGGAACAGCCAATAAAGCCTTGAACACTACTGCTGAAATGGTCAAACTGACAAAATTTATAGACACATTGGGTCTATCACTCTCTCTGAATCTGGAGAAAAATTTCCCACATTGATCGCATATTGGAGCACACATTGTAATAATCTAAGAATAGAAAAGAACCGTTTATATGGTTTTGTCATGGACTCTTCGCTCACAACAGGAGAGGAAACTGAGTGCTTTCCACATGCGCTGCCTCCGACGCATCCTCGGCATCACCTGGCAGGACAAAGTTCCTAACAACACAGTCCTGGAACGTGGTGGAATCCCTAGCATGTATTCACTGCTGAAACAGAGATGCCTGCGCTGGCTCGGTCATGTTGTGAGAATGGATGATGGCCAGATCCCAAAGGATCTCCTCTACGGAGAACTCGTGCAAGGAAAGCACCCTACAGGTAGACCTCAGCTGCGATACAAGGACATCTGCAAGAGGGATCTGAAGGCCTTAGGAGTAGACCTCAACAAGTGGGAAACCCTGGCCTCTGAGCAGCCCGCTTGGAGGCAGGCTGTGCAGCATGGCCTTTCCCAGTTTGAAGAGACACTTGGCCAATGGTCTGTGGCAAAGAGGCAAAGAAGGAAGGCCCATAGCCAGGGAGACAGACCAGGGACAGACTGAACTTGCTCCCAGTGTGGAAGGGATTGTCACTCCTGAATTGGCCTTTTCAGCCATACTAGACGCTGTTCCAGAACCACCTTTCAGAGCACGATACCATAGTCTTTTGAGACTGAAGGTTGCCAACATGATGTGATTTTGAATTGGGTGGACATAATTTTTTTTTAAAAAATGCTTAACGCTCATTGCAAAAAAAAAAAAAAAAATCACAAAATGCCAATAAGTCTAAAGCACTCATGGTGCAATCCAAACCTCAACAAATGTCGGTGCAGAGTAAACAGCACCAGTGGGAAGGCCTGTGCTGTCCCACTGGCACTGAATCCCACAGTAGCACTGGATGGAGTAAGTAAGCTCCTCCAGGTGGGGCAGGGGCCAGGGAGGATGGTGGAGAGCAGAGTGGGGGCAGAGAGGGGAGGGTGGAAATTCAGGTCTGGGGCAGGATCAGTGTTCTGGCATTTGCCAAATCCTATTCCAATTCCTGGGCTGGAAAGCCTGACCCAGGGCTTCTTGGAGTTTTGCCAGCAATTTAACTGGTGCACATCTGAGCAACTGGTGCACAAGGCTGGGACTTGACATGGGGTGAGGGGACAAATGAGACCTCCAGCCTGCTCCTAGCCAGTGTGGGTCATGAGGCTCTGCTGTACTGGTGTTAGTTAATATTGGGCTGCCCAGTTTTAAATTTTTAGGAGAAAATGGCACATCTGAAGTTTCTTTATCTTGTTTCAAATATCCCTGTGAGGTGCTGCTGATATGCCCCATATCTATCCATCTATCCATCTATCTATCCGACAAGCCATGTTCAGTGGAGTGGAGCTCATGCAGGGAAAACGACATCATTGTGCTGAACTCATTCGACTTTCTCAAACTAGGCCTCTGTCCTTATACTGAAGAAAGGACCTAAATGTTCATTTCCTTTCCACCCAGGGGTAAGTGGTAGACTTCTTGCTTGTCACTTTCCAACTTAGAAAAAATGATACTTATTTTGAGAGTGATTGATGGTCACGACAGTCATCGCTCTGAGTTGATCCATCCATGAAAATGGCTGGCCTCTGGCATGGCAAAGCACTGCGCTGACTTCCAAAGGAGCTATTTAAGTTGGGAGAAATAAGAAGGTAGTGTAAGCGGTTCATAAAATTCCTATTAAGAATCAGACCTGACACTTGGTTAAAATTTAGCTTGCTCGTGGAATTCTATTTGCCATTGTTAAAAACACATTAATTATTAGTGCCCGCTCAAGCATGAGTACAGTGCATGGTATATAGCTTCCAAAATGTCCTGTGACAATAATTCCAAGCATTTTTTCTTGTCCACTTGGCTGTGGGGTCTGAAACTTTGCTCAGGCATTGAAAGCAATTTAGACTCTGTAATGCAGCCAGTGCCGAGGTGAAAAATGTATAGCCCTATCCTGTGGTCAGATCAAACTGGCCACCGCCTGACTATCTGCTTCTACCCTGAGAGGTGGAAGGTGCAGACTCAGCAAAGAAAGATAGTAGCAGATTGTAACGCTGAATCAAGCTGCATGTTATGAAAACACCAGTATAGGCACCCTCATGAGAAACAATGACTGCTGTTTGAGAGAACTTACAATTCAATAAATGAAGCAGTTATTCTTTGTTAAAAAGAAGGAAACATTCCCTTTTTCATTTGGCAGCATGGAAACACTCCAGAAGCAAACTAATCTCAAAAAGGAACAAAAAATGCACCCTGAGCACATACAAAGTTAATGCACTAACTCAGGGGTGCCCAAACCCTGGACCTGGGGCCACTTGCAGCCCTCGAGGCCTCTCAATGCAGCCCTCAGGGAGCCCCCAATCTCCAACGAGCCTCTGGCCCTCCAGAGATTTGTTGGAGCCCACACTGGCCCAACGCAACTGCTCTGAGCGTGAGGGCGACTGTTTGACCTCTTGCGTGAGCTGTGGGGTGAGGGCTTCCTCCCCTGCTTGCTGTTTCACGTCTGTGATGCAGCCATGTCAGCAAAAGAAAGGCCAGTCTTGCTTTGTGCAAGGCCTTTTATAGGCCTTGAGCTATTGCAAGACCTTCATTCATTCATATAAGTTCATCTTTAATATATTCATTTATGTAAATTTATTCAAATTTTAAATGTAAATTATTTCTCCCCCCCACCAGCCCCTGATACAGTATCAGAGAGATGATGTGGTCCTCCTGCCAAGAACTTTGGACATCCCTGCACTAACTTAAACTGGTCAAATAACACATTTGTTGACAAATCTTTCAGTTACAGCTGTCAGCCTTAAAAATAATAGAAAGAATTTAATCTCTTCCCCAGACACTACAGAATCCTTAGAAACCATGTTTCCAACTTTCAGTCTAGAAGTTTTTGAAATTGCCTCTGGCCACACTAGCTGGGCACATCTCCATGATGAACTGGTGACAGACCCCAATCTCAAAGCAATGGCCTGATGATATGGAGGATGTGGGCACAAGAACCACCATCACAGATCCATAGAAGTAGCTATCTCACCCAGACTGCCAGGGGTGGGAGATCCAAGGCTCAGGGATATATTTTCATCGGCCTTGACTGAGGAGGTAGCCACGTTCAAAGGACAGGGGCATCCTCGGTAGTTCAGTAGAGAACCCCAGTGCTACCATACCACATCCACAGAGGCAAGAGAGAGAATCCAGCAGAGCCAGCACCTGAGCAATAGGGCATGGCCCCTTTTTCCACAGAGGGGGTGGAGTCAGAGACACTAAACTACCACATGGACTATTTAAGCTCTCAGTCAGCCTCTGATCATACCGAAAAAAATGTTTTAAATTTGTAGCTCGGAGTTGGCTCATTTCCAGTCTGACTTGGTTATCAATTTCACACTGAGATTACCATAGTCCTGCTGCTTTCTAGTTAGGTACTCTGACTCCCCAGCGAACATACTTTGAATTTCCTGTGGATCCCAAAGATCTTAACAGCATAGTATCCTTCTTGTGCCTATGTGGAAACTGCAGAGGGAAAGTTCACAGTGAGTATTGGAAGCATAATCCAACACCAGTAAAAGGTACCTGCTCACCTGGAATAGCTGTAGGAATTTAGAGAAACATTTAAAGAATGTCAACAAGATAGGTGAAATTTCTCAGGGGACCAGGGTCACAATCCAATTAAATCATCAGCACAGAACATACACATACACCCCTAAGAAATGTTGCTTGTTTTCACCAAAACCTTTTGAAATTCTTCATATGTTTCATATAAAGAGGAAGCTTCAGGTAAAAGCCGATGATAGCCTAGAGCTGAGTTGTTCCCCACCCACCTTCAAAAATTTTGCTATGGAAAAATGGTGGAGTTCCCTTGGAATTCCTTATATATTTTTGCTGAGAAGGAGCTCTGTTACTGGCACTGTGTGAAACTAGAGTATGGTATACGAATACTTTGCCAAAAACGTGCTAGGTGTTCTATAGAATACCTAGGCATTCTGTTAAAATCCCTAGGTAAGGTATATAAACGGTCAGAATGAAATAAGCTCATTTCATACATTGCCAAAAAATGCTGGCAACCTTAGGCGGCAATCCTAACCACACTTTCCTGAGAGTAAGCCCCAGTGAACAAAATAGGACTTACTTCTGAGTAGACCTGTTAGGATTCACACAATGTTTCACACAATGCCAACAACATCTTCCAAATTCACTTGGAATTTAGCTTTAGGCAAATTAGTGGAAGCTTATCCTGTTTGAAACTCTTTGGTACAATCTTAGGTATAGATATAACCCTATTTGCACCCTTCAGAGTTTGGCTTCCCCCTTTTTTCCAGTGAAATATCACACCCAAAGATATGGCTTTGGCACAAGGGCCTTGATCGTATTAGATCTGCCCAGCCCTTGCTAGAGAGGAATATCTGAGAGATATACAACAAGATCCTATTCCTGTTCACCTATTAACAGTGCTGCTCAAACTTTTGAGCACTGTACACCCACAATGTACTCCCTTGTTCAGACCACTTTCAAGTATTCCACACAGCCATTGTGCAATGTCCTCCCTGTTTGGAGGACAGGACTGCTCTGGGCAGTTGTATCATCTGCCCGGTGTCCCGGAATGCTGCGCAACAGGACATCCAGGCAGATGTGACTGCCCAGAACGCCCCTGTCCTTTGAACATGGAGGACATTGCATGGCGGCCATGTGGAACCAAAAGGTTCGCTCACTGGGCAGATGGATTTGCACGGACGCCAGATCTGGCCCTTGGGCTGCTAGTTGCCCTCCCCGACCTATAAGTACATTCCACAGAGCTCAGTTGGCCTTACACCCAAGTAAGCATGCATGAGATTGCCATCTTGAACACGCCACCTTGACATGATCCTTTTCTTGTGCGACTACAGTTTCTCTCATCTCAATTTAGATATTTATAAAGCTCCCTCCCCCCCACACACAATAGATCCACTACCTGTCATGTTTGTGTACTTCCCAAATGTCGAACTGTTCATGAACAGGGGGCCTTCCTTGAATGGTTTCTAAACATCTAGGGGTGAAGGACCTCAAGCAGCTCAGATGAGTGTGGGAGCAACTGCAGAATCAGTGGCAAGTCAAGGCAACTGCAGAATCAGTCAAGTAATTCCAGGCACATGTGCAGGGATTCTTAACCGTGTACTGGAGGCAAATAACAGTCATTCTCTCTACAGGCAATGTTCTAAATCAATTAGCCGCGAACAAAGAGCAGTGCAAAATGCTCCTGAGAATATGACAAAGAGTTCTTGAAAAGATGTGCCCAACTACTTATTTCAGGATGCTGCCTTTAACCAAGAGAGAGAATTGGTGGGTAGCAGAGACACGAAAGTGCTGTTGCTTAAAAATTAATGTTGGCACTGTCTGGAGAAAGGAAACAGAATATTATATTCATTGCCATGTGATCTAATGGGTTATCCTTCATAGTCACAGCTTTACTACTGTAGTTCAGTATCTTTTCTGCACATGATCAAGAAAATCACTATTAGGGTGATTCAAAAGAACACAGGAAGCTGCCTTATGTCCTGAGCCAGATATTGGTTCATCTTGATCAGTTTTGGCTTTGCTGATTGGCAGCTGCTTTTCGACTTTCCACAGAGCAGGCCTTCCCCAGCTTGACCTGATGATGCTGGGGCTTGAACCTGGGACCCACAAAGCATGTGGTCTCCCACTGAGAGATGCCTCTTCTGTGCCTGCTGTCTGTTTCAGCTCTCACATATATGGATAGCAAAGACAGGGGAGGACAGAGGGAGAAACCAAAGATGTGCACATTTTTTTTTCTTTTTGTTGTTGAGGGTATTTCCATTTTTCCAAAAAGTCTGTGGCTTCACATGTTTGGGGGCGCTGCTGATCTGCCCGTGGTCTGCCAAATGAGGGTGCAATGGCCAGTGACTTTGATTATTTTAAAAGATTAGACCGATTCTTGGAGGATTGGTCTATGAGTGGCTATTAGACACAGTAGCTAAATGGGAACTCCAGGGAGAGAGGCAACAGGCCTCTAAATCTCAGTTGGGGGCAGAAGGTAGCGACAAGCCATAGGATATGGCTGTAGCCTTCATAGACTGCAAGCTTCCAGCTTCCACCTGGCTTGCCATTATGGGAAACAGGATGCTGGACAAATGGATAGTTGGTCATAGCCAACAAAAATGTTGTTATGTTGTTAGGATGTTCTAAATATTTAATTGGCTGATTAGTTCACATCACAGCAGAGGGGCACATCGTTCCCCATTTAAAGGCTGGTTGGCTTTTGATCAGGGAAACAGGCTGTTGCTTGTCATTGTATCCCTGTTATATGCTGACTGGTTTCACATTGCATGTGGTGTTGGGGCTGTAACTTGTTCTCCATCAAAATTCACTACCTTGTTATTGCCTTGAATGTGCATACATGCATGGTACTGGTCTGGTTCTCAACAGGCTGGGCACTTTCTCACCATTTCCCACCCATTGCTTTGATACAGATGCACAACATCTTGTTTCTTTACTCAAGACACACCTCAATAGCTGTGAACAGAAGAGGTTTGCTTTGTGAACTAAAAACCACGGACATTCATCTGCATCCCTAGTATTTTGGTGGAATTGACTAACAGCCCAATCCTATCTGGGGCTTACACTGATTCATCTCACAGCCCATCAGTGTATGTCCCAGAATGATGGTAGAAAAGTGGCTCTACCACTGGGTAGGCCATGGCCATCACGGCAAATGGCCAGAGGCCACAGAAAAGCAACAGTGCTCCAATGAACTTCCTCCATCCCCTGTTGTTGCTGGTAAGTTGGCAGCACAGGTAGTTTGGGAGAAGAATGTGAATGAATGGGGGACAGAATGGTCTGGGGTGGGGAGGATCTCAGCAGCAGCCATGTATACCAAGATCTTTCCCCCTTCTGGTCCCCCACCCACCCATCACTTGCAGCACACACTGTGTCAGTGGCACTGCATGGTCTGAGCTGGTGGGGGATAGGATTGGGCACGAAGAGGAATAGCTCCTGTTTCAACAATTGCTCAGAGGAGACCAAGAGATATCTTCTTCAATGATTTTGTGCAGTTTATGGCAGAGGAAGGTGGCTGCTACAAAACCATGGCAAGGGCAGCTCACTGAAGCTGACAGCTTTGCAGGTGAGTCAATTCTGCTTTTTCAAATGTGCCTAAGTTTTGCAGTGCTCTTCTCTCCTCTTGCCTGCCCTGAAATATCAGGCTGTTGGAGTGTTGCAATCAAACTCTCCAGAAACTTGAAGGGTTTTGGAGTGTTTGATGGAGCTCTTCAACAACTGGATTTAACAGCAGCTCCTCCTTCCTGGTTATCCCTTCTCCTCCCCCAAAGCCAAGAACTTCTTGGAGTAAAAGAAGGAAGTAAGAGAGAGAGGGAGAAGCTATTTCAGTTTGTAACTGGGGCTAATAAGACCTTCAAAGCTAACATCACCTTGCAAGTGATGTTCCTTTCAGCAAAGGAAATTCCTCTTTGGCTTTGTTGATTTGTCATTTGCAGGTGGTGTGGATCTATGCTCAAATGCCTTGATCTCCAATTGCAGTTGGTGAAGCCATGTGCAATCCCCAACTCATCTCATGCTTGAAAGCATCATTGCCTGACCAAAATGGGGTCTGCCTTATTCAAGAGGTGGGGGGACTTTGCCCTTTAAGCTCTTCCTTGTGAATATTTACTTCCTCCCTCCTTAAGCAGATTGGGAACTGTATAGGGGAACCATTGAGCAGGTGCCATTTTCCAAAACAAGAGTCAGGGACAGTGGAAGGCCCCGTGGAAGTATGACTAAAGCCAAAGGATATGTGCCTGTTCTGTGCCTGAATAAAGATTACTAGGAACGCCAGGCAAACGGCTGTGAACTGTCCAAGGATGAGTAGCATCTCGCAATATGTTGGCTATAAAAATAGACATTAGGACCCAGACACTGGTCTTTCAGCAGGATATGTCCATCCTACAAGTGCTTTGAGATTGGGCGTCCCTTCCAGTAAATAGGAAAAGTAACAGTTACTCCTGTGAAGATTTGTTGTTGCGTTCTTCTGCGAATTGTTTGTTTCTTATTGAAATTCTTCTCAGGACTCATTAGTACAGGCCATTACCAAGGGCCCATTCTAGCTAAACTTAACTGTTCTGGGCAAATATTCCTGAATGTGCAGTGCTGGACAGAACTGCTCTCTGGCCGATCTGGAATGGACTCTGCTGACTATTACTCTTAGAAATAAAACGGTTGCTGCAGGTTGATGAGATATTAGTGCTGAATGGGTGTTTTGGTTATTCAAAATAGCCCTCTCCCTAAGACATTTGTGTGCTCCAACACCTTATGGTAGCCAAAAGGGCCCTGATTAATTGGATATGATGATCAAAGCTGATTGGGTCAAGTCTCCCTTGCTTGGAAAAGAACTGAATTAACAGGTCTTGCAGGTCTCAACACTAGCAGAGCAGCCAACACTTTCTGAGTTGGGAACCTGGAAAAGAGAAAATTGGAATGGGAAGCGCATGGCAACCACCCAAAGCAGCATCTCCTCCTCTCCCCTGTAGCATCTAGGAATATAAAATGTGTTTTGTGATGACATCATGGTTGCACTTCCGCATCTCACTCTGTTTAAGTAGATGAGGGAACTCGGAGTGCCATAACATTATATCACTAATACAGGGAAGAAAGAGGTGCAGGGCTGCTATGATCATTGGAAGGCCAGTGTCTGTGCTAACACCAGGAATAAGAGGCTTCCGATATGCAGAGATGGCTTGTCATGCTGGACTGATATTACCTTGACATCGATCAAGGACTAGGACTACCTGAATGTACATTGCTTTTTCCTATCAACTCAAAACTGTTGCCAGTAACCCCCATCTCACAAGGAATGACCCTGTAAAGCTGGCCTTGGAAATTCCTACTGTTTACTCATATGGGAGAGTGATTCAATGTCATTGTACAGCATGAAGGTTCAACCTCCAACCCAGCTTAATTTGACATTGACTGAAGTCCAGGAATATGAAAAACTCTGTAGATTGCTGAATAAACACAGTTTCTCTAATATAAACTGCCTCCCTTTCTCCAATTAAATGTATTCACTGCCCCTTGGATACTATTGCTAACTTTATTACCAGCATACTGCTACTGGGCTATTAAATTACCAGTGTTATTAGTCTAAAACAGCCCAAGGTAAATTGAACTTGAATATTATGGGAAATGTTTGTTCTTGAACTCCTTTTTCCATTTCTGTGGCTCCAACTTTCCAAACTATGATTCATGGGACTCTAAGATATTGTTGTACTTGTTTGTTTACCTCCATGGGAATACATGTCCCAGGAGGAAAAGGGGAAAAAACATAGTCCAATTAAATGTAGTGTTACATCTTAAATTGTATTCTGCAGGAGAAACTAATATTTGCAGCAGGGTACAGCTCCCAGAGTTCTCCAGTGGGAGCGGAACAGATCTGGATGCAAAGGTCAGTTTTGGACTTTGTATAAGGCAAAAGATAATTTAGGGATTGACACCAACATTTCATTTCACATATGATACTCAGGGAATATCATTCTGTCTCCCACCTCTCAGGAGAAATATCTGAGAATGTTCAATGGAGCCAAATAAATTTCTATACAACAGATGATGTCACTTAGATAAATTATGCACATTTCCTGCAGAATTCTGTCGGTCTCCAGACCGACAGAGCTTTACGTCCATGTTTTGACACTTTTAAATCACTTTTGCTGGAGAGTCAATAGTTCTCATGTCCTTTGTCTACCTCCTCATTTTAAAGGTACTATCTAGTTGGGATTGTCAGTGGATGTACAAAGTTGCAGCCTATTGGTCCGTCTTGCTCAGTATTGTCTAATTTTATTGGCAGTGGCACTCCATGTTTTTAGGCAAGGTTTAGAATTATTTTTCTGATGGAAAGCACAAGAAAACTGTTGCTTTCCAGCAACTGGTGACAGCCAAGTCCTGTGTGGAGTGGCAGGTGCTTGTTACCAAGTGGGGAGAGAACATGCCAGATGCTCATGTGAATAGCCCAAGTCAAACAGATCATCAGTTTGTTTTTAGTAGTTACTGAGTTCTAAGTAGTTACCTCAGAATGCCAGATGCAAGGGAGGGCACCAGGATGCAGGTCTCTTGCTGTCTTGTGTGCTCCCTGGGGCATCTGGTGGGCCACTGTGAGATTCAGGAAGCTGGACTAGATGGGCTTTTGGCCTGATCCAGTGAGGCTCTTCTTATGTTCTTACGACTGAGCAGGAAACTGACAATTTGCCAAAAGCTTTAAGCCTGTCCATATCAAAAAACTGAAGAACATTGAGTAGTGCTTTAAGAGTGTGTTACCACTCGATATTTTAAATTTCAGAATTCAAAGATTAATGGAAAGTTAGGCCTTGATGTTTGTCAAAGGTGCCTTTTCATTTACTTTCATAGGTCTGGACTCAGTAACAAAGCAACAACAATCACTTTATTGCTATAGTTGTACAATGAACGAGTGCAATATAGACAACTAGAATTACCTCCAGTTATCTGATAGTTTTTCTGAAATAATTCCTAAATACATCAGTGATATTCTTGCCTTCCTGATTGCCATCACTTCTCCCAAGCTGACAAAAATCTACCTCATCCCAGGTTCCAGGAGAGCAACACAGGGAGAAGTGATGTAAAAATTAGTCATTTCCTTTATTTTCAGAGCATTTTGAGGAAGTCTATCATGGAGCAGAAAGACATGAGGAATCATCATCACAGTAGAGGAAACTCTTAATATAATTTTAATCAGGATGATGCCTTAAGTAGCCTATTTAATCATTGTCATCATCAACATCATCAGAGTGATTGAAATCTTCATTGCTTTGCCAGTTGATTATCTATCTGGTGGTACTGTTTCCCACACCAGAGAAGTAGTTCATTAGAATTGTTAAAGAGTGCTGGAGAAAGTGTCATTCTAGGGCAACTCTGCATTGGACGATGTCTAGCATGAATCAGTTGTCCCAGATAGCATATTTGGGGTGCCATTAAAAAAGTCAAGTTGTATATACAGGTAGTCCCCTACTTATGTACAAGTTGGGTTCTGGAGGCCTGTACTTAAAATTGAAAGTATATGCATGACCCAGTATGGGGGCCCCGGGGTTAACTGAAACTGCAGATACCAATAAACACATCCCCACCTCCAGAGATCCTCCACGTCTGGAAGGGGCATGTGTGGGGGACCCCACAAACCTGATCAGTGGATAAGTGGATCCATGTATATGGGACCCCCTTGTACTTGAGTTGAAACATTTATTTCATATGTGACCTGACAAAATTGTGAGCAACTTTCTGTAGTGGCTCAAAAACACAGAAATATTATTTCGATAAATCTACAAAATAGGTAATAATTAACTCCCGAGTGAATGTACAGTTTGTGGTCACAATGCTTTTTTGGTTGTGTAATGTATAAAATGGACCTTAAATGGGTGTGCTGCATTTGTTTTAGTTTCATTTTACATCTTGCATTTTACAACAAGTGAGAATTTGCATTTGAGTACAGTTCTATTAAGTACTGAACAGACTCTCTTTACCCATCACTACTGTCAGCCCAGTCCTGAGCTGTCATGGGCGTGCGGCTGCAGCGGTGTCAAGAACGGTTCCTGCCGCATCCTGCGCACCTCAGCCTGCCGTGGGCAGCACCTCAGGAGAAGGGGACTTTCATCCCCTTCTCCCGGGTAAGGGAAGCAGCCCTGCAATGGGGCTACTCACTTTACCGCCGACCTTAGGTAAAGGCGTTTGCGTAGGGCGCCGAGCCCTACACAAACGGACAGGATCTGGTGGAGCTGAGCTCCACCGGACCCACCTCCTGCCTCCCCACTCCCTCCCCCCTGCATGCCTCCTGCCTGCCCTCCCCCGCCCTCCCCATGCCTCCCCCCTCCCAAGAACGCCTCCTCCCAGCCCCGCTCCCCTTCCCCGCTTACCGTGCCGTAGCTTGGCAGTCCGTGAGACCACCGAGCAGCAGAGGATGGGTGCCCACCCAGTGCTAGCCGAACACCAGCCAGCGCTGGGCTAGCACAGGCGCCCGCTCGGTGGTAAGCCTCGCAGGCGTGCCTTACGGCATGTTTGCGACAGTGCGCTCTGGCGGAAAACCGGGGTGCAGCTCAGGATTGGGCTCTGAGTCTCCAAAACTCAGTGTCTCTCTCCATCCACAAAACATTGGGTCTTGCTCTGTCCCAGTGTTTGCTCTGTCCCAAAGAAAACACATCTTCTCTCTTCTTCTCCACGCGGGCTATCATGCCCATGTAAAAACAGGAATGGGTGGATTGCAGCTGACCAAAAGCATGACACAGCTGTCTTTGCTGGGACATCCTTAAGTTGGATGTCCTGAAGTCTGGGACTACCTGTAATGATAATTATGTTCTGTTCAACTGAAGGATGCCATATGGCTCTCCTGACCCAAATGTACATTTCCCTGAAGGCTGTATAGCTCAACACAATGTAGGACAAAAGGGAGGGTGAAAGGCACAGAGCTATGAGAAAAGGCACCAGACAGAAGCACAGGGACAAGGGAAAAACCTATCAAGAAAAAAAAGCAACCTAAGAAAAGGGGGTCATGCTCATGGAAAGTTACGAGGAACAGAACACGTTAAGTTATTTGAGTTCTAGATTAGTCCATATTTGAATGGGTAACCTGTCTCCATTTACCAACGAGCAGGACTTTAATGTAGCTGTTGATCTTCATTTCTTCATAAGCATTGGATGTGCAATGACTAGAACAAGTCCAGACGGGCCCTATAATGTCTCCTGTACCAGAGAGGCATTCCTAAATCAGTGTATGCCCTTGAGTTAATATCACGGTCAAGTTTTTTGCAAGAAATTTTTGATCTGGCCTTAGTTGAAGTTATGTTTCCTGGATTCCTCACTATTTTTTTTGCCAAGAAGGCAGAGAGGGACTTTAATTTCTGACCCAGAATTGCTAAGTTCAGAACAGCTGTAATCAAAAGGTATTTAAGACATAACCTTCCTGCCTATTATATCAAGTATATGAAACTAGAAACTTTTTCCTGTCTCTGTTTTCGTAAGTATAAGTCTATGTTCACTGTGTGTGATTATAAACCTACTTTATTGGTTAAATAAACCTGTGTGTTCTAATGGGGTGAAATTCAAGCTAAGCTTATCCCATGTTAATGTCTGTGCCATTGAGATTGAATTACTGAGTAAGTGTGTGTGTCAGCCTTTTAATGGAGTTGAGTGATTAGAGATGGGAAGCTTGCAAAATCTTCACTAGTACTTGAGTTAGAGCTTTCCCCTGTAATTTATGAGCCCTTATGGTCTTCAGTCCAATAGGTATTAGCAGTTACTCTTTGTGTCCAACAAAACTCAGTTTGATGGCTATCTGGTCATTCCACTTTCATCCTTTTTAGGGTGGATTAATATCATATGTGAATCTGGAACAAGTAGATATCTACCTAATCAGATTTAGCAAATGGATTCTTGGACTTCTGGGGCAAGGAATTCTCAGTGGCCCAGGAAATTTACATTGAATATGGAGAAGAAAGTCCCACAGGAAGAGCAACTGGGTTGGGATAGGCTTGAGGGTTCTCAAAAGGAAGAGGAAATCGGAAAAAGGGGTAGAGGTGGTAGGGCACTGAGGGAAGCAAGAAGGGAAAACACAAGGCCAAAACAAAAAGACCACTGAATGAGGGGAGAAGGAATGAAGGAAAGAAAAAAGAGCAAAGACACCGCGGAACAAGGGAGGGACTCTAGGTATTGACATTCCACTTGTGCCCACTCAAGTTTTGTCTGGCTCTGTTTTCAAAAATATTCCCAGTTTTTGGCAGGCATCTAGTTGGATCTATATCTTGGGCTTGGATAAAATTCTTTCAAAATGGTTACAGTATTTAAAAGGAGACAATATTTTTACTAGGGAATGGACTGGGAAAGATCAGTGCACATTTAACAGACCAGAAAATAACTCCTCTCTCTCTCTCTCTCTCTGGCTCTGCCAGGGCACTGGGAGAATGATGGAAAAAGGGGCGGTGGAAGAAAATGCCTTTGGTACCCATTACTGATGGCTCATAAAATAAATCTTTCATTTTGAACATTGTGCTGAATTTCACTCACTAAATGAAATTAGTGGAGCCTCAGCGTAGGAGTTAAAAGTTCAATAATATGTTGGCAGAGATATCAAGTCTCCCCCACCAAGCAAGATACATGCACAGGTCACCACCTACACTTACTGAACTGCTCCTCTGTATCCAAGAATAAATGTTCTCATTAGTGGGTACATGAAAAATTACAACTTGAGCGATTGGTCTGAGAAGCTGGATAAAGAATAAGGGGGGGGGGAATTACCAATCTAATGTATTTAGCAACATTGATTGCCTTACACCTGGGAAAGGGTGGAAAAAATAGGTGCTGAGTATGCTGTAGGACCATCCAAACACCAGGGCAGTGCCGAAACCACTCAATGTTTTTGGAACAAAAAACTCCACCCGTCTCAAATCATATCCCTTTTCCAGAAATAAACTGGCCCTCCTTGCAAAAATATCCACATTCTTTTAAATTGCCCTCATGCCCAATTGTAATCATACACTCGGTAATGCCATGACCACACCTGACTGGCTTCTAAGTCCTTGAACATCTTGTTCACTATGTGATTCCTGAGTTAGTGGGGATCACCCATGTAACTATTCCAGAAAGGAAGAAGCAAAGGGGGGGGAGGGGAGGAATGGTAGCCAAAACAGTGGCACCCAACTGAATCGAAAACATCTCAAACAAGTCTAAATATCTGGGGGCAGGGGATTTTCTACCACATTGAAATAACTAATTCCGACCAAAAAATTTTAAATGGGGAATAGCTGGTGAAGTAGGCTGGACACAAATCATCCTAGGCATGTCTACTTAGAAGCAAGTCCTATTTAGGTCAGTGGGACTTGCTCCCAAGTAAGTGTGTTTAGGGTTTCAGTTCTTCCTTTTGGGGAGACTGGCAACTTATTTTTATCTCAGGCTATGCCATTGACAGTGTCTACCCAAGCTGCTCACTTAGTGCTCTTGCATAGCTGCTGGCTACTCTTTGCCAGTGAAATGTGTGCCATGTTCCACCTGCCTGCTCCCTTCTCCACTCTGTTCACAGTGACTGCTCTGGAGGGTTACTTGGCACTTTAGGGACCAGCCATGGGTTTCCTTTTTATTCATGATGATTCCCCATTTGCCCAGTTCAGTTTAGGGCCATGAAATACTTTTTTTGCCAAATTCCCATTCCGTGCTTTACCTAGAGAACTTATGCTCACTTTAAGCCAGGGCTTCTCAAACTAGGGCGTCGCAATGCTCCAGCCAGAGGTCCCTGGCCTCTTCCCCCTCAAGGGGCAGGGGTGGGGGCGGGGGGAGACAACGATGCGATCCCCAGCATCACATCACTAAGAGGGCTGCAGGGACTGGCATTCACTTACTATTCCCTGCAGCAGCCTCCCAGGGGTGCAGGGAGCCTTGTGCAACCATCCACAGGGCTCCCAAAGCTTAGAAAAGCTGAGTGATGCGCTCCACTTTGGTTTTGCAGAGGTGAGGTGCAATTGCTCCACTTTCACTTTCTAAGACAAGGGGAGCCCTGCAAACAGTCACACAGTCGCTACTTTCTGAGAAGCCCTCTTGGGATAGGTACAGCTACTTTGTGGAGGTTGATACTGTTTTAGGAAGTAACATTTCCTGCATACAGGATTGCTCTCCCTTTCCTCAATCTGCTCATTTGTAAATAAAGAACAACATATGTGGGCTTGTCGTCTCCCATTATTTTGAATCACATCTACCAATTCTTGGAGTGAATGCCCACATCCAAACTCCTATGCGTTTACTTCCCTTATTTGTATTTCATGTGGATCTTATAATTTTTAATGATATCCATATAGATTGGGGTTGGCAACCTTCTTTGGCGTAGGAGCCAGACATTGGGTCCATTAATAGTAAGAATGCATGCACATTTGATATATGTGCATAAACCTCCTAATTAGGCCATATTGCGAAGAAAAAAGAGACAGGCAAGGCAAGGCACGGAGAGATGCATGCCCAGACAGAATTTAGAAGACTGAGAGAATGTTTAACCTCATCTTTGCAATTGCTACACTGGATGCACACCAAAACATGGGATTTCTGAGGCAAGTCCTGATGTTGTCACAAAGTGAGGACTTGTAATGACATAAGATTGCCAGTCTTGTAAAAATTGAGGGGGGGGGGGGCTAGCACAAGGGCAAAACATGGCATTGTTGAAAAGGGGCATGCAGTGGTACAGAGGTGGAGTTCAGCACTGGCCTGAACATAGCCTTAAAGATTAACCTTTGCAATCCATCTGCCTGAGAAAAAAAGCTAGAGGATCTGGGTCACTTTGGGCAACCGTGAAACTGAAATGTTGTACTGCTAGCTCAAGAAAGGTTTCTTTTTTCTTTTTCTTTATTCTTATTCAAAGTTATTGTGGAGTGTGTAATGCCCTGCGATGAGCCGGGCTGGGGAAACATGCAGCATAATAATGTCAGGCCAGGGTTACAAAGGACAGAGTCCCGTGTACCTTGTAGAATGTAGGGCCTGCCACATGTAGCATAAGCGTTCAGCAGCCTCAAAGAAATGAGACTTGACATTTCCAGAAAAAGCAAAGTTTTTTTTTTTTTTTAAAAAGGAATTAAAATAATTAAAGGCTATTTCCAAATGTTAATGCATAAAACTGAAAGCCCGCATCTCCATGAGGCATCGGCCACACACCCAGGTTGCAATTAGTGATGCTTATCACCAAAGAGAAAATGCATTTTCTTTAGAATGGTAAGAAGAATGCATTAAAAAGCAGGCATAAATTGGATTACCACTCAGCTGGCGTGCTGAGGGAAAAACAGATGGCACTCATTCTATCTATGTAACACAATTATTAAGGACTTTAATGGGCGGCCATATAAGTTTTAATAATTTTTTAATGAAATTTATAAGGCAGTATACCCATCAGAACTAAAATTTTCAGACAAGAGGACAGATCTATTCAATCAAGGATTTTGCATTGCTTTTTAATCACCATGGAAAACTGCAATTACAAAAAAATAATGTCTTTCTAAAAATGGAGAGATAACTCTCGTCTTTGGTGTTTCCCCCTCTTCTCTCTCAAGAAATACTTACCCCATTAAGGCCTTAAATTCTAAGAAGCTTCTAAAAGAAGATAGATTCTCACTAAAACATTATGCATATTTTATGGGGCAATTAACTTCCTCTTTATGATCTTTCACAGCAAGCTTTTTCTTTCTATAGGATGTGCTGGATTAAAAAAAAAAAAATCCAAAACAACCTTTTCCCCCATTGCACACACTGTAGAACAGTACTCAGATTCATATAACAGGATGACAAGTTAGCAGGTGGCAACATTTATTGGACAAAAAAAATGAATAGACAGCATATAATACTATGGATGGGTTGACACATATGCCTGTTCATATTGAAGAACCCAACATGCAGTGGTGGTTACAGGCATCTGTAAAGAACAGGGATGGGCACTAGACTCCAAATTATTTAACTTGAGTCATGAAAAACGCTGTTTTTGGCGATTCGTGTTGACTCGAGTCATGGATGTCACTGATGCCAACTTGACACGCGACTTGGGGCCAGTGACTCAGAAAAGAGTCATGAATAAAGTATCTAGGGCCTCTAGTGTGTGTGTTTTTGTGTTCTTGCTCACTTTTTTTACCTTGTGGGTAGTTCAGAAGTTGGCCTTCAGACCTATGGTACAGCAGATGTGGTGGGAGGACTGTAGGAGGTACCAATAGGCGGGGGCTGGGAGGTTGTAGGGATGAGGAAGACTTAATTTTTTATTTTTTTATTTTTTTTGCTCAAGGACATGGCTCATTGCTCAAAATAACTTATGACTGGACTTGAAATGACTTGACCTTCTGCACAAGTTGAGTCGTGATGGCACACAATATGCATTGTGACTCAGTTTGAGTCATGTAGTTGCTGGCTCGTGACTTGGCCCAGTGACTGCAACACTGGTAAAGGAACCATCACAGAGCCAACATCAGACAAAATCCATGGTGTCCAGTTCAGATTAAATTGATGCTGTATCAGTTCACACATTCCATAGTCAGGGATCAACCAGCTGATTTGTATGTGCCTGTTCATCTCTTGACACTTGATGAATGTGTGAACAGACTCCTTTGGAAAGCAATGTAAGTGAAGAGACAAAAATCAGGGTGGGACACATCTCATGCTTGACATATGATATGAGGGTATATGACACCACAATCTTGCTGAAACTAAGCAGGGCTACATCTGGTCAGTTCCTAGATGAGTGACTTGGAACCTCTATGTATAGTCCCTTAAATTCCATGAAGGAAGAAAGACAATTTATAAATGTAATAAATAAATAGTCATAAGAACATGAATGTCCCAGCAAACTGGAAATATAGATTGCCAGGAAGGATATATTCATGAACCAAACCAAAAGAAAACAGAATATGTTCTTATAGTTTGTATTATAAAAACAATTTTTTCAGCTCTACAAGTTTTCAGTGCAGCCAGTACAGTACAGCTTTATACAGTATATGCACACATACATGGTTGAAAAGATAATCAAGGCAAAATGTTAAATGCATGTAGGAACACAACAGTAATTGCCAAATGGGGTACAGTGATTTGATTCCAGTATAAGCTGAATGAAATGTGGCAAAGCTAAGACAGTAAGGGCGCAACCCACTTTCCAGCACTGACATAAGGGCAATGCAGCTCCGAGGGAAGGGGACAAACATTACCTTACTTTGGGGAGGGCTCTGTGACTGCCCTCCAACTGCAGGATACAGCACACGTCCCATTGGCACAGCTAGGCCAGTGCTGGAAAGTTGGTTAGGATTTGGGCCTAACGGTGCAATCTTGACCTGGGCTTGGGCCGGAGCAAATCCCTTGCACTAACCCAGGAGGGTTGCAAACGTGCCGGAAGGCACATTTGCGCCTCCTTGGATGTCAGTTAGGCCAGCACGCAGAGATGTGTTGGCCTGCAGAGGCTAGAACAAGCCCCCGCACCGATGGTGGCACTGAGCTGGACCAATGCAAGGCTCTGAGGTAGGCGGGGAGGGGGTGGGTGGGGGGCGTTCCTGGGAGGAGGGGGGGTGGGCAGTGGGCAGCCCTGGGGATGGGTGGGGAGCAGGAAGCGCGGCTGGGATCCGGCAATTATGCCAGATCCCAACCCCCGTTCCTGGGGAGATTGGAGTGGCTTCAAGCCTCAAGAGGTGGCAAAAATCCCAGGAGGCAAGGGGGAAAGTTTACCCTTACCTCTGGATGAGTCGTTTTTGGTCCCTGTTCTGCACTGGATACATCACAGTCCTCTGGCAGTGCAGGATAGGATTGCGCCCTAAATCACACAGCCCCCTTTGCAAGTGGATAGTTCACGCTCAGATGACCCTTTAGTTACTTCATTCATTTATTTCTTGGAGCTCATGAGCCATTTGTTTGGCTTACAGTTAGGAGTTGCTGCTTCAGAGGCTCTTGCCTATCACAACATGTGAAAGGAATAATAGAATCATGGTGTCAGAAGGGCCCTACAAGGTAATCGAGTCCAACCCCCCAGTCGATGGAGGCTTTCCACAACTACAGCAACGCCAATAGATGGCTATCATTGTGTTGGCATCCTTCAGTCTCGGAAGACTATGGTATTGCACTCTGAATAGTGGTTCTGGAACAGAGTGCCCTCTCCAGTGCGCATGGCCTGGGTAAAATAAATATGGATGATAGACTGTTACCCATGCAGCAAATCCCCGCTCTCTATGTCGCTGAAATGGTCCAATGGAAAGGCAGAGGCCAATACGGTTGGTTCCAGCGGCGTTGCAGGAGTTGCCAGAACGTAACTGTGTTCAGCCATGGACTGCCTCAGGGACTCCGGCTCCGGATTTTGCCTCGAGGTTGACTCCTGAAGCCTTTTTCATAACTGGGTATAGCCACAAGGCAGTGGAGGTTTGGAATCAGAGTTTTCCTTCTCTCAGATGAGCTGCCTTCCCAGGCGAACGAGTCCCATCTACCCAGTGGCTATTTAGTCGCCTCTTACGACAAGTACAGCCAAACTGAGGGCCTATTCTTATCCCCAGCCCCCAGGGGATAGATGGCTTTCTAGCTTCTGCTTAAAAATGAGACTGAGGTTTAAAAAGTGAAATATCCTTGTTTGAGGTTCAGGGGCATCTACCAATCTCTGCTAGCAGAGCAAACGTCTCTGCAGATAATGTGTTAATAAGTTTGCTGTGTAGGCAATGTTTCTGAGTAAACTATTTGTACCTGTAAAGCAGGTTGCAAGGATGGAAAAAAAAAAACACCACCCAGAGATTCATTAGCAAGTATCTTCAGTGTGTTATCTCTCTGAGCCATGCTGATCCTATTATCTGGTCCTGATTATTACTATATCTCTTTTAAAGACAAAGACAGAGGAGAAGTGCAGTGGGATTTTAATTGGCCATAACCTTATGTGAATAGCCTGATGATGAATATAGATTAAAAAGTTGGCTATCTTTGCATAAGAACACTGGCAAAGGCTTCCTTTCATGCAAAGCAGAATGGGCCCAAATGGCCAACAAAGATATTCCTTGTGCTTATTATCCCTGCTATTAAACAGGAGTGAAGTGGTCTGAATTGGGTGACAGATTTGGGGGCACATCAAAAGGCAGCACAGGAGGGGTTGGGGGGAGTTTTGCCTCAGGAACCAAGATGACTGACATGCTCACTAAGGGCCCAATCTTGATCTTTGCACGCCGGCTCACCACTGGCATGCACTGTTGCAAACGTGCCCTAGGACACATTTGTGAGCTTTACTAAGGGCCCAACACTGGAGCTAGCCCAGAGCGAGCCCACGCTGAGGCCAGGTCTGGTACTGAACCTGCAGTTTGCCACCTGGCGCTCCGTGCGAAGCGCCAGGCGGCAAAGCGGTAAGACAGGGTGGGGGGAGGAAGTGTTCCTGGGTATGTGGAGAGTAGGGGAAGGTGAGGCAGTGGGGCTCAGCTCTGCTGGATCCATAGCCCCGTGTCGGGCCTCGTGGCCCAACATGAGGCATGTTGATTCTGCACTGGCTAAGTAGCTGCTGCTGAATTGAGTAACCCCATTGCAGACCTACTTTCCTTACCCAGGGGAAGGAGATGACCCTTCTTTGAGGAGACTGTGGGAGGTGGCAGCGGCTGCCTGGTGCAGTCAAGATGTTGCAGCAGCCATTTTTGGTACCATGGCAGCCCCATGCACCAGGCAGCTCAGGACTAGGCTCTGAATCTCCTATGTGATTAATCATCATGGTAAGGAACTTATGATCACTGGTGTCAGAACTGAATGGCCATGAGTTCAAGGTCATGTGTTGGGTACCCCTTGATTTAAATCTCAACTCATTGGATAAGTTGGGGAAGACCACCGTGGGCCAGGGCTGGCAGTCTGGAGCCTAGCAACAAGCAAGTCAAACCCTGTTTGTTTCAAATTTTCATTTGTTATGAAGTGAATATACATCCCTACTGAGTTATAGCACAAGAATCCTTGTTTAGCGACTGCTGGCACTTTATATTTGCTTCAATCTTGCCTTTCTCATCTGTGATATGCAAATAGCACGAGTCTATTTTTCAGGGTTATTTTAAAGATGACCAAGAAAATGCATATTATCCTCCTTGTGCAGGGAGGAAGAGCACTGTATACATTATTTTGTTTCTACAAAATATTTGACTAATTTTAATGCAAATGCAAAAATGTTTTGATAAGGCTGGAGAAATTTATCTGCTGTATTCTGCACCTCCATAGTAGCAACCTCTGTAAACTGAAGGCAAGCAAATAGCTATCCCCTTCTTAATAGAATTTGAGAATTCTCCCCAACGCATTATTGAATTAATTCTTGAATTAATTATTATTGAATTGGTCTGATGCAGTGACCTCAAGTTGATTTTTTTCCCTTTTCTGTCCAAAAACATGTCCAGTCTTCCCTTTCCAACATTAGTTCAATAACACTCCAAAGCAGAACCTATGAAGGTAGCAGAACGAGTGTAGGATTAACTTATGTGCTTTCCTCATCAAAACTCTTCCCTTGTCTGGAGATGCTCTTTCCCATGCTTCAGTTCCAAGTATCAATCTTAAAAATGTATAAATATCATTCCTCTTCATCCTGTGGGGGAAAATAGCATGAGGTTATCTAGACTTGTATTGATCGGCCAGCTTTATGCTGCTTATTGATGAAATCTCGCCATCAGTCTGACACCAGATCATGAGATGCTCTGGTGAATTTGGGGAGATAGCTTTCTGATGGGTGTCTCCTGTGTAGGTCTAGCAAGAGGGATTATCCTTGCAAAATCCGGACAAGCGCTGTTCCAACTTGAACTTTACTGGAGGTTAGTATTAAACATTAACTAGATAGAAGGTAAAAAGAAATTCCCTGGCGGGATGGAAGAGAGAAAACTTTTCTCAAATTAAAATCCTATGGAAAGACACACATGTTCTCTTTTGTGGAGAAAAAACCACATGCATCTGGCAGGGCACAACATTTTCAACACCCGCATATTTATTTATTAACTTCGTTTATACCGCACCTTCCTCCCTGAAGAGACCCAAGACCGCTTACAACAATAATTAAAACACAGTTAATAACATGATTTAAAAACAAGATTAAAAAAAAACCCTATACCCTCCGTAACATCCCCTCTCCCAATTTTAAAACCTCCACCTGGGCCTCAGAAGGCTTCTTAGTGAAGTGTGAGGAGGCTCATAAACCTCCATTTTTAACACACACACACCCCAGATCAGAAGGCCTCTTGGGGAAAAGACAAGAAGTACTTACACTCTGGTGTCCTCTGACTGGGATTTAGGGCACAATTCTAACCCACGTTCCAGCACCAAGGTAAGGGCAATGCAGCTCTGAGGTAAAGGAACAAACATTCCCTTACCTGGAGGAGGCATCCGTGAGTACCACCCAACTGCAGGATGCAGCAGATGTCCCATTGGCACAGCCCTGTCAACACTGGAAAGTTGGTTTGGATTTGGGCCTTAGATCCACTTCACAAAACCAACTTCCACAAAACATTCCAGTTTGTAGCAACATGGAGAAAAAGCAAATCTTTTGCCAGTTGAAGTCTAATGAATTCAACATGGATAAAACATTGTATGGTCTCCCTATACCTCCACCATCATGACTTACTTTTGGTAAGTATTTAGGATTAATTATGGCACATCATGTGTTTATTTACTTTGGAAGTGATTGTAAAAGGTTGAATATCATCATGTACAAGCATTAACAATTCTCAGATGACTATCTGCCTGTTGAGATCCCCTCAGTAGCATTAAACAGCAGGGGGGACAAATTAGAACCTCAGGCAACTCCCTCACATGGAGGACCCAGTCCTATCCAGCTTACCCACATTGATGCAGCCACAACACAGCCCCAAAGTAAGAGAACAAACGTTCCCTGATCTGGAGGAGGCCTCCATGAGTGCTGCCCCACCACAGGATGAAGTACACGCCCCATTAGCATGGCTGCATCAGCACTGGAAAGTTGGATAGGACTGGCCGTGAATGCATTATCCCTCTGAATAAACAGCCATATGTCTGGATTGCAGGAGTCCTTTCGTGTTCTGTGGGAATAAAGAGATTATTTTTAATAACTGGTAAATCTAAGCAGCTAATATACCCTCCCCCAACACTGGAATTATTCCTAGGTCTGTACATACGTTGAACATATCCCCAGGGGGCCCTGAACATATCCCCTGGGGGCTGGGGACAAGAATAGGCTCTCAGTTTGGCTGTACTTGTCGTAAGAGGCGACTAAACAGCCATCGGGTAGATAGGACTCATCAGCCTGGGAAGGCAGCTCATCTGAGAGAAGGACAACTCTGATCCCAAACCTCCACTGCCTTGTGGCTACATCCAGTTATGGAAAAGGCTTCAGGAGTCAACCTCGAGGCAAAATCCAGAGCCAGAGTCCCTGAGGCAGTTCGTGGCTGTATACAGTCATGTTCTGGCAACTCCTGCAACGCCGCTGGAACCAACCGTATTGGCCTCTGCCTTTCCATTGGACCATTTCAGCAACATGGAGAGGGGGGATGTGCTGCATGGGAGCCTTGACTTGAGAATGGCTCCCTCTCTTGAGAGCTTTCGGCGAGGCCTGAAAACACTGTTGTTTAAACAAGCCTTCTGATTTCTGGCCTTCTTAACTTTTTATACATCTTTTAGTTTTACAGGCTTGATTCCTCGGTGATCTGCTCTTTTACTCTTTTAATCTGACTACTGTTTTTATGGCCCTGTAGTGTGTTTTTAAATGTTTTTATCTGTTTGTATTAATGTTTTTTAAATTCTATTGTTTTTTAATATGTTGTTAGCCGCCCTGGGTCCCGTTAGGGAGAAGGGCAGGATAAAAATAAAGTTTTATTATTATTATTATTATGGGTAACAGTCTCTCCTCCATATCTACTTTACCCAGGCTTCGCGCACTGGAGAGGACACTCTGTTCCAGAACCACCATTCAGAGTGCGATACCATAGTCTTCCGAGACTGAAGGATGCCAACCCACATCTACTTTGTTTCCAACAGGAGTCAATCTAAACTTTGGTTTGTATAATTGACCTACTATAGATTAATGTGAAAATATTTAAAGTTGACATTGTTCCCCCCCCCATAATGGGATTTTTCACTGAAATTTAGGCTGCACTTCTGTAAACACTAACCTGCGAGTATGTTCTATTGAATTCAGTGGATTTTCCTTCTAAGTAGGCATGCAGAGGATTGTGTTGTAAGACAATGTTCCTCAAAACAAAATGGAAAGTATTGTTGTCTTCTGTTTGTTCCACTTGTCCCATTGCTACAAAAGAGGTTGGGGGGGGAGGGGATTGTTCTCAGGCCTGGGATTAGGACCCAAGCTCTTCTAAATGAATGCTCTTGACAATGGTCCTTAGAAAACAACATAGGACAAGATAAATTTCTGCTGACATCCGTATGGCTGTCTGTGAAAGGTCTTCTCCACCCTTCAAATAAAAATGCTCCAGGGTGGCTAGACATCACCTCCAAAAGATTTTGCATTATTTCTCCGTTGTTAAGAACCCAGGTTGGCTGGTTCCAGCGAGCTCAACCCATCACCAGCTTGAGCCTTGGTAAACAGATGCCAGCATCCTTTTGTATATGTTGGAAGCTTCTTTGGATTATTTATTTGGAGCAAGCACATCAGGGACTCTCCACAGTGCCTTTTTCTTTACAAAAATGTTTTGTATTTTATGCATGCGTGCCTGACTGCAGAAATGGAACTGGTGGTACAATCAGATCTCAACTAGGCATGATGATCTCTGCCAGACGCAGACAGCATCACAAAACCATAGGCCATTATATTAAGGAGAAAGCAATAATATAACCAGTCACTAGGCTGCTTTCATTTCCATATAAATGCAGAGCATTATGGTAGGCTGTGCACCTTTCACATGTGAAAAATGAATAGGAAAGTCATTTTCTGTCATTTATTTTTCCATTTTGATTTAATTACTAACTTGACGGTCTTTTCTGTGAAATGATCAATGGTCTACCATGTCACCTTGCTGTGTACAACTCTGAACAATGGAGTTGCAAATCTTCAGCAATTTTGGAGTTTTGTTTGCCGTAAGTTGATTACATCTACAAGACACCAGGCTAAATGGAAAATGGAAAGTCAAAAAAATTACAGGCTGGAAAGAGAAGCCAGAAATGACTGCTGGAATAGGAGGACAGGAGAGATGCCTGCGGCTCTTTGTAGGTTTGGTCCATGTCCAAAATCCAGTGACTGACGTGCGCATGTGCCAGTTTTGATGCTAACTGTCAGACTGACAATGTCTAGTAAAGGGAATGTGTTGCCCCAGTGGGCGCAGCAAGATGGGATTGCTTCAAACACTTCTTTTGACTGCAGGTAAACCGAATCTGGAAGAAGGCAGAACAAGGCCTCTCAGAGTTCTGTCCCCCCACGAGAACTGGAATAGAGGGCAACTTTGTCTCACGCCCAATCAGAGGTGTTGATACTTTCCTATTGGTGGATTTAAAGTTTCGGGAGGGGCTTGGCAGGCTGCTTGGAAGCCACACAGCTTGTTGCTCATCAGTACGCTGGTGACTTTCAAAGTGGCAGGACATTTTCATTTGTAGTGCACTTTGGTTGGTGGCCTGATCTGTGGCAGTGCGCAGCTGGCAGTGTTGGTCCTTTGGAACAGTGTGGAATTCTGTGGAGGCTTTGGCTCCTGTTTCCACAAACACATATTCCCTTGGTCTTGAAAGATGATAGGGGAATACTTCATTTACATTTCCTTTACATTTCTAGTCAAGGGGTATGACTGTAAAGCAGGGGTGCTCACACTTTTTTGGCTCGAGAGCTACTTTGAAACCCAGCAAGGCCCGGAGATCTACCAGAGTTTTTTTTACAATGTTCACGCCATCATAGCATATAACATTTATGTGTACAATGTATGTTGGTGTACCTTGAGCCCCACTGAGTATAACAGGACTTACTCCTGACTAGACATGCCTAGGATTAGGCTGTGAGGCTGCAATCCTAGCCACACTTACCTGGGAGTAAGCCCCATTGAGTACAATGGGCCTTACTCCCGGTGTTTCCTCCCAGAGGCACCTGAAGGGGGGGGGGTCGGCACTCCGCAATCTACTCATTTTGCCTCGCGATCTACCGGTAGATCGCGATCCACCTATTGAGCACCCCTGCTGTAAAGGGAGTAGAGAAGGGGTTTGTTCGCATAGTTCCCCATACGGGGGACTTATGCCCTGTGCTGTCATGTGTTCAAAAAACAAAATAAACAATAAAGCATTCCCTGAGGCACCCTCTTTGTTGAGACTTGGACTGATAGGCCTCCCAGGTAGGAACTCTAGAGTTAGGCCTATTCAAGGAGAAGGCTATGGCTTGGAGGTTCATTACTCACCTTCCTTCTGAAATAGAATTGATCTGCGTAGTTGCTAGATGGGACCTCAACAAAGTTAGGTCTGGGATGTCCAGACTCTGAAATTCATGAGTATGAGCAAAAGTATGCGGGAAAGGAGCCCTAAGCACCTGCCACTGGGCACCTGTGCTTTTGTCTTCTTCCTCCGAAGAGAATAATGAGTGGAGCCCAATGAGATTTGGGGCACAAGATCCTGCTTGTCCCATTTGGCCCACTCCCTGCCACTCCCTGCCCTCCACCAGCTTAACTCCACTGCAAGAGGTGGCTGGAAGTGGTAGCTGGAAGACCTTTAGGACCACCATTGTTTGAGGCAGCAGAACTCAAAGTGGTGCTGGTGGCACACACAGCACACCATCTTATACCCATTTACAACAATGGAACTTGCAGCCTAGTCCTAGTTTAGGTTAGACAGACATTTAGGTTAGATAGTTCCCACTGCACAGAGGTTCCCAATCTGGGGCATTGTGATGCCCCAGCCAGGGAAATCCTGTCTCTGCCCCCTTAAGGGGCAGGGCGATTGTGAAGGCTGTGACATGATCGCTGGGATTGTGCCACTGCCAGGGACAAAAGGGTTTTTGTTTTTGTTTTAACTTATCAGGACACTGCCAGCACTGCCCTTTGTAAGTACAAAAACACCCTTTTGACCCTGGCAACAGCACTATCCTGGCTATCGCATTGCTTCCTTTGCCCCCACCTCCTGCAATGACTTACAGTGGTTCCTAAACTCTAAGCGAGTTTGGGAACTGTTGCCATTGCAGATTGATTTTATTATTAATAAACGGCGGCCATTTAAAACCCACAACCTCTTGTCTTATGTCTTTAGTGTAGTGGTTCCCAAAGTCCTACTGAAATAAGTTCTTTCTTTCAGAAAGTCCTACTTGGACTTTGGGAACCCTGTAAGAATTTGCAGGGGAGGGGACAGGAAATGGAGGGGGCAGTAACATAATCAGAATGATCATGCTGCTGCCAGGGATGGAAGGGTTTCTTAAACTTACCTGGGGGTCTCTTAGGCTCTCTGGAGGGTCTGGGGAGCCCACGACTCCTTCTGCAGGCCTCCTAGCAGCTCCAAACTGCTGTTAAAAACAACAACAACTTCCTGTTTTAATCGTGAACCTGGAAGTGGCTTTTTTCCTCTTTTAACAGAAGTTTGAAGCTGTTAGAAGCAACCCACCAATTTGGGAACCACTGCTTTAGTGGGATATGCAGGCACATTACTATCTTCTTGAGAGAGCAGGGCTGATGCCCTTCTCTGAGAGTGACTCTGTTGGTCTTTACCTCTCCGCTCTTTGTTTTAACTCTGTCTTGGGGGTTGGCAGATCCTTGAGCTGCCATTGGCCAGTGTTGGATCTCCATTCCACTTTTAGCCACTCCTTATCTTAAGGTGCGGCTGATTGTGCTGCAGCCTTGTCAGTCAGGCCTAAGTAAGGCACAGAGTTCCATGGAAACAGAGAAAGTCATATTCTCTTCAGTACTGGAAACGCCCCATCAAGTCTCACAACCACACTGCGAGGACATTTTTCCTTGGCATGTATATGAAAGCAATTACAAAGCTATAGCTGATTTGAGTGCAGTTGTGTGACTGTTTTATGGCTGCAGATGCAGACCACAAATTATTTCAGTTTTACTGCTCTGCAATGGCTATCCACTTGCTTTGTAGCAGCTGCATAACTAGAGGAGGGCAAGATGGTAAGTACTGCAGGTACCGCAATGCGCTGTGTAAGCAGCCCCTCCCATTCACAATCAGAGCCACAATTGGGTAGCAATGGCAACACAATGGCTCGCCTTACGAAACAGTGTCTCCTGTGAGTAGCTGTTGCTACCTGGAGTGGCTCCGATGGCGAGTGGGAGGGGTTACTTACTCTGTGAGTTGCAGTGTTTGCAGTGGGTACCATTTTGCCTCCCTCTAGCAACACTACTGCTTTGGAGATGAATTCAACATGCCGGGTATTATCCATCAAGTTTCAGACATCAGGGTCCAGTGACTCTTAAGAAGCCAGGGTTCTGTGTCCCCAGGAAGTTTGATAAGTAGATACATGCAGGATGGTCTTACAAGCTTTCCAGGCTCTGCTAATCATTAGGGTTGCCAAGCAACCAGGAAAAAAGAACACAGCCTGCATTTGCACACAAATGTTGCACAGCAACATTTAATAGATGTGCAGTGCAAAACAAATGCATGCCTATTCAGAAGGAAGAGCCAGTTGCAGTCAGTGGGGCTTGTCCAAGTACGCATTAATAAAATCGCAGCCTAAAACAGAGTCATTATTATTTTATTTATTATTATTTTATTAATTTATACCCCGACTTTTTGCCCAACGGGCACACATATATATTTATATGTGCAACATAATAAAATTGTTCAGATGGTGCATATTATGCATATTATGTTGCATATTATAGTGCAACATAATAAAATTGTTCAGATGGTGACAAATAATTGCATAAACCTTGGGTTGTCTTCAAGAAAATGTTTGACAAATTTTATTTGATAGATTTTTAAAAAAATTATTTGAAATGATCTAGGTTATGTGATTTTTTTTAAAAAAAGCTTATTAGTATAATTTTGTATTTAATTACTATCTTAATAAAATAGAGTAGTGCATAATTGACTACTGTACTATGAAGTCTATTACATTCTAAATGAAATTAATTTTTGACGTCAATTTAATATGTCAATTTAATTTGAAATTATTATATAATTAAAATCTTAGTTCTTTTCCCTTCGTTTTTATTATAGTACTTATAATATTTAAAGTCAAGATTACAAAGACACAGATATGTGGATATTTATAGGCATGCAATATATGTAAACTATATCAATTTTTATAAAAATCAGTGGTACTAATAAATAAAAGTCACTTTAAATAGTGGAAATTGCAGCCCAATCCTATCTAAATTCTCTGCTGGAGGAATGTGCGATCCACCAGCAAGAGCCGGAGAGATCCAGGCAGAAGTGCCTAGATTCTGCCAGAATTCCCACAACGGTATCCCTTGCTCTGGTGCTGCCAGTCAGTGTTGCAAGACTGCTAGCCCGGTTGCCAGCACATTGAATGGCAAGCTGCAGTGGGACTACTTCTGAGTAGAGCTGCCAAGGATTTGGTCATCCTGGTAAGCCTCCCAGCTGCTGCATGTGACCCTCCTCCCTCTTGCCACTTCCTTCCCTGCTCTCATGTGTTCCCTGTTTACAGATGGGTGGGGACATCAGGGGAGTGTTTACAGTGAACTCTGATGCACACACTCCCCGGCAGCAGCCCTTTTTTTCCACGGCGGGCTTTTTAAAGGGGCGACTCGAGTCCTTTCGAGTTGCAAAAGGGCAACTTGGCGACTCAGAAAGTGCCCGTTATGCCTTGTTTTCGAGTCAAGTCACGGGAGGGGGCAGTGACTCCAGACTCAGCTCGAGCCAAGCCACGCTGGGTTTTCCCATCCCGGTTTATTAGTAGGGCCATTGGGGTATTTGAGCCCCTCACCAGCAGTGTGGTGTACCTTATCAATTGTCAAAAAAACTGATGGTTTGCCTGGAAAATTTTAGAGCTTTTTCAGTGTGGCATGAGAAGAGAAAGGTTGAAAATCACTGTCCTAGACTCTCCCTGTTCAACTGTGAAGACAGTACCATGTTAGATAGAAGGGTCTGACTCAGTAAAGAACAGTTCTTCTGTAAAACCTATGTTGGACTGCTTCCTCAATTTGTTTCTATCCATTCCTTTGGGGTGGTCTGTAGTATGTGTATCCACCCAAGATTAAGCTTTATTTTATACTCAGAACTAAAACCTGCACAGCCCCCCCCCCCAGTCTTTAGTGAACTCTGAACATCTGTGGGGACCAAAATATTGGGTAACTAGATGCGGCTTGTCAGGCCTTTGGCACCCCAGGCACTGAATTGTTATAAGCCAGGATGTGGCAGGAGGGGCCTTGATGTCCAGGCCTGGTGTGAAATATACTTAAAGGAACAGCAGTACTGTATGCTGATTAGCAATCAGCTGCACCTGTTACAGGTGGGAGCCACGTGAGTTGGGGAGAGATGAGTGCAGAGTCACATAGGCTATGGTAGAGTGGTGCAATGCGCCACTGGAGAGTCAATCAGAGTGGGTCACAAGACTGTCTTGTGACAATGAGGTTGCCCTACTCTGATTGGCTGACCCTGGTATATATGGAGCAAGCACAGACACCAAGGTGTGGGTTGTTGTGGTGGAGTTTCTGTGTGCTGTTGGTTTGTGTGCTGATTTGGAATGCCTTCTCGTGACTGTGACCTGCTGTATCCCTGACTTCTGGACTGTATGACTGACTACTCTTCTGCCTGCTCCTTTACCAATACCTGCTTCTGCAACAAACAAGCCTGTGACTGCTTCTTTGGCTCTGTTTGGGATCGCCTGCTTCTTCCTACACTCCCGTGCCACTTTGCTATTGGGTTTTGCTGGTTTTGCTGCCCAGTTTCTAGTACACTATTGTTTTCCCTGTAAGCCCCATGGCTCCTTCTGAAAGCCTGGCTTACTTCACAAACTGTATAATTTGAGATGACCTTAGATTTGTACATCCTAGAATCTAGATAAATAAGACTGTTAGCACTCGGGGCTTTTCTGCAATCACATTTAGGTTAATGTGCACTGCTTATTTCAAATGGTATATGTCATAACCACAGACCTGCTGATGTTGTCTCACTGTTTAGAAATGTAGATAGCTATTTTCATGGCCACTTTCATAGAAAAACCTCTTATAAATCTAAATTGAATTTCATGGAATAATTTTTCTCCCCATTTTGTGCAATGCTTGGAACGCATACATTTTTTTCTGCGTCCCTTTAACTGTAATTCCAATCTTAACTCCTAGACATCCAGTCTTCAGCTGAAAGGCTATACATTAATTTCTTATATTCTGGAAGGGACATTTTGGGTGCATGTTCTGGGTTGTGGGCTTCTGCATAACCCCAGAGACAGGAGCAGTATTTAGGATTGGGTACTCATAGATGGTAAAAAGAAGGAAACAAGAGACATCCCTGAAAAGGGACTGCAATTCCAACTTAAAAACAGAACTATAAATAAAAGACTACAGGTGGGGACTTTGTATCTGTGTATCCTGCATCTGCTGATCTGGCTCAATGCGGGTCCTCTATTTCGCCTGCTGACTCTGTGGGCTTCAGAATGGTCTGCAGAGGCAAAAAAAAAAAAAAAAGCCACTGTTTTAATGCCTTTTAAGGCATTCTGAGGCCTGGGGAAGCTGTCTTTTATGGAGGGCATAAGGGGCCAAAAATAGTGGATTTGCTTATCCATTATTTTCTGTATCCACAGGAGAGGGGGTCCATGAACAGATCCCCTGTGAATATCAAGGCCCCACCTGTAATTGCAAAGTACTTGAGAAGGCTGGACTTCTCTTTGGAAGAGGTGGAGTTTGAGGGACTCTTCAATGTAGAGCTGCCCCATAGTGGGAGGAGGATCCCATGACTACAGTAACATTTAGAAACTTTTGTATTTGTAGGCTTAAATGCACAGTTTAAGTGTTACTCATTTAAAAAGATTTAGGAGATATGGTTGTTTTGGGATGGTTGTTGCTTTTTGTAATCTCCTCTGAACCATTGGAATGGATTGGGGTAACGATCTAAATCAGGGGTGTCAAACATAAGGCCCGGGGGCCGAATGCAGCCCATGGAAGTTTTTTATCAGGCTCTCAGCTGCTGTTACTGCTGAAAGGGTGGCTCACATGATAATTGAGCTGTGCTATATCTTGAAATATGATCACAATTTGTGTGTCTTATCTTCTGCCATTTGCAGCTAATGTGTTCCTGAGTGAGAAAAAGGTGCTTATTTCTGGTTATGACCTATTTAATGACATAATTTCTTGCCAAATGTCATCACTTCCGGCCCTCAGCAGGCATCATAAATGCTATTCGGCCTGCTGTATGGAATGAGTTTGACACCCCGATCTAAATAATTAAATGTACATGCTTTGTGTAGCAGTAATTCTATGACAACATCAGCCAAAGGGTTGGAAAGCATAATATTTTTTGAATGGTGTGATCAATTGTCTTCAATAAACAGATAGCAAAGAGCAGATTTTTCACTTGCAATACCACCTCAATAACATGAGCAGTAGTTTTCCAGACAACCATGCTGACGTTTTGAGATATGCTAAGGCTGTAGTCAACTTTAAGAAATAATTTCCTAGAGAAGGTTCTTATCTTGTATAAATGAGATTTATTATCCAGTAAGCATTTTCCTCCATACAGAACTGAAACTGACTTTCTGTTGTAAACGCGTAAGTTGAAAAGACATCAGTCACTCACTGGAAGTTTCTTATGCTCTTGAAATGCTCAGCCCATATCTTCTTTTCTTTCCTGAGTGATGGGCAAGGGGTTTATTGGTTTGAGGTGCAGCCACTGTGCTTTTGTTACCATGCAGTCCTGTTGCAGTTCTTCATTTTGAGACTTCTGGGAAACCAAAGTAGAGTTTTCTGTGTGCGGTAAAGTGTCAAGAGCTTTTATAGCATTTGGGAAAGAAGCTAATCAAAAATGGTTCTCTTGCTTAACCTTGTGTTCACATTGTAGCCCAAGTGATCTTGTTGCACCCATCTGCAGCCTGTTTCCATCTGTCCTCTGCCCCATCTCTCTTCCAGGACCGCCTTCAAAACCTAGAGAGTGCAAAATAAATGAAACATGGTATGTATGCTTGACGAGAAGATGAAGTCCCTGTTGTGATGTTTGGAGGCTCAGGGTAATCGCTCTAATGATCCTGGACTGATTTGTGTTCACTCTAGTCACTAAACTCCCCCTTGCTTTTCTTATTTTCCAACAGAGTTCTCTCTCTCCCTGCCCCCCCCATCCAATGTGCTATATACATAGGATAAGAAAATTCCTGTTGGATCAGGCCCAAGGCACCTCTAGTTCAGCATTCTGTTTCTCACAATGGCCAACCTGATGACTCTGGGGAGCCCACAAGCAGAAGAGAAAGACACGCTTATCTCTCTCCATTGCACCCCTGCAACTGCATAGATGTATGTTGCTTTCTGAACCACCCCAAGGTAGTGCATCACCATCATGATTAGTAGCTATTGATAGACTTGTCCTCCATTAATTCATCTAATCCTCTTTTAGAGGCAGAGGCCTCTACCAAACTACACTTACATGTAATGAGTATTTTGGTAGCTTTTATTTTGTTTACTTGTTTTAGGATGCAGGGCACAGCAAAGCCACAATAGGGGGCAGGGGACTGTTAGTACTTTGTCCCTGGCATGGTTTCAACTGGACCTGTGCTCCCCTGTGTGCTATTTCCAGAAGGAGAAAACCTACTAGATACAATTCATGGGGGTGGCATGAGCCAGACAGGATCCACTGTGGAGGCAAAGTATTAACCCCCCCTCCCTCTATGGTTTTGTTGCACCCACATTCTACATTAAGAAAAAAATAATCAAAAGCAGAGTGGCCAAAACTTGCATTACTTGTTCTGTTAGCTTCCTATGAACATTCACAGATGTTTTGCTGGGGAGGAAGCCCCCAATTCATTTTGAATTCCAGTACAGGCAAAACACAGGAAAAAAGAAACGAAGTATTTTCGGTATTCCAACCAATGGAGCTACATTGTGAGTGGCAACTGCATGGAAAATACTGGGTTCACAGCAGTGGTCTTCAAACTTTTTTGACTGGTGGCTCCCATGACCGACTGGGCCATTAGCTGCAGCTCCTCACTAGGGCTGTTGGCATCCTTCAGTCTTGGAAGACTATGGTATCGCGCTCTGAAAAGTGGTTCTGGAACAGAGTGTCCTCTCCAGTGCGTGAAGCCTGGGTAAAGTAGGTATGGAGAATAGGCTGTTACCCATGCAGCAAATCCCCCCTCTCCATGTCGCTGAAATGGTCCAATGGAAAGGCAGAGGCCAATACGGTTGGTTCCAGCGGCGTCACAGGAGTTGCCAGAACGTGGCTGTGTTCAGCCATGAACTGCCTCAGGGACTCCGGCTCTGGATTTTGCCTCGATGTTGACTCCTGAAGCCTTTTCCATAACTGGATGTAACTAGGGCTACAATCCTATATATTATATAGGGCAGCAGGTTTTTTGCGAGGATTCTGTGGCTCCCCTGGCTGGTTTCTGTGGCTTTCCAGAGAGCCATGGCTTATGTAGTGGTTTGGAAACCACTATACTCTAGGATGAAATGCTGGGTTCCCAGCATATATGTGGACTATTAAAAGTTTTTCAAAAACAACAAAGAGCCTATTGTCACCTTAAAGACTTAGGGCACAAGCCTAACCAGGTCTACTCCGAAGTAAGTCCTGTTTTGTTCAGTGGGGCTTACTCTCAGGAAAGTGTGGTTAGGATTGCAGCCTTAAGGTTGTAATCCAATATACCCTTACCTGGGAGAAAGTCCAATTGAATTCAATGTGATTTACTTCTGAGTAGATATGGATAGGGCTGCACTGTAACATATTTATTTTCACATATGTTTTCATGGACTAGAGCCAAGTTTATCTTAACATAAATGTGTTACTCTTTAAAGCCCCACAAAATTCTTTTGTTGTTTTCACTTGCTTTTGAATGATTTCCTTCAAGCATCTCAAGCTTGCAGAATAATACATTAACATGATGGGATCTTGAAATCAATGAAGAATAGAATCTGCTAGCTAGAATGCTGTTGGGATTTTATCTAAAATGGTTAATGACCATCAAATTATTCTGGTTGTTTAAAAAAATACCAGACATATTATTTGATCCAAAGACCTCTTGTAACAGTGATGGATGACATACAGTGTGTCCTGCATTAATAGGCATTTCCAGTTCATTTTACACCTTGATTTCACTAAGAAGCTCATTATTCTTTTTTAACTTTGTGCTAATGTGGGGCATGGAAAGGATAATGGCATGAATTATTTTGTAACCAGAAGAGAGAGAACAATTGTATATCTTGTTTACCTAGGACAGGACAAGCAGCAAAGGGTTTAAGCTGATCTTGACATAGGTCCATTTTAATGGTTAGGAAAACATTCCTGATTATCTGGGCAGGTCAACAAAGGCATGCAATGTATTGATGGAATATTCAGTTTCCTTTCTGGGAGTCTTTGAAGAAGAAACCTTCTATTTAAGTTATATAGCAGTTCTCGGTGCTTGAGGAATATACGTAGCAGGGCTTTTTTTCTAATGGAACGCGGGGGGGGACACCGAGTTCCGGCACCTTTTTGCAGGGGCCCCTCCCCTTCGAAGGCATTCCAGGAGGGGGGGGAGCAAAACAGAGGCATTTGCTGGGTGGGTGCTGGGGGGTGCAGGGTGGGCGGGCGCCTGGCCCCTGTCTGACCGCACAATGACCCCCTCCTGCCCCCATCTCCAAGCTCTCGCCTGAGCCCAGCCCACCTCCCCTCCCGCTGTGCTGTGCTTCCCCGTGCAACTTCCAAGCCGGTGGAAGGCACGGGGGGACACGCGCCGACGCCGAGAAGGAGGACGGACAGCCAGCCAGGGAGACGGGCTGCGGCACCCACGGAACACCCAGGTACTGGCTTGACGGAGGAGGAGGGGAAGGAAGCTGGCTGGTGCAGCCCCCGTGCCAATCTGCAGCACGAGCCTAGGCATGTCTACTCAGAAGTAAATTCCATTGTGTTCAATTGTGGAAAGTGTCATAGCCTTGCAGCCTGAGAGCCCTAGCCTATGCATGTCTACTTAGAAGTAAGTTCCATTGTGTTCAATGGGGCTTGCTCCTGGGAAAGGGTGCATAGCCTTGCAGCCTGAGAGCCCTAGCCTATGCATGTCTACTCAGAAGTAAGTTCCACAGTGTTCAATGGGGCTTACTCCCAGGAAATAACAACAACAACAACAACAACAACAACAACAACAACAGGTATTTATATACCGCCTTTCTTGGTCTTTATTCAAGACTTTATTCAAGGTGGTTTACACAGGCAGGCTTTATTTAAATCCCTTATTAAATAGGGATTTTTACAATTGAAAGAAGGTTCTTTCTTTCAAGAACCACTACATTCCGATGTTTCATTCTGATCTGGCTTCACATTCTGGCCTCCATCCTCCCACGCTCAGAGCAGATGGACTAGCTCAGCTTCAGCTTGTCAGCTGCTTCAAGGTCGCACGGTGCCGGTGGCCTTGAACTGGCGACCTTGTGGATGTTATCTTCAGGCAGACGGAGGATCTACCCTCTAGACCAGACCTCCTGCCCCTGGGAAAGTGTCATAGCCTTGCAGCCTAAGTAGACAGGCAGAGGTGGGACTGACTTCTGAGTAGACAGGCAGAGGAGGGGCTCTGAGGCTGCAGTCCTGTCCACACTTTCCTGGGAGGAGGCCCCATTGACTAATGGGACTGACTTCTGAGTAGATAGGCACAGGATTGGGCCCTGAGGCTGCCATCCTAACCACAATAAGCCCCATGCACTATAATGGAACGTACTTCTGAGTAGACATGCATAGGATTGGGCTCTCAGGCTGCAATCCTAGGCACTTTCCTGGGAGTAAGCTCTTTTGACTAGAATGAGACTTACTTCAGAGTAGACATACCTAGGATTGGGCTCTTAATCCTGGCAGAGATATATATCTGCACCTGTTTTCACATGCTAAGGGCAGGTGAAAAGGGATTCTACGTGTGTACAACATGCTGTCCAGCCTTGCCAGAGATCCTCCTCATCCTCCCCCCACAAGCATGCCCTCCGCCAGCCAGCGTTTGCAGCTCCTCTCCAGCAATGCACAGCAGCTGCTCAGGGCAGCAGAGAACATACAATTGCATGCCAAGCGCCTTCCCAAAGACACAGAGTATTCTGATACCTGAATTAAACCATATTTAATCGCTTGTTTGCAAACGTAGCTGTTTCTATGTGCACCTAAGGACCCCTCTCATGTACGAATTCCTTTTTTGTTCTTACTCCCACACTTGCTTGGAGTAATTTTACTACATGAAACTCATGTAAGCAATTTTCCAGAATCCATTCACTGCTTCCTCTCCTCGAAGTAGTGCCACACTACATACTACATGCTACAAGTGCACCTGTACAGTATTTTTCCCCATGTGTAGAAAAAGTAGCTGGGGGAAGGGGATGTGGAGACTTTTTAACATTAACATTAACATTAACTTTTTAACAATAACAGGGGATTAACAAGTTGTGAGTTCCTGCACCTTTTTTTTTTTTTTTTACAAAAAAAACACTGTAGCACTAATATTTATCCTACGCTTGATCCACAAGTCCAAGTTTCATTCCTCTTCCTGGAGGCACACCCTCCCCAGGAAATGCACCCCTCATCTGTATAATGATTTCATTATGCACAATGATTTCATATATAGCCAGGGTGGCCAAACATATGATAAACATTAGGTGTTGGAGATCCGCAATATTTAAGAAGCATTTAAATTCTTAAATATATGTATTCACCATGAACATTAAATTTTCTCCCCCTCCCCACCCTTGACCTCCCCCCTCCACCACCTTACCTACTCCAGTGTAGTCTGGGTGGGCCACTGGCAAGTGGGAAGACATCGTTTCTGCTGGTGACCCCCTCATGCTCGGCAGCACACCATTTACAGTGGTGTCTATTACTTAAGAAGTTATAACCTCTAAAATGAGGCTCCATCTGTATGCATGCTTATTTGAGGTACTTTCCACTGAAGTAAGTATTATTAATTATTTTTATATTTTTTTTATTAATTTATACCCCGCCTTTTTGCCCAAAGGGCACACAAGGCAGCTTACAAACAATTTAAAATATACCATTAAAAACAATTAAAACAATTTACAATAATTAAAAATCTCAAAAAACAAACATACCCCGTGGATTCTCATATAAAAAAGCAGGAACGCCAGCCAGCCTGTCAACAATTAAAAGCTTTTTGAAATAAAAAGGTCTTCAGTCCACGCCGAAATGTTAACAACGAGGGGGCAGTTCTCAATTCTAAGGGGAGGGTATTCCACAGTTCGGGGGCCACCACCGAGAAGGCCCTCTTCCTGGCCGCTGCCCCTCTCACATCTCTTAGTGGCGGCACAATAAAAAGGGCCCCCCCAGAAGATCTAAGAGCACGGGCCGGATTGTAGGGAAGGAGGCAGTCCCTCAAATACCTTGGACCCGAGCCATAAAGGGCTTTAAAAGTCAAAAACTAGCACCTTGCATTGGGCCCGGAACAGAACCGGCAGCCAGTGTAGCCGCCGAAGCAATGGCTCAACAAAGTCAAACCGATGTGCCCCAGCAACCACACGAGCAGCCGCGTTCTGTACTAGTTGTACAGAACTAGTAGAAAGTAGAATTTATTAAGCCTGCATAAGATTGTACTGTTACTACTATTAAGTAGTACTTACTCCTACCCATATTCCTAGTAAGATTAGAAGGATCAGCTTTATGAGATACTACTCTTTGGCATAAATCAAATCTTTACATGCCTGGGAAATAACCAACCTTACATCTGTACACCTTGTTCCTTATTTGGACATTCAGGATGTTCTATCTCAAAATTGATTTCTAAGTAATATATAAATACTGTCCATTGACTGACCATCCTTGAAAGTTTATATGCTCTTGAATCTCAGGATGTGAATGATAAATGCTGCTGGTGTGCTTCCCAATGAATCATAGACTACATTTCTGGACCCCCCTCCCCAATATCCTTGGAACTTTAGCAATTCAGAGCTGGCTTTTGGTTTACCTACATGAAAACTGGCCAACGGAAAACTGACCGCCAACATTTATTCCATTTTTAATAGGAAAATGCACAGAAAGTGATGCCATCAATGTAACTACCTATTCCATTTAGAATTAACACTCATCCAAGCTTTGAACTGTGGTATGGCTTTGTCAACCGTGGTCTGTTTGCTTTTCATGAATAAATCCAAATGTATGATTTCTGATACAGTAGCAGATCAAACTAGCAAGGCTGAAGGAAGAGTGATAGCTTGCAATGATTATGATTAGGTCTACAGAACAGATAACTCCCCTCCCCCATGTAGTTAGAAAACATTTTAAAAGACCTATTCCTAAACAAATGTATGTAATAACAGGTATCTCAGGCTGTGTAATACACTATGTGTGATTGTTGCTCAAATAGTGGTCATATTACTCCTAGTATTATTGGTTTCTATCCTCTATAATTTCCATGCCATTCCTTGATAGGATTTAGTGATCAAATCTGTATTCTGATTACAAATGTGTGATCCTCCCCCCCTCTCGAGTTTTCTTTTGGCTTAACTTGGAGTGCCTCAGATATTTCTCCTAAGAAGCAACCTCCACATTCTCTTTAAATTTCACTTTAGTTAACTTCTTACATTGCATGAATGTTACCCTTGAATGTCAAGATATTGGAATGCAATGGGCTTCATGCATGTTCAGAACAGAATTGTACATTTCAAATTTAAATGCCACCTTGACCTTTCTTGGGCACTGACCTTAGGATACCACTTTGTGCACTTAAGGTCTCTGTCATAATGCAGCAAGTAAAGGCGCATTGAGCCCCTGATGTACTTCCAATTATTTCATTACATTGTACTGCAGTTAGTTTTGCAACATATATAGACTCCGTCAGTCTTGCATCTAAACAGCCTGGATGCTGACTGGAATGATGTGGCATCTCTAACTAGATGATGTTGCTTTCTCTGTTGACTATGTTGGCTGTCTCCTTAGTAAGGCGGATACAAACTATTTTTGAGCTAACATTCCCAGTACTGATTTTTCACCCACAACTTCCTAATGTCATGGGTGAGAATCAGTATTGGGAATGTTAGCTCGAAAATGATGGAAAGCAAAGCAATGATATTGTGTTGGTATGTATTCATTATTTATTCAAAAGATTTATATCCTGCATTTTTCATGTTGAAGCAAATGTCCAAGGTGGCTTAAAAATACCACATTAAAATGTACACCATGTAGAACATAAGAACATAAGAGGAGGCCCTGCTGGATCAGGTCAAAGGCCCATCTTGTCCAGCTTCCTGTATCTTACAATAGCCCACCAGATACCTTAGGGAGCACACAAGACAACAAGAGACCTGCATCCTGGCCATCCCTTGCATCTGGCATTCTGAGGTAGCCTACTTCTAAAATCAGGAGGTTGCACATACACATCATGGTTTGTAACATGTGATGGACTTCTCCTCCAGAAATTTGTCCCACCCTCTTTTAAAGGCATCTTGGCCAGATGCCATCACCACATTCTCTGACAAGGAGTTCCACAGACTAATTACACGCTGGGTAAAGAAATATTTTCTTTTGTCTGTCCTAATTCTCCCGACACTCAATTTTAATGGATGTCCCCTGCTTCTGGTGTTGTGTGAGTGGGAAAAGAACATTCCTCTATCCACTCTAACCATCCCCTGCATAACGTTATATGTCTCAATCGTGTCCCTCTCAGGCATCTAGAACAATAAAGTCATAATAAGAACAATAAAACCATGGGAGAGGGGGAACTATTTAGACCACAGCATTATTATAGATACTCAGATATCAGACAACAAAGCATCACTCAGAAGCTAGATGAAACAGGAAAGACCATGAGGGAGGGGGTAGTTCTTAATTCCCCTGGAAGGGTATTTCATAATTGAGGTGCTACCATAGAGAAGGCTTGCCCTCGTGCCACTATCCCTCTAACTTGGGATAAAGGTAGCACTTGTCGGAGAGCTCTATTTAAAACAGTTATGTTAGTACAAACAGAATCCAGGTGTTAATGACCAACTACGGTTGATCTTGGCATAATGAGTAGAACTGTGCAATGATTAAACAATCCGGAGAAAAGGATCCTAGCTCATTTGTGGGGAAGAATCCATGCTATTCTATATATTTTTTTCAGGATTGCTCAATTGTGGAAGTAGCAGCTTGCATATTCATGCGATCAATGAGTAAGAATTAGATTTTGGATCCATTCATCAAAATGAATGGATAGGCGTCACTAGAGGAAAACAGAATGGTCTGCAAAGGACAAAGTGAATGCCTTTCCATTTGGTGTGGTATATTATAATGCAGTAAATCAGCAGTTAGGGATACATGGAATAGGGTATATTATGTATAATGCAAGGTTGTATAATAACACGCTTGGGAGATTTTTAAAATTAATCATTTTTTAACCTATTTGAGAAAGACCAAAACTGGCAATATATAGCATTTTTTTTTTCAACAAACCTTTATTAGGCATATAATACAGCATATTTAATAGGACTCCCATATGCCCTCCCTCACAGGGCCAAACTAGACACACACTACTAACAGCCCAATCCTGAGCTGCCCGAGGCGTGCGGCTGCAGCGGCACCGAGAATAGCTGCTGCCACATCCTGCGTGTCTCAGGCAGCCATGGGCGGCACCTCAGCAGAAGGGGACTTTTGTCCCCTTCTCCTGGGTAAAGGAAGCAGCCCCGCAATGGGGTACTTAAGGGAAGAGCGTTCGTGTCAGGCGGCGAGCCCTGCCTGAACGCTTTGGATCCGGTGGAGTGGAGCCCCACCGGACCCACCTCCCTGCCTCTCTGCTCCCACCCCCGACACACCTTCTGCCTGCCCTCACCCCGCCTCCCCATCATGCCTTCTCCCTGCCCTCCGCCAGCCTCCCCCCTCCCTGTCACACCTCCTCCTCGCCTCTCCCCCCGCCCCCGCTTTCCTCTCCGCAGCTCGGCGGTCTGTGAGACTGCCGAGCAGCAGAGGCTGTGCACCTGCTTAGCACTAGCCTGGTGCCAGCCGGTGCTGGGCTAGCACGGGCAATAGCCCAGCGGTAGCCCTTATGGCATGTTTGCGACAGCGCGCTCTGGCTGAAATCCGGAGCACCAAGCTCAGGGTTGGGCTCTAAGTCTGCTGCTGCTGCCACCAAAACCATCACATCTGAATCTAGCGCCCCCATTCCTTTGCAGCATTGAGTAGAAGTTAGTCTCTCATATCCTGATGTCCTGCATTTCTCCAGTGACTTGGAGCTGGAGAGGTCGGGTACAGAACGTTTTGACACCGCTATTAATTTCCACTTGATGTTGCCAGTGTCCTCTAGCTATGCAGCTGCCATTTCTGATGGTAGCAGCAGGTTGGTGAGCATCAAATATGTTCAACCTCTAGTTTGAAAAGGTTTCCACATGTTAATTGTTGTAATATTATTTGGCAGGTTATTCACTAGACTCGAATTTTCTGTACAGTTAACTATCATGGCTTTATGAGATAAATTTTTTTTTATAGGCCCTCAAGAAAGGAGGTAAGGTTTGTGTTGTGACCATAGAGTTTCCTAAGAACAAATTCTGATGTGGTCAGTACTACTTGAACCTTGTGGGGGAGCTTGCACATTTGAATGTGAAGCTGAAACTACTAGTGTTGGCGGAGAAAATTCTCCTTTGAAATTGCTTAGAAAAAAATTGGCTATCCACAGAAATTTTCAGAGTGTGACTCCTGAAAGTTCTTCTACACCAAAACCACATTTTCTGGACTTTCCCCCAGTTTTTTCATTCCTAGTCTCACATGACATGAATGGAACTGAGATCTGCTGTTGGCTTGGCATGGGAAAGATGCTCCCTCCCCTGGCTGGGCAAATTATATCATAATAAATAAATAATCAGCAACAGCACAGTTCTCTGAAGGCTCCATTGAATTCAAAGCACTTTATGTTTATTGTAGAGAAACTGGATAGAGATAATTTTCCTGCCTCTCTTATTCCTATAAGAGAACCTAAGGCCATCCAGTGAAAAAGGTTAGCAGGAGATTCTGGACAGACAATAGGAAGTACTTTCTAACATAGTGCATAATTGATCTGTGGAATTCTCTGCCACAAGATGCGTGGATAGCCACTAACTTATGGGGCTTTAAGAGGGCATGAGGCAAGGTCACTGAAGACAAGACTGCCAATGACTACTAGTCATTGTTCAGGAGGGGGCTATGTTCTGAATTCTTTAAGAGGTAAATTATTTAAAAACATATATATGTGACTGAAAGCTATAATTGCAAGACAGTGGTTAAACCCTTTTAGAGAAAACCCATTACCAGAAGATTGGGTCCATTTCAATTTTTTCATGATATGGTCCCAAATTTTGGGTCATCGCTATTCGTAATATTCTCATTCTGTGCTTACAGGGAGATTGTTCTTTTCAGTGGTAAGCATTCAAGCATGCTGTGATGAAGAGATCCTGTTTTGGATATATTGCAGTACCCCAGCTATCTGTATATTGAAAACTGGTCGGACAATGTCATCCTGAAGTGATAAAGTCCAGCAACAGCTTTACTGCTTGACTATGCTAATTTTCTAAACATGCCCTAATAATTTTGCTCCAATAGAACAATATGAAAGTAAATTATGGGTAAAAGCAATTTAAAAACTGCACAAGCAATCCTATAACATATACATTTGCAGATGTAATTTCTACTAAGGATGTCCTCTTGACTTCTGCATGGCCCATACCACTGTAAGAGATTATTTGAATTTCTTCCAAAAGCACTGAAAATTGAGCCTCTGTAGATATTGTTTCTGAATTGGGCCCTTTAGGATAACTGAACAACCAACCACAGCTTAATGGTCCTTATGCTTTTACGTTTAACATAATCTCCCTTCTACTAAAACTAATACCCAAACTATGGCTGTATTGAAAGGCAATTTGGCACAATCCATCCAATGTTAGATCTCATTAGATATGGGGAAAGAAAACGTATTCCACACAAACATATATGCTGGAGATCCATGGAGCTTGGTCCTGTGCAGATTTACTCAGAAATATGTCCCCCTATGTTGAATGCAGCTTGGGCTGCAATCCTATATACATGTTCCTGGGAGCAAACCCTATTGAACAAAATGAAGCTTACTTCTGAGTAGACATGCATAGGCTTGTCCTGTTGCTCCCAGTTAAACTGCCTCCGTGCTTGACCTTGATTTTTCAGAAATAGCAAGTAATGTGGTTCTAAACTTAAGTTCTGGTCTTTGTTATCCTCTTCACGTTAAAATGACCATCGGTACTGGCAGATAACGGACTCTTATATCACATTTTCAGATTTGTTGCTTACTTTGAAGGATGCTGTTATTCTAATTGAAATGTATTGATTTTTTTCAGCAAGTGTACACATATTAATATTGACAGCTTGAAGTTCAAGGAACAGAATTGCTTAATGCTGCAATGAATTCAAGTTTTAAATTATTTTTGGGATGATCATTGTCACAGGCCAGCAGCTAGAGATGGAAAAGGTGTATTAGATCACTCATCATTTTCCCCCCTTAGTGCAAAGGAGATAAGCATGCCTTTCCACTCACGGTCCTCTCTGGATTATTTACCTGGTATTAATTTACTTGGATTAATTTACTTGGTAATTTTAGATGATGAGATTTCCATTCCTTTTAATCCAACTATTCTATAACCCTGAGGGTGCAATCCTAACCAACTTTCCAGCACTGACATAAGGGTAATGCCACTCCAAGGTAAGGGAATAAACATTCCCTTACTTTGAGGAGGCCTCTGGGAGTGCCGCCCAACTGCAGGAGGCAACACATGGCCCATTGGCACAGCTATGCCACAGCTGGAAAGTTGGTTAGGATTTGGGCTGAAGTCTCAAGCAATTTTTCCACGTATCCAAAAAGAATGTTAGGCAAAATGCCTGAAGGTTTGCTTCAGTGTGGAATACCAGCTTTGAAACTGCCAGTTCATGCATTTACCCAGCTGATTACTATACTAACAAAGAAAAAGCACACATGAATTTCCATACTTATGGTAGTATGTCAATATATGAGGCAGATTTTTCATGTGGCAACTTGATTTATACATTCTCTCATAAAAGTGGGAGAGCGTATTAATTTGGCCACAGCAAGTAGAGGCCTCTGCATTGAACATCCACTTCACTCATCATCTTATGCACGCAGTGAATTAGGGTTGTGCACTCATGCCTCCACACAAAGAAGGCTGTTGTGCAGTCAGTGTGGGAACATAGCCTGTTAACTACTTGGAGAACCTGAAGGAAAACCACATCAATGCTGTGGCTCGTCATTCATTACTTCCCAGGTTAGAGGGTATCACAGCACCCAATATCCATGGAGTCATGCATACTAATCTTTCTTTAACAGATAATTCCTTGTGAGTGAACTTAGGATGGTTAGCTGATGCTTCTTCAGTGGAAACTTTAATGGTTAATGGCAATGGTTTGAAATGGGAACTACTGTAGATACTCAGGTATAGTACGTGAAATTTTTGCCAACTAATCCAGCTCCAATTCTCACTTCGCCTGATCTCCAGGTCAATCAGAGGGCAGAACCTTTCCACTCTGAACAGTTTCATTTCTCAACTGGCAGACAGGCAGGGCAGAGATCCTTCCTAAGGCAACTGGGAAATTCCAGCCAAAGTTCACCTTTTAATCTCCTTCCTTCTGCTGCAGCCTGGTTCTGGTTCTGCTTGGCAAATGCTTGCAAAGCAGGTCTGTTTTTGGAAACACCAGGATGGGACCCTCCTTCCCAGGCTACAATTCAGTGCACCATTACTTCAGAATAACACCCATGGAAAGCAGTGGGTCTGCTTCTGAGTAAAAAGGGCTGCAAATATATGCAGCTGCATCTCTCTGCTGTGAATTGAATTGCACACTCCCAGTTATGTGTTATGGGTTGTATGTTGTACGTAGAGCTTCTGGCTTAACACACCAGACACCTTAAAGGTGGATTTGATTCATGGTTCAACCTTTTTCGCTTGCATATCCCTTGGCAGCCCATTTCCATAAATTGTACCCTTCCTATTAGCAAAATGTTTGTAATTAGTAAGACAAGCCCTCCTCCATATGAAAACCCAGACTTCATGTATTCATCACATATTTTCTCTTTTCATCTGTTTGGAGAACTGAAGACTCTGCCTTTGCACTGTTTTGCACCAGAAGTATGCTGAGCTGAGAAATTCTGGGTGATTGATCACTTTCCATATTATGTTTCAGCTTTTTTACTGTGCTGGTTTTCCATCACTGGTTCATACATGAATTGTTGACCCAAAACTAGCTATTGATAGGGCATTCACAGCCAACTAGCTACTTCCCTTCCAGGCCGTGCATTCTGGAGCACGGCCTGCCTTTTTCTGCCATTATTCCATTCTTTTTCAAGTACCCCTAAAGGTCCTGTTGAGTGTCCCTGGGAGTACATGAATACCAGGTTGGGAACCACTGGTATGTTGTTTACAGTGCACTTACTCTGATAGTGTTTACAAAAAGGTGGTGAAGACCAGAATTTTAAAAAGAATAAAAATGCATCTTATGATCTTTTACTGTGTTTCTAATAAATTAGAGAATACAGTTCTTAGGTAACAATTAGTGGTAGGTTATTTTTCAGGATCTGACCTCGGGTAAAATCAGACAAAACTATAGTCAGACACCCCCCTAGGTTTAACCCCCGACTTATCTGAGGGTCATAGAAAATTCCATGATTTTTGGCTCAAAACTTGCCCTCGACTTATCTGTGGGGTCGACTTGCAGGCGGGTGACTGCAGTAATTATTAGGAAGTCGCTGGAGATTCTTCCTGAGCATTTTCGATGAGAAGTCTTCAACTTTGGAAGGTGGCATGTCCAACTTCCCCAAACTAACAGGCCACCCCCAGAATGTCTTTTAAACTTTATCATCAAAGGAGACTGAAGAACAAATTTTGATCAGAAATACACACAATAGCAGTTTTTACTATCTGTTCTGTTCTTCCCTTCCATTAAATATACAGCACTTGGGGGATTTCAGTTTCATAAAATGGCCTATCATTACATAATGCTATCAGTCTTCTTTTCACTAATAAACACCTGCAGGCTATCTGTCTCTGAGTAGTTGTATTATGTAATCTAATCTCCATTATGAAGAGAACAACTAATTCCCTCGGTTTTGTTATATCAAACAATGAGAAACTCTACAGGGAATCTATCCCTTTAGCAAAAGGGTGGGATACAGCATAAGAATCTTAAGATAACCCTCGCCTCCTCTATTTTTCTTCACAAGTGCCTATTTCAAACAGCTCTTGCTCAGACATAGGTCTCACTGAGTTGAAGGGGACTTGCTGCCAAGCCTGTGTGTGTAGAATTTCGGCTTAAGTGGTGTGCTATTGTCTCTTTTGCCACCATGAATGAAGTTTCAGTGTGGGAGGGTTCTTCCCATCAACAAGAGTTTGTCCATTCTTGATCAGGTTAAGAACATATTAAGTGAGGGAGTGTGAACGAAAGCCCTTATCCTCTACTCCAGCCACAGACACTCTTAACTCCTAAATCAAGATACTTTATTGCCACTCTTGCTCTTTGTGTGTGTATATGTCTCAGAAAAGGAGGAAACACAGATCAATCGGTCAGTGTTTCTGTTAATTACTGCTGTAATTGTCATTACATTGTGGTTGTGGACTATTACTTATCTCTCACCTTTCCCTTACAGTGTGAGTGCTTGAGACAGCTATCAGCAATGCAAATATATCATGAAACCCATCACTAAAAGCCCACATATTCTTCTTCTCTTCTTTAGCGTTTGTTCCATGTGGTGGCTATAAAAGTTCACATATTATTGTTATTGATAATGTTGTTATGAAATAACAGCCAGAAGCATGTATAAACAATTATTATGGTGCTTGCCACCAACTGTCATTTCCTTATAACTTTGAATGGGTTATTGGTTGTCCTAGACTTGGTCGCCCATGGCACCCCTCCCCCACCTCCATAATGCTGTCTATCACATTTAAAGTGTTCAAAGTACTCCACATACATGATCTAAGTGTCGGTTCCCACACCCCAGCCCAGATTTGGATGGGTGGGCTTCTCCCCATATTGTACTCACAGAACTGCCCTGTTGGTTTTCACAGTCATCCCACTTCATCCACCTAGTCGGGTCCTGCCAACCTCCTCTGTGAACCTTCTCCCATAACTTCCCCTATAACTCAGGGCTGTTTTGAGAGCAGAGTGAGTTACACAGCACCCATTACTGCTACTACCTCTCCCCACCCCCCGCCCCTCAGGACTGCTTCGCTGGGCTGCTGCCTCTCTATGACTATAACGACTTAGGGCCAAATCCAATCCAATTTTCCAGTGCTGGTGCAGCTGTGCCAACAGGGCATGCACTGCATCCAGTAAGGGGGGGCAGTCATGGAGGCCTCCTCCAGGTAAAGGAATGTTTGTTCCCTTTGCTTGCAGCTGCACCAGCATTGGAAAGTTGGTTAGGATTGGGCCCTTAATCCCCAGAGTTCTGTCCCTTCAGTCACATCACTGGCACTGGTTGAAACTTTTGTCCTGGAGCCTGCCTTATGGGCATGTGCGACTCTGCCCAATTTCCATCATAGAGCGAAGCCCTACTTGTATTGCCCAAGCAAGCAGGGACCCTATGTTAGAAGTCCTGGAGTAGGTTAAGTAGCTGCAGGATCTGAGTGTGACTAGTTCAGTGGCTGCAGTGCTAGACATGGAGTTGGCAGCCAGCTTGTTGATGGTGTGCTCCCAAGTGACCCAGTAGTGGGTCTGGCAGCCATGCATGGGGGTGGCTGATTCCCCATGGGGGCTTAGCAGGTGCAAGTCCAAGGGAAGCAGCACTTCTTCTGGACACTAAGTTATCCTTACAAAGGCCCTATATCAGTCTTACAGAGACCAAGGACACGTAGTGAGTTTATGCCTGATTCTGAGACATTCAACTGGGGACTTCCCAGGTCACAGCTAACACTCTTAGTCATGAGACAATACCCTGCCTCTCAGACTGTTAAAAAAGCTGGCACAGTTATACTTTCTAAACAAATGCTTCAAACATACTTTCAAGCAGCCTTGCAAATAGGCACATAATATTTATCACTGCTCAGGAATGTTTATGAGTCTGTCTGTTTGTTCACATGTGCCCATGAGTTACACACCAGCTATAACCATTGGTTTGGTAGACCACTTATCGAGAAAGAATTATGACCAATCTTCAATGAATAGTGAAGGGGCTACAAGCAAGGCTAATCTTAAATATCATTTAAGCACCTGATTTTTGACATCTCCAGGGCCATCTATATACCCTAAATATAGTATAGTAATAGGAAGCTAGATGAATGATAATGCTTGCTCCAAGGTTTTAAGTCAATAGGAGCAATTGTAACCTATTGATCTTGTTAGACCTTTTCTTCATGTTAAACCTTTGACATAGTTGATGGTTGATGATGAGATATTTATCTACTGGGTATGTGAGAACAGCAGTGCATCTTAGACATCTTCTAATAACTCAACTAGTTTCTGCTCCCAACTCACTGAAAAGGCCCAGGCGGAAGGATGTAGATTAATGAAAACAGACGTACAGGTTATCTGAGGACTGTGACTGGTTACTGGACCATCTAGGACTAGGATAATTTCAGGCTCCTGTAGAGATTACACAGACCCAGTAGATGTATGCTGTGAAGGTGAAGCTGTTTCTTCTTTTCTCACAAATGGCCTGTCTCATTCAGAGCACACAACATTGTAGCTTACCCCCTTCCCACATACAATTTTACTGGTCTGGATCAATCTTTAGACATTTAACAGCTGGTTTCACACATCCATATCTGATTTTATTAGGATTTCCTTCTATGGGAAATGGGCTTTGGCTAGAAGTACTGTTCTAACCATCAAAATGATAGCATGAGGGGAGAGAATTGTCAGGAGGAGATTTGGACAAAGTTGAAAGCTAAGGATTTGTTGCATGTTGCCTGGGAATTTGCTTTGTAATACAAGATAACGGTGTTATGTTTTGAAGCTACGTTTTGGTAAGATGATGTAGTTTAGAGCCCCATCTAGTGATACACCCACTAAAATACTTTAACACACTGCTGATCAGACAGAACGTGAAGATAAGCCCATTGGCCGTTCTTATGACAACTGCTTGTGAGAGTCATCCACACTGGATTATAACTGTAGGGAAAAATAAATAAATAAACCACCAAATGGAAAGAAGCTGGTGATGCAAAGATCTCTGGCAATTAAAAATCCACAATGTTTGCTTTAATAAGCTACACGTTAATTAGACTTCTGTAGAAGTGAGCAAAAAAAAACACAACATGTTTTCAAAGCTACCAGAGCAGCAAGACAAACAAAGTTCATCAATTGCTGTTAATTTTGGTAGCACTTTTTCAATGTGCTCGTGTTACCTCAGATAACCTGAAAGAAGATTAAGCTAAGGAAATGTGGTGGCTGAGGTCTTACAGGACAATACTACCTCCTCCCATGCCGTAGCATACAACTGTGCTGCTTGCTTTGGGGGGAGTGTGACCAGAAGACAAACTGGAGTAAGAATCTTTTTTACTTACCTACATGTAGGTCTTCTGGCCATCTATGGACCTCCTTATATCCACACCAGATATGAAGCCTGTGTAAGTTCAAGGAGAGCCAGGGAGCATTCTGGGGCAGGGTTACAGAAACAGGATCTGGTATGTACAACCGCTGCCAGATCTACCCCCTCCCTCTCTGACATCCTCTCCCCAGTTCCTCCCCTGAAATGACCCAATCCTCCCTTTCCTGCCCATGGCCTGCTCCATCCATCTGCAGAGCATCCATCTGAGTCTGGTGTGTGTGGCTGTTTCCACTAGCAGCTCTGTCACACACAGCAGTGGCATGTATCCACCATCACAGGGCCTTTTGCATCAGCAGTATACAAGATCAGTTGATGCAGAAGGCCCATAGGATTGGGCTGTCAGTGAGCTTCAGGTGTGAGCAGGGACATGGACCTGTGTCACCAAGGTTCATACTCAATATTTTACACATGGTATGAGATTATGTGTGAGGATCTCTGCTCCAAAGGATACCTTAGAGAAGGTACAGTCCTGATGTAACCTCAGTGCCTCTCAGCACCTAGAGACAGTTGCTAGAGAAGTGAATGCTCACCATGCCATTAAAGTGATGCCCTCTAGCATTTCTGTTTTGCTCCATGTTGTACCTTGCAGATCCCTGACCTTGAGTGAACCAGAAGATTTTCCAGCTGCTATTCTAGATCTCAGTGAAGCACCTTAGAGCCACCATAGACTGCACGATGCCTCCGTATATGCTAAGGAGAAGGTCTGCTTGATGGGATTTCCTTCAGAGCAATGGTCTGAGAGTTTGGGTGGGAGAAAGGAGCTTTTTCTGCCTCTTTATGGACTCTTGGTGCTGCCTCCTTCTCAGATCACTTTTCAACCTCTGCTCCTCTTCTGTGTATGAAAAGACATTGTACAGTCCGCACAGGCTCTATGCAGTGACACCTAGTACAGAAACTGTACAGGCTGCAGATCTTTTCTTCTGCCCAAGAAGAATAAGTTATTACTTTTTTATACTTTATGATAAGATTAGTCACGGCCCAACCCTATACCTGTGCTGATGTACTGCCAGGTATACCAGTACTACAAGGGTATCACAGCTGCCTCTCTGGCAGTGGCTGCTTGCATGGCTGCCAGTGCAGCAGCCGGAAAGCAGTGCACTTCTGGCAGTGTGGTGGAGACCAGCCACTGGAAATGTTCCGCTGGTGGAGGTGTAGACTGGGGTGGGATGGGGTGGATTGCAGCAACAGCAACGTCCACCATGTCTCAAACCCCAGTCCTGTCTGGATCCACCCTCAACAGGCCGGCCAAAGAGCTGGTATAGATCTGAGTAGTACCATTGGGGACCATGCGGCATCCAGGAAGGTAAGTAAAGTTTTTCATTTCTTTCCTCTCCCGGTTGGCCTGGTCTCTGATCAGGATGCAGTGAATGCTGCACCGGTGGCCCAGCATTGTGTGTGCCGGCCTGGAATAGGATTGGACTATCAAGTTAAATGTCTTTGTCTGAACTGCTGCATCAACATAGGGTAACTGAGATTTTTCACTTTGTGTGGGTCATTTTAGACCAGCGATTTTCAACCTTTTTCATCTCATGGCACACTGACAAGGTGCTAACATTGTCAAGGCACACCACCAGTTTTTTGACAACTGACAAGGTATACCATATTGCTGGTGAGGGGCCCACATCCCCCAATGGCCCTACTAATAAATGACCCTCCCTCAAACTCCTGCAGTACACCTGTGGACCATTCATGGCACACCAGTGTGTCATGTACACTGGTTGAAAACCACTGTTTTGGACCCTCAATTCACTGGATGTAGAATCTTTCATCCCCCAACTTCATTTTAATCAGACTCTGACCCCAATATTCTATTTTGTGAAACCCTCAAACTAAAACACACACCCACACTGGAGGAAGGGGGATTGAATCACTTGCAGAACAACCAATTTCTTAATTGCAGAAACCACAGAGTAGGAAGTGGCACAGAATAGGGAAAAAGAGTTTCATAGTTTTATACCCCTGGGGGAGTCCGTTATGACCCCAGATACATAGGAAGATTGAAGAACTGATATTCACTGAATCTACAGCATGCAATATTGCCATGCAGAGATTGCTCTGGAAATATCTACCTGCCCCCCTTCCCTTGAAGCGCTAGAAAGAAAACTGTAGCAATTCCGATTATTCTGTTCACTTAACCACACACAAATGCAAGTGTTAAGTTATTGAAATCAGAAAAGCAGACAATCAGCTGGGGCTGCTTTCATTCAAAATTGGGTCTACACTACTTGACATCATATGAATATTTTGTGCAAAGCCAACCAAAAGACCCATAAACATAATACTCAGAGGAGTCAAATCAATAAATGTTTTTGTTTTTTTTTCTCCCCCTCCTAGGCTAATGGTGTATGCACATCAGATAAACTCAGCCTCATATTTCATCCTGCCTTGGGTTTGTTTGCTTATTTTTCTTCCTGCACCTTTTTAAAAAAAAAAAATAGCAGATGTTGATTCATTAATAATTCAGTGATGAAAACTCATAGTAAAAACCAAACACGGCGACACTTGCAGCTGCAGACGGCCAACACGAAACAATTTCATTGAGCTCAGCAGGCACAACACAGGTAAATATCACAGGCTATAGACCAAAAAGTGAAGGCATCACTGGAAAGTTGCAGGGGTTGTAGCTATGAGGACAAGCCTGGAGGCAAGTCAGGAGGTCACTTGGGTTTCCAGGTTGTAGTGGTTGCTCCAACTACCAGGTTGGAACGGTTGCTCCAAGGGAGTTCTAAGACAGGACCGGATGGGCTTCTCAAGTCCTCCAGGGATGTGCAAGCTTTGGTCCACTTGGTTACTCCATTCATTTTTATTATTAGACATTCCTTTTATTTAGTTATTCAAGTATTCACCTTACATTCTTTACATTCATTTGTTCTCCTTAAGATGGGGTCTTACTTGTAGTGCAGGAGCAGTAGAAAGCTTTTTTTCATTGAGCTTTTTAACACTTCAGGGCACAATCCTAACCAACTTTTCAGCACTGACATAGCTGTGCCAATGGGGTGTGCACTGCATCCTGCAGTGGGGATTCAGTCAACGGGGCCACCTCAAGGTAAGGGCATGTTTGTTACTTTGGGTCTGCATTGTGGCTAGATCAGTGCTGGAAAGTTGGTTAGGATTGCCCTGTAGACAGGTGGGAGCAAAGCTCTCTTTCCTGTGGCTGCCATTGTGTTTTTCCTGCAATGTGGCATTTTGAGGGGGAAATAGTGATTGCCTATGGGAGTTTCCATGTTTCTGTTACACCCATCAATTTTTTCCCCATAGTGCCTCTGATGCTGCTGCATCCAAGGCACTGTGGGGGAAAAAAACAAAATGGCAGCTTAGTATTTAGCTTGACAGAATCAAAATGGATGATACAGGATATAAACACTTTGTAGAGTTGGGCTCAAACACCATTTAATAGTGAGGCAAAGGATTCCCACAATGCCTTAGTTTTTGAATTGTTCTTTCGTGTTCTTGAGGTGATTGATGGTTGTTCTTCTAGAGAACCGTTACAATGGGAAGGCAGAGAGACTCACTGGCACCGAAAGCTAGAGAGTGATGAAACCAAATGTTGTTAACTTTGGTCTGTTTTTGTAATCCAAAACAAAATGGCACCAGAGAAGTTTGCAGTTATTTTTATGATATTTGATGTCCCCACCCCACCCCCACCCTCAAATTAATCACATTTATGGTGATTAAAACTCCTGTCTGGTCTTGGGTACAAGGCCACATTTCTTACAAAATTGTTTGGCAAGATGCAGGCATCAGGATCACTGTCTTGCTTTTCTACAGGCAGGCAGGCAGCATCAGACTGAAGTCACAAGGGCCAGTCTTTCTCTACTCTGGTAGGCAAAATCAGCATGAAATCAAAAAGGCCAGCTTCTCTCTTTCAGTTGATCAGCATCAGGATGAGGTCACAACAGCCAGTCTCTCTCTCATTGTGAAGTCACAATGGCCAGCCTCTCTTCTTGAGTTGATTAGCATCAGCATGAGGTCACAATGGCCAGCCTTTCTGCTTCAGTTGACCAGCATCAGCATGAGGTCAATTGCCAGTCTCTCTCCTTCAGGTAGGCAACATCAGCATGAGGTCAGTCTTTCTCTTCTCAAGTAGGCAATATCAGCATGAGGTCACAAAGAACAGCCTCTCTCCTCCCATTGACCAGCATCAATATGAGGTCACAATGGCTAGTCTCTCTTGCTCTGGCAAGCAGGATGAGAATCTGGCATGCAGGATGATAAACCTCTCACTGAAACAGGCAGCATCAGCAATGTGCAGACACTGTTTTTCTCTGTTCCCCCCTCAGTGGGCAGACAGGTGCATGCGGGAAGGGTCAATTTCCTACTCAAATGGTATGTGCAGGAGCATGTGGACACAGTTACTCTTATTGACATGAGCAGCAGCAATGAGAGGGAACAGCAGCCACTGGTGTCTCTCTGATATGGGCAGACATGTGGCTAGAGAAGCGGCAAGGAAGGAGAGGCAGAGCCTTGGCAGGCCAGCATCCCAGACATTCCAGGGTATCTACTGGCAGTGAGCACCCCTGGATTGGCTGATTCCACAGTAAGTTGTGATAATGGATTCAGGCACAGGAGGTTTAGCATCCCAGTCAAGGTGAGAACTTGTAGAACTGCCAGAGGTGGGCCTGGTTTGAGAGATCAACTGGCAGCCTGAAAATGCCAGCCAGGGCTGGCATGACACCAAGATTCAGTGGGACCTCAGCTTTCAGTGTGTGCGCTGCACCAGGCAGATTAAGAGTAGAATTGGTTTCATTAACTCCTGGCACTGTGTGTGCGAGTGTACATGGCCACAAAGCTATAAAATGAACATTCTTCTGCATTTATGCATCATGGCAAGAGGAGCATCTGCCTTTAACCAGTTCTGATGCATTATGCATCTGGATGCATCCCTGGTCCCCCACATATGCAAGTCAGACATAATGACCTCCTGCCTTATAAACTGGAATTAGCATCAATTGTTCATTACTGAGATGTTTAACTGCCAGTGATCAATGTTGTGGGGGCAGCGAAGAAGGAAAGAGCAACAGTGAAATTAGTCAGCATGATTTTCCCAATGCAACCATCAAGCTGCTTGGATTAACTGAAATATTTCATAAAAGCGATGCCACAAGCTGGATCTTTCCATTATGGAAAGTATAATGTTCATTCTCCCAATCTATGTGGTACTGCAACACAATGAAAAAGGTGTAAAAATGAGCATAATTAAACAAGAGGAGAAAAATTCTTTTTACTTTATTAAACTTGGATCTCTGTTTCAGATAAAAGAATGAATTTATGTCTGAGAAGAGAAATCTGGGCCTGCAGTCACACCTAGTAGGCTCATATTCATATCCTCTGAGTGTTTGGGCATTTTTATACTTAAAGGTACTATTTTTCACTTGGCCCAACACAAAGATGAGAAAATTCCTTAAGCTACTTTGCAAGTCTTATCAAAATTTATTGAGTGTCCCTTAAAATTCCTCAGACGTTTCTCTTGAAGAGGAAACTCATAATTTGTTTCAAATTTTGCTATAACTGAAATTTTGATCACAGTTCAAGTTGAGGAGAACAGGGTTATATTGGAAAAGAATGGGAAATGTCAGTGCATTTGATAACATTTTGTCCTGTTTGCCTAGGGAGATTTTGCCTTTGTTTTCTGTGTTTGGAATGAAAGAAATATCTGAGTGAATATCTGAGCGAACCAATGTGGTGGCCATGGCTCTTCATATTCAGCACCTATGTGCTGGTGTCATGGCATGAGAACACAGCAAATGTTACATTTCCTAGCTTTCAGAGTCATCTTTTGCAAGGATACGCCTTATTTTTAGAGGATGCTTGAAGGTGAACCTTTTCATTGTGCTTGCGTTTTGCTCAGAATTATCCTAATTATGCATGCATCGTCTTTGCAAATAATTTGTGCATTAACTGTCACTAAAAGCATCCTTTCCTCACCTCTCCCGGAACAGATGGTGCTTTTCAGATTGAATGGGACAATCAGCTGTCCCTTTGCATTGAAGTCACATATGAAAAATGAGGCTTCTAACACATTCATTCAGGCTGCGAAAGAAAACAAATAAAACCCTCTTGATAATCAGAAGCCGTTTTTGCACTGGATCAACTGTGGTGGGTTCCTGCTATAAATCTCCTCCCTGAGAGGCTTAAAGTTGCACTGTGAAATGTGACTTTGAAGATCAGCTTTACACTTTAGCAGCCTCGCAGGATATTTTCACTGTGTATGTGTGTGTTTTTTTGACAGTTTGTCTATAGCATTCAGTTATTATGTTGGAAAATGTTGCCCCCGCAGCTGCCATTCTAGGGGGGGGTGGGCATTCCTTGCCCTGCCCCATCTTTGCACAAAGCAAGGGAAGGAGAATGCTGACCACTTTTTGGGTGCTACGTGGGGGGGGGGGAACCATTCGCTGGCTCACTGATCCATCCATGTCGGCGTGGTTTGGTTTTTGACCTTTGGCCTTTACTTCAGTGTGGAAGATCTTGGATCAATGTTGGCCAGGTTAAATATTCAGTGGCTTTGATTGCTTGTACCCTTTGGTTTCAACACCCCCACCCATGTGTTAGGGCTTCAGCCAGTTGAATTAAAAAAAAGAAACACATTCACCCTTGTTGCGGGGAGAGGGAATTTTGCTTTGCAGTGGACTCTTTTTTGCAGAGGGAATATCTTGTCATCATTATTGTTGTTGTTTTGTCTTCATCTTTTATCTAGTCATGACAATGCAGCATTGGAAAATGAAACTTACCACTCGATCCTAGTCCTGTGCCAATATAGCCAGACCGTACTGCCTGCACTGTATCCAGCACAGAGTAGGAGGCTGCTGGAGGTCAACCTGGGGCAAGGGGATATTTTTTCCTTTACCCCATGTGACATCCCAGCCTGCCCTATGGCACTACTCAAAACATGTAGGGCTGCCTGGCCTGGGAGCAGGGGTTAGAATATGGCATGTGCTTCTGCTGCCAATCCCTCCCCCCCAGACCTGATCCTCCCCCTGTTTCACCCCCACCTAAATACACCCCCTCTCTACCCTCTTACCACCCTCTCCCACCTCCTATACTGCCCAGCGCAATCCTATCTGTGTAGGCCAGCACAGCTGTGGGATCTGCCACCAGCAGGTTAGCACACGTCCTTGTGCCCAAACTGCCAGCTCTCAAGTCAGTGCAAATGTGTCTTATGGCATGTTTGCGACACTCCAGAGCTAGCACAGGGGGCCTGTGCCAGTGCATGTCAACTTTAGGATTGGGCTGTTAGTTGACTAACTTAAGTCCTGTTAATTTCAGTGGAATGTAGGCTGCAATTCTAAACACACTGACTTGGAAGTAAATCCCATTGAACTCAATCTGACTTTTGAGCAGGCATGTATGGGAGTGTCTTGTGAGTCATGATTAACATCCTTAGGATACAACCCACAATTGTTGTGGCACAGCTACTTTGAAAACCACACCTGCATGTCCGCACTCTCCGCAGCTCAGCAATAGTTTTACCGTCCAAAGCAGATCCACTGCCAGAACTAGCATTCTGGCAGAAGAGTGAGCTTTATGGGGTTGCAAATGCCATTCTAGAAGTGTGTGTGGCCATGTGCTTCTGGGTTGCCTCCACAGACAGTGGGGAGGATCCCGCATGCAGCGTCAGTGAGAAGAGGCCCCACCAATGTTAGTAAGTCAGTGGAATGGCAGAATGGGTGAATGGGGTTATAGGACAATGGGGTATATCAGAGGTGGGAGGGGATGGCACCTGGCTTGAGTGACTTCCATCAGAAGGTATCTCCTAAAGAGCCTCCTGATGTGCGCCCTTTGTCTCCTCAGTTTTGAGCCAGATATTCAGCTGGCACAGGTCCAAGATGATCCGTTGGCAATTGAGGGGCTTATGAAGGGGTAAGAGAAAATATTTTCTATTACCTCTTCCCCCAATCACTTCCCCCCCCCAACCTGGCATGCTCTTCTATGGAAAAGGATCAGATGTTATTTCTTGCCTCAAACTAATCACTATAGCTTTTGTCCACCTGATGAGACGATTATTACTTCATCAAAGAAATGGGGCACAATCCCTCTCCCCATGTAGCCCCATTGAGGGTGTGTGGAAACCTCATTGAGAAACGTTGCTCATCTCTTCCTGTGCCCCTCAGACTGTGTCGAATGCTTTGCCTGAACATGAATGCCAAATTCATTTTGAAATTTTGCTTCAGGTAAAAGTCAGTGGCAACAAAGGAATGTGAAGAGCACTCCCCCCAGCCCCAATACGTTGTGTTATTCTTACCTAAACTCTCTTTGCTGCCGTCAAAATTCCTCGGATGTTGCACCCAAGCAAAAGCCTTCACATTTCAGAAACTGTCAAAATGTCAGTTGAGGCAAATTTGGTTAGTAGTCTATGAAGGAGAACAAGAGTACAACACTGTACTCAAGAGTTATACTTACTGCTTTGCATGACCGTGAAAATAGTTATTTCCTTTCATTTCAGGAGAAATATGTCACGTACAAAAACTCACTTTTTGCAGTCCAGGAGATCAGGAGACAAAGACCCTAATTCTACATTTTCTACATTCTATATTGATCGTACAATCAATTTCTGTTCCTTGACACAATGGCCATGATGCTTAAAGGCAAGCCTAGCAGTGTGAGTAGTTCTCTATGTGGAATCATCCATGTATATAAAAATGAATGTCTTGACTGAGTCATCAATGCCCAGTCCAAACCACTGGACCTAGAAACATGAAATTCAGGGAGTATATTCCTTCCATGATGTAAGGACCCACTAAGAAGGAATTTTTTTTTGAAATTTGACCCTGAAGGGAGTGAAAAGGGGTAAAATGCATTTTCACAGATTCCCCAATATCTCTTAGGCCGGGTGAAATATCAACTTGGCTTTTGCTTACACCCATACAAAAGCTTAAAAACACAATTCAGGATTTTGCCCTAATCAACCCCTAAAGGGGCAAATCAGAATTTGGGGGTGAATTATAGAACCCTATTACTTAGGCCTGGCTGGCTTTCCCCCCCGTGCTACTGCCTGAGAAAGGCCTGTGGCCTACATGGGAACTGAGGTGAAGCTGTCCCTTTTAACTTAACCCTTTTAAAGTCGGTATGGCAAGGAGTAGGAACAGTAAAATAACAGTCATTTTAGTGTTTACTCTAGTGCAGTGGTTCTCACACATTTAGCACTGGGACCCACTTTTTAGAATCTGTCAGGACCCACCGGAAGTGATGACAGGACCAGAAGTGACATCATCAAGCAGGAACATTTTTCACAATCCTAGGCTGCAATCCTACCTACGCTTACTGAGGAGTAAGTCCCATTTACTATCATTGTTAAAAGAATCTACATAGTAGCTTGTTAAAAGTACAGGTCAAAGTTATTTGCTTAATATTATCCTAGATATTATAGATAGAGAAAATGATGTGTATTTAGTTATTATGATATTAACTGCTGTAAGGATTTTATATGCTAGATACTGGAAAGTTATTAAAATTCCAACTAAAGAGGAATTAATAGAGAAAATAATGAATGTGGCGGAAATGGATAGGCTTACAGTGACTTTGGATCAACAGCGTAAACCAACACAGATAGAGCATGGAGATCATTTTATGCTTGGTTGAAAATGGAGTTGTAGATGTATAAGATAGGGCATTTAGATGAATATATTGTATTCATGATATATTATATGATATGATAGATATGATATGATAGATAAATGATAATAAGAGGCTAAGCTAGAAGAAAAACAAGATTAGAAGATATGTATTGATTGATTAGATACGTATATTGATATACGATTGCCTGCACCTTCCAACAGGGGTGTGTGTGTGTGTCTGTGTGTGTGTGTGTGTGTGCGCGCGCGCGCACGTGTGTGTGTTGTGTATTGAGTTTGTGTTTGTTATGTGTTTGTTTATATTTGTTGTTTGTTTTATTTTGGAAAATAATAAAAAATTAAAAAAAAAAGTACAGGTCTGGAGCATTTCCCCAAATGCAGTCACATACCATAATAGCATCGTCTAATAGATTAAAAATTAAATATGGAAATGAATGGGGACCCACCTGAAATGGGTTCGCAACCCACCTAGTGGGTCCCGACCCACAGTTTGAGAAACACTGCTCTAGTGGACTGTAAAATGAAGTGTATTTCTGGCTCAATATGAAGTTCTGCTACCCCAAGATTTTGACAAGCCTTTTTCCTGAAAACATGTGCTATCAGCAGCCCTTGCTCTACTTATCCCTGTGTTGCAGTGAGTGGAGAGTTAGGGAGGATACTGGCTCAAGAATTTTGTGCTGCAGTCTTGCTTCCCTTACAGGAGGCAATGCTTATTCCTGTATTCCAGTGAGAGGAGAGTTAGGGAGGGGCACTGGCTTGAGAGTTGACACTCTACTTAAATGTTTGAAGGGACAGAAATGTACAGGTCTGTGGACTTGGTGGTGCAAACTGATGACATGGTTCACTACCTCATGAGGTTCCTCAACTCTCTCACCCTCCTGGCTTCCCAACCCACAAGCTTCTCTTCAAAGCGGGGGCTCTAGTAATGTTGCTTCAGAACCTCAACCCACCCAACCTCTAGTAATGTTGCTTCAGAACCTCAACCCACCCAAACTCTGCAGTGGCAACAAACTGTGAGTGAAGGACCTTCAAAGGAATGTTATCGAGACCATAGTGTTCATTGGCTGTGATGAGGGGGGAGTCAGTGTTCATACCACATGTACCATTCACACAATCAAAGTACCTCTTTGAGTTCAAGAGGCTGCAGTTACCCCTTAAGGTCTGCTTTTCTACAACCATCAATAAGTTGCTGAAGGTGGCAGTTGCTGAAGGTGACAGGGATTAACTTGAGGGAAGTCTGCTTCTCGCATGGGCAGTTCTACATGGCCTACACGAGCTCACCCAGTAACCTGTTGATCCAAGCACCTGAGGGGAGAACCACCAATGTGGTCAACAAAGTGGTCTTTAAGAAGAGAATCAAAGGTTGTAGGTGTTTTTCATGATTTTTTTCTTTCATTACAATCTTCTCTTGTTATTTCTTCATCAAATGTTATATTTCAAAATTCACTTCATCATTTTTCTGCATCAACACGCTTCGTTTTGTTCAAACTGTGCATACTTTTTTTTCCTAATTTACTTTCTTTTACTTTTGCAAATACCTTTATGAAGCACGGGTACTATGCTACTATAACACAAAGCCTATTCAAAATACAAAAATAACAATTTAATAAACCAAAAAAAAATGGATGGAACCATCTTTCAATAATTACAGGCTGTTGCCTGACATGAGGTAGTTTTTGCTAAATTTCATTTGTTCATCGCGATCAAAAGAAAGTTAATTCGAGGAGTCAACATGGATTTTAAGTTAAATACCGTAACGAAGCACGGGTATCATGCTAGTAAAATACGTTACTTCTTTTTTGAAACACACAAGCGTGCACACAAGTGTCCACCCTGTATACATGGGGGTTCCATTTCAGTTTCCCCCTCCCCCCACAGAGATGGGAACAGTGGATACAGGAGAACTCTATATAAAGCACTGTACAATATGCTGCTCATGCCCATACCTTTGTTTTTCTTTATTCTTAATTTCTTGCTTAACACAGGAACATGACATGCAGACGGAGAGTACAAGCCTGCACACCAGAGGGAGGAGACTAATTGTACATTAACAGGAAGTAGGAAAATTAGCGTTCTGGCTGTGTTGCTCTAGTGTGCAGGCTACCTGCCTGCATGTCCTGTTCCTCAGCTAAGCAAGAAACTCTTCCTGTGTTAAGCAAGAAAACACATGCTTCCACAACATAAAGGAAAACGAAGATAATGGGTGCAGATAGATAACGAAGATAACGAAGGCATGGGGTGTGTGCTGTTAACCATGGATAAGTGAAACTGTGGATACTGGATCTGCCGATATGGGGGTATGCCAGTGTGTGTGAATGCAAACTTTTTGTGATATCCTAGGCTTGCCCCAGAGTGAGCCCATGCTGGCAAGTTTTTTAAATCTTAGACATAGACAGTAAAATTATCTAAAGGAACATTCAGACATATTATTTCTCCCATCCGCATTCTCAGGTGGTACAGTCTTTGGGCATCTGAACTATTGGGCCTGAATGAAACGGATTCATGTAAACAGGATGAGATTGAGCTTCCAGTAGCTCACAAACACACACACAGATTCAGTATTCAGATTGATAGTCGCAAAGTCAAAGACTTACAGGCAATTTTAGCTGAAGGGTAGGAAACAAATGCTCCACAGCAAGCATACAGTGGCTCTAGTTTCTGGGCAGTAACAGCCCAGGCTTCTGGTACCAGTTGCTGCTTTGATGGATGGCATTTTGCAGCCACAATGGCACCAAGGAGAATAGATTCTTCCCGGTGATGGAGGCAAACAGCATAACAAGGCGCTGCACAGGAATTCATTCCCCATATTTTCCCTACAAGACGGATTATGTTCTATGATGTTATGTGAGCATATCCCAAACTGTAGCGTGATGGTAGATTTGGAAGTGCAAGAGCTCATCATGAACCTCCTATGGCCATAAGCCCATCGCCACATCGCACTAAGGTTACGCAACAACATCAACTTTTGTTTTCTTCACTAGAGTGTTGAAACTGTTTATACTTCATGTCAAATGTGCCTGGTTCCAGCTCAAACTCTTGGAATAGGTTGCTATAGTTCAAAACAAATAGAACTAGAAACATGGAATTTAAAATCCCAATTAAATATAAAAGCTATGTTAGCGTTGCCAGCCTATGCATGTTTATTCAGAAGTAAGTCCTGCTATGTTCAATGGGTCTTACTCCAAGGTAAATTTGCATAGGATTGTGGCCTTCATGTAACATGAACTACATATTGTCTCTCTAGAAGCCCTTGGGAAATGCAACAATCTAGACCAGTGGTCCCAAAACTGAGGGTCTGTGGCCCACCAGTGGATCACAACCCAATTTTGGTGAGTCATGAAACGGACAAGGCAGATTAGGCTATATGCATCAAGGATTAAACAACCTGCTACTTATGGGGAGCACTGCTGCTCAGTCATCATTATAGCTGTAGAAGCTTGAGTGGCTGGTAAAGTGAAACTTTTTTTTTTGTGGGACCTGATGCTAAGACGTTTGGGAACCACTGGCCTAGACATTAATGTTGACCTGTATGCAAATTTCTCAGTGCCCAATCCTATCCCCCACCCCCACTGGTGCAGCCACACTGAAAAACCTCACAATGTATCCAGTGGTGGGGAATGGGGTTGGGAGGCTTTGGAGGGGAAAATGAATGTAAATCTCCTTACACCTCCATAAGCCTCCCACTTGGCAATGGGTCTTCTCAGACCTGCACCATCTCTTTAGCGCAAGTGCAAATCTGAGGAGCGCAAGTCTGAGGAGATAAAGTGGCTAGGGAAGCTCCCACAGGCTGTGGGACAGCTACCTGTGAGACAGAGGGAATAACAGGGTCTTGACTACAGCATCAGCCACACCTGTTCTCTGGCTTGAGATGCATATTTGGTGTTTGGAGGGAGCATGATGCCACCATAGTGTACATGCAGTTGTGTCCAATAGGTGCAAGGGCCTCTGGGAATATTATCTTTTCCTTTAGGGGAGGGGGGGCAAGTGCCGCGGTGGAACTCTGCAGAGGATCAGCCTCTTGTGGCAGAGATGCAGTCCTGAAACACAAAGAGAGATTGAGCACACCTTGAAGGTTCATGAAAATCAACAATTGCTCTTGCTATTGGCATGACTGGCTTCATTGATTTGCTTTGGAAATGTATGCAGTTACTTCATCAAAATGCAGAATATTTAGGGTTTTTTGAGCTGAAAATTTCTCAGCGTCTTGAAATATTGGTTTACTCTATTGGGAATTTGAGCATTTTCTAATCTCAATTGAGCAGAAACCAGCTGTAGATATTTTCTGGCTCATTTTGAGAGTGCCTTTGGCACAGAAATGATAATTAATTAAAATAAATATGTGGCCAAATTTACACAAATCTCAATAAGACATGTTATTCTTTATGGCAAAGATGAAGTGAGGCAATATTTTCCATTGAACCAGCTGTTATTTCACTCATTCCTGCATTTATATTTTCACCATTCCTCTGACATGAATTAGTGAAGGTACAGCCCCACCAACCCCTTTTCTTGTTCCTTCTGACTATTAATGAATGGACAAACATGTTGCAAGTTCATTCATGAACTACAACCAGTTGTGAAAGTATACAAGTATAAAATAGCCAAGTAGACGTGGTCCTGATGCAGTTACTGAACTTTCTAAACACTAGGGATGCAAGCAATTTCTGTGTTCTTTGATGCCCAAAGTATGAATTGCACATTCATATTTATGGATAAGTGTCTTGAATAAACTTGTTGGTTTCTGAACAAAAAATGAAAATGATGGCATATAGGAAAAATAAGCCAATTGCACAGACTGTGAAAGAGGTTTCAATTAAACTGAGCCATTTTATTAAAAGCCAATTGAAATAAAAAAGAAAAAAAAACCTTTAAAAGGCAAATCCTGGAACTCATCCATATGAAGTGCAGGCAACTAAAACAGCAAATGGCAGTCTGTTCCCCAAAATGGGCACTCACACACCCTGATTCAAAACTACAGCCCCTGAGCTGTAACTGAACCCTAACTCTGAAGGGTTGAGCAGTGGCGAACCTTTCCAGCCCTGTGCCCCAGGGCAAAGGTCCATAATGGTGCCCCCCATGGGATGTTGCCCCCCTGCATGCAAATCGAACCCCCCCACACTTACCTGGAACTCACAGAGCTTTGCAGAACTCCAGGACGTGTCAGTGAAGCCTCTCTGAGGTTCCCTGATGCTTTAAACTGTGCTTCTGGAAATCCAGAAGCACAGCTTCTGACTCCTCAGAGAGGCTTCCGCGGGGTCCTAAAGGTGTGCGAGGCTCTGCGCCCAGGGCATTTGCCCCATAGAATGAATGGGAGTCCGCTACTCTGGTTGAGGGAGCTGGTCTGCACTAACTCCCCCATGTTGGAAAGCCTTTAAGGTAGCCTTTGCCATTAAGCCAGAGCTCAATGGCCATCCTGCCCAAGCAGGCAAGCCTCTGAGGAGCAATACTGGCTCACCCACCAGCTTTTGCTTACCTCAAGGTGCACTCAGAAATTTCGCCTCCTTGGCCCACATAAAACCTGCCCAAAGTGACCAGAAAAAGGCAAAACACCTCAACCAAACATTATTATGGGGTGGGGATACTCTGCCTACTAAAGCTAATCAGACAGCAAAAAATTCCTACCCAGCTTCTGAGGGCAACCAGCTAATCTTAGACTGAATAAAGGGAACAGTATGGAGGGGGTGGTCAGAAACCAGAGCCAGGCTGAAGAGAAATTCTCAAAATGGTGACTGATGGTCAGCTAGACTCTTCCTCAGTAGTCAAGCACCAATCGGCTGCCTGCTAAAACCCACCTCAACCTTGCATGGTGAAGTCAGCTGAGATCCTATCTCCCTTGTTTGGGCCAAATACGCCCCCGACAGTCCTCAGACTTACACTAGCTATGGGGTGAACATTAAAAAAAAATTTTTTTCTTGCTTCCTCTGGGCCAACTAGACACCTCCTATACTATAGCATGTAATGCTTGCCCCACTGCATGTTGTGGGCTGGCAGGTGATGGAATTGGGCTCTGTTCCGCCGTATCCTCAACTCTGTTTCAGGCTGAAAAGTCCGATATGCTCTCAAGTCTGTGCCAGCAAAATAGCCAGTGCACACTTGAGAAGCCCCATTGCAAAAGTTCCCTTCCCCTGAGAAGACTCTCTGTGGCTTCCTGGTGCCCGCTGGACACAGCAATACCCGCTGTGGCACCACTGATCCAATGGGTGCCAGGAAGCTTAGGATTGGGCTGCCCGCTGGTTAGGCAGCATAAATCTTAGCAGCAGTTACTGAGTCAATAATAGCAACTAAGCAAATGTTTTGCAGAGTATTTGAAGTGCAGTTCTGAATACGCTTCAATTTCCCTGGATCAATCACCTTGTGTGCATGCAGTTGTTTGCTTATATTTTCATTTGTACATCTCAGCAAGGATGAGATGTTCACCAAGCACTTCTCTCTAATTATTGGGAAAACAAGCCACTGCTATGTTACGCAGTTGAAATTTTGGATGCGTTAAGGAAGTCTCTTTGGAATGGAAAGCGCCTTCTTGGAGAACATTGCAAGGCCTTGTTTGCAAAGATTGTTGCTCCCATGTCAACAATATTTATTATAGATCAATGCATAATTCAAAGCAATTAATCTGTTTGAACAGTTTCATTCTGTTTTAATGCTTATGCGCGAGCCGCTATATTTAGCTTTTTTCAGCCTTCTGTGTGCCTGGAGCAACTTGCCAGTTTATGGCAATGATGTTCAAACTTTTTGCCTTCTGGGCAAACTTTCCACATTGACTTATCTGCGTGGTCTTGCATCACTCTCTCATCTTCCCAGCCAGAGATGGATTCTTTAAGCAGTAGTGGTGCAGGCACAACCTAAAAATGTTATTCAGGACCATACAGCTCTTAGAACCACTGCTTGCTATGTATGTAGCAGCAGAACATGGTTATAGCAGAAATCTGTAAGCCCATTTTGGATGATTTGATATTCAAGCTACCCCCACACAATTAGGGGTGGGACTGAACATGTTGTGCTCCCTGTCATAAGAACATAAGAACAGCCACATTGGATCAGGCCATAGGTCCATCTAGTCCAACTTCCTGTATCTCACAGCAGCCCACCAAATGCGCCAGGGAGCACACCAGATAACAAGAGGCCTGCATCCTGGTGCCCTCCCTTGCATCTGGCATTCTGACATAGCCCATTTCTAAAATCAGGAGGTTGTACATGCACATCATGGCTTGTAACCCATGGTGGATTTTTCCTCCAGAAATTTGTCCAATCCCCTTTTAAAGGCATCTAGGCCAGATGCCATCACCACATCCTGTGGCAAGGAGTTCCACAGACCAACCACACGCTGAGTAAAGAAATATTTTCTTTTGTCTGTCCTAACTCTCCCAACACTCAATTTTAGTGGACGTCCCCTGGTTCTGGTGTTATGTCCCCTGGTTCTGGTGTCTCAATACAGGTGGTGCATCGCTTAGTAACAGGGATGCAAACTAGCACCCCCATCATCAAGCAAGGCTTGACACTATACAAAGCCCCTGAAGACAAAGGGGAGTTGTGCTCACCTCCGGAGGTTTGTAATGCCTGAATCATGTGAGAGACGCAACTTCCAGTTTCTTGAGGAAACCAGAAGTCATGTCTCTTATGTGATTTGGGCATTCTGAGCCTCACAGAGATGTGCATTGCCTCTGTAAGTCTCAGAAAAGCCTCTGGAGGCTGGGTGTCGCATATGCAGCCTGTTGCTGGTTAGAGTGTCGCAAAGCGGTGCTCACCTGTATATCATTCCAATTTCTTAATCATGTGGGGAAGGTGTTTCATTTGAACCACCAGCTCACACACAATCTAAATACGTAGATACTCAGGTATAGTACGTGAAATTTTTGCCAAGTAAACAAGCTCCAATTCTCACTTGCCTTATCTCCGGGTCAATCAGAGGGCAGAGTCTTTCAACTCTGAACAGGTTCTTTCTCCCCTAAGCTTAGGCAGGCAGCTGGTTAGTTGCTATAGTTACTTTCCTGGGACATTTCAGCCAAAGTTAACCTTTTATTCCCCTCCGTTCACTTTTGCTGCTGCAACCTGATTCCCTTTTGCAAAGGCTTTGCATTTGGCAGAGGTCTTTTTTTCAACACCAGGATGGGATCCCCTTTCCATTTGAAGCAACAGTTCAATGCAGCATTACTTAAGAATAACACCAATGGAAAGCAGTGGGTCTACTTCTGAGTAAAAAGGATTGCAAATATATGCAGCTGCATCTCTCTGCTGTGAATTGAATTGCACACTCTCAGTTATGTGTTATGGGTTGTATGTTAAGCTTCTGGCTTAACACACCAGACACCTTAAAGGTGGATTTGATTCATGGTTCTCCTGCAGTGGTTCCCAACCTTTTTCACTTGCATATTCCTTGGCAATAATAAATTGTACCCTTCATATTAGCAAAATGTTTGTAGTAATACAAGCCCTCATCTCCTCTCTATGAAAACCCAGACTTCATGTATTCATCACAGTGTTTTCTCTTTTTATCTCTTTGAGGAACAGAAGACTCTGCCTTTGCACTGTTTTGCACCAGAAGTGTGCTGAGAAATTCTGGGTGATTGATCACTTTCCATATTAAGTTTCAGCTTTTTTACTGTGCTGGTTTTCAATCACTGGTTCATACATGAATTGTTGACCAAAAACTAGCTGTTGGTGGGGCTTTCAAAGCCAACTAGCTACTTCCCTTCCTGCCTTGCTGGTCCTTGCAAGGTATTCTGGACCATGACCTGCCTTTTTCTACCATTATTCCATTCTTTTTCAAGTACCCCTAAAGGTCCTGTTGAGTGTCCCTGGGAGTACATGAATACCAGGTTGGGAACCACTGATTTACTGGTATGTTGTTTACAGTGCACTTATTCTGATAGTGTTTACAAAAAGGTGATGAAGAGCAGAATTTAAAAAGAATAAAAATGTATCTTTTTACTATGTTTTTAATAAATTAGAGGCTACAGTTCTTAGGTAACAATTAGTGGTAGGTTATTTTTCAGGATCTGGCCTGGGGTAAAATCAGACAAAACTATAGTCAGACACCCCCCTAAGTTTAACCCCCGACTTATCCGAGGGTCATAGAAAATTCCATGATTGTTGGCTCAAGACCTGTCCTCGACTTATCTGTGAGGTCGACTTATGGACGAGTGTCTGCGATAATACTTGAGTGGCATTTAACCTGTGTTAAATTAAAGGAAGGAAGCAAGAGGGTGGAGTCTGGATGAAACTATCATGTGATTAGGATACTGCCCAGGTGGGCCCAGAGGTTGAACCTGGGACCTACTGCATGCAAAGCATGTGCTCCATCACTGAGCTATGACACCTCTCCTTTTAGAAGTCACTAACCAAAAGGGGGGAAAAAAAAACCACATAAATATTATCAGCTAGCCCCCCTCTTTCATGTGTGGCAGCCATCATTAAAATAACTAAATGATATGTTGGACTACCTCAGTGATCTTCAGTCAGTGGCTTCCATATCAACTCAAATGATTAGACTGCAAACAAGAAAGAAGTTTCTCTAATTTTGCTTTGATGTCTGCCAAAGTCAGGTAGCTGAAAAATTATGCTGTGTTCTTTCTGCTTTATGCATCCTGCTAATGGAGAAAGTTCTAGAATCAAAACTTTATTGGCACTGCTGTTAAGACAGCAAGAGATGGGAAGGAACACAGGTCACTCTTCCAGAATAATAAGGTGCTTGCAGCTCAGGAAAACTTGTTCATCCTTAGTAATGTGGGATAGTTAGAAAAGGTAGTGTGCACAGGGTTGAAATATGCAAAAATACTATAATTGGTGATAGAGATCCTTCTTTTTGGAACCAACTACCCCAATAAAACACTGATCAATACAACAATAATAATACTGGTATTTATATACTGCCTTTCTGGTCATCGGATTACTCCTCTGACTTTATTCAAGGCGGTTCACATAGGCAGGCTGTCTCTAAACCCCTGAGGGGATTTTTACAATAACAGAAAGGTTCTATCTTTCAAGAACCGCACAACATTTCAGATGGATCTTTCACGGTCTGGTCTCACTTCTGGCCACCAGTTGCCCCCCACACTGGCTGACAAGCAGCTCCTTCATCTCTCACTTGAAGGTTAGCCAAGACACTTCTTTGCTCACACCAAAGAGCAGGTGGAATAACTCAGATCGTCAGCTGCTTCAAGGTCTTGCCATTCACGGAGCTGCCGGTGGCCTCAAACTGGCGACCTTCAGATGTTATCTTTGGGCTAACAGAGGCTCTATCCGCTAGACCAGACCTCCTGCCTGGAGGCAACAGACCAGACAATAACAATTTAATTTTTAAAAACCAAGAAAATAAAATAGCAATAATAATTTACTTACCCAATCAAATTATCTCACAGCAGCAACCAGTTAAACATTAAAAGCAGCTGATCGGGTTCTCCTTGACCTGGACCTATTATAAATGCATCCAGGTCAGGCCTGGGAATGTTCCTGAGCAACAGTGTTGATTAGGTCTTGACTGATTAGCTCAGGGGTGTCAGCATAAGGCCTGCGGGTCAAACATGGCCCCAGAAGCCATTTATCCAGCACCCATTATAATTGTGCTCTCTCAGCATGATAATTGGGCTCTCTCATATCTTGAAAATATGAACAAGGTTTGCACATTCTCTCTTCTGTCATTTGCAGCTAATGAGTCTGTATGTGAGAACAAAGTGCTTATTTCTGGCCATCATCTGCTTAATGATGTTACTTCTGGCCCTCAGCAGGCAACATGAATGCTTTGGACCTCTGTATGAAATAACTTTGACATCCTTGCGCTAGCTCACTTCCCTCTTAACACATCTGCCTTCAGAAGTCTATCTTGTCACCTTCCTGTAACCAGCACCCTCTGGGCAGATGCTTCAGCTTTGCCTGGCCATTCAGTTTGGAACTGCTTTCAGTACAATATTTTTGAATATCCGATAAAGGCTCCTGGACATCCCTGACAAGGCCAGTGCCCCACCACCAATCCTGCAGATACTTATATTAGGCTGTGCTTTGACAGCACATAGCATAGGGCTGACATTCAATTAGAACCCTACCCCCTCCTCCCACACACACACACACACACTCACTTTGAATGGCAATACTTTGCAGGCAAGAGAGATGGTTAGCAACACACAGATTAGAATTTCAGTTTATGGCAGGCCTCAGCCAAAATAAATATCACTTGTGGGATGCATGGATCTACTTTCCCTGAGGCTAGAAACAGGTCTGAACACTGCTGGGACAACTGGATATTTGTTGTCTTTTCCTCTGCCAACTATTCTCAGTGATAAATGTACTTTGCATTTGCAAATAAGTGCTGTGCACTTCATTAGCTTAAATAGGTTTTCATTAGCTAAATTAAGTGTTTGTTGGATATGGTTTCCAGATTTAAATGCACAATAATGTTCTCTGTGAAGAGCAAGTTAGGAGTTTTTTAAATTGTTTTAATTTCCTTTAAGAATTTTAAATACCGTATTTATGCCCTTGGTGATAGTAGCCTGTGCATCAGCAGCTTGGTGAGGAAATGGGCCCACTGTGAGATTCAGGAAGATCTTGCATCAGCCACATGCATTAAATTATCCCTGGCACAGTGGCTGCATTTCTGGTTCAAGACCAGAACCCCCAATGCAAAATGGATGCCATCTGCATCATTTGCACCTGAGATGGGAAAGGACCTTTCTAGGCTGAAATTACGGAAATAACATTAATTTCCTAACAGGAATTCTTGGGCTGGGATTTCTACTTCCAGTTCCCATCAGGAAAGAATGCTGCCATGTTCTTCAACACCAAAGGTGTTTGCTTTGGGGGAAGAGGGATGGGGAGGTGACAATGATACCAGAGATGCGCACTTGTCACATCGCCCCACCCCTGTCAAATCGTCCCATCGACCTGCCGTCAGCCTCCCCGTTAGGTGGCAGCAGGACACTGAACAGACTCCCTTAGGACATACTTTTGATACCCTGCCCCTTTCAGAACCACTTTTGCAGACACACTTATGATACGATGCAATGCCAGGAGAGTTTATCAGCAAGGTGAATACATGCCTGCAAAAGGACAAAGACTTCTCATCGTCATGCTCGGCCTGGCTATTGAGAGTATCTCCTTCTTTCTACAGGTGCACTGTTTTGACAGGAAACCCACACAGCTGAGGAATTTTACTGCCTTTCCAGGTAAGTCAGGTGGGGATTGGATCACTGGCATCGCTAGGGGGGTGTGGGGGGTGCGGGCCACACCGGGTGACACGCCGGGTGGGTGAAGTGCCCTGGGGAGGATGCGCTAGCTTCATGGGGTTATGTGCTATCCTGTCATGCCATACACCACTGGATGTGGAATGGCCAGAGGAGTGCAGTGCAAAAACAGAATTGAAATAGCTCCTTTCCTTCAAAAGTTATGGCCAAAAAACCGGAAGGAAAAAATGCATGGAGCCCTATGGAAAGTGAAAGTGAGCTGTAGTGCGTGTTTACTCATGAGTAGGTATACTTGCCATAGTCAGTTGGAAAGGGAGGCCGAGAGGAATCCAAAGACATCAGAATGGTCCCGATCCAATGAATGCAGCCAAAAAAACAACACCTGAGAAACTCCCCCCTTCCAGTTGTCTAAGCCTGAAACGAAGCCACGTGGTCATGTTTACTCACAAGTAGGGGGACTTGCCTTAGTCAAGGCAGGCTGAGAGGGAGGCTGAGAGGCTCCAAGGATGTCGGAATGGTCCTGATCCAATGAATGCAGCCACCAAAAACATGGAGAAGTAGGTCCCCCCTCCCAATTGCGAGTCTATGGAGCTCTAAGGAAAGTGAAGCATCCTCACATCACGTTTAGGCAGACATGCCTTGGCTGGTGGTCAGGTCAGGCAAAGGAGAATGGGAGGACACCAGAATGGTCCTGATCCATGGGGCTGGAGTGCAATAAATGCTCTAGAAGGCAGCCTTCCCCCCCCCCTAAAAAAGACAAAAAACAGGCTTGAACTGGTAAGGGAAAGTTTTCTATTTTGCACTTGCAAAGCCAGGTGGGTCTTTATCTTGATGTGCTTGAAATAGAAGAACTTTAAACTGGGCACTGGGGAGGGCTGGAAATCTCACTGGTTCTTTTTGGGGCTTGTTATTGCAGGCAGACTACAGAGTAAGGTCCTTTGACCACTATGGGACTTACTTCAGAGTAGACATGCATAGGATTGGGCTCACAGGCTGCAATCCTACCCACACTTTCCTGAGAGTCAGCCCCATTGACCACAATAGGACTTACTTCAGAGTAGATTCACTTGGTGGAACAGGACTCGCTCCCCCTTATTTAATTATTTTAATTTAATTATTTATAATTATTTATTTTAGTTTGCTTGATGATGTCACTTCTGGCGATGACATCACTTCCATTGGGTCCTGGACAGATTGTCATTCTAAAAAGTGGGTCCCGGTGCTAAAAGTTTGAGAACTGCTGCAATAAGGTATTAGTAAGTTGACACGGGTGTGTGTGTGTGTGTGTGTGTGTGTGTGTGTGTGTGTGTGAGAGAGAGAGAGAGAGAGAGAGAGAGATTCTACAAGTTTTCAAAATCACTAAAATCAGAATTTGGAGGAATAATACCATCATATTATATATCAATCAATGTGTAATTTCATGCAGAATGCAATGAAACAAACCACATTGAAATATCTGTGTTCTAACAAAAGGAATAGCCAAAAAAACCGCAAGGGTGGGGCGATGGTACATCACCACGCCCACCTGGGGCGTTGCCCCACCCACTACATGGGGTGACACGCAGGCCTCCTGCACCAGGTGACGCAAATCCTAGTGACGCCACTGGATTGGATGTCTGTTCTATGCTCAAGCAGGGTGAGTAAGAGGAATTGCTGCCATGGGGGTCTCATGATCTTTCAACCCACTTCCTTCCCTCTTCCTCCTCTTCATCTTTAGGAAAGCCCTCATTCTCTCTCTTATAGCTAGAAGTGGGAGAAAACAGTATAATGAAATAAAAAACACATAACAATTTCTGCGCTTCTCATTTTGTAAAAAACACACAAACCCCCCTGTAATCTATAAAAAAATAAAATTGTTCTATTTGGTTTTTATTTATTATTTAATGGGGTGCATGGGTAATTACTGTGGCTTCATTTGCTGACACTATACCACTTGTATCACCTACCTAGTATACTGTTTAAACCAGTACACTTTTAAAGCAATTAAAATTTATAATTATAATGTAGGTTTTGAATAAAAACACGTAAGACCACTTTCTGCTCCTCTGAAAAACACCTTTGGAAAACAATGAAATCCTTAAAAGAATAAAACCACTTTCTCCCACCTCTACTTATAGCTGGTCCAGGCTGTCCACGTATCCCTGCCCCAGTCCAAGAAGCCTTTAAAATTCCAAGACTTTTTGCACTTTTCTTCTCTATCCTCTCTCTGCTTCTGGGAGTTTTCCTTTTCCATGGCAGCCTCCCCTCCTTTCTCCTCAACTATGGCAGCACTTCCTAGTTTGTCAGAGCCTCCAGTCCCATCTTGCGAGGCTTTATATTCCTTTCCTTCCATGAATATGTGATCCTGGTGAGTGCGGGATTGGTGTTTCCGTTGAGGATCTCTTGTTGACCATTGCAGCATCCCATGTTCAAGCCTTTCTGAGTGGTCACATCCTCACAAAAACTCAAGTCTATGTAAGTAGGCCCATGTTTGTCTTGATTTTGCTCACCAGCCTTCAGACACAGTGATGGAAGGTGACAGAATAACCAGGGTAATATGCCATTGGGGCAAAAGCTTAAAAGCCACACTGCTAAAGCATAAAGGCATACAGAATAGAAAGGCTGTTTTTATTTAGAAAAATCATAGTTAGTGTAATGGAAGATCAGAAGATCATCAGGTGGATGATGTGGTGTTGATAGCGATTCCCTGTTTTGACAGCTGGTTGACAGCTCTGGGAAGGGCAGGGCTGGCTCCACAGCTGTAATCAATCAAGGCCAATGGAGACCTGGTTGGACACCTGAGCTTCATTTGACCTTGATGGGACCGGAGCTAACGAGGTAGCTCACAGCTGAGCTGCATTTGGTCTTAACAAGGGACTGCAGGATAAAAGGCAGCTTCGGAAGGAGCAAAGGGCTGACCAGAGTGGGACGCTGACTAGAGGGAGGACCCTGACCCAGAGGGACACCCGGATGGACTCACACTGGGAGAAAGGGACTGCCAGAACTCTGCTGGAGGACACACAGAGGAGAGGACTGCCAGGACCCTGCTGGAGGAGACACTCTTCTGGAGAATATAATAATAATATAATATACAGTATTTATATACCGCCTTTCTTGGTCTTTATTCAAGACTTTATTCAAGGCGGTTTACACAGGCAGGCTTATTAAATCCACGCAGGAATTTTTACAAATTGAAAGAAGGTTCTCTCTTTCAAGAACCACCACATTCAAGATGTTACACTCCGATCTGGTTTAACATTCTGGCCTCCATCCTCCCACGCTCCGAGCAGATGGAACAGCTCAGCTGCAGCTTGCCAGCTGCTTCAAGGTCGCACGGTGCCGATGGCCTCGAACTGGCGACCTTGTGGATGTTAATCTTCAGGCAAATGGAGGCTCTACCCTCTAGACCAGACCTCCTGCCCATATAGAGAAGATAGAGGAAGGGACTGCTGAGACTCTGCTGGATACACACTCTGCTGCATTGGACTGCTACTGGGAATACTGGACTGGGAAGATTGGACTGCTTTGGAGATTGAGCTGTGGACTTGGACTGGAGGCATCAAACCTTTACCCACTGAGTTAAGTGGAGTTTTGTGGAGGGAAAGCCTCTGGACAAGAGGAATTGCAGGCAGTGTCTGTGTTTGTAGCAATAAATTCTTGTTAATTGCTATAGATAAGGAGTTCTGTGTTCATGCCTTTGCACACCACAGCTGTTGTTTCTTGGAAAAGGAGGGTGTTAATTAGCCAAAAAGCGGGCATTAGAAGGGAGTTGGGATATTTGGACAGGACAAATTGGCGAAGTTGGCAGGAGTAGAAAATTAGGATAGGACAGTTAGTCTCACAGAAAAAGCTGCTTGAAAGACTCGTTTTTTTGCTAGTTTCACAGAAGCTGAGACCTTGGGGCTTCAAAGGCTGTGCTATACACTTTGGAATTTGGAAAAGAGAGTCGTATCTAAGGCAAAGATAGATAGGCTTCATCATTGGCAGAAGTACACGACTCGCCAAGGACATCACAATGCTGAGAAAACACATATATGTAACAATTGTAGTAATTAGAAGTAAGTTTTAGTTGCTGGCTTATCAGTTCGCAATGCTTCTTGGCAAACTAATATAGCGTCTAGCTAGCTAACCACAGACACCTGCAAGAGACAAATTTAGAAGACAGTACACATTTTAACTGAATAAACAAGAGCCTTCTTGAGAATCAGAAAACTTCTGCTTTTAGTCTCTTTGTTTGACTTGCAATAGAAATTGAGGCAAACCATAGGGGACCCAAAGTTACTTGAAAAGTTTAAGAGAATCACAAGAAGTTGGCTGAAGCCTTACACTTTAGCAGGTGCTAGGTAACCACACTTCTTAGCAAGGATATACACTACTATACCCCTTAAATGTACTCAAAGTAACTGGTCACAAATATAATTAAGACATAGAGTGCAACTGTTAAAGGACGTTTAAAGGACTTTGCCTCGAAGAGGTTGGCAGAGGGCCACACAGTGTTTTGCTAAAGCCAGGAGAAGGAATGCAGGAGAGATAAGACAGGTGACTCAAGCAAGGCCATCCTAAGAGTCTGAAGGGAATATATGTCAAGAAATGGGTTTGAAGTTCTGCCAAGAGGGAAAGTCCTGGATAAAATAATGTTATAGCATCTCCTGCTGGTTCTTGAAAACTTTGTAATACAATATGTTTAATTGTTTAATTTTACCTTATTTGGAAACCTGTAACTTGAAGCTCACCTATCAAGTGTCTCTAAGGCTGTCTACAGCCTATTAAGAATTAGCCCCATCTATGATGTCAAACTTCAGCCAATGGGAAGTTCTAATCTTCAAACAAAGAACCCAGAACGTTATAAAGAGTCTGGTTAACACTGATATTTGCTCTCAATGCTTTGGACATTAGTCCAATGAGATGCCCGTTGCTGGCAACAAAATAACGCTTGCAAACGATCACCCTTGAGTACTGAGTCTTGCTTTTTAATACCTTGCAACATCAGTGTGTGCTTGTCTGAGCACCCTGATCAAATGTTCATGGAAATCCTTCATAAAGCAAACTATTTCTCAGTAATGTCATGGCTGAGATTCAACAGAAGCAGTTGATTCTTCTCCCTGTGTTTGGTTTAGATGCAAATCAAAGGTAGATTCTGAGTCTGGTGCTATGCCTTGTGGGTACCCTGGGATCATCAGCAATTTGCAGGTAAGGTTCATCGGAAAACACTGGCTGTCCCAATGTTTTCACCTTTACAAGGAGCTGGCTAATTTGTTTTCAGTGGAACAATGCCAGAACCAGCCAGGCATGAAAAGAATTTTAGTCAAGGATAACCCAACAAGGCTTCTGAGGGACCATATTTGTTTACCTGTGACCAAAGGAACATTGCTCATAGCAGACCCCTGGGACTGCTATTTGACAGATTAATCTAGATTATTTATTTTTTAATTAGACACATGAATGTACAGTGTACATTGGAGAAGGCTTTTTGTCTTTGTCTAATTTTTTTAAAATTTCATATCCTAATTCCTGTATAAGTAATTATATTCTGTAAACACATGCAGAGAACCAAGCTACTGAAGAGTAAGTGTGGATGATTGTTTCATCCTGCCAAGTGATATAGAGAATTCTCATTAGCTACAGATGTATGGCAAAATGAGCACCTGTAACTTCCCATTTTTGCTCTTGAAAACTACATTCTATGTGGGGATAACACAGTGCCTTACTTTATTGGCTTTCTTGTATGTCCAATCTATTTTTATGAGAACTCAGCCAGGCTTCAAAGGGGCACATCTATTCTGTATCTTGCAGCCCCATCCTTCTACGCTTGGCTCTCATAATGTTGAAAGGACAAATTCAATGATTCTTAAAAAGAAGCTAAGCGAAATATACCTCCGGTCTTCTATGAAAAGGGACTAGATTAAGGGAGAAGAGCTTCAGATTGGGGGTGAGCTTACAATTATTTTAACCACCAGCATTTCAAAAACACCCAGCAGACACTACAACAATTGGGGGCTTACTTTCTTAATCATATGTGAACCCCCAATTTTAGAGTGCTGGTTTTGTGAATCCCCCAGGAGAAGTGTCACCTAGTACTTTCAGAATACTTGTTCCCCATTTGTCATGAGCTGAGCTTAAAGCTTTTTCCATTCCTGTTTTTGTAAAGTCCTTGAGAATTCACAGTATAGGTTTCCCCCTAAAACAGTGTTTCCCAGACTGTGGTTTGGGACTCACCAGAGGGTCATGAGCCAATTTTGGGTGGGTTGCAAAAAGTTTATGGAACATTTTAAAAAAAACCCTTTGCAAGCACCCTTTCCTGATTTGCAGAAGAAAATCATAAGAACATAAGAACAGCCCCACTGGATCAGGCCATAGGCCCATCTAGTCCAGCTTCCTGTATCTCACAGCGGCCCACCAAATGCCCCAGGGACCACACCAGATAACAAGAGACCTCAACCTGGTGCCCTCCCTTGCATCTGACATAACCCATTTCTAAAAATCAGGAGGTTGCGCATACACATCATGGCTTGTACCCCATAATGGATTTTTCCTCCAGAAACTTGTCCAATCCCCTTTTAAAGGTGTCTAGGCTAGACGCCAGCACCACATCCTGATCCAGCAAACAAATCATTTGTTAGAATGCTAATGCTTCAATATGGCATGAGGTTCAGCCCCAAATTAAAATTCCAATTTTCTCTAGTAACTGGTGTGTCACAGATCACATGTGAACCCAGTTTCAGCTTTTTGTCTGGCCTGGAAGTCCCTAACTGCACATCTTGCTTTCCAATTCAGCCTTCTGGGTACCCCTGAATGACTGTAAAAGTTTGGGGAAACAGTCCTTGAACTCAATTTCTAGGAAGGTCAATTTCTGGGCAGGAGGTCTGGTCTAGAGGGTAGAGCCTCCATTGCCTGAAGATTAACATCCACAAGGTCGCCAGTTCGAGGCCACCGGCACCGTGCGACCTTGAAGCAGCTGGCAAGCTGCAGCTGAGCTGTTCCATCTGCTCAGAGCGTGGGAGGATGGAGGCCAGAATGTTAAACCAGATCGGAGTGTAACACCTTGAATGTGGTGGTTCTTGAAAGAGAGAACCTTCTTTCAATTTGTAAAAATTCCTGCGTGGATTTAATAAGCCTGCCTGTGTAAACCGCCTTGAATAAAGTCTTGAATAAAGACCAAGAAAGGCGGTATATAAATACTGTATATTATAATATTATTATTATTAAGAGTCTTGCAAATGTCTACACACATTCTATATGGAAAGTCTCTAGCCTTGGGAGCACAGGACCCTTATTTTTAATAATAAAATATTTCTTTCTAGATTTTTCTTTTTGTCTAGTGGATCGTGATTGTCATTTTAATAGTTGGTACACTGGTGCTAAAAAGTTTGGGATGCACTACCCTAGAACCATTTAAGTTTAAAGAAAGAGTATGAGAAGGGCAGTTTGGTTCTAAATTTCTTCCCAAATGGCCAACTGAAAGGGGGAGGAGAGCTAAACAACCCCAAAGTGTATCTTCCAAAGGAACCAGGCCAGTTCCTAGTCATTCAGGAAGGGAAGCTGGAGTCAGAGTTGAAACACTGAGTTGAATCACAGAACAAAATCACTGACAACCTAATCCTTACTTGTGTTGGTGCAGCCAGTCTGCATGGCCTGTGCTATATCCAGCACAGATTAGGAGGCAGTTGGAGATCTCCTCCAGGTAACGGTATATTTTTCCACTTACCCCGAGTAACGCCCCAGCCTGCCTTATGTGGCTACATGGATCTCACATTAGTTAGGATTGCACTGTGAACTGTATTGCTGCTGAATGGAACTGCTGAGCTTTTGGAGAGAAAAAGATGGCTACCAAAGTGTTTTTTGTAACTCAACCCAGCTTCAGGAGAAAAATTGTATTGTTGCTCCTTCAGTCCTGCCCTATGTTCTGCCTTATATTTTGACAGAGCTCTAGGTTACCAGATTATAAACAGGACTTGTGGTAGAAAAATGGGAAGATAATGTGCCTCATCCCTTAAGGCCTTGCAGCGATTGAGGCCCTGGCAAACTAGGGCCAGGTGGCAACAGACAAATGACTGTATAGGGCAGGGGTAGGCGACCTTAAACACTCAAAGAGCCATTTGGACCGGAGAAAAGAAAACCTTGGGAGCCACAAAACGTACACATGTAGAATCCCTTTTTACCTGCCCTTAGCATGTGAAAACGGGTGTAGATATATATCTCTGCCAGGATTAAGAGCCCAATCCTAGGTATGTCTACTTTGAAGTAAGTCTCATTCTAGTCAATGGAGCTTACTCCCAGAAAAGTGCCTAGGACTGCAGCCTAAGAGCCCAATCCTATGTATGTCTACTCAGAAGTCCACTTTAGTGAATGGGGCTTACTGTGGATAGGATGGCAGCCTCAGGGCCCAATCCTGTGCCTGTCTACTCAGAAGTCAGTCCCATTAGAGGCAGTGGGGCTTCCTCCCAGGAAAGTGTGGAGAGGACTGCCGCCTCCGAGCCCCTCCTCTGCCTGTCTCCTCAGAAGTCAGTCCCATTAGAGTCAACGGGGCTCACTGCACCCTCACACTTGTCAGCCAGAGTTGCCTGGTGCAGGAGGAAGCCTGCCTGGGAAAGGATGGGGTGAGGGGAGAAGAGGAGCCCTATGGGGAGGGTTGTGCTGGGCTGGGCTGGGCTGGGCGGGGGAGGCTGGGGGGACTCTCGTTCAGTGGCTGCGCTTTCAAGGGGAGGGAGGGAGGCAGGCAGGCGCCGGGCTGGGAGGCGGAACTGAGCGCGGTGGCTGCTTGTTGCGGGAGAAGCCCATCAAAAAGGTGCATAAAAAAGGTGCCAAGCCCTGCTTACATTCGCTCTGCTGTTGTCCCGGTCCCTGGATCGTCTCTTCTCTGCTCCTTCTTGGCGCTCTCTCTGTCAACTGAATGACAGAGAAGCACTCTGTCACCCCCTTTGCCACTTTCACGTGGACTCCGGAGCCGCAGCAGACGGCTGAAAGAGCCGCAGGTTGCCGACCCCTGGTATAGGGCAACATCAGATGCCTCTGGGGCCCAGGCAGAAACCTATGAAATAACCACAACATGAAACTCATTTGATATTTTGTATGAGTAGGAACTTCAAATTTCACTTCAAATTGTGCTTTAGGCACTACAACCATCCCCTGAAATATTACTTATCTACATTCTGTTTCCCTCAGCTTTGCTGACCTGATGAGAAGTTAAACATGTACATGGAGTACAAACATGTACATGGAATAAGCAAAATTCTAATTATGACTTTAGTCATTTCTAGCTGTGTTGTCTCCTACAGTGGAGCTGCTGGGTGGATTCTACAGATATTTGAAAAGAGATATATGGCACAATCCTAACCAACTTCCCAGCACTGACTTAGCCACAATGCAGCCCCCCAAGGTAAGGTAATAAACATGCCCTTACCTTGAGGAGGCCCCCTTGACTGCCTCCCCACTGCAGGATGCAGTGCATACCACATTGGCACAGCTATGTCAGTGCTGGAAAGTTGGTTAGGATTGCACCCATAATACCATACATGTGCAGAACCCCCCTGAATCTTCCTTGAATCTTCTAGGAAGTCATGTGTCTTCCCTTGAAAAGTGTCTGATGTTTCTGCTTTGCAGGAACCTTGACATTTGCTTGAAATTTCTCTTCTTGAAACCCCATTACCTGTTATAATGTAGAAGGTGCATGTGCTCCCCACCGTGAAAAGGAACAGGGGTGAATGTTTCCCTGACCACATGAGATTATTACATGTAACTTGTGGACAATTACATGCTTTGTAAAGGAAGGGTACTTTTTACAGGCTGCTAAAATATCAGGAAGGTGTTTTTCCAGGCTGAATAAACATAGGGAGGAAAATCAGCTCTCCCCTAAATTAAATTTATCATAAGGCGATTGGAGTGTGTTACAGTCCTGAGATTTAAGAACATAATTATGAGCTGCAGCAGACAGTCAAGAACATAAATAAAAATGAGGAGAGTGAGTTCTCTGATCCATACATTTACATGCTAAGTTAACTATCTGTTATATAAAGGATGCTGCTAGCATAGAGTTTTAGTACATTAAACCATGATGCCTTGCTCTTTCCAATGGATTTGTGGGCTATAGAGATCATAATATTCCCAGAAGGCAATACCAAAAATGTAAGAGCAATAAAACAGCCCTTTTGTGAGCCATATAAAATGTACCATTTATTGCAGCAAGCCAGAGATACTAATGAATTTAAAAAACAAATTGCCTCTTCAGCAAGAAGCTGTAGTTTTAAGGAATTTTCTCCACTGGGGTTTGTGTGTTCCATCTATAGCCCCAATAAGAATTTTGAACCAGGCAAGATTTTCCTTCTTCCAATAGTGTTCTAGCATAGCTGAAATAATCATTCAGTGAAAAGAGCTGAAATAAATATTTGCAAACATTCAAGAGCTGAAATTCCCTGATCCAGGGACTCAAATTTAAATAAGAAGCCAGTGCAAGTTTCCCTTCTGAAGAAAATAGCAGTTTCAGCCCCCGCCCCCCCCAATCTGGATGGGGACCACAGTACAGCCCCATTTCTCACATCCCTGATACTTATTAAGACCTTGTATGGCTTCTATTTACATTTAAAACACATACATATAGACTCAAAGCACACTTTTAATGGTTTGATTTTTATACTACAAGTCTTATCTGTACATCCCCCCCCCCCTCTCCCCAGCCTATAGGAGTGCCTGAGCCTGCAGCCAAAGCCTCTGAGAGGAATCTTATCAGGGGGTACAAAGTTTCTTTTGAGCCCCTTCCTAAAGAGAAAGGGGGTGAAATAGAGTAGGGTGTGGCAATGGGGGTGGGCAGAATGGGGGCAAAACAGGCAGGGAAAAGTGGCAATAGCCAGAATAGTCTTTGGAGCCCAGGTGTTAGGCATGCAAGTTATGCAGGATCAAAATCTTGCATAACCAATTGGCCCAGTCTTATGGCTGGCCAATTGGGTGGTGGATCGAAATCCTACTGTCCAATTGGCCCTCTAGATAGTGTTTCAACAGCACCAATCATGGGGAATCTGGGTGGAGCAAAAGGGTATAAAAGCCAGGGGTGTTTGTCTTGTTTTCATTGCCAGGTCCTGTTCTGAAGATGGAATAAATATATTGAGCTCTTATCTCTATGCCTTCCTTTATTTGCATGGACCCACTATATAACACCAGGTCTACCAATCTTTCCAATGTGGAGTTCCGGTCTAACTGCCTGCCCAGCGTTGGCAGCTAGATACAATAATAAAGAAAACCAAACACACTCCAAAGTCTCTCTTAAATCTTTCAAATAGAGAAAATCACTGCAGGAGATTAGTATCATTGTACTTCGGCCCACATTAGAATGGAAAGTGTCCTGTGTGCACCAGAACTGACTTCTGCAGCAGCTGTAGTCCCGCAGCTGTGTCCCTGAGCTTTTTTACTCTCCTTTATGGGAAGCAAATCCACAAGCCAAAGAGCAGGTCAGTTTCCTCTCATATGTGACAGTGTTAAAGAATGCATGCATTCCTGGGCCTGGTGTATATGGCTTGTGGCAGTAGCCACCATGCGCCCATGGTAATGCCCCCAGTTTGGGTGAGATTGGAAAATGGAAGATCCCAGGAAATTTCTGGGTCCCCTCCTTTGACTCCTGGGCCCCTTTCTGACCCTGGGCCTGGGTATAAATTACCCCCTTGACCCCCCTCTCCTAGGCTCTGCCTGCAGCTCACTGTTCAGGTGTTGCTTGTCCTATTCTGCTACTGATTGGTTTTAGCAAATCTTGCATGATCTGGACAACTCATATAGATCCAAGGAAATACATCTGAATAAACAACTATATGTTAGCCTCATGTCCTGTTCCCCCAACCCCTCGCTAATAAATTTGCACGGAGGAGTTACTGAGGTGGGTACCACCCAGTGTGACACTAACTGGATGAACTCACTCGTTCTGAAAATTTTGGGGTGACATAATTATGTAATCACATCGTCCTGACCTTCTGTGCTATCACATTGGCTTTAATGTGAAAATCCACCTCTGGACTGCTTCTGTTCAGTGATCTTTTGGCCTCCTCCAGCCCAGTTGCTTCCTGTTCTCACCAGCAAGTAGCAAAAACACAATTGTTGATGAGAATGCAAGCCTCCCTGGCCTGGAGCAGGCCAAAGATAGCAGTGTGATGTCACCCCCCCAGGGTGACACTTGCACCCCGCGCCCCCTTGTGATGCCACTGAACTTACAGCCCAAGCCAAGGCTCCCTGGACCTTCAGGCCTGGATCAAGTTTATTGTTCTCTATAATTCATCCCACCGCATGGATCCCTTCCATGGCCATGCGGTGGCACAGTACTCTACAGTGCACAGTGTATGTCATGCAGCTCACAGGGTAAGTAGGGGGCTGTGCAGTAGGGGGACACCCTCCGCTCGGACCCTGCCTCTGAGGGAAACCGATAGTGATGTTTTTGTGCCTTATAAGGCATTCTCAAACCCAGGGAAACCCTCCAGGGGCAAACCCCTCAGGTGCATTCTTATAAGGCATTCTGAAGTCTTCCAGTGCACCCCCCAGGCCTTCCCTGGGCCTCAGCATGCCTTATAAGGCATAAAAATGTCACTTCTGGTTTCCCTTTGGAAACCCTAAGTTGAAGTTTTTTTGGCTGAAACTGCCATTCTGAGCCCCACAGATGCTGCAGGTAGATGCTCATGGCCTCTGTGGAGCTCAGAAAAGCCTTCAGAGCATGGGGGGGCATCTCTGGATATCTGCAGTTTCAGTTAACCACAGGGGTTTCCAGAACTGAACCCCTATAGCTACTGGGACATGCCCATATTCTCACATAAGATGTACAGTCCCCAAACCAGCCTCATTTAGCTAAGCTCAGGAAAGCACCCCAGCTTCAACAAGAGGAAGCTGTGTTATCCCTGTTCAGATGCCAAAGAATACAGCCCAGGGAAGTTGCTCCAGCCTTGGGAATGAGGGAGCTATGTACCTGGGCCCATGCTAAAGGAGCTGTGTATCAAATTAAGCAAATCCCAAAGAGAAACTGTATTGGTACTCTTGTCTTAAAGCTACTGCAGATGTTGCCAAGCTCCCCTGTAGTTTACATTTGCCTGGGATGGTTTGCATTTACAGCACACAGTAAGAATTTCTGACCCTCTGTCCTCTGAAGTTGCAGGAGGGAAGGTGTGACATGGAATGCCATCTTCACACAGGAGCATAATAATTGTACCTCAGAAGGTTCTTCTTGGACTGTAGGCATTTTCAAGACAAAATGTGTTGTTTTTTTAAGCAAGATGAAAAGATACTCCAAAATATCTGTAAGGCCATAGACAAAGAAACACTCCATAGAGGTAAGGGGAGGGGGGGAGAGAAATAGCTTGATGGAGCTACAGAGGCTGCTAGAGACGTGAGGTGGCACAAAGACCATGATGTATTAAATGATGAGGGACTCCCTGAGCTCCATCTTAGCTTGCTCTCCTCATTAACTCACCACCTGTATTTATCAGCACAGGAGAGCAATATACTTTGATTAGTGTTGCCTTCATAAATGAAGGCATATTATGGGAACAGACATGTGTACAGCATATCATTTCCTGGCTATTTAATCATAAACTCTGTGGCAAGGCAATGAATCTCAGCTCTTCACAAAATAACATTCCAGTAGAGGCCAAAGTAAACAGACAGTCCCTAAGGTTTCAAGGGGATAGCTCTCAAATGGAATTGCCACCAATATCTCATATTCAAAGAGAATTTGAACATGCTTCCTTGGGTAAAGCATCTGAGGAGCTTCCAGGGAAGCAAGCAAAAATGTCAATAAGACCATCACAAGATGGTCAACAGATGGTACTTAATTTAACCTGAACTTGGAGGTTTTCCTTCTGAAGCAAATCATCCAAGGAATTTTGATTGGAGGGACTTGTGTGAGAACCCTCAAAGAATTTCAATAGGATTTGTGAAATTTCCCATGGGAGTTTCACAGATCCTCCCATTTCAAATGCAATTATAATACTGAAGGAGTTTCTTCAGCCTTTAAAAAATCATCACAATGGTAGGAGAATAGCTTTGAAGAGCACCAGGGCCTTGTATTATGGGGATTTAAGGACACAAACAGACCAAGAATTGCTTAAACTTGAATCCAGTTATTCATGAAATAATTGGTGGTCTAACTAGTCATCAAAAGGCTCCCACTGCTGTGCTATCATTGGGATTAATACTCAGGTGTGTTAAGGATGCTGATGAACCTGTTAAGGGAAGTACTACTGAAATCCACATTCTTGCTCAGGCCCAGGCCTAGATTGGGCCCATCTATGGAGGACAGAGAATGGATTGCCTACAGCCACAGCCAGAACCTTTCATATTAGCAGGTAAGTCTCCATGAAGAGGTGATGTGAGGCCAACATGGTGAATGGGGTTTCATGGTAGGACGGCCCTCCCACCTGCCCCTACCTCTAGTTGGTCCAAAATCAGTACACTCACGCCATCGCCAATCTGCTTTTGAGTGCTGTGCCACTCATCATCAAGAGTAGGAGGGGCATGCAGTGGGCGGTAATGTCTGCCCCTGGGGCCTCACAATGTTTCAAATGTGACCCTGCAGCTCCTAAAGCTGACCTTGCTGAACTACTCCTGCTCAGAGGCTGTTATACAAACATATCTCTCACACGTCTCTGATGCTCTCCTCCCATAGTTTGCAACAGCTGAATGTGCTTCCCAGTGTTAGGCTGCTAGCACAGGCCTAATAACAAACAGCAGCGTCGCCACCTGCCTTGATATGTGCCTTCATGGAGCAAGCTGTTGTCTGGGTTTGTTCATCTGCTGCCTTAAAAACACAGATACCATATGAGTGTGTATCACTTAACAATGGGGATACATTCTCTGCTCCCCGTCGTTATGAGATTAGGTCATTACGTGAACATTAAGCCCCGTCTAGTGCCTTTGTTCTGCAAACAGACATCCATGCCAGACAATCACTGCATCGGCTACTGGAGACTGATTTCCTCATTAAGAGCCTCTTCTTTGTGTTAAGGGCTTCTCCTCTGTTGTGTAAACAGACACTCTGCTGCAGGCTATGGGAGACCTGATTGCCTCATTAAGAGCCTCTTTGTTGTGCTTTGATCACCGTCTTATATGCGGTCCATCATTAGGTGACCCACATCTGTATTCTACACTCAGAAGAAATCATTGTATAATAACTTTATGTAAATATATTATGCAATTGTCACCCATGTTGTGACCTTGTTTCAGTTCAGCTTAGGACAAGTGCTCCTACCACCCCATTCTAGTTATACAACTGGGAAAAAAAATTATTTTTCACTTTTGCCTTTTCCTTATCCAATGGTAACTGGAAACTTCCAGGTTGTCCCTAACCTAACTGAGTAGCACTGAGAAAATATGAAATATTTTGGTTGTTTAAAACTTCCTCTGAAGCAAAGTGACATTAATGGACAATTGACAGAGCATATGTTTTTGAATGGAGTTTTCACAAGAACCGAAGCTAGGCACCATTGATATTGAGTAAGGCACTAAAATATATTCATGTAGTAAAAACACTTCCTAGGTAGGAGTAAATGTAACCGGGTTTGGAGGTTTCATGAATCAAGAGTTGACCCAACTGTAAGACAGGTAAATCAGTGAGTCATCTCACTGTATAACATCCCACGCAGATACCATATGAGTCTTCCTAGATGCAGCTGGCTCTAAGAACGGTATCATGCATCATGTTTTTTCCTCTTCATTCAACAATAGTTAGCATTCACTACCTGCTTTCCTCCCAGCCACTGACTTGGGAAAGCGATCAATCATACTGAGCTATTTTCTAGCATCCTGATCGTTTGGCTTCCTTCAAAATCTGCTACTTTCTGCTAAAGGTATGCTCGTAACAATGTCATATTTTATTTTAGACTAGTCAATCAAACTCATCTTTCAGTCTATTTTTCTGTGAAGTTTACCCACAGTTTCTCAAAATACATATCCTTCGAGAAAGGCACATGATGTTGATCAAAAGCACAACCATGTTCTGATTACCTTTTTTTCTTATTTATTCTTTTGCTAGGTGCCTTCTAACAATTAAATGATACTGGGAGAGATGGAGCACTGCACTAGAGTTGGCATGAATAGCTGTCCATATTACAAATGGGCAAATATTCCAGTGCTGACATTTCAAATTTTGGCTATACAATTTCAAGACTGGCATCTGGCATAATGCCAGATGCAAGGGAGGGCACCGGGATGAGGTCTCTTGTTGTCTGGTGTGCTCCCTGGGGCATTTGGTGGGCCGCTGTGAGATACAGGAGCTGGACTAGATGGGCCTATGGCCTGATCCAGTGGGGCTGTTCTTATGTTCTTATGTTCTTATTCAAAATGACCATTGTAAACATGAACCTGCTAATTCAAAATTGAAATTTTTTGTTAGCATCTCTTGTTTTGTGTCTTATGTGCACCTAATATAAAATCTCATAAGCTGTCAATGGTCTATGTGTCAGTTATTACATACTGTCATGTAGAAAAAAAATTGACAAATATAAAATATTTGGTAAATAATCAGGAAATATTTATCATAAGAAACACCCTGCAGGATCAGACAAAACGATCATTTAATTCACAGCCCAATCCTACCTAACACCCTCCCCTGCCAAAGCAGACACTCCTGTGGAGCACATGCTGCACCCTAGGGTGGGGGGGGGGTCGGGTAGTTGAAGAGGTATCTTCAGGGTAAGTGAACTTCTGTTCACTAACCTGGGGAGAGCCTCCGCTTTTCCAATGGGTCTCCTTAGTCCAGCGCCAGCTATCTTGCTGGTCTAAAATGACAAACACAATGTGTTGGATCGAAAAGTTTCCTAACTCTGGTGGAAGAAATCTTCAGAATGAAGCTCCATCTGTTAGAAAAGAGGAACCTTTGGATTCAGCCTAAGGAGTGAAAAATGAAATCAACTTAATACATGAAAAAAATCATGTCAAGCACATAACAATTTGCAAGACAGCAGTGGCCTACCCAAGGGGGGGCAAGAGGGACAGATGCCCGGATGCCAGGCAGGGGTGGCACCGTGCTGTCACCTCCCCCCCCCCCCAGCATCTCCTGTGCCACTCAGAGGCTTTTGCTTAGAGGTGTTCTGAGGACCGGGGAAGCAGAGCTCAATCTGCCAAAGGCCTTCTAAAGGCCTCGGAGGACCAAATAAATCACTTCCAGTTTCACGGAGGAGACCAGAAGTGATGTTTTTAAGCCCTTAGAAGGTGTTGTGAAGTCCGGGGAAGGGTACTCAAACATTACTTCCAATTTCCTCTGTGAAACCGGAAGTGATTTTATTTGGTCCTCCAAGCTCTTTGGAGGGTTGGGGAGACTGTGCGCTACCCTCCTGGGCCTCCAGAAAGGGGTGGCAGCTCTCCGGGGGATTGGCAGCCTGTTGTCTGGGCCCTGAGCACAACCAGGGCCAGGAGCACCACTGCAAAACAGGTCAAGCTGAATGTCAATCAATAATGTGTTTTTACTTTAAAAAGAGATCGTGGCTGTGATCAGAGCAAGAGCAAAGTTTACTACGTTCTGCGTTACCTTCTGTTGGAATTTGCTAACAGAATTTCTATTTTCTGAAGGTCAGATCAACAATCAATGCTATTTAACAATGGCACTTGCCTCCTTTGCATGTGGGGGAAGGGAGGGAATGATTCTGTCTGCACCTTTATTGAAAGATGAGGGATGGTTGGATAGGGCTTGTACATCCCAGCCAGTCAGAGGCAGCAGGTACAGTAGCATCCGTTTCAGAGACACAGTTTCCCAAGGCTGCAGTTGAAAGTGCAGCAGTAAGCTATTTGCCCATCTGCCTTTCAAGATTGCCTGTTGCCAGTGGGCCAAGGAGGACTGTTTTGGGACCATTCCTACATTGGTCCCAGGATGAGCAGAGGCTTCGCATCCATGCAATTCTTCGATGTGTGAACTGGCCCTTAAAGTAGTAGAGGATAAACAGAGCGGCAGCTATTTTCCTAGGAAGAGAAACGTATTATCGATATCGTCGGTAGGAGCCAGAGATGTAAGCAGTGTCTGCATTTACAGAATCAACAGTGATATGGTGCTTAAAAGGCTATAGGGAAATGCTAAATGCAAATGGGGCACATCGTATTATTGAACATTTCCCTTTCTGAAAAGCATTCACTTAAACAAATGCTCAGTTGTTCACTCTCTGTTGGCAAAGGAAACAAGAAAGCTGGCAGTGGTGGCTGTGTTGCAAAGGTTGGTTGATGTCCAGTCGGTTTAGGGTCAGAGAGCCAGATGGGAATGTAAATGAAGCAGCTGCAGGTGAAAACCTCGGGAGCTTAATATGCTCATCTTAGCCAGATCAGAGCAATGAAGATATCTCTTTCCCCCCACCCCACTAGACACACTTCCCTTCACATACGTTGCTAGCATATGTTCCTGAAAGCTGACCAAGCAGAAAAAGAAAACAGGCAAAGCATCGTGACCGTACACAAAGGAGAATCAAGACCTTGGATTGCTGAGTTAGAGGTTCCTATCCCGGTTTTAACCTCTGAGTGACTAAACAGATTTTGGGGGGAGGAAACTGTGTTGCTGAGTCAAGTATTTCTTAATGATTCTGCTGAAATTGGAAACAGTAGCAATAGACAAGGAGTCTATACAGATTTAATCCTAATTAACTTATAGTATGTCTGAGTTTTCTTTTCCCCATTTTAATCATATTTTCCAGTCCCAGAACAGTCAATTATTTCTGTTTACATTATACTTTGTTACAGGCAATGGCCAACCACTAAAGAGGAAAAAAAAAATTGAAAACCATGATTTCTATTAGATCTGCTTCAAGGCTGCAAATGAGACATTTGCAAATTTATCTCCAAATGAGTATTAGTTTTTTGGGTACAGCAATGCACTTTATGAAAGGAACAGGGCTACCAGTCCTAAAATCTCACCTGGCAAATTCCTCTACACAGTCAAACTCTGAGTCTTGGCTTAGAGAAACACAGACTGGGGAGGGAGGGAATTCTACGGAAGAATCATCAGGCACAGGATGGCCTATGGTGGTGGCAGCACCACCTCTTTTGGGGGGCCCTGGAGCAACAGCCCCCAGTTGCATGAACACTTCCACCCCATGCACACACAAGCATACCCAAGTGAACTGCCCCCCCCCCATACTCCCCAGAAGTAGGCAGCAAGCAGGGAAGAGTGCTTCATAGCTGTCCTGGTTGTGGAAGAGGAGAAGACATGTGCTCTGTTGCTACGGCCACAGTCTTTTCTGCCTCATGCTATTTTTCAATACCTGGATGTTGCACCCCATCACTGCATCCAAGAGTAGGGCATCCAGAAATTGAAAAATGGAACCAGACTAAGAGGATGACAGACTGATGCTGTTGTGCTGGTCCCTGGGAACTGCTACAGAATACCAGACCTGAGAGAGAGAGAGAGAGAGAGAGAGAGAGATCTGCTATTGCTGCTCCCTTAGCATCACCTAGGAGTCTCTCCTGTTGGGCTTTAGCTTAGTGTTCAATGCTGGGGAAGTAGTGAACAGCATAGCAGTGAAAGGTGGACTGGGTGTAGGCCACCACATGGGCTTGGCCCGCACGGATCGCCACTACAATTATTTCAACTGCCCCATATTTGAATTAACAAAAAAAAAAAAAAAAGTGTTTAGGAAGACAATATAAAATGTGCAGTTGCATCCTCTTTACCATGTCCCAGCTTAGTTTCCTAAAACTAGCTGGAGAAAATGTCCTCTTTATGAAAATAAATGTGGTTGTGCTTTAGTTAATCAAGATAAAGCATCTGCTTGGCCCTAGTTTGTCTACTTGTTTTCATGCAAAATTGATCAGTTAATGCTCCATTCTTGGGGGCGATAGCAACTTAGGCAAAACATTTCAAGGTCCCCTCCATCTGGTTGTAATGCTCACAGGCCCAGCTTCTCCTTACTCAGCCAGCCTGCCTGGTTCCATGGTTGCTTAAGCTCCAACAGGGTTTCTTTCAAGATCCATATTTCATCCCCTACCTGATTACCTCAATTTAAATTTTGTCCCTCAGGACAAGCTTGTGCTGCTTTTCTACCCATGTCAATATCAGGCCCAACAGAGTCCTGACACGTCTGCTTCTTCCCTCTACCAGGAGACCTCACTTTCTTGCCTGCCCCTTCTTCCTTTGCCTATAGCATCCAAACCTCTTTGTCGTTTTTGCATCCTCCACTGTACCTGAACAAAAAACTATGAGCAAAATGCTAGGAAGGTGGTGTTCTTTACTTTTTGCTCCTAAAAACACTACCCTGCAGCCCAATCTTGTCCGTTTTCCCATCATAACATGCAGCCACACCAAAACAGGCTGCACTGCATGCTATGGTGGGGAGGCTGATCAGGAGGCTTGGGAAGCTTACATCTTCGTAAGTCCCTCGACCGCCAATGGGTCTCCTTGGACCTGCTCCAGCTTTTTGGTTGGCACAACTCCAAGGAGAAAAAAGGAGGCATTTGACTGGCTCAAGATGGGAAAACTTGCAGCACAAGTCACTTGTGCTGGGTGTCAACCCTCCCACCTCCGGCATGCCTCCAGACTTCCCACCGTCCACTCTGTTCCACCCAATCTGTTGACTTACAAGCATCACCCCAGCTGAGTGATTCCACCTGCTCTTGCTGTGAGCAAGAAGTGTCTTGGCTGCCCTCCATGTGAGAGATGGAGCTGCTTATCAGCCTGCGTGGGAGAACTGGAGGCCAGAAGTGAGACCAAACCAGGAAGATCCATTCTGAAATGCTGTTGGTTCTTGAAAGAGAGAACCTCTATGATAGTAAAAATTCCCTTGAGGGATTTAGAAACGCCTGCCTATGTAAACCACCTTGAATAAAGTCAGAGGAGTAATCCGATGACCAGAAAGGCAGTATATAAATACCTAGTTGTTTATTATTATTATTATTATTATTATTATTATTATTATTATTATTATTATTATTATTATTATAGATGGTAGATGGGACTCGTTAGCCTGGGAAGGCAGCTCATCTGAGAGAAGGAAAATGCTGATCCCAAACCTCCACTGCCCTGTGGCTACATCCAGTTATGGAAGAGGCTTCAGGAGTCAACCTCGAGGCAAAATCCAGAGCTGGAGTCCCTGAGGCAGTTCATGGCTGAACACAGTCACGTTCTGGCAACTTCTGTGACGCTGCTGGAACCAACCGTATTGGCTTCTGCTTTTCCATTGGACCATTTCAGCGATGTGGAGAGGGGGGATTTGCTGCATGGGTAACAGTCTATCCTCCATATCTACTTTACCCAGGCTTCGCGCACTGGAGAGGACACTCTGTTCCAGAACCACCATTCAGAGTGTGATACCATAGTCTTTCGAGACTGAAGGATGCCAACAACCATTATGTATGTATGTATGTATGTATGTATGTATGTATGTATGTATGTATGTATGTATGTATGTATTTATTTATTTATTTATTTGAAAGATTTTTACCTCATCCTTCACCCTGCCCTGCAATGCAATGCCCAAGGTGACTTACAATAAAATCATAATAAATACATTACAACAATCATAAAACCAATACGGGCAGTGTAAAAACAGCAATCAAGCAGCAGAATAAATAAACAGCAAGCAAAGCAAAAAAACTTTCCTTTCTGTTTTTTTTTAGTTCATGGCAAGCAATCCAGGCCATGCTTGCATCTAGGAAACATCTGTCTGAAGTCTAGAAGCTCACTCCTGTGCAGCTGTACCAGCGATGGAACTGGTGTTCCAGTAGTAGTACATGCTTTCCGGCAGTGGTCTTCAAATTTTTTCATGCCACAACCCCAACAAACAAACAAAGAAGCAAACAAAGTAGGAGACTTGGGACCCATCGCAGATCCTGCCCCCCTCCCAGAACCCAATCCACCCATCCTCTGCTCCTGTCCACCCTGTTTCCCCTACCTTTTGTGTCTTTACAACAACTAGGTAGGTAGGAGCCTGAGCAAGGCCAGCCTTAGGAGTTGCAAGCAAAGGCAGCCAGAAGGGGCTGTGCAGGATTATATCAAGAACTCAGTTTTGATAAGGCAGTATTGTTATTGGAGTGGATCCAAGTTCTCTCTTGCACAAGCTTTGAAAGGTTGCTGCAACCCCCGCAAATGAGACTTCATGGCCCCATTCGGATCTTGACACACAGGTTAAAGAACATTGCTTTATGGCATCATAAACACTGATCCAGAAGTTTGCTTCCAGGCCACTTGCTTTCTGGCCACAGACAGCAGGGTGACCCCGTGCACAGCAGTGAAGAAAATTTATATATTGTTATATATTGTTATCACTGTGGTTTAATTTCACTTCAAACACCAGGCGTGGGACCACATGGCCATTTACGGCAGCATCCTGGCACCACGTAACAGCAGCCTGGCTTTTATGTTGCTGGAAAGTGCTCTGTGCTGCCAGGGTGACTGTAGGATTGGGCCATCATAGAAATGTCCTTTCAACCATAGGAGTCAGGATACAACCATTATTCTCTCTGCAATTTAATGACTGGAGTGGAATATTGGCATGACTGCTTTGCAACTTGGGAACTGCAGCTGACCCATATGAGTTTCAACAACCATCACAGCAGTGAATGCCTTGCACACACGCGTTTGCCAAAGCAGCTGTCTTTCAGAAGCTCTTGTGCGGAACAAAGACTGTACGGGTGCAGCAGCCAAAATAAATTGACCATGTATTCTGCATTTCTAGAGCAGGTAATTTTCATGCCTTTCCAGGACAAAGCAATTATAGAATCCAGCAGCATCAGCAGTACACACTATCTGTGAGCCAGAAAACATTGTCTCCCAGCTGAACGCAGCTGGACTAATTTCTCCTTAGCTTTGTTCTCACACTGGAGGGAGATGGCGCATAAAGTGTAAAGGTAAAACCTTTACCTTTACACTTTCATCAAACTGAGACAATCTTATTAGAGATATGTGCACATTATATCATACGCATATACAACATGTGTACAGTTATTCATGTAATGAAGTTCAATATGTGTACCATATTGAATTGGCCGAATTGGCCTTTTCAGCCACACTAGATGCTGTTCCAGAACCACCTTTCAGAGCGCGATACCATAGTCTTTTGAGACTGAAGGTTGCCAACACAAATGTGTACCACAGTATATACCATTTGTACTGTATATTTCAGAAGTCTGGTCTTCAGGTTCACTTAAAGTGAATGTAGCTTCAGTCATTCACAGAAAAATGCAAACAGGTGTACAGATACCTGCCTCTGTGTAACATAATAGATGAATAACCCTTGGCACAGAAAACTGGTGTTTAACAAGTGGATACACATTGTCTGTACGTCGCTCATGAACTTTAGTCTAATTTCATTGAGATTTGGCTTTAAATTATATGCTGAACCATAAACGCAACAAATTGAGATGTCAATTACAGAATAATTACAGATTAGAGTATAAACATTAAGCAACTATTCACATTCCTTCTTTCTCCACATGTTTGACCTTCCCTAGGTATATGGCAGCTCGTCCTCTCCAGCTCGTCCTCTCTGATCAGAGGGCCCTCTTACAGGTACTGCCACCTATGGAGGTGGGTGGGGTGGCGGCAAGGTATAGGACCTTCTCCATAGTGGCACCAAGTCTATGGAATTCCCTCCCTCTATGAACTACTCCCTCCTTAAAAGCTTTCCAACGGGGCTTAATGACATTTCTTTTTACTCTCAACATTTTCTGGCTTTTAATTAATGGGCTTGTTCTTTTTAGTGTTTGCTAGTTCTTCTGCTTTTTTGCTCCTGGCTTTTAATTAGGTTTTAATTAGGTTTTTTAGATTGTTAATACAAGTTGAGTCTCTTTATTCGGGAAGGTTATTTTCCCAGAACTCACTTGGATGGCAAAAATCACACTTAAGCAGATCCATTTAAAAAACAATGTCCCTTTGCTAAGCAATTTAAAAACAGCTTTGCTGACCTTTGTGATGTAAGACAGAGTCATTAGGCAGACAATCCATCAATCAGTCTCTCTTCAGGTGCTTAGAAAGGTTTCACACCCAGCGAACCTTCCCTTCACCCAGAGCACAGTGCTGGGAAGGAATGCAAAGCAACTATCTTTCACATGCTTAGGGGGAAGGGAGGGGTCGCTTGCCTTGGAGTGAAGCTGTTCTAAGTGCCTGGAGAGTGAATGATTGATGTCAGTCAACTGCCCTCTCTCACATTGAGACTATTGTTAAAGGACTTTTTCCTTTAATTTAAATGGCTCTTCTCATTGCGTTGAGCTAAAACCACAGATTAAAAAAACCATGAATAATTAGGTTATACCTGTATTTGTATTTTTATATTTCATGTTTTTATTGGCTTTTTGTAAGCTGCTTTGAATGCCCACTTGGGAGATAAAACAGGATATAAATTTGCAAATAAATAAATAAATAAATAAATAAATGGTTGTGGTCTCTGCTCCCACAAAAAGGTAGTCTATGGTTGCTGAAAATTTTTGACTTCCCACAGAATCCCTCAGATATTTTGCCTCAGGGAGAACCTCTAAATTTGCTTCAAAGTGTGCTCTACACAGCATTTTGGTGCCAATTCTTATTTCCAAGAGCCTGGGTCACACATTCATGTTCAATACTTGATGTCTGTAACATCAAGAGATGACTTACATGTGTGAAAGGTTAATCAGAAATAGAACTTTTGTTGCTCATCATATGACCTGTCACCCAATACAGTGGATTCTGTTCATACATCCAGCTGTCCGTTCACAAGTAAACGTGCAGTCAAGTGATCAATGTGCTTGTGAGAACCATGCCTATGTATGGACTGTCAACAGTCTTTGCATTTTGGCTGTTCCCTCTTAGCGTATTCAACACAGAGATATCTACCAAAAATCGTCAAAAATGAGTGTGCTAGAGAAAACGGCAAAATGTTCCTTCTCTGTAAATTGCAAGACTGGATAACTGAATAAGTCTGTCATGGAAGTGTTGGCAATTGTGAGGATGGCTGCCAACTACAATGCTGTCAGAAAGCACATATTCACTGGAGCATTTCTTTGGCTAAAATGTCTATATTTCTCGGCTATTTTTTCCCTAGATTGTGTTTGTATTGGACAATTGTGCTGGACATGAACATATAGTTAAAATCTAACTTTGCTTTAGGATATTGTTTTTTTCTTATTATACTCTTCATCCCCGACCCCCTGCATCCAGCAAACTAACTCAAAGCAATAGGTCTTGGACAGAATGAAATAATCTACTTTTGCATTAGGACTGACCAAGCAAAACTGGAATTATTTTCCTCTTAAAATCCTATTTTATCAGTTGTTATTTGGATTCATCATTTATAAGACTATATACTAGAATCCACCTAAATATTCAGAGCAATTTGGGCTGCAATCCTAACCATACTTTCCTGAGAGTAAGCCCCATTGAACAAAATAGGACTTACTTCTGAGTAGACCTGGTTAGGATTGTGCCCTTGGGCAGTACCATTGCAGATTTCAGGTGGAGGGAGATTGTATTCCATGTTTAATGTTTAAGAATAAGCATTTAAAAATGTTTAAGAATACCTTTCCCCAAAAACCACCAGGAGACCTACCCAGAGGTAAGTAAAAATGTTTTCTCCTTACCTCTGGCAGGCTTTCCAATCATCCGCCCACCATTGAATGTTGTGTGCATTCTGTTGGCGCAGCTGCATCATCATCAGTGTGTGGCAACTGGTAAACCAGTGGGCATCAGTTGGCCGCAGACCAGCAATCCGTGCAGGTAAGATGGTAGCAGGGGCAGATCTGGGTGGATCTTGGCAGTGGGAGTGTCGTGGGAGCCTATGCCCTTGTTCCAAGGATCCTATGCCCCTGTTTCGGGCTGGACATGCCTCCTTCAACCAAACACACATACCAGCAAAATAGCTGGCATAGATCTGAGAAGGCCCATTGGGGGCAAGTGTATTGGAATCGCGGAAGATCTGGCGAGGAGGTAGATGTGGTGTCAGCAGTGGCTCCTTTAAGGGTAAGGCCTGGGCATCCAGCAGAGTGTGCTGCACAGCTGCAGCCACTTGAAGGCAATAGGGCCCTCAGGAATAAAAGGAGCACCTGAGGCAGGTAGGGGTATGGGTTGTAGAAGGAGTGCAGATTAGAGGTAGGAGAGGAGACTGACTTGGCTTATTGAATTTGGAATCTGACTGTGGACTGGGACTTGACTCTGACTTTCGCTTGCTGCAGTGGTGAGTTTCACAAGGGAAACTAATCAGCCTTAAGCGGGCATGTGGCCCAGTGGGGAGAAGCTGTGGCAAGACAGCAAGGGAGAAAATAAGTAAATAAATAAGTAGAGAAATAAGCAGAGAAAGTAAGTTAAAAAAAATGTTTTTACTTAACTCTCCTAGCCAGCTTGAGGCCCAATCCTGAGCCTTGCATGCCAGCTCACTGCTGGAGCATAGTGTCGCATGTATGCCATAAGGCACATTTACGAGCCTTACCATGGGCCCAGTGCCAGAGCTAGTCCAGCATGAGCCCATGCTGAACCAGCTCCAGTTTTGGTTCTGCAGTTCACCACCCAGCAGCTCACCCGGACTGCTGAGTGGCATAGAGGTGAGTGGGAGTGTAGGGGGGAGGTGGGGAGGAGGCGTTCTGGGGCAAGGGGAGGGCAGGGAGGAGGTGTGACGGGAGAGGGAGCAGGGCAAAAGGTGGGTGGGTCCATCGGATCCAGTGTCAGGTCACGCAGCCGGACATGGGACTCCTTGATTCTGGGCTGGCTAAAGAACCACTGCAGAATTGAATAGCCCCATTGCAGGGCTACTTCCCTTACCTGGGAGAAGGGGACAAAAATGATGTGTTTAGGATGCTGCGGCAGCCGCAGCAGCCCTGTGTGCCGGACAGCTCATGATTGGGCTGTTGGTCTTAGCTGGTCTGCAGGATGCATCAGCATCCCTGCATTCCACAGGCCAGGCCTGGATTGGCCATTAGGAGCATCTAAGTTTTGTACTAATTGTGTGACTGGAGACCTGGACATCAGGCAACTGCAGAGCAAACCCAGGTTGGTCCCATTTCCCTCTGGCAAAGAGCTCACCCTGAAATTACTGAAATATGGAATGGTTCAAGAAATATGTTCTCATGTTTATACTAAATGATCCAATTTCACAGTAATTTTCATTATTCAGTTGCACTTTTCAGGCAATTCAATTGGGGTAAAATGCAAGAAGGCTTAAAGCTAGCTTTGGGACACGAGACTGAAATAACTTCCTGAGTATGTTTTTAGATCCTAGATGTTAGAGCTGGGAGAGCATTCTTGTGAATAAATCCTGATTAAAGATTCAAAAAGAGATGAAATTGGGATCCAATTGCTACTTTCATAATTGTTTCCCATTTTAGCAGGAGGGCAATGTACTTGCAGCTTCATAGCTGCAGAAATTGAGAGCCAGGTTGGTGGGTGTGGACTAGAGGGACCTGAGCTCAGACCCCGTCTTAGCCCAAAACCTTGCTAGATGGCACTGACTACTACCCTGAGCTCTGTATAGACAGTATGCTAACATGACAAAAGAGACAGATTGATGATCATCAGTTGAGTAGATGGGTGGCAACTTCTGAACATACAAAGCTGCTTTATCCTGAATCACTTTGTGGAACCATCCAGCTTATAAGGGTGGCCACAAAGTGACAAGTCCCTATGCAGGTTTAAATGGCTTCCATCCCAAATCCACACAACCTCATGCATAGGGACTGTGTGGTCACCGGTTCTATCTGGGTATTCTAGGCAGAGGTCTAAGCAGTGAGATCTTTCAAGTGGAGATGCTGCAGATTGAACCTGGGGCCTCATGAAGGAGACAATGCAGATTTCAGCATGCTACTTCCTCTACAAATGCAGATCTTGTAACCTGTCTCTGCTTAGCAGGTTGCTTTCCTCATTGCCAGCAAAAAAATAATAATAAAATGAGCTGATAAAGAATACCTTCTCTCTCTCTCTCTGAGAGAGATTCTCTGAGAGAGGAAGGATTCTGGGTATTTATGGAGGGGGTTGTAGGTGGGTCAGATCAAATCTTCTCTCTCTCTCTCTCTCAAAAAAGCCCCTTCTCCCTTTACTTCTCTTCCTTGTGGCTTCAGTAGTGGCAATAGAAGAACGGAAGGATGACTTTCTCCCTTCCCCTCCTTGGAAGGCAAGGGGAAGACATACTGGAGGCAAGAAGAGTAGATTAGAATCTGAGTTGGGGAAGAACTTTTTTATGTCATAATGAAGACCGCATGTGCCAGATTCCGTCTGAGCCTTTCTAACACTCCAAAGACAAACGTTGCAGTGTGAGGATAGCTAGTGACGTTGATTCTTGCACATGGTTTCTTGGCACCTTCTTATCATTTAGAGCAGGGGTGCCCAAACCCCAGCCTGGGGCCACTTGTGGCCCTCGAGGATTCCCAATCTGGCCTCGGGGAGCTCCCAGTCCCAATGACCCTCTGGCCCTCTGGAGACTTGCTGGAGCCCGGGCTGGCCCAACATAACTGCTCTCAGCGTGACGACCAACTGTTCAACCTCTTGCATGAGCTGTGAGACAAGGGCTCCCTCTAGTGCTTGCTGTTTCATGTCTGTGATGCAGCAGTGGCAGCAAAGGAAAGGCTGGCCTTGCTTTGGGCAAGGCCTTTCATAGGCCTTCAGTTATTGTAAGACCTTCATTCATTCATATGTTCCATCTCTAATATATTCATTTATGTAAATTTATTCAAATTTTATATGTAAATATTTTTTTTTCCTGGCCCCCGACACAGTGTCAGAGAGATGATGTGGCCCTCCTGCCAAAAGTTTGAAAACCCCTGATTTAGAGGGAGCAGTGGTTCCCCAGCTATGAGCTGTGGCTCACCGGGTTGCTGTGGAGTCCTTGCAAAAAACCCGCTACCTTGTATAGTGTTTAGGGTTGTAGCCCTAATAGGGAGTCCCAGTAGGTCAAGTGAACCACCAGTCAAAAAAGTTTGGAAACCGATGAATTAATTTCCATGAGCGCTAAATATGGGGGAAATTTTAAGCACAGAAATAGGATTGATGTGTACTGATTCTATGGGCTGTTTCTTTGCGGTGTTTTATAAGCATCATGTATATTGCACTCAGTGATGCTCCCTCCTTTTCTACCTCTAAGATTATACAACCACTTCATCAGTCTATTTACAGCTTTTTGCAGGTTGTACTTTCAAGGTTAACACTGGAGCAATCAAACAATCTGAACAGTGCTATGAATATTCATTCCAAAACATAATGAAGAAAGTACATAAAGGGCAAAGAGCAATTTAAATATAGACGGGAGCAGGAAACAGGGACATGGAAGAGTAATTCAGAAAGTGCAAATTAGCAAAATGACATGCTATTTATACAAATAAACATCATGGCTGGAGTAACATATGTGACCTTCTAGATAGCTGTTGCTCAGAAGCTTGGCTTAACCCTTTCAAAAAGAAATATATTCATAGTAATGAGTGCAAAGTGCATTTTCTGCGCAAAGTGCATGACGTAGGTTAGTCCATTATACAACTTTCCTGTACAGTTACAGTTGGCCAGCCAAACAATCAATACTATGCTCTTAAGTGAACACTCCCAGCAGGTGAGTTGTCTTCACAAAGTAGCTTCCTTCCCAAATCTCACATTACAGGGTTGGCATCAGAGTTCAGCAAGGTTGGCCGAGGGCCCAGAGGCCCAACTGACTATGCTTGAAGCTTCCAGTGCAACAGACAGTAGCAGCCTGACAGTGCACTCCTATGCGTGTCTGCTCAGAAGTAAGTCTCACTGTGTCTCATCCCAGAAAAGCAAGCATAGGATTGCAGCCTGAGTTCCTCAACAGACTGCCTTATTCTGCCCCCACAACAGGGCTTCCTCACAGGTCTCTCATGTGACTCAGGGGGTCTCTGAGGACTCCCAGTAATGGAAGACAAAAGATAAGGAGACCAAATGTTGGTCCGGGCCAGCAGCACTGAGGCAAGCATGTTCAAACCACTCTGTAGGGTGTGTGTGTGTGTGTGCGTGGCGAGTTTGTGTGTGCATTAGCAAGAATGTGTACATAAGTTCCATGGGGGTCCAGCAAAACCCCCTAACTGTGGCACCAGCACCATGACATTGCTTTGGAGTTGCAGAGAGAATCATGAGGTGCCATTTCCAACATTCAGTGGCTCATGAAGTATGAATGGAAGAGCCCATGGAAGAATGAATAAGTTATCAAATCTCATGTTTATGGGGTTGAAGAAACCAGCATAGTCTCAGGATGTCAAATACATTTTAATTAATCAACAGAGATAGATATGCATTTCAATGCTTGCTTCTACTTCCCTTCCATGCGTTAGCTTATGCATTTGTAAGTTTAAAAATGGCAAGTGGGTGGCATCAGATATAGGAGGTGGCCCTTAGACTTTTTGTATCAGACTAGCGTAGTATGTCACCAAAACACTTAACAAAAAATCTTATCATGTCGCTATGGATTTAATGTAACTGGCTTACATAGTGTTGATTTTGTTAGCTGCCTTAAGTATGTTAATGGAAAGGTGAAATAAAATTTAATAAAATTAGTAAATGCAGTTGACAGTGAGGATAATATAAATGACAGCCCAATCCTAACCTGTGCTAGAATAGGCAGACAGGCCCTGCGCTGTTGGAAATGTGCGAAATGTGGATTTTGGCTTGTCACTGATACTGCATTCCAGTAATGTTTGCAAAGCTCCAGTGTCCCTTCTCTAGAAATATCTACTGCATGCAATAACTGAAAAACAAACAGAGAGAGAAAGACTGACTTCCATTTCTAAAGAAATGTACTTTGCTCACTTGAAAAGATGATTCCGAAGAAAGGGGTCAAGTGCCTGGAGTTTTTCTTTGCCTCCCCTTTAATATTCTCTGTTTGTTTTTAAACATTTTATTTTTTTTAATTACAATGAAATAGAAAGGCAGAGATGAAAGAATATGTTTGCTCATTTAACATGAAAAAGGAGATGACAGAGCAATCTCCTTCTTTACTAATCTCCAAGTGTAGCATTACCAAAATTTCTCTTGGATGACACATTGGTAACTTCAAAAGGATGCTTTGACAGGCAACTTTACCGGCCCTGGTCTAATGAATTAGGACTGAAGGCTTATACTAAGGGCAATTCGGAAGGCTGTTCACACACTTCCTTGTGTGCATTTGAACATTAAATGCTATGAGCACAACTAAAGGCAAGGCCATTGTGTCTCCATCCATGTATGGTGCGCTCTGAATTATTCTGGGGCAACCATTATCATTAAAGCTCTTGCATTAATGGGTTTCAGGGACAGATGTCTTTTAGGGAAGGTAGAGGATGTGCTGATTCCTACTCAAGTGCCCTATTTCTGGCCAGTTGACTAGTTCTGCATACTGACTGATAATAGAAACAATTACTTGGTCCTCTCCACTATGTAGAAAGAACACCAAAGTTATATGCGCATCAATATACAGATATGGAGGGACAACTAACTATCTACTCTGGAAAGTGATCTGCGCCTAATAGCCCGATCAATTCCCCTGCCAATGCAGTGGCACCAAAATGGCTACGACTGCATCCTTTGGAGGGGCAGTTGTGGAGATCTCCTCTGGGTAAGAGAACATTTGTTGTTGGCAACCTTCAGTCTTGAAAGACTATGGTATCGCACTCTGAAAGGTGTTTCTGGAACAGCGTCTAGTGTGGCTGAAAAGGCCAATTCAGGAGTGACAATCCCTTCCATACTGGGAGCAAGTGCAGTCTGTCCCTGGTCTGTCGCCCTGGCTATGGGCCTTCCTTCTTTGCCTCTTTGCCTCAGACTGTTGGCCAAGTGTCTCTTCAAACTGGGAAAGGCCATGCTGCACAGCCTGCCTCCAAGCGGGCCGCTCAGAGGCCAGGGTTACCCAGTGGTAAATCTTGGTGGTGCAGGTTGGGGGTCTCCTTGGACTTGCACAAGCTAAATAGCGGGTGCAGGTCTACATGGACCCATGCTGTGAGATTGAGTGCAGGAAGGGGGGTAGGATATCAGCAGTACTGGTACTACTGATCTCCCCACCCCTTGGGCTGGACTTACCTTGTCTGGTAGGCATCCTGTGACTGCTGGCACCTGTGGAAAGGCTCCATCCTTCCCACCAGCACATCTGGCCTTCATGTCATCCCAGAGTACTTTACAGCACTTTTGCAACAGTGCACACTAGCAGAACGTGCATTCTGCTGGTGTACCGTTTCATTAGGATTCGGCCATAAACCACATAATCCACATAACCTTCCCACATAAGCAAACTTCATGCCTTCTAAGTCCAGTCCAAAGGCAACATTATCTTGCTATCAGCAGTTAGTTCTAGTCAATGGAGAACTAATAGGACATTGGACTTCTGCAAACTGCTCATCTGACCTGCCACGGCATGGCTGTGTATTCACAAAACGCTTAATTACTCTAATTTTTCAGTGAGCAAAATCTGACATTTGAGCATTTAAATTTTTCTCTGGATATTACTCAGTGTCCCTGGCATATTGTAGAGACAAAACAAAGACTAATTATAACATTTAATAATCGTAAGTGTTCAATTGACCTTGGAATTAAAACAAACAGGCAAATATTTGTTTAGATAATTATCCAGAGTTAAAAATAGCACTTGGCAAGCTTAAAAATAGTTTGACAACTCCAGTGTGGTAATAGCAGCTGGTTTAATGTAATTAAAAATCCTATTTTTTTAATTTAATTAGATCTAATACTTGCTTGTACAAAGGCCCTATAATGCAGATTAAACTGAATGGAATGCTTCCCATCAGTGGCCTGGACAAAAGAACCTGTATCCCTCCACCCTGTACCACTGTCTCCAGCTTGCATAAACAAAGACACAATCTGCGCGGAACATTTCATCATGGCCAATGGCATTGTGCCGGCATTCACGAGCTAACCCAGAGGGTCACACTGACCCAACATGATGGATTGCTGCTACCCAATCTATCCCACCCATGGGCACCCACTATTGCCAGATAGACTGTAATGGGATCAAACTGAGCATCTCTTATCCCGCTGTTCAACCAAATGGGACATGGTAGTGTCGAGACTGAAGAGGACTCATGTATGCATTATAGTTGATACAATCATTTCACTGGATATGAATTTCAAAGTGCATTTGAGGAATTTTGCTCTGGTGAAACATTTGAGGGGTTTTTGAAAGAGGTAAAAGGGTTGCTCTAAGACCAAAGCACCCTGAGGAAAATTAATTTTGCAATCACAACTGTGACTGGGCACAAAAGGCAATCAAGGCTGTTATTCTGTTCATCCAACAGTGCATCCTAACCCCTGGGTTAGGCCGGCACACGTCACTTGTGCTGACCCGGGGGTGTCGCAGATGTACCATAAGACATGTTTGTGTCAATTCATGAGTTGCGGAGTCCAGTGCAAGGAATTGTGTGGACCTCCCCATGCTGGATCCAGACCTGGCGGGGTAAGTTTGCATTGGCTGAGCTTGGCCAATGCAGGGATTGAGGAGGCATGGGGAGGGTGGGGAGGAGGCAGGGGGCAGGTATTTTGAGGTGGGGGGAATGAGTGGTGGATGTTCCTGGGGGCAGGCGGGCAGGGAACAGGAGGCAGGGCCAGGATCTGATGGTTCTGCTGGATCCTGACCCCATTCCTGAGCGGTGTCTGGCTGCTCCTTCTTTGTTGGATTTGTGCCACCTTCTGAGGTGGCACAGATCCAAGTAGACTCATTGAGGCAAGTGCAGCATGACACAGGGTAAGGGGAGAGTTTTCCCCTTGCCTTGGGTTGTGCTAATTCTGGCCCCAAACTTGCGCTGGGTGCAAGCACAGGACCACTGGTCTTCCTGCTCCAGTGCAAGTTTGGATTGTGCCCCAAATCTCTTAAACTGGAATTCCTGTCACCTGAAGTATATAAAGAATAACATCATCTTCTGTCACTTGAAATATACCATTCTACCATCTTCTGCCATCATCTTCTACCATACTCTACCCCAGTATGGAAGATATCTACACTTACAATGAAAATTACCTCAAAACATCCCACATACATAAATAACACCTTCACCTTCATGCCATCTGCCTGCCATTGACTGTAACATTTACTGGGCATCTGAGTTACCAAGAGAATTCCTCCTCCATGACCATAAGGAAGATCAGGGTAGTAGACAGACTCATGAATGACGAATTTATCAATGGCTTCTAGTCATGAGACTGTGTTCTGTTTTGGGGTAGAGAGGGGGCAGCATCCCTCTGAGTACTATGGGAGCAACCATGGGAATGAGGGCTGCCTTTGTCTCCTGTGTGTCAGCTTCCCAGAGGCATCAGATTATCCACTGTAGAAAACATGCATGCTGGACTCAGTGGGCCATTAGCCTGGTCTAGCAGGGCTCTTCTTATGTTCTTATAAGATACTAACAAGAAATAGTATATCCCTTGTGTGCTTCTCCTATCCAACTATCTCCTATGACCTTGTGATTATGGAGCCTTACCTTATCATAACACAAAATCTTGCAACAGCCATCAGCACGGTTCCATGTTTTCTTTGGATCCTCTCTCTCTCTTTCTCTCTCTCTCTCTCTCTCTCTCTCTCTCTCTCTCTGAGAGAGAGAGAGAGGATCCAAAGAAAACATGGAGCCATGCGGTATCTGAGAGAGAGAGAGAGAGAGAGAGAGAGAGAGAGAGAGAAGCACAGCATAACTTGTTCTTATCTTGGGAAAAATGTTAAAAGCAGACTTCACTGACAAGATCGGTTAGGTGAAAATGAACATAATGCAATAAGTCCAGCATCATAAAATTATGTTACAGTATACAAAGTCCCTGCATGCCACACACAATATGTTGAGTGAACAATGACAGATCCTTGTACTTGCCTCAGAAATCGCAATACACTAGCTTGAGCAACCTATTGCCAGCCATTTCAGTTTACATGATGGGATATTTCAGACATTTCAAAGTGCAAAACAAACACATGTAGTCCTAAGATGTAGAAGAAGCAAGAGAAAACTTTTGAAAAACCAGAGTGACAACACATTCCTAACTTGCTGTGGCACAGCAGGGATATATGCTGAATCCTGTGCTCATTAAGAGCAGGCTGGAGATCTCCTTGGAGTAAGGGGGTATTTTTTTCCCCCTTGCCCTGAGTAATGCCCCAGCCTGCCCAATGGGGCTACTTGGATCTGCATCAGCTATTTAGCTGAGCAACCCCATGTAAGGCTTTGAATTGTGTTGTCTGAAAAAACCTTTCCTGCAGTCTTATATTGCAGATGTCACCCTTCTGAGAATTTTGTCCTGCCTCAGCATCCTTAGCACAATCACCTTGTCTCCCAATTCCTGTTTTCAAGTTTTACAGATCTGTTGTTGATAAAGGCAGGAGCCATAGCATTTAAGTAAATAATTGTAAGCCAATTGCTGATTTGTCAGTGCCTTACCCTACGTAAGAGGTTAAGTATCAGGATGCAGCCATTTGATATTGTGCACCTCACTTCAAGCTGGACTGTGGCCCTAATATTCATACTCGCTGGTTTAGCAATGAATGGGATGTCTTCCTCCTTTTTCTCCAAACTGAACTTCCAAAACTGTCAGCAGTAACTGGTATGATAGTCTCCAGAATTTCACTGCTCACAGGTGGTTAATGTTTCCATAAAGTGCTTGAAGTTTCCAATGAGAAACTGGCATGTGGACTGAAAAAATGTAATAACTTTATCGTAAAAAATGAGAATTCTCCACTAGAACCAATGACATAAACTACCCTATTCCCTGCAAGCTGCTCTATATCTATCAAATCCAGTGATTGTGACTGTGCTTTGTACTTATTTCTACTCCTTAGTCCAACTGGGGAGGTAACGGCTGGACCATTCAATCTGATTCAAGCCACAGGCCACCATGATTAGCATTAGTAATGGTACTAAACTGGGAAATGGGTGGGGTGTATTCATGTGTTCTTGATACAGAAGCAGAATTGCCTACCCACACAAAGCTGATTGGATGTAGGCATGACCAGCACTCCACAGGAGCCATAGGGCCCAATCCTATCCAACTTTCCAGCTCTGGTGCAACAAATTTTCCCATACCTTGAGGAGGACTTTATGATTGCCTGCCCACCACAGTATGTAGTACACACCCCATTGGCACAGCTGCACCAGCACACTGGAAAATTGAATGGGATTGGGCCTTTAGTTATTGAATTAACACACTTGTGGGTCTCTCAAGTTTTGTTTTGTTTTCCCATTTGCTGGAATTTAACACTATAAATATAAAAAAAATTCAGGATTTTGGATTAGCCCAGGGCCCAGAGGCCAGATGCAGCCCCTGAAAACCTTTTATCTGGCCCATGTGACAATTGGGCTCTCCCTGTGCTGCCCTTTCAGAAGTGCTGCTTTTGCCAGAGTGTTGGAGGGAGAGAGAGGAGGAGACCTCAGAAGGCAAGGAATGCTACTGGTTAAGGGGCAGGCCGGGGGGGGGGATGTGTGTAAGAGGGAGATGCTGGCAAGGCATTGGGAGAGTCCAGTTATCATGCAGGCCATTCTTTCAGCAGCTTCACTTCTGCTGAGGTGTAACTTCTGCTGTGAAGCAGCACTGCTGAAAGGGTGGCCTTTGTGATAACTGGGCTCTCCCACATGACGCTCCCATATCCTGAAAATGTTATCAAGATTTGTATATTTTCTCTTCTGTCATTTGCAGCCAATGAGCTCCTATGTGAGAACAAAGGGCTTGTTTCTGGCCATCACCTGCTTAATGATATCACTTCCTCCTTAATGATGTCACTTCCGGCCCTCAGCAGGTGTCATGAATGCTATTGGCCCCACTGTATGAAATGAGTTTGACACCCCTGGCAGTCTGACACCACCTATATATAATCTTGCCAAGAAAATACTGTTTTGCTGAGCAATTTCATTCTATGAGATTCTTTTGATGAATACTCTCTGTCAAGTAGCACTTTAAATTTTTCACCAGCAAGGTGCATCCAATCCATTTTATGCCTTTTTAGAATGTTTAGCAGAGTTACACAAGGAAAAAAGGCCAAGCCTCTTTTCAAAGTTTTTTCTTTCCTCTTTCAAAGAAGAGAAACTATAAACAAAATTCTATCACAGTTTTTCATTTTCAGTGTTTTTAGATGAAAGTCTCCTCCAGTGCTCACATGGGAAGAAATCTATAGGAAAGAGGATGAAGGTCAATGCTGCATAAACATATTGTTGTCCTTCTTTAACTGATCTAAGAGTATAATAATATTATGAAATTAAACAGAATAAATTATACAGCAAAGGAAGCTGATGTTATTCAGGGCAAGGTTAACATTCTCTTCCTTGTGAAATGGAGCGAGATCTGTTCTCGCTTTTCATGAATGCAAGGAGAGTTCCAGCCAATGGAACTAGGGAGCCAGTAGTGGTATTTCTCCCACCACAAAATCAGAAAGAGGCTTATAGATTTCTTTTTCTTTATCCTGAAGTCTAAAGAAGACAACCAGAAAGAAAGAGTTTCTCTTCTTAGTGATTCAATCAACAACCGCCAAAATTTGTGGACTCTTCTCTGGGTTTCAACAAGGTCCTTTTCTGTCCTTTTCTCAAGCATCTGCTGACCTGCTGATCTGCTGATAAGGATGGAAATTGCCAGCAATCTCATTGATGAACTTGAATTTCATATGTTGTATTTTTCTAAATATTCTGAATTTCTAGCTAGTTTTGGGGATTCAGGGCTTGATCCTATTGGGCATACTGCAGGTGCTTCCGGCCCACTGCCAGCACTGGGTGTCATAAAAGTACTGAATGGTACTCTGGTGCTAGTGGTGAACCCACAGCACAGGTGGAGATGCCAGTGCCAGTCGACATGGAGGCCTCAGTGCTACTAGGAAGCAATGCTGAAGCAAAAGGTGGTAAGTATCCCCACTGGATGGCAGGGAGGCTTACCAGGGCAGGAGGAAGACAGGGCTGAACTTGGGGCAGGGCAGGCTGGAGGGAGGATCAGGCCCAGGAGGGGGGTGGAGACAGGAGGAGATCCATTGTGGCTGCCTGGGCTTGACTTACCTCGAGGAGGCTCTGATGGCTGCCCCAGCCCTGCAGAATTCAGTGGTAGCCATTTCAGCACCCCTGTACCTCACAGTGGAGGTGGGACTTAGGATTGGGCTGCTCATCTCACACACTTGATTTTGGCAACATCTGTATGCATTTTTTGTATTTCTGTATTAGACAGAATGGAAGCATGTGTAAATGCAGTTGGAAGTCAGTTATTTGTTCACAATCAGTCCAGAATGATGCAATTAAGGGCACAATCCTTACCCGTGCTGGAGCAGGCATCCAACGCAGGACTGCAGCTAGCAGTGGCTCAGCCAGGGACAAGGGGAAGCTCTTCCCCTTACCCCTGGGTAAGGGCTGTGCGCGCCTATGGGTCTCCTTAGATCCGCGCCACCTCCGGAGGCGGCCCAAGTCCGAGGAGAGCCGAGCAGCTTGAAGTCGCTCTGCTCGCCCCTGGGACGGGGGTTGGGATTCGGCATAACTGCCAGGTCCCAGCCCCACCACCAGCTCCCAGCGTGCCACCCTCCCCCCACCCAGTTACGCCCCTCCCGCCCCCTCCCCATGCCCCCCACGCCTACCTTTGCCGCTTGTGCTGGCGCGCTTGTGCCGGCACAAGTGGCAGCATGGGAGCTGAGGTGGAGGCTTCTGCCTCTGTCCACGTATTGGCGCATCTGGATGCACCGGCGCGGCTCCCACCTAAAGAGGCGCAAACGTGCTTTACCTATACTGGCATAAGTGCCGGTTAGGATTGCTCCCTTAGGTAGCTGAACTGAAGCGCAATTTTATTCTATAGATAGGAGTGCAAAACATTTTATTTTATATTACGTACTTAGTGAATTCATTTCATACAGTTTACTAATACATAGTTGGAAATAGATGATATTTTGAACAAAATCATTAAATGGTATCTGGAGTTAATTCCTTTGATTGCAGTTAGTGTACAGGGACATGGATCAGAGGCCACCATCATCATTGGAAGACCCATCACTAAAGGTACATAGGTGTGTTTTTGACATCCCACTAATTATGGTGAGGCCCAAGGCTATTTTGACCACATAATTCCTAATTATATCATCTGAAGCAGGAAAACTGGCACAAAATGTATTATTCTGGAGGCATTTTCCGTTTTTTTATGCCTGAACCTTCCTTCATGGACATCAGGGTAAAAGAACATGAGAGGCACTGTCAGTTGTTACAGATTGACAAATCAGCTGTGGCTGAACACGTGGCAAAGACAGGCCACGTCTTTGGATTTCTAACATACACAAGTATTGTCTACAATAACCCAATCCCACAATGAAATTTACAGGGAAGTGATAGAGATATAAAAACACCATAACAATATGAATAGGAAAGAGGAGCAATGCTTGGCTACCTGTCCTTGGACATGTTAGGTTCCAGGAATTTGGAACAGGGAAAGTATTGGGTTTGGGGAAGAAAGCGCATAGTTCTTTAAGGAACACATGGTGAACAAGATCAGTAGGCAGTTATTGTCAGTTGCACTGGGGTGGGATGAACAGTCTGTGGTTCTCAGCTCTAGTCCTTTGAAAATGTCCATCATAGTTGTGGGCGAAATGTTAGGAATTAAAAATCTTCATAGACCGTGGCCAATAAGCCTGAGCAGTTCTTACTGCAGTTCTTAACTAGTTGTCTATTGTTGTCTCTCAGCTACAAAATGAGCTCGGTGTCCTCTAAACTGCATCAATACAATGTAGTGCATATAGGTGCATTATACATATTTGATTTGCCACACGGTGTGCAGTGTGCCTCACTGCTTTTGTCATCTGGAGCCATCTGCTTGCCTATGTTTTTACTTCCCACTTTCTGTCTGTGGCACACTATGGGTGTAATTTAAGCAGAGTCATATGGAGGAGGGCCATGTTTCTGACTGCTCCCCATCAACCCCCACTCATTTGCTGCTAACAATAAAACGGCAGTAAAAATGCCGTTTACTTACAGTTTAAAAATATACACATCTCAGTAGTAGTAGTAGTAGTAGTAGTAGTAGTAGTAGTAGTAGTAGTAGTAATAATAACAACAACAACAACAACAGGTATTTTTATACCGCCTTTCTTGGTCTTTTTTCAAGACTTTATTCAAGGCAGTTTACATAGGCAGGCTTTTATTTAAATCCCTTATTAAATAGGGATTTTTACAATTGAAAGAAGGTTCTTTCTTTCAAGAACCACTACATTCAAGGTGTTACATTCCGATCTGGCTTCACATTCTGGCCTCCATCCTCCCACGCTCGGAGCAGATGGAAATAGCTCGGCTTCAGCTTGTCAGCTGCTTCAAGGTCGCACGGTGCCGGTGGCCTTGAACTGGCGACCTTGTGGATGTTATCTTCAGGCAGACGGAGGCTCTACCCTCTAGACCAGTCTAGTACAGGTTCTAGACTCTGGAATACGGAACCCTAGAATTATTTCCATTGCATATGTATATTGTGAGTTCATGGCATGGTGGGCTCCATGCTGGCTGGCAGAGATCAGGGCAGTAGCTTGTGAATGTTGGCAGGCCAGAAAACAGAGAGGAAGAAAACAAGGTAGCCCTTACCTCCACAGGTTGTAAAGGTCAAGTGTAAAGATCTGAAAGCCCAATCCTGAGTTTTTTGTGCCGGTCTTACACCGGTGATTGGTGTCATAAATGTGTCATAAGGCATGGCTGTGACACTCAGTGCCGGGTCAGTGTGGCCCAGCAACAGTCTGCGCTGAGCCCAGCGCCAGCCACACACCCACCGCATGCTGCCCAGAGCAAGGGAAGAGCTCAGGGTGCCAGACAGTTTCGTCAGGGTGAACGGGAGGCATTCCAGGGTGGGGAGCATGGGGAGAGTAGACCAGTGGAACTCTGTGCCACCAGATTCAGAATCTATTGTCAGGCCTTCCAGGCCAAAACGGTGATTCTCAACTGTGTGCCAGCAAAATAGCTGGCGCAGTCTTGAGAAACCCCATTGTGGAACCTGTGCCCTTACATGGGAAGAGGACAAATGTCTCCTTTCCCCAAGGAGACTGGTGGTTGCTGTGGCACCCATAGGATGCAGTGGTAGCCATTTTGGCACTGCTGCTACTATGGGCACTGGGCAGTTCAGGATTGGGCTGTGAAACAGGTAGCCTCTGAGTCATGTGCCTCCTGGACCATATACTGCCCTCCAGTGTCCTGCAGATGATGCTGTATCTACTTTCTAACAATTTCACCTATTATTCATGAACAAGAATATCCCTATTTTCATCTGTGAAATGCTTTGAGAGTTACAAACTAAGTTCATTGTATTGAAATCTTCCTGCCAAGAAGAAACATTGTTGGTAATTCTCTTACTATTTCAGTTAATAGTCATTTGGTGATAGATAAGTGGATCGTATCACATGTATGTTTTTTTACTTTGTTTATAATGTCCACTTACAGTTTTCTTAATGGGTTTCTGATTTTCAAATTCTGTAGATAACACTGAACTAGTTTGATTCTTACCCCCCCCCCCCCAGCAAAATCATAGCAGAGGATATTGGTTTTAAAATCATGGCATTATTTTATCAATATGCAGTAATAGTCACATACATACATACATACATACATACGTGTGTACATACACACACATTATATAGCCAGCTTTTTATGGCTATATAATTTGCAAGAACAGTACTGATCTTGCAAAGATCAGGAGAAAGGAGAAAGTCAAAACAGCCACATTTGCCCTCTTTTGGAGCTTATAACCACACAGGGATGCAGATGGAAGGCTGCAAGTTGATATGCCCTCTGGAATCTGCCCCCTGAAAATGCTCCTTCATGTTGTTTCATGGTCAGGCCAGCCTTTTGCTAGCACTAAGCACTTTGCAGCACAGTCTAGTTGATTTCCAAACTAATTAGTTTGCAAGAGACCTGAGCTTGGCTGTGTTGCACAATGAAACCAAATTGGCTTGTAAATCAACTAGGCTGTGTTGCAAAGAGCTAATTACCTTCCAGAGGGGCCAGAAGTGATACAAGAACTTTGCCTGAATTCAGCAAACTCAGCTTTCTGACAGCTTAACAGCCAAGAATCTTGTATAGGAGATATCAAGGAAAGTGCCTGCAGGAGTTGGAGTGGAGAGACAGAAGGAGGAGAATGTAATTCATTCACATTCCAATCTGTGGGCTGATACTTCAGTGCAAATTCTAATTATCTGAGTGGCAACTACGTAGATCTCCAAAGACTTCCATGTTCCCCTATTTGAGCCATTCATTTCTGAAGATGCTGCAATTTTTATAGTATTTTTGGCTTCCTTGTTTTTGGGTTGTTGATTGAAATGTCCTGACCTTGGTTTAGTTATATATTTAAAACAAAGCAAAAGCAATTAAAAATAATGTTTAGAATCATGTAATTTCTCAGCAAAACAAGAAAGGACAAGAAGGAACCCGGCTGCAACTCCTACAAACAGAACTGGAAAAAAGATACATTGATGCTACTGGTTATACTTTCTTTGGTGGGCAATTTTGTCTTCAGAATTTTACTGACATACATCAAAATTGCTGGCATTTGTCCAAGCATAACAGTGTACTAGCACAGCAAAGACGCAATGCAAATGGTAGCAGCTGCTTTTGTTATACGAAAATGCCATGTTGCTTGCAACTCCACAAATGCACCAGAAGGAAAGCAGTGTTTGTTGCAAAGTAGGGAACTCAACACTCGGATTAATTCATTTACAGGTGGTACCTCGGTAATTGCGAGGGACCCATTCTTGGACACCCCCCACATGAATACCAAAACTGTGGATATGGAAATGCATGGTTTTGGCTCCTTTAAACTCTCTGAAGGTGACCAGAGCTGTGCTTTAGAAAGCCCTCCAGAGGGTTTAGGTAGGGCCAAGTCTGGCTCAATGTGCATCCGGGGGATTTATGTTAAGCCAGATCCACGGATGAAAAATCCATGGGTAAATAGGCTCAACCTAAAAATCATACTGTTCTCTTCAAAGAGACACACAACAGCCTCTGTGCATGCACTGCAGCTAGGTCTCTACAAACATAATCCAGGTAGATAAGTGGCAGTGCTGCTGATCTGCTGTCTGACTGGTAAAGGAAGCTAGAATAGATGTGGTTCCATTCCCCTCGTCCTCTCCCAGAAGCTAACTGGCAATATTATGATTCTCTGATGGGGCTATATTGCATGAAACCCCAACTGCTAGCTTAGGGAAGTTCACATACAGCACTCATTTGCACGCATCCCAAAATCAAAAGGAAAAGGGGGAAAAAGTCTCCTTAACTCAAAAGGTTACCACTTGTGTCCTGCAATCCAATACAATTACAGCAATCACCTTTGCACTTTCATCTGGTTAGGGACCAGAGCATAGATGAAAGTAAAAAATAGATGAATGAAAATCTTTCAGTATAATTATGTCTGGACTCTAAAGAAAGACCAATGAATTGCTTGGTTGAATAAGAAAAAAAAAGTCTTATGCTTGTGCATGAAAAGTTAAGGTGCCAAGTGAGTATACTTTCATGTTTGTGGTGCCATGACCAAAACTTTTCTTAGTTTTCTATTCCTGGTTTCTATCCCATTCATAACTATAGGCAGGATAACAAGGCGAAGTGTGTCTGTGGCAGATCTTAACTCCCAGGAAGGTTCATATGGAAGAAAGCAGTCCTTCAGGTACCCTGGTCCTAAGCCATATAAGACTTTTAAGACTTGAGCTTTAAATTGTGCCTGGAATTGCCTGGGAAGCCAGAGGAACTGTTTCAGCAAGGGCGTTATATGTCCCCAGTGACTAGAACAAATCTAGCCACTGCAGTCTGTACCAGTGGATGTTTCTGTGTGATCTCTAATAGCAGTCATGCATACATCACAGTACAATAGTTAATCGGGCTGGCCAACTGTGACCAGCTACCTCTGCCCGGCTTGGGCTGAACTGGTGCACCAGCCTCAGCCAGATGCCTTCTGCCACATATGTTACTGGAGTAGTCAGAATTAAGGTTGTATCTAACCACACCCAAGCTGTGGATCTGATCTCTAATAAGGAGTGTCATCTCATCCATACCAGATGGAACATTTCCTTCACACCTGCTTCAGAACCTCCATTTTATCTGAATTATTTCTTTATCCAGGGGACAAAAAGATTTGGTTGTGTGCTTCCCCTTAAGGATTTACTCTGCTGCAACCCCTTTTTCCTTGCTCAATAAAACTGACAAATATTTACACTATGTGAAGTAAGGGCAATGAGGCAAACGAAAGAGGTACACTTGCCTCCATGTCTCAGTCCTTCTTGTGCCAAGGGGGAAGGGAATCATGCTCCCCACTGAGCCATTTCTTGTTAACCTAGAATTCTGCTGTGGCTGGCAGGTGATTTTTGTGCCTATATATTACATGTCTGGCCCCACATGGAGGATTTAAAAATGCCAAAACTACCCCGCACTTGATTTTGTTTTTTCTTTAGCCCTTGACAAATTTTCTGAACTGACTGAAACACATGTTCCAAACACAGCAGAAATTCCACCGTTGGAGAACTCTGGCTGTAGATGCATGACCTTCGAATTGTGGGTCTTCACATAACAAGGTAAAATCTGAATTCTGCTGAGGATGCATGTACAAAAGATGACAGGAAGATCCAGGAGGTTTATTTTTAATCATTCTACAAACTTAAAGAAAAATGTTCTCTGTCAGCCAGAAACCTTTTGCATTTGTTGCTGGCAAACATAAAGGGTAATAAATCTACAGATTTTATCCAACAAAAATGAGCCAGAATTGGCATGAAGCTGGGCCAGAAACTGTACATTCTGAATATACTGAAAATAGATCAGAAATTTTTGTACTGGGAATGAGAGCACACTGGTAGCGTGGTGTCCACTGGCTTCCTTTGGTAGGTTCATGTTTTCAAAAATAATTCCCTGCTTTAATTCGTTATTTATTTATGTATTTTTAAAGACTTTCATTCTGCCTTTTTAAATAACTTTAAGGCGCTTACAACCATAAAAGCCATATTAGCAATAAAATTAAGTTACAACAACCACATTGGGCACCTGGAATGTAAGGGGAAAGTCAGGATAGAAATATTTGAAATAAAGAATCATAGAATCACAGAGTTGGAAGGACAACAAAGTCATCTAGTTTGACCCCCAGCCTGTAGCAGGAAACCCTCTGAGAGCAGGATTGTAACTGATCAAAGACAGAAGACCAGCTTAACACCAAACATTATCAGGAAAAGAACAAAAGATGAAAAGATGCATCTTAAGTGACCATAACTGCAGGAGAGAGAAAGCAGACTCACCTCCCATGAAAGGGCATTCCACATGGAGAGAGAAGACCCTCTCATGTGTCTCCACAAGCCACACCAGAGGGCAAAGGAACACACAGGACAGCATCACCTGAGGATCTCAGAGCATGGGTAGTTTCCTATGGTAGGAGGTGGTCCCTCAAGTTGCATGATCCCAAGCAGTTTAGGGCAGGGTTGTCAAACATAAGCCCCAGGGCCAGATGCAGCTTTTGGAAGCTCTTTGCTTGGCCCTTGGGCTCTCCCAGCACGACCATCAGAATTCTTTGTAGCTTTACTCTTAACAAAATAAAGCTTCCCTGTTTCCTCCTACAGTACTCATCAGCGCAGAATTCAAATATGAGCCCCCCCCTTCTTTTTCAAGTGGGGGAGAGTTTTCCATGCTTTTGAATATGAAAGTAACATCTGGGTTTAGTTTCAACAACATTTCATGCAGCTGATGCAGACACAAGTTTCATTCTCAACACACTGTTTTCACATTGTTATACTCATGACAGTTGGTGCTTAGATGACCACTGATATAATGCTGTGCATTTGCGTGATCTTTCTTTTACGGAGGGGAGGGAAAACACCATCAATCTGCTATACATTCAGTCCCCAGCTTGATCCATTTTGGTCTGCTTTCCCTTTCAATGTGAGGAGCTAATTTGTGACTTCTAGCCTTCCTTGCTTACTACATTGTAATATTTCTGTGCACAAATATGCAGAGTGTTTTTCTGTCTTGACCACGCACATGGTATCTGGCATTTAAGTACGTCTGATCAGGTGATACACATCAATGGAAATCTTTCTGCACTTTCACAACTTTAAAATGACTTTAGGAAGAATGGTGTGAATTGCCTTTTATTTTTCAACTCTGATAATCTTAAGGATATTAAATCCTGCCATGTGTGTTTAAGTCATTTTTGAGCAGCGAGAGCACATTTTATTTTTATTTTTTTTACCCTTTTCTCATAAGCAGTATAATTCATCTTACAGAAGAATCTTCAGAAATAGTCTCTTCCAGGATGAATTCCCATCATTACACTGTTTTTTTTAAAATGAAATGCTGCTTGGTATTATATATGGTTGCTTTCTGTACATGTGAACTTTAGGCTGCAGTCCTAACCACACTTTCCTGGGAGTAAGCACCATTGAACAAAATAGGACTAAGTAGACCCGGTTAGGATTGTGCCCTCAGTTTGCTTTTTATGAAGGGTTCAGTTATTTGGCAAGTTTTGTTGAACTGTGAAATGCACTCATACTCTGGTACCATTGCAACGCCCTTTTCTCTTTGGCAGCTGACCCAAGATACTAGGGTTGGAATGCACATCTCCTGTTTGCATGTATATTAAAGGGGTCACGGCAGTTGTTTTCAACCTGAAAAGCTTCTAAAATAGTCAAGGCACACCATCTGTTTTTTGACAATTGACAAGGCACACCATGCTGTTGGTGGAGAGCTCATATACCCCAATGGCCCTGCTAATAAATGACCCTCGCCCAGACTCCTGCGGCAGACCATTCACAGCACACCAGTGTGCCATGGCACAGTGGTTGAAAATGGCTGGGTTGTGGGGAGGGAGCCCTGGTGCTGGTATTCCCGCCTTTTCCTGAGCAGCACCATGCCAAGGCCTCCATGTTGCTCTTGCTGCCTGAAATGGCTCCAGAGATGAGGGGGAAGGGCCGCTTACAAGGTACATTGAGGTTCCTGCAAAACATACCACTCCCCCCCCTTTGGGAATGCCATAGACATACTGTATGTTGTACCCAAGGAAACCTTCCAGATCATGGGGAGAAAGTTTCCTTGGTTGCAGTGTTTATCAGTGGACACAGATGCTATATGTGTGTTTTGGGGGGGGGGAGTCTAGGACAGGACTTAGGGAATGCAACGACTTGGGGTGGGACTTGCTGGCATGCTCTCATCCCTCTCCATGGTGTGGAGAGTGTCCAGGCACAATAATGACTGAACAGAGTTTATATGGCCTTTGAAGTGTTTTTCAACCCTTTCAGCATAACTCTGATCTGCATTCAGCCTTTGGAACAAGGAAAGTTTACGCAAGGAATAATGAATGAAACCAAATCCAGACTGCCAAAAGCATAAAGCTCTCACTTGACCCAGCCTAATGTTGGCGTGCCTTTTTCATTTGAATTCCTAAGCCTATCTTGCGCATGCTATTAATTAAAAAACAGTATCAGCTTCTAAATCCCCCCTGGAATAACTTCTGCTGTACAACGTGTTTTATTAAGGAAAGAGTGATTTTAGCAGCTTTGACAGCATTTCACTTTCTTTTCCATGGCCAATCTATGCATGGAAGAGAAGGTTTTCCCTTTAATTACCACTAGTAGGATTGTGCGGACGCTCCTCAAATTTTATTTGAACTCCTCCCCCCCCCCCAAATAAGAAAAAGCCTCCACAGGGAATTGCACTTAAAGAAAGGCATAGGAATGTATGGAAAGAGCCAGAGAAATTTTTCAAGACTCAGTAATAATGCTTTGGTCTGAAAATTTTATTGTTTTTATTAATGACTCTATTCACTGTATTTATATATAGTGTGGAACCTGTAAGCTACCTTGGGCATTTGCTTCAGCATGGGAAAGGTGGGATATAAATTTTTTAAATAAAATAAATAATTCAGGTCAAAGGATTGGGCAAGTGAGGGAAACAGGTGAATTTTGGGCCCAGAGCTAACCCATTATTGCCTGGCACCTGAAGTGATGTGCTAAATGACAGCCTTCCTTACCAAGTGATATGCCAGTCTCTGCTCACTCCACTCCATTGTTCCTCCAAGGAAGAGGGGAGTGAAGGGTGAAAAAGATCTAAGAAAAGTCAAGGGAAGGCAAAAGAGTTCCATACTAAATGTGCGGGATTTGTTAAGGTCAGCTATCTGATTGTGCTTGCATGGATTAGGACCACAGTGGGGCCCTATCCCCACCACAGTCTTGGTCTGCACTATACCCCATAGCTTTTTGCCAAAGGAATAAAGCTTCCATGGATAAATAGCAGCTACAGGTGGATGTTTTGTTGGGGACTATGGTAGGGTTAAAGCTCCCTGTGATACTAATCCATGGGGAGCCAATCTGGCTGCTGTTAATCCTTACAGGGAGAGCATTTGCACTCTGAAGGCACATGTCCTTGAACCCAGTATCATGTCCCACTTGGTGGTCCTTTCTGTCACTAAAATTACTTTTTTTTTTTTTGCAGGGAGCTGGCAGATAGAAGGACCCAGAGTCTGTGCAGCCACACGGAGGGGGCTGTGAGCCTCCAGAACCCTTGTGGATGTTTCAGCAGCCCCCCAGGTACACTCAACTATTGCTGGGACCCTGCAGTGCCAGCATCACTGCAGTGTCATCGGGGCCCTATTATTGGGCTGCTCCCCTTCAGGGGGAATGGCCCAGTTTACATACTCAATGATGGGTCGCGACCCACAGTTTGGGAACCACTGTTCTAGTGAGAATATTTGCATGGTCTGCAGCTACAGCCCGTTCCAAGTTTGTCCTTCAGTAGGCACACTGGAACATGCTCAAGGACAGCTAGTTTCTCAGTGAAGGGAAACAATTGCCTCTACCTTGGGCGAAAAGAAAAGTCCTGTTGATTTCTACTCTCCGGTTTGATTAGCCTGCCCATCAATTTGTACTTTTCTGGCATTCATTTCCTAAAGCTTCAAGGTTCAGCTTCTCCTCATTTGTCTTTTTTTTCCCCCCTCCATGGCAGAGAGACCCTTTTGATGAGCAGTTTTAGGAGAGGCCAATAAGAAACCAAACACAGCAGTGCCACGGGGAAGCATTACAGATGGCCTAATGTAGTGTTCTGACAGAGATTACTGCTGAATTGATTGTACTCGCTGTTTCCGGCTTGGTTGGGAAATGGTTACAGTGAAAACTGTTTGAGGTTTGGCAGGATTTTTCTTTCTTCCTGCTTTGAGAGACAGCTACCAAAGGGTTCCTTATTCAACAAGGGAAGAAATGGGAGTTAAAAGTTTTCTTGTCTATGATCCTTTCAGCATACTTGGGTGTGCATTTTCATTAGAAAAAACGCTGCTCAAAGCATCACTCCAGTGGCATGACGGAGCTCAACAAAGCACCAGCCTACTTAAACAGGTTTGAGAGAACAGTACTCTAGAAATGCCCCAGAGGCTTCTTTCTCTAGGTGCGGTCTCTATTAAATGCATACATTTCCCACTCATAATGCATTTCACGCAAACTCTTCTCCGAGTAGCTCTGTGGTAGACCCGAGACAGGACTCAGTGTGACTGCTCTAACAAGTGCCAGAGTATTGCCAGAATAGAATTTCCATCTCTTCTAGGGCTGCACAGATTGGGGAAACAATTATGTGTGAATGACCCTTTGCACTTCCTCACACACTCCTGCTTCCCACCTCTATGGAAAGCACTTTCAGAAAATTAAACCTCGACGCAAATAGTAAGCTGCCTAAATAATTTCAGTCTGCAGCAGGTGCAAATGCTATTAAAAAAATAGTAAAACCTCCTAAAAGCAAGAAGATTACAATGACAAAAGTTTATCTCCTGTTGCTTTTATTTGTTAAGCTTGTAGGAGGAGTGATCCAGCCTGGCCTGCTGAACCTTTTGCATTCTACATCATTCTTGGTAACTTATGATGTGTTGCCCTCACCTCTGAGAGATTTTGGCAATTCTAAGAAAACACTTTTGGTTTCCCTTAGAATTCTTCAGATGTTCCTCCTGAGCAAGATCAATTTATTGCACTGAACCAGTGTACTGTAGTGGTTAGAATGTCAGATTAGGATGGGAGAACCACTCACCTCTCTCTTCCTTATGCTGTCCCTTTAAACAAACCAGGGAGTGTAAGACATGCTAGGAGCACTTCCACTCTTCCTGATTTATTTAAAGGGACAATGGGGGAAGGAACAAGGTGAAGGAGTAGTAAGTGGATTGCTACCTTCCACACGGTTTTTTTTTGGGGGGGAGTGCAGTGTTTTCTGTGGGTACGAGGCCCCAATTTATAGTACATTCTTCAGAAATTGTATTAGTCTTCTTAGAACTCTTTTTGCTTCCCTCGTAATTCCTCAGAGGTCTCTCCCAGATTGGAACCTCCAAATTCACCATGAAATTTCACGTAAGATAAAAATCAGTGGGAATTCTAAACTTGAATATATACATTTAGGGCGCAATCCTAACCACTTACGTCAATGCTTTCCAGCACTGACATAAGGGCAATGCAGCTCTGTGGTAAGGGAACAAACATTCCCTTACTTTGAGGAGGCCTCCGTGAGTGACACCCAACTGCAGGATGCAGCACGCGTCCCGTTGGGACTGCTATGCCAGTACTGGAATGTACTGACATAAGAGGTTAGGATTGCGCCCTTTGTGAATTTAAATGCCATCTTTCAGTAACACATTGCATAATTTTCTCCTTCCTTCCAGGGAGTGATTGCCCCCTCCAATCACTCTCTTGCACCCTGTGGCAAATTCCCCCCCTACAATCACTCCCCATAGCAAAGTTCTCCCATCACGCTTTTTGATCATCCATGCTGATCTTCCTGCCACACAATTTATCTCCTCACTCTCTTGCTGCTGCCCTGGTTCCCATTTATTTCAAAAGGCAGGCAAAGGAGAGAAGTTCTTCCAACTCTGGACCTCTGGAAGTGTGATGTATGCAGTGTTTCTCTGTCCTTCACATGTTCATTATATAGCACTCAAAATAAGTCCTGCACGTTCTATAGATTGGTATTCTAGAACTTGTTTGGCTCAAAATTGTCATATATGATGTGTGCCTTAATGTGGATTGTCATACTGAAAAATGGTGTTTTTGCCCCCAAACTATCCTGTGCTCCTAACTCTTCCTCTGTCGATTGTAGTTTGTTAGGTAAGGTTTGGCAAGAGAGAAGAGAGTTGATTTAATGTGACAGCAACAAGAAAGTCTCCTTAGTTCAACAAGCTTTTCAACAAAGGAGTCCAGATTTCTTCAATTAGAAGAGACCACTCAGTGTAACAACAGTTCTGCTCAGTAGCAATGGCAATGATTTTATCTGTTCTCAGATAATTGTATGTCTTTCTTCCATGTTATCTTTTTTAAGTCGTGTAAAACACTACAGAGCTCTTGTAAAAGCAACAAGAACATCTGAAGATTTGTACAACCATTGCGATACAAGAGAAGAATTTATAGGCATGGGTTTTATTCATAGCTTTAAAAAAAAAAAACTATTCGTACAGGAAGAACAACTTGCTACCTCTGATTCCTGAGTAATAACTAAAGGCTGAGTTTGCCAGTTTCTGTGGCAAAGAATATTAATTTAGAAGAGGAAATGTTCAGGAATGTAAAAGTTAAGAATATATCTCCAGAGTTGAGCTGCACATAAATAAAACAGGAGTATTAGATGTATATCAAAGGCAATCTCAGTTCTGCTTCTTTGGTGTGCTAGCATCAAAGTCTAGAAATGGAGCACAGGGTGGGGCCATGCTGATGAAGGGGGGCACTATGCTGGTCTGGGCATCGTTCTCTGTGTTAGTTCTTAGTTCTCTGTGGCTCCCATTAGACATCTGTTGGCTGAAACAGTAAAGCAAATGGGCTACATCGCAATCAGGGACAGCACTGCAGAAGCAACATTTCTATGAGGGTTGAGATATTTGTAGTTGTTAGACTAGTCCTGGAAGGACCCTGGCTCTGTCATAGAGGGCACAATCCTAACCAATTTTCCAGCACCAAGGTAAGGACAATGCAGCTCTGAGGTATGGGAACAAACATTCCCTTACCTTGAGGAGGTCTCTGAGACTGCCACTCAACTGCAGGATGCAACACATGCCCCATTGGCACAGCTATGCCAGTGCTGGAAAGTTGGTTAGGATTTGGGCCTTAATGCTTGAAAGGTCAGCTGGCATCCTGAGCAGAAGTACGAACCAGAGGCATACCCAGGCTGGTTGGTTTGGAGTTTTTTTCCTGCTAAGAAAGTAGAATTTGACACAAATGAGGCTGCCTGAGAGGAAAGTAGAGATAGTGGTTTCTTCTTGAACAACAGATCACTAAGGAAAGTAGCTTTCTGATATCCTGCAACTAGGCAGTGGAGAACCCAGTGGTTCAGCTTCCCAAATTAGGCACACAGAGAAAACTGCACATAGTCAACACTTTTGAAATGATAACAAAGGGGACTTCATTAAGGGAGCATTGAGCCCAAAATGGGCGATGTGCAGAAATTGGTCACCACAAACACAAAATATGGAATATGTAAATTCTCGATATGGGAAGAACATGTTCGTGCACAATGGAATTGGGGGGCAATGGAATTGAGGACAAGGTTATAACAATGGTGTAGTTACAGAAAGAAAAGAGGTGATTTTCTTTCTCTTTTTTTCTAAACATCGGTAATCTTTGTTTTTCAGCTTGGCACTTCCTTGGTCCCCCTGAGTTCACGGACACACTTTTATGTTACCTTTTAACATGTCCCTTATGGATTCACTGTATTCATATGTTTTTCCTGCTTTTGCCCTAACTGGTTTTTCTTTTCTTATAAGGGCCATTTTTTCTCATCAAGTTTATGGATTAATAATCTTTTTTTCCCTAAAGGATCTTTTTCCATCTTCACCAATCAGTCTTTAGAGATTTAAGGAAGTGCAGTAGCGATGAACTGGATGATTTTCCTTTAACTCAGTGGGAATGACTTATTGGGTTAAATGGAAACTTCTAATGCCATTGTGTGCAGGATGGCTCAGAGCCAAATCTCATTACATTCAGTGGAGGATATGTGTGATATTGAGACCGAAACTAATCTAGCAGACTGTCCAGCAGGTTTAGCTCCACTGCAGTTCTTTGGCCTGCTTCTCGCAGCCAGGGAGGAGCCATCCTGGCCTGCTTCTCCAGAACGCAACAGGAGTCACTCTGGGACATCCGGAACATTCTCAGAGTCCTTGAGGCACTGGCAGCTGGGGTGGTACCTTCAGGTTCTGGGAGGAAAAGCTTGTGGGGAGAGCTTGCGCAGCTGGAGGTTTAAAACCTCAGCTGTAGCCAGTGATGAGGAGGCTGGGGAGCTGAGTTAGGGCCCAATCCTATGCAACATGGACCAGCTCACACTGTCGCAAACACGCCGTAAAGCATGCTTGCAGCTCAGTACTCTGGTCGAAGGCCAGCTGCCTCCTGGCGCTCCATGCTAGTTCTGGGTGGCTGAGAGGGGAGGCGTTCTGAGGTGCGGGAGGGTGGGGAGAAGGCAGAGCAGGGGGAGGGATTGGGGCAGGAGGGGCAGGACTGCTGGAGCTCAGCTCTGTCAGATTCATAGCCCCGCGTTGGGCCTCCAGGCCTGACACGGTGCTGCTTTACTCTGCACCAGCTAAACAGTTGAGTAGTCCCATTGTGGGGCCACTTCCCTTACTCTGGGGAAGGGAATAAATGTCCCCTTCCTCCAAGGAGATGTTGGGAGCCACGGCAGCTGCCCGGCATGTTCAGGATGCAGCGGCAGCCATTTGGCACTGCTGCAGCCTGGGCGCCCGGTAACTCAGGATTGGGCTGTCTGCCAGCTCTCCTCTGGAAGAGGCTGAGGAGCTCAGGGGAGCAATCCCAACGGGGGGGAGGATGGCCCTGATGAACTCAATTCCCTCTGAGGCATACTTCCTTTTGACTTCCCCACCTGCCCTGAGAAATGAACCTCCAATCAAGCCATTCCTTTCCATTGTGACCCATGGAACCCACTCTCCTTCACACCAAGGCAAGTAAGCACCCACTGTGGCATTACCCAGACTTTTGACATTAAGTGCAGGGCAGGAGGAATTTGCCTGTGGCTGTTTTGTTTGGTTGGTTGTTGGCTATTTTTGTATTTTCATTGTTTGAAATTGCCAGTAGTGACCTTGACCACTTTGGTGTCAAAGGTTGGAAGAAAATGTCTTATATAATAGAAATGAATATGCTCCCTCCTCAGTTAATCCAAGTGTGATTGCCTTGAGAAATTGTGCTGGAAGAACAAAAATAAAGCCAAATCAGATTAATTGAAAATATTGTCAATATTTAGATTTATGTTTTGCTAACTTTTATTGATATAAATTAGAAATATTTCTGATAACTAGAACTATATTGTCAATGGATATTGATAACAATATAATTAGAAATTTAAAATTTGACCTGAGTTTGGATTCTTCTAGGGCAGGGGTGCCCAAACTCCAGCCTGGTGGCCACTTGTGGCCCTCAAGGCTTCTCGGTGTGGTCCTCAGGGAGCCCCCAGTCTCCAATGAGCCTCTGGCCCTCTGGAGCTTTGTTGGAGCCTGCACTGGCCCAACACAACAGCTCTCAGCATGAGGGCAACTGTTCGATCTCTCACGTGAGCTGTAGGATGAGGGCTTCCTCCCCTGCTTGCTGTTTCACGTCTGTGATGCAGCCATGTCAGCAAAGGAAAGGCCAGCCTTGCTTTGTGCAAGGTCTTTTATAGGCCTTGAGCTATTGCAAGACCTTTATTCATTCATATAAGTTCATCTTTAATATATTCATTTATGTAAACTTATGTAAATTTATTCAAATTTTAACTGTAAACTAATTTTTCCCCTTGGCCCCCAACACAGTGTCAGAGAGGTGATGTGGCCCTCCTGCCAAAAACTTTGGACACACCTGTTCTCGGGTTTTGTAAAGAGAAACATAGAATTGCCTGTCCTGTCCTCTTGTTTGACTGAATTGTGCTTTGACCTTTCCTGTGCAGTCAGACCCAGTGTTTCACTGTAAACTTCAATAGGTTGTAAGGGACTTCCAGCAGACAGAAACATTTTGTGGAGACAGTACAAACTTTATCATTGAAGGTTGTATCCGGCAGAGCCAACAGAGGGCTACCATGAGGCAGATTATGAATAACCGTGGGGAGGGGAAATGGGGAGAGTGCTCTCAGATTGTCAGCAGAGAAGGTCCATAAAACAGAATCTGTTCTGACTATAAAGTACTATATATTTCCCAGCATTACTTTAAAACTTGACAAGGTCTTTTTTGATATCTACAACTTGTTTGAAAAAGGGAAAAAAAGAAAAGAGGAGGCTAATTGGGGCAAGGAGCATGGAAAAGAAACAGTGACTCTGTTTTTCCCATACCATCATTTAAAGCTACCAAGGGCAGAGATGTATTTATTTATATATTTAAAAATAATATTTTGCATGTTTCCCACCCAAATTGGAGCTAAACATGGGGTCCCTAAGACCAAAACCCAAGTATTCTGAACACCTCATCAAATATGAAATCAATGGACTGCCAAAAGAAAGAATAGAAACTGTGGGGTCTGTATGAGCCCAATCCTCTCCTTCCCCACTGCTCTGCTGATGCAGCTGTGTCAAAAAGGTGCGTGCTGCATCCATTGGGGGATGGATCTGGAGGCTCAGGAGGGGAAAGGGGAATAATTTGACTTGACTGCCAATGGGACTTCTCTGACCTGTGCTGGTTCATTAGCTGGAGCAAGTTCAAAGAAAGGGGTAGGCACCCTCAAGAAGGAGAGGGTAGGATCTGGCACATGTCATTGCCTCCATGCCCCCATTCCTTCCCCCTAACTGCCTACCTCCACTACTTAACCAGTGGCAGTAGCTGCTCTGGATCCCACTACCGCAGGTGATGCCTTTACTATAGCCGTAAAGCAAACCTTGCTGCCAGAACACTAGTCCCGGCGGCAGGGAGGGGGGGATAGGATTGGGCTGTTAGTTAAAACCGCCTCCTGGGTAGCAAAGAATCTTGGCTAGAGTTCCATCTGCCAAGTGGAAAAGTGAGCTATATTGAGTTAAATAGTTTCTGTTACTATAATTGGCGAATTGAGGGGTAGAATCACAAGTTTATTTCCTGGTTTGTATAATTCATCTGAGTTTTACTTGAGAAGAAAACCAGCTGATAAGAGATTTCTAAATTACCAGTTGCTTAAAAAAAATGGTTTAAATTCAAACTCCTGGGAGCAAACTTACTTTCAGTTTCATGTAACTCTGGGACCCACAGGCAATGAACTTTCAGATTCCTCCTCAACTTAGTAAGAGAATTACCTGGAGTCACTGCCCTATACACACATATATTAGCAAGATCCCACTTGCCAAAGGACCTGATTATAGGATGAAGTAGCCAAGACACTAATAACTCTGAGAATAGTACAGGTTGAATCTACTTATCTGCGGATTTTGGATCTACGGATTTGGCTCAGCGCAGGTCCCTGTACCCAACCCTGTACCCCCATACACAGGTCCCTGTACCTAACCTGAAGCCAACCTGAAGCTATGCTCTGGCCACCTCCAGAGGCTTTTCTGAGGCCTCCGCCACTTGTCGGTCGCATGGACCGCCGAGCAGCAGAGAGGAAAGCAGGGGCAGGGGGAGGCAGGGAGGAGGCGTTCTGGGGAGGGGGAGGTGAGCGGAGGGCAGGCGGAGGGCGGGGGAGGCATGCTGGGGGAAAGGAGCTGGGCGGGAGGGAGGCAGGACTGGTGGAGCGATGCTCCACTGGATCCTGAGCCTTCACATCAGGCTCAGCACCTGACACAAAGGCTCTTACCTCATCACCAACCAAAAGTAGCCCATTGTGTGGCTATTCCCATTACCCGGGGGAAGGGGGCGAAAGTCCCCTTCTCTCGAGTTGCTGCCTGTGGCTGCTGTGGGCATGCAGTTTGTGGCAGCAGCCGTTTTCGGTGCCGCCACAGCCGCATGCCCTGGGAGCTCAGGATTGGGCTCTCAGATCAGTGTGCCAGGAGTGGTTATAATTTTTCTAGGGTCATAAGCACAATGTACAAGTACCCGTTTCCCTCATGGGGAGAGGTGTCTGCAAGTTACGTTCCTCCATTGATGCTGTCTTCAATCCGTGTTAGTTGTAGCAGTTGCACCCCCCACAGAGAGCAGCCCCCTTTGCAGGCTGCTAAGTCATGTGAATATCCTGGCATTCCCCAACTCAGCTGAGTTGGGCCTTGTGGAAACCTTTCCATAGTCCCTCTGTTGGTATTTTGCCATTTCCATATTAGGCCTTCTGGAAGAACATTGTCAATGTTCTTCCCCTTAACAAAGGGGAAAATATTAGTACTTTCCCTTCAGTGTAGTCTTCAGATATAAAGAGCCGTAGCTAAGTGTATTAATATTTCCTGAATAATTTTGTTGTGTTATGACAATCTTATGGGAACACTCATTGTAACATGGGCATTTTCTTTAGGTAAATAAAGTCAATATGTAACTAAGGAAAAAGGGATGAAAACTTGAGTAGCATAGATTACCTTGCTTTATTATAGATTTATTATTATTATTATTTATATTTATATTATTTATAGATTACCCAGCATTTCTCAGTGTGTGCTCCTTGGGGTTCTCTGAGGGCACTGGAGACCAAAACATTTGAGAACCACTGTACTGGCTCACCACATTGTGAAAGTATATTTGCCACTTCACACATTAGATATTTTTGGTCTACACCTAAAACATTTTAAGTATCAACCTAAAGCATCCCTATAGCTTATGGGAAATACATCTTTCCAAATACATGTATCATACCAATACACTAGATGGGGAGCCATGATTGGTTGCAACTCCCTGATAAGCGTAAGCTTGATGGCAAACTTGTGTAATATGTGGAATGGTCCTTAAGGGTAGGGCACTAAGTAGTATGTAAGAATAAAAACATTGTCCATAGTCTTCAAGTTTAAGACCGAACTGAATAAAAGCAACAACATGCTGGAACAAAGGGTCCATCTTCCTATATATTGTTTGAAGATGTACCTACCCTAGGGGGATTGTCCAGTTAATTTTCAGATTCCTGTTGTGAAGATGGAATTCCAGCCACTGCAATTACATTAACACCCCGCTGTCCTTCCCTACACTGAACAGGTCTGATTAACATGATATTAAAGATGCCAGAGGCATCTGGCCAGCCCATCAACTCAAAAGCGCCTGACTTTGATAGCACCAGTGGAGTTCCAACTTCCAGTTGTAAGAAATGTGCCCTTGTACAGGAAAGGGTCATTTTTTTTTTTTAAAGGAAGTTCTGCTTCCTTAATTGGATTTTTGTCATTCAGGAGTAGTTTGGAATGTTATCTGGAGGGAACAACCACTAGATAGTTAAGATAATTCATGATCCTCTTCAGAAGAAATAACTACTGGAATACTCAAAAACACTGATGCGTTTATCTGCTTAAGGTTGTATAGTAGCATCTTAGAGAGTGCTGAGAACTGGCAAAGGGCAAGGCAACTGAATGCTCATTCATTTGAAGACCATATTTATCACTAAACAAATAGCTACTAAAGGAAAGTGTCTTTTCCTGCAGCTGATGATTAAGCTTAGGAAGTGAAATGCAATTCTCAACCCAGAAAGCTGCCCACCCTACTTGGACTGAGACAGCATCCACGTCCACTGGGCTACTATCCCCTCCCTCAAGCTGCAGATCAAAACTACAGTTCTGCATAGTACAGCAGGCAGGAGAAGATAATGGACCAATAGGCCACTGAGGGCCCAATCCTATCCAACTTTCCAGCATTGGTGCAGCTGCAATGCAGCCCTGAGGTAGGGGAACAAATGTTCCCAGACCTTGAGGAGGCCTTGGTGACTGCCGCCCCACCACAGGATGCAGTGTACACCCCATTGGCACTGGCATTGGAAAATTGGATAGGATTGGGCCCTAAGTACAGTCACTGCATTGTATCATGGAGTTCTGACGCTTTAAAGAAGCAGGTCCATCTCTTAGCTGAGATCTAAGAAATCTTTGTAGTGATTTAGTACACAATGAAGGGTCATTCTTTCACTTCCCCCTCCCATTTCATAAAGATGTCCTTTATAAACTGCAGTTATGAATTCAGATGGGATAGTATCCATTTAGGATGAATAATAAGAACTGCTTTTGACATGGAAGAGTGTTGCCAGACAAATGCACAGTGCCTCTAGTGTGTCCCCACAAAGTTTAAAGGGTAGCCTGCATCACCCCTTCTGTGTTCTGATGTGCATGCATCTGATGGAGGGACAGCTTGCGCAGCATGGAAGAAGATGCAGAAGTTCCTCTTCAGATGCTATTGAGGAACACCAACAGTTGCCTGCAAAAGAACTGTCAGCTCCATTATTTTTTTGACTGTAGCATTGTTGTTGAGCCAACTAATGGTCCATTCCTAAGCCTGGTAAATGCAGGTCTACTGCGAGGTACTTCCAGCACTGGCCACTGCACAGATGTTGATGCAGCAGCTGGAAAGCCGTGCACCACCAGCAACAGAGCTCCAACTGGAAACCAGCACAACCCTGCTATCAGAGAAGCGAGAAAGGGGCACAGCGAGATGAAATCAGCAGCCACCAGATTTTGAACCCCCTTCCTGAGATGGACAAGCCCAGCAGCTCAATTTGCTATTGCTGTGCCAGCAAGAGAGCTGGTGTAGCTCTGAGGAGCCCCATGGGGGGGGGGACTATGTGCTAACCGGGATGCAAGTTAAATCTCACCCCCTTATCCCTCTCAACTGGCCTCTCCAGTGGCACAGTAGGCTGGATTTGACTGCCAACACGTTGGCAGCCTTGTACTCTCAACATGGCAGCTGCATAGAATTGGGCCTTAAGGGAGGTACACAAGGGACATAAATTCATTGCACGAATTTGCCTGATCGCTTGTGGGGGGAAAAAAAACTACGTCTAAAAAAAGTTTCTCACCTGCCACTTCTCTACTCCATTGTAAAGAAAAATAATGAAAGGCTATTGATGCAGCTTCCCCGCCCCATTATGTGACTTTGATGTATGGAAGAATGTAACTGCTTTGAAATGCTACTATCCAGAAGCAATTCACAACAGTGCATTTGTTTTAGACCTATGAACAAGACATTAATGTCAGTGATTCTGATTCACTCGTGATCTCCTAGGCTAAGCAAAGCAAATTGATTGTACTCCATTGTTAGGTTTACGCATTAGGCAACCGTTTGATTTTGAGCCAATAAGGCACAGCAAATGATTTCATTTGGTGTGCGAGTTATTGCATCTCATCACTTAATTCCAGCTAGTTTGTCTTCAAAGAGCAGTTATGTTCCTTGGTGATGCGATTGCTTCTAAATGCTTCATATGGAACACAATATTTGTGAGAATTGTGCTGGGTGATAATGCTGATATGATTAACTCCTATTCTCAGCTATTTCTGCATAGCTGCATCCTATTTATTGACATGCAAGTCATGATCTCTTTCTTAGTTTACTCGAAAAATCCCTTGCTGATGAGAGAATTTCATTTTCATATAATTTTGACAGATATTTTCTGCATTGTCACCAGCATGCATAATACTGTCACAATAGCTCACACTTTTTACTGGACCAAGGAATTCCTCAACTCAGCCAGCACCAAACCTTAGTGCCAGCACTGGGTACCGTAAACATGCTGTAAATCATGTTTATGGCACCCAGTGAGTAAGGAGCACTAGTACTGGGCTCGCACCAGTCAGACACTGGGCCCAGTGCTGGCAGGAAGAGGACATGCCACAGCTGGAGGCAAGTGCAACTGCCAGGTGGTAGTATGGCCTCTGGGGGGCAATGGGAGGGCAGAATAAGGGCAGTGTGGGGGAGGAACCAGGATGGAAGGGGTGGGACCAGCAGAGCTCTGCTTCACCAGATCCTGAACTCCAGGTTAGGCTGGAAGTCCCAACACTATGTGTCTTAAGTCTGTGCTGGCAAACTAGCCAGCACAGACATGAGAAGCCCCATTGCAGGGCTTGGGATTTCCCCCAAGGAGTCCCCTGGCTGCTTCCTGGTGCCTGCTGAACACAGAAATAGCTGCTTTAGTGCTGCTACTCCAGTGTGTGCCGGGAAGCTCAGGTTTGAGCTGTTAATATGTTAACAAGGTACATCTGGAGCTGGAGGTAAAACATAAACGCTCTCAGCTTTTGTAAGAACAAGCAATCCAAGGGTCAGCCACCAGATCAGTAGCCAATTCACCATCTGAATATATTGATAGCCACTGAAATTAGTTGAAAAGTTGAGATTGAGCAAAAGGGTTGTGATTAAAAACTGAAACGGTTAGCTGCAAATATTTGTGATTAAAACTGATGAGGGTACTTTGCAAACATTTGAAATCGGTCACGAAACCTGTTTTGCCATTTTACTTTGGTATGCAAAATTTCACATTTGAAATACAAGATATATTAAAAATATGTACACTACTTTTCAACAAAATCTTCACCAAGCAGTTTGCAATTCAAGATTTGCAACTTCAGTCCTAATTTCTCCCTCCAAATTGAGATGCTTGAGAGTTTTGATCTTCAGCAGGCATAAGATGAGGACAGGCCATTTCTGAATATTCAGAGAACTGGTGAAGAATGTGTGACACCAAAATACAATGAAGAGAAATGTTGCCTGCAAATTTTTTTCAATCCTAATGTAGCACTTCATACTCCATGGAGAACTCGTGCAAGGAAAGTGCCCTACAGGTTCTTATGTTCTTATGTTCTTATGTTCTTAGGTAGACCACAGCTGCGATACAAGGACATCTGCAAGAGGGATCTGAAGGCCTTAGGAGTGGACCTCAACAGGTGGGAAACCCTGGCCTCTGAGCGGCCTGCTTGGAGGCAGGCTGTGCAGCATGGCTTTTCCCAGTTTGAAGAAACACTTGGCCAACAGACCGAGGCAAAGAGGCAAAGAAGGAAGGCCCACAGCCAGGGAGACAGACCAGGGACACACTACACTTGCTCCCAGTGTGGAAGGGATTGTCACTCCCGAATCGGCCTTTTCAGCCACACTAGACGCTGTGCCAGAACCACCATCCAGAGCGCGATACCCTAGTCTTTCGAGACTGAAGGTTGCCAACCCTGAATGTAGCACTATGCACACCTCCTTGGGAGTAAGCTCCATTATATTCATGAGTAAACCATCAGACCATAGGGATCAATGTACGTGATTCACAAAAGAGTTTTGCTATGCTAACACTATCTTTCCTTCTGTTTTCTAGCACTGGAAGCCAGGTTCAAGAGGCTGACCTTAGATATCTCTGAATTCAGGAGATTGCAGGGCACAGTCAGTATACAACAAACAATTGCTATGATTGGTTAGAATAGTCACAACAGCTCTCTGCTACCTAGGAATAGGGTGTCATGGGCCTGTGATTTCTCCCCAGCATCTGTGGCCTCCACCAGCAACAGCAGCATATAGCACAGCAGCTGGGACACTGAGGCTGTAAAGCTGTACACACATATATGGGAGGAAGTCCCATTGAACTCAGTGGGGCTGTGTTCTGAGAAGACATGCATAGGAGTGCACTTTTATGGCCTAAGCTTAAGGTAGTGGAGGGGATGGAGTATCAGGACAGGGAGTAAGCCAAATCAGAAGCAGTTTGAGGGCAGAAGTGGGTGGGTCTTGGCAGCAATTGCGCATGCCAGATCCTATTCTCTATTCCCACCCCAGACCCACCTCCTTCCTTTCCTCAGAGGAGAGGAGACCCATTGATGACCAGGTAGCCTATAGTTTTACTTACCTATGGTAGGCCACCTGGTCATCAATGGGTCTTCTCAGACAGCTGTTTTTCTGTCTGCATGCGGTTATGTGGGAGGGGGGATTCAAACACCCTGCGACAGGTAAGTAAAAAATAGTTTTACTTACCTGTCGCAGGCTGTCTGATTCCCCCCTTCCACATCACTGCACCGCGCACACTCCATTGGCACTGCTGCATGACAGAAGATGGTGGGGGATAGGATTGTGGTCTGCTTATTCAAGGTGTGGTATTATAGTTACTGTACATCAAGCCCAAGGTTACTTCTCCTTGCATATATTAAAATTACTTTTTTTTAACAGGCAAATTTAGTAGAAATTCAGAAAAATAATAAACTGCCTTGCTTTTTCAGGCTAAATCTTAATAGTTAGCAGATATCAAAGCCTCCGAAAGAAACACAAAATGGTATGTCAGGTGGCACTGGGTGTCGGGCTTATTAGCATTTCAAATGCTCCAGCCAGACACACTATTGATTTCGGAAGCTGAGATGGATGTTTCATTAGAAGGAGTGATACGTGCCAAGAAGAAGAAGATTTGCTTTTATGCTGTGCTGGTTAAGTGGCAATGCAGTGTGCCACTGAATGCAGTCATTAAGGAAGTGACCCTAAGGCCCCATGTGTCAGGGCTTCCAGGGCTTGGACTGGAACTTCTGAGGCTGGGACCTAGTCTAATGAACTACAGTGCATACTCCAGCTGCAGAGACCATTTCTAGTGCAGTTTGAAACTGAGTCTGGATGCAACGTTGTCTCCTGCTCATACTTCGAAGCATGAAGTCTTTGGGTGGCTATCAATACTGGGGGCCAGTTCGTCTGCCTTTGGTAAACGGAGCTGAACCTTCTGCTTTCTGTGCTCCAGTCTCCAGTTTCCAGCTCTAGCCTGCCCTAAGTAGGAGTCCCTCCAGGTCTAGATTTGGGTATAGTATCCATTAAAACAGGGGTGCCCAAACCCCAGCCCTGGGGCCACTTGCGGCCCTCAAGGACTCTCAATGTGGCCCTTAGAGAGCCCCCAGTCTCCAATGAGCCTCTGGCCCTCCAGAAATTAGTTGGAGTCCACACTGGCTCGATGCAATTGCTCTCAGTATGAGGGCAACTGTTTGACCTCTCCAGTGAGCTGTGGGACGAGGGCTCCCTCCACTGCTTGCTGTTTCACGTCTGTGCTGCAGTAGTGGCAGCAAAGGAAAGGCCAGCCTTGGTTTGTTCATGGACTTTTATAGGCCTTGAGCTATTGGAAGACCTTCATTCATTCATATAAGTTCATCTTTAATATATTCATTTATGTAAATTCATTCAAATTTTAAATGTAAATTAATTCTTTTTTTCCCCCTGGCCCCAGACACAGTGTCAGAGAGATGATGTGACCCTCCTGCCAAAAACTTTGGACACCCCTGCATTAAAAAGTCTGTCCTTGATGCTGTAATAAACCCAGTACATGGGAGAACATGAAAGCCTTTTGAATATCACAAGCTCTCATCTTTCCATGTTTCTTTTTGGAAGGAGATAAGGAATTCAGGGACGGCTCCACAGGTTGGGCTTGATGGGGTATGAGCAATGTAGCAGCTCAAGATGCTGCTTTGGGAAACAACCAAGGCTTCTGGGGCCTTGTTGTTTGATGGGAGTGCAGAGGCACTGAGAAAGTTTAGACCTAAACAAGAACAGCGAGGCGCAGAGGAATGAATGAGCCAGGAGACAGATTTCAGAGGGATGCAGAGAGACTGAGGCTGGAGCAGATCTGAGAGAGTCCGTTGCTCCGCCTCTACCAAGCTCTATTTATTCTTAAACGTGTCGCAATCCCTTGCAATACAAAGAGAGTTACTGAAGGTTATACTGTTTGGGAACCGGCTATCTCTAGCCGGCTTTCTAGCTAACCACAAATTCCATTGACATTGATAAGAAGCGCTTCTTCATAACATCCTCTTGTTGACAGGCTACTGGACTTCAAACTCAGCATGTTATCCAAGGCTGCAGCTTCTACTTAACAAGAACAGGGCAGGGGCTTTCCGATGTGTCAGAATGCCAATGCAGGTGTGCCTGCACTGTTGCCATGTTCACTAAAAGCCTAATATTCTATGCATTTTCCTACAGAGCAAGGGGCCTGTGGCCATGCAAGGGCCAATGCCTGAGGCAGTGAGAGTTGGCTGCTAAGGCTCCCTCCCACCGCCTGCTCAGCCAGGTCACTTGAGGAGCATGCTTATGAGACACTATGAAATAGTAGCCGCAGCAGTGGGCTGCTTTCTTCCCCCAGTGCCATTTTACAATGCCTGGCTTGCCTGTGTCCTGACACTGCATCAGGGGGCTGAGGCATCTGGGAATTGTCAAACAGTCCTGAAAGAGGGTGGTCCATTACTATGGCCTGCTCCAGGTAAGCCAGCCATGGCCCAATAGGAAGGCTTACCAGAGGGCAGTGGGGAGCAGGCCATAGCAATGGACTACCCTCTTTCTGTTCCCAGCTTGGTTGGTTGGCAACCTTCAGTCTCAAAAGACTATGGTATAAGCCTACAGCACCCAGTATTCCCAGGCGGTCTCCCATCCAAGTACTAACCAGGTCTGACCCTGCTTAGCTTCCAAGATCAGATGAGATCAAGCATGTGCAGGGTAACAGTTGACTATTTAACAATTCCCAGATGTCTCAGCCCCCTGATGCAGTGTCAGGACATGGGCAAGCCAGGCATTGTAAAATGGCACTGGGGGAAGAAAGCCACCGTCTACTTCCCTGATACCATTTTATGAATTTTGCTGCTGCTGCCCTCTATGCCCTGACATGTCAGCCAGGGGCACAATACCCAATAAAGCCTCCCACTTTATTAGGAGGTGCTGGGGAGCAGATAGCAGCAATTGATGCGAGTCCTTCACACTGTGACCCATAACTACGACAGCAGCAGTTATGAACCATATCCCATTAACTACTAGTCCCTGGACATGATGGTAGGGGGAGCTGGTACACATACCTGCTTTCCAATATATGGGAAGAGAGAATGATGGGGGGGGGGGTGGGCTTTTGGGATTTTGGACGAGTGCTGCCCAAAAGGTAGAACTGCCACTGATGCAATTAAATATATCATTGAATTGTTCCTAAAATTAATTTTTTTTTAAGGAGAGATTATTTCTGCGGACAAAAAACACCCAGAGAATTCTGAATGAAGCAGTATGTTTAGTGATAATTCTCAGGGAAGCGGGTGGGCTCTTTCTGTCTTAACAGTGCAATGAATGTTATTTCAGAAATCTGTTACAGCTGAATTTGCAATAGAGTTTGACTGGGTTCTTGATAACGGTGATCTCTGAATGCCCACAACACTCCCATCTAATCAGTGAGAGAAGGATGCGGGAGACACGTTACAAAAAGACCCCAGATAAGTTGTAGGCAGCGGTGTAAAGATACGGTAGCGGCACAGTAATCTTTACAAACGTAGCATACGTTTTCCTCCTGAGTGATTTGCAAGTTCTGAATGATAATTGTGACCTAAATAAATCTGCCAGAATTATCAATAATGACAAGTTGCTGAAGGGAAAAAAAAATCCAGCCTTGAAGATGCTTAGTCTCTTTACTGCTTGGAATTTAGTATAATTGGCAATTTATCCTATGAACTTTGTTTACTGATGTCTGAGGATTAACATATTTCTGTGTTATGCACAAATCATTGCTTTCTATGCTTCCCAAAAATAGCCTAAGTTTTCTTATGAGCTGAGGTGTTATTTTCATCAGACTTCATTGCCTAAACTATCTTTCTCCACCTTAGCACCCCTCGATAATTATTTGAGCCTGTAGCTGATGGCTTATAAGCAGATGTGCTTGGAAATTCAACTTTGCCCATGTCTGCTTCACAAACAGTACACGTGCTTGTGCATGGAAGCAAAGCGACAGAATAGAAAGGAAATTATGCTGAAAATGGAGGTCTCCCATGAGAACCCAAAGCCACGTTCAGTAAATCAGGGTGATCTCAAATCTGCATCTGAACTTGAACCAGAACCAAGACTGGCTCAGTAAGATGTCCTGTTCTGCTACCCACTGGTCACTTGCACCTGTGGCATACCAGGAAAACAGTGGAGGTGGCAGCTATCTTCTCATGTTCAACACTGAGAAGGACCCAATGTCTAATTCCACACATAATTTGAGTCACATCTGCCTGTGCTCATTTCTTTAAACAAGGCTTGGAAAAAGATCCCAAGTTCCGCTGTCATTTAGCATTGTACTCATTGATATGTCACTGCCATAGAAATGTGTGAATTATTAGGCATTGATCTATAAAACTGAGAAAAATTAGGCCTTTTAATGGGTCATTAGCATTTGGAACGGAGGCAGCAGTGCTCACAAAATGAATATAGGCTCTACAAAAAACTATATGCGTCTCATCCCCAAATGCTAACAAATATTTTGCATGCTGTAATGTCATCGAGCCAAATCCTAATTTGTACGTACAATGGCTCTACAACAGTATGACACCAGCAGCCATTTTGGGAGTGCTGTTGCCATTGGTGGTGGTGTCCACAGCATGCTGCTGCAGAGAGCAAACTGTGCTGAGGCAGGTAAGCTGTTGCAGGAGATGGATAATAGAGTGGGGCAGAATGGAGTGGGCAAGGGGAGGAAGAGGGTAGCTTCTGAGTGGGGAGGGAGGTGGGCAGGAGGCAAAATGGGGGACAGAGGGAGTGTAAATGGCTGGTACAGATCCAAGGTGACTATTGGGGTAGCACAGACTTACTCCAAGGAAAGGGAGCAAAAGCTCCCATACCTCAAGAAGGTTTCTGGGATTGCCCTCCACCTCCCACAGGATGCAGCTCGTGCCCTATTGGTGCTACTGCATTGCCAGGGGCTTAGTTAGAATTGGGCTGATATTGGCTCTCTTGTATCTTACTTCCATGGTTTTGATTTTTGGTCCTAAAGATACACAAAAAGGTGTGCCACAGTTTATCCCAGGTCAGTCCAGAAATACACCTGCAGTTATAATGTGTAACTGTAAGTGCATTTAAGATGTTCTCAAGAAGTGAGATTTTCAAACTTGTCTGGCTTGATTGATTTTGGATGCAACATTGTAGCACCATTGACTATAAGGGGAGTAGACATGACTTCTGAGTAGACATGCATAGGACTGGGCTGTTGGTCAGTCTTATAGCCTGCCCAGTGCCAAGGGATCAAGTAGGTTATAGAAACATTTTCCTGGCCACCAAAACCAAGTTTGAATAAAAATGTCTTCATTACTTCTAGAAGACATACAACCACTGGCTTTATTGAGTCTCCCAGGGAAGATAATCCCATAGCTTAGGGCCAGCTGTGCATGCCCTTTGTGCATGCCCTTGCACTTCAGCCTTGGGGTGTAGATGGTGCATGGAAGAGAACATTCCTGCATGATCTCACATGCTGTGATGGAATGTAGATGTGGTTGCTGGGCCCACAGATTTGGATTCACAGTATAGAAGTGGCATGCTGCATGGATTCCATTTGAAATTCTGGTTTAAGGCAAACAGCACCGAACCATAAATAATAACAGTTAATTAATACTTCCCATATGTGATTCACAGAAAATCCACAGCTTGGGGATTTGCTGATTTATACTGTAGTCTTCTGTTCCTGCTTTGTAACATCTGCTAATGTATCCTTGGGCACAATGTCTGACGCACTTCCCTACAAGCCCCACAAAGATGAATGGGCTCTTGCAAAACTCTCATTGATTTGCTTGGCGTTGGCACGGGAGATGATTCCTATAGATGCTACTCACAAGTTCAGCAAGCGTCAGCTTGAGCTAATTTATATTTCAGGCCCCTAAAACTGAATTGTTAATTTTGGATAACAACCTTGAGAAGACGAGGTTATTTTTCAGTGACTTTGATGAACCTTCCTGCTTTTTTTTTTTTTGGGGGGGGGGGGAGAGAGATTTGAACAGAAATGCAAATTGCTATCAATATTTTAGTGTTATTAAAGTTTTCTGGGGCTCTCTACAAGGGGGATTTTAAAATTGCATAATATGCATATTAGACTCCCACTTTGATAACACACACACACTCTCTCTCTCTCTCTCCTCTCCTTTGTCCTGCAGTCATTTACAAGCTCAGCATTGTAGTACTGTTCTTCATGAATGTGAGGACGGCTGTCGGATTGCAGAATATGAACTCACCATTCAAGCGGGGCCCATGGCAGGAAATGTATTCTAATTGCTCAGTGAATCTTCCCAAAGTAATATGTGGAGGCATAATATTTTCTTGAGGCTTTGTTTCATTTTTTTCAAATGCTGCTGAAATAAGTTTTCTGGGGACAAGTGTGATCAACATTCTGAAAGGATGTCACACCTCAGCCTGGGCTACAGCATAGCATGGTTACAGTTTCCTACTTAGAAAGCTCCCTCAAACACTGAAAAAATGAGAATCCAAGTTTGAAACCTTTTTAAAAAAAAATTATTATTCCACATATTTTTTTTCTGGAGATGAGAACCACGAAGGAGCAGAAGAAGACTTTGTCTTGGATAACACAAACTCCCTGATGAGCCTTCTACTGATGGCTTTTTGGTGCCAAGTAAAAAATGGTTTGTTTTTTTCAGAAAACACTCCTTCCTTCCTGAATAAATGCAGGATGAGGGGGAGGAGTTTCAACCTTTGCTTTTCTTTTCTGCTATGGATTTTTCCCCTCTGGCGGCTCTGACACTGTTTTCTTGATGTATGATTGATGAATTATGAAGTTGATGTTTTATGAATTGTGATCCCTTTCATGTCTTTAGATTTTTTTTTTCCAACCTGCACACTGCTTTGGGTGCCACCTTTTCAGCAGAGAATGTGGCTTATCAATATTCAGATGAGACCAGAACTTGCTTGATGAAACCCAAAGGTCCAAATCGGTGCATGCCATTGCCACTGACAGTATAGTTCAGGACCACCGCACTTCTTCAGGTTGGGCAGCCTGTTGTTGAGGGAAAACACAAGAAAGTTTGTGTTTCAGTCAGCCTACTCCCTGCTGTATGTCTGTCACCTATCACAGTAGCCTTCTGATTGGTTGTTTGGTATGCCCTTTAACCCCAGGAGTTGTGGCATTTGCTCTGTCTCCTTTCCAAGTGTCAAAATCCCATTCCGATCTACCTCCTCTCCTTTTAGGCAGTGGTGTCCTCAGACAGGTACAGGTGGGGCAGCCCTTCCTAAGTAGGGTGCTCTGGGGTGCAGCACAACTCGGCCTGGGAGGCAGCACCATCACCACCTGGGTCTTTTGACCCTTGCAGCATTGTCAGTGATGAGGCCTGGAGCAGTGAGCAGAACTCAATGCTCAGATGTTTCACCACATGGAAGAGTCCTCCTGCCCTCCCTTGCCTCCAGTTGGCTCCAAATCAGGGCACTCTGGAAGCAGTTGGCAGTGACACAATGACAGCATGATGTCACCTCTGAACTTTCGGAATGCTGAACCTCTGTCAGGTAAGCTCAGCAACACTGCTGCTTCCAGGCTTCTGCTATTTCTCCCGATAGTCTACCTGTAATATACCTACTTCACAACTGAAGCTCCAAATGACATTGGGCTATAGTCATCTGGTGCTGGTAAGATACCATAAATAATGTTAACAAAAAGCAAAAAAGTTTACACCAATGAAGATTTTCAAATGAAGGACAGGGGTGATGAACACAAACATTCTCCTCTATAGTTGGATACTCTGGGCTCACAGGAACTTATATTTATTTAACATTTCTTTAGAGCTCTCTGAAGGTACACTACTGGGTTCAGCACACTTTGAAAGTTACTGACCTGGAGGTTCAGAGGTTACTGCAATAAATACAATGAATGAAGCTAATTGCATTGGTTTTTCTGATTCTTACTTGTTCTCCAGAGTAATTTGGCTTGTAAGAGACATACTCAAGAGTATCATCCACAATCAGAAAAAATGGATCTTCCTGTTCTTCAAGGCCCTCCATTACAACTTCTTTGATCTCACTGGAAAATGGAGAAGACTCTCCAGAATTATTATTTTCTGTCAATATGGGACAGAGATGAAGTACAACAGATTTAAAGCATACCCAAGGAAATAACTGAAATTGCCTCCTGTAAAGCACTGAAACAATTAAGATGATGGTACAGGAGATGTAGGAGCTATAATACAGATGAGAGTATAATGATGCACTGTGTAGGCCATGACCTTCGTTCTACTTATTTACAAGATGTGGCTTGATATTTGCAGCCATAATATCCAAGGATAGAATAAATTAGAGCGCAGGACAATTCCGATCAACCAGCAAAGTTTTTTTTTTTAAAGCAATAAGAAAAGGGAAAGACTTAAAAAGGGGCAGCTATGTGCAGACCAGAGTCTTTGGATCAGAGACAATAACCCTGTGCAGACAGCACAAAAGGGTGTTGAAAGAATGTGTTGGGGGGGATCAGTGCCAGCATGTAGACAAACCCTGAAGCTGTGTCCCCTCACTGAAGCTGTGTCTTCTCACTCACACTCTCCATGCGTTTTTCATGGACCTTTATGTAACATCTGCTCAAGGCTAATGAAGACAAACCATGGGTGGAACCTTTTATGCATGCCTGGATTGATGTAGGAATATTTTCTGTGAATGCAGCAGTACATGTGCCACATGATGTGCCAGTCAATCATGAATGCAATCATTTTAGTTGCCCCAACCCTAACTGATGGATGTACATGCATAAGAAGCATCTCCTTGTACTTTCTTAGTTTTCCACAATCAGTACAACGCATATTGAGTCAATCAGCAGGTTTTAGCTGTAGTAGTAGTAGTAGTAGTAGTAGTAGTAGTAGTAGTAGTAGTAGTAGTAGTAATTTATTGTCATTGTGCTAGAGCACAACGAAATTTATGCACCTTAGAGATAAAAGCATAAATATATACTACAATTCCAACAATCACACTCTACACACTCACCCACACATTCTATACAACATGCATCATAATATAAAAACAATATAACAGACCATAATGCCCAGGAGCATGGTACCAACTACATCGCCTTATTCAACATAATTATGGCTGTGGGATAAAAACTGTTCCGGAATCGTGTGGTGCTGCTCTAATAGTTCTGTATTGTCTACCCAAAGGCAACAGTTCAAAGAACTTATGAGCCGGATGGAAGGGGTCTCTCAGAATACTATGTGACTTCTGCAGACAGCGAGATGTATAGATGTCCTCCAAAGCTGGTAGATGAAGGTTGATGGTGTGCTGCGTGATCTTAATAATTCTCTGCAGAGTTTTTTTTGTCCCCTGCAGAGCAAGTTCTGTACCACACCAAGATTTCATAGGTTAGGACACTCTCAATGCAACGATAGTAAGACACAAGCAGCTGCTGTGACAAATGGGCTTGACCAGTGTTATGTGATTCAACCTATCCAGGACAAGCAGGCAAGAACACATTATTCATGGCGCGCCCACCTTCGCTCTATACATACATTATGAATATTTCACAAATATCATAAAGGACAGAGGTAGGAACAGATGTGAAGTTTTCTGTTGAGCAATACTGTTAAAAAATGCAGTGTTCAAGAACAAAACGTGCTAAATGTTTATATATTGGGAAGATTCAGTAGTCTTGCAAGGTGCACTGTGACTTCATGGGAAATTGTTTGTTCTTGGTTTGGTTTATAGTAGTTGGTTTGTAAGGCTGTGACTGGGCACACAAACCCTGCAGGAAAATGAATGCATGAAAAATTACATAAGCTTACTACCAACCAGAGCCATAAGGCCATTTGAAGTGGTCACCTTAGACTACAGGTTGGTGGGGGGAGGCATGTCTGTCTACCTACCTGCATCTACAGCTCCTTCTTGCCTTTCCTGCATTGGAAAAGGAAGAGGGGGACTGAGAGGAAATGTTGAGGGAAGAAAAAGTGCTGAACTTGAACACTGGAGAGTGGAAGGAGCAGAGGCTGCCACATCATTGGGTAAGGGGCCGGAGCATTTGGCATGCTGCCTCAGGCATCACAAGGCAGGACTGTCTCCACCAACAGTATTGGGACTGTCTGCCACCAACAGGATTCTTGGGACAGCTACTACCACCAGCTGCAGGCAGAGACTGGAAATGTATGAACTCCCTTTGAGATATGTTGCTAGCCCTATCAAAACATTTCCTTCCCCTCCCCCCAACTTACCTGCAAGAGCTTACTTGTTGTTGGCAACCTTCAGTCTCGAAAGACTATGGTATCGTGCTCTGAATGGTGGTTCTGGAACGGCGTCTCGTGTGGCTGAAAAGGCCGATTCGGGAGTGACAATCCCTTCCACACCGGGAGCAAGTGCAGTCTGTCCCTGGACTGTCTCCCTGGCTATGGGCCTTCCTTCTTTGCCTCTTTGCCTCAGACTGTTGGCCAAGTGTCTCTTCAAACTGGGAAAGGCCATGCTGCACAGCCTGCCTCCAAGCAGGCCGCTCAGAGGCCAGGGTTTCCCACCTGTTGAGGTCCACTCCTAAGGCCTTCAGATCCCTCTTGCAGATGTCCTTGTATCGTAGCTGTGGTCTACCTGTAGGGCGCTTTCCTTGCACGAGTTCTCCATAGAGGAGATCCTTTGGGATCCGGCCATCATCCATTCTCACAACATGACCGAGCCAATGCAGGCGTCTCTGTTTCCCATGCTAGGGATTCCAGCTCGTTCCAGGACTGTGTTGTTTGCAAGAGCAGGAATCTTCAAATTCATCTTTGGGTTAGGAATGTTGAACATTTTTATCAAAACTCTTCCTGTTCTCCTTTGTCAGAAATGGGCTGTTGGCAACTGAGCATGTGGAGCACTGAAACATGACTCTTTGATGTTTCATAGAGAACTGAGTGACACCAGAGAAGAGCATGGGAAGGGAAGCAACCCCCAAATAAGCTGAACCCCACACTTACTTGAAGCAAAGGCATTTTGCACATATTCAGACTGCTTTGTTATCATCAATCAATCGCAATCTCCCATGAGTTCACTTAGGGCCCAATTCTATCTAACTTTTCAGCACAACTTCAGCACCAACTTTTCATTGGTGCAGCTGCAATGCAGCCCTGAGGTAAGGAAACAAACACTCCCATACCTTGATGAGGCCTCTGTGACTGCCTCTCCACTACAGAGGCAGCGCATGCCCCACTGGCACAGCTGTACAGCACTGGAAAATTGGATAGGATTTGGCCCTTACATCTCTGTTTAGGATGTGAGCATGAATGTGAAATATGCTATTATTTCTCTTTCAGGAATCAAATATACGGGAGAAAGTTTGCGCCCTAAAATGTACTTTGACCCTTCTGTGCTCTCCTTCCCATTCTGGGGTCATGTAACCACCACTGTACTCACTGCAAGAGGAACCAGTACAGAGACCAGAAAATATCCAGCTTGAGTTCTAGGTAATTCTGACACCCTTGACATTCCTTGTGTGTCTTCCCCATGCAAGAACCTCTGAGCTTGCCACAGAATTTGGTGATATCACTATCAACAATAATCTGATCATATTCCTCTAGGTACAATCCTGCAAATAGGTTACTAGAATCCCATTGGTTACAAGCAGCTGATTTGTACAGCAGAAAATTACTAGAGGCATCTTGTCAGTCAATCTTTAACCTTAAGAAAGTAAAGCTATATTGTACGAATAAATGAAGGTATAAAGCATTTAATGAAAATGCCTGAATCATACACATAAAGGCTCTCTGTAGTAATTGCATAGATCCTGCAGGTTAATTACAAATAAATTATTAAATGTCTCATGAGTCTTCCTGGCTAGAAGACTCAGTAGTGAAATTAAAGGACTTATCTACTATCATAAATGGGTGTTATAAATGAATGCATAAATAGCACTATTTTAAGAGTCCTATCAAGAACTGCTGATCATATTTTGGCACCAGTTCTTCTGGACACTCCAAATTGGTGCAGTTAAGAAACATCATCAGTTAAGAAACAGATAGTTAAGAAACATCTGTTCTGATGTTTCTTAACTGTTTTCACAACACAGCAATTCCTGTAAGCAAGCATCTGATCCATTCATTTGTTCAGCAATGGAAGTTAGATATAAAGCAAGAAACAAGTCTTCTTGGTGTCTGAGTCCCCAGATATTCAGAACAACCTTCAAAGGTCAAACTAGACATGACCTTAAATGTATCACTGAATCTTCTGTGTTTGCTCTCTAAAAATTAAGTAGTACATGGGCGGGCAACAAAATTGCCCAAATCTACAGCAGAGGATATGGGGGCTTGGGTACTTTGCCCCCACTATGGTTCCAGTCTCACTCAAGACCCCCCTATGTGCTATTTTTAATGTAAAAAAGGTTTCCATTTGAAACATTAAACTTTTAGCACTAAAAGTTGTGCTAAATAGAAACTGTGAAATGACATTTCACTTGTCACAGACAATAGTCCTGAACCAGCTAGAGGTCATATGAACAGGGAGGACAACCCCAGCTGCTGTGTGACTGCATGGTTGAATCAGGCCCAGCATTTTCAAGGAAGTGTAGGGCAGCCCAGTTAGACTCTTTGGGGTTGATGTAGCAAGGTTCTCCTTTCTCTAAATTCTTGGCAGATGTTTCCATGAATTGGAGTCAAGTTTGAAGAGCAAAAGAATTGTTTTGATGACAAATTTGCATAGTACATTTTAGACTAAGGCTTATTTTTACACACCTGGGGACTTTAACTTGTCTTGAAGCATTTGGTGGGTGTTTCAAATGAAGCATTTGATGTCTTGTTTTCTTGAAGCATTTGGTAGGCCACTGTGAGATACAGGAAGCTGGACTAGATGGGCCTTTGGCCTGATTCAGTAGGGCTCTTCTTATTGAAAGGTAGCTGTCTTGGAGCAGGATGAATGCAGGTTCATACAGGGGTCATGTTCCCCCACCTCTTAAGATGGCCCCTGTATGAACCTGCATTCATCCTGCTCCAAGACTATTACCCATTAATTGCCAAATGTAACACCAAGGAAACTTATGAATGGACAGCATATTGTAATGTACTGAACACTTCAACAACACATGAAAAGGTGTGAAGCCTCTTGGTGAAAGGCTGTATGCTTCCTTAGAAAAAGGATGATTGAAATCACTGGAGTTGGCTTTTGAATAAACATGCCTGAGAATATGCTACATATCAGTCAGACGCAGGGCCAGCCCATCCATGAGAACTTGTATACCCATGGTGGGATCCCACTTCTTCCCCAGGGGGCCTACTGGTGGTCCAGGATCTACTCACAATACACTCCACTTACCCACTTCAGCAGTAACCATTGGCTGTCTTGCCAAAGCTTGTTTATTCTATCAAATGCTTGACATTCATTAGGCCCCAGTCCCTTCACAGGGACCTGCACATTGCTCACAGGTAAGATACAACCCCCAACAAGTAGGGAATACAAAAGTCCACTGGCTATAGGCAAGTCCACAATCTACAGGTAAGTCCATAGTCCATAGGTAAGTCCCATGATCAAGGCTAGACCAAGGAGTCTGAATCACAGTGCAAGCAGAGCCAGGTAAGAAGCTGGGGTTTTAGCAAGACCTTCGGTGATGCTGCCCAGGGTTCATGGGGGAACTCTGAGGCTGCTTGGGGGCCAGCCTCCCAGTTGGCTGCCAAGCTGCATTGATGGTGCCCCAACCCAGGTTGTCTGCTAGACTTGTCCTCCTGGCTGCCCCTACTGCACAGGGGCTGTGAGGTCACCCCAGGGCCACCTTTTTGGAGCCCTTGTCTCAGGAAGAGCAACCTCTCTCTCTCTCTCTGCCTGCTGGGCTTCTTATGAACCCAGCAGCTAACCCAGCTGGTCTCACTCCTTCCAGCCATGTGATCTCAGGCCCTACTCCCAAGGAGACCCCTTGCCTGGGGGCTGGATGCAGGTAGTACTCACTCAGCTTCCCTACTGCCGAGGAGGCCCTTACTCCCAACAAGCTCTTTACTCCTGAGGAGCCCCTTGCCCTCAAGTAGGCCTGAGTCGCGGGGGGGGGGGGCGCCCTGGTGACAGGCCTACTGAAGTAGTTGCCTCAGGAAGCAGACTGGCTGAAGGGCACCAACAAACACCCTCCCAGTTGCCTTTCCAATTTTCCACCAATTTTTCATCCCATTCTCTGGATTGGGCAAGGAATGGGAGGGCTGGAGTGGAAGAAGACGTCAGGAGCAGAGAGATGTTCTAGCTCTCCCCTTTCTTCTCCACATCTGGTCTTCTGCCCCATCCTCCTCTTATATTTCTAACCCAGGGAATGGGAAGAGCAGAGGCTGGCACATCCTAAGATAAGAGGGGTCAGCATTTGGCTTGCTGCTTCATTTGTCAGGAGGCCTTGGGTTAGGGAACCTCCAGATATAGAAATGGATTCTTTTCGAACTGGTGTACAGGAGCACTTCCAGCAGTTTCCAAATAAAAGATGGAGCCAAATCACAGTCTATCTCAGCATGCTACCTTTGGGACTTTGATGCACTTGGAAATGCAGGTGATCAGTGGAGATTTCAACAGGAGCTGGTAACAGGCTGTAGCATCTGAAAGGCAGCAGGCAGCAAACCTTTGCACATACTCTAATGGCCAAATCCTAACTGGGCTGAGCACTGTGCATTTACAGCAGTCACAAAAAGCCGCCTATGCCAGCACTTGCTGCTGGGTCGCTGGTGGGGAGGCCTGCTGGCAGATGGCCAAAGAGCCACCAGAGCAAGGAAGGCCACACAGGTGGTTGAATGGAATGGGGGAGGGCAGAACGGGGCAGTGATGGGGCAGGGTGAAAGGTAGAGCAGGCCTGGGAGGGGGTGGGTTCAGTGGCGGTGGCACACACCAAATCCTAAACCCTTTCCTAGGTCTAATCTGCCTTCATGGATCAACTTGGACTTGCGCCAGTGATAGAACTAGTGCAGGTCTGAATTGAGCCATAACAGCTTCTGGGGCATACACTGAGGCAAGGGAACTATTGTTTCCTTACCCCAAGGAAGCCTCCAGTGGCCAAAAATCTCCTGTGCAATAAAGTGGACGCCATGTTGCTGCATGCATGTGCAGGGATTTAGTTAGGACTGGGCTGTGAGTTATCTTTCTCAACTAATCTGCACTTTTAACACAGTTGCTTTCATATTAAGTTTTTTTTCCCCCTCTAGGAATGGACAACTACTATTACACTGTATTCAACTTGTTTGAATGATGTCCAGGCTTGTGGTTTGTTATTTGCTTTCAGGAACACACACTGGAAATTCTTGTCAGTTTATGATGCTGTGAAAACCAGCGATTGCATCTTGCAAACAAGCAAAACCAATTCATCTTAATAAAGGGCTGGAGTGGTGAGATCTGAGAGAGGCTTCTATGGACATATGACTTGATAAAATAGGGCATCGTATATGAGAGTTTCTGGCTGACAGTCTCTTCTTATCCTCTCCACTCCAGCAGGGAAAACAACACTTGTGCTTCTCCACCTAAAATGGCACCCTATGTTCACAAGCAAGTGGGGCCTGCCTTGGAAGTTTGCACAGTTTGCTAACAATCCTGCCCTTCTAACAGGATTTTTCTAGCACAATTTAACTTTTCAGCAGTAAAATCCAAGGTGTGGTAGGGAGTGAAAGCAGGTCCAGACCTCAGAAATTCATGCACCATCAATCACATGAATGATGCCATGTATGAGTACAAAGTATGCATGATTTGCCCAATATCTGCAATCCTTCTAGTCTGTTTGGGGTGGGGTTGAGAAGATCATGGTTCCAACCTGTTCCAACCTGCTCCCCACCCCTGCCTTTCCCCTCCCTACCCATGAATCACCCCCCCCCCCTCCACTAACTTATCTGGTCAGTGGAGGTCAAGCTCCTTGATAGCAGGCTTTTGATCATTTGCAGCACCACTGCATTTATGGCAGTGGAAGGTGATTAGCCCAATTAGACTGGGCTATCCATAACTGAATTACAACTAACTATTCAATGAGAAACAACATCTTACATATGTGGCAGCTGTCCTTCAAACGCATTTTGCTAAAATGCCACTTCCCTATTCCTCCATTATTTTCAGTCAGTGGTTTTCCTACCAACTTTATCAGTCATTGTGCAGTTTGATCACACCTTGAGTCAGAATGGAATGATTGGTCTCACCCCACAAACATCTGTCATCTGTATTGATTTTTTTTAAAATTACTAGTAGCTGTGGAGAAACTTTAAACATGCTACTTTTTCAGCTCCTCTGGGCAATCTGCAGAAATAATATCTGCAATTTTATCTTTCTGAGCTCGCCTCAGCTATTTCCAGGAATAACTGCTAGTGAATTAAGGGCTGAGAGAAAACAAGGTACCTTAAAAAAAAAAATGTTTTGCTATTCCTGAAAATCTGCCTCCCTTTTATTTTTTCCTTTTTTATACGGCTTAATGAAATGTTTAATGTAATGCTATACATGTTTGAACTGTGTATCATGTAAATGTTGTTGCCTTGGGTGCCCTTCGGGAGAAAGGTGGATTACAAATCCAACGAACAAACAAACGAGCCAGCCAGCCAGCCAATGATATATTGCACTGGCATATATATAAGAGGTAAAAACAAAACTGCATGTCTTTAAATACAGTGTGTGCTTGTAGTCTAGAAAATGTGAGATAGCAAAGAACAACCTGCAATGTTCTTTGCTGAGGCAGGACATAAATGACATATACAAAATTATGCAGAGGATGGATAGAGTGGATAGAGAGATGTTCTTTTCCATCTCACACAACACCAGAACTAGGGGACATCCACTAAAATTGAGTGTTGGGAGAGTTAGGACAGACAAAAGAAAATATTTCTTTACTCAGTGTGCAGTTGGTCTGTGGAACTCCTTGTCACAGGAGGTGGTGATGGCATTTGGCTTAGATGCCTTTAAAAGGGGAATGGACAAATTTCTGGAGGAAAAGTCCATCATGGGTTACAAGCCATGATGTGTATGCGCAACCTACTGATTTTGGATGTGGGTTACCTCAGAATACCAGATGCAAGGGAGGGCATCAGGATGCAGGTCTCTTGTTGTCTTGTGTGCTTCCTGGGGCATTTGATGGGCCACTGTGAGATACAGGAAGCTGGACTAGATGGGCCTATGGCCTGATCCAGTGTGGTTGATCTTATGATCTTATGTTCTAATGCAGTGGTTCTCACACATTTAGCATCAGGACCCACTTTTTAGAAAAAGAATCTTGTCGGAACCCACCGGAAGTGATGTCATGACCAGAAGTGACATCATCGAGCAGGGAAATTTTTAGCAATGCTACCTACACTTACCCAGGAGTAAGTCCTATTTACTATCATTGTTAAAAGCATTTACATAGTAGTCTGTTAAAAGTACAGGTCTGTAACATTTCACCAAATGCAGTCACATGCTATGGTAGTATCAAGTCTAATATATTAAAAATAAAATATTGAAATGAATGGGGACCCACCTGAAATTGGCTTGTGACCCACTTAGTGGGTCCCAACCCACAGTTTGAGAAATACTGTTCTAACCTGAACCATTATGAAAATGGAAAGCACAAAGAGGGTTCAAAATGATGCTTGAAAATTTAACCTCCAGCAAATACAGTGAAGCCCTGGATAATATTATGACTAGAGCTTCATGTTGTTGTGGTAATTTCCTGAAAAGGTTGCTTTTGCACATGAGGCGTGTTGCTCTTGGCAGTTGTGGTCTGCCATTGATGTGGTGTTGCATTTTACCGGTACAGCAGAGAGAGACTTAACACAACAGTGCAATAATAGAGAGAGACACTCAGACACAAAATACCACACAGAAGTGTTCTATGGGGGACAATTTTCGGTGAGGAACATTAATTGACAGTGCTGAGGTAAATTATCCTGCCACTTTCTGACCTACCAATTTATCTGAAAGATCTGCAAGGGGCAAGACATTTCCTTGCCAAGAAGGTGAAATAATTCATTGCTTTCCCCCTGCTTGTTGGAACCTCAGAGGGGTTTCCTTCTTTTCAGTTTAATTCCTTAGCACTAGTGATTTCGCAGGCCTTTCAGGTATTACATTACATGCAATGTTCTTTGCTGATCATATTTAGCCAGTGGGACTGCTCTGAAACGTTGAGGAAAATAAAGACTCTGGAAAGAATTTGTGTTTACCAAATTTAACTCTCTAGCTGGTACGCGTAAATACAGGTGTCCCTTCATATCTGCAAGGGAAGTAATCTTCCCTCACCCTCTTTTCTTCTCCCATCCTTTTATTTGCAGATACAGAAACTATACAGACCCTATACAGAAAAGTATGAGAGAGAGAGAGAGAGAGAGAGAGAGAGAGAGAGAGAGAGAGATGGATGTTAAGAGGAAGCAGTTACTGCCCTGATTCCTGTTAACATTCTGACTGTGTCCCTTTAGCATGCAGGCTGCCTGCCTTTCACATTCCCGTCCTGTTTGAAAAGTTAGTAAAAGGAAGACACAGGCTTGCTTAGCGCCAGGGAAAGATCCGAAGATATGGGGTGATGCCTGTATGTTACCACTTGTTTCAAGGGAAAGCCATGCAACAGTTCCATTGTCATATGCACATGTTATTTAGTGCCGGGGGGAGGGGGGCAAATTTCCACAAATACGCCCTTAGCTTACTAGTCAAGCATCAATCTGCGCATACTGTTGCAAACGTTCCGTAAGGCACATTTGTGGGTCATACTGCCAGGTAAACGCCTGAACTCCGCAGACCTTGTGCAGACCATCAAGTAGCGGAGAAGTAAATGGGGGCGTGGGGGGAGGCAGGGAGGAAGCATTCCGGGAGAGGGGAGGCAGGTGGAGGGCGGGGGGAGGGGGAGGCGGGGAGAGGGTGGGAACCTGTGAAGCAAAGCTCCAACTGATTCAAAGCTTCCACGTAGGGCTCGCCACCTTACACAGAGGCTCTTGATTCACTGCCCACCTTTGGGTTGGCAGTGAATCGAGTAGCTCCATTGCAGGGCTACTGCACTTGCCTGGGGGAAGGGGACAAAAGTCCCCTTCTCCCGAGGCGCCATTGGCGGCTGCCTTGGATGTGCAGGATGTGGCAGCAGCCATTTTTGGCACCGTGATTCATGCTTCACATTCATGTCTTGGGTCTCTTTGGGGAGAAAGGTGGGATAGAAACACAGTAAGCAAGTAAATAAAAAAGGCAGACCATTAATTAATTAAATAATTAACTTACGAGTACTTACTTACTTAATTTAATTAATTAAAAAATTAATTATTTGAGCAAAAATAGATCGTATGAGTGAAGCCTAAGCACATATAAGCAAGAACATCTCGACTCCATGTCCAGGGGGATTAAGCCATGAGAAAGGCAAACCTTTAATTAATTAGTCCCCCTGGGACATGGAGTCGAGATGTTCTTGCTTATATGTGCTTAGGCTTCACTCATACGATCTATTTTTGCCCAAATAAAGGACACAGATTAAATGACTCTGCTGTACGTGGACACACTCTGCTTCCCATGATACTTCTTTACACTGTGCCTTGCCATGCATAGGATATTATGCCAGGCGAAAGATTCCCTGAAATGAGCCCCAAGAATAGTCCATTAAAGGATGAGGCTAGGAGTCCAGGTTCTGAGATCGGACCTTCCAAAACTTGCCAGGCTCAGAGATCTCACAGAATAGTCTTTTCAGGTCGTTGTAATCACATTCCTATGAAAATGGTCCAATTAAAATACATAAACATATGTAAGAATTCATAATCTTTTCCAAAAGAGATTATTTGCTGCTTTTACCTGGCAGGGAATGCGTTCTAATTAAATCCCTGATCTGTCAGACTAGCATTCTTATATTGCTTAGCCCTGTCTAATCACAATTATCCAATAATAAGGAAATATAGTGGCAAGCCCATAAGGGAATCGCCTTTGAGAAGAGCTTTTTGTTTCCGCGCTGTCCAATGAACACTCAAGACAACAGATATGGGAGAAAGGGCAACTTTATTTCATGTTACCAAGAGAAGCAGAGGCTGAGACCTGCAGCATCCGAGGCAGCAAAAGCCCCTGTGGTGCGGGGAGGGACCTCTGGGCGGTACCAGAAACCTCTGCCCCCAGGCGGGCATGCACCCGACTCCAAGTCGTGCCCCGCTACTGGGACAGCGCGTCTCATCCATGTCTATCCCTTAAGGGGAAGGCAGCCGGACCGCAGACTGCACCACCTCGAGCCGCTGAGCCTCTGAGGTGTGCCCCGCGGTCCCAGCCAGGGCCCCGTCTATGTCCTCCTGCCGCCAAGCCCCTGAGGACTGAAATAGGGTTCTGCCCTGCCTATGCCACCTGAAGGTGCATGCCAAAGTCCCATTCACGCCTCCTAACCCGCACCACCTGCCACAAGGAGGGGTCAGCCTAGCGCTTGACCCCCCCGCTCCCAAACAGGGGCAGAAGCGACTTAAGGCCATCCTGCAGGTCCTTAAGAAAGATGCTTGCACCTTTCTCCGACAAATGAACACACATCACCCCCGTACAGGTAAGGTAGCGACAACACAATTGCAAGATGCATTACCACGCTGCCACCGGCGCGAGACAACAAGCCACCAATGCCCTTGTTGATTTTCCTGTGCATCCTTTCAATCTTAGTGCGGCAGAAGGCCCTTCGCCATCCACAATGCTGCAAGAGGTCCGACCAGACCAAGGCGGTACCAGGCAGCCAACACATAAGGGTGCTGATGTCCTCACAGGCTCTGCTCATCAGAGCCAGACCAGACCTCCTGCAAAGGTCATTCTCGCCCGGGTGGAGCACCCAAAACGTTCGGTTGGTGGTTCACATTCAGTAACTTCATCAACGCGGGCAGCAGCTGGCCCCATCTCATCCCCTTCTTGGCTTACCAAGCGACCTGCACTGCCGGGCTGAGGCCCAAGTGCGATCTGAGGGGGGTTGCAGCCGCCCTCTTGCGGGCCCAAAAAGACCATGGAGTGGCCGCAGCTTAATACGCGTACAGGGCTACCACCGTGTCCTGCAAAATGAAAGCAGAGATGTTAATGCAAGGTATCCCTGCTGCTGCTGCTGCAGCTTAACACGCGCCCTAGGCCACCACAGCGTCCTGCAAGATGAAAGCAGAGAGGTTATAGCAAGGCATCCCCTCCAACGCTGCTCCCCCACAGCTTGGGGAATGCCCGGAAGGAATGCCCAGAACACCAGAGTCACTGAAGTGAACCATGCAATACTGGTCGACAGAACATTACCCCTTTCCTGGGTGGGGGCAGAGCACTCATAAAACAGTTGCTAATAGAACGCTCCCCTCTCAAAGAAGAAGGGGCCACAAATCCGTAAGGGGGGTTGTAACCAAACGTTGCCCCTCCCCCAGGGGCTGGGACAGTGCACCCATTAAGTGGGCTGGTAACGAAACATCACCCCTCTCTAAGGAGAAACGGCTACGCGTGTTGTTGAAACCTCCCCTCTTCCAAAGGCCTAGTGGCATTATGCCTACTAAGTGGGTCAGCACCAGAACACCCCCCTTCTCTGAAAGGAGTAGGGGCAGTACTCCTGGTAAGCACATTGTTGACAGAACACCACCACCCCCACAGAAGTCGGGTAAGCACACCCATTAGGCAGCCTGGTAACAGATCATCATCCTCCCCTAAGGAGAAGGGGTAGCATGCCTGTTAAGCAGGTTGGTAATAGAATGCCACTCTTCCCTTAAAGGCGTAGGGGTTGGCACACATATCTCCTCTCTCAAGGAGCAAGGGCGGCATGCCCACCAAGTGAGTTACTAAATGCCCTGCTGATGCCCAGGGAAAACATAATATTAAATGCTATACTCACATATTAAATGCCCCATCCACTCTGCCCCATTCCTTGGGTGCTGAAGCCTGGCCAGGCAGCTTTCAAATCGGCTTCCACATAGATGGAGTGTATGCTGTAAGCAATCCGAGATGGCCAGGGGTTCCCCATATGCCTCTAAATATCCTCCAAAACTGATGAAGTATTAACAAGGAGGAGGTCAGGTGCCTGGGAGGAGATTGTTGCGGGTGGTTGGGCTGGTGTATCTGTACTGGCTTGCATTCATTGGAGCTCATTTTATGCCCGTATACTCATAAGAACATAAGAACATAAGAACAGCCCCACTGGAGCAGGCCATAGGCCCATCTAGTCCAGCTTCCTGTATCTCACAGCGGCCCACCAAATGCCCCAGGGAGCACACCAGATAACAAGAGACCTGCATCCTGGTGCCCCCCCCCCTTGCATCTGGCATTCTGACGTAGCCCATTTTTAAAATCAGGAGGTTACATAAGAACACACCTTGTTCACCACGTTCCCGCCCGTGCTCAGCGCGTACCAGGCCAGGCACAGCACCGGCATGCGCAGCTGGGACGAGGCCGGGGGGGGCCCCGGCCAGGCGGGGGCGCGGGGAGGCGCGGGCGGGTGGAGCGGCGCGGGGGGCGACGGGGGCAGAGCGGGGGGAGGCATCCTCGCGTGGAGGGCACAGCAGCGCTGATGACGCCTCTGCCGGTCCGGCGCGCCCGGGCTCTCTCGCCACGCGTCACTTCCGCCCGGGCGCATCATTACTCATCATTAAGTCCCATTAAAATCAATGGAATACACTCCCAGGAAAGTGTGGACAGGATTGTAGCCTTAAGTCCAGCTATGTCTACCTGGATAAAAGACCCCTTATACTCCTGGGACTATTCCTTGGGAGTTGGAGCCAGGATCTGAGCCCTATGCTCCAAGCCTCTGCATGCCCCAACAGAAGCAAGCCCCCATTATCCCCCAGCGGCTTACTCCCCATAAAGTGGGCGAGGACTGCAACCCTATGACGGAGTCTCTGTGTGCCTGTTCAGAATTGTCATGAATATGTACAGTTTAGGCCTAGTAGCATTGCAAAGCCTGAACCACAGTAACCCAGTAACACAGAAGGGGCTTGCAGTCCTAGCTGCCAGGATTTACAATTCAATGGAAGGTGATAATGTAGCACCTAGGCAGCCAGAAAGAGTCCCATCAAGGATGGAATGCAGCTGTAGATCTCCAGGGGGGAGTGAAGAGCTAAGAGGGCGAGCTTCCAGCCCCACTTCTGGAGGACAGGGTTTTTGTTCTTTGTCTCTAGTGAGAGAGGTGGTGGGTGCGCCTCCTGCCCCACCAGGACCATGTGGCCTCTTAGGTAACTGAGGATCTACAAAAGAAGCTGACCCAGGTGAGAGTCAGAGATTAATAGAGTTAGCCAGTTAGCTTTGTTGCTTTATGCTTATGTTTCCTAGAAGTTTTTATGCCTCTAGCATTTGCTGCCTTTATAACCTTTTTGTAACCCTATGTATTTAATAAAGTAGAAAATCTTTTTACCATGTTGGTTCATTGTCTGTTGGGGACAAAGGTTCAGAATCCTGCCTAGCCATTCAGCAAGCTACCAAAAATCCTCATTGTGGACTAGAAACTTGAGGACTGAGACTTTAAGTAAAGGAAGTGCTCAACTATGGGGCTTACTCTCAAGAAAGTGTGTGTAGGATTGCAGCCAGAGTCCAAGGCTCTGCCTGCCTCCTCAGAAGCAAGGCCCATTATAGACTATGGGGCTTACTCTCAGGACAGTGTGTCTAGGATTGCAGCCAGAGTCCAAGGCTCTGCCTGCCTCCTCAGAAGCAAGGCCCATTATAGTGCAAAGGGCTTCCTCCCTGGAAATTGTGGTTGGGGTTGCAGCCCCCAGCATTTCAGCCTCTGCCTGGCTCCTCAGAGGCAAACCCCATTATGGTCTCTGGGGCTTACTCGCATGAAAGTGGGTGATGTGGAGGCGCTGAGCTGGCGCCGCCTCCCCATGTGCGTGATCCTGCATGCAGCAGGGATCAGGACTGGTCGGGACACCTCCTGGAGCCCCGTGCTGGCCTGCAGCCGCATGCAGGGAGCTGCAGCAGTCCTGCAGCTCGAGCCACGTGTGGCCAGGCGCCTGCTCCCACGTGGAGCGCACTGGGAGCCCTGGGCTTGCCTGCCAGCCGCATGCGGGGAGCTGCAACAGTCCTGCATCTGCATGGTCAGGCACCTGTGCCTTCGGGAGCCTGCTCCCACGTGGAGCGCACTGCAACCTGCTACTTGGGCAGGCGGGAGCCCTGGAGCAGCCCTGCGATCACAGCGCCCTTCTCCAGCAACCCTTGCGCTGGAGACCTGGGCAAGGCCAGCAGGGAGTCCTGGCTCTGAGCTAGAAGGCGGCAGCCTGCCCCCTCCGCCCACCAGGCCCACCAGGCCAGGGACTGAGAGCACACTCCAAGCACACTCCAAGCCCCATCTCCGGGGCTTACTCCCAGGAAAGTGGGAAACTCCCTGGGGCTTACTCGCAAGAAAGCAAGTCCCCCTGCACTCCTGGGGCTTACTCCCAGGAAAGTGTGCCTGGACTGCACCTGATCCTTCCTTGGGCAGAGCCTGTCCAAACCCCCATCCCCACCTTACAGATCAAACACACTGCACATGAGATCCATTGCAGGAGGCCTCCTCGGGAGTTGCACTGGTCCTAAGGTGGCTGGATGGGGTCAGGTCCACTCTAATCCCATGGTGCCCACATGCACAAGGAGGAAGAGGGCTGGGTCTCGTCCCCTTTCAAAAGGTCCGTTGTGGCTGCCAGACCCCGCCCCTTCACCTCCCCCTTGGGGAGGGACTGGACTCTCGTGTCCCAGCCAGGCAAAACAAACTCTGAACACCTCTTTAATTGGGTGTTCGGGATAATGTCAGCTTATTCAAATGCTGCTGTTGGGCTTTTCTAACCTGGTCAGACCCAAACTTCTAAAAGTAAAGAAAGTCAGTGGACCTGATCCAGCTAAAGTTAGTGTTTCTAGACCTTCCACTGAATAGCTACTTGTGACCCTCTTAAATCCCATTGTTTTAAATAGTACTGATAGCCCAATCTTATCAAAACCTGCCAATACAGTCACACCACTGGAGCCTGCATTGAATCCAAGGCAGGATAGGGGCTGAAAGCGGCTCAGCCTGGGGCAAAGGGAAATTGTTTCCCCTTACCCCAGGTAAAGCCACAGCAGCCTCAGTGGAGCTACTCAGAACTTCACCATCTCAAGGGGGTGGCACAAATCTGAGCAGCCTGTGACTGCCCAAGGTCGCCTAGGAATGGGGTTAGAATATGGCATAATTGCCAGATCCTGGTCCCACTCCCCACTCACCCTGGGAACGCCCACCGCCCACCCTCCCCTGCACCGAAATGCCTCCCTCCTGCCTCCTCTCTGCCTCCTCCACGCCCTCCCCAGACCCTTGTGTTGGTCAAGCTCGGCCGAGGCAACTCACCCTTTCTCTGGGACCTGTGTTGGTGCAGGAAGGCCTGCACAAGTCCGTGTACGATCCTGACCCCACATGTCAGTGCAAAAGTGCTTTACGGCACTTTCACAATGATGATGGGCCGGCTCAAGGGACTTGCATCAGACTATATGCAGGTCGGAATTGCGCCCTATGATAGTCATAAAGTGATTTTTTTTAAGTTGCTGATCTGATATATATTTATGTAAAGCTTTTTCTGATTGCTCCTCTAATCTTTGCAACACACCAGTCTAGAGTTGCTCTCAAATCCTGCTTAAGTCAAAAGTGTTGTAATAAATTTCAAGGTTCTTTCTTGAGATAGGAGTGACGGTTGGCGAAGTTTTGATAATACTCAAGACATTTCTCAGAAAGGTTCTGTATGTATATCCTTATTTGGGACCTGTAAGCAGTGGCATCACTAGGGAGGTGCGGGGGGTTCGGACCGCACCGGGTGATGCACACAGGGGGGTGACACGCACTGGGGGGTGACACACTAAAATTGCAGTGGTTAGGAGTACCCCATATACCATTGGATGCAGAATTTTGAGCAGAATGCAATGCAAAAAACCTGAGTGAAATATTTCCTTTCTATCAAAAGTTATGGTAAAAAAACCAGAGAACAAAAAATGCATGAATCCCTATGTAAAGTGAAAGTGAGCTGTATCTCGTGTTTACTCATGAGTAGCTGAACTTGCCTTAGTCCATCGGAAAGGGAAGGCTGAGAGGAATCCAACGACACCAGAATGGTCCTGATCCAATGAATGCAGCCCCCAAAAATACCTGAGAAGGAAGTCCCTCCCTCCAAGCAGATGAGTGTATTGAGCACTATAGAAAGTGAAACTAAGCCTCAGGGTTGGGTTTACTCATGAGTAAGCAAGCATGCCTTGGCTGGTGTGGAAGATCAGGTGAAGGAGAGTGCAGGACTACCAGAATGGTCCTGATCCTATGCACCTGGAGCTAAACAAGTGCTCCAGAAGGCAGCCTCCCCCTCCCCACTAAAAAGGATCAAAACTGGCTTCAGCTGATAAGGTGAACTTTTTTGAGACTTGCAAAGCCAGGTGGATCCTGACAGTGATCTGGTTTAAACAGAAGTTCTTAAATTGAACTGGGCACTGGGTAGGACTGAAAACCTTACTGGTTTTGGAGGGGGAGTGTTATTGCAGGCAGGCTATGGAGGAGATTCACTTGGTGGAACAGGGCTGGCTTCTGCTTATTTAATTATTTGTTTTACTTTAATTATTTATACTTATTTATTTTAATTTGCCTGATGATGTCATTATCACCATGACATCATTTCTGGTGGGTCTTGGACAGATTGTCATTCTAAAAAGTGGGTCCCAGTGCTAAACATTTGAGAACTGCTGCAATAAGATGTAAGTAAGTTGACATCCTGGGGGGGGGGGCTGACACCACTAGTGACCAAAGTCACTAAAATCATAATTTGGAGGAATAACACATATTTCAATCAATGCGTAATTTCATGCAGAATGTGTTCTATCTTTGTTCTATCAAATGGTACAGCCAAAAAACCAGTGGGGGCAGAGTGATGGTACATCACCATGCCCACCACCTGGGGTGTTGCCCCGCCCACTGCATGGGGGGTGACACACTGGCATCCCACACCAGGTGACGCAAACCCTAGTGACGCCACTGCCTGTAAGTAAAGTTTAGTGCAGACTACATGTTAAATTATGGCTGTGAGAGCTGAACCATAAGGCTGAGCACCAAAGAATATATGCTTTTGAATTATGGTGTCGGAGGAGAATTATGGTGTCCTCTGGACTGCAAGGAGATCAAATCAGTCAATCCACAAGAAATCAACCCTGACTGTTCATTGGAAGGACTGATGCTGAAGCAGAAGCTTGAATACTTTGGTCATCTCATGAGAACTCTTTAGAAAAGACTCTGATGCTGGGAAAAATTGAAGGCAAAAAGAGAAGGGAACAGCAGAGACTGAGATGGTTAGATAGTGTCACCGAAGCAATGGGCATGAATCTGGACAAACGCCAGAAGTTAGTGGTAGACAGGGAGGCCTGGCATGGTGTGGTCCATGGGGTCATGAAGAGTCAGACACGACTGAACAACATGTTAAATTGTGCAATAGGTATTATCTGACTAGAGTTGAATGCCCTGTTAAAAATCTGAGACGAGTCAAAGAAAAACAAAAAAATGCTGCCTAGGAACTCTGTGTATTTGGAACTGTGGTCCTCTTACAAGGGTGGTGTCATAAGTTGGCCAGGTAGGGCACTAAGAGTCCACACCCATCAGAGGACCCACTTAACTGGGACAACCCTTTAACCCTCAGTACCAATGGCAGTGCCAGACGCATCATCTGGGATGTCATGGAGACCAGTGCAGGACTCCACGGCTAGGCCCTCAGCTTTGCCCCAGGCCCTCAGCAACATGATCCTGACACTGCCCTCTTGTTCTGCACCTTGTCACGTCCAGTGCTTTGCTCTTTTCCAGACTTATTCTGCACGGTCTACAGTCTACTACTGTAATCGTGCATGGGTAACCTCTATGCTGAGACTCTGGAGAGAAGAGGTCCTGTTGGATAACACAACCTTTGTGCCTAATAAGTGACTAGCAGGGTGAGCAGATACCATGGAGAATAGAGTGCCTCTACCTTTAACCATTGTATGGAAGAGGGAATTTGGGCAGGTGCAGTTTTTTAAACCCTTCCATGTTGAGCTGCACGTGCCCAAATTCCCTCTTCTATACAATGGTTAAAGGTATAGGCACTCTGTCCTCCATGGTATCTGGTCATCCTGATGACCAGGCATGTTCACGGATGGCTCTAGGTTCAAGGGGGCTGTTGACACCGTGCCATCTGGTTGGTCCTCCATGTGGATCGTCCCCTAAAGTTCATGAGAGGTTTGTCTTTCCTTGGTGGCAGCAGCAAATTCCTCTTCTTGGCTACAGTTCAGCCGGCATCTGCCTGTGCTCCCTCCCCACACACCATGCCCTCAACACAGTATCATTCTGGGAACCTGAAGGGGAAAAATAGTGGGTCCCACAGACACCTGCAATTTTTCTCCATACACTTGGGGGTATCGGGATGATACATTGGGGGTATTGGGAAAATGGAATTTTCCAGCCAGATGGCAACTGAGCCCTTGTCCTGGGGAGGGGGGAGGAAAGGCAGGTGTCATCAGTAGTGGGCTCTGCAGGAGCTACCTAATGTCAAGGACAGATATCCCGCAAAGTGTGCAACACAAAAGCAGTACACCAACACAACGGCAACCAGGAAGGGGAGAGGCTTCTAATATACCCCTCTGCTGCTCTCCTTTTCACTGCAGATAAGGGAATGAGGACCATGAATTTTTACAAACACTGACAGCTGTGCACCAGATATCTTGTTTCCTGTGAACATAGGAAGTTGCTTTATACTAAGTCCGGTCATTGGTCCTTGCACTCATTACTGTCTATGCCAATGGTTCCCAAACATTTTAGCACCAGGACCCACTTTTTAAAACAACACTCTATCAGAACCGGTTTACCAGACTGTAAAGAAAGGAGATCTAGAAAGAAATAATATTTATTTATAAGTAATAATAACCAGGAAAAAAACTCTCCAACTTTATACCTCTGTATTCAGACATGCTTGCAAATTGCAGGAGCAATTTTGGCAACCCACCAAAAATCAGGTCGCGACCCACCAGTGGGTCCTGACCCACAGTTTGGGAACCACTGGTCTATGCTGATTGGCAGTGGCTCTCCAGAGTGTCACAGAGGAGGTCTTTTATAGTCCTATCTGGAAATAGCAAGGATTGAGCCCAGGATCTCCTATACATAAAGCATATGTTATACCACTGAGTTAGAGAATTCCACAATGGAACAATCCAATAGCACATTCATATCAAAGAAATGAGGATATTTCTTTTATTTGATATGATCCTTAATAGCTGTGAAACATATTACATTAAGCCAGATTTTGATGAAATTTAGCATGCCTGCCGAGACTGATAGGAGTAAGAGAATAATATCCCTTTCTCAGTTCAGCAGCCCTTTGTGCAATACAAATTAATTTACCTTTGTCGGTCTCCGTTTGTGGAGTGATGTATGTGGTCCTTCTTTAAGGCTAATTAAATGCCCAGAGATTCTTTGTCATTGCTGATCAAAGGCTTTACACAGTGTCAGGGCAAAGTTTACAGATTGTGTGTTTAGTAACCGGGGAAAATTTCACCTTTTATAAAGCCCTTTCTGTTCAAATGTGAGGTGCGGAAATAGTTGTTTATTCCTGAATTGATTTGCTTTGTACAGGAAAGGAGTCCAACTGATGAGAGGCGTTGTGAACATTTGATCAGGTATGCTTGAAAAAGCCACACCCCTGTCTGAATGCTTGTGAGGAGAATCAAGAGAAACACAGGTTTCTTGCTCACTGACTCAGGCTTTTGTGAGTGTCCCAACACTGGGATGACCAAGGCTGATATGTAAAATACCCACCACTGCTCATCTCCCTGCCCCTTCAGCAAAGTGCTTGGCTGGAAAAGATAGTGTCAACAGACACTTCCATGCCCTGGTAGCATCTGGTGTATATTGGTTATATACATATCTAGTATATATCTAGTAAATATTTAAATATTGATTATGTCATTCTTACATTTGCTCAGTAATGGAAAAAGTGGGTGGATGGGGGCGGACCCTAGCTACCAGGCAGTAGGAGGTTTCGGGTGGTGGTGGTGTGCACTGGAGTGACACACTCCCCCTCCATAGTGCTCCAGGTGTTTCCCTGGCTCTTCCTGGGGGGGGGGGTGCGAGTGCATTACTCATCACTGGAGGTGGTGAGCACTGTGAATTGGGCCCACCTACCCTCCCTTGGCTCTGAACAGGTCCAAAATGGAGCCATTCTGGAAGCGGGACGGGGCACAGGATGGGGCCAACATGATGACTTGGGGTGACATTTCTACGTCACTGTATCAGCCAGCCCTGGGAGTCAGGAGGCTTCTGTTCGCTGCTGCATTTCCTAGTTGCCCCGAGGAAAAATAGAATCAATCAAATAACTGTACTACAACTTTCCAAAGGCACAACTACTGTATTTAAAAGGCAGTGTTTTGTCACTATTTTTAGCATCAAGCAAAATGTATGAATTCTCATTCCAGCCTCTACAATACTGGATTTAAAAAAAATCCGCCATTCCCTTTTGTCTGCATTTTCTTGTTTACTTGTCTAAATATCTCACAAAATCAAGTAAAGCAGAGTTGTGTTATCGGCTGCAGTAATTTTATGGGTTTAAAGATTTTTCCCCCAACCCCATTTATTACAGTTGCAGACTTGCTGGTTATTTTAGGTTGTTCACCTAGGGCCAAACTACCACTATTGATTTGGGTTTTAGGCATGAACAATCCTTTGAAATACACACCTTATGGGAAATGCCCAGTATTGTAAGGTGAGATATAGTAGATCAAAACCAGTTAATAGCTCCACAGAAAAGTCAAGTAAGGGAAACAAAATGCTGGTTGGAATGGCCCTGCTTTCAAAGTGAACCAATCGATTGCCAGCTGATGGTTCCTTTGAATCTCTCTGCCCCTTGGTCACCTTAAAAAAAAGGTTTGATCATTTCTCATTATTTTGGCTTTGTCACTGGTGAAGGACACTTTCAAACAGAGAGAGCACAGATTAAAAGCATGGTGGGATTGTGCTATGTATATCACAAGAGTGCTCTTTGATGCTATTTTCTAAGAATTTGTTTCAGCACGTGGTCTGAAGGCACTTGATACAGCAGACTTGCCAAAACCCCAAATGAAGTGGATCCAACTGTAATGATCCACCATTCTGACCTCCTATGATTAGAGGAGGGATCTGAGGACACAGAGAATGGGAAGACCGTATGGAGGAGCCATTCTCAGAAAGGTGCCACTCGGAAAAGCCCTTCTGGCACCTGAAGCAACATGGCGTGAGGCCCTGCCCTCCTTCTCTTTGTGGTGGCGGCCCAAAAACACACACAGCTCAATATGCTTCCGGAATGGTAATTACAATACCATAAAGCATGTTCCACACCGGAGCACACAGTCGGGATTGAGCAGCTGAGTTAGGATTGGGCAGCTAGAATTGAGTGGCTAATTTTTATTGGACTACTGATGAAAGGGTATCTTTGGTGTACATTATTTCTGATATCTGGTCTTTACAGCGCATCTTTACTCCTTTTGACTGGAGGCTCTCCTTCTCTCCCAGTCTCTTCTTTCAAAGGAGTGTTCCTTCCATTTTCTGCACAGTGCTAATACGTAACCAGTCCAGATTCCTTTAGTAACAGCCGCTGTTTGACTCTGCCTCTACAGCTTGGAAGGGGCAGGGCTTGATCTCTGTGTTCTCCTCCAGGGAAATCTTTATTAAATAATTCCCCATATAGCTTCCCTTTGTAACAAGTCTATGGGTCCCAAAGGACATTGAAAAATTTCCTGAATTTCCAGTGCAGAGAGCAATGCGCCAGGATGGGGGAGGACGAAAAAGCCTCCCTGTTCCCATTGTGGCTTCTTTTGGTATGTGAATTTGCAGCACAGCATGGATATGAAGGAGGGGTTAAAAGAAAGAAAAACTCCACCTCACCACTTTGTTGCTTCTGCTGTTCTCCTGCCAGTGCCCAGTGCCCTACTATGTAAAGGGGGAAGAGATTCAGCATGCTTTTCTGGGCAGAGAATTTCAGAGGGTCTTCTTTGGAAGTGGGCTTACAAACCTGTGGAATTCTTCGCCAGATCAGAACTTCCAAATGTTCACTGGCATCTCTGCTTGGAAGCAAGATGGGCAATGTTCCAATTGGGGGAGGGGAAATAAATTCATCTTATTCTGAGCCCATCCTAGTTGAGTTTGGGGAAACTTGCCCAGCACTCACGTATGCAGATACACTAAAAGCATGGCAGGTTTTGAATGGCTGCCATAACTTCCATAGAAGTGTTTGAAATTATAGAAACTTTGGTTTTGTTCATTTTTTCCCCCCAGATTCGGGCAGTAAATCTGGTATATCGTTCTTTTTTTTCTTTTCCTTTGAAGTGTGCACTATTATTATTATTATTATTATTATTATTATTATTATTATTATTATTATTATTATTAACAGTATTTATATACTGCTTTTCAACAAAAAGTTCACAAAGCGGTTTACAGAGCAAAATCAAATAACTAAATGGCTCCCTGTCCCAAAAGGGCTCACAATCTAAAAAGATGCCAAGGAATACCAGCAGACAGCCACTAGAACAGACACTGCTGGGGTGAGGTGGGCCAGTTACTCTCCCCCTGCTAAAAAAGGAGCATCCACTTGAAAAAGTGCCTCTTACCCAATTAGCAGGGGTTATAAGATATATAACCTATATATAAGATAAAACTCTTTTTGCCTACTCTCTAGTTCTGGTGCCCAGCTGTCTGTCAATCTGTTCTGAACTGCAGTTGGAAGAGCTTTCACAAGTTCTTCTTGGTTTTCCTCTTTTCCAAGTTGTTTCTAATCAATTGACAGCCCAATCCTAAACTACGCTGGATACAGTGCAGGCCAGGTGACAGTGCAGGTTAGGAGGTGGCTGGAGGGCAACTCAGGATAAGAGGATACTTTTCCCCTTACCCCATGTCGAACCCTAGCCACCCCTATAGGGCTACTTGGATCTGCGCCAGCAAAATCGCTGATGCAAATCTGAGCAGCCTGTGTTAGGCTGATCAGGCAGGGAGTGGGGGTTAGGATTCAGCCTGCCCTGCTGTGGTCTCTTCCACCCTCCTCCCAGGCCTGACCCTCATCCCAGACTGTCTTTGGGATGCAACCCAAAAATGCCGCTCTTCATCCTGTTGTGCCCTCCCACAACCCTCTCCCACCCCCTGCGCCGGCCTTCTTGGGCCATTGCAAACTTACCCTGACCAGTGCTGGATCCAGCACCAGCAGGCTGGCACACATCCTTGCACTAGCCTAGATGGCTCTTGAGTAGCCACAGTTGTACTTTATGGTACATTTGCATGGACCAGCACAGGTGGCCTATTGCAGCCTAACTCAAAGGTAGGATTGCACTCTGAGGGTCCTATCCAACTTTCCAGTGCTGGTGCAGCCACAATGCAGCTCTGAGGAAAGGGAACAAACATATCCTTACCTGGAGGAGGCCTCCATGACTGCCCCCCAACCACAGCATATAATGCATGCCGCATTGGCACAGCTGCCTCAGCGCTAGAAAGTTGGATAGGATTTAGCCCTCAGTCATCCCATACTTCAGTAAAATACACTGGCTCTTCTTTTTGGTGCCACTGAAGGCTGGTGTGGATTGAATTGTAACTACTTTTATTTCTTGCAGTGAAAATATCTTTGTATACTCATTGGCTACAATCAAGTCCTCTTTGCTGTTCTCCCCCCCCCCCCAATGCCATTTCTATGGTTGCCGTAGGTGACTCCAATATTTTTTCACAGAAGTTCCATTTAAACCACCTTTCGGAAAAAAACATCCAGCTTGATAATGTTTTGATCAATCAACCTCTTTTTTTTTCTGCTGCTTATCATTGTGACTCATTTTGCACAACTTTGTACAAACGAGTGGCTACAAAAATTACCCCATAATACCTCCAGAAAAACGTGTCCTTTCTGTGTCATTTGATAATTTTTTATTCTCACCCATACAAAGGTAATTCAAATCCTTCTTGATCGCGATTCTAGGGTGAGCGTTTTAAATTTTTTTCTTTTTAATTCACTCTCCCTAAGCTTCCCTGACCTGCCGCCTTCTCCTGCCCTGGAGTACTGCTGTAATTTCCTGTAATATTTCTAACCATATATCTTTCACTTCACTGCAAATTGGCTCAGCTATTGAAGTCAGCCTGCATACATTGTTCCTTCCTTCCTTTCTACCACGAACATTTTTTTCTTCTCCTGCAGTATATTTTCATGCTCAAATCTGTCCTTGCAGCAGGCGTTGTGCCGGGGAGTTAAGTAGTTCTGTCAGTTTGTTGATTAGATCAAGTCTCTCACATTCCTGTTTACTTCACATTTCTTTTGAAATGCACAAGCTCCAAGTCCTTTCCTATAAATGCCCATTGCATTCATGGATGGAAAAATACCCAGACACATCATTGAACGTGTCACTTTTTTCTAAGTGCTCATCCTTAATCCTTTCTTTTTGACTTGCTACCTGTGCCTCATTATTTCTTTCTGCTCCAATAACACTTATCCATCAGAGCCAGGCTTTTACGAAAAAAAGAATTCTAAAGCCCTTTGTTTTGGTATCACTTTCCACTTCTATAGCATGAAAATGTACACTTTGACCATGCCAGGGCCTGAACATTGCCAGGAGGCGATGGGTGGGCTGCAATCCTATAGTCACTTTCCTTGGAATAAGCCCCATTGAACACAATTAATTTACAACCCAGTCATATCCTGGGCCAGCCCATAGCATGTACTTCCACTGCATGCTATGGATCAACCAGGGACGAGGCAGTGAGACGTAAGTAAAAAACTTTTTTACTTTCACAACTCTGTTGCACCACGGTCTCCAAAGAGCCTACTTGGATCTGTGACTGCTCTTTTGCTGGTATAGATCCAAGTAAAGTGCGTTGAGGGTAGGTTGCGGACAGAAGATATATCCAGTGCTGCTGCCACTGATATCCACATCAGCCCACCCTCAACAAACTCCTGGCTGGCCCCAATCTCTCCCAATCCTCCCCAGAACACCCTACACCAACTTATGTGCATCTGCTGGGCAGTCCGTTGGCACTGCCCAGGGCTGCCAGTCATTTGAGCTATCAGCCCTGATCATGCTCTGTTGCTGCGGCTGCCATGCCAGCTGCCCAAGCCTTGCACTGATGAAATGCCATTTAGGAATGGGCCATTAGTGTTACATATTAATCAGTGTAATTCAGATTACAGACTTTCACAAACACAACGCAAAGAGAAACTTGATAGCCAACACCAGAGATGCTTGTCCCAACATAGTTTAACAATCCAGATTAGTGATGATGCCAAATCTCGGGAGGAGTGGAGAGCTTGGAATATGATTTCAAGTATTTACTCCCTGCCCCCCCCAAGTTCTTTCCCAGTCAAGTCTAAACTCTTCCAAAATTCAGGCCCAACTTGGAATGGGCTCAATTCTGCATCACCACCACCTTTCCAAAACTGATTTTGAGAGGACAGGCGGTGGTAGGGAAGTCCTGCAATAACCTAGGCCTCAATTCAGAAACTTTCGGTTGCTCGTAGACTCCCCGTAACATGACAGAGCCTAATTAAGAACAGGCAAGAAACTGAAGCAAAGCTAATTTAAGCATTCACTCAATGCTCACCAAATTAGGCTGCAATCCTAACCTCACTTTCCTGGGAGTAAGTCCCATTGAACACAATAGGACTTATTTCTGAGTAGACCTGTTTAGGCTTGTGCCCTTAATCTGTTCGACTGGGCCTATTCTGACTCAGATTTTTAGTCATCACTAAAATCCAGGTGTTATGTTGAGTTATTACACTGTTGAATCTTACGCCCCGTCCTATTCCTGCCACTGGTGCTGATGCAGCTGCATGGAGGAGCACACTGCATCCAATGGGGGGATAAGGAAAGCTTCTCAAGGTAAGCAAATAATTGTTCCCTTACCTCCAGGTATACCCCCTGATGGCCTATGGGTCCCCTCCTCTATAGCTAGCATAAGTCTGAGGAGATTAAGGAGGCAGTGTGGATCTTGGGGAACCACTGGGTGATGACTACAGTGGAGTGTTTGTGGCACTGTTTTCATGCCTATGTTTTATTTCATAGACCAATAAATGTTCTGGACTGTCGTAAGGATGGACATGTTTATTCTGTCATCTATGTCCCCTTTAAAGTTCAGTTCAAGCAAGAGCAATGAGTAACACAAATCCCTTACAATTAATTGGGGTTAGGCTCCTTCTTGCAGCTCTGTAATGCAAGAAACTCAGTTAGCAACCCCTGCCAAGAGGCACTTTTTCAAGTGGATGCTCCTCTTTTATTTAGCAGGGGGGGGGGGAAAGTAACTGGCCCACCTCACCCCAGCAGTGTCTCTTCTAGTGGCTGTCTGCTCGTGTTGCATCTTTTTAGATTGTGAGCCCTTTTGGGACAGGGAGCCATGAGTTGTTTGATTTTTTTCTGTAAACCGCTTTGTGAACTTTTTGTTGAAAAGCAGTATATAAATACTGTCAATAATTAATAATTAAATGTGCTGCTCATTCAGTATGAATTACAGAAGTTTCTCACTATTCTCAGAGTCAAAGGCACTTGACATATTTCATGCCATTCAACACCAAGCAGGATCGGACTCTTTAGAGCAGTGCTTCTCAAACTGTGGGTTGGGACCCATTAGGTGGGTCACAAGCCAATTTCAGATGGGTCCCCATTCATTTCTATATTTTATTTTTAATATGTCAGACTTGATGCTACCATGATATGTGATTACATTTGGGGAAATGTGACAGATCTGTACTTCTAACAGGTTACTATATATTTAACAATGATAGTAAATGGGTCTTACTTCTGGGTAAGTGTGGGCAGGATTGCAGCCTAGGATTGTTAAAAATTTTTCCTGCTTGTTGATTTTACTTCCGGTCATGACATCACTTCTATTGGGTCATGACAGATTCACATTTTTAAAAGTGAGTTCCAGTGCTAAAAGTTTGAGAACCACTGTCAGAGGAATTCATTGTGAGAGCAGAGCTATCAAAAGTCAGAACAGGTTGAGCGTATGGATTTTCAATCCTCCAGGGCTTCCTCAGCATTAATGTTTTTTAAAGGCATAAAAATGTCACTTCCGGTTTTCATCTGAATACCGGAAGTTGCCATTTTTTTGCCTCTAGAACAGTGATTCTCACATGTTTTAGGCCGGGACCCAGATTGAATGACAATCTGTCTGGGACCCACCACAAGTGATGTCAACAACTTGGAAGTGATGTCATGACCAGAAGTGACATAATCAAACAGGAAGTGCCATCATTGTTATGTTTCTGAGCCTGACTTTCAATTTGTGGCTTAGGACACAATCCTAACCAGATCTACTCAGAAGTAAGTCCTATTTTGAAAGTCAGGCTCAGAAAACTGTGTCTTGCTTAGTACAACTAGAAAAGCCAAACAAGCAGTAGGCTGCAAAGAGAGCCCAAGGAAGGACTGTTGCCTGCCTTGCATTTCAGAGACCATTCTTTGCAACAGATGCATCTTTTCACATACATCTCTCAACAATGTCATCAACCAGTCTCTTAAGAGTTGTATTGCATACTTTGCACATGTTCTATTAACAGGACAATCCTATGCATGTCTACTCAAAAGTAAGCCCCATTGTGTTAAGTTGGGCTTACTCTTTACTCCCAGGAAAGTGTGCAGAGGATTGCAGTCTAAGCGTATGGGGAAAGAGGGATGAGAAGGGCTAGAGGGCAGGGTTCAGTCATTGCAGAGGTGGGGGGGGATAGAAAGAAAGAAAGAAAGAAAGAAAGAAAGAAAGAAAGAAAGAAAGAAAGAAAGAAAGAAAGAAAGAAAGAAAGAAAGAAAGAAGGCAAAGGGGTGGCCAGATAAAGGGGGTAGTATCACAACATGGACCACTCAGCATCACACTGCAGCTCCAACTTGTGTGAGTGGATATTCTCCCCATTAATTTGCTTAAGAAAAAGGAAAAAGATCAACCTGCAGTCTGACTGCCCCATTTGAAGTGAATGTCTCTTGTTCTTATTCCAGAAACCAAATGAAAAAGCAGACAAGCAATATTTGAATCCACAGTAGGCCATTTACACTTCACCTGAATGGAGGCAAGATGAGATCAAATTATACTAAATAAATAGTTAAATTCCTAAATTTAACTCTCAGGTTAAAAAAAAAAAAAGCTGGAGTTTTGCCATGGGTGTTATGCAGCCCAGTTGTGTGCAAATTCACTTGTAAGTCTCACAAAGATAAATGGGGTTTATACAAAAGCAAGTGTGCATAAGATTATAGACTCTCTGTTGTCTCTGCTATGATAATTATTTATAAGCTCATTGGGGCAGGGACCTGCTGGGAGGTTCTCCATGTGCATCATATGATATTATAATATCCTCCTGCCATCATATCACTTGCAGAATCCACCTCTACACATACCCACATGGACACATACATGACCATTTTCTTCACCAGTATTTTGTATCTGTGTGATCCACCTGACTCGGGAGCAAGTGCCACTGAACTCAGAAGTAAGAGTAGGGCAGGGAAACCTGCAAAATGGCTCTGGTCCTCAAAGAGACCCCCTGAATGACCAAGGAGAACAGGTGTGCTGGAAGTAATTACAAAGGCAGGCAGGGTGACTCCAAGAAGAGGGATTCAGCCGCTTCTCTGCACTGCCTTAGAAGGAAGCAGAGGGGTGAAAGGAGCTAGTGCAGGTCCCTCCGTCATCTTGAATAATTAAGGGGGTGAGATTAGCTATTCAAAAAGAGAACTGCCACCCCCTCCCAATGATTGCTGCAAGTAGTTTGCTGCAAGTAATAACAGAAGTGGGATCTTACTGCTTTTCCAGCCGGGGAAAGGCTGTTACAGCTTCAAAGGTGGAGCCAACAGTTTATTTTGCCAGGCTCCAGGTTCCAAGATGGCGGCGCCCACTTCAAATGCCAGGTTCCAAGATGGCAGCTCAGACCTTCTTGGGACCCACCTGACATCAGCTCACGACCCACTTGGTGGGTCGCGACCCACAGTTTGAGAAACCCTGCTCTAGAAGGCAGTCTGAAGTATGCAGAAGCCACAGGTGGATGTGGCAACCTCTGCGGGCTTCAGAAACCCCTCTGGAGGTGACCAAAGCACAGCTCCAGTTGCCTTCTGAGGTTTTAAAGGGGCTAAAACAGTGGATTTCATTATTCACAGTTTATGGTATCCGTGGGGGAGTCCAAGAACAGATCCTCATGGATACTAAGGCCCCACCTATAATATCAAGTCCCCTCTTCATATAAGATAATGGTAATTTAGCACTGTTTCTAAATGTTTTTGATGTGGTCAAGTGTAATACAGACTAGTGAAAGGAGAAATGAAATCCACCTGAAGCAGTGTTTCTTAATGTTTGTTCCTTGCTGTACCTCATTGCATGAGCCACCTATTGGAAGTACCACTGGAAATAAATGGTGATGACATCATCACCAGTGACTTCTGGGTTGGGAGGCCAGATGCGACATGGCAAACACCAGTAAGAGGCTCAGGCTGGGCTTTTTCAGTACAGAGAAGCATTCTTTCAAGCTCTGCCCACCCTGCCAAGTCTCCTACTACTGTCTGTCATGTCACAATGCTCATCTCACTGCCAGCTGGCAGGAGTCTGGGCATCATGGAGTACCACCTGACACCATGTCAAGTACCACTGTTGTACCCATACTACTGGTTGAGAAATACTGACCTAGAATGAGAGAAATACTTTCTGTATTGGTCACGGGGGTGACCCTAGATGACCCAATTTTCCAGTGCTGGTACAGCTGTGCCAATGGGGTGTGCACTGTATTCATTGGGGGGGGGGGGGAATCACAGAAGCCTCCTCAAGGTATGGGAACATTTGTCCTCTTACTTCGAGGCTGCATTGCAGCTGCACCGGTGCTGGAAAGTTGGATAGGATTGGGCCCTCAGTCAAATACTTTTTAAATCATTTTTGCAGTGACTCACAAAAATCACTTATGGGGCCAGCTTTTGACAGGCTGATGAAGATTTTTTTTCCAGATCAGCTATATCCTATGATTCAGCCCTGATTTTTAACCCCATACCTTGCAGCAGAATGTGCCCTGTAATTTTTCCCCCCCTGCAGATCAAAAATGGCTGTAGAACATTATCAGTTTGACGGGGATAGTTTCATTCTTCATCTTAGATAAAATTAACCTCAGAGATGGTTTTCCTTTAGCAAAATTTGCAACCCTGAAAATGGAAAATAAAAGCAGAACTAAGGCTTTGAACAACTATTATTCCATTCTTCCTTTTAAAGTTCTTTGGTGAACAGTCTGACCAAACTGAAAGAAATTCAGTTTTTAACGTCCCTCCTTCCTCTAGTCCAGGGGTGCTCACACTTTTTTGGCTCGAGAGCTACTTTGAAACCCAGCAAGGCCCGGAGATCTACCAGAATTTTTTTTACAATGTTCGCGCCATCATAACATATAACATTTATGTGTACAATGTATGTTGGTGTACCTTGAGCCCCACTGAGTATAACAGGACTTACTCCTGAGTAGACATGCCTAAGATTAGGCTGTGAGGCTGCAATCCTAGCCACACTTACCTGGGAATAAGCCCCATTGAGTACAATGGGCCTTACTCCCGTCGTTTCCTCCCAGAGGCACCTGAAGGGGGGGGTCGGCACTCCACGATCTACTCATTTTGCCTCTCGATCTACCTATTGAGATAGATACCTATCGCGATCCACCTATTGAGCACCCCTGCTCTAGTCCCTCCTCTGAATGCATTAACATTTTCATAGGATTTTTCAATTCTTGCAATTGAAACAAACATCCTGGATTGTTGGGCTGCTGAGATCCTTACTGGTTTCCATGCAGCACTGTTCATTTTCTTGAAGGTTGCACTCCAGTGCCTTATGAATTAATGAAACGAGAAAATGAAGTGGGCTTCCATTTGTTGCTACTCTTGGCAGATAATCTATTGCATGGTTGCACCAGTGACAAAACCATGAGACTTTGCTCTCACGGATCTGTGAGTTCCATTACACCTAAACAGGCGCCTGCTTTCTGGAAATCAGGGTCTCCCATGGTCTCTCATCTTTATTTAAATAAAGTGCCAGCATCTCGGAATGTATCTGCAGTCAGAAGTCTTATTTGGTTTCAACTACATGTAGAGCCAAACTTATCAATTCTGAGATAAGCTTTCACATGGCTAAGAATGGCTTGAAATAACCCCAAGTCTATATAGGTCTACTCAGAAGTAAAACCCACTATAGTCAATGGGGCTTACTCCCAGGAAAGCATGGATAGGATTGTAGCCACCATCACTGAGGCCTGTAGAAACTGCATCACTCTTATCATGCACAGGGTCATCAACAACTTAGTACTGTCAATATTCAAATTTCCCCCTTTTATGTGTTTTTTTTTTAATTTTAATGTTAAATCACAAGAGAGGAGTGCAAGCAAGAAGAGGATCAGAGCAGCAGCAGGGTGAATCCTCCATAATGCAGGATCTGGGGTGGTCACCTTGATTCAGCCTACTATAAGATGGCTCTGTCTCCAGGTACTGCTAGAAAGAATTCTTCTCAGAAATGGGGAGGATTAGCAAACTTACAGTGTTGCAACATCACATCACACATTTTGTTTTACCAGATTGTTTTGAGGGGAGGAAGGAGGTGGAACAGGAGATACGGGGTTGCAGTTTTTGGCATCCACACATCTCCTGTAATATTTAGTTCCAACATAAGAAACTTGTCTGCTGTAGCAGACAGATTTCCCCACCCCAAGCATGCACAACCGCTATTCTTCACTGCCAAATATGCAAATGTAGAAACACGTATTTGCATAATATAGTCTTTCACTAAACGGATGTTAGCATTGAGAAAGTTTTGGCAAGGCAAGAAGCAGGCAGAGGGCAGATAAGGTACATAGCAATTGTCAGTGTTTCTACACTCCTAACCATGCCTCCTTCTAAGACATTTAAAAATAACAACACTCCTTTGAGCACCCTTCTTGCCTGAGAAAAGGGGGGGGGGGAAGACCCTGTCATCTGCCTATTTTTCTAAAAAGATCACTTAATGGCACATCCTATCAAATAACCTGCAGGTCGTGATAATGTGCTCTTTTCCTGTTAAGGGTCATGGAGAACTTTGAATCAGCCACTAACACAAATTACAGGGGTTCTTTCTATAGGTGCCCTTTCAGAACGTGCTGCTTTTTTGTTCAGCCAGCAAGCGATGCTCTTCCTTTACCTTGAGAATTATTATTCTTTGAAGCCCAACAAAGACAACTACTCTTGAAATGCTTTCAGGGGGAAGCCATTATAGGAAACTCATTTTTCCCCTTTATTTAAAACCTAAATAACCACCTCTGGTGCCTCCCTTGAAATGAATTAGTTATCTTGTTCATCTACCACATCCCTGGGATAAATAATTAATCATAGCCAGGTGCAGCTTGCTGGATTTGTTGTTCCTGAGAAATGCAATAGCGAATAAAAGACAGGGGAAAGCTGTTCAGGGACATTATGTCAGTGAGAGAATGGGCTAGGAGGATAGTTCATCTCTCTCTCTCTCTCTCTCTCTCTCTCTCTCTCTCGCCCATGCTCTCACATTTCTGTGACGGAGGCGAAGTGCTAGTGTCTGCAGAAGTTCTCCGCTTTAATAAAGTTAGGTTCTGGTTGGAAAAATTTCTCAGTGATTTATTCCATTTAAATCTAGTAATGAGTTAGGCCCTCCAAGGCAGGCAATCATTATGGTTTTGCATCACCTGGCACTTGATCGGTACCCAGAGCTCCACAGAAAGGCTCTTTAATGGCTGAAGCTCTCTCCAGGTTTTGGAATTTCATAGACGCAGAGTTCCCCCCCCCCACTAGTGGGAGGAACAGAGAAACAGTTCAATATGAATTTGGGCACAGCCATAGCGGGGAAAGTGAGAGAGCTGGGAGTTTGAGCTGGAGTACGTTCGCTGAAACTGGATAGAACTGATGCTGTAGTTATGGCTCTTTGGGAATCTGAGGCAGGATCAGCTGTTGTAGTGCTATTTGGACAACTCTGTTCAGTTTCAACATGGTCTCCTTATATCTCTGTTAATTACATTGACTCACGGCTTATAAAATATGAACAGATTCTTGGCATGCTGCCTTAGTTAAAGCTCAGTGGTGGGAGCTGACCATGCATCCCCACATCACAACTGGTCTCTATTCTTACTTTCTTCTTTTGCTGGTTTTTGATAGTTCAGAGCCAATCCAAAATAGAAATGTCAATAAGCACCTTTTAATGTTGGTAATATGATGCGCCTAGAGCCTTTAGGTTGGTCTACACATCTAAATTAAGGACATTTACAGCTTTCCCCCATGCACAAGCTCTGCCATACATGGGATTCCTAAATTACCAGAACTTTTTATCAGATCAGAGTCCACAATTCTTCTTTTACTTTAAAAAAACAAAAACTGTTCAGTTTGTACAGTACTGCAGAAGTACCGTAATGTCTGTAACATATGAAAGACATTACAAAATGAATAAAAAGACATTACCAAAATACATTACAAAATGAATAGAGCAAACTTTTGTGCCTAAAAAATTGTTATAAGACCATAACCTTCTGGTACTTGTTACCCTTTAAACTTTCAAACACTTATTCAGACTGCAATAATGCCTCTTAGAGATGTGGTCAAACAGAGGCAGGTTTCTTTGACCATTAGTGGTCCTGCAATTTTGGAAGCAAACAGCAATATAAATTTCAGAAATTTGGAATATTAAGCCATTTCTGCCCAGTGTTACATATAAGCAACAGGGACCAAATGTGTACACCTGTGGGCTGGGCAAAAATGGGTTTTAAATTCAATCTCCTTCCCCTGAACCTCAGCAGAATCCCTCAGAGAACTCTCCTACTGCAGCCTAACAGGACCAAAACATTTACAGCCCTAAGGGGACAATCTTATGCATGTCTACTCAGAAGTAAGCCGCATTGTGTTAAGTTTGGCTTACTCCCAGGAAAGTGGGCATAGGATTGCACCCTAAACCAGATGGGGGGACTATCACATAGCTTTATATGTGTTTCTTTCATTTAAATTACTTGTTTATTATTTACTTTGCTAGCCCCTCTCCAGTCCCAACCTTTAAAAAGTCCCTCAACAATTCGAACTGAAAGAAATTGATGTAGGCAATGAAATAAAATAAGCAGTGAAATAAAATAATATAAAGCTAGAACTTAACTAACCTGCTTTCCTGATCTGCCTTGGCACTTGTGAACAACAACCCTCAATATGGGCTGAGTAACTTTACCTGTGATACTCTACTGACTGAAGAAATATGTAATTAGCTGAACATACAAAGTTGCCTTCTGCAGAGTCAACTGAACTGACCAGTTCAATACTATCTGCACTGAGTGGCAGCAGCTATTCCGGGTTTCAGGCATGAGTCCACCCCACCCAGAAATACCAGGGAACAAACTAAAGATCTGGTTCACACAAAATCAATAATCTGCCACTCAGTTACAGCCCACACCTTCATTAGATGGCAAGCATTATTTACAGCAATTGTTGCAAGCCACAGAGGCCTTGGGAGGCAGCAAAAGCAGGCCCAAGCTAGCAAACAGGCAGCATAAATCCCCTGCTAAATGGGCAAGTTTCAAGTGGTGCTCCTCTTATATTTAGCAGGAGAGAGTAACTGTCCCTCTTCACCCCAGCATAAGGTCTTTTCTACTAGCTGTTGGCTCTTTTTAGATTGTGAGTCTTTTTAGAACAGGGAGCCATCTAGTTATTTGATTTTTTCCCCTGTAAACTGCTTTGTGACTTTTTTTGTTGAGAAGTGATATATAAATACTATCAATTATGATGATAAACCAGGGTAGGCACCAGTGAACCGGAGGGGGCATCTAAGATTGAAATCTACATAACAAAATGAAGGAGGTGCGGCTTCAACAACCTTCCCAAACCATGAAAAGTCACTGATTCACATGGCTTATAAGGTCTTGTAAGGCACATGACTAATAAGCTAGCCTTACACTAGCTAAGGAAAAAAGAGGTGGAGGCAGGTCAGCACCCTGACCACAAAATTGCTCTCTATCAGTCTGAGACAATAGTACAGGAGGTCTGGTCTAGAGGGTAGAGCCTCCATTTGCCTGAAGATAACATCCACAAGGTCGCCATTTCGAGGCCACCGGCACCGTGCGACCTTGAAGCAGCTGACAAGCTGAGCCGAGCTATTTCCATCTGCTCTGAGCGTGGGAGGATGGAGGCCAGGATGGAGGCCAGATCAGAAGGAAACATCTGAATTTGTTGTGGCTCTTGAAAAATAGAGCCTTCTTTCAATTGTAAAAATCCCTCCAGGGATTTAAATTAGCCTGCCTATGTAAACCATCTTGAATAAAGACCAAGAAAGGTGGTATATAAATACCTGTATTATTATTATTATTACATGTTTAACAAAGGGGGGGAGGGTGCAGTTACAACCATAAACTGGGACACTCCCAAACTCCAGGGTGAGTCTAGATGGCTGTTTCCTTCCTGGTAACCCATCCAAGATTGCTGCTGAACTCAGTTTCGTGGTAGAGAAAGCTAATTCCATGGCTACAGGACCTCATCCATCCCTACAAAACGTAACACAAATCCACTCCCCAACCCACAAATAAATACTACAGACCAATTATTATCACTAATTTATTTTCTTTATTTGGCATTTTTATACACATTTCTGTGGTGTTTTTTTAAATCAATGTATGCTGTTTTGCTAAGTTCACTGCAGAAGATTTTCTTACAAATAATAATAATGATCTCCAGAGTAACCAAGGCTGATGCTACTTAATTTTCTAACAAATGGTAAGCACAGCCATAAGACTATCCTCTGAATGGGAAGATTTGAGTTTACCTGTGAATTCCCCTTCTCCGTAGTTCCAGGCAGGGCCAGTGTGGTACACCTGGGAAACTCCTCCCTCTCACGCAAGCCACAGATCAGTGACAGAAGTCTTGTTGAGAGGGGAGGGCACCCAGTTACCCCAGTCTGCATGAAGCCTCAATGGCCCCTCCCCACGTCCGCTTTGCTGCAGCAAAGCTGAAACAGCTGCTTTTTGCCAGCCATGTAAAACATACATTCCCTATCAGTTGGGAAAAGCAGCTAGGAAGACAGTGAATCGTCTCTCCCTACCTCACCCCTTTCGGAGAACAGCCTTCCTCCAAAACCTGGAAGTGAGGGTTCTGTGTCTCGGACTATCAGATTGTTGTCCAGGATGACTATACTATTCCCTTATTCTAAGGATCGTCAGGATAGAGATAGGAGTGCCTCAGAACCCATGGGTGGGAACACTGATCCTGCCTGGAACTACTGAGAAGGGAAATTCACAGGTAAGCTCAATCTGGGATGTACCAAAGCCATACCATATCAAGGGTGGGATTACTCTGAGGTACCCTGAACGACACTTTGAAGGACCCATCTAGCAAAGGCGGTGTCCCTCGCAGCCAACGTGTCTACCTTGTAGAGTTGGATGAAGGTGTGAGGTAGTTGCCCTTCACACCGCCTCCAGCAAGGAAAGGCTTTGTAGGCCACTGATGTGGCTTCACCATGGAGAAAGTGGGCACCCCACTGGGCCCTATATGCTCCCTCAATCGCCTTCCTGATCCACCTTGAGATTGAGGAGAGAGTAACCTTAAGTCTCTGGTTGGGGGCTTTATAGGAGACCAACATTGCCTCCAGTTGTCTAAAGGGGGCTGTCTTTGATAGGTAAAATCTTAACATCCTCTCCACATCTAGGGTGTGCCACTGCCTCTCTAGGGTGTCTGGAATTAAGACAGAACAATGGAAGAATGACCTCCTCTGACCGGTGGAATATGGAGTTGATCTTAAGAAAGGTAGGATCTGTGCGCAACACTACCCTATCTTCCTGGAAGGAATGGAGTGTCACCAAGGAAGATTCCAGTTCCGATACCCTTCTAGCAGATGTAATCCCTACCAGGAAGACAGTTTTCTGCAAGAGCTCTCATAAGGGGAAGTGGCCACAGGTTCAAATGGATGTCTGGTAAGTGCCTTGAGCACAAGAGTGAGATTCCAGGAGGGCCATCTTGGAATTGGAAGAGGATTTATGTGCCACCCCTTTCAGAAACTTACATATGTGGGGGTGGACCATCTCTAGCCCCGTACAGCTCAGAGATTGGGAACGCACAATCCAGGGTGGGAGTCCTCAGCGATGTGCCATCTCCAACCCTGTAGAGCTCAGAGATGTGAAAGAGCAATCCAGGTTCTTGTGCCCAAACAAAATGGTGCCCATCTGTTCTGCCAAATTCTCAACTCCTGCCGACCACGGCAATTTGTCCCGTCCAAATATCCCAACTCCCTTTTAATGCCCGCTTTTTGGCTAATTAACAACCCCCTTTCCCAAGAACAACAGCTGTGGTGTGCAAAGGAATAAACACAGAACTTCTTATCTATAGCAATTAACAAGAATTTATTGCTACAAACACAGCCACTCCCTGCAAGTCCCCTTGTCCAGAGGCTTTCCCTCCCCAAAACTCCACTTAACTCCAGGGGTAACGTCTGAAGCCTCCAAGTCCAATCCGTCTCCAAAACACAGTCCAGTCTTCTGCAGTAGAGTTCCTCCTCTCCAGCAGTGTGTCTCCTCCAGCAGGGTCCTGGCAGTCCTCTCTTCCTGTAGGTCTGGGTCAGGTAGCCCTCTTGGTCAGCATCCTGCTTGACCAGCCCTTTGCTCCTTCTGAAGCTGCCTTTTATCCTGCAGCCCCTTGTTAAATCCAAATCCAGCTCAGCTGTGAGAAGTCCAAGTTAGGCTCAGCTGAGCCATCTCTTCAGTCCATTCAAAGTCTCATCAAGGTCAAATGAAGCTCAGGTGTCCATCAGAGTCTCCATTGGCCTTGATTGATTACAGCTGTGGAGCCAGCCCTGCCCTTCCCAGAGCTGTCAAACAGCTGTCAAAACATGGGATCACTGTCAACACCACATCATCCACCTGATGATCTTCTGATCTTCCATTACACCATCACTCGGTGCTCATGTCTCTTTGTGCTGAGGCCAAGAGAAAAGCCTAGCAGGCCTTGTTGATGCTGCTCACCAGCAGGTGAATAGCTCGGCCAGTCTCTCAATGCTTCTGCGCTGACAAGGGCCTTTGCCTGATGCTGTGCGGCTAGATCACTGGCCTGAAGGCCCAGGACACCTAATATGTGCCCTCCTTTCCTTTCCATTTTTTTTTAAAGTGCTCTGCAGAGCACGCTGAAAAAAATCTGCTAGTGCGTGATGAGGCAAGGTCAGATTGGGTTAACTGGGAACCCTTCCCCTCTCGACATTTCTGTCACCTAACCTGCCTGCCTAAGAGGAAGAAGCTTCCCCAGATAGTCCATGCTGATCCTGCCTGGAACTACCGGAGAACAGCTTATATATAACATTTTACTATGTTAACCTAAATTTGATTTCCTTCTTTTTTTTTAATTTAAAAAAAAAAAACCCACCTCAAATGGGTAAGAGGAAGAAATCAACCTTCAACCCTCTAACAACCAGCATTTTATCATTTAATCCCTTTTTAAAATTAAATCCTTTTGCACAACTTCTGTTTATTGATCATGTGGAGGGGGCCTGAAGGGAAGGGGGAATTGCACAGAAATCACCAAAAAGTTAGTGTAGGCTAGAGGGAAAGAGAAGAAGTGAGAAAAAATGGGGGAAAGTGCGACAGAAGGTCATAATCAGCTAGCAATGTTCCCCAGTGGCCCACTCCACTCCCGCCAACCTTCAGTCATAACCAACCCCTGGGGCCCATAAGACTACACAGAATGTCCTTGCTCTATCTTGCTGTGCCCAAAAAACAATCCCCAATTATGAAATTCTTGATGGCAACTTAGGGTGCTGCCTCCCTCTCACCAAAAGAAAGGGGAAACACTGGGACAGCAGCCCAACCCTCTGCTGGCCTGGCAGCTCCAAATGCCCACCCCTTTGGTGCCAAATGGTGTTTTTATGGCTTGATAGATTAAAGTTCTTTTCTCAGCCGCATTTGTAGGTCATGTTGTTTGTTTTGCTTTTGGTGCGTTACTGTAATCTTTGAATACCTAATTAAAAATAAATACATAGCTCAAAGGATTGTTGTTTTTACTGCTGGGAAGTGGGGTCTTAAATTTTAATATTTTTTTTTTAATGCTTTAGTCCTTGCTGGTGTAGAAAAGTAAAAATGAAACCTCGAAGAATAAGCATGTTCTTCTTCTGAGTAAATAGGGGTCTTTTCCATTTCACAGGCCCACTATCCATTATCAACCGTCTGAAATTCTCATTTCCTGCCAAAAGTCAACCAGAGTCAAGGCATTAACAGAATGGCTGAATAATAATGAGGTGGAATTGAAGCAATCCTCCTTTGCCTAATCAAAATGCATTGCCCTGACTTCTCTGCTTCTGTTTTAGAGCCTCCAAGTTTAAAACCCTCATTTAAGTCCAAAACTCCAAAAACCCTGATCAGTTAGGCCTGAGTGAGGTAATATCGGGGGGGGGGGGGGGGTGATACATTTTACGACTGATTTATACTTTGCCCTACATTCTTTTATTGATTTGTTTATGTATGCTGATAGAGGCATCCATGGCGTCCCTAGGGTTTGTGTCACACTACCCCTATGGTGGACCTCCTCCATGCAGTGTGTGGGGGCGATGCGCATGGTGATGTTTTTTTGGCTACGTTTGATAGAATAGAGACATTTCAACACAATTTGTTTCATTGCATTCTGCATGAAATTACACGTCGATGGATATATGTGATATATATATATATATCCATATATTCAAAAATACAAAGATTTAAAAAAATTTGGTGAGTAGTGGTGTCACCCCCCCCCCTTTGTGGATCAACTGGTGCAGCCTGCACCCTCCACACCTCTTAGTGACGCCACTGAGAGGCACTTCATAGTTTTAAACACCTCCACTACAGTCCCAGAGTCAACAAATACACAAACTAGCTCATGAATAGTGATACCACTCCAGAGAAACAATTTGAGGAATCCAGATTAAATATCTTTCTGAACACAGTCTTAAAAGCCACTATACCAGCACATGTCAGGGTTATCAGCTTTCAACTTCAAAAAATTATTGTATCTGGGTAGGACAGGTCAGCAACATATGTATTGGCAACCTTCAGTCTCAAAAGACTATGGTATCGCGCTCTGAAAGGTGGTTCTGGCACAGCGTCTAGTGTGGCTGAAAAGGCCAATCTGGGAGTGACAATCCCTTCCACACTGGGAGCAAGTGCAGTCTGTCCCTGGACTGTCTCCCTGGCTATGGGCCTTCCTTCTTTGCCTCTTTGCCTCAGACTGTTGGCCAAGTGTCTCTTCAAACTGGGAAAGGCCATGCTGCACAGCCTGTCTCCAAGCGGGCTGCTCAGAGGCCAGGGTTTCCCACTTGTTGAGGTCCATCCCTAAGGCCTTCAGATCCCTCTTGCAGATGTCCTTGTATTGCAGCTGTGGTCTACCTGTAGGGCGCTTTCCTTGAATGAGTTCTCCATAGAGGAGATCCTTTGGGATCCGGCCATTATCCATTCTCACAACATGACCATTAGGGATCATTAGGAAGGGTATGGGATCATTAGGAAGGGTATGGGATCATTAGGAAGGGTATTGAGAACAAAACGGCTAATATTATAATGCCGTTGTACAAATCGATGGTAAGGCCACACCTGGAGTATTGTGTCCAGTTCTGGTCGCCGCATCTCAAAAAAGACATAGTGGAAATGGAAAAGGTGCAAAAGAGAGCGACTAAGCTGATTACGGGGCTGGGGCACCTTCCTTATGAGGAAAGGCTACGGCGTTTGGGCCTCTTCAGCCTAGAAAAGAGACGCTTGAGGGGGGACATGATTGAGACATACAAAATTATGCAGGGGATGGACAGAGTGGATAGGGAGATGCTCTTTACACTCTCACATAATACCAGAACCAGGGGACATCCACTAAAATTGAGTGTTGGGCGGGTTAGGACAGACAAAAGAAAATATTTCTTTACTCAGCGCGTGGTCAGTCTGTGGAACTCCTTGCCACAGGATGTGGTGCTGGCGTCTAGCCTAGACGCCTTTAAAAGGGGATTGGACGAGTTTCTGGAGGAAAAATCCATTATGGGGTACAAGCCATGATGTGTATGCGCAACCTCCTGATTTTAGGAATGGGTTAAGTCAGAATGCCAGATGTAGGGGAGAGCACCAGGACGAGGTCTCTTGTTATCTGGTGTGCTCCCTGGGGCATTTGGTGGGCCGCTGTGAGATACAGGAAGCTGGACTAGATGGGCCTATGGCCTGATCCAGTGGGGCTGTTCTTATGTTCTTATGTTCTTATGTTCTTATGACCGAGCCAACGCAGACTTCTCTGTTTCAGCAGTGCATACATGCTAGCGATTCCAGCACATTCCAGGACTGTGTTATTAGGAACTTTGTCCTGCCAGGTGATGCCAAGAATGCACCGGAGGCAGCACATGTGGAAAGCATTCAGTTTCCTCTCCTGTTGTGAGCGGAGAGTCCATGACTCGCTGCAGTACAGAAGTGTACTTAGGACGCAAGCTCTGTAGACCTGGATCTTAGTATGTTCTGTCAGCTTCTTGTTGGACCAGACTCTCTTTGTGAGTCTGGAAAACGTGGTAGTTGCTTTACTGATGCGTCTGTTTAGCTCAGTATCGAGAGAAAGAGTGTCGGCATACATAGCCTGATAGATTCCAGTGGAAACATCATACTGCACATTTTATACCTATGTGCAAGCACAATGGTTCTCAAACTTTTTTGCACCAGAACCCACTTTTTATCATGACAATCTGTCCGGACCCATGGAAGTGATGTCATTAACCTGGAAGTGATGTCATGGCATCAAGCAGGAAAATTTTTAACACCTCCCATATGACATGAGAGGGGCTAAAGGGGGTAATTTGTACCTAGGCCCAGGGTGAGAAAGCAGGCCCAAGAGTCAAAGAAGGGGGTCCAGAAATCTCCAGGGATCTTATATTTTCCTAACTCACCTGGATGTGCTGCCTGCCTGGGATGTTGGGTGCATGACTGCTGCTACCAAAAGCTATATGTGCTGGGCAAAGGAAAGCATACATGACACTCCTTAACACAGTGTCAAATCTGGGAGGGAAGTGGCCTGCTACAGGAGCTCTTTGACATGTACATCCGCTTGCCATGAAGGAGTATATAGGAGCTCAGGGACACAGCTGTGTGGCTGCAGCTGCTGCAGAGGTATGTTTGGTGCACTTTCCATTCTAGGGTGAGCCTAAATATGATGATGCAAATTTTCTGCAATAATTTCTATATTTAAAAGATTCTAGAGAGACTTATTATTATTATTATTATTATTATTATTATTATTATTATTATTATTATTATTATTATTAATAATAATAATAATAATAATAATAATAATAATAATAATAATAATAATAATAATAATACAGGTATTTATATACCACCTTTCTTGGTCTTTATTCAAGACTTTATTCAAGGCAGTTTACATAGGCAGGCTATTTAAATCCCCGTAGGGATTTTTACAATTGAAAGAAGGTTCTATCTTCCAAGAACCACAACATTCAGATGTTTCTTTCTGATCTGCTTTCACATTCTGGCCTCCATCCTCCCACGCTCAGAGCAGATGGAATAACTCAGCTCAGCTTGTCAGCTGCTTCAAGGTCGCACGGTGCCGGTGGCCTTGAACTGGCGACCTTGTGGATGTTATCTTCAGGCAAATGGAGGCTCTACCCTCTAGACCAGACCTCCTGCCCCTTAGGAGCAGGAGTTCGTATGGTTTTTCATATTACTGTATCTAGCTGCAGATGCTGCACAGGCAGGTAGACCTGGGCCCTGCATTGAGAAGCCCAGTAGACCTAGGCTCCAAAACATTTCTGACTGTTGCCACCTGTTTTACCCCCTCCCCACCCCTGTTCTGCCCACTGCTGTCATCACCCTCCCCTGCTCTGTTTCACCCCCTCCCTTCCTCCTTTGGGAAGGGGCACCAAAGAAACTTTGTACTGATAAAATCCCTCTCAGAGGCCCTGAATGATATCCCCTGGTTTGATGTTATTAGAAATGATATCTCCTGGTTTGATGTCATTAGAAAAGGTATTGAGAACAAAACGGCTAATATTATAATGCTGTTGTACAAATCGATGGTAAGGCCACACTTGGAGTATTGCGTCCAGTTCTGGTCGCTGCATTTCAAAAAAGACATAGTGGAAACGGAAAAGGTGCAAAAGAGAGCAACTAAGATGATTACTGGGCTGGGGCACCTTCCTTATGAGGAAAGGCTACGGCGTTTGGGCCTCTTCAGCCTAGAAAAGAGATGACTAAGGGGGGACATGATTGAGACATACAAAATTATGCAGGGGATGGACAGAGTGGATAGGGAGATGCTCTTTACACTCTCACATAACACCAGAACCAGGGGACATCCACTAAAATTGAGTGTTGGGAGAGTTAGGACAGACAAAAGAAAATATTTCTTTACTCAGCGTGTGGTTGGTCTGTGGAACTCCTTGCCACAGGATGTGGTGATGGCGACTGGCCTGGACGCCTTTAAAAGGGGATTGGACAAGTTTCTGGAGGAAAAATCCATTACAGGGTACAAGCCATGATGTGTATGCGCAACCTCCTGATTTTAGAAATGGGTTATGTCAGAATGCCAGATGCAAGGGAGGGCACCAGGATGCAGGTCTCTTGTTATCTGGTGTGCTCCCTGGGGCATTTGGTGGGCCGCTGTTGGATACAGGAAGCTGGGCTTATGGCCTGATCCAGTGGGGCTGTTCTTATGTTCTTATGTTATGTAACCTGTACTGGTAGACTTGGTGAATGGAGGGCAAGATACAAACTCTTTAAATGAAACTGAGGGGAAGCAAGGGATGGGGCTTGGGATTTCATGAGGGGCCCTCTTCCCTTTCTCCCCAGCATGTGAGCAAGTTTGTCAGCTGGCCCCTGGTTTATGAAAAAAGGTTATTTTTGCTTTCTTTCTGATTGGCAATATAAATGTGAGGAATATAAATGAGAGCAATGCAATGCAATGCATGAGAGATAAGGATTCCTGCTCCCAATGGCTGATGACACTGCACAGATGCTTGAGTGGCATGTGGTGCTGTATCACAGCACAAAACATCAGGACATGGACGGGTGGCTTTTGGATCAGATCCTCAAGAAGAGAGGTAAAATACAGAGAAGCAGGGACAGAATATAATAACAATGGGTGTGTGGTTTTCAGATGGCAACAGTGAATATAAATGATACAAACAAGAGTATTTGGGGAGGAGGCAAGACAGACCAAGCAGGAGTAGCACTGTCACCTGAGTTCCTTCAGCTGCAGTATTCAGCAGACTGGCCTAAGAAGAAGAGGCATTTTTTTTTTCCCTTTTGTTTCTTAGCTGGAAAAGGGAGGATGTTCTGCAATTTGGCCCCAAAGTGATTGGGAGGGGAAAGGAAGAAAAATTGTCATGTGCAGCTTGAAAAACTGCCTGGGGTGAAACAGCCACCAAGGTCATGCTTACAGAACAAAACCCCTAACCCTTTTCCAATAAGAGATTCTGATTCAGTTTCAGGGCAATTACTGTTAAGTGTAAACAGAGCAATAAAGTTTATCATACCTGATGCCAGCTGAAATTGCAGTCTTGAGCCCTCTCGAAGCACTCACAGAACTGTAGTTATTGTTTGACCAGAAATGCTTGTTAAAAACCTGGGAGCAGACAGTTTGCCTCCGGGGAATTAATTCTAAAACACAACACAATGGGAGGACTGTTTCAAAGCATGGATCAGAACCAATCCTGCAGTTGTTTGTGGAATGATGAACATCTTAAGAGTGTTTTGAAGACGGACGACACTGGACCAGTTTGGACAGGTACATACTGTGAGTGCACACATCCTACCCCTCCCCTTGCTTCCATGTGGAGTTTTTAATTATATGTGGGGAGGGGGCTGCAACCTAAGTAAAACCTACTTACTAGGGTTAGGAACATGTGTTCCCACACAGCATAAGGAACTAACAGTACATGCACTGGACCTACGCATATCCTATACCAGGGGTGTCAAACTTGTTTCATACAGAGGGCTGAATAGCATTCATCATACCTGCTGAGGGCTGGACGTGATGTCGTTAGGCAGGAAGTGATGTCATGAACAGGTCAAAATTGATGCTATTAAACAGGTCAAAAATAAGCAGTTTTTCTCACTTTGTAACTCATTCGCTGCAAATGACAGAAAAGAAAATACGCAAATCTTGATCGTATTTCAAGATATGGGAGAGCCCAATTTTCACGTGGGCTGCCCTTTCAACAGTAACACCTCAGCACCGCTCAGCAGCTGAGAGCCTGAGGGTCAGATAAAAAACTTCCGCCGGACACATCCAGACCCTCGGCTTTATGTTTGACCCTGCTGCCCTTTACCATATGGGGCAGGTTTGGGGTTAAAAGTGTTGTCCAGACTAGCCCTCATACCCTGTTCATTATGTCATCAACAGAATAACAAAGTATCCCACAAATGCCTACCCTCCAACACCCAGATTACCACCAAAATTTGGTGCTCCAAAATCTTCTGCACAGCTGCTCCTGCCACAGCCAGTTACATCAAACATGCTTACTCCATAAATTGAAACAGGAAGGGGCATTTTTATTTATTTATTTATCACATTTTTATACCGCCCTTCCTCCAAAGAGCTCATGGCTGCTCCCCTCCTTTTGTCCTCACACCAACCCTGCGAGGTAGGTGAGGCTGAGAGAAAGTGACTGGCCCAAGGTCACCCAGGAAGCTTCGTGGCTGAGGGGGGATTTGAACCTGCAGTTCCTGAAACGTCCACCCACTCTTTTAGAACTGTCCCGTTCTGGCATGCAGGAACACATATCCAAATAACAGGCAGCCATTAATATACAGACATCAATTTCAGGACTCCCCTTTGAGAAATGAGAAGAAGGCCAGAACCTCCAGATTCACTTTGAAATGTCACTTTAGGTAAAGTGTGATGGCAGCTGTAGTTGGTTACTGCTCAAATCTTCCAATTTTTTGTTGGGAAAATTGGTTCTAGCAATAGTGCAATCAGTAGAAGGTCCCTTTTCCTATGGAGAATCCCACCATCCAGCTGTTATCAGTAATCACACTGGTGCAGAGGTAATTAAAAGTTTCAAAAAGGTACCTAACTTACAATTTCTTAAAAGCGCATATCTTCTGAAATACCAGAGGTCTTGAATTTAAGGAACAGAAAACCCTATAGTGGTTCTTTTGGTGGAAGTTAAGGGGTTGGTACTTTTCTGTAATGGCTACCTGCCACTGAGCTCAGCAACATGGGTAATTCTCCTTTCAGAGAGAGGGAGGGAGAGAGAGAGAGTAACGTGAGAGGAAGGGAAGGTCCAGTGCCTGGTGTTGGCACTTCAGTCCCTCTGCTGGTGCTGGGTGTCATAAAAGTGCCAAAAGGCACTCTGATGCTGGCGGGAGGGATCCAGCGCTGGCGGAGATCTGATTAAACCCATCAGGGCCAACCATGCTCAACACAGGGTAAGAGAACCTATGTTCCTTTACCCAAGGAGGAATATGAAATTCCAAAATAATTGTCGGGCATACGAGAGCTGTGAAAGACACTCCATTGTGCTTCTCCTTTGTAGCACAATGGAATTTCCCAGTCCTGTTGGGGTCAACATTAGAGATCCTATGACGAGATCTTTGAAAGTAAGACTTCGGTAACTCATTGTGCCCAATAGTTTTTGCCATGGTTCTGGTGTTACCAAAAAGGCTATTGTGTTTAGGGGAATTATTATATTAGCCTTTTGGAAACTTTTGGGACCATAGGCTGGATACCAAGACAGCGTAGAGCAAAGAGATCCCTAGTCTAGCTTAAAGAGGAGACTGGGAGGAAGGTAACTTTCAATCAAAGGATTATATTTTTATTGCAAAAACACACAAAGGTAAACATAATACACATGGATAATTGATAAGTATAGATTTCTAGTACTTATGTATAGTGTACCTAGCTAGTGGTGGCTGCATGTGCTATGTATTTGGGTGCATCCAAAAAGGAATCAGAAATGGATAGGGTGTAGGGAAGTATTTAGGGGTTCCTTAATCTGCTAAACCCAGTTGCTGACTAAAGATGGGGGAGAAGGGAGGGATAGGGAAGAAGGGAGGGAGTGTAGACGCCAGATATATTTACCTGTCCGGGGGGGGGGGCAGTTGGAGGAAGAGTCCCATGTAGGACCACTCTCGCAGGAGAGCAATCAGAGAGAGAGAGCATGTGCTCTGAGTTCTCTCTTATAAGAGTTGTTTTTGACCTGGAAGTTGACCTAAACTGACCGGAAGTATCCCAGAGCTGTGCACATGCTCAGTAACATGGAGTATGTAAAGAAAAGGTGGAAGGGTCCAGAGATCAGCTATCAGCAACGCCTGACTCTGGGGGAGGGGGAGTAGCTTACTTCCTGTTGCTACTGGATTTTGGAGTCTGGAGGTGGCTTAATGGCTGTGATTTAATTAACAATAGGTGGTAGACTTTGCTGCTAAAGTCCTCCTCCTTTAAGGTGTTTGCATATTCAGTGATTGACTTAAACAATAAAGACATTTCCAGTGTCTCTAGAGGAAATGAGTCTTCCCAGACTGACAAACAACATGAGAAATGAGTGAGCTTAAGATTTGACTCCTTTTGTGGCCTGAAAGAGAAGTTTTAGGCCTGCATTTTAGTCCAAAATACATAACTAGATATAAAAATCACAACTTGGAAGGGAAAAGGGGATTTTCACGTAACACTGGGTCTTTCTTGCCTATATCATTAGCCCTTTGAGAACTTTTATGTCACAATGTCATTTATCATAGCTCTCTACCTTACTGTTACATTAGTAAGAAAGTGTTGTGATCCTGCAAGTACCGCTGGTGGAGTGCCAAATGGCTGAGGGGGTGCCATCTTCTTGCAAAGACCTTCTGCCACAGTGGTACGAAATGTCCTAAAATACACAACAGGCACTAAACCAAGAATATTTTCACTTTGAGTCCATGCAAAGTTCCTGATTCAGAGGTATTAAGTAGGTTACTGCCCAAGAGTTTTCTGTTCAACTATCTTGGTGTAGCAGAGTGCCAAGAACTCCTGAAAATAAGACTGGGTGCGCAGAATGGTCTGAACGCAATGTACAGTATGTTGCTGGAGTTCTTTCTTTGCAGATGGACACAAACAGGCTGTTGTCCACACCTGTCTCGAACCCACCCTGCCTCCTCTGCCTAGTGTAAATCCTGGAATAGGTTGCTACTCTATGACCAATCCAGGGCACTGTCCTGGACCAAGGAATGGCTCCATCACAAACACAACACATGATTGAATTCAAAATACATATGAAAGGTAACGGCAAGAATTCAGGCAGGAGATTTGATTCTCACCTCCTTATCTACCTTCAGCACACTTGTTCACAGGGGACTTCCACTGAATGGGGCAATGTCTTGGCAATGTTGATGGGGAGAATGATGAAAAAGAAAAACCTTTGAGAAAAGCACTTGACAGCACTCGGGATTAAGGTTTCCAGTCCGAAGACAAACAGGCAGATTGAAGTTGTCTGTCAAATTCAGTGGCAGAGGCAATTTCCTCACCCAATCCCATACAATCCCCAGCAGTTACAAACAAGTGTCAGTTTTGTGATCCCCCTTTTAAATCTGCAAACCGAGGCTGGTTTCTCACCTGCTCTCTTGAAATTCAGGGGTGAAAAAGAAGCACGTTAATTATCACTGCTGCAAAAGTCACAGTTAACATATGAGTGGCAAAACTTGGGTTCTATATCACCAGATCAAGGAAGAGGGCACAGGGCAGCAATGTTAATCTGCTTCCCTCTAGTTATGTCCCATGCCATTGCTAGCTAATTTGTATGCTTGTGAGCGACAAATATGGAGACTTGTAAATAAATAATAAATGGATTGAAACTACAGTACGGATCAGTGGCGGACCACCCCAGCCCTGCGGCCTGGGGCAAAGGTCCAAGATAGCGCCCCCCTGTGGGATGCTGCTGCCCCTCATGTGCAAATCCACCCCCCCTCACTTACCTAGAGCACACAGTGCCTCATGCAACTTCAGGATTTGTCGGGGAAGCCTCTCTGAGGTTCCCCAATGCTTTAAATCAGAAGCACAGTTTCCGACCCCATCAGGAGTCTTGGAGAGGCTTCCGCGGGGTCCTAAAGCTCCGCGCCTGGGGCATTTGCCCCATCGAGCCTTTGGGAGGTCCGCCACTTGGCACAAAACTTTCAAGCAGAAGCAATTTTGATGGCATTCCAATGTATAGATTCTGATCAAAACTAGAGCCTGTCTGCCTTAGACAAAGTTTTCGAATTTTGTGTTCAGGGGTAGAATTCAGTGTTGGCTTGACTTACCTACTTCTTATTTTGGGATCTCAGTACAGAGCTTTTCACTATGTTGGGTTAACAGAATACAAAATATTTAGAAAATTTAGTGTCAGTTTAATGGTGTGTGTGTGTGTGTGTGTGTGTGTGTGTGTGTGTGTGTGTGTGTGTGTGTGTGTGTGTGTGTGCGCACACACACACACACACATGCATAGGATTGTGTAGTGAGCTCCATAATCCATATAACATGATGGCCTAATCCTGTCCTATCAGACCTTTATGCCAATGGGTTTCACGATTCATCAGTATAAGGCTGGACTCCCCTCCATTGCACAAACAACTCCAACAGTGGGTGGCTCGCTACTGACAGCCAGGAAACTCTGTGCCAACAGTGGCTGGCTGCTGAGCCTCAGTCAGAGCAGGTAGGTTGGGAAAGGATCAGGGCAGGTTTGAGATGGGCCAGGGCGGACTGGGCGCAGATCTCAGTGTCAGCTGTGTCCACAAGACCCTGTGCCCCTGGATTGGGCTTAACACACCACCTTGGGGTGTGTTAGGCCCACACATCTACCAAATTTAGGACACCACACATCTAGCAGATTTAGGCCAGCAAAATAGCTGACATAGATCTAAGTATGTCCATGGTGGCCAAGGGAGTGGCAGAGTAGGTAAGTATAATATTTATTTACTTATGCCCCCACCACTGCCTGGGCCTCAGCCTGCAGGATGCAATGGAAGCTGATTCAGCACCACTGCATAACACACTGGTTTTAGATTGGATTGGACCATAAATCAATGGTCCAATGAAGCTCAAAATGTTCAGGGAAGCCTAGAGAAGCCCTGTGATGTGAATGCACATCCAGGTATGAACCTGCATCTGTGTGGATTCTGGATGCAGAAACCTGATTCTGTCCATGGATCTTTCTTGCTGGATGGGGAAAGTACGTCTTACTGGAACTTAGCCCGACAAATGTAGGATTTAGGATTGCCAACTCTTGAAGTGAAAAATACTGATTTCTGAATCAGCCCTCGGTGTGAAGTCCACGTGGTCTAGGGGTGGAGAGCAGGATGGATCTAGGGCTAGGGATGGTCTAGAGGCAGCATACAGTGTAAAATTCTATTCCCTCATGTACAGTGCACTATTGTGCATTTTCATAAGCCCCCCACTACCAGGGCCTATGAGAGGAATTTTATCAGGGGGTACAAAGTTTCTTCTGGGCCCCTTCCCAAAGGGGAAGGGGGGCAATGGGAGCAGGCAGACCAGGGTGGGCAAAATAGGGTAGGGATTGGGTGCTGATAGCCACAATAGTCTTTGGAGCCCAGGTCTACTAGGCATCTTGATGCAGAGCCCAGATCTGCCTGACTCTGCAGCATTGGCAGCTAGATAAAGTAATATTGAAAACCAAACACACTCCTAAGTCTTTCTAAATTCTTTGAAATATAGAAAATCCATTGCAGAAAAATAGCATCATCGTATTTAGGCTCACACTAGAATGGACCAAAATGAATTTCTGCAGCAGCTGTAGCCCCGCAGCTGGGTCCCAGAGCTTCCATACACTCCTTCATGGTTATGGGATCCACAAGCCAAAGAGCTGCTGTGGAATGCCAGTTTCCTCCCAGATTTGACACTGTGTTAAGGAAGGTCATTGATGCATTCCTAGGTCTGGTGTGCATGGCTTGCAGCAGCAGTTAAGACTGCATGCATGTGGTTGTGGCCCAGCACCATGCGTAAGCAGCGAGTTCAGGTGAGATAGGAAATTGTCAGATCCCAGGAACTTTCTGGGCCCCCTCCTCTGGCTCCTGGGCCCCCTTTCTGACCCTGGGCCTGGGTACAAATTACCCCTTTCACTCCCCTCTCCTAGGCCCTGCCTACTACACAACAATGACATGAGCCCTCACAGACGACAACAGCCTAAGAGGTTTTGCGACTTTGCCCTGTTGATGCACAGCAGCGCATATCGCTTCCCTGAAGGAAGGAATGCCTAATGTTTTTGTTTGCTGTTTTCTCCCCCTAATCCTTACAAAATGTTCTGTGGTTATGACAGTCTTTCCCTCCATTATCAGATGCTGAACTAATTAGGTACTGAATTGTGGTTTTGTATTTATTTTCTGTATCATGAGTAACAGTGTAATGTTCCCAGTTTTCTAGTTTCACGGTTCAAGGCGATTTGGTTGAAACAGCGTGGAAAATGCTAGTTAAGAGAAAACGCCAATGGAGGAGGTGAGCCATCAGAATAAAAGTTACTCCCTTTGTTTGATGCCCCTTGGCCAAAGGTCAACCTGTGCTTGTTCACGTGTACCCAGAATGGTAGAAGTGATGGAAGGGTCAGAACAGAAGTTACTTTTAATGTGTCTGTTGACCATGTAGTTTTACTCCTTTTAGGTTAATTACATATGGTGGACACACAAACCCAGTCAGATAGCTATAGGGGGTGGCACAGTGAGTATTGCAGGTGCTACAATGCACCCTGTAACTGGCCCCTCCCACTCGCCATCAAAGCCATTCTGGGCAGTGATGGTGAGTGGAAGGGGCTGGTTACATAGTGCATTGTGGTGCCTGCAATATTAACTGCTCCATTTAGTAGCTACACTACTGCATAAGCCTGTTCAGAATGGTAGCCTGGGGTGGAGTAGTGGAGTTTTACCACTTTGCCTGTACTTTTCTTCTGTCTCTATGAGATGGATAAGATAGTAAACGTTTCTTTCAAAAACTGAAAGTTGAGAATTCAGGGACAGGATCTAGAATATCCATGAGAAGGCCAAGCTTCTTCCAATTACTGTTGCTGGGGCAAGCTTTTCTTGTTGATTTCCTGCCTCTCATCCAATTGCTAAGGAGGCATTTGTTACCTTTGAGGCTTGTGGTCTATATATTACTTCTCATTCAGAGATAATACGTTGTGGTTATGTGCATGAGGATAAATTTCCCTCCTTCATTTCAGGCTCCAGTTTTCTGTTTCTACCACTGACATCAGGAGCCCTGAGCTGAAAAGCAGAACAATCTCTCACCACTTCGGTCTTGCCCTATCAAAGGATTTTGATGTTCCACAAAATTTCATAATAGAGAGAAGGGATCTGTTTCAATGAGAAAGAATACAAATCTGAGAGAATATTTTGCATTATCTCCAAATATTATCTTCTTTGCAAATATGGGAAGTCTGTTGTCAATAGATTTGCACCAAAATGTCATCCCTGGCTATAGATCTCTATGAAGAATCTGATCTTCCCCAAATTGTGACTTCTTGGTCATTAAAAATCCCAATCATTCAGTAGATTCATGCAATACTACACACAGAACATTAACATTACACTTGCTGTAGTACTGTACTTCTCAAAATTATTCCTCTGATTGCTGTGTGTACACCAAATACATTTAGTTGTCATAACACGCAAAATAAATTTGTTTTTCCCCATTCAGAGATTTCAAAACCCTACGCATTGAGTGTAACTCATTAATTTATCTACTGGGAATGCAAAACTTAGCTGCTGCCTTTAAAAAAGCTGTGGAAACTGACTGCACAATCAGGGTTGCTCTACCATCATTAACTGATATAAAGAAATATACTTTCCCGGTTGTCCTAATTTGCATTGTGAATGCAATTCCAGTTTGGGAGGTGGGGACCTAGGAGCTCCAGTGCACACACAGAGATTTCTGTGCATACATTATCATAGTTCTGCTGAGCTGATTTTATAAAGGAGTATGAAATAGTCATGCAATAAATATGTGATTAAAATGTATTGGGAACCACAAATAAAAAAGGAACACCAATCCTAGCAGCTGCTCTGTGTATATATTCTAACAGTTTTCCTTCTAGCTCCTGGGAGACCTCCTGTGCTGGTTCTCTTCTTCCTCTCCTGCTTCTCCCCCAGTTGTCCTATGGCTAGAGGTGGGTGAAAACTGTGATAACAAAATGAAAACACATAACACCGCTTTATGTGTGTGTAAAAATCATTTTTCGTAAAAAACAAAAACAGCCAAAAGAATCCTGAAATCTGTGAAAAATAAAACCGTTTTATGTGGTTTTATTATTTAATGGAGGGTGCATGGTAATGACTGTGGCTGCATCTGCTGACACTATACCAACTATGGGCCCAATCCTATCCAACTTTCCAGCGCAGATGCAACTGCAATGCAGCCCTGAGGCAAGGGAACAAATGTTCTCTTACCTTGTGGAGGTCTCTATAAGTACCCTCCCACCACAGGATGTAGCACACGCAGCGGGCACAGCTACACCAGGGCTGGAAAGTTGGATAGGATTTGGCCCTATATCAACTATCCAGTACAAAATTTAAAGCAACTATAATTTATAATTATAATATAAATTTTGAATAAAAACACACAACACCGCTTTCTGCACTTCCACCTTTGGAAAACACGAAACTCCACCCCCACCCCCCAAAAAAATTTTCACCCTCTTCTACCTGTGGCTCTTTACTGTAATCCATTGTTACGTGAAAATCCCCTTTTTCCTTTTAGTTGTAATTTTCTCTCTATATCTGGTTATGTTACTATGGACTAAAATATCATGCAGGCTAAACTTCTCACACATTTCCAAAACTCTGGTAAAGTCATGGTTACACAACCACCACCTCCCTATGGTCACACATTATGGGAGGAAGTCTGGCATCGTAAATCATTGTTTAAGTGTCTCCTACATTACTGTATTCATTGTATTGTTTTAACCCAATCACTGCTTAAGTACTGTATGCAAACCTGAACTGTCTTCGTGTGTTGCTGATTCATTGTATTGTTTAAGTTCCCCCATCTAGGAAGCCAGCCATTGAATTTTGCTGATAACTGACATCCTAATCCTTTCAATGTTTTACACACATCAGGCTACCAGCACTGTCTGAAAACCCCTTTTTAAGAGAGGGCTTCCTCTCACATGCTTTCTCTGGCTCTCTTAACAAGGACCAACACATCTGTGTTGTGTCAGAGGGTCCTCTTCGCAGGACTCCCCCCCCCCCCATCCAACTGCTCTACAGGACAGGTAACTATCTTGCGAGTGAAACTCTTTCCTTCCCCCCCTTTTTTCTGCCCTTCTCTCCCCATCTTTAGTTAGCAGCTGGGTTTGGCAGATCAGGGACCCCTAAAATCCTTCCCTACAACCTTCCCTTTTTCTAATTTCCTCGGATGCACCAAATACTCTCCACACGCGACCACCATGAAAGCTAGATACACTAGATTCAAGTACTAGGACCAAGAAACATATACTTATCATTTTTCCATGTGCATTATGTTTACCTTTGTGCTTTTGTAATAAAACTATAATCTTTTATTAAAAGCTATCTTTCTCTCAGTCTCCTCTTTAAGCAAAAGGGAATTTTTCTGCATTACGCCATCTTGTTATCCAGCCTAATGTTCCAGTAAGGGCAGTGTAATAATTCCCCTAAACAAAACAGCCCTTTTGGTAACACCATCCCTTCTCTCTGCCTGATCAACTCCTTTCAATACCATTCCAAAACCTTGTCATCCAACTCCTTTCTACTCTCCACTTCTCTTTCTTTCCCCTCTTTCCCTTACTTTAAACCCCATGTGAGTGTGGAGCAAGGGGAAGGGGGAACAAAGTGCTCCTTTCTTGCATGGCATTTACAGGTTAAAGCAGTGGTCCCCAAACTGTGAGCTGTAGCTCCCTGGGGAGCTGCAGAATCCAGTCAGAGGAGCCATGGAAGCCTCACAATTAAAAAACCCACTGCCTTGTACAGTCGTGTGCCACTTAATGACAGGGATCGGGACCATGATCCCCGTCATCAGGCGGGGCTTGATGCAATTTGGTGATGCAATTTGGACGACCCTCTGGAGTGTCATCGGAGCTTCCCAGAGGCAGCATGCATCTGCTCACTGACTCTGTGGAGCTCAGACTGAGGGAAATTGTGTCTCTCGTGCGACTTCTGGTTTCATGGAGGAAATTGGAAATCGTGCAAGAGAAGTGATTTCCCTCAGTCTGAGCCTTGTACAGGCAGCACGCGGATATGTGCTGTCTCTGGAAGGTTCAGACAACCCTCTGGAGCAGTGGTTCTCACCCTTTTTAGCCTGGGACCCACTTCTGAGAATGAAAATCTGTCTGGGGCCCACTGGAAGTGATGCCAACAACTTGGAAGTGATGTCATAGCCAGAAATGACATCATCAAACAGGAAGTGACATCGCTGTGATGTCAGAGCCAGAAGTGATGTCATCAAGCAGGAAGTTCTTGCCTAGAAACTCAAACAGTACATGACAAGAGACAGTATTCCAGCCCAGAAGCTTCTTCCAATTCTCCCTGCCCTGGCTACCATTGCTATCAAGCAAAAAATAAAACATCTGGAACAAAATATTTGTGCATTTATTTACTACTGTTTTTATTTCTGTCTTTATTTACAAAATCTCAAGCTACTTCTAGTATTGTGCTTGAAACCAACAAACACTGATGTGGCTACTGATACTGTGCTCAGCACAAGGCAGAAACAGGTGAACCCAACTCATGCACCTCAATACAAGAAGTAGCTTGAGCTTTTGCAAATAAAGGAAATAAAAACAGTAGTATCCCCCTCAGAAGGAAGATAAGCAGGGACGCTTCCCCTCATCTCCCCCACACCTAAGCATGTCTACTCAGAATTGACTCCCATTATTGGCAGTGGGGCTTACTCCCAGGTAAGAGTAGACAGAATTGCAGCCTGAGAGAGAAGTAAGAAGAGGGGAAGGGTGCACATCAGAGAAGTGGCTGGGGGAGCAGCACTCTCCCTGGGTGCTTCCCCCCCCCCACATGCCAGGCTTGCCCTCCCTTCTCCCCCCCCCCGGCTGCTCTCTTGGCAACCAGGCAATCAGGGATCCCCCCTCACCCCAGCAAAGATATAAAGAGCGGATGTGCTAGTCAGGGCAGGAAAGGATCATGGCTTCCAGGCGATTTCAGAGAGGGAGAGAGGTCCTGATGCAGAGGATGAGAACAGCAGTGGGGTGGCGGCGGCAGCGATGCTGCTTTCAAAGCAGGCTCACAAGAGGGGAGATCGCGGGGGTCTGCCTCTACTCACCTAAGCCCTGTGTTCAGGTCTCTGAACCCATGAGGATGGAGTGTAGGGAGGGAAAGGGATGATCTAATCTCAGCTTGCATTTAGTAAGCAAACTTGGATTGATGCCGCTTGCATCCATGGTGGGCTGAAGGGAAGCAGTGCCAGGGTAAAAGCTACCACGATTCTGTTTGTATACACTCTAGATGCAAACTGCAGTCCAGGCCTTTTTGAATGGGTTTAAATTTAGAGAAGTCTTTATGCCACTTTGCTTCCTTGTTTATTACACTCTTGGTACACCATAATAGATTTTCAAAATGGCTCACAATCACACAATCCCAGCATCAGACTGAAAAGTGGGTCTTTATTGCCCTTACAGTCATTAATTCAGGATGCTGGAGGATGCTGTGATAGTATCACATGTTCCCTGAATGGCAATGGTGGCATAGAGGGAGGTGAAGGTGGGATGAATTTTTTTCACAGTCCCTTCCCCAGTCCTAAAGGTATTCCTGCCTGCTCCCATTACTAGAGCTGCTCTGGAGGTACTGTGGGGGATGTAAGCCACTTTGGCACAATCCTAACCACTTTCCAGCACCAACATAAGGGCAATGCAGTTCTGAGGTTAGGGAATAAACATTCCCTTACTTTGAGGAGGCCACGTGAGGTGTCACATAGGTGGCACCTATGTGAGTGCCACCCAGCTGCAGGATGCAGCACATGCTCCATTGGCGCTGCTATGCCAGTACTGGAAAGTTGGTTAGGATTTGGGCCTTTGACATTTATATATTGCCAAGACAAAGTAAATATAATGTCATTTAACTTGCTTGCTGTGTGCAGAGAATTTGTTTTGTACGGACAACAAGAATTCAGTCTCTCAAACTTCCATACAAAGTGGTGGCAACATGCAGATGCAGGTTTATCAGCTCAGGCAGAACTAAGCCAATGGAATTGGTACATTCAGCATAGCAGCATGGCTTTCTGATGCAGGATTACATTTGAAACAATTGCATGTATAGGTCTATGTGCCTTGAACACATTACATGGAACCAGTAAAACAAAAGTGCCTCAAGGAAACAGAATACTGCATACCAGAACAATGCTACCTTCTGGACTTTCTGCAGTCTGGCTGGCTTAGCCAAATAATGGAATTGCAGTGGATTGATAGACTACTAGAGCTTCAAAGCCCAGCTAACTACCCCTCAAGACTCATATGGAAAATCTGATCTCCAAAACTGACAACATCAATGTCGGACTGGGTCACAGGGTCTAATCATACTGAAGTACCAGTGGGCCCATGAGAGGGGATGGAGTGGGTACATCTTCTCCATGCCTAGGGTCAAAAAGGGGGCCCAGAAGCCAAAGGATGGGAACTGGAAATTTCCTGGGATCTCAGGAAATGTTTGCGTATATTGTGTGAAGATTTGTTTAAACCTACATAGTTTTATATATCATAATTCATAGAAATTGTGATCCATAATTCTATGCAGTGTTGGGAAATGTAGGGCTTTCATCATTGCTTCACTGCATCAGTGTGATTTAACCCTTAAAGGATAAGTGGGGTCGTATTTACCCCACCACTTCCATTTTTCTTTATCACCACGGCAACCTCTTCAGTACTATTTTATGACAGTCTAATACAGTGTTGCCACATTTGGTACTAATCTACCAGATATTGGTACAATTTTGACAACTAAAGTTCAGAAACAGTCATAATATATGGTAATAGCATCAAGGAATTATTCAAGGCCTACAGTGTCTCAGGAACATCTTGTGGATTTGGCTAGGCTAAGTACTAAATCAAACATTCCCAGAACAATTAATTTCCATGCTATGATTTGAAATTTTTTTCACAAAAAAGGCCAGCAAAACTCTCTTTTTAAATAGTAAGTTTATCTACCTTTGTTTAAACTAATACTTATGTCTTCTGATGATCTGATCTGCACTGAAATATAAAAGGATGTTTCAATGTGAATTCTTTCTCCTTATCTGTACTGAAGCATAAACAAAGATGATCAAATCAAATGTGCTTTCTTATCTCTGATGCTCTTTTATTTTATTTATATGTATATGTCATGGAGGGAGAGTAAGAGCATAGGGCCTTCAAATGCAGAAAATAAACAGAGAGCTCCACTCCACCCCTCTAACCTTCCATACCCTTTTTAATCGTACAGGAGACAGCTCATGGCATAAAAACTGGGTAGCCGCTAAAACAACTAATAGGGAAGGGAAGGGGCCCAAAAGAAACTTTGTACCCCCTGATAAAACTCTTCCCTGAGACCCTGCCTGCAGTCTTCACTGGTTTTGATGGTCACCTCAAGCAGCATCCTTCTGCCCATTTCTTTGCTCCTAACGCACCACAGTAAATAAACTCCTGTCTTCCCCCACCTCATGCAACAATGTCTCAGGCAACATACGAATCCTTCTCCATTTGGATGAAAATGTTAGGCGAGAGCCATATATGGGTTAGGTCTTCTTATAAAGACAGATCACTGTTTCTGGAACTTCAGGGACTTGTGGCACACTTTGTTCTGAATTAAAATTGGAGGTACCATTCAGTCTTAGGCCTCAGAAAAACCACCTCTGGGTTGTGAAACGGTAGCAATGATCTAGTTCTCTACTACCTTTCTGCCAAGGCATTCAAGGTAGTTCACGGATGAGTCATACTGGAGCGCAATGAAAACAGAAAACCAAGTTGTCTCAGTCCCTTCAGGAGCCAATGGCTTGACTCCCTGACCTGGGATTTTTTTTATGCACCTCAGGGCATTCTGGCCCTGGGAAGCTGGGATGAGGGCTATCCAATTGAATTATATCAGGCTAGTGCTACTCTCTTTAGGAGACAATAACATGAGCTAATGTGAAACCTTTTGAAAGGTGGAGGACGAGCAGTCCCAGTAGTTCTCTCAAGCTATTGGTGTTCTACAATATCAACATCTATACCTCAACTGTACTATTCTATATCAAAAGCTGCATGGACACTGTCACTTCCACCAGACAAATATGGGTGTTTCCCAATAATAAGCCCTGGGTCACTAGAGATGTGCACCTTTTGATAAGAGCTCGGAATGCTGCTTTCCGTTCTGGAAACACACTACAGTACACTGAGGCCAGAGCGAACTTTAAAAAAGGCATCAGGGATGCAAAGGCCATGTACAGGCGGAGGATTGAGCAGCATTTTGAAAGTTTGGATACCCGCCGGGTATGGCAGGGGCTGCGACAACTTACTGGGCAGAATTATAAAAATAGTCTGCCCAGCAGTAGTGATTCCATGGCAGAGCGGCTTAATCAGTTTTTTGGCTGCTTTGAGGAGGAGATAGCAGCCACTAACATTCCAGCTGCAGCCACTGATGGTCAGTCACTTGTCCTGCAGCCTGATGATGTGAGACGGGTTTTACAGAATATTAACGTCCGGAAAACAGCTGGCCCAGATGGAATTCTGGGACGGGTCCTTAAAGACTGCGCTGCAGAGCTGACTGAAGTTTTTACAAATATTTTCAATTTATCTCTGTCACAGTGCTCTGTCCCTACTTGCTTGAAGACATCTGTTATAGCGCCAGTTCCTAAGCAGACAGTAGTTGCTTCTCTCAATGATTATTGACCTGTGGCTCTAACTTCAGTAATTATGAAGTGTTTTGAGAGGCTGGTGTTGAAACACTTTAAGTCTGGTCTTCCACCCACCTTGGATCCTTGTCAGTTTTCATATAGGAGTAATAGGTCAACTGATAATGCCATCTCTATTGTTTTACATACAGTCCTTCGTCATTTGGGACAACAGGGTACATATGTACGGCTGTTGTTTGTAGATTATAGTTCTGCTTTTAACACCATTCTACCTAGCAGGCTGTTTTTTAAAATGACTAGTTTGGGCATACAGCAAGACATTTGTCTGTGGATAAAGGATTTTTTGACAAATAGGCCACAGTCAGTTAGGATGGGCTCCTATCATTCTTCCACTCTGATATTAAATACAGGAGCTCCCCAAGGCTGTGTGCTGAGCCCCTTCCTCTATTCCCTGTATACACATGATAGTACCCTATCACATCACACCAATGAAATTATAAAATTTGCAGACGATACCACAGTAGTGGGGCTTGTTAGCGGGAATGATGAGTCTGCATATAGGAAGGAGGTACAGGAGTTGTTACTGTCGTGCAAAGAAAATAATCTCTCACTTAACATAAAAAAAAACAAAGAAGTTATAATTGACTTCCGGAAAAAGAGGGATGTACACACACCATTATACATAAATGGTGAGAAGGTGGAGAGGGTTGCTAGTTTCAAATTCCTAGGTATTTACATCACAGAGGACCTCTCATGGACTATTAACACCAGCATGTTGATTAAAAAGGCACAAAATCGTTATATTTTCTGAGGAAGCTTGGGAGGTTAGATTTGTCATAGCAGCTGCTTGTGTCTTACTGTCTTTGTACCATTGAGAGTGTCCTAATCTATGATATCTTGGTGTGGTACGGAAATTGCTCTGCAGGGGATAAAAAAGCTCTGCAGAGAATTATTAAGATTGTGCAGCACATCATCAACCTTCATCTACCAGCTTCGGAGGACATCTATACATCTCGCTGTCTACAGAAGTCACATAGTATTCTGAGAGACCCCTTCCATCCGGCTCATAAGTTCTTTGAACTGTTGCCTTTGGGTAGACGATACAGAACTAGTAGAGCATGCACCACATGATTCCTGAACAGTTTTTTATCCCACAGCCATAATTGCGTTGAATAAGGCGATATAGTTGTTACCATGCTCCTGGGCATTATGGTCTGTTATACTGTTTTTATATTATGATGCATGCTGTATAGAATGTGTGAGTGAGTGTGTAGAGTGTGATTGTTGGAACTGTAGTATATATTTATGCTTATATCTCAAAGGTGCATAAATTTCATTGTGCTGTAGCACAATGACAATAAAGTTACTACTACTACTACTACTACTACTACTACTACTACTTTTCAGGGGCCAATGGCATGAACTACTTAGCTTAGGTCCAAATCCTAACCAACTTTCCAGCACTGGCTTAACTGTGCCAATGGGACATGTGCTGCATCCTGCTATTGGGTGGTACTCACGGAAGCCTCCTCAAAGTAAGAGAATGTTTGTTCCCTTACTTCAGAGCTGCATTGTCCTTATGTTGGTGCTGGAAGGTGGGTTAGGATTGTGCCCTTGGTCTTCTCTTTTTCTACAATTCCCCAGGGCATCTTATCCTCAAGGGAACCCATCTTTTTGATCATAAGCCTTGTTGGATCAAGCCAAAGGCCCATCTAGTCCATATCTGGTCATTTATCTCACAGTGGCCCACCAGATACCTCAGGGAGCACTCAAGACAACAAGATACCTATATCCTTTTACAGTTCCCTTGCCTCTGTCAAAGATGCAAGGAATCAGACTTCTGAATGCCACTATTTTGAGTAGGTCCGGAGGTGACCCAAAGTGCTAACTAAATTGCAACGGGCAACCAACCTCTGAAGGTGGATAATTCTGCAGCATCTCTATCTCAAACTTGGTTGATACCAGCACCTTGGAGAGGGGGGTAAAGGGGGTAATTTGTACCCGGGCCCAGTGTCAAAAAGGGGGCCCAGGAGGGGGCCCAGAAATTTCCTGGGATCTTACTTTTTCCTATCTACTCAGACTTGTTGCCCACACGGGATGCTGATGGGTCATTCCATGTCAAGTGGTCTAGGGCGCCCTGCGCCACCATAACAAATTTTAATGAAATTTTGTGTGTAGAGTGCCACGTGTCTCAAACGAACTTTGGTAAAGTTTTAGGTTCGCCGGTGGAATATTTGTGGAGATATAGCCATTTGTTTGACCCCATACTGTGACCATGTTAAAAAAAATTGTTAAAGAAAATCAGCATGACCTGAAAAATGACAGAATTGCATGTTGAAATATGTCCCTATTTTTCAGGCACTGTTTGCCTGCATTAGAAAATCAAACTCATTTTTCTGGGGGGTCTGAAACATGCTCTTTCTAAGATTAGTTTAAAAGCATTTCTAGAAGGTACTTCTTTGTAAAAGCAGGTTGAAAATACCCTATTTTTGCCTTTTTACAAAAATCATCAACTTTACACTTAATTTGTAAACTAATGGAACGAGCTAGGAGGCTGAAATTACACATTTGAAAACAAGGTTATATTGGGATATTATGCACTAAATTTCACAATTATTACTTAATTATTGCTGGAGCTATTCAACATTAAACTTTGGATTTTTTTGGAACACTGATTTTTTCGGCCAACCTTCCTGCAGTTTTAACCACTTTGGACAGGCTCAACAAAGATTGTTATTAGTTTAATTAAATAGAGCACAAAAAGTTGTATAAAGTAGCTAAGTTTCATTTGTTTTGAAAAAAATAGCAAGGGAGATATTCTGTCTCAAAGTTGTCAAAATCTCACAATCGTACTGAACATGGTCGCAGTATGGAGTCAAACAAAGGGCTATATCTCCACAAGTATTCCACCGGCCAACCTAAAACTTTACCAAAGTTCATTTGAGACATGTGGGTCTCTACACACAAAATTTCATTAAAATTTGTGATGGTCGTGTGGGGCACTTTTCAAAAACTAGACCACTTGACATGGAATGACCCTGGTGACACTACCATGAGCATGCGGCTGCAGTTACGGCAAGCCATTTATGCTGGGCAGAGGAATGCATACATGACACTCCTTAACACAGTGTCAGATCTGGGAGGAAACTGACCTGCTACAGGAGCTCTTTGGCTTGTGGATCTGCTTACCATCAAGGAGTGCATAGGAGCTCAGGGACACAGTTGTGAGGCTACAGGTGCTGCAGAAGTACGCTTTGGTGCAAGCCGGACACTTTCCATTCTAGTGCGAGCCTAAATGTGATGGTGCTAATTTTCTGCATGATTTTCTATATTTAAAATTTTTTAGGGAGACTTAGGAGTGTGTTTGGTTTTCCATATTACGGTATCTAACTGCTGATGTCACACGGGTGGGTAGACCTGGGCTCCAAAGACTTTTCCAGCTATCTCCACCCACCCCCACCCTGTTTCACCCTTCCCTGTCCCCATTCTGCTCACCTGTCACACCCTCCCCTGCTCTGTTTCACCCCTCCCCCTTTGGAAAGGGGCCCGAAAGAAACTTTGAACCTCCTGATAAAATTCCCCTCAGAGGCCCTGGCTGATACAATAACATCTCATGCAGAGAAAAGAAACAGAATTTGTTACTCCAGTGGAGACTATTCAGAAAGAGGGGAGGCAGACCAGCAAACCATACAGAGATGCAGCAGGGAAACTCTTGTGCTGAGGAAAAGTTGATTGTTTAATTAAATAATTTCTCTCTGTACACTTGCAGTTCTCTTGCTGTGGGCACACTAAGGTGTCATGACATACAGTTTTGGAATTACTGAGACAGATGTACTGCTTCTGTTGCCACTCTCTTTTCTGCAACATTTGTAGTGTGTCAGTGGCTTATCTGCCTCCTAATCTTGAGCAGCCTGGCTTTGAACAATCTTGGTACTTCTTGGCAAGGGTATCTACTGTCCATGCAAAGTTCACTGTGATTCACCCTCTTTCAAGAGCAACGAACAGCTGGGCTTGCGAGAGTGCTTTTCTCCATGTCACACTTGCCCAGCTGCCAGACAGTAAAACTCTTTTTTGAAAACCAAGACTTGTCAGTGTTGTCCACTTTTTCCTTCATTACTGCTGTAGGGGTCCATATCGTAAATTTACATAGTGAGAGAAGACCAAAGCGTCTTGGAAAAATTATTCAAATCAAGGGGATTGGCTCTCTCTGTGTCATGCCCCAGTGGTTATAAATCCCTGTTTCACCAGTTTAATGTGCTGTGATTCTCAGTAAGTAATCTTGGGTAAGGTTGCCGGATACCCCTTGATGAGAAGGAACACCACCATAACACAATTGGTTGTGTCTTTTTCTTCAAGTCACTCCCGCTTCACAGAACACTACAGAACAATTAGGCCTGTAGATCACAGTGGTGGATTTCCCCAGCCCCTGGTCTGCGATGGTGTACCCCACAAGAAGCCACTGCCCCCCTGTGTGTCAATCTGCCCTCCAGACTCACCAAAATGTTGTGGAACCTCACAAGACTCCAGGAGGCATCAGAGAAGCCTCCTGAGGCTTCCCAGACATCTTAAACTGTGCTTCCAGCAAACTGGAAGCACAGTTTCAGACCATGTCAGGGGCCTCAGAAAGGTTTCCGCGTGGTCCTAGAGGGTGCGGGTCTCCGCGCCCAGGGCATTTGCCCCATTTAATTAATGATAGGTCTGCTACCAGTAGATCATGCAACCCCCATCTCAGAGTGCTCCCATATTTTTTATATAGCACCAACCTGCACAACTTGTGACCTACCAGGTTGAATACAGTTCAGCAGCCATGTAGGGCTATCTTCCAGGGAGCAGATAATCATCTTGCTCTTGCTCTCTGTTTGGTCATACAAAACCTTTCCCACACACAGCATTATTTGTAAAAAATGAAAAAAGGGAAAACAAAAACAGGGTCAAAATCATGCCTTCACCTGCACATCTAATTTGACCCTAAGTTGGAAAGTGGTTCAGTACATGCAGCTCAACCCTAACAGGGCATTTGCAACAGCAGAACACAATTCCGCTGTCGTGAATGGACATATGATGGTGCCAGAGGCTTGCTTTCAGATCCAGTTACTTCCACCACCGATGATGGGCTGGCACTTGGGCTGGGGGTGGACAGAATGGGGAATGGATTGGGGAATGGCAGTGGCAAGCCAAGGGTGGATATCAGCAGCAATGGCTCTGCTGATATCCTCCACTCTGTTTTGGACCCAACATGTCCCCTTTGTTCTACTCATACTTGCCCCAGCTAAAGAGCTGGCATCGGTCCAAGTAGACCCATATGAACCCATATGGGGGTGCAGCGCAGTGCCCCTGCATGGGGACCACCCGCAGAAATCTTATGCTGGCATTGCTGTGCTTTTAGTTAGGACTGGATCCTAACTTTTTAAAAAAAGTTTTCAAGACCAAAAAATTGTACATACACTATACAATGTACGTACATACAGAAACACAATATAAAATAACTACAAGCATTTTAAAAAAACATAATTTAGCACAACATTCATCTATCATGAATATTTTCTGACCAGCTAAACCAGGTTCTCCCCTATTCCATCTCAGAATACATACATAATTCAAGTATATCACTGGAAAGTAGCTTCCCTTAGCTGTACCTAATTCAGCATGTTCACTTTAGAAGACTGATTACAGACCATGATTTATTAATCCCAGCGATGAATCAAGGGTAATTCCTTGGATCCCCATTTATCTGCAGTTAAGACCCTCGCTGTGATTAATAGATTAAAAACCAACACAGTCTCACTCCTAGCGCTGATTTCTTTTAACTAAGCACTATAGTGAACAGATCCAGAGGACCCATACTTCATGCAGGCTGAAAGCATATGTCTTATGACCTGTTTCAAAACTCTGAACCTGTTTCGAGGGTAAATAATGAACAACTTTATGTGTATAAGTGTCACTGCTGATGTTTGTGTCTGTGGAACGTCGACACTTGATTCCAATATTTCTTCTACTGATTTCTGCCCCCCCCCACAATCCACCTTTAAATCGATATCCCTTCTGATAAAGAAGAATTGATGAACTCTCTCCCATAATGGTAACATTATAATAAAAAACATGATCAGAAATGGAATGGGTTTTTAAAAAATGTAAATTTACTGATGATGTTTTAATAAGTAGCCTGAACTTGTAAGTAATATTTCTGAACTGATTGGATTTGGCTTTGTCCTATTTTTAATGACGTGCTGAGACAATAACCTGTTGATTAAGATTGCTGTCCTATACATGCTTACCTGAGTAGTTCCCGTTGAACTAAACAGGACGTCTTTCTGCATAGACTTGCATAGAATTGGACTGTAATCATACTAACGGCACAATCCTACCCTGTGCTGGAACAGGCAAGCCAAGAGGCTTGTGCTGTATCCAGTGCAGGACAGCGACCCAAAGCGGCTCCTTTTCCCCTTACCTCCTGAGGTAGCACAAGTCCGAGGAGAGTGGAGCGGCTTGAAGACACTCCTATCTCCCCGAGAACGGGGGTTGGGATCCAGCACTTATGCTCCGCCTCCCACTACCCACCCGCCTGCCCGCCCTGGGGCCGCCCACCCTCTCCCCACCACCTGCCTCCTCCCCACCCACCCCAGAGCCTAGCATTGGTCCAGCAGGGCCAACGCAAAGCTTGCCGCAGAAGCCACCACAGTGGCTGTATTAAGCCTCCATGTGCCAGCACACCTCTGTGCGCCGGCACAGCTTACTCCCAAGGAGGCGCAAAGGTGCCGTAAAGACATTTGTGCCTCCTTGGGAAGTGAAGGGCAGGATTGCACCCTAGGCAAAATAATGGACAAATCGTCTTTTAATGGAATTGTCTTTTGGAACTCAAAAATCTGCAACTGAGACAGGTCAGGCTGATCTTGTTGATGCATTTTTTTAGTGCTCCCAACCAGAACTGACATTTGGTACCGTCTCACTATATGAGACTGAAGGAATAAAAAATCCTCAGGAACGCTGTTATTGATGCAGCCTAAACGCATAAAACGTACATTTGCTGACCATTGTTATCACAATAAACGCCCTGGATTCTTTAGTATAACTCTTTTGCAGAATGCCCTGAGCTGATCAATGAATACCAAGTGCAAATAGTTCCCCCTGGAGCTGTATGGTTACCATTTTCAACTTGCAATATATCCCATATGTATCATATGGAATATTGATGCAGCAGGTGATGGAAAATAACAGTATTGAAGGGGGGAGGGTTGTGACGGATCTTTAACTGCTGAGAAATTCAATAAGCAAAATGTGAACTGCAGCTTCAACTGCAGACTTCCTTTTGTTTTCCAGCTTGGATTGTCCCTGTACATACTGGTGTGCCATTCTGTTGTACTTTTGTGCTTGCTCCTTTTGGTGATTGAATTATATCCAAGTTATTGATGTACTAGAATGCAGCAAACAAGCTATTGATTGCTGTAAGAGAATGAAAAAAAAAATCTAACTGCCTGGCCTGTTTATGCTTCCAAGAGAAATGCATGCACTCATACATTATCTTACTTGTCCATCCCTTTTCATGTTGTCTCCCCTATATAAAGACATTGTAAACTTAAAAAATGTTTATTAGTTTGCAAGTGACCAATTATGATGTCGGAAGAGGTGCTGCTCATTTTAACATTTTGGGTTTCTTTATTTCTGGCCAGCCCTTATTTGTAGCCAGGCCTTTGCTAGACCAGAACAGGGAGTGGTGATTCCTCACTACAATCCACTGAACTAAGTGAGATATAGTGATTAGTGCAAGATCATCTCATGAACTTCAGAGTAGAACAGGATTTGAATCTGAGTTTCTCCCATTTGTCAGGACATGCCATACACCTAAGCCTGACTGGGGTTGCTGCAACTCTGCTGGGTGGCTACAAAAATAGTGGCAAGGGCTGGGTGCTGTGAGAGAGAGAGAGAGAGAGAGGAAAGTTTCCAAATGCCGGTGTTTAGAATTAAAAGGGGGGGGGGAAATCTGGTTATCAGGGCAGTGACAAAGAATAGAGAAAGCCCAGAGTGTTTCAGGAGTAGAATCTAGTGGTTTGGGTAGACCAGAGGCATTCCTGTAAGGGGGCAAAACAGTAAGTGTCTTCCGGTGCCCAAACGACCCTGTAAAGCAGCCCCTTCTCCTCTAGTTCCAAACCATTCGTGGCTACAAAAGTGGAGGCATCTCCTCCGTTTCCCTCTTGCTTTCCTTGAATGGCTCAGAAGCAGAGGGGAAAGGACTGCTTTGCACGGGCATCCGGGCACCTGAAGACACTTATTTTATTTATTTATTTTATATATTTACAAATTTATATCCTGCTTTTTCTCCCAAGTGGGCATTCAAAGCAGCTTACTGTTTTGCTCCTCTCCAGGAATGCCTCTGGGGCAGACTCAGGGCACAGCCCAGAAATTTGGGGTGGGTCTGGGGGTATAGTCTAGCTGACTTGTAAGTGGCTTCAGGGGGGCCATGTGCCTCCCCCTCCGACAAATAGCTTGTCCCCCATGCCAAACCCTTGTCAGACCTGGAACTGGAAATTCTAATTGCATCATAACTCCTAAGTGTGCTTTCTTGAAAGTGAACTTCATCAAATTCAAAATGTTAAGGATGGGGGCATGAATGTGAAATGCATTTCTTTCTGCATTCTTTCTGCATTTCTTTTTCAGACCCTAATATCTCCCTGTCTGAAAACTCTGGAGAAATGCAGACAGTGCTGATCTAAATGGACCAAGGGACTGATTTAATACAAGGCACTTCTTGTGTTCTCAGAAATCAAACATGTGGGTTGAAGCTCATCCATGCACTTTGCATAACCCCTGTCCAGGGCCTCTGAGAGGAATTTTATCAGGGGGTACAAAGTTTCTTTTGGGCCCCTTTGCAAAGAGGGAGGGGTGAAACAGAGTGAAGGAGAGTGGTGATAGGCGAGCAGAATAGGGGCAGGGAGGGGCAAAGCAGGGTGAGGGGAGGAAGGACAGCTGGAAAAGTCTTTGGAGCCCAGGTCTACCCACTCATGTGGCATCAGTTGTGTCCCCAGCATCCCCAGTCATGGTAGTGATCCCAGCATCCCGTACAGGCAACAAGACAGAAAAATGTCAGATCCCAGGAAATTTCTGGGCCCCCTCCTTTGGCTCCTGGGCCCTCCTTTTGACACTGGGCATGGGCACAAATTACCCCCTTTACCCCCCTCTCCTAGGCCCTGCCCCTGTCTACCTTCTACTGATCTTAGACAAGCCTGGAGACGCAGCCTGGCTTAGACCTTGTGTGTGCGTGTGCCGTACAGCTTAAAGAAAAAAGAAATAACTGAGGGAGGATAAAGACTTGACTTCTTGTTGATCTGGCAACTGGCCCAAAAGCAACAAAACAAAGCTGCTAAGCCTTTTTTTTTTCTGGTGTTGGTTGGCAATCCTAGTCTTATCTCACCCCTGAGAGGCTATTCACCTGGTCAACTGAGTCCTATATTTCTGCACTAGGACTTGGGGGCAAAGACCCCTCTTGTCTTGTAAGAAGGAAGAAAGGAACTTGAAGGAAGGATGCATGCCCTCAGCACATGGAAATGTTTGTGACAAATGTGTATAGGAGCATGGCCCTGGCCTTCTCTCTCCTGGTTGCAGATTTGGGGCAGTGATCCTGGAAAGGAGCAGAAGATGGATGATTGTTTTCTTTGCCAACTTTTTTTTTAAATGAATGAATTGCCTTGCCACCAAACAACCCCACCTCCATGCATTTTTTGGAGATACTTAGGGATGCATAGCAATCCAAGCACTGCTTACTCCAGTATGTGTGTGTATGTGTTTTAAATTCATAGCCATAAGCTTCTTCATCTGCCCCTAGTCATCAAGACAAAATGCATATTCCTGCACAAAGATTGCTCACTCCTCTGTTATTATGAACGCCTTATAAGAACATGGCAGTGTACTGAGAATGTTCTCTCTCCTTCACATTGTACACCCTCAGGCTATGAGGTGAGGGGTTACGAGCAATTTAAGAACTGATAAAGAGCTCCTGTAATTTGCATCCTGTAGAATTTTGATGAGCAGCTGAAGCACTCTGGTTAGATGTTTCCGTTTTTCCCCCTTTTAATTACAACCTTGCTTTACAGCAACATCATTAGAGTAAATTCCTGTGCTTTTGCTTCACACTAGCAAAATTATGACAAGTGTGTGAGGGGGATTAATGGGTGTATATGGTGTAGAGACACCTGTGAGGACCCCCCCTTCCCGGGGCCCATGTCAATGGAGGTGAAGCTATTCACTAACAAAAACAGTGGTGGGTTTTTTTCCATGCTACAATAGTATCTCTGAGTTCCCATTCATGGCTACAATAGAACTTTGCAAAAGTTCCGGACTGAACTGTCTTTCCGGACAGAATAGGCAAAAAACCGGACTGAACTGTCTTTCAGAAGCTTTGGCAGGCCTTCTGAGGTGCAGGAAGATTGTGTGTCTCAGTTCACCCCTCAGAACGCATCCCTCCCAACCCTGTTGCATCTGGAAGGTACACTAAGGTCCTCCTGATCACATTGGGTGCCCCAAACCTGTGGAGAAGGAAGGCCGACCTGTCTATTGAAGTGTAAAACAGATTCATATTCATGTTTGATGAATACGCCTCACTAAAGCAAGTAGGAGTTACAATTTCATCTTTCCTGTGTTAACCATCTTTTATCGCAACACCAGGTGTGCATTGGCTGTTGTTACTGCTCACTGATATAGCTTTAAAAAGAGTTAATCAAAAATGGTTTACAAACAGAGAAATTACGCTTGTGGTTCCTCTACTGCTATATCAAAACAGCATGTTCATCCACGTAATTTCCCCAAATGTATAAATAACACCCATCTTCTTTGAAACATGTTGTACTGAGGTTTTGTCTCTTTGATCTTGACATAGAATATGCTTCTCCATTACTGCAATGTGTCATAGTCTTAACAACCTGTCCTTAATCCCAGGAATTGGAGGCTCCTTCCAAATATGTGCAAAGCAGAGTTTTACTACAAATAATAGGTTTTAGACCAAAACAGTCTTTAAGAGGAACAACTTACACAGTACATCAATACAATCAGAATACATCATAGTATCAAAACTCCTGGTACATCAAGAATCTATAACCAGTAACTTGACAATTTTGAGATGTCTATATAACATGTTCTAGTTTGTGGGCTACCCCACCACACGTGGTCGTGGTGTTCTCTTGTTCCACATTATTTCCATCAAAGACCTAGATCAGTTCCATTCATTTTCTTGAAACCACCAAATGGTGAGATACCATCTTGAAACTAATCCTTAATAAGACTGAAGCATATTGGGAAAACCAACCCTTATTGACAAATATACTGCCAAGCAATGATCCAAACTCTTAAGAACGGTGTACAAGAGAATTTTGTAAATATTGTAAATATGTCTCTCTTTTACCTGCATTTCAACATTTTTTTCTTTAACATGTGAAATATTTACTCCCTTTATTCTGTTTGCCCTCTCAACAATTCTCTGATGTAGGCTACTATTTCTGTTTTTAAAAAATGAACTGTCTTTTGCATTGGAATCAGGTGGAGGAAGTGGGGCTCTTTCCCAGTAGTTAGCTCCCCATCCCAATATTGCAGGTGGTTGACAAGACAGATCCATACCCAGCCTGGGCTACTTGTTATTTACTTCTGACAGTAAATAACAACTCCTTTTTTGGTAAATGTTTTCCAGTGTAAACTACCACCTTTGAATTATCCACTTCAGTTTAATTTTGCAGCATCAGGCTTAAATAAAAGAGGGAAGGCAAAGGAATGCTCATGCTGGACATATAGCTAAACAGCCAGACTTTCTCTGCCTTCACACCTAACTCTTGTCAGTCCTCCTCCTGTCATAGCGCCTTGGGCATGTTGAAGAAGCACAAATGATATCCTGCATATACTCCAAGTCTCCCTATTTAACAGGGGTAATATCATCCATATTCTCTGGTAGACATTTCTGATAAATTTCTTTACCCTGGGGTGGCCCATGGCCTCCTGACACCTGAGGTGGCATGCCATATGCTGCCCCCTTACCCAGTGTTGTGCCAGTGTCTGTTCCTTCTCCAATGTTCTACCTCAGCACTCTTCTCTCCTCTCCATTTTCTGTTCGTAACTGCTCCCCTCTTCCTTTTCTAATCCAAGGAATGGAAGGAGGAGAGTTGGAGGCAGGGCCAGGCTTGAGCTGATGTACCCAATTTGACAGAATCAGACTCCACCCTCCGGGGTCCCCCATATTGGGATGGCAAGCAGATCCCCACTGCGGCAGCTAGGATCTCAGTATTTGGGAGGCCAATGCAGCGAGTGGAGCATCTGCTCCTGTGGGGCCAGCCGCCCACCCCTGTGTCCATTTGGCCTGAAATGGGCCTCCCGGAAGCAGTTGGCAGTGACAGCATCACATCACTGCCAACTATTTCTGGGTGCCACACTTTGCACACAGCACCACTGGCCCTGAGCTTTTCATGGTTGCTCCACACTGTGCTACCTAGCAAGTGGGGGGCCCCAAGGGTGGGTAGGACCCCACAAAAATGTGTCACATTGTGTTCCATCACTTCTGAGGCCAGCCCTGAGTAGAGGGAAGAAGGTGGACAGAGAAGAGCACCCCCCCCCATCAATCTGTTGCCTGGTATGATCGCTTAAATTGGCCTAAAGCAGTGGTTCTCAAACCATGAGTCCAGGATCCACCATTAGGTTGTGACCAAATTTTTGGTGACTCATAAAACCGACAGGGCAGATCAGGCTATGTGCATCAAGGGTTAAACAAGCACTGCTCCCAATCACCATTATAGACATACCGCTTGGCATTTATAAATCAGGTAGCAGCCTCTAGGTCCTCTAAAATGTTTGCGAACCACTGGCCTAATGGATGGGCTGGCCCTTGACTTTGGATGATACGTTGGGAGTGCTTTTACAACATTGTACTGGCATGTGCACGTATGCACTGGAGCTATTTTTTTTCCAATTTTAATCCCCCCAAGAGTGGAACTATATATTGCAAGAGCGTACAAAGCTGTGCATCTAAACCAGCACTGTCTAGTTGCCCAGAGTCTTAGGTAAGGGTCACCCTCATCTCCAACTATCTCTTTTGTTTGTTTGTTTGCTTGCTTGTTTGCATGTTTGTTTTAAGACAGTGGAGACTCCAGGGATCTTTTGCATGCAAAGCCTGTGCTCTACCACTGAACTTTGGTCCTTCCTCGAAAGAAGGTACAAAGGAGAAAAGTGATTGATACAAAGTATGATACAAAGGAAGCAATGGTTGGCTGGTAAAATGGTTCTCTGATGAAAGAACCAGCATGCCTGATGGAGTCTTCATAATAGATAGACATAATAGAGGCGACAGGGGTGGCTGCAACAACTACAGCGGCATCTCTCTCCTTAGCGTTGTAGGAAAGCTGTTTGCCCGAGTTGCACTAAATAGGCTCCAGATACTTGCAGAGAGCGTCTATCCAGAATCGCAGTGCAGATTCTGAGCCAACAGGTCCACCACCGATATTCTCCCTTAGACAGCTGCAGGAGAAATGCAGGGAACAACGACAGCTACTCTTTATAGCCTTGATAGATCTCACAAAGGCTTTCGACCTGGTCAGCAGGGACGGCCTCTTCAAGATTCTCCCCAAGATCGGATGCCCACCCAGGCTCCTCAGCATTATCAGGTCTTTCCACATGAAGGGCACTGTAGTCTTTGATGGCGCCACATCAGACCCCTTTGACATCCGAAGCAGAGTGAAGCAGGGCTGTGTTCTTGCAACGACCTTGTTTGGGATTTTCTTCGCTGTCCTGCTGAAGCAGGCCTTTGGAACTGCAACAGAAGGCATCTATCTCCAGACCAGATCAGACAGAAAGCTCTTCAATCTCTCCAGACTGATAGCAAAGTCCAAAGTCCAGCTGAAATGTCTGCGTGACTTCCTCTTTGCCGATGATGCAGCTGTCACCACCCACTCTGCCAAAGATCTCCAACAGCTCATGATTCATTTTAGCAAGGCCTGTCAAGACTTTGGACTGACAATCAGCCTGAAGAAAACACAGGTCATGGTTCAGGATGTGGACTCACCTCCCTGCATTACAATCTCTGCGCATTAACTGGAGGTTGTCCATGACTTTGTGTACCTTGGCTCAACGATCTCCGACACTCATTCTCTCGATACCAGGCTAAACAGATGCATCGGCAAAGCAGCTACCACGTTTTCCAGACTTACAAAGAGAGTCTGGTCCAACAAGAAGCTGACGGAACATACCAAGATCCAGGTCTACAGAGCTTGCGTCCTGAGTACACTTCTGTACTGCAGCGAGTCATGGACTCTTCGCTCACAACAGAAGAGGAAGCTGAACGCTTTCCACATGCGCTGCCTCCGACGCATCCTCGGCATCACCTGGCAGGACAAAGTTCCAAACAACACAGTCCTGGAACGAGCTGGAATCCCTAGCATGTATGCACTGCTGAAACAGAGATGCCTGCGTTGGCTCGGTCATGTTGTGCGAATGGATAATGGCCGGATCCCAAAGGACCTCCTCTATGGAGAACTTGTGCAGGGAAAGTGCCCTACAGGTAGACCACAGCTGCGATACAAGGACATCTGCAAGAGGGATCTGAAGGCCTTAGGAGTGGACCTCAACAGCTGGGAAACCCTGGCCTCTGAGTGGCCCGCTTGGAGGCAGGCTGTGCAGCATGGCCTTTCCCAGTTTGAAGAGACACTTGGCCAGCAAACTGAGGCAAAGAGGCAAAGAAGGAAGGCCCATAGCCAGGGAGACAGACCAGGGACAGACTGCACTTGCTCCCAGTGTGGAAGGGATTGTCACTCCCGAATTGGCCTTTTCAGCCACACTAGACGCTGTGCCAGAACCACCATTCAGAGCGTGATACCATAATCTTTCGAGACTGATGGTTGCCAACTATCACTATCAATAGATAGCCCTACTCAAATGCCTAGGAAGTTACCATGATTAATCTGTCCCTGGGTGTAAGCTAATAAAAAATATTTATACATCAAAAATAGGACAGCAATCCTCCAAGGTTCCATTCTCTGCCCTTCTCTCTTTTTGTGTGTGTGTTATTGCAAAGCTAGGAATTTACTTCACATTATCTCTTCAAGAGGACTATGGCATTCAACAAAAGCTTGAATAAAATTATATTTGCAGCAGTTTCTGGATCCTTTGAGGCCTATATATGATTGTATTCTGCAACATAAAAGTGCCACTCAGATATAACTTTTAAAATTTGGTACACAAAATTCAGCAGTTGCCAATGAAAGATCACTTGGCAAACAGCATGATCTCACAATACTCCATTTGATGTGATGCTGTCACCAGGTGTCAGTAAATAAAAACATCTGGCAAATGAAGACATCACTGAGATCAAGTGAGGGAACAGAGAATAAGGGCAAACGAGGGAAATTGAAACATTTTCAAAAGGGATGCAGTACGAACAATTGCCAAGTGATGGCAGCATTTTTCAGCACTGCCAAATGGGTTTCCCCCCAAAATGGTGATGAACGTAGCTCTGATTAAAATATTCCACAGGGCTCCTGAAGTGAAACTCCGCCAAGCTGCTCTACAAAAGGGCTTGTTCTAAAAATATTTTCTCGGCAGCCTTGGATAAAGTCCAATGAGGCATCTACAGATACCTTTCTCATTTTGCTAGTAAATACTGTCTCAACAGTGCTATTTTCTCCCTGAAGAAATTGGTGGCTTTAGGAAGGGTTGCATTTTGTGGAAGTGTGTGGTAGATCTGATGGCTGACTTTATGACTAATGGCTACTATTCATACAGAATGACAAACTCTAAGTTTAAGTGCTTAAGTGCTTGTTCATATTGTCCAAAACACATGCACATGCTCTCTCTCTCTCTCTCTCTCTCTCTCTCAATCACAAACACACACACACAGACAGCAACAAAATGAAATCAGTTCCCAAATCAGAACATGCACGACTTTATCAGCTGAAGAAGAAACCCATAATTCACTTCCAAGGTCTCATCTACGCTTGCTTCTTCCACAAAGGGCACAATCCAAAGGTGTACATGGGACATGCAAGTCCCTTGTGCTGGTCCAGGAGGGTCGCAAACATGACGTAAGGCACACTTACGCCTCCTCAGGAGGAAGCCAGGCCAGTGATCAAAGAAGAACCAGCCTGCAGAGGCCAACACAAGCCTCCGCGCCAGCTTCCTTCCATTCCTGGGCGGGGGGGAGGGCAGGTGGTGGGTGGCCCTGGGGGTGGGTGGGCGGGCAGGGAGCAGGAGGTGGGGCTTGGATCCAGCAGTTATGCTGGATCCCTACCCCGTTTCTGGGGAGAACACAGCGGCTCCAAGCTGCTCCGCTCTCATCGGACTTGTGCCACCTCAAGAGGTGGCGCAAGTTCAAGGAGACCCATAGGCGCCAGCAGCCCTTACCCAGAGGTAAGGGGAAATGTTTCCCCTTGCCTCTGAATTGCTTATGGCCACAATCCTGTGCTGGATACAGCGCAAGCCTCTTGCCTTACGTGTTCCAGTGCAGGATAGCATTGCACCCTAATACGGTGTGGGACATCAGCTATCACACCTGTATATCAACTATGGTCACAGAGATAGACTCCTCTGCCCCCTTCTTAGACTGGGATAAAGTCCAGTATTGTTTGTCTGGATGACTGTATGTGTCATGCCCAATAATAAGGCTGAGATGTTTGCAATGTCAAAATGCACCAACTGCAATTTTAAATTTCATGTAAAAATAAATTTGCTTCGTTAATGGCCCAGTCCTGTGCAGGCCTTGTCCTGATAGAACTTGCGTTCCATCATTGCAAGGCCTGAGCTACTGGTACAGCAACTTCAGAGACGGTGCTCAGGCCAGAGCACTCAGCGTGAAGGGCTCTCAGCCCCGAGTGTGGGCCAACCAAGACCTTATGCCCCCTTCCTGGTCTTGACATACACCCCTGGATAGATCTGGATTTATCCCAGCCAAAGGGCTGGCACAGAACCAAGTAGGCCAATTAGGGACCACGGCATGGCAGAGTAGGTAGATAAAATGTTTTTACTTACCACTCTATCGCCCCATGGTCTCCAACCAGCCCATAGTATGCAGTGCATCTTGTGCTAGCACCACTGCACCCACTATAGGCCAGCTCACGATAAGTTGTGGGAGCAGGTTATCCTCTCAACCAATATGCTGCTGTCGGTGTTGCTGGGATCCGTGTGTTATTCATGACACACAGTTGGATTTATGTGCTTTGCTTAGGGATGAGAACTAAGAGTTAAACCAAAGGCATAAGAATAACTGCAATGCCCGTAAATCTGAAGACAAATGTTTATCCTAAAAGTATTTAATATTCTTTCATAAAGCCATAAGGGCAATGCAATTCCCAGAAATGTGGCATCTCTGGGCACTGTGTGTATCGTAAACCAAAATTAGCAACATCTCCATGATCAGAAAGAACAAGGTGACTTAGTGCATATGCCGCACCGACCCAGAAGAGATGAACAAAGCTGGAAGTTAAGTCAAGGTCATTCGGCCACCAGTGCAAAACACGGATACTCAATTAAGCTAAGCACCAAGGAAGCAGTTGCTTTCCTTACCTTGCTTAATATCCCCACCATTAGAGAAAGCATAAGTGCCGGCAATAATAATGAGAGATATGGACAATAAAAACAGCAGAGGGATGGTTGCTTTGGCCAGCTACTTAAGAAAAGAGCCACAGTGGGGGTAAAGGATATACCAGATAAATACTGGCTAAATCTTAACTCCAGTACAGATCGTTAATTAGGAAAGACAATAGCCCATCTAATTCTCATACAGATTCAAAAATCTATGCACCAGCCTTGAAATCTGGAAAAGCTGGATAAGGCAGATAACTTGACATGGAATTGAACTCTGTTTAAAGCACTGAGTGCTGGAAGATATCAGTATTGTCCAGTCTTAGGACAGTCTTATCAGCTTTCCAGTACATGCTTAATAATTCAGAGACCTGACACTTCCAAAATCCCCGTGAGCCAAATGTGTGTGTATTTTCTCCAAGAATGAGACTGATAAAAAAGGCAGTTAATGTGGCTGCTGTTTTCAACCAATATGTGGTTTTTTTAACCACTTCGAAGAAAGGGGGTGGGTGGGAAGAATGCCTTAAATGTGTCCCTTAGTTAGGAGAGCCTCATCAAAGTGATGTCATTCCCATTTGAGTAGCCGCTGCAAAACTGTTATTATTTTTTTAATGGCAGAGAACATTTTGAATCCTATGCATGTGGCAGAGAGCTAGTAGAATTAAAGAGCATTCATTTTCATGGTCACCAGGAGAATAATTGGACACAGTTTATTAGGCTACTGTCAATTTTATTTGCTTCCTGTGAGGAGCAGCTGGGTGGTACTGGAACCAAGAACCATCTGTGTCTTCTGCTTCTGCTTCCCTGTGTGGTGAACCATTTAGCACTGCAGAACAAAAATGTCTTCTATTCCCAAAGCTAGGAAGTCCTTTCAGGCTCCAGTGTAACTCCACCCACCCAGTCACTCCATTTGTTTGCCGTGACCTGATAGGTCTTCAGACTTCAAGGTTGGCTTGAAATTTGTCCCAGCAAGAGCCAGCATGAACCCTGCTTCCCCTTTATATTCTCCTGCTTGGTGGATTTCCATCTTGCTGACTATCATAGCAATGGAGGTGTCACTGAATGTATCTAGATTTTGATTCTGCAATGAATTTTGGAAGTTCTAAATTCTCCTTTGGAAATGAGAGAGGAACTCTCAAAATGAGGGTAGCATACTTCAGTCCTGACATGCTGCCTCCATAGCAATTGGGAGAGGGAGAGAAAGGAGTCCTCCCAAGTTAGTTGGGGCAAGTAAAGGAGTACTTATCCCCTTTACTTGGGGTAAGAAAAGTGCTTGGAAGAATGGAAGGCTGGTGGGAAAGATGTTTCCAGGATGGGAGAGCTGGGAAAGGCATTTACCAATCCTTGGAATGACTTGATAAACTTTCCAATTTTTCTCAAACTTTTCCCAGTTTTTTTCCAAACACAAGAACTGCAGACATCTGTGTAGATCCCACTCCCAGACTTCTCATCACTGCTTCTCAACCGCTCATTAAACAGGGTTCCCCCACCACAACATATATTGGCAAATATTGGGCCAGGCAGCTGTTCAGCTGATCAACAGGTCAAAATGAATCAGCATGGGACCTGTTGCTGTAACAATAATCCTGGGTATCTCATCACACATTGCTTTAGTGAGCACAGAACACAGATGTGGGAAACAGCACATGAATCCCTAATGTTATTATAAGACAGTTTCAACTTTCAAATGACAAAAATGTTTCATTTTTATCTATTACATTTATACACCATCTTCCAGCCAGCAAAGGCTCACAAGGCAGTATAATGTATTTCAATAAAAGAAATCAAATTTTCCCTTTAAAAATAAAGCTTTTTCGTGTGTGTGTGTGTGTGTGTGTGTGTGTGTGTGTGTGTGTGTGTGTGTGTGTGTGGTTCACATCCCACCAGTTCGTGTAAAGGTTTCCCCGTTCCAAGGGGAAAGGCAGGGAAGCGATCCCCAGGATGATGTCTCTATGGAGGGGTGAAGGGGGGGTGCTTTCACTTACTTTATGTAGGTAGGGCTGCAACAGGCTGCAGGAGTTGTGGAGAGCCCTGTGCAGCCCTCTGCAGGTCTCCTTCAGGCTTGGAATTGTCAGTGGGTGCAAAGCGGGTGCAAAGCAAAGCAAAGCGGGGTGCTTTGTACCTGCTTTTAGTGAATGTTCCAAGCTTCAGGGAGTGCTGCGGAGGGCTGCGCAGGGCTCCCCACACATTCTGCAGCCCGGTGCAGCCCTACCTACATATACTAAGTAGCCCCCCCCCCCCACAATGCAATCCTGGGGATCACGAAACAATGTCCAAAATAAGTTATCTCCTTCTCAAACTATAAGCATACTATAAACATTTTGAATGGTACAGTGGCTGCCATTTTGCCCAGCATTTTCTCACACCTTCTCATTATTCCATTCTTGTATTCAAAGAAGCCAGAAGCTTCTGAAGGGGAAGTGACCAGACAACAGTGCTTAAAGAGGTGGAAGGGAGTTTTGTGGGTCCTTGTAGCTATCACGTCTAACAGTAGCTATTAGCATCAGCTGGTGGCTGATTCATAAGGTGTTGTGTGAACTGGATCTAGATCCCACCCACCTAGGTGTGAAGCCAACTAACCAATCCTTATCAAGGAGAACATTCCAATGGTGAAGCCCCTTAACAAAATACTTTCAAGGCAGACTCTCTCCAGGCAAAAGATTATGTTGAAAGCTGTGGAACCAATTAATTTCTGTTCACTTTAATGGCTCATGGCCAGACTAAGCTAAGGATTTCTGGAGAGGCAAGGCAATCAGTACAGTAAGCTTGCTGTGAGGGTGTTTTTTTTTCCTCCTTCCCTCCCATAATGTTTTATAGCACTGGCTTCACGCCAGATGCCAACTTGTTGATCTATAGTGCAGTTGTTTGCGGTCAGATGCAGGCAACAAATAAAGCATCACAATGGCTGGTGTTTGAAAGGCAAACAATTGCTTTAAATTCTGATTCCTCCCTGTCACTTTGGGGTAATATGAACAACATTAACATCTTGGCAGATAGCTTGACAACTGGATTTTCACGAGACTCCAAGGGCCAGGCTCCCAGCTTGGGAAGACTGACAGATCCATTGAAGTCAATGAACTGTAGTGATTTACATTGGTGTCAGCAATGAGGAAACAAGTTGTTCAATATGGCAACAGCCTAAACTTCGATGCACTATTTTGCGGCTGACATGACAGGCATCCCCCACGCTGGGTGCAGAAAGAGAGAGTGAAACCCTAGGGATCTAAGAGGCAGCAGATAAACATTGACTGGATGTGACAACTGAAATTTAAAAATGAAATGTTGGAATTCAGAATGTCAGTCACCGTAGAAGTAATTAAAATGAGGTTTGGGCCCAGCCTCATTCCTCAACTTCAGGTAAGGAACCACTGTAGAAGCCAGCAATAAGAGTCAGTATTCTTCAATCACATGAGATGGTGTGCACCAAAATGGAGTGAACAAAAAAGACAGAAGATATCCTCACTGGAAACCATATTTCTTTAATGCAATAGTGGCTAATATTTTCAGTGAATCTGAAGCCCAAAATATGAGACTGTCAGCCCAATCCTAACCTGCCCTGGAGTAGGCAGGCAGGCTGGCCAGCAGGCCTACCCCACATCCAAGGCAGGGTTGAGACTGAAAATGACACAGTCCAGGGCAAGAGGAATCACTTCCCCTTACCTCAAGTAAAGCGGCAGTAGCCCCAATGGGGCAACTTGGATTTATGCCACCTCAGGAGGTGGTGCAGATCTGAGCAGCCCAGAGTTGCTTCAAGCTGCCTGGGAACAGGGATAGGGTCCCTCCACCAGCCTGCCTGCCACCTGCCCTCTCCCACCCCAAAACACCTCCTTCCTGCCTGCCCCACCCCCCCCCCTCAGACCCCTATGTTGGTATAACACGGCCGGTGCAGCGGGGCTTGGGCTGGCTTCCCTCCTCTCCTGGTCGCACGAAAGTGCTTTATGACACATTTGCAACACCAGTGGTCCAGTGCAAGGGACTTGTGCCAACCCATGCCCATTTTAGGATTGCGTCCTAAGCCATTTAAGGCCCAAACCAAACACACACTTATTCCATTGAAAAACACATCTGTGGATCATATCCATGGTTCAAATCATGTGGGATTTGCAACCACACATTCACCACAGTCCTGGTCTATCTATGTGGCATAAGCCACGCCAGTCCCTCTTTCCCACACTTCCCATCATCCTTCAGCAGACTTCCTGGAAATCCCAGCAGCACTTGCCCACTGAAAAAGGGTGGGAGTTTTTCTCTGAGGGTTTCCCTTCTCAGGGCAGGAAACTTCCTAGTTCCGACAGATTCGGTAACATGATTTCCCACCCAGCTGTCACAGGAGAGTTTTTCCTGCATGATTCCCCCCCCCCCATGATAAATGCAGTACTGCTTTTTTTTGGGGGGGGGAAGGGCTCCCCTCCCTGCTCCCAAACAGGATGCTTCCCCCAGAATCAACAAAAGTTCATTTTGGAGACTGATTGGGAAAGGGAACTTTCCCATTCAGAAGCTGGAAAGGGAGTTCTTGAGTATCCTCTGGAAGCCCAATCATCCCAGTGCAATTCACTCATGCCCAGTGGAGGGAGGTCAAGTGCACCACTGCCTCAACCCCCCTCCCGCATACTTTAGGTTCTGAAATAAGAGAAAGAATGGGGAACGTTTCAGTGGGAAACATGGCCCAAAGAAGGAAAGGGTCACAAAAGCCACACATTCCACACAAATCAGTATCATAGGATTTTCTTTTTGTGTGGGGAAAAAAAAAACAAGCCCCAATATGACCCAGAGCATGTCTGTTCTGCATATTGGGAGTTCATGTGCCAGTATGCATGATGGCATGCTCTTCTCAGGACAGTGTGACTCCAGGATATCCCCCCTCTTTATAAATCCTGCAATAATGTGTCCAGGAACCCAGGGTACATTTGGGATCCTCCCAAGTGGAAATCCTTTTTTTCCCAAATATTTGAGATCTCGCCAACCTTGACTGGGGCTAATAGACACTCCCATGTTGGACCCCACACACAAAGTCAAGGTGGATTGAACTGACAAAGACCATCCTCAAAACTTTGAGTGGGTAGTGGGGTGAAATGACCCCCCCCCAAAAAAAAAAACATGCAAGTGTTTATTGTTGATTTTTAAAAATTAAGAGTTTCTAGGTGAAAACCTATGTCCTGAGCTGTTCCAGTCAGCTAAAGATTTAGGTGATCAGGAGGGCTCAATAGTCTCCCACTTGTTCCTATAAAAGTCAAAAGGCCTGCTTTTCCTCTTCATCAAAGCACTTGGCTGCTCAGTTTTATATGTCTACTCAACTCACTTGAGTCCTCTTTTGATGCTTTACTTGGCCCTGTCTCACTGAGATCTCAGAGTTCCTGGCTTCACTTTAGGAGATGCTGCTATTCATTTTATATTATATTATATAGATTAAATCTATATTATAACATTTTTCCCACTGAAGATGAATGGTGTAGAAAGACAAAAAGCACATCTTATCACTGCATATTTAAGTTAAAGAGTTAAGTTAAAAAATTATTTAAATAAGTTAAAGAATTCACATGTGGTGATGGCCACTGGTTTAGATAGCTTTAAAAGGGAATTATAGTGGAGGATTAGTCTAGTCACAACTATCAGCTAGATTGAAGCATCTGTTTCCAAAGCTGTATACCTATCATTGCCTCTCTTTGAGAACTAAGCCCATTTTGAGAGCTTCCTGAAGCATCTGGTTGGCCAACGTTAGAAACAGAAAGGTGGGCTAGATGTATCTTGGCTTGATCTAACAAAGTAGTTCTTACAACTGGGCAAATAAATATGTGCCATCCACAAGGAGGAGTTTTTATTATCTTTTGTGGGGCAAATGTATAGGAAGTCCAGGTAACTTTTCTTACTCGAGCTGTAAGATGACTGAGACACTTGGTCAGCTTCACAAAGACCATGAAGCTAATGACTTGTGGTCCCCAATGAATGTAGGTGGCGAACTCTTGCCATCTTTTTGCAGTCTCCTGAGTCACAGCGCTGGTATATTGTTCTTTGTGCACAATCATCAAGCCTTCCTTTCAAGGAGCTTTGCTTGCCCTTGTTTTCTGGGATGCAGCTCTTTGGTTTAATAGGTTGTGCACGGTTTACGCCTTAAGCAGATTTAATATTTTACAAGTTTACATTGATTTTTGGGTCTGTTTTGCATTTGTGCTGCTAAAAATAAAGCCTCTGACATTCCATAATAAAAATTATGTTCTTTTGTTTGAGCCTAATGAAAAGTTAATAACTTCCCATGGGCTGTTTTCTAATTTGACTTGCCCCCCCCCAAAAAAAAAATCCCACACATCCTCTCCTAACTGAATTTGATTTAACCTCAACTCAATGCTCCTTTCCATTTGTCTGTAGGGATGGCAGGCACCTATTAAACCTGGGGTTAAATGCTTTTTCGCTTAGGCGACGCGCTCAATTGAATATGGTGTCTTAATGTCATCGCCTTTGGGTAGGAGCACAGCAGGTTTTCTGTGTGACAGTGTCATACTGGGGAGAGCATATTTGGGGGAGGGGGGAGTGATGGATCTGAAATGTCTCTGACTTGCAGCTAGCAGAGTGCAATCTGCTTGCAAGATTGACTCCTAGCCTTCCCTCCCACCACGGCCAGAGGCTTCTCAGCCTGAATTTCTTCAGCAGTTAAACACTAGAGCCTGGTGCGGACGATTATGCCAATCTCTAGCATTAGACCTGTCAAACAGAGTGTTGTTATGTTATAGTGACAAACTGCATCAGCCTTTCTAGCTGAAGCTTTCAAAGGCACCGCGCAGATTGTAATGAGAAGAGAGCATTTCCAATCACCTTCTCCGTCTATAAAGGAAATAGCCTGCTTTGTATTAGAAGAGAATTAAGGATATATGAACATGACCCACCCCATGACATTTTACTAGGCTTATGGTCTAATCCTATCAGGGCCGTGCGCTGACGGAGTTCGTGATCCATCAGCATAAGGCCGGGCCTGCCATCACAGGAGCTGCTTCCACCTGCTCCCAACAGTCTCCATTGCAGAAGACAGTGTATCCTCCACAGAGCGATGTGTACCATCATCCCAGCTGCATTATACTGATTTATACCATGAGTTAGTCCTCTCTTCTGAGCAGAAGCTGCTCTCCAGGGTCTCAGGCAGAAACCTTCACCTGGGGTTTGGGGACTGAACCTGGAACCTTATACACGTAAAACAAGAGCTCTACCACTGAGCTATGTTCACTCCACAGCCTATGACAGCTCTTTGATACAGGGATGGGGGAAATCCTGCAGAGTTCCAGTCTAAAAATAATTTGAACCTGAGGTTGAGAGAAAGCAAAACTTCTACTGTAAATCACTGTAATCATAGAGTGAAGACAAGGCAATTTAAATTACCACGCTTGGGAGATCCATTGAGCTTGGGGCCAACAGACACTCTGAAAGTGTAGAGAGCAGTATTCCTGTGGTGTAAGCCAGCTTATCTCCATTGTCTGTAAAAGGTTTTCGCTGCATTTGGATCTCTTCCAAAGATCCCTCCCAATTAATGAGCTGATCAGTACTTCTTCATTTGTGAGAAGACCATGAAATGAGGATCAGTGCTTCATAAAGCTTCTTTCCTTCACAGTGCCTATTACACACACTTGACATTGTGTTAACAGTGCTCTCTCAGTGACATCAAAATGAGTTACCATGGAAATTTTTTCTCTGTGTTGAAAGCACATGAGTCAAGAAGTAGCAGACAGAGTGCAGGAATTCTTAAGAGATAAACAATTCTGCATATGTAGAAGAAATGATCATAAACACACTGCAGCCAGAAGTGAAGAGTGGATGGTCAGTTACAAAATGTTTGAATTCAATTCCACGACTCCTCCTTGTAACCTTATTATTAAGAACATAAGAACAGCCCCACTGGATCAGGCCATAGGCCCATCTAGTCCAGCTTCCTGTATCTCACAGTGGCTGACCAAATGCTCCAGGGAGCACACCAGATAACAAGAGACCTCATCCTGGTGCCCTCCCTTGCATCTGACATTCTGATATAGCCCATTTCTAAAATCAGGAGGTTGCACATACTGGCTTGTAACCCATAATGGACTTTTCCTCCAGAAATTTGTCCAATCCCCTTTTAAAGGCATCTAGGTCAGATGTCATAACCACATCCTGTGGCAAGGAGTTCCACAGACCAACCACACGCTGAGTAAAGAAATATTTTCTTTTGTCTGTCCTAATTCTCCCAAAACTCAATTTTAGTGGATGTCTCCTGGTTCTGGTGTTATGTGAGAGTGTAAAGAGCATCTCTCTATCCACTTTATCCTTCTCCTGCATAATTTTGTATATTCTTTAAGTTGTCTCAGTGCTGTTGGCTGTCTCACACATGGCACTAAGGTGAATGTTGCTTTGTGACGTTCTGACCAGTGACGGGCTGCATATGCGACGGTCTGTCGCCGGTCACTGTGAGACACACACTACCTCTGTGAGGCTCAGAATGGCTGTTTCAGCAAAAAAAAAAAAAAAAAAAAATGCAAATTCTGGTTTCCCAAGGAAAACCAGAAGTGACTTTTTCACCCTATAAGGCATTCTGAGGCCTGGGAAAGCCCCTGGAACCTCCCCAGGCCTCCAAATGGCTTATAATGTGGAAAAAAAATCACTTGTTTTCCTTGGGAAACAGAAGTCACTTTTCTCCCCCGCCAAAATGGCCATTCTGAGCCTTGCAGAGGCAGCATGCATTTGCGTGCTGCTTCTGCAGGGCTCAGAAAAGCCCCCGGAGGTGAGGGGAGCAGAGCTCCCCTCAGCTTCAGAGGCTCCTTTCGTATCGGGCGTCACTTGACGACAGGGTGCAGGAATATGTAACAAATTTTGGTTTGTCACCAAATGAACACTCAGCTGGGAGCTGTGGCCAGTTTGGGCTCCCTGGCAAGTGGACCTTAATGATACATGTTTTTGATCCTTTCATACTTTACTTGTTAAGTTGTACGCTTACTTCAAATTTAGATATGCACCAAAAACCATAGAGAAGAACCTATGGTTTTGTGAATTGTCTTATACAGGGGGATAAGATTGCCATTTCCTTCCTTCCCAACTGAGATTTCCAGTTACTGAAGTGAAGAAAGACTTCAGGCTTCCTGCAGGCAGCACCTGCAGTATTTACCATGCCCCCTCCTACACTGTTCCAAGACAGAGTTTCTGTACTTTGAAAAGCTGGGCGACACCAAATGACAACTCATCCCTCTACAAACACATGTCCTGTTTGTGGACATGTTCTCTTTCTGGAACATAGTCATACTATATTTGGCCTTCAAAGCTCAGGTTTTATGGGACGTAGCCAGAGACCCTATTATAAACTGCATGATGCAACTTTTTTTTTTTAAGATTATGGGATCGATCATGCATGTTTCAACCAAAGTGAGTGAGCCACCAAACTTTCAAGGTGGCTTAAAAAATAACCCTAACCCAAGACTCTAGTATCTCTGGAAAAAGAAAAATAGAACCAATGTGGTCTGGTTTCTTGGTATCCTTAGGGGGAAAAATTACCTTGTCAGAAATTGTTTCATAATGGCTTGAAGATCACCATTTCTACTGGGTATGTTGCTAAATATAACAATTACAAAATTACTAATGTTCCTATTGTTTGTGGTACCCCTTTCCTTTTCACACAGGGAAATCTTTTCACAGGGAAATCTTTATCCACATCTTTTCCTTTTCTGGCAGGGAAAACCACCAAATGAGACCAGGGAACATGGCGTTGGTTTTGTAGTCAGAAATACCCTGCTGGGATTCATCATCCCACCTACTGCAGGAAGTGAAAGAATTTTGTCCCTGCAGCTCCACTCATCAGCAGGACCTGTCACTCTTATCAGTGCATATGCACCGACTCTGTCACCTTCAGCAGAAGCTAAAGACAAATTCTATGATGACCTGGCCACCACTATCAAGAAAATCCCCCCAAAAGAGCCATTGTTCATCCTCGACAATTTCAATGCTAGAGTTGGTGCTGATCACAGTTCATGACCCACTTGCTTAGGGCAGTTTAGCACTGAGAGGATGAACAAAAATGGCCAATGCCTGCTAGAGCTTTGCTGTCATCACGGTCTCTGTGTCAGCAACACATTCTTCAACATGGAGCTCAAAAATAGAGTCTCTTGGAGACACCCAAGATCAAAGCACTGGCACCAGCTCGACCTGATTCTCACCAGACGCTCCAGCCTTCCCAGCATCAAGATCACACACAGTTATCAGGGTGCTGCCTGCGACACTGACCACTCCCTGGTGTGCAGCAGAGTGAAACTGCAAACTAAGTGACTGTATCGCACGAAAAAGGAAGGAAGACCTCACATTGACACCAGCAAGACCCGGGAACAGGGAAAAGTGGAGGAATTTGCATGAGCGCTTGAGGAATCTCTTCCAGGCCTGGCCGATGCAGATGCATCCAACAGATGGGAACATTTCAAGAATGCCATTTACAACACTGCCTTGTCCATATTCGGCAAGAAGACCAACAAGACACTGGTTTGAAGCCCACTCTGAAGAGTTGACACCAGTCATTGAGGAAAAGAGGAGAGCTCTAGCAGCATATAAAGCCTGTCCCAGTGAGCACAACCTGCAGGTGCTCCGAGCTGTTCACAGCAAAGTCCAACAGACTGCCAGTAGATGGGCTAATGACTACTGGTTCCAACTCTGTTCCTAGATACATATAGCAGCTGACACAGGCAACATCAAGGGGATGTATGATGGTATCAAGCTGGCCCTAGGTCCAACACAGAAGAAAACTGCCCCTCTGAAGTCTGCCACAGGCGAGGTCATCCAGGACCAGGTGCAGCAGATGGAACGCTGGGTGCAGCACTACTCTGAGCTGTATTCCTGAGAAAATGCAGTAACCGAGGAAGCACTGAACACAGTCGAGTGCCTGACTGTGTTGGAGGAACTTGACAATGAACCAAACCTAGCAGAACTTCACGTGGCCCTGAACTCCCTTGCCTCTGGCAAGACACCTGGGAAAGACAGCATCCCTGCTGAAGTCCTAAAGTGCTGCAAAGAGATCATCACCACTGAGTTGCATGAAATTCTCTGCCTCTGCTGGAGAGAAGGTGGAGTACCACAGGACATGAGGGATGCAAACATCGTTACGCTGTACAAGAACAAAGGCAACGGGGTGACTGCAATAACTACCGCGGCTTCTCTCTCCTTAGTATTGTAGGAAAGCTGTTTGCCCGAGTTGCACTGAAGAGGCTCCAGGTACTTGCAGAGAGCGTCTATCCAGAATCGCAGTGTGGATTCTGAGCCAACAGGTCCACCACTGATATGGTATTCTCCCTTAGACAGCTGCAGGAGAAATGCAGGGAACAACGACAGCCACTCTTTATAGCCTTCATAGAGCTCACGAAGTCTTTCAACCTGGTCAGCAGGGACGGCCTCTTCAAGATTCTCCCCATGATCGGATGCCCACCCAGGCTCCTCAGCATCATCAGGTCTTTCCGCAAGGACTTGAAGGGCACTGTAGTCTTTGATGGCTCCACATCAGACCCCTTTGACATCCGAAGCAGAGTGAAGCAGGACTTTGTTCTTGTGCCGACCTTGTTTGGGATTTTCTTCGCTGTTCTGCTGAAGCAGGTCTTTGGAACTGCAACAGAAGGTATCTATCTCTGGACCAGATCAGACGGAAAGCTCTTCAACCTCTCCAGACTGAGAGCAAAGTCCAAAGTCCAGCTGAAATGTCTGCGTGACTTCTTCTTTATCAATGATGCAGTTGTCACCACCCACTCTGCCAAAGATCTCCAGCAGCCATGGGCTGTTTTAGCAAGGCCTGCCAAGACTTTGGACTGACAATCAGCCTGACAAAAACACAGGTCTTAGTTCAGGATTTGGACTCACCTCTCTGCATTACAATCTCTGCGCATGAACTGGAGGTAGTCCATGACTTTGTGTACCTTGGCTCAACGATCTCCGACACTCTTTCTTTCGATACCGAGCTAAACAGACACATTGGCAAAGCAGCCACCACGTTTTCCTGACTCGCAAAGAGAGTCTGGTCCAACAAGAAGCTGATGGAACATACCAAGATCCAGGTCTACAGAGCTTGCGTCTTGAGTACACTTCTGTACTGCAGCGGGTCATGGACTCTTCACACACAACAGGAGAAGAAGCTGAACGCTTTCCACATGCGCTGCCTCCGACGCATCCTCGGTATCACCTGGCAGGACAAAGTTCCAAACAACACAGTCCTGGTGATACAAGGTGTTATCAGTAGAAGTTTAGCAGGAATGCTTACCTGAAACGTAAACAGCATGGTCCATCTCTGAATGTTCAACTTGAGTAAAAAAAATTGTTAAAATGGTTTCGGTTTTCCTACAAGTCAAGCGGTGGCTGGACTTGACAGCATGTCCAGTGTTCTCAGCAGAACAAGATAAGAATGTATTTGAATGAACAGGCCTTTGTGTGCAACAGATAAGGAGAATGTCCTCTCCGAAGAAGAGAGAAAAAAATTTTCCTTGGTGCTTTTGAAATCAGTCTGTTTTGCTTTTCAACACACAGGCTCAGTATTTCATATAGGTTCTTTAGAGCTATAAGTTGCACACACATGCTGGAACAGTATTAAACACCAGATCCCCCATATATATTATAGAGGATCATTGTTTTAAGCTTAGCTCTCCTTATATTTTTGTTCTTCATTTCAAACCAGTTTTGATGCATTAACACATGTAAGTAACACATAACAGCCTTTTAAGTAAAATTTAGAGGTCTAACTACATTCTAGGGTTTAAAAGAGAACACACCAAAATCATTTCCGGGTTAACATCAAAAGGTCAGATTCCCAGAGAAACGCATTAGGCAGCAATTTCGTTTCAGTAAGTAAATTGCAGTTCGAAGGCCAGAAGAACGTATGATGAGATGAGGTCTGCTTTTGAACTAAGAGGTTGCAGTACCACCTACGGCCCGCTCAAATCTGTATGAACAACTGGTGATTTGTAACAGACCAATGAATTGTCTCCATGTATGTGTTTCAAGGAGGGAACCCCACATTGAAATAAAAGTCAGCTAAAGGAGGCGTTACACGTTTCTCTTCTCCCCACTTCTGACGCACACAGTCTCCTTTGGAGACATGGATGGATTTACAACCTTTTGCTGATGGATTACAATAAAGGCCTGGATTTGATCACCTTTGTCTACTGAGTTTGCTTTGGAACCTGGGATTACATTGCAACATCTGGGATTGGTTTTTTGCACCTTGCAACACTGGAATGAGCTGGAATCCCTAGCATGTATGCACTGCTGAAACAGAGACGCCTGCATTGGCTCGGTCATGTCGTGAGAATGGATGATGGCTGGATCCCAAAGGATCTCCTCTATGGAGAACTTGTGCAGGGAAAGCGCCCTACAGGTAGACCACAGCTGCGATACAAGGACATCTGCAAGAGGGATCTGAAGGCCTTAGGAATGGACCCCAACAGGTGGGAAACCCTGGCCTCTGAGCGGCCCGCTTGGAGGCAGGCTGAGCAGCATGGCCTTTCCCAGTTTGAAGAGATACTTGGCCAAAAGTCTGAGTCAAAGAGGCAAAGAAGGAAGGCCCATAGCCAGGGAGACAGACCAGGGACAGACTGCACTTGCTCCCAGTGTGGAAGGGATTGTCACTCCTGAATTGGCCTTTTCAGCCACACTAGATGCTGTTTCAGAACCACCATTCAGAGCGCGATATCATAGTCTTTCGAGACTGAAGGTTGCCAACTGTGTGTTCCTTTTCACATGTTGAGAGTTAGCTGATTGCCCAGATCTATAATTATTAACATCAAAACACTTAATCAGATTTCAAATGACTGCAACACTCAGTAATGTCACTGTGCCAAAGTTCTATAATAGATTCCATGACAACCAAGTGGTGCTGTAAATACACCATTCTGACATCACTTGGGATCATGGAGATGGAGATGGTGGGCCATAAAAGGAAAATAAATGGGCCTTTTCAACACTATCTTTGAAGAGTGACTAACAAGAGCTCTTAACCATGTTGGATGCATTTACCTTTGTGCAATTGTTTTTCTTCCCAAGGTTGCTGTAGTGTTCCTTTTTAATTGCTTATATTTAGAAAGACAGGAGCTTTTCCCTAATACAGGTGAGAGAGCAGTGTTCAAACTATCAGTATGTATTTGTTTTGTTTTGATTTCCCAACTGAGCACTTGTATTGGACTTTTACATGAACCACCCACTCCTACTTTGTGGTAGAAGAATCACATGAGCAGAGCATGTGTCTCACATTCAAGGCCCTACAGATGTAGCGAGTATATGGTATATGATAATACCATAATTCACATTGATATGTGCAGAACTTGGGCTCAGTTGACTGCTGTAACTTGGCCTGGTGGGATCGTAGCTGTGCCTTTCATGAGCCAATAGACAGTTTGTCTGAGCCAATAGTAAGAAGTTTTGTCTGAGCCAATAGGCACACTTGCTGAGTACCTTGTAACAAGCTCTTAAGAGTTGGGAGGGGCTGAGACAGGAGAAAAGGCTGCAGTACCACAGGAGGAAAGGTAGAGGGCTGTCGTGTGCAGCACCACTGAGGCTATAAAAGGGGCTGCACCAGCACAGAGAGCTTGGAGACCGCTAGGGAAGAGCTGCTGAGAGGAGCTTCAAGATCGAGCTGCAGGACCAGAGACCACCAGGGAAGAGCTGCTGTTAGGAGCTTTGGGGAGCGTCTGCAGAGAAGGAGCTGGAAGCAAGCTGCAGAGATCTCTAGGAAGAGAACCTGCGAGGAGCGAGCTGGGAGAGACCAAGCTGCAGAGCGGAGCTGAAACCTGAGCTCTGAGGGAGAGCTGAGGTCAGAGCTGCTGGAAGGAGCCCTGAGAGAGCCTCTTGCTGGAGCTGAGAACCAGAGGGGAACATCCGTCAAGCCTCCAGCCTTTGGCCTGCCTCAGGTCCTGTCTCATTTGGGGGTAATTTGAAACAAGGTCTTTCCATTGTTTGGTTCAGGTTCCATTCCTCCTACTAAAGGCCTTAAACTTAGCTTGGTGTCAGTGGTCTCTTTTGATCCTGCATAACAATACCTATACTGCATATGATGTACACAGAAGCCATTGCTTGATCCAGTTAATTGACTGATTGATTTAATTAATTTGTTAAATGATTGAATAAAAAATATCAAGTGCTCAAAATGTTGCCCACTGGTTCTATACACCACTGATATTGTTGATGGGCAGCCCAGTCCTAAAGCAGGTGACTCTGCTGCATGCAGCAGCGCCAAAATGGCTACCGCTACATCCAGCAGCACCGCCAAGGCCATCCGAGGTCTCCGAGGTCTCCTTGGGGAAAGCACCAAGCCTAGCAATGGAGCCACTCAAGTCTGCGCCAGCTATTTTGCCGGCGCAGTCTTGAGAGGCTCTGTGTGAGGCCAGAAAGCCTGACACAGAGTTCAGGATCCGCCAGAGCAAAGCAGAGTTCCTGCCTCCCTCCGCCCTGGAACTATTCACTGCCGGCTGGCAGTGCTGGGGCGCCAGCCAGCCCTCCACGCAGCTCTGAGGCTCAGCACTGACTGGTGCTGGCCCGCACCAGTGGCCCCTCCTCACCAGGTGCCACAGCCATGCCTTATGGTACATTCGCAACACTCACCACTGATGCTGGGCATATTTAGGATTGGGCCCTAAGGGATCTGCAGGCATCTACCAATATGTGTGCTGTGATGGTTCCACATGTCTCTTCAATAATAATAATAATAATAATAATAATAATAATAATAATAATAATAATAATAATAATACAGGTATTTATATACCACCTTTCTTGGTCTTTATTCAAGACTTTATTCAAGGCGGTTTACATAGGCAGGTTGATTAAATCCCCGTAGGGATTTTTACAATTGAAAGAAGGTTCTATCTTTCAAGAACCACAACAGTATCGCGCTCTGAATGGTGGTTCTGAAACAGCATCTAGTGTGGCTGAAAAGGCCAATTCAGGAGTGACAATCCCTTCCACACTGGGAGCAAGTGCAGTCTGTCCCTGGTCTGTCTCCCTGGATATGGGCCTTCCTTCTTTGCCTCTTTGCCTCAGACTGTTGGCCAAGTGTCTCTTCAAACTGGGAAAGGCCATGCTGCACAGCCTGCCTCCAAGTGGGCCGCTCAGAGGCCAAGGTTTCCTACCTGTTGAGGTCCACTCCTAAGGCCTTCAGATCCCTCTTGCAGATGTCCTTGTATCACAGCTGTGGTCTACCTGTAGGGCGCTTTCCGTGCACAAGTTCTCCATAGAGGAGATCCTTTGGGATCCGGCCATCATCCATTCTCACAACATGACCGAGCCAACGCAGGCATCTCTGTTTCAGCAGTGCATACATGCTAGGGATTCCAGCTCGTTCCAGGACTGTGTTGTTTGGAACTTTGTCCTGCCAGGTGATGCCGAGGATGCATCGGAGGTAGCACATGTGGAAAGCATTCAGTTTCCTCTCCTGTTGTGAGCGAAGAGTCCATGACTCACTGCAGTACAGAAGTGTACTCAGGACGCAAGCTCTGTAGACCTGGATCTTGGTATGTTCCGTCAGCTTCTTGTTGGACCAGACTCTCTTTGTGAGTCTGGAAAACGTGGTAGCTGCTTTACCGATGCGCTTGTTTAGCTCGGTATCGAGAGAAAGAGTGTCGGAGATCGTTGAGCCAAGGTACACAAAGTCATGGACAACCTCCAGTTCATGCGCAGAGATTGTAATGCAGGGAGGTGAGTTCACATCCTGAACCATGACCTGTGTTTTCTTCAGGCTGATTGTCACTATATATGAATTAGAACTCATTAAATGTGTATTCATTTTTTTGGAGACACCTTGCATTTAAATCTGGCCAAAGAATATGATTTGGGACCCATCTGAACACCTCTTGATTTTACTCTGCACCCCCGCTATCTTGTCCAGTAATTCAATTCATTGGAAAAAAAACCACATGATGGATACGGGTGAGATTTGTTTTGTGCAAAGCATTAGTTATATAACTAAAGAGAGCTTTCTATATATACGTGTATCTATAAATCTTTCTATACCCCCTCTCTCTGAATTTCTTCTTTGTTTATATCCCACTGATCCCTGTTAAACAAGCCCAAAGTGTCTAGCATAGTTTCTCAAACCTTTTAGCTCAGGACCCACTTTTTAGAATGACAATGTGTCAGGACCCACTGGAAGTGATGTCATGGTCAGAAGTGACATCATCAAGCAGGAAAATTTTTTAACAATCCTAGGCTACAATCCTACCCACACTTGCTCAAGAGTAAGCCCCATTGACTATCACTGTTAAAGGCATATACACTGTAGCCTGTTAAAAGTACACATCTCCCCAAATGCAGTCACATACCACTGTGGCATCAATACTAAAAATAGAATTTTGAAATGAATGCAGACCCACCTGAAGTTGGCTCATGACCCACCTAGTGGGTCCTGACCCACAGTTGGAGGAACAGTGGACTAACAAAATCAATGACACATTAAAATAACAACACAATAGATAGAGGTTGAGATGTTGGGCCTCCCTTCAGGTTCAATGGTTCTTTCTTCCTAGTGCTGGCTGCAGCAACAGGAGGAACTACACAGGTTATGCTATTCAGCCCTCTTCTCCAGGCCTCCCAGTTGCACCACTTTTCCATACCTCACAGGTTTACCAGCAATCTGGTCAGTGTAGCTTTCCCTTTCTGGAAATGGGTGCCTCAGCAATCAGGATATTGTTCTTCCTGGCTGGGCCACTCTCCACCAAACTGCATGGTTTTCTCTGAACCATATTCAGTATGTGATACAGACATAAAAGAGCAGATGGTTCTTTGCCAGTTGAGTTCTGCTCTTCCTGCCTGACCACCCCGACTACCCCCCCACACACACACACAGGGCAACCAGCTGCTGTTTCTCTTTTGCAAATGCTCACCACAAAGTCACTAATGTCCCAGAAGATATTGGGTCTGTGAAAACACTTTGTTGTTTGTTTTGCACAGTGGCTAGTTGTTATGCTTATCCCCGCATTCACTGAAAATCCATTTCTTTCTCCTTTCAGTACATTCAATACACCCAAACTGAAGTCACTCTGTGAGTGAATACCAACTATTATGCGCTGCCTGCTAGGATTTTCATCACAAAGCCTTGTTTGCAAAATGCTTCTAAGCTAGATTTCTATCACTTGTGTATAGATAGACTTTTTGGCAAATGGGATTGGAAATCTGCAAGCCTATCTCTTGATCCCCCAAAGTGTTTGGTACACTTTAATGGGTACAGGTTGTACTTTTAATACCAAAGTGGCCAATACTAACTGCATTCTGATAGGTATACCAAGGGATAGGGAAATCACATGGTAGAAAGTGAAGGTAGGGAGGTCTTAGACATGCCAGCGCACCGGTAATGAAAGCAAAAATGACAAAGTTCTTCCTTCTCTTTTGTTCATTCCAATTACATCCCACCCAGAATTGCAAACCCAACATTCAGGTCTGGGTTTCCACTTTGTAAATGAAATCCAACAACTGCTTCTGGGCCCAATCCTATCCAACTCTCCAGTGCCGGTGCAGCTACAATACAGCCCCGAGAGAAGAGAACAAATATTCCCTTACATTGAGGAGGCCTCTGTGACCGCCCTCCCAAGCACAGGACACAGCACATGCCCTATTGGCATGGCTGCACCATCACTGGAAAATTGGAAAGGATTTGGCCTTCTGTTCCTTATCTATACATTTAACATTGGAAAAAATACAATGTAGAAATATGCAAGAACTGTTTTCTTCATTTCAAGACTCCATTGGTTTTTTTCCCTGTTTTAAAAAAGTTCATTTGCTTAGTTATTCATTTGTCAAGACTAATTCATTATTCATTTGTTGCTATTTCATTCATTTTCCTAATGCACTTTTTCATTTCTTGTTGCTTTCCATTAAATACCAGGCTGCTGGGATAAGAGGGCCTCTTGTAGAGGTGCGTGAGGGGTGCCCTGCAAAGGGGGTCTCTGGGGGTCACCCGTTGGGGTGCCGAGGGGTCAGCTGGTTGGTCTCTTGGGATCCCGAGTGGGTGTGTCCACCTCCCTGGGGCTCCCCACAGGGGAAGCCTCAGACCAAGCCAGGGGGAGGCATGACACCCTTGTCCTCCTCCCTGGCTGCAGGACCTGAGGCCCTTGGTCTTCAGGCAAGGGTTCCAGCTCCAGCCTCCTGCCTTCCCTCTCCAGAACTACCTGTCATCACAGGCTTCCCTGCTTTTATCCCCCCCAGCCACACCCTCGGCTCCTCCTCTTCCCCCTCTCTAGGCTTAAAGGGGCCCCGACCCTAGCCTGCTGAAGGTTAATGGAGATCCTGCCCTGCTCACTGCTCCAGTCAGGTGAGCTCTGGGGGGACCATCTCTCCCACCCAGCCGCCCTGTGTCTCACCTGGTCAGCTAGTGAGGCAGCGGCAGCTCTGTAGACAGGTGGTTCTGTCCCCGGCCTGCAGCGAGGTAAGGTGGGGGTCGGACAAGGGCTCGACCCCTAACAAGGTGGATTTTTGTAGAGGTGGACTTTTGCCCTACTCCCAGAAGCCAATTCCTACACTGCGAAGTGTTTGATAAAATTACCCACAGTTTAAGAAAAAAAAAAGGTATCTGTTTATATTGCCATTCGGTTAAATTTTAGAATTTCATTCAATGATGAGTTAAAAATGCAACAGAAACGAATAATTCCAAGTGCAAGTGCTGCGCAACAGTCTCATGAGGTAGAATAGTGAACCAGAGGTTAATAAACCAGTCAAGGTGTTATTATGGAGCATATGTAGGGAAGAGGTTTGCATTAAAAATGAAATTATCTTTCGTTCTCTCCTATAAATATACAGTGTAAATCCATTTTGACAGAAAAGAAAAATGAAATATGAAATGGCTACAGTTTGTGGTATTTCGAAATTAATGGACTCTCTCCCTGTACTCTGGAAGGTCTTCGGTTGACACAAGTCACTTTTACCTTGGAGGACTAGAATAAGAGGGCCAATCCTATGAACTCTCTCAGGATGCCTTATGGTGGCGTGAAAACTGGGCTGCTCTCCCCTGCTACTAAGCTGCTGCCTCAAATGGCAAGAGATGCAGTGGCTGTGAGAGGCTCTGCCAGTGCCGGTGAGTTACTGGTGGGGTTGGGCAATGGGCAGAGAGGCAGCATAACAGGGGCATTTTTGAGGAGGAACTGGGGCGTGAGAGGGAGGGAGGGAGGGATCTGTCAGCAGGCATAGGCGCAGGATCTGACCCCCCATTGTTTGACCAGCTTTGCCCTCCGGCTCTCCTCAGAACTAGTTCAGAAGAGATCCACAGGCCAACAGGGGGCCTATGCAGAGGTAGATGAAAAATACTTTCCTTTACCTCTCTCAGGCTTCCTGATCACCCTTCCCTCTGTAGCATGCAGCACAGTCTCTAATGGTGCAGCTGCATGCTATAACATGGGGGAGAGGATTGGATTATCCACAGAGTTATCCTGTTATCATTTATCACTGTAGTGATATACAGTGTTTCAGCACTGATTACAATAGGATTTGATACATCCTTTCTCAGAGAAAGGACGGTGGTGATTTCATGCACAGGAATTAGAAACAAGGAATGAGATCACACCAAACACTACTGACCAGAACTCTCCAGAGTTTGGAAGACAGGTGTTCAAGGAAAACCAATCACACTCCACTTTGTCAATACCCTCTGCATTCCCTTTGCCTGGGCAACATTTTGCTGTGGGAAGACACTGGATTGTCTCTCTCTCTCTCTCTGCATTCAACTTGACTGTTCTTCTGCTCGCTTCTTTGTTGTCTCCTTGCTCACTCAATTCAGGGCCCGATCCTGACCTTTAAGGCACACCTGTGACACGTACCACCCAGCCAATGTGGGCGCTGGCTCAGTGCAAGAGATTAATGGGGGCATGGGGGGAGGCAGGGAGGCTTTCCGGGGTGGGGGAGGGTGAAGGAAAGGCGGGGCGGGGCAGGGGAGGAGTTGGAGGCAGGACTGGCAGAGCTCAGCTGTGCCAGTTCCGAAGCCCTGCAGTGGGCCTTTCACCCCAACACGGCACTCCATTACTCTGCCCCAGCTAAATAGCCAGCACAGAGTCAAGAAGCCCCATTGCTGAGCTACTTTCCTTACAAGGGGAAGGGGACAAAGCTTTTCGAGCAACTAATGCACAATCTTACAAAGACACAGGTCAGCCAGCCTCCATGTGGCAGTCCCTTAAAATCATGATGCAAGCTCAGGAAGAATGAGGTTTGACCATCTATGCCTAAACTGTGCTTTCAGCCTGAAAGTGTCTAAAGCTCGGTTTCAGTGCACATGCAAGCACATGGTCCCAGCATTCATCCTCAGCTGAAAAAGATAAATGATCACTGGGCTAGGAATATCCCCATCAGTAGAGACCTGAAAACTCTGATACCAACCATAGCAGACAATGCTAGGCTGGATGGGAGCAAAGCTGTATCTTTCGAAGAGAAGAACATTGCAGGATTCTGTGAAATTAGTGTTTGACACCACAAAAGAGAAATGATATTTATAAGATCAATCAAAGTGCTGATGCAGATTTTTCAAAACCTGCCCATTAATTCAGACATATAGGCTTAAAACAATGAAGGCGATTGAAGTCATGGTGAATTACCCTTAAATCCAAAAGTCACTCTGCTTTGGCATACTGGATGATACAGTACACAATGTTTGTCAGCCTCTAATTACAGGTGTGTAAAGCCCAGCTGAAATCATTGCCATGAACCCTACAATTCGAACAACAAAGGAATGGCTCCCTAAAGTTTGGTGTTTTATTGAAATGTCCTCTCTGAGTGAAATAAAAGATTTTTTTTTTCAAAATCTATGGGACAACAGACCCACAATTCAACTCAGAAGACTGAGAGCCCATTCCTAAGCTGTCCGCACACACAGGAGTAGTGGTGCAAAATGACTACTGCTGTATCGTATGGGAGCTGTGGCAGCTGTTCATCCTCTTCCCCCAGGTAAAGGCACAGGTCCCACAATGGGTCTCCTCCAGTCTGTGCTGGCTATTTTGCTGGTGCAGACAGGAGGAGCTCTGTGTCAGGCTTTCAGCCCAAGATGGAGCTTTGGATCCGCCAATCCCACCCCCCATCTTTTCTCAGTTCCTCCCCCCACTCTCCCCTCACTCCAGAACTCTTCCCTCCACCCTGACAAACCTTTCTGCCATCCGGAGCTCTTCCCTTGCTCAAGGCAGAGGGTGCTATAAAGGTGCTTTATGGCACATTTATGACGCCCACCACTGGTGACACACTTGTACTGCTGGTGCAAAAGAGCTCCGGATTGGGCTTTGAGGCAGCTTTATATGGGCATTACAAATGGCTTTGCAGGTCGTAACTCACACTTCCAACAGTCATTAGTACAAGGCAACTTTTGTGGATTTCTTTAATCATTAGGAAAGTGTTTGACTTAGGACTCTGGAGTTTTGTATAAATGGACCATACAGATGAGAACCCTAACAAATACTTGTGCAGAAATAGTCCTGACCCAATTCACCAGAGTTTAGGAAACTAGTTTAACCCCTGCTAACTGGTTAAGAGGCACTTTTTCAAGTGGGTGCTCCTCTTTTTTTTTATCAGGGGGAGAGTAACTGGCCCACCTCACCCCAGCACTGTCTGTTCTAGTGGCTGTCTGCTGGTATTCCTTTGCATCTTTTAGATTGTGAGCCCTTTTGGGACAGGGAGCCATTTAGTTATTTGATTTTTCTCTGTAAACTGCTTTGTGAACTTTTAGTTGAAAAGCGGTATATAAATACAGTTAATAATAATAATAATAATAATAATAATAATAATAATAATAATAATAATAATAATATCATCGCAACCCTTAACAAGAAAAAAACAACAACTGTATAATGGGATATCAGTTTTATGCAAATAAAACCATTATGACCATTACTGGTGTATAACTAAGTGGAAAGCGGAAAGACCTCTGCACTCACAGATAATGGGAAATGTGTATTATTTATTTGTATTTCCTCTTTGTATTTCCTCTTAGGATTTCATACACAGTTTCACAAAACCCTCCAAATACAATCTTGGTTGAGAAAAAAGGGCTCCATATTAATAAGATGCTGCATTAATTACAGTATTTGTGTGGAAAGAAAATTCTTCTGAGAATGTGAGTTTGTTTTGGTGCTTTTGCAAAAGATAATTCTGACATTTTAAGACCACTTTTGATAAGAGATACAATGAATATTCTCAAAGTTCAATGTTCACTTTGAAAGCAGCCGCTTCAATGCAGACAATTGAATGATAATGCAGATAATTGAAAGAATAACAAAGTCCCATTGTTTAAATACACTTTCTCCCCCCACCCCCGGCTACTCTGTGGTTTTCCTTCTTCCACTGTGACCTCACAGTCCTCACCCTCATTTAATTGAAATTGCTCTTTAATCTGATTGGCTACAGTGATCCACATGGTTTTGTTTGTGAGCTTCAGTGACATCATAATGTCAGAGACAGTGTCATTATGTCATCAGCAAAATCTAGTGACCATAGATACTAGAATGAGAGGCAATGTGGGCAAAAGAAATGGAGAAAAAACTGGTGCAGAGATGAATGACATTAAAACTGCCTGAATCGCTGAAAATGGAAGACGCTTTTCAACACTCACAAAAAGAACATGAAACGAGACCTAAATATGAACATTACACCTTAAGCAATACTGTAATAATAGTAATACTGTATTGCTGAAGTTCAGGCCTAGATTACTAGCTTCCTACTTACCTAGACCAGTATTTCCCAAACTGTGGGTCAGGGCCCATCAGTGGGTCATGACCTGATTGTTGGTAGGCTGTGAAACTGACAAGCTGATAGCTAACAAGGAAAATGTATTGAGCCCTATGGATAGCAAAACTAAGGGAACAATCCTGACTTGCGCTGGAGCAGGCAGGTCAGCAGGCAAGTTTGGGGACAGAATCAGCACAATCTGAGGCAAGGGGGAAATTTTCCACTTACCCCGAGTCAAGCTGCACTGGCCCCATCGGGTCTACTCCGATCTAAGCCACCTCAGGTGGTGGTGCAAATCCAAGTAGAATGGAGCAGGCTGCTCTGCACCGCTTGGGAACAGGGTCAGGATCCAGCATAACTGCCAGATCTTGGCCCTGCTTCTCACTCCCTGCCCACCCTCCCCCTCCCCTAAATGCCTCCTCCTGAGTTTGGCTGACACAAACTTACCCCGCCGGGCCTGGATCCGGCATGGGGAGGCCAGCGCAACTCCTTGCGCTGGCCTCCCTGACTCTAAAATTGGTGCAATGTACCTTATGGCATCTTTGCGACACCCCCGGGTTGGAACAAGTGACTTGTGCCGGCCTAACCCAGGGGTTAGGATTGCACATTTACTTGTGATTTTGCAAACATGCCTCAGCTGCTATCAAGTACAGGTGAAAAGGAAATCAAGGTCACTAGAACAGTCCTGATCCAATGAACACAGAACTCAGTGACACTCCAGAAAGTAGTCCCCACCACCATAGTCAAAACTAGGATGAAAACAGAGCCTTGAGCAGCTGGTAAGGTGAAACTGTTTTGTTGTTGTTTGGTTAGTCTCATATAGCTAGATGAATCCTGATAGAGCGTCATTTTAAAAAGTGGGTCTCCGTGCTGAAAGGTTTGGGAACCACTGACCTAAACCCAAACACCAGCAGTCAGTGTATGAGACAATTGCACTAATGAAGTCATTATGAGTGGTAGGTATGTGGGTTGCTACTCATCCAGTCCCAGAGTTCGGTCCTTATGCCATTGTGGAGAGGGAGGAATTCCTGATCACATATTTCTGATGTGCCATACCGCAGGAAGGGGTGTGTGTGACAGACCAGGGAGGAAATAGGCGATAGGAACTGCAACTGCCTTTTTCTCCTCTGCATCAGAAAGTGTAATGTTCTTGCATTCCTTGCCTCTGGCTAACTGTCCACCTCTATTCAGGATTGGGCTGTTGTGTGGAAGGCTTTATGACAGCGGAACAGAGTTGCTGCTCAAGGCAGCAGCACCAAAACCACAACAACAGACCTTCTGCCGCGCCTGCTAGACCAGGTAGGGTAGTGGTGTGGGGCAGGCAAGGAGGGGGCAAAACTGGGTGGGGAGGGAGGAGGAACAGAAGGCAGGGAGACTGTGAGAGGGGGTGAATCCAAGGCAATGGATCCTAACAAACTTCTCTGCCCTTTTCTACTCTTCAGACTTGCAGCATCTGAAGAGCTGGCGCAGGTCTGAGGACACAAATGGGAGGCTTAAGGAGAGGTAAGGGAAAATAATTTCTTTTTCCCTTCCGAGGACTTCTGATCCCCCCCTTCCTGGATACAGTGCACACCTTTTGGTGTGGATGCATGGGGGGGGGGGAGGAGAAGGACAGGATTCCTTCTCCTCCAAAATAACAAACTCACGTTACTCCTCCACCTCAGCCAACCTCCTGTACTTCAGAGTGGCCTCCTCCTTCAACAGTGATGAGCCTATATATTGCATAAAGATTTCCATGAGTGGCTATTCTGGGGTGGCCCCAGCTTAGACAAGATGGCAGTGCTTTGGAGTAACCTCTTGGAAACCTGTGCCCAATGCCCCCACCATCACTGGAGGAGAAGGATGCCAATCAGGTGCATGTCAGGAAGGATGTGGCAAACTGTAGTGGAGGCTAATCTAGGAAAAGGAGGACAAACAGAGAGCAGGAACTCAGTCTCAGCTGACTTGTGGGGAGAAGGGAGAGCCAGGATGGTGTAGTGATTTGGGAGTTGGATTTAGACCGGGAAGATCCAGGGTCAAATCCCTGCCTGGCCATGAAGTTTCCTGGGTAACCTTGGGCTATTCACTTTCTCTCATCTTCATTTACCTCACAGGGTTGCTGTAAAGCCTAAAGGAGCAGAGGAACTCTGTACAGTACCCTGAACTTCTTGGAGGAAAAGCAGTATAAAAATGTGAAAAGGAAAAATAAACAAATAAGGGAGAGACCATGCCATTTTGACAGAAATGAAGCAGCACACTGCATTCCCCCCCCCCCCCTGCATTACATAGTTCTGGGAAATGGGGAAGTAAAAAGATAGCTTGTTGGATTTTGGGAAGTCTGCATTCATCAGATTCTGTGTGAGGCCAATTCAGATCTCCCTAAGCAGATCAAGCTCTGCTCTTCGTTCTGACTGTGGCAGCCTCAGTGATGGACAGCAGGTCAGGTAAATGTGAGAGGTGTGAGAAAAGCCTCCCATCCTTCTCACTATCCCCTGATTATACTAAATGCAAGTCATTTTGCAGCTGTTACCTAAAGTGATGTTGCCACTCATCTTACAAACAACAACCACTTCATAATAACATGCAAATCATGTCAGATGGAAATGTAACTAATGACCTTTAGGCACATGGATCTCTAGGGTGAGACCAGGCTGCATGTCTAAAGCCATATGAGTGCAATAGCAGTGTTGCAGAGAATGTTTGCCATATCTGTATTATAATCACATATACTAATAGCAAACTCTTGGAAACTCTTGGTGTGCTCTTCCACCACCGTCACTGGAGGAGAAGGATGCCAGTCAGGTGCTTGTCAGGAGGAGGTGGTTGAGTACCTACATAGTGTAAGTCCATGGGACCATTAGTGAAGCCAACATGAGAATGGGGTCAATTTGTACATTAGATCATGCAAATTACACATTTCAATGGTGAGTGACTCACACCCCTTGCAGAGCGGAGTTAATTAGAAAACCAACATTGTTCACATTGTTCTAATGTGAACAAATACCATTCCCATGTTGGCTTCACTATATACTATATATACCATATAATGAACAAATACCATTCCCATGTTGGCTTCACTAATGGTCCCATGGACTATATATATATATGTATATATATATATATATATTTTACAAAATGATGTCACAAAAAGGCAGTTGTTTCTTATACTTTTATACTTGAGTGACATCCCTAGATATGCAGAAGCATTTACATTCAAACGAAATAACATTTTAAAGACTTCAAAAACAGTTAAGTGAGATATCAGGACTGTTGAGCTTCAAGGACCTTGTAGAATGCCAAGGGCAAAGAGGTAAGAAAAGATAAGATTGATGGCCCTGTCCTACCCTCAGCTGGCCTATAGCATGCAGTGGTGCTAGCATGGGCTCTGTTGCATGCTATGGGCTGGATGGGAACTGTGACATGATGGAGAGTACTCTGCTGTAGCATGGTCCCCAATGAGCCTCCTTGGATCTGTGCCAGCCCCTTGGCTGGCTCAAGTCTGTGTGGGCCCCAAGGGTGCATGTTAACCCATGGCATAAGATATTGGCACCACCTCTGGCAACAATATCTGCCTCCAGCCCTCCCTTGACGAATCATTGGCTGGTGTGTCTCTCATCAGTGGGAGATGGAAAGGGGACACACTGCTGCTGTCACATAACTATGCTAAAGCCCTAGTTTTCCCCACTTTCATTTCCACCCCAGAAGATGAACATCAAAGCTCTAAATGAACCAGGAGTCGGCCAGGCTGTTTGAGTCTATCATCTATGATTATGAGCAGTCGAGACATCATCTACTGACAGAAAAACACACACAGGAAAGATTTAGTCTGCTGAAACCCCTGACAGCTTGAAGTAAGGATCCTGAAGGTGACAATTAGGGTTGGGCAGATGCATATCATGATTAAAAAATACTCCCATCTCTACACTATAGGGATGTTTCAAGAAAAAAGGAAAGAAAAATAAATACTTGTTTTTACAGCTTTTTGTGTTATGATTGTGGGTTTATCATAATGATGTTTTCATGTTGTCATTTGTCTTGATATTGATTTGATAAGACAGAGTGGAAATCCTTTAAAACAGTGGTTCTCACACATTTAATACTGGGACCCACTTTTTGGAATGAGAATCTGTCAGGACCCACTGGAAGTGATATCATGACCAGAAGTGCATCATCAAGTAGGACATTTTTTAATAAGCTTAGGCTGCAGTCCTACCCACACTTACCCAGGAGTAAGTCCCATTTACTATCATTGTTAAAAGCATATACAGAGTAGCCTGTTAAAATTATATATGTAACTTTCCCCAATGCAGTCAGATGCCATGGTAGCATCAAGTCTAATATATTAAAAATAAATTATTGAAATGAATAGGGACCCACCTGAAATTGGCTCGCAACTCACCTGGTGGGTCCTGACCCACAGTTTGAGAAACTGCTTTAAAGGAAACACATACCTCAGTTGAAAGATTCCTTTTCCTTTTCCCACTCTCCAGAAGCTCTCCCACCTACTTCTCCAGTACTACACACTAATTCACATATTCAGATTCAAGATTGACAGCCTGTTCCAAATCTCACCTTCCAACATAGCAGAGGGAAGCTGTGAGGTCATGGAAAAGAAAAGAAAAAGTATCATTTTCCCCTTCCACACTCCTGAAACCCAGCCCTGGCAAGGCTTGAACAAGGCTACAAGAGTCCTGTTCCAAGCTGGCTTAAGACATACACTCCTGGTTCTTAAAACCCACTTTTTCCATGAAGGCTTTGGGGCTATGCATTAATTACCCTCGCATCCCACCAATAAACACACCAGACTGTGACTTGGGTTTAAAACTGGGCCACTTTATTGATTTTAAAACTTATAGCAGGGCAGATGAAGGGGGTTATAACAAAAACAGCCCGCTCCCACAGCTTGCAGGGCTATAATGTTAGGTGAAATTGACCTAGCCATCTACTTCCCCCAGGGTCTTTTGGGCAAAATCATGCAACTTATGGCTGTCTCCAGGGCCCAAGAAAACCTAGCAACATTGCCTCATAAGGGTAAAGGCAACAGGATCGCTTAGCCCGCAGGACAAGCCTTGCCAAGTCTGCAAGTCCAGTCAAAGGGGCTTGCCAGCCTTCCTCTTTGAGCCGGTCAGGCATCATGTGAGCAATACTGACTCACACCTTGACTTCGCTGACTAGGATAGACACCGAGTTGTACCTATCTACCCAGACCCCGCATGCTTTGCACCAAAGTGACTGGGGAAAAAACCTAATGTGACAGACCCTAACAGACATCAGTCTGGGGTAAGTGAAAAAAACTGACTTTCAAGAGCCAGTCAGGATGTCAGCAAAAAATTGGTCACCCCAAAGTGACCAACTAGTCTTAGACTGAAGGGTGGGAGGGCAGAGTCGCAGCTGCTCCCAGAGGGAGCCAGGTAGGGTGAAACATGCTCAACCCAGGCTCCGTTCCCGCCCCACCAATCAGGCTGCAGCCACTGGGGGCACCCCGCCACAGCCTGGTTGCACGAAGCTGGGGCAGGGGCAACTGACAGCACCGAAGGCACCAACGCTATTTCCCATTCTTTTCTGTAAGTAAGTTTAGGGTCACGTAACTGAAACAACAACATATGTTCACCCAGTGGTGTAGCTAGAGGGAGGTCAAAATTCTAAGTTTATCAGGCACTGAATGCCTGTATAAAGTGGCCCCTACTTGCCTTCAGAATCATTTGGGGCAGTGAAACCCATGTGGCGATGCCTCTGTGTTGCTGCCTGGTATGGCTCCGGTGGCAAGGGGGAGGGGCAGATTTACATGGGTGTTCAGGTTCCAGACAAACTTAGCATTTTGAAACCCCTCTAGCCATGCCACCCTGCTCAGCCTGTTTATAGCTGCCTCCATCCCTGCCCTGTTGTTTCCCTTATTCAGTATCTAGAATGTAATCCCCTCAGGGAAGGGACCTATCTTTTAACTCTATGTAAACTGTTAAGTACCTTGATGGCATTATTTAAATAAAACAGCACAACAGCATTGGTGTCCATGACCATTTGAACAGTACTGTCAAGAACTAGAACCAGTAACCTTTGGAACTGTGCCCTGCTGCCCCTTCAAGTCAGTCACAGGGTTTCAGACAGAATGATTCTCAGAACTTAATTTACTCCCAGGCTGAGGGTGACTCCACCCACTCAGACAGTCCATTGGTTTACCCTGTCCTGGTGGGTACAAAATGCTTCAGATTAGATGAATTTCGGTTTTTCTTGGCCTAACCTTAAGAACATAAGAACAGCTCCACTGGATCAGGCCATAGGCCCATCTAGTCCAGCAGCCTCACCAAATGCCCCAGGGAGCACACCTGATAACAAGAGACCTGCATCCTGGTGCCCTCCCTTGCATCTGACATAGCCCATTTCTAAAATCAGGAGGTTGCACGTACACATCATGGCTTGTAACCCGTAATGGATTTTTCCTCCAGAAACTTGTCCAGTTTCTGTCCAGTTTCTTTTAATGGCATCCAGACCAGATGCCGTCACCACATCCTGCGGCAAGGAGTTCCACAGACCGACCACACGCTGAGTAAAGAAATATTTTCTTTTGTCTGTCCTAACTCTCCCAACACTCAATTTTAGTGGATGTCCCCTGGTTTTGGTGTTATGTGAGAGTGTAAAGAGCATCTCTCTATCCACTTTATCCTTCCCATGCATAATTTTGTATGTCTCAATTATGTCCCCCCTCAGGCGTCTCTTTTCTAAACCTTGCTTACCTAGCAGTTAGATCAAGCTCTTGATCTTGCACCTGCTTGTCAGATTACCCTAGTCCTGGTGACACATGGCTCCTGCTTCCCACCCTGTCAGATTCCTAGGCTGTCTATGGCCTAGCATCACAACACGTGCACAGGGCCAAATTTCCTTGTCTAAACCTGCAGATGAAATGCATCATCAAGCTATTCATCATCTCACTACAGTTTTAACACCTCCTGTCTACAGCATTAGCTTTCATTGATGATCTAATTTAAACCAACTGTTTTTGCTAATTCAGAAATTAATGATGTGGCCATCACTAATTATGGTGAGGGAGTAGATGAAAGTTGCATGCCTAATGACAGATTGAAATTAGAAAATGAACTTTCAAAGAGGGATCAGATCTTCCAAAAATGCTGCTATGCTATTGCCCTGTTCAGAATATATATATATATATATATATATATATATATATATTTTAAAGAATCAGATTTAAAGGGCAAGCCTAGCAGGGATGGGCAAATCCAGTATGGCTTGGCTCAAATCAAGTCACAAGTCTCAGACTCTCCCATGACTCAAAAACGAGTCCTAATGGGACACTTTCCAAGTTGCTGAGTCAACCTTTTGCAACTCTAAAGGACTTGAGATGAGTCACCCCCTTCAAAAAACCTGCCATGGAAGAAAATGGGGCTGCTGCCAGGGTGTGTGTGTGTGTGTGAGAGAGAGAGAGAGAGAGAGTTCTCTTTAAGCACTCCTCAGCTGTCCCTGCCTGTTATACCAGGATTGAAGGAGAGACCACTGTCACCAAAATGTTTCAAGACCCTTTATTTAAAGGAATGGCACCTTGAACCAAATATAATGGAAACCTTATCTGAATTACCCAATTGAGACAGCAGGACCTGAGACACGCAGTGGGCTGGAGGCAAGGCAGGATTTGAGGCAGGCAACTGGGTTGTAGGCTTGGCGGAGGTTCCCCTCTCTGGAAGTCAGCTTCAGCAAAAGGCTCTCTTAGTGGTCTTCAAGCTTACTTCTCCAGCTCCTCTCAGCAGCTCTTCCCAGTGGTTCGCTCCAACAGGGCTTGTCCTCAGCTCCTCTCAGCAGTTCTTCCTGGTGGTTTGCTCCAACAGGGCTTGTCCTCAGATCCTCTCAGCAGCTCTTCCAAGCTCGCTCCTCAGCTCCTTCTCTGCTCCAAACTCACTCAGCTCCTTCTCAGTCGAGCTTCCCTGGTGGTCTGAGAGCTCTTGCTGAGGCAGCCTCCTTTTATAGCCTCAGTGGCTCTGAACACAGCACCAATTTTTGCAGATGGCCCTCTAGTTTTTGCACACAGCACTATGGCCCTTTTGCACTTCGCACTCAAGTCCTCCAGCTGAGCCCCTCCCAACTCTCAGGGCTTGTCTCCAGGGGTCATACAGTTTACTTTGCTCAGCAACAGTTAGCCTATTGGCTCAAACAAACTCAGTAACTATTGGCTCACACAGAGCACAGAGAAACAAGGCCAAGTTTCACTTATAACATCGACCATCCGTAAACAAGGTGGGAGGGTGTGGGACAGACTGCGAGAAAGCAGGGACAGAAGTGGCAAGAGGGAGGAGGGTCACATACAGCAGCTGCAAGGCTTGCCAGGACAACCCAGTCCTTTGCAGCTCTACTCAGAAGTAGAGCTGGTTGTTCAATAAGGCTCCCTCCTCCCAAGCAACAAAGGAGCCATTAAGTACTTGGGCACCTCCTCCTGCCCTACCTCAGCCAAAGAGAATATCAAATCTCCCATCCTGCATCCAATGATCATCAAAGGAAAATAGAGCCTGCTCACGCCTCCCCCCTCCTCCTTGGATGCAAAAACAAAACATTAACCCTTCCCTGCCTCCTGGCTGGAACCTCTCTGCTGCTATCCCAGTCTGAATGATGGCCCCACTAGGTTTTCCACACCATGAAAACAGTAAGCAAGCACACCCAGAAACAGACAGACTCTAGTCTGCATGCATTTCGATGAGCGCCTACTCAAGGGGCCCTTGACTTGAGTGTTTTGCTGAATGTTCCACGTGTGTGACTCGAGTATAAATGAGTCAGTGAAAAATACACATTTTTGTGACTCTGAGTTGAGTCACTTGACAGTTCCCATCCCTGAAGCCTAGGCACGTCTACTCAGAAGTAACTCCCATTATGTTGGGCTTACTCCCAGGTAAGTGCTTTTAGATTCTAGAATTAGAAAACCAGGGTGGGGTTGGACAAGAGAGAAACATCTGGTAGAAGCCCCTTCAGGCTTGGGAATGGTTATACAGTATCCTAGAATGAAGGGAACCCTTCAAAATTATAATATGGTATGGAAACAGCTTCCCCATGGCTACTATGCATTTTGCAATATTAATATCTGAAAGTTTTAATCTACTCTTTCTCTCGATACCGAGCTAAACAAACGCATCGGTAAAGCAGCTACCATGTTTTCCAGACTCACAAAGAGAGTCTGGTCCAACAAGAAGCTGACGGAACATACCAAGATCCAGGTCTACAGAGCTTGCGTCCTGAGTACACTTCTGTACTGCAGCGAGTCATGGACTCTTCGCTCACAACAGGAGAGGAAACTGAGCGCTTTCCACATGCGCTGCCTCCGACACATCCTCGGCATCACCTGGCAGGACAAAGTTCCAAACAACACAGTCCTGGAACGAGCTGGAATCCCTAGCATGTATGCACTGCTGAAACAGAGACGCCTGCGTTGGCTCGGTCATGTTGTGAGAATGGATGATGGCCGGATCCCAAAGGATCTCCTCTATGGTGAACTCGTGCAAGGAAAGCGCCCTACAGGTAGACCACAGCTGCGATACAAGGACATCTGCAAGAGGGATCTGAAGGCCTTAGGAGTGGACCTCAACAAGTGGGAAACCCTGGCCTCTGAGCGGCCCACTTGGAGGCAGGCTGTGCAGCATGGCCTTTCCCAGTTTGAAGAGACACTTGGCCAACAGACTGAGACAAAGAGGCAAAGAAGGAAGGCCCATAGCCAAGGAGACAGACCAGGGACAGACTGCACTTGCTCCCAGTGTGGAAGGGATTGTCACTCCCGAATTGGCCTTTTCAGCCACACTAGACGCTGTTCCAGAACCACCATTCAGAGCACGATATCATAGTCTTTCGAGACTGAAGGTTGCCAATATTGTAGGGGAATCAATTGCATAGCTCCTTCCCAACCTGCTACCACAATACTGGCTAATTAATAAGTGACTGAAGATTTTTTTAAAAAAGTCTTGTCCATTTCATTGTTGGGCTCCTGGATATTTGTATGGTGGCATGGGTATGAATGAACCTTGGTGAAGCCACTCACACATCACTGCAGGAATATATGAAAGGCAAGTCTGGGACAAGATGGAGTTGTTGAGTTTCATGAACACTTTAGTCAGCATAAAAAGTCACTTGCTTGTTGTGATGCATGAGAAACTGCTGACAGAGACAAAGTGTTCACTTACTCAGGAAGCATTGTCTTGTGGACTGGCTTCCTTTTCCTTCAGTGACATCAACATGTTCAATATTATATCTCTGATTGGCTAGGATCACTCATATCACTGGCCCAGGAAACAGAGACCAGTATCTCTCATCCTTTCAGATGTTCAGCAGCTATGGGAAGAGGGCTCAAGGGGCAAATTTATCTGTCCCTCAGGTGGACAGCATCAGCATGAGAGAAAATGTCATAATGGCCAGATTCTCTTCTTCAGGCAAACAGCATCAGCATGATGTCACAATGCCCATTATGCGCTCACTCTCCTTTTGTTCTCGTTGAAGCAGTCAGCAGCATGTGGTCACAGGGTCTCAATCTCCTATACCACGAGGGAAGCAGAAGGAAGCTTATGTAACTGAGGTGGGCAGCTACAATGTGTGACCACATTAGCTACCTGTGTCTCTCAAAGGACAACGCAGGTCTATATTCTGGAGTTTTTGTGAATAATATTCTGGGGGATCTTAAATTAGCCAAAATGGTGGTGGTGGAGGATAGGGGACTTCAGCATTTTGCACCAGCCATAGTTCCGATCCTGATCACACTCTTCCCCTGTGCACATGCTATTTTTATTGGGAAAAACTTGCAAAAATGTGAGCAGAGAAGCAGCAGGTAGATTTGAGAGGTGGCACTCCAGATACTTCAGGGCTTCTACTTATGGTAAGTAGTTAAGTACTATATCTGTACTGTGAAACAATGCTGACATCTTCATTTAAGTTGCTGTCACTAGTACAGCTTTACGCTTTCAATTTCTTTTTGTTTTTCCACAGTGATTTCCTCACGTAGCCAATCAGAACCTAATGTTTTGACACTCTTTCCATTCACTACACAATCCCTAGCTGGCTGACATCGCTAACCAGTTCAGTAAAGCTTTTTTTGCTTGCCAGAAAATCTGATTGGCTATGATATCATCCCATTCCCTGTGTGATCTATATTTGGGATTAATTGCCCATATATTGTTTCTGTGTCTCTAACTGTAAACTGCTTTAGGTAGAGTTTTATTTTTAGAGAAGTGGTTATAGTATTAAATAAATTTCATTGACTGGTTGATTGATTGCTAACTGGGCAAAGAGGCACTTTTCAAGTGCTGCTTCTTTAGCAGGGGAGAGTAACTGTCCCTATTCACCACTTTTCAGTGTCTTTTCTAATGGCTGTTTGCTAGTATTTCTTTTCCGATAGGGAATTGTTTAGTTATCCATCTTGGAAGTTTTTGTAACCACCTCATAAGCTTTTTTATTGGGGGAAAAAAAAAACTTGTATACTTGCGGCATACAAGTACTCTTATGGCTCGGACTTATGGACCTTTAATAACGCTGAGATTAGCATCCCACAGCATAAAAGGCCCTGCAACGGTGCAAAAATCACTCTGCTGCCAGGCCATTTGACACTGCTGCCAAGGCAGCTGCAGCAGTGGACCCCACCACTATGGTCCCCAGACTGCACCAGGGCAGGAAAGCTTGGACAGGGGGTGGTTCATTGACAAGGAATGAGAGGGTAGGGAGAGTAACTGGGTGGGGTGGGGGTAAGGAACCGGGTAATATGCTGAGGGCAGGAGGGAGTGAATCTGGTGGCAGCAACTTTCATCAGATTCTGTCCCCCATTTTGCAACCCAACATGCCCCTCGGCTACACTAATCTCAGCAAACAGTGGCATTGAAAAAGCAGGAGCCAGCGGGCAATGATGCTGAAGGAAGTTGAGAAAAAGTTAACACAATTTGACCATTTCTTGGGGGAAAATCACTATCTTTTCAAAATGGCTACTTTTTACATGAAAAAGTAGAATATTTCACACAGTACTGAACATTTTCGTATTCAGTATATAAAATGTCGACTCAGGCCCTTGCAGACATCACGCGGCATGAAGTTGACCTGAATTATCTCCCCTTGCCCGTATTTCCTAGTTAAAGGGATTTTGTCAGCATTGCCATTATAAGCAGCTGGGAAAATCCAAATCTCTCATCACTTCATTTATTGATGCTGACCTAACCATGTGGCAATGGGCAAAAATTGCAGAGAAGGCCCTTTAACTAAGTCACACCGTCAGCAAACCATCTTCTCTTATGTATGTTCTGTGACATCAAACATCCCGGTGGATCTCATCAAGCAAACGCCATGCAAATCTGTGCATACTACTAACTGACCCTTTTACTCTCAGCATTAAATGTACTCCATGGATAAAAAACCATTTGAAGAGTCAGTAACTAGTTACAGAAAACTTCTAAAATCCATCTGGCCCTTAATCCCATCCTATCCCCCACAAACTATAGTGCCGCTGACAGAGTGTGTGCCACATGTTATGGGGATGATAACGAGATGGCCCAGGAGAGGCTAGGTGGCGTATATTGGATTTTGGTGGTGTATATTGGACAATAAATCAGAGTCCTTTAATTGGTCCACAAGACCCTTAGGTTAAAGAATCAATTTGTGACCCAGAGAACTAGGGCAGGCTCAGGCTGGGAAGGGGGGGATAGAATTTCAGCATGTGCTACTGCCACTGAGACCCTCCCACCCCCAACCAGCCCACTTCCCACCCCACTTTACCCATGATCCTCCCCCAAACTGTCCACACCGCTGACCTACCTGCTCCATTAGTGGTTTGGCAACCAGTGGCTGCCAGCATGAGGTTTCCCAGCTCCCATGTTGTCTACCCACTGTTTGAGTGGCTTATGTAATGGTGTGCCCAGCCTTATGCTGACAGATCATGATATCAGTCAGTTACTGTTCAGATTGAGCTGTAACTCTGGTTCCTGGTTCCTGCTGACAGATGCAAGAAGCACATTGGAGAAGGAGTTTGGAGGGACAAAGACAGTTACAAGCCGCTCTCCAATTCTCCTATGCTCCAACTGCCATTCTGCTGTAGAATATTTGGGCCAGATCAGATCTCTTTGGAAATAACCCTGAACTGGAAAAGGCTGTGAAAGCTACCTGATGTTAGTCTGTCACAGGCTGGGGATTCGTCAGCCAGCAATTGTTGATGTTTCTTGTAGCTTCTGGCTCCTGGTGACAGACATAAGAGTCCTTGGGGGATGCAAAGCTATTTTACAAACTTTTCCAAATCCTGAAGCATTCTGTCTGCCACTATGATAGAATTTTTTGCAGTAATCTCATACTTATGAAAATCCCTGCCATCGGAGATGCAACAGATTTGATACCCTGGTCCATTCAAACATGCAGACTTTCAATTAAGTATGCTAGTTTGGCTGTGATGGTGTATTTTAATCTCCCTAGCTGGATTATTTTAACAACAACATCAACCACGACAATAAATCGAGTTCTCTAGTCGTATTCTAGCACTGAACTAGAATTCATAAATTGGTAAAACATTGTGGAGTTCAGTAAAACCTCCAAAAGTAAGGAGTACAAGCATTGCTAGTTCTTATACTGCAAAATGGCAATTAGGCATATGCTGCAAACGCACGTTTCTGCAACACCATTAACCTACTCATAACATGGAAAAGTCAGTACGAATCTGGAAGCATGTAAAATGTGTTCCTTAAACGACTGCGATTATGTACTCCAAGAACAATGCAAGCCTTTGCTCGCCCTCTTTTTATGAGGCTGAACGCTGTGTCTGTAATGGTTGTGTGTCTTTGAAATGGCCGTGTACATTCGAAATCAACACAGCACTCATAGACACAACAATATAATTGTTTGAGTTCTTTGCTATCATATGGGGAAATGTTCAAAGCCAATTGCAATTATGTCTATTTCAACCTAGAGATGAGTTCCCCCTTCCCCAGACTAGATCTGGAGTTTGAGACGCTACACAAACTTCCCTAAGAATATAAGAGGATGCTTCAAAGAATTTGTGGTGGCTAAGGGAGAGCTTCCATTTCCCAATGAGAAAGATGCTGCCAAGTTCTTCTACTTGGGTGGGGGCTAGCCAAATTGCTTGAAAGGTGAAAGGGCAATAATGTCACAGCCAATGGAAGCTGCGTGGTTAGGTGTGCCATTTTAATGATTTAGGCTTAAATAAGGGCGGAGCTAAAATGACACACCCCATTTGATGTTCTTTTCATGAGAATTGACATGTCCTGTGTTTTCAGCAATGTTGAACATCTGCACTGAGCACCTCTGCATTGTTTCAATGTGCTTCTGCTTCTTGCCACTATTTCCATTCTTACAGTTTGTCTTTCATATTATTGTGTCTTTCATATTTGTAGGAGGGCACAGCTTGCACAGAAGCATCCTCTTTTAATAGTCTAGTCTTAACCAACTTCCCCCCATGGTGATGAATTTCTGCCAGTGGGCCTGCAGCAGTGGACAGTACACCATGGTGATGCATCCTGTGAGTGGAATTTAAGCTGCTGGAGGTCTCCTTGGTGTAAAGAGACATTCATCCCTTTGCCCCAGGGTAAACCCCCGCAGCCACAATGGCTGGTGCAAGTCCTCATTGCCCTGTGTAAGGAAATCAGTCCCTGGAAGCAGGATAGGATATGGCTCATATCAGCATTGCTGATCCCGCTACCTACCTGGGCCTGATCCTCCCACCCCCACCTTCATCGCCACCCTCCCCTCCCCTGTTCTGCACCCTCCCTGCCCTCATTCTGCCCTTCCCCCACCTCAGTGCTGTCCAATGGGAATATGTGCTGTAGCATGCATCACTCCTTGTTCTGGCATTGGCAAGATGCCTCTGTCCTTCCCGTCGGTGGGCCTGGAACCTGTGGTGTTGCAACATGCTTTATAGCATATGTGCAACAGTCTGTGCCTGTGGAGCACATGCTCCGCCATTGCAGAAGGGGGAAAGGATTGTGCTACAAGTTGCATTTAAGTTCAGTCCCTGATGAAGAGCTATTTGTCTCAAAATGCAAATTGGGACTCCAGCTGTGTTTTTTTTTATTGCATTTTGTCCTTCAGAGCTGCTGCTGCTTTTGCTTTCTGCCTTGCAATGCTGCCCTTTTGTCATTTGTCACATGTACATTTACTCAGTCAATATGGTAGCAGTCAAAGTCACACATTTCATTCTATCAGTATTGTATTGCCTCCTTGAGCATCCTTTATGATGAAGGGTTAGAAATGTTAAAAACAAATGAACCCCCAATGACTACCAAAAGATGCAACTGTAGCATCTTTACTCATACTGTAGCATGTCTTCTTTCAGTGTTTCTTTAGAGGCTGCTGAGCCCTTAATGATTTTTACCTGATCACAAAATCAGGATACAAACAGGATTCCATTAATTCCCAAATAAATCTTAAGCTCTTTGTCATTTTTTTTCTAAATGTTTAGGTATTGCCCCCCATCTCTCTCTCTCTCTCTCTCTCTCTCTCTCTCTCTCTCTGTGTGTGTGTGTGTGTGTGTGTGTGTGTGTTTTGTTTACATTGCTTAAAGGCTGTAGTAAAAAATCTGTTTTCATATGTTGCCGACACCTACTGTAGAAATATTTTCTGCAAGACTGAGTAGCCTTGCAGGGGAAACAGCATTGATCTTGAAGTTAAAAGGAAAAAAAAAAACCTGATCCCCATAGAGCCTCAGTATGTGAATTTTCCCTAATCTTTTCATGCTTCCCAAGTAATTTGCATCTTTAATGCTTACTGTGAAATTGGTCTTTGCTGCAATGGACTGGGTCGTCTGACAATAAGCATAGTCCCCAAAGACTGCCAGGACTGAATGCACCATAAGTGCCATAATAGTCTCTGCATTGAGTTCTACAAAAAGATATGCAACACTCCTGGATTAAATATGGAACAGCTCAAAGCTAAGCTAGTATGGAAATTTCATGGATGCAGATGCCAGGACTTTAACTAGGCTTTATTGATCATTTGGGAAACAATCAAGCTAAAGTGAAGCATTCTTAGGTCTCCATGGTTGCAGTGGAAGAGATTTAAGAGCAATCGCTTGACTCTCCCTGTGAACTCTGTAGCATTTGGTACTTAAATTTAGGTTGGTTGAGCTCTCCACAGTCACATTACTGCATTTGCTTTTGTTTACCTTCTTATTTTTTGTCTCTCCCCTTCCCCTTCTCACTCTCTTCCCTGTGTTGAAATCTGTAAACTCTCAAGGTGTCAGCAACCTTCTCTTTGGGTTGGGAAAAAACTCTGGAGGATCAATAATGCTGCCCTAGACAAATGGGGAACTTCTAACACACACACCTATTTCTTCTCTGAGCATGAACTCAGTGCATAATCAACCCTAAATATTTCTAAATGAGTGCCCTCTTTTCTTTTCCAAGTGATTTCCCACTCAGTGTCATTCAGGGCACATTTGCACATCTCTGGTGCATGATGTCATTCACACAGTATCATAGCTAGAGTGGGGGCAAAATGGTAAGTATTGTAGGCACCACAATGCACTATAGAAGTGGCCCCTCCCACTTGCCATCATAGCCATTCCAGGCAGCACTGGCAATGCGCAGGTACTTGCCAAACTAAACAGTGTCTCCTGTGCATTGCCATCACTGCCCAGAATAGCAGAGCTGCTTATAAGGCACATTACAGCACCTATAGTACTTACTGTTTTGATGCCACCCCAGCTACACTACTGCATTCACACTTTGCCAACTCTTATTGGCTTTTCACAATCTCTGTCCGACTATTGCACATTTACTTTTGGTGCTTTGTTTTGGCTACCTCGTGCTCTCTCCACAGTTATGGGACTGCATTTATATATGTTCATCTTATCATTCTTGCCTCTCCCCTTGCTCTCCTCCCTCACCTGCCTGGTTTGTCTCCATTGTTGAAATTAGACTATCAGCTCTTGAAATGTCGTGTTGCTAAGGGGGTGATGGTCAATCTTTTCCCAATTCTGAAAGCTTTATCCCATTCACAGGTCGGACTCCAGATTGTGGGAGATTGCTATTCATCACTGAAGATTCTGTTTTAGTTGAACCTTCCTTCACAGGGTAATTCTCTTATTCCTGGGCAACTTGGATGATTCATTATCCAGCTAACCTACTCCAATGCAATAAGAGATGTTTGCTTGCAAAAATTCAGGGTGCTATCTTTAACAGCACTGATAAATGAATTCTGAAAGATGTTAATTTGCCTCTGGATTTAAACTTTCTGAGTCTACCTCTCAGTAGTGCTATGGGCTTCTGGCAAATATTTTGATTTTATATAAGGAATTGAAGCACCAACAAATGTATAGAGGTCAATAAGTATAGCCTGTTTGGGGTGCTGGCAAATAATTACTACTTTTGTGATTCTAATTTTTGAAGAAGAACAAATACAAAACAGAACCATTTGGAGGTGCAATGTAAGGAATTTAGTTTTAAAAAATTTTAGCTCTCTCTGAATATCTTGTTGGCATCCTTCAGTCTCGGAAGACTATGGTGTCACACTCTGATTGGTGGTTCTGGAACAGTGTCCTCTCCAGTGCGCGAAGTCTGGGTAAAATAGGTATGGAGGATAGGCTGTTACCCATGCAGCAAATCCCCCCTCTCCATGTCGCTGAAATGGTCCAATGGAAAGGCAGAGGCCAATATGGTTGGTTCCAGCGGCGTCGCAGGAGTTGCCAGAACGTGACTGTGTTCAGCCATGAACTGCCTCAGGGACTCCGGCTCCAGATTTTGCCTGGAGGTTGACTCCTGAAGCCTTTTCCATAACTGGATGTAGCCACAAGGCAGTGGAGGTTTGGGATCAGAGTTTTCCTTCTCTCAGATGAGCTGCCTTCCCAGGCTGACGAGTCCCATCTACCCAGTGGCTGTTTAGTCGCCTCTTACGACAAGTACAGCCAAACTGAGGGCCTATTCTTATCCCCTGATATCTCTGAATATAGGTGTAAATAAACAGTAAATAGCTACAAGTTCTAGTGTAGAACTTGGAATTATATAAGAAAATAAGTTTTAGTGGAGATGGACTGATGTGGGAATGTTGGTCAAGTAGCTGTCGCTACGGAAAATCACACCAGTATCTTGGGCAGTCTATAAATAAAACATTATTCTACTGGCAGCAAAATGCCATGAAAGCTTTGGGAATCAGAGTCACTCAGAACCTTACATTGCATTTAAATGCCTCTTTGACATTAACCAGCCGGCCTCTGAAAATTCTCAGAACTGTTAGATGCAAGACTTCATTGTAACCAGCCCCAAATCTGCCAGCCGATTTTAATACTTCTAACCCAAGGGAACCAATCATTGTGAATTCTGAAATATGGAGGCAAGCTCTTTGGCTCTGGGGGAAGTAAATGTTATTTTAAAATGTTTTAATATGTTCAAGCAAATGGAAAACAAAATTTCCCAGAGAACACAGATTAAGGTTTCATACAAACAAACCATTAGCGGTTGACCTTAGCCCTTTCCACTTGAACTGGTATTAAAATACATGAGATTTTTTTTTTTTTTTTGGCTGCTCAATCTGAGATCAGTTCGTCCTACCAGACATTTTTCTTTTCTATTCTCTTAAAGCTAGCATTCCAATTACCATCTACTGCATTCCGTCCCATGAAAAGAAGCTTACTTTTAATGTAGTTTTTTATTTGGCTTGAGAAAATGGTTTAACTTATTCATATATTCTGCATTGTTAGAAGGGATTTTTGTGGCTGTCTTTTTAAAAGGCCTTCAGGAATGAATCCGATCAATAGTAAAGTCTTTGGACTTTGCATGCTCTCCCCCCCCCCCCCCGGGGCTATATCAGAATCATTTTAATTTTTATGCCAATAGGCACTGGGTGGATTAAGTATTTTGCTTCCTTTTGCTTTCAGGGATGTGCATCTGCTTTACTGAGATTGAGAGAACAGGGAACAAACTGCTGATCCAGCTAGTAGCAGTTTATGATTTATACAAGTAAATTTGTGGTGTTTATTTTTATACAAAGTTGCCACTTTGCATCGTATTTATTTTGCATCTGGTTTTGATGACAATTGCTTTGATCCTATAAGGAAGATCCATACAGGAGTGTTCATACAGCAGTCTTCCTGACACGTAGCCAGTGCAAAAGCCCATCTGGCTGTGCATCCCTACCTGCATGTCAGAGTTTCTCTGGACTTCCTGGAACTCACTGGATGTGGATCTCCATCTAGCGCCACCAGTTACATAATGTGATGAATTAACCATACTTGAACTGGATCAAGGATAACATCTTTAATGCTGATAATGTTTTTGCTTTGAATTTTGAATTATGAAGGTAGGATTTTTGATCAGGATTTGAAAGCATGATATATCAGTGAACTTCTATTGAGACAATTACAGCACAAGCCTGCGAGTGCATACTTAGAAGTAAGGCCCATTAAATTCTTTTTAAAAAAATTTTTTTAAAATATTTTTCAAAAACAAATATAAACACACATAACACAAAAAAAACAAAAACAAAAAACATAACACTTCACTACACACAAACACACAAAAAAAGGTGCAGGAAATCATATATCATCATATATCACTAAAACTAATAAATCATTACATATCTTAATCAATTTCCTCTTCTAAATTTACCTCTTAATATCATTTTTCATTCATCATTCATCTATCATATCATATCAAATTATATATGTAATACAATCATCTAAATCCCCCGATGTGTGCCGAATACTATGGTTAGGCTGGAATCCGGTACCCCAAGTATAGAGATGTCGATGTGGCTAAATGCCTTGCATTATTTCTTGAAGATTCTCTCAAGACAGGGTAATTTTACTCATTTGATCTTTTTGGATCCCTTTATAGGCTCCTGGGAAAAGAGGTGCCTGGACTACTTTAATTTTTGCGATCTTTCCCCTGAGTCTTTAACGATGATGAGCCTGGGAGACGCAAAAGAAATTTTGTGTTAGAGGTTGGTGGATCTTGAAATGAGATATGCGAGAGCCAGACTTTCTACATATGTTTTTCTTGGGGATCAAGCTCTTATGCTTTCTCCTGCCAGATATTTTTATAACATCGTTATTCCAAAATTCAGGATTGCTTTTACTAAAGCCAGGTGCAAAGCACTTCTATCAGCAGTTCTTTTGGGACATTATGCAAGGCGTCCTTATTCAGAGAGACTGTGCCCCTGCCATAATAATGTGGTGGAGACAACTGCCCACATGCAATGTCCAAATTATGATGATTTGCAATCTAAATTTATTTCCCCGATTTTTGGCGCTGTAACGGGGATGCAGGTGGAGGAGCAGCTTGCTTTTCTGCTATCTGATGTAAATCCTAATATATCGCTCAGGGTGGCCCGTTTCTGCCATGCTGCACATTTGATAAGAAAGAAAATCGAGAGTATAAACTGATGATTTTATGATTTTATATATGTGTAAAGGGATGTTGGTTTTAATTTTGGGTATTTTGTTGTGTTGATTTGTGACTAGCTGGTCGGATGACCGTTAATAAAGTATCTATATCATCTAAATGCCCTATCATATATTTCTAAAACTTCATTTTCAACCAAGCATAAAAAGGTTTCCATTGCTCAATTTGTGTTGGTTTTCATTGGTGATCCAAAATTTCTGAAAGTCTGTCCGTTTCCACCACATTCATTATTTTCTCTTTCTCTTCTTCCTCACTCTCCATGGAACATGTCTCAAAATTTTGACTTTCTAATCATCCGCTATCCATTCCTTTTCCTCTGAGGCCTTCAGTAATTTATCTCTGTAAAAGGTTCTGATGAATTTCACATAAATTTCTCTTGGTAATTCGTGTTTTCTCAGATAAAAAGTGCTCACGCTTCTCACTGGATTCAGTTCTGTAGATATCTCCTCCATTGGTATATCAATCCATTCTAATATTAATCTGTCGCAACGTATCTTCTCCTTTCTCTTCTGGTATGTTTTGTATCCTCACCACTCAAGCTGCACTATCCATCTGAATTTCCATTAACGTTGTCTCTGTGTCATGCTGATTTTCTTCTGTCTCTGATATTTTATCTTGATATAAGTTCATCTAATTTTTTAGTTAAAGCATCTATGCTGGCTTGAGTCTATAGAGATTGGTTTATCTGTTGCTGTACCATTCCCAACAGTTTTTCCATATTATCTTGCAGTCTGTTTCCAGCTTGCTGGCAAGCTTTGGACTTTTGCTGTTTTAGCCGCCATTTTCATTCTTCCTTCCTGTAGAGCTCAAATATCTTTTGCTTGCAATGTTCTTTACGACCACTAGATGTCCCCAGTGTGTTATCTTCCTTGCTCCACTTATAAACACAAATCCAGTTCTTGCAAATGTCTTTTTAAATTCACTAGATGTTACTGGCGCACTGTTCTTGTTTTATTTTTGTTTCTCTTATCTACTGTGTTTATACTTGTAACCTTGGCAGCCACATTCCTCAATCCTCAAGAATGTCAAAACATCCAGCGGCAAACCAAGGTAATAAACACTCCAATACACAAACTTTATCCAAGGACAGTTAATTTATAATCCACCGAAATTAAAAATTGTAAAGTTGTAATTATATTTTCAGATAAACAGCTGGGGGGAACCTCCCCCCTCCTCTTCTTCTCACAGCAAAAAAACAACAATAACAAAAAAAAACACCAAATCAGGCAACCAAATTATTCACTCCATACCAGGCACACACAAACGGAATAACACCTACTTGTCTTTCAATGTCTTTCCCTGCTGGGGCCGTCAGCTTGATTCAGCATGAATTCTTCACCATTGCTGCCAAGATGATGGAAGCTCCTGGGAAAGCCCCCTTGGCCGGGCTTTATCTCCTCAGGGATCAACCATCACACGGAGGAGTTTGTCTCTCCTGACAAACAATCCTTGGGTCGCCTCAGATCCACAGTTTTGGGAGAAAAACAGAGTCCCTTTCAAGAGCTGGAGAAAGGCACATCTGCTCAGCTGCTGGCTGTCCCCTCCCCCCAGAGCCATTAAATTCAATGGAATCTACCAATAGGGAAATGTGTACAGGCAGGGCCGCTGTGAGCTGACATTGGACCTGCGGCAAGCCTGATTGCTCCCCCTTCCTAAATTTTCCTATAAACCACTGTTTTATTGTATCACTGTGATTTGAATTCTTGTTGGCCATTGGGTGAATTAACAGGAAATCCTGAAATCAGTGTCTAGAAATAAATAGGGTTTCAGAGAGTATCAGTAACAATTTGCAGGAAAACCATTTTATTTATGCTGCAAATCCCTGGCATTTGCTGTCATCTTCAGTAGCAGAGGTGGAAATATGGAGGCCTTGTAGAGTGACTGCCAGTGAGAACAGAAAACACTGGGCTGCAGGGACCAGGACCAGGACCAGGAACCATTTCTCTAATGGTTTCATATGTTCACTTCTTGAAAGCCACTTGAAGGTAAGTGTGGTAACAATGCTCTAAATCAGGAGTGTCCAAACACTTTGGCAGGAGGCATCTCTCTGACACTGTGTTGGGGACCAGGAAAAAAATAATTAAATCTACATTTAAAATTTGAATAAATTTACATAAATGAATTTATTAGAGATGGAATATATATGAATGAATGGAGGTCTTGCAGTAGCTCAAAGCCTATTAAAGGCCTTGCACAAAGCAAGGCCAGTCTTCCCTTTTCTGCCACTGCTGCATCACAGATGTGAAACAGCAAGTAGTGAAGGGAGCTGTCGTCCCACAGCTCAGGTGAGATGTCGAACAGTCGTCCTCATGCTGAGAGCAGTTGCGTCCGGCCAGCATGGGCTCCAGCAAGTCTCTGGAGGGCCAGAGGCTCATTGGAGACTGGGGGCTCCCCGAGGGCCTGATTGGGAGCCCCTGAGGGCCACAAGTGGCCCCCGGGCCAGGGTTTGGGCACCCCTGCTCTAAATCAAGTAAATAAACTGAGTAAATAACCCCACAGCTCAGTGGATTTGAACTCATTTGCCCTAGTTCCAGGCCCAATACCTCAATGAATCTTCAAGAAATTAATCTGTATTTCTGCCTCTTCCATTAATGTAACACCCAACAAGGCACTCATTTCAACAACATCCAACAAGTTTCAGTAACGAGTGGCGCAATCCTCACCTTGGCCAGCCCATCACATGCAGCAGTGCTCGCGCAGGCTCCACTGCATGCTATCAGGGGCCATAGAGATGTCACTGGCACGACAGAGAGGTAAGTAAAATAATTTTTTATTTACTTGTTCTTCTGCGCCATGTTCTCTGAGGGGCCTGCACAGATCTACACCAACCCTTTGGCTGGTACAAGTCCAAGTGGGCCCAAGGCCATATCAAGGCCAGAAAAGGAGCATGGCTTATTGGTGGCAGCAGATATCTGCCCTCTGCACTCCCCAACATGCCTTCAGTTAGCCCCAATCCTCCACCTTTCCACCCTGATCCTCCCACAACCTGCCCATAGCCCAGCTCTGCTACCAAGCTACTGTACTGGCAGGGATGATGGCCGCACTGTCACTGCAGCTGCCATGCCAGCATCAGGGACCTTCCATCAATGGAATGTGAGTTCCATCAGCGGAATGCCCTGCTACGATTAGGCTGAAGTTTTATTAGGGAACAGTTTTGAGAAAGTAGAAGGGGAGGAGAGGGCAAGGGCCCAGTTCCCCTTCCATACCGCAAATGATCTGTTAACACAGCCTTCCACTGTTACTGCCACCATGATACTCATTTGCTTCTGTCAGGCCCCCTCCCAGATGCCCTGACCCTTGACTTACCCTGGAGCAGGCACCCCATGCCCAGGGTGAGGAGGCTTCGCTGCCCTTGAAGGGGGCAAAGCAGGTTGGCTCACCCCAACCAGCCAGAAGGAGCTGGCAGGGCAAACAAGGAACATTGCAGGAAACAAGCCAGGGACAGGAAAGGCCTTTTCTGCCCCACCTGGAGGAAGGGGAGGGGCCAAAGGGGGCAGGCTTGCTCCATAAAACAGGGAGGCCAGGGATTAGAGGCAGGCAGTGTGAAGCAGGGAGCTATGAGGTGAAGGTCTCCTGCTCCGAGGCCAGGTTTGGTAGCTCTGCTAGGGAGGAGGACAAGGGTGCTGGAACCCCCTCCCCCCCTTTAGCCTATCTGAGGCCTCCCTGGGGGTGGAACAAGCCTGCTCCAGGCCCCTCCAGGGCAGGGACCCTACAGCTTCTCATTTGTCATTTGGGAGAATCAGGCATTACCCCATAGACACCGGTTTTGAGCCAGGGGCACCAGCTGTAGATCTATACAGTCAGATCTTAACAGTCTCAGCAAAAGAATCAACAGTATCTTAACAGGCTCAGCAAAATCTACAGTGATGTGGATATTCTGGGAATTGATCCAAGGCTCTTCCTTGCTTTAAGAAAAAAAAAATGCAGAAGCAGAGGGTATCACTGTAGAAACCTTGTCACTCTCCCTTAACGGCCCTGGAGCCCTCAGAACTCTAGGGTCACTGTTGGTGTGCTTCAGAAAACTAATGACTAATTAAAACCAGACATCATTTTACTGTTGATTTTCATAACCTAATTGTGCACTTCACCATTGCTGTGGGCAACATGATTAATAGAAGATGTTAGAGCAATCAAGCTGAAAGAAAGCGATAATGGCATACACTGGGACACTCTTGCTTTCTGTCTTTCTATTTCCAATTGTGTTACGAAAAAGCTGCTCTGTCAAACTGAAGTGACCCAGGCAGGCCAGCTATATCTCAATTGCTAGTATTGTTTAGAGCAATTTAATGGCGCCATTGGTATCAGTTCTGTTCCCTCATAAACATGCATTCCTCATGTCCTTCTTGGCAGCTTCTCAGGAAAAAATGCTTTGCAGAAAGAGATTGATCAAGAGCTTAGGAACACAGGGCATGGGCCATGAACCTCATGGGCTGAGACTGGGACTTGATGTCGTGGGCTACCTAGGACTGTGGCTGCTTATGCCTCAGAATCCTCTTCACGCACAGAAAAGAACAGGGGTCTGCAACATGGAACGCCCCAATCCTTTCTGTGCCTGAAGGGTATTCTGAGACATCAACACCACAGCATTAGGTACTAGGCCAAGCCCAGTCTCAGCCTTTGGTTCCTAGTTCATGCCCTGAGTAGAGTTACATGAACTTCTCTACATTCAATTTGTATAGCTGCTATTCAAGTCGGGCATGGAGAAGTTCATGCAATTCTACTCAGGGCAAGAACTAGGAACCTCATAGGCCAATGGTAAAGTGTGGTCCAACTAATGATTGCCTCTCATTTGTTCTTATGGTAATCATATCTAGTCTTCCAGTATTTGTATCTGTCCTAATTTATCCTATATTCCTGGCACTGTAATTGTGTGATGCATGCATGAGATTGCACAGCCACTTTCTGGTTCAGGGGAGGCTGTGCAGTCCAGCTTCCTCAACACTTCAGGATTGGTGTAGAGATGTTCAGGCCATCAACTGACAGGCTGCAGTTTTGAGTGAGGGTGGGAACACTGAAAAGGGGAATAGGTTGTGGTTTGCTGCCTCCTCTGGGTTAGATGCCCGTACTGCAAGGGAGAGTTGTGAGGCTTGGCCAACTGCAGGCTTTAACAAATGTCTGATTAGCTTTAATACAGTGGCCCAATTTATATCCCAGACAACTGGTCTTGGGTGTTCATTAGGGGGGGTCATGGGCAAAACCTGCTCAGCCAGGTAACTGCTAACTCTGGGTCAATAACAGTCAATGGGCCAACCTACCTTTCCTGAACACAGTCAGAACAATTCCTGACTTCAGGACAATTGGCATTCATAGAGCCTCATGTTCTTTGTGTGTTCCTTCCTACTGCCGCTAACTCATCAAGCCAGTTTCCCCAGCCACCTTTAGAGCGTAACCTTTGTTTGCCTGGAACTTGAAAGCCAAAAGTCCTTTCCAGATTCTGTTTACGTTACCTTGAAGCCACCTGAGTGCCATATATTGGCCTGGCTTTATTTTACTGTGAGCCAAAAGCCCCTTCTGCAGTTCATAATTAAATTATCCCACCCAGCCAACACTCAGATCAATCTGTGGACAACCACTTGGGACAATAGCATGAAAACTTTCTTGCTTTTTGTACACCACAAAGCTCTTTCTCAAATATCTCTCTTGCCTTTGTTTTCTTTGAGCCCTTGTAACTGACCCAGCAGATTTGAAATCCGTGTGCTTTTCTGTAGAGAGGCTGGCAGACAGACACAGATTTGGTCCGCTTTCTCTCTCTGGATGTCACCTTGAGTGCCTCATCATTTTTTGCACTTCAGCATCCCTGCTGTTTGCTGTTCACACTGAATGTTAGCCCTGCTCCCCAGAGATTCTCTCCTTGGAAACAGCTCATGCCAGACCTCAGCTTGGAAGCCAGCCTTTTGCCCAAGTCCCCTTCTCTGCATTGAAGTTACATCTTGGAAGACTAAGAGAGACATAGTTGGCCCTTCTTTCTATCCTTCACCCTCAAATTGTTTCGCCTTCATAATGCACTTCACTGACAGCCTGCTTCTCCCCCACTCTTCCGAAAACAGCTTTCACAACCCATTGCTTCTTTGGCTTATTTCAGCCATTTTCAACCATTGTGCCATGGCACACTGGTGTGCCACGGATCGTCCGCACGTGTCCGCAGGAGTTTGGGGGAGGATCATTTGTTAGCAGGGCCTCTGGGGGACACAAGCCTCTGCTGTCAGTGCAGTGTGCTTTGTCAATTGTCAAAAAACTGATGGTGTGCCTTGACAATTTTAGTGCCTTTGATAGCGTGCCATGAGATGAGAAAGGTTATTCACTCAGTTTTCCTGGTTACTTGATTCTGTTTGCCTTATAAGTAAAGTATCAAGGTTTTTATAGTAAGCTTTCTCATTGGTCCCCAGATAGGGTTCCCATTACAATATCATTCTGTCCAACTTCCTTCCTTACCAGGGCCTTCTAGGACTCTCTGCTTCCTAAGCAAGGCCCTCATGAGAGAGCAAGTGGGAAGTCTTCATTCCTAGAGGGTCTCCATTTCTCGAAAGAAGGTTGAAATTGCACCATGGGAGATCTGTCCAGTAAGCATGGATAGAGGGGACTGGCAGATGGGCAGGTGGCTTGTTAACTGATACTTTTTAAAGCAGCAAACTCTGTTAACAGATTGGCAGAGATGCAAGTGACCAGTAGCCCAATCCTGTCCTTCCCCCCTCCCCACTCATGCAGCCGTGCCAGAAAGGAAGTGTGCTGTATCCAGCTGGGGGGGGGGAACTGAGATGCTTTCAGTTCCATGTTATTGTTACTGTTCCCTTACTGGGGTTGTTTTTTTTTTCATAAAATAGTACGAGGTACAAAGGTCCCTTTGATGGTGGCCTTATTTCCTGCATGCCTCTATCAGGCAGCACAAAATGCCTCTGTATGAGAATCAGGTGAGGCTGATTAAATTGGGAATCTTTTTGTGAGAGACACTAGAATTAGACTTTTAAATTGCAGGCCAGGATTAAGCTAGGTATGTGGCAGTCCTCTTGGAAGATATTTGAAGTCCAGTTCAGCTGGCAGCTGGCCTAGAGTCATGGCGTTCAATTGCTTCAACAAACCGGCAGGGGAAAGCATGACCTTCACATCTTTGCTTCCATTCCCTTGAAATGAAACATGGTCCCAGTTGCTTGTGGAGGGAGGGGGGAAGGCGGGGGGAAGGCATTGCAAAGCTTCAAGGGATTAACACTGAGACCATTTTTGAGACCAAATCTGTTTACCTGGGAGCTGAGCTAAATTCCACAGAGGTGTAGAAGACACTCTGTTCTGAATTGCTCATTTGTGTAAGCCGTACATGGCACTGTGATCCTTTTCTCTCTGTCAGCTGAGTGAAGGTTTGCACATTGGATTTCTTTGGATAAATTATTTGCTTTTTAAGAAATAAGCTAAATCTACAGTGGTTAGGAGGCTACTCTCCTTTCATCTTTTTATTTATATATGAGGTAAATCAACTTACCTACAGAAGCTTCACACAAACCATTTAGTTCATCTGCAAAAACACCAAGTCAATAGGCTTTGGATTTGGTCGGGGGTGGACTGGATAAGGGGTAGAAAGAAGAGACATTGTGTGTGGAGAGTGACCTAGGCCAGGGGGAACTTACAGCCTTAACTGACTGCGGGCGCAATCCTAACCCGGTATGTCAGTGCTTTCCAGCACTGACCTAAGGGCAGTGCAGCTCTGAGGTAAGGGAACAAACATTCCCTGACTTTGAGGAGGCCTTCGTGAGTGACACCCAACTGCAGGATGCAGCACATGTCCCATTGGCACCGCTATACTGACTGGAAAGCACTGCTGTACTGACTGGAAAGCACTGACATAAGGGGTTAGGATTGCACCCTGCTGGGTTTAAGCCTCTAGGCAGGCTGGGAAGGATATGCAGGCTTTATATCTTAAAAAAAATATAATGCTTGAAGTGAACCTTACAGCATTCTACACACCTTTACGAAGAAATGTCTCAATGTGCTCAGTGAAGTTTGGGGCCCAATCCTATCCCCACCAGTCCATGGCATGCAGCACTGGAGACAGAATATGCTATAGTGGGGGAGCGATAGCCTACCATAGCTATCAAACAACCCAGAACGAAGAGTGATGTAAACAGTGCTAACGGAAGCCACATTATCAGCGGTATTACACCCAAGGGCCAACAAGGATTTGGAACCAGTAGTGCTGTCACCCCCATTGCCACCATATAGTGAGGGATAACACAAGTGAATGGGAGCATTCTTCCCACAGGCTTCTCACAACAGTGCTCTACTCTCCCCGTCTGCTTATTAGGACTTGGCTTTCCTTGTCTGTAACATTGGGATGAGCAAAAACTGTCCTAGTTTCAAGGCAACGCTGACCTTGTAGAAACCTCATTTACTTCCAAGCACATGAAAGTCGAAAGCCCTGAACAGGGAGCAAGGACCAACTTCAAATATTTCAACACACTTTTAAATATTGCCTGCTCCCTGTACTTCGCTCTTTTTTCTTCCTGCATCTCACTTCTTTCTTTACAAGCCGTGATTATTTTTTTTATGAATCAAGAGTTTTGTACTTTTTTTTGACACAGTTATCTTTTTAAATTTCATTCTCCGACAAAGCGAGCATTTGTGCAGAATCTCCTGAGCTTTTTTCCTATAATCTAGCAGAAGATCCCTTTGTTCAGAGAGAAATAATCAAGCATTCCATGCACTCCCCTTTCACGTGTGCATTTGTCTATGTCTTTCCGTTCCTTTGAGGGATAACTTCACACTAGTGGCTTCACTTATCCCTATGAAACTTGCATGCAAATTCCACACAGAGTTCAACAATGTTTTCCTGGGGGTGCATTGTTTCCACAAACAAAATCTTATGAGTATTAAGTTCAATTCTCATTACTGCTTCTGAATATGTGGACAGGCAAACCACTGCCTGCTGAGGCAAAGCCCTGCTCTTGGCCCCCATACCACTCGCACTTCCCCCAGTCATGCACTGGGCTTGCTCCCAGTTCTGAAGGCGGGTGGCCTGGCCTGGTGGGTTTGCATGGGCCCCCAAACATTGCTGGGCCTGAATAAACCAAGCCTTGATACCATCTGTGGAACACACACAGACACACGGGGGGGGGGCAGCCCAGTCCTATCCTGCACTGGAACAGGAACTTGCATTGCTTCCTCCGAGCGCCTTGCGTCAGCCTGGCTGTGCCAACGCAAGGCTCTGGGGTAGGCAGGGGGGCAGGCAGGAGGGAGGTGTTCCTGGGCGGGGAGAGGGTGGGCAATGAGCGGCCCCGGGGGCAGGTGGACAGGGAGTGGGAGGTGGGGCTGGGATCCTGCAGTTATGCCAGATCCCAGCCCCCATTCCTGGGGAGAACGGAGCAGCTCCAAGATGCTTCGCTCTCGTCAGACTTGCACCACCTCAAGAGGTGGTGCAAGTTCGAGGAGACCCATAGGGGCCAGCGGTCCTTAGCTGGAGGTAAGGAGAAATGTTTAACCTTGCCTCTGGCTGAGCTGCTTTTGGCCCCTATCCTGTGCTGGATAAAGCACAAACCTCTTGGCTTGCCTGTTCCAGCGCAGGATAGGATTGCGCCTTGTATGAATTGGCAACATGTCTACGGGCAGTTGATTCCAATATGAATTAAATGATGCTTGTGTCTAGAACACTCCACACAATCAGAAACGCCATCCTAGCAATTCCTAGCTTTGTAAATGTCGCATATGCCTGTGATGCTAGGATATAATTCAGCAGCTCCCTTCCCTTCAATTGATGCCAAAGGGGCTCCAGGCTTGACTTTATAAGGAATGTCTGGACTTGTTGATGTAGAAGGCTGAAATTGGGCATTCTAAAAGAGAGACGTTTAATATACCTATGTTGAAAGTGTTGGCCTGATTTTCATTCCCAGAAACCAAACTAGAATGAAATCTGGGAAGAGGCTCCTTATGCAGTCAATAAGAATAAGAATAATTTGAAAATGCTGCATTTTCTGAACTGGAAAAGAACCTGGCTCTGGGTTCTTACTAAGCATTCTAAAAATAAAAAAGAGGTGAGATCAGATGGTGCGGTAGGCAGGGGAGCACTGTGTTATGGCTTGATTAACTCATAATTATATGTTGCAGACAAAACCTCCGATTGCAGATTTAAAAATAGATTTAATTTTAGAAAATAAAAATTAATCTCAGAAGAACTACCAAAAAAGACCGATCACCTTGCAATCAGTGTTGCAAATACTGGCATTTGAGAAGTCTAAATAAATAGGAAATAATTAAATTCTTCCAGAATTTTTCATTCTGATACTAGTTATAACAGGCATTTCAGTATGCAGTCTCACCGAAAGTATTCCAAAAGCTCTTGTGTATAACGCTGGGGTGGGGAGGCCATGATTATCAGCCACTTGTGGCTTTTAGTATAGGCATTAGAAGTGTCACCACCAGCCCAATCTTATTCTTTCTCCCCTCCACCATCACAAACTGGTGAAAGCTGTATTCATTGATGGGGCAGGCAGGCCAGGAGGCTTCAGCAGGAAAAAGTGGATTTTAAATCCCTTTACCCTGCATGAGCCTCCCAACCCACAATGGGTCTCCTCGAACCTGTGCCAGCAAGTTTGCCACTGCAAGTCTAAGGAGGCTGCTGCCAGAGGGGATAAGTTCCAGCGTGGGCTGTCCAGAATGGATCCTATCCAGCCTAGCTGCTTAGTAAAGCTACCAAAGTTAGTAAGTCCAGAGCCTTGTGGCTTGGTCTCTGAGGGAGAGGGAGCCCAGGACCTGTAAGGGCTGGTGTAAGCCCAAAGGGCCTCAGAGTCCCTGAGCTGAGGAACTGGCGTAATCATGGTGGTGGCAGTCCTACCAAGATTCAGTACCCTGTAATTTGGTTTAATTGGCTAAGAAGTGTGCCTTGCGGTCTTAAGGTGCTTAAGGTTGATGCCCCCTCATGGTTGCAAGGAATGGAACAACTACAAACTATAGGCCTGACACTTAAGCTGAGATTGGATCCCTAAAGTACCTAGCCTATCTAAGAACTAAATTGGCAATGTTAAGTCCTGGACTACTGCGGGTTGGGACAGTGGGATCCGGGCAGAACAACTACCCATTCTGAGTTGGGTGCCTGGATTGAGGGCCTGATCCTGTACAACAAGATTAAAATATTATAATAAATAACCCCAAAACTGTTTCTCTGTAAATATGTGTAATGTGAAACCACCTCAAGACAATTGTATAAAGGTTATGGCCCAATCCTACCGCGCCCCCCCCCCAACTTGGTCAGGTGGAGCACTTGCTCCATCAGTATGTGTTCTTGCAAAAGTGCCATAAAGCGCTTGGCGACAGCAATGGAATCCTCTTGCTGCCTCTGGTGGCCACACAGAAGTCAGCTGGAGCACATGAGTTCAGCACAGGGGCAGGGGGAGGCTGGTGATGTGGTGTGAGATGGGCAGACCAGGCCTGGAAGGGGGCTAGAACAGTGGTGCCAGCACATGCCGTATCTTACCCCCCCTTCCTATGCCTGATCTGCTGACGTGGATCGACACAGACTTGTGTCAGCTTTAGAACTGGTCCAGGTACAAGCTGACACATTTGCAGCTGCTGGGGCTTACCCTGGGACAAGGGGACAAGTTTTCCTCATGGGGTGCACTGTTGCAGGAGTCTAGTTAGGATTGGGCTGCCCATAGCCTACAGTAAGGTCTATCAAAGTGTGCTTCAGAATGCCTTTTAATGCTCGAAGGTTTTCAGAATGCTAAAGAAGGATGGGCTTCACATCCAGGTTTCTCCCTTTGCCTTTTTCTTGTGCCCCATTTTCTTTGCTCCAACCTTAGAAATAAAAGCGCGTGCTGGCAGCCGTTTCCCAAAACGGCCTGTTTCATTCATATTAAATATTTGCTTCCTCGTGCCGCTGCCCTCATCAAGAATGATGATTTGCTGAAGCTCAGTCAGGAAAGTTGTTGCTCATTTGCTATCAGTTGATGCAGCTTCGCTTCTAATTTTCACATCACACCACTGTAGTCTCTTCTGAAATCTTTCAAGCCGCCCATGACTGCCTTTGAACTCCATCTTGCCCACAGTCTCATCTCCGTCTTCCAGTGCCGCCGCCTTCTTGAGGTCCCCAAAAAGTGTTCGGCCTTTCTCTTGAATTAACATGGCAGACAAAGGAATATTGCAATTTCTGTGCAAGTCTATCCACCACCCTAAAAGGTTTTCATGTCTCCCACACGTAACTTTTGTATGCTTATCACCAACAACCATATTCTGAGCTCTTGCTTTAATTTGTGCTCCTGATACGTAGATCATGTTCACTGTAGATTTTTGATAAAGCAAGAGATGGCTTTTTGTCACCACGTTCAATGCGATTTAGCACCTCAAGATTTACTTCCAAATGATAAGCAACTCTCTTATGTTTCACTTGTTTTTTCCATTTTTCCCATGAGTTTTTTTTTATCTTCTTCTGTTGTTTAGGATCCATATAAACAATAATTTGCACAAAAACAGATGAGAGAGCATGTGCTGTGAAATCCAGCAGGAAACTGAGCATGGGCATGCATGTATCAGGCAGTATGTCTCACACAGCTGCATCCCAGATCATATAACCAAAGTTTTGGTATCAATAAAGAAATTTGCTCTTAATATTTGCAGTATATGTAAGTGTAAACCCATATACTGAATGTATGGATAGCAAGGAAAAAGTGGAGGTGGGTGAATTGGGCCTGGAAGGGGGCTGGGTTCAGTAATGAATGCAGACTGAATCCTGAGCTCCTTCCCAGGTCTGATCTCCCTGCATGTATCAATGCAGACTTGCACCAGCAATATTGCTGGTGCAGGAACTGACCCACTGTGGCTGCTAGGGCTTGTCTCAGGGCAAGGGGACAAATTGCAGCTTAACACAGGGAGACCTCCAACAGCCAAAAATCCCCCACGGGATGCAGCAGAAGCTGTACCAGCATGGGGATTCAGGTAAGATTGGGCTCTAGGTTTCTCTGGCATCCCTCAAAAGTTGCACATGGATTTTTGCACGGAAGAAAAGGGTTTGGAATATACAACCATCTACGTGGACTTTGAATCATAAATTGCCAATAGAGCAGTAGTTCTCACACATTTAGCAACGGGACCCACATTTAAGAACGAAAATCTGTCAAGACCCGCCAGAAGTGATGTCATAACTGGAAGTGACATCATCAAGCAGAACCATTTTTAACAATCCTAGGCTGTAATCCTACCCACACTTACCCAGGAGTAAGTCTCATTTACTGTCATTCTTAAAAGAATATACATAGTAGCTTGTTAAAAGTACAGGTCTGTAGCATTTCCCCAAATGCAGTCACATACTGTGGTAGCATCAAGTCTAATATATTAAAAAGAAAATATTGATGAAAGACTTACCTGAAATTGGCTCGCGACCCACCTAGTGGGTCCTGACCTACAGTTTGAGAAACACTGCAATAGAGTATGAACCCTTGGGAGCGCCTGATCTATAAGAATCTTGATAATGATCAATTTTTCAAGTGCATGCCTTTCCTGTGGGTTTGCAGTGCCTTACACAGCATGGGATTTTCCACTGAGTGTTGAGCAGTTTCTGGCACTGAAGATTCTGCTAAACACGTTCAGTGTTGTTGAAGAAATAGCTGCTTTGATCACATGCTGTGTTCTCAGGTATGGAATTCCATTAGAGTATTACAAATGTGCAGTGCAGCCTCGTAAGCAAATTATCACTACTACACTTGTGGATCAAAACACAGACACACACACAGAACTGAAGCCTTTCTAGCTTGGTGGGTGTCTAAGAATAATCTCTTTAACTCCAGCTGTCAAATCAATGTGAAAAGATGGCATACATTATGATTTGAATTGTAACCATCCCATATGTCCCAGTATACTAAAAATAAACTGACTTTTCTTAAATATGCCATACCACAAATCTGTCACTCGCTAGCTTGATAGTACAAATTAGAGGCAGATGGGGGTTTGATCCATCCAATTAATTTTGTTGTCTTAGCCAACTTCGGGGCAGGGAGAGACTAGAGGAACTCGACCATGTGCTTTTATGCTTGTGATTCATAAGACCTGAAAATTGGAGGACTGTACCTACATCAGAGCTGCAGAGCTTATCAACTGACACGTCTATTTGCTTCACATTTTGACTGAAATCTTTATCTGAATTGTGTGGTTTGGGTACACTGCCAGCAATGAAAGGTTAAGCACATTTAACAGATAGAACGGGGTTATGCTTGTGTTTGGGTGCAAGCATGCAGCAGAAGTGCATTATATAGAGAGATCCCTTGATATAAAGAACTTTATGGAGAGCCATGTGGAAGACACACAGGGCGTGGATTGAGGGAACTGCCAGTTTCCTTTGGACAGTACAGCAAATCACTGAGTCCCTCCCTGTCATTCATTATACACCTGTCATTTGCATTCTCTTGAAACCCTCCTTATGCACCCTAAAAGGTGAACCCTCTATTAGAGATAGAATATTAGGGTGCAATCCTACCCTGTGCTGGAACAGGCAAGCCAAGAGGCTTGCGCTGTATCCAGCATGGGATAAGGGCCGAAAGCGGCTCAGCCAGAGGTGAAACTTTTCCCATTACCTCTGGGTAAGGAACATTGACCCCTATGGGCCTCCTCGGACTTGCGCCACCTCCTGAGGAGAGTGGAGCAGTATGAAGCCGCTCTGAACTCCCTGGGTACGGATCCCAGTCCTGCCTTCCGCTCCCCACCAACCCACCCCTGGGGCCGCCCACTGCTCGTTTCTACCCTGGAACGCCTCCCTCCTATCTCCCTCCCTCTTGCGCCAGCCCAAGTAGTTCTCAGGACTGCGCCCTTAATGGTACAATCCTATATTCAGCTTGTACTGGCAAAGTGTGAGCTACACCGGCACAGGCTGTTGCAAATTTGCTATAAAGCAAATTGCGACAGCATGGGAGTTTGTCACACTGGCAGGAAGGCCTGTGCCGTCCCACTGGTGCCAGTTCAGGCCACAGTGTACACCAAAGCAGGTAAGCTCCTTGCTGGGCAAAGAAGGGGCAGGGCGGGGAGGGGATTAATGGGATGGGGAAGGGTAAAGAGGATGCAGGGAATGGGTAGATCAGGCCTAGGAGGGGGCAGATCGGCAGCAGTGGTGCACACTGTATCCTACTCCCCTTCCTGGGCCAAATTTGCTAGAAAGGATCCACTCGAACACGTACCAGCGATTTAGCAGGCACAGGTCCAAGAAGACCTGTTACCGTGGCTGGGGACTTCCCCACGGCAAGGAGACCTTGAGGAGACCTCCAGGCTGCAGAGATCTCCAGACTGCAGCACAGTGCAAGCCATGCTGGCCCCACTGCATTGAGGCAAGGGAGTTTCAGTAGGATCGGGCTGCCCATATTACTGCAATATTGTAGTGATTTTCAAGGTTTTCGTTACAATTCAACCAAGGAAATGAAATCCTGTCAGACTACTGAGCAACAAAAACAGTTGTCACAAGCCAACATACCTGATATCTCCTTTCTTTCTTTTTTTAAGGACATGATATTTATTAAAGTACCTAAAATAAAGATATATTTTCTTTCCTTGGTATCTATTGTTTCATCAGTACTGAAGAGGAAAGCTGGGAGGGCTTTGATAAATGGACTGCATCAACATCTGTTTTCCATGTTGCTTCTTAAATTGTGCTCTTAGTTGAAATGCTGTTTTGCCGCCTGCAACAATCGTCCTCAGGGAATCACAACAGAGATTTCAGCATCTCCTAAAACAGCAACACTCTGCAGGGGATTAATTATCCTCCTTCCTCAAAAATGGGGAAGACACCACTAAGCAATACCAAGCTATGTTTAATTAATATTGCGACTCTACATATTTCCAAGGAAATGGGGTACTGCGGTAGAATAATTTGTGTGAAGAGGAGACACATGGGGGGTGAAGTTAGAGGCACTGATGAATTACAGGGAGAGCAGCACCCAGCAATAAGGAACGTGGTTGCCTGCCTGCAGAGCATCTCAGTCATGCACATAGCACTTGAGATTTCAGAAGGTGAGTGTGCTAGTTGATTGTGAAGTACAGGTATTGCCTTAGCGGCCACTAGTGGCTCATCAGGTTACTATATATATTTTTAAAAATGTAACATATACTTTGTGCCACACCAAACTGCGTGGGTTGTGTGTATGAGGGATAGTTTGGGTGTGATGGACAGATTATGCCCTGATAAGTGTAGACAAAGATAACATTATGGGGGTTTGGCTGGTCAGAAGCAGCTTTATGGAGCATGGAGCATGAGCATGGAGCAGCTTTATGGAGCATGAGCTTTCAGGGGACTAATATTAGAATATGACTCAAACAGTCTGCTTACTTGTTTCTTACCTGCTCTATCTGCAGATTGTAAATAGACCTGGATTACAAATACACTACAAGTTTCCAGTACACTTTCCATACAAGGATGCTGGCTTTCTATCTTTTGTGTAAGTGTGGAGTGTGAAACAATATGTTTTAGTAGTAGCAATACAGTTTTACACCTGTTATGATGTGCTTCTAGGGATATTCTGTTTCTACAGGTTCCTAGGAAAAGACAAAAGTTAGGTATAAAGAACATCCTCTCTCTCTCTCTCTCTCTCTCCCTCTCTCACTGGCAGTAAGCCCCATTTAACACACAGTAGGGTTTTCTTCTGCATAAACATGCATATCATTATGATGCACACTTAATTCTTACAATATACAGCTAGACCCAGAGGGCTCTGATCACTACATCATACAGACATTTTGCATACCTCCAGAAGATTCTATTTCCCATCACTAGTTGGTAACATTAATCCTTAAAGAGCAGAGAGAGAGAGAGAGAGAGAGAGAGAGAGAGAGAGGTGTTCTGTCTTAAGTCAGCTGCCCGCAAACCAAGTTTTGGGTCTGCAAAAGTATGCTGTTGCTTTGTGGGGACTGATGCTACCTCAGCCTGCTCCTAGGTATTTGTGCTTCCCACACCATGTAGAGGTATAACATAATTATTCACCGATTTTTTTACCTGTGGTTGTATCTAAATGCGATGAGAAGGGTCCTTTAAATTAAAGGGGGAAAGTCCTTTAACAATAGCCTTGTTAATGCGAGAGAGGGCAGCTGGCTGACAATCCATCAATCATTCTCTGTCCAGGTACTTAGAACAACTTCACTCCAAGGCAAGTGACGCCTCCCTTCCTCCTGAGCTCGAGAAAGAATGATAATCACTTTGCATTCTTTCCCAGCACTATGATCTGGGTAAAGGGAGGGACTGCTGCCTCGGAGTGAAGCCTTTCTAAGCACCTGGAGAGAGCCTGATTGTCTGCTTGATGCATTACAAAGATCAGCAAGGCTGTTTTTAAATCACTGAGAAAAAGGACATTGTTTTTTAAATGGATTTGCTTTAATGCAATTTTTGCTATCCATGTGAGTTCTGGGAACGGAACCCTCGCAAATAACAAGATAACCTGTATTTGTAAATAATTAGATACTGCAAAAATGAGACACTCTGGTACTCCGACCTCTCAAGGAGTCTGACCCTGCCACTTCCTACCACTTGGGAGACTGCATAGAGTTGGCAGAACAAAATCCCATATTGGAGCAATTTGAGTCAGTTAATGACAAGTAAAAACAACCTTCTTCCATGCAACAAGAGTTTCTGAAATCACCCAAAGACCTGGTCATATCATTATGGTGATAATGTGTATGTATACAAGCATTTGGCGCATTCAAATATACAATTGCTATATAAATGCCAAATAAAAATATGCCGGCCTGGGCAATGAATGGCATCAGGATCAGCCAACCAGTAAACTTCTGGTCCGTGTGCCGGTATCAGTTGTGGTGAGTGGAAAGGGGGTCAGTGCTGTCCATTTCCAGCTCAGAGATAGCTCTAATCCTAGATAATCAATATACCCTCACCAGGTCTAGCTAGACATCATTCCAAGCCAGGTCTGCCTCTTTTTTGGGAGGGGGGGGGATCTGCATTCTCCTTGTTTTGACAGGTAATTTGACTTCAACCCTGATCACTGACCGACTCCCCTTAGGATGTTGCTTTCTATACCACACCTTCAGCCTTAGACCAAAGGCTTCTGGAGCTCTCTCTAGCCGTGCCATTTCGCTCCTAATTCTGCAGATGATCAAGTCTGGTTCTGCCTTGGTTACTTGTGGCCTAGTGCTGATACATGGAGAGAAGTCTACGAAGGAAAAAGAAGCCTGACCTCAAAAGTTTTCAAGGCACAGAGTGTGTCCTCGCTGACTTCACTAATGCACAGATTTTGTCTTCCAAGTTAAATGCTCATTTGTCGGCTTTAATCAGAATTCATGCAATACAACACAAGTCTTTGAAGAAACTTTTTAAAATGTTAGCCCCAATCCTTCCTCGTGGGTTTCTCCAAACACAGCAAAAGGGGAACTCTGCAGCTGTCAGTGCTATAAATTAACAGTTCAAGGAAATTATTTTTGATTGTCTCCTTACTGTAACTGCTCTCTATAATGACAAGTGTGATGCATTTGAATGGAAACAATTTCCCAAGGTCCATCACCCAGCACTGAACTCAGTTTTAACACCACCTTCTGCATTAAAAAAATCACTGAGGGGTGCTTTGAAATAGGAGGTCTGTAGTCAAAACATGTACAGGTCCAGCCTATTTATACAAGCATTTTTTATACAGGGATTTGACTCAACACGAAAGGCCCCTGCAAATGAGAAGGAATGTGCTGATCCCTGGAGAAGGGGAAAAATGCACCCCTTTAAAATTAGTTTAAAAAACTGAACAGTCCTTTAACAATAGCCTCCTTAATGAGAGAGAGAGAGAGAGAGAGAGGGCAGCTGGCTGACTATCCATCAATCCTTCTCTCTCCAGGCGACCCCTCCCTTCCCCCTGAGCATGTGAAAGAAAGGGGATCACTTTGCATTGGTGAAGGGAGGGGCTGAGTGAAGCACCTTTGTAAGCTCTTGGAGGACGACTGATTGATGGATTGTCTTAGTGACTCTTATCTTACATCACAAAGGTCAGCAAGGTTGTTTTTAAATCACCGGAGCAAAGAAACTTTGTTTTTTAAATGGATTTGCTATAGTGCGTTTTTTGTTTTGAATGCTTGGGATGGAACCCACCCGAATAATGAGTCTCAACCTGTATTTTTGTACTTTTTACACGCACTTGTTGCTTTTTGGCCCTCCAGAGGCCTCCAAGGTAGCTTACAAAGCAACCAATTCATAAATACTACATATTTCTACTACAAACAATACTACATAAAATGGCACATGGAAGCATATGCAAGAACATCCTCTTTATTTCAGCCGTATTGTCATAATGGCCTGGAAAACGGAGACTTTTAAACTAACCTTCTCAATGTCCTAGAATGATGACTGATGGAACTTCCTAGGGAGGGAATTCCACAAGGAAGGTACCACCATGGAAAGCCCTGCTCCTTCTTGCTTGTCACCTTCTCTCTGGTGAACCCAACTATATCAAGGAAGCCCTCATTTGAAGATTTTAATACTTGAGTGAGTTGGTGTTGGAGGAAGCACTTCCTGAGCCTGCCTGGGCCAAGGCTCTTTAGAGTTTCAAAGGGTATTCAGGTTTCAACTGTGCCTGGAAACTGAGTGCTTTTAATATCAATGTGTTCATCTTTCCTCCCGCTCCTTGATAACATTTCTGACAATATTGCAATGGTTTCTCCATCTTTGTTCAGTCCACCAACAGGTCATACGGCTTCTCTCTCTGCAGAAACTCCTTGCCCTTACCGTTAAGGCTCTCGACAACCCTGACTACTTTTCAACCCTGATTTCTCATTATATGCCTCCCTGTGACTGTTGCTCCTCTTCCTCTGCCACTCATAGCAATCAAAACATCCCTTGATCTCTTCAATTCCTGTGTCCTTTCCCTGTGACCTTTCCTACCTTTCCTGTGACCTTCAGTTGCCACCCCTTATACTGGGAGCTCCCTCCCTAAACAGCAACATAGCACCACCGCCCTTCATTCGTTCAATTTGCTCTACAAAACCTACCTTTCACGTGCAGTTTCTGGTTTAGCTCATTGGTTCTTATTCCAAAACAAAACTGAACCTACATAATGACACTCACATAGGAGTTGCAGCTCAGAGTTTGAATGCAGGAGGCCCCAGGACCAATCCCAACTATCTCTATGGATGGCCAGGAAAGACCTATCTGAAACCCTGGAGAGTCACTGCTAGCCAGTTTGGACAACTGATATATATATGGACCAGTGTTCTAATTCAGTATAAGGATCTTGTTGTTTGTTGCCCTTGGCTCTCTCTTCCTTTCTTCTGTTGTCTCCCTCTTGATCACAGTCTGTATTGAAAGCTCCTTGGGGGAAGGACCTGCCTTTCTTGATGTGGTGTTTTGGAAAGTGCCAAGTGGTTGGATAGCTCTACACCTATATATAAGGTGGTTTCCAAAATTCCATCCCGTTCTAGAGTTACACTCTGGTGTGACCAAAGAACACAATTGAGGATACAGTTGGCAAGAGGCTAAATTGCCCCACACTGGATTATCTGGGGCAGGGGGCAGGTTAAGGCTCAAGTGCAGGCCTATACTTTCTCCCACTGGAGTAAATCGTTTCTGTTGGATACAATTAAGAAGGATATAGTTGGGGACAAAACATAATCTTTACCACTGAGCTGGGTGGCAGATCCTGCAGCTGTTGCAGAAACCACTGTGTGCCACATCTTCCAGGAGCCTTCTGCTATCATAATTTTTATATAGGCCTTTTCTCCTTGTATGCCAGCCCATCATAAGAATGGGTATTTTGATAGCAGTGATCATTCTGAGTCAGCCTGGGAGGACAAAAGCCTGACCATAACATTTGCTGTTTTGGTTTTTAAAATGCATTTGGTAAAGCCCATCTGCAGAAATTGTACACATGCCAATTAAAGGCAATGAGAATACACCTTCACCTGCTGGCTACTTATTTCGCTTTGAAAAGAAATAATCCATTTTTTAACTTCCAGCACAGTAACCTGCTCAACGCTGCCTCCCTGCCATATAATAGCAGGGTCACCTGAACTAAAAATGTCCCCAGCTGACAGTTCATTCACACAAAGTTCATAAAACTGATACATGTAAGTATGGGAAGGAGATACTAATCGGTGGTTAAGACACACCTGAAAGGGAATGGAAAGACTGGAGCTGGGGAGAAAAAAGGGATTGTAATTAAACATTTAAGAATCTTAATTGTTCTGCTTCCGTATGCTCAGTTTCCAGCAGCTGAGAACAAAGCCAAGCACAGCTCTGAATGAAACAGCCACCTACAATAAAAGAAAGACCAGCTGTACAACAATCCTATTTAAAATTCCCCTGTTGTCAAAACAGAAGTGGGAGTAGTTTACATGTTTTTAATTCCAGACTCAAAGTTTGTGTGGATACCATTTTAGGACTCTAATGGCTCAATTGTATTCAGATGCTGGGCCCATGTTTCATGAATGCTGGTGTGACATCAGTTGTATCGTGGCAATGCCGCACCGACAGTCCACAGACGCAGGCACAATCAGGGTCAAATGCCAACCTTGTCCTGGCAAAGCAACACTGGTGCAGCCCTTCCCAATAACATGCCCAGCATTCATGGAAACACCAACACAGCCAACTGGCTGTATCCATGGAGCAGTGTCACACATGTCATCGCCATGACATTGGCGCATCATCCGTGTGACATGAAATTCACAAATCATCCAGGTGTCATCGGTGTGATGACCAAGGAGTCAATCAATACATCCCATCAACCCAAATATTGGCAGCCAGGGAAGCACAACCAGGGTGAACTAAGCAGGGGGTGGGGCAGATGAAGGCCCAATGAGCTGCTAGGGACTCAGGTACCCAGGGTTCATGCTGCCTCATCCCACCCATGTTTCTCCCATATAAACATATACATCCAAAAAATACCTTTCCATCAGAGCAGAGCAGAACAAAACAGAGCAAAGCAAAGATAGAAATATATTGCCCCTGGAAGAGGGTGGCCATTTGAAACAAACATCCAATCCTAGGGTGACCAGATACAACAGAGGAAAGTGCCTATACATTTAAACATTGTGTAGAAGTGGGAATTTTGGTACATCTGGAATGGGGGCTTGGGATATGGCAGCAACCACTACCACTGAGAACCACCTCATCTCACCCTGATCTGCCCCTGTCCTGGTCCAAAGCCTGTCCTGAAGTGCCCCTGCCACTAACAGAAACCAGCTGGTGGTTGGTTTGCAAGGTGTCACTGGCAGCATGCAGCCTACTGGTCCTTGCACCACCACCAGCACTCCACAGACTGGCAGAGAGGCTATAATGGCAGCATACCTTGGGGTCTGCAGTTCTACTGCAGAGATAGGATTGGGCCGCTAGTCATCAAAGGCCCCCAGAAGCACACCCAACAATTTGGGAGCCATTGTCCTGTGGAACGATCTTATTTGTTTACCACCTTACTCCTTCCAAAAAGAAAATCAAGGCAGCTTGCACATTAAAAAGAGACAATCTGAAAACAAATAACTTGACAATATAGAATTCTGATGAACTAAAAGCGGAGCAGCAACTATGCAGAAAGGACGAAACACACTGAACTTTCCCACCTGTTTGGCACTTTCCCTTCTGGCACAGACCACAAGTTCAACAAACAATACTTGATGTCACTGTACATTATGAATACTGAATGCATTTTACCAGTTCAGGGACTAGGTTGAGTTCAGAAAGGTGGGATATTCTTTTCATTTTGTAAGGGCAATTTGTGCTCTGAGTTGTTAGGTTTTGTTTTATTTCAGTACAGTGTATGCCCCTCCTCCTTTAAGGTATTCTAATATATAAACCTCCCTGAATTTGGTGGGACTCACTTAAACTTTGTCATTGATGGGCCATTAGGCTGCCTACATGAAAATGCTAAGTGTTTGTACTTCCAACCACAAATACATGCCAGAATGCATATGCAAGGTTAATAGAACAGTAGATGACAACCAGGGATACTTTTGAAGTTCTCTGCATCTAACATGCTCTCTAGGTTTTGGAGTTCCAAATGGCTTGAACTTATGCAATCATATTGCCCAATCCTGATGGGCTGCCCTGTTGGCAGAACTAGCATTCCACCAGTGCTGGCTGCCGTAAGCATGTTCTGGATACAGCAGGGGTGAAGGGAAGGCCTCCTGCATGCCAGAGGGCCCACAGACACCTGTTGGCAAAGGTAAGCCCACTCAACAATTTGGAGAGAGGCAGGGAGGGGTTGAATGTGGCAGGGGAGGGTGGTATAGGGGAGGGGTCGGAGAAAAAATGTGGTGATGGGGCAGGGAGGAGGGTGGATCAGGCTAGGGAGGGGGACATCCAGGACTGGCAGCAGTGGCGCACATCAAACCTCAAGCCCCTTCCCACATCTGATCTGCCTGCACAGAACAAGATGAACTTCCATCAGCAATTGAGAGGTGCAGCTCCTAGTTGCTCCGTAGTGGCTTACCTTGAGGAGACCTCCAGCAGCCAAAAGTCCCCCACAGGAGGCAGGTGAAGCAGTGCCGGCACCACTGCATCACCGTGCATGGATTTAGTTAGAATTGGGATATTAAGCAGTTCACAATATGTGTGAGGCCACTGCGCTCTGGTGTTTCCTTCGTATTAGCTAATGCTAACAGTCCCCAGCACTTTGCGTTTGTTTCTCATTTTTTGGAAGAAGCACTTGAAGAGTCTCCTAAATGAATGCTTGAATATTTCATGCACTCATCTGCCGTTTTAATTATGCCGACATGCTAAAAAAGCTGCCTGTGTCGATGTACATTTTGCAATGCCATTATATAAATGTTTAACGAGCTGCAGTTGCATGTATCTTTCTCTCTGTGTGCGGGGGGACGACGACGACGACAATTGGGTATGGATGGCTTTAAAGGTGGGAAGGTGACTACAGAAATATATACCTGAACCTAAGGTCAGATGGATGAAATGTGCCAGGCTCTGAATTATATAAACTTCCAATAAAAAAGTCAAAGATTTTAAAAGTTAGGCTGCTCAGGTTAGTATGGACTTGCCTCAAAGCCTCTCTTATTCATGTATTTATTTTTAAGATTTATTGACCCACCACTACTACCTTTCAAACAAATGCTGTCTACACTGACATCCCAGTAGACAAAAACTCGGAAAAGGAATGCAGTTCCATCTGACACCATTGCTGTTTCGGGATTCAAATGCTAGACAAGACCTTGGGACATTCTTGCTAAACTTCCTACTTAGCTGTGAAGCTCAGTGGGTGGCCTTGGACAAGTCTAAGAGTGCAATCCCAAGCACTCTATTGGCCGACACAAGTTCTTTGTGCCAGCCAAGGAGTGAGGCAAACATGCGCTGTTAGGCACGCCTGCAACTATTCAGGAGGCATGCTGGCCTCACTGCACCAGAGTAAGCTCCACGTTGGGTGAATTTGCACTGGTGGCAGGCCCTTGGCATGGGGGCCTGGAGAGGATGGGGGGAGGGTAGAACTGGAGTATTCTGGGCAAGGGGAAGGGCAGGCTGTGAGTGGGCCAGTGGGCAGGCCTTTGAGTGGGTTAAGGCCGGGAGAGGGGTTGAATCGGCACTTCAGCTGGATCCTAACCTCCTCTCCCTGGAGGCCCAGCCTAGTGTCAGGCTGCTTGGATCTGCGCCATCTCTTTAGGTGGCGCAGACCCAAGTGGCCCCATTTGGGCCACTGCTGAGTTACCCAGGGTAAGGAGAACCAATTCCCCTTGCTCCAGGTTGCGCAGCAGCCAGCCCCAACACTACACTGGATACGGGGCAGGCCAGGTGGCCTGCCTGTTCCAGCATAGGTTAGTATTGGGCTGTTAACTAATTTACTCTGAGCCTAGCTTATCTCTGCCACTGAAGTCCTGGGCTGTGTTCTCTTCCTCTGGTACATCTATTAAATCTTACCCCATGTCCCGGGAACTTCATATTCTACAGATCTATCTTGTGTGGCTCCTGACAACAGGAACGAAACAAAAGGTGTAATGACATCAAGGGTATGTTATAAAAAGGGAGAACCCTGATTTAGAAACATGAAACCAAGAGTCCAGGCTGCTAGAATGGGTGTGCTCTCTTTGAAATTACTGAATCAATTCAAATTACGACGGAGCTGGGCAGGTGGAATGGACGGTAGTGGTTGCTTCGAGCCAATGAAGAAGGAAACTTGGATGGTATGGATGTTTGGGCTGGGAGGATTTAGAAGAATTTTGTACAGGGAGCAGTGGCATGTGAAAAGGGTGCTTAGATGGTGAGAGCTTAGGAGCTGGGCTGTATGCCTTTGGGTAGGCAGGAAAAGAGAAAGCTGTGGTGCTGGCAGAGGGATTTTGGGAGAAGAATGGAGTGGCACCATGACAGAGGGGTTGAATGGTGAGTGGTGTTTAAGCCATCTGGAGCACCATGGTGAAAAATGGTAGACATGGCCTGTGAGCAGCAACTGAGTGGTGACTCTGGCCCATGAACCTTTTTGAATTTGGCAGTCCTGATTCACAAGAAAAGACATCCAGCAGCCTCTTCAGCCTAGAAAGAGACGCCTGAGGGGGGACATGATTGAGACATACAAAATTATGCAGGGGATGGACAGAGTGGATAGGGAGATGCTCTTTACACTCTCACATAACACCAGAACCAGGGGACATCCACTAAAATTGAGTGTTGGGAGAGTTAGAACAGACAAAAGAAAATATTTCTTTACTCAGCGTGTGGTTGGTCTGTGGAACTCCTTGCCACAGGATGTGGTGATGGCGACTGGCCTGGACGCCTTTAAAAGGGGATTGGACAAGTTTCTGGAGGAAAAATCCATTACAGGGTACAAGCCATGATGTGTATGCGCAACCTCCTGATTTTAGAAATGGGTTATGTCAGAATGCCAGATGCAAGGGAGGGCACCAGGATGCAGGTCTCTTGTTATCTGGTGTGCTCCCTGGGGCATTTGGTGGGCCGCTGTTGGATACAGGAAGCTGGGCTTATGGCCTGATCCAGTGGGGCTGTTCTTATGTTCTTATGTTACCACTTCACTTCAGCACACGGACAGAAAGCATAAGAGCCTACAATTAAGAAGAGAGTCACAAAATAATCATTCTTCCGCAAGTGTCTTCCCAGGCTCCCAATGGCTAAAGCAGAAAATTAACATGGCCCTATTTACTTTCTGTCTTCTATCAGAGCCATCAGTTCAGGGAATTAGGCTGCTTGGCTGCTGCAGGGCCCCCATATAAACCGCTCCGGTCTATTTTCTTGATATCTTTTTTTATTAGATATTCCCTTTCAATGCAAATTGTGTTCCTAATGTTCAAGGGCAGTTTAATGGACTGATTTAGCACACCCTTCCTGACATTAAAACCATCCCTTTAGTTTTCTGGGAGGGAAAGGCAAATAGATATAATTCATAGAAACACAGTGCTATTAAAAGTTAGCTTTACAGCCTAGGTACGTCCTGAAAGTTCCAGCATTAACAAGAAAGGCTCTTAAACTCCTCATTATAGCAGTGGAGGTTTCTGGTTCCAAGTTGATAAGACTGTAATAACTATTAATGGTCTGAGCTTTGTGGTGGTGCCCATGCTTTGCCTGGAAGAGACCCCAGGTTCCATCCCCACCTGGGGATCACACCGCTGCCTTCCCCCTGCCTAAACTCCTTGGGAGTTTGAAAACCACAGGAATAGCTGATAGTATATTCAGAAGTGCCAGTATAGTCCCAGTTCAACTCCCCTGTTTTGGTTCTTGAGTACTCTTTAGTTAACTTTGGGGCACCATTAGCTTCGGCACATTTTCCCTGCATAAAATAGTTTCCCCTCCTTCACATGCACATGTTATGCCTGCTTTTAAAAAGCACTGCAGGCAGCAATCTGTAGAAATAAATCCAAAGCATGGAAGTTGTTTCCCTAAGTAAGTATCTCTCACTAGGCCTGTGCCATCTAGTCAGCAGTTTTGCTTGTCAAATTGACAGTAAATATTTTCGACAGAAATTTCTCCCCTCCCACAAAAATAACCAGATTCTATGAGTATTTCCCATTCCCATATTCCACACCCATTTTTACCTGCTACTTCCTCCTCCTTCCCGAACAGGATAAAAGTAGACATGACATGGGAGTCCCATGACTTGAACGCCCAATATTTTCTCTCTTCTTTTCAAAAAGCAGCTGTGCACAAGGGAGGAGCGGGAGAATTTGGTTTATGGCCATGGTAAGGGGGAGTAGGATTTAAACCCTTGCCTCTGCACTGATTCTGTGTTGGGCAGCCCAATCCTGAGCTCCTCAGTACCCAGGGCTGCAGCGGTGCCGAAATGGCTACCACTGCATCCCATGGGCTCAGAAGCAGCACCGGGGCTGCTTGGAGTAAGGGAGTTTACACTCCTTTACCCCATGTAGCAACCAGGCAGCCCCAGTGGGTCTCTCGGGCCAGGCGGGAGATAAGATATGGCGACAGGGCCTGCTGCCATCTCTGACCCCCTCCTGCCCTGCTCTCTTCCTCCACCACACCTTCCCCTGTGCTCTGCACCGACTTACCTATCTGGTTACATGGGGATGTCACTGGGGATAAAGAAGAGTTGGGGGCCATTTAAATGAAGCGAACATTTTTTTTTGCAAGGAAGTCTGAAAATGTTTTCTTTGGCACTGCCAAAAATGTTTGTGGAAAGTGAAGAATAGGTACAGCTCAGCCCTATTACAAGTACAGCCAATATTAGGACCTAGGCATTCCTTTGAGCACTGCTGCTACGCCCTAGGGAGATTGACTGACAGAAGGAAATTTTACCCATTGATAAAGCACCTGAACAGACAGTAGCTGTAATTTGGAGCAGTATTGATTTGCTTGTAGCAAGAAAATAACTACTCTTTTTGTCCACATGCCTGGGTAAAGGAGGGTAGGGTTCAAGTGGCAGACACTCAGATATATATCTGATTTTGAGCTGCTGAGACAATCTGCAAACAGTGATGCTTCAAAACAGAGGCCTCGCAAGTCTGTCAAAGCCGGCAGTTATCTCTTTCACCATATGCAGTATCTTTGACTTACTAAGCCTCTGCACAGCAATAGCTGAGAGTGTCTTTCTCCTGCTTTTCAACATCTCTAATATCTGCCAGAATCCATTCTGCTCACAGTCAAGGAAAATAAAGGCATTTGCATAAATTATGTCAGTAATGACATGTCTCAGGTATCCAAGAGATAATAGCAGTAATCTCAACTATGGGTGATTAGTTGAATCAAGACTTCCCCACTCAGAGGAATGTTAACAGAACTCTTAAGACAGCCATATTCAACCACTGTGCCGTGGCACACTGGTGTGCTGTGAATGGTCTACAGGTGTGCCACAGGAGTTATTTATAAGGGGAAGGCTTATTTGCCCAGGCATCCCCCCACAAACATGCATGACACAAAAGACTTGGCTGAAACAGGGCCATGATTTATTCCATTACAAGGCTGCACAGTGATTGGGGCAATGCAACGGGTCCTGACTATACTCCACCCCCCTTTAGTGCGGGCACCTAACCAGGAGGAGACAGTTCCTGTCTGAGCCCTCCTTTGGGCAAACCACCTTGACTCAGAACCTGAGTTTGTCCAAGGCTCCCCCAGATTCTTCATCACCAACCCCTGGAAATGGGGTCCAGCCAGCTGAATTGTTCTGCCCACCCTGAGCCGGGGAACCACAAAGGTGAGCATCCCAATTCCATTCCGGGGTCAAGTCAGGCTGCCCCCGATCCCCAATGCCGAGGAACAAAGAGGCTGGGAAAGCATGGACACCAGCCTTTAAACTACGCCCCAGCTTGCCCCCTCCCGACCAATAGCTGCTCACCATGTCATGCAGGCGGGGAACCGGACAAGTTTCCCTCCACCTGCATTAACAGCTGGAGGGCTTTTATTAACAGGGCCATTGGGGGGTGTTAGCCCCCCACCAACAGCATTGTGTGCCTTGTCAATTGTTAAAAAACTGACGGTGTGCCTTGACAATTCTAGCACACATTGTCAGTGTGCCATGAGAGGAAAAAGATTGAAAATCACTGTTCTAAGAACAGGATGTATTCAAGGGTTGAGCATGGCTGATCAAGAAATCCAGTAGCCTTTTTGCAACCATTTGAGAAAGTCCTTAGAATTCCAATTCATGACTGGAATCAGCTTTCAGAAACACAATACTAACATAAAAACATTTTGCTTAAGAACAGTAATTAGAGCTGGGTCTACACATGTTGCAGAAAGCAGTCCAGAATCTGGATGTGGTAAGAAGAGCAAGATCTCACTTCAGACTGCAGATTGGAAGATCACATTTCAGAAGCAGAGGGAAAAACCCCTCCTTATGTGTACAATAGCAGCATCTTAGGGAATGGGTAGTCTGGAATCCTTCTCCCTGATGTGCTCATTTTCTGCTTACAAGGAGTTTTTTTTTTTTTTTAAGAAGATGAGCGAAAATAGTATCATGTCTGCCATTTTAAGTAGCCCAGGTCATTCTATCACTTTATTCCATATCATGAGTCCATTCAAGTAAAGGGTGAGCTCTCCCTGTGTTTTAGGACTACAGAACTACAGACTTGTTTTTTCCCATAAGGGAATGTGGAGAAAGATACTCCTGACCACTGACACAACCCAGGCTTCAGCCACAGCTGCCAATTTAGAAGTCCTCCAAGACTGTGAATATGAGAGAAAAAGAGGAGGAAATCCCATGGGCATGTGATGTGGCAAACACTTCATTTCTTTCATGTCTATAATTGTTCAAAGCACAGGAGCTCTGCTAGAAAATATTGCAAGATGATACTTCTAAAACCATGTTAGAGATGGAAATGCTTTCTTGGCAATGTTCCCATTCTTGACAACATTGATGTTATGTCCTCTCATTGACATTGCTCTAAGCTGAGGATGCTTGTATGGATCATGTAGGAATTGTCACGAGCAGGAGTCCAGTGTGTACCCAAATGATCATCTTAGCACTGAAGCACCATCTGATCTCTTGATGGTCTATATAATTTCAGGTCGCAAGAGGGTATCACATTTCTGAATGTTTCCCTCTGACTTCAGATGGCTGGAAGTTACCACTGGGTATACTGAACACAACTATCTGGTAACAGGAGGAAAAAAGGAAACTATTGACTTCGGGCCCAATCCTATCCAATTTTCCAGCACCAGTGCAGTCGCAATGCAGCCCCAATGTAAGGGAACAAATGTTCCCATACCTTAAGGGGGCTTCTGTGACTGCTGCCCCACCACAAGATACAGTACATACCCCACTGGCCCAGTTGCACTGGCAGTGGAAAATTGGATAGGATTGGGCCCTTCATCCTTAAACGCAACTAAATGCAGTGCTATCTAATGACTGAACCATACAACCATACAATGAACTATACAATGACACACACTGCTTTAAAAAAACTCAAAAATTTCCCTACACATACAAAACAAAGATAACCAAGAAAGGGTTTCTGTCTTAGCCTTCTCCTTATCCTGCTAGTGTTCTGTGAGCATGAAGTGGTTTGTTGTATGGGTGATCATTCAACATGACTACCTACGTTGGGGACATGGGGGAAGTCATTCAACTTGACTTCCCCCACCGACAACCGAAACGGTGCAAACCAGCAAAAGTTCCACCAAGCAACTCTTCTTAAAGTTCCTGTTCTTGGACTACTTGCCACAGGTCTGTTTCCTCAATCCTAATTTGTCTATTTGGATATGGTTCATTCCCAAGCACCGTTCAAGTGCCAAACTCTATTATAGCTGAAATTATTACCCTCTGGAAAATAAACCTTGACTCTCTATCCAGTCCTACGAGGGGAATTTCTTGCCTGGTTGTATTCCTGTCCTAATTAAACTTAACACTCTATGACTGAATTTCAGAATTTAAAGAGCTGTCTCATTTAAAAAAAACTGAGAGGGAAATTATTTTTCTCAGCACTGTCAACAGAGCTCCCCAGTTTAATTAAGTGGTTATTTCACCAGTTAATCAATCTTCAGACTGTAACCAGGACCTGTTCTCTTCCCACCCTGGTATTAACATACCGGTACGTTGCCATTAAAAGGCAATGTCTCTAGGAAAGGTGTGGGCTGTTTGTATTTTGCAGGGAAAACTACTCTCCTGGTACAGTCTTTCAAACGTAATGCCACTGTTTTGTACTAATCATCAGACACTATGTGTTCATGGATTCAAGGAGTATTCTGTTCCTGCAATTCCCAAACCGCATGCTGGTTTATTTTAATTAATTGATTGCATTGATTAGGTGTACTTGTTTTAAAAATGTATGCCCCATTTTTCTGTGTTGAAAATAAGCTCAGAACAGCAAACAGTAACAATAATGACAATAACCTGTTGGGGTTCCCCTCCTCCCGCAAGTCCCCAACTTACCAAGGGAGAAGGCTGCTGGACCAGAGCAGAGGCAACAGCCTTCCCAGCCCTCTCAGGAACAACCCTGGTAGCTCCAGGTGAGAGGAGGTGGGAGGGAAACAGAGAGAGGAAGGGGAGGAGTTGTGGTAAGCCTAGGGAAAGGCAGTCCTAGAGACAGGCCCTATTTGTACCCTCCCTGTGAGGGAAGGGGAGGGGCCAAAGGGGAGGGGTCTGTCCTACATAAACCTGGAGGCCAGGGATGACAAGGCAGTTGGGAGTTAATGGAGCAGGCAGGAGGATCTGCTGCTGCTAGCAGCCCCTGCTCTTGACTAGCTAATGCTGCCAACCCAAAGAGGGGGAACTGGGTGATGCAATCCTTCCTTCTTGTGGGGGAACTAGTCTGAGACCTCCACCAGGGGTCCCCCTCAGAAAGGCCAGGTGGGTCCTCCCCCACAGGGAGGCCTCACAAACCATAATCAAACAGAAAAATGAAATAGATAATAGTGGCAGGGAAAAACAACATCACAGTGCCGACAGCTCAAATAACTATGCAGTTAAAGACATAATGTACCAGAGACCATTGGCCCATAATGCCCCTGTTGTCTGGGTCTTGTGTGCAGTCAAACTGACAACAAGCTTAGACTTTCTACCCCTTCCTCCTTTGTTTGGTGGAAGTGTGTTGTGGAGTCGTGTACTCTTTGACCTATCTTTTAAAGGGCTTTGATAAGTCCAGAGTGACCGCCCAGAGAAGAGACAGTCTACCAAGTCCCACCATGAAAGCAGTGTCAGTCAAGTTCAAAGGTTCATTGCATGCTACCACCAGGGTGACCAGATACAATGGAGGACAGAGTGGTTATACCTGTAACCATTGTGTAGAAGAGGGAATATTGGCAGGTGCAGCTTCTTACACTCTTCCAAGTTGAGCCAAAATTCCCTCTTCTATACAATGGTTAAAGGTACAGAAACTCTGTCCTCCATTGTATCTGGTCATCCTGGCTACTACTGCCACAAGTACTGAGGGTTTAGGGGTTAGTTGGTCCCCCTCCCCATTCCACTTCTGCCCAAAATACTGAGGTTATTGGACCCTCCCAAAGCCTCCAGAATTGCTCCAATTTGGAGCCAATCAGAGGCAAGGGCAGGTGTGACCCAGCTTCCAACCACTATACTTGGGCTTGCACTCCACCAGTGGGCTGCAACCCACACTTTGAGAAATCCTGACTTGGAGGGCACCTGTCTAAGGGCCCGATCCTGAATAGTGCTCGCCAACTCACTGCTGACACACACTGTTGCAAACATGCAGTAGGGCACATTTGCAAGCCCTTACAGTAGGCCCAGCACCGGAGCTGGCCCAGCAGGAGACCACTCTGGTGCTGGATCCGTGATTGTTGTCTCTTATTTTGGAAAGAAATGCTTTCCTGATTCAGAGGGAGACAGGTGGCTGTAGCTCCTCCTGCCCATTCAGACCTGAATCCTGCGTCCACTCTCTCCCTCACCTGCTATGGCAAATAGATTTTCGAGTGTGCCACTAGGCAGGTGAGGGAAGGGGATGAAAGACAGGTCTAGGTAAAAAGCTATGGGTGACTTTTTTATAACAGGAGATTTAAAGCTGTCAGAATGATGTCTGGGGTAAAAGGTGCAACCCGATAATTCAGTCTTGTCAAGATTTGATGGATGTCTACGGTATGGCCACATTCAAACCCATTTAAGTTCATTGATTTCAGTGAGTGGAAGCACACTTAACTCTGTGCTGGATTATGATGGACAGATTTCAAATCAACAGCAGCAATGTCAGGATCCCCCATGAGACAGGAAGTTAAAAACAAACAACAATATCAACCTTGTAGGCAGCTGGTTTGCTTGAAATCTTAACTCTACTTTTCAGAGGGATTTTGATAATGAAGTACTTTGTTTCATAAGCAGCCTTAACCTTGTGTTTGATGGAAACAGAATTAAATGCATTTCTCAATGCTGTCAGTAAATGAGTGGTTGCAGCAAGACTTATCATGGCCCTCCATATGAATCATAAACATAAACGCCACCATTTATGTGGATAATCAAGGATTTGGGGGAGTATTAAATCAGCAGGAAAGAAGTTTAATCCCACTTTGACAAGTCCCTAGCCTGTAATAGCATAACACCTTAAACATACCTATCGAGTCAGGGAGTTCCAGTCTAAGCCTTGTATAGTGAATTGATGTCTTTTGTATTTAATGTATGAGGAATGGGATTATGGGAGGTAAAATTATAGAATTTAGAGGCCCCAGTGACATGGAAATCCTGGTGAATTGTCATATTTTCATTTTGTAACATTTTGTCATTTATTATTATTACAGGAGCAACATAGCCCTAGTGGAAAGGTTGAAACCTATATTAAAGACAGCAATACAGTCTTCCCATGGTGCCTCTTTTTTGAGAGGGCTGAGTTCATTTGTGGCATCCATCACTCACAGCTTTGGGGTGCTTTGGCAGTCATGTCAAGACTGGCTACAATGAGGGTAATTCTATATTTTACATCTACCTGTAATAGCAGTGTTGTAAATCACAAGACCCATAGGCAATGGGCAAAAACTTAGGGTGTGTTCAGATATATAGTATCCATTGTCTGAGGATTGCAATATTAAGGGATGATTCTTTATGTGTGGAAATAGCATGGCAGGGCCTCTATTATAAAATTATTATTATGAAAAATATGTATATATGCTTTTAAACAAAAAGTAGTTCACAAACCAGTTTACACAGCAAAACAAATCAATAAATGATTCCCCGTCCCCAAAGGGTGCACAGCCTAAAAAGAGGTTCAGAGGAGACACCAGCAACAGCCACTGGAAAAGATACCATGCTGGGGTGAAAAGGGACACGTGTTGTCCCCCTACGAATTATTAGAGGATACCTCTTTAAATGAGGCATCTTTGCCTGGTTATCAGGGGTTACCAACAGCCACCTTTTGGTGATGCTGGGAGAGAGTGTACAATGTATTTCTTTGCCCTTGTTCTTAGACTGAGGGAAATTTCTCTCAATTTAGGAAATTTTTTTTAGAAGGAGAGGAAAAGAGAATTTTCCTTTCAAGGGAGGAAATTTCTCAGAAAACAGTAAGCAGGCAGTGATCTAGTTTTGCCAGTTCTGAGGTAGTAGCTGTAACTCCTGTTCCTGTATCTACATAGTGTCTTCAAAATATATTACTAGTCTCAAACCATACTTTACAGAATTATGCAATCCCTTTGTCAACTGCTTTTTCACCAAAGGGAGGAAGGTGCATGCCCATATCTTTTCTCCCTATGGAGGAAAAGCAGATTCATGGGGGTGAATTTGATCTGGAAAATAACCAGAAGGGAAAGGGAAAAGCTGCCTATTGTTCTTATATTCAGATGGTGTCTATCCCAACCTACTCTGGGCCTTAAAAAAATAAGAGAAAAGATCACAGAATTGCAGAATATACAGTATAAGCCTGAGTGAAGTCCACTCCTTATGCTTCACATTCCTCTTTCCCTTTATTTTAAATAAATAAATTTCATTTTCCTTCCTCTGTGCAGGCCATCCTTGGGAAAGTGGTGGCGCCGGGTGGACTGACATGCTAGCCCTGAGAACTGGCCCACAATCTGCCACCTGAACCATCTTACTTCACCTTGCTTTATGAAAGCACTGCTATCACATACTGATGTCATGATTGGGCATTGTCCATCTCAGACTGCGAGGCAAGAAGACTTGAATGACCAGGTGTGCTTAGTGTGGAATTAGATGCCCCAACAGATGTATAGCTGTGACCAACGTCAACAGTCCTAGGTGTTCTCCTCTTGCTTGAGTAACGTCTACCGAAACAGATGTATGACATGATTGCACGCCTTCCCAACCCTGCTCCAGTCCCTGCCACTTATGGAGGTGGGGAACACCACAAATGTCCCAAGTTTTACATCAGTGGATGTTAGTGGGAAGCAGGGAAAAGCATGGCAGGGGCTGCTGTTTGAGCCAGAGTGTTAGAAGATCAGCTTTAATTGTGGACGTTTGGTGAAGCATACACTGATAGTTTTGTTATGCTCATGGTGATCTTTTTAGTACATAAAACATGGCCCACTATTGTTTGTAATAGCTTAAGAAATGGGTTTTCTGATATGTTGCCCACTCAGACCATATAATACATCTCACTCCAAGTACTTGAGCATGTTGTAGCTCCTCACTGAAGCCAAAACTTCATAGAGTCACTTTACAGTCAAGATCAAAATATACATCCAGAAGAAAAGAACAAAACATGCCTTAATTATGTGGCTCTACTTAAAAGATGAACCAGCAATCTTTGCTCCAAATGTTTCAGGCATTGCAGGCACTTCCCATTTCTCCCAGGAACATTGCTGGATTGGAGCAGATCAACGGAATAACTTATATCAGCTCTGTCATATTTGGAGCTTGATGCTATCTGAACAAGTCACCCAATTAGCTTGCTTCAAATGCCCTATTTCAGGATGTTATTTATATAGGACAGTCTTTTTGCGGCAGAGGACGTGCCTAGCAACTCTCTGTGCAAATTTGAAGTTGGAATTGCAGAACGAATGAAGCAGCTGCTGTTCTTGAAGCAGATGGAAATCCTGCTGAAGAGTCACCATATTTTTGCCAGTAACCATCTTGATTCTCAGTTGAACAGAATGCCCATCATTCAGATGAATGGGCTGTGTGTGTGTGTGGAGTGAGGGACTCTTTGTTACAGGGGCTCTTGAAGGAAGCGGGAGACATTGTTTCTCTCATGTGAAATATGTGTGGATGCCAATACAAGGAGTATAGAAAGTTAGCACTCATAGCCCCTGTTCCCTGGCCTCCACAGATATATGTGAAGCTGTGAACAGAACATGTGCATTCAATTATGCATCCATAGGATTTGTATGTACAGTCAGGAACCTTGAAAAATGGAGGGTTCCCAGTTGCAGAGAGAGTCATTGCATGTATAACCTGAACACACGCAGGGTCTCTCACTGCAATTAAACTTAAGATCAGCCTGGCCTTGGGCCATTGGCCTGGTCAACTTCAGATGCCACCCCTACTGGAAGACTATATTCAGCTTTGTGGGTCACAAGCTGTGTGATCCTGATACCTGTACAGAAGGACCATGCACAAGGACCATACACAACACAAACGATGGGATGCAATTAGCCAGATGTGAGGCTTCACATCCTTTTCCTGGATCTCTTTGGAATTGCCTTGTCAGGGCCCAATCCTACCCAGTTTTCTGGTGTAGCTATGCCAGTGGGATGTACACTGCATCCTGTGATGGGGAGGCAGTCACAGAGGCCTCTTCAAGGTATGGGACCATTTGTTTCCTTATCTCAGCGCTACATTATGGCTATACCGGTGCAGGAAAGTTGGATAGGATTGGGCCCGCAATTGCTCCTATAATAATAATAAATGACAAAATTGTCAAAAAGCTGACGGTATGCCCTGAATATTTTTGTGCCTTGTCAGTGTGCCATGAGATGAAAAAGAATGAAAATTGCTGCTTTAGAGACACTGTGTTGGTTGAATTTCTATCTGTCTTCAGCTGTTCATGGCCGTGGCACAGCATCCAATATGTGGTGACTTTATTTAAGAATGCATCCAGTTTTATTTCCATCAGAAGTTCTTTGCTGGATCATGGCAAACAGAAACTGTACAACTTTGTGTCCTAGTTGTTATGGAAACATGGATTGCTTCCTGCTTGGTCTCTGTGTTCTCCACTCATATTTCATGCCAATTTATGACTGAACTGTAAATGTAACAAGCAAGGAAAGAGGTATGAATCTCCTTTTTTGTTCTCAGATTTGCTGCACAAAGGTGCAGTTTTTTTTACTTAGCACACACACACACACACACACACACACACACACACACACACACACACAAATGTGTGCATGAAAACCCCCATGAAATGGATCTATGCAGTTCTTTCCTGCATGGGGCATATCATAACATAAATGTTAATTCCACTGTAGTTCAATCATTCTGCCCGGTGTAACTAAATTACCAAGCAAGATGTCATTCACCAGAAGAGAAACAACCAGTTGTTTTGATTTAGAAAGTCATCAGAACTATGGAAATGCTCGATATAATCAGAATTGTAATCACAGCAAAAGTTGCTTCAGGAAAATTTATTAACGGAATAAAGATTAAAAGGATGAATGGAAATTGTTTGCTTTTTCTTGATTTATACATTTCTGGAAAAGGAGGTTTTGTCCCTCTCTTCCAAATAAAGTGAGGAAAATGATACAAAATTACAGGCAAAACCGCAGTTTCTGAGGGCTGGACACTGGTTAACACACTGGCTGGGATTGCCAACAATTTTTACTGGCCTGGCTCCTATGCCTTTAACAGCATTCTGACTCAGAAACACAGTAGGTGAAAATTTTCCCCATCACTTTATCCCTTGCCAGGAAAAACCCCACCTGGTATGTTTTTGTGTCTCAGGGCTTTTATACAAGGCATCAGAACTGTTTAGTATGAAAATTGTGTGGCTTGGAGTGAACTTGCATATTCTGTATCAGGGGTCTCCAAACCCTGGCCCGGAGGCCACATGCGGCCCGCGGAGTGCCTCTATCTGGCCTGTGGCCAGCCTCTGATCCCCTGAGAGCCTCTGGCCCAGTTGACCAAACACAACTAGAGTTGTGCTTGTGGGGTGGGGGAATTGGGGTCCATTTAAGTGTGTGTGCTTTATTTCTTGGGCTGTGTTGGTGCTTGAAGAAATCCTGAACATTTGAGCCGATTCATTCATTTCAGTCTTTCATCTAAGTTTCATCTCTCATGTATTTATTTAAATTTTCTATTTAATTTTTTTTCCAGCCCTCGACACCATGCCAGATATTTGATTCGGCCCTTCTGCCGAAAAGTTTAGCGACCCCTGTTCTATATGCATAACGCATGAGCGTGAGTCTCTGACTTGCCCTCTTCCAGTTACAGCCTCAGCTTAATACTAGTCGGTTCCAACCTCTACATCTACTGCATCTTCATAATGGAGGGATGGAATGAACAGGGCCTGCTCATATGATATAACATGTGCATTTGTGCATAAACCAGTCCTAAGAGCCATGTGCAGAAATCTGATGTAGGCCCAGATTGCCAGTTTGGCACCTTATTCCTGGAAACCCGTTTGTTCTATGGCCTTTGTGTTTTAAAAGACAAGGTTGCCTACCTGGTACTTTCATTTAATACTTCAAGAGACATGCTTCTACTGAGGTGCTTCCTTCCTTCAGCCAGGTGTGGCATCACTGTGCCAAATACAATGTAACATGACTAGCCACCCATGTGAGGGGAGACTTCCCTCACACCACTTCCCTTACAGTTTGTCCACGGCCTTCAGGCCCTCAACATGGCAGACTGCTCCCACAAAAAGTACATGGATACAATGCACCAGAGTCCTATAAAAAAATAGACTATTTGGATAACCGTGGGCCCAATCCTAAGCAGGTCTACTCAGAAGTAAATCCTATTGTGTTCAATGGGACGTACTCCCAGGAAAGTGAGGTTAGGATTGCAGCCTGTGTGGGATACACAGGACTGCCTCATGTTATCAGAAATGAATGGAAGCTTGCATGATCCCACCCTGTAGCAAGCCAGTTAAATGAACCAGGCCCCAAACGGCTTCCTATACATGGAAAAAAAAACAAACACCAAGGTGGCTTTGCTGAAAGACTTCTCTAAAAATGAAATGGGAGGAAGGTTTGTATTCTTTCACACCTACAGCAAAGCTTTAGATGAAAGAGCACATACATAAGTTCAAAGGCTTCGCTGTTTGATCATTATTCCCAGATGAAAGATGGGGTGAGTAAAAGGTGGACTGTGAAGACCTGACTAGAATTTGTCATCAGCCTTGCAGGCCAAGGGAAGGTAGTGGTAGTTTCTGGACTTTCTCACCTTAAAATAAGGAAACCATACTCTCTTTAGAAAACAACAATATGGACATTGTTGGACAATATGGACAATATGGCTGAAAAGGCAAACAAGCACAAGGAGACAGGCAAATTCATAATCCAATGCTCAGGAGTTACTCAGGGTTGGAGTAGCAACCTGCAGAAGAAAAAAAGTGAATGGCACCATTTCTTACACTGAGTCAGAGCATTGGTCCATCTAGCTCAGTATTGTTGACACTGGCTTGCAGTGGCATTCCAGGGTTTCAGATGAGGGTCTTTCCCAGCACTACCTAGAGATGTCAAGGATTGCATCTGGGGCCTTCTGAAGGCAAAGCAAGTGCTCCACCACTGAGCTATGGTTCTGCCCCAGTAGAAGGCGAGGGGAGACTGGAGTGGTAGTATTCAGGAAATTCGTGTGAGTGGCAATGTCTATGAACAACTAGAACTGAAAACATGTAGGAATTTCTAAAATATCATGGATAAGTTTCACAACACTTATGAAACACTTTCTGGTTCTCCTCAAAATTTATTAGTGGGCAACTACAGATACAAATGCCATACTGAAACTTTCATATCACCTTCAACACAATACTTTTCCGGGAAGTAACCTCACATCCTGTGATGCCAGATCAACGGCTGGGCTCACAAGTGCATGCACATCTTTTATTTCTGTGCATTTATATGCGTGCAGAGCTTCCCAAGTTACACTTTAGCAACTCACCTAAAAAAAGAGTTTCACTTTAGCTTCTGTAGCTATAATGGTGATTGGGCAGCCTGCCCCAGTAGCAGGTTGCCTAATCCTTGATGAACATAGCCTTAGCGAACCACCAAAAATTGGGACCACTGGCCCACAGTTTCGGATCCACTGAATTAATGCACAAGTTGTGGCTGGCAGGTGAATGTGTGAACTGACACCAGAAGCATTTGTCTGATGCAATATGACATTTCTATCCATGATGGTATATCTATGATAAACACGGGCAATGACTTGATGAACATGTGTACATGAGCCAGCCCCAAAGGCACAGTAATCAAATGCTGTGAAATCAAACACTGTGTGCACATGAATAAACAAGACCCACTCCTACCTCCTACCACAGCCCCGAGCCCCAGTATTATCAAATATGAGGAAGTACATGATGAAAAGCTTCCAAACCGGCAGCTGCTTACCATTCAAATGGAGGTTTATAAACAAGCTTGTTTTTGCAAAGTCCCATCAGCTGTAGTGTCTACCCAGCCACTAGGCTTGGATACATTTACCGCACTTGGAAACCATTGTAAATTGGACTCATTTTGTTGATGTGAGTCTCTGCAATCCAGAGCCTGGTTTTCAGCCTTAAAATATCTTCCTCCGAGAAACCCGTCACCATTAGCAAACTACGCATACAATTGAGGAAATCTACAGCTACATAGAGCGTCAAGCACCTTTCTGTCTTCTTTAGGCAATTCCCTAAAAACGCTTTCCACCTTTAATGATAGAGTATTTCGAAACTTAATCTGTGTATGGACTTCAATTTGAAACTTCTGGGCAGAATTCAAAGTGTATTTGCTAGTTTGGAGTCCCTAGTACTTTTCCTTGGGAGTCCTTACAAGGGAACTGATTGAGATTGAGAAGTCGAAAGACAAGCAGAATGCCCACATGACATAGCCCTTGCTGGGTTGTACTATTTCTGGCTGGGGGGGGGGGGCTGATGGTTTGAATGGTCCCCTTGTGTAACATAAAAAAATGAAAACCCCCACCCTAGGTATTTAAAACTAGCACTTCAGAAGAAGAGGTTTATGAGTAAACATGAAACTGGAACCCAACAGGGGAACGCAGTGAAAGAGCCAAGACTGGTGGAAGGTGGTCCACACCTCACCCCAATGCCCACTTCTGCTGAAAAGTTGAAACACCATACCCCTGCTCAGTTGTTTCACGAAGAAGCAAATATCTGGGGTTTTATCACCTGCATTTGTGGGTATTTGCATATATTTCTGTCCTTGGGAAACTGCTAAAAATTGAAACGTCGGCAAGGAGAAATTCTTTTCAAAGAAAGGAAACTATCAAATTCTATGTGAAGCTACAATTTTACTGCATTTCATTAGTCTTTTAAATAAATAAATCACACACACAGTTTCTTCATTCAGATTTCATCAACTATATACACACAGGGAGGGGAAAGGGAGGCAGGAATCACCCAAAAAGGCCACAGTGAAGCTCCAAAGGAGGGAGAAGGGGAGGCTACGGGATGCTGACACACTCTTTTCCGAGTGGCACTTGCTATTAACAAAGCCAACAGCGCCGTTTCAATGGCCCTCTCTCATTAGCAGTGTTCACCTGTTGTCATGTGCTCCGAGTGCCTTTGATGATAAATTTGCTCTGGTGGGCTAAGCAGATCTGGGTCTAGGAGGTACACTTTCCATCACTGATGAAATTGAAATTCAATGCGGCTGCTGGCGTGGCTCTGTACAAGGGGGAAGGGCTAGGAGGCAGCAGACCTTGTGCAGCTTGCAAGCAGAAAGTGTCTGCCTGAAGAGCATGCCTAAATAGGTCGCTTTGGTTCCTTCAAGTATTGGTGCCAGGAAGAGATGTTTCTTGAAGGAATCATTGGAGTGGAATTACAGCAGTACTGCATGAATGGTGTAAAGCGTGACTGAGGATCCTGGGCTAAAACAGTCCCTTGTGAAATGGCTGGAAATGTATTCACCTGAGGCACAAGTTCAGTCCAAAATAGAAGATATTAGTTCTCCTCAAATGTTAAGAGATGGAGGGTTGAACGTGTGAGATAAGGAGGGAATGAGAATACAGTGGCAGGCCCCACCAAGCCCCACCCTATATGCATTCACTAAACTGTGGGCACAGTCTGTAAATTGACACATGTACAAGCCATGCATGCAGTCAGGAACTATACAGACTCACCTCTTTCCTGGTGGCTTCTCTTTTGTTTGAACATCCCTTTCCTCACCTACACAGGGGGCCCCTTCAGACCAACAGAGGGAGGAATCACTCCACTGGATCCAGAGCCTCCATGTTGGGCTTGCCACCCTACACGGAGGGTCTTGATCAGGGGTGCTCACACTTTTTTGGCTTGAGAGCTACTTTGAAACCCAGCAAGGCCCGGAGATCTACCAGAGTTTTTTTTTACAATGTTCGCACCATCATAACATATAACATTTATGTGTACAATGTATGTTGGTGTACCTTGAGCCCCACTGAGTATAACAGGACTTACTCCTGAGTAGACATGCCTAGGATTAGGCTGTGAGGCTGCAATCCTAGCCACACTTACCTGGGAGTAAGCCCCATTGAGTACAATGGGCCTTACTCCCGGCGTTTCCTCCCAGAGGCACCTGAAAGGGGGGGGTCGGCACTCCACGATCTACTCATTTTGCCTCGCGATCTACCGGTAGATCGCGATCCACCTATTGAGCACCCCTGGTCTTGATTAATTGCCAACCTTTTGGTTGGCAACACCAGTGGCTGCCTGGAGCGCAAAGGATGCAGCAGCAGCCATTTTTGGCGCTGCTGCAGCCCCACACACTGGGCAGCTCAGGACTGGGCTGTCACCCCCGCCCAGCTTGACCCCAAGAGAGTCAGCATCACCATGCAAAGGTTATGGGCACTGAGATGGCCTCAGGAAACAGGAATGGGGCCTCTGGCATCTATCCAATGATGCCAACCCCAGATACAGATCCTGGCTTCTGATCCATTTTTATTTGCAGCTGGGTCCAATCCCCGTTTTTATGCAATTAGGTTGTTAAGCAAACATTCAGCCCAATCTAGTGCCTTTGTTGTTTAACCATCACTCCCTGCCAGAAACTAGCTGGCTGCACAGGCTACTGGAGATAGACGGCCTCTTCTTTGTATTAAGGACCGCGTTGTTGTGTAAACACTCTAGTGCAGGCTATGGGAGTCCTGACTGCCTCATTAAGAGCATCTTTGCTGTGCTTTGACCACCGTCATATATACCATCCGTTGTTAAGCAGAAGGTTGTTAAGCGGTGGATACCTGTACTTTAATAAATAGTTGTGAGTGAAATCTGCACTTAGCTGATGAAGGCCTCAATCCTATCCAAAGTTCCGGTGCTGATGCAATTGTGCCAAAAGGACATGTACTGCATTCTGCAATAAGAGGGCAGGAACAGAGGCCTCCTCAAGGTAAGGGAACATTTGTTCCTTTACTTGGGGCTGCATTGCGGCTTCATCACCTCTGGAAAGATGGATAGGATTGTGCCGAACTGTGGTTAGTTATATTTTAGTATGAAAGACACTGCAGACACAAAAAGAACTGATTCACGTGGTCCATGGCATTCAAGCCCCGCCCTCACCACTGGCATACCTAGCTATACTTCTGCAAGAGCCACTTCCCCTTGTGAGATCCATGCTGTAGCTGCATGTCTGTGGTGCAGCAGTCCAATTACATGGGTCTTTCCCATACAGCTTCTTTTCTCCCTCCCACCTGCTGGTGTTGCACTGGTCAAAATGCCATTGATCATGCATGTTTAAAATGGGCTTATTGTATTTCAAAATCTTGGGGGGAGGGGAATTCCGTACAATATTTTTTTTGGGGGGGAACCTCTTTTGTTCATCTGATTTCAGCATTTCATTTCCTTCTAGCATCCAAAATTAGATACACGCGCATTTGTGCCAGCAGGAGGTTAACAATTGCTCATTTTAATCAAAAAACTTTAAATTTCAAATGCAATCTAGATTTATGCTAAGGGCAGCCTCTTCATATCCCATTTCTTATAAAGCTGCTGTGTCAGGAAAAAGAGCTGTTTTCGTTAAAAACACACACACACGCACACAGGCCCAAATCCTAACCAACTTTCCAGCACTGGCATAGCTGTGTCAATGGGGCATGTGCTGCATCCTGTAGTTGGGTGGTACTTGTGGAGGCCTCCTCAAAGTAAGCGAATGTTTGTTCCCTTACTGCAGAGCTGCATTGTCCTTATGTTGGTGCTGGAAAGTGGGTTAGGATTGCGCCCACACACATACCCCAACTGACTAGTTTTGACTCCAGACTCCTAGGCGGTTTGCACAGGCAGGCTTTTCTAAAACCCCATAGGGATTTCTACAATACAATAGTTCTAATCTTTTGTAGAATGCCTTCATTCCAGCTGGATTCTTTCTCAGTTTGGCCTCCCTCTGGCTCCCACACTTGGCTGACAGCAACTCCTTTCTCTTCACCAAGGGTCCCCTCATCAGCATTACCAATGTGTCAACAGCTCTCAGATACTTCCAGTTGTTTCGAACTGGCATCCCCAGATGTTCAGGCATACAAGGCGGCAGCTCTACCACTTGACCAGATCTCCTGCCCCCTTCATAGTTGCTCTCCTTCTCCACAGTCATGGCCCAAGGCCATTCAGGAAATTGTGAAATATTTTTTACTATTATTTACAATGATTTTTTAAATTTGCATGGAACAGCCAACATGTGGAGACTATACAGTTTCCTACCAAGTGCCTGGTTCCTGTTCTGTACTGACATATAGATTGCTCCTAATCCCCTATGACCTCAGACTAATCACTTTACAATTTTATTTCTTCCATTTTTTCTTCTGTTTGTAGCCTGCTTCACCCTGAAGCCTCTAGTTTAACATGTTGACAACAAAGACACATCCTGATAGAAAGAGGCCTGAGTCTCCCTGACAGCCTCTCATGACATCAAAATGGTTAGGCTGCTTCCCCAATTTGCAGGAAGCTAGTGTAGCATTGTGACTAAGTTCAAAAATGATTCAAAGTTCCCCTTAGCTAATAGAAATTATTCTCACCTCATCTATGGATTCATGAAGTCACATTGGGTACACAGCAGTAAGAGTCAATAAGAGTCAATAGAGCAATAAGAGTCAATAATAGGGAATAATAAGAGTCAAAAGAGCAATAAGAGTCAATAATAGGGAATAATAAATAAAGTTTATATGACTCAGAGCTCAATCCTGTGCTCAGTGGCACGACTCTGTGCCGCCGAGCACTGTCGCAAACATGCCGTAAGGCACATTTGCTAACCTCACCGCTGGGCTCCTGCCCATGCTAGCCCACTACTGGCCGGTGCTGGGCTAGCATCGGGCGGTTGCCCAACCTTCGCTGCTCGGCGGTCCCCTGGCATGGTAAGCAGGGGCGGGGATGGGAAGCGTTCTGGGGAGGGGGGAGGCTGGTGGGGGCGGAGAGAGGGCGAAGGAGGCATGACACGGAGGCGTGATGCGGGGAGGGGGGCGGACTGGAGGTGTGCCTGGGCGAGGGAGGGAGGCAGGTCCACGGAGCTCTGCTCCGCAGGATCCAAGGCGCTTGTGGAGGGCTCCGCGCCCTACGCAAGCGCCTTTACCTTACCATTGTGGGGCTGCTTCCCTTACCCGGGAGAAGGGGACAAAAGTTCCCTTCTCCCAAGGTGCCTCCTGCGCCTCTGGGGTGTGCAGGATCCAGTAACAGCCGTTCTTGCTGCCGCCAAGCCTGGGCGCCCCAGGCAGCTCAGGATTGGGCTGCCCGGGTGCAATCCTAACCCACTTTCCAGCACCGACATAAGGGCAATGCAGCTCCTAGGTAAGGAAACAAACTTTCCCTTACCTTGAGGAAGTCTCTGTGAGTGCCCCCCAACTGCAGGATGCAGCACACGTCCCATGGGCACAGCTGTGTCAGTGCTGAAAAGTGGGCTAAGATTTGGGCCTTATATGTAGAATGTTCAGTGCACCGCACATACATTGAGACTGCAATCCTAGCCACACTTACCTAGCTGGGAGTGTGACATCAATGGGCCTTACTTCTGAACAGACATGCATAGGCTTGTGTAGTCATCCTTGATATGTAAAAATATAAGGTGCGTGTAAGTCATGCAAACTTAGGTCTCTATTGTTGGCATCAAAAATAATTAGAAATTATTATTGTTTTGTGTACATTTTGCAGAACAAAGTGGTTCATTCTTTTGTAACACTTTACAGCATACTAACCATCTTGGTTTGTCACATTCCCTTGTTTTCTTATATCCATGTTCTGAAAATGGTGGCTCAGTGCTGAGCTTGTCTCCAAATAAAAGGCGCATTTGACTTCCGAACGCATTTCTGTTGTTGAGGGCTTGCCAATTCAATTCCAAATCCCAGCTGAGAGACAGCTAGGATATTCCATTCTGATAATCAATATTTACAACTCTGCTGCAACGGCACCTACATTGCTCAAGGTAATGTTTTATTGCGGGCTTTCAAATATGTGTTGCCACACTCTTGAAGCCTCTCCCCATAAATCTTTTCCTTTCCACAGCAAGTCAAAAAGTTTACTTTTTCTGTGATTTGCCAAGACATTCTCCACTCCCCTGCTGCACCTCTGCATATGCCAATGAGAAATAGCTAGTCTGGGTATCCTAGATGGGGTCAAGGGAGCTCTGTGTTTCCTTTCTCCCCCCCCTCCTTCCTGGTCTAAGCTCCTTTCCTCCTCCACTTTTCCTTTTTCATCGTGAAATATGCAGGTTGTTTTATATTCCCTGCTGGGCTGGCATAAAGGACTGGTGTTTGGAAAAGGGCAAATCCACACAGCACAATCGAATTAATGCTTTGTTGACAAGTTTCTCAGAAAGTCATTCCAGTGGATTCAGGTCAAGCAATATCTGTGCCTCAAGTTCATTCAATAATATTTCAAAAAAAAAATGTAAGCAAATAAAATATGTCCTTAAATGTTTTCTTTAAACAACAACAACAGCAGCAGCAGCAGCACAGAACACAGCACCATGCGTCCTGAGCAGGCATCTGACTAAAATGATTACCGGGTTAGAGCATCTCCCTTATGAGGACAAGCTACAGCATTTGGGGCTCTTCAGTCAGAATCAGAACAGCCTTTATTGGCATACATCCCAATCACAACAACCCAGCGAAAAGCATTGCTGGAAAGGTAACAATCTCTTACAACTATGTCAGGTGTCACGGTTAAATAAGTCCTTAATAACAGCAAAACATAGAAGAAAAGGGTGAATTAAGTCTAAAACCTAAAATATCCACCATAGGTTGCCTAACTATTTACATTACTTTTAGCTAGCTGTTTCCAAACCACCAAGGAACTTTAAAGCACTATCCCATACCATAATTTTATTTGTTTATCGCCTCCAACACAAACTTCGAGACCACCTCCATTTTCTCAGGTGAACAATCATTAAGAGAAGCTTTATTTTCACCTACTGTGTTTCTGTGTCAGGATGCTTTTAAAGGCATAGGAGTCATGCCACTAAAAATTGTTGGCAATCCCAGCCAATGTTCTGTGTTAACCAGTGCCCAGCCCTCCGAAACTGTAGTTTTACCTGTAATTTTGTATCATTTCCCCCACTTTATCTGGAAGAGAGGGACAAAAGTTCCTTTTCCAGAAACGTATCAATCATTTATTTTTGCCATGTCTGATAGACCATCCTGTTAAACATCTCTGCTAATCAGAATAGGTATCAAATTGGTAGAGCAAGAAGTATCATGCTACGGGCAATACAAGAATATATGCAGCAGAGATTCAGACGACCCCTGACTACAGGGACAGCAATGGTCTTGGTAGACCAGGGATCCTGAGATATCTCCCGGCCGTAACCCTTGAGGGGATTATGCTGAAACTTTCCACAGTCAAAGTGCACCTCTCTCTGGGGTCTATCATCAAAGACAAGCAGGTTGCCATTTTCCCAAACTGATATGGGATGGAATGATTTAAGAGGGAGCAGACCTTAGTGGCCAGTTCACAAAGACTTTGGAATTTGGTACCCAGCAATCTATCTACAATCCTTCAATAAGCCTCAGAGCATAAACACGTATTCAGGTAGTCCAGGGAGAATCCAATTGACCCAATTTTCTCCCTTACGAAACTCAGCCATTTGGAAAGGGCAGGCTCTTCAGTCTTGAAAAAAGGCACTTCAGGGACAGACGGACATGGTTGAGACGTACAAAATTATTCAGGGGCTGGATAGAGTGGGTAGAGGGATGTTCTTTTCTCTTTCACACAACACCAGAACCAGGGGACATCCACTAAAATTGAGCGTAGGGGGAGTTAGAACTGAAAAGAAAATATTTCTTTAACCGGCGTGTAATTACTCTGTAGAACTCCTTGCCACAAGATGTGATGATAGCGTCTGGCCTAGATGCCTTTAAAAGGGGACTGGATAGATTTCTAGAAGAAAAGTCCATCACAGGTTACAAGCCGTGATGGGTATGTGCAACTTCCTAGTTTTAGAAATAGCTTACCTCAAAAGTCCTGCTGCAGAGTGGCAACAGGAGGCAGGTCTTTTGTTGTCTTGTATACTCCTGGTGGGCAGGAGAATCTGGTGGGCCACTGTGAGATATAGGAAGCTGGACTAGTTGGGCCTTTGGTCTGAACCAGTGGGGCTTCTTCTTAGAGGTCAGACCAGCCAGTGGTGTAGCTAATGAACGTGTGGCCTGGTGCAGAGCTCAAAACGATGCCCCAGAAGTGATGTCACAACCGGAAGTGACATCACAACCGGGCTTTGTAAAAAATGAAAATTGGGGGGAAGCCTGTTTCCTCCTCCTAGCAGTTCAGCACCCACTTGATCTGCCACCTCCCCCCAGCCAGTGTCATAGCTAAGGCTTTTATCTGCTACCTGGGATCAAAGAAGAACTTGTAGCATCCCCTAATAATAATAATAATAACTTTATTTTTACCCCGCCTTTCTCCCCGAAGGGGCTCAAGGCGGCTTACAACAGGTTAAAACAGATTTAAAACATAATTTAAAAACAGATAAAAGCATATTGACACATATCATAAAAAATAGTAGTCAGATAAAAAGTAGTAAAAAGAGCATAGAGCAGCAAGTCATAAAAGAATCAGGCCTCTAAAAAATTAAAAGATGTTGAAAAGATGTTAAAAAGGCCGAGAACTCAGAAGGCTTGTTTAAACAGAAGGGTCTTCAGGCCTCGCCGAAAAGTCTCAAGAGGGAGCCATTCTTAAGTCAAGGGGAAGGGAGTTCCATAGTGTTGGTGCCACTACTGAGAAGGTCCTATTTCTAGCCTCAGCCCCACATACCTCCCTAGGTGGCGGCACTTGTAAAAAGGCCTTCTCTGATGACCTACGAGGACGAGCCGGATTGTATGGGAGTAGGCAATCTCTAAGATACCCTGGCCCAGAGCAGCATAGGGCTTTAAAGGTCAAAACCAGCACCTTGAATTGGGCCCGGAAACGAATGGGCAGCCAATGTAGCCACTGGAGAAGCGGACTGAAAGAGTCAAACCACCTACCTCCAGTAATCACACGGGCCGCCGCATTCTGTGTTCTGTGTTCGTACTTGAAACACAGAGTGGTGTTTTGAACCTGCCCAGCAACTTTCGTTCTTCAACTGAGATATCGCGTTACAGTGTGTTTTAAGTCTTCTTGGGTCCTACTGAAGATAGGTGTGGGTGTGAACAGGGTTCAAAGTTGAAGGGCAGCCTCTGAGTGGATACATCAGTTTTCATTCCAATGTCATCTTCTTTAAAGGAAATATTGCTTTGTGCTGTATTCTACATCTTTCCGGGCTCCCTTGCAAATATATATGGAGGTTCAGCTGGAGTTTGTCCCTAAAACAATGTTGTCCTCATCAGACACAAAACTTTCATCAGCAGCAGACCTCCCCAGCCCCGCGCCTGTGGCAAAGGTCTGCGATGGCACCCCCCATGGGCTAAAATCACCTTCCTGCGCAGAAATCCACCCTCCCCACTCACCTGAGGCTAACAGAGCCTCGCACAACCTCCACCTGCGTCGGAGAAACCTCTGTGATGTTCTCCAATGCTTTAATCTGTGCTTCCGGAAAACTGGAAGCACCGTTTCCGTCTCTGCTGGGAGCCTCAGAGGGGCTTCCACAGGGTCCTGGTGCCTCTCACTTGGGGCTTTTGCCTCATCAGACCTAATGGTAGGTCCACAGCTGACTTTCATTCTGCTATCTCAGCATGCCACAAAGTCACTGTATATTGTACTTTAACTTATATCTTTCCTGGCCCATTTGAGGACATGTGTGGGATCAGGGTGAGGTTTGTTCTTGAAACACAGAATGTTGTCCTAATAGTTATTCTGTGTTGTATTTTGTATCCTCCCGCTTGCCCCCTGTAAATGAGGTTGGGGTCAAGCTGGTACTCAAGCTGAAATGCATCATTTTGTCCTGAACATGTGTCCCAAATTTCACTCCAAAAGCAAAATGCTTCAGCTTAGCACTGAGGGGGATGATTGCATTATAAACCAGACTACAAACAAATGAAATGTCCACTGTTTGAAGGAAGCCAAAGACCCCACTTCACTTGGCCAATTAAAGGTCCTCCATGTTGCTTAATTTTAGGTCATCATGGATAGCATAATCTCTCCACTAACAGAGATGAAGTCACACTCCAAGATGCACTCTCATTCTATACCTGACCTCGCTTTTCCATTCAATCAGATGTTTACCGGAATCCAAGAGACACGAGTCAAGGCCACATTAGGAACAACCATTGTACTTCAAGGTTTCAGCGTTCCAGTGGCAATGCTGCATAATGCGCTGGGATGACTGAACAATCAGGAAATGACACGAAGTCCTTCTCCAGAAGCCAAGCTACAAAAGGATGAAGAAGGATTCTACCTGGCTCCTTACGTAGAAGGGCTGGGAATTACTGCTGCCTGAAACTGTGAAGAGGCTAGTCAGACAGACAGCTCTGGGCTAGATGAAAAATGGTCCCTCCTGTTGAAAACAACTTCCCATGCATAGCTATGTATGACATGGTTCTTGAGCCAGCCTGACCTTGGGCTTCTGTCAGGAACACATGAGCACAAGAAGGCATGCAGATTAAAACTATTGATCAGGATGACCGGAGTAAGTTAACTAATCTCTCCTCCCTGGGAGCTGGCAGGGAATCAAGATTTGCATTTCCTGTTTTCCAAGTGATAATTACCCTTCTGTCATTATGCATGCTTGAGAACTGATTTATAATATGATGCTTGCTAAGGTTGCTTCCTTAGGAGAAGCAGATAAACATTTCTATCTTTTACAAGCCTTCCGGGAAGAGCCAGTTCAACCAGGTTACTTGTGATTTATGGTCCCTTATTCTAATCGGCTCTTCTGACAAGCCTGATGTTGATACCGTTAGGCACAGGCAGAAGGAGAGAAAGTGAGGGAGCACAAGAGAGAGGACACAAACAACAGTTTCTGTTTAGTGTGCTGAGGTGTGTGTGTGTCACTGTAAGTTATTGAGAAGCACTTGTGAACCTAAGAGCCATGTTGAATTTGTTCAAAAATCCAATTTGTCCAGAAAGTGCCTCTTCTACAATACACCCACACATCTGCTGAGGACATCTTCAAATACTGTATATGTTTCCTCACTTCAGAATGGTAGAACTTCTGTATCAAGGACAGGAGCAGGATCTCCTTTGTGGTTGCCCCAAACTTATGGAATGACCTTCCCCAGTAAATATTTATGTACTCCTTCTTCCTCAAGTTTTAGATGCTTGTGAAAGAGCCACTTGCTTGTGAAGGCTTTTGGCTGGTTAATTACAAGCTCTTGTGGAGGTCTGCTTGTCTCACTGCCTCTGCTTTCTTGTTTCTGTCGCTTCTCTTATCAGCTTCACTGGGTGATTCCAAGTTTGAGTATGAAAAAAGGAAGCTTTCTCCACATTATCTTATAAACCCAAATCACATTCCCAACTTACAGCCCAACTATCGGGGGCTGCCTGTCCTGCAGTACAGTGGCACTGAAACAGCCAGAGGTCTCCTTGGGGAAAAAAACCAGTGGTTCCTTTACCCCATGTTGGACCCTGGCAGTCCCCTGGGTTTTCTCGGAGCAGTGCCAGCTCAATCTATGGTACAGATTTGAATAGTCCAATCTAGGACTTTCAGGTTTGGCAAGGGGATGTGATAGCAGCCAGGCTACAATTGCAGCTGTGTTGCTTGTTTGTCTTAGATTGTTCATACTGAGAGTGAAAACAAATGTTGGTCCCTCCTGATGTATCTGTTACTTATCTGTTCCATGTTAAACAGTAGGGCTCAAATGTCTGAATGATTCCCACATTTAAAAAACTCTCTTTACACACCCAAAGCAAATATTTATGGAAGAAAAATTCCCTAACCCTTAGTCTTTGACATGCCAGTTTGACATGTGCAAGGAGGGTTTTTAAAAAAAAAAAATGTTTTCAATTGATCTCCCTCTATCCTCAGTTGAAATTGGTACAGCTAAACAACAGATACAACATGTGAGGCTTCTGTTCGCCCATTTCAGCCCTGTCTTTTTGACTACACTGCCCCTGGCAAAACTGAACAGGAATCAACTTCATGATATGTGAATAAAATTCCTACTGGGGAATGAGCAGGCATGTTATGATAAAGCTGGAAACAATGTGCTACAAATGATTACGGCTTTACTAGGTGGCTACAGCTTTGTTTTTCCAACCCACAGCGATAAAGGACAGGGCATGGCTAGCACAAGCAGTGCAAGGCCATATTGCTCTGCCTGCAGAGCTGTGTAATACAATAGGATGCTAAATCCATACAAAAGAACTGGCAAAATAATTCATAAACAGGAGGATCATGCATAAATTTTCTCTCTTTCCCTTTAGCATGGGGGAGAACCCTCACAGGAAAATTTGCAACCTTTTTTTATTAGGTGTTGGACAAACTACAGGTAGCATCATCATAAATTTGAAAAGTCTTCTGTTTTATTTCACCAGGAAGCAGAAGAACATGAAACCAGTTTCACAAGCCAAAGGAAGGGGTTATAAACTTGGTTCCCCCCCCCCAAAAAAAAAAAATGCAATCCGCCCTCAACCATGTCATATGACAACCTGCTTTGGAACCTGAGGAAATTTCCAAGAGTATTTGGCTGAGGTATGTTCACCAGCATAGCTAGAGGGGGTGGGTGCAAAGCACTAAGTTTTGCAAGGAGCTTCCCCACGGCGTGCAAGCAGCCCCTCCCCTTTGAGCCATTCCATATGCCTTAGTTTTGCTCCCCCCTGCCCAGAATGGCTCTGAAGGGGAGAGGCCACTTGCACACCATGGGGAGGCTCCCTGCAAAACTTAGTGCTTTGCACCCCCTCTAGATACACTACTAGGGTGTGTCAGATGCTTAATGAAGAAGAACCAAAAATTCTACTGGACCAGTCCCTTGCCCAAATCCAAGGAGCTCTTTGGACCCTGGCTTATAAAATTTCCCTTGCCTACACTGAGCATTTTTGTTTACAAAAGGAGTTTACTGCAGCAGAAAATTTTGATTGTTACCAGCTAAAGAATGATAACATTAAATTTTCTAACCAAAATTACATAAATTGACATTGATTTATCAAGTGCAGTGATTGACACCTTCATGAAATATACTTTGCCAGCTATACCACACAACATACAGGTGGAGCCTATTTATCCGCATTAGTTCCATTCTGTGACTCGGTGCAATTGACTAAAAACACATTGTGCTGAATTCCATAGAGTTACGCAAACACGCTGCAGTCTGACACTTCCGGATGGAAGGAAACTAAGGCAGCTATTCTCAGTTCCCTCCGCTCCGCACTCAGCCCTCCTGTTGCCAGCTGTCCTGCTGATTTCACAGTTGGAATGGTGAGCTTGCTTGGGAAGCCTCATCCTCCGTGTCCCAGGTGGCCTCCCAACAGCGCTGCAGATTCTCCTCCTCCTCTTTGCTGCTGCCGCTCCTGCAGCCTGCCCTGGCCACCATCATGGAAGCTCCTCTGCCCTGGAGCATTCTGGGACATAGTCCGGCTCTCTGCTCACCCTCACCTGTCTCTCCAAGGCTTCCCAAGGTTTGCTTGGGAAGGCTTGCTGGAGTAGGAGAGCCTGCATCATGGGGGGGGGGGAATTCGGCAAACACTCCCTGGGTTTTTTAAAGCAATCGCCTCTCCTCCCCCTCCTGAGCCCTCCCCATTGCCAGCTGCCCAGCTTCTTTCACAGTTGGAATGCTGAGCTTCTGAGTCCAGCCCTATGTGTTTCTACTCGGAAGTAAGCCCCATTCCAGTCAATGGGGCTTACTCCCAGGAAAGTGTGGAGAGGACTGTAGGTTAAATCTCATGCTTTGCTTGGTGGGAAGGCTTGCTTGTGTCATGATTGCCTGCAACATGGGGGGGGATTCGGCAAACACTCCCTGGGTTTTTTAAAGCAATCCCCTCTGCTGCTACCACTCCTGCCCCTGTGTGTGTGTGTGTGTGTGAGAGAGCGAGAGCGAGAGCGAGAGCGCTCCACCTCGCTGCACGTGTTCTGGTTAAACAGAGTTTTCCACCCTCCTCTTCAGCCTCAGCTGGCTCAGGGGCTCCAGGAATGTTACTATTCCTTCACAAGGGGAATCTCTTCCATGGCTCCAGGGCTATTCCCTGCCTGGGCGAGGTGGAGCCTTTTTGCAGTGTTTTGGGCTGCCTGGAAACAGAGTAAGACACAAGCCAGCTAAGGGCAAAGGAGGCAAAGGTGTACGTGACTTTCAGTACCCCCACCCTATTCGTGTTGAGACAAATTCGCAGATAAAAAATTCATGGATAAATAGGCTGCACCTGTATATCCTAAAATGTAATAATTGTCCAGAAAGGATCTCCCTCTAGAAATGTGCCATCCAAAATATTGTTTTCCCCAGTTCTTCTGACTTGCTTCTTTTAAAAAAAAAAAAAACTATTCTGGAACAGGGATTGAATCAGAAAGGAGAGGGAAGGGAAGCATAACAGACAGCTAGTGAAGCACAGTGACTGAGAGATTGAACTGTGAACCAGGAAGTCCCCAATTCCAATTTTACTTCTTCCCCAAACATAGTTGGTGTCCTTAGGCCGGAGGCATATCTAGGAAAAATGGTGCCCATGGCAAGCACTGAAATTGCAACCCTATCAAAACACCTAAAACGAATCTTCCAGAATTCCTCCCCCCCCCTTTCTGAAGGCACAAGGAAAGCAAGGCCCCAACAAGGCAACTGGGGGAGATGAAAGCAAAAGGGCCTTCTGTTCTGGTGGGGCAAGCTCTGTCTGCTCACAGAGTCTGGAGTGCCCCCCAACCCAGCCAGCAAAGCCTTTGGAAAGCCACTCTTGCCTCTTGGTGCCCTCCCACTTGGCCCCTTGTGTAGGCTGCATGCACACGCGCACACACAGTGGCAAAAGGGGCTGCCAGTGCTCACCCGAAGGCTTGGGGTCCACGGAGGAATGGAGGAAAGCTGTGTGGAGGCTACATAGGGGTTGTGCAGGGCTGAAAAGGATGTGGTGCCTGCCAATGAGCGGGGAGGAGGGTCAGGGTGCACGCCGCCAGCATGGTTGAGTGAGATGGAGGAGTTTCACTCACTTGCAATGCGCCTGCACACCCTATCCAGCAGCCTCCTCATAGCAGTCCCCCTCCTGAAGAACACATCTCCCAGGAAGCTCTGCAGCTTCCCTATTGGTTATGGCACCTCCCAGTGAGTGGCAGGGGGAGGGTCAGGCTGTGTGGAGCTGCCAATGAGTTGTGGTCCCCAGAGGGTAACTAGCCAGCGCTGGGTGTGCGGTGACAGTGCTGCCGGCAGCGCACTTGTGTGGGAGGAGAGCCACCACCATCTAGGTGAACACAGCTCAGGTCAGTCGGCTTTTGGTGACCCTCCAGAAATGGTGCCCAGGTCAGGTGCCACACCTTGCCACAGGGCAGTTACGCCATTGCCTTAGGCCTTCTCCACCATCAATGCAGTATTTTGTTATTAGGATGTACTTTCATGTGTCACAGTAAGAATTATTGGAATACTGTACGTGAAGCACTTTAAAAACTTGAAATATCATTTATATCAATGATGGTAATGTTGATAATGTTTATATCAATGATGGTAAGTGCAGACTTCCTTTCCTGCCCAACTCCAACAGACAGACTGCTCAATAATATATGACTTCTGTGTCTTTCTGAAAGCTCAGGTAATGTGTGCATGCTAATCATTAGCTCTTGAGCACGTAGATAAATGGTTCATCAGTGGTCTCCTGGTAGAGCAGACAAATGGTGATGTGTAAGGTATGCACAAACAATAAGGCAGATGAATAAATGGGCAGGAAGAATACTAACACTGCAAAAGCAAATTAGGGCTGTGGTTGGTCATTTGGCTGTACAGTGTGTCTGAAAGTCCAGCATAAAAAGTCATCACACAAGTATCAGTGTGGACAGGAGCATAGCCAGAAGATTGCTTTAAGGGGAAACACTGCTCTCAATAATGTTCCATGGTGTACTTAGATGTGGAGAAAGGGCTGTGCTCCGTCCCTTTTGTTACAGAGATTCGACTGATGATTTATAGAAGCCAAATCTTTTTTTGTGATGGCTCCTGGGATTTGGAATGAGTTTTTGTAGGAAGTTGTCAGGGTGCCTTTAACATTCGGGGGGAAAAATGTAGACCACATCTTTTAAAAAACAAATGTTGAGGTCTAACGATGGTTTTATGCTGCTGTTGGTGTGTTTGTTTCTCAGCTGATAATTTAATTTGCTTTGCAGTTTTGCTGTTGTTTGAATGGTTAGTTGCCTTGAGCAGAGGATAAGGAGGGTTATGAATTTTTAAATAAAATAAATACCAGAAGGGTATCATGCATCTGACAATTCGCTTTCAGAATATAAAGTGTTCCATTGTGCTAAGCAAGGCATCACATGTATTTTTAAGCCAAAAATGAGTAAAGAGCACAAGAGATTGTGTTAATTTGTACCAGGAATGGAGAAACAATGCAAAAAGGGAAAATGGGAATTATGCCCTTACAGAGAGGCTACAGTTCAAAACAAAAACAAAAAATTTGTAGCACATTTTGGAATTAGCAGGTATTTGAAAAATGTTTCTTTGCATTCCCACGCTTGAGTTAATTTTCCAGTTGTAAGGTCTGTATCTCACTTTGCTCATAAGAACTCCCTGCTTGGGAAGAATTGTGCTGGATTGCTCGGTTGCGCACCATTAGAAACAGAGGCCCAAATCCTAACCAACTTTCCAGCTCTGACATAGCTGTGCCAATGGGGCATGTGCTGCATCCTGCAATTGGGGGGCAGTCACAGAGATCAGGGAATGTTCAAGATAAGGGAATGTTTGTTCTCTTACCTCAGAGCTGTATTGCCCTTACCTCGGTGCTGGAAGGTTGGTTAGGATTGCGCACAGAAGGATTTAGTATTTTATTTTACTTGTGTGGTGGCACAATTTGAATTTTCTGCCTCAGGAACCAAAAGGGTTTTTTTTTTTTTTAATATCTCTGTTTGACCAAGGTTGCCAGTTCTAATGGAGGCAACTTCTGGTGATTTCTTTTTCCAATATGACATGATGTCATTGACCCATGGAGACCAGTTAAAATCTCCAGGATGGTTTTCAGCAGCCATCTGGGGGATGCTGTGGATTCCTGGAGACTCCAGGTGGATTCTGGACTGTTGGCAACTCTAACCTCAGCCCCTCCCAGCAGATGTGATGAGCCTTTCACTAGTAATATATCACCTTTAGGAGAGCTTCATTTCTTAAGTGACAACAGATAAGCACAAATTCAGGACTTCGGGGTAAGGGGGGTGAGCAGGTGATGCTTGCTCTTGGATTGCCTCTTTAACTGTCCTGACCGACTTTGCCTGTCCTTTCCACAGATCCATTGTTGTTTGATAAAAGGGGCAAGTTGATTCTTGAAGCATTTCCCTCTGTAGAAAGCAATTGATTTATATCATATAAGATGGAGCCCCCTTCTGATACCATCTGTGAGAGGTTGTAGTGTAATTGTTTTCGCTTGTGTTTTAAGTTGTGCAATTTTGTGAATATTGCATTTCCTCTTCATAAATTACAGCCAGCATCACCACCTTGAAGAGCAATTGCTGAGCAGCAGAAGCTTCAGGCCTCTCTTACGGGCTAGAAACGTAGACCTTGGCTATCAACACTTCTGCTGCAGGCATCTAATCTTTATCTTCTGAGTATAAAAAGCCTGTCTGGTTCCAAATGCATGTTGTATTGAGTGTATATAGTAAACTTCAGTAACCAATCCCGTAAAAGCCAGAATTTTTTGCCCTCTGCATTCTACCCCTCATGTTGGGGCTGCAACTCTGGATTTCACTCCTCTTTCTGATTTCCAAAATGCTAACCAAGAACAAGATGTTCTTCTGTTCATAAGAACGTGCTTGATCTGTGGCCTCATTAATACCTATGCATTTCCCATCATGTTTGTGGCTATGTACATCTAGCTGCCAGAAGCAGCTTGGATTCTCCCAGAATCACTTTCAGTCACCCAGCAGAGCTTCCTCCACAGGACCAAATGGACCTTGGCTACTCCAAGAAGAGCTGGCATTGGATCTGGGGTGAGATTCCTGATTCCTCCCCTTCCTAAATGCTCTGGGGTCATAGAAGTGCATTGAGAATGGATTAATACTGTAGTGGAAATGCAGCCCTGAATAGGTTGAGATTGCGGTATCAAATTTTATTTTGTAATGGTGGTTGGCAACCTTCAGTCTCAAAAGACTATGGTATAAGCCTACAGCACCTGGTATTCCCAGGCGGTCTCCCATCTAAGTACTAACCAGGCCTGACTATGCTTAGCTTCCGAGATCAGGCATGTGCAGGGTAACAATGCCCACACTCTGGTACTGGTATTTTGTAATAAATTTGTTTTATATGTAGTTTGTTTTGTCATGTCCTGGAAGCCTGGTCCCCCTGAAAGCCCAGGCCCTGAGGATTTTGCCCTCTGCCCCCTCCTTGGGCTGGACAGCCTGTTGCAAAAACACAACCTGCCATTCTGTGCAGCTGGAACACTTTTGCAAACAGTGAGCGGTGGTAGCCAGGTGACAGCAGCCTCACTGGAGCCCCCAGCGCCACTCAGGCAGTGGTAGAGACAGGCCATGGGCAAGGAGTTGAAGGACTGGGAGCATTTCTGAGCAGGAAGTGGGAGGAACTGGGGTGGGGAAATCCTGTGGCCGGATCCTATCCCCTCCTTTTCAAAGCTCCTGCCCTTTTGCTCGCCTCAGGCATTCACCACCAAAAGTCATTTCAAATGTGAAGGGTCATCAGATTATATGAAGAGTCCTGCTGGATGTCAAGGGTCCAGCTTCCTATTTCCAACAGTGAAAAACTGGTATGTTTCCAGCAAGGCCCACAATGTGAAAGCAAGAGCACCTCTGCTTTGTTTGTCCCTCAGCCGCTGGTGTTCAAAGGTATACAACCTCTGAATATGAAGGTTCTCTTTAGCTATCATGGCTAATAATCACATCATCTACCAAATACTCATTAATATTGCATATTTTCAATCAGTTGCTATTAATTTTTTAAATAACACTACATGCTATGAAATGACTGTGACCTGCCAACTGTGGAAGTTAGGTTAAATATTGGATGTTAAATTACTGTCATCTGCCAGTTATCAAACCATTTTCTGGGGAACCTGAAATTCATTATCTGGCAAATGCTGGACATGAAAATTTGCAAGAGACTTTTGAGAAGTCTAATAAAAGCACATTATTTCCGTCTCTACTAAGGACTTGTCCTTGTGCTCCTTGATCACGAAAAATACACCCTGGAATTATCATTCACCACTTGACGCTTCTTACTTGTTTGGTTTTTAAAAACCTTCTCTACCTCTCTGCCAGTGAACGTTTATTAGAGGGTTAAAAGCAACCAGGCCGTGGCTTGGAAGATAAAAGCCCGACAGGGTGCAAGCTTATGGGATTTTAATTGGATAGCAGGTGAACATAAATGTGGAGGCTAGGGTGATTATTTTTGGCAACGATATTTTGGATGAAAGACCTGGGCAGATGCAGGAATCTGTTATAAAAATAAGTTGAACTTTATTTCTCCATCTTCCGTCTTTGATGCTCCTTATCATTAGTTCCTTAAAGATCCCAGGCAGGTGGGCTGACACAGTTTGAACTGAACTGAATCAAGTAATTATGCTTGGATTTTGTGTAATATGATTAGCATCCATTTAAGATTTTTCTCCTCGCTGTATGCCAAGGAGGATATAAAATGGCAACTGCAGAAATACTCCTGCCCCAGGAAAACATCCTAATTGTAACAGTGGTTTTGGAGCTGAAGTCCCGTTGCTTTTCCTAACAGTTTTGCAAATTCCTGATCACCTGACTCAAAAGGTACCTTGGCAGCATTGGCACTGATCCCATTCCATGCCAGTCCAGATGTGCAGGATCAGATAGTGGATCTTATGGGCCTGCTATTAATCTGTTTAGAACTGGACTTAGGATCTTCCAGGGTCTGGGCCAATCTTAAATGGATGCATTTCTGCCTGTTGCCACCTCTTGGCCCCATTCCCTTCTCCTTTCCAAACGTTTCACGAGAAGAGATGGCACTGGGGAGGTTCCAGGCATTGGCAATATTAATAGGGCCTCAAGATATAAACCCTTGATTTGCCACATATCCCTGTATGTTAAGAGAAGGCATGGGTGGGGTGAGCTCGTAGTTGGGGCTGAGCAGGAAGGGTGCCAGACTTTGTTCTGCTCCTGATGGCATCATAAGGAGGCAGGACTGATAACAGGGCTGATGAATGGAACTACTTTTAATTCATCTAGTATACCCAAAAGATTCATCTAGCATACCCAGCAGAGACCTTCTAAATTAGCCACAGTTGAAATGTCCTGATTTGAGGGTGGAATAGATATCAGCCCTGGAAAACAGTTAATATAAATTGGAGGTTCAGTGCTTTAAAAAAATAAAATAAAGACTATTTAATATTTAATAAGTGTGTGTAAGGGCTATAAACATGACTCCATAGAAGATGAGATACTGTGGCTTTTACAAACATGAAAAAGAGCTTGGTACATAAAATTTGGCACATACTTTTCTTAGTACATCAAAAGGAGAATGCATGAGCATGTTCAATAATGTTGAATGTAAACCTGGGAGAGACAGGATTAATTTTTTAGTTCCAGAAAGCAGCCCCCCCCCCATAGAAAGAATGAAACAGAGGCTCGAGAGGGTAAGGTGAATTTTTTTTCTATTTTAGATTTGTAAAACCAGGTGGGTCCTAATAGTGATATGCTTGAAACCTAAGAACTAAATTGAACTGGGTACTGGGTAGGGCTGAAAATTATACTGATTCTTTTTTTGGGGGGGTGTTATTGCAGGCAGGCTACAGGGAAAATTCACTTGGTGGAACAGGGCTGGCTTCCCCTTATTTAATTATTTGTTTTACTTTAATTTTTTATAATTATTTAATTTGCTTTATCATGTCAATTCTGGCCGAGACATCACTTCCGGTGGGCCCTGGACAGATTGTCATTCTAAAAAGCGGGTCCTGGTGCTAAAGGTTTGAGAACTGCTGCAATAAGGTGTTAGTAAGTTAACATCCGGGGGGGGGGGGGGACTGACACCACTAGTGACCAAAATCACTAAAATCAGAGTTTGGAGGAATAATACTATCATGTTATATATAAAACAATGTGTGATTTCATGCAGAATGCAATGAAACAAACCGCGTTGAAATATCTTTATTGTATCAAAAGGTACAGCCAAAAAACCAGTGGGGGTGGGGCGATGGTAGATCACCACGCCCACCACTTGGGGTGTTGCTCTGCCCACTGTACGGGGTGATGCGCTGGCCTCCTGCACCAGGTGACGCAAACCCTAATGACGCCACTGGCCCTGGGCAAGTTGATGTCTTCCTGCCACTGTGACCCTACCTGATAGGGTTACATACATTCAGCCAGGGCAGTGCTAGTATAATGTGCTTGAGGAGTGACCCAAAGCCCACATGATACCGATACCCATGTAGAGACACTGGAGACTCTCTGGGTGCTAGAAACAAGGGGCTCGCCAAGTTTCTCCACCACATTATTGCAGCAGTGGCTGGACGTATGGGCTGTGATTCTGAGAGAGAAGGAAACTGTTGCTTGCATTAAGGTTTCCTTAAAGGCTGTAAATCCAAATACATTGGCAGTTGGAGAATAGTTCACAGCTGTGTTTGAAAACAGTGTTATCTTACTTTGAAGTAAGTCCATTGAGTTCCATAAGACCTAGGCTGTAATCCTCTCTTACTCACTGAAAACAAATACCTCTAGTGATAGGAATAGCGCAGGGTCCCTGGTATCATTGTAGTCAGAAGCCACGTCATCAGCACTCCTCAATTTTTCTTTGCAAGTTATTGCATTCTTTCAGTGAACAAAAAGGATCTCTGCTGGCTGAAGGAAACCAATAAGGCCAATCTTAATTTCTTTCCATATCCCCCCTCCAAAGAATATGCTTTGATTTATTAGTGATTCCATTCAGTGAAATGGATTTTAATGTGTGGTTTGAAGCCACGGCATGGCCGCTTCTGATGAAAGGATCCTTCATAATCAGCATGGACACCTCTCTCATTCTTTTCATCTCCTTGTTTCTGATACCCTCTTATCAGTGTGCAGCTAACCTTCCCACTTCACAGGCTCCGCAGGGGATACTGGCGATTCTGTCTCCTGTCTGTTTCAATTATTACTGTGTCTGAGACAGATGTTTTTGAGATTTCTAGCTTGGATCCTCCACACACTTTTGGAGGACCCCTCTGTCTGTTTCCCCCCTGATTCTTTCAAAGATTGGGAACACAGAGTGCCAGCAAAGAGATTAGGCACTTTGGACTGACAAGAAGCAACAGTTCAAGGAAACGTCATACAATTTAAATCCTCCCAGGAAGTGCTATCTGGATTGTTGGACATCAGTGCCTGAGCTCTGTTGGCAAGCCATGCTGGGGCCCTGACACAGCACTCTATGTTTGGAAATGGAGGCCTTGCTCTTCTGCATCAATAAATAAGGCTGTAGCCTCACTGCAGGAGTCCTTTGTTGTCTTCTCCCACGTCAGTGGCACAATTGGTTCTGCCTTTCTATTTCTCATGAGCATTTTTGCATCAACACACATTAGGTTATGCAGCAGAGGTGAAGCCACTATTCTGAAATAGTTGAAATTCCCCCAATTTCAAATGTTCCCAAATGTTTGAATGTGAAGTGAAGCAGCTGTTACCCTGCACATGCCCTCGTCTGATCTCGGAAGCTAAGCAGGGTCAGGCCTGGTTAGTACTTGGATGGGAGACCCCCTGGGAATACCGGGTGCTGTAGGCTTATACCATAGTCTTTCGAGACTGAAGGTTGCCAACCGAACTTTTAACTCAGAATTTAAATCCAACCATTGGGAGTGTTGGCGTCTCTTGACAGGTTTGATTGGTAGCTGCCAAAAATTAAGAACCAATCTTACCCCTACTGCCCATAGATGCTGCACCACTGACGGAGCACATGCTACATGCAATGGGGGGGGGTCGAACAGACAATTCAGGAGAGGTAAGGAAGACTAGAATCTCACATACACCACTGCTGCCGTGATCCTCTCCATCCCACCCTCGAACTGCTCGCCTGCCTGGTCTGCTCTTCAAATTCTATCCAAATTGTTGCAGCAATTTTGTCCCTGAAGTGCCTTGCTTCAAGGAGAATTTCTAAAAAGCCTTGTCCACTCAAATGACTACTCCCACTGAAGGCTGACATTAATGGGGAAGCAATGACACAAAACACAGAACCAGAAGTGCATTGAATATTGCTGAAATAACACATGGATATGCTCCTCTATTTCCCACACATGCGCATACACACATATAAAGGAAACAAAGAAGAGGAAGACAACTCAAAACTTTTTTCTCTCCCTTGAAAACTATTCTTCCACTCCATCAGCCCTCCAAAGCAGAAAAAAAATGACCAAAATGTAAAAAGAAATTTCAGATCAGCATTATAGGTCAAGTATTAAAATATTATATTGCATTCCAGCTAACAAATGTGACCTGCCTGTGAGCTACCAAATATTTTTCAAATACTAAGTATCAACTCAGGCCAACCATCAAATATTACAAAATACTAAATGCAATTACATGTAGCCCATCAAGTACTATCACATAATGTATTACATGGCACCCGTCCAATATTATCAAATCTCACACTCCACGTGAACCACCACCAGTCACGTCTGGTGAATATTCAACATTAAATTCAGATTGGAGAATGTGGATGAAATTGGTGGGGTGAGGTGGGGTTGTCCAATTGTGTTATGCAGGAAAAACAGGTTGTCCCAAATGGTGTCAAGATTTGCCTTGCCTATTTCACTCCAAATGCAATAGGATGTCAACCAGACAACATTTCACAGACAAGAACTCTTACACTTGCCCAGGGGAAGCAGCAGTGTCAGTTCCAGTAACAATAAACTTTGGACAGCCAAGTTTTAGATCAGGGGTGTCAAACTCGTTTCATACAGCGGGCTCAATAGCATTCATGACACCTGCTAGGAGCCAGAAGGGATGTCACTAAGTAGAAAGTGACATCATTAAACATGTGATGACCAGAAATCATCACTCATTAATCATATTTTTGTAATATATGGCTCATTTATAAAATACCCGAGTAGGGCATCAAGTGAGGACACAAAGCATGTGCTCTCCTACCAGGAAGTAGATCCGCTGCCTCACAGCAGATCCTCAGTCCATGTGTCTCAAGCTTCTTTCGGCTGTCAGTTCCACACTGTCTCTCTTGCTAAGTTATGTTTCATCAGGGCCAGGGCAGGCTGCATGTTTGATATCCTAAACAAATAATGCAACCTGGTGGATTGTTATTTCGTAAATAGCAGCCCAGTTGTGTGTATGCAAAACAGAGCAGGACCATGGTAGTGTGATGCGGGGGGGGGGGAACGGACTTTTGCCCCTGATCATACTCCCATTTACCCCACTGTGCGATTTTGAAAACTGAAAAAAGCATCAACTGAAAGCCAATAGAAACTTGTTTTCTTTTTTAAAATAGTGTGGGGGGAATGTGTGTGCAATCAGGTGCAGAACAGTACTGGAGACAAATTCCTAAAGTTCACAAGCATCAACAGTTGGATCCCACATCTATTTCCAATAAGTAAATTTTCCAAATGTGATGCCTGCAAATCTGGCATTTCGAGGATTCAACTTGGCCCTAGCAGGTTGCAACTTGATGACATTTCATAAATAGGGCCTTTTTTTTTGCTTTCCAGATTTTGTGCAATAGAGTTTATATTATAGCATCTTGAGGGCCTTCCACTATGAATAATTCCACTGTAGTTCTTGATCTGTGACAGCACAGTTCATATGGATTTCAAGATGACTATGGCAATACCACAACTATCTTTTCAAAATCCATTTTTTAAAATGGAAGCATTTTGTTAATCCGCACAGGCTAGCAGCCTGTCCATGTGACCCTGTCACAGGTTGCACATTGTCTACTTGAGATGTATTAGATAGTTAACAGAAAAGGTCATTCAGCTCTTATTAACATTAGAATCTCATTTAGGTTCCTTAGACCCTAAGGGCATTTTAACTATGCACGATGCAGTAGGTTTCATACTACTTAATGGTGAATGCCTTTTCCGAACCAGAGGCATCACACTGCTCTGTCTGAAGGTTAATAACAGCACAGAAAGGTTGAGCAGCCTTTCTGGTGCATGTAGATCAATTCTACTGCGATCACAGTTCAGTTTCACATACATTTCTTCTTCCACTGACAACTGAGCCATCCAAGGATCAAATACATGGCTGGGGGAGATATGATACATGATGTTCTCTAGAGTAATGTTGGTATAACTCTTGACCAATATACATCTATACTGCCTGGCCTATTATGAAGATTAAATTCAAATTGAGTACTAATTAACACAATCAACCTCAGAAGGCTTGTGGATCCTGATGGATTCCTAACAACTGTGAGGGATTTCCCTACAGCTAAGTTCAGCAATTCTGCTGATGCAACCATGCCAACAGGGCACACACTGTATCCTGTGGGGGAGTCAGCATAAGGGAACATGTGTTCCCTTGCCCCAGGGTAAGCCCTCATTGGCTTGGTGGGTCTACTTCAACCTGTGCCAGCTATATTGCTAGAGCAAGTCCATGTGGACCCAGGTTAAGGCTGGGAAACAGCCCCTCTGAGAAGAATTTTATCAGGGGGTACAAAGTTTCTTTTGGGCCCCTTTCCAAAGAGGGAGGGGGTGAAAGAGTGGGGGTGTGGAAATGGGGGTGTCCAGAATGGGGGCAGAACAGGCAGGGGGAAAGAGGCAACAGCTAGAATAGTCTTTGGAGCCTGGGTCTACCACTCTTCCCAATGCAGAGCTGAGGTCTACTTGCCTGCCCGGCATTTGCAGCTAGATACAGTAAATGGAAAACCAAACACACTCCTACGGGCACAATCCTGAGAATGAGTTGGGCCGGCACAAGTCCCTTGCACATAAGTAAACAGAGGCTGAATCCAGCCTCCGTGGTGGCTTACTCTGTGAGCCTTGCGTCAGCCCAGCTGGGTTCTGGGTTCAGGCTCTGGGGTGGGTGGGAGGGAGGCGTTCCTGGGCAGGGGGAGGGTGGGCAGTGGGCAGCCCTGGGGCAGTCAGGTGGGCAGCGGGGAGTGAGAGGTGGTGCTGGAATCCAGAAGTTATGCCTGATCCCAACCCGTTTCAGGGGAGATTGGAATAGCTTGAAGCCGCTCAGCTCTCCTCGGACTTGTGCCACCTCAGGAGGTGGCACAAGTCCGAGAAGACCCATTGGGGCAAGGGCCCCTTACCCAGGGGGTAAGGGGAAAAGTTTCTCCTTGCCTCAGGCTGAGCTGCCTTGGGTCCCTATCTTGCACTGGATACAGCATAAGCCTCTTGCCTTGCCTGTTGCAGCGCAGGGTAGGATTGCACCCTAAGTCCCTTTAAAATCTTTCAAATATAGAAAATCCTTGCAGGAAATTAGTATCAGTGTATTTAGGCTAACTCTCAAATGGAAAGTGTCCTATGTACACCAAAATCGACTTCTTCAGCAGCTACAGTCCTGCAGCTGTGTCCCTGTGTATACGCAGCTGTGTATACACTCCACATGGTAAGCGGATTCACAAGCCAAAGACCTGTAGCAGGTCTGTTTCCTCCCAGATTTGACACTGTTAACGACCCAGAGCTGCACACATTTGGTCCCTGTATGCAACATTGGGCAGAAATGGTTTAAGGAATGTATGCATTCCTGGGCTTGGTGTGTACGGCTTGTGGCAGTAGTAGTAGTAGTAGTAGTAGTAGTTATTATTATTATTATTATTAACAACAACAACAACAACAACAACTTTACAACAACAACAACAACAACAACTTTATTTCTACCCCGCCTTTCTCGCCGGAGGGACTCAAGGCAGCTTTCAACAAGGTTAAAACAAATTAAAAAACATAATTTCAAAACAGATAAAAGCATATTAACAACATATCATAAAAACATTTGTCAGGTAAAAGAGCATAGAGCAACAAATCATAAAAGAATCAGGCCTGTAACCAGGTATTTAAAAAGATGTTAAAAGGTGTTGAAAATAAGTTCAAAAAGGCCGGGTACTCAGAAAGCTTGTCTAAACAGAAGGGTCTTCAGGCCTTGTCAAAATGTTTCAAGAGAGGGAGCAGTTCTTAAGCCAAGGGGAAGGGAATTCCATAGCATTGGTGCCACTACTGAGAAGGCCCTATTTCTTGCCGCCGCCCCACGTACCTCCCTAGGCGGCGGCACTTGTAAAAAGGCCTTCTCTGATGACCTAACAGGACGAGCCAGATTGTACGGGAGTAGGCGATCTCTAAGATACCCTGGCCCAGAGCAGTATAGGACTTTAAAGGTCAAAACCAGCACCTTGAATTGGGCCCGGAAACGAATGGGCAGCCAATGCAGCCACTGGAGAAGCGGACTAACAGAGTCAAACCGCCTACCTTCAGTAACTACATGGGCCACCGCATTCTGCACTAGTTGCAGTTTCCAAATCATCTTCAAGGGCAGCCCCACATAGAGCGTGTTGCAATAATCTAACCTCGATGTCACCATGGCATGGATCACCGTAGCCAGGTCTACACGATCCAAGTATGGCCGCAGCTGGCGCACCAGCTGAAGCTGAGTGAAGGCCCCCTAGCCACAGCTGCCACTTGGGAATCCAGGAGCAGCTGCAAGTTCAGGTGGACCCCCAAGCTGCAGACCTGCTCCTTCAGGGGGAGTGCAACCCCATTCAGCACAAGCCGATAGTCCAGCACCTGCATCGAGGATTTCCAAACCAGGAGAGCCTCTGTCTTATCCGGATTTAATTTCAGCTTGTTAGCCCCCATCCAGATCCTCACTGCCTCCAGACAGTGCTCCAGGCCCTCAACCACCACCCTGGAGTCTGGAGGAGAGATAGAGCTGGGTGCCATTGGCATATTGATGGCACCCTACTCCAAATCCCCAGATGACCTCTCCCAGTGGTTTCATGTAGATGTTAAATAGCATGGGGGACAGAATTGAACCCTGTGGCACCCCGCACCTCAAGGGCCAGGGTGTTGAACAGACATCCCCCAGCACCACCATCTGGGACCGACCCTCCAAATAGGAGCGGAACCACCACAAAACAGTGCCTCCAACTCCCAACTCAGCCAATCGGCCCAGAAGGATACCATGGTCGATGGTATCAAAAACCGTTGAGAGGTCCAGCAGGACCAACAGGGACGCACTCCCCCTGTCCAGTCCCCGGTGTAGGTCATCCACCAAGGCGACCAAGGCAGTTTCCATCCCAAAGCCCGGCCTGAAGCCAGATTGAAAAGGATCCAGATAATCCGCTTCATCCAAGACCCTCTGGAGTTGAGACGCCACCACCCGCTCAATTACCTTGCCCAGAAACGGGATGCTGGAGAATGGCCGGTAGTTGTCTAATACAGTGGAATCCAGGGAGGGCCTCTTCAGGTGGGGGCGAACCACCACCCATTTCAAAGCACATGGTTACGTCCCCTCCATCAAGGAAGAGTTGACCATCCTCCCTATCCACTCAGCCAATCCACCCCGGGGCAGCTGTTATCAGCCAAGCTGGGCAAGGGTCAAACAGGCAGGCAGACGGCCTCACACTCCAAAGGAGTCTGTCCACATCCTCAGGCTGTACAAGCTGAAAAGAATCCCACAACATCGGACAAGCAGTTGCCAAGGGGACATCATCAGACATTTTCAATGTAGCATCCAAGTTGTGACAAATATGATCAATTTTATCTGCCAAATGTTGTGCAAACATGTCACAGCGGCTGACTGTTCCTCCTGGTCTACTGGAGGGGCCTGATGGAGGAGGCCTCATACCACACAGAATGGTTGTCAGCAGACGCAATGGTAGCAGAGAAGAAAGATCCCTTCGCTGCTACCACCGCCATGGAATAGGCTCTATAATGAGCTCTACTCCGTGTCCGATTAGATTCAACACAAGTTTTCTGCCACCATCGCTCTAGACACCTGCCCCGCTGCTTCATCATTCACAGCTCCTCAGTGAACCAAGGAGCCGCTCCGAGTCTGCGATGTGGCAGAGGTCGCTCCGGAGCAATCTCATCCACTGCCCTGGTCATTTCCCCATTCCAGAGGTCAACCAGGGCCTCAGATGAGACACCAGTCTTGGCAGTGGGAAAATCCCCCAGAGTCCTCAGGAAACCTTCAGAATCCATTAGCCTCCGGGGGCGGACCATAGAAAACGGTCCCCCGTCTCTGTGAAGGTAAGAAGCCACAACAAGCCTAAACCTTACCAGGAGGTGATCTGTCCATGACAACGGAGTGATCTTAATCTCCCCTACATCCAGATACTACCCCCTTGCCTAGCTGTAAACCCCAGGTCCAGCACGTGTCCTGCAGTATGTGTTGGGGCCAAGATCTTCTGGGACAGGCCCATGGTTGTCATGGCAGCCATGAAATCCTGAGCTGCAGCTACTGCAGGGGCCTCGGCATGAACATTGAAGTCCCCCAGCACTAATAGACGGGGGGACTCCAATGCTACCCCTGAGATCACCCCAGTCAGCTCAGGCAGGGAGACTGTTGGGCAGCAGGATGGGCGGTACACCAACAGAATCCCAATCCCGTCCGGCCCTCTCAACACAACATGCAGACACTCGAACCCAGCAAACTGCTGAACAGGGCACCTGGAGATGGACTCACGATAGACCATTGCAACTCCCCCTCCCCGCCCCTGCAATCTTGGCTGCTGCAACATCTGGAAACCTGGTGGACAACGTTCGGAGAGACTAACTCCTCCCGCCATGTCCAACCAAGTCTCCAACTCCTATGTTGGGAGTCTGAAGAGTCGGCAGGTCTCCAGGGGTCTCAATTAGAGTAACAGTTTTTGCTTCTTTGTTACACTTCCCCCCCAGCTCTCCTTTCTCCATCTCCTCATTCCGTCCTCTTCTCTTTTTTCTCCCTTTCATAGTTCGTTAAGTGCTCTGTCTCGTTTTCCCCTGTCCCTTTGCTTCAGTGCCTGGTACCCAGCTGAAAGTCACTGAGCAATATCATCAGTTCCCGAGCAGCAATGCGCACCTTGTACAAGAAACCTATGCTTACTAATGCAGACATCTGACTGTTTACCAGGACCTTGTCCATGCTGATTTGTCATAAATCTGTCAAGGACCCAAGATGTCGACTAGGAAGTGACAAACATTGGCTTTGCATCTTTACAAGGTCTAACAACATTTGGTTGGGACTGAGTGGGATTTGCTTTATCTTGGTGGCACAATAAATAAAATACAGTAATGCAAGGAAAGGTTAACATTTGTTAACCTGACATAACACGCTGTTTTCCACCTCAGAGTGGCAAACCAGCCCAGTTTCTTTTGTAACATCAAGTTGCATGGCATCCTCTCCAACATATCACAGATTAAAATATGAAGGTGACTTGTAATGCTCCTATAGTCTCATACCAAGGATAATTTGTAAGGCCTACAGATGTACCCCATTACTTGTATATTACGCATGCACTCCATTTTGTATTGATCAAGGCTCTGCTTCATCTGTTGTATGCTGTATTTGTTAGCTCTGCAAAATCCAATTGCTTTGATCAAAAGCAACCTGTCATTTCTTTCATTTTGGGGTGTTTGGGTGTTAAAGTTCTATAAAATCAAACAACAAAAGCCCCATATATTCTAAATATTCTTAGAATACCTTCAGCCAATTTATTTTGCAAAGTAGATGGTCTTGTATATTTTTGGAAGACAAATGATTGAGATTATGGATGTGAAATCTTTATACAGATTGCTCGTAATATATTTCATATCCCTGCATTTCCCACCACTTTTGACCTATTTTTCAGACACTCTTAACCCACCAGAGGCTTCTGTGATGTCAGCACACTAAAAGCAGCTGAGATATTCTTTTGCCATAGTTCATGTTCTTTTTGAATTCAGCAACATTAAAGAAAGGCCACATGGCATCTCAGATAATCCTGACATGAATTAGCTGTCTCCTTATATGGATTTCCCTCAAAGAAAGGATTCTGGCCAGCCATCCTGCTGAGATTGGTATGTTGCCTACTGAGGGCCCAATTCTATCCAACTTGCCAGCACTGATGCAACCTCAATGCAACTTGAAGGTAAGCGAACAAAAGTTCCCTAAGCTGGAGGAGACCTCTGTGACTCCCCACCACCACTGGATACCGCAATGCCCCATTGACATGGCTGCATCTGTGCTGGAAACTTGGGTAGGATTTGGCCCTGATTGTGCAGCCAAGCTCACTGGGTTAGGTAAAGGGGTGGAATAGGATGGGATGCACTAAGTCATCCATTCAATTGATCCTATGACATTACCTAGGTTTTCTAGTCCACTCACAGGGATGCTCTGAGTTGTTGCCTCTTGTTAATTGTTGATATGTCTATACATTAATAAAAGGATCACCTACTTTTCACAGTAGTGCAGGAACTCAACACCCTCCCTTTCTCCTGGATAGTGTGAGTAGCTAAGGATAGGAAACAATTTCAAGCAATTTGCCTTCAGGAATTGTGTTTTCTAATTCATTTTCTACTTTCAAGCTCTGTGCCAACTGTTTGCCATCCATTTGTTTTGGTCAGTTCTGTTTTGTCTTTCACGTGAGCTTTGCTTTTTGATCATCTACCAAGGAGAATAGGAGAGCTCTGAAATAGCTCTCTGCATTTTTATTTACCCTCTGAAGGTCAACAAAACACATTACATGAACAAGTCGGTGAGAAAAACCCAACAGTTTGTTTCTTTGCTGCAAAGCAGCTTTTAAAAGCAAGTGACTTCAAATTGAGACATGGCAGGGGGTTGCTTAAACCCCACTCCATCACCAACCCGGCCCATCACTGAGAACTGTTTCCTTTTTAAATATTCATGTATCTCAATGATCCTTACAAAGATCCTTTCAGTAGGTCAGAATTATGAACATATTGCAGATGTGATGGGGTGGACAATACCCAAAGTAAGTAATGGGTTTAAACTATCAGGTTCAAGACACAGGAGAAAAGCAAACACACACAGGCTACGATTCTATACCCACTTTCCTGGGAGTGAGTGCTATTGAACACTGGGAATTACTTTTGAGTAGACATGCTTAGGATTGTGCTGACACACACACTTCTACTTGCACATTAATTGAGAGGCACAGCATCATGTTGTACTGCTGGAGAGATGGAACAATGAGAGACAGTAGGGCACAGCAGCTTGTCAGATCTGTCCCTGACAAGCTTTGCTGTTGTCTGAAAAGTACAAACTCTGGTATGGCAAGAGATCAGGTTAAAAGATGCTTCCTCTGAGCCTTTCCCAGCTGTCTGAGGTGGCTGCCAAGAGAACATAAGAACATAGAGCAGCCCCACTGGATCAGGCCAGTGGGCAAACAAGAGCAGACAAGACAACCATTAATGTGTCTGATTTGCATAGCTAGCAAAGTATTTTGCATTATATGCAAGTTTCGTTTCCTGCTTTGGGGAACTGGAATGTGGCAACCCTAGTCAGGTGGGTCTTCCTCTTCCGCAGTGTTCTTGTGGAGAGAGAGCAGGTACAACCTGCCAGTGACTGTCTTTGCTCTTCTGGCTGATGGCAGAGGCCGAAAGGGCCTTTTACTCCATTCAGGAGTCCCAGGGCAATTTCGCCTCTAATGGTCTTCCTGAGATCTCTCCTATATAGACGAATACATCGATTTATTCCTATAGTGGAAAGTGAAGTGTTGACAAGAAAATCTGCACATCATCTCTGACATGGAGTGGCCCAACATAAGCATGCTAATGTTAATGCTGAGATGAGTCATGCCCTACCTTTCTCCTGGGAGGGAGCAATAGGCCTCTCTCTCTCTCTCTCTCTCTCTCTCTCTCACACACACACACACACACACACACAGAGCAGCTGCCAAGTGCCAGGTTTGAGTGAGGTGCAGAGTGAGGGCATTGCCTTTTCTCCATCCCCACCCTGATGGCAAGTTCTAGGTCAGGAGGGGGAAATATTGCATGCCTCCTCTTCCTCAGGCTGGGAGGCAGGGTTTGGACTGAGGAAAGAAAGGGCATGGTCAGGGTTGGAAATGGGGGCATGGCTTGCTTTTTTGCTCTGCCTTCAACAGTGGTCTTAATGATGGATGAGAAGGTGGGAAGTAGAAACAGAGATGTGGAGTGATGAAAAGATTGGAACCCTATATCCCTTACCTGCTCACCACCTCCAAGGGGGTTTTAGTTAGTCTAAACATAATCATTCCTTCCCACCATGTTTTACAGTAGCATGCTTAAAAAGAGACACCAGACAGGTCTAAATAGATGGGCATGGGGCTGTACAGCTAAAACAGGCTTGACTCCAGATACACCCTAATAAAAAATGGGCTGCACTAGACAGCCCTGTTGAAGAATGGCAAAGCATGTTCTCCTGCAAGAGGAAAGTATACTGGGACAGGGACTCTACAATGTTCTGTAATAGGCTGCAGTGCTCCACAAAAGGAGATGAGTTTCAAGTAAACAATCTCAGTTCAGTTGGTCTCTTTATTTTCTCTGGCTTCTGTTTTTTTTTTTTACGTCTTCCCAGAATAGGCTGGATTTGCCAAGACCTGTTACTGTATATGGAAAGCTCTGCCTGCCAGCTGTGCTATCAATAATCATGCGGCTAAATCTGGTTATTTTATTACCAGCCTGAAAGATCCTTGGGTTTTTGGGGGGCTTTGGGTTTTTACAATGCCACTGATCAGTTTTTATAATCATAGGAAGAGACTCCAGGCCGCTCTCTGTCGCCTCCTAATCACCTGCCTTGTGTGACTGAGACTTCCAAGTGAAGTCTTTTGTGCCTCGATGCCCAGCCTGGACAGGTGATTGAGACAGACGAAGCAAGCCTGTTCTCAGTTTTTAATATCTCCCTTGTCTTTGGGGCCTACTTGGAGGCACCTGTGAAAGTCCATCATCATGAAAAGCCCCAAATCAGATTACCAACGCTGCTGCCATTGTCATATCTTTCACATTAATCTGTATCCCAAAACAATTTGCGCTACTAATAGAAATGTGGACAGCTCTAACTGATAAGAGCCTAATCCACACACTTTTCTGAATAGCTTTTCTAAGAAACATGACTAGAACAAGCCAAACTGCCTTTGGATGACTGAATAGGAGAATCACAGCAAGAGACAGTCCCTCGCTTTTTCACCCTCCTATGCGTCAATCTCCGGAAGTGAATATTAGGCCAGAATTTCCAGTAGATCTAGCTATTGTCTGTCATGCTTCTAGACTAGTACTGCTATCTTTATTCTGATGCTTGGCCTAAATTCTGGGAGAACAACATTTTGTTGTATGAAGTCCAAAGCTGGAATGAGTGCTTTCCAACCAGACATCCATAATTAGCATTTGGTTTCATACTGGAGCCTGAAGTCTAGTCAGTAGAAGGCACTACTACTACTGCTGTGTGGCCCAGGGAAAGGTAGAAAGCTGAGCTTCTAGCATTTATATCAGACCTGGCCAAGCTAGAGGCTTCATACTGCCTTCCATATTCCCTCCCTTCTGAATATGACACTGACGCCTAAGCACAACTAAACATGGGCACACTCTAGGCTAGGATGTAGTCCCTCGTGCAAGTCCGTGAGACAAACTAAATCAAAGATGACCAAGGCCATAGCACAGTGATTTTCAATCTTTTTCGTCTCATGGCACACTGACAAGGTACTAAAATTGTCAAGGCACACCATCAGTTTTTTGACAATTGACAAGGCACACCATGCTGTTGGTGGGGAGCTCACATCCCCATTGGCCCTACTAACAAATGACCCTCCCCCAAACTCTTGTGGCACACCTGCAGACCATTCAAAGCACACCAATGTGTCATGGCACACTGGTTGAAAATCGCTGGACTATGCGATAATGTCATTAGAATTCCTAGAAAGAAGATGACCAAGGGTGTAATCCTAACTTGTGTTGGAGCAGGCAGGCCAGGTTTGGGGCCAAAATTGGCACAACCCGAGGCAAAGGGAAAAGTCTCTCCTTACCCAGTGCCAAGCTCAACTGACACAAACCTACCCTGCTGGGCCTGGTTCCAGTACCAGGAGACCAGCACAACTCCTTGCGCTGGCCTCCCCGGCTCCTGAGTTGATGCAAACTTACCGTATGTCACATTTGTGCCCCCGGGTTGGCACAAATGAGTTTTGCCAGCCTCACCAGGGGATTAGGAAGTTAGGAAAAAAGATGGCATTTGTTTGGGACCTTTATGACATTTAATGATGCCATGCATTAAATGATGGCATTTAATTGATTTGGGATTTAATGGAGACTCAAATATTCAGCAGGTTCTGAAGTTCTGACCTGTGGAATAGCAGGTAGATTTGCCTTGTGATGCCAGTACCAGTCCTTAACCAAAGGAGGAACCGAAAGGATAACCAAATCATCCAAAAAATCATATGATAGTCTGCTCCTTATGAGTTTTGCAATTAGAAATGACTCCCTCCAACAGTCTTGTTTCTGCCTCATTCTGCCATTTTCAACCACTGTGCAGTGGCACACTGGTGTGCCGCGAATGGTCTGCAGGTGTGCCACAAGAGTTTGGGGGAAGGTCATTTATTAGTAGGGCCATTGGGGTAAGTGAGCCCTCTACCAGTAGTATGGTGTGCCTTGCCAATTGTCAAAAAACTGATGGTGTGCCTTGACAATTTTAGCACCTTGTCAGTGCCATGCATTGTCAGATTAATGCATTGTGCTGAAAACAGTGCCATGAGAAGAAAAAGGTTGAAAATGGCTGACATAGTCATTCAGATTTGGCCAGCTGACATCATCAGGAGAGAAAATGAAGATAATTCAGAGTGAGGACAAAATTTCTTGGATCATGTTACTCTCAGGCTGAGCCAATCAACATAATTGTGCCACAATGCAAAATAGCCAACCTGATTTGGCTGTATGATTGTGTCACTGAGGGTTTTTTTTTTTTCCTTTTCAAAAAGGCAATTCAGAATGTGGGCAATGCTTCCTTCACAGTATTGCCCTCTTTTGGAATGCACAGACACATTTGTACCCTTCTGATCAGCCCTCTCACTTCACCAAAGTGTTTCAATTGTTGTAGGGGAGAGAAGTGTTCATAAAAAGGACATGTCCTTGCTCTTTTACTCTTTTCCTAAAACATGTATATCTCCCCTTTCCCCTCCTTATCCAGCTACAAGTTCAAGGTGCTAAAGCTACAGTTGCTTTTTTTCTTGTGATCCGCAACTACATGCCTTGTGACTTGTGCACATTTTATTATTAAGAATATTTATATACCGTTTTTCAACAAAAAAAGTTCACAAAACAGTTTTACAGAGCAGCTTGAATAATTGAGGGCACAATCCTAACCAGGGTCTACTCAGTAGTAAGTCCTATTTTGTATTTTGTTCAATGGAACTTACTCTCAGGAAAGTGTGGTTAGGATTGCAGCCTGAATGTCTCCCTGTCCCAAAGAGACTCACAATCTAAACAGCTACAGAAGAATCAGCAGCAACAACCACTGGAAAAGACACTGGACTAAAGTGGGCATGTAGTCATACCTGCCTGGGGGCTTACCAAACTTACAGGTATACCCCCAGGTATAGATTTTTAGAAACTTCCTCCTCCTTGCCTGTTCCTGTGTAATGTACAGCCCTTGACTTTCAGGTAAATCATATATGTTCTTGATTTTTTTCAGCTACAGTTCTCCAGAATTCCAGGACTTTACCACCTCTTTGGTTTCATTCCATCATTACCTTTAATTTATTGCCATTCCATACACTTGCATGAAGCTCCTTAATGTTACACTGCAACTTGTCACCAGACATAAAAGTGTTATCTCTCAAAAGGTCATGCCTCCTAAGATTAATGCATTGTGCTGAAAACAAATACCACTTAGCAATTATAATCTGAGCACAACCACTACCACCAGACTCTATAAAAGAAAGGTGCTGGTATTAATTCCACACTACTCAAAATCACTCACAGAGTGACTGTTGGCACTTCCCGCAATGAACCCACTGGTCACAAATCACATTTCATCAGCTGGAGCAAAAGCAGAACAACACGAAAGACCTTGAAATCTGTGTAATTCTCTATCACGAACATGGCTTCAGGTTGACATTTGCAAGTTGCTTCAGATGGATAGCTATTCTCTGTTAGCTTTTATTGCACTGTTAAAATACACAGTCAATAATATGGAAAGTGATGAGAGTGGAAGAGATGCTGGTAGGCTGTGGACAAAGGCATATTGCCTCTTCAATGACAACTACTTTGCTTTATTTGTTCACTTGTCTGAAGCTGTCACTCATTTTATGGGCACTCCCACTGGGGAAAATTTCATCCCAGGTGATTCCTAGTTGGACATGAGTGTGCTGAGAATCTCAGAAGTAGTGTAGAGGTAGAACTTGTAACTATTGTGTCATGGGAGAAGTGCTGTGGGAAAACAAATCCTTAGCCCCATGGTACCCACCCACAGAAATGTTATGGTGAATAATTCCACTCCAAAATCTGGAGGCACACCTAGAGATCCAATATGGATTCCCAGCTGTCAGGGAAAAGGACTCTGGAAAAAGTAGGCTACTGAGGGGAGTAGTACCTAATGGTTAGCATGCCCACATCCCCTCCTGCTGCATGCTTTCCCTTTCCTGGACCAACAGCTGAACAGAGGAGAATCTTGGCAGTTCCTTTTTTTTTTTTTTAATAATTCATTTTTATTGAATAGGCACTGAAAAAGAAGATATAACAAATAAGATAAACAGATAAGAAAAGTCCCTAAAGATCCCTACAAAACATAAACAAATAACATAAAATTGCCAGAGTGGAGCAGTATATCCTAAATACATAGAACATTCCTTTTGTGTGCTCCATAACATCAAATATCAAATATAAATCCTCGACGGTTCTTTCTGGTAAATTACTTAAATGACAACTTAAGTTTTGATTTGTGATGATTTGTGTATTTGAGGAGTAAAGATAAGCTAATTTAACAATCTATTGGGAAGGGATTAAGAGAAATAATTGATATGAATAGAAAATTTAAGAATCTTGGCAGTTCTTTACTGCTACCACCATCCCAGGCTACAGAGAACAAGCAGTGGGAAGCCATCTGAGAAAACCCCTTCCCATGACAGCGTTGACCCCTAGGGGTTCTAACCCACAGTAGTATTTACAGGGTGAAAGTATGTAACAATCCACTGAATTACCCATGAACATAGATTAGGCAGGTAAAAAGTCAAAATATTACCAGTTTACTAAAAGAAATGTGGTAGGACTTTTTTAGGACTGTGCTACTTCAGCGTGAGAAGGGAGGTTGTATGTTTTAATGCTCTCTTATACAAAAAATATCTTGTTGCACGTAGACCAACAGTACACCACAAAGGGGACTAGCATTAGAATACCCTGACTTTTTTTTTTTTCTGTAGGCAAGGAGTTTCTTCTTGGAGAGACAGTCAAACATGCCACTTCCCACTGTTGATCTGAAATGGCACTGCCCAAGAAAAGATTCCTCCCATCCCGCTAAGTCGTGATTGCTTTGTAACTGGTCACAAGAACAATCACCCCTTCTTCCTCCAGTTTAATGGTCACGTGGAAAACACTCCTGTTATGGTCCAGCTGAGGTGGACACCCAGAATATGGCTGAATATGGGGTACCAACATTTTTCAACTAGCGCTGAATAGTGCCAGAGGTTTAATGGAAAGTTAGCAGGTGTGGTATGATGGATGAGACAGCAAAGTTGGTCCAAGGCTAGACACAAAGCAATTGTCTTTTCGGGAAGCATGACAGCAGGATTCTTTTTTCTTTACAGAGCTTTTATTCCAAAATTTCACAATAAAGAACAAGCGACAGCAAAGATGAGATGGTATCATTCTTCTCCTCTCTGGACTGAAGCTCTATTAGTCCTTTCATAAGGCTCAAACTGCATTCAAGTGTGACAAGTTCCTCAGAAAGAAGCAATCTCTCCTACCCCCAGCTCACCTACTTTATCAGCTCACCTGAACCACATTCCTTTCTTTCAACACTATGGTTAGGTTTCTATGTAGTGGTTTCTGATCCAACTGGAAGCTTGGGGAGCCCTGTGGAGGCATCCATAGGGCTCCCTGCACCCCCCCTCCCAGAGGCCAGCGCTGCTGCCAAGTAAGGGAAAAAAACAAAACCCTTGTCCCTGGCAGTGGCGCAGTCCTCAGGATTGGGTCACTGCCATCCCTGCAGGGCATGCCCCTTAAGGGGGAATGCCCTGCTTCTGGTTCTCCTGATAGGTCATGACCCCCCAGCTTGGGAACCACTGCTCTATCATAATTGCCAATATTTTTCCAGTATCTTTATATTTTGCTTGCACACAAGTCATCAGTAGAGATGGACGGCCCAACTAAGCTTCTTCAAAACTGCACCCTGTTGTCAACTTCTAATGCCTGTTCAAAATCTCAGCCATGAAGTCACTAGGTGCCATTAGGCAAGTCACCGTTACCTTAAACCCAGTGTACCTATGACAATTAGAAGAGTCAACTTTTTTATTTATAATTTTATCCGTGTTGTGACTATTTCACTGAAAACGTAAACTTTTGAGCAGGCTCCTGTACCGTGTCCCTTTAACAGAAGCTTAATCCATAGCAATGAATGACATGCCATGAGAAGTATCACCTGCTAATTCCCACATACAGACCTCAGATAAAGTACATGAGTAAACAAAGCTTCTGGCCAGTTGGTAACCCTGTCTACAAGAGGGGAACAATAATGCTGGCCAGCCTTATTGTGAGAACTGCAGACCTTATGTGCATGAAGCAAGCTGAACCCTTGAAACATGCTATATTAAATGCTCCAAAATGCTTAGCACTAACTACTAGAACTGCAATAATTCCAGACAGTTAAAAATGATTGGCGGGCATGTTTTCAGTATAAGTAAAATAAATTTTATTTATCACTATCTCTTAGTAGCCATTTTCTCTCTGTTTGCCATTTTATGCCTATTTAGATTACAGCTCTTTGAAACTGCTCCAGAGAGAAAAAGAAAAATCTATAAATGTTCTATGGAAATAATTCTGTAAAGATTTTATAGAGTGGGTTATGAGACACAATTCATGCTTTTAATTCGGCTCATATCATGCTAAATAAAGAGCTTCTATCCCTCCTTATCCATATATCTTGTCTGAACGGTTTTCCCATTTGTGCAATGCCAGTGTTTGGGACGACAAAAATATCCGCAGTTAAAAACAAACAAAAACAAAAAACCCTTGAAAAGTTTTGCTGTAGTCTTTCCCCTACGAGCTGACACAGGTTGTGGGTATCAGGCCCTGTAATTACTTCTCAGATGAGTGCAGGAACTGAGCAGGACTGTAGGCTACCAGAAGAAGTCAGGCTGACTGCTTCTGGCCAGGGCCAGCGTACCCATGAGACAGGTACTCTGCCTGTTGACCTTCCCACTGCAGCTGCCTCACCTTGCCTCAATCTGTCCCTGAGTATGTCTTCCTCTTCCCTCTGCAGCTCTGTAATTTCAAGCAGAGCAACAGAATGGGGCTGGAGCAAGAAAGCCAGAAGTACTACCCTTCTTCCTTTGGCTATGGAATGGATGTATCTGCTACACTAGTAGCTCAATTCTGTGCAACTCCCTGTGCAGCAATGCAGCCATGCCAATGGAGTATCCTGTTGGGGTGGTTTTGGGCCCTGAAAGCCTCATCGGAGTAAGGGAATATTTGTTCCCTTGCCCCAGGGCAAGCCCATGCCAGCCAGCTGGGTCTACTTGGACTTATGACAGCAATTTTGCTGGTATCTATTTGAGAGAACCCAGGTTGGAGGATCAAGACCAGGAAGTGAGATAAGTTCTTGGTGGCATCACTGCCGCCTATACCGGCCACTTCCAGGCCTTGATCTGCCCTCCTTTCAGTCCCCATCTCCATCCCATTCCTTCCCCTTCCTGCCCCATCCAGCCTTCCTCACCTCTCTCCTACTCCCTGTGCCAACTTATTGACGTTAGTGGGTGTTTTCTGGCTGATAGCATGTAGACCCAGCTGCTCACTGGTTATGGAGGCAGCCAGGCTGCACTGAATACTGTGTTGTCTTTTGTGACAGCCATAAAGGGCCTTATGCTGCTGGAACATGTTCCAGCAGTGTAAAGCCATAATACAGAGGTTCTCAAACTGGGGTGTCGTGACGCCTCAGCCAGAGAGCCCGGACCACTTTCCCCTTAAGCGGTGGGGTTGGGGGGAGGCAGTGAGGCTATCACCAAGGTTGCGTCACTGTGAAGGGGCACAGGGGCTTGGCTGGACTCACCAGAGCCTCCTGCAGCCTCCCAGAGGTGTGGGGAGCCCCATGTCAGCCTCCATAGGGTCCTCCGAAGTGCGCTGTCTTTGAAAATATCAATCCTGACCCACTTCTGGTTTCACGATCGCAAACTGGAAGTGGGTTGCAATAGAAATTTTCAATGTCAGCATGCTTCAGAGGGCCTCACGGAGGCTGGCATGGGGCTCTCCGCACATCCGGGGGGCTACAGGAGGCTCTGGTGAGTCCAGCCAAGCCCCTGTGCCCCTTCACAGCAACGTGATCTCGGTGATCGCATCACTGCCTCCCCCTCTCCCACAATGACTTATTGCAGGGCTCAAACTCCTGTGGAGTTTGAGAACCACAGCCCTAATAGGACTAGGTCAATAGATGTACATTAACACCAGTTTTATAGTCCTTGCTTTCTCCAGAATCTTGGAAATTGTACTTTGCAGAGGGTGCTGATCATGTTCTGTTAGAAAACCCCAGCTCTCCTCACTCAAATGCAGCCCTTATGGGTTCCTGGAGAGAGGGAACTCAATATTAAAACAGTTTGAGCTTATGGTAGATACATCCCCAGAGTATATATAGAGGGACTCCAGAAGCAATTTAAGCAGAGGACATGTGTAAAGATACCCAAGGTAGTAGCACATTCTATAGGAAACCCGCAGCAGCTGCTATATGTAAGAGCTTCACAGGAATTCTAAACTGCTGAAAGTAAAGTGAGATTTTGGATTGCCTGACATTTTAGCAATGACCCAAACTAGCTCAGAAATATTTTAAGTACAGTAGAATCTTGATTAGCTGTCTCAGTTGGAGGACATCTGTAGCTATTTGAGGAGGTGAGAGCTAACAGCTGAGTCCACTAATCATGTTACCTATGCTAATCAGTGCTAATCAATTCATGCTGAACACTGATCAGCAGAGGACATGACCTCATTTCAGTTAATCCAGACACCTGTGAGAGCAGAAGAACAAAGATTATAGAAAATTAATTTAAATCCAGGCTTAAATTCTGTACAAAATGTTATGATTATTCTTTACTGACTCGAGAAAAATAAGGTGTAAACTAGAACTTTGAAATGACCCGGCCCATAGGGATTTTGATTTGTTACAGTCTTTATCATTAGTTTTATTGTTTTGTTTCATAAATCCTCCCCATGTTTCTCCACAGAACTCTCTGCATGAGAGGTGACTTTGGGAAACAATAGGACATTGCCCTGCTGCCATAAATTCATGGAGAGGATCGGGCAGTAAGTGTATTAGGTCTGTAATAGTTTAGATGTCATGTTTTAATCAAAATCATCCTGGAAATGGTTGTTTGGTGAGGGTGATGAGATTAGGGAGCCCTCATTTTCTTCACACAATTTTTATTGTTGTTGCTGTTATGATAATGATGCTGCACACTTTTCTGGGAATAAATTCTATTAAATTCATTGAGACTTACTGCTGAATATACTTGCCTAGGATTGTGCTGCAACTCGGTCATGTAGGTATACCCTTTGAGTCCTATTTAGCAAAAGGGAAAACAAGACCATGGATAAAGGTTCCTAGATTAACGCTATAATTTGTGTGCAGATAATCTCTGTGCATTCACTGAACATGGGGAGATGGAGAATGAGCACATGTAAGCTAGCTATGCCACCCTTATTGATGAATTTCCTAGCTCTGCTCACAACTACTCCTGCACATGTCTGATCTTGTCTGATCTCAGAAGCTAAGCAGGGTCAGGCCTGGTTAGTACTTGGATGGGAGACCGCCTGGGAATACCGGGTGCTGTAGGCTTATACCATAGTCTTTCGAGACTGAAGGTTGCCAACCATTTTTTTTTTTGTAGCTGTAATCCCTCGTGCAGTGCTGGGCTACCGAGGCAAGCGCTGGCATGATAGTGACCCTTGGGTGAGTGGCTAAGTTTCTAAACTGCAGGGACAAGCTCTTCATAGGTCCAGCATTTAGCTCTGAAACAATGTGGAGAGACCTGGGGTAGTGGCGTATCCACAGTATGGTAAGCCAGATGCAAGGGATGCAAGGGAGGGCACCAGGATGCAGGTCTCTTGTTATCCGGTGTGCTCCCTGGGGCATTTGGTGGGCCGCTGTGAGATACAGGAAGCTGGACTAGATGGGCCTATGGCCTGATCCAGTGGGGCTGTTCTTATGTTCTTATGTTCTTAAGCCAGGGCATGAGCTCTGGGTGCCACTTAAAGCTCTGGGTGCCACTGCCCCTGAGAGTGCAAGCATACTCCTGTCACTTCCTGAGTTAGGGGGCAATGGGAGTGCCTGTCCATCTGGGCGCTCATAGCGGCTGTGGCTATTTCATCCCAGGCACCACTATGAGTGCACTCCTGTTGCTACCCAAGTTGGGGAGTGATGGCAGCACAGATGGAGTTGATTTCACCCCAGCTGCTGCTATGAGTACTCACCCCAGTGTTTAGTATTGCAGACAAACCTTTGTCCTTCTTTTGCTGTATATTATTTTGATTTTGATGGGTATCTGATGTGGAACTTGTTTCCAACTAATGCTGTAGGTTTTAGCGTATCTTCTTAGATGTAAGATGCAGTGGGACATATGCCCAACCTAAGCCTGGGTGTTTCAGATCCGGGTTGCAAACATGTTCAGAAACAAGGCAGCCTTCAGAAAATAGGCATTTTCTCTTCTAAGCAAAAACAACAGCCAATGAACTCCTTAGCACTTCATTGATTTAACCTGCATTCCTGTAAATCAGCCATACAGATCAGTCATGGCAGCTCCACTGAGAGCAAAAGCAAATAAAAAGAAAAAACCCCTTTACAGTGTTCAAGTTCCATTACCAAAAATGAGGATAACAACACAGCCCACACCTTCATCAAACCTTCTTATGCATAATGGATCCACTTTGATTTTTTCCAATGCTAGAGGTTGTGAACTTATTGGATTTATGTCAAGAACGAGAATTTTTGCAGGGGCTACTATTTGCTGCACAGATTGTTATTGCAACAGTTTGGCAATGTGCTTGCTTCCAAGCTTTGTCCATCAAACCGAGAAGAGTGTCTTCTTCACTGAATCACAAGACCGAGAGAACCGAAGATAGTTTACATAATCGACAGAAATGTCATACTCACTGCCAGTATCAGGTTGCTGGTGGGTCATGGGGAAGTCTCCTGCATCAGGCCCCCAACCATATTGCTTTCCACCAGCCCCTTGATGGTGCTATTGGGTGCTATTACTGTCACAAGTACAGAGGCTTCAGAGATCATCCCTGCCAAGTGGGCCCTCTGATGGGGTCAGCCTGTCTGGCTGACCCCAAAACATAGTGCAGTTTTTCCCGGACTATTCCACTTCAGGCTTTAGGTGTAGAATGGAATGATTGAATCATCCTCCTGAAACAAACTTCCTACATGAAGAAAAATGGAATGTTAGGGAGACGGGAGTCAATGTAGCCGATCAGCATACACAATTTTTCTGTATACAAGGAAGGGTTCTTTGACAGAGAACATGCAAGTCTTGCCACTTTGCCACCGACATCCTGAAATGGAACAGACTTCAGAAAACTTTTACCAATTGATGCTATGGAATGTAGAAAACAACACACTGCCCTGAAGTCAGAGCTTCAGTGGTGGACATCTCTAACACCTCGGTCCAAAACCTGCTCACTTGGGGACCAACATTATATCTGTATATCACAATTCTGAGGGCTGCTTTTGTTCCTGCAACGATTCTGTAGAAGGGAGTGATTTTCAAGAGAGAAGTGGTATGAGATCCTCAACCTTCTTACACTATGTCCTCTCCTTAAGCTACTTTTCTGAGAAATGTTGCTGGTCTCATTTCCCAAAAACCCATTTAGGTTTCCTCAAACTTCTGTACATTTGTGCCTGAGCAGAAACCACAGCAGAGATGGTCAGCATTGCCTAAGTATAATTGTGTGGAAGAATGAGCATGGAAAGATAAGGAGAGCTATGCAAACTATTCTCTGGTTTTTATTTTAGGATAGAAATAAGCTGTTTAGTGAGATAAATATCTTTTCCCAAAACACTTAAGTTGTGGATAATGTCACCTTCCTTTGTTCCTGTTTGGTGCCATTCTGGTGGCTGTTGCTTTGATGCTGCTTTTCACCCCAGGATCTTGGTTACTCCACCTTGGATTAGTCACAGGGAGTGATCACACCCAAGAAAGACTCAGGTGGTTAACAAGGTGATGTCACAAGACTGCACTGTTCATTGGAGTTGGCAATATGAAGAAGTCACCGAGGGCAAGTGATAATGAAGGCAAGCATGGACTCATGAAAATGTAAGTCATTTTGGCTCCACTTTAATTACAAGCTAAAATTCATGGAGAAAACTTAAGTTATGGGTGTGAACTCCTGCACTTTAACACTGAAGAATCAAAGGCATGCCTTTGTTTCTAGCCTCAGCTAGAAACAGTTCCCCTGAAGGGGTGCTCTCTGCATCTGTTAATATGAAGTAGTATTTACATAGCAGCTTTATCATGCAAAGTAAGTGGTTCTGTTTGCTATAGCTACCAACATGCAATGTGATTTTCTTCAGTGAAATGCAATTTGCTGTCAAGGGGACAGCCGATATAGTTGTTTTGATGCAATTTAACTTAATTCAATGCAAGCCACGGGATTTCTGCACATTTTTATTGGTATTGTTTCTGGCATTAATGCTATAACAATTAATCTTCTCTGCTTACTATGCAAAGGGCTTTATGGCCTTTATTACATTTTGTTCTAAAATGCCCTTAGATATATTAGGTAGAAGGTGAGACTTGAACTTATGAACCCCTGATTCAAGTCGTGTTGTTGTGTCCCGTCCCGTCCCCCTGCATTTTGCACCCAATCTCTGTAGGTGGTAAGCTGTTGTCTCTGAACACAATGTCACAGACTTGTAGTTAGGGTGCAAAGCACTGTAAAACATTTTCAACGCTGGAAAAGGTGACAGCAATTATAAATAATTACTACAGTAAGTGTCAAAAACTGGTAAATGTTGGTATTTAATAGCAATTCTTAAGATTTTAAGGGCCCTCAAGGGGAAATATAAAAAGATTTAGAGATTTATTGAAAAATGTCAAAGCCGAACAAACCCTGAAAGTCTTCAAGTAAATAACCAAATAGTTACTGTAACTATTCCCATCCTTCACTGGTAGACCCATGCCCCAAACAAACATTATGACTGAAACATTTCTGATATTTCACAGTGGGACATTCAGAACGACTGGTTTCTGATATTTACCACTATATAACTCTGGGTACAATTCAAACTGGCAGTTAGGCCAGCGCAAGACCCTTCTGCTGTCCCAAGAGTGTCACAAAAGTGCTGTAAAGCACTTTCGTGCCACTCTGGAGGCAGTTAGGTGGTTGCAAGGAACTTGCGCTGGCCTCTGCGCCGTCATGGGCCCCGGGGAAGGTGAGATTGCATCAGCCTAGTTTGGCTGACGCAGGAGTCTGGGGAGGGCGGGAAAGAGGCAAGAGGAAGGGGTTTCAGGGTGGGGGAGAGCAGGCATTCCCGGGGTGGGCAGGCGGGCAGGCAGGCAGGGATTAGGAGGTGGGGGCAGGTTCCGACATAACAGGATCCTAACCCCGTTCCCGGGCAGTCTGGGCCAGCCATGGGATGCTTGGATTTGTGCCAACGATTTTGATGGCGCAGATCCAAATAGCCCCATTGGGGCTGCAGTGGCTCTCCCTGGGGTAAGGGGAAGGATTCCTGCCTGTTCCAGTGCAAGTTAGGATTGCGCTGTCTGTGTGATGTTACTGTCATAGCAATTCTGCATGGAGTGAACTGAATCAGAGTGACAGAGCAATGTCCAATGTTGCCATCCCCACAAAGGACAGAGCAGCCCACCTTACCTGTTCCCTCCACATGGGCTCTTGGATCAGAGCAGGAAAAGTGGAATGCTGGGATGCCAGGCCTTCATGATCTACACTACAGTGACTCTCATTGGCATGGGGGAGTAGTCAAAAATGCAAACTACAACCTGTACTAGGATTGAACTGAAATGCCTGCCTCAGATTGCCATCTCTTTCACAAGATGCAAAGTTGTGGAGCCATCTCACCCCACAACAGTAAATGCTTCCAGATGAGGGTAGACCACGTTCATTAAGAAAATGGCACAATGAGTCAGTCTTCCCCCTTCCCTCATGCCATACTCTTGATCTGGATTGTCCCTCTCCTGTTGCTATTTCTAAAAGAAAAAGAGTGGGAGAGAGACAATTGTGTGTTTAACATATCATCTAGTTTGACCTGATTGAGATGCCCCAGGATTCTTTGAAATTTCCAGGTGTTATGTGGTGTGAAATGTTCTGTTCACATGATTTATCTGCCTGAAATTGCAGCCCTCTTGTTGCTGTCAATGTTTCTTGCTGGGTCTTTCCTGTCTGCAAATGCCAACAGGAAGCAGGAAGTGCTCACAGGAAGTGAGATGGAGGGTTGAAAAACAATGTGATGCTGGTAAAAGAGAAGTTTTATTTTGCTAAAATGCTCCAGTTGAAACATAGGTGGAGTGAAGTTTCAGGTAACCATAAACACTGAAGCCTTATTTTAATTGACAGTTTCAGATTCAGCAATAGTTCTAGCAATGAAGTGAATACCCCCTCAGACAAGCAACTTGGAAGTCTGCCTTGCAGTCAGACTGAGAGGGGAGGAGATACTGGTGTTGGCTGGTGTATAGTAACTGAGGGAGACTGAGGAACTGGAGAGAAGCTGAAGGAAAAGCCTGCTTGCCAATAACATCTTCAGTAGCAGACCTCCCCAGCCCCGCACCCTGAGGCAAAGGTTCATGATGGCACCCCTCTGCAGGATGCCACTACCCCCCATGCACAAATCCCCCCCACTTACACGGAGCACATGGCTGTCATTATTTCTTACCTCTTTGCTCTTATATATGCTGCATCCCTTCCTGTTACCTTTGTTCCTCCAACTCCACCATCCTCAGTCATCCAAAAGTATCAGATTTTCTAAAACACCTCCACTTTTTCTCCCTTGCTGCCCCTGATGCCTGGAACTACTTCCCAGAACAGCTCCATGACACCACCTCTCTTACTTCCTCAGTTGCTCCTCAAAGCCCACCTTTTCTGTGAAGCCATTAGCTCAGCTCTCTAGCCCCCTTCTTCTATGGTGTAACTAAGCCTAAGTGAAAGAGTTGCACCTTTTCCCCCAGTTCCTTTCCACCACTTTCCTCCTCCTGATGTCTCCCATGGGTTGCAGTTAGATGGTGAAACCCTTGGGAAAGGGACAGGTGTTTTCCCTCTCTGTAGATGGTTCATACAGTTCAGGTATCTCCCTCTGAAATTCTGAGAAGCAAGGAATGAGCTAGCCACTGCCACAGACTTTAGAGTGATTTGCCTGCCAAAACTATCTGATATATCAATCAGCTATCCAAATAACAAAAGAAGCCTTCTATTTTTTTTTAACATCTGGACAATGGGCAAAGGACAAAAAAAAAAAAAAAAGAGGAGAAAAAACTCACTCAAAACAAACAAGGGGACCAAGGGGTATTTCATCTGAACCTCAGCCGATCCCTGCGATTGGAAAGCCTGAAGCTGTGCTCTTCAAATATTAAAGAGCACAGTCCAAGTATATAAGGGGCTAGGTGAACAGTAAATTTTTTAAAGCTTAATAAATATAAAAGGTACAGGGCATTACATAATTTGAGAGGCCTTTCTGCCAGTAAGCAGACTGGTGATGTATCGTCTTGTCAGACGGCTGATATAGTGTGCAAAGCTGGGGAAATACATACCCTCAAGACTCTCATTGTGGAAACACCAACTCCTTTTATTTTTTTTATTTTTGGGGGGGGGGAGGGAAAAGTAGGTAACAATGGTACTTAGCATTTATAAAGCAGACTTTTAAGAGTACATCATGCTGCACACACATCATCTTAGTAACTCATACAAGCTCCTTATAAGGCAGGCCAATATCATGGCTTAGGCCTTGGAAATAGAAACTTCTGCTTCAGACGAGGAATTCCAGGATTCTGAGGACCCTGAAACTGATGGAGAAGCCTTAGTTCCTATGATGAAGATCCTCTCTTTAGACCAGTTGCGTATCTCCCATAGACTTCCCTGGGTCAAATGCCCAGACGCCGGCCGCTAGGACCCCGCGGAAACCTCTCTGATAGTGCCAGGGAACCTCAGAGAGGTTTCCCCAACGTGGGAGAAGGTCGTGCAAGGCTCCGTGAGCCTCTAGCGAGTTGGGGGGAATTCCCACACGGGGGCAGCGATAGCCTATGGGGGGTGCTATTGCGGACCTTTGCCCTGGGTGTGGGACTGCGGAAGTCCGCAGCTGCTTTAGACTATCTCAGAAAGCAAATATTATGGGACAGCTCCCAGTTTTCCTGAAGAGAACCTCATAGACTACTTAGTCCTATGCTTCCTCTGTCATTTGCCCTAGTGGTTCACCTCCCAGATGATAGTTCACCCTCATTCTTGTATGCAGTGGCTCCTCTGAAGCTTTAGCTATCTATGGAAGAAACACCCCTATATTGCAGATGGAGAGCTGAGACTGAAGGATACTGTCTGACCTAATGAGTTCTTGACTGAGGTGAAATCTGAATCAGGGACTTCCTATCCCCCACCTCACATTCTTAGCCATTATACCAGAGGTTCCCAAGCTTACTGACACCAACACACCCTTCTTCCACAGCATCCTCTTCCCAGATGCCACCATCTTGGTTTGCCTGATATCTCATGCTATTCTCATGAGATCCTGAGGATAGCTCGAGATCTCACAAGGATAATGTGAGATCTTGCATGATCCAAGATCATGGGAAGTACCTGGGAAGAGGACAATCCACAGTGCCCCTGTGAGTACACCGTAGCTCCCTTTGGAGCCATGCCTCACAGTTTGTGAACCACTGCATTATGCTATACCAATAGTATTAAGCAGAATTAGGAGATATACAACCGCTCCCAAACTGCCAGCTTGACCTGTTGGAGTGAGTAACTGCCTTACTGAATCGTAACTGAATCGTAACTCTCTCCCAGTAGCTTGCTTTCCTTCTGGTTGGTACTCTGTTCTTATGCCTATCGTTTATAACTTTACCAAGGTTTTCTTTAAAAAGTGATTAGCTATTAGGAGAAACAAGTACAGTTTTGCATGAGCTGTAGATTAAACCAGAGCTCCTTAAAAGTTCTTCAAGTTAATTAAGGTGAGCAACTTAAACACTGCCAAAGTTCAGCCACAAGTAGATTAATGCTGGAGCTGATAACAGGTGTACCCCAGGATATCTGGTGACGGCTGCTCTAGAAACACTTCAGGTTGAATATGGCAGTTCTATCTCTCCTGAAATCTGATCCAAATATTCTGATGGCACTTCCAAGAATCGACTAATTTTTTTTAAAAATAAATATTTCTGACTTATGCTTGCAAAAAAGAATGTCATACATATGGCAATATCTGGATTCCCATGAGCTAATATTTTCAGACCAAACCATCTCCCATCCTGCTGCAATTTTATTTTGCAGGAGAATGACTTAGATCTCTGGAACCCGAATTGCAGTCCAATTCCCAAGTGAGACCTGCATGCATGAATGTATCCTGGGCTCTTGATTTAAGTGAATACTTGAATTCAACCTATCACTGAATTAATTGATGTGCTACTTGCCAAAACGAGAATTAGCAGCTTCATTTTCCTGGAAATCCATTGCTCTAGATCAGGGATGCCCAAACCTCAGCCCAGGGTCCATTTGCAGCCCTTGAGGACCCCAAATCCAGCCTGCAGGGAGCCCCCAGTCTCCAACAAGCCTCTGGTCCACCAGAGACGTGCTGAAGCCCATGCTGGCCTGACACAACCTGCGGGTCAAGTTTTCTCTTCGATACTTGCTGCTTCATGTCTGTGAAGCAGCAGCGGCAGTGAAGGAAAGGCCAGCGTCGCTTTGTGCAAGGCCTTTTATAGGCCTTGAGCTATCACAAGATCTTCAATTTTCTGCCGCAGCTGCTTCAGGTTCTCTGGGACCGCCCACATGCTCAACACCCTTAACCCTACCTATGGAGAAGAGAAGAACGGTGAGTTTCTCTTGTCTCAAAGCACATCCCTGATTGTCGCTTGATTAGCATTATTTTAACCACCCCCATGTCCCAGGTACACCATTGCCTCTGAACAATTTATGTCTCCATGTGTTTTATTTCTGGTCATGAGGTGTGTGGTCAGGAGCTATGTTAATCCACGCTTTTCTGGCTTGGTCTATATGTTTAGTAAAAGCACATCCCTGATTCTTCCAAGTGCATCATTGCCTCAGTAAAATTCATTCATTCATATAAGTTCTGTCTCTAATGAATTCATTTATATAAATTTATTCAAATTTTAATGTAAATTAATTTTTTCCCCAGCCCTCGACACAGTGTCAGAGAGGTGATGTGGCCCTCCTGCCAAAATGTTTGGGTACCCCCAAACCAAATTGAACCAAAAAACAGAATTTTTACACATGCTCTGTGACTCCCATATCCTGCCATGCCATTTATTTCACTTTCTTTAGTGAACTTCATCATGTCGCTGAAGCGTTGGGTCAGTTTTACTAGAACTACCATTCCCTCTGGCCTCTGAGCAGGAAACCAGAGAACCACCTTGTACTACTCAGCAGTTTAGACTTGACCTTGAGGCCTCCAGTTGCTGAAGCCTGGAATAAAACATGCCATCTCTTTGATTTTATTTCTCCTTGTTGCAAAGCCCTCCACCACACTGTTTACTTTACCCTGCCAGATTGCGGCAACAGGCCCATGAAACTGCACAGGTACTTCCCAGAACAATAAAACAGGATGGTCCGCTTCAGTCATTAGGGTCACTCACGTAAAGAGCTTGAAGGTCATCCAGTTTGATGCCCGGCCCCTTAGACAGGTTCTTGGAGCAGCCCTCCCCACTTCACTGCGCTACGTTCAACATTTTTGAGCGCGGCACTGTGATGAAATTACAAATCAAGCAGGTACAAAAATGGGTGTTGTCACAATTCCAATCTAATGCTGGCACTCAGCCTAGCTGCACCTGCTGGCACTGTTTTGTTGACAGGTACAAATCACCAGCCATCAAGGAGAGAACCACAGAACTGACAACAGCCCACGTTCAGATATCTGAAGGTAATTACTCAGCTTGGAGCCTTTGGAGGCCTCTTTTTCTAAAGAGAAGCAGGTGGGTTGCCTGCGCAGTTGTTTGGAATCTAATCACATCCAAACAATGCAGGGATATTTTGCAAAGGGCACAGGAAAAGGCAGCATCCTATGGGTCTGATGAACACCTTTCCCCCCCTCTATTTTCAAAACTCAGTACAGACTATCCTTCCAAGTTATTTTTTTAATAACAGCTTCACCCCCTCCCCCGAGGTTTTCTCAATGTATACTAATGTATGTTGGTGTAAATCTAAAGACGCTCAGCTTTGGTATGAGGCTAGGGAATTGGAGGCCCCCTTTGGCCATTTTGTTTAATTAGGTGGTTTTTTTTTTAATGATGTGCATTGTGTAGGCTAATTAGCACGATCTGGACTAGAGCCATCCACTGCTTGTTGCTCCTCCATCATCCTTGGAATGGATTTTACTTTGTGGTCAGGGATGGTAATGAATGAAGACCACAAAATGGTCAAATACCATTGCATAATCTACCTGGCTTTGTTTATGAGGGAAGAGAACCAATCCAAAATGGATGCGTTTGGCATTTGCAGACGGGGAAAGTGGATTCCATTCCTCATTGCTTGTTAGATGCCATTTAGCAGAATGTCAGGCGAAGCTAAAAATCAGAATAAATGGAGAACAACTCCAGCCACAAATTTGTGTCAGTTCATATATGGAACAGCTATTTGTTTTTATTACACGGCTGTAAAAAGACTTGCGAATTCTGCACAAAGCTAAGCTTGGTGAAATGGCTTGCCAAAAAGAAAAAAAAATCACATGGGAGTCTGTAAGGAACATATAAAAGGCTAGAGCTCTGGTATCTTATATCTAAAGATATACAAAGATAGATGCATGGCAGTGAAAGAGAGAAATAAAATCAATGGAAAATACAGCCGATGGAGAGGGTAGCAGTCAGTCTATCCAACCATTTCCAATACTTTTTATTATTATTTTATATAAATTATTTATTATTATTGTATATAAATTTTTGTATATAAATTTATTATTATTGTTATATAATTGTATAATTTTTGTATATAATTATTATATGTATATAATTATGTATATAATTATTTATTATTATTGTATAGAAATGTACAGTCTATCCTTCTACACATGGGGATGAGATAGAGTCCTGAGTCTGTTAGCTAGGACAACCACATTTTGACATGGGGCCAGTGGCAGTGTCATGCACTGGCTGAAGACAACTGCCCATCAGAAGGACACTGCAAGCTAAAATTTTATCCCTGATCCTGCCATCATCAACAATGGTTGCCTGGGAAGATTAAGCGACAACTGGGAATCAGCTTCATGAAACATGCAAGTGAATCTTTGACGCTCATAGACATCCTCCCTACAGACAAATTACTTTTTCCATTAAAAAAACAATCTTGAGCGGAGAGCCTTGAAATAAAAACATTAATACTCACTAGAAAGCGACTTATTGCCAGATGGGAAAATCAGATTTTGGATAGTGCTATTTCTCCTTTTTCCTCCGACCCAGCAGAAACATGTAAATCAGCCAGCTTGGAAGTATGTTTTTCAGTCATTGTTTATCCAATCTGTAGTTGTGTTAACACCACACTTTGGCATGAGCACATTCAATCTAATAGGCTGGCAGTCTCTCTGATTTAGTCAATGAAGTTATTCCTTCAGGTTGAATTCCATATCCTGAAATGAGCCAGAATACGTTCTTCCTTTGAAGTGTTTGTTTGAGTGGCAGCTTACATCTCATTTACATGGTTCCTTTAAAAATCAAAGCCTGTGTACCAGCAACAGCCAAACAGTTGAACCAGAATAAATAAAAATGGCTTGGACTGAAATATTAGGACCAATATACTATGTATATAGAACTCTTATGTATAAGAGTATATATATTTATTTAAATATATATATAACTCTTATAACAGTGTGTGTGTATGTGTGATTTAGAGATGGCCAAACCCTGGAAACTTTGCTTGCTGTTCCCACAGCAATGATTTGATGTTAATCATATTGTTCTTTCCATGCCCAATTTCACAAGGACAATTTAATGGGACCTGACATATTCAAGAGACAAGATGCTTTTTGCGGCTGTCTATTGGCAACCTGATGGGGCCTAGAAGGCTTGGGACCTGAAGGGCCTCGCCTAGGGCTGAACAGGACCTCCTTGCTGCCTCCACCAGCCCCACATAAGGGCTGTTCACACATTATGTCATACCCAGGCACCCATTTACAGATTGGTTACTGTACCTGGGTTCATATTTACAGATCAACAATGCATGCATAGTACTGTATACAGGTACTTTAGTTAAATTCATTGGAACATGTGAGTAAATGTTCTCGGGTACAGACTCATAAAGATTGTGCCTGAACACACAGATGTATCCAGGTACAGTTAACATGTGAACAGCATTTTGTATCTTGTTCCTAGTAAGGATGTAGCTTCAGGCCCTGAACAACAAGACAGCAAATTCTTTCTTTATTAACAGATAGTGTCGTACCTTTTGTCTTCTTTCTCTCTTCCATCCATTCTGCCTCCCACTTGCTGGTGCCGCCTCTCCTCCCCTCTTCCTTTCTATCAGGGCTCTCTAGGGACAAATGTATAAGAAACAAGTTGGAGCAGCTATAAGGGCACAACACAGCTATATAGTAATCCAAAGGGATAGGGCAAGAGGAAGGGACTGATCGATAACAAAAGGAATGCAGGAAACTTCTGGGACTTGAAGGTTTCAGATGACATCAACAGAAGCCTGACACAGCATAGAAGTCATTGGGATCATTTAAGAGCCCACAGACTCCAAAGTGGAGCTGAAAATGCCAGCTCCCCAGAATCCATCCAGATCCACTCCGACATTAGTTCTAAATGACATGCTTTGCTGCCAAAGTTTGTGAAGAAAGGCAGTTTGCAGATTGCTTTAATTTGCAGGATTAGTGACAGATAGGCAAATAAGAGAGAGGCAGTGCCAATAGTGGGCAAAAGTGGGTGATCAATTCCTACTTGCTGTTCACCGGAGTCACAAAAGTCGATCAATTATAAATCACCTGTGGAAGACTAGAAACGAAACCTCTGAAACCCTGGGTACCGGTAATTGGTGAGAATGTGGGTTATATTTTATCAATTAACAGAGTAAGTATTCTTTGAAGTATGTCAAGGAGAAATACAACCATTATTCATCTGCCTAAGGAATTGTCTCTGCTTGCTGCAAACATTAAGATTTTTTTTTAGTAAGGTGACAACATCCCCCCAGTTCCTTCTTATTTATGTCAACGGAATGCCTAATGGCTGTTAAAGTTTATTTGCTGGCTAGCCGCTAGAGTTGTGTGGCTTATCCTCAAGAATGAAACCTCAAGGCTGTTTATAAAAATAAACAGCAAGAGCATTACTCTCAGAAATGTCATGCTTGGGAAGGACATCTCATTAAATTGCAGAATTTCTCTCCCCAGCCCCATTCTCCCCACCCCACCCCCCCAAAAAACAATGAAATGCTGCATTTACAAAGAATAGACACAACTCTGAGCTAATGAAATGGGACTCAGAAAGTTCGTCTTTCTGTGTCATTATTGTAGTCCACCTAATCTGCCAAGGGACTACACTGCATCAGCTAGGGAAAAGAACCTTATTGATCCTGAGGAAAGTTTGTTCTTACCAAAACCACAATTCCTAGCATCTAGGTCACAGAACTGATTGAAGCAAATGCAGCAATCCATCACACCAGGCAATCAAACCAGGCTGGCTTCTCTGCTGATGTGGGAACTTGCTAGAATGTTTATAATACAACGATTGGCTGGTTCTGTGGTCATTTGATGCCCAGAGTTACTGGCAGTGCTTTTTAAAAGCATGCATAACATGCACACAACAACTAAACAAATGCAAACAAACTACTAAACACACACAACTAAACATGCATAACATGCACACAACAACTAAACAAACGCAAACAAACTACTAAACAAACTAAACAAACAGCTAAACAAACGCATTGGTAAAGCAGCTACCATGTTTTCCAGATTCACAAAGAGAGTCTGGTCCAACAAGAAGCTGACAGAACATACCAAGATTCAGGTCTACAGAGCTTGCGTCCTGAGTACACTTCTGTACTGCAGCGAGTCATGGACTCTTTGCTCACAACAGGAGAGGAAACTGAATGCTTTCCACATGCGCTGCCTCCGACGCATCACCTGGCAGGACAAAGTTCCAAACAACACAGTCCTGGAATGTGCTGGAATCCCTAGCATGTACGCACTGCTGAAACAGAGACGCCTGCGTTGGCTCGGTCATGTTGTGAGAATGGATGATGGCCGGATCCCAAAGGATCTCCTCTATGGAGAACTCGTGCAAGGAAAGCGCCCTACAGGTAGACCACAGCTGCGATACAAGGACATCTGCAAGAGGGATCTGAAGGCCTTAGGAGTGGACCTCAGCAAGTGGGAAACCCTGGCCTCTGAGCAGCCCGCTTGGAGGCAGGCTCTGCAGCATGGCCTTTCCCAGTTTGAAGAGACACTTGGCCAACAGTCTGAGGCAAAGAGGCAAAGAAGGAAGGCCCATAGCCAAGAAGACCGACCAGGGACAGACTACACTTGCTCCCGGTGTGGAAGGGATTGTCACTCCCGAATTGGCCTTTTCAGCCACACTAGACGCTGTTCCAGAACCACCTTTCAGAGCACGATACCATAGTCTTTCGAGACTGAAGGTTGCCAACAAAACATGCACACAAGAGAAGCAATTGTGTGCAGGTATCCCATGCTGAAGCTAATGGTGCATCTGTGAAATTCATTGGTGAAAAGATGAGGCAACAAAGGCCCACCAAAGTTTACTGAAAATGCTCAAGAATGAAAATGGGGGCAGGGGGTGTTGAACTGGGACTCACTGTATTATCACTTCTCAAATATACAGAGGGTTTCTATCACTAATATGCATGAATAATGGAACCTTAAGGAAAGCAGTTAGGAGAAAAGGAGAGGAGAGCAGAGAGGATCTTCTTAGAAGGAGAAGGGGCAGAGCAAAAAGGGGGGGAAACATGGGGACAGAAGAGACATCGCTAGATTAGCTCAGCTTCCCAGAAGAACCTAGGAGGATACTGTGAGTTACAGAGAAGGAAGAAAGAGGAGGAACAGTTAGGGGGTTAGTAGCAAAGAAAACGGTGGGGTACAGACTGTCCAGGCCATGGTGAAAAGGCTGCTGCTGGGAATGGCTCCCTGTAAACTGGACCAAGGGTGACAGGGATGGGGTGAGCTTGAGAACAGGCCATGAAAGGACTTCACCCACTTGCTTTAGGGGAGCAAACCTCTCCTACCAAACCAACTCCCAGGACTGATGCCACAGACTTCTAGGATCTGCTGGATATCTCAAGAGAGTTGGCTTGGTAAAGGAGGCTTGAGGCTGAGCTTGGGTCTCCAACAAAAAGCACAAGGAGTAGGAAAAAACCTCCACACACACACACATACCATAACACTCACAGAGACAAACTAGAGACTATCAGTAAGTGTGCCGTCAACTTGACTTCACATGAGACACAGAGAAGGAAAGAGGGTGGAGATTTGGTGATACTTGACAAAGCTTCACCACAGACCAAAATTGCTGTTTCTTTTCTGCAAAGTTTGAGAGTATTGTGTCGCAGGGGTTGTGGCAGCAAGAGGCCAACTGCATAAATCTCCCTGGACGAAAAGGGGACACAAAGACCTAAAAAATAAAAAGAGGGCTATGAAGCAAGTCCTAAACATGCCAGGTTCCACTTCTCGCCTTGAGGGTGCTGGGCAAGGGAGCTAAGCTACCTTTCTTCCCAGGAGGGAGAGAGGAGGTAGGGGTACTTAAGAGAGGGAAATGACTGGCCAATCTATGCTGGCTTCAGCAGCTTGGCAGGGGAGAAAAGGAGGGAAACATTGGAAGGGGAAGGGGGTTAGTACCCTGTTACTGTTACCATCCTGGGTGCTGGCTGACATGGTGTTTCTTGAATGGAGACTGGAATGGAGGGGACTTGTTGCAGCCCAAGGAGGTTAACAATCCACACTTAGCAAGATTGGGTACAGTTGTGAAGGACAAATAACATGAGGCTCTAAAGCCAAGGGTATATATGCATTTTAAGAATATAAGAAGAGCTCTGCTGGATCAGGCCAAAGGCCCATCTAGTCCAGCTTCCTATGTCTTACAGTGGCCCACCAAATTCCTCAGGGAGCACACAAGAGACCTGCATCCTGATGCCCTTTCTTTCAATTTTCATACTATAGAAGCCAATGAGATTCTTAGATAGGGGTGACTCAATCAGAGCTAGGGACCCCTGAGGTGTTCTGTATTTGCCACACCATCTAGTTGAGGATGCAGTGGCTAGTCGGATATCGATTGGATTGTTTCGAGGATTGCACTTCACCATGAATGAAGGAACGCTGGAGGTGTGAAACCTTTTGTTTACCTTATAAAGTTGTTTCTCTCAGGCTCATGCGTCCAGGGAAGCAGCTAGGGTCATAAACCATTAAGCATGCTGTTCCAGCAAGATTAAGAGATGGAAATCTTTGTCTCCATTTTGGAGGCATGAAAACGACATTGAATATTTAAGCAGTAAACAAGCTCCATTCAAATATGGAGTATTAGGCTTCCTTGGATCAATTAAGGTGCGGGTATTACATGATTCAGACTGGAAATGTTGCCTTCCTGGCCTATAGATCTGTGGCAACTTGTCAGCAGTCATGCGCACGCACTCCAGATCCATTCCCATTCCATTAATGAATGGGCATTCATGGCATTAATGAGAGTCCATTTGCAGCAGTCTTGGTGGGACAGCAGGAATTTGCATGCTTAATAAAGTATTTGCAAGCTAAATAAGAATTCTGAGCAGAATTTGCAAGCTAAAAGAAAGACCTGGTTCTGCTTTTCAATGGCTTCCTGTTTTTGCCAGTGCTCCAGTCCCTAACCTGTCAAATGAGTGGGAGACACATACCACATTTCAACAACAACAATGTTCATAAAAAACTTTACATAACTAAATAACTAAGTAAGTAAGTAAGTAAGTAAGTGGTTCCCTGATAAGCAAATATTTGCTGGAAACACCAGGGAATACCTGAAAATTCCTATATAAACCCACAACCACAGAACACCAATTTTATTGGAGACCTATATTGGAGTATACAGGCAAGAGCTAACCCATCCCTCCTGTTACCATGAGGTACATGTATGGGCCCTATGGCTGCTCAACAAACCTGCAGATCCCTAAAGCAGTGGGCTATCAATCAATTGAAGGATTTGAGTTGGTTGACTATCCTTTTAATCAATTTCTTGATTAACTAAATTTAAATAAATTTCCCATCTCCATTTGTGTTGTGTTGACAGTAGTTACCAGGGCCTGTGAGCTGAGTTTGATTCATTCTCCATTCATTCCAAAAACATATGAGCACTTCTAATAATTAACAAGGTTCCACCCATTGTTGGTTGATACAGCCCTATTTAGTATTTTCAGTTCCTATTATAGCTACTCACCAGAGCAAAAATAACCTTAAGTATTTATGTAAGCAACTCACAGACTCATCAGTTCAAACTTCCTGCACCAAATAAAATCTTGGATCCAGTCATCTAGTCGTTTAGCTGATTAATCTACTGGTTTCAATCTTACAGGCAGTTCAAACTTAACATGCACTGGAACAGGCAGGTCAACTGGCCTGCGCCATATCTAGTGCAAGATAAGAGGTAGCTGTGGGGCAACGTGGTGTAAGGGGATATTTATCACTTTACCCTGTGTCATGCACCAGCCACCTCCATGGGGCGTAAGAACATAAGAAGTGAATCACGCCAAAGGCCCATCTAGTCCAGCTTCCTGTATCTCACAGTGGCCCACCGGATGCCTCAGGAAGCACGCAAGACAAAAAGAGACTGCATCCTGGTACCCTCTCTTGCATATGGCATCTGGGCTACTCAGATCTGTGGCAGTGAAATTGCTGATGCAAATCTGAGCAGCCCAATGTAATGCCAGGCTGGCAAGGGGGGGGGGGGTTATCATCTGGCCTAAGGTGCCAAGGCTGGTCCCATCCCCCTCCTGGGCATGGCTCCCCCACTGTCCCACCCTCTGCCCCAAAATGCCCCCATCCCACTCTCCTGTCACCCTCTCCCACCCTCCTTCTGTAGCAGGATCTGGCCTCCAGGAGCCAGCGCGGACCTCTAGGCCACCCTGATCAACTCACAAGGAGGCGCAAATGTGTCTTACAGCACATTTGTGACACTCCTGAGCTGGTGCAGGCAGCCTGTGCCAGCTCAGCCAGCATTCAGGATTGCACTCTAAAGAACAGAAGTTATCTTTATTTTACTGAAATGATAAACAAAGTCAGGAAAGGCAAGAAACCAGGAGACAATATAGATAACTTTTATAATGCTATTGTACCTTCTCCCAAGCCCATCCCACATACCATGGCGCCAAACCAAGCAAGCGTCTGCTTCAGATGTTCAGGACCTTCCCACTTGGCCTGGATATGGATGGCTACCGATTTACATCAGGGTCCTGTGAGTCTTTGTTGTTGGAACAGCAACGGGGCAATTTGCTTCATCTTTCCTATGGCAATTGTTTTCCAGAAAGGCCTCCAAGTGCAAAGGGACTAGGAGCACTACCAAATGTGCACCTGGGATGTGAACATGCTTCCGTGTGTGTCTAGATTATTTCTAGAAAAGTCTTACAATAAAGATATTTCCCAAAGGGAATGTCAGTATTCATGCATAAAACTCCATGAAGAGAATGGCAAGGTGAATCTGTGGTACATTCCGCCATTCGCTATGAAAAACTCATTTGTTTCACACTGCTTGTATGAAGAGGCTTTGAAACCTGCTGAAATTATTTACAGCTTTGTTCTTTGCTTTAGTAAAATCAATCCAAATGTATAAACAATGAAAGGGGGAGAAAAAGAACCATTCATTGGGATTAAAAGCTCTATGCTTGGTGCACTGAGGATTTGAAAATTACCTTTTTTCTATGCCATCCAGTCGGCCTGAGCAAAACATAACACAGCTATTACTGAGATCACCTGTGGTTTCACAATGACTTAACTGAGTCTCTTTCAAAATGTATTAATGTTTTCCCCAGGTGCCAGTCTCTTTGGTAAAAATCCACATGCAGCACAGACCACATCTCCTTACTGAGCTAAGTCTGGCATTGCGTTATGTAGTCCAGAAGTAAATGTGCCAAATCCTTCTTTTTATGCACTCTATAGGAGCATCTGTGTGGCATTATTATCGGGGCAAACACAAATTAATAAATGATAGCCAGGAGACCATATACTTCTGAAGCAGGAAAGAAATTATGTGAGAGGGCAGTAGCCTTCATGCCCTTCATCTGGCTGACTGCTTGTGGAGAAACCATGCTGGGCAAACTGGACCCTGGTCTGATCCAACAGAACTTTTCTTATGACCCTACATCTGGATTATACATGTTCCTTCCGCAACCCTACAGAACATGCTCCTTAGCTCCTTAGTGATGTTTGCACTCTTTGTACTGCTAATGAAAGGCGACCACAGCAAGACCAGTGCAAGGCGTGAAGTCTGCACAGCCAGGTGCACAAGCCTTGTGGTTGTGATACAAAAAGTACTGCTGCTCTTTCTAGGCATGCTGTCTAGGACTATTGATAAATGTACTCAGTGGAAAGTTCAGGGAGGTTACAATGCATGGCCTCCAGTTTTTGAGAGGGGAAAAGCAGCATCCTTATTTATTGATTTGATTTAAATTACATACATCTTGTCTTTCCTGTCCCCATCAGGAAGTGCCCAAGGCTTATAGTATTTTTCCCCCCTACAGGGCAGTTGTGGGTGCCTGTGAGGAGGGAGGAGTAAAGTTCCCCTTAAAAAGGCACCAGCAGTTGGAAATGGCTATGGTGACTCTTCACCTTGCTGGCTTCTTAATACCAGCAAACTCCCTTCAGCTCAATTCAGAATTGAGCTTAAGCCATTTCTACCTAACACTACATATATGCAACAGGGATCAAAGGTGTACATCTGTAGGCTGGGCAGAAATGGATTTAAGAAACAGGTTTATTTTGTAATGGTAAAACAGCTTTATGGGGGGGATTCGGATTCCATTGCTCTTTGGGTTGTGCATCCTCACTGGGAGAGTGATGAGCCTGGACATGTCCCCCTAACCTCCTGTGTCATGAGAGCATCCTCAGTGCCAAGAACCTGGGAACTGAGTTTTCCACAGTGCCCACTATGTCCTATGGCTTTCTGTGACTTGGATGCTGCTTAGCATGTTTATTTCCAGGCTGCCTGACATCCATTCTAAGCAGCCTTGCATCCTACAGAAACTATATTTCCCAGGGTCACTGGCACCAGAAATGCTTCTACTGAAGCATTCAAGGAGACGAGAATGGAGTAAGGCTTGTAAACCCAGATTAGAATGTAGTCAGAGAAGGATTTCTGAGGGGAACTCTCATTGGTTCACAACATTGCTGGGCAATGAGTATTAGAATCCAGATGCATTTGTATTCTGAACCAGATAAATATGCATTTCAGTGTGAAACTGAATGTTATGCAAAATGGTAATGCAGTGCAGTGTTTTTGTTTTGTTGGGCTGTCTGTGCCACAGGACCTTCTCCTTGAGTAATTCTATTTCCTCAAGTTGGACCCCCTCCTGGCTCTCATGTGATGACTCCTTGTGCTATTGTTGCGCAACCAGTGGAGAAGACAAGTGGTGAGAATGGTGAAGGACAGCAGCAGGGGTTGGCCAGGGAGGTCTTCCATGGTGATGGGGCCTCCTCAACTGTGCAAGACTGCCAGCCCAGTGTGTGTCTCTTCTAGTAATACTATCAGGCCTTGTTGAGCTGCAGGGAAAGTAATGGTTCTAAATTAGATGTTTGTCTTCAACAAGCTTTCAAAAAGTGCATGACACAATGAAAAGAAGCCTAGAAATAAGATCTTTCCTGCCCCGCCTCACCCCACTCCCTGGCTTTTTGGAGGAGAACAGATTGCAGATAGATCAATAGGAGAAAGAGTTCTGTTACTCGTCACATGTGAACTTCTCTCAGCCTTTCAAGCTCAGTGTAACGGCTTGAGAAACATGCTCAGTTATGGTGGCTAAATGACAGATTGTATCCTACATCAGAGGCTGGGGAGATGATGACAGCCTCAGAATATCAAGAGGAGAGCGAGCTTATGATTTTGATAATTTCCCCGTGGCTTTCAAGTGCTTCAGACAGACAGCAAAATTCTTGAATGTTTCCTACCTTTTGGGGGGTACATGTTTATCGCAGCATGCAAGGAGTTTGGCATGACAGCCTTGACAGGTAAATAATTTCCTTTCTGGGCCTATATGAAGGAAATTACTACATTTACTAATTACTACAGCAATATCGTGAAAAAAGTCTCAGTAGGTTTTCTCCTCAAGTAAAGAAATAAAAGTTGTCATATCACCTCTACAGTGTCCCAGATTAATCCCATCAGTTTATAGTTACTTGGGCAGATTAAGAATTAGGATAACCTTTGCATTGCAAACAGGTTGAGGCGGGTCATTGTCATTGATAAGTGTTCTCTCTCTCTCTCTCTCTCTCTCTCTCTCTCTGCACCAATCTGGGTAAAATGAAATCTTGTTACAAAACAAGAAAGCAGGCCAGTTTTCTTATACCAGTTCCTTTGGGGAAGATAAATTTCTTCACAGGAAATTGAGGTGGGGTACATAACAACTCTTGCATTTTCTCTATGAGTACCTATGGCATATTTTAATATCAATATTATTTATTAAAACATATATATGCATGTGTTACAAACTAACAGATATTTACAGCATATAAAAAGAAATTCATAACCTTGATAAATAAACATCTGACTGAGCTCTGTCTTGATATATTATTCCAGTGCATAACAAATAAAGACCATCTTCCAATAAATCTATTAGTACAATTCTCAAAATAACATGGTTAAAAATAAGTACTTTCTCAAGTAAATAAACAAAAATCAAAGTTGTCATGTAACCCTATAGTCTCTCCTGGGCAAGAGCAAAGAGAAGATTAATCCCATCAATGGCAATGCCCCAGATCTTTTTGAAATCAGTCTTTTAAATCAAATAATCAACAGTGCAATCCTATGCATGCCTACTCAGAAGTAAGATCCACTGAGTTCAGGGGGTCTCAGATGCTTATCATTGCAGCCTAATTTATTTGTATTATTATTATGAGTAAAAGTTTTCATTGATTTTTTTCCAAATGTCAAAACAATCACAAGCATCATATGGTTAGTCTCATATCTCCGATTCCATCCCAAACATCCTCACATTAAGCTGCGGTATCCCCTTGCCATTCTTCAGATTATAACTCACCCCATCCACCCCCCACATCCCTGTCGCAAATAAGATCTGAAAATAGGGAAAGGGGGGAGGAGAAGGAGGAAGTGTGCAAAGCTGTCAGTGTTAGATTTAACAGATATCTTTTGCAGTCCTAGATCAGTTGCATGACCTCAAAGCTGGGTCAAATTATTTCACAGGACATGGGAGATTCATTAACACAGTGGTTCCCCAACTCTGCGCCACAGCACTTGAGGACACTGTAGCGAACTCAAAGGGTTGCCACGGGATGTCCCAAGAGGTCTTCATGGCTCTCGTGAGTGCCACCATTTTGGATTGCACAAGAATTGCACAAGATCTCCCACAATCCAAGGTGAAGGTGCCCAGGAGAGCTGGGAAGCTGCCGTGAAAGGAGGACACTATGACTATAGTAAGTTTGGGAACAAAAAAAAAAAAAAAAAACTGAAAAGCAGCTGCTAGGGGTGGGAAGTTGGACTGCGGCACTCGGAAAAGAAGTGAGTCTTCCCCCATACCATTTCTCCCATCAAAATCCCTCCAAAACTATTATTCACCCTGTTGGGGAGGGGAGTAAGATAGAATCCATGTACCTGTCGCTTTTATCCCCAGTGGCACTAACAGCGGCTTCAGAGGCAGTTTCTACTAAGGAAGTGGCATGGGGGAAAGGGTTAAATATTCAGACATAGCACTGTTACTCTTGCAGCTGATTTTACATTTTTTTAAATGGGAGGTCCAATCATAGATCTCCTATATTGCATGTCATTTGACCCGGAAAAAATGTACAATTGTAACTGAAAGTGGTTTCATGAATCTACAGGGTAGCCCAGTGGTTCCCAAAATGTGAGCAGAGGCTCTCCAGGGAGCTGTGGAAACCAGCCAGGGGAGTCATGGAATCCTCATGAAAAATCTGTTGCCCTATACAACGTATAGGTTTGTAGTCCTAATGGAGAAGTATGGCCAGTGGCCCAGCGTGTCAAGGGAGCTGCCAGTCAAAAAGTTTAAGAGTCACTGGAGGAAGATGTCATTATGAGGATGCGCTTAAGGACATGGAATTAGTACAAAAACACTGACCTGTAGGAGCACCAGATGTTGGAAGAGGCTGGAAGATAACCCAAGCATGGGAGACGTGACCCCAGACACAGACCCTGTCCCCACCGGACAATAAACATGTCTTCTGTTTACACACAACTGGCTGTTATCATCTCTTGGAAAAGACCCTGCCTGGCTCAGCTGCTGGACAGTCTTCTTAACACAGTTTTTGGGAAGACCATACAGAATTCTTCAAGAAATCTAGATTGTAGTTTCAGAAAGTGAATAGATCCTTGTTGGCTTCTCTTTCTTTAGCTCCCCATTTCTTCTTCTGAATTGGCAATATTCTGTGTTTCAGGCAGTGATTGTGGTACTCTGGACATCTAGCCCAAGGCATTATAAAAAGCAAAATGGAGGAGCCCCTTCATTTGGATTCCATAGTAGTCTGGCACACAGTGGAGGTATGGCACAGCTGTATCACTTAGACTTGTGAGGTTGTGGTTATTGTGATTCAGCAACTTGTCATCTCTGATTGTGACATGTCTCCTACTGTTGAAATTTTCCCCAGTGCTCAAAGCAGCTTCAATGCATGCTTAAGATGCTTTGTTTTCAGTCAGGGGCAATCTGGGGGAAGCCATGTAAGCAGCACAGTATTTCCTCCTGAAGCCCTCAGGCAATTATGGTTCAGTGGTGCCTTCCTCCCTGCCCTTGCTGCGTCAGACATCATTGTCAGGTCCTGTCAAAGCCTGGCCTCGCATGCCAAAAAACAAAAACAGCCACATACACCCCGCACATCTGCAGTTGTTCAACTGTTCAAACAGAACAGTCATCTGGCTCCTTCCGCCGTTGTGTAGCCTGTATTGCAGGGACATCTGCTGGAGTGAAATCTCAGTAACAACAGAGAGAATAAGGCTTGCCACTGTCAATAATTGATAAGACCTAAAATTGATCTGAGAGAGGCTTCTCTTCCCATGGAGTTCGTTCGGTGTTTCTTTGGTCCCTCTGTTGCTTTGGGTTACTACCTTTTTTATAGACAGGCACTTATGCCTTTAAAAGCTGTATAACACCAGGAAATACCCAACTTTCCCCAATGCTGCAACTCCATGTTCAGCTGTCACATGGTTGCTTCTTGACTGTCACATTTCTTTCTTTCATATGGTTGTTAAAACCACAGCAGCATGAACATAAAAAGGTGGCAACCAAGTTGTTCTCACTGTTGAAACTCACCGTGTTCTAGTCGTGAAAAAATTTATAATATTTTAATGATTTTTTAATCTTTAATAAGATTTTAATAATATTTTAATGACTGACATTAAACGGCAAAGGCTTTGGGGGAAAAAAGAGTTATGAATACAAATTTTGATGTCTCAGGGGAAAAATATCTGTAAAAACCAAATGAGATTTTTTTTCCCAACCATCACCATAAATTGAAATAAAACTCTTTGGGCCCAATCCTATCAACCTTTCCAGCGCCGATGCAGCTGCAATGCAGCCCCAAGGTAAGGGAACAAAAGTTTCCTACCTTGAGGGAACCTCCAAGGCTGCTCCTCCACTGCACACTGCCAGTAGGCCCCACTGGTACAGCTGCATCAGCACTGGAAAGTTGGATAGGATTGGGCCCTGTACCGCATTTAGAATAAATTATACTGCTTCACAGTTCAAGCGTTCAGTGGTGGCAGTGCCATGCTCTAAGTGCAGGCTTGCCGCCTATTTGAGGGCACTGCAAAATTATTCAAACATTTTGAAAAAATGAGATGGAAATAATTCAGGCAGTTATGGATGACCTGATCCCCAGTACATTACAGACATAGTGACTAAGTATCTATAGGAAATCAGTCAGAAGAGGTAACGCTTTTGTGGAAAACTTACTGGCAAGGATGCTAATTGTTAAAAATGAGAAAATCTAAATCTGCCATGAATTGTTGATTGTTGTGAAGAGTGGCACTCAATTCCACCCACAACGTTGGAGATAGATAGATAGATAGATAGATAGATAGATAGATAGATAGATAGATAGATAGATAGATAGATAGATAGATAGATAGATGTTTGTGCGATGTATATGGATAATTTTTCATAAATGAACATCAACTGTTCTAAATGTGTATATTTCTTGTAATCCTAAAATCTGTAGATCAGACACAGAACAATGTTTGCAAGTACAGGGCCTTGGGACTGTGATAGAAAGACCATGAGCAACTATGAGGTCATGAATTTTCCAGGCCCTGCTCACTTTCAGTGTCCATTATGGTATCTTACTGTGGATCTTGAAACAAACACTAGAGTGAGGATTTGGTGCCACATCTGGACTTATAACAACCACCACCACCAGTATTTATATACCACTTTTTTGACCTTCCAAGATGGCCACCTGGTAGAATCCCTGCTATTGTGCTCCTGTTATATGCCCTGATATTTCTCTTCAGTTGGATCCATTGACTCTTTTTCCTCCTCTGGATGCTTCCTGAGTCCTGTTAGAGCAAAACAACACTACCAGTTGTTTCCAGTCTGCACCCTTGTCTTTGGATTACAGTGGATTTTAAAAAAAACTGCTCCAATGGGGAAGTGGTGAAGGCATAAACACTCCCCTGGACAGGGCAGGGCAGGACACTCCCCTGCTTGACTCTCCTACCAAGTCAGTCAAGCAGCTACGCCTGGAGGACCTCCCAGTATGGTCAGACACAGTAGGTGAGCTCATGAATCTTACTTCTCCCAACAGATATGAAGCTCTTCCTGTTTCCGAATCAGAGGTGGAGAGAAACTACCAGTCTCTTTCCAGTCATATTGGCACGGCTTCAGCCTGCCCTCCTTCACCCACCCCTTCGGCTCCCTTTCCACAGAACAAGCAGTCATTATCTGCTAATCATTCATTTACCCCTGCTAATTGGGTAAGAGGCACTTTTTCAAGTGGGTGCTCCTTTTTTTAGCAGGGGGAGAGTAACTGGCCCACCTCACCCCAGCACTGTCTGTTCTAGTGGCTGTCTGCTGGTATTCCTTTGCATATTTTTAGATTGTGAGCCCTTTTGGGACAGGGAGCCATTTGGTTATTTGATTTTTCTCTGTAAACCGTTTTGTGAACTTTTAGTTGAAAAGCGGTATATAAATACTGTTAATTAATTAATTAATTATCTCAGGAGAATAGTCTCAGTATTTGTTTCTTATCCTTGTTGGGTGATTACAACATTATTATTGGAAACACAGTTCTTTTTGTATGTAAACAGCTTAATACTATTCTTGCCCAGTTGGACTCACTTCATAAGGCCATTCAACTGCCTTTACCTTCCCTCTCTGCTCAAGCTCTGGGTTTGAACTCGATCAAGCCAGGGGAAGCTGAACTGCTGGGGCTGCGTGAGAATCTGGATTGTGGTAAAACTGCCTATTGCTTGTTGAAAAAGTAAATACTGCTGGCATTCCAGGACCCCCCCCCCCATCCATAAGGGGCTCTGGGTCAACAAATGGAGGGCAAAAGACTCTCTATACAGATTATTATACCTTGATCCATCCTAGGCTGACTATGTTGATCTGCAGGAAATCATAAAACTCCCTTGGATTCCCCAGTCTCCAAATTGGACTCGGCTTCTTTTGAAGTTTGGCACCTCTTGGATCCCGGGCCAGCTGCATGGGAAGAGTTGGTTTCTTTGGTCCTTTGGCATCTTCTTGCGGAGAGTCTTTGCTGACATGATCGTTAAACCTTTGCTCCCAAGGCATAGAATGCAGCCTCCCCTTCCCCTCCTTCCATCAGCCTTGAAGCCTGCGCAGGCTGGCTCTGTGCCCAGTCGCTGGAGGAGAGATAACCATCCCCAGAGCGTGGGAGTTGCCAATTGCTTTTCTTCTGATTCAAGTCCTTTGGTGCTGCCTAATGTTAATGAGCTAAAGGCTGCCACTGATTCTTTAGGAAATGCTTTGCTTCAGTTAAAATCTTCACTGCATAAGCCACAAGCTTCTGCTTTCTCCCAGCCAGTTAATTTAATAACTGGTTGTTCAACTAGTGCAGCTTCTAATAGCGAATGGCAAGCCCAGCCTTTTGGCACTAGCACCAAACCTCAAGCACCAGAACAGGCACATTCTTCATTGATATCTCAGATGGTGGGAGCTCAGTCACCTTCCGTCTGCATACCCCCCCTAACTGGAGCAGTTGAGCCTATGGATAGCTCTTCTTCTGAAGCCTTTAAGCCTGTGGTGATGAATGAATCGGCCAGTGAGGTGGACTACCTCAGTGGGGTGGGTTTGATGTGCCATTCAACTAACGGAGGAGGACTTGCATCATTTTGTGGCTATCTAACAATTGCCTAGAGACTCAGCCCAGGTCTTGTCATATTCCCCAAGATCATCACAGCCTAATATGAACTCCTTATCTAAAGCCCTGGATGGGGTACCATCGGGGGCAGCGTCTGCTGTTCCGTGCGATGAAGAATTGGAATCAGCTCTTGAGTCCTGAAAAGCTTTGCCAGAGATTCCTGGCTTCCACCGACCCTCCAGGTCCCTTGTGGACACAGAAGTGGATGGCCAAAATTCAGGATCAATTAACTCAATAACTAATGACCTCCCAATGCATTTACCTAGTAGCTGGGGCAACACATATGCCCATTAGGCTGGCATCAGTATAAAGAGTTCAGTCAGTGCCAGTGATGCGCAATAGCAACAGGATGTAAGGCTGAGGGCTCTGTCTCTGCAGCCATTGGAGGAGGCAGAAACTGGAGAATAATGAAACTGCATTATTTCATGCATTGTCATGACTTATTTCATACAGAAGGAGGAGGGCCTCAGAGAGGAATTTTATCAGGGGGTACAAAATTTCTTTTGGGCACCTTTGCAAAGGGGGGGGCTGAAACAGAGCAGGGGAGGGTGGTGACAGGTGAGCAGAATAGGGCAGGGAAAGGTGAAGCAGGGTGAGGGGAGGGTAGAGACAGCTAGAAAAGCCTTTGGAGCCCAGGTCTACCCACCCATGTGGCATCTGTAGTTTCCCCAGCATCCCCAGTCATGGTAATGTCCCCAGCATCCCATATGGGCAACAAATCTGAGTAGATAGGAAAATGTCAGATCCCAGGAAATTTCTGGGCCTCCTCCTTTGGCTCCTGGGCCCTCCTTTTTGCCCTGGGCCCAGTACAAATTACCCCCTTTACCCCCCTCTCCTAAGCCCTGGGAGGGAGCAGCAGTAACAAGTGAAATGTAACCCTCTTCCCCTTTGAGGCAACAATCTGAGGCAACAGGGGAAGACTCTTCAGGCCAAGCAGTGCAATCTTTCCCAGGTGGATGGAGAGGGATGATTCAGAGGCCCAACAAGTGGGTACTGTGAGTACAACAAGGGAGTAGCGTCAGGGTTGGAGCATAACCCAGACAGAATTTGCAGGCCTGAATAAGGCAGGGCCTGACGCATTCCATGCAGCCTATATGTAAAGTGCTGAGTCATGACAAAGGGTCCACAATGCAGTGTAATGTAAATGTATGTGGCTGATGCAATCACAGGGATGAGATCATGCATCATAAGACATGATGAGGTAAGAGGACGCAATACAGATCCTGACTGGCTCACAAATCCTTATAAGGAAGGCTGTGAGAGCCCTCATTTGTGGGTCGTTGGTGGTTGTGGAAAGTTGTGTGTGGTGTGTTATTTGCTGTATCCTCTTTGCTGTGCTGCTTAGTCTGTCCTGCTGCTGCTGCTATGAATATTTGTAAATACAGACTTAATTGGTGGTGGAAATCTGCCACGTCTGTGTATTCACTGCTTGGTTGCAAGCTCCGTCCTTGAAGCCGCATTCCGCTACTCTGCCTGATAAGGAGAAACTCCCTCCTCGACAAGTAGCCCCATCCTACCTTGTGGTGGACAAGGTTAGCCATCAGGTTTTTGTTTTATTGTGGGGCACTGCCTTCTGCCCTCTTGCCTGAGCAATGCCATATAAGAAAGTGAAAGAAGGAGGACTAGGGGTTTGGGCCCTGGGATTGTTCTTGGCAACCTTTGTCTCCTATAACTTTGGCAACTGGGCGAAATGGAGGCAGGGGCCGCAGGAAGGGGGAGCCTTTGCATCTGTATGGGCCCAATTCAGAGACACTTGGGAAAAGATGACCTGGGGATAGAAATGGTGGGCGAAAGAAGAGATGGGATACGTACTCACTCAGGCGATAAAATGATCTTTGCCAGAGTACATGAGGGAGGCGGTGACTCGATGAAGGAGATGGGGCTCTCGGCCAAGCCGTATAAAACCAGCGGGCTGGAAGGGAAGCAGCTCAAGCATTACATGTATGAAACGATGGTACAGGAGTTATCATGAGGCCTCACCAAGAGAAATAGCAAAGTAAGACGCACCTTTCCGCGTACCTCTTGCAGGAGAAGGTTGCGCACAGTGCCTTTAGCAAGAAGAGAATCCCCTTTAGTTTATGGGAATTAAGGTGGAGGGCTTTCCATCAGGTCCCCAGGGTGGGAGCAGCAAACCCATGGTTGCAAGAAGATCAGAAGAGGTGCAAGAGGCCAACCTGTTTGGGGTTGGGAACCTCTAGATCGGTAGGTGCCCCGCCGCTGATAGAAACGGTAGCCCATTTCGTCCAAGAGTGTATGCTGGTGAAGGAGTTGTGGAGGGGCATAGCGAGGGCCTTTAAGTGGACCGAACTGGCCCAACAGGCCTGGGAGACTATTGTCTCTAGGAAGGAGCCAGCGGGAGGTATGAGGGGACCCAGGAGGATGAGTAATGCGGGACAATGGAGGGGAGGAGACGATAGGTGGGAGGTGCCGTGGTCTACGGTAAGATTGATAAATCTGTATGTCCTCTTTGCGCTGGGCATCCAAAGGGGCAAAGAAATAAAGGAGAAAAAGTCCACCAACACGCAGGGATGGGGTCGCTTTGTAGTCTCCAGAGTATACGGCGTTGCAGCTTATGAAAGGGCAAGAACCGGTAGAGACAGGTGGAAAAAATGGTGGGAGTGGTTAGATGGAGTGAATCCACGTATAATGTGATTTATCTGTGTTCTAGTTAAACAGTTGATGTAATGTGACTGTAGTTAAAAATGTAAAATGTGATTTATTTCCTTTGTATTATTTATTGTAGTATTAAACTTTTTAAATAAAAATCTATATCCCCCCCCCCCCAAAAAAAAAAATCTATATTTCCCATTCTACCTGAACCAGGGGCTGGGAAGACATGCAGACAAACATCTGGTTTACACAAACAGGCACATCATTTATATCTCAACCCTTCCGGCCTCTCAGCTGACTGGGTGAACAGCCCTATTAATTGGACGCGGGGATGTTATGAAAGTTCATTCTGTGGCTACTGAACCTGTAATGGCTCATTCACACATACAAGTCATCAGTTGACGTAACAGTCACTCAATGATGAATATCACTGAACAAATTCAGATATCAGCATACCTGCAGATATGCTTCTAATAGCTGTATAACGTGGAAATATTTTTCAGTATCAATAAACTACAGACTTTGATGGGATACCAATTTTTCCCTCCCAAAACACAAGAATTTCATCACCGCCAAAAATGTCCAAAAACTGTGAATAGTTTCAGTTCTGCTCTCATTTATAGTGTTTCAGGTGGTATGGGTTATTTTACTAAGTGCTTCCTGAAAGCAAAACACTTAAGAACAGGTCCCTTTCAGAACATTCTCCCAATCTGGCAGCTTGGCTTAATAATGCTTGCAAGGCAGAAGTTTAAGGGAGCCTCCAAACCATTCAGAATTTGGTTTATGCCTGCTTCCGAAGCTTAGCATTCAGTAAAATATACTGCAGGACATATGCTGCTATAATTTTTTTTAATGCTGTGGATTCCCTTGAAAAGATGACAGTTTGTCCCACGGCAAGTCTTTTTCCGCATAACAGAACTTGAAAAAATGATTTAAGGTCTACAACAGGAGTCTGCGGGCGCAGTCCTGACCAACTTTCCAGCACTGACATAGCTGTGCCAATGTGGCATGAGCTGCATCCTGCACTGGGGAGGCAGTCAAGGGGGCCTTCTCAAGGTAAGAGCATGTTTGTTAGCTTGCCTTGGGGCTACATTGCAGCGAAGTCAGTGCTGAAAAATTGTTTAGGATTGTGCCCTATGTCACCTAGGATGCTGTTTCATTATTTATGAGTTATAACCAAGAGATTTTTTAAAATATACTTCTGTCACAAATGTGTGACAGCCAATGGGGAAAGAACCCTCCAATAATACCTGTTTGCAAGGATAGACTTGACCATCAGGAACATGATTCGCAAAACAGAGACTACCATTTAGTTTTACTTCTGGTATCGCCATGCATCACTCTTACTCCAAAGTAGACCACAAATGTGAACATTCCACCTATTGAAAAAACGGACTCCCACCTGGAGAGAACGGTACCAGATGTTTAACAGCACAGCTGCTACAGTACACAAAAGAGAAAATTCTTGTGCCTGGTTGTAACAATGAGACTGTTTTGGCATCTAGAATGCAAAAGGCAGTATAGAGCAAATCCTGGACAGGATTCAAAGACAATAAGAGCAGAACTAGACACTAAGAACATGGGGCTTCTGCCAAAAACAGCAACTCCATGTCCAAGCCCCCCTCCTCTACTCTAGAGGATGTGATGGAAAGCAACACATGATATCATCACATGCAGTTCTATGCCCCCTCTGCCACATCACTGCTGGGGAGGCAGCAAGAATGACTCCAAGGGGTAGCGGAGTCTTTCTTTAGCTTTCAGTCTCTATTCATTTAATAAAGCATTGATATGTTGCCTTTCTGTTCGTCAATCAGAGGGAAGCAGGGCAGCTCACAAAATCAAGATAAAAGCAATGCAATCAAAACAATGCAATCAAACACCACTGCCCTCCCCCCCAAATGCAGCGCCTTAAAAAAATAGAGAGCGAAGAATCAGGTTAATCCAAATGCCTGGTGGATTGTGAGTCGGACAACAACTTGGACACACAATACAACCAGTGACAATGTACTTTCAGGGCCACTTTCAAGTTCCATTCTCTAAAACAGGCATAGAACAAGAACATTTTTCCATACCTGCAGGAACAAAACAGGGTGGGAACTGGGCAGTTGTTTTCTGCCAGGGTGTTCAACAACATGGATGCCACAACAGAGAAAGCCTGCCTGCGTGTCACCACCAGTCGTACATCCATTATAGAGGGCCTCCATGGATGACTTTGATGGATGGACAGGACAGCTTTTTTTCTATCTGCAGCAGCCTTTCTGAAGCTAGTCATGAACATTTTGCAGCATCCACAGCCATTCTGAACCTAACTGCTTCTGGCATTCCTGACCAGGCTAGCTACCCCCTGCCCTAACCCCACTGATCCTATATGATCCCTCTCCCATAAAATCAATGCTTTGGGTTCTGTGGGCTCACTGTCCGCTGGGGTTTCCAGGATCCTAACCCAAATACATAACAAAAATTGGCTGTAGAATTATCCTGTCCTCGATTGATCTATCTGCTAAAAGAATCTAGAGAGAACTGCACTACTCTGGTTAAGTTCAGCTGAAGAACCAAGAAAAAACAAAATGAAAGTCTACTGGCAAGAACTGTACCTCTTAGAGACTGTGGTTGGATTCAGCTTGCTTGAGTGCAGCTTAGCCTTCACTTGCAGCATGACCTTTGGAAAGAATCTCCTATGAGCTAGAACAGTGGTTCTCAAGTTGTTGTTCTGTGGAGCCCTTTTCACCTCTAAAAATTACTGCAGAGCCCCAATCAGCTTTGTGAATTCTAATTTATGCCTACCTCATTAGAATTTAACCACTGGCTTAGGCATTAAAACATATCAGGTCAGGGCTTACGGAACAAACTGCAGGGCTTGCATGTAAGCTACTTGCAATGCTTCCTAGGAGAGTGGAAACGCTGCATGTGTGTGTGTGCGCGCACACACAGTTTAACCCCTGACTTAGGCATTAAAACTAAGGCTAAGGCTCAGGGCCTCTGAGAGGAACTTTATCATGGGTACAGAGTTTCTTTTAGGTCCCTTTGCAAAGGGGAAGAGGTGAAACAGCGGGGAAGGGTGGTGATGGGTGAGCAGAATGGGGGCAGGGAGGGACAAAACGGTGGAGGAAGGGTAGAAACAGCTGGAAAAGTCTTTGGAACTCAGGTCTATCAATCCTTGTGGGATCGGCAGCTAGATATAGTAATAAGGGAAAGCAACCTTGCTCCTAAGTCTCTCTAAAATCTTTTAAATATAGAAAATCATGCAGAAAATTAGCATCATCGTATTTGGGCTCACACTAGAATGGAAAGTGTCCTGTGTGTCCCTGAGCTCCGATGCATTCCTTCATGTTAAGCAGATCCACAGGTCAAAGATCTACTGTAAGAGGCCAGTTTCCTCCTAGATTTGCCACTGTGTTAAGGAGTGTCATGTATGCATTCCTCAGTCCAACACATATGACTTGGCAGTAGCTGCAGCCGCACATTCCGTGGTAGTGTCCCCAGTGCCCCGCGCGGGCAACAAGTCTGAGTAGATAGGAAAATGTAAGATCCCAGGAAATTTCTGGGCCCCCTCCTTTGGCTACTGGGCCCCCTTTTTGACTGTGGGCCTAGGTACAAATTACCCCCTTTACCCCCCTCTCCTAGGCCCTGCTAAGCCTGCAAACCTATCCACACTTACATGGGAGAATACCCATTGATGATCATGGAACTTCTGAGTAGGCATGCATAGGATTGGGCTGTTAGATATTAAAATGTTTGGGGTCAGAGCTTATAGAACAAACGTTTTGGGAAGAGCATGCTTATAGAACAAACAGCAGAACTTACATGTTAGTTACTTGCTACAGGACTTGCTTCCAAGTAAGCATGACTCAACTGCAGCCTTGACTGTTCATGAAGGGCTCTCATGAACCCTCCCACCCAGCCAAGGCATTGAAGGAGGACAGGATTTTGCACAGGTGGGGTGGGCTGTGCTGTGTTGATGCCTGTAATTGAAGTAGGTGTTTTATTGATTTCTTCACATTGCAGATGGGGGTCAGAGGTTGAGAGCTGGTGGCTTACTTAAAGGCTAAAATGACATTCAAACTGGAGGCATCCTGGCTCATAGAGCAGCCTCTTAACCCTATTTTTCAGTGAGCCAACACAAGCCAGCTCAAGTCTCAGCTGTATTCCGCCAACCTCTGTCAGTTATTTCATGTTCTAACCATTTCCTGTTACTCTCAGTAAATAACATATTTGCTCTTCTAAATTTCATTTAATGCACACAAATGGTAATCACCAACCAAATGAACATTTGTCCAGAAGAACAAATACCAAATGTGGCTGGGCAACTGCTGACAAACTTCTTTGCAATGTTACAGCTGTACTGATTATTGTCAGCTGGATAGCTTTGGATAGAAGTGACTTAAGTGCTTCTCTGTGAAGACCCCCCTCCTTTGCTAGAACAAATATTTTGTCAAAAGCTAAAGAATTTCTGGATTCTTCTCTAGTACTTTTTTTTTTTTAACTTTTAAAAGCCGACCAGAGGGACCTACAACAAAATGCAGCATCTCCCCAGCCTCAAACTAGCAGATGGCTTCTCGACGGAAATCCACTGCTCAGGATTAGGATATAAGCATGAAACATTTCAGCAAAAGGAACATGTACTCAAAAATCACATCCCCCCAACCTTAACACCCACCTCCAGCTGTTAAAAGTGCACACAGGCTAATTTCCTTCCCCTGATGTTCTGCTGCTGGTAATTTTCCATTTGCCACTCCAACTTTCCATGGTTCATGAGGTCTACTCAGGGCTGGTGCCAGGCTATTTTGTGCCCTAGGCAAGGCTAACTACTTGTACCCCCCCCCCAAAAAAAAAACAGTTTTCATAAGACTATAATTAATTATATTCCATAACAATGATGTGGTATTTATCTTGAAAAATATAAATATATAAATTGTCAGTTGCATTTTTTTTACATGGGTTTAAAAAAGTAATCTGTCCAAAAGTCAGTCCTACACACACACACACAAACACACACCCCAAGGTCTGCATCCTAAGCAGCTGCCTAGTTGGCGTAATGACAGTACTAGCCGTGGTTCTAGCGAGAATGTTCAGTCTGCATCAGTCTGTTTTACTGGATTTGTTTTTCCTTATAATTTTAATTTATTTTAATTTAAAAATGTATATAACTCTGCACACTTTTGGTACCTGGAAATCAGTATGTTTTGGAGGGGGAAGGGATGTCTCATTTTGCTTGCAATCTATGGGCACCCAACAACCTGAGTTTTTTACTAGTAATTTTTTATATTAAAGTTATGCATGACATTGATGATGATATTACGCTGGGAGAAAACAGCTTCAGCTTTTGAATACTGCATCTGATAACACATTACAATTAAACAGAATGAAAATCTGGAACCAACAGAACTGGATTAATCCCTATATGCTATGCCCCACCCAGGACTGGTGCCATGCTATTTTGCACCCTAGGCAAGGTTAATTACTTGCACACGCACGCACACACTTTTTTAAAAATAAGGCTTTATAACCATTGTGGTATTTATCTTAAAATAAAATATATAAATTGTCAGTTGCTCAAGGCTGCTGCCTTGTTGGCCTAATGATAGCATCAGCCCTTCCCCACCACTTTCCTGCCAGGACCTGTACCAAGCCATTTGTCTTCTCATGATATTCCTTTTTGTACCAAGCCACAAAATGCACAGGCACAGGGGCCAAACCATTTCAATTATCATATTATGAACACTTACCTTCAGATCATACTCATTGTCACGAGCAACATACAAAGTTGAGAATGACTAACTAGGAATCTTTAAAACTACTGAACCCACAATGCAATGCAATTGTGAGCCACTGTAATTTGATTTAAGTAAGCAATGAAATGAAATTAATGAAAGCGAGCAATGCAAAATTCCAACTAACAGATGGCTTCCCTGCAGAAAGCCACTACTCAAGATTAGGATGTAGGCACGAAAAAATTTAGCAAGAGAAACATTTACTCAAAAACCTCCAGTAATTATATCATTTGGATTATGGATGCAAACTGTGAAAAAAAATGTAAAATATCCCTTTACCTTAATAACCAATTTATTAGCATTTTCCATGTCTCTAAATAAATCTCTCGAGGCAAGTTTGACCTTTGCATACAGTACAGGAAAAAAAAAATCACCAACCATGTTTTTCTCGGAAAAACTAATAATTTGTTTTAAGATTGTGCTTTGGGCTCTGAATAATCAGTGGGATGATCACTTTTCTTTTACACAGACCCATGTGCCTCTGACAACTTCCTGACATGCAGAAATCCAGCAGATACAATTTTGTGCCTTTCCCCCCCCCCCCAAAAAAAAAAAATAGGAATGCAATGATGTGACAAACAAAACCTGTCAAACTTCTGCCTGTCATTTAGTTCTTAGAGGCACAGCAACTGAAGGGGGGGGGGAAGATTAACACTCTGAATGGTGGGTATGCTTGCTTTAGGTAACAGGATAATCAAAGACTCAAAATGAGAATCAAGACAAATGAGGCAGCAGACTAGGGGAAAAAGGGGCAAGTTCCCACATCCCAACATGGCTCTATCCAAGCAGCTCATTGGTCACCTGCTTCTTCTTTTTTATTTTTTTTATTTTTCCATAAACACATAAACAAACACACATACATAAGAACATAAGAACAGCCCCACTGGATCAGGCCATAGGCCCATCTAGTCCAGCTTCCTGTATCTCACAGCGGCCCACCAAATGCCCCAGGGAGCACACAAGACAACAAGAGACCTCATTCTGGTGCCCTCCCTTGCATCTGGCATTCTGACATAGCCCATTTCTAAAATCAGGAGGTTGTACATACACATCATGGCTTGTAACCCATAATGGATTTTTCTTCCAGAAACTTGTCCAATCCCCTTTTAAAGGCGTCCAGGCCAGACACCATCACCACATCCTGTGGCAAGGAGTTCCACAGAACAACCACAAGCTGAGTAAAGAAATATTTTCTTTTGTCTGTTCTAACTCTCCCAACACTCAATTTTAGCGGATGTCCCCTGGTTCTGGTGTTATGTGAGAGTGTAAAGAGCATCTCTCTATCCACTCTGTCCTTCCATTGCATAATTTTGTATGTCTCAATCATGTCCCCCCTCAGGCGCCTCTTTCCTAGGCTGAAGAGGCCCAAACGCCGTTGCCTTTCCTCATAAGGAAGGTGCCCCAGCCCTGTAATCATCTTAGTCGCTCTCTTTTGCACTTTTTCCATTTCCACTATGTCTTTTTTGAGATGCAGCGACCAGAACTGGACACAATACTCCAGGTGTGGCCTTACCATCAATTTGTACAACGGCATTACAATTTTAGCCGTTGTATTACATGTATTAGCAATACATACAAACATTGAGGATGCAGGATACCATATACCAATTAATTAATAATTCATTCTACCAGTATTGGCAACCTTACTGGTAGAATGAATTATTAATTAATTGATTAGATAAGAATTAATTGAATTGAATTGAATTGAAAAATAAGAAAAAAGGATATACAAAAAATACATATTCACTTCTAAAAGCCCTGTTTCATATTCTATGTACTTCACTATTTCATCATCATAATTATCTCTTCCCTTCTTTTCCCATCATTCTTTATGTTCCTTCTTTCAATAAACTCTTTTATTAATACAACTTATTATAATACAAATTTACTACTAAATACTTATCATAAATCTAATTATAAACAAATCTACCAAACCACTCATATGTTGCATATCCATTGCTTTCTAAACTTTACTTTCTACCTTCGTATCATTTCTCCATCTATAAATTCCAAAACAATATCAAACAAATTTAAATCTAATTCATCAAAATTAATTCATCAAAATTCATCTAAATCTAAATTCATAAAAATTAACCTATAAAATACAAAAACTCTTTTATTAATACAACTTATTCTAATATAAAATTACTACTAAATACCATAGATAATCGCCTATAAGTCGACCCCTCGATAAGTCGAGGGCAGGTTTTGAGCCAGCAATCATGGCATTTTCTATGACACTCAGATGTCAGGGGTTAAACTTGGGGGGGTGTCTGACTATAGATTTTACCCAAGGCCAGATCCTGAAAAATAACCTACTACTAATTGTTACCTAAGAACTGTAGTCTCTAATTTATTAAAAACATAGTAAAAGATCATAAGATACATTTTTATTCTTTTTAAAATTCTGGTCTTCACCACCTTTTTGTAAACACTATCAGAGTAAGTGCACTGTAAACAACATACCAATAAAACAGTGGTTCCCAACCTGGTATTCATGTACTCCCAGGGACACTCAACAGGACCTGCAGGAGTACTTGGAAAAGGATGGAATGGCAGAAAAAGGCAGGTCGTACTCCAGAATACTTTGCAGGGCCAGCAAGGCAGGAAGGAAGGTAGCTAGTTGACTGTGAAAGCCCCACCAATAGCTAGTTTTTGGCCATCAATTCATGTATGCACCAGTGATTGAAAACCAGCTCAGTAAAAAAGCTAAAACATAATATGGAAAGTGATCAATCACCCAGAATTTCTCAGCTCAGCACACTTCTGGTGCAAAACAGTGCAAAGGCAGAGTCTTCTGTTCATCAGACAGATGAAAAGAGAAAACACTGTAATAAATACATGAAGTCTAGGCTTTCATATGGAGGAGATGGAGGGCTTGTATTATTAATTACAACATTTTGCTAATAGGAAGAGTGCAATTTATAGAAATGGGCTGCCAAGGGACATGCAAGTGAAAAAGGTTGAACCATGAATCAAATCCACCTTTAAGTTATCTGGTCTGTTAAGCCAGAGGCAATACATACAACATACAATCCATAACACACAACTGAGAGTGTGCAATCCAATTCATAGCAGAGAGATGCAGCTGCATATATTTGCAGCCCTTTTTACTCAGAAGTAGACCCGCTGCTTTCCATGGGTGTTATTCTGAAGTAATGGTGCACTGAATTGTAGCCTGGGAAGGAGGGTCCCATCCTGGTGTTTCTAAAAACAGACCTGCTTTGCAAGCATTTGCCAAGCAGAACCAGAACCAGGCTGCAGCAGAAGGAAGGAGATTAAAAGGTGAACTTTGGCTGGAATTTCCCCATTGCCATAGAAAGGATCTCTGCCCTGCCTGTCTGCCGCTTGAGAAAGGAAACTGTTCAGAGTGGAAAGGCTCTGCCCTCTGATTGACCTGGAGATCAGGCGAAGTGAGAATTGGAGCTGGATTACTTGGCAAAAATTTCACATACTATACTTGAGTATATACGGTACTTATCATAAATCTAATTATAATATTACCAAACCACTCATATATTACATATCCATTACTTTCTAAACTTAACTTTCTACCTTCATATCATTTCCCCATCTATAGATTCCAAAACATATCAAACAAATTTAAACCTAATTCATCAAAATTGATCTATAAAATACCTAGATATATTTTTTCTTCTCTCAAATCAAATATTACGCCACTACCAAATCATGTCATTATCTTGAATAGCAATTCAAATCTTGCATATCATCTCTCAACTTTTTTTCTCTCTTTTCCATCTTTTTTTCCTGATAAACTTCACAAGAACGTCTCTTAAGAATTCATGCTTTGATATACATCCTCTTCTTAGTTTTCTTATTCCTGCCAATAAATCCAGATCCTGGCAGGTCATCTCCTTCTCTTGGTCAATCTCTTGGTCAACTACGCTTGTTAGTTGACATGTCTCTTCCCCGTTCTGGTCCAATACCTTTTGGGTACTTATCTTCCAGTCTGCCCCATCTTTCTGTATCTCTGTTGAAATTGTCATTTCAACTTGTTGGTCATTATTCTTCATTGTTGTAGCTTTAACTTCCGTTTCATTAAGCTTATTTATCTGTTGGCTTAGGGTTTCCACGCTAATTTGGATTTGTAAAATTTGGATCACTTGTTGTCGACTCATATCAAGCAAATATTCCAGCTTTTGTTGTAACAGATATTCCCAATTTGTTCCTGATGAATCCATGATTTTTCCCTTACAGGTTTCTTTTAGTCCACTAAATGTCCTGGGCAATCTCTTTGCTATGGAATGCAAACATTTAGTTTCCCACAGACACCGACCAAACAATGTTCAACTCACCATTCAGTGATAAGAAATCCTTCCACGCTCAAATAATCCAGAATTCAGCATTCAATAAAATTTATATCTCATACAGGGTTGCAGATTTGTAAAATTGTATTGATAAAGTTACACTTCATATTGTGCCAAAAACCCAAATGTCTCTTCTCAGATTGAAAAATCAACGGTGAGGTGGAGGAATCCTTCCCCCCTTCTCCTTTTTCCAAAGTCAGTTGTTTAAAGCTGGGATTTGCACAACACAAACAGCACTTACTTTGTTCTTCCAAGTATTTTCTTTCAATAGAAGGCATCTGTTTCAGTAGATGGTATCTCCACAGGGGTTTGCAGTTAGTCGTGATTTCACATGTCCTCCCCCACTGCCTTGAACGCCAGCTCCTGAGAAGCAAGCCCCCAGGCTGGGCTCCAACCTACTCAGGTATCACTGTCAGGATGATACTTTGCCTCTTTGCCTCTCCTGGCAAAGTCATTGGATCTCCTGGACCCGCAGAATAGAGGTGAGAAACAGGCTGAAATCCGGAGCCCTGGAGATCGTGCCTGTTCAGTTCACTGCATTGCATCGCTCCGCCCCGCCCCCAATTGGTCACTTGCTTCTGACCTGATTTGAACATAAAGATGTCTAGGTTCGCTTTGGGTCTTTTTCTTGCAAAAGTGGGGCTCTGGCCCTACTTATGTCACTTCTTAGACTTGCACCTGGCACTTCTGCTGATCGTTCTGTCTGTTTATCTTCTACCTCTCTGCCTACCTAACCATCTCTGAGTTTGCCCACTTCTCTTTCTTAAAGCACTATCCTATCTATTGCTAGTGCCAGTGCAGCAGGCGCTGCACCAGTGCAAACCAGCATAAACATACCATAAAGCATTTTTGTGACAACTTGTGAGCAGGCAGTGCCAGTGGGAAGGCCTGTGCTGTTTCGCCTGTGCTGTATCCCACTGATGGCTGCCAGCAGAGGTGAGTGAAGCACTGAGCAGCACAGGGGTTGGGGGAGGGTGTAACAAAGGTGGGAAGGGGATGTTTCTGGGTGGGGGAGGGTGGAATAGGGATGGATCAGGCCCAGGAAGCTGGCAGAATTGGCCTAGAGGCCTTACACCAGGTTCTCAGACTTGGCCAGTGATATCACTGGCACAGATTTAAGAAGCCCCATTGGGCAGGCTGTGGCCTTAAATAAATATTCCCTTACCCTGAGGAGATGTTCAACTGCACTGGTTGGCAACCTTCAGTCTCGAAAGACTATGGTATAAGCCTACAGCACCCGGTATTCCCAGGCGGTCTCCCATCCAAGTACTAATCAGGCCTGACCCTGCTTAGCTTCCAGGATCAGACAAGATCAGGCATGTGCAGGGCAGCAGTTGCTGCTCAACTGCACTGGATACTGCATTGGCCACTTGGTCCCACTGCACCAGTGCAGATTAGGATTCGGCTGTGCATTACCTGCCTTCATACTAATTCCACTTCCCCTTTGGATGTGCTTCTCAGCTTGCATTTTGCTCTGGCTCTGCCACTGCACTGACCCTCGTATAGATTTGGCCTGATGCTCCATTCAACTCCATTTTCAAGCCTCCTGGGACTCAACACACAACATGCGGCTGCCTGTAGCCCAGAACAAACAATAAGAGATATTGCACTGTCCTCAAGTTCATACATGTTTAGGCCCCATTTGTTGGTTAGCATGCTCAGACCCACATGGAATTTTATTCTTTTTATTAGTATTGTCTCCTTCAATTTTTCAGTGTGTTCCTGTAAAACTTACTGTATTATTAATGGTGTCATCTTGATGCCATGGTGACAAGCATATTCAAAATCTGCAATAAGCAGAAGGTCTTAAATGAAAATTGTCACTGGAATGACATGAAGGTAGCTAATGTGGACCTTCTCACATTTGTGAAGATACTCTAATCCCAGCTCCAGTTTCCCACCCACACTCAGGTAAATGAAGGCCCATGAAAATCTATGCAAAGTCGATTAATAGGATGAAGGAGATTACATTCAGTCTCATTTTTTTAAAAAATCCAGTCAAGGATATCATTTTAGGATTTTATATTATTAATTAATTCATGTAGGATATTTATATTCTGCCTTTTAATTTATAATATAATGCACATTGTATAAAATAAGATCATAGCATACTGTATCAATAAGGGCGCAATCTTAACTTGCACCGGAAGCAGGCAGGTCAGTGGGCCTGCGCTGCATCCAGCACAAGTTGGGGCCAAAAGGTGTGCCGCCCAAGGCATGGAGAAGCCTTTCCCCTTACCCTGTGTTGTGCTTCAGTGACCCCAATGGGTCTACTCAAATCTGCACCACCTGATGAGGTGGTACAGATCCGAGCAGCCCAGAGCCGCACCATACTGCCCGGGAATGGTGTCAGGATCTGGCATAACAGCCAGATCCTGGCCCTGCTTCCTCTTCCTTGCCTGCCTGCCCCCAAGAATGTCCACCATCCGCCCTCCTCTACCCCAAAACACCTCCCTCCTGCCTCTCCCCGCTCTCCCCATGCCCCCCTGACCCCTGCATCAGCCAAGCTTGGCCGATGCAACTTATCCTTCCTCTGGGGCCTGCATCAGTGCAGGGAGACCAGTGCATGTCTGTGCTCCGGCCTGTCTCCCCAGAAAGTGGTGCAAAAGTGACACTTTTGCATCACTTTCAGGCTGGCACAAGGAACTTGAGTTGGCCCAAGTGAAGGGCAGGATTGTGCCCTAAAAATTATGCCAGCAAAAGCAGCACAATAGAACAGAGAACCAGCAAATAAACATCAAATCCACCAGAAACATTTCTCTAAAAATAGTTTTCTCTGAGAAAATTCAGAACAGCAGTAAAATCATGACAAATATGAAAAGCACAAAAAAAATTGCCCTAAAACACCACAAGGTGGGTGCCAGATCAACATCCCAGCAGAGAATATTTTGTTGCTGGAGGCTACCACAGAAAAGGCCCTCTCCCCAGTCAGTATTGTATTGGCAACCTTCAGTCTCGAAAGACTATGGTATCGCGCTCTGAAAGGTGGTTCTGGCACAGTGTCTAGTGTGGCTGAAAAGGCCAATCTGGGAGTGACAATCCCTTCCACCCCGGGAGCAAGTGCAGTCTGTCCCTGGTCTGTCTCCCTGGCTATGGGCCTTCCTTCTTTGCCTCTTTGCCTCAGACTGTTGGCCAAGTGTCTCTTCAAACTGGGAAAGGCCAAGCTGCAGAGCCTGCCTCCAAGCGGGCTGCTCAGAGGCCAGGGTTTCCCACTTGTTGAGGTCCATCCCTAAGGCCTTCAGATCCCTCTTGCAGATGTTCTTGTATCACAGCTGTGGTCTACCTGTAGGGCGCTTTCCTTGCACGAGTTCTCCATAGAGGAGATCCTTTGGGATCCGGCCATCATCCATTCTCACAACATGACCGAGCCAACGCAGGCGTCTCTGTTTCAGCAGTGCATACATGCTAGGGATTCCAGCACGTTCCAGGACTGTGTTGTTAGGAACTTTGTCCTGTCAGGTGATGCCGAGAATGCGCCGGAGGCAGCGCATGTGGAAAGCATTCAGTTTCCTCTCCTGTTGTGAGCGGAGAGTCCATGACTCGCTGCAGTACAGAAGTGTACTCAGGACGCAAGCTCTGTAGACCTGGATCTTGGTATGTTCTGTCTCCCCAGTCAGAGAAATCTGATTCCGAGGGTCCTTCGTCTCCTTGAAAGGGGAAGACGCACACTACAATCCACAGGAGCAACCTCAAGGTATAGATTCTTACAGTCCAATTTTAGGCAAGTCTGCTCAGAAGTAAGTTCAATTGAGTTACTGGGGACTTTCAGGTGTGTATAAGTCAGGTGTGTATAAGCCTCATGGTGGACCAGCCCTGGTGTACACTCATACATATTCATCACTTGAAGACTACAACATCAAGTGCTGACTTGCTCGCCTGAAAGAGCCACCACAAATTCAACAACACAAAGAAACTTTTCCTCTCACCCAAGGTCACCTCAAGGTTTCAGTGGAGTCAGTCTATGTCTTCAGATACCAGTAAGCAAATGTATGGCAGCATTCATGCCATCACCTGCATCAGTGGGCAAGAAATCCAGTGGGGATCACAAGGAGGTCACAATCATATGAATCTGCACTTACATGGTGGAGTCTAAGTGGCTTCTGCCACTGCTTCAAAAAAGCCACCATGACCCATGATGGAGGAACACATTTGTATCCTCAGCACTCTATGCAGTCCTCTCAAGCTGGCCGCACACACTCTCGCAGCCAGACATCCCAACTGGTCCACATGTTAAAAAGCTATAAGAAATAAAGCAATGCACATTGTTGTGTGAAGGCAGCTCAATGTTTCTACATATAAATATGCAGTATAAGGTATATAGTCATTTCCCTTTATAATACATTGTCACGAGGCAATGTGACTTAATTTTCCTTTCCCCCCCCTTTTCCCAACACAGATGAGAGTCTGTCCATCACTTTCAGTGAAATCTCTCTCATTCTTCTCTTTGACTAGCACTCGAGCATCTCATTCACAATCTTTTCTCTCTCTTTTTCCACTTGATTCTTCCGTCTTTCTGGGAAGCTGCCCTTCTATGGCATGTTTTAACTTCTCTGATAAATTCCTTCTGTTCTGCAAGCTAAATTTATCATGCTGTGCAGTGTGTTTTTCCTGCTGATTATTTATTTATAGACCTTTATAGATTATTTATTTATAGACTTTTGATTTTCTCACAGCAAAAACCCATGCATGTCTACTCAGAAGTAAGTACCATGGAGTTCAGTGGAACTTACTCCCAGCTAAGCGTGCATAGGATGGCAGCATTAATCTTCCCCTTCCTCACAAGACAAGAAAGTTGCTGTCAGGTGCAAAGTATTTTTGAAAAATGTATATATTTTTAAATTTTTTAATTTAAATTTTTAAATTTAAATTTAAAATTTTTTAAAGGGCAGGAGGTCTGGTCTAGAGGGTAGAGCCTCCATTTGCCTGAAGATAACATCCGAAGGTCGCCAGTTCGAGGCTCCGGCACCGTGCGACCTTGAAGCAGCTGACAAGCTGAAGCCGAGCCATTCCATCTGCTCTGAGCGTGGGAGGATGGAGGCCAGAATGTGAAACCAGATCAAGAAAGTAAAATCTGAATGTTGTGGTTCTTGTAAGATATAACCTTCTTTCAAAATTGTAAAAATCCCTACGGGGATTTAATAAGCCTGCCTATGTAAACCGCCTTGAATAAAGTCTTGAATAAAGACCAAGAAAGGCGGTATATAAATACCTGTATTATTATTATTATTATTATTATTATTATTATTATTATTATTATTATTATTATTATTATTATATTTTCCTTTCAAATGAAACTAGAATTTTTGCAGTGCAATGCCTATGTCTTAACATGTGATTTGTGGCTAGGCATGTGCCGGGCTTGGCTAATGGGATAGACGATGCTTTCTCTCGTTTCCAGGAGGAACATTTTTCGCCAGTTTGCACCCTGTGTGAGGGAAGAGCTGGACCCCATGCCCCAGTGGTTGTGGAACCTTGGGTGCGAGAAGTCAACAGGGCAGGGAATGCCTCCCTGGCCCCAAGCACCTGGGCAAGTTATAAAAGGAGAGTAGGCGAGTTTGAGGGCTTCAGGGCTACTGCTGGCCTCCCAGGTGTTTGGCCCATCCCCCCAGAGCATGTGATGCAGTTTTTACTCAGACTCAGGTCAAACGGCAGGGCAAGTAATACACTTGGCGGCCCTGGCTTTTGAGGCCACGGCGCGCAGACTGTCTGACTGCACTGGGGATTTTCACATTAGGAGAATGTTAACAGGGTGGTCACGTGAGTCCCCTAAGGGAGGGGACAGTAGGCAGCCTATTACGTTTGTCCTCCTGGCCTCACTATGTGAGTCATTCAATGCAGTCTGTTTCACTGCATTTGAAGCACTGCTGTTTAGGGCTGCCGCCCTTGTTCTTTTTGGGGGGACCTTATGCCCAGGTGAGGTTTTGGCACAAAGTAGGTGGACTCCTCTGAGCGTGCCGTATGGGTCACGGATGTACACTGGACCCAGGCTGGCGTGAGGCTGAGGCGGTCGAAGACAGACCAGGTTGGTCATGGACAGTGGGTCCAACTGCATGGGGCAGGGAACTCCCCACTTTGCCCAGTGGCAGGGCTGCGTGAGTATGTGGCTCAAAGAGGCGTGTCCGATGGGCCACTTTTTGTGCACAAGTGCAAGGAGCACTGTTGTGCTGGGAATGGGGCCGATGTAGTGCAGGAGGCTCACAAAGTGAGTGGATTCCAAGATGTCAATGATGGTCCCCCAATGGGGCAGAAGAGGCTGGAGCCCCTCATCAGGTCACCAGGCAGAGGAGGCTGGAGCCCCTCACCAGTTCCAGGTTCCAGTTTCTGGCTGTGGTGAGGAAGTGTTTGGATGGCCTTGGCCAGGACTCAGTCAAGTTTGGCCTTCATTCATTTAGGATAGGGGCAGCAACGGCTGCTGCTGGCATGGGTTATGATAGTGGGGAGATCAAAAGAATAGGTAGGTGGAGATCTCGGGCATTTAAGAGCTACATGCACCCCAAGGCTGGTGGGTCATCTTAGTTATCACCTGATTATTCGTGTTTACGTACATTGTTTTGTTTTTCCTTCTTTAATTGTTAGGTTTGGGCCTTTCCCTGCCAGCGAGGGCACTGATTTGTGGCCACTCCATTGTCTTCTGGGCTCACAAGCAAGCTCTCCAGAGTGAATTTGGATCCCAGCTGGGCCTGGGAGCACAGCTTTCAGTGCAGTGGGCCGCCAGAAGAGGGATGAAGTGGGGGCAGTTACTGCCCATGGTATATGAGTGTATACAGGGAGCTCCTTCTCCCCAGGTGCTTCTCATACACCTTGGCGGTAATGACCTTTGCCTGAGGATGGGGCTGTCCTTGAGGCAGCAGGCGGCAGAAGACCTCACCACACTGAAAAGCTGAATGCCTGGCCTGATCATCATATGGTCGGACCTGCTTCCGCGCGGGGTTTGGAGGTGTACCACAAGCCCGGCTGGAGTTAATAGAGCCAGAAGGAAGGTGAATGCACATCTTGGGAGGGAAATGTTGGCAGCCGGTGGCCTGGTACTTCGCCATCCAGATATAGTGAGCTCTCTGCCACACCTTTACAGGAGAGATGGCGTGCATCTCTCAGAGGTCGGGAACCATATCTTTCTGTCAGACTTGCAATGGGTCCTGCAAGGACTCTTAGATGGGGCGGGGGGATGCTAAGCGCTAGGCTAGCCCCCTCCCCCCCTCCCGTGTGGCAGGGTAGTGCAGGAACTGGAGGAGAAATAGGGAACCGGTCTATCTTCAGGCAAGCAACAGGATGGGTTAAGGCCAGTGCTGAACCCCAAGGCTACCCGGACCAGGGGCAGCCTGGCTTGACCCCGGAATGGAGTTGGGATGCTGACCTTTGTGGTTCCCTGGCTCATGGTGCGCAGAACAATTCAGCTGGTTCCCTGGCTCATGGTGGGCAGAACAATTCAGCTGGCTGGACCCCATTTCCAGGGGTTGGTGGTGAAGAACCTAGGGGAGCCTTGGGCGAGCTCAGGTTCTGAGTCAGGGTGGTTTGCCCAAAGGAGGGCTCAAACAGGAACTGTCTCCTCCTAGTTAGGTGCCCGCACTAAAGGGGGGTGTAGTCAGGACCCGTTGCATTGCCCCAATCACTGCGCAGCCTTGTAATGGAATCAATCATGGCCCTGTTTCAGCCAAGTCTTTTGTGTCACGCATGTTTGTGGGGGGATACCTGGGCAATATTATCATAGAATATTCCATACATTAGAATCTTGGACAGCTTGGGTACAAGTTGGTTGTCAAGCTGTTCTGTGGATGTTTATTTGCCTCTCATCAACACTGAGTATCAGGAGCCCAGCAATGGTGATGAAACTTTACTTTCCACACAACAAAGCCAATTTCAAGTAAAGCCTGAAGCCATTTTTAAACAGTGTCATTTCACTCATCTTGATCAAGGAGCACAGCCAGAAATCAAATTATTTTGCATTGCTTTTTTTTTTTTTTTAATTTGCAAAGTTGATAAGACCTAGGGCTAGAGTTACCAGTGAATTTTGCCTACCAATAAATCAAAATTTAGCGGCAGACTTGGAGGTTCCTGCATGGGAAAAACATCCCAGAAATCTGAAGGAAAACAAGACAAATGTCAATAAGACTTCCAACATTTCTCAAGAGGGTTCCTTCTCAAGTGACTGGTGCGGAGATACACATTCTGTATATATTTATGTGTTAATGACCAAATAAACTTCACTCATTCTTTTGTCAGTGATTGACTCAACACATCTTGTATTTTGTAACTTGTATTTTGACACTCAAACGTCATGAAGCTTTTCTAACAGATAAATGTAATGAACACTACGCTATTTTTCAGCCATCTGATCCTTGAGTTCCTCAGCATCTGAGGCTCAGAAGTTACTCTTTACTACTGAAGGGTGAAGTAAATTAAGAGAGAAATTCAGAATCTACAGTTAAGTTGATAGCATATAAGTGAAGCCCCTAACTAGCTTTTAAAGCATCTCACTTACTCTTCCTCGGTTCAAGAGCACTGCCAGAAATCAAGTCATTTGCGCAGCTTTTCATGTGCTGCACTCCCTGCACTTCCCAGTCTGTTAGGACTCCTTTCGTTGTCAGTGAATCCTGGGCATCCTTTTTTCAAGATTGCTTCTGCCTGAACAGGGCAGTGGACTAATTAGTAACATTTGGACCACAAAAGATGTGAAATTTATCCTTCCTGATAACATCTTTATAGCGGGATTTTGCCTGGGCCGGCGCAGCAGATGTCACATTAGTGCTCCAAAATGTGAAGTTCATTTTATCAAGATCTGTGGCGGAGCCCCGAGGGTTTCCTGATGGAGTGTGAGCTCGGGTTGGCCTCAGTCTTTCACTCGGCTGATTAATAATTCATCTGGTGAGACTTACTATATGTTCGTTCTGCCCTCCAGATAGCTGTCAACACTCCTTTAATTAAGACTAACTTACTGACTTCGGGCTGCATTTCAAAGCACATTCTGGAAAGAAAAGACACCCAGTGTTCCAGGCCCCCGTTAGTATGACCGCATTGATTTGCCATGGTCACGAGGCCACAAAGGGGTTGTGGCATGCCCCTGAGAACTGTTCATGATGCCATTTAATTTGGGCTCGGAGCTCAGCTAGGTTTTTTATATCCAGACGTGAGCAAAGAGGTCATCTGAAATTATAGTTTCTTCTCAGATGAAAATTTTGGCAGAAATCACTGCTCAGTTTGCTGTCTGGAGATGTTTTCAGGGGGGGTGAATCCTGGGAAATGAGTGGCTCTTTCATAGAAGCAAAATTTTACCCTCTCTCAGGTTATCCTCGGTGGAATAAGTGCATGTGCATGTGAGCTAAACTAGAAAAGGTGAAGTGCTTTCTGTGAAGTATTTGACTCTTGTGAAAATCCCCTCTCCTTTCAGCAGTTTTTCCAAAGGGGAAATGAAAGGATGACTTGTCAATAATGCAGCAGCACTTGCTGATGACTTCAGAGTGAGGGCAGAAAGCATTGCTCACACTCAGAATCGGTTTCATGTCAAATAGCCAAATCTGACTGGCTACATGGTGTTGTGATTTCATCGTGCTGGTTGCGCAGTCTCTGGTTAGTTGTAATCATGTTGCCAACAACAAGAAAATGTTATAATAAACCAACAATGTTGTCAGAGCAGCTCAGAGGATCTGCCAACAGACACAAGGTAAGCATTTGGGATGCTAACTGCATAAGGATTTCCATCTGAACATAGATAAATGAGGGCACAATCCTAACAGGATTTAGGATCCTTAGGATTTAGGATCCACCAGTGCAGACTCACAAATGTGCTGTAAAGCATGTTGCAACAGTACCCCACTTAGTAATGCTGGCAATGAAAGGAGCACTGCATGCTAGATGAGGTCGGTCATGCACCGGGCCATGCAGGGTCCTGGGAGGGCAAGGAAAGGGTGAAAAGGGTTGGGGGAGGGCGGCGATGCAGGCAGGGGTGAGTGAATTGGGCTCTGGATCAGCCGTGTTGGTGCATGCCATAACCTATCCCCATTCCCAGACCTGATTCGCCAACATGGGTCAATGCAAACTTGCGCCTGAGTTTGTTCTTTCAGGCTGAGTGACCTCATGCCATTCCCCTCATTCATTGTACTGCTGGGGTATTTTTCTTCAGTTTTCTAGTCATCAGTTAAAACAGGAATTAAGAAACTATATTGTTCTTGTTCTTTGTAGAGTGTGATGTACAAAATTGCCTTTTTCCCCCTGACCATTTTATTGCTCTGTTTATGGTTCTTATGTTGCCTATAAAGTCCAAACTTTATAAATAAAGTGCTTGAGTTTCAAAGACACCATTTTTTTAATATCCATAATGAATACAAATGTCTGTAATCTACTTCACAAAACTTCAAACAAAACTTGTAAAATGTACTTGGGATGGTTGATGGTGTTTGTCCCCTTTATTAGGCACTTAATATAATGCTGTAATGTCTTTCACCTTGGGCTTAAGCTCTCATTCTCTCAATTTGTTAATTGTTTTCTAAAGGACTCATGTATAGAGTGCATCTTGCCCAAATAAAATCTAGCCAACGGCTCAAGATCAACTTTCTCAAGAAATGAGGCACCAAAAGCACTTTCTACAGAGTGTGAAACTGAACCACAGATAATGTTCTTACTGAAATGATTAAAGCATCTGTATCTGTATCATCAATGTGTCTGAAAACTACAGAGGTAAGAACAAACTCACGAACAAATTCACATCTCAAACTCACAAACACACTCTCTGCAGGTAAGAGAAAGAACATCTCAGGTTAATAACTCTCTAGTATGCTGAAGTCTGAAACAGAGACTAACCTTGCATCTTGGGACAGTTTGCTTACTCAGAATAACAAAAACAAAATTGTATTACTAAATATAGATTTTAAAAATATGGTTCCATCCTTTTGTATAGTTGTGTTTTTGGTCAGCTGTTCAGACTCAAGATCAGACAATAACTGAACAGACTGGTGGTCTGGGGATACTGAGGGAAACCTTTGTGGCTTCTCAGTTATAACTTGGCTAGACTGAGGAAGCGCAATACATCTGGGAGCTTTAAGTCATACAGCAGTGGCTCTCAAACTTTTAGCACTGGGACCCACTTTTTAGAATGATAATCTGGAAGCCACCAGAAGTGATGTCATGACTGGAAGTGACATCATCAAGCAGAAAATTTTTTAACAATCCTAGGCTGCAATCCTACCCACACTTACCCAGGGGTAAGCCCCATTTACTCTCATTGTTCAAAGCACATACATAGTAGCCTGTTAAAAGTACAAATTTGTAACATTTTCCCTAATGCAGTCACTTCCTATGGTAGCATCAAGTCTAATATATTAAAAATAAAATATTGGAATGAATGGGGACCCACCTGAAATTGGCTTGCAACCCATAGTTTGAGAAACATACAGGATTGGCTATCTAGTGTCACTCAATCCTTTACCAAAAGGATTCTGGGTTGTTCTGCAAGTGTTTCAGCTTGAGCATCTTAACAGATCTCTTTTCCAACCAGTAGCCTGGTGGTGAAAAGAGCAAGGAAACACTACCAAGTCTCCTAATTCCATCAGAATTTACCCACAGGTATTCCCACACATACAGGTGGAGCCTATTTATCCACGTTAGTTCCATTTCATGACTCAGCACGATTAACAAAAAATGCATTGTGCTAAATGCCATAGAGTTACGCAAATACGCTGCAGCCTGACACTTCTGGATGGAAGGAAACTAAGGCAGCTGTCTCAATCCCCTCCCCTCTGCTCTGCACTCAACCCTCCTGTTGCCAGCTATTTTGCTTCTTTCACAGTTGGAATTCTGAGCTTTTAAGAGTCCAGCCCTATGTGTTTCAATTCAGAAGTAAGCCCCATTCCAGTCAATGGGGCTTACTGCCAGGAAAGTGTGGAGAGGATTGTAGGCTGAATCTCATGCTTTGCTTGGTGGGAAGGCTTGCTTGTGTCATGATTGCCTGCATCATGGGGGGGGGGGGAATTCGGCAAACACTCCCTGGGTTTTTTAAAGCAATCCCCTCTGTTACTACCACATCTGCCCCTGTGTGTGTGTTTGAGTGAGTGAGAGAGAGAGAGAGCTCCACCTCGCTGCATGTGTTCTGGTTACACAGGGTTCCCAGCCAGCCAGCTAAGGGCAAAGGAGGCAAGGTGTATGTGACTTTCAGTACCCCCACCCCATTCGCATTGAGACAAATCTGAAGATAAAAAAATCCGTGGATAAATAGGCTGCACCTGTACAGAACAATTGTGCATTCTTTGCAGGAGGCCCCAGAAACATTGGATATAGGCCTCATTCCAGCAAATGTGAAAATGGTAAACAAGGTGCTCACTGGGCTAAAGGGAAGGCAGAAAAAGGAGAGAGTGAAGAGTAGCATGTGGTTGAGAATGCAAGCCTGGGACTGATTGAAATGTATAAAGAAGGGGCAGCAAAGCAGGAACCAAAATATCTAAAGCCAGTCCTGTTCAGTCCTTCGCTCATCTACTTGGGTCTACATCTTGACTGTAGGATCTCAACATGTAATACAGATAACAACTCAAAGGCTGAAACTACATATTCAAAGGAATGAATCTGCCACAAACTCCTGTCTCCTCAGCAACATGTAATTAATGATTCAGGATGTGACACCCAAGACGACCCTCCCTTAAGGGCTGTGTAATCTGTTTATTGCCTTTAGGGTAATCAAGTGGCCATAAACCCATATAACCACTTAACACCCCTCAGGTCTTTCCAATTTCAGTTACCAATGGCATTTTAACCATAAGAGCTTCCAACCCTGGTAGCCAGGCCAAATTTGGGGAACCCTCTCCTGAACCGTGCTCCAGCCTGAGCCCCCTTGGACTCTGCTTAAATCCAGGAGCAGGCTCCTGGTACTGGGTCTCCAGGTTCCACCCAGTCACACTGGATTAACTCCCACAACCAGTCCCCTTTGCTTCAACAGTCCCAATAATCCAGTCAGTTGTAATAGATAGGATTTATTGAATATAGATTTAAAGAACAGTTATACAGACAGCACTGCATCAGTCAAAGTTTTCAGAATTTAGGATAGAGCATATCAATACAATACCCAGAGCTAATAAAACAATAACGAGATAGCTCCTAACTCTACCACTCACCAAAGTCTTAGCTTTCCAAAGTCCAATCTAACCCATCCTTGCTGCAGTCAAGGCGGGTACCTCTTGTCAGAACGGTCAAAGCTCAGGCCCCCTTAGCCAGAGGCAAAGCTCAAACAAAGGAAAGCTCTTTTCCTTCACCTTTATAGGACTCCTGACCCACCCACCAATCAGAACTCGGTTCCAGCCGAACATTCTAGGGGTGGACGTGCCACAAGCCGACTTACTCATGGTGGAATCCCCCCTCCCAACCTGAGAAGTTCATAGCTGAACCCTGTTGTTAATCAAGTTGGCCTTGAAGCCCACTTGGTAGAACAGATGTGGCCTTCTCCACAGTTCTCTCAGACCTAGTATGCACTAATTAGAAGTTGGTTACAGCTTGGGCCTTGCACTCAGGCCTAGCAGCATGGCTACAAGCAGAAACTTTCCTTGTTCAGATGTTACTGGGTCCTCAATATTCACTTTTCTGTCACACATGACTCGACATCATGACGCTCAGAATTTTCTCACCTCCTAAGTTGCAACCAGTTAAGTGGAGTAGGAGGAGTGGGGGCAACACAGAGACTCTGAGCATGGTGTCATGTCACACTTCAACTTTTTCTAAACATTGCCAGGGAGATGCAGGGGATATGGGTCACAGCCAAACAGCCTGCTTAGATCAGAGTAAAAAGAAGCTCAGTTATCCTTATATGTTGGAATTATATTCCTATTATATTTGACTGTTACTTTTCTGCTTAGAACCTTTCTCACCTCCCACCCACCTGCTAGCAATTTAAAAAAGCCAACCACATTCTCACACTAATTAAATGATGGGTGTAATGTGTTTTTAAGGCCAAGATCATGCTTGGCAGAAGAAAACTAGTTTACCCTGAAGTCTTTCCAAAGTAGGCTTCTTAGTGCCAGTTCCTGCAGTGATTCCCAGAGAGTGACAGTTTCAGGTCGGAAACATATGCCAACTCAATGGTCCTTGAATTTATTTTTCTCTCCCTGCAAGGTACCCATTCATCCATGGAGCAATTTCTTTAAATGAGGCATCTTAATCTGAATTGCCAGTTGCTACCTGTGGTGTCAACTTTTCCCCCTTTCACCTCCGGGAACAAGGCTGCAGGTTGAATGTTGCTCTCAAGTTTCTTCTTGCCGAAATTCCAAGTGAAAACTTTGGGACCCAAATGTGCAAGGCAGGCTTGGGGGTTAGAATTCTCAAGAGCACAGGTTCTTTACAAGACTAACAGCACCATTCTAACTTGCACTGGAACAGGCAAGCCAGTGGACCTGTGCTGTATCCAGCTCAAGTTTGGGGCTGGCTGAGGCTCAGCCTGAGATGAAGGGAAAAAATTCCCCTTATCCTGGGGAGAGCTGTAGTGGCCCCAATGGGTCTACTCAGACCTGACAAGGTGGCACAGATCCAAGCAGAACAGAGCAGTCTGGAGCTGCTCAAGCTGGCACAGATTCAAGCAGAACAGATCAGTCTGAACCCAGGAATGGGGCTAGGATCCGTCATAACTGCCTGATCCCGGCTCTGCCTCCTGCTATCACAGTCCCATCCACAGGCACAAGGGACTTGTGCCTGCCAAGTGCATCTTTAGGATTGCTCTCTAAGTTCTCATGTTACAAGTGAAACACAATTACACCTGGACATTTTGAGGCCACCAGTGTGTCACCAGTGAGGCCACCAGTGTGTCAGTGTGTGACAGAGGCCACCACCTCTGTCACTGGACAGAGGCCACCAGTGAAAAAGGAATACTTTGGCATGTGAGAAAATAAGTGTATGTATCTATGTATAATCTTGTATATGCTCTTTGCAAAAGAAAAAAAAATGGTCAAGACATAAAAATAGGCTTGTTGGTTTTGATGAAAGCTCAATTTAGCTTCTTACAGAGATCAGCCAGTTATCTCTGGAAAGTTTGCTAAGCGCAAAAAGGCAACAGCCCTCACTTCTATGGTTATAAGCAATATAAGTGTGTTCATGGAGTAGGAATGCATAGCAAAAGCCCAAGTCTCTTTGCATTTCCCCTCCCCATTCCCACTGCAGCAGCCATTTGTCACTGTTGCTGGTGAGGTATCAAGAAATAGAAATGTTGTGATTGTACACTGCATTTTGTCTGATGTCATCTTCAATATATTCAAGAACTGGTTTTCGAACCTTGCTGTCTTCCTTGTCTTCCCACCCCCCACTCTAGTGGCATCTCATATACCTTTGTGGGAGACCCCTCTTTACTCCCTGAACCCAGCTGAACCTTCTAAGATAGTACCACTTCAAAATGAGAGCCTTGACGGTGTCGTCAATAAAGTGATAATAGATAAGACTGATAACAGATAATGGATAAGACTGGTGACAACTGGCTTCAATTCTCTGCCCAACCATGAAGCTCATTTAGGCTGCAATATTATACACAATTTCCTGGGAGTAAGTCCCGTTCAACTCAACAGTACATACTTCTGAGTAGGCATATCTAGGTTTGCACAGTGAGTGACCTTGCCCAGTTTTTACCTTATAACCTAGCTTGCAGAGCTATTCTGGGATAAATGGAGGGGAGACCATGTACGTATACCACCCTGAGATCCTTGGAGGAAAGGCAAGACAAAAATGTTGATTGAGGTTGTGTGTTTAAATGCCTCCAAGCATAAAACACGTCCTGTCTGTGAAAACCTAGCATTTCAAAGAGGAGAGCATTAGCCAGCCTCTCCCTTCTATATGTTTAATCGTGTGCATACTGACTTCCAAGCAAGCCCCATTGAATTCAGTAGACATCTGAGCAGACATCACAGGTTCAGGCTGTTCGTCCATGACGTTCCATTATCAGACTTGCCCTTCTAGCAACCTGTCTGTAATTATAACACAAAACAGTCCATCCAAATTGTAACACACCTATCTGAGTCAATAAGTATTCTCCATAAAATGTGATTGCTCTGCCCCAAGCATGGATCATAAGCACTGAACCAACTGCTTTTACTTTTCAAAGGGAATGGAAAGCAATTGGAATTCATATGCTTGGAATGAAAGTGGCTGGTACCTCACCGATTCTAATGTCTAACAGCATTTTGGAATAAAAATATTCCAAATATTGGCACTTCTGAATACAGTGAAGTTTAATCCCAGTTTCCCTGGAGTCAATTGCAGCACGGCTGTTCTTAAGCAGAATTTGTGTTTGGGTATGGGAAGGGGAATTTTAATAAAAATGCTTTTTGGCGGCATTCATTGAAGGAGTGCTCCAGGGGAAAGGCTGAGTACAAATAACTTACAGGCTTATCATTTCCACTGCTGTGCTGGGAAAACAGGGTTCAGGATGAGATCCAGTGCTTATTACACTAATGCAATCACTGGGCCAGCTTCAGAAGCCAGCATTAATAACTACAGGTAGAGCCTACTGTACGATACAATCAATCACTGTCATTTGATGTGGCACAGATGTGCCAGATGTGCACTTCAATTGGAAGATAATTGGCATTTTGTTATATTTATATTGCACCATCTGGCTGCATGGCACTTTGCAAAGAATTAGAGGACAGGTTTGGGAAGGGCTATCCCATGCAATCCTACTATGCGATGGATATTTCGGCACCACTAAACTATCTATGTAGGTACAAAGCTACATAGCTGATATGTATATCACTGAAACCTATGATGCAAACATAAACCATATTATGCTTTTATAATGGGCAGAATTGGCTTGACTTGCACTGGATACCACCAATCTGGATATCAAAAATCTTTTGTTGCTTCCCTTGACTGTTAGAGAAGGTAACTGAAAAGGGTTGCAGGCTGAGGGGAATAGCTCCTAGTGGTTAGCAGAATGCTCACACACCCCTACCTGCTCTCTGCTTTCCATTTCTACTGGGTCAGCAGCTGAATGGGGGAGGGGAGGAACTGGTAGCTCTATCCACTGCCACCATTTCAGGTTAAGGGGACTAGGCAGAGGGGGGCAGTCTAGGAAAAACTACCCCTCCTGGAAGAACAGAGAATCCCATGGTTATGAGAATCCCACACAAATCTAATTGTAGTAGCGCCCACATATGATCAGATGTGATAACATATTGAATTGCTTGAGAACGTGGACTAGGCAGGCAAAATGTAGAGTCAAACTATAACTAGGTTATTGAAAATCCAATAGAAAAAGAATTGTATCAAAGGGGGGGGGGGTAGAGAAAAGTAGAACAAGCAGGCTGGGAAATGCCAGATCTTGGTTGGATGGATGCAAAGAAATAGCTTGACCCAAGGCCTGTGGGGGGGGGGGGGCGGTAAAGGGGGTAATTTGTACCGGAGCCCAGGGTCAGAAAGGGGCCCCAGAAATTTCCTGGGATCTTATATTTTCCAATCTCACCCAGACTCACTGCCCATGCGGGATGCTGGGGGTATTACTGTGGGCACATGGTGGTGACTTCTGCCAGAAGCCATACACACCAGCTCCAGGAATGCATATATTCTGGGGGGAAACTGACCTGCTACAGTAGCTCTTTGGCTTGTGGATCAGCTGACCATGAACGACTGTATAGGAACTCAGCAATACAGCTGAGGGACTGCAGCTACTGCAGATGTCAGTTTTGGTGTACACAGGACACTTTCCATTTTAGGGTGAGCCTAAGTACAATGATAGTAATCTCCTGCAGTGATTTTCTATATTTGAAAGATTTTAGAGAGAGACAGGAGTGTCTTTGGTTTTCCGTATTACTGAATCTAGCTGCCATCACTGGGCAGGCAGGTAGACCTGAGCTCTGCATTGGGAAGACTGGCAGACCTGGGCTCCAAAGGCTATTGCGGCTGTTGCCACTTTCCCTCTGCCTGTTTTGCCTCCATTCTGTCCACCCGCCATTGCCACCCTCCACTCTGTTTCACCCCCTCTCTCTTTGGGAAGGGGCCCAAAAGAAACTTTGTATCCCCTGATAAAATTCCTCTCAGAGACCCTGGCTTGACAAAATTGGATACAATGACTAGTATCACCCAGCAAAGCAAGCTGGGATGCTGGAAAGCAAAGTGCAAAATCCCAACATGTCGCTAAACCGATGAAGTTGTAGGCTGGTTTGGAGCAAAAAGAGAAAATAAACAAAATTAGTTCTTCAAATCCATGCAACTAGAAAAACAGTCTCTATAAGTGGTGAATTACATCATTCCAGGTATTGCAGTTACTGAATGTATGTGCAGACGTCCTTCCCAGTAGAACACTGCTGTGCTTACCTTTTTGATGGCAAGAAAAGCAGAAGTGTTGAACCAGCAGACCCTTTCCAGCACATGGTTTATGTGACCACCAGCACATGAAAAGTAGCAGTGAAAGCATCTGTGGGGATGCAAAGGCCTACCCAAACATTAATTTTTTTTGAATTTGCCTTTTTACTTTCAGTGTTGTCAGCAGTAACAAACTATTTATTTATTTATTTTTTTTAAAAAAGGCTATGGGAATTTCTCTTCCCTGTAGTTGGTGTGTGTCCTAGTACTTTACAGCAAACATTGGTTGGCCATGCGTTGATAGAGAGGTTTTGTATGGGGGTGCCAGGTGGAAGGGAACTGGGGCTCTTCTTCATCTGGCATTCTTCCCTGGCAGTTGTTTTCCCCTTTGGCTTGCCTAGATTTTTGTTCTGAATGGACACTGCTGTAGTAGCAGTTTTGGCTTGGCAGGCCTTCTGTAGAAGCTTCCTCTGCTGTTTCAATTGGGGCTTGTCGCTGGGGAAACACTGGTAGATGAAGGTCTCTCCTTCCCTCTTCCAATTCCCTTTCACTCTTCTTTTATACATAAGAACATAAGAACAGCCCCACTGGATCAGGCCATAGGCCCATCTAGTCCAGCTTCCTGTATCTCACAGCGGCCCACCAAATGCCCCAGGGAGCACACCAGATAACAAGAGACCTCATCCTGGTGCCCTCCCTTGCATCTGGCATTCTGACATAACCCATTTCTAAAATCAGGAGGTTGCGCATACGCATCATGGCTTGTACCCCGTAATGGATTTTTCCTCCAGAAACTTGTCCAATCCCCTTTTAAAGGCATTTAGGCTAGACGCCAGCACCACATCCTGTGGCAAGGAGTTCCACAGACCGACCACACGCTGAGTAAAGAAATATTTCCTTTTGTCTGTCCTAACCCACCCAACACTCAATTTTAGTGGATGTCCCCTGGTTCTGGTGTTATGTGAGAGTGTAAAGAGCATCCCTCTATCCACTCTGTCCATCCCCTGCATAATTTTGTATGTCTCAGTCATGTCCCCCCTCAGGCATCTCTTTTCTAGGCTGAAGAGGCCCAAATGCCGTAGCCTTTCCTCATAAGGAAGGTGCATTCTTCCACTTTGCTTCATCTTGTGGTCCTGCTCTATCTGACATTGAGTGATTCACAACAGATCGGCTGGATAGAAAAGAGGAACATTGTCTGATAAAGCTACTGATCCCTGCTTACAATCTCTGGGGTAAGTGGTTGCAAAGCTTTCCTTGCCTTTGGTGGTTCTTTTTCCCCCTTCCATTGACCTCGATGTTTCCCAATCTGGGCTGAGTATCAGTGACACTGAAATCTATACTAGGGTTCTCGCTTCACAGCTTGAGGGCCCAATCCTAGCCAACATTCCAGCACCAGTGCAGCCACAATGCAGCCCCAAGGTAAGGAAACAAATGTTTCCCTACCTTGAGGAGACCTCTGTGACTGCCCCCCACCACCACAGGGTGCAGTGCACACCCCACTGGCATGACTGCACTGGCACTGGAAATTGGATAGGTTTGGACCCTGAGTCTCCACTGGGAAAATGCTTAATGGGAGAAAGAGACTGATTTCCACATTGACAATGACCAATTATAAGAATTACACACTGTGACCATGGTGGCACCTTCCTTCCCCCTGGGGTAACCTACAGTCAAATAGGTTATTTTATGACCTATCCAGGTTGTACAGGACATAGCAAGACACAAGGAATGTATCCTTTTTTATTGGGTTTGAGCCAGGAAGAGAATAATATATTAGAAAAGCAGGGAAACTTTCCATGCTGATGGGTTCCTTCACTCCATAGTGTGCTGGCAGTGACCCTCAAGAATTATCCAGTCATTTGGAGGCCCAGTTACCTGTTCCTGGAAAGGGCCTGTGAATAATGGAGGGCCCAGCCCAATGGCAGTGGAGAAAAAGATTCAGGTCCTGCAAGGTGGGCTGTTGGGAGTAGGAGTTGGCTCCTGGTTCACCTCCATGGCTGAGCCTGGTTATGGCACCTTGGCTCCCTGCCGCTCATGGGGTGGTCAATGCCTGAACCTCTCAGATCTCACTCCCTGTACTTAATTGCTCCCTCTTTGCCTTCACTTTTCTCGTCTTTCCCTTGCTCTTCATCAACTTTCTCCCTCCTGGACTCCCCCTTGTTCACCTCTCTGATCCTACTTCTGGAGCTCTCTTCCAGCCTTCTCTGCTTTCCTTTCTGGTGCTCCTGACCCTTCCTCCTTCTCTCTATCTCCCTTTCTACTCTTACTTTCACCATTGTCTCTATCTTGCGCACCTCGCCTGCCATCTCTTTCCCCACATCCTCTTCTTTGCCTCTTTTCATCCCTCTATCCTAGTCCAGCCCTTTTTGAAGACTGGTACCAGTAGCTCAGCCCTTTCCCCAGTCAATTGCCAGCTGCTGGACTCTCCCTGGCTCATGTGTCTCGGCTGGGGCTGCCTGGCTGGTTCTTGCTTTGTGATGACATTACTGTTGAGCACCATGGCATTCAGCCAGGGGCCACATCTCACTCCTGCCTACTCGCCAGGTGGACAAAGCAGGGCTCACACACACCAGTCAGATTACCATGCAGTAACTGCCATGGCCCAGGTGGGACAGTACTTAGGTACTCTCTGAAATTCTCCCTATGCAATGCCTTTCATTCGCTTTCCCACTTGTTGCTCCTCTCCTACTTATCAGACACTCATGCATGGCTGTAATATTTGCATAGGGTAAAATCCAGCAAGGAGGCTTGAAAAGCTCAATCCAGTTGTATAAACAATCTAGGAATCAACGAGATGATTTGGGCCTACACGCATTTCCTTTATCATGCATAAAACCTGTTCAAAAGAGGAGTCTAGTCTGGACCCAGGTGATCAACAGTTAAAAAACAAAATCTAAGAATAGCTACAGTTTTTGAGATGAATTTCAGTGGTACATTTCTGTCCATGCACTTGTAAAAACTAGAGAACTGCAGCCCTCATAAGAAATTTCACTGCTCTTATCAACATTATTTTGACTTCTCTCAATCATTCACTGACACAAAACATTCCAAGGTCACTTCCAATTTATTTAGGCAAATTTGATGGCAACTGACCTGATAAGAACCTTTCAGAGTTGCTATAAAGATTATAGGAAGACCCTTACTGGGTTGTTGTAAAGATTGCAGGAAGATAAATTATGTGAAGCACTGTATGCCCTTAAAAGCGCTCCATAAATGCTAAAAAATATATCACTACGGATTTGCAGATTCCTGAACAATTTAGTTAAACTTACTACTGTACATTTCCACTCTCCTCAGAATTTCTACTTGTATTTCAAATGATCGAGCCCTCCAGATTTGCATTGAATTTAGCTTTAAGTAACATTTCATTGCCATTCTAATATAAGTCAATTTTTCCAAGAAAATTCTGTATCCAGTGCTGGGATTGAGCAGGCTGGAGGTCTCCTCAGGGTAAGGGAACATTTGTTCCCTTAACTGGTGTTGAGCCCCAACCTGTTCAATGAGTCTTCTCAGACCTGGCACAAGTCCAAGAAGCCTCGTGTAGGGCTTTCAGGCCCAGGAGAAGGTACAGAATGTGCTGTAGGCCAGTGCTGTCAATGCCACCCCCTTCTGGTCTGAATTACCCCTGTTCCACCCTCCCCATCCCATTCCACCGTCCCTTGCCCCTGTTCTGCTTGGCGGGAGCTTATCTACTCCACTGAGTGGTGCTTTTGGATTCAGCGCCAGTGGAATGGCGCAGGCTGTTCCACTGGTGCAGCCTACTCACAAGGTACTGCAAACATGCTTTGCAGCGCAGTTGCCAACACCCTATACCAGGGCAGCTGCTGGGTATCCTTTGTAAGAAGACTTTGTCCCTTGTTTGGAAACTCAATTATTCCCCAAACATGTGCTGTTTGTGGATTCAACTTCTCTTCCTGTCTAGAATGGCTACCTCAACCCCCGCCCCCAGGATTGGCATGTGCTTAGGTAACTGGTAGCCAAACCTGTCCATCTAGGTCAAGGATGTGGGATGGAGTGACCCAGTGGATTTCACTCCTCCAATGAGGTAACTTGGTGACATCAAAGCATAGTTATATATTTTCCAGTCCACAGAAAGTATTTGTTTTTCTCTGCCAGTTACCGGAGTGACTCATTCGTTGGAGCTCAGAAAAGAGTACCTACTTGCTTACCTGCAAGAGCAATGACTGGGGCTTCCTTGACCAATGTAAGTAGCTTAAATGAGGGACTGTAGCTAGATTACAATCACTTATTGCAGTGGTTATTACACATTTTGCACCGGGACCCACTTTTTAGAATGAGAAACTGTCATGACCCACCGGACGTGATGTCATGACCAGAAGTGACATCACCAAGTAGGAAAATTTTTTGCAATCCTGCCCATACACTGCTCACAGAGTAAGTCCCATTTACTATCATTGTTAAAAGAATATACATAGTAACTTGTTAAAAGTACAGGTCTGTAACATTTCCCCAAATGCAGTCACATATCATGTGACATACCACATCAAGTGTAATATATTAAAAATAAAATATTGAAATGAATGGGGATCCACCTGAAATTGGCTCGCGACCCACCTAGCGGGTCCCGACCCATAGTTTGAGGAACACTAACTTACTGTATATATTTGGTGAAAACTTTTCTTTGTGCTTTCCCGCCAGACCCGGACATTTTCCATCCACCAGTGAGTACTTTTATTACCCCTTCTTTCCCCCTATAGTTTGATTCCCTTTTTGTTTAAATAAAGTAGTTACATTTTGACCCATGATTTGTGTGGTCCATCTTTATAGGTAATTCAGTGGGTTGTCACATCTCTTCACCCTGCAGACAGTACTGTGAGTTTGATTTTTAATAAGAACCTATGGAGTTTAGTGCTTTGCTGGAAGGTAGGTTTTTCCCAGTCACTCCCTCCCCTGGTCTCTGTAGCCTAGGATGGTGGCAGTGGATACAAACTACCGCAGATTCCCCCCCCCCCCAATTCAACTGCAGCTCCAGTAAAGGGAAAGCAGGGAGCAGAAAGAGTATGTGCATGCTATTAGATACTACAACCCTTGATCAACTAGCATTCTCCCGGGAGTCCTTTAATCTGACAAAGGTGTGTTGTGCTGAGTTCAATAGACACAAGAATAAATGGAGTGTTCTACCATATATTAAAATTAAAGCAATGATAATCTAATTTAAGGGACCTCATTAGTATTCACCTGGTGGCTAGCAGCTTTAATCTCTTACCATTAATGAAAACAGAAGCTCATTAAATAGCAATTCTTTTTTAACAGGGATAGGAGTCAGTGTCGAAACACTGATGCTATAACTCCCTGCCTAATTGTTCCTAGTGATCACAAATAACAAGAGTCCTACTTTGCCACATTCCCTGCCCTTGCGGTCTGCCATCATCCTCACCTAATGATACTGGGTGCTGAAAAAAGAGGAAAGGTCATTTGGTGATTTGTCCCTTGGGTGGTCATAGGAATGATATGCAATTGTCCCTTTGTAGCATTCTGATCAAAAAATTGCATTATGACCTTCCTGTAATGCAAGTATCATAAGCTGGACTTTGCACTACCTGGTGGGGGTGGTATATGAACCACCAGTAAGGAAAATAACACCTGGCAGCAAGGGAACCCTGGTCCATATAGAGTGGAAGTGATAAGGATACGGGGAAAGGGGAATGCTCCTACTAATTAAATCCATTCACCCTGATTAACAGCTTCTCATGTGTCTGCCACATGCACAAGGCTGAACGTAGGGCTCTGTTTGCTAAGGGTGCATTACCCTGAGGATGATTCAGGCATCTGGCGGAGCAGACATTACACAACAAGACAAAACAAAACTGAAACAGTCTAGAAGAGGGATCACGTTCTTTCCATCAGGTTCAAACAGGTGATGTGAAGGAAAAGCTGTTGATGTTGTACCAGGAAGGGTTGACTAAACTCTAGGGCTGTTCTAGAAGGGCAAGAAGCAGCCAGTTCACTTAGGGCACAATCTTGACTCTCACTTGGGCTGACACAAGACCCTTGCACCAGCCCAGGAGTGTTGCAAAAGTGCCATAAAGCATTTTTGCACGACTCTGAGAGGAGATAGGCCAGCGCATGGATGTGAGCAGGCCTCACCGCACTGATGGGGGCCCCTGGGAAAAGGTGAGTTGCATCAGCTGAGCTTGGCTGGTGCAGAGGTTTGGGGGAGGCATGGGGAGAGCAGGAGGGAGGCGTTTCAGGGTGGGGGAGGAAAGGCGGTGGGGGGGACTGTGAGCAGGTGTGCAGGAGCGGGAGGCGGGGCCAGGATCTGGCAGATATGCCAGATCCTGACCCTGTTCCCAGGCAGCCCAGGGTAGTCCTAGGCTGCTTGGATTTGTGCCACCTCATCAAGTGGCACAGATCCAAGTAGACCCATTGGGGCCACGGCAGCTCTACATGGAAAGGTTTCCCCTTGCCTTGGGCTGTGCTGCTTTTGCCCCCAAACTTGTGCTGGATGCAGCGCAGGCCCGCTGGCCTGCCTGTTTCCAGCAAAAGTTAGGATTGCACTCTCAGTGGTTTCTTGTACTCTAAGGCTCCTCTATAAGGACAAGAAGTGGCCAGTTCACTCAGTGGTATCTTGCCTGTACTGCAATGGATTGGCTCATGCTGTTTGTTCATTAATATAGTGGGAGTCAGCCAAGACACATACACAACCATTCTGTGTGTATGTGTGTGTGTGTTCATGTGTGGTCCTTTTCATAAATTCACACCCTTCCCTCTCTCACCCACATACTCAGTGAAAACATGAGGGGAAAGTGGGAGCATGTGTTCTCTGATGCCAATGTATCAAAATTATAACTGTCGGAAAAGATACGGCAGTATCAGTATCCTGCCAGCTGAGGCTGACAGAATGTGGCCTGCCTAAGAATACAGCAGAGACAAGAGTTTGCAGCAGAGGCAAGATCTAAGCCAGTGTCTGGGAATGCTCAGAAACCACCCCCAGCATCCCAGAGAAATATCTCTTCTGTTTTAGAAACCCATTTGCCATTAGAAACCCATTAGTCATTTTCAAAATTTCAGTGCCAGCCCTATAAAAGACTGACTCATAGCTCATCACTTTGCTACTTTGCTATGTAAAGACTGTGTAAAGACCTTGTAAGAATGATCCACCCTCACAGGTGTCCACAACATGCTTTCCTTGTATGATTGGAAAGTGGCAAGTCCCTTGCAGTGACTCATGCAGAGATGCAATGGGAAACCTCAGCTGCATCTCTACATCAAGAATGATCCAATAATCCTACCTGATGCTGAGACTCTGCATCATTATCCACCCATAGTGAAGGCTGATTGGAAAGAGAGAAATCCAGAACATAATATCATGCTAAGATTCAGCAGGCAGACTCCTCTGGGGTGGAGGTAGGGGCCTTGAGTGTACTGTACTTATACCTCATGACACACTGCCAGTTTTTTTACAACATGCTTAATGTGCCTGTCTGACATACTGGGGCAAGTGCTAAACATTGATTCCTTGGTAACCTCTTCCTAACCTGGAGTATGAAATATCACTCTTTGGTGCTCTCCAAGCATGGCACATGTTTCCAAAGATGAGCAAAACAAAGTAGCACTGTTTTCCTTACATGAACCGTGGTTTCATTGGTTCATGATGTAAGTCTTGCACAAGTTTAAATGAGCAGTAGAATATGCATCAACCTTTGTAATTGGTTAAGACTTCATTAGCTGGGCTAATGTAATTAACTATAAAAATGGATGTAATTGCCTCGAGTCCTTTGAAAGCTCTTGGACCAACATGTGCATTGACCCTCTTGTAGTTAGTCTCAACTGAGCTTTGCTCCATTAATAAAGAAACGGTGCTTTATAATCAATGCTCCATCTCTTGCGGTTTTGTTGCACAGAATAATTTAGGTTCCAGAGTCCTGAATTGGGACCTTGGGACAGGAACTGGAGAGCCACTGGAATCTTTTGAGAGCTGTCAGAATCTTTTACAGCCAACTATCTCATGCTCAGTACACATGTTTGCCAGCTGCATGGGAAGGCATGACTGGTTCGAGCATTAAGGGCATATCTGCCCTTAGTGAACCCCTTCCTTCATTGTCTTGGAGCATGAACTCTCCTTGTTACTCCCCGGCCAAGTGAAATATGTTCTGGGGATGAACAGAACAGAGGCACTCCACTGTCCTTATGTGAACCTTGACTTCATTTGTCAACAATGTAAGGCTTCTGCAAGTTTTAATGAGGAGCAAAAGCTGTGATGACTTTTGTCTTCCACAGGACTTTTAACTAACTGCCAGAAAGGAACTCTGATTTGACTGCTCTTCATTTTTGTACTGCTCTTTTGATGATTTCATATATTTCCTGCATTTCATTTGGTCTCTGCCCTAGGAGCTTAAAAAAAAAAATCAAAGGAGCATGGCTGTCAGAGGAGCGTAGGAACCAATGGAACCCGATTGGGTAGATGTATTGTGCAATAACTACTGATCCCTTCATTGTTCCTCATTGCTTAGTAAGGGCACTTATGCATTGTTGATATAGCTGTAGTTTTTTATATGTATCCTGTCCTTCTTCCAAGAAGCTCAAGGCAGCCAACATGGAGTTGTCCCACTTTATCTTCACAATAACCTGGTGGTCTGCTCAGATTGAATGAGGGCTGGCTCCACCTTTGAGAAGATCCTTGGAGTGAGTCCAAGGATCACTCCAAGGAGTCCAAGGAGTGAGTGAAATGAGAGAATGAAGCTGCTGCTCACTCAGTCATCTTAGTTCCTATGTGTCTCTTGTACTGTGACAGCCCAATCCACCATAACTTGCCAGGCAGCAATGCAGCGGCACAAACATGGTGATTGCTGCATCCTGTGGGGGGGGGGGGGACGTTTCAGCCTCCATAGGCCTCTTCATTGTTCCCTTACCCCAGGGTAACCTGTGCCAACCTGCCAGGTCTCTCAGTGCCCCATTCATGGCTCTCAATGCCTCATTCAGTCATTTTAAACTTTTTTTTTTTAGATCAAGCAGGCACAAATGATTATCAGAACCTGCTGTTGATTACAAAGGTGATTTCAGCTACATTAAATGTTTTGGTGCCTAACACATCTGCTATTTGCCTAAAATTAACAAGCCAATGAAATTTGTAGGAGTACTACATGGAATTCTGAGTTGATCCAATTCCTCTCATATAAGGTCATTATGTATAGTAAAATTAGATAGCCGCAGATAGCAGCTGATGCCTCAAAAGACCCATAAGTCTTAAACACAGCACACACTAGTGGAAATTCCCCCCCATTTATCCTTTGGATTGTAAGCTGGGTTGGGGAAAAAAATTAGTAATGAACCACAGAAGCCATGCACACAGATTGGCTTGCAAATCTAGCTTGTCCTCATAGCAAGATGCAATTTCCTCTGGGATTTAAAGCCATTTCTTTGCGTCCTTGCTGAATGTCTTGCTCTGCATATTGGCTGCAGTGTTCAGCCCTGTTGCAATGCTGTGTTTGATGCTGAGCTTTCCATTTGGAGCATCTGAGGGTGAGTACAAGTAGATGCTATCAGAAAAGGAAACATCACAGTCATGCAACTTTAATATGGACATTCTGGAATTTGCTTTTGCTGAGCGTCGCCCAATGTGGGGCAGCCAACTCTACGGGGTGCAGGTAGCCGATGCAAAGTTAGCCACGAACTATGAAGACAGGTTTTATGGGGGAAAGAGGTTGTTCAGCAATCCTGGAACAAGAAATGCCTGACTGAAGAAAATAACAGCAATAACAATATACATACCCTGCCTTAGTGGCTTCATAACGACAAGCAGAAAACAAATTCAATTACTTAATCAAATCAAGCCAAACAGCCCAAATCAACAAAGGAGAACTCATAAAACAGCAGCAAGTCACACATGTCTCTGCCAGCTACTCCAAGTCCCCTCTAAAAGAGTCAGGACTTAACAAGCCATTCTAAACAATAATTTGGACGGAATACACAAATGGGGACAGGGTGGAAGCAGGCAAATGGAGGCCTCACCAAATGTTAGCCCGTCCTTGCACTGAGCACAAGGGGTGCGCAGGAGAAAACAAATGAGCTTGAGTTTTCATTTTGATTTTTGAAACAGAGTTTTTATTTTTTGTTCATTGCCTCTTTATTGCCAATGAGAGCTTGCAATGGAGGCAGGTTCCTCATTGTCTAGGGCAGTAGTTCTCAAACTTTTAGCATTGGGACCCACTTTTTAGAGTGAGAATCTGTCAGGACCCACTGGAAGTAATGTCATAACGTGAAGTGACATCATCAAGCAGAAAATTTTTTAACAATCCTAGGCTGTAATCCTACCTGCACTTACCCAGGAGTAAGTCACATTTACTATCCTTGTTAAAAGCATATACACAGTAGCCTGCTAAAAGTACAGATCTGTAACATTTCCCCCAATGCAGTAACATACCATGGTAACCAATCTAATATATTAAAAATAAAATATTGAAATGAATGGAGACCCACCTGAAACTGGCTCAAGACCCACCTAGTGGGTCCTGACCCACAGTTTGAGAAACACTGGCCTAGGGAGATATGAAATTTGCACTTGAGAGAAGAGAGAAATTAGGAAATTAGTAAATCCAGGTCTGGTTCAGGGTGCATAAAGTACCTTTATCATTAAGGTGATTGGCAAAACATGCGTCCCAGTTGGCTTTTCACCCCTTCAGTTGGACAGCAGCTGTTGGAGTGACATATTGGCAAATCTCTCTCTCCTACAAACAGCATCTGCATGGGGCCACTGGCCTCTCTCTCTCTCTCTCTCTCTCTCTCTCTCTCTCTCTCTCTCTCTCTCTCTTCATCCCTTCAAGCAAACAGCATCAGAAAGAGGCTATTGACATCAACCTGAGGTCACAATGCAGTCTCTCACCTTCAGGCAGACAGCAACAGCCTAGGTCGTAATGCCCAGACTCCTTCAGGCAGGGAGCCTCAGCCTGAGTTCACAAAGCCCATTCTCTCTCCCTCAGGTAGGTAACCTCAGCTTGAGGTCACAATGCCAAATCTCTCTCCTTCAGGCACGCAGCCTCAGACTGAGTTCACAATGCCCGGACGGTCTCTCTCAGGTAGGCAGCGTCGGCCTGAGGTCATAATGCCCAGTCTCTCTCCTCAGGCATGCAGCCTCAGTCTGCATTCACAATGCCCGGTCCCTCTCCCTCAGGTAGGCAGCACCAGCATGAGATTAAAATGCACGGTCTCTCCCCCTCAGGTACACAGCATCAGCCTGAGGTCACAATGGCCACTTTCTCTCCTTCAGGCAGTCTCAAGTCTAAGGTCACAATGCCCAGTCTCTCACCCTCAGGCTGCAGTCTTGGTCTGAGGTAACGCCTAGTGTCTCTCTCCCTCAGGGAGGCAGCCTCAGTCTGAGTTCACAATGCCCAGTCTCTCTCCCTCAGGCAGGCAGCCTCAGCCTGTCACAATGCCCAGTCTATCAGCCTCAGCCTGATGTCACAACGCCCAGTTTCTCTTCTTCAGACAGGCATCATTAGACTGAGGTCACAATGCTCAGACTGAGGCTGCCTGCCTGAAGAAGAGAAACTGGGCATTGTGACCTCAGGCTGAGGCTGTCTGCCTGAGAGACGAGGTAGTTATGGGAAGCTGCACACATGTGAACGCACAAAAATGGGAGGAACAGAGTACAGCTTCTGTTTCTGGCACCGTTTTGATTTCTGTTGGATCTGGAAAAAAAGAGTAGCAGACATGGACACACTGAATACAATGGAGCTTTATGTCCCATCACCCATCGTGGCAAGTTAACTGTTTGGCAAATTTACTGCAAGGTGACTGTTTGCCTGTACTCAGCCCATGCTCATTTTGTTAGAAAGTAGGTACAATGCCACCTGCAGGACACTACGGGCAGTGTATTATCCAGCAGGCATATGATTCAGAGGCTACCTGTCTCAGAGCTTTACTCGGCCTCTGACCTGTGGAGGTGTGTCGCTATCTAGCTTCCTTCCTCTATCCTTCAAGCCTGAAGACCTCTCCATCAGCTCTGACCAGCCTTATGAAGTCCACCATGCCTCAAAGTCCCACACATCCATGCAAAGAGAATGCACTGGGCCCTTGGTTTCTGTGGGGGATCTAGGACACCCCCCCCCCCCGCAGATACTGAATTCTATAGATAATTAAATTGGGGCCTGGAGAGCCTTGGTGGACCTCCCAGACTCGACCAGAAGTCATCAGTGCAAACTAGAAGTTACTTCTGGTTGCATCCTGGAGGTGTTCTGAGTTGCAAGAACGCCACACACCACTTCCTCATGTCTCAGACCACCTTCTGATGCAACTGGAAGTTGCCAGCACAAACTGGAAGGCACTTCTGGTCATGTGTGGGAGGTCCTCTGAGGCACTCCAGCAGCAGGCTCAGCATCCACAGATTCAGATATCCACAGATCTCATCTGCAGATGAGGGGCCACGGTAGCTCTAGATTTCCTGGTGCCAAGGTCTAGGACCCATTCAACCAACAAAGATGTACATGCTTGTGAACTGTATTTTTTTTTCTTTGAAAAGTATTTGCTGCCTGTGCTCCTATTTTATTCTCAGTGGCAATACAGCAGGGATTGGTGAATTGCTTCAGGAAAATGGGTCTTCCGCTTTGCAACTCTGTTTAATGTAGATGCCTAGACCCCCTGTTTCCATCACATGTAAGGTTCGGAGCGCTCAGAAGATTGGTCATGCCTCTGTAGGTAATTCCTGAACTCTGTCGCACACTTCAGAGTAATGCTACTTGAGGATGATGGCCAAAGAATGGCTGTAATAACATCATTGATCTTTCAACAGCCTCTCTCATCTCTTATGTTCACCAGACAAACAAGCTGGAAATGCTGGTGATATCATTTCTAATTGACTTTTAATGAATTAAAAACATAATTGGAAAAGGGAGTAAGCATTCTTGAAATAACTGAGACTTCAAAGAGGTACTGTACATTTCAACATGAAAGAGAATTAAGGTCCTGAAACAAGAAGCAGAAATGGAGGGAGGAGGGAGTAATGCTTTTTTATGCCTTAATTATGTTTTTCTTTTCTTCTGTGCTCAGAATAAAGAATAAAACTTTGTAGCTTCAATAAGAGAGTAAATCTCCATCACAATTCTTTTATTGGGGTTGTCCTAAATTTTCCAAGTGTGTCCCTCAGAGAAAGATGCACCATATTTCTTGGGGACATCATTAAACCAAAGGCTGTTTCTAGTTTACACAGTGACATGGGAGTCCCTGCTCCATGCCTTCTTTCCATGCCATGACAGTAATCTTTAGTTGCAGGAATCATGTAGGTGGGCCAATGTTGTGGTTCCATATATTTTACTTGGGGATGAACCTCTACATTTTCTTTAAACTTTACATTTTCTTTAAACTCAAGGAAAAAGTAGACACGGGATTTACTGGGCATTAAAAGCTAGAGTAGCGGAACCTAATTCTATAAGGTGATATAGAAATAACAGTTGCAGTAGCCATTGGGGGGGGGGGAGAAGTATATTAAAGGCCAAGAGTCAAAGCCTGCCAAAGCAGAAATAGCTGAAGATGGACCAGTCTTCCCTAGTCAGGAGAAGGAAGGGTTGTAAAGGTGAGAGTACTACTGAAGGCCAGTTGACCTGGGAATGGCAACATGAGGGAAGTCAAGCATGGAGACAGTCTGAACCCAGCTCTCTAAAGATGAGAACTTTCTGTAGAAGTAGGCCAGAGCAGGTCGCATGGTACTAACCGACCCCTACAAAGTTATGAGGTAAGTTTGAATTTTCTGTTCTGAGGAACTAAACAACTTTGTTTCATGCTGATCCTTGCTGTTTACAAACCACTTCATCCTCTTTCTTGTTCTATGCTTCTTCTGCAATTCAAAAGGACAGATGTTGGTGTAACATCTATTCTTTTCCATTGGCCTAACATTTCTCTACTCCATCATTTCATGAAGTGGTTGATCTGTGAATCTGGAGCTGTCAATCTGGCCGATTGCCTCATCTTCCTTGTGTTTCTTTGACATCCTGTATTCAAAAGCAATGCTGACTTCTGATCACAGTTAGCAGTGTTTTAAAAAAAAAGTCCTCTCACATATGGTGAGAGGCAGACCGCTGTACATCTCAGTCGATGAGAAAACCTGCTTAGGCATTTCAGAACTGGCCATCTTTAAATAACTAAAGTGGTGTCATCTGCTGGGAGGGCAAAGTGATATGTCTTGAAAGATCAACTAAGGATGGAAGATAGATGAGCACGGGGCTTGCTTATCAAGTTATTCTCAGAAGGGCTTATGTTCTTGCTTAGCAGACTGTTTCAGATTGTGGAGAGCTGGTATAGTGTTGTAGCAAAGAGACTGAATTGTGAATCAGGACTTTTGGTTTGCCTCCTACTTCTACCATGAACTCACTCAATCCTATGCACATTTTCCTGGGAGTAAGTCCTATTGAATATAGTGAGACTCACTACTGAGTAAGCATGCAGATTGCCATGTTAGTTCCTGGTTACAACTGGGGACTAAAATATTGACTTATAAGGCTGTTGTAAGGACTGCATTGAGATGATACGGTGAATAACATGAACACAGTTATTTCATGATCTGCTTCACACACAAAAGTGCTATAAAAACATAATTAACAATATATTGTTTTCTCTGTAAACGGCTTTGTGAACTTTTAGTTGAAAAGTGGTATATAAATTATAAATACTACTACTACTACCACCACCACCACCACCACCACCACCACCACCAACAACAACAACAACAACAACAATAATAAATCCCTGGTGATAAATGGGCTTTTTTCAGCATCAATATATTTGACTGGTCACTGAGGGCCAAGTTATATGTTGTGACTGATGCACGAGTGGGCCCTTCAAGTCTTTGGTTTTTGGTAAAAACAATGTACAGGTTTGCGGGTGATGCAGAGTGAAACTGTGGTGGGTGAGGTAGGGTGCTTTAATACTTTGCTCCTGTTGTGTTTCTGATCTGGATCATTCTATAATGGTAAAAAAAAAATTCCATTTGATTTCAAAGATGACTTTCAGATTCCACTTGCAAAAAAGAGAGGAGTTCCTCTACAAGGGCATACTGAACATTGACACCATAGCCCTATTTACAAGTGATTATCCCTGCATTTGCAGAATGTAGGGAGCAGGAAATAGGACTATACTGGCTAGGCCTTCGCTCTGTATTAACATGTTCCTTGGGCCCACACCGCAGCCCTCAACAGATTTAACAAGTGTCTGAAGAGGCAAGGAAAGATATGCTGCCTGACCAGATTTTTAAAGCAGGCAGAGGGCCACACATGTGTATACTTAGTGCCTGACAGGAGAATACAGCTTAGGCCCTAGGGCAGGAGTCTCCAAACCCCGGCCCGGGGGCCAGATGCGGTCTGTAGCGAGCTTCTATTCGGCCCACAGCCAGCCTCTTGTCCCCTGAAAGCCTCTGGCCCACCCAACTGAACATGACCAGAGCTGTGCTCCGATTGCATCTGAAGGGTGTTCTGAGGGCCAGAGAGGCTGAGTGAATGAACCCACTCATTCATTTATTAATTCATCTAAGTTCCATCTCTAATTTATTTATTTAAATTTTATGTTTAAATTTTTTCACGGCCCTCAGCACTGCGCCAGATATTTCATGCCCTCTGGCCAAAACGTTTGGAGACCCCTGCCCCAACTTTTTGAAATCAAGCTTACAGTAATGGACTTTCTTAAGTCTTTCCATCCAGGACTGTCATTTTCCCAGTGTGAATGTGCTGTGTCGGGGCCCCTCCCAGATGCGCTGACCCCCGACTTACCCTGGAGCAGGCACCCCATGCCCAGGGTGGGGAGGCTTCACTGCCCTCAAAGGGGGCAAAGCAGGTTGGCTCACCTCAACCAGCCAGAGGGAGCTGGCAGGGCCAACAAGGAACACTACAGGAAACAAGCCAGGAACAGGAAAGACCTTTTCTGCCCCACCTGGAGGAAGGGGAGGGGCCAAAGGGGGCAGGGTTGCTCCATAAAACAGGGAGGCCAGGGATGTGAGGCAGTCAGTGTGCAGCAGGGAGCTGTGAGGTCAACCACTCCTGCTCCTAGGCCAGGTTTGGTAGTTCTGCTAGGGAGGAGGACAAGAGTGCTGGAACCCCCTCCCCCTCCAGCCAATCTGAGGCCTCCCTGGGGAGGAACAAGCCTGTTCCAGGCCCCTCCAGGGGAAGGCCCCTACATGCTGGTTGCTAGACAGACAAGTGGGTTTGAGATTAGGATTGGTATTGGACTAGGGGCTGTTGATGTCACAAAGGCATTTATGCCTCCCTAAAGTAAAGAAATTCCCCTATGTAATTCCTAGGGGGAAATGGCATGGGAGCTGCCTTCCAGAATAAGATTGAAGGTTGTTCAAACATTATCTTTCCCTCCTCAATTTACAGGTGATACTATGTTGGTAACATGGTTCATCCAAGCATATTCTGTGAGTGGGGGACATCATTTTGGAAGAGTAATAATTCTGATGTGGATTTGTTGTTGCTTTTTAACTTGAACATTTTGATCTCACTGTCAGCTGGCACACAGAATCTGATAACCTGATTTTCTCTTGGCCTGGATCTATTACTCAATTTCAATTTCATAATTGCATGTTACTGCCCACCTGTGATCATCTGTTGGATTGCCCCTTGATATTCACTCTAAGTGCAAGCAGAGGAGATAGTGTTGCATACAGATTAGACAAGTGTATGTTTCTGCAAAGGGTCCAGAATATGGTTTAGTAGGGGAATCTTCCGTCCTTTAATCCAGTGCTTCTCCATCTATCTGATGGACTGGCAATTTTTCCTCCAATGTGTCAGGGATTAGAAGCATAAAAATACACGAGTGAGAAAGTGAGGAATTTCAAGAGCTTCCTAGCAGAAACATGTAGGTCTGATTCTAGAAGAGGAAAAAGCTATAAATAAACACGAGAGCTTGTATGAAATGATGTATGGATATGAAGCAGTTTTAAAAATATTATTCTTTCTTTCCTAGAAATTCACCATGGACAGGCAACTGATGGCTTGATGAGTGGCATTGATCCACAGACTATCATTTTGAGTAGCACTTCTCTAATCCATAATACTCCTCATATTTTTTAAAATTTGTTTTGGATTAGATTTGGAAGCCAACCAAGCCTTTCCAACTACAATAGTGGGAGTGGCTGGAGGGGGGCAGCATGGCTGGAAGGCACCAACCCCCCCAGACATGCTACCAGGGGTCACTTGACCCCCTTGGATTTCCCCTAGGTATGCCTCTGCAGCTACCATCTATATTTAAGCTGTTCTTTCTAATTTATGTCACATTTTTGTAGCTTCAGAGACACATCGGGCCTGCCCACTCAAGCTTGTTCATCATGTGATGACTGCAACTTCAATAACAACTTGCATGAATGGGCTGTCACAGATCAAAGAACACAGACAGAACACCATATCGTTTTCAGAATCAATGCTTTTTTAGTTAAGTCAGTTCACACTTTCAGGTGAAAGTCACCAAGTATTGAACAGAAATGCTGACAAAGTTGTCCAAGCTTATGCTAAGTGAAGAATTTTTGGGACTTGAAGAAAGCCTGCTTCAAATGAGAGGTGAACTTTTTAAGACCCCAAAGTTCTCCTATGAGCTTGAGCTCTGAGAAGCAGAGCTCTTTGTCAGCCCAGCAGCCACCCCCTCAAACATCCTCTTCAGCCTTTTACTTACCAAAAAAATGATCCAATTTACTCCTGATTTGGGGAGAAATCAGATAATTTTCAAGTTAATCCAAAGCAGGGATAGGATAGCTTGCCCATTAGTGGTACTGAATTGTGATGTACATGCATGTGTGAACCAGGCTATGGAGTCCATGGGTCAGGGCCTAGGAGAGGGGGGTAAAGGGGATAATTTGTACCCGGGCCCAGGGTCTGAAGGGGGCCCAGGAGACAAAGAAGCAGGGCCAGAAATTTCCTGTGATCTGGCATTTTCCAATCTACTTAGACATGTTGGGGACACTACCATGAATGGGGATACTGGGGACACTACTGATACCACATGGCTGGGTATTCCTGGGCTCCAAAGACTATTCCAGCTGTCTCTACCCTCCCCTCACCCTGCTTTCCCCCTCCCTGTCCCTATTCTGCTCACCCATCACCACCCTCCTATGTTCTGTTTCACCCCTGCCCCCTCTGCAAAGGGGCCCAAAAGAAACGTTGTACCCCTGATAAAATTCTCTTAGAGGCCCTGCCATGGGTAAACTTTTATTTTCTAATCCATATTTTTGCCCCACCATCGCCCCAAGCACGTATGTGACAGGTTAGACTAGACTTAAAGTGACTGACTAAAGTCACCCAGAGAATTTAATGGCTGAACAGGGATTTGAAAACGGATCTTCTCAGGACGGGTCTTGTGGTCTATCTAGTGCACTACGATGATGTACACTACATCGGTGGTGACCTTACCTGGTTCACCTTTTAAAGCCAAACTCAGGGTCGGTGACCACAAGAGTGCAACATCAGGAACTCCTAACAGTTAAGGAAATGCTAATCTGTGTTAAGTGTCCATAGTATGATCTCATGCCTAAGAACATAGGAAATGTCTTGCTGGCTAGATCAGACCAGGATCCAGCATTGTTGCAAAAATTCCACCAATGCCCTTCAGTGAGCACTAGAGATCACATATTGGTCCTTTGCCCACTAATGGTCCACAGCCCATCTATAGATTACATGAATCCAAGAGCTATGATCATACAAATATAATCACAATCTATTGGGGGGAGGCATTCATCAGTAATGCTGGGCTTTTTGAAATGATCTTGCATGGTGACACTCAAATATCCACATAGGGTTTGAAAGTCCCAAATCACTGCTGTCTTCACAATGTAGCTGTGCCTGAATTTTGTTACATTTTAATCTGAAGCCATGCATTTCTCTATAGTTATTTATTTTTAAATTTACAGGCTGCCTTTTGTTTCTGCCTTGCAACAAAAGCTAACAACATAATAAACATAACAACATAACAACAGCTAACAACATAATAAAAACACAGTGCAACACTGTAATTAAAACATAATAAGACAAACGCACAGAATAAAAGACAGTATAAAACTGTATGCACAGAACTCAGTTGATCCCAAAGGTGTGACAGGACTGTTGCATTTTAAATAACCATCTGAAGACCCAGAGAGGTGGCAGCACAGATCTTCTGGGAAAGGTTATTCCTCCCAAAATACCAGAATACCAGTGAAAGTATTGTTTAATTGAGCAAGTAGATGTCTATTCAAACAACTTACTTAGACTTTGCAAAAGTATGTGATCCCCTTTCCAAGTTATCTGATGGTTTGTACCTACTACTATTTCTTAAAAGAGTTATCTCTTATAAACTCAAATTTAGTCTTATTTTAAAATTGTAGGTGGGTGTAAGAAGGTAGTTACTTTGGCTTTGATGAGGATGGGTATTGGGCTAGGGATGGTTGTAATTATCTTGTAGTTCAACAAGGAAAAAGCATCTATTCTAGACAGCACAGCTCAGGAGAAAGAGGGGTATTTTTTTTTTCCTCTTATCCAATGTAGTGTGCAAATGGAAAAGGTTTTTTTTTGTAGATGGAAAAAATGCAAATAGGGAAGGAAAAGTCATGTGGAGCTCATAAGACAGTCGGTCGTGTAGCAGGCTTGAATATTTTGGAAATACGTTGCTTAAATTTTCATGCATTTGTCACTTAAGGCTTACTTTGCATATTTTCCTCCTTTGAGTCATCTGTCAGACTATGAGTCTGCTGCCAAGGCAGCAGTCTTATGTTCTGAAAACTTGGCAGTTCTTTGCTAGGAAAGCCAAATATTCTAGCTTCCTATGTAAGTGACAGCACAATCCTATGCATGTCTAAGAAGTAAATCCCACTGTATTCAGTGGAGCTTACTCCCAGGAAAGTGTACATAGGATTGCAGCTGTACAGGACTACAAGCCATTATCACTAAAAGAATAATGGTGATAGATGTGAAGAGGCCCAACATGATACTTTCAGGCTACTCTTTTAGCTCCTATGCAAGGATCCTTTGAAGGATTGCTTTGCAAACTATTACATGGTCAATATTTGATCTCTATATCTTTTTAATGTAAAAATACAGGAGACATGCATTCATACATGTGTACTTGGTGCTAGGTGCCTGTCTGGGGAGCAGAGGGGCAGGCCAGTCACTTGGTTATTTACAGGACTGGTGGCAAGTGGTCACGGATCCATATGCCAGGCAGGCCACACCTTTCATTAAATCATGTAAGCATGCCCTGCTTCTTAATTGATCCATGGAGCTTAATGTTCCAAATCTGAATGAACCTTGTTTACTCCTTAAATTGAAATGGTGTTTTCACACTTCCAAAATTCAGATGAAGCTGTCTCACTCCAAATCCTGCTCAAACAGCATATTTGGTGTCTTGAGATCATAGCCACCTCCTAAGGACTCCTGAGTTTGGGAAAGACAAAACAAAGTGTTACACCACCAGTGGTTCTCATTGACCCCCACGAGTAAGCGCTATCTAGGAACAAACCTAGGGTGACCCCAATCCTAGCCATATTGGATCCCAGCCTCTTACTGAGCCACAGGATAAGCTGGGCTCTTTGGCACTTTCACCTACCATTCCCGGGGGGCGGGGGGGTTGGGAGGTGAGCCTGCACCTGAAGGATCACAGGGGAGCATTCAGGCTGAGGGTCTTGCCACAGAGTGATGAAATCCACCAGGGTGACTGAGGGACATCCAGCCTTTTTTTTTTTTTTTTTTTTTTTTGTAGAAAGTCTTTTCCATTGGACTATCCACACTTTCCTGGGAATAAGCCCCATTGAACACCTTGGGACTTACTTTTAAGTAGACATGCATAGGATTGGGCTGTGAAGCATCTGTTTCCCACCTCCTGCCTGCAGCAATGACATACACAAACCCATTTGACCTTGAGTTGCCTCTGTAGGAGGACAGAGAGACCCCCTTAAACACACCCTTGAGGGAGGTAGTGGAATTACTCATGTTAGAAGGATAAACCATCATTTTCACCTGTTCCACTATTAATTTCTTGCAAGTGCATGCACACGTGACTTTTTTTTTCTCTTAAAGATCCTTTTGCATGGACAAGCCCCTCGTAAATAACACCTAAATTTCTGCTTTTTCTTTCTGTGGCACTTAATTTATATTTCTTTTTACCTGCCATCCACAAATTCTTTCCTTCCTTTTGAACAGTGACTATGACTTTATGGCATGATCTCTGAAACTCATTAACGGGAAAAGCTTCGGCTTTAAGCAAATGTCACATCGCATTAGCATGATGCATAGGATGTCGCAGCGAGCTCTTAACTAGCCTTGTGCATGGAGGCAAGAGTCGAAAATACTTCCTTGATGCATCATGAAGATGTTGTGATGATGCTGATTATTCCTGTCTTTGCTTTGATTGATAGCTGGTGCCATTATTTAGCATTCTGCACACAGCCACAGCTTTGGTGAGCTCTCAGTGGCAATAAGAGACAATGAACAGAAAGAGTCATAAGCTGGGTACAGAATTTGTAGGACTGGGAAGTGTTAGGATCATGAGGTACACCACCAGTACTGTTTGCTAATGCCCTTTGGTGCTCTCTCTCTCTCTCTCTCTCTCTCTCTCTCTCTCTCTCTCACACACACACACACACACACACACACACACACACACACACACACACAATTATTATCTTATAGAAAGCAATATGGGATCCTTAAAGAAAGATTGAGGCTCAAAAATTCCCAAAACGCTTAGAAACACGCCCTCTGACTCAGAGGGATACATGAAACCTTTCATATTTCTGCCTCACCATAAATTGAACCGCTATATGCAAAAGCAGAGATGCACTTTTCATTGTGTGTGTATTTCCTTATCAATTTGAAAACTCATCTAATGTATGGATTTGCTTTGTTGCAAGTGAAAAATGGGGAAAAAATCATTATTAAATCATATTCTGAATCAAACCATTACTGTTATGGCTGACAGATATGTTCCTTCTGTCCCTCAGTTTCTTATATGACATACGTTTTACTTTAAAAAAAAATATATTCGCTATGTTAATGTAGGCATTCTTATTTAGTCTTCACAGGTGATGCTTTCTAATGTTTGCAAACTCAGATTCTCCACTATTATAAAATGAAATATTAGCTCATGTTTTCATGGTACCATGTCTTCTGCATGATTCAATAGGCAAATTAGGTGTATTTTCTGAATTGTTATTTTGCGTATTAATTTGGATTAATTATGTCCCCTGCTTACAGGTGCATATGTACAGGGGCATAATTGTACATGTTCCCCAATGAAAAGGCATAGAACTAGTTCTTATATATCCATCTTGTCTAACTAGTGTACATCATGTTTCCCATTCAAAGCAAAGATCCAGTTTGCTGTTGTATAGACTAACCGCTGCTCATTATAATTCCACATCTAATTCCTGACCAGCTTGCTATTGCATATCTCTTCTCATCTGAGGAGCTGATTTAATTGTACAACTTGCATAACAAGTCACCACTTCTCTCCCCCCCCCCCCCCCGATATACAATAACTGTTTGGAAGCTTGGTGAGATATTGGGAACATGTATCTGCTTTCACCAGCATGCTATTTTTGTACTTGGATATGAAAAACATATATTCACTGCATCCTTAACCTGACTTAGAGATTTTGATTACTATTCCCTGATGTTCTAGACCAGGGGTGCCCAAACCCCGGCCCTGGGGCCACATGCGGCACTCGAGGCTTCTCAATGCTGCCCTCAAGGAGCCCTCAGTCTCCAATGAGACTCTGGCCCTCCAGAGATTTGTTAGAGCCCGCACTGGCCTGATGCAACTACTCTCAGCTTGAGGGTGACTGTTTGACCTCTAGCGTGAGCTGTGGGATGAGGGCTCCCTCCACTGCTTGCTGTTTCATGTCCGTGATGCAGCAGAGGCAGCAAAGGAAAGGCCAGCCTTGCTTTGTGCAAGGCCTTTTATAGGCCTTGAGCTATTGCAAGACCTTCATTCATTCATATAAGTTCATCTTTAATATATTCATTTATGTAAACTTATGCAAATTTATTCAAATTTTAAATGTAAATTAATTCTCCCCCCCCCTGGCCCCCAGCACAGTGTCAGAGAGATGATGTGGCCCTCCAGCCAAAAACTTTGGACACCCCTGTTCTAGACCTACTCATGCTTCTTCTGTGAGAAAGATGTACATGCACTGGACATATGCTCAGAAGCATTCTCCTATCTAATCTGTTTACCAGAAAATCAATTTCCTTCTTCTTAATTGAATATGTTCAGTGGAGGTGATAGGGTTTGATGAAGCTCAGCTAAGCACCAAAGTTGGTTCTTCAGCTATTTTTGTTGTGTTATTGACCTGGCCCCACACACCTAACTGGAGAAGGATATGCTCTGTTCCTCTGTATGCAGATCAGCCTAAAGGACAGGTGTTGTATATGCATGTATCTTCCAACTATCTATTTTCCTTGTTCAACAGAGATGTTTTCTCTTATAATATTGATGGAATAGCTCTTCAATCAGCAGTTTTCAAATGATGTAGCTGAAACTTCTCAGAAGCCTGTCATGAGAAGGGGCCATAGCTCTCTGATGGTCTATGTGCTTTATATATAGACCAGGGTGACCAGATGTCCTTTTTTCCAGGACATGTTCTCTTTTTTAGCTTCGTGTCCTGGAAAAGAACTTAAATGTCCTTCCTTTCCTTGCAAGCAGGCAGTGCATAGCCTTCTTGTAATTTATAAATTCTATGTAATAAATTCTATATAATATAGTTTTTAAACTTAATAATAAGTAATATAGTCTTTAAATTAACCATGTGAAATCAATATACGAGTTTTTTTAGCTTTTATGTTGTTGTGTCCTACATTTTTCTTGGATGCCCTACATTTTGGGGCACCTTGTCCTCTTTTGTGGTTATGACATCTGGTCACCCTGATATTGACGGTCCCGTAATCAACCCCTTGGCATCAATGCCAATTCAATGGCTTGAGACCTTTGAAAGCTGCTGCCAATTGTACTGCAGTAGTTGGACCAATGGTTTGCTTCAGTATAAGGAAGTCCCTGACAAGAAGGCCAATGATAAGGTGAGGCAGATTTTCCTGAGAGAACTTGCCTACTATTACCAACCTTCCCCTGCAAAACACAGCTGCAGGGGAATGCTGGGAAGGTGCTGGCCAGAGCATATTTTAGTTTGGGTCCTCATGTGAACTAAAATCCAGTGTTTCAAAAGGTCTATTTTGTATGCAGAATAACTTTAAGTGTACAGGACTTTGTTAAAAGTGCTCAAGGTTGTTTGGCTAGGATTCCGAGCATGGTACAATAACTGAAACAGTCAATTATAATTTCTGTTCTGCCAGGGAAATTCAGAAGGCCTGTGGCTGAGTCCCCAGATAGTCATATAGCCATCAAGGGCTTTTTGTGGCCCTGTTAGCATACAACCAGGCAAAACGAATTTGATTTCCATCCCCCTTAAGTGAGTCCAAATGGGAGAAATGAACAAGACAAACAAGGTCATTTCCCTGACATAGTTCTGTTATTTAGATTTCATTTTGCTTACGCCACAGCGGGTCAATGCCCTGTGGTTTTCTTTTTGCCATTAACACAAAGCAAAGTAGCAAACGGTTGATTTCTGAAGTCGATAAAGAGAATATTGTGAAGAGAGACGAAAGGTTGAGCAAGAGGCTGTCCCTTTCCAAAGAAGATTAACTGATTGTAGTGTGATTGGTTTCTGTGCTTCTGGCTGTGTTTCTAGCTCTGCAGCTGGATACGGAGATATCTCCATGCTGGCATTAATATTGACATTAACTAACCATTATCTTGGCTGTGTCCCATAATGGGTTCCGTCCTCCCCCAGGTCTCCTTTAGCTAATGACAGCAAAGAATGGACGGGAAGCAGTATCTGTTTCAGTGATGGACATCATTAAATTGGATGACCATGTTGTAAAAATTGAACCCTGACTGCAAGCTAGCCAACAGAGTCAGTGAGCTTGAAAGCATGTCAGACTAGGGTTCAAGGCTGCAATCCTATCCATACTTTCCTGGGAGTAAATCCCATTGACTATAAGGGGATGTACTTCTGACTAGACATTGAGCTCCAAATCCCTTGTGAACCATAAAGCTAACTAGGTGATCTCATTGCCTAACCAACTTCACTGGATGGTTGTGTGGACAAAATGAGGAACGTCCCAGGTAACTCTGGCAGCATTGCATCCCAGTAGTGGCAGGCTAGTGGCAGGCAAACAAGTTACTGTTTGCCTCAAAACTGAAGCCTCCATTGGTGTCAATGGAAGCATCTCAGATCTAACAGCAGTTTTGGAGGGGAACATTTTTATTAGAACTGCAGTCGAGTCCTAATAAAATATCCCTTCCCTGGGCACTGTTCTAAGCCTGATCTGTGCCACTGTTTAAATTTGAAACACACACACACACACACACACATACAAAGCAATGCATTTAATCAATGTATTGTGTAGTTTGGCCGTAAGTGAAGTTCCACTTCCTTGCACAATGAATCTGGATAGAAAGTATAAGTGCTGAACTTTGAATCTGAATTTACCACACAATTAACTGGACATGGATTCCTTAGTGAATGTTCAATTTACGGCTACTGCAGCGTTTCATTCTGCTCCATTGCATATTCTGGTGATATGGGCAGGCTTCCATGTAATCTAATATCACAGGGGGCTGCTCACATAAAACCACATGGTTGCTCCACCAGAAACAGATGGAATCTTCATGGGCTCTCACACTCAATTTGTTCTGACATCTCCTGATATCCTGGTAAGGGGTTCACGTCACCATTCAACAGTCTGTCAGCCTTCGCTTTGGCCAAGACGTGACCAGCTGAGAAGAAAAGCCCCTGAGCTTTGCATGTGTTAGTTCCCGGTTGGTGATCTGCCACTTGCCTAGATGATTTCCTCTTCCAGTTCTCACATGTCAGGAGAAACATCACAATAAGGAGAGGATGAGGGTTATTGCAAAATGATTTGCCACAAACATGAAATACATTGTCAGTTGATTGTGTGGGGGAATTTGTCTTATCCTGGTGCAATGTTTTTCAGATAGTGGATATCTACTTTTTTTGGGAATTTGCACAGAAGCACATTCAATCTTGCACCTGAGAAAGTTTACTCTTAGAGTTTGTAAGAGTGAGAACTACCAGCCTTCAACTCCCTGCATTTGTGAGTCAATCAGAGTTGGGTGTCAATCTCCCTTGTACCCCATGTGCTAGGGTCCTGTGTGATGTCTCTGCCCTCACTTCCAGCAAATCCCTCCTTAGCCTTTGGCACAATGGCAAATATTCTTTTCCTATAACAAAACACTTATGTGCATGCAACTGACAATTTTGTAAGCCTCCCCTGCTTCCATTTCCCTTGCTTTCCTTTGCTCTCTTCCTTCTGCTTATCTGGATTATAACCCCTTTGGGGCAGCAGAACCCAATCCTCTTACTCTGTGTAAAGCACTGTTTGTTATCTGCCTTTATGCATTAAGCAAAAACTGTTTTATGCTAATAAAAATCACTTTATTGTAACCATTTGAGGCTCTGTAACACAGAACCTTCTTGGTCTCCTCTGCCAGGTTTGCCAGCTCTCATATAACAATAACTAAGAACATAAGAACAGCCCCACTGGATCAGGCCATAGGCCCATCTAGTCCAGCTTCCTGTATCTCACAGCGGCCCACCAAATGCCCCAGGGAGCACACCAGATAACAAGAGACCTCATCCTGGTGCTCTCCCCTACATCTGGCATTCTGACTTAACCCATTCCTAAAATCAGGAGGTTGCGCATACACATCATGGCTTGTACCCCATAATGGATTTTTCCTCCAGAAACTCGTCCAATCCCCTTTTAAAGGCGTCTAGGCTAGACGCCAGCACCACATCCTGTGGCAAGGAGTTCCACAGACCAACCACGCGCTGAGTAAAGAAATATTTTCTTTTGTCTGTCCTAACCCACCCAACACTCAATTTTAGTGGATGTCCCCTGGTTCTGGTATTATGTGAGAGTGTAAAGAGCATCTCCCTATCCACTCTGTCCATCCCCTGCATAATTTTGTATGTCTCAATCATGTCCCCCCTCAAGCGTCTCTTTTCTAGGCTGAAGAGGCCCAAACGCCGTAGCCTTTCCTCATAAGGAAGGTGCCCCAGCCCCGTAATCATCTTAGTCGCTCTCTTTTGCACCTTTTCCATTTCCACTATGTCTTTTTTGAGATGCGGCGACCAGAACTGGACACAATACTCCAGGTGTGGCCTTACCATCGATTTGTACAACGGCATTATAATACTAACCGTTTTGTTCTCAATACCCTTCCTAATGATCCCAAGCATAGAATTGGCCTTCTTCACTGCCACCGCACATTGGGTCGACACTTTCATCGACCTGTCCACCACCACCCCAAGATCTCTCTCCTGATCTGTCACAGACAGCTCAGAATCCATCAGCCTATATCTAAAGTTTTGATTTTTTGCCCCAATGTGCATGACTTTGGTGAAAAATATGACCCCTACGCTCATGAAATTGTATGTCATGTGCCAGCAGAAGACTTGCAACCGGGCACTGTGGCATTAGTGACTTTGGATGGCTATAAACTGCATGGCCGCACTATCAGGCATGCACATGTAGGTGTGGCAGTAGAATCACAGGTATGCGGTGGGCCTGCCCATTAGAACCCAACTCAAATGAACTGATTTCTCTGTCCACATGACTGTTGCTGCTCCACCATTTCTGTTTTCTTTATTTATTAAGATAAGTTTGTATTATAATCTGGCCTCTCAAGATACATTTAGTTGCTGGTGTAGGCTTCTTGATGTACAGTTATTAAATGTTACTTTTTCTGTGTTTATAAATATTTTCATCTGCTTCTCAGAAGTAAGTAGTTCTGTGACCTTTTCTGTGGTCAGATTCAGGGTTCTGTTGTCAAATTCAGGTTAAATCCTACAGGAACTGGGAAGGGATTTATTCCAGGTATCAACTGGAGGCTAGAAATTGCTGTGTTTAAATGATCATGGTTTTCCCTGAAGTTTTGGACAAGCTGCTTTAACCTCTACTTTCCGATATGTCTAGTGGGAATATGATACTTGTCTACCTCAAAGGAATGCTTTGATTAATAACTATCTGGTAGTTGCTTTTGGCCCACCTCTTAAAGGAACCTCATCCTCACACCATGTACACTGACAGTGCTATAAAATTACCCTGCACATGCCTGATCTCGTCTGATTTTGGAAGGTAAACAGGGTCACACCTGGTTAGTACTTGGATGGGAGACCGCCTGGGAATACCTGGTGCTATAGGCTTATACCATAGTCTTTTGAGACTGAAAATTGCCAACCATTTCAACCAATAATCATCACTGTTCTGGCCATGCCTTTCCTGGGGACAGCTACTTCTGCAACTACTCTAAACCCATGTAGTGATGCAACAGAATTATCACCAAACTCTGGGCCCTGAGGGCCAGGCTAGCTGTAACAGTGCCAGTTAATTATTTTTTTGCATCAAACTGCCTCGGTCACATATAACAAGAGAGTGGAGTGGTGGTGTTATGTTTGTAATTAAACCACTCCTTAATCCAAGCCAGTATTTGGAATGCCCTGGGTTGTTCACTGAACACGATGGGACTTACTTCTGAGAAGGCACTCATGTTCAGTGGAGTCTACTTTCATTTAAGTGTATATAAGATTGCAGCCTAATGATCAATTCCAGGATTTTGACAAGGCTGAAAGTCTACGGAGGACTCTAAAGGAACAGATAGGATAGGAACGGTGGCTGCAGGACCCCCCACCAAGACCTTGTGCTGTGCCAACCTCTGCTCTTCCCCTCTCCAAAGTTCTACCTCATTACTCCCCTGCACATTTCCTCTTCCTCTTTGTCACCCTCTTCCTTTTCCAATCCAGGGAGTGGAAGGAGAAGGAGCAGTGGAGGCAAGTAGGTGGGCAGAGATGGGCCCCTCTCCCAATCTTCTGCCTGAATCAAGTGCTTCAGGGCACAAGCCTAACCAGGCCTACTCAGAAGTCTACTTTGTTCAGTGGGGCTTACTCTCAGGAAAGTGTGGTTAGGATTGCAGCCTTAGGGCACAGTCCTAACCCACATTGCAGCACTGACATAAGGGCAATGCCGCTCCAACTTAAGGGAACAAGCATTGTCTTGCCTTGAGGAGGCCTCCATGACTGCCCCCCCCAACTGCAGAATGCAGCACATGCCCCACTGAAACAGCTATGCCAGTACTAGAAAGTTGGTTAGGATTGCACCCTTAGTTGTCCTTATGGATGGACAGGCCTAGGATGTCTGTATGCAGAAAGAGAACCTCAGCATTAAACATTGTCCTTTGTTAAGACTATCCTGCATTTCTCATCTTTTCTCCAAGAGTTCCAGCCACTATGCTATAAGGTGTGTGTGTCTTGTTTTAACAACAGAAGGGATATGCAGGTGAAGCATATAGTGGAGCGTGATACTGGAAGTGATCTTCACTGGGAGAAAAATACCGCAGAATAAGGAGTGGGTAAACCAGAGTATGATGGACATTTCTGCAATGCTGTAATGCTACAGTGTACAGAAGGGTGACCAGCCAGTAGGTGGTGACCAGCCGGTAATCAAGGCACTCCTGTTTGGAGAAGGGTGCCTCCATTATTCTGTACCCAGAGGACAGTATGGCAAGGGAATTGTTGATTGCCCAGTTGGTCTGGGCCTCAGTTATCATAAAACTTTTGGTTGAGTTTACAATGAAGGAAGACGAGGTTGGAAGTGCTTCTTCTGTGTTGCTAACAGCTTGGTTTACTCCAAAGTCAAGAAGCTTAGAGAATGTGGCTTGTTTACAGGTTCAGATTTGCTGACCAAAGCCAGGTGCAGCCAGTCATGAAACTGTCCAAAAATGCAAAAGAAAGGCAAGGCTTTTCCCAAGCCAGCCAGCTAGTGTGAGGCAGGGGTGGTTTCTCTGAAAAACCAAAGTTTGACCTTCTCTCAGAGGCCCATGCAATCTGAGGTGTCCCTTCCATCAGCTTAGTTCAAAATTCCGTGAGACTGGCCTGGGTCATGGTCTTCTGGAACACACCAAGCACCATTACATGTGTACAAAAGCAGCAACTTGTGCAACACATGTTTGCAAAATCCTCCAGGATCCTTATTCTAAGCCTATATTTTAGGGAGCCTCAGCAGTGGTAATTGGCCCAACACAGCATGAGCCAGTAGTCAGCAGTAGCCAGTACATCCAGAATATCTTTTGGCACATAAAGGTGGATGCTTTCCTCCTAAAGGAAAAATGCAGGTGTACGCAGCTTAACAACCTTCCGCCTGACAACAGACTGCATATAGGACAGTGGTCAAAGCACAACAAAGAGGCTCTTAATGAGGTAGTCAGTATTCCATAGGCTGCAGCAGAGTGCGTGTTAACACAACAGAGAGGCTCTTAATGCAAAGAAGAGACTATCTCTAGTAGCTTGTGCAGCCAACTAGTATCTGGCAGGGAGTGTCTGTTTACACAACAAAGGCACTAGATTGGGCTGAATGTTCACTTAACAACCTAATCACATAACAATGGGGATAGGAGAACATATCCCTGTGATATGCACACCTGTATAAGTGGTACACACCTGTATGGACAAGACTGTTCCTTTGAAGAAGTGATAAAACTCTTCCTATTCTCTACTTTATTTCCATTGCCTGCCCAACAATACTACCAGCTGATTTTCTGTAGTCAAAGAAAAAATGTTTTTTTAAGGGATCGGACTACTCCAGAGGAATGTAAAGTGACAGGAGATGCAGTCAGATTTGGTACCATTTGCTCCTAAGGCAATGTTTTCACTTAGACTACGATCAGGAAATTTTCTTGGTCTTCAGAATAAGCAAATTGCTTTGATCTGAAATGTGCCAGATACCATTAGGGTTTTGTGTTTTTTTGTAGGGATTAATCTGAACAGATAGAGGAGAGCCAACCCCTTTAGGCAAAGTACAGTTCTTGACTCCATTTTAAGCACTATAAAATTAATATATCGCTGGTAGCTTTGTATTTTCATTTACGTTGCCTGCACTGTGAGCTACATTTCAGGGGCTTTCCAAAATTGGATATTAATGATTTACACTGTAATTTATGTATGTCCATAAAGCAAAGCTGGAGTAACATTTGAGGAATCCAAATCTTACTCTGGGGCATTTCTCAGGCTCTGTGTCTAAACATTAACCCTTTCTGAAATTGCTCATGGGTGTCGTTTTCAATTCAAGTTTATGAATAAAATAAACGCTCGTTAACTTGTCCTTCATTTCGTTCCAAAGTGAAAAACCTATTGCAGTAAGTTTTCTCCTTGAAGTCTCAGCATCTACCAGAGCCTGTTACATAATACTGCTCTTAAAAAATATACATGATGTCCATCACTTTCACACTCTATGTGCTAACCCAACCTGAAACTGCTGCTCAAAACAATATCCTGTATGGAGTTGTCCCCTGTCCACTCCGCCCATGCTGTGATATCATAATCGTTTCTAGGTTTCCTTGTCCCCATCACATCATTGGCTGCTTATGGCAGTAGCAGGGAAATACAGTATGATGATATTTGAATGATCCTCCACATTATGATGGAAGGTGGGCCTGACAAAGGGATGTTGTTTTCACTAGCCTTTCCATGGCAACGTCTTCAGTCAACCCTAAAATGGTAGCAAAGGTGAAAGTATGTTTTCTGTAGCTTTATTTTTCATGGAACATGTCAAAGGCATCCCTGCTCACTCCTTTCATAAATTGGGAGCAGAGCCTCTTGCACTTAGAAGCAATTCTGCCATGAAAGGTCTGACGAAAGGCCCCAAGGAATGCAAGATTTCAGTGTCTAATGATAATACAGTGTTGAATATATTGTGCAGTGCAATCTTATGTGGGTCTACTCAGAAGTTGGTTCCATTGCGTTCAATAGCTTTTTCTCCCATAGGAATGCAGTGTTAATCAAATATCTTCCTTACCTGACCCCATGTGCTGCTAAAGAGCTCTTTGGTTGGCAACCTTCAGTCTCGAAAGACTATGGTATAAGCCTACAGCACCCGGTATTCCCAGGCGGTCTCCCATCCAAGTACTAACCAGGCCTGACCCTGCTTAGCTTCCAAGATCAGATGAGATCGGGCATGTGCAGGGTAACAGTTGAGCTCTTTGTGACTGCTATAAGGCAGTCTATGCTGGCAGAATGCTTGTTCCACCATTCCAGGCACAAGTACTGGTAGAAAGAGGCAAGACCACAACCATGAATATTCCAGTGATGCAGTAGAAATCTCTTTAAACTCCCTGTGCCCTCACAGTAGCTAAGAGACTTATTTTAAAACATTGGAGGGATAAGTGCCTTCCTACTGTTAGTCAATAGATTGACAACCTGTTGACTTTATCAACTTTTGAATGAATGGCCTACGATAACAACTACAAATGGGTATACAGGGCTTCCCCTGTATCCATTGATCCCGATTCCGCTGTTTCATGTATTCACAGATGCAGGAGCTTTTCAAGCATTCCCGTGCATCCTCTGAAGGTGATGGGAGCTGTGCTCTCCTCACCTCCAGAGGCTCTTCTGAGCCTCTCAGACACCACGCACATCTACCCGCGGCCTCTGAGGGCCTCAGAATGGCTGTTACAATAGAAAAAAGTCCCTTGTGGTTTTTTGGCAAAACCAGTGACTTTTTACTCCTTTAAAAAGCATTATGAGGGCTGGGGAAGCCCTCAGAATGGAACCCATGCAGATACTGGGGCATGCCTGTATTTATTGACACTGGGAAGTGTCTATAAATATACCCATTTGTAGTTGTGTGTAAGCCATTCATTGATAAAGGCCAAGATGGTAAAGTCAAAAGTTCTTCAATCCATTGACTAACACTGGAAGGCACTTATCCTTCCAATGTTTTAAAATCTCTTAGCTACAATGAGGGCACAGGGAGTTCAAAGAGGAGATTTCTACTGCATCACTGGAACATTCACTGCTGTGGTCGTTATCTACTTAGAGCCCAATCCTATGCATGTCTGCTCAGAAGTAACTCCCATTAGAGTCAATATGGCTCTAGTAGGGATAGGATTGGGCTGTGCTTAGAATGGGCAATTCTGTGGCATGTGTGTTTCTGCTGTGTTTGGAACGTTTACAGTACAAGCCTATGCATATCTACTCAGAAGTAAGTTCCATTGTTTTCTGTAGGACTTACTCCCAGGAACACGTGCATAGGATTGTAGCCTTAGACATTCCCAGTGCAGAGATGTAGCTACCCTCACAGGCAATGTGGCCAGAACAGTGACTCATGCAGAAGAAAGGGAGTGGTCTACTCTGAGGGCTGGTAGTTATTTCTATTTCAAGGTGTAAGAGTGAAGTGTGGCATTAAAATTTTATATATATATAAAATCCTGAATTTGAATATAATTTAATGTTGTTCTTCTCTCTTTGTTTCATGTTGGCTGGGCTTTCAACTGGGCTTCCAGACTAAGGGGCATTCTTCACATCACTTGGAAAAAACAGGACCCTTGTTTAAACTCTGTTGCTATTTGTAATCTGATGCTTTGCTTTGCTCTAGCCAACATTTCACAACCTCTGTGTTATGCCTCTGTCCCTTCACTGTGCGAATGGTGCCATGCGATTAGACCAAAGGAAACAAGTCATGGGTTTATAGGAGCCCAGGGTCTTGCACTATCTCCCAAGACCCTCTTGCAGATCCATTGCTGTAATGGACAAACTGCCTATGGCACTTAAATTGTATCTATAGCAACTCTTTTATGATTCAAGATGAGTTTCTGTTTTTTGCTGCATCTGTAATTACAAGCCGGAATAGACGGTGATGGTTTAGTCTAAAGCTACATGTCCATTTTGATAACATATGCTGTCCAGTGATTGTTCACAAATGTGGGGCATTTTGTCTCACTTGGGGGAAGGGAAAAGAAAAATGAGCATTAAAATCCGCCTTGTTGGAAACATCTTTGCTGCATCAGAGATTTACTGCGAGCGGTTTTGCTGCCGCTTCGTATTTTTCAAAGCAACGTCTGATTCTATTTGAGATACTTTAAATCAATATTGATGATAATTAAATGCCCCAGTTTAAGGATAGAAAATTGATTTTTTTTTTCCACAGAAGAAGAGTTCCATAAAGTCAGAAAAAAACAGTGTTTGTTTATGGTTTACAGATGTACCCATTGTGATAGCTAGCCTGCCAGGAGATCCAGTTTTTCATTAAAAAAAAAATATGCCACCCAAAAATCCTCATGTGAGAGACTGTGCCTTGGCATGATCCTGATCTATAGTGGCAGCTCTAAGGTTTGCCAAGCAGACCTACCACTGAACTACACGACCAGATAATGATGGATTTGACAATTATCAGTTTTGTCCCAGAAATGAATTCCCCCAAAAGTCAAATTCAGACATGCAGTCAATAATATGTTAGCTGCTTCAAATTAGGGACATGCAACAAGCACATGAGAAATGTAGTTAGTCTTCTTGGAACTATTGAGGGCTTCAAACCACATTCCTTGGATGTTCTACATGAGGAAGAACACTCACAATTTGTGTGGGAGGGACCCTGGAACCCAAAAAAGTCCCCCGTAAGAATAGCCCCATTGGATCAGGCCATAGGCCCGTCTAGTCCAGTTTCCTGTATCTCACAGTGGCCCACCAAATGCCCCAGGGAGCACACAAGACGACAAGAGACCTACATCCTGGTGCCCTCCCTTGCATCTGGCATTCTGACATAGCCCATTTCTAAAATCAGGAGGTTGCACATACACATCATGGCTTGTAACCTGTGCTGGATTTTTCCTCCAGAAATTTGTCCAATCCCTTTTAAAGGCATCAAGGCCAAATGCCATCACCACGTCCTGTGGCAAGGAGTTCCACAGACTGAGTACATGCTGAGTAAAGAAATATTTTCTTTTGTCTGTCCTAACTCTCCCAACACTCAATTATAGTGGATGTCCCCTGGTTCTGGTGTTGTGTGAGAGGGAAAAGAACATCTCTATATCCACTCTATCCTTCCAGTGCATAATTCGCCCTCCTTTACTCACATGGCCTCTCCATGTGGCAAGTTATATGGTAAACTATGATGGACACTACAAAAGGGTGTGGAAATCACTGTGTGGAATGGTCTGTCACATGGGTTAAGGCAGGGGTGTCCAAAGTTTTTGGCAGGAGGGCTGCATCATCTCTCTGACACTGTGTTGGGGGCCGGGGGGAAAAAGATTTAATTTACATTTAAAATTTGAATAAATTTACATAAGTTTACATAAATGAATATATTAAAGATGAACTTATATGAATGAATGAAGGTCTTGCAATAGCTCAAGGCCTATAAAAGGCCTTGCACAAAGCAAGGCTGGCCTTTCCTTTGCCGCTGCTACTGCATCACAGATGTGAAACAGCAAGCAATGGACGGAGCCCTCATCCCACAGCTCACGCGAGAGGTCAAACAGTTGCCCTCATGCTGAGAGGTTGCATCGGGCCAGTGCGGGCTCCAACAAATCTCTGGAGGGCCAGAGGTTCATTGGAGACTGGGGACTCCCTGAGGGTCACATTGAGAGGCCTCGAGGGCTGCAAGTGGCCCTAGGGACGGGTTTGGGCACCTCTGGGTTAAGGTAACATATATACCATCTGTTCTGACTATCAGGTGTATCAGGGTGCTTGCGGCACAGTGTTTTAAACTCAGAGAAGCTAGGGATCCTATCAATGTCACACTGACTTTTTCATCTAAAACTATTCATTCGTGATACTTATACTTTTGCTTGGCACCAACATAGCTTTCTTCTCTTCCTCAGTTCAGTAGTGGAGGAAAAAAGAATGGAGTGTACCCCTTGATTTCAGTGTCCAAATGCAATGCCTAACCCTCTTCTCCTCAGTCTCCTTTCCATCCTGAAACTTATAGGGCTAGCTCAGTTACTTATTGAGTTGGTAATAAAGCTCATGTGGTAGAGGAATGGTATTCACCCTGCTCTTCCACCATGTGCATGATGTAAAAGGTGACACACTGCCTGATCCTATTCCCTGCCATGTTGTAGCATAAGCTGTGCCAATGAGGGTTATGCTGCATCCTACGGGAGGAAGCCAATCAGACAGCCTGCAGAAGGTAAGTAAAAACATTTTACTTACTCCCAGTAAGCTGCCCAATTGCCTATGGGTATCCTTGGACCTACACCAGCTATATCGCTGGTGCAAGTCCAAGGAGAGCCAGGGGGAAGGGTAGGCAGAAAAATGGGAAATAAGATCCAGTGTGCATGACTGCTGCCAGATCCATCCTCTTCTTCCCCTGAGATGCCCCTGGTTCCTCCCTCTAAACACTCCATCACACCCCCTCCCTACCCATGGCCCACCCCTGCCACCAACTTACCGGCACCCGCAGAGCTCCCTGGACCACTACCATACATGCCATGACTCTCTCTTTTTGCAGCAATGGCCTGGCAATAGGATTGGGTTAGGGTTAGGCCACAAACATTTTACAAGGGAATCCCCTATGTGCAATGGCTTTGTTTTCCCCTCAGAGAGATGGGGAGATCCTACCCATTGGATCTCTGTATCAAGTCCTATGATATGCCATATACGCAGTACAGAAATGGTATATGCACCAAGTCCTCCATCACACAAATTTAAGTGTTAGCATGGTAAGTACCGCGGGCCCACAGAGGACCCGTTACAGGATCTACCCACCACCATCCCCATAGACACCAAATTCCACAGATAATTAAATCCATGGCTGGTGGACTTTAAAACACCTCCAAATGCGACCCACAAGTTACTGGCATGAACCAGAAATGATTTCCAATTCCATCCATCCATCAGGCCTTCTGAGACCTGGGGAGGTGGTGTCTGGATGCAACCGGAAGTTGCATTCCCAATCCTCACAACCCTGTGAGGTAGCTTAGACATAATTATTATTAATTATTATTATTAACAGTATTTATATACCACTTTTCAACTAAAAGTTCACAAAGCGGTTTACAGAGAAAAATCAAATAACTAAATGGCTCCCTGTCCCAAAAGGGCTCACAATCTAAAAAGATGCAAATGAATACCAGCAGACAGCCACTAGAACAGACAGTGCTAGGGTGAGGTGGGCCAGTTACTCTCCCCCTGCTAAAAAAAGGAGCACCCACTTGAAAAAGTGCCTCTTACCCAATTAGCAGGGGTAATGATATACATAATAATGTATGTAAACATACATAATGTGTAAACATTATGTAAACATAATGATTACATTGAGATTACATTCAAGCCACAGTACAAAAAGATTGGTCTGCAACAAAGAATCTCAGGTCCAGCCCCAAACCCCATACACCTGCAAAGATTACAGGGTTGCCTTGTGCCAGCCATTATGTCTAAGCTACCTCACAGGGTTGTGACGAGGAGAAAATGGGGGTCACATACATAATCTTGAACCCCTTGAACAAAAGGAAGCATAACATCTAAACACTAAATAAATGCAGAACAAATCCACTTAGACCAAGAAATGCCAGCTCCATACCACCACAACCCAGCTAATCCTCCCAGATTCAGAGGAATCCTTTTACAGAGGCATCCTGGCCTACCAACATTTTATCCTCACACTATAGCACACTTGCACATTCCCAGGTTGACCAAAACCTGTTCCCTGGCAAATTGACCACTATTAGAATGTTCTGTGAGCATCCCGCCTCCTTGAGCTAACAAGTGCTAACAAGATAATTCACTTCATGCCAAATGGAGACAGAAACGTCTGTCCTCATTGGCCCTAATTGGCAACCTTTGGAGCAGCCATAGCAGAGATGCCAAGGACTGACAGAGCATCATGGGGGTGTTTTTATGGCTGCTGTCCAACCATCTGCACCACAAATTGTCACTTAAATTGAGACCTGCAATCTCCAGGAGCTGTCATACCAGACAGGGGCCTGTGTTTGCCAACACTGATCCACTGTTTCAAGGCCTGGAGCTTTTAAAAGGCAGCAGCTCAGTCCAAAGCAAAACTCATTAGCAATTTTAATCCAGTGAAGGACACAGCTGGGAAGCATTTCATCGTGTAAGAAAAGGCAGAAATTAAAGCAGTGAAACAGCTCTGCATTTCCAATCTTTGTGACCTGACTAGGAAAACAGGAAAGGGGCAGGAAATTTTAAGAGCGTTTAAAAATTTCTGCATAAGAAGTCAAGTTGTTGTTAAGCCCTATTTGGGCATTACAATAAGTAGGGAGAAGAATGCATTGGGGGGGGCAGTGATCGTGCACCAGGAAGATCTGCACCCCAAAGCCATGCTTCACTCCAACCATGAAAATAACACTGTACCCAGGGAGATACCCTCTCCTTGATTAAAAATGCTGCCCCTCACCATGCATTCTTCTCCCTATTTATAACTTCTGAATACGGTTACTGTATAATGTTGTTAAGGTCTTCATTTGGCTTCCAGCGCAATCCTCACAGCCCAATCACCTATACTTTTCTGTTTGGAGGGAGGCCCAGGATTAACTCTCCATAACAGTTTTGAACCTTACTTTCATCCTGGTGATTTGCTTTCATTTTTGTCTGCATCTATTAGTAATGTGACCAGGGGCTCAGGGCTGTTGATATTTGGGTCCTCTAGATACGAAGGTTGAGTATCTAGAGGACCAGTTATATTCCCCAGTGACAGCTCAGCATGGCCTGGTCACCCCCCCCCCTTTTTACTTGTGAATAATAAAATGACGAAACAATAACAGTGAAAGCAACAGATTCCCAAAAAGTAATAAAAGAAATGGGAAAGGTTAAAAAAAAACAATACATAATATACTCAATAAATGTACAAATAAGCACATTGATCTATAACAGATATTAATAGTTTGTGCATAATCTACTAAAAAGGGCTTCCAAATATCCCAAAATATTTCCATATGCAATCGTCTTCTATAAGCCATATATTCAAAAGTTGATAGAGTTAAAAGGTCCTCAGTCTACTGAAGAATAGTGGATTTATGTTTCCAACATGTTAATATAAGTCTTTTAGCTACAGTAAGGGTACAATAAGTCCATTTCAGTTGTCCTGCATATAATTTCCACAAAGTAGGTAAATAATTCAGTAGAGCATAAGTACCCACAAATAACAATTGCTGTAATGCACAATTTAATACAGTAAATATCCTCCACCCAAAAGGGTTGTATCACTAAGCAAGGCAGCATATGCCTAAATGATGCTTCAGATTTACAGCAATACCAACAGTTAGATTCTTTGGCAAGCCCCTTACTATAAGCATCACATTGTCCAATAGTCAATAGAGTCTTTAAAATACTTTTTGCTGCCTGTGGTAGTAACACCTTCTGTTTTTGACTTTTATAATTATATTTCTTTTCTTTTTTTTTTTTTTTACCTACTATTGCTTACCTACTATTGCTAAGGGAAGAGCTGTTTATCCCACAGACCTATACACACTTTGTTGTCTTAAAAGTTAGACCTATTCTTGGGTATAATCGGGGCGCTGAATCCAAAAATGGAATCGGTTTTGCTCAATTAGCTCCAGTTCTGGGGGTACGGTTCAAGCAGCTTCTTCATGAGGAAACCATGACATCAGCTTCCTCGCAATCAGCATATAAGGTGGCTGTACTGTAGCCCCCAAATCCCCAAATGGACAAAACTGATACTATTTGTTTATTCAGCACCCCGAGTATACCCAAGAGCTTCTCCAGGCTTCATAATGCCTTACAAGGCATTAAGAACATAACTTCCAGTTTCTCCTTGAAACCAGAAGTCACCCGTTCTGAGCTCTAAAGCCCAGTCTGAGCCTGGCAAAGGCCAGGGACAGACGTCTCCGGCCAGGGCCTAGGGGGGTAAAGGGGGTAATTTGTACCCGGGCCCAGGGTCAGAAAGGGGGCCCAGGAGCTAAAGAAGGGGGCCCAGAAAGTTCCTGGGATTTTCCTATCTCACCTGAACCCGCTGCCTGCGCATGATGCTGGGGGCATAACCAAGGGCATGCAGTGGCAACTGCTGCTGCAAGCTATACACACTGGGCCCAGGAATGCATCCATAACCCTTCTTAACAGTGTGAAATCTGGGAGGAAACGGACCTGCTATAGTAGCTGTTTGGCTTGTGGATCCGCTTACAATGAAGGAGTGTATAGGCAATCAGGGACCCAGCTATGGGGCTACAGCTGTTGCAGAAGTTCATTTTGGTGCACACAGCACACTGTCCTTTCTAGTGTGAGCCAACTATGAAAATGCTAATTTTCTGCAATGGATTTTCTATATTTCAAAGATTTTAGAGAGACATAGGAGTGTGTTTGGTTTTTCATATTACTTTATCTAGCTGCCAGTGCAGCATGGTCGGGTAGACCTGGGGTCCACATCAAAAAGCCTGGTGGACCTGTGCTCCAAAGACTATTCCGGCTGTCAGCATCCTCCCCTGCCCTATTTTGCCCCTCATTCTGCCTGCCCCATTGCCCCTTCCACCTTTGGGAAGGGACCCAAAAGAAACTTTGTACCACCTGATAAAATTCCTCTCAGAGGCCCTGTCTCTGGCCTCTGCTGAGCTCAGACTCCCATCCAGAGGAGGGGTGCCCCCCGGACTGTGGGGACAGGCCTGCATCCTTATCTGCAGTTTCAGCTATATGCAGGGGTTTCTGTAATGGAACCCCTGTGGATAAGGGGGCACCCCTGTATACTGTACAGCTTTTCAACCAAAAGTAGTTCACAAAAGGATTGTCATGGATAAATGAATAAATGATTCCCTGTTCCTAAACAGTTCACAATCTCAAAAAAAATACAGAAGAGACACCAGCAATAGCCACTGGAAAAGGCACCCTGTTGTGGTGAACAGGGAGAGTTGCTCTCCTTCTAATAAATATAGGAGGACAACACTTACCAAGGCACTTTTATGCCAAGTTAGCAGGGGGAAAAGAAATAGACAGACAGATCCTGGGATTGAAAGATTGCCAATCAATATAATGCCCTGCACTGTCAGCAATTGGTCAAATACACAGAAATTGTAAAGTGTTTACAGATGGCAACTATTTGTGCATGCCATGTGCATGATAAACACACTAGATGGGGGGCACTGATCCTGCGGGTGTGGAGCAGAATGAAGAGCATGGACCACAGGCACAGGGCCGCAGAAAGTTTTCCATCCAAGACCCAGATTGAGCTGTGCTTTGTAACTTACTTCAAAGAAATGTGCAGAGTCCTATGGAATTGAGTTCAATATGGCTTCACTCACATCTCTCGAATTCCCTGTGAGTTAATTAATCCAGCCCTGCAGTTTTGTTCCGACATGTCCCAAACCCCTTTCCTTAACTGATGTAATTTCCCGGTGAAAACTGTGAAGTGAAAATTGATTGCTCCTTTTCAGGAACACAAAATTGTGCTTGAGAAAGCACAAGATCATACTTTGGGGAAGCAGGAGGAATGGATAACAAGCATCTGGCCTAAATGCTCTTGTTAGGATCACACAGGGAACATCAGCCTTGCCCTCTTCTAGTGCATTTGCCATGGCAAAGGTGATCAAAGCAAAGTCCTGTCCACTGATGGATCTTATGGAGGTGAGATGGGATGTCAGGCTCTGGTCTCCCCCAAAGTGCAGTTTCACTTTTGCACATTTCTGTGCATATGAAGGCCTTTCATTCTCTGTGGATGGATCAGTTGGGCAGCTCCACTTCTAGCTCAGTGGGGATCAACCATTCTCAGTACCACACCTGTCACTTCAAACCATGATTGAGAGGACATCTTGGGGAGAATGGCTCCCTGGAAAATGGAAGGGATGTTTTGGAGATGACACCAAGCAGCTGCTTGAACATATTCTGTTATTTAGGAAAAAATAAAGTAAAAGATGGCTGGCCTGAGACACCTGTTTTCCTCAGCCACCAGCTCACAACAATGTAGGGAAAGAGAAGAGTATCACACCAACACAAATAGAGTTGTCAAAGTTTTTACCAGGCCATTTGGCTGTGCTTTTAACAGCAGCTTAGGCTGCAATCCTGACCTCACTTTCCTGGAAGTAAGTCCCATTGAACACAATAGGACTTACTTCTGTGTAGACCTAGTTAGGATTGTGCCCGTAGTCTACAGGCATTACATTGTAGTCATAGATGTCTCCATTCCATAAAAAGCGGCACCTGTTGATTTTTGCAGATCAAGCTGCTGTTAAAGGAAAGCCTGGGGCTTTTTCTCTGTTCAGTTGGCAGTCCTAACTGCAGTATTCTCCTTAGGATCATAGAAGGCCAATACTTAGGGCTGGTCAGTCTGTAGACAAAACAGCAGCTAAATTGTTTTGAGAACTTTATGACTTCAGATCACAGATGGTTGGGAGGTCATATGTTTGAATGCTTCCCATTTCCTGTGAACAAATCCCTGCCCTAGCATTTCAGACAGAATGCTCAACCAGAATCCTTCTCTGTGACATACAGTTTTCTCTGTGCATGCCATTTTTCATATGGAGAGCATTCAATCATGCATCCCCCCTGCTTGAAGTAGTCCCAGAAATATTTTAATCACATGATCAGCTGTTCATGTAGACCAGCTCTGGCTATATTCAGAATCTTAAGGCCTTTTTGTTGCAGGCTTATCCTGTCTTCCATATTTTGCCAGGAAACACTATTCAGCAGCAAGAAACACAAGCTCAGCCTCCTAGATTCCCCCTTGGCCATAATGGGGGTGGGGGTGGACTTGACCAATGGACAGATGTGAGCAAACCTCATTGGAATGCTGGTGTTTTCGTCCAGGCTCATTGTTCTTCCAGGGCACACTGGTACCAGACACAACATTGCAGTCTACATACTCCAGGTTAAATCTTTCCAGTGGACATGCAGGGTGCAAAGATCATGATAGTGGGACTGCACAGGTTGACTAAGGGCCCAATCCTAACTAACTTGCCAGGACTGATGCAGCAGTGCCAACTGGCCACAACCTTCAGTGGTGGTGGGCAGTCATGGAAGCCTCTTCAAGGTAATTTGCTCCCTTACCTTGAGGCTGCATTGTGGCTGGAAAGGTGGATGGGATTGTGTCCCATGTTAAGCCAACTCTGTAATACATATAGACAGGAGCTTCATGTTAGGGTGCCCAATTGACCACACACCCCTCCATTTCTTGCTATCAACAGATGAAGGTCTGCTCCATTTTGCCTCTAGGGAGGGCAACACATCTATTTGCAGGGTGGCTAAGGGCGTAATCCTAACCCCTTATGTCAATGCTTTCATAGGGAGACACTTTGGCCTTTCATTCACCTGATTGCATTTCAATAAATCTGATCACTTTCAGCTCAATCCCTTTGCTGTCCCAAAAGAACTGAATCAACTTATTTTCCCTGTTCGGTGTTCCTCTATCTGTGCAATGCCTTAAACCTTTACACTTCAAAAGGTGTAGCCTTTACTTGCTGTGAGGTGAGCAAGTACCAGCACTTCCCCAGCATCTTTTAGGCCACCTCTAATGCTGTTATAAATTGCTGATTACCAAAGAACATGCCATACTTATCTAGACTCCCACACATTCACTGAAACTCGCTTAATTAAGGTACATGGAAAAAGAAAACTAAGGGCTGGAACACCATTCTCTCCCTTAATTGGCATGCTATTAAGCAATGGAGTAAAACCCATCCAGCACCCAATTACTGGAAAAGAAAAACTTAATTGAGTGGTTAGTGTGATCAAAGGGAGGAAATTGAAATTCAGAAAAACAATGATTTAGCTTATAACCTTCTAACAATGACAGAGAGAGCAACAATAAGAGGGATGCAGAGTGGTTATTGCAGCATATGTGCTATCCGTGTCCCATCTTAACTCGGCTTGATTGCCTCACACTGATACCTACTTAACTCCTGCATTCTGCAGTGCCTGTGCCTACAGGAGAATGACCTCTGCATCGTCCCTTCCAACTGTTCAGCCGATAAAGGGGTTGTGTGAATAATCATATCATATGAACCAGCACTCTGGAGATATGCTCCTGCTACAACACTCAGGATCCAATTCTCTTCCTTCTTCTGCATGGGAAAATGGCATTGACTTTCTAAGAGAGTACAATTGCTGGCCTTTGAACATTACTTATATTGATTCCAGGCAATAGTGTTAACTGTCCAGCTTCTTGTACCAGTCATCATTTTCTTTCTTCCTTACATCTCTGATTGCTGAATTACAAATTACTGTGGCTGTATTCAGGCCATTTTAGCGGAGACTGTGTACTGAATTGGCAGCTCTTTGGGGATCAGAAAACACTGATATTCATTTTCTCTCTATTACATTTATTATCACAGACCACATCAAAGTGTCACCTGGAAACAATACTAGAATCCCAAGAAATGCTGAGCTATTATTCAAAGAGCTATTGCTATCAGCATAAAAACAAAACACAACCCTCCCCCAATGAATGAGGCAAAAGGATTAACAGGGAATTGTAGTGATCCTGACACATCCTTAGTTGTGTGGTTTCTCAGCTGCTCCTTACAGATAACAGCTTCAACCAATAGGTCAATAATCTCCTAGAGGGGTTGTAAGGATGGTTAATGACCTTCTGTTTCTTCTTTTGCACTTCAAAATTTATCTTGTTCAATGGCAAGACAAATGCAGCTGCTTTAACAGGCGAGCCTGATGGTTTCACAGTTGTCTTTCTTGTTTTTGTTTTTGTTTTCTCTACAGCATGTATTTTGTTTGCTTTCTCTTGGAATCTCCCATCTGTTGCTGAAAGGAAATGTTACCAATCTGGGTTTAGGGACAGAACCCCTTCCTGTCTGGGAGCTGTTTACTCCTTGGAGTGTTTGAAAGTGGGGAAGGTGGATAGAGGAAATTTTGAACTGCACTTGCAATAGTGACATTGCACTTCAGGATGTCTGACAGCATTATGTCTCTTTGAATGCCAAGCGTGGTTACGAGTGCCAGAAGCCCCTTCTAGAGATTACGGGATTTACTTGAATCACTCTTTGTTCTCACAAGTAATGGAGATGTCATAACATACAAATGATTGTGTGTAATCCTGTAAAATTAAAGCATTCACCCAATCCTGTCACTTAGTCCAGTCACTCTGTACTCTGACAAGGGTCTGTAGGGAGGAGACATGTGATGTACCTATACTGGTACCTTTTCAGAAGGTGGGAACTCAGTATGCCTTGTAACAAGGAAAAAATCTCCAAAATCCGATTTCCTACCTTCGCACTGTTAAATAATAATTTCATTCCATTAGATTCCATTATTCACCCCATCTAGTGGCTGTATGCAGTATAGCATCTATACCAATGTATCCTGGGGCAACAATGGAGGAGCAGGAAACCTAGAAGTGGGTCTTTAAAGCTATTTTTCCATTGACTTGGTTCCAGAATGGAACCCCAGTGGATAAAGAGGCACGACCTGTAAACTGTTTCTTCATTCAAAAGGATGCTACAGAACTCAAGGCCCAATCCCTACTAAGCTTTGTGATGTCATAAAGGTAGATGTCAAACTACAGCATACATTCTTTTATGATGTCACTAACAGCATGACACCAGAAGCATTCTGGAGATGCGATCACAAATGGCAGTGGCAGCTCTGGCACACTGCAGCAGAGGGTGGCATGTGTTGAGGCAGGTAAGATGTCACAGGAGGTATGTAATGGGCAGGGTGACTAAACAGGGCAAGACAAGGAAGAAACTGGGGAGTTTCTGAATTCCAAATGCAAACCTTCTCCTACAAGCTACAAACTGCTCCTACTCCTACAAACTGCTCATAATTTGTATGGATTGTTTGTACAGGTGTGTGTCACTCAACAATGTGTCACTTAACAATGGGGATACCTTCTCTGATCCCTATTGTTATGGAATTAGGTTGTTAAGTGAACATTCTGCCCAATCTAGTGCCTTTGTTGTAGTAAACCGATATTCCCTGCCAGGCACTTGCTGGCTGAGCAGGCTACCGAGACTGATTGCCTCTTCTTAGAAAGAGGCTCTTACCTATTTGTTGTGTAAACAGACACTCTGCTGCAGGCCATGGGAGACATGATTGCCTCATTAAGAGCCTCTTTCTTGTGCTTTGACCACCATCATATATGTGGTCCTTCATTAGGCAGAAGGTCGTTAAGCAACACAAGCCTTTATTTTGAAAACTTTGTCTGGAATAGAAGACTGACTATGAATGAAGTGTGTCTGTTTTTAGAATAAAGACAGAATTGTGTCTGAACAGGCTGCAACCAATTTTAAATTCCTGTTTTCTTTTTGGGGAGAGAGGGAGGAAAAAATGGCTTCTTGGTCGGCATAAAGAGAAAAAAAAACCTAATAAAGTTGCTTTGTAGAAATCTAATGCCTTTTGTAGCAACTTATTTCTTCATCTTACTCATTCTGTAAATCAAAATTATTGTTTAGGAATCATTACAAAGCCATGTATTTGTGATATGGTTTCCAAGATGACTGCAAACATCTTTGATGTAGTTATTTGTCTGCAAATAACCTGCAAAGCATATCTCTATTGTCCATCATTGTTTGTAACCAAAATCACTCATATTGATATTGACAATGATGATGATGATGAAGAAGAAGAAAATAATTTATTATTAATAATAATAATAACTAGGTATTTATATACTGCCTTTCTGGTCATCGGATTACTCCTCTGACTTTATCCAAGGCAGTTTACATAGGCAGGCATTTCTAAATCCCTCAAGGGGATTTTTACAATCATAGAAGTTCTCTCTTTCAAGAACCAACAACATTACAGAATGGATCTTCCTGGTTTGGTCTCACTTCTGGCCTCCAGTTCTCCCATGCAGACTGACAAGCAGCTCCATCTTTCGCATGGAGGGCAGCCAAGACGCTTCTTACTCATACCAAGAGCAGGTGGAGTCACTCAGCTCGGCTTTATCAGCTGCTTCGAGGTCTCGCCATTCTCAGCCGTTCAGGGAGCTGCCGGTGTCCTCGAATTGGCGACCTTCTGATGTTATCTTCGGGCTAACGGAGGCTCTAGACCAGACCTCCTGCCCATAGGCATTTTTGAAAAAAGACATAGCTTCTACCCTCAGGCATCCCATAAATGTGATAAGGCCAGACACACAAAAGACAGGCTATAGAGGGTGCCAACATGCCCCAAATGCTGTGAATTTGGTGATACTGCTGAAATCCAAAGGCCTTGAATGGGACTGCAGAAGACTTGATCCAAAGCTGCATAAGTTGGTTGGATTGCTGCTTCTCATTTTTAAATGTAACTTTCTTACTGTGAAGGCTAATGGGAAACAAGGACAAAGGACAACCTAACCCTGACACAGTCTGTAAATTCTCCAGTGTCTGCACACTCCTGAGGCTGATGTGCACTCGAGTCTATGGAACAGTCAGTGGGACGGCATCCAGGCACAAATGGTAGTTCTCTCTGCGTGGTCTCCGAATGACTATGCATACCATCAAATACGTTGTCACTGGGCCAGCCTGTTTAAAAGGGGAAGAGCTCCCACTGCTTTTCCCTCTGCCCCTTTCAAATAAATTTGTTTTCTTGTTCCCTTGTTCTGTGGCTTTCCAGCAATTTGCTGCTTGTCACACCATCTTCATTTTCCCCTCAGTTGTTTAATAGACATACAAGGAACTGTAGCATAGAGTGTCTCATTATTGGGAGAAAAGGAGAGAGGAGGAGGAGAGAGCCAGAAAGGCATCTGTTTAAGAGAACATTCCTAAATGAGGCTATTCTGCCAACTGGAGCCTGCATCCCTGAATCAATCACAATAGGGGGAAAATGCAGGCTGGAGGGAAGGATAGGAAATAAACCAGGGAGGCTCGTTTAGGCCATTTTGCTGAAGAAATGAGTTTAATTGTCCCGCCATTTTGAAAGTTTTCTGTAGCTGTGATATGCAAGCCCTGGGCATTCTTCTCAGAGAGAAGAGCAGAAAGTCAAGGGAAGTCGAAGCTGAAGATGTTAAAGGAAGCTCTGCTTGTTACTGCATCAGCCACTGAAGTGTGAAGCCGAGAGACAGAATATGGGATGGCATTGGCTCAGGCACAGAGCAGGAGGAGGATGCTCGGAAGTTTTTGCAAGCAGTAGCTGAGAGAAGGGCAGGTCAAGTGCTATGACCCACCATGTGCTGTGGGGTTGTGAGTGAGACAGACTCGGGCAACTCAGCATATGGAAACAGCTGCAGAAACATAATTCAGATTGAAATATTGGTGGGCTGAGATCCCCCTCTCCCAGTGCATTTATTCTGTAAAGCACCATGGATGATGATGATGATAAAAACATCCAGTGCATCAGATTTAACATCAGGTTTAACAGTAGTCAAAAAAAGAAAATGGTCTGGATTACAGATGTGGCAACACCTGGAGATGCGCAAGTTGGACAAATAGTATGAAAAAGTAACCAAGCACAAAGATCTTCACACAGAGTGACTCTGGCAAAGAAAAGCAAAGATTGTTCTGATAGTAGTGGGAGCTCCAGGTGCCATACCCCAAAACCTGGAAAAACACACACATCCTAGCTGCAATGAGAGTACCACAGATGAGCTGCAAACAGCAGCTCTGTTTGGAACTGCACACATTTTATGCAAATATCTCTAAATATCCTAAGTCCTTAGGAAGGACTTAATATTCAGAGAATGCCAGCCAACAACTAAGCAATAATAATAATAATAATAATAGTGACTCCGTAATTAGCTCTAAGGTGAAAGAACCTTGGCACATTGTTTTCAGGAATGCTGGAAATCCACATCTTCAGCTGGTTCAAAATAATTGTCCCTCCCTAGCCAAGTTGAAGAAATGCAAAGAATTGGGGGGGAAAGGCCATATTGTCCAACCCTTCCAAGGCATTCTCACACCAGGAAAATATTGGGATGGAGAAATGTGAACGCCGTACAAAAACTCCTGGGTAGAGTGTGACAAGTTACAAGACAGTGACAAGAACCTCACTGTTCACTAGATGACAGAACATTGAAAAAAATATGAGCCTGAACGTGGGAATTTCCAGGCTAATGACAAGGGAAACTCAAACTTCTTTGAAATTGAAAGACTCATGCTCTGAACTGTGCAGTTCCAAATTCCAGCTTTATCACTATTTGCTAATAATCAGGAACTACAGGCATCCACCGCTTAACAACTTTCCGCTTAGCAACAGACAGCATATACGACAGTGGTCAAAGCACAACAAAGAGGCTCTTAATGAGGCAGTCAAGACTCCCATAGCCTGCAGCAGACTGTCTGTTTACACCAGTGTTTCTGAAACTGTGGGTTGGGACCCACTAGGTGGTTCGCGAGCCAATTTCAGGTGGGCCTCCTCTGCTGAATCATATCCCCACTCCTGGGCTCAAAAGGCCGACTGGGGGCTTCTAGTCCATGCCAGGTAAATAGCTGGTACAGCTCTGAGAAGCCCAATTGAGCAAGCTACCATTCACCCCCCCCCCATACACACTTTCTTTTGTTTGGCATCCAGCCTGAAAAAGCATTCTGGAGAAGTTTATTCAGTGTTTGTTTTAATTGGTCCTAATAACAGTAGTACACCATTTTGGCTTTGGGGTGTTTTTTTTTTTCCTAATGGAGCAAGACGACTACCTGTGCGATTTTTTCCCAGTTATTGAGAAAGCCAGCCATAGCTTTACCATCACCGTCCTATGTTTCAATATTGCAGTTAATTTCCACATTATCATTGTACTCCAGCTACTCCTAGGTACATTGTTCACTGTCAGCTTTTTATCACTTTTTCAATTCCTTGCCAAGGGTGCTCTTGCCCCAACAGCAAATCACATAGCCGTTTTCTGTGGGTTCTTTTTCCAGAATAACACAACCTGTGGAGTATGTTTCAAACTACCCCCCTTAAGTTTCTTTCAGAATATATCCTTCTCATGTTCTTGTATCCATTTTTATTGCCACCAGATATGTAATAATCCCTGCATTCATACTGTGGCATCCCAAAATGACCCCAAAGCAATCATGTTCGTTTTCGTAACTTTAGCTGGAATACAAACCCTCTGTTTTGATGTGGGTTTTGTTTTTCCTTTTTAATGAATTTTCAGATAGATAGACTTGTATAGCAAATATATTTTCCTTTTCTGGGGATAACTACTGTGTCGTCTCAAAGTATGAAAACAAATGGGAAAAATTGCTTTATTATCATAAATGGTCTTGAATGTGGAAACATGAGTAAGTGCTGGAAGATAAATTCTCAGCACGTGCATTCAAGGCTTGCAAGATTGTGGCTGTTGTTACTCGCTGACCTAGATTCAGCTCCATAGCACTAGGCTGATCCCAGTAATTGCTGACAGTGGTTGTCTTGTAACCAGTAATATCTCTTCTAGACTGAAGTAGCATTGATTTTTTTTTTTCCTCTCCTCTTGCTCATTTTCTACATGAATTGTGGGATATTTTACTCCTGCCATGAAACACTCACCTTGTACTTCTAACATACCAATTCCAATCTGATTTTAGCAGGGTGAAGATGGTATGGCAAAAGTGCTGGAGAGATAAATTTCTCTTTCAGGGCTGTACGCATGTATATTTTATCCAGTTTGCGAACCAGAAAGGCAGCCTCCGTTTCTGCATTACTGGCAATTTGTTGCTATCTTCCAGACCAAAAAAACCAGACATGCCAACAAGAAAAAAGGCCGGGGAAATGGTGTTGTATTTTTATTGCTGCCGTATCATCCGACTTCCCCCCCTATACATGTTATTTGAAATTTCTTCATTTGGCCCACGTTGGAATCAAGAGCAGTGGGAACAGTATGCAGCAAAGAAGGCCCTACTCTTACATGCTCATGCCACATTTTTCCTCAAGTGGGGAGAAATTCCAGGGCACGGCACTGCCTGGGTGCTTTGGAGAGATCACTGGAAGCTTATGGTGCCTTTCTAATATTTGCATGATTTACAAATATACAGAGCAAGCGCTGGATGAAAGTAGATGGCACAGCACACCTGCCAGCAAAATGAGGCTACATATGTTTTCTATGCAGCCCTGTACCTCAGTGGGTTGCTGCTGTTCACTTGCTTTCACCCAGCTTTACCAGTCTACTTTGCCTTGTCCTCCCATACAGGTCAAAACTCTTGGCTCTCCCTGGCTCAACTCTGAAACATTGTTCCCTGTAAGCAGTTTGTGCTGCTGAGAAGACCCCTTTTGTGGCTTTGCAGTGGTGCAGCGGCGGGGGGGAAGGCAGAGAGGGAGTGAAACTGGGCAGGGGGAGAGTGGACCAGAGGGCAGTTCAAGCCCAGGAAGGGGATGGTGGCAGAGGCTGCTGCCAAATCCTATCCCCTCTCCTTATCCGCAGAGCCCGGCATGGTCTGTGCCAGCAAACTAACTGGTGCAGATTCAAGTAGATCCATTGGAGCCACCAGAATTCTACACAGGTTAAGGAAACTGATGTTCCCTTACCCCGAGGAGACCACTGGCTACTGCTCTAGCCCCACAGGATACAGAGGTGGCTGTTTCGGTGCCATTGTACAGTGCGGCACTACCAGAACATAGGATTGGGCCTTTATTATATAAAGATTACAGAATTCCTCAAGATTTGGATCACTTTGGTGCAGAGATATTCCTTTAAGGGCACAATCCTATCTTGTGCTGGAACAGGCAAGCCAGGAGGGCTGCAAAGTGGCTCAGCTGAAGGTAAGGGGAAACTCTTCCCCTTACTCCTGGGTAAACCACTGCAGCCCATATGGGTCTCCCTGGACTTGTGTCAGCTCAGACGGTGGCACAAGTCTGAGGAGAGCGGAGTGGCTTTAAGCTGCTCCGTGCTGCTCGAGAACAGGGTTGGGATTCAGCATAACAGCTGGATCCCAGCTCCACCTCCCACTCCCTGCATGCCCGCCCTCTGGGCCACCCATCACCTGCCCTCCCTCCACCCTGGAACACCTACCTCCTCCCCACCCACCCCAGAGCCTTGCTTTGGCCGAGCTTGGCCAACTTGGCCGAGCTCGGCCGGATTCAGCCTCCTTGTGCCAGTGCACCTCCGTGTGCTGGTTCAGCTTGCTCCCGAGGAGGCGCAAGCATGCTTTACAGCACATTTGTGACCCTCCTAGGCTGGAGCAAGGGACTTGCGTCACCCTAATTCATTGTTAGGATTGCACTGTAAAACACATATGCCCGCACGCAAGCGGACACACACACACAGAGCTTAAAGGAAACCAATGCTTTGGCGGTATGTCCTACAAAATATTTTTGTTCTCTGAGCATTCTGAGATTACAGTCTTTTGGTATGGATGGCTTGGTGCCTTCTCTTGCACTGTGGAAAATATACTCCTTTTTGGAGTTATGTATATTAGGCTTTTTGTGCCATCAGTTATCCTGTCTTAAAACTGAGAATTAGAATTACTGGATGTTATAGGAGGTAGGTGGGGGAAAAGAAAGATTAATAGCTACTCTTTAGAAAGATAATTAACCTCCAAATATTGCTGCCAGACAGGTATTATATCAGGCTATTTGCTGGCTCTAGCTTTGCCTGCTTCTGATTCTGTGGGTGCTTCAACTGATCTGCGCTGCCTAAACAGTGGCCCTTAGAAGACTAGAAAGAGGCAACGTTGCATGACATGTGTGAGGGCAACACTTTGAGAGAGCAACTGGTGAGGCCATCACTCAGTGACAGAGCATGTGCTTTGTGAGCAGAAGATCCCAGGTTCAATCCTTGGCATCTCCTGGTAGGTTAGAAGATCCCACTTGAAATTCTGAAGAGCCACTTCCAGTCAGTGTAGACAGTACAGATGAAGGTAGACCAATGAGCGGGTTCATTATAAGTTGACTTTGCATGTTTGGATAAGAAGATAGAACAAGCAGCATTTATATTGCCATCCTGTCCATTACTGCAGCCAACAAACTGATCTAGGAGACTCTGGTCTTTGTGCACTCTGAGATTATGGTCTTTCTGCAGACACCACTGCCTTGGTTGCCACTCCCCTTTTCCCTTGACAATTTGACTGTAAAGCTATCCTTCCATTTTCTGCTCTGCATGAATATTTTGTGGTACTGCTACTACCTGGAAATCATTGAACTCCTGTGATCCTCCATTCCGAATATGGAGGCAGATATTTCTTTTAATTGTTTGGTCAAGTGCTTTCTTAACCATGACAAGACTTTTGCCAGCATGGTGCTATTTTATATATAGCAATCAAGCAGATGAAAGTGTGCTTGGGATTTCAGCTTCAATTACCCGGCTGTGGGCCCAGTCCTAGCCAACTTTCCAGCCCTGATGCAGCCACAATGCAGCCCAGAGGTAAGGGAACAAATGCTCCCACATACCTTGAGGAGGCCTCTGTGACTGCCTCCTCACCACAGAATTCAGCGCACGCCCCATTGGCACGGTTGCACAGGCACAGTAAAATTGGATATGATTTGGCCCTGTCTCCTTTCACTAAGCATCTCCCCACCTTCTCTTCTTCTGTGTTCCACTCAGCTGCTGCTCCTCTCCTCTTCCTCCTTCACTCCCCATAAGCCTCCCCTCCCCTTGGTCTGTCCCAGAGCTCTGCACCCTGCTTGCCTCTGTCGCCCTTCCTGCTTCCTCCCCTTCTGTTTTGTCTCCCACCCTTAAATTCTCCCCCTCTCTTTGACTCCGCCCATCCTTGTACAGCGGCTGGCTGGCATCCCTTGCCTCGCCCAGCACCCCCCATCATTCGGTGATGATGTTATTGTCAGGAAATGTGATTGGTCAAGTTCAAACATGGTTGACACTATCAGCCAGCACTTCTGGGAGCGGTAGGATGCTGAGGCACCACAGGGCTTCACATCAGTTCTAGTGGTATAAGTACTAGGAACCTGGCCTTCCATTCTTGATTTAAGCCATTTGTGCCCAATGTTGCATATACACACCAGGGACCAAATGTGTACACCTGTGGGCTGGGCAAAAATGGGTTAAGTATTTCCTCCTGCCAGTTGCTCTTCAGGCTTCAGCTCAAGCCCCAGCCTCAAATGGAGATGGACCCTGGGACACAACTACAGATCTGGATTCAGCTGCCCAAAGCCTTCTTGGCCAGGCAGCAGGGGTGCCTGTGGCTGGGTCTGCTGTTTTTGCACTGTCTTCCAGCTCTGTTTGGTGCACATTTCAAGGCTCTGGTTCTGACATTTAAAGTCAGCTATAGCCTGTAACTTCCAGAGCTCAGAAAGTGCTTCTCCCTGCATGAGGCTTGTTAAGATAAGGAAGGGTACTGCTCTATCATTAAAAGAGGCTAGAATAGTTTCAGGAATAACCTTAAGGAAATCATTATAACATTTTTAGGCATTATATATGACACCTGACAAACTTAGAAAAATTTATCCTGTGCCAAAGGATAAGTGCTGGAGAAGAGCAAAAAGGTAAATAAATTTTGTATGCAGTAGCAAAAGCAAAATAATTTGAGGATAAAGTGCTAAAAATTAGATATCACAGGATACAACCTTCTGTTGAATCCATTGATAACGATTTTCGAAAATATGAAAAATATAGTCAATATAGACAATGGAGAATGAATTCTAAACTTTTTGGCATCTGGAGGAATTCTCACAGAAGATGGAAAACATGTGGTATCTCAATAGTTGTTGCTGGATGATGTGAGCATTGGGCTGTATCTTTTATATTGTAGAGGATTTGACTCAAAGCTATGGGTCATTATTCCTATTAATCATGGCTGAATTTCTATAAAGAGCTATACATTTATTACAGCTTGCAAATGGGAATGGATGGAAAAGGAAAGCTACACTTTAGTCCATTAGTTGAATGAACACACTGGCACTGAGCCTAATGACCTGCGTCGTCACAAAATGTAAGCTTTTTCATTATCGCCTTATAGCATCCATCCATCCTAAGGCTCATGGAAATGAGTGAGTGGATGGAAAGAATGCCAGAGGAGTCATCTGTCCAAAAGATCTGCATAGAATATGATGGCATTCCTCTCCCTTTGTCTATCAAACTATGACAAAGTGTGGTAGCACTAGAAGAGAAATCACCACAAGAGACCTGGTAAGGAAAATGGCATTGTACGTGGCAGGCGTAACTTTCACAGGAGAGAGTCAGGAGGTGAGCAGCACTTGGACTTGCTCATGTTCTTTGGGGCTGCACAGTGCTTTCCCTTGCCAAAGGCTTTAAAATGGAAGGGAAACACAGGAAATGGAAATGGGCAGAGAGAGGTTATGTCAGGATTGCCTTACTCCAGGGCTCTGACATGTTTCCCATTTAATAAGCATATCTTACTTAATTTGGCCAAGATGAGGAAGGCATCAGACTGGACTGCTGCCTTTCTATTCTGCAATTAGTGCAGAATGCGGCGGCCCGTGTGGTCACTGGAGCTAGGCAGTTTGACTCTGTCAGCCCACTTCTCCGGGGGCTACATTGGCTGCCCATTCGTTTCCGGGCCCAATTCAAGGTGCTGGTTTTGACCTTTAAAGCCCTATACTGCTCTGGGCCAGGCTATCTTAGAGATCGCCTACTCCCGTACAATGCGGCTCGTCCTCTCATATCATCAGAGAAGGCCTTTTTACAAGTGCCGCCGCCGAAGGAGGTACGTGGGGCGGCGGCAAGAAATAGGGCCTTCTCAGTAGTGGCACCAACGTTGTGGAACTCCCTTCCCCTTGACTTGAGAATGGCTCCCTCTCTGGAGACTTTTCGGCGAGGCCTGAAGACCTTGTTGTTTAATCAAGCCTTCTGACTTCATGGCCTTTTTAACATCTTTTATACATCTTTTAGTTGCTTTTTACAGGCTTGATTCCTCTAAGTACTGCTCTTTTATTCTGACTTTTATCTGACTACTGTTTTTATGAGTTCTGCTAATGTGTTTTTTAATGTGTTTTTATCTGTTTGTGAAATTATGTTTTAATCTGTTTTATATGTTGTTAGCCGCCCTGGGTCCCTTTGGGGAGAAGGGCGGGATAGAAATAAAGTTTCAGTTTCAAAGTTTCATCTAGTGTAGAAGTTGAATGGCAACACCATGGCAGTTCCATGCTGAGGGATACTGAGGTATTGTGATTCGGACATGCCTGGCTGCCCCAAGCTGTTGGTTAGGATGAAACAGACATGTAATTTTGTGCATTGTTTACCTGCACAGTGGTAGGACATCTTTCAGGAAATAGGGAGAAATCATGTCAGCACCAAGAGGAGAGGATTGTCTGTTATATGTTAAGGAACTGAGGGTGGCTGGCTGGGGAGGGATGGTAAGAATGGGGATTAGTTTGTGAAAGGGATAGAGGTGAGATTCACAGGGAGACCTCCCTGGGCCTCAGAAGGCCTGCTGGAGGCCTTAGAAAGGCAATTCTGCTTTTTGCTAAAACTGATGTGCTTCTCTTAAGCCTTTGGTAGACCTTCTGGGATAGCTCAAGTCTTATTTTAAAGGCATAATTCTTTATTTGTGGGTACATTTGCAGGGATAGCAGCCTCGTTTCTGAAAGGTGATGTTCTTGCAATCACTCTGCCCATAAGAAAGCTTTGAATTGGACATGCTATAATAGCATTGTCTGGAAGATAAACTTATTAGCAGGGATGTGTGATGCAGGGTTGGCCAGGGTCCATTGGGGATAAGGACTGTTCATATCCCAGTGACAGTGCCAACAGCAGGTTGCCGGGGGCCTTGGGGGAAAGCCCTGCATTGGAGGGCCTATGGGAGCCTCCATCTGCCTGTGGGTGCTACTAGTGCCACTACTACTGATTCAGGGGTTGCCCCAGCCAGTGAACACTCTGATGGCCATGGACTCTCAGTCAGTGCCCAACCTGCCTGACCTCTGAGGCCACCGTGCCCAGTGACTTACTCAGACTATGTCAAGGCCTTTGAATCCATGCAGGCATTAGAAACTGTGAATAAGGAACTAACTTCAGCCTCCTTCCACCCTGCTGCTTTATCATTGCCAGAACACCTGATTTTTAGGGCACAATACAAATGTATACCCTGTTCCATGTCTTTGAACCAGGACCTGCAGCTGGAATATTTAGCTGTACTTTTTAGCTGTACTTTCCTGTAACAGACAGACAATCTCTTGCACAACAGCAACATATCCTTTTTTTAAAAAAAGTTTTCTATATTAAGTGGGTTTAAACATCCCCTGCTGATGGAATTGGCATTTGGACCCTTTAAAAATGGCACTTCAACCTTTCCAATAGTATACATGTTACAAAGGAGGACAGTCGATAAAACACTGAGCCTAAAGAAACTGCTGGAAGGCAAGACTGCAATGACTGCACAGTCTTTCTTCCAATAAGGATCTGAATTCTTTACCTACAAAAGCAAAGCTGATCGTGAATTCTAGAGGCAACTGTACCGACACAACCCTTATCAGGTCTTGCAGTACAGGAGCTGAATTCCCAGCTATGCCACCAGTTTAGATAAATGCAAAATCTGAACCTGTTTTAGATGGGGTAATAAAAGAAAGATGGGAAACAAAACCTTGGGAAATTGAAGCATTTCTGTGTGATCGCTTATCACCCTGCCACAAGCTGCAAGGCGATACATCCCCAGGAAATGCTGAAGGCAGATTGAAGTGATATCCCATTCTCTCTAAATACTGGTTGATTTCTAAGGAAATCCTAAATAGACAATGGGAAGTAGGGCTTATCACTTGCTTGTTGTTGTTTTTTCCCCCCAGAAGATCCTTATCTGGTTATGCTGAAAATCTTCTGCCAACAGTCTGATAGAAGATCCACCTTCCATTTTAAATGGGATGAATTTGTAATAAATATTCCCTCAGCATTTCATGGAAACCACATCTCAGGTGCCCTTCGCCTGTTTGTAGCATGTTTCAAAAATCCAGCTGATATCCTTGACCAGGGGAGAAACCTGGGAGCATATCTAAAGGGCCGCTCCATTTCATCACCACTGGTGAGCAGAAGACTTGAAAAAGCCAGTGGTGGACCTCTCATTATATTCAATTAGGCAAATGCCCTGTGTGTGAGCCTGTAGGACCAGAAGCCTGTGGAAGCCTCTCTGAGGCTCCTGACAGGGTCAGAAACTGTACTTCCAGTTTTCTGGAAGCACAGTTTATAGCATCAGGGAAGCCTCAGGAAGCTTCCGCGACACAGCCTTCGGTCACTCCGGGAGCTTCAGGTGAGTGTGTGTGGACGGTGGATTTGTGCATGGGGGGGTGGCAACAGCCTGTGGGGGGTACCATCAAGGATCTTTGCCCTGGGGCGCGGGGCTGGGGAGGTCCACCACTGGAAAAAGCTAAGACCCAAGTTGCGATGAATTTTCTCCCAGGAATGTTCCTGTGAATTTTCTGCTACAAAGTATGATATTGAATATTTAGGATCTGATAATGATATCCAGCACTTCACTATGTTTGTGAGCTGATATCTAATGGTACTAGTATCAAATAGCATTTGATGTTCAGCATGCTGTCATTAGTATTCACCAGTACTAGATAGCTTATATCCATGGTTCTTAGAGGCCCTAGAGACTGCTGCCTGATTTATAAATGCCAAGGGATATGGCTATAATAGTGATTGGACAGCAGTGCACTCCACCAAGTAGCAGTTTGTTTAATCCTTGATGTACATAGCCTAATCTGCCCTGTCACCAAAAATGGGTGCAACCACCAAAATGCAAACCACCAATAACTGGGTCATGACCCACAGTTTGAGAACTGCTGGCTTATAGGATTTCACACTTTATGCCGACAAGTCTAAACCCTGCAAATTCTGAGCAAAAATGTACATTCAAATTATGAATTCTCAATTTCACTTCCAGCATTCACATTCTGAATTTAATTTTGCACTCCCAGTCAAATTCTGGTGAATTTTTAAAGATTTCTGCATGTTCATTTCATTGCTACTCACAAAACAACGCCACAGATATCTTTAGATTTGAAATGGCTCTTGAGAAATACCTCTAGAGTAGGTGATGGCTACTGTTGGTGTTAGGAAGTTGTTTCCCTGGGTTGAACTGTATAAAGTAAAAGACCACAAAAGATAGACGTTGGCTGCAAATGTTTGCCTTTGGTTTTGAGGGTGATTTCCAGAGATGACAGCCCCCAAATGTCAAATGTTTCAGGTACTGTTTTAGAAGGGGCACAAATGAATGACCAAAGATTCCTTGAACACACTGTTATTTCTTCAGCTTAATCCTGTGGGTTTGAACGAAACCACAGCTCTCATTATTTCAAAATAGGACCATTGCAACCATCCCCATCTTCTCTCTTTTATCTGTCTGTGGCAAATCATTTGTCATTACTGTCTTGCTGCTTGGCTCAAACTGAAATTTATGACATTTGAGATGAAAAATCCTTGCATTCTAGCTGTAGTGTGACAGCTGAATGGCAGCCACCACGTTTGTCAATGTCAAAATGTTAAGTTTCTTGAAAGGCTGTGAAAAATTAAGGGCAGACTCCAGCATCATCAGTAAAAGTACATAGTGAATCCCTTCACTTAAATGAAGTGACTAATTTTGTCATCGGTTCTCCAGAGCACCTTTCATTTCACTTTTTCTGTCTGTGCTGTCTTCCTTTCAGTAACTTGTGCGTGTGCACAAGTGTTCATCCCGACATCAATGGAGTTGCATCAACTGAATGAAGTCAAGCATGCTATGGATAGATTCCATGCTATGGTATCATTGTCTGAGAATACTTCTCTGTGAAGTAGGCCACAAAGAGCTATACTCTTCCAAAATCAATAATGCCCTTCTGAAAAATTTCTCAGAGTTCTGGCCATTCTGTTATAATATTTTCCCTTTTCAGATATAACAACATGCAGATGTAAGTGGAACCACGAATCATGAGCACACCTCTTCTTTTCAGCCATATTTTTAAGAGTGCTTCATTCGTTTTACCCACACACATGCTGGGGGAAAAGGAAACAGGCCTGTGATGGGGAAATGAGAAGGGAACAAGAAGGCATACGCTAGCCACTTCATCAATGCCTGCACATTCAATGTCAAGGTGCAGGGCACATTTGAGAAGACAGGTTGCCCCAGATATACAACTGTGTGTACATTTAGGCCTTTCACTAATGTCCAATGCATGTACCCCAACATTTGGGGGAATTCACGTGCTCAGTCATGCCCTCTACCCCCATTAAAGGAATGGCCTTTTAAAGAAAGGGCAGTCATGTGCTCAGCTATAAACCAGTGTGTGTACTTCAGTATATGAGGCAAAATCACGCTACATAGTAGACTCGCCAAATCTGACTGTGGATATTCCTGGATATATATTCAACATGACGTCATGTTTTTGAGGGGCCAATTCAGTCCCCTGCCACTCCGAAGCAGACAGTGCTGCTCATGCACTACACGCTATGGGGCGGATTCTTGCCTCTCCGGGCAGCATCAGGAGAGGGAAGAGACAGCCCAATCAGAATTAACTCCTACCACCACCAATTTAGCCACATCAATGGAACATGTTATGCTTCCTATGCTGGACAGTTGAGGAGATCTCCTCATGGTAAGTAAACTTCTGTTCTTTCTGGATTGGAAAGGGGAGAGAGAAATGGAGTGTAAGAGATAGTGAGGAGAAGAGTGGTGGAAGTGGGAGAAGTAGAGGCTGGTACATCAGCACCTAAGAGGGGGCTTGCAGCTTCAGCTACCAGGTGGTCTTGGCCTGGCCTTGTGTATACAGTTCAAAAACATCCTCTCTCAAGTGCCTGCATCTGTGAAAGAAAGAAGAGTCAGAAATACAGGCCAGCAATAACCTTGCATTTTTTGAGGGGGTTTTGTCTGCAAATGATGCTTCTCTAAAACCAAAAGAAAGGACTACTGCAGTAGTGAACTCAATACTGCCACCTAGAGCCTCTCTCTGCATCACATACGTGACACATTCATTGGGATCTGGTGATGTGGGGAGGGGGAGAGAAAAGGGTGAGATTAAAGCAGATGATCTTTCTTTCTGCGTATAAAGCAGGCCAAGACAGCATGATGAATCATTGCTAAATACGTTTCGGCCTATGCATAATTGCTTTCTGATCTTCTGCGCCAGAGCATTATTGCCAACTCCATGCCTTGACTATATTACTTAACTCATAAAAGCAACAAAGCATGCTTTGCCTCTGTGTTTCTCATCCGTACCTGGGTCTGGGGTCACTCACTTTACAAGCAACATTGCTAACAGTGGCAGTAAAAATAATAATAATAAAATACTGTATTCAGAGCCATATCAGAGCATCCCAAGGCTGAGCAAGGAAGGTGATATTTGGCTGCATGTAAGACCCGGGAAATAATAGCTTCTTGGCATGCCTTAAGTCAGGGGTGTCCAAACATTTTGGCAGGAGGGCCACACCATCTCTCTGACACTGTGTCTGGGGCCGGGGGGGGGGAAAGAATTTACATTAAAAATTTGAATAAATTTACATAGATGAATATATTAGAGATGGAACTTATATGAATGAATGAAGGTCTTGGAATAGCTCAAGTCCTAGAAAAAGCTTTGCACAAAGCAAGGCCAGCCTTTCCTTCGCTGTCACTGCTGCATCACAGATATGAAACAGCAAGCAGTGGAGGCAGCCCTCGTCCCACAGCTCACACAAGCTCAAACAGTCACCCTCATGCTGAAAGCAATTGCATTGGGCCAGCACAGGCTCCAGCAAGTCTCCAGAGGGCCAGAGACTCTTTGGAGACTGGTGGCTCCACACAGGCCAAATTGGAGATCTCTGAGGGCTGGAGTTTGGGCACCCCTGCCTTAAGTGCATGAAGTCCATTTCTATTTCATCTGTGGATATATTTTCTTTATCCTTTCATGTATGCACGTGTTAACAAATATATACATTGTACCTGAATAACAGGTATTTCCAGGGCAACTGATGATAACAAATAACAAATGAAACAATAAAATAATAAAGCAATGAATGGAACACACACAAAATTTATTTATTCACATTTTAACACCACCTTTCCTCCAAGGAGCTCAGGGTAGTGTACATAGTTCCTTCTCTCTTTTTTTCCTCACAACAATCCTGTGAGGTAGGTGAGGCTGAGAGAGAGAGGGACTGGCCCAAGGTCACCCAGGAAGCTTCATGGCTGAGCAGGGGTTTGAACCTGACCAGGGATGTGCAGTGTGGGCGTGACAGGTAAGGCAGAACCACCCCATTGTAGGAGGAGGGTACACCTGAGGAGGCTCTTCTTACACCTGAGAAAGCTGATTTAGAGAGAGTCTGCTTGGGTGTAAGCAGGCAGGGCGGCTGCGGTTCTTTTCCACAGACTACGATGGGGCAATTCTGCCTCACCTGCCACACCTGCACTGCATGTCCCTGAACCTGACTCTTCCAGCTCCGAGTCCAACTCCTAAACCACTACACTATCCTGGCTCTAACAGTGCAGGTCCACCTACCATGTAAAACCAATCTCTGCATATATTAAAGGGCTTGGTGGATCTGGCAAGGGCAGCTGATGTGCTATAAAGGGATGGCTGGTTCAATTTCTTTGTAATAAAAAAAAATAAGAAAATTAAGAAACTTAAGAAATTAAGAGTGAAGGGTCAATGCCTTGGAAGGAGAAACAGGTAACTTTTACTGCTCACAGAATGTGCTGTTTAATGATTGTAACCCTACAAGAATTCCATGCATGCAGGCACCATTCAGTTTATATGAGCTTTGGCATGTGGTACAGACACAGATTGGCAGCTGATGGCTGCAGTCTAATGAAGCAGGAGACTATGTGCTTTGGCTTCTGGGACATTGTCATCATTTTCATCACAGTGTGAAATCCCCAACCTGAATTTTAACATCACAACTTACCCTTTGCATAAAATGTTTTAAGGGTTCCCATGCTTCTTGCACATGAACTCAGTAACTCTTACAATCACCCTAGGCCCATCTCCTCTGTGGAGGAGAATGGTGGCTCTGGGCCTAAATCTCAAAGGGAAGTGATCTCATGGCAAGGGGTTAGAGAAAAATTCCTACAACCAGATCACTGTTTTCCTGTCCAGTACCAAGTCACAGAGTGTCTTGTCATATTTGTTGGGCCGAAGTCATATTGGGATGGCCCCATGGTTGTCATGACAAGCATGAAGTACTGAGCCACCCCAACAAGGTGGTCTTGGCTTGAAGGGGACTTAGCAGTGGGAAGGATGAATCCATAATTAGTAACAGTACAGGGAGCACATAATAGGAATAAAGAGTATTCACACCAGAGGAAAATAAACAGTGAGGTCTGCCAAAGATCAGTATGCAAGCTTTTTTTTTAGCTTGCTCATGAATGATCAATAGCTGAGAGGGAAGAATGAGGTAGCCAAGATTGCAGATGATGATAAATTATTCAGGGTGGCAAAATCTGCAGTAGACTGTTAAGAATTTGCAAACCTGTCATCAGAATGACAGATGAGTTTCAATGTAAGTATATGCAAAATGATGCACACTGGGACAAAGAACCGAACATTACCCATGCTGATGGGAACTAAATTCACAGTAAATAACCCAGGAAGCAGAGACATTCCTGGAGTGGGGCAAAACAGTAAGTGTCTTCAGGTGCCTGGTCACCTGTGTAAAGCAGCCCCTCCCCCTCCGCTTATGAGACAGTCAGGAAGGCAAGAGCAAAGTAGAGGAGATGCCTCCACTTTGCTTTCATAGCAGCTACTGACTTGGAAGTGGAGGGGAAGGAGTGGCTTTACCTGGGCGTCCAGGCACCTGAAGACAATTACTGTTTTGCCCCCCTCCAGGAACGTCTCTATCAGGAAGAAATCTTTGGGTCATAGAAAACTCACTGAAAACATCAGATCAGTGTGACTTAGCAGTGAGAAAGACGAATTCAGTATTAAGAATTATTAGGATAGGGGTTGAATATAAAACAGCAATTATTAAAATACCATTGTATCAAGGATAGTTAAATCACATTGGATATTAGGTCTCTTGGTGTTTGCTAGCCATAATATCTGAAACTAGAGCTCCACATATAGGGCCAGTATATCCCTAATTACCAACTACTAGTGACAAACACCATATAGACTGGCCAACGTTAAGAGACAGAGTGCTGGACCAGATGGATATTTGGTACTTCCATGAAGACAGTTCTTGTTCTTAGGCAGTGATTGTTTGGTAGCATCATCCACAAATACAATCCTCTTGAGGCATCTGCCGAGGAAGACAATAAATTTACCAGATGTGTGGCTGTGTGTTCCATTTCTCTATCTTGGCTAAGAGTCACTGATAGACCTGCCCTCTGTGAATCTGTCTGATTATTTTTAGGCCACCTAATTTACAGCCCAGTCCTCACAGGCAGACCAATCCTGAGCTGCCCGGGGGCGCCCCAGCTCGGCGGCACCATGAGGGCTGCCGCCGAATCCAGCGCCTCCCGTACTACCACGGGAGGCACCTCGGGAGTAGGGGACATTCATCCCCTTCCCCCGGGTAAGGGAGGTAGCCCCACAATGGGGCTACTCTCTTTAGTGGTGACCAAAGGGTTGCCGCTAAAGTAAAGGTACTCATGTAAGGCACGCAGCCTTCACGAGCACCTAGGATCCTGTGGAGCACAGCTCTGCAGATCCTTCTCCCGCCCGCCCCCTGACACTCCTCCAGCATGCCCTCTCCCCTCATCACACCGGCCTCCCCGCCCCCCTCACCACGTCACGCTGGCCTCCCCCTCCCCGGAATGTCCCCATCCCCGCCCCCGTTTGCCGTTCCTCAGCCCAGCGGTTGCAAGCACCACTGAGCCGTGGAACGTGCGCACCTGCTGGGCAGTGGCTCAGTGCCGGCCGGAGCTGAGCCACCTCCGGCGGGAGCCCAGCGGTAAGCCCCGCAAATGTGCCTTATGGCACGTTTGCGACTGTGGTCCGCGCCGTAGAGGCGCAGCGCGGACCACAGGATTGGGCTCTTATATCTTATTCTTGTGAGTTCTACAAGTAATACATGCACAAAATACTTCTTTGTCTACCCTGAGTCTACTGAAAATAAACTTCACTGGGTAATTTCCCCCTTCCCGTCCTAATACAGTACTAGGAGAAAATAGAAGATTTTGTTTTGGTATCTATTCTCTCCTCACCATGTCAATAGACAGCCTTTAGGCCTGATTCAGATAAGTGTGTACATAATTTGATTTCTCATGTCTAGATTACCCAGCACTTGATGGCTGGCAGCTAAACGTAAATTAAAAGAAAGCATGTTTGAAAAAACATTCAGGGATAGGAAAGAACTATCTATGGTGCCAAAACTGTTTTGCCTTTTTCAAATATGCAAATCATCCCTTTATGCTACAGTCAATAAGCATTAAATGTGACTGTATGAACTGACCTGAATCCATTTCCCCTCCCCAAACACAAATTTACTGGACTGCCCTGCATAATGGAAACTCAGAGTGTTCCTATCTGGTGTTGTAGATGTCATTGCCTGGATTTATTTCTGATAAGGTGTGAGTAGGAGTGTTTATTTCTGGTGAGTAACCAAACTAGGTTACCAGAGTAGGAGCACAATCCTAACCCACTTTCCAGCACTGGCATAGCTGTGTCACTGGGACGTGTGCTGCATCCTGCAGTTGGGGGGCAGTCACAGAGACCTCCTCAAGGTAAGGCAATGTTTGTTCCCTTACCTCGGAGTTGCATTGCCCTTATGTCAGTGCTGAAAAGTTGCTTAGGATTGCAGCCTAGGACCAGTGGCGTAGCTAATGATTGTGTAGCCCGGTGCCAAGATCAAAACGTTGTCCCGGAAGTGATGTCACAACCAGAAGTGACATCACGTCCTAGCTTTTTAAAAAGTGAAAATTGGGAAGAACCCATCTCCTCCCCCCAGCAGCTCACCACCCACTTGCTCTGCTGCCTTCCCCCAGTTGTGGCATAGCTAAGGCATCTATCTGCTACCCAGGTTCAAAGAAGATTTTGTAGTCCCCCTGCATGATAAAATCAAATTTAATTAAGTAAATAACTAAAAAGTTACTGGTTCCATGCTGTATAATAATAACATCTCATTGGCACTCAGAACAATCAGTCTCATAGGTCAGTTTGGAGGTAAACAAATCCACTTTTTGTTCCACAAGGCAGTTGTGTTTTCATTTTCTGGTTAATTGGCCATAACTCTTGATAGAATACAGATATTCCAGTGCAGTTTGTTTCATTGCATTCTGCATTAAATTACCTTTCCAATGATATATAACATGATGGTATTATTCATACATACCAAGATTTTGATCACTGGTGTCAAGCTCAGCTTGTTGCCCCCCTAAAGCTTGGTGCCCGGTGCATCTGCTACCCCCTGCACCCCCTTAGCTATGCCACTGCCTAGGACTACAGCCTATCAGCCCAATCCTATGCATGTCTACTCAGAAGTAAGTCCCATTGTGTTCAATGAGACTTACTCCCAGGAAGGTATGGATAGGATTGCAGCCCTAGTCTTAATGAACACAATAGGGTTACATCTGATTAAAATAAACAACAGTTTTTAAACACGACTAGGTGCGGAAGTTTTTCTAAAAACCTATCAGTCTTCAGCAGATGATAACAGATCTCTTTGTTGTTTAAAAGCCAGAACTGAACTAAATGTCAATAAAAGGTTTCCAGCCATTCTTGACAGCAAAGGGCTTCTACGCCATAATCAAATGATTGCTAAGAAGTCCTGTCTTATCATCCTGACTCCCATCCTAATAAGTGTTTTCAGTAGTTAGTTTAGACTGCTACAGGCATACCTGAGAGTAGTTCCCACTGAATTTAATGGGACATTTCCAAGTAGACATGTGGAGGATTGGGCCATTGTGGGGTACCTGTACCACAATACAGCAGCACCAAAACAGGCTGTAATGTGTGTGGGCAGGGAGGTGTCCTCAAGGTATGGGAACATTTGTTCCTTTAACTAATGACCCCAGCCTGCCCAATGGGGCTACTTGGATTTGAGCAGCTCAATCGCTGGTGCAGAACTGAGTTGACTTGTGTAGGACTTTCAAGCCTGGTAGGGGAGTTAGGGTATGGCAGGTGACTCCTTCACTGTTCCTGTCACCCTTCCAGGCCTGAAAACCAGAAAATGCTTTTTAACACCTCCGGGAGGCTTTCTGAGTCCCAGACAGGCTGCACGTGGCCTCTCTCAGCCTCAGAACACTTCTGTACATGACCAGAAGGCACTTTAAGGAGACAGTATATTTAATTAACAGCCCCTGTTCCGCCATCATAAACAAAACTGTGCCACCATGCCACAGCTGCATGCTGTAAATAGCATGAAGGAGGCACTAGTGGAAACACCTGGTGATTCCCACACAGCCAACGGTCCACCAAGGCTGCACAGATAAGGCAGCAGCGGCTGGTCGTGCATGGTTCAGAGTGGGTAATGGCCCAAACTGAGAGAGTGATTTGCGAGTGGGAGGGGGAAGAGCTCAACTGCATTTGTGCATACCAGATCCTTTGCCTGATTTTCCAACCCACCTCACCACCTTCCTCTCCTTGGACTTACACCACCAAATTAGCTGACCTGGGTCTGAGGAAACCCTTAGGGGATCAGGCAGCCTATAGGGAGGTAACTAAAAAAAGCTTTTTACTTACCTCTTGCTAGACATCTGATTGCTCCCTCCACCACAGCATGCACCACACTTTCTGCTGCTGCTGCATGTTATGCAGTGGTGACGGAGAGGATTGGGCTGCCAGAGTTTCTGTTCATTCCCCATTATAACACTACACCAAAATAAAAATAGCCTCAAAAATATAAACTAGCATTGCATAGACCAGGGGTGGCCAACTATTCAACTCTAGGGCTCCTGGACCTTTAACCATTGTGTAGAAGAGGGCATTTCAGCAGGTGTCACTTGTTTTCTCACGTATGACAAGCTGCACCTGCTGAAATTCCTTCCTCTATGCAATTATTAAAAGCCCGGAAACCCTAAAGTTGAAAAGTTGGCCACCCCTGGACTATGCAATGCTAGTTTATATTTTTGAGGTCATTTTGATCATGAACTATGCCATTCCTGGCATAGACACACCATTAGGCAGGGTGAAGCAGTGCTCTTCAGGTTGAAAATTTTGGAAGACTCATAAAAGCCATTGATTGTTTCATTTTTGTAATCTTTTGCACACAAGGGGACAGTTTTCCATTCTGCCTCAGGCACCAGATTGTGTTGGGCCATGCTGATAAACATGCCTGTAACTTCCTATCCCACCAATTTAAAGGAGCTGCCACCAATTAATCAACTAAAACTTCAGTGGTTCTCAACCTGGGGTATGCATACTCCCAGGGGTACTTGATAGCATCTTACGAGTAATGGGGGGGAGGGGAATTGAATAATGATGGCAAAAAGGCAGGTCTGTATTAGAATGCCTTGTGGGACTGGCAAGGCAGGAAGGAAGGCAGCTAACTGGCTGCAAAAGCCCCAGCAACTGCTAGTTTCTGGTCATCATTTTGTGTGTCATCAGATATGGATCAGTACTTGAAAACATGATGTAATGGAAATGTGCAAGATCTCTTGAGGAGATAGGGTGTGGTGTCAACAGTGGCCTCCTGCTCTGGCAGGCAAGCATAGGGTTAACCCCAGGGCTTTAACTAGCAGTGGATATGCTGCACAGTTGCAGCCACTAGAGACAACCAGGTCATTTAGGGATAAAAGCAGTACCTGAAGAAGGGAGAGTTGGGTGGGCGTAGAAGGAACTTGGAGGAGAGAGTGAGCTTGAGTACACTAAACTGATGGATTAATGGACTGGTTGATAGACAAGTAGACTTCTGAGGATTCCTGGAATAGCTGGAGACATTGGAGATTGCTGTGTGGCTGCCACTTTTAAGACCTACTGAGGGCCAAGTTGTGGTCCTGGTTGGAGAAGCTGCTGGCAGGAGAGGGCTCTTGCAGATTGAACAGGTGAGCTCCCCTGGTGGTGGGGTGCTGCAGTGCAGGTCATTGTTGGGGAACAAAGGGGAGCTAATTAGCTCTGTGAGCATAAGTTCTCTAGGCAAAGTTTGAAGTGGGGAGTTGGAAAAACACATGTAAATTTGAAATAACAACAACTATATTAATTACAAATATTGCTAATATGAAGGCTACAATTTATGGCAATGGGCTGCCAAGGGGTATGCAAGTGGAAAAAACATTGGGAGCCACTGCATTAGTTGATTCACCTCCTACTTTAAAACTTGAAGTCTAAAATCTTTTAAAGCTATGAACCAAGGCGTTAGTGTCTGCTTCTCATTTCTGAATCATTGCAGAATCCTTGAAAATGATGAAATTAATCCATGTCATCTGTAAGTGCGTTGATATTCCTTCCTATTATCCAGCTCATATTCAATTCTTTCAGCACATATCAGCTTTGTTGTCGAACGCTGCGTGTAATTGTGTTTTGTCTAAAATCTCTGTGTGTGTGGGTGTGTGTTGGGAGAAAAGATGGATGGAGGAGAGAGAGATAAAAAATGCTGTCTTCATAAAAGTGCAGAAGGAAACCAACGTGATTGATCTGGTGTGCCACAAACAGGGGAAAGCATAGAGAAAAGGGGGGGTGCACACCTGTGTGGGTTTAATATAGGTCAGAATGTGAGAAGCAAATATTTAACTGGGACAATTCAAAGAACTGGGAATACTTTCATTTTTCAGTAGTCAGCATATGACCTCTGTGAAAGCAGGTGTTTAATATCATCATTAAAAACAATCTTTTCTCAGATATTTCCCCTTCCAAGCCTCCTGGGGGTCTGTCCGTTCCCCACCATAGCAGGCAGCACAGGCTGTTTTGGCACAGCCTTACTGCATACTATGGTGGGGCAAAGGATACAATTGGGCTGTTGATATGCCATGAGCATACTTCAAATGTTCCAAGCACTTTCCATATACGCTCAGTAAAGACTTCCACAATTTAACATGGATGCTGATTGGCCCTCTTTCTGGTGACACAGTGTCAATGAGAATAAACTTCCCATTGGGTTAAGGCCGTACAGAATTGCTTAATGGGACTTCTCATTGGGCTCTTAAATCACCACATCCTGAAAGATGGAGTCCTTGCTGACCACCAGCATGGCCTAGTGGTTACAGCCTCATACTAGGGTGAGGAAGACCTGATTCGAATCCTAACTCAGCCATGAAGCTCCCTGGGCTATCTTCACCCATCCATTCCCCATCAACCTAACCAACCTCACAAGGCTGTTGTGGAGATAAGTTGGTGGTGAGAAGAATCATGCATGCAGCCCTGAAGGTAATATAACAAATTACAGAAATCATCTTCACAATACCCCTATAAGGTAGGTTGGGAATACTATCCCCTATATTGCAGGTGGGGACTGAGGAAATAGGGTGGCTTACCTAAATGTGAAATTTGAAGTGAGGACTTCCTGACTCATATTCTTAGCTACTACTATTCCAACTCTTGGATGAATGATGAATTTGTCAAGTTTTATTGGGTGTGAAGTAGAGGTTGAGACTTAACCTAGTTCTACACAGAGATCGTTGTCCTGGAATGGGAGGAAAAACAGTTGTGCTATTGCAGCCTGGCCCTGATGATAGATCAGCCAGGCTTTTCCATACACCTCCCACGTATTAAGAGCCATTTGCTTATGCTGTACTGTGCTAATAGATTGAGCTTCTAGCTGTTCTGCCATCCCAAAGGTTTATCGTCCTTGATCTTTTTCACTAATTCAATCCTCAGAAATTCTCCTCACGCTTGATCTTCTTCATGCTGAGCCTCCCTTAACAAAAAATCCAGGGCAGGTTTGTCTTTTCCTGAAAATTTGGTAGCTGTTTTAACAACTTGCTTGTCCATCTCCTCAGGTGCATAGGGGGAGATGTGAGCATCGAGATGCTGCACGTTCCAGTCAGCAGTTTGCCAAGCAGGACTCCTGCAACGGTGGCACTGAACTGTCGCAGTGTTGCTAAGGCTGAAAAATCCTCTGAAAATCCTTGCTTTTTTTTTTTCTCCCTAGCATTTCATTTTGCTCTACATGTGTCAAAAATGAACATGTAATTAGCCCATGAAACATCCAGGGCATGGAACATTAGTAAATGTCTGGATTTCATCCAGATCTTATTAATCAGGTTGTTGGGAGGGTGTGTTCGTTCTCACCCCCCACTCTCCCTCCCTCCCCGCTCCCTTTCTGCAGTGTGTGAGCTGCACAAGCCAAGCAGACTTAAAAAAATGTGTCAGCTTCAGACATCTGTTTGTTTCATTTTATTTATTACTGACATATTCTGGCCATTTGCCTTGCTAACTAAGCTCTTTAAATATTGAGAACAAATATGCTGGCACTCAGACCCAATGCTACCTAATTAAGGGCCCAATCCTAGCCAACTTTCCAGCTCTAGTATAGCCACAATGCAGCCCCATAGTAAGGGAACACCTGTTCTCATACCTTAAGAAGGCCCAGTGACTGCCCCTCCACCACGCAATGCAGCACATACTCCACTGGCACAACTGTACCAGCACTGGAAAATTGGATAGTATTGGACCCTCGTCCTGCTCTTCCATATTTTTTGATCTTATCAAGTATTAGTTTTATGGTAGTTTCCATTGTATGGAGTGTTTTGGAATTCCTGAAATATTTACTGCTTGGCACAACAACCCTGTAAAGTTGACGGATTTGCCCAAGGGAGCCAAGTAGGCACCAAGGCATTGAAACACAAGGAAAATTGAAAAACAATTTCCCTAAAAATAAACAAAAAAAGCTATGCAAAGTCAAAACGGACCTAAGAAAATATCGTCCCAGTTCTGCTGTTGTAGGCAAGAAGACAAACAGAACTAACAGTGACATCAAAAGACATGTCCAAACAGTTTAACAGGGCTCACAACAGTAAGGCAATGCAGAGTTGTGCATCCAGATGTCGATGCACACTGACAACACACATGCAGAATGCTGTTTATATTTGCATCTCTCTGGCTGGATCTGGAAATTTAAAAAAAATCCCAGATTAATTATGTACAAGTATGATATAGAAATTTCACAATTCATTAAACCAGGGTTTCTCAAACTGTGGGTCATGACCTGATCGTTGGAGGCAGTGGCGTAGCTAGCAAGGGGCGGGGGTGGGCGGTCTGCTCAGGTACCAGCCGGGGGGGGCCCACAAATTGCCCAACATCGCTAACATCATGGAGGTTACGAGTAACCCCATCATGTTATATACCGTTGGATGTGGAATTTCCAGCTGAATGCAATGCAAAAACAACCGGAGGAAATTATCACCTTTCCATCAAAAGTTATAGCCAAAAAACCAGAAACCAAAAAATCCATGGAGCCCCATGGAAAGTGAAACCAAGCCATATTGCGTGTTTACTCGCAAATAGTTGAACGTGCCTTCATCCATTGGAAAGGGCAGGACGAGAGGAATTCAACTACACCAGAATGGTTCCTATCCAATGAAAGCTGCCCCCAAAAAGCACCCAAGAAAGAAGTCCCTCCCTCCAAGCAGGTGAATGTATTGAGTCCTATGGAAAGTGAAAGTAAGCAACATGGTTGTGTTTACTCATGAGTAAGCAAATGTGCCTTGGCTCCTGGTCAAGTCAGGCAAAGAGAAATACAAGGCTGGCTGCATGGTCCCAATCTGATGAAAGTGGAGCTCAACAACTGCTCCAGAAGGCGCCCCCCCCCCCAAGAATAAAACAGAGGCTTGAGCTGGTAAGGTGGGCACTGGGGAGGGCTGAAAATCTCACTGATTTTGTGTGTGGGGGGGTGTTATTGCAGGCAGGCTACAGAGAAAATTCACTTGGTGAAACAGGGCTGGCTTCCCCTTACTTAATTATTTGTTTTTCTTTAATTTAATTATTTGTAATTATTTTGCTTGATGATGTCACTTCCAGCCATGACATCACTTCCGGTGGGTCCTGGGCAGATTGTAATTCTAAAAAGTGGGTCCCAGTGTTAAAAGTTTGAGAACCACTGCCGTAACTCAAAACAGGCCAATGAGACATCTTCGGTGGGGCGGGATGACACCCTAGTGACCAAAATTCTGGAAATCGTGGCTTTTAGGAATAATACCATCATGTTATACACCATTATAAAAATGGCATAAAAATGTGAGTTAATTAAGTAATAACAAATAAATTAATAATAGAATTAATAATTAATTAATGATGTTGTTTGGTGTGACAAGAATTTATGGGCCCCGGGTGTCAAATGACCTAGCTACACCTCTGGTTGGTGGATCATGAAGCTGAAACTGGCAACCTAATAAAGGGAAGGAAAATATATGGAGCCTATGGAAAGCGAAACTGAGCCACACTGTCTTGCCTTGGTCCATTGCGAAGGGCAGGCCAGTTGGAAGACCGGACACAGGAGGGAGGTGGTGCCAGGATCCGGTACTTAGTCCAGATTCTAATCCCCCTCCCAAGCAGCTCTGCCTTACACCAGGCTGCCTTACACCAGACACCTCTTTAGGTAGTGCAGATATGAGTAGCCCCATGGAGCAGCAGCTCCACAACATGGGGTAAGGGGAATGAATTCTCCTTACTCTTGAGTTGCACTGCAACCTGGCTCAGCCCTGCTCTGGATGCAGTGCAGGCCAACCTGCCTGCCTGCTCCAGGGCATGTTAGGATTGGGCTGCACGGGAACATTGGGAACTGTACCCGATTCATTCTACTAGACCAGAACTCGACCACTTTCTTCTGTGTCATGTGTAAATCCAGTCTCTGACATTCACATGTGCTGCTGTGGGCAGGCCCATGGACCTCTGGGTCAGCATGTGTGCCTTAATTTGCTGAAGTCTTGAAAGGCTTGATTTGTTGCTGCTGCTGCTGACTTTACTTGCAGAACCTTTTGTACTGTAATATTTTTCATGAATGACTCAGAAGCTGAACTTCCTCCTTGCATACAGACTTAAGAATGACAGAGGATGGTGAAAAAACAGAATTATTGGGGGAGGGGAAGCATGCCTCCTCCCTACCCTCTCCCTGCCCTCCCTCCACCTCACCCACCCCAGAACACCTCCTCCCTGCCTCCCCCCACATCCCCACCTACCTCTCCACTGCCCAGAAGTCCACATGACCGCCAAGCAGTGGAGCTCTGGTGCTCCACAAGCGCTAGCTCAGCACCTGCCAGCACTGGGCTAGCACCAGTTCTCCATCAGTGCTAGGGCCCACAAATGGGCCTTACAGCACATTTGCAATAGTGCGTGCCGGCGATGAGCATTGAATAGGACTGGGTCCTTAGTGATGATGCAACTTGCTTCCCCTAGTTCTTCTTCTCCACTTCAATCCTTCTTTCCTTCCAGTGGCTCCTAAATTTTGCATTTGCATCACTGCCGACTTAGAACAGCATAGAAAAACATGGCTCTTCAATAATGCAAGTGCAGCCCACTCTGAAGGCTGTGAGCGTATTTTGGCAAGGTCCTGCTAGATCAAACTGGGGCCTCCTCTTTGAGATTACCTTTTCTTTCATTGCCTGAGGGAGGATGCTGTCTGAGGTCCTGGAAAACTGTGTTCTGTTATGGGTTTTTCTTTTCGGAATAAGCTGTGTAATGTGTGAAATGGGCTTCATACTAGGCAGTGGAGAACTCTGTATTTGCGGCTGTAGAGTAGGCAGACTGCAAAAGCAGAATGAAGTCCTTGTTGCCTTGCTTTGGGGTTAGTGTGGTCTTGCTTGTGTTTTTTTTTGGGGGGGGGCGGCTCCCCTTTGCAGTTCCACATCTTGACAATCTTGATGCCACATTATCAGTTACAGGCAAATTCATTTATTGGTAGCCTCATGTCCCTTTTTGTGCTGGAAAAGCTACATTGGGAGGAGGCAGTTGGAAGTGGAAAAGCAGCAGGCAGTACAGATGCTTTTGCCTGTCTGCCATTTTCCAGTATTCAAATCCCCCCCCCCCCATTTCAAATGCATGTTTACAAGAATAAGGATGCTTCTGAGGCAGTACAGTGAGAGAGCCATTTGGGTGCTTTGGGGAAGAATGGGGAAGAAAAATGGTTTGGTGAAAGGATTAAATACCCTCCTCATAGCTGCTTTGCTCCTGATTGCCTCCCAAAACAACTTTTCCAGCAGAACCTGCTGGCAGTTATTTATTGTTTTAGCTGTGGATTTTAGTTGCAGACCCCTTTGTGTAAATTTTATTTAGAAAAGCAGTACAGAAATCCATTAAAATGAATATGTAAAAAAGGACCATCAAGCTCCTGTCACACAGATGCCCTTACCAGGAGAAAGGCAGTAAATTGTAAATCGTAGCTGAATTGTAGCTTGGCCGTCATGTTACCACTTTACAGCCCGATCCTATTTAAAAAAAAAAACCTGCATGATGAATGCAGCTGTGCCACAACGTGTATGCCATGAGTATGAAAGAACATAAAAAAGTTGCAACTACAGAATTTAGCTGCCTAATGATCTTGGTTTGTTTCAAAGGCATGTTTTTTGTGCGTATGTGTGTGTTGAGTTGTGTATGGGCCGTGCCTGCTCAGGTGAATTCTCCAAATCCAGGTGAGTTGCTAAATGAGATTTCCATTGATGAGAAGGTGAATGTTCTGTGCTCTGCATAGCTCCAGGCCCAGTTTATGACTAATAGAAGCAAAAGAAATGAGGGAAAAGCACAAGAATTGCAGGAGCAACTGTTCAAAACGAAAGAAATTGTACAAAATACATGTCATAGAATTTAGCTTTTTGACACAGAATTGGGTCTGATTTGTGGAGAGGGATCTTCTTTATTTTTAATCCAGAGTTCACATGGCCCTGCATACTGGCAATATCTGTAAAGTTCTCCATGTTAATTGGGATAACCTTTTTGTGATCAATAGAGATAACTATCACTTTTCTTGTCATTTCAAGGCCTGTTACTGGGTTGTTTGTTTTACTTTACAGTCCTAGGGCTAAACACAACCGAAACTCCTGATATCCCTTATTTTTTCAAAAAGCCAAGGAGAGGAATTGAGTTGAGTCTGTGCTGCAGTGTGTGTGTGTGTGTGTGTGTGTGTGTGTGTGTGTGTGAGAGAGAGAGAGAGAGAGATCTAATGCTTGCAGCCTACACTTGTCCAAGCCCCCCTCCTGAAATGGCTGTCAGCAATGAAAGGCAAAATTTATAGATGAAAAAATTGTGCCCCCAAGTTTTCTCCTCCGTGGTTAATGGCAGCTTTGAGGGATGAGGCACAAATTGTGATATTTGTGTGGGAAAATTGTTAACCCCTTTCTCCCATGCCAAGGCTCTGATCTAAATAATGTCTCCTGTGGGTTCTTTGTGAGAAAAGAAAATGAAGGAAATTCCACTCACAGCACTTCTATATCTAGTTTGACCTTTAACTGAAAGGGTAAATTCATGTTACTGGAGAGGATCTATTGTGTGTTGGGGGGGGGGGGGGAGAGAAGAGATCAGGGTGTCTTGCAAACATATGCTTTGCATATAGAAGGTTCCAGTTTCCATCAGCAGATCTCTAGTTGTAGGGCTAGAAATGGGCCCTGTGTTAAATCTTGGCCAGCCCTTATCTATCAGAGTAAACAACACTCAGGCTTGGTGGGCCAATATTGTGACTCAATGCAAGACAAGTTCGTATGGGAAGACACAAAAAGTCTTATAGAGATCTGTCAGTGCCTCTTCGTGCCTTAAGGGCTTCTGCACTCTTGTAGGGCAGGCTGTCCATGCTCAGCCTCAATCACCCACTGCCAGTGGATGCACTTTAATATACCAGGGTTCCCTCCTGAGCAATCCTTTGCCAGAATGAAAATGCAAACACACGCATTCAAAGCAGAAGGTTTATTAAAGTTACACCTTACTCAGGCGACCAATGCTCATCCTGCCTAGGGCAGGAGAGAGATGGAAAAGGTATCTGGGCTCAGTATACATTCAGCATGGAAAATAATATAGCTAACTGGGTCTACGCTACACTACTTTGAATGCTAAATCTAACTACCAAACACAGTTTTACCTTGGCAGGTGAATACTCATTCCAGCAGATGCCAGGCTCATTAGCAAAGAATAGACTTTCTCAGTGTACAGTTACAGGACATTTCCATGGGACCCACAAAGAGGCCAGTCAGAAATACGCTGAGTCATGTCACCCCAAGTTGTTGTCCAATCATAATTCATGTCACTTCCTTGTGTCCTTCTCCACAAGCTGATCTCTCACACCTGTGTTACATTCCTCACTCTGCATTGTCTATCTTTCAAGGTCCCTGCTGGTGTCTCTGCCTGCCAGGCCACTCAGCATCTGAAAGCAAGTTCACTCTTATGTCCATTGCTCTGCCTGTTTTGCCATTTGGGTTCTAAAACTTGTTCTCAATATTTCTTTGTTCTTAAATGACCCGTACTTATTACCCATTACCAGTTTCCTGGATGTCTTTGGTGTTTCTCGGATCTAACTCAACCTTTCATTGTTGTTAGGTCAAGCCACTGCTGTTACCCATAATTCCTGTTGTAACATGGCACTGTACGATCTAACTGCCAAATCATACACCAATTATTATGAAATATCCCAGAATGTCCCCTAAACACCCTGACAAGATTCTTTTAATAGAAAACTGTGTCCTGACACTTTTGGAGTTGATACTTCTTCAGGGCACTGCTATTTTTAATATCCCCCCCCCCCATGAAGTGCATCCCACCATGAAAACTATCAAGACTTCATAGTTCCTGTTAGAACCTCTGTTGAGATTGAGAAGCACTGAGAATCCCAATACCCACGTAATAAACATTTTTTTTTTTTGTTATGGACTAAGACTACATTCCTTTTGCTTGCCTTTACTGCTTGATCAGCTGGTGACCATTACCACCATGTCAGTCCATACTCTGTCCCAATTAAGTTGTCATGCTGCTGTTTCAGATTGTTCAGTTTACTGGCTCTGACTAAGATGGGCATGAAATCTGCTTGGATGTAGTCAATCCCTTGATTGTTATTACCATATGAAAAGCGCTTGGAAATATGTAATTGCAATGTCATATGTGCTAATGAGATCATATTCCTGCCTCAGTAATCATACTGACATGTCACTTGTAATTTTAATTTCTTTTTTCCTAGGCAGAGAAAATGGATACCGTAGAAACTCAGGTATAAGTTGAGAAACTTTAGTCTTAAAATTAACCCTGAAAACCTGGATCATCTTATTCATGGGTCAATCATCCCAAACTGCCCTCTAACCCCAGGATCTGTTCTCTTTGGCTGACTCAGCTGTCCCCTTATCCAGGGGGTCAGTGCCTAGGGCTGGACTTACCTGGGGCAGGTGTCATGGTAGATCCCCATTTAAGAAAGCACTTGCTTTATGACATTTATGACAGTTTATGACATTATTGTGTTGACCAGCTCAGTTCAGAGGCTGGCACCAAGCCAGGGCTGGCTCAGGCCAGTCAACTGCAGACCACATACAGGGCATGTATGTGCTACCTCCTCAGCCTGGCAGTTAGTGGGCAGGGTGAAGCAACATGCAGTGGGTCTGACCACTGGGACAAGTGGTGGGAAGGGGGCAGGGTAGCAAGAAGAAGGCTCAGGGTACTGCAGCCCCTCTCCTGTTCCCTTCTGAGGTTACTGCCACCAGCATAGGCCCTGGGCTTACTTCCCCCCTCCAACTCCAAAGAACTAAGAACAAGTACTGTACTACACATATACATAGTGGTGGTGGTGAACAAGATATCCAACACATAGTGGGAATGTGGATGAAATGTGGCCATAAAGTGGCAAGTCCTCCAAACATTGTGTATGATCTTTTCTTCCCTCTCTGCTTTCAGTCCCATGTACAGTGAAGAAGGAGAAAGTGGATTGACAGAGGTGGGCAGGCAGGCAGGCAGGCCGGTTCATAGAAGTCTGTGACATTGCTTCAGAAGATGGTTATATTGACATTACCATGGGCTAGCAAGTTGGCATGCCTGGCTGAGGGACTATTTATTTCAAACCAGAGCAGAAAGACCCATTTTACTACAGGAAGAGAAAGCATGAGCAAATCTGCACCAGAATTTGTTTCTCTACCACAGACAGGCACACACACATACACCAAATGCACCAGCAAACTCCATCAGTCTCTGCAGATACTTAAAAATTATTTCAACCTCACTGAAAGCAGGCTTAAAGCAATGAGATAAAAGCTGTACTTGATGAATACTTCCAGGAGTTCTTCCTTCAGCAGCAAAAATAACCTGGCATCTGTAGGGAGTTGTGTGTCACCATAAAATGGCAGAGGCTATGCACAGTGGCGTAGCTAGTGAGGGGCAGGGGGGCGGTCCACCCCAGGTACCAGCCTGAGGGGGGTGGCACCTAAAATGACCCAACATCGCTAACATCGCAGAAGTTAATCCCACCATGCCATATACCATTGGATGCGGAATTTTCAGCTGAATGCAATGGAAAAATCCGAAATATCTCCGTTACATCAAAAGGTATGGCCAAAAAAAATCAGAAAGCAAAAAATGCATGGAGCCCTAGGGAAAGTGAAACTGAGCCATATTGCGTGTTTACACATGAGTAGGCGAACTTGCCTTAGTCTGTCGGAAAGGGCAGGCTGAGAGGAATCCAACGACCCCAGAATGGTTCCTATTCAATGAAAGCAGCCCCCAAAAAACACCCAAGTAGGAAGTCCCTCCAAGCAGATGAATGTATTGAGCCCTATGGAAAGCGAAAGTAAGCCACACTGTTGCGTTTACTCATGAGTAAGCAAACGTGCCTTGGCTCCTGGTCAAGTCAGGCAAAGGGGAACGCAAGGCTAGCAGCATGATCCCAATCTAATGAAAGTGGAGCTAAACAAATGCTCCAGAAGGCAACCTCCCCACCCCACAAAGAATAAAACAGAGGCTTCAGCTGGTAAGGTCAATTCTTATTTGTTTCTAGACTTGCAAAGCCAGGTGGGTCCTGATACTGATATGGTTGAAATATAAGAATTTACACTGAACTGGGCACTGGGGAGAGTTGAAAATCTCACTGATTTGTGTGTGTGTGTGGGGGGGGTGTTATTTCAGGCAGAGAAAATTCACTTGATGGAACAGGGCTGGCTTCCGCTTATTTAATTATCTGTTTTTCTTTAATTTAATTATTTATAATTATTTATTTGCTTGATGATGTCACTTCCAGCCATGACATCACTTCCAGTGAGTCCCAGACAGATTCTCATTCTAAAAAGTCGGTCCCAGTGTTAAAAGTTTGAGAATCACTGCCTTAACTCAAAACAGGCCAACGAGATATCTTCGGGGGGGGGGGGATGACACCCTAGTGACCAAAATTCTGGAAATCGTGGCTTTTAGGAATAATACCATCATGTTATACACCATTTGATGCAGAATTTCATCCACTGCTTGTGGAGAAATACTCACTACATTTATTTTCTGGCCATTATTATTATTCATTTCATGTCATGACTATCTCTCAGTCTTACCTACCTCACAGGGTTGTTGTGAGGACAAAATAAAGGGAGGAACCATGTACACCACCTTGAGCTGCTTAGAGGAAGCAGCTCCTCTAAGGAAGCAGCTTCCTCTAAGCAGCTCAGGGTAGTGTACATGGTTCCTCCCTTTATTTTGTCAACAATTAATTATTTATGCCATATGGGGTGACAAAATTTTATGGGCCCCGGGTGTCAAATGACCTAGCTACACCACTGGCTATGCACCTACTATTACACTGGTTTTTGCTGTTTTGAATGGTTGTAAGTCACCTTATTGGGAGAAAGGTGAGGTAAAAAATCTTGAAACTAAGTATTTCAACTGAATTGGACTGAATCTACAGCTGAACCAATTTGCACTCTCTTCAAAGGCACACAAACCATGTAATGTTGTGGTGTATACAGCAAGTGCTCACTTAAAGTTGCTGATAGGTTCTTGGCAACTGCGATTTTAAGCAAAACTACTTATAATGAAACCAATTTTACCATAAGCTCTTTGATATACATAAACAAGAGTTACATTCTTACAGCATATTTCTGTTCACACACACAAAAAAATCACGTCTTTTAAATAAAGACCCAAAACACTTCTAATATTAAACACTGAAATAAATATGAGCTTTTCAGGCCAGAGAAAACCCCATACAGACATGGGGAGAACATGCAAACTCCACATAGACAGTAGCCCTGACCTCTGCTCAGACGGGGTCTGGTTTCGTCAGTTGGAATTGACTTCTCTCCTTTGGCACAGATCTCCACACACACAACCATCAGGCTAATGACTTCAGCCTTATTACAGCAAAAAACATCATCTACAGTGCAGATGGGAATATGAGCAGAGGCACCATTTCACATTTCAGTGAAGGGTAAGGCAATATTCACAGCAAGCTTTAAAGGCCCACTGTTGGCCATACTCAACATGAAATTGCGAAAAAAGCAGTGTATTTTAGGATAATGTGTTTTATTAGGACACCATATAGTAATTACAGTGCAGTATTACAGAACAATCACCCTTTTGTTTTAGCAGAAGGAGGTGTGCTGTTCTCATGCATACCTAAGACACATGGCCCACTTCATTGCTTATGACAATTGTCACTAGCTATGTAAAATCAGTAAGTTGGCCAGAAACAAACAAAAACACCTGGTCTGAAATAGCACAGATAGACAGATATCATTAATGTGATAGTGCCCCTGATAATGGGGTTAGCAAGAAACTAAGGTTGAATTGAAAGGGGGGGTGCTTCTCCTAAAACTGATTAGTTGGAAAAAAGTGTTTCCCCCCCCCCTTCTAGTAGGATTTGCATGCACCAACCTTGGGCTGAACATCCAAGCCCACCTGAACAGGTGAGAGGACAGGTATGGATGCTCCGGTTGTTGTAAACTATCCATCCCATCAGACAGACTACTGACGTAATCAATCCTAGGCCTCTTAAAGTCAAGCACAAAGATTCACTGCAAGGATGCACAAGGGTGGTTCAACCATGAAGTGACTTCATGCTGCTCGCATCAGGGCAGGAGGAACCACTGACTGGGGTGCCTTCACCCCATCTTCTTACGCCTCCGCCCCCCAGCTTGCCATGGACACAAGCTGCACTGATCTGCTTACTGCCGCCTCAGATAAGAAGCAGACCATCTGCCTTCTCACAGGTGCTCCTCACAGGGTTTTCTCCAACCCAGAAGTGTGGGACTTCCAGTTTTACTTACAGGAACCGCATGAACAAAGGAGTGCTTTTGCTTGTGTGGTCCCTTTAACTAAAACTGGAAGTCTCACACTTCTGGGTTAGAGAAAACTGCCTGATGGAATATGATAATGGCTACGGCTATGGCGCTCTCTCTCTCTCTCTCGCTCTCTCTCGCTCTCTCTCTCTCACACACGCACGCACGCGCACGCACACACACACACACAGTGCCTGCTTTTTGCTCTATTTCAGTGACATAACATGGCTGGGATGGCCTGCTCCCCTCCACTGCAATCCAGAGGTTAGCCAAGCACTCCACGGGGGGGGGGGGGGCACAGTGCTCACTGCCTGAGTGTTCAAGATGGCAAACTCATCATTGAGGGGCCCTCTCACCTACCCATCCCTCCACTTGACTCCAAATTGGAGCCATTCCAAAAGCAGGGGGTGGTGCAATGATGCAGGGGGTGACATGGTGGCGTCATTGCATCACCACACCATGAGCACTGGCCAGCCCAGCAACCTTTCTACTCTATTTCAAGTTGGGCTATTTCAAGCTTTGTGTTTACAGCTCAATTTAGTTTGCAGCCTCAGTACACTATGTAAATACCAGAGAGGTATTCTTCTGAGGATTAGAACTACTGTCCAATCTGAAATGGCACTTAATTAGAACTATGTTTAGTGTGTAGAAAATCCTAGAGCAGGGGTGCCCAAACCCCATCCCTGGGGCTGTATGGGGCCCTCGAGGCCTCTCAATGCAGCCCTCAGGGAGCCCCCAATCTCCAATGAGCCTCTGGCCCTCCAGGGATTTGTTGGAGCCCGCACTGGTCCGACACAACTGCTCTCAGCATGAGGGCGACTGTTTGACCTCTCACGTGAGCTGCGGGATGAGGGCTCCCTCCACTTCTTGCTGTTTCACCTCTGTGATGCTTTGTGCAAGGCCTTTTATAGGCCTTGAGCTATTGCAAGACCTTCATTCATTCATATAAGTTCCATCTCCATTATATTCATTTATGTAACCGTATTCAAATTTTAAATGTAAATTAATTATTTTTTCCCCGGCCCCCGACACAGTGTCAGAGAGATGATGTGGCCTTACTGCCAAAAACTTTGGACACCCCTATCCTAGTGGAATCAAGTTATTGCACTTTAGATATCCGTTCTGGATCCAGGAGGGAGAGTTATGTTACCCCTGCAGAACTCTATGTAGTTCTATGGAGAAGCATGAGAGGTAGCATCTTGCCTAGCACATAGACAACAAGGCCCCATCCTGAATATAGAAATGATACAGATTCTGAACTCATAATAAGAGATCTTATATTGTGACTGACAAATTGGCTGCGTGCTGGAGTTTCCTGTCCTGTGAAACAAGTGAGATCATAGCAAACAGATTCATGAAGGATAATGCCATCAATGGCCAGTTGACTTAATAGCTAAATGTATGCTCCATCTTTAGATCTGATACCAAGAGGTTAGAGTTAACCAAAAGATATGGCTTTCGCCTTTATCCCATTGCTTGTGAGCTTCCACAGCTTGGTCAGTGGTGGAACCAGAATGCCAGAAGGTAGTTTGTAACATTTTTTGTAGTAAAAACATAGCAGATTGCAACCTCCTTCAGGCAACTATAAATTTGAGGGTTTGAAAAACTTCAACCAAACAACACTTCTTGAACCTAAATGACTCGTTCAACACGATTTGCTCAACTATCCATCAGAATGCTCTTTAGATGGTTGCATCTACCGAGGAATCATCACCATTGCATCTAATTGCAAGGACAGTGGTCATAGCATGCTGCGGTGTATGTGCTCCTTGAAGTTAGTAGAGAAAGAGCTAGACTGCTTTGGGAAACATCTCAGTCAAAATCTCCAGAACTTGAGTCAAAAACAAAGCCTCTTTATCTACTGCAGAGCTTGTTAAACATACCTGGAGATGGTTTTGAGGATTACCATGAGTTCTGTATAACACTGAAGGGGGAGAACAGAAATGAAACTCAAAGGTTGAACTCTTAAGAAAATGTGCTATTCATTTTGTGCTCTCCAGTGAATAGAATGCAGCTCTACTGCACCTCAGTAGAGGGGAAAGTGACCTGTCTTGAGTGGTATCACCTTAGCAATTTTTCTTTCACACCTGCCTCTCCTTGAATGGATATTTTTCTTCCATCCAAATCCTGTGGGATCTTTGTTTACAAGAAACTTCATGCAAGTTTAAAACCCATTTGAATCTTCTCATGCAACTGATACTTAACACCAGGCAGGTTTCTTCAATTATTTACTCTCAGCTTCCTGCCAGCCATGTCATATTGGGGATTTGGTTAAATTGACCATCTTATTTCCTGTCCACCTTCACCCTGCCCTCCATTTTCCAGCACAAAACCTGGTACAATCTAACAGGAATACCTTATGAGGGTTAAACAGAGAGCACCAACTGTTAGACCCTGCAATGCCTTTAGCGGGCTGATGGATGTTAAAATTGTTGAATGTATAACTTAATTGGTCAAAATACGATCCTAACAGCACATTTCTATATGTCCACTCAGTACTAAGTCCTACTGAATTCAATGGGACTTACTCCTAGGTAAATGTGTATAGGATTGCAGCAAAATTCAAATAAAATGTTTAAAATGTGATGTAATGCAGTTTTTAAAACATGATTTTGATCTAATAATACAAAGCACCCAAAGTCACAATCGTGGTCCTCCAAAAATGTGGTCAGCGTCCGGACCACAGCTTTGGTTTCACCTCCACACAACTTCTCTCCTGATCTGGGCTCTGGGCAGTCACATCTGTTGCCCAGCATCCCAGAAGACCATGTGACAGGGCATCAGGGCAAATGTGACTGTCTGGAGCATCCCAGAGCCCAGAACTTCCAGGAGAATGAGCTATATGGGAGCGGAAACAAAAGGTCTGCTCACTACATGGAAGGGTTCTGTCAAACCCTGGATCTGGCCTCTGAACAGGGGTTTGACCAACCCTGTAATAATATATTAAAAACTCAGTGTGCTGCTGAAAAGCGCTTTATGACTGCTTCTGAGCAGTCAGCAGTGGTGGAATATGTGTTCTGTCAGTGTATTCAGCCCATAGGATTGGGCTGTTAGAAAAAGATAGCATAACTTGGAGTTTTTGAAGGAAGACAGGGGCTGAGAGAGGATTTGGTCTGCATGAGACTGCAGTGGATGCCAAGAGAAGGAACTGGCAGCTAGTAGCTGCAGACATGCTTAGAAGACATGTGTGACTTGTGTTGCTGATACTCTGCCAAGGACAGTCCCAAGCCTGGCTGCAAAAGCAGTTGTGTGGTCACCCTGCTGCAGTGACCAGAGCTGTGAAAGCAGGGAAACCAGAAAAGAAGCTACATAGAAATCCAAACACAGATCCCAGCAGCACCTACAGCAGCATACTGGTTGAGAGGACAACCGGCTCCCCAAGCACCAGCTAAGGATTAAAGAAGAAGAAGAAGCTGGTAGGAATGTGCTACCTGACTCTGTCCAATGCTCAAATGTGTATATTTCAAAATAAAGTGAATATTACAAAGCCACTGTTAAGTATCCAGCTCTCTCTCATCTACAGGAAGCCCAAAATGGATTGTGCAGCAGCTCCTGGAACTTCTCACCACTTCTCATCCAGCAAAGTGGGATGCAAACAAATAAATTACAGGACCATGGTGTCTTGGACAACTGTGTCCCAGTCAACTGCATCATAGTTATTGGCATCCCTGGACATTTCAACTCAGGTTTTTTGCATCCCTTATATTTGTGTCCCAATATATGTCCTCATTATCTGCTGGTGAGTGGGTCCTCATTATCTGCTGATTCGGTATCTGTGGGTTTGACTGACTGTGGGTTCTGAACCCCTGGCAAGAAGACCCTCAGAGTTCCTCCTGGATGCAACCAGAGGTCACGTCCGGAAGGTCTTCTGAGTTGCAGGGAAGCTGTGTGTGGCCTTCCTGTGACTCAGAAAGCAAGCTGGAGCATTTAAACAGGAACTTCTGGTTTTCAGATGGGGTCAGACCACAGATTTGATTATCTGTGGTTTTAGGCATTCATGGGGGTTCTGGGAATGGAGCAACCTGTATATATGTTAAATGTACTATTTGTACTGAATATATATTAAATGCAAAAGTAGGGTTAGGGCTGGGATAAGAGGCTTAGAATGTATAACATGTGGTTTGTTGCCCAGTTATAGTTTGTTTGTTGCCCAGTTAACCAGGACACACACACACACAAACAGACATGAATGTCCAGGGATGCCAATGTCCAAGATGCATTTGACTGGGACACAATCATACAGGATGCAAATACGCTAGTACTGACCAGCAGCTTCCTCCTTGGACAAACAAGTGCAGTGGTAGTGTGGCACAGACAGTAGGGCATCTGGGCATGGCTATTTCAGGCTCTCCAATGCCCTATGGATAGCTACAATGGATAGGACTTGGGAGGGACAGGCGGGAGTGGGTGGGACCATCAGAGTTGAGGATCCGGAGCCCCATGTCAGGTCGCACAGCCCAACACAGTCCTCCTTGATTCTGCGCTGGCTAAAGAGCCACTGCAGAATTGAGTAGCCCCATTGCGGGGCTACTTTCCTTACCTGGGGGAAGGTGATGAAAGTTCCCTTCCCCCAAGGAGCTGCCAGCATCTGTCCAGTTGTGCTTAGGATGCCACGGTAGCCATTCTGACACTGTGGCAGCCCTGCGTGCCAGGCAGCTCTGGGCTGCCCATTAGGAATGGACTGTGAGTTAGTTTGTGCAATGCAGAAATGGGCATTGTCTTACAGGGCTATCACTTACACTCCCAATTTCAATGCTTGTTGAGAATGAAAGAAGTCACTGAAAAGATCTGAGCCCTGTTTGACACTCAATCATTCAGTCTCAGGTGACTGTCATTATTGCTAAATTCAAAGATTTCTGAATGTTTCGTTCCCCGCAACAGCAGCCGCTGCCATTGAGTTGTATCTCCTAAAAGTATTTTTTCTCCAAAAAGCTGGAAATGTTCAAATACTGTTGATCTGTTTAAAGAAAACAAACACTGACTGAAGTGTCCCGGAAGTATCCCAAATGGTACCTCCCCAAACGCTTTTAATGAGCAACTGCCTCATTTGCCTCTTGCAAACTCTTGCCAATCTGCAGAAGAGCGATGAAGACCCCCGGATCACGTTGCTTAAGGCAAAGCATTTCCTTCCATGGCACCTTAGCTGTTTATATAATGAACAGCTGCTAACACCTGATTGCCCCAGGCAAGCCATTCCTGCCTTCGTTCTTGAGAGAGAGAAGACTAGGGCATGGATTTTTTTCTTTCTAATAGCAGTATTTCCTTAAGTGGTAGTTTCATTGTCATGCTGCTGGCCAAAATTTAGAGCATCTCACAGCCCCTTACTCACTAGTCTAAATCATCCTGTAGGTGCCCTCTGCCTAATTTTCTTTCTAAATTTCCAACCAGCTTAGCCTTGCTGTCTCCTAGACTGATGCGTTTGTATGTTTGAGATTGATCTATTGCAAGATTGATCTAGATTCCATGGTGGCAGTAATGGATGAAGTAGCAGCTAGGGCAGGTAGATCCTAGGTACCAGGCCACTGGGTGGTTTCAAGGAACGGTGGCTTGCACAGGGGGGCAACCAGGATGATGCGCTCCCCCTCCACAGTGATCCAGGTATTTCCCAGGCTTGGGGGGGGGGAGGTGTGGCACAGCACTCATCACTGGAAGTGATTGGGCCCACCTGCCCTCCCTTGGCTCCAAGCATCTCTGAAATTGAGCCATTCCAGAGGCAGGGGCGTGTCCCGCACAGGTGTGGGGCAATGCAGTGACATAGGGGGTGATGTTTCCATGTCACCATGTTGCCAGCCCTGGGAGCCAGGAGGCTCCAGTATGCTGCTGGATAGTGGCATAGACTGCGAGCACTGTTGACATCAGACCAGAAGTGGGTGGGTTTGGGCATTTACCAGAGCTCAGAGATTGTTGAGGAACCCGTCACCAATCCTTTCTGCCACTTTCTCTTCAGGAACACACACATGAAGAGTGATCTCCTATGTATACCATCAGGACTCTTTGGTGTGATCCACAGAATGGGGCTGACCATAAATTGCAGTGGTTGGTACTTTACCACACCCCCTCAGAGCTCAAGCAAGCTGAGATGAGACAACTCATGAGAGCTGTAAAGGCAATGGAGTCGGAGCTTGAGCTTAACTGCTGCTCCAGCAATTTCCCTCTCATTCAGTCAGAGAATCAGCCCTCCCACTCACCCAGGAGGTCCGTCTGGGATTAGCTGTTGGGGCCAAGTAGAAATTTCTGGCTCCAATATCTACTTGTCCCTGTCTGGGGAGTGTTTTTTTCTTTTCTTTTCTTGCTTGTTTTCTTGCTTCAGACTAACCAAGTGGGTTGGTTGTAGTATAGCAAGGTGGTTATAACTTGCTAAACTATAGGTAAGCAGGAGTTGGGCATTAGGATTAGGGATCAGTGTGCATCCTGAGAAAGTGAAGTGGGCAAAGGGGGAATAGAACTATTTGTTCATTGAAGCTGCTCTGCTCAGGGATGTTAGTTGGGAACCCCTTTAAAGTCAACTTCAACGGCTTGGTGGTTTGGGGAGGGTGGTGCAATCCAGACCTTCCTCAAGCCCCCTTTAAAGGGGTTGGTGGGTCAGCATTGAGAAGCTGCAATTGTCATTTGTGATTGTTGGCTTGGAGCAGTATTGGATGCCCACATGGGGTATAGGCAGTAGCTTTTTGTCATCGTCGTCGTCCCCCAAGGAAGGGAACCTGCACTGAAGGAGTTCTAGGCTTGTTAGGACAGCTGCAAGTCTTTATATTTGATCAATAATTGTGGTGAGGTTCAACCCAATCTCACTTGTCCTGTGTTTTGTTGAGAAGTGTGGAGACAGAATTTATGAAAGTCTGCAGTGAGACACTGCCTGGAAGTATCTGTCTTTACCTTTTTAGCACCTTCTCCTAATCATAAAATTGTAGAACTGGGTGGGACCTACAAGATCATCAAATTTGACCCAATGTGTTAATAGGACAAAAGAGAGTGTACCTTAGATAGCTCTGCAGTGCCTAAGGAATCTGTGGCCAATGCAGTGAGGTTCCTTGGTAGACAAATCAAAGTGAGAACAATTCCCTAAGGGTAAGAAGCTTGGAAACCACTGGGCTAGAGAAGAAATTTCAGTCCCTTTTATTGTCTGGGTTTTAAAAAAAACAAAACAGACAGGAGTAAGATGACAATTCTGGAAAAGTACTGGAGAGCTGCCAAGTAATAGCAATAACAGCTTATTTCTGGAAGGCTGCCTATCCAAAAGGCACCTTATAGAATTCACATGCCAGGCTTCCTTCTCCCCTTGCTGAACAGCGGTTATCTCACAAGTAGGATATGACAAGTGTTTAAAATGCAAAGCAATGTTACAAAACAATTTGGGGCAGGAGGGAAAGAACACCATACTAATGGAGCTGCAAGGGATTGATGAAGGATGAGACGCCACTGCTGTCATTGGATCTGGGCCACCATGGTGAGGCTGATGTCTCTGCTCTTAATAAAAGGTACGATGGGACAATTAATGACAGCCCACGGACAGACTCATACCTCCCCGTTTTGACTGTAGGATGGTACCTCCATCAGCTTGCTGTGCTCTAATGGGTTAGGTACAGCATGGATCTACCAAGAGGAAGGCGTGCCACCTGTTGGAAAATGTGTGTAACTGCACCCTAAATATTTACAGTAGTATATTGTATATTATATTGTATAGTATAGTAGTATATTTTCCCCTGGGGGCTGGGGATAAGAATAGGCCCTCAGTTTGGCTGTACTTGTCCTAAGAGGCAACTAAACAGCCACCGGGTAGATGGGACTCCTTAGCCTGGGAAGGCAGCTCATCTGAGAGAAGGAAACCTCTGATCCCAAACCTCCACTGCCTTGTGGCTACATCCAGTTATGGAAAATGCTTCAGGTGTCAACCTGGAGGCAAAATTCAGAGCTGGAGTCCCTGAGGCAGTTCATGGCTGAACACAGTCACGTTCTGGCAACTCCTGGACTGCTGGACCCAACCGTATTGGCTTCTGCCTTTCCATTGGACCATTTCAGCGATGTGGAGAGGGGGGATTTGCTGCTTGGGAAACAGTCTATCCTCCATATCTACATTACCCAGGCTTTGTGCGCTGGAGAGGACACTCTGTTCCAGGACCACCATTCAGAGCGCGATACCATAGTCTTCCGAGACTGAAGGATGCCAACATGTCTCACCATGCTTCTGCCACTTTCTTTTATCTCAAGCTCTCCTTTCCTGTCTCTGCTGTCCTCCCCTCAGCCTGCTTTCCCTCTCCTTTAATGCTGCCACCCTTTCCCTGCTCTACCCCCTTCCAATTAGCTTCCCCAACCAGCTGCTCCTGATTGTGGCTGGCTCTGAGAAGCCCAGAGATGACATCATCCCTGGGAGCCCTGGACCCATCAGTGACTCAGAACACACTTGTGTGAGCTGCACAGCCTTGCCAGAAGCACCAGGGCTCCAAAATATATTGAAAAAATGCCATAGATTGGGGACAGAACATATTAATTTTTTTTGCATGTAGAAAGTCACCAGTCCCGGAAAGACACCTGTCACGAAATCCTCAAGAACTGCTGCCAGTCAGTTTAGACCAGGGGTCTCCAAACTATGGCCTGGGAGTCACATCCAGCCTCCCACAAGATTTTATCTGGCCCACAACAACTTGGTTTTTTTGTCAGAGCATTTGTTAATGTTTGACATTTTTACTCATTATACATCATTTCTCGGTTAAAGCACGGCACTGTTTCTTTGTAATTGTCACATTTCTCTTTTGTTCTGAATCATACCATGCTGATTACAAAAAAGGTCCAAGTAAAATTTATTCAGTCATTTAAATTTCATATATTCATTTTTAAAACTTATTTTTTGGTCCATGTAAATGTGTAAAATATGATGTGGCCCTTGGACTGAAAAGTTTGGTGACCCCTGGTATAGACAATGGTATAGACCCCTGGTATAGACAATGCTGAGGTAGTTGAATGGATCAGTGATCTGACTCAGATAAGGGAGGTTCATATGCTCACACTGACATTGAAATTCAATTTAGCTATTGTGTCCAATATTCATTGCTAGACCCTTGCTTCATGAAATTTTAGAGCCATCTATGCTGGTGGTTGCTACAACTTCTTGTACTAACACATTTCAAAAGTTAATGTTTTTGTGAAGAAATATTTTCTTTCACCTCATCTGAACACAGGGTTCTTAGGGTTGGGTTGGAGGGACCCTAAGTTCTAGTGATATGCGTGAGAAAGTGGGGAGGGGGATATTCAGCATTCACCCTCTGCAGAATCCTTCAGTGATCCCCCTGCCCCCCCCCCACCACACTTGTAACATATAATACTGGCCACTACAATTGTTATGGTGTCTGGCATGGAGAGGTTCAATGTCATTGTTACCAGCTGGCAGCCAGTGCTGTGAAAACACTCCACAGCAGGTCCCACAATGACATGATAGCTAAGGCTACAAGTTATAGCCATAGGAAACAGCCATCATGCAGAGATGAATTCCAGTGGTCAGAGGTGTGACACAGCTATATCAAGTCAGCTGTTGACCCATTATCACTAACATCAACCAAACACAGACAAGCATGCCAGTTTCCAGGTATACGTGTTTGTTGTTCGTCTGCTGTGGTTCCCATGAGTTGTGGGAGAGGAAGCCAGAAATATTATGTCCACAAAGAATTCTTCTCTTGTGGGCTCATCAAATGCACATGCATGTGTGCATCATCACTCAGTCACAATTCAAAGATATGTACACACTGATAAGCAGAGATAAGGCAAAATCTACACTGGAAATTCTCTTGCAAAGCAAACTGAGCTGAAAGTCATGACTCTATTCCCCACACTACTTGGGTACTGATTCACTCTGGTACTGATCTCAAGCCACAATCATCTACTCTAGTGACACAGTCCCAGTGGCATCACTAGGATTTGCGTCACCCGGTGTGGGAGGCCTACACCTCACCCCATGCAGTGGGTGGGGCAATGCCCCAGGTGGTGGGCATGGTGATGTACCATTGCCCCACCCACACTGGTTTTTTTTACCTTTTGTTAGAACACAGATATTTCAATGTGGTTTGTTTCATTGCATTCTGCATGAAATTACACATTGATTGATATATAACATGATGGTATTATTCCTCCAAATTCTGATTATAGTGATTTTGAAAACTTGTACACACACACCAACTTAGTAACACCTTATTGGAGCAGTTCTCAAACTTTTAGCACTGGGACCCATTTTTTAGAATGGCAATCTGTCCAGGACCCATTGGAAGTGATGTCATGGCCAGAAGTGACATCATCAAGCAAATTAAAATCAATAATTATAAATAATTAAATTAAAACAAAAGAAATCATTAAATAAGGGGGAGCCAGTCCTGTTCCCCCAAGTGAATCTATTCTGAAATAAGTCCTATTGTGGTCAATGGGGCTTACTCTCAGGAAAGTGTGGGTAGGATTGCAGCCTGTGAGCCTATTCCTTTGCATGTCTACTCTGAAGTAAGTTCCATAGTAGTCAGTGGGGCTTACTCTCAGGAAAGTGTGGGTAGAATTGCAGCCGTGAGCTCAAGCCTATGTATGTCTACTCAGAATTAAGTCCCATAGTGGTCAATGGAGCTTACTCTGTAATCTGCCTGCAATAACACCCCCCCCCCCAAAAGAATCAGTGAGATTTCCAGCCCTCCCCAGTGCCCAGTTTAAAGTTCTTCTATTTCAGGCATATCAAGATAAAGACCCACCTGGCTTTACAAGTGCAAAATAGAAAACATGCTCCTTACCAGTTCAAGTCTCTTTTTTTTGTTCTTTTTAGTGGGGGGGGGGGGGAGGGAGGCTGCCTTCTGGAACATTTGTTGCATTCCAGCTCCATCAGATCGGGACCATTCTGGAGTCCTCAATTCCCCTTTGCCTGCATTCAGCATTCACCACAGCATTCATTCAGCATTCATTCAGCTGACCACCAGCCAAGGCCCATCTGCCTACTCACGAGTAAACACAACCATGTGGCTAAGTTTGCTTTCCATAGGGCTCAATAGACTCGCAGCTGAGAGGGGGGACCTCTTTCTCAGGTGTTTTTGAGGGCTGCATTCATTGGATCAGGACCATTCTGTCATCCTTGGAGTCCTCTCTGCCTGCTCTTTCCAACAGACTAAGGCAAGTTCGCCTACTTGCAAGTAAACAAAGCCAGGTGGCTTCATTTCAGGCTCAATAGACTCGCAGCTGGGAGGGATGGGACCTCCTTCTCAGGTGTTTTTTTGGGGCTGCATTCATTGGATCAGGACTATTCTGGTGTCGTTGGATTCCTCTCAGCCTGCCCTTTCCGAAGGACTATGGCAAGTATGCCTACTCATGAGTAAACAAGCGATACAGCTCACTTTCACTTTCCATAGGGATCCATTCATTTTTTCTTTCTGGTTTTTTGGCCAAAACTTTTGAAGGAAAGGAGCTATTTCAATTCTGATTTTTGCATTGCATTCCATTGGGAATTCTGCATCCAACAGTGTATGGCATGACACCGTAGTGCCGAAAGGCGTGATTTTAGTGTGTCTTCCCCCCAGGTCGCGTCACCCCCCCGGCATGTCACCCGGAACAGCCCGCACCCCCCGCACCCACCTAGCAACACCACTGCACAGTTCCTAAAACTGTCTAAAGTAGAATCTGGGTGGGCACTACATGTAGATGTACCAGAGGAGGAAGATGTTACCAGACTCTGAACGCAGGAATCATAGCTCAGACAGTTCAGGTGAGAAGTCTGAATCATTCCACCCACCAATGAACCTAGTCTCCAAACAAGTCCTCATTAGTAAAGGAAAAAACTACCATTCAGTAGCACCACAGAACGCAGATCTGAGCCAGAAACTCAGAACCTCCCCACATTTAATGTCCTTTTCACTTCACTTGGGGCTGGGGCTCTGGCATTCCTAAGGCCCTGCTTGGGGATAAGAGATTTAAGCTTAAACTTGTTTGAATGGCATACTGCTTTCCCTTAGAGTTCTCCCAGGTCCTGAAGGACCCCATTCTAAGCAGCTGCCTATACATTGGCTCTCAGCTTTCTATGCTACTTGCCCTCTACAACTAATCACCTGATGCAGACTGGGTCCATTGGAGGCAGACACACAGAGCTGCCGAATAATTTGCGCCAGCAGCTCCCATGCGCACAGCAGTGGTGCGCCATTTACAGCAGTGCTTTTATGATGACAGGATGCAAGTTCTGCTGTCATAACCACCCCATAGGATAGGGCAATTTCACAACAGACTCCATTTCCTTATTATATTTAGACCATTTTGTGAAGTCTATGCAGAAGCCTCCTATGGGTGCTCACTTACTTTCACAGGATTGCTCCTATTCCTTCTGTTTCTATTTCTTCTATTTGGACCATAAAACTTTGGTTATATTTATTCTGATCATGGGGAGAAGTGATTTGTGAGAAAGATTATTTTGTTTTTGCCAAACAGCATCATTTTGTAGCTCACAGTTTGTAGCGACAGATAGGTCTGGGCATGAAAAAAAGCAAGCCTGATCTTGCTACCTGTGACAGAAAACAACTTTGTTGTCATTTCTTATCCCTCCATATCTTTTTCTCCTCACCTAGCTCCTTATCAAATCATAGCAAATGTACAGTGCAAGCTAATACATGTTTACTCAGAAGTAAGTCTCACTGTGTTCAGTGGAGGTTACCATCAGACAAATGTGTAGATAGTTACAGCCATACACCCCAATCCTATCCTTTTTCTCTCTCTCACCTCCCCCCCCAGTGGTGCAGCTGTACCAAAAATGGCACCCTGTGTCCAGCAGGAGTGTGGATCGGTAGGCTTCACAGGGCCAAATCCTATCCAATTTTCCAGTGCTGGTGCAGCTGTGCCAATGAGGTACGCACTGCATCCTGTGGTGAGGAGGCGGTCACAGAGGCCTCCTCAAGATATGGAAACATTTGTTCCCTTCCCTCAGGCTTGCATTGTAGCTATGGTGCTGGAAAGTTGGATAGGATTGGGCCCACAGAGATTTAAATCCCCTTACCTCCATGTAAGCCTCCTGCTCAATAATGGGTCTCCTCCGACCTGCCCGAGCGTTTTTGCTAGCACAGGTCCAGGGAGAGAAAGGGGGTGAGGGGATGGGATCCAGCCTATGCCATAGCATCAAATTCCCCCCTCCCACAGCCTCCCTGCCACAATATGCCCCCTTCTCACCAAGTTCCCCCCCCCCCACTGCTGTTCCACACATCCCCCACCCCTCCCACTTTCCCAACCATCTTACATGCCTTGGCAGGCCTTTGCAGGTCCAGTGACATGCACAGAAAGGCTCCAGCCTCCAAGTGGCAGAGCACTACTCAGCAAAGTTGCTGGAAAGTGTTTTTCCGGCTGCGTTTCTGCTTTCAGCCTTTTAAGATTGGACTGAAAGTGATGTAAGTCACAGAGTTGCCAGCCAGTTTCACCTAAAGTGAAATTTCAAGGCAGAATGAGACATTCCTCATTCCACAGGATAATCTGTCCAAGGAGTTTTGAGGGAAGCTTAAAAAGCAAGACCCATAATACCACTCTGGAGGGGATCAGGAATGTATACTTACATAGTAGAGCTGGGCTCCAGCTTACATCAGATTGTCTCAAAAAAATCAGAAGAAAAAAAATCAGAAAATAGCTTGAATTATTGATTTCTGAAACAAATCAGATTCTTTTTCTCGCCTTATATGCACCAGCAATTCTGTGCAGGAAAAAGTGTGTTGACGAAAGTATTTATGTACTTCAGTACAACTGTTTGCAGAGTCTCTCTGTTGTGTGGTTTTCATTGAACTGGCACAATCAATCTGATCCAACAATTTCATGTGTGAACAAGAGCCTCCTTCCAGTACACTGGCACTTCAATCCTACCTAAATCCCTGTGCAGTGAGCTGCGGTGACAGCGTGACTAGTGCTGTATCCTGCAAAGAATTTTTGGCTTCTGGAGGTCTCCACATGGTAAGGGAACATTTGTTCCCTTTCCCCAGGGTAAGCTCCAGCAGCTGCTATGGGTCAACTCAGACCTGTGCCAGCTCAATCACTGGCGCAAGTCCACATTGGCCTGGGAAGGCAGATCAGTCCTAGGAAGGGGGTCAGGATTTGGCATGCACCACCATTGATCTCACCCTACCAGGCCTGACCGACCCTCCTTACCCCCATCACTGCTCCTTTTGCCCACCCCTCCCTGTTCATTTCCCACCTCCCTCTAACCTCTTGCCCAGGCTTACCTGCTCCAATGGGTCTTCGTGGTTGATCAATCTGTAGGAGGTCACTCTAGCCTCCCTGCCAGAAGGCCAACAGCGTATGCCAGTAGAGGCTGCTTTGTGACTGCCATAAAGCAGTCTCTGTCGATATAACATTAGATATGCTGGCAGGGGGAGAGAAACAGGATTGGGCTGTGAAGAAAAGTAGTCACTATGTGCATCTGAATTAGCTCAAAGGCCTTTTCCAACATCTACTTCTTGAGTATTTGTGGTGGGGGGGGGACTTTTCTGGACCTTCCTAGTATTGCCTACCTACTTTTGTGCCACCTTCCTAAACCTTCTGTGCTATACCCTGTCAGTTCTCTTTGTCTGTTCTTCTTCTGTCCATCTATAAATCCTTTGGACAGGCACCGCATTACTTCTACTTTCTGTATACCAGGGATAATGCATTGTTAGCACTAAATGAAATAATAGAGATGCTAGGAAAGCAAAACTTAGGGAGCTGCTTTGCTGGATCCCAGTGACACCATTTGACACAGTAGATTAGTGTGTATGACAGAAAGAGGGCAGCCCTTTTCTTTGTGGAAAAATTGATTGCTTCCTCATTAGACTTCATTATATGTAAAGGCAGAAGAAGAATCCCATTATACTAAGTTCCTATAAACACAAAGATATTGTGATGGAACAGCTTGGCTGTAGTTTAAAAAGCTAATGAACCTGAGACTTTTAGAAAGCATAAGCCAGGGGGGTCAAACATGAGGTCCAGGGGCCGGATGTGGCCCACGGAATCTCATTATCCAGCCCTTGGGGTCTCCCAGCACCACCATCAGCTGCTCTCAGCTGCTGAGATGTGCCAAGGTGTCACTGCTGAGAGAACAACCCACACAGTAACTGGACTCTCCCATATCTTGAAAATATGATCAAGATTTGCATATCTTCTATTCTGTCATTTGCAGCCGAGTTCGGTCATTGGCAGCTGAGAAAAAGTGTTAATTTCTGGTCATAACCTGCTTAATGATATCACTTCCTTCTTAATGACATCACATCTGGCCCTCAGCAGGCATCATGAATGCTATTGGGCCCTCTGTATGAAATGAGTTTGACACCCCTGTCATAGGCTGTTAAAGTAAACTCTGCACTGCAAGAGATAAAGAGCAGTAATTACCAATAGGATTTCCCCTTTAAAGTTATTGCCCCCCCCCCCACAAGGGTGTAATAGGATATATTTCTACACTTGAGGAAGGATGTTCTTTTTGAATTCTGGAAAGAGAATGGTTAAAGTACATACTGTGAAGGAAAGGGATGGAGAGCAAAATGGGAGCAGTTTCTTCTGGTTCACAATGGCGCCACTTCTTTGTTCTTATTGATTTAATTGGGGTTTACTGGTCTTTTGGTAATTTTCACTGCCACCACCCAAGACTACAAAGCCCGGGTAGAACAAGGCCACCTTGGGACATGCCCTCTCCAAGGTTAACAGAAAGGCCCTAAATCTGAAAGGTTCTCTCTGTAAGATGCAAACAGTAATAGCACATGATGGGCTGAGGGGCATAAGTCAGGAAGAGGATTTCCCCAGAGAAGGTGGGCTGACCCAGGAGAGTAGCATTTAGTGGTTAGCATGCACACATCTCTTCCTGCTTACTACAGGACGCACTAGACTTTTACAGACACTATTTAGGTTTATGTATTGTGTAGTTATTTTGAATGCTTACAGTATGAGGAGTATGTTTTAATTTCTTATGGCATATATGTGGTGTTTATATTTATGCCTATACTGATATTCTGTCCTGAATATTATTAGCTGATATTACGATCTGTCCCACCATTTCTACATCTTGTATTTTTTACTTCACAACAGCGACATTTTGTTTTTTAGCATGAGCATGACAAACATGTAATTGCAAATCTGGGTCTACTCATTTGGGAGCTATGATTGGCTGCAGCTCCCTGTTGAGTGCACATTCCATGGCAAACCTGGGATTGCCTATGCAGAATGTGTGAAATAGCTTTGAGTATAAATGAGAGATACCTGTGTATGTTAATGATGCTCACCACATTTATGTGCTTTGGGGCACAAATGAAAAAAAATCTCACTACTAATAGTTGAAATTGATTCATGAAGTGTTAATTATATGTGCCAAACTCAAATGCTAGGTGCATTAAAACATTTTAAAATATTCCATGCCACAGCTGTCCCTTGAGGGGTGTTACTGTTTTTCTGTGTGTGTGTATTAAATGTTTTCTTTGTATAATTGTTCCCAGGAGAATGAACTGAAAAGAACGATGCATGCATTTGCATGTATTAATGTAATAATAAACCTCCCAAGAAGAAAATTTCCCTTCATCCAGGTGGAAACCAATCACTTTAAATCAAAGCATAATGGATATCAAAGAGTATTTTCCGTTTCTGGAAAAAGTTGTGGGGAAACAGTGCCCAGGATGCTGACAGTAATTAGAAAGTACAAATAGCAGTTTAAAAATTAGTCCTCCCAGGTCATTTTTCCTGCAGCTCAGAGTACCCAGTCATTTAGGGAGTAGGTATTGCTTGCTATTTAAGACAAATGAATAGCTGCATATATTTTTTTAATGTAAGAATGAGAGGATTTCTCTCATTCTGTTCCTGCTTACCTACCCAGCACATCCCTTTTTTGGACTTCTTGCTTAACTAAGAGAATTTCTAACATGAATTTGGGAATTGGAGCATGTACAGTTCACCACGGCTTTCTGTTTCTGCTGTTCATTTGCATCTTGTTTCTGTGCACCTGATGGGCATGTGTGCATTGCTAAAACCTGCCAAAAAAGCAAACATGGACATGATTGTGTATCTGTGATTGGATCACGACTCCTCTGTGGTGTTTTACTAAGACGGATGTCTGTTGGCTTCTCTGCACCAATAAAACATCAGTTTACCACCCAGGAGGCAAAAGGGTTATTGAGAAAGTCAAGCCACTTGAATGAAGTGAGTGGCAGCACTAGACAAACATTGGGAGGGGCACAGCAGGGGCAATGTGCAGTGGGGGGGGCAGGTGCAAGGCTGCAGGTTTTCCAAATGCAGTCTATTACCTTTCCCTCTTTTCAATCTACTGGTGGCTCCCTCATGCCAGCAATGTGGCTCAGGTGAAGACAGACTTGTAGGATATTATCTATTAACTTGTACTCCACTTCTTTAGAGAACCCTGGCTTGCTTGGGGGGGCAGGGGAAGTGGTTCTCTCACCTGGGCTTTGATTAGGTTCACACCTCCTTAATTTCACCAATATGGTCAGATGGTGTACCCACGGACCATTTCTGTCCCCACCCCTACCAGGTTCACTTTACAAGACTGTACCTTGGTTGCAGTCAACACATGAAGGTATCATCAGCTAGAGATATCATGAGCTAGACTGGATCAGTATGTTTTAGACAATATCTAAGGGAAATTGCAAAGTGTTAGAAACTGCTCTGCGTGTATCACCCCATAGCCCAGCCTACAGAAAGGCTTAGGAGAGATCATGATTCTTCATTTCATTTCCCCTCACCAACAATATCGCAAGGTACACCATGCTCCTTTCTGTTGGAACCGAAGCTGATGGGGATTTTTCCCAAAAGGACAAAATGATTTATTGCCTGAGGCCTAGTTGGTAATAAAACCCTAGTCTCCCAAGTACAACACTATCTGTTGAACTGCCCTGGCTGAGATATGCAAGTGGCTATGCTTGAAAATGTTGTTCTTTTGGGAGAGGGGGGAGAAAAGAGAAAATCCTAAAGGGTTTGGTCTCCTTAATAGAAAACTCTTTCCGTTCCTATTTCTGAGATATAGTGATGGCAAATGATACTGCTACTGTCTTCTCAAATCCTCACACCACATTATTTATTATCTAGCCTAAAATAGGAACAGAATTTCTTATTAAATGGGCCCTGATAATATACATAGCAGCAATAGATAAATCCCCAAGTCTTGTGCAATATGCCAGGGAAGGTGTCTGGAATGCTAAGGAGTCGTCGGAGCTACACAAGGCTGCCGTTTTGTCCTCCTGTCTCCCCCCACCGCTTCAGATCTAATTTGAAAAACTTCAGCAAGCCAGCTTGCTTGGAGGAGAAATTGTGCTAAGCACAGACTCATTTATTTTCTGCTGATGAATACAGCCATGTGAACAATTGATAAAGTTGTCGTTTTCTGCAGAGGGAACCAACTGGCGAGGCAGAGTTATGAGCTTAAACTTCAAACTTCATAATTACCCGATTTGTTAATGCAATTACGGGTTTGTTTGCAGCTCTCGTGGCTGCCAGTCAGCTGCAGCATTCAGCTACATTTAAAGATATTTTATTGTCTTGTTTAGGGTGACTGGCAAGGCTGAGAGCACTGCCAAGTGAGAAAAAAAAAGAAGAGATTTCACATGGTATTTGCCTGAAAATTGCTGTGTGGCTGGCAATCTCCATTTCTGGCTTAGACCCAAACCCTTTTAAACTAGATAGTGTTATGATTATGCAGCTTGGAAATTTCATGAGCAAATTACAGAGTATTGAGGGACCTTTTGATCCTGTTTTAACACTAGGCGGAATAAGGACATGGAGGAACCACAAATGTTGGTTTCCTTCCTTTTGGGCTACTTGCAAAAATGAGCTTTGTGCTACCCCTGGCCTGTTTGAAAAACAAAAAAACAGTCTTTCCTGAAAAAGGTCACTACATTTTTGTTTACAACCTTGATTACGAAAAAGGTTGACATTGGGGAGTACCTAGGAACACGTGTGGAGCTTCTTTTCTTCCAAAGAGGAAAAGATTTCGGCATATGATCTGAAATACTAATTAATGTGTGTCTTTCCTTTCCTTTATGAACAGAATGTTGTTGCACCTGGCCAGATGGTCCCTGTCAGGTGCCCTCCCCCGCATTCATTCCAGACTTCATCAATCTTGTTACTTGTGAGATTTGTACATGTGAACAATAATACTATACTACTGTGTTTATAATATTCTGGAAAAACCCAGTATGAAAAAGGGGGGTGGTGGTTCATGCATACATACTTGATAAAACTCAAGCTTCCTTATTTGTAACCATCTTCTGGAAACAAAGGAATAATATTTTACAGTTCAGAGGCCAAAAGCTTCACTCAGCTAGCATCACATGCTAAAGAGCAAGAGGGAAAATAACTGCTGGTTCCAAGATCAGACTCCCAAATTCATAGACTGGGGAAGGGACCAAACCATTACTAAAAACAAACAAACAAAACCCACAAAACAGGCAGGAAAGACAGCTGCCTGGAATATCTGATAGTGTTATCAAGCTCTGGCACATACAGCTCCCACCCTGCCCAGAACCTCATGACAAACAAGCCGGTGCGCTTCAGCCTCTAGTTTTTCTAAACCCATATCCTCATTCCATTCACTGATAGACCAGAAAAAAGGGGCTTCATGAGAAACATGAGAAAGGGACTCCTGCTCCCCCCCCCATGGTCACAAACAACATGATGCACGGCAAGGGAAGCAATATCCTTAATCATTATCACCTAGAACAGTGGGTCAGTCATGAACGGGTCACGAATCAATTCCAGGTGGGTCTCCATTCATTTCAATATCTTATTTTTAACATATCAGACTCAATGCTACCATATTATATGACTGCATTTGGAGAAATGTTACAGATCTGTACGTTTAACAGGCTACTCTGTAAAAGCTTTTAACAACCATAGTAAATAGTACTTACTTCTGGGTAAGTGTGGCTACGATTGCAGCCTAGGATTGTTAAAAAATTTTCCCTGCTTGATGATGTCACTTCTGGTCATGACATCACTTCCAGTGGATCCTGACAGATTCTCATTCTAAAAAGTGGGTCCTGGTGCTAAATGTTTTAGAACCACTGACCTAGAAGAGTAATGAGCAAGGACTGCCAACCAACCAGAAAGAGAACCACCTGTTCAAGTTTTTTGCTTTCAGGCCAGGTGACAGAAAAGAATAGGGCAAGGCTATTCCCTTCCATTTAGCTGTGTGTTGTTGTTTTACAAAGCAGTACCTCTTGGGAGATTAGATTGCTTTTGCATTGGACTCGTGCTGCCCCACACTGCTGGAGTCCATTCCTCAACCAGTCAAAGCCTAGACATGCAGGCTGCACTCCCAGGCACCAGATTTAGTCTTTTATTTTTTAAAAAACAAAAGCTGACATCGCATTGCTATGAAGAACTGGATCTCTGCCTGTTCCATATTATACTGCATATTCTCTTTTAAATTGACTTTGTGCTTCCTGATCAAGCACACCATAAAGAAAAGCACAGGGATATAATTTGCATAAGAGAGATGTCACAGTTCACTAATCCACTGTTTGGTTCATCAGGAAAAGTGCTTTCAAGTTCTAAGAAATGCAGATGGTTGATATTACGTACAAATATGAAAACATACATATCTGTACAGAACAAAACGCTCAAACTCATGTACTCCAGGAATGACAGTCCTAAGCATGTGCAGAGCACCCTTTCCTTCATATCTGTATCTAAACTTGAGATTTAGGAGCAGATCTTTTATAACAGAAGGCACTGTTTCCAAATCCAACACTGTAGGCTTTTTTTTTCTCCCCTGTTTTTCAAAATTAACCCAGGGCTATTAGCACATTAGTAAGAAACAATAAGTGCAGGTTTATTGGTTTGGAGTGCTAAAATCTCAAAATGCTAGTAAAATGAGTGCCAAATGAGTCTCAAGTAATCATGTCAAAATGCACATGATTTGCAAAAGAGCAGAGTTCTTAATCATTCAAGGGGAACTGTGAATTTTCCAGATGTACTAGCTTTTCTAACTTGGTCAAGGGGGCGGGAGTGTGAGAACCTTAACGGCTTATTTTGGGCCAGGGCTTATCAAGGCTGAGCCCCAGAACCTCTTTTTAATTACCAATCTGGAACAGGGAAAGTAATGATTAGAAGAATGCCTTTTACCGTATAGAGAGAGTCTTTCTATCATACTGGCTACCCAACCAGCCACACCTTCAGACTCCTGATCAACAATCAAAAGAGAAGGATGTAAAATTTGGGGAAAATATAGGTATACAGTACCATGTTCGGTTGTATGTTGAATAAGGTGTCCATTTTGAACAAAAGAGTGGATTTGTAATCTTCTCTAGTACATGATGCGAGGTATTCTGTCTTTAGAATTTCTTTTAAAAGCTGCGGCCATCATCCAAGGCATACACCCTGCACACACTCAGAGACACCTAGTCATTTTTTAAAAATTTTGCTTCCTTCACATAGGTAATGCACTTTGCACATGCTCTGGAGAAGGGGAAATTTTTGCTCCCTTCCTCAGAATGGCAATCCATATATACCCAGGGACACTTATCCTGATATGCAAGGATGTCATGCTCAAGCAATCCCTATTTACCATGTATAGTCCCTATTTTTGGTACCTATCCCAGATAAAGCACTGTCCCTATTGCTCACATCTTAGTGGCAATGTGTGGCTACTCCTACAAGAGATATTGCCAGAATAATAGGGCCCAATTCTATCCAACTTCCCAGCACTGATGCAGCCATGCCAAAAGAGCATGCGCTGAATGCTGCAGTGGACAGGGCAGTCACAGAGGCCTCCTCAAAGTAAGGGAATGTAAGGGAATGTTTGTTTCTTTATCTCAGAGCTGCATTGCAGCTGCATCAGCTCAGGAAAGTTGGATAGGGACTGGGCCCTAAAAGTTGCCAGCCCTGAGGATTGATCTGGAGTCTCTAAGAATCAGCAGTCCTGGAGATAAACAGGGCTTCCTTAGCTTTATGATGACTCTATAACACAGGTGCAGGAGGGATGCAGAAATAGCTTTGCTTAGATATGGCTCTGCCCCTATTTTGCCTGTTTTGCTTTTGAAGACATTATGAATGCCCCCCAAGGGCACTATTGTACACTAGGTTTCTTAACACTTCTGTTCCTCCACAGCAGGGGTGTCCCAAGTTTTTTTGCAGGAGGGCAAAAATTTGAATAAATTTTCATAAGTTTTCATAAATGAATATATTAAAGATGAACTTACATGAATGAATGAAGGTCTTGCAATAGCTCAAGGCCTATAAAAGGCCTTGCACAAAGCAAGGCTGGCCTTTCCTTTGCTGCCGCTACCGCATCACAGGCATGAAACAACAAGCAGTGGAGGGAGCCCTCATCCCCCAGCTCACACGAGAGGTCAAACAGTCACCCTCACGCTGAGAGCAGTTGCATCAGGCCAGTGTGGGCTCCAACAAATCTCTGGAGGGATTGGTGACTAGAAGCTCCCTGAGGGCCACATTGAGAGGCCTTGAGAGCCACAAGTGGCCCCAGGGCTGGGGTTTGGGCACCTCTGCTCCACAGAATCCCTAGAACAATATCTGAATGGGAGACAGGGATACATCCTACTTTAGGTCAGTGGTTTCCAAACTTTTTAGCACTGGGGCCCACTTTTTTAAACAACGCTCTATTAAGACACAACAAGGTTTACCAGACTTTTAAAAAAGGAAAACTGGGAAAAAAATTATATTGCATTTATTTATTTCTAAGTAATAATAACTAGAAAAAAGATCCTCATATATTTATCTCCCCATATTTGCACATGCCTGTAAACCACAGGAGCCCCATTCCTTGCAGGGCAATTAGCAGTAATCTTGCAAACTGCAGGAGCTGAGCTCTTGGCAGGATAATTAAAAAACTACAGTATCTGATTTTTGAATAGCCTTGGGGCTTGAGGCAGTTATTGTTCCATCTTCCTTAGGCAACCAATCAAGAATGGGTCCCAAGCCACAGTTTGGGATGCACTACTCTAGGGGGTACATACACCTGAAAGTACAGTATATGCATGTAAACAGAATTCTAGTATGCTCTTTGCTGTCCCGTCCCCCCTCAAAAATGACATAAATGTTGCTGGTGCATTTTGCTTATAGCTAGAGGTGTTTGTTTCTAGTAACATGGATTACAATCTAAGGCAGTGTTTCTCAACCAATGGGACTCATACCACCAGTGGTACTTGAGGTGGTGTCCAGTGGTACTTGTGGGACCCCCTCTGACCCCCCCCCCCCACCTGGCAGAGAGATCAGCCACCTGTGAAGAAACCCAGACCACACTCCTTAACAGCTGTGTAATCTCTTTATTGCTTTCAGGGTGATCAAGTAGCCATAAACCCTTATGGTCACTTGGTACCCACAGGTCTATCCAAGACCAGTTGCCAAATAGCTCTTAAACTGCAGAGCTTCCAATCCTAGTAGCCAAGTCAAATTTGGGGAACCCTCCCCTGAGTTATATCCCAGCCCTCCAGGCTACCCCCAGACACACTAGATTGCCTCCCACAACCAGTCCCTGTGGTTTCTCCAATCCCAATAATCCAGTCAGTTGTAATAAGTAGGATTTATTGAATAAATGTTTAAAGCATAGTTATACAGACAGCACTGCATCAGTCAAAAGTTTAGGAATGTAGAGAAGAGCACACCAATACAACACAACACCCAGCCTAATAAAACAATAACAACTAACTCCTAACTCTAACTCACCAAAGTCTTAGCTTTCCAAAGTCCACTCTGACCCATCTTGCTGCAGACAAGCTGGGTTGCTCTTGCCAGAGTGATCAAGGGTCTCAGGCCACCTCAGCCAGAGACAAAATTAGAACAAAAAAAATTCTTCTCCCTTACCTTTATAGGTCTCCTGACCCACCCACCAATCAGAACTCGGTTCCAGCCAAACATTCTAGGGGTGGAACTGCCACAAGCCTTCTTACTCATGGTAGAATCCCCCCTCCCAACCTGAGAGGTTCACAGCTGAACCCTGTTGTTAATCAAGTTGGCCTTGAAGCCCTCTTGGTAGGATATCAGAGGGCCCTGTGAAGCGGCCTCCTCCACAGTTCTCCCAAGCCTGGTATGCACTAATTGGAAGTTGGTTACAGCTGGGGCCTGCATTTGGGCCTACAAGCAGACACTTTCCTTGTTCAGATGTTACCTAAAAAGCAACTTCCTGGGTTCCTTCCTAGCAAGAACTGCCTGATGATTCTGCCTGAGGCCTCTGCTTCAGTTGGCCTCATGGATGGGCCGGCCCTGTGTAGCAGACAGCTCTGAACCTGCAGCTGTTTCATTGTTCGTACACAGCAGAAGGAAGTGCAGCCTTCTGTGTATCGTAACCTGTTTAAGGCCCTGTGGAGATGACGTTTTGAATTGCGCCTCATCATCCCGCCTCTAAGCAGTTTTGCTCCATTAAATTCTCCCTTTTTTTGTCACACCACCCAATGCAACAAGAAGCAGTAGGAGGCCCAGTTTGAGGAGTAGACCTCCATGGCGCACCTTTCACACACTTGAAAAAGCCCTCCTGACTGCTCTTAGCCTCTTACTAGTGTTTGTTGTGTAGCATCTGGCCTCCCAATTTGGAAGTAACTGGTGATGACATTATCACCAGTTGCATCCTGTGGTGCTTCCAGTAAGAGGATAATGTGAAGTGGTACAGTGGGGGGACAAAGATTGAGAAACGCTGGTCTGAGGGCCGAATTCTCACCAACTTTCCAGCACGGATGTGGCCACCATTCAGCCCCCAGATAAGGGAACAGATGTTCCTTTACCTTGAGGAGGCCTTCCTGACTGCTTCCCCACTGGCACGGCTACATCAGTGCTGGAAAGTTGGATAGGATTGAGCCCTAAGTCCTAAGACACAATGGGCTTATGTCTGAGTAAAATACATAACAGTTTCCAAACACCTCTGCTTATAGCTATTCAACAAAAACTCCAGGGAGATCTGTTGTAAGATTAGGTTCAATGTTAAAAGGGAGGTCCATTTACACACACACACAACTCTTAGGGTGCAATTCTGCACACGCTTACCTGGGAGTAAGTCCCACTGAACACAGCAGGACTTCCCTCCCAGTAAATCTGCACACAGTTGGGTTAGTTGTTGGCATCCTTCAGTCTCGGAAGACTATGGTGTCGCGCTCTGAATGGTGGTTCTGCAACAGAGTGTCCTCTCCAGTGCGCGAAGCCTGGGTAAAGTAGATATGGAGGAGAGACTGTTTCCCATGCAGCAAATCCCCCCTCTCCACATTGCTGAAACGGTCCAATGGAAAGGCAGAGGCCAATACGGTTGGTTCCAGCGGCGTCACAGGAGTTGCCAGAACGTGACTGTGTTCAGCCATGAACTGCCTCAGGGACTCCGGCTCCGGATTTTGCCTCCAGGTTGACTCCTGAAGCCTTTTCCATAACTGGATGTAGCCACAAGGCAGTGGAGATTTGGGGTCAGAGTTTTCCTTCTCTCAGATGAGCTGCCTTCCCAGGCTGATGAGTCCCATCGACCCGGTGGCTAGCACATTCAGTTGGGTAGCACATTCAGTAAGAGCTTATTTTAGAAATTAACAGCCCAATCCTATGCCTGTCTACTCAGAAGTAAGGCCCATTGTAGTCAATAGGGCTTACTCCCAGATAAGCGGATGGGACTTCAGCCTTAGAGCCCATCCTATGCCTGTCAACTCTGAAGTAAGGCCCATTGGAGTCAATGGGGCTGCCAGGCTCCAATCCTGTACATTCTTTCCTGGGAGTAAGTGTCATTGGACACAATGGGGCTTACTTCTGAGTAGATAGGGTGGCAGGCTAAGGCTGCAACCCTATCTATGATTTCCTGGGAGTAAGAGTCATTGGACACAACAGGGCTTACTTCTGAGTAGGCATGCATTGGCTTGGGCTCCATGTGACACAGCGCCCCCTATCCGCACACTCCAAGTGGAAGCCGCCCAAAATGGCGGCGGCCAGCGGGCGCTCTGCTGCCCTCACACAAGATGGCGGCGACACAGCCCGCTTGCCCACACTTGGGCGCGTCACGTGAACGGAGCGCAGCCAACGAGAAGGCGGAAGCACGTGACCGCCTCCTGCCCAGAGCGGTCCGCATGAGGTCGTTCTGCTACGCAACAAACGCGAGGTCGAGCGAGAAGGGGAGAGGTGAGTCGGGGGGAGAGGAGGAGGGGGCGTCCCGCGCAGCAGCTCTGCTGCCCCCGCCCCTCTGTGGAAGGGGTTCTGAGGGTCGGGAGATGTAGCTGGAGGATGCAGCGGCTCTGCTGCCCTTCGCTGCTCGCCCCTGTGTCCAGATCAGGTACTGTGAGCCCAGTCCTGGGTGTCTGCTCAGGAGTAAGTCGCATTGCAGTCAGTGGGGCTTACTCCCACGTAAGTGGGTGGGACTGCAGCCTTGGAGCCTATCCTATGCCTGTCTACTCAGAAGTAAAGCCCATTATAGTCAATGGGACTTACTCCAAGGAAAGTGTGGCTAGGACTGCAGCCTTGGAGCCCATCCTATGCCTATCTACTCAGAAGTAAAGCCCATTATAGTCAATGGGACTTACTCCCAGGACATTGTCCATAGAATTGCAGCCTTGCAGCTCAGTCCTATGCTTGCCTACTCAGAAGTAAGTCCCATTATAGTCATTTGGGCTTACTCCCTGGTAAGTATGAATAGGATTGCAGCCTGTATCAGCTGGTTGGCCCCAGATCTGGGGAGGGGTGTGGGAGCCATAGATGTTAAGTCTTTTGCATAATTCAAAAATGGCTCTCATATCAGGTGTACAACTTTTAAAAGGGGTGGGTGGGAAGTTGAATGGGTGAAGTGGCACCTACCAAAATGCAGCCCTGAGTTTTAGGACCCCATGAATCTTGCTTTGTTTGGGATGACCTGCTGTTAAACTAACAAGTTTGGTCAGAAATCTGTGCGGAGATGGTATTCCTCATCTGTGTGACACAGCCCTTTCAACAGGAACAAGCATTTATCATATATATGTGGTGGTCAAAGAAACGGAGAGGTTCACCTCTGGATAGAAAACAGAAGTGAAATTTTAAAAGGCTGTGCCTGTCAGCCTCTGAGATCAGCACTGCAACATTGCAGTGGTCTGGGTGCTGAAAAACTGCATCAATCTATATTAAACTTCATATAATTGATTCTTTCCAGGGTTTAAAAAAAAACCTGATTCCTGCCTGCATGGCGTACACCCCCCTTTTCCACTGTGACATCATGTGACTTTGACTCAGCATTTACTTGTTGGTTGTTTAAGAAGTGATACTTCATGGTGGGCCTCACGCCAGGAATCATGGTTCTTTTTGTGTCGCTTCACTGGTAACTGCTTCCAAGAGGAAACTGTTTTTAAGCTTTTAAGGCTTTGAACAAGCTCAAAGTAAGATCATTAAAAAAGCAATTTCTGTTATAGATTTCTTGGCCATGTTCTTGTAAATTATATTTTAGAAGAATTTAGAATTATCTTTTCCCCTCTATCCCAGTGTTGTGTACAAACCCATGGAAAATATTTAATAGCTGCTAGCAGCATAGGAGCAAAGGAATTGTTTTCTGTAGCAAATAGTGTATAAATTGCTACTGCTGTTCCCTGTCACTCAGAGCAGCATTAAATAGAATGAATTATCCTTTTTCTTCAGCAGTTCTATGGCAGTTATTTCCTAGATCCCTTTCTCTGTGGGATTTCTTTTACCTAAGTAGTGCTGTTAAAATCCCATGTAATGGAATTCATGGTGTCATTTCCCATTTATTTTTCCTTTCCCCACATCCTCACCGCAGGTTTTAGCTGTTCTTATAGCATTTTCTTTGGCAGGGAAAAAAACCTGCTGTCAGGTATACAAATTTGTGGCTGACTTTCTGTTTAATACTGAATTTGCCTTCTGAATCTCTGCTTGTGACTTTTAGCTGTTTCCCCAGATGTGGTATATTTTGTGTTTTTGTAACTATATATCAAATGTTCAGTAAGTGTCATGTAACAAAGGCAGGTTAAAGTGGGCAGAGCCATTACTGACACATTTCTCCAGACATTACTGCTTTTATTCTGCTGTAATGAAATTACAGCACTTAAACTGCTTACCAAGTTACTGCCTGTTTCATCAAGAACGACACCAAAGGCGCATCCGCATAGTGCTTTTGAAGAGGATCAGAACTGTGTCTGAGGCTCCGGCATGGGGCTTACACTTTATTGCCCCCTCTTCTGTTCTTGGCATACCACATCACAGATGGAGATCAGCCATAGAGTACATGATCAATGTTTTAGTTTCAAAGAACTTGTTTGCATACTTTTGTTAACAAGGGCTTTGTTCCCAATGATTTAGCATAACAGCATGAAATATTCCTGTGTCAAGGTCCCAGCTGAGAGCATGATGTGACGTCTGTACCTTAGCCTGTCCGTCTGTTCCCTCCCCCCTATGTAGTTTCAAAAAGCACAAGAGAAAGAGAAGAGAATGAAGATTTTCCTGTGCTAGATTAATCTAGAAATAATGAAGCCCTTTCCTCCCCCTCCCACCATCTTCCATTCAGTGCAAATATCTTACTCTTCATTATAGTGAGTACACCATTGTTTCCCAAACGCTTTAGCACTGGGGCCCAGTTTTTAAAATGACACTCTTATCGGGACCCACTTAGCTTTACGAGACTAAAAATACTTTTCCAGCTGCTCGAGCCTCTGTTTTTATCCTTTTTATGGGGGGGGGGGCTGCCTTCTGGAGCATTTGTTGAGCTCCATGTTTATCAAATTGGGACTATTCTGCCGGCCTGACATTCTCCTTCAACTGGCCTTTGATAAGAGTGGAGGTACGGTTACCTACTCATGAGTAAACACACAAGTTCGGTTCAGTTTCACTTTCCGTAGGGCTCAGTACATTTTCCTTTTCAGCTTGGAGAGGGGGGGCTTTCCTTTTCTAGAGTTTTTTGGGGCCTCTGTTCATTGAATTGGGACCATTCTGGTGATGTTGGGGGTCCCCTCAGCATGCCCTATGAAATGGACCAAGGCAGACTTGCCTACTCTTGAATAAACAGGCGCACACTGCTCCATTTTTATTTCCGTAGGGCTCAATACATTTTGCTTGTCAGTTTTGCAACCCACCAAATATTGGGTCCTGACCCACAGTTGGGAACCAGTGCAATATACTATAGCTAAAATTTAGTTTGTGGCATTCTTCAGAGCATAGATTTTCAGTCTCTGAATCAGGGTGTGCATGTATGTGAATATGAGAAACACAAATTAATGTTGAAACTTTGGGAGTGAGCCGCTGCTGCGGAAAGGTGCAGTGTGATTGCAAATAGCAGTTGGAGGAAAGAGCTCTTTGGTTTTTGTCATTTGTTCTAATGTCTGAAGCAGCTAGCTCAATGTTACAGCAGTATTTTCCATGTAGAAGGTCCCAGGCTTATTTATTCAAATCCTTTGCATTGCCAGTTAAAAAGGTTACAGGGCTGACAGCTCTAGGTTAAGTGAATGCCTGGGAACCCCACATATACACCCTTTTCTTCATGAGAAAGAAAGATGGAATAGAAGTACAATAAAATTTCAGTATCCTTGCTATGGTATAACCATCTTGCTTTCATGTTACAGGCAAAACTTGCCATTAACTTGACTGTTGCAGCCATGTTGGCAGCAAGGATGGTATGCCTTCGGGCTGTCCCATATCAGACTCTACGCTCTTCGCTCACTCCAGGCTCCTCTGTTTTGAGGAATTCCACTCTGAAGGCAAATCAGTGGCGTCTGCAGCCTTATCAGGTAGGTGAATCAATCCTTCCTTTGAGACCATCTCCCTCCCCCCCCCCCCCCAGCAAAGTATATTTGTGCAAACCATTCACTGACAACATGAATTGCAATGGGATAAGCAAGCTCACATCTGCTTTTATAAATTTTAGGGGACCATAGTTCTGGCTTGTAATCTTTAAAAAACAAATATGCTAGTTTGAGCCTATGGGCTTGTAATTAAGTGTATTTTTGTCAGTCCACTTGCTAAGATGCAGCAAACAAGCTGTCTTATCAAACCCCAGTTTGGTTCTTTGCAGACAAGTTACTTAATTTTTTAAAAGTCAACAATCTGTATTCTCATCATTACAATTAAAATTATTTGGGTTTAATGACCGCAGTCTAGTCAAAACTTGAGCACCTAACATTTCGCCCACATCTTTGGTGGGCATTCTCAAAGGTTTTGAGAACACTCAGACTGACCCTATCAGTCAGGAGAAAGCCTGACTTACGTATATGTTGGTAACAAGCTGATTACTGATCTTGTATCTTCCATTAGTGCCTAAGTGCTTCCACTCACACCTGTCAATTCACTAATTGTTTGTGTATTCCTATGTAATTTAAGGTGATCTGACACTTCCTCCCGAGTAAAGCTCTTTCTTGTTTTGTTGAAACCTTGAATTCTGGCATTCAAGAGGACAGGGAGCCAAACATTACTAATACCTATTACTAATATTTTCTATTCTATTCATATTCTTGTGCTTTTGAATCTCGATCGCCTCCCTGTATATATGGGTGCGTATGATCAAACTTTATCTGATGGCCCATTTTAAACTATATACTCTTCTTGATTTCAATTGCTGCAGGGATATGCCTCCAAAGCCAGAATGGGTGTACGGCGGGGAAGAACTGGTCAAGAAATTAAGGAAGCAGTTTTTGAGCCAGCAATGGAGAAAGCCTTTAAAAGTATGTGTTGAATTTTTTCTTTCAGGCTTCTGCAGACTGGATGTAAAAGACACTACCACTGGATATAAAAAGCTCCAGGTTGAGCTCTGGCTTCCACTCTGCAGTTCGCTTTCTATTTGTTACCTTTGGCAATTGGTGCTATTGCTGGGGAAGAGGAGGATTCGAAGAGTTTCCTCCTGGACAGAGCCGGAGAGACTCCCAATGTGCCTAGCACTAAGCTCTTTTCTTTCTTTCTTAAATTTTTATTTTAATCTTTGAATCGTTCATACCAGTGGTGGGTGTGTTTAAATTTGGGGTCAGGTCCACTAACATGTAGAAAAAATACTGTCACTGACTCTGATCCCATGGGATACAGCAGTATATTAATTGTTGTTGAGTCTGTGTTGGTGGCCCCTTTGGAGGTAGAAGGGCAGGACAAAAAATTTCTTAAATTGGAAATGGAGCATAGCTCACAACCAGGGTGGATAAAAATTGACAGGCCTTTTCATTCATAGATTTCAACTACAGGTCCAGCCTGTATACACGGATTTTTTATACGCCGATTTGAGTCAACACAAATGGCCCCTGCAAATGAGAAGGAATGTGCTGATCCCTGGAGAAGGGGGAAAATGCATCCCTTTAAAATCAGTTTAAAAAACTGAACAGTCCTTTAACAATAGCCTACTTAATGAGCGAGAGAGAGAGAGAGAGCGCGAGCGAGCGCACGGGCAGCTGACTGACAATCCATCAGTCCTTCTCTCTCCAGCGGACCCCTCCCTTCCCCCTGAGCACTTTGAATTGGTGAAGGGAGGGACTGAATGGAGCACTTGGAGGATGACTGATTGATGGATTGTCTTCTTAATGACCCTTATCTTAAATCACAAAGCTCATCAAGGCTGTTTTTAAATCACTGGAGCAAAGAAACTTTGTTTTTTAAATTGATTTGCTATACTGCAAATATAGTGTTGAGTGATATTATATTTGCTGAGTGAATATTCATTATATATAATATTTTTATTTTTTTTATATATATATATATATATATATATATATATATATATATATATATATATATATATATAAAATATTATATTTGCTGAGTGATATATAGTGCTGAGTGCTTAGAAAGGAACCCATGGGAATAATGAGGCTCAACCTGTATAAGTGTGTGTCTAAAAATAAACTGGTTTTGAAACAGAATCTAAGGGCACAATCCTAACCAGGTCTGCTCAGAAGTAACTCCTATTTAGTTCTTTGGGACTTACTCTCAGGAAAGTGTGGTTAGGATTGCAGCCTAAATTTGGTACAACTAACACAAATTGCTTGAAATAACTCAAATTTAATGCAGGGCCCTGATTGTAGCATTTTGTCATTAATTATATTCCTTTCATGCCTTCAAGATACTTTATAATGTAAGATGCTAAAATAAAAGATGTAAAGTCATAAAGTTAATAATTTTGGTTTAAAATGAAATCTGAACAATACAAAAAAATAACTGAAAAATTCAGCTCCAGCATGCTGCCTTTTTTTTGTAAAGAACATTGAGGAGAATACCTTCTCAGCCATTATATAGCACAAATTTTTAATGTATTTCTATTATAGCTTGCTACCATATGGCCAGGGTCTACTTGGCAAGTCATCCCCTAATCCGTCTGGGTGACCTCTGCTCCAGTTTTATGCCACTTGAACTATCTGATTTATCTCCAAATCAGTGCTCCTAATCATAAAGATTTGCCTCTGCCTACCAATCAACTGATTAGTATTGCACTTTTATTTTAGAAAGTGTCAAAGTGGATTAAAAACAAATTAAATCAGTGACTGAAATTGGACATCTTTCTTCATGATTTAAATTGCCTTAATTTAAAATCAAACTACTCTGTGTTCGTGTAATAACTTGTCATAAACATTCGTATGACTAAGCTGGAAGCAACAAGATGAAAAAGCAATCGGAACCTTCAGAAAATGTGTATTTTAAAAATTGTGTTAATAGTGAAAATGACTCCCTGTTATCCTTGGAGCTGCTGTTCCAGTAAAAAGATTTCAGTCTTCCCACAGATTTATCTGTTATCCTTTTTTCACTGATAGTGCAGTGTTAAGTCAGTGTTGTTATGAATTCCATTTACCATATTTTATCAAACCACTCTTAAATAGACTCATTTAATTGCTAAGCATAATTTTGCAGCTGTCAAAAGACAGGTCAGTAACTTCATTCCTTCTGCTAGTACCAAATTCTTAAGATATAACTATAGAAGTATAAGGAAAAGAATATCCTGTGTTGTGCTGAATTTTAATTAAGTTCTCTTTCTGTCAGTGGATATTCCCAGAAAATACCCCACTGGAAATTTATAAACTCATAACTTCCTTAAAATCAGCCAAAGCCCCCGGCCCAGATTTTATCATCAATGAAATTCTTCTTACTAATCCTGGTTGGTGGGCTGCTCCCTTGGCTTCTCTTTTTACCACGATTAATTCTACAGGTCTATTCCCAGATATCTGGCGTTGTTCATTTCTTCTTCCAATTTTTAAGAAAGGTGACCCCGCTTCTCCGTCAAATTATCGTCCTATAAGTCTTATATCTTGTATAGAGAAGCTTTATGCCAAATTCCTTCTTCAAAAGCTGTCATCCTGGGCCCGTTTGAAAAACCTTCCAGGAGTTGAACAATCAGGTTTTCGCCAGGGTGTTTCTACTCTGGATCATGCCTTTGCACTTTCTTTTTTAGCCCAGAAATATTCCATACATCATAAATCAAATCTATATGTAGCCTTTATCGACCTACAAGGTGCTTTTGATTCGATAAATAGAGCCCTTTTATGGAAAAAGTTATCCAACTGGGGCATTGACCAGAGGCTTCTGTTTTTGTTACAGCAACTTCATTCCCATAATAAATGTCAAATCCGTCTTCCTTTTACCAATATTCTTTCTTCTAGTTTTCCTATCAATAAAGGAGTGAGGCAAGGTTGCATCCTTGCCCCTCTTCTTTTTAATTTATTCATAGCCGATCTTCCTGCCAGCTTAACCACCACCTCTCATTCCTTTCCTGTAATAAATAAAAAGCCAATTCCGATTCTTCTTTATGCCGATGATACAGTACTTCTCTCACTCACAAAATCCGGTCTTCGTGAGCTCATTTCCAAATTTCAAGTTTATTGTCATTTAAATGACCTTGCAATTAATGTCAACAAAACTAAAATTATGGTTTTTTCCCGCTCCTGGACTCCTTCTATATGGTCAATCAACTCCCAATCTTACATTCAAGTTAAAACTTTTAAATATCTAGGTTTACATTTTCACTATAATTTATCATGGATTCAACATAAAAAGTCAGTTATTTCTTCAACAACTACCCACCTTTTGGCTATAACAAATTTTTATTTTAATGCAGGAAATCAATACATCCCAGCAGCGATTCAAATTTTTAAAGCAAAAATTATTTCTCATTTATTATATGGTATCCCGATATGGATATAGGCAGTTTCTAAGGATTTGGATCATATTGCTTCTTCCTTTTTTAGAAAGATATTAGGTATTCCTAATCTTATACGGTTGTCCACTATTCTGTTAGAACTTGGTTTACACCTTCCCTCCACTTATGCCTGGCTTTTTACCTTTAAGTTTTGGTTAAGGATTCATTTATCTCCTTCCCCTGACTCTTTAATTACAGAATTAATGAGTGATACGTATATCTTTATTTGGTTTAAAATAGTGGAAACTAAACTCCACTCTATCAACCTATCAGTAGAATTATTTGCTGATTTAAACTTATCTCAAGCTTATAAAATTATCAAAGACCACCTTTTTCTAGCTGAATTCAATACTTTAAAAAATTCTCTTAATTTGACCTGTTCCCCCCGTTCCCTAGGTCTTTTTCCGCAACATGTTGTTGCCACTTCAAACTATTTTTTTCACCTCACTAATCCTAGACTGAAGAGAGCCTTCATGCTCGCTAGACTCAACATATTTCCCTCAGCTGTTCATTATGGTCGTTTCATGCGAGTTCCTCGCGAGAAACGATTATGTTTATTCTGTGGGGAGACCCCGGATACTCTTTTACACATTTTGCTTTTTTGTCCCTCTCATGATTTTCATCGTAGGATTTATCTAGAATCCTGGATTTCTAATTTTCCCCCTCAGGTATCACCCCTTCCCCAGTTGTTGGAAGACTCTATTGCTCCCTTGACGTATTCAGTGGCTAGTTTCCTGGCCTATACATTACAAAAAACGCCGGACTTTAGTTCTATAAAATCTTCTTTAAAATTTTTGTAGTCACCTTTTTCCATCTAACACCTGTTATACTGAAAGGATAAGGTTGTCCCTTCTGGCTCCTTTTCTTTAGATCCTATTTCTTTTTTCTCTATTTAGTTTTCCTGAACTAGTCTAGTGGATAACGGTTGTATTGTTCCACTTCGTTGTCAGTTGTTTGCTGTAATATTTATAATGCCAATAAAGGTTAACTAGCTAACTAACTAACTATTCCCAGAAAATATGCAGAGTATCAGCTTCCAAAGCTTGATTTCTCCCAATGCTTACTTCTGAGTAGACCTGCAGAGGCTTGTGCTGTAAATATGTTCTCAATCCACCATGTTTAGAAAATATTGTAAAAGCCAGAATGCGCTAATTCTTTGTTCATTATGATTAGTACTTAATAATTCTTCAGGAAGTAGTTACATGAGAAACTTTTATTTAAACCAACTGACCCTCCTCAAAAGTTTGGAGATCCCATTTACTGTATGATTTTTATTTTCTTATTGGTGCTCTAAGGTGATATATGATCTAATTTTTGGAAGCTTTAATTGGAAATGCTCTGGTAGATCAGAACTATCAATGCTGAAGTCTCTGTATTGCAGAAGGATACAAGGGTTTGTGGCAGTTTCCTCAATTCTGTGGCTGTAAAATGTATCCTGAATATGCTAATAGTTTCTATACTGGAAATTACTGTGGTGTTCAAGAAAGGTCTTGTTTAGGAGACTTCATTTTTACACCTACTAGTAAACTAGTGTTGTAAATGTTGCCTCTCTTTGGAAGCGGCATTCAGTGTTTCAGAATGTTTAAGAATTGACTGTACGTAAAGAAGGCCTTGCTCTTATGGTGCCCAGAAGCTAGACTCGTGGGCGCACAAGTGATTGGAAGTTACTGTTTAAATTTCAAGGTGTGATGCATGTAGCTGAATCCAGCCCACCAGCCCATAAAAGGTGGTTCATCAGGGGTTTGAAAAACATTCAGCTTTTGCTATCTTTATGGGCCTGCAAGAGAAGGCTGGATGCATCCTATAAAAATATTCTTTGGGTCCTCTGTAGCTGTCCTCAGCTACTTTGGTCTTACCTGATCCCAACTTACAAACTGCAAAATGGTTCACGTATGTTTTTGACAGACCATAGAAAACTTCCTACAAACATCAGAAAAAGTGCATTGGTATGATTCCAAATTGGGGGTAAATGTAACTCTCTCTCTTTTTTTTTTTACCAGTTGATCAGATGGGAAGATGGATTGTTGCTGGAGGTGCTGCTGTTGGTCTTGGAGCCCTTTGTTATTATGGATTGGGGATGTCGAATGAGATCGGAGCCATTGAAAAAGCTGTGTAAGCAAAATACCTAAAACATGTTGAAGCTTTTAAAATCAGAGCTGAATCATGAAACTGGTTTGTTGTTTTTTTTTACTGATATCACTTCACTGGTACATGAAAGATCAGTTTTGTTTTCTCTTAAATAATAATAATAATACAGGTATTTATTTACAGCCTTTCTTGGTCTTTATTCAAGACTTTATTCAAGGCGGGTTACATAGGCAGGCTTATTAAATCCCCATAGGGATTTTTACAATTTGAAAGAATGTTCTATCTTACAAGAACCACAACATTCAGATGTTACTTTCTTGATCTGGTTTCACATTCTGACCTCCATCCTCCCATGCTCAGAGCAGATGGAATAACTTGGCTCAGCTTGTCAGCTGCTTCAAGGTCGCACGGTGCCGGTGGCCTCAAACTGGCAACCTTTGGATGTTATCTTCAGGCAAATGGAGGCTCTACCCTCTAGACCAGACCTCCTGCCCATGCTTAAAACACATGCTTCTGAAATTGCAATGAGGTGTTTAGGTTTTTGAGTGTTGCTTTTGGAGACCTAGAAGCAAAATAGGGTCTCTAGAGCTGAAGTGGAGGGGGGAGGAAGATTGTGTAAGAATCTAGTATCCAAAGCACCCCCCCCCCCAATCCGTATTTGGAAACAGAAAAAAAATTGTTTGGAGGGGTAGTTGTCTAACCCAGATATATTCTGGGGTATTTACAAATTAACCCAAGAAAATTTAATTGTATATGACAGCAGACGTCTGTATGCATTGCATATGGTACACTACCACATGTTCTATAAAAACAGCTACGCATGTCTTGTGGTTTATGTTTGTACTCCATATGCGCGCATATAGATTATTCATGCATATTTGGGAAATAAATTGTATGGATTTCAGTTAGCCTTACTCCCAGGTAAGTATGTTTAGAATTCAGTAAGGTCGAAAAAATCAGGGCAATTTCCCTTTCTTTTAAATGAATCACTACATCATCTATTCACATTGCTCTGTGTTTGAAAAAAGGGCAATCAGAAACCATTTAGAGTACTTCTCTAGCAAATGAAAATAATGTGGCTGGAGTGAGGAATAAAAGTTTTTTTTTTATTTTTATTTTTTATTTACTTACTTTAAGACATGGGTACAGGAAAAATCACAAACATATATGTACAGGGTAATACACAAGGGAAAAAACACCAGGAAATCGCAGAACTGTAGCCGATACTCTTATGTTTCCCTACCTATCATCCTTGAATAACTTATTGTTTATCTAACCACTCATACAATGGTTTCCACAATTTCTGTATTCTCTCTATTTCGCCATCTCCCAATCTTTCCATCAACACATCTATTTCAACCATCTCATATAATTTCTCAATCCACATCTCTACAGTGGGAGTATCAGGGTTCTTCCACAATCTAGCATACACCAATCTCGCTGCAATAATTGCATACAACAAAATATGTCTAAGATCATTGTTATAACTTTCAGGAAAAATACTCAAGAGAAACAGTTCTGGTTGGAAATGTATTTCACAATTAAAAATAATTTGAATAGTTCTATATATTTTTTGCCAAAATTTTTTGGCCTTAGAGCAAAGCCACCACATATGATAAAAAAAAACCTTTCACCTCTTTGCATTTCCAACACTTATCGCATGTGCCAGGATACATTTTTGCTAATCTATCTGGAGACAGGTACCATCTATAAAACATTTTGTATATGTTTTCTTTCATTGTTACTGCCTTAATTATCTTCATATTTCTCTTCCAAAGCTGGTCCCAATTATTCATTGTTATATTATGTCCAATATTTTTTGCCCATATAATCATTACCTCTTTTACCGATTCGTCTACCATTTCCATACTCAACAGATATTGATACATCCTTCTGATATAATTTTGCTCATTTGATAAAAATATTTTATCAAATTCCGTCTCCTCTGGGTAGATTCCTTCTTTTTTATCTTTCAACCATCTTGTTTTAATCTGTAACTCCGTCAACCAATCCAGTTCAATCCCTTTCTCCCACAATACCTCTTTTGAGTACATAACTGCTTTCTCATCTAATAGTTCATCATATCTCCTATTCTGTGAACCTCGCAACCACATTGGCCTAGTATCAATTTCTAACGGTTTCACCCATCTTGGAATCTTCTCGTAAACTTTATATCTGATTTGTTCCCAGACAAACAACAATGCTCTTCTTATCAGATGTTGTTTAAAGTAACTATGATATTTGGCTTTATCATAAATCAAAAAGGCATGTGGACCAACCTGCAAATCGTGTAGTTCTAATTTTAACTCTCTAGATTTTTTAGCTTCTGCCCAATCCTTTATCCAATTTAATGCCGCTGCATAGTAATAAATTTCCCAATTTGGCATTCCGAAACCAGCTCGTTCTTTAACATCTTGTAATAATTTCATCTTTATTCTAGCTTTTTTTCCCTTGCCAAATGAAATTAGCCATCATTTTATTCAAATCTTGAAAGGAAACCTTTTTTTAATAAAATTGGGATTGTCTGAAATAAGAATAATATTCTTGGCAGCACATTTGACTTAACTGTTGCTATTCTACCCAACAATGATAAATTTAATCTATTCCATCTTTTTATGTCTTTCTTAATCTCCATCATTAACTTTAGATAATTATTTTCCATCAACTCGGAGTGAGGAATAAAAGTTAGCCAGGGTACAAAGCTACCACAATGGGAAATCCAGTTCATTTCTGCTGAAATGTCATACCCCAGATGCTTTTATTGCCCACAAGAAGATGTTAATATGAATTCACTTTCCTTTGGGGGCATCATGCTGTAGGCGATCAGTGACAATGCCCTAAAAAGTGCTAGAGTCCCTAATGTTTCAGTTTTTGCAAAAAATAGTGTTTCTGGGGCAAGCCACTCCCCCCTTGAAAAAAATTCAAGGTTAAAACAATTTTTCAAGTACTATTGTAAACATCTTTTATTTATAAGTGAGTCCAGTGATGCCTGGTTGATTAGGATCACCCATGTAACCAGAATTGGAAGCAGTGCCCTCGCTCTAAGTGGGAGGGAACGACTTAATTTTATCTTAATGACATTGGCAATTAACCATTTTTGTTGATGTAGTATTGTGACATTATCTCATCCAGAATGCAGTCCCTGCTTGGTTGGGATCGTTTGAGGAGGAGTAATACTACAGCATAGTAGGGAAACTGCTTTCGTAATTGAGAATGATTGAGAATTAATCAAGGGCCTTCTAATATTGAGAGGTTACTTTTGTTAAATGTTACACAACCCAATCCTAACCTGCCCTGGAGCAGACAGGCCTGCCCTGCATCCAAGGCAAGGTTGGGGCCATTTGTGGCTCAGCCTAGGGCAAAAGCAATCACTTCCCCTAACCCATGTAAAGCTGCAGCAGCCCCAATAGAGATACACTTGTAAAGCTATTATAATTTTATAAAAATGCACCATTGGAATGAAAGCACCTAACACCATTTTCTCACTTCTCCTGGGGGGGGGGGGGGGAGGGAATGAAACCTACAAAAAAAAATTAAATTGTTTTTAAAATTAACAAATCAACAGTCATGACCTAGGAACTTCTAACTTGTGTTTTGTATTTTGTTTTCAGTATTTGGCCACAGTATGTGAAAGACAGAATTCATTCCACCTACATGTATTTTGCTGGAAGTATTGGTCTGACGGCTTTATCTGCTGTAGCAGTCAGTAGATCTCCTGCCCTCATGGGTCTAATGATGAGGGGATCTTGGCTGGTAAGGACTTTTTTGAGTTTTTACTGCAGTTAATCGGAATGCGCCTCTTGAGAAACCTTTAGCCTTTTGTTGGTTGTGTTAAGGATTCTTCTGACCTGCAGTGGCTGCTTAAGCTGCAGTTGATGAAAAGGCTGATATACAGGCAATGTTCTTAAAACACATTATGGTTCTAAACCTATTTGCGTGAATGGCTTTCCTCAGGGAATCCTGGGATATTCTAATGTTAGCATGCTCTTTAGCCTCTTCTGCCTTTGCTTGCCATGAGAAGAACGAAGCGCAGCTGCTCCTTTGACAGTGTTACGTCAGCCCAGAATAAGACTCGGATTGGAATCTGGTGGTTCTTACAAATCTCGCTCCTACCTCCACACGGGCACTTTAAATGAAGGCAGAAACATGGAACACACTCAATTGCTCCCACCACACTTCATGTTTCCTCCTTTGTTTAACAAACTCACACAGTGGGAGGGGTAGGTAGGAGGCTGGCTCCATTCTCAGTGGACTGGTGGTGGTGAATACCACTTCTCCCCCACATCTGCTGCAGTGCCAATGCTAACTGTACTTCAGTTGGGACTTGATATAGTGGTAGCAGCAGTATTTCTCTTCTCTCATTCCTGTCTTTTCTCCGCCTCTGTGTGAACTGGAACAGGGTTTCTGACTTTCATTAAAAAATCAGCTTGCATAAGGTTGTTCAGAATGGAACCCTTAAGTCAAGGGAGTACCTGAATGAATGCATCTCAGGTCACCTTTATGCATTTTCTGTGGATATGGTTGATTCCTGAGTGTGGTGCTTCACTGCTAACACGAATCAGGATCACCGTTTAACGCAATTTTCCTATTGCTAGTTCAACAAGTTCGACGACTGTTTAAAATGGGTTGATTCTCAAACTTGCCAGTGTCCTGGGTCCACACGGAGGGAAGCAAGGGACTGCATGGTCTTTCTCCAACAAGCTACTTCTGTTTCAAAAAGCAAGGGAAACCCATTCCTTATATGAACAGATGATTTTGCCAGATTTGAGAAGCAAATATTTGTCATTTGATTCTGTAGTTTCTGTCGGTTAATTACCTGTTTGCTTGTGAGTGTGGTGGGAAATTGTGATGATGCAAAAGAGTAGTTCATACTGTGGCCAGCTCACCATACCCCGTCTGTTCATGCAGCTGTAAATGGAAGGAACTGAAATCATGCATTAAAGTTATGTTGTACTATGATGGAGGGCTCGAACAATCACTTCAACAGCCTAACTTTCCTACTGTGATGATGAATGTTTGCTACAGAGGGACAATAGATCTTAAAGGGGAATATGTGAACTTGCCCTAATACAAAAGGGTTATGAATGTTTTTTAGTGTCTTCAATATTCATGTAATGTAAGTCTAGCTACACTCCAACCACAGTTCTGAATATAACTCGGCAGAGACCAGGGTGAGAAATTGTTCAACATTTGTAAATGCCCTCTGTCTGCCTGCATATGAGAAATAATCTCTGAAAATCTGTAACACCCACTAGGGGGAGCCATTGCTAATATTTAATTAACTGTCTTATGCATAGTCACTAGATGTGGTGTGCTTCAGTGCAAACAAAAATGCCTGAATGCTTAGTTTAGCCACTGAAGTATATGTACATGCTAGATGTTGGTTTTGTAATCATGTGAAAGAATTGTTGGTCCTGGCAGTGTGGATCCTGTCCTGAAGGGTTCACAATGTGAAAAAAGACACAAGGCGGATCCACTAGTAAGACCATGATGTATGGTCTTAAGAGTACTGGAGCTTGAGAAGCCAGTATTTACTAAATTCTGCTACACTCTACTGACTCATCACTTTCCACCAGACTATACTTCAAAGACTGGCTCCAGCTCTGACCTGCCAGGATCTGTGTCTACCAAAATCCTAACTGGCTACTGACTTTAAAACTGAAAGAGCTTCTGCATCCCAATAATGGAGTGGACAGCTTTGCCTTGTGTTCCTTCCTGTCACCAATATGCCAGGGTGGGAGGTAGAAAGAGTTGGGCAATTGAAAGGTGGACTGATGAGTATTCTCCCTGAGGGGCACAATGGAGCTGAGCTCCACACAATACAGAGCTCAGCAACCTGGAAGTTCAGAGATGATGTGATGACATTGCCAAACGTCTGGAAGTGGCATTACAGCAAGTCACTATGCCCCCCAGCTGCCAGTGGGGTTCACACACCAGGTCGGACCCCTTGGAAGGAACTGTGCTGGGGATAGAGAAATTCATTAGGGAAGGAATTGAGGTGGGAAAGATCTTGAATGAATATCATAGTATCGCAACGGAACCTTGGACTCCTGGAAAGCACCTAGCAAGATAAAAGGGCTATAGAAATGATTTGTTATTAGTAATTTTCTCTTTTGCAGGCAATAGGTGCAACCTTTGCAGCAATGATTGGGGCTGGTATGTTGGTTAGAGCAATAGATTACGAGCACAGCGCAGGTCCTAAACATCTTGCTTGGATGCTGCATGCAGGTATGTGGCTTTTAATCTACCTGGGCAACCTTTTTTCTTTTTGTAATGACATCGGATCACCAGAGTGTTCCACATGGAGAGGTCTTGGATTTCTTGGTAACATATATCTGTGCCTTCCAGAAAGTCATCTACACCTAAAGCTCAGGGCCTCTTCAGATCACCACTGTTTAAGAGGCAGAGGTCCATTCCAACTGGCCACACCCCCTATAAGTACTTAGAAGTGCTTTGCATTCAGGTCAGTCTGATCCTAGCTAATATCCGCTCCAGAGGCATCTAACAAATTTATAACTGGAATATAATATGAGAGTTGGTGTTGTATTGCAGCTAAGAGTTTACATATTATCTGGAAAATCCACTATTTGCATTTCACCAGCTTGTGAACTTACTGTGGGGCCCTGTATAAGTTACTGTGTCTTAGAACCCCTGCAATATGGGCATAACACTGGGCTATAAAAATTTATACTCCACCCTTTCTCCAAGGATTCAGGACAGATTACAAATAGAAATTAAAACAATGCAACATAAAAACAGCAGCACCAGCAACAGTAAAACCCAGCCAAATGCCTTATCAAAGTGTATCCAAAGCCTGCCGAAAAAGGCAGGTCTCCAGTCTATGATGAAATGCTGTCTATGCAATGACCTGCTGTGCCTCACAGGGCCAAGAGTGCTCTCTTTCAGGTTACAAAGAGTACTTTTACCAAGAGTATCCTCTTGCAGGTTACTCCCAAACAAGAATGCTCAAAAGGCCTCCCAAAAGAGCTCATGAGACAGGCAGATACATGTGGGAAAAGGCGGTCTTCCTGATGTATAATCACAAGAGTCTGATGTGATGTGTAATCAAAGTCTGACAACTGTTTTGGATGATTTGATGTCTCCTGAGAAGCCCAAAGGGTTTTTGGATGGCAAGAATGGTTGCTCGTGTATGAAATCTAGCTTCCAAGTCCTTAATATTAGCAGGTGGATTCCCCTTCATTTGATACCATTCAACCCTGCAGAATTCCTATTATTCTAGCATAGATATCAGTTGCAGCTGGTGCATGACAGAGGCTGTAGAACTCTTAACTTGGGAGACCCTCATTCAGAAACAAGCTTATCCAGGAGCACTTCCGTATTTATTAATTGTAACACTGGCTTAGCGAAATGGCTCTCAAAACTCAATCACAGACAGCTCTTTGTGGTGGCAAATTTGAACCTGAACGACACTGGGTGTGTCTTTTACACTCATGTAACTGCCATTTGGGGCCACAACACATAGATGGAAGATGTTTTAACCTTGGGTCATTTTCCTGCCAAAAATAAAGTCTCTGAAGGATTAGCTAGCTATTTCAAAGTGCCATTTGCCAAGACGCAAGGTTAAAGAATGAAATATCCTCTATCCCAGAGTACCTGTTACATCAGAGTAAAGGACTCCAACCTCTTAGTGAGAAATATAAAGTGTACATTTCATTCAGGTCTTCATTACCTCATGTTAAGTGATTAATTGGGTCAACACCAACCACTCATTCTTTTTTTCTGAAAGGAATTAGGATTGCCCTCATTCAAAACAAAACATTGTTTCCAACATTCACGCTCTTGAAAGCTTAACATTCCTTCACACTCTCATATCAAGAAATGGCACCAAGAGTTAGATTGAAGATATCCTTATACAGCTAAAGAGCTGAGGCTCTGAAAATAGGTCAGTTGTTTGTTACTCCCATTATATGAGGCAAAATATACAGGCTCTAATTGGGCACATGGGATAGGTGCTGCTTCCTCTCACCCCAGGTACTTGGTTCACTAGGGGCTAGAGATGGGCTTAGGTGCAGCCATTACTTTCTCCTACATAAATGAATGGTTGCCTTCCACTCCTAATGGATCGCAGTGTTGTGGAGACTAAAATGCTTTTCCTCCCACTCATCAGTGACTTGCCTGGCCTCCACTTTGGGGAGCAGTGTGTGTGTGTGTTTTGCTGTGTGCTCAGTATATGATGCTTTGCAGCCCTTCGGTCTGCTGCACTACCTGCCCATATACACACGTGCCATCTGTCATGATGGAAGGCATTTGACGAATATTGTTTAAAATGACCCCTAAATGATATGAAATTCCCTTGAAAAAACAATGTAGCTAACCTAAGTTTATTTAAAACGTGCCTTTTCTTTGAAGTTTATGTGGCTGAACTAGTTAAAAGTCTCTCTATCTCCACTTAGGTGTTATGGGTGCTGTGGTGGCTCCTCTGACCCTTCTGGGTGGCCCCCTGCTCATCCGAGCAGCTTGGTATACGGCAGGAATTGTTGGTGGCCTCTCAACTGTGGCCATGTGTGCTCCAAGTGAGAAGTTTCTGAACATGGGAGCACCTCTAGGAGTAGGCTTTGGCCTCGTATTTGCCTCTTCTCTTGGTAAGTTATGTTTAAAATTTTGGCTTGAGTTCTAAAATCAAACCTACTTGATTGTTTACTTTTTATAGATTTAGACCAGGGATGCCCAAACCCTGGTCCTGGGGCCACTTGCACCCTTTGAGGGCTCCCAATCTGACCCGAAGGGAGCCCCCAGTCTCCAATGAGCCACTGGCCCTCTAGAGACTTGCTGGCCTGACACAACTGCTCTCAGTGTGGCGGCCAACTGTTCGACTCTTGTGTGAACTGTGGGACGAGGGTTTCTTCCTCTGCTTCTGTTTCACGTCTGTGATGCAGCAGCAAAGGAAAGGCTGGCCTTGCTTTGTGCAAGGCCTTTTATAGACCTTGAGCAAGACCTTCATTCATTCATATAAGATCCATCTCTAATATATTCATTTATGTAAATTTACTCAAATTTTAAATGTACATTAATTCTTTTCCCGTCCCCCTGACACAGTGTCAGAGAGATGATGTGGCCCTCCTGCCAAAAACTTTGGACACCTCTGATTTAGACAATTACTCTAACTTGATATTAAAAAATAAACATGCAGTTCCACTGGAGCCCAGAAGTTGCCTTTCTGTGTTTTCTCACCATATCAGAAATGTTTAGATTTTGCTCTCCATGATATTGGGTATGTAGCATATGAAAATGCTGTGCACATGTAGCATAAGTACAGTAGGTCTTCCTTATCCGCAGGTTTGGCATCTACAGATTTCACTCAATGCGGGTGCCAAACCTGCGTCTGGAGGCCTCAAGGACCATCCAGTGGAAGGCCTCAAGTGCCTTCTGGTCATGTCCAGGAGGTGTTTTGAGACACAAGGATGTCACGTGTGGCTTCCCTGAATCTTGGAAGATCTCCCACATGCATTGGAGAGGCACTTCCACAAGGGGCCCACACTGGCAACCTCAGATACCAAAGGCCAATCATATACATTCAGAAAATGCATACCTTGTTCTTGATGGTTTTTGTGTGTCTGTTCCAGGATCCATGTTCTTTCCCCCTACATCTGCATTTGGCGCTGGCCTCTATTCTGTTGCTGTTTATGGTGGATTGGTACTTTTTAGCCTGTTCCTGCTGTATGATACTCAAAAGGTTATCAAACGGGCAGAGACTTATCCATTGTATGGTGTTCAGAAGTATGATCCCATCAACTCGTAAGTGTTTCCTCATGGTAACTGAATCAGACTTAGCAGTACCTTAGCAAATGCTTAAAATAGGTTTAATAGAATCCCAGTCTCCTAAGGAAATTAATTTATTATCTCTGCTGTGGTATTGTCCTTGGCAAAGCTGCCATAGCTTTTTAAAAAAGTTGAGAGTTATGTTTCCAAAAGGCCACGTCAGAGTTTTGAATGAACTTCTCTGCCACTGGTGTTCTAAGCGCTGCTGTATGACCAGGAGAGTGAGGATGAGGGAAGCCCAGCACCTGCCACAAGTTTTGGGTGCCCGAGAGCTTCCTTTGTGGGTGGTTCTTCCCATACGTGCAGACACAATACACTATTTCTAGCATACCACATATCCCTCCATTACTCCTCAGTCGCGCATAGCAAGACTGCTGTTCTTTCCTCAGCTTTATTGAGGCCTCAGCTTTACTGGTGTTGCCCCAATCACTTCCTCCTCTGATGTGATCTGGCTACAGCTGTAGGTGAGAAGGATTAGTTTTTATCTGCTTTAAACATACATCCACTCTTGAGGTGGCTTTTAAATTTCTTTCTATTTAGACTCTTGAACCATACACACTGTGTCCACCTATAATGGACTATAATCCATAGAAGGTTGGTGCAGTGAAACCACTGGTCTGCTGATGGCAGTGGAGTGACATTGTCCATCTTGTCCCAAGTGCATCCTTACCCAGGAAATGGACTTTCAGACCTTCTCTCAGCAAAGTTAACCCTGCAACATAGTTGTCTTAGAAGAATCATAGCCTTGCACAAACCTTATGGCCAAACTGATCAACATCTCCCCCTCAAGTTAGCAAGGCATAGCAAAGATTATTGGGTCCTAGGTCCTCTTGCAACCATAAAGAAGACTAGATTTTTTTATTGAAACTTTTTTCCTCCATTTTGCCAGTAATTTATTTCATTGTGTGTTTTCTGCTTATAAAGTTGAGAAGATAGAGCAGGAGGCTGTATGAAAGGGAAAAATTTCTAATATCAAGCATTACTCCTGAATCTAATTTCTTAAACTCATCTCCAGTAAAGCACACTGCATATGTTGTAAAAGTTACTTGTCTAGTTGCTTGTGATGAGTAAGAAAAATGTCCATGCCAAAAAAAGCTTTACACAAAGCAAAAAAATGTTTTATGCTTGTGGTTGTTGGCTATACAAGAGACATGGGCTGGTGACTTTTATGCAACTTAATTGTAGCCATACAATACACTGGCATTTGTTAACAGTAGAATGTCATAGCAACTTATTAGCATTATCCTTTTGTAGACGACAAAGACAAACTAAATGCAGAATCACAGCAAAAACTGGCTTGTTCATGTCGCTAAAGTATGTTGAACTGACAAATGCATCTCTTGTTTCAGGTGTATGGGCATTTATATGGATACTCTCAACATCTTTATCAGAGTGGCCACCATGCTTTCCGGCGGCAACAGCAGAAGGAAATAGATGGTGGTTTCTTTGCAAGGGCTATATTGGTGCATCATCAAACACTTTTGCTTGTCTGCATAGTGAATAATAGCTAATAAAATTCCTGTTGTGTACAAGCAGCTTTCATGTAGAAGTCAGGCGTTCTAGGTACTTCAACATGAATCTTTTGGTGTTCCCTGTGTAATATGATTCGTATCATAGTTTCCTATTTGTAATTCAAACCAAAAACTGGGAACCAAACACTGTTGCCATTTGATTTTTCTGCCCTAACTTTGGGATACTGGCAATGAGAAAAATATATATATATATTGATTTGTAGCAGGTGTGCATCTTAACCCATGCCTTGCTATCATCTCACATTGAAGAAGAAGCCAGAGGGATATGTGTTCAGAGCTCTGTTACAGTAAGCAGCTAATTTGTGTTGAAATACAGAATGTAGTGGAAGCAACTAAATGTACTCACCATGGTTGATGGTGCAAATGGCTAATAAATCAACACTGTGATAGGATAGTTGTCAGAATTCTCCTTGCATATCATCTGGGGAATTGTGTCTCCTACTGTTGCCCTGCGACGACCAATTTTAAGTGCAAGTCCTCCTTTGGAGAGATGCCCAGAACAATACTGGAGTCTAGGCAAACTGGGAATGATGAAGAGAGGCTCATGACTGTCTTCTCACTGAGATGGAAAAGGAATCCATTTGGGAATATCAGTCCTGTGTTTTCCATCCTTGAAAGTCGAACTACAATACAACTATCGTTTTCAAATGTGGTTTTCTTGGTACTTCAATCTCTTGCAAAATGCAACCATCCAACTGGCAGTTCCATTCTGTTTTACCCTAAGAAGCAAGGGGTAGTCTGTCTTGAGTGGCTAATTTCTAAAAGATGTTAAGTCAGAGCCCACTATGAAAATTGCGCTTGGGCAAATTTAATATGTTTATATGCTGAGAAAAGCAGGCATATTGTAAGTTTTCAGAGAGAATAAAAATTACTGAAGACTCTTCATCTGTTTATTTTCCTTCCAATCTGCCACACCTGTACCACTTTATGAAACCATAAAAGTTCTAACTCAGCAGTTTAGTCTTGGGATTTGGGGAACACACAAATGATACTTGGATCAAAGTGTACTACTTGAAATACCAGTATGTTTTTTCCTCTGGCTGAAGCCACAGGCATTCTCACTTTTGTCTAGTATGTCCTTTTACTTGGAGGGGAGGAAAACTGCCAGGAATAAAACACTTCACTCCTAAATATTATTGTATTGCATCTGTTTTGTTTACTGCTGCATTTTTTCACCCAGTCAGCCATTTCCTTACAAAGGGGGCATTTGGATCCAGTACTATTTCTGCAGTCATGTTGCATAGTCGGTTACCAGTCTCTGTCATTGCTACTGTTTTGGCCAAGTCGGCTATTTCTACAAACCAAGCAAACTACGTAGTTTACAGTTTGGCTCTCAAGAGCTGGGGAAAAAATGCTGGGAACTCTGAAGGGAGCGAGATCCTTGCAAAATGATCTTGGTAAGCTCTGAGGTTGGAAGGAAAGCTGGTGTTTACACCCCATCGTGTACTGGCCCGCTTACTGTGAGGATAATAAGCAAATATATGGAACCCTGTCTGGCAGAAAAAGGAAAAAAACAGTTGTACCTAACCCTGGAAAGCAAATTGTGTAGGCAGCAGTTGAACCTCCCTATAAAGTTGCCTTTTGCTGCTGGGAAGCATGGGATTGCAATATTCTCTGCCTCCTGATTCAGTTCCAGAATCAGGGAAACTACAAATCCTAAAATCCCCATCATGAAATTGAGCAAGCTTACAAGTGTCACTTCCACCAAAGGATAGGTGTCTCCTATGTCTCTACTGACTCCTACCTACAGTCACCGTTTCTCCTTGCAAGGATAATGGTTCTTTGGTTTCGGAGCAGGGGGACGGAGAGGGAAGGACTAGCTAATGGCAAAAGTGGGATGAATCCCATTTTGAGTTGGATCCGAATTGAACAGAGGCAGCTGGACTCAAATTAGGGCCAGGTCGTTTGGGTAAGAATTCATATTCCAAAGCTATCCCTTCAGCTGTGTGTCGCCCCCTCCCCCTTTGTATTGGCAACCTTCAGTCTCGAAAGACTATGGTATCGCGCTCTGAAAGGTGGTTCTGGCACAGCATCTAGTGTGGCTGAAAAGGCCAATTTGGGAGTGACAATCCCTTCCACACCGGGAGCAAGTGCAGTCTGTCCCTGGTCTGTCTCCCTGGCTATGGGCCTTCCTTCTTTGCCTCTTAGCCTCAGACTGTTGGCAAAGTGTCTCTTCAAACTGGGAAAGGCCATGCTGCACAGCCTGCCTCCAAGCAGGCCACTCAGAGGCCAGGGTTTCCCACTTGTTGAGGTCCATCCCTAAGGCCTTCAGATCCCTCTTGCAGATGTCCTTGTATCGCAGCTGTGGTCTACCTGTAGGGCGCTTTCCTTGCACGAGTTCTCCATAGAGGAGATCCTTTGGGATCCGGCCATCATCCATTCTCACGACATGACCAAGCCAACGCAGGCGTCTCTGTTTCAGCAGTGAATACATGCTAGGGATTCCAGCACGTTCCAGGACTGTGTTGTTTGGAACTTTGTCCTGCCAGGTGATGCCGAGGATGCGTCGGAGGCAGCGCATGTGGAAAGCGTTCAGTTTCCTCTCCTGTTGTGAGCGGAGAGTCCATGACTCGCTGCAGTACAGAAGTGTACTCAGGACGCAAGCTCTGTAGACCTGGATCTTGGTATGTTCCGTCAGCTTCTTGTTGGACCAGACTCTCTTTGTGAGTCTGGAAAACGTGGTAGCTGCTTTACCGATGCGCTTGTTTAGCTCGGTATCGAGAGAAAGAGTGTCGGAGATCGTTGAGCCAAGGTACACAAAGTCATGGACAACCTCTAGTTCATGCTCAGAGATTGTAATGCAGGGAGGTGAGTCCACATCCTGAACCATGACCTGTGTTTTCTTCAGGCTGATTGTCAGTCCAAAATCTTGGCAGGCCTTGCTAAAACAATCCATGAGCTGCTGGAGATCTTTGGCAGAGTGGGTAGTGACAGCTGCATCGTCGGCAAAGAGGAAGTCACGCAGACATTTCAGCTGGACTTTGGATTTTGCTCTCAGTCTGGAGAGGTTGAAGAGCTTTCCGTCTGATCTCGTCCGGAGATAGATGCCTTCTGTTGCAGTTCCAAAGGCCTGCTTCAGCAGGACAGCGAAGAAAATCCCAAACAAGGTTGGTGCAAGAACACAGCCCTGCTTCACTCCGCTTCGGATGTCAAAAGGGTCTGATGTGGAGCCATCGAAGACAACAGTGCCCTTCATGTCCTTGTGGAAAGATCTGATGATGCTGAGGAGCCTGGGTGGACATCCAATCTTGGGGAGAATCTTGAAGAGGCCGTCTCTGCTGACCAGGTCGAAAGGAGGGGAGGGGAGGGGGCTGAGGAGGCCCAGGCTCCTCAGCCCCCTCCCCCAGCTCTACCTATTAGGCCCATTTGCTTAAAGTCAACATGTGTTTGGTGTAATTTACTATAATCTGTTTTCTGGTGTTCTGAATAGTATTTTAAGATTATGTGTGATTTTATTTCCATTTGCTGTGTTTATTGCTTTTTTACTAGTGCTTTTATGTTTTGATATTGGCAATTTGCTCTGTTTTGTAAGCCACCTTGATGACTTTTGAAGCTGAGTGCAGACTGCAAATATTTGAAACAAACAAATCTACTTTTTTGTCTGGAGCCTTTGTTCTGTTTCACTAGTAAGGGTCTCCAACACTCCCATTATCTTAGCAGTCTGCTTGCTGCTAGGCATAGGAAAAATAGTGCTTTTGCTTATGAGACTATATAAATGGGTGATTGTTTACATCTACATTACCACCAATGTGCATGGTGCCTTATAATCCTTAATAGGCAAACATGACCCTGATTGCATTGAATTGGCTTTGTGGCCACTAGCAGAAGCTGTGGAACATAGAAGCCTTATCTGCTAGGCCCCTGTGTAGGTCAAGTAAGAAAATGTGTTGCTGGTGCAATAAATTCCAACCTACAGGTATAAAACAATTTGTTATGCATGATAACTGTACCTTAACCCTCTCTTTGACACGCCTTTAGCTTTGCAAAAAAAAATCCACATTTTTTCTGCAAAGAATCCATTTGAAAGGTATGAGGTGTTTTGAAACCTCAACATCAGAGCTACATTGAAGTTGTGTTTTTTTTTTCTTTCTTTGACTTGATAATCTCTGATCCAGCAGAGGCAATCTGTGTATGGAAAAACGTTTCTGGACTTAGACTGTCCATCCAGATCAGACATGAACACGTATCATAAAGTAGAGCTGGTCTCCAGCTTTGGTCCTGAGATTTGAACTTTAGAGAGACATTTCTCTGAGGAGGTGTCAGGGTATGTGTGAGTGGGAGGGAGAATGGAGTACAGTGCCCTGGAGTGAGTAAAGGGGGGAGAGAGAGAGAGAGTAGGGGGAGCATGTCAGAATGGGGATGGGATGGGATAGATACCTGGTCTGAGAGAGTGGAGCGTATGGAGAGAGGGGGTGGGATGATACGTTTGGGGGGAATGGCATGGAGAGCATAGGTGAAAGAGAGAATGGAGTGGAGTATGTGGGTATTAGAATGAGTATTGGCTCACTTCCCTGAGTGATTGGCTTTATGTGGATTTTGAATTCTCCCAATAGATTCGCTATGACTGGTTTGAATTACACACTTCTAGTTCTTGCTTTCTGCTTTTGAGACCACAATATCTGCATTCTTTAATTGAACAATGTGCTTACAGGAGGACATTACCTCTTTCTCACTGGACTCTAACTAGGTGCCAAATGTTTGCCTTTCAAGAAGAGTGGGAAGTCCTGTGACATCATCAGATTCTACCTTATGACATCAGAACCCGCACCATGAGTCTCAGGCTTTTGCATGCTGAAGAACTAGCAATGGTAACTCAAGAGATTACAACATAACAGCACAGATTGCTTGTTTAGCACAGTGTGTTTGCTATATCCAGGCACACCTTTTGACCACAAGCAGGGATTATTGCTGTCCAAAAGGCCCATGCAAATTATCTGTTTCAGGGTAGGGGCAGCGAAGATACTTGTTGAAAGCATCGTGTATGGAGCCCCCGAGAGAGGATTTCTGAACTGGGGCAAAAAACCTTGACTTAGATTACCTACAGATTTTAATCTTCCATGCACTTTAAAATGTCAGTGGATCTGAAGCTCTTCTTCAAGCATTCACAGTTGGCTAGGATTTGAGACTACAGCAGATCTTATGCTGGTGACCACTGGTGTCTTCAACCTTCACAGTGTCATTCAGCTGTGGCCAAAGGGAGGAAACTGCAGGAAGACAAGCCCCCATGCACCAGCAGAATGGACTAAGGCTCCAATCCTATCTAACTTTTCAGTGCTGATGCAGCCATGCCAACAGGGCGTATGCTGCATTCTGTGGTGCTGGGGCAGTCATAGAGGCCTCTACAAGATCAGGGAACGTGTGTTTCCTTACCTTGCAGCTGCATCAGCACTGGAAAATTGGACAGGTTTGGGCCCTTAATCAGGTTAATTACAGAAACCTACAGAACCTTCCATGTCAAGTTTGTTTCCTAGCCTGAGCATCCAAGTGACCTGTTTCTACTAATGAGGTCTGTCTTTGGATTCCTCTTGGATTAACTTGGAAATTATCCAATTTCTTGCCCTCCCTGCAAATTTTGACTCAGATCATTTTCTGAGTCCAGCTAAGGTTCGGAAAATGGCCCCTCCCTCCCTGCCAGCCCTTCCCATCAGTTTTGAACCTTCTGTCACTGCTATTGCTCCTGCCACCCAACAGGTAAGTCCAGAGCTCAGGAGCTTGTGCTTTTCAGGTGTGAAGAAGTGGTGTGGAGGTCTTGTGGGCAGTTGACTGAACATTTGGGGGTTCAGAAGGTTGCCTCTTAGTTGGGGTGGATGTTTTTGAACCCCCTTCCATTTCTATATACAAAATTCCACAGCCTCTCTAGCTTTGCTACCTAGAGCTCCTTTTCTCTCTCTCTCTCTCTCTCTCTCTCTCTCTCTCTCTCTCTCACACACACACACACACACACACACACACCACCCACCCATGAGACTTGGTTTCATCACAAATGAACAAAAAGGCTCAAGTGCCACCATGTTACTGGAATTTGATGTTGTATCTAGCTTTATGAGAACATTCTTGGCAAGATGCCCAAGTCTTGATGTAGAAGCTGTTGTTGGCTCTTGGCTTATCCTGCCAACCAGTACAAAGGCTGTCTCCTCCCATTCTGAGTCATCGCCCTTGTTACACTGTAATAAATGGGAATTGCATTGCAGAATGAACAACACCTGCTGCTCAGCCTTCTTTGAGAAAGTCTGCAACCAGGTGGAATCATGAAGTGGTTGAATCTTTTCAGCTTGCTGTTCATCTTGATCCTCTGCCTTGCGACCTTTTCAGTGGAAAGTAGAGGTAAACTATCTGTTCAACAAGGCAGTTGCAGCAGGGCTTCATTTCCATAAGAATGGCTTTGCTCGATCAGGCCACGTTCTATCCAGTCCTGTATTCTGCTTTCAACCGTGACCAGCGAGATCTGTTTAGGAGGATCACAGGAGTGAGATACCAAAGTGGCCTCTATGTCCAGAGATACCAGATCAGGTTTCAATTTGGGGGCATGAGGCAAGATTCACAACAAGCTTCCAAGATCTGAGATGAGATTAATTGGCAAAAAGTAGTATATATTTTAAGAGCAGTTCTTGTAGTTACTTTTTTAATACCTCTTAATAAGGGCGGGTGGAGAGGGAGAGGTGCTCCTGGTCTGACGCATAGGGCAAGGGGAAACTCTGTTCCTGCTCCTGCTAAAAGGCATTCTTCCTCATACTGCCAAAGATTAATAACTGTGGGCCACACTGGACATGTTCAGGGAGTTCCATGATCAGAATTCTTTATGTCTTTTTTTTGGTGGTTGGGGGGGGGGAAATTAGCCACCAGGGGCATAGTTGTGATGGTATTTGGACTGTAAATATTTCCCCAGGCCCAATCCAATGATTCTCCTTCAAAGTTACTGCAAAAGAGAAAATTTACAGGTGCTAAATTGTGCTCATACTTCCTCTTCGGCAGCTACCACCAGATTCAATAGGGGTGATCAGAGGTTAGGGCATCAGTGAAAGATCCCACCAAAATCCCACATCACCAAAATCCCACATCACAACTAGTTTAATCCTGCAAACGCATTTATTTGCAATTTGGTTTACAGACATACCTTGACTTTCATCCACTTGACTTTCATCGCTTTGCTCTTTCATTTATACCCAAATTTCAAATTTTGCCTAAGTGCTTCCTTCTCGTCCAATTTCATTCAAACTTCCACGACATTCGTCAACATTCTTATGCTTATTTTTCTTTTATTTCTGTTTATTTTGTTTTTGCATGAATCTGCATGTGTTGTATAGTTACTTATGTTTTTTGCCAGCCAAAATAAATTTGCAAGCTTAAATCAGGCTATCCTTTGACATTCATCCATTTTTTTACTTTCATTAATGCTCTTGTCCCTAACTGGATGAAAGTGCAAGCTATTGCTATGCTTGGAAAAGCTGTGCACCCTGCTTTTTAAAAAATTAACTTTCTCTTTTCGGTGCTGACAAGCTGATGAAAAGAAAGAAGTAAATACACAGAGAACCCCTATATATAAAATGAACCTCTGGGGCCTTGCTTTTCTTTCAGCAGTATTCAAAATATGAGCCCTTGCCTAGAATTTAAACTGTAGTTCATCAACGTCCATCTCTGTTTTTTCCCTATTTGAATTCCATTATATTTACCACTTTGTTGTCTTTTGATTATCCTTGTATGTACATTTTAAATTTTCATTGTCCATAGTGGTTTATTGTCCACCTGTCTCTGGTGGATCTGGCCACGCTGGTCCATGCCATAGTGACATCAAGATTAGATTATTGTAACGCGCTCTACGTGGGGCTGCCCCTGAAGATGGTCCGGAAGCTACAACTAGTGCAGAATGCAGCGGCTCGGGTAGTTGCTGGGGGTCGGCGGTTTGACTCCATCACGCTGCTACTCCAGTGGCTGCACTGGCTGCCCATTCGTTTCCGGGCTGAATTCAAGGTGCTGGTTATGACCTTTAAAGCCCTAAATGACTTGGGACCAGCGTATTTGAGAGACCACCTTCTTCCGTATAATCTGGTCCATTCTCTAAGGTCATCAGAAGGGGCCCTGTTGGTTGTGCCGTCATTGAGTGTGGTGAAGGGAATGGCGGCCAGAAACAGGGCCTTTTCAGTGGTGGCACCTGTACTATGGAATTCCCTCCCCTTCGAATTGAGAGCAGCTCCCTCATTATTAACATTCTGGCGGGGCCTGAAGACTTTCTTATTCAGAAAAGTTTTTGAGGCAGTATAAGGGCTGTTTTTATAAATTTATAACTTATGTCTTTTACTGCGTGCTTTCAGTCTGCTGCCATGTATTTTATCTTAATTGTTTTTAAGTGTCTTGTATTTTTAATGTTTACCTGTATTTTTTAATTTGATTGTTAGCCGCCTTGGGTGCCCTTCGGGAGAAAGGCAGAATACAAATCCAATAAATAAATAAATAAATACTCCTTCTGTCTTTTTGGTTGGGGGGGGGATAATCTCCTTTATGTCTGCATCTTTTACATAGTTGCTGTTATAAATTTTTTTTTTGCATTTATTGGTATTTTGTTTATTGTTCATAGGTAAAAAGGCTAGAAAATATTGCTGTCACAACACGAAGAAGTCAAGCCTCCCTTCGATGCACAAAAGTACAGTTTCTTATTATTCTGATGATAAATGAATGATTATCAGTGCAGCTGTGTGGCAGCCAAACACTCCTGCACGCAAAAATATCACATCAAATTCCTACTGATAGAAGTCTGAACTGAAGCGAAGGGTACTTTTTGGAAGGAGTGTTTTGTGGATAATTAATGCAATACTTACTTAGGAATATGATCTCCTAGTTTTATAGAACTTGATCCCAAATTGAGAGACTTGATTCAACAGCGCATGCTTGCCTGATTATAGGCTTGTAGCCCTGAAAGAGTGTTAGGGTCCAATCCTATCCAGTAGTCCAGTGGCGGTGCAACTGTGCCAATGGGGCATGCGCTGCATCCTGTGGTGGGGAGGCAGTCACAGAGGCCTCCTCAAGGTTTGGGAACATTTGTTCCCTTACTGCACTGGTGCTAGAAAGTTGGATAGGATTGGGCCCTCAATCAGCTGATGACTTAGGAAGGGGTGTGCATGTGTGCTCATGCGAATCCAGCCCTTATGCCTGTTCCTGAGCACCTGATCAATATAATTCCAAACCTTGGCTGCTGAATTGTGCTGGGGAATTTTATGCGCAGCACCCATTGGCATGCAAGGATTCCCAGACTAGATAGGGATATACAGTATATTTAATAGCCTGTTTCTGTGCACACATGCCTCCTAACCAGATTGGGGAGAATGCGTGTAAGCTTACAATTTAAAATGTTGGGCAATGGGAGGATCACAGCAACCACATGAGGTAGCTTAAGCAGCTGATAAATCTAGAGCCAGAATTTGAACCTGTGCCTTTACTTGCAAATCCAACACAGCACAACTGCATCGAGCTGGTTCTTCTCACCTTTGCAGCCTTTGATTGCAAATCTAGTCTTGGGTCTGATCAATTCTCTTTACAATAGGCAGCGTTCGTATAGATTCCAAGCAGAAAATTCACAGCTGGTGAGAAACGGAAAGTACTAATATAGCTTGACTGTTAATATTTTTGGTGATCCCAGGTACAAATGTGTTGAACACAGATACACATACCCCAACAAATGTTACTAATTCTAGGTTGCAATCCTGTACATACTCTCAAGTAAGTAACAGCCCAAGCCTCTCACCTGCTGGGCCATAGCATGCAACTGCCCCAACAGAGCATGTGCTGCATGCTATAGTAAGGGACAGGAGTTGATCAGACTGCCAGCAAGAGCTAGGTAAAAATCTTTTATTTACATTCCAGTAAGCCACCTGATCACCAATGGGCCTCCTTGTACCCATGCAAGCTATTTTGTTGGCAGAAGTCTTAGTAGAGGAAAGGGATAGGATCTGGCATGCATGACTGCTACCAAGATCCTCCCACTCTTGAACCACTCCCTAGTTCAGCCCACTCCCTACCTCAAAGCACTCCCTTCACCACCACCACCACCACCACCAGAGCATCCAAGCAGTTCTGGAGTGCACACTCAGCCTCCAGCAGTTTCCACTGTTGGCTTAGTAGCAGTGTTGGCAGTGGTGCTGTGATGTTTGTGCTGTCATCAAGTCACTTACAGCAGCAGATCACTTATGCATAACTGGCCCATAAGATTGGTCCATAAGTTCTGATTAAGTCTGGGGCTTACTTCTGAAAAGACATGTTTAGGATTGAAGTGTTAGTGAAACTTGTACCCTCAAAATTCCATGGATATCAAAGATGTAACCCCCAAGCTTTGCTCTGGGCAAAATTGACCATTCATTAACCTAATTACAGGTCTACACCACTTAACAACATTCTCCAATCACCATTGTTATGTGATCAGATTGTAAAGTGAAGGTTCAGGCCAATCTAGGTCCTTTGTTGTGTAAACAGACACTCCCTGCCAGACACTAGCTGGCTGCACAAGCTACTAGAGATAGTCTCTTCTTTGCATTAAGCGCCTCTCTGTTGTGTTAACACACACTCTGCTGCAGCCTATGGGATACTGACTACCTCATTAAGAGTCTCTTTGTTGTGCTTTGACCACTGTCGTTATATTTGTCCCTCCTTCGGCGGAAGGTTGTTAAGCTGCGCACACCTGTCATTGATTAACAGGGTCAGAGATATGAGAGTCAAGGAAGTGTTTATCTTCAGGGCTGGAGGCATAGATTTCAAATTCAGGTGAATGTAAGGGCATCCAATTTACAGATGTCTCAACCTAAGGACAACCACAGCATGTTTTTGTACAGGTGCAGCTTGTCCATTCTGATGTTTTCATGTAGGTCAATAGCACTGGTTTTGGAGCTGGAGAGAGACACTGGTTTGTGAGTGGGAGAGAAATGTTGCATTTTGTATATGCAGAAGTGGGTAAAGGAGAGCCAGTGTAGTTCTTAACAGAACTGTACTCACATTCCTCTCCAACTAATACAAATGCAAATCGTAACTTAAAAATAGTTTTAAAACATCAGCAAATTTTGATAAGTTTTGAATGCCAATTTATTTAAAAGAAAAGAAAAGAAAGAAAAGCAGGCTTTGAAGACCAATTTTCAAATAAACACAGAATAGGAGATGATTTTTGGCTTGACCAGGTACAAATGCTCAGTCTCCAGGAGCATTTTTTGAAACCCATACATTTGTTAAAGTGTATTTGTCCTAAATTCTCTTGTTATTGGTTCACTGTTTTTCCTGTTCTCTGTTACAGAGATTGCTGGACGCTCCCGGAGACATGGCTGTAGGCCTTGTAAGACTGAGAAAATTCCATCTCATTACGTGGTTGGACCACTTTCTCAAATCTGAAATTAAACTTTTGAAAATTTGGACAAATATATTTCATAAGAAATGTGTATTGAAGTCCTTCTCTTTCTTTTTAAAAGACTGTCTTCATTCACGACACCTAGTCCTTCAGTGTATATTCCTGATTTATACTGGCACATAGCTTTCCAAAAAGAGTTCCAAAATCTGTTTCAATACCTTATTTGTTGGCATTCACTTTTCACAGCCATTCATCATGTATGGTTGATGAACATCCCCACAGATGAGGTTCTGCTACCCGCTGCGCTGCACAACATAGCAGATGGGGAGGCAACAGTTGATAGTGTAAGTCCCACAGTACTTCAGCCTTCCTGTACTGAAGGAAGGCAGCCAGCTCATGCAGAAGCACTTGCTCATCTTGGATGTCTTTAAGGGCACAGAGCCATGCTTAGAAAGACAACTGACACCATCACTATTTCATATTCCTTTTTGGAGGGCTTCTTAACTGGTGAAGCAAAAGACCCTGTGAAGAATGCCAGATCATCACTTTGAGAGTTTTGGATATCCTATATCCTGTCTACTTGTGCCCAACATGTTCTTCCAATTGGGGGCAAAAACTGCCACCACAATATAATGCTTCTATTTCAAGCATATCAAGATAAGGACCCACTGGCTTTACAAGTGCAAAATAGAAAACATTCTCCTTACCAGTTCAAGCCTCTTTTTTTGGTCCTTTTTCATGGGGGGGAGGCTGCGTTCTGGAGAGCCCCAGTTCCATCAGATTGGGACCATTCTGGTGTCCTCACATTCCCCTTTGCCTGGCCTGATCACAAGCCTTGACTCATGAGTAAATGCAACCATGTGGCTTAGTTTTGCTTTCCATAGGGCTCAATACAGTCGCAGCTGGGAGGGAGGGACCTCCTTCTCAGGTGTTTTTGGGGGCTGCATTCATTGGATCAGGACCATTCTGATGTTGTTGGATTCCTCTCAGCCTGCCCTTTCTGATGGACTAAGGCAAGTCTGCCTACTCATGAGTAAAAGCAGCCGTGTGGCTTAGTTTTGCTTTCCATAGGGCTCAACACATTTGCAGCTGGGAGGGAGGGACTTCTTTCTTGGGTGTTTTTGGGAGCTGCATTCATTGGATCAGGACCATTCTGGTGTTGTTGGATTCCTCTCAGCCTGCCCTTTCCGAGAGACTAAGGCAAGTTAGCCTACTTGCGAGTAGACGTGTGATACGGCTCAGTTTCACTTTCCATAGGGCTCCATGCATTTTGGGGTTTCCAGTTTTTTTGGCCATAACTTTTGAAGGAATGGAGCTATTTTACTCTGGTATTTTGCATTGCATTCCACTGGAAATTCCACATCCAATGGTATACGGCATGATGGGGTTGCTCCTAAAACCATTATTTTAGTGCATCATCCCCTCCTTGCGCGTCACCCGGTGCAGCCCCCACCCCCTAGCAACGCCACTGAGCCTGCCTTTGTCTTTCTTCAGCGTGCCTTGTGTCTTTGCCTCCACCCACCGACTAATGAGGCATTCTGAGATTAGCTCATTGACTTTTGGAGCCAGGTTGGAATTTTTTGGCATCTACCTAACTGGCCTTGGTTCATGGTTTTTTCACCAACCCCAGACATTTTTGGATTGGGTTTCCCTTTAACTAGGTGGCCACATCCGGCAGGCATGGTGTGCACCAGCAGGTAGAAGTAGGGATTTTTGTGTGTACCCTGAGGTAAGCAGGACCAAAGGGAGGACCACTACCAAACCCTAGATGCTGTTGAGTGCCAGCCAGAGGCCGATGGATGATAATGCCTCAGATTTGGCTTGCAAAGCCAACCTCAAATGCTTTCCAGCCTGGGGAAGGCAGTGCAGTTCAGCTTCTTCAACCCCTCTGAGTTGATATGCTCACTGTCAACTGATTGCAGACAGTATGGAATCACTGAGTGAATGCCTGATAAAGGAAGACCCAATTGTTTGACCTCACCTAGGTTAGAGGCCTGCACTAAAGGAGGAAGGTGTTTGAGGCAGGACTTACCGCTATTTTGTTGAGGTGTGAAATTGGCTTTTGGGCACAATGTGATTAAGGAAGGAGAACAATAAATGAAGGGGACTAAGATTGTCCATTTCTAGGGCTGGTCCAATCATGAGGCCAACTGAAACTACCATTCTGAGGCAGCAGTTTAGTGGAGGATACCTATCTCTGTTTGCCTCATTGCCTCTACTGCTACTCCCTAGATTGGAAAAGGAAGAGGGGGGCAGAAAGGAAGAGAAAATGTGGAGGATTAAAATTAGAATTGGAGGCAATTGTGGCCAGAGCAGATACAGACTTAGATGGTCACCTGTACCTCAGACAAATGAAGATAGCATGTTTCTAGCTCTATGTGACATAAACCTTTAAAGTCGTGGTTCCCAGCTTTTGGGAGCCCGCAGACCACTGAGGCAATAATTGAAATGGTTTTGGACCACATGCAGCTGTTGGTGGTCTGGCCTCTGCCTTCTCTGGTGATCTGTCTCCAAAGCGCTCCCCCACAGAGAGAGGATAGAGAATGGACTGCTCACAGCCAGAGCTGACACTTAAGTGGTTTTGGCTGTGGGCCGTCTCCACCCTCTTTGATGGTCCATGGGAGCTTGCTCAGCTTGCTCAGCAAGACACTAGAAGTTTTCAAAGGCAATTTTTTTTTTACTGAGGCCTCATGGATCACTTCTCAGGGTCTTGTGGACCTCCTGTGATCCACGGACCACAGGTTGGGAACCAGTGCTTTAAAGAGACCAGTGAATGTTGTTGACTTTATTTTCTGTTCCTTTACATACAGAGTATGTAAATGACTGAACGTCCCAATAAATATTGTAGTGGGAACACTGTTATATTGTGTCAAAGGATAGCCCTCACTTCACTTCTGTTGTTTTTCACAATTTTCACAATGGAGAGAGGTGAAAAGCGGTGTGCCCCAAGGATCTGTCCTGGGACCGGTGCTTTTCAACCTCTTCATAAATGACCTGGAGACAGGGTTGAGCAGTGAAGTGGCTAAGTTTGCAGATGACACCAAACTTTTCCGAGTGGTAAAGACCAAAAGTGATTGTGAGGAGCTCCAGAAGGATCTCTCCAGACTGGCAGAATGGGCAGCAAAATGGCAGATGCGCTTCAATGTCAGTAAGTGTAAAGTCATGCACATTGGGGCAAAAAATCAAAACTTTAGATATAGGCTGATGGGTTCTGAGCTGTCTGTGACAGATCAGGAGAGAGATCTTGGGGTGGTGGTGGACAGGTCGATGAAAGTGTCGACCCAATGTGCGGCAGCAGTGAAGAAGGCCAATTCTATGCTTGGGATCATTAGGAAGGGTATTGAGAACAAAACGGTTAGTATTATAATGCCGTTGTACAAATCGATGGTAAGGCCACACCTGGAGTATTGTGTCCAGTTCTGGTCGCCACATCTCAAAAAAGACATAGTGGAAATGGAAAAGGTGCAAAAGAGAGCGACTAAGATGATTACGGGGCTGGGGCACCTTCCTTATGAGGAAAGGCTACGGCGTTTGGGCCTCTTCAGCCTAGAAAAGAGACGCTTGAGGGGGGACATGATTGAGACATACAAAATTATGCAGGGGATGGACAGAGTGGATAGGGAGATGCTCTTTACACTCTCACATAATACCAGAACCAGGGGACATCCACTAAAATTGAGTGTTGGGCGGGTTAGGACAGACAAAAGAAAATTTTTCTTTACTCAGCGCGTGGTCGGTCTGTGGAACTCCTTGCCACAGGATGTGGTGCTGGCGTCTAGCCTAGACGCCTTTAAAAGGGGATTGGACGAGTTTCTGGAGGAAAAATCCATTATGGGGTACAAGCCATGATGTGTATGCGCAACCTCCTGATTTTAGGAATGGGTTAAGTCAGAATGCCAGATGTAGGGGAGAGCACCAGGATGAGGTCTCTTGTTATCTGGTGTGCTCCCTGGGGCATTTGGTGGGCCGCTGTGAGATACAGGAAGCTGGACTAGATGGGCCTATGGCCTGATCCAGTGGGGCTGTTCTTATGTTCTTATGTTCTTATGTTTATAACCTCATAGTCCATTGATATTTCTAGAGCTCCCTGGAGGCACTTGCCCTTCTGCTGCATAGGTTCTTCACTGGTGATACATGATTGATTGCTATGGAATAAGGGCACATTCCATATACTTGGAGTTCGTGTGCCAGTTGGACCTTTATAGCTGGCTGCAAGGGAGGAGTCTTTACAGGATGGGGGTGGGAGGCTCCAAGAAGTTACCTTTTGCTTTTTAGGATGCTGAGGTCATTTTAAAGGCAAACACTCTCTGTCTAGCCCTCCATGCTCAATGAAGATGTTTGTAAAGAAACGGGTATCACCTGAAAAATTGATTGATTCATTGGAGTATTTCATTAAAATAGCAGGGGTTTCTCTGGTAGAAAGTGGGTGCTTATAAAAATCAGAAAATGTATTGAGTGCTCTCCCCTAGCAAGAAAATAATCTTTAGGAAAACTAACTTCCTACTGCTGAGGGAAGTGGGGGGAGCCATGTACACAGCAATAGATTCCCCTTCCTTTTAATTTGGCTGCATACATCTATATTTTCAAAGTTGAACCTCGGAGATCTGAAAAGAGGTGGATGTTTTCTTAGGATGGGGGAGGGGACTGTTGCCATATGGGCAAGTTCTTGAGCAGTATTTAACCTCCTAATCTGGTCCATAAATGGACTACATAATCTGACATTCAACTAGGCGACTGCCTCTTACCTCCTGGGAAGGAAGCAAATGCCCGAGTGACTGAGTCACAGTGTGAGGTTTGTGCCTTCATGTATTTGAGATAACATTTCCCAGCAATGTTTTCAGGTGTGGGAAATTTAGTTCACGCTTTCCATTTGACTCACCTTCTGGCAAAGAGTGGATAAGAACATGGATTTGCTGTGTAATAATCCTCTAATAAGCATAGCACCATCTGTCCACTCCATCAAAGTGTAAATGCAGAAATCAGGTCAGCCTGTGCCAGGGCAAACAAGCAGATCACATGGAGACTCGGAGCCCAGTTCAGCACAAATTCCCATGCAGCGGTGCAGTGGCATGGGCCACGCTGCATCCTGCATGGAATTTTGGGTGCTGGAGGTGTCTGTGGGGTAAGGGGCCATTTGCCCCAGGGTAAGCCTCAGCATCCACAATGGGGTGACTTTGACCTGCACAAGCTCTGTAGCTGGCACAAGTCCACATTGCCCCATATTGGCAGATCAGGCTCAAAGGGAGATAGGATTCTGTGCACACAGCTACAGCCAATTCCACCCCCTCCCAGGCCTGATTCGCCCAGCCCTGTTAACCCCCTCCCTGCCTTCCCTTGCCCCATTCTGCCTCCTTGTTGCTTGGGATGGAACTTAACTTCCATGGCATGCACTGCTCCCTGTACCAGGGTGAGTGAGCTGCTGCAGCGCAACTGCTATACTGTCACAAAGTGCTTTACTTTGCTGTTCAGGGTTGTGGCATTAGTCATTTTTACATCTATGCTTGCAACAGATTGGCTCAGCATCTTTTATATGCATACAAACCAGCTTCCTGGATTCCACTATATCACATGCTGTCATAACCAAGAAATGAAACTTAAAAGAGTCAAAAGCTGGCTCACTTTGCAATAGCCCCCTTTCAAGTTCTGCAGGACAGGCTACAAATTAGGGCACAACCGAGATAAGGCAATGCCTGTCTCTCAGCTAAGATTCTTCGGGGCAGATCAGTGGCAGTAGGAAAAAGTAGTTAAGGTGAAGGGGGGGCAGAAAGATAATAGCCCCCTTCCTTTCCAGTCCCTCCTCTAGTCATAGATATCTGTACTACCATATTAGCGTTCCATTGAGCCAAGCAGTGCTATTCTTGAGTCATTGCAGGATTTGATCCTGCAGGAGGATTCCAACCTTGCCTGTATCATGATGACCTTTGTGAAAGAAATGGGAGGAGTTGATCTCTCTCAGTGGAAACCACCTGGACTTTTACAACATAGGCAAGGGCAGCACAACTGGGGACACTGCAGCAAGGCGCTGGGAAAAGCTTAATCCCAATAAGACGGAGATGCTGTTGTTAGGTATTGCATCTGGATCCAGAGAAGGTGTTTGACTTGTTTTTGATGGTGTTGCTTTCTCTCTCTCTTGCTCTCCCTCTGATTACTTCAGTGCATGATATAGGAGTCTGCCCTTGAAGGCAGTTCAGAAACTACAGTTATTAAAAATAGAGCAGTTAGGTTTCTAACTGAACCCAGACGTACAGGGCACATCTCACCAGAATGAAGATAGCTACAGTTGAGAGGTTCTAGGTGTTGTTGAGAAGAATTCTAGGTGTTGAGAAGGATACATACTCTGATGGGGGGGGGGGATTTAACTGCAGTAAGAATGTCCATCCAGATGGGGGGGGTTGATGTTAGTATTTGCCCTAGTGGTAAGCTGCTATTGTCACTAATAAAAAAAATAAATAGTCCTCATGGGTAGGGAATAGGTATGCAGTGCAATCCTAATCCCCAGGTTAGGCCAGCACAAGTCACTTGCCATAAGGCACATTTGCGCTGACTTGAGTCAGGGAGGCCAGTACTAGAAGTTGTGCTGGCCTCTCCATGCTGGATGTAGGCCCGGTGGGGTAAGTTTGCATCAGCTGAGCTCAGCCAAAGCAGGGGGTTAGGGGGTGTGTGGGGAGGGCGGTGAGAGGCATTTTGGGGTGGGAGGATGGTGGGCAGTGGGTGGGGAATAGGAGGTGGGGCCAGGATCCAGCGGCTAAGCCAGATCCTGACCCTGTTTAGAGCAGCCTATTGCTGCTTTGCTCTACTTGGATTTGTGCCCCCTCCTGAGGTGGCTCAAATTTGAGTAGACCGATTGGAGTCAGTGCAGCGCAACACGGGGTAAGGGGAAAGTTTTCTCCTTGCCTTGGGCTGCGCTGATTCTGGCCCCAAACAGGTGCTGCATGCAGGGCAGTCCCGCTGGGCTTCCTGCTCCAGCACAAGTCAGGATTGCGCCCTTAGTCACTCCCCATCAAGAGTGTCCCCAAGTGTACTTTTAATTTTCTCTGATAAAAATGAATGGCTGCCATTCATTCCTATAGAAAAAATTAAAAGCAATCAAACCACAATAGAACATGCCGCAGAAATGGATCAAAGAAAGCATCGGCCCTGTATCACTCCCAGAACAACTGCATAAACAAATGGGCTTGCCAGTAGCACAATGAATGGCACAGCAGTGGTTGCGCAATTTGCTTTAAAGAGACATTTCCCAACCCTGCAGAACTTGATAAGTTTGTCGTGGAAAGCAGCTCAAACTCATAAAATTGCAATAAATACATTTTTATGAGCACTAAGTACATAGAGTCAAAAGGGCAAGGGCTGGAACCATGTGGGAAAAGGAAATGTTTCTGAGTGCAAAACTCACATCCAAACACGCACTAAATATTTAAGCATTTAACAGCACCTGCCTCCACATTTTCAGTGCAGTGGTGGACGTTCTTGCAATTCCAACATTGAGTACTGGGATTCCATTGCACCCTCCAGAGTTGTATTCAGCACCAGCCTGTACAAGGCTATGCTCTGCAGCTCATGTCATACCTGTTGCCATTGGATTGTTAGCATCCTCTTGACTTCCATATTAATTTCATTTTTTATCCTACCTTTCTTCAAGTCATGCAGGGCAGCGTTCATTATGTCCTTTCATTTTATCCTCACAACCACCCTGTAAGGTGAGTTAAACAGAAAGACTGTTACTGGCTCAAGGTCATCCGCTTACACTTCATGGTTGAACAGGGATTTGAATCCTGATCTTCCAAATCCAAATTGAACCAGGAAGGGTGTGGGTTTTGAAAAGTCTGGGCAAGACCAAGGGCCCACCTGCTGGGCAGACCCTTAGTACTGGTGGCTGGTAGTGCCTTTAGGGAATGGGCTGAGGTGAAATGGGAAGGCCCATTTACAATCTAGTGCCAGCAGTGTCTGGCACGTGGACAGCCCAATCCTGAGCTGCCTGGTGCACGGGGCTGCAGCAGCGCCAAAAATGTCTGCTGCGGCATCCTAAACACTCAGTCAATGCTAGCACCAGTGTTCCCCTAGTGCCGAGGGCCGCAACAGCTCTCATACTGGCTTTTGAGATACTTGTGAGACTTACAGCACAATCCTACGCATGTCTACTGAGAAGCAAGGCCCATTGTAGGAGGCTTACTCCCAGGAAAGTGTGTTTTGGATTGCAGCCTTAGCTCAACTGCTTCTAAAAGAGCCTACTGGATGCATTACTTACCAATTTATTTTTGGCAATGGTCTCCAATGCATTAATCCATTTCCCTTGCCCTCTCATTGGACAGCTGCTTGTATAATGCTTTTTTTTTTAATGGCTGACAGAGTGAGTAAATGAGGCTGGCACTGACCCCTTTTTTGCTCCATTTACTCAGCCATAGGTGGACATCCATCATCCATCAGCAGAGCCCAGAGGCACAGCAATTTGGTCTTCGCCAGAGCATGGAGACCAAGTCACACGCTTCTGAGCCCCAGGTGTCATAGCCCAGGAGCCAAGAGGATTGCTGGACATTGGGCATTGTAGGCATTTGCTTACCTTTTACAGGATGACAGATGAGCATCTAAAGGCAAAATGAAAGATGAAAAGCAAACAAAAAGCCCCACAGGAAACCACCTAGAGATCACCACGTGTCTATGACATCTACCTTTCTGCTCCCAGCCTTTTCTTTCATTTAACATTGAATCACAAGTTATTATTACTCCCCCCCCCCCATTTTTTAAAATGAAAAGCAGCTGCTGGAGACTGCAAACAGGAGCAAAAATAGGCTGGTGCCAAGGGAGTGCTTCATCCAGTGGTTCCCAAACGGTGAGCTGTGCCTCCCCAGGGGGCAAATGCCCCAGGGCACCATGCTTTTGCTGCCCATGGGGACACCCCCCTGCTGCTGCCACATAGCTACTTCCCCTCCAGCTCCCTTCTGAGGGCCATGGCAGCTTTGCGCAAGCGTCCCCTGATCCTCCAAAAGCCTTCTGAAGCTCCTGGAGGGCCATCAATACTTCTGGTTTTCTGACAAAAAATGGAAGTAGTGTTCAAAGGCCCTCTGGAGACCTCAGAAGGCTTTTGGAGGGCCAGGGGATTCGTGTGAGATTCAGGAGGCTCTGGTAAGTGGGGGGTGGGAATCTCATGAAGGGTGCCGTTCTGTGGTCTTGGCCCCAGGTGAGGCATGGACCGGGATTGTGATTGAGGGAGAGGGGAAAAGAGTGAGAGCATACTAGGTGCAATACATTGGCCACGTACTTCAAGAACCAAGACCATGCCAGTAGGTGCCCCCTGCCTTCAGAGGTGGTGTGGGCGGGCTCTGTCACGGAATGTCTGCTCACCCTGATCTTTACCCACCTTTTGTCAGCGAGGCTGTGTAGGTGATGTTCACTGTTTCTGCAGGATACAATTACGACTTTTCAATTGATGTATTCTTTTTTTGTGGTTTTTCCGTGTAATCTTACTTGGGTGACCTTGTGAAAAAGCAGGATGAAACTATGGAAAATGGATATAAATAATCATCTTAATGATACTTAATGGTAAGTATCCACTTACCATGGATACTTCTAGTATCAGGAGTTGTGATGTGTGGTTGTTTCTTTATATAGTGACTCTCCATGAACTGGCTTTTCCTTCCATCACATAGGTAGATACCCCATGATGTATAACGGTTTACTATGGGGAAAGTACAATACTGAGCCCTACTTCCAAATGTTGACATTGCATTCCCCAAACAGGCAGGCAGAGGGCGCCAGTACTTTAAGGGAGAATCATGGAGTCCTTAAAGCCATAAACAGGCTTTACAAATATTGTCACTGGTATATACTGTACATACACTGCTGTGGAGGAAAAATTGTGTCAATCTAAAATGGTACAAATCCCATTCTTCATAAAAAAACAAAACTGCACGACGTGGAATGCCATGAAAACTTCATGTGATAATGCTTTTAAATTATCAAAATTTCTACCTGAATTATCAACTAACCGTGACTTGAGTGTATCATTTAGACCAGGTCTATGTAAGTAGAAAAAAATATACAGTAGATAAGTATTAAAGGATTGTTTGTCACATAATAATAACTAATACCATGAAATATTATTAAAATGAAATTACTATTATTATTATTAAATTCCTCTAGACCTGCTAAAGAATTATTATTATTATTATTATTATTATTATTATTATTATTATTATTATCAACAACAACAACAACAACAACAACAACAACAGCAACTTTATTTCTACCCCGCCTTTCTCCCCAGAAGGACTCAAGGCAGCTTACAACAAGGTTAAAACAAATTGAAAACATAATTTAAAAACAGATACCTCTTGAAAGCAGCATTTGTTTTGCACATTTAGGGGTAATTCAGATGAGTCACCCCCCCCCCTTACTCCATGTAAGCAATTACAGGACAGTGCATGTTGGGGGAGTCACAAATGCTTACCCTCCTAACACATACAATTAGACTGGGTCAATGGAGTATTGACTGAACCAAGCCAATATAGTTTGAACGAACCCATGGTTCCCTCTATGTAATATGAAATTGTGGTTTGCTCTAGAGCAGGGGTACCCAAACCCCGGCCCTGGGGCCACATGCGGCCCTCAAGGCTTCTCAATGCGGCTCTCAGGGAGCCCCCAGTCTTCAGTGAGCCTCTGGCCCTCCGGAGATTTGTTGGAGCCCGCACTGGCCCAATGCAACTGCTCTCAGCGAGAGGGCAACGGTTTGACCTCTCGCGTGAGCTGGGGGATGAGGGCTCCCTCCACTGCTTGTTGTTTCATGCCTGTGATGCGGTAGCGGCAGCAAAGGAAAGGCCGGTCTTGCTTTGTGCAAGGCCTTTTATAGGCCTTGAGCTATTGCAAGACCTTCATTCATTCATATAAGTTCATCTTTAATATATTCATTTATGTAAACTTATGCAAATTTATTCAAATCTTAATGTAAATTAATTCTTATTTTTCCCTGGCCCCCAACACAGTGTCAGAGAGATGATGTGGCCCTCCTGCCAAAAACTTTGGACACCCCTGCTCTAGAGATAAAGCAGAAGAGCTACATTTCCTTCTCTAACGAATGAAAGGGGAGGCGGGGTCATGTGGGTTCATGGCCCCCCAAAGCTCATTTTTATACTACTAAATCATAGATGAGTTTGAAATGGCTACCCAAGAGTGAAAGCAGACCAAAACCATCCTGCCTAAAATGGAACTTCTGTCTCTAAGAGTCCTACCATATGAATGTTTGCTCAGAAGTAAGACAATCAATGGGGCTTACTCCCAGATCAGTGTAGATAGGATTGCAGCCAAAGTCTTCTTTCTCTCTGTGTAATATTAAAACTGCCATCTGTACACATTTACCTGAGTCTCACTGAACTCAGTAGTCCTTGCTTCTGAGTAGACATGCTTAGGCCTGCACTGTTAGGGCCCAATCCTATCCAACTTTCCAGTTCCGATACAGCAGGATTGCAACCCCAAGGTAAGAGAAACATTCCCTTACCTTGAAGAGGCCTCCAAGACTGCCCCCCCACCGCAGGATGCAGAGCATGCCCCATTGGCACAGCTGCATCAGCACTAGAAAGCTGGATAAGATTGGGCCCAAACTGGTTTGTTTATGGCATTTCTCTGCTCCACTGGTGACAGGGAAATGTGTGTAGGTAGATCTTACTATTACAGAGGCAATAGATTACCTTTGAGGGCAGTAGCTACATTTAGTTCTGCCCTGAAAAATTCTTTGTTCTGAAAAGTGCAGAACCATATACATGGGTGAAAATCATGGATGTTTACAAGTGATTTTGACCCTAGTTTGAAATCCGTGCATAATGTTAGATCATTTTACATCCCTTAGGAGGAAAAGTATGCTGCATTTCCAGGTTATGATCAGATAAAGAATGTCACAAAGCCTGGGCATAATGGATTTGGTTTCCTTAGCAATCTGCAATATTGACTATGGGTACTTTCTGTTTGTCAGGTTCAGTCTGAGCCAACCTGAATTTTGTGGCAAATATTTATTCTGCAATTACGGCTAGCAGGCTCACGAGAAAGTATACTTTATTGAAGACATTTTACTGATCATAGTTATATTGGGAGTTAATTGGAATAAGATGGCTCAGGTTGTTATCTTATATGGCTTTCTTCTTTGCTTTTCTTATAGTCACATAACTGAGAATAATCAACTGATTTTATCACTAGATAGCACTCATCTTTACATTCCCTTTTTAAAATCCCATCTAACCAAACAGGAGAAATGCAAAGACCATGAAAATGAGCCGTAGCTGCTGACAGTAAAAGTATAACATCTCAATCCAGAGCTGCCCAGCATGCAGGGCTGCCACAGTGCCAAAATGGCTGCCACGGCATCCTGAGCACACCGGGCAGCTGGAGGCAGCTCCTCAGGAGAAGGGGACATTCGTCCCCGCAGTGGGGCTACTCTACTCTGCGTTGGCTGTTTGGCCGGTGCATAGTAAGGATGCCTCATGTCGGGCTGTGAGGACAGACATGGGGCTCTGGATTCGGCTGACTCCTTCCCACCCTGCTCCCCCCTCCTGCCATGTCTTCCCCCGCCCTCCACCCACCCTGGAACACCTCCTCCCCACCTCTACCCTGCACGGAATTACCTCTCTGCTGCCGGGCAGTGGACTGCTGGCCTCCAACCGGTGTGCACTGCTCTGGATTGGGCCCTAAGGCTGCAATCCTATACATGTTGGCAACCTTAAGTCTCGAAAGACTATGGTATCGCGCTCTGAAAGGTGGTTCTGGAACAGCGTCTAGTGTGGCTGAAAAGGCCAATCCGGGAGTGACAATCCCTTCCACACTGGGAGCAAGTGCAGTCTGTCCCTGGTCTGTCTCCCTGGCTATGGGCCTTCCTTCTTTGCCTCTTTGCCTCAGACTGTTGGCAAAGTGTCTCTTCAAACTGGGAAAGGCCATGCTGCACAGCCTGCCTCCAAGCGGGCCGCTCAGAGGCCAGGGTTTCCCACCTGTTGAGGTCCACTCCTAAGGCCTTCAGATCCCTCTTGCAGATGTTCTTGTATCGCAGCTGTGGTCTACCTGTAGGGCGCTTTCCTTGCACGAGTTCTCCATAGAGGAGATCCTTTGGGATCCAGCCATCATCCATTCTCACAACATGACTGAGCCAACGCAGGCGTCTCTGTTTCAGCAGTGCATAAATGCTAGGGATTCCAGCACGTTCCAGGACTGTGTTGTTTGGAACTTTGTCCTGCCAGGTGATGCCGAGAATGCATTGGAGGCAGCGCATGTGGAAAGCGTTCAGTTTCCTCTCCTGTTGTGAGCGAAGAGTCCATGACTCGCTGCAGTACAGAAGTGTACTCAGGACGCAAGCTCTGTAGACCTGGATCTTGGTATGTTCCGTCAGCTTCTTGTTGGACTCTTGTTGGACCAGACTCTCAATCCTATACACAGGTACCTGGAAATAAGTCCCTCTGAACTCATTGGGGCTCGCTTCTGAGTAGACACATGTAGAAGTATGACTGTGTAGAAGACATGTAGGGGACATTTGCAGTGGGCATGGAATTCCATTAGAAAAACCCCATATTCTGCAAAATAAAAACCCATCCATTGCATTGGTTTCTGCATGTGTAATATTCCTTAATTTTTATATTTTATATTGGATGTACAAAGATGGGGAATGCTGGATTGGGGTTATGATGCCTAGATGGGAGAGGCTTGCAGTTTAATGACCACAAAGAAGTCTTGGATGCTTGTGTTTTTATCTTTTTCCATTCCATTATTATACGATCATAATGAAAACAGTGACTGGACTTGATTTTTGTATCTTTTCATAAAGCCCAAATGAAGATACGTATCAGTAGCGAATCAGAACAGTGTTCTTCTATTAGAAACAAACAGAAGAATGTAAGGATGTCCTTGATGTCCATTCAGACAAGGATTTTGTTTCCAATAACAACCAGAGCTTGCAAAGAAGGTCATGAAGATCATGGTCATCTCTTTCGTCATTATTTCATTCCATCATTTGGTATGTAGAAGTACACTGGTTCTGAACATGGAGGATTCACTGAATCACCATAACTCACAGGCATTGATATCCCTCCACAAAACAGAGTGATAGGTGTGGCAAATAGAGCAAAATGGAGCTGATTTATGGAACACCAGGCAATCTTTAATAGGCAACTTGAGTGACTGAAATTCATCTCAGACTTGGGAGAGACAGTAGCACCTGACTGAAATGTCACTGAAAAGGATGAGAGGTGTGAGAGAATGCTTTCTCTGTTCAGTAATATTTCCTAACCCTAGTGCCAACTCTGATAGTAGTTCTAGTGATAGGGCTACTAGACTCTGTGTCCTGGACTAGACGTTCTATAGAGCAAAAACGTCTAGTTCTTGCTCTGCTCCAACCCTGGGGAAGAGCAAAACAAAAACAGATTCTGTCATTCCTATCTATAAACAGTCTAAATATATAGGTAAGAATAGTGCTTTATCATGAATTTCATTAAATTCATGTAACAATGCAAACACATGCAAATAATGTTGGGTTTTCTTAGGAAAAATGAACTCTATATCAAACCAAATTTGGAGGGCGACTGTCCAATCGGGGCTGCAATCCCCCTGAATTCAGTTCATCTGCATAGGCAGGATAGGGTATATTCAGTAACTTATGGAGCATCTTTTTTTCAAATTGCAGGTACAAATTCTAACATGCAGTCAGTATAGTTTTATCCCCAATTTAGTGGATTTTGATATTTTTAACTAGCACTTCAAAAAGACTTGAATATATATATATATATATATATATATATATATATATATATATATATATATATAGACTGAAGCATCAGGTCTATGAAACAAAAAATGAACAGAGAAATAAAAGCCTGTTTACCTGAGGAAGGGGTTTGAAAATTATCTTTGTTAGTGATAAAATTGTGATTTTTAAACAGAACACTAAAATCATAATAAAAAAGTCACTCTAGAAAATATAAGAAAAACAGCCCTCTGGGTGAAAAGTTGACTGGCTTCTTTTCATTCCATTTACGTCTATGTTTCATACTCTGATTTTTAAACCTTTGGTAATAATGTTGCTGCTTAGTCAGTACATTTCCATTTAGTTATTACCTCTCCTTTTGAGAATTTGTTTCAGAATTGTTTCCTAGAAGACAAAACTCAAAATAGTCATTCCCTCCCATTTTCATTTCTCAAAAAAAGGAGGGGGATAAATTAAAAAAAAAAATGCAAAAGTGGTGTTTCAAGTCCCACTTTTACCTTATCTTTTCTGAATCTGGACAAAATATTCCATTAGACGACGTCAGTGCAACACAAATAACAACCACAGCAGAGAATGATGCTGGTTCCTCCAAACTCTGCCTCAGAAATGAGTCCCACAGCTCCCTGCAAAGTAATTGGTCTAATTAGGTGGAAGGAAGGAGCGCCTTTAAATTCCTCAGAAATTAAGACGTGTCATCCACTTAACATCTTAACATCTGTTCCTGCTTCATGCGCAGCTCCCTGCTACACAGGTCTGAAGGACACTCATTGCCGGGACAGTGGGGCCAATTTGCCCCCCACGCTACAGAGAAACGAACCCTCTCTTTGGTGGGATGAAGCAAGTATGGCACCTCCCCCCATCTTTATTCCTTAACTTGGTGCATGTTTGCCTGGGTGAGTACAGCAACCTCTTGGTTACTAAAGAAAGGTCTAAGCTTTGTAGTAATCCTTGATAATGTGGCCTTGCAACTGTTGCCTGATAACTGAGTAAATATTCCTTGCTTTATTTCCCCCTCCTCCTTTTCCCTCTGCCTGCTGCTCATATATTTGCAGCTTCAAATGGGCTTTTTGGCTTCTTGATCTGTGATTAGAATGGTAACTAACGGTGTGTTTATTTTTATTTTCTCTTAACTTTGCTGTTCTCTTGCAGCAAGTAAGTAATTATTTCATTACGGCTTCTTGCTAGGCGTCTGTGAAACTGAAGATGTTTAGAACATTGGCTAGATAACTTAGCCACTGCCAGCAGGTTGAAGATGTTCACCAAAACAGGTGGCTTAGTGTGTTAGTGAGTGTTTGTGAAGGTTAATTCTACAAGCAGGATACTTCAGAGAGAGCAGCAGGGGTCTAATTCCCCCCCCCCCCATTTCGCTCTTTCTCTTTCTCTCTCTGTGCAGATATATAATCTATTACCTAATTCATAGCTATGCATATTGGATCCCTTTAAGTTGCCCACACACACTTTCTAAAAGGTAGATGAGATCCATTAGCGTAATTGGATACGTTATGAACTCAGATCATTCCTATGGGATTGGATCTTTGTTATGTACACAGAGGCAAGGTAGACAGTTCATAGGCAATTTGTCTGGTGGGTATTTACAGAATGATTTTCTTCCGGGTCCTGTTTTCTTTCTGACTTGCAGTTCAGGCAAATTACGCTCCCTACTTCTTTGACAATGGAGCAAGCAGCACCAATGGGAACATGGCGCTCCTCAGTCTTTCTGAAGATACAGCTGTGGGTCAGTATGACAATGTTATCCATCAGTTTGAAAACATGCTGAGATGTGTTTGCAATTGTTAAAAATGAAAAGGAAGCCACTTCTTGTAATATCTTCTCGGGCATAACTTTGATGCAGTAATTTATCAACTACATTAATTAAATGGTGCATGTGTGTATCACAGCCCAGCTTCAGTTGTGCAAACTAGTGGCATACTCAGCCAGTTCAGTAGCGCCTGGATGGATGAGAACTGTGATGCTAGGGTTGGTAAAACATTCCGATGTATGTTTGCATCTACATTGACAGTGCATGCAGAAGCCTGATTCTGGAAGTCCATTGTTGAAATGGTTCATCTAGCTAGCTATGTAGCTATCCATACATATGAGGGCTGATGGGCACAGGGACCAAGAGAGTTGACAGCCCCATCCAAGTACATCCTCCACCCGTGGAATGTGCATTATGCCAGCAGAGCTGGCAGGATTCAAGTAGAAGTGCCTGGATTCTGTCAGAAGTTGCATGACATTGCATGATCCAGTGCTGCAGGCCAGAGTAGCGAGGCCACCAGCAAAACTGCTGGTGGCTGTGGATGTGGGCTGGTAGCCAAGCCACCATCTCCTGGTGTAAGGTCAGGCGGTGGTGGGCAGAATGAGGTGGGAAGGGGGAGGGAGTTTCTGGGCAGGGAGGGGGGCAGAGAGGAAAGTGGAAAGAGGTGAGGTTTGACACTACAAGCATATGAATGAATCCTATCCCTCCTCCTTTCCGTTGCTGTTTCCTATCTCGGTCGTGTGCTTCTAACTTGGGACAGAGGCAGCACTTGAAGGAGAGCACCCTTAGATGACCTAAGAGGGCAGGCCAGAATGTATTGGAGAAAGCGGTCGCCTTTGGCTCAGATAACCGGGACCCAAACCATGAAGGGCTTTAGAGGCCGATTCCAGCACCTTGAACTGGGCCTGGAAACGAATAGGCAGCCAGTGCAGTCACTGGAGCAGCAGTCCAACTGAGTCAAACCACCTGGCTCCAGTAACCACCCAGTAGTAGCAGTAACCACTGCTGCATTCTGTACTAATTGCAGCTTTCAAACCATCTTCAAGGGCAGTTTTGCATGCTTGTGTGGAAGGCAGCTGGCAGCAGGTTGGGGCAGCAGCGGGTGGTGGATCACCTTGGGCCATCCCTGCACATAATATTATTATGTAAAATGCACATCCAGGGTTAACTCCAGCATTGAGGGGGCCCTCAGTAGGCCCCTCTAGGATTTGGGGTGCTTACCTTGGTAGTAGCAGTATCCTTGAGCAGTTATTGGCAACACTGCAATGTTCTTGCCCTGATATAGCATCCATGTTGCACAGGGTGGGGACACTGCATCACAACAGTCAACCCAGGTTTTGCTAGACCCTTGGGCATTTTGCCTTTGAAGGCAGAACTCCCCATAACTTTCCCCCACGGCTTCTCCCCACCCCGTGAGACTTCTCCCTATGACTTCCCCGCTCACCTTCCTGCCCACCTACTCTCTTGGGTTGGTGGTGTCAATGGCGGCAATGTTGGCAGGCAAGTGGCCAGAGGCTCCTACTACCAGCTGTGGTCCTGGGGCTTTCTGCATTGGGATGAAGCTGATTGCCTGGGAGGCTGGAGCAGAAGAACAACTCATATGAATTCCCTTCCCTCCACCAATCAAATTGCCCTGCAGGGACCCAGTGTTCTGTGGGCAGTTCCTCCATCCCCACCCATCCCAACCAATTGGGTTGGTTGTAGGCCAATCTCAGTAACTGTGTATTATCTAAGCCCTCTTACCACACATGACTGCTTACTTTCCATAATCCTCTTGTGTGCTAAAACAACTCCCCTCATGGACATGGTACCCAGATATGGTCAGTTTAAACTACATATATCCTTCAAGCTTCCTTCTCCATTGGACGGCAGTGGCGTAGTGGTAAATTTTGAAGGGCAGCAGCTATTAGGACATCCCTGTAGCCATATTTCCATAGCCTCAATGTACTAAAACCAAAAATTAAGCCCAAACTCAAATCAAATAATATTTTTAACTCTAAACCTACCTGCATTAGGAAGAGTGGGAAGAGAAACCTAACGGGTTTTTTTTTAAGAATGGAAAATCTGTTCCACAGAGTTCCTGAACGGGGCTGGCTTTGGGGGAGATTGTTGCCCCAGATCATGTGCTAACCAGGGGTGAGAGAGAAGGAACTGATGGAGGGTTGAAGAAATCTTGCACAGCTTCTCCCTGCCATGCAAGGAGTTGGGGACAGAATGGAAAGTGCAATATCCAGTTTGTGATTTTTCTCTATTTGTGCCTGCACCAGCTAATCAACTTCTCACATTTTCTCTTTGCACCTTTCTTCCATCTCACTTCTGTTTCACCTGCCCTCCTTATCTTGCACCAGGGCTGCTGAAAAGTGCCACCTCTCCTCTCTTGTCTTTATGAGCAACCGTGAGCAGCGGCAAACGCTGCCCTGAGTCAAGATCTGGAGGATTTGTATAATAATAATAATAATAATAATAATAATAATAATAATAATAATAATAATAATACAGGTATTTATATACCGCCTTTCTTGGTCGTCAGATTTCTCCTCAGACTTTAATTCAAGGCGGTTTACATAGGCAGGCTGTTTAAATCCCTGTAGGGATTTTTACAATTAAAGAAAGGTTCTATCTTTCAAGAATCACACAACATTTCAGATGGAACTTTTGCGGTCTGTATCACTTTCTGGCTTCCTCCCACACAAGCTGACAAGCAGCTCCTTCCAAAGAGCAGGTGGAATAACTCGGCTCAGCTTGTCAGCTGCTTCAAGGTCTCGCCGTTCACGGTGCCGGTGGCCTCAAACTGGCGACCTTCAGATGTTATCTTCAGGCAAATGGAGGCTCAACCCTCTAGACCAGACCTCCTGCCCTTTGAAGCCCTTCCTGTGCAGTGGCTGCCTCTTCCTTCAACCCCTAATATCTCCTTGTTGTCCTCTACTTTTATATGAAACCCTTGTAATGAAAGAAAGCATTTCTTAAAACATGGGAGGAAAGTTTCAACCCATCTCACAACTTGGTGTGCTCTAGCACACTCTTTGGGAATTCACTGCTTGATCTTCTCTAGCATAAGACAGTGTATAAACCCCACTTGTTTTACATGAGGTGATGAGGTGATACTCACACATTCCTGGAGAGACTGCACTAGAATCTCACATACATGAAAGTTGGTTCTAATCAGGGCTGGCCCATCCATGAGGCCAACTGAAGCAATTGGGGGGAGATATCAAGACTTTAATGCAGACTACCAGACGGTTAATAAGTAGGGATGTCTGCATTTTCTCTATTGGACATTAATAGCTGTATGATGTAAGGGCTGTTGTAGTGTGTAGAGGCTAACAGGTTGAGCTATATGTGAGGAAGTGTTCAGATCTTGCTACTGATCTACAATGAACATACTTGGTGACTGTAGGTCAAACTCAATGTGATCTAGAACAGGGCTCTCCAAACCCTGGCCTGGGAGCCATATGCAGCCTGCAGCAAGCCTCTATTTTGCCTTTGGCCAGGCTTTTGTCCCCTTAAAGCCTCTGGCCCATTCCACCGAACATGAGCAGAGCTGTGCTCTGGTTGTGTCTGGAGGATGCTCTGAAGGCCAGAGAGGTTGAATGAAAAAACCATTCATTCTTTATTTACTCATCTAATTTCCATCTCTAATTTATTTATTTTAAATTTTTTTTCTGGCCCTCAACACCATGCCAGATATTTGATGCAGCCCTCTGGCCAAAAGGTTTGGAGACCCCTGATCTAGAAGATCAATAAACTGATTGTCTCATGTTGTTGTGGCTTTTAATGTTCATAGCAGATGCGAGTTGAAGGGTCAATTCAGATCAGAACCAGGGTGATGGAAGAGGGGGGCTGTCTCCTGCATGTGCCATTTTTCTGATCCAATCCCCTCCCCTCAGGTGATATGTATCCCTGGTTACATGATTAGTTGACCTTTGAACAAATCACTCTCTCTGCCTCTTGCTCTCAGGCCTTCATTTGCAATCTGGAGATAATGTGGCCTGGTCAATCTGTCTCTAGCGTCCTTCTAATAGGATTGAATATGGTTGTCAGTTTATTAAAAACAATGACTATGATACAATAGGAGTTGGGGGGAATGGGTGCAACACCTAGCAGTTAGCAATGACCATTTCTCCTTCACTCTCTCTCACTGTTCCCACAGGTCAAACTGGGGGAAAAAATAGCTTTCTTTGTCATCAACCAAGACTGGGGAAGCCCAGACAGGAAAAGCCTTCCTTAGGAAGGCAATTGGATGAGTTAGGATCAGCTGGGCACCCCATCCCATTCCTTTACCCAACTGGGTGGGCTTGGCTGCCCCAATGGTGGACACATGCCAATCTCAGCAGAAAGGTTGGCCAGAATCCTTTGAGGAAAATCCAGTCAAAGAAGTCACCCAATCAATATAGGGCTTGCCTGGGATGCCACATGATCCTTCCAGGATGGTATTGAATTCAAAAAATGGCAAGAGCTACCTCAAGAGGACATCTCAGCTGCTTTTAGGATGTTGAGTTATCACAGAAGTTGTTGGGGGGGGGGTTGCAAGTGTCTAAAAATAGGCAAAAAGATAGGAGAAAATCAGGGATTTTTTACCTACGGCCAGTTTCTCCAGCTTTTTCTTTTTTCTCAGACCAGGTTGTCAGGTAGCAAAGGTTATTCTCAGGCCATTTATGGACCACAGCTAGGCTCTGTCTCTTTACCAAGGAGCTCCACCTCAATACCAGATTCACCCCATCCAACCCCACTTTCAAGATTTGGTAGCACAATGACATTGTCAGGTTCCACCTTGTGACATTCCTATGCTCTAGTTCAAAAATGCATCTGACCTGGCAACCCTACTCATGATGGATCTCCCAGGCTTTCAGTGTCATATCCTACTATGATTGCTGATTTGTATCCCTACTGTTTTTACCTTTTTGAAATGCATTTACCCCAAAGTTTACTACTTCTGTTGAAGTTCTGATATACTGGACGTGCAGGTGGATTTATGCCAGGATTAACTTTCAATGCAGCTTTGAACCTAACCAGAAGATGTAGGAAAAGGTCCTTCTGTTTCCTGACAAAGACTGCAGTGTTTGCTTTTGTTTGCATTTGCTTGTGCCCATCGAGATAAGACTTTAGTTTAACTCACTTTATTTTTCTGCAAGAGGAGGCAGAAACACCAAGGATAGATTTTTAATTGGTGTTAACTCTGTGCTGGGAAGTGTTCCCAGGGTGTTAATGATATGGAGAGTTACTGCTGAGAAGGGTGTAAAAATTATCAGCCAGACACCAAAACTGATCTGGAAGAGAAGCCATAAAGTCCTCCAGTTTTAATGCTCTTATTAACATTCCACATTCATACAACCATTGAAGCATCATATTGAAGACTGCAGCTCAGCAGACAAAAAAACTGGAAGGATCAGTGGCTTTCTCTATTGCATGTTGCTGTCTTTCAAAAGTGCATCAACCCCAATATTTCATATCAGGGCTGGCCCATCCATGAGGTCAGCTGAAGTGTTGCTTCAGGTAGCAGATTGGTGGAGGGGAGCCATCTCTCTGCCTACTTGCCTCCAGAGGCATCACTAGGATTTGCATTGCTAGTTGCGTCTCCCATGATGGACCTCCTTCCACACCAGACCATACACAATATCACATGTACAACCTAAATGTGGTAGTGTCACTAGAGTTGGTATAACCACCATTAACTTTATTTATTTATTTTTGTTTTTTTAAATATAAAAATACAGGTCACCCAATAAATCAGTAATAAACAAACAAACAAACAAAAAAACCCCTGGCCAACTTGATGACACTCACACAACTGAATAAGAGCCCAATCCTGAGCTCGTACCACTGGTGCTCTGCCGGCGTTGTTGCAAACATGCTGTAAAGCACGTTCGCAGCTCTCAATGCCAGTCCAGCACCAGAGGTAGCTCAGCAGCAGCCAGTGCTGGTGGATCACCAAAGCTCCACCATTTGGTGGTTGCGCGGACCGCTGGACAGTGGAGGGGTGAGTGATGGCATGGGGAGAGGTGGGGAGTTGGTGTGCTGGGGGTGGGGGGAGGCAGGGGGGAGGAGGCGTGCCAAGGGAAGGAGTGGAGCGGGAGGGAGGCAGGACTGGCAGAGCTCCGCTCCACCTCATCCAGAGCCTCTGTGTTGGGCCAAGGGCTGCCGCAGAATCAAGTAGCGCCATTGCAGGGCTACTTGCATTACCCAGGGGAAGGGGATAAAAGTCCCCTTCCCCCAAGGAGCTGCCAGTGGCTGCCCTGTAGAGCTCAAGATGCCACAGCAGCCGTTTTGGCGCCACGGCAGTTTCGGCGCAACAGACAGCTCAGGATTGGGCTACCCAAATTCTAGTATTAGCTCTGATACATGGAAATGAGAGCTGATTCATACTAACACCTTATTGGTTCCCTGCTGCCTCAGCATAACTCATTGGCTCTTGGAACAAACAGTCTCATTGGTCAGTTTTGGGTTAAGGTAATTCACTTTTGGCTACATAAGGCAGAATGTTTTCCTTTTCTGGTTATTTGGCCATAATGTTTGCTAGAATACATATATTACAGTGTGGTTTGTTTCATTGCCTTCTGCATTAAATTATCCATTAAATGATATATAACATGATGGTATTATTTGAAAAAATTCTCATAGTGGTGTCACATACGCACCCTGAGTGAGTCACCTGGTACATTCTGTGCCCTCCCGCACCCCCAAGTAACACCAGTGGAAGGTGTGGCAAGCCCAGGCTGCCCTCAGCAACACCTGTGCAGGCACCTTGGTTGCTGTGTCCAACTGAGAAAACCCTATCTGCTTTGGTTCAAGTTTAGACCTCAAGTTACCTTCATGAGAAGGAAATCACAAGAGAGTAGATTTTTACTGCTCCTTAGAGGGATACCTTAAATAATGGTTTGTCATGTCAAGCATAAAGCAGGTTGTGCAGTTATGCTGCGGCCTGCCCTGCTCAGTAGACACTCCCAGGTTCCGAGCCTTCTCGGAAGGCCTCTACGCTTCCTCTTCCAACGTGTTGTGGTTGTTTTATCCTCCTCGGATGACCTGCATGCTATTAAAGCTCTCATTGCTTGCTTGGAAGCTCTGGAGAAATGCTAGGCTAAGCAGCATGGCAAGAAGGTGGCAAGCCTGTGGGTCATGCTCGTGCTGTGCGTAGGTCAAGAAAGGGATTACAAGCTCCACAAATCTTATTCAATCTTTATCTTCTATGTTTGAAGGCATGGAATTCTTTTTTCTGCCTGATGAGACGTGTGGTCAAGTCTGGCAGGCTTTCCAAATCTGGTGCTGCTTTCCCTGCTTGTACACCTCTTCAGGCTGCTGTACCAATGCGGAAACATTCCATCGGTGTATTGATCTCCTTGGACGCTACAGCTGGATTATTCTCAAAGCATTTTATGCAGCTGTTTTGGTCATCGTATTTTGATATTGGTTTTTATTTGTGTTGGTAGCTGCCCTGAATAGAATGAGGGGAAAGGTAGGATATATATATTTTTCAATAACCATCAGCCCAATCCTATCTGTGGGATACACTAACAAACCACAAAGTCTTCCAGCATATCCCGCAGGTACCTTCATGGTAACCCTTCTATCGTTCTGTGGAGAAATGCCATGGTGTAAGGCCCTCTGAGTCTTGAACCACCGCCAGCAATCTTCAGCCTGGCTGTTGGTGTCAGCTGGCAATGGGGGCAAATTGAGGGTGGAATAGGGGGATCTTGTTGGGAGCAGTGGTTGCCAAATCCTATCCCCATGGCCTGGCCCAGACACACTCCCTGCCGCTCTTCAGATCTATGCCAGCAAAAGGAGTCCATAAGGGACTGGGCAGACACCAGAGAGGCAATTTTTTTCTTTACTTGCCAATCCTGGTCTGCCAGGTTCTCTGCTGCAGTGCAGACTTTGAGTGGCTTCCAAACTCTGGGTCTTAGAACACCTCCAGATGCAACCAGAGAACATCGCTGATTCTGTCTGGAGGTCTTATTGGAATGGACCTGCGGATTCATGGGTTTTGGGATCTGCAGCGGCTGTTGGAACAGATCCCCCACGGATACCGAGATCCAACTGCATAACTAATGATTAATGAAACAGAAAGTGTTAATGTCTCAAGTCTGAGCGCTGTTAAATTGAGGGTTCACAGTATCATAGTGATTGGTGCTGAAAAGCAACTTGGACAATGACAGAGATACAATTTTTGGGGTTTTATTATGGATTATGAGATGGCCACTCTGCCCAAAGGTCTTTCCACACTTCTGACGCTTATAGGGTTTCTTCCCTGTGTGGGTTCTCTGGTGGATCTTAAGTTTACTACAGTGACTTAAGGTCTTTCCACAATCACGGCACATAAACGGTCGCTCCCCTTTGTGGGCTCTCTGCTGTGAAGAACAAGACTGTTGCCTTTTCCTTCTAATTGGGTTCCACATAGATGCTATTTAAGTAAGAAAAAAAAATACAATAAGAAACCAAAAGAAGACACTGCAGCTAGTTGGGGAAATCATAAAAAGTGTTTCTTTGCTGACCAGAACTAGGGACTGTGGATTACATCTGGCTTCCAGGAACAAACTGGGCCCAAAACTACACCCCAGCTGTGCACAGTTTCTTTCAGATGGAGGCCAACCCCATCAACTAAAGCATGAACTTCTCTTCCTAGCTGGGCTCTCCTCCAGAATGTCTCAATTAAAATTTTTAACACCATCCCCCAGGGGCCAGAAACCCCCTAGATGCCCAAACCACTCGGAGGCATCCGAGAGGTGGTCTGAGGCATGGGGAGATTAAACAGGAAGTGCCTTATTAAGGCCTCTGACAGGCTTTCTGAAGCATTTCAAGGCTCGGAGAGACCGCACATGACCTCTGTGGGCCTCAGAAGGCTTCCAAAAGACACCCCCTGACAGCCACCACCAGCATGGCACCCAGTGAAACTGACCTCCTCGGCCCCCCTTAGCTATGCCACTGCCTACAATTAACATTTCATTAACTAAGGGGAAATTTTTATATGACCTACCCCTACCTCTAATCCAAAAGTGGACCAAAATGATGATAATCTGTGCTTGATTGCAAATTAATTCAAAGAGGCACCCAAATTATTTCTAGCTCCTACTGAATACTGGATAAGGAGTTCACTCTGACCTGGGGCAACTATCAGACACATTCTGGAGGTAACATTTAGAGGGACACATTTAGAGGTAAAGCAAAACTCACTGTCATTGGCACCTGGCTGATTTTGACAGCTGGATGCATAGCTTCAATGGACCCTGATAATGCCAGAGCATTGAGCCTGCTTTCACAAGGACAGCCTTGTCTTTGGAAGTACAGAGAGAGCTAAGCTTTTCCACTAACACAGACTAACAGCCCAATCCAGAGCCGCCTGGGGGCGCGCGGCTGCAGCAGTGCCGAAAATGGGCTGCTGCCGCATCCTGCACATCCAAGGCAACCGCCACCAGCACCAGGGAAGGTTTTTGTTCCCTTCCCCCAGGTAAGCGAGGTAGCCCCACAATGGAGCCACTCAATTCACCGCCATTCCAAAGGTGGGCGGTGAATCAAGAACCTTCGTGTAAGGCAGCGAGCCCTACACGGAGGCTTTAGATCTGGTGGAACAAAGCCCCACCGGTCCTGCCTCCCTTCCCCTGGCACGTATCCCCATCCTCTCCCCGCTTCCCCGACGTGTCTCCTCCCTGCCCTTCACCAGCCGCCTGCTTGCCCCCCTCTCCCTGGAACGCCTCCTCCCAGCCTCCCCCATGCCCCACTTACCTCTCCACTGTTTGGCAGTTCGCTCTCGCCCAGCGTTACGACCCGCATACATACCTTACGTGCTTACTGTTTGCGACAGTGCGTGCCAGCTGTGAGCCAGTGCGCTGAGCCCAGGATTGGGCTCTAAGCTTCCTATGAGACCTCGCAAGGTACCAGAGTTTGATTCAGGGGATCTAGCAATCCATCTAGAGCAGTGGTTCCAAACCATTTAGCACCACTGTTAAAAACAACACTCTATCGGCACCCACCTAGGTCTACCAGACTTTATAAAAAAGGAGATCTAGAAAGAAATAACTTTTTATTTATTTATTCATAAGTGATAATGACTAGAAAAAAAGAGCCTCAAACATTCTCTCACCTATTTACACATGCTTGCAAACTGCAGGAGCTCAGTTCCCTGCAGGGCAGTTAGCAGCTACAGTATCTCATTTTTCAATAGCTGCAGGGCTTGAGGCAATAAATAAATCTTTCCATCTCACTCTGGTGACCCACCATAAATCAGGTTGCAACCCACCGGGGGTCCTGACCCACAGTTTGGGAACCACTGTTCTAGAGTTTACAACACTATCAACCCAAGCCAATTCTCTCCCCCTCCGCACACACACTGATGCATCCGTGCCAAGGAGGCTTGCAATGCATCCTGCAGTGGGTGGGGCAGATTGGGAGGCTGGGGGAAGTAAGGGAAAATATTTTCCCTTACCTCTCCATAAGCCCCTCGACTGGCAATGCCTCATTGCTCATACCTGTGCCAGCTGGCTCAAGTCTGAGAAAAGGGGGCATTGCGGATATTGGATGGGATCGCATCCAGGGCAAGTCACCTGTGCCAGTTCCCACCCCTTCCCAGACTTCCCACCGTTCCTCCCTCTCCCCAGCCCATTTCACCCCACCCCCCGGTTTGGCCTTCCACGTCGACCTACCTTCATTGGCAAGCACTCTGTATCCCCCACCACTGCCCATGGGGCTGCTTCAGCATCACCACTAGCATTCCAGAAGTGCACAGCTCTGAAAGCTAATAGAAGGCCGTTGGCGATGGCCATAAAGCGCACCTTGCCACTGGAAGAATCAGTCATCATCTCTTGCAGATTTGCAGACTTGATGACACTCAAACAACTGAATAAGAGTTCCAGTATTAGCTCTGATACATGGAAATGAGAGCTGACTAATCCTAACACCTCATTGATTCCCTGCTGTGTCATAACACCTCACTGGCTCTCAGAAAAATCAATTGCGTTGGTCAGTTTTGTGTGAAGGAAGTCCACTTTTGGTTACATAAGGCAGTGTTTTCCATTTCCGATTATTTGGCTATAACTTTCGTTAGAATACATACATTTCAACGTGTTTTGTTTCATTGCATTTTGCATTAAATTGCTCATTGACTGATATATAACATGATGGTATTATTTGAAAATACCAAGATTTTCATAATTCTGGCCGGTCATGATGTCCACCCCCACCTAGTGTGTTTCACACCTCCTAGTGACACCACTGCTTCCCCCTCTCATTCCATTCCTTGGATTGGAAAAAGAAGAGGGAGAAAGAGAGGACAAGGAAATGTGGAGAGGAACAGAGTGCTGAGCTGGTACACTGGAGAATGGGAGAATCCCGATCGCCCAATTAAAGAGGTGATCGGAGTTTGTTTGGCCTGGCCGGGACACGAGAGTCCCTCCCCAAGGGGGAGGTGAAGGGGGTTGGGTCTGGCAGCTACAGCGGACCTTTTAAAAGGGGACGAGACCCAGCCCTCTTCCTCCTTGTGCACGTGGGCACCGTGTAATTGTTTCTCCTTTCCCCCCCAAAATGGCACTGGAACTTAGGGAAATCTATTGGTATGTCTACATGTCAAAACATGTCAGTTTCACTGTCATGGCATGTCCCACAAAGACCCACATGGCATGTCCCACCAGGACCCGCATTTTAAAAAACAACTATTGTGGCCCACTAGAGATGCGGTTCTCAAACTCACAGGGAGTTTGAGAACCACAGTAAGTCCTTGCATGGGAGGGAGGCAGGCAGAAACACGATCCCCAGGACTGTATTGCTAAGGGGGCTGCGGGGACTGGCATATACTCACCAGTCCCTGCAGCAGACTCCCTGGAGTGTGGGGAGCCCTGTGCGAGCATCTGCAAGGCTCCCCAAAGCTTAAAAAGTGAAAGCGCAGCGATTGCGCTCTACCTCCGCAAAACCAGAGTGATCACATCACTGCCTCCCCCCTGCTCCTGCCCCTTAAGGGGAAAGAGGCCAGGGTTCTCTGGCTGGGGTGTTGTGACGCCCCAGTTTGAAAAGCCCTGCACTAGACCCCCCCCAAAAAAGAAAAATAAAGAAATCTAGAAAGACATAATATTTCATGTATTAATAATACTAGTTAATAAATTTGTATTAATAATCTGGGTCCTGTGTTCCTGAGGCTGCTAGAGACCTTGCATGTAGCGTGTGCGTGTAGGCATTTGTTAGACTCTGCCTAGAAATGGAGTTCAAGGACTGTTCCCCAAACCCTTACAGTCACTCCAGGGTACCCAGAAAGCTGAAGATGTACAGTGAGGGACTTCCAGGCCATACAGAAGGCTGAAACTGTTCACGAGTGATCTATGGCATGCCAATTACTAGAAAAAAATGGGAACATGTGACATTTTAATTTACCACAAGTTAGCATTCCAGCTAACAATTTTCTTCTGCAGACTGGGCAAAGGTGCTTGCAAAGTTCTTTTTTAATGTTTCAAAAATTTTTCGCAACCCACCAAAAATTGGTTTGCGACCCGCTGGTGAGTCCCAACCCACAGTTTGGAAAACGCTGTCCTAACCCATCCACCCGCACCTGCAGTCCTAGTCTGCAGGAAAATTAAAGCATGGCAAGGCCAAATATGCTTATATTATAATTTGTAGTTTGGCCGTATTAGAATAATGTTTGTCTATGGTGTAAGTATGCCCTAGAACTCCCCTTGTTGTGTATTGTTTCTGATACATCTGGGCCTGATTCAATCTCATCGATAGGATAGAAGTCTGGATGGACTTTCTGCAGAGGAGATGTAAGAGATCCTGCTTTGCATTTTCTGCTTTGTTTTAACATACAGTCAATGTATGTTAAAAACATAAAATGTGCCTGATGTTTCCAAGGAAGGATTAAAAAGGAGAGAGTGAGAGAGAGCACAACTTGTTCATGTTTCTTTATCAGCACTTCCTGGTACCATATCCTCAGCTGGTTAGTAAACCAGCATCAGGCAAACTGGTTCCAGCAGCTGTCTTGCATGTTTCTGGAAAGCTCTGGTTTGGGTATGGATAGTGACACTTGGCGATCAGTTGAACAAAAGGCCTGTTATACAAGACAAAATTCCCTCCACCGGTTCTTGACTGACTTTTAACCATGGACCAATGATCAATAGCATTGAGAGTGCATTGTACTGTTGATCACAGAGGGCAGCAAGGCATCTATGTTTCTCTTTGCAGGCACACACGTATACACACTAAATGGAACAGACCCAGAAGGAGATCCTGTCACCTATGGCATGACCTTTGAAGCGGGATCAAGAAGTTACTTCGCGATTGATGACAAGTATGGAAATGTTACCCTGACTGAGGAGCTTGACCGAGAGGTACAGTGCAAAGAAACAGAGCACATTTTTAACCCAGAGATAAATTGAAAATGGCTTCTATGTGACGGCTGTCAATGGTCTAATTTTATGTAGGAAGAACTAGGGCCTAACCATCAGTCATAGTGGTGCTTTACCAGTGGTATATCTAGGTTTAGTGTCACCCAGTGCGGTGGGGGGTGGGCAAAGACAGGTGTGGGCAGAATGAGGGTGGGGAATGGATAAAATAGGATGGGGAGGGTGGTGACAGCCGAAAAAGTCTCCAGAGCCCAGATCTACCAGGCTTCCCAATGCAAAGCCAAGGTCTATCCACCCAGTAGACCTGGCCTCCTGGTTGGCCCAGCCAGGAAATTATTGTCACCCCCATGGTGTCATCCAGTGCAGTCCATGCTCCCTGCATCTCTCTAGTGATGCCACTGGGTTTTATTCCCTATCAGTTTAAATGGATGAAGTGAGTTTGTGACAACCTACATAAGTAAAATCTATTCTATTCTACATAAGTAGAATAAGTAAAATCTTATTTTGTAAGTAAAAATAAGTAGAATAAGTAAAATCTATTCTTCTTGTAAAATCTATTCTAGCTCTAAATAGCTCTAATTAACTAGATCATTTTTAGTAACTAGAATTACTAAATTACAAAAAAATAACTAGATTAGTAATTCTTCTTCCCTCCTTCTGTAGCATTCTTTGTGTCAATACAGTCTCTAGATTGTAAACCCTTTGAGGTACTTGCTCCATGAAAATACTACTCTATATACACAATTCTGTGTAAAAAAAACAGTGTAATTTGATAGCACTATACAAATGAATAATAACAATAATAATGTAAGTTTATTGTATAACAGGGTCTCCAAACTTTTCAGTCCCAGGGCCACATCATATATTTTTACACATTTTCTTAGGCCCAAAAAATCAGTTTTATAAAAGAATGAATGAAATTTAAGTGAATGAATAGGTTTTACTTGGGATCTTTTTTGTAATCAGTATGTTATGATTCAGCACGAAAGAGAAATCTGACAATTACAAAGAAACAAGGGCCATGTTTAAACGGAGATATGATAAATAATGACTAAAAATGTCAATCGTTAGCAAATGCTCTGCCAAAAAAAACCAGGTTGCTGTGGGCCAGATACAATCGTGTGGAGGTCTGCTTGTGACCCCTGGGTCATAGTTTGGAGACCCCTGTTCTGGTTTATTGTAAGCTGCTGAAAATGTATATTAAATAGTTGGAATATTATTTTTTACTTAACCATATTAATAGTGTAATTATAACTATAATCATACCCACAAAAAATAAGTATCCCCCCCCCCCAAAATGCATTGATCTTCATGTAGCTTACAACATATCTTCAGTATTCAAAACTTGCTTCAGAAAAAGGTGTTGTGAATAGGCTATTTCATTTCCTTCCTGGGAAAGCCTCTGACAGACATTGCTCTCTGATGCTTAAAGTATATTAAATACAAAGCAAGCAAAAGTTTCAGAAATGTTTTACTTGTATAAACACTATAAACACTATGAGATGCTTCCGCTACTCTTGCTACAAATAATCCTTGTATTAATTTTTAGAGAGAAGATGAGATTGAAGTTGTCGTCAGCATTTCAGATGGCTTAAGTACAGTAAGTCTTTCAACAGAAAAACAACTTGCTTTTCACTATGCCTCCAGGCTGCATTTTATTGCATAATGAAAACGTTCAAGTTGCAATCCTTTAGTTGCCAATCCAACGTCTTGCGTACTTATTTGCAATGGATAGATTGTGCAATATGATGAATTGCTCTCAGGTTCTTTGTACTTCTGTGTGGGCGTAAATAGGATTCTGTAAAGGCCTTCTCAAATTGAAGAACCATGGAGATGGGTCTCTCAGAGATGAAGCGCTGTGATAGCTAAATGGAAAAATTATGTTCAAAGGCATGTCCTCTGCATACCAAATTCTGGGGACAAACAAATAAGGAGGGCTGTTGTCATCATAGTTTACGTGTGCATATGTCATCTTGTCAACTACTGTTGGAAGCAATATGCGGTACTAGCTGGACCACTGGTCTTGATCCAGCAAAGATCTTTTAATGATCTCCTCTGAACGAAAACTATCCAAGAAGCATAGCCCTCTGGTTTCAGCTACACAGAGCCTCAAGTCATCACCTTATGGAGGGACACCTTCAAAATATTGTTTGGAAATAACTAGAATTTGGGATCTAACACATGCCATTTTGTCCTTTTGAAACAAATCTTCTCAAATGAGAGTATAGGTGTTTCCTGATGTATTTATGATCAGATTTCACTTTTTTGAATTGTGCCTTTAAGGAGACAAAGGCACTTTCTGAAAAGTGATTGGGATTACTCCCAGGCAGACCAATCCTCTGCATGTCTACTCAGAAGTAAGTTCCATTAGAGTCAATGGGACTTACTTCCAGGAAAGTGTGAATAGGATTGGGCTGCTAGTAGCTTGGTTCTCTGTAGCAGTTTTTATTTTTATGCATCTAAAAATTAATTTATTGCTGTTAAGCTAGTAAGCGGAGTTGCACAGAGTTACCCCTAGGCTTCAGTTCAGATTGCCTGTCTAACATTTAATCATGTTCATCTTCAGGTGGCTGAGAAGGTCAGGATCCTCGTAACAGATGCCAATGATGAGAGTCCAGAATTTATCAACACACCTTATATAGTTCAAGTGCAGGAGGTTGGTGAAGCATTTGTGTCTTTTGATTCAGTATGAATGGGGAGTGCTTCACCTAGTTGCTCAGCACGGCCATCAGACCAGCACAGGTTGTGTGGCCAGCCTAGCTGGTTGCTTCTGTGATGAACTTTGAGTAGTGTTGTCATGCGCAAAGATGAGCCAGAGCAGATTCCCAAAGCAGCCTACCCACTGGAATCAGACGAAAATGGGCCTCCATCCCTGGACCCGGGACCAAGGAAGCTGTGCAGCCCCCAAAACTAGTCCGAAGCGCTGAGAAAGTTCATCTGCCTTGGTGGCAAAGATGCTACACAGAGCTAGCTCAGCTCATATTTACTCATGCTGGGAACTTCCCCCAGCCTTGTCTTTCTGAGCTGTCTCCAGGACAGCATAGCCTCCTTGTCCCTGAGATTAGGGAGCTTCCTGCAGTCGAACCCTTTGGGGTTTGGCAAAAGAGGGTCACAGCCACTTCAGCATTTCTACACAAATTTCCCTCCCCCTTGGCTCCAGAGTTGGAAGGCATTATTTCGCAGAATTCAAAGACGGGTTTAACTCATCTTTAGCTTCAAAGCAGCCGGGGGAAAAGGTATCCCAAAATGACGATGGATAGGGTTGCCAGATACAAAGTGGGACAGAGTGCCTATACCTTGAACCATTGAATAGAAGTGGGCATTTTGGCAGGTGCAGCTCAACGTGGAAGGATTTAAAAAGTTATACCGGCCATAATGCCCTCTGCAATACAATGGTTAAAGGTTATAGGCACTCTGTCCCCCCACTTTGTATCTGGTAACCATAATGATGGACGTAATGTTTAAAGACAAGTCACAGGGCCAGTTCAGACAGTGGCTGGTTCATTGTGCCAAGAGCAAGGAAAATTTACAGCTCCTCTCCACTCTCCTGCTGTGACATCCTTGCCCTTGCATGGTGAAGTCAGGGACATAACATCCAAATCACACCTAAATGCATGATTGTTATATTACATTTTTTTAAAAGTATATTAATTATTCAGTTAGGGTCCCAATCCTTTCCCCTGTGATCAGCACTGATGCAACCGCACTAGAAAGGCATGTACTGCATCCAATGGCAGGGGGCAAACTGAGAGTATATGGGAGGTAACTAAAAATTATTTTTACTTACCACTGTGTAAGCCCTGGGGCCATCTATGGGTCGCCTTGGACGTACGTCCCATATTTTGGTGACTTATGTGCAAGAAGAGATAAGAGGTAGGGAGGTTTAAAATAGGAGGGATAAGCAACTGTTACCCTGCACATGCCTGATCTCGGAAGCTAAGCAGGGTCAGGCCTGGTTAGTATTTGGATGGGAGACCACCTAGGAATACCGGGTGCTGTAGGCTTATACCATAGTCTTTCGAGACTGAAGGTTGCCAACCAAGATCCAGCATGCACCACTGCTGCTGGTTCCACCCCTTCCACCTCCTTCCTGTCCCTAGTTCCTCCTCCCCTCTCAGCCCAGTTATGCCCCCAGTCCTCCCACTCCTTTTCCCCACCCCACAGCCCACCCCCCACTCCTGACCTACAGACACCAGGGACTTCAGGCAGGCCGCTGCCATGCAGCCAGCAACACTTGCCATTTCTGGAAGCAGCCCTGTCCCAATCTATATGGCATCCCATTTTGCGACACCATAGGTTGGCCTGCACTACCAGTATGCTAGTTCTAGCAGCACAGCCTGATCATAGGACTGGGATGTAGGTGTGATTGTGACATTCTGTGCCCGCATGACTATATGAGAATAGCAGCATGGCACTGAGTGAACATGGAAGAGCTGCTTGAGGGGCCATTGAGCATTTGAACCCACCCCTAGAGGTATTCTTTGCCTGCAGTGTGAGCCTCCGTCCTCCTTTATATGTAAATTTATCCATTTATATCATCATGTTTAATTTTTTTTTTTAATGAAAATATTTATAAAAAGTGACAAATCTGATCCAGGAATTTGAGGAAGGAGAGTAGTGTTTTGGTGATGTCATTGGTGCTCACCAATCAATCAAATGGTCTTTACCAGTTTCTGCTGCTAACTTGCAGAAATATTCCCCCTCCCTCAAATCTTAGCCCAAGGGTGAAAAAGTATCATTGTACTGATGGCACTGAGAGTGCTTCCAAATTGCCTCCACCGCTCTATAAAATGCCATGTCAATCACATGTTATATCAGTCTTTATTCTGGCTTTTCCTGGGATGCCTCCCAGGAAGGAGTACAAGCAGCTGTCATCTGGGCATACTCTTAGTAGTTTTTCTCTCTCAGATGCTCCTTTTAAAGACCTCTGATTCTCTTGTTTTGGTTTGCAGGACACTCCCTCGGGAAGTAGCATCTTCAAAATTGAAGCAGTGGACAGAGACACAGGTTCTGGGGGCAGCATTACCTACTTTCTGCAGGTATATATTGATAGGTGATGAAGAGCTTGATCCTGAGGGCTCTGTTGCCAGTGGTACGCGCTTACCACCAGCTCTAACTTTCATAACCTCCCATTTCTGGGCAAAGTGATTGAGCGGGTGGTGGCGTCTCAGCTCCAGAGGATCCTGGATGAAGCAGATTACCTGGATTGCTAGTCCTTTTGGACCTCTCAGCGGCTTTCGACACCATCAACCATGGTGTCCTTCTGGGGTGGATGGCCAAGATGGGGATCGGGGGCACTGTTTTGCAGTGGTTCTGATCCTTCTTGGCCGACAGGTCCCAGATGGTGGTACTGGGGGACTCCTGCTTGGCACCCAGGCCCTTGAGGTGGGGGTGCCGCAGAGTTCTATATTGTCCCCCATGTTGTTTAATATCTACATGAAACCACTGGGAGAGGTCATCCGGGGATTTGGAGTTGGGTGCCATCAGTATGCGGATGACACTCAGCTCTTTCTCTCCTTTCCACCAGATTCCAGGGTGGCTGTCTCTGTCCTGGAGTGTTGCCTGGGGGCAGTTGGGATCTGGATGTAGGCGATCAAGCTGAGGTTAAATTCTGAAAAGACAGAGGTCCTCCTGGTTCAGAAATCTACGATACGAGTGCTGGATTATTGCCCTGCTCTAAATGAGGTTGCACTCCCCCTGAAAGAGCAGGTTCGCAGCTTGGGGGTTCTCCTGGACTCGCAGCTGCTCCTGGATATCTGGGTGTTGGCTGTGGCCAGGAGTGCCTTTGCCCAGTTTCGGCTGGTGCGCCAGCTGCAGCCATACCTGTCTCAGGCGGGTCTGGCTATGGTGGTCCATGCCATGGTGACATCAAGATTAGATTATTGTAACGCGCTCTATGTGGGGCTGCCCCTGAAGACAGTTCGGAAGTTTCAGCTAGTGTAGAATTCAGCAGCCCGTGTAGTTGTAGTGACTCCGTCACGCCTCTGCTCTGACAGCTGCACTCGCTGCCCATTCATTTCTGGGCTGAATTCAAGGTGCTGGTTTTGACCTTTAAAGCCTAAACGGCTTGGGACCCGTGTATTTGAGAGACCGCCTTCTTCCTTATAATCTGGTCCGTTCTCTGAGGTCATTGGAGGGGGCCCTGTTGGTTGTGCCGTCATTAAAAGAGGTGAGGGGGATGGGGATGGTGGCACCTGCATTATGGAATTCTCTCCCCTTTGAATTGAGGACCTCCTCCTTGCTATTAACTTTCCGGCAGGGCCTGAAGACTTCTTTCAGTTTTCATGAAACAAATGCCAGGGCTTGAATGAGCTAGCTTATGGGCTTCCAGTTCATGTGGGTCACATTCATTATGATGAAGGGGGAGAGGGAAACTTACCTTCCCAGAGCAAGAGGCTTTCCTTCTTTGTTTGTGAACTATTTCTGAAAGTGTAAAATGTGCACCAGAACTCCTCTTGGTAGCTGCCTCCTGGCCAAGAGCAGCCCAAACCTCAGGAGCTTCATGTGCCGCAGTCACCTCACCCACCCTTCTCAATCGATCTCCAGGTTCTCCAGGATGCATTAGGGTGACCCATCTTGAGGTTGGGCCAGGTGACCAGGGGCCATGGGTAGGTGCGAAGAACTTGGGTATCTCATGCCAGTCTGCCACCTCCAATCCACTACCTGAAGCAGCCACATCACCCTGGCTCATGGGCGAGTAAGCTCCTAGTATTTTCTGTGTGGTTTCCCAAAGAGCCCTGGACTGATGCAATGTCTGGGGCATTATGAGAAAAAAATGATGGCTGCTAGTGGCAAATACTAGAAGGAGTGTCAATACTCCTTTACATTTAAAAAGCGGTTTAAAGAAAAGGAAAAAATAAGTCCACCACTTGCTCCCACTACCAGGTAAGCCACTCCATGGAAACGAATGGAGAAATGAATCATTAAATTAATTCACATTGAACAAACCAATGAGAGAATGAATGGGGGATTAAACGAAAACTAAACAAAAGGCACACTATTCCCCCACCCCCAAAAATTCTTGCACATACCAAATGTCCAGCAGCTCAAATTTTTTTAAATGGATTTTTCTTTTTCTTACGAAGACAAAATGTCTGTGGGAAGATGTTGGTTGCCTGAACTAATAGAGCTTGCAGTATAAAATCTCACAGCTGAATAATGTAGATTTCCACCCAACCAGAAGAAAAAACATCTATGTCAAGCGGTTCATTTTGGTGTTTCCTTATATGCAGGAGAGCCAGCTAATTAAGTAGCTGCTTCTGAAAGCACAAATATTTAAGTCGGATTAAATCTAATCTACTTAATAGGGGGGAAAATGACGAAAGACCCTAAGCCAAGCATTGTGAACAGCCAAGGGAGACAGAAAGGCAATCACCTTTCGTTAAAGTGACTTTCACTCTTTTTGAAAAACCTTTTCTGAGCTGATTCAGACATTCATGCCAAATGATACAGTTGTTTCATGTGCTTGTACCACCTTAGAATGAATGCAGATTGTCAGCCCAGTTGTATCCCCCACCAGCCCATAGCATATAGCCTCTATGGGTGGGGTGGGAGGGTGATCAGATGACCAGCAAGAGGTAAGTGAAAATGTCTTTTTGCTTACCTCCTGGTAAGTTGCCTGATCACAAATGGGTCTCCTCATACTCACCCCAACTATTTTATTGGTGTAGGTCTGAGGGCAGGAAGAGGGTGAATCCAGGTCTGGAAAGGGGGATAGGATTGGGCATGTGTGACTGCTGCTGTGAGCCTCTCCCCCCCACAAACCACCCCCCTGATTCAGCCCAGTCCCCAGCCTGACAGCCCATGAACCACCCTTCCATCACCTTAGTGGTAGAGTGGAGTGAACCAGTGGGGCATCTAAGCAGTTCTGACATGGACACAGAGCCTCTGACTGTTTCCACCAGCGGCTTTGTCTCATACAGTGGCCACACAATGTTTGCACCACTGCTGGGCCACCCATGAGAATCCATGTCAAAAATTTCTTACACGTGGCAAGCTAATTCCAGTGCAAATTTTGCTACAAGCTGTTGTATTTTTATTTTACTTATATATGGGAGGGAGGGACTAATGTTTTATTGCTGCTTTACTTCAATTTGTTGTTGTAATTGAGTTTTTACTGTTTGTTGTATTTATTATTGAAAGCCCCTTTGGGCATTCTTTTTTTGATGGAAAGCAGGGCATAAATGTCCAACAGCCCAATTCTAACTAACAGTTGCATCAATGGCAACAGGGGGTGCAGCGTAAGTCAAATCCTGTGCTGGCAGCTCTGTTATATCCCATGGGAAAACATAAGACACAGGCCACCAGTGTATGCAAAACAAGGAAGGAGCAAAAGAAGGGGCAGGTGAAGAGAAGGCACTTCTGCTGTAGCAAGACAGCCTAGTAACTGAACCACTCATGCACAGAGAGCTCAGTGTGATTGGTACACACAGCATGATCCCATGCAGGCCTACCCAGAAGTAAGCTCCACTGTGTTTAGTGAAGCTAACCCTCAAGAAGGTGAATCGAGAGCCACAGGTACAGGTTGCAATCCTGGGCAGCCCGCCTGGGTGCAAGCTCCATTGGTTGTTCATCCGAGTGAACATGCTTAAGATGGCACCCACAATGTCACATGTTGCCAGGCTACCAGCACAGGCTGGGATCCCAAACATCATTCCCTGGCAGGGAGTCCCACTGAACGTAATGAGTATGACATCTGAGTAGACTGCACCAGATCCACGGGTCAAATGACAGTCTGCTCCCCAAAGGCACAGCCACTGCAGCACAACCTGGCACCACCCATGTGGCATGGTCCCCATAGATCTGTACAGACAGACACAGCAGTGCAGGCAGATGAGCCCTACCATCTAACCACACCTGCAAGGCATCCTGTGTATTAACCACTTGCTGCAGGGAGGCCCACTGGCCGCACAGAGCAGCAACGCACGGTACCCATCCCCAGGCAGGTGGCAATGCAGGCTGCAGCCTGCCACCCCCCCCATGCTACAATGTGGCTGCATATGGTATTTGAATGGGGATGCGGGGTAGGGAGGGAGACATATTTAGTGCTATCGTGTCCTAAAAGTCCACCCTGGCCCTAGACAAGGCCAAGTCTTGCTCCCCCCCCCCCATGGCAGCTTACCGGTATGATCGTGGTCCCACAAGGTGGGCTGACCTACCTGCTCCCAGAGCTGAGCATCTGAGGATACAGATTGGGGAGCCAACAGCTCAGGTGCCCATGGGAGGCCTGGAAGGCCCACCCTTTATGGATGGCCTGGCCACCTTGATGGCCATCCATTTACCCCTTAGTTGGCCAAAAGTTCGGCCAAGGACATGGAGCCTCATGACTTGGCCTACCACCCTTCAGGCAGCAAGATTGGGGACAGTGATGGAACCCATAAGGGTCCGCAAGTAGGACTTAATCCCACTGCCCTGACTAGCACCGTAAACCCTCAGGAGCTCAGTGTTGGCATGGAGATGCTGCCAATGCCATTTGTGTAGAAATGTCCTAGGTCTCATAGGCAGCCATGGTAGTGTTGTGGTTCTGGTGTTAGACCTGCAGGATCCAGGTTCAAATCCCCGCTCAGCCATGAAGCTTTCTTAGTGATTTTGGGCCAGTCACTCATTCTCAGCCTAACGTGTTTGTGTGAGAACAAAAGGAGGGAAGGAACCATGTATGCCAGCACGAGCTCCTTGGAGGAAGGTGGTATAAAAATGTGAAAAATAAACAAAAAATTCTTGCACGATTTCAGTGTCACTAGGCATGGTGTGGAGGATAGGATTTGGTGCTCCTGTACCTATGGTGCTCTGTCACATCATGCCCATGACACACCCAAGGAATTCCCCTGGAATGCCCCCAGTGTAGATTGAATTGCACAGGTGGCTGGTTTGCATCAGGTTTTCACTTGCATTGGCGCAGGGTTTCAGGCCCATTGCACCAGTGTTAGGTTGCATCCATCGGAGGAAGCTGTCTTCTGCTGGCAGAGTTCTTGTGCTGGCAGATCGCATTCTGCGCTAGCATTTCCCATGGATAGGCTTGGGTTGCAAAATGTATAAATAAACCTGAAATGACTTCTTACCCATCTTCGCAATGGCGAAGCTCTCCAAAACTACTGGGAGACCAAGGCTGCAATCCTATTCACACTTGCCTGGGAGTAAGTGCCATTGACTATAATAATAATAATAATAATAATAATAATAATAATAATAATAATAATAATAATAATACTGGTATTTATATACCGCTTTTCTGGTCATCAGATTACTCCTCTGATTTTATTCAAGGAGGTTCACCTGGGCAGGCTATCTCTAAACCCCCAAGGGAATTTTTACAATAACAGAAAGGTCCTATCTTTCAAGAACAGCACAACATTTCAGTAATGGAACTTACTTCTGAGTAGACATGCATAGGCTTGGGTTTTGAGTACTGCAAGAAGGCTGTACTATTTGCTTTTTGCCTCTTGAATGTTTAAACTGGCTATCACATCATATTTCTATGGAACCATCCTTCCTTCCCCCATAGAGATGCCCAGGCATTCAAAAAGTTCCATGTACTTGGGGGTTTTTCATGCCAATATCACTCTTTTGCCTTTCTAGCCCATGCTTCCCACTGTTTGGGTTGTGCAGGGAATTACACGAGTTGAATCTCTTCCCTCCTCCCCCCCCTAAAAAAAAAAAATATCCAGTGCAGACATATTCTGTCTTTCTTACATTTTGGCTGACTAATTGAAAAGCCATCTGTCTCCTGCAAACTCATGGTGTGCAGGGTATTAATTCTTTTCATTTGTAGCCAGTAGGTCTTTCCATTGCTATGCTGTCTGATTTTTTCCCCAAAGCAAAGTAATATCTAGTTGGTTCCTTTCAGCAGGTGGAATATGAGCCAAATATCATTTCTAACCTATTTCTTAAAGTCATAAGTAACTTTGCCTTATTTGTCTGTATTTTTCTCTTCCAGAATATCCATACAAATAAGTTTACTATAGATCGTCACAGTGGCGTCCTTCGCATCAAAACAGGGATCACTCTCGACTACGAAAAGTCAAGAACTTATTTTATTACTGTGGTGGCAAAGGTATAATATATTCTTCCAATTATACTTTCCCAACTAAAGGTACAGTTGGGCAAGGACAAAAAAGGGCACACTTTCTACACAGATGGTCGTAATGGGGTAAGATCTAACAGGCCCAGAATAGCTTCTGACATCTAATCCTTTCTCATTCCTGGATCTCCCGCACTTCTGTTAGTCTATCAAAGCAATTCTCCAGAAGACTTGCTGTGATTTCTCCTGGGGCTTACAGCAAAGGACTTGGCCTACGCTTCCTTTCGTATTTTTGCCAGGAAGTGCTGTAGGAACAGGCAGTATGGCAGCCAAACAAATTTAGCTTTCTCATAGTAGTTCTTTTCAGTAGGAAGTATTAGTGCACAGTTTGACGGAGGTGGTCATGGTGGGTGTGTACTCATGCAGGGAGGTCAACTTCTCTACTTGTTCAGAATATATCTATCATTCTTACCCTCATTTGCTAGCTGCTGGTATCTGCTAACTGCTGGGGCCAATGACGTCCCCTCCTGCCAATAAGATATAGTCCAGCAGTAACCTATACCATAAATGGGAGGAAAAGTAAGCAGAAACCAATTGCTTAGTCCCCTTTAGCCCCTCCCCTCCTATGGGCTTCCACCACCAAGTAGAAGCTCTTTCTGTTTAAACTTTAAATGGCTGCCTCAGATAAATTGACCCTCTTTCTTTCTACATTAGGAAACCTTTATGCTTCTCAGACTGTGGGTCACAACACACTTTGTGGGGCACGCCCGATGCCGATGTGGGTCACTAGTTGGGCCCACCTCCCTGCCCTTGCCTCTGTTTGTCTACAAATTGGAGCCAAGCAGACGCAAGTTGAGGGCACTTCTGGGTTGTGACTCACTTCCATCAGTCACTCCCACATCACGCTGGCCCAGGACAGCCTCCAGAGGCCTATACTTTCAACTTTCAGTCACTTCTGGTTTTGTGAACATAACTTCTGTTTGCTTCTGGAGAAATTTCTGAGGCCCCTGGAGGTCACCCTGGGCTGGTGCGATGTGGGAGGTGAGTCACAATGCCACCCTCTGAGGACGATGTGGGTCACAGCCCTGGCAAGTTTGAGAACCGCTGCTATATGACATAGCCACTTGATAAGTAGCGGGTAGAATGAAATAACTAGATGGTTGCTAAGCAACAAGAATAAACGTCTCCTAGAGTTTTAGGGAAAAGGTCTCAAGAAACAAATACGTAAAAGAAAAAACAGTTTTAAATTAACTTTTTGGGAAAAATTATACATTGTGAGCATAAATTAATCAGTTATAAGTGCATCCAGTTAAATTTAATTAGACTTGTCCTCTCATCATCATTGGCATCCTTCAGTCTCGAAAGACTCTGGTATCACGCTCTGAATGGTGGTTCTGGAACAGCGTCTAGTGTGGCTGAAAAGGCCAATTCGGGAGTGACAATCCCTTCCACACTGGGAGCAAGTGCAGTCTGTCCCTGGTCTGTCTCCCTGGCTGTGGGCCTTCCTTTTTTGCCTCTTTGCCTCAGTCTGTTGGCCAAGTGTCTCTTCAACCTGGAAGAGGCCATGCTGCACAGCCTGCCTCCAAGCGGGCTGCTCAGAGGCCAGGGTTTCCCACTTGTTGAGGTCCACTCCTAAGGCCTTCAGATCCCTCTTGCAGATGTCCTTGTATTGCAGCTGTGGTCTACCTGTAGGGCGCTTTCCCTGCACAAGTTCTCCATAGACGAGATCCTTTGGGATCCAGCCATCATCCATTCTCACGACATGACCAAGCCAACGTAGGCGTCTCTGTTTCAGCAGTGTATACATGCTGGGGATTCCAGCTCATTCCAGGACTATGTCATTGGGAACTTTGTCCTGCCAGGTGATACCAAGGTGCGTTGGAGGCAGCACATGTGGAAAGCGTTCAACTTCCTCTCCTGTCGTGTGCGCAGGACTCACTGCAGTACAGAAGTGTACTCTGTACAGTACTCAGTACAGTGTACCCAGTACAGTGTACTCAGTATACTCAGTACAGACACAAGCTCTGTAGACCTGGATCTTGGTATGTTCCATCAGCTTCTTGTTGGACTAGACTCTCTTTGCGAGTCTGGAAAACGTGGTAGCTGCTTTACCGATGCGTTTGTTTAGCTCAGTATCGAAAGAGTGTTGGAGATTGTTGAACCAAGGTACACAAAGTCACGGACAACCTCCAGTTCATGCGCAGAGATTGCAATACAGGGAGGTGAGTCCACATCCTGAACCATGACCTGTGTTTTCTTCAGGCTGATTGTCAGTCCAGAGTCTTGGCAGGCCTTGCTAAAACGATTCATGAGCTGCTGAATGGGCAGTGGGCACTGTGGGCAGTGACAGCTGCATCATCAGCAAAGAGGAAGTCACGCAGACATTTCAGCTGGACTTTGGACTTGGCTTTCAGTCTGGAGAGGTTGAAGAGCTTTCCCTCTGATCTGGTCCGGAGATAGGTGCCTTCTGTTGCAGTTCCAAAGGCCTGCTTCAGCAGGACAGCGAAGAAAATCCCAAACAAAGTTGGTGCAAGAACACAGCCCTGCTTCACTCCGCTTCGGATGTCAAAGGGGTCTGATGTGGAGCCATCAAAGACTACAGTGCCCTTCATGTCCTCATGGAAAGACCTGACGATGCTGAGGAGCCTGGGTGGACATCCAATCTTGGTGAAAATCTTGAAAAGGCTGTCTCTGCTGACCAGGTCAAAAGCCTTTGTGAGATCTATGAAGGCTACAAAAAGTGGCTGTCATTGTTCCCTGCATTTCTCCTGCAGCTGTCTAAGGGAGAATACCATATCAGTGGTGGACCTGTTGGCTTGGAATCCACACTGCAATTCTGTGTAGATGCTCTCTGCAAGTACCTGGAGTCTCTTCAGTACAACTCGGGCAAACAGCTTTCCTACAACGCTAAGGAGAGAGATGCCGCTGTAGTTATTGCAGTCACACCTATCGCCTTTGTTCTTGTACAGTGTGATGATGTTTGGATTCCTCATATCCTGTGGTACTCCACCTTCTCTCCAGCAGAGGCAGAGGATTTCTTGCAACTCAGTGACGATGATCCCTTTGCAGCACTTAAGGACTTCAGCAGGGATGTTGTCTTTCCCAGGTGCCTTGCCAGAGGCAAGGGAGAGCAGGGCAATGTTAAGTTCTTCTAGGATTGGTTCACTGTCAAACTCCAACAGAGGCAGGCACTCAATGTTGTTCAGTGCTTCTTCAGTAACTACATTTTCTCTGGAATACAGCTCAGAGTAGTGCTGCACCCAGCGTTCCATCTGCTGTGCCCAGTCCTGGATGACCTCGCCTGTGGCAGACTTCAGAGGGGCAATTTTCTTCAGTGTTGGACCTAGGGCCAGCTTGATACCATCATACATCCCCTTGATGTTGCCCATGTATCTGGGAACAGAGCTGGAGCCAGTAGTTGTTCGCACATCTCCTGGCAGTCTGCTGGACTTTGCTGCGAGCAGCTCGGAGGACCTGCAGGTTGCTCTCACTGGGACAGGCTTTGTATGCTGCAAGAGTTCTCTTTTCCTCAGTGACTGGTGTCAACTCCTCAGAGTGGGCTTCAAACCAGTCTGCCATCTTGTTGATCTTCTTGCCGAATATGGACAAGGTGGTGGTGTAAACAGCACTCTTGAAATGTTCCCATCTATTGGATGCATTTGCGTCGGCCGGACCTGGAAGAGATTCCTCAAACACTTGTGCGAATTCCTACACTTTTCCCTGTTCCCGGGTCTTGCTGGTGTCAATGTGAGGTCTTCCTTCCTTTTTTGTGTGATACAGTCTCTTTGTTCGCAATTTCACTCTGCTGCACAACAGGGAGCAGTCAGTGTCGCAGGCAGCACCCTGATAACTGTGTGTGATCTTGATGCTGGGAAGGCTGGAGTGTCTGGTGAGAATCAGGTTGAGCTGGTACCAGTGCTTTGATCTTGGGTGTCTCCAAGAGACTCTATGTTGGGGCTTTGTGTTGAAGAACATGTTGCTGACATAGAGACCGTGATGACAGCAAAACTCTAGCAGGCATTGGCCATTTTTGTTCATCTTCCCAGTGCCAAACTGACCTAAGCAAGTGGGTCATGAACTGTGATCAGCACCAACTCTAGCACTGAAATCGGCAAGGATGAATAATGGCTCTTTCTCGGGGACTTTCTTGATAGTGGTGGCCAGGTCATTGTAGAATTTGTCTTTATCTTCTGCTGGCGACGACAGAGTCAGCGCATGTGCCCTGATAAGAGTAACCAGTCCAGCTGATGAGTGGAGCTGCAGGGGCAAAATTATTTCACTTCCAGCAGTAGGTGGGATGATGAATCCCAGCAGGGTGTTTCTGACTGCAAAGCCAACATGATGTTCCCTGGTCTCGGTTAGTGGTTTTCCCTGCCAAAAAAATGAGAAATTCAGATCCTGAATCTGGCAGCCTTGTCTCTTGAAGGGCGATCATGTCCATTTGCAGTCTGCTCAGTTCCATGTCGATGACAGCTGTCTTGCACGCGTCATCTATTTCTTGCAGATCATCAGAAAAACCAGGTGTCATTGTCCTAACGTTCCAGGTGCCCAGCTTTAGGGCAGGAGTTCTCTTTTCTCTGTTGCATCGTGCAGAGTTGTCGATCCACTTGTCAGTTTTCACCCTAAACCCCATGTACCCCATGAGGTTAACAGACCGTGGCGAGGTAGCACCTTACTGGCTGTGGACTGCCCAGCTTAAGGCAGGCGGTAGCTGCCCAATGAGATGCAATGACCTCTCCCTCTGTCAGAAGCAGCCCCTGGCGTCACACTCTATGCCAATCAAGCGAAGACGCAAACCGGTAAACTGCTGCTTTCCGTGTTGTGCCGACACAGTATGGCGAAGTTGGAGTGTCCTCTCCAGTGTGTGAAGCTTGGGTAAAGTAGATATGGAGGATAGACTGTTTCCCATGCAGCAAATCCCCCCCTCTCTACGTCACTGAAATGGTCCAATAGAAAGGCAGAAGCCAATATGGTTGGTTCCAACAGCGTCGCAGGAGTTGCCAGAGTGTGACTGTATACAACCGCGAACTGCCTCATGGACTCAGGCTCCAGATTTTGCCTTGAGGTTGACTTTTCATAACTGGATATAGCCACAAGGCAGTGGAGGTTTGGGATTGGAGAGTTGACATATGAGTCAAGATATTACTTTAGGTTCAAAATGATCTACTATAGAGAACAAGTCAGAGGAAAACTCTGACTTGTTTTCTATAGTAGGCCATTTTGAACCTAAAGTAATATCTTGACTCATATGTGTTCCAGATTCCAGTTCAACTTCCCTCCTACTTGCTATAAGCGTACCTCAACAAAAACAAATGAGGCAGTGTGGATTACCTCCCCCAGGAGGGGACCAGTCACTATTAGGGCCTGATGGAATACTGAGAAGCTGGCACTGTTAGTTGGACATTTATTAGATGTAGAATCGAGCATATAATGCAGATTTGGTATAGAGCAGCAACTAAAATAAACAAATCTATGCTCCACTCAAACAACACCTTCCTGACAACAGATTGTATTGGCATGTATACATCTTTCCTAATCTTATTCTTTAAGAACAAGATAGTATTGTATTCTTAATTGACAGAATGATGGAGGTATGATGCAGTGGCTGGAAAGGTGAATTAGGAATTGAGAACTTTGGGACTGGTTTATGAATAAATCAGTAAATCAATAAATGAATAGCAGATCAGGTGACAAAACTTCTGTTGGACTGAACCCCTTCAAATTGCAGGTATGGAGAATTTGCATGCCTTTGAAGGTATCCCACCCCCCCCCCCCCAAAAAAGCCCCTGCATATAGGAAGGAACTCAGCTTCTAGCATGTTAAGGAAAAGGCTGGCTTCCTAGATTTCTGGGGGAGTTTTTATATGCAGGAGGTTTCAATTAAGTTGTCATTCCAACCACCGCCCTCAGCCCCCATTCTAACGTGGTATAGACCAGAAATTGCTGTCATGTCATATTCCGAATATGGTTTTCAGCTTTTAGGCATTGTTCGGACATTGTGTGAATGCTCCTTAATTTGATGCCTTTCATCCAATGAACAAATTAATCCGTGTAGACCTGTAACTCATTAATACTGTGCATTTCCTAATTATGACTGCAACTTAAGCATTTCAAGACATAGTCCTACAGATCTCCTGGATCATTCTCAGTGGAAAGTTTTACTGCTTTACTGGAAGGATCTGCTCTTTGAGTAGGGTACACTAACTCTCAGGTTCAAATACCAGTGCAGTTCACTGTTTAAAAATCTCCTCCCAATGCATACACCAAATAGAGGTGTGCGCCACCTAACAACGGGGATATATTCTCTCATCCCCTTTGTTAAGTGATTAGCTCATTAAGTGAACATTAAGTCCAATCTATTGCCTTTGTTATAAACAATCCCTGCCAGACACTAGCCTGCTGCACAGGCTACTAGAGATAGACTGCCTCTTCTTTGCATTGAGACCCTTTCTGTTGTGTAAACAGACACTCTGCTGTAGGCTAAGGGAGACATGATTGCCAATGAGCATGTTTATTGTGCTTTGACCATCATCATATGTATGGTCCATCGTTAAGCGAACCCTCTAATTTTCTTTGTCATGCCTGCAGCTCAAGCAGCAGCTTGATGCTCCCATGGTCCCTAGAGATTGCTTACAAATGCTGACTACTAAGCATCTCTTACTTTGTGCTATTATAACCGTTGATTACATTATCACAAAGGAATCTCATAGAGACTCCTCTGCTCAAGTGATTTTCCTTAGAAATAGCTCTGCCAAAAGTAGCACTGTGTTTTTACCATGCTAAGGTCTGTGTCAAAAAATCCAAGCTTAATTTGGACTCCACTTCTGGATAACCTCCTAGTCCACTCTAGTTGCTGCTTACCAATAGATGTAACTAAAGCATTAAAAAGAACTTTTGATGGATTTACATTTGTCAGCTTATTTAATGAAGAAACAATGGCTGCAATCCCATACAGTCTGACCTCGGCATCTGTGAGGGTTCTGTTCCCTGAACCCTCGCAGATGCCGAAAATTGCTGATAATTGAATCCATGGTGGGAGACAACATCTGCTCCTGGGCAGTGATCTGCGGCCTGGGGAGGCCGCATGCCTCAGAAGGCTTCTGAAGGCCTTCAGAAGGCATTAGAAGTGCACTTCTGGTTTTTCCTAAAACTGGAAGTGCATTTGCCCAGGTATCCCCCCACAAACATGTGTGACACAAAAAACTTGGCTGAAACAGGGCCATGATTGATTCCATTACAAGGCTGCGCAGCGATTGGGGCAATGCAACGGGTCCTGACTATACTCCACCCCCCTTTAGTGCGGGCACCTAACTAGGAGGAGACAGTTCCTGTCTGAGCCCTCCTTTTGGGCGAACCACCCTGACTCAGAACGTGAGCTCGCCCAAGGCTCCCCTAGGTTCTTCATCACCAACCCCTGGAAATGGGGTCCAGCCAGCTGAATTGTTCTACCCACCCTGATCTGGGGAACCATGAAGATGAGCATCCCAATTCCATTTCAGGGTCAAGCCAGGCTGCCCGCGATCCCCGATGCCAAGGAACAAAGAGGCTGGGAAAGCATGGGCGCCAGCCTTTAAATTACGCCCAAGCTTGCCCCCTCCCCCAACCAATATCTGCTCACCACGTCATGCAGGCGGGGAACCGGACAAGTTTCCCTCCACCTGCATTAACAGCTGGAGGGTTTTTCTAAGGCCTTCTGGGGGCCTCAGACCATCTTCCATGTGCAATCTTATGACTCTTATGAGCATCCCTCTATACACCCTCAATTTTAATGGATATCCCCTAGTTCAGGTGTTGTGTGAGAGGGAAAAGAGCATCACTCTATCCACCCTATCCATCCCTATCCATCTAATTTTATATGTCTCAATTGTCAAATATGTGAAGGACTGCAATTTATGCTGGGAAATTCAAAGCACATGGTTTTGTAAGAGAAAGAATTTAGCAGCAGATTGTAATGATGGAATTGTTTTGCATCCTAGGATGGTGGTGGCAAGCTCCGTGGTAACAACAAGGTGTTCTCGGTCACAACCACTGTCACAATCAATGTGGAAGATGTTCAAGATACACCTCCAATCTTTGTTGGTACTCCCTACTATGGATATGTCTATGAGGACACTCTAGCAGTGAGTATGATCAGGGCCATGTATGTTCTGTCAAATATATATTCTGCAAAGAAACTTGGAAGGTAGCAAGCTGGAGGTGGGTGCAAAGGGGTTGAAGATGAGAAGACGTGATTGGGCACAAGAGAGGGCAATCTGAGGGATGGGGAAGGTGGAAGGGAAAAACATTGCACGTCAGGGAAGAAGTGACACCAAGAGGGCTTGGGCCAAACTGGGAATGTGGGGGCATTCTATTAGATCAGGTGTCTGTAAACTTTTAGGTGTCTCTAAATATTTAGGCCAGAGGGTCACATCAAATAACTGGTATGGTGTCGAGGGCCAGAAAAATAAATAAATTTTAAATATAAAATTTAAATAAATACATTAGAAAGCCTCAGAAAAACTAAGGCCTTCAGACAGATCAAAAACATCACTTCTGCCTTTTCAGGAAAACCATAAAGTGATGTTTTTAGGCCTTTAGAAGGCATTCTGAGGGGAGGCCTATGGCCTCCCAGGCCCTCAAGAACCCTCCAGATGCAACTGGAGTGCAACTCTGGTCACATACAGTTGAGCGGGCCAGAGGCTTGCAGGGGACCAGAGGCTTGTCGTGGGTTGGATAGAGGTTTGTCGCGGGCAGCATATGGCCCCCGGGCTGGGGTTTGGAGACCCCTGTATTAAATGGAAGGCTGAAAATTTCTCCCTTCACACGTAGCAGATTTTGCCTAATGCTCAGAATTAATCATGCCAACTTAATTATATTGGACTACCGGTGGAGCCTATTTATCCGCATTAGTTCCGTTCCATGCTGCGGCGCAATTAACAAAAAATGTGTTGTGCTAAATTCCATAGAGTCATGCAAATATGCTGCAGCCTGAGACTTCTGGATGGAAGGAAACTAAGGCAGCTGTTATCAATCCCCTCCCCTCTGCCATCCTCAGCCCTCCCGTTGCCAGCTGTCCTGCTTCTTTCACAGGTGGGATGCTGACCTTTTGAGAGTCCAGTCCTATGGGTTTCTACTCAGAAGTAAGTCCCATTCTAGTCAATGGGGCTCTCTCCCAGGAAAGTGTGGAGAGGATTGTAGCTGTGCTGGGCTGTTTTGTTTCCGTAGGCTGGAGCATGGACAGCCTGCACCATCTGGGGGGGGGGGGGAATTGGGCAAACACTTCCTGGGTTTTTTAAAGCAATCCCCTCTGTTGCTACCACACCTGACCGTGTGTGTGTGTGTGTGTGTGTGTGTGAGAGAGAGAGAGAGAGAGAGAGAGCGCTCCACCTTGCTGCACATGCTCTGGCTGCAGAGGTTTTCTGCCCCCCCCTTCCCCTCTTCAGCCTCAGCTGGCTCAGGGGCTCCAGGAGTCTTACTGTTCCTTCACAAGGGGAACCTCATCCATGGCTCCAGGGCTATTTCCCTGCCTGGGTGAGGCAGAGCCTTTTTGCAGTGTTTTGGGCTGCCTGGAAAGGGAGTGAGATGCCAGCCAAGGGCAAAGGAGGCAAAAGCATGTGTGACTTTCAGTTCCTCCCACCCCATTCGACTTGTTGAGACAAATCCGCAGATAAAAAAATCTGTTGATAAATAGGCTGCACCTGTATAATTATGCGGCATTCATGCTGAGTATTTCGGAAATGTGGTAGGAGGAGATATGTCAAAGAAAGGAAGAAACAAAAGATGCCAAAAAGGGAGGAATAGGCATTAGAAATATGGGGTGTACGAGTGGAAGGAACACATAGCAGAAATCCAAAGTGACTCAAACAGAAATATTGTTGGAAGCCTGTGACTTTTCACATGTTATAATGCTCATATACAATACAGGAGCTAAGACTGCAGCCTGATTCTATGCACATGTTTTTCAAAACCATCTTCCTCTACCAAATGGTAGGGCCAGCCATGCATAATGTCCTAATCCCACTGCACAATGTAGTATATCCCGCAGCAGGGCTGCTAACCTCTTCAGGTCTGCGTTCAACCTGCAGCATGTGAGATTTGGTTAATCCTGGTTTAGCTTGCAGGACTCCAAATGGATGTAAAATTATCCAGAGGTGAAGCCAGCTCCTGCTTTAGCTCAGTGGCAGCTTTTCAGCTCATGTTTACAGCTTGCTTTTTCAGCTCATCTTTACTGAGGCATCCTCCTCCCCATTCGGTTCTGTTTCGTAGCTCTTTCCCTGTCATGGTGCCACAATTCACTGCTCAGTCAGGAGGCAGGGAAGAATGATTTCTGGGAATACTGGAGGTGTTTTTCCTGCACTTTGTAATCCTTAGCCATAAAAGGCACTATAAAGTTGTGAAACATAATAATTTACCTTGTGTTGCTATTAACCAATGAGCTGGAAATCCCCGTAATTATTATGTGGGGTATTTTATGGAATCCACTGTGGAAATCAAGGTTAGTTAAGCATTAATTACCTTCACTCTAAGCCCCATAACCAAAAATATTATCACATTATAATGATGGAAATACTCACATCTTTCCTAGCTCGATCTTGTAGGAACCTCCACATATTAAAATGCACTTTCCAGGCTTAGCATTGTTTTTACACCTTGTTTGTGTTCCTTTACATTGCGAATGGGGGGGGGGGTACTTATTCAGCACTAACCCTTTTTGACTTTGTTTCTTACTACATCACCGTCATGGGTTTCCTCTAACAATGCTCTTTGTATCTTGCAAATTGTTTCTGAGTCTTTCCAAATGATTGCAGAACAGGTGGTGCATGTGAAATAAGAGTCCTACACACTAGATACATTCTGGAGGAAACTCTCAACATGGTACAAGTCACAGGCCTTTGTGCGCCTCTCCTTCTCATTGTGGGGAAGCAATAAATAAGCTGGGCAGTAATGCATTTCTTTGGTTGTGATTGTTGCCTTGAAGAATTTATCGAAAGGTGGGATATAAATCTAATTATTACAATTACTTTTTTTAATGGCTTTGCAGGCAGCAGCAATTTTACCAGCACTTGAAAGGCTAGTAACTTTCTTGGCAGTTGGTTCCTGCTGGTTGCCATTTTTTTTTCCCCTCTAGAAACCATACAGAATTGACCCTATAGGGTCCCTGTAAGGTACTTTCCTGGTGCATTGTAAAGGGGGGAAAAAAAAATATGGCAAGCAGCAGGAGCTGGCCAACAAGAAAGTAATCTGTGCTTCAACTGCTGATAAACCTGCTGCTGTGTGCAGGTGCACTACAAAACAAAAAGAAAAAAGCTGGGAACGTAGCCAAAGCCACCACTGTTGATAAAGGAGTGATGGAAAGAAGGTAAAAAGAAAAAAATGAACAGCTACTGCCACCCTTGATAAAATGACAAGTAAACATTTTATCTGTTGGTAACTTTGGTTGCCTGAACACTGAAAAGCATGATACAAATGTAAGTAATAATATTCCCAAAGGAAGGGGTTACACACACTAATGTACCTGGGGTGGGGGAGGGGCAAATGCCTTGGGAAGCCATTCTATGGAGCAGCAATTTTCAGCCTTTTTCATCTCATGGCACACTGACAAGGCACTAAAATTGTCAAGGTACACCATCAGATGTACCTTGACAATTGACAAGGTACCTCATGCTGCCAATGGGGGGGGGGCTTTTGGCTTTCTCCAAAAACCAGAAGCCCCCCTATCATTAGAATGGTGTGCCTTGTCAATTGTTTTCTCTGAAAACCAGAAGTAACATTTTTAGTCAAAATTTTAACATTTTTAGGAAAGGGAGGGGAGGAAAGGACTGAGCCCATATAATACAATGGGGAAATCCAGCATCTCCCCTCTTCCTTGCTCCAGGAGCAAAGACAGGGTGTCATACTTCTTCCAATTCAAGTATTATTTCATTTTTTTAATGTGCTTTATTATTATTTTTATTAAACATTTTAAAACACATTATGTCTGCATGCTGTTTCTTGGAACTTAAGACTAACTCATGCAACTGAGTGCTGAATTTGGCCTAGGGAAAGAGTATGAGGAGACAATTCAGTCAACTGACTTTTGCTGCAACTTGAAAGATATGCAGTGAGCGTAATTTTTGGCTGGAAAAATCACGCCAGCCTCTGCCCTATTAATATTTTCAATATTAGCAATCTATCGCATTGCAGCATTGTTATAAGCTACAGTCTCTAGCCATAGGCTCTCCTGCCTGCAATATGGGCAGGATGGGCTGTACTAGCACTGCACTGCAATTGCAATTTGAAAAACTGGATAAAGAAAACAAAGTTTTAAAAGATGAAATAAGGCCTGAATTAGCAACAGCACGAGCTCCCATCTTTGCTGTTACTGGAGGAGAATGTGAGGGGTATTGATACCCAATCACAGCTATGCTAAAATCCTGGATTTCTCTGTGTGCATTTATAGCAGCTCTCGTATCTGTCCCAGGGGATGGGAAAAAAGATAGCAGGGACTCCTGCATTTGCTTCTATGTTCTCGAAGAATAGAAAAAGAAGAATGCTTCCAACGGAGCTGAAAAGCATCTGTAAATCCAGTTGCTGTTGTTAACAACAACAACATTTATATACTGCTTTTCAACAAAAAGTTCACAAAACGATTTACAGAAACGATCAAATAACTAATGGCTCTAATGGCCTGTCCCAATAGGGCTCACAATCTAAAAAGATGCAACACTAGCAGACAGCCACTAGAAAAGACACTGCTGGGGGGGGAGGGCCAGTTACTCTCCCCCTGCTAAATAAAAGAGGAGCACCCACATGAAAAGGTGCCTCTTAACCAGTTAGCAGGGTTTATCTATGGTGTCACCTTTATCTATGGTGTCATAGATATGGTGACAGCAATCTTATCCTCCAGAGCTCTGTTTTGGGTCTAAGCAGAAATAGAATAGTTTGTGCTAACTTGTGAGCTCTGCCTAAATGCTTCCTAGATGATACCTTTTCTTAAATGAAGTATTTTAAAAGAGAAATAATGTGTGACCTCTGGTGCATCTCCAAGCTAGCCCAGTCTATCATGTTCTTGAGGTAAGCCTGTAGATACAGATTGCAGACTTTCCCCTACCCTCCTAATCCCAGGCCTTAATGCTGCCACAAACCTGATGGCATCAGGATCTCTTTCCCACAGCCTCTGATCTTAACCTCACTCCACCTCAAAGTACAGTGTAAGAGGAAGAACAAATGTTTAGGTTCTAGAAGTGGTAGAGAATGCTTGTATACACTTGGGTTGGGTAACAGCCCCTGAGTCTAGAGATGTGATGCCACCCATCTACTCTTCCTCTTTTGCTTTGCCTCTAAAATCCAGGGGGACTGAACCTTTTAACATTTGTTTTGCTGCCATGTGCGTGTTTCCTCTTTTACAATATGCTTTGTGATTGCCATGGCAATGACAGCGGCAGGCAGACTGGCACCCCTCTCCACTAAGACCCAATCCCCGGGCTCCTCCCCCCTTTGGTTGCAACAAACAGCTCCTCCTCCCTCCCATTCTGCCTTGTGAAGGTGGGAGCTTGGCTGAAATGGAGGACCGTGGCTATAGGACCACTTCTTCCTTCTGGTCCCTAGTGCCATGAAGGGGGCAGCTGGGGAAGCAGTGGTTGCTGAAGAGGGAGGGAGGATGGAGTAGCAAGAGGAGGAGGAGGAGCTGTTAGATTTTGACAGTTTTGCCAGGGCTAGGGTGTGGGATGCCAGGGAGGTAGTGCTCACTCTGCCCAGCTGCGCCCCTGAATCCTGAGGCTCATTAGCAGGCTGACCCTGTTCAGTGCTTTAACATTATCTCTTGTTTACAATGGTATCAGATAATGCATTCCAACTGTCCCTAGTTACTAGGTATAGACCCTATTTTCTAGATTCTCTCCTGGGAAAATCTAGATCCTCTCCTGGGAAAGTTTGTCCATACTCTTGCCTGTTAAACTTTTTGTAACTGGTGTTCTGTGAGGCTCAGCTCCCCAAATCAGGTTTCTGGAAGTTAAAATTTTGACAGTGCATTTCTGTGCATGTTTACTCACTGTCAGGGGCAGCCTTCGAGCAATTTGACCCATTTGGGCCCTGCGCCTGGAGGGGCCCCACACTGTCCGCAGCTGCAGCTATCTTCCATACCGAGACATTGTGAGGAGAGTGCTGTGAGCAGAGGAGTGTTGTTCGATGGCAATCCCTCCTGCCCCTGGGTCCGATGGGCTTGAAATCCCCCCTAGAAGCAGTTGGCGGTGATGCCACTGCTGAGTGCCTTGCTGTTGCCATCCATCCTGGTGAATGGGGGGGTTACAGGAGAGGGGGGTCTGCAAAAATGTTTTGCATTGGGCCCCACAACTCCTAAGGTTGGCCCTGCTTACCATGTACATTTTTTTTCAGTTTTCCTATGCCCGTGTGTGTGTGTGTGTGTGTGTGTGTGTGTGTGTACACCCACTGAGAATTTCACTTCAAGCATCTGATGAAGTGGATTGTAGTCCATTGATGTTGAAATAAATGGATCAATCTTCAAGGTGCTACAAGACTTTTGGTTATGTTTTTGCTGTAAAAGCCAAACACTCCTGCAGCTGGATGTTTTATCTGGATGTTTTACTCCCCCATAAAGATGCACATGATGGCAGCTTGCTTTGGAAAAAAAAAATACATCTTTTCTAGTACTCATGCAGGCACCAGACAGATTAGACAAAACAGTCCAGAACCACAGCAGAGGTTGGGGAAAGGGGAACAAGTGAAGCACTTTGGGCCTGCTGCAAGCCTGATTGTGTCCCTCCCAATACCTTGTTTAATTGGAAAAAAAGCTTCCATTGAAAACATCTGAAGATTTTTTTTAACCATTAAAGTGCAATTTACCAAAAAAAAGCATGTAAAAATAAGGTGCTGCAGTGGGATTAGAACTGTGGTGGGGCAGGGTACTAAGGCCTCCTTGCCTACCATCAGGGTTAGGTACTATTGTATCACTCTTCCTGCAATGCACTATTTAACTTAAAAAGAAAAGAAACTCACAGAAGTGCCAGTGATAGGGTCACATCTAGTTTGATCTTCCGCTACATATAACTGAATCAACTGCTTATACTTGCTCTGTATATTCCTGCCTTTATCTCCCTTTCCTCCTTCTGCCATTTCCCTCATGTCAGTATCTAGACTATAGGCTCCTCAGGGAAGGAACCTGACTTTTTACCAATGGGGTTCTTGCTTTAGAATTGGCTGGAGAAGCTCAGGGAGGAGGAGGAGGCAGGGAAGCCGGGTGGGAGGGGCGGTTCGTAGCAATCACGCTTTCCAACCTCATGGCTCCTGTGGGCTCCATTGTTACTTGGAAAGAGGAAGCCTCATTACAACTGGCACAACTGGAACTACTTCTGAGTAGAGCTCCAAAGGATTGGATCATACTGGTAAGCCTCCCGGCTGCCGCACGTGACTCTCCTCCCTCTTACTGCTTCTGTCCCCGCTCTCATACATCTGTCCCACCCCCTCCCACCTTGTTTACAGATGGGATGGGGACATCAGGGGAGTGTTTAAAGAAAACTCAGACGCACACACCCCAGCAGCAGCTCCGTGTTTTTGTCTGCGAAGCCGCGCCTGACATGTGTATCAAAAAGACTCGTGACTCAAGTCTTTTTGAGACGTGGAACCACTCTGGGAGACTCAGAAAGTCCGCCAGTTAGGACGTGTTTTTGAGTTGAGTCGTGAGGGGTGGAGATTCGTGACTTGAGTCAAATCAAACTGTGCTTGACTCCCCCATCCCTGAAATTTGGTAACCCTGTCAAAAAGTGGCACTCTCTTGTAAATCACAAAGGAATAAATTACAAAATGTAGGTATTCTTGGCATCTTGAAACTAGCCGATTAAATAAATTGCTTCACAATGAGCCTGTGCTTGACAAGGCTAGCAAGTGTTTATCTCTTTGTTCTTTCCACTAATGTTCCATTTTACCCCTTGTTGCCTGCCACATGGGCGGGAGGTGCTGGGTTAGGTTGACTTGGATGAATATATTGAAGCATTTTTACTTCACTTTACTTTCTATACATAATTTTTTTCTCTCTCTCTTTCTCTCTCTCTCTCTCTCTCTCTCTCCCCAGGGTTCTGAGGTAATAACAGTTGTTGCAATTGATGGAGACCGCGGAAAACCTAACGACATTCATTACAGTCTTATAAATGGTAAGTAGACTGGATTGGTGAAATCCTAAAGGAATAACAAAGCCATATCTGACACTGAATTAACAGATGGTTTCAGGACTAAATTTACGTAGTCTGACAACAGCAATGCCAGACTCCACACCGACCTCTGCAGAATTTTGTGGGATATCTCTTATCAGCAAAGGGATGTCTGTTTTATGCCCTACCATTATCCCCCGCCACTTGCACTGGTGCATCCGTGCCCTTGGTGGGGAGGGGCGATCAGGAGGCCTCCTTGAAGTAAGGGAACTCTTGTTCCCTTGTTTGCAGGTAAGTCGCCTGTTGCCCTATGAGCCTGCTGGGATCTGTGCCAGCTCCTTGGCTGGTGCAAGTGTGAGTGGATCCAAGGGGGACCCAAGGGGAAGTGTCAAGGCTGAGAGGGGATCATAGGATATTGGCAGCATTTTTTCCACCAAGAACCACCCCCTATCCGCCCCAACTTGCCTCCCAGCGGCCCTGTTCCTTGCCCACTCCTCCCACACTCAGCCTTATTACTAGCCCTCCCTACCCACCCCCTGTGCCAATTTACTGGTACTGGGGGAGCCAGACAAGCTACTGATGCAGAGCCAGCACCACTCACTATGCCCTGGCAGCATGCACCAGCGCATCATATTTCGTGATATCACAAACCACACTGTGCTGCTGGAATGCAAGTTCTGGCATTGCAGTGGCAATCCTGGCCCCTGTGCCACTGAGTGCCAGGACCACAGAAATTGCCCCTCCCACAAGCTGACTGTTATTCCCTCCCCACCAGGGGCCTTCTGACCGGAGGCGACCGTGCATGGCCTCCTGTGACCTCCTGAAGGCATTCTGAGGCCTCTGGAGAGCCTTAAAATGACATTTTAAGGTCCTTAGAAGGCCTTTTTAGGCCAGGGCGGAAAACTTTTGGTTTTTCCTCAAAAACTGGAAGGCCCTCTGGAGACCTCGGCAGGCTTTCAGAGGACCATAGAGGCCATGCACAGTCTCCTCCGGCCTTCTAAAGGCCCCCAGGCAGGGAGAAGAAGGCAGCGGCCGTACCCCTCAATTGTGGTGCCTCCGTGTTTTTGCCCCCCCTTGACCCCTCCAAGTATGCCAGTGCAGATGGGGGATTGGATTGGGAAGTTAGATTATTTATATTTCACTGAATAGAGATTTGTTTTTTTGTTGGAAAACATGTACATCTTGTATCTTTATGTACTTGTACTCGTAAGGTGACTTACAACATTATTTAAAACTACTAACATACAATAGCAATAAAAATGTATAATACAATAAAAATCATACATAGAAGAGAATCATTTACTACTGTTTAGCAGTTTTCTATTGGAACAGAGATTACAGAGATGTCATTTTCTGGATTATCCTCTCACCGCCTCAGTTTTAAAGGCGAGTAACCCCATACCTATTTTTCCTCAAACGTTTTGTAACATCTCTGTTTCACATGACAGTACCTGTGTATCAGCTAGTGAAATTATTGGAAGGCTTTTAATTAAAAAAAATTAGTTTATATTTTAAGCAGCAGCTAATCTTTCAAAAAGCACATTGTTATAGAAAGCACACAATGGACCATGCTCTGAATTACCAATTTCCTCCAAGCAATTAGGCGGTTTCATGATGTATGAACACTTGAAACTGCTGTTGACTTCATTTTCATTGTAGTCAAGATTTACTTTTTGGGCCTATGAATCTTGATAATGACCCTTCACATGAGTCAATATGTGTTCAATGTGAAGTCTAATGCCCTCTAACGAAGTAGCAGTTATTGCAGATATTAGCAAACTAGAACATTATTGGACAGTTTTAAAAATGGGTATTGAAGCCAAATTAAAAAGAAGGAAACAGAGAGAGAATAATACTTTAATGGACTTTCCTGGACTTCTGGTTACAAACAAGGCTTAACCCATTTTTTGCCCAGACTCCTCTGTTTGGGAGAAGTGAGGAAGAGGAGGAGGAAGAAGGGGAACAAAGAGCACTCAGCCTCCCCACCAAGGGTAGTGTCACTAGATGCTGTACTGTCTAAAAGGTGGCCTGGGATGAGATGGTATCCAGTGATGGGGAGAGATGCTCATTCTCTACTGGGGGGGGGGCTAGTTTGCCAGCACAATGTCCAGGAGACCCACACGCATTCATCAAATGGGGGCTGCATTTTATGTGGAGCTTCATGTTTGTTCTCACAATGCATGGCTTTCTTAGCACGCAAGTGTGCACTTGAAAAGAAACCATCATTTCCCATGTGATGTGCTAATACACAGATGTGCATTGAGACAGCACAAATGTGTGCACTAATGGCCTGGCACTAGCAGCAAGGCCACTCAGATGAAATATTTTCTGACTTTGCACCCTCAATTCTCACAGCAGGGGATCAAGAAGAAGATCACATTGAGACTGGGCCAGTAAATGTCTAGCTACCTTGGAATTATATCTGGTTGGTAGAGTGAACCAGGAATTTTATGTACAATGCCAGTTTGCTCATGTGATTCCTCCTCCAGCTACTGATATGTGTGTGGACATATGATTCTGCTGGCATATGCCCCTAACTGCACTAGGAAAATCATGTACGATATAAGAAGTAGAAACCATATCTCTTTGGTCATTGCATTTACTGATGGGAGGTGTTTTTGTGCTGTATATTGTCTTTAGCCCTTCAGGTAGGCCCAATCCTATCCAACTTCCCAGCACCAGTGCAGCTGTAATGCAGCCCTGCGGTAGAGGAACAAATGTTCCCATATCTTAAGGAGGCCTCTTTGACTGCATCCCCAAATACAGGAAGCAGTGCACACCCCATAGGCACAGCAGCACCAGCACTGGAAAATTGGACAGGATTGGGCCCTTAGTTGTATAACAGATGAAGTCATCCCGTCTGTCCTTCTGCATCTTCTTTCCTGCCTGTGGTGGGAGAAGAATGTGCTCAGTGAACAAAGTGAATTGTAATTATTTTTCTAGGAATGGCCTGTAAGTTGCAGCCCATTGAGCCTAATGCAGCCCACTGTATTGGTCTAGTATAGTGGTTTGTAAACTTTTTAGAGACCCTAGGCTGCTGCCCAGTTTATAAATGCCAAGGGTTTTGGCTATAATGGTAGCAGTGCTCTCCCCCCAGTAGCAGCTTGTTTAACCCTGATGCACATAGCCTAATCTGCCCTGTCCGTTTCGTGACCCATCAAAAATAGGATCACGACCCACAGTTTGAGAACCACTGGTCTAATCGGCTCTTTGGTTTCCTGAAACACAACTTAAGCAAGCTGGTTCAAGAAACTACCTACCTCTAAGACCAAGGCAAATGTACTAGGCGAGCCTGACCCTTTTGCTTCTTGAGTTGTTGATTTTTAGAAGTTGATGCTCAAATGCAGTTGAGCTTTTAATGCCCAAGATATCTGAAGAGGTGTGTTAGCATTTTTTCCCCCCCAGAAACATGTGCAGGAAAACGAATCTGTTAATGTTAAACTTCTCACCTCTCTGAGCTGTGTGAGAATTGTTCTCACTGTTGGAGGACAAAATTATAATCTGCTAATTAGAACAAAAGTGTTCATTTTCAATTTTAACTTATGTGTCACACATCCAAGTCATTTGGCATTCAAAAGATGGGTGCTGGGCATTGGGGAGACTGTAAAGGAGGGGTGGAGGACAATGACACACACTCTCTCTCTCTCTCTCTCTCTCTCTCTCTCACAGACTTTATTTCAGGTTGCATATGGTTATTTCTCAGTTGCACCTGGATTTAACCATTAGGGCATGATCCTTCCCCGTGCCAGTAGAGCCACATGGAGGATTGACACAGGGTTGCATACAGTTATCTTTGAGATGAGAGCAAAGGCTGGATGAGGATATAGTGGAGTCTCATCACAATGCACCTCAGTGTTAGAAGCAGGCCTTGAACCCTTAGTGTCAGTAGAAGTGTCCAGTGTGTCATCAGGGGCTAGGTGTGGGGCACTATGGAAGACCAAGAACAAAATGTTGCGCCAGGGCCTCCAGCAACCTGGTGCCAGTCCTGTCTAAGAGGGTCCATTCTGGCTGCAGATAGCCCCAAAGTTGGTCAATTTGTTAGCTGTGGAGCAAATAATGTGTTAAGATGTTTATTGCAGTCATTTATTCTGATCTAGCAAGGGAGATCTATTTAACATAAGCAGCTTCCTGTGCATACTGGGATGTGTATCCAGGCCCCATTGAACTGGCTAGTTATACCTTTTGATGGACATGGGCTGTACGTTCCCATTCAGAGCCAGCATTTGTTATCCCCAACTACATCTGGACCGTGGCTTTTCTTTTTTAGCAAAATGGAAATGCCCTTAGGTATAACATATGTATGTGTCTGTTTTGTGACAGGAAGTGACGGATCATTTGAAATAAATAACACAACTGGAGCTATTTCTGTTATTAAAAATCCAGCTCGGCTGAAGAAAGAAGTATATGAACTCAAAATTCAGGTATTTATTTTGTCCTCTCACCACAAAACTTTAGTCTTACTCTGCCTGAATTAATTTACACTGTGCAGAATTTCAACAAGTCTGAATGTGATGCACTCATTTACACAGGAGAATTGGCGCATCTTGATTTTGTCTGCTATGAGGCTATTTCTAAGCAACCACCTCTGACAAAGCAAAAGGTTCTCATGTGCTTGTATCGGTAAAAGATCAGGATTTCTCAACAGGGCAACCTGAAATTCCGATATGCAAGACAGACAAACTTGTATACATGTACCTGTCTACATTGTGTTTATGTTTTTGTACTCTTTTATTTATGTTTTAAGCCACCTTGGGTCCCTTTGGGGAGGGAGGCAGGATATAAATACATTAAATAAATAAAAGAAATGAATACCTGGAGAGGGGGCAAGAGGGAATTATCCAGAGCCTGATGTCTGTGACTTGAACTGAAAGTTATAGAAGCTGAAGCCTGGAGCTCAACACGCAAGCAAAAGATACTGCTCTGTGGACCAGGCAAGAACAAAAGGCCAGGCCTTTTACAGTACAGTATATTAGAATTATAAGAATTATCAACCGGTTCCTTTCTTGGGCACTTGAGAGGATGGGGGCTTTACAACTCCAGATTCTCTTGCATGAGGTCAAATATTGGGACCCATTTCAATTTGGTTTCAGGACTGTCTCAGGTCTGCTGAGTTGGGTGTTGGAAACGTGGTGTTTTGGCAGTTCTGCTCTTACTGGTAATACTGGATGATACTGGGAGGGAGGATTACTGCTTGACTTCATGGCTCTTATAGGGCTCTGCAAGTCTCCATCTTAGCCACCTGCTTTGAAAATCTACATGAAGCCAAGCCACTAGGAAAGTTTACCTGGAGGTTTAAGGTGAGGTATTATCAGTAGGCTGATTATATTTACTTTTCATCTGAGTAAAGTGAGGGAATCGCAGTGCTGAATCAGTGCCTGGACTCAATAATGGGCTGGATGTGAGTCAGTACATTGAAGCTCAATCTTCACAAGTTGGAGGTTCTGTGGGTAGGTGCTTTGTTTAAAGTGATGCTGTTCAGCTATTCAGATCATATGCATAATGCGGGGGTACTTCCGGATCCAGTTTTGTAATCAGAAACCCAAGTGCCACCAGCTGAGGCTGGTGTACCAGCACAGTTATCCATGCTGAGGTAGTCTCAAGGATTGACTAAAATTTCTTCTGCCTTTGAAGACAGCCTGGAAATTGCAGTTAGTTCAAAATCCATCTACTAGATTGCCTTCTCATAGCTGGGAACACAACACTTCAGTGCTTAAAGAAGTGCACTGGCCTGCAGTCCATTTTCTAGCACAATTCAGAGTGCTGGTACTTACCTTCAAAACCTTGGGACTTGGGTACCCATAGGACTAAGATAATGTTTGGATGTTCTCCTGATCGTGCTCCCAGAATCATAGCTGAGAGAGCCTTCTTGGTGCTGCTGCTCTAGCAGTGGAATTCTCTCCCCAGGAAGGTTCATTTGTTATCTTCTTAGTGCCAAACACATTTTTTTTTTATTTCCCAAGGCTTTTAAAATCAAGTTTTATTTATTTCAAGACTTTTAGCTATGTATTTTGATGCTATGTTGTGCTGTTTTTCATTATTGTGTTGTTACAGATTGCATTTTTTAAAAAGTATTTTTAGTGTATTTTAGTATATATTTTTAGTGTGATTACGTTTAGTGTATTTTTACTGTCACCCTCCCTCACAAAAACATTTTGAAGAGTGATATATGGACTCCTAAATAAATGCCTTTGCCCCATGCAGTCACTGAATTTGTGAAGGGAGAAGCAAGTTAACCTGCATCAACCACACCTCTTATCTTTGCACATTGAGTAGAGGGCTTCAAGGGGAGCTGTTCCCACTTTGGCTCCCTTGCACACCTTCACCCAAACCTAAGAAAATAAGGGAGCAGCATTGGCAGGCACAGACCTGCTCCCCTTCCACATATTCACTGAGTTCATGAAGAGGGGAAGTAGAAATGGGTCTAGAGTCAATGAATGTTCTTCATCCTGGATTTTTTTCCCTTCTCTATTGCAAGATTTGACAGAAGGCTACAGTTAAAACTGATATTCTAGGCCATTTTTCATGAGCCTAACATTTCAGATTTGTTGTAGAGACCCTTTTTTATATCAATAAAATTTTGTTCAGTATTCAAGTTATCCAAGTTGCTGCTGCTGCTGCTGCTGCTGCTGCTGCTTCTTCTTCTTCTTCTTCTTCTTCTTCTTCTGTCCTTAGCTGGCATTTTGGGAGCAGGTTGTCCTCTCAACCAATACACTACTGAAGGTGCTGCTACATGCTGCCGTGGTGCTGCTGTGTCATGACACACTTTCGGTTCTTTGGGACTGTTGGCCTATTTCTAGCCTCATCAGTGGTCAATTGCTGGTTCCTTAGGTCCTTAGATCTTCCTCAATGTGTTGGAGCCACGTTTTCTTTGGAGCTGCTCATTGAACCTTCCAGTAGGGAGGTTGCTGTCACCAGAGGAACTTGTGTGGCAGCCAGTTGGTGTTCATTCTGCAGATGTGGCCAAACGATTGCAGTCTGCATTTTTGGATTTTTTCTTTGACTGATGGTTGATGACTGCACCTTATCCAAATTGTCTTGTTAAGATGGTGATCATGAAGAGAGACACCCAGCATCTGTCTCAAGCATTGCATTTGGAAGACCTCAAGCTTGTGCATATCTGTTTTGAGGTGATTTGATGACTAGCTAAAATGACTAGCAGTCCAATTCTAACATGCCAGCCATGTGCGCCGGTGGTCTCATGTGCCACCAGAGTGGCCCATCTTCGGGGGACCATGCGTTCTACTGGCAGAAAGTCCAGTTAGGAATAGGATGTAGGTTAGCAAAACTGGGAGTCACAAGTACTTTCCTGCTGTCTGTCATGGCTACTTTGTATAACTTCCTGCTTACAATATTTATTTATTTATTTTACAAATTTTATTGAGAATGTTTCAGTTTAAAAAGCTCAAAGCTATTTACAAGCTGTAAAAAGCATAAGAACACACAAAAGCCCATATAAATGCAGCACATAATGCAAGGGCCTAAAACACAGCATAAAACCTCAATGCCTAGACCATTTCTGTAAATAGTTTCAGCTTTGCTGTTGAAAATAGTAATGCCTAGACAGTTATTTGATTGTTAAATCCATAGTTGCTAGAGTGGATTATTACTGAATCAATACTTATTGGTTGGATCACTGTTATCAAATGGGTCTGAATGCGAAAAAGTGATTCCTCTGGATTCCTAACACATTTATTTGACATTGTCAAAAGGATGGAGGAGAAAAACATTGTACAAAATTTATATTCTTTCTGCTAACATGAGATCTTACTCTAGAACAGGGGTGCTCAATAGGTGGATCGTGATCTACTGGTAGATCGCGAGGCAAAATGAGTAGATCGCGGAGTGCCGACCCCCCCCCTTTCAGGTGCCTCTGGGAGGAAACGCCGGGAGTAAGGCCCATTGTACTCAATGGGGCTTACTCCCAGGTAAGTGTGGCTAGGATTGCAGCCTCACAGCCTAATCCTAGGCATGTCTAGTCAGGAGTAAGTCCTGTTATACTCAGTGGGGCTCAAGGTACACCAACATACATTGTACACATAAATGTTATATGTTATGATGGTGCGAACATTGTAAAAAAAACTCTGGTAGATCTCCGGGCCTTGCTGGGTTTCAAAGTAGCTCTCGAGCCAAAAAAGTGTGAGCACCCCTGCTCTAGAATTTATAGATCTTGTATAGTCATGTAATCTTATCCTGTGTTCCCCTAAGGCGAATGCATATCTACTCATTTTCATTTAAGCCCTTAGCCTTAAAGAAAATACACAGCACTTAAGGCAGCATTGCTCTTGATGAAACGACTCACAATAGTCTAACACAGTACTTCCCAAACTCCTACAAGGAAGTTGGGAGCACCTTAAATGTGTGTGGTTGCAGGGCTATGACAGGATTGCACTACTGCTGGGAGGAGGTTTTATTTTTTTTTTAACTTACCTAAGGGAGTGCTGGCCTCCTAGAGGTGCAGGCTTCTAGCTTCCAAAGCAATTTTAAAAAAATGCAATCAAAAACCACTTCCCATTTTCAGTTGAAATAGTTTTTGATCATCTTTTTTTTTTTTTTTTTTTTTACAGTTTTAGAGGCTTGGAGAGTCCTGCAGAGGCATCTGCAGGCCTCCCCTCACCCCAGGAGGCCAGCACTCCCTTTGGAAAGTTTTAAAAACCCCTCCCCCAAGCAGCAGCATGGTCCTAGGGACTGCATTGCTGCCTTCCCCCCTGCCCCTTAAAGGGGCAGGGGCAAGTGCTTTCCTGGCTGGTGGGTCATGAACCACTAGTCAAACAAGACAGTTGGCTCCAAAACAAAATTCAGTAGACAATGCAAAGCAGCCAGAAATTACAATAACCCAGCTTCAGTTGGTGTTGAACCTTTCGTCTGAGATGTCACGTAATTGTAAATCTTTGGAATTTAGAAGCACTTACAATGTCATATGAAGCAAGGAGTCTTTAAGAACTCCAGTACTGTCCGAATCCTTGCTCTTCCTTAGTATAACAAGTTTATCCCTACTCCAAGAGACAACCAGCAAAAATATATATAGGATAGGTTCCTCATCTTTCTTTGTTTTACCAGGTTTTCCCAGCTCTTGATTGGTTCTCAGCAACAGGACAGCAATGTTCTTTTCTTACAAATATCTATTCCATGTAAATTTTCCAGGCAGTGATGTAGTTAAATGTAGTTAAAATTACTGTCATACCTCGCACACGGATACATGTAAATAACTTTCCTACTTCATACACTCAAGCTAAATGTTATGCAAGCATGTGTACCAAAAACAGGAGGACTGCCCCCTCTTTTTGGTAGAAAAGATACTACGGGATTGATTTGGAGTAGAGGGGAAAAAATCCTTCTTCACTTAGCATTTCCAGATTTTCACCTCCTTCATCCAAGGAGGGCATGGAAAGTTCACTGACATGCCAGTCCAGACACAAAGGAGTGTGTTGCTGACTGTATATTGGGCTCAGTACCAAAGAACAGAAAAGGGGGGGAGGGTCCCCATCTCAACCTTCAACCCTAATTGTATCACCATTTTCCAAGGCTACCCTGTTCCTTTTCCCTCCACAGACATGGCAGCTACATAGCTGGCATGGGTCTGAGAAGACCCAGAAGACCACTTTCCCCCCTGGTTGCTTTGGAGGTCAATGAACCAGAAGACTTTCCTGCCTAGGCTCCACTGAAATGAATGGAAGCCATACTACAATGCTGTGCTCTTGTCTGGCTTCCATTCATTTCAGTAACGTTTATGCAAGATCCCTATCTAGTGGATTGAGCCCTTTTTTCATTGTGCATTATATAAATTGGTGATGTATTTCATTTGTCTTCATTTTTCCATAATACATTTTAAAAGACAGCATCCACCTAAGAATGCATTCTCCTCTCCTATTCCACCACATTTCCTCTCAAATGAGAATTTGTAATTTCCAAGTAACTTAACGCTGCCCTCACAGTGATGTCGCTAGGGGGATGCAGGCCACACTGGGTGATGCACACAGGGAGGTGACACCACTACTCACCAAATTTTTTTAAATCTTAGAATTTTTGAATAGTGCCACCATGTTATATATCAATTGATGTGTACTTTCATGCAGAATGAAATGAAACAAACCATGTTGAAATATCTCTATCTAGCTATAACCAAATAAACCAGCAGGGTCGATGGTACATCACCACGCCCACCACCCAGAGTGTTACCCCACCAACTGCATGAGTCCATCATAGGAGTGACATGCTGGTCTCCCTCACTGGGTGATACAAACCCTAATGATGCCACTGCACCCTCATACTGTACAAGACCCATAATCTAACGCAGGGGTGCTCACACTTTTTTGGCTCGAGAGCTACTTTGAAACCCAGCAAAGCCTGGAGATCTACCAGAGTTTTTTTACAATGTTCGCGCCATCATAACATAGCATTTATGTGTACAATGTATGTTGGTGTACCTTGCATAACCGCATGAGCCAATATTGCACAACACAACATAATTAACTATAAACATTTTTTGTAATTACCTGAGTTCACTTTGATGACTTGCACTGAAGTGAATCAGCCAAGGATGCATAGTCGGACAGTAGCTGCTGACAGCCAGCCTCAAGCACACTTCCAAATGTTCATCAGTCATGGTGGAAAGGTACTTGGACTTAATGATCTCCATGTAGGAAAAGGCTGACTCACATAAATAAGTGGAGCCCTTCCTGCCTCAGGTGCTCTTATATCCCTGAGGGCCCTATTGCCTTCAAGTGGATACAGCTGTGCAGCACACTCTGCTGGATGCCCAGGCCTTACTCTTAAAGGGGCCACTGCTGACACCACATCTACCTCCTCACCAGAGCTTCCTCGATTCCAATACAAGTGGGGGGAGCAGATCTCTATACAGACCAGTGCAAAAACAGGGGAAAGGTGTGGGGGAGGGAAGATCTCTATATAGACATCACAGCAAGACCAGTGCAAAACCCCTTGCACACAGAACCAACAGATGGAAGTTGGGGGGGGGGCAGATCTCCATACATACCAGTGCAAAAACAGGGGAAAGGTGTGGGGGAGGGAAGATCTCTATATAGACATCACAGCAAGACCAGTGCAAAACCCCTTGCACACAGAACCAACAGATGGAAGTTGAGGGGGGGGGCAGATCTCCATACATACCAGTGCAAAAACAGGGGAAAGGTAAGTCAGCCCCAGTAGAGTCAATGGGGCTCACTCCCAGGCATGCGTGGATGGGAGAGAAGCCTGCCAGCAGCTCCTCTCCCAGGGAGGAGCCTGCCAGGTGTTCACTCCCTGGGCTCACTCCCTAGGCTCACAAGCCTGCCAGGGGCTCACTCCCAGGAATGCGTGGATGGGAGAGAAGCCTGAGATCGACTCATTTTGCCTCGCAATCGACTGGTAGATCGCGATCGACGTATTGAGCACCCCTGATCTAACGCATACAAAGAAAAAGCCCCAAGAGCAGTCCATTCATTTTCTTCTCTCATTCCCCACAGGCCTCAGAAATTGGTCCAGAGAGTGCAGATGCCTTTGCCACAGTAATCATAAGAGTTGTTGACCTCAACAATCACCCACCGACATTCTACGGCGAGAACGGGCTACAGAACCGATTTGAACTCACAATGTATGAGCACCCACCAGAGGGCGAGATTCTGAGGGGCCTCAAAATTACAGTCAATGATTCTGACCAGGTCAGTGTGTTGTTATAACCTATCTACCTCTGCTTCACTCTTACATACCCCAGGCGCCTGGAAATTTAAGCAACGGCTCTGAAGGGTTCGTTCTTGCCTCCAGTTAATTGCAATGAGGTTCAGAAGGACTTGGCTTCTGAGAGTTTTTAGTCTTAAAAAAATGACAGTGAGGGGCGTAATCGAGAGACAGGCTTGGGGAGGAGGTGATCTTGGACTAGTAAGAAAGAGAACCCAGGAAGATAATAGGAAGAGATACCTGTGGTCTCTGATACCTGGATACTAATGCAAAGAATGAACTTGAAATCCGAATATGGGAAGGCAAATACGATTTGATAGGCATCATTGAAACTTGGTGAAATGAGACTCGTGAGCGGAATTTAAGACTGGAAGGATACTGATCAAGGTACCCCCTTGAAGGTACCCCCTTTTCCATTTCATTATTGCAAATTTTTCCACCAATTAATAGGAAGAATACACTTGCTCAAATCTTCTCCACTTCATTTCTGTTAAAGAATCTCCTGAGTTGGAGCTTTGTTAATGCACTACTATCCTGCCAGAATGTTGTTTTGAAATACAGTCACCATATGCCATAAACACCATTTTATGTAACCAGAGGAGCAAGCTTCTTTTAGGTTTACTGACGACCTTACAGCACAATTTAATTTATGTGGAAGCGATGACAAAGGTTGCCATGGAAACATCGGTAATAGCTTCCACCTGTGCTAACCTGAGAGGAAAAGGTGAAGTCTGAAGGTTTAGTACACATGAAAGCTCTGCAATTATTGAAAAGAAAATCTAGCCCTTGAACACATTGCACATTCTCAGCACTGTGCTAACGTGGCTCCATTCTGCGCTGCATTAAAGTCCGTGGCTTCCCTGCCAGCCTGCTGCAAAGGGATAAATAACTGCTTTTGAGGCAGCCAGGCTTGTAATTGTTGCCGCTGCAATCACAGGAGGCAGCAAAATTAAAATTAAGTGCGTACTAGTATTATGAAACAAGTGGAGACCGGCACAAAATTTCACAGTTGGCATATTTTGCTGCTACCTATTTTGGATACATTGTGTACATGCGCGTGCACGCGAGTTGTCACTAAATACAGCTTTCTTTTCATTTTAATCTGCTCTTCAACTTTTGTTTATATTTTCCCTCAGCGCCCAAAATTGGCCTCTCATTCAGTCAGTGATTGTGCTTTCTCTCTCAATGTCTGTTGCAGCTTTTCCACCAATTGCTTGCATTCCACTTAGCCTTTCCCTCTCCTGATATACACTGAGGAGCGCAGTGCTTGTGTTCCTCTCCACCTTTCCCATCTCCAACAAATTTTGAGGGGGAACAAGTTGCTCACTTGGCAAATATTCCTCAGCCTTTCTCCCTCCCTCCTGGGTGCACTTAGAGGTTAATCAGAATTTCTCCTTCACCAGACAGTGTTGCCCCTACTCCACCAGCACCACCATCCCTCTCCTTCTAGTCCCCAATTTCTGTTGCTCTTCCTCAGAGTCCTTTAGTAGAATTATGTGTTTTTTCCCCCTCATTTTTGCCTTTTTAAAAGAGTGGCTTTCCCCCCCCCTCTAAAATCCAGTTTTGCTGTATACCTCAATGGACCACCTCATCTCCAGAGTGGGAGCCAGTCAGTCTTATCTTTTTGAGAGACTTGCTTTTTGTGTAAGGTGTGCCCATATAATGGGCTCCCTGTTTGAAAATAGAAGGAGTGACTGTGCATGCCATATCTCCAGAAAGATGTGGAACGATAAGGAGCCGTTTGTGTGAGAATCTACAACCACCAGGTCCAGATCCAAATACATCCCCCAAAAGGTATAATGTGACCTTCAGTTGCCAACCCAGAAGCAGAAGGGTGTATGTGTTGAGGATATTGCTTGTATACCTTGGATCTACTACCAGTTTCACTTCAGGTGGGACCTTGGCCATCACCTACCATTCTCTCCCCCAGTGCAGGTTATGTGCAGTGGCAGACCTCCCCAGCTCCATGCCCCAGGGCAAAGGTCCATGATGACGCCCCCCATGGGCCATTGCCACCCCTTGCACAGAAATCCGCCCCACCCACCCACCCACCTGAGGCTCACGGAGCCTCACACGACCTGAACCTGCGTCAGGGAAGCTTCCCGAGGCTTCCCCGACACTATAAACAGCTTCCAGGAAACCGGAAGCACCGTTTCCGACCCCGTCAGGAGCCTCAGAGAGGTTTCCATGGGATCTTAGAGGCTCATGCTCAGGGCATTTGCCCCATCAAACATAATGGGAGGTCCTCCACTGGTTCTGTGGTAAAAGCAGTTGCCCATCAGGACATTATTGACTTAGCAATGGCTACATCTTCTCAGAAGCAGTGATGTATATTGCTTGCAAACTCTTCTTTTGTATTACAATTACTGTATTTTTGTAGGCATTTGAACAGCTAGGAAATGTGCCCTGTCAAGGAATACAGGCATATGCTTCATTTACCAAAACTGACCTACTTTTAGGGATCTACTTCATTTAGAATGCTTAGCACCAAAGTCTAGCTTCCAGATGATTTACACACTTAGCCAGTTCAAACTAGGTGTTTCATTGTGACTGGATGAATAGGCAACTTGCCAAATCTATTTTTATAAAAGTATGTCTTGTGATCAGAGCTAACGAGATTGCTTAAGAAAGCCTCTTAGTACAGCGCTCTCACACCCAGTAGCTGTTGAACAGAAGATTCTCACTCACACACAGACACAGACATGCACACGCAGGTTCTATACATAATATTCATTCTCTTCAATAAGAAATGCAGCAACATTGTTACATACTATTAGAAATAATACTCATTTATTTTCATACCAATTCTTTCTTTACAGGGAGCGAATGCTAAATTCAACCTCCGCCTTGTTGGGCCTGGTGGCATTTTCCGTGTGGTCCCTCAGACTGTCCTAAATGAAGCCCAAGTCACAGTAATTGTAGAAAACTCTGCTGCCATAGACTACGAAAAATTCCAAGATTTAACTTTCAAGGTATTGCAACGACTTCTGCCTTCTTAAGATAGAGCTTGTGTAAAAAGGGACTTTCTCTTGGTTTTAGCTGACTTGAGTCCAAGACAAGCCCTGTAATGACTTTGGATCTCACACATACTTCTTCGGTCTCCAAATCCATTGCTGGGGCTGGACAGCAACTGTTGTAGTTCCTTTGCTCAAGCCAGAAAGTGCTCAGCCAAAATGGTGGGGCAACTGCAGTTGTTCCCAGACACATGGCATTGAGCCAGCTCTGGGGACAGCCAGCACTGCCCCAGCCTCCCTGGTTAAGCTGGACTCTTCCTAGTTTGATGGTCTCTTTTAAACTAGGAAAGGGTCCAGCTCAAGCAGGGGTCTACCTGGTTCTAGAAGTTTGGCAGGTCTCCCTGAAGTAGATAGTCTCCTCTGCTTCAGGGAGACCTGCCAAAACTCCAGAACCAAGTAGACCTGCCAAATCTCCTCCTCCTGGCTTGAATATAAGGGCTGCAATGGCTGTACTTGGGGCTTGCTCCTTGAAGTCAGAAATGGAGGTGGTGGTGGTGGGGAAATAAAAGCAGGAGACATCTCATTATCTCTTCCCTTCTTCTCCTCCCTCCACAAAGATTATTCAAGAGTCTCCACTTTTTTTAATTCCAAGCTTGAAGAAAGGACTTGTTCTTTGTTCCTGATGTTCCTGAACATTAACTTATCAGTTCAAACTTGAGCACATGTTCTGTTAAACTACTGGAAGGCAATGCCCTGATCTCTTCATGGCCACTGCTTCCCAGTGATTTCAAGAGTCGCATACTGAACCTTATACAATGTTACAGTATTTGGTAACCAAATACTGATTATCAAGCATGAATCATCATTAAGATGTATATTGCAAGGACTATCTTCTCCTCTACAAGGATTTTTTAAATTTTGTGCACACACCACAGGATGTAGCTTGGCATGACATCAAATGTTGTTAATATATTTAACACATATTGAGCAGCCCTCACTCCCACCAGTCACTTGGCAGGGCTTAAGAAACACTCAAGCCCTGCACAGGAGGGAGACGATTTAGTGAGGGAGGATGAACTAGAGAGATGACATCAGAATTCAGCTGAAGGAGAAATCTGAAACAATTTTGAAGGTTTCCCCTCAGGCAAAACATCTGAGGAATCCAGAAGGAAGCCAATAAGTTTAGATAAAACTTGTGAAATTTCTCAAGAGAAATTTGCAATTCCCCAAGCTGTTGCTGGATCATCTAAATTGAAATTCAAAGTGGATTCAGAAATTTATCACAGCGTCAGAGGCATTTGAAAGACACCACAAAGATTTTGATTGGATGTGTGAATTTTCTTAGCAGGGTTTTTCATACCCCTAAAATTATGGATTTTTCCTCCAAGTCAGATTGGCTAGTGACCTGATGTCTAAGGAAGGTTCACTTGCTGAACCTTCTTCCTCAGTAGTTCTTTTCTTTTCTTTTTTGCGCTTGCTTTAATCTGTGGGGTTTGAGGGGTAGTTATTTCTGTCTGGTAGAAGGGGATGGATTTTAAGTCCTACTCTTTTTTAGCCCTTTCATGGTCTTTGCTTGCCAATTTCACATAGTTTAAATTAAGGAGGTATAAATGGAAAGCAACATAGAATTATTCCTATTAAAACTAGAGAGTTTGTGGAAGATTATGAAGCATTGCCCAAGTATGCGTGGTAAAGAAATTACATATTGTGGTTTCATGAATACTAATAGAATTCAGCATGATTAACGTGACTGCTGTAAATACCAAAGAAAGTACAGTAATTAAAAGAGTAAAGAGTGTACTTCTTTTTACTGAAGAGATTGTACACTTTGTCTTGGCTGAAATTATTTTTTACAGTGATTGAAGATTATACTTGGCAAAGTTCTATGCAATTTAATATATAGCACCTTTCCAAATTCCAGATCTGTTGGAGAGAAAGAAAATCTTATATGAATTCAGGCTGTCATGGACCCCTGTTACCTATAATGACATTTCTAGTAGTTTATTTTGGGGGGAAGGGCAGGCTTTCATAGGAAATTGCACATTCAAAATATGGAGTTTTAATGGTTAGTTGTTTGACACACCTAAGACAGCTGAACTTTAGTTTGGAGCTGAGAAAAATAGACAACTTTTTAAATGACTTTTATTTCATGCCTTTGCTTTATATTTCTTATTTCTTCATGGAAAAAAAATAACAATCTTTCACTAGTGGTTTACTATTATCCATTCACATCCTAAATTTATTAGAGTTGAAGACATTAATTCTGGATTTTGATTAAGGCTCTTCGGTTTTAGGGTTTGTGTTTTGAAATGCTGGTGACAGAATGGGCACATCTGTGCTTGCTACCCTTACTCCCATGGGACACAGGTTATTCACTACCAGCACTACCACTTTCCTGCTGATCATATCATCTCCTTGGCTCTTTGTATATTGCCTCCACCAATCTTTACAGCATATTTATGTACTGCATTCCGAAAGTAACACATGAAAAACAGTGGTGGCAACATGGCAAAGGTCCATGGGCACAGGACAAACAGAAGTGGGATGGTGGGTAGGAGCCCTATCCTTTTCCCTGCTTTAGCATGCAGCCACACCAAACAGATTGTGCAGCATGCTATGGTGGTGGTGATGGGGGGGGGAAAAGGGAAAGTATTTTTTTCTTACCCTTCAGTAAGCCCCTCAACTGCCATTGGATCTACTTGGACCCGTGTCAGCTTTTTGCTGGCTCAAGTCTGAAGAAACAAAGAGGGCATGCTCACACCAGGTGCCACTCCCTACTGCCTCCAGTATGCCCCTGGCCCTCCCCTTAATTTGCCCCAATCCTCCCAGTGAACAGCTGGGTCCACACACCATTAGAGAGAAAGGCCTGATGCCGGTAAGTGAGGGAGGTGGTGGTGGTGGTTAGTAGGGCAGGGAGAGGGAGGAACAAGGAGGAGACTGGGGTGGGGAGGAGGGTGGGTTAAGGCTGGGAAGGGGTTTGTATTGGTGACAGTGGTGCTGCTGCTATCCTATCCTCTTCCCAGGCTCAATCCACCTTCCTGGGTCCACTTGGACTTGCGCCAGGTGTATAGCTGGCACAGGTCCAAGTAGACTCAGCATGACAAGGAGGGCTTACCCCAGAGCAAGGGAACAAGTGTTTCCTTAGCTTGAGGAGGACTTCACAGCCCCAAACTCTCCCCAACAGGATGCAGTGTGTGCCCTGTTGGTGTAGCAGCATTTCTGTGCAGGGAGTTAGGTAGGATTGGGCAACCTGTCTTATTATTTATAAAACGGATATTGCTTCTGTGTGAAATACCTGTACTCCATAAAATACAATTTTGTGTGACATACTATTAAAATGATAATTTCTCAATTTCCTCCTCAGCTTCTTGCAATAGAAGTTAACACTCCAGAGAAGTTTAGTTCCACAGCTGATATTGTGATACATCTCTTGGATACCAATGACAACATCCCCAAATTTTCATCTGATTACTACATTGCTAGGATTCCAGAAAATTCCCCTGGGGGATCCAATGTAGTGGCTGTAACAGTAAGTTTTCTTCAATCCTCTAAAGTCATCCTTTATTTCCCTAATTATCTTTTTAATAACTCATGAGAGAATTATGGGTTATTAAAAAATAGTTAGGGAAATAATCAATATCTGTGATTATTGCCCAGATTGCTCTTGCTTCCCAGCTGGTGCTTTTAAAAATCAGTGGGTACTGTATTTAGATGCTGACAATAAACCCACTCAAACCCATTAGTTCATGTACAACATCAAGTGAAAATGTACATTCAGAATTAAATCTGAATTCAGCAAACTCTACCAATGTACATCAAGCAATATGTTCTGTATTTGCTAATCTGTACTTTGTCAGTGGAAATGTACTTGCTAATCTGTCCTTTGTCCCATCCTACCGTATATCTCTGATCCACAAGTCATAGTCTGCCAGTGGACACAGAGATGATAGGAGAATGCAGTGCTACTATTTTCGCCGGAGTGGGCTCTCAGAATTTTAAATTTCCTTCAATAATTTCAACCATGTTCTGTTCTCAGTTGTGAAAAATTAGAATTCTGTTCCCACCACAGAAGAAATAATAGATACATTTTCCACATAGAAGACTTGCTAGGTAATTATCTCAAATTTATACGTAAGATCTGATATTTTAGCATCTCCAGTATGGTGGTTAGTTTGGCTGTGACACTGAGTCAACAGTGGACCATACTAGACATTATTTTTTTTTAGCCCATCATTAACTCTGAGGAAGAATAAAAAACCTTTTTAAAAAAGGAGCTAGATTACTCTCAACACAGAAGGAGTCCACACCAGGAGAGTAGGATACCTGAACCCTAACACCCTCACAGTCCCAGTCTGGCTCAGGTATTTCTTGCCCCCCTTGGCTGCTATTTGCCAAAGGAAAAGTGCCTCCTATTGGTACTGATGGAAGCTTTTTTCTTTGGCAATTGGTAGCCATGGGGCAGGGGAAATCCATATGGGGACTGTGAAGGAGGATAGAATTAAAACTCCTCTTCCACAGTCCCAGCCTGGGGTGGGAGGACTCTGACTGCCATTTTTAAAAGAACAATTCTGCTTTGCCTGCTTTCACAATCAGTCTACCCTAGATTGCTCAGTACACTAGGATTTCTGGGGTGAAATAAGAGGTAGATGTAAACATGTGGCAGCCAGCAAGACTGTAGATTTTCAGCCATTCCCAATATTTTCTAACTGCCCAACCTCCATAATGCCTAGATATTTTCAGAGCCAAAAAATATCAAAAAGTGAAGAACATTTCCTATTTTTCTAGTCTCAAACTTTATGGCCTCAACGAAACTCAAGGGAGGGGAGCCACCCAGTGGCTATACCTTGTAATGCTGCTAGTTCTGAGAATTTGAGGAAAGGTTTTACTTTTCTTTATACATGCTACTCATGTGCAGATATCTTGTTGGCAACCTCCAGTCTCGGAAGACTATGGTATCGTGCTCTGAATAAACGGTTGGCAACCTTCAGTCTCGAAAGACTATGGTATAAGCCTACAGCACCCGGTATTCCCAGGCGGTCTCCCATCCAAGTACTAACCAGACCTGACCCTGCTTAGCTTCCGAGATCAGACAAGATCGGGCATGTGCAGGGTAACAGTTGCTGCCCAGAATGTTGGTACTGGAACAGCATCTAGTGTGGCTGAAAAGGCCAATTCAGGAGTGACAATCCCTTCCACACTGGGAGCAAGTGCAGTCTGTCCCTGGTCTGTCTCCCTGGCGATGGGCCTTTCTTCTTTGCCTCTTTGCCTCAGTCTGTTGGCCAAGTGTCTTTTCAAACTGGGAGAGGCCATGCTGCACAGCCTGCCTCCAAGCGGGATGCTCAGAGGCCAAGGTTTCCCATCTGTTGAGGTCCATTCCTAAGGCCTTCAGATCCCTCTTGCAGATGTCCTTGTATTGCAGCTGTGGTCTACCTGTAGGGCACTTTCCTTGCACGAGTTCTCCATAGAGGAGATCCTTTAGGATCCAACCATCGCCCATTCTCATGACATGACCGAGCCAATGCAGGCGTCTCTGTTTCAGCAGTGTATACACACTGGGGATTCCAGCTTGTTCCAGGACTGTGTTGTTTGGAACTTTGAAGGCCAGGTGATACCAAAGATGTGTCGGAGGCAGTGCTTGTGGAAAGCGTTCAGCTTCCTCTCCTGTTGTGTGTGAAGAGCCCATGACTCACTGCAGTACAGAATACACGAGAACTCAAGTCTTCAACATTATTCTGTTGTCTTACACATCTTTCACAGAAGTCACAGTCTTCTGCAAGCACTTTGCAAAAGATGCACCCTTCTTTTCTGTTATTAACAACCCGGTCCTATGCTTCCCAGCACCTGGAGGAACAGCAGCACCAAAACAGCTACCACTGTATGCTGCAAGCACAGGGAAGTCGCCAGAGGTTTCCTTGACTTTCGTTCCCTTCCTTTGACGAAAGCCCCAGGTCCCACAATGGGGCTTCCCAAGTCTGCACAGTCTATTTCACCAGCGCAGACTCGAGGAACTCCATGTCGGGCTTTTCAGTCTGACTCAGAGGATATGATCCAGTAGAGAAGGCCTCTGCCAGTCTCACCCCCCTCCCACCCCGGCCCCTTCTCCTGTTCCACCTTCCCCTGTCCAGAATGCCTCCCCCTGCCCTGAAAGGCCACACCACCACCCAGTGGTCTTACCTCCCTCCGGCGGCCGTGCAGTGTCCTTCCAGCGCTGGCCCAGCGCCATCGCTCCCACCTTCTGTGGTGCCATAAACATGCTTTACAGTATGTTTACATTACTTGATGCTGGTACTGTAGCTCAGTGCTGGTGCTATGGACCATTAGGACTGAGTCCTATGTCAGCCTCCCCCTTACATGGTGTCCGAAATATTGTTTAATTAGTTGATTGGTTGACTGATTGCTTGATTTTTCACATTTTTATTCCACCCATCTTCCAAGGAGCTCAGGGTGGTGTACATAGTTCCTTCCCTCCTTTTGTCCACACAACAACCGTGGGAGGTAAGTTAGGCTGAGAGATAGTGCCTGACCCAAGGTCACCCAAGAAGCGTCATGGCTGAGCAGGGATTTGAAGCTAGATCTTCAACATCTAATTCCAGAACCATTACCTTGACATCTTCAAAAACTGACTTGGTTCTCTGTTGAGGGGGGAGCAGTTCAGGGTGGCAATGTGGAATAGAGAAGCAGCGGACAGCAAAAAGACTAAGAGTCCAATCCTGGGCTTGACGCACCGGCTTACTGCTGGCATGCACTCTCGCATACATGCTGTGAGGCACATTTGCGAAGCCTAACGCCAGGCCACACCCATGCTAGCCTGGCACTGGCCGGTGCCAGGCCAGCGCTGAGTGGGCGACTGGCCTCCGCCACTCAGCGATCACCTGGACCGCCAAGCCATGGAGAGGAAAGCGGGGGCAGAGAGGAGGCGTTCTGGGGAGGGGGAAGGTGAGCAGAGGGCGGTGAGAGGGCGGGGAGGAGGTGTGACAGGGAGTGGGTGGGGGAGGCATGTCAGGGGGGAAGGAACGGGGAGGGAGGGAGGCAGGAACAGTGGAGCTCTGCTCCACCGGATCCTGAGCACCAGATCCTGAGCTCACAGCCCCACACAAACACTCTTCCCTCACTACCAATCTTTTGGGAAGGGGACGAAAGCACCCAGGGAAGGGGACGAAAGTTCCCTTCTCCTGAGGTGCCCCCCGTGGCTGCCCAAGGTGCGCCGGGTGCAGTGGTAGCCATTTTCGGTGCCGCCGCAGCCACACACCACAGGAGCTCAGGATTGGGCTGTCAGTTTCCACCTTCACTCTAGCCTCTTCTCCAGTCCACATCCTCTTTCAAAGTTGTTTTTCCTAAGAAAAATGGTTTTCTGCTTGTTGTTAGAAGTATATGCAAGTAGTATGTAGTTCTGCCTCAGTGTGATCTGTTCTGCATGCTTTGAAAGTTGGTTTCATTTTCATTTGAATCAAACAAAACTCTTTTTCATTCTCTTCTTAAGGCAACAGACCCAGATTCAGGCCTTTGGGGTGAAATGAAATACTCCATTTATGGAACTGGAGCAGATCTGTAAGTTTAAAATATATATAATTTAATTATCTGCATTTATTGTATGTTGTTGTATTTTTTTTAACTAACAAGTGTGAATATTTTTCTAAATGCTGCCAGTTAATGAACAGGATGATGACAGTGTTCTGGCATATCAGACCAAAACATGGTGAAATTTATTCCTAATGAATGGGATAGTAAAATGTATGACTATATGCTATGATGCCTAAACATCCAAATTAACTTAATGTTAGAGAGAGAAATCAGCAATATAATATTGACAATCAGAATTTGTCTTTTGTTATTTTGGGGGAAATGGGCAACTTAATCCAACGTAACTCCGCATGTGACAATGCAGTAGTATCCACTGTGGGGGTGTTTTGGCCTCTGAAGTCCTCGGGGCAGGGGAACATTTGTTCCCTTGCCATGGGGTAAGCCTCTGCAAGCCTAGTGGGACTACTCAGACCTGCCCCAGCAATATCGCTGGTGCAAGTCTGCTTGGACCTGTAAAGTTGATCGAGCAGGGGGTTTGGTTTCAGTGGATGCTGCTGCCACTGTACCCACTGATCCCTGTCCCGATCCACCCTTCTTCCCACTCTTGTTGCCACCCCTTTTCACTCACCCCCTGCCTCCCTCCTTACTGGTGCTGGCAGGTGTCCAGAGGCCGCTAGTGTGTGGAGTCAGCTGCTCACTGCTTCTGGCAGCAGCCAACCTTTTTACTCTGGTATGTCATCCTTTGCAACTGCTGGAAAATGCGTAGCGCCACCAGGATGCTCATTCCAGCAGAGGTAGGCTCAAATAGGTTTCATCAAACAATCACGTTCCTCATTAAACTTCATGCGTTTTAAATGTATTTACAAAGTTTATTTCCTGATGAAACGCCCATTTACTTTCTATTACTAATATATTTTGCTTCTTCTTCTAAAATCAAAAAGTCTTATGCCAGATGCAAGGGAGGGCACCAAGATGAGGTCTCTTGTTGTCTTGTGTGCTCCCTGGGGCATTTGGTGGGCCGCTGTGAGATACAGGAAGCTGGACTAGATGGGCCTATGGCCTGATCCAGTGGGGCTGTTCTTATGTTCTTATGTTACAGTTTATTCTCTTAGTGGACAATTTCAGCATGCATGACCTTCATAATAGAAATTCATTCCTAATGGGAATGTGTGTCTTTAGTAGGCTATATCTTTCAAACAGTGTGTTCATGCAAATAAACCAAAGAAAGAATCCCATCCTCCAGATTCTCTAGAACAAGCCTAACAAAAGTGCACAAAAGCATAATAGAATAGTAGAGGCAATGTTGCTGTTTTAGGTGTTCACAGGTTTTGTTTGTTCTTTCTATTGCATGAAATTATTTTAAATCAAAGTTGGAAACTGCCTTGAGCTATTGTGGAAAGGCAGTATTTAAATATTTTCAATAAATACATAAAAATAAACTATTATTTGGAGAGAGGGATGGTAGATCAGTGGTATACAGCACCTGCTTTGCCCACAGAAAGTACCAAGTTTAATCCCTGACATCTTTGGATAGAACTGGTAAAGTGTAGATAATGCTGATGGGCAGCCAAATCCTGAGCTCCTGTTGCACATGGCTGTGGCAGCACCGAAACAGCTGCCGCCGCATCTTGCACACCAACGGCAGCCGTGGGCAGCATCTTGGGAGAAGGGGAGGTCGTGAAGTAAGAGCGTTTGTGTCGGGCGCCGAGCCCCACACGGATGCAGTGGAGTGGAGCTCCGCCGGACCCACCTCCCTCCCCACTCCCTTCCCCCGGCACACCTCCCGCCTGCCCTCTCCCCACCTCCTTCCTCCCCGTCACACCTCCTCCCCGCCCTCTCCCTGCCTCCCCCTCCCCAGAACGCTTCCTCCCTGCATCCACCTCACCCCCAATTTCCTCTCCGTGGCTCGGCAGTCCATGCAACCACCAAGCGGTGGAGGCTGAGCACCCGCCCGGCACTAGCCCAGCACCGGCTAGTGCTGGCCTAGCACAGGCATTTGCCCGGCAGTAAGCCTTGCATATGTGCCATATGGCATGTTTGCAACAGTGTGCGCTGGCGCATCGGGCCCAGAATCGGGCTCCTACGCAGACCAGTGATCTGGCTCAATATAAAGCAGCTTGATATGTTTGTTAGATTTGGAGAAGGAATTGTCATCTTTTGGGGGCCACAAATGAAGCTGCATGTGGTTCAAGAGATGTGCTCACTAGCATACTCTGAAATATTACAATGGATGCTGAGGCACACTTCTTGGATCATAAGGTGCAGCTGCTGGGGCAGAGGAATGTTTTGAACCAACCCAGATCAAAGTCAGAAAGTCAAAGACTTCCTCTCTATTTGTGTCTTGGGACTTCCTGTATGATCTTGAACAAATCAGTACCTCTCCCTGTGCCTGGCTTGCAGGACTGGCCCAAGACTTCCTGGCTCCAGAGGTGGTGGGTCAAATGCTACCCCTGCTTACCCGGCGATGTGGCAGTTTCTGTTCTTTCCACTTCCAGGAATAGAAAGGTGGAACCAAGCAAAGGGGGGAGCATGAAGGAGAAGAATGATGGGCTAGAGCAGGGGTGTCAAACTCATTTCATACAGAAAACCAAATATCATTCATGATGCCTGCTGAGGGTCGGAAGTGATGATGTCATTTGTCAGGTCAAAACCAGAAATAAGCATTCTGTTCCTGTATAGGAACTCATTAGCTGCAAATGACAGAAGAGAAAATACACAAATCTTGATCATATTTCAAGATATGGGGGAGCCCAGTTATCATGTGGGCCACCCTTTCAGCAGTGAGACCTGAGGGCCTCTGAGCGTTGCTCAGCAACTGAGAGTCTGAGGGCCAGATAAAAAAGTTCTGCAGGCTGCATCTGGCCCCTGGGCCTTATGTTTGACAACCCTGGGCTAGAGCATCAGATGCTCTAACCCATCCAGTAGTCGTAGAAGAGCAGTAGTGGAGAAAAGTGGACAGATGTGGGCACCCCATGCCGGTCTGCTGCCTAAAACAACCATCTGGGTTGGCCTAACAAATTGGCCAGCCCTGCTGATATCCCAGAAAAGGAAAGGAAAAAAAGAATGCTAGAAATAACAGCAACAATGTGAAATATTCTAATGTCTCCTTTGAATATATTTTCTCTTTGGATGTTCAGCAGCTGTGAATCTGTTTTCTCTTCCGGTGGGCCAGAAAAGCTTGAAGCATTTAGGCAGAATTTTAATGGTGTTAGTAAATCGTCAGTAGCAGCCTTTGAATATTTGCATTTACTGAGAGCTAGGCCCAAATAACTGATCCATAATAATAATAATAATAATAATAATAATAATAATAATAATAATAATAATAATAATAATAATAATAATAATAATTATTATTATTATTATTATTTTTATTTTTATTTTTATTTTTATTTTTATTTTTATTTTTATTTTTATTTTTATTTTTATTTTTATTTTTATTTTTTTAATTAATTAAATTTTTATTTATTTATTACAGATACAGGTAGGGAAAATGGGTTATACTTGGGGCTGGTACTACACAGGTTACACATGAGGGTATTGGCCCTAGATTACAACATACATCATTCCAAAAAAAAAAAGCAATCAAACGACTGAAAAAAAAACAGTAATCATCAATACAAAGGCTATTATATTTATCAGTATAAAAATTTAGATATATCGAAACACTCAATATTGTTTAAAATTATCTAACCAGTCATAAAAAGGCTTCCAATATTTTCTTACTCTACCTAAATCTCTCTCTTTCATTCTTTCTGTTAAAACTTCCATTTCTACTATTTCATAAATTTTGTCTATTAAATTTTCTCTAGTTGGCACGTCTGTAGATTTCCATTTTTGCGCAAACAGTATTCTTGCCGCTGTACATAATCATAATAATTATAATGTCCAATATAGGATCTCAAAAGAATAAGCAAAATAATTAGATTTTATTTACTTCCTATATTTACTCAGTTTATTTCATGCTCAATAAGATGATAACACTAAAGTTTTAAAATTCTGCATGGGACACTGCATTAGAAGATGGTTTTTGTTCAATTTGTGAGTCACCTTTCTATGGAAAACCACACTTAGACCTACTTGAATATGCAAATGCAAAACAATTGTACAATAATTAAATCAGATTCGGTTAAAAGAAGCATGAAAATAGAAAATCACATCAATGATTAGTTGGCGATGCTTGTAAGCAGAATTATGTTTTCAGCTGCTGGTGAAAGGAAACCTTGGGCAAGCTACCATATAGTGAGTTGTAGCCTTTCAGGGTCTTTTTCAGACCTACCTAGAATGACAGGAACTGAATCTGTGACATTCTACATGCAAAGAAGATGCTCTACCATTGTGCTACAGCCCCTCCCACCATTCTGCAAAGTGTATTATCATCATCATTGTTACTCTAGTGCAGGGATGTCCAAACCTTTTGTCAGGAGGGCCACATCATCTCTCTGACACTGTGTTGGGGGGGGGGGAAATAATTTACATTTAAAATTTGCATAAATTTACATAAATGGAGATGAAACTTATATGAGTGAATGAAGGTCTTGCAATAGCTCAAGGCCTATAAAAGACTTTGCACAAAGCAAGGTTGGCCTTTCCTTTGTTGACACTGCTGCTTTATAGACATGAAACAGCAAGCAGTGGAGAGAGCCTTGGCCTACAACTCGCATGAGAGGTCAAACAGTTGGCCCTCGCACTGAGAGTAGTCACATTGGGCCAGCACGGGCTCCAGCAAGTCTTCCACAGGGGCAGAGACTCATTATAAGAACATAAGAACAGCCCCACTGGATCAGGCCATAGGCCTATCTAGTTCAGCTTCCTGTATCTCACAGCGGCCCCACCAAATGCCCCAGGGAGCACACCGGATAACAAGAGACCTGCATCCTGGTGCCCTCCCTTACATCTGATATAGCCCATTTCTAAGATCAGGAGGTTGCACATTCACATCATGGCTTGTAACCCATAATGGATTTTTCATCCAGAAACTTGTCCAATCCCCTTTTAAAGGCATCCAGGCCAGATGCCATCACCACATCCTGTGGCAAGGAGTTCCACAGACCAACCATACACTGAGTAAAGAAATATTTTCTTTTGTCTGTTCTAACTCTCCCAACACTCAATTTTAGTGGATGTCCCCTGTTTCTGGTGTTATGTGAGAGTGTAAAGAGCATCTCTCTATCCACTTTATCCTTCCCCTGCATAATTTTGTATGTCTCAATCATGTGCCCCCTCAGGCGTCTCTTTTCTAGGCTGAAGAGCCCCAAACGCTGAAGTCTTTCCTCATAAGGAAGGTGCCCCAGCCCTGTAATCATCTTAGTCACTCTCTTTTGCACCTTTTCCATTTCCACTATATCCTTTTTGAGATGCGGCGACCAGAACTGGACGCAATACTCCAGGTGTGGCCATACCATCGATTTGTACAACGGCATTATAATATTAGCTGTTTTGTTCTCAATACCTTTTTCTAATGATCCCAAGCATAGAATTGGCCTTCTTTACTGCTGCCGCACATTGGGTCGACACTTTCATCGACTTGTCCACCACCACCCCAAGATCTCTCTCCTGATCTGTCACAGACAGCTCAGGACCGATTAGCTTATATGTGAAGTTTTGATTTTTTACCCCAATGTGTGTGACTTTACACTTACTTACATTGAAACGCATTTGCCATTTTGCTGCCCGTTCTGCCAGTTTGGAGAGATCCTTCTGGAGCTCCACACAATCACTTCTGGCCTTCACCACTCAGAAAAGTTTGGTGTCGTCTGCAAACTTAGCCACCTCACTGCTCAACCCTGTCTCCAGGTCATTTATGAAGAGGTGGAAGAGCACTGGTCCCAGGATAGATCCTTGGGGCACACCGCTTTTCACCTCTCTGCATTATGAAAATTGCCCATTGACACCCACTCTCTGTTTCCTGGTCTTCAACCAGGTCTCAGTCCAGGAGAGGACCCGCCCTATAATTCCCTGACTGTGGAGTTTTTTTCAGTAGCCTTTGGTGAGGGACCATGTTGAACGCCTTCTGAAAGTCCAGATATATAATGTCCACGGGTTCTTCCGCATCCACATGCCTGTTGACCTTTTCAAAGAATTCTAAAAGGTTTGAGAGGCAAGACTTACCCTTACAGAAGCCATGCTGATTCTCCCTCAGCAAGGCCTATCTTTGATGAGGCATTCCACCATCTTACCTGGTATAGATGTTAGGCTGACCAGCCTATAGTTTCCCGGTTCCACCCTCTTTCCCTTTTTACAGATTGGCGTGACATTTGCTATCCTCCAATCCTCTGGCACCGTGGCCGTTTTTGAGGGACAAGCTGCGTATTTTAGTCAAGAGATCGGCAAGATAATCAGATTAGAGAATGGGGGCTCCCCATGGTCTAGATTGGGGGTCCCTGAGGGCCGTAAATGGCTCTCAGACCAGGGTTTGGGCACCTCTGCTCTAGTGCCAACAACCGAATCTTATGTAACTCCCCATGCAGCAATGTAGCAACACCAACACAGCTTCCATTGTATCCTGCAGGGGACTTTTGGCAAATTGAGGCTTCCTTGGGGTTTGTTCCCTTGCTCCAGGGTAAGCCCTAGCAGTCACCATGGGTCAACTCAGACCTGTACCAGCTCTATAGCTAGCATAAGTCCACGCTGCCCCATGAAGGTAGTTAAGGCCCAGAAACGGGGTTAGAATTTGGCGGGCACCACTGCCACTGAACGCACACTCTTCGTGGGCCCAGTCCACCTTCCTACCCACCCCCATTGCCTCCCCATTCTGCTGACCCCCTCCCTGCCTCCTTCCCGGCCCCTGCACAAACTTACCGGTGGTGACTGGCATCTGCTTCTCATTGTCACGTGGACCTGGCCCATTGTCACTTGTGGCAGCAACCAGGCAATACTCACTGACACTGTTGCATTTGTGACAGCCATAAAGCTGCTTACGCTGCCAGAATGCTCATTCTGATGGTGATTAGCTCTCTGACATTATAATGCCAGCAGCAAGCATTGGTTCCAAGCTTCAGTTTGATGATTTGTGTCAAAATAAAGAAAACAAAAAAACTAGAGCAATTCTGGGAAGTACATCAATGCTACTGGTAGGACAATGAACAACAGGTCACAGCAGCGAATGAGGAGTGAATGAAATTTGCCAAACTATCTTTTTTTTCAGTCAGATAGATAACTTTTAACTCATAGATAACTTTTGGCTCAGATTTAGTTATATGTATCCATACTTCATTGCTAATGGGAATGTATCAAAAAATGGAACAGAAAGAATTATTTCCACTAGTATTAGGCTGAGTTCAGCTTTCCTCCTAAATCATTCAATCGGCACTTGAATTTAATCCAATTTCTTGTTAGTATTTCAAAAATAAATTCAGCCTGTCATCTGAAATGATTGATAAGAAATGTGTGACAGATAGTTCAGCAAGCCTGCTGCTTTCAGATGTTTTGGGGGTGAGGGTAAGGTGCCAGTCTTACTTTAACATAGAATCTGCCTTCTCTGGAACAGAACTGTACTCAATGAGATTACTCGGCATGCAGGTGTCTTAAAGAGCGCAGATCCAGTATCAGAAGGAAATCAGTTGTTCTTTCCTTTCTTGTTTTAAATGGAATCGGATCAACTGTTCAGCAAAACTAACAAACAGCCAAATACTGGAGACATTGTGCTTCCCCTGCCTGTATTTTGAAAGTCTTCTTTCATTCAGGGCATGACTCACTACGTTGTTCTTACAAACTGCATAAATATGCAGTTCTCTTATGTTTTCAATGCAGAGAGATTACACTGAGGGGGAAAATCCATCACATGATGCAGTTCACAAATACGAAAGCTGTTAACATGGAATATAACCAGAATGGCTTGAAAATATGAAACTTGAAATGTCAGATAATAAATCTCCCTCTCTCAGTCTCTCTCTCCTCCAAACAAAGAGGCCCTGGAGACCTTGGATAATACTCCGCGTTTCATCTAAACACATCAGTGTTGTGCTGGAACTGAATTTTTCTGTACTAAGGGCCCAATCCTATAAGCTTGCTGCGCCCCCAGAACTAATGTTGTGGCAACACAGCATGTTTTATGGTGGTCTCAAAAGGTGACATGCCATTCGGAACAGCCAGACTGCCACCTCAAGTGTCCAGAAGCCACGTGCCAGTGGCCTCCAAAGATACCCCAGCACTGGTAAGTCAGTGCAGGTGGCAGGGGGTGGGAGGAATGGGGAGGGAGAGGAGCAGGCCTGAGACTGAGGCGGGGAGAGGGTGTGCTGAGGTAGGCATTATTGGTTGTGGCATGCTGCCAATATCCTATCCTCCTTTCCTAGCCTTGATACATCTCTCTGTGTGCACTTGGACTGGTACCAGAAAAAGTATGCCCCAAATGCAGATCCAGGTAGACCCATTGAGATGGCAAAGGCTTGCCCCAGGGCAAAGGGAAAACGTTGTCTTACCTCCAGGTGGCCTCCAGGACCTAAAACTCCCCCATGGGATGCAGCACCAGCATCCTTGGCATGGCTGCATCTGAGCGCAATTGAATTGGGCTGTCTCTTTTATTACATGTTGTTTGGGGTATAGGGAGAGCAATGGACTTTTTAAATATATCTATTTATCATATATAAATTACAACTATTGGAGTAGGGTTGGAACTGGAGTCACCTTAGGAGTAAGAGATAAATCCCTCTGAAAATGGTACATCAAACCTAGCCAAAAGGGGTCTGTTCTTTCTTCTATATTTCAGTTGAGCTGGAAATGAACACCATTTTTTCATGGTGTTTTCCAGGTTCCTGATACATCCATCCACTGGGATTATCTACACTCAGCCATGGGCCGTATTAGATGCAGAAGTCGCCTCCAAATACAACTTCTATGTCAAGGTAGAAGACACAGAAGGGAAGTATAGCTTGGCTGAAGTCTTCATTACTGTGCTTGATGTCAATGACCACTCCCCAGAGTTCAATGAGAACATCCAAGAAAAAACCATGATTATTGGATCGCCTGTGAAAGTAGAGGTGAGTCATGTCATAGTTACTTGTACGTTTTCTCTAAGCTATCCCATTTTCAACATAAGAAGGAGCAGCCTGGAATAAGCACTCACAACTGTTTGCTTGCAATATGAAGTTTATTAAGAAGGGTTAAATTGCTAAATAATGAACTTACTTTTCCATTAGGATGTATAAACCTGAACATTTTTTTTTCCCAGACCTTAGCATTCCATCACACTTTAGACTGACCAGGAAACTGAACTCAGGATGGCACTATGATAGGAAAAGACTTGATCCTTCTTTAAATGGTCACCAGGTGTAGGAAATAGGTTTAGCGCCAACCCTATTGGTGCCTCTTAGTACTTTACTTTCTTCTTTGCAAGTGCATAGTTGCTAGTAACTTTTATGGGGGGAAATGAAGCACTGCAGTCTGAGGAAGAGGAGAAAGAGAAAGAAAGCAAACCCAAAGGGTTTGGGGATCAGACAGAGTCTGGGAAATATTGGACTGCGAAGAAAAGAAAGCAAGCCAAAGAAATATTTCCAGGGAAGAGGTCTAGCAGAAGGATGGGTTGAATTGAGGGAATGGAAAAGGATGGGACAAGGAGCTGGAGCCCTCCCTATACTCCAGGCTCTTTTCCCACTCATGAAATGTCACAGGTATTTGCAATAATTATAGCCTAGCACAATTATTTGAATGCTGGAGGAGCAGGACTGTCTTAATGCATGACAGGTGCATATGTATATACATTAGAGGTGTCATTTTGACTTTGATTTATTACCACTCACTATTTTACTATTGAATTGAATGCCATGCAGTCTTTAACTTAATTCTTGCATTTACCCTCTTGAAGGTCTTGCGTTCAACAAAAGATTCTCTTTCATAATTTCTCCCCCTCCCTCCCTCCCCAAAACAGGCAATAGACCAAGATGCAGAAGAACCCAACAACATAGTTGACTACTCCATTATGCAAGCAGATCCAGCGAATGTGTTTGATATAGACCAGAGCACCGGGGAAATAAAGCTGAAATCATACATAAGGTCCTTGGACATCATTCACAACATCACCAATAACAAAGATTGCATATGGTCGGTGGTAGTCCAAGCTAAAGATAGAGGCTCCCCTTCTTTTAGTACCACAGCTGTCTTGAAGATTGACATCACTGAAGAGGTAAGAAGATTGTGGAGATAACTGGCAAACTGGAAGGGAGTGAGGGGAAGAGATGTATGGTTGTGAAACAAAGAGAGATTTGTAATGCTTACCTTCGCAAAACTCCTGTTATCGAACATGTTGAGGAATATTTGAAGGAATGAGAAGGTGCTGTTGGCTGAGAAATTTATTACCCAGCACCCCCCAATAAAGACACAGGCAAGGGCATATGGTACAAAGGGCCACTTTATTAACTATTTAAATATACTTCAGATTGCAACAGGGCCTAACAAATAAGTCATGCGGGTTCTACATGGGGGAAACGGAGCTGCCCGTCTACTTCCCCCTATATTGATTTGGGCGACCACACCAGACTCTGGGCAGCGTCAGTACAAGCCTGCCGCCCCCTTCATTGTCACCCCGAAGGGGCAGGGTGGCAGGCTAGCTCAGGCCACCCGAGCGAACCCGCGGTGCGCCTTTACCACCAGGCCGAGGTTCATCCAGCCTGCGTCACCCAGCCGGGAATGCCAGCATGACCAAGCGTGGAGTCCACCCGGCCCTTGCCACCCTGCGGTGTACACCGATATGACCTTACCTACCCAAAACCCGCACGACACCTGCCACCCGGGGGGTCAGCCTAGCGCTTGGCCCCACCGCCCCACACGGAAAGAAATTTCCGCAGGCCCTGTTGCAAATCACGAAGAAAAACATCATTGCCAAACACCGAAAGGTGTACTCCATCGCTTCTGAACAATTGGGGCACATCATAGCTGATGCCTGGGTGAGAAATGACACCGCCTCCATGACGGAGCACCGCCCGCCTCACATACGAATTTACTTTCTTCCTAGCCAGTTCGATCTTTTTAACATTAGAGGCATAACGCCAAACCCTGCGAGGCAAGAGGTCAGACCATAAGATGACCATCCCGCGAAAACACTGACTAATGTGGAGAATATCGCTGCAGGCCTGAAGCCTCAAGGACAGAGTCGTCCTCTGGCCCAGGTCGTTCTCCCCCAAATGAATAACAATGATGTGAGGCGGGGCATGGGCATGCACAAACTCATAAAAAGCGGGAAGAAGCTGATCCCACAGCATTCCCCGCCGTGCAACCCAATGCACAGTAGCCAATGAACCGAGCTGCAGCTGCGTGCCAAAGCTACTGGAGGCCGCCCTCTTCCTTGCCCAGAAAACGATGGAGTGGCCGCAGATAAGGACCCGAACTGCTCCCGCCCTGGAACCTGTGGACAGGAAAAAACAGGAATCACAATTCCAGAAACATGCATCACTTAACTATATAGCACCTGGCGAAGCCAGTGCAAGAGAGCGCCCAACCGCTGTCACGGGACAAACCCGGAAATATAGCATGCAACACAGGAACATGTGGCAGTGCCACTATAAACAACTGGCAATGCCAGAACAAAGAGCGCCCAACCGCTGTCACGGGCCATGCCCGGAAATTTCATGTGGTATCTGCATCACCCCTCGCCCCTACCACCAGGGCGAGGGGGAAATAGCGGAGCCCATCCCACTCAGCGCTCGTCAGGCTCTCTGACATAATATTTAAATGCCCAGGAGCGCCAACGGCCAATCCTCTGAATGTCCCGAGCTGGGAGGCCGAGATCAGCTGCAGCTGATGCAGCCCCAATCCTGAAAGAGTGCAGGCCGTAATCTTCCGCCCGAAACCCAAGGTCCGCCACTGCCCTGCGAAAAAGGACCCTAAACTGAAAAAACGTAACAGGTGAGGCATCAACATGGCAGAACAAGGCACCCCGAACCGCAGGACGTGCAGCCAAGTAAGACCGAAGTGTCCTTACTGGGCACAAGGCTAGGTTCTGCGCCAGGCCCAGTCGCACTTTAAAACCCACCCCCCGCTGGTCAGTTTTCGAACGACGGAGAGTGATAATGACCCCATCAGCCTTAATAAGTACATCCTGCAGCTGTAAGGCTCTACCAGACTCGTCGCCCGCTGAGGCACATAAAACCTCACTGGGGCGGAAGGCACCAAAAAACATAATGATGCTGATGGTTCTAAACAACAAGGACTCATAAGGAGTCGAACACAGCACCTCAAAACGATTAATCAACCTGACTAAAATCCCAGGGGTAATGGGCTTACGCCGGTCAGGCATAGGGGGACAGATCCTTTTCAAACCCTCGACCAACTTGCGTACCCTAAAGTCTGCAGTAGCATCAGCAAAACCTGAGGCCTTGGCACAAAATGCCAATGCCGCCAAGTACACTGATAAAGACCTACAAGCTACATTAATGCTATGCAGGTATAACAGGAACCGCATCAGGTGTTCCGGAGGAATAGGCCAGACTTGGGGTAAAGCCAGGGCTGCCCGAAAGGCCTCAAATTCCCTTGCCTTACTTTGATAGCTGTGACGGGTAGAAGGCGCGAGCGCAGACCAAATTACATGTTGCGCTCTGCACAGCCAAGGGTCCAAAGCCAAAGGGGCATCGGATCGGGCTCCCGCAGCGCCCCCGGTGCCAGCTGACGGAAACGCTCCACCTGAAAACGAGATAGGGCATCGGCTATGCCGTTGTCAAGACCCGGGACATGCTTAGCCAAAAACAAGATGTTATTTTTAAGGCAGTGCAAAACGAACACCCTCACCAGCCTCATAACCCGTGGGGACCGGGACGTCTGCTGGTTAACGACAAACACCACAGCTTGGTTGTCGCACCAGAAACGCACGGTGGAGTTGGCAAATTCCTCTGCCCATAAATGAACTGCCACCACAAGGGGGAACAGCTCCAAAAAAGTCATGTCCGCTGTAACCCCCTCTGAAACCCATGCATCCGGCCAAGGGGCGGAACACCATCTCCCTCTAAAATAAACTCCAAACCCAAAACCACCCGCAGCATCGGAGTGAACTTGCAGCTCCGCCTCAAGTAAACACTCCTGCCGCCAAAAAGATACACCATTATAAAATTCCAAAAACTGTAACCAGGTTACCAAATCTGCCTTCATGTCCTGTGTGATCCGCAGGCGGTGGTGAGGCTTCTTGATACCCGCCATGCAATCACACAGCCTCCGCAAAAAGGCTCGACCAGGGGCAACTACCCTGCAGGCAAAATTCAAATGCCCCACCAGAACCTGCAAATGCCTCAAGGACAATTTCCGAGCCTGGAGGCCAGCACGAATTAACTGCTGCATCCTAACCAACTTATCACCAGGCAGTCTACTGCACTGCTGTACAGTGTCCAATTCAATACCCAAAAACGTAAGGGTAGTCGAGGGGCCCTCAGTCTTTTCATGGGCAAGGGGAACCCCCAACTCCTTGCACACAGCCACAAAGGTATGTAGCAGGTGCAGGCACTGATCAGATCCACCCGCGCCCACGAAAAGAAAATCATCAAGATAATGGACCACTGAGGCGAGTCGTGCCCTGCTCACCACTACCCACTCCAAAAAGGAGCTAAATTTCTCAAAAAGGGCACAGGAGATTGCGCATCCCATTGGCAGCGCTTTATCCAGGTATAGGGAACCGTTAAACTGAAAACCAAGCAAACAAAAATCATCGGGGTGGACAGGCAAGAGTCTGAATGCAGACTCAATATCCGCCTTGGCCATGAGGGCACCACGGCCACAGCCACGTACCACCCCGATAGCTTGGTCCAACGAAGTATAGCGCACTGAACAAAGGTGCGCAGGGATCCTATCATTAACTGAGTCCCCGTAAGGATAGGACAGATGGTGAATGAGACGGAAGGTCCCAGGGACCTTCTTGGGGACTACACCTAAAGGGGACACCTGAACCTTGTGAAACGGAGGAGACTTAAAGGGGCCCGCCAAACGGCCGGCTCCCAATTCCTTATCTATCTTAGCTTGAACTATCCCCTCCATTCCCTTGACAGATGGGAGATTCCTGGTCCAGGTAGATCTGGAGGGAGGAGGCGCGGGAATCCGAAATCCTTTAGAAAAACCTTCCAATAATATCTGAGCATCTTGAAACTTCGGATACCCCTTCAAAAATGAAGCCAACGCCTCTACTCTAATCGGGGTGGGCCCCCTTTCCAGCTTGAGGGGGCTGACCGCCCCCTCTCTTGGCCTGCCCAGCTTGGGGCCTGGGACCCCTCCTAAAACCTGCCAACTTGGGGCACACGGACACTGAGTGCTGACCGTTGCACTGCCCACAGACATGTGCAAAAGTGCAGCCTGCCTTACTGCACCGCCCTGTGGAGTTAAACTCGTAGCAAGAGCGGGGGGGTTGAACCCAACGCACTCCTGACATCCCTGCCACTGGCCCGGTGGTGCTCCGAGCAATCAAATGCCCACTATCAGATCGGTCACCCAAATTGGACCGGGCCGGCAGGACAATTTGGACCCACAATTCCCACTGTGGAATCCGCCAGTCAAGGGCGGGGTCGTGCGAAGCACGTAAACGAAAATGTTCATCATATGCAAGCCAGGCCGCGCCCGCATATTCGCGGAAAGCCCTGTGGATAATATCCAGGTACTTAAAAAGCGCAGTTGCCCGTGCTGGCTGCATCTGAACAACAACTGCAGCATAAATAATGTATCCATTTAACCAGTTATTCCAATTCTTATCAATTTTCCGCCTTCGTGCCACTTGGGGATCAGGCGCTGGGTCACCCACCTTCAGGGTTGGCTCAGGTTCCTTATGCAATAAAGTAAAAACATCGACAAACTCGCCCCTCCAAATTTTCTCTTTAACTGCCAAGGCAAGGTGACCACCCAAAGGCAGGGCCACATCCCCGTAAGCCACTCGCGGACGCTCACCTGACCCTTCTGTGGCTCCCTGAGAAAAAACCCCATATGGGACATTGGCATAAGGGGCGAGGCCATACGGGACACCAGAGACTGGGGAAACCCCCGTAAACGGCAGAGCGGCAGCCACGGTCTGCCCCACTTGGGATGCTGTCGCCCCTGAGGAGATCCCAGGTTGCTGCCATATTCCTGGTGAATATGGAAAGGGGGGGACTTGCGGCACCTGAGAATAACCCCAAGTCGGCCAATACGGCAACGGAGTCGCAGGTGCCAACACTGGGGAAGTTACACCTTCACGCTCATCCCATACACCAGCCCAGGCTGAGTTATCCATCTGCCCGCTCTCACCCGTTGAAGGCATGGGTACTGCCTGGCAAGATGCTCCTTGCGAATGCTGCTGCTCCTCAGGGTCTGATGCCTGCACCTGAACAACAGGAGGTCCAGGCGGAGCGTGCCGCTCAACTGGTTTCTCCAAAGCAGTTAACCTGGAAGAGAGGATTTCCATGAGCTTTGCACCACACCCTTTTCTGGTAGACTTTCGACTGGGGGGGGGGAGCACCTGATGTGCTACCACCATCTCCCAACCCAGCGTCACGCATTGCTTTCTCCTTCTCAAGAGCCTCCACCCGTGCAACCAGGGCCCGCAGCTCAGCTGTATCATTCTCCTCATCCGAGGAGGAAGCTGGTGCGGGATTGGGGGGGGGCGCTTTGGGGCCTTCCCCCCGGATTTCTTGTTTCTCTTAGGCATAGTGACGATTGAACTGTGGGGGGGAAGCAGTGATAACTAACCAATCAACCTTATAATACTTACCACTAAGCTACTCTAATTCTCCCACGCCCTTGAACTTATTTTTATTCAATTTTAATTTCAAAATTCTTTTTTTTTTTTTTTTTGGTTTGTTTTGTTATTAATTTATATTTTAACTACAACTGCCTTAATTATGGAATTTGTTTTTTTTTATTACTATTATTATTTATTTTTATTAAAATAATTATTTATTTATTTATTTATTTATTTAAATCTCACCTCTTTATTCATTTATCCCATCAACTTCTTGTTTTCTCCCCCCCCCCTTTTTTTTTTTTTTTTTTTTAAACTAGCATACAAATAACACAGCAAAACAGTTATCCAACTTGCGGTCTCCCATCCAATTTTGAACCACAGCTGACTCTGCTTAGCTTTGCTCAATGTTGAGTGTAAAACACCACTCAGCCACCAGGCCTTACAGGCGAGCAAAGGAAGCAAAATCCTGGTAAAATGCCTTTCCCAGGTATGTGCTAGGGAGGAGGCTGGCAACCTCTGAAAGCCCCAAACGGAGGAAGGTGCGGAGAAAAGCTCCTGGTGCCTCTGCCTGCAGGCTCAACAAGCAGCCGGGCAGGAGGCAGAGCAACCCCAAGGGCGGCAGGCACCAGCTGCAGCCAGGCACGCGCCCAAACAGCGCTCCCACGGGGCACCTGCACACCAAGCAGGCGACCCGTTTCACACATGCACCCCAAACGACCAGCAGGCTCAAACACGGACCCATGCAGAGCCGCCAGGCACCCAAGCGCTGGCCACCCAAACTAGCCTGGGGAGATGGGGGGGGTCGGGCGCTGAGCGAGGGAGGTGGGGGGGAAGGTCCGGCGCTCAGCGGCTCCCGCTGAGCGCTCTCGCTGAGCGCAGGCAGCAGCCTCGAGGAGAGCAGCCAAGCACCAGCCCCAAGGCACACCAAGCCCACCGGAGGCGTGGGCACACCAGCCGCACACACGCGGCCAAAGAGGGGCGCAGCTGGACCGCCGCCCCCTCAAGGCAGCCCACCGCAACCCAGCCAAGAAGCCCAACCCAGGCGACACCACCAGCAACCGCTCGCTGCCCACAGGTAAGCCGAGAGGGCAGGCGGGCGCCTGCAGCCAAGTCTGCTGGGCTCGAGGCCCCAGCAACGTGGCCTGAGTCGGGGAGCAGCGTGCAAGAGGTCCTTCCCTGACTGCTGCCTGGTCCCGACTGCGCGGGCTCCTCCGAGCAGCCTGCACGTGGCCCCAGACCAATTAGCCCACAGCCAATCGGCTGCGAGGCTGGCCCGTCCTGTGTCTCGTGAGGGGGCAGGGTAAACGCCGGTGGCGCGCTAATACACGTGCCACCAGAATTCCTTCAGTAGCTCAACTAGGGTGGACAATTGGGGCATTTCCTCTGGACACAACCTGGATAGAGATGTATGATGAATATCTAGATATTCATAGCTATTAAACTACACTTAAAGTATATACCATTTTCTTTTCTGTATGAAACTAGGCATGTTTTCATAATGATAGATAAAAAACTAGATTTCACTTCAGGGGCTCTGTGGAGGCAGTAGACAAAGCAACACCACCACAGCTTCTTATTCACTCTGAGACTACAGCCTAACACAATAATGGCCCAGTCCTACCCCTTCCCCCACCACCAGTGCAGCTGTGCCACTGAAGCACATACTGCACCATGGAGGTGGCGGTCCTTGAGGTCTCCTTTGGGTAAGGAACAAATATTCACTTACCTGGGGGTAAGCCTCTAAGGCCCGGATGGGTCTGGTCACACCTGCACCAATGAAATTGCTGGCACAAGTCTGCATAGACCTGGTTTGGGGGACACCATCCAGAAAGGGGGTTTGGATTTGGTGGATGCCACTGCTGCTGAGCCCACCCCCTTCCCAGACCCCTCACTTCTCCATTCCACTCATTCCCATACTGCCCTCCCCCACTTCATTCTTCCTCCTTCACCGGCCTCCCTAGGTTGGCAGGTCTTCCCTGATTCCTACTTGTGGGGCCACTCTGCCCTCTCTACCCATATTCAGTCAGAGTGTGACTTTGCATGCCAGCTGAGAGGCTTTTTCAACCTGCAGTTCCATTGACCTACTGGCTTTTTTGTCCTTATGGCTTACTGCATCTTCCCTCCCAAAAAAGTAATGCAATAGGGAAGTGTAGGCAATGACCAATATGTCAAGGGAGCCGCAGGTTGAAAACGTTTGGGAACCACTGCCTTAGAGGAAGGTGGCGCACAGAAGCCCCTCAGTGATACAGCTTCCATCCTGATCAATTGCCCTTATTTAGCATGATCTTGATTAGAGGGAGCCATGCCTCTTCCCCTTCCGCACAATGTCCTGGCTAACCCTCTGGAATGTCAGCCAAGGAACCCAGATGGAGTTAGGAAAGACTATGCGCATTTGGAAAGAGAGGTCATGTGCAATAATGTACATGTGACAGTACTCATGTATGTCAGTCTAGAGGCTCTTCTTTCATAGGTGAAGATTCCCCTCTGTCCATTATCTTTGTGCTGACGCAGCCCACAAAAGGAGATCTCATGTCAGTTAATGTCAGTGGACCAGGAAATCATCAACATGTTTTGAATTTTCATTCAATAAACATTGCTTATTAGTACCAAAGAAGTTTGACGTATCCTCCATCAGCCCTCTTCAAGCTTCATTGTTCCCAAAGCATATGTATCCCAGGTGTTACCCTGAATTTTCTGTCCTGTTGTTCTTGTAATTTTGTCTGCAAGCAATGATTTAGTTGCTTGTATCATGAATGGAACAAGGTTCTATTCACTTGTTTTTTTATAGTTGATCTTTCTTTCCCCATTTATCTCTTCATTGCAACTGCACTTACCCCAGTAAGCACAGTGCATGGATGAATCCATCTTAAGTCTGAGTTGCATTTGTCAAGAATAAAAGATCAACAAGTGCCACTTGAAAATCATTTCAGGTGATGATGGCATGATCAAAACTAGTAGCATGTGGTTAAGGCATCCTTTTCTAATTAGAATGTAGTTGACTGCATATGTTTCTTTCACTGTGCCTGATCCACCCCTCTGTTTTCTGCAGTACTTTGTGCTGTTTTTCCTTTTAAAGGAAGAGCTCCTTTGACAATGTAACTAGAGGTGTCCAGCAGTGTTAATCACGTCGAGTAATTAAACAGGCATATTTTTGATTAACATTTACCATTACAATTAGCACAAGTCTGCTCCCTTTGAGATGAATGCCTTGTGGCTAGGTTTGGTGGTTTCACGCATCAGGAAGATCTTTTGCTCTTGAAACAATGCAGCGATAAAAAAACATTCCCCAAGGCTATTTTATTTAACTGATTCTATTTTTACAAAAGAGATACTGATTACAAACCAACGCTTTCTTTAATAACCTCTAGTTTGGAAAAAAAAAATGCTCTGAAGAGCATATGCTATTTACTTATCTGTCATTGACTGCAGATATTTTTATTAGTAAATTTTTAAGCCTAGGTTTCTATGCCTTGAAATCTGAAGGCTGTTACCTATCATGTCAGAGCATGTGATGGTTTTGCAGAGTTTGTTAACAATGTTCTTTATAGAAACGCAGAGTTAGAAGGTATGAAAATGATGTAGAGTAACTTCCTGTCCTGAATGTGAGGATTGTCTTTCTGGTTCAAAACAAGGTCTGTTTAAAGCAAGTTTGCACACATTACACATATATGGGAAGCAGCCTGACTGCCTGTTGAGAGCTCTGAAGGTTTACTAAGGCTTCCACCTCTACTGTTAAGACTCAAGAGGAAGTAGAGGAATGGAAGTTTAGCCACACAAAAGATGAGCATGTGACCTTCTGTTCCTGACAAACATAGGAAAAGCCAAGTGAGCACTTTAAGCACCTTCCCTGCTGACAGAAAGGTTGCCTCCTGGTTTCCACATAGGCAGAGCAAGACTGCTTTCCATTTTGTATGAGTTAGCCATACCCTAGTTCTGAGTGCAGCATTGTGTTTACCATGGAACCAGCTGCTTTTGAAAGCACAGAAACAGGGCAGAAGGACAATGATCATCGCTTGTTGTTTATCAGTAGCTGGTAATAATAGATAGAAAATAGAAAAATAATAGGTTCTGTTAAGAACATAAGAACAGCCCCACTGGATCGGGCCATAGGCCCATCTAGTCCAGCTTCCTGTATCTCACAGCGGCCCACCAAATGCCCCAGGGAGCACACCAGATAACAAGAGACCTCATCCTTGTTAAGGAACTATAACTGTTAATCGCTATCAATATACCTATCCACCATGAATGTGTCTAATAATCCTTTTGTAAAGTCATCTAAGCCAGTGGCCATCAGTGCATATTATGGTTATAAAGCCAGAAACCCTTCGATCCCAGGGCAGAGTTATGCACAGCTGCCATCTTGTTTAAAATGCTTTAACTGTGTGCTACAGGCTGTTCCCATGCAATCTCAGCACACCAATGACCTCGGTTCTGGGCAGACATACTGCTGATGTACTAATGCTATGAGTGCCTTGGGGCTCAAAACTAACCCCCCCCCACCCCCCACTGACGCAGCTGCGCCAACGAAGCATGTGCTGCATCTTTAGGTGGGTGGGGGCTGCTGCAGATGTCTCCTCATGGTAAAGGAACTTTTGTCCCCTTGCCCTGGGGTAAGCCTATGCTAACTGGATATATCTCCTTAGATCTGCTGCAGTAATTTGGCTGACAGAGAACCAAGGAAAGGAGAGGGAAAGGGGATAGGACCCTAGCACATGTTGGTGCTGCCAAGATTCATCCCGCTCTCCCCGTTCTACCTTCTACTCACCATTCTCACCACCCACCGGTTCCTCCTCTCCCCTTCCTCACCCTATCCGTCCCAGCACCCACCCTTGTACCAGCTTACTTGCACTCCTGCTGACGCTGCTGCTGTTTGTGATGATGGTTCCAAAATGGCTGCCAGCAGCACACTGGGGGCACCACCATAGGACTGTTGACAGTAGCAGAATTTCTGCTCTGCTATCATAACTTTTAGTTAGGCTTGGGCTGTTGACCAAAGCAAGGGTCTTTAAAATGAGATCACATACATGGGCAAGTACTTTACACACAGCTTCATTTCAATGTTAAATTAACATTAAATTAATTAAACTCAGCATAAGAATGCTTATGATGTGCTGCAGTGCACAGCAACGTTGGAGAAATGGCCCTCATCGTAATTGCATCTAATTATGAATATGTTTTTCCTCTATGTGGAGCACTTCTAAAAGATGATATTATTCAGACAGCCAAAGAGCATATATTGTTTTTGGGCCCCTCCGAAAATCCTGCAAAGATTTGATTCTGTATCACTCAAATCCATGGACATAGATTAGAGCACAGTCAGTCCCTAAGCTCCCAGTTCTGCACACAGTTACCCTTGTGTAGCTGTCTCCTACTGTTCTCACCATTGTGACAGTTGACATAAAATGAGAAATGGGGCCCAAAGTTTTTAGCACAGTGTTGGAAAGGAATGGTGTGTCAGAGCACTCCTGATTAATATTCAGCTCCCCTTGCTGGCTGGTGTTACGTATCCAGTGAGTAATCACAGAAGACAGCTGTGTGCCAATCCCCCGGGACTGGCAGGCAGTATGAAAGCTCTGGATTGATCTGTCTGGTGTAAATATTGGGAGCCTGGACTTTTGCTAGATCAGCAGAGCAGTGCTTTCTGCCTGTTCTACTACAGGCTCCACTTCTCCAGCCACGAACCTTCAGTCTCAGGGACCCTAGGCTGTAGAACACATCATAAGAACATAAGAACAGCCCCACTGGACCAGATAACAAGAGACCTCATCCTGGTGCCCTCCCCTGCATCTGGCATGAACAAGGATATTTGAACAAGGATATTCAGATTCCTTCATCCCAGCCTTGGCATGGCAATAATACTTTTACCTACACAAAAAGATTGATCAGGACACATCAAAACAGATAACAAATTCTGTGTTTGGATGTTTTCATTCCCCAGATATCTAATCTTCCTGTTCATCTTACTGCTATGAATGACTTCAAGTACTCATTCATTCTTATTGGATAATCTTGCTATGTCTAATTCAGTGTTTCTCAAACTGTGGGTCGGGACCCACTAGGTGGGTCACGAGCCAATTTCAGGTGGGTCCCCATTCATTTCAATATTTTATTTTTAAAATATTAGACTTGATGCTACCATAGTATGTGACTGCATTTGGGAAAAAGTTATAGACCTGTACTTTTAACAAGCTACTATGTATATTCTTATAACAATGATAGTAAATGGGACTTACTCCTGGTAAGTGTGGGTAGGATTGCAGCCTAGGATTGGTAAAAAGTTTCCTGCTTGATGATGCCACTTCCTGTCATAACATCACTCCTGTGGGTCCTGACAGATTCTCATTCTAAAAAGTGGGTCCTGATGCTAAAGGTGTGAGAGCCACTGAATTCTAATTAATAGAATACTTACTTCTTCCATTGTTTTAGCCGTTAATACGCTGGGGCGTATCAAGAGCAACCCCAGGAGCAAAGCTGCATTTAAAAATAAAAAGTCTTTCATTTCCATAATGACAGTGGTGCAGGATTTGATCGATTTTTTTGTTTTTGACATTTCCAGATCAAAGCAAGGGTAAAATCCTATGTGTTAGGTCTCAAGAAACATCCATGGACAATATTTGGGATTTGCATGAGTGGCATCCTTTTCAGCATTTCTATAACCATGGTGATCTCCACCATCAAATACTGCAGAAGTGTGAAAAGATCCAAGCTTTATCCTCAGGGCAAAATCAGGAAAATTATACGGGGACCACCACGACATAATATGTGCTGCTAAATGAACTGTACATTCATTTGTCCTCAATATGCCATCTAGAGATACTATGTTACCTCTTCCTTAATGTTTAGAATTTTTTAAAAGGAAAAATCATGGCCTGTCCAACTCAATTACCCCAGAGTGTTGTTTGTTTGCTTTTTGTAATGTCTGTAAAAGAGTACTAGAAAACAGGACACAATCACCTTTTCCCATTTAAAAACTTATTTAACAGCCTCAATATATGTTAAATTGAAGATGGAGTAATAGGCAGAGAAAATTGTGTTACTAATATTTGGTCTGAAAATATTGTTTCACTTTTTTGGATTCTGAAATCAAATTTAAGGGGCAATGACACCTTCAAGATATATATATGCACTATGACATTATCTCAGTTTGATACCAGCTTAATGATGATGGCTTTCTCTCCAAGAATTCTAAGTATTGCAGTTTGTGGGTGTTGAAAATTCTCTTTCTCACACAACTACAGTTCCCAGACCTCCTTGCGAGGGAGGGAATGAGTTTTAAGTCTACAGTAGACACACACACTTGGTTGCAAATTCTGGGGCTCCCAGTGATTTTGTTTCCACTTGCAAATAACAGATACTAGAGTATTGTATAAGAATAGTTGAAAAATCTACTGGGCAAAAAGCTCCATTACAACACAATATTGTAAGGATTGCCTTTAGCCTTCATGGTACTGAATCTGATTTCCCAGTGCCCAACTGAAGACAGGGAGTGTTGGTCCACCCTGGTTGTTACATATTTTGGACAAATGAACATGCAGTCTCTGTCTGTGCCCCAGAAGTAAGTCACATGTTCTCTTTGTACTCTTTTACAGACTCTTCGCAAAGGGCCTATGGCTGCCTTTTTGATGCAAACAAAAGATAACCCCATGAAAGCCTTAGGCGTGCTAGCCGGTGTCATGGGGGTGATGGTAATGATCACCATCTTGATCTCCACTGCCATGTTCTGGCGCAATAAAAGATCCAACAAAGTCATGCCTGTGCGACGGATCATTAAAAAAAGACAGAACTTCCAGTCGAGGACAATCAGGATGGAATGGCTGAAATTCAAGAGGTCCAGCAATGCAGCTGAGAAGTTTGCTGTTGAAGAGGATACCAAGAGCCTGCAGAATGAGAACAGCAACAACAACTTTCAGGTGCTTCCTCCACCACCACCCACGGTTCCAGCTCCGCCCCCAGCTCCAGTGTTCAAAGTCAGTGCCCCTGAATGGAGAGTGCCCACAGTGTCAGGATCCCTGAGCTCCCCGATGGCAAACAAGCCGCTGAAGAAGGAGAGCGCTGCTTGCACAACCAACAGTGCCCTGGTGTCGGAGCTCAAGCAGAGGTTTGAAATGAGAAATGCAGCACTCGGGCACCCTCACATTTAGTGCTTCCCCGAAAGAGCTGCATGTGGCATGTGTCTGTGTCTGTGTGCCTTCAGTTGCACAGGGGGCTTTTTTGCCATTTTGTACCAATTCCCTGTTCCCTTGCCCTCCCACAAGCTACAAGCGTTCATTATCTCATATCAACATTTCACATCCATTTCCTTGAATTATGCCAGTGTATATATCCTCTTTCCCTGTGGAATTGTGTCATGTATACCATTGTGATATCAAATAATGCAAATGTTAGCTTTTTTACCCAGATTATTCATGCAAAATCCTGTTGCATCAAATTCTGGGTTGGGGTTGCACCAAGATGTTGATTTATTTTGATTCAGACTCATATTTTTTTAGGAATTTCAAGTGATTTTTTTTTTTTTAAAGCTCAGTCTGAAGTATTTACAAACCTGAACTTCACAGTAGAGGCCTCTGGGCATATGTGGAAAAGGCTAGCAAGATCTGAGGATGCCCCCTTTCCTTGCATGCAAATCTTGCATTCACCAACATTAGGAAAGATTTGGACTCACTTCAATGTGGTCAGGATTGCAGCCTAGGATTGTTAAAAAATTTTCCTGCTTGATGATGTCACTTCCTGTCATGACATCACTTTCAGTGGGTCCTGACAGATTCTCATTCTAAGAAGTGGGTCCCAGTGTGAAAAGTTTGAGAACCACTGTTCTACAGCAAGCAGGCCAGTTTTGAAAAATTGTTGTTGTTGTTGTTGTTTCCTGATTTGGATGGCACACATTTGCAAGCATGCCGATGAGGAATGCTAATATAGGCAATGAGCTTACTGCTTGCCTATAGAAATGGGTAGAAATCCTAAAGGGAATATAATTTTTTTTCCCCCCAGAACAGGGATGTTAGCATTGTACCACACACTGTTCTTCACTAGCAAATTCTTTATAGATATATCTGTTCCCCTCAGAATTGGCCCTTAAATGAGAGACAAGTGAGCTGCTGCAGTGAACCCTCAAGCACCTTTGGGGCCTAATCATCAGTCTATGGGTCCACTATAGTATAGTGGGTACTGGGTTATCTTTGAAATGAGGAGACCTGAGTTTGAATTCTATGAAACTTATTGGGTGGCCTTGAACAAACCTACTTCATAGAGATAAGGGGTAATTACATGTAAACTACCCTGAGGAAGGGTAGAATACAAATGTGATAATTAAAGAACTGCAAAGGGAAGATAAACATTACTGTACTGAGGCATTTTGGCAACTCTTGAGTTACAAAAATCCAATGAACCAAACATCACAAATCTCCTGTGGGGGCAGTTTGCACCCTTTCACATGCTGGCATTTCCTATGTACACACTTTTTCCTTGGGAAATGCCACTGTCTCATTAAAATGTGGCTTTGGTGAAAGATTGATGATGAAATAAATAAAAGCATATATTGTCTCAAGGGACACCCCACAGGACTTGTGCAGTCCCAGGAAAGAGGAAATGATCAGAGGAAAGAGCAAATAATACTGATAAAAACTGTAAAATATTACCAGAATATTCTGAAGTGCAAGCATGACAAGAGCTGAAGAAAAAGTAAATTTTTGACCCATTCCCTAAGTATGAACTTATCTCATAAAACTGGAAACAGCTTTTGTTTCATTTTGGGTGACAGAGACCAAAAGTGGCGGAGTGTTCTCATCTTTCTAGGATGAGAGGTGCTGGCACTCAAACTGACCTTGAAGTCACATCCTTTGGAAATCTGCCCTACAAGCTTTTTTTTGTGGGAAGCTCAGGGTCTACTTACTGATGTAGGAGCACATTCTGCATATTCTCAGGGAGGCTGTTTATTGTTACTCCATAGATTCCATGGTTTAGTCTGTTGGTCTAAACTGGTTTCTGTAATGACTCGGGAAGTTTTCTAGCTCAAACTAAGCTCTCAGCAAAGCAAAATGGCACAACACATGCATATTATTGTCAGAGAAAATTGTACATTGACCCACCCATTCAGTGTTACTGTGAGATTTATTTCTGTGCCATGTGCCTCATTGCTGCAGTTCAGTGAAGTGAAATTTTTATAAGCAAGTGGAATGGCAAGTTCCCTGTGTCTCTAAAGAACAAAACCGCTCCCTATATACTTGCAAAGCAGTTGTTTACAACTTTATGAGCATCCTAACCACTGAATCTGTTTCAATTCCCTGTATTTCTGGGAATTTGAAGAAAGGAAACATCTGAAGGGGTTGCCGAGATCAAATGAAAGATTCCAAAATGTGAAATTACTACACATCGGATAGTTTTACGTGAAACATTTGCCTTATTTATATGCTGGGGTTCTCATAGAGTTCCAGTGCATGAGGCGATTCAATGGGAGCATATGGGCTAGCTATTCCCCCCCCCCCGCACTATCTAGAATGTGAGATACTAGAATGTGAGCAGGTCATCCCAGGTTCAGTGTCCCTGCAGACAAATACTGAATGTGTGAAGAGCCTGGAGCATGGCTATGGGTAATCCTGGCACAAGGGAAATGCCTAGCCAGTGTGCTCCTGTCTCTCCTCGACAGCCATGAATTTCTGAAGGGGCTAAATTGTCAGAAGTGTATTCCGTGGAATGGAACTGTGAAAAGAAAATATATGAATTGAGAGAGTGGTCTCCCCTGCAGCCCTGTTGTCTTCTGAAGTACAGCACAGTTCAGGCAAACTTCTGTGCTGATGTCATTGGCAATCCTAGCAAGCAGAATCCTTTAGAACTCTTGTCATCTGATCATAGTGCCCTTTCATTGTATGCATCAAGTAGAACACATGAGACTTTCAAACTGTACTCAACCTAGTTACCAAGGTGTAAGTATCAAGTTGAAAGCTCTTTCCTTCTCCCCAGAATGACTGGCCCAAGGGTAAATCCCCTCATATTGGCAACACAGGTAGAGGAAATAACTTACCTATCTAGATATGGTTTCTAGGCCTTCTGTTCCCCCTCTTATAATAGACACATATATTGAGCACTAATACCCCTGTAGCCAGAAGGCTGATAGAAGCTAAATTCTTCATGCAGCACTGCAAGACTAAGATGCAGACCCTCAACTGTGACTCTATCACTAGTTGCCAACAAATTTTGCCTAAAGAAAAAAAACGTAGTGAATTTGTTGATTACTGTTTGAGAAAAACATCCACATTTATCTGAAGGAAGCAAAAAGAGTTTCAACCAACCTAGTAAATTATCCCAATATTTTATTTGGTCATTTCCAATTGGGAGAATTTTCTTCCTCCCAATTCTCTCATTCCCGTTTCAAAACAAAGCATCCATCAGATGTATTTGAACATTCCTGTTCCAGAGTACAGTTCTGCCCAGGATTCCAGAAATAGTCTGTTGATGTCATAGCAACAGAGAATGACCTGAAGGCACATGAAATGGCTCTACTGCTGAAGTTTATCAGGCTTGGCCTTGTAAGCTGCCTGGATGGGAGACCTCTGAGGAGCTATATGTGAGCTGCTTTGAGCTCCTCAAAGAAAAAAGCTGGGCATGTATCATATAAATAACCACAGCAAAGCAAATTTCTTTGGTGTGTTACATAAAGCTACTCATCCAACTGATGTAATGATTTGTACATAATGCAATATCTTTCTTTCATTTCAAACCTATTTAAACAAATAATACTTTGGGTACCTAATGGTTTAATCTTCCCTGGGCCAGGCACTGGTGGTGTGCCCCTTCTGCTGGCATTGACTGCCATAATGCAGTCTACTTGTTGGCAACCTTCAGTCTCGAAAGACTATGGTATCGCGCTCTGAATGGTGGTTCTGGAACAGCATCTAGTGTGGCTGAAAAGGCCAATTCGGGAGTGACAATCCCTTCCACACTGGGAGCAAGTGCAGTGTGTCCCTGGTCTGTCTCCCTGGCTATGGGCCTTCCTTCTTTGCCTCTTTGCCTCAGTCTGTTGGCCAAGTGTCTCTTCAAACTGGGAAAGGCCATGCTGCACAGCCTGCCTCCAAGTGGGCCGCTCAGAGGCCAGGGTTTCCCACCTGTTGAGGTCTACTCCTAAGGCCTTCAGATCCCTCTTGCAGATGTCCTTGTATCGCAGCTGTGGTCTATCTGTAATAATGCAGGTATTATTACATAATGCAGTCAGCCTCAGTCATAAAAGGCACTTTAGCAGCATGCAAAATCTTGTGCTGCTGGAGTGCTAGCAGGAAAGCCAGAGCCTTCCCATGCACGCCAGAGCAGCCAGACACCATCACCAACAGAGATAAGGTAGCAGGGGAGGTGGGAGGGAGCGGGGAGAGTGCACAGTGGGGGTGGGGGAGGGTGGAACGACATGGTGATGAGGCAGGGGAGGGCGCAATGAGACAGAGATGGGATGGGCATGGGCAGATTGGATCTGAGAAGGAAGTGGGTTCAGCAGCAGCAGCCAAATCCTAACTTCCTTCTGTGACCCAATCCCACCATGCATGTCCATGTAGACCTGCATCAACTATTTAGCTAGTGCAGGTCAAAGCCCCCTGCACCATGGAGGCTTACCCCCTGCTAGGGGAACACTTGTTCCCTTACCCAGAGCAGACCTCCACAACTGCCCCCTCATAGGATGCAGCTGTAGCAATTTTGATACTACTACATTGGCGGGGAGGGGGAATAGGATTGGGCTCTAAAGCTTCTGTTATCTGCATTTGCTCAGTGTTTAACTGCCAGTGTTTTAATGTGACAAGGCTAAAATAATTTGAGGTTTGCCACCTGTTCATAATGTGTATTGACCATTTGTATTTTGGGAATTCTGACCATAAATAAGTAGTCATATTTTTTGTTTGTGTCCAAACAAGTTTGAGTCCATTCTCTATCCAGTTTATAAATTAAAGGTTTGATGGAGAAAAATAGGGCCTCTGGAGCAGAAGCATCAGTAGCTACTAATACATTTTAGAAATACAATAACAGCATCATTGTATTTAGCATATTTCCTCTGAAAACTGCCATTTCTAATTTCAAGGGGTTATAGTGATCTTTGGGCATTAGTGACTTCTTTTCCAGTGTTGAATTTAATTATTTAAATAAATCAAAAATGTCACAAAAGGTGATGGTTTTGAGGTCACAATAACCACAATCTCCTACATCACTCATTATATTTATCATTTATATGAATATATCTCAATTTTTCCTCCTGTGTAGGAGACCCAGAGCAGCTACTGCACTTCTGCGGTGGAGAATGTCTGGACTTGTCCATAATTTGTCATTTTAAGAGGTGGCAACCCTACCTCAGTTAAGATGTTTTTTAAAAAATATATGGCATTATAGATTTCAAAATATTCAAGGGAAACATGTTGTTATTCTACACCATGTAACTTTTTCATTGAATACAGTTACACTTATCACTGTATTCCAAATGTTTTTGTTAATAAAACCTGTGAAATGCACCTACTACCCTATTTTGGTATCTTGTTTTGTTCTCTAGCTACCTCTATTCAAGACTGCATATATTTCTGTTCCAGATAATTGTGTGTCAAGGGAGTCTAAATTCTCCTTGAAATGAGCAGCCAGAGAATTGGTGGATCACTGTTCCTTGGCCTGAAGTTTGCCGACTCACAGTCCTACAATCCTAGTATATAGCGTGAAGCTCTTTTCTGTCTTAAGCATTGTGAGCTTCTCCTCTGATTAGCCCCTTCTTCCCTCAGTTTTTTCCCCTCTGCCCTTTTCCCCTGGTCTTTTTTGAATCTACCCTTTGCATTCTTCTTCCCCAGTCCTTTGCACCCTTCCTTCAGCCATTCTTCATTGAATGAACATTGTTGACATTGTTTTTATTGTGAATCGCCTTGGGAGTTCTATACAGAAGAGTGATAAAGAAAGCTGATAAATTATAAATATATAAAGCACAGCAGAGCAAGAACTTTTTTTACAAGCAAAAATGAAGGATCATTAGAGTGGTCTATGACCCAAACTGGATATGATATGTGAGACTTGCAACATATAATACTGCTTTCTTTTAATGTATTTGCAGGGTCTGAATTTGACAGGAGCAGAAGTGCTTAATCTTTTTTACAGGCCACTTTCCTGATAAAAATCCATCCCACTCCACCCCATACATACGTGTGTACATGCACAGACACACTTCTTTTCTTCCTGCAGAAGAAAAGGTATACAGATCCAGAATCTTTTATAGCTGTTGGATAGTGGCCCATGTGCACCTTGAGGAAAATCTATGAGAACTCATGCCATTTTTAAATGAGCATTGAGTATACTGTGTGGAGTGTGGTTGTCCATGTATGTGTATGTATGTATGTCCATGTATTACATGTATGTAATAAGATTTCTTTTCTAAGCTTTAAGTAGGATCCAGCAAGAAATAAGATTTGCTTCATTTTAGCAATGAAAAGGTTCACTTCATATAATTGCCTGTGTTTTAAGCTTTCTAAAGGCATCAGTTCAATTGTCTAACTACAATGAAACTGGCTTTTTGCAGAGTATATGAACTTATGACCATAGACCTACCAAAACACTTAAACTTGGCCAGTGAGTGATTGCCTTGATCCAGCAAGGAAGGTCTAAAACAATAAAAGGGATTTGCTTGGTCAGATTGAATGTCCATCTTATCCAGAATCTTATTTCCATCAGGTGCCAACCAAATGCCAGCAGGAAGGCCATACGGAAGGCACAAACAGCTCTCTCATTGGCAGGAACTGGATGGATACATTAATTACAGGATACAATGTAAAAGTACCAGGAGGGGCATATTGGGGGTGGTGTGTAACTCTGTGCCATAGAGGATACAGAATCCAATAAATTAGAAAACTGACAGGGACCAGACATGCCTGTGCATTCCCCTCCACTAAAACACATGAGACAAAGACTCAGATTTAAATTGGACCATTTTATTAATTATTAATTCAGAACACCTGTTGCAGGGACTATATGAAAAAACTCCTTTCCCCCCTCCCATATGTAGGTATCTACCAGAGGAAATGGTGAGAAACTACTGTATATATTCTCCCAATTTACTGGATGAGACAACCCTTACTCCAAGCCATGATCCATCTGGAGATGGGTTGAGCTTTTCATGGTCAACCCCAAAGGATCGAGGCAGCTGAACTGCGTAGACTCCCATAGGCTGGAGTGCACTTGAGGTTGCCTTTGCAAATCCAAACCAGTGGGACTCACCAGATAGCCTTGCTGAGCTGGTAAGCATCTGGCAAGTGGTATTGGTTTACCCACTGATCCTGCTTACCTCAAGGTGCATACCAATCAACCAACTCCTAAGTCCCACGCCAGCATGACACCTGCCTAAAGTGACCAAAAAGGGTAACAAATCAAACTAGAAATCAAGCTTTCCCAAAAAGGGTAAGAAATCAAACTAGCCTAGTTGTGACTTTACTTAACACCACTGAACCAAGGTCAATCGGGTTGGCAGCAAAAAAATTCCAGCCCGGCTTCCAAAGGCACCAGCTGATTTCAGACTGCAACGAGGGCAGGGTGGGTGGGCGTTGCAATCTGGAGCCCAACTGACTGGTGCAGTGAAAAATACTAACGGTCACCTGCGCTCCTCCCTCTCGTAACAAAAGCACCAATCAGGTGCTTTTCCCTCCTTTTATTTACATGCAAGATTGGCTAGTGTGAGACAGGCTCACGCAATTGGGATCCTCCTCAGAGAATTGATGGTGGAAATACCAGGTCCAAATAATAATTTAGAACTCAGGACATGCCACCATGCTCTTCATCAAAATGCTGAGCATGGTTGGCCCATCCATGACATGAACAATGACATTCACATCAAGTGGCAGATTGAGGGACAGCGGCAAACAGATGTTCCCCACTGCTTTCCAGACCACCACTGATGGAGCCAGCCTCCTTAACATCCCCTTCCTTTTAAATTAAGCAGGACATATGGAGCATGCTAGGATTAAGAACATAAGAAGAGCCCTGCTGAATCAGACTGAAAACCCATCTAGTCCAGCTTCCTGTATTTCACAGTGGCCCACCAGGTGCCTCAGGGAGCACACAGGACAACAAGAGACATGCATCCTGGCACCCTCCCTTGCCTCTGGCATTCTAAGGTAGTCTTAGAATGTAGCATTCTGGCATTCTAAGGTAGTCTTCACCCCCTCCAGACTTCCCCGCCCCAGCCCTCCCCCTGAACTGCCCATGAACCACCCCTTCCACCATCTCACCTAGTTAAGTGCAGGCTGATTCCATTGGTGGCAGGTGTGCCGCGCTGCTGACTGCATCAGCAGCTCTGAAGCTCTCCGCCGCGAGGTGCCACTAGGTGGGTCACGAAACAATTTCAGGTGGGTCCCCATTCATTTCAATATTTTATTTTTAATATGTTAGACTTGATGCTACCCTGGTATGTGACTGCATCTGGGGAAATGTTACAGACCTGTACTTTTAACAAGCTACTATGTATATTCTTTTAACATTGATAGTCAATAGGATGTATTCCTGGGTAAGTGTGGGTAGGATTGAGCCTAGGATTGTTAAAAATCTTCCTGCTTGATGATGTCACTTTCAGTCATGACATCACTTCCGGTGGGTCCTGACAGATTCTCATTCTAAAAAGTGGGTTCTAAATGTGCTAAATGTGTGAGAACCACTGATCTATGGTGTAGCCATATTTGGATTACTGTGTACCTTTCTGGTCACCACACCTCAAGTGGGATTTTGTCATCTAGAAAAAGTGCCAAAGAGAGCACAATCAAAGAGAGGGCTTGAACACCTTCCATGCAAAGAAAGTCTACAATGTCTAGTGCTTTTTAGATGGGGAAAAAAGTGATTGAGAAGACATGATTGAGACTTATACAATGCACAATGTGTGTGGGGGGGGGGGGAAGAGAGAGATTTCCTCCCATCTTTGTTAATACTAGAATGAGAGGTCATTCATTGAAATTGATTTGCAGGAGATTTAGGACAAACAAAAGGAGGTACTTTTTCACATAACATAATTAAATTTGTGGAATTTGTTGCCACAAGATGTGGTGATGGTTAATAGCTTGGATGGTTTTAAAAGGGGATTGGACAAATTCATGGAGGGCAGGCCTGTTAATGGCTACTAGTCATGATGCTTATGCACTCCTTCAAGGTTCTGCGGTGGTACGCCTCTGAATACCACTTGCAGAAGACCAGTGGCAAGACAGAAATATGCTTTTTTCTCCTGCTTGTGGGCTTCTCAAAGGAAGCTGGTGAACCTCTGTGAGAAACAGGGTGCTGAACTAGGTACATCTTTGGCCTGATCCAGCAGGGCTTTTCTTATGCCATTATATTTTCAAAACATAACATGTTTCCGTCCCTTTGACTGTTTTTCAATCCTACAGTGTGCTGCATTTATGAGCTATTTCTGTGCAAAAGAATTATGGATGTGAATTACAGATTTACTCATTTGGCTTTGTTTAAATGCAATCAAATAAGTTCTTCATGCCTTATCACCCCTATTGCAGTTAGCAATTTCAAAAATGAGCACATTGCTGAAACTTCCTTGTCAAGTTATTGTTCTGTGCTGAGATTTATTTTATTTTTATTTTTTTAAAAAGCAAGTGATCACAAATGAAGCAAGCAGTGTGATGAAATCTCAAAACTACAGCTAGATATCTATGAAGCTTTTCCAGGTGTATATGAATAGTTCATATCTGAATGGCTGTTATATTAATTCCATCTTTCTACTCCTGCTTTACAAATCATAAATCCCAGCTAGATGGGGAAAAGAAGCATGCTGTTCCCCTTGGAAGAGTGTTCCCAGTGCATCATTGCCTTGCCTATCATTCATGCTACCCGCCTGCTAGTGACTCCACAGCCTTTTGAAAAACAAGTTCTACATTGACTGCTTGTCAGGCACAGGCACTGGTGTAACACAAAGACCCACTGTCTGCACGCATGGGCTGTCAACTCCTATATTTATCTTTCTAATACAGGGCTGTGCAGGAGGATTGACTAATAGAGATCAGCACTATTTCTGTGTTCAGGTTTCTGCTTGTTGGCTTTCTCCTTGTCCTCACAAGCCTTCGGCTTTTTCTTGCCATCACTGGAGTCTCGGTGGCACAACCCTTCTTCACTGCCAGTTGGCAAGCTATCAAATGTGCTCTCTTTATTGACTCCTCTAAGGTTTTGCCCTTTCCGGTTCTTGTGGCAGAGGTTGGCACATTTTGCCATGCAATTAAACCGGGTCTCCGTGGTGCACGCGTACATGCCGGCAGGGACCGCCAGCACCATGGCGCACACAATGATGATGATGTGGATGAGTTTTTCCCTCTGCTCCAATTCACTGATGTCACTTCCCGTAACAAACACAATACACTGCCCCTTTCGCGGCATCTGGTTCCTCAAAGTAACACACACTTCATACTTGGTAGCAGGGAGTAAATCGTTGATGGAGTAGCTGTTGATGCCAGGGCCAATGTAAATCATGTCTTTCTTGGAGTCGTCATACTTCCCAAAATGGAGGGTGTACCAGGTTTCTCCAGGATTCTCAGTCACAGTATACCACTCCAGAGTGATCCCATAGACTGTCTGTTTGGCAATCCTCACATCAATGTATGAATTCTCCTCTGAGGTGGCAGAAGAGAAGGAAGAAGCCACTGTTCTATGGGGTTGAACTTTCAGCATGACTGTAGCTGAAGCATTGCCAAGGAAGTTGGCACCTGTGCAAGTATAGTTGCCCTCATCCACAAAGTGGGTCAAAGGAATCACCAGTTCTGACTTAATCATATCTTCACTGCTATGAGTAGTGGTCACTGCAGGGAAAAAGGAAAAGCATGTGACATTTTACTTCCAGCAGCCACAGAATTGATGACCCCATTGTTTCAGTTATGCCTGCTCTATCCAATTCATCCCTTTTGCAGGGCTGTCCAAAACTTCCTGAGAAATTCCACTCATTTTAGCAGAACTGCTTCAACTTCTGGGCAGACTGTCAGCCACATCCATCACAACTCCCCACAATGCAATGGCACCAACATGGTGTCTGCTGTATCCCATGGAGTTTTGGCATATTGAGCCTTTCTCATAAATTACTGACACAAGTCTATGTTGACCGCTGAAGGCAGATCGGCCCTAGGAAGAGGATTAGGATTTTGAGGGTGCTGTCAACACCACTCATGCCCCTTTCCTAGACCTGATCTGCCCTCCTCCCTGCCTCTCTCCTCTCCATTCTACCCACCCTCTTACAGGCTCTTCCCTCCTTCCCCTGCATGTCTGTACCTGCATTGGTGGGCATCCTCTGTCCATCGTCGCACAGAATGGGCTGCTTGCCACTTGTGGCAGCAGCCAAGACATACGCTGTTTGAGACACCCCGCAAAGCAAATTTTGCCAGCAGAATGTGCATTCCACTGACATAATGTGCCCTTAAGATTTGCCCATTAATGTCTCTGAAAATTCTTGCCATAATAGACGGGGAAGGCTATCAACTTCAGAGAAGAGGCTCTATGTGCTGTATCTAAGATGTCCAGTGATCTTGGGAATAATACTGTTTTTCAGAGGAATTGTTAAGAAGAACATGGTATTTGTTTAACTCTCAAGGAAATCCTGAATGCACTTTGACAAGGATTGTTAGTAATGACAAAGCCTGGTAACTCTACTTTAATAGTACAAGATATTTCTCCCCTAGCATAAATAAGGGTTTTTGAGTCAACAGAGCAACAATAATTTATACTGTTTGGCAACTGACAAATATAACATTAAAAATTATGGAGTTCTTTTACTACATACCTGAGACCACGCTTTCTCTTCTATAAGGTCTATGTATCATATCAAGGTTAATGCTTCTAGCTGCAACTGCTTGGGTGAGTTGCAAGAAAATTGCAATTGAAACCGATGGGAAAAGTGTTCTGTAGTTATTTTATTTTATTTTTTTATTTTGTCCTCCAATAGCTCAGAAACTAGCCAAACCAATTTGGTCTGAACTGTCCAGAACAATTTACTTTGTGGTTGAGACCAGCCTAAGAAAATTTAAGCCCCTTTGGAACTTGTTCAAGAAAGTTATGAGTAATATTGCCAAGGTAGTAAGACTGCAAAATTACAACTCCACCTTAACTACAACATTTGCTAACTCTAGAATACATTTTAGACCCAGTTTTTCTAGAACAACATACAACAGTTGCTGTCAATATACAGCATGGAATTGCAAATGAAAAGCCAAGAACAGATATGTTTAAAAGGAAATGGACATGATCCATCAAAATTAAATTATAGCCTACTGAAAGCAATTGAAAAAGATTTCATTGGACAGCCCAATCCAATGCAAATTCCTCTGCAGCCGTGCTGTGCTGCATCCTGTGTGGGAATTCGGCAGACTGGAGTTCTCTGTGAGCTAAGAGGACATTTGTCCCCTTGCCCCAGGAAAAGCCTCAGCCCTTGCAGTAGGTCTCCTCAGCCCTGTGTGAGCCATATGGCTCACAAGTCCATGTGCACCCATGTTGGCAGATCAGGCCTGGGAGGTGGGGTTGGAAGTGGCGTGCACCACTGCCACCAATCCAGACTCCTCCCGGGCCAAATCAGTCCACCCCTGCCCCCATTGCCGCCTCCTCCATCCCATTACACCCCTCAGTGACATTTTTATTTATTTATTTGAAAAATTTATATCCAGATTTTCCCATGCTGAAGCAAATGCCCAAGGTGGCAGGACCACCCCACTGGGGTTCTTCAAAAAGTGCTGCCATCACCGCAATGGCTATGATCTCGTAAACACTCATAACCCACGAGTTCTCAACAGCAGCTGGAGCGCATGGGTTGTGAGTATTTGCATGTTCACAGCCGCAGGGGTGGCAGCAGCAGCAGTGGCAGCACTTTTCAAATAACTCTGGTGGGGCAGTCCTGCCTCATCAGCTGCCTTCACACCACACATCCCTGCTAGGACTAGTCTGTTGGCTGGTTGTCACCCGGTGGCTGATTTCAAAACTTACGCTGCACTTCTGTGAAAGCTATCTCAGAAGTAAGCCCCATTAATTTCAGTAGGGCTTACTCCCATGTAAGTGTGGACAGGATTACAGCCTAAGAGGCTGTATTCGGATTTGTAGAGGCATTATGTTTTGCATGAAAGCATATTGCATAAGCCATAAGAAATGCGAGGCCATCCTGGAGGTTCAAGCATGCTTATTTGTGTATAATATGTTTGAAATTCACCTGCCTGCTCAGTTACCATGCAAGATTTGGTGTGAAAGTATACATTACCTGATGCTTCTGTCCACCTGAATCAATGTCATGCTTTAATAATAGCAGGACCTTTTGGCCTTAATCATAAGACCCCAATGATAGTGGTTCAAGCCTTAATTGTAATATTCAGTAATTGGTAATCCAGTTCAGAAAAAAATATGAAGCGTTTGGTCTTTACTCAGCTTAGTCCAGTTGAACTAAGGGCACAAGCCTAACCAGGTCTACTCAGAAGTAAGTACTATTTTGTTCAGTGGGGCTTACTCTCAGGAAAGTGTCATTAGGATTGCAGCCAATATGGCCTAGATTAGGTTAAATTAGTAACCAGCTTCTGAACAGAAGTTCATAGACAAAAAAAATACTGGATGTCAAACTATATAGTGTAAAATATAGACCATTGCTTACCATTTAATGGTTTGCAATGCAGTAATGCTTACCGTTAAATCCTCGTAGGTGTTTTAGCACGTAGGTCCACCAGACGGCTGGGGAAGGGTTGGCCTTTACCAAGCAGGTCAAGGTAGCATTTTGTCCAACAATTACAGTAATATTGGGCCCAAAGGATGAGACCGCTGGCTTCATGCAGGCGTTCAGCTCCACTTCATGAAAATACTTTCCTGCCCTAAGTTTAGGACTTGAACAAGTTAAATAGGAGTTCATCAGAATTATGGGTGGGCTTACGGATTTGATAAACTGGACAAACCCTCGCAAGCGACAGTCACAGATCCACGGGTTATCGTGCAAAGCCAAAACTGCATTAGGAACAGTTTCCACCTTCTTCTCCAGCTGCTGGGTTTTTTGGTACACCAGCCAGTTATAGAAAACATCCCTGGAGATGACAGTAAGCTGATTGGAAGATAAGTCTAAGTAGGTTAGGTTAGGGAGATAACGGAGAGCATGTTCTGGGAGGGCATCAAGCCTGTTGTGTTTTACATCCAGTATTTTTAAAGCTGGTGTGTCTTGAAATGCTGTCCATGGTACTGAACTTAACTTGTTCCCCTGCAGTCTCAACTCCGTCAAATCCTTCAGGTACTCGAGGCTTTTTAGATGCATAACAGTGATATTATTAAAATTAAGCCAAAGATATTCCAAGGCACTGACATTAAAAAATGACCCACGAGGTAATTCTGTTAGGTGAGAATTTTCTATCCTAATCTTTTTAATATCTTGAGGGATGCCTTCTGGGATTCTTCTCAGAGATGTAGACATACAAAGCAGACTCCTACAAAGAAATTTGGCAAAGTTAACATATCAATTTTGTGGATAGCCCAGTCAGTACAAATTCATTAGGCTGGCTATGTGATAGAGTAACTACAAACAGGATTATTTCTTTTCTTTTCACAGGCATTGCAGCAAAGAATTTGGTTTATTTTCATCTTCTCACACAAAAGCAAATTAAAAGGATTATTGGCATCATATTGCAAAGCTCTTCCTATTTCAGGAAATTGGTCATACCCCAATACTAAAAATAACTGCAAAACGAAATACAAATTAAAAAAAATACTAAAGATGACAGGCACAGTCGAACAAAGGTTAGCTGTTACTTAGGCTGCAGACCTACACACACTTTCCTGGGAGTAATTGAACTCATTGAACTCGATGGAGCTTATTTTTTAGTAGACATACATAGGATTTGGCTATCAGTCCCGCAGAAGGCAATAAATTGAAATATACAGTCCACTCCTAGAATTAAGTCCCACTATTTATTGGGGCTTGCAGCTGAGTAAATTTACATAGGATTGCAGCTTTAAGTTTTGATTAATTTAAATCCCATTTATACTGTGATTTTTCCTATGGTGGTGCCCACAGTTACCATTTGTCCATGTGATATGAATTATTATAACAAGACCGTCCAGAGAGAGAGAGAGAGAGAGAGAGAGAGAGAGAGAGAGAGAGATCACTGAAAGCACTTTTCTACAGTATGAACAAAATGTCCATGTTTCTTACCTTCCAAAGTTATCATTAGAACAGGAGCATCCTGTGATGCAAGATGAAATCACCGGGTTCATCCTCCCATGAAAGAAAAGAAGGAAAAGGAGAACTACCTGACACATGAGGTCCATATTCTTCTGTAAGTAAACACTGTGCAGACTTGCAACAGATATCACAACACCCTCCAAGTAGCAAATCCTATTAGAAGTAATCTTCCTTGATGCAGGGGCAGTGGCTTCGGAAGGCACTTCAGACCCTAAAGACTTGTGCACACATTTTCCTAAACATTAATGTGGCAAGAGGTAGCTGTTCTATTTAGGTAGCTACAAGACTGTCCCTAAGCAGTAGTTAGCTTTAATATACAATATACAACAGGAAGTGGCAGAATACCTATATGGCCTTAGACATAACATTATTCTTTCATCCCCAGCTCACATCTTACATATGGGGAAAATATACTATATAAATATGTGTGTGTGTGTTGTATAATAGTATTATGTGTAAAAATAACCATAAATGTGGATATAGGAGATCATAGCATCAATACAGTGCAATTCCCCTTATTTATTATTTACACTGCCTTTCCTATATAAGACTGCCTTTCAATAAAGATATTCACTTCACAAATAACAATTTCTAAAAGATTTAAAATACAAGCATAACTACAGAACAATCATTCAAAATGTCAAAGGAGGCTAAAGCAACATGAAAAATATGTGTCTAATCCCAAACATGTGGTAGAACAAAAAGGTACCTGTGTCCAAAAACAGAACAAGGAAGAACTGGAGAGGCATGTTCCATAACTCCAGAACCATGTGTAGATGACCACTTTGCCTGCCTACAGTGGGGTCACTAGGGTTCACGTCACCCGGTGCGGGATACCAGCACATCACCCCCCCATGCAGTGGGCAGGGCAACACCCCGGGTGGTGGGCGTGGTGATGTAGCATCACTCTGCCCGCACTGGTTTTTTGGCTGTACCTTTTGATAGAACAAAGATAGAACACATTCTGCATGAAATTACGCATTGATTGATATATAACATGATGGTATTATTCCTCCAAACTGTGATTTTAGTTATTCTGGTCACTAGTGGTGTCACCCCCCCCCCCAGGTGTCAGCTTACTAGCATCTTATTGCAGCAGTTCTCAAACTTTTAGCACTGGGACCCACTATTTAGAAAGACAATCTGTCCAAGACCCACCAGAAGTGATGTCATGGTGGAAGTGACATCATCAGGCAAATTTAAATAAATGTATAAATAATGTAAAACAAATAATTAAATAAGCAGAAGCCAGCCCTGTTCCACCAAGTGAATTTCCTCTGTAGCCTGCCTGCAATAACACACCCCCTCCAAAACCAGTAAGATTTTCAGCCCTACCCAGTGCCCAGTTCAATTTAAGAACTTCTGTTTAAACCAGATCATTGTCAGGACCCACCTAGCTTTGCAAGTCTCAAAAAAGTTCAGCTTATCAGCTGAAGCCTCTGTTTTGTTCCTTTTTAGTGGGGGGGGGCTGCCTTGTGGAGCATTTGTTGAGCTCCAGTTCCATCAGATCAGGACCATTCTGGGGGCTTCACATTCCCCTTTGTCTGGCCTGACCACCAGCCAAGGCACATTTGCTTACTTGCAAGTAAACGCGACCGTGAGGCTTAGTTTCGCTTTCCATAGGGCTCAATACATTCGTCTGCTTGGAACAGGCTTAGCCTGCTTTCCAACAGGCTAAGGTAAGTTCGCCTACTCATGAGTACACGCGTGATATGGCTTGGTTCACTTTCCATAGGGATCCATGCATTTTTTATTCTCTGGTTTTTTGGCCATAATTTTTGATAGAAAGTTATATACCGCATCCAACAGTATATAACATGACGGTATTACTCCTAACCACCGTGATTTTAGCATGTCACTCCCCCCTGTGCACTTCACCCAGTGTGGCCTGCATCCCCCGCAACCCCCTAGCGATGCCACTTCCTGCCTAAAGCATGGAATCTGAAGCACAGCCTTATTCACCAAAACCCTGGGAGGGCATCATACAAAATAAGGCTCTCCTTTAAGATGCTCAGGATCCATACCGCATAACGTATTCAAAGTCATAAGAAGAACCTTGAACTGGATCAAGAAACAAGCAGATATTTTGACAGAGAACTTTCAACTCACAATGAAGCATGAGCTGAGGGAGAGAATGAAGGCTAAAGACACCCCAGCTCATCGTTCTTTTTTCACCACCATCACCCATTTCACACTGACAGCATGCCTCCTAGCCTCTGCCAATGTGGTACCTCTGCCAGCAACAGATGACCACTATGAAAACTCTTTGGACATCAGAATGGAATGAGTGATACTGTACTAGTGGTTCTCAAACTTTTAGCACAGGGACCAACTTTTTAGAATGAGAAACTGTCAGAACCCAATGGAAGTTATGTCATGACCAGAAGTGACATCATCAAACAGAACAATTTTTAACAACCCTAGGTTGTAATTCCGCCCACACTTACCCAGGAGTAAGTTCCATTTACTATCACTGTTAAAATCGTTACAGATCTGTACTTTTAACAGGCTATTCTGTATATGATTTCCCCTAACGCAGTCACACACCATGGTAACATCAAGTCTAACATATTAAAAATAAAATATTGAAATGAATGTGGGGACCCACCTGAAATTGGCTCATGATCCACCTCGTGGGACCCAACCCACAGTTTGAGAAACACCATACAATACTATAGTTTAATCCTTACATTCTTTTTCTCATACAAGATAAAAGGGGGAGTGCACACTTGTACTAAGAGGTGGGCTAAGGACCTGTTGAAAGATGGCAGCAGTCCCCATCCAACTGTGGAGGGCTGATTTTGGACTCGGCCAAGTGTGTATGGATGCTGGGCTCAATCATTTAAGCTTGACCCAATGTGTATTGGGTGAATGCACCATATCTATGAATCAGGACCTCCATTCTGACATTCTCAACCATCAAACTATCCACCTTTTTGTTTGAAAAAGCACCTCAGTGAAAGCCTGACCTGGCCGCAAACCAGCAACAGTTGCAATGCTCTCACAAGGCAGTTGCATGGAATTAAGTCTGAATCCATCTGAAAATGTTTCACCGAAATCACTGGACAAACAGCGATATGTTCCATTAGCCCATGCATATATTAAGCTCTTAACGTGGGTGTTCATTCCAACACTAATGCAGGTTTTGACAATATTGAATATCAGAGTTGAACTAGATACATCAGCCTTTAATCCTGCTATGAGAACCCCAACCTAATTGCTTGCATGTCACTTTTTGCCTTGTTTGATGGAAGAGGTTACCAAGAGTATTATTCCATTAAAATGTCAACAAAGGGCTTGCACAGTTCAAAGTGGAAAAATCTGTATTCTCTTGGTGCCATCTAGTGTCTGTGCTAGACACTGAATCATTTCAGTTTTCAGCAGACACCCTGTTGATGGAAAAATGATTAACCACATCCCTCCACGGCTAGGTTGAACACAGAGATTAGCCTCAACCGGTTTAACTCATCATCTTAGAAGATCCAGATAGAAAAGTATTTATAGATACCCAGTGAAAGATTAGCTGCACAAACATGTTTTTCAGTCTTGTCTGCTCACATAGACAATTACATCTTTGTAAACATTGGTCCCACTGAAGGCTGTGCTTGTAAACAGTAATCATTGAGGAAAGGAACAGTCACTGAAATGGTACCAGAAAGAAGCTTTTCTGGTGCATATTCTAGCACAACTTGCTTTCCTTTTATATTTGGGCTAAGTGCTATTAGCTAATAATAACAAAGCCCATTACCTTGTGTACTCAGTTGCTCTGAAAATAGGCTACTGATGCCAAAAGCCAACATCTGTCTACTCAGAAGTAAGACCCATTGTGCTCAATGGGGCTTACTCCAAGAAAAGTGTGTATAGGGTTGCAAACTTAATGATTGGTTGTTATTTTATAGCATGTTCCAATCTTCCAACCTGAGCAAAATGGGATCAGGGTGATCAGATGTCCTCTTTTTCCAGGGCAAGTCCTCTTTTTTAAGCCTCGTATCCTGGAAAAGAACAAACGTCCTCCTTTTCCCTATGAGCAGGTCTGTGCAAGCAGCGCATAACCTTCTTGTAATTAATAAATTATATGTAATATAGTTTTGAATTTAATAATACATAATATAGTGTTTAAATTAACCACAATATATGAGTGTTTTTAGCTTTTCTGTTGTCATGTCCTACATTTTGGGTTACCTTGTCCTCTTTTGCAGTTATGAAATCTGGACATCCTGGATGGGATCCCTCTGATGTCCCCTGGTACAACATATTGTATTCTGGTTGAGTATCCCTTATCCGAAAGGCTTGGGACCAGAAGTGTTTCAAATTCTGGATTTTAGAATATCTACGTGTATATTATGAGATATCTTGGGGATGGGAAAATATATATTATAGCTAAAGTGGCTGAGAGGGTCTTTTTCCCTTGGGGATGCTGAATAAACTATGTGTTTGTGTACCTGCATTTTTGACTGCAACCCACCACATGAGATCAGGTGTGGAATTTTCTACTTGTGGCATCATGTCAGCATTCAAAGAGTTTTTGGCTTTTGGAACATTTGGTTTTTTATTTTCAGAGTATGGATGTTCAACCTGTATTGTGATGGAATTGTCATGATGTACTTTGTGAAACTGTGATGGCATTGTCATGATGTGCTTTGCAGCTATGAAGTCATCAGTGCACAAATGCACGGACACCAATGGAAGGCCAAAACTGGGTGCTGAGGAGCATGTAGTAAAGGAAGAATGGAGGAGTGGCTAGCTTAGGTGTGCATACTGCTGCGCTATGCACAAATCTACATCCCTAAACACTGAGCAGCCACATGAGAATACGAAAGGGACTGCATTGGCAATGATCTCATGGGCACCTGATTCTTTAGCCAGATACATCAAATGCAAAATGTTTGTGTTATGGATGATCATGCTTTATGCACCATGATGAAGCTAAGGCTCAACTTGAACTTCTGTATTCTTCCAAAAGAAAGATTTGAATTTGTTTCCCAATGTCACTCATAGCCCTCTTAACCATTTGAGTAGCAGAATAGGGCTAACGGAACCATCAAAGATGGTTTGCTTAGCTACATGTGGGGATGGGTCAAGTGAGATTAGCTGGGCATTGTGATGTTTTTACCTATGTGTAGTTGACTGCAAGTGATATCATAACTGGTGAGTGACTTCATAATTGCTAGTGGCTATTGCTATGGCTCCACTCCTTCCTCTAGTAACACTGTGATTTTGTCTTCATAGTAATCCATCTCTTTTGTATAGTACTTTCTGGGTGCACAAGCAGTTCACGTGCATTAGTTTGAATACTATTGTTGGCATCCTTCAGTCTCAGAAGACTATGGTATCGCGCTCTGAATGGTGGTTCTGGAACAGAGTGTCCTCTCCAGTGCGCGAAGTCTGAGTAAAGTAGATATGGAGGAGAGACTGTTTCCCACGCAGCAAATCCCCCCTCTCCACATTGCTGGAATGGTCCAATGGAAAGACAGAAGCCAATGCGGTTGGTTCCAGCGGCGTCGCAGGAGTTGCCAGAACGTGACTGTGTTCAGCCATGAACTGCCTCAGGGACTCCGGCTCCAGATTTTGCCTTGAGGTTGACTCCTGAAGCCTTTTCCATAACTGGATGTAGCCACAAGGCAGTGGAGGTTTGGGATCAGAGTTTTCCTTCTCTCAGATGAGCTGCCTTCCCAGGCTAACGAGTCCCATCTACTGTACAAGTACAGACAAGTACAGCCAAACTGAGGGCCTATTCTTATCCCTAGCCCCCAGGGGATTGAATTCAAGCCCCCAGCTTGAATACTATCTATTCAACAAACCTGAAAGGTAAGTGAATATAATTGTTCCAATCCTATATGCAGTTGAGGGTGAGAGCGAGTGGTTTGCCAAAGGCTCATGGCAGAGGTGAGATTCAAACAGGGAAAAACTTGATTGGCAGCTCAATCTCATAGCCATTATGTGACATCTAATAGCTAGTTTTGACAGTAACTGTGGTACCTGCTAGCCATGCAGTCTAAGTTACCCACAAGAGCAGAAGACTTTACATGTGCCTAGATAGTTGTAAGAGCAAAAAAAGAGGCACCAGCAACCACACTGCCATAAGATATGTGCAAAGGTGGTTGATTACTGCTCATATGGTGCTAAAAGATACAGGTCAATACATTTTCTTTACACTGGTAAGGAAAATCACTAGGCAAATCTTGATGGTGTTTCTGTAAAAGTTAAGCGCCACTGTGCCTAGAAGGCCTAGAAGCAGGGCACTGCTGTACAAAGAAGCGCATAAAATAGTTTTCTGTTCCTCAGTGTTAGGCTACATCGGCCCTCTGGTGTCCATGTGTGGGACAACCACTGACTGCATTTAGATCACCATAGCAATATAGTTTATGAGAATAATTCTACCAACACTGTATTGAAATCAATTACCCTATTCTAGGAGAGGCTGTGCCAAATATTCTCTAATTTTGATGCTTGCTTCAAAAGCAGCATGTTCAACACAGCTGGACAGGTTGCTAAAAATATTCATCTCACCAACAATGCATTGTTTCAGTGCTGTTGGAGGCCCTTGCATTCCCCAGATTCCTATGTGGCCTCAGTACTATTTCCCTTCTTTGCCCGCACAAACCTTGATTTCATTTATCTACCCTGCTTCTGAATGCCATTGGCTGTGGCATCCAATGTGGTTTTATTTATAAGCATCCATAATGCAATCATATGAGATCAAGTTTATAAATAGCCACCTGCCTGTAACTTCCAGACCAGGTCAAAAAAAAGAAAAATCCTATAAGGTTCTTTTTTCTTTCACACGACATCTGTGCTACAAATAGTTGAAGGCAGGTGGTATAATAAGAATTATTATGGGCTAATATCTTTGGGAATGTATTTGACTGTGGAGGTAAATTGGTGCCAGGAAGACCAGCATTAAAAAAAAAAATGTGTTTGCAACAAGTGCCTAAAAAACTTCATAAATTGGAATTTCTTTTAATGCTTATGAAATTGAACATAAAAACTGATAGGGAGTCTAGGCTTAGCTTTGGTTCTAAAGGCGGATTTTTCCTCTCTTCATTTTCAGATAATTTTACATAAAGTGTTACTGCCTTTCCCCATGAAGTCAGTCAAAAAAGACCCCCTGATATCACAGCTTTGTTGCAGTCAACAAAAACAGGCAGCCCCTTCCTGTGACTAAGGGTCAAAGAGGGGCAAAATTTCACCTAATTACAGCTGCACAGGCCTCCCCCCCCCAACTTGCCAAAGATTTTGGGTGGTAAAAAGAACCACCCCTATGCAGCAGTACAGACATAATGAGGAGCTGCATTCTCTCAGCACGCCCATCCAGACAGAGGCCATTTGAACAGGCTGCATGTGGTTCATCTTCCTTACAAAATGATCCCAGCCAATCAGAGCTCGAACTGTGGATGAGATAAGGTCACAGTGCTAAATAGACAGTCAGATTTGGCATTGTGACAATGTCTCTGAGGGCAAATGTAGACCTGTGCTTCATCAACTCTGCATTTATCACATGATTACAGAGATGTAAATGTCAACAAAACACTGACAGCACAAGCCTATGCATGTTTACTTAGAAGTAAGTCGTATTATGTTCAATGGGGCTTGCTCCCAGGTGAGCAATCCTATGTATACTGCAATCCTATACACCAGGGGTGCTCACACTTTTTTGGCTCAAGAGCTACTTTGAAACCCAGCAAGCCCCGGAGATCTACCAGAGTTTTTTTACAATGTTCGCGCCATCATAACATATAACATTTATGTGTACAATGTATGTTGGTGTACCTTGCATAACTGCATGAGCCAATATTGCACAACACAACATAATTAACTTTAAACATTTTTTGTAATTACTTGAATTTACTTTGATGACTTGCACTGAAGTGAATCAGCCAAGGATACATAGTCTGGACAGTAGCTGCTGACAGCCAGCCTCAAGCACACTTCCAAATGTTCATCAGTCATGGTGGAAAGGTACTTGGACTTAATGATCTTCATGTAGGAAAAGGCTGACTCGCATAAATAAGTGGAGCCCTTCCTGCCTCAGGTGCTCTTATATCCCTGAGGGCCCTATTGCCTTCAAGTGGCTGCAGCTGTGCAGCACACTCTGCTGGATGCCCAGGCCTTACCCTTAAAGGGGCCACTGCTGACACCACATCTACCTCCTCACCAGATCTTCCTCGATTCCAATACAAGTGGGGGGGGGAGCAGATCTCTATACAGACCAGTACAAAAACAGGGGAAAGGTGTGGGGGAGGGAAGATCTCTATACAGACATCACAGCAAGACCAGTGCAAAACCCCTTGCACACAGAACCAACAGATGGAAGTTGGGGGGGGGGCGGCAGATCTCCATACATACCAGTGCAAAAACAGGGGAAAGGTAAGTCAGCCCCAGTAGAGTCAACGGGGCTCACTCCCAGGGATGCGTGGACAGGAACTCTCTCCCAGGGATGCGTCACTCCCAGGGAGCTCACTCCCAGGGATGCGTGGACGGGAGAGAAGCCTGCCAGCGGCTCCTCTCCAGGACTACTCACAAGTCAGCCCCAGTAGAGTCAACGAGGCTCACTCCCAGGGATGCGTGGACAGGAGCTCTGTCACGGATTGATCCCCAAGGTGACAGGTAATTTACTGGCTGCATAGTGACAGGCCTGAAGCCTTGGCCAGAGCAAGCCAGCACAGCACCCTGGGAACTTGGAGCTGATGCAACATCAGGTGATGTGCATCAGGTGACAGTATGTGAGTGTGTCTGTGTGTGGTAGCACCTGCATAGTCAGCATGACTGTGCAGTATTTCCTGCACTCTGATTGGTCACAAGAAGTATAAGTTCCAGCAGGGGCAAGCAAATGGTGTGGGAGATGCAGAGTAGTGTTGAGCCAGAGGCTACGGCCGTTGGAATTGAGAATTGTGTACTGTATGTACTATCTGGACTGTAAATATTTTGTATATAGTAAAGGAGGAGTGTGGTGGAGAACTTCTGCCTTTGAGTCCTTCTTTCTCACCGGGAGCAGAGAGCGCTCCGACCTTGGGAGATAGCTGCCCAGTTGTTATTGTGCCTATCTGCTTGCCACACCACAGCGGAACTCCAGCAGCAGCAGATATTGGAGTGGAGCCGTCCCAGCAGCCTGAGCACAGCAGCTCACAACAAGCTCACTCCCAGGGATGTGTGGACGGGAGAAAAGCCTGCGATTGACTCATTTTGCCTCGCGATCAACCGGTCGATCGCGATCGACGTATTGAGCACCCCTGCTATACACACTTACCTAGGAGTAAGCTTCACTCAACCCAATGGGGCATATTTCTGTGTAGACATGCATAGGACTGCACTGTAATAGCCCAATCTTATTGAGGGCTTACAGCAGCAGTTCTCACAATCCAGACTGCAAGTCCTTTTTATGCCAGGAAAAAGCTGGTGTATACCCAATGAGACCCACTGATGGACAGGTAGCCTATGGAGAGGTAAGTAAAAAATACTTTAACTTACGTCTCCTGGGCCATCTGTTGCTCTCTCCCACCCCCACCCCCCAACGTAGCATGCCATGTGCAGTCTGGCAGCACCGCTGCATCATATAGGATAGTGTGGAATAAGATTGAAGCCAGGCAGTGCAATCCTAATGTGCACTGGAACAGGCAGGCCAGCGGTCCTGCACTCTATCCAGTGCAAGTTTGGGGCAGACTGTGACTTGGCCTGAGGCAAGGGGAAATAATTCCCCTTACCCCATGTTGTGCTGCAGCTCCAATGGGTCTACTTGGATCTGCACCACCTAAATCAGTGGCGCAAATCTGGGCTGCCCAAGAATGGGGCTAGGATCTGGCATAAGTGCTGGATCCTGGCCCTGCCTCCCACTCCCTATGGGCCCACACATGGGACAGCCCCAAAATGTCTCCTCCCCGCCTCCTTCCCACCCTCCCCATGCTCCCCCCAGACCCCTGCACTGGCCTGGAACAGCCAGTGCAGACTTACTGGACCCAAGGCCCACATCAGCACAGGGAGGCTGGCATGCATCCTTGCACTGGCCTCTCCAGCTCACAAATTGGTGCAAACGTGCTTTATGGCATTTTTGTGACAGTCCCAGGTCGGTGCAAGGGACTTATGCCGGCACAAGGGTGCTTTAGGATTGCGTCCTAAGACTTGTAACTTCTACTATAGTGGAGGAACTCTGAGAGTTGTGCCTTTGGCACTTAACACATTAGCGTCGGTTAAAGGCAGATAAAAGGTGGAAGTTAACATAATCCAATTTAAGCGTCACTATCAATGGGCATTTCATATGGATTTTTGTTACGCAGTGATGTTGTGCTCTGTCTTGGCTATCTTGGTAAGGCGGGACAGGAATAATTCGAATAAATATCTGAATTTTAAAAAGTTAAAATAGCAGTTTTGCAGCTTCTCTGCCCTTACACCCAAATAACCCAAATATTAGCCATTTTATTCATCAAAAACTGTTTATTTTCAAGGACATTTTAGCATAGCGATAGTTACATCTGAAATTTAATTTAATATTACAGTATCAACAGTTCTCTGCAGCTAGTAAAGATAATAGCATTTTTCATGACATAACTGGATATCTCATAATCCCCACGTAGTCAACCAAGCTAAAAAGGTGACATCTTCTTGATATTTGGAAAAGCACCAGCCCTAGGCCAGAGATAGTAAGTCCTGCTCAAGTTCTGCTGAAATCCATGACACTTAAAACTAATCCAATTTCAGTGAGAATTTGCTACACTTAAGAGTTGATCTACACATGAGTGATAGATGGGCAACCAAATCCTAGCCTGTCCTGGAACAAGCAGTCCAACTAGCCTGCGCTATATCCAGCACAAGCCGGGAGGTGGCTGGAGGACAGCTTGGACTAAGGGGATAATTTTCCCCTTACCCCATGTCAAGCCCCAGCCACCCCTATGGGGCTACTCGGATCTCCACCAGCGAATTTGCTAGCGCAAATCTGAGCAGTCTGTGTAAGGCTGATCAGGCCAAGGACAGGGATTAGGATTCAGCGCGGGCTTCTGCAGTCAGTCCCACCTCCCTCCTGGGCCTGATCCACCTTCCAGTCTAACCTGCCCCATCCAAAACACATCTCCCTGTGACCATAATACCCTACCACCACCCTCTCCCACCCCGTGCCAGCCTGCCTGGGCCAGTGCAGAATCACCCACTTCAGCTGAGGCAGTGTCTGGATCTGGCCTTCAGCAGCCAGTGTGGGCCTCCATGCCAGCCTAGCCTGCTCTCAAGTAGCCGCAAAGTGCTGTATGGCATGTTTGCGACACTCCTGTGCTTGTGCTGAGGATCTGTGCCAACACAGAACACAATCAGGATTACACTGTGAGGTAACAAACAAAATGCTAGACTGGACCGCTTCATGTTGCAAGTGGGGGCCATATTTTTGAATGTCCCCTCATGTAAGAAACAAAGCAAAAATAAAACTTCCCTGCATGTAGTAAAGTAACACATCAGAGAGTATGATTCGGTGTAGTCCTTTCATTGATGCATTAGATTGCTGCGTGCAGGGAGTTCTTGCTACACAAGGAAGCCTTCAAAAATAATAAAGAATGCACACCTGCAGTTTGACGTGGTACAGCTCTCCTTGTGATGCCTTGGCATGGAAGATTCCATGCTGTGGCATCAGCTACAGAGCGAGGTGCCGGCTGTAGGTGCTCTGCTCACTGCCGCAGTGCAGGGTTCCTCGAGGCGTGAGGCCCAATTTGGCCAAATTGGTCGAATTGCCCTAAGGCCGGCCCTGCATGGAGGCCATCCTTCTTGAAGAGGCTTCTTTGGACAAAGAGGAAGAAGTTCCCCAAGGGAATGTGTTTCATCTCTCCCCTCTTCCTGAGCATGGTTTCCTCCCAATGCCTTCAGATATCCATTACTTCTTAGAACCTGTTTCAGTTCCAGGTATCCCAACTTTGTCACTGTACAATCTCATTATCATGATAGTCTCAACTTTAAGCAATACATATTGTCTCTGTAAGCAATATATATATAGTATATATATATACAGTAAGCAACTGTAAGCAATATATATATATATATTTAAGCAATATATATTGTTTAAACAATATATATATGGCCCTATATTCTATCTCCCTGGAGGCTACAGAGTACACTAAGGGTGCAATCCTAACCAGCACTTATGCTGGTGTAGGTGCCCTGAAGGAGTCGCAAACGTGCCGTAAAGCACGTTTGCGCCTCCTTAGGCAGGAGCCACGTCGGTGCATTCAGATGCGCCGACACACGGACGGAGGCAGAAGACTCCAGCGCGGCTTCCACGCCGCCGCTTATATCGGCATGAGTGCGCCGACAGAAGCGGCAAAGGTAGGCATGGGGGGCGTGGGGAGGGGCGGGAGGGGGTGTTTCAGGGCGGGGGAGGGCAGGCCAATGGGAGCCAGAGACGGGGCTGGGACCCAGCAATTATGCCGGATCCCAACCCCCGTCCCCGGGGTGAACAGAGCTGCTTCCAGCCGCTCCATTCTCCGGACTTGCACTACCTGCAGAGGTGGCGCAGGCCTGAGGAGACCCATTGGGGCGCACAGCCCTTACCCACGGGTAAGGGGAAGAGCTTCCCCTTGCCCGTGGCTGAGCCGCTGCAGCCAACAAACCTGTGTTGGATGCAGCGCAAGCTTCCTGGCTTGCCTGCTCCAGCACAGGTTAGGATTGCGCCCTAATACTGTTTGCACATAACAGCGTCACACACTAAGCATATTCAGTTTCACCTGTTCACTGTACAGTGAATGGAATACCATCCAGAATTGTTTTTCATGATTCCAAATATATTTACAATATAAAAGAAACCTCAAATTAATTCCATAAAAATTCTCATTTCAGTCCTCAGGTTTTTAATACTGTCTTTAGCAGATTTCGGTACTTAAGGTAATTGCCATTATTCTACGTGAAAGGGTTTCTTAAAAAGAGAGAGTACCTAAAACTTTGGTTGGCAACAGTTGCATGCCTGCCATAGGCTGACCTGGGGCAAATGCCCCGAGTGCCAGCTCCTAGGGCCCTGCAGAAGCCTCTCTGAGGTAAACCAGAAGCACAGTTTATAGTGCCAAGGAACCTCATAGAGGTTTCCCTGGTGTGGGAGGAGGTCGTGCAAGGTTCCGTGAGCCTCTGGTAAGTAGGGGGGGCGGATTTCTGCCAGAGATGGGCAGCAACAGCCCACGGGGAGGCACCGTTGCGGAGCTTTTCCCCAGGCACGGGGCTGCAGAGGTCTGCAGCTGGTTGACAAGATCAAGTTCAAGCAAAAAAATAGTTCTTGAAATTCAAATATTATAAACTCAAAATACTCCTAACAAATATAAGTGGGTAATCAATTGTTACCATAGATGTCAGAGTTTTACCAAGGTCCATATTAATATCCACTAGAACTAACATTTGAAGTGCATACAATTCTTTCCTACACACACACATATGCTGCAGAAACACTGCAGGGAACCATGACCGACTCCAGCTCCCTGTGGTTTGATTCCATCCTGTACACAAATGAAAAAAAAAACCTTTAAAAGATATGGATATGCATCCCACGTTAGTTTTAGCACAAGTTTAACAATTTGTACCTAATAAAGTCACAAGCTCTGAAGCAGCTGTAACATTTACAGCCGTTCAGCTTGATAGAGGTGTGTTGATCATTTGCATGTGACTTGCTCATAACCCAGTCATAATCTGAAACCCAGCATGGAAATCCACACTGCAAAATCAATTTTTTAAAAGGAGTCATTTTGAATTCCTCTTGGTTTTGTTTCCGCTCTAAATGAATGAGACGCCTTCACTTGTCTTTTGACCAAAGTTGCCTTCTGCAACATTTAAGAGACAGTAAAAATATTGGCTAAACAGCAACAGGTTGCTCGGTATATGCAATTTCTTTCCAGGAGACCAGAGAAGACAACTATACAACATACACACACAAAATCAACAGGTGTTTTGCACACGCTGGTGTTATTTACATTGAAGAGGCTACAATTCAAACTATGCTGCGCAGCTTCTCTTCATGGGATTTTCTCGAGCCCGATGCAACACCCCAGCTTTGTTCGACTTACTCTAAAAAAGCCATTCCATACAAGCTCTTAGCATTTGAATTCAATTATCTAAGTAATAGTCTCAATTCTGTTTGTTCCCCTCTTTCCCTTGGTTTGGCCCCATCCTTTAATCATGCATCTAATTATTTTTATACATTAACCAATCCGTTAAATAGACAAGCCTTTATGTTAGCTCACCTCAACATTTTCCCCTCGGCAGTTCATTCTGGCTGTTTTTTTTAACATTCCACAGGAGAAAAGGCTCTGTCTCTTTTGTCATGAGACTCCTGACTTTTTGTTTCATATACTCTTTCTTTGCCCAGAACACTTTGATACTCGGAATCATTACCTTGATTCTTGGATCCCTTCTGACCTTATCCCCTCTGATATTATCCTCTCCAAGTTTATGAGTGATGTTTGTGATTCCTTAACTGCAGCTGTTGCTGGTTATTTATCCGAGATCCTTAAAGTAACACTGTCAGAATTTAAATAATTCTAGTATCTTGTTTAAATTGTTGAGTGTGATGTCATGTCAATTGTAAAGTACAATTGCTAATCGTTTGATATGCCAATAAAGGTTTCAGAAAGAAGAAAGAAGCCATTCCATACCTTTACTATTAAAAAAAATATCCTAGGCACAGAGTTGAAGTGGGGGAAACATCTCTAATACAGGGCCACCTCAGAGCAAACACTCTAGGGAACCACAATGCATATACCAGCCACCACTGTGGAGATGCTAAACCTCAACAGCTGGTGCATTTAGGGACCACGTTGCGACATATTGGACATAATCCATCATCAGGTCAAATTTCTTTTGGATTCAAAAACAGAATCACACTTGATCCCACCTCATTTCCACCATAGATAAGCAAAGGTCACTTTTTTGCTTGGCTTTTACAAAGTCCTCTTCAGTTTTTTGGAATGGAGGAGATCCCCAACTATCAGCAGGAGAAACTTCTTAGACTGAATGGCTTACCAAACAGCAGTGTTTCTCAACCAGTGGTATGGATACCACCAGCGGTACTTGAGGTGGTGTCTGGTGTTACTCACAGGACACCTGGACACCTGGACACCTGCTAGCCAGCAGCAAGACCAGGAATGTGATGCTGAAAACAGCAGTAGGAGCAGGCAGAGGTCCAAAGCATGCTTTTCAGCTCAAAAAAACCTTCCCGATCACTCTGAGCCTCACATCTGGCCTCCCAACCCAGAAGTAACTGGCAGTGATATCACTGCCAGTTACTTCTGGCACTACTTTGAATAGGTGGACCATGTGAAGTGATACAGCCGAGGACAAATATTGAAAAACACTACCATATAGTGATCTCCCACACAGGGATCCAGAATAAGTTGTAGCTGAAGCCCACATCAATTTGCCCCATTCAATAGTTATAGTTATCTTTTCAAAGAAGCCATTCATCAGTTCACTCCAGCAGCAACTGGTCTTGCCATGCTAGGCAAAGGTGACTACTGCTGGAGAAATCGAAAAGCTTCTTTGAAATGATTGTGGCAACTACCAACTCGGATTGGTTGAAGCCGTAGATGGAAGGAAGCATTTCTATCTCCCTCTCTGAGGACGTGCAGAATGATAAGCCACTCATTTCCCCCCAAACACTCCTTTTTTCAGATCACAAGTGATGAATGATTCTGTGAATCCTGATAGTAATTAAATTTCATGTTATCATTTTATCATAAGCCATTCCCTGGTGTGTCATCCTAATGGGAATTCAGTACACCCCATTTTAAATTAATTGCTTCAATTTATTTACAGCCCAATCCTATGGGCCATTGTTGTAAATGACCCAACAACAATGCAAATGTGGCAGCTGCCGTCACATGTGACAGACCCGCTTGCATAAATGGTCAGTGGCTCATGCAAGTGCCAGAATCACCTGGACAGTCCACCAGCCCAGGTAAGGTGCCAGAAGGGGCAGTTTGTAGGCGGTTCAGGGCAGGGAAGGGGTGGATCTTGGCATGCTGGATCCTACCCCTGATTTTCCAACCCACCCTGCCCTCTTTCTCTCTTCAGATTTACACAGCAAAGTAGCTTGCGTGGTTCCAAGGAGATCCATAGGCAATAATGCGGCCGTTCAGGAGCTAAGTAAAAATGTTTTACTTACCTGTCACTGGTTATTCCCCCCACCACCACCATTGCATACAGTGCATGTTCTGTTGACATGGCTGCATCCTATGGAGCAGTTGGGATTAGGATCGGGCTGTTAAAGACTGAGAATAGACAGCAATATACACCCAGCATTATTATATAAAGTAATATAGATGTATTCATTGAACAGGCTTCATTTTGCTGAAAAAACAATTGCCCTAGGATGCTTAGCAGATAATGGTGACACTACCATCACCCGTTTCAGAATTTCCCCCTCTGGATCTCAGCTCCTTTCCAGGAAAACATACAGCAACAAGGACAAACAGTGAGACAGAAAGGGAGATGAGGCTTTGATGTGAAAGTCTAGATGTACAGCACCTCACATTCCCTAAAGATCCACCACTCTACACAGACGCAGGAGAGAGCTTCAATCACCTGCCTCACAGAGCTTCTTCCATACTCATCTGCTCTCTGCTATATGGTTTGACCCATTCTCCATGCCCACAAATACTCCCCTTCTGGAGCACTGGAACCCAGGTGGTGCCTGCTCGGTCTTAATGCCCTACAGTTCCTCCCATATCAACCTTCCTCCACACCCTCCAAACTCCCATGAAGAGTAATTACATTTTACAATTTTTTAAAAAAAAACTTTTCCCATTGTAGATCCAAAAGTCCCAGGAAAGCTGTATATAGTTCATCAGATTCCTTTGCCAAGAATAATGGGAGACAATACTTGTTACATGGAAATCTCCTACATCATGTAATGCGCAATTACAAATAGTCATTTGTTGGGAATGTGAGATTAACAGGCCAATATCAGCAGAAGTATTCATTTGGCTGTCCTTCTGCTTTCGGTATTGCTTCCGAATCCACACTGGACCTTGCAGAGAGCAGTCTGTTGGACTCATCGGGTGTGTGTCTATTTAAGTATTCCCCTTCCATTCCTTTTGCTTTGGCTCCCGGAGACAGGCTTTCAAAGGTGACATAGGAGTCCTGAATTTCCTTGGGTTTCCGCGTGACACATTTTTTGCAGCGCCTTTTCAGGGCCCCACAGCAGACCACTAATGTCAGAGGGACGGCGATGACACAGGCCACGCTGATGACAACCACATTGATAAGTTTTTGAGTTCCACCCGCACTGGCAACTTCATCTGTGGAAAATATGATGCACTGCTCCTTTCTGGGAATGAGTCCTTTTACGCACACACAGACAATGTATTTGGTCTTTGGCATCAGACCATTTATGGTGATCTTGGTCTTTCCTGGCTCTACGCTGAGTCTACGCATGTCCCTTTCTCCAAAGATTGCATAAAGGATGCTGAACACAGTCGTATTCTTGGCCTGGGGGGCCTTCCACGCTAATGAGACGCTATGATCCGTATCGCCTATTACTCTGACGGACCTTACTATACGTTCAGGCTCTTGTTGGCCAGTGGGTGGGCTTGCTAAGAGATTTTTTGGATTGTTAATCATATTTAGTGCCTCATCTCGAAGCAGAAGATTCCCTTCTGTATTGGCGCGGATCGATCTGGCACCCATGGTAGGAGAAGTTGAAGTTGTGATAACATACCTTGCAACCAAATTGTCATTGTAAGCCGCTGCTTCCATCCCACTCACTTTTCCATTCCAAGTTCCTTTTGAGTTTGCACTTGGATCATCTGTGCTTTCTGAGTCAGTGATGATGAGGGAGATGAAAGCTTCGGTTGCACCAAGAAAGTTTTTTGCTTTGCATATATATTCTCCAGAATCAAGGTAAGAGACAACAGGCAAGCCTAAAATTGACCAGCTCATTCCATCACTGGAAATTTCTTGGTGAACTGAAAACAAAAGAGAAATAAACAGAATGAAAAATGACACAGACAGGATTCTGGAAAATGAACTGCTTGGGATTTTTTCCTTTTTATATCATTTAATTCAGATCAGGGGTTTCTAAACTTTTCACTACAAGGGCCACATTATAAAGTTTACACATTTTTGAGGGCCAAAAAAATCAGTTTGATAAATGAATGAATTTTAAATGAATAAATAAGTTTTACTTGGATCTTTTTTGTAATCAGCAGGGTATGATTCTGAACAAAAGAGAAATGTAACAATTACAAAGAAATAATGCTGTGCTTAAATTGAGAAATGATTTATGATGAGTAAAAATGTCAAACATTAACAAATGCTGTGGGAGGAGGAGACAACAGTGGATGAACAGACATTTCTCCAGGGGCTCCTGAGAGACAGTCTGTTTCCCCCCAAAAAACTGCAGGTCTAAAAAGGATCTGAAGGTCTATCAGGAGAGATAAGATCTTTCCACCTTGCAGGTATCTGAGAGTTTGAAAGACCGACCGGGAGGGGGGGGGCTCTCTTCTCGGAAACCTAATAGTCAAGGACAGTATTGGGGGAGGTGCAGTGTCTGCAATCAAGCTGCTGGCTCTGTGCTAAGATACCGTATGGAAGAAAAAGCATGGTGTAAAGTTTAAGTTGGAAATTTAAGGTAAGTATGTGTTAATATTGTCCCCGGCTCTGATTGACTGATTTGGCTAAAAGCCCTGAATACACTGGAGGCATTAATGAGGAACTTTTTAAGGATGTTGAAAGTGCTCTTTATCTTTGTAGTGGAATAAATCAGTCGTGGATTATAACTATAAATATAATTTGGTGTGTGGACTAAAATCCAGAATTATTTGTGGACATAATTTTTATTAGACTTGAAAGAGTTTTGTCTTCTTGAGACTGCTTCTTTCGTTTTGTTTTTCTCCATTAACTGCACTGTTATCTGTAAGAAGAATTCAAAGAATGCCGGTGTGATAAAATGTGATGGAAGTAAGGAGAATAATACGCCGTGGACATCTTGTGGATTAGAGAGAAATTGCAAGATGGAGCCCGTTCCAGATATTTGGATTCAAATGATCCTGACAAATATGGAACAACTGCTCACGATGGGAAGACAGCAGTTGAGTTGGTTTTTGCAGGTTCAAGTCAGTTTAGAGACTCTCTCCCATCAGATGGATGTATGAAGGAGCAATTGGAAGATGCAAAGAAACAAGCAGAAGATAAACAAGATCAAGGGAGTGAGAAAGCAGAAAGGATGCTGGTGAGGGACGAAATCAGAAGACTGGACAAGGGAAGAAGTCAACAGGATGGAGAGCAGGTGCAGATGGAGATCAAGATAGATAAGATGGACAGCATAACATGGGTGCACAAAATACAAAATTTGTTGGAACAAGAAGGATAAAATATATTCCAGTTAACTGGAAGAATGAACATATCTTATATAAGAAAGTGTGGAACTATTAGATTTTGTTATAGAGATAAACTATTAAAGATGTTATAGGAGAAAAAATGGAAAATAAGAAAGAAAAAGAAACCTGAGGGTTAACCTGAAGGTTAAAGAAAATTGGAGAATCTTATTTGGTTAATAATAATGGTCAAAATCTACTCTAAAAAAATACATACGAAATTGATATATATGAATTAGAATGCATTAAAAAAATAATTGGAAATGTTAACTTGTAGATGAATTGTTTTATATGTGGTTAATATGTAAAAGAAAAAGAAATGCAACTAGATCGGAGAATTAGATTGGAGTATTGGAAAATTAGATGGGAGAATGGTAAAGAATACATTCTAAGAGATGGTTGGTTTTATAATAGTTTGGAAATTAGATGATTTTTATTTGATATTAATATAGGGAATTAGGAAAATTTATCATATGTGATATAAGAAATATATAAATGAGTAGAAGAGTCAGAAATGGAAGAATTATTTTATATGTTATATTTTGGTAACTAGATTATTTTGTTTTAATATTAATGAGTAGTTAGTTTATGCTTGATAGAAAGTGAATATTTAGAAAATATAGTATAAGGCATTAGAGAAAATTTATTATATATTATATAAATAAATGGATAAATTAATAAAAGCTTGAAGTAGATGAGTAGTAGATTAGGAGATATGGTATGAACAATTAGTAAAGGTATATGGTATTTAGCACTCCTAAATGTATGTTATATGAGGTCTTGAGACCTTTCGGCAAGGCCTGAAGACCCTTCTGTTTAAACAGGCCTTCTGAGTTCTCAGCCTTTTAACATCTTTTTAACATCTTTTAATATTTTTTACAGGCCTGATTCTTTTATGACTTGCTGCTGCTCTATGCTCTTTTTACCTATTTTTTTTACTCTGACTGCTGTTTTTTATGATGTGTTAATATGTTTTTATTTGTTTTTAAATTATGTTTTTAATATGTTGTAAGCCGCCTTGAGTCCCTTCGGGGAGAAAGCCGGGGTAAAAATAAAGTTGTTGTTGTTGTTGTTGTTGTTGTTGTTGTTGTTGTTGTTGTTGTTATTATTATTATTATTATTATTATTATTATTATTATTATTATTATTATTATTATTATTATTATATGTTTGTGTGTGTCAATTAAAATAAATAAATAAAGATTTTAAAAAAACAAAACATTAACAAATGCTCTGACAAAAAATACAAATTGCTGCGGGCCTGATAAAATCTTGAGGAGGGCTGAATGTGACCTCCGGGACATAGTTCGGAGAACCCTAATTTAGAAAATGGTTACTGTTCTGTGAACTATCAAAACAGAATCAATATTCTGATATATTTTTTATAGAAAAATATAAATGACTTGCTGGATCAGAGTATGGGCCCAGCTAGTTCACCATAGAACAGAAGTTAGAGCTGTTACCCAAAGAAGCATGGGAATAACTACAGAAGTGGTAGGACCATGCTGCTCTAGGCAAGGTATGAAATGGGCATGACTCTAGTTAAAAATATAAGAATGGCCTAACCTTGCCAAGAGTTATGTTGTTTAACAATAGCCAGCTGGATGCCTCCATGTGTAGACTCAGAGGGGCATTTTTATTTATTTTTACTCCACCTTTCCATGGGTAATGGCTCCAGGTTGGTAACAGCAATGAAATTTAAGGTGAAGGTGGATAGCCCTCCCCTGCTGCTAGCCCCCCAGTATCTGGTTTCCAGAAATATACTCTGTATAAGACATTTTCTCTTAACAATCACGGCTAAGAGCATTGATAGTTCCCCATGAATGGGAAGAGTAATTTTAAAAGCCACCTAAGTTGATGTGCATCCGCTGATTATACCTTGTGTGAAGAAACCTACTTGGCAGTTAGCCTACTGGCTTTCTCTCTCCTTTTTCTCAACACCATTTGTGACTGTCTAAGAATCTCTATCACGTCTCCCTTCTTTTTTCTAAACTGAAAAGCTCCAAATGCTTTTCTCTTTCTTTATAGGCAAGTTGATCTTTTCTGTTGTCTTCTTGTGTCTCTTTTCCATCTTTTGAGAGAGGTTCTTAGTGGGGCACTGTCTTCCTTTTGATGCCAGGGCGATGCAGCTGGAAGCCTGGCTCATACAAATTATACTGTATCTTTAAAACATGGCCTGAGAAGCAGGCTTCTCTCTAGAATTCTGGAGGCTCACAAAACCATGAGTGGTGGCTTTCTTCTTCTTGGTCCTCAACCAGAGTGAGTGCAAAGAGAGAGGAGCGCTTACCTGTTCCATTGAGTGGATTTCCATCAGCCCTCCTCCAGCTGAGCTCAGGAATGGGCACCCCGGTGGTCCCACAGCGCAGCAGCACTGTGCTCCCCAGGATCGTTTTCACTTTGGCCACAGACGTGTGCACAACAGGGCTCTGACACTTCCTTAGTTCAACTTGGCTGAAGGAGATGCCAGCCAGACTCCGAGGGGTGAAGCACTTTAGTCTCGGCTCAATGAATGCAATGTTGGGGGACTGGAAGTTGAGGAAGTGAACCATTTCATAGAGGCTGCAATCACATGCCCAAGGATTGTCCTGCAAACCTGGGAAGAGGAACAGTCAGGACAGATAACTATGACATCACCAATAGGGCAAACAAGCGGAGATGTAAATGTGTGGGTTTTACAAAGTCTTTAGCAGCTGTTGGGTCTCTCCTATGCTATCAGATGGTTGGCAACCTTCAGTCTCGAAAGACTATGGTATAAGCCTACAGCATCCAGTATTCCCAGGCGGTCTCCCATCCAAGTACTAACCAGGCCTGACCCTGCTTAGCTTCCAAGATCAGATGAGATTGGGCATGTGCAGGGTAACAGTTGCTGTCAGAACTACAAGGTAAGGTTGCAAACTCTTTTTTTTCCCAGTTCCCTATCTCTGTGCCTGTAACAGCCAGCCTGACATATTGAAATGAAGCAGTCGAAACTTTTTCTATCATTTAACAGACACAGGAGCAAGGCCACAAAAAGGGGCTGCAGCCCAAATTAGCATTCTTTATTTATATATTTCCACTGTGTGAACAAACCCAAAAAAAGAAAAGCATTATTAGCGTCGTCTCGTTTTGTGTTTTATCTAAATCCACACACATGGTGCTGCCATCTGTTTTTTGGCCCTATGCCTTACACAGAGAAATGAAGTAGGTAAAGCTTTTCCTAGCAAGGAGATGAAGTGATGGGGAAAGACTTACTTAAGATTTCTTTAGTGCCAGATGCTGTCAAAGACACATGAACACCATCTGAAAAAGGTGGCAAACCTACCAAAACTCAGTGAACTTTTAATACTCGGTGAACAAAGTCACTGAGTATTCAAAGTGGATGGGGGAGGACTGGGGGAGGTGTTTCTCATAGTGGTTTGGATTGTGTGAATTTCAAGTTCAATTAATCTTCCATTCCACTATAAAGTAGCAGTGGCTGAGAGTCCAATCCTATCCAATTTTCCAGTGCTGGTGCAGCTGTGTACCAATGGGGCATACATTGCATCCTGAGGTGCAGGGGTGGACACTGAGGCCTCCTTAAGTTATGGGAGCATGTGTTCCCTTACTTCGGGGCTGCATTACGGCTGCACTGATGCTGGAGAGTTGGATAGGATTGGGCTCTGAATAACTACCTCTCAGTCTAGCCTACTTCACAGGTTTCCTCAGTGGCTAGAACACCCATGAACTAACCATAACCAAAATATACCTAAAAATTCAAAAATGGATTCATCAATTTCACTGAAGGTAAGATCATTTCAGGTAAAAAAAAAAATCAAATGATGATGATACAAATACAGAACTTTTATTTGTTAAAAGAGACATTTATAGTTGCCACTGAAGTGTCACACCAAGTGAAATTCAAAGTGCATTTCAGGTTTCTCCATGGAGAAACATCTGAAACATTTTTCAAAGGTGGCCAACTACATTTCCATAAGGTATATGAAATTTCTCAGGAGGTGCAGAACATCTTTAAGAGTATAGAACAGAAAATATGGCATTTTTGACCAACTGTTGGAACTGCACTTTTTTGTCACTTTTTCTTGTCACTTGGAAGTACTCAAGTACATTTCTGATCTCGTGGGGATGGAAACTCATCCAGCCAAAGGTCTTTCCACTGATTATCCCTAAGAGTCCTATAATCCTGAAAAAGAACATTGCTGCTTGTTGATGACTCAAAGGAGACTCATAACCCAGAAAAAGACAGCTGATATCACAGCATCCATATGTAGTGTGATGTGACCTTGCAAGGTGCACCTTCTTATAGTGTTAGTTCTTACATACACACAGCTTTATAGTCTCACTCTAACACAGATCCTGCAGCTCCCACAGTCCCTTGCACTTCCTCCAACTACCCTAAAAGAGCAACCAAGGGTGTTTCTTGTTTGTGCTGGAGCAACACAGTTGCATCTCTTTCTGCATTTTCTTTTTGCCCTTCCAATGGCCATGCATGCTTGGTACAAACCCCTGTCCTACATATGTTGACTCCAGAACTCCTACAGGTCCAGGCAGACCTGCAGTACTTTAGGTCATTGGTGTCTCCTCCATCTAGACCCTTTCTCTCTGTTTCATTCATTCTGATTTTGCCCAGCCCTTCAGGCCTGATCCTTCACAAGAGATATTGAAAGACCCCTGACATTTAGAGCTGGGACAGCAAAACTTGGCAAATCCTTGGCAACAGAAAGATGAACCCAAAGTTTTGTATATAACTCATGCCACAATGGATAGATCCTTGCACGAAGGAGCAGGCTGTAGAGGGACACTTCAGCAAGCTGAGATCCACATGCTTTGAAAGTGACCTGTGCCGGCGCTTTGAAGGGCAATCATGTGGACTACATGCCAGGAATGCACATATAGACCTATTTCAGCCAAGTTCATGGCTTATTCATTCTGCACCACGTCGGTTTGTACATGCCTTCCCTAAAACGATCTGCACCACAGCCTTAGCATGCATCTCAGAACAACAAAGGCAAGTAAACATCTTTGAAATGTGTGGTTTTAAGAAGTTTGTGAGAAGCAGCTGTTCCTCAGTGCAAGAAAGGCAGTGACAGAGAGGATATAGAGAATGCTGAATTATTCAGGGCCTGTTTGTTTCCGTCTCTACGAAGGAGGTAATTTATGAGGAGAGATTTGAAAACACTGACAAAATCAAGGACAAAAAAGAGCTTTGATTGGAATAACAAAGGGATGTGTCAATTTGTCACTGACACACCTGACTAGGTTAATATACCAGTGAAGTCCAAAGACTTTCACTTTTGAGATACACTCCCTTGTAGCCACTCTTTTTAGAAGGGGAGGGGAGATCTCCTTGCCTGGACTTCTTCAACTTTACCATGTGTCACTGTGGCTATCTGAAGAGGGCAATCTGGTCCCCAGCTCTGTACTGCTTTGTTTACTCAGATGTCTGCCCAGATCTATCCATGCTACGTTATGTCTTGAGGCAAGGTCTCTTTATAGCTAGCTGGCTGAATGTCCCCTTCTCCTCATGTATTTGGTCCTGTCAATCAGAATCTCTTGCACAACAGTATATCTCAGCTGATATCCATTCCCTGGGGCACTCAGTTAGCACAGTTAGCATGGGGGGGGGGTTTCCTCTATGGACCCCACCTCTCACAGTCCTAGGCAGAACAAAAATGGAAAGTGGCTGCAGGGTGTGCTTCGTTTTTGCAACAGGCTCCAAAGACCAAAGAACACAGACTTAATTCTCCTATTTTTCTGGACAGTTGAGCTGGCACGGCTCTTTGTACAGTTTGTAGTCTGAGCATAAGATTCCTGAGAGCGCTATCCTGACTGGGACTTAAGCACTGTGCACTGGCTCCTGAGTGTCATGAACTATAAAGCACATTTGCGGCTACTTGGGAGTCAGCTAGATTGGCACAATGACACACACCAGCCTCCCTGCATCAGTTCCAGTGGCAAAGAGGGTGAGTTTGGGCCAGCCCAGACAGGCCAGTACAGGGGGTGGGAAAGAGTGGCAGGAGGGCAGAACGGAGGTAGGGAGGGGGCATTTTGGGGAAGGGGGAGGGTAGCCAGGGAGGCAGATCGGGCCTGGGAGGGGGTGGCACTGCAGGCCAAATCCTAACCTCCATCCCTGGTCCAAACAGCCTTACATAGGCTGCTTGAATTTGTGCCAGCGATTCCTCTGGCACAGATCTAAGTAACCCATAGTAATGGCTGGGGCACAACATGGGGTAAGGAGAAAAATATTCCCTTACCCGAATTGCCCTCCAGCTGGCAACTACCTTGCACTGGCTACAGCGCAGGCCACTCGGCTGGGCTGTTCCAGCTTAAGTTAGGATTGAGCTGTAAGTGCTTTTTATGCATTTATGCTCATAAACCTCTCAATGACTTTTTCATAATGGAATATATTCTATATGGAGAATTTGTTGTACAGTATCTCTGTACTGTTTTTGCAGTACTGTATTTGCAGACCAGTGGAAGAAAGGCAGATTGGTGGGGGTCAGGAGTCGTGGCCTGTGAATTTCATTAACAGCCTAATTCTAAATGGGCTTTACGACAGTGGAACAGGGATTTGACTGCTGTACATCACTATATGGTGGTGTGCGCAGTGCACCACCAGCGGCCATTCCAGGACCGCCACCACAAATGGCGGTGGTATCAGAGGCCCACAGCCACCACTGACTACTGGCGGAAAGGCAGGCAAACTAGTGGGGGGTGGATGGGAGGAATGGAGCAGGGAGGGAGAGGAAGAAGGAAGTTTCTGTGTAGGAAGTAGAACAGGAGATGGAGGGGTGGATTCTGGTGCCACTGGTGTGTACCAGGATCCTAACCCCATTCCCTCTCTGTTACTTTCCTTGGTTCTGAGCCAGTAAAATGGCTGGCAAAAATCCAAGGAGACCCAGTGGGGCATTAGAGGAACAAATATTCCCTCACCTCAAGGAGGTCTCCAGACTCCTCCCCTCCCCCTAGGATACAGCATGCATTCCAAATGTGTGGCTGCATTAGCGGAAGGGGTATTATCCAAGTTTGGGTAGTAAGGCCTTGCAATTTGAGCTCTGGTAAGGAAGGGAGAATAAAATGCACATTTTTTTCTGGCAGATAAGTGTAGTGATACACACATAGCATTTATGGACACTCTCCAAGTGTATGTGATAAGAAAAAAAAAAGCTGCATGTGATGGGGAAAATACCCACCAACAGGAGACTCCAGACTACCTCTGCGTGAAATTATTATTATTCTGCCTTTCCACATGGTGTCCAAGGTGGCTCCCATAAAATAATACCATACAATAGGAAATCATCAACAATTATAAATCTTTTTAGAGGCAAAGAAAAACTCAGCTGGTATTAAGGTAGAAAGAGAAGTAGAGAAGGCGTCTGTCAAAGTTTCAATAGGCAAACGAGTTCATATGGGAATAGAATAGACCAGTGTTTCCCAAACAGTGGGTTGGGACCCACTAGATGGGTCGCGAGCCAATTTCAGGTGGGTCCCCATTCATTTCATTATTTTATTTTTAATATATTAGACTTGATGCTACCATGGTATGTGACTGCATTTGGGGAAACGTCACAGACCTGTACTTTTAACAAACTACTATGTGTACTCTTTTACCAATGATAGTAAATGGGACTTATTCCTGGGTAAGTGTGGGTAGGATTGCAGCCTAGGATTGTGAAAAGTTTCCTGTTTGTCACTTCCGGTCATGACATCACTTCCAGTGGGTCCTGACAGATTCTGATTCTAAAAAGTGGGCCCTGGTGCTAAACCACTGGGTCCTGTGAGAACCACTAGAATAGAACCACTGGAATAGACTATCCTCATTGTTCTACCCATATCCTCCTTCTAATCAGCCTGCACTGGTGTGGGTAATTCTGCAGCCACTCTGCATTAAATGTGAGTGCAGTTGAATCATTCAATCACTGATAAAGGAGGCCCAGCACCAATACTTGCTCTTAGAGAAGGCAAGATCAGAGCAATTACACAGAAACATGACAGGTGTACTCCTCTGATGATGGATAGTTCGTACTTTTACATGCTCTGAAAGCATGTAACATGTTCCTCTGAAGTGGTGTAAGAATGTCCCTTCCTAATTCAGAAAAAAATGTGTCTCAACAATCAAAAGTTTGAGGAATAAAGGTGTCTATGGCAGTGGTTCCCAAACTGTGAGCCATGGCTCCCTGGGGGAGTCATGGAATCCTCATGAAAAACCCACTGCCCTATACAATGTATAGGATTGTAGCCCTAATGGGGAGCCATGGCCAATAACCAATAGTCAAAAGAAGCCCAGTGATAAATGTTTAGGAACCACTGGTCTATGGATATATATTGTGTGTATGGAGTTTTATTTTTCCCGGTTCCATACTTAAATATCTTACCTAAGATGATCTTAGAATTGTCATTGGGGAAGTATGGTACTGTCTGGAGGGTAGACCAGACTGCAATAAGTTCCTGAGGAATTGTCACCAGTTTATTGCTTGATATATCAAGGTAAGTGAGGTTCTTGATGTACTGAGCGGCTTCCGCTGGTATGGAGGTCAGTTCATTGTTGTGCAGATCCAGCAGCCTCAACTGAGGCATGCTCAAAAGGGCTTCCCATGGGAACAAGGTCAGATCATTCCCATCCAGCCTCAGCTCTTGCAACCGTCGGAGGCCTCTGAAGTTAGTCAGGCTGAGACTTGCCAAAGAGTTATAGGGCATCCAGAGGAATTCCAAGTTGCGAAGAGAATGGAAAGACTCCCCGGGCACTCTCCGAATGGCGGTCTTTTCTATTCGGAGCTTAAACGTGTCCCCTGGGAAGTTTACCGGTGTGAGTGTCATCTCTGGGTCATTGCACAGTACGGTTCTGTAGGAGACAAATTTATCATTGAAATCACAGTTCTACATTTTGAAAACTTCTAATTATATTATAATTTTATTCCTTTCCACAGTCTTTGGTTCCCCTCCCCTTTTGCTACAGAACTTTGCTCCATTTTATAACATTAGATAAATGGATGCAAATTCACAGGGTGTGAATGAACTCTACTTGCGCACCAAGCAAGCTTTTGCCTTGCAGGAAAAGACCATTCTCTTTTCAACTGTTCCTGGCCTTTATAAGCTACTGAATATACAAGACAAAGTATCATTGGACCATCCAGACTGGAACAGTCTTCTGGGATTGACCATGACTCTTCAGACCTTTTTGCAGTCCTGGTACAGTGGTGCTTAAGACCCTTTGACCAGAGGTGACACGTGAGACTTTCAACATGAGGTACGCTATGTCTGATTTCTGCTGGGGGACAAAAATCTTAGTAAGACTGAAGCTACAATTTTGTGCACACTTTCCTAGGAGTAAGCCCCATTCGACACAATGGGACTTCCTTTTGAGTGGATATGCATAGGATTGTGTTGTAAAGGTCCGTTAGTGAACAGTCAAAATTAAAGGGCAAAAAATATAATGTATTGTAACAGCATTTGTGTTTGGTTTTAGATTTCTCACAATCACCTCAGCAATGTTACAAACATAAAGAAATAAAGAAAAGGAAAATTCCTTTTTAGGAAAAGGAGTTGTGTCTTTGGACGTTAAATCTGGTATGTAGACACATTTTGTACAGTAGCCAATGTATATGAGGGTTGCCAGGTTGGATCAGGGTGACCAGACATCCTCTTTTCCCAGGACATGTCCTCTTTTTTAGCCTCGTGTCCAGGAAAAGAACTTAAATGGCCTCCTTTTCTCTGTGAGTAGGCCTCTGCAGGCAGCGCACAGTCTTCTTGTGATTAATAAATTACATGTAATAAAATATGTAATATTATTAAATTTAAAATTATAATATAGTGTTAAACCACACGATATCAATATACGAGTGTTTTTAGCTTTTATTTTGTCATATACTACATTTTTCTTGGATGTCCTACATTTTGGGGTGCCTTGTTCTCTTTAGTGGTTATGACATCTGGCCTCCCTGGGTTGGATGCATCCAAAAATCTAAGATTTCTCAAGTGGGGTTCCATTGATGTCACAAGACTGCCAGTGCTTGCAAAATGAGGGGAATCTTGTGCCGCAGTGAATCCCAGTGGCAAAGGGGGAGAGCCCAGTGGTAAGGGGCAGATGATGGGGTGGCCCCCAAATGGCCTGTGGTTAACCTTTGCTGTTCATTCACCTGAGCAAAGAGAAAAAAATTGGAGATACAGAGTCATGTTTTGCAAACTGGCAACCCACCAAATTTGCATACTACTCTCTGTACAATGTGGGTTCTGCACCACTGGGATGTATGCTCCAATACACTGATTAGTCTTTAAACTGTCATAGGCCTCCCTTTTGCTACAACAGATGACCCCTTTGGAAAACCAAAGGAGAAATTCCTCGGCACAACTCAAAAAAATCTAAGCACTTTCAAGTTCCATGGTTTTCAAGAGGAACACAAACCTAACCATGTTTGCTTGGAACTAAGTTCCATTGATTCCTCCCAAGGAAAAAAAGCCCCTTACCTCCTCACCATGCTCCTTCCACTGCAAAATTCTCTTCTGGAAGTGGGACTTCCTGCTTTATTTAAAGGGACAGTATGAGGAAGGAGTAAGATGAGGGGTAGTGAAGTGCTTCTTCCACACAGGGTGTTTAAAGGGACTGGGTTTGTTTAAATCAGTGTTTCTCAAACTGTGAGTCGGACCCACTAGGTGGGTCACGAGCCAATTTCAGGTGGGTTTCCATTCATTTCAATATTTTATTTTGAAATATATTGGACTTGATGCTACCATGGTTTGTGACTGCATTTAGGAAAATGTTATACATCTGTACTTTGAACAGGCTATTATGTATCTGCTTTTAACAATGATAGTAAATGGGACTTACTCCTGGGTAAGTGTGAATAGGATTGCAGCCTAAGGTTGTTAAAAATGTTCCTGCTTGATGATGTCACTTCTGGTCATTACATCACTGGTGCGTCCTGACAGATTTTCATTCTAAAAAGTGGGTCCGGGTGCTAAAAGTTTGAGAACTACTGGTTTAAACTTTACTTCAAGTGTAAACTTAAAGGAATGAGCACTTCATGACCCACTCACCTCCCTTCTTCCTTGTGCATTGCTTTAAACTTTAGCTAAAGTGAGGAAGGAGCAGGTGATCACCTTTTAGTCAGCTCCATCAGCCACATCATCAGGTTGAAGGGAGGTGGCGGCCGGGTGAACGGTACCCCAAATCTGCCACTCCCCTGCCATCCGCTGCTGACACAAGCCATATCACATCTTTCTTGGCTGGCCCAGCCCTGCTTCAGATTTGAAGGCTCATGAACCTGTTCAGTTTCCATCTTTTTAAATGATTCGTATTGTTGCCATCTTTTTTTAGTTGATGCTGGCTTTGGGCGCAATCCTAACCAACTTGCCAGCACTGAGGTAAGGACAATGAAGCTCTGAGGTAAGGGAACAAACATTCTCTTACCCTGAGGAGACCTCTGTGACTGCCCCCCAACTGCAGGATGCAGCACATGCCCCATTGGCACAGCTATGTCAGAGCTGGCATGTTGGTTAGGATTTGGGCCTGAGTCATATTCTTGTGGTTTCTACATATATTCTACCAAATATTGAGAAAAATGTTTTGAGAAAAAATATGAGAGAGAAAATTTGAGAGAAAATGTGAGAACTTATTTTACTGAAAAGGAGGCGAAACAGTGTTTAGATCTCTGTATATTTCATTATTATTATTTAGTATATTTCTGTGCTGTCTTTCACTGAAAAAAAGTCCTCAAAGCAGTTTATATGGCAAGAGGAAGAGAAAATGGTTCCCTGTCTCCAAAGGGCATGCAATCAAAGAAGAAATACTTGGGAAACATTTTCTGGGATGGATGCTATGCTTGACTAAATAGGGATAGTTTCTGTCCCTAAATATAAGACACGACCACTTAAAAAGTGTCTCTTTGCTCCGTTAGCAGGGGTTTAGTTAATTTATTTAATATTTTTATCTGACCTCTCCAAGACATTTACATTATAAAAGCCACTTTCCAGCATCTGTCATATTCTAGAGGTACCAAGAATCTAAGGATAAAGCTATACAGACTGGAGTAATGTAGATCCTTAATGGCTATGGTCATCAGTGGGAAGCAGGTTTAGCTCCCACCCCAGTGATGTCTGCAGTGTCCTTGACTGATCTTTACTTATATGGAAAATGTGAATGGGATTATTCACTCAAGGGGGAAAAAAACATAAGGGCATGTTTTCACTCTGGAAAAGTAATCACATGTTCCTTATGTAAAACGTCACGTTGGAGGAAACTGCTCTAACTTCTTACACTGAAACACATTACTTTAATGAAATTATCCCCATCAAATGTGAGCCCTTTAACCTCCCCTTTAGCATCTCCAAGTAGCTTCTTCCAATCTGGCTTTAGGAAATAGTTGCTACTATATATTTTTGTTTCCATATATCATACTATATCCTTGTCTAAATCTTGGTGAAACATGGCTGCATTCCAGTCATCCCAAAGTCTTTCCTAATTCCATAAGGAACTGTGAAAATTGCATGGTAACTAAACACACTTTTTCTTTAGTGTTGGAACAGTGATGAAAGAATGTTTATATAACACATTGGCTTGTCTGCAAGAAAAGCAGACTCGGTGATGATACCCTTACGGCATCTCTCTTTTTTGAGTGGGTAGCCAAACATCCATTTTACATGTTCCAAGTGGGTATAGGGGCTAAGAATGAGGCTGGGAGCCAGGAAGTGCCCAGTTCAAACGTCACCTCAGACATGAACAGCCCAGGTAGACTTAGGCAAGGCAAACGGCCTCAGAAGAACTCAACTCCAATATGGAGGTAATAATCCTGACTGCACTGTTAACAGGATTGCTAAGAGAACACAGATGAAGTGTTTTCAATAGGTTCTCCAAACGCACTATAGAAATGCTGAGTGTTACATTTATGTCTTTATTCTGCAAGTTATGTTTACGTCTTGTGTCTAAGGTACGACTAGGTGTAAAACAAAACTTATGAATGTATGCAAGCGGAGCATCCACAGTTCTTCTCGGGTCTCTCCCGCTGAATCATCCTGCTTAACGCCTGCTTATCATCCTGTGTCTAGTTTCCTGCTTGAATCTGTACATTATTTGATGATCATATAATGTAATACTCTGAGTAAGCATATAGTATTTACCCATAACTTACAAATACATCCTTATAAAAAAAAAAAGATGTCTGTTGTAGTAATGGAAACAATTCTTATAGAATATGCATATCACTTGCTTTTGAAAGCCATTTGGCTAGAAGATTGTTAACTAAATGAAATGCATAGCAATGCTCGCTCCTGTTATTTTTTTAAGTTCATACATTTTTAAGTACAAGCCCACCATGTCTTTAGAAATAAGTTTTTCTAAGTCCAATTTTTGTCCCTCCCAACCTTGTTTTCCTGTTAATTACATTGCTTCTGCCTTGATATAGAAGATCATGAAATGCCGTCTCTGAAATCAGATTACAGTGTGCTCCACAGCTAATCCTGCTGCACATAAAGCTGTAGTACAAAGCGATTGGGGGAAAATAACATTTGCAGCAAAGAGCCACAGAGCAACCCGCCTCGATTTGTGCCCATTTCTACACTGGTACCTGCTTCATAATTTCCACAAAATGATGCTTGCAACCCATCAAGTAAGGAAAACAAACAGGTGTCCACGTACCTTGCTTTTGTCCCTTCGCTGATACTGTGGAAAGTGCAGCTACATTGGGAAGGGCAAGAACAGATTGCCCAAGGCAGCCCCGCAAATGCCAGGCAGCACACCAAGCCCACCGTGATCCACATTGCTACCTGGACATGAGAACGGCACCAGGAATCTAGACCAAGTGGACGTGTTGGTTCCCTATTGTTTTATCCATGGGGCCCGTCACATCTTGTTAACCTGCCTCCAATTTCTGTCGTGCAGTGATCCTCCAGCCTGTGCTGAAGCCATCAGATAAAAACGGATAGGCAGGGGATTAAGGAAGGGGTTATTTTCATGTGGGTGCTTATTGCTTCCTGGAATCACACACAGAGGAGTCTCTCCTTTCCTCTGTGAGCAGTTTTAAAGCAGAGCTCCTACAGAAGACCAGGTTTTGCCTATGGAGCAAACATGATCCTTTTTCATATGTTCATGATTAGCAATATTTTAACAGTTGCTGTTTTGGAATTCTGCCTTCTAGAGTGACCTTTCTTAATGACAGATATTTCATGGCAATGCATGAACAGAGCTATGCTATGGGTGAACATTTCTCAAAATGTATTTTTGAACAGCACAATGAGCATTTTTAAAATATAAGGGAGTAGTGATTATATTTCTAGAATATTCTTTTTCAAGGATTTCATTGATTGGCATTTCATTAAGTGAAGCTAACGTAATGCATGCCAGTAATAAGCAATCAAGTGCTCTGCATCTTGGTCTAAAGCCCAAAAGATGGGCAGCCCAATCCCAAATTGCACTGGGATGGGAAGGCCCGCAGGCCTGCCCCGTATCCAATGCAAGGTTGGGGCTGCCTGCGGCTCAGCACGGGGCAAGGGGAATTCATTCCCCTTAGCCTGGGTAATGTGGCTGCAGCCTGAGTGAGTCTACTCAGATCTGTGCCACCTAAAGAGGTGGCACAGATCCAAGCAGCCCAGAGCTGCCCTAGGCTGTCCAGGAACAGGGATAGGATCTGGCATAAGTGCTGGACTCTGACCCCCACCGGCCCTCCTACCACCCGTCCTTCTTCTGCCCTGAAATGCTTCCTCCCCCCCTCCCCACATCCCCCTACACCCACACTAGCTGAGCAAAGCCTTCGTGGACTTAACTTTCTCCATCACTGCAGAGGTTGGATGCAGCCTTTGTGGGCTGGCACATGTCCTTGCACCAGCCCAGCTGACACCTGAGGAGGCGCAAAAGTGCTTTAAGGTACATTTGTGACACTCCTGGGCTGGTGCAAGGGACTTGCACTGGCCCATCTCCCCTTTAGGATTGCACCCTTAAGAACTTTGCACATGGATGAATAGTAAGATGCAAGCTATAAGTCAGAAAAATCCCTTGTTGAGATTTTTCTTCAACTGTTCCCTCAACTGAGTTCCTTCCCTGTCACCTACAAAGTGATAGTAGTCATACTAGCCTACCTACCCGGTAGGGTTAGAAGAATTCCATGTGAAGTGTCTTGAGAACCTAAACATTGCATTAAAAATGCTAAGAGTGGGAATGCTGCTGACTACCCTTTGCTGTGAGTACATTGGTGGACAGCACAGGTCTTGCCTACCATAAGATGGCCAATTCCAAATATCATTGTCGTTTCTGCAGGAAAAATGCAACATATCTGTGAAAAAGTCCTAAAATGTCTAGCAAGACCTCATTACATGAAAACTTCACTGTGATTACAGTATGGCAAACCAGAAATCCTGGCCTCAAGAGTTCTTCCAGCATCCAGAGAATTGAAGAATGAGCATGAATGAACGTTTATTGGATTTGAGTGGCCATGAGAGGAAGGTGTAGAGGGTACATTGTACCTGGACCAAGGATCAAAAAGGGGACCCAGGAGCCATAGGAGGGGGCCCAGAAATTTCCTGGGATCTCAACAGATAGCATCTTTTGTGGAGAGTTAAAGATGAAGGCCCTGGGCTGACTAGGAGGTCACCAAGTGGGTAGACTTAGGCTCCGCATTGGAAAGCCCAGTAGACCTGAGTTCCAGAAACCTTTCCTGCTCTTTCCACCCTCCCCCACCCCATTTTACCCCTACCCCACCCCTGTTCAGCCCATCCCCATCACCGCCCTTCCCCCGCCCTGTTTCACTCCCCTCCCCTCCAAAAGTAACTGTACTCTCTGATAAAATTCCTCCTGATGGTCCTGTAAGTGGCTGTGTTCAGAGAAATGTTAAAACCTTGTTTGTTTCCTGTAAATATAAGCTAAGTTTAGTTGTTATTGAAACTCGGTTCTTTCATTTCATATATTAAGGGAACATTTCCAATTGGAAAACTACATGAGCAAAGAGGCACCCTTTGAGGCTGTAGTTGTCATATTTCTCAGGAGGAGAGAAACTGTCTCCATTCCTCCCAGCATAACATCTCTCTCCCAGGGGCTGGAATTGGTGTCTCCCTCTTTGAATTGTGAGTCTTTGGGGGGTCAGAAAGTCATATTTTTTCAGTCCTTTTGCTCAGTAAATCACTTTACAAGCTGTTGTTATTGCTGAAAAGTGGTACAGAAATATTCTTAGTAGTAGTAGTAGTAGTAGTAGTAGTAGTACAAAAAAGGGGAATAAATTTGTGAAAAAAGTTCTTTGGGTGCTATAAGGACCAACTTCCTGGCAACTGTGCATGTGTGCACAAGAGTGGCCAACCTGGGGTTGCCCATGACCATGACCAACAGAGGGCCCAACAAGCCAGGTTTATACTTGAACTCCCAGTTCCAGCACAGTGGTAACAACCCATGTTGCCATCAGGAGATGCCGTAGAGCAGTGGTTCTCAACTTTTAGCATCAGGACCCACTTTTAAGAATGGGAATCTATCAGGACCCACCAGAAATGATGTCATGATCGGAAGTGACATCCTCAAGCAGGAAGATTTTTAAAATCCTAGGCTGGAATCCTACCCACACTTACCCAGGAGTGGCTGTCATTGTTAAAAGCATATATATAGTAGCCTGTTAAAAGTACAGATCTGTAACATTTCCCCAAATTCAGTCACATAAAATAAAATATTGAAATGAATGGGGACCCACCTGAAATTGGCTCACAACCCACCTAGTGGGTCCCAGCCTGCAGTTTGAGAAACACTGCTAGAGGGCCCACTGCAGGGGTTTGCTCCTGGGTCTCTGTGTGTGTGTGTGTGTGTGTGTGTGTGGGTGGGTGGGTGGGTGGGTGTGTGCTTTCCTGTCTTTTGGCTTTGTAATAGCACTTGCCATTACTTTGCCATTACGTTGGCAACTTTGCCATTCCACATTCATAACCGTGCTGCCTTCAATACAATTTATTTGAGATAGGTGGGTATACATGTTATAATTTTTTTTTGGAAGCAATTTATAGTAAATTATCCAAACCAAAACAGTACTGCAGACTTTAAAGACTAGGGTGTTTATTATGGCATGTTGGCCATCACCTTGTTATAACAGTGGGAAGAGGAAGGAGTACCTGTTCTGAGGCTAATTAGCCACTACTTCTCCTTCTCCTTTAGAGAATGGTGATGAGGACTGCTGTGCCTCATTGTATCTTTGGGATTGTGTAAGCTCTCTTCCCCCTCCCCACAGTATGTAGGGCTGCTAACATTTCATTTCAAAAAAATTCTGGCACCTGGCACCTTGCATGAGGACACAAGCAGCCACATTTACACAAATATTTAAGGGCTCAGTCTCTCACAGCAGCTCCTGTATTTTGCAGTTGTGTCCCCACAACCAAGAACATATGCTCTGGTAACACACTGTGGAACTACCCAGATCAACTTGGTGTGTACCTCACTAAAGTTAGCGGTTTACACATATGGAAGGAAAGGGTTGTATGTGATAATTCACTGTCAGTAGTTGCTAGGGACTGACAGGACCAGTAACTCATAGCCCTGTTAACACAGCTGCCCTGTGTGGTGAGATACAAGTTGAAGCATCAGTCTGGGCAGTAATCTATCTGTGCTGGCAGAGAGCAACTGATCTTTACTACTTTTGTCATCAAAGACTTAACAGCACCATCAAGAACTCAGATTATACATTTTTGGGACATGCAGTCCCAAAAATGGGACTAGCTATTAGATAGATAGATAGATAGATAGATAGATAGATAGATAGATAGATAGATAGATAGATAGATAGATAGATAGATTTGAATTTCAATTCTACTCATGGAGACAATTTTACTAATGGTTGGATATCTGTTGTTGGCAGAGAGCAGTTTGTGGTGACAGAGATATACAAGAGGAGAGAGTGATAGACTAAAAACTAAATGAGCCCTTTAAGTGATAGTGCCATGGATTACCTAATCCATCTGTCAAAATCAAGACTCACCAGCTTCAGAGAGTATTCAGACTGTTTACGTGAAATGCTATCCTTTATTCCATGTTTCCCTTAACAAATATGCTCCTGAGTTTTGGATTTTGGTTTTGTAGTTCAGGAAAGGGAATGGGACTGTCAATGTCTTTGACATAGTGGTTAGCATCAATGTATTCTTCGGGCCAGTTCAGATGATGCTTACTGAACCAGCCCCTTTGCATTGTGTATAGTTTGTGGGTGCTCAATCTCCCCTCGCTTCCCTGCATGTTGGGGCTCTTATCTTAATCATGCCCCCCCCCACTCTAGAATTCTGGGCTTTAAAGAACAGTTTTGGTAGAAGTAATCTACCAAAGCTGGGAAGAATTTGTGATGCTATCAGTGCAATGCTAGGCATGTCTACTTAGAAGTAAGCCCCAGTGAGTTCAATGAGACTCATTTCCAGAAAAGTTTGTACCGTATACATTCTATGACTGTTATTTGACTTGCAAAGGCAATAGCCTAACATTTGTTAAAAATGGTAATTTGTAAGAAATACAATAAAGTATCATCAGTTCTTCATTACAACCATTTTATCGCAGAGGTTTTACGAATGGGAAGCTTGAAGCCAGATGCTCAAGGGATTTCATTAGGCAAATGTATCATGCCAAAGCTTCTGAAAGGGCACATCTTGTAAAGTGGAAAATCCTTCCCACTGATGCAAGTCAGAGAGCACATTAATGCATTATGTCATTTGGAATTGGATTTTGCACTTAAGGCTGATGAAGAGAACTCCTCCAGACCTATTGGACTTAAGTCATTAAGTAGAACTTCGAGGTGTGCTGATGAATTACCAGCGACCCTGATGCATTTTGGCATGGAATATTAAAGCCTATCAGAGCTCTTTCTTTGAGCTCGTGCACCTGAAAGGTTATCTGAATTAAAATGGGTTGTATCAACTGCCACTATTTTATTTCTATTTTGTACAAGGTTTTTAAAAACTTGCATCTGATGTGTAGGGGAAAAGGTAAGAGAGCAAGACAACATGTTGTACATGTGCCTGGGAGATGTTTCAGGGCAGAGGAAATCTGAAATGGCTACTGCTAAGTTCTTGAGTACCAGCAGCCACCTATCCTGCACTGTCTCAGGCTTGGTTGGAAGCCACACAGTGCAGGAACCATGCTGAGATCTGGATCTGCTCAATGATTGGATGATTACCTAGAAACCCCTATACAAACTGCCATGAGTTGAGGCAAGATATCAGTGTAATCAATGAGTAGGCAGCATTAGAAGGAACCAGTGGAAAATCAGAGAAAGGTGAAAAATGAAACAGAGGTCCGGTATTGAACATTCTCCCTAATATGTGAATTTGCTGCGTGCAGGGAGTCTTTGACACAGGGAGCATTCAAATCGATGTTCCTGTACTTTCTGGAGAAGTGATACAATTTAGGGGAGATAGTGCCACATGATATTTCTGAATGTACAGGTCAGCTTTAAGTAGATAATGAAGAGATACTGTTCCAGTTTATTTTCCATTTTTATATACTTCTTTCCTCTAAGATGCTCAGAGTAGAATGGGTGGTTCCTCCCCTTTTTATCCTCAGAACAACCCTGTGAGGTAGGATAGGCTGATAGATATTGTCTGGTCCAAGGTCACCTCATATGCCTCATGACTGAGCAGGGATTTCCACTCCAGTCTTCCTGGCCCAAATCCAATACTCTAACCACTGAACCACAGTGGTGCTCCATCCAGATATACCTAGTGTTTCAATTCATACATTTTTTTTAACATTACAAGCATACAAATCTTGTACAGAATTTTAGGGTGCAGCATGATTCAGCTTTTGTCAAAATCTACAATCCCAAGGCAAATGTATTGGGGGGGAAAGTAAGCAAAACAAAAGGACATTTGTTCAAAATGTACATCTATTTTTCCGTGTTATTTTAGGTGATGTTATTTTACTACTCCTACATATCACTTTACTCAGAACCCATCTCTTATGATTTGAATCATAATACTATTACTCTAAGCTCTGCTGGGTCACCTCAGCTTAGAAGACAGCGCTCACTTCCCTCTGCATCAACCTAGTCATCAAATTCATGAGGGCGCACAACTGGACAAAGCATTCTCTATCAATTTGCCATGCTTCCATTTTAAAATGTGGCATGGCAGTGGCTTCAGTGGAAAATGCATGCAAGAAATTGATGATTTCAGATTGAGGAAAAAAGCATCCCCCCCCTCGTTATATAATACTGAGCTCTCCTTCTTGCCAAACAATTCTACCTAATACCAATCTATATATTAACCTCCATATGGTTACTTCCAGTGCCCTGGCTGTCACACTGAATGCAGTTCAATTGGTGCCTATAGGTGGTGCCTCAGTATCTGCAGGGGATCTGTTCTCAGCCTCCCTGAGGATACTGAAAACCTTGGATAATGAAATCCACTGTTTGGGCACCTTTAAACCCTCTGAAGGAGACCGAAGCTGTGCTTCGTTCACCTCTGGAGGGTTTTCTGAAGCCCACAGAGGCCACGTGCATCTGCTGGCAGCCTCTGCAGGCTTCAGAATGTCCCTGAAGTGCAAAAAAACCAACTTCTGGTTGGGAAAACCAAAGTGACATTTTTTGCCCTTATAAGGCATTCTGAGGCTCCGGTCACCTTCGGAAGGTTCAGGTTGGACCAAGTCTGGCTCAACGTAGGTTCAGGGGGAATGGAAAATCTGCGGATAAATAGGCTCAAACTGTACATGCATTTTTCAAAAGTAATAGATGTTTCATCTTTTTGTTTTGTTTTGTTTTGTCTTTTTTATAATCTACTTTAAGTTTGTCCCCCATGACCAAAATACTAATATTAAATCAAGTATTTTGATTGCTTGGCATTCAAGCTGAAGATCTACCAAACGGTCATCCGGCCGGTTGCACTCTTTGGAGCTGAATACTGGCCAGCGACAAGGAAAGTCGAACATCACTTTGGTGTCATGGAGACAAAGAGGCTGCGTTGGATCAGTGGCATCACTCGTTTCAACCACGTCCACAATTACGACATCCAGCAGCGGTACGGCGTTGCTCCAATCGCCGACAAGTTGAGAGAAACCCAGCTTCAATGGTGCAGCCACGTACTGTGCGCCGACAGCGATACGCTAGTGCAGAAGGGCCTTCAGTTGGAGGTGAATGACAAATGACCTCCAATGGCAAATGGCAAAGGTCAATGGCAAAGGGCCGGCCGAAGCAGCGCTGGCTTGACACGCTGCACAGTGACATGAAAATCACCCACCTACACCCAGACCAAGACTACAATTGAGAGAAATGGCTACTCCGATCCAAAATAGTGGACCCCGTCCACCATGGGACAAACGCTGAAGAAGAAGAAGATTTTGTTTGCTTGGCATTCTGTTGTTTTCCATTGGCAACCTATTTTTACAAGGGCTTTTTTATGGGATGGGGGTGTTTCTTAGTCAAAGTTTTCATGCTGTGGTGAGATTGGATTTACAAAAGACTGTTGAGAAGCAGTCTGAGAGGATGGTGAAGAAAAATAATCTTAATTTTTAAAAAAATGTGTTGATAGTACTGTATTCTTAAGGCCCAATATCTCTCTCTCTCTCTCTCTCTCTCTCTCTCTCTCTCTCTCTCTCTCTCTCCTTAGCAGCATCCTCAATCCTGATCTTCCATTTTGGATGACCAACTTCTAGATTCCTGGGTTTCATTCTGTTTTTTGGCCAATGATCCAAGGTCTGGAAGTGTATTTGGCCATCCAAACTGTCCTCCATACAGATGATCCACTTCTGTATTAAAATGTATATGTTCAAGCAGAAAGAGCTCCATAATAATTATGGAGCACACATGCTCAGGCCTAGCCATGGTGTTATACACAAAATTAAAAGGAAGCCGTAGCTGAGCATTACATTGTGAATCTACTTTTTGTTATAGGAAGATATTTTCTTTTCAGTACAAATGAAACACTGGGCTAACTTTTTACTATGCCTTGATTAAAATTCAGTAGGGCTGTCAGGGAGTAGATAATATCATTTCAGGGACTGATCTGACCCATGGACTGCCAAATTGGTCATCCCTGGTTTAATCTACTAAACCTTGAAATTCCCTAACATATTGGCTATTATTTCTGGCTCAAAGCTGGTCTTCAAAGCAGCCAAGAAGAAAATTAGATTAGTCGTGCATGTTAAAGTTCTTGTTACTTTGACTGGAATTATTGCCAAAAGGATGCCAGTGTGTGTAACTGTGCTAACATCATTAAACCACCTATTCTGGGTTATTATCTTCTGTATTTTTGGACGGCATAGATCGTATGCTTTTAGAACATTGTTCGTCCCCAAACTTGACGTGGAGAGGACAGCTTCGGCCCACCTCATTTGGAATAGCTTGGAGGTGGGAAGCAGCAGCAGAAGGGCTGGGCAGTGGCTGAGAGAGGAAGAGGAGGCAACCACTATCATAGCAGAAACCAGTGATTGTGGGTGGGGAAGGGGAGTGGCCCTGGGCAGGTGAAGCAGCAGGCATTTGCCCCCCTAAGTTGGTGGGGTATTTGTTTGGGGAGCTTTGGGCTGACCCAGGTGCAAGTGGGCAGCCTCTCAAATATGCAAGCACACACACACGAGAGAGAGAGAGAGAGAGAGAGAGAGAGAGAGAGTTTGACCCAGCATCCATTGTTGTGGGGCATGGAAGAAGTTTCTAAGCCTCAACAGTGGTCTTCAGGGAACTTTGCACTCCAGGGAGCACAAGGAACTTTCTCTCCCTGGACAAGTGGGGAGTGTATGATGAACATAGCACCAAAGGAAGCAGCAGTGCCCCCAAGTCCTTCTCCCTTTTCTTCAGATATAGGAGAAATGAGGGCTATGTTAGATATTACTGAATAAAACCTAGGCTAATACACAATATTAGCATATTCATAGCATAGGCGTATTCAACTGTACACATGTGTTGAGCTTTCTCTACCAAATGGGGAACCCTGCTTTTTCCAAGTACGCATAGCTCTACGCACACTGGCTTTATTCTTACCTTGAAATGAATATGTGGCGGTCTGGAACCCAAGCAATCCAGTCACATTCAAAGAAGGGCCAGGATGATGTGCAGGATGTGTATGGTGCAAGGGCTTGTATTTCATAAAGACTCTCAAGGACGCAACTGCATTTCTATGCACACTGTACTGCCAATCAACATCCCTGTTAATGGGGGCCAAGGATACAAGACACAGAGTGAAAAGGGGAGTTTACGCAATAGCTGTGTCCTCTTGCCAGAACAGCCTGTCCTCTCTCTAATGAACATGATGATGAAAAGAACTTTTTAAAATCCACAGCTGAGACACTGACAGAAATTTTGTAGGGCAGGCTTATAATCCTATTTTAATGGTTTGTAAGTGAATTGAGTCAAATACACTTCATTGCTCAGGATTTTTTCTTTTTTTTGCCTGATTAGGCACTAGAAATCAAGCCAGCAGGCCTTTTAGTACGAATGCACCCAAAGGAAAAAAGGTTGTCTACAGGATTTCTGTGAGTGGTTTCTGAACAACTGAGGAAACAAAGTGCTGATTCACTCTACTTTTTTTAAGGCTGTTTTTATCATGAATGTGTATTGCCTCTATAATCTGGACACATTTGAAACAAGTCCAGGATAGCATATACGCATCCAGCTCAGACCGCCGCCCCCCCCCCGCCTGCCCAAAATCAACCCCCAAAAATCAACTTTAAGTTGACAAGTGACTAGAAAATATTTGATTATAGCAAGTAGGGAGCATCCATGTTACCAATGTGCTTTGCATGTGATAGCATGCACACATCCGGGAACAAACGGGTGTGGGGACTTTATCCATTGGCTTTTGGCACACTTCAGTGGAACCTGGCATTTAACAAGGGCAAAAGAGATGGAAAATATTCACACTGCTCCTCCTCCTCTTCCCACTTCCTAGACTGGAAAATGAAGAGGGAAATAAAGTGGAAGAGGAATTATGGAGGACACTCACTTCTACACTTCTGCTCCAACTCCCTCTTCCAGTTCAGAGAAGGAGAGGAGCAGAAGCTGACACGTAACCAGATAAGGACAGGCAGCATTGAGTATACCACCTTAGGTGCCTAAGGGGGTCTTCGCCTGGCCCTGTGTACAGGTGAAGCTTGAAAGGCTATGGGGAATAATAGGTAAGAGACTGTGCTACTGATCAGGAACTCTTTTTTTTTTTAATCTCACCTCTGTCATGAATTGCAGGGTGGCCTTAGGCAAGCCTTTCAGCCTCATCTACATTATAAGTGTACTTAGATTTACATAATATACTCTACCCTCTTTAGAAGTACTCTTGCTATACAGATTTTCATTTATATATTCTGTACACATTAAGATCATCCCTCTTTATGCATACCGAGATTTTCAATATAAGGTCTGGAAATGGTTGGGGGGGGGGGAGGGAAGGATGAAGACTCTCATGGAAGCAAGGTCTACCTCCCTCCAACTATGGAGGTCTATCAGAAAGGTCTACTTCCCATCACTTCCCAGATACACCTATAGGTGTATCTACCCCTTTGCTTTGAGCTCAGGAGACAGAGAAGGAGACAAATTTGCCTCACATGCAAAAGTGGGAGTTTCAGGGGGTTGGATTGAATTTTAGATTTCTCCCCCCGCCCCCCAGTAGAACAAAGGTCCAGAAGGGCCCCCTTTCTTGGGTGTGCTCCTGCACGCTTTAGGGGAAGCACTCTTCAGGACCCTTGGGGGATTGAGCATGGCTAGGGAAGAGGTATCTTCTATGCTTTCAAGGCATGCACATTATATGCTCCCTTTTACATTGTATCTGTTTCTGTGTTGTGATCCTACAGTGAATATGGGTCCTAGAGAACACTAGAAGATCATAGGAAAAGTGAAAAAGTAGGCAAAACAACAGAGTTGCCCATAGTTTGCAACTAACACTAGAGGTGCTAGACCTCATTACTTGATGCTAGAACTTCTGGAGCATTTTCATTATCTGGAGCACTTTAACACTTTATTGATGCTGTCTAATGTTGTTATTAAATGTTAATTATTGTACTTTATCATGCTACGCAACTTTTTCTTTATGGTGCTAGGCATTTAGGGTGTTTTGGGGGTGAACCTGGAATGGCTTTGGAACAGGTTAGAGTTTTTCCCATAGAAATGAATGTAATAATTGTATTAATCTAGATTGTCACTATTAGAGTTTTTTTTACCCAGTCCTATAAATAGGTATGTGTCTTTCACAATTGACAACAGTGTATGTGTGCAGTTCACACTTTAAATTCAGTCTTTTTGGTTCCTAAAAGCCAAACTAAATATTACTGTAAACTTGCAGTTGATACCGAAACCAGCAGCTATTCATTTGTTTCCCTCTCCTTCCTCTGTCATGTTTAGTAGAACTTTCCTGTGCCCTGCTGACATCACAACCATCTCTGTTTCCCCACCTCTGCATCACTGATTTCTCCATATAACTGGCCACTAATGCTGAGCACCCTTGGAAATGTAGAACATTGTAACATCCTGGCACAAGGTAAACTCCAAAGAGAGAACTTGGCACATGGCTTCCGTATTTGGTGGCAACTGAGCATTTACCATACCTGAGTTCAAAATCTAAAGTGTGAATAGGTTCTTAGCCGGACTAGTCACACACAAAGTTTCATGGGCATTTTGACCTCGTTCATCTCAGTGCAGAGTCCAGGCCTGTAATTTTGGTTTACTTGCCTTCAAATTATAAAACAAGATCAAAGGGGACAAAATTTAGGAACAAAATTATCACAGGGAAAATGCCCCTTTGATTTCTTTCATAATAACAAAGTAATGTGTACACCAGACACCCCTATTGTCCTCTTTCCCCTAATCAGGCATTCAATAATGTTTGTTTTTCAGGTCACCCTCCAAATTACATATTACTTTCCAGCACACTCTAATTCTTTCCCAGTGTTGCCGAATTAATTGGGCTGTGTTCTTAATCTCGTCTGGACAAAGGCCGCCTTGTCAATCCTGTGAATGCTTTCCTTTTGCCATGATTCACAAATACGATTTACAGTTGTGAGGGTGGGGATTCCATCTGACTCACTAATGGCATTCTTGTAGGAATTGCTGGGTTGGAATTAAAGCCCCCCCCCCAAGCTTTTTTATAAGACCTTTCATATGTCTGCACGTGGATTGTCCCTTTAAGAAGGTAGCAGTTTTAGGCTACTAGAAGACTCCAAAGGAAGAAAATTCACTGAAAAAGAAGTGAGGAGGACAGTCAGTGGACTGTAGTGGAGAGCCCAAGATAGGGGGTATTTTTACTGCCGATATGGTCACTTCAGCCTACCCTGTCCCTGAGGGCTTCACTGAATTAGAAGTGTTCAGCATCGGCACTGCCCTGCTAGTGGAAGGTAAGCTGGGGTAGATTCCAACATTACTCCTGCACTTGTAGAATAGGCTGCATCCTAAGGCCATTTTGCACCAAGAGAACACAATTTCATTAATACAAGAGAGGGCAATTTTTACAGATCCTCCTCCTCCTTTGGCAGACCCATATCTGAACCTGCTCCAGAGGGTCCTTTGACATTCAGGAGCGGATGTTCAGAGGCTATGGGGCAGGGGTTGGTATGGGGAGGATGTGGGTGGGGAGGTTTCTGTGCAGGAATTCCAATTCATGTGTGCTAGAGTTAGGATGCAGCTTTATAAAAATGGAGTCCGAAATCCTTCCAAATTGAAGGAACACATGTTCCCACCATCCCTTTTTACCAAGCAGAACCCTCCCACATGCACATACTTTTGGTACTTGCTTGAGATGTCAGAAGTCAATACCATCTGTCCCTTTCGACCATATGCAGACTCTAGTGGTTTTGATACCTATCCCTCCTTATTCAATGTCCCTATTTTGCTTCTTGGGGAGATATTTGGGGTGACTTTAAAAAAAAACAACAGTTTCCAATGTGCATGTTTGTGTACTTTGTTCACACTTTGAGCAACCACAGGCAGAATGAGTCAATAAAAATTGAAATAATACAGAAATCAACACCACTTAGGAACTAAAGCCAGTTTCTGCAGCAGCCTTACATTATGAGAGCTACTCCAGGGTTATTTGCAGTTGACAGCCTAAAACAATTCTGGCATGAAGGGTTGGAACAACTGTAGCAAGATGAATGTCATTGTATGAGGGTTTTATGATTTATTACTAATTCATTTTCAAGAGTTATACCTGGATTTTCAGTTGCCAAGGCAGCTTTCAGTAATTTATACAGTCAAAATGATGTGGTTGGGACAGGATGAGAGAAGCTGCAATCCTATCCACGCTTCCTGAGAGTAAGACCCATTGACCCAATAGAACTTGCTCCTGAGTAGATACACATACGATTGCGCCCTAAACTTGCTGGCGGCTATCCTTAGAGGCCTGTGGCAAGCCCAGGGAAAAGAGCTCCCCTTCAAGAGTGTACCGTATTTTTCGCTCCATAAGACGCACCTATTTTTAGAGGAGGAGAACAGGGAAAAAAATATTCTGAACCAAATAGTGTAATAAAATATTTAGTAAACTATAACAGAATAACATTTGAACCATGTAAAGTGAACAGCAGTCAACAGTGGCATTAAGAACCATTATCACTGTCATTAGCAAATGGAGAGACTTAAAGGTTTGAGTACTCTAGTTTTCTGGAAACCCCAAGAACTCATCATCGCTAGAGTCAGAATTTATGAAGCTCATTTGCTCACAATCACTGACATCACTTTCTTCGCTGTCTTCATATAAGATACCGTCTTCACTTCCATCTAAGGCATTGCTAATGCCACATTTTTTGAATGACATTTTTTGAATGGGATCATAAACTGGCATGAAGATCCCCCCTTCTTAGGGTGAATGGGATCATAAACTGGCATGAAGATCCCTTCCTTTATTAGGGTGAATGGGATCATACACTGGCATGAAGATCCCCCCTTTATTAGGGTGAAAGGGATCATACACTGGCATGAAGATCCCCCCTTCATTAAGGTCCCCAACGTGCACTCTTTTTTGCAGTATTCGCTCCATAAGACGCACACATTTCCCCCCCCCCACTTTTTTTGGGGGGGAAAGTGTGTCTTATGGAGCGAAAAATATGGTACTTCCAGGCTGCACCAAATGGTGCAGTTGTTGCTTTAGGCTGGGACCTCTCCTCACAAAGAGTATGATGGAATTAATAACTCCCGGCTCTAAAAGTTTCTGGGAGAAAGTGATGTTAAACTCCCTCTCTCTGCCACTAACTGCTATCCTTAGGGGCCCAAGACTGTCCATTATACAGGAGAAAACTGTACTGTATTTCGTTGTATTTATTGAATGTTTCACTGCACTTCTCTGTGAAACTCTGGAATCCACATAACATCTCTGCTATAGTTTATCTGATCGTTTATCTCAGCATTAAGCCAGTGAGCTAAAAGCACTTAGAGATGAATTTACCCCCACCACCACACTACAGCATGCGCTACATGCTGTGGTGTGTGTGTGACCTGAAGGCAAATGGCAGGTAAGTAAAAAACACTTTTATTTACCTCCTCATAATCCTACAGGTCTCCTCTGGGTCTCCTCGGCCATATACCAGCCATTTTGGTGGCATATGTCTGAGGAAAGAAAAGGGGTGGGAAGGTTTTAAAAAGAATGGATAAGATCCTCTCCATCCCCCAATCCCCTCCCCCCCAGGTTTTCCCAAACATGCACTGCTACCTTCCCAACTCATGAACCACCCTCCATAACAGCTTACCTGCATCCAAGCAGGTTACTGGCCACCACGGAAGGCCACTGATGCTGCCAAAAATGGCTGCCAATGGTGCATTCTACTTGACATTGGCAACCAACTTACAGCAATGGGACAATGTCCTGCCACCGTAACTTGGATGTTAGGGGCCATGAATTTTGCATATGGAGGGGCTGTGGGCAGCTCTTCAAATTCGTTCCAACTTTTCATTTATCCTTTGAGCATTTCCAAAGGGGGGAAAAGAAACACACATTTATGATAAGCTAGTGGAAGTTATTCCGTATGTGGTTATGCAAAAAGACTCAGGAAAATTTGTTTATACTGTTAGGAAATAGAGAAAGAGCAATTTGGTTGTTACATATCAAATTAACTAAGCCGTCTACAACAACTATCTTCAAATAGCTGCTCAGTTTAATAGTGCTTTTGAGCTGGAGTTAGCTCCTGAATCATGTTAATCTGGTACCTCCCAAATTGTTATCAGGATTTTAAAAAAAATTCCTCGGTTTTACAGGTGGGGAAATGAAGCAATTTGCCTCTTTGCAAAGCTCTTATAGCTAGGCTTGCACGGCAACACCCTTTGTTCTAAGTGTGGCGAAGCCAACTGGAGACACCAGGTCACAACTCACAGAATTGTCTCATCTCTTTCAAGCTCTATAGCTGTGGATGAGGATGCCACTACAGTTCCTTCAGCCAAAATAAGATTGTGGCACTGGGAACTGGCAATTTGCTGCTGAAAAGCAAAAAAATTGAGATAAACAGGCTTCCTCTGGCATGAAGCAGAATGGCAACTTGCTTCAAGGAAAATTCATTCTCCCCCCAGGGCAGTGGTGTCACTAGGAGGGTGCAATAGGTGTACACTGCACCGGGTGTCACCTGGGGGGTGTGTGTTTGACACCACACTGCCCAAGCCTCCATTTAGCGATCCTTGCCCACTCCAGGCCCAGCTGCTTCATGCTGTCCCCAGTGATCATGTTTTTACCCCTCACTGACAAGACCACAGAGTGACTGGGCCCATAGCTGACTGAAGATCACTGAATGGAGGCGGTGCAGAGGCGGCCTTTTCACATTAAAAGTAATGCAATAGCTCAGAAGGTCGGGAGCCATGTGATCACATCATTATGTCTTCCGGAACTTCCGGAACACTGAGCCCCTCCAGGTAAGAGCTGCGCCAGGTGACATCCACCTGCCCCAGGGACACCTCTGCCCCAGGGAATACTCCTCTGAAACCTAATATCCTTGGTCTAGCTTGTGTAGCTCACAACTATTCCCACATGATCAAAAGCTATATCCAGTGAGTTCAGTGAGGCCTCGACAAGCCTTGGTCATCAGATACAGATGTGCACTGGTGGTGCATGTGGAAACCTACTTCCTGGTGAAGGTCTCCTTTGGAATGCCTAGATCCTTTGGATTGCACCATAGTATGAAAAACTCCAAATGCCCCAGATGGTTTTCTGTCATCCATGCCAAGCTCCTTGATCAAGCTTCAAAGAGTTATTTGAGCAAGCCAAAAAGCTTGGGCATGTCCAGTGAGATTTTTGATACTGGCACTTTGGATATACATGTGACAACACAAACCACTTTTGAAACTTCTCTCAATTTCATACGCACAGAGTGGGGTAAGAATGTGGTTCAGGGAATACCAGTCCAGTATTTCCAGTCTTCTTCAGCGTGCTAAACTAGTTCTCATTTACTAAAATTGATTTCGGAACAGAAATAATTACATGGATGAGCATATGAAATGTATATTGTGTTCTGCCTAGATAAGAAAAAAGTGTGTGACTGGAGTAATGGTTATTCTCAAACCATATAAGCGTAGATCCAGAATGGATGAATAATCGCAATGTTCCAGTTATAAAAACCAAAGAAAGCATCTCTGTTCTTTTAACAAATGATACAGCTTGCAGAATTTATGATGAGTCGCTGACATCCTTTGACTCATTAAGAAGATTTTCCAAAAGATCTGTGTCCACCCTTAGCTTATGTTTTGCAAAAATTGGTCAGTGCCTCTACATGAACTGGCCCTTTAAGAAAGAAGCTGCCTAGGGCTTTTGAAAGTGTCAGAAATCCAGCCAAAAGGAGGGGGGGTGAAAAAGATTGTCACAGAGAGTTTGAGGATAGATGTGGCAGAGCCTAGGTTAGTTTGGCCTTCCTACGACAAAGATGGCAACATCGCACCCTCCCCATGAAGATTTTACTGAACTTGAAGTGTTTGGCTTTGGAATCGTGATGATGGCAGAAGGTAAGATGGGTTGGGGCATGGTGAGATCAGCAGGCCAAATCGGATCACATCTTGCTTCAAGAAAAACTGTGACTTAAGAGAAAAGAGAGCGAAGGAGAGACCAAACGCGTCCAGTAAAATAAAAATAAAACATTTGCAATAGACTGGAAGAGGCTTCAGGGGAAATGTTGTTACTATAGCTACACCATTGTTCCTTATGCTTTATAAAATGGAACAGAGGTTGCGTGCAAGGCAGGTTATATAACCAGTCTTTTGAGATGGCTCAAATGAAATTTGCAGTTTGAAGGCTTCAGGGAATAAAGGTCTTGTCTATTCTGTATGACTTTAAAGGGGATTTACAGCAAAGATGCAAGATTCATGCACCTCACTCCAAACTGCTTGAGTAAGGCTCATTGCTTTCTATTTTGGCCCATTGTAGTCTAAATTGTGTACAAGTTGCATTACTGAGAGCTTCGTACTTGGAATCTTGTGGGTTTTTCAGTTATAAGCTAATGTCCAAACAGGGCAAGGACATACATCAGAAGGTAACCAGGTGCAGTCGGTATTGAGCCTGTCTTACATTACAAAACAAAAACAGTTTGATAAGTCAGTGACATGGACGTTTTAATTTCAATTAACAATTCAAGTCATTGTTCAATTACTTTTTTTTGTAATTTTGCAAATCCCTTGGACAACTTCTGAGAGCAATTTGGCTAATAAGAAGTTTGGTACATTTTGCCAGTATGTTTGCCAGTATGCTAATAAAATAATCCAATATCCCAGTTTCACAAACAGTTGTGCCAGTAATAAATTAGCTAGCATCCTACCTGGTAACTATTTTTTTCTTTCTGCTTTTGTGTTTATCCTGCTGTCTAGCAGTGTGAACTCCTTCTGTAGGAACTTAGGACTTCTGCATCAGTTCTAATTTTTTAAGCATTTCTTGGGACGCTTTTCATAAAAACACACATCACTCCCTAGCAGTATTTTGCAGTTAATTTTAAATTAAAATCTAAAAACAAAGGACGCTATCAAAATTAAGAACTTTTTATACCTGTGGGTGACAGTGGAGTGTGCCCCAGCTGTTATTGTTTTAATGCATGTGAAATTTCACAATGACTTGTGCCAAGGCAAGAATAGATTGCTGTTGCTCTGTTTTGGTCTCATTTTAATTGTCAAACTCTTTGGTTTGGGGGGAGGACATGAACTTGGGTTCAGTAAGAAAACACCGTTGAGGATGGATGCACTGAATCATAGTGAGTTTATGGTTATTTTTGCTCAGGGGATTGTTCCCCTAGCCAAGGAAAAAGTGCACCTGATGTCTGATGTCCACATTGGAAGGCTGCAGTGAGGTAGTGCATGGCCCAGCCAAATTAAGCTCATTAACGTTTATTTATTTCCCTCAGAGAAAGTTGAGCACATTCATCAGTTCTTCCATGGAAATCAATGGGGGTTAAAAGTGCTTAACTTTGGCTGGAGTGTGTCCTAATTTATTGCTGAGGTGCTGTGTTCTGTCACATGACAGAACTAGTATGACTATCACTCAGTGTCAGCTTCACCAGTTTTGCATGCAGACCATCCCAGATTAAATCCCTGGGCTGAAAGAAGCTCCTCTCTGAAAACCTGGAGAGCCACTGCTGGTCAGTTTTGACAAGCCTGAGCTCAATGGGCCAAGAGCCTGGCATAGCAGAAGACAGCTTGAGTGTTCCTATCACTCTCTAAGATAGTGTTAAAGCTGCAGGGCTTTGCACACTTCCTTGGAATGGGGCCTTTTTCTAAGTAAATCTGCACAAGATCAGGCTGCACAGTTGCAATGCCCGCTTCCTTGGGAGTAAATTCTACTTCAAATGGATGGACTTGGGCTGTATGGGCTTTAGGAATGGAAAACCCAGGGGCACACCCCTGCTTGTTTGTCTGTTATAAATAGTTTTACCCACTTTCCTATTGTAAAAATTATCTAACATGCTTAGTATAAGAGCCACAGGGAGGGGAAGGAAAAGTGATTATTTTTTCTCCAAATCAACATGTATGCTTTAAGTTGATACCTCATTCCTTCCGTTAGGACTGTCATTATTGCCCTAAGATGGAGAGCTGACTTTGATTTTGAATAGCTACAAATATTGGTATTGAGATTTTAAAAAGGCAGTGGTTTTGTGGACGACTTTGTTCTTTTCCAGTGTATTTGTGTCTTTTAAGCCCATGTACAAAGGACAGGTGCATAGCACATTCCAAAATGTGTGTGTTTGTTTTTTTCTCCCAGCATTGCTTGGATTCTGCCTGAATGGGTTGACCATTCTCTCCTTCTGCAAAATCAAAGAACTGCGAACTCCTGGCAACTTCCTGGTTTTTAACCTTGCATTATCTGATTGTGGAATCTGCATGAATGCATTCATCGCAGCTTTCTCCAGTTTCTTACGGTGGGTATTGTTTATGTATCTTTTCCATTTTAACCGTGAATGAATTCATGAAATAAAAAAAATGTGCTTCTGATACATGAAAGTGATGTGTATGTTGAATGCTCTTCACACAGACCATAAAATTAATAGTATCTGAATTTAATTTACTTTGGACACCCATGATTTAAACTCTTTAATAGACTCTCCCAGTGCCATAACTGGTGGTGAGTTGAAATTGCCCTGAAATTGCCTTATTTTAAAACAGGGAGGTTTGCGAATCTCTTCCTAGTTCTGCCATTACGTCTCCCAAAACATCAAATAATTTAATGCCATCAGAATAATTGTCAATATATTACAACGACTGTGATGCCTGTTGTCCTCCTATCAAGACTTCGTCTGAGGTTGCTGCCCCTGTTGCCCCACCTACTGCAATTTCCACTGCTTCCTTGATCTCTTTGCAGATATTGGCCCTATGGCTCTGATGGTTGTCAGATTCATGGATTTCAAGGATTTTTAACAGCACTGACAAGTATCAGTACTGCAGCTGCAGTTGCCTGGGACCGATATCATCATTACTGCTCTCGTGAGTACCCTCGCCCAGTCTGGTGTTCTAATATTTTATTATTTATAAATTAGATCCGATTTGAGGAACCGAATGAGAAATATTGAAACACTGCAAAAATAGGATGCCTCTGTGTGCTTCAGAATGGCTCTTAGAGCTGAAAAAACACTACTTCCAGACTCTTTATGCCTTTTAAGCAATCTGAGGCCTGGGGAAGTCCTCCCAAGGGAAACCGGAAGTACCGTTTTTTTGGCTCTAAGAGCCATTCTGATGCCCGCAGAGCTCAAAGCTCTCTGGGCTTCAAAAAGCCCTCTGGAGGGGACCGGAGCACAGCTCCAGTCCTCTTCATAGATTTCAGGTGGAGCCGAGTCTGGCTCAGGAGGCCCCGCATTGAGCCAGATCCATGGATGTAAAATCTGCACTTTTGACTGTCAGCACGGTTCCCGACAACCCAAAAAAATCTGTGGGGAGCCAGGTCATGGCGCCACACCCCCAAGCCTGGCGCCTGGGGCATTTGTCCACATTCTTCCCCTGGATACACCACTGACATTGACCCTGGGGAAATCATGGGCAGAAATACAGAGTATGGAAGTGGAACTTGCCAGTGCTCTCCCAGATGTTTTGGAAACATCCAAACCTGTCTCATACTGAAAATTAATGTATTAGCCTGTTTACGCACAGTCTCAATACATTTTATATGCAGCAGAGTCCTGGAGGATGTGCAGTGTAAATTGAAACCTACAAATGTATTTTCATATTTATGTTCTGTGCCACTGCCTCCTTTCCCCCTATGAAAAAAAACGGGGGAGGGAGGAGGATGCTAAGCTCAAATTCTAATACTGAATGAAGACTGTCACCTCTTTATCTTGAAGAAGCAAAGTGAGGATCACAAGCTTGGCTGAAATTGTCTTTTTCACAAAATAACTGGCAGAAATTTTGACTTGTCCATCAAGTGTCCCAGATCTTCTTTAAGTCCAAGAATGTTTGGGGGTTGCGCTCACTTTTGAATTACTAGAACTGCGGTACATTTAGCTGATCCAGTGAGGAAAGTGTACAATATTTCCAGGACACTGGAAAAAAAAATTGTGGTGTCTATTTCCTTTGCATACATCAATAATAACTAAATTGAGCCTGTGATTGAAACGGTGGTGTACAATGGTTGAGGTACTCCTTCCCGTAGGAGACCTTGCACATCATTAAGTTTTCCATTCAGAATGGTGGCACTGTCATATGTCTGGGCAAGCTAGTTCTGGATATCAGTCCCATGCCGAGACAATATATTCCTCTCCCACTGAAGTCGAGGCTTTGCATCTATCAAGTGACTCTGCAGGATAGAAACCAAGACATTTTTTTTCCCCCTTATACATTGTTGTGCAAATAGCACCTCAACACAACTGACACTTCCTTCATTTTTCTGATGACTTTCGTTTTGTTGACAGCCATTATAGAGAAAGCGTCCGTCTTGGCTTATACAAGTTCCATTCTGATGTACTGTGAATGATTTTGTTTTGGCTTGGCAAATTGGGTGTATTGTTCACTGCATAGTTATCTTTTAATTTTCTTCCTGTGTTATTGTATTGGGCTGCTGTAGCCAAGTTCTCCAGGAAATTGCCCTTGTCCTTGCTGTTTTCACTTTTCTCTTTGCTATGTTTGGGTGTATAATATGAGGAAAGGCAGAACTGGAAGTGAAACCATGATAATGTGCTTTCTTTCACTCTCACAAATTGTTTTCCCAATGAAGATCATCCTTCCACAGCTGCTATTTGACCCTCAGAGCAAAATATGCAGGTACTGATAGGGTCCTGGTACATTCTGCATGGCCCCAGTCTGGAAACACACAAAGGGCCCAATCCTATCCAACTTTCAAGTGCCACTGCAGCAGCAATGCAGATAAGGGAACAAACATTTCCTTGCATTGAGGAAGACTTCATGACTGCCCCCCCATGGCAGTCCACAGCACATGCCCCATTGGGGCGGCTACATCACTGCAGGAAAGTTGGGTAGGGTTGGGCCCACAGAGGAAGAGATTTGCCTCAGACTGCATTGAAGCTAGTTTCCCAACACATTTCTTCATTGAGGTAACTTTAATTCAGTTCTGTCAAGAAGAGACCAGAGCTATCTTCCATACCATCTCAAAATAACCATCAAGGGTAAATAGCAGTTGCAGGGGTGTGTTTGCTATTTTCATTTAGAAATGGCACAGGGGAAAGAGTTCAATACCTCTCCACAGCATCACAGTCTCCCCCTTAAATATTAACCCTTTAAAACCTGCAGAAGATCCTATTCTTGAATCTCCTGAGTTAGGCCTACTTTAGCTCACAGATAATGTTTAAATGACCTAAGCCTACGGGTGGGTTCTGATCAGTGAGCCTTTCCTGAAAAATCAGCATCCTGCTACTCATGGAAAGTGCCTCTCAAGTGGCTATGATAATACTTAATGGGCCTTTCAGATATCTCTTTAAGTTCATACACCTCTCTCTCTCTCTCTCTCTCTCTCTCTCTCTCTCTCTCTCTCTCTCTCCAGTCTGAAAAAAACAACAACAGTGCTTTCTTTGAAGCAAAGCAGCTTTGGGAAACTTGTGACCCAAGATTATTTCTGTCAGATATGCAATAGTCATCCCGAGAATGGTTGATTGTGTTCAGTAATTATTGCAGTTTACCATTTTAGTTTTGCAGAATGCAAGGCAAAGTTATTCCTTCAGATGAATATAGCCATGATGTTGAAGGTCAAACATGTGCTTCAAACACACAGGCTCAGCCATTTAACTTAGGGCACAAGCCTAAGTAAGTCTACTCAGAAGTAAGTCTATTGTGTTCAGTGGGACATACTCCCAGGAAAGTGAGAATAGGATTGCAGCTTCTCTCCTCACTGAAACAGACATAGTTCCAAGCAGCTGGTTCTTGCCAGCCCAGGTCTATTGCATCTGTGCAGAAGCACCAGCAAAGGACATGCTGTGGCTGTGTGAAAGCACTGATGCAGACACCCGTAAGTCAGATGTCTGTAATTCGTATTTCTTGAGTATTTCAATCAGAAGGTCTTGCTGGAGACAGCACTGGTGCCAGGTTGCTGGGAACCCCTGGGACCAAACCCTTCATTGGATCTCCCATGACACCCCTAATGCTTCCTAATGGTGCATTGAGCATTACTACTTACAGTGGTACTGAAGGTTCAGGGGTTGAAACAGCCAGTTGCCCCTTCTGATAGGCATGTGCCCATGCCCAACCAGTCTGATCCCTGACACCAACCAGTTAGAGAACATGAAACATAAGATACTTCCATTACCTATCCACTTCACCAGATCACCAAGTCCAAAGATGCTCTAAGGCATGGAAGCAAACAACCTGAAGAATTAGGCTTATCAGGAGATACTATAGGGCATAATCGTCCTTTATCATTGGTGCCAGTGGGTGCTTCCTACCTGGGACAAATAGCAACCACAAAGGAGAGAACAATCTGGATCAGGACCAGGGAGGGAAGGATATAACCCCTCTCCCCCATGCCACAGTCCTAATCTACATCACCCACCTACCCATGCAGCCACTGCTGAGGTGGTGGCAGAACGGAACCCAAGCACACAGGGGCCAATGACTTGCTTGATATAATATGTAGTTTGGCCCTAAAAGACATTTTACATATTTTGCCTTCATTCTTCTAAAACTGTCATCCAAGCTTATGAACCTCTTCTTTCGTTTGCAGGATGTAAGCTGCAGTGGGCCTCAGTTATCTCCATGGTGGTGTTTGTGTGGGTATTTGCTGCCTTTTGGTCTGTGATGCCACTTCTGGGGTGGGGTGAATATGACTATGAGCCCCTAAGAACATGCTGTACGTTGGACTACTCCAAAGGAGACAGGTGATGTAGAACCAAATGCTGCATTCTCAATATACCAATGACTTTTTGTAAAGGGTGGCACAACCAACCAAAATGAATTTTATAGAGAAATGTATCCATATACAGGTCATGCCTAGTTATCCACTGGGGTTCCATTTCGGAACCCCCAGTGAATTAAAAAAAAAAAATCAGTGGCTACCAAATCAGTGGAAAAATAGCTTTAAAGACCCACTTCCAGTTTTCTTGCACCTCCATTGTCACCCCTGAATGAATTGATATTGATGCCATACCACATTCAGCTGCTAGATGAGGTGAATAATGGAATCTAATGGAAAGAAATTATAATTATTTAACAACACAAAGGTAGGAAATTGAATTTTGGTGTTGTTTTTTTCCTTTGTTACAAGGCATTTAAAGATGGACCCCAGTATCAATGGTGAGTCAAATCAGTGGATGCCAAATCAATGGATACCAAGGTCCCACCTGTATGTGTAGCCCTTCTACAAGACTGTGGTGAAAGGATACCTGACAAAGAATACCCTGTGCTGCTATGGCTGGATATCCTTTGTCAGGTATCTTAAAATGATACATCATGTAGAAACTGGAAAAGCTAGATCAGCATTTAACTGGTGTCATAGAGATGGCTGCACTACACATTTTGATGAAGCAGAAAACTGGTTCACACAGACGTGTGTGACTTGATTATTCAGTGTTTGATGGCTCGCAGCTGAATCTGTGCACTGACTCCATTGAAAAGGTATACTGTACCAGCGTAATCTGATCTCCTTCACTTAGTCATTACTTGAACTGGAGATGAACATACTTTTGTGAACTAGGAAGAAGGCACAGACATAGAATCACCTCAGTAGAGGTTGAGAGAGTAGGCATAGATACAAAATATCAGACATGATGGTTTAGTTGTATTTACAGTGCATAGATTATTATGGATATGATATTGCCAAGAACAACTTGCTGTTGGTCTGTCAGAAACAGTCCTCCAGTCTCTTCATAAAAAGCCCAACCTCAGAACTTTGGATCTTTTTGGGTCACTGTGCCCTATCAAGAAGCCATTGCTTCTACATCTTGTGGTACACTGCACACAGGATCTCTTTGGATCCTCTACTTTCTGCTTTGCTTGCACTGTATGTCCTCTCCTCATTCTTTCATTCATATTCATGGTTGGAAAGCTGCATTGACTCCCAGCCTCTCTCTCCCAGTTCATACACACACACCAGCTTTCCTGTGTCCCCCAGGGGAACTCCTCTTAAAAGTCCAGCTATTGCATTTGATATAGGTAAGCAATCTGTAAAGTATTTTGCTACATCTAACTGAATACAGGCATACCCCCATCTCCACAGGGGTTCCGTTCCAAAATTCCTCCCCCCCACAGTTACATGATGCCATGGATAGAGGCAAACACCCCCCCCCCCCACTCTCTGGAGCCGAAGAGAGCTCCGCTCTGGAGGGGGAGGGGCCACTTTACCCCAGCAACCAGACACCTGAAGGAACTGTGTGTTTTGCCCCCCCCCCTTCCAGGAATACCAGTGTTTCTGTCTCCAGCTGGTCCTCCAAACCCGGCAGTTTAAAAAACGCAACTTACCATTTCTCCATGAAACCAGCAGTGATGTTATCAATGCCTGATAAGGAATTAGGAGGCCTAGGGAAGCCCTCTGGGTGCACACGAGGGGGGGCCCTGCGAACCTGATCTGCGGATACATGGGGCCTCTGTATACCATTTAAATTTTAACCAGTGGTTTTGCTCTCAGATGCATACATTGTGAATATGCTAACAGATCTCTTTATTTTTTTTTCCAGAAATTATATCACATATCTTATTCCTTTGGCCCTGTTCAATTTTGTGATTCCCAGCTTCATCATGCTAACAGCCTATCAATCTATAGATCACAAGTTCAGGAAAACTGGACAGTACAGGGTATGGAAACTTTTGCTCTGCTCCCCAAAGTAGAATTTTGCCAGTGATCTAAGCAAAGCTTTGGAACCCTGCATCCTTCTACACTTGAGAAACCATCCCAGATAACTTGGTGATATTATTTATGTAGCCTGACTTGCCTCATTATCATGCTTTTTATAAAATCAGTTTGAGGTCAACAGAAAGTTAAACTTGGGGGAAGACTTGTGATGGTCAAGGGCTCTCTTTTAGGGAGATTCATATGACTGGACCTCCAAGAGAAGGCTAGCCAAGTCCTAATAGGTCAGTGGTTCTCACATTTTTATCATCGGGACCCACTTCTTAGAACAAGAATCTGTCAGGACCCACCTGAAGTTATGTAATGACCAGAAATGCAGGAAAATTTTGAACAATCCTAGGCTGCAATCCTACCCACACATACCCAGGAGTAAGCCACTTTGACTATCATTGTTAAAAGCTTATACATAGTAGCCTGTTCAAAGTACAGATGTGTAACATTTCCCCAAATGCAGTCACATACCAAGGCATTATCAAGTCTAACATATTAAAAATAAAATATTGAAATGAATGGGGACCCACCTGAAATTGGTTCATGACCCACCTATTGGGTCCTGACCCACAGTTTCAGAAACACTGGAATAGGTGGTTGCCTGGAAGCGTGAGGGAATCCAAGCACAGCAGATACAGACTTTCTGTAACAAACACTCCACCCACTGTAGTAACCAATGTTTTGTTATTCATACAATATTAGTAAGATCCTTGCCACTGAGCATCCCTACAATACTTCTATCAAGAATTCCACCATTGCCTGTAGAAGCAAAGAAATATTTATTTTCTCTATCTAAAAATGACTTGCTAATGTACAAAGATTGATTGATTGATTGTAACTACCTTAATTTTTTAATATGGATTATATACACGTGCTTTGTTCCTATTTTCTAGTTTAATACTGGTTTGCCGGTGAAATCTTTAGTCATTTGCTGGGGTCCCTACTCCTTGTTATGCTTCTATGCTGCTGTTGAAAACGTGATGTTCATTTCACCCAAAATCCGAATGGTAAGTAAAAATAGCCTAAAGACATCTGTCTAGGGAGAATCTTGAGTACAGTCCAAACAACATTTAGCACTAGATTTTTTTTACAGAGAGGAAACCCCTGCAGTGCAAGGCTAATGAGATGGTCTGTGACCACGTTTTAAGCACATCTTCCTTTGCTTATGTTAATCCCTTTGTACACTTTCTTTTCTCTCTCACCTTCTGTTGCCGTCACCATTGTCTATTTTAGATTGTATGCTCCCTAGGAGCAAGCAACCATCTATTTTTGGCTTAAGAAGCTCAGATTGCAACCCTACCTTTGAGATAAACTGGCGCAGACCCCCTGCACTGGCCAAGGAGTGTCGTGAACATGCCATAAAGCATGTTCGCACCTCCTTTAGAACAGACTGGGCTGGCGCAAGGAAGTGCACTGACTCTCAGAGACCACATCCAGCCTCAGAGGGGATAAGTTTGTACCAGCCTGGGTAGGCCTGTGGGAGAGAGTGGCAGGAGGGTGGAATGGAGGTGGGGAGGGGTGTTTTAGGTGGGGGAGAGTGATCCATGTGGCAGATCGGGCCTGGGGGAGGGGTGAGATTGGCTGTGGCAGCACAGGCCAAATCCTAACCCCTGTATCTAGCCCGATCAGCTTTACATGGACTGCTCAAATTTGCTCTAGCAAAATCGTTGGCAAAGATCTGAGTAGACACATAGGGCTGACTGGATGTTGTTCAGGGTAAAGGGAAAAATAGCCCCTTGCCCCAAGTTGCCCTGCACTGGATACTGTTCCAGTGCAAGTTAGGATTGGGTTGCCTGGCTACAATCCTAGACACATTTTCCTGGGAGTAAGCCCTACTGAACACAATAGGATTTGCTTCTGCATATGATTGTGCTCTCAATAAAGCACTCTTTACAGCGCTAGTTCTAAATAACCAACAGTAATTCCTGGATTCGTCAACTGAGTTTGGGTAGCACCAGAGTCCAGTAACATGTATGTTTGCCCTTATATTTCCTTATTGTTATATTCCTCATCTAGAAGACCAGAAAATAAAGAACAGACAGAATCAGTCCAGGACAGAGTCAATTAACTCTCCTCCCTAGTTAGAGATTCCTAGGTCAAACACAGACACCAGGAATGAAAAAAATAACCCATAAAAACCAAACTTCTTTCAGTGCATCTGGCCAGCCTCAAGAGACTATAGGAAGCTTATCAATACTCTGTTTGGTTCTTCTTAGTATTAGGAATATTTATATCCTGCTTGTCAACAACAAGTTCACAAACTTATTTAGCAAAGAGAAAAGATAAAAGCATTCTCTGTGCCAAAGAGCTCACCACACAATCTAGAGATACAAGGGAGATACCTGCAACGGCCATTGGGGTGAATAGCAACAGTTGATTCCCCCCGCTCACACTAAGATGGGGGCCTCTTTGCCCAGTTAGTAACCTAATTTTCAGAGGGGTAGCAGAGAGAGAGAGAGAGAGAGAGAGAGAGAGAGAGGGAGGGAGGGAGGGAGGGAGGGAGGGAGGGAGATGTACTCTGATCTTTGGCATCAAACTCTTCTTTGCAGACAAATTACTGATGTATACTGTAAAAGAAAAATAATGTAAGTAATAATCTTTAGGACCTTGTGAGTTGCCAAAAAAACAGGCATTTACCTCTGGTTGCCACTTGTTTGTGGATGAGCAACTGAAGTCCCTAAAGAAAAGACTCTGCTTCTGAAGAGTAAGAGAGTAGAAAGCCCTCTGACAGTTTTTCTGCTAGATTGGGAGTGAGCCGCTAGAGGGATATGCCCTTACTCATGTGGTCCCTATTAAAAACTAACTGACCAGAATATGGAAGGTAACCCACTGAATTTTTTGTTAAACATCGCTGGATGTAAGCAATGACCAGTCCTAACCTTAACCATTATCCCTCATAACAGATTCCTGCTGTGATTGCCAAAATGTCACCAGCGGTGAATGCCTTAGTCTACGCCCTGGGGAATGAGAACTACAGAGGGGGAATATGGCAGTTCCTCACAGGACAGAAGATTGAGAAACCCGAAACTGATAATAAAACAAAGTAATGTGCTCCAGTGTTAAGCCAAAGGCCTCTTCTTTAAGTGTGCTTTTTTTCTTAAATGTACCGAAACATTTAAAGTGTCAATGTGACAAACCGGTGTTTGAAAGCGTATGTATCACACAGGTATGCTAATCGGAGACCCAAGATTGACTTTGGTTCCCTGTTGAGTATAAACTTGATGTCAAACTCAGGTTTGCTGCTGTGTAATGTGTGAAAGGACCCTAAATGCAGCTAAAGGAAAGCAACCAGTAGCAGAAAACGTGTGTGTTTACTGTAATATAATTCACAGTGGTTCCACATTGGAAAAGTCTAGTATTGTTTGCAATTATTGTATTGTTGAACAGGCATCATGCAGAATATAACTGTTGGGCTTGTCTTTCTGTCTGTCATGCAGTGTTTGTCAAGCAAGCTGCCTCAGACCTCAGTGAGTTGACAGCAGTCCCCTTGTTTATGTAACTGAGAGTGAATTGTGAGCTGTGAAGCATCTTTGTTTTGATGAGATGAATCAAACCCTTAAGAAGCTGTCTAGGGAATCCAATGAGGCCAAGTGGAAAACATTCCCACTTGCTTGTAAATATGGTGTTTCTGGGTTATCAAGAGATTAAAGCGGTAGACACTATTTATGCACCTCTCTGTGTTTTATACTTGAATGAAATGTACAAAGCTGGAGATTATTTCTGAAATTGTTTACTCATTTCTGAGTACAATTTATTTAAACTGATTGAGAAATGTTGAATTAGCTCTTCCAAAAGAAGTGAATGAGAGCATTTTATTTAACGCATTGTGCAGGTTGAAGGCTTCTCCTCTTAGCAATCCGCCTGTTATGTTATGAGTATTCCATTTCTCCCATATCTGTTATTTTGAACCCGAGGTGACTCTCTTCACTAAATGTAACTTCTCTAGTACCAGTTCAATGCACCATACGTTTGCTTCACTGACAGCCAGTGTTGGCCAAAATGGTTGTGAGAACGATTATGTCAACTATTGGGATCATGTCAGTTTTAGAAATAACATGAATTCTCAAAACAGCACTGAAGTCAACTGCTGAATACAAAGAGATCCAAAGGATGTTTCATGTGCCTGGTTTTTGAACACATTATTACTTTGAACATTATTATTACTCTTGCGTGTTCAGTAGTTCTGTATTTGATTGTCTAATATCCGTGCTGTTGCCTGTTTCATGGACTTTGGGAGAGAGGAAAGTCATTTGGTAAGTCATTGATGAATCAGTTCCATTTTGTATGTTCAGAGGCAGAAGGAGTTCAAAGTAACAAAAAGATACATGCATTGAACCTGTGCACACTGGAATCTATATAGATGTACCATTCATATCATTTCTCTGTGCAGAGTGGACCCATCACAGCCACAGCATAAGAGAAGTCATAAGCCTGTAGGCACTATTCCAGGGGGGACGGGACACAGTGTGCAATCCTAACCAACTTTCCAGGACCAAGGTAAGGGCAATCAACTCAGAGGTAAGGGAACAAACATTGCCTTACTTTGAGGAGGACTCCTTGACTGCCCCCCAACTGCAGGATGCAACATGTGCCCCACTGGCACAGCTATGCCTGTGCTGGAAAGTTGGTTAAGGTTGTGCCCTAAGTTTCTTCAGGTACCTGGCTGCTGGTGTAAAGTGGCCCCTCTCCCTCCTTGCCTTCAGAGCCAGTCAGGACTGCAAAAGCAACCAGGCACCTGGAAAAACTGAATGTTTTGGCCCCCCTCCAGGAAAGCCAGCACCAGTAGCCTATGCTGTTTCCCAATGATGATTTCCTGAAGCACATCAGTACACTTTTACTGTGTTGCGCTCATGTCACCTTCACTGCAATTTGATGTTAAGTAACACTCTTTGCCAAAATTATGCTGGCATTCCTGTTATAACAACTGTAATGGATAATACATCCAGTATCATCAAGACCTCTGCCCCGATAAACAAGATCAGAACTGGGCAATTTGACAGCCTTTATGATTCCTACTGACATTTATATGACTGTGATCAACTTCAGGGGCGCAGATGTCAGTGAGATCATGGGAAAGAATGAAATACTCCCTTCCCATGCACTGTGGTCCCGATACCCCAACCCCATGCCATGCCTATGGTAAACCTGCAAAAAAAATACACAGGGCCACACAACACATTTAACTGAGGCTACAATCACATACACACTTAGAATCATAGAGTTGGAAGGGATCTAATGTGTCATCTAGTCCAACCCCTTGCCTTAAGCAGGAAATCCTCTTAGAGCATCTCCAACAGGTGCTTGTCGAGCTTCTGCTTGAACATCTCTAGTGAGAGAAAGTAAGCTCCCTCAAGCTTGAGAGTAAGCTCCATTGAATTCAATGAGACTTACTTGTGAGTAGACATGCAGGGCTTGTACTGTTAGAGTCATTTGGCCCCTATTCCTTCACAGGATGAAAAGGGGGAAAAAGCACTTTCAGTCCATGATCGCTGTCTGTTTATACAATATCCATATCAGAGGAAGAATTTGTGCCAATATAAATATGATTAGCACAGCATAGTCAAAGGTTAGTGTAGAACAACACTTCCTTTCTCTTTGGCAATACTTTAAGCCTCTTAGATATTCAGAAATGGATTAGGAGTGCTGTACTCTTGGTAGAACAGTGCACAGAATCATTCCGTGTGCGTACAGAACCCCTTTTGAGCAAGACTACAATGACAGATTATAAACTCTGTGAGACTGACCCGCAGTGCGAGCTGGGGCTGGAGCTGCATTTGTTTCAAAAATAAGAGCAGCAAAGGGATTATGTTCTTGGGAGCATAACTAAATGCATGAACCACGTAACTACAAAAGTACTTGTTCGACTTTAATTATGAAACCTTTTCTGCTGATTGATGCTTCTGTATGTTCAGGAGTAAGCAGTGATCAATAACTTGTATGTAGATAAAACTCACAAAACATTTCCTCAGAAATAACTCTGGAAAAAGGAAGCATAAGGGTGGATTTCTCCTTTGATACCGCCCTGTACTTCTCCTGTTCGCACTCATTGCCGGTACAGATTGCCCTCCGTTTTACTGGATTCCATTTATTCAAACAAAAACCATGTGTGAAATGCACCAGGTGGACAGCATCCAATCAGAAATAAACTCCTATTGCGTTTAATGAGATTTGCATCCACAAAACTGTGCATAGGATTACAGCCCTAGAGAGATACTGTACAACTAGAGTAAGGACCAGTGCTCACCGCTCCTGAACTTCTTGACACTTGGGAAAGTGAGGAGTGTGTGACATTAGTGTTTTGTTCCCCCAAGTGTGAGAAGTTCCAGAGGCAATGATACCAGATTTCTGTTAGACAAGTGCACATGCTGGAATGGTGCATTGTGTTTGCGATGTTTGGTTTATTTATAAATGAGCAAGCAGAGGACATAGGAAGCTGCTTGTACTATGTGAGACAATTGACCCATTGAGCTCGGTGCTGTGCAAACTGATTTCAAAATGCAGGAAGGGTAGAATCATTTTGTGATAAGAGGGGGGGGCTGCGGTATATAAAGGGGCTTTCTGGAATGTGGATATACAACTGGAGAGAAGAGAAATGGTATTGGGCTTGTTGGTGACCTAGTCAAAGGGAGACTTCAATTGTCCCCTCCCATAGTGAGCTGAAACATGGAAGCCCCATTCACATGTGTTACAAATCCCAAGCCCTGTTCAATAACATTGACCTGTTTACTTGAAGTAACTTGTAATGCATCAAGAAGATTTGACCAATTTAGAAAGGAGCAGACCTTAGGAGAGAAGTAGCACTATCCTCTACCAGACCATGGAGGCTGACAAGATAGCCTTGCCGGTTAAGTCAAGTCAATGGAAGTGAAGCAGAATTGAGTTGGGGGAGAATTTATTTTTAAGAAGGAATGCAAAGCTCCAGCTAGAATTTCTCAGCCAGCTGACTGTAACTTGAACTTGAAAATGTGGTGATTCGATGGCCGGTTTCTTAGCACATACAGTCTCTGAGGTGGTAGTGTCAGGGCATTGAAGCCACCAGAGAAGATGGGAACCAACCAGAAGACAGTGGGAGATTGCCCTAAACAGGGACCAGCAGGGTCAAAGGGTTCAAAAAGGCAGCATGGGTGCCAGTGATGAAACTGGTCATCCAAGCTCTGCTGAAGGAGCAGACACCATCAGCTTCTAGGGAAGCAGCCCAACTCGCAGCCAAGTGGCTGAAGATCAAGGGTTGAGAAACCTGCTTCCCACCTGAAGCTCTGAGGCCCTGTGGTGGACTTCCTTTGGCTTGAGATCATTTGCTCTGACTCCGGGGACTGGTCCTCCTGGGGGTAGGTCTCTCATGACAACTGTATCCCTCTGAGACCCCATGGGGTCAGCAGGAACTTATGTAGCTGTAATAATTTTTTCATAACTTTCTGTGAGGTTTTTTTTCTTGGCAGAAACAGCTCTGGAAATTCCTTTTATAATTTGCAATTTTTAAAAAGTTGCAAAGGTTGTGCACTGGCCTTGTCCATCTCTGCTATGCTTAACCCACTGCTGGCCAACCCACGGGTGTACACATTTGATCCCTGTTGTGTATATGCAATGTTGGGCAGAAATGGTTTAACTCCTTAAAATGCTAAAAGAGCATATGCAGGCACACACAGAGCAAACAAAAGCCATTATGAAAGAGCTGGAAAGAACCCGCCTCCCAGCAGTGTCCCCTCAACAGAGACTTCATCAGAAATAATAGCCAATTGGACGTTAGCCCTCCCATTAGCACTGTGAGAGACTACACAAAGGAGACTGCACAAATGTGGCTGGATAGAAGTATATTTTGCAAGTTCATGTGAGTAAGCCCTAACAGTCAAACCCTGGGGGGAAGAACGATTATAGTGGTAATTGGTAGTTACTTAGACTGCTTGTTAAATTACATTTTTCTGCTTTTAAAGAACACAATGACTGGAGAGTTTTAAAAAAATCAGGCTGGCAGGAAACTTCAGTGGGGCAATTTTTAAAAATCTTCCAATCGTGAAACACGAAAGCACAATGTTCCTTGATTATAAGTTATAAATTTTCATTCTCGTTGTATTTTCAGTCAAGTGCTGATTCAGATTTATTTGTGACATTTGTATCTTTGCGCCCTTCCCCAAAAGAGCGCATGCTGTTCACGGCCCTGCTGTTGCATAATTCCACCACATTACAGCACAATCTGCTAGATTGCTTCTCACCATGTACCTTGCACAAGGGCATCTTGATTACCCTGACATGCCCTAATGGACCCTCATCCAATGTTTTCCACACACTTGGGGCAAACCCAAAGCTCCTTGCCTCAGGGTTGTTCTACACACACAGCAAAATGGGGTGGCAGCATCCTGCAGGGCTTTACCACTTTAGACTCAGGTTAGGTTGAAATGGGAGGCTGTTTTTTCTGTTTCCAGAAAGGCCCCCTTTACATGATTTCAGCAGATTGTTGCAAAAGGACTGAGCAACCGACTCATAGATTGATCCCCGATAGGCTAGATCAATGCATAGATTGACTAGATCCCTGATTGGCTAGGTCTGATCCTAGTAACTAGTACAGGAAGCACTGCCATCACTCAAATGGGATATGGGTGCTCCTGAAGACTGTGGTCTAAATCTTTTCCCCTTACCTCCAGGTAAGGCATGCTGGCCCCTATGGGTCTCCTCAGACCCGCACCACCTCCTGAGATGGCACAAGAGAGCAGAGTGACTTGAAACCGCTTCGAACTTCCCAGGAATGGGGGTTGGGATCCAGCATAACTGCTGGATCCCAGCCCTGCCTCCTGCTCCCCACACCCCCACCGTCTGCCGTCCCCATGCCAGAATGCCTTCCTCCCGCCTCCTTCCCACCTTCTCCCTGCCTACTCCAGAGCCTTCATCGGCCCAGCTGGGCTGACGCAAGGCTTGCCAGGCAAGCCGCCATGGAGATTGGATTCAGCCTCCATGTGCCAGCATACCTCTGTGCACTGGTGCGGCTTGCTCATGAGGAAGCGCAAACGTGATTTATGGCATGTTTGTGACCCTCCTGGGCCAGCGCAGGGGACTTGCGCCGGCCCAAGGGTGCCTCTGTATTGTGCCCTAAGATGCTTGGCTCTGGCATGTTTTGTTCTGTTAAATAGCAACCATGGGGCCCAGCCAGACCGGGACTGTGGTGGGGAGAGGGGATTGAACCCTCTACCCCTGCAACAGTTCAGATCCAAATTCCCCCCCCCCCCCAGTGATTGCTTTACCATAGAAGAAAAGCTCCTTTTGGTGCCAATATGAGTTTTCCTTTCACACCAAAGAACACCTATGAGAAAGAGCTCAATTGGGAGCAAAGGGTTGAAGCCCCTTTCTCCAATGTGATCCAACTCCAGATCCTCCACAGCTACTGTTTAACACAGAAGAATTCAGCACATCAGGAATCTGTAACAGTCAGGTTATGAACATAATACATAATTTGGCCCTACGTGATTAGCCTGTTAAGTGGCTATCTGTGCTCCGATTTCCTCAGGAAACGTGTTGATTTAATCTTCTTAAGCTCTTAAAGGACACAACCAGCTACTATGGCTGTGGTTGCAAAATATCAGCTGGGATTTTTTTTTTTAAAGGTTCAAGGAGAAGAGAATATTTTGTTCTCACTTTTCAGTCACAAAGCTTCTTGTGTTTGCCGAGTCCTCCTCAGCATCTGCCAAGGATCACTGTGGCAATCCAATGCGCTAACACTAAGAAAGGAGAAAAGGACCAGGAGACTAATTTAAGGAGACAGTTTAATTTTATTACATACTTAATGGGTACTCTCAGTAAGGCTGACAGAGTTCCTCACCTGCAGAATGACCTGCAGAGCCCTGCCAATCTCATCCTGCAGCCATGACACTGTAGCCGGCTAGTTTCCCTTCCCAGAAAAGAAAAGCAAGCCATGTAATTCTTTGGCATCATCCATTCCCAGAACATCACCTTCCCCCTTCTTCCCGTGGGTGAATACAGATGACAATGGACCAAGTGGTAGCTTATCACTGTGTACAATGTCATCACATGATAAACCAGGTCTCTGATCCCCCCCAACGAGAATTACACTACCTTGGAGTGACCTCTTTTACCCCAGTTAGATTGATCCTCTGTGGGGCCTGTCATAACTTTTCAATTACAACCCACCCAGCTGTCCGGCAGGGAAACAGGAAAATCCCACCAGGTCAAATGTGGTCAGTTGTGGTTTGGCTTGAATGGCCACAGACCAGCTAAACTTAAAGCTCTGTACTGTTTGAGACCAGGGTATTTAAAGGATCACATCCTCTCATATGAGAAGGCCCATCCCCTTAGAACAGTGGTTCTCACACTTTTTGCACTGGAACCTACTTTGTAGAATGACAATCTGTCAGGACCCAGTGGAAGTGACTAGATGTGGTGTGATGTCTTCAAGATGACCAGAAGTGATGTCACCAAGCAAAAAAATTTTTTAACAATCCTAGGCTGCAATCCTACCCAGACTTACCCAGGAGTAAGTCCCATTTACTATCTTTGTTCAAAGCACATACATCGTAGCCTGTTAAATATATGGATCTATAACATTTCCCCAATGCAGTCACATGCCATGATAGCATCAAGTCTAACATTTTAAAGATAAAATATTGAAATGAATGGGGACCAGCCTGAAATTGGCTCCCAACAACTTAGTGGGTCCTGACCCACCGTTTGAGAAACAGAGCATGCCAGAAGGCGCTCCTACATGTGCAGCCATTGACCAAGGCCAGGTTGATGGCAACAAGGGGCAGGGCATTCTCTGTGGTGGCACCACAACAAAGAACTCCTTCTGACATTAGGAACTCCACTCGCTCCGTTGATGAGTGCGCCCTATTCCAACACAGCTAAAGCGCATTTTGCCTTTTCCCTTTAGCTTGCATTGGTTTATTTTTGTTACTTCAATTATGCTATTTTTATTATTTTTGTTGTTAGCAGCCACTTTGGGCATATTTGCAAAGGGGAAAGGTGGGGAATAAATGTGTTTGTTTTTTTTTAATCCTAAATAAATATAATCTCTCAGTCATTTTTATAGTGAAAGTCTGCTGTCAGCCTCCATTCTTTCCTATGTACAGTTGGAACAACTCCTACCCAATGGAAGCCAGGGAAGCAGGCCTCTCAATATATCAAGAGTCCATCTCTTTTGTGAAATGATAATGGCAGAAGCCACCCAGGATTTCCATGGTGCTTTTAAACTGCAAGCCAGGAAGACACTGCATTGATCTAAATCCTTTCCTGAGTGGAATATCACCCCTGAGGAATGTTATACCCATTGCACATGATGACTGTTTTCTGGATGTAAGCTTCCTCCCAATCACACACTAGGTAACACAGAGGTTTCTTCATCATACTGTGTAAACAGTTATGGGCATGTGCTGTCCCACGTGCCAACTGAGGGGGTAAGCTCAAGCAGCAGATTGGTGGGAGGCACCCATCTGTCTTCCTGTCTCTGTTACTTGCCCTTCTCCTTCCGCTTCCTGGATAGGAAAAGGACGAGGTGGACAGACCAGAAGAGGCAATGTAGAGGGGAGGAGAGTGCTCAGCTAGAGCATTGGAGAGTAGGAGGAACAGAGGCTGGCACATCATGGGGTAAGGGGGCAGTATTTGGTATGCTGCCCCAAGCATCAGGAGGTCTTGGGCTGGTCCTGCCATCAGTACCCACAGAACATGAGAAGAAGCCTGTACATACATCACCAGTCGGTCTCCTTGGAATTTGCCAGCTACTTTGCTGACATATGTCTGGGGAGAGAAAAGGGGCAGGGTAATCTGGAAAAGAGAATATAGGATCTGGCACATACTGATGTCATAGAGAACTGTACCCTCCCTCCCCCTTCCTGCCCCTGCCTTCCCCCGATCTGCCCCCAAACTCCCCCTGCCTACCCTTGACACAGTTCTTCTGCCTACTTACTAGCTCCAACAGAAGCTTCTGGAGTGGCTGCTACACACGCCATGCTGCTGCCCATATGCCACAGTGGCCCAGAAGCACATGGCAGTAGCCTGGCTTTCATGCCACTATAAAGGAACTCTAGCCTTGATGGAACACTAGTTCCAGCTGTGTAGGGTTGGGGCCTTAGCCAGCTTGGTCATTCTCCACTTCCCTCTTGTACTGGAGAATGAGCAAACATGGCAATTTTGTAAAAATTGAACAAGCAGACCCACAGCCAAAAGAAAAATCCAGTTTAACATAACATCTGCAGAAGCATCTGAACATTCTTTTGGTCACTGCCCCTTGCAAGCTTCTTCTTTCCAGCCAGCTCCAGAAACTGAGACTTCCTCTTTGTCCTGATCCTTCCAATTTGCCTCTATTTTCCTCTCTTGGTTGACATAAGCCCTCCCCTGCAGTGCACTGTCATCAGTCAACTCCTCCCCTAGCAGGAGGGAATGACCTGCATTCCAAGTTATGGAACCATCACCTGACCATCAATGCTCACTATCCAAAAACCTAAGAAGACTTTCCTTCAGTGTGCACAACAGGACTGCTTAACTTATAACAATCTGAACTGTCCTCCAAAGCAACTCAGGGATCCCTTCCAAAAAGAATTGGGGGGGGGGGCTAAGGAGCAAACAGGGTGTGGTGGGCAGAGTGGGGGTAAGTGGAAGTGAAGGATATGCGAGTCCTTCTAGCTCTATCAAGCATACTCAGAAATCCAACATGGAGATTTCTTCAGCCCCATGAAAAACTGAGATCAGACAGATGGAACATGACCCAGTGCAGTTAACAGACTTTTGGGTTGGGGCTATGGCATCCAAATCCCTGGTCAGCTATAGAGCTCACTGGGTGACTCACTATCTCTCAGTCTAACCTACTTCACAGGGTTGTGGAAGGATGTAACGGCAGGGCAATTCTGCATGTCACCTTGAGCTCTTGGGAGATAGGCCAGGATAGAAATGCAACTGACAGAGGATGGCATCTTTTTTACCAGAACTCTGTCCTACCTTGTTACAAATACACTATATCTAGATGTTGATGTGAACACAGCATTCCCCCCCCCCCCCAAACAGAATAATTTCTTCTCTGACTCTTGAGAATTTCCATCAGTGAAAATGGTCTTGCTCGGAAGAGCAGAGTCCAGCTGAACTGAAAATTCCAGTGACCTTCACCGGCTGGGGCCTGCTCAATTTTTCCGACAATTGAATTTTGTCTCATTTTACAAAGATCACTGCCCGGTGCTGTTTACTGAAATTGATTTGGGGTGGGAATCACTTGCCCTGAATATAAATTTTAATTTAATGCACAGAAAAGCAGCTTGCGTTTGCACTTTTAATCAGACTTGCAGAGACACTCCTCCAGAATCTCCCCTTTGAATAAAATGTACCCAATTAACTGAATGGCAAAAAAAAATTATACTCCATTGGAAAACTGCAGAATATATGATGTGGGCTGAATATGCATCTAACTCTCAAAAGCAAAAATGGCCAGCTGGGGGCCCATGGGTAATATCCAACCTACAATATTTTCTTTGTTTGTTTGCTAGATTTATAAACAGACCTGGGCATGATTTATTCCCAAATGAAATATACCACTTCAGAATGCAGTGGGTAGTGATAGAATACCTTCCATCTAATGCACACTTCATTTGTTTCAAATATTTCTCCCATGCCTTTTCTCTACTGCAAAAGAGGTGACTCACAACTTATTTTTGAAAATGCTATAAAAATAAAAACAGTAATGGATAAAACAAGACACAGAGATACCAGAAAAAGATACCAGAATAAGATACCAGAAAAAAAATAAATAAATAACGAGGAGATAGAACAGGTAAGTTTAAACCTTAAAGTCTAGAGAGTACATCAATAAAAACCATCAATGAGGAGACCAAGCTCTGACAGACATAAGCAATTTTATCCATGGTTGGAAACTGGTGATGGTAAGCCACTAAGTTACCCTCTTCCCTGCCCTGTGGACCCAGATGTAAAAGGTTATACCCATTGCCTGGATCAGCTCTACTAGCCAACTCCCTGCAGACGCAATGGTGGAAGAGAAGCATGCTTTAGCTGTTATCATTGCTATGGAGTAATCTCTAAAGTGGGCTCTAATTTATGTTCAGTCAGGTTTCTCATTAATAGAGGTGTTTGTTTCCAGTGAGTAAGACAGTATTACAAGCCTAGGTCTTACTGAACACAATGGGCTTACTCATGAGTAAGGTAAATAACACCATTTTCAAACACCTTTAGTTATGGGCAGTAGGTGAGTGCAATCCCAAGGATGTGCTTGGCCACGCAAGTCCCTTGCGCCAGCCTGGGAGGGTTGAAAACATGTTGTAAAGTACATTTGCATCTCCATGTGAGTTGGCTGGCCTGACACGGGGACATGCGCAGGCCCACAGAGGCTAGATCCAGCCTCTGTGCTGACCGAAACTGGTAAGTTCATGCCAGCCAAGCTCAGCCATCGCGAAGGTCTGGGGGGACGTGGGGAGGGCAAGGAGGAGGTGGACAGGAGACATTTCAGGAGGGTGTGGGGAGGGTGGGCAGTAGGTGGGCCCATGAGCGGGGAGTGGGAGGTGGGACCAGGATCTGGCACTTGTGCTGGATCCTAGCCCTGTCCCTTGGCAGTGCGGAGCAGCTCCAGGCTGCTCTGTTCTGCTCAGATCTGTGCCACCTCTTTAGGTGATGCGAATGCCCGAAGTCTACGAGCAAAGGTGGGAGAACTGGAATGTCTGGTGACAAGGGAAAATATTGACATAGTGGGCATAACGGAAACCTGGTGGAATGCGGAGAATCAGTGGGATACCGCAATCCCGTGCTATAAACTCTACAGGAGGGACAGGCAGGGGTGTGTTGGAGGTGGGGTGGCCGTTTATGTTAAGGAAGGGATAGAATCCAGCAAAGTAGAGATTGAAGGTGGGTCCGACTCCACCGTAGAATCTCTGTGGGTTAAATTACCAGGCTTGTGCAGCGATGTAATACTGGGGGCGTGCTATCGTCCTCCAGACCAGAAATCGGATGGGGACCTTGAAATGAGGAAACAGATCAGGGAGCTGACAAGGAGGGACAGGGTTGTAATCATGGGGGACTTCAATTATCCTCATATTGACTGGGTCAATTTGTGTTCTGGTCACGATAAGGAAACCGGATTTCTTGACGTGCTAAATGACTGTGGCTTAGATCAGCTAGTCACGGAGCCCACCAGAGGACAGGTGACTCTGGATTTAATATTGTGCAGTACGCAGGACCTGGTTAGAGATGTAAACGTTACTGAGCCATTGGGGAACGGTGATCATGCTGCAATCCGTTTTGACGTGCACGTTGGGGGAAGAATACCAGGCAAATCTCTAACAAAAACCCTTGACTTCCGACGGGCGGACTTCCCTCAAATGAGGAGGCTGGTTAGAAGGAGGTTGAAAGGGAGGGTAAAAAGAGTCTCCAGAGTGCATGGAGGCTGCTTAAAACAACAGTAATAGAGGCCCAGCAGAGGTGTATACCGCAAAGAAATAAGGGTTCCACTAAATCCAGGAGGGTGCCCGCATGGCTAACCAGCCAAGTTAGAGAGGCTGTGAAGGGCAAGGAAGCTTCCTTCCGTAAATGGAAGTCTTGCCCTAATGAGGAGAATAAAAAGGAACATAAACTGTGGCAAAAGAAATGTAAGAAGGTGATACTGGAGGCCAAGCGAGACTATGAGGAATGCACGGCCAGCAACATTAAGGGGAATAATAAAAGCTTCTTCAAATATGTTAGAAGCAGGAAACCCGCCAGAGAAGCGGTTGGCCCTCTGGATGGTGAGGGAGGGAAAGGGGAGATAAAAGGAGACTTAGAGATGGCAGAGAAATTAAATGAGTTCTTTGCATCTGTCTTCACAGCAGAAGACCTCGGGCAGATATCGCTGCCCGAACGGCCCCACCTGACCGAGGAGTTAAGTCAGATAGAGGTTAAAAGGGAAGATGTTTCAGACCTCATTGATAAATTAAAGATCAATAAGTCACCGGGCCCTGATGGCATCCACCCAAGAGTTATTAAGGAATTGAAGAATGAAGTTGCAGACCTCTTGACTAAGGTATGCAACTTGTCCCTCAAAACGGCCATGGTGCCAGAAGATTGGAGGATAGCAAATGTCACGCCTATTTTTAAAACGGGAAAGAGGGGGGACCCGGGAAACTATAGGCCGGTCAGCCTAACATCCATACCGGGTAAGATGGTGGAATGCCTCATCAAAGATAGGATCTCAAAACACATAGACGAACAGGCCTTGCTGAGGGAGAGTCAGCATGGCTTCTGTAAGGGTAAGTCTTGCCTCACAAACCTTATAGAATTCTTTGAAAAGGTCAACAGGCATGTGGATGCGGGAGAACCCGTGGACATTATATATCTGGACTTTCAGAAGGCGTTTGACATGGTCCCTCACCAAAGGCTACTGAAAAAACTCCACAGTCAGGGAATTAGAGGACAGGTCCTCTCGTGGATTGAGAACTGGTTGGAGGCCAGGAAGCAGAGAGTGGGTGTCAATGGGCAATTTTCACAATGGAGAGAGGTGAAAAGCGGTGTGCCCCAAGGATCTGTCCTGGGACCGGTGATTTTCAACCTCTTCATAAATGACCTGGAGACAGGGTTGAGCAGTGAAGTGGCTAAGTTTGCAGACGACACCAAACTTTTTTGAGTGGTGAAGACCAGAAGTGATTGTGAGGAGCTCCAGAAGGATCTCTCCAGACTGGCAGAATGGGCAGCAAAATGGCAGATGCGCTTCAATGTCAGTAAGTGTAAAGTCATGCACATTGGGGCAAAAAATCAAAACTTTAGATATAGGCTGATGGGTTCTGAGCTGTCTGTGACAGATCAGGAGAGAGATCTTGGGGTGGTGGTGGACAGGTCGATGAAAGTGTCGACTCAATGTGCGGCGGCAGTGAAGAAGGCCAATTCTATGCTTGGGATCATTAGGAAGGGTATTGAGAACAAAACGGCTAGTATTATAATGCCGTTGTACAAATCTATGGTAAGGCCACACCTGGAGTATTGTGTCCAGTTCTGGTCGCTGCATCTCAAAAAAGACATAGTGGAAATGGAAAAGGTGCAAAAGAGAGCAACTAAGATGATTACGGGGCTGGGGCAGCTTCCTTATGAGGAAAGGCTACGGCGTTTGGGCCTCTTCAGCCTAGAAAAGAGACGCCTGAGGGGACATGATTGAGACATACAAAATTATGCAGAGGATGGACAGAGTGGATAGGGAGATGCTCTTTACACTCTCACATAATACCAGAACCAGGGGACATCCACTAAAATTGAGTGTTGGGCAGGTTAGGACAGACAAAAGAAAATATTTCTTTACTCAGCGTGTGGTCGGTCTGTGGAACTCCTTGCCACAGGATGTGGTGATGGCGTCTAGCCTGGACGCCTTTAAAAGGGGATTGGACAAGTTTCTGGAGGAAAAATCCATTATGGGGTACAAGCCATGATGTGTATGCGCAACCTCCTGATTTTAGAAACGGGTTATGTCAGAATGCCAGATGCAAGGGAGGGCACCAGGATGAGGTCTCTTGTTATCTGGTGTGCTCCCTGAGGCATTTGGTGGGCTGCTGTGAGATACAGGAAGCTGGACTAGATGGGCCTATGGCCTGATCCAGTGGGGCTGTTCTTATGTTCTTATGTGATGCAGATCTGAGTAGACCCATTGGGGCTGCTGCAGCTCGCCCCAGGGTAAGGGGAATTTTTCCCCTTGCCTCAGGCAAGCCTTAGCCAGCCTGAAACTTGTGCTGGATACAACGCAGGCCTGTCATCCTGCCTGTTCCAGCACAAGGTAGGATTGCACTGACAATCATTCAATTCTATCATTCAGGGTTTCTACCCAGGTGCTTCATTGCTATTCACTCCCCAGTAAACCAGAGAGTTCTACAGTCTGGCACCAGACACTCAGGTGCAGTTGTGTTTGGGCCCTTAGTCATTTCCCCATTTCAAAAGTTGACTAGGGTCGCAACAGAATCAGCAACTCCAGCATCCAAATTCTTCCAGATTCAAGTCCTATTGAACACTAGGAACTTTCTAAGGCTGAAATTCTAAGCTTGTTTATTAAATAGCTAATGCAGAGTAGTGGTTAAGACTGTGTTACAAATCAGAAGGATTTCCCTAGTTCAAATTTTGTGTCTTCCATTCAACTTTAGCACACCACTTTTTTCAACTTCCTTCTTCCATTTGCCATGTCGGAATAGCACTCACTTCAGGGCTTTTGTAAGGATTACAGTATGATAATGCATGCGAAGCTCTTTTAATGCTCAAAAGTGCTCTGTGGAAGCATCATTAAAAAGAAAGTCTTTTTGACGTCAATGGAACTTGTTTTTGAGTAAAGATTGTTGGGGTCTGCTGTGAAAATGTGGTGCTTTCTGACATCCTAGCACAGCAGGACAAATGGGGGGGGAGGACCATAAGATAAATTTAAGATCCTCTTTTACTTTAGC